>NC_060121.1:7719911-12519911 GCF_021461395.2 Schistocerca americana | reverse complement strand
TTCTGTGTTTCATCGTCAATAAGAAGGTCAGAGGGCTACAGTAAACCTGACGTGAAGCATCGGAATCTATAGCTAGTGTCACAGGAATGGTTCAAAACAGAGACAGTAGGAAGAGTCAGCCTTCTTGTACTTAAGTCGGCATTGTGCTTTTTCTATTTAATTCCGATGCAAATTCTGTGTTTCGTCATCAATACGAAGGTCCAAGGGATACAGTAAACCTGAAATGAGGCATCGGAATCTATAAGTAGTGTCACAGGAATGGTTCAAAACAAAGACAGTAGGAAGAGCAAGTCTTCTTGTACTTAAGTAGGCATTGTGCCCTTTGTATTTAATTCCGATGCAATTTCTGTGTTTCATCGTCAATAAGAAGGTCAGAGGGATACAGTAAACCTGAAGTGAGGCACCGGAATCTATAACTAGTGTCACAGGAATGGTTCAAAACACAGTCAGTAATAAGAGTCAGTCTTCTTGTACTTAAGTCGGCATTGTGCCTTTTGTATTTAATTCCGATGCAATTTCTGTGTTTCATCGTCAATAAGAAGGTCAGAGGGCTACAGTAAACCTGAAGTGAAGCATCGGAATCGATAGCTAGTGTCACAGGAATGGTTCAAAACAGAGACAGTAGGAAGAGTCAGCCTTCTTGTACTTAAGTCGGCATTGTGCCTTTTCTATTTAATTCCGATGCAATTTCTGTGTTTCAGCGTCAATACGACGATCCAAGTGATACAGTAAACCTAAAGTGAAGCATCGGAAACTATAACTAGTGTCACCGGAATGGTTCAAAACATAGACAGTAAGAAGAGTCAGTCTTCTTGTACTTAAGACGGCATTGTGCCTTTTGTATGTAATTCCGATGCAATTTCTGTGTTTCATCGTCAATAAGAAGGTCAGAGGGCTACAGTAAACCTGACGTGAAGCATCGGAATCTATAGCTAGTGTCACAGGAATGGTTCAAAACAGAGACAGTAGGAAGAGTCAGCCTTCTTGTACCTAAGTCGGCATTGTGCTTTTTTTATTTAATTCCGATGCAAATTCTGTGTTTCGTCATCAATACGAAGGTCCAAGGGATACAGTAAACCTGAAATGAGGCATCGGAATCTATAAGTAGTGTCACAGGAATGGTTCAAAACAAAGACAGTAGGAAGAGCAAGTCTTCTTGTACTTAAGTAGGCATTGTGCCCTTTGTATTTAATTCCGATGCAATTTCTGTGTTTCATCGTCAATAAGAAGGTCAGAGGGATACAGTAAACCTGAAGTGAGGCACCGGAATCTATAACTAGTGTCACAGGAATGGTTCAAAACATAGTCAGTAATAAGAGTCAGTCTTCTTGTATTTAGGTCGGCATGGTGCCTTTTGTATTTAATTCCGATGCAATTTCTGTGTTTCATCGTCAATAAGAAGGTCCAAGGGATACAGTAAACATATTGTGAAGCATCGAAATCTAAAACTGGTCTCACAGGAAATGTTCAAATCATAGCCAGTAAGAAGAGTGAGTTCTCTTGTACTTAAGTCGGCATTGTGCCTTTTCTTTTCAATTCCGATGCAATTTCTGTGTTTCATCGTCAATAAGAAGGTCCAAGGGATACAGTAAACCTGAAATTAGGCATCGGAATCTATAAGTAGTGTCACAGGAATGGTTCAAAACATAGACTGTAGGAAGAGTAAGTCTTCTTGTACTTAAGTCGGCATTGTGCCCTTTGTATTTAATTCCGATGCAATTTCTGTGTTTCAACATCAATAAGAAGGTCAGAGAGATACAGTAAACCTGAAGTGAAGCATCGGAATCTAATACCGGTCTCACAGGAAAGGTTCAGAGCTTAGAGAGTAAGATGAGCCAGTCATCTTGTATTTGAGTCGGCATTGTGCCTTTTGTATTTAATTCCGATGCAATTTCTGTGTTTCATCGTCAATAAGAAGGTCAGAGGGCTACAGTAAACCTAAGTGAAGCTTCGGAATCTATAGCTAGTGTCACAGGAATGGTTCAAAACATAGTCATTTAAAAGAGTCAGTCCTCTTGTACTTAAGTCGGCATTGCGCCTTTTGTATTTAAATCCGATACAATTTCTGTGTTTCATCGACAATAAGAAGGTCAGAGGGATACAATAAACCTGAAGTGAAGCACTGGAATCTATAACTAATGTCACAGGAATGGTTCAAAACATAGAAAGTTGGAAGAGTCAGTCTTCTTGTACTTATGTCGGCATTGTGCCATTTCCATTTAATTCCGATGCAGTTTTTGCGTTTTGTCGTCAATGAGAAGGTCCAAGGGATACAGAAACCTGAAGTGAAGCATCGGAATCTATAACTAGTGTCACAGGAATGGTTCAAAACATAGACAGAAGGATGAGTCAGTCTTCTTGTACGTAAGTCGGCAATGTGAGTTTTGTATTTAATTCCGATGCAATTTCTGTGTTTCGTCGTCAATAAGAAGGTCAGAGGGATACAGTAAACCTGAAGTGAAGCATCGTAATCTATAACTAGTATCACGGAAATGGTTCAAAACATAGAGATTAGGAAGAGTCAATCTTCTTATACTTAAGTCGGCACTGTGCCTTTTGTATTTAATTCCGATGAAACTTCTGTGTTTCATCGTCAATTAGAAGGGCAGAGGGATACAGTAAACCTGAACTGAAGCATCGGAATGTATAACTAGTGTCACGGGATTGGTTCAAAACATAGACAGTAGGAAGAGTCAGTCTTCTTGTACTTGAGTCGTTATTGTGCCTTTTGTATTTAATTCCGATGCAATTTCTGTGTTTCATCGTCAATGAGAAGGTCAGAGGGATACAGTAAACCTTACGTGAAGCATCGGAATGTATAACTAGTGACACAGGAATGGTTCAAAACATAGACAGTAGGAAGAGTCAGTCTTCTTGTACTTGTGTCGGCATTGAGCCTTTTGTATTTATTTCCGATGCCATTTCTGTGTTTCATCGTCAATAAGAAGGTCAGAGGGATACAGTAAACCTGAAGTAAAGCATGGGAATCTATAACTAGTGTCACAAGGATGGTTCAAAGCATAGTCAGTAGGAAGAGTCAGTCTTGTTGTCCTTAAGTCGGCATTGTGCCCTTTGTATTTAATTCCGATGCTATTTCTGTGTTTCATCGTCAATGAGAAGGTCAGAGGGATACAGTGAGACTGATGTGAAGCATCAGAATCTATAACTAGTGTCACAGGAATGGTTCAAAACATAGACAGTAAGAAGAGTCAGTCTACTTGTACTTAAGTCTGTATTGTGCCTTTTGTATTTAATCCCGATGCAATTTCTGTGTTTCATCGTCAATAAGAAGGTCCAAGGGATACAGTACACCTGAAGTGAAGCATCGGAATCTATAACTAGTGTCACAAGAATGGTTCAAATCATAGACAGTAAGAAGAGTCAGTCTTCTTGTACTTAAGTCGGCATAGTGCCTTTTCTATTTAATTCCGATGCAATTTCTGTGTTTCATCATCAAGAAGAAGGCCAGAGCGATACTGTAAACCTGAAGTGAAGCATTGGAATGTATAACTAGTGTCACAGGAATGTTTCAAACATAGACAGTAGGAAGAGTCAGTCTTCTTGTACTTGTGTCGGCATTGTGCCATTTGTATTTAATTCTGATGCAATTTCTGAGTTTCATCGTCAATAAGAAGGTCAGAGGGATGCAGTAAACCTGAAGTGAAGAATCGGAATCTATAACTAGTGCCACAGGAATGGTTCAAAACACAGACAGTAGGAAGAGTCAGTATTCCTGTACTTAAGTCGGCATTGTGCCTTTTGTATTTAATTCCGATGCAATTTCTGTGTTTCATCGTCAATAAGAAAGTCAGAGGGATACAGTAAACCTGAAGTGAAGCAACGGAATCTAAAACTGGTCTCACAGGAAAGGTTCAAAGCATAGACAGTAAGAAGAGCCAGTCATCTATTATTTGAGTCGGCATTGTGCTTTTTGTATTTAATTCCGATGCAATTTCTGTGTTTTAACGTCAATAAGAAGGTCAGAGGGATACAATAAACCTGAAGTGAAGCGTCGGAATCTATAACTAGTGTCACAGGGATGGTTCAAAACGTAGACAGTAGGAAGAGTCAGTCTTCTTGCACTTAAGTCGGCATTGTGCGTTTTGTATTTAATTCCGATGCAATTTCTGTGTTTCATCGCCAATAAGGTCAGAGTGATACAGTAAACCTGAATTGAAGCATCGGAATGTATAACTAGTGTTACAGGAATGATTCAAAACATAGACAGTAGGAAGAGTCAGTGTTCTTGTACTTGAGTCGGCATTGTGCCTTTTCTATTTAATTCCGATGCAAGTTCTGTGTTTCGTCGACAATAAGAAGGTCCAAGGGATACAGTAAACCTGAAGTGAAGAATCGGAATCTATAACTAGTGTCACAGGAATGGTTCAAAACATAGACAGTGGGAAGAGTCAGTCTCCTTGTACATAAGTCGGCATTGTGCTTTTTCTATTTAATTACGATGCAATTTCTGTGTTTCATCGTCAATAAGAAGGTCAGAGGGATACAGTACACCTGAAGTGAAGCATCGGAATCTATAACTAGTGTCACAGGAATGGTTCAAAGCATAGACAGTAAGAAGAGTCAGTCTTCTTGCACTTAAGTCGGCATTGTGCATTGTCTATTTAATTCCGATGCAATTTCTGTGTGTCATCGTCAATAATAAAGTCCAAGGGATATAGTAAACCTGAAGTGAAAAATCGGAATCTATAACTGGTGTCACAGGAATGGTTCAAAACATAGACAATAGGATGAGTCAGTCTTCTTGTACTTAAGTCGGCAATGTGCATTTTGTATTTAATTCCGATGCAACTTCTGTGTTTCATCGTCAATAAGAAGGTCAGAGGGATACAGTAAACCTTAAGTGAAGCATCGGAATGTATAACTAGTGACACAGGAATGGTTCAAAACATAGACAGTAGGAAGAGTCAGTCTTCTTGTACTTGTGTCGGCATTGTGCCTTTTGTATTTAGTTCCGATGCCATTTCTGTGTTTCAACGTCAATAAGAAGGTCAGAGGGATACAGTAAACCTGAAGTGAAGCATCGGAATCTATAACTAGTGTCACAAGAATTGTTCAAACATAGACAGTAGGAAGAGACATTCTTCTTGTACTTAAATCGGCATTGTGATTTTTCTATTTAATTCCGAAGCAAATTCTGTGTTTCATCGTCAATAAGAAGGTCAAAGGGATACGGTAAACGTAAAGTGAGTCATCGGAATCTATAACTAGTGTCACAGGAATGGTTCAAATCATAGACAGTAAGAAGAGTCAGTCTTCTTGTACTTTAGTCGGCATAGTGCCTTTTCTATTTAATTCCGATGCAATTTCTGTGTGTCATCATCAAGAAGAAGGTCAGAGCGATACTGTAAACCTGAAGTGAAGCATCGGAATGTATAACTATTGTCACAGGAAAGTTTCAAACATAGACAGTAGGAAGAGCCAGTCTTCTTGTACGTGTGGCGGCATTGTGCCATTTGTATTCAATTCCGATGCAATTTCTGAGTTTCATCGTCAATAAGAGGTTCCAAGTGATACAGTAAACCTAAAGTGTAGCATCGGAATCTATAACTAGTGTCTCAGGAATAGTTCAAGACATAGTGAGTAAGAAGAGTCAGTCTGCTTGTACTTAAGTCAGCAGTGTTCCTTTTCTATTTAATTCCGATGCAATTTCTTTGTTTTAACGTCAATAAGAAGGTCAGAGGGATACAATAAACCTGAAGGGAAGCGTCGGAAACTATAACTAGTGTCACAGGGATGGTTCGAAACGTAGACAGTGGGAAGAGTCAGCCTTCTTGTACTTAAGTCGGCATTGTGCGTTTTGTATTTCATTTCGATGCAATTTCTGTGTTTCATCGTCAATAAGAAGGTCAGAGAGATACAGTACACCTGAAGTGAAGCATCGGAATCTGAAACTAGTGTCACAGGAATGGTTCAAAACATAGACAGTAAGAAGAGTCAGTCTTCTTGTACTTAAGTCGGCATTGTGCATTTTCTATTTACTTCCGATGCAATTTCTGTGTGTCATCGTCAATAATAAAGTCCAAGGGATATAGTAAACCTGAAGTGAAGAATCGGAATCTATAACTAGTGTCACAGGAATGGTTCAAAACTTAGACAGTAGGAAGAGTCAGTCTTCTTGTACTTAAGTCGGCATTGTGAATTTTGTATTTAATTCCGATGCAACTTCTGTGTTTCATCGTCAATAAGAGGGTCCAAGGGATACTGTACACCTGAAATTAAGCATCGTATTCTATAACTAGTGTCACAGGAATCGTTCAAATCATAGACAGTAAGGAGAGTCAGTCCTCTTGTACTGAAGTCGGCGTTGTGCCTTTTCTATTTAATTCCGATGCAATATCTGTGTTTGATTATTAAGAAGAAGGTCAGAGGGATACAGTAAACCTGAAGTGAAGCATCGGAATGTATAACTAGTGTCACAGGAATTGTTCAAAGCATAGCCAGTAGGAAGAGTCAGTCTTCTTGTACTTGAGTCTGCATTGTGCTTTTTGTATTTAATTCCGATGCATTTTCTGTGTTTCATCGTCAATA
Organism: Schistocerca americana; assembly: GCF_021461395.2. Classification (NCBI taxonomy): domain Eukaryota; kingdom Metazoa; phylum Arthropoda; class Insecta; order Orthoptera; family Acrididae; genus Schistocerca; species Schistocerca americana. Next base: position 12,513,362 of record NC_060121.1, on the reverse strand, counting down.
AGAAGGTCAGAGGGATACAGTAAACATGAAGTGAAGCATCGGAATCTAAAACCGGTCTCACAGGTAAGGATCAAAACATAGAGTGTAAGAAGAGCCAGTCATCTTGTATTTGAGTCGGCATTGTGCCTTTTGTATTTAATTCCGATGCAATTTCTAAGTTTCATCGTCAATAAGAAGGTCAGAGGGATACAGTAAACCTGAAGTGAAGCACAGGAATCTATAACTAGTGTCACAGGAATGGTTAAAAACATTGACAGTAAGATGAGTCAGTCTTCTTGTACTTAAGTCGGCATTGTGCAATTTGTATTTAATTCCGATGCAACTTCTGTGTTTCATCGGCAATAAGAAGGGAGGAAGGATACAGTAAACCTTAAGTGAAGCATCGGAATCTATAACTAGTATCACAGGAATGGGTCAAATCATAGACAGTTTGAAGAGTCAGTCTTCTTGTACTTAAGTCGTCATTGTGCCTTTTGTATTTAATTCCGATGCAATTTCTGTGTTTCATCGTCAAAAAGAAGGTCCAAGTGATACAGTAAACCTAAAGTGAAGCATCGGAGTCTATAACTAGTGTCACAGGAATGGTTCAAAACATAGACAGTAAGAAGAGTCAGTCTTCTTGTACTTAAGTCGGCATTGTGCCTTTCCTATTTAATTCCGGTGCATTTTCTGTGTATCGTCGTCAATAAGAAGGTCCAAGGGATGCAGTAAACCTGAAGTGAAGCATCGGAATGTATAACTAGTGTCACAGGAATGGTTCAAATCATTGACAGTAAGAAGAGTCAGTCTACTTGTACTTAAGTCGGCTTTGTTCCTTTTGTATTTAATCCCGATGCAATTTCTGTATTTCATCGTAAATAAGAAGGTCCAAGGGATACAGTAAACCTGAAGTGAATCATCGGAATCTATAACTAGTGTCACAGGAATGGTTCAAAACATAGTCAGTAAGAAGAGTCAGTCTTCTTGTACTTATGTCGACATTGTGGCTTTTCTATTTAATTCCGATGCAATTTCTGTGTTTCATCGTCAATAACAAGGTCAAAGGGATACAGTAAACCTGGAGTGAACCATCGGAATCTATAACTAGTGTCAATGGAATGGTTTAAATCATAGACAGTAAGAAGAGCCAGTCCTCTTGTACTTAAGTCAGCATTGTGCCTTTTGTATTTAATTCTGATGTAATTTCTGTGTTTCATCGTCAATGAGAAGGTCCAAGGGATACAGTAACCCCGAAGTGAAGCATCGGAATCTATAACAAGTGTCACAGGAATGGTTCAAAAAATAGACAGTAGGAAGAGTCAGTCTTCGTGTACTTAAGTCAGCATTGTGCCTTTTGTATTTAATTCCGATGCAATTTCTGTGTTTCATAGTCAATAAGAAGGTCCAAGGGATACAGTAAACCTGAAGTGAGGCATCGGAATCTATAACTAGCGTCACAGGAATGCTTCAAAACATAGACAGTAGGAAGAGTCAGTCTTCTTGTACTTAAGTCGGCATGGTGCCTTTTGTATTTAATTCCGATGCAATTTCTGTGTTTCATCGTCAATAAGAAGGTCCAAGGGATACAGTAAACATATAGCGAAGCATCGGAATCTAAAACTAGTCTCACAGGAAAAGTTCAAAGCATAGTCAATAAGAAGAGTCAGTCTACTTGTACTTAAGTCGGCATTGTGCCTTCTCTATTTAATTCCGATGCAATATCTAAGTTTCATCGTCAATAAGAAGGTCAGAGGGATACAGTAAACCTGAAGTGAAGCATCGGATTCTATAACTAGTGTCACACGAATGGTTAACAACATTGACAGTAAGAAGAGTCAGTCTTCTTGTACTTAAGTCGGCGTTGTGCCTTTAGTATTAATTTCCGATGCAATTTCTGTGTTTCATCGTCAATAAGAAGGTCCAAGTTATACAGTAAACCTAAAGTGAAGCATCGGAATCTATAACTAGTGTCACAGGAATAGTTCAAAAAATAGACAGTAAGAAGAGTCAGTCTTCTTGTACTTAAGTCGGCATTGTGCCTTTCCTAAGTAATTCCGATGCAATTTCTGTGTTTCGTCGTCAATAAGAAGGCCCGAGGGATGCAGTAAACCTGAAATGAAGCATCGGAATCTATAACTAGTGTCACAGGAATGGTTCAAAACATAGACAGTAATAAGAGTCAGTCCTCTTGTACTTAAGTCGGCATTGTGCCTTATGTATTTAATTCCGATGCAATTTCTGTGTTTCATCGGCAATAAGAAGGGAGGAGGGATACAGTAAACCTGAAGTGAAGCATCGGAATCTATAACTAGTATCACAGGAATGGTTCAAATCATAGACAGTTTGAAGAGTCAGTCTTCTTGTACTTAAGTCGTCATTGTGCCTTTTCTATTTAATTCCGATGCAGTTTCTGTGTTTCGTCGTCAATGAGAAGGTCCAAGGATACAGTGAACATGAAGTGAAGCATCGGAATCTATAACTAGTGTCACAGGAATGGTTCAAAACATAGACAGAAGGATGAGTCAGTCTTCTTGTACGTTAGTCGGCATTGTGCCTTTTGTATTTAATTCCGATGCAATTTCTGTGTTTCATCGTCAATAAGAAGGTCAGAGGGATACAGTAAACTTGAAGTGAAGCATCGGAATCTATAACTAGTGTCACGGGAATGGTCCAAAACATAGAGATTTGGAAGAGTCAGTCTTCTTATACTTAAGTCGGCACTGTGCCATTTGTATTTAATTTCGAAGCAATTTCTGTGTTTCATCGTCAATTAGTAGATCAGAGGGATACAGTAAACCTGAAGTGAAGCATCGGAATGTATAACTAGTGTCACAGGAATGGTTCAAATCATAGACAGTAGGAAGAACCAGATTTCTTGTACTTGAGTCGGCCTTGTGCCTTTTGTATTTAATTCCGATGCAATTTCTGTGTTTCGTCGTCAATAAGAAGTTCCAAGTGATACAGTAAACATATAGTGAAGCATCGGAAACTTCAACTAGTGTCACCGGAATGGTTGAAAACGTAGACAGTAAGAAGAGTCAGTCTTCTTGTACTTAAGTCGGCATTGTGCCTTTTATATTCAATTCCGATGCAATTTCTGTGTTTCAAAATCAATAAGAAGGTGAGAGGGATACAGTAAACCTGAAGTGAGGCATCGGAATCTATAACTAGTGTCACAGGAATGTTTCAAAACATAGTAAGTGAGAAGAGTCAGTCTTCTTGTATTTAAGTCGGCATGGTGCCTTTTGTATTTAATTCCGATGCAATTTCTGTTTTTCATCGTCAATAAGAAGGTCCAAGGGATACAGTAAACATATTGTGAAGCATCGGAATCTTAAACTGGTCGCACAGGAAATGTTCAAAACATAGCCAGTAAGAAGAGTGAGTTCTCTTGTACTTAAGTCGGCACTGTGCCTTTTCTTTTTAATTCCGATGCAATTTCTGTGTTTCATCGTCAATAAGAAGGTCCAAGGGATACAGTAAACCTGAAGTGAGGCATCGGAATCTATAACTAGTGTCACAGGAATGGTTCAAAACATAGACAGTAAGAAGAGTCAGTCTTCTTGTACTTAAATCGGCATTGTGCCTTTCCTATTTAATTCCGGTGCATTTGCTGTGTTTCGTCGTCAATAAGAAGGTCCAAGGGATGCAGTAAACCTGAAGTGAAGCATCGTATTCTATAACTAGTGTCACAGGAATGGTTCAAATCATTGACAGTAAGAAGAGTCAGTTTTCTTGTACTTATGTCGGCATTGTGCCTTTTGTATTTAATTCTGATGCAATTTCTGTGTTTCATCGTCAATAAGAAGGTCAGAGGGATACAGTACACCTGAAGTGAAGCATCGGAATCTGTAACTAGTGTCACAGGAATGGTTCAGAACATAGACAGTAAGAAGAGTCAGTCTTCTTGTACTTAAGTCGGCATTGTGCATTTTCTATTTAATTCCGAGCAATTTCTGTGTGTCATCGCCAATAATAAAGTCCAAGGGATATAGTAAACCTGAAGTGAAGAATCGGAATCTATAACTAGTGTCACAGGAATGGTTCAAAACATAGACAGTAAGAAGATTAGTCTACTTGTACTTAAGTCGGCATTGTGACTTTTGTATTTAATTCCGATGCAACTTCTGTGTTTCATCGTCAATAAGAAGGTCCAAGGGATACAGTACACCTGAGATGAAGCATCGAAATCTATAACTAGTGTCACAGGAATCGTTCAAATCATAGGCAGTTGGGAGAGTCAGTCTTCTTGTACTTAAGTCGCCATTGTGCCTTTTCTATTTAATTCCGATGCAATTTCTGTGTTTGATCAACAAGAAGAAGGTCAGAGGGATACAGTAAACCTGAAGTGAAGCATCGGAATGTATAACTAGTGTCGCAGGAATTGTTCAAAACACTGCCAGTAGGAAGAGTCAGTCTTCTTGTACTTAAGTCGGCATTGTGCCTTTTGTATTTCATTCCGATGCAATTTCTGTGTTTCATCGTCAATAAGAAGGTCAGAGGGATACAGTAAACATGAAGTGAAGCACAGGAATCTATAACTAGTGTCACAGGAATGGTTAAAATCATTGACAGTAAGATGAGTCAGTCTTCTTGTACTTAAGTCGGCATTGTGCCTTTTGTATTCAATTCCGATGCAATTTCTGTGTTTCATCGTCAAGAAGAAGGTCCAAGTGATACAGTAAACCTAAAGTGATGCATCGGAATCTATAACTAGTGTCACAGGAATGGTTCAAAACATAGACAGTAAGAAGAGTCAGTCTTCTTGTACTTAAGTCGGCATTGTGCCTTTCCTATTTAATTCCGGTGCATTTTCTGTGTTTCGTCGTCAATAAGAAGGTCCAAGGGATGCAGTAAACCTGAAGTGAAGCATCGTATTCTATAACTAGTGTCACAGGAATGGTTCAAATCATTGACAGTAAGAAGAGTCAGTTTTCTTGTACTTAAGTCGGCATTGTGCCTATTGTATTTATTTCTGATGCAATTTCTGTGTTTCATCGACAATAAGAATGTCCAAGGGATGGAGTAAACCTGAAGTGAAGCATCGGAATGTATAACTAGTGTCACAGGAATGGTTCAAATCATTGACAGTAAGAAGAGTCAGTCTACTTGTACTTAAGTCGGCTTTGTTCCTTTTGTATTTAATCCCGATGCAATTTCTGTGTTTCATCGTAAATAAGAAGGTCCAAGGGATACAGTAAACCTGAAGTGAATCATCAGAATCTATAACTAGTGTCACAGGAATGGTTCAAAACATAGTCAGTAAGAAGAGTCAGTCTTCTTGTACTTATGTCGACATTGTGGCTTTTCTATTTAATTCCGATGCAATTTCTGTGTTTCATCGTCAATAACAAGGTCAAAGGGATACAGTAAACCTGGAGTGAACCATCGGAATCTATAACTAGTGTCAATGGAATGGTTTAAATCATAGACAGTAAGAAGAGTCAGTCCTCTTGTACTTAAGTCAGCATTGTGCCTTTTGTATTTAATTCTGATGTAATTTCTGTGTTTCATCGTCAATGAGAAGGTCCAAGGGATACAGTAACCCTGAAGTGAAGCATCGGAATCTATAACAAGTGTCACAGGAATGGTTCAAAAAATAGACAGTAGGAAGAGTCAGTCTTTGTGTACTTAAGTCAGCATTGTGCCTTTTGTATTTAATTCCGATGCAATTTCTGTGTTTCATAGTCAATAAGAAGGTCCAAGGGATACAGTAAACCTGAAGTGAGGCATCGGAATCTATAACTAGCGTCACAGGAATGCTTCAAAACATAGACAGTAGGAAGAGTCAGTCTTCTTGTACTTAAGTCGGCATGGTGCCTTTTGTATTTAATTCCGATGCAATTTCTGTGTTTCATCGTCAATAAGAAGGTCCAAGGGATACAGTAAACATATAGCGAAGCATCGGAATCTAAAACTAGTGTCACGGGAATGGTTCAAAACATAAGGATATGGAAGAGTCAGTCTTCTTATACTTAAGTCGGCACTGTGCCATTTGTATTTAACTTCGAAGCAATTTCTGTGTTTCATCGTCAGTTAGTAGATCAGAGGGATATAGTAAACCTGAAGTGAAGCATTGGAATGTATAACTAGTGTCACAGGAATGGTTTAAATCATAGACAGTAAGAAGAGTCAGTCCTCTTGTACTTAAGTCAGCATTGTGCCTTTTGTATTTAATTCTGATGTAATTTCTGTGTTTCATCGTCAATGAGAAGGTCCACGGGATACAGTAACCCTGAAGTGAAGCATCGGAATCTATAACAAGTGTCACAGGAATGGTTCAAAAAATAGACAGTAGGAAGAGTCAGTCTTCGTGTAGTTAAGTCAGCATTGTGCCTTTTGTATTTAATTCCGATGCAATTTCTGTGTTTCATAGTCAATAAGAAGGTCCAAGGGATACAGTAAGCCTGAAGTTAGGCATCGGAATCTATAACTAGCGTCACAGGAATGCTTCAAAACATAGACAGTAGGAAGAGTCAGTCTTCTTGTACTTAAGTCGGCATGGTGCCTTTTGTATTTAATTCCGATGCAATTTCTGTGTTTCATCGTCAATAAGAAGGTCCAAGGGATACAGTAAACATATAGCGAAGCATCGGAATCTAAAACTAGTCTCACAGGAAAAGTTCAAAGCATAGTCAATAAGAAGAGTCAGTCTATTTGTACTTAAGTCGGCATTGTGCCTTCTCTATTTAATTCCGATGCAATATCTAAGTTTCATCGTCAATAAGAAGGTCAGAGGGATACAGTAAACCTGAAGTGAAGCATCGGATTCTATAACTAGTGTCACACGAATGGTTAATAACATTGACAGTAAGAAGAGTCAGTCTTCTTGTACTTAAGTCGGCGTTGTGCCTTTTGTATTTAATTCCGATGCAATTTCTGTGTTTCATCGTCAATAAGAAGGTCCAAGTTATACAGTAAACCTAAAGTGAAGCATCGGAATCTATAACTAGTGTCACAGGAATAGTTCAAAAAATAGACAGTAAGAAGAGTCAGTCTTCTTGTACTTAAGTCGGCATTGTGCCTTTCCTAAGTAATTCCGATGCAATTTCTGTGTTTCGTCGTCAATAAGAAGGCCCGAGGGATGCAGTAAACCTGAAATGAAGCATCGGAATCTATAACTAGTGTCACAGGAATGGTTCAAATCATAGACAGTAAGAAGAGTCAGTCCTCTTGTACTTAAGTCGGCATTGTGCCTTATGTATTTAATTCCGATGCAATTTCTGTGTTTCATCGGCAATAAGAAGGGAGGAGGGATACAGTAAACCTGAAGTGAAGCATCGGAATCTATAACTAGTATCACAGGAATGGTTCAAATCATAGACAGTTTGAAGAGTCAGTCTTCTTGTACTTAAGTCGTCATTGTGCCTTTTCTATTTAATTCCGATGCAGTTTCTGTGTTTCGTCGTCAATGAGATGGTCCAAGGATACAGTGAACATGAAGTGAAGCATCGGAATCTATAACTAGTGTCACAGGAATGGTTCAAAACATAGACAGAAGGATGAGTCAGTCTTCTTGTACGTAAGTCGGCATTGTGCCTTTTGTATTTAATTCCGATGCAATTTCTGTGTTTCATCGTCAATAAGAAGGTCAGAGGGATACAGTAAACCTGAATTGAAGCATCGGAATCTATAACTAGGGTCACGGGAATGGTTCAAAACATAGAGATTTGGAAGAGTCAGTCTTCTTATACTTAAGTCGGCACTGTGCCATTTGTATTTAATTTCGAAGCAATTTCTGTGTTTCATCGTCAATTAGTAGATCAGAGGGATACAGTAAACCTGAAGTGAAGCATCGGAATGTATAACTAGTGTCACAGGAATGGTTCAAATCATAGACAGTAGGAAGAACCAGATTTCTTGTACTTGAGTCGGCCTTGTGCCTTTTGTATTTAATTCCGATGCAATTTCTGTGTTTCATCGTCAATAAGAAGTTCCAAGTGATACAGTAAACATATAGTGAAGCATCGGAAACTTCAACTAGTGTCACCGGAATGGTTGAAAACGTAGACAGTAAGAAGAGTCAGTCTTCTTGTACTTAAGTCGGCATTGTGCCTTTTATATTCAATTCCGATGCAATTTCTGTGTTTCAACATCAATAAGAAGGTGAGAGGGATACAGTAAACCTGAAGTGAGGCATCGGAATCTATAACTAGTGTCACAGGAATGGTTCAAAACATAGTAAGTGAGAAGAGTCAGTCTTCTTGTATTTAAGTCGGCATGGTGCCTTTTGTATTTAATTCCGATGCAATTTCTGTTTTTCATCGTCAATAAGAAGGTCCAAGGGATACAGTAAACATATTGTGAAGCATCGGAATCTTAAACTGGTCGCACAGGAAATGTTCAAACATAGCCAGTAAGAAGAGTGAGATCTCTTGTACTTAAGTCGGCACTGTGCCTTTTCTTTTTAATTCCGATGCAATTTCTGTGTTTCATCGTCAATAAGAAGGTCCAAGGGATACAGTAAACCTGAAGTGAGGCATCGGAATCTATAAGTAGTGTCACAGGAATGGTTCAAAACATAGACAGTAAGAAGAGTCAGTCTTCTTGTACTTAAGTCGGCATTGTGCCTTTCCTATTTAATTCCGGTGCATTTGCTGTGTTTCGTCGTCAATAAGAAGTTCCAAGGGATGCAGTAAACCTGAAGTGAAGCATCGTATTCTATAACTAGTGTCACAGGAATGGTTCAAATCATTGACAGTAAGAAGAGTCAGTTTTCTTGTACTTAAAACGGCATTGTGCCTTTTGTATTTAATTCTGATGCAATTTCTGTGTTTCATCGTCAATAAGAAGGTCAGAGGGATACAGTACACCTGAAGTGAAGCATCGGAATCTATAACTAGTGTCACAGGAATGGTTCAGAACATAGACAGTAAGAAGAGTCAGTCTTCTTGTACTTAAGTCGGCATTGTGCATTTTCTATTTAATTCCGAGCAATTTCTGTGTGTCATCGTTAATAATAAAGTCCAAGGGATATAGTAAACCTGAAGTGAAGAATCGGAATCTATAACTAGTGTCACAGGAATGGTTCAAAACATAGACAGTAAGAAGATTAGTCTACTTGTACTTAAGTCGGCATTGTGACTTTTGTATTTAATTCCGATGCAACTTCTGTGTTTCATCGTCAATAAGAAGGTCCAAGGGATACAGTACACCTGAGATGAAGCATCGAAATCTATAACTAGTGTCACAGGAATCGTTCAAATCATAGACAGTTGGGAGAGTCAGTCTTCTTGTACTTAAGTCGCCATTGTGCCTTTTCTATTTAATTCCGATGCAATTTCTGTGTTTGATCAACAAGAAGAAGGTCAGAGGGATACAGTAAACCTGAAGTGAAACATCGGAATGTATAACTAGTGTCGCAGGAATTGTTCAAAACACTGCCAGTAGGAAGAGTCATTCTTCTTGTACTTAAGTCGGCACTGTGCCTTTTGTATTTAATTCCGATGCAATTTCTGTGTTTCATCGTCAATAAGAAGGTCAGAGGGATACAGTAAAAATGAAGTGAAGCACAGGAATCTATAACTAGTGTCACAGGAATGGTTAAAAACATTGACAGTAAGATGAGTCAGTCTTCTTGTACTTAAGTCGGCATTGTGCCTTTCGTATTCAATTCCGATGCAATTTCTGTGTTTCATCGTCAAGAAGAAGGTCCAAGTGATACAGTAAACCTTAAGTGATGCATCGGAATCTATAACTAGTGTCACAGGAATGGTTCAAAACATAGACAGTAAGAAGAGTCAGTCTTCTTGTACTTAAGTCGGCATTGTGCCTTTCCTATTTAATTCCGGTGCATTTTCAGTGTTTCGTCGTCAATAAGAAGGTCCAAGGGATGCAGTAAACCTGAAGTGAAGCATCGTATTCTATAACTAGTGTCACAGGAATGGTTCAAATCATTGACAGTAAGAAGAGTCAGTTTTCTTGTACTTAAGTCGGCATTGTGCCTATTGTATATAATTCTGATGCAATTTCTGTGTTTCATCGACAATAAGAATGTCCAAGGGATACAGTAAACCTGAAGTGGAGCATAGGAATCTATAACAAGTGTCACAGGAATGGTTCAAAAAATAGACAATAGGAAGAGTCAGTCTTCTTGTACTTAAGTCAGCATTGTGCCTTTTGTATTTAATTCCGATGCAATTTCTGTGTTTCATCGTCAATAAGAAGGTCCAAGGGATGCAGTAAACCTGAGGTGAAGAATCGGAATCTATAACTAGTGGCTCAGGAATGGTTCAAAACATAGACAGTAAGAAGAGTCAGTCTTCTTGTACTTAAGTCGGCATTGTGCATTTTCTATTTAATTCCGATGCAATTTCTGTGTGTCATCGTCAATAATAAAGTCCAAGGGATATAGTAAACGTGATGTGAAGAATCGGAATCTATAACTAGTGTCACAGGAATGGTTCAAAACTTAGACAGTAGGAAGAGTCAGTCTTCTTGTACTTAAGTCGTCATTGTGAATTTTGTATTTAATTCCGATGCAACTTCTGTGTTTCATCGTCAATAAGAGGGTCCAAGGGATACTGTACACCTGAAATGAAGCATCGTATTCTATAACTAGTGTCACAGGAATCGTTCAAATCATAGACAGTAAGGAGAGTCAGTCCTCTTGTACTGAAGTCGGCGTTGTGCCTTTTCTATTTAATTCCGATGCAATTTCTGTGTTTGATCATTAAGAAGAAGGTCAGAAGGATACAGTAAACCTGAAGTGAAGCATCGGAATGTATAACTAGTGTCACAGGAATTGTTCAAAGCATAGCCAGTAGGAAGAGTCAGTCTTCTTGTACTTGAGTCTGCATTGTGCTTTTTGTATTTAATTCCGATGCATTTTCTGTGTTTCATCGTCAATAAGAAGGTCAGAGGGATACAGTAAACATGAAGTGAAGCATCGGAATCTAAAACCGGTCGCACAGGAAAGGATCAAAACATAGAGTGTAAGAAGAGCCAGTCATCTTGTATTTGAGTCGGCATTGTGCCTTTTGTATTTAATTCCGATGCAATTTCTAAGTTTCATCGTCAATAAGGAGGTCAGAGGGATACAGTAAACCTGAAGTGAAGCTCAGGAATCTATAACTAGTGTCACAGGAATGGTTAAAAACATTGACAGTAAGATGAGTCAGTCTTCTTGTACTTAAGTCTGCATTGTGCCTTTTGTATTTAATTCCGATGCAATTTCTGTGTTTCATCGGCAATAAGAAGGGAGGAAGGATACTGTAAACCTGAAGTGAAGCATCGGAATCTATAACTAGTATCACAGGAATGGTTCAAATCATAGACAGTTTGAAGAGTCAGTCTTCTTGTACTTAAGTCGTCATTGTGCCTTTTGCATTTAATTCCGATGCAATTTCTGTGTTTCATCGTCAAAAAGAAGGTCCAAGTGATACAGTAAACCTAAAGTGAAGCATCGGAATCTATAACTAGTGTCACAGGAATGGTTCAAAACATAGACAGTAAGAAGAGTCAGTCTTCTTGTACTTAAGCCGGCATTGTGCCTTTCCTATTTAATTCCGGTGCATTTTCTGTGTTTCGTCGTCAATAAGAAGGTCCAAGGGATGCAGTAAACCTGAAGTGAAGCATCGGAATGTATAACTAGTGTCACAGGAATGGTTCAAATCATTGACAGTAAGAAGAGTCAGTCTACTTGTACTTAAGTCGGCTTTGTTCCTTTTGTATTTAATCCCGATGCAATTTCTGTGTTTCATCGTAAATAAGAAGGTCCAGGGGATACAGTAAACCTGAAGTGAATCATCGGAATCTATAACTAGTGTCACAGGAATGGTTCAAAACATAGTCAGTAAGAAGAGTCAGTCTTCTTGTACTTATGTCGACATTGTGGCTTTTCTATTTAATTCCGATGCAATTTCTGTGTTTCATCGTCAATAACAAGGTCAAAGGGATACAGTAAACCTGGAGTGAACCATCGGAATCTATAACTAGTGTCAATGGAATGGTTCAAATCATAGACAGTAAGAAGAGTCAGTCCTCTTGTACTTAAGTCAGCATTGTGCCTTTTGTATTTATTTCTGATGTAATTTCTGTGTTTCATCGTCAATGAGAAGGTCCAAGGGATACAGTAACCCTGAAGTGAGTCATCGGAATCTATAACAAGTGTCACAGGAATGGTTCAAAAAATAGACAGTAGGAAGAGTCAGTCTTCGTGTACTTAAGTCAGCATTGTGCATTTTGTATTTAATTCCGATGCAATTTCTGTGTTTCATAGTCAAAAAGAAGGTCCAAGGGATACAGTAAACCTGAAGTGAGGCATCGGAAACTATAACTAGCGTCACAGGAATGCTTCAAAACATAGACAGTAGGAAGAGTCAGTCTTCTTGTACTTAAGTCGGCATGGTGCCTTTTGTATTTAATTCCGATGCAATTTCTGTGTTTCATCGTCAATAAAAAGGTCCAAGTGATACAGTAAACATATAGCGAAGCATCGGAATCTAAAACTAGTCTCACAGGAAAAGTTCAAAGCATAGTCAGTAAGAAGAGTCAGTCTACTTGTACTTAAGTCGGCATTGTGCCTTCTCTATTTAATTCCGATGCAATATCTAAGTTTCAACGTCAATAAGAAGGTCAGAGGGATACAGTAAACCTGAAGTGAAGCATCGGATTCTATAACTAGTGTTACACGAATGGTTAATAACATTGACAGTAAGAAGAGTCAGTCTTCTTGTACTTAAGTCGGCGTTGTGCCTTTTGTATTTAATTCCGATGCAATTTCTGTGTTTCATCGTCAATAAGAAGGTCCAAGTTATACAGTAAACCTAAAGTGAAGCATCGGAATCTACAACTAGTGTCACAGGAATAGTTCAAAAAATAGACAGTAAGAAGAGTCAGTCTTCTTGTACTTAAGTCGGCATTGTGCCTCTCCTAAGTAATTCCGATGCAATTTCTGTGTTTCGTCGTTAATAAGAAGGCCCGAGGGATGCAGTAAACCTGAAATGAAGCATCGGAATCTATAACTAGTGACACAGGAATGGTTCAAAACATAGACAGTAAGAAGAGTCAGTCCTCTTGTACTTAAGTCGGCATTGTGCCTTATGTATTTAATTCCGATGCAATTTCTGTGTTTCATCGGCAATAAGAAGGGAGGAGGGATACAGTAAACCTGAAGTGAAGCATCGGAATCTATAACTAGTATCACAGGAATGGTTCAAATCATAGGCAGTTTGAAGAGTCAGTCTTCTTGTACTTAAGTCGTCATTGTGCATTTTCTATTTAATTCCGATGCAGTTTCTGTGTTTCGTCGTCAATGAGAAGGTCCAAGGATACAGTGAACATGAAGTGAAGCATCGGAATCTATAACTAGTGTCACAGGAATGGTTCAAAACATAGACAGAAGGATGAGTCAGTCTTCTTGTACGTAAGTCGGCATTGTGCCTTTTGTATTTAATTCCGATGCAATTTCTGTGTTTCATCGTCAATAAGAAGGTCAGAGGGATACAGTAAACCTGAAGTGAAGCATCGGAATCTATAACTAGTGTCACGGGAATGGTTCAAAACATAGAGATTTGGAAGAGTCAGTCTTCTCATACTTAAGTCGGCACTGTGCCATTTGTATTTAATTTCGAAGCAATTTCTGTGTTTCATCGTCAATTAGTAGATCAGAGCGATACAGTAAACCTGAAGTGAAGCATCGGAATGTATAACTAGTGTCACAGGAATGGTTCAAATCATAGACTGTAGGAAGAACCAGATTTCTTGTACTTGAGTCGGCCTTGTGCCTTTTGTATTTAATTCCGATGCAATTTCTGTGTTTCATCGTCAATAAGAAGTTCCAAGTGATACAGTAAACATATAGTGAAGCATCGGAAACTACAACTAGTGTCACCGGAATGGTTGAAAACGTAGACAGTAAGAAGAGTCAGTCTTCTTGTACTTAAGTCGGCATTGTGCCTTTTATATTCAATTCCGATGCAATTTCTGTGTTTCAACATCGATAAGAAGGTCAGAGGGATACAGTAAACCTGAAGTGAGGCATCGGAATCTATAACTAGTGTCACAGGAATGGTTCAAAACATAGTAAGTGAGAAGAGTCAGTCTTCTTGTATTTAAGTCGGCATGGTGCCTTTTGTATTTAATTCCGATGCAATTTCTGTTTTTCATCGTCAATAAGAAGGTCCAAGGGATACAGTAAACATATTGTGAAGCATCGGAATCTTAAACTGGTCGCACAGGAAATGTTCAAAACATAGCCAGTAAGAAGAAAGAGTTCTCTTGTACTTAAGTTGGCACTGTGCCTTTTCTTTTTAATTCCGATGCAATTTCTGTGTTTCATCGTCAATAAGAAGGTCAGAGGGATACAGTAAACCTGAAGTGAAGCATCGGAATCTATAACTAGTGTCACAGGAATGGTTCAAAACTTAGAGAGTTTGAAGAGTCAGTCTTCTTGTACTTAAGTCGGCATTGTGCCTTTTCTATTTAATACCGATGCAGTTTCTGTGTTTCGTCGCCAATGAGAAGGTCCAAGGGATACAGTGAACCTGATGTGAAGCATCGGAATCTATAACTAGTGTCACAGGAATGGTTCAAAACATAGACAGAAGGATGAGTCAGTCTTCTTGTACGTAAGTCGGCATTGTGCCTTTTGTATTTAATTCCGATGCAATTTCTGTGTTTCATCGTCAATAAGAAGGTCAGAGGGATACAGTAAACCTGAAGTGAAGCATCGGAATCTATAGCTAGTGTCACAGGAATGGTCAAGACAGAGACAGTGGGAAGAGTCAGCCTTCTTGTACTTAAGTCGGCATTGTGTCTTTTCTATTTAATTTCGATGCAAATTCTGTGTTTCGTCGTCAATACGAAGGTCCAAGGGATACAGTAAACCTGAAGTGAGGCATCTGAATCTATAAGTAGTGTCACAGGAATGGTTCAAAGCATAGACGGTAGGAAGAGTAAGTCTTCATGTACTTAAGTCGGCATTGTGCCCTTTGTATTTAATTCCGATGCAATTTCTGTGTTTCATAGTCAATAAGAAGGTCAGAGGGATACAGTAAACCTGAAGTGAGGCATCGGAATCTATAACTAGTGTCACAGGAATGGTACAAAGCATAGTCAGTAAGAAGAGTCAGTCTTCTTGTATTTCTGTCGGCATGGAGCTTGTTGTATTTAATTCCGATGCAAATTCTGTGTTTCATCGTCAATAAGAAGGTCCAAGGGATACAGTAAACATATTGTGAAGCATCGGAATCTAAAACTGGTCTCACAGGAAATGTTCAAAACGTAACCAGTAAGACGAGTGATTTCTCTTGTACCTAAGTCGGCATTGTGCCTTTTCTTTTTAATTCCGATGCAATTTCTGTGTTTCATCGTCAATAAGAATTTCCAAGGGATGCAGTAAACCTGAAGTGAAGCATCGGAATCTATAACTAGTGTCACGGGAATGGTTCAAAACATAGAGATTAGGAAGTGTCAGTCTTCTTATACTTAAGTCGGCACTGTGCCTTTTGTATTTAATTTCGAAGCAATTTCTGTGTTTCATCGTCAATTAGAAGATCAGAGGGATACAGTAAACCTGAAGTAAAGCATCGGAATGTATAACTAGTGTCACAGGAATGGTTCAAATCATAGACAGTAGGAAGAACCAGATTTCTTGTACTTGAGTCGGCATTGCGCCTTTTGTATTTAATTCCGATGCAATTTCTGTGTTTCATCGTCAATAAGAAGGTCCAAGGGATACAGTAAACATATTGTGAAGCATCGGAATCACAAACTGGTCTCACAGGAAATGTTCAAAACATAGCCAGTAAGAAGAGTGAGTTCTCTTGTACTTAAGTCGGCATTGTGCCTTTCCTAAGTAATTCCGATGCAATTTCTGTGTTTCGTCGTCAATAAGATGGTCCAAGGGATGCAGTAAACCTGAAGTGAAGCATCGGAATCTATAACTAGTGTCACAGGAATGGTTCAAAACATAGACAGATTGATGAGTCAGTCTTCTTGTACGTAAGTCGGCATTGTGCCTTTTGTATTTAATTCCGATGGAATTTCTGTGTTTCATCGTCAATAAGAAGGTCAGAGGGATACAGTAAACCTGAAGTGAAGCATCGGAATCTATAACTAGTGTCACAGGAATGGTTCAAAACTTAGAGAGTTTGAAGAGTCAGTCTTCTTGTACTTAAGTCGGTATTGTGCCTTTTCTATTTAATACCGATGCAGTTTCTTTGTTTCGTCGCCAATGAGAAGGTCCAAGGGATACAGTGAACCTGATGTGAAGCATCGGAATCTATAACTAGTGTCACAGGAATGGTTCAAAACATAGACAGAAGGATGAGTCAGTCTTCTTGTATGTAAGTCGGCATTGTGCCTTTTGTACTTAATTCCGATGCAATTTCTGTGTTTCATCGTCAATAAGAAGGTCAGAGGGATACAGTAAACCTGAAGTGAAGCATCGGAATCTATAACTAGTGTCACGGGAATGGTTCAAAACATAGAGATTAGGAAGAGTCAGTCTTCTTATACTTAAGTCGGCACTGTGCCTTTTGTATTTAATTTCGATGCAGTTTCTGTGTTTCATCGTCAATTAGAAGATCAGAGGGATACAGCAAACCTGAAGTGATGCGTCGGAATGTATAACTAGTGTCACAGGAAGGGTTCAAATCATAGACAGTAAGTAGAGTCAGTCTTCCTGTACTTAAGCCGGCTTTGTGCCTTTTGTATTTAATTCCGATGCAATTTCTGTGTTTCATCGTCAATAAGCAGGTCAGAGGGCTACAGTAAACCTGAAGTGAAGCATCGGAATCTATAGCTAGTGTCACAGGAATGGTCAAGACAGAGACAGTGGGAAGAGTCGGCCTTCTTGTACTTAAGTCGGCATGGTGCCTTTTCTATTTAATTCCCATGCAAATTCTGTGTTTCGTCGTCAATACGAAGGTCCAAGGGATACAGTAAACCTGAAGTGAGGCATCTGAATCTATAAGTAGTGTCACAGGAATGGTTCAAAACATAGACAGTAGGAAGAGTAAGTCTTCATGTACTTAAGTCGGCATTGTGCCCTTTGTATTTAATTCCGATGCAATTTCTGTGTTTCATAGTCAATAAGAAGGTCAGAGGGATACAGTAAACCTGAAGTGAGGCATCGGAATCTATAACTAGTGTCACAGGAATGGTACAAAACATAGTCAGTAAGAAGAGTCAGTCTTCTTGTATTTCTGTCGGCATGGAGCCTGTTGGATTTAATTCCGATGCAAATTCTGTGTTTC
This sequence comes from Schistocerca americana, assembly GCF_021461395.2. Lineage (NCBI taxonomy): Eukaryota > Metazoa > Arthropoda > Insecta > Orthoptera > Acrididae > Schistocerca > Schistocerca americana. The sequence continues at coordinate 12,496,182 of NC_060121.1, read as the reverse complement.
ATCGTCAATAAGAAGGTCCAAGGGATACAGTAAACATATTGTGAAGCATCGGAATCAAAAACTGGTCTCACAGGAAATGTTCAAAACATAACCAGTAAGACGAGTGATTTCTCTTGTACCTAAGTCGGCATTGTGCCTTTTCTTTTTAATTCCGATGCAATTTCTGTGTTTCATCGTCAATAAGAATTTCCAAGGGATACAGTAAACCTGAAGTGAAGCATCGGAATCTATAACTAGTGCCACGGGAATGGTTCAAAACATAGAGATTAGGAAGTGTCAGTCTTCTTATACTTAAGTCGGCACTGTGCCTTTTGTATTTAATTTCGAAGCAATTTCTGTGTTTCATCGTCAATTAGAAGATCAGAGGGATACAGTAAACCTGAAGTAAAGCATCGGAATGTATAACTAGTGTCACAGGAATGGTTCAAATCATAGACAGTAGGAAGAACCAGATTTCTTGTACTTGAGTCGGCATTGCGCCTTTTGTATTTAATTCCGATGCAATTTCTGTGTTTCATCGTCAATAAGAAGGTCCAAGGGATACAGTAAACATATTGTGAAGCATCGGAATCTAAAACTGGTCTCACAGGAAATGTTCAAAACATAGCCAGTAAGAAGAGTCAGTTCTCTTGTACTTAAGTCGGCATTGTGCCTTTCCTAAGTAATTCCGATGCAATTTCTGTCTTTCGTCGTCAATAAGATGGTCCAAGGGATGCAGTAAACCTGAAGTGATGCATCGGAATCTATAACTAGTGTCACAGGAATGGTTCAAAACATAGACAGATTGATGAGTCAGTCTTCTTCTACGTAAGTCGGCATTGTGCCTTTTGTATTTAATTCCGATGCAATTTCTGTGTTTCATCGTCAATAAGAAGGTCAGAGGGATACAGTAAACCTGAAGTGAAGCATCGGAATCTATAACTAGTGTCACAGGAATGGTTCAAAACTTAGAGAGTTTGAAAGGTCAGTCTTCTTGTACTTAAGTCGGCATTGTGCCTTTTCTATTTAATACCGATGCAGCTTCTGTGTTTCGTCGCCAATGAGAAGGTCCAAGGGATACAGTGAACCTGATGTGAAGCATCGGAATCTATAACTAGTGTCACAGGAATGGTTCAAAACTTAGACAGAAGGATGAGTCAGTCTTCTTGTACGTAAGTCGGCATTGTGCCTTTTGTATTTAATTCCGATGCAATTTCTGTGTTTCATCGTCAATAAGAAGGTCAGAGGGATACAGTAAACCTGAAGTGAAGCATCGGAATCTATAACTAGTGTCACATGAATGGTTAATCGCATTGACAGTAAGGAGAGTCAGTCTCCTTTTACTTAAGTTGGCATTGTGCCTTTTCTATTTAATTCCGATGCAACTTCTGTGTTTCATCGTCAATTAGAAGGGCAGAGGGATACAGTAAACGTGAAGTGAAGCATCGGAATGTATAACTAGTGTCACAGGATTGGTTCAAATCATAGACAGTAGGAAGAGTCAGATTTCTTGTACTTGAGTCGTTTTTGTGCCTTTTGTATTTAATTCCGATTCAATTTCTGTGTTTCATCGTCAATAAGAAGGTCAAAGGGACACAGTAAACCTTAATGGAAGCATCGGAATGTATAACTAGTAACACAGGAATGGTTCAAAACATAGACAGTAGGAAGAGTCAGTCTTCTTGTACTTGTGTCAGCATTGTGCCTTTTGTATTTATTTCCGATGCCATTTTTGTGTTTCATCGTCAATAAGAAGGTCAGAGGGATACAGTAAACCTGAAGTAAAGCATCGGAATCTATAACTAGTGTCACAAGGATGGTTCAAAGCATAGTCAGTAGGAAGAGTCAGTCTTGTTGTACTTAAGTCGGCATTGTGCGCTTTGTATTTAATTCAGATGCTATTTCTGTGTTTCATCGTCAATGAGAAGGTCAGAGGGATACAGTGAGACTGATGTGAAGCATCAGAATCTATAACTAGTGTCACAGGAATGGTTCAAAACATAGACAGTAAGAAGAGTCAGTCTACCTGTACTTAAGTCGGCATTGTGCCTTTTGTATTTAATCCCGATGCAATTTCTGTGTTTCATCGTCAATAAGAAGGTCCAAGGGATACAGTACACCTGAAGTGAATCATCGGAATCTATAACTAGTGTCACAAGAATGGTTCAAATCATAGACAGTAAGAAGAGTCAGTCTTCTTGTACTTAAGTCGGCATAGTGCCTTTTCTATTTAATTCCGATGCAATTTCTGTGTTTCATCATCAAGAAGAAGGCCAGAGCGATACTGAAAACCTGAAGTGAAGCATCGGAATGTATAACTAGTGTCACAGGAATGTTTCAAACATAGACAGTGGGAAGAGTCAGTCTTCTTGTACTTGTGTCGGCATTGTGCCATTTGTATTTAATTCCGATGCAATTTCTGAGTTTCATCGTCAATAAGAAGGTCAGAGGGATGGAGTAAACCTGAAGTGAAGCATCGGAATCTAAAACTGGTCTCACAGGAAAGGTTCAAAGCATAGAGAGTAAGAAGAGCCAGTCATCTATTATTTAAGTCGGCATTGTGCCTTTTGTATTTAATTCCGATGCAATTTCTGAGTTTCATTGTCAATAAGAAGGTCAGAGGGATGCAGTAAACCTGAAGTGAAGCATCGGAATCTATAACTAGTGTGACAGGGATGGTTGAAATCGTAGACAGTAGGAAGAGTCAGTCTTCTTGCACTTAAGTCGGCATTGTGCGTTTTGTATTTAATTCCGATGCAATTTCTGTGTTTCATCGCCAATAAGAAGGTCAGAGGGATACAGTAAACCTGAATTGAAGCATTGGAATGTATTACTAGTGTTACAGGAATGATTCAAAACATAGACAGTAGGAGGAGTCAGTGTTCTTGTACTTGAGTCGGCATTGTGCCTTTTCTATTTAATTCCGATGCAAATTCTGTGATTCGTCGACAATAAGAAGGTCCAAGGGATACAGTAAACCTGAAGTGAAGAATCGGAATCTATAACTAGTGTCAAAGGAATGGTTCAAAACATAGACAGTAGGAAGAGTCAGTCTTCTTGTACTTAAGTCGGCATTGTGCATTTTGTATTTAATTCCGATGCAACTTCTGTGTTTCATCGTCAATAAGAAGGTCAGAGGGATACAGTAAACCTGAAGTGAAGCATCGGAATCTATAACTAGTGCCACAAGAATTGTTCAAAACATAGACAGTAGGAAGAGTCATTCTTCATGTACTTACATCGGCATTGTGCCTTTTCTATTTCATTCCGAAGCAAATTCTGTGTTTCATCGTCAATAAGAAGGTCAAAGGGATACAGTAAACGTAAAGTGAGTTATCGGAATCTATAACTAGTGTCACAAGAGTGGTTCAAATCGTAGCGAGTAAGAAGAGTCAGTCTTCTTGTACTTAAGTCGGCATAGTGCCTTTTCTATTTAATTCCGATGCAATTTCTGTGTTTCATCATCAAGAAGAAGGTCAGAGCGATACTGTAAACCTGAAGTGAAGCATCGGAATGTGTAACTAGTGTCACAGGAATGTTTCAAACATAGACAGTAGGAAGAGCCAGTCTTCTTGTACTTGTGTCGGCATTGTGCCATTTGTATTTAATTCCGATGCAATTTCTGAGTTTCATCGTCAATAAGAAGGTCTGAGGGATGCAGTAAACCTGAAGTGAAGCATCGGAATCTATAACTAGTGTCACATGAATGGTTCAAAACACGGACAGTAGGAAGAGTCAGTATTCTTGTACTTAATTCCGATGCAATTTCTCTGTTTCATCGTCAATAAGAAAGTAAGAGGGATACAGTAAACCTGAAGTGAAGCATCGGAATCTAAAACTGGTCTCACAGGAAAGGTTCAAGGCATAGAGAGTAAGAAGATCCAGTCATCTATTATTTGAGTTGGCAATGTGCCTTTTGTATTTAATTTCGATGCAATTTCTAAGTTTCATCGTCAATAAGAAGGTCAGAGGGATACAGTAAACCTGAAGTGAAGCATCGGAATCTATAACTAGTGTCACAGGAATAATTAAAAACATTGACAGTAAGAAGAGTCAGTCTTCTTGTACTTAAGTCGGCACTGTGCCGTTTGTATTTAATTCCGATGCAATTTCTGTGTTTCATCGTCAATAAGAAGTTCCAAGTGATCCAGTAAACAAAAAGTGTAGCATCGGAATCTATAACTAGTGTCTCAGGAATAGTTTAAAACATAGTGAGTAAGAAGAGTCAGTCTGCTTGTACTTAAGTCAGCATTGTGCCTTTTTTATTTAATTCCGATGCAATTTCTGTGTTTTAACGTCAATAAGAAGGTCAGAGGGATACAATAAACCTGAAGGGAAGCGTCGGAAACTATAACTAGTGTCACAGGGATGGTTCAAAACGTAGACAGTAGGAAGAGTCAGTCTTCTTGTACTTAAGTCGGCATTGTGCGTTTTGTATTTAATTCCGATGCAATTTCTGTGTTTCATCGGCAATAAGAAGGTCAGAGGGATACAGTAAACCTGAATTGAAGCATCGGAATGTATAACTAGTGTTCCAGGAATGATTCAAAACATAGACAGTAGGAAGAGTCAGTGTTCTTGTACTTGAGTCGGCATTGTGCCTTTTCTATTTAATTCCGATGCAAATTCTGTGTTTCGTCGACAATAAGAAGGTCCAAGGGATACAGTAAACCTGAAGTGAAGAATCGGAATCTAGAACTAGTGTCACAGGAATGGTTCAAAACATAGACAGTGGGAAGAGTCAGTCTCCTTGTACATAAGTCGGCATTGTGCCTTTTCTATTTAATTACGATGCAATTTCTGTGTTTCATCGTCAATAAGAAGGTCAGAGGGATACAGTACACCTGAAGTGAAGCATCGGAATCTGTAACTAGTGTCACAGGAATGGTTGAAAACATAGACAGTAAGAAGAGTCAGTCTTCTTGTACTTAAGTAGGCATTGTGCATTTTCTATTTAATTCCGATGCAATTTCTGTGTGTCATCGTCAATAATAAAGTCCAAAGGATATAGTAAACCTGAAGTGAAGAATAGGAATCTATAACTAGTGTCACAGGAATGGTTCAAAACATAGACAGTAGGAAGAGTCAGTCTACTTCTACTTAAGTCGGCATTGTGCATTTTGTATTTAATTCCGCTGCAACATCTGTGTTTCATCGTCAATAAGAAGGTATAAGGGATACAGTACACATGAAATGAAGCATCAGAATCTATAACTAGTGTCACAGGAATCGTTCAAGTCATAGACAGTAAGGAGAGTCAGTCTTCTTGTACTTAAGTCGGCATTGTGCCTTTTCTATTCAATTCCGATGCAATTTCTGGGTTTGATCATCAAGAAGAAGGTCAGGGGGATACAGTAAACCTGAAGTGAAGCATCGGAATGTATAACTAGTGTCACAGGAATTGTTCAAATCATAGCCAGTAGGAAGAGTCAGTCTTCTTGTACTTGAGTCGGCATTGTGCCTTTTGTATTTATTTCCGATGCAATATCTGTGTTTCATCGTCAATAAGAAGGTCAGAGGGATACAGTAAACATGAAGTGAAGCATCGGAATCGAAAACCGGTCTCACAGGAAAGGATCAAAACATAGAGTGTAAGAAGAGCCAGTCATCTTGTATTCGAGTCGGCATTGTGCCTTTTGTATTTAATTCCGATGCAATTTCTAAGTTTCATCGTCAATAAGAAGGTCAGAGGGATACAGTAAACCTGAAGTGAAGCACAGGAATCTATAACTAGTGTCACAGAAATGGTTAAAAACATTGACAGTAAGATGAGTCAGTCTTCTTGTACTTAAGTTTTCATTGTGCCTTTTGTATTTAATTCCGATGCAATTTCTGTGTTTCATCGTCAAGAAGAAGGTCCAAGTGATACAGTAAAAGTAAAGTGAAGCATCGGAATCTATAACTAGTGTCACAGGAATGGTTCAAAGCATAGACAGTAAGAGGAGTCAGTCTTCTCGTACTTAAGTCGGCATTGTGCCTTTCCTATTTAATTCCGGTGCATTTTCTGTGTTTCGTCGTCAATAAGAAGGTCCAAGGGATGCAGTAAACCTGAAGTGAAGCATCTGAATCTATAACTAGTGTCACAGGAATGGTTCAAATCATTGACAGTAAGAAGAGTCAGTTTTCTTGTACTTAAGACGGAATTGTGCCTTTTGTATTTAACTCTGATGCAATTTCTGTGTTTCAACGTCAATAAGAAGGTCCAAGGGATACCGTAAACCTGAAGTGAAGCATAGGAATCTATAACAAGTGTCACAAGAATGGTTCAAAAAATAGACAGTAGGAAGAGTCAGTCTTCTTGTATTTAAGTCGGCATTGTGCATTTTGTATTTAATTCCGATGCAACTTCCGTGTTTCAACGTCAATAAGATGGGCAGAGGGATACGGTAAACCTGATGTGAGGCATCGGAATCTATAACTAGCGTCACATGAGTGCATCAAAACATAGACATTTGGAAGAGTCAGTCTTCTTGTATTTAAGTCGGCATTGTGCCTTTTGTATTTAATTCCGATGCAATTTCTGTGTTTCATCAACAATACGAAGGTCCAAGGGATACAGTAATCCTGAAGTGAGGCATCGTAATCTATAACTAGTGTCACAGGTATGGTTCAAAACATAGACAGTAAGAAGAGTCAGTCTTCTTGTACTTAAGTCTTCATTGTGCATTTTCTATTCAATTCCGATGCAATTTCCAAGTTTCATCGTCAATACGAAGGTCAGAGGGATACAGTAAACCTGAAGTGAAGCATCGGAATCTATAACTAGTGTCACACGAATGGTTAATAACATTGACAGTAAGAAGAGTCAGTCTTCTTGTACTTAATTCGGCATTGTGCCTTTTGTATTTAATTCCGATGCAATTTCTGTGTTTCATCGTCAATAAAAAGGTCCTAGTGATACAGTAAACCTAAAGTGAAGCATCGGAATCTATAACTAGTGTCACAGGAATGGTTCAAAACATAGACAGTAAGAAGAGTCAGACTTCTTGTACTTAAGTCGGCATTGTGCCTTTCCTAAGTGATTCCGATGCAATTTCTGTGTTTCGTCGTCAATAAGAAGGTTCAAGGGATGCAGTAAACCTGAAGTGAACCATCGGAATTTATAACTAGTGTCACAGGAATGGTTCAAAACATAGACAGTACGAAGAGTCAGTCTTCTTGTACTTAAGTCGGCATTGTGCATTTTCTATTTAATTCTGATGCAATTTCTATGTGTCATCGTCAATAATTAAGTCCAAGGGATATTGTAAACCTGAAGTGAAGAATCGGAATCTATAACTAGTGTCACAGGAATGGTTCAAAACATTGACAGTAGGAAGAGTCAGTCTTCTTGTACTTAAGTCGGCATTGTGCATTTTGTATTTAATTCCGATGCAACTTCTGTGTTTCAACGTCAATAAGAAGGTCCAAGGGATACCGTACACCTGAAATGAAGCATCGGAATCTATAACTAGTGTCACAGGAATCCTTCAAATCATAGACAGTAAGGAGAGTCATTCTTCTTGCACTGAAGTCGGCGTTGTGCCTTTTCTATTTAATTCCGATGCAATTTCTGTGTTTCATCGTCAATAAGAAGGTCAGAGGGATACAGTAAACATGAAGTGAAGCATCGGAATCTAAAACCGGTCTCACAGGAAAGGATCAAAACATAGAGTGTAAGGAGAGCCAGTCATCTTGTATTTCAGTCGGCATTGTGCCTTTTGTATTTAATTCCGATGCAATTTCTAAGTTTCATCGTCAATAAGAAGGTCAGAGGGATACAGTAAACCTCAAGTGAAGCACAGGAATCTATAACTAGTGTCACAGGAATGGTTAAAAACATTGACAGTAAGATGAGTCAGTCTTCTAGTACTTATGTCGACATTGTGCCTTTTCTATTTAATTCCGATGCAATTTCTGTGTCTCATCGTCAATAACAAGGTCAAAGGGATACAGTAAACCTGGAGTGAACCATCGGAATCTATAACTAGTGTCAATGGAATGGTTCAAATCATAGACAGTAAGAAGAGTCAGTCCTCTTGTACTTAAGTCGGCATTGTGCCTTTTGTATTTAATTCTGATGTAATTTCTGTGTTTCATCGTCAATGAGAAGGTCCAAGGGATACAGTAAACCTGAAGTGAAGCATCGGAATCTATAACTAGTGTCACAGGAATGGTTCAAAACATAGTCAGTAAGAGGAGTCATTCTTCTTGTACTTAAGTCGGCATGGTGCCTTTTGTATTTAATTCCGATGCAATTCCTGTGTTTCATCGTCAATAAGAAGGTCCAAGGGATACAGTAAACATATAGCGAAGCATCGGAATCTAAAACCGGTCTCACAGGAGAAGTTCAAAGCATAGTCAGTAAGAAGAGTCTGTCTACTTGTACTTAAGTCGGCATTGTGCCTTCTCTATTTAATTCCGATGCAATATCTAAGTTTCATCGTCAATAAGAAGGTCAGAGGGATACAGTAAACCTGAAGTGAAGCATCGGAATCTATAACTAGTGTCACAGGAATGGTTCAAAACATAGACAGTAAGAAGAGTCAGTCTTCTTGTACTTAAGTCGGAATTGTGCCTTTCCTAAGTAATTCCGATGCAATTTCTGTGTTTCGTCGTCAATAAGAAGGTCCAAGGGATGCAGTAAACCTGAAATGAAGCATCGGAATCTATAACTAGTGTCACAGGAATGGTTCAAAACATAGACAGTATGAAGAGTCAGTCCTCTTGTACTTAAGTCGGCATTGTGCCTTTTGTATTTAATTCCGATGCAGTTTCTGTGCTTCGTCGTCAATGAGAAGGGCCAAGGGATACAGTAAACCTGAAGTGAAGCATCGGAATGTATAACTAGTGTCACAGGAATGGTTCAAACCATAGACAGTAGGAAGAAGCAGATTTCTTGTACTTAAGTCGGCATTGCGCATTTTGTATTTAATTCCGTTACAATTTCTGTGTTTCAACATCAATAAGAAGGTCAGAGGGATACAGTAAACCTGAAGTGAGGCATCGGAATCTATAACAAGTGTCACAGGAATGGTTCAAAACATAGTCAGTAAGAAGAGTCAGTCTTCTTGTATTTAAGTCGGCATGGTGCCTTTTGTATTTAATTCCGTTGCAATTTCTGTGTTTCATCGACAATAAGAAGGGAGGTGGGATACAGTAAACCTGAAGTGAGGCATCGGAATCTATAACTAGTGTCACAGGAATGGTTCAAAACATAGTCAGTAAGAAGAGTCACTCTTCTTGTATTTAAGTCGGCATGGTGCCTTTTGTATTTAATTCTGATGCAGTTTCTGTGTTTCGTCGTCAATGAGAAGGGCCAAGGGATACAGTAAACCTGAAGTGAAGCATCGGAATCTGTAACTAGTGTCACAGGAATGGTTCAAAACATAGACAGAAGGATGAGTCAGTCTTCTTGTACTTAAGTCGGCATTGTGCCATTTCTTTTTAATTCCGATGCAATTTCTGTGTTTCATCGTCAATAAGAAGGTCCAAGGGATACAGTAAACCTGAAGTGAGGCATCGGAATCTATAAGTAGTGTCACAGGAATGGTTCAAAACATAGATAGTAGTAAGAGTAAGTCTTCTTGTACTTAAGTCGGCATTGTGCCCTTTGTATTTAATTCCGATGCAATTTCTGTGTTTCAACATCAATAAGAAGGTCAGAGGGATACAGTAAACCTGAAGTGAAGCATCGGATTCTAATACCGGTCTCACAGGAAAGGTTCATATCATAGACAGTAAGAGGAGTCAGTCTTCTCGTACTTAAGTCGGCATTGTGCCTTTCCTATTTAATTCCGGTGCATTTTCTGTGTTTCGTCGTCAATAAGAAGGTCCAAGGGATGCATTAACCTGAAGTGAAGCATCTGAATCTAAAACTAGTGTCACAGGAATGGTTCAAATCATTGACAGTAAGAAGAGTCAATTTTCTTGTACTTAAGACGGAATTGTGCCTTTTGTATTTAATTCCGATGCAATTTCTGTGTTTCATCAACAATACGAAGGTCCAAGGGATACAGTAATCCTGAAGTGAGGCATCGTAATCTATAACTAGTGTCACAGGAATGGTTCAAAACATAGACAGTAAGAAGAGTCAGTCTTCTTGTACTTAAGTCTTCATTGTGCATTTTCTATTCAATTCCGATGCAATTTCCAAGTTTCATCGTCAATACGAAGGTCAGAGGGATACAGTAAACCTGAAGTGAAGCATCAGAATCTATAACTAGTGTCACACGAATGGTTAATAACATTGACAGTAAGAAGAGTCAGTCTTCTTGTACTTAAGTCGGCATTGTGCCTTTTGTATTTAATTCCGATGCAATTTCTGTGTTTCATCGTCAATAAGAAGGTCCAAGGGATGCAGTAAACCTGAAGTGAAACATCGGAATTTATAACTAGTGTCACAGGAATGGTTCAAAACATAGACAGTACGAAGAGTTGTCTTCTTGTACTTAAGTCGGCATTGTGCATTTTCTATTTAATTCTGATGCAATTTCTATGTGTCATCGTCAATAATTAAGTCCAAGGGATATAGTAAACCTGAAGTGAAGAATCGGAATCTATAACTAGTGCCACAGGAATGGTTCAAAACATAGACAGTAGGAAGAGTCAGTCTTCTTGTACTTAAGTCGGCATTGTGCATTTTGTATTTAATTCCGATGCAACTTCTGTGTTTCAACGTCAATAAGAAGGTCCAAGGGATACCGTACACCTGAAATGAAGCATCGGAATCTATAACTAGTGTCACAGGAATCCTTCAAATCATAGACAGTAAGGAGAGTCAGTCTTCTTGCACTGAAGTCGGCGTTGTGCCTTTTCTATTTAATTCCGATGCAATTTCTGTGTTTCATCGTCAATAAGAAGGTCAGAGGGATACAGTAAACATCAAGTGAAGCATCGGAATCTAAAACCGGTCTCACAGGAAAGGATCAAAACATAGAGTGTAAGGAGAGCCAATCATCTTGTATTTGAGTCGGCATTGTGCCTTTTGTATTTAATTCCGATGCAATTTCTAAGTTTCATCGTCAATAAGAAGGTCAGAGGGATACAGTAAACCTGAAGTGAAGCACAGGAATCTATAACTAGTGTCACAGGAATGGTTAAAAACATTGACAGTAAGATGAGTCAGTCTTCTTGTACTTATGTCGACATTGTGCCTTTTCTATTTAATTCCGATGCAATTTCTGTGTTTCATCGTCAATAACAAGGTCAAAGGGATACAGTAAACCTGGAGTTAACCATCGGAATCTATAACTAGTGTCAATGGAATGGTTCAAATCATAGACAGTAAGAAGAGTCAGTCCTCTTGTACTTAAGTCGGCATTGTGCCTTTTGTATTTAATTCTGATGTAATTTCTGTGTTTCATCGTCAATGAGAAGGTCCAAGGGATACAGTAAACCTGAAGTGAAGCATCGGAATCTATAACTAGTGTCACAGGAATGGTTCAAAACATAGTCAGTAAGAGGAGTCATTCTTCTTGTACTTAAGTCGGCATGGTGCCTTTTGTATTTAATTCCGATGCAATTCCTGTGTTTCATCGTCAATAAGAAGGTCCAAGGGATACAGTAAACATATAGCGAAGCATCGGAATCTAAAACCGGTCTCACAGGAAAAGTTCAAAGCATAGTCAGTAAGAAGAGTCTGTCTACTTGTACTTAAGTCGGCATTGTGCCTTCTCTATTTAATTCCGATGCAATATCTAAGTTTCATCGTCAATAAGAAGGTCAGAGGGATACAGTAAACCTGAAGTGAAGCATCGGAATCTATAACTAGTGTCACAGGAATGGTTCAAAACATAGACAGTAAGAAGAGTCAGTCTTCTTGTACTTAAGTCGGCATTGTGCCTTTCCTAAGTAATTCCGATGCAATTTCTGTGTTTCGTCGTCAATAAGAAGGTCCAAGGGATGCAGTAAACCTGAAATGAAGCATCGGAATCTATAACTAGCGTCACAGGAATGGTTCAAAACATAGTCAGTAAGAAGAGTCACTCTTCTTGTATTTAAGTCGGCATGGTGCCTTTTGTATTTAATTCTGATGCAGTTTCTGTGTTTCGTCGTCAATGAGAAGGGCCAAGGGATACAGTAAACCTGAAGTGAAGCATCGGAATCTGTAACTAGTGTCACAGGAATGGTTCAAAACATAGACAGAAGGATGAGTCAGTCTTCTTGTACTTAAGTCGGCATTGTGCCATTTCTTATTAATTCCGATGCAATTTCTGTGTTTCATCGTCAATAAGAAGGTCCAAGGGATACCGTAAACCTGAAGTGAAGCATAGGAATCTATAACAAGTGTCACAAGAATGGTTCAAAAAATAGACAGTAGGAAGAGTCAGTCTTCTTGTACTTAAGTCGGCATTGTGCATTTTGTATTTAATTCCGATGCAACTTCCGTGTTTCAACGTCAATAAGAAGGGCAGAGGGATACGGTAAACCTGATGTGAGGCATCGGAATCTATAACTTGCGTCACATGAGTGCATCAAAACATAGACATTTGGAAGAGTCAGTCTTCTTGTATTTAAGTCGGCATTGTGCCTTTTGTATTTAATTCCGATGCAATTTCTGTGTTTCATCAACAATACGAAGGTCCAAGGGATACAGTAATCCTGAAGTGAGGCATCGTAATCTATAACTAGTGTCACAGGAATGGTTCAAAACATAGACAGTAAGAAGAGTCAGTCTTCTTGTACTTAAGTCTTCATTGTGCATTTTCTATTCAATTCCGATGCAATTTCCAAGTTTCATCGTCAATACGAAGGTCAGAGGGATACCGTAAACCTGAAGTGAAGCATCGGAATCTATAACTAGTGTCACACGAATGGTTAATAACATTGACAGTAAGAAGAGTCAGTCTTCTTGTACTTAAGGCGGCATTGTGCCTTTTGTATTTAATTCCGATGCAATTTCTGTGTTTCATCGTCAATAAGAAGGTCCTAGTGATACAGTAAACCTAAAGTGAAGCATCGGAATCTATAACTAGTGTCACAGGAATGGTTCAAAATATAGACAGTAAGAAGAGTCAGACTTCTTGTACTTAAGTCGGCATTGTGCCTTTCCTAAGTAATTCCGATGCAATTTCTGTGTTTCGTCGTCAATAAGAAGGTCCAAGGGATGCAGTAAACCTGAAGTGAACCATCGGAATTTATAACTAGTGTCACAGGAATGGTTCAAAACATAGACAGTACGAAGAGTCAGTCTTCTTGTACTTAAGTCGGCATTGTGCATTTTCTATTTAATTCTGATGCAATTTCTATGTGTCATCGTCAATAATTAAGTCCAAGGGATATAGTAAACCTGAAGTGAAGAATCGGAATCTATAACTAGTGTCACAGGAATGGTTCAAAACATAGACAGTAGGAAGAGTCAGTCTTCTTGTACTTAAGTCGGCATTGTGCATTTTGTATTTAATTCCGATGCAACTTCTGTGTTTCAACGTCAATAAGAAGGTCCAAGGGATACCGTACACCTGAAATGAAGCATCGGAATCTATAACTAGTGTCACAGGAATCCTTCAAATCATAGACAGTAAGGAGAGTCAGTCTTCTTGCACTGAAGTCGGCGTTGTGCCTTTTCTATTTAATTCCGATGCAATTTCTGTGTTTCATCGTCAATAAGAAGGTCAGAGGGATACAGTAAACATGAAGTGAAGCATCGGAATCTAAAACCGGTCTCACAGGAAAGGATCAAAACATAGAGTGTAAGGAGAGCCAGTCATCTTGTATTTGAGTCGGCATTGTGCCTTTTGTATTTAATTCCGATGCAATTTCTAAGTTTCATCGTCAATAAGAAGGTCAGAGGGATACAGTAAACCTGAAGTGAAGCACAGGAATCTATAACTAGTGTCACAGGAATGGTTAAAAACATTGACAGTAAGATGAGTCAGTCTTCTTGTACTTATGTCGACATTGTGCCTTTTCTATTTAATTCCGATTCAATTTCTGTGTTTCATCGTCAATAACAAGGTCAAAGGGATACAGTAAACCTGGAGTGAACCATCGGAATCTATAACTAGTGTCAATGGAATGGTTCAAATCATAGACAGTAAGAAGAGTCAGTCCTCTTGTACTTAAGTCGGCATTGTGCCTTTTGTATTTAATTCTGATGTAATTTCTGTGTTTCATCGTCAATGAGAAGGTCCAAGGGATACAGTAAACCTGAAGTGAAGCATCGGAATCTATAACTAGTGTCACAGGAATGGTTCAAAACATAGTCAGTAAGAGGAGTCATTCTTCTTGTACTTAAGTCGGCATGGTGTCTTTTGTATTTAATTCCGATGCAATTCCTGTGTTTCATCGTCAATAAGAAGGTCCAAGGGATGCAGTAAACATATAGCGAAGCATCGGAATCTAAAACCGGTCTCACAGGAAAAGTTCAAAGCATAGTCAGTAAGAAGAGTCTGTCTACTTGTACTTAAGTCGTCATTGTGCCTTCTCTATTTAATTCCGATGCAATATCTAAGTTTCATCGTCAATAAGAAGGTCAGAGGGATACAGTAAACCTGAAGTGAAGCATCGGAATCTATAACTAGTGTCACAAGAATGGTTCAAAACATAGACAGTAAGAAGAGTCAGTCTTCTTGTACTTAAGTCGGCATTGTGCCTTTCCTAAGTAATTCAGATGCAATTTCTGTGTTTCGTCGTCAATAAGAAGGTCCAAGGGATGCAGTAAACCTGAAATGAAGCATCGGAATCTATAACTAGTGTCACAGGAATGGTTCAAAACATAGACAGTATGAAGAGTCAGTCCTCTTGTACTTAAGTCGGCATTGTGCCTTTTGTATTTAATTCCGATGCAGTTTCTGTGTTTCGTCGTCAATGAGAAGGGCCAAGGGATACAGTAAACCTGAAGTGAAACATCGGAATGTATAACTAGTGTCACAGGAATGGTTCAAACCATAGACAGTAGGAAGAACCTGATTTCTTGTACTTAAGTCGGCATTGTGCCTTTTGTATTTAATTCCGTTGCAATTTCTGTGTTTCAACATCAATAAGAAGGTCAGAGGGATACAGTAAACCTGAAGTGAGGCATCGGAATCTATAACTAGTGTCACAGGAATGGTTCAAAACATAGTCAGTAAGAAGAGTCAGTCTTCTTGTATTTAAGTCGGCATGGTGCCTTTTGTATTTAATTCCGTTGCAATTTCTGTGTTTCATCGACAATAAGAAGGGAGGTGGGATACAGTAAACCTGAAGTGAGGCATCGGAATCTATAACTAGTGTCACAGGAATGGTTCAAAACATAGTCAGTAAGAAGAGTCACTCTTCTTGTATTTAAGTCGGCATGGTGCCTTTTGTATTTAATTCTGATGCAGTTTCTGTGTTTCGTCGTCAATGAGAAGGGCCAAGGGATACAGTAAACCTGAAGTGAAGCATCGGAATCTGTAACTAGTGTCACAGGAATGGTTCAAAACATAGACAGAAGGATAAGTCAGTCTTCTTGTACTTAAGTCGGCATTGTGCCATTTCTTTTTAATTCCGATGCAATTTCTGTGTTTCATCGTCAATAAGAAGGTCCAAGGGATACAGTAAACCTGAAGTGAGGCATCGGAATCTATAAGTAGTGTCACAGGAATGGTTCAAAACATAGACAGTAGTAAGCGTAAGTCTTCTTGTACTTAAGTCGGCATTGTGCCCTTTGTATTTAATTCCGATGCAATTTCTGTGTTTCAACATCAATAAGAAGGTCAGAGGGATACAGTAAACCTGAAGTGAAGCATCGGAATCTAATACCGGTCTCACAGGAAAGGTTCATAGCATAGAGGGTAAGAAGAGCCAGTTATCTTGTATTTGAGTCGGCATTGTGCCTTTTTTTCTTAAATTACGATGCAATTTTGCAATTTCTGTGTTTCATCGTCAATAAGACGGTCAGAGGGCTACAGTAAACCTAAGTGAAGCTTCAGAATCTATAGCTAGTGACACAGGAATGGTTCAAACATAGTCAGTAAAAAGAGTCAGTCCTCCTGTACTTAAAACGGCATTGCGCCTTTTCTATTTAATTTTGATGCAGTTTTTGTGTTTCGTCGTCAATGAGAAGGTCCAAGGGATACAGAAACCTGAAGTGAAGCATCGGAATCTATAACTAGTGTCACCGGAATGGTTCAAAACATAGACAGAAGGATGAGTCAGTCTTCTTGTACGTAAGCCGGCATTGTGATTTTTGTATTTAATTCCGTTGCAATTTCTGCGTTTCATCGTCAATAAGAAGGTGAGAGGGATACAGTAAACCTGAAGTGAAGCATCGGAATCTATAACTAGTATCACGGAAATGGTTCAAAACGTAGAGATTAGGAAGAGTCAATCTTCAGATACTTAAGTTGGCACTGTGCCTTTTGTATTTAATTCCGATGCAACTTCTGTGTTTCATCGTCAATTAGAAGGTCAGAGGGATACAGTAAACCTGAAGTGAAGCATCGGAATGTATAACTAGTGTCTCAGGAATGGTTCAAATCATAGACAGTAGGAAGAGTCAGATATCTTGTACTTGAGTCGTTATTGTGCCATTTGTATTTACTTTCGATGCAATTTCTGTGTTTCATCGTCAATAAGAAGGTCAGAGGGATACAGTAAACCTTAAGTGAAGCATCGGAAGATATAACTAGTGACACAGGAATGGTTCAAACATAGACAGTAGGAAGAGTCAGTCTTCTTGTACTAGTGTCGGCATTGTGCCTTTTGTATTTATTTCCGATGCCATTTCTGTGTTTCATCGTCAATAAGAAGGTCAGAGGGATACAGTAAACCTGAAGTGAAGCATCGGAAACTATAACTAGTGTCACAAGAATTGTTCAAAACATAGACAGTAGGAAGAGTCATTCTTCTTGTACTTAAATCGGCATTGTGCCTTGTCTATTTAATTCCGAAGCAAATTCTGTGTTTCATCGTCAATAAGAAGGTCAAAGGGATACAGTAAACGTAAAGTGAATCATCGGAATCTATAACTAGTGTCACAGGAATGGTTCAAAACATAGACAGTAGGAAGAGTCAGTCCTCTTGTACTTAAGTCGGCATTATGCCCTTTGTATTTAATTCCGATGCAATTTCTGTGTTTCATCGACAACAAGAAGGTCAGAGGGATACAGTGAGACTGATGTGAGCATCGGAATCTATAACTATTGTCACAGGAATGGTTCAAAACATTGACAGTAAGAAGAGTCACTCTACCTGTACTTAAGTCGGCATTGTGCCTTTTGTATTTACTCCCGATGCAATTTCTGTGTTTCATCGACAATAAGAAGGTCCACTGATACAGTACACCTGAAGTGAAGCATCGGAATCTATAACTAGTGTCACAAGAATGGTTCAAATCATAGACAATAAGAAGAGTCAGTCTTCTTGTACTTAAGTCGGCATAGTGCCTTATCTATTTAATTCCGATGCAATTTCTGTGTTTCATCACCAAGAAGAAAGAGCGATACTGTAAACCTGAAGTGAAGCATCGGAATGTATAACTAGTGTCACAGGAATGTTTCAAACATAGACAGTAGGAAGAGTCAGTCTTCTTGTACTTGTGTCGGCATTGTGCCATTTGTATTTAATTCCGATGCAATTTCTGAGTTTCATCGTCAATAAGAAGGTCAGAGGGATACAGTAAACCTGAAGTGAAGCATCGGAATCTATAACTAGTGTCACAGGAATGGTTCAAAACACAAACTGTAGGAAGAGTCAGTATTCTTGTACTTAAGTCGGCATTGTGACTTTTGTATTTAATTCCGATGCAATTTCTCTGTTTCATCGTCAATAAGAAAGTCAGAGGGATACAGTAAACCTGAAGGGAAGCATCGGAATCTAAAACTGGTCTCACAGGAAAGGTTCAAAGCATAGGGAGTAAGAAGAGCCAGTCATCTATTATTTGAGTCGGCATTGCGCCTTTTGTATTTAATTCCGATGCAATTTCTAAGTTTCATCGTCAATTACAAGGTCAGACGGATACAGTAAACCTGAAGTGAAGCATCGGAATGTATAACTAGTGACACAGGAATGGTTCAAAACATAGACAGTAGGAAGAGTCAGTCTTCTTGTACTTGTGTCGGCATTGTGAATTTTGTATTTATTTCCGATGCCATTTCTGTGTTTCATCGTCAATAAGAAGGTCAGAGGGATACAGTAAACCTGAAGTGAAGCATCGGAATCTATTACTAGTGTCACAAGAATTGTTCAAAACATAGACAGTAGGAAGAGTCATTCTTATTGTACTTAAATCGGCAATGTGCCTTTTCTGTTTCATTCCGAGGCAAATTCTGTGTTTCATCGTCAATAAGAAGGTCAAAGGGATACAGTAAACGTAAAGTGAATCATCGGAATCTATAACTAGTGTCACAGGAATGGTTCAAAACATAGACAGTAGGAAGAGTCAGTCCTCTTGTACTTAAGTCGGCAATGTGCCTTTTGTATTTAATTCCGATGCAATTTCTGTGTTTTATCGACAACAAGAAGGTCAGAGGGATAGAGTGAGACTGATGTGAAGCATCGGAATCTATAACTATTGTAACAGGAATGGTTCAAAACATAGACAGTAAGAAGAGTCACTCTACCTGTACTTAAGTCGGCATTGTGCCTTTTGTATTTAATCCCGATGCAATTTCTGTGTTTCATCGTCAATAAGAAGGTCCACTGAGACAGTATACCTGAAGTGAAGCATCGGAATCTATAACTAGTGTCACAAGAATGGTTCAAATCATAGACAGTAAGAAGAGTCAGTCTTCTTGTACTTGTGTCGGCATTGTGCCATTTGTATTTAATTCCGATGCAATTTCTGAGTTTCATCGTCAATAAGAAGGTCAGAGGGATACAGTAAACCTGAAGTGAAGCATCGGAATCTATAACTAGTGTCACAGGAATGGTTCAAAACACAAACTGTAGGAAGAGTCAGTATTCTTGTACTTAAGTCGGCATTGTGCCTTTTGTATTTAATTCCGATGCAATTTCTCTGTTTCATCGTCAATAAGAAAGTCAGAGGGATGCAGTAAACCTGAAGGGAAGCATCGGAATCTAAAACTGGTCTCACAGGAAAGGTTCAAAGCATAGGGAGTAAGAAGAGCCAGTCATCTATTATTTGAGTCGGCATTGCGCCTTTTGTATTTAATTCCGATGCAATTTCTAAGTTTCATCGTCAATTACAAGGTCAGACGGATACAGTAAACCTGAAGTGAAGCATCGGAATGTATAACTAGTGACACAGGAATGGTTCAAAACATAGACAGTAGGAAGAGTCAGTCTTCTTGTACTTGTGTCGGCATTGGGAATTTTGTATTTATTTCCGATGCCATTTCTGTGTTTCATCGTCAATAAGAAGGTCAGAGGGATACAGTAAACCTGAAGTGAAGCATCGGAATCTATTACTAGTGTCACAAGAATTGTTCAAAACATAGACAGTAGGAAGAGTCATTCTTATTGTACTTAAATCGGCAATGTGCCTTTTCTGTTTCATTCCGAAGCAAATTCTGTGTTTCATCGTCAATAAGAAGGTCAAAGGGATACAGTAAACGTAAAGTGAATCATCGGAATCTATAACTAGTGTCACAGGAATTTTTCAAAGCATAGACAGTAGGAAGAGTCAGTCCTCTTGTACTTAAGTCGGCAATGTGCCTTTTGTATTTAATTCCGATGCAATTTCTGTGTTTCATCGACAACAAGAAGGTCAGAGGGATAGAGTGAGACTGATGTGAAGCATCGGAATCTATAACTATTGTAACAGGAATGGTTCAAAACATAGACAGTAAGAAGAGTCACTCTACCTGTACTTAAGTCGGCATTGTGCCTTTTGTATTTAATCCCGATGCAATTTCTGTGTTTCATCGTCAATAAGAAGGTCCACTGAGACAGTACACCTGAAGTGAAGCATCGGAATCTATAACTAGTGTCACAAGAATGGTTCAAATCATAGACAATAAGAAGAGTCAGTCTTCTTCTACTTAAGTCGGCATAGTGCCTTTTCTATTTAATTCCGATGCAATTTCTGTGTTTCATCACCAAGAAGAAAGTCAGAGCGATACTGTAAACCTGAAGTGAAGCATCGGAATGTTTAACTAATGTCACAGGAATGATTCAAACATAGACAGTAGGAAGAGTCAGTCTTCTTGTACTTGTGTCGGCATTGTGTCATTTGTATTTAATTCCGATGCAATTTCTGTGTTTCATCGACAACAAGAAGGTCAGAGGGATAGAGTGAGACTGATGTGAAGCATCGGAATCTATAACTATTGTAACAGGAATGGTTCAAAACATAGACAGTAAGAAGAGTCACTCTACCTGTACTTAAGTCGGCATTGTGCCTTTTGTATTTAATTCCGATGCAATTTCTCTGTTTCATCGTCAATAAGAAAGTCAGAGGGATACAGTAAACCTGAAGGGAAGCATCGGAATCTAAAACTGGTCTCACAGGATAGGTTCAAAGCATAGAGATTAAGAAGAGCCAGTCATCTATTATTTGAGTCGGCATTGTGAATTTTGTATTTAATTCCGATGCAATTTCTAAGTTTCATCGTCAATTACAAGGTCAGACGGATACAGTAAACCTGAAGTGAAGCATCGGAATCTATAACTAGTGTCACATGAATGGTTAAAAACATTGACAGTAAGAAGAGTCAGTCTTCTTGTACTTAAGTCGGCACTGTGCCTTTTGTATTTAATTCCGATGCAATTTCTGTGTTTCATCGTCAATAAGAAGTTCCAAGTGATACAGTAATCCCAAAGGGTAGCATCGGAATCTATAACTAGTGTCTCAGGAATAGTTCAAAACATTGTGAGTAAGAAGAGTCAGTCTGCTTGTATTAAGTCAGCATTGTGCCTTTTCTATTTAATTCCGATGCAATTTCTGTGTTTTAACGTCAATAAGAAGGTCCAAAAGATGCAGTAAACCTGAAGTGAAGCATCGGAATCTATAACTAGTGTCACAGGAATGGTTCAAAACATAGACAGTAAGAAAAGTCAGTCTTCCTGTACTTAAAACGGCATTGTGCTTTTTCAATCTAATTCCGATGCAATTTCTGTGTTTCTTCGTCAATAAGAGGGTCAGAGGGATACAGTAAACCGGAAGTGAAGCATCGGAATCTATAACAAGTGTCACAGGAATGGTTCAAAACATAGACAGTAGGAAGAGTAAGTCTTTTTGTACTTAAGTCGGCATTGTGCCCTTTGTATTTAATTCCGATGCAATTTCTGTGTTTCAACATCAATAAGAAGGTCAGAGGGACACAGTAAACCTGAAGTGAAGCATCGGAATCTAATACCGGTCTCACAGGAAAGGTTCATAGCATAGAGAGTAAGAAGAGCCAGTTATCTTGTATTTGAGTCGGCATTGTGCCTTTTTTTTTTTTAAATTACGATGCAATTTCTGTGTTTCATCGTCAATAAGACGGTCAGAGGGCTACAGTAAACCTAAGTGAAGCTTCAGAATCTATAGCTAGTGACACAGGAATGGTTCAAACATAGTCAGTAAAAAGAGTCAGTCCTCCTGTACTTAGGTCGGCATTGCGCCTTTTCTATTTAATTCCGATGCAGTTTTTGTGTTTCGTCGTCAATGAGAAGGTCCAAGGGATACAGAAACCTGAAATGAAGCATCGGAATCTATAACTAGTGTCACCGGAATGGTTCAAAACATAGACAGAAGGATGAGTCAGTCTTCTTGTACGTAAGTCGGCATTGTGCCTTTTGTATTTAATTCCGTTGCAATTTCTGCGTTTCATCGTCAATAAGAAGGTGAGAGGGATACAGTAAACCTGAAGTGAAGCATCGGAATCTATAACTAGTATCACGGAAATGGTTCAAAACGTAGAGATTAGGAAGAGTCAATCTTCTGATACTTAAGTTGGCACTGTGCCTTTTGTATTTAATTCCGATGCAACTTCTGTGTTTCATCGTCAATTAGAAGGTGTGAGGGATACAGTAAACCTGAAGTGAAGCATCGGAATGTATAACTAGTGTCACAGGAATGGTTCAAATCATAGACAGTAGGAAGAGTCAGATATCTTGTACTTGAGTCGTTATTGTGCCTTTTGTATTTACTTTCGATGCAATTTCTGTGTTTCATCGTCAATAAGAAGGTCAGAGGGATACAGTAAACCTTAAGTGAAGCATCGGAAGGTATAACTAGTGACACAGGAATGGTTCAAAACATAGACAGTAGGAAGAGTCAGTCTTCTTGTACTTGTGTCGGCATTGTGCCTTTTGTATTTATTTCCGATGCCATTTCTGTGTTTCATCGTCAATAAGAAGGTCAGAGGGATACAGTAAACCTGAAGTGAAGCATCGGAATCTATTACTAGTGTCACAAGAATTGTTCAAAACATAGACAGTAGGAAGAGTCATTCTTCTTGTACTTAAATCGGCAATGTGCCTTTTCTGTTTCATTCCGAAGCAAATTCTGTGTTTCATCGTCAATAAGAAGGTCAAAGGGATACAGTAAACGTAAAGTGAATCATCGGAATCTATAACTAGTGTCACAGGAATGGTTCAAAACATAGACAGTAGGAAGAGTCAGTCCTCTTGT
The DNA here is from genome assembly GCF_021461395.2 of Schistocerca americana. NCBI lineage: Eukaryota > Metazoa > Arthropoda > Insecta > Orthoptera > Acrididae > Schistocerca > Schistocerca americana. The sequence goes on along the minus strand of NC_060121.1, from coordinate 12,473,741 downwards.
ACTTAAGTCGGCAATGTGCCTTTTGTATTTAATTCCGATGCAATTTCTCTGTTTCATTGTCAATAAGAAAGTCAGAGGGATACAGTAAACCTGAAGGGAAGCATCGGAATCTAAAACTGGTCTCACAGGAAAGGTTCAAAGCATAGAGAGTAAGAAGAGCCAGTCATCTATTATTTGAGTCGGCATTGCGCCTTTTGTATTTAATTCCGATGCAATTTCTAAGTTTCATCGTCAATTACAAGGTCAGACGGATACAGTAAACCTGAAGTGAAGCATCGGAATGTATAACTAGTGACACAGGAATGGTTCAAAACATAGACAGTAGGAAGAGTCAGTCTTCTTGTACTTGTGTCGGCATTGTGCCTTTTGTATTTATTTCCGATGCCATTTCTGTGTTTCATCGTCAATAAGAAGGTCAGAGGGATACAGTAAACCTGAAGTGAAGCATCGGAATCTATTACTAGTGTCACAAGAATTGTTCAAAACATAGACAGTAGGAAGAGTCATTCTTCTTGTACTTAAATCGGCAATGTGCCTTTTCTGTTTCATTCCGAAGCGCATTCTGTGTTTCATCGTCAATAAGAAGGTCAAAGGGATACAGTAAACGTAAAGTGAATCATCGGAATCTATAACTAGTGTCACAGGAATGGTTCAAAACATAGACAGTAGGAAGAGTCAGTCCTCTTGTACTTAAGTCGGCAATGTGCCTTTTGTATTTAATTCCGATGAAATTTCTGTGTTTCATCGACAACAAGAATGTCAGAGGGATAGAGTGAGACTGATGTGAAGCATCGGAATCTATAACTATTGTAACAGGAATGGTTCAAAACATAGACAGTAAGAAGAGTCACTCTACCTGTACTTAAGTCGGCATTGTGCCTTTTGTATTTGATCCCGATGCAATTTCTGTGTTTCATCGTCAATAAGAAGGTCCACTGAGACAGTACACCTGAAGTGAAGCATCGGAATCTATAACTAGTGTCACAAGAATGGTTCAAATCATAGACAGTAAGAAGAGTCAGTCTTCTTGTACTTAAGTCGGCATAGTGCCTTTTCTATTTAATTCCGATGCAATTTCTGTGTTTCATCACCAAGAAGAAAGTCAGAGCGATACTGTAAACCTGAAGTGAAGCATCGGAATGTATAACTAGTGTCACAGGAATGTTTCAAACATAGACAGTAGGAAGAGTCAGTATTCTTGTACTTAAGTCGGCATTGTGCCTTTTGTATTTAATTCCGATGCAATTACTCTGTTTCATCGTCAATAAGAAAGTCAGAGGGATACAGTAAACCTGAAGGGAAGCATCGGAATCTAAAACTGGTCCCACAGGAAAGGTTCAAAGCATAGAGAGTAAGAAGAGCCAGCCATCTATTATTTGAGTCGGCATTGTGCCTTTTGTATTTAATTCCGATGCAATTTCTAAGTTTCATCGTCAATTACAAGGTCAGACGGATACAGTAAACCTTAAGTGAAGCATCGGAATCTATAACTAGTGTCACAGGAATGGTTAAAAACATTGACAGTAAGAAGAGTCAGTCTTCTTGTACTTAAGTCGGCACTGTGCCTTTTGTATTTAATTCCGATGCAATTTCTGTGTTTCATCGTCAATAAGAAGTTCCAAGTGATACAGTAATCCCAAAGGGTAGCATCGGAATCTATAACTAGTGTCTCAGGAATAGTTCAAAACATTGTGAGTAAGAAGAGTCAGTCTGCTTGTATTAAGTCAGCATTGTGCCTTTTCTATTTAATTCCGATGCAATTTCTGTGTTTTAACGTCAATAAGAAGGTCCAAGGGATGCAGTAAACCTGAAGTGAAGCATCGGAATCTATAACTAGTGTCACAGGAATGGTTCAAAACATAGACAGTAAGAAAAGTCAGTCTTCCTGTACTTAAAACGGCATTGTGCTTTTTCAATCTAATTCCGATGCAATTTCTGTGTTTCATCATCAAGAAGAAGGTCAGAGGGATACAGTAAACCTGAAGTGAAACATCGGAATGTATAACTAGTGTCACAGGAATGGATCAATACATAGACAGTAGGAAGAGTCAGTTTACTTGTACTTGAGTCGGCATTGTGCCTTTGTATTTAATTCCGATGCAATTTCTGTGTTTCTTCGTCAATAAGAAGGTCAGAGGGCTAAAGTAAACCTGAAGTGAAGCATCGGAATCTATAGCTAGTGTCACAAGAATGGTTCAAAACGGAGACAGTAGGAAGAGTCAGTCTTCTTGTACTTAAGTCGGCATTATGCCTTTTGCATTTAATTCCGATGCAATTTCTGTGTTTCATCATCAATAAGAAGGTCAGAGGGATACAGTAAACCTGAAGTGAAGCATCGGAATGTATAACTAATGTCACAGGAATGATTCAAACATAGACAGTAGGAAGAGTCAGTCTTCTTGTACTTGTGTCGGCATTGTGTCATTTGTATTTAATTCCGATGCAATTTCTGTGTTTCATCGACAACAAGAAGGTCAGAGGGATAGAGTGAGACTGATGTGAAGCATCGGAATCTATAACTATTGTAACAGGAATGGTTCAAAACATAGACAGTAAGAAGAGTCACTCTACCTGTACTTAAGTCGGCATTGTGCCTTTTGTATTTAATTCCGATGCAATTTCTCTGTTTCATCGTCAATAAGAAAGTCAGAGGGATACAGTAAACCTGAAGGGAAGCATCGGAATCTAAAACTGGTCTCACAGGATAGGTTCAAAGCATAGAGATTAAGAAGAGCCAGTCATCTATTATTTGAGTCGGCATTGTGAATTTTGTATTTAATTCCGATGCAATTTCTAAGTTTCATCGTCAATTACAAGGTCAGACGGATACAGTAAACCTGAAGTGAAGCATCGGAATCTATAACTAGTGTCACATGAATGGTTAAAAACATTGACAGTAAGAAGAGTCAGTCTTCTTGTACTTAAGTCGGCACTGTGCCTTTTGTATTTAATTCCGATGCAATTTCTGTGTTTCATCGTCAATAAGAAGTTCCAAGTGATACAGTAATCCCAAAGGGTAGCATCGGAATCTATAACTAGTGTCTCAGGAATAGTTCAAAACATTGTGAGTAAGAAGAGTCAGTCTGCTTGTATTAAGTCAGCATTGTGCCTTTTCTATTTAATTCCGATGCAATTTCTGTGTTTTAACGTCAATAAGAAGGTCCAAAAGATGCAGTAAACCTGAAGTGAAGCATCGGAATCTATAACTAGTGTCACAGGAATGGTTCAAAACATAGACAGTAAGAAAAGTCAGTCTTCCTGTACTTAAAACGGCATTGTGCTTTTTCAATCTAATTCCGATGCAATTTCTGTGTTTCATCATCAAGAAGAAGGTCAGAGGGATACAGTAAACCTGAAGTGAAACATCGGAATGTATAACTAGTGTCACAGGAATGGATCAACACATAGACAGTAGGAAGAGTCAGTTTTCTTGTACTTGAGTCGGCATTGTGCCTTTTTATTTAATTCCGATGCAATTTCTGTGTTTCTTCGTCAATAAGAGGGTCAGAGGGATACAGTAAACCGGAAGTGAAGCATCGGAATCTATAACAAGTGTCACAGGAATGGTTCAAAACATAGACAGTAGGAAGAGTAAGTCTTTTTGTACTTAAGTCGGCATTGTGCCCTTTGTATTTAATTCCGATGCAATTTCTGTGTTTCAACATCAATAAGAAGGTCAGAGGGATACAGTAAACCTGAAGTGAAGCATCGGAATCTAATACCGGTCTCACAGGAAAGGTTCATAGCATAGAGAGTAAGAAGAGCCAGTTATCTTGTATTTGAGTCGGCATTGTGCCTTTTTTTTTTTAAATTACGATGCAATTTCTGTGTTTCATCGTCAATAAGACGGTCAGAGGGCTACAGTAAACCTAAGTGAAGCTTCAGAATCTATAGCTAGTGACACAGGAATGGTTCAAACATAGTCAGTAAAAAGAGTCAGTCCTCCTGTACTTAGGTCGGCATTGCGCCTTTTCTATTTAATTCCGATGCAGTTTTTGTGTTTCGTCGTCAATGAGAAGGTCCAAGGGATACAGAAACCTGAAATGAAGCATCGGAATCTATAACTAGTGTCACCGGAATGGTTCAAAACATAGACAGAAGGATGAGTCAGTCTTCTTGTACGTAAGTCGGCATTGTGCCTTTTGTATTTAATTCCGTTGCAATTTCTGCGTTTCATCGTCAATAAGAAGGTGAGAGGGATACAGTAAACCTGAAGTGAAGCATCGGAATCTATAACTAGTATCACGGAAATGGTTCAAAACGTAGAGATTAGGAAGAGTCAATCTTCTGATACTTAAGTTGGCACTGTGCCTTTTGTATTTAATTCCGATGCAACTTCTGTGTTTCATCGTCAATTAGAAGGTGTGAGGGATACAGTAAACCTGAAGTGAAGCATCGGAATGTATAACTAGTGTCACAGGAATGGTTCAAATCATAGACAGTAGGAAGAGTCAGATATCTTGTACTTGAGTCGTTATTGTGCCTTTTGTATTTACTTTCGATGCAATTTCTGTGTTTCATCGTCAATAAGAAGGTCAGAGGGATACAGTAAACCTTAAGTGAAGCATCGGAAGGTATAACTAGTGACACAGGAATGGTTCAAACATAGACAGTAGGAAGAGTCAGTCTTCTTGTACTTGTGTCGGCATTGTGCCTTTTGTATTTATTTCCGATGCCATTTCTGTGTTTCATCGTCAATAAGAAGGTCAGAGGGATACAGTAAAAGTGAAGTGAAGCATCGGAAACTATAACTAGTGTCACAAGAATTGTTCAAAACATAGACAGTAGGAAGAGTCATTCTTCTTGTACTTAAATCGGCATTGTGCCTTGTCTATTTAATTCCGAAGCAAATTCTGTGTTTCATCGTCAATAAGAAGGTCAAAGGGATACAGTAAACGTAAAGTGAATCATCGGAATCTATAACTAGTGTCACAGGAATGGTTCAAAACATAGACAGTAGGAAGAGTCAGTCCTCTTGTACTTAAGTCGGCATTGTGCCCTTTGTATTTAATTCCGATGCAATTTCTGTGTTTCATCGACAACAAGAAGGTCAGAGGGATACAGTGAGACTGATGTGAAGCATCGGAATCTATAACTATTGTCACAGGAATGGTTCAAAACATAGACAGTAAGAAGAGTCACTCTACCTGTACTTAAGTCGGCATTGTGCCTTTTGTATTTAATCCCGATGCAATTTCTGTGTTTCATCGTCAATAAGAAGGTCCACTGATACAGTACACCTGAAGTGAAGCATCGGAATCTATAACTAGTGTCACAAGAATGGTTCAAATCATAGACAGTAAGAAGAGTCAGTCTTCTTGTACTTAAGTCGGCATAGTGCCTTTTCTATTTAATTCCGATGCAATTTCTGTGTTTCATCACCAAGAAGAAAGTCAGAGCGATACTGTAAACCTGAAGTGAAGCATCGGAATGTATAACTAGTGTCACAGGAATGTTTCAAACATAGACAGTAGGAAGAGTCAGTCTTCTTGTACTTGTGTCGGCATTGTGCCATTTGTATTTAATTCCGAATCAATTTCTGAGTTTCATCGTGAATAAGAAGGTCAGAGGGATACAGTAAACTTGAAGTGAAGCATCGGAATCTATAACTAGTGTCACAGGAATGGTTCAAAACACAGACTGTAGGAAGAGTCAGTATTCTTGTACTTAAGTCGGCATTGTGCCTTTTGTATTTAATTCCGATGCAATTTCTCTGTTTCATTGTCAATAAGAAAGTCAGAGGGATACAGTAAACCTGAAGGGAAGCATCGGAATCTAAAACTGGTCTCACAGGAAAGGTTCAAAGCATAGAGAGTAAGAAGAGCCAGTCATCTATTATTTGAGTCGGCATTGCGCCTTTTGTATTTAATTCCGATGCAATTTCTAAGTTTCATCGTCAATTACAAGGTCAGACGGATACAGTAAACCTGAAGTGAAGCATCGGAATGTATAACTAGTGACACAGGAATGGTTCAAAACATAGACAGTAGGAAGAGTCAGTCTTCTTGTACTTGTGTCGGCATTGTGCCTTTTGTATTTATTTCCGATGCCATTTCTGTGTTTCATCGTCAATAAGAAGGTCAGAGGGATACAGTAAACCTGAAGTGAAGCATCGGAATCTATTACTAGTGTCACAAGAATTGTTCAAAACATAGACAGTAGGAAGAGTCATTCTTCTTGTACTTAAATCGGCAATGTGCCTTTTCTGTTTCATTCCGAAGCAAATTCTGTGTTTCATCGTCAATAAGAAGGTCAAAGGGATACAGTAAACGTAAAGTGAATCATCGGAATCTATAACTAGTGTCACAGGAATGGTTCAAAACATAGACAGTAGGAAGAGTCAGTCCTCTTGTACTTAAGTCGGCAATGTGCCTTTTGTATTTAATTCCGATGAAATTTCTGTGTTTCATCGACAACAAGAATGTCAGAGGGATAGAGTGAGACTGATGTGAAGCATCGGAATCTATAACTATTGTAACAGGAATGGTTCAAAACATAGACAGTAAGAAGAGTCACTCTACCTGTACTTAAGTCGGCATTGTGCCTTTTGTATTTGATCCCGATGCAATTTCTGTGTTTCATCGTCAATAAGAAGGTCCACTGAGACAGTACACCTGAAGTGAAGCATCGGAATCTATAACTAGTGTCACAAGAATGGTTCAAATCATAGACAGTAAGAAGAGTCAGTCTTCTTGTACTTAAGTCGGCATAGTGCCTTTTCTATTTAATTCCGATGCAATTTCTGTGTTTCATCACCAAGAAGAAAGTCAGAGCGATACTGTAAACCTGAAGTGAAGCATCGGAATGTATAACTAGTGTCACAGGAATGTTTCAAACATAGACAGTAGGAAGAGTCAGTATTCTTGTACTTAAGTCGGCATTGTGCCTTTTGTATTTAATTCCGATGCAATTACTCTGTTTCATCGTCAATAAGAAAGTCAGAGGGATACAGTAAACCTGAAGGGAAGCATCGGAATCTAAAACTGGTCCCACAGGAAAGGTTCAAAGCATAGAGAGTAAGAAGAGCCAGCCATCTATTATTTGAGTCGGCATTGTGCCTTTTGTATTTAATTCCGATGCAATTTCTAAGTTTCATCGTCAATTACAAGGTCAGACGGATACAGTAAACCTTAAGTGAAGCATCGGAATCTATAACTAGTGTCACAGGAATGGTTAAAAACATTGACAGTAAGAAGAGTCAGTCTTCTTGTACTTAAGTCGGCACTGTGCCTTTTGTATTTAATTCCGATGCAAATTCTGTGTTTCATCGTCAATAAGAAGTTCCAAGTGATACAGTAATCCCAAAGGGTAGCATCGGAATCTATAACTAGTGTCTCAGGAATAGTTCAAAACATTGTGAGTAAGAAGAGTCAGTCTGCTTGTATTAAGTCAGCATTGTGCCTTTTCTATTTAATTCCGATGCAATTTCTGTGTTTTAACGTCAATAAGAAGGTCCAAGGGATGCAGTAAACCTGAAGTGAAGCATCGGAATCTATAACTAGTGTCACAGGAATGGTTCAAAACATAGACAGTAAGAAAAGTCAGTCTTCCTGTACTTAAAACGGCATTGTGCTTTTTCAATCTAATTCCGATGCAATTTCTGTGTTTCATCATCAAGAAGAAGGTCAGAGGGATACAGTAAACCTGAAGTGAAACATCGGAATGTATAACTAGTGTCACAGGAATGGATCAACACATACACAGTAGGAAGAGTCAGTTTACTTGTACTTGAGTCGGCATTGTGCCTTTGTATTTAATTCCGATGCAATTTCTGTGTTTCTTCGTCAATAAGAAGGTCAGAAGGCTAAAGTAAACCTGAAGTGAAGCATCGGAATCTATAGCTAGTGTCACAAGAATGGTTCAAAACGGAGACAGTAGGAAGAGTCAGTCTTCTTGTACTTAAGTCGGCATTATGCCTTTTGCATTTAATTCCGATGCAATTTCTGTGTTTCATCATCAATTAGAAGGTCAGAGGGATACAGTAAACCTGAAGTGAGGCATCGGAAACTATAACTAGTGTCACAGGAATTGTTCAAAACATAGTCAGTAAGAAGGGTCAGTCTTCTTGTACTTAAGTCGGCATGGTACCTATTGTATTTAATTCTGATGCAATTTCTGTGTTTCATCGTCAATAAGAAGGTCCATTGGATACAGTAAACATATCGTGAAGCATCAGGATCTATAACTAGTGTCACAGGAATGGTTCAAAACAAAGTCAGTAAGAAGAGTCAGTCCTCTTGTACTTAAGTCGGCATTGTGCCTTTTCTATTTAATTCCTATGCAACTTCTGTGTTTCGTCGTCAATAAGAAGGTCCAAGGGATACAGTAAACCTGAAGTGATGCATCGGAATCTAATACCGGTCTCACAGGAAAGGTTCATAGCATAGAGAGTGAGAAGAGCAAGTCATCTTGTATATGAGTCGGCATTGTGCCATTTGTATTTAATTCCGATGCAATTTCTGTGTTTCATCGTCAATAAGAAGGTCAGAGGGCTAAAGTAAACCTGAAGTGAAGCATCGGAATCTATAGCTAGTGTCACAGGAATGGTTCAAAACGGAGACAGTAGGAAGAGTCAGTCTTCTTGTACTTAAGTCGGCATTATGCCTTTTGTATTTAATTCCGATGCAACTTCTGTGTTTCATCGTCAATAAGAAGGTCCAAGGGATACAGTAAACCTGAAGTGAAGCATCGGAATCTATAACTAGTGTCACAGGAATGGTTCCAAACATAGACAGTAAGAAGAGTCAGTTTTATTGTACTTAAGTCGGCATTGTGCCTTTTCTGTTTAATTCCGATGCAATTTCTGTCTTTCATTCTCAATAAGAAGGTCCAAGGGATACAGTAAACCTGAAGTGAAGCATCGGAATCTATAGCTAGTGTCACAGGAATGGTTCAAAATAGAGACAGTAGGAAGAAACAGTCTTCTTGTAGTTAAGTCGGGATTGTGCTTTTTCTATTTCATTCCGATGCAAATTCTGTGTTTCGTCGTCAATAAGAAGGTCCAAGGCATACAGTAAACCTGAAGTGAAGCATCGGAATCTATAACTAGTGTCACAGGAATGGTTCAAAACATAGACAGTAATAAAAGTCAGTCTTCCTGTACTTAAAACGGCATTGTGCCTTTTCAATCTAATTCCGATGCAATTTCTGTGTTTCATCATCAAGAAGAAGGTCAGAGGGATACAGTAAACCTGAAGTGAAACATTGGAATGTATAACTAGTGTCACAGGAATGGATCAACACATAGACAGTAGGAAGAGTCAGTTTTCTTGTACTTGAGTCGGCATTGTGCCTTTTGTATTTAATTCCGATGCAATTTCTGTGTTTCTTCGTCAATAAGAAGGTCAGAGGGATACAGTAAACCGGAAGTGAAGCATCGGAATCTATAACAAGTGTCACAGGAATGGTTCAAAAAATTGACAGTAGGAAGAGTCAGTCTTCTTGTACTTAAGTCGGCGTTGTGCCTTTTGTATTTAATTCCGATGTAATTTCTGTGTTTGATCGTCAATAAGAAGGTCCAAGGGATACAGTAAACCTGAAGTGAGTCATCGGAATCTATAAGTAGTGTCACAGGAATGGTTCCAAACATAGACAGTAAGAAGAGTCAGTTTTATTGTGCTTAAGTCGGCATTGTGCCTTTTCTGTTTAATTCCGATGCAATTTCTGTCTTTCATTCTCAATAAGAAGGTCCAAGGGATACAGTAAACCTGAAGTGAAGCATCGGGATCAATAACTACTGTCACAGGAATTGTTCAAAACATAGACAGTAGGGAGAGATAGTCTTCTTGTACTTAAGTCGGCATTGTGCCTTTTGTATTTTTATTCCGATGCAATTTCTGTGTTTCATCGTCAATAAGAAGGTCAGAGGGATACAGTAAAACTGAAGTGAAGCATCAGGATCTATAACTAGTGTCACAGGAATGGTTCAAAACAATGTCAGTAAGTAGAGTCAGTCCTCTTGTACTTAAGTCGGCATTGTGCCTTTTGTATTTAATTCCGATGCAATTTCTGTGTTTCATCGACAATAAGAAGGTCAGAGGGATACAGTAAACCTGAAGTGAAGCATCGGAATCTATAACTAGTGTCACAGGAATGGTTCAAACATAGTCAGCAAGAAGAGTCAGTCCTCTCGTACTTAAGTTGGCATTGTGCCTTTTGTATTTAATTCCGATGCAATTTCTGTGTTTCATCGACAATAAGAAGGTCAGAGGGATACAGTAAACCTGAAGTGAAGCATCGGAATCTATAACTAGTGTCACAGGAAAGGTTCAAAACATAGAGATTAGAAAGAGTCAGTCTTCTTATACTTAAGTCGGCACTGTGGCTTTTGTATTTAATTTCAATGCAATTTCTATGTTTCATCGTCAATTAGAAGGTCAGAGGGATACAGTAAACCTGAAGTGAAGCATCGGAATGTATAACTAGTGTCACAGGAATGGTTCAAATCATAGACAGTAGGAAGAGTCAGATTTCTTGTGCTTGAGTCGGGATTGTGCCTTTTGTATTTAATTATAGTGCAATTTCTGTGTTTCATCGTCAATAAGAAGTTCCAAGTGATACAGTAAACCTAAGGTGAAGCATCAGAGACTATAACTAGTGTCACCGGAATGGTTCAAAACATAGACAGTAAGAAGAGTCAGTCTTCTTGTACTTAAGTCGGCATTGTGCCTTTTGTATTTAATTCCTAAGCAATTTCTGTGTTTCATCGTAAATAAGAAGGTCAGAGGGATACAGTAAACCTGAAGTGAAGCATCGTAATCTGTAACTAGTGTCACAGGAATGGTTCAAAACATAGACAGTATGAAGAGTCAGTCTTCTTGTACTTAAGTCGGCATTGTGCCTTTTGTATTTAATTCCGATGCAATATCTGTGTTTCATCGTCAATAAGAAGGTCCAAGGGATACAATAAACATATTGTGAAGCAACGGAATCTAAAACTGGTCTCACAGGAAATGTTCACAACATAGTCAGAAAGAAGAGACAGTCTTCTTGTACTTAAGTCGGCATTGTGCATTTTGTATTTAATTCCGATGCAATTTCTGTGTTTCGTCGTCAACAAGAAGGTCAGAGGGCTACAGTAAACCTGAAGTGAAGCATCGGAATCTATAGCTAGTGTCACAGGAATGGTTCAAAACAGAGACAGTAGGAAGAGTCAGTCTTCTTGTACTTAAGTCGGCATTGTACCTTTTCTATTTAATTCCGATGCAATTTCTGTGTTTCATCGTCAATAAGAAGGTCCAAGGGATACAGTAAACCTGAAGTGAGGCATCGGAATCTATAAGTAGTGTCACAGGAATGGTTCAAATCATAGACAGTAGGAAGAGTAAGTCTTCTTGTGCTTAAGTCGGCATTGTGCCTTTTGTATTTAATTCCGATGCAATTTCTGTGTTTCAACATCAATAAGACGGTCAGAGGGATACAGTAAACCTGAAGTGAGGCATCGGAATCTATAACTAGTGTCACAGGAATGGTTCAAAACATAGTCAGTAAGAAGAGTCAGTCTTCTTGTACTTAAGTCGGCATGGTGCCTTTTGTATTTAATTCCGATTCAATTTCTGTGTTTCATCGTCAATAAGAAGTCCCAAGGGATACAGTAAACATATTGTGAAGCATCGGAATCTAAAACTGGTCACACAGGAAATGTTCAAAACATAGCCAGTAAAAAGAGTGAGTTCTCTTGTACTTAAGTCGGCATTGTGGCATTTCTTTATAATTCCGATGCAATTTCTGTGTTTCGTCGTCAATAAGAATGTCCAAGGGATACAGTAAACCTGAAGTGAAGCATCGGAATCTATAACTAGTGTCACAGGAATGGTTCAAAACATAGAAAGTTGGAAGAGTCAGTCTTCTTGTACTTAAGTCGACATTGTGCCTTTTCTATTTAATTCCGATGCAGTTTCTGTGTTTCGTCGTCAATGAGAAGGTGCAAGGGATACAGTAAACCTGAAGTGAAGCATCGGAATCTATAACTAGTGTCACGGGAATGGTTCAAAACATAGACAGAAGGATGAGTCAGTCTTCTTGTACGCAAGTCGGCATTGTGCCTTTTGTATTTAATTCCGATGCAATTTCTGTGTTTCATCGTCAATAAGAATGTCAGAGGGATACAGTAAACCTGAAGTGAAGCATCGGAATCTATAACTAGTATCACGGGAATGGTTCAAAACATAGAGATTATGAAGAGACAGTCTTCTTATACTTTAGTCGGCGTTGTGCCTTTTCTATTTCATTCCGATGCAGTTTCTGTGTTTCGTCGTCAATAGGAAGGTGCAAGGGATACAGTAAACCTGAAGTGAAGCATCGGAATGTATAACTAGTGTCACAGGAATGGTTCATATCATAGACAGTAGGAAGTGTCAGATTTCTAGTACTTGAGTCGTTATTATGTCTTTTGTATTTAATTCCGATGCAATGTCTGTGTTTCATCGTCAATAAGAAGGTCCAAGTGATACAGTAAACCTAAAGTGAAGCATCGGAAACTATAACTAGTGTCACCGGAATGGTTCAAAACATAGACAGTAAGAAGAGTCAGTCTTCTTGTACTTAAGTCGGCATTGTGCCTTTTGTATGTAATTCCGATGCAATTTCTGTGTTTCATCGTAAATAAGAAGGTCAGAGGGATACAGTAAACCTGAAGTGAAGCATCGGAATCTGTAACTAATGTCACAGGGATGGTTCTAAACATATTCAGTAAGAAGAGTCAGTCTTCTTGTACTTAAGTCGGCATTGTGACTTTTGTATTTAATTCCGATGCAATATCTGTGTTTCATCGTCAATAAGAAGGTCCAAGGGATACAGTAAACATATTGTGAATCATCGGAATCTAAAACTGGACTCACAGGAAATGTTCACAACATAGTCAGAAAGAAGAGACAGTCCTCTTGTACTTAAGACGGCATAGTGCCTTTTGTATTTAATTCCGATGCAATTTCTGGTTTCGTCGACAATAAGAAGGTCAGAGGGCTACAGTAAACCTGAAGTGAAGCATCGGAATCTATAGCTAGTGTCACAGGAATGGTTCAAAACAGAGACAGTAGGAAGAGTCAGTCTTCTTGTACTGAACTCGGCATTGTGCCGTTTCTATTTATTCCGATGCAAATTCTGTGTTTCGTCGTCAATAAGAAGGTCCAAGGGATACAGTAAACCTGAAGTGAAGCATCGGAATCTATAACTAGTGTCAAAGGAATGGTTCAAAACATAGACAGTAAGAAAAGTCAGTCGTCTTGTACTTAAGTCGGCATTGTGCCTTTTCTATTTAATTCCGATGCTATTTCTGTGTTTCATCATCAAGAATAAGGTCAGAGGGATACAGTAAACCTGAAGTGAAGCATCGGAATGTATAACTAGTGTCATAGGAATGGTTCAAATCGTAGACAGTAGGAAGAGTCAGTTCTCTTGTACTTGAGTCGGTATTGTGCCTTTTGTATTTAATTCCGATGCAATTTCTGTGTTTCATCGTCAATAAAAAGGTCACAGGGATACGGTAAACCTGAATTGAAGCATCGGAATCTGTAACAAGTGTCACAGGAATTGTTCAAAACATAGACAGTAGGAAGAGTAAGTCTTCTAGTACTTAAGTCGGCATTGTGCTTTTGTATTTAATTCCGATGGAATTTCAGTGTTTCATCATCAATAAGAAGGTCGAAGGGATACAGTAAACCTGAAGTGTGGCATCGGAATCTATAACTAGTGTCACAGGATTGGTTTAAAACATAGTCAGTAAGAAGAGTCAGTCTTCTTGTACTTAAGTCGGCATGGTGCCTTCTGTATTTAATTCCGATGCAATTTCTGTGTCTCATCCACAATAAGAAGGTCCAAGGGATACAGTAAACATATTGTGAATCATCGGAATCTAAAACTGGTCTCACAGGAAATGTTCAAAACATAGCCAGTAAGAAGAATCAGTCCTCTTGTACTTAAGTCTGCATTGTGCTTTATCTATTTAATTATGATGCAATTTCTGTGTTTCGTCGTCAATAAGAAGGTCCAAGGGATACAGTAAACCTGAAGTGAAGCATCGGAATCTAATACCGGTCTCACAGGATAGGTTCATAGCATAGAGAGTAAGAAGAGCCAGTCATCTTGTATTTGAGTCGGCATTGTGCCTTTTGTATTTAATTCCGATGCAATTTCTGTGTTTCATCGTCAATAAGAAGGTCAGAGGGCTAAAGTAAACCTGAAGTGAAGCATCGGAATCTATAGCTAGTGTCACAGGAATGGTTCAAAACAGAGACAGTAGGAAGAGTCAGTCTTCTTGTACTTAAGTCGGCATTGTGCCTTTTCTATTTATTCCGATGCAAATTCTGTGTTTCGTCGTCAATAAGAAGGTCCAAGGGATACAGTAAACCTGAAGTGAAGCATCGGAATCTATAACTAGTGTCACAGGAATGGTTCAAAACATAGACAGTAAGAAAAGTCAGTCTTCTTGTACTTAAGTCGGCATTGTGCCTTTTCTATTTAATTCCGATGCTATTTCTGTGTTTCATCATCAAGAATAAGGTCAGAGGGATACAGTAAACCTGAAGTGAAGCATCGGAATGTATAACTAGTTTCACAGGAATGGTTCAAAACGTAGACAGTAGGAAGAGTCAGTTCTCTTGTACTTGAGTCGGCATTGTGCCTTTTGTATTTAATTCCGATGCAATTTCTGTGTTTCATCGTCAATAAGAAGGCCAGAGGGATACGGTAAATTGAAGTGAAGCTTCGGAATCTATAACAAGTGTCACAGGAATGGTTAAAAAAATAGACAGTAGGAAGAGTCAGTCTTTTTGTACTAAAGGCGGCATTGTGCCTTTTGTATTTAATTGCGATGCAATTTCTGTGTTTCATCGTCAATAAGAAGGTCCAAGGGATACAGTAAACCTGAAGTGAGGCATCGGAATCTGTAACTAGTGTCACAGGAATTGTTCAAAACATAGACAGTAGGAAGAGTAAGTCTTCTAGTACTTAAGTCGGCATTGTGCTTTTGTATTTAATTCCGATGCTATTTCTGTGTTTCATCATCAATAAGAAGGTCCAAGGGATACAGTAAAACTGAAGTGAGGCATCGGAATCTGTAACTAGTGTCACAGGAATGGTTCAAAACATAGTCAGTAAGAAGAGTCAGTCTTCTTGTACTTAAGTCGGCATGGTGTTTTCTGTATTTAATTGCGATGCAATTTCTGTGTTTCATCGTCAATAAGAAGGTCCAAGGGATACAGGAAACATATTGTGAAGCATCGGAATCTAAAACTGGTCTCACAGGAAATGTTCAAAACATAGTCAGTAGGAAAAGTCAGTCCTCTTGTACTTAAGTCCGCATTGGGCCTTATCTATTTAATTCCGATGCAATTTCTGTGTTTCGTCGTCAATAAGAAGGTCCAAGGGATACAGTAAACCTGAAGTGAGGCATCGGAATCTATAAGTAGTGTCACAGGAATGGTTCAAATCATAGACAGTGGGGAGAGTCAGTCTTCTTGTACTTAAGTCGGCATTGTGCCTTTTGTATTTAATTCCTAAGCAATTTCTGTGTTTCAACATCATTAAGAAGGTCAGAGGAATACAGTAAATCTGACGTGAGGCATCGGAATCTATAACTAGTGTCACAGGAATGGTTCAAAACATAGTCAGTAAGAAGAGTCAGTCTTCTTGTACTTAAGTCGGCATTATGCCTATTGTATTTAATTCCGATGCAATTTCTGTGTTTCATCGTCAATATGAAGGTCCAAGGGATACAGTAAACATATTGTGAAGCATCGGAATCTAAAACTGGTCTCACAGGAAATGTTCAAAACATAGCAAGTAAGAGGAGTCAGTTCTGTTGTACTTAAGTCGGCATTGTGGCTTTTCTTTTTAATTCCGATGCAATTTCTGTGTTTCGTCGTCAATAAGAAGGTCCAAGGGATACAGTAAACCTGAAGAGAAGCATCGGAATCTAATACCGGTCTTACAGGTAAGGTTCATAGCATAGAGAGTAAGAAGAGCCAGTCATCTTGTATTTGAGTCAGCATTGAGCCTCTTGTATTTAATTCCGTGCAATTTCTGTGTTTCATCGTCATTAAGAAGGTCAGAGGGCTACAGTAAACCTGAAGTAAAGCTTAGAAATCTATAGCTAGTGTCACAGGAATGGTTCAAAACATAGTCAGTAAGAGGAGTCAGTCCTCTTGTACTTAAGTCGGCTTTGCGCCTTTTGTATTTAAATCCGATGCAATTTCTGTGTTTCATCGACAATAAGAAGGTCAGAGGGATACAGTAAACCTGAAGTGAAGCATCGGAATCTATAACTAGTATCACGGGAATGGTTCAAAACATAGAGAATAGGAAGAGTCAGTATTCTTATACTTAAGTGCGCACTGTCCCTTTTATATTTAATACCGATGCAATTTCTGTGTTTCATCGTCAATTAGAAGGTCAGAGGGATACAGTAAACCTGAAGTGAAGCATCGGAATGTATGACTGGTGTCACAGGAATGGTTCAAATCATAGACAGTAGGAAGTGTCAGATTTCTAGTACTTGAGTCGTTATTGTGCCTTTTGTATTTAATTCCGATGCAATGTCTGTGTTTCATCGTCAATAAGAAGGTCCAAGTGATACAGTAAATCTAAAGTGAAGCATCGGAAACTATAACTAGTGTCACCGGAATGGTTCAAAACATAGACAGTAAGAAGAGTCAGTCTTCTTGTACTTAAGTCGGCATTGTGCCTTTTGTATTTAATTCCGATGCAATTTCTGTGTTTCATCGTCAATAAGAAGGTCCAAGGGATACAGTAAACCTGAAGTGTGGCATCGGAATCTATAAGTAGTGTCACAGGAATGGTTCAAAACATAGACAGTTGGAAGAGTAAGTCTTCTTGTACTTAAGTCGGCATTGTGCCTTTTGTAATTAATTCCGATGCAATATCTGTGTTTCATCGTCAATAAGAAGGTCCAAGGGATACAATAAACATATTGTGAAGCATCGGAATCTAAAACTGGACTCACAGGAAATGTTCACAACATAGTCAGAAAGAAGAGACAGTCTTCTTGTACTTAAGACGGCATTGTGCCTTTTGTATTAAATTCCGATGTAATTTCTGTGTTCGTCGTCAATAAGAAGGTCAGAGGGCTACAGTAAACCTGAAGTGAAGCATCGGAATCTATAGCTAGTGTCACAGGAATGGTTCAAAACAGAGACAGTAGGAAGAGTCAGTCTTCTTGTACTTAAGTCGGCATTGTGCCTTTTCTATTTCATTCCGATGCAAATTCTGTGTTTCGTCGTCAATAAGAAGGTCCAAGGGATACAGTAAACCTGAAGTGAAGCATCGGAATGTATAACTAGTGTCACAGGAATGGATCAAAACATAGGCTGTAGGAAGAGTCAGTTTACTTGTACTTGAGTCGGCATTGTGCCTTTTGTATTTAATTCCGATGCAATTTCTGTGTTTCTTCGTCAATAAGAAGGTCAGAGGGATACAGTACACCTGAAGTGAAGCATCGGAATCTATAACAAGTGTCTCAGGAATGGTTCAAAAAATAGACAGTAGGAAGAGTCAGTCTTCTTGTACTGAAGTCGGCATTGTGCCTTTTGTATTTAATTCCGATGCAATTTCTGTGTTTCATCGTCAATAAGAAGGTCCAAGGGATACAGTAAACCTGAAGTATGGCATCGGAATCTATAAGTAGTGTCACAGGAATGGTTCAAAACATAGACAGTAGGAATAGTAAGTCTTCTTGTACTTAAGGCGGCATTGTGCCTTTTGTATTTAATTCCGATGCAATTTCTGTGTTTCATCATCAATAAGAAGGTCAGAGGGATACAGTAAACCTGAAGTGAGACATCGGAATCTGTAACTAGTGTCACAGGAATGGTTGAAAACATAGTCAGTAAGAAGAGTCAGACTTCTTGTACTTAAGTCGGCATGGTACCTTATGTATTTAATTCCGATGAAATTTCTGTGTTTCATCGTCAATAAGAAGGTCCAAGGGATACAGTAAACATATTGTGAAGCATCGGAATCTAAAACTGGTCTCACAGGAAATGTTCAAATCATAGCCAGTAAGAAGAGTCAGTCCTCTTGTACTTAAGTCGGCATTGTGCCTTTTCTATTTAATTCCGATGCAATTTCTGTGTTTCGTCGTCAATAAGAAGGTCCAAGGGATACAGTAAACCTGAAGTGAAGCATCGGAATCTAATACCGGTCTCACAGGAAAGGTTCATAGCATAGAGAGTAAGAAGAGCCAGTCATCTTGTATTTGAGTCGGCATTGTGCCTTTTGTATTTAATTCCGATGCAATTTCTGCGTTTCATCGTCAATAAGAAGGTCGGAGGGCTAAAGTAAACCTGAAGTGAAGCATCGGAATCTATAGCTAGTGACACAGGAATGGTTCAAAACATAGACAGTAAGAAAAGTCAGTCTTCTTGTACTTAAGTCGGCATTGTGCCTTTTGTATTTAATTCCGATGCAATATCTGTGTTTCATCGTCAATAAGAAGGACCAAGGGATAAAATAAACATATAGTAAAGCATCGGAATCTAAAACTGGTCTCACAGGAAATGTTCACAACATAGACAGAAAGAAGAGACAGTCTTCTTGTACTTAAGTCGGCATTGTGCCTTTTGTATTTAATTCCGTTGCAATTTCTGTGTTTCGTCGTCAATAAGAAGGTCAGAGGGCTACAGTAAACCTGAAGTGAAGCATCGGAATCTATAGCTAGTGTCACAGGAATGTTTCAAAACAGAGACAGTAGGAAGAGTCAGTCTTCTTGTACTTAAGTCGGCATTGTGTTTTTTCTATTTAATTCCGATGCAAATTCTGTGTTTCGTCGTCAATAAGAAGGTCCAAGGGATGCAGTAAACTTGAAGTGAAGCATCGGAATCTATAACTAGTGTCACAGGAATGGTTCAAAACATAGACAGTAAGAAAAGTCCGTCTTCTTGTACTTAAGTCGGCATTGTGCCTTTTCTATTTAATTCCGATGCAATTTCTGTGTTTCATCGTCAACAAGAAGGTCAGAGGGATACAGTAAACCTGAAGTGAAGCATCGGAATCTATAACAAGTGTCACAGGAATGGTTCAAAAAATAGACAGTAGGAAGAGTCAGTCTTCTTGTACTTAAGGCGGCATGGTGTCTTTTGTATTTACTTCCGATGCAATTTCTGTGTTTCATCGTCAATAAGAAGGTCCAAGGTATACAGTAAACATATTTTGAAGCATCGGAATCTAAAACTAGTCTCACAGGAAATGTTCAAAACATAGTGAGTAAGAAGAGTCAGTCTTCTTGTACATAACTCGGCATGGTGCCTTTTGTATTTAATTCCGATGCAAATTCTGTGTTTCGTCGTCAATAACAAGGTCCAAGGGAAACAGTGAACCTGAAGTGAAGCATCGGAATCTAATACCGATCTCACAGGAAAGGTTCATAACATAGAGAGTAAGAAGAGCCAGTCATCTTGTATTTGAGTCGGCATTGTGCCTTTTGTATTTAATTCCGATGCAATTTCTCAGTTTCATCGTCAATGAGAAGGTCAGAGGGATACAGTGAAACTGGAGTGAAGCATCGGAATCTATAACTAGTGTCACAGGAATGGTTAAAATCATTGACAGTAAAAAGAGTCAGTCATCTTGTACTTAAGTCGGCATTGTGCCTTTTGTATTTAATTCCGATGCAATTTCTGTGTTTCATCGTCAATAAGAAGATCCAAGTGATACAGTAAACCTAAAGTGAAGCATCGGAATCTTTCACTAGTGTCACAGGAATGGTTTTTTGAAACATAGTCAGTAAGAAGAGTCAATCTTCTTGTACTTAAGTCAGCATTGTGCCTTTTCTATTTAATTCCGATGCAAATTCTGTGTTTCAACATAATTAAGAAGGTCAGAGGAATACAGTAAATCTGAAGTGAGGCATCGGAATCTATAACTAGTGTCACAGGAATGGTTCAAAACATAGTCAGTAAGAAGAGTCAGTCTTCTTGTACTTAAGTCGGCATTATGCCTATTGTATTTAATTCCGATGCAATTTCTGTGTTTCATCGTCAATAAGAAGGTCCAAGGGATACAGTAAACCTGAAGAGAAGCATCGGAATCTAATACCGGTCTCACAGGTAAGGTTCATAGCATAGAGAGTAAGAAGAGCCAGTCATCTTGTATTTGAGTCAGCATTGTGCCTCTTGTATTTAATTCCGTGCAATTTCTGTGTTTCATCGTCATTTAGAAGGTCAGAGGGCTACAGTAAACCTGAAGTGAAGCTTCGAAATCTATAGCTAGTGTCACAGGAATGGTTCAAAACATAGTCAGTAAGAGGAGTCAGTCCTCTTGTACTTAAGTCGGCTTTGCGCCTTTTGTACTTACATCCGATGCAATTTCTGTGTTTCATCGACAATAAGAAGGTCAGAGGGATACAGTGAACCTGAAGTGAAGCATCGGAATCTATAACTAGTATCACGGGAATGGTTCAAAACATAGAGAATAGGAAGAGTCAGTATTCTTATACTTAAGTGCGCACTGTCCCTTTTATATTTAATACCGATGCAATTTCTGTGTTTCATCGTCAATTAGAAGGTCAGAGAGATACAGTAAACCTGAAGTGAAGCATCGGAATGTATGACTAGTGTCACAGGAATGGTTCAAATCATAGACAGTAGGAAGTGTCAGATTTCTAGTACTTGAGTCGTTATTGTGCCTTTTGTATTTTATTCCGATGCAATGTCTGTGTTTCATCGTCAATAAGAAGGTCCAAGTGATACAGTAAACCTAAAGTGAAGCATCGGAAACTATAACTAGTGTCACCGGAATGGTTCAAAACATAGACAGTAAGAAGAGTCTGTCTTCTTGTACTTAAGTCGGCATTGTGCCTTTTGTATTTAATTCCGATGCAATTTCTGTGTTTCATCGTCAATAAGAAGGTCCAAGGGATACAGTAAACCTGAAGTGTGGCATCGGAATCTATAAGTAGTGTCACAGGAATGGTTCAAAACATAGACAAAAGGAAGAGTAAGTCTTCTTGTACTTAAGTCGGCATTGTGCCTTTTGTAATTAATTCCGATGCAATATCTGTGTTTAATCGTCAATAAGAAGGTCCAAGGGATACAATAAACATATTGTGAAGCATCGGAATCTAAAACTGGACTCACAGGAAATGTTCACAACATACTCAGAAAGAAGAGACAGTCTTTTTGTACTTAAGACGGCATTGTGCCTTTTGTATTTAATTCCGATGTAATTTCTGTCTTCGTCGTCAATTAGAAGGTCAGAGGGCTACAGTAAACCTGAAGTGAAGCATCGGAATCTATAGCTAGTGTCACAGGAATGGTTCAAAACAGAGACAGTAGGAAGAGTCAGTCTTCTTGTACTTAAGTCGGCATTGTGCCTTTTCTATTTCATTCCGATGCAAATTCTGTGTTTCGTCGTCAATAAGAAGGTCCAAGGGATACAGTAAAACTGAATTGAGGCATCGGAATCTATAACTAGTGCCACAGGAATGGTTCAAAACATAAACAGTAAGAAAAGTCAGTCTTCCTGTACTTAAGTCGGCATTGTGCCTTTTCTATTTAATTCCGATGCAATTTCTGTGTTTCATCATCAAGAAGAAGGTCAGAGGGATACAGTAAACCTGAAGTGAAGCATCGTAATGTATAACTAGTGTCACAGGAATGGATCAAAACATAGGCAGTAGGAAGAGTCAGTTTACTTGTACTTGAGTCGGCATTGTGCCTTTTGTATTTAATTCCGATGCAATTTCTGTGTTTCTTCGTCAATAAGAAGGTCAGAGGGATACAGTACACCTGAAGTGAAGCATCGGAATCTAAAACAAGTGTCACAGGAATTGTTTAAAACGTAGACAGTAGGAAGAGTAAGTCTTCTAGTACTTAAGTCGGCATTGTGCTTTTGTATTTAATTCCGATGCTATTTCTGTGTTTCATCATCAATAAGAAGGTCCAAGGGATACAGTTAACCAGAAGTGAGGCATCGGAATCTGTAACTAGTGTCACAGGAATGGTTCAAATCATAGTCAGTAAGAAGAGTCAGTCTTCTTGTACTTATGTCGGCATGGTGCCTTCTGTATTTAATTGCGATGCAATTTCTGTGTTTCATCGTCAATAAGAAGGTCCAAGGGATACAGTAAATATATTGTGAAGCATCGGAATCTAAAACTGGTCTCACAGGAAATGTTCAAAACATAGTCAGTAGGAAAAGTCAGTCCTCTTGTACTTAAGTCGGCATTGGGCCTTATCTATTTAATTCCGATGCAATTTCTGTGTTTCTTCGTCAATAAGAAGGTCCAAGGGATACAGTAAACCTGAAGTGAGGCATCGGAATCTATAAGTAGTGTCACAGGAATGGTTCAAATCATAGACAGTAGGAAGAGTAAGTCTTCTTGTACTTAAGTCGGCATTGTGCCTTTTGTATTTAATTCCTAAGCAATTTCTGTGTTTCAACATCATTAAGAAGGTCAGAGGAATACAGTAAATCTGAAGTGAGGCATCGGAATCTATAACTAGTGTCACAGGAATGGTTCAAAACAAAATCAGTAAGAAGAGTCAGTCTTCTTGTACTTAAGTCGGCATTATGCCTATTGTATTTAATTCCGATGTAATTTCTGTGTTTCATCGTCAATAAGAAGGTCCAAGGGATACAGTAAACATATTGTGAAGCATCGGAATCTAAAACTGGTCTCACAGGATATGTTCAAAACATAGCAAGTAAGAGGAGTTAGTTCTGTTGTACTTAAGTCGGCATTGTGGCTTTTCTTTTTAATTCCGATGCAATTTCTGTGTTTCGTCGTCAATAAGAAGGTCCAAGGGATACAGTAAACCAGAGGAGAAGCATCGGAATCTAATACCGGACTCACAGGTAAGGTTCATAGCATAGAGAGTAAGAAGAGCCAGTCATCT
This sequence comes from Schistocerca americana, assembly GCF_021461395.2. Lineage (NCBI taxonomy): Eukaryota > Metazoa > Arthropoda > Insecta > Orthoptera > Acrididae > Schistocerca > Schistocerca americana. Next base: position 12,450,891 of record NC_060121.1, on the reverse strand, counting down.
TGTATTTGAGTCAGCATTGTGCCTCTTGTATTTAATTCCGTGCAATTTCTGTGTTTCATCGTCAATAAGAAGGTCAGAGGGCTACAGTAAACTTGAAGTGAAGCTTCGAAATCTATAGCTAGTGTCACAGGAATGGTTCAAAACATAGTCAGTAAGAGGAGTCAGTCCTCTTGTACTTAAGTCGGCTTTGCGCCTTTTGTATTTAAATCCGATGCAATTTCTGTGTTTCATCGACAATAAGAAGGTCAGAGGGATACAGTGAAACTGAAGTGAAGCATCGGGATCTATAACTAGTATCACGGGAATGGTTCAAAACATAGAGAATAGGAAGAGTGAGTGTTCTTATACTTAAGTGCGCACTGTGCCTTTTATATTTAATACCGATGAAATTTCTGTGTTTCATCGTCAATTAGAAGGTCAGAGGGATACAGTAAACCTGAAGTGAAGCATCGGAATGTATGACTAGTGTCACAGGAATGGTTCAAATCATAGACAGTAGGAAGTGTCAGATTTCTAGTACTTGAGTCGTTATTGTGCGTTTTGTATTTAATTCCGATGCAATGTCTGTGTTTCATCGTCATTAAGAACGTCCAAGTGATACAGTAAATCTAAAGTGAAGCATCGGAAACTATAACTAGTGTCACCGGAATGGTTCAAAACATAGACAGTAAGAAGAGTCAGTCTTCTTGTACTTAAGTCGGCATTGTGCCTTTTGTATTTAATTCCGATGCAATTTCTGTGCTTCATCGTCAATAAGAAGGTCCAAGGGATACAGTAAACCTGAAGTGAGGCATCGGAATCTATAAGTAGTGTCACAGGAATGGTTCAAATCATAGACAGTAGGGAGAGTAAGTCTTCTTGTACTTAAGTCGGCATTGTGCCTTTTGTATTTAATTCCTAAGCAATTTCTGTGTTTCAACATCATTAAGAAGGTCAGAGGAATACAGTAAATCTGAAGTGAGGCATCAGAATCTATAACTAGTGTCACAGGATTGGTTCAAAACATAGTCAGTAAGAAGAGTCAGTCTTCTTGTACTTAAGTCGGCATTATGCCTATTGTATTTAATTCCGATGCAATTTCTGTGTTTCGTCGTCAATAAGAAGGTCCAAGGGATACAGTAAACCTGAAGAGAAGCATCGGAATCTAATACCGGTCTCACAGGTAAGGTTCATAGCATAGAGAGTAAGAAGAGCCAGTCATCTTGTATTTGAGTCAGCATTGTGCCTCTTGTATTTAATTCCGTGCAATTTCTGTGTTTCATCGTCATTAAGAAGGTCAGAGGGCTACAGTAAACCTGAAGTGAAGCTTCGAAATCTATAGCTAGTGTCACAGGAATGGTTCAAAACATAGTCAGTAAGAGGAGTCAGTCCTCTTGTACTTAAGTCGGCTTTGCGCCTTTTGTATTTAAATCCGATGCAATTTCTGTGTTTCATCGACAGTAAGAAGGTCAGAGGGATACAGTGAACCTGAAGTGAAGCATCGGAATCTATAACTAGTATCACGGGAATGGTTCAAAACATAGAGAATAGGAAGAGTCAGTATTCTTATACTTAAGTGCGCACTGTCCCTTTTATATTTAATACCGATGCAATTTCTGTGTTTCATCGTCAATTAGAAGGTCAGAGGGATACAGTAAACCTGAAGTGAAGCATCGGAATGTATGACTAGTGTCACAGGAATGGTTCAAATCATAGACAGTAGGAAGTGTCAGATTTCTAGTACTTGAGTCGTTATTGTGCCTTTTGTATTTAATTCCGATGCAATGTCTGTGTTTCATCGTCAATAAGAAGGTCCAAGTGATACAGTAAACCTAAAGTGAAGCATCGGAAACTATAACTAGTGTCACCGGAATGGTTCAAAACATAGACAATAAGAAGAGTCTGTCTTCTTGTACTTAAGTCGGCATTGTGCCTTTTGTATTTAATTCCGATGCAATTTCTGTGTTTCATCGTCAGTAAGAAGGTCCAAGGGATACAGTAAACCTGAAGTATGGCATCGGAATCTATAAGTAGTGTCACAGGAATGGTTCAAAACATAGACAATAGGAAGAGTAAGTCTTCTTGTACTTAAGTCGGCATTGTGCCTTTTGTAATTAATTCCGATGCAATATCTGTGTTTAATCGTCAATAAGAAGGTCCAAGGGATACAATAAACATATTGTGAAGCATCGGAATCTAAAACTGGACTCACAGGAAATGTTCACAACATAGTCAGAAAGTAGAGACAGTCTCGTTGTACTTAAGACGGCATTGTGCCTTTTGTATTTAATTCCGATGTAATTTCTGTGTTCGTCGTCAATAAGAAGGTCAGAGGGCTACAGTAAACCTGAAGTGAAGCATCGGAATCTATAGCTAGTGTCACAGGAATGGTTCAAAACAGAGACAGTAGGAAGAGTCAGTCTTCTTGTACTTAGGTCGGCATTGTGCCTTTTCTATTTCATTCCGATGCAAATTCTGTGTTTCGTCGTCAATAAGAAGGTCCAAGGGATGCAGTAAACCTGAATTGAGGCATCGGAATCTATAACTAGTGCCACAGGAATGGTTCAAAACATAAACAGTAAGAAAAGTCAGTCTTCCTGTACTTAAGTCGGCATTGTGCCTTTTCTATTTAATTCCGATGCAATTTCTGTGTTTCATCATCAAGAAGACGGTCAGAGGGATACAGTAAACCTGAAGTGAAGCATCGGAATGTATAATTAGTGTCACAGGAATGGATCAAAACATAGGCAGTAGGAAGAGTCAGTTTACTTGTACTTGAGTCGGCATTGTGCCTTTTGTATTTAATTCCGATGCAATTTCTGTGTTTCTTCGTCAATAAGAAGGTCAGAGGGATACAGTACACCTGAAGTGAAACATCGGAATCTAAAACAAGTGTCACAGGAATTGTTTAAAACATAGACAGTAGGAAGAGTAAGTCTTCTAGTACTTAAGTCGGCATTGTGCTTTTGTATTTAATTCCGATGCTATTTCTGTGTTTCATCATCAATAAGAAGGTCCAAGGGATACAGTTAACCTGAAGTGAGGCATCGGAATCTGTAACTAGTGTCACAGGAATGGTTCAAAACATAGTCAGTAAGAAGAGTCAGTCTTCTTGTACTTATGTCGGCATGGTGCCTTCTGTATTTAATTGCGATGCAATTTCTGTGTTTCATCGTCAATAAGAAGGTCCAAGGGATACAGTAAACATATTGTGAAGCATCGGAATCTAAAACTGGTCTCACAGGAAATGTTCAAAACATAGTCAGTAGGAAAAGTCAGTTCTCTTGTACTTAAGTCGTCATTGGGCCTTATCTATTTAATTCCGATGCAATTTCTGTGTTTCGTCGTCAATAAGAAGGTCCAAGGGATACAGTAAACCTGAAGTGAGGCATCGGAATCTATAAGTAGTGTCACAGGAATGGTTCAAATCATAGACAGTAGGAAGAGTAAGTCTTCTTGTACTTGAGTCGGCATTGTGCCTTTTGTATTTAATTCCTAAGCAATTTCTGTGTTTCAACATCATTAAGAAGGTCAGAGGAATACAGTAAATCTGAAGTGAGGCATCGGAATCTATAACTAGTGTCACAGGAATGGTTCAAAACAAAATCAGTAAGAAGACTCAGTCTTCTTGTACTTAAGTCGGCATTATGCCTATTGTATTTAATTCCGATGCAATTTCTGTGTTTCATCGTCAATAAGAAGGTCCAAGGGATACAGTAAACATATTGTGAAGCATCGGAATCTAAAACTGGTCTCACAGGAAATGTTCAAAACATAGCAAGTAAGAGGAGTCAGTTCTGTTGTACTTAAGTCGGCATTGTGGCTTTTCTTTTTAATTCCGATGCAATTTCTGTGTTTCGTCGTCAATAAGTAGGTCCAAGGGATACAGTAAACCAGAGGAGAAGCATCGGAATCTAATACCGGACTCACAGGTAAGGTTCATAGCATAGAGAGTAAGAAGAGCCAGTCATCTTGTATTTGAGTCAGCATTGTGCCTCTTGTATTTAATTCCGTGCAATTTCTGTGTTTCATCGTCAATAAGAAGGTCAGAGGGCTACAGTAAACCTGAAGTGAAGCTTCGAAATCTATAGCTAGTGTCACAGGAATGGTTCAAAACATAGTCAGTAAGAGGAGTCAGTCCTCTTGTACTTAAGTCGGCTTTGCGCCTTTTGTATTTAAATCCGATGCAATTTCTGTGTTTCATCGACAATAAGAAGGTCAGAGGGATACAGTGAACCTGAAGTGAAGCATCGGGATCTATAACTAGTATCACGGGAATGCTTCAAAACATAGAGAATAGGAAGAGTGAGTGTTCTTATACTTAAGTGCACACTGTGCCTTTTATATTTAATACCGATGCAATTTCTGTGTTTCATCGTCAATTAGAAGGTCAGAGGGATACAGTAAACCTGAAGTGAAGCATCGGAATGTATGACTAGTGTCACAGGAATGGTTCAAATCATAGACAGTAGGAAGTGTCAGATTTCTAGTACTTGAGTCGTTATTGTGCCTTTTGTATTTAATTCCGATGCAATGTCTGTGTTTCATCGTCAATAAGAAGGTCCAAGTGATACAGTAAATCTAAAGTGAAGCATCGGAAACTATAACTAGTGTCACCGGAATGGTTCAAAACATAGACAGTAAGAAGAGTCAGTCTTCTTGTACTTAAGTCGGCATTGTGCCTTTTGTATTTAATTCCGATGCAATTTCTGTGTTTCATCGTCAATAAGAAGGTCCAAGGGATACAGTAAACCTGAAGTGTGGCATCGGAATCTATAAGTAGTGTCACAGGAATGGTTCAAAACATAGACAGTTGGAAGAGTAAGTCTTCTTGTACTTAAGTCGGCATTGTGCCTTTTGTAATTAATTCCGATGCAATATCTGTGTTTCATCGTCAATAAGAAGGTCCAAGGGATACAATAAACATATTGTGAAGCATCGGAATCTAAAACTGGACTCACAGGAAATGTTCAAATCATAGCCAGTAAGAAGAGTCAGTCCTCTTGTACTTAAGTCGGCATTGTGCCTTTTCTATTTAATTCCGATGCAATTTCTGTGTTTCATCATCAATAAGAAGGTCAGAGGGATACAGTAAACCTGAAGTGAGACATCTGAATCTGTAACTAGTGTCACAGGAATGGTTGAAAACATAGTCAGTAAGAAGAGACAGTCTTCTTGTACTTAAGTCGGCATGGTACCTTATGTATTTAATTCCGATGAAATTTCTGTGTTTCATCGTCAATAAGAAGGTCCAAGGGATACAGTAAACATATTGTGAAGCATCGGAATCTAAAACTGGTCTCACAGGAAATGTTCAAATCATAGCCAGTAAGAAGAGTCAGTCCTCTTGTACTTAAGTCGGCATTGTGCCTTTTCTATTTAATTCCGATGCAATTTCTGTGTTTCGTCGTCAATAAGAAGGTCCAAGGGATACAGTAAACCTGAAGTGAAGCATCGGAATCTAATACCGGTCTCACAGGAAAGGTTCATAGCATAGAGAGTAAGAAGAGCCAGTCATCTTGTATTTGAGTCGGCATTGTGCCTTTTGTATTTAATTCCGATGCAATTTCTGCGTTTCATCGTCAATAAGAAGGTCGGAGGGGTAAAGTAAACCTGAAGTGAAGCATCGGAATCTATAGCTAGTGACACAGGAATGGTTCAAAACATAGTCAGTAAGAAAAGTCAGTCTTCTTGTACTTAAGGTGGCATTGTGCCTTTTGTATTTAATTCCGATGCAATATCTGTGTTTCATCGTCAATAAGAAGGACCAAGGGATAAAATAAACATATAGTGAAGCATCGGAATCTAAAACTGGTCTCACAGGAAATGTTCACAACATAGACAGAAAGAAGAGACAGTCTTCTTGTACTTAAGTCGGCATTGTGCCTTTTGTATTTAATTCCGTTGCAATTCCTGTGTTTCGTCGTCAATAAGAAGGTCAGAGGGCTACAGTAAACCTGAAGTGAAGCATCGGAATCTATAGCTAGTGTCACAGGAATGTTTCAAAACAGAGACAGTAGGAAGAGTCAGTCTTCTTGCACTTAAGTCGGCATTGTGTTTTTTCTATTTAATTCCGATGCAAATTCTGTGTTTCGTCGTCAATAAGAAGGTCCAAGGGATGCAGTAAACTTGAAGTGAAGCATCGGAATCTATAACTAGTGTCACAGGAATGGTTCAAAACATAGACAGTAAGAAAAGTCAGTCTTCTTGTACTTAAGTCGGCATTGTGCCTTTTCTATTTAATTCCGATGCAATTTCTGTGTTTCATCATCAAGAAGAAGGTCAGAGGGATACAGTAAACCTGAAGTGAAGCATCGGAATGTATAACTAGTGTCACAGGAATGGTTCAAGACATAGACAGTAGGATGAGTCAGTTTTCTTGTACTTGAGTCGGCATTGTGCCTTTTGTATTTAATTTTGATGCAATTTCTGTGTTTCATCGTCAACAAGAAGGTCAGAGGGATACAGTAAACCTGAAGTGAAGCATCGGAATCTATAACAAGTGTCACAGGAATGGTTCAAAAAATAGACAGTAGGAAGAGTCAGTCTTCTTGTACTTAAGGCGGCATGGTGTCTTTTGTATTTAATTCCGATGCAATTTCTGTGTTTCATCGTCAATAAGAAGGTCCAAGGGATACAGTAAACATATTTTGAAGCATCGGAATCTAAAACTAGTCTCACAGGAAATGTTCAAAACATAGCCAGTAAGAAGAGAAAGTCCTCTTGTACTTAAGTCGGCATTGTGCCTTTTGTATTAAATTCCGATGTAATTTCTGTGTTCGTCGTCAATAAGAAGGTCAGAGGGCTACAGTAAACCTGAAGTGAAGCATCGGAATCTATAGCTAGTGTCACAGGAATGGTTCAAAACAGAGACAGTAGGAAGAGTCAGTCTTCTTGTACTTAAGTCGGCATTGTGCCTTTTCTATTTCATTCCGATGCAAATTCTGTGTTTCGTCGTCAATAAGAAGGTCCAAGGGATACAGTAAACCTGAAGTGAAGCATCGGAATGTATAACTAGTGTCACAGGAATGGATCAAAACATAGGCAGTAGGAAGAGTCAGTTTACTTGTACTTGAGTCGGCATTGTGCCTTTTGTATTTAATTCCGATGCAATTTCTGTGTTTCTTCGTCAATAAAAAGGTCAGAGGGATACAGTACACCTGAAGTGAAGCATCGGAATCTATAACAAGTGTCACAGGAATGGTTCAAAAAATAGACAGTAGGAAGAGTCAGTCTTCTTGTACTGAAGTCGGCATTGTGCCTTTTGTATTTAATTCCGATGCAATTTCTGTGTTTCATCGTCAATAAGAAGGTCCAAGGGATACAGTAAACCTGAAGTATGGCATCGGAATCTATAAGTAGTGTCACAGGAATGGTTCAAAACATAGACAGTAGGAATAGTAAGTATTCTTGTACTTAAGGCGGCATTGTGCCTTTTGTATTTAATTCCGATGCAATTTCTGTGTTTCATCATCAATAAGAAGGTCAGAGGGATACAGTAAACCTGAAGTGAGACATCGGAATCTGTAACTAGTGTCACAGGAATGGTTGAAAACATAGTCAGTAAGAAGAGTCAGTCTTCTTGTACTTAAGTCGGCATGGTACCTTATGTATTTAATTCCGATGAAATTTCTGTGTTTCATCGTCAATAAGAAGGTCCAAGGGATACAGTAAACATATTGTGAAGCATCGGAATCTAAAACTGGTCTCACAGGAAATGTTCAAATCATAGCCAGTAAGAAGAGTCAGTCCTCTTGTACTTAAGTCGGCATTGTGCCTTTTCTATTTAATTCCGATGCAATTTCTGTGTTTCGTCGTCAATAAGAAGGTCCAAGGGATACAGTAAACCTGAAGTGAAGCATCGGAATCTAATACCGGTCTCACAGGAAAGTTTCATAGCATAGAGAGTAAGAAGAGCCAGTCATCTTGTATTTGAGTCGGCATTGTGCCTTTTGTATTTAATTCCGATGCAATTTCTGCGTTTCATCGTCAATAAGAAGGTCGGAGTGCTAAAGTAAACCTGAAGTGAAGCATCGGAATCTACAGCTAGTGACACAGGAATGGTTCAAAACATAGACAGTAGGATGAGTCAGTTTTCTTGTACTTGAGTCGGCATTGTGCCTTTTGTATTTAATTTTGATGCAATTTCTGTGTTTCATCGTCAACAAGAAGGTCAGAGGGATACAGTAAACCTGAAGTGAAGCATCGGAATCTATAACAAGTGTCACAGGAATGGTTCAAAAAATAGACAGTAGGAAGAGTCAGTCTTCTTGTACTTAAGGCGGCATGGTGTCTTTTGTATTTAATTCCGATGCAATTTCTGTGTTTCATCGTCAATAAGAAGGTCCAAGGGATACAGTAAACATATTTTGAAGCATCGGAATCTAAAACTAGTCTCACAGGAAATGTTCAAAACATAGCCAGTAAGAAGAGAAAGTCCTCTTGTACTTAAGTCGGCATTGAGCCTTTTCTATTTAATTCCGATGCAATTTCTGTGTTTCGTCGTCAATAAGAAGGTCAAGGGGATACAGTAAACCTGAAGTGAAGCATCGGAATCTAATACCGGTCTCACAGGAATGGTTCAAAAAATTGACAGTAGGAAGAGTCAGTTTTCTTGTACTTGAGTCAGCATTGTGCCCTTTGTATTTAATTCCGACGCAATTTCTGTGTTTCATCGTCAATAAGAAGGTCCAAGGGATACAGTAAACCTGAAGTGAGGCATCGGAATCTATAACTAGTGTCACAGGAATAGTTCAAAACATAGACAGTAGGAAGAGTAAGTCTTCTAGTACTTAAGTCGGCATTGTGCCTTTTGTATTCAATTCCGATGCAAATTCTGTGTTTCATCATCAATAAGAAGGTCCAAGGGATACAGTAAACCTGAAGATAGGCATCGGAATCTATAACTAGTGTCACAGGAATAGTTCAAAACATAGTGAGTAAGAAGAGTCAGTCTTCTTGTACATAACTCGGCATGGTGCCTTTTGTATTTAATTCCGATGCAATTTCTGTGTTTCGTCGTCAATAACAAGGTCCAAGGGAAACAGTGAACCTGAAGTGAAGCATCGGAATCTAATACCGATCTCACAGGAAAGGTTCATAGCATAGAGAGTAAGAAGAGCCAGTCATCTTGTATTTGAGTCGGCATTGTGCCTTTTGTATTTAATTCCGATGCAATTTCTCAGTTTCATCGTCAATAAGAAGGTCAGAGGGATACAGTGAAACTGAAGTGAAGCATCGGAATCTATAACTAGTGTCACAGGAATGGTTAAAATCATTGACAGTAAAAAGAGTCAGTCATCTTGTACTTAAGTCGGCATTGTGCCTTTTGTATTTAATTCCGATGCAATTTCTGTGTTTCATCGTCAATAAGAAGATCCAAGTCATACAGTAAACCTAAAGTGAAGCATCGGAATCTGTCACTAGTGTCACAGGAATGGTTTTTTGAAACATAGTCAGTAAGAAGAGTCAATCTTCTTGTACTTAAGTCAGCACTGTGCCTTTTCTATTTAATTCCGATGCAATTTCTGTGTTTTATCGTCAATAAGAAGGTCAGAGGGATACAGTAAACCTGAAGTGAAGCATCGGAATCTATAACTAGTGTCACAGGGATGGTTCAAAACGTAGACAGTAGGAAGAGTCAGTATTCTTGTACTTAAGTCGGCATTGTGCTTTTTCTATTTAATTCCGATGCAAATTCTGTGTTTCGTCGTCAATAGGATGGTCCAAGGGATGCTGTAAACCTGAAGTGAAGCATCGGAATCTATAACTAGTGTCACAGGAATGGTTCAAAACATAGACAGAAGGATGAGTCGGTCTTCTTGTACGTAAGTCGGCATTGTGCCTTTTGTATGTAATTCCGATGCAATTTCTGTGTTTCATCGCCAATTAGAAGGTCAGAGGGATACAGTAAACCTGAAGTGAATCATCGGAATGTATAACTAGCGTCACAGGAATGGTTCAAAACATAGACAGTAGGAAGAGTCAGATTTCTTGTACTTGAGTCGGCATTGTGCCTTTTCTATTTAATTCGGATGCAATTTCTGTGTTTCATCGTCAATAAGAAGGTCAGAGGGCTAAAGTAAACCTGAAGTGAAGCATCGGAATCTATAGCTAGTGTCACAGGAATGGTTCAAAACATAGACAGTAAGAAAAGTCAGTCTTCTTGTACTTAAGTCGGCATTGTGCCTTTTCTATTTAATTCCGATGCAATTTCTGTGTTTCGTCATCAATAAGAAGGTCCAAGGGATACAGTAAACCTGAAGTGAGGCATCGGAATCTATAACTAGTGTCACAGAAATGGTTCAAAGCATAGTCAGTAAGAAGAGTCAGTCTTCTTGTACTTAAGTCGGCATGGTGCCTTCTGTATTTATTTACGATGCAATTTCTGTGTTTCATCGTCAATAAGAAGGTCCAAGGGATACAGTAAACATATTGTGAATCATTGGAATCTAAAACTGGTCTCACAGGAAATGTTCAATACATAGTCACTAGGAAGAGTCACTCCTCTTGTACTTAAGTCGGCATTGGGCCTTATCTATTTAATTCCGATGCAATTTCTGTGTTTCGTCGTCAATAAAAAGGTCCAATGGATACAGTAAACTTGAAGTGAAGCATCGGGTTCAAATACCGGTCTCACAGGAAAGGTTCATAGCATAGAGAGTAAGAAGAGCCAGTCATCTTTTATTTGAGTGGCATTGTGCCTTTTGTATTTAAATCCGATGCAAATTCTGTGTTTCGTCGTCAATAAGAAGGTCCAAGGGATACAGTAAACTTGAACTGAAGCATCGGAATCTATAACTAGTGTCACAGGAATGGTTCAAAACATAGACAGAAGGATGAGTCGGTCTTCTTGTACGTAAGTCGGCATTGTGCCTTTTGTATTTAATTGCGATGCAATTTCTGTGTTTCATCGTCAATAAGAAGGTCCAAGGGATACAGTAAACCTGAAGTGAGGCATCGGAATCTGTAACTAGTGTCACAGGAATTGTTCAAAACATAGACAGTAGGAAGAGTAAGTCTTCTAGTACTTAAGTCGGCATTGTGATTTTGTATTTAATTCCGATGCTATTTCTGTGTTTCATCATCAATAAGAAGGTCCAAGGGATACAGTAAAACTGAAGTGAGGCATCGGAATCTGTAACTAGTGTCACAGGAATGGTTCAAAACATAGTCAGTAAGAAGAGTCAGTCTTCTTGTACTTAAGTCGGCATGGTGTTTTCTGTATTTAATTGCGATGCAATTTCTGTGTTTCATCGTCAATAAGAAGGTCCAAGGGATACAGTAAACATATTGTGAAGCATCGGAATCTAAAACTGGTCTCACAGGAAATGTTCAAAACATAGTCAGTAGGAAAAGTCAGTACTCTTGTACTTAAGTCCGCATTGGGCCTTATCTATTTAATTCCGATGCAATTTCTGTGTTTCGTCGTCAATAAGAAGGTCCAAGGGATACAGTAAACCTGACGTGAGGCATCGGAATCTATAAGTAGTGTCACAGGAATGGTTCAAATCATAGACAGTAGGGAGAGTAAGTCTTCTTGTACTTAAGTCGGCATTGTGCCTTTTGTATTTAATTCCTAAGCAATTTCTGTGTTTCAACATCATTAAGAAGGTCAGAGGAATACAGTAAATCTGAAGTGAGGCATCGGAATCTATAACTAGTGTCACAGGAATGGTTCAAAACATAGTCAGTAAGAAGAGTCAGTCTTCTTGTACTTAAGTCGGCATTATGCCTATTGTATTTAATTCCGATGCAATTTCTGTGTTTCATCGTCAATAAGAAGGTCCAAGGGATACAGTAAACATATTGTGAAGCATCGGAATCTAAAACTGGTCTCACAGGTAATGTTCAAAACATAGCAAGTAAGAGGAGTCAGTTCTGTTGTACTTAAGTCGGCATTGTGGCTTTTCCTTTTAATTCCGATGCAATTTCTGTGTTTCGTCGTCAATAAGAAGGTCCAAGGGATACAGTAAACCTGAAGAGAAGCATCGGAATCTAATACCGGTCTCACAGGTAAGGTTCATAGCATAGAGAGTAAGAAGAGCCAGTCATCTTGTATTTGAGTCAGCATTGTGCCTCTTGTATTTAATTCCGTGCAATTTCTGTGTTTCATCGTCATTAAGAAGGTCAGAGGGCTACAGTAAACCTGAAGTGAAGCTTCGAAATCTATAGCTAGTGTCACAGGAATGGATCAAAACATAGGCAGTAGGAAGAGTCAGTTTACTTGTACTTGAGTCGGCATTGTGCCTTTTGTATTTAATTCCGATGCAATTTCTGTGTTTCTTCGTCAACAAGAAGGTCAGAGGGATACAGTACACCTGAAGTGAAGCATCGGAATCTAAAACAAGTGTCACAGGAATTGTTTAAAACATAGACAGTAGGAAGAGTAAGTCTTCTAGTACTTAAGTCGGCATTGTACTTTTGTATTTAATTCCGATGCAATTTCTGTGTTTCATCATCAATAGGAAGGTCCAAGGGATACAGTTAACCTGAAGTGAGGCATCGGAATCTGTAACTAGTGTCACAGGAATGGTTCAAAACATAGTCAGTAAGAAGAGTCAGTCTTCTTGTACTTATGTCGGCATGGTGCCTTCTGTATTTAATTGCGATGCAATTTCTGTGTTTCATCGTCAATAAGAAGGTCCAAGGGATACAGTAAACATATTGTGAAGCATCGGAATCTAAAACTGGTCTCACAGGAAATGTTCAAAACATAGTCAGTAGGAAAAGTCAGTCCTCTTGTACTTAAGTCGGCATTGGGCCTTATCTATTTAATTCCGATGCAATTTCTGTGTTTCGTCGTCAATAAGAAGGTCCAAGGGATACAGTAAACCTGAAGTGAGGCATCGGAATCTATAAGTAGTGTCACAGGAATGGTTCAAATCATAGACAGTAGGAAGAGTAAGTCTTCTTGTACTTAAGTCGGCATTGTGCCTTTTGTATTTAATTCCTAAGCAATATCTGTGTTTCAACATCATTAAGAAGGTCAGAGGAATACAGTAAATCTGAAGTGAGGCATCGGAATCTATAACTAGTGTCACAGGAATGGTTCAAAACAAAATCAGTAAGAAGAGTCAGTCTTCTTGTACTTAAGTCGGCATTATGCCTATTGTATTTAATTCCGATGCAATTTCTGTGTTTCATCGTCAATAAGAAGGTCCAAGGGATACAGTAAACATATTGTGAAGCATCGGAATCTAAAACTGGTCTCACAGGAAATGTTCAAAACATAGCAAGTAAGAGGAGTCAGTTCTGTTGTACTTAAGTCGGCATTGTGGCTTTTCTTTTTAATTCCGATGCAATTTCTGTGTTTCGTCGTCAATAAGAAGGTCCAAGGGATACAGTAAACCAGAGGCGAAGCATCGGAATCTAATACCGGACTCACAGGTAAGGTTCATAGCATAGAGAGTAAGAAGAGCCAGTCATCTTGTATTTGAGTCAGCATTGTGCCTCTTGTATTTAATTCCGTGCAATTTCTGTGTTTCATCGTCAATAAGAAGGTCAGAGGGCTACAGTAAACCTGAAGTGAAGCTTCGGAATCTATAGCTACCGTCACAGGAATGGTTCAAAACATAGTCAGTAAGAGGAGTCAGTCCTCTTGTACTTAAGTCGGCTTTGCGCCTTTTGTATTTAAATCCGATGCAATTTCTGTGTTTCATCGACAATAAGAAGGTCAGAGGGATACAGTGAACCTGAAGTGAAGCATCGGGATCTATAACTAGTATCACGGGAATGGTTCAAAACATAGAGAATAGGAAGAGTGAGTGTTCTTATACTTAAGTGCGCACTGTGCCTTTTTATTTAATACCGATGCAATTTCTGTGTTTCATCGTCAATTAGAAGGTCAGAGGGATACAGTAAACCTGAAGTGAAGCATCGGAATGTATGACTAGTGTCACAGGAATGGTTCAAATCATAGACAGTAGGAAGTGTCAGATTTCTAGTACTTGAGTCGTTATTGTGCCTTTTGTATTTAATTCCGATGCAATGTCTGTGTTCCACCGTCAATAAGAAGGTCCAAGTGATACAGTAAATCTAAAGTGAAGCATCGGAAACTATAACTAGTGTCACCGGAATGGTTCAAAACATAGACAGTAAGAAGAGTCAGTCTTCTTGTACTTAAGTCGGCATTGTGCCTTTTGTATTTAATTCCGATGCAATTTCTGTGTTTCATCGTCAATAAGAAGGTCCAAGGGATACAGTAAACCTGAAGTGTGGCATCGGAATCTATAAGTACTGTCACAGGAATGGTTCAAAACATAGACAGTTGGAAGAGTAAGTCTTCTTGTACTTAAGTCGGCATTGTGCCTTTTGTAATTAATTCCGATGCAATATCTGTGTTTCATCGTCAATAAGAAGGTCCAAGGGATACAATAAACATATTGTGAAGCATCGGAATCTAAAACTGGACTCACAGGAAATGTTCACAACATAGTCAGAAAGAAGAGACAGTCTTCTTGTACTTAAGACGGCATTGTGCCTTTTGTATTAAATTCCGATGTAATTTCTGTGTTCGTCGTCAATAAGAAGGTCAGAGGGCTACAGTAAACCTGAAGTGAAGCATCGGAATCTATAGCTAGTGTCACAGGAATGGTTCAAAACAGAGACAGTAGGAAGAGTCAGTCTTCTTGTACTTAAGTCGGCATTGTGCCTTTTCTATTTCATTCCGATGCAAATTCTGTGTTTCGTCGTCAATAAGAAGGTCCAAGGGATACAGTAAACCTGAAGTGAAGCATCGGAATGTATAACTAGTGTCACAGGAATGGATCAAAACATAGGCAGTAGGAAGAGTCAGTTTACTTGTACTTAAGGCGGCATTGTGCCTTTTGTATTTAATTCCGATGCAATTTCTGTGTTTCATCATCAATAAGAAGGTCAGAAGGATACAGTAAACCTGAAGTGAGACATCGGAATCTGTAACTAGTGTCACAGGAATGGTTGAAAACATAGTCAGTAAGAAGAGTCAGACTTCTTGTACTTAAGTCGGCATGGTACCTTATGTATTTAATTCCGATGAAATTTCTGTGTTTCATCGTCAATAAGAAGGTCCAAGGGATACATTAAACATATTGTGAAGCATCGGAATCTAAAACTGGTCTCACAGGAAATGTTCAAATCATAGCCAGTAAGAAGAGTCAGTCCTCTTGTACTTAAGTCGGCATTGTGCCTTTTCTATTTAATTCCGATGCAATTTCTGTGTTTCGTCGTCAATAAGAAGGTCCAAGGGATACAGTAAACCTGAAGTGAAGCATCGGAATCTAATACCGGTCTCACAGGAAAGGTTCATAGCATAGAGAGTAAGAAGAGCCAGTCATCTTGTATTTGAGTCGGCATTGTGCCTTTTGTATTTAATTCCGATGCAATTTCTGCGTTTCATCGTCAATAAGAAGGTC
Organism: Schistocerca americana; assembly: GCF_021461395.2. Classification (NCBI taxonomy): domain Eukaryota; kingdom Metazoa; phylum Arthropoda; class Insecta; order Orthoptera; family Acrididae; genus Schistocerca; species Schistocerca americana. Next base: position 12,435,517 of record NC_060121.1, on the reverse strand, counting down.
GGAGGGCTAAAGTAAACCTGAAGTGAAGCATCGGAATCTATAGCTAGTGACACAGGAATGGTTCAAAACATAGACAGTAAGAAAAGTCAGTCTTCTTGTACTTAAGTCGGCATTGTGCCTTTTGTATTTAATTCCGATGCAATATCTGTGTTTCATCGTCAATAAGAAGGACCAAGGGATAAAATAAACATATAGTGAAGCATCGGAATCTAAAACTGGTCTCACAGGAAATGTTCACAACATAGACAGAAAGAAGAGACAGTCTTCTTGTACTTAAGTCGGCATTGTGCCTTTTGTATTTAATTCCGTTGCAATTTCTGTGTTTCGTCGTCAATAAGAAGGTCAGAGGGCTACAGTAAACCTGAAGTGAAGCATCGGAATCTATAGCTAGTGTCACAGGAATGTTTCAAAACAGAGACAGTAGGAAGAGTCAGTCTTCTTATACTTAAGTCGGCATTGTGTTTTTTCTATTTAATTCCGATGCAAATTCTGTGTTTCGTCGTCAATAAGAAGGTCCAAGGGATGCAGTAAACTTGAAGTGAAGCATCGGAATCTATAACCAGAGTCACAGGAATGGTTCAAAACATAGACAGTAAGAAAAGTCAGTCTTCTTGTACTTAAGTCGGCATTGTGCCTTTTCTATTTAATTCCGATGCAATTTCTGTGTTTCATCATCAAGAAGAAGGTCAGAGGGATACAGTAAACCTGAAGTGAAGCATCGGAATGTATAACTAGTGTCACAGGAATGGTTCAAAACATAGACAGTAGGATGTGTCAGTTTTCTTGTACTTGAGTCGGCATTGTGCCTTTTGTATTTAATTTTGATGCAATTTCTGTGTTTCATCGTCAACAAGAAGGTCAGAGGGATACAGTAAACCTGAAGTGAAGCATCGGAATCTATAACAAGTGTCACAGGAATGGTTCAAAAAATAGACAGTAGGAAGAGTCAGTCTTCTTGTACTTAAGGCGGCATGGTGTCTTTTGTATTTAATTCCGATGCAATTTCTGTGTTTCATCGTCAATAAGAAGGTCCAAGGGATACAGTAAACATATTTTGAAGCATCGGAATCTAAAACTAGTCTCACAGGAAATGTTCAAAACATGGCCAGTAAGAAGAGAAAGTCCTCTTGTACTTAAGTCGGCATTGAGCCTTTTCTATTTAATTCCGATGCAATTTCTGTGTTTCGTCGTCAATAAGAAGGTTCAATGATACAGTAAACCTGAAGATAGGCATCGGAATCTATAACTAGTGTCACAGGAATAGTTCAAAACATAGTGAGTAAGAAGAGTCAGTCTTCTTGTACATAACTCGGCATGGTGCCTTTTGTATTTAATTCCGATGCAATTTCTGTGTTTCGTCGTCAATAACAAGGTCCAAGGGAAACAGTGAACCTAAAGTGAAGCATCGGAATCTAATACCGATCTCACAGGAAAGGTTCATAGCATAGAGAGTAAGAAGAGCCAGTCATCTTGTATTTGAGTCGGCATTGTGCATTTTGTATTTAATTCCGATGCAATTTCTCAGTTTCATCGTCAATAAGAAGGTCAGAGGGATACAGTGAAACTGAAGTGAAGCATCGGAATCTATAACTAGTGTCACAGGAATGGTTAAAATCATTGACAGTAAAAAGAGTCAGTCATCTTGTACTTAAGTCGGCATTGTGCCTTTTGTATTTAATTCCGATGCAATTTCTGTGTTTCATCGTCAATAAGAAGATCCAAGTGATACAGTAAACCTAAAGTGAAGCATCGGAATCTGTCACTAGTGTCACAGGAATGGTTTTTTGAAACATAGTCAGTAAGAAGAGTCAATCTTCTTGTACTTAAGTCAGCATTGTGCCTTTTCTATTTAATTCCGATGCAATTTCTGTGTTTTATCGTCAATAAGAAGGTCAGAGGGATACAGTAAATCTGAAGTGAAGCATCGGAATCTATAACTAGTGTCACAGGGATGGTTCAAAACGTAGACAGTAGGAAGAGTCAGTATTCTTGTACTTAAGTCGGCATTGTGCTTTTTCTATTTAATTCCGATGCAAATTCTGTGTTTCGTCGTCAATAAGAAGGTCCAAGGGATGCTGTAAACCTGAAGTGAAGCATCGGAATCTATAACTAGTGTCACAGGAATGGTTCAAAACATAGACAGAAGGATGAGTCGGTCTTCTTGTACGTAAGTCGGCATTGTGCCTTTTGTATGTAATTCCGATGCAATTTCTGTGTTTCATCGCCAATTAGAAGGTCAGAGGGATACAGTAAACCTGAAGTGAATCATCGGAATGTATAACTAGCGTCACAGGAATGGTTCAAAACATAGACAGTAAGAAGAGTCAGATTTCTTGTACTTGAGTCGGCATTGTGCCTTTTCTATTTAATTCCGATGCAATTTCTGTGTTTCATCGTCAATAAGAAGGACAGAGGGCTAAAGTAAACCTGAAGTGAAGCATCGGAATCTATAGCTAGTGTCACAGGAATGGTTCAAAACATAGACAGTAAGAAAAGTCAGTCTTCTTGTACTTAAGTCGGCATTGTGCCTTTTCTATTTAATTCCGATGCAATTTCTGTGTTTCGTTATCAATAAGAAGGTCCAAGGGATACAGTAAACCTGAAGTGAGGCATCGGAATCTATAACTAGTGTCACAGAAATGGTTCAAAGCATAGTCAGTAAGAAGAGTCAGTCTTTTTGTACTTAAGTCGGCATGGTGCCTTCTGTATTTATTTACGATGCAATTTCTGTGTTTCATCGTCAATAAGAAGGTCCAAGGGATACAGTAAACATATTGTGAATCATTGGAATCTAAAACTGGTCTCACAGGAAATGTTCAATACATAGTCACTAGGAAGAGTCAGTCCTCTTGTACTTAAGTCGGCATTGGGCCATATCTATTTAATTCCGATGCAATTTCTGTGTTTCGTCGTCAATAAGAAGGTCCAAGGGATACAGTAAACCTGAAGTGAAGCATCGGGTTCAAATACCGGTCTCACAGGAAAGGTTCATAGCATAGAGAGTAAGAAGAGCCAGTCATCTTGTATTTGAGTGGCATTGTGCCTTTTGTATTTAAATCCGATGCAAATTCCGTGTTTCGTCGTCAATAAGAAGGTCCAAGGGATACAGTAAACCTGAACTGAAGCATCGGAATCTATAACTAGTGTCACAGGAATGGTTCAAAACATAGACAGAAGGATGAGTCGGTCTTCTTGTACGTAAGTCGGCATTGTGACTTTTGTATGTAATTCCGATGCAATTTCTGTGTTTCATCGTCAATTGGAAGGTCAGAGGGATACAGTAAACCTGAAGTGAAGCATCGGAATGTATAACTAGTGTCACAGGAATGGTTCAAAAAATAGACAGTAGGAAGAGTCAGATTTCTTGTACTTGAGTCGGCATTGTGCTTTTTGTATTTAATTCCGATGCAATTTCTGTGTTTCATCGTCAATAAGAAGGTCCAAGTGATACAGTCAACCTAAAGTAAAGCATCGGAAACTATAACTAGTGTCACCGGAATGGTTCAAAACATAGACAGTAAGAAGAGTCAGTCTTCTTGTACTTATGTCGGCATTGTGCCTTTTGTATTTAATTACGATGCAATTTCTGTGTTTCATCGTAAATTAGAAGGTAAGAGGGATACAGTAAACCTGAAGTGAAGCATCGGAATCTGTAACTAGTGTCACAGGAATGATTCTAAACATAGACAGTAAGAAGAGTCAGTCTTCTTGTACTTAAGTCTGCATTATGCCTTTTGTATTTAATTCCGATGCAATATCTGTGTTTCAACGTCAATAAGAAGGACCAAGGGATAAAATAAACATATAGTGAAGCATCGGAATCTAAAACTGGTCTCACAGGAAATGTTCACAACATAGACAGAAAGAAGAGACAGTCTTCTTGTACTTAAGTCGGCATTGTGCCTTTTGTATTTAATTCCGTTGCAATTTCTGTGTTTCGTCGTCAATAAGAAGGTCAGAGGGCTACAGTAAACCTGAAGTGGAGCATCGGAATCTATAGCTAGTGTCACAGGAATGTTTCAAAACAGAGACAGTGGGAAGAGTCAGTCTTCTTGTACTTAAGTCGGCATTGTGCTTTTTCTATTTAATTCCGATGCAAATTCTGTGTTTCGTCGTCAATAAGAAGGTCCAAGGGATGCAGTAAACCTGATGTGAAGCATCGGAATCTATAACTAGTGTCACAGGAATGGTTCAAAACATAGACAGTAAGAAAATTCAGTCTTCTAGTACTTAAGTCGGCATTGTGCCTTATCTATTTAATTCCGATGCAATTTCTGTGTTTCATCATCAAGAAGAAGGTCAGAGGGATACAGTAAACCTGAAGTGAAGCATCGGAATGTATTACTAGTGTCACAGGAATGGTTCAAAACATAGACAGTAGGATGAGTCAGTTTTCTTGTACTTGAGTCGGCATTGTGCCTTTTGTATTTAATTTTGATGCAATTTCTGTGTTTCATCGTCAACAAGAAAGTCAGAGGGATACAGTAAACCTGAAGTGAAGCATCGGAATCTATAACAAGTGTCACAGGAATGGTTCAAAGAATAGACAGAAGGAAGAGTCAGTCTTCTTGTACTTAAGGCGGCATGGTGTCTTTTGTATTTAATTCCGATGCAATTTCTGTGTTTCATCGTCAATAAGAAGGTCCAAGGGATACAGTAAACATATTTTGAAGCATCAGAATCTAAAACTGGTCTCACAGGAAATGTTCAAAACATAGCCAGTAAGAAAAGTCAGTCCTCTTGTACTTAAGTCGGCATTGAGCCTTTTCTATTTAATTCCGATGCAATTTCTGTGTTTCGTCGTCAATAAGAAGGTCAAGGGGATACAGTAAACCTGAAGTGAAGCATCGGAATCTAATACCGGTCTCACAGGAATGGTTCAAAACATAGACAGTAGGAAGAGTCAGATTTCTTGTACTTGAGTCGGCATTGTGCCTTTTGTATTTAATTCCGATGCAATTTCTGTGTTTCATCGTCAATAAGAAGGTCCAAGTGATACAGTCAACCTAAAGTAAAGCATCGGAAACTATAACTAGTGTCACCGGAATGGTTCAAAACATAGACAGTGAGAAGAGTCAGTCTTCTTGTACTTAAGTCAGCATTGTGCCTTTTCTATTTAATTCCGATGCAATTTCTGTGTTTTATCGTCAATAAGAAGGTCAGAGGGATACAGTAAACCTGAAGTAAAGCATCGGAATCTATAACTAGTGTCACAGGGATGGTTCAAAATGTAGACAGTAGGAAGAGTCAGTCTTCTTGTACTTAAGTCGGCATTGTGCGTTTTCTATTTAATTCCGATGCAAATTCTGTGTTTCGTCGTCAATAAGAAGGTCCAAGGGGTGCAGTAAACCTGAAGTGAAGCTTCGGAATCTATAACTAGTGTCATAGGAATGGTTCAAAACATAGACAGAAGGATGAGTCGGTCTTCTTGTACGTAAGTCGGCATTGTGCCTTTTCTATTTCATTCCGATGCAATTTCTGTGTTTCATTGTCAATTAGAAGGTCAGAGGGATACAGTAAACCTGAAGTGAAGCATCGGAATGTATAACTAGTGTCTCAGGAATGGTTCAAAACATAGACAGTAGGAAGAGTCAGATTTCTTGTACTTAAGTCGGCATTGTGCCTTTTGTATTTAATTCCGATGCAATTTCTGTGTTTCATCGTAAATTAGAAGGTCAGAGGGATACAGTAAACCTGAAGTGAAGCATCGGAATCTGTAACTAGTGACACAGGAATGGTTCTAAACATAGACAGTAAGAAGAGTCAGTCTTCTTGTACTTAGGTCTGCATTGTGCCTTTTGTATTTAATTCCGATGCAATATCTGTGTTTCATCGTCAATAAGAAGGACCAAGGGACAAAATAAACATATAGTGAAGCATCGGAATCTAAAACTGGTCTCTCAGGAAATGTTCAAAACATAGCCAGTAAGAAGAGCCAGTCCTCTTGTACTTAAGTCGGCATTGAGCCTTTTCTATTTAATTCCGATGCAATTTCTGTGTTTCGTCGTCAATAAGAAGGTCAAGGGGATACAGTAAACCTGAAGTGAAGCATCGGAATCTAATACCGGTCTCACAGGAATGGTTCAAAAAATTGACAGTAGGAAGAGTCAGTTTTCTTGTACTTGAGTCAGCATTGTGCCTTTTGTATTTAATTCCGACGCAATTTCTGTGTTTCATCGTCAATAAGAAGGTCCAAGGGATACAGTAAACCTGAAGTGAGGCATCGGAATCTATAACTAGTGTCACAGGAATAGTTCAAAACATAGACAGTAGGAAGAGTAAGTCTTCTAGTACTTAAGTCGGCATTGTGCCTTTTGTATTTAATTCCGATGCAAATTCTGTGTTTCATCATCAATAAGAAGGTCCAAGGGATACAGTAAACCTGAAGATAGGCATCGGAATCTATAACTAGTGTCACAGGAATGGTTCAAAACATAGTGAGTAAGAAGAGTCAGACTTCTTGTACATAAGTCGGCATGGTGCCTTTTGTATTTAATTCCGATGCAATTTCTGTGTTTCGTCGTCAATAAGAAGGTCCAAGGGAAACAGTGAACCTGAAGTAAAGCATCGGAATCTAATACCGATCTCACAGGAAAGGTTCATAGCATAGAGTGTAAGATGAGCCAGTCATCTTGTATTTGAGTCGGCATTGTGCCTTTTGTATTTAATTCCGACGCAATTTCTAAGTTTCATCGTCAATAAGAAGGTCAGAGGGATACAGTGAAACTGAAGTGAAGCATCGGAATCTATAACTAGTGTCACAGGGATGGTTAAAATCATTGACAGTAAAAAGAGTGAGTCATCTTGTACTTAAGTCGGCATTGTGCCTTTTGTATTTAATTCCGATGCAATTTCTGTGTTTCATCGTCAATAAGATGATCCAAGTGATACAGTAAACCTAAAGTGAAGCATCGGAATCTATCACTAGTGTCACAGGAATGGTTTTTTGAAACATAGTCAGTAAGAAGAGTCAATCTTCTTGTACTTAAGTCAGCATTGTGCCTTTTCTATTTAATTCCTATGCAATTTCTGTGTTTTATCGTCAATAAGAAGGTCAGGGGGATACAGTAAACCAGAAGTGAAGCATCGGAATCTATAACTAGTGTCACAGGGATGGTTCAAAACGTAGACAGTAGGAAGAGTCAGTCTTCTTGTACTTAAGTCGGCATTGTGCTTTTTCTATTTAATTCCGATGCAAATTCTGTGTTTCGTCGTCAATAAGAAGGTCCAAGGGATGCAGTAAACCTGAAGTGAAGCATCGGAATCTATAACTAGTGTCACAGGAATGATTCAAAACATAGACAGTAAGAAAAGTCAGTCTTCTTGTACTTAAGTCAGCATTGTGCCTTTTCTATTTAATTCCGATGCAATTTCTGTGTTTTATCGTCAATAAGAAGGTCAGGGGGATACAGTAAACCAGAAGTGAAGCATCGGAATCTATAACTAGTGTCACAGGGATGGTTCAAAACGTAGACAGTAGGAAGAGTCAGTCTTCTTGTACTTAAGTCGGCATTGTGCTTTTTCTATTTAATTCCGATGCAAATTCTGTGTTTCGTCGTCAATAAGAAGGTCGAAGGGATGCAGTAAACCTGAAGTGAAGCATCGGAATCTATAACTAGTGTCACAGGAATGATTCAAAACATAGACAGTAAGAAAAGTCAGTCTTCTTGTACTTAAGTCGGCATTGTGCCTTTTCTATTTAATTCCGATGCAATTTCTGTGTTTCAACATCAAGAAGAAGGTCAGAGGGATACAGTAAACCTGAAGTGAAGCATCGGAATGTATAAATAGTGTCACAGGAATGGTTCAAAACATAGACAGTAGGATGGGTCAGTTTTCTTGTACTTGAGTCGGCATTGTGCCTTTTGTATTTAATTTTGATGCAATTTCTGTGTTTCATCGTCAACAAGAAGGTCAGAGGGATACAGTAAACCTGAAGTGAAGCATCGGAATCTATAACAAGTGTCACAGGAATGGTTCAAAAAATAGACAGTAGGAAGAGTCAGTCTTCTTGTACTTAAGTCGGCATTGTGCCTTTTGGATTTAATTCCGATGCAATTTCTGTGTTTCATCGTCAATAAGAAGGTCCAAGGGATACAGTAAACCTGAAGTGAGGCATCGGAATCTATAAGTAGTGTCACAGGAATGGTTCAAAACATAGAGAGCAGGAAGAGTAAGTCTTCTTGTACTTAAGTCGGCATTGTGCCTTTTGTATTTAATTTCGATGCAATTTCTGTGTTTCATCATCATTAAAAGGGTCAGAGGGATGCAGTAAACCTGAAGTGAGGCATCGGAATCAATAACTAGTGTCACAGGAATGGTTTAAAACATAGTCAGTAAGAAGACTCAGTCTTCTTGTACTTAAGTCGGCATGGTGTCTTTTGTATTTAATTCCGATGCAATTTCTGTGTTTCGTCGTCAATAAGAAGGTCAAGGGGATACAGTAAACCTGAAGTGAAGAATCGGAATCTAATACCGGTCTCACAGGAATGGTTATAAAAATTGACAGTAGGAAGAGTCAGTTTTCTTGTACTTGAGTCAGCATTGTTCGTTTTGTATTTAATTCCGACGCAATTTCTGTGTTTCATCGTCAATAAGAAGGTCCAAGGGATACAGTAAACCTGAAGTGAGGCACCGGAATCTATAACTGGTGTCACAGGAATAGTTCAAAACATAGACAGTAGGAAGAGTAAGTCTTCTAGTACTTAAGCCGGCATTGTGCCTTTTGTATTTAATTCCGATGCAAATTCTGTGTTTCATCATCAATAAGAAGGTCCAAGGGATACAGTAAACCTGAAGATAGGCATCGGAATCTATAACTAGTGTCACAGGAATGGTTCAACACATAGTGAGTAAGAAGAGTCAGTCTTCTTGTACATAAGTCGGCATGGTGCCTTTTGTATTTAATTCCGATGCAATTTCTGTGTTTCGTCGTCAATAAGAAGGTCCAAGGGAAACAGTGAACCTGAAGTGAAGCATCGGAATCTAATACCGATCTCACAGGAAAGGTTCATAGCATAGAGAGTAAGAAGAGCCAGTCATCTTGTATTTGAGTCGGCATTGTGCCTTTTGTATTTAATTCCGACGCAATTTCTAAGTTTCATCGTCAATAACAAGGTCAGAGGGATACAGTGATACTGAAGTGAAGCATCGGAATCTATAACTAGTGTCACACGAATGGTTAAAATCATTGACAGTAAAAAGAGTCAGTCAACTTGTACTTAAGTCGGCATTGTGCCTTTTGTATTTAATTCCGATGCAATATCTGTGTTTCATCGTCAATAAGAAGGACCAACGGATAAAATAAACATATAGTGAAGCATCGGGATCTAAAACTGGTCTCACAGGAAATGTTCACAATCATAGACAGAAAGAAGAGACAGTCTTCTTGTACTTAAGTCGGCATTTTGCCTTTTGTATTTTATTCCGCTGCAATTTCTGTGTTTCGTCGTCAATAAGAAGGTCAGAGGGCTACAGTAAACCTGAAGTGAGACATCGGAATCTATAACTAGTGTCACAGGAATGGTTCAAAACATAGTCAGGAAGAAGACTCAGTCTTCTTGTACGTAAGTCGGCATGGTGTCTTTTGTATTTAATTCCGATGCAATTTCTGTGTTTCATCGTCAATAAGAAGATCCAAGTGATACAGTAAACCTAAAGTGAAGCCTCGGAATCTATCACTAGTGTCACAGGAATGGTTTTTTGAAACATAGTCAGTAAGAAGAGTCAATCTTCTTGTACTTAAGTCAGCATTGTGCCTTTTCTATTTAATTCCGATGCAATTTCTGTGTTTTATCGTCAATAAGAAGGTCAGAGGGATACAGTAAACCTGAAGTCAAGCATCAGAATCTATAACTAGTGTCACAGGGATGGTTCAAAACGTAGACAGTAGGAAGAGTCAGTATTCTTGTCCTTAAGTCGGCATTCTGCCTTTTGTATTTACTTCCAATGCAATTTCTGTGTGTGCTCGTCAATAAGAGGGTCAGAGGGATACAGTAAACCTGAAGTGAGGCATCAGAACCTATAACTAGTGCCACAGGAATGGTTCAAAACATAGACAGTCAGAAGAGTCGGTCTACTTGTTCTTAAGTCGGCATTCTGCCTTTTATTTTTAATTCCGATGCAATTTCTGTGTTTCATCATCACGAAGAAGGTCAGAGGGATACAGTAAACCTGAAGTGAAGCATCGGAATGTATAACTAGTGTCACAGGAATGGTTCAAAACATAGACAGTAGGATGAGTCAGTTTTCTTGTACTTGAGTCGGCATTGTGCCTTTTGTATTTAATTTTGATGCAATTTCTGTGTTTCATCGTCAACAAGAAGGTCAGAGGGATACAGTAAACCTGAAGTGAAGCATCGGAATCTATAACAAGTGTCACAGGAATGGTTCAAAAAATAGACAGTAGGAAGAGTCAGCCTTCTTGTACTTAAGTCGGCATTGTGAATTTTGGATTTAATTCCGTTGCAATTTCTGTGTTATATCGTCAATAAGAAGATCCAAGTGATACAGTAAACCTAAAGTGAAGCATCGGAATCTATCACTAGTGTCACAGGAATGGTTTTTTGAAACATAGTCAGTAAGAAGAGTCAATCTTCTTGTACTTAAGTCAGCATTGTGCCTTTTGTATTTAATTCCGATGCAATTTCTGTGTTTCATCGTCAATAAGAAGGTCCAAGGGATACAGTAAACACATTTTGAGCATCGGAATCTAGAACTGGTCTCACAGGAAATGTTCAAAACATAGCCAGTAAGAAGTGCTAGTCCTCTTGTACTTAAGTCGGCATTGAGCCTTTTCGATTTAATTCCGATGCAATTTCTGTGTTTTATCATCAAGAAGAAGGTCAGAGGGATACAGTAAACCTGAAGTGGGGCATCGGAATCTGTCACTAGTGTCACAGGAATGGTTTTTAAAACATAGTCAGTAAGCAGAGTCAATCTTCTTGTACTTAAGTCAGCATTGTGCCTTTTGTATTTAACTCCGATGCAATTTCTGTGTTTCATCGTCAATAAGAAGGTCCAAGGAATACAGTAAGCCTGAAGTGAAGCATCGCAATCTATAACTAGTGTCCCAGGAATGGTTCAAAACATAGTCAGTAAGAAGAGCCAGTCTTGTATTTGAGTCGGCATTGTGCCTCTTGTATTTAATTCCGATGCAATTTCTAAGTTTCATCGTCAATAAGAAGAAGAGAGGTATACAGTAAACCTGAAGTGAAGCATCGGAATCTATAACTAGTGTCACAGGAATAGTTAAAAACATTGACAATAAGAAGAGTCTGTCTTCTTGTACTTAAATCGGCATTGTGCCTTTTGTATTTTATTCCGATGCAATTTCTAGGGTTCATCGTCAATAAGAAGGTCCAAGGGATGCAGTAAACATTTTTTGAAGCATCGTAATCTAAAACTGGTCTCACAGGAAATGTTCAAAACATAGCCAGTAAGTAGAGCCAGTCCTCTTGTACTTAAGTCGGCATTGAGCCTTTTCTATTTAATTCCGATGCAATTTCTGTGTTTCGTCGTCAATAAGAAGGTCAAGGGGATACAGTAAACCTGAAGTGAAGCATCGGAATCTAATACCGGTCTCACAGGAATGGTTCAAAAAATTGACAGTAGGAAGAGTCAGTTTTCTTGTACTTGAGTCAGCATTGTTCCTTTTGTATTTAATTCCGACGCAATTTCTGTGTTTCATCGTGAATAAGAAGGTCCAAGGGATACAGTAAACCTGAAGTGAGGCATCGGAATCTATAACTAGTGTCACAGGAATAGTTCAAAACATAGACAGTAAGAAGAGTAAGTCTTCTAGTACTTAAGTCGGCATTGTGCCTTTTGTATTTAATTCCGATGCAAATTCTGTTTTTCATCATCTATAAGAAGGTCCAAGGGATACAGTAAACCTGAAGATAGGCATCGGAATCTATAACTAGTGTCACAGGAATGGTTCAAAGCATAGTGAGTAAGAAGAGTCAGTCTTCTTGTTCATAAGTCGGCATGGTGCCTTTTGTATTTAATTCCGATGCAATTTCTGTGTTTCGTCGTCAATAAGAAGGTCCAAGGGAAACAGTGAACCTGAAGTGAAGCATCGGAATCTAATACCGATCTCACAGGAAAGGTTCATAGCATAGAGAGTAAGAAGAGCCAGTCATCTTGTATTTGAGTCGGCATTGTGCCTTTTGTATTTAATTCCGATGCAATTTCTAAGTTTCATCGTCAATAAGAAGGTCAGAGGGATACAGTGAAACTGAAGTGAAGCATCGGAATCTATAACTAGTGTCACAGGAATGGTTAAAATCATTGACAGTAAAAAGAGTCAGTCATCTTGTACTTAAGACGGCATTGTGCCTTTTGTATTTAATTCCGATGCAATTTCTGTGTTTCATCGTCAATAAGAAGATCCAAGTGATACAGTAAACCTAAAGTGAAGCATCGGAATCTATCACTAGTGTCACAGGAATGGTTTTTTGAAACATAGTCAGTAAGAAGAGTCAATCTTCTTGTACTTAAGTCAGCATTGTGCCTTTTCTATATAATTCCGATGCAATTTCTGTGTTTTATCGTCAATAAGAAGGTCAGAGGGATACAGTAAACCTGAAGTCAAGCATCGGAATCTATAACTAGTGTCACAGGGATGGTTCAAAACGTAGACAGTAGGAAGAGTCAGTATACTTGTCCTTAAGTCGGCATTGTGCCTTTTGTATTTACTTCCAATGCAATTTCTGTGTGTGCTCGTCAATAAGAGGGTCAGAGGGATACAGTAAACCTGAAGTGAGGCATCAGAATCTATAACTAGTGCCACAGGAATGGTTCAAAACATAGACAGTCAGAAGAGTCAGTCTACTTGTTCGTAAATCGACATTGTGCCTTTTGTATTTAATTCCGATGCAATTTCTGTGTTTCATCATCAAGAAGAAGGTCAGAGGGATACAGTAAACCTGAAGTGAAGCATCGGAATGTATAACTAGTGTCACAGGAATGGTTCAAAACATAGACAGTAGGATGGGTCAGTTTTCTTGTACTTGAGTCAGCATTGTGCATTTTGTATTTAATTTTGATGCAATTTCTGTGTTTCATCGTCAACAAGAACGTCAGAGGGATACAGTGAACCTGAAGTGAAGCATCGGAATGTATAACAAGTGTCACAGGAATGGTTCAAAAAATAGACAGTAGGAAGAGTCAGCCTTCTTGTACTTAAGTCGGCATTGTGCCTTTTGGATTTAATTCCGATGCAATTTCTGTGTTTCATCGTCAATAAGAAGGTCCAAGGGATACAGTTAACCTGAAGTGAGGCATCGGAATCTATAAGTAGTGTCACAGGAATGGTTCAAAACATAGAGAGTAGGAAGAGTAAGTCTTCTTGTACTTAAGTCGGCATTGTGCCTTTTGTATTTAATTCCGATGCAATTTCTGTGTTTCATCTTCATTAAAAGGGTCAGAGGGATGCAGTAAACCTGAAGTGAGGCATCGGAATCTATAACTAGTGTCACAGGAATGGTTCAACACATAGTCAGTAAGAAGACTCAGTCTTCTTGTACTTAAGTCGGCATTATGTCTTTTGTATTTCATTGCGATGCAATTTCTGTGTTTCATCGTCAATAAGAAGGTCCAAGGGATACAGTAAACATATTTTGAAGCATCGGAATCTAAAATTGCTCTCACAGAAAATGTTCAAAACATAGCCAGTAAGAAGAGCCAGTCCTCTTGTACTTAAGTCGGCATTGAGCCTTTTCTATTTAATTCCGATGCAATTTCTGTGTTTCTTCGTCAATAAGAAGGTCAAGGGGATACAGTAAACCTGAAGTGAAGCATCGGAATCTAATACCGGTCTCACAGGAATGGTTCAAAAAATTGACAGTAGGAAGAGTCAGTTTTCTTGTACTTGAGTCTGCATTATGCCTTTTGTATTTAATTCCGACGCAATTTCTGTGTTTCATCGTCAATAAGAAGGTCAGAGGGATACAGCAAACCTGAAGTGAAGCATCGGAATCTATAACTAGTGTCACAGGAATAGTTCAAAACATAGACAGTAGGAAGAGTAAGTCTTCTTGTACTTAAGTCGGCATTGTGACTTTGTATTTAATTCCGATGCAATTTCTGTGTTTCATCGTCAATAAGAAGATCAAAGTGATACAGTAAACCTAAAGTGAAGCATCGGAATCTATCACTAGTGTCGCAGGAATGGTTTTTTGAAACATAGTCAGTAAGAAGAGTCAATCTTCTTGTATTTAAGTCAGCATTGTGCCTTTTCTATTTAATTCCGATGCAATTTCTGTGTTTTATCGTCAATAAGAAGGTCATAGGGATACAGTAAACCTGAAGTGAAGCATCGGAATCTATAACTAGTGTCACAGGGATGGTTCAAAACGTAGACAGTGGGAAGAGTCAGTATTCTTGTCCTTAAGTCGGCATTGTGCCTTTTGCATTTACTTCCGATGCAATTTCTGTGTTTCCTCGTCAATAAGAGGGTCAGAGGGATACAGTAAACGTGAAGTGAGGCATCAGAATCTATAACTAGTGCCACAGGAATGGTTCAATACATAGACAGTCAGAAGAGTCAGTCTACTTGTTCGTAAGTCGGCATTGTGCCTTTTGTATTTAATTCCGATGCAATTTCTGTGTTTCATCGTCAATAAGAAGGTCTAAGGGATACAGCACACCTGAAGTGAAGAATCGGAATCTATAACTAGTGACACAGGAATGGTTCAAATCATAGACAGTAAGAAGAGCCAGTCTTCTTGTACTTAGTTCGGCATTGTGCCTTTTCGATTTAATTCCGATGCAATTTCTGTGTTTTATCATCACGAAGAAGGTCAGAGGGATACAGTAAACCTGAAGTGAGGCATCGGAATCTATCACTAGTGTCACAGGAATGGTTTTTAAAACATAGTCAGTAAGAAGAGTCAATCTTCTTGTACTTAAGTCAGCATTGTGCCTTTTGTATTTCACTCCGATGCAATTTCTGTGTTTCATCGTCAATAAGAAGGTCCAAGGGATACAGTAAGCCTGAAGTGAAGCATCGCAATCTATAACTAGTGTCCCAGGAATGGTTCAAAGCATAGTCAGTAAGAAGAGCCAGTCTTCTTGTTTTTGAGTCGGCATTGTGCCTTTTGTATTTAATTCCGATGCAATTTCTAAGTTTCATCGTCAATAAGAAGAAGAGAGGTATACAGTAAACCTGAAGTGAAGCATCGGAATCTATAACTAGTGTCACAGGAATAGTTAAAAACATTGACAGTAAAAAGAGTCTGTCTTCTTGTACTTAAGTCGGCATTGTGCCTTTTGTATTTTATTCCGCTGCAATTTCTGTGGTTAATCGTCAATAAGAAGGTCCAAGGGATACAGTAAACCTGAAGTGAGGCATCGGAATCTATAAGTAGTGTCACAGGAATGGTTCAAAACATAGTAAGAAGAGTCAGTCTTCTTGTACTTAAGTCAGCATTGTGCCTTTTCTGTTTAATTCCGATGCAATTTCTGTGTTTCATCGTCAATAAGAGAGTCGAAGGGATACAGTAAACATATAGTGACGCATCTGAATCTAAAACTGGTCTCACAGGAAATGTTCAAAACATAGTCAGTAAGAAGAGTCAGTCTTCTTGTACTTAAGTCGGCATTGTGCCTTTTCTATTTAATTCCGATGCCATTTCTGTGTTTCGTCGTCAATAAGAAGGTCCAAGGGATACAGTAAACCAGAAGTGAGGCATTGGAAACTATAAGTAGTGTCACAGGAATGGTTGAAACCATAGAGAGTAGGAAGAGTAAGTCTTCTTGTACTTAAGTCGGCATTGTGCCTTTTGTATTTAATTCCGAGACAATTTCTGTGTTTCATCATCATTAAAAGGGCCAGAGGGATGCAGTAATCCTGAATTCAGGCATCGGAATCTATAACTAGTGTCACAGGAATGGTTCAAAACATACAGAGTAAGAAGACTCAGTCTACTTGTACTTAAGTCGGCATGGTGTCTTTTGTATTTAATTCCGATGCAATTTCTGTCTTTCATCGTCAATAAGAAGGTCCAAGGGATACAGTAAACACATTTTGAGCATCGGAATCTAGAACTGGTCTCACAGGAAATATTCAAAACATAGCCAGTAAGAAGAGCTAGTCCTCTTGTACTTAAGTCGGCATTGAGCCTTTTCTATGTAATTCCGATGCAATTTCTGTGTTTTATCATCAAGAAGAAGGTCAGAGGGATACAGCACACCTGAAGTGAAGAATCGGAATCTTTAACTAGTGACACAGGAAAGGTTCAAATCATAGACAGTAAGAAGAGTCAGTCTTCTTGTACTTAGGTCGGCATTGTGCCTTTTCGATTTAATTCCGATGCAATTTCTGTGTTTTATCATCGAGAAGAAGGTCAGAGGGATACAGTAAAGCTGAAGTGAGGCATCGGAATCTGTCACTAGTGTCACGGGAAGGTTTTTAAAACATAGTCAGTAAGAAGAGTCAATCTTCTTGTACTTAAGTCAGCATTGTGCCTTTTGTATTTAACTCCGATGCAATTTCTGTGTTTCATCGTCAATAAGAAGGTCCAAGGGATACAGTAAGCCTGAAGTGAAGCATCGCAATCTATAACTAGTGTCCCAGGAATGGTTCAAAACATAGTCAGTAAGAAGAGCCATTCTTGTATTTGAGTCGGCATTGTGCCTCTTGTATTTAATTCCGATGCAATTTCTAAGTTTCATCGTCAATAAGAAGAAGAGAGGTATACAGTAAACCTGAAGTGAAGCATCGGAATCTATAACTAGTGTCAGAGGAATAGTTAAAAACATTGACAGTAAGAAGAGTCTGTCTTCTTGTACTTAAGTCGGCATTGTGCCTTTTGTATTTTATTCCGATGCAATTTCTGTGGTTCGTCGTCAATAAGAAGGTCCAAGGGATGCAGTAAACCTGAAGTAAGGCATCGGAATCTATAAGTAGTGTCACAGGAATGGTTCAAAACATAGCCAGTAAGAAGAGTCAGTCTTCTTGTACTTAAGTCAGCATTGTGCCTTTTCTGTTTAATTCCGATGCAATTTCTGTGTTTCATCGTCAATAAGAGAGTCCAAGGGACACAGTAAACATATAGTGACGCATCTGAATCTAAAACTGGTCACACAGGAAATGTTCAAAACATAGTCAGTAAGAAGAGTCAGTCTTCTTGTACTTAAGTCGGCATTGTGCCTTTTCTATTTAATTCCGATGCCATTTCTGTGTTTCGTCGTCAATAAGAAGGTCCAAGGGAT
The DNA here is from genome assembly GCF_021461395.2 of Schistocerca americana. NCBI lineage: Eukaryota > Metazoa > Arthropoda > Insecta > Orthoptera > Acrididae > Schistocerca > Schistocerca americana. Next base: position 12,418,300 of record NC_060121.1, on the reverse strand, counting down.
ACAGTAAACCTGAAGTGAGGCATCGGAATCTATAAGTAGTGTCACAGGAATGGTTCAAACCATAGAGAGTAGGAAGAGTAAGTCTTCTTGTGCTTACGTCGGCATTGTGTCTTTTGTATTTAATTCCGATGCAATTTCTGTGTTTCATCATCATTAAAAGGGTCAGAGGGATGCAGTAAACCTGAAGTGAGGCATCGGAATCTATAACTAGTGTCACAGGAATGGTTCAAAACATAGTCAGTAAGAAGAATCAGTCTTCTTGTACTTAAGTCGGCATGGTGTCTTTTGTATTTAATTCCGTTGCAATTTCTGTGTTTCATCGTCAATAAGAAGGTCCAAGGGATACAGTAAACATATTTTGAGCATCGGAATCTAAAACTGGTCTCACAGGAAATGTTCAAAACATAGCCAGTAAGAAGAGCCAGTCCTCTTGTACTTAAGTCGGCATTGAGCCTTTTCTATTTAATTCCGATGCAATTTCTGTGTTTCGTCGTCAATAAGAAGGTCAAGGGGATACAGTAAACCTGAAGAGAAGCATCGGAATCTAATACCGGTCTCACAGGAATGGTTCAACACATTGACAGTAGGAAGAGTCAGTTTTCTTGTACTTGAGTCAGCATTGTGCCTTTTGTATTTAATTCCGACGCAATTTCTGTGTTTCATCGTCAATAAGAAGGTCAGAGGGATACAGTAAACCTGAAGTGAAGCATCGGAATCTATAACAAGTGTCACAGGAATAGTTCAGAAAATAGACAGTAGGAAGAGTCAGTCTTCTTGTGCTAAAGTCGGCATTGTGCTTTTTGTATTTAATTCCGATGCAATTTCTGTGTTTCATCGTCAATAAGAAGGTCCAAGGGATACAGTAAACCTGAAGTGAGGCATCGGAATCTATAACTAGTGTTCACAGGAATAGTTCAAAACATAGACAGTAGGAAGAGTAAGTCTTCTAGTACTTAAGTCGGCATTGTGCCTTTTGTATTTAATTCCGATGCAAATTCTGTGTTTCATCATCAATAAGAAGGTCCAAGGGATACAGTAATCCTGAAGTTAGGCATCGGAATCTATAACTAGTGTCACAGGAATGGTTCAAAACATAGTCAGTAAGAAGAGTCAGTCTTCTTGTACATAAGTCGGCATGGTGCCTTTTGTATTTAATTCCGATGCAATTTCTGTGTTTCGTCGTTAATAAGAAGGTCCAAGGGAAACAGTGAACATGAAGTGAGGCATCGGAATCTAATACCGATCTCACAGGAAAGGTTCATATCATAGAGAGTAAGAAGAGCCAGTCATCTTGTATTTGAGTCGGCATTGTGCCTTTTGTATTTAATTCCGATGCAATTTCTAAGTTTCATCGTCAATAAGAAGGTCTGAGGGATACAGTGAAACTGAAGTGAAGCATCGGAATCTATAACTAGTGTCACAGGAATGGTTGAAATCATTGACAGTAAAAAGAGTCAGTCATCTTGTACTTAAGTCGGCATTGTGCCTTTTGTATTTAATTCCGATGCAATTTCTGTGTTTCATCGTCAATACGAAGATCCAAGTGATACAGTAAACCTAAAGTGAAGCATCGGAATCTATCACTAGTGTCACAGGAATGGTTTTTTGAAACATAGTCAGTAAGAAGAGTCAATCTTCTTGTACTTAAGTCGGCATTGTGCCTTTTGTATTTAATTCCGATGCAATTTCTGTGTTTCATCGTCAATAAGAAGATCCAAGTGATACAGTAAACCTAAAGTGAAGCATCGGAATCTATCACTAGTGTCACAGGAATGGTTTTTTGAAACATAGTCAGTAAGAAGAGTCAATCTTCTTGTATTTAAGTCAGCATTGTGCCTTTTCTATTTAATTCCGATGCAATTTCTGTGTTTTATCGTCAATAAGAAGGTCATAGGGATACAGTAAACCTGAAGTGAAGCATCGGAATCTATAACTAGTGTCACAGGGATGGTTCAAAACATAGACAGTGGGAAGAGTCAATCTTCTTGTACTTAAGTCAGCATTGTGCCTTTTGTATTTAACTCCGCTGCAATTTCTGTGTTTCATCGTCAATAAGAAGGTCCAAAGGAATACAGTAAGCCTGAAGTGAAGCATCGCAATCTATAACTAGAGTCCCAGGAATGGTTCAAAACATAGTCAGTAAGAAGAGCCAGTCTTCTTGTATTTGAGTCGGCATTTTGCCTTTTGTATTTAATTCCGATGCAATTTCTAAGTTTCATCGTCAATAAGAAGAAGAGAGGTATACAGTAAACCTGAAGTGAAGCATCGGAATCTATAACTAGTGTCACAGGAATAGTTAAAAGCATTGACAGTAAGAAGAGTCAGTCTTCTTGTACTTAGGTCGGCATTGTGCTTTTTCGATTTAATTCCGCTGCAACTTCTGTGTTTTATCATCACGAAGAAGGTCAGAGGGATACAGTAAACCTGAAGTGAGGCATCGGAATCTAACACTAGTGTCACAGGAATGGTTTTTAAAACATAGTCAGTAAGAAGAGTCAATCTTCTTGTACTTAAGTCAGCATTGTGCCTTTTGTATTTAACTCCGATGCAATTTCTGTGTTTCATCGTCAATAAGAAGGTCCAAGGGATACAGTAAGCCTGAAGTGAACATCGCAATCTATAACTAGTGTCCCAGGAATGGTTCAAAGCATAGTCAGTAAGAAGAGCCAGTCTTCTTGTTTTTGAGTCGGCATTGTGCCTTTTGTATTTAATTACGATGCAATTTCTAAGTTTCATCGTCAATAAGAAGAAGAGAGGTATACAGTAAACCTGAAGTGAAGCATCGGAATCTATAACTAGTGTCACAGGAATGGTTAAAAACATTGACAGTAAAAAGAGTCTGTCTTCTTGTACTTAAGTCGGCATTGTGCCTTTTGTATTTTATTCCGATGCAATTTCTGTGGTTCATCGTCAATAAGAAGGTCCAAGGGATACGGTAAACCTGAAGTGAGGCATCGGAATCTATAAGTAGTGTCTCAGGAATGGTTCAAAACATAGTAAGAAGAGTCAGTCTTCTTGTACTTAAGTCAGCATTGTGCCTTTTCTGTTTATTTCCGATGCAATTTCTGTGTTTCATCGTCAATTAGAGAGTCGAAGGGATACAGTAAACATATAGTGACGCATCTGAATCTAAAACTGGTCTCACAGGAAATGTTCAAAACATAGTCAGTAAGAAGAGTCAGTCTTCTTGTACTTAAGTCGGCATTGTGCCTTTTCTATTTAATTCCGATGCCATTTCTGTGTTTCGTCGTCAATAAGAAGGTCCAAGGGATACAGTAAACCTGAAGTGAGGCATTGGAAACTATAAGTAGTGTCACAGGAATGGTTGAAACCATAGAGAGTAGGAAGAGTAAGTCTTCTTATACTTAAGTCGGCATGGTGTCTTTTGTATTTAATTCCGATGCAATTTCTGTGTTTCATCGTCAATAAGAAGGTCCAAGGGATACAGTAAACACATTTTGAGCATCGGAATCTAGAACTGGTCTCACAGGAAATATTCAAAACATAGCCAGTAAAAAGAGCTAGTCCTCTTGTACTTAAGTCGGCATTGAGTCTTTTCTATTTAATTCCGATGCAATTTCTGTGTTTTATCATCAAGAAGAAGGTCAGAGGGATACAGCACACCTGAAGTGAAGAATCGGAATCTGTAACTAGTGACACAGGAATGGTTTTTAAAACATAGTCAGTAAGAAGAGTCAATCTTCTTGTACTTAAGTCAGCATTGTGCCTTTTGTATTTAACTCCGATGCAATTTCTGTGTTTCATCGTCAATAAGAAGGTCCAAGGGATACAGTAAGCCTGAAGTGAAGCATCGCAATCTATAACTAGTGTCCCAGGAATGGTTCAAAACATAGTCAGTAAGAAGAGCCATTCTTGTATTTGAGTCGGCATTGTGCCTCTTGTATTTAATTCCGATGCAATTTCTAAGTTTCATCGTCAATAAGAAGAAGAGAGGTATACAGTAAACCTGAAGTGAAGCATCGGAATCTATAACTAGTGTCACAGGAATAGTTAAAAACATTGACAGTAAGAAGAGTCTGTCTTCTTGTACTTAAGTCGGCATTGTGCCTTTTGTATTCTATTCCGATGCAATTTCTGTGGTTCATCGTCAATAAGAAGGTCCAAGGGATACAGTAAACCTGAAGTGAGGCATCGGAATCTATAAGTAGTGTCACAGGAATGGTTCAAAACATAGACAGTAAGAAGAGTCAGTCTTCTTGTACTTAAGTCAGCATTGTGCCTTTTCTGTTTAATTCCGATGCAATTTCTGTGTTTCATCGTCAATAAGAGAGTCCAAGGGACACAGTAAACATATAGTGACGCATCTGAATCTAAAACTGGTCTCACAGGAAATGTTCAAAACATAGTCAGTAAGAAGAGTCAGTCTTCTTGTACTTAAGTCGGCATTGTGCCTTTTCTATTTAATTCCGATGCCATTTCTGTGTTTCGTCGTCAATAAGAAGGTCCAAGGGATACAGTAAACCTGAAGTGAGGCATCGGAATCTATAAGTAGTGTCACAGGAATGGTTCAAACCATAGAGAGTAGGAAGAGTAAGTCTTCTTGTGCTTACGTCGGCATTGTGCCTTTTGTATTTAATTCCGATGCAATTTCTGTGTTTCATCATCATTAAAAGGGTCAGAGGGATGCAGTAAACCTGAAGTGAGGCATCGGAATCTATAACTAGTGTCACAGGAATGGTTCAAAACATAGTCAGTAAGAAGAATCAGTCTTCTTCTACTTAAGTCGGTATGGTGTCTTTTGTATTTAATTCCGATGCAATTTCTGTGTTTCATCGTCAATAACAAGGTCCAAGGGATACAGTAAACATATTTTGAGCATCGGAATCTAAAACTGGTCTCACAGGAAATGTTCAAAACATAGCCAGTAAGAAGAGCCAGTCCTCTTGTACTTAAGTCGGCATTGAGCCTTTTCTATTTAATTCCGATGCAATTTCTGTGTTTCGTCGTCAATAAGAAGGTCAAGGGGATACAGTAAACCTGAAGTGAAGCATCGGAATCTAATACCGGTCTCACAGGAATGGTTCAAAGCATTGACAGTAGGAAGAGTCAGTTTTCTTGTACTTGAGTCAGCATTGTGCCTTTTGTATTTAATTCCGTTGCAATTTCTGTGTTTCATCGTCAATAAGAAGGTCAAAGGGATACAGTAAACCTGAAGTGAAGCATCGGAATCTATAACAAGTGTCACAGGAATGGTTCAGAAAATAGACAGTAGGAAGAGTCAGTCTTCTTTTGCTAAAGTCGGCATTGTGCCTTTTGTATTTAATTCCGATGCAATTTCTGTGTTTCATCGTCAATAAGAAGGTCCAAGGGATACAGTAAACCTGAAGTGAGGCATCGGAATCTATAACTAGTGTTCACAGGAATAGTTCAAAACATAGACAGTAGGAAGAGTAAGTCTTCTAGTACTTAAGTCGGCATTGTGCCTTTTGTATTTAATTCCGATGCAAATTCTGTGTTTCATCATCAATAAGAAGGTCCAAGGGATACAGTAATCCTGAAGTTAGGCATCGGAATCTATAACTAGTGTCACAGGAATGGTTCAAAACATAGTCAGTAAGAAGAGTCAGTCTTCTTGTACATAAGTCGGCATGGTGCCTTTTGTATTTAATTCCGATGCAATTTCTGTGTTTCGTCGTTAATAAGAAGGTCCAAGGGAAACAGTGAACATGAAGTGAAGCATCGGAATCTAATACCGATCTCACAGGAAAGGTTCATAGCATAGAGAGTAAGAAGAGCCAGTCATCTTGTATCTGAGTCGGCATTGTGCCTTTTGTATTTAATTCCGATGCATTTTCTAAGTTTCATCGTCAATAAGAAGGTCTGAGGGATACAGTGAAACTGAAGTGCAGCATCGGAATCTATAACTAGTGTCACAGGAATGGTTGAAATCATTGACAGTAAAAAGAGTCAGTCATCTTGTACTTAAGTCGGCATTGTGCCTTTTGTATTTAATTCCGATGCAATTTCTGTGTTTCATCGTCAATAAGAAGATCCAAGTGATACAGTAAACCTAAAGTGAAGCATCGGAATCTATCACTAGTGTCACAGGAATGGTTTTTTGAAACATAGTCAGTAAGAAGAGTCAATCTTCTTGTACTTAAGTCAGCATTGTGCCTTTTCTATTTAATTCCGATGCAATTTCTGTGTTTTATCGTCAATAAGAAGGTCAGAGGGATACAGTAAACCTGAAGTGAAGCATCGGAATCTATAACTAGTGACACAGGAATGGTTCAAATCATAGACAGTAAGAAGAGTCAGTCTTCTTGTACTTAGGTCGGCATTGTGCCTTTTCGATTTAATTCCGATGCAATTTCTGTGTTTTATCATCAAGAAGAAGGTCAGAGGGATACAGTAAACCTGAAGTGAAGCATCGGAATCTATCACTAGTGTCGCAGGAATGGTGTTTAAAACATAGTCAGTAAGAAGAGTCAATCTTCTTGTACTTAAGTCAGCATTGTGCCTTTTGTATTTAACTCCGCTGCAATTTCTGTGTTTCATCGTCAATAAGAAGGTCCAAAGGAATACAGTAAGCCTGAAGTGAAGCATCGCAATCTATAACTAGTGTCCCAGGAATGGTTCAAAACATAGTCAGTAAGAAGAGCCAGTCTTCTTGTATTTGAGTCGGCATTTGGCCTTTTGTATTTAATTCCGATGCAATTTCTAAGTTTCATCGTCAATAAGAAGAAGAGAGGTATACAGTAAACCTGAAGTGAAGCATCGGAATCTATAACTAGTGTCACAGGAATAGTTAAAAACATTGACAGTAAGAAGAGTATGTCTTCTTGTACTTAGGTCGGCATTTGGCCTTATGTATCTTATTCCGATGCAATTTCTGTGTTTCATCGTCAATAAGATGGTCCAAGGGATACAGTAAACCTGAAGTGAGGCATCGGAATCTATAAGTAGTGTCACAAGAATGGTTCAAAACATAGACAGTAAGGAGAGTCAGTCTTCTTGTACTTAAGTCAGCATTGTGCCTTTTCTGTTTAATTCCGATGGAATTTCTGTGTTTCATCGTCAATAAGAGAGTCCAAGGGATACAGTAAACATATAGTGACGCATCTGAATCTAAAACTGGTCTCACAGGAAGTGTTCAAAACATAGTCAGTAAGAAGAGTCAGGCTTCTTGTACTTAAGTCGGCATTGTGCCTTTTCTATTTAATTCCGATGCCATTTCTGTGTTTCGTCGTCAATAAGAAGGTCCAAGGGATACAGTAAACCTGAAGTGAAGCATCGCAATCTAAAACTGGGCTCATAGGAAAGGCTCAAATCATAGAGGGTAAGAAGAGCCAGTCATCTTGTATTTGAGTCGGCATTGTGCCCTTTGTATTTAATTCAAATGCAATTTCTGTGTTTTATCGTCAATAAGAAGGTCCAATTGATACAGCAAACCTAAAGTGAAGCATCGCAATTTATAACTAGTGTCCCAGGAATGGTTCAAAACATAGTCAGTAAGAAGAGTCAGTCTTCTTGTACTTTAGTCATCATTGTGCCTTTTCTATTTAATTCCGATGCAATTTCTGTGTTTTATCGTCATTAAGAAGGTCAGAGGGATACAGTAAACTTGAAGTAAAGCATCGGAATCAATAGCTAGTGTCACAGGGATGGTTCAAAGCGTAGACAGTAGGAAGAATCTGTCATCTTGTACTTATGTCGGCATTGTGATTTTTGTATTTAATTCCGATGCGATTTCTGTGTTTCATCGTCAATAAGAGGGTCGGAGGGTTACAGTCAACCTGAAGTGAGGCATCAGAATCTATAACTAGGGTCACAGGAATGGTTCAAAACATAGACAGTAGGAAGAGTCAGTATTCTTGTACTTAAGTTGGCATTGCGCCTTTTGTATTTAATTCCGATGCAACTTCTGTGTTTCATCGTCAATAAGAAGGTCCAAGGGATACAGTAAACCTGAAGTGAGGCATCGGAGTTTATAACTAGTGTCACAGGAATAGTTCAAAGCATAGACAGTAAGAAGTGACAGTCTTCTTGTACTTAAGTCAGCATTGTGCCTTTTCTATTCAATTCCGATGCAATTTCTGTGTTTCATCGACATTAGGAAGGTCAGAGGGATACATTAAACCTGAAGTGAAGCATCGGAATCAATAACTAGTGTCACAGGGATGGTTCAAAACGTAGACAGTAGGAAGAGTCAGTCTCCTTGTACTTAAGTCGGCATTGTGCCTTTTGTATTTAATTTCCATGCAATTTCTGTCTTTCATCGTCAAAAAGAAGGTCCAAGGGATACAGTAAACCTGAAGTGAGGCATCGTAAACTATAAGTAGTGTCACAGGAATGGTTCAAAACATAGACAGTAGGAAGAGGCAGTCTTCTTGTACTTAAGTCGGCATTGTGCCTTTTGTATTTAATTGCGATGCAATTTCTGTGTTTCATCGTCAATAAGAAGGGCCGAGGGATAGAGTAAACATAAAGTGAAGCATCGGAATCTAAAACTGGTCTCACAGGAAATGTTCAAAACATAGTCAGTAAGAAGAGTCAGTCTTCTTGTACTTAAGTCGGCATTGTGCCATTTCTATTTAATTCCGATGCAATTTCTGTGTGTCGTCGTCAATACGAGGGTCCACGGGATACAGTAAACCTGAAGTGAAACACCGGAATCTAAAAATGGTCTCACAGGAAAGGTTCAAAACATAGAGAGTAAGAAGAGCCAGTCATCTTGTATTTGAGTCGGCATTGTGCCTTTTGTATTTAATTCCGATGCAATTTCTAAGTTTCATCGTCAATAAGAAGGTCAGAGGTATACAGTAAACCTGAAGTGAAGCATCGGAATCTATAACAAGTGTCACAGGAATGGTTCAAAAAATAGACAGTAGGAAGAGTCAGTCTTCTTGTACTTAAGTCGGCATTGTGCCTTTTGGATTTAATTCCGATGCAATTTCTGTGTTTCATCGTCAATAAGAAGGTCCAAGGGATACAGTGAACCTGTAGTGAGGCATCGGAATCCATAAGTAGTGTCACAGGAATGGTTCAAACCATAGAGAGTAGGAAGAGTAAGTCTTCTTGTACTTAAGTCGGCATTGTGCCTTTTGTATTTAATTCCGATGCAATTTCTGTGTTTCATCATCATTAAAAGGGTCAGAGGGATGCAGTAAACCTGAAGTGAGGCATCGGAATCTATAACTAGTGTCACAGGAATCGTTCAAAACATAGTCAGTAAGAAGACTCAGTCTTCTTGTACTTAAGTCGGCATGGTGTCTTTTGTATTTAGTTCCGATGCAATTTCTGTGTTTCGTCGTCAATAAGAAGGTCCAAGGGAAACAGTGAACCTGAAGTGGAGCATCGGAATCTAATACCGATCTCACAGGAAAGGTTCATAGCATAGAGAGTAAGAAGAGCCAGTCATCTTGTATTTGAGTCGGCATTGTGCCTTTTGTATTTAATTCCGATGCAATTTCTAAGTTTCATCGTCAATAAGAAAGTCAGAGGGATACAGTGAAACTGAAGTGAAGCATCGGAATCTATAACTAGTGTCACAGGAATGGTTAAAATCATTGACAGTATAAAGAGGCAGTCATCTTGTACTTAAGTCGGCATTGTGCCTTTTGTATTTAATTCCGATGCAATTTCTGTGTTTCATCGTCAATAAGAAGATCCAAGTGATACTGTAAACCTAAAGTGAAGCATCGGAATCTATAACTAGTGTCACAGGAATAGTTAAAAACATTGACAGTAAGAAGAGTTTGTCTTCTTGTACTTAAGTCGGCATTGTGCCTTTTGTATTTTATTCCGATGCAATTTCTGTGTTTCATCGTCAATAAGAAGGTCCAAGGGATACAGTAAACCTGAAGTGAGGCATCGGAATCCATAAGTAGTGTCACAGGAATGGTTCAAAACATAGACAGTAAGAAGAGTCAGTCTTCTTGTACTTAAGTCAGCATTGTGCCTTTTCTGTTTAATTCCGATGCAATTTCTGTGTTTCATCGTCAATAAGAGAGTCCAAGGGATACAGTAAACATATAGTGACGCATCTGAATCTAAAGCTAGTCTCACAGGAAATGTTCAAAACATAGTCAGTAAGAAGAGTCAGTCTTCTTGTACTTAAGTCGGCATTGTGCCTTTTGTATTTAATTCCGATGCAATTTCTGTGTTTCATCGTCAATAAGAAGATCCAAGTGATACAGTAAACCTAAAGTGAAGCATCGGAATCTATCACTAGTGTCACAGGAATGGTTTTTTGAAACATAGTCAGTAAGAAGAGTCAATCTTCTTGTACTTAAGTCAGCATTGTGCCTTTTCTATTTAATTCCGATGCAATTTCTGTGTTTTATCGTCAATAAGAAGGTCAGAGGGATACAGTAAACCTGAAGTGAAGCATCGGAATCTATAACTAGTGACACAGGAATGGTTCAAATCATAGACAGTAAGAAGAGTCAGTCTTCTTGTACTTAGGTCGGCATTGTGCCTTTTCGATTTAATTCCGATGCAATTTCTGTGTTTTATCATCAAGAAGATGGTCAGAGGGATACAGTAAACCTGAAGTGAAGCATCGGAATCTATCACTAGTGTCGCAGGAATGGTGTTTAAAACATAGTCAGTAAGAAGAGTCAATCTTCTTGTACTTAAGTCAGCATTGTGCCTTTTGTATTTAACTCCGCTGCAATTTCTGTGTTTCATCGTCAATAAGAAGGTCCAAAGGAATACAGTAAGCCTGAAGTGAAGCATCGCAATCTATAACTAGTGTCCCAGGAATGGTTCAAAACATAGTCAGTAAGAAGAGCCAGTCTTCTTGTATTTGAGTCGGCATTTGGCCTTTTGTATTTAATTCCGATGCAATTTCTAAGTTTCATCGTCAATAAGAAGAAGAGAGGTATACAGTAAACCTGAAGTGAAGCATCGGAATCTATAACTAGTGTCACAGGAATAGTTAAAAACATTGACAGTAAGAAGAGTATGTCTTCTTGTACTTAGGTCGGCATTTGGCCTTATGCATTTTATTCCGATGCAATTTCTGTGTTTCATCGTCAATAAGATGGTCCAAGGGATACAGTAAACCTGAAGTGAGGCATCGGAATCTATAAGTAGTGTCACAAGAATGGTTCAAAACATAGACAGTAAGGAGAGTCAGTCTTCTTGTACTTAAGTCAGCATTGTGCCTTTTCTGTTTAATTCCGATGGAATTTCTGTGTTTCATCGTCAATAAGAGAGTCCAAGGGATACAGTAAACATATAGTGACGCATCTGAATCTAAAACTGGTCTCACAGGAAGTGTTCAAAACATAGTCAGTAAGAAGAGTCAGGCTTCTTGTACTTAAGTCGGCATTGTGCCTTTTCTATTTAATTCCGATGCCATTTCTGTGTTTCGTCGTCAATAAGAAGGTCCAAGGGATACAGTAAACCTGAAGTGAAGCATCGCAATCTAAAACTGGGCTCATAGGAAAGGCTCAAATCATAGAGGGTAAGAAGAGCCAGTCATCTTGTATTTGAGTCGGCATTGTGCCCTTTGTATTTAATTCCAATGCAATTTCTGTGTTTTATCGTCAATAAGAAGGTCCAATTGATACAGCAAACCTAAAGTGAAGCATCGCAATTTATAACTAGTGTCCCAGGAATGGTTCAAAACATAGTCAGTAAGAAGAGTCAGTCTTCTTGTACTTTAGTCATCATTGTGCCTTTTCTATTTAATTCCGATGCAATTTCTGTGTTTTATCGTCATTAAGAAGGTCAGAGGGATACAGTAAACTTGAAGTAAAGCATCGGAATCAATAGCTAGTGTCACAGGGATGGTTCAAAGCGTAGACAGTAGGAAGAATCTGTCATCTTGTACTTATGTCGGCATTGTGATTTTTGTATTTAATTCCGATGCGATTTCTGTGTTTCATCGTCAATAAGAGGGTCGGAGGGTTACGGTCAACCTGAAGTGAGGCATCAGAATCTATAACTAGTGTCACAGGAATGGTTCAAAACATAGACAGTAGGAAGAGTCAGTATTCTTGTACTTAAGTTGGCATTGCGCCTTTTGTATTTAATTCCGATGCAACTTCTGTGTTCCATCGTCAATAAGAAGGTCCAAGGGATACAGTAAACCTGAAGTGAGGCATCGGAGTTTATAACTAGTGTCACAGGAATAGTTCAAAGCATAGACAGTAAGAAGTGACAGTCTTCTTGTACTTAAGTCAGCATTTTGCCTTTTCTATTCAATTCCGATGCAATTTCTGTGTTTCATCGACATTAGGAAGGTCAGAGGGATACATTAAACCTGAAGTGAAGCATCGGAATCAATAACTAGTGTCACAGGGATGGTTCAAAACGTAGACAGTAGGAAGAGTCAGTCTCCTTGTACTTAAGTCGGCATTGTGCCTTTTGTATTTAATTTCCATGCAATTTCTGTCTTTCATCGTCAAAAAGAAGGTCCAAGGGATACAGTAAACCTGAAGTGAGGCATCGTAAACTATAAGTAGTGTCACAGGAATGGTTCAAAACATAGACAGTAGGAAGAGGCAGTCTTCTTGTACTTAAGTCGGCATTGTGCCTTTTGTATTTAATTGCGATGCAATTTCTGTGTTTCATCGTCAATAAGAAGGGCCGAGGGATAGAGTAAACATAAAGTGAAGCATCGGAATCTAAAACTGGTCTCACAGGAAATGTTCAAAACATAGTCAGTAAGAAGAGTCAGTCTTCTTGTACTTAAGTCGGCATTGTGCCATTTCTATTTAATTCCGATGCAATTTCTGTGTGTCGTCGTCAATACGAGGGTCCACGGGATACAGTAAACCTGAAGTGAAACACCGGAATCTAAAAATGGTCTCACAGGAAAGGTTCAAAACATAGAGAGTAAGAAGAGCCAGTCATCTTGTATTTGAGTCGGCATTGTGCCTTTTGTATTTAATTCCGATGCAATTTCTAAGTTTCATCGTCAATAAGAAGGTCAGAGGTATACAGTAAACCTGAAGTGAAGCATCGGAATCTATAACAAGTGTCACAGGAATGGTTCAAAAAATAGACAGTAGGAAGAGTCAGTCTTCTTGTACTTAAGTCGGCATTGTGCCTTTTGGATTTAATTCCGATGCAATTTCTGTGTTTCATCGTCAATAAGAAGGTCCAAGGGATACAGTGAACCTGTAGTGAGGCATCGGAATCCATAAGTAGTGTCACAGGAATGGTTCAAACCATAGAGAGTAGGAAGAGTAAGTCTTCTTGTACTTAAGTCGGCATTGTGCCTTTTGTATTTAATTCCGATGCAATTTCTGTGTTTCATCATCATTAAAAGGGTCAGAGGGATGCAGTAAACCTGAAGTGAGGCATCGGAATCTATAACTAGTGTCACAGGAATCGTTCAAAACATAGTCAGTAAGAAGACTCAGTCTTCTTGTACTTAAGTCGGCATGGTGTCTTTTGTATTTAGTTCCGATGCAATTTCTGTGTTTCGTCGTCAATAAGAAGGTCCAAGGGAAACAGTGAACCTGAAGTGGAGCATCGGAATCTAATACCGATCTCACAGGAAAGGTTCATAGCATAGAGAGTAAGAAGAGCCAGTCATCTTGTATTTGAGTCGGCATTGTGCCTTTTGTATTTAATTCCGATGCAATTTCTAAGTTTCATCGTCAATAAGAAAGTCAGAGGGATACAGTGAAACTGAAGTGAAGCATCGGAATCTATAACTAGCGTCACAGGAATGGTTAAAATCATTGACAGTATAAAGAGGCAGTCATCTTGTACTTAAGTCGGCATTGTGCCTTTTGTATTTAATTCCGATGCAATTTCTGTGTTTCATCGTCAATAAGAAGATCCAAGTGATACTGTAAACCTAAAGTGAAGCATCGGAATCTATAACTAGTGTCACAGGAATAGTTAAAAACATTGACAGTAAGAAGAGTTTGTCTTCTTGTACTTAAGTCGGCATTGTGCCTTTTGTATTTTATTCCGATGCAATTTCTGTGTTTCATCGTCAATAAGAAGGTCCAAGGGATACAGTAAACCTGAAGTGAGGCATCGGAATCCATAAGTAGTGTCACAGGAATGGTTCAAAACATAGACAGTAAGAAGAGTCAGTCTTCTTGTACTTAAGTCAGCATTGTGCCTTTTCTGTTTAATTCCGATGCAATTTCTGTGTTTCATCGTCAATAAGAGAGTCCAAGGGATACAGTAAACATATAGTGACGCATCTGAATCTAAAGCTAGTCTCACAGGAAATGTTCAAAACATAGTCAGTAAGAAGAGTCAGTCTTCTTGTACTTAAGTCGGCATTGTGCCTTTTCTATTTAATTCCGATGCAATTTCTGTGTGTCGTCGTCAATAAGAGGGTCCACGGGATACAGTAAACCTGAAGTGAAGCATCGGAATCTAAAAATGGTCTCGCAGGAAAGGTTCAAAACATAGAGAGTAAGAAGAGCCAGTCATCTTGTATTTGAGTCGGCATTGTGCCTTTTGTATTAAATTCCGATGCAATTTCTAAGTTTCATCGTCAATAAGAAGGTCAGAGGTATAGAGTAAACCTGAAGTTAAGAATCGGAATGCATAACTAGTGACACAGGAATGGTTAAAAACATTGACAGTAAGACGAGTCAGTCTTCTTGTACTTAAGTCGGCATTGTGCCTTTTGTATTAATTTCCGATGCAATTTCTGTGTTTCATCGTCAATAAGAAGGTCCAAGTGTAAGAGTAAACCTAAAGCGAAGCATCGGAATCTATAACTAGTGTCACAGGCATGGTTCAAAACATAGTCAGTAAGAAGAGTCAGTCTTCTTGCACTTTAGGCATCATTGTGCCTTTTTATTTAATTCCGATCCAATTTCTGTGTTTTATCGTCATTAAGAAGGTCAGAGGGATACAGTAAACTCAAGGTGAAGCATCGGAATCAATAACTAGTGTCACGGGGATGGTTCAAAACGTAGACAGTAGGAAGAATCTGTCATCTTGTACTTATGTCGGCATTGTGATTTTTGTATTTAATTCCGATGCAATTTCTGTGTTTCATCGTCAATACGAGGGTCAGAGTGTTACAGTGAACCTGAAGTGAGGCATCAGAATCTATAACTAGTGTCACAGGAATGCTTCAAAGAATAGACAGTAGGAGGAGTCAGTCATCTTGTACTTAAGTCGGCATTGTGCTTTTTCTATTTAATTCCGATGCCATTTCTGTGTTTCAGCGTCAACAAGAAGGTCCAATTGATACAGTAAACCTAAAGTGAAGCATTGGAATCTATAACTAGTGACACAGGAATGGTTCAAAACATAGTCAGTAAGAAGAGTCAGTCTTCTTGTACTTAAGTCAGCATTGTGCCTTTTCTATTTATTTCCGATGCTATTTCTGTGTTTTATCGTCAATAAGAAGGTCAGAGGGATACAGTAAACTTTAAGTGAAGCATCGGAATCAATAACTAGTGTCACAGGGATGGTTCAAAACGTAGACAGTAGGAAGAGTCAATCTTCTTGTACTGAAGTCGGCATTGTGATTTTTGTATTTAATTCTGATGCAATTTCTGTGTTTCACCGTCAATAAGAGGGTCAGAGGGATACAGTAAACCTGAAGTGAGGAATCAGAATCTATAACTAGTGTCACAGGAATGGTTCAAAACATAGACAGTAGGAAGAGTTAGTCTTCTTGTACTTAAGTCGCCATTGTGCCTTTTGTATTTAATTCCGATGCAACTTCTGTGTTTCATCGTCAATAAGTAGGTCCAAGGGATACAGTAAACCTGAAGTGAGGCATCGGAATCTATAACTAGTGACACAGGAGTGGGTCAAAACATAGACGGTAAGAAGAGTCACTCTTCTTGTACTTTAGTCATCATTGTGCCTTTTCTATTTAATTCCGATGCAATTACTGTGTTTTATCGTCATTAAGAAGTTCAGAGGGATACAGTAAACTTGAAGTGAAGCATCGGAATCAATAACTAGTGTCACAGGGATGGTTCAAAACGTAGACAATAGGAAGAATCTGTCATTTTGTACTTATGTCGGCATTGTGATTTTTGTATTTAATTCCGATGCAATTTCTGCGTTTCATCGTCAATAAGAGGGTCAGAGGGTTACAGTTAACCTGACGTGAGGCATCAGAATCTATAACTAGTATCACAGGAATGGTTCAAAACATAGACAGTAGGAAGAGTTAGTCTTCTTGTACTTAAGTCGCCATTGTGCCTTTTGTATTTAATTCCGATGCAACTTCTGTGTTTCCTCGTCAATAAGTAGGTCCAAGGGATACAGTAAACCTGATGTGAGGCATCGGAATCTATAACTAGTGACACAGGAATGGTTCAAAACATAGACAGTAAGGAGAGTCAGTCTTCTTGTACTTAAGTCAGCATTGTGCCTTTTCTAATTAATTCCGATGCAATTTCTCTGTTTCATTGTCAATAAGAATGTCAGAGGATACAGTAAACCTGAAGTGAAGCATCGGAATCTATAACAAGTGTCACAGGAATGGTTCAAAACATAGTCAGTAAGATGAGTCAGCCTTCTTGTACTTAAGTCGGCATGGTGCCTTTTGTATTTAATTCCGATGCAATTTCTGTGTTTCATCGTCAATAAGTAGGTCCAAGGGATACAGTAAATATATAGTGAAGCATCGGAATCTAAAACTGGTCTCACAGGAAATGTTCAAAACATAGTCAGTAAGAAGAGTCAGTCTTCTTGTACTTAAGTCGGCATTGTGCCTTTTCTATTTAATTCCGATGCTATTTCTGAGTTTCGTCGTCAATAAGAAGGCCCAAGGGATACAGTAAACCTAAAGTGATGCATCGGAATCTAAAACCGGTCTCACAGGAACGGTTCAAAACATAGAGATTAAGAAGAGCCAGTCATCTTGTATTTCAGTCGGCATTGTCCCTCTTGTATTTAATTCCTATGCAACGTCTAAGATTCATCGTCAATAACACGGTCAGTGGTATACAGTAAACCTAAAGTGAAGCATCGGAATCTATAACAAGTGTCACAGGAATGGTTCAAAAAATAAACAGTAGGAGGAGTCAGTCTTCTTGTACTTAAGTCGGCATTGTGCCTTTTGTATTTAATTCCGATGCAATTTCTGTGTTTTATCGTCAATAAGAAGGTCCAAGGGATACAGTAAACCTGAAGTGAAGCATCGGAATCTATAACAAGTGTCACAGGAATGGTTCAAAACATAGTCAGTAAGAAGAGTCAGTCTTGTTGTACTTAAGTCATCATGGTGCCTTTTGTATTTAATTCCGATGCAATTTCTGTATTTCATCGTCTATAAGAAGGTCCAAGGAATACAGTAAACATACAGTATAGCATCGGAATCGTCAACTGGTCTCACACGAAATGTTAAAAACATAGTAAGTAAGAAGAGTCAGTCTTCTTGTACTTAAGTCGGCAATGTGCCTTTTCTATTTAATTCCTATGCAATTACTTTGTTTTATCGTCAATAAGAAGGTCCAAGTGATACAGTAAACCTAAAGTGAAGCATCGGAATCTATAACTAGTGTCACAGGAATGGTTCAAAACATAGTCAGTAAGAAGAGTCAGTCTTCTTGTACTTAAGTCAGCATTGTGCCTTTTCTATTTAATTCCGATGCAATTTCTTTGTTTTATCGTCAATAAGAAGGTCAGAGGGATACAGTAAACCTGAAGTGAAGCTTCGGAATCTATAACAACTGTCACAGGATTGGTTCAAAAAATAGACAGTAGGAGGAGCCAGTCTTCTTGTACTTAAGTCGCCATTGTGCCTTTTGCATTTAATTCCGATGCAACTTCTGTGTTTCATCGTCAATAAGTAGGTCCAAGGGATACAGTGAACCTGAAGTGAGGCATCGGAATCTATAACTAGTGACACAGGAGTGGGCCAAAACATAGACAGTAAGAAGAGTCAGTTTTCTTGTACTTTAGTCATCATTGTGCCTTTTCTATTTAATTCCGATGCAATTACTGTGTTTTATCGTCAATAAGAAGTTCAGAGGGATACAGTAAACTTGAAGTGAAGCATCGGAATCAATAACTAGTGTCACAGGGATGGTTCAAAACGTAGACAGTAGGAAGAATCTGTCATTTTGTACTTATGTCGGCATTGTGATTTTTGTATTTAATTCCGATGCAATTTCTGTGTTTCATCGTCAATAAGAGTGTCAGAGGGTTACAGTTAACCTGAAGTGAGGCATCAGAATCTATAACTAGTGTCACTGGAATGGTTCAAAACATAGACAGTAGGAAGAGTCAGTCTTCTTGTACTTAAGTCGGCATTGTGCCTTTTCTATTTAATTCCGATGCCATTTCTGTGTTTCATCGTCAATAAGAAGGTCCAAATGATACAGTAAACCTAAAGTGAAGCATCGGAATCTATAACTAGTGTCACAGGAATGGTTCAAAACATAGACAGTAAGAAGGGTCAGTCTTCTTGTACTTAAGTCAACATTGTGCATTTTCTATTTAATTCCGATGCTATTTCTGTGTTTTATCGTCAATAAGATGGTCAGAGGGATACAGTAAACTTGAAGCGAAGCATCGGAGTCTATAACTAGTGTCACATCGATGGTTCAAAACGTAGACAGTAGGAAGAGTCAATCTTCTTGTACTTAAGTCGGCATTGTGATTTTTGTATTTAAATCTGATGCAATTTCTGTGTTTCATCGTCAATAAGAGGGTCAGAGGGATACAGTAAACCTGAAGTGAGGCATCAGAATCTATAACTAGTGTCACAGGAATGGTTCAAAACATAGACAGTATGAAGAGTTAGTCTTCTTGTACTTAAGTCGCCATTGTGCCTTTTGTATTTAATTCCGATGCAACTTCTGTGTTTCATCGTCAATAAGTAGGTCCAAGGGATACAGTAAACCTGATGTGAGGCATCGGAATCTATAACTAGTGACACAGGAATGGTTCAAAACATAGACAGTAAGAAGAGTCAGTCTTCTTGTACTTAAGTCAGCTTTGTGCCTTTTCTAATTAATTCCGATGCAATTTCTCTGTTTCATTGTCAATAAGAATGTCAGAGGGATACAGTAAACCTGAAGTGAATCATCGGAATCTATAACAAGTGTCACAGGAATGGTTCAAAACATAGTCAGTAAGATGAGTCAGCCTTCTTGTACTTAAGTCGGCATGGTGCCTTTTGTATTTAATTCCGATGCAATTTCTGTGTTTCATCGTCAATAAGTAGGTCCAAGGGATACAGTAAATATATAGTGAAGCATCGGAATCTAAAACTGGTCTCACAGGAAATGTTCAAAACATAGTCAGTAAGAAGAGTCAGTCTTCTTGTACTTAAGTCGGCATTGTGCCTTTTCTATTTAATTCCGATGCTATTTCTGAGGTTCGTCGTCAATAAGAAGGCCCAAGGGATACAGTAAACCTAAATTGAAGCATCGGAATCTAAAACCGGTCTCACAGGAACGGTTCAAAACATAGAGATTAAGAAGAGCCAGTCATCTTGTATTTCAGTCGGCATTGTCCCTCTTGTATTTAATTCCTATGCAACGTCTAAGATTCATCGTCAATAAGACGGTCAGTGGTATACAGTAAACCTGAAGTGAAGCATCGGAATCTATAACAAGTGTCACAGGAATGGTTCAAAAAATAGACAGTAGGAGGAGTCAGTCTTCTTGTACATAAGTCGGCATTGTGCCTTTTGTATTTAATTCCGATGCAATTTCTGTGTTTTATCGTCAATAAGAAGGTCCAAGGGATACAGTAAACCTGAAGTGAGACATCGGAATCTATAACTAGTGTCACACGAATGGTTCAAAACATAGACAGTAGGAAGAGTCAGACTTCTTGTACTTAAGTCGGAATTGTGCCTTTTGTATTTAATTCCGATGCAATTTCTGTGTTTCATCATCAATACGAAGGTCCAAGGGATACAGTAAACCTGAAGTGAAGCATCGGAATCTATAACAAGTGTCACAGGAATGGTTCAAAACATGGTCAGTAAGAAGAGTCAGTCTTGTTGTAGTTAAGTCATCATGGTGCCTTTTGTATTTAATTCCGATGCAATTTCTGTGTTTCATCGTCTATAAGAAGGTCCAAGGGATACAGTAAACATACAGTATAGCATCGGAATCGTCAACTGGTCTCACACGAAATGTTCAAAACATAGTAAGTAAGAAGAGTCAGTCTTCTTGTACTTAAGTCGGCAATGTGCCTTTTCTATTTAATTCCTATGCAATTTCTTTGTTTTATCGTCAATGAGAAGGTCCAAGTGATACAGTAAACCTAAAGTGAAGCATCGGAATCTATAACTAGTGTTACAGGAATGGTTCAAAACATAGTCAGTAAGAAGAGTCAGTCTTCTTGTACTTAAGTCAGCATTGTGCCTTTTCTATTTAATTCCGATGCAATTTCTTTGTTTTGTCGTCAATAAGAAGGTCAGAGGGATACAGTAAACATGAAGTGAAGCATCGGAATCTATAACTAGTGTCACAGGGATGGTTCAAATCATAAACAGTAAGAGGAGTCAGTCTTCTTGTACTCAAGTCGGCATTGTGATTTTTCTATTTAATGCTGATGCAATTTCTGTGTTTCATCATCAAGAAGAAGGTCAGAGGGATACAGTAAACCTGAAGTGAAGCATCGGAATGTATAACTAGTGTCACAGGAATGGTTCAAAACATAGACAGTAGGAAGAGTCAGTCTTCTTGTACTTGAGTCGGCATTGTGCCTTTTGTATTTAATTCCGATGCAATTTCTGTGTTTCATCGTCGATAAGAAGGTCAGAGGGATACAGTAAACCTGAAGTGAAGCATCGGAATCTATAACAACTGTCACAGGAATGGTTCAAAAAATAGACAGTAGGAGGAGCCAGTCTTCTTGTACTTAAGTCGGCATTGTGCCTTTTGTATTTAATTCCGATGCAATTTCTGTGTTTCATCGTCAATAAGAAGGTCCAAGGGATACAGTAAACCTGAAGTGACGCATCGGAATCTATAACTAGTGTCACAGGAATGGTTCAGAACATAGTCACTAAGAAGAGTCAGTCTTCTTGTACTTAAGTTGGCATGGTGCCTTTTGAATTTAATTCCGATGCAATTTCTGTGTTTCATCGTCAATAAGAAGGTCCAAGATATACAGTAAACATATAGTGAAGCACCGGAATCTAAAACTTCTCTCACAGGAAATGGTCAAAGCATAGTCAGTAAGAAGAGTCAGTCTTCTTGTACTTAAGTCGGCATTGTGCCTTTTCTATTTAATTCCGATGAAATTTCTGTGTTTCGTAGTCAATAAGAAGGTCCAAGGGATGCAGTAAACCTGAAGTGAAGCATCGGAATCTAATACCGGTCTCACAGGAAAGGTTCAAAGCATTGTGAGTAAGATGAGCCAGTCATCTTGTATTTGATTCGGCATTGTGCCTTTTGTATTTAATTCCGATGCAATTTCTAAGTTTCATGGTCAATAACAACGTCAGAGGGATACAGTAAACCTGAAGTGAACCATCGGAATCTATAACTAGTGTCACAGGAATGATTAAAATCATTGACAGTAAAAAGATACAGTCTTCTTGTACTTAAGTCGGCATTGTGCCTTTTGTATTTTATTCCGTTGCAATTTATGTGTTTCATCGTCAATAAGAAGGTTCAAGTGATACAGTAAACCTAAAGTGAAGCATCGGAATCTATAACTAGTGTCACAGGAATGGTTCAAAACATAGTCACTAAGAAGAGTCAGTCTTCTTGTACTTAAGTCAGCATTGTGGCTTTTCTATTTAATTCCGATGCAATTTCTGTGATTTATCGTCAATAAGAAGGTCGGAGGGATACAGTAACCCTGAAGTGAGGCATCAGCATCTATAACTAGTTGCACAGGAATGGTTCAAAACATAGACAGTAAGAAGAGTCAGTCTACTTGTACTTCATTCGGCATTGTGCCTTTTCTATTTAATTCCGATGCAATTTCTATGTTTCATCGTCAATAAGAAGGTCAGAGGGATACAGTAAACCTGAAGTGACGCATCGGAATCTATAACTAGTGTCACAGGAGTGGGTCGAAGCATAGGCGGTAGGAAGAGTCAGTCTTCTTGTACTTAAATCGGCATTGTGCCTTTTGTATTTAATCCCGATGCAATATCTGTGTTTCATCGTCAATAAGAAGGTCCAAGGGATACAGTAAACCTGAAGTGAGGCATCGGAATCTACAACTAGTGTCACAGGAATGGTTCAAAACACAGACAGTAGGAAGAGACAGTCTTCTTGTACTTAAGTCGGCGTTGTGCCTTTTGTATTTAATTTCGATGCAATTTCTGTGTTTCATCGTCAATAAGACGGTCACAGGGATACAGTAAAACTGAAGTGAAACATCAGAATCTATAACGAGTGTCACAGGAATGGTTCAAAACATAGACAGTAAGAAGAGTCAGTCTACTTGTACTTAAGTCGGCATTGTGCCTTTTGTATTTAATCCCGATGCAATATCTGTGTTTCATCGTCAATAAGAAGGTCCAAGGTATACAGTACACCTGAAGTGAAGCATCGGAATCTATAACTAGTCTCACAGGAATGGTTCAAATCATAGACAGTAAGAAGAGTCAGTCTTCTTGTACTTAAGTCGGCATTGTGCCTCTTCTACTTAATTCCGATGCAATCTGGGTTCCATCATCAAGAAGAAGGTCAGAGGGATACTGTAAACCTGAAGTGAAGCATCGGAATGTATAACTAGTCTCACAGGAATGGTTCAAAACATAGACAGCAGGAAGAGTCAGTCTTCTTGTACTTGAGTTGGCATTGTGCCTTTTGTATTTAATTGCGATGCAATTTCTGTGTTTCATCGTCAATAAGAAGGTCAGAAGGATACAGTAAACCTGAAGTGAACCATCGGAATCTATAACTACTGTCACAGGAATGTTTCAAAACATTGACAGTAGGAAGAGACAGTCTTCTTGTACTTAAGTCGGCATTGTGCCTTATCTATTTAATTCCGATGCAATTTCTCTGTTTCATCGTCAATAAGAAAGTCAGAGGGATACAGTAATTCTGAAGTGAAGCATCGGAATCTATAACAAGTGTCACAGGAATGGTTCAAAACATAGTCAGTAAGAAGAGTCAGTCTTCTTGTACTTAAGTCGGCATGGTGCCTTTTGTATTTAATTCCGATGCAATTTCTGTGTTTCATCGTCATTAAGAAGGTCCAAAGGATACAGTAAACATACAGTGTAGCATTGGAATCTAAAACTGGTCTCACAGCAAATGTTCAAACATAGTAAGTAAGAAGAGTCAGTCTTCTTGTACTTAAGTCGGAAATGTGCCTTTTCTATTTAATTCCGATGCAATTTCTGTGTCTCGTCATCAATTAGAAGGTCCAAGGGATACAGTAAACCTGAAGTGAAGCATCGGAATCTAAAACCGGTCTCACTGGAAAGTTTCAAAACATAGAGAGTAAGAAGATCCAGTCTTCTTGTACTGAAGTCAGCATTGTGCCTTCTCTATTTAATTCCGATGCAATTTCTGTGTTTTATCGTCAATAAGAAGGTCAGAGGGATACAGTAAACTTGAAGTGAAGCATCGGAATCTATAACTAGTGTCACAGGAATGGTTCAAAACATAGTCAGTAAGAAGAGTCAGTCTTCTTGTACTTAAGTCAGCATTGTGCCTTTTCTATTTAATTCCGATGCAATTTCTTTGTTTTATCGTCAATAAGGTCAGAGGGATACAGTAAACTTGAAGTGAAGCATGGGAATCTATAACTAGTGTCACAGGGATGGTTCAAATCATAGACAGTAAGAGGCGTCAGTCTTCTTGTACTCAAGTCGGCATTGTGCCTTTTCTATTTCATTCCGATGCAATTTCAGTGTTTCATCATCAAGAAGAAGGTCAGAGGGATACAGTAAACCTGAAGTGAAGCATCGGAATGTATAACTAGTGTCACAGGAATGGTTCAAAACATAGACAGTAGGAAGAGTCAGTCTTCTTGTACTTGAGTCGGCATTGTGCCTTTTGTACTTCATTCCGATGCAATTTCTGTGTTTCATCGTCAATAAGAAGGTCAGAGGGATACAGTAAACATGAAGTTAAGCATCGGAATCTATAACGAGTGGCACAGGAATGGTTCAAAAAATAGACAGTAGGAGGAGCCAGTCTTCTTGTACTTAAGTCGGCATTATGCCCTTTGTATTTAATTCCCATGCAATTTCTGTGTTTCATCGTCAATAAGAAGGTCCAAGGGATACAGTAAACCTGAAGTGAGGAATCGGAATCTATAACTAGTGTCACAGGAATGGTTCAGAACATAGTCAGTAAAAAGAGTCAGTCCTCTCGTACTTAAGTCGGCTTGGTGAATTTTTAAATTAATTCCGATGCAATTTCTGTGTTTCATCGTCAATAAGAAGGTCCAAGATATACAGTAAACATATAGTGAAGCACCGGAATCTAAAACTGGTCTCACAGGAAATGTTCAAAGCATAGTCATTAAGAGGAGTCAGTCTTCTTGTACTTAAGTCGGCATTGTGCCTTTTCTATTTAATTCCGATGAAATTTCTGTGTTTCGTCGTCAATAAGAAGGTCCAAGGGATACAGTCAACCTGAAGTGAAGCATCGGAATCTAATACCGGTCTCACAGGAAAGGTTCAAAGCATTGAGAGTAAGATGAGCCAGTCATCTTGTATTTGATTCGGGATTGTGCCTTTTGTATTTAATTCCGATGCAATTTCTAAGTTTCATCGTCAATAAGATGGTCAGAAGGATACAGTAAACCTGAAGTGAAGCATCGGAATCTATAATCTATAACTAGTGTCACAGGAATGATTAAAAACATTGACAGTAAAAAGATACAGTCTTCTTGTACTTAAGTCGGCATAGTGCCTTTTGTATTTAATTCCGATGCAATTTCTGTGTTTCATCGTCAATAAGAAGGTCCAAGTGATACAGTAAACATTTTGTGAAGCATCGGAATCTATAACTAGTGTCACAGGAATGGTTCAAAACATAGTCACTAAGAAGAGTCAGTCTTCTTGTACTTAAGTCAGCATTGTGGCTTTTCTATTTAATTCCGATGCAATTTCTGTGATTTATCGTCAATAAGAAGGTCGGAGGGATACAGTAAACCTGAAGTGAAGCATCGGAATCTATAACTAGTGTCACAGGGATGTTTCAAAACGTAGACAGTATGAAGAGTCAGTCTTCTTGTACTTATGTCGACATTGTGCCTTTTGTATTTCATTCCGATGCAATTTCTGTGTTTCATCCTCAATAAGAGGGACAGAGGGATACAGTAAACCTGAAGTGAGGCATCAGCATCTATAACTAGTCTCAGAGGAATGGTTCAAAACATAGACAGTAAGAAGAGACAGTCTACTTGTACTTCATTCGGCATTGTGCCTTTTCTATTTATATCCGATGCAATTTCTATGTTTCATCGTCAATAAGAGGGTCAGAGGGATACAGTAAACCTGAAGTGAAGCATCGGAATCTATAACTAGTGTCACAGGAATGGTTCGAAGCATAGGCGGTAGGAAGAGTCAGTCTTCTTGTACTTAAATCGGCATTGTGCCTTTTGTATTTAATCCCGATGCAATATCTGTGTTTCATCGTCAATAAGAAGGTCCAAGGGATACAGTAAACCTGAAGTGAGGCATCGGAATCTACAACTAGTGTCACAGGAATGGTTCAAAACACAGACAGTAGGAAGAGACAGTCTTCTTGTACTTAAGTCGGCATTGTGCCTTTTGTATTTAATTTCGATGCAATTTCTGTGTTTCATCGTCAATAAGACGGTCAGAGGGATACAGTAAAACTGAAGTGAAACATCAGAATCTATAACGAGTGTCACAGGAATGGTTCAAAACATAGACAGTAAGAAGAGTCAGTCTACTTGTACTTAAGTCGGCATTGTGCCTTTTGTATTTAATCCCGATGCAATATCTGTGTTTCATCGTCAATAAGAAGGTCCAAGGGATACAGTACACCTGAAGTGAAGCATCGGAATCTATAACTAGTCTCACAGGAATGGTTCAAATCATAGACAGTAAGAAGAGTCAGTCTTCTTGTACTTAAGTCGGCATTGTGCCTTTTCTACTTAATTCCGATGCAATCTGAGTTCCATCATCAAGAAGAAGGTCAGAGGGATACTGTAAACCTGAAGTGAAGCATCGGAATGTATAACTAGTCTCACAGGAATGGTTCAAAACATAGACAGTAATAAGAGTCAGTCTTCTTGTACTTGAGTTGGCATTGTGCCTTTTGTATTTAATTCCGATGCAATTTCTGTGTTTCATCGTCAATGAGAAGGTCAGAGGGATACAGTAAACCTGAAGTGAAGCATCGGAATCTATAACTACTGTCACAGGAATGTTTCAAAACATTGACAGTAGGAAGAGACAGTCTTCTTGTACTTAAGTCGGCATTGTGCCTTATCTATTTAATTCCGATGCAATTTCTCTGTTTCATCGTCAATAAGAAAGTCAGAGGGATACAGTAATTCTGAAGTTAAGCATCGGAATCTATAACAAGTGTCACAGGAATGGTTCAAAACATAGTCAGTAAGAAGAGTCAGTCTTCTTGTACTTAAGTCGGCATGGTGCCTTTTGTATTTAATTCCGATGCAATTTCTGTGTTTCATCGTCATTAAGAAGGTCCAAAGGATACAGTAAACCTGAAGTGAAGCATCGGAATCTAAAACCGGTCTCACTGGAAAGTTTCAAAACATAGAGAGTAAGAAGATCCAGTCTTCTTGTACTTAAGTCAGCATTGTGCCTTCTCTATTTAATTCCGATGCAATTTCTGTGTTTTATCGTCAATAAGAAGGTCAGAGGGATACAGTAAACTTGAAGTGAAGCATCGGAATCTATAACTAGTGTCACAGGAATGGTTCAAAACATAGTCAGTAAGAAGAGTCAGTCTTCTTGTACTTAAGTCAGCATTGTGCCTTTTCTATTTAATTCCGATGCAATTTCTTTGTTTTATCGTCAATAAGGTCAGAGGGATACAGTAAACTTGAAGTGAAGCATCGGAATCTATAACTAGTGTCACAGGGATGGTTCAAATCATAGACAGTAAGAGGAGTCAGTCTTCTTGTACTTGAGTCGGCATTGTGCCTTTTGTACTTAATTCCGATGCAATTTCAGTGTTTCATCATCAAGAAGAAGGTCAGAGGGATACAGTAAACCTGAAGTGAAGCATCGGAATGTATAACTAGTGTCACAGGAATGGTTCAAAACATAGACAGTAGGAAGAGTCAGTCTTCTTGTACTTGAGTCGGCATTGTTCCTTTTGTACTTAATTCCGATGCAATTTCTGTGTTTCATCGTCAATAAGAAGGTCAGAGGGATACAGTAAACATGAAGTGAAGCATCGGAATCTATAACAAGTTTCACAGGAATGGTTCAAAAAATAGACAGTAGGAGGAGCCTGTCTTCTTGTACTTAAGTCGGCATTATGCCTTTTGTATTTAATTCCCATGCAATTTCTGTGTTTCATCGTCAATAAGAAGGTCCAAGGGATACAGTAAACCTGAAGTGAGGAATCGGAATCTATAACTAGTGTCACAGGAATGGTTCAGAACATAGTCAGTAAAAAGAGTCAGTCCTCTCGTACTTAAGTCGGCTTGGTGCCATTTGAATTTGTTTCCGATGCAATTTCTGTGTTTCATCGTCAATAAGAAGGTCCAAGATATACAGTAAACATATAGTGAAGCACCGGAATCTAAAACTGGTCTCACAGGAAATGTTCAAAGCATAGTCAGTAAGAGGAGTCAGTCTTCTTGTCCTTAAGTCGGCATTTTGCCTTTTCTATTTAATTCCGATGAAATTTCTGTGTTTCGTCGTCAATAAGAAGGTCCAAGGGATACAGTAAACCTGAAGTGAAGCATTGGAATCTAATACTGGTCTCACAGGAAAGGTTCAAAGCATTGAGAGTAAGATGAGCCAGTCATCTTGTATTTGATTCGCCATTGTGCCTTTTGTATGTAATTCCGATGCAATTTCTAAGTTTCATCGTCAATAAGATGGTCAGAAGGATACAGTAAACCTGAAGTGAAGCATCGGAATCTATAATCTATAACTAGTGTCACAGGAATGATTAAAAACTTTGACAGTAAAAAGATACAGTCTTCTTGTACTTAAGTCGGCATAGTGCCTTTTGTATTTAATTCCGATGCAATTTCTGTGTTTCATCGTCAATAAGAAGGTCCAAGTGATACAGTAAACATTTTGTGAAGCATCGGAATCTATAACTAGTGTCACAGGATTGGTTCAAAACATAGTCAGTAAGAAGAGTCAGTCTTCTTGTACTTAAGTCAGCATTGTGCCTTTTCTATTTAATTCCGATGCAATTTCTGTGTTTTATCGTCAATAAGAAGGTCAGAAGGATACAGTAAACCTGAAGTGAAGCATCGGAATCTATAACTAGTGTCACAGGGATGTTTCAAAACGTAGACAGTATGAAGAGTCAGTCTTCTTGTACTTATGTCGACATTGTGCCTTTTCTATTTAATTCCGATGAAATTTCTGTGTTTCGTCGTCAATAAGAAGGTCCAAGGGATACAGTACACCTGAAGTGAAGAATCGGAATCTATAACTAGTGTGACAGGAATGGTTCAAATCATAGACAGTAAGAAGAGTCAGTCTTCTTGTACTTATGTCGGCATCGTGCCTTTTGTATTTAATTCCGATGCAATTTCTGTGTTTCATCGTCAATAAGAAGATCCAAGGGATACAGTAAACATACAGTGAAGCATCGGAATCTAAAACTGGTCTCACAGCAAATGTTCAAAACATAGCAAGTAAGAAGAGTCAGTCTTCTTGTACTTAAGTCGGCAATGTGCCTTTTCTATTTAAATCCGATGCAATTTCGGTTTTTCATCGTCAATAAGAAGGTCAGAGGGATACAGTAAACCTGACGTGAATCATCGGAATCTATAACTAGTGTCACAGGATTGGTTCTAAACCTTAGACAGTAGGAAGAGTCAGTCGTCTTGTACTTGAGTCGGCATTGTGATTTTTGTATTTAATTCCGATGCAACGTCTGTATTTCATCTTCAATAAGAAGGTCCAAGGGATACAGTAAACCTGAAGTGAGGCATCGGAATCTATAACTAGTGTCACAGGAATGGTTCAAAACATAGACAGTAAGAAGAGTCTGTCTTCTTGTACTTAAATCAGCATTGTGCTTTTTCCATTTAATTCCCATGCAATTTCTGTGTTTCATCGTCAATAAGAAGGTCAGAGGGATACAGTAAACCTGAATTGAAGCATCGGAATCTATAACTAGTGCCACAGGGATGGTTCAAAACGTAGACAGTGGGAAGAGTCAGTCTTCTTGTACTGAAGTCGGCATTGTGCCTTTTGTATTTAATCCCGATGCAATTTCTGTGTTTCATCGTCAATACAAAGGTCCAAGGGATCCAGTATACCTGAAGTGAAGCATCGCAATCTATAACTAGTGTCACAGGAATGGTTCAAATCATAGACAGTAAGAAGAGTCAGTCTTCTTGTACTTAAGTCGGCATTGTGCCTTTTCTATTTAATTCCGATGCAATTCATGTCTCTTATCGTCAATAAGAAGGTCCAAGGGATACAGTAAACCTGAAGTGAAGCATCAGAATCTATAACTAGTGTCACAGGAATGGTTCAAAGCGTAGACAGTAAGAAGAGTCAGTCTACTTGTACTTAAGTCGGCATTGTGCCTTTTGTATTTAATCCCGATGCAATTTCTGTGTTTCATCGTCAACACAAAGGTCCAAGGGATCCAGTATACCTGAAGTGAAGCATCGCAATCTATAACTAGTGTCACAGACATGGTTCCAATCATAGACAGTAAGAAGAGTCAGTCTTCTTGTACTTAAGTCGGCATTGTGCCTTTTCTATTTAATTCCGATGCAATTTCTGTGTTTTATCGTCAATAAGAAGGTCAGAGAGATACAGTAAACTTGAAGTGAAGCATCGGAATCTATAACTAGTGTCACAGGAATGGTTCAAAACATAGTCAGTAAGAAGAGTCAGTCTTCTTGTACTTAAGTCATCATTGTGCCTTTTCTATTTAATTCCGATGCAATTTCTTTGTTTTATTGTCAATAAGGTCAGAGGGATACAGTAAACTTGAAGTGAAGCATCGGAATCTATAACTAGTGTCACAGGGATGGTTCAAATCATAGACAGTAAGAGGAGTCAGTCTTCTTGTACTTGAGTCGGCATTGTGCCTTTTGTACTTAATTCCGATGCAATTTCAGTGTTTCATCATCAAGATGAAGGTCAGAGGGATACAGTAAACCTGAAGTGAAGCATCGGAATGTATAACTAGTGTCACAGGAATGGTTCAAAACATAGACAGTAGGAAGAGTCAGTCTTCTTGTACTTGAGTCGGCATTGTGCCTTTTGTACTTAATTCCGATGCAATTTCTGTGTTTCATCGTCAATAAGAAGGTCAGAGAGATACAGTAAACTTGAAGTGAAGCATCGGAATCTATAACTAGTGTCACAGGAATGGTTCAAAACATAGTCAGTAAGAAGAGTCAGTCTTCTTGTACTTAAGTCATCATTGTGCCTTTTCTATTTAATTCCGATGCAATTTCTTTGTTTTATTGTCAATAAGGTCAGAGGGATACAGTAAACTTGAAGTGAAGCATCGGAATCTATAACTAGTGTCACAGGGATGGTTCAAATCATAGACAGTAAGAGGAGTCAGTCTTCTTGTACTTGAGTCGGCATTGTGCCTTTTGTACTTAATTCCGATGCAATTTCAGTGTTTCATCATCAAGATGAAGGTCAGAGGGATACAGTAAACCTGAAGTGAAGCATCGGAATGTATAACTAGTGTCACAGGAATGGTTCAAAACATAGACAGTAGGAAGAGTCAGTCTTCTTGTACTTGAGTCGGCATTGTGCCTTTTGTATTTAATTCCCATGCAATTTCTGTGTTTCATCGTCAATAAGAAGGTCCAAGGGATACAGTAAACCTGAAGTGAGGAATCGGAATCTATAACTAGTGTCACAGGAATGGTTCAGAACATAGTCAGTAAAAAGAGTCAGTCCTCTCGTACTTAAGTCGGCTTGGTGATATTTGAATTTGTTTCCGATGCAATTTCTGTGTTTCATCGTCAATAAGAAGGTCCAAGATATACAGTAAACATATAGTGAAGCACCGGAATCTAAAACTGGTCTCACAGGAAATGTTCAAAGCATAGTCAGTAAGAGGAGTCAGTCTTCTTGTCCTTAAGTCGGCATTTTGCCTTTTCTATTTAATTCCGATGAAATTTCTGTGTTTCGTCGTCAATAAGAAGGTCCAAGGGATACAGTAAACCTGAAGTGAAGCATTGGAATCTAATACCGGTCTCACAGGAAAGGTTCAAAGCATTGAGAGTAAGATGAGCCAGTCATCTTGTATTTGATTCGCCATTGTGCCTTTTGTATGTAATTCCGATGCAATTTCTAAGTTTCATCGTCAATAAGATGGTCAGAAGGATACAGTAAACCTGAAGTGAAGCATCGGAATCTATAATCTATAACTAGTGTCACAGGAATGATTAAAAACTTTGACAGTAAAAAGATACAGTCTTCTTGTACTTAAGTCGGCATAGTGCCTTTTGTATTTAATTCCGATGCAATTTCTGTGTTTCATCGTCAATAAGAAGGTCCATGTGATACAGTAAACATTTTGTGAAGCATCGGAATCTATAACTAGTGTCACAGGAATGGTTCAAAACATAGTCAGTAAGAAGAGTCAGTCTTCTTGTACTTAAGTCATCATTGTGCCTTTTCTATTTAATTCCGATGCAATTTCTGTGTTTTATCGTCAATAAGAAGGTCAGAAGGATACAGTAAACCTGAAGTGAAGCATCGGAATCTATAACTAGTGTCACAGGGATGTTTCAAAACGTAGACAGTATGAAGAGTCAGTCTTCTTGTACTTATGTCGACATTGTGCCTTTTCTATTTAATTCCGATGAAATTTCTGTGTTTCGTCGTCAATAAGAAGGTCCAAGGGATACAGTACACCTGAAGTGAAGAATCGGAATCTATAACTAGTGTGACAGGTATGGTTCAAATCATAGACAGTAAGAAGAGTCAGTCTTCTTGTACTTATGTCGGCATCGTGCCTTTTGTATTTAATTCCGATGCAATTTCTGTGTTTCATCGTCAATAAGAAGATCCAAGGGATACAGTAAACATACAGTGAAGCATCGGAATCTAAAACTGGTCTCACAGCAAATGTTCAAAACATAGCAAGTAAGAAGAGTCAGTCTTCTTGTACTTAAGTCGGCAATGTGCCTTTTCTATTTAAATCCGATGCAATTTCGGTTTTTCATCGTCAATAAGAAGGTCAGAGGGATACAGTAAACCTGACGTGAATCATCGGAATCTATAACTAGTGTCACAGGATTGGTTCTAAACATAGACAGTAGGAAGAGTCAGTCTTCTTGTACTTGAGTCGGCATTGTGATTTTTGTATTTAATTCCGATACAATTTCTATGTTTCATCGTCAATAAGAGGGTCAGAGGGATACAGTGATCCTGAAGTGAGGCATCAGAATCTATAACTAGTGTCACAGGAATGGTTCAAAGCATAGACAGTAGGAAGAGTCAGTCTTCTTGTACTTAAGTCGGCATTGTGCCTTTTGTATTTAATTCCGATGCAACGTCTGTGTTTCATCTTCAATAAGAAGGTCCAAGGGATACAGTAAACCTGAAGTGAGGCATCGGAATCTATAACTAGTGTCACAGGAATGGTTCAAAACATAGACAGTAAGAAGAGTCTGTCTTCTTGTACTTAAATCAGCATTGTGCTTTTTCCATTTAATTCCCATGCAATTTCTGTGTTTCATCGTCAATAAGAAGGTCAGAGGGATACAGTAAACCTGAAGTGAAGCATCGGAATCTATAACTAGTGCCACAGGGATGGTTCAAAACGTAGACAGTGGGAAGAGTCAGTCTTCTTGTACTGAAGTCGGCATTGTGCCTTTTGTATTTAATCCCGATGCAATTTCTGTGTTTCATCGTCAATACAAAGGTCCAAGGGATCCAGTATACCTGAAGTGAAGCATCGCAATCTATAACTAGTGTCACAGGAATGGTTCAAATCATAGACAGTAAGAAGAGTCAGTCTTCTTGTACTTAAGTCGGCATTGTGCCTTTTCTATTTAATTCCGATGCAATTCATGTCTCTTATCGTCAATAAGAAGGTCCAAGGGATACAGTAAACCTGAAGTGAAGCATCAGAATCTATAACTAGTGTCACAGGAATGGTTCAAAGCGTAGACAGTAAGAAGAGTCAGTCTACTTGTACTTAAGTCGGCATTGTGCCTTTTGTATTTAATCCCGATGCAATTTCTGTGTTTCATCGTCAATACAAAGGTCCAAGGGATCCAGTATACCTGAAGTGAAGCATCGCAATCTATAACTAGTGTCACAGGAATGGTTCAAATCATAGACAATAAGAAGAGTCAGTCTTCTTGTACTTAAGTCGGCATTGTGCCTTTTCTATTTAATTCCGATGCAATTTCTGTGTTTTATCGTCAATAAGAAGGTCAGAGGGATACAGTAAACTTGAAGTGAAGCATCGGAATCTATAACTAGTGTCACAGGAATGGTTCAAAACATAGTCAGTAAGAAGAGTCAGTCTTCTTGTACTTAAGTCATCATTGTGCCTTTTCTATTTAATTCCGATGCAATTTCTTTGTTTTATTGTCAATAAGGTCAGAGGGATACAGTAAACTTGAAGTGAAGCATCGGAATCTATAACTAGTGTCACAGGGATGGTTCAAAACATAGACAGTTAGAGGAGTCAGTCTTCTTGTACTTGAGTCGGCATTGTGCCTTTTGTACTTAATTCCGATGCAATTTCAGTTTTTCATCATCAAGATGAAGGTCAGAGGGATACAGTAAACCTGAAGTGAAGCATCGGAATGTATAACTAGTGTCACAGGAATGGTTCAAAACATAGACAGTAGGAAGAGTCAGTCTTCTTGTACTTGAGTCGGCATTGTGCCTTTTGTACTTAATTCCGATGCAATTTCTGTGTTTCATCGTCAATAAGAAGGTCAGAGGGATACAGTAAACATGAAGTGAAGAATCGGAATCTATAACAAGTGTCACAGGAATGGTTCAAAAAATAGACAGTAGGAGGAGCCAGTCTTCTTGTACTTAAGTCGGCATTATGCCTTTTGTATCTAATTCCCATGCAATTTCTGTGTTTCATCGTCAATAAGAAGGTCCAAGGGATACAGTAAACCTGAAGTGAGGAATCGGAATCTATAACTAGTGTCACAGGAATGGTTCAGAACATAGTCAGTAAAAAGAGTCAGTCCTCTCGTACTTAAGTCGGCTTGGTGCCTTTTGAATTTAATTCCGATGCAATTTCTGTGTTTCATCGTCAATAAGAAGGTCTAAGATATACAGTAAACATATAGTGAAGCACCGGAATCTAAAACTGGTCTCACAGGAAATGTTCAAAGCATAGTCAGTAGGAGGAGTCAGTCTTCTTGTACTTAAGTCGGCATTGTGCCTTTTCTATTTAATTCCGATGAAATTTCTGTGTTTCGTCGTCAATAAGAAGGTCCAAGGGATACAGTAAACCTGAAGTGAAGCATTGGAATCTAATACCGGTCTCACAGGAAAGGTTCAAAGCATTGAGAGTAAGATGAGCCAGTCATGTTGTATTTGATTCGGCATTGTGCCTTTTGTATTTAATTCCGATGCAATTTCTAAGTTTCATCGTCAATAAGATGGTCAGAAGGATACAGTAAACCTGAGGTGAAGCATCGGAATCTATAATCTGTAACTAGTGTCACAGGAATGATTAAAAATTTGACAGTAAAAAGATACAGTCTTCATGTACTTAAGTCGGCATAGTGCCTTTTGTAATTAATTCCGATGCAATTTCTGTGTTTCATCGTCAATAAGAAGGTCCAAGTGATACCGTAAACATTTTGTGAAGCATCGGAATCTATAACTAGTGTCACAGGAATGGTTCAAAACATAGTCAGTAAGAAGAGTCAGTCTTCTTGTACTTAAGTCAGCATTGTGCCTTTTCTATTTAATTCCGATGCAATTTCTGTGTTTTATCGTCAATAAGAAGGTCAGAAGGATACAGTAAACCTGAAGTGAAGCATCGGAATCTATAACTAGTGTCACAGGGATGTTTCAAAACGTAGACAGTATGAAGAGTCAGTCTTCTTGTACTTATGTCGACATTGTGCCTTTTCTATTTAATTCCGATGAAATTTCTGTGTTTCGTCGTCAATAAGAAGGTCCAAGGGATACAGTACACCTGAAGTGAAGAATCGGAATCTATAACTAGTGTGACAGGTATGGTTCAAATCATAGACAGTAAGAAGAGTCAGTCTTCTTGTACTTATGTCGGCATCGTGCCTTTTGTATTTAATTCCGATGCAATTTCTGTGTTTCATCGTCAATAAGAAGATCCAAGGGATACAGTAAACATACAGTGAAGCATCGGAATCTAAAACTGGTCTCACAGCAAATGTTCAAAACATAGCAAGTAAGAAGAGTCAGTCTTCTTGTACTTAAGTCGGCAATGTGCCTTTTCTATTTAAATCCGATGCAATTTCGGTTTTTCATCGTCAATAAGAAGGTCAGAGGGATACAGTAAACCTGACGTGAATCATCGGAATCTATACCTAGTGTCACAGGATTGGTTCTAAACATAGACAGTAGAAAGAGTCAGTCTTCTTGTACTTGAGTCGGCATTGTGATTTTTGTATTTACTTCCGATACAATTTCTATGTTTCATCGTCAATAAGAGGGTCAGAGGGATACAGTGATCCTGAAGTGAAGGCATCAGAATCTATAACTAGCGTCACAGGAATGGTTCAAAGCATAGACAGTAATAAGAGTCAGTCTTCTTGTACTTAAGTCGGCATTGTGCCTTTTGTATTTAATTCCGATGCAACGTCTGTGTTCCATCTTCAATAAGAAGGTCCAAGGGATACAGTAAACCTGAAGTGAAGCATCGGAATCTATAACTAGTGTCACAGGAATGGTTCAAAACATAGACAGTAAGAAGAGTCTGTCTTCTTGTACTTAAATCAGCATTGTGCTTTTTCCATTTAATTCCCATGCAATTTCTGTGTTTCATCGTCAATAAGAAGGTCAGAGGGATACAGTAAACCTGAAGTGAAGCATCAGAATCTGTAACTAGTGTCACAGGAATGGTTCAAAGCGTAGACAGTAAGAAGAGTCAGTCTACTTGTACTTAAGTCGGCCTTGTGCCTTTTGTATTTAATCCCGATGCAATTTCTGTGTTTCATCGTCAATACAAAGGTCCAAGGGATACAGTACACCTGAAGTGAAGCATCACAATCTATAACTAGTGTCACAGGAATGGTTCAAATCATAGACAGTAAGAAGAGTCAGTCTTCTTGTAGTTAAGTCGGCATTGTGCCTTTTCTATTTAATTCCGATGCAATTTCTGTGTTTCATCATCAAGAAGAAGGTCAGAGGGATACAGTAAACATGAAGTGAAGAATCGGAATCTATAACAAGTGTCACAGGAATGGTTCAAAAAATAGACAGTAGGAGGAGCCAGTCTTCTTGTACTTAAGTCGGCATTATGCCTTTTGTATTTAATTCCCATGCAATTTCTGTGTTTCATCGTCAATAAGAAGGTCCAAGGGATACAGTAAACCTGAAGTGAGGAATCGGAATCTATAACTAGTGTCACAGGAATGGTTCAGAACATAGTCAGTAAAAAGAGTCAGTCCTCTCGTACTTAAGTCGGCTTGGTACCTTTTGAATTTAATTCCGATGCAATTTCTGTGTTTCATCGTCAATAAGAAGGTCTAAGATATACAGTAAACATATAGTGAAGCACCGGAATCTAAAACTGGTCTCACAGGAAATGTTCAAAGCATAGTCAGTAAGAGGAGTCAGTCTTCTTGTACTTAAGTCGGCATTGTGCCTTTTCTATTTAATTCCGATGAAATTTCTGTGTTTCGTCGTCAATAAGAAGGTCCAAGGGATACAGTAAACCTAAAGTGAAGCATTGGAATCTAATACCGGTCTCACAGGAAAGGTTCAAAGCATTGAGAGTAAGATGAGCCAGTCATGTTGTATTTGATTCGGCATTGTGCCTTTTGTATTTAATTCCGATGCAATTTCTAAGTTTCATCGTCAATAAGATGGTCAGAAGGATACAGTAAACCTGAAGTGAAGCATCGGAATCTATAATCTATAACTAGTGTCACAGGAATGATTAAAAACTTTGACAGTAAAAAGATACAGTGTTCATGTACTTAAGTCGGCATAGTGCCTTTTGTAATTAATTCCGATGCAATTTCTGTGCTTCATCGTCAATAAGAAGGTCCAAGTGATACCGTAAACATTTTGTGAAGCATCGGAATCTATAACTAGTGTCACAGGAATGGTTCAAAACATAGTCAGTAAGAAGAGTCAGTCTTCTTGTACTTAAGTCAGCATTGTGCCTTTTCTATTTAATTCCGTTGCAATTTCTGTGTTTTATCGTCAATAAGAAGGTCAGAAGGATACAGTAAACCTGAAGTGAAGCATCGGAATCTATAACTAGTGTCACAGGGATGTTTCAAAACGTAGACAGTATGAAGAGTCAGTCTTCTTGTACTTATGTCGACATTGTGCCTTTTCTATTTAATTCCGATGAAATTTCTGTGTTTCGTCGTCAATAAGAAGGTCCAAGGGATACAGTACACCTGAAGTGAAGAATCGGAATCTATAACTAGTGTGACAGGTATGGTTCAAATCATAGACAGTAAGAAGAGTCAGTCTTCTTGTACTTATGTCGGCATCGTGCCTTTTGTATTTAATTCCGATGCAATTTCTGTGTTTCATCGTCAATAAGAAGATCCAAGGGATACAGTAAACATACAGTGAAGCATCGGAATCTAAAACTGGTCTCACAGCAAATGTTCAAAACATA
The DNA here is from genome assembly GCF_021461395.2 of Schistocerca americana. Lineage (NCBI taxonomy): Eukaryota > Metazoa > Arthropoda > Insecta > Orthoptera > Acrididae > Schistocerca > Schistocerca americana. The sequence continues at coordinate 12,380,540 of NC_060121.1, read as the reverse complement.
GCAAGTAAGAAGAGTCAGTCTTCTTGTACTTAAGTCGGCAATGTGCCTTTTCTATTTAAATCCGATGCAATTTCCGTTTTTCATCGTCAATAAGAAGGTCAGAGGGATACAGTAAACCTGACGTGAATCATCGGAATCTATAAATAGTGTCACAGGATTGGTTCTAAACATAGACAGTAGGAAGAGTCAGTCTTCTTGTACTTGAGTCGGCATTGTGATTTTTGTATTTACTTCCGATACAATTTCTATGTTTCATCGTCAATAAGAGGGTCAGAGGGATACAGTGATCCTGAAGTGAGGCATCAGAATCTATAACTAGCGTCACAGGAATGGTTCAAAGCATAGACAGTAATAAGAGTAAGTCTTCTTGTACTTAAGTCGGCATTGTGCCTTTTGTATTTAATTCCGATGCAACGTCTGTGTTTCATCTTCAATAAGAAGGTCCAAGGGATACAGTAAACCTGAAGTGAAGCATCGGAATCTATAACTAGTGTCACAGGAATGGTTCAAAACATAGACAGTAAGAAGAGTCTGTCTTCTTGTACTTAAATCAGCATTGTGCTTTTTCCATTTAATTCCCATGCAATTTCTGTGTTTCATCGTCAATAAGAAGGTCAGAGGGATACAGTAAACCTGAAGTGAAGCATCAGAATCTGTAACTAGTGTCACAGGAATGGTTCAAAGCGTAGACAGTAAGAAGAGTCAGTCTACTTGTACTTAAGTCGGCCTTGTGCCTTTTGTATTTAATCCCGATGCAATTTCTGTGTTTCATCGTCAATACAAAGGTCCAAGGGATACAGTACACCTGAAGTGAAGCATCACAATCTATAACTAGTGTCACAGGAATGGTTCAAATCATAGACAGTAAGAAGAGTCAGTCTTCTTGTAGTTAAGTCGGCATTGTGCCTTTTCTATTTAATTCCGATGCAATTTCTGTGTTTCATCATCAAGAAGAAGGTCAGAGGGATACAGTAAACTTGAAGTGAAGCATCGGAATGTATAACTAGTGTCACAGGAATGGTTCAAAACATTGACAGTAGTTAGAGTCAGTCTTCTTGTACTTGAGTCGGCATTGTGCATTTTGTATTTAAATCCGATGCAATTTCTGTGTTTCATCGTCAATAAGAAGGTCAGAGGGATACAGTAAACCTGAAGTGAAGCATCGGAATCCATAACAGGTGTCACAGGAATGGTTCTAAAAATAGACAGTAGGAGGAATCATTCTTCTTGTACTTAAGTCGGGATTGTGCCTTTTGTATTTAATTCCGATGCAATTTCTGTTTTTCATCGTCAATAAGAAGGTCCAAGGGATACAGTAAACCTGAAGTGAGGCATCGGAATCTATAACTAGTGTCACAGGAATGGTTCAAAACATAGACAGTAGGAAGAGTCAGTCTTCTTGTACTTAAGTCGGCATTGTGCCTTTTGTATTCAATTCCGATGTAATTTCTAAGTTTCATCGTCAATAAGAAGGTCAGTGGGATACAGTAAAGCTGAAGTGAAGCATCGGAATCTATAACTAGTGTCACAGGAATGGTTAAAAGCATTGACAGTAAGAAGAGTCAGTCTTCTTGTACCTAAGTCGGCATTGTGCCTTTTCTATTTAATTCAGATGCAATTTCTGTGTTTCATCGTCAATAAGAAGGTCCAAGTGATACAGTAAACCTAAAGTGATGCATCGGAATCTATAACTAGTGTCACAGGAATAGTTCAAAACATAGTCAGTAAGAAGAGTCAGTCTTCTTGTACTTAAGTCAGCATTGTGCCTTTTCTATTTATTTCCGATGCAATTTCTGTGTTTTATCGTCAATAAGAAGGTCAGAGGGATACAGTAAACTTGAAGTGAAGCATCGGAATCTAAAACTAGTGTCACAGGGATGGTTCAAACCGAAGACAGTAGGAAGAATCAGTCTTCTTGTACATAAATTTGCATTGTGATTTTTGTATTTATTTCCGATGCAATTTCTGTGTTTCATCGTCAATTAGAGGGTCAGAGAGATACAGTAAGCCTAAAGTGAAGCATCGGAATCTATAACTAGTGTCACAGGAATGGTTCAAAACATAGTCAGTAAGAAGAGTCAGTCTTCTTGTACTAAAGTCAGCATTGTGCCTTTTCTATTTAATTCCGATGCAATTTCTGTGTTTTGTCGTCAATAAGAAGGTCAGAGGGATACAGTAAACTTGAAGTGAAGAATCGGAATCTATAACTAGTGTCACAGGAACGGTACAAATCATAGACTGTAAGAAGAGTCAGTCTTCTTGCTCTTATGTCGGCAATGTGCCTTTTCTATTTAATTCCGATGCAATTTCTGTGTTTCATCGTCAATAAGAAGGTTAGAGGGATACAGTAAACCTGATGTGAAGCATCGGAATCTGTAACTAGTGTCACAGGAATGGTTCAAAACATAGACAGTAGGAAGAGTCAGTCTTCTTGTACTTAAGCCGGCATTGTGCCTTTTGTATTTAATTCCGATGCAACTTCTGTGTTTCATCGTCAATAAGAAGGTCCAAGGGATACAGTAAACCTGAAGTGAGGCAATGGAATCTGTTACTACTGTCACAGGAATGGTTCAAAACATAGACAGTAAGAAGAGTCAGTCTTCTTGTACATGATTTAGCATTGTGCCTTTTGTATTTAATTCCGATGCAACTTCTGTGTTTCATCTTCAATAAGAAGGTCCAAGGGATACAGTAAACCTGAAGTGAGGCATCGGAATCTATAACTAGTGTCACAGGAATGGTACAAAACATAGACAGTAGGAAGAGTCAGTCTTCTTGTACTGAAGTCGGCATTGTGCCTTTTCTATTTAATTCCGATGCAATTTCTGTGTTTTATCGTCAATAAGAACGTCCAAGGGATACGGTAAACCTGAAGTGAGGCATCGGAATCTATAACTAGTGTCACAGGAATGGTTCAAACATAGACAGTATTAAGAGACAGTCTTCTTGTACTTAAGTCGGCATTGTGCCTATTGTATTTTATTCCGATGCAATTTCTGTGTTTCATCATCAATACAAAGGTCCGTGGGATACAGTAAAACTGAAGTGAAGCATCAGAATCTATAACTAGTGTTACTGGAATGGTTCAAAACGTAGACAGAAAGAAGAGTCAGTCTACTTGTACTTAAGTCGGCATTGTGCCTTTTGTATTTAATTCCGATGCAATTTCTGTGTTTCATCATCAATACAAAGGTCCGTGGGATACAGTAAACCTGAAGTGAGGCATCGGAATCTATAACTAGTGTCACAGGAATGGTTCAAAACACAGTCAGTAAGAAGAGTCAGTCTTCTTGTACTTAAGTCGGCAAGGTGCCTTTTGTATTTAATTCCGATGAAATTTCTGTGTTTCGTCGTCAATAAGAAGGTCCAAGGGATACAGTAAACCAGAAGTGTAGCATCGGAATCTAATACCGGTATCACAGGAAAGGTTCAAAGCATAGTGAGTAAGAAGAGCCAGTCATTTTGTATTTGAGTCGGCATTGTGCTTTTTGTATTTAATTCCGATGCAATTTCTAAGTTTCATCGCCAATAAGAAGGTCAGGGGGATACAGTAAACCGGAAGTGAAGCATCGGAATCTATAACTAGTGTCACAGGAATGGTTCAATACATAGACAGTAGGAAGAGTCAATCTTCTTGTACTTAAGTCGGCAATGTGCCTTTTGTATTTAATTCCGATGCAATTTCTGTGTTTCATCGTCAATAAGAAGGTCCAAGGGATACAGTAAACATACAGTGAAGCATCGGAATCTAAAACTGGTCTCACGGGAAATGTTCAAAGCATAGTAAGTAAAAAGAGTCAGTCTTCTTGTACTTAAGTCGGCAATGTGCCTTTTCTATTTAATTCCGATGCAATATCTTTGTTTCGTCGTCAATAAGAAGGTCCAAGGGATACAGTAAACCTGAAGTGAAGCATCGGAATCTAAAACCGGTCTCACAGGAAAGATTCAAAACATAGAGAGTAAGAAGAGCCAGTCTTCTTGTACTTAAGTCAGCATTGTGCCATTTCTATTTAATTCCGATGCAATTTCTGTGTTTTATCGTCAATAAGAAGGTCAGAGGGATACAGTAAACTTGAAGTGAAGCATCGGAATCTATAACTAGTGTCACAGGAATGGTTCAAATCATAGACAGTAAGAAGATTCAGTCTTCTTGTACCTATGTCGGCATTGTGCCTTTTCTGTTTAATTCCGATACAATTTCTGTGTTTCATCGTCAATAAGAAGGTTAGAGGTATACAGTAATCATGAAGTGAATCATCAGAATCTATAATTAGTGTCACAGGAATGGTTCTAAACATAGACAGTAGGAAGAGTCAGTCTTCTCGTACTTAATTCGGCATTGTGCCTTTTCTATTTAATTCCGATGCAATTTCTATGTTTCATCGTCAATAAGAAGGTCAGAGGGATACAGTAAACCTGATGTGAAGCATCGGAATGTATAACTAGTGTCACAGGAATGTTTCAAACATAGACAGTAGGAAGAGTCAGTCTTCTTGTACTTGTGTCGGCATTGTGCCATTTGTATTTAATTCCGATGCAATTTTTGGGTTTCATCGTCAATAAGAGGGTCAGAGGGATACAGTAAACCTGAAGTGAGGCATCGGAATCTATAACTACTGTCGCAGGAATGGTTCAAATCATAGACAGTAAGAAGAGTCAGTCTACGTGTACGTAAGTCGGCATTGTGCCTTTTGTATTTAATTCCGATGCAATTTTTGTGTTTCATCATCAATAAGAAGGTCCAAGGGATACAGCACACCTGAAGTGAAGAATCGGAATCTATAACTAGTGTCACAGGAATGGTTTAAATCATAGACAGTGAGAAGAGTCAGTCTTCTTGTACTTATGTCGGCATTGTGCCTTTTCTATTTAAATCCGATTCAATTTCTGTGTTTCATCGGCAATAAGAAGGTCAGAGGGATACAGAAAACCGGCCGTGAATCATCGGAATCTATAACTAGTGTCACAGGATTGGTTCAAAACATAGACAGTAGGAAGAGTCAGTCTTCTTGTACTTGAGTCGGCATTGTGATTTTTGTATTTAATTCCGATGCAATTTCTGTGTTTCATCGTCAATAAGAGGGTCAGAGGGATACAGTAAACCTGATGTGAAGCATCGGAATCTATAACTAGTGTCACAGGAATGGTTCAAAGCGTAGACAGTAGGAAGATTCAGTCTTCTTGTACTTAAGCCGGCATTGTGCCTTTTGTATTCAATTCCGATGCAACTTCTGTGTTTCATCGTCAATAAGAATGTCCAAGGGATACAGTAAACCTGAAGTGAGTCATCGGAATCTGTTACTACTGTCACAGGAATGGTTCAAACATAGACAGTAAGAAGAGTAAGTCTTCTTGTACATACGTCAGCATTGTGCCTTTTCTATTAATCTCCGATGCAATTTCTGTGTTTCATCGTCAATAAGAGGGTCAGAGGGTTACAGTAAACCTGACGTGAGGCATCGGAATCTATAACTAGTGTCACAGGAATGGTTCAAAACATAGACAGTAAGAAGGGTCAGTCTTCTTGTACATGATTTAGCATTGTGCCTTTTGTATTTAATTCCGATGCAACTTCTGTGTTTCATCTTCAATAAGAAGGTCCAAGGGATACAGTAAACCTGAAGTGAGGCATCGGAATCTATAACCAGTGTCACAGGAATGGTGCAAAACATAGACAGTAGGAAGAGACAATCTTCTTGTACTTAAGTCGGCAATGTGCCTTTTGTATTTAATTCCGATGCAATTTCTGTGTTTCATCGTCAATAAGAAGGTCCAAGGGATACAGTAAACATACAGTGAAGCATCGGAATCTAAAACTGGTCTCACGGGAAATGTTCAAAGCATAGTAAGTAAAAAGAGTCAGTCTTCTTGTACTTAAGTCGGCAATGTGCCTTTTCTATTTAATTCCGATGCAATATCTGTGTTTCGTCGTCAATAAGAAGGTCCAAGGGATACAGTAAACCTGAACTGAAGCATCGGAATCTAAAACCGGTCTCACAGGAAAGATTCAAAACATAGAGAGTAAGAAGAGCCAGTCTTCTTGTACTTAAGTCAGCATTGTGCCATTTCTATTTAATTCCGATGCAATTTCTGTGTTTTATCGTCAATAAGAAGGTCAGAGGGATACAGTAAACTTGAAGTGAAGCATCGGAATCTATAACTAGTGTCACAGGAATGGTTCAAAACATAGACAGTAAGAAGAGTCAGTCTTCTTGTACATGATTTAGCATTGTGCCTTTTGTATTTAATTCCGATGCAACTTCTGTGTTTCATCTTCAATAAGAAGGTCCAAGGGATACAGTAAACCTGAAGTGAGGCATCGGAATCTATAACCAGTGTCACAGGAATGGTGCAAAACATAGACAGTAGGAAGAGTCAGTCTTCTTGTACTGAAGTCGGCATTGTGCCTTTTCTATTTAATTCCGATGCAATTTCTGTGTTTTATCGTCAATAAGAACGTCCAAGGGATACGGTAAACCTGAAGTGAGGCATCGGAATCTATAACTAGTGTCACAGGAATGGTTCAAACATAGACAGTATTAAGAGACAGTCTTCTTGTACTTAAGTCGGCATTGTGCCTATTGTATTTTATTCCGATGCTATTTCTGTGTTTCATCATCAATACAAAGGTCCGTGGGATACAGTAAAACTGAAGTGAAGCATCAGAATCTATAACTAGTGTTACTGGAATGGTTCAAAACGTAGACAGAAAGAAGAGTCAGTCTACTTGTACTTAAGTCGGCATTGTGCCTTTTGTATTTAATTCCGATGCAATTTCTGTGTTTCATCATCAATACAAAGGTCCGTGGGATACAGTAAACGTGAAGTGAGGCATCGGAATCTATAACTAGTGTCACAGGAATGGTTCAAAACACAGTCAGTAAGAAGAGTCAGTCTTCTTGTACTTAAGTCGGCAAGGTGCCTTTTGTATTTAATTCCGATGAAATTTCTGTGTTTCGTCGTCAATAAGAATGTCCAAGGGATACAGTAAACCTGAAGTGAGGCATCGGAATCTGTTACTACTGTCACAGGAATGGTTCAAACATAGACAGTAAGAAGAGTAAGTCTTCTTGTACATAAGTCAGCATTGTGCCTTTTCTATTAATCTCCGATGCAATTTCTGTGTTTCATCGTCAATAAGAGGGTCAGAGGGTTACAGTAAACCTGAAGTGAGGCATCGGAATCTATAACTAGTGTCACAGGAATGGTTCAAAACATAGACAGTAAGAAGGGTCAGTCTACTTGTACTTAAGTCGGCATTGTGCCTTTTGTATTTAATTCCGAAGCAATTTTTTGTGTTTCATCGTCAATAAGAAGGTCCACGGGATACAGCACACCTGAAGTGAAGAATCGGAATCTATAACTAGTGTCACAGCAATGGTTCAAATCATAGACAGTGAGAAGAGTCAGTCTTCTTGTACTTATGTCGGCATTGTGCCTTTTCTATTTAAATCCGATTCAATTTCTGTGTTTCATCGTCAATAAGAAGGTCAGAGGGATACAGAAAACAGGCCGTGAATCATCGGAATCTATAACTAGTGTCACATAATTGGTTCACAACATAGACAGTAGGAAGAGTCAGTCTTCTTGTACTTGAGTCGGCATTGTGATTTTTGTATTTAAATCCGATGCAATTTCTGTGTTTCATCGTCAATAAGAGGGTCAGAGGGATACAGTGAACCTGAAGTGAGGCATCAAATTCTATAACTAGTGTCACAGGAATGGTTCAAAACGTATACAGTAGGAAGAGTCAGTCTTCTTGTACTGAAGTCGGCATTGTGCCTTTTCTATTTAATTCCGATGCAATTTCTGTCTTTCATCGTCAATAAGAAGGTCCAAGGGATACAGTAAACCTGAACTGAGGCATCGGAATCTATAACTAGTGTCACAGGAATGGTTCAAAACATAGACAGTAAGAGGAGTCAGTCTTCTTGTACTTAAGTCGGCATGGTGCCTATTGTATTTTATTCCGATGCAATTTCTGTGTTTCATCATCAATACAAAGGTCCGTGGGATACAGTGAAACTGAAGTGAAGCATCAGAATCTATAACTAGTGTTACTGGAATGGTTCAAAACGTAGACAGAAAGAAGAGTCAGTCTACTTGTACTTAAGTCGGCAAGGTGCCTTTTGTATTTAATTCCGATGAAATTTCTGTGTTTCGTCGTCAATAAGAAGGTCCAAGGGATACAGTAAACCAGAAGTGAAGCATCGGAATCTAATACCGGTATCACAGGAAAGGTTCAAAGCATAGTGAGTAAGAAGAGCCAGTCATTTTGTATTTGAGTCGGCATTGTGCCTTTTGTATTTAATTCCGATGCAATTTCTAAGTTTCATCGCCAATAAGAAGGTCAGGGGGATACAGTAAACCTGAAGGGAAGCATCGGAATCTATAACTAGTGTCACAGGAATGGTTCAATACATAGACAGTAGGAAGAGACAATCTTCTTGTACTTAAGTCGGCAATGTGCCTTTTGTATTTAATTCCGATGCAATTTCTGTGTTTCATCGTCAACAAGAAGATCCAAGGGATACAGTAAACATACAGTGAAGCATCGGAATCTAAAACTGGTCTCACGGGAAATGTTCAAACCATAGTAAGTAAAAAGAGTCAGTCTTCTTGTACTTAAGTCGGCAATGTGCCTTTTCTATTTAATTCCGATGCAATATCTCTGTTTCGTCGTCAATAACAAGGTCCAAGGGATACAGTTAACCTGAAGTGAAGCATCGGAATCTAAAACCGGTCTCACAGGAAAGATTCAAAACATAGAGAGTAAGAAGAGCCAGTCTTCTTGTACTTAAGTCAGCATTGTGCCATTTCTATTTAATTCCGATGCAATTTCTGTGTTTTATCGTCAATAAGAAGGTCAGAGGGATACAGTAAACTTGAAGTGAAGCATCGGAATCTATAACTAGTGTCACAGGAATGGTTCAAAACATAGACAGTAAGAAGAGTCAGTCTTCTTGTACATGATTTAGCATTGTGCCTTTTGTATTTAATTCCGATGCTACTTCTGTGTTTCATCTTCAATAAGAAGGTCCAAGGGATACAGTAAACCTGAAGTGAGGCATCGGAATCTATAACTAGTGTCACAGGAATGGTACAAAACATAGACAGTAGGAAGAGTCAGTCTTCTTGTACTGAAGTCGGCATTGTGCCTTTTCTATTTAATTCCGATGCAATTTCTGTGTTTTATCGTCAATAAGAACGTCCAAGGGATACGGTAAACCTGAAGTGAGGCATCGGAATCTATAACTAGTGTCACAGGAATGGTTCAAACATAGACAGTATTAAGAGACAGTCTTCTTGTACTTAAGTCGGCATTGTGCCTATTGTATTTTATTCCGATGCAATTTCTGTGTTTCATCATCAATACAAAGGTCCGTGGGATACAGTAAAACTGAAGTGAAGCATCAGAATCTATAACTAGTGTTACTGGAATGGTTCAAAACGTAGACAGAGAGAAGAGTCAGTCTACTTGTACTTAAGTCGGCATTGTGCCTTTTGTATTTCATTCCGATGCAATTTCTGTGTTTCATCATCAATACAAAGGTCCGTGGGATACAGTAAACGTGAAGTGAGGCATCGGAATCTATAACTAGTGTCACAGGAATGGTTCAAAACACAGTCAGTAAGAAGAGTCAGTCTTCTTGTACTTAAGTCGGCAAGGTGCCTTTTGTATTTAATTCCGATGAAATTTCTGTGTTTCGTCGTCAATAAGAAGGTCCAAGGGATACAGTAAACCAGAAGTGAAGCATCGGAATCTAATACCAGTATCACAGGAAAGGTTCAAAGCATAGTGAGTAAGAAGAGCCAGTCATTTTGTATTTGAGTCGGCATTGTGCCTTTTGTATTTAATTCCGATGCAATTTCTAAGTTTCATCGCCAATAAGAAGGTCAGGGGGATACAGTAAACCTGAAGTGAAGCATCGGAATCTATAACTAGTGTCACAGGAATGGTTCAATACATAGACAGTAGGAAGAGACAATCTTCTTGTACTTAAGTCGGCAATGTGCCTTTTGTATTTAATTCCGATGCAATTTCTGTGTTTCATCGTCAATAAGAAGGTCCAAGGGATACAGTAAACATACAGTGAAGCATCGGAATCTAGAACTGGTCTCACGGGAAATGTTCAAAGCATAGTAAGTAAAAAGAGTCAGTCTTCTTGTACTTAAGTCGGCAATGTGCCTTTTCTATTTAATTCCGATGCAATATCTGTGTTTCGTCGTCAATAAGAAGGTCAAAGGGATACAGTAAACCTGAAGTGAAGCATCGGAATCTAAAACCGGTCTCACAGGAAAGATTCAAAACATAGAGAGTAAGAAGAGCCAGTCTTCTTGTACTTAAGTCAGCATTGTGCCATTTCTATCTAATTCCGATGCATTTTTTTTTTTTGATCGTCAATAAGAAGGTCAGAGGGATACAGTAAACTTGAAGTGAAGCATCGGAATCTATAACTAGTGTCACAGGAATGGTTCAAATCATAGACAGTAAGAAGAGTCAGTCTTCTTGTACCTATGTCGGCATTGTGCCTTTTCTATTTAATTCCGATACAATTTCTGTGTTTCATCGTCAATAAAAAGGTTAGAGGGATACAGTAATCATGAAGTGAATCATCAGAATCTATAATTAGTGTCACAGGAATGGTTCTAAACATAGACAGTAGGAAGAGTCAGTCTTCTCGTACTTAATTCGGCATTGTGCCTTTTCTATTTAATTCCGATGCAATTTCTATGTTTCATCGTCAATAAGAAGGTCAGAGGGATACAGTAAACCTGATGTGAAGCATCGGAATGTATAACTAGTGTCACAGGAATGTTTCAAACATAGACAGTAGGAAGAGTCAGTCTTCTTGTACTTGTGTCGGCATTGTGCCATTTGTATTTAATTCCGATTCAATTTCTGGGTTTCATCGTCAATAAGAGGGTCAGAGGGATGCAGTAAACCTGAAGTGAGGCATCGGAGTCTATAACTACTGTCACAGGAATGGTTCAAAACATAGACAGTAAGAAGAGTCTGTCTACGTGTACGTAAGTCGGCATTGTGCCTTTTGTATTTAATTCCGATGCAATTTTTGTGTTTCATCATCAATAAGAAGGTCCAAGGGATACAGCACACCTGAAGTGAAGAATCGGAATCTATAACTAGTGTCACAGGAATGGTTTAAATCATAGACAGTGAGAAGAGTCAGTCTTCTTGTACTTATGTCGGCATTGTGCCTTTTCTATTTAAATCCGATTCAATTTCTGTGTTTCATCGTCAATAAGAAGGTCAGAGGGATACAGAAAACCGGCCGTGAATCATCGGAATCTATAACTAGTGTCTCAGGATTGGTTCAAAACATAGACAGTAGGAAGAGTCAGTCTTCTTGTACTTGAGTCGGCATTGTGATTTTTGTATTTAATCCCGATGCAATTTCTGTGTTTCATCGTCAATAAGAGGGTCAGAGGGATACAGTAAACCTGATGTGAAGCATCGGAATCTATAACTAGTGTCACAGGAATGGTTCAAAGCGTAGACAGTAGGAAGTGTCAGTCTTTTTGTACTTAAGCCGGCATTGTGCCTTTTGTATTCAATTCCGATGCAACTTCTGTGTTTCATCGTCAATAAGAAGGTCCAAGGGATACAGTAAACCTGAAGTGAGGCATCGGAATCTGTTACTACTGTCACAGGAATGGTTCAACCATAGACAGTAAGAAGAGTAAGTCTTCTTGTACATAAGTCAGCATTGTGCCTTTTCTATTAATCTCCGATGCAATTTCTGTGTTTCATCGTCAATAAGAGGGTCAGAGGGTTACAGTAAACCTGAAGTGAGGCATCGGAATCTATAACTAGTGTCACAGGAATGGTTCAAAACATAGACAGTAAGAAGGGTCAGTCTACTTGTACTTAAGTCGGCATTGTGCCTTTTGTATTTAATTCCGAAGCAATTTTTTGTGTTTCATCGTCAATAAGAAGGTCCAAGGGATACAGCACACCTGAAGTGAAGAATCGGAATCTATAACTAGTGTCACAGCAATGGTTCAAATCATAGACAGTGAGAAGAGTCAGTCTTCTTGTACTTATGTCGGCATTGTGCCTTTTCTATTTAAATCCGATTCAATTTCTGTGTTTCATCGTCAATAAGAAGGTCGGAGGGATACAGAAAACAGGCCGTGAATCATCGGAATCTATAACTAGTGTCACATAATTGGTTCACAACATAGACAGTAGGAAGAGTCAGTCTTCTTGTACTTGAGTCGGCATTGTGATTTTTGTATTTAATTCCGATGCAATTTCTGTGTTTCATCGTCAATAAGAGGGTCAGAGGGATACAGTGAACCTGAAGTGAGGCATCAGATTCTATAACTAGTGTCACAGGAAAGGTTCAAAACATAGACAGTAAGAAGAGTCAGTCTTCTTGTACCTAAGACCGCATTGTGCCTTTTCTATTTAATTCCGATGCAATTTCTGTGTTTCATCGTCAATAAGAAGGTCAGAGGGATACAGTAAACCTGAAGTGAAGCATCGGAATCTATAACTAGTGTCACAGGAATGGTTCAAAAAATAGACAGTAGAAGGAGTCATTCTTCTTGTACTTAAGTCGGCATTGTGCCTCTTGTAATTAATTCCGATGCAATTTCTGTGTTTCATCGTCAATAAGAAGGTCCAAGGGATACAGTAAACCTGACCTGAGGCATCGGAATCTATAACTAGTGTCACAGGAATGGTTCAAAACATAGACAGTAGGAAGAGACAGTCTTCTTGTACTTAAGTCGGCATTGTGCCTTTTGTATTTTATTCCGATGCAATTTCTGTGTTTCATCGTCAATAAGAAGGTCAGAGGGATACAGTAAACCTGAAGTGAAGCATCGGAATCTATAACAAGTGTCACAGGAATGGTTCAAAAAATAGACAGTAGAAGGAGTCATTCTTCTTGTACTTAAGTCGGCATTGTGCCTCTTGTAATTAATTCCGATGCAATTTCTGTGTTTCATCGTCAATAAGAAGGTCCAAGGGGTACAGTAAACCTGAAGTGAGGCATCGGAATCTATAACTAGTGTCACAGGAATGGTTCAAAACATAGTCAGTAAGAAGAGTCAGTCTTCTTGTACTTAAGTCGGCATGGTGCCTTTTGTATTTAATTCCGATGCAATTTCTGTGTTTCATCGTCAATAAGGAGGTCCAAGATATACAGTAAACATAAAGTGAAGCATCGGAATCTAAATCTGGTCTCACAGGAAATGTTCAAATCATAGTCAGTAAGAAGAGTCAGTCTTCTTGTACGTAAGTCGGCATTGTGCCTTTTCTATATAAGTCCGATGAAATTTCTGTGTTTCGTCGTCAAGAAGAAGGTCCAAGGGATACAGTAAACCTGAAGTGAACCATCGGAATCTAATACCGGTCTCACAGGAAAGGTTCAAAGCATAGTGAGTAAGAAGAGCCAGTCATCTTGTATTTGAGTCGGCATTGTGCCTTTTGTATTTAATTCCGATGCAATTTCTAAGTTTCATCGCCAATAAGAAGGTCAGGGGGATACAGTAAACCTGAAGTGAAGCATCGGAATCTATAACTAGTGTCACAGGAATGGTTCAATACATAGACAGTAGGAAGAGACAATCTTCTTGTACTTAAGTCGGCAATGTGCCGTTTGTATTTAATTCCACTGCAATTTCTGTGTTGCATCGTCAATAAGAAGGTCCAAGGGATACAGTAAACATACAGTGAAGCATCGGAATCTAAAATTGGTCTCACGGGAAATGTTCAAAGCATAGTAAGGAGAAGAGTCAGTCTTCTTGTACTTAAGTCGGCAATGTGCCTTTTCTATTTAATTCCGATGCAATTTCTGTGTTTCATCGTCAATAAGAAGGTTAGAGGGATACAGAAATCATGACGTGAATCATCAGAAACTATAATTAGTGTCACAGGAATGGTTCTAAACATAGACGGTAGGAAGAGTCAGTCTTCTCGTACTTAATTCGGCATTGTGCCTTTTCTAATTAATTCCGATGCAATTTCTATGTTTCATCGTCAATATGAAGGTCAGAGGGATACAGTAAACCTGATGTGAAGCATCGGAATGTATAACTAGTGTCACAGGAATGTTTCAAACATAGACAGTAGGAAGAGTCAGTCTTCTTGTACTTGTGTCGGCATTGTGCCATTTGTATTTAATTCCGATGCAATTTCTGTGTTTCATCGTCAATAAGAAGGTCAGATGGATACAGTAAACCTGAAGTGTAGCATCGGAATCAATAACTAGTGTCACAGGAATGGTTCAAACATAGACAGTAGGAAGAGTCAGTCTTCTTGTACTTAAGTCGGCATTGTGCCTTTTGTACTTAATTCCGAAGCAATTTTTTGTGTTTCATCGTCAATAAGAAGGTCCAAGGGATACAGCACACCTGAAGTGAAGAATCGGAATCTATAACTAGTGTCACAGGAATGGTTCAAATCATAGACAGTGAGAAGAGTCAGTCTTCTTGTACTTATGTCGGCATTGTGCCTTTTCTTTTTAATTCCGATGCAATTTCTGTGTTTCATCGTCAATATGAAGGTCAGAGGGATACAGTAAACCTGAAGTGAAGCATCGGAATCTATAACTAGTGTCACAGGGATGGTTCAAAACGTATACAGTAGGAAGAGTCAGTCTTCTTGTACTGAAGTCGGCATTGTGCCTTTTCTATTTAATTCCGATGCAATTTCTGTCTTTCATCGTCAATAAGAAGGTCCAAGGGATACAGTAAACCTGAACTGAGGCATCGGAATCTATAACTAGTGTCACAGGAATGGTTCAAAACATAGACAGTAGGAAGAGACAGTCTTCTTGTACTTAAGTCGGCATTGTGCCTTTTGTATTTAATTCCGATGCAATTTCTAAGTTTCATCGCCAATAAGAAGGTCGGGGGATACAGTAAACCTGAAGTGAAGCATCGGAATCTATAATTAGTGTCACAGGAATGGTTCAATACATAGACAGTAGGAAGAGACAATCTTCTTGTACTTAAGTCGGCAATGTGCCTTTTGTAATTAATTCCGATGCAATTTCTGTGTTTCATCGTCAATAAGAAGGTGCAAGGGATACAGTAAACATACAGTGAAGCATGGGAATCTAAAATTGGTCTCACGGGAAACGTTCAAAGCATAGTAAGTAAAAAGAGTCAGTCTTCTTGTACTTAAGTCGGCAATGTGCCTTTTCTATTTAATTCCGATGCAATTTCTGTCTTTCATCGTCAATAAGAAGGTCCAAGGGATACAGTAAACATACAGTGAAGCATCGGAATCTAAAACTGGTCTCACAGGAAATGTTCAAAGCATAGTAAGTAAGAAGAGTCAGTCTTCTTGTACTTAAGCCGGCATTGTGCCTTTTGTATTTAATTCCGATGCAACTTCTGTGTTTCATCGTCAATAGGAAGGTCCAGGGGATACAGTAAACCTGAAGTGAGGCATCGGAATCTGTTACTACTGTCACAGGAATGGTTCAAAACATAGACAGTAAGAAGAGTTAGTCTTCTTGTACATAAGTCAGCATTGTACCTGTTCTATTAATTTCCGATGCAATTTCTGTGTTTCATCGTCAATAAGAGGATCAGAGGGATACTGTAAACCTGAAGTGAGGCATCGGAATCTATAACTAGTGTCACAGGAATGGTTCAAAACATAGACAGTAGGAAGAGACAGTCTTCTTGTACTTAAGTCGGCATTGTGCCTTTTGTATTTTATTCCGATGCAATTTCTGTGTTTCATCGTCAATAAGAAAGTCAGAGGGATACAGTAAAACTGAAGTGAAGCATCAAAATCTATAACTAGTGTCACAGGAATGGTTCAAAACATAGACAGTAAGAAGAGTCAGTCTACTTGTACTTAAGTCGGCATTGTGCCTTTTGTATTTAATCCCTATGCAATTAATGTGTTTCATCGTCAATACGAAGGTCCAAGGGATACAGTACACCTGAAGTGAAGCATCGGAATCTATAACTAGTGTCACAGGAATGGTTCAAATCATAGACAGTAAGAAGAGTCAGTCTTCTTGTACTTAAGTCGGCATTGTGCCTTTTCTATTTAATTCCGATGCAATTTCTGGGTTTCATCATCAAGAAGAAGGTCAGCGGGATACAGTAAACCTGAAGAGAAGCATCGGAATGTATAACTAGTCTCACAGGAATGGTTCAAAACATAGACAGTAGGAAGAGTCAGTCTTCTTGTACTTTAGTCGGCATTGTGCCTTTTGTATTTAATTCCGATGCAATTTCTGTGTTTCATCGTCAATAAGAAGGTCCAAGGGATACAGTAAACCTGAACTGAGGCATCGGAATCTACAACTAGTGTCACAGGAATGGTTCAAAACATTGACAGTAGGAAGAGACAGTCTTCTTGTACTTATGTCGGCATTGTGCCTTTTGTATTTTATTCCGATGCAATTTCTGTGTTTCATCGTCAATAAGAAGGTCAGAGGGATACAGTAAAACTGAAGTGAAGCATCAGAATCTATAACTAGTGTCACAGGAATGGTTCAAAACATAGTCAGTAAGAAGAGTCAGTCTTCTTGTACCTAAGTCGGCATGGTGCCTTTTGTATTTAATTCCGAAGCAATTTTTTGTGTTTCATCGTCAATAAGAAGGTCCAAGGGATACAGCACACCTGAAGTGAAGAATCGGAATCTATAACTAGTGTCACAGGAATGGTTCAAATCATAGACAGTGAGAAGAGTCAGTCTTCTTGTACTTATGTCGGCATTGTGCCTTTTGTATTTTATTCCGATGCAATTTCTGTGTTTCATCGTCAATAAGAAGGTCAGAGGGATACAGTAAACCTGAAGTGAAGCATCGGAATCTATAACAAGTGTCACGGGAATGGTTCAAAAAATAGTCAGTAGAAGGAGTCATTCTTCTTGTACTTAAGTCGAGATTGTGCCTTTTGTAATTAATTCCGATGCAATTTCTGTGTTACATCGTCAATAAGAAGGTCAGAGGGATACAGTAAACCTGAAGTGAAGCAGCGGAATCTATAACTAGTGTCACAGGGATGGTTCAAAACGTATACAGTAGGAAGAGTCAGTCTTCTTGTACTTAAGTCGGCATTGTGCCTTTTGTATTTTATTCCGATGCAATTTCTGTGTTTCATCGTCAATAAGAAGGTCAGAGGGATACAGTAAAACTGAATTGAAGCATCAAAATCTATAACTAGTGTCACAGGAATGGTTCAAAACATAGACAGTAAGAAGAGTCAGTCTACTTGTACTTAAGTCGGCATTGTGCCTTTTGTATTTAATCCCTATGCAATTAATGTGTTTCATCGTCAATACGAAGGTCCAAGGGATACAGTACACCTGAAGTGAAGCATCGGAATCTATAACTAGTGTCACAGGAATGGTTCAAATCATAGACAGTAAGAAGAGTCAGTCTTCTTGTACTTAAGTCGGCATTGTGCCTTTTCTATTTAATTCCGATGCAATTTCTGGGTTTCATCATCAAGAAGAAGGTCAGAGGGATACAGTAAAGCTGAGGAGAAGCATCGGAATGTATAACTAGTCTCACAGGAATGGTTCAAAACATAGACAGTAGGAAGAGTCAGTCTTCTTGTACTTTAGTCGGCATTGTGCCTTTTGTATTTAATTCCGATGCAACTTCTGTGTATCATCGTCAATAAGAAGGACCAGGGGATACAGTGAACCTGAAGTGAGGCATCGGAATCTGTTACTACTGTCACAGGAATGGTTCAAAACATAGACAGTAAGAAGAGTCAGTCTTCTTGTACATAAGTCGGCATTGTGCCTTTTCTATAAATTTCCGATGCAATTTCTGTGTTTCATCGTCAATAAGAGGGTCAGAGGGATACAGTAAACCTGAAGTGAGGCATCGGAATCTATAACTAGTGTCACAGGAATGGTTCAAAACATAGACAGTAAGAAGAGTCAGTCTTCTTGTACTTAAGACAGCATTGTGCCTTTTCTATTTAATTCCGATGCAATTTCTGTGTTTCATCGTCAATAAGAAGGTCAGAGGGATACAGTATACCTGAAGTGAAGCATCGGAATCTATAACTAATGTCACAGGGATGGTTCAAAACGTAGACAGTAGGAAGAGTCAGGAATCTTGTACTGAAGTCGGCATTGTGCCTTTTCTATTTAATTCCGATGCAATTTCTGTCTTTCATCGTCAATAAGAAGGTCCAAGGGATACAGTAAACCTGAACTGAGGCATCGGAATCTATAACCAGTGTCACAGGAATGGTTCAAAACATAGACAGTAGGAAGAGACAGTCTTCTTGTACTTAAGTCGGCATTGTGAATTTTGTATTTTATTCGGATGCAATTTCTGTGTTTCATCGTCAATAAGAAGGTCAGAGGGATACAGTAAACCTGAAGTGAAGCATCAGAATCTATAACTAGTGTCACAGGAATGGTTCAAAGGATAGACAGTAAGAAGAGTCAGTCTACTTGTACTTAAGTCGGCATTATGCCTTTTGTATTTAATCCCGATGCAATCTCTGTGTTTCATAGTCGATACGAAGGTCCTAGGGATACAGTACACCTGAAGTGAAGCATCGGATCTATAACTAGTGTCGCATGAATGGTTCAAATCATACACAGTAAGAAGAGTCAGTCTTCTTGTACTTATGTCGGCATTGTGCCTTTTCTATTTAATTCCGATGCAATTTCTGTGTTTCATCATCAAGAAGAAGGTCAGAGGGATACAGTAAACCTGAAGTGAAGCATCGGAATGTATAACTAGTGACACAGGAATGGTTCAAAGCATAGACAGTAGGAAGTGTCAGTCTTCTTGTACTTGAGTCGGCATTGTGCCTTTTGTATTTAATTCCGATGCAATTTCTGTGTTTCATCGTCAATAAGAAGGTCAGAGGGATACACGAAACCTGAAGTGAAGCATCGGAATCTATTACAAGTGTCACAGGAATGGTTCAAAAAATAGACAGTAGGAGGGGTCATTCTTCTTGTACTTAAGTCGGCATTGTGCCTTTTGTATTTAATTCCGATGCAATTTCTGTGTTTCAACGTCAATAAGAAGGTCCAAATATACAGTAAACATGTAGTGAAGCATCGGAATCTAAATCTGGTCTCACAGGAAATGTTCAAAGCATAGTCAGTAAGAAGAGTCAGTCTTCTTGTACGTAAGTCGGCATTGTGCCTTCTCTATTTAAGTCCGATGAAATTTCTGCGTTTCGTCGTCAATAAGAAGGTCCAAGGGGTACAGTAAACCTGAAGTCAAGCATCGGAATCTAATACCGGTCTCACAGGAAAGGTTCAAAGCATAGTGAGTAAGAAGAGCCAGTCATCTTGTATTTGAGTCGGCATTGTGCCTTTTGTATTTAATTGCGATGCAATTTCTGTGTTTCATCGTCAATAAGAAGGTCAGAGGCATACAGTAAAACTGAAGTGAAGCATCAGAATCTATAACTAGTGTCACAGGAATGGTTCAAAACATAGACAGTAAGAAGAGTCAGTCTACTCGTACTTAAGTCGGCATTGTGCCTTTTGTATTTAATTCCGATGCAATTTCTGTGTTTCATCGTCAATAAGAAGGTCCAAGATATACAGTAAACATATAGTGAAGCATCGGAATCTAAATCTGGTCTCACAGGAAATGTTCAAAGCATAGTCAGTAAGAAGAGTCAGTCTTCTTGTACGTAAGTCGGCATTGTGCCTTTTCTACTTAAGTCCGATGAAATTTCTGCGTTTCGTCGTCAATAAGAAGGTCCAAGGGATACAGTACACCTGAAGTGAAGCATCGGAATCTATAACTAGTGTCACAGGAATAGTTCAAATCACAGACAGTAAGAAGAGTCAGTCTTCTTGTACTTAAGTCGGCATTGTGCCTTTTCTATTTAATTCCGATAAAATTTCTGGGTTTCATCATCAAGAAGAGGGTCAGAGGGATACAGTAAACCTGAAGAGAAGCATCGGAATGTATAACTAGTCTCACAGGAATGGTTCAAAACATAGACAGTAGGAAGAGTCAGTCTTCTTGTACTTTAGTCGGCATTGTGCCTTTTGTATTTAATTCCGATGCAATTTCTGGGTTTCATCATCAAGAAGAGGGTCAGAGGGATACAGTAAACCTGAAGTGAACCATCGGAATGTATAACTAGTGTCGCAGGTACGGTTCAAATCATTGACAGTAGGAAGAGTCAGTCTTCTTGTACTTAAGTCGGCATTGTGCCTTTTCCATTTAATTATAATGCAATATCACTGTTTCATCGTCAATAAGAAAGTTAGAGGGATACAGTAAACCTTAAGTGAAGCATCGGAATCTATAACAAGTGTCACAGGAATGGTTCAAAACATAGTCAGTAGGAAGAGTCAGTCATCCTGTACCTAAGTCGGCATGGTGCCTTTTGTATTTAATTTCGATGCAATTTCTGTGTTTCATCGTCAATAAGAAGGTCCAAGGGATACAGTAAACATACAGTGAAGCATCGGAATCTAAAACTGGTCTCACAGGGAATGTTCAAAGCATAGTAAGTAAGAAGAGTCAGTCTTCTTGTACTTAAGCCGGCATTGTGCCTTTTGTATTTAATTCCGATGCAACTTCTGTGTTTCATCGTCAATAGGAAGGTCCAGGGGATACAGTAAACCTGAAGTGAGGCATCGGAATCTGTTACTACTGTCACAGGAATGGTTCAAAACATAGACAGTAAGAAGAGTCAGTCTTCTTGTACATAAGTCAGCATTGTGCCTTTTCTATTAATTTCCGATGCAATTTCTATGTTTCATCGTCAATAAGAGGGTCAGAGGGATACAGTAAACCTGAAGTGAGGCATCGGAATCTATAACTAGTGTCACAGGAGTGGCTCAAAACATAGACAGTAAGAAGAGTCAGTCTACTTGTACTTCAGTCGGCATTGTGCGTTTTGTATTTAATTCCGATGCAATTTCTGTGGTTCATCGTCAATACGAAGGTCCAAGGGATACAGCACACCTGAAGTGAAGAATCGGAATCTATAACTACTTTCACAGGAATGGTTCAAATCATAGACAGTGAGAAGAGTCAGTGTTGTTGTACTTATGTCGGCATTGTGCCTTTTCTATTAAAATCTGATGCAATTTCTGTGTTTCATCGTCAATACGAAGGTCCAAGGGATACAGTATGCCTGAAGTGAAGCATCGGAATCTATAACAAGTGTCAGAGGAATGGTTCAAAAAATAGACAGTAGGAGGAGTCATTCTTCTTGTACTTAAGTCGGCATTGTGCCTTTTGTATTTAATTCCGATGCAATTTCTGTGTTTCATCATCTATACGAAGGTCCATGGGATACAGTAAACCTGAAGTGAGGCATCCGAATCTATAACTAGTGTCACAGGAATGGTTCAAAACATAGTCAGTAAGAAGAGTCAGTCTTCTTGTACTTAAGTCGGCATGGTGTCTTTTGTATTTAATTCCGATGCAATTTCTGTGTTTCATCGTCAATAAGAAGGTCCAAGATATACAGTAAACATATAGTGAAGCATCGGAATCTAAATCTGGCCTCTCAGGAAATGTTCAAAGCATAGTCAGTACGAAGAGTCAGTCTTCTTGTACGTAAGTCGGCATTGTGGCTTTTCTATTTTATTCCGATGAAATTTCTGTGTTTCATCGTCAATAAGAAGGTCCAAGGGATACAGTAAACCAGAAGTGAAGCATCGGAATCTAATACCGGTCTCACAGGAAAGGTTCAAAGGATAGTGAGTAAGAAGAGCCAGTCATCTTGTATTTGAGTCGGCATTGTGCCTTTTGTATTTAATTCCGATGCAATTTCTAACTTTCATCGTCAATAAGAAGGTCAGGGGGATACAGTAAACCTGAAGTGAAGCATCGGAATCTATATCTAGTGTCACAGGAATGGTTCAATACATAGACAGTAGGAAGAGACAGTCTTCTTGTACTTAAGTCGGCATTGTGCCTTTTGTATGTAATTCCGATGCAATTTCTGTGTTTCATCGTCAATAAGAAGGTCAGAGGCATACAGTAAACCTGAAGTGAACCATCGGAATGTATAACTAGTGTCACAGGTACGGTTCAAAACATTGACAGTAGGAAGAGTCAGTCTTCTTGTACTTAAGTCGGCATTGTGCCTTTTCCATTTAATTATAATGCGATATCTCTGTTTCATCGTCAATAAGAAAGTTAGAGGGATACAGTAAACCTTAAGTGAAGCATCGGAATCTATAACAAGTGTCACAGGAATGGTTCAAAACATAGTCAGTAGGAAGAGTCAGTCATCCTGTACCTAAGTCGGCATGGTGCCTTTTGTATTTAATTCCGATGCAATTTCTGTGTTTCATCGTCAATAAGAAGGTCCAAGGGATACAGTAAACATACAGTGAAGGATAGGAATCTAAAACTGGTCTCACAGGAAATGTTCAAAGCATAGTAAGTAAGAAGAGTCAGTCTTCTTGTACTTAAGCCGGCATTGTGCCTTTTGTATTTAATTCCGATGCAACTTCTGTGTTTCATCGTCAATAGGAAGGTCCAGGGGATACAGTAAACCTGAAATGAGGCATCGGAATCTGTTACTACTGTCACAGGAATGGTTCAAAACATAGACAGTAAGAAGAGTCAGTCTTCTTGTACATAAGTCAGCATTGTGCCTTTTCTATTAATTTCCGATGCAATTTCTGTGTTTCATCGTCAATAAGGGGGTCAGAGGGATACAGTAAACCTGAAGTGAGGCATCGGAATCTATAACTAGTGTCACAGGAATGGCTCAAAACATAGACAGTAAGAAGAGTCAGTCTACTTGTACTTCAGTCGGCATTGTGCCTTTTGTATTTAATTCCGATGCAATTTCTGTGTTTCATCGTCAAAAAGAAGGTCCAAGGGATACAGCACACCTGAAGTGAACAATCGGAATCTATAACTACTTTCACAGGAATGGTTCAAATCATAGACAGTGAGAAGAGTCAGTGTTGTTGTACTTATGTCGGCATTGTGCCTTTTCTATTTAAATCCGATGCAATTTCTGTGTTTCATCGTCAATAAAAAGGTCAGAGGGATACAGTAAAACTGAAGTCAAGCATCAGAATCTATAACTAGTGTCACAGGAATGGTTCAAAACATAGACAGTAAGAAGAGTCAGTCTACTTGTACTTAAGTCGGCATTGTGCCTTTTGTATTTAATCCCGATGTAATTTCTGTATTTCATAGTCAATACGAAGGTCCAAGGGATACAGTACACCTGAAAAGAACCATCGGAATCTATAACTAGTGTCACAGGAATGGTTCAAATCGTAGACAGTAGGAAGAGTCAGTCTTCTTGTACTTGAGTCGCCATTGTGCATTTTGTATTTAATTCCGATGCAATTTCTGTGTTTCATCGTCAATAAGAATGTCGGAGGTATACAGTAAACCTGAAGTGAAGCATCGGAATCTATAACAAGTGTCAGAGGAATGGTTCAAAAAATAGACAGTATGAGGAGTCATTCTTCTTGTACTTAAGTCGGCATTGTGCCTTTTGTATTTAATTCCAATGCAATTTCTGTGTTTCATCATCTATACGAAGGTCCATGGGATACAGTAAACCTGAAGTGAGGCATCCGAATGTATAACTAGTGTCACAGGAATGGTTCAAAACATAGTCAGTAAGAAGAGTCAGTCTTCTTGTACTTAAGTCGGCATGGTGTCTTTTGTATTTAATTCCGATGCAATTTCTGTGTTTCATCGTCAATAAGAAGGTCCAAGATATACATTAAACATATAGTGAAGCATCGGAATCTAAATCTGGTCTCTCAGGAAATGTTCAAAGCATAGTCAGTACGAAGAGTCAGTCTTCTTGTACGTAAGTCGGCATTGTGCCTTTTCTATTTAATTCCGATGAAATTTCTGTGTTTCATCGTCAATAAGAAGGTCCAAGGGATACAGTAAACCAGAAGTGAACCATCGGAATCTAATACCGGTCTCACAGGAAAGGTTCAAAGCATAGTGAGTAAGAAGAGCCAGTCATCTTGTATTTGAGTCGGCATTGTGCCTTTTGTATTTAATTCCGATGCAATTTCTAAGTTTCATCGTCAATAAGAAGGTCAGGGGGATACAGTAAACCTGAAGTGAAGCATCGGAATCTATATCTAGTGTCACAGGAATGGTTCAATACATAGACAGTAGGAAGAGACAGTCTTCTTGTACTTAAGTCGGCATTGTGCCTTTTGTCTTTAATTCCGATGCAATTTCTGTGTTTCATCGTCAATAAGAAGGTCAGAGGCATACAGTAAAACTGAAGTGAAGCATCAGAATCTATAACTAGTGTCACAGGAATGGTTCAAAACATGGACAGTAAGAAGAGTCAGTCTACTTGTACTTAAGTCGGCATTGTGCCTTTTGTATTTAATCCCTATGCAATTTCTGTGTTTCATCGTCAATAAGAAGGTCCAAGGGATACAGAACACCTGAAGTGAAGCATCGGAATCTGAAACTAGTGTCACAGGAATGGTTCAAATCATAGACGGTAAGAAGAGTCAGTCTTCTTGTACTTAAGTCGGCATTGTGCCCTTTCTATTTAATTCCGATGCAATTTCTGGGTTTCATCATCAAGAAGAAGGTCAGAGGGATACAGTAAACCTGAAGTGAAGCATCGGAATGTATAACTAGTCTCACAGGAATTGTTCAAAACATAGACAGTAGGAAGAGTCAGTCTTCATGTACTTTAGTCGGCATTGTGCCTTTTGTATTTAATTCCGATGCATTTTCTGTGTTTCATCGTCAGTAAGAAGGTCAGAGGGATACAGTAAACCTGAAGTGAACCATCGGAATCTATAACTAGTGTCACAGGTATGGTTCAAAACATTGACAGTAGGAAGAGTCAGTCTTCTTGCACTTAAGTCGGCATTGTGCCTTTTGTATTTAATTCCGATGTAATTTCTAAGTTTCATCGTTAATAAGAAGGTCAGTGGGATACAGTAAACCTGAAGTGAAGCATCGGAATCTATAACTAGTGTCACAGGATTGGTTAAAAACATTGACAGTAAGAAGAGTGTGTCTCCTTGTACTTAAGTCGGCATTGTGCCTTTTCTATTTAATTCCGATGCAATTTCTGTGTTTCATCGGCAATAAGAAGGTCCAAGTGATACAGTAAACCAAAAGTGAAGCATCGGAATCAATAACTAGTGTCACAGGATTGGTTCAAAACATAGTCAGTAGGAACAGTCAGTCTTCCTGTACCTAAGTCAGCATTGTGCCTTTTCTATTTAATTCCGATGCAATTTCTGTGTTTTATCGTCAGTAAGAAGTTCGGAGGGATACAGTAAACTTGAAGTGAAGCATCAGAATCTATAACTAGTGTCACAGGGATGGTTCAAAACGAAGACAGTAGGAAGAGTCAGTCTCCTTGTACTTAAGTCAGCATTGTGCCTTTTCTATTTAATTCCGATGCAATTTCTGTGTTTTATCGTCAATAAGAAGGTCAGAGGGATACAGTAATTTTGAAGTGAAGAATCGGAATCTATAACTAGTGTCACAGGAATGGTTCAAATCATAGACAGTAAGAAGAGTCAGTCTTCTTGTACTTATGTCTGCATTGTGCCTTTTCTATTTAATTCCGATGCAATTTCTGTGTTTCATCGTCAATAAGAAGGTTAGAGGGATGCAGTAATCATGAAGTGAATCATCGGAATCTATAATTAATTTCACAGGAATGGTTCTAAACATAGACAGTAGGAAGAGTCAGTCTTCTTGTACTTGAGTCGGCATTGTGCCTTTTGTATTTACTTCCGATGCAATTTCTGTTTTTCATCGTCAATAAGAAGGTCAGAGGGATACAGTAAACCTGAAGAGAATCATCGGAATCTATAACTAGTGTCACAGGAATGGTTCAACACATAGACAGTAAGAAGAGTCAGTATACTTGTACTTAAGTCGGCATTGTGCCTTTTGTATTTAATTCCGATGCAATTTCTGTGTTTCATCGTCAATAAGAAGGTCCAAGAGATACAGCACACCTGAAGTGAAGAATCGGAATCTATAACTAGTGTCACAGGAGTGGTTCAAATCATAGACAGCGAGAAGAGTCAGTCTTCTTGTACTTATATCGGCATTGTGAGTTTTCTATTTAAATTCGATGCAATTTCTGTGTTTCATCGTCAATAAGAAGGTCCAAGAGATACAGTACACCTGAAGTGAAGCATCGGAATCTATAACTAGTGTCACAGGAATGGTTCAAATCATAGTCAGAAAGAAGAGTCAGTCTTCTTGTACTTAAGTCGGCATTGTGCCTTTTGTATTTAATCCTGACGCAATTTCTGTGTTTCATCGTCAATATGAAGGTCCAAGGGATACAGTACACCTGAAGTGAAGCATCGGAATCTATAACTAGTGTCACAGGAATGGTTCAAATCATAGTCAGTAAGAAGAAGCAGTCTTCTTGTACTTAAGTCGGCATTGTGCCTTTTGTATTTCATTCCGATGCAATTTCTGTGCTTCATCGTCAATAAGAAGGTCAGAGGGATGCAGTACACCTGAAGTGAAGCATCATAATCGATAACTAGTGACACGGGAATGGTTCAAATCATAGACAGTAAGATAAGTCAGTCTTCTTGTACTTAAGTCGGCATAGTGCCGTTTCTATTTAATTCCGATGCAATTTCTATGTTTCATCATCAAGAAGTAGGTCAGAGGGATAAAGTAAACCTGAAGTGAAGCATCAGAATGCATAACTAGTGTAACAGGAATGGTTCAAAACATTGACAGTAGTAAGAGTCAGTCTTCATGTACTTGAGTCGGCATTGTGCCTTTTGTATTTAAATCCGAAGCAATTTCTGTGTTTCATCGTCAATAAGGAGGTCAGAGGGATACAGTAAACCTGAAGTGAAGCATCGGAAAATATAACTAGTGTCACAGGAATGGTTCAAAACATAGACAGTAGGAAGAGTCAGTCTTCTTGTACTAAGTCGGCATTGTGCCTTTTCTATTTAATTCCGACGCAATTTCTCTGTATTATCGTCAATAAGAAAGTCAGAGGGATACAGTAAACCTGAAGTGAAGCATCTGAATCTATAACAAGTGTCACAGCAATGGTTCAAAAAATAGACAGTAGGAAGAGTCAGTCTTCTTGTACATAAGTCGTCATTCTGCCTTTCCTATTTAATTCCGATGCAATTTCTCTGTTTCATCGTCAATAATAAAGTCAGAGGGATACAGTAAACCTGAGGTGAAGCATCGGAATCTATAACAAGTGTCACAGGAATGGTTCCAAAAATAGGCAGTAGGAGGGCTCAGTCTTCTTGTACTTAAGTTGGCATTGTGCCTTTTGTATTTAATTCCGATGCAATTTCTGTGTTTCATCGTCTATAAGAAGGTCCAAGGGATACAGTAAACCTGAACTGAGGCATCGGAATCTATAATTAGTGTCACAGGAATGGTTCAAAACATAGACACTAGGAAGAATCAGTCTTCTTGTACTTAATTCGGCATTGTGCCTTTTGTATTTAATTCCGATGCAATTTCTATGTTTCATCGTCAATAAGAAGGTCCAAGGGATACAGTACACCTGAAGTGAAGCATCGGAATCTATAACTAGTGTCACAGGAATGGTTCAAATCATAGTCAGTAAGAAGAGTCAGTCTTCTTGTACTTATGTCGGCATTGTGAAATTTGTATTTAATGCCGATGCAATTTATGTGTTTCATCGTCAATAAGAAGGTCAGAGGGATACAGTAAGCCTGAAGTGAAGCATCGGAATCTATATCTAGTGTCACAGGGATGGTTCAAAACGTAGACAGTAGGAAGAGTCAGTCTACTTGCACTTAAGTCGGCATTGTGAAATTTGTATTTAATTCCGATGCATTTTCTGTGTTTCATCGTCAATATGAAGGTCCAAGGGATACAGCAAACCTAAAGTAAAGCATCGGAACCTAAAACTAGTGTCACAGGAATGGTTCAAAACATAGTCAGTAAGAAGAGTCCGTCTTCTTGTACTGAAGTCGGCATTGTGCCCTTTCTATTTAATTCCGATGCAATTTCTGTGTTTTATCGTCAATAAGGAGGTCAGAGGGATACAGTTAACCTGAAGTGACGCATCGGAATCTATATCTAGTGTCACAGGGATGGTTCAAAACGTAGACAGTAGGAAGAGTCAGTCTACTTGTACTTAAGTCGGCATTGTGAAATTTGTATTTAATTCCGATGCAATTTCTGTGGTTCATCGTCAATAAGAAGGTCCAAGGGATACAGTACGCCTGAAGTGATGCATCGAAATTTATAACTATTGCCACAGGAATGGTTTAAAGCATAGACAGTAAGAGGAGTCAGTCTTCTTGTACTTACGTCGGCATTGTGCCTTTTCTATTTAATTCCGATAAAATTTGTATGTTTCATCGTCAATAAGAAGGTCAGAGGGATACAGTAAACCTGATGTGAGGCATCGGAATCTATAACCAGTGTCACAGGAATGGTTCAAAGCATAGTCAGTAAGAAGAGTCAGTCTTCTTATACTTAAGTCGGCATGATGTCTTTTGTATTTAATTCCGATGCAATATCTGTGTTTCATCTTCAATAAGAAGGTCCACGGGATACAGTAAACAAATAGTGAAGCATCGGAATCTGAAACTGGTCTCACAGGAAATGTTCAAAACATAGACAGTAGGTAGAGTCAGTCTTCTTGTACTTAAGTCGGCATTGTGCCTTTTCTATTAAATTCCGATGCAATATCTGTGTTTCGTCGTCAATAAGAAGGTCCAAGGAATCCAGTAAACCTGAAGTGAAGCATCGGAATCTAAAACCCGTCTCACAGGAAAGGTTCAAATCAAAGAGAGTAAGAAGAGCCAGTCATCTTGTATTTGAGTCAGCATTGTGCCTTTTGTATTTAATTCCGATTCAATTTCTGTGTTTCATCGTCAATAAGGAGTTCCAAGAGATACAGTAAACCTAAAGTTAAGCATCGGAATCTATAACTAGTGTCACAGGAATGGTTCAAAACATAGTCAGTAAGAAGAGTGAGTCTTCTTGTACTTAAGACGGCATTGTGCCTTTTCTATTTAATTCCGAGGAATTTCTGTGTTTTATCGTCAATAAGAATCTCAGATTGTACAGTAAACCTGAAGTGAAGCATCGTAATCTATAACTAGTGTCACAGGGATGTTTCAAAACGTATACAGTAGGAAGAGTCAATCTTCTTGTACTTAAGTCGGCATTGTGCCTTTTGTATTTCATTTGGATGCAATTTCTGTGTTTCATCGTCTATAAGAGGGTCAGAGGAATGCAGTAAACCTGAAGTGAAGCATCAGAATCCATAACTAGTGTCACAGGAATGGTTCAAAACATAGACCGTAAGAAGAGTCAGTCTACTTGTACTAAAGTCGGAATTGTGCCTTTTGTATTTAATTCCGATGCAATTTCTGTGTTTCATCGTCAATAAGAAGGTCCAAGGGAAACAGTACACATGAAGTGAAGCATCGGAATCTATAACTAGTGTCTCAGGAATGGTTCAAATCATAGACTGTAAGAAGAGTCAGTCTTCTTGTACTTAAGTCGGCATTGTGCCTTTTGTATTTAATTCCGATGCAATTTCTGTGTTTCATCGTCAATATGAAGGTCCAAGGGATACAGTAAACCTGAAGTGAGGCATCGGAATCTATAACTAGTGTCACAAGAATGGTTCAAAATATAGACCGAAAGAAGAGTCAGTCTTCTTGTACTTAAGTCGGCATTGTGCCTTTTCTGTTTAATTCCGATGCAATTTCTGTGTTTCATCGTCAATAAGAAGGGCAGAGGGATACAGTAAACCTGAAGTGAGGCATCGAAATCTATAAGTAGTGTCGCAGGAATGGTTCAAAACATAGTCAGTAAGAAGAGTCAGTCTTCTTGTACTTAAGTCGGCATTGTGCCTTTTCTATTTAATTCCGATGCTATTTCTGTGTTTCATCGTCAATAAGAAGGTCAGAGGGATACAGTAAACCTGAAGTGAAGCATCGGAATCTATAAGTTGTGTCACAGGAATGGTTCCAAACATAGTCAGTAAGAAGAGTCAGTCTTCTTGTACTTAAGTCGGCATTGTGCCTTTCGTATTTAATTCCGATGCAATTTCGGTGTTTAATCGTCAATAAGAAGGTTCAAGGGATACAGTAAACCTGAAGTGAAGCATCGGAATCTATAACTAGTGTCACAGGTTCGGTTCAAAACATAGACAGTAAGAAGAGTCTGTCTTCTTGTACTTAAGTCGGCATTGTGCCTTTTCTATTTGATTCCGAAGCAATTTCTGTGTTTCATAACCAAAAAGAAGGTAAGTGTGATACAGTAAACCTGAAGTGAAGCATCATAATCTATAACTAGAGTCACAGGAATGGTTCAAAACATAGACAGTAAGAAGAGTCAGTCTACTTGTACGTAAGTCGGCACTGTGCCTTTTGTATTTAATTCCGATGCAATTTCTGTGTTTCATCGTCAATAAGAAGGTCAGAGGCATACGGTACACCTGAAGTGAAGCATCGGAATCTATAACTACTGTCACAGGAATGGTTCAAATCATAGGCAGTATAAAGAGTCAGTCTTCTTGTACTTGTGCCGGCATTGTGCGTTTTGTATTTATTTCCGATGCAATTTCCATGTTTCATCGTCCATAAGAAGGTCAGAGGGATACAGTAAACCTGAAGTAAAGCATTGGAATCTATCAGTGGTGTCACAGGAATGGTTCAAAGCATAGTCAGTATGAAGAGACAGTCTTCTTGTACTTAAGTCGGCATTGTGCCTTTTCTATTTAATTCCGATGCAATTTCTGTGTTTCATCGGCAATAAGAAGGTCCAAGTGATACAGTAAACCAAAAGTGAATCATCGGAATCAATAACTAGTGTCACAGGAATGGTTCAAAGCATGGTCAGTAAGAACAGTCAGTCTTCCTGTACTTAAGTCAGCATTGTGCCTTTTCTATTTAAATCCGATGCAATTTCTGTGTTTTATCGTCAATAAGAAGGTCAGAGGGATACAGTAAACCTGAAGTGAAGCATCGGAATCTATAACTAGTGTCACAGGAATGGTTCAAATCATAGACAGTAAGAAGAGTCAGTCTTCTTGTACTTATGTCTGCATTGTGCCTATTCTATTTCATTCCGATGCAATTTCTGTGTTTCATCGTCAATAAGAAGGTTAGAGGGATACAGTAATCATGAAGTGAATCATCGGAATCTATAATTAATTTCACAGGAATGGTTCTAAACATAGACAGTAGGAAGAGTCAGTCTTCTTGTACTTGAGTCGGCATTGTGCCTTTTGTATTTACTTCCGATGCAATTTCTGTTTTTCATCGTCAATAAGAAGGTCAGAGGGATACAGTAAAGCTGAAGTGAAGCATCGGAATCTACAACTAGTGTCACAGGAATTGTTCAAAACATAGACACTAGGAAGAATCAGTCTTCTTGTACTTAATTCGGCATTGTGCCTTTTGTATTTAATTAAGATGCAATTTCTATGTTTCATCGTCAATAAGAAGGTCCAAGGGATACAGTACACCTGAAGTGAAGCATCGGAATCTATAACTAGTGTCACAGGAATGGTTCAAATCATAGTCAGTAAGAAGAGTCAGTCTTCTTCTACTTAAGTCGGCATTGCGCCTTTTGTATTTAATTCCGATGCAATTTCTGTGTTTCATCGTCAATAAGAGGGCCAGAGGGATACAGTAAACCTGACGTGAGGCATCAGAATCTATAACTAGTGTCACAGGAATGGTTCAACACATAGACAGTAAGAAGAGTCAGTCTACTTGTACTTAAGTCGGCATTGTGCCTTTTGTATTTAATTCCGATGCAATTTCTTCGTTTCATCGTCAATAAGAAGGTCCAAGAGATACAGCACACCTAAAGTGAAGAGTCGGAATCTATAACTAGTGTCACAGGAGTGGTTCAAATCATAGACAGCGATAAGAGTCAGTCTTCTTGTACTTATATCGGCATTGTGCTTTTTCTATTTAAATCCGATGCAATTTCTGTGTTTCATCGTCAATAAGATGGTCAGAGGGATACAGTAAACCTGAATTGAATCATCGGAATTTATAACTAGTGTCACAGGATTGGTTCAAAACATAGACAGTAGGAAGAGTCAGTCTTCTTGTACTTGAGTCGGCATTGTGCCTTTTATATTTAATTCCGATGCAATTGCTGTTTTTCATCGTCAATAAGAAGGTCAGAGGGATACAGTAAACCTGAAGTGAAGCATCGGAATCTATAACTAGTGTCACAGGAATTGTTCAAATCATAGACAGTAGGAGGAGTCAGTCTTCTTGTACTTACTTCGGCATTGTGCCTTTTCTATTTTATTTCGATGCAATTTCTATGTTTCATCGTCAATACGAAGGTCAGAGGGATACAGTAAACCTGAAGTGAAGCATCGGAATCTATAACTAGTGTCACAGGAATGGTTCAAATCATAGACAGTAGGAAGGTTCAGTCTTCTTGTACTTACGTCGGCATTGTGCCTTTTGCATTTAATTCCGATGCAGCTTCTGTGCTTCATCGTCAATAAGACGGTCCAAGGGATATAGTAAACCTGAAGTGAGGCATCGGAATCTATAACTAGTGTGACAGGAATGGTTCAAAACATTGACAGTAGGAAGAGTCAGTCTTCATGTACTTGAGTCGGCATTGTGCCTTTTGTATTTAAGCCCGAAGCAATTTCTGTGTTTCATCGTCAATAAGAAGGTCAGAGGGATACAGTAAACCTGAAGTGAAGCATCGGAAACTATAACTAGTGTCACAGGAATGGTTCAAAACATAGACAGTAGGAAGAGTCAGTCTTCTTGTACTTAAGTCGGCATTGTGCCTTTTCTATTTAATTCCGATGCAATTTCTCTGTATCATCGTCAATAAGAAAGTCAGAGGAAACAGAAAACCTGAAGTGAAGCATCGGTATCTATAACAAGTGTCACAGCAGTGGTTCAAAAAATAGACAGTAGGAAGAGTCAGTCTTCTTGTACTTAAGTCGGCATTGTGCCTTTTGTATTTAATTCCGATGCAATTTTTGTGTTTCATCGTCTATAAGAAGGTCCAAGGGATGCAGTAAACCTGAAGTGAGGCATCGGAATCAATAACTAGTGTCACAGGAATGGTTCAAAACATAGACACAGTAGGAAGAGTTAGTCTTCTTGTACATAAGTCGTCATTGTGCCTTTCCTATTTAATTCCGATGCAATTTCTATGTTTCATCATCAATAATAAAGTCAGAGGGATACAGTAAACCTGAGGTGAAGCATCGGAATCTATAACAAGTGTCACAGGAATGGTTCAAAAATAGGCAGTAGGAGGACTCAGTCTTCTTGTACTTAAGTCGGCATTGTGCCTTTTGTATTTAATTCCGATGCAATTTCTGTGTTTCATCGTCTATAAGAAGGTCCAAGGGATACAGTAAACCTGAACTGAGGCATCGGAATCTATAATTAGTGTCACAGGAATGGTTCAAAACATAGACAGTAGGTAGAGTCAGTCTTCTTGTACTTAAGACGGCATTGTGCCTTTTGTATTTAATTCCGATGCAATTTCTGTGTTTCATCGTCAATAAGAAGGTCCAAGGGATACAGTAAACCTGAAGTGAAGCATCGGAATCTAAAACCGGTCTCACAGGAAAGGTTCAAAACATAGAGAGTAAGAAGAGCCGTTCATCTTGTATTTGAGTCGGCATTGTGCCTTTTGTATTTAATTCCGATGCAATTTCTAGGTTTCATCGTCAAAAAGAAGGTCAGAGGGATACAGAAAACCTGAAACGGAGCATCGGAATCTATAACTAGTGTCACAGGAATGGTTAAAAGCATAGACAGTAAGAAGAGTCAGTCTTCTTGTCCTTAAGTCGGCATTGTGCCCTTCCTATTTAATTCCGATGCAAGTTCTGTGTTTTATCGTCAATAAGAAGGTCAGAGTAATAGAGTAAACCTGAAGTGAAGCATCGGAATCTATAACTAGTGTCACAGGAGTTGTTCAAAACATAGACAGTAGGAGGAGTCAGTCTTCTTGTACTTAAGTCGGCATTGTGCCTTTTGTATTTAATTCCGATGCAATTTCTGTGTTTCATCGTCAATAAGAAGGTCCAAGGGATACAGTAAACCTGAAGTGAGGCATCGGAATCTAAAACTAGTGTCACAGGAATGGTTCAAAACACAGACAGTAAGAAGAGTCAGTTTTCTTGTACTTAGGTCGGCATTGTTACTTTTCTATTTTTTTCCGATGCAATTGCTGTGTATCATTGTCCATAAGAAGGTCTGAGGGATACAGTAAACCTGAAGTGAAGCATCGGAATCTATAAGTGGTCTCACAGGAATGGTTCAAAACATACTCAGTAAGAAGAGTCAGTCTTCTTGTACTTAAGTCGCCATTGTGCCTTTCGTATTTAATTCCGATGCAATTTCTGTGTTTCATCGTCAATAAGAAGGTCCAAGTGATACAGTACACCTGATGTGAAGCATCGGAATCTACAACTAGTGTCACAGGAATGGTTCAAAACATAGACAGTAAGAAGAGTAAGTCTTCTTGTACTTAAGTCGGCATTGTGCCTTTAGTATTTATTTCCGATGCAATTTCTGTGTTTCATTGTCAATAAGAAGGTCCAAGAGATACTGTAATCATATAGTGAAGCAACGGATTCTAAATCTAGTATCACAGAAATGTTCAAAACATAGTCAGTAAGAAGAGTCAGCTTCCTTGTTCTTAAGTCGGCATTGTGCCTTTTGTATTTAATGCCGATGCAATTTATGTGTTTCATCGTCAATAAGAAGGTCAGAGGGATACAGTAAGCCTGAAGTGAAGCATCGGAATCTATATCTAGTGTCACAGGGATGGTTCAAAACGTAGACAGTAGGAAGAGTCAGTCTACTTGCACTTAAGTCGGCATTGTGAAATTTGTATTTAATTCCGATGCAATTTCTGTGGTTCATCGTCAATAAGAAGGTCCAAGGGATACAGTACACCTGAAGTGAAGCATCGAAATTTATAACTAGTGTCACAGGAATGGTTTAAATCATAGACAGTAAGAAGAGTCAGTCTTCTTGTACTTAAGTTGGCATTGTGCCTTTTCTATTTAATTCCGATAAAATTTGTATGTTTCATCGTCAATAAGAAGG
The DNA here is from genome assembly GCF_021461395.2 of Schistocerca americana. Lineage (NCBI taxonomy): Eukaryota > Metazoa > Arthropoda > Insecta > Orthoptera > Acrididae > Schistocerca > Schistocerca americana. Next base: position 12,345,540 of record NC_060121.1, on the reverse strand, counting down.
TCAGAGGGATACATTAAACCTGATGTGAGGCATCGGAATCTATAACCAGTGTCACAGGAATGGTTCACAGCATAGTCAGTAAGAAGAGTCAGTCTTCTTGTACTTAAGTCGGCATGGTGCCTTTTGTATTAAATTCCGATGCAATTTCTGTGTTTCTTCGTCAATGAGAAGGTCCAAGGAATACAGTAAACCTGAAGTGAAGCGTCGGAATCTAAAACCCGTCTCACAGGAAAGGTTCAAATCATAGAGAGTAAGAAGAGCCAGTCATCTTGTATTTGAGTCGGCATTGTGCCTTTTGTATTTAATTCCGATTCAATTTCTGTGTTTCATCGTCAATAAGGAGTTCCAAGAGATACAGTAAACCTAAAGTTAAGCATCGGAATCTATAACTAGTGTCACAGGAATGGTTCAAAACATAGTCAGTAAGAAGAGTCAGTCTTCTTGTACTTAAGTCGGCATTGTGCCTTTTCTATTTAATTCCGATGCAATTTCTGTGTTTTATCGTCAATAAAAATCTCAGAGGGATACAGTAAACCTGAAGTGAAGCATCGTAATCTATAACTAGTGTCACAGGGATGTTTCAAAACGTATACAGTAGGAAGAGTCAATCTTCTTGTACTTAAGTCGGCATTGTGCCTTTTGTATTTCATTTGGATGCAATTTCTGTGTTTCATCGTCTATAAGAGGGTCAGAGGAATGCAGTAAACCTGAAGTGAAGCATGAGAATCTATAACTAGTGTCACAGGAATGGTACAAAACATAGACCGTAAGAAGAGTCAGTCTACTTGTACTAAAGTCGGAATTGTGCTTTTGTATTTAATTCCGATGCAATTTCTGTGTTTCATCGTCAATAAGAAGGTCCAAGGGAAACAGTACACATGAAGTGAAGCATCGGAATCTATAACTAGTGTCTCAGGAATGGTTCAAATCATAGACTGTAAGAAGAGTCAGTCTTCTTGTACTTAAGTCGGCATTGTGCCTTTCGTATTTAATTCCGATGCAATTTAGGTCTTTCATCGTCAATAAGAAGGTCCAAGGGATACAGTAAACCAGAAGTGAAGCATCGGAATATATAACTAGTATCACAGGTTCGGTTCAATACATAGACAGTAAGAAGAGTCTGTCTTCTTCTACTTAAGTCGGCATTGTGCCTTTTCTATTTAATTCCAAAGCAATTTCTGTGTTTCATCATCAATAAGAAGATCAGAGTGATACAGTAAACCTGAAGTGAAGCGTCGGAGTCAATTACTAGTGTCACAGTAATGGTTCAAAACATTGTCAGTAAGATGAGTCAGTCTTCTTGTACTTAAGTCGGCATTGTGCCTTTTGTATTTAATTCCGATGCAATTTCTGTGTTTCATCGTGAATAAGAGGGTCAGAGGCATACAGCAAACCTGAAGTTTATCATCATAATCTATAACTAGAGTCACAGGAATGGTTCAAATCATAGACAGTAAGAAGAGTCAGTCTACTTGTACTTAAGTCGGCATTGTGCCTTTTCTATATTATTCCGATGCAATTTCTGTGTTTCATCGTCAATAAGAAGGTCGGAGGTATACAGTGAACCTGAAGTGAAGCATCGGAATCTATAACTAGTGTCGCAGGAGTGGTTCAAACCATAGACAGTAAGAAGAGTCAGTCTTCTTGTACTTATGTCGGCATTGTGCCTTTTCTATTTAATTCCGACGCAATTTCTGTGTTTCATCGTCAATAAGAAGGGCAGAGGGATACAGTAAACCTGAAGTGAGGCATCGAAACCTATAAGTAGTGCCGCAGGAGTGGTTCAAAATATAGTCAGTAAGAAGAGTCAGTCTTCTTGTAGTTAAGTCGACGTTGTGCCTTTTCTATTTAATTCCGATCCAATTTCTGTGTTTCATCGTCAATAAGAAGGTCAGAGGGATACAGTAAACCTGAAGTGAAGCATCGGAATCTATGTGTTGTGTCACAGGAATGGTTCCAAACATAGTCAGTAAGAAGAGTGAGTCTTCTTGTACTTAAGTCGGCATTGTGCCTTTCGTATTTAATTCCGATGCAATTTCGGTGTTTCATCGTCAATAAGAAGGTTCAAGGGATACAGTAAACCTGAAGTGAAGCATCGTAATCTATAACTAGTGTCACAGGTTCGGTTCAAAACATAGACAGTAAGAAGAGTCTGTCTTCTTGTACTTAAATCGGCATTGTGCCTTTTCTATTTAATTCCGAAGCAATTTCTGTGTTTCATAACCAAAAAGAAGGTCAGAGTGATACAGTAAACCTGAAGTGAAGAATCGGACTCTATAACTAGTGTCACAGGAATGGTTCAAAACATAGTCAGTAAGAAGAGTCAGTCTTCTTGTACTTAAGTCAGCATTGTGCCTTTTCTATTTAATTCCGATGCAATATCTGTGTTTCATTGTCAATAAGAAGGGCAGAGGGATACAGTAAACCTGAAGTGAGGCATCGGAATCTATAACTAGTGTCACAGGAATGGTTCAAACATAGTCAGTAAGAAGAGTCAGTCTTCTTGTACTTAAGTCGGCATTGTGCCTTTTGTATTTAATTCCAATGCATTTTCTGTGTTTCATCGTCAATAACAGGGTCAGAGGGATACAGTAAACCTGAAGTGAAGCATCATAATCTATAACTAGTGTCACAGGAATGGTTCAAAACATAGACAGTAAGAAGAGTCAGTCTACTTGTACGTAAGACGGCACTGTGCCTTTTGTATTTAATTCCGATGCAATTTCCGTGTTTCATCGTCAATAAGAAGGTCAGAGGCATACAGTACACCTGAGGTGAAGCATCGGAATCTATAACTAGTGTCACAGGAATGGTTCAAATCATAGACAGTAAGAAGAGTCAGTGTTCTTGTACTTATGTCGGCATTGTGCCTTTTCTATTTAATTCCGATGCAATTTCTGTGTTTCATCGTCAATATGAAGGTCAGAGGGATACAGTAAACCTGAAGTGAAGCATCGGAATCTATAACTAGTGTCACAGGAATGGTTCAAATCATAGACAGTATAAAGAGTCAGTCTTCTTGTACTTGTGCCGGCATTGTGCGTTTTGTATTTAGTTCTGATGCAATTTCTGATTTTCATCGTCAATATGAAGGTCAGAGGGATACAGTAAACCTGAAGTAAAGCATCTGAATCTATATCTAATGTCACAGGAATGGTTCAAAACATAGACAGTAGGAAGAGTCAGTCTTCTTGTACTTAAGTCGGCACTGTGCCTTCTGTATTTAATTCCGATGCAATTTCTGTGTTTCATCGTCAATACGATGGTCAGAGGGATACAGTAAACCTGAAGGAAAGCATCGAAATCCATAACTAGTGTCACAGGAATGGTTAAAAGCATAGACAGTAAGAAGAGTCAGTCTTCTTGTACTTACGTCGGCATTGTGCCTTTTGTATTTAATTCCGATGCAATTTCTGTGTTTCATCGTCCATAAGAAGGTCAGAGGGATACAGTAAACCTGAACTGAAGCATCGGAAACTATAAGTGGTGTCACAGGAATGGTTCAAAATATAGTCAGTAAGAAGAGACAGTCTTCTTGTACTTAAGTCGGCATTGTGCCTTTCGTATTTAATTCCGATGCAATTTCGGTGTTTCATCGTCAGTAAGAAGGTCCAAGTGACACAGTAAACCTGAAGTGAAGCATCGAAAACTATCACTAGTGTCACGGGTTCGGTTCAAAACATAGACAGTGAGTAGAGTCAGTCTTATTGTACTTAAGTTGGCATTGAGCCATTTCTACTTCATTCTCATGCAATTGCTGTGTTTCATCGTCAATATGAAGGTCAGAGGGATACAGTAAATCTTAAGTGAAGCATCGGAGTCTATAACTAGTGTCACAGGAATGGTTCAAAACACAGTCAGTAAGAAGAGTCAGTCTTCTTGTACTTAAGTCGGCATTTTGCCTTTTCTACTTAATTCCGATGCAATATCTGTGTTTCAACGTCAATAAGAAGGTCAGAGGGATACAGTAAACCTGAAGTGTGGCATCGGAATCTATAACTAGTGTCACAGGAATGGGTCAAAACATAGGCAGTAAGAAGAGTCACTCTTCCTGTACTTAAGTCGGCATTGTGCCTTTTCTATTTAATTCCGATGCAATTTCTGTGTTTCATCATCAATAGGAAGGTCCTAGGGATGCAGTACACATGAAGTGAAGCATCGGATTCTATAACTAGTGTCACAGAAATGGTTCATAACATAGACAGTAAGAAGAGTCAGTCTTCTTGTACTTACGTCGGTATTGTGCCTTTTCTATTTATTTTCGATGCAATTTCTGTGTTTCATCGTCCATAAGAAGGTCAGAGGTATACAGTAAAACTGAAGTGAAGCATCGGAATCTATAAGTGGTGTCACAGGAATGGTTCAAAACATAATCAGTAAGAAGAGTCAGTCTTCTTGTACTTAAGTCGGCATTGTTCCTTTCGTATTTAATTCCGATGCAATTTCGGTATTTCAACGTCAATAAGCAGGTCCAAGGGATACAGTAAACCTGAAGTGAAGTATCAGAATCTATAACTAGTGTCACAGGAATGGTTCAAACATAGACTGTAAGAAGAATCTGTCTACTTGTACTTAAGTAGGCATTGTGCCTTTTGTATTTAATTCCGATGCAATTTCTGTGTTTCATCGTCAATACGAAGGTCCAAGGGATAGAGTACACCTGAAGTGAAGCATCGGAATCTATAACTAGTGTCACAGGAATGGTTCAAATCATAGACAGTAAGAAGAGTGAAGCCTTCTGGTACTTAAGTCGGCATTGTGCCTCTTCTATTTAATTCCGATGCAATTTCTGTGTTTCATCGTCGATAAGAATTTCAGAGGGATGCGGTAAACCTGAAGTGAAGCATCAGAATCTATAACTAGTGTCACAGGAATGGTTCAAAACATAGACAGTATCAAGAGTCAGTCTTCTTGTACTTGAGTCGGCATTGTGCCTTTTCTATTAAATTCCGATGCAATTTCTGTGTTTCATCATCAATACGAAGGTCAGAGGGATACGGTAAACCTGAAGTGAAGCATCGGAGTCTATAACTAGTGTTACAGGAATGGTTCAAAACATAGTCAGTAAGATGAGTCAGTCTTCTAGCACTTAAGTCGGCATTGTGCCTTTTCTATTTAATTCTGATGCACTCTCTGTGTTTCATCGTCAATAAGAAGGTCAGAGGGATAGAGTAAACCTGAAGTGAAGCATCGGAATCTATAACTAGTGACACAGGAATGGTTCAAAACATAGACATTAGAAAGGGTCCGTCTTCTTGTACTTAAGTCGGCAATGTGCCTTTTCTATTTTATTCAGATGCAATTTCTGTGTTTCGTTGTCAATAAGAAGATCCAAGGGATACAGTAAACCTGAAGTGAGGCATCGGAATCCATAACTACTGTCACAGGAATGGTTAAAAGCATAGTCAGTAAGAAGAGACAGTCTTCTTATACTTAAGTCGTCATTGTGCCTTTTGTATTTACTTCCGATGCAATTTCTGTGTTTCGTCGTCAATAAGAAGTTCCAAGGGATACAGTAAATCTAAAGTGAGGCATCGGAATCTATAACTAATGTCACAGGAATGGTTCAAAACATAGTCAGTAAGAAGAGTCAGTCTTCTTGTACTTAAGTCGGCATTGTGCCTTATCTATTAAATTCTGATGCAACTTCTGTGTTTCATCGTCAATAAGAAGGTCCAAGGGATGCAGTACACCTGAAGTGAAGCATTGGAATCTATAACTAGTGTCATAGTAGTGGTTCAAAGCATAGGCACTAAGAAGAGTCAGTTTTCCTGTACTTAAGCCGGCATTGTGCCTTTTCTATTTATTTCCGATACAATTTCTGTGTTTCATCGTCAATAAGAAGGTCCAAGGGATGCAGTACACCTGAAGTGAAGCATCGGAATCTATAACTAGTGTCACAGGAATGGTTCAAAGCATAGACAGTAAGAAGAGTCGGTCTCTTGTACTTACGCCGGCATTGTGCCTTTTCTATATATTTCCGATTCAATTTCTGTGTTTCATCGTCCATAAGAAGGTCAGAGGCATACAGTAAACCTGAAGTGAAGCATCGGAATCTATAAGTGGTGTTACAGAAATGGTTCAAAACATAGTCAGTAAGAAGAGACAGTCTTCTTGTACTTAGGTCGGCATTGTGCCTTTCGTACTTAATTCCGAAGCAATTTCGGTGTTTCATCGTCAATAAGAAGGTCCAAGTGACACAGTAAACCTGAAGTGAAGCATCGGAAACTATAACTAGTGTCATAGGTTCGGTTGAAAACATAGACAGTAAGTAGAGTCAGTCTTCTTGTACTTATGTTGGCATTGTGCCATTTCTACTTAATTCTGAAGCAATTTCTGTGTTTCATCGTTAATATGAAGGTCAGAGGGATACAGTAAACCTTAAGTGAAGCATCGGAGTCTATAACTAGTGTCTCAGGAATGGTTCAAAACATAGTCAGTAAGAAGAGTCAGTGTTCTTGTACTTAAGTCGGCATTTTGCCTTTTCTATTTAATTCCGATGCAATATCTGTGTTTCATCGTCAATAAGAAGGTCAGAGGGATGCAGTAAACCTGAAGTGTGGCATCGGAATCTATAACTAGTGTCACAGGAATGGGTCAAAACATAGGCAAAAGAAGAGTCAGTCTTCCTGTACTTAAGTCGGCATTGTGCCTTTTCTATTTAATTCCGATGCAATTTCTGTGTTTCATCATCAATAAGAAGGTCCTAGGGATGCAGTACACCTGAAGGGAAGCATCGGATTCTATAACTAGTGTCACAGGAATGGTTCATATCATAGACAGTAAGAAGAGTCAGTCTTCTTGTACTTACGTCGGCATTGTGCCTTTTCTATTTCTTTTCGTTGCAATTTCCGTGTTTCATCGTCCATAAGAAGGTCAGAGGTATTCAGTAAAACTGAAGTGAAGCATCGGAATCTACAAGTGGTGTCACAGGAATGGTTCAAAACATAGACAGTAAGAAGAGTCAGTCTTCTTGTACTTAAGTCGCCATTGTGCCTTTCGTATTTAATTCCGGTGCAATTTCGGTGTTTCAACGTCAATAAGAAGGTCCAAGGGATACAGTAAACCTGAAGTGAAGTATCAGAATCTATAACTAGTGTCACAGGAATGGTTCAAACATAGACTGTAAGCAGAATCTGTCTACTTGTACTTAAGTTGGCATTGTGCCTTTTGTATTTAATTCCGATGCAATTTCTGTGTTTCATCGTCAATACGAAGGGCCAAAGTATATGGTACACCTGAAATGAAGCATCGGAATCTATAACTAGTGTCACAGGAATGGTTCAAATCATAGACAGAAAGAAGAGTAAAGTCTTCTTGTACTTAAGTCGGCATTGTGCCTCCTCTATTTAATTTCGATGCAATTTCTGTGTTTAATCGTCGATAAGAAGGTCAGAGGGTTACGGTAAACCTGAAGTGAAGCATCAGAGTCTATAACTAGTGTCACAGGAACGATTCAAAACATAGACAGTAGGAAGAGTCAGTCTTCTTGTACTTGAGTCGGCATTGTGCCTTTTGTATTTAATTCCGATGCAATTTCTGTGTCTCATCGTCAATAAGAAGGTCAGAGGGATACAGTAAACCTGAAGTGAAGCATCGGAATCTATAACTAGTGTCACAGGAATGTTTCAAATCATATCCAGTAGGAAGTGTCAGTCTTCATATACTTAAGTCGGCATTGTGCCTTTTCTATTTAATTCCGATGCAATTTCTGTGTTTCATCATCAATAAGAAGGTCAGAGGGGTACAGTAAACCTGAAGTGAAGCATCGGAGTTTATAACTAGTGTCACAGGAATGGTGCAAAACATAGTCAGTAAGAAGAGTCTGTCTTCTTGTACTTAAGTTTGCATTGTGCCTTTTCTATTTAATTCCGATGCAATTTCTGTGTTTCATCATCAATAAGAAGGTCAGAGGGATACAGTAAACCCGAAGTGAAGCATCGGACTCTATAACTAGTGTTACAGGAATGGTTCAACACATAGTCAGTAAGAAGAGTCAGTCTTCTTGTACTCAAGTCGTCATTGTGCCTTTTGTATTTACTTCCGATTCAATTTCTGTGTTTCGTCGTCAATAAGAAGGTCCAAGGGACACAGTAAACCTAAAGTGAAGCATCGGAATCTATAACTAGTGACACAGGAATGGTTCAAAACATAGTCAGTAAGAAGAGGCAGTCTTCTTCTACTTAAGTCGGCATTGTGCCTTTTCTATTTAATTCCGATGCAATTCCTGTGTTTTATCGTCAATAAAGAAGGTCAGAGAGATATAGTAAAACTGAAGTGAAGCATCGGAATCTATAACTAGTGTCACAGGGATGGTTCAAAACATAGACAGTAGGAAGAGTCAGACTTCTTGTACTTAAGTCGGCATTGTGCCTTTTCTATTTAATTCCGATGCTATTTCTGTGTTTCGTCGTCAATAAGAAGGTCAGTGGGAGACAGTAAACCTGAAGTGAAGTATAAAAATCTATAACTAGTGTCACAGGAATAATTCAAAGCATAGACAGTAAGAAGAATCTGTCTACTTGTACTTAAGTCGGCAATGTGCCTTTTGTATTTATTTCGATGCAATTTCTGGGTTTCATCGTCAATAAGAAGGTCCAAGGGATACAGTACACCTGAAGTGAAGCATCGGAATCTATAACTAGTGTCACAGGAATGGTTCAAATCATAGACAGTAAGAAGAGTCAGTCTTCTTGTATTTGAGTCGGCATTGTGCCTCTTCTATTTAATTCCGATGCAATTTTTGTGTTTCATCGTCAATAAGAAGGTCAGAGGGATACAGTAAACCTGAAGTGAAGCACCAGAATCTATAACTAGTGTCACAGGAATGGTTCAAAACATAGACAGTGGGAAGAGTCAGTCTTCTTGTACTTGAGTCGGCATTGTGCCTTTTGTATTTAATTCCGATGCAATTTCTGTGTTTCATCGTCAATAAGAAGGTCAGAGGGATACAGTAAACCTGAAGTGAAGCATCAGAATCTATAACTAGTGTCACAGGAATGGTTCAAGGCATAGACAGTAAGAAGAATCAGTCTTCTTGTACTTAAGTCGGCATTGTGCCTTTTCTGTTTAATTCCGATACAATTTCTGTGTTTCATCGTCAATAAGAAGGTCAGAGGAATACAGTAAACCTGAAGTGAAGCATCGGAATCTATAACTAGTCTCACAGGAATGGTTCAAAACATAGCCAGTAGGAAGAGTCAGTCACCTTGTACTTAAGTCGGCATTGTGCCTTTTCTATATAATTCCGATGCAATTTCTGTGTTTCATCGTCAATAAGAAGGTCAGAGGGATACAGTAAACCAGAAGTGAAGCATCAATATCTATAACTAGTGTGACAGGAATGGTTCCAAACATAGACAGTAGGAAGAGCCAGTCTTCTTGTACTTAAGTCGGCATTGTGCCTTTTGTATTTATTTCCGATGCAATTTCTGTGTTTCATTGTCAATAAGAAGGTCAGAGGGATAGAGTAAACCTGAAGTGAAGCATCGGAATCTATAACTAGTGACACAGGAATGGTTCAAAACATAGACATTAGAAAGGGTCCGTCCTCTTGTACTTAAGTCGGCAATGTGCCTTTTCTATTTTATTCAGATGCAATTTCTGTGTTTCGTTATCAATAAGATGATCCAAGGGATACAGTAAACCTGAAGTGAGGCATCGGAATCCATAACTACTGTCACAGGAATGGTTAAAAGCATAGTCAGTAAGAAGAGACAGTCTTCTTGTACTTAAGTCGTCATTGTGCCTTTTGTATTTACTTCCGATGCAATTTCTGTGTTTCGTCGTCAATAAGAAGTTCCAAGGGATACAGTAAATCTAAAGTGAGGCATCGGAATCTATAACTAATGTCACAGGAATGGTTCAAATCATAGTCAGTAAGAAGAGTCAGTCTTCTTGTACTTAAGTCGGCATTGTGCCTTATCTATTAAATTCTGATGCAACTTCTGTGTTTCATTGTCAATAAGAAGGTCCCAGGGATGCAGTACACCTGAAGTGAAGCATTGGAATCTATAACTAGTGTCATAGGAATGGTTCAAAGCATAGGCACTAAGAAGAGTCAGTTTTCCTGTACTTAAGCCGGCATTGTGCCTTTTCTATTTATTTCCGATACAATTTCTGTGTTTCATCGTCAATAAGAAGGTCCAAGGGATGCAGTACACCTGAAGTGAAGCATCGGAATCTATAACTAGTGTCACAGGAATGGTTCAAAGCATAGACAGTAAGAAGAGTCGGTCTCTTGTACTTACGCCAGCATTGTGCCTTTTCTATATATTTCCGATTCAATTTCTGTGTTTCATCGTCCATAAGAAGGTCAGAGGCATACAGTAAACCTGAAGTGAAGCATCGGAATCTACAAGTGGTGTCACAGGAATGGTTCAAAACATAGTCAGTAAGAAGAGTCAGTCTTCTTGTACTTAAGTCGCCATTGTGCCTTTCGTATTTAATTCCGATGCAATTTCGGTGTTTCAACGTCAATAAGAAGGTCCAAGGGATACAGTAAACCTGAAGTGAGTATCAGAATCTATAACTAGTGTCACAGGAATGGTTCAAACATAGACTGTAAGCAGAATCTGTCTACTTGTACTTAAGTTGGCATTGTGCCTCCTCTATTTAATTTCGATGCAATTTCTGTGTTTCATCGTCGATAAGAAGGTCAGAGGGTTACGGTAAACCTGAAGTGAAGCATCAGAGTCTATAACTAGTGTCACAGGAACGATTCAAAACATAGACAGTAGGAAGAGTCAGTCTTCTTGTACTTGAGTCGGCATTGTGCCTTTTCTATTTAATTCCGATGCAATTTCTGTGTTTCATCATCAACAAGAAGGTCAGAGGGGTACAGTAAACCTGAAGTGAAGCATCGGAGTTTATAACTAGTGTCACAGGAATGGTGCAAAACATAGTCAGTAAGAAGAGTCAGTCTTCTTGTACTTAAGTCTGCATTGTGCCTTTTCTATTTAATTCCGATGCAATTTCTGTGTTTCATCATCAATAAGAAGGTCAGAGGGATACAGTAAACCCGAAGTGAAGCATCGGACACTATAACTAGTGTTACAGGAATGGTTCAAAACATAGTCAGTAAGAAGAGTCAGTCTTCTTGTACTTAAGTCGGCATTGTGCCTTTTCTATTTAATTCTGATGCACTATGTGTGTTTCATCGTCAATAAGAAGGTCAGAGGGATACAGTAAACCTTAAGTGAAGCATCGGAATCTATAACTAGTGACACAGGAATGGTTCAAAACATAGACGTTAGGAAGAGTCCGTCTTCTTGTACTTAAGTCGGCATTGTGCCTTTTCTATTTAATTCCGATGCAATTTCTGTGTTTCGTTATCAATAAGAAGATCCAAGGGATACAGTAAACCTGAAGTGAGGCATCGGAATCCATAACTACTGTCACAGGAATGGTTAAAAACATAGTCAGTAAGAAGAGTCAGTCTTCTTGTACTCAAGTCGTCATTGTGCCTTTTGTATTTACTTCCGATTCAATTTCTGTGTTTCGTCGTCAATAAGAAGGTCCAAGGGACACAGTAAACCTAAAGTGAAGCATCGGAATCTATAACTAGTGACACAGGAATGGTTCAAAACATAGTCAGTAAGAAGAGGCAGTCTTCTTCTACTTAAGTCGGCATTGTGCCTTTTCTATTTAATTCCGATGCAATTCCTGTGTTTTATCGTCAATAAAGAAGGTCAGAGAGATATAGTAAAACTGAAGTGAAGCATCGGAATCTATAACTAGTGTCACAGGGATGGTTCAAAACATAGACAGTAGGAAGAGTCAGACTTCTTGTACTTAAGTCGGCATTGTGCCTTTTCTATTTAATTCCGATGCTATTTCTGTGTTTCGTCGTCAATAAGAAGGTCAGTGGGAGACAGTAAACCTGAAGTGAAGTATAAAAATCTATAACTAGTGTCACAGGAATGGTTCAAAGCATAGACAGTAAGAAGAATCTGTCTACTTGTACTTAAGTCGGCAATGTGCCTTTTGTATTTATTTCGATGCAATTTCTGTGTTTCATCGTCAATAAGAAGGTCCAAGTGATACAGTACACCTGAAGTGAAGCATCGGAATCTATAACTAGTGTCACAGGAATGGTTCAAATCATAGACAGTAAGAAGAGTCAGTCTTCTTGTATTTAAGTCGGCATTGTGCCTCTTCTATTTAATTCCGATGCAATTTTTGTGTTTCATCGTCAATAAGAAGGTCAGAGGGATACAGTAAACCTGAAGTGAAGCACCAGAATCTATAACTAGTGTCACAGGAATGGTTCAAAACATAGACAGTGGGAAGAGTCAGTCTTCTTGTACTTGAGTCGGCATTGTGCCTTTTGTATTTAATTCCGATGCAATTTCTGTGTTTCATCGTCAATAAGAAGGTCAGAGGGATACAGTAAACCTGAAGTGAAGCATCGGAATCTATAACTAGTCTCACAGGAATGGTTCAAAACATAGCCAGTAGGAAGAGTCAGTCACCTTGTACTTAAGTCGGCATTGTGCCTTTTCTATATAATTCCGATGCAATTTCTGTGTTTCATCGTCAATAAGAAGGTCAGAGGGATACAGTAAACCAGAAGTGAAGCATCAATATCTATAACTAGTGTGACAGGAATGGTTCCAAACATAGACAGTAGGAAGAGCCAGTCTTCTTGTACTTAAGTCGGCATTGTGCCTTTTGTATTTATTTCCGATGCAATTTCTGTGTTTCATTGTCAATAAGAAGGTCCAAGGGATACAGTAAATCTGAAGTGAGGCATCGGAATCTATAACTAGTGTCACAGGAATGGTTCAAAACATAGTCAGTAAGAAGAGTCAGTCTTCTTGTACTTAATTCGGCATTGTACCTTATCTATTTAATTCCGTTGCAATTTCTGTGTTTCATCGTCAATAAGAAGGTCTAAGGGATGCAGTACACCTGAAGTGAAGCATTCGAATCTATAACTAGTGTCACAGGAATGGTTCAAAGCATAGGCACTAAGAAGAGTCAGTTTTCCTGTACTTAAGCCGGCATTGTGCCTTTTCTATTTATTTCCGATGCAATTTCTGTGTTTCATCATCCATAAGAAGGTCAGAGGGATACAGTAAACCTGAAGTGAAGCATCGGAATCTATAAGTGGTGTCACAGGAATGGTTCAAAATATACTCAGTGAGAAGAGACATTCTTCTTGTACTTAAGTCGGCATTGTGCCTTTCGTATTTAATTCCGATGCAATTTCGGTGTTTCATCGTCAATAAGAAGGTCCAAGTGATACAGTAAACCTGAAGTGAAGCATCGGAGTGGATAACTAGTGTCACAGGAATGGTTCAAAACATAGTCAGTAAGAAGAGTCAGTCTTCTTGTACTTAAATCGGCATTGTGCCTTTTCTATTTAATTCCGATGCAATTTCTGTGTTTCATCATCAATAATAAGGTCAGAGGGATACAGTAAACATGAAGTGAATCATCGGAGTCTATAACTAGTGTCACAGGAATGGTTTAAAACATAGTCAGTAAGAAGAGTCAGTCTTCTTGTACTTAAGTCGGCATTGTGCCTTTTCTATTTAATTCCGATGCAATATCTGTGTTTCATCGTCAATACGAAGGTCAGAGGGATACAGTAAACCTGAAGTGAAGCATCGGAATCTATAACTAGTGTCACAGGAATGGTTCAAAACATAGACAGTAGGAAGAGTCAGTCTTCATGTACTTAAGTCGGCATTGTGCCTCGCCTATAGACTTCCGATGCAATTTCTGTGTTTCATTATCAATAAGATGGTCCAAGGGATACAGTAAAAATGAAGTGAGGCATCGGAATCCGTAACTAGTGTCACAGGAATGGTTCAAAACATAGTCAGTAAGAAGTGTCAGTCTTCTTGTACTTAAGTTGGCATTGTGCCTTCTGTATTTAATTCCGATGCAATTTCTGTGTTTCATCGTCAATAAGAAGGTCAGAGGGATACAGTTAACCTCAAGGGAAGCATCGCAATCTATAACTAGTGTCACAGAAATGGTTAAAAGCATAGACAGTAAGAAGAGTCAGTCTTCTTGTACTTAAGTCGGCATTGTGCCTTTTGTATTTAATTCCGATGCAATTTCTGTGTTTCATCGTCAATAAGAAGGTCCAAGGGATGCAGTACACCTGAAGTGAAGCATCGGAATCTATAACTAGTGTCACAGGAATGGTTCAAAACATAGTCAGTAAGAAGAGTCAGTCTTCTTGTACTTAAGTCGGCATTTTGCCTTTTCTATTTAATTCCGATGCAATATCTGTGTTTCATCGTCAATAAGAAGGTCAGAGGGATACAGTAAACATGAAGTGTGGCATCGGAATCTATAACTAATGTCACAGGAATGGGTCAAACATAGGCAGTGAGAAGAGTCAGTCTTCCTGTACTTAAGTCGGCATTGTGCCTTTTCTATTTAATTCCGATGCAATTTCTGTCTTTCGTCGTCAATAAGAAGGTCAGAGGGAGACAGTAAACCTGAAGTGAAGTATCAGAATCTATAACTAGTGTCACAGGAGTGGTTCAAAACATAGACAGTAAGAAGAGGCAGTCTACTTGTACTTAAGTCAGCATTGTGCATTTTCTATTCAATTCCGATGCAATTTCTGTGTTTCATCGTCAATAAGAAGGTCAGAGGGTACAGTAAATCTGAAGCGAAGCATCGGAATCTGTATCTAGTGTCACAGGAATGGTTCAAAACATAAACAGTAGGAAGAGTCAGTCTTCTTGTACTTAAGTCGGCATTGTGCCTTTTCTATTCAATTCCGATGCAATTTCTGTGTTTCATCGTCAATAAGAAGGTCAGAGGGTACAGTAAATCTGAAGCGAAGCATCGGAATCTATAATTAGTGTCACAGGAATGTTTACAAAATAGACAGTAAGAAGAGTCAGTCTTCTTGTACTTAATTAGGCATTGTGCCCTTAGTATTTAATTCCGATGCAATTTATGTGTTTCATCGTCAATTCGAAGGTCCAAAGGATACAGTAAACGTATAATGAAGCATCGGAACCTAAAACTGGTCTCACAGGAAATGATCACAACATAGTCAGTAAGAAGAGTCAGTCTTCTCGTACTTAAGTCAGCATTGTGCCTTTTGTATTTAATTACGATGCAATTTCTGTGTTTCATCGTCAATAAGAATGTCAGAGGGATACAGTTAACCTGAAGTGAAGCATCGGAATCTCTAACTAGTGTCACAGGAATGGTTCGATACATAAACATTGGGTAGAGTCAGTCTTCTTTTACTTAAGTCGGCATTGTGCCTTTTCTATTTAATTCCGATTCTATTTCTGTGTTTCGTCGTCAATAAGAAGGTCCAAGGGATACAGCAACTCTGACGTGAAGAATCGGAATTTATAATTAGTGACAAAGGAATGGTTCAAAACATAGACAGTAAGAGGAGTCAGTCTTCTTGAACTGATGTCGGCATTCCGCCTTTTGTATTTAATTCCGATGCAATTTCTGTGTTTCATCGTCGATAAGAAGGTCCAAGGGATACAGTAAACCTGAAGTGAAGCATCGGAATCTATAACTAGTGTCACAGGAAAGTTTCAAAACATAGAAAGTAAGAAGAGTCATTCCTCTTGTAATTAAGTCGGCATTGTGCCTTTTGTTTTTAATTCCGATGCAATTTCTGTGTTTCATCGTCATTAAGAAGGTCCAAGGGATACAGTTAACATATAGTGAAGCATCGGAATCTAAAACTGGTCTCACAGGAAATGTTCAAAACATAGTCAGTAAGAAGAGTCAGTCTTCTTGTACTTAAGTCGGCATTGTGCCTTTTGTATTCAATTCCGATGCAATTTCTGTGTTTCGTCGTCCTTAAGATGGTCCTAGGGATACAGTAAATCTGAAGTGAAGCATCGGAATCTATAACTAGTGTCACAGGAATGGTTCAAAACAATGACATTAAGAAGAGTCAGTCTTCTTGTACTTACGTCGGCATTGTGCATTTGTATTTAATTCCGATGCAATTTCTGTGTTTCATCGTCAATAAGAAGGTTCAGGGAATACAGTAAACATATGGTGAAGCATCGGAATCTAAAACTGGTCTCACAGGAAATGTTCAAAACATAGTCAGTAAGAAGAGTCAGTCTTCTTGTACTTAAGTCGGCATTGTGCCTTTTGTATTTAATTCCGATGCAATTTCTGTGTTTCATCGTCAATAAGATGGTCAGAGAGATACAGTAAACCTGAAGTGAAGCATCGGAATCTATAACTAGTGTCACAGGAATGGTTCAAAGCATAGACATTAAGAAGAGTCAGTCTTCTTGTACTTAAGTCGGCACTGTGCCTTTTGTATTTATTTCCGATGCAATTTCTGTGTTTCATCGTCAATACGAAGGTCCACGGGATACAGTAAGCATATAGTGAAGCATCGGAATCTAAAACTGGTCTCACAGGAAATGTTCAAAACATAGTCAGTAAGAAGAGTCAGTCTTCTTGTCCTTAAGTCAGCATTGTGCCTTTTGTATTTAATTCCGATGCAATTTCTGTGTCTCATCGTCAATAAGAAGGTCACAGGGATACAGTAAACCTGAAGTGAAGCTTCGGAATCTATAACTAATGTCACAGGAATGGTTTAAATCATAGACAGTAAGATGAGTCAGTCTTCTTGTACAAAAGTCGGCATTGTGCCTTTTCTATTTAATTCCGATGCAATTTCTGTGATTCATCGTCAAAAGAAAGGTCCAAGGGATACAGTAAACCTGATGTGAAGCATCGGAATCTAAAACTGGTCTCACAGGAAATGTTCAAAACGTAGACAGTAAGTAGAGTCAGTCTTCTTGTACTTAAGTCGGCATTGTGCCTTTTGTATTTAATTCCGATACAATTTCTGTGTTTCATCGTCAATAAGATGGTCAGAGGGATACATTAAACCTGAAGTGAAGCATCGGAATCTATAACTAGTGTCACAGGAATGGTTCAAAGCATAGACATTAAGAAGAGTCAGTGTTCTTGTACTTAAGTCGGCACTGTGCCTTTTGTATTTATTTCCGATGCAATTTCTGTGTTTCATCGTCAATACGAAGGTCCAAGGGATACAGTAAGCATATAGTGAAGCATCGGAATCTAAAACTGGTCTCACAGGAAATGTTCAAAACATAGTCAGTAAGAAGAGTCAGTCTTCTTGTACTTATGTCGGCATTGTGCCTTTTGTATTTAATTTCGATGCAATTTCTGTGTCTCATCGTCAATGAGAAGGTCACAGAGATACAGTAAACTTGAAGTGAAGCATCAGAATCTATAACTAGTGTCACAGGAATGGTTAAAAAATAGACAGTAAGAAGAGTCTGTCTTCTTATACTTAAAACGGCACTGTGCCTTTTGTATTTAATTCCGATGCAATTTCTGTGATTCATCGTCAAAAGGAAGGTCCAAGGGATACAGTAAACCTGATGTGAAGCATCGGAATCTAAAACTGGTCTCACAGGAAATGTTCAAAACGTAGACAGTAAGAAGAGTCAGTCTTCTTGTACTTAAGTCGGCATTGTGCCTTTTGTATTTAATTCCGATGCAATTTATATGTTTCATCGTCAATACGAAGGCCAGAGGGATACAGTAAACCTGAAGCGAAGCATCGGAATCTTCAACTAGTGTCACAGGAATGGTTCAAAACATAGACAGTAAGATGAGTCAGTCTTCTTGTACATAAGTCGGCATTGTGCCTTTTCTATTTAATTCCGATGCAATTTCTCTGATTCATCGCCAATAAGAAGGTCCAAGGGATACAGTAAACCTGAAGTGAAGCATCGGAATCTAAAACTAGTGTCACAGGAATGGTTCAAATCATAGACAGTAAGAAGAGTCAGTCATCTTGTAACTAAAGGCATTGTGCATTTTCTATTTAGTTCCGATGCAATTTCTGTGATTCATCGTCAATAAGAAGGTCCAAGGGATACAGTAAACCTGAAGTAAAGCATCGGAATCTATAACTAGTGTCACAGGAATGGTTCGAATCATAGCCAGTAAGAAGAGTCAGTCTTTTTGTACCTAACGGCATTGTGCATTTTCTACTTAATTCCGATGCAATTTCTGTGTTTCATCGGCAATTAGAAGGTCAGAGGGATACAGTAAACCTGAAGTGAAGAATCGGAATCTATAACTAGTGTCACATTAATGGTTCAAAACATAGACAATAGGAAGGGTTAGTCTTCTTGAACTTAAGTCGGCATTGTGCCTTTTCCATTTAATTCCGATGCAATTTCTGTGTTTCGTCGTCAATAAGAAAGTCCAAGGGATACAGTAAACCTGAAGTGATTCATCGGAATCTATAAGTATTGTCACCGGAATGGTTCAAAACATAGACAATAGGAAGAGTCAGTCTACATGTACTGAAGTCGGCATTGTGCCTTTTGTATTTAATTCCGATGCAGTTTCTGTGTTTCTTCGTCAATAAGAATGTCATAGGGATACAGTAAACCTGAAGTGAAGCATCGGAATCTATAACTAGTCTCACAGGAATGATTCAAAACATAGACAGTTAGAAGAGTCAGTCTACTTGTTCTTGAGTCGGCATTGTGCCTTTTGTATTTATTTCCGATGCAATATCTGTGTTTCATCGTCAATAAGGAGGTCAGAGGGATACAGTAAACCTGAAGTGAAGAATCGGAATCTATAACTAGTGTCGCATTAATGGTTCAAAACATAGACAATAGGAAGAGTCATTCTTCTTGTACTTAAGTTAGCATTGTTGCTTTTCTATTTAATTCCGATGCAATTTCTGTGTTTCATCGTCAATAAGAAGGTCAGAGGGATACAGTAAACCTGAAGTGAATCATCGGAATCTATAACTAGTGTCACAGGAACGGTTCAAAACATAGACAGTAGGAAGAGTCAGTCTACATGTACTTAAGTCGGCATTGTGCCTTTTGTATTTAATTCCGATGAAATTTCTGTGTTTCATCGTCAATAAGAAGGTCAGAGGGATACAGTAAACCTGAAGTGAAGCATCGGAATCTCTAACTAGTGTCAGAGGAGTGGTTCGATACATAAACATTGGGTAGAGTCAGTCTTCTTTTACTTGAGTCGGCATCGTGCCTTTTCTATTTAATTCCGATTCTATTTCTGTGTTTCGTCGTCGATAAGAAGGTCCAAGGGATACAGTAAGTCTGACGTGAAGAATCGGAATCTATAATTAGTACAAAGGAATGGTTCAAAACATAGACAGTAAGAGGAGTCAGTCTTCTTGAACTGAAGTCGGCATTCTGCCTTTTGTATTTAATTCCGATGCAATTTCTGTGTTTCATCGTCGATAAGAAGGTCCAAGGGATACAGTAAACCTGAAGTGAAGCATCGGAATCTATAACTAGTGTCACAGGAAAGTTTCAAACATAGACAGTAAGAAGAGACATTCGTCTTGTAATTAAGTCGGCATTGTGCATTTTGTATCTAATTCCGATGCAATTTCTGTGTTTCATCGGCAATTAGAAGGTCACAGGGATACAGTAAACCTGAAGTGAAGCATCGGAATCTATAACTAGTGTCACAGGAATGGTTCAAAACGTAGACAGTATGAAGAGTCATTCTACTTGTACTTAAGTCGGCATTGTGCCTTTTGTTTTTAATTCCGATGTAATTTCTGTGTTTCATCGTCTTTAAGAAGGTCCAAGGGATACAGTAAACATATAGTGAAGCATCGGAATCTAAAACTGGTCCCACAGGAAATGTTCAAAACATAGTCAGTAAGAAGAGTCAGTCTTCTTGTACTTAAGTCGGCATTGTGCCCTTTGTATTTAATTCCGATGCAATTTCTGTGTTTCATCGTCAATAAGATGGTCAGAGGGATACAGTAAACTTGAAGTGAAGCATCGGAATCTATAACTGGTGTCACAGGAATGGTTCAAAACATAGACGTTAGGTAGAGTCAGTCTTCTTGTACTTAAGTCGGCATTGTGCCTTTTCTATTTAATTCCGATGCTATTTCTGTGTTTCATCGCCAATAAGAAGGTCAGAGGGATACAGTGAACCTGAAGTGAAGCATCGGAATCTATAACTAGTGTCACAGTAATGGTTCAAAACATAGACATTAGGTAGAGTCAGTCTCCTTGTACCTAAGTCGGCATTGTGCCTATTCTATTTAATTCCGATGCAATTTCTGTGTTTCGTCGTCCTTAAGATGGTCCTAGGGATACAGTTAATCTGAAGTGAAGCATCGGAATCTAAACTAGTGTCACAGGAATGGTTCAAAACAATGACATTAAGAAGAGTCAGTCTTCTTGTACTTACGTCGGCATTGTGCCTTTTGTATTTAATTCCGATGCAATTTCTGTGTTTCATCGTCGATAAGAAGGTCCAAGGGATACAGTAAACCTGAAGTGAAGCATCGGAATCTATAACTAGTGTCATAGGAATTATCCAAACATAGACAGTAAGAAGAGTCAGTCTTCTTGTACTTAGTCGGCATTGCGCCTTTTGTATTAAATTCCGATGAAATTTCTTTGTTTCATCGTAATAAGAAGGTCCAAGGGATACAGTAAACCTGAAGTGAAGCATCGGAATCTGTAACTAGTGTCACAGGAATGGTTCAAAACATAGACAGGAAGAAGACTCAGTCTTCTTGTACTTAAGTCGGCATTGTGCTCTTTGTATTTACTTCCGATGCAATTTCTGTGTTTCATCGTCAATAAGAAGGTTAGAGGGATACAGTAAACCTGAAGTGAAGCATCAGAATCTATAACTAGTGTCACAGGAATGGTTAAAAAATAGACAGTAAGAAGAGTTTGTCTTCTTATACTTAAAACGGCACTGTGCCTTTTGTATTTAATTCCGATGCAATTTCTGTGTTTCATCGTCAATAAGAAGGTCCAAGGAATACAGTAAACATATAGTGAAGCATCGGAATCTAAAACTGGTCTCACAGGAAATGTTCAAAACATAGTCAGTAAGAAGAGTCAGTCTTCTTGTACTTAAGTCGGCATTGTGCCTTTTGTATTTAATTCCGATGCAATTTCTGTGTTTCATCGTCAATAAGATGGTCAGAGGGATACAGTAAACCTGAAGTGAAGCATCGGAATCTATAACTAGTGTCACAGGAATGGTTCAAAGCATAGACATTAAGAAGAGTCAGTCTTCTTGTACTTAAGTCGGCACTGTGCCTTTTGTATTTATTTCCGATGCAATTTCTGTGTTTCATCGTCAATACGAAGGTCCAAGGGATACAGTAAGCATATAGTGAAGCATCGGAATCTAAAACTGGTCTCACAGGAAATGTTCAAAACATAGTCAGTAAGAAGAGTCAGTCTTCTTGTACTTCAAACGGCATTGTGCCTTTTGTATTTAATTCCGATGCAATTTCTGTGTCTCATCGTCAATAAGAAGGTCACAGGGATACAGTAAACCTGAAGTGAAGCTTCGGAATCTATAACTAATATCACAGGAATGGTTTAAATCATAGACAGTAAGATGAATCAGTCTTCTTGTACATAAGTCGGCATTGTGCCTTTTCTATTTAATTCCGATGCAATTTCTGTGATTCATCGTCAAAAAGAAGGTCCAAGGGATACAGTAAACCTGATGTGAAGCAGCGGAATCTATAACTAGTGTCACAGGAATGGTTCAAAACATAGACAATAGGAAGGGTCAGTCTACTTGAACGTAAGTCGGCATTGTGCCTTTTCTATTTAATTGCGATGCAATTTCTGTGTTTCGTCGTCCTGAAGATGTTCCAAGGGATACAGTAAATCTGAAGTGAAGCATCAGAATCTATAACTAGTGTCACAGGAATGGTTCATAACATAGACAGTAAGATGAGTCAGTCTTCTTGTAATTAGGTCGGCATTGTGCGTTTTGTATTTAATTCCGATGCAATTTCTGTGATTCATCGTCGTTAAGAAGGTCCAAGGGATACAGTAAACCTGAAGTGAAGCATCGGAATCTATAACTAGTGTCACAGGAATGTTTCAAAACATAGACAGTAAGAAGAGTCAGTCCTCTTGTACTTAAGTCGGCATTGTGCTTTTTGTATTTAATTCCGATGCAATTTCTGTGTTTCATCGTCAATAAGAAGGTTAGAGGGATACAGTAAACCTGAAGTGAAGCATCAGAATCTGTAACTAGTGTCACAGGAATGGTTCGAAACATAGACAGTAAGAAGAGTCAGTCTACTTGTACTTAAGACGGCATTGTGCATTTTGTATTTAATTCCGATGCAATATCTGTGTTTCATCGTCAATAAGAAGGTCGAAGGAATACAGTACACCTGAAGTGAAGCATCGGAATCTATAACTAGTGACACAGGAATGGCTCAAATCATAGACAGTAAGAAGGGTCTGTCTTCTTGTACTTAGGTCGGCATTGTGCAATTTATATTACTTCCGATGCAATTTCTGTGTTTCATCTTCAATAGGAAGGTCAGAGGCGTACAGTAAACCTGAAGTGAAGCATCGGAATCTATAACTAGTGTCACAGGAATGGTTAAAACATAGACAGTAAGAAGAGTCAGTCTTCTTGTACTTAAGTCGGCATTGTGCATTTTCTATTTAATTCCGATGCAATTTCTGTGTTTCATCGTCAATAAGAAGGGCAGAGGGATACAGTAAACCTACAGTGAAGCATCGGAATCTATAACTAGTGTCACAGGAATGTTTCAAAACATAGACAGTAAGAAGAGTCAGTCCTCTTGTAGTTAAGTCGGCATTGTGCTTTTTGTATTTAATTCCGATGCAATTTCTGTGTTTCATCGTCAATAAGAAGGTTAGAGGGATACAGTAAACCTGAAGTGAAGCATCAGAATCTGTAACTAGTGTCACAGGAATGGTTCGAAACATAGACAGTAAGAAGAGTCAGTCTACTTGTACTTAAGACGGCATTGTGCATTTTGTATTTAATTCCGATGCAATATCTGTGTTTCATCGTCAATAAGAAGGTCGAAGGAATACAGTACACCTGAAGTGAAGCATCGGAATCTATAACTAGTGTCACAGGAATGGTTCAAATCATAGACAGTAAGAAGGGTCTGTCTTCTTGTACTTAAGTCAGCATTTGCCTTTTCTATTTAATTCCGATGCATTTTCTATGTTTCATCGTCAATATGAAGGTCAGAGGGATACAGTAAAACTGAAGTGAAGCATCGGAATCTAAAACTAGTGTCACAGGAATGGTTAAAAAATAGACAGTAAGAAGAGTCAGTCTTCTTGTACTTAAGTCGGCACTGTGCCTTTTGTATTTAATTCCGATGCTATTTCTGTGTTTCATCGTCAATAAGAAGGTCCAAGGGATACAGTAAACATATAGTGAAGCAGCGGAATCTAAAACTGGTCTCACAGGAAATGTTCACAACATAGTCAGTAAGAAGAGTCAGTCTTCTTGTACTTAAGTCTGCACTGTGCGTTTTGAACTTAATTCCGATGCAATTTCTGTGTTTCATCGTCAATAAGAAGGTCAGAGGGATACAGTAAACCTGAAGGGAAGCATCGGAATCTGGAACTAGTGTCACAGGAATGGTTCAAATCATAGACATTAGGTAGAGTCAGTCTTCTTGTACCTAAGTCGGCATTGTGCCTTTTGTATTTAATTCCGATGCAATTTCTGTGTTTCATCGTCGATAAGAAGGTCCAAGGGATACAGTAAACCTGAAGTGAAGCATCGGAATCTATAACTAGTGTCACAGGAATTGTTCAAACATAGACAGTAAGAACAGTCAGTCTTCTTGTACTTAAGGCGGCATTGTGCCTTTTGTATTTAATTCCGTCGAAATTTCTTTGTTTCATCGTCAATCACAAGGTCCAAGGGGTACAGTAAACCTGAAGTGAAGCATCGGAATCTATAACTAGTGTCACAGGAATGGTTCAAAACATATACAGTAAGAAGAGTCAGTCTTCTTGTACTTAAGTCGGCATTGTGCCTTTTCTATTTAATTCCGATGCTATTTCTGTGTTTCATCTTCAATGTGAAGGTGAGAGGGATACAGTATACCTGAAGTGAAGCATCGGAATCTATAACTAGTGTCACAGGGATGGTTCAAAGCATAGACAATAGGAAGGGTCAGTCTTCTTGTACTTAAGTCGGCATTGTGCCTTTTCTATTTAATTCTGATGCAATTTCTGTGTTTCGTCGTGAATAAGAAGGCCCAAAGTATACAGTAAACCTGAAGTGGAGCATCGGAATCTATAACTAGGGTCACAGGAATGTCTCAAAACTTAGACAGTAAGAAGAGTCAGCCCTCTTATACTCAAGTCAGCATTGTGCTTTTTGTATCTAATTCCCATGCAATTTCTGTGTTTCTTCGGCAATTAGAAGGTCAGAAGGATACAGTAAACCTGAAGTTAAGCATCGGAATCTATAACTAGTGTCACAGGAATGGTTCATAACATAGACAATAGGAAGGGTCAGTTTTCTTGTACTTAAGTCGGCATTGTGCCTTTTGTATTTAATTCCGATGCTATTTCTGTGTTTCATCTTCAATAGGAAGGTCAGAGGGATACAGTAAACCTGACGTGTAGCATCGGAATCCATAACTAGATTCACAGGAATGGTTCAAAGCATAGACAGTAAGAAGAGTCAGTCTTCTTGTACTTATGTCGGCATTGTGCTTTTTCTAATTAATTCCGATGCAATTTCTGTGTTTCATCGTCAATAAGAAGGGCAGAGGGATACAGTAAACCTGATGTGAAGCATCGGAATCTATAACTAGAGTCACAGGAATGTTTCAAAACATAGACAGTACAAAGAGTCAGTCCTCTTGTACTTAAGTCGGCATTGTGCTTTTTGTATCTAATTCCGATGCAATTTCTGCGTTTCATCGGCAATTAAAAGTTCAGAGGGATACAGTAAACCTGAAGTGAAGCATCGGAATCTATAACTAGTGTCGCAGGAATGGTTCAAAACATAGACAGTAGGAAAAGTCAGTCTACATGTACATAAGTCGGCATTGTGCCTTTTGTATTTAATTCCGATGCAATTTCTGTGTTTCATCATCCATAAGAAGGTCAGAGAGATACAGTAAACCTGAATTGAAGCATCAGAATCTATAACTAGTGTCACAGGAATGGTTCAAAACATTGACAGTAAGAAGAGTCAGTCTACTTGTACTTATGTCGGCATTGTGCCTTTTGTATTTAACTCCGATGCAATATCTGTGTTTCATCGTCAATAAGAAGGTCCAAGGGATACAGTACACCTGAAGTGGAGCATCGGAATCTATAACTAGTGTCACAGGAATGGTTCAAATCATAGACAGTAATAAGAGTCTGTCTTCTTGTACTAAAGTCAGCATTGTGCCTTTTCCATTTAATTCCGATGCAATTTCTATGTTTCATCGACAATAAGAAGGTCAGAGGGATACAGTAAACCTGAAGGGAAGCATCGGAATCTATAACTAGTGTCACAGGAATGGTTAAAAAATAGACAGTAACAAGAGTCAGTCTTCTTGTACATAAGTCGGCACTGTGCCTTTTGTATTTGATTCCGATGCAATTTCTGTGTTTCATCGTCAATAAGAAGGTCCAATGGATACAGTAAACATATAGTGAAGCATTGGAATCTAAATCTGGTCTCACGGGAGATGTTCACATCATAGTCAGTAAGAAGAGTCAGTCATCTTGTACTTAAGTCGGCATTGTGCCTTTTGTAATTAATTCCGATGCAATTTCTGTGTTTCATCGTCAATAAGAAGGTCAGAGGGATACAGTAATCCTGAAGTGAAGCATCGGAATCTATAACTAGTGTCACAGGAATGGTTCAAAACATAGACATTAAGAAGAGTCAGTGTTCTTGTACTTAAGTCGGCATTGTCCCTTTTGTATTTAATTCCGCTGCAATTTCTGTGTTTCATCGTCGATAAGAAGGTCCAAGGTATACGGTAAACCTGAAGTGAAGCATCGGAACCTATAACTAGTGTCCCAGGAATTGTTCAAACATAGACAGTGAGAAGAGTCAGTCTACTTGTACTTATGTCGGCATTGTACATTTTGTGTTTAATTACGATGCAATTTCTGTGTTTCATCGTCAATAAGAAGGTCCAAGGGATACAGTACACCTGAAGTGAAGCATCGGAATCTATAACTAGTGTAACAGGAATGGTTCAAATCATAGACAGTAAGAAGAGTCTGTCTTCTTGTACTAAAGCCAGCATTGTGCCTTTTCTATTTAATTCCGATGCAATTTCTATGTTTCATCGACAATAAGAAGGTCAGAGGGATACAGTAAACCTGCAGGGAAGCATCGGAATCTATAACTAGTGTCACAGGAATGGTTAAAAAATAGACATTAAGAAGAGTCAGTGTTCTTGTACTTAAGTCGGCATTGTGCCTTTTAATTTAATTCCGATGAATCTCTGTGATTCATCGTCAAAAAGATGGTTCAAGAGATACAGTAAACCAGAAGTGAAGCATCGGAATCTATAACTAGTGTCACAGGAATGTTTCAAAACAAAGACAGTAAGAAGAGACAGTACTCTTGTACTTAAGTCAGCATTGTGCTTTTTGTATTTAATTCCGATGCAATTTTTGTGTTTCATCGTCAATAAGAAGGTCCAAGGGATACAGTAAACCTGAAATGAAGCACCGAAATTTATAACTAGTGTCAGAGGAATGGTTCAAAGCATAGACAGTAAGATGAGTCAGTCTTCTTGTACAAAAGTCGGCAATGTGCCTTTTTTATTTAATTCCGATGCAAATTTCTGTGTTTCATCGTCAATAAGAAGGTCCAAGGCAAACAGTAAACCTGAAGTGAAGCATCGGAATCTATAACTAGTGTCACAGGAATGTTTCAAAACATAGACAGTAAGAAGAGTCAGTCCTCTTGTACTTAAGTCGGCATTGTGCTTTTTGTATTTAATTCCGATGCAATTTCTGTGTTTCATCGTCAATAAGAAGGTTAGAGGGATACAGTAAACCTGAAGTGAAGCATCAGAATCTGTAACTAGTGTCACAGGAATGGTTCGAAACATAGACAGTAAGAAGAGTCAGTCTACTTGTACTTAAGACGGCATTGTGCATTTTGTATTTAATTCCGATGCAATATCTGTGTTTCATCGTCAATAAGAAGGTCGAAGGAATACAGTACACCTGAATTGAAGCATCGGAATCTATAACTAGTGTCACAGGAATGGTTCAAATCATAGACAGTAAGAAGGGTCTGTCTTCTTGTACTTAAGTCAGCATTTGCCTTTTCTATTTAATTCCGATGCATTTTCTATGTTTCATCGTCAATATGAAGGTCAGAGGGATACAGTAAAACTGAAGTGAAGCATCGGAATCTAAAACTAGTGTCACAGGAATGGTTAAAAAATAGACAGTAAGAAGAGTCAGTCTTCTTGTACTTAAGTCGGCACTGTGCCTTTTGTATTTAATTCCGATGCTATTTCTGTGTTTCATCGTCAATAAGAAGGTCCAAGGGATACAGTAAACATATAGTGAAGCAGCGGAATCTAAAACTGGTCTCACAGGAAATGTTCACAACATAGTCAGTAAGAAGAGTCAGTCTTCTTGTACTTAAGTCTGCACTGTGCGTTTTGAACTTAATTCCGATGCAATTTCTGTGTTTCATCGTCAATAAGAAGGTCAGAGGGATACAGTAAACCTGAAGGGAAGCATCGGAATCTGGAACTAGTGTCACAGGAATGGTTCAAATCATAGACATTAGGTAGAGTCAGTCTTCTTGTACCTAAGTCGGCATTGTGCCTTTTGTATTTAATTCCGATGCAATTTCTGTGTTTCATCGTCGATAAGAAGGTCCAAGGGATACAGTAAACCTGAAGTGAAGCATCGGAATCTATAACTAGTGTCACAGGAATTGTTCAAACATAGACAGTAAGAACAGTCAGTCTTCTTGTACTTAAGGCGGCATTGTGCCTTTTGTATTTAATTCCGTCGAAATTTCTTTGTTTCATCGTCAATCACAAGGTCCAAGGGATACAGTAAACCTGAAGTGAAGCATCGGAATCTATAACTAGTGTCACAGGAATGGTTCAAAACATATACAGTAAGAAGAGTCAGTCTTGTTGTACTTAAGTCGGCATTGTGCCTTTTCTATTTAATTCCGATGCTATTTCTGTGTTTCATCTTCAATATGAAGGTGAGAGGGATACAGTATACCTGAAGTGAAGCATCGGAATCTATAACTAGTGTCACAGGGATGGTTCAAAGCATAGACAATAGGAAGGGTCAGTCTTCTTGTACTTAAGTCGGCATTGTGCCTTTTCTATTTAATTCCGATGCAATTTCTGTGTTTCGTCGTGAATAAGAAGGCCCAAGGTATACAGTAAACCTGAAGTGGAGCATCGGAATCTATAACTAGGGTCACAGGAATGTCTCAAAACATAGACAGTAAGAAGAGTCAGCCCTCTTATACTCAAGTCAGCATTGTGCTTTTTGTATCTAATTCCCATGCAATTTCTGTGTTTCTTCGGCAATTAGAAGGTCAGAAGGATACAGTAAACCTGAAGTTAAGCATCGGAATCTATAACTAGTGTCACAGGAATGGTTCATAACATAGACAATAGGAAGGGTCAGTTTTCTTGTACTTAAGTCGGCATTGTGCCTTTTGTATTTAATTCCGATGCTATTTCTGTGTTTCATCTTCAATAGGAAGGTCAGAGGGATACAGTAAACCTGACGTGTAGCATCGGAATCCATAACTAGATTCACAGGAATGGTTCAAAGCATAGACAGTAAGAAGAGTCAGTCTTCTTGTACTTATGTCGGCATTGTGCCTTTTCTAATTAATTCCGATGCAATTTCTGTGTTTCATCGTCAATAAGAAGGGCAGAGGGATACAGTAAACCTGAAGTGAAGCATCGGAATCTATAACTAGAGTCACAGGAATGTTTCAAAACATAGACAGTACAAAGAGTCAGTCCTCTTGTACTTAAGTCGGCATTGTGCTTTTTGTATCTAATTCCGATGCAATTTCTGCGTTTCATCGGCAATTAAAAGTTCAGAGGGATACAGTAAACCTGAAGTGAAGCATCGGAATCTATAACTAGTGTCACAGGAATGGTTCAAAACATAGACAGTAGGAAAAGTCAGTCTACATGTACATAAGTCGGCATTGTGCCTTTTGTATTTAATTCCGATGCAATTTCTGTGTTTCATCGTCCATAAGAAGGTCAGAGAGATACAGTAAACCTGAATTGAAGCATCAGAATCTATAACTAGTGTCACAGGAATGGTTCAAAACATTGACAGTAAGAAGAGTCAGTCTACTTGTACTTATGTCGGCATTGTGCCTTTTGTATTTAACTCCGATGCAATATCTGTGTTTCATCGTCAATAAGAAGGTCCAAGGGATACAGTACACCTGAAGTGGAGCATCGGAATATATAACTAGTGTCACAGGAATGGTTCAAATCATAGACAGTAATAAGAGTCTGTCTTCTTGTACTAAAGTCAGCATTGTGCCTTTTCCATTTAATTCCGATGCAATTTCTATGTTTCATCGACAATAAGAAGGTCAGAGGGATACAGTAAACCTGAAGGGAAGCATCGGAATCTATAACTAGTGTCACAGGAATGGTTAAAAAATAGACAGTAACAAGAGTCAGTCTTCTTGTACATAAGTCGGCACTGTGCCTTTTGTATTTGATTCCGATGCAATGTCTGTGTTTCATCGTCAATAAGAAGGTCCAATGGATACAGTAAACATATAGTGAAGCATTGGAATCTAAATCTGGTCTCACGGGAAATGTTCACATCATAGTCAGTAAGAAGAGTCAGTCATCTTGTACTTAAGTCGGCATTGTGCCTTTTGTAATTAATTCCGATGCAATTTCTGTGTTTCATCGTCAATAAGAAGGTCAGAGGGATACAGTAAACCTGAAGTGAAGCATCGGAATCTATAACTAGTGTCACAGGAATGGTTCAAAACGTAGACATTAAGAAGAGTCAGTGTTCTTGTACTTAAGTCGGCATTGTCCCTTTTGTATTTAATTCCGCTGCAATTTCTGTGTTTCATCGTCGATAAGAAGGTCCAAGGTATACGGTAAACCTGAAGTGAAGCATCGGAACCTATAACTAGTGTCCCAGGAATTGTTCAAACATAGACAGTGAGAAGAGTCAGTCTACTTGTACTTATGTCGGCATTGTACATTTTGTATTTAATTACGATGCAATTTCTGTGTTTCATCGTCAATAAGAAGGTCCAAGGGATACAGTACACCTGAAGTGAAGCATCGGAATCTATAACTAGTGCCACAGGAATGGTTCAAATCATAGACAGTAAGAAGAGTCTGTCTTCTTGTACTAAAGCCAGCATTGTGCCTTTTCTATTTAATTCCGATGCAATTTCTATGTTTCATCGACAATAAGAAGGTCAGAGGGATACAGTAAACCTGCAGGGAAGCATCGGAATCTATAACTAGTGTCACAGGAATGGTTAAAAAATAGACATTAAGAAGAGTCAGTGTTCTTGTACTTAAGTCGGCATTGTGCCTTTTAATTTAATTCCGATGAATTTCTGTGATTCATCGTCAAAAAGATGGTTCAAGAGATACAGTAAACCTGAAGTGAAGCATCGGAATCTATAACTAGTGTCACAGGAATGTTTCAAAACAAAGACAGTAAGAAGAGACAGTACTCTTGTACTTAAGTCAGCATTGTGCTTTTTGTATTTAATTCCGATGCAATTTTTGTGTTTCATCGTCAATAAGAAGGTCCAAGGGATACAGTAAACCTGAAATGAAGCATCGGAATCTATAACTAGTGTCACAGGAATGGTTAAAAAATAGACAGTAACAAGAGTCAGTCTTCTTGTACATAAGTCGGCACTGTGCCTTTTGTATTTGATTCCGATGCAATGTCTGTGTTTCATCGTCAATAAGAAGGTCCAATGGATACAGTAAACATATAGTGAAGCATTGGAATCTAAATCTGGTCTCACGGGAAATGTTCACATCATAGTCAGTAAGAAGAGTCAGTCATCTTGTACTTAAGTCGGCATTGTGCCTTTTGTAATTAATTCCGATGCAATTTCTGTGTTTCATCGTCAATAAGAAGGTCAGAGGGATACAGTAAACCTGAAGTGAAGCATCGGAATCTATAACTAGTGTCACAGGAATGGTTCAAAACATAGACAGTAAGATGAGTCAGTCTTCTTGTACATAAGTCGGCAATGTGCCTTTTTTATTTAATTCCGATGCAAATTTCTGTGTTTCATCGTCAATAAGAAGGTCCAAGGCAAACAGTAAACCTGAAGTGAAGCATCGAAATCTATAACTAGTGTCACAGGAATGATTCAAAGCATAGACAGTAGGAATAGTCAGTCTTCTTGTACTTAAGTCGGCATTGTGCATTTTGTATTTAATTCCGATGCAATTTCTGTGTTTCATCGTCAATAAGAAGGTCAGAGGGATACATTAAACCTGAAGTGAAGCATCGGAATTTATAACTAGTGTCACAGGAATGGTTCAAAACATGGTCAGTAAGAAGAGTCAGTCTTCTTGTACTTAATTCGGCATTGTGCCTTATTATTTAATTGCGATGCAATTTCTGTGCTTCATCGTCAATAAGAAGGTCAGAGGGATACAGTTAACCTGAAGTGAAGCATCGGAATCTATAACAAGTGTCACAGAGATGGTTCAATACGTAGTCAGTAAGAAGAGTCAGTCTTCTTGTACCTATGTCGGCATTGTGCCTTTTCTATTAAACCCGATGCAATTTCTATGTTTTGTCGTCAATAATAAGGTCCAAGGGATACAGTAAACCTGAAGTGAAGCATCGGAATCTATAACTAGTGTGACAGGAATGTTTCAAATCATTGTCAGTAAGAAGAGTCAGTCCTCTTGTACTTAAGTCGGCATTGTGCTTTTTGTATCTAATTCCGATGCAATTTCTGTGTTTCATCGTCAATGAGAAGGTCCAAGGGATACAGTAAACATATAGTGAAGCATCGAAATCTATAACTAGTGTCACAGGAATGGTACAAAACATAGACAGTAATAAGAGTCAGTCTTCTTGTACTTAAGTCGGCATTGTGCCTTTTGTATTTAATTCCGATACAATTTCTGTGTTTCATCGTCAATAAGAAGGTCAGAGGGATACAGTAAACCTGAAGTGAAGCATCGGAATCTATAACTAGTGTCACAGGAATGATTCATAGCATAGACAGTAGGAAGAGTCAGTCTTCTTGTACTTAAGTCGGCGTTGTGCCTTTTGTATTTAATTCCGATGCATTTTCTGTGTTTCATCGTCAATAAGAAGGTCAGAGGGATAAAGTAAACCTGAAGGGAAGCATCGGAATCTGGAACTAGTGTCACAGGAATGGTTCAAATCATAGACATTAGGTAGAGTCAGTGTTCTTGTACCTAAGTCGGCATTGTGCCTTTTCTATTTAATTCCGATGCAATTTCTATGTTTCGTCGTCAATAAGATGGTCCAAGAGATACAATAAATCTGAAGTGAAGCATCGGAATCAATAAGTAGTGTCACAGGAATGGTTCAAATCATAGACATTAAGATGAGTCAGTCTTCTTGTACTTAAGTCGGCATTGTGCATTTTGTATTTAATTCCGATGCAATTTCTGTGTTTCATCGTCGATAAGAAGGTCCAAGGGATACAGTAAACCTGAAGTGAAGCATCGGAATCGATAACTAGTGTCACAGGAATTGTTCAAACATAGACAGTAAGAACAGTCAGTCTTCTTGTACTTAAGGCGGCATTGTGCCTTTTGTATTTAATTCCGTCGAAATTTCTTTGTTTCATCGTCAATCACAGGGTCCAAGGGATACAGTAAACCTGAAGTGAAGCATCGGAATCTATAACTAGTGTCACAGGAATGGTTCAAAACATATACAGTAAGAAGAGTCAGTCTTCTTGTACTTAAGTCGGCATTGTGCCTTTTCTATTTAATTCCGATGCTATTTCTGTGTTTCATCTTCAATATGAAGTTGAGAGGGATACAGTATACCTGAAGTGAAGCATCGGAATCTATAACTAGTGTCACGGGGATGGTTCAAAGCATAGACAATAGGAAGGGTCAGTCTTCTTGTACTTAAGTCGGCATTGTGCCTTTTCTATTTAATTCCGATGCAATTTATGTGTTTCGTCGTGAATAAGAAGGCCCAAGGTATACAGTAAACCTGAAGTGGAGCATCGGAATCTATAACTAGGGTCACAGGAATGTCTCAAAACATAGACAGTAAGAAGAGTCAGCCCTCTTATACTCAAGTCAGCATTGTGCTTTTTGTATCTAATTCCCATGCAATTTCTGTGTTTCTTCGGCAATTAGAAGGTCAGAGGGATACAGTAAACCTGAAGTTAAGCATCGGAATCTGTAACTAGTGTCACAGGAATGGTTCATAACATAGACAATAGGAAGGGTCAGTTTTCTTGTACTTAAGTCGGCATTGTGCCTTTTGTATTTAATTCCGATGCTATTTCTGTGTTTCATCTTCAATAGGAAGGTCAGAGGGATACAGTAAACCTGACGTGTAGCATCGGAATCCATAACTAGATTCACAGGAATGGTTCAAAGCATAGACAGTAAGAAGAGTCAGTCTTCTTGTACTTATGTCGGCATTGTGCCTTTTCTAATTAATTCCGATGCAATTTCTGTGTTTCATCGTCAATAAGAAGGGCAGAGGGATACAGTAAACCTGAAGTGAAGCATCGGAATCTATAACTAGAGTCACAGGAATGTTTCAAAACATAGACAGTACAAAGAGTCAGTCCTCTTGTACTTAAGTCGGCATTGTGCTTTTTGTATCTAATTCCGATGCAATTTCTGCGTTTCATCGGCAATTAAAAGTTCAGAGGGATACAGTAAACCTGAAGTGAAGCATCGGAATCTATAACTAGTGTCACAGGAATGGTTCAAAACATAGACAGTAGGAAAAGTCAGTCTACATGTACATAAGTCGGCATTGTGCCTTTTGTATTTAATTCCGATGCAATTTCTGTGTTTCATCGTCCATAAGAAGGTCAGAGAGATACAGTAAACCTGAATTGAAGCATCAGAATCTATAACTAGTGTCACAGGAATGGTTCAAAACATTGACAGTAAGAAGAGTCAGTCTACTTGTACTTATGTCGGCATTATGCCTTTTGTATTTAACTCCGATGCAATATCTGTGTTTCATCGTCAATAAGAAGGTCCAAGGGATACAGTACACCTGAAGTGGAGCATCGGAATCTATAACTAGTGTCACAGGAATGGTTCAAATCATAGACAGTAATAAGAGTCTGTCTTCTTGTACTAAAGTCAGCATTGTGCCTTTTCCATTTAATTCCGATGCAATTTCTATGTTTCATCGACAATAAGAAGGTCAGAGGGATACAGTAAACCTGAAGTGAAGCATCGGAATCTATAACTAGTGTCACAGGAATGGTTCAAAACATAGACATTAAGAAGAGTCAGTGTTCTTGTACTTAAGTCGGCATTGTCCCTTTTGTATTTAATTCCGCTGCAATTTCTGTGTTTCATCGTCGATAAGAAGGTCCAAGGTATACGGTAAACCTGAAGTGAAGCATCGGAATCTATAACTAGTGTCCCAGGAATTGTTCAAACATAGACAGTGAGAAGAGTCAGTCTACTTGTACTTATGTCGGCATTGTACATTTTGTATTTAATTACGATGCAATTTCTGTGTTTCATCGTCAATAAGAAGGTCCAAAGGATACAGTACACCTGAAGTGAAGCATCGGAATCTATAACTAGTGTCACAGGAATGGTTCAAATCATAGACAGTAAGAAGAGTCTGTCTTCTTGTACTAAAGCCAGCATTGTGCCTTTTCTATTTAATTCCGATGCAATTTCTATGTTTCATCGACAATAAGAAGGTCAGAGGGATACAGTAAACCTGAAGGGAAGCATCGGAATCTATAACTAGTGTCACAGGAATGGTTAAAAAATAGACATTAAGAAGAGTCAGTGTTCTTGTACTTAAGTCGGCATTGTGCCTTTTGTATTTAATTCCGATGAATTTCTGTGATTCATCGTCAAAAAGATGGTTCAAGAGATACAGTAAACCTGAAGTGAAGCATCGGAATCTATAACTAGTGTCACAGGAATGTTTCAAAACAAAGACAGTAAGAAGAGACAGTACACTTGTACTTAAGTCAGCATTGTGCTTTTTGTATTTAATTCCGATGCAATTTTTGTGTTTCATCGTCAATAAGAAGGTCCAAGGGATACAGTAAACCTGAAATGAAGCATCGGAATCTATAACTAGTGTCAGAGGAATGGTTCAAAGCATAGACAGTAAGATGAGTCAGTCTTCTTGTGCATAAGTCGGGTATGTGCCTTTTTTATTTAATTCCGATGCAAATTTCTGTGTTTCATCGTCAATAAGAAGGTCCAAGGCAAACAGTAAACCTGAAGTGAAGCATCGAAATCTATAACTAGTGTCACAGGAATGATTCAAAGCATAGACAGTAGGAATAGTCAGTCTTCTTGTACTTAAGTCGGCATTGTGCATTTTGTATTTAATTCCGATGCAATTTCTGTGTTTCATCGTCAATATGAAGGTCAGAGGGATACATTAAACCTGAAGTGAAGCATCGGAATTTATAACTAGTGTCACAGGAATGGTTCAAAACATGGTCAGTAAGAAGAGTCAGTCTTCTTGTACTTAATTCGGCATTGTGCCTTATTATTTAATTCCGATGCAATTTCTGTGCTTCATCGTCATTAAGAAGGTCAGAGGGCCACAGTTAACCTGAAGTGAAGCATCGGAATCTATAACAAGTGTCACAGAAATGGTTCAATACATAGTCAGTAAGAAGAGTCAGTCTTCTTGTACCTATGTCGGCATTGTGCCTTTTCTATTAAACCCGATGCAATTTCTATGTTTTGTCGTCAATAATAAGGTCCAAGGGATACAGTAAACCTGAAGTGAAGCATCGGAATCTATAACTAGTGTGACAGGAATGTTTCAAATCATTGTCAGTAAGAAGAGTCAGTCCTCTTGTACTTAAGTCGGC
This sequence comes from Schistocerca americana, assembly GCF_021461395.2. Classification (NCBI taxonomy): domain Eukaryota; kingdom Metazoa; phylum Arthropoda; class Insecta; order Orthoptera; family Acrididae; genus Schistocerca; species Schistocerca americana. The sequence goes on along the minus strand of NC_060121.1, from coordinate 12,309,699 downwards.
ATTGTGCTTTTTGTATCTAATTCCGATGCAATTTCTGTGTTTCATCGTCAATGAGAAGGTCCAAGGGATACAGTAAACATATAGTGAAGCATCGAAATCTATAACTAGTGTCACAGGTATGGTTCAAAACATAGACAGTAATAAGAGTCAGTCTTCTTGTACTTAAGTCGGCATTGTGCTTTTGTATTTAATTCCGATGCAATTTCTGTGTTTCATCGTCAATAAGAAGGTCAGAGGGATACAGTAAACCTGAAGAGAAGCATCGGAATCTATAACTAGTGTCACGGGAATGGTTCAAATCATAGACAGTAAGAAGAGTCAGTCTTCTTGTACTTAAGTCGGCATTGTGCCTTTTGTAATTAATTCCGATGCAATTTCTGTGTTTCATCGTCAATAAGAAGGTTTAAGGGATACAGTAAACCTGAAGTGAAGCATCGGAATCTATAACTAGAGTCACAGGAATGGTTCAAAACATAGTCAGTAAGAAGAGTCAGTCTTGTTGTACTTAAGTCGGCATTGTGCCTTTTCTATTTAACTCCGATGCAATTTCTGTGTTTCATCGTCAATAAGAAGGTCCAAGGGATGCAGTATACCTGAGACGAAGCATCGGAATCTATAGCTAGTGTAACAGGAATGGTTCAAAGCATAGACGGTAGGAAGAGTCAGCCATCTTTTACTTAAGTCGGCATTGTGCCTTTTCTATTTAATTCCGATGCAATTTCTGTGTTTCATCGTCAATAAGAAGGTCAGAGGGATACAGTAAACCTGAAGTGAATCATCGGAATCTATAACTAGTGTCACAGGAGTGGTTCAAAACATAGACAGTAGGAAGAGTCAGTCTACATGTACACAAATCGGCATTGTGCCTTTTGCATTAAATTCCGATGTAATTTCTGTGTTTCATCGTCAATAAGAAGGTCCAAGGGATACAGTAAACCTGAAGTGAAGCATCGGAATCTATTACTAGTGTCACAGGAATGTTACAAATCATAGACAGTAAGAAGAGTCAGTCTTCTTGTACGTAAGTCGGCACTGTGCCTTTTGTATTTAATTCCAATGCAATTTCTGTGTTTCTTCGTCAATAAGAAGGTCAGAGGGATACAGTAAACCTGAAGTGAATCATCGGAATCTATAACTAGTGTCACAGGAGTGGTTCAAAACATAGACAGTAGGAAAAGTCAGTCTACGTGTACATAAGTCGGCATTGTGCCTTTTGTATTTAATTCCGATGCAATTTCTGTGTTTCATCGTCCATAAGAAGGTCAGAGAGATACAGTAAACCTGAATTGAAGCATCAGAATCTATAACTAGTGTCACAGGAATGGTTCAAAACATTGACAGTAAGAAGAGTCAGTCTACTTGTACTTATGTCGGCATTGTGCCTTTTGTATTTAATTCCGATGCAATTTCTGTGTTTCATCGTCCATAAGAAGGTCAGAGAGATACAGTAAACCTGAATTGAAGCATCAGAATCTATATCTAGTGTCACAGGAATGGTACAAAACATAGACAGTAATAAGAGTCAGTCTTCTTGTACTTAAGTCGGCATTGTGCCTTTTGTATTTAATTCCGATACAATTTCTGTGTTTCGTCGTCAATAAGAAGGTCAGAGGGATACAGTAAACCTGAAGTGAAGCATCGGAATCTATAACTAGTGTCACAGGAATGATTCAAAGCATAGACAGTACGAAGAGTCAGTCTTCTTGTACTTAAGTCGGCATTGTGCCTTTTGTATTTAATTCCGATGCATTTTCTGTGTTTCATCGTCAATAAGAAGGTCAGAGGGATACATTAAACCTGAAGTGAAGCATCGGAATCTATAACTAGTGTCACGGGAATGGTTCAAAGCATGGTCATTAAGAAGAGTCAGTCTTCTTGTACCTATGTCGGCATTGTGCCTTTTGTATTAAACCCGATGCAATTTCTGTGTTTTGTCGTCAATAATAAGGTCCAAGGGATACAGTAAACCTGAAGTGAAGCATCGGAATCTATAACTAGTGTCACAGGTATGTTTCAAATCATTGTCAGTAAGAAGAGTCAGTCCTCTTGTACTTAAGTCGGCATTGTGCTTTTTGTATCTAATTCCGATGCAATTTCTGTGTTTCATAGGCAATTAGAAGGTCAGAGGGATACAGTAAACCTGAAGTGAAGCATCGGAATCTGTAACTAGTGTCACAGGAATGGTTCAAAACATAAACAGTAGGAAGAGTCAGTCTTCTTGTACTTAAGTCGGCATTGTGCCTTTTCTATTCAATTCCGATGCTATTTCTGTGTTTCGTCGTCAATAAGAAGGTCAGAGGCATACAGTAAACCTGAAGTGTAGCATCGGAATCTGTAACTAGTGTCAGAGAAATGTTTCAAAACATAGACAGTAAGATGAGTCAGTCTTCTTGTACATAAGTCGGCATTGTGCCTTTTGTAATTAATTCCGATGCAATTTCTGTCTTTCATCGTCAATAAGAAGGTCCAAGGGATACAGTAAACATATAGTGAAGCATCGAAATCTATAACTAGTGTCACAGGTATGGTTCAAAACATAGACTGTAATAAGAGTCAGTCTTCCTGTACTTAAGTCGGCATTGTGCCTTTTGTACTTAATTCCGATGCAATTTCTGTGTTTCATCGTCAATAAGAAGGTCAGAAGGATACAGTAAACCTGAAGTGAAGCATCGGAATCTATAACTAGTGTCACAGGAATGGTTCAAATCATAGACAGTAAGAAGAGTCAGTCTTCTTGTACTTAAGTCGGCATTGTGCCTTTTGTATTTAATTCCGATGCAATTTCTGTGTTTCATCGTCAATAAGAAGGTTTAAGGGATACAGTAAACCTGAAGTGAAGCATCGGAATCTATAACTAGAGTCACAGGAATGGTTCAAAACATAGTCAGTAAGAAGAGTCAGTCTTGTTGTACTTAAGTCGGCATTGTGCCTTTTCTATTTAATTCCGATGCAATTTCTGTGTTTCATCGTCAATAAGAAGGTCCAAGGGATGCAGTACACCTGAGACGAAGCATCGGAATCTATAGCTAGCGTAACAGGAATGGTTCAAAGCATAGACAGTAAAAAGAGTCAGTCATCTTTCACTTAAGTCGGCATTGTGCCTTTTCTACTTAATTCCGATGCAATTTCTGTGTTTCATCGTCAATAAGAAGGTCAGAGGGATACAGTAAACCTGAAGTGAATCATCGGAATCTATAACTAGTGTCACAGGAGTGGTTCAAAACATAGACAGTAGGAAGAGTCAGTCTACATGTACACAAGTCGGCATTGTGCCTTTTGTATTAAATTCCGATGTAATTTCTGTGTTTCATCGTCAATAAGAAGGTCAGAGGGATACAGTAAACCTGAAGTGGAGCATCGGAATCTATAACTAGTGTCACAGGAATGTTTCAAATCATTGTCAGTAAGAGGAGTCAGTCCTCTTGTACTTAAGTCGGCATTGTGCTTTTTGTATCTAATTCCGATGCAATTTTTGTGTTTCATCGGCAATTAGAAGGTCAGAGGGATACAGTAAACCTGAAGTGAGGCATCGGAATCTATAACTAGTGTCACAGGAATGTTTCAAATCATAGACAGTAAGAAGACTCAGTCCTCTTGTACTTAAGTCGGCATTGTGCTTTTCGTATCTAATTCCGATGCAATTTCTCTGTTTCATCGTCAATAAGAAGGTCAGAGGGATACAGTAAACCTGAAGTGAAGCATCGGAATCTATAACTAGTGTCACAGGAATGTTACAAATCATAGACATTAAGAAGAGTCAATCTTCTTGTACGTAAGTCGGCACTGTGCCTTTTGTATTTAATTCCAATGCAATTTCTGTGTTTCATCGTCAATAAGAAGGTCAGAGGGATGCAATAAATCTGAAGTGAAGCATCGGAATGTATAACTAGTGTCACAGGAATGATTAAAAGAAAAACGGTAGGAAGAGTCAGTCTTCTTGTACTTAAGTCGGCATTGTGCTTTTTCTATTTAATTCCGATGCAATTTCTGTGTTTCATCGTCAATATGAAGGTCAGATGGATACAGTAAACCTGAAGTGAAGCATCGGAATCTATACCTAGTGTCACAGGAATGGTTCAAAACATAGACAGTAGGAAGAGTCAGTCTTCTTGTACTTAAGTCGGCATTGTGCCTTTTGTATTTAATTCCGATGAATTTTCTGTGTATCGTCGTCAATAAGAAGGTCCAAGGGATACAGTAAACCTGAAGTGAGGCATCGGAATCTATAACTAGTGTCACAGGAATAGTTCAAAACATAGTCAGTAAGAAGAGTCAGCCTTCTTGTACTTAAGTCGGCATTGTGCCTTTTTATTTAATTCCGATGCTATTTCTGTGTTTCATCGTCAATAACAAGACCCAAGGGATGCAGTACACCTGAAACGAAGCATCGGAATCTGTAACTAGTGTAACAGGAATGAATCAAAACATAGACAGTAAGAAGAGTCAGTCTTGTTGTACTTAAGTCAGCAATGTGCCTTTTCTATATAATTCCGATGCAATTTCCGTGTTTCATCGTCAATAAGAAGGTCCAAGGGATACAGTAAACCTGAAGTGAATCATCGGAATCTATAACTAGTGTCACAGGAATGGTCCAAAACATAAACAGTAGGAAGAGTCAGTCTACATGTACTTAAGTCGGCATTGTGCCTTTTGTATTTAATTCCAATGTAATTTCTGTGTTCTATCGTCAATAAGAAGGTCAGAGTGATACAGTAAACCTGAAGTGAAGCATCGGAATCTATAACTAGTGTCACAGGAATGGTTCATAACATGGTCAGTAAGAAAAGTCAGTCTTCTTGTACTCAATTCGGCATTGTGCCTTTTTATTTAATTCCGATGCAATTTCTGTGTTTCATCGTCAATTAGAAGGTCAGAGGGATGCAGTATACCTGAAGTGAAACATCGCAATCTACAACTAGTGTTACAGAAATGGTTCAAAACGTAGTCAGTAAGAAGAGTCAGTCTTCTTGTACTTAAGTCGGCATTGTGCCTTTTCTATTAAACCCGCTGCAAATTCTGTGTTTCATCGCAAATACGAAGGTCAGACGGATACAGTAAACCTGATGTGAAGCATCGGAATGTATAACTAGTGTCACAGGAATGGTTCAAAACATAGAGAGTAGGAAGAGTCAGTCTTCTTGTACTTAAGTCGGTATTGTGCCTTTTGTATTTAATTCCGATGCAATTTCTGTGTTTCATCGTCAATATGAAGGTCAGAGGGATACATTAAACGTGAAGTGAAGCATCGGAATCTATAACTAGTGTCACAGGAATGGTTAAAACATGGTCAGTAAGAAGAGTCAGTCTTCTTTTACTTAATTCGGTATTGTGCTTTTTTATTTAATTCCGATGCAATTTCTGTGCTTCATCGTCAATGCTAAGGTCAGAGGGATACAGTTAACCTGAAGTGAAGCATCGGAATCTATAACTATTGTCACAAAAATGGTTCAAAACACAGTCAGTAAGAAGAGTCGGTCTTCTTGTACATAAGTCGGCATTGTGCCTTTTCTATTAAGCCCGATGTAATTTCTGTGTTTCATCGGCAATAAGAAGGCCAGAGGGATACAGTAAACCTGAATTGAAGCATCGGAATGTATGACTAGTGTCACAAGAATCGTTCAAAACATAGACAGTAGGAAGAGTCAGTCCTCTTCTACTTGAGTTGGCATTGTGCCTTTTGTATTTATTTCCGATGCAATTTCTGTGTTTCATCGGCAATAAGAAGGTCAGAGGGATACAGTAAACCTGAATTGAAGCATCGGAATGTATGACTAGTGTCACAGGAATCGTTCAATGCATAGACAGTAGGAAGAGTCAGTCTACTTGTACTTAAGTCGGCATTTAGCCTTTTCTAATTAATTCCGATGCAATTTCTGTCTTTCATCGTCAATAAGAAGGTCCAAGGGATACAGTAAACATATAGTGAAGCATCGAAATCTATAACTAGTGTCACAGGTATGGTTCAAAACATAGACAGTAATAAGAGTCAGTCTTCTTGTACTTAAGTCGGCATTGTGCCTTTTCTATTTAATTCCGATGCAATTTCTGTGTTTCATCGTCAATAAGAAGGACCAAGGGATGCAGTACACCTGAGACGAAGCATCGGAATCTATAGCTAGCGTAACAGGAGTGGTTCAAAGCGTAGACGGTAGGAAGAGTCAGTCATCTTTCACTTAAGTCGGCATTGTGCCTTTTCTACTTAATTCCGATGCAATTTCTGTGTTTCATCGTCAATAAGAAGGTCAGAGGGATACAGTAAACCTGAAGTGAATCATCGGAATCTATAACTAGTGTCACAGGAGTGGTTCAAAACATAGACAGTAGGAAGAGTCAGTCTACATGTACACAAGTCGGCATTGTGCCTTTTGTATTAAATTCCGATGTAATTTCTGTGTTTCATCGTCAATAAGAAGGTCAGAGGGATACAGTAAACCTGAAGTGAAGCATCGGAATCTATAACTAGTGTCACAGGAATGTTTCAAATCATTGTCAGTAAGAGGAGTCAGTCCTCTTGTACTTAAGTCGGCATTGTGCTTTTTGTATCTAATTCCGATGCAATTTCTGTGTTTCATCGGCAATTAGAAGGTCAGAGGGATACAGTAAACCTGAAGTGAGGCATCGGAATCTATAACTAGTGTCACAGGAATGTTTCAAATCATAGACAGTAAGAAGACTCAGTCCTCTTGTACTTAAGTCGGCATTGTGCTTTTCGTATCTAATTCCGATGCAATTTCTCTGTTTCATCGTCAATAAGAAGGTCAGAGGGATACAGTAAACCTGAAGTGAAGCATCGGAATCTATAACTAGTGTCACAGGAATGTTACAAATCATAGACATTAAGAAGGGTCAATCTTCTTGTACGTAAGTCGGCACTGTGCCTTTTGTATTTAATTCCAATGCAATTTCTGTGTTTCATCGACAATAAGAAGGTCAGAGGGATGCAATAAATCTGAAGTGAAGCATCGGAATGTATAACTAGTGTCACAGGAATGATTAAAAGAAAAACGGTAGGAAGAGTCAGTCTTCTTGTACTTAAGTCGGCATTGTGCTTTTTCTATTTAATTCCGATGCAATTTCTGTGTTTCATCGTCAATATGAAGGTCAGATGGATACAGTAAACCTGAAGTGAAGCATCGGAATCTATAACTAGTGTCACAGGAATGGTTCAAAACATAGACAGTAGGAAGAGTCAGTCTTCTTGTACTTAAGTCGGCATTGTGCCTTTTGTATTTAATTCCGATGAATTTTCTGTGTATCGTCGTCAATAAGAAGGTCCAAGGGATACAGTAAACCTGAAGTGAGGCATCGGAATCTATAACTAGTGTCACAGGAATAGTTAAAAACATAGTCAGTAAGAAGAGTCAGCCTTCTTGTACTTAAGTCGGCATTGTGCCTTTTTATTTAATTCCGATGCAATTTCTGTGTTTCATCGTCAATAACAAGACCCAAGGGATGCAGTACACCTGAAACGAAGCATCGGAATCTGTAACTAGTGTAACAGGAATGGTTCAAAACATAGACAGTAAGAAGAGTCAGTCTTGTTGTACTTAAGTCGGCATTGTGCCTTTTCTATTTAATTCCGATGCAATTTCTGTGTTTCATCGTCAATAAGAAGGTCCAAGGGATACAGTAAACCTGAAGTGAATCATCGGAATCTATAACTAGTGTCACAGGAATGGTCCAAAACATAAACAGTAGGAAGAGTCAGTCTACATGTACTTAAGTCGGCATTGTGCCTTTTGTATTTAATTCCAATGTAATTTCTGTGTTTCATCATCAATAAGGTCAGATGGATACAGTAAACCTGAAGTGAAGCATCGGAATCTATAACTAGTGTCACAGAAATTGTTCAAAACATAGTCAGTAAGAAGAGTCAGTCTTTTTGTACTTATGTCGGCATTGTGCATTTTCTATTTCATTCCGATGTAATTTCTGTGTATCATCGTCAATAAGAAGGTCCAAGGGATACAGTAAAACTGAAGTGAAGCATCACAATCTGTAACTAGTGTCACAGGAATGGTTCACAACATAGTCAGTAAGAAGAGTCAGTCTTCTTGTACTTAAGTAGGCATTGGGCCTTTTGTATTTAATTCCGATGCAATTTCTGTGTTTCATCGTCGATAAGAAGGTCAGAAGGATACATTAAACGTGAAGTGAAGCATCGGAATCTATAACTAGTGTCACAGGAATGGTTCAAAACATGGTCAGTAAGAAATGTCAGTCTTCTTGTACTTAAGTCGGCATTGTGCCTTTTGTATTTAATTCCGATGCATTTTCTGTGTATCATCGTCAATAAGAAGGTCCAAGGGATACAGTAAAACTGAAGTGAAGCATCACAATCTGTAACTAGTGTCACAGGAATGGTTCACAACATAGTCAGTAAGAAGAGTCAGTCTTCTTGTACTTAAGTAGGCATTGTGCCTTTTGTATTTAATTCCGATGCAATTTCTGTGTTTCATCGTCGATAAGAAGGTCAGAAGGATACAGTAAACCTGAAGTGAAGCATCGGAATCTATAACTAGTAACTCAGGAATGGTTCAACACATAGACGGTAAGAAGAGTCAGTCTTCTTATACTTAAGTCGGCAATGTGCATTTTCTATTTAATTCCGATGCAATTTCTGTGTTTCATCGTCAATATGAAGGTCAGAGGGATACAGTGAACCTGAAGTGAAGCATCGGAATCTATAACTAGTGTCACAGGAATGGTTCAAAACATTGACAGTAGGAAGAGTCAGTCTTCTTGTACTTAAGTCGGCATTGTGCCTTTTGTATTTAATTCCGATGAATTTTCTGTGTTTCATCGGAAATAAGAAGGTCAGATGGATACAGTAAACCTGAAGTGAAGCATCGGAATCTATAACTAGTGTCACAGGAATGGTTCAAAACATTGACAGTAGGAAGAGTCAGTCTTCTTGTACTTAAGTCGGCATTGTGCCTTTTGTATTTAATTCCGATGAATTTTCTGTGTTTCATCGGAAATAAGAAGGTCAGATGGATACAGTAAACCTGAATTGAAGCATCGGAATGTATGACTAGTGTCACAGGAATCGTTCAATGCATAGACAGTAGGAAGAGTCAGTCTACTTGTACTTAAGTTGGCATTTAGCCTTTTGTATTTAATTCCGATGCATTTTCTGTGTTTCATCGGAAATAAGAAGGTCAGATGGATACAGAAAACCTGAAGTTAAGCATCGGAATCATTAACTAGTGTCACAGAAATGGTTCAAAACATAGTCAGTAAGAAGAGTCAGTCTTTTTGTACTTATGTCGGCATTGTCCCTTTTCTATTTAATTCCGATGCAATTTCTGTGTCTCATCGTCAATAAGAAGGTAAGAGGGATACAGTAAACCAGAAGTGAAGCATCGGAATGTATAACTAGTGTCACAGAAATCGTTCAAAACGTAGACAGTAGGAAGAGTCAGACTACTTGTACTTAAGTCGGCATTGTGCCTTTTGTATTTAATTCCGATGCAATTTCTGTGTTTCATCGTCAATAAGGAGGTCCAAGGAATACAGTACACCTGAAGTGAAGAATCGGAATCTATAACTAGTGTCACAGGAATGGTTCAAATCATAGACAGTAAGAAAAGTCAGTCTTCATGTACTTCAGTCGGCATTGTGCCTTTTGTATTTAATTCCGATGCCATTTCTGTGTTTCATCGTCAATAGGAAGGTCAGAGGGATTCAGTAAACCTGAAGTGAAGCATCGGAATGTATAACTAGTGTCACAGGAATGGTTCAAAACATAGACGGTAAGAAGAGGCAGTCTTCTTGTACTTAAGTCGGCATTGTGCTTTTGTACTTAATTCCGATGCAATTTCTGTGTTTCATCGTCAATAAGAAGGTCAGAAGGATACAGTAAACCTGAAGTGAAGCATCGGAATCTATAACTAGTGTCATAGGAGTGGTTCAAAACACAGACGGTAAGTTGAGTCAGTCTTCTTGTACATAAGCCGGCATTGTGACTTTTCTATGTAATTCCGATGCAATTTCTGTTTTTCATCGTCAATAAGAAGGTCAGAGGGATACAGTGAACCTGAAGTGTAGCATCGGAATCTATAACTAGCGTCACAGGAATGGTTTAAACATAGACAATAGGAAGGGTCAGTCTTCTTGTATTTAAGTCGGCATTGTGCCTTTTCTATTTAAATCCGATGCAATTTCTGTGTTTCATCGTCAATAAGAAGGTCAGAGGGATACAGTAAACCTGATGTGAGGCATCGGAATCTATAACTAGTGTTACAGGAATGATTCAAAACGTAGACAGTAGGATGAGTCCGTCTTCTTGTATTTAAGTCGGCATTGTGCCTTTTCTATTTAATTCCGTTGCAATTTCTGTGTTTCATCGTCAATAAGAAGGTCAGATGGATACAGTAAACCTGAAGTGAAGCATCGGAATCTATAACTAGTGTCACAGAAATGGTTCAAAACATAGTCAGTAAGAAGAGTCAGTCATTTTGTACTTATGTCGGCATTGTGCCTTTTCTACTAAGAACGATGCAATTTCTGTGTTTCATCGGCAATAAGAAGGCCAGAGGGATACAGTAAACCTGAATTGAAGCATCGGAATGTATGACTAGTGTCACAAGAATCGTTCAAAACATAGACAGTAGGAAGAGTCAGTCCTCTTCTACTTGAGTTGGCATTGTGCCTTTTGTATTTATTTCCGATGCAATTTCTGTGTTTCATCGGCAATAAGTAGGTCAGAGGGATACAGTAAACCTGAATTGAAGCATCGGAATGTATGACTAGTGTCACAGGAATCGTTCAATGCATAGACAGTAGGAAGAGTCAGTCTACTTGTACTTAAGTCGGCATTTAGCATTTTGTATTTAATTCCGATGCATTTTCTGTGTTTCGTCGTCACTAAGAAGGTCCTAGGGATACAGTAAACCTGAAGTGAAGCATCGGAATGTATAACTAGTGTCACAGGAATGATTCAAAACATAGACAGTAGGAAGAATCAGTCTTCATGTACTTAAGTCGGCATTGTGCTTTTTCTATTTAATTCCGATGCAATTTCTGTGTTTCACCGTCAATAAGAAGGTCAGATGTATACAGTAAACCTGAAGAGTAGCATCGGAATCTATAACTAGTGTCACAGGAATGGTTCAAACATAGACAGTAGGAAGAGTCGGTCTTCTTTTATTTAAGTCGGCATTGTGCCTTTTGTATTTAATTCCGATGCCATTTCTGTGTTTCATCGTCAATAAGAAGGTCAGATGGATACAGTAAACCTGAAGTGTAGCATCGGAATCAATAACTAGTGTCACAGGAATGGTTCAAAAATAGACCGTAGGAAGAGTCAGTCTTCTTGTATTTAAGTCGGCATTGTGCCTTTTGTATTTAATTCCGATGCAATTTCTGTGTTTCATCGTCAATAAGAAGGTCCAAGGAATACAATAAACCTGAAGTGAGTCATCGGAATCTATAACTAGTGTCACAGGACGGGTTCAAAACATAGTCTGTAGGATGAGTCAGTCTTCTTGTACTTAAGTCGGCATTTAGCCTTTTGTATTTAATTCCGATGCATTTTCTGTGTTTCATCGTCAATAAGATGGTCCAAGGATACAGTACACCTGAAGTGCAGCATCGGAATCTATAACTAGTGTCACAGGAAAGTTTCAAATCATTGTCAGTAAGAAGAGTCAGTCCTCTTGTACTTAAGTCGGCATTGTGCTTTTTGTATCTAATTCCGATGCAATTTCTGTGTTTCATCGGCAATTAGAGGGTCAGAGGGGTACAGTAAACCTGAAGTGATGAATCGGAATGTATGACTAGTGTCAAAGGAATGATTCAAAACATAGACAGTAGGACGAGTCAAGCTTCATGTACTTAAGTCGGCATTGTGCCTTTTGTATTTAATTCCGACGTAATTTCTGTGTTTCATCGTCAATAAGAAGGTCAGAGGGATACAGTAAACGTGAAGTGAAGCATCGGAATCTGTAACTAGTGTCACAGGAATGGTTCAAAACATAAGCAGTAGGAAGAGTCAGTCTTCTTGTACTTAAGTCGGCATTGTGCCTTTTCTATTCAATTCCGATGCTATTTCTGTGTTTCGTCGTCAATAAGAAGGTCAGAGGCATACAGTAAACCTGAAGTGAAGCATCGGAATCTATAACTAGTGTCAGAGAAATGGTTCAAAACATAGACAGTAAGATGAGTCAGTCTCCTTGTACATAAGTCGGCATTGTGCCTTTTGTAATTAATTCCGATGCAATTTCCTTCTTTCATCGTCAATAAGAAGGTCCAAGGGATACAGTAAACATATAGTGAAGCATCGAAATCTATAACTAGTGTCACAGGTATGGTTCAAAACATAGACAGTAATAAGAGTCAGTCTTCTTGTACTTAAGTCGGCATTGTGCCTTTTGTATTTAATTCCGATGCAATTTCTGTGTTTCATCGTCTATAAGAAGGTCAGAGGGATACAGTAAACCTGAAGTGAAGCATCGGAATCTATAACTAGTGTCACAGGAATGCTTCAAATCATAGACAGTAAGAAGAGTCAGTCTTCTTGTACTTAAGTCGGCATTGTGCCTTTTGTATTTAATTCCGATGCAATTTCTGTGTTTCATCGTCAATAAGAAGGTTTAAGGGATACAGTAAACCTGAAGTGAAGCATCGGAATCTATAACTAGAGTCACAGGAATGGTTCAAAGCATAGTCAGTAAGAAGAGTCAGTCTTGTTGTACTTAAGTCGGCATTGTGCCTTTTCTATTTAATTCCGATGCAATTTCTGTGTTTCATCGTCAATAAGAAGGTCCAAGGGATGCAGTACACCTGAGACGAAGCATCGGAATCTATAGCTAGCGTAACAGGAATGGTTCAAAGCATAGACGGTAGGAAGAGTCAGTCATCTTTCACTTAAGTCGGCATTGTGCCTTTTCTACTTAATTCCGATGCAATTTCTGTGTTTAATCGTCAATAAGAAGGTCAGAGGGATACAGTAAACCTGAAGTGAATCATCGGAATCTATAACTAGTGTCACAGGAGTGGTTCAAAACATAGACAGTAGGAAGAGTCAGTCTACATGTACACAAGTCGGCATTGTGCCTTTTGTATTAAATTCCGATGTAATTTCTGTGTTTCATCGTCAATAAGAAGGTCAGAGGGATACAGTAAACCTGAAGTGAAGCATCGGAATCTATAACTAGTGTCACAGGAATGGTTCAAATCATAGACAGTAAGAAGAGTCAGTCTTCTTGTACTTAAGTCGGCATTGTGCTTTTTGTATCTAATTCCGATGCAATTTCTGTGTTTCATCGGCAATTAGAAGGTCAGAGGGATACAGTAAACCTGAAGTGAGGCATCGGAATCTATAACTAGTGTCACAGGAATGTTTCAAATCATAGACAGTAAGAAGACTCAGTCCTCTTGTACTTAAGTCGGCATTGTGCTTTTCGTATCTAATTCCGATGCAATTTCTCTGTTTCATCGTCAATAAGAAGTCAGAGGGATACAGTAAACCTGAAGTGAAGCATCGGAATCTATAACTAGTGTCACAGGAATGTTACAAATCATAGACAGTAAGAAGAGTCAATCTTCTTGTACGTAAGTCGGCACTGTGCCTTTTGTATTTAATTCCAATGCAATTTCTGTGTTTCATCGTCAATAAGAAGGTCAGAGGGATGCAATAAATCTGAAGTGAAGCATCGGAATGTATAACTAGTGTCACAGGAATGATTAAAAAAAAACACTGTAGGAAGAGTCAGTCTTCATGTACTTAAGTCGGCATTGTGCTTTTTCTATTTAATTCCGATGCAATTTCTGTGTTCATCGTCAATATGAAGGTCAGATGGATACAGTAAACCTGAAGTGAAGCATCGGAATCTATAACTAGTGTCACAGAAATGGTTCAAAACATAGTCAGTAAGAAGAGTCAGTCTTTTTGTACTTATGTCGGCATTGTGCATTTTCTATTTAATTCCGATGCAATTTCTGTGTTTCATCGTCAATAAGAAGGTCAGAGGGATACAGTAAAGCTAAAGTGAAGCATCAGAACGTATAACTAGTGTCACAGGAATGGTTAAAAACATAGACAGTTAGAAGAGTCAGTCTTCTTGTACTTAAGTCGGCATTGTGCCTTTTGTATTTAATTCCGATGCATTTTCTGTGTATCATCGTCAATAAGAAGGTCCAAGGGATACAGTAAAACTGAAGTGAAGCATCACAATCTGTAACTAGTGTCACAGGAATGGTTCGAAACATAGACAGTAAGAAGAGTCAGTCTACTTGTACTTAAGTGGCATTGTGCCTTTGTATTTAATTGCGATGCAATTTCTGTGTTTCATCGTCAATAAGAAGGTCCAAGGGATAGAGTAAACATATAGTGAAGCATCGGAATCTAAAACTGGTCTCACAGGACATTGTTCACAACATAGTCAGTAAGAAGAGTCAGTCTTCTTGTACTTAAGTAGGCATTGTGCTTTTTGTATTTAATTCCGATGCAATTTCTGTGTTTCATCGTCGATAAGAAGGTCAGAAGGATACAGTAAACCTGAAGTGAAGCATCGGAATCTATAACTAGTGACACAGGAATGGTTCAACACATAGACAGTAAGAAGAGTCAGTCTTCTTGTACTTAGGTCGGCAATGTGCCTTTTCTATTTAATTCCGATGCAATTTCTGTGTTTCATCGTCAATATGAAGGTCAGAGGGATACAGTGAACCTGAAGTGAAGCATCGGAATCTATAACTAGTGTCACAGGAATGGTTCAAAACATTGACAGTAGGAAGAGTCAGTCTTCTTGTACTTAAGTCGGCATTGTGCCTTTTGTATTTAATTCCGATGAATTTTCTGTGTATCGTCGTCAATAAGAAGGTCCAAGGGATACAGTAAACCTGAAGTGAGGCATCGGAATCTATAACTAGTGTCACAGGAATAGTTCAAAACATAGTAAGAAGAGTCAGCCTTCTTGTACTTAATTCGGCATTGTGCCTTTTTATTTAATTCCGTTGCAATTTCTGATTCATCGTCAATGCTAAGGTCAGAGGGATACAGTGAACCTGAAGTGAAGCATCGGAATCTATAACTAGTGTCACAGGAATGGTTCAAAACATAGACAGTTAGAAGAGGCAGTCTTCTTGTACTTAAGTCGGCATTGTGCCTTTTGTATTTAATTCCGATGCAATTTCTGTGTTTCATCGTCGATAAGAAGGACCAAGGTATACAGTAAACCTGAAGTGAAGCATCGGAAACTATAACTAGTGTCACAGGAACAGTTCAAACATAGACAGTAGGAAGAGTCCGTCTTCTTGTACTTAAGTCGGCATTGTGCCTTTTGTATTTAATTCCGATGAAATTTCTTTGTTTCATCGTCAATACGAAGATCCAAGGGATACAGTAAACCTGAAGTGAAGCATCGGAATCTATAACTAGTGTCACAGGAATGGTTCAAATATAGACAGTAAGGAGAGTCAGTCTTCTTGTACTTAAGTCGCCATTGTGCTTTTTGTACTTAATTCCGATGCAATTTCTGTGTTTCATCGTCAATAAGAAGGTCAGACGGATACAGTAAACCTGAAGTGAAGCATCGGAATCTATAACTAGTGACACAGGAATGGTTCAACACATAGACAGTAAGAAGAGTCAGTCTTCTTGTACTTCAGTCGGCAATGTGCCTTTTCTATTTAATTCCGATGCAATTTCTGTGTTTCATCGTCAATATGAAGGTCAGAGGGATACAGTGAACCTGAAGTGAAGCATCGGAATCTATAACTAGCGTCACAGGAATGGTTCAAAGCATAGACAATAGGAAGGGTCAGTCTTCTTGTATTTAAGTCGGCATTGTGCCTTTTCTATTTAATTCCGATGCAATTTCTGTGTTTCGTCGTCAATAAGAAGGTCCAAGGGATACAGTAAACCTGAAGTGAAGCATCGGAATCTATAACTAGTGTCACAGGAATGTTACAAAACATAGACAGTACGAAGAGTCAGTCTTCTTGTACTTAAGTAGGCATTGTGCCTTTTCTATTTAATTCCGATGCAATTTCTGTGTTTCATCGTCAATAAGAAAGTCAGATGGATACAGTAAACCTGAAGTGAAGCATCGGAATCTATA
This sequence comes from Schistocerca americana, assembly GCF_021461395.2. Lineage (NCBI taxonomy): Eukaryota > Metazoa > Arthropoda > Insecta > Orthoptera > Acrididae > Schistocerca > Schistocerca americana. Next base: position 12,293,632 of record NC_060121.1, on the reverse strand, counting down.
ACTAGTGTCACAGAAATGGTTCAAAACATAGTCAGTAAGAAGAGTCAGTCTTTTTGTACTTATGTCGGCATTGTGCATTTTCTATTTAATTCCGATGCAATTTCTGTGTTTCATCGTCAATAAGAAGGTCAGAGGGATACAGTAAAGCTGAAGTGAAGCATCAGAATGTATAACTAGTGTCACAGGAATGGTTAAAAACATAGACAGTTAGAAGAGTCAGTCTTCTTGTACTTAAGTCGGCATTGTGCCTTTTGTATTTAATTCCGATGCATTTTCTGTGTATCATCGTCAATAAGAAGGTCCAAGGGATACAGTAGAGCTGAAGTGAAGCATCACAATCTGTAACTAGTGTCACAGGAATGGTTCAAAACATAGACAGTAAGAAGTGTCAGTCTACTTGTACTTATGTGGCATTGTGCCTTTTGTATTTAATTCCGATGCAATTTCTGTGTTTCATCGTCAATAAGAAGGTCCAAGGGATAGAGTAAACATATAGTGAAGCATCGGAATCTAAAACTGGTCTCACAGGACATTGTTCACAACATAGTCAGTAAGAAGAGTCAGTCTTCTTGTACTTAAGTAGGCATTGTGCCTTTTGTATTTAATTCCGATGCAATTTCTGTGTTTCATCGTCAATAAGAAGGTCCAAGGGATAGAGTAAACATATGGTGAAGCATCGGAATCTGAAACTGGTCTCACAGGACATTGTTCACAACATTGTCAGTAAGAAGAGTCAGTCTTCTTGTACTTAAGTAGGCATTGTGCCTTTTCTATTTAATTCCGATGCAATTTCTGTATTTCGTCGTCAATGAGAAGGTCCAAGGGATACAGTAAATCTGAAGTGAAGCATCGGAAACTATAGCTAGTGTCACAGGAATGGTTCAAAACATAGACAGTTAGAAGAGTCAGTCTTCTTGTACTTAAGTCGGCATTGTGCCTTTTGTATTTAATTCCGATGCAATTTCTGTGTTTCATCGTCGATAAGAAGTACCAAGGTATACAGTAAACCTGATGTGAAGCATCGGAATCTATAACTAGTGTCACAGGAACAGTTCAAACATAGACAGTAGGAAGGGTCCGTCTTCTTGTACTTAAGTCGGCATTGTGCCTTTTGTATTTAATTCCGATGAAATTTCTTTGTTTCATCGCCAATAAGAAGATCCAAGGGATACAGTAAACCTGAAGTGAAGCATCGGAATCTATAACTAGTGTCACAGGAATGGTTCAAAACGTAGACAGTAAGAAGAGTCAGTCTTCTTGTACTTAAGTCGCCATTGTGCTTTTTGTACTTAATTCCGATGCAATTTCTGTGTTTCATCGTCAATAAGAAGGTCAGAAGGATACAGTAAACCTGAAGTGAAGCATCGGAATCTATAACTAGTGACACAGGAATGGTTCAACACATAGACAGTAAGAAGAGTCAGTCTTCTTGTACTTAAGTCGGCAATGTGCCTTTTCTATTTAATTCCGATGCAATTTCTGTGTTTCATCGTCAATATGAAGGTCAGAGGGATACAGTGAACCTGAAGTGAAGCATCGGAATCTATAACTAGTGTCACAGGAATGGTTCAAATCATAGACAGTACGAAGAGTCAGTCTTCTTGTACTTAAGTAGGCATTGTGCCTTTTCTATTTAATTCCGATGCAATTTCTGTGTTTCATCGTCAATAAGAAAGTCAGATGGATACAGTAAACCTGAAGTGAAGCATCGGAATCTATAACTAGTGTCACAGAAATGGTTCAAAACATAGTCAGTAAGAAGAGTCAGTCTTTTTGTACTTATGTCGGCATTATGCATTTTCTATTTAATTCCGATGCAATTTCTGTGTTTCATCGTCAATAAGAAGGTCAGAGGGATACAGTAAACCTGAAGTGAAGCATCGGAATGTATAACTAGTGTCACAGGAATCGTTCAAAATATATACAGTAGGAAGAGTCAGTCTTCTTCTACTTGATTCGGCATTGTGCCTTTTGTATTTATTTCCGACGCACTTTCTGTGTCTCATCGTCAATAAGAAGGTCCAAGGGATGCAGTACACCTGAAACGAAGCATCGGAATCTATAACTAGTCTAACAGGAATGGCTCAAAAAATAGACAGTAAGAAGAGTCAGTCTACTTGTACTTAAGTGGCATTGTGCCTTTTGTATTTAATTGCGATGCAATTTCTGTGTTTCATCGTCAATAAGAAGGTCCAAGGGATAGAGTAAACATATAGTGAAGCATCGGAATCTAAAACTTTTCTCACAGGACATTGTTCACAACATAGTCAGTAAGAAGAGTCAGTCGTCTTGTACTTAAGTAGGCATTGTGCCTTTTGTATTTAATTCCGATGCAATTTCTGTGTTTCATCGTCGATAAGAAGGTCAGAAGGATACAGTAAACCTGAAGTGAAGCATCGGAATCTATAACTAGTGACACAGGAATGGTTCAACACATAGACAGTAAGAAGAGTCAGTCTTCTTGTACTTAGGTCGGCAATGTGCCTTTTCTATTTAATTCCGATGCAATTTCTGTGTTTCATCGTCAATATGAAGGTCAGAGGGATACAGTGAACCTGAAGTGAAGCATCGGAATCTATAACTAGTGTCACAGGAATGGTTCAAAACATTGACAGTAGGAAGAGTCAGTCTTCTTGTACTTAAGTCGGCATTGTGCCTTTTGTATTTAATTCCGATGAATTTTCTGTGTATCGTCGTCAATAAGAAGGTCCAAGGGATACAGTAAACCTGAAGTGAGGCATCGGAATCTATAACTAGTGTCACAGGAATAGTTCAAAACATAGTAAGAAGAGTCAGCCTTCTTGTACTTAATTCGGCATTGTGCCTTTTTATTTAATTCCGTTGCAATTTCTGTGCTTCATCGTCAATGCTAAGGTCAGAGGGATACAGTGAACCTGAAGTGAAGCATCGGAATCTATAACTAGTGTCACAGGAATGGTTCAAAACATAGACAGTTAGAAGAGGCAGTCTTCTTGTACTTAAGTCGGCATTGTGCCTTTTGTATTTAATTCCGATGCAATTTCTGTGTTTCATCGTCGATAAGAAGGACCAAGGTATACAGTAAACCTGAAGTGAAGCATCGGAAACTATAACTAGTGTCACAGGAACAGTTCAAACACAGACAGTAGGAAGAGTCCGTCTTCTTGTACTTAAGTCGGCATTGTGCCTTTTGTATTTAATTCCGATGAAATTTCTTTGTTTCATCGTCAATACGAAGATCCAAGGGATACAGTAAACCTGAAGTGAAGCATCGGAATCTATAACTAGTGTCACAGGAATGGTTCAAATATAGACAGTAAGGAGAGTCAGTCTTCTTGTACTTAAGTCGCCATTGTGCTTTTTGTACTTAATTCCGATGCAATTTCTGTGTTTCATCGTCAATAAGAAGGTCAGACGGATACAGTAAACCTGAAGTGAAGCATCGGAATCTATAACTAGTGACACAGGAATGGTTCAACACATAGACAGTAACAAGAGTCAGTCTTCTTGTACTTCAGTCGGCAATGTGCCTTTTCTATTTAATTCCGAAGCAATTTCTGTGTTTCATCGTCAATATGAAGGTCAGAGGGATACAGTGAACCTGAAGTGAAGCATCGGAATCTATAACTAGCGTCACAGGAATGGTTCAAAGCATAGACAATTGGAAGGGTCAGTCTTCTTGTATTTAAGTCGGCATTGTGCCTTTTCTATTTAATTCCGATGCAATTTCTGTGTTTCGTCGTCAATAAGAAGGTCCAAGGGATACAGTAAACCTGAAGTGAAGCATCGGAATCTATAACTAGTGTCACAGGAATGTTACAAAACATAGACAGTTAGAAGAGTCAGTCTACTTGTACTTAAGTCGGCATTGTGCCTTTTGTATTTAATTCCGATGAAATTTCTTTATTTCATCGCCAATAAGAAGATCCAAGGGATACAGTAAACCTGAAGTGAAGCATCGGAATCTATAACTAGTGTCACAGGAACAGTTCAAACATAGACAGTAGGAAGGGTCCGTCTTCTTGTACTTAAGTCGGCATTGTGCCTTTTGTATTTAATTCCGATGAAATTTCTTTGTTTCATCGCCAATAAGAAGATCCAAGGGATACAGTAAACCTGAAGTGAAGCATCGGAATCTATAACTGGTGTCACTGGAATGGTTCAAAACGTAGACAGTAAGAAGAGTCAGTCTTCTTGTACTTAAGTCGCCATTGTGCTTTTTGTACTTAATTCCGATGCAATTTCTGTGTTTCATCGTCAATAAGAAGGTCAGAAGGATACAGTAAACCTGAAGTGAAGCATCGGAATCTATAACTAGTGACACAGGAATGGTTCAACACATAGACAGTAAGAAGAGTCAGTCTTCTTGTACTTAAGTCGGCAATGTGCCTTTTCTATTTAATTCCGATGCAATTTCTGTGTTTCATCGTCAATATGAAGGTCAGAGGGATACAGTGAACCTGAAGTGAAGCATCGGAATCTATAACTAGTGTCACAGGAATGGTTCAAATCTTAGACAGTACGAAGAGTCAGTCTTCTTGTACTTAAGTAGGCATTGTGCCTTTTCTATTTAATTCCGATGCAATTTCTGTGTTTCATCGTCAATAAGAAAGTCAGATGGATACAGTAAACCTGAAGTGAAGCATCGGAATCTATAACTAGTGTCACAGAAATGGTTCAAAACATAGTCAGTAAGAAGAGTCAGTCTTTTTGTACTTATGTCGGCATTATGCATTTTCTATTTAATTCCGATGCAATTTCTGTGTTTCATCGTCAATATAAAGGTCAGAGGGATACAGTAAACCTGAAGTGAAGCATCGGAATGTATAACTAGTGTCACAGGAATCGTTCAAAATATATACAGTAGGAAGAGTCAGTCTTCTTCTACTTGATTCGGCATTGTGCCTTTTGTATTTATTTCCGACGCACTTTCTGTGTCTCATCGTCAATAAGAAGGTCCAAGGGATGCAGTACACCTGAAACGAAGCATCGGAATCTATAACTAGTCTAACAGGAATGGCTCAAAAAATAGACAGTAAGAAGAGTCAGTCTTCTTGTACTTAAGTCGGCATTGTGCCTTTTCTATTTATTTCCGATGCAATTTCTGTGTTTCATCGTCAATAAGAAGGTTTAAAGGGATACAGTAAACCTGAAGTGAATCATTGGAATCTATAACTAGTGTCACAGTAATGGTCCAAAACATATACAGTAGGAGGTGTCAGTCTACATGTACTTAAGTCGGCATTGTGCCTTTTGTATTTAATTCCAATGTAATTTCTGTGTTTCTTCGTCAATAAGAAGGTCAGAGGGATACAGTTAAACGGAAGTGAAGCATCACAATCTATAACTAGTGTCACAGGAATGGTTCAAAACATAGTCAGTAAGAAGAGTCAGTCTACTTGTACTTAAGTCGGCATTGTGCCTTTTGTATTTAATTCCGATGCAATTTCTGTGTTTCATCGTCAATAAGATGGACCAAGGGATACAGTACACCTGAAGTGAAGCATCGGAATCTATAATCAGTGTCACAGAAATGGTTTAAATCATAGACATTAAGAAGAGTCAGTCTACTTGTACTTAAGTCAGCATTGTGCCTTTTCTATTTAATTCCGATGCAATTTCTGTGTTTCATCGTCAATAAGAAGTTCAGAGGGATACAGTAAACCTGAAGTGAGGCATCGGAATCTATAACTAGTGTCACAGGAATGGTTAAAAAATAGAGAGTAAGAAGAGTCAGTCTTCTTATTCATAAGTCGGCGTTTTTCCTTTTGTAATTACTTCCGATGCAATTTCTGTGTTTCATCGTCAATAAGAAGGTCAGTGGGATACAGTGAACATATAGTGAAGCATCGGAATCTGAAACTGGTCTCACAGGACATGTTCACAACATAGTCAGTAAGAAGAGTCAGTCTTCTCGTACTTAAGTAGGCATTGTGCCTTTTGCATTTAATTCCGATGCAATTTCTGTGTTTAATCGTCAATAAGAAGGTCAGAGGGTTACAGTAAACCTAAATTGAAGCATCGGAATCTATAACTAGTGTCACAGGAATGGTTCAAAGCATAGACACTAGGTAGAGTCAGTCTTCTTGTACTGTAGTCGGCATTGTAACTTTTCTATTTAATTCCGACTCAATTTCTATGAATAATCGTCAATAAGAAGGTTCAAGGGATACAGTAAACCTGAAGTGAAGCATCGGAATCTATAACTAGTGACACAGGAATGGTTCAACACATAGACAGTAAGAAGAGTCAGTCTTCTTGTACTTAGGTCGGCAATGTGCCTTTTCTATTTAATTCCGATGCAATTTCTGTGTTTCATCGTCAATATGAAGGTCAGAGGGATACAGTGAACCTGAAGTGAAGCATCGGAATCTATAACTAGTGTCACAGGAATGGTTCAAAACATTGACAGTAGGAAGAGTCAGTCTTCTTGTACTTAAGTCGGCATTGTGCCTTTTGTATTTAATTCCGATGAATTTTCTGTGTATCGTCGTCAATAAGAAGGTCCAAGGGATACAGTAAACCTGAAGTGAGGCATCGGAATCTATAACTAGTGTCACAGGAATAGTTCAAAACATAGTAAGAAGAGTCAGCCTTCTTGTACTTAATTCGGCATTGTGCCTTTTTATTTAATTCCGTTGCAATTTCTGTGCTTCATCGTCAATGCTAAGGTCAGAGGGATACAGTGAACCTGAAGTGAAGCATCGGAATCTATAACTAGCGTCACAGGAATGGTTCAAAGCATAGACAATAGGAAGGGTCAGTCTTCTTGTATTTAAGTCGGCATTGTGCCTTTTCTATTTAATTCCGATGCAATTTCTGTGTTTCGTCGTCAATAAGAAGGTCCAAGGGATACAGTAAACCTGAAGTGAAGCATCGGAATCTATAACTAGTGTCACAGGAATGTTACAAAACATAGACAGTACGAAGAGTCAGTCTTCTTGTACTTAAGTAGGCATTGTGAATTTTCTATTTAATTCCGATGCAATTTCTGTGTTTCATCGTCAATAAGAAAGTCAGATGGATACAGTAAACCTGAAGTGAAGCATCGGAATCTATAACTAGTGTCACAGAAATGGTTCAAAACATAGTCAGTAAGAAGAGTCAGTCTTTTTGTACTTATGTCGGCATTGTGCATTTTCTATTTAATTCCGATGCAATTTCTGTGTTTCATCGTCAATAAGAAGGTCAGAGGGATACAGTAAAGCTGAAGTGAAGCATCAGAATGTATAACTAGTGTCACAGGAATGGTTAAAAACATAGACAGTTAGAAGAGTCATCTTCTTGTACTTAAGTCGGCATTGTGCCTTTTGTATTTAATTCCGATGCATTTTCTGTGTATCATCGTCAATAAGAAGGTCCAAGGGATACAGTAGAGCTGAAGTGAAGCATCACAATCTGTAACTAGTGTCACAGGAATGGTTCAAAACATAGACAGTAAGAAGAGTCAGTCTACTTGTACTTATGTGGCATTGTGCCTTTTGTATTTAATTCCGATGCAATTTCTGTGTTTCATCGTCAATAAGAAGGTCCAAGGGATAGAGTAAACATATAGTGAAGCATCGGAATCTAAAACTGGTCTCACAGGACATTGTTCACAACATAGTCAGTAAGAAGAGTCAGTATTCTTGTACTTAAGTAGGCATTGTGCCTTTTGTATTTAATTCCGATGCAATTTCTGTGTTTCATCGTCAATAAGAAGGTCCAAGGGATAGAGTAAACATATGGTGAAGCATCGGAATCTGAAACTGGTCTCACAGGACATTGTTCACAACCTTGTCAGTAAGAAGAGTCAGTCTTCTTGTACTTAAGTAGGCATTGTGCCTTTTGTATTTAATTCCGATGCAATTTCTGTATTTCGTCGTCAATAAGAAGGTCCAAGGGATACAGTAAATCTGAAGTGAAGCATCGGAAACTATAGCTAGTGTCACAGGAATGGTTCAAAACATAGACAGTTAGAAGAGTCAGTCTTCTTGTACTTAAGTTGGCATTGTGCCTTTTGTATTTAATTCCGATGCAATTTCTGTGTTTCATCGTCGATAAGAGGTACCAAGGTATACAGTAAACCTGATGTGAAGCATCGGAATCTATAACTAGTGTCACAGGAACAGTTCAAACATAGACAGTAGGAAGGGTCCGTCTTCTTGTACTTAAGTCGGCATTGTGCCTTTTGTATTTAATTCCGATGAAATTTCTTTGTTTCATCGCCAATAAGAAGATCCAAGGGATACAGTAAACCTGAAGTGAAGCATCGGAATCTATAACTAGTGTCACAGGAATGGTTCAAAACGTAGACAGTAAGAAGAGTCAGTCTTCTTGTACTTAAGTCGCCATTGTGCTTTTTGTACTTAATTCCGATGCAATTTCTGTGTTTCATCGTCAATAAGAAGGTCAGAAGGATACATTAAACCTGACGTGAAGCATCGGAATCTATAACTAGTGACACAGGAATGGTTCAACACATAGACAGTAAGAAGAGTCAGTCTTCTTGTACTTAAGTCGGCAATGTGCCTTTTCTATTTAATTCCGATGCAATTTCTGTGTTTCATCGTCAATATGAAGGTCAGAGGGATACAGTGAACCTGAAGTGAAGCATCGGAATCTATAACTAGTGTCACAGGAATGGTTCAAATCATAGACAGTACGAAGAGTCAGTCTTCTTGTACTTAAGTAGGCATTGTGCCTTTTCTATTTAATTCCGATGCAATTTCTGTGTTTCATCGTCAATAAGAAAGTCAGATGGATACAGTAAACCTGAAGTGAAGCATCGGAATCTATAACTAGTGTCACAGAAATGGTTCAAAACATAGTCAGTAAGAAGAGTCAGTCTTTTTGTACTTATGTCGGCATTATGCATTTTCTATTTAATTCCGATGCAATTTCTGTGTTTCATCGTCAATAAGAAGGTCAGAGGGATACAGTAAACCTGAAGTGAAGCATCGGAATGCATAACTAGTGTCACAGGAATCGTTCAAAATATATACAGTAGGAAGAGTCAGTCTACATGTACTTAAGTCGGCATTGTGCCTTTTGTATTTAATTCCAATGTAATTTCTGTGTTTCTTCGTCAATAAGAAGGTCAGAGGGATACAGTTAAACGGAAGTGAAGCATCACAATCTATAACTAGTGTCACAGGAATGGTTCAAAACATAGTCAGTAAGAAGAGTCAGTCTACTTGTACTTAAGTCGGCATTGTGCCTTTTGTTTTTAATTCCGATGCAATTTCTGTGTTTCATCGTCAATATGAAGGTCAGAGGGATACAGTGAACCTGAAGTGAAGCATCGGAATCTATAACTAGTGTCACAGGAATGGTTCAAAACATTGACAGTAGGAAGAGTCAGTCTTCTTGTACTTAAGTCGGCATTGTGCCTTTTGTATTTAATTCCGATGAATTTTCTGTGTATCGTCGTCAATAAGAAGGTCCAAGGGATACAGTAAACCTGAAGTGAGGCATCGGAATCTATAACTAGTGTCACAGGAATAGTTCAAAACATAGTAAGAAGAGTCAGCCTTCTTGTACTTAATTCGGCATTGTGCCTTTTTATTTAATTCCGTTGCAATTTCTGTGCTTCATCGTCAATGCTAAGGTCAGAGGGATACAGTGAACCTGAAGTGAAGCATCGGAATCTATAACTAGTGTCACAGGAATGGTTCAAAACATAGACAGTTAGAAGAGGCAGTCTTCTTGTACTTAAGTCGGCATTGTGCCTTTTGTATTTAATTCCGATGCAATTTCTGTGTTTCATCGTCGATAAGAAGGACCAAGGTATACAGTAAACCTGAAGTGAAGCATCGGAAACTATAACTAGTGTCACAGGAACAGTTCAAACATAGACAGTAGGAAGAGTCCGTCTTCTTGTACTTAAGTCTTCATTGTGCCTTTTGTATTTAATTCCGATGAAATTTCTTTGTTTCATCGTCAATACGAAGATCCAAGGGATACAGTAAACCTGAAGTGAAGCATCGGAATCTATAACTAGTGTCACAGGAATGGTTCAAAACATAGACAGTTAGAAGAGGCAGTCTTCTTGTACTTAAGTCGCCATTGTGCTTTTTGTACTTAATTCCGATGCAATTTCTGTGTTTCATCGTCAATAAGAAGGTCAGACGGATACAGTAAACCTGAAGTGAAGCATCGGAATCTATAACTAGTGACACAGGAATGGTTCAACACATAGACAGTAAGAAGAGTCAGTCTTCTTGTACTTCAGTCGGCAATGTGCCTTTTCTATTTAATTCCGAAGCAATTTCTGTGTTTCATCGTCAATATGAAGGTCAGAGGGATACAGTGAAACTGAAGTGAAGCATCGGAATCTATAACTAGCGTCACAGGAATGGTTCAAAGCATAGACAATAGGAAGGGATCAGTCTTCTTGTATTTAAGTCGGCATTGTGCCTTTTCTATTTAATTCCGATGCAATTTCTGTGTTTCGTCGTCAATAAGAAGGTCCAAGGGATACAGTAAACCTGAAGTGAAGCATCGGAATCTATAACTAGTGTCACAGGAATGTTACAAAACATAGACAGTACGAAGAGTCAGTCTTCTTGTACTTAAGTAGGCATTGTGCCTTTTCTATTTAATTCCGATGCAATTTCTGTGTTTCATCGTCAATAAGAAAGTCAGATGGATACAGCAAACCTGAAGTGAAGCATCGGAATCTATAACTAGTGTCACAGAAATGGTTCAAAACATAGTCAGTAAGAAGAGTCAGTCTTTTTGTACTTATGTCGGCATTGTGCATTTTCTATTTAATTCCGATGCAATTTCTGTGTTTCATCGTCAATAAGAAGGTCAGAGGGATACAGTAAAGCTGAAGTGAAGCATCAGAATGTATAACTAGTGTCACAGGAATGGTTAAAAACATAGACAGTTAGAAGAGTCAGTCTTCTTGTACTTAAGTCGGCATTGTGCCTTTTGTATTTAATTCCGATGCATTTTCTGTGTATCATCGTCAATAAGAAGGTCCAAGGGATACAGTAGAGCTGAAGTGAAGCATCACAATCTGTAACTAGTGTCACAGGAATGGTTCAAAACATAGACAGTAAGAAGAGTCAGTCTACTTGTACTTATGTGGCATTGTGCCTTTTGTATTTAATTCCGATGCAATTTCTGTGTTTCATCGTCAATAAGAAGGTCCAAGGGATAGAGTAAACATATAGTGAAGCATCGGAATCTAAAACTGGTCTCACAGGACATTGTTCACAACATAGTCAGTAATAAGAGTCAGTCTTCTTGTACTTAAGTAGGCATTGTGCCTTTTGTATTTAATTCCGATGCAATTTCTGTGTTTCATCGTCAATAAGAAGGTCCAAGGGATAGAGTAAACATATGGTGAAGCATCGGAATCTGAAACTGGTCTCACAGGACATTGTTCACAACATTGTCAGTAAGAAGAGTCAGTCTTCTTGTACTTAAGTAGGCATTGTGCCTTTTGTATTTAATTCCGATGCAATTTCTGTATTTCGTCGTCAATAAGAAGGTCCAAGGGATACAGTAAATCTGAAGTGAAGCATCGGAAACTATAGCTAGTGTCACAGGAATGGTTCAAAACATAGACAGTTAGAAGAGTCAGTCTTCTTGTACTTAAGTTGGCATTGTGCCTTTTGTATTTAATTCCGATGCAATTTCTGTGTTTCATCGTCGATAAGAGGTACCAAGGTATACAGTAAACCTGATGTGAAGCATCGGAATCTATAACTAGTGTCACAGGAACAGTTCAAACATAGACAGTAGGAAGGGTCCGTCTTCTTGTACTTAAGTCGGCATTGTGCCTTTTGTATTTAATTCCGATGAAATTTCTTTGTTTCATCGCCAATAAGAAGATCCAAGGGATACAGTAAACCTGAAGTGAAGCATCGGAATCTATAACTAGTGTCACAGGAATGGTTCAAACCGTAGACAGTAAGAAGAGTCAGTCTTCTTGTACTTAAGTCGCCATTGTGCTTTTTGTACTTAATTCCGATGCAATTTCTGTGTTTCATCGTCAATAAGAAGGTCAGAAGGATACAGTAAACCTGAAGTGAAGCATCGGAATCTATAACTAGTGACACAGGAATGGTTCAACACATAGACAGTAAGAAGAGTCAGTCTTCTTGTACTTAAGTCGGCAATGTGCCTTTTCTATTTAATTCCGATGCAATTTCTGTGTTTCATCGTCAATATGAAGGTCAGAGGGATACAGTGAACCTGAAGTGAAGCATCGGAATCTATAACTAGTGTCACAGGAATGGTTCAAATCATAGACAGTACGAAGAGTCAGTCTTCTTGTACTTAAGTAGGCATTGTGCCTTTTCTATTTAATTCCGATGCAATTTCTGTGTTTCATCGTCAATAAGAAAGTCAGATGGATACAGTAAACCTGAAGTGAAGCATCGGAATCTATAACTAGTGTCACAGAAATGGTTCAAAACATAGTCAGTAAGAAGAGTCAGTCTTTTTGTACTTATGTCGGCATTATGCATTTTCTATTTAATTCCGATGCAATTTCTGTGTTTCATCGTCAATAAGAAGGTCAGAGGGATACAGTAAACCTGAAGTGAAGCATCGGAATGCATAACTAGTGTCACAGGAATCGTTCAAAATATATACAGTAGGAAGAGTCAGTCTTCTTGTACTTAAGTCGGCATTGTGCCTTTTGTATATAATTCCGATGAATTTTCTGTGTCTCATCGTCAATAAGAAGGTCCAAGGGATGCAGTACACCTGAAACGAAGCATCGGAATCTATAACTAGTCTAACAGGAATGGCTCAAAAAATAGACAGTAAGAAGAGTCAGTCTTCTTGTACTTAAGTCGGCATTGTGCCTTTTCTATTTATTTCCGATGCAATTTCTGTGTTTCAACGTCAATAAGAAGGTTTAAGGGATACAGTAAACCTGAAGTGAATCATTGGAATCTATAACTAGTGTCACAGGAATGGTCCAAAACATATACAGTAGGAGGTGTCAGTCTACATGTACTTAAGTCGGCATTGTGCCTTTTGTATTTAATTCCAATGTAATTTCTGTGTTTCTTCGTCAATAAGAAGGTCAGAGGGATACAGTTAAACGGAAGTGAAGCATCACAATCTATAACTAGTGTCACAGGAATGGTTCAAAACATAGTCAGTAAGAAGAGTCAGTCTACTTGTACTTAAGTCGGCATTGTGCCTTTTGTATTTAATTCCGATGCAATTTCTGTGTTTCATCGTCAATATGAAGGTCAGAGGGATACAGTGAACCTGAAGTGAAGCATCGGAATCTATAACTAGTGTCACAGGAATGGTTCAAAACATTGACAGTAGGAAGAGTCAGTCTTCTTGTACTTAAGTCGGCATTGTGCCTTTTGTATTTAATTCCGATGAATTTTCTGTGTATCGTCGTCAATAAGAAGGTCCAAGGGATACAGTAAACCTGAAGTGAGGCATCGGAATCTATAACTAGTGTCACAGGAATAGTTCAAAACATAGTAAGAAGAGTCAGCCTTCTTGTACTTAATTCGGCATTGTGCCTTTTTATTTAATTCCGTTGCAATTTCTGTGCTTCATCGTCAATGCTAAGGTCAGAGGGATACAGTGAACCTGAAGTGAAGCATCGGAATCTATAACTAGTGTCACAGGAATGGTTCAAAACATAGACAGTTAGAAGAGGCCGTCTTCTTGTACTTAAGTCGGCATTGTGCCTTTTGTACTTAATTCCGATGCAATTTCTGTGTTTCATCGTCGATAAGAAGGACCAAGGTATACAGTAAACCTGAAGTGAAGCATCGGAAACTATAACTAGTGTCACAGGAACAGTTCAAACATAGACAGTAGGAAGAGTCCGTCTTCTTGTACTTAAGTCTTCATTGTGCCTTTTGTATTTAATTCCGATGAAATTTCTTTGTTTCATCGTCAATACGAAGATCCAAGGGATACAGTAAACCTGAAGTGAAGCATCGGAATCTATAACTAGTGTCACAGGAATGGTTCAAATATAGACAGTAAGGAGAGTCAGTCTTCTTGTACTTAAGTCGCCATTGTGCTTTTTGTACTTAATTCCGATGCAATTTCTGTGTTTCATCGTCAATAAGAAGGTCAGACGGATACAGTAAACCTGAAGTGAAGCATCGGAATCTATAACTAGTGACACAGGAATGGTTCAACACATAGACAGTAAGAAGAGTCAGTCTTCTTGTACTTCAGTCGGCAATGTGCCTTTTCTATTTAATTCCGAAGCAATTTCTGTGTTTCATCGTCAATATGAAGGTCAGAGGGATACAGTGAACCTGAAGTGAAGCATCGGAATCTATAACTAGCGTCACAGGAATGGTTCAAAGCATAGACAATAGGAAGGGTCAGTCTTCTTGTATTTAAGTCGGCATTGTGCCTTTTCTATTTAATTCCGATGCAATTTCTGTGTTTCGTCGTCAATAAGAAGGTCCAAGGGATACAGTAAACCTGAAGTGAAGCATCGGAATCTATAACTAGTGTCACAGGAATGTTACAAAACATAGACAGTACGAAGAGTCAGTCTTCTTGTACTTAAGTAGGCATTGTGCCTTTTCTATTTAATTCCGATGCAATTTCTGTGTTTCATCGTCAATAAGAAAGTCAGATGGATACAGCAAACCTGAAGTGAAGCATCGGAATCTATAACTAGTGTCACAGAAATGGTTCAAAACATAGTCAGTAAGAAGAGTCAGTCTTTTTGTACTTATGTCGGCATTGTGCATTTTCTATTTAATTCCGATGCAATTTCTGTGTTTCATCGTCAATAAGAAGGTCAGAGGGATACAGTAAAGCTGAAGTGAAGCATCAGAATGTATAACTAGTGTCACAGGAATGGTTAAAAACATAGACAGTTAGAAGAGTCAGTCTTCTTGTACTTAAGTCGGCATTGTGCCTTTTGTATTTAATTCCGATGCATTTTCTGTGTATCATCGTCAATAAGAAGGTCCAAGGGATAGAGTAAACATATGGTGAAGCATCGGAATCTGAAACTGGTCTCACAGGACATTGTTCACAACATTGTCAGTAAGAAGAGTCAGTCTTCTTGTACTTAAGTAGGCATTGTGCCTTTTCTATTTAATTCCGATGCAATTTCTGTATTTCGTCGTCAATAAGAAGGTCCAAGGGATACAGTAAATCTGAAGTGAAGCATCGGAAACTATAGCTAGTGTCACAGGAATGGTTCAAAACATAGACAGTTAGAAGAGTCAGTCTTCTTGTACTTAAGTCGGCATTGTGCCTTTTGTATTTAATTCCGATGCAATTTCTGTGTTTCATCGTCGATAAGAAGTACCAAGGTATACAGTAAACCTGATGTGAAGCATCGGAATCTATAACTAGTGTCACAGGAGCAGTTCAAACATAGACAGTAGGAAGGGACCGTCTTCTTGTACTTAAGTCGGCATTGTGCCTTTTGTATTTAATTCCGATGAAATTTCTTTGTTTCATCGCCAATAAGAAGATCCAAGGGATACAGTAAACCTGAAGTGAAGCATCGGAATCTATAACTAGTGTCACAGGAATGGTTCAAAACGTAGACAGTAAGAAGAGTCAGTCTTCTTGTACTTAAGTCGCCATTGTGCTTTTTGTACTTAATTCCGATGCAATTTCTGTGTTTCATCGTCAATAAGAAGGTCAGAAGGATACTGTAAACCTGAAGTGAAGCATCGGAATCTATAACTAGTGACACAGGAATGGTTCAACACATAGACAGTAAGAAGAGTCAGTCTTCTTGTACTTAAGTCGGTAATGTGCCTTTTCTATTTAATTCCGATGCAATTTCTGTGTTTCATCGTCAATATGAAGGTCAGAGGGATACAGTGAACCTGAAGTGAAGCATCGGAATCTATAACTAGTGTCACAGGAATGGTTCAAATCATAGACAGTACGAAGAGTCAGTCTTCTTGTACTTAAGTAGGCATTGTGCCTTTTCTATTTAATTCCGATGCAATTTCTGTGTTTCATCGTCAATAAGAAAGTCAGATGGATACAGTAAACCTGAAGTGAAGCATCGGAATCTATAACTAGTGTCACAGAAATGGTTCAAAACATAGTCAGTAAGAAGAGTCAGTCTTTTTGTACTTATGTCGGCATTATGCATTTTCTATTTAATTCCGATGCAATTTCTGTGTTTCATCGTCAATAAGAAGGTCAGAGGGATACAGTAAACCTGAAGTGAAGCATCGGAATGTATAACTAGTGTCACAGGAATCGTTCAAAATATATACAGTAGGAAGAGTCAGTCTTCTTCTACTTGATTCGGCATTGTGCCTTTTGTATTTATTTCCGACGCACTTTCTGTGTCTCATCGTCAATAAGAAGGTCCAAGGGATGCAGTACACCTGAAACGAAGCATCGGAATCTATAACTAGTCTAACAGGAATGGCTCAAAAAATAGACAGTAAGAAGAGTCAGTCTTCTTGTACTTGAGTCGGCATTGTGCCTTTTCTATTTATTTCCGATGCAATTTCTGTGTTTCATCGTCAATAAGAACGTTTAAGGGATACAGTAAACCTGAAGTGAATCATTGGAATCTATAACTAGTGTCACAGGAATGGTCCAAAACATATACAGTAGGAGGTGTCAGTCTACATGTACTTAAGTCGGCATTGTGCCTTTTGTATTTAATTCCGATGAAATTTCTTTGTTTCATCGCCAATAAGAAGATCCAAGGGATACAGTAAACCTGAAGTGAAGCATCGGAATCTATAACTAGTGTCACAGGAATGGTTCAAAACGTAGACAGTAAGAAGAGTCAGTCTTCTTGTACTTAAGTCGCCATTGTGCTTTTTGTACTTAATTCCGATGCAATTTCTGTGTTTCATCGTCAATAAGAAGGTCAGAAGGATACTGTAAACCTGAAGTGAAGCATCGGAATCTATAACTAGTGACACAGGAATGGTTCAACACATAGACAGTAAGAAGAGTCAGTCTTCTTGTACTTAAGTCGGCAATGTGCCTTTTCTATTTAATTCCGATGCAATTTCTGTGTTTCATCGTCAATATGAAGGTCAGAGGGATACAGTGAACCTGAAGTGAAGCATCGGAATCTATAACTAGTGTCACAGGAATGGTTCAAATCATAGACAGTACGAAGAGTCAGTCTTCTTGTACTTAAGTAGGCATTGTGCCTTTTCTATTTAATTCCGATGCAATTTCTGTGTTTCATCGTCAATAAGAAAGTCAGATGGATACAGTAAACCTGAAGTGAAGCATCGGAATCTATAACTAGTGTCACAGAAATGGTTCAAAACATAGTCAGTAAGAAGAGTCAGTCTTTTTGTACTTATGTCGGCATTATGCATTTTCTATTTAATTCCGATGCAATTTCTGTGTTTCATCGTCAATAAGAAGGTCAGAGGGATACAGTAAACCTGAAGTGAAGCATCGGAATGTATAACTAGTGTCACAGGAATCGTTCAAAATATATACAGTAGGAAGAGTCAGTCTTCTTCTACTTGATTCGGCATTGTGCCTTTTGTATTTATTTCCGACGCACTTTCTGTGTCTCATCGTCAATAAGAAGGTCCAAGGGATGCAGTACACCTGAAACGAAGCATCGGAATCTATAACTAGTCTAACAGGAATGGCTCAAAAAATAGACAGTAAGAAGAGTCAGTCTTCTTGTACTTAAGTCGGCATTGTGCCTTTTCTATATATTTCCGATGCAATTTCTGTGTTTCATCGTCAATAAGAAGGTTTAAGGGATACAGTAAACCTGAAGTGAATCATTGGAATCTATAACTAGTGTCACAGGAATGGTCCAAAACATATACAGTAGGAGGTGTCAGTCTACATGTACTTAAGTCGGCATTGTGCCTTTTGTATTTAATTCCAATGTAATTTCTGTGTTTCTTCGTCAATAAGAAGGTCAGAGGGATACAGTTAAACGGAAGTGAAGCATCACAATCTATAACTAGTGTCACAGGAATGGTTCAAAACATAGTCAGTAAGAAGAGTCAGTCTACTTGTACTTAAGTCGGCATTGTGCCTTTTGTATTTAATTCCGATGCAATTTCTGTGTTTCATCGTCAATAAGATGGACCAAGGGATACAGTACACCTGAAGTGAAGCATCGGAATCTATAATCAGTGTCACAGAAATGGTTTAAATCATAGACATTAAGAAGAGTCAGTCTACTTGTACTTAAGTCAGCATTGTGCCTTTTCTATTTAATTCCGATGCAATTTCTGTGTTTCATCGTCAATAAGAAGTTCAGAGGGATACAGTAAACCTGAAGTGAGGCATCGGAATCTATAACTAGTGTCACAGGAATGGTTAAAAAATAGAGAGTAAGAAGAGTCAGTCTTCTTATTCATAAGTCGGCGTTTTTCCTTTTGTAATTACTTCCGATGCAATTTCTGTGTTTCATCGTCAATAAGAAGGTCAGTGGGATACAGTAAACATATAGTGAAGCTTCGGAATCTAAAACTGGTCTCACAGGACATGTTCACAACATAGTCAGTAGGAAGAGTCAGTCTTCTCGTACTTAAGTAGGCATTGTGCCTTTTGCATTTAATTCCGATGCAATTTCTGTGTTTAATCGTCAATAAGAAGGTCAGAGGGTTACAGTAAACCTAAATTGAAGCATCGGAATCTATAACTAGTGTCACAGGAATGGTTCAAAACATAGACATTAGGTAGAGCCAGTCTTCTTGTACTGTAGTCGGCATTGTGCCTTTTCTATTTAATTCCGATTCAATTTCTATGAACAATCGTCAATAAGAAGGTTCAAGGGATACAGTAAACCTGAAGTGAAGCATCGGAATCTATAACTAGTGTCACAGGAATGTTTCAAAACATAGACAGTAAGAAGAGTCAGCCCTCTTGTACTTATGTCGGCATTGTGCTTTTTGTATCTAATTCCGATGCAATTTCTGTGTTTCATCGTCGATAAGAAGGACCAAGGTATACAGTTAACCTGAAGTGAAGCATCGGAATCTATAACTAGTGTTACAGGAATAGTTCACACATAGATAGTAGGAAGAGTAAGTCTTCTTGTATTTAAGTCGGCATTGGGAATTTTGTATTTATTTCCGATGAAACTTCTTTGTTTCATCGTCAATAAGAAGATCCAAGGGATACAGTAAATCTGAAGTGAAGCATCGGAATCTATAACTAGTGTCACAGGAATGGTTCAAAACATAGACAGTAAGAAGAGTTAGTCTTATTGTACTTAAGTCGGCATTGTGCTTTTTGTACTTAATTCCGATGCAATTTCTGTGTTTCATCGTCAATAAGAAGGTCAGAAGGATACAGTAAACCTGAAGTGAAGCATCGTAATCTATAACTAGTGTCACAAGAATGGTTCAAATCACAGACAGTAAGATGAGTCAGTCTTCTTGTACATAAGTCGGCATTGTGCCCTTTCTATTTAATTCCGATTCAATTTCTATGAATAATCGTCAATAAGAAGGTTCAAGGGATACAGTAAACCTGAAGTGAAGCATCGGAATCTATAACTAGTGTCACAGGAATGTTTCAAAACATAGACAGTAAGAAGAGTCAGTCCTCTTGTACTTATGTCGGCATTGTGCTTTTTGTATCTAATTCCGATGCAATTTCTGTGTTTCATCGTCAATTAGAAGGTCAGAGGGATACATTAATCCTGAAGTGAAGCATCGGAATCTATAACTAGTGTCACAGGAATGGTTCAAAACATAGACAGTAAGAAGAGTCAGTCTTCTTGTACTTAAGTTGGCATTGTGCCATTTCTATTTAATTCCGACGCAATTTCTGTGTTTCACCGTCAATAAGAAAGTGAGAGGGATACAGTAAACCTGAAGTGAAGCATCGGAATCTATAACTAGTGTCACAGGAATGGTTCAAAACATAGACAGTAGGAAGAGTTAGTGTTTTTGTACTGAAGTCGGCATTGTGCCTTTTGTATTTACTTCCGATGCAATTTCTGTGTTTCATCGTCAATAAGAAGGTCCAAGGGATAGAGTAAACATATAGTGAAGCGTCGGAATCTAAAACTGGTCTCACAGGACATTGTTCACAACATAGTCAGTAAGAAGAGTCAGTCTTCTTGTACTTAAGTAGGCATTGTGCCTTTTCTATTAAACCCGATGCAAATTCTGTGTTTCATCGCCAATACGAAGGTGAGACGGATACAGTAAACCTGATGTGAAGCATCGGAATGTATAACTAGTGTCACAGGAATGGTTCAAAACATAGAGAGTAGGAGGAGTAAGTCTTCTTGTACTTAAGTCGGTATTGTGCCTTTTGTATTTAATTCCGATGCAATTTCTGTGTTTCATCGTCAATATGAAGGTCAGAGGGATACATTAAACGTGAAGTGAAGCATCGGAATCTATAACTAGTGTCACAGGAATGGTTCAAAACATGGTCAGTAAGAAGAGTCAGTCTTCTTGTACTTCATTCGGCATTGTGCTTTTTCATTTAAATCCGATGCAATTTCTGAGCTTCATCGTCAATGCTAAGGTCAGAGGGATACAGTTAACCTGAAGTGAAGCATAGGAATCTATAACTATTGTCACAGAAATGGTTCAAAACACAGTCAGTAAGAAGAGTCGGTCTTTTTGTACATAAGTCGGCATTGTGCCTTTTCTATTAAGCCCGATGCAATTTCTGTGTTTCATCGGCAATAAGAAGGCCAGAGGGATACAGTAAACCTGAATTGAAGCATCGGAATGTATGACTAGTGTCACAAGAATCGTTCAAAACAAAGACAGTAGGAAGAGTCAGTCCTCTTCTACTTGAGTAGGCATTGTGCCTTTTGTATTTATTTCCGATGCAATTTCTGTGTTTCATCGGCAATAAGAAGGTCAGAGGGATACAGTAAACCTGAATTGAAGCATCAGAATGTATGACTAGTGTCACAGGAATCGTTCAATGCATAGACAGTAGGAAGAGTCAGTCTACTTGTACTTAAGTCGGCATTTAGCCTTTTGTATTTAATTCCGACGTAATTTCTGTGTTTCATCGTCAATAAGAAGGTCAGAGGGATATAGTAAACCTGAGGTGAAGCATCGGAATCTATAACTAGTGTCACAGGAATGTTACAAATCATTGACAGTAAGAAGAGTCAGTCTTCTTGTACGTAAGTCTGCACTGTGCCTTTTGTATTTAATTCCAATGCAATTTCTGTGTTTCATCGTCAATAAGAAGGTCAGAGAGATGCAGTAAATCTGAAGTGAAGCATCGGAATGTATAACTAGTGTCACAGGAATGATTAAAAAAAACACTGTAGGAAGAGTCAGTCTTCATGTACTTAAGTCGGCATTGTGCTTTTTCTATTTAATTCCGATGCAATTTCTGTGTTTCATCGCCAATATGAAGGTCAGATGGATACAGTAAACCTGAAGTGAAGCATCGGAATCTATATCTAGTGTCACAGGAATGGTTCAAAACATAGACAGTAGGAAGAGTCAGTCTCTTTGTACTTAAGTCGGCATTGTGCCTTTTGTATTTAATTCCGATGCAATTTCTGTGTTTCACCGTCAATAAGAAGGTACAAGGATACAGTAAACCTGAAGTGAATCATCGGAATCTATAACTAGTGTCACAGGAATGGTCCAAAACATATACAGTAGGAAGAGTCAGTCTACATGTACTTAAGTCGGTATTGTGCCTTTTGTATTTAATTCCAATGTATTTTTCTGTGTTTCATCATCAATAAGGTCAGCTGGATACAGTAAACCTGAAGTGAAGCATCGGAATCTATAACTAGTGTCACAGAAATGGTTCAAAACATAGTCAGTAAGAAGAGTCCGTCTTTTTGTACTTATGTCGGCATTGTGCATTTTCTATTTAATTCCGATGCAATTTCTGTGTTTCATCGTCAATAAGAAGGTCAGAGGGATACAGTAAAGCTGAAGTGAAGCATCAGAATTTATAACTAGTGTCACAGGAATGGTTAAAAACATAGACAGTTAGAAGAGTCAGTCTTCTTGTACTTAAGTCGGCATTGTGCCTTTTGTATTTAATTCCGATGCATTTTCTATGTATCATCGTCAATAAGAAGGTCCAAGGGATACAGTAAAACTGAAGTGAAGCATCACAATCTGTAACTAGTGTCACAGGAATGGTTGAAAACATAGACAGTAAGAAGAGTCAGTCTACTTGTACTTAAGTGGCATTGTGCCTTTTGTATTTAATTCCGATGCAATTTCTGTGTTTCATCGTCAATAAGAAGGTCCAAGGGATAGAGTAAACATATAGTGAAGCATCGGAATCTAAAACTGGCCTCACAGGACATTGTTCACAACATAGTCAGTAAGAAGAGTCAGTCTTCTTGTACTTAAGTCGGCATTGTGCCTTTTGTATTTAATTCTGATGCAATTTCTGTGTTTCATCGTCGATAAGTAGGACCAAGGTATACAGTAAACCTGAAGTGAAGAATCGGAATCTATAACTAGTGTCACAGGAACAGTTCAAACATAGACAGTAGGAAGAGTCCGTCTTCTTGTACTTAAGTCGGCATTGTGCCTTTTGTATTTAATTCCAATGAAATTTCTTTGTTTCATCGTCAATAAGAAGATCCAAGGGATACACTAAACCTGAAGTGAAGCATCGGAATCTATAACTAGTGACACAGGAATGGTTCAACGCATAGACAGTAAGTAGAGTCAGTCTTCTTGTACTTAAGTCGGCAATGTGCCTTTTATATTTAATTCCGATGCAATTTCTGTCTTTCATCGTCAATATGAAGGTCAGAGGGATACAGTGAACCTGAAGTGAAGCATCGGAATCTATAACTAGCATCACAGGAATGGTTCAAAGCATATACAATAGGAAGGGTCAGTCTTCTTGTATTTAAGTCGGCATTGTGCCTTTTCTATTTAATTCCGATGCTATTTCTGTGTTTCGCCGTCAATAAGAAGGTCCAAGGGATACAGTAAACCTGAAGTGAAGCATCGGAATCTATAACTAGTGTCACAGGAATGTTTCAAAACATAGACAGTAAGAAGAGTCAGTCCTCTTGTACTTAAGTCGGCATTGTGCTTTTTGTATCTAATTCCGATGCAATTTCTGTGTTTCATCGTCAATTGGAAGCTCAGAGGGATACAGTAATCCTGAAGTGAAGCATCGGAATCTATAACTAGTGTCACAGGAATGGTTCAAAACATAGACAGTACGAAGAGTCAGTCTTCTTGTACTTAAGTAGGCATTGTGCCATTTCTATTTAATTCCGACGCAATTTCTGTGTTTCATCGTCAATAAGAAGGTGAGAGGGATACAGTAAACCTGAAGTGAAGCATCGGAATCTATAACTAGTGTCACAGGAATGGTTCAAATCATAGGCAGTACGAAGAGTCAGTCTTCTTGTACTTAAGTAGGCATTGTGCCTTTTCTATTTAATTCTGATGCAATTTCTGTGTTTCATCGTCTATAAGAAAGTCAGATGGATACAGTAAACCTCATGTGAAGCATCGGAATCTATAACTAGTGTCACAGAAATGGTTCAAAACATAGTCAGTAAGAAGAGTCAGTCTTTTTGTACTTATGTCGGCATTGTGCATTTTCTATTTAATTCCGATGCAATTTCTGTGTTTCATCGTCAATAAGAAGGTCAGAGGGATACAGTAAACTTGAAGTGAAGCATCGGAATGTATAACTAGTGTCACAGGAATCGTTCAAAATATAGACAGTAGGAAGAGTCAGTCTTCTTCTACTTGATTCGGCATTGTGCCTTTTGTATTTATTTCCGACGCAATTTCTGTGTCTCATCGTCAATAAGAAGGTCCAAGGGATGCAGTACACCTGAAACGAAGCATCGGATCTATAACTAGTCTAACAGGAATGGCTCAAAACATAGACAGTAAGATGAGTCATTCTTCTTGTACTTAAGTCGGCATTGTGCCTTTTCTATTTATTTCCGATGCAATTTCTGTGTTTCATCGTCAATAAGAAGGTCTAAGGGATACAGTAAACCTGAAGTGAATCATCGGAATCTATAACTAGTGTCACAGGAATGGTCCAAAACATATACAGTAGGAGGTGTCAGTCTACATGTACTTAAGTCGGCATTCTGCCTTTTGTATTTAATTCCAATGTAATTTCTGTGTTTCATCGTCAATAAGAAGGTCAGAGGGATAAGTTAAACGGAAGTGAAGCATCACAATCTATAACTAGTGTCACAGGAATGGTTCAAAATATAGTCAGTAAGAAGAGTCAGTCTACTTGTACTTAAGTCGGCATTGTGCCTTTTGTATTTAATTCCGATGCAATTTCTGAGTTTCATCGTCAATAAGATGGACCAAGGGATACAGTACACCTGAAGTGAAGCATCGGAATCTATAACTAGTGTCACAGGAATGGTTTAAATCATAGACAGTAAGAAGAGTCAGTCTACTTGTACTTAAGTCAGCATTGTGCCTTTTCTATTTAATTCCGATGCAATTTCTGTGTTTCATCGTCAATAAGAAGTTCAGAGGGATACAGTAAACCTGAAGTGAGGCATCGGAATCTATAACTAGTGTCACAGGACTGGTTAAAAAATAGAGAGTAAGAAGAGTCAGTCTTCTTATTCTTAAGTCGGCGTTGTTCCTTTTGTATTTACTTCCGATGCAATTTCGGTGTTTCATCGTCAATAAGAAGGTCAGAGGGATACAGTAAACATATAGTGAAGCATCGTAATCTAAAACTGGTCTCACAGGACATGTTCACAACATAGTAAGTAAGAAGAGTCAGTCTTCTCGTACTTAAGTAGGCATTGTGCCTTTTGTATTTAATTCCGATGCAATTTCTGTGTTTCATCGTCAATATGAAGGTCAGAGGGTTACAGTAAACCTGAATTGAAGCATCGGAATCTATAACTAGTGTCACAGGAATGGTTCAAAACATAGACATTAGGTAGAGTCAGTCTTCTTGTACTGTAGTCGGCATTGTGCCTTTTCTATTTAATTCCGATGCAATTTCTGTATTTCGTTGTCAATAAGAAGGTCCAAGGGATACAGTAAATCTAAAGTGAAGCATCGGAATCTATAACTAGTGTCACAGGAAAGGTTCAAACATAGACAGTAAGAAGAATCAGTCTTCTTGTACTTAAGTCGGCATTGTGCTTTTTGTATTTAATTCCGATGCAATTTCTGTGTTTCATCGTCGATAAGAAGGACCAAGGTATACAGTAAACCTGAAGTGAAGCATCGGAATCTATAACTAGTGTTACAGGAATAGTTCAAACATAAACAGTAGGAAGAGTCAGTCTTCTTGTATTTAAGTCGGCATTGGGAATTTTGTATTTATTTCCGATGAAACTTCTTTGTTTCATCGTCAATAAGAAGATCCAAGGGATACAGTAAACCTGAAGTGAAGCATCGGAATCTATAACTAGTGTCACAGGAATGGTTCAAAACATAGACAGTAAGAAGAGTCAGTCTTCTTGTACTTAAGTCGGCATTGTGCTTTTTGTACTTAATTCCGATGCAATTTCTGTGTTTCATCGTCAATAAGAAGGTCAGAAGGATACAGTAAACCTGAAGTGAAGCATCGTAATCTATAACTAGTGTCACAAGAATGGTTCAAAACACAGACAGTAAGATGAGTCAATCTTCTTGTACATAAGTCGGCATAGTGCCTTTTCTATTTAATTCCGATTCTATGAATAATCGTCAATAAGAAGGTTCAAGGGATACAGTAAACCTGAAGTGAAGCATCGGAATCTATAACTAGTGTCACAGGAATGTTTCAAAACATAGACAGTAAGAAGAGTCAGTCCTCTTGTACTTATGTCGGCATTGTGCTTTTTGTATCTAATTCCGATGCAATTTCTGTGTTTCATCGTCAATTAGAAGGTCAGAGGGAAATAGTAATCCTGAAGTGAAGCATCGGAATCTATAACTAGTGTCACAGGAATGGTTCAAAACATAGACAGTAAGAAGAGTAAGTCTTCTTGTACTTAAGTTGGCACTGTGCCATTTCTATTTAATTCCGACGCAATTTCTGTGTTTCACCGTCAATAAGAAGGTGAGAGGGATACAGTAAACCTGAAGTAAAGCATCGGAATCTATAACTAGTGTCACAGGAATGGTTCAAAACATAGACAGTAGGAAGAGTCAGTCTTTTTGTACTTAAGTCGGCATTGTGCCTTTTGTATTTACTTCCGATGCAATGTCTGTGTTTCATCGTCAATAAGAAGGTCAGAGGGATACAGTATACCTGATGTGAGGCATCGGAATCTATAACTAGTGTTACAGGAATGATTCAAAACGTAGACAGTAGGATGAGTCAGTCTTCTTGTATTTAAGTCAGCATTGTGCCTTTTTTATTTAATTCCGATGCAATTTCTGTGTTTCATCGTCAATACGAAGGTCAGATGGATACAGTAAAGTTGAAGTTAAGCATCGGAATGTATAACTAGTGTCACAGGAATCGTTCAAAACATAGACAGTAGGAAGAGTCAGTCTTCTTGTACTTAAGTCGGCGTTGTGCCTTTTCTATTTAATTCCCATGCAATTTCTGTGTTTCATCGCCAATAAGAAGGTCCAAGGGATACAGTAAACCTGTAGTGAATCATCGGAATCTATTACTAGTGTCACAGGAATGGTCCAAAACATATACAGTAGTAAGTGTCAGTCTACATGTACTTAAGTCGGCATTGTGCCTTTTGTATTTAATTCCAATGTAATTTCTGTGTTTCATCGTCAATAAGAAGGTCAGAGGGATACAGTTAACTGAAGTGAAGCATCACAATCTGTAACTAGTGTCACAGGAATGGTTCAAAACATAGACAGTAAGAAGAGTCAGTCTAGTTCTACTTGAGTCGGCATTGTGCCTTTTGTATTTAATTCCGATGCAATTTCTGTGTTTCATCGTCAATAAGATGGTCCAAGGGATACTGTACACCTTAAGTGAAGCATCGGAATCTATAACTAGTGTCACAGGACTGGTTTAAATCATAGACAGTAAGAAGAGTCAGTCTTCTTGTACTTAAGTCAGCATTGTGCCTTTTCTATTTAATTCCGATGCAATTTCTGTGTATCATCGTCAATAAGAAATTCAGAGCGATACAGTAAACCTGATGTGAGGCATCGGAATCTATAACTAGTGTTACAGGAATGATTCAAAACGTAGACAGTAGGATGAGTCAGCCTTCTTGTATTTAAGTCGGCATTGTGCCTTTTCTATTTAATTCCGATGCAATTTCTGTGTTTCATCGTCAATAAGAAGGTCAGAGGGATAGAGTTAAACGGAAGTGAAGCATCACAATCTATAACTAGTGTCACAGGAAAGGTTCAAAACATAGACAGTAAGAAGAGTCAGTCTACTTGTACCTAAGTCGGCATTGTGCCTTTTGCATTTAAGTCCGATGCAATTTCTGTGTTTCATCGCCAATAAGATGGACCAAGGGATACAGTACACCTGAAGTGAAGCATCAGAATCTGTAACTAGTGTCACAGGAATGGGTTAAATCATAGACAGTAAGAAGAGTCAGTCTACTTGTACTTAAGTAAGCATTGTGCCTTTTGTATTTACTTCCGATGCAATTTCTGTGTTTCATCGTCAATAAGAAGGTCAGAGGGATACAGTAAACATATAGTGAAGCATCGGAATCTAAAACTGGTCTCACAGGACATGTTCACAACATAGTAAGAAGAGTCAGTCTTCTTGTACTTAAGTAGGCATTGTGCATTTTGTATTTAATTCCGACGCAATTTCTGTGTTTCATCGTCAATAAGAAGTTCAGAGGGATACAGTAAACCTGAAGTGAGGCATCGCAATCTATAACTAGTGTCACAGGAATGGTTCAAAACATAGTCATTAGGTAGAGTCAGTCTTCTTGTACTTTAGTCGGCATTGTGCCTTTTCTATTTAATTCCGATGCAATTTCTGTATTTCGTCGTCAATAAGAAGGTCCAAGGGATACAGTAAATCTGAAGTGAAGCATCGGAATTTATAAGTAGTGTCACAAGAATGGTTCAAAACATAGACAGTAAGAAAAGTCAGTCTTCTTGTACTTAAGTCGGCATTGTGCCTTTTGTATTTAATTCCGATGCAATTTCTGTGTTTCATCGTCGATAAGAAGGACCAAGGTATACAGTAAACCTGAAGTGAAGCATCGGAATCTATAACTAGTGTCATAGGAATAGTTCAAACATAGACAGTAGGAAGAGTCAGTCTTCTTGTACTTAAGTCGGCATTGTGCCTTTTGTATTTAATTCCGATGAAATTTCTTTGTTTCATCGTCAATAAGAAGATCCAAGGGATACAGTAAACCTGAAGTGAAGCATCGGAATCTATAACTAGTGTCACAGGAATGGTTCAAAACATAGACAGTAAGAAGAGTCAGTCTTCTTGTACTTAAGTCGGCATTGTGCCTTTTGTACTTCATTCCGATGCAACTTCTGTGTTTCATCGTCAATAAGAAGGTCTGAAGGATACAGTAAACCTGAAGTGAAGCATCGGAATCTATAACTAGTGTCACAGGAATGGTTTATATCATAGACTGTAACAAGAGTCAGTCTTCTTGTACTTAAGTCAGCATTGTGCCTTTTGTATTTACTTCCGATGCAATTTCTGTGTTTCATCGTCAATAAGAAGGTCAGAGGGATACAGTAAACATATAGTGAAGCATCGAAATCTAAAACTGGTCTCACAGGACATGTTCACAACATAGTCAGTAAGAAGAGTCAGTCTTCTTGTACTTAAGTAGGCATTGTGAATTTTGTATTTAATTCCGATGCAATTTCTGTGTTTCATCATCAGTAAGAAGGTCAGAGGGATACAGTAAACCAGAAGTGAAGCATCGGAATGTATAACTAGTGTCACTGGAATCGTTCAAAACATAGACAGTAGGAAGAGTCAGTCTTCTTCTACTTGATTCATCATTGTACCTTTTGTACTTATTTCCGCTGCAATTTCTGTGTTTCATCGTCAATAAGAAGGTCAGAGGGATACAGTAAACCTGAAGTGAAGCATCGTAATCTATAACTAGTGTCACAAGAATGGTTCAATTCATAGACAGTAGGAAGAGTCAGTTGTCTTGTACTTATGTCGGCATTGTGCCTTTTTTATTTAATTCCGATGCAATTTCTGTGTATCATCGTCAACATAAAGGACAGAGGGATACAGTAAACCTGAAGTGAAGCATCAGAATCTTTAACTAGTGTCACAGAAATGGTTCAAAACATAGACAGTAGGAAGAGTCAGACTACTTGTACTTAAGTCGGCATTGTGTCTTTTGTATTTAATTCCGATGCAATTTCTGTGTTTCATCGTCAATAAGAAAGTCAGATGGATACAGTAAACCTTAAGTGAAGCATCGGAATCTATAACTAGTGTCACAGAAATGGTTCAAAACATAGTCAGTAAGAAAAGTCAGTCTTTTTGTACTTATGTCGGCATTGTGCATTTTCTATTTAATTCCGATGCAATTTCTGTGTTTCATCGTCAATAAGAAGGTCAGAGGGATACAGTAAACCTGAAGTGAAGCATCGGAATGTATAACTAGTGTCACAGGAATCGTTCAAAATATAGACAGTAGGAAGAGTCAGTCTTCTTCTACTTGATTCGGCATTGTGCCTTTTGTATGTAGTTCCGACGCAATTTCTGTGTCTCATCGTCAATAAGAAGGTCCAAGGGATGCAGTACACCTGAAACGAAGCATCGGAATCTATAACTAGTCTAACAGGAATGGCTCAAAACATAGACAGTAAGAAGAGTCAGTCTTCTTGTACTTAAGTCGGCATTGTGACTTTTCTATTTATTTCCGATGCAATTTCTGAGTTTTATCGTCAATAAGAAGGTCCAAGGGATACAGTAAACCTGAAGTGAATCATCTGAATCTATAACTAGTGTCACAGGAATGGACCAAACCATATACAGTAGGAGGAGTCAGTCTACATGTACTTAAGTCGGCATTGTGCCTTTTGTATTTAATTCCAATGTAATTTCTGTGTTTCATCGTCAATAAGAAGGTCAGAGGGATACAGTTAAACGGAAGTGAAGCATCACAATCTATAACTAGTGTCACAGGAATGGTTCAAAACATAGACAGTAAGAAGAGTCAGTCTACTTGTACTTAAGTCGGCATTGTGCCTTTTGCATTTAAGTCCGATGCAATTTCTGTGTTTCATCGTCAATAAGATGGACCAAGGGATACAGTACACCTGAAGTGAAGCATCGGAATCTATAACTAGTGTGACAGGAACGGGTTAAATCATAGACAGTAAGAAGAGTCAGTCTACTTGTACTTAAGTCAGCATTGTGCCTTTTGTATTTACTTCCGATGCAATTTCTGTGTTTCATCGTCAATAAGAAGGTCAGAGGGATACAGTAAACATATAGTGAAGCATCGGAATCTAAAACTGGTCTCACAGGACATGTTCACAACATAGTCAGTAAGAAGAGTCAGTCTTCTTGTACTTAAGTAGGCATTGTGCATTTTGTATTTAATTCCGATGCAATTTCTGTGTTTCATCGTCAATAAGAAGTTCAGAGGGATACAGTAAACCTGAAGTGAGGCATCGGAATCTATAACTAGTGTCACAGGAATGGTTCAAAACATAGTCATTAGGTAGAGTCAGTCTTCTTGTACTTTAGTCGGCATTGTGCCTTTTCTATTTAATTCCGATGCAATTTCTGTATTTCGTCGTCAATAAGAAGGTTCAAGGGATACAGTAAATCTAAAGTGAAGCATCGGAACCTATAACTAGTGTCACAAGAATGGTTCAAAACATAGACAGTAAGAAAAGTCAGTCTTCTTGTACTTAAGTCGGCATTGTGCCTTTTGTATTTAATTCCGATGCTATTTCTGTGTTTCATCGTCGATAAGAAGGACCAAGGTGTACAGTAAACCTGATGTGAAGCATCGGAATCTATAACTAGTGTCATAGGAATAGTTCAAACATAGACAGTAGGAAGAGTCAGTCTTTTTGTACTTAAGTCGGCATTGTGCCTTTGGATTTAATTCCGATGAAATTTCTTTGTTTAATCATCAATAAGAAGATCCAAGGGATACAGTAAACCTGAAGTGAAGCATCGGAATCTATAACTAGTTTCACAGGAATGGTTCAAAACATAGACTGTAAGAAGAGTCAGTCTTCTTGTACTTAAGTCGGCATTGTGCCTTTTGTACTTAATTCCGATGCAACTTCTGCGTTTCATCGTCAATAAGAAGGTCTGAAGGATATAGTAAACCTGAAGTGAAGAGTCGGAATCTATAACTAGTGTCACAGGAATGGTTAAACACATAGACAGTAAGATGAGTCAGTCTTCTTGTACTTAAGTCGGCATTGTGCCTTTTCTATTTAATTCCGATGCAATTTCTGTGTTTCATCGTCAATAAGAAGGTCCAAGGGATACAGTAAACCTGAAGTGAAGGATCGTAATCTATAACTAGATTCACAAGAATGGTTCAATTCATAGACAGTAGGAAGAGTCAGTTGTCTTGTACTTATGTCGGCATTGTGCCTTTTTTATTTAATTCCGATGCAATTTCTGTGTATCATCGTCAACATAAAGGACAGAGGGATACAGTAAACCTGAAGTGAAGCATCAGAATCTATAACTAGTGTCACAGAAATAGTTTAAAACATAGACAGTAGGAAGAGTCAGACTACTTGTACTTAAGTCGGCATTGTGCCTTTTGTATTTAATTGCGATGCAATTTCTGTGTTTCATCGTCAATAAGAAGGTCCAAGGAATACAGTACACCCGAGATGAAGCATCGGAATCTATAACTAGTGTCACAGGAATGGTTCAAAACATAGCGAGTATGAAGAGTCAGTCTTCATGTACTTAAGTCGGCATTGTGCCTTTAGTATTTAATTCCGGTGCCATTTCTGTGTTTCATCGTCAATAATAAGGTCAGAGGGATACAGTAAACCTGAAGTGAAGCATCGGAATGTCTAACTAGTGTCACAGGAATGATTCAAAACATAGACAGTGGGAAGAATCAGTCTTCATGTACTTAAGTCGGCATTGTGCCTTTTCTATTTAATTCCGATGCAACTTCTGTGTCTCATCGTCAATAAGAAGGTCAGATGGATACAGTAAACCTGAAGTGAAGCATCGGAATCTATAACTAGTGTCACAGGAATGGTTCAACCCATAGACAGTAAGAAGAGTCAGTCTTCTTGTACTTAAGTCGGCATTCTGCTTTTTTTATTTAATTCCGATGCAATTTCTGTGTTTCATCGTCAATAAGAAGGTCCAAGGGATACAGTAAACATATAGTGAAGCATCGGAATGTAAAACTGGTCTCACAGTACATGTTCACAACATAGTCAGTAAGAAGAGTCAGTATTCTTGTACTTAAGTAGGCATTGTGCCTTTTGTATTTAATTCCGATGCAATTTCTGTGTTTCATCGTCCATAAGAAGGTCAGAGGGTTACAGTAAACCTGAAGTGAAGCATCGGAATCTATAACTAGTGTCACAGGAATGGTTCAAAACATAGACATTAGGTAGAGTCAGTCTTTTTGTACTTTAGTCGGCATTGTGCCTTTTGTACTTAATTCCGATGCAATTTCTGTGTTTCATCGTCAATAAGAAGGTCAGAAGGATACAGTAAACCTGAAGTGAAGCATCGGAATCTATAACTAGTGTCACAGGAATGGTTCAAAGCACAGACAGTAAGATGAGTCAGTCTTCTTGTACATCAGTCGGCATTGTGCTTTTTCTTTTTAATTTCGATTCAATTACTGTGATTAATCGTCAATAACAAGGTCCAAGGGATACAGTAAACCTGAAGTGAAGCATCGGAATCTATAACTAGTGTCACTGGAATGGTTCAACACATAGACAGTAAGAAGAGTCAGTCTTCTTGAACTTAAGTCGGCATTGTGCCTTTTCTATTTAATTCCGATGCAATTTCTGTTTTTCATCGTCAATAAGAAGGTCAGAGGGATACAGTGAACCTGAAGTGAAGCATCGGAATCTATAACTAGCGTCACAGGAACGGTTCAAAACATAGCCAATAAGAAGGGTCAGTCTTCTTGTATTTAAGTCGGCATTGTGCCGTTTCTATTTAATTCCGATGCAATTTCTGTGTTTCGTCGTCAATAAGAAGGTCCAAGGGATACAGTAAACCTGAAGTGAAGCATCGGAATCTATAACTAGTGTCACAGGAATGTTTCAAAACATAGACAGTAAGAAAAGTCAGTCCTCTTGTACTTAAGTCGGCATTGTACTTTTTGTATCTAATTCCGTTGCAATTTCTGAGTTTCATCGTCAATTAGAAGGTGAGAGGGATACTGTAATCCTGAAGTTAAGCATCGGAATCTATAACTAGCGTCACAGGAGTGGTTTATATCATAGACAGTAACAAGAGTCAGTCTTCTTGTACTTAAGTCAGCATTGTGCCTTTTCTATTTAATTCCGATGCAATTTCTGTGTTTCATCGTCAATAAGAAGTTCAGAGGGATACAGTAAACCCGATGTGAGGCATCGGAATCTATAACTAGTGTTACAGGAATGATTCAAAACGTAGACAGTAGGATGAGTCAGTCTTTTTGTACTTATGTCGGCATTGTCCCTTTTCTATTTAATTCCGATGCAATTTCTGTGTTTCATCATCAGTAAGAAGGTCAGAGGGATACAGTAAACCAGAAGTGAAGCATCGGAATGTATAACTAGTGTCACTGGAATCGTTCAAAACATAGACAGTAGGAAGAGTCAGTCTTCTTCTACTTGATTCATCATTGTACCTTTTGTACTTATTTCCGCTGCAATTTCTGTGTTTCATCGTCAGTAAGAAGGTCAGAGGGATACAGTAAACCTGAAGTGAAGCATCGTAATCTATAACTAGTGTCACAAGAATGGTTCAATTCATAGACAGTAGGAAGAGTCAGTTGTCTTGTACTTATGTCGGCATTGTGCCTTTTTTATTTAATTCCGATGCAATTTCTGTGTATCATCGTCAACATAAAGGACAGAGGGATACAGTAAACCTGAAGTGAAGCATCAGAATCTATAACTAGTGTCACAGAAATGGTTCAAAACATAGACAGTAGGAAGAGTCAGACTACTTGTTCTTAAGTCGGCATTGTGCCTTTTGTATTCAATTCCGATGCAATTTCTGTGATTCATCGTCAATAAGAAAGTCAGATGGATACAGTAAACCTTAAGTGAAGCATCGGAATCTATAACTAGTGTCACAGAAATGGTTCAAAACATAGTCAGTAAGAATAGTCAGTCTTTTTGTACTTATGTCGGCCTTGTGCTTTTTCTATTTAATTCCGATGCAATTTCTGTGTTTCATCGTCAATAAGAAGGTCAGAGGGATACAGTAAACCTGAAGTGAAGCATCGGAATGTATAACTAGTGTCACAGGAATCGTTCAAAATATAGACAGTAGGAAGAGTCAGTCTTCTTCTACTTGATTCGGCATTGTGCCTTTTGTATGTAGTTCCGACGCAATTTCTGTGTCTCATCGTCAATAAGAAGGTCCAAGGGATGCAGTACACCTGAAACAAGCATCGGAATCTATAACTAGTCTAGCAGGAATGGCTCAAAACATAGACAGTAAGAAGAGTCAGTCTTCTTGTACTTAAGTCGGCATTGTGACTTTTCTATTTATTTCCGATGCAATTTCTGTGTTTTATCGTCAATAAGAAGGTCCAAGGGATACAGTAAACCTGAAGTGAATCATCTGAATCTATAACTAGTGTCACAGGAATGGTCCAAACCATATACAGTAGGAGGAGTCAGTCTACATGTACTTAAGTCGGCATTGTGCCTTTTGTATTTAATTCCAATGTAATTTCTGTGTTTCATCGTCAATAAGAAGGTCAGAGGGATACAGTTAAACGGAAGAGAAGCATCACAATCTATAACTAGTGTCACAGGAATGGTTCAAAACATAGACAGTAAGAAGAGTCAGTCTACTTGTACTTAAGTCGGCATTGTGCCTTTTGCATTTAAGTCCGATGCAATTTCTGTGTTTCATCGTCAATAAGATGGACCAAGGGATACAGTACACCTGAAGTGAAGCATCGGAATCTATAACTAGTGTGACAGGAACGGGTTAAATCATAGACAGTAAGAAGAGTCAGTCTACTTGTACTTAAGTCAGCATTGTGCCTTTTGTATTTACTTCCGATGCAATTTCTGTGTTTCATCGTCAATAAGAAGGTCAGAGGGATACAGTAAACATATAGTGAAGCATCGGAATCTAAAACTGGTCTCACAGGACATGTTCACAACATAGTCAGTAAGAAGAGTCAGTCTTCTTGTACTTAAGTAGGCATTGTGCATTTTGTATTTAATTCCGATGCAATTTCTGTGTTTCATCGTCAATAAGAAGTTCAGAGGGATACAGTAAACCTGAAGTGAGGCATCGGAATCTATAACTAGTGTCACAGGAATGGTTCAAAACATAGTCATTAGGTAGAGTCAGTCTTCTTGTACTTTAGTCGGCATTGTGCCTTTTCTATTTAATTCCGATGCAATTTCTGTATTTCGTCGTCAATAAGAAGGTTCAAGGGATACAGTAAATCTAAAGTGAAGCATCGGAATCTATAACTAGTGTCACAAGAATGGTTCAAAACATAGACAGTAAGAAAAGTCAGTCTTCTTGTACTTAAGTCGGCATTGTGCCTTTTGTATTTAATTCCGATGCAATTTCTGTGTTTCATCGTCGATAAGAAGGACCAAGGTATACAGTAAACCTGATGTGAAGCATCGGAATCTATAACTAGTGTCATAGGAATAGTTCAAACATAGACAGTAGGAAGAGTCAGTCTTTTTGTACTTAAGTCGGCATCGTGCCTTTGGATTTAATTCCGATGAAATTTCTTTGTTTAATCATCAATAAGAAGATCCAAGGGATACAGTAAACCTGAAGTGAAGCATCGGAATCTATAACTAGTTTCACAGGAATGGTTCAAAACATAGACTGTAAGAAGAGTCAGTCTTCTTGTACTTAAGTCGGCATTGTGCCTTTTGTACTTAATTCCGATGCAACTTCTGTGTTTCATCGTCAATAAGAAGGACTGAAGGATACAGTAAACCTGAAGTGAAGAGTCGGAATCTATAACTAGTGTCACAGGAATGGTTAAACACATAGACAGTAAGATGAGTCAGTCTTCTTGTACTTAAGTCGGCATTGTGCCTTTTCTATTTAATTCCGATGCAATTTCTGTTTTTCATCGTCAATAAGAAGGTCAGAGGGATACAGTAAACCTGAAGTGAAGGATCGTAATCTATAACTAGTGTCACAAGAATGGTTCAATTCATAGACAGTAGGAAGAGTCAGTTGTCTTGTAGTTATGTCGGCATTGTGCCTTTTTTATTTAATTCCGATGCAATTTCTGTGTATCATCGTCAACATAAAGGACAGAGGGATACAGTAAACCTGAAGTGAAGCATCAGAATCTATAACTAGTGTCACAGAAATAGTTCAAAACATAGACAGTAGGAAGAGTCAGACTACTTGTACTTAAGTCGGCATTGTGCCTTTTGTATTTAATTGCGATGCAATTTCTGTGTTTCATCGTCAATAAGAAGGTCCAAGGAATACAGTACACCTGAGATGAAGCATCGGAATCTATAACTAGTGTCACAGGAATGGTTCAAAACATAGCGAGTAAGAAGAGTCAAACTTCATGTACTTAAGTCGGCATTGTGCCTTTTGTATTTAATTCCGGTGCCATTTCTGTGTTTCATCGTCAATAATAAGGTCAGAGGGATACAGTAAACCTGAAGTGAAGCATCGGAATGTCTAACTAGTGTCACAGGAATGATTCAAAACATAGACAGTGGGAAGAATCAGTCTTCATGTACTTAAGTCGGCATTGTGCCTTTTCTATTTAATTCCGATGCAATTTCTGTGTCTCATCGTCAATAAGAAGGTCAGATGGATACAGTAAACCTGAAGTGAAGCATCGGAATCTATAACTAGTGTCACAGGAATGGTTCATCCCATAGACAGTAAGAAGAGTCAGTCTTCTTGTACTTAAGTCCCCATTCTGCTTTTTTTATTTAATTCCGATGCAATTTCTGTGTTTCATCGTCAATAAGAAGGTCCAAGGGATACAGTAAACATATAGTGAAGCATCGGATTGTAAAACTGGTCTCACAGGACATGTTCACAACATAGTCAGTAAGAAGAGTCAGTCTTCTTGTACTTAAGTAGGCATTGTGCCTTTTGTATTTAATTCCGATGCAATTTCTGTGTTTCATCGTCCATAAGAAGGTCAGAGGGTTACAGTAAACCTGAATTGAAGCATCGGAATCTATAACTAGTGTCACAGGAATGGTTCAAAACATAGACATTAGGTAGAGTCAGTCTTTTTGTACTTTAGTCGGCATTGTGCCTTTTGTACTTAATTCCGATGCAATTTCTGTGTTTCATCGTCAGTAAGAAGGTCAGAAGGATACAGTAAACCTGAAGTGAAGCATCGGAATCTATAACTAGTGTCACAGGAATGGTTCAAAGCACAGACAGTAAGATGAGTCAGTCTTCTTGTACATAAGTCGGCATTGTGCTTTTTCTATTTAATTTCGATTCAATTACTGTGATTAATCGTCAATAACAAGGTCCAAGGGATACAGTAAACCTGAAGTGAAGCATCGGAATCTATAACTAGTGTCACAGGAATGGTTCAACACATAGACAGTAAGAAGAGTCAGTCTTCTTGAACTTAAGTCGGCATTGTGCCTTTTCTATTTAATTCCGATGCAATTTCTGTTTTTCATCGTCAATAAGAAGGTCAGAGGGATACAGTGAACCTGAAGTGAAGCATCGGAATCTATAACTAGCGTCACAGGAATGGTTCAAAACATAGCCAATAAGAAGGGTCAGTCTTCTTGTATTTAAGTCGGCATTGTGCCGATTCTATTTAATTCCGATGCAATTTCTGTGTTTCGTCGTCAATAAGAAGGTCCAAGGGATACAGTAAACCTGAAGTGAAGCATCGGAATCTATAACTAGTGTCACAGGAATGTTTCAAAACATAGACAGTAAGAAAAGTCAGTCCTCTTGTACTTAAGTCGGCATTGTACTTTTTGTATCTATTTCCGTTGCAATTTCTGAGTTTCATCGTCAATTAGAAGGTCAGAGGGATACTGTAATCCTGAAGTTAAGCATCGGAATCTATAACTAGCGTCACAGGAGTGGTTCAAAACATAGTCAGTAAGAAGAGTCAGTCTTCTTGTACTTAAGTCGGCATTGTGCCTTTTCTATTTAATTCCGATGCAATTTTTGTGTTTCATCGTCAATAAGAACGGCCAAGGGGTACAGTAAACCTGAAGTGAAGGAACGGAATCTATAACTAGTGTCACAGGAATGGTTCATATCATAGACAGTAAGAAGAGTCAGTCTTCTTGTACTTAAGTTGGCATTGTGCCATTTCTATTTAATTCCGACGCAATTTCTGTGTTTCATCGTCAATAAGAAGGTGAGAGGGATACAGTAAACCTGAAGTGAAGCATCGGAATCTATAACTAGTGTCACAGGAATGGTTTAAAACATAAACAGTAGGAAGAGTCAGTCTTTTTGTACTTTAGTCGGCATTGTGCCTTTTGTATTTACTTCCGATGCAATTTCTGTGTTTCATCGTCAATAAGAAGGTCAGAGGGATACAGTAAACCTGATGTGAGGCATCGGAATCTGTAGCTAGTGTTACAGGAATGATTCAAAACGTAGACAGTAGGATGAGTCAGTCTTCTTGTATTTAAGTCGGCATTGTGCCTTTTCTATTTATTTCCGATGCTATTTCTGTGTTTTATCGTCAATAAGAAGGTCCAAGGGATACAGTAAACCTGAAGTGAATCTATAACTAGTGTCACAGGAATGGTCTAAACCATATACAGTAGGAGGAGTCAGTCTACATGTACTTAAGTCAGCATTGTGCCTTTTGTATTTAATTCCAATGTAATTTCTGTGTTTCATCGTCAATAAGAAGGTCAGAGGGATACAGTTAAACGGAAGTGAAGCATCACAATCTATAACTAGTGTCACAGGAATGGTTCAAAACATAGACAGTAAGAAGAGTCAGTCTACTTGTACTTAAGTCGGCATTGTGCCTTTTGCATTTAAGTCCGATGCAATTTCTGTGTTTCATCGTCAATAAGATGGACCAAGGGATACAGTACACCTGAAGTGAAGCATCGGAATCTATAACTAGTGTGACAGGAACGGGTTAAATCATAGACAGTAAGAAGAGTCAGTCTACTTGTACTTAAGTCAGCATTGTGCCTTTTGTATTTACTTCCGATGCAATTTCTGTGTTTCATCGTCAATAAGAAGGTCAGAGGGATACAGTAAACATATAGTGAAGCATCGGAATCTAAAACTGGTCTCACAGGACATGTTCACAACATAGTCAGTAAGAAGAGTCAGTCTTCTTGTACTTAAGTAGGCATTGTGCATTTTGTATTTAATTCCGATGCAATTTCTGTGTTTCATCGTCAATAAGAAGTTCAGAGGGATACAGTAAACCAGAAGTGAGGCATCGGAATCTATAACTAGTGTCACAGGAATGGTTCAAAACATAGTCATTAGGTAGAGTCAGTCTTCTTGTACTTTAGTCGGCATTGTGCCTTTTCTATTTAATTCCGATGCAATTTCTGTATTTCGTCGTCAATAAGAAGGTCCAAGGGATACAGTAAATCTGAAGTGAAGCATCGGAATCTATAACTAGTGTCACAAGAATGGTTCAAAACATAGACAGTAAGAAAAGTCAGTCTTCTTGTACTTAAGTCGGCATTGTGCCTTTTGTATTAAATTCCGATGCAATTTCTGTGTTTCATCGTCGATAAGAAGGACCAAGGTATACAGTAAACCTGATGTGAAGCATCGGAATCTATAAATAGTGTCATAGGAATAGTTCAAACATAGACAGTAGGAAGAGTCAGTCTTTTTGTACTTAAGTCGGCATTGTGCCTTTTGTATTTAATTCCGATGAAATTTCTTTGTTTAATCATCAATAAGAAGATCCAAGGGATACAGTAAACCTGAAGTGAAGCAACGGAATCTATAACTAGTTTCACAGGAATGGTTCAAAACATAGACTGTAAGAAGAGTCAGTCTTCTTGTACTTAAGTCGGCATTGTGCCTTTTGTACTTAATTCCGATGCAACTTCTGTGTTTCATCGTCAATAAGAAGGTCTGAAGGATACAGTAAACCTGAAGTGAAGAGTCGGAATCTATAACTAGTGTCACAGGAATGGTTAATCACATAGACAGTAAGATGAGTCAGTCTTCTTGTACTTAAGTCGGCATTGTGCCTTTTCTATTTAATTCCGATGCAATTTCTGTGTTTCATCGTCAATAAGGAGGTCAGAGGGATACAGTAAACCTGAAGTGAAGGATCGTAATCTATAACTAGTGTCACAAGAATGGTTCAATTCATAGACAGTAGGAAGAGTCAGTTGTCTTGTAGTTATGTCGGCATTGTGCCTTTTTTATTTAATTCCGATGCAATTTCTGTGTATCATCGTCAACATAAAGGACAGAGGGATACAGTAAACCTGAAGTGAAGCAATAGAATCTATAACTAGTGTCACAGAAATGGTTCAAAACATAGACAGTATGAAGAGTCAGACTACTTGTACTTAAGTCGGCATTGTGCCTTTTGTATTTAATTCCGATGCAATTCCTGTGTTTCATCGTCAATAAGAAGGTCCAAGGAATACAGTACACCTGAGATGAAGCATCGGAATCTATAACTAGTGTCACAGGAATGGTTCAAAACATAGCGAGTAAGAAGAGTCAGTCTTCATGTACTTAAGTCGGCATTGTGCATTTTGTATTTAATTCCGTTGCCATTTCTGTGTTTCATCGTCAATAAGAAGGTCAGAGGGATACAGTAAACCTGAAGTGAAGCATCGGAATGTCTAACTAGTGTCACAGGAATGATTCAAAACATAGACAGTGGGAAGAATCAGTCTTCATGTACTTAAGTCGGCATTGTGCCTTTTCTATTTAATTCCGATGCAATTTCTGTGTCTCATCGTCAATAAGAAGGTCAGATGGATACAGTAAACCTGAAGTGAAGCATCGGAATCTATAACTAGTGTCACAGGAATGGGTCAACACATAGACAGTAAGAAGAGTCAGTCTTCTTGTACTTAAGTCGCCATTGTGCTTTTTTTATTTAATTCCGATGCTATTTCTGTGTTTCATCGTCAATAAGAAGGTCCAAGGGATACAGTAAACATATAGTGAAGCATCGGAATGTAAAACTGGTCTCACAGGACATGTTCACAACATAGTCAGTAAGAAGAGTCAGTCTTCTTGTACTTAAGTAGGCATTGTGCCTTTTTTATTTAATTCCGATGCAATTTCTGTGTTTCATCGTCCATAAGAAGGTCAGAGGGTTACAGTAAGCCTGAAGTGAAGCATCGGAATCTATAACTAGTGTCACAGGAATGGTTCAAAACATAGACATTAGGTAGAGTCAGCCTTTTTGTACTTTAGTCGGCATTGTGCCTTTTGTACTTAATTCCGATGCAATTTCTGTGTTTCATCGTCCATAAGAAGGTCAGAAGGATTCAGTAAACCTGAAGTGAAGCATCGGAATCTATAACTAGTGTCACAGGAATGGTTCAAAGCACGGACAGTAAGATGAGTCAGTCTTCTTGTACATAAGTCGGCATTTTGCTTTTTCTATTTCATTTCGATTCAATTACTGTGATTAACCGTCAATAACAAGGTCCAAGGGATACAGTAAACCTGAAGTGAAGCATCGGAATCTATAACTAGTGTCACAGGAATGGTTCAACACATAGACAGTAAGAAGAGTCAGTCTTCTTGAACTTAAGTCGGCATTGTGCCTTTTCTATTTAATTCCGATGCAATTTCTGTTTTTCATCGTCAATAAGAAGGTCAGAGGGATACAGTAAACCTGAAGTGAAGCATCGGAATCTATAACTAGCGTCACAGGAATGGTTCAAAACATAGCCAATAGGAAGGGTCAGTCTTCTTTTTTTTGAAGTCGGCATTGTGCTGTTTCTATTTAATTCCGATGCAATTTCTGTGTTTCGTCGTCAATAAGAAGGTCCAAGGGATACAGTAAACCTGAAGTGAAGCATCGGAATCTATAACTAGTGTCACAGGAATGTTTCAAAACATAGACAGTAAGAAAATTCAGTCCTCTTGCACTTAAGTCGGCACTGTACTTTTTGTATCTAATTCCGATGCAATTTCTGAGTTTCATCGTCAATTAGAAGGTCAGAGGGATACTGTAATCCTGAAGTTACGAATCGGAATCTATAACTAGCGTCACAGGAGTGGTTCAAAACATAGTCAGTTAGAAGAGTCAGTCTTCTTGTACTTAAGTCGGCATTGTGCCTTTTCTATTTAATTCCGATGCAATTTTTGTGTTTCATCGTCAATAAGAACGGCCAAGGGGTACAGTAAACCTGAAGTGAAGGAACGGAATCTATAACTAGTGTCACAGGAATGGTTCATATCATAGACAGTAAGAAGAGTCAGTCTTCTTGTACTTAAGTTGGCATTGTGCCATTTCTATTTAATTCCGACGCAATTTCTGTGTTTCATCGTCAATAAGAAAGTGAGAGGGATACAGTAAACCTGAAGTGAAGCATCGGAATCTATAACTAGTGTCACAGGAATGGTTTCAAACATAGACAGTAGGAAGAGTCAGTCTTTTTGTACTTTAGTCGGCATTGTGCCTTTTGTATTTACTTCCGATGCAATTTCTGTGTTTCATCGTCAATAAGAAGGTCAGAGGGATACAGTAAACCTGATGTGAGGCATCGGAATCTGTAGCTTGTGTTACAGGAATGATTCAAAACGTAGACAGTAGGATGAGTCAGTCTTCTTGTATTTAAGTCGGCATTGTGCCTTTTCTATTTAATTCCGATGCAATTTCTGAGTTTCATCGTCAATAAGAAGGTCAGATGGATACAGTAAACCTGAAGTTAAGCATCGGAATCTATAACTAGTGTCATAGGAATGGTTCAAAACACAGACGGTAAGTTGAGTCAGTCTTCTTTTACATAAGCCGGCATTGTGACTTTTCTATGTAATTCCGATGCAATTTCTGTTTTTCATCGTCAATAAGAAGGTCAGAGGGATACAGTGAACCTGAAGTGTAGCATCGGAATCTATAACTAGCGTCACAGGAATGGTTTAAACATAGCCAATAGGAAGGGTCAATCTTCTTGTATTTAAGTCGGCATTGTGCCTTTTCTATTTAATTCCGATGCAATTTCTGTGTTTCTTCGTCAATAAGAAGGTCAGAGGGATACAGTAAACCTGATGTGAGGCATCGGAATCTATAACTAGTGTTACAGGAATGATTCAAAACGTAGACAGTAGGATGAGTCCGTCTTCTTGTATTTAAGTCGGCATTGTGCCTTTTCTATTTAATTCCGTTGCAATTTCTGTGTTTCATCGTCAATAAGAAGGTCAGATGGATACAGTAAACCTGAAGTGAAGCATCGGAATCTATAACTAGTGTCACAGAAATGGTTCAAAACATAGTCAGTAAGAAGAGTCAGTCATTTTGTACTTATATCGGCATTGTCCCTTTTCTATTTAATTCCGATGCAATTTCTGTGTTTCATCGTCAATACGAAGGTCAGAGCGACACAGTAAACCAGAAGTGATGCATCGGAATGTATAACTAGTGTCACAGGAATCGTTCAAAACATAGAGTGTAGGAAGAGTCTGTCTTCTTCTACTTGATTCGGCATTGTGCCTTTTGTATTTATTTCCGATGCAATTTCTGTGTTTCATCGTCAATAAGAAGGTGAGAGGGATACAGTAAACCTGAAGTGAAGCATCGGAATCTATAAGTGGTGTCACAGGAATGGTTCAAACATAGTCATTAAGAAGAGTCGGTCTTCTTCTACTTAAGTCTGCATTGTGCCTTTCGTATTTAATTCCGATGCAAGTTCCGTGTTTCGTCGTCAATACGAAGGTCCAAGGGATACAGTAAACCTGAAGTGAAGCATCGGAATCTATAACAAGTGTCACAGGAATGGTTCAAAACATAGTCAGTAAGAAAAGTCA
This sequence comes from Schistocerca americana, assembly GCF_021461395.2. NCBI lineage: Eukaryota > Metazoa > Arthropoda > Insecta > Orthoptera > Acrididae > Schistocerca > Schistocerca americana. The sequence continues at coordinate 12,249,793 of NC_060121.1, read as the reverse complement.
GTCTTCTTGTACATAGGTCGGCATTGTGCCTTTTCTATTTAATTCCGATTCAATTTCTGTGTTTCGTCGTCAATAAGAAGGTCCTAGGGATACAGTAAACCTGAAGTGAAGCATCGGAATGTATAACTAGTGTCACAGGAATGATTCAAAACATAGACAGTAGGAAGAATCAGTCCTCATGTACTTAAGTCGGCATTGTGCGTTTTCTATTTAATTCCGATGCAATTTCTGTGTTTCACCGTCAATAAGAAGGTCAGATGTATACAGTAAACCTGAAGTGTAGCATCGGAATCTATAACTAGTGTCACAGGAATGGTTCAAACATAGACAGTAGGAAGAGTCAGTCTTCTTGTATTTAAGTCGGCATTGTGCCTTTTGTATTTAATTCCGAAGCCATTTCTGTGTTTCATCGTCAATAAGAAGGTCAGATGGATACAGTAAACCTGAAGTGTAGCATCGGAATCAATAACTAGTGTCACAGGAATGGTTCAAACATAGACAGTAGGAAGAGTCAGTCTTCTTGTATTTAAGTCGGCATTGTGCCTTTTGTATTTAATTCCGATGCAATTTCTGTGTTTCATCGTCAATAAGAAGGTCCAAGGAATACAATACACCTGAAGTGAGGCATCGGAATCTATAACTTGTGTCACAAGACGGGTTCAAAACATAGTCTGTAGGAAGAGTCAGTCTTCTTGTACTTAAGTCGGCATTGTGCCTTTTGTATTTAATTCCGATGCAATTTCTGTGTTCCATCGTCGATAAGAAGGACCAAGGTATACAGTAAACCTGAAGTAAAGCATCGGAATCTATAACTAGTGTCACAGGAATAGTTCAAACATAGACAGTACGAAGAGTCAGTCTTCTTGTACTTAAGTCGGCATTGTGCCTTTTGTATTTAATTCCGATGAAATTTCTATGTTTCATCGTCAATACGAAGATCCAAGGGATACAGTAAACCTGAAGTGAAGCATCGGAATCTATAACTAGTGTCACAGGAATGGTTTAAAACATAGACAGTAAGAAGAGGCAGTCTTCTTGTACTTAAGTCGGCATTGTGCCTTTTTACTTAATTCCGATGCAATTTCTGTGTTTCATCGTCAATAAGAAGGTCAGAAGGATACAGTAAACCTGAAGTGAAGCATCGGAATCTGCAACTAGTGTCGCAGGAATGGTTCAAAACACAGACAGTAAAATGAGTCAGTCTTCTTGTACATAAGTCGGCATTGTGCATTTTCCATTTAATTCCGATGCAATTTCTGTTTTTCATCGTCAATAAGAAGGTCAGAGGGATACAGTGAACCTGAAGTGTAGCATCGGAATCTATAACTAGCGCCACAGGAATGGTTTAAAACATAGACAATAGGAAGTGTCAGTCTTCTTGTACTTAAGTCGGCATTGTGCCTTTTCTATTTAATTCCGATGCAAATTCTGTGTTTCATCGTCAATAAGAAGGTCAGAGGGATACAGTAAACCTGATGTGAGGCATCGGTATCTATAACTAGTGTGACACGGGACGGATTCAAAACGTAGACAGTAGGATGAGTCAGTCTTCTTGTATTTAAGTCGGCATTGTGCCTTTTTTATTTATATCCGTTGCAATTTCTGTGTTTCATCGTCAATAAGAAGATCAGATGGATACAGTAAACCTGAAGTGAAGCATCGGAATCTATAACTAGTGTCACAGAAATGGTTCAAAACATAGTCAGTAAGAGGAGTCAGTCTTTTTGTACTTTTATCGGCATTGTCCCTTTTCTATTAAATTCCGACGCAATTTCTGTGTTTCATCGTCAATAAGAAGGGCAGAGGGATACAGTAAACCTGAAGTGAATCATCGGAATCTATAACTACTGTTACAGGAATGGTTCAAAACATAGTCATTAGGTAGAGTCAGTCTTCTTGTACTTTAGTCGGCATTGTGCCTTTTCTATTTAATTCCGATGCAATTTCTGTATTTCGTCGTCAACAAGAAGGTCCAAGGGATACAGTAAATCTGAAGTGAAGCATCGGAATCTATAACTAGTGTCACAAGAATGGTTCAAAACATAGACAGTAAGAAAAGTCAGTCTTCTTGTACTTAAGTCGGCATTGTGCCTTTTGTATTTAATTCCGATGCAATTTCTGTGTTTCATCGTCGATAAGAAGGACCAAGGTATACAGTAAACCTGATGTGAAGCATCGGAATCTATAAATAGTGTCATAGGAATAGTTCAAACATAGACAGTAGGAAGAGTCAGACTTTTTGTACTTAAGTCGGCATTGTGCCTTTTGTATTTAATTCCGATGAAATTTCTTTGTTTAATCATCAATAAGAAGATCCAAGGGATACAGTAAACCTGAAGTAAAGCATCGGAATCTATAACTAGTTTCACAGGAATGGTTCAAAACATAGACTGTAAGAAGAGTCAGTCTTCTTGTACTTAAGTCGGCATTGTGCCTTTTGTACTTAAATCCGATGCAACTTCTGTGTTTCATCGTCAATAAGAAGATCTGAAGGATACAGTAAACCTGAAGTGAAGAGTCGGAATCTATAACTAGTGTCACAGGAATGGTTAAACACATAGACAGTAAGATGAGTCAGTCTTCTTGTACTTAAGTCGGCATTGTGCCTTTTCTATTTAATTCCGATGCAATTTCTGTGTTTCATCGTCAATAAGAAGGTCAGAGGGATACAGTAAACCTGAAGTGAAGGATCGTAATCTATAACTAGTGTCACAAGAATGGTTCAATTCATAGACAGTGGGAAGAGTCAGTTGTCTTGTAGTTATGTCGGCATTGTGCCTTTTTTATTTAATTCCGATGCAATTTCTGTGTATCATCGTCAACATAAAGGACAGAGGGATACAGTAAACCTGAAGTGAAGCAATAGAATCTATAACTAGTGTCACAGAAATGGTTCAAAACATAGACAGTATGAAGAGTCAGACTACTTGTACTTAAGTCGGCATTGTGCCTTTTGTATTTAATTCCGATGCAATTCCTGTGTTTCATCGTCAATAAGAAGGTCCAAGGAATACAGTACACCTGAGATGAAGCATCGGAATCTATAACTAGTGTCACAGGAATGGTTCAAAACATAGCGAGTAAGAAGAGTCAGTCTTCATGTACTTAAGTCGGCATTGTGCCTTTTGTATTTAATTCCGTTGCCATTTCTGTGTTTCATCGTCAATAAGAAGGTCAGAGGGATACAGTAAACCTGAAGTGAAGCATCGGAATGTCTAACTAGTGTCACAGGAATGATTCAAAACATAGACAGTGGGAAGAATCAGTCTTCATGTACTTAAGTCGGCATTGTGCCTTTTCTATTTAATTCCGATGCAATTTCTGTGTCTCATCGTCAATAAGAAGGTCAGATGGATACAGTAAACCTGAAGTGAGGCATCGGAATCTATAACTAGTGTCACAGGAATGGTTCAACACATAGACAGTAAGAAGAGTCAGTCTTCTTGTACTTAAGTCGCCATTGTGCTTTTTTTATTTAATTCCGATGCAATTTCTGTGTTTCATCGTCAATAAGAAGGTCCAAGGGATACAGTAAACATATAGTGAAGCATCGGAATGTAAAACTGGTCTCACAGGACATGTTCACAACATAGTCAGTAACAAGAGTCAGTCTTCTTGTACTTAAGTAGGCATTGTGCCTTTTGTATTTAATTCCGATGCAATTTCTGTGTTTCATCGTCCATAAGAAGGTCAGAGGGTTACAGTAAGCCTGAAGTGAAGCATCGGAATCTATAACTAGTGTCACAGGAATGGTTCAAAACATAGACATTAGCTAGAGTCAGCCTTTTTGTACTTTAGTCGGCATTGTGCCTTTTGTACTTAATTCCGATGCAATTTCTGTTTTTCATCGTCAATAAGAAGGTCAGAAGGATACAGTAAACCTGAAGTGAAGCATCGGAATCTATAACTAGTGTCACAGGAATGGTTCAAAGCACAGACAGTAAGATGAGTCAGTCTTCTTGTACATAAGTCGGCATTTTGCTTTTTCTATTTAATTTCGATTCAATTACTGTGATTAATCGTCAATAACAAGGTCCAAGGGATACAGTAAACCTGAAGTGAAGCATCGGAATCTATAACTAGTGTCACAGGAATGGTTCAACACATAGACAGTAAGAAGAGTCAGTCTTCTTGAACTTAAGTCGGCATTGTGCCTTTTCTATTTAATTCCGATGCAATTTCTGTTTTTCATCGTCAATAAGAAGGTCAGAGGGATACAGTGAACCTGAAGTGAAGCATCGGAATCTATAACTAGCGTCACAGGAATGGTTCAAAACATAGCCAATAGGAAGGGTCAGTCTTCTTGTATTTAAGTCGGCATTGTGCTGTTTCTATTTAATTCCGATGCAATTTCTGTGTTTCGTCGTCAATAAGAAGGTCCAAGGGATACAGTAAACCTGAAGTGAAGCATCGGAATCTATAACTAGTGTCACAGGAATGTTTCAAAACATAGACAGTAAGAAAATTCAGTCCACTTGTACTTAAGTCGGCATTGTACTTTTTGTATCTAATTCCGATGCAATTTCTGAGTTTCATCATCAATTAGAAGGTCAGAGGGATACTGTAATCCTGAAGTTACGAATCGGAATCTATAACTAGCGTCACAGGAGTGGTTCAAAACATAGTCAGTAAGAAGAGTCAGTCTTCTTGTACTTAAGTCGGCATTGTGCCATTTCTATTTAATTCCGATGCAATTTTTGTGTTTCATCGTCAATAAGAACGGCCAAGGGGTACAGTAAACCTGAAGTGAAGGAACGGAATCTATAACTAGTGTCACAGGAATCGTTCATATCATAGACAGTAAGAAGAGTCAGTCTTCTTGTACTTAAGTTGGCATTGTGCCATTTCTATTTAATTCCGACGCAATTTCTGTGTTTCATCGTCAATAAGAAAGTGAGAGGGATACAGTAAACCTGAAGTGAAGCATCGGAATCTATAACTAGTGTCACAGGAATGGTTTCAAACATAGACAGTAGGAAGAGTCAGTCTTTTTGTACTTTAGTTGGCATTGTGCCTTTTGTATTTACTTCCGATGCAATTTCTGTGTTTCATCGTCAATAAGAAGGTCAGAGGGATACAGTAAACCTGATGTGAGGCATCGGAATCTGTAGCTTGTGTTACAGGAATAATTCAAAACGTAGACAGTAGGATGAGTCAGTCTTCTTGTATTTAAGTCGGCATTGTGCCTTTTCTATTTAATTCCGATGCAATTTCTGAGTTTCATCGTCAATAAGAAGGTCAGATGGATACAGTAAACCTGAAGTTAAGCATCGGAATCTATAACTAGTGTCATAGGAATGGTTCAAAACACAGACGGTAAGTTGAGTCAGTCTTCTTTTACATAAGCCGGCATTGTGACTTTTCTATGTAATTCCGATGCAATTTCTGTTTTTCATCGTCAATAAGAAGGTCAGAGGGATACAGTGAACCTGAAGTGTAGCATCAGAATCTATAACTAGCGTCACAGGAATGGTTTAAACATAGACAATAGGAAGGGTCAATCTTCTTGTATTTAAGTCGGCATTGTGCCTTTTCTATTTAATTCCGATGCAATTTCTGTGTTTCATCGTCAATAAGAAGGTCAGAGGGATACAGTAAACCTGATGTGAGGCATCGGAATCTATAACTAGTGTTACAGGAATGATTCAAATCGTAGACAGTAGGATGAGTCCGTCTTCTTGTATTTAAGTCGGCATTGTGCCTTTTCTATTTAATTCCGTTGCAATTTCTGTGTTTCATCGTCAATAAGAAGGTCAGATGGATACAGTAAACCTGAAGTGAAGCATCGGAATCTATAACTAGTGTCACAGAAATGGTTCAAAACATAGTCAGTAAGAAGAGTCAGTCATTTTGTACTTATATCGGCATTGTCCTTTTCTATTTAATTCCGATGCAATTTCTGTGTTTCATCGTCAATACGAAGGTCAGAGCGACACAGTAAACCAGAAGTGATGCGTCGGAATGTATAACTAGTGTCACAGGAATCGTTCAAAACATAGAGTGTAGGAAGAGTCTGTCTTCTTCTACTTGATTCGGCATTGTGCCTTTTGTATTTATTTCCGATGCAATTTCTGTGTTTCATCGTCAATAAGAAGGTGAGAGGGATACAGTAAACCTGAAGTGAAGCATCGGAATCTATAAGTGGTGTCACAGGAATGGTTCAAACATAGTCATTAAGAAGAGTCGGTCTTCTTCTACTTAAGTCTGCATTGTGCCTCTCGTATTTAATTCCGATGCAACTTCCGTGTTTCGTCGTCAATACGAAGGTCCAAGGGATACAGTAAACCTGAAGTGAAGCATCGGAATCTATAACAAGTGTCACAGGAATGATTCAAAACATAGTCAGTAAGAAGAGTCAGTCTTCTTGTACATAGGTCGGCACTGTGCCTTTTCTATTTAATTCCGATTCAATTTCTGTGTTTCGTCGTCAATAAGAAGGTCCTAGGGATACAGTAAACCTGAAGTGAAGCATCGGAATGTATAACTAGTGTCACAGGAATGATTCAAAACATAGACAGTAGGAAGAATCAGTCTTCATGTACTTAAGTCGGCATTGTGCTTTTTCTATTTAATTCCGATGCAATTTCTGTGTTTCACCGTCAATAAGAAGGTCAGATGTATACAGTAAACCTGAAGTGTAGCATCGGAATCTATAACTAGTGTCACAGGAATGGTTCAAACATAGACAGTAGGAAGAGTCAGTCTTCTTGTATTTAAGTCGGCATTGTGCCTTTTGTATTTAATTCCGATGCCATTTCTGTGTTTCATCGTCAATAAGAAGGTCAGATGGATACAGTAAACCTGAAGTGTAGCATCGGAATCAATAACTAGTGTCACAGGAATGGTTCAAACATAGACAGTAGGAGGAGTCAGTCTTCTTGTATTTAAGTCGGCATTGTGCGTTTTTTATTTATATCCGATGCAATTTCTGTGTTTCATCGTCAATAAGAAGGTACAAGGGATACAGTAAACCTGAAGTGAAGCATCGGAATCTATAACTAGTGTCACAGAAATGGTTCAAAACATAGTCAGTAAGAAGAGTCAGTCCTTTTGTACTTATATCGGCATTGTCAATTTTCTATTAAATTCCGACGCAATTTCTGTGTTTCATCGTCAATAAGAAGGGCAGAGGGATACAGTAAACCTGAAGTGAATCATCGGAATCTATAACTACTGTTACAGGAATGGTTCAAAACATAGACAGTAGGAAGAGTCAGTCTTCTTGTACTTAAGTCGGTATTGTGCCATTTCTATTCTATTCCGACGCAATTTCTGTGTTTCATCGTCAATAAGAAGGTGAGAGGGATACAGTAAACCTGAAGTGAAGCATCGGAATCTATAAGTGGTGTCACAGGAATGGTTCAAACATAGTCATTAAGAAGAGTCAGACTTCTTGTACTAAAGTCGGCATTGTGCCTTTCGTATTTAATTCCGATGCAACTTCGGTGTTTCATCGTCAATAAGAAGGTCCAAGGGATACAGCAAACCTGAAGTGAAGCATCGGAATCTATAACTAGTGTCACAGGAATGGTTTATAGCGTAGAGAGTAGGAAGAGTCAGTCTTCTTGTACTTAAGTCGGCATTGTGCCATTTGTATAGTATTCCGTTGCAATTTCTGTGTTTCATCGTCATAAAGAAGGTCAGAGGGATACATTAAACCTGAAGTGAAGCATCGGAATCTATAACTAGTGTCACAGGAATGGTTCAAATCATAGTCAGTAAGAAGGATCAGTCTTCTTGTACTTAATTCGGCATTGTGCCTTTTTATTTAATTCCGATGCAATTTCCGTGTTTCATCGTCAATAAGAAGTTCAAAGGGATACAGTAAACCTGAAGCATCGGAATCTATAATTAGTGTCACAGAAATGGTTCAAAACATAGTCAGCAAGAAGAGTCAGTCTTCTTGTACTTAAATCGGCGTTGTGCCTTTTCTATTTAATTCCGATGCAATTTCTGTGTTTCATCGTCAATAAGAAGGTCAGAGGGATACAGTAATTCTGAAGTGAATCATCGGATTGTATAACTAGTGTCACAGGATGGTAAAAAACATAGACAGCAGAAGAGTCATTCTTCTTGTACTTAAGTCGGCATTGTGCCTTGTCTATTTAATTCCGATGCAATTTCTGTGTTTCATCGTCAATAAGAAGGTCAGAGGGATACAGTACACCTGAAGTGAATCATCGGAATCTATAACTAGTGTCACAGGAATGGTTCAAAACATAGACAGTAGGTGGAGTCAGTCTACATGTACTTAAGTCGGCATTGTGCCTTTTGTATTTAATTCGGATGCAATTTTTTTGTTTCATCGTCAATAAGAAGGTCCAAGGGATACAGTAAACCTGAAGTGAAGAATCGGAATGTATAACTAGTGTCACAGGAATGGTTCTAAACATAGTCAGTAAGAAGAGTCACTCTTCTTGTACTTAAGTCGGCATTGTGCCTTTTCTATTTAATTCCGAAGGAATTTCTGTGTTTCATCGTCAATAAGAAGGTCAGAGGGAAACAGTAAGCCTGAAGTGAATCATCGGAATCTATAACTAGTGTCACAGGAATGGTTCAAAACATTGTCAGTAAGAAGAGTCAGTCTTCTTGTACTTAATTCGGCATGTGCCTTTTTATTTAATTCCGATGAAATTTCTGTGTTTTATCGCCAATAAGAAGGTCAGAGGGATACAGTATACCTGAAGTCAAGCATCGGAATCTATAACTAGTGTCACAGAATTGGTTCAAAGCATAGTCAGTAAGAAGAGTCAGTCTTCTTGTACTTAAGTCGGCATTGTGACTTTTCTATATAATTCCGATGCCATTTCTGTGTTTCATCGTCAATAAGAAGATTAGAGGGATACAGTAAACCTGAAGTGAAGCATCGGAATGTATAACTATTGTCACAGGAATCGTTCAAAAAATAGACAGTAGGAAGAGTCAGTCTTCTTCTACTTGATTCGGCATTGTGCCTTTTGTATTTATTTCCTATGCAATTTCTGTGTTTCATCGTCAATAAGAAGCTCAGAGGGATACAGTAAACGTGTAGTGAAGCATCGGAATCTATAACTAGTGTCACAGGAATGGTTCAAAACATAGACAGTAAGAAGAGTCAGTCTTCTTGTACTTAAGTCGGCATTGTGCCTTTTCTATTTAATTCCGACGCAATCTCTGTGTTTCATCGTCAATAAGAAGGTCAGAGGGATACAGTAAACCTAACGTGAATCATGGGAATCTATAACTAGTGTCACAGGAATGGTTCAAAACATAGACAGTAGGAAGAGTCAGTCTTCTTGTACTTAAGTCGGCATTGTGCCTTTTGTATTTAATTCCGATGCAATTTCTGTGTTTCATCGTCAATAAGAAGGTCCAAGGAAAACAATAAACCTGAAGTGAGGCATCGGAATCTATAACTAGTGTCACAGGACGGGTTCAAAACATAGTCAGTACGGAGAGTCAGTCTTCTTGTACTTAAGTCGGCATTGTGCCTTTTCTATTTAATTCCGATGCAATTTCTGTGTTTCATCGTCAATGAGAAGGTCCAAGGGATGCAGTACACCTGAAGTGAAGCATCGGAATCCATAACTAGTGTCACAGGAATGGTTCAAAACATAGACAGTAAGAAGAGTCAGTCTTCTTGTACTTAAGTCGGCATTGTGCCATTTCTATTTAATTCCGACGCAATTTCTGTGTTTCATCGTCAATATGAAGGTCAGAGGGATACAGTAAACCTGAAGTGAATCATCGGAATCTATAACTAGTGTCACAGGAATGGTTCAAAACATTGTCAGTAAGAAGAGTCAGTCTTCTTGTACTTAATTCGGCATTGTGCTTTTTTATTTAATTCCGATGAAATTTCAGTGTTTTATCGCCAATAAGAAGGTCAGAGGGATACAGTAGACCTGAAGTCAAGCATCGGAATCTATAACTAGTGTCACAGAAATGGTTCAAAACATAGTCAGTAAGAAGAGTCAGTCTTCTTGTACTTAAGTCGGCATTGTGACTTTTCTATATAATTCCGATGCCATTTCTGTTTTTCATCGACAATAAGAAGGTCAGAGGGATACAGTAAACCTGAAGTGAAGCATCGGAATGTATAACTAGTGTCACAGGAATCGTTCAAAGCATAGACATTAGGAAGAGTCAGTCTTCTTCTACTTGATTCGGCATTGTGCCTTTTGTATTTATTTCCGATGCAATTTCTGTGTTTCATCGTCAATAAGAAGCTTAGAGGGATACAGTAAACTTGAAGTGAAGCATCGGATTCTGTAACTAGTGTCACAGGAATGGTTCAAAACATAGACAGTAAGAAGAGTCAGTCTTCGTGTACTTAAGTCGGCATTGTGCCTTTTCTATTTAATTCCGACGCAATCTCTGTGTTTCATCGTCAATAAGAAGGTCAGAGGGATACAGTAAACCTAAAGTGAAGCATCGGACTCTATAAGTGGTGTCACAGGAATGGTTCAAAATATAGACAGTAGGAAGAGTCAGTCTTCTTGTTCTTAAGTCGGCATTGTGACTTTTCTATTTAATTCCGATGCCATTGCTGTGTTTCATCATCAATACGAAGGTCCGAGGGATACAGTAAAACCTGAAGTGAAGCATCGGAATGTATAACTAGTGTCACAGGAATCGTTCAAAGCATAGACAGTAGGAAGAGTCAGTCTTCTTCTATTTGATTCGGCATTGTGCCTTTTGTATCTATTTCCGATGCAATTCCTGCGTTTCATCGTCAAAAAGAAGGTCAGAGAGATACAGTAAACCTGAAGTGAAGCATCGGAATGTATAACTAGTGTCACAGGAATGATTCAAAACATAGACAGTTGGAAGAATCAGTCTTCAAGTACTTAAGTCGGCATTGTGCCTTTTCTATTTAATTCCGATGTAATTTCTGTGTTTCATCGTCAATATGAAGGTCAGAGGGATACAGTAAACCTGAGGTGAAGCATCGGAATCTATAACTAGTGTCACAGGAATGGTTCAAAGCATAGGCAGTAGGAAGAGTCAGTCTTTTTGTACTTAAGTAGTCATTGTGCCTTTTGTATTTAATTCCGATGCAATTCCTGCGTTTCATCGTCAATAAGAAGGTCAGAGGGATACAGTAAACCTGAAGTGAAGAATCGGAATGTATAACTAGTGTCACAGGAATGGTTCTAAACATAGTCAGTAAGAAGAGTCACTCTTCTTGTACTTAAGTCGGCATTGTGCCTTTTCTATTTAATTCCGAAGGAATTTCTGTGTTTCATCGTCAATAAGAAGGTCAGAGGGAAACAGTAAACCTGAAGTGAATCATCGGAATCTATAACTAGTGTCACAGGAATGGTTCAAAACATTGTCAGTAAGAAGAGTCAGTTTTCTTGTACTTAATTCGGCATGTGCCTTTTTATTTAATTCCGATGAAATTTCTGTGTTTTATCGCCAATAAGAAGGTCAGAGGGATACAGTATACCTGAAGTCAAGCATCGGAATCTATAACTAGTGTCACAGAATTGGTTCAAAACATAGTCAGTAAGAAGAGTCAGTCTTCTTGTACTTAAGTCGGCATTGTGACTTTTCTATATAATTCCGATGCCATTTCTGTGTTTCATCGTCAATAAGAAGATTAGAGGGATACAGTAAACCTGAAGTGAAGCATCGGAATGTATAACTATTGTCACAGGAATCGTTCAAAGAATAGACAGTAGGAAGAGTCAGTCTTCTTCTACTTGATTCGGCATTGTGCCTTTTGTATTTATTTCCTATGCAATTTCTGTGTTTCATCGTCAATAAGAAGCTCAGAGGGATACAGTAAACGTGTAGTGAAGCATCGGAATCTATAACTAGTGTCACAGGAATGGTTCATAACATAGACAGTAAGAAGGGTCAGTCTTCTTGTACTTAAGTCGGCATTGTGCCTTTTCTATTTAATTCCGACGCAATCTCTGTGTTTCATCGTCAATAAGAAGGTCAGAGGGATACAGTAAACCTAACGTGAATCATGGGAATCTATAACTAGTGTCACAGGAATGGTTCAAAACATAGACAGTAGGAAGAGTCAGTCTACATGTACTTAAGTCGACATTGTGCATTTTGTAATTAATTCCGATGAAATTTCTGTGTTTTATCGTCAATAAGAAGGTCCAAGGAATACAGTAAACCTGAAGTGAGGCATCGGAATCTATAGTTAGTGTCACAGGAATGGTTCAAAACATAGTCAGTAAGAAGAGTCAATCTTCTTGTACTTAAGTCGGCATTGTGACTTTTCTATTTAATTCCGATTCAATTTCTGTGTTTCGTCGTCAATAAGTAGGTCCAAGGGATACAGTCAACCTGAAGCATCGGAATCTATAACTAGTGTCACAGAAATGGTTCAAGACATTGAAGCCAGAACAGTCAGTCTTCTTGTACTTAAATCGGCGTTGTGCCTTTTCTATTTAATTCCGATGCAATTTCTGTGTTTCATCGTCAACAACAAGGTCAGATGGATACAGTAAACCTGAGGCGAAGCATCGGAACCTATAACTAGTGTCACAGGAATGGTTCAAATGATAGACAGTAGGAAGAGTCAGTCTTCTTGTACTTAAGTCGGCATTGTGCCTTTTGTATTTAATTCCGATGCAATTTCTGCGTTTCATCGTCAATAAGAAGGTCAGAGGGATACAGTAAACCTGAAGTGTATCATCGGAATCTATAACTAGTGTCACAGGAATGGTTCAAAACATTGTCAGTAAGAAGAGTCAGTCTTCTTTTACTTAATTCGCCATTGTGCCTTTTTATTTAATTCCGATGAAATTTCTGTGTTTTATCGTCTATAAGTAGGTCAGAGGGATACAGTAAACCTGAAGTCAAGCATCGGAATCTATAACTAGTGTCACAGAAATGGTTCAAAACATAGACAGTAAGAAGAGTCAGTCTTCTTGTACTTAGGTCGGCATTGTGCCTTTTCTATTTAATTCCGATTCAATTTCTGTGTTTCGTCGTCAATAAGAAGGTCCAAGGGATACAGTCAACCTGAAGCATCGGAATCTATAACTAGTGTCACAGAAATGGTTCAAGACATTGAAGCCAGAACAGTCAGTCTTCTTGTACTTAAATCGGCGTTGTGCCTTTTCTATTTAATTCCGATGCAATTTCCGTGTTTCATCGTCAATAAGATGGTCAGAGGGATACAGTAAACCTGAAGTGAAGCATCGGATTGTATAACTAGTGTCACAGGAATGGTTCAAAACATAGACAGTAGGAAGAGTCAGTCTTCTTGTACTTGAGTCGGCATTGTGCCTTTTGTATTTATTTCCGATGCAATTTCTGTGTTTCATCATCAATAAGAAGTTCAGAGGGATACAGTAAACCTGATGTGAAGCATCGGAATCTATAACTAGTCTCACAGGATGGTAAAAAACATAGACAGTTAGAAGAGTCAGTCTTCTTGTACTTAGGTCGGCATTGTGCCTTTTCTATTTAATTCCGATTCAATTTCTGTGTTTCGTCGTCAATAAGAAGGTCCAAGGGAGACAGTAAACCTGAAGCATCGGAATCTATAACTAGTGTCACAGAAATGGTTCAAGACATAGAAGCCAGAAGAGTCAGTCTTCTCGTACTTAAATCGGCGTTGTGCCTTTTCTATTTAATTCCGATGCAATTTCTGTGTTTCATCGTCAATAAGATGGTCAGAGGGATACAGTAAACCTGAAGTGAAGCATCGGATTGTATAACTAGTGTCACAGGAATGGTTCAAAACATAGACAGTAGGAAGAGTCAGTCTTCTTGTACTTGAGTCGGCATTGTGCCTTTTGTATTTATTTCCGATGCAATTTCTGTGTTTCATCATCAATAAGAAGTTCAGAGGGATACAGTAAACCTGAAGTGAAGCATCGGAATCTATTACTAGTCTCACAGGATGGTAAAAAACATAGACAGCAGAAGAGTTATTCTTCTTGTACTTAAGTTGGCATTGTGCCTTGTCTATTTAATTCCGATGCAATTTCTGTGTTTCATCGTCAATAAGAAGGTCAGAGGGATACAGTAAACCTGAAGTGAATCATCGGAATCTATAACTAGTGTCACAGGAATGGTTCAAAACATAGACAGTAGGAAGAGTCAGTCTTCTTGTACTTAAGTCGGCATTGTGCCTTTTGTATTTAATTCCGATGCAATTTCTGTGTTTCATCGTCAATAAGAAGGTCCAAGGAAAACAATAAACCTGAAGTGAGGCATCGGAATCTATAACTAGTGTCACAGGACGGGTTCAAAACATAGTCAGTACGGAGAGTCAGTCTTCTTGTACTTAAGTCGGCATTGTGCCTTTTCTATTTAATTCCGATGCAATTTCTGTGTTTCATCGTCAATAAGAAGGTCCAAGGGATGCAGTACACCTGAAGTGAAGCATCGGAATCCATAACTAGTGTCACAGGAATGGTTCAAAACATAGACAGTAAGAAGAGTCAGTCTTCTTGTACTTAAGTCGGCATTGTGCCATTTCTATTTAATTCCGACGCAATTTCTGTGTTTCATCGTCAATATGAAGGTCAGAGGGATACAGTAAACCTGAAGTGAATCATCGGAATCTATAACTAGTGTCACAGGAATGGTTCAAAACATTGTCAGTAAGAAGAGTCAGTCTACTTGTACTTAATTCGGCATTGTGCCTTTTTATTTAATTCCGATGAAATTTCAGTGTTTTATCGCCAATAAGAAGGTCAGAGGGATACAGTAGACCTGAAGTCAAGCATCGGAATCTATAACTAGTGTCACAGAAATGGTTCAAAACATAGTCAGTAATAAGAGTCAGTCTTTTTGTACTTAAGTCGGCATTGTGACTTTTCTATATAATTCCGATGCCATTTCTGTTTTTCATCGTCAATAAGAAGGTCAGAGGGATACAGTAAACCTGAAGTGAAGCATCGGAATGTATAACTAGTGTCACAGAAATGATTCAAAACATAGACAGTTGGAAGAATCAGTCTTCAAGTACTTAAGTCGGCATTGTGCCTTTTCTATTTAATTCCGATGTAATTTCTGTGTTTCATCGTCAATATGAAGGTCAGAGGGATACAGTAAACCTGAGGTGAAGCATCGGAATCTATAACTAGTGTCACAGGAATGGTTCAAAGCATAGACAGTAGGAAGAGTCAGTCTTTTTGTACTTAAGTAGTCATTGTGCCTTTTGTATTTAATTCCGATGCAATTTCTGCGTTTCATCGTCAATAAGAAGGTCAGAGGGATACAGTAAACCTGAAGTGAATCATCGGAATCTATAACTAGTGTCACAGGAATCGTTCAAAACATTGTCAGTAAGAAGAGTCAGTCTTCTTTTACTTAATTCGGCATTGTGCCTTTTTATTTTATTCTGATGAAATTTCTGTGTTATATCGTCTATACGTAGGTCAGAGGGATACAGTAAACCTGAAGTCAAGCATCGGAATCTATAACTAGTGTCACAGAAATGGTTCAAAACATAGACAGTAAGAAGAGTCAGTCTACATGTACTTAAGTCTGCATTGTGCCTTTTGAATTTTATTCCGATGCAATTTTTGTGTTTCATCGTCAATAAGAAGGTCCAAGGGATACAGTAAACCTGAAGTGAAGAATCGGAATCTATAACTAGTGTCACAGGAATGGTTAAAAGCATAGTCAGTAAGAATAGTCAGTCTTTTTCTACTTGATTCGGCATTGTGCCTTTTGTATTTATGTCCGATGCAATTTCTGTGTTTCATCGTCAATAAGAAGCTCAGAGGGATACAGTAAACATGAAGTGAAGCAACGGAATCTATAACTAGTGTCACAGGAATGGTTCAAAACATAGACAGTAAGAAGAGTCAGTCTTCTTGTACTTAAGTCGGCATTGTGCCTTTTGTATTTATTTCCGATGAAATTTCTGTGTTTCATCATCAATAAGATGGTCAGAGGGATACAGTAAACCTGAAGTGAAGCATCGGATTCTATAAGTAGTGTCACAGGAATGGTTCTAAACATAGACAGGAGGAAGAGTCATTCTTGTTGTACTTAAGTCGGCATTGTGCCTTTTCTATTTAATTCCGATGCAATTTCTGTGTTTCATCTTCAATAAGAAGGTCAGAGGGATACAGCAAACCTAAAGTGAATCAACGGAATCTATAACTAGTGTCACAGGACTGGTTCAAAACATAGACAGTAGGAAGAGTCAGTCTACATGTACTTAAGTCTGCATTGTGCCTTTTGTATTTAATTCCGATGCAATTTTTGTGTTTCATTGTCAATTAGAAGGTCCAAGGGATGCAGTAAACCTGAAGTGAAGAATCGGAATCTATAACTAGTGTCACAGGAATGGTTAAAAGCGTAGTCAGTAAGAAGAGTCAGTCTTCTTGTAATTAAGTCGAGATTGTGCCTTTTCTATTTACTTCCGATGCAATTTCTGTGTTTCATCGTCAATAAGAAAGTCAGAGGGATACAGTAAACCTGAAGTGAAGCAACGGAATCTATAACTAGTGTCACTGGAAGGGTTCAAAACATAGACAGTAGGAGGAATCAGTCTTCTCGTACTTAAGTCGGCATTGTGCCTTTTGTATTTAATTCCGATGCAATTTCTGTGCTTCATCGTCAACAAGAAGGTCAGAGGGATACAGCAAACCTGAAGTGAAGCATCGGAATGTATAACTAGTGTCACAGGAATGATTCAAAACATAGACTGCAGGAAGAATCAGTCTTCATGTACTTAAGTCGGCATTGTGCTTTTTCTATTTAATTCCGATGCAATATCTGTGTTTCATCGTCAACAAGAAGGTCAGATGGATACAGTAAACCTGACGTGAAGCATCGGAATCCATAACTAGTGTCACACGACTGGTTTAAAACATAGACAGTAGGAAGAGTCAGTCTTCTTGTTCTTAAGTCGACATTGTGCCTTTTGTATTTAATTCCGATGCAATTTCTGTGTTTTATCGTCAATAAGAAGGTCCAAGGAATACAGTAAACCTGAAGTGAGGCATCGGAATCTATAACTAGTGTCACAGGAATGGTTCAAAACATAGTCAGTAAGAAGAGTCAATCTTCTTGTACTTAAGTCGGCATTGTGACTTTTCTATTTACTTCCGATGCAATTTCTGTATTTTATCGACAATACGAAGGTCCAAGGGATGCAGTACACCTGAAGTGCAGAATCGGAATCTATAACAAGTGTCATAGGAATGGTTCAAAACGTAGACAGTAAGAAGAGTCAGTCTTCTTGTACTTAAGTCGGCATTGTGTGTTTCGTATTTAATTCCGATGAAATTTCGGTGTTTCATCGTCAATAAGAAGGTCCAAGGGATACAATTAACCTCAAGTGAAGCATCGGAATCTATAACTAGTGTCAAAGGAATGGTTCAAAACATAGACAGTAGGAAGAGTCAGTCTCCTTCTACTTGACTCGGCATTGTGCCTTTTGTATTTATTTCCGATGCAATTTCGGTGTTTCATCATCAATAAGAAAGTCAGAGGGATACAGTAAACCTGAAGTGAATCATCGGAATCTATAACTAGTGTCACAGGAGTGGTTCAAAAGATAGACAGTAGGAAGAGTCAGTCTACATGTACTTAAGTCGGCATTGTGCCTTTCGTATTTAATTCCGATGCAATTTTTGTGTTTCATCGTCAATAAGAAGGTCCAAGGAATACAGTAAACCTGAAGTGAGGCTTCGGAATCTATAACTAGTGTCACAGGAATGGTTCATAACATGGACAGTAAGAAGAGTCAGTCTTCTTGTACTTAAGTCGGCATTGTGCCTTTCCTATTTAATTCCGACGCAATCTCTGTGTTTCATCGTCAATAAGAAGGTCAGAGGGATACATTAAACCTGAAGTGAAGCATCGGAATCTATAAGTGGTGTCACAGGAATGGTTCAAACATAGTCAGTAAGAAGAGTCAGTCTTCTTGTACTTAAGTCGGCATTGTGCCTTTTGTATTTAATTCCGATGCAATTTCTGTGTAACATCGTCAATAAGAAAGTCAGAGGGATACAGTACACCTGAAGTGAAGCAACAGAATCTATAACTAGTGTCATAGGAATGGTTCAAAGCACAGACACTAAGGAGAGTCAGTCTATTTGTACTTAAGTCGGCATTGTGCCTTTTGTATTTAATTCCGATGCAATTTCTGTGCTTCATCGTCAATAAAAAGTTCCAAGGGATATAGTACACCTGAAGTGAAGCATCGGAATCTATAACCAGAGTCACAGGAATTGTTCAAAACATTGACAGTAGGAAGAGTCAGTCTTCTTGTACTTAAGTCGGCATTGTGCCTTTTCTATTTAATTCCGATGCAATTTCTGTGTTTCATCGTCAATAAGAAGGTCCAAGGAATACAGTAAACCTGAAGTGAGGCATCGGAATCTATAACTAGTGTCACAGGAATGGTTCAAAACATTGACAGTAAGCAGAGTCAGTCGTCTTGTACTTAAGTCTTCATTGTGCCTTTTCTATTTAATTCCGACGCAATCTCTGTGTTTCATCGTCATTAAGAAGGTCAGAGGGATACAGTAAACCTGAAGTGAAGCATCAGAATCTACAATTGGTTTCACAGGAAAAGTTTAAACATAGTCAGTAATAAGAGTCAGTCTTCTTGTACTTAAGTCGGCATTGTGCCTTTCGTATGTTATTCCGATGCAATTTCGGTGTTTCATCATCAATAAGAAGGTCCAAGGGATACAATAAACCTGAAGTGAAGCATCGGAATCTATGACTAGTGTCACAGGAATGGTTCAAAACATAGTCAGTAAGAAGAGTCAGTCTTCTTGTACTTAAGTCGGCATTGTGCCATTTCTATTTAATTCCGATGCAATTTCTGAAATCACGTCAATAAGAAGGTCAGAGGGATACAGTAAATCTGAAGTGAAGCATCAGAATGTATAACTAGTGTCAAAGGAATGGTTCAAACATAGAGAGTAGGAAGTGTCAGTCTCCTTGTACTTGAGTCGGCATTGTGCCTTTTGTATTTACTTCCGATGCAATTCCTGTGTTTCATCGTCAAAAAGAAGGTCAGAGGAATACAGTAAACCTGAAGTGAAGCATCGGAATGTATAACTAGTGTGAAAGGAATGGTTCAAACCATAGACAGTAGGAAGAGTCAGTCTCCTTGTACTTGAGTCGGCATTGTGCCTTTTGTATTTATTTCCGATGCAATTTCGGTGCTTCATCATCAATAAGAAGGTCAGAGGGATACAGTAAACCTGAAGTGAAGCATCGGAATCTATAACTAGTGTCACAGGAATGGTTCAAGACATAGACAGCAGGAAGAGTCATTCTTCTTGTACTTAAGTCGGCATTGGGCCTTATCTATTTAATTCCGATGCAATTTCTATGTTTCATCGTCTCTAAGAAAGTCAGAGGGATACTGTAAACCTGAAGTGAATCATTGGAATCTATAACTAGTGTCACAGGAATGGTTCAAACATAGACAGTAGGAAGAGTCAGTCTACTAGTACTTAAGTCGGCATTGTGCCTTTTGAATTTAATTCCGATGCAATTTTTGTGTTTCATCGTCAATACGAGGGTCTTAGGGATACAGTAAACCTGAAGTGAAGAATCGGAATCTATAACTAGTGTCACAGGAATGGTTCAAAACATAGTCAGTATAAAGAGTCAGTCCTCTTGTACTTAAGTCGGCATTGTGCCTTTTCTATTTACTTCCGATGCAATTTCAGTGTTTCATCGTCAATAAGAACTTCAAAGGGTTAATGTACACCTGAAGTGAAGAATCGGGATCTATAACTAGTGTCACAGGAATGGTTCAAATCATAGACAGTAAGAATTGTCAGTCTTCTTGTACTTAAGTTGGCATTGTGCCTTTTCTATTTAATTCCGAAGCAATTTATGTGTTTCATCGTCAATAAGAAAGTCCTAGGGATGCAGTACACCTGAAGTGAAGCATCGGAGTCTATAACTAGTGGCACAGGAATGGTTCAAAACATAGACAGTAGGAAGAGTCAGTCTTCTTGTACTTAAGTCGGCATTGTGCATTTTCTATTTAATTCCGTTGCAATTTCTGTGTTTCATCGTCAATAAGAAGGTCCAAGGGATACAGTAAACCTGAAGTGAGGCATCGGAATCTATAACTAGTGTCACAGGAATGGTTCAAAACATAGGCAGTAGGAAGAGTCGGTCTTCTTGTACTTAAGTTGGCATTGTGCCTTTTCAATGTAATTCCGAAGCAATTTATGTGTTTCATCGTCAATAAGAAGGTCCTAGCGATGCAGTACACCTGAAGTGAAGCATCGGAATCTATAACTAGTGTCACAGGAATGGTTCAAAACATAGACAGTAAGAAGAGTCAGTCTTCTTGTACTTAAGTCGGCTATGTGCCTTTTCTATTTAATTCCGATGCTATTTCTGTGTTTCATGGTCAATAAGAAGGTCAGAGGGATACAGAAAACCTGAAGTGAAGCATCGGAATCTACAAGTGGTGTCACAGGAATGGTTCCAAACATAGTCAGTTTGAAGACTCAGTCTTCTTGTAGTTAAGTCGGCATTGTGCCTTTCGTATATAAATCCGATGCAATTTCGGTGTTTCATCGTCAATAAGAAGGTCCAAGGGATTCAGTAAACCTGAAGTGAAGCATCGGAATCTATTACTAGTGTCACAGGATCGGTTCAAAACATAGACAGTAAGAAGAGTCAGTCTTCTTGTACTTAAGTCGGCATTGTGCCTTTTCTATTTCATTCCGATGCAATTTCTGTGTTTCATCATCAATAAGAAGGTCAAAAGGATACAGTAAACCTGAAGTGAGACATCGGAGTCTATATCTAGTGTCACAGGAATGGTTCAAACATAGTCAGTAAGAAGAGTCAGTCTTCTTGTACTTAAGTCGGAATTGTGCCTTTTCTATTTAATTCTGATGCAATTTCTGTTTTTCATTGACAATAAGAAGGTCAGAAGAATACAGCAAACCTGAAGTGAAGCATCGGAATGTATAACTAGTGTCACAGGAATGATTCAAAACATAGACTGTTGGAAGAATCAGTCTTCATGTACTTAAGTACGCATTGCGCCTTTTCTATTTAATTCCGATGCAATTTCTGTGTTTCATCGTCAACAAGAAGGTCAGAGGGATACAGTAAACCTGAAGTGAAGCATCGGAATCCATAACTAGTGTCACACGATTGGTTCAAAACATAGACAGTAGAAAGAGTCAGTCTTCTTGTTCTTAAGTCGGCATTGTGCATTTTGTATTTAATTCCGATGCAATTTCTGTGTTTTATCGTCAATAAGAAGGTCCAAGGATTACAGTAAACCTGAAGTGAGGCATCGGAATCTATAACTAGTGTCACAGGAATGGTTCAAAACATAGACAGTAGGAAGAGTAAGTCTACATGTACTTAAGTAGGCATTGTGCCTTTTGAATTTAATTCCGATGCAATTTTTGTGTTTCATCGTCAATAAGAAGGTCACAGGGATACAGTAAACCTGAAGTGAGGCATCGGAATCTATAACTAGTGTCACAGGAATGGTTCAAAACATAGTCGGTAAGAAGAGTCGGTCTTCTTGTACTTAAGTTGGCATTGTGCCTTTTCAATGTAATTCCGAAGCAATTTATGTGTTTCATCGTCAATAAGAAGGTATTAGCGATGCAGTACACCTGAAGTGAAGCATCGGAATCTATAACTAGTGTCACAGGAATGGTGCAAAACATAGACAGTAAGAAGAGCCAGTCTTCTTGTACTTAAGTCGGCTATGTGCCTTTTCTATTTAGTTCCGATGCAATTTCTGTGTTTCATCGACAATAAGAAGGTCAGAGGGATACAGTATACCTGAAGTGAAGCATCGGAATCTACAAGTGGTGTCACAGGAATGGTTCCAAACATAGTCAGTAAGAAGAGTCAGTCTTCTAGTAGTTAAGTCGGCATTGTGCCTTTCGTATATAATTCCGCTGCAATTTCGGTGTTTCATCGACACTAAGAAGGTCCAAGGGATTCAGTAAACCTGAAGTGAAGCATCGGAATCTATTACTAGTGTCACAGGATCGGTTCAAAACATAGACAGTAAGAAGAGTCAGTCTTCCTGTACTTAAGTCTGCATTGTGCTTTTTCTATTTCATTCCGATGCAATTTCTGTGTTTCATCATCAATAAGTAGGTCAAAGGGATACAGTAAACCTGAAGTGAGACATCGGAGTCTATATCTAGTGTCACAGGAATGGTTCAAACATAGTCAGTAAGAAGTGTCAGTCTTCTTGTACTTAAGTCGGCATTGTGCATTTTCTATTTAATTCTGATGCAATTTCTGTTTTTCATTGACAATAAGAAGGTCAGAGGAATACAGCAAACCTGAAGTGAAGCATCGGAATGTATAACTAGTGTCACAGGAATGATTCAAAACATAGACTGTTGGAAGAATCAGTCTTCATGTACTTAAGTCGACATTGTGCCTTTTCTATTTAATTCCGATGCAATTTCTGTGTTTCATCGTCAACAAGAAGGTCAGAGGGATACAGTAATCCTGAAGTGAAGCATCGGAATCCATAACTAGTGTCACACGATTGGTTCAAAACATAGACAGTAGGAAGAGTCAGTCTTCTTGTTCTTAAGTCGACATTGTGCCTTTTGTATTTAATTCCGATGCAATTTCTGTGTTCTATCGTCAATAAAAAGGTCCAAGGAATACAGTAAACCTGAAGTGAGGCATCGGAATCTATAACTAGTGTCACAGGAATGGTTAAAAACATAGACTGTAGGAAGAGTCAGTCTACATGTACTTAAGTAAGCATTGTGCCTTTTGAATTTAATTCCGATGCAATTTCTGTGTTTCATCGTCAATAAGAAGGTCAGAGCGATACAGTAAACCTGAAGTGAATCACCGGAATCTATAAGTGGTGTCACAGGAATGGTTCCAAACATAGTCAGTAAGAAGAGTCAGTCCTCTTGTAGTTAAGTCGGCATTGTGCCTTTCGTATTTAATTCCGATGCTATTTCGGTGTTTCGTCGTCGATAAGAAGTCCAAGGGATACAGTAAACCTGAAGTGAGGCATTGGAATCTATAACTAGTGTCACAGGAATGGTTCAAATCATAGACAGTAAGAAGAGTCAGTCTTCTTGTACTTAAGTTGGCATTGTGCCTTTTATATTTAATTCCGAAGCAATTTATGTGTTTCATCGTCAATAAGAAAGTCCTAGGGATGCAGTACACCTGAAGTGAAGCATCGGAATCTATAACTAGTGTCACAGGAATGGTTCAAAACGTAGACAGTAAGAAGAGACAGTCTTCTTGTACTTAAGTCGGCTATGTGCCTTTTCTATTTAATTTCGATGCAATTTCTGAGTTTCATCGTCAATAAGAAGGTCAGAGGGATACAGTAAACCTGAAGTGAATCACCGGAATCTATAAGAGGTGTCACAGGAATGGTTCCAAACATAGTCAGTAAGAAGAGTCAGTCTTCTTGTAGTTAAGTCGGCATTGTGCCTTTCGTATTTAATTCCGATGCAATTTCGGTGTTTCATCGACGATAAGAAGGTCCAAGGGATACAGTAAACCTGAAGTGAGGCATCGGAGTCTATAT
This sequence comes from Schistocerca americana, assembly GCF_021461395.2. Taxonomy (NCBI): domain Eukaryota; kingdom Metazoa; phylum Arthropoda; class Insecta; order Orthoptera; family Acrididae; genus Schistocerca; species Schistocerca americana. Next base: position 12,226,329 of record NC_060121.1, on the reverse strand, counting down.
CTATTGTCACAGGAATGGTTCAAAACATAGTCAGTAAGTAGAGTCAGTCTTCTTATACTTAAGTCGGCATTGTGCCTTTTCTATTTAATTCTGATGCAATTTCAGTGTTTCATTGTCAATAAGAAGGTCGGAGGGATACAGTAAACCTGAAGTGAAGCATCGTAATCTATAACTAGTGTACAGGAATTTTTCAAAACATAGTCAGTAAGAAGAGTCAGTCTTTTTGTACTTGAGTCGGCTTTGTGCCTTTTGTATTTAATTCCGATGCAATTCCTGTGTTTCATCGTCAATAGGAAGGTCGGAGGGATGCAGTAAACCTGAAGTGAAGCATCGGAATCTATAACTGGTGTCACAGGATTGGTTCTAAACATAGACGGTAGGAAGAGTCAGTCTACATGTACTTAAGTCTTCACTGTGCCTTTCGAATTTAATTCCGATGCAATTTTTGTGCTTCATCGTCAATAAGAAGGTCCAAGGGATACAGTAAACCTGAAGTGTGGCATCGGAATCTATATTTAGTGTCACTGGAATGGTTCAAAACAGAGACAGTAAGAAGAGTAATTCTTCTTGTACTTAAGTCGTCATTGTGCCTTTTCTATTTAATTCCGATGCAATTTCTGTGTTTCGTGGTCAATAAGAAGGTCAGAGGGATACAGAAAACCTGAAGTGAAGCATCGGAATCAATAAGTGGTGTCACAGAAATGGTTCAAAGCATAGTCAGTAAGAAGAGTCAGTCTCCTTGTACTTAAGTCGGCATTGTGCATTTCGAATTCAATTCCGATGCAACTTCCGTGTTTCATCGTCAATAAGAAGGTCCATGGGATACAGTAAACCTGAAGTGAAGCATCGGAATCTGTATATAGTGTCACAGGAATGGTTCAAAACATAGTCAGTAAGAAGAGTCAGTCTTCTTGTACTTAAGTCGGCTATGTGCATTTTCTATTTAATTCCGATGCAATTTCTGTGTTTCATCGTCAATAAGAAGGTCAGAGGGATACAGTAAACCTGAAGTGAGGCATTGGAATCTGTAACTAGTGTCACAGGAATGGTTCAAAACATAGACACTAGGAAGAGTCAGTCTACTTGTACTTAAGTCGGCATTGTGCCTTTTGTATTTAATTCCGATGCAATTTCTGTGTTTCATCGTGAATAAGAAGGCCAAGGGATTCAGTAAACCTGAAGTGAAGCATCGGAATCTATAACTAGTGTCACAGGAATTGTTCAAAACATTGACAGTAGGAAGAGTCAGTCTTCTTGTACTTAAGTCGGCATTGTGCCTTTTCTATTTAATTCCGATGCAATTTCTGTGTTTCATCGTCAATAAGAAGGACCTTGGGATGCAGTACACCTGAAGTGAAGCATCGGAATCTATAACTAGTGTCACAGGAATTGTTCAAAACATTGACAGTAAGAAGAGACAGTCTTCTTGTACTTAAGTCGGCTATGTGCCTTTTATATTTAATTCCGATGCAATTTCTGTGATTCATCGTCAATAAGAAGTTAGAGGGATACAGTAAACCTGAAGTGAAGCATCGGAATCTATAAGTGGTGTCACAGGAATGGTTCAAAACATAGTCAGTAAGAAGAGTCAGTCTTCTTGTAGTTAAGTGGGCATTGTGCCTTTCGTATTTAATTCCGATGCAATTTCGGTGTTTCATCGTCGATAAGAAGGTCCAAGGGTTACAGTAAACATGAAGTGAAGCATCGGAATCTATAACTAGTGTCACAGGATCGGTTCAAAACCTAGACACTAAGAAGAGTCAGTCTTCTTGTACTTAAGTCGGCATTGCGCCTTTTCTATTTCATTCCGATGCTATTTCTGTGTTTCATCATCAATAAGAAGGTCAAAGGGATACAGTAAACCTGAAGTGAGGCATCAGAGTCTATAACTTGTGTCACAGGAATGGTTCAAAACATAGACAGTAGGAAGAGTCAGTCTTCTTGTACTTAAGTCGACATTGCCTTTTGTATTCAATTCCGATGCAATTTCTGTGTTTCATCATTAATAAGAAGGTCCAAGGGATACAGTAAACCTGAAGTGAGAATTCGGAATCGATAACTATTGTCACAGGAATGGTTCAAAGCATAGTCAGTATACAGAGTCAGTCTTCTTGTACTTAAGTCAGCATTGTGCCTTTTGTATTTAATTCCGATGCAATTTCTGTGTTTTATCGTCAATTAGAAGGTCAGAGGGATACAGTAAACCTGAAGTGAAGCATCGGAAACTATAACTAGTGTCACAGGGATGGTTCTAAACATAGACAGTAGGAAGAGTCAGTCTTCTTGTTCTTAGGTCGGCATTGTGCCTTTTGTATTTAATTCCGATGCAATTTCTGTGTTTCAACGTCAATAAGAAAGTCCAAGGGATACAGTTTACCTGAAGTGAGGCATCGGAATCTATATTTAGTGTCACAGGAATGGTTCAAAACAGAGACAGTAAGACGAGTAAGTCTTCTTGTGCTTAAGTCGGCATTGTGCCTTTTCTATTTAATTCCGATGCAATTTCTGTGCTTCGTGGTCAATAAGAAGGTCAGAGGGATACAGAAAACCTGAAGTGAAGCATCGGAATCAATAAGTGGTGTCACAGGAATGGTTCAAATCATAGTCAGTAAGAATAGTCAGTCTCCTTGTACTTAAGTCGGCATTGTGAATTTCGTATTTAATTCCGATGCAATTTCCGTGTTTCATCGTCAATAAGAAGGTCCATGGGATACAGTAAACCTGAAGTGAAGCATCGGAATCTGTAACTAGTGTCACAGGAATGGTTCAAAACATAGTCAGTAAGAAGAGTCAGTCTTCTTGTACTTAAGTCGACTATGTGCCTTTTCTATTTAATTCCGATGCAATTTCTGTGTTTCATCGTCAATAAGAAGGTCAGAGGGATGCAGTACACCTGAAGTGAAGCATCGGAATCTATAACTAGTGTCACAGGAATAGTTCAAAACATAGACAGTAGGAAGAGTCAGTCTTCTTGTACTTAAGTCGGCATTGTGCCTTTTGTATTTAATTCCGATGCAATTTCTGTGTTTCATCATCAATAAGAAGTTCCAAGGGATACAGTAAACCTGAAGTGAGAATTCGGAATCGATAACTAGTGTCACAGGAATGGTTCAAAACATAGTCAGTAAACAGAGTCAGTCTTCTTGTACTTAAGTCAGCATTGTGCCTTTTGTATTTAATTCCGATGCAATTTCTGTGTTTTATCGTCAATTAGAAGGTCAGAGGGATACAGTAAACCTGAAGTGAAGCATCGGAATCTATAACTAGTGTCACAGGGATGGTTCTAAACATAGACAGTAGGAAGAGTCAGTCTTCTTGTTCTTAGGTCGGCATTGTGCCTTTTGTATTTAATTCCGATGCAATTTCTGTGTTTCATCGTCATTAAGAAAGTCCAAGGGATACAGTACACCTGAAGTGAGGCATCGGAACCTATATTTAGTGTCACAGGAATGGTTCAAAACAGAGACAGTAAGAAGAGTAAGTCTTCTTGTACTTAAGTCGGCATTGTGCCTTTTCTATTTAATTCCGATGCAATTTCTGTGTTTCGTGGTCAATAAGATGAACAGAGGGATACAGAAAACCTGAAGTGAAGCATCGGAATCAATAAGTGGTGTCACAGGAATGGTTCAATGCATAGTCAGTAAGAAGAGTCAGTCTCCTTGTACTTAAGTCGGCATTGTGCATTTCGTATTCAATTCCGATGCAATTTCCGTGTTTCATCGTCAATAAGAAGGTCCATGGGATACAGTAAACCTGAAGTGAAGCATCGGAATCTGTAACTAGTGTCACAGGAATGGTTCAAATCATAGTCAGTAAGAAGAGTCAGTCTTCTTGTACTTAAGTCGGCTATGTGCCTTTTCTATTTAATTCCGATGCAATTTCTGTGTTTCATCGTCAATAAGAAGGTCAGAGAGATGCAGCACACCTGAACTTAAGCATCGGAATCTATAACTAGTGTCACAGGAATGGTTCAAAACATAGACAGTAGGAAGAGTCAGTCTTCTTGTACTTAAGTCGGCATTGTGCCTTTTGTATTTAATTCCGATGCAATTTCTGTGTTTCATCATCAATAAGAAGGTCCAAGGGATACAGTAAACCTGAAGTGAGAATTCGGAATCGATAACTAGTGTCACAGGAATGGTTCAAAACATAGTCAGTAAACAGAGTCAGTCTTCTTGTACTTAAGTCAGCATTGTGCCTTTTGTATTTAATTCCGATGCAATTTCTGCGTTTTTTCGTCAATTAGAAGGTCAGAGGGATACAGTAAACCTGAAGTGAAGCATCGGAATCTATAACTAGTGTCACAGGGATGGTTCTAAACATAGACAGTAGGAAGAGTCAGTCTTCTTGTTCTTAGGTCGGCATTGTGCCTTTTGTATTTAATTACGATGCAGATTCTGTGTTTCATCGTCAATAGGAAAGTCCAAGGAATAGAGTACACCCGAAGTGAGGCATCGGAATCTATATTTAGTGTCACAGGAATGGTTCAAAACAGAGACAGTAAGAAGAGTAAGTCTTCTTGTACTTAAGTCGGCATTGTGCCTTTTCTATTTAATTCCGATGCAATTTCTGTGTTTCGTGGTCAATAAGAAGGTCAGAGGGATACAGAAAACTTGAAGTGAAGCATCGGAATCAATAAGTGGTGTCACAGGAATGGTTCAAAGCGTAGTCAGTAAGAAGAGTCAGTCTCCTTGTACTTAAGTCGGCATTGTGCATTTCGCATTCAATTCCGATGCAATTTCCGTGTTTCATCGTCAATAAGAAGGTCCATGGGATACAGTAAACCTGAAGTGAAGCATCGGAATCTGTAACTAGTGTCACAGGAATGGTTCAAAACATAGTCAGTAAGAAGAGTCAGTCTTCTTGTACTTAAGTCGGCTATGTGCCTTTTCTATTTAATTCCGATGCAATTTCTGTGTTTCATCGTCAATAAGAAGGTCAGAGGGATGCAGTACACCTGAAGTGAAGCATCGGAATCTATAACTAGTGTCACAGGAATGGTTCAAAACATAGACAGTAAGAAGAGTCAGTCTTCTTGTACTTAAGTCGGCTATGTGCCTTTTCTATTTAATTCCGATGCAATTTCTGTGTTTCATCGTCAATAAGAAGGTCAGAGGGATACAGTAAACCTGAAGTGAAGCATCGGAATCTATAACTAGTGTCACAGGAATGGTTCAAAACATAGTCAGTAAGAAGAGTCAGTCTTTTTTTACTTGAGTCGGCATTGTACCTTTTGTATTTAATTCCGATGCAATTTCTGTGTTTCATCGTCAATAAGAAGGTCAGATTGATACAGTAAACCTGAAGTGAAGCATCGGAATCTATAACTAGTGTCACAGGAATTTTTTCAAAACATAGCCAGTAGGAAGAGTGAGTCTTCTTATGCTTAAGTCGGCATTGTGCTTTTTCTATTTACTTCCGATGCAATTTCTGTGTTTTATCATTAATAATAAGGGCAGAGGGATACAGTAAACCTGAAGTGAGGCATTGGGATCTGTAACTAGTGTCACAGGAATGGTTCAAAACATAGACACTAAGAAGAGTCAGTCTACTTGTACTTAAGTCGGCATTGTGCCTTTTGTATTTAATTCCGATGCAATTTCTGTGTTTCATCGTGAATAAGAAGGCCAAGGGATTCAGTAAACCTGAAGTGAAGCATCGGAATCTATAACTAGTGTCACAGGAATTGTTCAAAACATTGACAGTAGGAAAAGTCAGTCTTCTTGTACTTAAGTCGGCATTGTGCCTTTTCTATTTAATTCCGATGCAATTTCTGTGTTTCATCGTCAATAAGAAGGTCCTAGGGATGCAGTACACCTGAAGTGAAGCATCGGAATCTATAACTAGTATCACAGGAATGGTTCAAAACATAGACAGTAAGAAGAGGCAGTCTTCTTGTACTTAAGTCGGCTATGTGCCTTTTCAATTTAGTTCCGATGCAATTTCTGTGTTTCATCGTCAATAAGAAGGTCAGATGGATACCGTATACCTGAAGTGAAGCATCGGAATCTATAAGTGGTCTCACAGGAATGGTTCCAAACATAGTCAGTAAGAAGAGTCAGTCTTCTTGTAGTTAAGTCGGCATTGTGCCTTTCGTGTATAATTCCGATGCAATTTCGGTGTTTCATCGTCAATAAGAAGGTCCAAGGGATACAGTAAACCTGAAGTGAAGCATCGGAATCTATAACTAGCGGCACAGGATCATTTCAAAACATAGACAGTAAGATGAGTCAGTCTTCTTGTACGTAAGTCGGCAATGTGCCTTTTCTATTTAATTCCGATGCAATTTCTGTGTTTCATCATCAATAAGAAGGGCAAAGGGACACAGTAAACCTGAAGTGAGGCATCGGAGTCTATATCTAGTGTCACAGGAATGGTTCAAAACATAGTCAGTAAGAAGAGTCAGACTTCTTGTACTTAAGTCGGCATTGTGCCTTTTCTATTTAATTCTGATGCAATTTTGGTGTTTCATTGTCAATAAGAAGGTCAGAGGGATATAGCAAACCTGAAGTGAAGCATCGGAATGTATAAGTAGTGTCACAGGAATGATTCAAAACATAGACTGTTGGAAGAATCAGTCTTCATGTACTTCAGTCGGAATTGTGTTTTTTCTGTTTAATTCCGATGCAATTTCTGTGTTTCATCGTCAACAAGAAGGTCAGAGGGATACAGTAAACCTGAAGTGAAGCATCGGAATCCATAACTAGTGTTACACGATTGGTTCAAAACATAGACAGTAGGAAGAGTCAGTCTTCTTGTTCTTAAGTCGGCATTGTGCCTTTTGTATTTAATTCCGATGCAGTTTCTGTGTTTTATCGTCAATAAGAAGGTCCAAGGAATACAGTAAACTTGAAGTGAGGCATCGGAATCTATAACTTGTGTCACAGGAATGGTTCAAAGCATTGACAGTAAGCAGAGTCAGTCTTCTTGTACTTAAGTCGCCATTGTGCCTTTTCTATTTAATTCCGACGCAATCTCTGTGTTTCTTCGTCATTAAGACGCTCAGAGGAATACAGTAATCCTGAAGTGAAGCATCGGAATCTATATTTGGTTTCACAGGAAAAGTTCAAACATAGTCAGTAAGAAGAGTCAGTCTTCTTGTACTTAAGTCGGCATTGTGCCATTTCTATTTAATTCCGATGCAATTTCTGTATTTCACGTCAATAAGTAAGTCAGAGGGATACAGTAAATCTGAAGTGAAGCATCGGAATGTATAACTAGTGTCAAAGGAATGGTTCAAACATAGAGAGTAGGAAGAGTCAGTCTCCTTGTACTTGAGTCGGCATTGTGCCTTTTGTATTTATTTCCGATGCAATTCCTGTGTTTCATCGTCAAAAAGAAGGTCAGAGGGATACAGTAAACCTGAAGTGAGGCATCGGAAACTATAGCTAGTGCCACAGGAATGGTTCAAAACATAGTCAGTAAGAAGAGTCAGTCCTCTTGTACTTAAGTCGGCATTGTGCCTTTTGTATTTAATTCCGATGCAATTTCTGTGTTTCATCGTCAATAAGAAGGTCCAAGGAATACAGTAAATATGACGTGAGACATCGGAATCTATAACTACTGTCACAGGAATGGTTCATAACATAGACAGTAAGAAGAGTCAGTCTTCTTGTACTTAAGTCGGCATTGTGCATTTTCTGTTTAATTCCGACGTAATCTCTGTGTTTCATGATCAATAAGAAGGTCAGAGGGATACAGTAAATCTGAAGTGAAGCATCGGAATGTATAACTAGTGTCAAAGGAATGGTTCAAAGCATAGACAGTAGGAAGAGTCAGTCTCCTTGTACTTGAGTCGGCATTGTGCCTTTTGTATTTATTTCCGATGCAATTTCGGTGTTTCATCATCAATAAGAAGGTCAGAGGGATACAGTAAACCTGAAGTGAAGCATCGGAATCCATAACTAGTGTCACAGGAATGGTTCAAGACATAGACACCAGGAAGAGTCATTCTTCTTGTACTTAAGTCGGCATTGTGGCTTTTCTATTTAATTCCGATGCTATTTCTATGTTTCATCGTCTCTAAGATAGTCAGAGGGATGCTGTAAAAATGAAATGAATCAGTGGAATCTATAACTAGTGTCACAGGAATGGTTCAAACATAGACAGTAGGAAGAGTCAGTCTACATGTGCTTAAGTCGGCATTGTGCCTCTTGAATTTAATTCCGATACAATTTTTGAGTTTCATCGTCAATACGAGGCTCTTAGGGATACAGTAAACCTGAAGTGAAGAATCGGAATCTATAACTAGTGTCACAGGAATGGTTCAAAACGTAGTCAGTAAGAAGAGTCAGTCCTCTTGCACTTAAGTCGGCATTGTGCCATTTCTATTTAATTCCGATGCAATTTCAGTGTTTCATCGTCAATAAGGTCACAGGGGTACAGTAAACCTGAAGTGTAGCATCGGAATCTATAACTAGTGTCACAGGAATGGTTCAAAACATAGACAGTAGAAAGAGTCAGTCTTCTTGTACTTAAGTCGGCATTGTGCCTTTTGTATTTAATTCCGATGCAATTTCTGTGTTTCATCGTCAATAAGAAGTTCCAAGGGATATAGTACACCTGAAGTGAAGAATCGGAATCTATAACTAGTGTCACAGGAATGGTTCAAATCATAGACAGTAAGAAGAGTCAGTCTTCTTGTACTTAAGTCAGCATTGTGCCTTTTCTATTTAATTCCGATGCAATTTCTGTGTTTCATCGTCAATTAGAAGGCCAAGGGATACAGTAAACCTGAAGTGAAGCATCGGAATCTATAACTAGTTTCACAGGAATGGTTCAAAACATAGTCAGTAAGAAGAGTCAGTCTTCTTGTACTTAAGTTGGCATTGTGCCTTTTCTATTTAATTCCGAAGCAATTTATGTGTTTCATAGTCAATAAGAAAGTCCTATTGATGCAGTACACCTGACGTGAAGCATCGGAATCTATAACTGGTGTCACAGGAATGGTTCAAAACGTAGACAGTAAGAAGAGTCAGTCTTCTTGTGCTTAAGTCGGCTATGTGCCGTTTCTATTTAATTCCGATGCAATTTCTGAGTTTCATCGTCAATAAGAAGGTCAGAGGGATACAGTAAACCTGAAGCGAATCACCGGAATCTGTAAGTGGTGCCACAGGAATGGTTCCAAACATAGTCAGTAAGAAGAGTCAGTCTTCTTGTAGTTAAGTCGGCATTGTACCTTTTGTATTTAATTCCGATGCAATTTCGGTGTTTCATCGTCGATAAGAAGGTCCAAGGGATACAGTAAACCTGAAGTGAAGCATCGGAATCTATAACTAGTGTCACAGGATCGGTTCAAAACATAGACAGTAAGAAGAGTCAGTCTTCTTGTACTTAAGTCGGCATTGTGCCTTTTCTATTTAATTCCGATGCAATTTCTGTATTTCATCATCAATAAGAAGGTCAAAGGGATACAGTAAACCTGAAGTGAGGCATCGGAGTCTAAATCTAGTGTCACAGGAATGGTTCAAAAGATAGTCAGTAAGAAGAGTCAGTCTTCTTGTACTTAAGTCGGCATTGTGCTTTTCTATTTAATTCTGATGCAATTTCAGTGTTTCATTGTCAATAAGAAGGTCAGAGGGATACAGTAAACCTGAAGTGAAGCATCGTAATCTATAACTAGTGTTACAGGAATTTTTCAAAACATAGTCAGTAAGAAGAGTCAGTCTTTTTGTACTTAAGTCGGCTTTGTGCCTTTTGTATTTAATTCCGATGCAATTTCTGTGTTTCATCGTCAACAGGAAGGTCAGAGGGATACAGTAAACCTGAAGTGAAGCATCGGAATCAATAACTAGTGTCACAGAAATGGTTCAAAACATAGACAGTAGGAGGAGTCAGTCTACATGTACTTAAGTCGGCACTGTGCCTTCTGAATTTAATTCCGATGCAATTTTTGTGCTTCATCGTCAATAAGAAGGTCCAAGGGATACAGTGAACCTGAAGTGAGGCATCGGAATCTTAATTTAGTGTCACTGGAATGGTTCAAAACAGAGACAGTAAGAAGAGTCAGGCTTCTTGTACTTAAGTTGGCATTGTGCCATTTCTATTTAATTCCGAAGCAATTTATGTGTTTCATCGTCAATAAGAAGGTCCTAGGGATGCAGTACACCTGAAGTGAAGCATCGGAATCTATAACTAGTGCCACAGGAATGGTTCAAAACATAGACAGTAAGAAGAGTCAGTCTTCTTGTACTTAAGTCGGCATTGTACATTTTCTATTTACTTCCGACGTAATCTCTGTGTTTCATGGTCAATAAGAAGGTCAGAGGGATACAGTAAATCTGAAGTGAAGCATCGGAATGTATAACTAGTGTCAAAGGAATGGTTCAAAGCGTAGGCAGTAGGAAGAGTCAGTCTCCTTGTACTTGAGTCGGCATTGTGCCTTTTGTATTTATTTCCGATGCAATTTCGGTGTTTCATCATCAATAAGAAGGTCAGAGGGATACAGTAAACCTGAAGTGAAGCATCGGAATCCATAACTAGTGTCACAGGAAAGGTTCAAGACATGGACAGCAGGAAGAGTCATTCTTCTTGTACTTAAGTCGGCATTGTGCCTTTTCTATTTAATTCCGATGCTATTTCTATGTTTCATCGTCTCTAAGAAAGTCAGAGGGATGCTGTAAACCTGAAGTAAATCAATGGAATCTATAACTAGTGTCACAGGAATGGTTCAAACATAGACAGTAGGAAGAGTCAGTCTACATGTACTTAAGTCGGCATTGTGCCTTTTGAATTTAATTCCGATGCAATTTTTGTGTTTCATCGTGAATACGAGGGTCTTAGGGATACAGTAAACCTGAAGTGAAGAATCGGAAACTATAACTAGTGTCACAGGAATGGTTCAAAACATAGTCAGTAAGAAGAGTCGGTCCTCTCGCACTTAAGTCGGCATAGTGCCTTTTCTATTTAATTCCGATGCAATTTCAGTGTTTCATCGTCAATAAGAAGGTCACATGGGTACAGTAAACCTGAAGTGTAGCATCGGAATCTATAACTAGTGTCACAGGAATGGTTCAAAACATAGACAGTAGAAAGAGTCAGTCTTCTTGTACTTAAGTCGGCATTGTGCCTTTTGTATTTAATTCCGATGCAATCTCTGTGTTTCATCGTCAATAAGAAGGTCAGAGGGATACAGTAAACCTGAAGTGAAGCATCAGAATCTATAACTAGTGTCACAGGAATGGTTCAAAACATAGACAGTAAGAAGAGTCAGTCTACTTGTACTTAAGTCGGCATTGTGACTTTTGTATTTAATTCCGATGCAATTTCTGTGTTTTATCGTCAATAAGAAGTTCCAAGGGATATAGTACACCTGAAGTGAAGAATCGGAATCTATAACTAGTGTCACAGGAATGGTTCAAATCATAGACAGTAAGAAGAGTCAGTCTTCTTGTACTTAAGTCAGCATTGTGCCTTTTCTATGTAATTCCGAAGTAGTTTATGTGTTTCATCGTCAATAAGAAAGTCCTAGGGATGCAGTACACCTGAAGTGAAGCATCGGAATCTATAACTAGTGTCACAGGAATGGTTCAAAACATAGACAGTAAGAAGAGTCAGTCTACTTGTACTTAAGTCGGCATTGTGCCTTTTCTATTTAATTCCGATGCAATTTCTGTATTTCATCATCAATAAGAAGGTCAAAGGGATACAGTAAACCGGAAGTGAGGCATCGGAGTCTAAATCTAGTGTCACAGGAATGGTTCAAAAGATAGTCAGTAAGAAGAGTCAGTCTTCTTAAACTTAAGTCGGCATTGTGCTTTTCTATTTAATTCTGATGCAATTTCAGTGTTTCATTGTCAATAAGAAGGTCAGAGGGATACAGTAAACCTGAAGTGAAGCATCGTAATCTATAACTAGTGTTACAGGAATTTTTCAAAACATAGTCAGTAAGAAGAATCAGTCTTTTTGTACTTGAGTCGGCTTTGTGCCTTTTGTATTTAATTCCGATGCAATTTCTGTGTTTCATCGTCAATAGGAAGGTCAGAGGGATACAGTAAACCTGAAGTGAAGCATCGGAATCTATAACTAGTGTCACAGGAATGGTTTAAAACATAGACAGTAGGAGGAGTCAGTCTACATGTACTTAAGTCGGCACTGTGCCTTCTGAATTTAATTCCGATGCAATTTTTGTGCTTCATCGTCAATAAGAAGGTCCAAGGGATACAGTAAACCTGAAGTGAGACATCGGAATCTATATTTAGTGTCACTGGAATGGTTCAAAACAGAGACAGTAAGAAGAGTCAGGCTTCTTGTACTTAAGTTGGCATTGTGCCTTTTCTATTTAATTCCGAAGCAATTCATGTGTTTCATCGTCAATAAGAAGGTCCTAGGGATGCAGTACACCTGAAGTGAAGCATTGGAATCTATACCTAGGGTCACAGGAATGGTTCAAAACATAGACAGTAAGAAGAGTCAGTCTTCTTGTACTTAAGTCGGCTATGTGCCATTTCTATTTAATTCCGATGCGATTTCTGTGTTTCATCGTCAATAAGAAGGTCTGAGGGATACAGTAAACCTGAAGTGAAGCATCGGAATCTATAAGTGGTGTCACAGGAATGGTTCCAAACATAGTCAGTAAGAAAAGTCAGTCTTCTTGTAGTTAAGTGGGCATTGTGAATTTCGTATTTAATTTCGATGGAATTTCGGTGTTTCATCGTCGATAAGAAGGTCCAAGGGATGCAGTGAACCTGAAGTGAAGCATCGGAATCTATAACTAGTGTCGCAGGGTCGGTTCAAAACCTAGACAGTAAGAAGAGTCAGTCTTCTTGTACTTAAGTCAGCATTGTGCCTTTTCTATGTAATTCCGAAGCAGTTTATGTGTTTCATCGTCAATAAGAAAGTCCTAGGGATGCAGTACACCTGAAGTGAAGCATCGGAATCTATAACTAGTGTCACAGGAATGGTTCAAAACATAGACAGTAAGAAGAGTCAGTCTACTTGTACTTAAGTCGGCATTGTGCCTTTTCTATTTAATTCCGATGCAATTTCTGTATTTCATCATCAATAAGAAGGTCAAAGGGATACAGTAAACCGGAAGTGAGGCATCGGAGTCTAAATCTAGTGTCACAGGAATGGTTCAAAAGATAGTCAGTAAGAAGAGTCAGTCTTCTTAAACTTAAGTCGGCATTGTGCTTTTCTATTTAATTCTGATGCAATTTCAGTGTTTCATTGTCAATAAGAAGGTCAGAGGGATACAGTAAACCTGAAGTGAAGCATCGTAATCTATAACTAGTGTTACAGGAATTTTTCAAAACATAGTCAGTAAGAAGAGCCAGTCTTTTTGTACTTAAGTCGGCTTTGTGCCTTTTGTATTTAATTCCGATGCAATTTCTGTGTTTCATCGTCAACAGGAAGGTCAGAGGGATACAGTAAACCTGAAGTGAAGCATCGGAATCAATAACTAGTGTCACAGAAATGGTTCAAAACATAGACAGTAGGAGGAGTCAGTCTACATGTACTTAAGTCGGCACTGTGCCTTCTGAATTTAATTCCGATGCAATTTTTGTGCTTCATCGTCAATAAGAAGGTCCAAGGGATACAGTGAACCTGAAGTGAGGCATCGGAATCTTAATTTAGTGTCACTGGAATGGTTCAAAACAGAGACAGTAAGAAGAGTCAGGCTTCTTGTACTTAAGTTGGCATTGTGCCATTTCTATTTAATTCCGAAGCAATTTATGTGTTTCATCGTCAATAAGAAGGTCCTAGGGATGCAGTACACCTGAAGTGAAGCATCGGAATCTATAACTAGTGTCACAGGAATGGTTCAAAACATAGACAGTAAGAAGAGTCAGTCTTCTTGTACTTAAGTCGGCATTGTACATTTTCTATTTACTTCCGACGTAATCTCTGTGTTTCATGGTCAATAAGAAGGTCAGAGGGATACAGTAAATCTGAAGTGAAGCATCGGAATGTATAACTAGTGTCAAAGGAATGGTTCAAAGCGTAGGCAGTAGGAAGAGTCAGTCTCCTTGTACTTGAGTCGGCATTGTGCCTTTTGTATTTATTTCCGATGCAATTTCGGTGTTTCATCATCAATAAGAAGGTCAGAGGGATACAGTAAACCTGAAGTGAAGCATCGGAATCCATAACTAGTGTCACAGGAATGGTTCAAGACATGGACAGCAGGAAGAGTCATTCTTCTTGTACTTAAGTCGGCATTGTGCCTTTTCTATTTAATTCCGATGCTATTTCTATGTTTCATCGTCTCTAAGAAAGTCAGAGGGATGCTGTAAACCTGAAGTAAATCAATGGAATCTATAACTAGTGTCACAGGAATGGTTCAAACATAGACAGTAGGAAGAGTCAGTCTACATGTACTTAAGTCGGCATTGTGCCTTTTGAATTTAATTCCGATGCAATTTTTGTGTTTCATCGTGAATACGAGGGTCTTAGGGATACAGTAAACCTGAAGTGAAGTATCGGAAACTATAACTAGTGTCACAGGAATGGTTCAAAACATAGTCAGGAAGAAGAGTCGGTCCTCTCGCACTTAAGTCGGCATAGTGCCTTTTCTATTTAATTCCGATGCTATTTCAGTGTTTCATCGTCAATAAGAAGGTCACAGGGGTACAGTAAACCTGAAGTGTAGCATCGGAATCTATAACTAGTGTCACAGGAATGGTTCAAAACATAGACAGTAGAAAGAGTCAGTCTTCTTGTACTTAAGTCGGCATTGTGCCTTTTGTATTTAATTCCGATGCAATCTCTGTGTTTCATCGTCAATAAGAAGGTCAGAGGGATACAGTAAACCTGAAGTGAAGCATCAGAATCTATAACTAGTGTCACAGGAATGGTTCAAAACATAGACAGTAAGAAGAGTCAGTCTACTTGTACTTAAGTCGGCATTGTGACTTTTGTATTTAATTCCGATGCAATTTCTGTGTTTTATCGTCAATAAGAAGTTCCAAGGGATATAGTACACCTGAAGTGAAGAATCGGAATCTATAACTAGTGTCACAGGAATGGTTCAAATCATAGACAGTAAGAAGAGTCGGTCCTCTCGCACTTAAGTCGGCATAGTGCCTTTTCTATTTAATTCCGATGCAATTTCAGTGTTTCATCGTCAATAAGAAGGTCACAGGGGTACAGTAAACCTGAAGTGTAGCATCGGAATCTATAACTAGTGTCACAGGAATGGTTCAAAACATAGACAGTAGAAAGAGTCAGTCTTCTTGTACTTAAGTCGGCATTGTGCCTTTTGTATTTAATTCCGATGCAATCTCTGTGTTTCATCGTCAATAAGAAGGTCAGAGGGATACAGTAAACCTGAAGTGAAGCATCAGAATCTATAACTAGTGTCACAGGAATGGTTCAAAACATAGACAGTAAGAAGAGTCAGTCTACTTGTACTTAAGTCGGCATTGTGACTTTTGTATTTAATTCCGATGCAATTTCTGTGTTTTATCGTCAATAAGAAGTTCCAAGGGATATAGTACACCTGAAGTGAAGAATCGGAATCTATAACTAGTGTCACAGGAATGGTTCAAATCATAGACAGTAAGAAGAGTCAGTCTTCTTGTACTTAAGTCAGCATTGTGCCTTTTCTATGTAATTCCGAAGCAGTTTATGTGTTTCATCGTCAATAAGAAAGTCCTAGGGATGCAGTACACCTGAAGTAAAGCATCGGAATCTATAACTAGTGTCACAGGAATGGTTCAAAACATAGACAGTAAGAAGAGTCAGTCTACTTGTACTTAAGTCGGCATTGTGCCTTTTCTATTTAATTCCGATGCAATTTCTGTATTTCATCATCAATAAGAAGGTCAAAGGGATACAGTAAACCGGAAGTGAGGCATCGGAGTCTAAATCTAGTGTCACAGGAATGGTTCAAAAGATAGTCAGTAAGAAGAGTCAGTCTTCTTAAACTTAAGTCGGCATTGTGCTTTTCTATTTAATTCTGATGCAATTTCAGTGTTTCATTGTCAATAAGAAGGTCAGAGGGATACAGTAAACCTGAAGTGAAGCATCGTAATCTATAACTAGTGTTACAGGAATTTTTCAAAACATAGTCAGTAAGAAGAATCAGTCTTTTTGTACTTGAGTCGGCTTTGTGCCTTTTGTATTTAATTCCGATGCAATTTCTGTGTTTCATCGTCAATAGGAAGGTCAGAGGGATACAGTAAACCTGAAGTGAAGCATCGGAATCTATAACTAGTGTCACAGGAATGGTTTAAAACATAGACAGTAGGAGGAGTCAGTCTACATGTACTTAAGTCGGCACTGTGCCTTCTGAATTTAATTCCGATGCAATTTTTGTGCTTCATCGTCAATAAGAAGGACCAAGGGATACAGTAAACCTGAAGTGAGGCATCGGAATCTATATTTAGTGTCACTGGAATGGTTCAAAACAGAGACAGTAAGAAGAGTCAGGCTTCTTGTACTTAAGTTGGCATTGTGCCTTTTCTATTTAATTCCGAAGCAATTCATGTGTTTCATCGTCAATAAGAAGGTCCTAGGGATGCAGTACACCTGAAGTGAAGCATTGGAATCTATACCTAGGGTCACAGGAATGGTTCAAAACATAGACAGTAAGAAGAGTCAGTCTTCTTGTACTTAAGTCGGCTATGTGCCATTTCTATTTAATTCCGATGCGATTTCTGTGTTTCATCGTCAATAAGAAGGTCTGAGGGATACAGTAAACCTGAAGTGAAGCATCGGAATCTATAAGTGGTGTCACAGGAATGGTTCCAAACATAGTCAGTAAGAAAAGTCAGTCTTCTTGTAGTTAAGTGGGCATTGTGCCTTTCGTATTTAATTTCGATGGAATTTCGGTGTTTCATCGTCGATAAGAAGGTCCAAGGGATGCAGTGAACCTGAAGTGAAGCATCGGAATCTATAACTAGTGTCGCAGGGTCGGTTCAAAACCTAGACAGTAAGAAGAGTCAGTCTTCTTGTACTTAAGTCGGCATTGTGCCTTTTCTATTTCATTCCGATGCAATTTCTGTGTTTCACCATCAATAAGAAGGTCAAAGGGATACAGTAAACCTGAAGTGAGGCATCGGAGTCTATAACTAGTGTCACAGGAATGGTTCAAAACATAGACAGTATTAAGAGTCAGTCTTCTTGTACATAATTCGGCATTGTGCCTTTTGTATTTAATTCCGATGCAATTTCTGTGTTTCATCATCAATAAGAAGGTCCAAGGGATACAGTAAACCTGAAGTGATAATTCGGAATCGATAACTAGTGTCACAGGAATGGTTCAAAACATAGTCAGTAAACAGAGTCAGTCTTCTTGTACTTAAGTCAGCATTGTGCCTTTTGTATTTAATTCCGATGCAATTTCTGTGTTTTATCGTCAATTAGAAGGTCAAAGGGATACTGTAAACCTGAAGTGAAGCATCGGAATCTATAACTAGTGTCACAGGGATGGTTCAAAACATAGACAGTAGGAAGAGTCAGTCTTCTTGTTCTTAGGTCGGCATTGTGCCTCTTGTTTTTAATTACGATGCAATTTCTGTGTTTCATCGTCAATAAGAAAGTCCAAGGGATACAGTAAACCTGAAGTGAGGCATCGGAATCTATATTTAGTGTCACAGGAATGGTTCAAAACAGAGACAGTAAGAAGAGTCAGTCTTCTTGTACTTAAGTCGGCATTGTGCCTTTTCTATTTATTTCCGATGCAATTTCTGTGTTTCATCATCAATAAGAAGGTCAGGGGGATACAGTAAACCTGAAGTGTAGCATCGGAGGCTATAACTAGTGTCACAGGAATGGTTCAAAGCATAGTCAGTAAGAAGAGTCAGTCTTCTTGTACTTAAGTCGGCATTGTGCTTTTTCTATTTAATTCCGATGCAATTTCTGTGTTTCATCGTCAATAAGAAAGTCCAAGGGATACAGTAAACCTGAAGTGAGGCATCGGAATCTATATTTAGTGTCACAGGAATGGTTCAAAACAGAGACAGTAAGAAGAGTCAGTCTTCTTGTACTTAAGTCGACATTGTGCATTTTGTAATTAATTCCGATGAAATTTCTGTGTTTTATCGTCAATAAGAAGGTCCAAGGAATACAGTAAACCTGAAGTGAGGCATCGGAATCTATAGTTAGTGTCACAGGAATGGTTCAAAACATAGTCAGTAAGAAGAGTCAATCTTCTTGTACTTAAGTCGGCATTGTGACTTTTCTATTTAATTCCGATTCAATTTCTGTGTTTCGTCGTCAATAAGTAGGTCCAAGGGATACAGTCAACCTGAAGCATCGGAATCTATAACTAGTGTCACAGAAATGGTTCAAGACATTGAAGCCAGAACAGTCAGTCTTTTTGTACTTAAATCGGCGTTGTGCCTTTTCTATTTAATTCCGATGCAATTTCTGTGTTTCATCGTCAATAACAAGGTCAGATGGATACAGTAAACCTGAGGCGAAGCATCGGAACCTATAACTAGTGTCACAGGAATGGTTCAAATGATAGACAGTAGGAAGAGTCAGTCTTCTTGTACTTAAGTCGGCATTGTGCCTTTTGTATTTAATTCCGATGCAATTTCTGCGTTTCATCGTCAATAAGAAGGTCAGAGGGATACAGTAAACCTGAAGTGTATCATCGGAATCTATAACTAGTGTCACAGGAATGGTTCAAAACATTGTCAGTAAGAAGAGTCAGTCTTCTTTTACTTAATTCGCCATTGTGCCTTTTTATTTAATTCCGATGAAATTTCTGTGTTTTATCGTCTATAAGTAGGTCAGAGGGATACAGTAAACCTGAAGTCAAGCATCGGAATCTATAACTAGTGTCACAGAAATGGTTCAAAACATAGACAGTAAGAAGAGTCAGTCTTCTTGTACTTAGGTCGGCATTGTGCCTTTTCTATTTAATTCCGATTCAATTTCTGTGTTTCGTCGTCAATAAGAAGGTCCAAGGGATACAGTCAACCTGAAGCATCGGAATCTATAACTAGTGTCACAGAAATGGTTCAAGACATTGAAGCCAGAACAGTCAGTCTTCTTGTACTTAAATCGGCGTTGTGCCTTTTCTATTTAATTCCGATGCAATTTCCGTGTTTCATCGTCAATAAGATGGTCAGAGGGATACAGTAAACCTGAAGTGAAGCATCGGATTGTATAACTAGTGTCACAGGAATGGTTCAAAACATAGACAGTAGGAAGAGTCAGTCTTCTTGTACTTGAGTCGGCATTGTGCCTTTTGTATTTATTTCCGATGCAATTTCTGTGTTTCATCATCAATAAGAAGTTCAGAGGGATACAGTAAACCTGATGTGAAGCATCGGAATCTATAACTAGTCTCACAGGATGGTAAAAAACATAGACAGTTAGAAGAGTCAGTCTTCTTGTACTTAGGTCGGCATTGTGCCTTTTCTATTTAATTCCGATTCAATTTCTGTGTTTCGTCGTCAATAAGAAGGTCCAAGGGAGACAGTAAACCTGAAGCATCGGAATCTATAACTAGTGTCACAGAAATGGTTCAAGACATAGAAGCCAGAAGAGTCAGTCTTCTCGTACTTAAATCGGCGTTGTGCCTTTTCTATTTAATTCCGATGCAATTTCTGTGTTTCATCGTCAATAAGATGGTCAGAGGGATACAGTAAACCTGAAGTGAAGCATCGGATTGTATAACTAGTGTCACAGGAATGGTTCAAAACATAGACAGTAGGAAGAGTCAGTCTTCTTGTACTTGAGTCGGCATTGTGCCTTTTGTATTTATTTCCGATGCAATTTCTGTGTTTCATCATCAATAAGAAGTTCAGAGGGATACAGTAAACCTGAAGTGAAGCATCGGAATCTATTACTAGTCTCACAGGATGGTAAAAAACATAGACAGCAGAAGAGTTATTCTTCTTGTACTTAAGTTGGCATTGTGCCTTGTCTATTTAATTCCGATGCAATTTCTGTGTTTCATCGTCAATAAGAAGGTCAGAGGGATACAGTAAACCTGAAGTGAATCATCGGAATCTATAACTAGTGTCACAGGAATGGTTCAAAACATAGACAGTAGGAAGAGTCAGTCTTCTTGTACTTAAGTCGGCATTGTGCCTTTTGTATTTAATTCCGATGCAATTTCTGTGTTTCATCGTCAATAAGAAGGTCCAAGGAAAACAATAAACCTGAAGTGAGGCATCGGAATCTATAACTAGTGTCACAGGACGGGTTCAAAACATAGTCAGTACGGAGAGTCAGTCTTCTTGTACTTAAGTCGGCATTGTGCCTTTTCTATTTAATTCCGATGCAATTTCTGTGTTTCATCGTCAATAAGAAGGTCCAAGGGATGCAGTACACCTGAAGTGAAGCATCGGAATCCATAACTAGTGTCACAGGAATGGTTCAAAACATAGACAGTAAGAAGAGTCAGTCTTCTTGTACTTAAGTCGGCATTGTGCCATTTCTATTTAATTCCGACGCAATTTCTGTGTTTCATCGTCAATATGAAGGTCAGAGGGATACAGTAAACCTGAAGTGAATCATCGGAATCTATAACTAGTGTCACAGGAATGGTTCAAAACATTGTCAGTAAGAAGAGTCAGTCTACTTGTACTTAATTCGGCATTGTGCCTTTTTATTTAATTCCGATGAAATTTCAGTGTTTTATCGCCAATAAGAAGGTCAGAGGGATACAGTAGACCTGAAGTCAAGCATCGGAATCTATAACTAGTGTCACAGAAATGGTTCAAAACATAGTCAGTAATAAGAGTCAGTCTTCTTGTACTTAAGTCGGCATTGTGCCTTTTCTATTTAATTCCGATGTAATTTCTGTGTTTCATCGTCAATATGAAGGTCAGAGGGATACAGTAAACCTGAGGTGAAGCATCGGAATCTATAACTAGTGTCACAGGAATGGTTCAAAGCATAGACAGTAGGAAGAGTCAGTCTTTTTGTACTTAAGTAGTCATTGTGCCTTTTGTATTTAATTCCGATGCAATTTCTGCGTTTCATCGTCAATAAGAAGGTCAGAGGGATACAGTAAACCTGAAGTGAATCATCGGAATCTATAACTAGTGTCACAGGAATCGTTCAAAACATTGTCAGTAAGAAGAGTCAGTCTTCTTTTACTTAATTCGGCATTGTGCCTTTTTATTTTATTCTGATGAAATTTCTGTGTTATATCGTCTATACGTAGGTCAGAGGGATACAGTAAACCTGAAGTCAAGCATCGGAATCTATAACTAGTGTCACAGAAATGGTTCAAAACATAGACAGTAAGAAGAGTCTGTCTACATGTACTTAAGTCTGCATTGTGCCTTTTGAATTTTATTCCGATGCAATTTTTGTGTTTCATCGTCAATAAGAAGGTCCAAGGGATACAGTAAACCTGAAGTGAAGAATCGGAATCTATAACTAGTGTCACAGGAATGGTTAAAAGCATAGTCAGTAAGAATAGTCAGTCTTTTTCTACTTGATTCGGCATTGTGCCTTTTGTATTTATGTCCGATGCAATTTCTGTGTTTCATCGTCAATAAGAAGCTCAGAGGGATACAGTAAACATGAAGTGAAGCAACGGAATCTATAACTAGTGTCACAGGAATGGTTCAAAACATAGACAGTAAGAAGAGTCAGTCTTCTTGTACTTAAGTCGGCATTGTGCCTTTTGTATTTATTTCCGATGAAATTTCTGTGTTTCATCATCAATAAGATGGTCAGAGGGATACAGTAAACCTGAAGTGAAGCATCGGATTCTATAAGTAGTGTCACAGGAATGGTTCTAAACATAGACAGGAGGAAGAGTCATTCTTGTTGTACTTAAGTCGGCATTGTGCCTTTTCTATTTAATTCCGATGCAATTTCTGTGTTTCATCTTCAATAAGAAGGTCAGAGGGATACAGCAAACCTAAAGTGAATCAACGGAATCTATAACTAGTGTCACAGGACTGGTTCAAAACATAGACAGTAGGAAGAGTCAGTCTACATGTACTTAAGTCTGCATTGTGCCTTTTGTATTTAATTCCGATGCAATTTTTGTGTTTCATTGTCAATTAGAAGGTCCAAGGGATGCAGTAAACCTGAAGTGAAGAATCGGAATCTATAACTAGTGTCACAGGAATGGTTAAAAGCGTAGTCAGTAAGAAGAGTCAGTCTTCTTGTAATTAAGTCGAGATTGTGCCTTTTCTATTTACTTCCGATGCAATTTCTGTGTTTCATCGTCAATAAGAAAGTCAGAGGGATACAGTAAACCTGAAGTGAAGCAACGGAATCTATAACTAGTGTCACTGGAAGGGTTCAAAACATAGACAGTAGGAGGAATCAGTCTTCTCGTACTTAAGTCGGCATTGTGCCTTTTGTATTTAATTCCGATGCAATTTCTGTGCTTCATCGTCAACAAGAAGGTCAGAGGGATACAGCAAACCTGAAGTGAAGCATCGGAATGTATAACTAGTGTCACAGGAATGATTCAAAACATAGACTGCAGGAAGAATCAGTCTTCATGTACTTAAGTCGGCATTGTGCTTTTTCTATTTAATTCCGATGCAATATCTGTGTTTCATCGTCAACAAGAAGGTCAGATGGATACAGTAAACCTGACGTGAAGCATCGGAATCCATAACTAGTGTCACACGACTGGTTTAAAACATAGACAGTAGGAAGAGTCAGTCTTCTTGTTCTTAAGTCGACATTGTGCCTTTTGTATTTAATTCCGATGCAATTTCTGTGTTTTATCGTCAATAAGAAGGTCCAAGGAATACAGTAAACCTGAAGTGAGGCATCGGAATCTATAACTAGTGTCACAGGAATGGTTCAAAACATAGTCAGTAAGAAGAGTCAATCTTCTTGTACTTAAGTCGGCATTGTGACTTTTCTATTTACTTCCGATGCAATTTCTGTATTTTATCGACAATACGAAGGTCCAAGGGATGCAGTACACCTGAAGTGCAGAATCGGAATCTATAACAAGTGTCATAGGAATGGTTCAAAACGTAGACAGTAAGAAGAGTCAGTCTTCTTGTACTTAAGTCGGCATTGTGTGTTTCGTATTTAATTCCGATGAAATTTCGGTGTTTCATCGTCAATAAGAAGGTCCAAGGGATACAATTAACCTCAAGTGAAGCATCGGAATCTATAACTAGTGTCAAAGGAATGGTTCAAAACATAGACAGTAGGAAGAGTCAGTCTCCTTCTACTTGACTCGGCATTGTGCCTTTTGTATTTATTTCCGATGCAATTTCGGTGTTTCATCATCAATAAGAAAGTCAGAGGGATACAGTAAACCTGAAGTGAATCATCGGAATCTATAACTAGTGTCACAGGAGTGGTTCAAAAGATAGACAGTAGGAAGAGTCAGTCTACATGTACTTAAGTCGGCATTGTGCCTTTCGTATTTAATTCCGATGCAATTTTTGTGTTTCATCGTCAATAAGAAGGTCCAAGGAATACAGTAAACCTGAAGTGAGGCTTCGGAATCTATAACTAGTGTCACAGGAATGGTTCATAACATGGACAGTAAGAAGAGTCAGTCTTCTTGTACTTAAGTCGGCATTGTGCCTTTCCTATTTAATTCCGACGCAATGTCTGTGTTTCATCGTCAATAAGAAGGTCAGAGGGATACATTAAACCTGAAGTGAAGCATCGGAATCTATAAGTGGTGTCACAGGAATGGTTCAAACATAGTCAGTAAGAAGAGTCAGTCTTCTTGTACTTAAGTCGGCATTGTGCCTTTTGTATTTAATTCCGATGCAATTTCTGTGTAACATCGTCAATAAGAAAGTCAGAGGGATACAGTACACCTGAAGTGAAGCAACAGAATCTATAACTAGTGTCGTAGGAATGGTTCAAAGCACAGACACTAAGGAGAGTCAGTCTATTTGTACTTAAGTCGGCATTGTGCCTTTTGTATTTAATTCCGATGCAATTTCTGTGCTTCATCGTCAATAAAAAGTTCCAAGGGATATAGTACACCTGAAGTGAAGCATCGGAATCTATAACCAGAGTCACAGGAATTGTTCAAAACATTGACAGTAGGAAGAGTCAGTCTTCTTGTACTTAAGTCGGCATTGTGAATTTTCTATTTAATTCCGATGCAATTTCTGTGTTTCATCGTCAATAAGAAGGTCCAAGGAATACAGTAAACCTGAAGTGAGGCATCGGAATCTATAACTAGTGTCACAGGAATGGTTCAAAACATTGACAGTAAGCAGAGTCAGTCGTCTTGTACTTAAGTCTTCATTGTGCCTTTTCTATTTAATTCCGACGCAATCTCTGTGTTTCATCGTCATTAAGAAGGTCAGAGGGATACAGTAAACCTGAAGTGAAGCATCAGAATCTACAATTGGTTTCACAGGAAAAGTTTAAACATAGTCAGTAATAAGAGTCAGTCTTCTTGTACTTAAGTCGGCATTGTGCCTTTCGTATGTTATTCCGATGCAATTTCGGTGTTTCATCATCAATAAGAAGGTCCAAGGGATACAATAAACCTGAAGTGAAGCATCGGAATCTATGACTAGTGTCACAGGAATGGTTCAAAACATAGTCAGTAAGAAGAGTCAGTCTTCTTGTACTTAAGTCGGCATTGTGCCATTTCTATTTAATTCCGATGCAATTTCTGAAATCACGTCAATAAGAAGGTCAGAGGGATACAGTAAATCTGAAGTGAAGCATCAGAATGTATAACTAGTGTCAAAGGAATGGTTCAAACATAGAGAGTAGGAAGTGTCAGTCTCCTTGTACTTGAGTCGGCATTGTGCCTTTTGTATTTACTTCCGATGCAATTCCTGTGTTTCATCGTCAAAAAGAAGGTCAGAGGAATACAGTAAACCTGAAGTGAAGCATCGGAATGTATAACTAGTGTGAAAGGAATGGTTCAAACCATAGACAGGAGGAAGAGTCAGTCTCCTTGTACTTGAGTCGGCATTGTGCCTTTTGTATTTATTTCCGATGCAATTTCGGTGCTTCATCATCAATAAGAAGGTCAGAGGGATACAGTAAACCTGAAGTGAAGCATCGGAATCTATAACTAGTGTCACAGGAATGGTTCAAGACATAGACAGCAGGAAGAGTCATTCTTCTTGTACTTAAGTCGGCATTGGGCCTTATCTATTTAATTCCGATGCAATTTCTATGTTTCATCGTCTCTAAGAAAGTCAGAGGGATACTGTAAACCTGAAGTGAATCATTGGAATCTATAACTAGTGTCACAGGAATGGTTCAAACGTAGACAGTAGGAAGAGTCAGTCTACTAGTACTTAAGTCGGCATTGTGCCTTTTGAATTTAATTCCGATGCAATTTTTGTGTTTCATCGTCAATACGAGGGTCTTAGGGATACAGTAAACCTGAAGTGAAGAATCGGAATCTATAACTAGTGTCACAGGAATGGTTCAAAACATAGTCAGTATAAAGAGTCAGTCCTCTTGTACTTAAGTCGGCATTGTGCCGTTTCTATTTACTTCCGATGCAATTTCAGTGTTTCATCGTCAATAAGAACTTCAAAGGGTTAATGTACACCTGAAGTGAAGAATCGGGATCTATAACTAGTGTCACAGGAATGGTTCAAATCATAGACAGTAAGAATTGTCAGTCTTCTTGTACTTAAGTTGGCATTGTGCCTTTTCTATTTAATTCCGAAGCAATTTATGTGTTTCATCGTCAATAAGAAAGTCCTAGGGATGCAGTACACCTGAAGTGAAGCATCGGAGTCTATAACTAGTGGCACAGGAATGGTTCAAAACATAGACAGTAGGAAGAGTCAGTCTTCTTGTACTTAAGTCGGCATTGTGCATTTTCTATTTAATTCCGTTGCAATTTCTGTGTTTCATCGTCAATAAGAAGGTCCAAGGGATACAGTAAACCTGAAGTGAGGCATCGGAATCTATAACTAGTGTCACAGGAATGGTTCAAAACATAGTCGGTAAGAAGAGTCGGTCTTCTTGTACTTAAGTTGGCATTGTGCCTTTTCAATGTAATTCCGAAGCAATTTATGTGTTTCATCGTCAATAAGAAGGTCCTAGCGATGCAGTACACCTGAAGTGAAGCATCGGAATCTATAACTAGTGTCACAGGAATGGTTCAAAACATAGACAGTAAGAAGAGTCAGTCTTCTTGTACTTAAGTCGGCTATGTGCCTTTTCTATTTAATTCCGATGCTATTTCTGTGTTTCATGGTCAATAAGAAGGTCAGAGGGATACAGAAAACCTGAAGTGAAGCATCGGAATCTACAAGTGGTGTCACAGGAATGGTTCCAAACATAGTCAGTTTGAAGACTCAGTCTTCTTGTAGTTAAGTCGGCATTGTGCCTTTCGTATATAAATCCGATGCAATTTCGGTGTTTCATCGTCAATAAGAAGGTCCAAGGGATTCAGTAAACCTGAAGTGAAGCATCGGAATCTATTACTAGTGTCACAGGATCGGTTCAAAACATAGACAGTAAGAAGAGTCAGTCTTCTTGTACTTAAGTCGGCATTGTGCCTTTTCTATTTCATTCCGATGCAATTTCTGTGTTTCATCATCAATAAGAAGGTCAAAAGGATACAGTAAACCTGAAGTGAGACATCGGAGTCTATATCTAGTGTCACAGGAATGGTTCAAACATAGTCAGTAAGAAGAGTCAGTCTTCTTGTACTTAAGTCGGAATTGTGCCTTTTCTATTTAATTCTGATGCAATTTCTGTTTTTCATTGACAATAAGAAGGTCAGAAGAATACAGCAAACCTGAAGTGAAGCATCGGAATGTATAACTAGTGTCACAGGAATGATTCAAAACATAGACTGTTGGAAGAATCAGTCTTCATGTACTTAAGTACGCATTGCGCCTTTTCTATTTAATTCCGATGCAATTTCTGTGTTTCATCGTCAACAAGAAGGTCAGAGGGATACAGTAAACCTGAAGTGAAGCATCGGAATCCATAACTAGTGTCACACGATTGGTTCAAAACATAGACAGTAGAAAGAGTCAGTCTTCTTGTTCTTAAGTCGGCATTGTGCATTTTGTATTTAATTCCGATGCAATTTCTGTGTTTTATCGTCAATAAGAAGGTCCAAGGATTACAGTAAACCTGAAGTGAGGCATCGGAATCTATAACTAGTGTCACAGGAATGGTTCAAAACATAGACAGTAGGAAGAGTCAGTCTACATGTACTTAAGTAGGCATTGTGCCTTTTGAATTTAATTCCGATGCAATTTTTGTGTTTCATCGTCAATAAGAAGGTCACAGGGATACAGTAAACCTGAAGTGAGGCATCGGAATCTATAACTAGTGTCACAGGAATGGTTCAAAACATAGTCGGTAAGAAGAGTCGGTCTTCTTGTACTTAAGTTGGCATTGTGCCTTTTCAATGTAATTCCGAAGCAATTTATGTGTTTCATCGTCAATAAGAAGGTATTAGCGATGCAGTACACCTGAAGTGAAGCATCGGAATCTATAACTAGTGTCACAGGAATGGTGCAAAACATAGACAGTAAGAAGAGCCAGTCTTCTTGTACTTAAGTCGGCTATGTGCCTTTTCTATTTAGTTCCGATGCAATTTCTGTGTTTCATCGACAATAAGAAGGTCAGAGGGATACAGTATACCTGAAGTGAAGCATCGGAATCTACAAGTGGTGTCACAGGAATGGTTCCAAACATAGTCAGTAAGAAGAGTCAGTCTTCTAGTAGTTAAGTCGGCATTGTGCCTTTCGTATATAATTCCGATGCAATTTCGGTGTTTCATCGACACTAAGAAGGTCCAAGGGATTCAGTAAACCTGAAGTGAAGCATCGGAATCTATTACTAGTGTCACAGGATCGGTTCAAAACATAGACAGTAAGAAGAGTCAGTCTTCCTGTACTTAAGTCTGCATTGTGCTTTTTCTATTTCATTCCGATGCAATTTCTGTGTTTCATCATCAATAAGTAGGTCAAAGGGATACAGTAAACCTGAAGTGAGACATCGGAGTCTATATCTAGTGTCACAGGAATGGTTCAAACATAGTCAGTAAGAAGTGTCAGTCTTCTTGTACTTAAGTCGGCATTGTGCATTTTCTATTTAATTCTGATGCAATTTCTGTTTTTCATTGACAATAAGAAGGTCAGAGGAATACAGCAAACCTGAAGTGAAGCATCGGAATGTATAACTAGTGTCACAGGAATGATTCAAAACATAGACTGTTGGAAGAATCAGTCTTCATGTACTTAAGTAAGCATTGTGCCTTTTGAATTTAATTCCGATGCAATTTCTGTGTTTCATCGTCAATAAGAAGGTCAGAGCGATACAGTAAACCTGAAGTGAATCACCGGAATCTATAAGTGGTGTCACAGGAATGGTTCCAAACATAGTCAGTAAGAAGAGTCAGTCCTCTTGTAGTTAAGTCGGCATTGTGCCTTTCGTATTTAATTCCGATGCTATTTCGGTGTTTCGTCGTCGATAAGAAGTCCAAGGGATACAGTAAACCTGAAGTGAGGCATTGGAATCTATAACTAGTGTCACAGGAATGGTTCAAATCATAGACAGTAAGAAGAGTCAGTCTTCTTGTACTTAAGTTGGCATTGTGCCTTTTATATTTAATTCCGAAGCAATTTATGTGTTTCATCGTCAATAAGAAAGTCCTAGGGATGCAGTACACCTGAAGTGAAGCATCGGAATCTATAACTAGTGTCACAGGAATGGTTCAAAACGTAGACAGTAAGAAGAGACAGTCTTCTTGTACTTAAGTCGGCTATGTGCCTTTTCTATTTAATTTCGATGCAATTTCTGAGTTTCATCGTCAATAAGAAGGTCAGAGGGATACAGTAAACCTGAAGTGAATCACCGGAATCTATAAGAGGTGTCACAGGAATGGTTCCAAACATAGTCAGTAAGAAGAGTCAGTCTTCTTGTAGTTAAGTCGGCATTGTGCCTTTCGTATTTAATTCCGATGCAATTTCGGTGTTTCATCGACGATAAGAAGGTCCAAGGGATACAGTAAACCTGAAGTGAGGCATCGGAGTCTACATCTATTGTCACAGGAATGGTTCAAAACATAGTCAGTAAGTAGAGTCAGTCTTCTTATACTTAAGTCGGCATTGTGCCTTTTCTATTTAATTCTGATGCAATTTCAGTGTTTCATTGTCAATAAGAAGGTCGGAGGGATACAGTAAACCTGAAGTGAAGCATCGTAATCTATAACTAGTGTACAGGAATTTTTCAAAACATAGTCAGTAAGAAGAGTCAGTCTTTTTGTACTTGAGTCGGCTTTGTGCCTTTTGTATTTAATTCCGATGCAATTCCTGTGTTTCATCGTCAATAGGAAGGTCGGAGGGATGCAGTAAACCTGAAGTGAAGCATCGGAATCTATAACTGGTGTCACAGGATTGGTTCTAAACATAGACGGTAGGAAGAGTCAGTCTACATGTACTTAAGTCTTCACTGTGCCTTTCGAATTTAATTCCGATGCAATTTTTGTGCTTCATCGTCAATAAGAAGGTCCAAGGGATACAGTAAACCTGAAGTGTGGCATCGGAATCTATATTTAGTGTCACTGGAATGGTTCAAAACAGAGACAGTAAGAAGAGTAAGTCTTCTTGTACTTAAGTCGTCATTGTGCCTTTTCTATTTAATTCCGATGCAATTTCTGTGTTTCGTGGTCAATAAGAAGGTCAGAGGGATACAGAAAACCTGAAGTGAAGCATCGGAATCAATAAGTGGTGTCACAGAAATGGTTCAAAGCATAGTCAGTAAGAAGAGTCAGTCTCCTTGTACTTAAGTCGGCATTGTGCATTTCGAATTCAATTCCGATGCAACTTCCGTGTTTCATCGTCAATAAGAAGGTCCATGGGATACAGTAAACCTGAAGTGAAGCATCGGAATCTGTATATAGTGTCACAGGAATGGTTCAAAACATAGTCAGTAAGAAGAGTCAGTCTTCTTGTACTTAAGTCGGCTATGTGCATTTTCTATTTAATTCCGATGCAATTTCTGTGTTTCATCGTCAATAAGAAGGTCAGAGGGATACAGTAAACCTGAAGTGAGGCATTGGAATCTGTAACTAGTGTCACAGGAATGGTTCAAAACATAGACACTAGGAAGAGTCAGTCTACTTGTACTTAAGTCGGCATTGTGCCTTTTGTATTTAATTCCGATGCAATTTCTGTGTTTCATCGTGAATAAGAAGGCCAAGGGATTCAGTAAACCTGAAGTGAAGCATCGGAATCTATAACTAGTGTCACAGGAATTGTTCAAAACATTGACAGTAGGAAGAGTCAGTCTTCTTGTACTTAAGTCGGCATTGTGCCTTTTCTATTTAATTCCGATGCAATTTCTGTGTTTCATCGTCAATAAGAAGGACCTTGGGATGCAGTACACCTGAAGTGAAGCATCGGAATCTATAACTAGTGTCACAGGAATTGTTCAAAACATTGACAGTAAGAAGAGACAGTCTTCTTGTACTTAAGTCGGCTATGTGCCTTTTATATTTAATTCCGATGCAATTTCTGTGATTCATCGTCAATAAGAAGTTAGAGGGATACAGTAAACCTGAAGTGAAGCATCGGAATCTATAAGTGGTGTCACAGGAATGGTTCAAAACATAGTCAGTAAGAAGAGTCAGTCTTCTTGTAGTTAAGTGGGCATTGTGCCTTTCGTATTTAATTCCGATGCAATTTCGGTGTTTCATCGTCGATAAGAAGGTCCAAGGGTTACAGTAAACATGAAGTGAAGCATCGGAATCTATAACTAGTGTCACAGGATCGGTTCAAAACCTAGACACTAAGAAGAGTCAGTCTTCTTGTACTTAAGTCGGCATTGCGCCTTTTCTATTTCATTCCGATGCTATTTCTGTGTTTCATCATCAATAAGAAGGTCAAAGGGATACAGTAAACCTGAAGTGAGGCATCAGAGTCTATAACTTGTGTCACAGGAATGGTTCAAAACATAGACAGTAGGAAGAGTCAGTCTTCTTGTACTTAAGTCGACATTGCCTTTTGTATTCAATTCCGATGCAATTTCTGTGTTTCATCATTAATAAGAAGGTCCAAGGGATACAGTAAACCTGAAGTGAGAATTCGGAATCGATAACTATTGTCACAGGAATGGTTCAAAGCATAGTCAGTATACAGAGTCAGTCTTCTTGTACTTAAGTCAGCATTGTGCCTTTTGTATTTAATTCCGATGCAATTTCTGTGTTTTATCGTCAATTAGAAGGTCAGAGGGATACAGTAAACCTGAAGTGAAGCATCGGAAACTATAACTAGTGTCACAGGGATGGTTCTAAACATAGACAGTAGGAAGAGTCAGTCTTCTTGTTCTTAGGTCGGCATTGTGCCTTTTGTATTTAATTCCGATGCAATTTCTGTGTTTCAACGTCAATAAGAAAGTCCAAGGGATACAGTTTACCTGAAGTGAGGCATCGGAATCTATATTTAGTGTCACAGGAATGGTTCAAAACAGAGACAGTAAGACGAGTAAGTCTTCTTGTGCTTAAGTCGGCATTGTGCCTTTTCTATTTAATTCCGATGCAATTTCTGTGCTTCGTGGTCAATAAGAAGGTCAGAGGGATACAGAAAACCTGAAGTGAAGCATCGGAATCAATAAGTGGTGTCACAGGAATGGTTCAAATCATAGTCAGTAAGAATAGTCAGTCTCCTTGTACTTAAGTCGGCATTGTGAATTTCGTATTTAATTCCGATGCAATTTCCGTGTTTCATCGTCAATAAGAAGGTCCATGGGATACAGTAAACCTGAAGTGAAGCATCGGAATCTGTAACTAGTGTCACAGGAATGGTTCAAAACATAGTCAGTAAGAAGAGTCAGTCTTCTTGTACTTAAGTCGACTATGTGCCTTTTCTATTTAATTCCGATGCAATTTCTGTGCTTCATCGTCAATAAGAAGGTCAGAGGGATGCAGTACACCTGAAGTGAAGCATCGGAATCTATAACTAGTGTCACAGGAATAGTTCAAAACATAGACAGTAGGAAGAGTCAGTCTTCTTGTACTTAAGTCGGCATTGTGCCTTTTGTATTTAATTCCGATGCAATTTCTGTGTTTCATCATCAATAAGAAGTTCCAAGGGATACAGTAAACCTGAAGTGAGAATTCGGAATCGATAACTAGTGTCACAGGAATGGTTCAAAACATAGTCAGTAAACAGAGTCAGTCTTCTTGTACTTAAGTCAGCATTGTGCCTTTTGTATTTAATTCCGATGCAATTTCTGTGTTTTATCGTCAATTAGAAGGTCAGAGGGATACAGTAAACCTGAAGTGAAGCATCGGAATCTATAACTAGTGTCACAGGGATGGTTCTAAACATAGACAGTAGGAAGAGTCAGTCTTCTTGTTCTTAGGTCGGCATTGTGCCTTTTGTATTTAATTACGATGCAGATTCTGTGTTTCATCGTCAATAGGAAAGTCCAAGGAATAGAGTACACCCGAAGTGAGGCATCGGAATCTATATTTAGTGTCACAGGAATGGTTCAAAACAGAGACAGTAAGAAGAGTAAGTCTTCTTGTACTTAAGTCGGCATTGTGCCTTTTCTATTTAATTCCGATGCAATTTCTGTGTTTCGTGGTCAATAAGAAGGTCAGAGGGATACAGAAAACTTGAAGTGAAGCATCGGAATCAATAAGTGGTGTCACAGGAATGGTTCAAAGCGTAGTCAGTAAGAAGAGTCAGTCTCCTTGTACTTAAGTCGGCATTGTGCATTTCGCATTCAATTCCGATGCAATTTCCGTGTTTCATCGTCAATAAGAAGGTCCATGGGATACAGTAAACCTGAAGTGAAGCATCGGAATCTGTAACTAGTGTCACAGGAATGGTTCAAAACATAGTCAGTAAGAAGAGTCAGTCTTCTTGTACTTAAGTCGGCTATGTGCCTTTTCTATTTAATTCCGATGCAATTTCTGTGTTTCATCGTCAATAAGAAGGTCAGAGGGATGCAGTACACCTGAAGTGAAGCATCGGAATCTATAACTAGTGTCACAGGAATGGTTCAAAACATAGACAGTAAGAAGAGTCAGTCTTCTTGTACTTAAGTCGGCTATGTGCCTTTTCTATTTAATTCCGATGCAATTTCTGTGTTTCATCGTCAATAAGAAGGTCAGAGGGATACAGTAAACCTGAAGTGAAGCATCGGAATCTATAACTAGTGTCACAGGAATGGTTCAAAACATAGTCAGTAAGAAGAGTCAGTCTTTTTTTACTTGAGTCGGCATTGTACCTTTTGTATTTAATTCCGATGCAATTTCTGTGTTTCATCGTCAATAAGAAGGTCAGATTGATACAGTAAACCTGAAGTGAAGCATCGGAATCTATAACTAGTGTCACAGGAATTTTTTCAAAACATAGCCAGTAGGAAGAGTCAGTCTTCTTATGCTTAAGTCGGCATTGTGCTTTTTCTATTTACTTCCGATGCAATTTCTGTGTTTTATCATTAATAATAAGGGCAGAGGGATACAGTAAACCTGAAGTGAGGCATTGGGATCTGTAACTAGTGTCACAGGAATGGTTCAAAACATAGACACTAAGAAGAGTCAGTCTACTTGTACTTAAGTCGGCATTGTGCCTTTTGTATTTAATTCCGATGCAATTTCTGTGTTTCATCGTGAATAAGAAGGCCAAGGGATTCAGTAAACCTGAAGTGAAGCATCGGAATCTATAACTAGTGTCACAGGAATTGTTCAAAACATTGACAGTAGGAAAAGTCAGTCTTCTTGTACTTAAGTCGGCATTGTGCCTTTTCTATTTAATTCCGATGCAATTTCTGTGTTTCATCGTCAATAAGAAGGTCCTAGGGATGCAGTACACCTGAAGTGAAGCATCGGAATCTATAACTAGTATCACAGGAATGGTTCAAAACATAGACAGTAAGAAGAGGCAGTCTTCTTGTACTTAAGTCGGCTATGTGCCTTTTCAATTTAGTTCCGATGCAATTTCTGTGTTTCATCGTCAATAAGAAGGTCAGATGGATACCGTATACCTGAAGTGAAGCATCGGAATCTATAAGTGGTCTCACAGGAATGGTTCCAAACATAGTCAGTAAGAAGAGTCAGTCTTCTTGTAGTTAAGTCGGCATTGTGCCTTTCGTGTATAATTCCGATGCAATTTCGGTGTTTCATCGTCAATAAGAAGGTCCAAGGGATACAGTAAACCTGAAGTGAAGCATCGGAATCTATAACTAGCGGCACAGGATCATTTCAAAACATAGACAGTAAGATGAGTCAGTCTTCTTGTACGTAAGTCGGCAATGTGCCTTTTCTATTTAATTCCGATGCAATTTCTGTGTTTCATCATCAATAAGAAGGGCAAAGGGACACAGTAAACCTGAAGTGAGGCATCGGAGTCTATATCTAGTGTCACAGGAATGGTTCAAAACATAGTCAGTAAGAAGAGTCAGACTTCTTGTACTTAAGTCGGCATTGTGCCTTTTCTATTTAATTCTGATGCAATTTTGGTGTTTCATTGTCAATAAGAAGGTCAGAGGGATATAGCAAACCTGAAGTGAAGCATCGGAATGTATAAGTAGTGTCACAGGAATGATTCAAAACATAGACTGTTGGAAGAATCAGTCTTCATGTACTTCAGTCGGAATTGTGTTTTTTCTGTTTAATTCCGATGCAATTTCTGTGTTTCATCGTCAACAAGAAGGTCAGAGGGATACAGTAAACCTGAAGTGAAGCATCGGAATCCATAACTAGTGTTACACGATTGGTTCAAAACATAGACAGTAGGAAGAGTCAGTCTTCTTGTTCTTAAGTCGGCATTGTGCCTTTTGTATTTAATTCCGATGCAGTTTCTGTGTTTTATCGTCAATAAGAAGGTCCAAGGAATACAGTAAACTTGAAGTGAGGCATCGGAATCTATAACTTGTGTCACAGGAATGGTTCAAAGCATTGACAGTAAGCAGAGTCAGTCTTCTTGTACTTAAGTCGCCATTGTGCCTTTTCTATTTAATTCCGACGCAATCTCTGTGTTTCTTCGTCATTAAGACGCTCAGAGGAATACAGTAATCCTGAAGTGAAGCATCGGAATCTATATTTGGTTTCACAGGAAAAGTTCAAACATAGTCAGTAAGAAGAGTCAGTCTTCTTGTACTTAAGTCGGCATTGTGCCATTTCTACTTAATTCCGATGCAATTTCTGTATTTCACGTCAATAAGTAAGTCAGAGGGATACAGTAAATCTGAAGTGAAGCATCGGAATGTATAACTAGTGTCAAAGGAATGGTTCAAACATAGAGAGTAGGAAGAGTCAGTCTCCTTGTACTTGAGTCGGCATTGTGCCTTTTGTATTTATTTCCGATGCAATTCCTGTGTTTCATCGTCAAAAAGAAGGTCAGAGGGATACAGTAAACCTGAAGTGAGGCATCGGAAACTATAGCTAGTGCCACAGGAATGGTTCAAAACATAGTCAGTAAGAAGAGTCAGTCCTCTTGTACTTAAGTCGGCATTGTGCCTTTTGTATTTAATTCCGATGCAATTTCTGTGTTTCATCGTCAATAAGAAGGTCCAAGGAATACAGTAAATATGACGTGAGACATCGGAATCTATAACTACTGTCACAGGAATGGTTCATAACATAGACAGTAAGAAGAGTCAGTCTTCTTGTACTTAAGTCGGCATTGTGCATTTTCTATTTAATTCCGACGTAATCTCTGTGTTTCATGATCAATAAGAAGGTCAGAGGGATACAGTAAATCTGAAGTGAAGCATCGGAATGTATAACTAGTGTCAAAGGAATGGTTCAAAGCATAGACAGTAGGAAGAGTCAGTCTCCTTGTACTTGAGTCGGCATTGTGCCTTTTGTATTTATTTCCGATGCAATTTCGGTGTTTCATCATCAATAAGAAGGTCAGAGGGATACAGTAAACCTGAAGTGAAGCATCGGAATCCATAACTAGTGTCACAGGAATGGTTCAAGACATAGACACCAGGAAGAGTCATTCTTCTTGTACTTAAGTCGGCATTGTGGCTTTTCTATTTAATTCCGATGCTATTTCTATGTTTCATCGTCTCTAAGATAGTCAGAGGGATGCTGTAAAAATGAAATGAATCAGTGGAATCTATAACTAGTGTCACAGGAATGGTTCAAACATAGACAGTAGGAAGAGTCAGTCTACATGTGCTTAAGTCGGCATTGTGCCTCTTGAATTTAATTCCGATACAATTTTTGAGTTTCATCGTCAATACGAGGCTCTTAGGGATACAGTAAACCTGAAGTGAAGAATCGGAATCTATAACTAGTGTCACAGGAATGGTTCAAAACGTAGTCAGTAAGAAGAGTCAGTCCTCTTGCACTTAAGTCGGCATTGTGCCATTTCTATTTAATTCCGATGCAATTTCAGTGTTTCATCGTCAATAAGGTCACAGGGGTACAGTAAACCTGAAGTGTAGCATCGGAATCTATAACTAGTGTCACAGGAATGGTTCAAAACATAGACAGTAGAAAGAGTCAGTCTTCTTGTACTTAAGTCGGCATTGTGCCTTTTGTATTTAATTCCGATGCAATTTCTGTGTTTCATCGTCAATAAGAAGTTCCAAGGGATATAGTACACCTGAAGTGAAGAATCGGAATCTATAACTAGTGTCACAGGATCGGTTCAAAACATAGACAGTAAGAAGAGTCAGTCTTCTTGTACTTAAGTCGGCATTGTGCCTTTTCTATTTAATTCCGATGCAATTTCTGTATTTCATCATCAATAAGAAGGTCAAAGGGATACAGTAAACCTGAAGCGAATCACCGGAATCTGTAAGTGGTGCCACAGGAATGGTTCCAAACATAGTCAGTAAGAAGAGTCAGTCTTCTTGTAGTTAAGTCGGCATTGTACCTTTTGTATTTAATTCCGATGCAATTTCGGTGCTTCATCGTCGATAAGAAGGTCCAAGGGATACAGTAAACCTGAAGTGGAGCATCGGAATCTATAACTAGTGTCACAGGATCGGTTCAAAACATAGACAGTAAGAAGAGTCAGTCTTCTTGTACTTAAGTCGGCATTGTGCCTTTTCTATTTAATTCCGATGCAATTTCTGTATTTCATCATCAATAAGAAGGTCAAAGGGATACAGTAAACCTGAAGTGAGGCATCGGAGTCTAAATCTAGTGTCACAGGAATGGTTCAAAAGATAGTCAGTAAGAAGAGTCAGTCTTCTTGTACTTAAGTCGGCATTGTGCTTTTCTATTTAATTCTGATGCAATTTCAGTGTTTCATTGTCAATAAGAAGGTCAGAGGGATACAGTAAATCTGAAGTGAAGCATCGTAATCTATAACTAGTGTTACAGGAATTTTTCAAAACATAGTCAGTAAGAAGAGTCAGTCTTTTTGTACTTAAGTCGGCTTTGTGCCTTTTGTATTTAATTCCGATGCAATTTCTGTGTTTCATCGTCAACAGGAAGGTCAGAGGGATACAGTAAACCTGAAGTGAAGCATCGGAATCAATAACTAGTGTCACAGAAATGGTTCAAAACATAGACAGTAGGAGGAGTCAGTCTACATGTACTTAAGTCGGCACTGTGCCTTCTGAATTTAATTCCGATGCAATTTTTGTGCTTCATCGTCAATAAGAAGGTCCAAGGGATACAGTGAACCTGAAGTGAGGCATCGGAATCTTAATTTAGTGTCACTGGAATGGTTCAAAACAGAGACAGTAAGAAGAGTCAGGCTTCTTGTACTTAAGTTGGCATTGTGCCATTTCTATTTAATTCCGAAGCAATTTATGTGTTTCATCGTCAATAAGAAGGTCCTAGGGATGCAGTACACCTGAAGTGAATCATCGGAATCTATAACTAGTGCCACAGGAATGGTTCAAAACATAGACAGTAAGAAGAGTCAGTCTTCTTGTACTTAAGTCGGCATTGTACATTTTCTATTTACTTCCGACGTAATCTCTGTGTTTCATGGTCAATAAGAAGGTCAGAGGGATACAGTAAATCTGAAGTGAAGCATCGGAATGTATAACTAGTGTCAAAGGAATGGTTCAAAGCGTAGGCAGTAGGAAGAGTCAGTCTCCTTGTACTTGAGTCGGCATTGTGCCTTTTGTATTTATTTCCGATGCAATTTCGGTGTTTCATCATCAATAAGAAGGTCAGAGGGATACAGTAAACCTGAAGTGAAGCATCGGAATCCATAACTAGTGTCACAGGAAAGGTTCAAGACATGGACAGCAGGAAGAGTCATTCTTCTTGTACTTAAGTCGGCATTGTGCCTTTTCTATTTAATTCCGATGCTGTTTCTATGTTTCATCGTCTCTAAGAAAGTCAGAGGGATGCTGTAAACCTGAAGTAAATCAATGGAATCTATAACTAGTGTCACAGGAATGGTTCAAACATAGACAGTAGGAAGAGTCAGTCTACATGTACTTAAGTCGGCATTGTGCCTTTTGAATTTAATTCCGATGCAATTTTTGTGTTTCATCGTGAATACGAGGGTCTTAGGGATACAGTAAACCTGAAGTGAAGAATCGGAAACTATAACTAGTGTCACAGGAATGGTTCAAAACATAGTCAGTAAGAAGAGTCGGTCCTCTCGCACTTAAGTCGGCATAGTGCCTTTTCTATTTAATTCCGATGCAATTTCAGTGTTTCATCGTCAATAAGAAGGTCACAGGGGTACAGTAAACCTGAAGTGTAGCATCGGAATCTAAAACTAGTGTCACAGGAATGGTTCAAAACATAGACAGTAGAAAGAGTCAGTCTTCTTGTACTTAAGTCGGCATTGTGCCTTTTGTATTTAATTCCGATGCAATCTCTGTGTTTCATCGTCAATAAGAAGGTCAGAGGGATACAGTAAACCTGAAGTGAAGCATCAGAATCTATAACTAGTGTCACAGGAATGGTTCAAAACATAGACAGTAAGAAGAGTCAGTCTACTTGTACTTAAGTCGGCATTGTGACTTTTGTATTTAATTCCGATGCAATTTCTGTGTTTTATCGTCAATAAGAAGTTCCAAGGGATATAGTACACCTGAAGTGAAGAATCGGAATCTATAACTAGTGTCACAGGAATGGTTCAAATCATAGACAGTAAGAAGAGTCAGTCTTCTTGTACTTAAGTCAGCATTGTGCCTTTTCTATGTAATTCCGAAGTAGTTTATGTGTTTCATCGTCAATAAGAAAGTCCTAGGGATGCAGTACACCTGAAGTGAAGCATCGGAATCTATAACTAGTGTCACAGGAATGGTTCAAAACATAGACAGTAAGAAGAGTCAGTCTACTTGTACTTAAGTCGGCATTGTGCCTTTTCTATTTAATTCCGATGCAATTTCTGTATTTCATCATCAATAAGAAGGTCAAAGGGATACAGTAAACCGGAAGTGAGGCATCGGAGTCTAAATCTAGTGTCACAGGAATGGTTCAAAAGATAGTCAGTAAGAAGAGTCAGTCTTCTTAAACTTAAGTCGGCATTGTGCTTTTCTATTTAATTCTGATGCAATTTCAGTGTTTCATTGTCAATAAGAAGGTCAGAGGGATACAGTAAACCTGAAGTGAAGCATCGTAATCTATAACTAGTGTTACAGGAATTTTTCAAAACATAGTCAGTAAGAAGAATCAGTCTTTTTGTACTTGAGTCGGCTTTGTGCCTTTTGTATTTAATTCCGATGCAATTTCTGTGTTTCATCGTCAATAGGAAGGTCAGAGGGATACAGTAAACCTGAAGTGAAGCATCGGAATCTATAACTAGTGTCACAGGAATGGTTTAAAACATAGACAGTAGGAGGAGTCAGTCTACATGTACTTAAGTCGGCACTGTGCCTTCTGAATTTAATTCCGATGCACTTTTTGTGCTTCATCGTCAATAAGAAGGTCCAAGGGATACAGTAAACCTGAAGTGAGACATCGGAATCTATATTTAGTGTCACTGGAATGGTTCAAAACAGAGACAGTAAGAAGAGTCAGGCTTCTTGTACTTAAGTTGGCATTGTGCCTTTTCTATTTAATTCCGAAGCAATTCATGTGTTTCATCGTCAATAAGAAGGTCCTAGGGATGCAGTACACCTGAAGTGAAGCATTGGAATCTATACCTAGGGTCACAGGAATGGTTCAAAACATAGACAGTAAGAAGAGTCAGTCTTCTTGTACTTAAGTCGGCTATGTGCCATTTCTATTTAATTCCGATGCGATTTCTGTGTTTCATCGTCAATAAGAAGGTCTGAGGGATACAGTAAACCTGAAGTGAAGCATCGGAATCTATAAGTGGTGTCACAGGAATGGTTCCAAACATAGTCAGTAAGAAAAGTCAGTCTTCTTGTAGTTAAGTGGGCATTGTGCCTTTCGTATTTAATTTCGATGGAATTTCGGTGTTTCATCGTCGATAAGAAGGTCCAAGGGATGCAGTGAACCTGAAGTGAAGCATCGGAATCTATAACTAGTGTCGCAGGGTCGGTTCAAAACCTAGACAGTAAGAAGAGTCAGTCTTCTTGTACTTAAGTCAGCATTGTGCCTTTTCTATGTAATTCCGAAGCAGTTTATGTGTTTCATCGTCAATAAGAAAGTCCTAGGGATGCAGTACACCTGAAGTGAAGCATCGGAATCTATAACTAGTGTCACAGGAATGGTTCAAAACATAGACAGTAAGAAGAGTCAGTCTACTTGTACTTAAGTCGGCATTGTGCCTTTTCTATTTAATTCCGATGCAATTTCTGTATTTCATCATCAATAAGAAGGTCAAAGGGATACAGTAAACCGGAAGTGAGGCATCGGAGTCTAAATCTAGTGTCACAGGAATGGTTCAAAAGATAGTCAGTAAGAAGAGTCAGTCTTCTTAAACTTAAGTCGGCATTGTGCTTTTCTATTTAATTCTGATGCAATTTCAGTGTTTCATTGTCAATAAGAAGGTCAGAGGGATACAGTAAACCTGAAGTGAAGCATCGGAATCCATAACTAGTGTCACAGGAATGGTTCAAGACATGGACAGCAGGAAGAGTCATTCTTCTTGTACTTAAGTCGGCATTGTGCCTTTTCTATTTAATTCCGATGCTATTTCTATGTTTCATCGTCTCTAAGAAAGTCAGAGGGATGCTGTAAACCTGAAGTAAATCAATGGAATCTATAACTAGTGTCACAGGAATGGTTCAAACATAGACAGTAGGAAGAGTCAGTCTACATGTACTTAAGTCGGCATTGTGCCTTTTGAATTTAATTCCGATGCAATTTTTGTGTTTCATCGTGAATACGAGGGTCTTAGGGATACAGTAAACCTGAAGTGAAGTATCGGAAACTATAACTAGTGTCACAGGAATGGTTCAAAACATAGTCAGGAAGAAGAGTCGGTCTTCTCGCACTTAAGTCGGCATAGTGCCTTTTCTATTTAATTCCGATGCTATTTCAGTGTTTCATCGTCAATAAGAAGGTCACAGGGGTACAGTAAACCTGACGTGTAGCATCGGAATCTATAACTAGTGTCACAGGAATGGTTCAAAACATAGACAGTAGAAAGAGTCAGTCTTCTTGTACTTAAGTCGGCATTGTGCCTTTTGTATTTAATTCCGATGCAATCTCTGTGTTTCATCGTCAATAAGAAGGTCAGAGGGATACAGTAAACCTGAAGTGAAGCATCAGAATCTATAACTAGTGTCACAGGAATGGTTCAAAACATAGACAGTAAGAAGAGTCAGTCTACTTGTACTTAAGTCGGCATTGTGACTTTTGTATTTAATTCCGATGCAATTTCTGTGTTTTATCGTCAATAAGAAGTTCCAAGGGATATAGTACACCTGAAGTGAAGAATCGGAATCTATAACTAGTGTCACAGGAATGGTTCAAATCATAGACAGTAAGAAGAGTCGGTCCTCTCGCACTTAAGTCGGCATAGTGCCTTTTCTATTTAATTCCGATGCAATTTCAGTGTTTCATCGTCAATAAGAAGGTCACAGGGGTACAGTAAACCTGAAGTGTAGCATCGGAATCTATAACTAGTGTCACAGGAATGGTTCAAAACATAGACAGTAGAAAGAGTCAGTCTTCTTGTACTTAAGTCGGCATTGTGCCTTTTGTATTTAATTCCGATGCAATCTCTGTGTTTCATCGTCAATAAGAAGGTCAGAGGGATACAGTAAACCTGAAGTGAAGCATCAGAATCTATAACTAGTGTCACAGGAATGGTTCAAAACATAGACAGTAAGAAGAGTCAGTCTACTTGTACTTAAGTCGGCATTGTGACTTTTGTATTTAATTCCGATGCAATTTCTGTGTTTTATCGTCAATAAGAAGTTCCAAGGGATATAGTACACCTGAAGTGAAGAATCGGAATCTATAACTAGTGTCACAGGAATGGTTCAAATCATAGACAGTAAGAAGAGTCAGTCTTCTTGTACTTAAGTCAGCATTGTGCCTTTTCTATGTAATTCCGAAGCAGTTTATGTGTTTCATCGTCAATAAGAAAGTCCTAGGGATGCAGTACACCTGAAGTGAAGCATCGGAATCTATAACTAGTGTCACAGGAATGGTTCAAAACATAGACAGTAAGAAGAGTCAGTCTACTTGTACTTAAGTCGGCATTGTGCCTTTTCTATTTAATTCCGATGCAATTTCTGTATTTCATCATCAATAAGAAGGTCAAAGGGATACAGTAAACCGGAAGTGAGGCATCGGAGTCTAAATCTAGTGTCACAGGAATGGTTCAAAAGATAGTCAGTAAGAAGAGTCAGTCTTCTTAAACTTAAGTCGGCATTGTGCTTTTCTATTTAATTCTGATGCAATTTCAGTGTTTCATTGTCAATAAGAAGGTCAGAGGGATACAGTAAACCTGAAGTGAAGCATCGTAATCTATAACTAGTGTTACAGGAATTTTTCAAAACATAGTCAGTAAGAAGAATCAGTCTTTTTGTACTTGAGTCGGCTTTGTGCCTTTTGTATTTAATTCCGATGCAATTTCTGTGTTTCATCGTCAATAGGAAGGTCAGAGGGATACAGTAAACCTGAAGTGAAGCATCGGAATCTATAACTAGTGTCACAGGAATGGTTTAAAACATAGACAGTAGGAGGAGTCAGTCTACATGTACTTAAGTCGGCACTGTGCCTTCTGAATTTAATTCCGATGCAATTTTTGTGCTTCATCGTCAATAAGAAGGTCCAAGGGATACAGTAAACCTGAAGTGAGGCATCGGAATCTATATTTAGTGTCACTGGAATGGTTCAAAACAGAGACAGTAAGAAGAGTCAGGCTTCTTGTACTTAAGTTGGCATTGTGCCTTTTCTATTTAATTCCGAAGCAATTCATGTGTTTCATCGTCAATAAGAAGGTCCTAGGGATGCAGTACACCTGAAGTGAAGCATTGGAATCTATACCTAGGGTCACAGGAATGGTTCAAAACATAGACAGTAAGAAGAGTCAGTCTTCTTGTACTTAAGTCGGCTATGTGCCATTTCTATTTAATTCCGATGCGATTTCTGTGTTTCATCGTCAATAAGAAGGTCTGAGGGATACAGTAAACCTGAAGTGAAGCATCGGAATCTATAAGTGGTGTCACAGGAATGGTTCCAAACATAGTCAGTAAGAAAAGTCAGTCTTCTTGTAGTTAAGTGGGCATTGTGCCTTTCGTATTTAATTTCGATGGAATTTCGGTGTTTCATCGTCGATAAGAAGGTCCAAGGGATGCAGTGAACCTGAAGTGAAGCATCGGAATCTATAACTAGTGTCGCAGGGTCGGTTCAAAACCTAGACAGTAAGAAGAGTCAGTCTTCTTGTACTTAAGTCGGCATTGTGCCTTTTCTATTTCATTCCGATGCAATTTCTGTGTTTCACCATCAATAAGAAGGTCAAAGGGATACAGTAAACCTGAAGTGAGGCATCGGAGTCTATAACTAGTGTCACAGGAATGGTTCAAAACATAGACAGTATTAAGAGTCAGTCTTCTTGTACATAATTCGGCATTGTGCCTTTTGTATTTAATTCCGATGCAATTTCTGTGTTTCATCATCAATAAGAAGGTCCAAGGGATACAGTAAACCTGAAGTGATAATTCGGAATCGATAACTAGTGTCACAGGAATGGTTCAAAACATAGTCAGTAAACAGAGTC
Organism: Schistocerca americana; assembly: GCF_021461395.2. Taxonomy (NCBI): domain Eukaryota; kingdom Metazoa; phylum Arthropoda; class Insecta; order Orthoptera; family Acrididae; genus Schistocerca; species Schistocerca americana. The sequence goes on along the minus strand of NC_060121.1, from coordinate 12,182,494 downwards.
AGTCTTCTTGTACTTAAGTCAGCATTGTGCCTTTTGTATTTAATTCCGATGCAATTTCTGTGTTTCATCGTCAATAAGAAAGTCCAAGGGATACAGTAAACCTGAAGTGAGGCATCGGAATCTATATTTAGTGTCACAGGAATGGTTCAAAACAGAGACAGTAAGAAGAGTCAGTCTTCTTGTACTTAAGTCGGCATTGTGCCTTTTCTATTTATTTCCGATGCAATTTCTGTGTTTCATCATCAATAAGAAGGTCAGAGGGATACAGTAAACCTGAAGTGTAGCATCGGAGGCTATAACTAGTGTCACAGGAATGGTTCAAAGCATAGTCAGTAAGAAGAGTCAGTCTTCTTGTACTTAAGTCGGCATTGTGCTTTTTCTATTTAATTCCGATGCAATTTCTGTGTTTCATCATCAATAAGAAGGTCAGACGGATACAGTAAACCTGAAGTGAAGCATCGGAATCTGTAACTAGTGTCACAGGACTGGTTCAAAACATAGTCAGTAAGAAGAGTCAGTCTTTTTTTACTTGAGTCGGCATTGTGCCTTTTGTATTTAATTCCAATGCAATTTCTGTGTTTCATCGTCAATAAGAAGGTCAGATTGATACAGTAAACCTGAAGTGAAGCATCGGAATCTATAACTAGTGTCACAGGAATGGTTCAAAACATTGACAGTAGGAAGAGTCAGTCTTCTTGTACTTAAGTCGGCATTGTGCCTTTTGTATTTAATTCCGATGCAATTTCTGTGTTTCATCATAAATAAGAAGGTCCAAGTGATACAGTAAACCTGAAGTGAGAATTCGGAATCGATAACTAGTGTCACAGGAATGGTTCAAAACATAGTCAGTAAGAAGAGTCAGTCTTCTTGTACTTAAGTCGGTATTGTGCCTTTTGTATTTTATTCCAATGCAATTTCTGTGTTTTATCGTCAATAAGAAGGTCAGAGGGATACAGTAAACCTTTTCACGTACAACTCTTTCGCGGATTGTAGAATTGTTGCTCTTTGGTTTATTTATTCTCTTTGTAACAACACATTTACGAAAAGATTTACGTGAAATACTTTTAGCAATGCTGTGCTTTGCTTTTCTTCATCATCATTACCCTTTAGCGGAATAAAATGTATATATGGAAGTCTTATTGTTCTGTATCTGGCCTACAATTTAAGGAACGATTTTTCGTAACTGCAACTCATGCTAAGAATCAATATATCTTCCCTACTTCATAGTGATTAAAAGTTGAAATTACTTTGTTATGAGCACTGATGTTACAGTCCGTGTGATCGTTCAAAAACACAAGTTCGCAGTGGATTTTATTTCTCGTTAAAATGCTATTTCATACCACGACTAGCCCAAGAACATGAGACTCTCATTAAAAAATACGTTGTCACTATAAAGTTTGCCAGATCAGAACGGAGCACAGCAAGATTCCTATCAGATTCTGAAGGTACATTAAATTATTTGCACTGTAAATTATATCCTATCAGCAGCCCGCGTCAATCTGCAACACATCATAAAATCTGCTGATCTTCACTGCCAGTCTGGGAGCTAAAAGAAATAATATTATTTTACTATTATTTTACCGCTTCCTTGCGGTATGCTCGACTATATTGTAAGTCGTTTAAATACGCCGCGGCAGCGGCTCTTCGTTCTCCACGCAGCTCAGCACCACAGATAATATTTATATAACTGAAAAATGTCTCAACAGGATGGGATAATATGCAAGCAAGCTTAACAATAAATAATACAAGTTTTCATTTAAACAACTCTATTAAAACCTTTAAATATCTCAGTGATTACAGACCTTTGTGAATTCACACGTTATGGCGTACATTTCTTAGTCTCGACAAAAGAATGCTACACTAGCGTTCGCTACTACGACACAGGATATCTTACTCGTTCGACTCCCAGATGAAGAAGACAAAGAAATTGCTATTCGTCACGTATTATATACTAGTTACTTATTTTAATCTTTGTTCGACATTTATCGTCTGTGGCGGTTTCATTACTCGCCGACGCAGATATTCTCAAAAATAAATAATAAAAAAATTACATAATTTTATACAATAACACAATATGATACATATAATTTTCTCGTTACTACATAATATGTTATTTTGTTTCTTACTAGACGTTACAATGCCCCCTGGCAGCAATTGACTAACGTTAAGAATGTTCGGCAATATGCTGCCACTAACGTCTGTTTGGTTATTGTCTGTTACCTTGGTTAGAACATTCACTTTAAACTTCTTAGTTCTTTTACACTGTAGGTTTAATTACACTTTTTATACTGTTCTTACACTTTGCGAGGTGACCATAAACCTAGTCCCAGGGTCATTACATTTATCTGGCTCCCCCATTCGGGCTACGTGCGATCAGAAAACCTGGGAAAACTGCGCCGGAGCCATAGTCATCTCGCCTGGTTTGTTTTAATACCCAGTTTGATCACAAAAAGTTCAGATTCTATCCAATGTTCACATATAACAAAGGCTATTTGTGAGAGCATGTTAAACCTTTAGTCTCTTTGTTACCCATATAATATTTGTGTTTTGGATTGTAATGAAAGTCACTTATTACACATTTTTACAGTAGTATCATGAATCGTCCTTGCATTTACTCGCGACAATTGGTTTAAAATGTCTATCATTCATGCGAGTATACTTCATTAGCATGACGAAAACATATTATATCTATATATCACTGAACCAATGAATACTTTGGGTCCGTATTGAATAACTCAAGAAAAAAAAACAAATGTTTGTCACGTCATTTCGTGTCCACTAAACCCTATTCATGTTAGTGCATTAAACACATATTTGGTAGTTCATTTGAATGACAACAATGTTGTACGGAGCTGGCGGCGCGAAGCAATTGTTGAGTCGCGTCGTCTGGAACGCCGCGTGCCGACGGCCGCTGGGTTCGACGACCTGCTCTCAGTAACAGCGACGTCGTGCTGACGTGGCGCCCAAGCAGTCGCGAACCGCGGCGAACCATTCGCCGATGTCGGTGAGTGGCAGTCGTTTACCGCGACCGGCTGGCTGGCGGCACGGCACTCGTCTCGGCTTCTCCACATGGCTCCCCGTTGTAGCGCATGAAACAAACATTCCACAACGGTGTACTGCCTTTAAGGACACAGATTACTAGCTGTGGAAGAAGATGCAACTTGTTAAAAGCGATTATTGTTCAGTAAGCCGTCGCTTCACTGGTATGCACAGGATGGTTTGGCGTGATAACAGGTTTCTTGTGGCATTGTGACACTGGTATTCAAGGTTCGTCACACGCACATTGTACTACACATTTTCACTCACTCCACGGTTGGGCACTGCCAGAGCGTCTTTCAACACGTGAAAATGTTTCGTAACACACATACTACATGTCCCCGTCGAGCTAGGTTCGTTTAACTCGACTCCGAACGGATCAATAACTACTGTTTTTATACACTGTCTATTGTTCGTTGAGCACTGCACTAGGACAGTCTGTCACTCAACACTAGACTTATCGACGTATATATTGGTGCAGATACAGCAGTCATTTTCTGTCCCTGCTACACACAATATTCCGTCCTTTCCTCCATTGTTTATGCACACAGTTTATTTTTTAATAACTTTTAACTGTTCTTCGCATACTCACTCTCATCTACATGGCGTCTATTTGTTTTTACCTTATCACAACACACTTTTCATATTGTTACTAGGCGTATATAGCCCTTTTGTGAAATTTTTTAATTTTCTTATCAGTGTAGCTTGCCTGGTTATCACCCATCTATCAAACAGATTTTACCATGTGCATGACAGCTTGACTTGGGCATATTGATCAATAAATACTTCATTTAGCACTAGCATTATTTTTAATGATTTTTCCTATATGACTACAGTGTAGGTTCCACATTGGTTGACTTAATTCGCGTATCGCATAATGAATATTCAAGGGCGTGTACCAAGTACACAGGCTTCAATTGAAGCATTGTTATATACAAAGCGGATTTTCCACGGAACGGGCTTGTTTTTTGATTAGCTTATGCTCCAGTGTCGTTCTCATATCACTACTGGCAGCAAACATCACATAATTGTTGCATATTACAGAGTCCATGTTTGGCTAGTCAAGACTCTCTCTCTCAGGGTTCCTTATCCTAATACAATTACAACAGTTACCTTACTATATTAGATTGCATCATTAATTGCACTTACATACTACACATAGAAAATGGTTCAAGAAATTAATCCTTTGTATAATGATTCAAGAAATTAATCCTCACTTTATCAACAAGAAGATTGTTCGTTGCTTAATGAGCCTATAATTTTTAAATGGCTCTAATTGTCTGTAAACAAAATCTTTCCTGTGTAAGCTATTGCCTACTTTCTGAATCCACTTCCTCCAAGTTTCATTACACACAAATTTCTTTCTTAATACTAACATACTTATATTCTAAAACACAATTAAAATCTTCTTACAACTATTACTCTTTATATGTGATATGTCACTGAATAAATAACTTCACATCTTTACGTGGATACAATCCTTTGATCTTCCCCATATGGGGATGTGCTAACAAATAGCTACATTCGTGTGGCACGCTTATTACTTCAAAAGGCCCTGAATATAGCAATTGCCACTTACTATTCTGTTTTAAGGTGGCTGAGGATTTAGCGTGGTTACGAATAACTACTAGATCTCCTACATTATATTTCTGTTCGTTAGTTACACCTCGGTCGTACTTCCTTTTCCTCTTTGCCGCACAGCTGGTTAGTCTGTTCCATATCTTTTTCATCTTTTCCTCCCTTGTTTCTGCCTTGACTGGTAGTCTCGGCAGAGGCGTGAGCCATTCATTCGGTGTCTCATTAAATCCCTTCAATATCTCTACCGGTGGATAGCCTGTACTTGAATGGGGTGTTAAATTGTGTATTTCTACAAATTTCGGTACTAGCCCTGGCCATTTTGTATGTCGATTCCCTATGTAGATTCTAAGGAACTTATTCAATTCTCTGAATATTCTTTCAACTAGACTGGCTTCGGGATGGAACCGGGATACCAGAATATGCTGTATATTTTGTTCCCGTAGGTAATTTTTCCAAGTTCGACCCGTGAAATAAGAAGCATTATCAGTCGTTATGGCTTCGGGTTTTCCCACTTGGGGCAAGTATTCTTGACTGATCCGCCTGACCATGGTTTTGGCAGTAGCTGATTTTATGCAATAAATTGCCAAGTATTTGGAAAAAATATCGTACATGGCCAGTATATATTTCATACCTCCTCTGGCCATGGGATAAGGACCGGCTACATCCACAGATACTATTTGAAGCGGCCTGAGTGGAACTATGGGATGTAGCTCAAACTTAGTGGATCTATTATAATGTTTTGCTTTTTGACATATCACGCAAGTTCTCACTGTTACCTGAATCTGGTGTTTCATACGAGGAAAGTAGCAGTATCTCGCCATGATCTCTGCACACTTTCCAATCCCTGCATGGCCCCATGCCAAGTGCGTGTGCCATATCATAACTTTTACCGACTGGTTAGGTATACATACCGCCCAGCAGTCTTCTTTCGTATTAAGTTTATGATACAAAATATGGTTCACTATTTTAAAACCTTGCTCATCTCTATTGTTAACACCCTCTTCAATATCATTAATGATTTTTTTCCACATCGGATCTGCCCTTTGTAATTCGCACAGGTTTTTACATATATATAAAAAATCCTTCATGTAAGTATTGTCACGCACTAACAGCACTTTATACTCCGCGGATTGCTCTAACATTTCTGCTAAATCCGGTAATCCTACCGGCAGTCGCGACAGAGCATCCGCTATTACGTTATCTTGGCCTTTTATGTACATAATCTTTATCCGGTATTCTTGTAAGACAAGCATCCATCTCCTCAGTCTGGTATGGAATAGTTTGCATGACATCAAAAAACTTAACGCCTGGTGGTCACTATACACTTTAATCTCCTTCCCTTGTAAATAATAATTAAACTTTTTCACAGCCCAGACTACTGCAAGTGCTTCCAGTTCGGTTGCCGTGTAGGCTCTCTCGCAGCTAGGTAAAGTCCTACTGGCGAAGCCGATAATCTTTATTGTTGTCGGGTCGTTTCCTTCCTCCCACTGAAATAAGCACGCTCCCAGGCCATAGGAACATGAATCCGTCGCAAGACAGAAATCTTTTGACAGATCTGGGTGCTGCAAAATATTTGCATTCAGTAGGGCGGTTTTAATCGCTTCAAAAGCTTGTTGACATTTGTCAGTCCAAACCCACTGCACACTTTTTCGTAGCAGATTTAGTAGCGACGCGTCATTTAACAACTGATTGGGCACGAACCTTCTGAAAAAAGACGTGAGCCCAAGGAATGCTTTCAATTGCCTCTTAGTGCGGGGGCTTGGAAATTCTCGGATCGCCTCTAGTTGTTTGTTGTCTGGTCGTATACCAAGTGGTGTAATAAGATGGCCTAAAAATTTAATTTTATTTCGTCCAAATTTTGACTTTTCTAGGTTTGCTGTCACACCTGCTTGCTTAAATCTCTCTAGTACTCTACGCAACAATTCCATATGTTCGTCCCAAGTAGCAGTAGCGATTACCAGATCATCAACATATACAGTGATTTTTTTCTAATAAGTCTGGACCCAGTACCGTGTCTAGTGCAGTAATAAACACTCCAGCACTCACATTCAATCCGAAGGGAAGTACCTTGAATTGGTAACTCCGCCCTCCGAATATGAAAGCTGTGTACTTCCTGGATTCCGGTGTAAGGTGAATTTGCCAGTATGAACTTTTCAGATCGACCGAGGTCAAGTACTGTGCTCCATGAAATTTTTGTATCTGCTCATCTAAATTCTCAGGGCGAGTCCGGACAGGTATGATAATTTTGTTAATGTCCCTCGCATCTAACACTAGCCTGATTTTTCCATTGGCTTTCGCCACTGCTACAAGAGGACTACTGTATGGAGAGAAGGAGGGCTCAATGATATCCCACTCTAACATCTTCCGAATCTCTTTAGCTACTAATTCCCTCCTCGACCAAGGGATGGAGTAAGTTGCGCGACAGTATGTTTTGTGGGGCATCACCTCTATGTGATAGTGGTACCCTTTGACTATTCCGGGTCGGTCGGTAAATACCATAGTGTATTCCGATAGCAGCTGCGTCAACTGTTGCTTTTGTTTACCGCTTAAACCTTCAGATTCCTGCACTTTGGTTTGAAATGCCTCAACATTTGTTTCAAAATTTCGATCCTCTAAATTCGGGTAATAGAGGTCTGCTGCATGTGACAAATCATCAAGGTGTAGTACCCAAGGGTTCCTATCCTTGATATTGATTCGATTACAACATGGCACAAGTACCTCCTTCGATTTCATCATAGATAACTCAATCCTCCCACCCCTATTAACTATGCTTAATTTCCGCAGGGAGAGGTCGATCAATGCGTCCCTCTCACGGAGAAAATCTACTCCCAGAATGCAGGCCACCTTCAATCCTTCAACAACGAGGAACGAGCTCACTATGGCTTCGCCCTCCTTACAAATCTCCACCTGCACCTGGTACTTAACTGATTGGCTCTGTGCACCAATGGCTCCAGACACCTTACAATTATTAACCGGGAAAGTCGGAATGCTATGTCCTTTTCCCAGTGCCTTAAATAACTCCATACTCATTACACTTACTGAGGCACCTGTGTCGATGATTATATTCACTGCAACATCATTGATTTTCGCTTCGATAATAGCTTGCACATTTTCGTTATTATCTTTCTTACATTCGTGTGGTTCATTCAGTAGATCTTTATCCATACTGACACCATCGTTGTATCGCAGCATACGTATCCCAGGTATATTATTATCACTCGTGTTGCTCTCACTCCATCCCTCGGCCATCGATGGAGAGCATATCGAGGCCGATTCTAGTTTGTTGGATTAGTTGCTTGTGAAGTACTTGGAAGGCTATTGTCCGCGACCTCCGCTATATGTACACTCTGATTTGTCGGCCGCCACGGCTGCGCAATAGGCGCGTTTTGCGGCGGTGGTCTATTGTTGTCATACCGGTCATTACCCTGTCGCTCTGGGCTTCTTCGCTGATTTTGCTGCCAATTTCGATTACTATCACTATAATTGCTCTGCCACTGACCTCGCGCATTTTTCCAGCGGTTGGTCCCTGACATTCCAGATTCGTACTGGTCGTCAAATCGACGCCTTTTGTTATAAGTTGTTTGTCCATACCCGTTCTGGCCTCTACCATTACTACCATTTTGCGAATGTTCTTGCCGCTTGTTACCACCCCCACCATTTCCATGGTTGTGGTTTTGTGCACTACTATTTCTGTCATGTTGACATCCTGACCCATTATTCCGCGAGTGATCACACGCTGATTTTGCGTCTTCCTGTATCAAGTCTATAGAATCTAGAACAGACAGGAAGTTTTCCATATCGCTTTCTGGTACGTGTATTAATTTCTCTTTGATATGAATGGGTAAATGTGATTTTAGTAGTCTTATTATGTCTCTTGGTGATATAGGCTCGTCCCAGTAGCGTGTTTTGTTTATACATTTTTCAAAATACCGTCTCAAATTCCCCAGACGAGGTGAGTACGGTTCGGGATTATATACTTCTTTTCTTAGCCGCTCTTGTATACAAGGCGACCAATATTTCGATAGAAATGCCCTTTCGAACTGTTCATATGTCATGCAGCTGTCTGCTACTTCTGTAGCCCACAACGCTGCATCACCTTGAGTGTACGACATTACGTATTGAATTTTCTGTGTTTCGTTCCACACACTGGGCAAGATATTTTTAAAGCTTTTTATGAATACTACTGGGTGTACTGATTTCCGTTCAGTAGTAAACGTTTGAAATTGTCTATTTTTGATTAAACTTTCTTCCACTAATATTTTTGAACTACATGGTTTTGCTCCTTGGACATATGCTGTGTGCTCCGAACCGAAGCTACAGCTCTTCGCATTATCGACTACAGATTCCCCATTGTTGTATCGCGTATAAGTTTGTGCGTTGCCGAAACCATGGGCTGTTGGCGACAGAGTTTCCTGTTCCAAATGTTTTCTGCTTTGTGCTAAACCCTTCTCCAGGTCGGATATCCGTTTGTTCATATTCACTTGCCACTGCGGAATATCCTCACTGAGTATTTGTTTGATGGTTTGCACGTCGTTCTGTACCTGACTATTCACTGCGGTACTGAACGATTCGGAGCCTCTATTTGCTATGGCTGCTTGTACTTTGGAATTAATGTTCTTGTCAATCTCACACTCCTTCACTTCTAGCCATGAGTTGAATTCTGTTTCAATTTTAGTTGCTTGTTCGTTCCACTTCTGCTCTACAAGCTGCGTGGAATCTATTTCTAGCTTTTCTACTCGATTGGCTAATACACCTTTTTCGTCTACCCTGTTAGTGTTTGCTACTTGCAGGTTGTTGACCTGTTCAGTCAGCTCCTGCACGGCCTTAGGTATCGACTCATAATTCTGTTTCATATCTGCAATCTCTTTTTTCATGTTTTCTAACGATTGCACAAGTTGCTGGTCCCGCTCAGCTTGCCGGCGATCTCGCTCAACTTGCTGGCGGTCTCGCTCGACTTGCTGTTGCGCAAATTCTGCTTGGTAATTCAGCACGCGCTCTAATATAGCCTGAAGCGAATACCCACCAGGCAGATTACCACTCTCTGGTTCCTGCTTTTCTGGTGGTGGTACAACTTCTTTCTCTACATCCCCTTGAGGACTAGTGGGCGGTGGCACCACTTCCTGTGCCCCTGCCCCCACATTCTCACATCTTATATCCTCAAAGAGAGTACTAGTACTACTTGAGGTACCCGGTTCCACATTTCCTGCACTAACTAATTGTTGTTCCTCAGTATCCATATTGCTCGGACGTTGACTACGCAACTTAACCATATTCATAAATTGCTTACTAAACCACAAAGTCTGACAGTTTTGCCCCTTGCACACAAAATACGTTAATTTATCTACATTAACTGCACACTAAAAATTACTATCTACCATCAACTTTGTCCTGTCACAAACACTAACATCAAACTATGCACAATGTGCACACCACTAGCGAAATGAGATCACTTCACTGGAGCTCGACTTCTACAAACAGGACAACTACACTGTAGTCTTACCTTTAGTTTATCTTATCTCGGGGTTCGGCTGCCCCCGGATTACGTAGTCGTTACAGCTTCTCAGTACTATCAGGATCGTCTTCTCAGACTCGTTTGCAGTAGTACGTTTTGTCATGAAAGAGTGTTTACACATTCATTAATACATAGCATTGATCATGATATACATACATACATTTATCACTAAATACATATATATCTACACATACATAATAATCAACACTGAAAGAAAAATACATAAAATTTTATATTTGTGGCCACTGCAAATTCGGGCCCCACGTTGGGCGACAGTTTCACGTTTTTTATTCTCTTTGTAACAACACATTTACGAAAAGAGTTACGTGAAATACTTTTAGCAATGCTGTGCTTTGCTTTTCTTTATCATCATTACCCTTTAGCGGAATAAAATGTATATATGGAAGTCTTATTGTTCTGTATCTGGCCTACAATTTAAGGAACGATTTTTCGTAACTGCAACTCATGCTAAGAATCAATATATCTTCCCTACTTCATAGTGATTAAAAGTTGAAATTACTTTGTTATGAGCACTGATGTTACAGTCCGTGTGATCGTTCAAAAACACAAGTTCGCAGTGGATTTTATTTCTCGTTAAAATGCTATTTCATACCACGACTAGCCCAAGAACATGAGACTCTCATTAAAAAATACGTTGTCACTATAAAGTTTGCCAGATCAGAACGGAGCACAGCAAGATTCCTATCAGATTCTGAAGGTACATTAAATTATTTGCACTGTAAATTAAATCCTATCAGCAGCCCGAGTCAATCTGCAACACATCATAAAATCTGCTGATCTTCACTGCCAGTCTGGGAGCTAAAAGAAATAATATTATTTTACTATTATTTTACCGCTTCCTTGCGGTATGCTCGACTATGTTGTAAGTCGTTTAAATACGCCGCGGCAGCGGCTCTTTGTTCTCCACGCAGCTCAGCACCACAGATAATATTTATATAACTGAAAAATGTCTCAACAGGATGGGATAATATGCAAGCAAGCTTAACAATAAATAATACAAGTTTTCATTTAAACAACTCTATTAAAACCTTTAAATATCTCAGTGATTACAGACCTTTGTGAATTCACACGTAATGGCATACATTTCCTAGTCTCGACAAAAGAATGCTACACTAGCGTTCGCTACTACGACACAGGATATCTTACTCGTTCGACTCCCAGATGAAGAAGACAAAGAAATTGCTATTCGTCACATATTATATACTAGTTACTTATTTTAATCTTTGTTCGACATTTATCGTCAGTGGCGGCTTCATTACTCGCCGACGCAGATATTCTCAAAAATAAATAATAAAAAAAAATACATAATTTTATACAATAACACAATATGATACATATAATTTTCTCGTTACTACATAATATGTTGTTTTTGTTTCTTACTAGACGTTACAACCTGAAGTGAAGCATCGGAATCTATAACTAGTGTCACAGGGATGGTTCAAAACATAGACAGTAGGAAGAGTCAGTCTTCTTGTACTTAAGTCGGAATTGTGCCTTCTGTATTCAATTCCGATGCAATTTCGGTGTTTCATCGTCAATAAGAATGTCCAAGGGATACAGTAAACCTGTAGTGAAACATCGGAAACTACAACTAGTGTCACAGGAATGGTTCAAAACATAGACAGTAAGAAGAGTCAGTCTTCTTGTACTTAAGACAGCATTATGCCTTTTCTATTTAATTCCGATGCAATTTCTGTGTTTCATCATCAATAAGAGGGTCAGAGGGATACAGTAAACCTGAAGTGTAGCATCAGAGGCTATAACTAGTGTCACAGGAATGGTTCAAAGCATAGTCCGTAAGAAGAGTCAGTCTTCTTGTACTTAAGTCGGCATTGTACTTTTTCTATTTAATTCTGATTCAATATCTGTGTTTCATCGTCAATAAGAAGGTCAGAGGGATATTGTAAACCTGAAGTGAAGCATCGTAATCTATATCTAGTGTCACAGGAATGCTTCAAATCTAAGATAATAGGAAGAGTCAGTCTTCTTGTACTTAAGTCGGCATTGTGCCTTTTGTATTTAATTCCGATGCAATTTCTGTGTTTTATCGTCAATAAGAAGGTCAGAGGGATACAGTAAAACTGAAGTGAGGCATCGGAATCTATAACTAGTGTCACAGGAATGGTTCAAAACAGAGACAGTAAGAAGTGTCAGTCTTCTTGTACTTAAGTCGGCATTGTGCCCTTTCTATTTAATTCCGATGCTATTTCTGTGTAACATCGTCAATAAGAAGGTCCAAGGGATGCAGTACACCCGAAGTGAAGCATCGGAATCTATAACCTGTGTCACAGGAATGGTTCAAATTATAGACAGTAAGAAGAGTCAGTCTTCTTGTACTTAAGTCGGCATTGTGCCTTTCCTTTTCAATTCCGATGCAATTTCTGTGTTTCACCGTCAATAAGAAGGTCAGAGGGATACAGTAAACCTGAAGTGAAGCATCGTAATCTATAAGTGGTGTCACAGGAATGGTTCAAAACATAGTCAGTAAGAAGAGTCAGTCTTCTTGTAGTTAAGTCGTAATTGTGGCTTTCGTATTTAATTCCGATGCAATTTCGGTGTTTCATCGTCAATAAGAAGGCCCAAGGGATACAGTAAACCTGAAGTGAAGCACCGGAATCAAAAACTAGTGTCACAGGAATGGTTCAAAACATAGCCAGAAGAAAGAGTCAGTCTTCTTGAACTTAAGTCGGCATTGTGCCTTTTTCTATTTAATTCTGATGCAATTTCTGTGTTTCATCATCAATAATAACGTTACAGGGATACAGTAAACCTGAAGTGAAGCATTTTAATCTATAACCAGTGTCACAGGAATGGTTCAAAGCATAGGCGGTAGGAAGAGTCAGTGTTCTTGTACTTAAGTCGGCATTGTGCCCTTTCTATTTAATTCCAATGCAATTTCTGTGTTTCATCATCAATAAGAAGGTCGGAGGGATACAGTAAACCTGAAGTGTAGCATCGGAGGCTATAACTAGTGTCACAGGAATGGTTCAAAGCATAGTCAGTAAGAAGAGTAAGTCTTCTTGTACTTAAGTCGGCATTTTGCCTTTTCTATTTAATTCCGATGCAATTTCTGTGTTTCATCGTCAATAAGAAGGTCAGAGGGATACAGTAAACCTGAAGTGAAGCATCGGAATCAATATGTGGTGTCACAAGAATGGTTCAAAACATAGTCAGTAAGAAGAGTCAGTCTTCTTGTACTTAGGTCGGCATTGTGCATTTCGTATTCAATTCCGATGCAATTTCTGTGTTTCATCGTCAGTAAGAAGGTCCAAGGGATACAGTAAACATGAAGTGAAGCATCGGAATCAAAAAGTGGTGTCGAAGGAATGGTTCAAAGCATAGTCAGTAAGAAGAGTCAGTCTTCTTGTACTTAATTCAGCATTGTGCATTTCGTATTCAATTCCGATGCAAATTCGGTGTTTCATCGTCAATAATAAGGTCCAAGGTATACAGTAAACCTGAAGGGAATCTTCGGAATCAATAACTAGTGTCACATTAATTGTTCAAAAATTAGACAGTATGAAGAGTCAGTCTTCTTGTACTTAAGGCGGCATTGTGCCTTTTCTATTTAATTTTGATGCAATTTCTGTGTTTCATCATCAATAAGAAGGTCAGTGGGATACAGTAAACCTGAAGTGTAGCATTGGAGGCTATAACTAGTGTCACAGGAATGGTTCAAAGCATAGTCAGTAAGATGAGTCAGTCTTCATGTACTTAAGTCAGCATTGTGCTTTTTCTATTTAATTCCGATGCAATTTCTGTGTTACATCGTCAATAAGAAGGTCAGAGGGATACAGTAAACCTGACGTGATGCATCGGAATCTATAACTAGTGTCACAGGAATGGTTCAAAACATAGTCAGTAGAAAGAGTCAGTCTTCTTGTACTTAAGTCGGCATTGTGGCTTTCGTATTTAATTCCGATGCAATTTCGGGGTTTCATCGTCAATAAGAAGTCCAAGGGATACAGTAAACCTGAAGTGAAGCATCGGAATCAAAAACTAGTGTCACAGGAATGGTTCAAAACATAGCCAGAAGAAAGAGTCAGTCTTCTTGTACTTAAGTCAGCATTGTGCCTTTATCTATTTAATTCTGATGCAATTTCTGTGTTTCATCATCAATAATAACGTTAGAGGGATACAGTAAACCTGAAGTGAAGCATTTTAATCTATAACCAGTGTCACAGGAATGGTTCAAAGCATAGGCGGTAGGAAGAGTCAGTGTTCTTGTACTTAAGTCGGCATTGTGCCTTTGCATTTAATTCCGATGCAATTTCTGTGTTTCATCGTCAATAAGAAGGTCAGAGGGATACAGTAAAACTGAAGTGAGGCATCGGAATCTAAAACTAGTGTCACAGGAATGGTTCAAAACAGAGACAGTAAGAAGTGTCAGTCTTCTTGTACTTAAGTCGGCATTGTGCCCTTTCTATTTAATTCCAATGCAATTTCTGTGTTTCATCATCAATAAGAAGGTCGGAGGGATACAGTAAACCTGAAGTGAAGCATCGGAATCAATATGTGGTGTCACAAGAATGGTTCAAAACATAGTCAGTAAGAAGAGTCAGTCTTCTTGTACTTAGGTCGGCATTGTGCATTTCGTATTCAATTCCGATGCAATTTCGGTGTTTCATCGTCAATAAGAAGGTCCAAGTGATACAGTAAATATGAAGCGAAGCATCGGATTCTATAACTAGTGTCACAGGAATGGTTCAAAACATAGACAGTAAGAAGAGTCAGTCTTCTTGTACTTAAGTCGGCATTGTGCCTTTGTATTTAATTCCGATGCAATTTCTGTGTTTCATCGTCAATAAGAAGGTCAGAGGGATACAGTAAACCTGAAGTGAAGCATCGGAATCTACAACTAGTGTCACAGGAATCGTTCAAAACATAGATAGTAGGAAGAGTGAGTCTTCTTGTACTTAAGTCGGCATTGTGCCTATTGTATTTAATTCCGATGCAATTTCTGTGTTTCATCGTCAATAAGAAGGTCCAAGGGATACAGTAAACCTGAAGTGAAGCATCGGAATCTAAAACTAGTGTCACAGGAATGGTTCAAAACATAGATAGTAGGAAGAGTCAGTCTCCTTGTACTTAATTCGGCATTGTGCCTTATGTATTTAATTCCGATGCAAATTCTGTGTTTCATCGTCAGTAAGAAGGTCCAAGGGATACAGTAAACATGAAGTGAAGCATCGGAATCAAAAAGTGGTGTCGAAGGAATGGTTCAAAGCATAGTCAGTAAGAAGAGTCAGTCTTCTTGTACTTAATTCAGCATTGTGCATTTCGTATTCAATTCCGATGCAATTTCGGTGTTTCATCGTCAATAATGAGGTCCAAGGGATACAGTAAACCTGAAGGGAATCTTCGGAATCAATAACTAGTGTCACACTAATTGTTCAAAAATTAGACAGTATGATGAGTCAGTCTTCTTGTACTTAAGGCGGCATTGTGCCTTTTCTATTTAATTTTGATGCAATTTCTGTGTTTCATCATCAATAAGAAGGTAAGAGGGATACAGTAAAAGTGAAGTGTAGCATCGGAGGCTATAACTAGTGTCACAGGAATGGTTCAAAGCATAGTCAGTAAGAAGAGTCAGTCTTCATGTACTTAAGTCAGCATTGTGCTTTTCCTATTTAATTCCGATGCAATTTCTGTGTTACATCGTCAATAAGAAGGTCGGAGGGATACAGTAAACCTGACGTGATGCATCGGAATCTATAACTAGTGTCGCAGGAATGGTTCAAAGCATAGTCAGTAGAAAGAGTCAGTCTTCTTGTACTTAAGTCGGCATTGTGCCTTTTGTATTTAATTCCGATGCAATTGCTGTATTTCATCGTCAATAAAAAGGTCAAAGGGATACAGTAAACCTGAAGTGAAGCATCGGAATCTATAACTAGTGTCACAGGAATGGTTCAAAACATAGGCAGTTGGAATAGTCAGTCTTCTTATACTTAAGTCGGCATTGTGCTTTTGCTATTTAATTCCGATGCAATTTCTGTGTTTCATCATCAATAATAAGGTCAGAGGATACAGTAAACCTAAAGTGCAGTATTGGAATCTATAACTAGTGTCACAGGAATGGTTCAAAACATTGACAGTAAGTAGAGTCAGTCTTCGTGTACTTAAGTCGGCAATGAGCCTTTTGTATTTAATTCCGATGCAATTTCTGTGTTTCATCATAAATAAGAAGGTCCAAGGGATACAGTAAACCTCAAGTGAGAATTCGGATTCGATAACTAGTGTCACAGGAACAGTCAAAACATAGTCAGTAAGAAGAGTCAGTCTTCTTGTACTTAAGTCGGCATTGTGCCTTTTGTATTTAATTCCGATGCAATTTCTGTGTTTCATCATCAATAAGAAGGTCGGAGGGATACAGTAAACTTGAAGTGTAGCATCGGAGGCTATAACTAGTGTCACAGGAATGGTTCAAAGCATAGTCAGTAAGAAGAGTCAGTCTTCATGTACTTAAGTCAGCATTGTGCTTTTTCTATTTAATTCCGATGCAATTTCTGTGTTACATCGTCAATAAGAAGGTCAGAGGGATACAGTAAACCTGACGTGATGCATCGGAATCTATAACTAGTGTCACAGGAATGGTTCAAAACATAGTCAGTAGAAAGAGTCAGTCTTCTTGTACTTAAGTCGGCATTGTGGCTTTCGTATTTAATTCCGATGCAATTTCGGTGTTTCATCATCAATAAGAAGGCCCAAGGGATACAGTAACCCTGAAGTGAAGCATCGGAATCAAAAACTAGTGTCACAGGAATGGTTCAAAACATAGCCAGAAGAAAGAGTCAGTCTTCTTGTACTTAAGTCGGCATTGTGCCTTTTTATATTTAATTCTGATGCAATTTCTGTGTTTCATCATCAATAATAACGTTAGAGGGATACAGTAAACCTGAAGTGAAGCATTTTAATCTATAACCAGTGTCACAGGAATGGTTCAAAGCATAGGCGGTAGGAAGAGTCAGTCTTCTTGTACTTAAGTCGGCATTGTGCCTTTGTATTTAATTCCGATGCAATTTCTGTGTTTCATCGTCAATAAGAAGGTCAGAGGGATACAGTAAAACTGAAGTGAGGCATCGGAATCTATAACTAGTGTCACAGGAATGGTTCAAATCATAGACAGTAAGAAGAGTCAGTCTTCTTGTACTTAAGTCGGCATTGTGCCTTTCCTATTTAATTCCGATGCAATTTCTGTGTTTCATCATCAATAAGAAGGTCGGAGGGATACAGTAAACCTGAAGTGTAGCATCTGAGGCTATAACTAGTGTCACAGAAATGGTTCAAAGCATAGTCAGCAAGAAGAGTCAGTCTTCTTGTACTTAAGTCGGCATTGTGCATTTCGTATTCAATTCCGATGCAAATTCGGTGTTTCATCGTCAATAATAAGGTCCAAGGGATACAGTAAACCTGAAGGGAATCTTCGGAATCAATAACTAGTGTCACATTAATTGTTCAAAAATTAGACAGTATGAAGAGTCAGTCTTCTTGTACTTAAGGCGGCATTGTGCCTTTTCTATTTAATTTTGATGCAATTTCTGTGTTTCATCATCAATAAGAAGGTCAGTGGGATACAGTAAACCTGAAGTGTAGCATTGGAGGCTATAACTAGTGTCACAGGAATGGTTCAAAGCATAGTCAGTAAGATGAGTCAGTCTTCATGTACTTAAGTCAGCATTGTGCTTTTTCTATTTAATTCCGATGCAATTTCTGTGTTACATCGTCAATAAGAAGGTCAGAGCGATACAGTAAACCTGACGTGATGCATCGGAATCTATAACTAGTGTCACAGGAATGGTTCAAAACATAGTCAGTAGAAAGAGTCAGTCTTCTTGTACTTAAGTCGGCATTGTGGCTTTCGTATTTAATTCCGATGCAATTTCGGTGTTTCATCGTCAATAAGAAGTCCAAGGGATACAGTAAACCTGAAGTGAAGCATCGGAATCAAAAACTAGTGTCACAGGAATGGTTCAAAACATAGCCAGAAGAAAGAGTCAGTCTTCTTGTACTTAAGTCAGCATTGTGCCTTTATCTATTTAATTCTGATGCAATTTCTGTGTTTCATCATCAATAATAACGTTAGAGGGATACAGTAAACCTGAAGTGAAGCATTTTAATCTATAACCAGTGTCACAGGAATGGTTCAAAGCATAGGCGGTAGGAAGAGTCAGTGTTCTTGTACTTAAGTCGGCATTGTGCCTTTGTATTTAATTCCGATGCAATTTCTGTGTTTCATCGTCAATAAGAAGGTCAGAGGGATACAGTAAAACTGAAGTGAGGCATCGGAATCTAAAACTAGTGTCACAGGAATGGTTCAAAACAGAGACAGTAAGAAGTGTCAGTCGTCTTGTACTTAAGTCGGCATTGTGCCCTTTCTATTTAATTCCAATGCAATTTCTGTGTTTCATCATCAATAAGAAGGTCGGAGGGATACAGTAAACCTGAAGTGAAGCATCGGAATCAATATGTGGTGTCACAAGAATGGTTCAAAACATAGTCAGTAAGAAGAGTCAGTCTTCTTGTACTTAGGTCGGCATTGTGCATTTCGTATTCAATTCCGATGCAATTTCGGTGTTTCATCGTCAATAAGAAGGTCCAAGTGATACAGTAAATATGAAGCGAAGCATCGGATTCTATAACTAGTGTCACAGGAATGGTTCAAAACATAGACAGTAAGAAGAGTCAGTCTTCTTGTACTTAAGTCGGCATTGTGCCTTTGTATTTAATTCCGATGCAATTTCTGTGTTTCATCGTCAATAAGAAGGTCAGAGGGATACAGTAAACCTGAAGTGAAGCATCGGAATCTACAACTAGTGTCACAGGAATCGTTCAAAACATAGATAGTAGGAAGAGTCAGTCTTCTTGTACCTAAGTCGGCATTGTGCCTATTGTATTTAATTCCGATGCAATTTCTGTGTTTCATCGTCAATAAGAAGGTCCAAGGGATACAGTAAACCTGAAGTGAAGCATCGGAATCTAAAACTAGTGTCACAGGAATGGTTCAAAACATAGATAGTAGGAAGAGTCAGTCTCCTTGTACTTAATTCGGCATTGTGCCTTATGTATTTAATTCCGATGCAAATTCTGTGTTTCATCGTCAGTAAGAAGGTCCAGGGGATACAGTAAACATGAAGTGAAGCATCGGAATCAAAAAGTGGTGTCGAAGGAATGGTTCAAAGCATAGTCAGTAAGAAGAGTCAGTCATCTTGTACTTAATTCAGCATTGTGCATTTCGTATTCAATTCCGATGCAAATTCGGTGTTTCATCGTCAATAATGAGGTCCAAGGGATACAGTAAACCTGAAGGGAATCTTCGGAATCAATAACTAGTGTCACATTAATTGTTCAAAAATTAGACAGTATGATGAGTCAGTCTTCTTGTACTTAAGGCGGCATTGTGCCTTTTCTATTTAATTTTGATGCACTTTCTGTGTTTCATCATCAATAAGAAGGTAAGAGGGATACAGTAAACCTGAAGTGTAGCATCGGAGGCTATAACTAGTGTCACAGGAATGGTTCAAAGCATAGTCAGTAAGAAGAGTCAGTCTTCATGTACTTAAGTCAGCATTGTGCTTTTTCTATTTAATTCCGATGCAATTTCTGTGTTACATCGTCAATAAGAAGGTCGGAGGGATACAGTAAACCTGACGTGATGCATCGGAATCTATAACTAGTGTCGCAGGAATGGTTCAAAGCATAGTCAGTAGAAAGAGTCAGTCTTCTTGTACTTAAGTCGGCATTGTGCCTTTTGTATTTAATTCCGATGCAATTTCTGTATTTCATCGTCAATAAAAAGGTCAAAGGGATACAGTAAACCTGAAGTGAAGCATCGGAATCTATAACTAGTGTCACAGGAATGGTTCAAAACATAGGCAGTAGGAATAGTCAGTCTTCTTATACTTAAGTCGGCATTGTGCTTTTTCTATTTAATTCCGATGCAATTTCTGTGTTTCATCATCAATAGTAAGGTCAGAGGATACAGTAAACCTAAAGTGCAGCATTGGAATCTATAACTAGTGTCACAGGAATGGTTCAAAACATTGACAGTAGGAAGAGTCAGTCTTCGTGTACTTAAGTCGGCAATGAGCCTTTTGTATTTAATTCCGATGCAATTTCTGTGTTTCATCATAAATAAGAAGGTCCAAGGGATACAGTAAACCTCAAGTGAGAATTCGGATTCGATAACTAGTGTCACAGGAACAGTCAAAACATAGTCAGTAAGAAGAGTCAGTCTTCTTGTACTTAAGTCGGCATTGTGCCTTTTGTATTTAATTCCGATGCAATTTCTGTGTTTCATCATCAGTAAGAAGGTCGGAGGGATACAGTAAACCTGAAGTGTAGCATCGGAGGCTATAACTAGTGTCACAGGAATGGTTCAAAGCATTGTCAGTAAGAAGAGTCAGTCTTCATGTACTTAAGTCAGCATTGTGCTTTTTCTATTTAATTCCGATGCAATTTCTGTGTTACATCGTCAATAAGAAGGTCAGAGGGATACAGTAAACCTGACGTAATGCATCGGAATCTATAACTAGTGTCACAGGAATGGTTCAAAACATAGTCAGTAGAAAGAGTCAGTCTTCTTGTACTTAAGTCGGCATTGTGGCTTTCGTATTTAATTCCGATGCAATTTCGGTGTTTCATCATCAATAAGAAGGCCCAAGGGATACAGTAACCCTGAAGTGAAGCATCGGAATCAAAAACTAGTGTAACAGGAATGGTTCAAAACATAGCCAGAAGAAAGAGTCAGTCTTCTTGTACTTAAGTCGGCATTGTGCCTTTTTATATTTAATTCTGATGCAATTTCTGTGTTTCATCATCAATAATAACGTTAGAGGGATACAGTAAACCTGAAGTGAAGCATTTTAATCTATAACCAGTGTCACAGGAGTGGTTCAAAGCATAGGCGGTAGGAAGAGTCAGTCTTCTTGTACTTAAGTCGGCATTGTGCCTTTGTATTTAATTCCGATGCAATTTCTGTGTTTCATCATAAATAAGAAGGTCAGAGGGATACAGTAAAACTGAAGTGAGGCATCGGAATCTATAACTAGTGTCACAGGAATGGTTCAAATCATAGACAGTAAGAAGAGTCAGTCTTCTTGTACTTAAGTCGGCATTGTGCCTTTTCTATTTAATTCCGATGCAATTTCTGTGTTTCATCATCAATAAGAGGGTCGGAGGGATACAGTAAACCTGAAGTGTAGCATCTGAGGCTATAACTAGTGTCACAGAAATGGTTCAAAGCATAGTCAGCAAGAAGAGTCAGTCTTCTTGTACTTAAGTCGGCATTGTGCATTTCGTATTCAATTCCGATGCAAATTCGGTGTTTCATCGTCAATAATAAGGTCCAAGGGATACAGTAAACCTGAAGGGAATCTTCGGAATCAATAACTAGTGTCACATTAATTGTTCAAAAATTAGACAGTATGAAGAGTCAGTCTTCTTGTTCTTAAGGCGGCATTGTGCCTTTTCTATTTAATTTTGATGCAATTTCTGTGTTTCATCATCAATAAGAAGGTCAGAGGGATACAGTAAACCTGAAGTGTAGCATCGGAGGCTATAACTAGTGTCACAGGAATGGTTCAAAGCATAGTCAGTAAGAAGAGTCAGTCTTCATGTACTTAAGTCAGCATTGTGCTTTTTCTATTTAATTCCGATGCAATTTCTGTGTTACATCGTCAATAAGAAGGTCAGAGGGATACAGTAAACCTGACGTGATGCATCGGAATCTATAACTAGTGTCACAGGAATGGTTCAAAACATAGTCAGTAGAAAGAGTCAGTCTTCTTGCACTTAAGTCGGCATTGTGCCTTTTGTATTTAATTCCGATGCAATTTCTGTGTTTCATCGTCAATAAGAAGGTCAAAGGGATACAGTAAACCTGAAGTGAAGCATCGGAATCTATAACTAGTGTCACAGGAATGGTTCAAAACATAGGCAGTAGGAATAGTCAGTCTTCTTATACTTAAGTCGGCATTGTGCTTTTTCTATTTAATTCCGATGCAATTTCTGTGTTTCATCATCAATAATAAGGTCAGAGGATACAGTAAACCTGAAGTGCAGTATTGGAATCTATAACTAGTGTCACAGGAATGGTTCAAAACATTGACAGTAGGAAGAGTCAGTCTTCTTGTACTTAAGTCGGCAATGAGCCTTTTGTATTTAATTCCGATGTAATTTCTGTGTTTCATCATAAATAAGAAGGTACAAGGGATACGGTAAACCTCAAGTGAGAATTCGGAATCGATAACTAGTGTCACAGGAACAGTTCAAAACATAGTCAGTACGAAGAGTCAGTCTTCTTGTACTTAAGTCGGCATTGTGCCTTTTGTATTTAATTCCGATGCAATTTCTGTGTTTTATCGTCAATACGAAGGTCAGAGGGATACAGTAAAACTGAAGTGAAGCATCGGAATCAATAACTAGTGTCACAGGTATGGTTCAAATCATAGACAGTAGGAAGAGTCAGTCTTCTTGTACTTAAGTCGGAATTGTGCCTTTTGTATTTAATTCCGATGCAATTTATGTGTTTCATCATCAATAAGAAAGTCCAAGGGATACAGTGAACCTGAAGTGAGGCATCGGAATCTATAACTAGTGTCACAGGAATGATTCAGAACGTAGACAGTAGGAAGAGTCAGTCTTCTTGTATTTAAGTCGGCATTGTGCTTTTCCATTTAATTCCGATGCAATTACTGTGTTTCATCGTCAATAAGAAGGTCCAAGGGATACAGTTAACCTGAAGTGAGGCATCGGAATCTATAACTAGTGTCACAGGAATGGTTCATATCATAGTCAACTAGAAGAGTCAGTCTTCTTGTACTTAAGTCGGCATTGAACATTTCTATTTAATTCCGAAGCAATTTAAGTGTTTCATCGTCAATAAGAAGGTCCAAGGGATGCAGTACAGCCGAAGTGAAGCATCGGAATCTATAACCAGTGGCACAGGAATGGTTCAAATTATAGACAGTAAGAAGAGTCAGTCTTCTTGTACTTAAGTCGGCATTGTGCCTTTTCTTTTCAATTCCGATGCAATTTCTGTGTTTCACCGTCAATAAGAAGGTCAGAGGGATACAGTAAACCTGAAGTGAAGCATCGTAATCTATAAGTGGTGTCACAGGAATGGTTCAAAACATAGTCAGTAAGAAGAGTCAGTCTTCTTGTAGTTAAGTCGTAATTGTGGCTTTCGTATTTAATTCCGATGCAATTTCGGTGTTTCATCGTCAATAAGAAGGGCCAAGGGATACAGTGAACCTGAAGTGAAGCATCGGAATCAAAAACTAGTGTCACAGGAATGGTTCAAAACATAGCCAGAAGGAAGAGTCAGTCTTCTTGTACTTAAGACGGCATTGTGCGTTTTTCTGTTTAATTCTGATGCAATTTCTGTGTTTCATCATCAATAATAACGTTAGAGGGATACAGTAAACCTGAAGTGAAGCATTTTAATCTATAACCAGTGTCACAGGAATGGTTCAAAGCATAGGCGGTAGGAAGAGTCAGTGTTCTTGTACTTAAGTCGGCATTGTGCCTTTGTATTTAATTCCGATGCAATTTCTGTGTTTCATCGTCAATAAGAAGGTCAGAGGGATACAATAAAACTGAAGTGAGGCATCGGAATCTATAACTAGTGTCACAGGAATGGTTCAAAACAGAGACAGTAAGAAGTGTCAGTCTTCTTGTACTTAAGTCGGCATTGTGCCCTATCTATTTAATTCCGATGCAATTTCTGTGTTTCATCGTCAATAAGAAGGTCAGAGGGATACAGTAAACCTGAAGTGAAGCATCGGAATCAATATGTGGTGTCACAAGAATGGTTCAAAACATAGTCAGTAAGAAGAGTCAGTCTTCTTGTACTTAGGTCGGCATTGTGCATTTCGTATTCAATTCCGATGCAATTTCGGTGTTTCATTGTCAATAAGAAGGTCCAAGTGATACAGTAAATATGAAGCGAAGCATCGGATTCTATAACTAGTGTCATAGGAATGGTTCAAAACATAGACAGTAAGATGAGTCAGTCTTCTTGTACTTAAGTCGGCATTGTGCCTTTTCTATTTAATTCCGATACAATTTCAGTGTTATATCATCAATAAGAACGCCTGAGGGATACAGTAAACCTGAAGTGTAGCATTGGAGGCCATAACTAGTGTCACAGGAATGGTTCAAACCATTGACAGTAAGAAGTGTCAGTCTTCTTGTACTTAAGTCGGCATTGTGCTTTTTCTATTTAATTCCGATGCAATATCTGTGTTTCATCGTCAATAAGAAGGTCCAAGGGATACAGTAAACCTGAAGTGAAGCATCGGAATCTAAAACTAGTGTCACAGGAATGGTTCAAATCATAGACAGTAAGAAGAGTCAGTCTTCTTGTACTTAAGTCGGCATTGTGCCTTTTCTATTCAATTCCGAAGCAATTTCTGTGTTTCATCATCAATAAGAAGGTCGGAGGGATACAGTAAACCTGAAGTGTAGCATCGGAATGTATAACTAGTGTCACAGGAGTGGTTCAATACATAGACAGTAAGAAGAGTCAGTCTTCTTGTACTTAAAACGGCATTGTGCCTTTTCTATTTAATTCCGATGCAATTTCTGTGTTTCATCGTCAATAAGAAGGTGAGAGGGATACAGTCAACCTGAAGTGAGTCATCGGAATCTATAACTAGTGTCACAGGAATTTTTCAAAATATAGACAGTAGGAAGAGTCAGTCCTCTTGTACTTAAGTCGGCATTGTGCCTTTTCTATTTACTTCCGATGCAATTTCAGTGTTTCATCGTCAATAAGATGGTCACTGGGATACAGTAAACCTGAAGTGTAGCATCGGAATCTATAGCTAGTGTCACAGGAATGGTTCAAAACATAGACAGTAAGAAGAGTCAGTCTTCTTGTACTTAAAACGGCATTTTGCCTTTTGTATTTAATTCCTATGCAATTTTTGTGTTTCGTCTTCAATAAGAAGGTCAGAGGGATACAGTAAACCTGAAGTGAAGCATCGGAATCTATAACTAGTGTCACAGGAATGTTTCAAAACATAGTAAGTAAGGTGAGTCAGTCTTCTTGTACATAATTCGTCATTGTGCCTCTTCTATTTAATTCCGATGTAATTTCTGTGATTCATCGTCAATAAGAAGGTCCAAGGGATACAGTAAACCTGAAGTGAAGCATCGGAATCTATAACTAGTGTCACAGGAATGGTTCAAAATATAGACAGTACGAAGACTCAGTCTTCTTGTACTTAAGTCGGCATTGTGCATTTTCTACTTAATTCCGATGCAATTTCTGTGATTCATCGTCAATAAGAAGGTCCAAGGGATACAGTAAACCTGAAGTGAAGCATCGGAATCTATAACTAGCGTCACAGGAATGTTTCAAAACGTAGACAGCAAGAAGAGTCAGTCCTCTTGAACTTAAGTCGGCATTGTGCTATTTGTATCTAATTCCGTTGCTATTTCTGTGTATCATCGTCAATAAGAAGGTCGGAGGGATACAGTAAACCTGAAGTATAGCATCGGAGGCTATAACTAGTGCCACAGGAATGGTTCAAAGCATAGTCAGTAAGAAGAGTAAGTCTTCTTGTACTTAAGTCGGCATTGTTCATTTTCTATTTAATTCCGATGCAATTTCTGTGTTTCATCGTCAATAAGAAGGTCAGAGGGATACAGTAAACCTGAAGTGAAGCATCGGAATCAATATGTGGTGTCACAAGAATGGTTCAAAACATAGTCAGTAAGAAATGTCAGTCTTCTTTACTTAGGTCGGCATTGTGCATTTCGTATTCAAATCCGATGCAATTACGGTGTTTCATCGTCAATAAGAAGGTCCAAGTGATACAGTAAATCTGAAGCGAATCATCGGATTCTATAACTAGTGTCACAGGAATGGTACAAAACATAGATAGTAGGAAGAGTCAGTCTCCTTGTACTTAATTCGGCATTGTGGCTTTTGTATTTAATTCCGATGCAATTTCTGTGTTTCATCGTCAGTAAGAAGGTCCAAGGGATACAGAAAACCTGAAGTGAGGCATCGGAATCTATCACTAGTGTCACAGGAATGGTTCGAAACATAGTCAGTAACAAGAGTCAGTCTACTTGTACTTAAGTCGGCATTGTGCCTTTTGTATTTAATTCCGATGCAATTTTTGTGTTTCATCGTCAATAAGAAGTTCCATGGGATATAGTACACCTGAAGTGAAGCAACGGAATCTATAACTAGTGGCAGAGGACTGGTTCAAATCATAGACTTTAAGAAGAGTCAGTCTTCTAGTAATTAAGTCAGCATTGTGCCTTTTCTATTTAATTCCGATGCAATTTCTGTGTTTCATCGTCGATAAGAAAGTCCAAGGGATACAGTAAACCTGAAGTGAAGCATCGGAATCTAGAACCAGTGTCACAGGAATTATGGAAACATAGACAGTAAGAAGAGGCAGTCTACTTGTACTTAAGTAGGCATTGTGCCTTTTGTATTTAATTCCGATGCAATTTCTGTGTTTCATCGTCAATGAGAAGGTCCAAGGGATACAGTACACCTGAAGTTAAGCATCGGAATCTATAACTAGTGTCACAGGAATGGTTCAAAACATAGACATTAGGTAGAGTCAGGCTTCTTGTACTTAAGTCGGCATTGTGCCTTTTCTATTTAATTCCGATGCATTTTCTGTGTTTCATTGACAATAAGAAGGTCAGAGGAATACAGTCAACCTGAAGCGAGTCATCGGAATCTATAACTAGTGTCACAGGAATGGTTCAAAACATAGACAGTAGGAAGAGTCAGTCTACAAGTACTTAAGTCGGCATTGTGCCTTTTGTATTTAATTCCGATGCAATTTCTGTGTTTAATCGTCAATAAGAAGGTCAGAGGGATACAGTAAACCTGAAGTGAAGCATCAGAATGTATAACTAGTGTCACAGGAGTGGTTCAAATCTTAGACAGTAAGAAGAGTCAGTCTTCTTGTACTTAAGTCAGCATTGTGCCTTTTCTATTTAATTCCGATGCAATTTCTGTGTTTCAACGCCAATAAGAAGGTCAGAGGGATACAGTCAACATATAGTGAAGCATCGGAATCTAAAACTGGTCTCACAGAAAATGTTCACAACATAGTCAGTAAGAAGAGTCAGTCTTCTTGTACTTAAGTCGGCATTGTGCTTTTGTATTTAATTCCGATGCAATTTCTGTGTTTCATCGCCAATAAGAAGGTCAAAGGGATACAGTAAGCCTGAAGTGAAGCATCGGAAACTATAACTAGTGTCACAGGAATTGTTCAAAACATAGACAGTAGGAAGAGTCAGTCTTCTTCTACTTGAGTGGGCATTGTGCCTTTTGTATCTATATGCGATGCAATTTCTGTGTATCATCGTCAACAAGAAGGTCAGAGGGATACAGTAAACCTCAAGTGAAGCATCGGAATCTATTACTAGTGTCACAGGAATGGTTCAAAGCATAGACAATACGAAGGGTCAGTCTTCTTGTACTTAAGTCGGCTTTGTGCCTTTTCTATTTAATTCCGATGCAATTTCTGTGTTTCGTCGTCAATAAGAAGGTTCAAGGGATACAGTAAACCTGAAGTGAAGCATCGGAATCTATAACTGGTGTCACAGGAATCGTTCAAAGCATAGACAGTAAGAAGAGTAACTCTTCTTGTACCTAAGTCGGCATTGTGCATTTGTATTTAATTCCGATGCAATTTCTGTGTTTCATCATCGATACGAAGGCCAGAGGGATGCACTAAACATGAAGTGAAGCATCGGAATCTATAACTAGTGTCACAGGAATGGTTCCAAACGTAGACAGTAAGATGAGTCAGTCTTCTTGTACATAAGTCGGCATTGTGCCTTTTCTATTTAATTCCGATGCAATTTCTGTGATTCTTCGTAAATAAGAAGGTCCAAGGGATACAGTAAACCTGAAGTGAAGCGTCGGAATCTATAACTTGTGTCACAGGAATGGTTCAAAACATAGACGGTAAGAAGAGTCAGTCTTCTTGTACTTAAGTCGGCATTGTGCCTTTTCTATTTAATTCCGATGTAATTTCTGTGTTTCATCTTCAATAGGAAGGTCTTAGGGATACAGTAAACCTGAAGTGAAGCATCGGAATCTTTATCTAGTGTCACAGGAATGGTTCAAAACATACACAGTAAGAAGAAACAGTCTTCTTGTTTATAAGTCGGTATTGTGCCTTTTCTATTTAATTCCGATGCAATTTCTGTGTTTCATCGTCAACATGAAGGTCAGAGGGATACAGTAAACCTGAAGTGAAGCATCGGAATCTATAACTAGTGTCACAGGAATGGTTCAAAACATAGAGAGTAGGAAGAGTCAGTCTTCTTGTACTTAAGTCGGCATTGTGCCTTTTCTATTTAATTCCGTTGCAATTTCTGTGTTTCGTCGTCAATAAGATGGTCCGAGGGATACAGTAAACCCGAAGTGAAGCATCGGAATCTATATCTAGTGTCAGAGGAATGGTTCAAACATAGACAGTAAGATGAGTCAGTCTTCCTGTACATAAGTCGGCATTGTGCCTTTTGTATTTAATTCCGATGCAATTTCTGTGTTTCATCTTCAATACGAAGGTCCAAGGGATACAGTAAACCTGATGTGATGCATAGGAATCTATAACTAGTGTCACAGAAATAGTTCGAAACATAGTCAGTAACAAGAGTCAGTCTTCTTGTACGTAAGTCGGCATTGTGACTATTTTATTTAATTACGATGCAATTTCTGTGTTTCTTCGTCAAGAAGAAGGTGAGGGGGATACAGTAAACCTGAAGTGAAGAATCGGAATGTATAACTAATGTCACAGGAATCGTTCAAAACATAGACAGTAGGAAGAGTCAGTCTTCTTCTACTTAAGTTGGCATTGTACCTTTTGTATTTATTTCCGATGCTATTTCTGCGTTTCATCGTTAATAAGAAGGTCAGAGGGATACAGTAAACTTGAAGTGAAGCATCGGAGTGTCACAGGAATGGTTCAAAACATAGACAATTGGAAGGGTCAGTCTTCTTGAACTTAAGTCGGCATTGTGCCTTTTCTATTTAATTCCGATGCAATTTCTGTGTTTCGTCGTCAATAAGAAGGTCCAAGGGATACAGTAATCCTGAAGTGAAGCATCGGAATCTATAACTAGTGTCACAGGAATGTTTCAAAACATAGACAGCAAGAAGAGCCAGTCCTCTTGTACATAAGTCGGCATTGTGCTTTTTGTATCTAATTCCGATGCAATTTGTGTGTTTCATCGTCAATAAGAAGGTCAGAGGGATACTGTAAACCTGAGATAAAGCAGCGAAATCTATAACTAGTGTTACAGGAATGGTTCAAAACATAGTAGGAAGAGTCAGTCTTCTTGTACTTAAGACTTAAGTCGACATTGTGCCTTTTCTATTTAATTCCGATGCAATTTCTGTGTTTCGTCGTCAATAAGAAAGACCAAGGGATACAGTAAACCTGAAGTGAAGCATCGGAATCTATAACTAGTGTTACCGGAATGGTTCATAAGATAGACAGTAAGATGAGTCAGTCTTCTTGTACATAAGTCTTCATTGTGCCTTTTGTATTTAATTCCGATGCAATTTCTGTGTTTCATCGTCAATAAGAAGGACCAAGGGATACAGTAAACCTGAAGTGAGGCATCGGAATCTACAACTAGTGTCACAGGAATGGTTCAAATCATATCAGTTAGAAGAGTCAGTCTTCTTGTACTTAAGTAGGCATTGTGCCTTTTCTATTTAATTCCGAAGCAATTTAAGTCTTTCATCGTCAATAAGAAGGTCCAAGGGATGCAGTACACCCGAAGTGAAGCATCGGAATCTATAACCAGTGTCACAGGAATGGTTCAAATTATAGACAGTAAGAAGCGTCAGTCTTCTTGTACTTAAGTCGGCATTGTGCCTTTTATTTTCTATTCCGATGCAATTTCTGTGTTTCATCATCAATAAGAAGGTCAGAGGGATACAGTAAACCTGAAGTGAAGCATCGTAATCTATAAGTGGTGTCACAGGAATGGCTCAAAACATAGTCAGTAAGAAGAGTCAGTCTTCTTGTAGTTAAGTCGTAATTGTGGCTTTCGTTTTTAATTATTATGCAATTTCGGTGTTTCATCGTCAATAAGAAGGTCCAAGTGATACAGTAAATCTGAAGCGAAGCATCGGATTCTGTAATTAGTGTCACAGGAATGGTTCAAAACATAGACAGTAAGAAGAGTCAGTCTTCTTGTACTTAAGTCGGCATTGTGCCTTTTCTATTTAATTCCGATACAATTTCAGTGTTTCATCATCAATAAGAACGCCTGAGGGATACAGTAAACCTGAAGTGTAGCATCGGAGGCTATAACTAGTGTCACAGGAATGGTTCAAAGCATTGACAGTAAGAAGTGTCAGTCTTCTTGTACTGAAGTCGGCATTGTGCTTTTTCTATTTAATCCCGATGTAATATCTGTGTTTCATCGTCAATAAGAAGGTCCAAGGGATACAGTAAACATGTAGTGAAGCACCGGAATCTAAAACTTGTCTCACAGGAAATGTTCAAAACATACTCATTAAGAAGAATCAGTCTTCTTGTACTTAAGTCGGCATGGTGCATTTCGTATTCAATTCCGATGCAATTTCGGTGTTTCATCGTCAATAAGAAGGTCCAAGGGATACAGTAAACCTGAAGTGAAGCATCGGAATCTAAAACTAGTGTCACAGGAATGGTTCAAATCATAGACAGTAAGAAGAGTCAGTCTTCTTGTACTTAAGTCGGCATTGTGCCTTTTCAGTTTAATTCCGATGCAATTTCTGTGTTTCATCATCAATAATAAGGTCGGAGGGATACAGTAAACCTGAAGTGTAGCATCGGAGGCTATAACTAGTGTCACAGGAATGGTTCAAAGCATAGTCAGCAGGAAGAGTCAGTCTTCTTGTACTTAAGTCGGCATTGTGCTTTTTCTATGTAATTGCGATCCAATATCTGTGTTTCATCGTCAATAAGAAGGTCAAAGGGATACACTAAACAAGAAGTGAAGCATCGGAATCTATAACTAGTGTCACAGGACTGGTTCAAATCATAGATAGTAAGAAGAGTCAGTCTCCTTGTACTTAATTCGGCAATTTGCCTTTTGTATTTAATTCCGATGCAATTTCTGTGTTTCATCGTCAGTAAGAAGGTCCAAGGGATACAGTAAACCTGAAGTGAGGCATCGGTATCTATAACTAGTGTCACAGGAGTGGTTCAAAACATAGTCAGTAAGAAGAGTCAGTCTTCTTGTATTTAAGTCGGCGTTGTGTCTTTTCTATTTAATTCCGATGCAATTTCTGTGTTTCGTCGACAATAGGAAGGTACAAGTAATACAGTAAACCTGAAGTGAAGCATCGGAATCTATAACTAGTGTCACAGGAATGGTTCAAAACATAGACAGTAAGAAGTCAGTCTTCTTGTACTTAAAACGGCATTTTGCCTTTTGTATTTAATTCCGATGCAATTTTTGTGTTTCGTCGTCAATACGAAGGTCAGAGGGATACAGTAAACCTGAAGTGAAGCATCGGAATCTATAACTAGTGTCACAGGAATGGTTCAAAACATAGTAAGTGAGATGAGTCAGTCTTTTTGCACATAATTCGGCATTGTGCCTCTTCTATTTAATTCCGATGTAATTTCTGTGATTCATCGTCAATAAGAAGATCCAAGGGATACAGTAAACCTGAAGTGAAGCATCGGAGTCTATAACAAGTGACACAGGAATGGTTCAAAATATAGACAGTACGAAGACTCAGTCTTCTTGTACTTAAGTCGGCATTGTGCATTTTATACTCAATTCCGATGCAATTTCTGTGATTCATCGTCAATAAGAAGGTCCAAGGGATACAGTAAACCTGAAGTGAAGCATCGGAATCTATAACTAGTGTCACAGGAATGTTTCAAAACATAGACAGCAAGAAGAGTCAGTCGTCTCGAACTTAAGTCGGCATTGTGCTATTTGTATCTAATTCCGTTGCTATTTCTGTGTATCATCGTCAATAAGAAGGTCAGAGGGATAAAGTAAACCTGAAGTGAAGCATCGGAATCTATAACTAGTGTCACAGGAATGGTTCAAAACATAGACAGTAGGAAGATGCATTCTTCTTGACCTTAAGTCGGCATGGAGCCTTTTCTATTTAATTCCGATGCAATTTCTGTGTTTCATCGTCAATAAGAAGGTCAGAGGGATACAGTCAACCTGAAGTGAGTCATCGGAATCTATAACTAGTGTCACAGGAATGGTTCAAAACATAGACAGTAGGAAGAGTCAGTCCTCTTGTACTTAAGTCGGCATTGTGCCTTTTCTATTTACTTCCGATGCAATTTCAGTGTTTCATCGTCCATAAGAAGGTCACTGGGATACAGTAAACCTGATCTGTAGCATCGGAATCTATAACTAGTGTCACAGGAATGGTTCAAAACATAGACAGTAAGAAGAGTCAGTCTACTTGTACTTAAGTCGGCATTGTGCCTTTTGTATTTAATTCCGATGCAATTTTTGTGTTTCATCGTCAATAAGAAGTTCCAAGGGATATAGTACACCTGAAGTGAAGCAACGGAATCTATAACTAGTGTCACAGGAATGGTTCAAATCATAGACATTAAGAAGAGTCAGTCTTCTAGTAATTAAGTCAGCATTGTGCCTTTTCTATTTAATTCCGATGCAATTTCTGTGGTTCATCGTCGATAAGAAAGTCCAAGGGATACAGTAAATCTGAAGTGAAGCATCGGAATCTATAACTAGTGTCACAGGAATGTTGAAACATAGACAGTAAGAAGAGGCAGTCTACTTGTACTTGAGTAGGCATTGTGCCTTTTGTATTTAATTCCGGTGCAATTTCTGTGTTTCATCGTCAATGAGAAGGTCCAAGGGATACAGTACACCTGAAGTTAAGCATCGGAATCTATAACTAGTGTCACAGGAATGGTTCAAAACATAGACATTAGGTAGAGTCAGGCTTCTTGTACTTAAGTCGGCATTGTGCCTATTCTATTTAATTCCGATGCAATTTCTGTGTTTCATCGACAATAAGAAGGTCAGAGGAATACAGTCAACCTGAAGTGAGTCATCGGAATCTATAACTAGTGTCACAGGAATGGTTCAAAACATAGACAGTAGGAAGAGTCAGTCTACATGTACTTAAGTCGGCATTGTGCCTTTTGTATTTAATTCCGATGCAATTTCTGTGTTTAATCGTCAATAAGAAGGTCAGAGGGATACAGTAAACCTGAAGTGAAGCATCAGAATCTATAACTAGTGTCACAGGAGTGGTTCAAATCTTAGACAGTAAGAAGAGTCAGTCTTCTTGTACTTAAGTCAGCATTGTGCCTTTTCTATTAATTCCGATGCAATTTCTGTGTTTCTACGCCAATAAGAAGGTCAGAGGGATACAGTAAACATATAGTGAAGCATCGGAATCTAAAACTGGTCTCACAGAAAATGTTCACAACATAGTCAGTAAGAAGAGTCAGTCTTCTTATACTTAATTCGGCATTGTGCTTTTGTGTTTAATTCCGATGCAATTTCTGTGTTTCATCGTCAATAAGAAGGTCAGAGGGATACAGTAAACCTGAAGTGAAGCATCGGAAACTATAACTAGTGTCACAGGAATCGTTCAAAACATAGACAGTAGGAAGAGTCAGTCTTCTTCTACTTGAGTCGGCATTGTGCCTTTTGTACCTATATGCGATGCAATTTCTGTGTATCATCGTCAACAAGAAGGTCAGAGGGATACAGTAAACCTGAAGTGATGCATCGGAATCTATAACTAGAGTCACAGGAATTGTTCAAACATAGACAGTAAGAAGAGTCAGTCTTCATGTACTTAAGTCGGCATTGTGCCTTTTGTATTTAATTCCGATGAAATTTCTTTGTATCTTCGTCAATAACAAGGTCCAAGGGATACAGTAAACCTGAAATGAAGCATCGGAATCTATAACTAGTGTCACAGGAATAATTCAAAACATAGACAGTAGGAAGAGTCAGTCTTCTTGTACTTAAGTCGGCATTGTGCCTTTTCTATTTAATTCCGATGTAATTTCTGTGTTTCATCTTCAATAGGAAGGTCTGAGGGATACAGTAAACCTGAAGTGAAGCATCGGAATCTATAACTTGTGTCACAGGAATGGTTCAAAACATAGACAGTAAGAAGAGTCAGTCTTCTTGTACTTAAGTCGGCATTGTGTCTTTTGTATTTAATTCCGATGCAATTTCTGTGTTTCATCTTCAATACGAAGGTCCAAGGGATACAGTAAACCTGATGTGATGCATAGTAACCTATAACTAGTGTCACAGAAATAGTTCGAAACATAGTCAGTAAGAAGAGTCAGTCTTCTTGTACTTAAGGCGGCATTGTGCCTATTTTATTTAATTACGATGCAATTTCTGTGTTTCATCGTCAATAAGAAGGCGAGGGGGATACAGTAAACCTGAAGTGAAGAATCGGAATGTATAACTAATGTCACAGGAATCGTTCAAAACATAGACAGTAGGAAGAGTCAGTCTTCTTCTACTTAAGTTGGCATTGTGCCTTTTGTATTTATTTCCGATGCTATTTCTGTGTTTCATCGTTAATAAGAAGGTCAGAGGGATACAGTAAACTTGAAGTGAAGGATCGGAGTCTATAACTAGTGTCACAGGAATGGTTCAAAACGTAGACAATTGGAAGGGTCAGTCTTCTTGAACTTAAGTCGGCATTGTGCCTTTTCTATTTAATTCCGATGCAATTTCTGTCTTTCGTCGTCAATAAGAAGGTCCAAGGGATACAGTAATCCTGAACTGAAGCATCGGAATCTATAACTACTGTCACAGGAATGTTTCAAAACATGGACAGCAAGAAGAGTCAGTCCTCTTATACTTAAGTCGGCATTGTGCTTTTTGTATCTAATTCCGATGCAATTTCTGTGTTTCATCGTCAATAAGAAGGTCAGAGGGATACAGTAAACCTGAGATAAAGCAGCGGAATCTATAACTAGTGTCACAGGAATGGTTCAAAACATAGACAGTAGGAACAGTCAGTCTTCTTGTACTTAAGACTTAAGTCGACATTGTGCCTTTTCTATTTAATTCCGACGCAATTTCTGTGTTTCGTCGTCAATAAGTAAGTCCAAGGGATACAGTAAACCTGAAGTGAAGCATCGGAATCTATAACTAGTGTCACCGGAATGGTTCAAAAAATAGACAGTAAGATGAGTCAGTCTTCTTGTACATAAGTCGGCATAGTTCCTTTTGTATTTAATTCCAATGCAATTTCTGTGTATCATCGTCAATAAGAAGGACCAAGGGATACAGTAAACCTGAAGTGAAGCATCGGAATCTATAACAAGTGTCACAGGTATGGTTCAAAACATAGACAGTAGGAAGAGTCATTCTTCTTGTACTTAAGTCGGCATTGTGCCCTTTCTATTTAATTCCGATGCAATTTCTGTGTTTCGTCGTCAATAAGAAGGTCCGAGGGATACAGTAAACCCGAAGTGAAGCATCGGAATCTATACCTAGTGTCAGAGGAATGTTTCAAACATAGACGGTAAGATGAGTCAGTCTTCCTGTACATAAGTCGGCATTGTGTCTTTTGTATTTAATTCCGATGCAATTTCTGTGTTTCATCTTCAATACGAAGGTCCAAGGGATACAGTAAACCTGATGTGATGCATAGTAATCTATAACTAGTGTCACAGAAATAGGTCAAAACATAGTCAGTAAGAAGAGTCAGTCTTCTTGTACTTAAGGCGGCATTCTGCCTATTTTATTTAATTACGATGCTATTTCTGTGTTTCATCGTTAATAAGAAGGTCAGAGGGATACAGTAAACTTGAAGTGAAGCATCGGAGTCTATAACTAGTGTCACAGGAATGGTTCAAAACATAGACAATTGGGAGGGTCAGTCTTCTTGAACTTAAGTCGGCATTGTGCCTTTTCTATTTAATTCCGATGCAATTTCTGTCTTTCGTCGTCAATAAGAAGGTCCAAGGGATACAAAAATCCTGAACTGAAGCATCGGAATCTATAACTAGTGTCACAGGAATGTATCAAAACATAGACTGCAAGAAGAGTCAGTCCTCTTATACTTAAGTCGGCATTGTGCTTTTTGTATCTAATTCCGATGCAATTTCTGTGTTTCATCGTCTATAAGAAGGTCAGAGGGATACAGTAAACCTGAGATAAAGCAGCGGAATCTATAACTAGTGTCACAGGAATGGTTCAAAACATAGACAGTAGGAACAGTCAGTCTTCTTGTACTTAAGACTTTAGTCGACATTGTGCCTTTTCTATTTAATTCCGATGCAATTTCTGTGTTTCGTCGTCAATAAGTAAGTCCAAGGGATACAGTAAACCTGAAGTGAAGCATCGGAATCTATAACTAGTGTCACCGGAATGGTTCAAAAAATAGACAGTAAGATGAGTCAGTCTTCTTGTACATAAGTCGGCATAGTGCCTTTTGTATTTAATTCCGATGCAATTTCTGTGTATCATCGTCAATAAGAAGGACCAAGGGATACAGTAAACCTGAAGTGAAGCATCGGAATCTATAACAAGTGTCACAGGTATGGTTCAAAACATAGACAGTAGGAAGAGTCATTCTTCTTGTACTTAAGTCGGCATTGTGCCCTTTCTATTTAATTCCGATGCAATTTCTGTGTTTCGTCGTCAATAAGAAGGTCCGAGGGATACAGTAAACCCGAAATGAAGCATCGGAATCTATACCTAGTGTCAGAGGAATGGTTCAAACATAGACAGTAAGATGAGTCAGTCTTCCTGTACATAAGTCGGCATTGTGTCTTTTGTATTTAATTCCGATGCAATTTCTGTGTTTCATCTTCAATACGAAGGTCCAAGGGATACAGTAAACCTGATGTGATGCATAGTAATCTATAACTAGTGTCACAGAAATAGGTCAAAACATAGTCAGTAAGAAGAGTCAGTCTTCTTGTACTTAAGGCGGCATTGTGCCTATTTTATTTAATTACGATGCAATTTCTGTGTTTCATCGTCAATAAGAAGGTGAGGGGGATACAGTAAACCTGAAGTGAAGAATCGGAATGTATAACTAATGTCACAGGAATCGTTCAAAACATAGACAGTAGGAAGAGTCAGTCTTCTTCTACTTAAGTTGGCATTGTGCCTTTTGTATTTATTTCCGGTGCTATTTCTGTGTTTCATCGTTATTAAGAAGGTCAGAGGGATACAGAAAACTTGAAGTGAAGCATCGGAGGCTATAACTAGTGTCACAGGAATGGTTGAAAGCATAGACAATTGGAAGGGTCAGTCTTCTTGAACTTAAGTCGGCATTGTGCCTTTTCTATTTAATTCCGATGCAATTTCTGTCTTTCGTCGTCAATAAGAAGGTCCAAGGGATACAGTAATCCTGAACTGAAGCATCGGAATCTATAACTAGTGTCACAGGAATGTTTCAAAACATAGACAGCAAGATGAGTCAGTCCTCTTGTACTTAAGTCGGCATTGTGCTTTTTGTATCTAATTCCGATGCAATTTCTGTGTTTCATCGTCAATAAGAAGGTCAGAGGGATACAGTAAACCTGAGATAAAGCAGCGGAATCTATAACTAGTGTCACAGGAATGGTTCAAAACATAGACAGTAGAAACAGTCAGTCTTCTTGTACTTAAGACTTAAGTCGACATTGTGCCTTTTCTATTTAATTCCGATGCAATTTCTGTGTTTCGTCGTCAATAAGTAAGTCCAAGGGATACAGTAAACCTGAAGTGAAGCATCGGAATCTATAACTAGTGTCACCGGAATGGTTCAAAAAATAGACAGTAAGATGAGTCAGTCTTCTTGTACATAAGTCGGCATAGTGCCTTTTGTATTTAATTCCCATGCAATTTCTGTGTATCATCGTCAATAAGAAGGACCAAGGGATACAGTAAACCTGAAGTGAAGCATCGGAATCTATAACAAGTGTCACAGGTACGGTTCAAAACATAGACAGTAGGAAGAGTCATTCTTCTTGTACTTAAATCGGCATTGTGCCTTTTCTATTTAATTCCGATGCCATTTCTGTGTTTCATCGTCAATAAGAAGGTCAGAGGGAGACAAAAAAACCTGAAGTGAATCATCGGAATCTACAACTAGTGTCACAGGAATGGTTCAAAACATAGACAGTAGGAAGAGTCAGTCTACATGTACTTAAGTCGGCATTGTGCCTTTTGTATTGAATTCCGATGCAATTTCTGTGTTTCATCGTCAATAAGAAGGTCAGAGGGATACAGTAAACCTGAAGTGAAGCATCAGAATCTATAACTAGTGTCACAGGAATGGTTCAAAACATAGACAGTAAGACGAGTCAGTCTACTTGTACTTAAGTCGGCATTGTGCTTTTTGTATTTAATTCCGATGCAATTTCTGTGTTTCATCGTCAATAAGAAGGTCCAAGGGATACAGTTCACCTGAAGTGAAGCATCGGAATCTATAACTAGTGTCACAGGAATGGTTCAAATCATTAAC
Organism: Schistocerca americana; assembly: GCF_021461395.2. Taxonomy (NCBI): domain Eukaryota; kingdom Metazoa; phylum Arthropoda; class Insecta; order Orthoptera; family Acrididae; genus Schistocerca; species Schistocerca americana. The sequence goes on along the minus strand of NC_060121.1, from coordinate 12,143,903 downwards.
AGTAAGAAGAGTCAGTCTTCTTGTAATTAAGTCAGCATTGTGCCTTTTCTATTTACTTCCGATGTAATTTCTGTGATTCATCGTCAATAAGAAGGTCCAAGGGATACAGTAAGCCTGAAGTGAAGCATGGGAATGTATAAGTAGTGTCACAGGAATGTTTCATAACATAGACAGCAAGAAGAGTCAGTCCTCTTGAACTTAAGTCGGCATTGTGCTATTTGTATCGAATTCCGATGCTATTTCTGTGTATCATCGTCAATAAGAAGGTCAGTGGGATACAGTAAACCTGAAGTGAAGCATCGGAATCTATAACTAGTGTCACAGGAATGGTTCAAAACATAGTCAGTAGGAAGAGGCATTCTTCTTGTACTTAAGTCGGCATTGTGCCTTTTCTATTTAATTCCGATGCAATTTCTGTGTTTCATCGTCAATAGGAAGGTCCAAGGGATACAGTACACCTGAAGTGAAGCATCGGAATCTATAACTAGTGTCTCAGGAGTGGTTCAAATCATAAGCAGTAAGAAGAGTCAGTCTTCTTGTACTTAAGTCGGCATTGTGCGTTTTCTATTTAATTCCGATGCCATTTCTGTGTTTCATCGTCAATAGGAAGGTCCAAGGGATACAGTACACCTGAAGTGTAGCATCGGAATCTATAACTAGTGTCTCAGGAGTGGTTCAAATCATAAGTAGTAAGAAGAGTCAGTCTTCTTGTTCTTAGGTCAGCATTGTGCCTTTTCTATTTAATTCCGAAGCAATTTTTGTGTTTCATCGTCAATAAGAAGTTCCAAGGGATATAGTACACCTGAAGTGAAGCATCGGAAACTATAACTAGTGTCACAGGAACGGTTCAAATCATAGACATTAAGAAGAGTCAGTCTTCTATTAATTAAGTCAGCATTGTGCATTTTCTATTTAATTCCGATGCAATTTCTGTGTTTCATCGTCGATAAGAGAGTCCAAGGGATACAGTAAACCTAAAGTGAAGCATCGGAATCTATAACTAGTGTCACAGGAATTATTGAAACATAGACAGTAAGAAGAGGCAGTCTACTTGTACTTAAGTAGGCAATGTGCCTTTTGTATTTAATTCCGATGCAATTTCTGTGTTTCATCGTCAATAAGAAGGTCCAAGGGATACAGTACACCTGAAGTTAAGCATCTGAATCTATAACTAGTGTCACAGGAATGGTTCAAAACATACACATTAGGTAGAGTCAGGCTTCTTGTACTTAAGTCGGCATTGTGCCTCTTCTATTTAATTCCAATGCAATTTCTGTGTTTCATCGACAATAAGAAGGTCAGAGGGATACAGTCAACCTGAAGTGAGTCATCGGAATCTATAACTAGTGTCACAGGAATGGTTCAAACATAGACAGTAGGAATAGTCAGTCTACATGTACTTAAGTCGGCATCGTGCCTTTTGTATTTAATTCCGATGATATTTCTGTGTTTAATCGTCAATAAGAAGGTCAGAGGGATACAGTAAACCTGAAGTGAAGCATCAGAATCTATAACTAGTGTCACTGGAGTGGTTCAAATCTTAGACAGTTAGAAGAGTCAGTTTTCTTGTACTTAAGTCAGCATTGTGCTTTTTCTATTTAATTCCGATGCAATTTCTGTATTTCATCGCCAATAAGAAGGACAGAGTTATACAGTAAACATATAGTGAAGCATCGGAATCTAAAACCTGTCTCACAGAAAATGTTCACAACATAGTCAGTAAGAGGAGTTAGTCTTCTTGTACTTAAGTCGGCATTGTGCTTTTGTATTTAATTCCGATGCAATTTCTGTGTTTCATCGTCAATAAGAAGGTCAGAGGGATACAGTAAACCTGAAGTGAAGCATCGGAATCTATAACTAGTGTCACAGGAATCGTTCAAAACATAGACAGTAGGAAGAGTCAGTCTTCTTCTACTTGAGTCGGCATTGTGCCTTTTCTATTTATATCCCATGCAATTTCTGTGTATCATCGTCAATACGAAGGTCAGAGTGATGCAGTAAACCTGAAGTGAAGCATCGGAATCTATAACTAGTGTCAAATGAATGGTTCAAAACATACACAATACGAAGGGTCAGTCTCCTTGTACTTAAGTCGGCTTTGTGCCTTTTCTATTTAATTCCGATGCAATTTCTGTGTTCCGTCGTCAATAAGAAGGTTCAAGGGATACAGTAAACCTGAAGTGAAGCATCGGAATCTATAACTAGTGTCACAGGAACTGTTCAAATATAGACAGTAAGAAGAGTCAGTCTTCTTGTACTTAAGTCGGCATTGTGCCTTTTGTATTTAATTCCGATGAAATTTCTTTGTTTCATCGTCAACAAGAAGGTCCAAGGGATACAGTAAACCTGAAGTGAAGCATCGGAATCTATAACTAGTGTCACAGGAATCGTTCAAAGCATAGACAGTAAGAAGAGTAACTCTTCTTGTACCTAAGTCGGCATTGTGCTTTTTGTATTTAATTCCGATGCAATTTCTGTGTTTCATCATCGATACGAAGGCCGGAGGGATACAGTAAACCTGAAGTGAAGCATCGGAATCTATAACTAGTGTAACAGGAATGGTTCAAAACATAGACAGTAAGATGAGTAAGTCTTCTTGTACATAAGTCGGCATTGTGCCTTTTCTATTTAATTCCGATGCAATTTCTGTGATTCATCGTAAATAAGAGGGTCCAAGGGATACAGTAAACCTGAAGTGAAGCATCGGAATCTATAACTTGTGCCACAGGAATGGTTCAGAACTTAGACAGTAAGAAGAGTCAGTCTTCTTGTACATAAGTCGGCATTGTGCCTTTTCTATTTAATTCCGATGCAATTTCTGTGTTTCATCGTCAACAAGAAGGTCAGAGGGATACAGTAAACCTGAAGTGAAGCATCGGAATCTATAACTAGTGTTACAGGAATGGTTCAAAACATAGACAGTAGGAAGAGTCAGTCTTCTTGTACTTAAGTCGGCATTGTTCCTTTTCTATTTAATTCCGATGCAATTTCTGTGTTTCGTCGTCAATAAGAAGGTCCGAGGGATAGAGTAAACCCGAAGTGAAGCATCGGAATCTGTACCTAGTGTCAGAGGAATGGTTCAAACATAGACAGTAAGATGAGTCAGTCTTCCTGTACATAAGTCGGCATTGTGCCTTTGTATTTAATTCCGATGCAATTTCTGTGTTTCATCTTCAATACGAAGGTCCAAGGGATACAGTAAACCTGATGTGATGCATAGGAATCTATAACTAGTGTCACAGAAATGGTTCAAATCATAGACAGTAAGAAGAGTCAGTCTTCTTGTAATTAAGTCAGCATTGTGCCTATTCTATTTAATTCCGATGTAATTTCTGTGATTCATCGTCAATAAGAAGGTCCAAGGGATGCAGTAAACCTGAAGTGAAGCATCGGAATCTATAACAAGTGTCACAGGAATGTTTCAAAACATAGACAGTAGGAAGAGTCAGTCTACGTGTACTTAAGTCGGCATTGTGCTTTTTGTATTTAATTCCGATGCAATTTCTGTGTTTCATCGTCAATAAAAAGGTCAGAGGGATACAGTAAATCCTGAAGTGAAGCATCAGAATCTATAACTAGTGACACAGGAATGGTTCAAAACATAGACAGTAAGAAGAGTCAGTCTACATGTACTTAAGTCTGCATTGTGCCTTTTGTATTTAATTCCGATGATATTTTTATGTTTCATCGTCAATAAGAAGGTCAGAGGGATACAGTCAACCTGAAGTGAGTCATCGGAATCTATAACTAGAGTCACAGGAATGGTTCAAAACATAGACAGTAGGAAGAGTCAGTCTACATGTACTTAAGTCGGAATTGGGCTTTTTGTATTTAATTCCGATGCAATTTCTGTGTATCATCGTCAATAAGAAGGTCAGAGGGATACAGTAAACCTGAAGTGAAGCATCGGAATCTATAACTAGTGTCACAGGAATGGTTCAAAACATAGACAGTAGGAAGAGGCATTCTTCTTGTACTTAAGGCGGCATTGTGCCTTTTCTATTTAATTCCGATGCAATTTCTGTGTTTCATCGTCAATAAGAAGGTCAGAGAAATACAGTCAACCTGAAGTGAGTCATCGGAATCTATAACTAGAGTCACAGGAATGGTTCAAAACATAGACAGTAGAAAGAGTCAGTCTACATGTACTTAAGTCGGCATTGTGCTTTTTGTATTTAATTCCGATGCAATTTCTGTGTTTCATCGTCAATAAAAAGGTCAGAGGGATACAGTAAATGCTGAGGTGAAGCATCAGAATCTATAACTAGTGTCACAGGAATGGTTCAAAACATGGACAATACGAAAAGTCAGTCTACTTGTACTTAAGTGCCCATTGTGCCTTTTGTATTTAATTCCGATGCAATTTCTGTGTTTCATCGTCAATAGGAAGGTCCAAGGGATACAGTACACCTGAAGTGAAGTTTCGGAATCTTTAACTAGTGTCTCAGGAGTGGTTCAAATCATAAGCAGTAAGAAGAGTCAGTCTTCTAGTAATTAAGTCAGAATTGTGCCTTTTCTATTTAATTCCGATGCAATTTCTGTGTTTCATCGTCGATAAGAAAGTCCAAGGGATACAGTAAACCTGAAGTGAAGCATCGGAATCTATAACTAGTGTCACAGGAATTATTGAAACATAGACAGTAAGAAGAGGCAGTCTACTTGTACTTAAGTGGGCATTGTGCCTTTTGTATTTAATTCCGATGCAATTTCTGTGTTTCATCGTCAATAAGAAGGTCCAAGGGATACAGTACACCTGAAGTTAAGCATCGGAATCTATAACTAGTGTCACAGGAATGGTTCAAAACATAGACATTAGGTAGAGTGAGGCTTCTTGTACTTAAGTCGGCATTGTGCCTTTTCTATTTAATTCCAATTCAATTTCTGTGTTTCATCGACAATAAGAAGGTCAGAGGGATACAGTCAACCTGAAGTGAGTCATCGGAATCTATAACTAGTGTCACAGGAATGGTTCAAACATAGACAGTAGGAAGAGTCAGTCTACATGTACATAAGTCGGCATTGTGCCTTTTGTATTTAATTCCGATGCAATTTCTGTATTTAATCGTTAATAAGAAGGTCAGAGGGATACAGTAAACCTGAAGTGAAGCATCAGAATCTATAACTAGTGTCACAGGAGTGGTTCAAATCTTAGACAGTAAGAAGAGTCAGTCTTCTTGTACTTAAGTCAGCATTGTGCCTTTTCTATTTAATTCCGATGCAATTTCTGTATTTCATCGCCAATAAGAAGGTCAGAGGGATACAGTAAACATATAGTGAAGCATTGGAATCTAAAACCTGTCTCACAGAAAATGTTCACAACATAGTCAGTAAGAAGAGTCAGTCTTCTTGTACTTAAGTCGGCATTGTGCCTTTGTATTAATTCCGATGCAATTTCTGTGTTTCATCGTCAATAAGAAGGTCAGAGGGATACAGTAAACCTGAAGTGAAGCATCGGAATCTATAACTAGTGTCACAGAAATCGTTCAAAACATAGACAGTAGGAAGAGTCAGTCTTCTTCTACTTGAGTCGGCATTGTGCCTTTTCTATTTATATCCCATGCAATTTCTGTGTATCATCGTCAATAAGAAGGTCAGAGGGATGCAGTAAACCTGAAGTGAAGCATCGGAATCTATAACTAGTGTCACAGGAATGGTTCAAAACATAGACAATACGAAGGGTCAGTCTTCTTGTACTTAAGTCGGCTTTGTGCCTTTTCTATTTAATTCAGATGCAATTTCTGTGTTTCGTCGTCAATAAGAAGGTTCAAGGGATACAGTAAACCTGAAGTGAAGCGTCGGAATCTATAACTAGTGTCACAGGAACTGTTCAAACATAGACAGTAAGAAGAGTCAGTCTTCTTGTACTTAAGTCGGCATTGTGACTTTTGTATTTAATTCCGATGAAATTTCTTTGTTTCATCGTCAATAAGAAGGTCCAAGGGATACAGTAAACCTGAATTGAAGCATCGAAATCTATAACTAGTGTCACAGGAATCGTTAAAAGCATAGACAGTAAGAAGAGTAACTCTTCTTGTACCAAAGTCGGCATTGTGCAGTTTGTATTTAATTCCGATGCATTTTCTGTGTTTCATCATCGGTACGAAGGCCAGAGGGATACAGTAAACCTGAAGTGAAGCATCAGAATCTATAACTAGTGTCACAGGAATGGTTCAAAACATAGACAGTAAGATGAGTAAGTCTTCTTGTACATAGGTCGGCATTGTGCCTTTTCTATTTAATTCCGATGCAATTTCTGTGATTCGTCATAAATAAGAAGGTCCAAGGGATACAGTAAACCTGAAGTGTAGCATCGGAAACTATAACTTGTGTCACAGGAATGGTTCAAAACATAGACAGTAAGAAGAGTCAGTCTTCTTGTACATAAGTCGGCATTGTGCCTTTTCTATTTAATTCCGATGCAATTTCTGTGTTTCATCGTCAACAAGAAGGTCAGAGGGATACAGTAAACCTCAAGTCAAGCATCGGAATCTATAACTAGTGTCACAGGAATGGTTCAAAACATAGACAGTAGGAAGAGTCAGTCTTCTTGTACTTAAGTCGGCATTGTGCTTTTCTATTTAATTCCGATGCAATTTCTGTGTTTCGTCGTCAATAAGAAGGTCCGAGGGATACAGTAAACCCGAAGTGAAGCATTGGAATCTATACCTAGTGTCAGAGGAATGGTTCATACATAGACAGTAAGATGAAACAGTCTTCCTGTACGTAAGTCGGCATTGTGCCTTTTGTATTTAATTCCGATGCAAATTCTGTGTTTCATCTTCAATACGAAGGTCCAAGGGATACAGTAAACCAGATGTGATGCATAGGAATCTATAACTAGTGTCACAGAAATGGTTCAAAACATAGTCAGTAAGAAGAGTCAGTCTTCTTGTACTTAAGTCGGCATTGTGCCTATTTCATTTATTTACGATGCAATTTCTGTGTTTCATCGTCAATAAGAACGTCCAAGGGATACAGTAAACCTGAAGTGAAGCATCGGAATCTATAACTAGTGTCACAGGAATGTTTCAAATCATAGACAGCAAGAAGAGTCAGTCCCCTTGTACTTAAGTCGGCATTGTGCTTTTTCTATCTAATTCCGATGCAATTTCTGTCTTTCATCGTCAATAAGAAGGTCAGAGGGATACAGTAAACCTGAGATAAAGCAGCGGAATCTATAACTAGTGTCACAGGAATGGTTCAAAACATAGACAGTAGGAAGAGTCAGTCTTCTTGTACTTAAGACTGAAGTCGACATTGTGCCTTTTCTATTTAATTCCGATACAATTTCTGTGTTTCGTCGTCAATAAGAAAGTCCAAGGGATACAGTACACCTGAAGTGAAGCATCGGAATCTATAACTAGTGTCACCGGAATGGTTCAAAACATAGACAGTAAGATGAGTCAGTCTTCTTGTACATAAGTCGGCATTGTGCCTTTTGTATTTCATTCCGATGCAATTTCTGTGTTTCATCGTCAATAAGAAGGACCAAGGGATACAGTAAACCAGAAGTGAATCATCGGAATCTATAACTGGTGTCACAGAAATGGTTGAAAACAAAGACAGTAATAAGAGTCAGTCATCTTGTACTTACGTCGGCATTGTGCCTTTTGTATTTAATTCCGATGCAATTTCTGTGTTTCATCGTTAATAGGAAGGTTAGAGGGATACAGTAAACCTGAAGTGAAGCATCGGAGTCTATAACTATTGTCACAGGAATGGTTGAAATCATAGAGAGTAGGAAGAGTCAGTCTTCTTGTACTTAAATCTGCATTGTGCCTTTTGTATTTAATTCCGATTCAATTTGTTTCATCGTCAATAAGAAGGTCAGAGGGATACAGTAAACCTGAAGTCATGCATCGGAATCTTTAACTAGTGTCACAGGAATGGATCAAAACACAGTCAGTGAGAAGAGTCAGTTTACTTGTACTTAATTCGGCATTGTGCCTTATTATTTAATTCCGATGCAATTACTGTGTTTCATCGTCAATAAGAAGGTCCAAGGGATACAGTAAAGCTGAAGTGAAGCTTCGGAATCTATAACTAGTGTCACAGAAATGGTTCAAGACATAGTCAGTAAGAAGAATCAGTCTTCTTGTACTTAAATCGGCATTGTGCCTTTTCTATTTAATTCCGATGCAAGTTCTGTGCTTCATCGTCAATAAGAAGGTCAGAGTGATACAGTAAACCTGACGTGAAGCATCGGAAAGTATAAGTAGTGTCACAGGAATGGTTCAAAACATAAACAGTAGGAAGAGTCACTCTTCTTGTACTTGAGTCGGCATTGTGCCTTTTGTATTTATTTCCGTTGCAATTTCTGTGTTTCATCGTCAATAAGAAGGTCTGAGAGATACAGCAACCTGAATTGAATCATCGGAATCTATAACTAGTGTCACAGGAATGGTTCAAAACATAGACAGTAAGAAGAGTCAGTCTTCTTGTACTTAAGTCGGCATTGTGCCTTTTGTATTTAATTAAGATGCAATTTCTGTGTTTCATCGTCAATAAGAAGGTCAGAGGGATACAGTAAACCTGAAGTGAAGCATCGGAATCTATAACTAGTGTCACAGGAATGGTTCAAAACATACACAGTAAGATGAGTCAGTGTTCTTGTACATAAGTCAGCATTGTGCCGTTTCTATTTATTTCCGATGCAATTTCTGCGATTCATCGTCAATAAGAAGGTCCAAGGGATACAGTAAATCTGAAGTGAAGCATCGGAATCTATCACTAGTGTCACAGGAATAGTTCAAAACATAGACAGTCAGAACAGTCAGTCTTCTTGTACTTAAGTCGGCATTGTGCCTTTTCTATTTAATTCCGATGCAATTTCTGTGTTTCATCTTCAACAGGAAGGTCAGAGGGATACAGTAAACTTGAAGTGAAGCATCGGAATCTATAACTAGTGTCACAGGAATGGTTCAAAACATAGACAGTAAGAAGAGTCAGTCTTCTTGTACTTAAGTCGGCATTGTACCTATTCTTTTTAATTCCGATGCAATTTCTGTGTTTCATCGTCAATAAGAAGGTCAGAGGCATACAGTAAACCTGAAGTGAAGCATCGGAATCTATAACTAGTGTCACAGGAATGGTTCAAAACATAGACAATAGGAAGTGTTAGTCTTCTCGTACTTAAGTCGGCATTGTGCGTTTTCTATTTAATTCCGATGCAATTTCTGCATTTCGTCGTAAATAAGAAGGTCCAAGGGATACAGTAGACCTGACATGAAGCATCGGAATCTATAACTAGTGTCACAAGAATGGTTCAAAAAATTGACAGTATGAAGAGTCAGTCCTCTTGTACTTAAGTCGGCATTGTGCATTTTGTATCTAATTCCGGTGCAATTTCTGTGTTTCATCGCCAATTAGAAGGGCAGAGGGATACAGTAAACCTGAAGTGAAGCATCGGAATCCATAACTAGTGTCACAGGAATGGTTCAAAACATAGTCAGTAAGAAGAGTCAGTCTTCTTGTACTTAATTCGGCATTGTGCATTTTTATTTAATTCCGATGCTATCTCTGGGTTTCATCGTCAATACGAAGGTCAGAGGGATACAGTAAACCTGAAGTGAAGCATCGGAATCTATACCTACTGTCACAGGAATGGTGCAAAACATAGACATTAGGTAGAGTCAGTCTTCTTGTATTTAAGTCGGCATTGTCCCTTTTGTATTAAATTCCGATGAAATTTCTTTGTTTCATCGTCAAATAGAAGGTCCAAGGGATACAGTAAACCTGAAGTGAAGCATCGGAATCTATAACTAGTGTCACAGGAATGGTTCAAAACATAGACAGTCAGAACAGTCAGTCTTCTTGCACTTAAGTCGGCATTGTGCCTTTTGTATTTCATTTCGATGCAATATCTGTGTTTCATCGTCAATAAGAAGGTCAGAGGGGTACAGTAAATCTGAAGTGAAGCATCGGAGTCTATAACGAGTGTCACAGGAATGATTCAAAACATACACCGTAAGAAGAGTCAGTCTTCTTGTACTTAAGTCGGCATTGTGCCTTTTTTATTTAATTCTGATGCAATTTCTGTGTTTCATCGTCGGTAAGAAGGTTGAAGGAATACAGTAAACTTGAAGTGAAGCATTGAATCTATAACTAGTGTCACAGGAATGGTTCAAAACATAGACAGTAAGAAGAGTCAGTCTTCTTGTAATTAAGTCGGAATTGTGCCTTTTGTATTTAATTCCGATGCAATTTCTGTGTTTCATCGTCAATAAGAAGGTCAGAGGGATACAGTAAACCTGAAGTGAAGCATGGGAATCTATAACTAGTGTCACACTAATGGTTCAAAACATAGACAGTAAGTAGAGTCAAACTTCTTGTACCTAAGTCAGCATTGTGCCTTTTCTATTTAATTCCGATGAAATGTCTGTGTTTCATCTTCAATTGGAAGGTCAGAGGGATACAGTAAACCTGAAATGAAGCATCGGAATCTATAACTTGTGTCACAGGAATGGTTCAAAACATAGACCGTAAGAAGAATCAGTCCTCTTGCACTTAAGTCGGCATTGTTCATCTTGTATCTAATTCCGATGCAATTTCTGTGATTCATCGTCAATTAGAAGGGCAGAGGGATTCAGAAAACCTGAAGTGAAGCATCGGAATCTTTAACTAGTGTCACAGGATTGGTTCAAAACATAGACAGTAGGAAGAGTCAGTCTTCTTGTACTTAAGTCGACATTGTGCCTCTTCTATTTATTTCCGATGCAATTTCTGTGTTTCATCGTCAACAAGAAGGTCCAAGGGATACATTAAACCTAAAGTGAAGCATCGGAATCTATAACTAGTGTCACAGGGATGGTTCAAAGCATAGACAGTAATAAGAGTCAGTCTTCTCGTACTTCAGTCGGCAATGTGCCTTTTGTATTTAATTCCGATGCAATTTCTGTGTTTCATCGTCAATAAGAGGGTCAGAGGGATACAATGAACCTGAAGTGAAGCATCGGAATCTGTAACTAGTGTCACAGGAAAGGTTCAAAATATAGTAAGTAAGAAGAGTCAGTCTTCTTGGACTTAACTTGGCATTGTGCCTTTTGTATTTAATTCCGATGCAATCTCTGTGTTTCATCGTCAATATGAAGGTCCAAGGCATACAGTAAACCTGAGGTTAGGCATCGGAATCCAAAACTGATCTCACAGGAAAGGTTCCAATCATAGAATGTAAGATGTGTACGTTCTTGTGTACTTAAGTAGGCATTGTGCCTTTTGCAATTAATTCCGATGCAATTTTTGTGTTTCATCGTCAATAAGAAGGTATACGGGATACAGTAAACCTCAGGTGAAGCATCATATTCTAAAACTGGTCTCACTGGAAAGGTTCAAAGCATAGACAGTAAGAAGAGTCAGTCTTCTTGTACTTAAGTCGGCAGTGTGCCTTTTGTATTAAATTCAGATGCAATTTCTGTGTTTCATCGTCAATAAGAAGGTCCAAGGTATCCAGTAAACCTGAAGTGAAGCATCGGAATCTAAAACTTGTCTCACAGGAAAGGTTCAAAACATACACAGTAAGAAGGGTCAGTCTTCTTGTACTTAAGTCGGCATTCCACCTTTTGTCTTTGATTCCGATGCAATTTCTGTGTTTCATCAACAATAAGATGGTCCAAGGAATACAGTAAACCAGAAGTGAAGCATCGGAATCTGAAACCTGGTCTCACAGGAACGGTTAGAATCATAGACAGTAACAAGAGTCAGTCATCTTGTACTTAAGTCGGCTTTTGAATTTTGTATTTAATTCCGATGCAACTTCTGTGTTTCATCGTCAATAAGAAGGTCCAAGGGATACAGTATACCTGAAGTGAAGCATCGGAATCTAAAACTGGTCTCACAGGAAAGATACAAAACATAGACAGTAAGAAGAGTTAGTCTTCTTGTACTTAAGTCTGCATTCTGCATTTTGTATTTAATTCCGATGCAATTTCTGTTTTTCATCGTCAATAAGAAGGTCCAAGGGATGCAGGTAACCTGAAGTGAAGGATCGATATCTGATACTGGTCTCACAGGAAAGGCTAAAATCATAGATTGTTAGAAGAGTCAATCCTCTTGTACTTAAGTCGGCATTATGACTTTTGTATTTAATTCCGATGCAATTTCTCTGTCTCATCGTCAATAAGAAGGTCCAATGGATACATTAAACCTAAAGCAAAGCATCGTAATCTAAAACTGGTCTCACTGGAAAGGCTCAGAACATAGACAGTAAGAAGAGTAACACTTCTTGTACTTAAGTCGGCATAGTGCCCTTTGTATTTAATTCCGATGCAATTTCTGTGTTTCATTGTCAAAAAGAAGGTCCGAGGGATACAGTACACCTGAAGTGAAGCATCGGAATCTAAAACTGGTCCCACAGGAAAGGTTCAAAACAAAGACTGTAAGAAGAGTCAGTCTTCTTGTACTTCAGTCGGCATTTTGCCTTTTGTATTTAATTCCGATGCAATTTCTGTGTTTCATCGTCAATAAGAAGGTCAGAGGGATACAGTAAACCTGAAGTGAAGCATCGGAATCTATAACTAGTGTCACAGGAATGGTTCAAAACATACACAGTAAGATGAGTCAGTGTTCTTGTACATAAGTCAGCATTGTGCCGTTTCTATTTATTTCCGATGCAATTTCTGCGATTCATCGTCAATAAGAAGGTCCAAGGGATACAGTAAATCTGAAGTGAAGCATCGGAATCTATAACTAGTGTCACAGGAATGGTTCAAAACATAGACAGTCAGAACAGTCAGTCTTCTTGTACTTAAGTCGGCATTGTGCCCTTTCTATTTAATTCCGATGCAATTTCTGTGTTTCATCTTCAACAGGAAGGTCACAGGGATACAGTAAACCTGATGTGAAGCATCGGAATCTATAACTAGTGTCACAGGAATGGTTCAAAACATAGACAGTAAAAAGAGTCAGTCTCCTTGTACTTAAGTCGGCATTGAACCTATTCTTTTTAATTCCGATGCAATTTCTGTGTTTCATCGTCAATAAGAAGGTCAGAGGCATACAGTAAACCTGAAGTGAAGCATCGGAATCTATAACTAGTGTCACAGGAATGGTTCAAAACATAGACAATAGGAAGGGTCAGTTGTCTCGTACTTAAGTCGGCATTGTGCGTTTTCTATTTAATTCCGATGCAATTTCTGCATTTCGTCGTAAATAAGAAGGTCCATGGGATACAGTAAACCTGACATGAAGCATCGGAATCTATAACTAGTGTCACAAGAATGGTTCAAAAAATAGACAGTAAGAAGAGTCAGTCCTCTTGTACTTAAGTCGGCATTGTGCATTTTGTATCTAATTCCGGTGCAATTTCTGTGTTTCATCGTCAATTAGAAGGGCAGACGGATACAGTAAACCTGAAGTGAAGCATCGGAATCCATAACTAGTGTCACAGGAATGGTTCAAAACATAGTCAGTAAGAAGAGTCAGTCTTCATGTACTTAATTCGGCATTGTGCATTTTTATTTAATTCCGATGCTATCTCTGTGTTTCATCGTCAATAAGGAGATCAGAGGTATACTGTAAACCTGAAGTGAAGCATTGGAATCTATAACTAGTGTCACAGGAATGGTTCAAAGCATAGACAGTAGGAAGAGTCTGTCTTCTTGTACTTAAGTCGGCATTGTGACTTTTGTATTTAATTCCGATGCAATTTCTGTGTTTCATCGTCAATAAGAAGGTTCAAGGGATACAGTACACCTGAAGGGAAGCATCAGAATCTAAAACTAGTGTCACAGGAATGGATCAAATCATAGACAGTAAGAAGAGTCAGTCTTCGTGTACTTAAGTCGGCATTGTGCCATTTGTATTTAATTCCGATGCAATTTCTGTGTTTCATCGTCAATAAGGAGGACCAAGGGATACAGTATACATATTGTGAAGCATCGGAATCTATAACTAGTGTCACAGGAATGGTTCAAAACATAGACAGTCAGAACAGTCAGTCTTCCTGCACTTAAGTCGGCATTGTGCCTTTTGTATTTCATTTCGATGCAATATCTGTGTTTCATCGTCAATAAGAAGGTCAGAGAGATACAGTAAATCTGAAGTGAAGCATCGGAATCTATAACGAGTGTCACAGGAATGTTTCAAATCATACACCGTAAGAAGAGTCAGTCTTCTTGTACTTAAGTCGGCATTGTGCCTTTTGTATTTAATTCTGATGCAATTTCTGTGTTTCATCGTCGGTAAGAAGGTTCAAGGAATACGGTAACGATGAAGTGAAACATTGAATCTATAACTAGTGTCACAGGAATGGTTCAAAACATAGACAGTAAGAAGAAACAGTCTTCTTGTAATTAAGTCGGAATTGTGCCTTTTGTATTTAATTCCGATGCAATTTCTGTGTTTCATCGTCAATAAGAAGGTCAGAGGGATACAGTAAACCTGGATTGAAGCATCGGAATCTATAACTTGTGTCACAGGAATGGTTCAAAACATACACAGTAAGATGAGTCAGTCTTCTTGTACATAAGTCAGCAATGTGCCGTTTCTATTTAATTCCGATGCAATTTCTGTGATTCATCGTCAATAAGAAGGTACAAGGGATACAGTGAACCTGAAGTGAAGCATGGGAATCTATAACTAGTGCCACACTAATGGTTCAAAACATAGACAGTAAGTAGAGTCAAACTTCTTGTACCTAAGTCAGCATTGTGCCTTTTCTATTTAATTCTGATGAAATGTCTGTGTTTCATCTTCAATTGGAAGGTCAGAGGGATACAGTAAACCTGAAATGAAGCATCGGAATCTATAACTTGTGTCACAGGAATGGTTCAAAACATAGACAGTAAGAAGAGTCAGTCCTCTTGCACTTAAGTCGGCATTGTTCATTTTGTATCTAATTCCGATGCAATTTCTGTGTTTCATCGTCAATTAGAAGGGCAGAGGGATACAGAAAAACTGAAGTGAAGAATCTGAATCTTTAACTAGTGTCACAGGATTGGTTCAAATCATTGACAGTAGGAAGAGTCAGTCTTCTTGTACTTAAGTCGGCATTGTGCCTCTTCTGTTTATTTCCGATGCAATTTCTGAGTTTCATCGTCAACAAGAAGGTCCAAGGGATACAGTAAACCTAATGTGAAGCATCGGAATCTATAACTAGTGTCACAGGAATGGTTCAAAGCATAGACAGTAATAAGAGTCAGTCTTCTCGTACTTCAGTCGGCAATGTGCCTTTTGTATTTAATTCCGATGCAATTTCTGTGTTTCATCGTCAATAAGAAGGTCAAAGGAATACAATGAACCTGAAGTGAAGCATCGGAATCTGTAACTAGTGTCACAGGAGAGGTTCAAAATATAGTAAGTAAGAAGAGTCAGTCTTCTTGCACTTAACTCGGCATTGTGCCTTTTGTATTTAATTCCGATGCAATTTCTGTGTTTCATCGCCAATAAGAAGGTCCAAGGGATACAGTAAACCAGAAGTGAACCATCGAAATCTAAAACTGGTCTCACAGGAAAGGTTAAATCATAGACAGTAAGAAGAGTCAGTCTTCTGATACTTAAGTGGGCATTGTGCTTTGTCTATTTAATTCCTACGCAGTTTCTGTGTTTCATCGTCAGTAAGAAGGTCCAAGGGATACAGTAAACCTGACGTAAAGCAGCGGAAACTATAACAGGTCTCACAGGAATGGTTCAAAGCATAGACAGTAAGATGAGTCAGTCTTATTGTACTTAAGTCAGCATTCCGCATTTGTATTTAACTCCAATGCAATTTCTGTGTTTCATCGTCAATAAGAAGGTCCAAGTAATACAGTAAACATGAATTGAAGCATCGGAATCTGAAACTGGTCTCACAGGAAAGGTTAAATACATAGACAGTAAGAAGAGTCAGTCATCTTGTACTTAAGTCGGCTTTGTGCCTTTTGTATTTAATTCCGATGCAATCTCTGTGTTTCATCGTCAATATGAAGGTCCAAGGCATACAGTAAACCTGAGGTGAGGCATCGGAATCTATAACTGATCTCACAGGAAAGGTTCCAATCATAGAATGTAAGATGAGTCAGTTCTTGTGTACTTGGGTAGGCATTGTGCCTTTTGCAATTAATTCCGATGCAATTTTTGTGTTTCATCGTCAATAAGAAGGTATACGGGATACAGTAAACCTGAGGTGAAGCATCATATTCTAAAACTGGTCTCACTGGAAAGGTTCAAAGCATAGACAGTAAGAAGAGTCAGTCTTCTGGTACTTAATTCGGCAGTGTGCCTTTTGTATTAAATTCAGAAGCAATTTCTGTGTTTCATCGTCAATAAGAAGGTCCAAGGGTCACGGTAAAGCTGAAGTGAAGCTTCGGAATCTATAACTAGTGTCACAGAAATGGTTCAAGACATAGACAGTAAGAAGAGTCAGTCTTCTTGTACTTAAGTCGGCATTGTACCTATTCTTTTTAATTCCGATGCAATTTCTGTGTTTCATCGTCAATAAGAAGGTCAGAGGCATACAGTAAACCTGAAGTGAAGCATCGGAATCTATAACTAGTGTCACAGGAATGGTTCAAAACATAGACAATAGGAAGGGTTAGTCTTCTCGTACTTAAGTCGGCATTGTGCGTTTTCTATTTAATTCCGATGCAATTTCTGCATTTCGTCGTAAATAAGAAGGTCCAAGGGATACAGTAAACATATTGTGAAGCATCGGAATCTAAAACTGGTCTCTCAGGAAATGTTCACAACATAGTCAGTAAGAAGAATCAGTCTTCTTGTACTTAAGTCGGCATTGTTCCTTTTGTATTTAATTCCGATGCAAGTTCTGTGCTTCATCGTCAATAAGAAGGTCAGAGTGATACAGTAAACCTGGCGTGAAGCATCGGAATGTATAAGTAGTGTCACAGGAATGGTTCAAAACATAAACTGTTGGAAGAGTCACTCTTCTTGTACTTGAGTCGGCATTGTGCCTTTTTTATTTATTTCCGTTGCAATTTCTGTGTTTCATCGTCAATAAGAAGGTCAGAGAGATACAGCAACCTGAATTGACGCATCGGAATCTATAACTAGTGCCACAGGAATGGTTCAAAACATAGACAGTAAGAAGAGTCAGTCTTCTTGTACTTAAGTCGGCATTGTGCCTTTTGTATTTAATTAAGATGCAATTTCTGTGTTTCATCGTCAATAAGAAGGTCAGAGGGATACAGTAAACCTGACATGAAGCATCGGAATCTATAACTAGTGTCACAAGAATGGTTCAAAAAATTGACAGTAAGAAGAGTCAGTCCTCTTGTACTTCAGTCGGCATTGTGCATTTTGTATCTAATTCCGGTGCAATTTCTGTGTTTCATCGTCAATTAGAAGGGCAGAGGGATACAGTAAACCTGAAGTGAAGCATCCTAATTCATAACTAGTGTCACAGGAATGGTTCAAAACATAGACAGTCAGAACAGTCAGTCTTCTTGCACTTAAGTCGGCATTGTGCATTTTTATTTAATTCCGATGCTATCTCTGTGTTTCATCGTCAATAAGGAGATCAGAGGTATACTGTAAACCTGAAGTGAAGCATTGGAATCTATAACTAGTGTCACAGGAATGGTTCAAAGCATAGACAGTAGGAAGAGTCTGTCTTCTTGTACTTATGTCGGCATTGTGACTTTTGTATTTAATTCCGATGCAATTTCTGTGTTTCATCGTCAATAAGAAGGTTCAAGGGATACAGTACACCTGAAGTGAAGCATCGGAATCTAAAACTAGTGTCACAGGAATGGTTAAAATCATAGACAGTAAGAAGAGTCAGTCTTCGTGTACTTAAGTCGGCATTGTGGCATTTGTATTTAATTCCGATGCAATTTCTGTGTTTCATCGTCAATAAGGACGACCAAGGGATACAGTAAACATATTGTGAAGCATCGGAATCTAAAACTGGTCTCACAGGAAATGTTCACAACATAGTCAGTAAGAAGAGTCAGTCTTCTTGTACTTAAGTCGGCATTGTTCCTTTTGTATTTAATTCCAATGCAATATCTGTGTTTCAGCGTCAATACGAAGGTCAGAGGGATACAGTAAACCTGAAGTGAAGCATCGGAATCTATACCTAGTGTCACAGGAATGGTGCAAAACATAGACATTAGGTAGAGTCAGTCTTCTTGTATTTAAGTCGGCATTGTCCCTTTTGTATTAAATTTCGATGAAATTTCTTTGTTTCATCGTCAAATAGAAGGTCCAAGGGATACAGTAAACCTGAAGTGAAGCATCGGAATCTATAACTAGTGTCACAGGAATGGTTCAAAACATAGACAGTCAGAACAGTCAGTCTTCTTGCACTTAAGTCGGCATTGTGCCTTTTGTGTTTCATTTCGATGCAATATCTGTGTTTCATCGTCAATAAGAAGGTCAGAGGGATACAGTAAATCTGAAGTGAAGCATCGGAGTTATAACGAGTGTCACAGGAATGATTCAAAACATACACCGTAAGAAGAGTCAGTCTTCTTGTACTTAAGTCGGCATTGTGCCTTTTGTATTTAATTCTGATGCAATTTCTGTGTTTCATCGTCGGTAAGGAGGTTCAAGGAATACAGTAAACTTGAAGTGAAGCATTGAATCTATAACTAGTTTCACAGGAATGGTTCAAAACATAGACAGTAAGAAGAGTCAGTCTTCTTGTAATTAAGTCGGAATTGTGCCTTTTGTATTTAATTCCGATGCAATTTCTGTGTTTCATCGTCAATAAGAAGGTCAGAGGGATACAGGAAACCTGGATTGAAGCATCGGAATCTATAACTAGTGTCACAGAAATGGTTCAAAACATACACAGTAAGATGAGTCAGTCTTCTTGTACATAAGTCAGCAATGTGCCGTTTCTATTTAATTCCGATGCAATTTCTGTGATTCATCGTCAATAAGAAGGTACAAGGGATACAGTAAACCTGAAGTGAAGCATGGGAATCTATAACTAGTGTCACACTAATGGTTCAAAACATAGACAGTAAGTAGAGTCAAACTTCTTGTACCTAAGTCAGCATTGTGCCTTTTCTATTTAATTCCGATGAAATGTCTGTGTTTCATCTTCAATTGGAAGGTCAGAGGGATACAGTAAACCTGAAATGAAGCATCGGAATCTATAACTTGTGTCACAGGAATGGTTCAAAACATAGACAGTAGGAAGAGTCAGTCCTCTTGCACTTAAGTCGGCATTGTTCATTTTGTATATAATTCCGATGCAATTTCTGTGTTTCATCGTCAATTAGAAGGGCAGAGGGATACAGAAAACCTGAAGTGAAGCATCGGAATCTTTAACTAGTGTCACAGGATTGGATCAAAACATAGACAGTAGGAACAGTCAGTCTTCTTGTACTTAAGTCGGCATTGTGCCTCTTCTATTTATTTCCGATGCAATTTCTGTGTTTCATCGTCAACAAGAAGGTCCAAGGGATACAGTAAACATGAAGTGAAGCTTTGGAATCTGAAACTGGTCTCACAGGAAAGGTTAAAAACATAGACAGTAAGAAGAGTCAGTCATCTTGTACTTAAGTCGGCTTTGTGCCTTTTGTATTTAATTCCGATGCAATCTTTGTGTTTCATCGTCAATATGAAGGTCCAAGGCATACAGTAAACCTGCGGTTAGGCATCGGAATCTAAAACTGATCTCACAGGAAAGGTTCCAATCATAGAATGTAAGATGAGTCAGTTCTTGTGTACTTAAGTAGGCATTGTGCCTTTTGTATTTAATTCCGATGCAATTTCTGTGTTTCATCGTCAATAAGAAGGTATACGGGATACAGTAAACCTGAGGTGAAGCATCATATTCTAAAACTGGTCTCACTGGAAAGGATCAAAGCATAGACAGTAAGAAGAGTCAGTCTTCTTGTGCTTAAGTCGGCAGTGTGCCTTTTGTATTACATTCAGATGCAATTTCTGTGTTTCATCGTCAATAAGAAGGTCCAAGGTATCCAGTAAACCTGAAGTGAAGCATCGGAATCTAAAACTTGTCTCACAGGAAAGGTTCAAAACATACACAGTAAGAAGAGTCAGTCTTCTTGTACTTAAGTCGGCATTCCGCCTTTTGTCTTTGATTCCGATGCAATTTCTGTGCTTCATCAACAATAAGATGGTCCAAGGAATACAGTAAACCAGAAGTGAAGCATCGGAATCTGAAACTGGTCTCACAGGAACGGTTAGAATCATAGACAGTAACAAGAGTCAGTCATCTTGTACTTAAGTCGGCTTTTGAATTTTGTATTTAATTCCGATGCAACTTCTGTGTTTCATCGTCAATAAGAAGGTCCAAGGGATACAGTATACCCGAAGTGAAGCATCGGAATCTAAAACTGGTCTCACAGGAAAGATACAAGACATAGACAGTAAGAAGAGTTAGTCTTCTTGTACCCTTAGTCGGCATTCTGCCTTTTGTATTTAATTCCGATGCAAATTCTGTTTTTCATCGTCAATAAGAAGGTCCAAGGGATACAGGTAA
Source organism: Schistocerca americana (assembly GCF_021461395.2). Lineage (NCBI taxonomy): Eukaryota > Metazoa > Arthropoda > Insecta > Orthoptera > Acrididae > Schistocerca > Schistocerca americana. The sequence continues at coordinate 12,123,514 of NC_060121.1, read as the reverse complement.
CCTGAAGTGAAGGATCGATATCTGATACTGGTCTCACAGGAAAGGCTAAAATCATAGAATGTTAGAAGAGTCAATCCTCTTGTACTTAAGTCGGCATTGTGCCTTTTGTATTTAATCCTGATGCAATTTCTCTGTCTCATCGTCAATAAGAAGGTCCAATGGATACATTAAACCAGAAGCAAAGCATCGTAATCTAAAACTGGTCTCACTGGAAAGGCTCAGAACATAGACAGTAAGAAGAGTAACACTTCTTGTACTTAAGTCGGCATAGTGCCCTTTGTATTTAATTCCGATGCAATTTCTGAGTTTCATTGTCAAAAAGAAGGTCCGAGGGATACAGTACACCTGAAGTGAAGCATCGGAAACTAAAACTGGTCTCACAGGAAAGATACAAGACATAGACAGTAAGAAGAGTTAGTCTTCTTGTACTTAAGTCGGCATTCTGCCTTTTGTATTTAATTCCGATGCAAATTCTGTTTTTCATCGTCAATAAGAAGGTCCAAGGGATACAGGTAACCTGAAGTGAAGGATCGATATCTGATACTGGTCTCACAGGAAAGGCTAAAATCATAGAATGTTAGAAGAGTCAATCCTCTTGTACTTAAGTCGGCATTGTGCCTTTTGTATTTAATTCCGATGCAATTTCTCTGTCTCATCGTCAATAAGAAGGTCCAATGGATACATTAAACCAGAAGCAAAGCATCGTAATCTAAAACTGGTCTCACTGGAAAGGCTCAGAACATAGACAGTAAGAAGAGTAACACTTCTTGTACTTAAGTCGGCATAGTGCCCTTTGTATTTAATTCCGATGCAATTTCTGAGTTTCATTGTCAAAAAGAAGGTCCGAGGGATACAGTACACCTGAAGTGAAGCATCGGAAACTAAAACTGGTCCCACAGAAAAGCTTCAAAACAAAGACTGTAAGAAGAGTCAGTCTTCTTGTACTTCAGTCGGCATTTTGCCTTTTGTATTTAATTCCGATGCAATTTCTGTGTTTCATCGTCAATACGAAGGTCCAAGGGATACATTAAACCTGACGTGAAGCATCGATATCTAAATCTGGTGTTACAGGAAAGGTTCAAATCATAGAAGGTAAGAAGAGTCAGTCCTCTTGTACTTAAGTCGGCATTGTGCCTTATGAATTTAATTCCGATGCAATTTCTGTGTTTCATCGTCAATAAGAAGATCTAACTGATACAGTAAACCTATGGTGAAGCATCGGAATCAAAAACTGGTCTCACACGAAAGGTACAAATCATAGACAGTAAGAAGAGTCAGTCTTCTAGTACATAAGTCAGCATGGTGCCTTTTGTATTAAATTCCGATGCAATTTCTGTGTTTCGTCGTCAAAAAGAAGGTCCAAGGGATACGGTAAACCTGAAGTGAAGCATCGGAATCTAAAACTGGTCTCACAGGAAAGATACAAAACATAGACAGTAAGAGGAGTTAGTCTTCTAGTACTTAAGTCGGCATTCTGCCTTTCGTATTTAATTCCGATGCAATTTCTGTGTTTCATCGTCAATAAGAAGGACCAAGGGATACAGTAAACCTGAAGTGAGGCATCGGAATCTATAACTGGTGTCACAGAAATGGTTCAAAACAACGACAGTAATAAGAGTCAGTCATCTTGTACTTAATTCGGCATTGTGCCTTTTTATTTAATTCCGATGCAATTACTGTGTTTTATCGTCAATAAGAAGGTCCAAGGGATACAGTAAAGCTGAAGTGAAGCTTCGGAATCTATAACTAGTGTCACAGAAATGGTTCAAGACATAGTCAGTAAGAAGAATCAGTCTTCTTGTACTTATTTCGGCATTGTGCCTTTTCTATTTAATTCCGATGCAAATTCTGTGCCTCATCGTCAATAAGAAGGTCGGAGTGATACAGTAAACCTGACGTGAAGCATCGGAATGTATAAGTAGTGTCACAGGAATGGTTCAAAACATAAACAGTAGGAAGAGTCACTCTTCTTGTACTTGAGTCGGCATTGTGCCTTTTGTATTTATTTCCGTTGCAATTTCTGTGTTTCATCGTCGATAAGAAGGTCAGAGAGATACAGCAACCTGAATTGAAGGATCGGAATCTATAACTAGTGTCACAGGAATGGTTCAAAACATAGACAGTAAGATGAGTCTGTGTTCTTGTACATAAGTCAGCATTGTGCCGTTTCTATTTATTTCCGATGCAATTTCTGCGATTCATCGTCAATAAGAAGGTCCAAGGGATACAGTAAATCTGAAGTGAAGCATCGGAATCTATAACTAGTATCACAGGAATGGTTCAAAACATAGACAGTCAGAACAGTCAGTCTTCTTGTACTTAAGTCGGCATTGTGCCTTTTGTATTTAATTCCGATGCAATTTCTGTGTTTCATCGTCAATAAGAAGGTCAGAGGGATACAGTAAACCTGAAGTGAAGCATCGGAATCTATAACTAGTGTCACAGGAATGGTTCAAAACATACACAGTAAGATGAGTCTGTGTTCTTGTACATAAGTCAGCATTGTGCCGTTTCTATTTATTTCCGATGCAATTTCTGCGATTCATCGTCAATAAGAAGGTCCAAGGGATACAGTAAATCTGAAGTGAAGCATCGGAATCTATAACTAGTATCACAGGAATGGTTCAAAACATAGACAGTCAGAACAGTCAGTCTTCTTGTACTTAAGTCGGCATTGTGCCTTTTCTATTTAATTCCGATGCAATTTCTGTGTTTCATCTTCAACAGGAAGGTCACAGGGATACAGTAACCCTGAAGTGAAGCATCGGAATCTATAACTAGTGTCACAGGAATGGTTCAAAACATAGACAGTAAGAAGAGTCAGTCTTCTTGTACTTAAGTCGGCATTGTACCTATTCTTTTTTATTCCGATGCAATTTCTGTGTTTCATCGTCAATAAGAAGGTCAGAGGCATACAGTAAACCTGAAGTGAAGCATCGGAATCTATAACTAGTGTCACAGGAATGGTTCAAAACATAGACAATAGGAAGGGTCAGTCTTCTCGTACTTAAGTCGGCATTGTGCGTTTTCTATTTAATTCCGATGCAATTTCTGCATTTCGTCGTAAATAAGAAGGTCCAAGGGATACAGTAAACCTGACATGAAGCATCGGAATCTATAACTAGTGTCACAAGAATGGTTCAAAAAATAGACAGTAAGAAGAGTCAGTCCGGTTGTACTTAAGTCGGCATTGTGCTTTTTGTATCTAATTCCGGTGCAATTTCTGTGTTTCATCGTCAATTAGAAGGGCAGAGGGATACAGTAATCCTGAAGTGAAGCATCGGAATCCATAACTAGTGTCACAGGAATGGTTCAAAACATAGTCAGTAAGAAGAGTCAGTCTTCTTGTACTTAATTCGGCATTGTGCATTTTTATTTAATTCCGATGCTATCTCTGTGTTTCATCGTCAATTAGGAGATCAGAGGTATACTGTAAACCTGAAGTGAAGCATTGGAATCTATATCTAGTGTCACAGGAATGGTTCAAAGCATAGACAGTAGGAAGAGTCTGTCTTCTTGTACTTAAGTCGGCATTGTGACTTTTGTATTTAATTCCGATGCAATTTCTGTGTTTCATCGTCAATAAGAAGGTTCAAGAGCTGCAGTACACCTGAAGTGAAGCATCAGAATCTAAAACTAGTGTCACAGGAATGGTTCAAATCATAGACAGTAAGAAGAGTCAGTCTTTGTGTACTTAAGTCGGCATTGTGCCATTTGTATTTAATTCCGTTGCAATTTCTGTGTTTCATCGTCAATAAGGAGGACCAAGGGATACAGTAAATATATTGTGAAGCATCGGAATCTAAAACTGGTCTCACAGGAAATGTTCACAACATAGTCAGTAAGAAGAGTCAGTCTTCTTGTACTTAAGTCGGCATTGTTCCTTTGGTATTTAATTCCAATGCAATATCTGTGTTTCAGCGTCAATACGAAGGTCAGAGGGATACAGTAAACCTGAAGTGAAGCATCGGAATCTATAACTAGTGTCACAGGAATGGTTCAAAACATAGACAGTCAGAACAGTCAGTCTTCTTGCACTTAAGTCGGCATTGTGCCTTTTGTATTTCATTTCGATGCAATATCTGTGTTTCATCGTCAATAAGAAGGTCAGAGGGATACAGTAAATCTGAAGTGAAGCATCGGAGTCTATAACGAGTGTCACAGGAATGATTCAAAACATACACCGTAAGAAGAGTCAGTCTTCTTGTACTTAAGTCGGCATTGTGCCTTTTGTATTTAATTCTGATGCAATTTCTGTGTTTCATCGTCGGTAAGAAGGTTCAAGGAATACAGTAAACTTGAAGTGAAGCATTGAATCTATAACTAGTGTCACAGGAATGGTTCAAAACATAGACAGTAAGAAGAAACAGTCTTCTTGTAATTAAGTCGGAATTGTGCCTTTTGTATTTAATTCCGATGCAATTTCTGTGTTTCATCGTCAATAAGAAGGTCAGAGGGATACAGTAAACCTGGATTGAAGCATCATAATCTATAACTAGTGTCACAGGAATGGTTCAAAACATACACTGTAAGATGAGTCAGTCTTCTTGTACATAAGTCAGCAATGTGCCGTTTCTATTTAGTTCCGATGCAATTTCTGTGATTCATCGTCAATTAGAAGGTACAAGGGATACAGTAAACCTGAAGTGAAGCATGGGAATCTATAACTAGTGTCACACTAATGGTTCAAAACATAGACAGTAAGTAGAGTCAAACTTCTTGTGCCTAAGTCAGCATTGTGCCTTTTCTATTTAATTCCGATGAAATGTCTGTGTTTCATCTTCAATTGGAAGGTCAGAGGGATACAGTAAACCTGAAATGAAGCATCGGAATCTATAACTTGTGTCACAGGAATGGTTCAAAACATAGACAGTAAGAAGAGTCAGTCTTCTTGCACTTAAGTCGGCATTGTTCATTTTGTATCTAATTCCGATGCAATTTCTGTGTTTCATCGTCAATTAGAAGGGCAGAGGGATACAGAAAACCTGAAGTGAAGCATCGGAATCTTTAACTAGTGTCACAGGATTGGTTCAAAACATAGACAGTAGGAAGAGTCAGTCTTCTTGTACTTAGTCGGCATTGTGCCTCTTCTATTTATTTCCGATGCAATTTCTGTGTTTCATCGTCAACAAGAAGGTCCAAGGGATACAGTAAACCTAAAGTGAAGCATCGGAATCTATAACTAGTGTCACAGGAATGGTTCAAAGCATAGACAGTAATAATTGTCAGTCTTCTCGTACTTCAGTCGGCAATGTGCCTTTTGTATTTAATTCCGATGCAATTTCTGTGTTTCATCGTCAATAAGAAGGTCAGAGGGATACAATGAACCTGAAGTGAAGCATCGGAATCTGTAACTAGTGTCACAGGAGAGGTTCAAAATATAGTAAGTAAGAAGAGTCAGTCTTCTTGGACTTAACTCGGCATTGTGCCTTTTGTATTTAATTCCGGTGCAATTTCTGTGTTTCATCGTCAATAAGAAGGTCCAAGGGATACAGTAAACCAGAAGTGAACCATCGAAATCTAAAACTGGTCTCAAGGGAAAGGTTAAATCATAGACAGTAAGAAGAGTCAGTCTTCTGGTACTTAAGTAGGCATTGTGCTTTGTCTATTTAATTCCTATGCAGTTTCTGTGTTCCATCGTCAATAAGAAGGTCCAAGGGATACAGTAAACCTGACGTAAAGCAGCGGAATGTAAAACAGGTCTCACAGGAATGGTTCAAACATAGACAGAAAGATGAGTCAGTCTTATTGTACTTAAGTCAGCATTCCGCATTTGTATTTAACTCCAATGCAATTTCTGTGTTTCATCGTCAATAAGAAGGTCCAAGGAATACAGTAAACATGAAGTGAAGCATCGGAATCTGAAACTGGTCTCACAGGAAAGGTTAAAGACATAGACAGTAAGAAGAGTCAGTCATCTTGTACTTATGTCGGCTTTGTGCCTTTTGTATTTAATTCCGATGCAATCTCTGTGTTTCATCGTCAATATGAAGGTCCAAGGCATACAGTAAACCTGAGGTGAGGCATCGGAATCTAAAACTGATCTCACAGGAAAGGTTCCAATCATAGAATGTAAGATGAGTCAGTTCTTGTGTACTAAAGTAGGCATTGTGCCTTTTGCAATTAATTCCGATGCAATTTTTGTGTTTCATCGTCAATAAGAAGGTATACGGGATACAGTATACCTGTGGTGAAGCATCATATTCTGAAACTGGTCTCACTGGAAAGGTTCAAAGCATAGACAGTAAGATGAGTCGGTCTTTTTGTACTTAAGTCGGCAGTGTGCCTTTTGTATTAAATTCAGATGCAATTTCTGTGTTTCACCGTTAATAAGAAGGTCCAAGGTATCCAGTAAACCTGAAGTGAAGCATCGGAATCTAAAACTTGTCTCACAGGAAAGGTTCAAAACATACACAGTAAGAAGAGTCAGTCTTCTTGTACTTAAGTCGGCATTCCGCCTTTTGTCTTTGATTCCGATGCAATTTCTGTGTTTCATCAACAATAAGATGGTCCAAGGAATACAGTAAACCAGAAGTGAAGCATCGCAATCTGAAACTGGTCTCACAGGTACGGTTAGAATCATAGACAGTAACAAGAGTCAGTCATCTTGTACTTAAGTCGGCTTTTGAATTTTGTATTTAATTCCGATGCAACTTCTGTGTTTCATCGTCAATAAGAAGGTCCAAGGGATACAGTATACCTGAAGTGAAGCATCGGAATCTAAAACTGGTCTCACAGGAAAGATACAAAACATAGACAGTAAGAAGAGTTAGTCTTCTTGTACTTAAGTCGGCATTCTGCCTTTTGTATTTAATTCCGATGCAATTTCTGTTTTTCATCGTCAATAAGAAGGTCCAAGGGATACAGGTAACCTGAAGTGAAGGATCGATATCTGATACTGGTCTCACAGGAAAGGCTAAAATCATAGAATGTTAGAAGAGTCAATCCTCTTGTACTTAAGTCGGCATTGTGCCTTTTGTATTTAATTCCGATGCAATTTCTCTGTCTCATCGTCAATAAGAAGGTCCAATGGATACATTAAACCTGAAGCAAAGCATCGTAATCTAAAACTGGTCTCACTGGAAAGGCTCAGAACGTAGACAGTAAGAAGAGTAACACTTCTTGTACTTAAGTCGGCATAGTGCCCTTTGTATTTAATTCCGATGCAATTTCTGTGTTTCATTGTCAAAAAGATGGTCCGAGGGATACAGTACACCTGAAGTGAAGCATCGGAATCTAAAACTGGTCCCACAGGAAAGGTTCAAAACAAAGACTGTAAGAAGAGTCAGTCTTCTTGTACTTTAGTCGGCATTTTGCCTTTTGTATTTAATTCCGATGCAATTTCTGTGTTTCATCGTCAATACGAAGGTCCAAGGGATACATTAAACCTGAAGCGAAGCATCGGAATCCAAAACTGGTCTCACTGGAAAAGCTCAAATCATAGACAGTAAGAAGAGTCACACTGCTTGTACTTAAGTCGTCACTGTGCCCTTTGTATTTAATTCCGATGCAATGTCTGTGTTTCATTGTCAAAGAGAAGATCCGAGAGATACGGTAAACCTGAAGTGAAGCATCGGAATCTAAAACTGGTCTCACTGGAAAGGTTCAGAACATAAACTGTAAGAAGAGTCAGTCTTCTTGTACTTACGGCGGCATTTTGCCTTTTGTATTTAATTCTTATGCCATTTCTGTGTTTCATCGTCAATACGAAGGTCCAAGGGATACAGTAAACCTGACGTGAAGCATCGATATTGAATCCTGGTCTCACAGGAAAGGCTAAAATCATGGAATGTGCGAAGAGACAGTCCTCTTTTACTTAAGTCGGCATTGTGCCTTTTGTATTTAATTCCGATGCAATTTCTGTGTTTCATCGTCAAAAAGAAGGTCCAAGGGATACAGTAAACCTGAAGTGAAGCATCGGAACCAAAAACTGGTCTCACAGGAGAGGTTAAAAACGAAGTCACTAAGAAGAGTCAGACATCGTGTACTTAAGTCGGGATTGTGCCATTTTTGTTTAATTATGATGCAGTTACGTGTTTCATCGTCAATAAGAAGGTTCAAGCGATACAGTAAACCAGAAGTGAACTATCGGTATCTAAAACTGGTCTCACAGGAATGGTTCAAAACATAGACAGTAAGAAGAGTCAGTCTTCTTGTACTTCAGTCGGCAATGTGATTTTTGCATTTAATTCCGATGCAATTTCAGTGTTTCATCGTCGATATGAAGCTTCAAGGGATACAGTAAACCTGAAGTGAAGCATCGGAATCGAAAACTGGTCTCACAGGAAAGGTTCAAAGCATACACAGTAAGAATAGTCAGTCTTCCTGTACTTAAGCCGGCATTGTGATTTTTGTATTTAATTCCGATGCCATTTCTGTGTTTCATCGTCAATTAGAAGGTCCAAGGGATACAGTAAACCTGAAGTGAAGCATCGATATCTAAATCAGGTGTTACAGGAAAGGTTCAAATCATAGAAAGTAAGAAGAGTCAGTCCTCTTGTACTTAAGTCGGCATTGTGCCTTTTGCATATATATCTGATGCAATTTCAGTGTTTCATCGTCAATAAGGTCCATGGGATACAGTAAACCGGCAGTGAAGCATCGGAATCTAAAACTGGTCTCACAGGAAATGTTTAAACCATAGACAGTGAGAGGAGTCAGTCTTCTTGTACTTATGTCAGCATTGAGCATTTTGTATTTAATTCCGATGCGATTTCTGTGTTTCATCATCACTTAGAAGGTCCAAATTATACAGTAAACCTGAAGTGAAGTATCGGAATGTAAAACTGGTCAAACAGGAAAGGTTCAAAACATAGACAGTAAGAAAAGTCAGTCTTCTTGTACTTATGTCGGCATTGTGCCTTATGTATTTAATTCCGATGCAATTTCTGTGTTTCATCGTCAATAAGAAGATCTAACTGATACAGTAAACCTATGGTGAAGCATCGGAATCAAAATCTGGTCTCACACGAAAGGTTCAAATCATAGACAGTAAGAAGAGTGAGTCTTCTTGTACTTAAGTCGCCATTGTGCCTTTTGTATTAAATTCCGATGCAATATCTGTGTTTCATCGTCCATAAAAGGGTCCAAGGGATACAGCAAACCTGAAGTGAAGCATCGATATCTAAAACTGGTCCCACAGGAGAGGCTAATATCATACAATGTAAGAAGAGTCAGACCTTTTGTACTTAAGGCGCCATTGTGCCTCTTGTACGTAATTCCAATGCCATTACTGTGTTTCATCGTCAACAAGAAGGTCCAAGGGATACAGTAAACTAGAAGTGAAGCATCGGAATCTAAAACTGGTCTCACAGGAAAGGTTCACAACATAGACAGTAAAAAGTGTCAGTCTTCTTGTACTTAAGTCGGCATTGTGCCTTTTGTATTTAATTCCGATGCACTTTCTGAGTTTCATCGTCAATAAGAAGATCCAAGGGATACAGTAAACCTGAAGTCAAGCATCAGAATCTAAAACTGGTCTCACAGAAAAGGTTCAAATCATTGACAGTAAGAAGAGTCAGTCTTCTTGTACTTAAGTTATCATTTTGCCTTTTGAATTTAATTCCGATCCACTTCCTGTGTCTCATCGTCAATAAGAAGGTATAAGGGATACAGTAAACTAGAAGTGAAGCATCGGAATCTAAAACTGGTCTCACAGGAAAGGTTCAAAACATAGACAGTAAGAAGAGTCAGTCTTCTTGTACTTATGTCGGCATTGTGCCTTTTGTATTTAATTCCGATGCAATTTCTGTGTTTCATCGTCAATAAGAAGGTCCAAGGGATACAGTAAACCTGAAATGAAGCATCGGAATCTAAAACTGGTCTCACAGGAAAGGTTAAAACATAGACAATAAGAAGAGTCAGTCTTCTTGCACTTAAGTCGTCATTATGCCTTTTGTATTTAATTCCGATGCAATTTCTGTGTTTCATCGTCAAAAGGAAGGTCCAAGGGATACAGTAAACCTGAAGTGAAGCATCGATATCTAAAACTGGTCTCACAGGAAAGGCTAAAATCATAGAATGTAAGAAGAGCCAATCCTCTTGTATTCAATTGGCATTGTGCCTTTTGTATTTAAGTCCAATGCAATTTCTGTGTTTCATTGTCAATAAGAAGGTCCCAGGGATACAGTATACCTAAAGTGAAGCATCAGGACCTAAAACTTGTGTCACAGGAAAGCTTCTAAGCATAGACAGTAAGAGCAGTCAGTCTTCTTGTACTTAAGTCGGCATTGTGCCTTTTGTATTTAATTCCGATGCAATTTCTGTGCTTCATCGTCAATATGAATATCCAAAGGATTTAGTAAACCTGAAGTGAAGCATCGGACTCAAAACTGGTCTCACAGGATAGGTTCAAATCATTGAATGTAAGAAGAGTCAGTACTCTTGTCCATAAGTCGGCATTGTGCCTTTTGTATCTATTTCCGATGCTATTTCTGTGTTTCATCGTCAATAAGAAGGTCCAAGGGATACATGAAACCTGAAATGAAGCATCGGAATCTAAAACTGGTCTCACAGGAAAGGTTCACAATATAGACCGAAAGAAGAGTCAGTCTTCTTGTACTTAAGTCACCATTGTGCCTCTTGTATTTAATTCCGTTGCAATTTCTGTGCTACATCGTCAATACGAAGGTCCAAGGAACACAGTAAACCTGAAGTGAAGCACCGGAATGTAAAACTGGTCTCACAGGAAAGGTTCACAACATAGACAGTAAAAAGAGCCAGTCTTCTTGTACTTAAGTCCTCATTGTGAGTTTTGTATTTAATTCCGATGCAATTTCTGTGTTTCATCGACAAAAGGAAGGTCCAAGGAATACAGTATACCTGAAGTGAAGCATCGATATCTAAAACTGATCTCAGAGGTTAGCCTCAAATCGTAGAATGTAAGAAGAGTAATTCCTATTGTACTTATGTCGGCATCGTGCGTTTTGTATTTAATTCAGATAAAATTTCTGTGTTTCATCGTCAATTAGAAGGTCCAAGGGATACAGTAAACCTGAAATGAAGCATCGGAATCGATAACTAGTCTCACAGGAAAGGTTCAAATCATAGAATGTAAGATGAGACCGTCCTCTTGTACTTAAGTCGGCATTGTGCATTTAGTATTAAAGTCCGATGCAATTTCTGTGTTTTATCGTCAATAATAAGGTCCAAGGGATACAGTAAACCTGAAGTAAAGCTTCGAAATCTAAAACTGGTCTCACAGGAAAGGCTCAAATCAAAGACAGTAAGAAGAGTCAGTCTTCTTGTTTTTAAGTAAGCATTGTGCCTTTTGTATTTAATTCCGACGCAATTTCTGTGTTTCTTCGTCAACAAGAAGGTCCAAGGGATACAGTAAACCTGAAGTAAAGCATCGGAATCTAAAACTGGTCTCACAGGAAGGGTTCAAAACATAGACGGTAAGAAGAGTCAGTCTTCATGTACTTAAGTCGGCATTGTGCCCTTTGTATTTAATTCCGGTGCAATTTCTGTGTTTCATCGTCAACAAGAAGGTCCAAGGGATACAGTAAGCCTGAAATGAGGTGTAGGAATCTGAATCTGGTCTCACAGGAAAGGTTCAAATCATTGACAGTAAGATGTGTCAGTCTTCTTGTACTTCAGTCGGCATTGTGCCTTTTGTATTTAATTCCGATGTAATTTCTGTGTTTCATCGTCAATAAGAAGGTCCAAGGGATACAGTAGACCTGAAGTGAAGCATCGGAATCAAAACTGGTCTCACAGGAAAGGTTCAAAACATAGACAGTAAGAAGAGTCAGTCTTCTTGTACTTAAGTCGGCATTTTGCTTTTTGTATTTAGTTCCGATGCAATTTCTATGTTTCATCGTCAATAAGAAAGTCCAAGGGATACAGTAAACTAGAAATGTAGCATAGGAATCTAATACTGGTCTCACAGGAAAGGTTCAAAATATAGACAGTAATAAGTCTCAGCCTTCTTATACTTAGGTCGGCATTGTGCCATATGTATTTAATTCCGATGCAATTTCTGGATTTCATCATCAATATGAAGATCCAAGGGATACAGTAAACCTGAAGTGGAGCATCGGAATCAAAACTGGTCTCACAGGAAAGGTTCAAAACTTAGACTCTAAGAAGAGTCAGTCTTCTTGTACTTATGTCGGCATTGTGCATTTTGTATTTAATTCCGATGAAATTTCTGTATTTCATCGTCAATAAGAAGGTCCAAGGGATACAGTAAACCTGAAGTGAAACACCGGAAACTAAAACTCGTGTCACAGGAAAGCTTCAAAGCATAGACAGTAAGAGGAGTCAGTCTTCTTGTACTTAAGTCGGCATTGTGTCTTTTGTATTAAATTCCGATGCAATTTCTGTGTTTCATCGTTAATAATGAGGTCCAAGGAATACAGTAAACTCAAAACATAGACAGTAAGAAGAGTCAGTCTTCCTGTTTTTAAGTGGTCATTGTGCCTCTTGTATTTAATTCCGACGCAATTTCTGTGTTTCATCGTCAACAAGAAAGTCCAAGGGATACAGTAAACCCGAAGTAAAGCATCTGAATCAAAACTGGTCTCACAGGAATGGTTCAAGACATAGACACTAGAAGAGTCAGTCTTCTTGTACTTAAGTCGCCATTGTGCCTCTTGTATTTAATTCCGATGCAATTTCTGTGCTACGTCGTCAATACGAAGGTTCAAGGAACACAGTAAACCTGAAGTGAAGCACCGGAATCTAAAACTGGTCTCACAGGAAAGGTTCACAACATAGACAGTAAAAAGAGTCAGTCTTCTTGTACTTATGTCGGCATTGTGAGTTTTGTATTTAATTCCGATGCGATTTCTGTGTTTCATCGTCAAAAAGAAGGTCCAAGGAATACAGTAAACCTGAAGTGAAGCATCGATATCTAAAACTGATCTCAGAGGTAAGGCTCAAATCGTAGAATGTAAGAAGAGTAATTCCTATTGTACTTATGTCGGCATCGTGCGTTTTGTATTTAATTCAGATGCAATTTCTGTGTTTCATCGTCAATTAGAAGGTCCAAGGGATACAGTAAACCTGAAATGAAGCATCGGAATCGAAAACAAGTCTCACAGGAAAGGTTCAAATCATAGAATGTAAGAAGAGACAGTCTTCTTGTACTTAAGTCGGCATTGTGCATTTAGTATTAAATTCCGATGTAATTTCTGTGTTTTATCATCAATAATAAGGTCCAAGGGATACAGTAAACTTGAAGTAAAGCTTCGGAATCTAAAACTGGTCTCACAGGAATGGCTCAAATCATAGACAGTAAGAAGAGTCAGTCTTCTTGTTTTTAAGTGGGCGTTGTGCCTTTTGTATTTAATTCCGACGCAATTTCTGTGTTTCTTCGTCAACAAGAAGGTCCAAGGGATACAGTAAACATGAAGTAAAGCATCGGAATCTAAAACTGGTCTCACAGGAAGGGTTCAAAACATAGACATTAAGAAGAGTCAGTCTTCATGTACATATGTCGGCATTGTGCCCTTTGTATTTAATTCCGATGTAATTTCTGTGTTTCATCGTCAATAAGAAGGTCCAAGGGATACAGTAGACCTGAAGTGAAGCATCGGAATCAAAACTGGTCTCACAGGAAAGGTTCAAAACATAGACAGTAAGAAGAGTCAGTCTTCTTGTACTTAAGTCGGCATTTTGCTTTTTGTATTTAGTTCCGATGCAATTTCTATGTTTCATCGTCAATAAGAAAGTCCAAGGGATACAGTGAACTAGAAATGTAGCATAGGAATCTAATACTGGTCTCACAGGAAAGGTTCAAAATATAGACAGTAATAAGTCTCAGCCTTCTTATACTTAGGTCGGCATTGTGCCATATGTATTTAATTCCGATGCAATTTCTGGATTTCATCGTCAATATGAAGATCCAAGGGATACAGTAAACCTGAAGTGGAGCATCGGAATCAAAACTGGTCTCACAGGAAAGGTTCAAAACTTAGACTGTAAGAAGGTCAGTCTTCTTGTACTTATGTCGGCATTGTGCATTTTGTATTTAATTCCGATGAAATTTCTGTATTTCATCGTCAATAAGAAGGTCCAAGGGATACAGTAAACCTGAAGTGAAACACCGGAAACTAAAACTCGTGTCACAGGAAAGCTTCAAAGCATAGACAGTAAGAGGAGTCAGTCTTCTTGTACTTAAGTCGGCATTGTGTCTTTTGTATTAAATTCCGATGCAATTTCTGTGTTTCATCGTTAATAATGAGGTCCGAGGAATACAGTAAACTCAAAACATAGACAGTAAGAAGAGTCAGTCTTCCTGTTTTTAAGTGGTCATTGTGCCTCTTGTATTTAATTCCGACGCAATTTCTGTGTTTCATCGTCAACAAGAAAGTCCAAGGGATACAGTAAACCCGAAGTAAAGCATCTGAATCAAAACTGGTCTCACAGGAATGGTTGAAGACATAGACACTAGAAGAGTCAGTCTTCTTGTACTTAAGTCGCCATTGTGCCTCTTGTATTTAATTCCGATGCAATTTCTGTGCTACGTCGTCAATACGAAGGTTCAAGGAACACAGTAAACCTGAAGTGAAGCACCGGAATCTAAAACTGGTCTCACAGGAAAGGTTCACAACATAGACAGTAAAAAGAGTCAGTCTTCTTGTACTTATGTCGGCATTGTGAGTTTTGTATTTAATTCCGATGCGATTTCTGTGTTTCATCGTCAAAAAGAAGGTCCAAGGAATACAGTAAACCTGAAGTGAAGCATCGATATCTAAAACTGATCTCAGAGGTAAGGCTCAAATCGTAGAATGTAAGAAGAGTAATTCCTATTGTACTTATGTCGGCATCGTGCGTTTTGTATTTAATTCAGATGCAATTTCTGTGTTTCATCGTCAATTAGAAGGTCCAAGGGATACAGTAAACCTGAAATGAAGCATCGGAATCGAAAACAAGTCTCACAGGAAAGGTTCAAATCATAGAATGTAAGAAGAGACAGTCTTCTTGTACTTAAGTCGGCATTGTGCATTTAGTATTAAATTCCGATGTAATTTCTGTGTTTTATCATCAATAATAAGGTCCAAGGGATACAGTAAACTTGAAGTAAAGCTTCGGAATCTAAAACTGGTCTCAGAGGAATGGCTCAAATCATAGACAGTAAGAAGAGTCAGTCTTCTTGTTTTTAAGTGGGCGTTGTGCCTTTTGTATTTAATTCCGACGCAATTTCTGTGTTTCTTCGTCAACAAGAAGGTCCAAGGGATACAGTAAACCTGAAATGAGGTATAGGAAACTGAATCTGGTCTCACAGGAAAGGTTCAAATCATACACAGTAAGATGTGTCAGTCTTTATGTACTTCAGTCGGCATTGTGCCTTTTGCAATTAATTCCGATGTAATTTCTGTGTTTCATCGTCAATAAGAAGGTCCAAGGGATACAGTAAACCTGAAGTGAAGCATCGGAATCAAATCTGGTCTCACAGGAAAGGTTCAAAACATAGACAGTAAGAAGAGTCAGTCTTCATGTACTTAAGTCGGCATTGTGCATTTTGTATTTAGTTCCGATGCAATCTCTATGTTTCATCGTCAATAAGAAAGTCCAAGGGATACAGTAAACTAGAAATGTAGCATAGGAATCTAATACTGGTCTCACAGGAAAGGTTCAAAATATAGACAGTAATAAGTCTCAGTCTTCTTATACTTAGGTCGGCATTGTGAAATATGTATTTAATTCCGATGCAATTTCTGGATTTCATCGTCAATATGAAGATCCAAGGGATACAGTAAACCTGAAGTGGAGCATCGGAATCAAAACTGGTCCCACAGGAAAGGTTCAAAACATAGACTGTAAGAAGAGTCAGTCTTCTTGTACTTATGTCGGCATTGTGCATTTTGTATTTAATTCCGATGAAATTTCTGTGTTTCATCGTCAATAAGAAGGTCCAAGGGATACAGTAAACCTGAAGTGAAACACCGGAAACTAAAACTTGTGTCACAGGAAAGCTTCAAAGCACAGACAGTAATAGGAGTCAGTCTTCTTGTACTTAAGTCGGCATTGTGCCTTTTGTGTTTAATTCCGATGCATTTTCTGTGTTTCATCGTCAATAAGAACGTCCAAGGGATACAGTAAACCTGATATGAAGCATAGGAATCTAAAACTGGTCTCACACTAAAGGTTCAAATCATAGATAGTAAGAAGACTCAGTCTTCTTGTACTTAAGTCGGCATTGTGCTTTTTGTATTTAATTCCAACGCAATTTCTGTGTTTCATCGTCAGTCAGTAGGTCCAAGGGAAACAGGAAACCTGAAGAGAAGCATCGTAATCTAAAACAGGTCTCACAGGAAATGTTCAAAACATCGACTGTAAGAAGAGTCAGTCTTCTTGTACTGAAATCGGCATTGTGCCTTTTGTATATAATTCCGATGCTATTTCTGTGTTTCATCGTCAATAAGAATACAGTAAACATGAAGTTAAGCATCGGAAACTAAAACTGGTCTCACAGGAAAGGATCACAACATAGGCAGTAAAAAGAGTCAGTCTTCTTGTACTTAAGTCAGCATTGTGAGTTTTGTATTTAATTCCGATGCAATTTCTGTTTTTCGTCGTCAAAAAGAAGGTCCATGGTATACAGTAAACCTGAAGTGAAGCATCGATATCAAAACTGATTTCAGCGGAAAGGCTCAAATCGTAGAATGTAAGAAGAGTCATTCCTATTGTACTTATGTCGGTATTGTTCCTTTTGTATTTAATACCGATGCAATTTCTGCGTTTCATCGTCAATAAGAAGGTCCACCGGATACAGTAAACCAGAAATGAAGCATCGGAAACTAAAACTGGTCTCACAGGAAAGGTTCATATCATAGAATGTAAGAAGAGTCAGTCCTCTTGTACCTAAGTCGGCATTGTGCCTTTTGTATTAAATTCCGATGCAATTTCTGTGTTTTATCGTCAACAAAAAGGTCCAAGGGATACAGTAAACCGGAAATAAAGCATAGGAATATAACACTGGTCTCACAGGAAAGGTTCAAATCATAGACAGTAAGAAGACTCAGTCTTCTTGTACTTAAGTCGGCATTGTGCGTTTTGTATTTAATTCCGAGCAATTTCTGTGTTTCTTCGTCAATATGAAGATCCAAAGGATACAGTAAACCTGAAGTGAAGCATCGGATACTTAAACTGGTCTCACAGGAAGGGCTCTAAACATAGACAGTAAGAGGAGTCGGTCTTCTTGTACTAAGTTCGGCATTGTGCCTTTTGTACTTAATTCCGATGTAATTTCTGTGTTTCATCGTCAATAAGAAGGTCCGACAGATACAGTAAACCTGAAGTGAAGCATCGGAATCTAACTGGTCTTACAGGAAAGGTTCAAAACGTGGACAGTAAGGAGAGTCCGTCTTCTTGTACTTAAGTTGGCATTGTGCATTTTGTATTTAATTCCGATGCAATTTCTGTGTTTCATCGCCAATAAGAAGGTCCAAAGGATACATTAAAGCAGAAATGAAGCATCGGAAACTAAAACTGGTCTCAGAGGAAAGGTTCAGAACATAGACAGTACAAAGAGTCAGTCTTCATGTGCTTAAGTCGGCATTGTGCGTTTTGTGTTTAATGCCGAGGAAATTTCTGTGTTTCATCGTCAATAAGACGGTCCAAGGAATACAGTAAACCTGAAATGAAGCATCGGAGTCTAAAACTGGTCTAACAGGAAAGGTTCAAATCATAGAATTTAAGAAGAGTCAGTCCTCTTGTACTTAAGTCGGCATTGTGCCTTTTGCATTTAGTTCCGATGCAATTTCTGTGTTTCATCGTCAATAAGAAGGTCCAAAGGATACAGTAAACCTGACGTAAACCATCGGAATCTGAAACTGGTCTCACAGGAAAGGTTCAAAGCATGGGCAGTAAGAAGAGTCAGTCTTCATGTACTTAAATCGGCATTGTGCCTTTTGTATTTAATTCCTGTGCAATTTCTGTGTTTCATCGTCAATAAGAATGTCCAAGGGATACAGTATATCTGAAGTGAAGCATCGGAATCAAAACTGGTCTCACAGGAAAGGTTCAAAGCATAGACTGTAAGAAGAGTCAGTCTTCTTTTACTTAAGTCGGCATTTTTCATTTTGTATTTAATTCCGATGCAATTTCTGTGTTTCATCGTCAATACGAATGTCCAAGGGATACAGTAAACTAGAAATGAAGCATCGGAAACTAAAACTGGTCTCACTGTAAAAGGCCAAACTATAGTCAGCAAGAAGGGTCAGTCTTCTTGTATTTACATCGTCATTGTGAATTTTGTATTTAGTTCCGATGCAATTTCTATGTTTCATCGTCAATAAGAAAGTCCAAGCGATACAGTAAACTAGAAATGTAGCATAGGAATATAATACTGGTCTCACAGGAAAGGTTCAAAATATAGACAGTAATAAGTCTCAGTCTTCTTATACTTAGGTCGGCATTGTGCCATAAGTATTTAATTCCGATGCAATTTCTGGATTTCATCGTCAATATGAAGATCCAAGGGATACAGTAAACCTGAAGTGGAGCATCTGAATCAAAACTGGTCTCACAGGAAAGGTTCAAAACATAGACTGTAAGAAGAGTCAGTCTTCTTGTACTTAAGTTGGCATTGTGCAGTTTGTATTTAATTCCGATGAAATTTCTGTGTTTCATCGTCAATACGAAGGTCCAAGGAACACAGTAAACCTGAAGTGAAGCACCGGAATCTAAAACTGGTCTCACAGGAAAGGTTCACAACATAGACAGTAAAAAGAGTCAGTCTTCTTGTACTTAAGTCGGCATTGTGAGTTTTGTATTTAATTCCGATGCAATTTCTGTGTTTCATCGTCAAAAAGAAGGTCCAAGGAATACATTAAACCTGAAGTGAAGCATCGATATATAAAACTGATCTCAGAGGTAAGGCTCAAATCGTAGAATGTAAGAAGAGTAATTCTCATTGTACTTATGTCGGCATCGTGCGTTTTGTATTTAATTCAGATGCAATTTCTGTGTTTCATCGTCAATTAGATGGTCCAGGGGATACAGTAAACCTGAAATGAAGCATCGGAATCGAAAACTAGTCTCACAGGAAAGGTTCAAATCATAGAATGTAAGAAGAGACAGTCCTCTTGTACTTAAGTCGGCATTGTGCATTTAGTACTAAATTGCGATGCAATTTCTGTGTTTTATCGTCAATAATAAGGTCCAAGTGATACAGTAAACTTGAAGTAAAGCATCGGAATCTAAAACTGGTCTCACAGGAAGGGTTCAAAACATAGACGGTAAGAAGAGTCAGTCTTCATGTACTTAAGTCGGCATTGTGCCCTTTGTATTTAATTCCGGTGCAATTTCTGTGTTTCATCGTCAACAAGAAGGTCCAAGGGATACAGTAAACCTGAAATGAGGTATAGGAATCTGAATCTGGTCTCACAGGAAAGGTTCAAATCATAGACAGTAAGATGTGTCAGTCTTCTTGTACTTCAGTCGGCATTGTGCCTTTTGTAATTAATTCCGATGTAATTTCTGTGTTTCATCGTCAATAAGAAGGTCCAAGGGATACAGTAAGCCTGAAGTGAAGCATCGGTATCAAAACTGGTCTCACAGGAATGGTTCAAAACATAGACAGTAGGAAGAGTCAGTCTTCTTGTACTTAAGTCGGCATTGTGCATTTTGTATTTAGTTCCGATGAAATTTCTATGTTTCATCGTCAATAAGAAAGTCCAAGGGATACAGTAAACTAGAAATGTAGCATAGGAATCTAATACTGGCCTCACAGGAAAGGTTCAAAACATAGACTGTAAGAAGAGTCAGTCTTCTTGTACTTATGTCGGCATTGTGCATTTTGTATTTAATTCCGATGAAATTTCTGTGTTTCATCGTCAATAAGAAGGTCTAACGGATACAGTAAACCTGAAGTGAAACACCGGAAACTAAAACTTGTGTCACAGGAAAGCTTCAAAGCATAGACAGTAAGAGGAGTCAGTCTTCTTGTACTTAAGTCGGCATTGTGTCTTTTGCATTTAATTCCGATGCAATTTCTGTGTTTCATCGTCAATAAGCAGGTCAAGCGATACAGTAAGCCTGAAGTGAAGCATCGGAATCTAAAACTGGTCTCACAGGAAAGGTTCAAATCATAGAATGTAAGAAGAGTCAGTCCTCTTGTACTTAAGTCGGCATTGTGTCTTTTGTATTAAATTCCGATGCAATTTCTGTGTTTCATCGTCAATAATGAGGTCCAGGGAATACAGTAAACTCAAAACATAGACAGTAAGAGGAGTCAGTGTCCTTGGTTTTAATTGGTCATTGTGCCTCTTGTATTTAATTCCGACGCAATTTCTGTGTTTCATCGTCAACAAGGAAGTCCAAGGGATACAGTAAACCCGAAGTAAATCATCGGAATCAAAACTGGTCTCACAGGAATGGTTCAAAACATAGACACTAGAAGAGTCAGTCTTCTTGTACTTAAGTCGGCATTGTGCCTTTTGTATTTAATTCCGATGCATTTTCTGTGTTTCATCGTCAATAAGAATATCCAAGGGATACAGTAAACCAGATATGAAGCATAGGAATCTAAAACTGGTCTCACACTAATGGTTCAAATCATTGATAGTAAGAAGACTCAGTCTTCTTGTACTTAAGTCGGCATTGTGCTTTTTGTATTTAATTCCAACGCAATTTCTGTGTTTCATCGTCAGTCAGTAGGTCCAAGGGAAACAGGAAACCTGAAGAGAAGCATCGTAATCTAAAACAGGTCTCACAGGAAATGTTCAAAACATCAACTGTAAGAAGAGTCAGTCTTCTTGTACTTAAATCGGCATTGTGCCTTTTGTATATAATTCCGATGCTATTTCTGTGTTTCATCGTCAATAAGAATACAGTAAACGTGAAGTTAAGCATCGGAAACTAAGACTGGTCTCACAGGAAAGGATCACAACATAGGCAGTAAAAAGAGTCAGTCTTCTTGTACATAAGTCAGCATTGTGGGTTTTGTATTTAATTCCGATGCAATTTCTGTGTTGCGTCGTCAAAAAGAAGGTCCATGGTGTACAGTAAACCTGAAGTGAAGCATCGATATCTAAAACTGATTTCAGCGGAAAGGCTCAAATCGTAGAATGTAAGAAGAGTCATTCCTATTGTACTTATGTCGGCATTGTGCCTTTTGTATTTAATACCGATGCAATTTCTGCGTTTCATCGTCAATAAGAAGGTCCACGGGATACAGTAAACCAGAAATGAAGCATCGGAAACTAAAACTGGTCTCACAGGAAAGGTTCAGAGGATATACAGTAAGAAGAGTCAATCTTCTTGTACTTAAGTCGGCAGTGTCCCTTTTGTATTTAATTCCGATGCTATTTATGTGTTTCATCGTCAATATGTAGGTCCGAGGGATACAGTAGACATGAAGTGTAGCATCGGAAACTAAAACTTGTGTCACAGGAAAGGTTCAATACATAGACAGTAACAAGAGTCAGTCTTCTTCTACTGAAGTCGCACTTGTGCCTTTTGTATTTAATTCCGATGCAATTTCTGTGTTTCATCGTCAGTAAGCAGGTCCAAGCGATACAGTAAACCTGAAGTGAAGCATCGGAATCTAAAACTGGTCTCACAGAAGGGGTTCATATCATAGAATGTAAGAAGAGTCAGTCCTCTTGTACTTAAGTCGGCACTGTGCCTTTTGTATTAAATTCCGATGCAATTTCTGTGCTTCATCGTCAATACGAAGATCCAAAGGATTTAGTAAACCTGAAGTGAAGCATCGGAATAAAAACTGGTCCCACAGGATAGGTTCAAATCATTGAATGTAAGAAGAGTCAGTACTCTTGTCCTTAATTCGGCATTGTGCCTTTTGTATCTATTTCCGATGCTATTTCTGTGTTTCATCGTCAATAAGAAGGTCCAAGGGATACATGAAACCTGAAATGAAGCATCGGAATCTAAAACTGGTCTCACAGGAAAGGTTTACAATATAGACCGAAAGAAGGGTCAGTCTTCTTGTACTTAAGTCGCCATTGTGCCTCTTGTATTTAATTCCGATGCAATTTCTGTGCTACGTCGTCAATACGAAGGTCCAGGGAACACAGTAAACCTGAAGTGAAGCACCGGAATCTAAAACTGGTCTCACAGGAAATGTTCACAACATAGACAGTAAAAAGAGTCAGTCTTCTTGTACTTAAGTCGGCATTGTGAGTTTTGTATTTAATTCCGATGCAATTTCTGTGTTTCATCGTCAAAAAGAAGGTCCAAGGAATACAGTAAACCTGAAGTGAAGCATCGATATCTAAAACTGATCTCAGAGGTAAGGCTCAAATCGTAGAATGTAAGAAGAGTAATTCCTATTGTACTTATGTCGGCATCGTGCGTTTTGTATTTAATTCAGATGCAATTTCTGTGTTTCATCGTCAATTAGAAGGTCCAAGGGATACAGTAAACCTGAAATGAAGCATCGGAATCGAAAACTAGTCTCACAGGAAAGGTTCAAATCATAGAATGTAAGAAGAGACAGTCCTCTTGTACTTAAGTCGGCATTGTGCATTTAGTATTAAATTCCGATGTAATTTCTGTGTTTTATCATCAATAATAAGGTCCAAGGGATACAGTAAACTTGAAGTAAAGCTTCGGAATCTAAAACTGGTCTCACAGGAATGGCTCAAATCATAGACAGTAAGAAGAGTCAGTCTTCTTGTTTTTAAGTGGGCGTTGTGCCTTTTGTATTTAATTCCGACGCAATTTCTGTGTTTCTTCGTCAACAAGAAGGTCCAAGGGATACAGTAAACCTGAAGTAAAGCATCGGAATCTAAAACTGGTCTCACAGGAAGGGTTCAAAACATAGACATTAAGAAGAGTCAGTCTTCATGTACTTAAGTCGGCATTGTGCCCTTTGTATTTAATTCCGGTGCAATTTCAGTGTTTCATCGTCAACAAGAAGGTCCAAGGGATACAGTAAACCTGAAATGAGGTATAGGAATCTGAATCTGGTCTCACAGGAAAGGTTCAAATCATAGACAGTAAGATGTGTCAGTCTTCTTGTACTTCAGTCGGCATTGTGCCTTTTGCAATTAATTCCGATGTAATTTCTGTGTTTCATCGTCAATAAGAAGGTCCAAGGGATACAGTAAACCTGAAGTGAAGCATCGGAATCAAATCTGGTCTCACAGGAAAGGTTCAAAACATAGACAGTAAGAAGAGTCAGTCTTCATGTACTTAAGCCGGCATTGTGCATTTTGTATTTAGTTCCGATGCAATCTCTATGTTTCATCGTCAATAAGAAAGTCCAAGGGATACAGTAAACTAGAAATGTAGCATAGGAATCTAATACTGGTCTCACAGGAAAGGTTCAAAATATAGACAGTAATAAGTCTCAGTCTTCTTATACTTAGGTCGGCATTGTGAAATATGTATTTAATTCCGATGCAATTTCTGAATTTCATCGTCAATATGAAGATCCAAGGGATACAGTAAACTTGAAGTGGAGCATCGGAACCAAAACTCGTCCCACAGGAAAGGTTCAAAACATAGACTGTAAGAAGAGTCAGTCTTCTTGTACTTATGTCGGCATTGTGCATTTTGTATTTAATTCCGATGAAATTTCTGTGTTTCATCGTCAATAAGAAGGTCCAAGGGATACAGTAAACCTGAAGTGAAACACCGGAAACTAAAACTTGTGTCACAGGAAAGCTTCAAAGCATAGACAGTAATAGGAGTCAGTCTTCTTGTACTTAAGTCGGCATTGTGCCATTTGTATTTCATTCCGATGCATTTTCTGTGTTTCATCGTCAATAAGAACGTCCAAGGGATACAGTAAACCTGATATGAAGCATAGGAATCTAAAACTGGTCTCACACTAAAGGTTCAAATCATAGATAGTAAGAAGACTCAGTCTTCTTGTACTTAAGTCGGCATTCTGCTTTTTGTATTTAATTCCAACGCAATTTCTGTGTTCCATCGTCAGTCAGTAGGTCCAAGGGAAACAGGAAACCTGATGAGAAGCATCGTAATCTAAAACAGGTCTCACAGGAAATGTTCAAAACATCGACTGTAAGAAGAGTCAGTCTTCTTGTACTTAAATCGGCATTGTGCCTTTTGTATATAATTCCGATGCTATTTCTGTGTTTCATCGTCAATAAGAATACAGTAAACATGAAGTTAAGCATCGGAAACTAAAACTGGTCTCACAGGAAAGGATCACAACATAGGCAGTAAAAAGAGTCAGTCTTCTTGTACTTAAGTCGGCATTGTGAGTTTTGTATTTAATTCCGATGCAATTTCTGTTTTTCGGCGTCAAAAAGAAGGTCCATGGTATACACTAAACCTGAAGTGAAGCATCGATATCAAAACTGATTTCAGCGGAAAGCCTCAAATCGTAGAATGTAAGAAGAGTCATTCCTATTGTACTTATGTCGGCATTGTTCCTTTTTTATTTAATACCGATGCAATTTCTGCGTTTCATCGTCAATAAGAAGGTCCACGGGATACAGTAAACCAGAAATGAAGCATCGGAAACTAAAACTGGTCTCACTGGAAAGGTTCAAAGGATATACAGTAAGAAGAGTCAATCTTCTTGTACTTAAGTCGGCAGTGTCCCTTTTGTATTTAATTCCGATGCTATTTATGTGTTTCATCGTGAATATGTAGGTCCAAGGGATACAGTACACATGAAGTGTAGCATCGGAAGCTAAAACTTGTGTCACAGGAAAGGTTCAATACATAGACAGTAACAAGAGTCAGTCTTCTTCTACTTAAGTCGGCATTGTGCCTTTTGTATTTATTTCCGATGCAATTTCTGTGCTGCATCGTCAGTAAGCAGGT
The DNA here is from genome assembly GCF_021461395.2 of Schistocerca americana. Lineage (NCBI taxonomy): Eukaryota > Metazoa > Arthropoda > Insecta > Orthoptera > Acrididae > Schistocerca > Schistocerca americana. Next base: position 12,098,800 of record NC_060121.1, on the reverse strand, counting down.
CCAAGCGATACAGTAAACCTGAAGTGAACCATCGGAATCTAAAACTGGTCTCACAGGAAAGGTTCATATCATAGAATGTAAGAAGAGTCAGTCCTCTTGTACCTAAGTCGGCATTGTGCCTTTTGTATTAAATTCCGATGCAATTTCTGTGTTTTGTCGTCAATAAAAAGGTCCAAGGGATACAGTAAACCGGAAATAAAGCATAGGAATATAACACTGGTCTCACAGGAAGGGTTCAAATCATAGACAGTAAGAAGACTCAGTCTTCTTGTACTTAAGTCGGCATTGTGCGTTTTGTATTTAATTCCGAGCAATTTCTGTGTTTCTTCGTCAATATGAAGGTCCAAGGCATACAGTAAACCTAAAGTGAAGCATCGGAATCTAAAACTGGTCTCACAGGAAAGGTTCAAATCATAGAATGTAAGATGGGTCAGTCCTCTTGTACTTAAGCCTAGATTGTGCCTTTTTGTATTTAATTTCGATGCAATATCTGTGTTTCATCGTCAATAAGGTGGTCCAAGGGAAACAGTAAACCTGAAGTAAAGCATCGGAATCTAAAACTGGTCTCACTGAAAAGGATCAAACCGTAGTCAGCAAGAAGAGTCAGTCTTCTTGTATTTACATCGTCATTGTGAATTTTGTATTTAGTTCCGATGCAATTTCTATGTTTCATCGTCAATAAGAAAGTCCAAGGGATACAGTAAACTTGAAATGTAGCATAGGAATATAATACTGGTCTCACAGGAAAGGTTCAAAATATAGACAGTAATAAGTCTCAGTCTTCTTATACTTAGGTCGGCATTGTGCCATATGTATTTAATTCCGATGCAATTTCTGGATTTCATCGTCAATATGAAGATCCAAGGGATACAGTAAACCTGAAGTGGAGCATCTGAATCAAAACTGGTCTCACAGGAAAGGTTCAAAACATAGACAGTAAGAAGAGCCAGACTTCTTGTACCTGAATCGGCATTGTGGCTTTTGTATTTAATTCCGATGCAATTTCTAAGTTTCATCGTAATAAGACGGTAAGAGGGATACAGTAAACCTGAAGTGAAGCGTCGGAATCTATAACTAGTGTCACAGGAATGGTTCAAAACATAGACAGTAGGAAGAGTCAGTCTTCTTGTACATAAGCCGGCATTGTGCCTTTTGTATTGAATTCCGATGCTATTTCTGTGTTTCATCTTCAATAAGAAGTTCAGCTGGATACAGTAAACCTGAAGTGAAGCATCGGAATTTAAAACCGGTTTCACAGGAAAGGTTTAAATCATAGACAGTAAGAAGAGCTAGTCTTCTTGTACTAGAGTCGGCATTGTGCCTTTTGTATTTAATTCCGATACATTTTCTGTGTTTCATCGTCAATAAAAAGGTCAGAGGGATACAGTTAACCTGAAGGTATGCATCGGAATCTATAACTAGTGTCACAGTAATCGTTCAAAACATAGACAGGAAGAAGAGTCAGATCGCTTGTACTTAAGTCGGATTTGTGCCTTTTCTATTTAATTCCGATGCAATTTCTGTGTTTCGTAGTCAATAGGAAGTTCCAAGGGATACAGTAAACCTGAAGTGAAGCATCGGAATCTAAAACCGGTGTCACAGGAAAGGTTCAAATCATAGACAGTGAGAAGAGCCAGTCTTCTTGTACTTGAATCGGCATTGTGCCTTTTGAATTTAATTCCGGTGCAATGTCGGTGTTTCATCGTCAAAACGACGGTCAGAGGGATACAGTAAACCAGTAATGAAGCATCGGAAACTAAAACTGGTCTCACAGGAAAGGTTCAAAGGATATACAGTAAGAAGAGTCAATCTTCTTGTACTTAAGTCGGCAGTGTCCCTTTTGTATTTAATTCCGATGCTATTTATGTGTTTCAGCGTCAATATGTAGGTCCAAGGGATACAGTAGACATGAAGTGTAGCATCGGAAACTAAAACTTGTGTCACAGGAAAGGTTCAATACATAGGCAGTAACAGGAGTCAGTCTTCTTCTACTTAAGTCGGCATTGTGCCTCTTGTATTTATTTCCGATGCAATTTCTGTGTTTCATCGTCAGTAAGCAGGTCCAAGCGATACAGTAAACCTGAAGTGAAGCATCGGAATCTAAAACTGGTCTCACAGGAAAGGTTCATATCATAGAATGTAAGAAGAGTCAGTCCTCTTGTACTTAAGTCGGCATTGTGCCTTTTGTATTTAATTCCGACGCAATTTCTGTGTTTCATCGTCAACAAGAAAGTCCAAGTTATACAGTAAGCCCGAACTAAAGCATCAGATTCAAAACTAATCTCACAGGAATGGTTAAAACATAGACACTAAGAAGAGTCAGTCTTCTTGTTCTTAAGGCGGCATTGTGCCTTTTGTATTTAATTCCGATGCAATTTCTGTGTTTCATCGTCAATTAGAAGAACCAAGGGAGACAGTAAACCGGAAATAAAGCATAGGAATCTAACACTGGTCTCACAGGAAAGGTTCAAATCATAGACAGTAAGAAGACTCAGTCTTCTTGTACTTAAGTCGGCTTTGTGCATTTTATATTTAATTCCGATGAAATTTCTGTGTTTTATCGTCAATAATAAGGTCCAGGGGATACATGAAACCTGAAATGGAGCATCGGAATGTAAAACTGGTCTCACAGGAGAGGTTCAAAATGTAGACCGTACGAAAAGTCGGTCTTCTTGTACTTAAGTCGGCATTGTGCCATTTTTATATAATTCCGATGCAATATCTGTGTTTCATCGTCATTATGAAGGTCCAAGGGATACAGTAAACCTGAATTGAAGCATCGGAATCTAGAACTGGTCTCATAGGAAAGTTTCAAATCAATGAATGTAAGAAGAATCAGTCCTCTTGTACTTAAGTCGGCATTGTGCTTATTGTATTTAATTCCCATGCAATTTTCGGATTTTATCATCAATAAGAAGGTCCAAGGATACAGTAAACCTGAAGTGAAGCATCGGAATCTCAAACTGGTCTCAAAGGACAGGTTCAAAACATAGACAGTAAAAAGAGTCAGTCTTCTTGCTTTTAAGTGATCATTGTGCCTTTTGTATGTAATTCCGACGCAATCTCTGTGTTTCATCGTCAATAAGAAAGTCCAAGGGATACAGTGAACCTGAAGTGAAACATCGGAATCTAAAACTGGTCTCACAGGAGACTTTCAATTCATATAGAGTATGAAGAGTCAGTCTTCCTGTACTTAAATCGGCATTGTGCTTTTGTATTAAATTCCGATGCAATATCTGTGTTTTATCTTCAAAAAAAAGGTCCAAGGCGTGCAGTAAATTTGAAGTAGAGCTTCGAAATCTAAAATTGGTCTCACAGGAAAGGTTCAAAACATAGACAGTAAGAAGAGTCAGTCTTCTTGTACTTCACTCGGCATTGTGCCTTTTGTATTTGCTTCCGATGTAATTTCTGTGTTTCTTCGTCAATACGAAGGTCCAAGTGATACAGCTAACCTGAAGTGAAGCATCGCGATCAAAACTGGTCTAACAGGAAAGATTCAAAACATAGACAGTAAGAAGGGTCAACCTTCTTGTAATTAAGTCGGCATTGTGCCTTTTCTATTTCATTCCGATGCATTTTCTGTGTTTCATTGTCAATAAAAAGGTCCTAGGGATACAGTAAACCTGAAGTATAACATCGGAATCTAAAACTGGTCACACAGGTAAGGTTCAAAACATAGACGGTGAGATGAGTCAGTCTTCTTGTTTTTAAGTGGGCATTGTGCCTTTTGTGTTTAATTCCGACACAATTTCTGTGTTTCATCTTCTATAACAAAGTCCAAGGGATACAGTAAACTTGAAATGAAGCATAGGAATCTGAAACTGGTCTCACAGGAAAGGTTCAGATCATAGACAGTAAGAAGGGTCAGTCATCTTGTACTAAAGTCGGCATTGTGCCTTTTGTATTTTACTCCGATGCAATTTTTGTGTTTATCCGTCAAAAACAAGGTCCAAGGGATACAGTAAACAGGAAGTGAAGCTACGATTTCTAAATCAGGTCTCACATGAAAGGTTCATAACATAGACAGTATAAAAAGTCAGTCTTCTTGTACCTAAGTGGTCATTGTGCCTTTTGTATTTAATTCCGATGCAATTTCTGTGTTTCATCGTCAATAAGCGGGTCCAAGGGATACAGTAAACCGGAAGTGAAGTATCGGAATCTAAAACTGGTCCCACAGGAAAGGTACAAATCAAAGAATGTAAGAAGAGTCAGTCCTCTTGTACATAAGTCGGCATTGTGCTTATTGTATTTAATTCCGATGCAATTTCTAGGTTTTATCGTCAATAAGAAGGTCCAAGGGATACAGAAAACCTGAAGTAAAGCATCGGAATCTAAAACTGGTCTCTCAGGTAAGGTTCAAAACATAGACAGCAAGAAGAGTCATTCTTCTTGCTTTTAAGAGGTCATTGTGCTTTTGCATTTAATTCCGACGCAATTTCTGTGTTTCATCGTCAATAAGAAAGTCCAAGGGATACAGTAAACCTGAAGTGAAGTATCGGAGTCCGAAACTGGTCTCACAGGATACTTTCAAAGCATAGACAGTAAGAAGAGGCAGTCTTCTTGTACTTAAGTCGGCATTGTGCGTTATGTATTTAATTCCGAGGCACTTTCTGTGTTTCATCGTCATTAAGAAGGTTCAAGGGACACAATAAACCTGAAAAGAAGCATCGGAATCTAAAACTGGTCTCACAGGAAAGATTCAAATAATAGAATGTAAGTAGAGTCAGTCCTCTTGTACTTAAGTCGGCATTGTGCCTTTTGCATTTAGTTCCGATGCAATTTCTGTGTTTCATCGTCAATATGAAGGTCCAAGGGATACAGAAAACCTGAAGTAAACATCGGAATCTGAAACTGGTCTCACAGGAAAGGTTCAAATCATAGACAGTAAGAAGTGTCAGTCTTCTTGTACTTCAGTCGGCATTGTGCCTTTTGTATTTATTTCCGATGTAATTTCTGTGGTTCATCGACAATAAGAAGGTCCAAGGGATACAGTAAACCTGAAGTGAAGCATCGGAATCAAAACTGGTCTCACAGGAAAAGTTCAAATCGTAGACAGTAAGAAGAGTCAGCCTTCTTGTACTTAAGTCGGCATCGTGCGTTTTGTATTTACTTACGATGCAATTTCTGTGTATCATCTTCAATAAGAAGGTCCAAGGGATACAGTAAACCTGAAGTGACGCATCGATATCTAAAACTGGTGCCGCAGCAAAGGCTCGAATCATAGACAGTAAGAAGAGTCAGACTTATTGTACTTATGTCAGCATTGTGCCTTTTGTATTTAATTCCGATGCAATTTCTGTGTTTCATCGTCAATAAGAAGGTCAAAGGGATACAGTAAAGCTGAGGTGAAGCATCGTAATCTAAAACTGGTCTCACAGGAAAGGTTCAAATCATAGAATGTACGAAGGGTCCGTCCACTCTTACTTAAGTCGGCATTGTGCCTTTAGAATTTCATTCCGATGCAATTTCTGTGTTTCATCGTCAATAAGAAGGTCCAAGGGATACAGCAACTCTGAATTGAAGCATCGGAAACTAAAACTTGTGTCACAGGAAAGGTTCAAAACATAGACTGTAAGAAGAGTCGGTCTTCTTGTACTTAAGTCGGCTTTGTGCATTTTATATTTAATTCCGATGAAATTTCTGTGTTTTATCGTCAATAATAAGGTCCAGGGGATACATGAAACCTGAAATGGAGCATCGGAATCTAAAACTGGTCTCACAGGAGAGGTTCAAAATGTAGACCGTACGAAAAGTCGGTCTTCTTGTACTTAAGTCGGCATTGTGCCATTTTTATATAATTCCGATGCAATATCTGTGTTTCATCGTCATTATGAAGGTCCAAGGGATACAGTATACCTGAATTGAAGCATCGAAATCTAGAACTGGTCTCATAGGAAAGGTTCAAATCAATGAATGTAAGAAGAGTCAGTCCTCTTGTACTTAAGTCGGCATTGTGCTTATTGTATTTAATTCCCATGCAATTTTCGGATTTTATCAACAATAAGAAGGTCCAAGGGATACAGTAAACCTAAAGTGAAGCATCGGAATCTCAAACTGGTCTCAAAGGACAGGTTCAAAACATAGACAGTAAAAAGAGTCAGTCTTCTTGCTTTTAAGTGATCATTGTGCCTTTTGTATGTAATTCCGACGCAATCTCTGTGTTTCATCGTCAATAAAAAGTCCAAGGGATACAGTGATCCTGAAGTGAAACATCGGAATCTAAAACTGGTCTCACAGGAAACTTTCAAATCATATAGAGTATGAAGAGTCAGTCTTCCTGTACTTAAATCGGCATTGTGCTTTTGTATTAAATTCCGATGCAATATCTGTATTTTATCTTCAAAAGAAAGGTCCAAGGCGTGCAGTAAATTTGAAGTAGAGCTTCGAAATCTAAAATTGGTCTCACAGGAAAGGTTCAAAACATAGACAGTAAGAAGAGTCACTCTTCTTGTACTATAGTCGGCATTGTGCCTTTTGTATTTTATTCCGATGCAATTTCTGTGTTTCATCGTCAATAAGAAGGTCCAAGGGATACAGCTAACCTGAAGTGAAGCATCGCGATCAAAACTGGTCTAACAGGAAAGATTCAAAACATAGACAGTAAGAAGGGTCAACCTTCTTGTAATTAAGTCGGCATTGTGCCTTTTGTATTACATTCCGATGCATTTTCTGTGTTTCATTGTCAATAAGAAGGTCCTAGGGATACAGTAAACCTGAAGTATAACATCGGAATCTAAAACTGGTCACACAGGTAAGGTTCAAAACATAGACGGTAAGATGAGTCAGTCTTCTTGTTTTTAAGTGGGCATTGTGCCTTTTGTATTTAATTCCGACACAATTTCTGTGTTTCATCGGCAGTAAGATAGTCCAAGGGATACGGTAAACCTGAAGTGAAGCATCGGAATCAAAACTGGTCTCACAGGAATGGTTCAGAACATAGACAGTAAGAAGAGTCACTCTTCTTGTACTATAGTCGGCATTGTGCCTTTTGTATTTTATTCCGATGCAATTTCTGTGTTTCATCGTCAATAAGAAGGTCCAAGGGATACAGTAAAGCTGAAGTGAAGCATCGTAATCTAACACTGGTCACACAGGACAGGTTAAAATCATAGAATGTAAGAAAAGTCAGTCCTCTTTTACTTAAGTTGGCATTGTGCCATTTGTATTTAATTCCAATGCAATTTCTGTGTTTCATCGTCAATAAGTAGGTCCAAGGGATACAGTAACCCTAAAGTGAAGCATCCGTATGTAAAACTGGTCTCACAGGAAACTTTCAAATCATAGACAGCAAGAAGACTCAGTCCTCTTGTACTAAAGTCGGCATTGTGCCTTTTGTATTTAATTCCGATGCAATTTCTATGTTTCATCGACAATAAGCAGGTCCAAGGGATGCAGTAAACCTGAAGTGAAGCACCGTAATCTAAAACTGGTCTCACAGGAAAGGTTCAAATCATAGAAGGTAACAAGAGTCAGTCCTCTTGTAATTAAGTCGGCATTGTGCCTTTTGTATGTAATTCCGATACAATTTCTGTTTTTTATCGTCAATAAGAACGTCTAATGGATACAGTAAACCTGAAGTAAAGCATCGGAATCTAAAACTGGTCACACAGGAAAGGTTGAAAACATAGACGGTAAGAAGAGTCAGTCTTCTTGTTTTTAAGTGGGCATTGTGCCTTTTGTGTTTAATTCCGACACAATTTCTGTGTTTCATCGTCAATAAGAAAGTCCAAGGGATACGGTAAACTTGAAATGAAGCATAGGAATCTGAAACTGGTCTCACAGGAAAGGTTCAGATCATAGACAGTAAGAAGGGTCAGTCATCTTGTACTAAAGTCGGCATTGTGCCTTTTGTATTTTACTCCGATGCAATTTTTGTGTTTCATCGTCAAAAACAAGGTCCAAGGGATACAGTAAACAGGAAGTGAAGTATCGGAATCTAAAACTGGTCCCACAGGAAAGGTACAAATCAAAGAATGTAAGAAGAGTCAGTCCTCTTGTACATAAGTCGGCATTGTGCTTATTGTATTTAATTCCGATGCAATTTCTCGGTTTTATCGTCAATAAGAAGGTCCAAGGGATACAGTAAACCTGAAGTAAAGCATCGGCATCTAAAACTGGTCTCTCAGGTAAGGTTCAAAACATAGACAGCAAGAAGAGTCATTCTTCTTGCTTTTAAGAGGTCATTGTGCCTTTTGCATTTAATTCCGACGCAATTTCTGTGTTTCATCGTCAATAAGAAAGTCCAAGGGATACAGTAAACCTGAAGTGAAGTATCGGAGTCTAAAACTGGTCTCACAGGATACTTTCAAAGCATAACAGTAAGAAGAGGCAGTCTTCTTGTACTTAAGTCGGCATTGTGCGTTATGTATTTAATTCCGAGGCACTTTCTGTGTTTCATCGTCATTAAGAAGGTTCAAGGGATACAATAAACCTGAAAAGAAGCATCGGAATCTAAAACTGGTCTCACAGGAAAGATTCAAATAATAGAATGTAAGTAGAGTCAGTCCTCTTGTACTTAAGTCGGCATTGTGCCTTTTGCATTTAGTTCCGATGCAATTTCTGTGTTTCATCGTCAATAAAAAGGTCCAAGGGATACAGAAAACCTGAAGTAAACATCGGAATCTGAAATTGGTCTCACAGGAAAGGTTCAAATCATAGACAGTAAGAAGTGTCAATCTTCTTGTACTTCAGTCGGCATTGTGCCTTTTGTATTTAATTCCGATGTAATTTCTGTGTTTCATCGACAATAAGAAGGTCCAAGGGATACAGTAAACCTGAAGTGAAGCATCGGAATCAAAACTGGTCTCTTAGGAAAGGTTCAAAGCATAGACAGTAAGAAGAGTCAGTCTTCTTGTACTTTAGTCGGCAGTGTGCCTTTTGTATTTAATTCCGATGCAATTTATGTGTTTCACCGTTAATAAGGAGGTCCAAGGGATATAGAAAACCTGAAGTGAAGCATCGGAAAATAAAACTGGTGTCACAGGAAAGGTTAAAACAATAGACAGAAAGAAGAGTCAGTCTTCTTGTACTGAAGTCGGCATGGTGCCTTTTGCATTTAATTCCGATGCAATTTCTGTGTTTCATCGTCAATAATCAGGTCCAAGGGATACAGTAATCCTGAAGTGAAGCATCGGAATCTGAAATTGGTCTCACAGGAAAGGTTCAAATCATAGAATGTAAGAAGAGTCAGGCCTCTTGTACTGAAGTCGGCATTGTGCCTTTTGTATTTAATTCCGATGCAATGTCTGGGTTTTATCGTCAATAAGAAGGTCCAAGGGAAACAGTAGACCTAAAGTAAAGAATCGGAATCTAAAACTAGTCAGACAGGAAAGGTTCAAAACATAGATTGTAAGAAGAGTCAGTCTTCTTGTTTTTAAGTGGGCATTGTGCCTTTTGTATTAAATTCCGCCGCAATTTCTGTGTTTCATCATCAATAAGAAAGTCCACGGGATACGGTAAACCTGACGTGAAGCATCGGAATCAAAACTGGTCTCACAGGAATGGTTCAAAACATAGGCAGTAGGAAGAGTCATTCTTCTTGTACTAAAGTAGACTTTGTGCCTTTTGATTTTATTCCGATGCAATTTCTGTGTTTCATCGTCAATACGCAGGTCCAAGGGATACAGTAAACCTGAAGTGAAGTATCGGAGTCTAAAACTGGTCTCACAGGATACTTTCAAAGCATAGACAGTAAGAAGAGGCAGTCTTCTTGTACTTAAGTCGGCATTGTGCGTTATGTATTTAATTCCGAGGCACTTTCTGTGTTTCATCGTCATTAAGAAGGTCCAAGGGATACATTAAACCTGAAATGAAGAATCGGAATCTAAAACCGGTCTCACAGGTAAGGTTCAAAACATAGACCGTAAGAAGAGTCAGTTTTCTTGCACTTAAGTCTTCATTATGCCTTTTGAGTATAATTCCGACGCAATTTCCGTGTTTCATCGTCAATATGAAGGTCCAAGGGAAACAGTAAAATTGAAGTAAAACATCGGAATCTAAAACTGGTCTCACAGGACAGGTTCAAGATATAGACAGAAAGAAGAGCCAGTCTTCTTGTACTTAAGTCAGCATTTTGATTTTGTATTTAATTCCGATGCAATTTCTGTGTTTCATCGTCAATAAGAAGATCCAAGGGATACAGTAAACCTGAAGTAAAGCATCGGAATCTAAAACTGGTCTCACTGTAAAGATTCAAAATATAGACAGTAAGATGAGTCAGTCTTCATGTACTTAAGTCGGCATTGCGCATTTTGTATTTAATTCCGATGCAATTTCTGTGTTTCATCGTCAATAAGAAGGCCCAAGGGATACAGTAAACCAGAAATGAAGCATCGGAAACTAAAACTGGTCTCACAGGAAAGGTTCAAAACATAGACAGTAAGAAGAGTCAGTCTTCTTGTACTTAAGTCGGCAGTGTGCCTTTTGTATTTAATTCCGATGCAATTTATGCGTTTCATCGTTAATAAGATGGTCCAAGGGTTACAGTAAACCTTAGGTTAAGCATCGGAAACTAAAACTGGTCTCACAGGTAAGGTTAAAAACATAGACAGTAAGAAGAGTCAGTCTTCTTGTACTTAAGTCGCCATTGTGCCTTTTGTGTTTAATTCCGATACAATTTCTGGGTTTTATCGTCAATAAGAAAGTCCAAGGGATACGGTAAACCTCATGTGAAGCATCGGAATCAAGACTGGTCTTACAGGAATGGTTCAAAACGCAGATAGTAAGAAGAATCAGTCTTCTTGTACTAAAGTCGGCATTGTGCCTTTTCTATTTTATTCCGATGCAAGTTCTGTGTTTCATCGTCAATAAGAAGGTCCAAGGGATACAGTAAACCTGAAATGAAGCATAGGAATCTGAAACTGGTCCCACAGGAAAGGTTCAAATCATAGACAGTATGAAGAGTCAGTCTTCTCGTACTTAAATCGGCATTGTGCCTTTTGTACTTAATTCCGATGTAATTTCTGTGTTTCATCGTCAATAAGAAAGTTCGACATATACAGTAAACCTGAAGTGAAGCATCGGAATCTAACTGGTCTTACAGGAAGGGTTCAAAACGTGGACAGTAAGGAGAGTCAATCTTCTTGTACTTAAGTTGGCATTGTGCATTTTGTACTTATTTCCGATGCAATTTCTGTATTTCATCGCCAATAAGAAGGTCCAAAGGATACAGTAAAGCAGAAATGAAGCATCGGAATCTAAAACTGGTCTCACAGGAAAGGTTCAGAACATAGACAGTATGAAGATTCAGTCTTCTTGTACTTAAGTCGGCATTGTGACTTTTGTATTTAATTCCGATGCAATTTCTGTGTTTCGCCGTCAAAAAGAAGGTCCAAGGTATACAGTAAACCTGAAGTGAAGCTTCGATTTCTAAATCTGGTCTCACATGAAAGGTTCATAACACAGACAGTAAGAAGAGTCAGTCTTCTTGTTTTTAAGTGGGCATTGTGCCTTTTGTATTTAATTCCGACGCAATTTCTGTGTTTCATCGTCAATAAGATGGTCCAAGGAATACAGTAAACCTGAAATGAAGCATCGGAGTCTAAAACTGGTCTTACAGGAAAGGTTCAAATCATAGAATGTAAGAAGAGTCAGTCCTCTTGTACTTAAGTCGGCATTGTGCCTTTTCCATTTAGTTCCGATGCAATTTCTGTGTTTCATCGTCAATAAGAAGGTCCAAGGGATACAGTAAACCTGATGTAAACCATCGGAAACTGAAACTGGTCTCACAGGAAAGGTTCAAAGCATAGACTGTAAGAAGAGTCAGTCTTCTTTTACTTAAGTCAGCTATTTTTCATTTTGTATTTAATTCCGATGCAATTTCTGTGTTTCATCGTCAATACAAATGTCCAAGGGATACAGTAAACCATAAATGAAGCATCGGAAACTAAAACTGGTCTCACAGGAATGGTTCAAAACACAGACAGTAAGAAGAGTCAGTCTTCTTGTACTAAAGTCGGCATTGTGCCTTTTGTATTTAATTTCGATGCAATTTCTGTGTTTCATCGTCAATAAGAATGTCCAAGGGATACAGTAAACTAGAAATGAAGCATAGGAATCTAAATCTGGTCTCACAGGAAAGGTTCAAATCATAGAATGTAAGAAGAGTCAGTCCTCTTGTACTGAAATCGGCATTGTGCCTTTTGTATTTAATTCCGATGCAATTTCTAGGTTTTATCGTCAACAAGAAGGTCCAAGGGACACAGTAAATCTGAAGTAAAGCATCAGAATCTAAAACTGGTCACACAGGAAAGGTTCAGAACATAGACAGTAAGAAGAGTCAGTCTTCTTGTTTTTAAGTGGGCATTGTGCCTTTTGTATTTAATTCCGACGCAATTTCTGTGTCTCATCGTCAATAAGAAAGTCCAAGGAATACGGTGAACCTGAAGTGAAGCATCGCAATCAAAACTGGTCTCACAGGAATGGTTCAAAACATAGACAGTAAGAAGAGTCAGTCTTCTTGTACTAAAGTCGGCATTGTGCCTTTTGTATTTAATTCCGATGCAATTTCTGTGTTTCATCGTCAATAAGAGTGTCCAAGGGATACAGCAAAATAGAAATGAAGCATAGGAATCTAATTTTGGTCTCACAGGAAAGGTTCAAAATATAGACAGTAAACAAGACTCAGTCTTCTTATACTTAGGTCGGCATTGTGCCTATTGTATTTAATTCCGATGCAATTTCTGTGTTTCATCGTCAATATGAAGATTCATGGGACACAGTAAACCTTAAGTGGAGCATCATAATTGAAACTGCTCTCAGAGGATAGGTTCAAATCATATAATGTAAGAAGAGTCAGTCCTCTTGTACTTAAGTCGGCATTGTGCCTTTTGTATTTAATTCCGACGCAATTTCTGTGTTCCATCGTCAATAAGAAGGTCCAAGGGATACATTAAACCTGAAATGAGGAATCGGAATCCGAAACTGGTCTCACAGGAAAGGTTCAAATCATAGAATGTAAGAAGGGTCAGTCTTCTTGTACTAAAGTCGGAATTGTGCCTTTTGTACTTAATTCCGATGCAATTTCTGTGTTTCATCGTCAATATGAAGGTCCAAGGCATACAGTAAACCTAAAGTGAAGCATCGGAATCTAAAACTGGTCTCACAGGAAAGGTTCAAATCATAGAATGTAAGAAGGGTCAGTCCTCTTGTACTTGAGCCTACATTGTGCCTTTTTGTATTTAATTTCGATGCAATATCTGTGTTTCATCGTCAATAAGGTGGTCCAAGGGATACAGTAAACCTGAAGTAAAGCATCGGAATCTAAAACTGGTCTCACTGAAAAGGATCAAACCATAGTCAGCAAGAAGAGTCAGTCTTCTTGTATTTAAATCGGCATTGTGCCTTTTGTATTTAATTCCAATGCAATTTCTGAGTTTCATCGTCAATCAGAAGGTACAAGGGATACAGTAAACCTGAACTGAAGCTTCGGAATCAATACTGGTCTCACAGCTAAGGTTCAAAACATAGACAGTAAGCATAGTCAGTCTTCTTGTACTTAAGTCGGCATTGTGCTTTTGTATTTAATTCCGATGCAATTTCTGTCTTTCATCGTCAATAAGAAGGTCCAAGGGAGACTGTAACCCTGAATTGAAGCATTGGAATCTGAAACTGGTCTCACAGGGAAGGTGCAAAACATAGACAGCAAGAAGAGTCAGTCTTCTTGTATTTACATCGTCATTGTGCCTTTTGTATTTAATTTCATTGCAATTTCTGTGTTTCATCTGTCAATAAGAAGGTCCAAGTAATACAGTGAACCTGAAGTGAAGCATAGGAATCTGAAACAGGTGTCACAGGAAAGGCTCAAATCATAGACAGTAAGAAGTGTCAGTCTTCTTGTACTTCAGTCGGCATTGTGCCTTTTGTATTTAATTCCGATGTAATTTCTGTGTTTCATCGTCAATAAGAAAGTCCAAGAGATACGGTAAACCTGAAGTGAAGCATCGGAATCAAAACTGGTCTCACAGGAATGGTTCAAAACATAGACAGTAAGAAGAGTCAGTCTTCTCGTTCTAAAGTCGGCATTGTGCCTTTTGTATTTAATTCCGATGCAATTTCTGTGTTTCATCGTCAATAAGAATGTCCAAGGGATACAGCAAACTAGAAATGAAGCATAGGAATCTAAATCTGGTCTCACAGGAAAGGTTCAAAATATAGACAGTAAACAAGACTCAGTCTTTTTATACTTAAGTCGGCACTGTGCCTTTTGTATTTAATTCCCATGCAATTTCTGTGTTTCATCGATAATATGAAGATTCAAGGGACACAGTAAACCTGAAGTGGAGCATCATAATGAAAACTGCTCTCAGAGGATAGGTTCAAATCATAGAATGTAAGAAGAGTCAGCCCTCTTGTGCTTAAGTCGGCATTGTGCCTTTTGTATTTAATTCCGACGCAATTTCTGTGTTTCATCGTCAATAAGAAGGTCCACGGGATACATTAAACATGAAATGAGGAATCGGAATCTGAAACTGGTCTCACAGGAAAGGTTCAAAACATAGACCGTAAGAAAAGTCAGTCTTCTTGTACTTAAGTCCGCATTGTGCCTTTTGTATATAATTCCGACGCAATTTCTGTGTTTCATCGTCAATATGATTGTCCAAGGGATACAGTAAACCTGAAGTAAATATCGGAATCTATAACTGGTCTCACAGGAAAGCTTCAAAATATAGACAGTAAGATGAGTCAGTGTCCTTGAACTTAAGTCGGCATTTAGATTTTGTATTTAATTCCGATGCAATTTCTGTGTTTCATCGTCAATAAGAAGGTCCAAGGGATACAGTAAACCTGAAATGATGCATCGGAATCTAAAACTGGTCTCACAGTAATGTTTCAAAACATAGACAGTAAGAAGAGTCAGTCTTCTTGTACTTAAGTCGGAATTCAGCCTTTTGTACTTAATTCCGATGCAATTTCTGTATTTCATCGTCAATAAGAAGGTCCAAGGGATACAGTAAACCTGAAGGTAAGCATCGGAAACTAACACTGGTCTCACAGGAAAGGTTCAAAACATAGACAGTTAGAAGAGTCTGTCTTCTTGTACATTAGTCGTCATTGTGGATTTTTTATTTAATTCCGATGCAATTTCTGTGTTTCATCGTCAATATGAAGGTCCAAGGCATAGAGTAAACCTGAAGTGAAGCATCGGAATCTAAAACTGGTCTCACAGGAAAGGTTCAATCATAGAATGTAAGAAGGGTCAGTCCTCTTGTACTTAAGCCTGCTTTGTGCCTTTTCGTATTTAATTCCGATGCAATATCTGTATTTCATCGTCAATAAGAAGGTACAAGGCATACAGTAAACCTGAAGTAAAGCATCGGAATCTAAAACTGGTCTCACAGTAGAGATTCAAACCATAGGCAGTAAGAAGAGTCAGTCTTCTTGTACTTAAGTCGGAATTGTGCCTTTTGTATTTAATCCCGATGCAATATCTGTGGTTCATCGTCAATAAGGTGGTCCAAGGGATACAGTAAACCTGAAGTAAAGCATCGGAATCTAAAACTGGTCTCACTGAAAAGGATCAAACAATAGTCAGCAAGAAGAGTCAGTCTTCTTGTATTTAAATCGGGGTTGTGCCTTTTGTATTTAATTCCAATGCAATTTCTGTGTTTCATCGTCAATAAGAAGGTCCAAGGGATACAGTAAACCTGAAGTAAAGCTTCGGAATCACTACTGGTCTCACAGCTAAGGTTCAAAACATAGACAGTAAGAAGAGTCAGTCTGCTTGTACTTATGTCGGCATTGTGCTTTTGTATTTAATTCCGATGACATTTCTGGGTTTCATCGTCAATTAGAAGGTATAAGGGATACAGTAAAACTGAAGTGAAGCTTCGATTTATAAAACTGGTCTCACAGGAAAGGTTCATAACATAGAAAGTAAGAAGCGTCAGTCTTCTTGTACTTAAGTCGGCATTGTGCTTATTGTGTTTAATTCCGATGCAATTTCTGGATTTTATCGTCAATAAGAAGGTCCAAGGGATATAGTAAACTTGAAGTAAAGCAACGGAAACTAAAACTGGTCTCACAGGAAAGGTTCGAACATAGACAGTAAGAAGAGTCAGTCTTCTTGTACTTAAGTCGGCAGTGTGCCTTTTGTATTTAATTTGCGATGCAATTTATGTGTTTCATCGTTAATAAGAAGGTCCAAGGGATACAGTAAACCTGAGGTGAAGCATCGGAAACTAAAACTGGAGTCACAAGAAAGGTTCAAAACATAGACAGTAAGAAGAGTCAGTCTTCTTGTACTTAAGTCGGCATGGTGCTTTTGTATATAATTCCGATGCAATTTCTGTGTTTCATCGTCACTATGTAGGTCCAACGGATACAGGAAACCTAAGATAAAGCATCGTAATCTATAACTGGTCTCAGAGGAAATGTTCAAAGTGCAGACAGTAAAAAGAGTCAGTCTTCTTGTACTAAAGTCGGCATTGTGCCTTTTGTATTTAATTCCGATGCAATTTCTGTGTTTCATCGTCAATAAGAGGGTCCAAGGGATACAGTAAACCTGAAGGTAAGCATCGGAAACTAACACTGGTTTCACAGGAAAGGTTCAAAACATAGACGTTTAGAAGAGTCTGTCTTCTTGTACTTAAGTCGGCATTGTGGATTATTTATTTATTTCCGATGCAATTTCTGTGTTTCATCGTCAATATGAAGGTCCAAGGCATACAGTAAATCTAAAGTGAAGCATTGGAATCTAAAACTGGTCTCACAGGAAAGGTCCAAATCATAGAATGTAAGAAGGGTCAGTCCTCTTGTGCTCAAGCCTGCATTGTGATTTTTTGTATTTAATTCCGATGAAATATCTGTGTTTCATCGTCAATAAGAAGGTCCAAGGCATACAGTAAACCTGAAGTGAAGCATCGGAAACTAAAACTGGTCTCAAAGTAAAGGTTCAAAGCATAGACAGTATGAAGAGTCCGTCTTCTTGTACTTAAGTCGGCATTGTGCCTTTTGTACTTAATTCCGATCCAATTTCTGTGTTTCATGGTCAATAAGAAAGTCTGAGGGATACAGTGAACCTGAAGTAAAGCATCGGGATCTAAAACTGGTCTCACTTAAAAGGATCTGACCATAGTCAGCAAGAAGAGTCAGTCTTCTTGTATTTAAATCGGCATTGTGCCTTTTGTATTTAATTCCAATGCAATTTCTGTGTTTCATCGTCAACAAGAAGGTCCAAGGGATACAGTAAACCTGAAGTGAAGCTTCGGAATCAAAATGGTCTCACAGCTAAGGTTCAAAACATAGACAGTAAGAAGAGTCAGTCTTCTTGTACTTAAGTCGGCATTGTGCTTTTGTATTTAATTCCGATGCAATTTCTGTATTTCATCGTCAATAAGAAGGTCCAAGGTATACAGTAACCCTGAATTTAAGCATTGGAATCTGAGACTGGTCTCACAGGGAAGGTTCAAAACATAGACAGCAAGAAGAGTCAGTCTTCTTGTATTTACATTGTCATTGTGCCTTTTGTATTTAATTCCATTGCAATTTCTGTGTTTCATCGTCAATAAGAAGGTCCAAGGGATACAGTAATCCTGAAGTGAAGCCTCGGAATCAAAAATGGTCTCACAGCTAAGGTTGAAAACATAGACAGGAAGAAGAGTCAGTCTCCTTGTACTTAAGTAGGCATTTATGTGTTGTATCTAATTCCGATGCAATTTCTGTGTTTCATCGTCAATAAGAAGGTCCAAGGGATACAGTAAACCTGAATTCAAGCATAGGAATCTAAAACCTGTCTCACAGGAAAGGTTCATAACATAGAAAGTAAGAAGCGTCAGTCTTCTTGTACTTAAGTTGGCATTGTGCCTTTAGTATTTAATTCCGATGCAATTTCTGTGTTTCATCGTCAATAAGCAGGTACAAGGTATACAGTAAACCTAAAGTGAAGCATCGGAATCTAAAACTGGCCAAATAGGAAAGGTTCAAATCAAAGAATGTAAGAAGAGTCAGTCCTCTTGTACTTAAGTCGGCATTGGGCTTATTGTGTTTAATTCCGATGCAATTTCTGGGTTTTATTGTCAATAAGAAGGTCCAAGGGATACAGTAAACCTGAGGTATAACATCGGAAACTAAAACTGGTCTCACAGGAAAGGTTCAAAACATAGACAGTAAGAAGAGTCAGTCTTCTTGTACTTAAGTCGGCAGTGTGCCTTTTGTATTTAAATTCGATGCAATTTATGTGTTTCATCGTTAATAAGAAGGTCCAAGGGATACAGTAAACCTGAAGCGAAGCATCGGAAACTAAAACTGGAGTCACAAGAAAGGTTCAAAACATAGACAGTAAGAAGAGTCAGTCTTCTTGTACTTAAGTCGGCATGGTGCTTTTGTATATAATTCCGATGCAATTTCTGTGTTTCATCGTCACTATGAAGGTCCAACGGATACAGGAAACCTAACATAAAGCATCGGAATCTATAACTGGTCTCAGAGGAAATGTTCAAAGTATAGACAGTAAGAAGAGTCAGTCTTCTTGTTCTTATGTCGGCATTTTGATTTTGTATGTAATTCCGACGCAATTTCTGTGTTTCATCGTCAATAAGAAGGTCCACGGGATACAGTAAACCTGAAGGTAAGCATCGGAAACTAACACTGGTCTCACAGGAAAGGTTCAAAACATAGACAATTAGAAGAGTCTGTCTTCTTGTACTTAAGTCGGCATTGTGGATTTTTTATTTAATTCCGATGCAATTTCTGTGTTTCATCGTCAATATGAAGTTCAGAGGGATACAGTAAACCTGAAGTGAGGCATCGGAATCTATAACTAGGGTCACAGGAATGGTTAAAAAATAGACAGTAAGAAGAGTCAGTCTTCTTGTTCCTAAAGCTGCCTTGTGCCTTTTGTATTTAATTCCGATGCAATTTCTGTGTTTCATCGACAATAAAAGGTCCAAGGGATACAGTAAACATATAGTGAAGCATCGGAATCCAAAACTGGTCTCACAGGACATGTTCACAACATAGTCAGTAAGAAAGTCAGTCTTATTGTACTTAAGTAGTCATTGTGCCTTTTGTATTTAATTCCGATGCATTTTCTGTGTTTCATCGTCAATAAGAAGTTCAGAGGGATACAGTGAACCTGAAGTGAGGCATCGGAATCTATAACTAGTGTCACAGGAATGGTTCAAAACATAGACATTAGGTGGAGTCAGTGTTCTTGTACTTTAGTCGGCATTGTGCCTTTTCTATTTAATTCCGATGCAATTTCTGTATTTCGTCGTCAATAAGAAGGTCCAAGGGATACAGTAAATCTGAAGTGAAGCATCGGAATCTATATCTAGAGTCACAAGAATGGTTCAAAACATAGACAGTAAGAAAAGTCAGTCTTCTTGTACTTAAGTCGGCATTGTTCCTTTTGTATTTAATTCCGATTCAATTTCTGTGTTTCATCGTCGATAAGAAGGACCAAGGTATACAGTAAACCTGAAGTGAAGCATCGGAATCTATAACTAGTGTCATAGGAATAGTTCAAACATAGACAGTAAGAAGAGTCAGTCTTTATTGTACTTAAGTCGGCATTGTGCCTTTTGTATTTCATTCCGACGAAATCTCTTTGTTTCATCGTCAATACGAAGATCCAAGGGATACAGTAAACCTAAAGTGAAGCATCGGAATCTATAACTAGTGTCACAGGAATGGTTCAAAACATAGACAGTAAGAAGAGTCAGTCTTCTTGTACTTAAGTCGGCATTGTGCCTTTTGTACTTAATTCCGATGCAATTTCTGTGTTTCATCGTCAATAAGAAGGTCTGAAGGATACAGTAAACCTGAAGTGAGGCATCGGAATCTATAACTAGTGTCACAGGAATGGTTCAAAACATAGACATTAGGTGGAGTCAGTCTTCTTGCACTTTAGTCGGCATTGTGCCTTTTCTATTTAATTCCGATGCAATTTCTGTATTTCGTCGTCAATAAGAAGGTCCAAGGGATACAGTAAATCTGAAGTGAAGAATCGAAATCTATAACTAGTGTCACAGGAATGGTTCAAAGCACAGACAGTAAGATGAGTCAGTCTTAGTGTACGTAAGTCGGCATTGTGCCTTTTCTATTTAATTCCGATTCAATTTCTGTGATTAATCGTCAATAAGAAGGTCCAAGGGATACAGTAAACCTGAAGTGAAGCATCGGAATCTATAACTAGTGTCACAGGAAAGGTTCAACACATAGACAGTGAGAAGAGTCAGTCTTCTTGTACTTAAGTCTCCATTGTGCCTTTTCTATTTAATACCGTTGCAATTTCTGTTTTTCATCGTCAATAAGAAGGTCAGAGGGATACAGTGAACCTGAAGTGAAGCATTGGAATCTATAACTAGCGTCACAGGAATGGTCCAAAACATAGACAATAGGAAGGGTCAGTCTTCTTGTATTTAAGTCGGCATTGTGCCTTTTCTATTTAATTCCGACGCAATTTCTGTGTTTCGTCGTCAATAAGAAGGTCCAAGGGATACAGTAAACCTGAAGTGAAGCATCGGAATCTATAACTAGTGTCACATGAATGTTTCAAAACATAGACAGTAAGAAGAGTCAGTCCTCTTGTACTTAAGTCGGCATTGTGCTTTTTGTATCTAATTCCGATGCAATTTCTGAGTTTCATCGTCAATTAGAAGGTCAGAGGGATACAGTAATCCTGAAGTGAAGCATCGGAATCTATAACTAGTGCCACAGGAATGGTTCGAAACATAGACAGTAAGAAGAGTCAGTCTTCTTGTACTTATGTCGGCGTTGTGCCATTTCCATTTAATTCCGACACATTTTCTGTGTTTCATCGTCAATAAGAACTTGAGAGGGATACAGTAAACCTGAATTGAAGCATCGGAATCTATAACTAGTGTCACAGGAATGATTCAGAACATAGAGAGTAGGTAGAGTCAGTCTTTTTGTACTTAAGTCGGCATTTTGCCTTTTGTATTTACTTCCGATGCAATTTCTGTGTTTCATCGTCAATAAGAAGGTCAGAGGGATACAGTAAACCAGATGTGAGGCATCGGAATCTATAACTAGTGTTACAGGAATCATTCAAAACGTAGACAGTAGGATGAGTCTGTCTTCTTGTATTTAAGTCGGCATTGTGCCTTTTCTATTTAATTCCGATGGAATTTTCTGTGTTTCATCGTCAATAAGAAGGTCAGATGGATACAGTAAACCTGAAGTGAAGCATCGGAATCTATAACTAGTGTCACAGAAATGGTTCAAAACATAGTCAGTAAGAAGAGTCAGTCTTTTTGTACTTATGTCGGCATTGTCCCTTTTCTATTTAATTCCGATGCAATTTCTGTGTTTCATCGTCAATAAGAAGGTCAGAGGGATACAGTATACCAGAAGTGAAGCATCGGAATGTATAACTAGTGTCACTGGAATCGTTCAAAACATAGACAGTAGGAAGAGTCAGTCTTCTTCTACTTGATTCGGCATTGTACCTTTTGTACTTATTTCCGATGCAATTTCTGTGTTTCATCTTCAATAAGAAGGTCAGGGCGATACAGTAAACCTGAAGTGAAGCATCGTAATTTATAACTAGTGTCACAGGAATGGTTCAACACATAGACAGTAAGAAGAGTCAGTCTTCTTGTACTTAAGTCGGCTTTGTGCCTTTTGTACTTAATTCCGATGCAATTTCTGTGTTTCATCGTCAATAAGAAGGTCAGAAGGATACAGTAAACCTGAAGTGAATCATCGGAATCTATAAGTGGTGTCACAGGAATGGTTCAAAACACAGACAGTAATATGAGTCAGTCTTCTTGTACATAAGTCAGCATTGTGCCTTTTCTATTTAATTCCGATTCAATTTCTGTGATTAATCGTCAATAAGAAGGTCCAAGGGATACAGTAAACCTGAAGTGAAGCATCGGAATCTATAACTAGTGTCACAGGAATGGTTCAACACATAGACAGTAAGAAGAGTCAGTCTTCTTGTACTTAAGTCGGCATTGTGCCTTTTGTATTTAATTCCGATGCAATTTCTGTGTTTCATCGTCAATAAGAAGGTCCAAGGGATACAGTAAACATATAGTGAAGCATCGGAATCTAAAACTGGTCTCACAGGACATGTTCACAACATAGTCAGTAAGAAGAGTCAGTCTTCTTGTACTTAAGTAGGCATTGCGCCTCTTGTATTTAATTCCGATGCAATTTCTGTGTTTCATCGTCAATAAGAAGGTCAGAGGGTTACAGTAAACCTGAAGGGAAGCATCGGAATCTATAACTTGTGTCACAGGAATGGTTCAAAACATAGACATTAGGTAGAGTCAGTCTTCTTGTACTTTAGTCGGCATTGTGCCTTTTCTATTTAATTCCGATGCAATTTCTATATTTCGTCGTCAATAAGAAGGTCCAAGGGATACAGTAAATCTGAAGTGAAGCATCGGAATCTATAACTAGTGTCACAAGAATGGTTCAAAACATAGTCAGTAAGAAGAGTCAGTCTTCTTGTACTTAAGTCGGCATCGTGGCTTTTGTATTTTATTCCGATGCAATTTCTGTGTTTCATCGTCGATAAGAAGGACCAAGGTATACAGTACGCCTGAAGTGAAGCTTCGGAATCTATAACTAGTGTCACAGGAATAGTTCAAACATAGACAGTAAGAAGAGTCAGTCTTCTTGTACTTAAGTCGGCATTGTGCCTTTTCTATTTAATTCCGATGCAATTTCTGTTTTTCATCGTCAATAAGAAGGTCAGAGGGATACAGTGAACCTGAAGAGAAGCATCGGAATCTATAACTAGCGTCACAGGAATGGTTCAAAACATAGACAATAGGAAGGGTCAGTCTTCTTGTATTTAAGTCGGCATTGTGCCTTTTCTATTTAATTCCGATGCAATTTCTGTGTTTCGTCGTCAATAAGAAGGTCCAAGGGATACAGTAAACCTGAAGTGAAGCATCGGAACCTATAACTAGTGTCACAGGAATGTTTCAAAACATAGACAGTGAGACGAGTCAGTCCTCTTGTACTTATGTTGGCATTGTGCTTTTTGTATCTAATTCCGATGCAATTTCTGAGTTTCATCGTCAATTAGAAGGTCAGAGGGATACAGTAATCCTGAAGTTAAGCATCGGAATCTATAACTAGCGTCACAGGAACAGTTCAAACGTAGACAGTAGGAAGAGTCAGACTACTTGTACTTAAGTCGGCATTGTGCCTTTTCTATTTAATTCCGATGCAATTTCTGTGCTTCATCGTCAATAAGAAGGTCAGATGGATACAGTAAACCTGAAGTGTGGCATCGGAATCTATTACTAGTGTCACAGGAATGGTTCAAACATAGGCAGTAGGAAGGGTCAGTCTTCTTGTACCTAAGTCGGCATTGTGCCTTTTGTATTTAATTCCAATGCAATTTCGGTGTTTCATCGTCAATAAGAAGGTCCAAGGAATACAATAAACCTGAAGTGAGGCATCGGAACCTATAACTAGTGTCACAGGACGGGTTCAAAATATAGTCAGTAGGAAGAGTCAGTCTTCTTGTACTTAAGTCGGCATTGTGACTATTGTATTTAATTCCGATGCAATTTCTGTGTCCCATCGTCGATAAGAAGGACCAAGGTATACAGTAAACCTGAAGTAAAGCATCGTAATCTATAACTAGTGTCACAGGAATAGTTCAAACATAGACAGTACGAAGAGTCAGTCTTCTTGTACTTAAGTCGGCATTGTGCCTTTTGTATTTAATTCCGATGAAATTTCTTTGCTTCATCGTCAATAAGAAGATCCAAGGGATACAGTACACCTGAAGTGAAGCATCGGAATCTATAACTAGTGTCACAGGAATGGTTCACAACATGGACAGTAAGAAGAGTCAGTCTTCTTGTACTTAGGTCGGCATTGTGCCTTTTGTACTTAATTCCGATGCAATTTCTGTTTTTCATTGTCAATAAGAAGGTCAGAGGGATACAGTGAACCTGAAGTGAAGCATCGGAATCTATAACCAGCGTCACAGGAATGGTTCAAAACATAGACAATAGGAAGGGTCAGTCTTCTTGTATTTAAGTCGGCATTGTGCCTTTTCTATTTAATTCCGACGCAATTTCTGTGTTTCGTCGTCAATAAGAAGGGCCAAGGGATACAGTAAACCTGAAGTGAAGCATCAGAATCTATAACTAGTGTCACAGGAATGTTTCAAAAGATAGACATTAAGAAGAGTCAGTCCTCTTGTACTTAAGTCGGCATTGTGCTTTATGTATCTAATTCCGATGCAATTTCTGAGTTTCATCGTCAATTAGAAGGTCAGAGGGATACAGTAATCCTGAAGTTATGCATCGGAATCTAAAACTATCGTCACAGGAATAGTTCAAACGTAGACAGTAGGAAGAGTCAGACTACTTGTACTTAAGTCGGCATTGTGCCTTTTCTATTTAATTCCGATGCAATTTCTGTGTTTCATCGTCAATAAGAAGGTCAGATGGATACAGTAAACCTGAAGTGTGGCATCGGAATCTATTACTAGTGTCGCAGTAATGGGTCAAACATAGACAGTAGGAAGGGTCAGTCTTCTTGTACTTAAGTCGGCATTGTGCCTTTTGTATTAATTTCCAATGCAATTTCTGTGTTTCATCGTCAATAAGAAGGTCCAAGGAATACAATAAAGCTGAAGTGAGGCATCGGAACCTATAACTAGTGTCACAGGACGGGTTCAAAATATAGTCAGTAGGAAGAGTTAGTCTTCTTGTACTTAAGTCGGCATTGTGACTTTTGTATTTAATTCCGATGCAATTTCTGTGTTCCATCGTCGATAAGAAGGACCAAGGTATACAGTAAACCTGAAGTAAAGCATCGGAATCTATAACAAGTGTCACAGGAATGGTTCAAACATAGACCGTAAGAAGAGTCAGTCTTCTTGTACTTAAGTCAGCATTGTGCCATTTCTATTTAATTCCGACGCAATTTCTGTTTCATCGTCAATAAGAAGGTGAGAGGGATACAGTGAACCTGAAGTGAAGCATCGGAAACTATAACTAGCGTCACAGGAATGGTTCAAAACATAGACAATAGGTAGAGTCAGTCTTCTTGTATTTAAGTCGGCATTGTGCCTTTTCTATTTAATTCCGATGCAATTTCTGTGTTTTGTCGTCAATAAGATGGTCCAAGGGATACAGTAAACCTGAAGTGAAGCATCGGAATCTATAACTAGTGTCACAGGAATTTTTCAAAACATAGACAGTAAGAAGAGTCAGTCCTCTTGTACTTAAGTCGGCATTGTGCTTTTTGTATCTAATTCCGATGCAATTTCTGAGTTTCATCGTCAATTAGAAGGTCAGAGGGATACAGTAATCCTGAAGTGAAGCATCGGAATCTATTACTAGTGTCACAGGAATGGTTCAAAACATTGACAGTAAGAAGAGTCAGTCTTCTTGTACTTAAGTAGGCATTGTGCCATTTCTATTTAATTCCGACGCAATTTCTGTTTTTCATCGTCAATAAGAAGGTGAGAGGGATACAGTACACCTGAAGTGAAGCATCAGAATCTATAACTAGTGTCACAGGAATGGTTCAAAACATAAACAGTGGGAAGAGTCAGTCTTTTTGTACTTAAGTCGGCATTGTGCCTTTTGTATTTACTTCCGACGCAATTTCTGTGTTTCATCGTCAATAAGAATGTCAGAGGGATACAGTAAACCTGATGTGAGGCATCGGAATCTACAACTAGTGTTACAGGAATATTTCAAAACGTAGACAGTCGGATGAGTCAGACTTCTTGTATTTAAGTCGGCATTGTGACTTTTCTATTTAATTCCGATGCAATTTCTGTGTTTCATCGTCAATAAGAAGGTCACATCGATACAGTAAACCTGAAGTGAAGCATCGGAATCTATAACTAGTGTCACAGAAATGGTTCAAAACATAGTCAGTAAGAAGAGTCAGTCTTTTTGTACTTATGTCGGCATTGTCCCTTTTCTATATAATTCCGATGCAATTTCTGTGTTTCATCGTCAATAAGAAGGTCAGAGGGATACAGTAAACCAGAAGTGAAGCATCGGAATGTATAACTAGTGTCACAGGAATCGTTCAAAACATAGACAGTAGGAAGAGTCAGACTACTTGTACTTAAGTCGGCAATGTGCCTTTTGCATTTAATTCCGATGTACTTTCTGTGTTTCATCGTCAATAAGAAGGTCCAAGGATTACAGTACACCTGAAGTGAAGAATCGGAATCTATAACTAGTGTCACAGGAATGGTTCAAAACATAGACAGTAAGAAGAGTCAGTCTTCATGTACTTAAGTCGGCATTGTGCATTTTGTATTTAATTCCGATGCCATTTCTGTGTTTCATCGTCAATAAGAAGGTCAGAGGGATTCAGTAAACCTGATGTGAAGCATCGGAATGTATAAATAGTGTCACAGGAATGATTCAAAACATAGACAGTAGGAAGAACCAGTCTTCATTTACTTAAGTCGGCATTGTGCCTTTTCTATTCAATTCCGATGCAATTTCTGTGTTTCATCGTCAATAAGAAGGTCAGATGGATACAGTAAACCTGAAGTGTAGCATCGGAATCTATAACTAGTGTCACAGGAATGGTTCAAACATAGACAGTAATAAGAGTCAGTCTTCTAGTATTTAAGTCGGCATTGTGCATTTTGTATTTAATTCCGATGCAATTTCTGTGTTTCATTGTCAATAAGAAGGTCCAAGGAATGCAATAAACCTGAAGTGAGGCATCGGAATCTATAACTAGTGTCACAGGACGGGTTCAAAACATAGTCAGTAGGAAGAGTCAGACTTCTTGTACTTAAGTCGGCATTGTGGCTTTTGTATTTAATTCCGATGCAATTTCTGTGTTCCATCGTCGATAAGAAGGACCAAGGTATACAGTAAACCTGAAGTAAAGCATCGGAATCTATAACTAGTGTCACAGGAATAGCTCAAACATAGACAGTACGAAGAGTCAGTCTTCTTGTACTTAAGTCGGCATTGTGCCTTTTGTATTTAATTCCGATGAAATTTCTTTGTTTCATCGTCAATAAGAAGATCCAAGGGATACAGTGAACCTGAAGTGAAGCATCGGAATCTATAACTAGTGTCACAGGAATGGTTCAAAACATTGACAATAAGAAGAGGCAGTCTTCTTGTACTTAAGTCGGCATTGTGCCTTTTGTACTTAATTCCGATGCAATTTCTGTGTTTCATCGTCAATAAGAAGGTCAGAAGGATACAGTAAACCTGAAGTGAAGCATCGGAATCGATAACTAGTGTCACAGGAATGGTTCAAAACACAGACAGTAAGATGAGTCAGTCTTCTTGTACATAAGTAGGCATTGTGCATTTTCTATTTAATTCCGATGCAATTTCTGTTTTTCATCGATAATAAGAAGGTCAGAGGGATACAGTGTACCTGAAGTGTAGCATCGGAATCTATAACTAGCGTCACAGGAATGGTTCAAAACATAGACAATAGGAAGGGTCAGTCTTCTTGTATTTAAGTCGGCATTGTGCCTTTTCTATTTAATTCCGATTCAATTTCTGTGTTTCGTCGTCAATAAGAAGGTCCAAAGGATTTAGTAAACCTGAAGTGAAGCATCGGAATCTATAACTAGTGTCACAGGAACGTTTCAAAACATAGACAGTAAGAAGAGTCAGTCCTCTTGTACTTAAGTCGGCATTGTGCTTTTTGTATCTAATTCCGATGCAATTTCTGAGTTTCATCGTCAATTAGAAGGTCAGAGGGATACAGTAATCCTGAAGTGAAGCATCGGAATCTATTACTAGTGTCACAGGAATGGTTCAAAACATAGACAGTAAGAAGAGTCAGTCTTCTTGTACTTAAGTAGGCATTGTGCCATTTCTATTTAATTCCGACGCAATTTCTGCTTTTCATCGTCAATGAGAAGGTGAGAGGGATACAGTACACCTGAAGTGAAGCATCGGAATCTATAACTAGTGTCACAGGAATGGTTCAAATCATAGTCAGTAAGAAGGATCAGTCTTCTTGTACTTAATTCGGCATTGTGCCTTTTCATTTAATTCCGATGCATTTTCTGTGTTTCATCGTCAATACGAAGTTCAAAGGGATACAATAAACCTGAAGCATCGGAATCTATGACTAGTGTCACAGAAATGGTTCAAAACATAGTCAGCCAGAAGAGTCAGTCTTCTTGTACTTAAATCGGCGTTGTGCCTTTTCTATTTAATTCCGATGCAATTTCTGTGTTTCATCGTCAATAAGATGGTGAGAGGGATACAGTAAACCTGAAGTGAAGCAATGGAATCTATAAGTGGTGTCACAGGAATGGTTCAAACATAGTCATTAAGAAGAGTCAGTCTTCTTGTACTTAAGTCGGCATTGTGCCTTTCGTATTTAATTCCGATGCAACTTCGGTGTTTCATCGTCAATAAGAAGGTCCAAGTGATACAGTAAACCTGAAGTGAAGCATCGGAATCTATAACTAGTGTCACAGGAATGGTTTATAGCATAGAGAGTAGGAAGAGTCAGTCTTCTTGTACTTAAGTCGGCATTGTGCCATATGTATAGTATTCCGATGCATTTTCTGTGTTTCATCGTCAATAAGAAGGTCAGAGGGATACATTAAACCTGAATTGAAGCATCGGAATCTATAACTAGTGTCACAGGAATGGTTCAAATCATAGTCAGTAAGAAGGATCAGTCTTCTTGTGCCTAAATCGGCATTGTGCCTTTTTATTTAATTCCGACGCAATTTCTGTGTTTCATCGTCACTAAGAAGTTCAAAGGGATACAGTAAACCTGAAGCATCGGAATCTATAACTAGTGTCACAGGAATGGTTCAAATCATAGTCAGTAAGAAGGATCAGTCTTCTTGTACTTAATTCAGCATTGTGCCTTTTTATTTAATTCCCACGCAATTTCTGTGTTTCATCGTCAATAAGAAGTTCAAAGGGATACAGTAAACCTGAAGCATCGGAATCTATAACTAGAGTCACAGAAATGGTTCAAAACATTGTCAGCAAGAAGAGTCAGTCTTCTTGTACTTAAATCGGCGTTGTGCCTTTTCTATTTAATTCCAATGCCATTTCTGTGTTTCATCGTCAATATGAAGGTCAGTGGGATACAGTAAACCTGAAGTGAAGCATCGGATTGTATAACTAGTGTCACAGGAATGGTTCAAAACATTGTCAGTAAGAAGAGTCAGTCTTCTTGTACTTAAGTCGGCATTGTGCCTTTTCTATTTAATTCCGACGCGATCTCTGTGTTTTATCGTCAATATGAAGGTCAGATGGATACAGTAAACCTGAAGTGTAGCATCGGAATCTATAACTAGTGTCACAGGAATGGTTCAAACATAGACAGTAATAAGAGTCAGTCTTCTTGTATTTAAGTCGGCATTGTGCCTTTTGTATTTAATTCCGATGCAATTTCTGTGTTTCATCGTCAATAACAAGGTCCAAGGAATACAATAAACCTGAAGTGAAGCATCGGAATCTATAACTAGTGTCACAGGACGGGTTCAAAGCATAGTCAGTAGGAAGAGTCAGTCTTCTTGTACTTAAGTCGGCATTGTGCCTTTTGTATTTAATTCCGATGCTATTTCTGTGTTCCATCGTCGATATGAAGGACCAAGGTATACAGTAAACCTGAAGTAAAGCATCAGAATCTATAACTATTGTCACAGGAATAGTTCAAACACAGACAGTACGAAGAGTCAGTCTTCTTGTACTTAAGTCGGCATTGTGCCTTTTGTATTTAATTCCGATGCAATTTCTGTGTTTCATCGTCAATAAGAAGGTCAGATGGATACAGTAAACCTGAAGTGAAGCATCGGAATCTATAACTAGTGTCACAGAAATGGTTCAAAACATAGTCAGTAGGAAGAGTCAGTCTTTTTGTACTTATGTCGGCATTGTCCCTTTTCTATTTAATTCCGGTGCAATTTCTGTGTTTCATCGTCAATAAGAAGGTCAGAGGGATACAGAAAACCAGAAGTGATGCATCGGAATGTATAACTAGTGTCACAGGAATCGTTCAAAACATAGAGTGTAGGAAGAGTCAGTCTTCTTCTACTTGATTCGGCATTGTGCCTTTTGTATTTATTTCCGATGCAATTTCTGTGTTTCATCGTCAATAAGAAGGTGAGAGGGATACAGTAAACCTGAAGTGAAGCATCGGAATCTATAAGTGGTGTCACAGGAATGGTTCAAACATAGTCATTAAGAAGAGTCAGTCTTCTTGTACTTAAGTCGGCATTGTGCATTTCGTATTTAATTCCGATGCAACTTCGGTGTTTCGTCGTCAATAAGAAGGTCCAAGGGATACAGTAAACCTGAAGTGAAGCATCGGAATCTATAACTAGTGTCACAGGAATGGTTCAAAACATAGTCAGTAAGAAGAGTCAGTCTTCTTAAACTTAGGTCGGCATTGTGCCTTTTCTATTTAATTCCGACTCAATTTCTGTGTTTCGTCGTCAATAAGAAGGTCCAAGGGATACAGTAAACCTGAAGTGAAGCGTCGGAATCTATAACTAGTGTCACAGGAACGTTTCAAAACATAGACAGTAAGAAGAGTGAGTCCTCTTGTACTAAAGTCGGCATTGTGCTTTTTGTATCTAATTCCGATGCAATTTCTGTGTTTCATCGTCAATAAGAAGGTCAAAGGGATACAGTAAACCTGAAGTGAAGCATCGGAATCTATAACTAGTGTCACAGGAATGGTTCAAATCATAGTCAGTAAGAAGAATCAGTCTTCTTGTACTTAATTCGGCATTGTGCCTTTTCATTTAATTCCGACGCAATTTCTGTGTTTCATCGTCACTAAGAAGTTCAAAGGGATACAGTAAACCTGAAGCATCGGAATCTATAACTAGTGTCACAGGAATGGTTCAAATCATAGTCAGTAAGAAGGATCTGTCTTCTTGTATTTAATTTGGCATTGTGCCTTTTTATTTAATTCCCACGCAATTTCTGTGTTTCATCGTCAATAAGAAGTTCAAAGGGATACAGTAAACCTGAAGCATCGGAATCTATAACTAGAGTCACAGAAATGGTTCAAAACGTAGTCAGCAAGAAGAGTCAGTCTTCTTGTACTTAAATCGGCGTTGTTCCTTTTCTATTTAATTCCAATGCCATTTCTGTGTTTCATCGTCAATAAGAAGGTCAGAGGGATACAGTAAACCTGAAGTGAAGCATCGGATTGTATGACTAGTGTCACAGGAATGGTTCAAAACATAGACAGTAGGAAGAGTCAGTCTTCTTGTACTTGAGTCGGCATTGTGCCTTTTGTATATATTTCCGATGCAATTTCTGCGTTTCACCATCAATAAGAAGCTCAGAGGGATACAGTATACCTGAAGTGAAGCATCGGAATCTATAACTAGTCTCACAGGATGGTAAAAAACTTAGACAGCAGAAGAGTCATTCTTCATGTACTTAAGTCGGCATTGTGCCTTGTCTATTTAATTCCGATGCAATTTCTGTGTTTCATCGTCAATAAGAAGGTCAGAGGGTCACAGTAAACCTGAAGTGAATCATCGGAATCTATAACTAGTGTCACAGGAATGGTTCAAAACATAGACAGTAGGTAGAGTCAGTCTACATGTACTTAAGTCGACATTGTGCCTTTTGTATTTAATTCGGATGCAATTTTTGTGTTTCATCGTCAATAAGAAGGTCAGAGGGAAACAGTAAACGTGAAGTGAATCATCGGAATCTATAACTAGTGTCACAGGAATGGTTCAAAACATTGTCAGTAAGAAGAGTCAGTCTTCTTGTACTTAATTCGGCATTGTGCCTTTTTATTTAATACCGATGACACTTCTGTGTTTTACCGCCAATAAGAAGGTCAGAGTTATACAGTAAACCTGAAGTCAAGCATCGGAATCTATAACTAGTGTCACAGAAATGGTTCAAAGCATAGTCAGTAAGAAGAGTCAGTCTTCTTATACTTAAGTCGGCATTGTGCCTTTTCTATTTAATTCCAACGCAATCTCTGTGTTTCATCGTCAATAAGAAGGTCAGATGGATACAGTAAACTTGAAGTGTAGCATCGGAATCTATAACTAGTGTCACAGGAATGGTTCAAACATAGACAGTAATAAGAGTCAGTCTTCTTGTATTTAAGTCGGCATTGTGCCTTTTGTATTTAATTCCGATGCAATTTCTGTGTTTCATCGTCAATAAGAAGGTCCTAGGAATACAATAAACCTGAAGTGAGGCATCGGAATCTATAACTAGTGTCACAGGACGGGTTCAAAACATAGTCAGGAGGAAGAGTCAGTCTTCTTGTACTTAAGTCGTCATTGTGCCTTTTGTTTTTAATTCCGATGCTATTTCTGTGTTCCATCGTCGATAAGAAGGACCAAGGTATACAGTAAACCTAAAGTAAAGCATCGGAATCTATAAGTAGTGTCACAGGAATAGTTCAAACATAGTCAGTACGAAGAGTCAGTCTTCTTGTACTTAAGTCGACATTGTGCCTTTTGCATTTAAATCCTACGAAATTTCTTTCTTTCATCGTCAATAAGAAGATCCAAGGGATACAGTAAACCTGAAGTGAAGCATCGGAATCTATAACTAGTGTCACAGGAATGGTTTATAGCATAGAGAGTAGGAAGAGTCAGTCTTCTTGTACTTAAGTCGGCATTGTGCCATTTGTATAGTATTCCGATGCAATTTCTGTGTTTCATCGTCAATAAGAAGGTGAGAGGGATACAGTAAATCTGAAGTGAAGCATCGGAATCTATAAGTGGTGTCACAGGAATGGTTCAAACATAGTCAGTAAGAAGGATCAGTCTTCTTGTACTTAAATCGGCATTGTGCCTTTTTATTTAATTCCGACGCAATTTCTGTGTTTCATCGTCACTAAGAAGTTCAAAGGGATACAGTAAACCTGAAGCATCGGCATCTATAACTAGTGTCACTGGAATGGTTCATATCATAGTCAGTAAGAAGGATCAGTCTTCTTGTACTTAATTCGGCATTGTGCCTTTTTATTTAATTCCCACGCAATTTCTGTGTTTCATCGTCAATATGAAGTTCAAAGGGATACAGTAAACCTGAAGCATCGGAATCTATAACTAGAGTCACAGAAATGGTTCAAAACATAGTCAGCAAGAAGAGTCAGTCTTCTTGTACTTAAATCGGCGTTGTGCCTTTTCTATTTAATTCCAATGCCATTTCTGTGTTTCATCGTCAATAAGAAGGTCAGAGGGATACAGTAAACCTGAAGTGATGCATCGGATTGTATAACTAGTGTCACAGGAATGGTTCAAAACATAGACAGTAGGAAGAGTCAGTCTTCTTGTACTTGAGTCGGTATTGTGCCTTTTGTATATATTTCCGATGCAATTTCTGCGTTTCATCATCAATAAGAAGCTCAGAGGGATACAGTAAACCTGAAGTGAAGCATCGGAATCTATAACTAGTCTCACAGGATGGTAAAAAACATAGACAGCAGAAGAGTCATTCTTCTTGTACTTAAGTCGGCATTGTGCCTTGTCTATTTAATTCCGATGCAATTTCTGTGTTTCATCGTCAATAAGAAGGTCAGATGGATACAGTAAACCTGAAGTGAAGCATCGGAATATATAACTAGTGTCACAGGAATGGTTCAAACATAGACAGTAATAAGAGTCAGTCTTCTTGTATTTAAGTCGGCATTGTGCCTTTTGTATTTAATTCCGATGCAATTTCTGTGTTTCATCGTCAATAAGAAGGTCCAAGGAATACAATAAACCTGAAGTGAGGCATCGGAATCTATAACTAGTGTTGCAGGAATGATTCAAAACGTAGACAGTAGGATGAGTAGGTTTTCTTGTTTTTAAGTCGGCATTGTGCCTTTTCTATTTAATTCCGATGCAATTTCTGTGTTTCATCGTCAATAAGAAGGTCAGATGGATACAGTAAACCTGAAGTGAAGCATCGGAATATATAACTAGTGTCACAGAAATGGTTCAAAACATAGTCAGTAAGAAGAGTCAGTCTTTTTGTACTTATGTCGGCATTGTCCCTTTTCTATTTCATTCCGATGCAATTTCTGTGTTTCATCGTCAATTAGAAGGACAGAGGGATACAGTAAACCAGAAGTGATGCATCGGAATGTATAACTAGTGTCACAGGAATCGTTCAAAACATAGAGTGTAGGAAGAGTCAGTCTTCTTCTACTTGATTCGGCATTGTGCCTTTTGTATTTATTTCCGATGCAATTTCTGTGTTTCATCGTCAATAAGAAGGTGAGAGGGATACAGTAAACCTGAAGTGAAGCATCAGAATCTACAAGTGGTGTCACAGGAATGGTTCAAACATAGTCATTAAGAAGAGTCAGTCTTCTAGTACTTAAGTCGGCACTGTGCATTTCGTATTTCATTCCGATGCAACTTCGGTGTTTCGTCGTCAATAAGAAGGTCCAAGGGATACAGTAAACCTGAAGTGAAGCATCGGAATCTATAACTAGTGTCACAGGAATGGTTCAAAACATAGTCAGTAAGAAGGGTCAGTCTTTTTGTACTTAGGTCGGCATTGTGCCTTTTCTATTTAATTCCGATTCAATTTCTGTGTTTCGTCGTCAATAAGAAGGTCCAAGGGATACAGTAATCCTGAATTGAAACATCGGAATCTATAACTAGTGTCACAGGAACGTTTCAAAACATAGACAGTAAGAAGAGTCAGTCCTCTTGTACTTAAGTCGGCATTGTGCTTTTTGTATCTAATTCCCATGCAATTTCTGTGTTTCATCGTCAATAAGAAGGTCAGAGGGATACAGTAAACCTGAAGTGAAGCATCGGAATCTATAACTAGTGTCACAGGAATGGTTCAAATCATAGTCAGTAAGAAGGATCAGTCTTCTTGTACTTAATTCGGCATTGTGCCTTTTCATTTAATTCCGTTGCATTTTCTGTGTTTCATCGTCAATAAGAAGTTCAAAGGGATACAGTAAACCTGAAGCATCGGAATCTATAACTAGTGTCACAGAAATGGTTCGAAACATAGTCAGCCAGAAGAGTCAGTCTTCTTACACTTAAATCGGCGTTGTGCCTTTTCTATTTAATTCCGATGCAATTTCTGTGTTTCATCGTCAATAAGAAGGTGAGAGGGATACAGTAAACCTGAAGTGAAGCATCGGAATCTATAAGTGGTGTCACAGGAATGGTTGAAACATAGTCATTAAGACGAGTCAGTCTTCTTGTACTTAAGTCGGCATTGTGCCTTTCGTATTTAAATCCGATGCAACTTCGGTGTTTCATCGTCAATAAGAAGGTCCAAGGGATACAGTAAACCTGAAGTGAAGCATCGGAATCTATAACTAGTGTCACAGGAATGGTTTATAGCATAGAGAGTAGGAAGAGTCAGTCTTCTTGTACTTAAGTCGGCATTGTGCCATTTTTATAGTATTCCGATGCAATTTCTGTGTTTCATCGTCAATAAGAAGGTCACAGGGAGACATTAAACCTGACGTGAAGCATCGGAATCTATAACTAGTGTCACAGGAATGGTTCAAATCATAGTCAGTAAGAAGGATCAGTCTTCTTGTACTTAAATCGGCATTGTGCCTTTTTATTTAATTCCGACGTAATTTCTGTGTTTCATCGTCAATGAGAAGTTCAAAGGGATACAGTATACCTGAAGCATCGGAATCTATAACTAGTGTCACAGAAATGGTTCAAAACATAGTCAGCAAGAAGAGTCAGTCTTCTTGTACTTAAACCGGCGTTGTGCCTTTTCTATTTAATTCCGATGCCATTTCTGTGTTTCATCGTCAATAAGAAGGTCAGAGGGATACAGTAAACCTGAAATGAAGCATCGGATTGTATAACTAGTGTTACAGGAATAGTTCAAAACATAGACAGTAGGAAGAGTCAGTCTTCTTGTACTTGAGTCGGCATTGTGCCTTTTGTATATATTTCCGATGCAATTTCTGCGTTTCATCATCAATAAGAAGGTCAGAGGGATACAGTAAACCTGAAGTGAAGCATCGGAATCTATTACTAGTCTCACAGGATGGTAAAAAATATAGACAGCAGAAGAGTCATTGTTCTTGTACCTAAGTCGGCATTGTGTTTTGTCTATTTAATTCCGATGCAATTTCTGTGTTTCATCGACAATAAGAAGGTCAGAGGGATACAGTAAACCTGAAGTGATCCATCGGAATCTATAACTAGTGTCACAGGAATGGTTCAAAACATAGACAGTAGGTACAGTCAGTCTACATGTACTTAAGTCGGCATTGTGCCTTTTGTATTTAATTCCGATGCAATTTCCGTATTTTATCGACAATAAGAAGGTCCAAGGGATCCAGTACACCTGAAGTGCAGAATCGGAACCTCTAACTAGTGTCACAGGAATGGTTCAAAACATAGTCAGTAGGAAGAGTCAGTCTCCTTGTACTTAGGTCGCCATTGTGCCTTTTCTATTTATTTCCGATTCAATTTCTGTGTTTCATCGTCAATAAGAAGGTCAGAGGGATACAGTAAACCTGAAGTGAAGCAATGGAATCTATAACTAGTGTCACTGGAATGGTTCAAAATTTAGACAGTAGGAAGAGTCAGTCTTCTTGTTCTTAAGTCGGCATTGTGACTTTTCTATTTAATTCCGATGCCATTTCTGTGTTTCATCGTCAATACGAAGGACAGAGGGATACAGTAAAACCTGAAGTGAAGCATCGGAATGTATAATTAGTGTCACAGGAATCGTTCAAAGCATAGATAGTAGGAAGAGTCAGTCTTCTTCTACTGAATTCGGCATTGTGCCTTTTGTATCTATTTCCGATGCAATTCCTGCGTTTCATCGTCAAAAAGAAGGTCAGAGGGATACAGTAAACCTGAAGTGAAGCATCGGAATGTATAACTAGTGTCACAGGACTGATTCAAAACATAGACAGTTGGAAGAATCAGTCTTCATGTACTTAAGTCGGCATTGTGCCTTTTCTATTTAATTCCGATGCAATTTCTGCGTTTCATCGTCAATAAGGAGGTCAGAGGGATACAGTAAACCCTAAGTGAAGCATCGGAATCTATAACTAGTGTCACAGGAATGGTTCAAAACATAGACAGTAGGAAGAGTCAGTCTTTTTGTACTTAAGTAGTCATTGTGCCTTTTGTATTTAATTCTGATGCAATTTCATCGTCAATAAGAAGGTCAGAGGGAGACTGTAAACCTGATGTGAGGCATCGGAATCTATAACTAGTGTCACAGGAATGGTTCAAACATTATCAGTAAGTAGAGTCAATCTTCTTTTACTTAATTCGGCATTGTGCCTTTTTATTTAATTCTGATGAAATTTCTGTGTTTTATCGTCTATAAGTAGGTCAGAGGGATACAGTAAACATCAAGTCAAGCATCGGAATCTATAACTAGTGTCACAGAAATGGTTCAAAACATAGACAGTAAGAAGAGTCAGTCTTCTTGTACTTAAGTCGGCATTGTGACTTTTCTATATACTTCCGATGCCATTTCTGTGTTTCATCGTCAATAAGGAGGTCAGAGGGATACAGTAAACCTGAAGTGAAGCATCGGAATCGATAACTAGTGCCACAGGAATCGTTCAAAGCATAGACAGTAGGAAGAGTCAGTCTTCTTCTACTTGATTCGGCATTGTGCCTTTTGTATTTATTTCCGATGCAATTTTTGGGTTTCATCGTCAATAAGAAGCTAAGTGGGATACAGTAAACATGAAGTGAAGCATCGGAATCTGTAACTAGTGTCACAGGAATGGTTCAAAACATAGACAGTAAGAAGAGTCAGTCTTCTTGTACTTAAGTCGGCATTGTGCCTTTTCTATTTAATTCCGATGCAATTTCTGTGTTTCATCGTCAATAAGAAGGTCGGAGGGATACAGTAAATCTGAAGTTAAGCATCGGAATGTTTAACTAGTGTCCAAGGAATGATTCAAAACATAGACAGTAGGAAGAGTCAGTCTCCTTGTACGTGAGTCGGCATTGTGTTTTTTGTATTTATTTCCGATGCAATTTCTGTATTTCATCATCAATAAGATGGTCAGAGGGATACAGTAAACCTGAAGTGAAGCATCGGAATCTATAACTAGTGTCACAGGAATGGTTCGAAACATAGACAGCAGGAAGAGTCATTCTTCTTGTACTTAAGTCGGCCTTGTGCCTTTTCTATTTAATTCCGATGCAATTTCTGTGTTTCATCATCTATAAGAAGGTCAGAGGGATACAGTGAACCTAAGGTGAATCATCGGAATCTATAACTAGTGTCACAGGAATGGTTCAAAACATAGACAGTAGGAAGAGTCAGTCTACATGTACTTAAGTCGCCATTGTGCCTTTTGTATTTAATTCCGATGAAATTTCTGTGTTTCATCGTCAATAAGACGGTCAAAGGGATACACTAAACCTGAAGTGAAGCAACGGAATCTATAACTAGTGTCACTGGAATGGTTCAAAATATAGACAGTATTAAGAGTCAGTCTTCTTGTTCTTGAGTCGGCATTGTGACTTTTCTATTTAATTCCGATGCCATTTCTGTGTTTCATCGTCAATACGAAGGTCAGAGGGATACAGTAAAACCTGAAGTGAAGCATCCGAATGTATAACTAGTGTCACAGGAATCGTTCAAAGCATAGACAGTAGGAAGAGTCAGTCTTCTCCTACTTGATTCGGCATTGTGCCTTTTGTATCCATTTCCGATGCAATTCCTGCGTTTCATCGTCAAAACGAAGGTCAGAGGGATACAGTAAACCTGAAGTGAAGCATCGGAATGTATAACTAGTGTCACTGGAATGATTCAAAACATAGACAGTTGGAAGAATCAGTCTTCATGTACTTAAGTCGGCATTGTGCCTTTTCTATTTAATTCCGATGTAATTTCTGTGTTTCATCGTCAATAAGAAGGTCAGAGGGATACAGTAAACCTGAAGTGAAGCATCGGAATCTATAACTAGTGTCACAGGAATGGTTCAAAACATAGACACTAGGAAGAGTCAGTCTTTTTGTACTTAAGTAGTCATTGTCCCTTTTGTATTAATTTCCGATGCAATTTCTGCGTTTCATCGTCAAAAAGAAGGTCAGAGGGATACAGTAAACCTGAAGTGAAGCATCGGAATGTATAATTAGTGTCACAGGAATGATTCAAAACATGGACAGTTGGAAAAATCAGTCTTCATGTACTTAAGTCGGCATTGTGCCTTTTCTATTTAATTCCGATGTAATTTCTGTGTTTCATCGTCAATAAGAAGGTCAGATGGATACAGTAAACCTGAGACGAAGCATCGGAATCTATAACTAGTGTCACAGGAATGGTTCAAAACATTGTCAGTAAGTAGAGTCAGTCTTCTTTTACTTAATTAGGCATTGTGCCTTTTTATTTAATTCCGATGAAATTTCTGTGTTTTATCGTCAATAAGTAGGTCAGAGGGATACAGTAAACCCGAAGTCAAGCATCGGAATCTATAACTAGTGCCACAGAAATGGTTCAAAACATAGACAGTAAGAACAGTCAGTCTTCTTGTACTTAAGTCGGCATTGTGACTTTTCTATATAATTCCGATGCCATTTCTGTGTTTCATCGTCCATAAGAAGGTCAGAGGGATACAGTAAACCTGAAGTGAAGCGTCGGAATCTGTAACTAGTGTCACAGGAATCGTTCAAAGCATAGACAGTAGGAAGAGTCAGTCTTCTTCTACTTGATTCGGCATTGTGCCTTTTGTATTTATTTCCGATGCAATTTCTGTGTTTCATCGTCAATAAGAAGGTCAGAGGGATACAGTGAACCTGAAGTGAAGCATCGGAATCTTTAACTAGTGTCACAGGAATGGTTCAAATCATAGTCAGTAAGAAGAATCAGTCTTCTTGTACTTAATTTGGCATTGTGCCTTTTTATTTAATTCCAATGCAATTTCTGCGTTTCATCGTCAATAAGAAGTTCAAAGGGATACAGTAAATCTGAAGCATCGGAATCTATAACTAGTGTCACAGAAATGGTTCAAAACATAGCCAGCCAGAAGAGTCAGTCTTCTTGTACTTAAATCGGCGTTGTGCCTTTTCTATTTAATTCCGACGCAATTTCTGTGTTTCGTCGTCAGTAAGAAGGTCCAAGGGATACAGTAAACCTGACGTGAAGCATCGGAATCTATAACTAGTGTCACAGGAATGGTTCAAAACATAGACAGTAAGAAGAGTCAGTCTTCTTGTACTTAGGTCGGCATTGTGCCTTTTCTATTTAATTCCGTTTCAATTTCTGTGTTTCGTCGTCAATAAGAAGGTCCAAGGGATACAGTAAACCTGAAGTGAAGCATCGGAATCTATAACTAGTGTCACAGGAATGGTTCAAAACACAGACAGTACGAAGAGTCAGTCTTCTTGTACTTAAGTCGGCATTGTGCCTTTTGTATTTAATTCCGATTCAATTACTGTGTTTCATCGTCAATAAGAAGGTCCAAGGAATACAATAAACCTGAAGTGAGGCATCGGAATATATAACTAGTGTCACAGGACGGGTTCAAAACATAGTCAGTAGGGAGAGTCAGTCTTCTTGTACTTAAGTTGGCATTGTACCTTTTCTATTTACTTCCGATGCAATTTCTGTGTTTCATCGTCAATAAGAAGGTCCAAGGGATGCAGGACACTTGAAGTGAAGCATCGGAATCTATAACTAGTGTCACAGGAATGGTTCAAAACATAGACAGTAGGAAGAGTCAGTCTTCTTGTACTTAAGTCGGCATTGCGCCATTTCTATTCTATTCCGACGCAATTTCTGTGTTTCATCGTCAATAAGAAGGTGTGAGGGATACAGTAAACCTGAAGTGAAGCATCGGAATCTATAAGCGGTGTCACAGGAATGGTTCAAACATTGTCATTAAGAAGAGTCAGACTTCTTGTACTTAAGTCGGCATTGTGCCTTTCGTATTTAATTCCGATGCAATTTCGGTGTTTCATCGTCAATAAGAGGGTCCAAGGTATACAGTAAACCTGAAGTGAAGCATCGGAATCTATAACTAGTGTCACAGGAATGGATTATAGCATAGAGAGTAGGAAGAGTCAGTCTTCTTGTACTTAAGTCGGCATTGTGCCATTTGTATAGTATTCTGATGCAATTTCTGTGTTTCATCGTCACTAAGAAGGTCAGAGGGATACAGTAAACCTGAAGTGAAGCATCGGAATCTATAACTAGTGTCACAGGAATGGTTCAAATCATAGTCAGTAAGAAGGATCAGTTTTCTTGTACTTAATTCGGCATTGTGCCTTTTTATTTAATTCCATGCAATTTCTGTGTTTCATCGTCAATAAGAAGTACAAAGGGATACAGTAAACCTGAAGCATCGGAATCTATAACTAGTGTCACAGAAATGGTTCAAAACATAGTCAGCAAGAAGAGTCAGTCTTCTTGTACTGAAATCGGCGTTGTGCCTTTTCTATTTAATTCCGATGCAATTTCTGTGTTTCATCGTCAATACGAAGGTCAGAGGGATACAGTAAACCTGAAGTGAAGCATCGGAATCTATAACTAGTGTCACAGGAATGGTTGAAAACATAGACAGTAAGAAGAGTCAGTCTACTTGTACTTAAGACGGCATTGTGCCTTTTGTATTTAATTCCGACGCAATTTCTGTGTTTCATCGTCTATAAGAAGGTCCAAGGTATATAGTACACCTTAAGTGAAGCGTCGGAATCTATAACCATTGACCCAGGAATGGTTCAAATCATAGACTGTAAGAAGAGTCAGTCTTCTTGTACTTAAGTCAGCATTGTGCCTTTTCTATTTAATTCCGATGCAATTTCTGTGTTTCATCGTCAATAAGAAGGTCAGAGGGATACAGTAAACCTGAAGTGAAGCATCGGAATCTATAACTAGTGTCACAGGAATGGTTGAAAACATAGACAGTAGGAAGAGTCAGTCTTTTTGTACTTAAGTAGTCATTGTGCCTTTTGTATTTAATTCCGATGCAATTTCTGTGTTTCATCGTCAATAAGAAGGTCAGAGGGATACAGTAAACCTGATGTGAGGCATCGGAATCTATAACTAGTATTACAGGAATGATTCAAATCGTAGACAGTAGGAAGGGCCAGTCTTCTTGTATTTAAGTCGGCATTGTGCCTTTTCTATTTAATTCCGATGCAATTTCTGTGTTTCATCGTCAATAAGAAGGTCAGATGGATACAGTAAACCTGAGGCGAAGCATCGGAATCAATAACTAGTGTCACAGGAATGGTTCAAATGATAGACAGTAGGAAGAGTCAGTCTTCGTATACTTAAGTCGCCGTTGTGCCTTTTGTATTTAATTCCGATGAAATTTCTGCGTTTCATCGTCAATAAGAAGGTCAGAGGGATACAGTAAACCTGAAGTGAATCATCGGAATCTATAACTAGTGTCACAGGAATGGTTCAAAACATTGTCAGTAAGAAGAGTCAGTCTTCTTGTACTTAATTCGGCATTGTGCCTTTTTATTTAATTCCGATGAAATTTCTGTGTTTTATCGCCAATAAGAAGGTCAGAGGGATACAGTAAACCTGAAGTCAAGCACCGGAATCTATAACTAGTGTCACAGAAATGGTTCAAAACATAGTCAGTAAGAAGAGTTAGTCTTCTTGTACTTAAGTCGGCATTGTGACTTTTCTATATAATTCCGATGCCATTTCTGTGTTTCATCGTCAACAAGAAGGTCAGAGGGATACAGTAAACCTGAAGTGAAGCATCGGAATGTATAACTAGTGTCACAGGAATCTTTCAAAGCATAGACAGTAGGAAGAGTCAGTCTTCTTCTACTTGATTCGGCATTGTGCCTTTTGTATTTATTTCCGATGCAACTTCGGTGTTTCATCGTCAATAAGAAGGTCCAAGGGATACAGTAAACCTGAAGTGAAGCATAGAAATCTATAACTAGTGTCACAGGAATGGTTCAATACATAGTCAGTAAGAAGAGTCAGTCTTCTTGTACTTAGGTCGGCATTGTGCCTTTTCTATTTAATTCCGATTCAGTTTCTGTGTTTCGTCGTCAATGAGAAGGTCCAAGGGATACAGTAAACCTGAAGTGAAGCATCGGAATCTATAACTAGTGTCACAGGAATGGTTCAAAACATAGACAGTAGGAAGAGTCAGTCTTCTTGTACTTAAGTCGGCATTGTGCCATTTGTATGGTATTCCGATGCAATTTCTGTGTTTCATCGTCAATAAGAAGGTCAGAGGGATACAGTAAACCTGAAGTGAAGCATCGGAATCTATAACTAGTGTCACAGAAATGGTTCAAATCATAGTCAGTAAGAAGGATCCCTCTTCTTCTACTTAATTCGGCATTGTGCCTTTTTATTTAATTCCGATGCTATTTCTGTGTTTCATCGTCAATAAGAAGGTCAGAGGGATACAGTAAACCTAAGGTGAATCATCGGAATCTATAACTAGTGTCACAGGAATGGTTCAAAACATAGACAGTAGGAAGAGTCAGTGTACATGTACTTAAGTCGCCATTGTGCCTTTTGTATTTAATTCCGATGAAATTTCTGTGTTTCATCGTCAATAAGACGGTCAGAGGAATACAGTAAACCTGAAGTGAAGCTACGGAATCTATAACTAGTGTCACTGGAATGGTTCAAAATATAGACAGTATTAAGAGTCAGTCTTCTTGTTCTTGAGTCGGCATTGTGACTTATCTATTTAATTCCGATGCCATTTCTGTGTTTCATCGTCAATACGAAGGTCAGAGGGATACAGTAAAACCTGAAGTGAAGCATTGGAATGTATAACTAGTGTCACAGGAATCGTTCAAAACATAGACAGTAGGAAGAGTCAGTCTTCTCCTACTTGATTCGGCATTGTGCCTTTTGTATTCATTTCCGATGCAATTCCTGCGTTTCATCGTCAAAAAGAAGGTCAGAGGGATACAGTAAACCTGAAGTGAAGCATCGGAATGTATAACTAGTGTCACAGGAATGATTCAAAACATAGACAGTTGGAAGAATCAGTCTTCATGTACTTAAGTCGGCATTGTGCCTTTTCTATTTAATTCCGATGTAATTTCTGTGTTTCATCGTCAATAAGAAGGTCAGAGCGATACAGTAAACCTGAAGTGAAGCATCGGAATCTATAACTAGTGTCACAGGAATGGTTCAAAACATAGACAGTAGGAAGAGTCAGTCTTTTTGTACTTAAGTAGTCATTGTCCCTTTTGTATTAATTTCCGATGCAATTTCTGCGTTTCATCGTCAAAAAGAAGGTCAGAGGGATACAGTAAACCTGAAGTGAAGCATCGGAATGTATAATTAGTGTCCCAGGAATGATTCAAAACATAGACAGTTGGAAGAATCAGTCTTCATGTACTTAAGTCGGCATTGTGCCTTTTCTATTTAATTCCGATGTAATTTCTGTGTTTCATCGTCTATAAGAAGGTCAGATGGATACAGTAAACCTGAGACGAGGCATCGGAATCTATAACTAGTGTCACAGGAATAGTTCAAAGCATTGTCAGTAAGTAGAGTCAGTCTTCTTTTACTTAATTCGGCATTG
Source organism: Schistocerca americana (assembly GCF_021461395.2). NCBI lineage: Eukaryota > Metazoa > Arthropoda > Insecta > Orthoptera > Acrididae > Schistocerca > Schistocerca americana. Next base: position 12,054,451 of record NC_060121.1, on the reverse strand, counting down.
TGCCTTTTTATTTAATACCGATGAAATTTCTGAGTTTTATCGTCAATAAGTAGGTCAGAGGGATACAGTAAACCTGAAGTCAAGCATCGGAATCTATAACTAGTGTCACAGAAATGGTTCAAAACATAAACAGTAAGAACAGTCAGTCTTCTTGTACTTAATTCGGCATTGTGCCTTTTTATTTAATTCCGATGAAATTTCTGTGTTTTATCGCCAATAAGAAGGTCAGAGGGATACAGTAAACCTGAAGTCAAGCATCGGAATCTATAACTAGTGTCACAGAAATGGTTCAAAACATAGTCAGTAAGAAGAGTTAGTCTTCTTGTACTTAAGTCGGCATTGTGACTTTTCTATATAATTCCGATGCCATTTCTGTGTTTCATCGTCAACAAGAAGGTCAGAGGGATACAGTATACCTGAAGTGAAGCATCGGAATGTATAACTAGTGTCACAGGAATCTTTCAAAGCATAGACAGTAGGAAGAGTCAGTCTTCTTCTACTTGATTCGGCATTGTGCCTTTTGTATTTATTCCCGATGCAACTTCGGTGTTTCATCGTCAATAAGAAGGTCCAAGGGATACAGTAAACCTGAAGTGAAGCATCGAAATCTATAACTAGTGTCACAGGAATGGTTCAATACATAGTCAGTAAGAAGAGTCAGTCTTCTTGTACTTAGGTCGGCATTGTGCCTTTTCTATTTAATTCCGATTCAGTTTCTGTGTTTCGTCGTCAATAAGAAGGTCCAGGGGATACAGTAAACCTGAAGTGAAGCATCGGAATCTATAACTAGTGTCACAGGAATGGTTCAAAACATAGACAGTAGGAAGAGTCAGTCTTCTTGTACTTAAGTCGGCCTTGTGCCATTTCTATTCTATTTCGACGCAATTTCTGTGTTTCATCGTCAATAAGAAGGTGAGAGGGATACAGTAAACCTGAAGTGAAGCATCGGATTCTATAAGTGGTGTCACAGGAATGGTTCAAACATTGTCATTAAGAAGAGTCAGACTTTTTGTACTTAAGTCGGCATTGTGCCTTTCGTATTTAATTCCGAAGCAACTTTGGTCTTTCATCGTCAATAAGAGGGTCCAAGTGATACAGTAAACCTGAAGTGAAGCATCGGAATCTATAACTAGTGTCACAGGAATGGTTTATAGCATAGAGAGTAGGAAGAGTCAGTCTTCTTGTACTTAAGTCGGCATTGTGCCATTTGTATGGTATTCCGATGCAATTTCTGTGTTTCATCGTCAATAAGAAGGTCAGAGGGATACAGTAAACCTGAAGTGAAGCATCGGAATCTATAACTAGTGTTACAGAAATGGTTCAAATCATAGTCAGTAAGAAGGATCACTCTTCTTGTACTTAATTCGGCATTGTGCCTTTTTATTTTATTCCGATGCTATTTCTGTGTTTCATCGTCAATAAGAAGGTCAGAGGGATACAGTAAACCTAAGGTGAATCATCGGAATCTATAACTAGTGTCACAGGAATGGTTCAAAACATAGAGAGTAGGAAGAGTCAGTCTACATGTACTTAAGTCGCCATTGTGCCTTTTGTATTTAAATCCGATGAAATTTCTGTGTTTCATCGTCAATAAGACGGTCAGAGGGATACAGTAAACCTGAAGTGAAGCTACGGAATCTATAACTAGTGTCACTGGCATGGTTCAAAATATAGACAGTATTAAGAGTCAGTCTTCTTGTTCTTGAGTCGGCATTGTGACTTATCTATTTAATTCCGATGCCATTTCTGTGTTTCATCGTCAATACGAAGGTCAGAGGGATACAGTAAAACCTGAAGTGAAGCATCGGAATGTATAACTAGTGTCACAGGAATCGTTCAAAGCATAGACAGTAGGAAGAGTCAGTCTTCTCCTACTTGATTCCGCATTGTGCCTTTTGTATTCATTTCCGATGCAGTTCCTGCGTTTCATCGTCAAAAAGAAGGTCAGAGGGATACAGTAAACCTGAAGTGAAGCATCGGAATGTATAACTAGTGTCACAGGAATGATTCAAAACATAGACAGTTGGAAGAATCAGTCTTCATGTACTTAAGTCGGCATTGTGCCTTTTCTATTTAATTCCGATGTAATTTCTGTGTTTCATCGTCAATAAGAAGGTCAGAGGGATACAGTAAACCTGAAGTGAAGCATCGGAATCTATAACTAGTGTCACAGGAATGGTTCAAAGCATAGACAGTAGGAAGAGTCAGTCTTTTTGTACTTAAGTAGCCATTGTCCCTTTTGTATTAATTTCCGATGCAATTTCTGCGTTTCATCGTCAAAAAGAAGGTCAGAGGGATACAGTAAACCTGAAGTGAAGCATCGGAATGTATAATTAGTCTCACAGGAATGATTCAAAACATAGACAGTTGGATGAATCAGTCTTCATGTACTTAAGTCGGCATTGTGCCTTTTCTATTTAATTCCGATGTAATTTCTGTGTTTCATCGTCAATAAGAAGGTCAGATGGATACAGTAAACCTGAGACGAAGCATCGGAATCTATAACTAGTGTCACAGGAATAGTTCAAAGCATTGACAGTAAGTAGAGTCAGTCTTCTTTTACTGAATTCGGCATTGTGCCTTTTTATTTAATTCCGATGAAATTTCTGTGTTTTATCGTCAATAAGTAGGTCAGAGGGATACAGTAAACCTGAAGTCAAGCATCGGAATCTATAACTAGTGTCACAGAAATGGTTCAAAACATAAACAGTAAGAACAGTCAGTCTTCTTGTACTTAAGTCGGCATTGTGACTTTTCTATATAATTCCGATGCCATTTCTGTGTTTCATCGTCCATAAGAAGGTCAGAGGGATACAGTAAACCTGAAGTGAAGCGTCGGAATCTATAACTAGTGTCACAGGAATCGTTCAAAGCATAGACAGTAGGAAGAGTCAGTCTTCTTCTACTTGATTCGGCATTGTGCCTTTTGTATTTATTTCCGATGCAATTTCTGTGTTTCATCGTCAATAAGAAGCTCAGAGGGATACAGTAAACATGAAGTGAAGCATCGGAATCTATAACTAGTGTCACAGGAATGGTTCGATACATAGACAGTAAGAAGAGTCAGTCTTCTTGTACTTAGGTCTGCAATGTGCCTTTTCTATTTAATTCCGATTCAATTTCTGTGTTTCATCGTCAATAAGAAGGTCCAAGGGATACAGTAAACCTGAAGTGAAGCATCGGAATCTATAACTAGTGTCACAGGAATGTTTCAAAACACAGACAGTAAGAAGAGTCAGTCCACTTGTACTTAAGTCGGCATTGTGCTTTTTGTATCTAATTCCGATGTAATTTCTGTGTTTCATCGTCAATAAGAAGGTCAGAGGGATACAGTAAACCTGAAGTGAAGCATCGGAATCTTTACCTAGTGTCACAGGAATGGTTCAAATCATAGTCAGTAAGAAGAATCAGTCTTCTTGTACTTAATTCGGCATTGTGCCTTTTTATTTATTTCCGATGTAATTTCTGTGTTTCATCGTCAATAAGAAGTTCAAAGGGATACAGTAAACCTGAAGCATCGGAATCTATAACTAGTGTCACAGAAATGGTTCAAAACATAGTCAGCCAGAAGAGCCAGTCTTCTTGTACTTAAATCGGCGTTGTGCCTTTTCTATTTAATTCCGACGCAATTTCTGTGTTTCGTCGTCAGTAAGAAGGTCCAAGGGATACAGTAAACCGGACGTGTAGCATCGGAATCTATAACTAGTGTCACAGGAATCGTTCAAAACATAGACAGTAAGAAGAGTCAGTCTTCTTGTACTTAGGTCGGCATTGTGCCTTTTCTATTTAATTCCGTTTCAATTTCTGTGTTTCGTCGTCAATAAGAAGGTCCATGGGATACAGTAAACCTGAAGTGAAGCATCGGAATCTATAACTAGTGTCACTGGAATGGTTCAAAACACAGACAGTACGAAGAGTCAGTCTTCTTGTACTTAAGTCGGCAGTGTGCCTTTTGTATTTAATTCCGATGCAATTTCTGTGTTTCATCGTCAATAAGAAGGTCCAAGGAATACAATAAACTTGAAGTGAGGCATCGGAATATATAACTAGTGTCACAGGACCGGTTCAAAACATAGTCAGTAGGGAGAGTCAGTCTTCTTGTACTTAAGTCGGCATTGCGCCATTTCTATTCTATTCCGACGCAATTTCTGTGTTTCATCGTCAATAAGAAGGTGAGAGGGATACAGTAAACCTGAAGTGAAGCATCGGAATCTATAAGTGGTGTCACAGGAATGGTTCAAACATTGTCATTAAGAAGAGTCAGACTTCTTGTACTTAAGTCGGCATTGTGCCTTTCGTATTTAATTCCGATGCAACTTCGGTGTTTCATCGTCAATAAGAGGGTCCAAGGTACACAGTAAACCTGATGTGAAGCATCGGAATCTATAACTAGTGTCACAGGAATGGTTTATAGCATAGAGAGTAGGAAGAGTCAGTCTTCTTGTACTTAAGTCGGCATTGTGCCATTTGTATAGTATTCCGATGCAATTTCTGTGTTTCATCGTCACTAAGAAGGTCAGAGGGATACAGTAAACCTGAAGTGAAGCATCGGAATCTATAACTAGTGTCACAGGAATGGTTCAAATCATAGTCAGTAAGAAGGATCAGTTTTCTTGTACTTAATTCGGCATTGTGCCTTTTTATTTAATTCCGATGCAATTTCTGTGTTTCATCGTCAATAAGAAGTTCAAAGGGATACAGTAAACCTGAAGCATCGGAATCTATAACTAGTGTCACAGAAATGGTTCAAAACATAGTCAGCAAGAAGAGTCAGTCTTCTTGTACTGAAATCGGCGTTGTGCCTTTTCTATTTAATTCCGATGCAATTTCTGTGTTTCATCGACAATAAGATGGTCAGAGGGATACAGTAAACCTAAAGTGAAGCATCGGATTGTATAACTAGTGTCACAGGAATGGTTCAAAACATAGACAGTAGGAAGAGTCAGTCATCTTGTACTTAAGTCGGCATTGTGCCTTTTGTATATATTTCTGATGCAATTTCTGCGTTTCATCATCTATAAGAAGGTCAGAGGGATGCAGTAAACCTGAAGTGAAGCATCGGAATCTATAACTAGTCTCACAGGATGGTAAAAAACATAGACCGAGGAAGAGTCATTCTTCTTGTACTTAAGTCGCCATTGTGCCTTGTCTATTTAATTCCGATGCAATTTCTGTGTTTCATCGTCAATAAGAAGGTCAGAGGGATACAGTAAACCTGAAGTGAAGAATCGGAATGTATAACTAGTGTCACAGGAATGGTAGAAAACATAGACAGTAAGAAGAGTCAGTCTACTTGTACTTAAGACGGCATTGTGCCTTTTGTATTTAATTCCGATGCAATTTCTGTGTTTCATCGTCTATAAGAAGGTCCAAGGTATATAGTACACCTTAAGTGAAGCATCGGAATCTATAACTATTGACCCAGGAATGGTTCAAATCATAGACTGTAAGAAGAGTCAGTCTTCTTGTACTTATGTCAGCATTGTGCCTTTTCTATTTAATTCCGATGCAATTTCTGTGTTTCATCGTCAATAAGAAGGTCAGAGGGATACAGTAAACCTGAAGTGAAGCATCGGAATCTATAACTAGTGCCACAGGAATGGTTGAAAACATAGACAGTAGGAAGAGTCAGTCTTTTTGTACTTAATTCGGCATTGTGCCTTTTTATTTAATTCCGATGAAATTTCTGTGTTTTATCGCCAATAAGAAGGTCAGAGGGATACAGTAAACCTGAAGTCAAGCATCGGAATCTATAACTAGTGTCACAGAAATGGTTCAAAACATAAACAGTAAGAACAGTCAGTCTTCTTGTACTTAAGTCGGCATTGTGACTTTTCTATATAATTCCGATGCCATTTCTGTGTTTCATCGTCAACAAGAAGGTCAGAGGGATACAGTAAACCTGAAGTGAAGCATCGGAATGTATAACTAGTGTCACATGAATCTTTCAAAGCATAGACAGTAGGAAGAGTCGGTCATCTTCTACTTGATTCGGCATTGTGCCTTTTGTATTTATTTCCGATGCAATTTCTGTGTTTCATCGTCAATAAGAAGCTCAGAGGGATACAGTAAACGTGAAGTGAAGCATCGGAATCTATAACTAGTGTCACAGGAATGGTTCAAAACATAGACAGTAAGAAGAGTCAGTCTTCTTGTACTTAAGTCGGCATTGTGCCTTTTCTATTTAATTCCGACGCATCTCTGTGTTTCATCGTCAATTAGAAGGTCAGAGGGATACAGTAAACCTGAAGTGAAGCATCGGACTCTATAAGTGGTGTCACAAGAATGGTTCAAACATAGTCAGTAAGAAAAGTCAGTCTTCTTGTACTTAAGTCGGCATTGTGCCTTTTCTATTTAATTCCGATGCAATTTCTGTGTTTCATCGTCGATAAGAAGGTCGGAGGGATACAGTAAATCTGAAGTTAAGCATCGGAATGTATAACTAGTGTCCAAGGAATGATTCAAAACATAGACAGTAGGAAGAGTCAGTCTCCTTGTACTTGAGTCGGCATTGTGCCTTTTGTATTTATTTCCGATGCAATTTCTGTGCTTCATCATCAATAAGATGGTCAGAGGGATACAGTAAACCTGAAGTGAAGCATCAGATTCTATAACTAGTTTCACAGGAATGGTTCAAACATAGACAGTAGGAAGAGTCAGTCTACATGTACTTAAGTCGACATTGTGCTTTTTGTATTGAATTCCGATGAAATTTCTGTGTTTTATCGTCAATAAGAAGGTCCAAGGAATACAGTAAACGTGATGTGAGGCATCGGAATCTATAACTAGTGTCACAGGAATGGTTCAAAGCATAGTCAGTAAGCAGAGTCAATCTTCTTGTACTTAAGTCGGCATTGTGCCTTTTCTATTTAATTCCGATGCAATTTCTGTATTTTATCGACAATAAGAAGCTCCAAGGGATCCAGTACAGCTGAAGTGCAGAATCGGAATCTATACCTAGTGTCACTGGAATGAGTCAAAGCATAGACAGTAGGAAGAGTCAGTATTTTTGTACTTAAGTAGTCATTGTGCCTTTTGTATTTAATTCCGATGCAATTTCTGTGTTTCATCGTCAATAAGAAGGTCAGAGGGATACAGTAAACCTGAAGTGAAACATCGGAATCTATAAGTGGTGTCACAGGAATGGTTCAAACATAGTCAGTAAGAAGAGTCAGTCTTCTTGTACTTAAGTCGGCATTGTGTTTTTCGTATTTAATTCCGATGAAATTTCGGTGTTTCATCGTCAATAAGAAGGCCCAAGGGATACAATTAACCTGAAGTGAAGCATCGGAATCTATAACTAGTGTCACAGGAATTGTTCAAACATAGTCAGTAAGAAGAGTCAGTCTTCTTGTACTTAAGTGGGCATTGTGCCTTTTCTATTTACTTCCGATGCAATTTCTGTGTTTCATCGTCAATAAGAAAGTCAGAGGGATACAGTCAACCTGAAGTGAAGCAACGGAATCTATAACTAGTGTCACAGGAATGGTTCAAAACATAGACAGTAGGAAGAGTCAGTCTTCTTGTACTTAAGTCGCCATTGTGCCTTTTCTATTTATTTCCGATGCAATTTCTGTGTTTCATCGTCAATAAGAAGGTCAGAGGGATACAGTATACCTGAAGTGAAGCAATGGAATCTATAACTAGTGTCACTGGAATGGTTCAAATCATAGACAGTAGGAAGAGTCAGTCTTCTTGTTCTTAAGTCGGCTTTGTTACTTTTCTATTTAATTCCGATGCAATTTCTGTGTTTCATCGTCAATACGAAGGCCAGAGGGATACAGTTATCCTGAAGTGAAGCATCGGAATGTATAACTAGTGTCACAGGAATCGTTCTAAGCATAGACAGTAGGAAGAGTCAGTCTTCTTCTACTTGATTCGGCATTGTGCCTTTTGTATTTATTTCCGATGCAATTCCTGTCTTTCATCGTCAAAAAGAAGGTCAGAGGGATACAGCAAACCTGAAGTGAAGCATCGGAATGTATAACTAGCGTCACAGGAATGATTCAAACATAGACAGTTGGAAGAATCAGTCTTCATGTACTTAAGTCGGCATTGTGCCTTTTCTATATAATTCCGATCCAATTTCTGTGTTTCATCGTCAATAAGAAGGTAAGATGGATACAGTAAACCTGAGGCGAAGCATCGGAATCTATAACTAGTGTCACAGGAATGGTTCAAATGATAGACAGTAGGAAGAGTCAGTCTTCTTGTACTTAATTCGGCATTGTGCCTTTTTATTTAATTCTGATGAAATTTCTGTGTTTTATCGTCTATAAGTAGGTCAGAGGGGTACAGTAAACCTGAAGTCAAGCAACGGAATCTATAACTAGTGTCACAGAAATGGTTCAAAACATAGACAGTAAGAAGACTCAGTCTTCTTGTACTTAAGTCGGCATTGTGACTTTTCTATATAATTCCGATGCCATTTCTGTGTTTCATCATCAATAAGATGGTCAGAGGGATACAGTAAACCTGTAGTGAAGCATCGGATTCTATAACTAGTGTCACAGGAATGGTTCAAAACATAGACAACAGGAAGAGTCATTCTTCTTGTACTTAAGTCGGCTTTGTGCCTCTTCTATTTAATTCCGATGCAATTTCTGTGTTTCATCATCAATAAGAAGGTCAGAGGGATACAGAAACCTAAAGTGAATCATCGGAATCTATAACTAGTGTCACACGAATGGTTCAAAACATAGACAGTAGGAAGAGTCAGTCTACATGTACTTAAGTAGTCATTGTGCCTTTTGTATTTAATCCTGATGCAATTTTTGTATTTCATCGTCAATAAGAAGGTCCAAGGGATGCAGTAAACCTGAAGTGAAGAATCGGAATCTATAACTAGTGTCACAGGAAGGGTTAGAAGCATAGTCAGTAAGAAGAGTCAGTCTTCTTGTACTTAAGTCGGCATTGTGCCTTTTCTATTTACTTCCGATGCAATTTCTGTGTTTCATCGTCAATAAGAAAGTCAGAGGGATACAGTAAACCTGAAGTGAAGCAACGGAATCTATAACTAGTGTCACACGAATGGTTCAAAACATAGACAGTAGGAAGAGTCAGTCTTCTTCTACTTGATCCGGCATTGTGCCTCTTGTATCTATTTCCGATGCAATTCCTGTGTTTCATCGTCAAAAAGAAGGTCAGAGGGATACAGTAAACCTGAAGTGAAGCATCGGAATGTATAACTAGTGTCACAGAAATGATTCAAAACATAGACAGTTGAAAGCATCAGTCTTCATGTACTTAAGTCGGCATTGTGCCTTTTCTATTTAATTCCGATGCAATTTCTATGTTTCATCGTCAATAAGAAGATCCAAGGAATACAGTAAACCTGAAGTGAGGCATCTGAATCTATAACTATTGCCACATTAATGTTTCAAAACATAGTCAGTAAGAAGAGTCAATCTTCTTGTACTTAAGTCGGCATTGTGCATTTTCTATTTAATTCCCATGCATTTTCTGTGTTTTATCGGCAATAAGAAGGTCCAAGGGATGCAGTACACCTGAAGTGAAGCATCGGAATCTATAACTAGTGTCACGGGAATGGTTCATGACATAGACAGTAAGAAGAGTCAGTCTTCTTCTACTTAAGTCGGCATTGTGCATTTTCTATTTAATTCCGACGCAATCTCTGTATTTCATCGTCAATAAGAAGGTCAGAGGGATACAGTAAACCTGAAGTGAAACATCGGAATCTATAAGTGGTGTCACAGGAATGGTTCAAACATAGTCAGTAAGAAGAGTCAGTCTTCTTGTACTTAAGTCGGCATTGTGTCTTTCGTATTTAATTCCGATGAAATTTCAGTGTTTCATCGTCAATAAGAAGGTCCAAGGGATACAATTAACCTGAAGTGAAGCATCGGAATCTATAACTAGTGTCACAGGAATTGTTCAAACATAGTCAGTAAGAAGAGTCAGTCTTCTTGTACTTAAGTCGGCATTGTGCCTTTTCTATTTACTTCCGATGCAATTTCTGTGTTTCATCGTCAATAAGAAAGTCAGAGGGATACAGTAAACCTGAAGTGAAGCAACTGAATCTACAACTAGTGTCACAGGAATGGTTTAAAACATAGACAGTAGGAAAAGTCAGTCTTCTTGTGCTTAAGTCGCCATTGTGCCTTTTCTATTTATTTCCGATGCAATTTCTGTGCTTCATCGTCAATAAGAAGGTCAGAGGGATACAGTATACCTGAAGTGAAGCAACGGAATCTATAACTAGTGTCACTGGAATGGTTCAAATCATAGACAGTAGGAAGAGTCAGTCATCTTGTTCTTAAGTCGGCTTTGTGACTTTTCTATTTAATTCCGATGCAATTTCTGTGTTTCATCGTCAATACGAAGGCCAGAGGGATACAGTAAACCTGAAGTGAAGCATCGGAATGTATAACTAGTGTCACAGGAATCGTTCTAAGCATAGACAGTAGGAAGAGTCAGTCTTCTTCTACTTGATTCGGCATTGTGCCATTTGTACTTATTTCCGATGCAATTCCTGTGTTTCATCGTCAAAAAGAAGGTCAGAGGGATACAGTAAACCTGAAGTGAAGCATCGGAATGTATAACTAGCGTCACAGGAATGATTCAAAACATAGACAGTTGGAAGAATCGGTCTTCATGTACTTAAGTCGGCATTGTGCCTTTTCTATTTAATTCCGATGCAATTTCTGTGTTTCATCGTCAAGAAGAAGGTCAGAGGGATACAGTAAACCTGAGGTGAAGCATCGGAATTCATATCTAGTGTCACAGGATTGGTTCAAAGCATAGACAGTAGGAAGAGTCAGTCGTCTTGTACTTACGTCGGCATTGTGCCTTTTGTATTTAATTTCGATGCAATTTCTGTGTTTTATCGGCAATAAGAAGGTCCAAGGGATGCAGTACACCTGAAGTGAAGCATCGGAATCTATAGCTAGTGTCACAGGAATGGTTCATAACATAGACAGTAAGAAGAGTCAGTCTTCTTGTACTTAAGTCGGCATTGTGCCTTTTCTATTTAATTCCGACGCAATCTCTGTATTTTATCGTTAATAAGAAGGTCAGAGGGATACAGTAAACCTGAAGTGAAGCATCGGAATCTATAAGTGGTGTCACAGGAATGGTTCAAACATAGTCAGTAAGAAGTGTCAGTCTTCTTGTACTTAAGTCTCCATTGTGTCTTTCGTATTTAATTCCGATGAAATTTAGGTGTTTCATCGTCAATAAGAAGGTCCAAGGGATACAATTAATCTGAAGTGAAGCATCGGAATCTATAACTAGTGTCACAGGAATGGTTCAAACATAGTCAGTAAGAAGAGTCAGTCTTCTTGTACTTAAGTCGGCATTGTGCCTTTTCTATTTAATTCCGATGCAATCTCTGTGTTTCATCGTCATTAAGAAGGTCAGAGGGATACAGTAAATCTTAAGTGAAGCATCGGAATGTATAACTAGTGTCAAAGGAATGGTTCAAAACATAGACAGTAGGAAGAGTCAGTCTCCTCGTACTTGAGTCGGCATTGTGCCTTTTGTATTTATTTCCGATGCAATTTCGGTGTTTCATCATCAATAAGAAAGTCAGAGGGATACAGTAAACCTGAAGTGAATCATCGGAATCTATAACTAGTGTCACAGGAATGGTTCAAAACATAGACAGTAGGAAGAGTCAGTCTACATGTACTTAAGTCGGCATTGTGCCTTTTGTATTTAACTCCGATGCAATTTTTGTGTTTCTTCATCAATAAGAAGTTCCAAGGGATACAGTAAAGCTGAAGTGCAGAATCGGAATCTATAACTAGTGTCACAGGAATGGTTCAAAACACAGTCAGTAAGAAGAGTCAGTCTTCTTGTACTTATGTCGCCATTGTGCATTTTCTATTTATTTCCCATGCAATTTCTGTGTTTCATCGTCAATAGGAAGGTCAGAGGGATTCAGTAAACCTGAAGTGAAGCAACGGAAACTATAACTAATGTCACTGGAATGGATCAAAACATAGACAGTAGGAAGAGTCAGTCTTCTTGTACTTATGTCGCCATTGTGCATTTTCTATTTATTTCCGATGCCATTCCTGTGTTTCATCGTCAAAAAGAAGGTCAGAGGGATACAGTAAACCTGAAGTGAAGCATCGGAATGTATAACTAGTGTCACAGGAATGATTCAAAACATAGCCAGTTGGAAGAATCAGTCTTCATGTACTTAAGTCGGCATTGTGCTTTTTCTATTTAATTCCGATGCAATTTCTGTGTTTCATCGTCAATAAGACGGTGAGAGGGATACAGTAAACCTGAAGTGAAGCATCGGAATTCATAACTAGTGTCACAGGATTGGTTCAAAACATAGACAGTAGGAAGAGTCATTCTCCTTGTACTTAAGTCGGCATTGTGCTTTTGTATTTAATTCCGATGCAATTTATGTGTTTCATCGTCAATAAGAAGGTCCAAGGAATACAGTAAACCTGAGGTGAGGCATCGGAATCTATAACTAGTGTCACAGGAATGGTTCAAAGCATAGTCAGTAGGAAGAGTCAGTCTTCTTGTACTTAAGTCGGCATTGTGCCTTTTCTATTTAATTCCGATGCAATTTCTGTGTTTTATCGTCAATAAGAAGGTCCAAGGGATGCAGTACACCTGAAGTGAAGCATCGGAATCTATAACTAGTGTCACAGGAATGGGTCATAACATAGACAGTAAGAAGAGTCAGTCTTCTTGTACTTAAGTCGGCATTGTGCCTTTCCTATTTAATTCCGACGCAATCTCTGTGTTTCATCGTCAATAAGAAGGTCAGAGGGATACAGTAAACATGAAGTGAAGCATCGTAATCTATAAGTGGTGTCACAAGAATGGTTCAAACATAGTCAGTAAGAAGAGTCAGTCTCCTTGTACTTAAGTCGGCATTGTGTCTTTCGTATTTAATTCCAAGGAAATTTCGGTGTTTCATCGTCAATAAGAAGGTCCAAGGGATACAATAAACCTGAAGTGAAGCATCGGAATCTATAACTAGTGTCACAGAAATGGTTCAAACATAGACAGTAGGAAGGGTCAGTCTACATGTTCCTAAGTCCGCACTGTGGCTTTTGAATTTAATACCGATGCAATTTTTGTGTTTCATCGTCAATAAGAAGGTCCAAGGGATACAGTAAACCTGAAGTGAAGAGTCGGAATCCATAACTAGTGTCACAGGAATGGTTCAAAACATAGTCAGCAAGAAGAGTCAGTCCTCTTGTACTTAAGTCGGCATTGTGCCTTTTCAATTTACTTCCGATGCAATTTCAGTGTTTCATCGTCAATAAGAAGATAACAGGGATACAGTAAACCTGAAGTGTAGCATCGGAATCTGTAACTAGTGTCATAGGAATGGTTCAAAACATAGACAGGAGAAAGAGTCAGTCTTCCTGTACTTAAGTCGGCATTGTGTCTTTTGTATTAAATTCCGATGCAATTTCTGTGTTTCATCGTCTATACGAAGGTCAGAGGAATACAGTAAACCTGAAGTGAAGCATCAGGATCTATAACTAGTGTCATAGGAATGGTTCAAAACATAGACAGTAGAAAAAGTCAGTCTTCTTGTACTTAAGTCGGCATTGTGCCTTTTGTATTTAATTCCGATGCAGTTTCTGTGTTTCATCGTCAATAAGAAGGTCCAAGGAATACAGTAAATATGAAGTGAGCCATCGGAATCTATAACTAATGTCACAGGAATGGTTCATAACATAGACAGTATGAAGAGTCAGTCTTCTTGTACTTAAGTCGGCATTGTGTATTTTCTATTTAATTGCGACGTAATCTCTGTGTTTCATCGTCAATAAGAAGGTCAGAGGGATACAGTAAATCTGAAGTGAGGCATCGGAATCTATAACTAATGTCACAGGAATGGTTCAAAACATAGACAGTAAGAAGAGTCAGTCTACTTGTACTTAAGTCGGCATTGTGCCTTTTGTATTTAATTCCGATGCAATTTCTGTATTTCACGTCAATAAGAAGGACAGAGGGATACAGTAAATCTGAAGTGAAACATCGGAATATATAACTAGTGTCAAAGGAATGGTTCAAAACATAGACAGTAGGAAGAGTCAGTCTCCTTGTACTTGAGTCGGCATTGTGCCTTTTGTATTTATTTCCGATGCAATTTCGGTGTTTCATCATCAATAAGAAGGTCAGAGGGATACAGTAAACCTGAAGTGAAGCATCGGAATCTATAACTAGTGTCACAGGAATGGTTCAAGACATAGACAGCAGGAAGAGTCATTCTTCTTGTACTTAAGTCGGCATTGTGCCTTTTCTATTTAATTCCGATGCAATTTCTATGTTTCATCGTCTCTAAGAATGTCAGAGGGATACTGTAAACCTGAAGTGAATCATTGGAATCTATAACTAGTGTCACAGGAATGGTTCAAACATAGACAGTAGGAAGAGTCAGTCTACATGTACTTAAGTCGGCATTGTGCCTTTTGAATTTAGTTCCGATGCAATTTTTGTGTTTCATCGTTAATACGAAGGTCTTAGGGATACAGTAAACCTGAAGTGAAGAATCGGAATCTATAACTAGTGTCGCAGGAATGGTTCAAAACATAGTCAGTAAGAAGAGTCAGTCCTCTTGTACTTAAGTCGGCATTGTGCCTTTTCTATTTACTTCCGATGCAATTTCAGTGTTTCATCGTCAATAAGAAGGTCACAGGGATACAGTAAACCTGAAGTGTAGCATCGGAACCTGTAACTAGTGTCACAGGAATGGTTCAAAACATAGACAGTAGAAAAGTCAGTCTTCTTGTACTTAAGTCGGCATTGTGCCTTTTGTATTTAATTCCGATGCAATTTCTTTGTTTCATTGTCAATAAGAAGGTCAGAGGGATACACGACACCTGAAGTGAAGCATCGGAATCTATTACTAGTGTCACAGGAATGGTTCAAATCATAGACTGTAGGAAGAGTCAGTCTTCTTGTACTTAAGTCGGTATTGTGCATTTTGTATTTAAATCCGATGCAATTTCTGTGTTTCATCGTCAATAAGAAGGTCCAAGGGGTACAGTAACCCTGAAGTGAGGCATCGGAATCTATAACTAGTGTCACAGGAATGGTTAAAAACATAGTCGGTAAGAAGAGTCAGTCTTCTTGTACTTAAGTTGGCATTGTGCCTCTTCAATGTAATTCCGAAGCAATTTATGTGTTTCATCGTCAATAAGAAGGTCCTAGCGATGCAGTACACCTGAAGTGAAGCATCGGAATCTATAACTAGTGTCACAGGAATGGTTCAAAACATAGACCGTAAGAAGAGTCACTCTTCTTGTACATAAGTCGGCAATGTGCCTCTTCTATTTAATTCCGATGCTATTACTGTGTTTCATCGCCAATAAGAAGGTGCAAGGGATACAGTGAACCTGAAGTGAAGCATCGGAATCTATAACTAGTGTCACAGGAATGGTTAAAAACATGGTCAGTAAGAAGAGTCAGTCTTCTTGTCCTTAGATCGGCATTGTGCCTTTTTTATTTAATTCCGATTCAATTTCTGTGTTTCGTCGTCAATAAGAAAGTCCAAGGGATTCAGTAAACCTGAAGTGAAGCAACGGAATCTATAACTAGTGTCACAGGATCGGTTCAAAACATAGACAGTAAGAAGAGTCAGTCTTCTTGTACTTAAGTCGGCATTGTGCCTTTTCTATTTCATTCCGATGCAATTTCTGTGTTTCATCATCAATAAGAAGGTCATAGGGATACAGTAAACCTGAAGTGAGACATCGGAGTCTATATCTAGTGTCACAGGAATGGTTCAAACATAGTCAGTAAGAAGAGTCAGTCTTCTTGTTCTTAAGTCGGCATTGTGCCTTTTCTATTTAATTCTGATGCAATTTCTGTGTTTCATTGACAATAAGAAGGTCAGAGAAATACAGCAATCCTGAAGTGAAGCATCGGAATGTATATCTAGTGTCACAGGAAAGATTCAAACAACGACTGTTGGAAGAATCAGTCTTCATGTACTTAAGTCGGCATTGTGCCTTTTCCATTAAAATCCGATGCAATTTCTGTGTTTCATCGTCAACAACAAGGTCAGAGGGTTACAGTAAACCTGAAGTGAAGCATCGGAATCCATAACTAGTGTCACACGATTGGTTCAAAACATAGACTGTAGGAAGAGTCAGTCTTCTTGTTCTTAAGTCGGCATTGTGCCTTTTGTATTTAATTCCGATGCAATTTCTGTGTTTTATCGTCAATATGAAGGTCCAAGGAATACAGTAAACCTGAAGTGAGGCATCGGAATCTATAACTAGTGTCACAGGAATGGTTCAAAACATAGTCTGTAAGAAGAGTCAGTCATCCTGTACTTAAGTCGGCATTGTGCCTTTTGTATTTAATTCCGATGCAATTTCTGTGTTTGATCGTCAATAAGAAGGTCCAAGGAATATAGTAAATATGAAGTGAGCCATCGGAATCTATAACTAATGGCACAGGAACGGTTCATAACATAGACAGTATGAAGAGTCAGTCTTCTTGTACTTAAGTCGGCATTGTGTATTTTCTATTTAATTGCGACGTAATCTCTGTGTTTCATCGTCAATAAGAAGGTCAGAGGGATACAGTAAATCTGAAGTGAAGCATCGGAATCTATAACTAATGTCACAGGAATGGTTCAAAACATAGACAGTAAGAAGAGTCAGTCTACTTGTACTTAAGTCTGCATTGTGCCTTTTGTATTTAATTCCGATGCAATTTCTGTATTTCACGTCGATAAGAAGGACAGAGGGATACAGTAAATCTGAAGTGAAGCATCGGAATATATAACTAGTGTCAAAGGAATGGTTCAAAACATAGACAGTAGGAAGAGTCAGTCTCCTTGTACTTGAGTCGGCATTGTGCCTTTTGTATTTATTTCCGATGCAATTTCGGTGTTTCATCATCAATAAGAAGGTCAGAGGTATACAGTAAACCTGAAGTGAAGCATCGGAATCTATAACTAGTGTCACAGGAATGGTTCAAGACATAGACAGCAGGAAGAGTCATTCTTCTTGTACTTAAGTCGGCATTGTGCCTTTTCTATTTAATTCCGATGCAATTTCTATGTTTCATCGTCTCTAAGAAAGTCAGAGGGATACTGTAAACCTGAAGTGAATCATTGGAATCTATAACTAGTGTCACAGGAATGGTTCAAACATAGACAGTAGGAAGAGTCAGTCTACATGTACTTAAGTCGGCATTGTGCCTTTTGAATTTAATTCCGATGCAATTTTTGTGTTTCATCGTTAATACGAAGGTCTTAGGGATACAGTAAACCTGAAGTGAAGAATCGGAATCTATAACTAGTGTCACAGGAATGGTTCAAAACATAGTCAGTAAGAAGAGTCAGTCCTCTTGTACTTAAGTCGGCATTGTGCCTTTTCTATTTACTTCCGATGCAATTTCAGTGTTTCATCGTCAATAAGAAGGTCACAGGGATACAGTAAACCTGAAGTGTAGCATCGGAATCTGTAACTAGTGCCACAGGAGTGGTTCAAAACATAGACAGTAGAAAAAGTCAGTCTTCTTGTACTTAAGTCGGCATTGTGCCTTTTGTATTTAATTCCGATGCCATTTCTGTGTTTCATCGTCAATAAGATGTTCCAAGGGATATAGTACACCTGAAGTGAAGAATCGGAATCTATAACTAATGTCACAGGAATGGTTCAAATCATAGACAGTAAGAAGAGTCAGTCTTATTGTACTTAAGTTGGCATTGTGATTTTTCTATTTAATTCCGAAGCAATTTATGTGTTTCATCGTCAATAAGAAAGTCCTAGGGATGCAGTACACCTGAAGTGAAGCATCGGAATCTATAACTAGTGTCACAAGAAGGGTTCAAAACGTAGACAGTAAGAAGAGTCAGTCTTCTTGTACTTAAGTCGGCTATGTGCCTTTTCTATTTAATTCCGATGCAATTTCTGAGTTTCATCGTCAATAAGAAGGTCAGAGGGATACAGTAAACCTGAAGTGAATCGCCGGAATCTATAAGTGGTGTCACAGGAATGGTTCCAAACATAGTCAGTAAGAAGAGTCAGTCTTCTTGTAGTTAAGTCGGCATTGTGCCTTTCGTATTTAATTCCGATGCAATTTCGGTGTTTCATCGTCGATAAGAAGGTCCAAGGGATACAGTAAACCTGAAGTGAATCATCGGAATCTATAACTAGTGTCACAGGATCGGTTCAATACATAGACAGTAAGAAGAGTCAGTCTTCTTGTACTTAAGTCGGCATTGTGCCTTTTCTATTTAATTCCGATGCAATTTCTGTGTTTCATCATCAATAAGAAGGTCAAAGGGATACAATAAACCTGAAGTGAGGCATCGGAGTCTATATCTAGTGTCACAGGAATGGTTCAAAACATAGTCAGTAAGAAGAGTCAGTCTTCTTGTACTTAAGTCGGCATTGTGCCTTTTCTATCTAATTCTGATGCAATTTCAGTGTTTCATTGTTAATAAGAAGGTCAGAGGGATACAGTAAACCTGAAGTGAAGCATCGTAATCTATAACTAGTGTTACAGGAATTTTTCAAAACATAGTCAGTAAGAAGAGTCAGTCTTTTTGTACTTGAGTCGGCTTTGTGCCTTTTGTATTTAATTCCGATGCAATTTCTGTGTTTCATCGTCAATAGGAAGGTCAGAGGGATATAGTAAACCTGAAGTGAAGCATCGGAATCTATAACTAGTGTCACAGGATCGGTTCAAAACATAGACAGTAGGAAGAGTCAGTCTCCTTGTACTTGAGTCGGCGTTGTGCCTTTTGTATTTATTTCCGATGCAATTTCGGTGTTTCATCATCAATAAGAAGGTCAGAGGGATACAGTAAACCTGAAGTGAAGCATCGGAATCTATAACTAGTGTCACAGGAATGGTTCAAAACATTGTCAGTTAGAAGAGTCAGTCCTCTTGTACTTAAGTCGGCATTGTGATTTTTCTATTTACTTCCGATGCAATTTCAGTGTTTCATCGTCAATAAGAAGGTCACAGGGATACAGTAATTCTGAAGTGTAGCATCGGAATCTGTATTTAGTGTCACAGGAATGGTTCAAAACATAGACAGTAGAAAAAGTCAGTCTTCTTTTACTTAAGTCGGCATTGTGCCTTTTGTATTTAATTCCGATGCAATCTCTGTGTTTCATCGTCAATAAGAAGGTTAGAGGGATACAGTAAACGTGAAGTGAAGCATCAGAATCTATAACTAGTGTCACAGGAATGGTTCAAAACATAGACAGTAAGAAGAGTCAGTCTTATTGTACTTAAGTTGGCATTGTGATTTTTCTATTTAATTCCGAAGCAATTTATGTGTTTCATCGTCAATAAGAAAGTCCTAGGGATGCAGTACACCTGAAGTGAAGCATCGGAATCTATAACTAGTGTCACAGGAAGGGTTCAAAACGTAGACAGTAAGAAGGGTCAGTCTTCTTGTAGATAAGTCTGCATTGTGCCTTTCGTATTTAATTCCGATGCAATTTCGGTGTTTCATCGTCGATAAGAAGGTCCAAAGGATACAGTAATCCTGAAGTGAAGCATCGGAATCTATAACTAGTGTCACAGGATCGGTTCAAAACATAGTCAGTAAGAAGAGTCAGTCTTCTTGTACTTAAGTCGGCATTGTGCCTTTTCTATTTAATTCTGATGCAATTTCAGTGTTTCATTGTTAATAAGAAGGTCAGAGGGATACAGTAATTCTGAAGTGTAGCATCGGAATCTGTAGCTAGTGTCACAGGAATGGTTCAAAACATAGACAGTACAAAAAGTCAGTCTTCTTTTACTTAAGTCGGCATTGTGCCTTTTGTATTTAATTCCGATGCAATCTCTGTGTTTCATCGTCAATAAGAAGGTTAGAGGGATACAGTAAACGTGAAGTGAAGCATCAGAATCTATAACTAGTGTCACAGGAATGGTTCATAACATAGACAGTATGAAGCGTCAGTCTTCTTGCACTTCAGTCGGAATTGTGTATTTTCTATTTAATTGCGACGTAATCTCTGTGTTTCATCGCCAATAAGAAGGTCAGAGGGATACAGTAAATCTGAAGTGAAGCATCGGAATCTATAACTAATGTCACAGGAATGGTTCAAAACATAGACAGTAAGAAGAGTCAGTCTACTTGTACTTAAGTCGGCATTGTGCCTTTTGTATTTAATTCCGATGCAATTTCTGTATTTCACGTCAATAAGAACGACAGAGGGATACAGTAAATCTGAAGTGAAGCATCGAAATATATAACTGGTGTCAAAGGAATGGTTCAAAACATAGACAGCAGGAAGAGTCAGTCTCCTTGTACTTGAGTCGGCATTGTGCCTTTTGTATTTAATTCCGAAGCAATTTATGTGTTTCATCGTCAATAAGAAGGTCCTAGGGATGCAGTACACCTGAAGTGAAGCATCGTAATCTATAACTAGTGTCACAGGAATGGTTCAAAACATAGACAGTAAGAAGAGTCAGTCTTCTTATACTTAAGTCGGCTATGTGTATTTTCTATTTAATTCTGATGCAATTTCTGTGTTTCATCGTCAATAAGAAGGTCAGAGGGATACAGTAAACCTGAAGTGAAGCATCGGAATCTATAAGTGGTGTCACAGGAATGGTTCCAAACACAGTCAGTAAGAAGAGTCAGTCTTCTTGTAGTTAAGTGGACATTGTGCCTTTCGTATTTCATTCCGATGCAATTTCGGTGTTTCATCGTCGATAAGAAGGTCCAAGGGATACAGTAAACCTGAAGTGAAGCATCGGAATCTATAACTAGTGTCACAGGAATGGTTCAAAACATAGACAGTAGGAAGAGTCAGTCTTCTTGTACTTAAGTCGGCATTGTGCCTTTTGTATTTAATTCAGATGCAATTTCTGTGTTTCATTATCAATAAGAAGGTCCAAGGGAAACAGTAAACCTTAAGTGAGAATTCGGAATCGATAACTAGTGTCACAGGAATGGTTCAAAACATAGTCAGTAAACAGAGTCAGTCTTCTTGTACTTATTACAGCATTGTGCCTTTTGTATTTAATTCCCATGCAATTTCTGTGTTTTATCGTCAATTAGAAGTCAGAGGGATACAGTAAACCTTAAGTGAAGCATCGGAATCTATAACTAGTGTCACAGGGATGGTTCAAACATAGACAGTAGGCAGAGTCAGTCTTCTTGTTCTTAGGTCGGCATTGTGCCTTTTGTATTTAATTCCCATGCAATTTCTGTGTTTCATCGTCAATAAGAAAGTCCAAGGGATACAGTAAACCTGAAGTGAAGCATCGGAATCAATAAGTGGTGTCACAGGAATGGTTCAAAGCATAGTCAGTCAGAAGAGTCAGTCTTCTTGTACTTAAGTCGGCATTGTGCATTTCGTATTCAATTCCGATGCGATTTCGGTGTTTCATCGTCAATAAGAAGGTCCAAGGGATACAGTAAACCTGAAGTGAAGCATCGGAATCTGTAACTAGTGTCACAGGAATGGTTCAAAACATAGACAGTAAGAAGAGTCAGTCTTCTTGTACTTAAGTCGGCATTGTGCCATTTCTATTTAATTCCGATGCAATTTCTGTGTTTCATCATCAATAAGAAGGTCAGAGGGATACAGTAAACCTGAAGTGTAGCATCGGAGGCTATAACTAGTGTCACAGGAATGGTTCAAAGCATAGTCAGTAAGAAGAGTCAGTCTTCTTGTACTTAAGTCAGCACTGTGCTTTTTCTATTTAATTCCGATGCAATTTCTGTGTCTCATCGTCAATAAGAAGGTCAGAGGGATACAGTAAACCTGAAGTGAAGCATCGGAATCTATAACTAGTGTCACAGGAATGGTTCAAAACATTGTCAGTAAGAAGAGTAAGTCTTTTTTTACTTGAGTCGGCATTGTGCCTTTTGTATTTAATTCCGATGCAATTTCTGTGTTTTATCGTCAATAAGAAGGTCCGATTGATACAGTAAACCTGAAGTGAAGCATCGGAATCTATAACTAGTGTCACAGGAATGGTTCAAATTATAGCCAGTAGGAGGAGTAAGTCTTCTTATGCTTAAGTCGGCATTGTGCTTTTTCTATTTACTTCCGATGCAATTTCTGTGTTTTATCATCAATAATAAGGTCAGAGGGATACAGTAAACCTGAAGTGAGGCATTGGAATCTATAACTAGTGTCACAGGAATGGTTCAAAACATGGACATTAAGAAGAGTCAGTCTACTTGTACATAAGTCGGCATTGTGCCTTTTGTATTTAATTCCGATGCAATTTCTGTGTTTCATCGTCAATAAAAAGTTCCATTGGATATAGTAGACCTGAAGTGAAGCATCGGAATCTATAACTAGTGTCACAGGAATGGTTCAAATCATAGACAATAAGAAGAGTCAGTCTTCTTGTACTTAAGTCAGCATTGTGCCTTTTCTATTTAATTCCGAAGCAATTTCTGTGTTTCATCGTCAATAAGAAGGTCAGAGGAATACACTAAACCGTAAGTGAAGCATCGGAATCTATTACTAGTGTCACAGGAATGGTTCAAAACATAGACTGTAGGAAGAGTCAGTCTTCTTGTACTTAAGTCGGCATTGTGCGTTTTGTATTTAATTCCGATGCAATTTCTGTGTTTCGTCGTGAATAAGATGCCAAGGGATTCAGTAAACCTGAAGTGAAGCATCGGAATCTATAACTAGTGTCACTGGAATTGTTCAAAACGTTGACAGTAGGAAGAGCCAGTCTTCTTGTACTTAAGTCGGCATTGTGCCTTTTCTATTTAATTCCGATGCAATTTCTGTGTTTCATCGTCAATAAGAAGGTCCTAGGGATGCAGTACACCTGAAGTGAAGCATCGGAATCTATAACTAGTGTCACAGGAATGGTTCAAACATAGACGGTAACAAGAGTCAGTCTTCTTGTACTTAAGTCGGCTATGTGCCTTTTCAATTTAGTTCCGATGCAATTTCTGTGGTTCATCGTCAATGAGAAGGTAAGAGGGATACAGTATACCTGAAGTGAAGCGTCGGAATCTAAGGGTGGTGTCACAGGAATGGTTCCAAACATAGTCAGTAAGAAGAGTCAGTCTTCTTGTAGTTAAGTCGGCGTTGTGCCTTTCGTATATAATTCCGATGCAATTTCGGTGTTTCATCGTCAATAAGAAGGTAAAAGGGATACAGTAAAACTGAAGTGAAGCATCGGAATCTATAACTAGTGGCACAGGATCGGTTCAAAACATAGAGAGTAAGATGAGTCAGTCTTCTTGTACTTAAGTCAGCATTGTGCCTTTTCTATTTAATTCCGATGCAATTTCTGTATTTCACGTAAATACGAAGGTCAGAGGGATACAGTAAATCTGAAGTGAAGCATCGGAATGTATAACTAGTGTCAAAGGAATGATTCAAACATAGAGAGTAAGAAGAGTCAGTCTCCTGTTACTTGAGTCGGCATTGTGCCTTTTGTATTTATTTCTGATGCAATTCCTGTGTTTCATCGTCAAACAGAAGGTCAGAGGGATACAGTAAACCTGAAGTGAGGCATCGGAATCTATAACTAGTGTCACAGGAATGGTTCAAAACATAGTCAGTAAGAAGAGTCAGTCTTCTTGTACTTAAGTCGGCATTGTGCCTTTTGTATTTAATTCCGATGCAGTTTCTGTGTTTCATCGTCAATAAAACGTTCCAAGGAATACAGTAAATATGAAGTGAGGCATCGGAATCTATAACTAGTGTCGCAGGAATGGTTCATAACATAGAAAGTAAGAAGAGTCAATCTTCTTGTACTTAAGTCGGCATTGTGCATTTTCTATTTAATTCCGACATAATCTTTGTGTTTCATCGTCAATAAGAACGTCAGAGGGATACAGTAAATCTGAAGTGAAGCATCGGAATGTATAACTAGTGTCAAAGGAATGGTTCAAAACATAGACAGTAGGAAGAGTCAGTCTCCTTGTACGTGAGTCGGCATTGTGCCTTTTGTATTTATTTCCGAATCAATTTCGGTGTTTTATCATCAATAAGAGGGTCAGAGGGATACAGTAAACCTGAAGTGAAGCAACGGAATCTATAACTAGTGTCACAGGAATGGTTCAAGACATAGACAGCAGGAAGAGTCATTCTTCTTGTACTTAAGTCGGCATTGTGCCTTTTCTATTTAATTCCGATGCAATTTCTATGTTTCATCGTCTCTAAGAAAGTCAGAGGGATACTGTAAACCTGAAGTGAATCATTGGAACCTATAACTAGTGTCACAGGAATGGTTCAAACATAGACAGTAGGAAGAGTCAGTCTACATGTACTTAAGTCGGCATTGTGCCTTTTGAATTTAATTCCGATGCAATTTTTGTGTTTCATCGTCAATACGAGGGTCTTAGGGATACAGTAATCCTGAAGTGAAGAATCGGAATAAAACATAGTCAGTAAGTAGAGTCAGTCCTCTTGTACTTCAGTCGGCATTGTGCCTTTTCTATTTACATCCGATGCAATTTCAGTGTTTCATCGTCAATAAGAGGGTCACAGGGATACAGTAAACCTGAAGTGTAGCATCGGAATCTATAACTAGTGTCACAGGAATGGTTCAAAACATAGACAGAAGAAAGAGTCAGTCTTCTTGTACTGAAGTCGGCATTGTGCCTTTTGTATTTAATTCCGATGCAATCTCTGTGTTTCATCGTTAATAAGAAGGTCAGAGGGATACAGTAAACCTGAACTGAAGCATCAGAATCTATAACTAGTGTCACAGGAATGGTTCAAAACATAGACAGTAAGAAGAGTCAGTCTACTTGTACTTAAATCTGCATTGTGCTTTTGTATTTAATTCCGATGCAATTTCTGTGTTTCATCGTCAATAAGAAGTTCCAAGGGATATAGTACACCTGAAGTGAAGAATCGGAAACTAGAACTAGTGTCACAGGAATGGTTGAAATCATAGACAGTAAGAAGAGTCAGTCTTCTTGTATTTAAATCAGCATTGTGGCTTTTCTATTTAATTCCGATGCAATTTCTGTGTTTCATCGTCAATAAGAAGGCCAAGGGTACAGTAAACCTGAAGTGAAGCATCGGAATCTATAACTAGTGTCACAGGAATGGTTCAAAACATAGACAGTAAGAAGAGTCAGTCTTCTTGTACTTAAGTCGGCATTGTGCCATTTCTATTTAATTCCGATGCAATTTCTGTGTTTCATCATCAATAAGAAGGTCAGAGGGATACAGTAAACCTGAAGTGTAGCATCGGAGGCTATAACTAGTGTCACAGGAATGGTTCAAAGCATAGTCAGTAAGAAGAGTCAGTCTTCTTGTACTTAAGTCAGCACTGTGCTTTTTCTATTTAATTCCGATGCAATTTCTGTGTCTCATCGTCAATAAGAAGGTCAGAGGGATACAGTAAACCTGAAGTGAAGCATCGGAATCTATAACTAGTGTCACAGGAATGGTTCAAAACATAGTCAGTAAGAAGAGTAAGTCTTTTTTTACTTGAGTCGGCATTGTGCCTTTTGTATTTAATTCCGATGCAATTTCTGTGTTTTATCGTCAATAAGAAGGTCCGATTGATACAGTAAACCTGAAGTGAAGCATCGGAATCTATAACTAGTGTCACAGGAATGGTTCAAATTATAGCCAGTAGGAGGTGTAAGTCTTCTTATGCTTAAGTCGGCATTGTGCTTTTTCTATTTACTTCCGATGCAATTTCTTTGTTTTATCATCAATAATAAGGTCAGAGGGATACAGTAAACCTGAAGTGAGGCATTGGAATCTATAACTAGTGTCACAGGAATGGTTCAAAACATGGACACTAAGAAGAGTCAGTCTACTAGTACTTAAGTCGGCATTGTGCCTTTTGTATTTAATTCCGATGCAATTTCTGTGTTTCATCGTCAATAAAAAGTTCCATTGGATATAGTAGACCTGAAGTGAAGCATCGGAATCTATAACTAGTGTCACAGGACTGGTTCAAATCATAGACAGTAAGAAGAGTCAGTCTTCTTGTACTTAAGTCAGCATTGTGCCTTTTCTATTTAATTCCGAAGCAATTTCTGTGTTTCATCGTCAATAAGAAGGTCAGAGGAATACACTAAACCGTAAGTGAAGCATCGGAATCTATTACTAGTGTCACAGGAATGGTTCAAAACGTAGACTGTAGGAAGAGTCAGTCTTCTTGTACTTAAGTCGGCATTGTGCGTTTTGTATTTAATTCCGATGCAATTTCTGTGTTTCGTCGTGAATAAGATGCCAAGGGATTCAGTAAACCTGAAGTTAAGCATCGGAATCTATAACTAGTGTCACAGGAATTGTTCAAAACGTTGACAGTAGGAAGAGTCAGTCTTCTTGTACTTAAGTCGGCATTGTGCCTTTTCTATTTAATTCCGATGCAATTTCTGTGTTTCATCGTCAATAAGAAGGTCCTAGGGATGCAGTACACCTGAAGTGAAGCATCGGAATCTATAACTAGTGTCACAGGAATGGTTCAAACATAGACGGTAACAAGAGTCAGTCTTCTTGTACTTAAGTCGGCTATGTGCCTTTTCAATTTAGTTCCGATGCAATTTCTGTGGTTCATCGTCAATGAGAAGGTAAGAGGGATACAGTATACCGGAAGTGAAGCGTCGGAATCTAAGGGTGGTGTCACAGGAATGGTTCCAAACATAGTCAGTAAGAAGAGTCAGTCTTCTTGTAGTTAAGTCGGCGTTGTGCCTTTCGTATATAATTCCGATGCAATTTCGGTGTTTCATCGTCAATAAGAAGGTATAAGGGATACAGTGAAACTGAAGTGAAGCATCGGAATCTATAACTAGTGGCACAGGATCGGTTCAAAACATAGACAGTAAGATGAGTCAGTCTTCTTGTACTTAAGTCAGCATTGTGCCTTTTCTATTTAATTCCGATGCAATTTCTGTATTTCACGTAAATACGAAGGTCAGAGGGATACAGTAAATTTGAAGTGAAGCATCGGAATGTATAACTAGTGTCAAAGGAATGATTCAAACATAGAGAGTAAGAAGAGTCAGTCTCCTGTTACTTGAGTCGGCATTGTGCGTTTTGTATTTATTTCCGATGCAATTCCTGTGTTTCATCGTCAAACAGAAGGTCAGAGGGATACAGTAAACCTGAAGTGAGGCATCGGAATCTATAACTAGTGTCACAGGAATGGTTCAAAACATAGTCAGTAAGAAGAGTCAGTCTTCTTGTACTTAAGTCGGCATTGTGCCTTTTGTATTTAATTCCGATGCAGTTTCTGTGTTTCATCGTCAATAAAAAGTTCCAAGGAATACAGTAAATATGAAGTGAGGCATCGGAATCTATAACTAGTGTCGCAGGAATGGTTCATATCATAGACAGTAAGAAGAGTCAATCTTCTTGTACTTAAGTCGGCATTGTGCATTTTCTATTTAATTCCGACATAATCTTTGTGTTTCATCGGCAATAAGAACGTCAGAGGGATACAGTAAATCTGAAGTGAAGCATCGGAATGTATAACTAGTGTCAAAGGAATGGTTCAAAACATAGACAGTACGAAGAGTCAGTCTCCTTGTACTTGAGTCGGCATTGTGCCTTTTGTATTTATTTCCGAATCAATTTCGGTGTTTTATCATCAATAAGAGGGTCAGAGGGATACAGTAAACCTGAAGTGAAGCAACGGAATCTATAACTAGTGTCACAGGAATGGTTCAAGACATAGACAGCAGGAAGAGTCATTCTTCTTGTACTTAAGTCGGCATTGTGCCTTTTCTATTTAATTCCGATGCAATTTCTATGTTTCATCGTCTCTAAGAAAGTCAGAGGGATACTGTAAACCTGAAGTGAATCATTGGAATCTATAACTAGTGTCACAGGAATGGTTCAAACATAGACAGTAGGAAGAGTCAGTCTACATGTACTTAAGTCGGCATTGTGCCTTTTGAATTTAATTCCGATGCAATTTTTGTGTTTCATCGTCAATACGAGGGTCTTAGGGATACAGTAATCCTGAAGTGAAGAATCGGAATAAAACATAGTCAGTAAGTAGAGTCAGTCCTCTTGTACTTCAGTCGGCATTGTGCCTTTTCTATTTACTTCCGATGCAATTTCAGTGTTTCATCGTCAATAAGAGGGTCACAGGGATACAGTAAACCTGAAGTGTAGCATCGGAATCTATAACTAGTGTCACAGGAATGGTTGAAATCATAGACAGTAAGAAGAGTCAGTCTTCTTGTATTTAAGTCAGCATTGTGGCTTTTCTATTTAATTCCGATGCAATTTCTGTGTTTCATCGTCAATAAGAAGGCCAAGGGTACAGTAAACCTGAAGTGAAGCATCGGAATCTATAACTAGTGTCACAGGAATGGTTCAAAACATAGTCAGTAAGAAGACTCAGTCTTCTTGTACTTAAGTTGGCATTGTGCATTTTCTATTTAATTCCGAAGCAATTTATGTGTTTCATCGTCAATAAGAAAGTCCTACGGATGCAGTACACCTGAAGTGAGCATCGGAATCTATAACTAGTGTCACAGGAATGGTTCAAAACATAGACAGTAAGAAGAGTCAGTCTTTTTGTACTTGAGTCGGCTTTGTGCTTTCGTATTTAATTCCGATGCAATTTCTGTGTTTCATCGTCAATAGGAAGGTCAGAGGGATACAGTAAACCTGAAGTGAAGCATCGGAATCTATAACTAGTGTCACAGGAATGGTTCAAAACATAGACAGTAGGAAGAGTCAGTCTACATGTACTTAAGTCGGCACTGTGCCTTTTGAATTTAATTCCGATGCAATTTTTGTGCTTCATCGTCAATAAGAAGGTCCAAGGGATACAGTAAACCTGAAGTGAGGCATCGGAATCTATATTTAGTGTCACTGAAATGGTTCAAAACAGAGACAGTAAGAAGAGTCAGGCTTCTTGTACTTAAGTTGGCATTGTGCCTTTTCTATTTAATTCCGAAGCAATTTATGTGTTTCATCGTCAATAAGAAGGTCCTAGGGATGCAGTAAACCTGAAGTGAAGCATCGGAATCTATAACTAGTGTCACAGGAATGGTTGAAATCATAGACAGTAAGAAGAGTCAGTCTTCTTGTATTTAAGTCAGCATTGTGGCTTTTCTATTTAATTCCGATGCAATTTCTGTGTTTCATCGTCAATAAGAAGGCCAAGGGTACAGTAAACCTGAAGTGAAGCATCGGAATCTATAACTAGTGTCACAGGAATGGTTCAAAACATAGTCAGTAAGAAGACTCAGTCTTCTTGTACTTAAGTTGGCATTGTGCATTTTCTATTTAATTCCGAAGCAATTTATGTGTTTCATCGTCAATAAGAAAGTCCTACGGATGCAGTACACCTGAAGTGAGCATCGGAATCTATAACTAGTGTCACAGGAATGGTTCAAAACATAGACAGTAAGAAGAGTCAGTCTTTTTGTACTTGAGTCGGCTTTGTGCTTTCGTATTTAATTCCGATGCAATTTCTGTGTTTCATCGTCAATAGGAAGGTCAGAGGGATACAGTAAACCTGAAGTGAAGCATCGGAATCTATAACTAGTGTCACAGGAATGGTTCAAAACATAGACAGTAGGAAGAGTCAGTCTACATGTACTTAAGTCGGCACTGTGCCTTTTGAATTTAATTCCGATGCAATTTTTGTGCTTCATCGTCAATAAGAAGGTCCAAGGGATACAGTAAACCTGAAGTGAGGCATCGGAATCTATATTTAGTGTCACTGAAATGGTTCAAAACAGAGACAGTAAGAAGAGTCAGGCTTCTTGTACTTAAGTTGGCATTGTGCCTTTTCTATTTAATTCCGAAGCAATTTATGTGTTTCATCGTCAATAAGAAGGTCCTAGGGATGCAGTAAACCTGAAGTGAAGCATCGGAATCTATAACTAGTGTCACAGGATCGGTTCAAAAGCTAGACAGTAAGAAGAGTCAGTCTTCTTGTACTTAAGTCGGCATTGTGCCTTTTCTATTTCATTCCGATGTAATTTCTGTGTTTCATCATCAATAAGAAGTTCAAAGGGATACAGTAAACCTGAAGTGAGGCATCGGAGTCTATAACTAGTGTCACAGGAATGGTTCAAAACATAGACAGTAGGAAGAGTCAGTCTTCTTGTACTTAAGTCGGCATTGTGCCTTTTGTATTTAATTCCGATGCAATTTCTGTGTTTCATCATCAATAAGAAGGTCCAAGGGATACAGTAAACCTGAAGTGAGCATTCGGAATCGATAACTAGTGTCACAGGAATGGTTCAAATCATAGTCAGTAAACAGAGTCTGTCTTCTTGTCCTTAAGTCTGCATTGTGCCTTTTGTATTTAATTCCGATGCAATTTCTGTGTTTTATCGTCAATTAGAAGGTCAGAGGGATACAGTAAACCTGAAGTGAAGCATCGGAATCTATAACTAGTGTCACAGGAATGGTTCAAAACATAGTCAGTAAGAAGAGTCAGTCTTTTTTTACTTGAGTCGGCATTGTGCCTTTTGTATTTTATTCCGATGCAATTTCTGTGTTTTATCGTCAATAAGAAGGTCAGAGGGATACAGTAAACCTTTTCACGTACAACTCTCTCGCGGATTGTAGAATTGTTGCTCTTTGGTTTATTTATTCTCTTTGTAACAACACATTTACGAAAAGAGTTACGTGAAATACTTTTAGCAATGCTGTGCTTTGCTTTTCTTTATCATCATTACCCTTTAGCGGAATAAAATGTATATATGGAAGTCTTATTGTTCTGTATCTGGCCTAGAATTTAAGGAACGATTTTTCGTAACTGCAACTCTTGCTAAGAATCAATATATCTTCCCTACTTCATAGTGATTAAAAGTTGAAATTACTTTGTTATGAGCACTGATGTTACAGTCCGTGTGATCGTTCAAAAACACAAGTTCGCAGTGGATTTTATTTCTCGTTAAAATGCTATTTCATACTACGACTAGCCCAAGAACATGAGACTCTCATTAAAAAGTACGTTGTCACTATAAAGTTTGCCAGATCAGAACGGAGCACAGCAAGATTCCTATCAGATTCTGAAGGTACATTAAATTATTTGCACTGTAAATTATATCCTATCAGCAGCCCGCGTCAATCTGCAACACATCATAAAATCTGCTGATCTTCACTGCCAGTCTTGGAGCTAAAAGAAATAATATTATTTTACTATTATTTTACCGCTTCCTTGCGGTATGCTCGACTATATTGTAAGTCGTTTAAATACGCCATGGCAGCGGCTCTTCGTTCTCCACGCAGCTCAGCACCACAGATAATATTTATATGACTGAAAAATGTCTCAACAGGATGGGATAATATGCAAGCAAGTTTAACAATAAATAATACAAGTTTTCATTTAAACAACTCTATTAAAACCTTTAAATATCTCAGTGATTACAGACCTTTGTGAATTCACACGTAATGGCGTACATTTCTTAGTCTCGACAAAAGAATGCTACACTAGCGTTCGCTACAACGACACAGGATATCTTACTCGTTCGACTCCCAGATGAAGAAGACAAAGAAATTGCTATTCGTCACGTATTATATACTAGTTACTTATTTTAATCTTTGTTCGACATTTATCGTCTGTGGCGGTTTCATTACTCGCCGACGCAGATATTCTCAAAAATAAATAATAAAAAAGAATACATAATTTTATACAATAACACAATATGATACATATAATTTTCTCGTTACTACATAATATGTTGTTTTTGTTTCTTACTAGACGTTACAATGCCCCCTGGCAGCAATTGACTAACGTTAAGAATGTTCGGCAATATGCTGCCACTAACGTCTGTTTGGTTATTGTCTGTTACCTTGGTTAGAACATTCACTTTAAACTTCTTAGTTCTTTTACACTGTAGGTTTAATTACACTTTTTATACTGTTCTTACACTTTGCGAGGTGACCATAAACCTAGTCCCAGGGTCATTACATTTATCTGGCTCCCCCATTCGGGCTACGTGCGATCAGAAAACCTGGGAAAACTGCGCCGGAGCCATAGTCATCTCGCCTGGTTTGTTTTAATACCCAGTTTGATCACAAAAAGTTCAGATTCTATCCAATGTTCACATATAACAAAGGCTATTTGTGAGAGCATGTTAAACCTTTAGTCTCTTTGTTACCCATATAATATTTGTGTTTTGGATTGTAATGAAAGTCACTTATTACACATTTGTACAGTAGTATCATGAATCGTCCTTGCATTTAGTCGTGACAATTGGTTTAAAATGTCTAGCATTCATGCGAGTATACTTCATTAACATGACGAAAACATATTATATCTATATATCACTGAACCAATGAATACTTTGGGTCCGTATTGAATAACTTAAGAAAAAAAAACAAATGTTTGTCACGTCATTTCGTGTCCACTAAACCCTATTCATGTTAGTGCATTAAACACATATTTGGTAGTTCATTTGAATGACAACAATGTTGTACGGAGCTGGCGGCGCGAAGCAATTGTTGAGTCGCGTCGTCTGGAACGCCGCGTGCCGACGGCCGCTGGGTTCGACGACCTGCTCTCAGTAACAGCGACGTCGTGCTGACGTGGCGCCCAAGCAGTCGCGAACCGCGGCGAACCATTCGCCGATGTCGGTGAGTGGCAGTGGTTTACCGCGACCGGCTGGCTGGCGGCACGGCACTCGTCTCGGCTTCTCCACATGGCTCCCCGTTGTAGCGCATGAAACAAACATTCCACAACGGTGTACTGCCTTTAAGGACACAGATTACTAGCTGTGGAAGAAGATTCAACTTGTCAAAAGCGATTATTGTTCAGTAAGCCGTCGCTTCACTGGTATGCACAGGATGGTTTGGCGTGATAACAGGTTTCTTGTGGCATTGTGACACTGGTATTCAAGGTTCGTCACACGCACATTGTACTACACATTTTCACTCACTCCACGGTTGGTACACTGCCAGAGCGTCTTTCAACACGTGAAAATGTTTTGTAACACACATACTACATGTCCCCGTCGAGCTAGGTTCGTTTAACTCGACTCCGAACGGATCAATAACTACTGTTTTTATACACTGTCTATTGTTCGTTGAGCACTGCACTAGGACAGTCTGTCACTCAACACTAGACTTATCGACGTATATATTGGTGCAGATACAACAGTCATTTTCTGTCCCTGCTACACACAATATTCCGTCCTTTCCTCCATTGTTTATGCACACAGTTTATTTTTTAATACCTTTTAACTGTTCTTCGCATACTCACTCTCATCTACATGGCGTCTATTTGTTTTTACCTTATCACAACACACTTTTCATATTGTTACTAGGCGTATATAGCCCTTTTGTGAAATTTTTTAATTTTCTTATCAGTGTAGCTTGCCTGGTTATCACCCATCTATCAAACAGATTTTACCATGTGCATGACAGCTTGACTTGGGCATATTGATCAATAAATACTTCATTTAGCACTAGCATTATTTTTAATGATTTTTCCTATATGACTACAGTGTAGGTTCCACATTGGTTGACTTAATTCGCGTATCGCGTAATGAATATTCAAGGGCGTGTACCAAGTACACAGGCTTCAATTGAAGCATTGTTATATACAAAGCGGATTTTCCACGGAACGGGCTTGTTTTTTGATTAGCTTATGCTCCAGTGTCGTTCTCATATCACTACTGGCAGCAAACATCACATAAGTGTTGCATATTACAGAGT
Source organism: Schistocerca americana (assembly GCF_021461395.2). Classification (NCBI taxonomy): domain Eukaryota; kingdom Metazoa; phylum Arthropoda; class Insecta; order Orthoptera; family Acrididae; genus Schistocerca; species Schistocerca americana. The sequence goes on along the minus strand of NC_060121.1, from coordinate 12,020,930 downwards.
CCATGTTTGGCTAGTCAAGACTCTCTCTCTCAGGGTTCCTTATCCTAATACAATTACAACAGTTACCTTACTATATTAGATTGCATCATTAATTGCACTTACATACTACACATAGAAAATGGTTCAAGAAATTAATCCTTTGTATAATGATTCAAGAAATTAATCCTCACTTTATCAACAAGAAGATTGTTCGTTGCTTAATGAGCCTATAATTTTTAAATGGCTCTAATTGTCTGTAAACAAAATCTTTCCTGTGTAAGCTATTGCCTACTTTCTGAATCCACTTCCTCCAAGTTTCATTACACACAAATTTCTTTCTTAATACTAACATACTTATATTCTAAAACACAATTAAAATCTTCTTACAACTATTACTCTTTATATGTGATATGTCACTGAATAAATAACTTCACATCTTTACGTGGATACAATCCTTTGATCTTCCCCGTATGGGGATGTGCTAACAAATAGCTTCATTCGTGTGGCACGCTTATTACTTCAAAAGGCCCTGAATATAGCAATTGCCACTTACTATTCTGTTTTAAGGTGGCTGAGGATTTAATGTGGTTACGAATAAGTACTAGATCTCCTACATTATATTTCTGTTCGTTAGTTACACCTCGGTCGTACTTCCTTTTCCTCTTTGCCGCACAGCTGGTTAGTCTGTTCCATATCTTTTTCATCTTTTCCTCCCTTGTTTCTGCCTTGACTGGTAGTCTCGGCAAAGGCGTGAGCCATTCATTCGGTGTCTCATTAAATCCCTTCAATATCTCTACCGGTGGATAGCCTGTACTTGAATGGGGTGTTAAATTGTGTATTTCTACAAATTTCGGTACTAGCCCTGGCCATTTTGTATGTCGGTTCGCTATGTAGATTCTAAGGAACTTATTCAATTCTCTGAATATTCTTTCAACTAGACTGGCTTCGGGATGGAACCGGGATACCAGAATATGCTGTATATTTTGTTCCCGTAGGTAATTTTTCCAAGTTCGACCCGTGAAATAAGAAGCATTATCAGTCGTTATGGCTTCGGGTTTTCCCACTTGGGGCAAGTATTCTTGACTGATCCGTCTGACCATGGTTTTGGCAGTAGCTGATTTTATGCAATAAATTGCCAAGTATTTGGAAAAAATATCGTACATGGCCAGTATATATTTCATACCTCCTCTGGCCATGGGATAAGGACCGGCTACATCCACAGATACTATTTGAAGCGGCCTGAGTGGAACTATGGGATGTAGCTCAAACTTAGTGGATCTATTATAATGTTTTGCTTTTTGACATATCACGCAAGTTCTCACTGTTACCTGAATCTGGTGTTTCATACGAGGGAAGTAGCAGTATCTCGCCATGATCTCTGCACACTTTCCAATCCCTGCATGGCCCCATGCCAAGTGCGTGTGCCATATCATAACTTTTACCGACTGGTTAGGTATACATACCGCCCAGCAGTCTTCTTTCGTATTACGTTTATGATACAAAATATGGTTCACTATTTTAAAACCTTGTTCATCTCTATTGTTAACACCCTCTTCAATATTATTAATGATTTTTTTCCACATCGGATCTGCCCTTTGTAATTCGCACAGGTTTTTACATATATATAAAAAATCCTTCATGTAAGTATTGTCACGCACTAACAGCACTTTATACTCCGCGGATTGCTCTAACATTTCTGCTAAATCCGGTAATCGTACCGGCAGTCGCGACAGAGCATCCGCTATTACGTTATCTTGGCCTTTTATGTACATAATCTTTATCCGGTATTCTTGTAAGACAAGCATCCATCTCCTCAGTCTGGTATGGAATAGTTTGCATGACATCAAAAAACTTAACGCCTGGTGGTCACTATACACTTTAATCTCCTTCCCTTGTAAACAATAATTAAACTTTTTCACAGCCCAGACTACTGCAAGTGCTTCCAGTTCGGTTGCCGAGTAGGCTCTCTCGCAGCTAGGTAAAGTCCTACTGGCGAAGCCGATAATCTTTATTGTTGTCGGGTCGTTTCCTTCCTCCCACTGAAATAAGCACGCTCCCAGGCCATAGGAACATGAATCCGTCGCAAGACAAAAATCTTTTGACAGATCTGGGTGCTGCAAAATATTTGCATTCAGTAGGGCGGTTTTAATCGCTTCAAAAGCTTGTTGACATTTGTCAGTCCAAACCCACTGCACACTTTTTCGTAGCAGATTTAGTAGCGACGCGTCATTTAACAACTGATTGGGCACGAACCTTCTGAAAAAAGACGTGAGCCCAAGGAATGCTTTCAATTGCCTCTTAGTGCGGGGGCTTGGAAATTCTCGGATCGCCTCTAGTTGTTTGTTGTCTGGGCGTATACCAAGTGGTGTAATAAGATGGCCTAAAAATTTAATTTTATTTCGTCCAAATTTTGACTTTTCTAGGTTTGCTGTCACACCTGCTTGCTTAAATCTCTCTAGTACTCTACGCAACAATTCCATATGTTCGTCCCAAGTAGCAGTAGCGATTACCAGATCATCAACATATACAGTGATTTTTTCTAATAAGTCTGGACCCAGTACCGTGTCTAGTGCAGTAATAAACACTCCAGCACTCACATTCAATCCGAAGGGAAGTACCTTGAATTGGTAACTCCGCCCTCCGAATATGAAAGCTGTGTACTTCCTGGATTCCGGTGTAAGGGGAATTTGCCAATATGAACTTTTCAGATCGACCGAGGTCAAGTACTGTGCTCCATGAAATTTTTGTATCTGCTCATCTAAATTCTCAGGGCGAGTCCGGACAGGTATGATAATTTTGTTAATGTCCCTCGCATCTAACACTAGCCTGATTTTTCCATTGGCTTTCGCCACTGCTACAAGAGGACTACTGTATGGAGAGAAGGAGGGCTCAATGATATCCCACTCTAACATCTTCCGAATCTCTTTAGCTACTAATTCCCTCCTCGACCAAGGGATGGAGTAAGTTGCACGACAGTATGTTTTGTGGGGCATCACCTCTATGTGATAGTGGTACCCTTTGACTATTCCTGGTCGGTCGGTAAATACCATAGTGTATTCCGATAGCAGCTGCGTCAACTGTTGCTTTTGTTTACCGCTTAAACCTTCAGATTCCTGCACTTTGGTTTGAAATGCCTCAACATTTGTTTCAAAATTTCGATCCTCTAAATTCGGGTAATAGAGGTCTGCTGCATGTGACAAATCATCAAGGTGTAGTACCCAAGGGTTCCTATCCTTGATATTGATTCGATTACAACACGGCACAAGTACCTCCTTCGATTTCATCATAGATAACTCAATCCTCCCACCCCTATTAACTATGCTTAATTTCCCCAAGGAGAGGTCGATCAATGCGTCCCTCTCACGGAGAAAATCTACTCCCAGAATGCAGGCCACCTTCAATCCTTTAACAACGAGGAACGAGCTCACTATGGCTTCGCCCTCCTTACAAATCTCCACCTGCACCTGGTACTTAACTGATTGGCTCTGTGCACCAATGGCTCCAGACACCTTACAATTATTAACCGGGAAAGTCGGAATGCTATGTCCTTTTCCCAGTGCCTTAAATAACTCCATACTCATTACACTTACTGAGGCACCTGTGTCGATGATTATATTCACTGCAACATCATTGATTTTCGCTTCGATAATAGCTTGCACATTTTCGTTATTATCTTTCTTACATTCGTGTGGTTCATTCAGTAGATCTTTATCCATACTGACACCATCGTTGTATCGCAGCATACGTATCCCAGGTATATTATTATCACTCGTGTTGCTCTCACTCCATCCCTCGGCCATCGATGGCGAGCATATCGAGGCCGATTCTAGTTTGTTGGATCAGTTGCTTGTGAAGTACTTGGAAGGCTATTGTCCGCGACCTCCACTATATGTACACTCTGATTTGTCGGCCGCCACGGCTGCGCAATAGGCGCGTTTTGCGGCGGTGGTCTATTGTTGTCATACCGGTCATTACCCTGTCGCTCTGGGCTTCTTCGCTGATTTTGCTGCCAATTTTGATTACTATCACTATAATTGCTCTGCCACTGACCTCGCGCATTTTTCCAGCGGTTGGTCCCTGACATTCCAGATTCGTACCGGTCGTCAAATCGACGCCTTTTGTTATAAGTTGTTTGTCCATACCCGTTCTGGCCTCTACCATTACTACCATTTTGCGAATGTTCTTGCCGCTTGTTACCACCCCCACCATTTCCATGGTTGTGGTTTTGTGCACTACTATTTCTGTCATGTTTACATCCTGACCCATTATTCCGCGAGTGATCACACGCTGATTTTGCGTCTTCCTGTATCAAGTCTATAGAATCTAGAACAGACAGGAAGTTTTCCATATCGCTTTCTGGTACGTGTATTAATTTCTCTTTGATATGAATGGGTAAATGTGATTTTAGTAGTCTTATTATGTCTCTTGGTGATATAGGCTCGTCCCAGTAGCGTGTTTTGTTTATATATTTTTCAAAATACCGTCTCAAATTCCCCAGACGAGGTGAGTACGGTTCGGGATTATATACTTCTTTTCTTAGCCGCTCTTGTATACAAGGCGACCAATATTTCGATAGAAATGCCCTTTCGAACTGTTCATATGTCATGCAGCTGTCTGCTACTTCTGTAGCCCACAACGCTGCATCACTTTGAGTGTACGACATTACGTATTGAATTTTCTGTGTTTCGTTCCACACACTGGGCAAGATATTTTTAAAGCTTTTTATGAATACTACTGGGTGTACTGATTTCCGTTCAGTAGTAAACGTTTGAAATTGTCTATTTTTGATTAAACTTTCTTCCACTAATATTTTTGAACTACATGGTTTTGCTCCTTGGACATATGCTGTGTGCTCCGAACCGAAGCTACAGCTCTTCGCATTATCGACTACAGATTCCCCATTGTTGTATCGCGTATAAGTTTGTGCGTTGCCGAAACCATGGGCTGTTGGCGACAGAGGTTCCTGTTCCAAATGTTTTCTGCTTTGTGCTAAACCCTTCTCCAGGTCGGATATCCGTTTGTTCATATTCACTTGCCACTGCGGAATATCCTCACTGAGTATTTGTTTGATGGTTTGCACGTCGTTCTGTACCTGACTATTCACTGCGGTACTGAACGATTCGGAGCCTCTATTTGCTATGGCTGCTTGTACTTTGGAATTAATGTTCTTGTCAATCTCACACTCCTTCACTTCTAGCCATGAGTTGAATTCTGTTTCAATTTTAGTTGCTTGTTCGTTCCACTTCTGCTCTACAAGCTGCGTGGAATCTATTTCTAGCTTTTCTACTCGATTGGCTAATACACCTATTTCGTCTACCCTGTTAGTGTTTGCTACTTGCAGGTTGTTGACCTGTTCAGTCAGCTCCTGCACGGCCTTAGGTATCGACTCATAATTCTGTTTCATATCTGCAATCTCTTTTTTCATGTTTTCTAACGATTGCACAAGTTGCTGGTCCCGCTCAGCTTGCCGGCGATCTCGCTCAGCTTGCTGGCGGTCTCGCTCGACTTGCTGTTGCGCAAATTCTGCCTGGTAATTCAGCACGCGCTCTAATATAGCCTGAAGCGAATACCCACCAGGCAGATTACCACTCTCTGGTTCCTGCTTTTCTGGTGGTGGTACAACTTCTTTCTCTACATCCCCTTGAGGACTAGTGGGCGGTGGCACCACTTCCTGTGCCCCTGCCCCCACATTCTCACATGTTATATCCTCAAAGAGAGTACTAGTACTACTTGAGGTACCCGGTTCCACATTTCCTGCACTAACTAATTGTTGTTCCTCAGTATCCATATTGCTCGGACGTTGACTACGCAACTTAACCATATTCATAAATTGCTTACTAAACCACAAAGTCTGACAGTTTTGCCCCTTGCACACAAAATACGTTAATTTATCTACATTAACTGCACACTAAAAATTACTATCTACCATCAACTTTGTCCTGTCACAAACACTAACATCAAACTACGCACAATATGCACACCACTAGCGAAATGAGATCACTTCACTGGAGCTCGACTTCTACAAACAGGACAACTACACTGTAGTCTTACCTTTAGTTTATCTTATCTCGGGGTTCGGCTGCCCCCGGATTACGTAGTCGTTACAGCTTCTCAGTACTATCAGGATCGTCTTCTCAGACTCGTTTGCAGTAGTACGTTTTGTCATGAAAGAGTGTTTACACATTCATTAATACATAGCATTGATCATGATATACATACATACATTTATCACTAAATACATATATATCTACACATACATAACAATCAACACTGAAAGAAAAATACATAAAATTTTATATTTGTGGCCACTGCAAATTCGGGCCCCACGTTGGGCGCCAGTTTCACGTTTTTTATTCTCTTTGTAACAACACATTTACGAAAAGAGTTACGTGAAATACTTTTAGCAATGCTGTGCTTTGCTTTTCTTTATCATCATTACCCTTTAGCGGAATAAAATGTATGTATGGAAGTCTTATTGTTCTGTATCTGGCCTACAATTTAAGGAACGATTTTTCGTAACTGCAACTCATGCTAAGAATCAATATATCTTCCCTACTTCATAGTGATTAAAAGTTGAAATTACTTTGTTATGAGCACTGATGTTACAGTCCGTGTGATCGTTCAAAAACACAAGTTCGCAGTGGATTTTATTTCTCGTTAAAATGCTATTTCATACCACGACTAGCCCAAGAACATGAGACTCTCATTAAAAAATACGTTGTCACTATAAAGTTTGCCAGATCAGAACGGAGCACAGCAAGATTCCTATCAGATTCTGAAGGTACATTAAATTATTTGCACTGTAAATTATATCCTATCAGCAGCCCGCGTCAATCTGCAACACATCATAAAATCTGCTGATCTTCACTGCCAGTCTGGGAGCTAAAAGAAATAATATTATTTTACTATTATTTTACCGCTTCCTTGCGGTATGCTCGACTATATTGTAAGTCGTTTAAATACGCCGCGGCAGCGGCTCTTCGTTCTCCACGCAGCTCAGCACCACAGATAATATTTACGTAACTGAAAAATGTCTCAACAGGATGGTATAATATGCAAGCAAGCTTAACAATAAATAATACAAGTTTTCATTTAAACAACTCTATTAAAACCTTTAAATATCTCAGTGATTACAGACCTTTGTGAATTCACACGTAATGGCGTACATTTCTTAGTCTCGACAAAAGAATGCTACACTAGCGTTCGCTACAACGACACAGGATATCTTACTCGTTCGACTCCCAGATGAAGAAGACAAAGAAATTGCTATTCGTCACGTATTATATACTAGTTACTTATTTTAATCTTTGTTCGACATTTATCGTCTGTGGCTGTTTCATTACTCGCCGACGCAGATATTCTCAAAAATAAATAATAAAAAAAAATACATAATTTTATACAATAACACAATATGATACATATAATTTTCTCGTTACTACATAATATGTTGTTTTTGTTTCTTACTAGACGTTACAACCTGAAGTGAAGCATCGGAATCTATAACTAGTGTCACAGGGGTGGTTCAAAACATAGACAGTAGGAAGAGTCAGTCTTCTTGTACTTAAGTCGGAATTGTGCCTTCTGTATTCAATTCCGATGCAATTTCGGTGTTTCATCGTCAATAAGAATGTCCAAGGGATACAGTAAACCTGAAGTGAAACATCGGAAACTATAACTAGTGTCACAGGAATGGTTCAAAACATAGACAGTAAGAAGAGTCAGTCTTCTTGTACTTAAGTCAGCATTATGCCTTTTCTATTTAATTCCGATGCAATTTCTGTGTTTCATCGTCAATAAGAAGGTCAGAGGGATACAGTAAACCTGAAGTGTAGCATCAGAGGCTATAACTAGTGTCACAGGAATGGTTCAAAGCATAGTCAGTAAGAAGAGTCAGTCTTCTTGTACTTAAGTCGGCATTGTACTTTTTCCATTTAATTCTGATTCAATATCTGTGTTTCATCGTCAATAAGAAGGTCAGAGGGATATTGTAAACCTGAAGTGAAGCATCGGAATCTATAACTAGTGTCACAGGAATGTTTCAAATCATAGATAATAGGAAGAGTCAGTCTTCTTATACTTAAGTCAGCATTGTGCCTTTTCTATTTAATTCCGATGCAATTTCTGTGTTTTATCGTCAATAAGAAGGTCAGAGGGATACAGTAAACCTGAAGTGAAGAATCGGAATCGATAACTAGTGTCACAGGGATGGTTCAAAACAGAAACAGTGGGAAGAGTCAGTCTTCTTGTTCTTAAGTCGGCATTGTGCCTTTTCGTTTTAATTCCGATGCAATTTCTGTGTTGCATCGTCAATAAGAAAGTCCAAGGGATACAGTAACCTGAAATGAGGCATCGGAATCTATAACTAGTGTCACAGGAATGGTTCAAAACAGAGACAGTAAGAAGAGTCAGTCTTCTTGTACTTAAGTTGGCATTGTGCATTTTCTATTTAATTCCGGTGCAATTTCTGTGTTTCATCGTCAATAAGAAGGTCAGAGGGATACAGTAAACATGAAGTGAAGCATCGGAATCAAAAAGTGATGTCGAAGGAATGGTTCAAAGCATAGTCAGTAAGAAGAGTCAGTCTTCTTGTACTTAAGTCGGCATTGTGCATTTCGTATTCAATTCCGATGCAAATTCGGTGTTTCATCGTCAATAATAAGGTCCAAGGGATACAGTAAACCTGAAGTGAAGCATCGGAATCTATAACTAGTGTCACAGGAATGGTTCAAAACATAGACAGTATGAAGAGTCAGTCTTCTTGTACTTAAGTCGGCATTGTGCCCTTTCTATTTAATTTTGATGCAATTTCTGTGTTTCATCATTAATAAGAAGGTCAGAGGGATACAGTAAACCTGAAGTGTAGCATCGGAGGCTATAACTAGTGTCACAGGAATGGTTCAAAGCATAGTCAGTAAGAAGAGTCAGTCTTCTTGTACTTAAGTCAGCATTGTGCTTTTTCTATTTAATTCCGATGCAATTTCTGTGTTACATCGTCAATAAGAAGGTCAGAGGGATACAGTAAACCTGACGTGATGCATCGGAATCTATAACTAGTGTCACAGGAATGGTTCAAAACATAGTCAGTAAGAAGAGTCAGTCTTTTTTTAATTGAGTCGGCATTGTGCCTTGTGTATTTAATTCCGATGCAATTTCTGTGTTTCATCGTCAATAAGAAGGTCAGAGGGACACAGTAAACCTGAAGTGAAGCATCGGAATCTATAACTAGTGTCACAGGAATGGTTCAAAACATAGGCAGTAGGAATAGTCAGTCTTCTTATACTTAAGTCGTCATTGTGTTTTTTCTATTTAATTCCGATGCAATTTCTGTGTTTCATCATAAATAAGAAAGTCCAAGGGATACAGTAAACCTGAAGTGAGAATTCGGAATCGATAACTAGTGTCACAGGAACAGTTCAAAACATAGTCAGTAAGAAGAGTCAGTCTTCTTGTACTTAAGTCGGCATTGTGCCTTTTGTATTTAATTCCGATGCAATTTCTGTTTTTTATCGTCAATAAGAAGGTCAGAGGGATACAGTAAAACTGAAGTGAAGCGTCGGAATCTATAACTAGTGTCACAGGTATGGTTCAAAACATAGACAGTAGGAAGAGTCAGTCTTCTTGTACTTAAGTCGGAATTGTGCCTTTTGTATTTAATTCCGATGCAATTTATGTGTTTCATCGTCAAAAAGAAAGTCCAAGGGATACAGTGAACCTGAAGTGAGTCATCGGAATCTATAACTAGTGTCACAGGAATTATTCAAAACGTAGACAGTAGGAAGAGTCAGTCTTCTTGTACTTAAGTCGGCATTGTGCCTTTTCTATTTATTTCCGAAGCAATTTAAGTGTTTCATCGTCAATAAGAAGGCCCAAGACATGCAGTACACCCGAAGTGAAGCATCGGAATCTATAACCAGTGTCACAGGAATGGTTCAAATTATAGACAGTAAGAAGAGTCAGTCTTCTTGTACTTAAGTCGGCATTGTGCCTTTTCTTTTCAATTCCGATGCAATTTCTGTGTTTCATCATCAATAAGAAGGTCAGAGGGATACAGTAAACCTGAAGTGAAGCATCGTAATCTATAAGTGGTGTCACAGGAATGGTTTAAAACATAGTTAGTAAGAAGAGTCAGTCTTCTTGTAGTTAAGTTGTAATTGTGGCTTTCGTATTTAATTCCGATGCAATTTCGGTGTTTCATCGTCAGTAAGAAGGTCCAAGGGATACAGTAAACCTGAAGTGAAGCATCGGAATCAAAAACTAGTGTCACAGGAACGGTTCAAAACATAGGCAGAAGGAAGAGTCAGTCTTCTTGTACTTAAGTCGGCATTGTGCCTTTTTCTATTTAATTCTGATGCAATTTCTGCGTTTCATTATCAATAATAACGTTTGAGGGATACAGTAAACCTGAAGTGAAGCATTAGAATCTATAACCAGTGTCACAGGAATGGTTCAAAGCATAGGCGGTACGAAGAGTCAGTCTTCTTGTACTTAAGTCGGCATTGTGCCTTTGTATTTAATTCCGATGCAATTTCTGTGTTTCAGCGTTAATAAGAAGGTCCAAGGGATACAGTAAACATATAGTGAAGCATCGGAATGTAAAACTTGTCTCACAGGAAATGTTCAAAACATAGTCATTAAGAAGAGTCAGTCTTCTTGTACTTAAATCGGCATTGTGCCTTTTCTATTTAATTCCGATGCAGTTTCTGTGTTTCGTCGTCAATGGGAAGGTACAAGTAATATAGCAAACCTGAAGTGAAGCATCGGAATCTAAAACAGGTCTCACAGGAAAGGTTCAAAACATAGAGAGTAACAAGAGCCAGTCATCTTGTATTTGAGTCGGCATTGTGCCTTATGTATTTAATTCTGATGCAATTTTGGTGTTTCATCGTCAATAAGAAGGTCCAAGTGATACAGTAAATTTGAAGAGAAGCAGCGGATTCTATAACTAGTGTCACAGGAATGGTTCTAAACATAGACAGTAAGAAGAGTCAGTCTTCTTGTACGTAAGTCGGCATTGTGCCTTTTCTATTTAATTCCGATACAATTTCAGTGTTTCATCATCAATAAGAACGCCTGAGGGATACAGTAAACCTGAAGTGTAGCATCGGAGGCTATAACTAGTGTCACAGGAATGGTTCAAAGCATTGACAGTAAGAAGAGTCAGTCTTCTTGTACTTAAGTCGGCATTGTGCTTTTTCTATTTAATTCCGATGCAATATCTGTGTTTCATCGTCAATACGAAGGTCAGAGGGATACAGTAAACCTGAAGTGAAGCATCGGAATCTATAACTAGTGTCACAGGAATGGTTCAAAACATAAATAGTAGGAAGAGTCAGTCTTCTTGTACTTAAGTCGGCATTGTGCCTATTGTACTTAATTCCGATGCAATTTCTGTGTTCCATCGTCAATAAGAAGGTCCAGGGGATACAGTAAACCTGAAGTGAGGCATTAGAATCTATAACTAGTGTCACAGGAATGTTTCGAAACATAGTCAGTAAGAGGAGTCAGTCTTCTTGTACTTAAGTCGGCATTGTGCCTTTTGTATATAATTCCGATGCAATTTCTGTGTTTCATTGTCAATAAGAAGGTCCAAGGGATACAGTAAACATATAGTGAAGCATCGGAATCTAAAACTTGTCTCACGGGAAATGTTCAAAACATAGTCATTAAGAAGAGTCAGTCTTCTTGTACTTAAATCGGCATTGTGCCTTTTCTATTTAATTCCGATGTAATTTCTGTGTTTCGTCGTCAATAGGAAGGTACAAGTAATACAGTAAACCTGAAGTGAAGCATCGGAATCTAAAACCGGTCTCACAGGAATGGTTCAAAACATAGAGAGTAACAAGAGCCAGTCATCTTGTATTTGAGTCGGCATTGTGCCTTTTGTATTTAATTCCGATGCAATTTATGTGTTTCATCGTCAATAAGAACGTCAGAGGGATACAGTTAACCTGAAGTGAAGCATCGGAATCTATAACTAGTGTCACAGGAATGGTTAAACAATAGACAGTAAGATGAGTCAGTCTTCTTGTACTTAAGTCGGCATTGTGCCTTTTGTATTTAATTCCGATGCAATTTCTGTGTTTTATCGTCATTAAGAAGGTCAGAGGGATACAGTAAACCTGAAGTGAAGCTTCGGAATCTATAACTAGTGTCACAGGGATGGTTCAAAACATAGAGAGTAAGAAGAGTCAGTCTTCTTCTACTTAAGTCGGCATTGTGCCTTTTGTATTTAATTCCGATGCAATTTCTGTTTTTCATCGTCAATACGAAAGTCCAAGGGATACAGTAAACCTGAAGTGAGGCATCGGAATCTATAACTAGTGTCACAGGAATGGTTCAAAACAGAGACAGTAAGAAGAGCCAGTCTTCCTGTACTTAGGTCGGCATTGAGCCTTTTCTATTTAATTCCGATGCAATTTCTGTGTTTCATCGTCAATAAGAAGGTCAGAGGGAAACAGTAAACCTAAAGTGAAGCATCGGAATCAATAAGTGGTTCCACAGGAATGGTTCAAAACATAGTCAGTAAGAAGAATCAGTCTTCTTGTACTTAAGTCGGCTTGGTGCATTTCGTATTCAATTCCGATGCAATTTCGGTTTTCATCGCCAATAAGAAGGTCCAAGGGATACAGTAAACCTGAAGTGAAACATCGGAAACTATAACTAGTGTCACAGGAATGGTTCAAAACATAGACAGTAAGAAGAGTCATTCTTCTTGTACTTAAGTCAGCATTTTGCCTTTTCTATTTAATTCCGATGCAATTTCTGTGTTTCATCATCAATACGAAGGTCAGAGGGATACAGTAAACCTGAAGTGTAGCATCAGAGGCTATAACTAGTGTCACAGGAATGGTTCAAAGCATAGTCAGTAAGAAGAGTCAGTCTTCTTGTACTTATGTCGTCATTGTGCCTTTTGTATTTAATTCCGATGCAATTTCTGTTTTTTATCGTCAATAAGAAGGTCAGAGGGATACAGTAAAACTGAAGTGAGAATTCGGAATCGATAACTAGTGTCACAGGAACAGTTCAAAACATAGTCAGTAAGAAGAGTCAGTCTTCTTGTACTTATGTCGGCATTGTGCCTTTTGTATTTAATTCCGATGCAATTTCTGTTTTTTATCGTCAATAAGAAGGTCAGAGGGATACAGTAAAACTGAAGTGAAGCATCGGAATCTATAACTAGTGTCACAGGTATGGTTCAAAACATAGACAGTAGGAAGAGTCAGTCTTCTTGTACTTAAGTCGGAATTGTGCCTTTTGTATTTAATTCCGATGCAATTTCTGTGTTTCATCGTCAATAAGAAAGTCCAAGGGATACAGTGAACCTGAAGTGAGTCATCGGAATCTATAACTAGTGTCACAGGAATGATTCAAAACGTAGACAGTAGGAAGAGTCAGTCTTCTTGTACTTAAGTCGGCATTGTGCCTTTTCTATTTATTTCCGAAGCAATTTAAGTGTTTCATCGTCAATAAGAAGGCCCAAGACATGCAGTACACCCGAAGTGAAGCATCGGAATCTATAACCAGTGTCACAGGAATGGTTCAAATTATAGACAGTACGAAGAGTCAGTCTTCTTGTACTTAAGTCGGCATTGTGCCTTTTCTTTTCAATTCCGATGCAATTTCTGTGTTTCATCGTCAATAAGAAGGTCAGAGGGATACAGTAAACCTGAAGTGAAGCATCGTAATCTATAAGTGGTGTCACAGGAGTGGTTCAAAACATAGTTAGTAAGAAGAGTCAGTCTTCTTGTAGTTAAGTTGTAATTGTGGCTTTCGTATTTAATTCCGATGCAATTTCGGTGTTTCATCGTCAGTAAGAAGGTCCAAGGGATACAGTAAACCTGAAGTGAAGCATCGGAATCAAAAACTAGTGTCACAGGAACGGTTCAAAACATAGGCAGAAGGAAGAGTCAGTCTTCTTGTACTTAAGTCTGCATTGTGCCTTTTTCTATTTAATTCTGATGCAATTTCTGCGTTTCATTATCAATAATAACGTTTGAGGGATACAGTAAACCTGAAGTGAAGCATCGGAATCTATAACCAGTGTCACAGGAATGGTTCAAAGCATAATCGGTAGGAAGAGTCAGTCTTCTTGTACTTAAGTCGGCATTGTGCCTTTGTATTTAATTCCGATGCAATTTCTGTGTTTCATCGTTAATAAGAAGGTTCAAGGGATACAGTAAACATATAGTGAAGCATCGGAATGTAAAACTTGTCTCACAGGAAATGTTCAAAACATAGTCATTAAGAAGAGTCAGTCTTCTTGTACTTAAATCGGCATTGTGCCTTTTCTATTTAATTCCGATGCAATTTCTGTGTTTCGTCGTCAATAGGAAGGTACAAGTAATATAGCAAACCTGAAGTGAAGCATCGGAATCTAAAACAGGTCTCACAGGAAAGGTTCAAAACATAGAGAGTAACAAGAGCCAGTCATCTTGTATTTGAGTCGGCATTGTGCCTTTTGTATTTAATTCTGATGCAATTTTGGTGTTTCATCGTCAATAACAAGGTCCAAGTGATACAGTAAATTTGAAGAGAAGCATCGGATTCTATAACTAGTGTCACAGGAATGGTTCAAAACATAGACAGTAAGAAGAGTCAGTCTTCTTGTACTTAAGTCGGCATTGTGCCTTTTCTATTTAATTCCGATACAATTTCAGTGTTTCATCATCAATAAGAACGCCTGAGGGATACAGTAAACCTGAAGTGTAGCATCGGAGGCTATAACTAGTGTCACAGGAATGGTTCAAAGCATTGACAGTAAGAAGAGTCAGTCTTCTTGTACTTAAGTCGGCATTGTGCTTTTTCTATTTAATTCCGATGCAGTATCTGTGTTTCATCGTCAATAAGAAGGTCAGAGGGATACAGTAAACCTGAAGTGAAGCATCGGAATCTATAACTAGTGTCACAGGAATGGTTCAAAACATAGATAGTAGGAAGAGTCAGTCTTCTTGTACTTAAGTCGGCATTGTGCCTATTGTACTTAATTCCGATGCAATTTCTGTGTTTCATCGTCAATAAGAAGGTCCAGGGGATACAGTAAACCTGAAGTGAGGCATTAGAATCTATAACTAGTATCACAGGAATGTTTCGAAACATAGTCAGTAAGAGGAGTCAGTCTTCTTGTACTTAAGTCGGCATTGTGCCTTTTGTATATAATTCCGATGCAATTTCTGTGTTTCATTGTCAATAAGAAGGTCCAAGGGATACAGTAAACATATAGTGAAGCATCGGAATCTAAAACTTGTCTCACAGGAAATGTTCAAAACATAGTCATTAAGAAGAGTCAGTCTTCTTGTACTTAAATCGGCATTGTGCCTTTTCTATTTAATTCCGATGCAATTTCTGTGTTTCGTCGTCAATAGGAAGGTACAAGTAATACAGTAAACCTGAAGTGAAGCATCGGAATCTAAAACCGGTCTCACAGGAATGGTTCAAAACATAGAGAGTAACAAGAGCCAGTCATCTTGTATTTGAGTCGGCATTGTGCCTTTTGTATTTAATTCCGATGCAATTTATGTGTTTCATCGTCAATTAGAACGTCAGAGGGATACAGTTAACCTGAAGTGAAGCATCGGAATCTATAACTAGTGTCACAGGAATGGTTAAACAATAGACAGTAAGATGAGTCAGTATTCTTGTACTTAAGTCGGCATTGTGCCTTTTGTATTTAATTCCGATGCAATTTCTGTGTTTTATCGTCAATAAGAAGGTCAGAGGGATACAGTAAACCTGAAGTGAAGCTTCGGAATCTATAACTAGTGTCACAGGGATGGTTCAAAACATAGAGAGTAAGAAGAGTCAGTCTTCTTCTACTTAAGTCGGCATTGTGCCTTTTGTATTTAATTCCGATGCAATTTCTGTTTTTCATCGTCAATACGAAAGTCCAAGGGATACAGTAAACCTGAAGTGAGCATCGGAATCTATAACTAGTGTCACAGGAATGGTTCAAAACAGAGACAGTAAGAAGAGCCAGTCTTCCTGTACTTAGGTCGGCATTGAGCCTTTTCTATTTAATTCCGATGCAATTTCTGTGTTTCATCGTCAATAAGAAGGTCAGAGGGATACAGTAAACCTAAAGTGAAGCATCGGAATCAATAAGTGGTTCCACAGGAATGGGTCAAAACATAGTCAGTAAGAAGAATCAGTCTTCTTGTACTTAAGTCGGCTTGGTGCATTTCGTATTCAATTCCGATGAAATTTCGGTGTTTCATCGTCAATAAGAAGGTCCAAGGGATACAGTAAACCTGAAGTGAAACATCGGAAACTATAACTAGTGTCACAGGAATGGTTCAAAACATAGACAGTAAGAAGAGTCAGTCTTCTTGTACTTAAGTCAGCATTTTGCCTTTTCTATTTAATTCCGATGCAATTTCTGTGTTTCATCATCAATACGAAGGTCAGAGGGATACAGTAAACCTGAAGTGTAGCATCAGAGGCTTTAACTAGTGTCACAGGAATGGTTCAAAGCATAGTCAGTAAGAAGAGTCAGTCTTCTTGTACTTATGTCGGCATTATTCTTTTTCTATTTAATTCTGATTCAATATCTGTGTTTCATCGTCAACAAGAAGGTCAGAGGGATATTGTAAACCTGAAGTGAAGCATCGGAATCTATAACTAGTGTCACAGGAATGCTTCAAAACATAGATAATAGGAAGAGTCTGTCTTCTTGTACTTAAGTCGGCATTGTGCCTTTTGTATTTAATTCCGATGCAATTTCTGTGTTTTATCGTCAATAAGAAGGTCAGAGGGATACAGTAAACCAGAAGTGAAGAATCGGAATCTATAACTAGTGTCACAGGGATGGTTCAAAACAGAGACAGTAGGAAGAGTCAGTCTTCTTGTTCTTAAGTCGGCATTATGCCTTTTCGATTTAATTCCGATGCAATTTCTGTGTTGCATCGTCAATAAGAAAGTCCAAGGGATACAGTAAACCTGAAATGAGGCATCGGAATCTATAACTAGTGTCACAGGAATGGTTCAAAGCAGAGACAGTAATAAGAGTCAGTCTTCTTGTACTTAAGTTGGCATTGTGCCTTTTCTATTTACTTCCGGTGCAATTTCTGTATTTCATCGTCAATAAGAAGGTCAGAGGGATACAGTAAACATGAAGTGAAGCATCGGAATCAAAAAGTGGTGTCGAAGGAATGGTTCAAAGCATAGTCAGTAAGAAGTGTCAGTCTTCTTGTACTTAAGTCGGCATTGTACTTTTCGTATTCAATTCCGATGCAAATTCGGTGTTTCATCGCCAATAATAAGGTCCAAGGAATACAGTAAACCTGAAGTGAAGCATCGGAATCTATAACTAGTGTCACAGGATTGGTTCAAAACATAGTCAGTAAGAAGAGTCAGTCTTTTTTTAATTGAGTCGGCATTGTGCCTTTTGTATTGAATACTGATGCAATTTCTGTGTTTCATCGTCAATAAGAAGGTCAGAGGATACAGTAAACCTGAAGTGCAGTAATGGAATCTATAACTAGTGTCACTTGAATGGTTCAAAACATTGACAGTAGGAAACGTCAGTCTTCTTGTACTTAAGTCGGCATTGAGCCTTTTGTATTTAATTCCGATGCAATTTCTGTGTTTCATCGTCAATAAGAAGGTCAGAGGTATACAGTAAACCTGAAGTGAAGCATCGGAATCTATTACTAGTGTCACAGGAATGGTTCAAAAGATAGGCAGTAGGAATAGTCAGTCTTCTTATACTTAAGTCGGCATTGTGCTTTTTCTATTTAATTCCGATGCAATTTCTGTGTTTCACCATCAATAATAAGATCAGAGGATACAGTAAACCTGAAGTGCAGTATTGGAATCTATAACTAGTGTCACTTGAATGGTTCAAAACATTGACAGTAGGAAGAGTCCGTCTTCTTGTACTTAAGTCGGCATTGAGCCTTTTGTATTTAATTCCGATGCAATTTCTGTGTTTCATCGTCAATAAGAAGCTCAGAGGGATACAGTAAACCTGAAGTGAAGCATCGGAATCTATTATTAGTGTCACAGGAATGGTTCAAAATATAGGCAGTAGGTATAGTCAGTCTTCTTATACTTAAGTCGGCATTGTGCTTTTTCTATTTAATTCCGATGCAATATCTGTGTTTCACCATCAATAATCAGGTCAGAGGATACAGTAAACCTGAAGTGCAGTATTGGAATCTATAACTAGTGTCACTTGAATGGTTCAAAACGTTGACAGTAGGAAGAGTCAGTCTTCTTGTACTTAAGTCGGCATTGAGCCTTTTGTATTTAATTCCGATGCAATTTCTGTGTTTAATCATAAATAAGAAGGTCCAAGGGATACAGTAAACCTGAAGTGAGAATTCGGAATCGATTACTAGTGTCACAGGAACAGTTCAAAACATAGTCAGTAAGAAGAGTCAGTCTTCTTGTACTTAAGTCGGCCTTGTGCCTTTTGTATTTAATTCCGATGCAATTTCTGTGTTTTATCGTCAATAAGAAAGTCAGAGGGATACAGTAAAACGTAAGTGAAGCATCGGAATATATAACTAGTGTCACAGGTATGGTTCAAAACACAGACAGTAAGAGGAGTCAGTCTTCTTGTACTTAATCGGAATTGTGCCTTTTGTATTTAATTCCGATGCAATTTCTGTGTTTCATCGTCAATACGAAAGTCCAAGGGATACAGTGAACCTGAAGTGAGGCATCGGAATCTATAACTAGTGTCACAGGAATGATTCAAAACATAGACAGTAGGAAGAGTCAGTCTTCTTGTATTTAAGTCGGCATTGTGCCTTTTCCATTTAATTCCGATGCAATTACTGTGTTTCATCGTCAGTAAGAAGGTCCAAGGGATACAGTAAACCTGAAGTGAGGCATCGGAATCTTTAACTAGTGTCACAGGAATGGTTCACATCATAGTCAGTTAGAAGAGTCAGTCTTTTTGTACTTAAGTCGGCATTGTGCCTTTTCTATTTAATTCCGAAGCATTTT
Organism: Schistocerca americana; assembly: GCF_021461395.2. Taxonomy (NCBI): domain Eukaryota; kingdom Metazoa; phylum Arthropoda; class Insecta; order Orthoptera; family Acrididae; genus Schistocerca; species Schistocerca americana. The sequence goes on along the minus strand of NC_060121.1, from coordinate 12,002,003 downwards.
AAGTGTTTCATCGTCAATAAGAAGGTCCAAGGGATGCAGTACTCCCGAAGTGAAGCATCGGAATCTATAACCAGTGTCACAGGAATGGTTCAAATTATAGACAGTAAGAAGAGTCAGTCTTCTTGTACTTAAGTCGGCATTGTGCCTTTTCTTTTCAATTCCGATGCAATTTCTGTGTTTCATCGTCAATAAGAAGGTCAGAGGGATACAGTAAACCTGAAGTGAAGCAACGTAATCTATAAGTGGTGTCACAGGAATGGTTCAAAACATTGTTAGTAAGAAGAGTCAGTCTTCTTGTAGATAAGTTGTAATTGTGGCTTTCGTATTTATTTCCGGTGCAATTTCGGTGTTTCATCGTCAATAAGAAGCTCAGAGGGATACAGTAAAACTGAAGTAAGGCATCGGAATCTATAACTAGTGTCACAGGAATGGTTCAAAACAGAGACAGTAAGAAGAGTAAGTCTTCTTGTACTTAAGTCGGCATTGTGCCTTTTCTATTTAATTCCGACGCAATTTCTGTGTTTCATCGTCAATAAGAAGGTCAGTGGGATACAGTAAACCTGAAGTGAATCATCGGAAGCTATAACTAGTGTCACAGGAATGGTTCAAAACGTTGACAGTAAGAAGAGTCAGTCTTCTTGTACTTAAGTCGGCATGGTGCATTTCGTATTCAATTACGATGCAATTTCGGTGTTTCATCGTCAATAAGAAGGTCCAAGGGATACACTAAACCTGAAGTGAAACATCGGAAACTATAACTAGTGTCACAGGAATGGCTCAAAACATAGACAGTAAGAAGAGTCAGTCTTCTTGTACTTAAGTCAGCATTTTGCCTTTTCAATTTAATTCCGATGCAATTTCTGTGTTTCATCATCAATACGAAGGTCAAAGGGATACAGTAAACCTGAAGTATAGCATCAGAGGCTATAACTAGTGTCACAGGAATGGTTCAAAGCATAGTCAGTAAGAAGAGTCAGTCTTCTTGTACTTAAGTCGGCATTATACTTTTTCTATTTAATTCTGATTCAATATCTGTGTTTCATCGTCAAGAAGAAGGTCAGTGGGATATTGTAAACCTGAAGTGAAGCATCGGAATCTATAACTAGTGTCACAGGAATACTTCAAAACATAGATAATAGGAAGAGTCTGTCTTCTTGTACTTAAGTCGGCATTGTGCCTTTTGTATTTAATTCCGATGCAATTTCTGTGTTTTATCGTCAATAAGAAGGTCAGAGGGATACAGTAAACCAGAAGTGAAGAATCGGAATCCGTAACTAGTGTCACAGGGATGGTTCAAAACAGAGACAGTAGGAAGAGTCAGTCTTCTTGCTCTTAAGTCGGCATTGTGCCTTTTCGATTTAATTCCGATGCAATTTCTGTGTTGCAGCGTCAATAAGAAAGTCCAAGGGATACAGTAAACCTGAAATGAGGCATCGGAATCTATAACTAGTGTCACAGGAATGGTTCAAAGCAGAGACAGTAAGAAGAGTCAGTCTTCTTGTACTTAAGTTGGCATTGTGCCTTTTCTATTTACTTCCGGTGCAATTTCTGTATTTCATCATCAATAAGAAGGTCAGAGGGATACAGTAAACATGAAGTGAAGCATCGGAATCAAAAAGTGGTGTCGAAGGAATGGTTCAAAGCATAGTCAGTAAGAAGTGTCAGTCTTCTTGTACTTAAGTCGGCATTGTGCTTTTCGTATTCAATTCCGATGCAAATTCGGTGTTTCATCGTCAATAATAAGGTCCAAGGAATACAGTAAACCTGAAGTGAAGCATCGGAATCTATAACTAGTGTCACAGGATTGGTTCAAAACATAGTCAGTAAGAAGAGTCAGTCTTTTTTTAATTGAGTCGGCATTGTGCCTTTTGTATTGAATTCTGATGCAATTTCTGTGTTTCATCGTCAATAAGAAGGTCAGAGGGATACAGTAAACCTGAAGTGAAGCATCGGAATCTATTACTAGTGTCACAGGAATGGTTCAAAAGATAGGCAGTAGGAATAGTCAGTCTTCTTATACTTAAGTCGGCATTGTGCTTTTTCTATTTAATTCCGATGGCGATTTCTGTGTTTCACCATCAATAATAAGGTCAGAGGATACAGTAAACCTGAAGTGCAGTATTGAAATCTATAACTAGTGTCACTTGAATGGTTCAAAACATTGACAGTAGGAAGAGTCAGTCTTCTTGTACTTAAGTCGGCATTGAGCCTTTTGTATTTAATTCCGATGCAATTTCTGTGTTTCACCATCAATAATAAGGTCAGAGGATACAGTAAACCTGAAGTGCAGTATTGCAATCTATAACTAGTGTCACTTGAATGGTTCAAAACATTGACAGTAGGAAGAGTCAGTCTTCTTGTACTTAAGTCGGCATTGTGCCTTTTGTATTTAATTCCGATGCAATTTCTGTGTTTTATCGTCAATAAGAAAGTCAGAGGGATACAGTAAAACTTAAGTGAAGCATCGGAATCTATAACTAGTGTCACAGGTATGGTTCAAAACATAGACAGTAAGAAGAGTCAGTCTTCTTGTACTTAATCGGAATTGTGCCTTTTGTATTTAATTCCGATGCAATTTCTGTGTTTCATAGTCAATACGAAAGTCCAAGGGATACAGTGAACCTGAAGTGAGGCATCGGAATCTATAACTAGTGTCAGAGGAATGATTCAAAACGTAGACAGTAGGAAGAGTCAGTCTTCTTGTATTTAAGTCGGCATTGTGCCTTTTCCATTTAATTCCGATGCAATTAATGTGTTTCATCGTCAATAAGAATGACGAAGGGATACAGTAAACCTGAAGTGAGGCATCGGAATCTTTAACTAGTGTCACAGGAATGGTTCAAATCATAGTCAGTTAGAAGAGTCAGTCTTCTTGTACTTAAGTCGGCTTTGTGCCTTTTCTATTTAATTCCGAAGCAATTTAAGTGTTTCATCGTCAATAAGAAGGTCCAAGGGATGCAGTACTCCCGAAGTGAAGCATCGGAATCTATAACCAGTGTCACAGGAATGGTTCAAATTATAGACAGTAAGAAGAGTCAGTCTTCTTGTACTTAAGTCGGCATTGTGCCTTTTCTTTTCAATTCCGATGCAATTTCTGTGTTTCATCGTCAAGAAGAAGGTCAGAGGGATACTGTAAACCTGAAGTGAAGCAACGTAATCTATAAGTGGTGTCACAGGAATGGTTCAAAACATTGTTAGTAAGAAGAGTCAGTCTTCTTGTAGTTAAGTAGTAATTGTGGCTTTCGTATTTAATTCCGATGCAATTTCGGTGTTTCATCGTCAATAAGAAGGTCAGAGGGATACAGTAAAACTGAAGTAAGGCATCGGAATCTATAACTAGTGGCACAGGAATGGTTCAAAACAGAGACAGTAAGAAGAGTAAGTCTTCTTGTACTTAAGTCGGCATTGTGCCTTTTCTATTTAATTCCGATGCAATTTCTGTGTTTCATCGTCAATAAGAAGGTCAGAGGGATACAGTAAACCTGAAGTGAAGCATCGGAAGCTATAACTAGTGTCACAGGAATGGTTCAAAACGTTGACAGTAAGAAGAGTCAGTCTTCTTGTACTTAAGTCGGCATTGTGCTTTTTCTATTTAATTCCGATGCAATATCTGTTTTTCATCGTCAATAAGAATGTCAGAGGGATACAGGAAACCTGAAGTGAAGCATCGGAATCTATAACTAGTGTCACAGGAATGGTTCAAAACATAGATAGTAGGAAGAGTCAGTCTTCTTGTACTTAAGTCGGCCTTGTGCCTATTGTATTTAATGCCGATGCAATTTCTGTGTTTCATCGTCAATAAGAAGGTCCAAGGGATACAGTAAACCTGAAGTGAACCATCAGAATCTACAACTAGTGTAACAGGAATGTTTCAAAACATAGTCAGTAAGAAGAGTCGGTCTTCTTGTACTTAAGTCGGCATTGTGCCTTTTGTATTTAATTCCGATGCAATTTCTGTGTTTCATTGTCAATAAGCAGGTCCAAGGGATACAGTAAACATATAGTGAAGCATCGGAATCTATAACTTGCCTCACAGGAAATGTTCAAAACATAGTCATTAAGTAGAGTCAGTCTTCTTGTACTTAAATCGGCATTGTGCCTTTTCTATTTAATTCCGATGCAATTTCTGTGTTTCGTCGTCAATAGGAAGGTACAAGTAATACAGTAAACATGAAGTGAAGCATCGGAATCTAAAACCGGTCTCACACGAAAGGTTCAAAACATAGAGAGTAACAAGAGCCAGTCATCTTGTATTTGAGTCGGCATTGTCCCTTTTGTATTTAATTCCGATGCAATTTATGTGTTTCATCGTCAATAAGAACGTCAGAGGGATACAGTTAACCTGAAGTGAAGCATCGGAATCTATAACTAGTGTCACAGGAATGGTTAAAAAATAGACAGTAAGAAGAGTCAGTCTTCTTGTACTTAAGTCGGCATTGTGCCTTTTGTATTTAATTCTGATGCAATTTCTGTGTTTCATCGTCAATATGAAGGTCAGAGGGATACAGTAAACCTGAAGTGTAGCATCGGAAGCTATAACTAGTGTCACAGGAATGGTTCAAAACGTTGACAGTAAGAAGCGTCAGTCTTCTTGTACTTAAGTCGGCATTGTGCTTTTTCTATTTAATTCCGATGCAATTTCTGTGTTTCATCGTCAATAAGAAGGTCAGAGGGATACAGTAAACCTAAAGTGAAGCATCGGAATCAATAAGTGGTGCCACAGGAATGGTTCAAAACATAGTCAGTAAGAAGACTCAGTCTTCTTGTACTTAGGTCGGCATGGTGCATTTCGTATTCAATTCCGATGCAATTTCGGTGTTTCATCGTCAATAAGAATTTCCAAGGGATACAGTAAACCTGAAGTGAAGCATCGGAATCTAAAACTAGTGTCACAGGAATGGTTCAAATCATAGACAGTAAGAAGAGTCAGTCTTCTTGTACTTAAGTCGGCATTGTGCGTTTTCTATTTAATTCCGATGCAATTTCTGTGTTTCATCACCAATAAGAAGGTCGGAGGGATACAGTAAACCTGAAGTGTAGCATCGGATGCTATAACTAGTGTCACAGGAATGGTTCAAAGCATAGTCAGCAAGAAGAGTCAGTCTTCTTGTACTTAAGTCGGCATTGTGCTTTTTCTATGTAATTGCGATCCAATATCTGAGTTTCATCGTCAATAAGAAGGTCAAAGGGATACACTAAACATGAAGTGAAACATCGGAATCTATAACTAGTGTCACAGGAATGGTTCAACACATAGATAGTAGGAAGAGTCAGTCTTCTTGTACTTAATTCAGCATTGTGCCTTTTGTATTTAATTCCGATGCAATTTCTGTGTTTCATCGTCAGTAAGAAGGTCCAAGGGATACAGTAAACCTGAAGTGAGGCATCGGAATCTATAACTAGTGTCACAGGAATGGTTCAAAACATAGTCAGTAAGAAGAGTCAGTCATCTTGTACTTAAAACGGCATTGTGTATTTTCTATTTACTTCCGATGCAATTTCTGTGTTTCGTCGACAATAGGAAGGTACAAGTAATACAGTAAACCTGAAGTGAAGCATCGGAATCTAAAACCGGTCTCACAGGAAAGGTTCAAAACATAGAGAGTAACAAGAACCAGTCATCTTGTATTTGAGTCGGCATTGTGCCTTTTGTATTTAGTTCCGATGCAATTTATGTGTTTCATCGTCAATAAGAAGGTCAGAGGGATACAGTAAACCTGAAGTGAAGCATCGGAATCTATAACTAGTGTCATAGGAATGGTTAAAAAATAGACAGTAACAAGAGTCAGTCACCTTGTACTTAAGTCGGCATTGTGCCTTTTGTATTTAATTCCGATGCAATTTCCGTGTCTCGACGTCAATAAGAAGGTCCAAGCGATACAGTAAACCTGAAGTGAAGCATCGGAATCTATAACTAGTGTCACAGGAATGGTTCAAAACATAGACAGTAAGAAGAGTCAATCTTCTTGTACTTAAAACGGCATTTTGCCATTTGTATTTAATTCCGATGAAATTTTTGCGTTTCATCGTCAATAAGAAGGTCAGAGGGATACAGTAAACCTGAAGTGAAGCATCGGAATCTATAACTAGTGTCACAGGAATGGTTCAAAACATAGTAAATAAGATGAGTCAGTCTTATTGTACATAATTCGGCATTGTGCCGCTTCTATTTAATTCCGATGTAATTTCTGTGATTCATCGTCAATAAGAAGGCCAAGGAATACAGTAAACCTGAAGTGAAGCATCGGAATCTATAACTAGTGTCACAGGGATGGTTCAAAATATAGACAGTAAGAAGACTCAGTCTTCTTGTACTTAAGTCGGCATTGTGCATTTTCTACTTAATTCCGATGCAATTTCCGTGATTCATCGTCAATAAGAAGGTCCAAGGGATAAAGTAAACCTGAAGTGAAGCATCGGAGTCTATAACTAGTGTCACAGGAATGTTTCAAAACATAGACAGCAAGAAGAGTGAGTCCTCTTGAACTTAAGTCGGCATTGTGCTATTTGTATCTAATTCCGATGCTATTTCTGTGTATCATCGTCAATAAGAAGGTCAGAGGGATACAGTAAACCTAAAGTGAAGCATCGGAATCTATAACTAGTGTCACAGGAATGGTTCAAAACATAGACAGTAGGAAGAGGCATTCTTCTTGTACTTAAGTCGGCATTGTGTCTTTTCTATTTAATTCCGATGCAATTTCTGTGTTTCATCGTCAATAAGAAGGTCAGAGCGATACAGTCAACCTGAAGTGAGTCATCGGAATCTACTAACTAGTGTCACAGGAATGGTTCAAAGCATAGGCAGTAGGAAGAGTCAGTCCTCTTGTACCTAAGTCGGCATTGTGCCTTTTCTATTTACTTCCGATGCAATTTCAGTGTTTCATCGTCAATAAGAAGGTCACTGGTATACAGTAAACCTGAAGTGTAGCATCGGAATCTATAACTAGTGTCACAGGAATGGTTCAAAACATAGACAGTAAGAAGAGTCACTCTACTTGTACTTAAGTCGGCATTGTGCTTTTGTATTTAATTCCGATGCAATTTTTGTGTTTCATCGTCAATAAGAAGTTCCAATGGATATAGTACACCTGAAGTGAAGCATCGGAATCTATAACTAGTGTCACACGAATGGTTCAAATCATAGACATTAAGAAGAGTCAGTCTTCTAGTAATTAAGTCAGCATTGTGCCTTATCTATTTAATTCCGATGCAATTTCTGTGTTTCATCGTCGATAAGAAAGTCCAAGGGTTACAGTAAACCTGAAGTGAAGCATCAGAATCTATAACTACTGTCACAGGAGTGGTTCAAATCTCAGACAGTAAGAAGAGTCAGTCTTCTTGTACTTAAGTCAGCATTGTGCCTTTTCTATTTAATTCCGATGCAATTTCTGTGTTTCGACGCCAATAAGAAGGTCAGAGGGATACAGTAAACATATAGTGAAGCATCGGAATCTAAAACTGGTCACACAGAAAATGTTCACAACATAGTCAGTAAGAAGAGTCAGTCTTCTTGTACTTAAGTCGGCATTGTGCTTTTGTATTTAATTCCGATGCAATTTCTGTGTTTCATCATCGATACGAAGGCCAGAGGGATACAGTAAACCTGAAGTGAAGCATCGGAATCTATAACTAGTGTCACAGGCATGGTTCAAAACATAGACAGTAAGATGAGTCAGTCTTCTTGTACATAAGTCGGCATTGTGCCTTTTCTATTTAATTCCGATGCAATTTCTGTGATTCATCGTAAATAAGAAGGTCCAAGGGATACAGTAAACCTGAAGTGAAGCATCGGAATCTATAACTTGTGTCAAAGGAATGGTTCAAAACATAGACAGTAAGAAGAGTCAGTCTTCTTGTACATAAGTCGGCATTGTGCCTTTTCTATTTAATTCCGATGCAATTTCTGTGTTTCATCGTCAATAAGAAGGACCAAGGGATACAGTAAACCTGAAGTGAAGCATCGGAATCTATAACTGGTGTCACAGGAATGGTTCAAAGCAAAGACAGTAATAAGAGTCAGTCATCTTGTACTTACGTCGGCATTGTGCCTTTTGTATTTAATTCCGATGCAATTTCTGTGTTTCATCGTCAATAGGAAGGTTAGAGGGATACAGTAAACCTGAAGTGAAGCATCGGAGTCTATAACTAGTGTCACAGGAATGGTTCAAATCATAGAGAGTAGGAAGAGTCAGTCTTCTTGTACTTAAGTCTGCATTGTGCCTTTTGTATTTAATTCCGATGCAATTTGTTTCATCGTCAATATGAAGGTCAGAGGGATACAGTAAACCTGAAGTCATGCATCGGAATCTATAACTAGTGTCACAGGAATGGATCAAAACATAGTCAGTAAGAAGAGTCAGTTTACTTGTTTTTAATTCTGCATTGTGCCTTTTTATTTAATTCCGATGCAATTTCTGTGTTTCATCGTCAATAAGAAGGTCCAAGGGATACAGTAAACCTGAAGTGAAGCTTCGGAATCTATAACTAGTGTCACAGAAATGGTTCAAAACGTAGTCAGTACGAAGAATCAGTCTTCTTGTATTTATGTCGGCATTGTGCCTTTTCTATTTAATTCCGATGCAATTTCTGTGCTTCATCGTCAATAAGAAGGTCAGAGGGATACAGTAAATCTGACGTGAATCATCGGAATGTATAAGAAGTGTCACAGGAATGGTTCAAATCATAGACAGTAAGAAGAGTCAGTCTTCTTTTACTTACATCAGCATTGTGCCTTTTCTATTTAATTCCGATGTAATTTCAGTGATTCATCGTCAATAAGAAGGTCCAAGGGATACAGTAAACCTGAAGTGAAGCATTGGAATCTATAACTAGTGTCACAGGAATGGTTCAAAATATAGACAGTAAGAAGACTCAGTCTTCTTGTACTTAAGTCGGCACTTTGCATTTTCTACTTAATTCCGATGCAATTTCTGTGATTCATCGTCAATAAGAAGGTCCAAGGGATACAGTAAACCTGAAGTGAAGCATCGGAATCTATAACTAGTGTCACAGGAATGTTTCAAAACATAGACAGCAAGAAGAGTCAGTCCTCTTGAACTTAAGTCGGCATTGTGCTATTTGTATCTAATTCCGATGCTATTTCTGTGTATCATCGTCAATAAGAAGGTCAGAGGGATACAGTAAACCTGAAGTGAAGCATCGGTATCTATAACTAGTGTCACAGGAATGGTTCAAAACGTAGTCAGTACGAAGAATCAGTCTTCTTGTATTTATGTCGGCATTGTGCCTTTTCTATTTAATTCCGATGCAATTTCTGTGCTTCATCGTCAATAAGAAGGTCAGAGGGATACAGTAAATCTGACGTGAATCATCGGAATGTATAAGAAGTGTCACAGGAATGGTTCAAATCATAGACAGTAGGAAGAGGCATTTTCTTGTACTTAAGTCGGGATTGTGCCTTTTCTATTTAATTCCGATGTAATTTCTGTGTTTCATCGTCAATAAGAAGGTCAGAAGGATACAGTCAACCTGAAGTGAGTCATCGGAATCTATACATAGAGTCACAGGAATGGTTCAAAACATAGACAGTAGGAAGAGTCAGTCTACATGTACTTAAGTCGGCATTGTGCATTTTGTACTTAATTCCGATGCAATTTCTGTGTTTCATCGTCAATAAGAAGGTCAGAGGGATACAGTATATCTTGAAGTGAAGCATCAGAATCTATAACTAGTGTCACAGGAATGGTTCAGAACATAGACAGTACGAAGAGTCAGTCTACTTGTACTTAAGTGGGCATTGTGCCTTTTGTATTTAATTCCGATGCAATTTCTGTGTTTCATCGACAATACGAAGATCAGAGGGATACAGTCAACCTGAAGTGAGTCATCGGAATCTATAACTAGTGTCACAGGAATGGTTCAAAACATAGACAGTAGGTGGAGTCAGTCTAAATGTACTTAAGTCGGCATTGTGCCTTTTGTATTTAATTCCGATGCAGTTTCTATGTTTAATCGTCAATAAGAAGGTCAGAGGGATACAGTAAACCTGAAGTGAAGCATCAGAATCTATAACTAGTGTCACAGGAGTGGTTCAAATCTTAGACAGTAAGAAGGGTCAGTCTTCTTGTACTTGAGTCGGCATTGTGCCTTTTGTATTTATATCCGATGCAATTTCTGTGTTTCAACGCCAATAAGAAGGACAGAGGGATACAGTAAACATATAGTGAAGCATCGGAATCTAAAACCTGTCTAACAGAAAATGTTCACAACATAGTCAGTAAGAAGAGTCAGTCTTCTTGTACTTAAGTCGGCATTGCGCTTTTGTATTTAATTCTGATGCAATTTCTGTGTTTCATCGTCAATAAGAAGGTCAGAGGGATACAGTAAACCTGAAGTGAAGCATCGGAATCTATAACTAGTGTCACAGGAATCGTTCAAAACATAGAAAGTAGGAAGAGTCAGTCTTCTTCTACTTGAGTCGGCATTGTGCCTTTTGTATTTATATCCGATGCAATTTCTGTGTATCATCGTCAATAAGAAGGTCAGAGGGATACAGTAAACCTGAAGTGAAGCAACGTAATCTATAAGTGGTGTCACAGGAATGGTTCAAAACATTGTTAGTAAGAAGAGTCAGTCTTCTTGTTGTTAAGTTGTAATTGTGGCTTTCGTATTTAATTCCGATGCAATTTCGGTGTTTCATCGTCAATAAGAAGGTCAGAGGGATACAGTAAAACTGAAGTAAGGCATCGGAATCTATAACTAGTGTCACAGGAATGGTTCAAACAGAGACAGTAAGAAGAGTAAGTCTTCTTGTACTTAAGTCGGCATTGTGCCTTTTCTATTTAATTCCGATGCAATTTCTGTGTTTCATCGTCAATAAGAAGGTCAGAGGGATACAGTAAACCTGAAGTGAAGCATCGGAAGCTATAACTAGTGTCACAGGAATGGTTCAAAACGTTGACAGTAAGAAGAGTCAGTCTTCTTGTACTTAAGTCGGCATTGTGCTTTTTCTATTTAATTCCGATGCAATTTCTGTGTTTCATCGTCAATAAGAAGGTCCAAGGGATACAGTAAACCTGAAGTGAACCATCAGAATCTACAACCAGTGTAACAGGAATGTTTCAAAGCATAATCAGTAAGAAGAGTCGGTCTTCTTGTACTTAAGTCGGCATTGTGCCTTTTGTATTTAATTCCGATGCAATTTCTGTGTTTCATTGTCAATAAGCAGGTCCAAGGGATACAGTAAACATATAGTGAAGCATCGGAATCTATAACTTGTCTCACAGGAAATGTTCAAAACATAGTCATTAAGAAGAGTCAGTCTTCTTGTACTTAAATCGGCATTGTGCCTTTTCTATTTAATTCCGATGCAATTTCTGTGTTTCGTCGTCAATAGGAAGGTACAAGTAATACAGTAAACCTGAAGTGAAGCATCGGAATCTAAAACCGGTCTCACAGGAAAGGTTCAAAACATAGAGAGTAACAAGAGCCAGTCATCTTGTATTTGAGTCGGCATTGTGCCTTTTGTATTTAATTCCGATGCAATTTATGTGTTTCATCGTCAATAAGAACGTCAGAGGGATACAGTTAACCTGAAGCGAAGCATCGGAATCTATAACTAGTGTCACAGGAATGGTTAAAAAATAGACAGTAAGAAGAGTCAGTCTTCTTGTACTTAAGTCGGCATTGTGCCTTTTGTATTTAATTCCGATGCAATTTCTGTGATTCATCGTCAATAAGAAGGTCAGAGGGATACAGTAAACCTGAAGTGAAGCATCGGAAGCTATAACTAGTGTCACAGGAATGGTTCAAATCGTTGACAGTAAGAAGAGTCAGTCTTCTTGTACTTAAGTCGGCATTGTGCTTTTTCTATTTAATTCCGATGCAATTTTTGTGTTTCATCGTCAATAAGAAGGTCAGAGGGATACAGTAAACCTAAAGTGAAGCATCGGAATCAATAAGTGGTGCCACAGGAATGGTTCAAAACATAGTCAGTAAGAAGAATCAGTCTTCTTGTACTTAGGTCGGCATGGTGCAATTAGTATTCAATTCCGATGCAATTTCGGTGTTACATCGTCAATAAGAAGGTCCAAGGGATACAGTAAACCTGAAGTGAAGCACCGGAATCTAAAACTAGTGTCACAGGAATGGTTCTAATCATAGACAGTAAGAAGAGTCAGTCTTCTTGTACTTAAGTCGGCATTGTGCCTTTTCTATTTAATTCCGATGCAATTTCTGTGTTTCATCATCAATAAGAAGGTCGGAGGGATACAGTAAACCTGAAGTGAAGCATCAGAATCTAAAACCGGTCTCACAGGAAAGGTTCAAAACATAGAGAGTAACAAGAACCAGTCATCTTGCATTTGAGTCGGCATTGTGCCTTTTGTATTTAATTCCAATGCAATTTATGTGTTTCATCATCAATAAGAAGGTCAGAGGGATACAGTAAACCTGAAGTGAAGCATCGGAATCTATAACTAGTGTCACAGGAATGGTTAAAAAATAGACAGTAAGAAGAGTCAGTCTTCTTGTACTTAAGTCGGCTTTTTGCCGTTTGTATTTAATTCTGATGCAGTTTCCGTGTTTCATCGTCAATAAGAAGGTCCAAGCGATACAGTAAACCTGAAGTGAAGCATCGGAATCTATAACTAGTGTCACAGGAATGGTTCAAAACATAGACAGTAAGAAGAGTCAGTCTTCTTGTACTTAAAACGGCATTTTGCCATTTGTATTTAATTCCGATGCAATTTTTGCGTTTTATCGTCAATAAGAAGGTCAGAGGGATACAGTAAACCTGAAGTGATGCATCGGAATCTATAACTAGTGTCACAGGAATGGATCAAAACATAGTAAGTAAGATGAGTCAGTCTTATTGTACATAATTCGGCATTGTGCCTCTTCTATTTAATTCCGATGTAATTTCTGTGATTCATCGTCAATAAGAAGGTCCAAGGAATACAGTAAACCTGAAGTGAAGCATCGGAATCTATAACTAGTGTCACAGGGATGGTTCAAAATATAGACAGTAAGAAGACTCAGTCTTCTTGTACTTAAGTCGGCATTGTGCATTTTCTACTTAATTCCGATGCAATTTCCGTGATTCATCGTCAATAAGAAGGTCCAAGGGATACAGTAAACCTGAAGTGAAGCATCGGAATCTATAACTAGTGTCACAGGAATGTTTCAAAACATAGACAGCAAGAAGAGTCAGTCCTCTTGAACTTAAGTCGGCATTGTGCTATTTGTATCTAATTCCGATGCTATTTCTGTGTATCATCGTCAATAAGAAGGTCAGAGGGATACAGTAAACCAAAAGTGAAGCATCGGAATCTATAACTAGTGTCACAGGAATGGTTTTAAAACGTAGACAGTAGGAAGAGGCATTCTTCTTGTACTTAAGTCGGCATTGTGTCTTTTCTATTTAATTCCGATGCAATTTCTATGTTTCATCGTCAATAAGAAGGTCAGAGCGATACAGTCAACCTGAAGTGAGTCATCGGAATCTATAACTAGTGTCACAGGAATGGTTCAAAGCATAGGCAGTAGGAAGAGTCAGTCCTCTTGTACTTAAGTCGGCATTGTGCCTTTTCTATTTACTTCCGATGCAATTTCAGTGTTTCATCGTCAATAAGAAGGTCACTGGGATACAGTAAACCTGAAGTGTAGCATCGGAATCTATAACTAGTGTCACAGGAATGGTTCAAAACATAGACAGTAAGAAGAGTCACTCTACTTGTACTTAAGTCGGCATTGTGCTTTGTATTTAATTCCGATGCAATTTTTGTGTTTCATCGTCAATAAGAAGTTCCAAGGGATATAGTACACCTGAAGTGAAGCATCGGAATCTATAACTAGTGTCACAGGAATGGTTCAAATCATAGACATTAAGAAGAGTCAGTCTTCTAGTAATTAAGTCAGCATTGTGCCTTTTCTATTTAATTCCGATGCAATTTCTGTGTTTCATCGTCGATAAGAAAGTCCAAGGGTTACAGTAAGCCTGACGTGAAGCATCAGAATCTATAACTTGTGTCACAGGAGTGGTTCAAATCTCAGACAGTAAGAAGGGTCAGTCTTCTTGTACTTAAGTCAGCATTGTGCCTTTTCTATTTAATTCCGATGCAATTTCTGTGTTTCAACGCCAATAAGAAGGTCAGAGGGATACAGTAAACATATAGTGAAGCATCGGGATCTAAAACTGGTCTCACAGAAAATGTTCACAACATAGTCAGTAAGAAGAGTCAGTCTTCTTGTACTTAAGTCGGCATTGTGCTTTTGTATTTAATTCCGATGCAATTTCTGTGTTTCATCGTCAATAAGAAGGTCAGAGGGATACAGTAAACCTGACGTGAAGCATTGGAATCTATAACTAGTGTCACAGGAATGGTTCAAAACATAGACAATACGAAGGGTCAGTCTTCTTGAACTTAAGTAGGCATTGTGCCTTTTGTATTTAATTCCAAAGAAATTTCTTTGTTTCATCGTCAATAAGAAGGTCCAAGGGATACAGTAAACCTAAAGTGAAGCATCGGAATCTATAACTAATGTCACAGGAATCGTTCAAAGCATAGACAGTAAGAAGAGTAACTCTTCTTGTACCTAAGTCGGCTTTGTGCCTTTTGCATTTAATTCCGATGCAATTTCTGTGTTTCATCATCGATACGAAGGCCAGAGGGATACAGTAAACCTGAAGTGAAGCATCGGAATCTATAACTAGTGTCACAGGCATGGTTCAAAACATAGACGGTAAGATGAGTCAGTCTTCTTGTACATAAGTCGGCAATGTGCCTTTTCTATTTAATTCCGATGCAATTTCTGTGATTCATCGTAAATAAGAAGGTCCAAGGGATACAGTAAACGTGATGTGATGCATAGGAATCTATAACTAGTGTCACAGAAATGGTTCAAAACATAGTCAGTAAGAAGAGTCAGTCTTCTTGTACTTAATTCGGCATTGTGCATTTTTTATTTAATTACGATGCAATTTCTGTGTTTCATCGTCAATAAGAAGGTGAGGGGGATACAGTAAACCTGAAGTGAAGAATCGGAATGTATAACTAATGTCACAGAAATCGTTCAAATCATAGACAGTAGGAAGAGTCAGTCTTCTTCTACTTAAGTTGGCATTGTGCCTTTTGTATTTATTTCCGATGCTATTTCTGTGTTTCATCGTCAATAAGAAGGTCAGAGGGATACAGTAAACTTGAAGTGAAGCATCGGAGTCTATAACTAGTGTCACAGGAATGGTTCAAAACATAGACAATTGGAAGGGTCAGTCTTGTTGGACTTAAGTCGGCATTGTGCCTTTTCTATTTAATTCCGATGCAATTTCTGTGCTTCGTCGTCAATAAGAAGGTCCAAGGGATACAGTAATCCTGAAGTGAAGCAGCGGAATCTATAACTAGTGTCACAGGAATGTTTCAAAACATAGACAGCCAGAAGAGTCAGTCCTCTTGTACTAAGTCGGCATTGTGCTTTTTGTATCTAATTCCGATGTAATTTCTGTGTTTCATCGTCAATAAGAAGGTCAGAGGGATACAGTAAACCTGAGATAAAGCAGCGGAATCTATAACTAGTGTCACAGGAATGGTTCAAAACATAGACAGTAGGAAGAGTCAGTCTTCTTGTACTTAAGACTTAAGTCGACATTGTGACTTTTCTATTTAATTCCGATGCAATTTCTGTGTATCGTCGTCAATACGAAAGTCCAAGGGATACAGTAAACCTGAAGTTAAGCATCGGAATCTATAACTAGTGTCACCGGAATGGTTCAAAACATAGACAGTAAGATGAGTCAGTCTTCTTGTACATAAGTCGGCATTGTGCCTTTTGTATTTAATTCCGATGCAATTTCTGTGTTTCATCGTCAATAAGAAGGACCAAGGGATACAGTAAACCTGAAGTGAAGCATCGGAATCTATAACTGGTGTCACAGGAATGGTTCAAAACAAAGTCAGTAATAAGAGTCAGTCATCTTGTACTTACGTCGGCATTGTGCCTTCTGTATTTAATTCCGATGCAATTTCTGTGTTTCATCGTCAATAGGAAGGTTAGAGGGATACAGTAAACCTGAAGTGAAGCATCGGAGTCTATAACTAGTGTCACAGGAATGGTTCAAATCATAGAGAGTAGGAAGAGTCAGTCTTCTTGTACTTAAGTCTGCATTGTGCCTTTTGTATTTAATTCCGATGCAATTTGTTTCATCGTCAATATGAAGGTCAGAGGGATACAGTAAACCTGAAGTCATGCATCGGAATCTATAACTAGTGTCACAGGAATGGATCAAAACATAGTCAGTAAGAAGAGTCAGTTTACTTGTACTTAATTCGGCATTTTGCCTTTTTATTTAATTCCGATGCAATTTCTGTGTTTCATCGTCAATAAGAAGGTCCAAGGGATACAGTAAACCTGAAGTGAAGCTTCGGAATCTATAACTAGTGACACAGAAATGGTTCAAAACATAGTCAGTAAGAAGAATCAGTCTTCTTGTACTTATGTCGGCATTGTGCCTTTTCTATTTAATTCCGATGCAATTTCTGTGCTTCATCGTCAATAAGAAGGTCAGAGGGATACAGTAAATCTGACGTGAATCATCGGAATGTATAAGAAGTGTCACAGGAATGGTTCAAATCATAGACAGTGAGAAGAGTCAGTCTTCTTGTACTTAAGTCAGCATTGTGCCTTTTCTATTTAATTCCGATGTAATTTCAGTGATTCATCGTCAATAAGAACGTCCAAGGGATACAGTAAACCTGAAGTGAAACATCGGAATCTATAACTAGTGTCACAGGAATGGTTCAAAATATAGACAGCAAGAAGAGTCAGTCCTCTTGAACTTAAGTCGGCATTGTGCTATTTGTATCTAATTCCGATGCTATTTCTGTGTATCATCGTCAATAAGAAGGTCAGAGGGATACAGTAAACCTGAAGTGAAGCATCGAAATCTACACTCCTGGAAACTGAAATAAGAACACTGTGAATTCATTGTCCCAGGAAAGGGAAACTTTATTGACACATTCCTGGGGTCAGATACATCACATGATCACACTGACAGAACCACAGGCACATAGACACAGGCAACAGAGCATGCACAATGTCGGCACTAGGACAGTGTATATCCACCTTTCGCAGCAATGCAGGCTGCTATTCTCCCATGGAGACGATCGTAGAGATGCTGGATGTAGTCCTGTGGAACGGCTTGCCATGCCATTTCCACCTGGCGCCTCAGTTGGACCAGCGTTCGTGCTGGACGTGCAGACCGCGTGAGACGACGCTTCATCCAGCCCCAAACATGCTCAATGGGGGACAGATCCGGAGATTTTGCTGGCCAGGGTAGTTGACTTACACCTTCTAGAGCACGTTGGGTGGCACGGGATACATGCGGACGTGCATTGTCCTGTTGGAACAGCAAGTTCCCTTGCCGGTCTAGGAATGGTAGAACGATGGGTTCGATGACGGTTTGGATGTACCGTGCACTATTCAGTGTCCCCTCGACGATCACCAGTGGTGTACAGCCAGTGTAGGAGATCGCTCCCCACACCATGATGCCGGGTGTTGGCCCTGTGTGCCTCGGTCGTATGCAGTCCTGATTGTGGCGCTCACCTGCACGGCGCCAAACACGCATACGACCATCATTGGCACCAAGGCAGAAGCGACTCTCATCGCTGAAGACGACACGTCTCCATTCGTCCCTCCATTCACGCCTGTCGCGACACCACTGGAGGCGGGCTGCACGATGTTGGGGCGTGAGCGGAAGACGGCCTAACGGTGTGCGAGACAGTAGCCCAGCTTCATGGAGACGGTTGCGAATGGTCCTCGCCGATACCCCAGGAGCAACAGTGTCCCTAATTGGCTGGGAAGTGGCGGTGCGGTCCCCTACGGCACTGCGTAGGATCCTACGGTCTTGGCGTGCATCTGTGCGTCGCTGCGGTCCGGTCCCAGGTCGACAGGCACGTGCACCTTCCGCCGACCACTGGCGACAACATCGATGTACTGTGGAGACCTCACGCCCCACGTGTTGAGCAATTCGGTGGTACGTCCACCCGGCCTCCCGCATGCCCACTATACGCCCTCGCTCAAAGTCCGTCAACTGCACATACGGTTCACGTCCACGCTGTCGCGGCATGCTACCAGGGTTAAAGACATCGATGGAGCTCCGTATGCCACGGCAAACTGGCTGACACTGACGGCAGCAGTGCACAAATGCTGCGCAGCTAGCGCCATTCGACGGCCAACACCGCGGTTCCTGGTGTGTCCGCTGTGCCGTGCGTGTGATCATTGCTTGTACAGCCCTCTCGCAGTGTCCAAAGACAGTAATAAGAGTCAGTCATCTTGTACTTGCGTCGGCATTGTGCCTTTTGTATTTAATTCCGATGCAATTTCTGTGTTTCATCGTCAATAGGAAGGTTAGAGGGATACAGTAAACCTGAAGTGAAGCATTGGAGTCTATAACTAGTGTCACAGGAATGGTTCAAATCAAAGACAGTAAGACGAGTCAGTCTACTTGTACTTAAGTCGGCATTGTGCCTTTTGTATTTAATTCCGATGCAATTTCTGTGTTTCATCGTCAATAAGAAGGTCCAAAAGATACAGTTCACCTGAAGTGAAGCATCGGAATGTATAACTAGTGTCACAGGAATGGTTCAAATCATAGACAGTAAGACGAGTCAGTCTACTTGTACTTAAGTCGGCATTGTGCCTTTTGTACTTAATTCCGATGCAATTTCTGTGTTTCATCGTCAATAAGAAGGTCAGAGGGATACAGTAAACCTGAAGTGAAGCATCGGAATCTATAGCTAGTGTCACAGGAATGGTTAAAAAATAGACAGTAAGAAGAGTCAGTCTTCTTGTACTTAAGTCGGCATTGTACCTATTTTTTTTTAATTCCGATGCAATTTCTGTGTTTCATCGTCAATAAGAAGGTCAGAGGGATACCGTAAACCTGAAGTGAAGCATCGGAATCTGTAACTAGTGTCACAGGAATGGTTCAAAACATAGACAATAGGAAGGGTCAGTCTTCTCGTACTTAAGTCGGCATTGTGCCTTTTCTATTTAATTCCGATGCAATTTCTGCATTTCATCGTCAATTAGAAGGTCCAAGGGATACAGTAAACCTGAAATGAAGCATCGGAATCTATAACTAGTGTCACAAGAATGATTCAAAAAATACACAGTAAGAAGAGTCAGTCCTCTTGTACTTAAGTCGGCATTGTGCATTTTGTATCTAATTCCGGTGCAATTTCTGTGTTTCATCGTCAATTTGAAGGGCAGAGGGATACAGTAAACCTGAAGTGAAGCATCGGAATCTAAAACTATTGTCACAGGAATGGTTCAAATCATAGATAGTAAGAAGAGTCAGTCTTAGTGTACTTAAGTCGGCATTGTGCCTTTTGTATTTAATTCCGATGCAATTTCTGTCTTTCATCTTCAATAAGGAGGACCAAGGGATACAGCAAACATATTGTGAAGCATCGGAATCTAAAACTGGTCTCACAGGAAATGTTCACATCATAGTCAGTAAGAAGAGTCAGTCTTCTTGTACTTAAGTCGGCATTGTGCCTTTTGTATTTAATTCCGATGCAATATCTGTGTTTCATCGCCAATAAGAAGGTCAGAGGGATACAGTAAACCTGAAGTGAAGCATCGGAATCTATACCTAGTGTCACAGGAATGGTTCAAAACATAGACATTAGGTAGAGTCAGTCTTCTTGTATTTAAGTCGGCATTGTCCCTTTTGTATTAAATTCCGATGAAATTTCTTTGTTTCATCGTCTATAAGAATGTCCAAGGGATACAGTAAACCTGAAGTGAAGCATCGGAATCTATAACTAGTGTCACAATAAAGGTTCAATACATAGACAGTCAGAACAGCCAGTCTTCTTGCACTTAAGTCGGCATTGTGCCTTTTGTATTTAATATCGATGCAATATCTGTGTTTCATCGTCAATAAGAAGGTCAGAGATATACAGTAAATCTGAAGTGAAGCATTGGAATCTATAACGAGTGTCACAGGAATGGTTCAAAACATACACCGTAAGAAGAATCAGTCTTCTTGTACTTAAGTCGGCATTGTGCCTTTTGTATTCAATTCCGATGCAATTTCTGTGTTTCATCGTCGGTAAGAAGGTTCAAGGGATACAGTAAACCTGAAGTGAAGCATCGGAATCTATAACTAGTGACACAGGAATAGTTCAAAACATAGACAGTAAGAAGAGTCAGTCTTCTTGTACTTAATTTCGAATTGTGCCTTTTGTATTTAATTCCGATGCAATTTCTGTGTTTCATCGTCAATAAGAAGGTCAGAGGGATACAGTAAACCTGGATTGAAGCATCGGAATCTATAACTAGTGTCACAGGAATGCTTCAAAACATACACAGTAAGATGAGACAGTCTTCTTGTACATAAGTCAGCAATGTGCCGTTACTATTTAATTCCTATGCAATTTCTGTGATTCATCGTCAATAAGAAGGTACAAGGGATACAGTAAACCTGAAGTGAAGCATGGGAATCCATAACTAGTGTCACACTAATGGTTCAAAACATAGACAGTAAGTAGAGTCAGTCTTCTTGTACCTAAGTCAGCATTGTGCCTTTTGTATTTAATTCCTGTGCAATTTCTGTGTTTTTTCGTCAATAAGAGGGTCCAATGGATACAGTAAACCGGAAATGAAGCATAGGAATCTGAAAGTGGTCTCACAGGAAAGGTTCAAATCATAGACAGTAAGAAGTGTTTGTCTTCTTGTACTTCAGTCGGCAATGTGTTTTTTGTATTTAATTCCGATGTAATTTCTGTGTTTCATCGTCAATAGGAATGTCCAAGGGATACAGTAAATCTGAAGTGAAGCATCGGAATCAAAACTGGTCTCACAGGACAGGTTCAAAGCATAGACTGTAAGAAGAGTCAGTTTTCTTTTACTTAAGTCGGCATTTTTCTTTTTGTATTTAATTCCGATGCAATTTCTGTGTTTCATCGTCAATACGAATGTCCAAAGGATACAGTAAACCAGAAATGAAGCATCGGAAACTAAAACTGGTCTCACAGGAATGGTTCAAAACACTGACAGTAAGAAGAGTCAGTCTTCTTGTACTAAAGTCGGCATTGTGCCTTTTGTATTTAATTTCGATGCAATTTCTGTGTTTCATCGTCAATAAGAATGTCCAAGGGATACGGTAAACTAGAAATGAAGCATAGGAATCTAAGTCTGGTCTCACAGGAAAGGTTCAAAATATAGACAGTAAACAAGACTCAGTCTTCTTATACTTAGGTCGGCATTGTGCCTATTGTATTTAATTCCGATGCAATTTCTGTGTTTCATCGTCAATATGAAGATTCATGGGACACAGTAAACCTGAAGTGGAGCATCATAATTGAAACTGCTCTCAGAGGATAGGTTCAAATCATAGAATGTAAGAAGAGTCAGTCCTCTTGTACTTAAGTCGGCATTGTGCCTTTTGTATTTAATTCCGACGCAATTTCTGTGTTCCATCGTTAATAAGAAGGTCCACGGCATACAGTAAACCTAAAGTGAAGCATCGGAATCTAAAACTGGTCTCACAGGAAAGGTTCAAATCATAGAATGTAAGAAGGGTCAGTCCTCTTGTACTTAAGCCTATATTGTGCCTTTTTGTATTTAATTTCGATGCAATATCTGTGTTTCATCGTCAATAAGAAGGTCCAAGGCATACAGTAAACCTGAAGTAAAGCATCGGAATCCGAAACTGGTTTCACAGTAGAGATTCAAAACATAGAGAGTAAGAAGAGTCAGTCTTCTTGTACTTAAGTCGGAATTGTGCCTTTTGTATTTAATCCCGATGCAATATCTGTGGTTCATCGTCAATAAGAAGGTCCTACTGATACAGTAAACCTGAAGTGAAGCATCGGAAACTATAACTGGTCTCAAAGTAAAGGTTCAAAGCATAGACAGTATGAAGAGTCTGTCTTCTTGTACTTAAGTCGGAATTGTGCCTTTTGTACTTAATTTCGATGCAATATCTGTGTTTCATCGTCAATAAGGTGGTCCAAGGGATACAGTTAACCTGAAGTAAAGCATTGGAATCTAAAACTGGTCTCACTGAAAAGGATCAAACCATAGTCGGCAAGAAGAGTCAGTCTTCTTGTATTTAAATCGGCATTGTGCCTTTTGTATTCAATTCCAATGCAATTTCTGTGTTTCATCGTCAATAAGAAGGTACAAGGGATACAGTAACCCTGAATTGAAGCATTGGAATCTGAAACTGGTCTCACAGGGAAGGTTCAAAACATAGACAACAAGAAGAGTCAGTCTTCTTGTATTTACATCGTCATTGTGCCTTTTGTATTTAATTCCATTGCAGTTTCTGTGTTTCATCGTCAATAAGAAGGTCCAAGTAATACAGTAAACCTGAAGTGAAGCTTCGGAATCAAAAATGGTCTCACAGCTAAGGTTCAAAACATAGGCAAGAAGAAAAGTCAGTCTCCTTGTACTTAAGTATGCATTTAGATTTCGTATTTAATTCCGATGGAATTTCTGTGCTTCATTGTCAATAAGAAGGTCCAAGGGATACAGTAAAACTGAAGTAAACCATCGCAATCTGAAACTGGTCTCACAGGAAAGGTTCAAAGCATGGGCAGTAAGGAGAGTAAGTCTTCATGTACTTAAACCGGCATTGTGCCTTTTGTATTTAATTCCGGTACAATTTCTGTGTTTCTTCGTCAATAAGAAGGTACAATGGATACAGTGAACCGGAAATGAAGCATAGGAAACTGAAATTGGTCACACAGGAAAGGTTCAAATCATAGACAGTAAGAAGTGTCAGTCTTCTTGTTCTTCAGTCGGCATTGTGCCTTTTGTATTTAATTCCGATGTAATTTCTGTGCTTCATCGTCAATAAGAAGGTCCAAGGGATACAGTAAATCTGAAGTGAAGCATCGGAATCAAAACTGGTCTCACAGGAAAGGTTCAAAGCATAGACTGTAAGAAGAGTCAGTCTTCTTTTACTTAAGTCGGCATTTTGCATTTTGTATTTAATTCCGATGCAATTTCTGTGTTTCATCGTCAATAAGAATGTCCAAGGGATACAGTAAACCAGAAATGAAGCATCAGAAACTAAAACTGGTCTCACAGGAGAGGTTCAAAGCCATGACAGTAAGAAGAGACAGTCTTCTTGTACTAAAGTCGGCATTGTGCCTTTTGTATTTAATTTCGATGCAATTTCTGTGTTTCATCGTCAATAAGAATGTCCAAGGGATACAGTAAACTAGAAATCAAGCATAGGAATCTAAATCTGGTCTCACAGGAAAGGTTTAAATCATAGAATGTTAGAAGAGTCAGTCCTCTTGTACTGAAATCGGCATTGTGCCTTTTGTATTTAATTCCGATGCAATTTCTGGGTTTTATCGTCAATAAGATGGTCCAAGGGACACACTAAACCCGAAGTAAAGCATCGGAATCTAAAACTAGTCACACAGGAAAGTTTCAAAACGTAGACAGTAAGAAGAGTCAGTCTTCTTGTTTTTAAGTGGGCATTGTGCCTTTTGTATTTAATTCCGACGCAATTTCTGTGTTTCATCGTCAATAAGAAAGTCCAAGAGATACGGTAAACCTGAAGTGAAGCATCGGAATCAAAACTGGTCTCACAGGAATGGTTCAAAACATAGACAGTAAGAAGAGTCAGTCTTCTTGTTCTAAAGTCGGCATTGTGCCTTTTGTATTTAATTACGATGCAATTTCCGTGTTTCATCGTCAATAAGAATGTCCAAGGGATACAGCAAACTAGAAATGAAGCATAGGAATCTAAATCTGGTCTCACAGGAAAGGTTCAAAATATAGACAGTAAACAAGACTCAGTCTTCTTATACTTAAGTCGGCATTGTGCCTTTTGTATTTAATTCCTATGCAATTTCTGTGTTTCATCGTCAATATGAGGGTCCAAGGGATACAGTAAACCTGAAGTAAATATCGGAATCTATAACTGGTCTCACAGGAAAGCTTCAAAATATAGACACTAAGATGAGTCAGTCTCCTTGTACTTAAGTCGGCATTTAGATTTTGTATTTAATTCCGATGCAATTTCTGTGTTTCATCGTCAATAAGAAGGTCCGAGGGATACAGTCAACCGGAAATGAAGCATTGGAATCTAAAACTGGTCTCACAGTAAAGATTCAAAGCATAGACAGTAAGAAGAGTCAGTCTTCTTGTACTTAAGTCGGCATTGTGCCTTTTGTACTTAATTCCGATGCAATTTCTGTATTTCATCGTCAATAAGAAGGACCAAGTTATACAGTAAACCTGACGGTAAGCATCGGAAACTAACACTGGTCTCACAGGAAAGGTTCAAAACATAGAAAGTTAGAAGAGTCTGTCTTCTTGTACATAAGTCGTCATTGTGGATTTTTTATTTAATTCCGATGCAATTTCTGTGTTTCTTCGTCAATATGAAGGTCCAAGGCATACAGTAAACCGGAAGTGAAGCATCGGTATCTAAAACTGGTCTCACACGAAAGGTTCAAATCATAGAATGTAAGAAGGGTCAGTCCTCTTGTACTTAAGCCTGCATTGTGCCTTTTTGTATTTAATTCCGATGCAATATCTGTATTTCATCGTCAATAAGAAGGTCCAAGGGATACAGTAAACCTGAAGTGAAGCTTCGGAATCAATACTGGTCTCACAGCTAAGGTTCAAAACATAGACAGTAAGAAGAGTCAGTCTTCTTGTACGTATGTCGGCATTGTGCTTTTGTATTTAATTCCGATGCAATTTCTGTGTTTCATCGACAATACGAAGGTCCAAGGGATACAGTAACCCTGAATTGAAGCATTGGAATCTGAAACTGGTATCACAGGGAAGGTTCTAAACATAGACAGCAAGAAGAATCAGTCTTCTTGTATTTACATCGTCATTGTGCCCTTTGTATTTAATTCCATTGCATTTTCTGTGTTTCATCGTCAATAAGAAGGTCCAAGGGATGCAGTAAATCTGAATTCAAGCATAGGAATCTAAAACTGGTCTCACAGGGAAGGTTCAATGCATAGACAGTAAGAAGAGTCAGCCTTCTTGTACTTAAGTTGGCATTGTGCCTTTTGTATTTAATTCCGATGCAATTTCTGTGTTTCATCGTCAATAAGCAGGTACAAGGGATACAGTAAACCTGAAGTGAAGCAGCGGAATCTAAAACTGGTCAAATAGGAAAGGTTGAAATCAAAGAATGTAAAATGAGTCAGTCCTCTTGTACTTAAGTCGGCATTGTGCTTATTGTGTTTAATTCCAATGCAATATTTGAGTTTTATGGTCAATAAGATGGTCCAGGGGATACAGTAAACCTGAAGTTAAGCATCGGAATCTAAAACTGGTCAAATAGGAAAGGTTCAAATCAAAGAATATAAGAAGAGTCAGTCTTCTTGTACTTAAGTCAGCATTGTGCCTTTTGTATTTAATTCCGATGCAAATTCTGTGTTCCATTGTTAATTTGAAGGGCCAAGGGATACAGTATACCCGAAGTGAAGCATCGGAATCTAAAACTGGTCTCAGAGGATACGTTCTAAATATAGACCGTAAGAAGGGTCAGTCCTCTTGTATTTAAGTCGCCATTGTGCCTTTTGTATTTAATTCCGATGCAATTTCTGTGTTTCATCGTCATTAAGCAGGTACAAGGTATACAGTAAACCTGAAGTGAAGCATCGGAATCTAAAACTGGGAAAATAGGAAAGGTTCAAATCAAAGAATGTAAGAAGAGTCAGTCCTCTTGTACTTAAGTCGGCATTGTGCTTATTGTGTTTAATTCCGATGTAATTTCTGGGTTTTATCGTCAATAAGAAGGTCCAGAGGATACAGTAAACCTGAAGTAAAGCATCGGAAACTAAAACTGGTCTCACAGGAAAGGTTCAAAACATAGACAGTAAGAAGAGTCAGTCTTCTTGTACTTAAGTCGGCAGTGTGCCTTTTGTATTTAATTCCGATGCAATTTATGTGTTTCATCGTTAATAAGAAGGTCCAAGGGATACAGTAAACCTGAAGTGAAGCATCGGAAACTAAAACTGGAATCACAAGAAAGGTTCAAAACATAGACAGTAAGAAGAGTCAGTCTTCTTGTACTTAAGTCGGCATGGTGCTTTTGTATATAATTCCGATATAATTTCTGTGTTTCATCGTCACTATGAAGGTCCAACGGATACAGGAAACCTAAGATAAAGCATCGTAATCTATAACTGGTCTCAGAGGAAATGTTCAAAGTATAGACAGTAAGAAGGGTCAGTCTTCTTGTACTTATGTCGGCATTTTGATTTTGTATCTAATTCCGACGCAATTTCTGTGTTTCATCGTCAATAAGAATGTCCAAGGGATACAGTAAACCTCAAGTGAAGCATCGGAATCTAAAACTGGTCCCACAGTAAAGATTCAAATCATAGACAGTTAGAAGAGTCAGTCTTCATGTACTTAAATCGGCATTGTGCCTTTTGTATTTAATTCCGATGTAATTTCTGTGTTTCATCGTCAATAAGAATGTCCAAGGGATACAGTAAATTAGAAATGAATCATAGGAATCTAAATCTGGTCTCACAGGAAAGGTTCAAATCATAAAATGTAAGAAGAGTCAGTCCTCTAGTACTGAAATCGGCATTGTGCCTTTTGTATTTAATTCAGATGCACTTTCTGGGTTTTATCGTCAATAAGAAGGTCCAAGGGACACAGTAAACCTGAAGTAAAGCATCGGAATCTGAAACTGGTCACACAGGAATGGTTCAAAACATAGACAGTACGAAGAGTCAGTCTTCTTGTTTTTAAGTGGGCATTGTGCCTCTTGTATTTAATCCCGACGGAAATTCTGTGTTTCATCGTCAATAAGAAAGTCCAAGGGATACGGTAAACCTGAAGTGAAGCATAGGTATCAAAACTGGACTCACAGGAATGGCTCAAAACATAGACAGTAAGAAGAGTCAGTCTTCTTGTACTAAAGTCGGCATTGTGCCTTTTGTATTTAATTCCGATGCAATTTCTGTGTTTCATCGTCAATAAGAAGGTCCAAGGGATACAGTAAACCTGAAGGTAAGCATCGGAAACTAACACTGGTCTCACAGGAAAGGTTCAAAACATAGACAATTAGAAGAGTCTGTCTTCTTGTACTTATGTCGGCATTGTTTGTTTTTTATTTAATTCTGATGCAATTTCTGTGTTTCGTCGTCAATATGAAGGTCCAAGGCATACAGTAAACCTAAAGTGAAGCATTGGAATCTAAAACTGGTCTCACTGGAAAGGTTCAAATCATAGAATGTAAGAAGGGTCAATCCTCTTGTGCTCAAGCCTGCATTGTGCCTTTTTGTATTTAATTCCGATGCAATATCTGTGTTTCATCGTCAATAAGAAGGTCCAAGGCATACAGTAAACCTAAAGTAAAGCATCGGAAACTAAAACTGGTCTCAAAGTAAAGGTTCAAAGCATAGACAGTATGAAGAGTCTGTCTTCTTGTACTTAAGCCGGCATTGTGCCTTTTGTACTTAATTCCGATCCAATTTCTGTGTTTCATGGTCAATAAGAAAGTCTGAGGGATACAGTGAACCTGAAGTAAAGCATCGGGATCTAAAACTGGTCTCACTTAAAAGGATCAGACCATAGTCAGCAAGAAGAGTCAGTCTTCTTGTATTTAAATCGGCATTGTGCCTTTTGTATTTAATTCCAATGCAATGTCTGCGTTTCATCGTCAACAAGAAGGTCCAAGGGATACAGTAAACCTGAAGTGAAGCTTCGGAATCAAAACTGGTCTCACAGCTAAGGTTCAAAACATAGACAGTAAGAAGAGTCAGTCTTCTTGTACTTAAGTCGGCACTGTGCTTTTGTATTTAATTCCGATGCAATTTCTGTATTTCATCGTCAATAAGAAGGTCCGAAGTATACAGTAACCCTGAATTTAAGCATTGGAATCTGAGACTGGTCTCACAGGGAAGGTTCAAAACATAGACAGCAAGAAGAGTCAGTCTTCTTGTATTTACATTGTCATTGTGCATTTGTATTTAATTCCATTGCAATTTCTGTGTTTCATCGTCAATAAGAAGGTCCAAGGGATACAGTAAACTTGAAGTGAAGCCTCGGAATCAAAAATGGTCTCACAGGAAAGGTTCAAATTAGAGACAGTAAAAAGAACCAGTCTTCTTGTACTTAAGTCGACATTTTCACTTTTGTATTTAATTCCGATGCAATTTCTGTGTTTCATCGTCAATAAGAATTTCCAAGGGATACAGTAAACGTGATGTGAAGCACCGGAATCTAAAACTGGTCTCACAGGAAAGCTTCGAAACATAGACAGTAAGAAGAGTCAGTCTTCTTGTACTTAAGTCGGAATTTGCATTTTGTATTTAATTCCGATGCAATTTCTGTGTTTCATCGTCAATAAGTAGGTCCAAGGGATACAGTAAACCTGAAATGAAGCATCGGAATCTGAAACTGGTCTCACAGGAAAGGTTCAAATCATAGACGGTAAGAAGAGTAAGTCTTCTTGTTTTTATGTGGGCATTGTGCCTTTTGTATTTAATTCCAACGCAATTTCTGTGTTTCACCGTTAATAAGAATGTCCAAGGGATACAGTTAACCTGAAGTGAAGCATCGGAAGCTAAAACTGGTAACACAGGAAAGGTTCAAAACATAGACGGTAAGAAGAGTCAGTCTTCATGTACTGATGTCGGCATTGTGCCTTTTGTATTTAATTCCGGTGCAATTTCTTTGTTTCATCGTCTATAAGAAGGTCCAAGGGAAACAGTAAACCTGAAGTCAAGCATCGGAATCTAAAACTGGTCTCACAGGAAAGGTTCAAATCATGGAATGCAAGAAGAGTCACTCCTCTTGTACTTAAGTCGGCATTGTGGTTTTTGTGTATAATTCCGATGCAATTTCTGTGTTTCGTCGTCAATAAGGAGGCCTAAGGGATACAGTAAACCTGAAGTAAAGCATAGGAATCTAAAACTGGTCTCACAGGAAAGGTTCAAAACATAGACAGTAGGAAGAGTCAGTCTTCTTGTTTTTAAGTGGGCATTGTGCCTTTTGTATTTAATTCCGACGCAATTTCTGTGTTTCACCGTCAATAAGAAAGTCCAAGGGATACAGTAAACCTGAAGTGAAGCATCGGAATCTAAAACTGGTCTCACAGGATAGGTTCAAATTATAGACAGTAAAAAGAACCAGTCTTCTTGTACTTAAGTCGACATTTTGACTTTTGTATGTAATTCCGATGCAATTTCTGTGTTTCATCGTCAATAAGAATTTCCAAGGGATACAGTAAACGTGATGTGAAGCACCGGAATCTAAAACTGGTCTCACAGGAAAGCTTCAAAACATAGACAGTAAGAAGAGTCAGTCTTCTTGTACTTAAGTTGGAATTTGCATTTTGTATTTAATTCCGATGCAATTTCTGTGTTTCATCGTCAATACGTAGGTCCAAGGGATACAGTAAACCTGAAATGAAGCATCGGAATCTGAAACTGGTCTCACAGGAAAGGTTCAAATCATAGACGGTAAGAAGACTCAGTCATCTTGTACTTAAGGCGGAATTGTACATTTTGTATTTAATTCCGATAGAATTTCTGTGTTTCGTCGTCAATATGAAGGTCTAAGGGATACAGTAAACCTGAAGTGAAGCTTCAGCATCTAAAACTGGTCTCAAAGGAAAGGTTCAAAATATAGACAGTAAGAAGAGTCAGTCTTCTTGTACTTAAGTCGGTATTGTTCATATAGTATTTAATTCCGATGCAATTTTTGTGTTTTATCGTCAACAAGAAGGTCCAAGATATACAGTAAACCTGTAGTGAAGCATCGGAATTTAAAACTGGTCTCACAGGAAACGTTCAAATCATAGACAGTAAGAAGAGTCAGTCTTCTTGTTTTTATGTAGGCATTGTGCCTTGTGTCTTTTGTATTTAATTCCGACGCAATTTCTGTGCTTCATCGTCAATAAGAAAGTCCAAGGGATACAGTAAACTTGAAGTGAAGCATCGGAATTAAAGCTGGTCTCACAGGATTGGTTCAAAACATAGACAGTAAGAGGAGTCAGTCTTCTTGTACTTAAGTCGGCATTGTACCTTTTGTGTTTAATTCCGATGCAATTTCTGTGTCTCATCGTAAATAAGAAGGTCCAAGGGATACAGTAAACCAGAAACAAAGCATCGGAATCTAAAACTGGTCTCACAGGAAAGGTTCAAAACATAGACAGTAAAAAGAGTCAGTCTTCATGTACTGAAGTCGGCATTGTGCGTTTTGTATTTAATTCCGATGCAATATCTGTGTTTCATCGTCAATAAGAAGGTCCAAGGGATACAGTAAACCTGAAAGGAAACATAGGAAACTGAAACTGGTCTCACAGGAATGGTTCAAATCATAGACAGTAAGAAGAGTCAGTCTTCTTGTACTTAAGTCGTCATTGTGTCTTTTGTATTTTAATCCGATGTAATTTCTGTGTTTCATCGTCAGTAAGAAGGTCCAAATGATACAGTAAACCTGAAGTGAAGCACCGGAATCAAAACTGGTCTCACAGGAAAGCTTCAAAACATAGACAGTAAGAAGAGTCAGTCTTCTTGTACTTAAGTCGGCATTTTTCATTTAGTTTTTAATTCCGATGCAATTTTTGTGTTTCATCGTCAATAAGAAGGTCCAAGATATACAGTAAACCTGAAGTAAAGCATCGGAATCTAAAACTGGTCTCAAAGGAAACGTTCAAATCATAGACAGTAAGAAGAGTCAGTCTTCATGTACTTAAGTCGGCATTGTGCCTTTTGTATTTCATTCCGATGCAATATCTGTGTTTCACCGTCAATAAGATGGTCCAAGGGATACAGTAAACCTGAAAGGAAACCTAGGAATCTGTGGCTGATCTCACAGGAAAGGTTCAAATCACAGACAGTAAGAAGAGCCAGTCACCTTGTACTTAAATCGGCAATGTGGCGTTTGTATTTAATTCCGATGTAGTTTTTGTGCTTCACGTTAATAAGATGGTCCAAGGGATACAGCAAACCTGTCGTGAAGCATCGGAATCAAAACTGGTCTCACAGGATAGCTTCAAAAAATATACAGTAAGAAGAGTCAGTCTTCCTGAACTTAAGTCGGCATTGTGCATTTTGTAATTAATTCCGATGCAATTTCTGTGTTTCATCGTCAATAAGAAGGTCCAAGGGAAACATTAAACCTGAAGTGAAGCATCGGAATCTAAAACTTGTCTCACAGGAATGATTCAAAACATTGACAGTAAGAAGAGTCAGTCTTTTTGTACTTAAGTCGGCATTGTGCCTTTTGTATTTAATTCGGTTGCAATTACTGTGTTTCATCGGCAATAAGAAGGTCCAAGGGATACAATAAACCAGAAGTAAAGCTTCGGAATCTAAAACTGCTCTCACAGGAAAGGTTCAATTCATAGAATGTAAGAAGAGTCAGTCCTCTTGTACTTAAGTCGGCATTTTGCCTTTTGTATTTAATTCCGTTGCCATTTCTGTGTTTCATCGTGAATAAAAAGGTCCAAGGGATACAGTAAACCTGAAGTAAAGCATCGGAATGTAAAACTGGTCTCACAGGAAAGGTTCAAAGCATAGACAGTAAGAAGAGTCAGTCTTCTTGTACTTAAATCGGCATTGTGCCTTTTGTATTTAATTCCGATGCAATTTCTGTGTTTCATCGTCAATAAGAAGGTCCAAGGGATACAGTAAACCTGAAATGAAGCATCGGAATCTAAAACTGGTCTCACAGGAAAGGTTCAAATCATAGAATGTAAGAGGAGTCTGTCCTCTTGTACTGAAGTCGGCATTGTGCCTTTTGCATTTAATTCCGATGCAATTTCTGTGTTTCATCGTCAACAAGAAGGTCCAAGGGATACAGTAAACCTGAAGTAAACCATCGGAATCTAAGACTGGTCTCAGAGGGAAGGTTCAAAGTATAGACAGTAAGAAGAGTCAGTTTTCTGGTACTTAAGCCGTCATTGCGCCTTTGGTAATTAATTCCGATGTAATTTCTGTGTTTCATCGTCAATAAGAAGGTCCAAGGGATACAGTAAACCTGAAGTGAAGCACCGGAATCAATACTGGTCTCACAATAAAGCTTTAAAACATAGACAGTAAGAAGAGTCAGTCTTCTTGTACTTAAGTCGGCATTGTTCATGTAGTATTTAATTCCGATGCAATTTTTGTTCTTCATCGTCAATGAGAAGGTCCAAGATATACAGTAAACCTGGAGTAAAGCATCGGAACCTAAAACTGGTCTCACAGGAAACGTTCAAAGCATAGACAGTAAGAAGAGTCAATCTTCATGTACGTAAGACGGAATTGTGCCTTTTGTATTTCATTCCGATGCAATATCTGTGATTCATCGTCACTAAGAAGGTCCAAGGGATACAGTAAACCTGAAAAAAAACCTACGAATCTGAGGCTGATGTAACAGGAATGGTTCAAATCATAGACAGTAAGAAGAGTCTGTCTCCTTGTACTTATGTCGGCATTGTGGCGTTTGTATTTAATTCCGATGTAATTTTTGTGTTTCACGTCAATAAGAAGGTCCAAAGGATACAGTAAACCTGACGTGAAGCACCGGAATCAAAACTGGTCTCACAGGAAATATTCAAAACATAGACAGTAAGAAGAGTCAGTCTTCTTGTACTTATGTCGGCATTGTGCATTTTGTATTTAATTCCGATGCAATTTCTGTGTTTCATCGTCAATAAGAAGGTCCAAGGGATACAGTAAACCTGAAGTAAAGCATCGGAATCCAAAACTGATCTCACAGGAATGTTTCAAAGCATTGTTAGTAAGAAGAGTCAGTCTTCTTGTACTTAAGTCGCCATTGTACCTTTTGTATTTAATTCGGATGCAATTACTGTGTTCCATCGTCAATAAGAAGGTCCAAGGGATACAGTAAACCTGAATTGAAGCTTCGGAATCTAAAACTGGTCTCACAGGATAGGTTCAATTCATAGAATGTAAGAAGAGTCATGCCTCTTGTACTTAAGTCGGCATTTTGCCTTTTGAATTTAATTCCGTTGCCATTTCTGTGTTTCATCGTGAATAAAAAGGTCCAAGGGATACAGTAAACCTGAAGTACAGCATCGGAATGTAAAACTAGTCTCACAGGAAAGGTTCAAAGCATAGACAGTAAGAAGAGTCACTCTTCTTGTACTTAAGTCGGCATTGTGCCTTTTGTATTTAATTCCGATGCAATTTCTGTGTTTCATCTTCAATAAAAAGGTCCAAGGGATACAGTAAACCTGAAATGAAACATCGGAATCTAAAACTGGTCTCACGGGAAAGGTTCAAAACATAGAATGTAGGAGGAGTCATTCCTCTTGTACTGAAGTCGGCATTGTGCCATTTGCATTTAATTCCGATGCAATTTCTGTGTCTCATCGTCAATAAGTAGGTCCAAGGGATACAGTAAACCTGAAGTAAAGCATCGGAATCTAAGACTGGTCTCAGAGGGAAGGTTCAAAATATAGAGAGTAAGAAGAGTCAGTCTTCTTGTACTTAAGTCCGCATTGTGCCACTTGTATTTAATTCCGATGCAATTTCTGTGTTTCATCGTCAACATGAAGGACCAAGGGATGCAGTAAACCTGCAGTGAATCATCGGAATCTAAAACTGGACTCACAGGAAAGGTTCAAAATATTGACAGCAAGAAGAGTCAGTCTTCTTGTTCTGAAGTCGGCATAGTGAATTTTGTATTTAATTCCGATGCAATATCTGTGTTTCATCGTCAGTAAGAAGGTCCAAGGGATACAGTATACCTGAAATGAAGCATTGGATTCTAAAACTTGTCTCACATGAATGGTTCAAATCATAGAATGTAAGAAGACTCAGTCGTCTTGTACGAAAGTCGACATTGTGCCTTTTGCATTTAATTCCGATGCAATTTCTGTGTTTCATCGTCAACAAGAAGGTCCAAGGGATACAGTAAACCTGAAGTAAACCATCGGAATCTAAGACTGGTCTCAGAGGGAAGGTTCAAAGTATAGACAGTAAGAAGAGTCAGTTTTCTGGTACTTAAGCCGTCATTGCGCCTTTGGTAATTAATTCCGATGTAATTTCTGTGTTTCATCGTCAATAAGAAGGTCCAAGGGATACAGTAAACCTGAAGTGAAGCACCGGAATCAATACTGGTCTCACAATAAAGCTTTAAAACATAGACAGTAAGAAGAGTCAGTCTTCTTGTACTTAAGTCGGCATTGTTCATGTAGTATTTAATTCCGATGCAATTTTTGTTCTTCATCGTCAATGAGAAGGTCCAAGATATACAGTAAACCTGGAGTAAAGCATCGGAACCTAAAACTGGTCTCACAGGAAACGTTCAAAGCATAGACAGTAAGAAGAGTCAATCTTCATGTACGTAAGACGGAATTGTGCCTTTTGTATTTCATTCCGATGCAATATCTGTGATTCATCGTCACTAAGAAGGTCCAAGGGATACAGTAAACCTGAAAAAAAACCTACGAATCTGAGGCTGATGTAACAGGAATGGTTCAAATCATAGACAGTAAGAAGAGTCTGTCTCCTTGTACTTATGTCGGCATTGTGGCGTTTGTATTTAATTCCGATGTAATTTTTGTGTTTCACGTCAATAAGAAGGTCCAAAGGATACAGTAAACCTGACGTGAAGCACCGGAATCAAAACTGGTCTCACAGGAAATATTCAAAACATAGACAGTAAGAAGAGTCAGTCTTCTTGTACTTATGTCGGCATTGTGCATTTTGTATTTAATTCCGATGCAATTTCTGTGTTTCATCGTCAATAAGAAGGTCCAAGGGATACAGTAAACCTGAAGTAAAGCATCGGAATCCAAAACTGATCTCACAGGAATGTTTCAAAGCATTGTTAGTAAGAAGAGTCAGTCTTCTTGTACTTAAGTCGCCATTGTACCTTTTGTATTTAATTCGGATGCAATTACTGTGTTCCATCGTCAATAAGAAGGTCCAAGGGATACAGTAAACCTGAATTGAAGCTTCGGAATCTAAAACTGGTCTCACAGGATAGGTTCAATTCATAGAATGTAAGAAGAGTCATGCCTCTTGTACTTAAGTCGGCATTTTGCCTTTTGAATTTAATTCCGTTGCCATTTCTGTGTTTCATCGTGAATAAAAAGGTCCAAGGGATACAGTAAACCTGAAGTACAGCATCGGAATGTAAAACTAGTCTCACAGGAAAGGTTCAAAGCATAGACAGTAAGAAGAGTCACTCTTCTTGTACTTAAGTCGGCATTGTGCCTTTTGTATTTAATTCCGATGCAATTTCTGTGTTTCATCTTCAATAAAAAGGTCCAAGGGATACAGTAAACCTGAAATGAAACATCGGAATCTAAAACTGGTCTCACGGGAAAGGTTCAAAACATAGAATGTAGGAGGAGTCATTCCTCTTGTACTGAAGTCGGCATTGTGCCATTTGCATTTAATTCCGATGCAATTTCTGTGTCTCATCGTCAATAAGTAGGTCCAAGGGATACAGTAAACCTGAAGTAAAGCATCGGAATCTAAGACTGGTCTCAGAGGGAAGGTTCAAAATATAGAGAGTAAGAAGAGTCAGTCTTCTTGTACTTAAGTCCGCATTGTGCCACTTGTATTTAATTCCGATGCAATTTCTGTGTTTCATCGTCAACATGAAGGACCAAGGGATGCAGTAAACCTGCAGTGAATCATCGGAATCTAAAACTGGACTCACAGGAAAGGTTCAAAATATTGACAGCAAGAAGAGTCAGTCTTCTTGTTCTGAAGTCGGCATAGTGAATTTTGTATTTAATTCCGATGCAATATCTGTGTTTCATCGTCAGTAAGAAGGTCCAAGGCATACAGTATACCTGAAATGAAGCATTGGATTCTAAAACTTGTCTCACATGAATGGTTCAAATCATAGAATGTAAGAAGACTCAGTCGTCTTGTACGAAAGTCGACATTGTGCCTTTTGCATTTAATTCCGATGCAATTTCTGTGTCTCATCGTAAATAAGAAGGTCCAAGGGATACAGTAAACCAGAAACAAACATCGGAATCTAAAACTGATCTCACAGGAAAGGTTCAAAACATAGACAGTAAAAAGAGTCAGTCAACATGTACTGAAGTCGGCATTGTGCCTTTTGTATTTAATTCCCATTGCAATATCTGTGTTTCATCGCCTATAAGAAGGTCCAAGGGATACAGTAAACCTGAATGGAAACATAGGAATCTGAAACTGGTCTCACAGGAATGGTTCAAATCATAGACAGTTAGAAGAGTTAGTCTTCTTGTACTTAAGTCGTCATTGTGCCTTTTGTATTTAAATCCGATGTAATTTCTGTGTTTCATCGTCAGTAAGATGGTCCAAGGGATACAGTAAACCTGAAGTGTAGCACCGGAATCAAAATTGGTCTCACAGGAAAGCTTCAAATCATAGACAGTAAGAAGAGTCAGTCTTCTTGTACTTAAGTCGGCATTGTGCATTTTGTATTTAATTCCGATGCAATTGCTGTGTTTCATCGTCAATAAGAAGGTCCAAGGGATACAGTAAACCTGAAGTAAAGCATCGGAATCTAAAACTGGTATCACAGGAATGGTTCAAAACATTGACAGTAGGAAAAATCAGTCTTCTTGTACTTAAGTCGGCATTGTGCTTTTTGTATTTAATTCGGATGCAATTACTGTGTTTCATCGTCAATAAGAAGGTCCAAGGGATACAGTAAACTTGACGTGAAGCTTCGGAATCTAAAACAGGTCTCACAGGAAAGGTTCAATTCATAGAATATAAGAAGAGTCAGTCCACTTGTACTTAAGTCGGCATTGTGCCTTTTGAATTTAACTTCGATGCAATTTCTGTGTTTCATCGTCAATACGAAGGTCCAAGGGATACAGTACACCTGAAGTAGAGCATCGGAATCTAAGACTGGTCTCAGAGGGAAGGTTCACAATATAGACAATAAGAAAAGTCAGTCTTCTAGTACTTACGTCGGCATTGTGCCTTTTGTATTTAATTCCGATGCAATTTCTGTGTTTCATCGTCAATAAGAAGGTCCAAGGGACACAGTAAACCTGAAATGAAGCATCGGAAACTAAAACTGCTCTCACAGGAAAGGTTCAATTCATAGACAGTAAGAAGACTAGGTCATCTTGTACTTAAGTCGGCATTGTGCCTTTTGTATTTAATTCCGATAGAATTTCTGTGTTTCATCGTCAATATGAAGGTCCAAGGGATACACTTAACCTGAAGTGAAGCACCGGAATCTAAAACTGGACTCACGGGAAAGGTTTAAATTATAGACAGTATGAAGAGACAGTCTTCTTGTACTCATATTGGCATTTTGACTTTTGTATTTAATTCCGATCTAATTTCTGTGTTTCATCGTCATTATGAAAGTCCAAGGGATACAGTAAACCTGAAGTGAAGCATCGGAATCTATAACTGGTCTCACAGCAAAGGTTCAAAATATAGACACTAAGAAGAGTCAGTCATCTTGTACTTAAGTCGGCATTGTGCCTTTTGTATTTATTTATGATGCAATTTCTGTGTTTCATCTTCAATAAAAAGGTACAAGGAATACAGTAAACCTGAAGTGAAACACCGGAATCAAAACTGGTCTCACAGGAAATGTTCAAACCATAGACAGTAAGAAGAGTCAGACTTCTGGTACTTAAGTCGGAATTGTGCGTTTTGTACTTAATTCCGATGCAATTTCTGTGTTTCATCGTCAATAAGAAGGTCCAAGGGATACAGTAAACCAGAAATGAAGCATCGGAATCTGAAACTGGTCTCACAAGAAAGGTTCAAAACATAGATTGTAAGAAGAGTCAGTCATCTTGTACTTACGTCTTCATAGTGCTTTTTGTATTAAATTCCGATGCTGTTTCTGTGTTTCATCGTCAATAAGCAATTCCAAGGGATACAGTAAACCTGAAGTGAAGCATTGGAATCTTAAAACTGGTCTCACAGGAAAGGTTCAAATCATAGACAGTAAGAAGACTCAGTCATCTTGTACTTAAGTCGGCATTGTGCCTTTTGTATTTAGTTCCGATGCAATTTGTGTGTTTCATCGTCAACATGAAGGTCCAAGGGATACAGTAAACCTGAAGTGAAGCATCGGAATCTAAAACTTGTCTCACAGGAAAAGTTCAAATTATAGACAGTGAGAAGAGTCAGTCTTCTTGTTCTGGGTCGGCATAGTGCCATTTTTATTTAATTCCTATTCAATTTCTGTGTTTCAACGTCAACAAGAAGGTCCAAGGGATACAGTAAACCTGATGAGAACCATCGCAATCTAAAACATGTCTCACAGGAAAGGTTAAAAGCACAGACAGTAAGAAGAAACAGTCTACTTGTACTGAAGTCGGCATTTTGAATTTTGTATTTAATTCCGATGCAATTTCTGTGTTTCATCGTCAATAAGAAGGTCCAAGGGATACAGTAAACCTGAAATGAAGCATCGGAATCTAAAACTGGTCTCACATGAAAGGTTCAAATCATAGAATATAAGAAGAGTCCGTCGTCTTGTACAAAAGTCGGCATTTTGCCTTTTGCATTTAATTCCGATACAATTTCTGTATCTCATCGTAAATAAGAAGGTCCAAGGGATATAGTAAATCTGAAGTAAAGCATCGGAATCCAAAACTGGTCTCACAGGAAAGGTTCAAATCATAGACAGTAAGAAGAGGCAGTCTTCTTGTACTCAGGTCGTCATTGCGCCTTTTGTATTTAATTCCGATGTAATTTCTGTGTTTCATCGTCAATAAGAAAGTCCAAGGGGTACAGTAAACCTGAAGTGAAGCACCGGAATCAAAACTGGTCTCACAGGAATGCTTCAAAATATAGACAGTAAGAAGATTCAGTCTTCTTGTACTTAAGTCGGCATTCTTCATTCAGTATTTATTCCGATGCAATTTTTGTTCTTCATCGTCAATAAGAATGTCAAAGATATACAATAAACCTGAAGTAAAGCATCGGAATCAAAAACTGGTCTCACAGGAAACGTTCAAAACATAGACAGTAAGAAGAGTCAGTCTTCATGTACTTAAGTCGGAATTGTGCCTTTTGTGTTTCATTCCGATGCAATATCTGTGTTTCATCGTCAATAAGAAGGTCCAAGGGATACAGTAAACCTGAAAGAAAACCTACGAATCTGAGGCTGATCTAACAGGAATGGTTCAAATCATAGACAGTAAGAAGAGTCAGTCACATTGTACTTATGTCGGCATTGTGGCGTTTGTATTTAATTCCGATGTAATTTTTGTGTTTCACGTCAATAACAAGGTCCAAGGGATACAGTAAACCTGACGTGAATCACCGGAATCAAAACTGATCTCACAGGAAACCTTCAAAAAATTGATAGTAGGAAGAGTCAGCCTTCTTGTACTTAAGTCGGCATTGTGCTTTTTGTATTAAATTCCGATGCAGTTTCTGTGTTTCATCGTCAATAAGCAATTCCAAGGATCACAGTAAACCTGAAGCGAAGCATCTGAATCTTAAAACTGGTCTCACAGGAAAGGTTCAAATCATGGAATGTAAGAGGAGTCAGTCCTCTTGTACTTAAGTCCGCATTGTGCCTTTTGTATTTAAATCCGATGCAATTTCTGTGTTTCATCGTCAATAAGAAGGTCAAAGGGATACAGTAAACCTGAAGTAAAGCAACCGAATCTAAATCTGGTCTCACAGGAAAGGTTCAAAACATAGACAGTAAGAAGAGTCAGTCTTCTTGTTTTAAGTGGGCATTGTGCCTTTTGTATTTAATTCCGACAAATTTCTGTGTTTCATCGTCAATAAGAAAGTCCAAGGGATACAGTAAACCTAAAGTGAGGCATCGGAATCTAATACTGGTCTCACAGGAAAGGTTCTAATTATAGACAGTAAGAAGAGTCAGTCTACTCGTACTTAAGTCGGCATTTTGACTTTTGTATTTGATTCTGCTGCAATTTCTGTGTTTCATCTTCAATAAGAAGGTCCAAGGGATACAGTAAACCTGAAGTGAAACACCGGAATCAAAACTGGTCTCACAGGATTGGTTCAAAACATAGACAGTAAGAGGAGTCAGTCTTCTTGTACTTAAGTCAGCATTGTGCCTTTTGTATTAAATTCCTATGCTATTTCTGTGTTTCATCGTCAATAAGAAGGTCCAAGGGATACAGTATACCTGAAATGAAGCATAAGAATCTAAAACTGGTCTCACAGGAAAGGTTCAAATCATAGACAGTAAGAAGACTCAGTCATCTCGTACTTAAGTCGCATTGTGCCTTTTGTATTTAGTTCCGATGCAATTTGTGTGTTTCATCGTCAACATGAAGGTCCAAGGGATACAGTAAACCTGAAGTGAAGCATCGGAATCTAAAACTGGTCTCACACGAAAAAATCAAATTATAGACAGTGAGAAGAGTCAGTCTTCTTGTACTTAAGTCGGCATTTAGACTTTTGTATTTAATTCCGATGCAATTTCTGTGTTTCATCGTCAATACGAAGGTCCAAGGGATACAGCAAACCTGACGTGAAGCATCGGAATCTATAACTGGTCGAACAGGTAAGTTTCAAAATATAGACAGCAAGAAGAGTCAGTCTTCTTGTTCTGAAGTCGGCATAGTGCCATTTGTATTTAATTCCAATTCAATTTCTGTGCTTCATCGTCAATAAGAAGGTCCGAGGGACACAGTAAACCTAAAGTGAAGCATCGTAATCTAAAAATGGTCTCACAGGAAAGGTTCAGAACATAGTCAGTAAGAAGAGTCAATCTTCTTGTACTTAAAACGGCGTTGTGCCTTTTCTATTTAATTCTGATGCAATTACTGTGTTTCATCATCAATAAGAAGGTCCAAGGGATACAGTAAACGTGAAGTGAAGCTTTGGAATCTAAAACTGGTCTCACAGGAAAGGTTCAAAACATAGACATTAAGAAGAGATAGTATTCTTGTACTTGAGTCAGCATTGTGCCTTTTGTATTTAATTCCGATGCAATTTCTGTGTTTCATCGCCAATAAGAAGGTCCAAGCGATACAGTAAACCGGAAATGAAGCATCTGAATCTAAAACTATTCTCACATGAAAGGGTCAAATCATAGAATGTAAGAAGAATCAGTCGTCTTGAACGAAAGCCGGCATTGTGCCTTTTGCATTTAATTCCGATGCAATCTCTGTGTTTCATCGTAAATGAGAAGGTCCAAGGGATACAGTAAACCTGAAGTAAAGCATCGGAATCTAAAACAGGTCTCACAGGAAAGGTTCAAATCATAGACAGTAAGAAGAGTCAGTCTTCACGTACTGAAGTCGGCATTGTGCCTTTTGTATTTAATTCCGATGCAATATCTGTGTTTCATCGTCAATAAGAAGGTCCAAGGGATACAGTAAATCTGAAACTAAACATAGGAATCTGAAACTCGTCTCACAGGAATCGTTGAAATCGTCGACAGTAAGAAGAGTCAGTCTTCTTGTACTTAAGTCGTCATAGTGCCTTTTGTAATTAATTCCGATGTCATTCCAGTGTTTCATCGTCAATAAGAAGGTCCAAAGGGATACAGTAAACCTGAAGTGAAGCACCGGAATCAAAACTGGTCTCACACGATAGCTTCAAAAAATAGACTGTAAGAAGAGTCAGTCTTCTTGTACTTAAGTCAGTATTGTTCATTTAGTATTTAATTCCGATGCAATTTTTTTGTTTCATCGTCAATAAGAAGGTCCAAGGGATACAGCAAACCTGAAGTGAAGCATCGGAATCTATAACTGGTCTCACATGAAAGGTTCAAATCATAGAATGTAAGAAGAGTTAGTCGTCTTGTACGAAAGTGGGCATTGTGCCTTTTGCATTTAATTGCGATGCAATTTCTGTGTCTCATCGCAAATAAGAAGGCCCAATAGATGCAGTAAACCTGAAGTAAAGCATCGGAATCTAAAACTGGTCTCACAGGAAAGGTTCAAATTATAGACATTAAGAGGTATCAGTCTTCATGTACTGAAGTCGGCATTGTGTCTTTTGTATTTAATTCCGATAGAGTTTCTGTGTTTCATCGTCAATATGAAGGTCCAAGGGATACACTAACCCTGAAGTGAAGCACCGGAATCTAAAACTGGTCTCACAGGAAAGGTTTAAATTATAGACAAAAAGAAGAGTCAGTCTTCTTGTACTTAAATCGGCATTTTGACTTTTGTATCTAATTCCGATGCAATTTCTGTGTTTCATCGTCATTAAGAAGGTCCATGGGATATAGGAAACCTGAAGTGAAGCTTCGGAATCTAGAACTGGTCTCACAGGGAAGGTTCATATCATAGACATTAAGAGGTGTCAGTGTTCATGTACTTACGTCAGCATTGTGCCTCTTGTATTAAATTCCTATGCTATTTCTGTGTTTCATCGTCAATAAGAAGGTCCAAGGGATACAGTAATACTGAAATGAAGCATCGGAATCGGAAACTAGTCTCACATGAAAGGTTCAAATCATAGACAGTAAGAAGACTCAGTCATCTTGTACTTAAGTCGGCATTGTACCTTTTGTATTTAATTCCGGTAGAGTTTCTGTGTTTCATCGTCAATATGAAGGTCCAAGGGATACAGTAAACCTGAAGTGAAGCATCGAAATCTATAACTGGTCTCACAGGAAAGGTTCAAATCATGGAATGTAAGAAGAGTCAGTCCTCTTGTACTTCAGTCCGCATTGTGCCTTTTGTATTTAAATCCGATGCAATTTCTGTGTTTCATCTTCAATAAGAAGATCCAAGGGATACAGTAAACCTGAAGTGAAACACCGGAATCAAAACTGGTCTCACAGGATTGGTTCAAAACATAGACAGTAAGAGGAGTCAGTCTTCTTGTACTTAAGTCAGCATTGTGCCTTTTGTATTAAATTCCTATTCTATTTCTGTGTTTCATCGTCAATAAGAAGGTCCAAGGGATACAGTATACCTGAAATGAAGCATAAGAATCTAAAACTGGTCTCACAGGAAAGTTTCAAATCATAGACAGTAAGAAGACTCAGTCATCTCGCACTTAAGTCGGCATTGTGCCTTTTGTATTGAGTTCCGATGCAATTTGCGTGTTTCATCGTCAACATGAAGGTCCAAGGGATACAGTAAACCTGAAGTAAAGCATCGGAATCTAAAACAGGTCTCACGGGAAAGGTTCAAATCATAGACAGTAAGAAGAGTCAGTCTTCACGTACTGAAGCCGGCATTGTGCCTTTTGTATTTAATTCCGATGCAATATCTGTGTTTCATCGTCAATAAGAAGGTCCAAGGGATACAGTAAATCTGAAACTAAACATAGGAATCTGAAACTCGTCTCACAGGAATCGTTGAAATCGTCGACAGTAAGAAGAGTCAGTCTTCTTGTACTTAAGTCGTCATAGTGCCTTTTGTAATTAATTCCGATGTAATTCCAGTGTTTCATCGTCAATAAGAAGGTCCAAAGGGATACAGTAAACCTGAAGTGAAGCACCGGAATCAAAACTGGTCTCACACGATAGCTTCAAAAAATAGACAGTAAGAAGAGTCAGTCTTCATGTACTTAAGTCGGTATTGTTTATTTAGTATTTAATTCCGATGCAATTTTTTTGTTTCATCGTCAATAAGAAGGTCCAAGGGATACAGCAAACCTGAAGTCAAGCATCGGAATCTATAACTGGTCTCACAGGAAAGGTTTTTAAAAATGGACAGCAAGAAGAGTCAGTCTTCTTGTTCTGAAGCCGGCATAGTGCCTTTTGTATTTAATTCCGATGCAATATCTGTGTTTCATCGTCGATAAGAAGGTCCAAGGGATACAGTAAACCTGAAATGAAGCATCGGAATCTAAAACTGGTCTCACATGAAAGGTTCAAATCATAGAATGTAAGAAGAGTTAGTCGTCTTGTACGAAAGTAGGCATTGTTCCTTTTGCATTTAATTCCGATGCAATTTCTGTGTCTCATCGCAAATAAGAAGGCCCAATAGATACAGTAAACCTGAAGTAAAGCATCGGAATCTAAAACTGGTCTCACAGGAAAGGTTCAAAACATAGACATTAAGAGGTATCAGTCTTCATGTACTGAAGTCGGCATTGTGTCTTTTGTATTTAATTCCGATAGAGTT
This sequence comes from Schistocerca americana, assembly GCF_021461395.2. NCBI lineage: Eukaryota > Metazoa > Arthropoda > Insecta > Orthoptera > Acrididae > Schistocerca > Schistocerca americana. Next base: position 11,958,061 of record NC_060121.1, on the reverse strand, counting down.
TCTGTGTTTCATCGTCTATATGAAGGTCCAAGGGATACACTAACCCTGAAGTGAAGCACCGGAATCTAAAACTGGTCTCACAGGAAAGGTTTAATTTATAGACAAAAAGAAGAGTCAGTCTTCTTGTACTTAAATCGGCATTTTGACTTTTGTATCTAATTCCGATGCAATTTCTGTGTTTCATCGTCATTAAGAAGGTCCATGGGATATAGGAAACCTGAAGAGAAGCTTCGGAATCTAGAACTGGTCTCACAGGGAAGGTTCATATCATTGACATTAAGAGGTGTCAGTGTTCATGTACTTAAGTCAGCATTGTGCCTCTTGTATTAAATCCCTATGCTATTTCTGTGTTTCATCGTCAATAAGAAGGTCCAAGGGATACAGTATACCTGAAATGAAGCATAAGAATCTAAAACTGGTCTCACAGGAAAGTTTCAAATCATAGACAGTAAGAAGACTCAGTCATCTCGCACTTATGTCGGCATTGTGCCTTTTGTATTTAGTTCCGATGCAATTTGCGTGTTTCATCGTCAACATGAAGGTCCAAGGGATACAGTAAACCTGAAGTGAAGCATCGGAATCTAAAACTGGTCTCACAGGAAAAGTTCAAGTTATAGACAGTGAGAGGAGTCAGTCTTCTTGTACTTAAGTCGGCATTTTGACTTTTGTATTTAATTCCGATGCAGTTTCTGTGTTTCATCGTCAATAAGCAATTCCAAGGGATACAGTAAACCTGAAGTGAAGCATCGGAATCTTAAAACTGGTCTCACAGGATGGTTCAAATCATGGAATGTAAGAAGAGTCAGTCCTCTTGCACTTAAGTCCGCATTGTGCCTTTTGTATTTAAATCCGATGCAATTTCTGTGTTTCATCTTCAATACGAAGGTCGAAGGGATACAGCAAACCTGAAGTGAAGCATCGGAATCTATAACTGGTCGAACAGGAAAGGTTCAAAATATAGACAGCAAGAAGAGTCAGTCTTCTTGTCCTGAAGTCGGCATAGTGCCATTTGTTTTTAATTCCTTTTCAATTTCTGTGCTTCATCGTCAATAAGGAGGTCCAAGGGATACAGTAAACCTAAAGTGAAGCATTGTAATCTAAAAATGGTCTCACAGGAAAGGTTCAAAGCATAGGCAGTATGAAGAGTCAGTATTCTTGTACTTGAGACGGCATTGTGCCTTTTGTATTTAATTCCGATGCAATTTCTGTGTTTCATCGTCAATAAGAAGGTCCAAGGGATACAGTAAACCGGAAATGAAGCATCTGAATCTGAAACTGGTCTTACATGAAAGGTTCAAACCATAGAATGTAAGAAGAGTCAGTCGTCTTGAACGAAATCCGGCATTGTGCCTTTTGCATTTAATTCCGATGCAATCTCTGTGTTTCATCGTAAATAAGAAGGTCCAAGAGATACAGTAAACCTGAAGTAAAGCATCGGAATCTAAAACAGGTCTCACAGGAAAGGTTCAAATCATAGACAGTAAGAAGAGTCAGTCTTCACGTACTGAAGTCGGCATTGTGCCTTTTGTATTTAATTCCGATGCAATATCTGTGTTTCATCGTCAATAAGAAGGTCCAAGGGATACAGTAAATCTGAAACTAAACATAGGAATCTGAAACTCGTCTCACAGGAATCGTTGAAATCGTCGACAGTAAGAAGAGTCAGTCTTCTTGTACTTAAGTCGGTATTGTTCATTTAGTATTTAATTCCGATGCAATTTTTTTGTTTCATCGTCAATAAGAAGGTCCAAGGGATACAGCAAACCTGAAGTGAAGCATCGGAATCTATAACTAGTCTCACAGGAAAGGTTTTTAAAAATGGACAGCAAGAAGAGTCATTCTTCTTGTTCTGAAGCCGGCATAGTGCCTTTTGTATTTAATTCCGATGCAATATCTGTGTTTCATCGTCGATATGAAGGTCCAAGGGATACAGTAAACCTGAATTGAAGCATCGGAATATAAAACTGGTCTCACATGAAAGGTTCAAATCATAGAATGTAAGAAGAGTTAGTCGTCTTGTACGTAAGTAGGCATTGTGCCTTTTGCATTTAATTCCGATGCAATTTCTGTGTCTCATCGCAAATAAGAAGGTCCAATAGATACAGTAAACCTCAAGTAAAGCATCGGAATCTTAAACTGGTCTCACAGGAAAGGTTGAAAACATAGACATTAAGAAGTGTCAGTCTTCATGTACTGAAGTCGGCATTGTGTTTTTTGTATTTAATTCCGATGCAATATCTGTGTTTCATCGTCATTAAGAAGGTCCTTGGGATATAGTAAACCTGAAGTGAAGCTTCGGAATCTAGTACTGGTCTCACAGGAAAGGTTCAAATCATAGAATGTAAAAAGAGTCAGTCCTATAGTACTTAAGTCGGCATTGTGGCTTTTGTATTTGATTCCGATGCCATTTCTGTGTTTCATCGTGAATAAGAAGGTCCAAAGGATACAGTAAACCTGAAGTAAAGCATCGGAATGTAAAACTGGTCTCACAGGAAAGGTTCAACGCATAGACAGTAAGAAGAGTCAGTCTTCTTGTAGTTGAGTCGGCATTGTGCCTTTTGTATTTAATTCCGATGCAATATCTGTGTTTCATCGACAATAAGAAGGTCCAAGGGATACAGTAAACCTGAAATGAAGCATCGAAATCTAGAACTGGTCTCACATGAAGGGTTCAAATCACAGAATGTAAGAAGAGTCAGTCGTCTTGTAGGAAAGTCGGCATTGTGCCTTTTGCATTTAATTGCGATGCAATTTCTGTGTTTCATCGTCAATAAGAAGGTCCAAGGGATACAGTAAACCTGAAATAAAGCATCGGAATCTAAAACTGGTCTCACAGGAAACGTTCAAATCATAGACAGTAAGAAGAGTCAGTCTTCATGTACTTAAGTCGGCATTGTGCCTTTTGTATTTAATTCCGATGCAATTTCTGTATTTCATCGTCAATAAGAAGGTCCAGGGGATACAGTAAACCTGAAGTACAGCATCTGAATCTAAAACTGGTCTCATGGGAAAGGTTCAAACCATAGACATTAAGAAGAGTCAGTCGTCTTGTTTTTATATGAGCATTGTGCCTTTTGTATTTAATTCCGATGCAATTTCTGTGTTTCATCGTCAATAAGAAGGTCCAAGGGACACAGTAAACCTGAAATGAAACATCGGAATGTAAAACTGGTCTCACAGGAAAGGTTCAAAACATAGACAGTAGGAAGAATCAGTCATCTTGTACTTAAGTCGGCATTGTGCCTTTTGTATTTAACTCCGACGCTATATCTGTATTTCGTCGTCAATAAGAAGGTCCAGGGGATACAGTATACCTGAAATTAAGCATAAGAATCTAAAACTGGTCTCACAGGAAAGGTTCAAATCATAGACAGTAAGAAGATTTAGTGATCTTGTACTTAAGTCGGCATTGTGCCTTTTGTATTTAGTTCCGATGCAATTTGTGTGGTGTCACCACCAGACACCACACTTGCTATGTGGTAGCTTTAATAGGCCGCGGTCCTTTTAGTACATGTCGGACCCGCGTGTCGCCACTGTGTAATCGCAGACCTAGCGCCACCACAAGGCAGGTCTCGATATACGATAGAGCACTCGCCCCAGTTGTACGACGACATTGCTAGCGACAATACGGACGAAGCCTTCCTCTCATTTGCCGAGAGACAGTTAGAATAGCCTTCTGCTAAGTCCATGGCTACGACCTAGCAAGGCGCCAATTGTAACAGTGCATGTATCTTACGAGTCGCATTCGTATAGTCGAGAGAGATGTTCACCAGGAGTGAATAAAGTTAAGTATATTCCAGCTACGTACTTTTCTTGCTACCATTCAATAGTTATCCTGTTCCAGACTTCACGCCCGTCTGCGATAGATAGCGTGCCTATCGGCCCTATCAAAATAACACTGTTTCGGCACTTCTGTCGACACATCAATTTGCGTGTTTCATCGTCAACATGAAGGTCCAAGGGATACAGTAAGCCTGAAGTGAAGCATCGGAAGCTAAAACTGGTCTCACAGGAAAGGTTCAACTTATTGACAGTAAGAAGCGTTTGTCTTCTTGTACTTAAGTCGGCATTTTGCTTTTGTATTTAATTCCGATGCAATTTCTGTGTTTCATCGTCAATATGAAGGTCCAAGGGATACAGCAAACCTCAAGTGAAGCATCGGAATCTATAACTGGTCTCACAGGAACGGTTCAAAATATAGGCAGCAAGAAGAGTCAGTCTTCTTGTTCTAAAGTTGTATTTAATTCCAATTCAATTTCTGTGTTTCATCGTCAATAAGAAGGTCCAAGGGATACAGTAAACCTGAAGTGAAGCATCGTAATCTAAAAATGGTCTCACAGGAAAGGTTCAAATCATAGTCAGTAAGAAGAAACAATCTCGTTGTACATAAGTCGACATTGTGCCTTTTGTATTTAATTCGGATGCAATTACTGTGTTTCATCGTCAAAAAGAAGGTCCAAGGGATACAGTAAACCTGAAGTGAAGCTTCGGAAACTACACCTGGTCTCACAGGAAAGGTTCAAATCATAGAATGTAAGAAGAGTCAGTCCTCTTGTACTTAAGTCGGCATTGTGCCTTTTGTATTTAATTCCGATGACATTTCTGTGTTTTGTCGTGAATAAGAATGTCCAAGGGATACAGTAAAAATGAAGTAAAGCATCGGAATGTAAAACTGGTCTCACAGGAAAGGTTCAAAGCATAGACAGTAAGAAGAGTCAGTCTGCTTGTACTTAAGTCGGCATTGTGCCTTTTGTATTTAATTCCGATGCAATTCCTGTGTTTCATCGTCAATAAGAAGGTCCAAGGGATACAGTAAACCTGAAATGAAGCTTCGGAATCTAAAACTGGTCTCACAGGAAAGGTGCAAAACATAGACAGTAAGAAGAGTCAGTCTTCATGTACTGAAGTCAGCATTCTACCTTTTGTATTTAATTCCGATGCAATATCTGTGTTTCATCGTCAATAAGAAGGTCCAAGGGATACAGTAAACCTGAAAGGAAACCTAGGAATCTGAGGCTGGTCTCACAGGAAAGGTTAAAATCATTGACAGTAAGAAGAGTCAGTCTCCTTGTACTTAAGTCGGCATTGTGGCTTTTGTATTTAATTCCGATGTAATGTTTGTGTTTCACGTCAGTAAGAAGGTCCAAGGGATACAGTAAACTTGACGTGAAGCACCGGAATCAAAACTGGTCTCACAGGAAAGCTTCAAAACATAGACAGTAAGAAGACTCAGTCTTCTTGTACTTAAGTCAGAATTGTGCATTTTGTATTAAACTCCGATGCAATTTCTGTGTTCCATCGTCAATAAGCAGGTCCAAGGGATACAGAAAACCTGAAGTGAAGCATCGGAATCAAAACTGGTCTCACAGGGATGGTTCAAAACATTGACAGTAAGAGGAGTCAGTCTTCTTGTACTTATGTCGGCATTGTGGCTTTTGTATTTAATTCCGATGCTATTTCTGTGTTTCAACGTCAGTAAAAAGGTCCAAGGGATACAGTAAACCTGAAGTGAAGCATCGGAATCTAAAACTGGTCTAACTTAAAGATTCAAAACATAGACAGTAAGAAGAGTCAGTCTTCTTGAACTTAAGTCGGCTTTTTGACTTTTGTATTTAATTCCGATGCAATTTCTGTGTTTCATCGTCAGTAAGAAGGTCCAAGGGATACAGTAAACCTGAAGTGAAGCATCGAAAACTAAAACCGGTCTCACAGGAAAGGTTCAAAACATAGACAGTAAGAAGAGCCAGTCTTCTTGTACTAAAGTCAGCATTGTGCCTTTTGTAATTAATTCCGACAAAATTTCTGTGTTTCATCGTCAATGAGAAGGTCCAAGGGATACAGTAAACCTGAACTGAAGCATCGGAATCTAAAACTGGTGTCACAGGAAAGGTTCAAATCATGGAATGTAAGAAGAGTCAGTCCTCTTGTACTTAAGTCGGCATTGTGCCATTTGTATTTAATTCCGATGCACTCTCTGTGTTTCATCGTCAATAAGATGGTCCAAGGCATACAGCAAACCTGAAGTAAAGCATCGGAATTTAAAACTGTTCACACAGGAAAGGTTCATAACATAGACAGTAAGGAGAGTCGGTCTTCTTGTCTTTAAGTCGGCATTGTGCCTTTTGTATTTAATTCCGATGCAATTTCTGTGTTTCATCGTCAATAAGTAAGTCTGTGGGATTCAGTAAACCTGAAGTGAAGCATCGGAATCAAAAATGGTTTCACAGGAAAGTTCAATCCACAGACAGTAAGAACAGTCAGTATTCTTGTTTTTATATTTTCATTGTGCCTTTTGTATTTCATTCCGACGCAATTTCTGTGTTTCATCGTCACTAAGAAGGTCCAAGGGGTACAGTAAACCTGAAGTGAAGCACCGGAATCGAAATTGGTCTCACAGGAAAGCTTCAAAACACAGACAGTAAGAAGAGTCAGTCTTCTGGTTTTTAAGTGGGCATTGTGCCTTTTGTATTTAATTCCGACGTAATTTCTTGTTTCATCGCCAATAAGTAAGTCCAAGGGATACAGTAAACCTGAAGTGAAGCATCGAAATCAGAACTGGTCTTACAGGAGTGGTTCAAAACATTGACAGTAAGAGGAGTCAGTCTTCTTGTACTTATGTCGGCATTGTGCCTTTTGTATTTTATTCTGATGAAATTTCTGTGTTTCAACGTCAATAAGAAGGTCCAAGGGATACAGCAAACCTGAATTGAAGGATCGGAATCTATAACTGGTCTGACAGGAAAGGTTCAAAATATAGACAGTAAGAAGAGTCAGTCTTCTTGAACTCAAGTCGCATTTTGACTTTTGTATTTAATTCCGATGCTATTTCTGTGTTTCATCGTCAGTAAGAGGGTCGGAGGGATACAGTAAACCTGACGTGAAGCATCGGAAACTAAAACGGGTCTCACAGTAAAGATTCAAAACATAGACAGTAAGAAGAGTCAGTCTTCTTGTACTTAAGTCGGCATTGTGCCTTTTGTATTTAATTCCGATGCAATTTCTGTGTTCATCGTCAATAAAGAGGTCCAAGGGATACATTAAACCTGAAGTGAAAAAACCTAAACTAAAACTGGTGTCATAGGATAGGTTCAAAACATAGACAGTAAGAAGAGTCAGTCCTCTTATACTTAAGTCGGCATTGTGCCTTTTGTATTTAATTACGATGCACTTTCTGTGTTTCGTCGTCAATAAGAAGGTCCAATGCATACAGTAAACCTGTAGTAAAGCGTCAGAATCTAAAACTGGTCATACAGGAAACGTTCAAAACATAGACAGTGAGAAGAGTCAGTGTTCTTGTCTTTAAGTCGGCATTGTGCCTTTTGTATTTATTTCCGATGCAATTTCTGTGTTTCATCGTCAATTAGAAGGTGCAAGGGATACAGTAAACCTGAAGTGAACCATAGGAATCTAAAACCGGTCCCACAGGAAAGGATCAAACATAGACAGTAAGAAGAGTCGGTATTAATGTCTTTAAGTCGGCATTTTGAATTTTGTATTTAATTCCGATGCAATTTCTGTGTTTCATCGTCAATACGAAAGTCCAAGGGATACAGTAAACCTTAAATGAAGCATAGGAATCTAAAAATGTCTCATGGGGAAGGTTCAAAACATAGACAGTAAGATGAGTCAGACATCATGTACTTAAGTCGGCATTGTGCCTTTTGTATTTAATTCCGATCGAAATTCTGTGTTTCATCGGCAATATGAAGCTCCAAGGGATACAGTATCCCTGAAGTGAAGCATCGGAATCTAAAACTGGTCTCAGAGGAACGGTTCAAAGTATAGACCGTAAGAAGGGTTAGTCTTCTTGTACTTAAGTCGGCATTGTGCCTTTTGTAATTAATTCCGATGCAATTTCTGTGTTTCATCGTCAATACGAAGGTCCAAAGGTTACAGTAAACTTGAAATGAAGCATAGGAATCTAAAACTGGTCTCACAGGAAACGTTCAAAACATAGACAGTAAGAAGAGTCAGTCTTCATGTACTTAAGTCGGCATTGTGCCTTTTGTATTTAATTCCGATGCAATTTCTGTATTTCATCGTCAATAAGAAGGTCCAAGGGATACAGTAAACCTGAAGTACAGCATCTGAATCTAAAACTGGTCTCATGGGAAAGGTTCAAACCATAGACATTAAGAAGAGTCAGTCGTCTTGTTTTTATATGGGCATTGTGCCTTTTGTATTTAATTCCGATGCAATTTCTGTGTTTCATCGTCAATAATAAGGTCCAAGGGACACAGTAAACCTGAAATGAAACATCGGAATGTAAAACTGGTCTCACAGGAAAAGTTCAAAACATAGACAGTAAGAAGAGTCAGTCATCTTGTACTTAAGTCGGCATTGTGCCTTTTGTATTTAACTCCGACGCTATATCTGTGTTTCATCGTCAATAAGATGGTGCAAGGGATACAGTATACCTGAAATGAAGCATAAGAATCTAAAACTGGTCTCACAGGAAAGGTTCAAATCATAGACAGTAAGAAGATTTAGTCATCTTGTACTTAAGTCGGCATTGTGCCTTTTGTATTTAGTTCCGATGCAATTTGTGTGGTGTCACCGCCAGACACCACACTTGCCATGTGGTAGCTTTAATAGGCCGCGGTCCTTTTAGTACATGTCGGACCAGCGTGTCGCCACTGTGTAATCGCAGACCTAGCGCCACCACAAGGCAGGTCTCGATATACGATAGAGCACTCGCCCCAGTTGTACGACGACATTGCTAGCAACAATACGGTCGAAGCCTTCCTCTCATTTGCCGAGAGACAGTTAGAATAGCCTTCTGCTAAGTCCATGGCTACGACCTAGCAAGGCGCCAATTGTAACAGTGCATGTATCTTACGAGTCGCATTTGTATAGTCGAGAGAGATGTTCACCAGGAGTGAATAAAGTTAAGTATATTCCAGCTACGTACTTTTCTTGCTACCATTCAATAGTTATCCTGTTCCAGACTTCACGCCCGTCTGCGATAGATAGCGTGCCTATCGGCCCCCTCAAAATAACACTGTGTTGGCACTTCTGTCGACACATCAATTTGTGGGTTTCATCGTCAACATGAAGGTCCAAGGGATACAGCAAGCCTGAAGTGAAGCATCGGAAGCTAAAACTGGTCTCACAGGAAAGCTTCAACTTATTGACAGTAAGAAGAGTTTGTCTTCTTGTACTTAAGTCGGCATTTTGCTTTTGTATTTAATTCCGATGCAATTTCTGTGTTTCATCGTCAATATGAAGGTCCAAGGGATACAGCAAACCTCAAGTGAAGCATCGGAATCTATAACTGGTCTCACTGGAAAGGTTCAAAATATAGGCAGCAAGAAGAGTTAGTCTTCTTGTTCTAAGGTCGGCATAGTGCCTTTTGTATTTAATTCCAATTCAATTTCTGTGTTTCATCGTCAATAAGAAGGTCCAAGGGATACAGTAAACCTGAAGTGAAGCATCGTAATCTAAAAATGGTCTCACAGGAAAGGTTCAAATCATAGTCAGTAAGAAGAAACAATCTCGTTGTACATAAGTCGGCATTGTGCCTTTTGTATTTAATTCGGATGCAATTACTGTGTTTCATCGTCAAAAAGAAGGTCCAAGGGATACAGTAAACCTGAAGTGAAGCTTCGGAAAGTAGAACTGGTCTCACAGGAAAGGTTCAAATCATAGAATGTAAGAAGAGTCAGTCCTCTTGTACTTAAGTCGGCATTGTGCCTTTTGTATTTAATTCCGATGACATTTCTGTGTTTTGTCGTGAATAAGAATGTCCAAGGGATACAGTAAAAATGAAGTAAAGCATCGGAATGTAAAACTGGTCTCACAGGAAAGGTTCAAAGCATAGACAGTAAGAAGAGTCAATCTTCTTGTACCTAAGTCGGCATTGTGCCTTTTGTATTTAATTCCGATGCAATTCCTGTGTTTCATCGTCAATAAGAAGGTCCAAGGGATACAGTAAACCTGAAATGAAACCTAGGATTCTGAGGCTGGTCTCACAGGAAAGGTTAAAATCATTGACAGTAAGAAGAGTCAGACTCCTTGTACTTAAGTCGGCATTGTGGCTTTTGTATTTAATTCCGATGTAATGTTTGTGTTTCACGTCAGTAAGAAGGTCCAAGGGATACAGTAAACTTGACGTGAAGCACCGGAATCAAAGCTGGTCTCACAGGAAAGCTTCAAAACATAGACAGTAAGAAGAGTCAGTCTTCTTGTACTTAAGTCGGAATTGTGCATTTTGTATTAAACTCCGATGCAATTTCTGTGTTTCATCGTCAATAAGAAGGTCCAAGGGATACAGTAAACCTGAAGTGAAGCATCGAAAACTAAAACTGGTCTCACAGGAAAGGTTCAAAATATAGACAGTAAGAAGAGCCAGTCTTCTTGTACTAAAGTCGGCATTGTGCCTTTTGTAATTAATTCCGACACAATTTCTGTGTTTCATCGTCAATGAGAAGGTCCAAGGGATACAGTAAACCTGAACTGAAGCATCGGAATCTAAAACTGGTGTCACAGGAAAGGTTCAAATCATGGAATGTAAGAAGAGTCAGTCCTCTTGAACTTAAGTCGGCATTGTGCCTTTTGTATTTAATTTCGATGCAATTTCTGTGTTTCATCGTCAATAAGTAAGTCTGTGGGATTCAGTAAACCTGAAGTGAAGCATCGGAATCAAAAATGGTTTCACAGGAAAGATCAAAACACAGACAGTAAGATCAGTCAGTATTCTTGTTTTTATGTTTTCATTGTGCCTTTTGTATTTCATTCCGACGCTATTTCTGTGTTTCATCGTCACTAAGAAGGTCCAAGTGGTACAGTAAACCTGAAGTGAAGCACCGGAATAGAAGTTGGTCTCACAGGAAAGCTTCAAAACATAGACAGTAAGAAGAGTCAGTCTTCTGGCTTTTAAGTGGCCATTGTGCCTTTTGTATTTAATTCCGACCTAATTTCTTGTTTCATCGCCAATAAGTAAGTCCAAGAGATACGGTAAACCTGAAGTGAAGCATCGAAATCAAAACTGGTCTTACAGGAATGGTTCAAAGCATAGACAGTAAGAGGAGTCAGTCTTCTTGTACTTATGTCGGCATTGTGCCTTTTGTATTTTATTCCGATGAAATTTCTGTGTTTCATTGTCAATAAGAAGGTCCAAGGGATACAGCAAACCTGAATTGAAGGATCGGAATCTATAACTGGTCTCACAGGAAAGGTTCAAAATATAGACAGTAAGAAGAGTCAGTCTTCTTGTACTTATGTCGGCATTGTGCCTTTTATATTTAATTCCGATGCACTTTCTGTGTTTCATCTTCAATAAGAAGGTCCAATGCATACAGTAAACCTGAAGTAAAACGTCAGAATCGAAAACTGGTCATACAGGAAACGTTCAAAACATAGACAGTGAGAAGAGTCAGTGTTCTTGTCTTTAAGTCGGCATTGTGCCTTTTGTATTTATTTCCGATGCAATTTCTGTGTTTCATCGTCAATTAGAAGGTGCAAGGGATACAGTAAACCTGAAGTGAACCATAGGAATCAAAAACCGGTCCCACAGGAAAGGATCAAAACATAGACAGTAAGAAGAGTCGGTATTAATGTCTTTAAGTCGGCATTTTGATTTTTGTATTGAATTCCGATGCAATTTCTGTGTTTCATGGTCAATAAGAAAGTCCAACGGATACAGTAAACCTGAAGTGAAGCATCAGAATCTAAAACTGGTCTCACAGTAAAGGTTCAAAACATAGACGGTAAGAAGAGTCAGTCTTCTTGTACTTAAGTCGGCATTGTGCCTTTTGTAATTAATTCCGATGCAATTTCTGTGTTTCATCGTCAATACGAAGGTCCAAAGGATACAGTAAACTTGAAATGAAACATAGGAATCTGAAACTGGTCTCACAGGAAAGGTTCAATTCATAGACAGTAAGAGGAGTCAGTCTTCTTGTACTTAAGTCGTATTTGTGATTTTTGTATTTAATTCCGATGTAATTTCTGTGTTTCATCGTCAATAAGAAGGTCCAAGGGATACAATAAACCTGAAGTGAAGCATGGGAATCAAAACTGGTCTCACAGGAGAGCTTTAAAACATAGACATTAAGAAGAGCCAGTCTTCTTGTACTTATGTCGGCATTGTGCCCTTTGCATATATTTCCGATGCAATATCTGTGTTTCATCGTCAATAAGAAGGTCCAAGGGATACAGTAAACCTGAAGTAAAGCATCGGAAACTAAAACTGATCTCACAGGAAAGGTTCAAAACATACACAGTAAGTGGAGTCAGTCTTCTTGTTTTTGAGTCAGCATTGTGCATTTTGTATTTAATACCGACGCAATTTCTGTGTTTCATCGTCAATAAGAAGGTCCAAGGGATACAGTAAACCTGAAGTGAAGCATCAGAATCTAAACTGGTCTCACAAGTAAGGTTCAAAATATAGACAGTAAGAAGAGTCAGTCTTCTTGTACTTAAGTCGGCATTGTGCCTTTTGTATTTAATTCCGTTGCAATTTCTGTGTATCACCGTCAATAAGAAGGTCTAAGGCATACATTAAACCTGAAATGAAACATCCGAATCTAAAACTGGTCTCACAGGAAAGGTTCAAACATAGACCGTAAGAAGAGTCAGTCCTCTTGTACTTATGTCGGCATTGTGCCTTTTTTATATAACTACGATGCAATTTCTGTGTTTCATCGTCAATATGAAGGTCCAAGGGACACAGCAAACCAGAAGTGAAGCATCGGAATCTAAAGTGGTCTCACAGGAGAGGTTCAAAACATAGACAGTAAGAAGAGTCAGTCTTCTTGTACTTAAGTCGGCATTGTGCCTTTTGTATTTAATTCCGATGCAATTTCTGTGTTTCATCGTCAATAACAAGGTCCAAGGGATACAGTGAACCTGAAATAAAGCATAGGAATCTATAACTGGTCTCACAGGAAAGATTCAAATCATAGACAGTATGAGGACTCAGTCTTCTTGTTTTTCAGTCGGCATTGTGCCTTTTGTATGTAATTCCGATGCACTTTCTGTGTTTCATCGTCAATAAGATGGTAAAAGGCATACAGTAAACCTGAAGTAAAGCATCGGAATTTAAAACTGTTCACACAGGAAAGGTTCATAACATAGACAATAAGGAGAGTCTGTCTTCTTGAACTTAAGTCGGCATTTTGACTTTTGTATTTAATTCCGATGCTATTTCTGTGTTTCATCGTCAATAAGTAAGTCTGTGGGATTCAGTAAATCCGAAGTCAAGAATCGGAATGAAAAGTGGTTTCACAGGAAAGTTCTAATCACAGACAGTAAGAACAGTCAGTCTTCTTGTTTTTATGTTCTCATTGTGCCTTTTGTATTTCATTCCGACGCAATTTCTGTGTTTCATCGTCACTAAGAAGGTCCAAGGGGTACAGTATACCTGAAGTGAAGCACCGAAATCAAAACTGGTCTTACAGGAATGGTTCAAAACATAGACAATAAGAGGAGTCAGTCTTCTTGTACTTATGTCGTCATTGTGCCTTTTGCATTTTATTCCGATGAAATTTCTGTGTTTCATCGTCAATAAGAAGGTCCAAGGGATACAGCAAGCCTGAATTGAAGGATCGGAATCTATAACTGGTCTCACAGGAAAGGTTCAAAATATAGACAGTAAGAAGAGTCAGTCTTCTTGAACTTAAGTCGGTATTTTGACTTTTGTATTTAATTCCGATGCAATTTCTGTGTTTCATCGTCAATAAGAAGGTCCAAGGGATACATTAAACCTGAAGTGAAGGATCGAAAACTAAAACTGGTGTCATAGGAAAGGTTCAAAACATAGACAGTAAGAAGAGACAGTCCTCTTGTACTTAAGTCGGCATTGTGCCTTTTGTATTTAATTCCGATTCACTTTCTGTGTTTCATCGTCAATAAGAAGGTCCAAGGCATACAGTAAACCTGAAGTAAAGCGTCGGAATCTAAAACTGGTCACACAGGAAAGGTTCAAAGCATAGACAGTAAGAAGAGTCAGTCTTCTAGTACTCAAGTCGGCATTGTGCCTTTTGTATTTAATTCCAATGCAATTCCTGTGTTTCATCGTCAATAAGAAGGTCCAAGGGATACAGTAAACCTGAAATGAAGCATCGGAATGTAAAACTGGTCTCACAGCAAAGGTTAAAAACATAGACAGTAAGAAGAGTCAGTCTTCATGTACTGAAGTCGGCATTCTGCTTTTGTATTTAATTCCGATGCAATATCTGTGTTTCATGGTCAATAAGAAGGTCCAAGGGATACAGTAAACCTGAAGTGAAGCATCGGATTCTTAAAGTTGTCTCACAGGAAAAGTTCAAATCACGGAATGTAAGAAGAGTCAGTCCTTTTGTACATAAGTCAGCATTGTGCCTTTTGTATTTAATTCCGATGCAATTTCTGTGTTTCATCGTCAGTAAGAAAGTCCAAGGGATACAGAAAACCAGAAGTGAAGCATCGGAATCAAAACTGGTCTCACAGGGATGGTTCAAAACATTGACAGTAAGAGGAGTCAGTCTTCTTGTACTTAAGTCGGCATAGTGCCTTTTGTATTTAATTCCGATGCTATTTCTGTGTTTCAACGTCAATAAAAAGGTCCAAGGGATACAGTAAACCTAAAGTGAAGCATTGGAATCTAAAACTGGTCTCACTTAAAGATTCCAAACATAGACAGTAAGAAGAGTCAGTCTTCTTGTACTTAAGTCGGCTTTTTGACTTTTGTATTTAATTCCGATGCAATTTCTGTGTTTCATCGTCAATAAGTAAGTCTGTGGGATTCAGTGAACCTGAAGTGAAGCATCGGAATCAAAAATGGTTTCACAGGAAAGTTCAAATCACAGACAGTAAGAACAGTTAGTATTCTTGTTTTTATGTTTTCATTGTGCCTTTTGTACTTCATTCCGACGCAATTTCTGTGTTTCATCGTCACTAAGAAGGTCCAAGGGGTACAGTAAACCTGAAGTGAAGCACCGGAATCAAAACTGGTCTCACAGGAAAGCTTCAAAACATAGACAGTTAGAAGAGTCAGTCTTCTGGTTATTAAGTGGGCATTGTGCCTTTTGTATTTAATTCCGACGTAATTTCTTGTTTCATCGTCAATAAGTAAGTCCAAGGGATACAGTAAACCTGAAGTGAAGCATCGAAATCAAAACTGGTCTTACAGGAATGGTTCAAATCATAGACAGTAAGAGGAGTCAGTCTTCTTGTACTTATGTCGGCATTGTGCCTTTTGTATTTTATTCCGATGAAATTTCTGTGTTTCATCGTCAATAAGAAGGTCCAAGGGATACAGCAAACCTGAATTGAAGGATCGGAATCTATAACTGGTCTCACAGGAAAGGTTCAAAATATAGACAGTAAGAAGAGTCAGTCTTCTTGAACTTAAGTCGGCATTTTGACTTTTGTATTTAATTCCGATGCTATTTCTGTGTTTCATCGTCAGTAAGAGGGTCGGAGGGATACAGTAAACCTGACGTGAAGCATCGGAAACTAAAACGGGTCTCACAGTAAAGATTCAAAACATAGACAGTAAGAAGAGTCAGTCTTCTTGTACTTAAGTCGGCATTGTGCCGTTTGTATTTAATTCCGATGTAATTTCTGTGTTTCATCGTCAATAAGAAGGTCCAAGGGATACATTAAACCTGAAGTAAAACATCGGAAACTAAAACTGGAGTCATAGGAAATGCTCAAAACATAGACAGTAAGAAGAGTCAGTCCTCTTGTACTTATGTCGGCATTGTGCCTTTTGTATTTATTTCCGATGCTATTTCTGTGTTTCATCGTCAATTAGAAGGTGCAAGGGATACAGTAAACCTGAAGTGAACCATAGCAATATAAAACCGGTCCCACAGGAAAGGATCAAAACATAGACTGTAAGAATAGTCGGTATTAATGTCTTTAAGTCGGCATTTTGGCTTTTGTATTTAATTCCGATGCAATTTCTGTGTTTCATGGTCAATACGAAGGTTCAACGGATACCGTAAACCAGAAGTGAAGCATCGGAATCCAAAACTGGTCTCACAGTAAAGGTTCAAAACATAGACGGTAAGAAGAGTCAGTTTTCTTGTACTTAAGTCGGCATTGTGCCTTTTGTATTTAATTCCGATGCAATTTCTGTGTTTCATCGTCATTACGAAAGTCCAAGGGATACAGTAAACCTTAAATGAAGCATAGGAATCTAAAACAGGTCTCATACGGAAGGTTCAAAACATAGACAGTAAGATGAGTCAGACATCATGTACTTAAGTCGGCATTGTGCCTTTTGTATTTAAATCCGATCGATATTCTGTGTTTCACCGTCAATATGAAGCTCCAAGGGATACAGTATCCCTGAAGTGAAGCATCGGAATCTAAAACTGGTCTCAGAGGAACGGTTCAAAGTATGGACCGTAAGAAGAGTTAGTCTTCTTGTACATAAGTCGGCATTGTGCCTTTTGTAATTAATTCCGATGCAATTTCTGTGTTTCATCGTCAATAAGAAGGTCCAAAGGATACAGTAAACTTGAAATGAAGCATAGGAATCTGAAACTGGTCTCACAGGAAAGGTTCAAATCATAGACAGTAAGAAGAGTCAGTCTTCTTGTACTTAAGTCGTATTTGTGATTTTTGCATTTAATTCCGATGTAATTTCTGTGTTTCATCGTCAATAAGAAGGTCCAAGGGATACAGTAAACATGAAGTGAAGCATCGGAATCAAAATTGGTCTCACAGGAGAGCTTTAAAACATAGACATTAAGAAGAGCCAGTCTTCTTGTACTTATGTCGGCATTGTGCCCTTTGCATATACTTCCGATGCAATGGCATTGTGCCCTTTGCATATATTTCCGATGCAATTTCTGTGTTTCATCGTCAATAAGAAGGTCTAAGGCATACAATAAACCTGAAATGAAACATCGGAATCTAAAACTGGTCTCACAGGAAATGTTCAAACATACACCGCAAGAAGAGTGAGTCTTCTTGTACTTATGTCGTCATTGTGCCTTTTTTATTTAACTACGATGCAATTTCTGTGTTTCATCGTCAATATGAAGGTCCAAGCTACACAGCAAACCTGAAGTGAAGCATCGGAATCTAAACTGGTCTCACAGGAAAAGTTCAAAACATAGACAGTATGAAGAGTCAGTCTTCTTGTACTTAAGTCGGCATTGTGAATTTTGTATTTAATTCCGATGCAATTTCTGTGTTTCATCGTCAATAAGAAGGTCCAAGGGATACAGTAAATCTGAAATAACGCATAGGAATCTAAAACTGGTCTCACAGGAAAGATTCAAATCATAGACAGTAAGAGGAGTCAGTCTCCTTGTTTTTCAGTGGGCATTGAGCCTTTTGTATTTAATTGCGATGCACTTTATGTGTTTCATCGTCAATAAGATGGACCAAGGCATACAGTAAACCTGAAGTAAAGCATCGGAATTTAAAACTATTCACACAGGAAGGGTTCATAACATAGACAGTAAGGAGAGTCGGTCTTCTTGTCTTTAAGTCGGCTTTCTGCCTTTTGTATTCAATTTCGATGCAATTTCTGTGTTTCATCGTCAATAAGTAAGTCTGTGGGATTCAGTAAACCTGACGTCAAGCATCGGAATCAAAAATTGTTTCACAGGAAAGTTCAAATCACAGACAGTAAGAGCAGTCAGTCTTCTTGTTTTATGTTTTCATTGTGCCTTTTGTATTTCATTCCGACGCAATTTCTGTATTTCATCGTCACTAAGAAGGTCCAACGGATACAGTAAACCTGAAGTGAAGCATCGAAATCAAAACTGGTCTTACAGGAATGGTTCAAATCATAGACAGTAAGAGGAGTCAGTCTTCTTGTACTTATGTCGGCATTGTGCCTCTTGTATTTTATTCCGATGAAATTTCTGTGTTTCATCGTCAATAAGAAGGTCCAAGGGATACAGCAAACCTGAATTGAAGGATCGGAATCTATAACTGGTCTCACAGGAAAGGTTCCAAATATAGCCAGTAAGAAGAGTCAGTCTTCTTGAACTTAAGTCGGCGTTTTGACTTTTGTATTTACTTCCGATGCTATTTCTGTGTTTCATCGTCAGTGAGAGGGTCAGAGGGATACAGCAAACCTGACGTGAAGCATCGGAAACTAAAACGGGTCTCACAGTAAAGATTCAAAACATAGACAGTAAGAAGAGTCAGTCTTCTTGTACTTAAGTCGGCATTGTGCCTTTTGTATTTATTTCCGATGCAATTTCTGTGTTTCATCGTCAATAAGAAGGTCCAAGGTATACATTAAACCTGAAGTGAAGCATCGGAAACTAAAACTGGTGTCATAGGAAATGTTCAAGACATAGACAGTAAGAAGAGTCAGTCCTCTTGTACTTAAGTCGGCATTGTGCCTTTTGTATTTAATTCCGATGCACTTTCTGTGTTTCATCGTCAATAAGAAGGTCCAAGGCATACAGTAAACCTGTAGTAAAGCGTCGGAATCTAAACTGGTCTTACAGGAATGGTTCAAATCATAGACAGTAAGAGGAGTCAGTCTTCTTGTACTTATGTCGGCATTGTGCCTCTTGTATTTTATTCCGATGCAATTTCTTTGTTTCATCATCATTAAAAAGGTCCAACTGATACAGTAAACCTGAAGTGAAGCATCGGAATCTAAAACTGGTCATACAGGAAACGTTCAGAACATAGACAGTGAGAAGAGTCAGTGTTCTTGTCTTTAAGTCGGCATTGTGCCTTTTGTATTTATTTCCGATGCAATTTCTGTGTTTCATCGTCAATTAGAAGGTGCAAGGGATACAGTAAACCTGAAGTGAAGCATCGGAATCTAAAACGGGTCTCACAGGAAGGATAAAAAACATAGACAGTAAGGAGAGTCAGTCTTCTTGTACTTAAGTCGGCATTGTTTGTATTGTATTTAATTCCGATGCAATTTCTGTGTTTCAGCGTCAATAAGAAGGTCTAAGGCATACATTAAACCTGAAATGAAACATCGGAATCTAAAACTGGTCTCACAGGAAAGGTTCAAACACAGACCGTAAGCAGAGTCAGTCTTCTTGTACTTATGTCGGCATTGTGCTTTTTTTAAATTACTACGATGCAATTTCTGTATTTCATCGTCAATATGAAGGTCCAAGGGACACAGCAAACATGAAGTGAAGCATCGGAATCTAAACTGGTCTCACAGGAAAGGTTCAAAACATAGACAGTAAGAAGAGTCAGTCCTATTGTTTTTAAGTGGGCATTGTGCCTTTTGTATTTAATTCCGATGCAATTTCTGTTTCATCGTCAATAAGAAAGTCTGAAGGATACAGTAAACCTGAGGTGAAGCATAGGAATCAAAACTGGTCTCACAGGAAGGGTAAAAAACATAGACAATAAGGAGAGTCAGTCTTCTTGTACTTAAGTCGGCATTGTTTGTATTGTATTTAATTCCGATGCAATTTCTGTGTTTCATCGTCAGTAAGAAGGTCCAAGGCATACACTAAATCTGAAGTGATGCATCGGAATCAAAACTGGTCTCACAGGAAATGTTTAAAACATAGACAGTAAGAAAAGTCAGTGTTCTTGTCCTTAAACCGGCATTGTGCCTCTTGTATTTAGTTCCGATGCAATTTCTGTGTATGATAGCCAATAAGAAGGTCCAAGGGATACAGTAAACCTGAAATGAAGCATACGAATCTAAAACTGGTCTCACAGGAAAGGTGCAAAACATAGACAGTAAGGAGAGTCAGTCTTCTTGTACTTAAGTCGGCATTGTGCGTTTTGTATTTATGTAAGATGCAATAAGCAGGTCTAAGGGATACAGTAAACCTGAAGTGTTGCATCGGAATCTAAAACTGGTCTCACAGGAAAGGTTCAAATCACGGAATGTAAGAAGAGTCAGTCCTCCTGTACTTAAGTCGGCATTGTGCCTTTTGTAATTAATTCAGATGCAATTTCTGTGTTTCATCGTCAATAAGAAGTTACAAGGGATACAGTAAACCTGAAATGAAGCATAGGTTTCTAAAACTGGTCTCACAGGAAAGGTTTACATCATAGACAGTAAGAAGACTCAGTCTTCTTGTACTTAGGTCGGCAATGCGCCTTTTGTATTTAATTCCGATGCAATATATGTGTTTCATCGTCAATAAGAAGGTCCAAGGGATACAGTAAACCTGAAGTGAAGCATCGGAATCTAAAACTGCTATCACAGGAAAGGTTCAAAACATAGAGAGTAAGAAGAGTCAGTCTTCATGTTTTTAAGTGGGCATTGTGCAATTTGTATTTACTTCCGACGCATTTTCTGTGTTTAATCGTCAATAAGAAAGTCCAAGGGATACAGTGAACCTGAAGTGAAGCATCGGAATCAAAACTGGTCTCACAGGAATGGTTCAAAACATAGACAGTAAGAGGAGTCGGTCCTCTTGTACTTATGTCGGCATTGTGCCTTTTGTATTTAATTCCAATGCAATTTCTGTGTTTCATCGTCAATAAGAAGGTCCAAGGGATACAGTAAACCTGAAGTAAAGCATTGGAATCTAAATCTGGTCTCACGGGTGAGGTGCAAAATATAGACAGTAAGAGGAGGCGGTCTTCATGTTTTTATGTAGGCACTATGCCTTTAGTATTTAATTCCGAAGCAATTTCTGTGTCTCATCGTCAATAAGAGAGTCTGAGGGATACAGTAAACCTGAAGTGAAGCATCGGAATCAAACCTGGTCTCACACGAAGGGTTCAAAACATAGACAGTAAGAAGAGTCAGTCTTCTTGTACTTAAGTCGGCATTGTGCGTATTTTATTTAATTCCTATGCAATTTCTGTGTTTCATCGTCAATAAGAAGGTCCAAGGGATACAGTAAATCTGAAGTGAAGCATCGGAATCAAAACTGGTCTCACAGGAAAGGTTTAAAACATAGACAGTAAGAGGAGTCAGTGTTCTTGTCTTTAAGTCGGCATTGTGCCTTTTGTATTTATTTCCGATGCAATTTCTGTGTGTCATGGTCAATAAGAAGGTCCAACGGATACAGTATACCAGAAGTGAAGCATCGGAATCTAAAACTGGTCTCACAGTAAAGGTTCAAAACATAGACGGTAAGAAGAGTCAGTTTTCTTGTACTTAAGTCGGCATTGTGCCTTTTGTATTTAATTCCGATGCAATTTCTGTGTTTCATCGACATTACGAAAGTCCAAGGGGTACAGTAAACCTTAAATGAAGCATAGGAATCTAAAACAGGTCTCATACGGAAGGTTCAAAACATAGACCGTAAGATGAGTCAGACATCATGTACTTAAGCCGGCATTGTGCCTTTTGTATTTAATTCCGATCGAAATTCTGTGTTTCACCGTCAATATGAAGCTCCAAGGGATACAGTATCCCTGAAGTGAAACATCGGAATCTAAAACTGGTCTCAGAGGAACGGTTCAAAGTATAGACCGTAGGAAGAGTTAGTCTTCTTGTACTTAAGTCGGCATTGTGCCTTTTGTAATTAATTCCGATGCAATTTCTGTGTTTCATCGTCAATAAGAAGGCCCAAAGGATACAGTAAACTTGAAATGAAGCATAGGAATCTGAAACTGGTCTCACAGGAAAGGTTCAAATCATAGACAGTAAGAAGAGTCAGTCTTCTTGTACTTATGTCGGCATTGTGCCCTTTGCATATATTTCCGATGCAATTTCTGTGTTTCATCTTCAATAAGAAGGTCCAAGGGATACAGTAAACCTGAAGTAAAGCATCGGAATTTAAAACTGATCTCACAGGAAAGGTTCAAAACATAGACAGTAAGTGGAGTCAGTCTTCTTGTTTTTGAGTCAGCATTGTGCATTTTGTATTTAATACCGACGCAATTTCTGTGTTTCATCGTCAATAAGAAGGTCCAAGGGATACAGTAAACCTGAAGTGAAGCATGAGAATCTAAACTGGTCTCACAAGAAAGGTTCAAAATATAGACAGTAAGTAGAGTCAGTCTTCTTGTACTTAAGTCGGCATTGTGCCTTTTGTATTTAATTCCGATGCAATTTCTGTGTTTCACCGTCAATAAGAACGTCTAAGGCATACAATAAACCTGAAATGAAACATCGGAATCTAAAACTGGTCTCACAGGAAATGTTCAAACATAGACCGTAAGAAGAGTCAGTCTTCTTGTACTTATGTCGGAATTGTGCCTTTTTTATATAACTACGATGCAATTTCTGTGTTTCATCGTCAATATGAAGGTCCAAGGGACACAGCAAACCTGAAGTGAAGCATCGGAATCTAAACTGGTCTCACAGGAAAAGTTCAAAACATAGACAGTATGAAGAGTCAGTCTTCTTGAACTTAAGTCGGCATTGTGCCTTTTGTATTTAATTCCGACGCAATTTCTGTGTTTCATCGTCAATAAGAAGGTCCAAGGGATACAGTAAACCTGAAATAAAGCATAGGAATCTAAAACTGGTCTCACAGGAAAGATTCAATTCATATACAGTAAGAGGAGTCAGTCTCCTTGTTTTTCAGTGGGCATTGTGCCTTTTGTATTTAATTCCGATGCACTTTCTGTGTTTCATCGTCAATAAGATGGTCCAAGGCACACAGTAAACCTGAAGTAAAGCATCGGAATTTAAAACTGTTCACACAGGAAAGGTTGATAACATAGACAGTAAGGAGAGTCGGTCTTCTTGTCTTTAAGTCGGCATTCTGCCTTTTGTATTCAATTTTGATGCAATTTCTGTGTTTCATCGTCAATAAGTAAGTCTGTGGGATTCAATAAACCTGACGTCAAGCATCGGAATCAAAAATGGTTTCACAGGAAAGTTCAAATCACAGACAGTAAGAACGGTTAGTCTTCTTGTTTTTATGTTTTCATAGTGCCTTTTGTATTTCATTCCGACGCAATTTCTGTGTTTCATCGTCACTAAGAAGGTCCAAGGGATACAGCAAACCTGAATTGAAGGATCGGAATCTATAACTGGTCTCACAGGAAAGCTTCAAAATATAGACAGTAAGAAGAGTCAGTCTTCTTGAACTTAAGTCGGCATTTTGACTTTTGTATTTAATTCCGATGCTCTTTCTGTGTTTCATCGTCAGTAAGAGGATCGGAGGGATACAGTAAACCTGACGTGAAGCATCGGAAACTAAAACGGGTCTCACAGTAAAGATTCAAAACATAGACAGTAAGAAGAGTCAGTCTTCTTGTACTTAAGTCGGCATTGTGCCTTTTGTATTCAATTCCGATGCAATTTCTGTGTTTCATCGTCAATAAGAAGGTCCAAGGGATACATTAAACCTGAAGTGAAGCATCGGAAAATAAAACTGGTGTCATAGGAAAGGTTCAAAACATAGACAGTAAGAAGAGTCAGTCCTCTTGTACTTAAGTCGGCATTGTGCCTTTTGTATTTAATTCCGATGCACTTTCTGTGTTTCATCGTCAATAAGAAGGTCCAAGGCATACAGTAAACCTGAAGTAAAGCGTCGGAATCTAAAACAGGTCACACAGGAAAGGTTCAAAACAATGACAGTAAGAAGAGTCAGTGTTCTTGTCTTTAAGTCGGCATTGTGCCTTTTGTACTTATTTCCGATGCAATTTCTGTGTTTCATCGTCAATTAGAAGGTGCAAGGGATACAGTAAACCTGAAGTGAAGCATCGGAATCTAAAACTGGTCTCACAGGAAGGGTAAAAAACATAGACAGTAAGGTGAGTCAGTCTTCTTGTACTTAAGTCGGCATTGTTTCTATTGTATTTAATTCCGATGCAATTTCTGTGTTTCACCGTCAATAAGAAGGTCTAAGGCATACATTAAACCTGAAATGAAACATCGGAATGTAAAACTGGTCTCACAGGAAAGGTTCAAACATAGACCGTAAGCAGAGTCAGTCTTCTTGTACTTATGTCGGCATTGTGCTTTTTTTAAATTACTACGATGCAATTTCTGTATTTCATCGTCAATATGAAGGTCCAAGGGACACAGCAAACATGAAGTGAAGCATCGGAATCTAAACTGGTCTCACAGGAAAGGTTCAAAACATAGACAGTAAGAAGAGTCAGTCTTATTGTTTTTAAGTGGGCATTGTGCGTTTTGTATTTATGTCCGATGCAACAAGCACGTCTAAGGGATACAGTAAACCTGAAGTATTGCATCGGAATCTAAAACTGGTCTCATAGGAAAGGTTCAAATCATGGAATGTAAGAAGAGTCAGTCCTCCTGTACTTAGGTCGGCATTGTGCCTTTTGTATTTAATTCCGATGCAATTTCTGTGTTTCATCGTCAATAAGAAGTTACAAGGGATACAGTAAACCTGAAATGAAGCATAGGTTTCTAAAACTGGTCTCACAGGAAAGGTTTACATCACAGACAGTAAGAAGACTCAGTCCTCTTGTACTTAGGTCGGCAATGTGCCTTTTGTATTTAATTCCGATGCAATATATGTGTTTCATCGTCAATAAGGAGGTCCAAGGGATACAGTAAACCTGAAGTGAAGCATCGGAATCTAAAACTGCTATCACAGGAAAGGTTCAAAACATAGAGAGTAAGAAGAGTCAGTCTTCATGTTTTTAAGTGGGCATTGTGCAATTTGTATTTACCTCCGACGCATTTTCTGTGTTTAATCGTCAATAACAAAGACCAAGGGATACAGTGAACCTGAAGTGAAGCATCGGAATCAAAACTGGTCTCACAGGAATGGTTCAAAACATAGACAGTAAGAGGAGGCGGTCTTCTTGTTTTTATGTAGGCACTATGCCTTTAGTATTTAATTCCGAAGCAATTTCTGTGTCTCATCGTCAATAAGAGAGTCTGAGGGATACAGTAAACCTGAAATGAAGCATCGGAATCAAACCTGGTCTCACACGAAGGGTTCAAAACATAGACAGTAAGAAGAGTCAGTCTTCTTGTACTTAAGTCGGCATTGTGCGTATTGTATTTAATTCCTATGCAATTTCTGTGTTTCATCGTCAATAAGAAGGTCCAAGAGATTCAGTAAATCTGAAGTGAAGCATCGGAATCAAAACTGGTCTCACATGAAAGGTTTAAAACATAGACAGTAAGTGGAGTCAGTCTTCTTGTACTTAAGTCGGCTTGGGCTTCTTGTATTTAATTCCGATGCAATCTCTGTGTATCATCGTCAATAAGAAGGTACAAGGGATACAGTAAACCTGAAATGAAGCATAGGAATCTAAAACTGGTCTCACAAAAAAGGTTCAAAACATAGACTGTAAGAAGAGTCAGT
This sequence comes from Schistocerca americana, assembly GCF_021461395.2. Taxonomy (NCBI): domain Eukaryota; kingdom Metazoa; phylum Arthropoda; class Insecta; order Orthoptera; family Acrididae; genus Schistocerca; species Schistocerca americana. Next base: position 11,932,970 of record NC_060121.1, on the reverse strand, counting down.
CTTCTTGTACTTAAGTCGGCAATGTGCGTTTTGTATTTATGTCCGATGCTATTTCTGTGTATCATCGTCAATAAGCAGGTCTAAGGGATACAGTAAACGTGAAGTGTAGCATCCGAATCTAAAACTGGTCTCACAGGAAAGGTACAAATCATGGAATGTAAGAAGAGTCAGTCCCCTTGTACTTAAGTCGGCATTGTGTCTTTTGTATATGACTACAATGCAATTTCTGTGTTTCATCGTCAATAAGAAGGTCCAAGGCATACAGTAAACCTGAAGTGAAGCATCGGAATCTAAAACTGGTCTCACACGAAAGGTTAAAAGCATAAACTGTAAGAAGAGTCAGTCTTCTTGTTTTTAAGTCGGCATTGTGCCCTTGGTATTTAATTCCGACGCAATTACTGTGTTTTATCGTCAATAAGAAAGTCCAAGAAATCCAGTAAACGTGCAGTGAAGCATCGGAATCTAAACTGGTCTCACAGGAATGGTTCAAAACAGAGACAGTAAGAGGAGTTAGTCTTCTTGTACTTAAGTCGGCATTGTGCCTTTTGTATTTTATTCTGATGATGTTTCTGTGTTTCATCGACAATATGAAGGTCCAAGGGATACAGTAAACCAAAGTGACGCATCGGAATCTAAAACTGGTCTCACAGGAAAGGTTCAAAATATAGACACTAAGATGAGTCACTCTTCTTGTACTTAAGTCAGAATTTTGATTTTTGTATGTAATTCCGTTGCAATTTCCGTGTTTCATCGTCAATAAGAAGGTCCAAGGGATACAGTAAACCTGAAGTGAAGCATCGGAATCTAAAACTGGTCTCACAGTAAGGATTCAAATATAGACATTAAGAAGAGTCAGTCTTCTTGTACTCAAGTCGGCATTGTTCCTTTTGTATTTAATTCCAATGCAACTTCTGTGGTTCATCGTCAGTGAGAAGGTCCAAGGGATACATTAAACCTGAAGTGAAGCATCGGAAACTAAAACTGGTCTCACAGGAAGGTTAAAATCATAGAATGTAAGAAGAGGCAGTCCTCTTGTACTTAAGTCGGCATTGTGCCTTTTGTATTTAATTCCGATGCAGTTTCTGTGTTTCACCGTCAATAAGAAAGTCTGAGGGATACTGTAAACCTGAAGTGAAGCATTGGAATGTAAAACTGGTCACACTGGAGAGTTTCAAAGCATAGAGAGTAAGAAGAGTCAGTCTTCTTGTTTTTAAGTGGGCATTGTGCCTTTTGTATTTTATTCCGACGCAGTTTCTGTGTTTCATCCTCAACAAGAAAGTCCAATTGATACAGTAAACCTAAGTGAAGCATCGGATTCAAAACTGGTCTCACAGGAGTGGTTCATAACATACATAGTAACACGAGTCAGTCTTCTTGTACTTAAGTCGGCATTGTGCCTTTTGTATGTAATTCCGATGCAATTTCTGTGTTTCATCGTCAATATGAGGGTCCAAGGGATACAGTAAACCAAAGTGAAGCATCGGAATCAAAAACTGTTCTCACGGGTGAGGTTCAAAGTATAGACAGTAAGATGAGTCAGTCTTCTTGTACTTAAATCCGCATTTTGATTTTTGTATTCAATTCCGTTGCAATTTCTGTGTTTCCTCGTTAATAAGAAGGTCCAAGGGATACAGTAAACCTGAAGTGAAGCATCTGAATCTAAAACTGGTTTCACAGTAAAGATTCAAAACATAGACAGTAAGAAGAGTCAGTCTTCTTGTACTTAAGTCGGAATTGTACCTTTTGTATTTAATTCCAATGCAACTTCTGTGGTTCATCGTCAGTCAGGAGGTCCATGGGATACAGTAAACCTGAAGTGAAGCATCGTAATCTAAATCAGGTCTCGCAGGAAAGGTTCAAAACATAGACAGCAAGAAGAGTCAGTCTTCTTTTACTTAAGTCGGCATTGTGCCTTTTGTATTTAATTCCGATGCAATTTCTGTGTTTCATCGTCAATAAGAAGGTCCAAGGGATGCAGTAAACCTGAAGTGAAGCATCGGTATCTAAAACTGGTCTCACAGGAGAGCTTCAAATGATAGATTGTAAGAAGAGTCAGTCTTCTTGTTTTTATGTCGACATTGTGACTTTTGTATTTAATTTCGACGCAATTTCTGTGTTTCATACGTCAACAAAACGGTCCAAGGGACACAGTAAACCTGAAGTAAAACATCGGCATCTAAAACTGGTCACACAGGAAAGGTTCAAATCATAGACAGTGAGAAGAGTCAGTCTTATTGTTTTTAAGTGGGCATTATGAAATTTGTATTTAATTCCGACGCAATTTCTGTGTTTCATCGTCAATAAGAAGGTCCAAGGGATACAGTAAACCTGAAGTGAAGCATCGGAATCAATACTGGTCTCACAGGAAAGGTTCAAAACATAGACAGTAAGAAGACTCAGTCTTCTTGTTCTTAAGTCGGCATTGTGCCTTTTGTATTTAATTACGTTGCAATATCTGTGTTTCATCGTCAATACGACGGTCCAAGGGATACAGTAAACCAAAGTGAAGCATCGGAATCAAAAACTGGTCTCACAGGAAAGGTCCAAATATAGACAGTAAGATGAGTTAGTCTTCTTGTACTTAAGTCGCCATTTTGACTTTTGTATTTAATTCCGATGCAATTTCGGTGGTTCATCGTCAGTCAGAAGGTCCAAGGGATACAGAAAACCTGAAGTGAAGCATCGGAATCTAAAACAGGTCTCGCAGGAAAGGTTCAAAACATAGACAGTATGAAGAGTCAGTCTTCTTGTACTTATGTCGGCATTGTGCCTTTTGTATTTAATTCCGATCCAATTTCTGTGTTTCATCGTCAATAAGAAGGTCCGAGGGATACACTAAACCTGAAGTGAAGCATCGGAAACTAAAACTGGACTCACAGGAAAGGTTCAATTCATAGAATGTAAGAAGAGTCAGTCCTCTTGTACTTAAGTCGGCATTGTGGCTTTTGTATTTAATTCCGATGCAATTACTGTGTTTCATCGGCAATAAGAAGGTCCAAGGGATACAGTAAACCTGAAGTAAAGCATCGGAATCAAACTGGTCTCACAGGAGAGGTTCAAAACGTAGACAGTAAGAAGAGTCAGTCTTCTTGTGCTTAAGTCGGCATTGTGCCTTTGTAATTAATTTCGACACAATTACTGTGTTTCATCGTCAATAAGAAGGTCCAAGGGATACAGTAAACCTGATGTGAAGCATCGGAATCAAAACTGGTCTCACAGGAAAGGTTCAAAACATAGACAGTAAGAGGAGTCACTCTTCTTGTACTTAAGTCGGCATTGTGCCTTTTATATTTATTCCGATGCAATTTCTGTGTTTCATCGTCAATAAGAATGTACCAGGGATACAGTAAACCTGAAACGAAGCATAGCAATCTAAAACTGGTCTCACAGGAAAGTTCAAATCATAGACAGTAAGGAGACTCTGTCTTCTTGTACATGAGTCGGCATTGTGCCTTTTGTATTTAATTCCGATGCATTTCTGTGTTTCATCGTCAACAAGAATGTACAAGGGATACAGTAAACCTGAAATTAATCATAGGAATTTAAAACTGGTCTCACAGGAAAGGTTTAAATAATAGACAGTAAGAAGACTCAGTCTTCTTGTACTTAGGTCGGCAATGTGCCTTTTGTATTTATTTCCGATGCAATTTCTGTGTTCCATCGTCAATATGAAGGTCCAAGGGATACAGTAATACCAAAGTGAAGGATCGGAATCTATAACTGGTCTCACAGGAAATTTTCAAAACATAGTCAGTAAGAAGAGTCAGTCTTCTTGTACGTAAGTCGGCATTTTGACTTTTGTATTTAATTCCGATGCAATTTCTCTGTTTCATCGTCAATAAGAAGGTCCAAGGGATACATTAACCCTGAAGTGAAGCATCGGAATCAAAAACTGGTCTCATAGTAAAGGTTCAATTCATAGAATGTAAGAAGAGTCAGTCCTCTTGTACTTAAGTCGGCAATGTGCCTTTTGTATTTAGTTCCGATGCAATTTCTATGTTCCATCGTCAAGAAGAAGGTCCAAGGGATACAGTAAACCTGAAGTAAAGCATCGGCATCTGAAACTGGTCTCACAGGATAGGTTCAAATCATAGACAGTAAGAAGAGTCAGTCTTCTTGTCTTTAAGTGGGCATTATGGCTTTTGTATTTAATTCCGACGCATTTTCTGTGTTTCATCGTCAATAAGAAAGTCCAAGGGAAACAGAAAACCTGAAGTGAAGCATCGGAATCAAGACTGGTCTCACAGGAATAGTTCAAAACATTGACTGTAAGAGGAGTTAGTTTACTTGTACTTAAGTCGGCATTGGTCCTTTGTATTTAATTCCAATGCAGCTTCTGTGGTTCATCGTCAGTCAGAAGGTCCAAGGGATACAGTAAACATGAAGTGAAGCATCGTAATCTAAAACAGGTCTCGCAGGAGAGGTTCACATTATAGACAGTAAGAAGAGTCAGTCTTCTTGCACTTAAGGCGGCATTGTGCCTTTTGTATGTAATTCCGATGCAATTTCTGTGTTTCATCGTCAATATGAGGGTCCAAGGGATACAGTAAACCAAAGTGAAGCATCGGAATCAAAAACTGTTCTCACGGGAGAGGTTCAAAGTATAGACAGTAAGATGAGTCAGTCTTCTTGTACTTAAGTCCGCATTTTGATTTTTGTATTCAATTCCGTTGCAATTTCTGTGTTTCCTCGTTAATAAGAAGGTCCAAGGGATACAGTAAACCTGAAGTGAAGCATCTGAATCTAAAACTGGTTTCACAGTAAAGATTCAAAACATAGACAGTAAGAAGAGTCAGTCTTCTTGTACTTAAGTCGGAATTGTACCTTTTGTATTTAATTCCAATGCAACTTCTGTGGTTCATCGTCAGTCAGGAGGTCCATGGGATACAGTAAACCTGAAGTGAAGCATCGTAATCTAAATCAGGTCTCGCAGGAAAGGTTCAAAACATAGACAGCAAGAAGAGTCAGTCTTCTTTTACTTAAGTCGGCATTGTGCCTTTTGTATTTAATTCCGATGCAATTTCTGTGTTTCATCGTCAATAAGAAGGTCCAAGGGATACAGTAAACCTGAACTAAGCATCGGAATCTAAAACTGATCACACAGGAAAGGTTCAAAACATAGACAGTATGAGGAGTCAGTCTTCATGTTTTTAAGTCGGCATTGTGCCTTTTGTATTTTCTACCGATGCAATTTCTGTATTTCATCGTCAAGAAGAAGGTCCAATTGATACAGTAAACTTGAACTAAAGCATTGGAATCTAAAACTGGTCTCACGGGACAGGTTCAAAACATAGACAGTAAGAAGAGTCGGTCTTCTTGTTTTTGAGTCGGCACTGTGCCTTTTGTATTTAATTCCGATGCAATTTCTGTGTTTCATCGTCAATAAGAAAGTCAGAGGGATACAGTAAACCTGAAGCGAAGCATCGGAATCAAAACTGGTCTCACAGGAAGGGTTCAAAACATAGACAGTAAGAGGAGTCAATTTTTATGTAATGAAGTCGGCCTTGTGTCTATTTTATTTAATTCCGATGCAATTTATGTGTTTCATCGTCAATAAGAAGGTCCAAGGGATACAGTAAACCTGAAGTGAAGCATCGGAGTCAAAACTAGTCTCACAGGAAAGGTCAAAACATAGACAGTAAGAGGAATCAGTCTTCTTGTACTAAACTCGGCATTGTGCCTCTTGTATTTAAATCCGATGCAATTTCTGTGTTTCATCGTCAATAAGAAGGTACAAGGGATACAGTAAACCTGAAATGAAGCATAGGAATCTAAAACTGGTCTCACAGGAAAGGTTCAAATCATAGACAGTAAGAAGACTCAGTATTCTTGTACTTAAGTCGGCATTGTGATTTTTGTATTTAATGCCGATGCAATTTCTTTCTTTCATTGTCAATAAAAAGGTCCAAGGGATGCAGTAAACCTGAAGTGAAGCATCGGCATCTAAAACTGGTCTCACAGGAGAGCTTCAAATGATAGATTGTAAGAAGAGTCAGTCTTTTTGTTTTTATGTCGACATTGTGACTTTTGTATTTAATTTCGACGCAATTTCTGTGTTTCATACGTCAACAAAACGGTCCAAGGGACACAGTAAACCTGAAGTAAAACATCGGCATCTAAAACTGGTCACACAGGAAAGGTTCAAATCATAGACAGTGAGAAGAGTCAGTCTTATTGTTTTTAAGTGGGCATTATGAAATTTGTATTTAATTCCGACGCAATTTCTGTGTTTCATCGTCAATAAGAAGGTCCAAGGGATACAGTAAACCTGAAGTGAAGCATCGGAATCAATACTGGTCTCACAGGAAAGGTTCAAAACATAGACAGTAAGAAGACTCAGTCTTCTTGTTCTTAAGTCGGCATTGTGCCTTTTGTATTTAATTACGTTGCAATATCTGTGTTTCATCGTCAATACGACGGTCCAAGGGATACAGTAAACCAAAGTGAAGCATCGGAATCAAAAACTGGTCTCGCAGGAAAGGTTCAAAACATAGACAGTATGAAGAGTCAGTCTTCTTGTACTTATGTCGGCATTGTGCCTTTTGTATTTAATTCCGATCCAATTTCTGTGTTTCATCGTCAATAAGAAGGTCCGAGGGATACACTAAACCTGAAGTGAAGCATCGGAAACTAAAACTGGACTCACAGGAAAGGTTCAATTCATAGAATGTAAGAAGAGTCAGTCCTCTTGTACTTAAGTCGGCATTGTGGCTTTTGTATTTAATTCCGATGCAATTACTGTGTTTCATCGGCAATAAGAAGGTCCAAGGGATACAGTAAACCTGAAGTAAAGCATCGGAATCAAACTGGTCTCACAGGAGAGGTTCAAAACGTAGACAGTAAGAAGAGTCAGTCTTCTTGTGCTTAAGTCGGCATTGTGCCTTTGTAATTAATTTCGACACAATTACTGTGTTTCATCGTCAATAAGAAGGTCCAAGGGATACAGTAAACCTGATGTGAAGCATCGGAATCAAAACTGGTCTCACAGGAAAGGTTCAAAACATAGACAGTAAGAGGAGTCACTCTTCTTGTACTTAAGTCGGCATTGTGCCTTTTATATTTATTCCGATGCAATTTCTGTGTTTCATCGTCAATAAGAATGTACCAGGGATACAGTAAACCTGAAACGAAGCATAGCAATCTAAAACTGGTCTCACAGGAAAGTTCAAATCATAGACAGTAAGGAGACTCTGTCTTCTTGTACATGAGTCGGCATTGTGCCTTTTGTATTTAATTCCGATGCATTTCTGTGTTTCATCGTCAACAAGAATGTACAAGGGATACAGTAAACCTGAAATTAATCATAGGAATTTAAAACTGGTCTCACAGGAAAGGTTTAAATAATAGACAGTAAGAAGACTCAGTCTTCTTGTACTTAGGTCGGCAATGTGCCTTTTGTATTTATTTCCGATGCAATTTCTGTGTTCCATCGTCAATATGAAGGTCCAAGGGATACAGTAATACCAAAGTGAAGGATCGGAATCTATAACTGGTCTCACAGGAAATTTTCAAAACATAGTCAGTAAGAAGAGTCAGTCTTCTTGTACGTAAGTCGGCATTTTGACTTTTGTATTTAATTCCGATGCAATTTCTCTGTTTCATCGTCAATAAGAAGGTCCAAGGGATACATTAACCCTGAAGTGAAGCATCGGAATCAAAAACTGGTCTCATAGTAAAGGTTCAATTCATAGAATGTAAGAAGAGTCAGTCCTCTTGTACTTAAGTCGGCAATGTGCCTTTTGTATTTAGTTCCGATGCAATTTCTATGTTCCATCGTCAAGAAGAAGGTCCAAGGGATACAGTAAACCTGAAGTAAAGCATCGGCATCTGAAACTGGTCTCACAGGATAGGTTCAAATCATAGACAGTAAGAAGAGTCAGTCTTCTTGTCTTTAAGTGGGCATTATGGCTTTTGTATTTAATTCCGACGCATTTTCTGTGTTTCATCGTCAATAAGAAAGTCCAAGGGAAACAGAAAACCTGAAGTGAAGCATCGGAATCAAGACTGGTCTCACAGGAATAGTTCAAAACATTGACTGTAAGAGGAGTTAGTTTACTTGTACTTAAGTCGGCATTGGTCCTTTGTATTTAATTCCAATGCAGCTTCTGTGGTTCATCGTCAGTCAGAAGGTCCAAGGGATACAGTAAACATGAAGTGAAGCATCGTAATCTAAAACAGGTCTCGCAGGAGAGGTTCACATTATAGACAGTAAGAAGAGTCAGTCTTCTTGCACTTAAGGCGGCATTGTGCCTTTTGTATGTAATTCCGATGCAATTTCTGTGTTTCATCGTCAATATGAGGGTCCAAGGGATACAGTAAACCAAAGTGAAGCATCGGAATCAAAAACTGTTCTCACGGGAGAGGTTCAAAGTATAGACAGTAAGATGAGTCAGTCTTCTTGTACTTAAGTCCGCATTTTGATTTTTGTATTCAATTCCGTTGCAATTTCTGTGTTTCCTCGTTAATAAGAAGGTCCAAGGGATACAGTAAACCTGAAGTGAAGCATCTGAATCTAAAACTGGTTTCACAGTAAAGATTCAAAACATAGACAGTAAGAAGAGTCAGTCTTCTTGTACTTAAGTCGGAATTGTACCTTTTGTATTTAATTCCAATGCAACTTCTGTGGTTCATCGTCAGTCAGGAGGTCCATGGGATACAGTAAACCTGAAGTGAAGCATCGTAATCTAAATCAGGTCTCGCAGGAAAGGTTCAAAACATAGACAGCAAGAAGAGTCAGTCTTCTTTTACTTAAGTCGGCATTGTGCCTTTTGTATTTAATTCCGATGCAATTTCTGTGTTTCATCGTCAATAAGAAGGTCCAAGGGATACAGTAAACCTGAACTAAGCATCGGAATCTAAAACTGATCACACAGGAAAGGTTCAAAACATAGACAGTATGAGGAGTCAGTCTTCATGTTTTTAAGTCGGCATTGTGCCTTTTGTATTTTCTACCGATGCAATTTCTGTATTTCATCGTCAAGAAGAAGGTCCAATTGATACAGTAAACTTGAACTAAAGCATTGGAATCTAAAACTGGTCTCACGGGACAGGTTCAAAACATAGACAGTAAGAAGAGTCGGTCTTCTTGTTTTTGAGTCGGCACTGTGCCTTTTGTATTTAATTCCGATGCAATTTCTGTGTTTCATCGTCAATAAGAAAGTCAGAGGGATACAGTAAACCTGAAGCGAAGCATCGGAATCAAAACTGGTCTCACAGGAAGGGTTCAAAACATAGACAGTAAGAGGAGTCAATTTTTATGTAATGAAGTCGGCCTTGTGTCTATTTTATTTAATTCCGATGCAATTTATGTGTTTCATCGTCAATAAGAAGGTCCAAGGGATACAGTAAACCTGAAGTGAAGCATCGGAGTCAAAACTAGTCTCACAGGAAAGGTCAAAACATAGACAGTAAGAGGAATCAGTCTTCTTGTACTAAACTCGGCATTGTGCCTCTTGTATTTAAATCCGATGCAATTTCTGTGTTTCATCGTCAATAAGAAGGTACAAGGGATACAGTAAACCTGAAATGAAGCATAGGAATCTAAAACTGGTCTCACAGGAAAGGTTCAAATCATAGACAGTAAGAAGACTCAGTATTCTTGTACTTAAGTCGGCATTGTGATTTTTGTATTTAATGCCGATGCAATTTCTTTCTTTCATTGTCAATAAAAAGGTCCAAGGGATGCAGTAAACCTGAAGTGAAGCATCGGCATCTAAAACTGGTCTCACAGGAGAGCTTCAAATGATAGATTGTAAGAAGAGTCAGTCTTTTTGTTTTTATGTCGACATTGTGACTTTTGTATTTAATTTCGACGCAATTTCTGTGTTTCATACGTCAACAAAACGGTCCAAGGGACACAGTAAACCTGAAGTAAAACATCGGCATCTAAAACTGGTCACACAGGAAAGGTTCAAATCATAGACAGTGAGAAGAGTCAGTCTTATTGTTTTTAAGTGGGCATTATGAAATTTGTATTTAATTCCGACGCAATTTCTGTGTTTCATCGTCAATAAGAAGGTCCAAGGGATACAGTAAACCTGAAGTGAAGCATCGGAATCAATACTGGTCTCACAGGAAAGGTTCAAAACATAGACAGTAAGAAGACTCAGTCTTCTTGTTCTTAAGTCGGCATTGTGCCTTTTGTATTTAATTACGTTGCAATATCTGTGTTTCATCGTCAATACGACGGTCCAAGGGATACAGTAAACCAAAGTGAAGCATCGGAATCAAAAACTGGTCTCACAGGAAAGGTCCAAATATAGACAGTAAGATGAGTTAGTCTTCTTGTACTTAAGTCGCCATTTTGACTTTTGTATTTAATTCCGATGCAATTTCGGTGGTTCATCGTCAGTCAGAAGGTCCAAGGGATACAGAAAACCTGAAGTGAAGCATCGGAATCTAAAACAGGTCTCGCAGGAAAGGTTCAAAACATAGACAGTATGAAGAGTCAGTCTTCTTGTACTTATGTCGGCATTGTGCCTTTTGTATTTAATTCCGATCCAATTTCTGTGTTTCATCGTCAATAAGAAGGTCCGAGGGATACACTAAACCTGAAGTGAAGCATCGGAAACTAAAACTGGACTCACAGGAAAGGTTCAATTCATAGAATGTAAGAAGAGTCAGTCCTCTTGTACTTAAGTCGGCATTGTGGCTTTTGTATTTAATTCCGATGCAATTACTGTGTTTCATCGGCAATAAGAAGGTCCAAGGGATACAGTAAACCTGAAGTAAAGCATCGGAATCAAACTGGTCTCACAGGAGAGGTTCAAAACGTAGACAGTAAGAAGAGTCAGTCTTCTTGTGCTTAAGTCGGCATTGTGCCTTTGTAATTAATTTCGACACAATTACTGTGTTTCATCGTCAATAAGAAGGTCCAAGGGATACAGTAAACCTGATGTGAAGCATCGGAATCAAAACTGGTCTCACAGGAAAGGTTCAAAACATAGACAGTAAGAGGAGTCACTCTTCTTGTACTTAAGTCGGCATTGTGCCTTTTATATTTATTCCGATGCAATTTCTGTGTTTCATCGTCAATAAGAATGTACCAGGGATACAGTAAACCTGAAACGAAGCATAGCAATCTAAAACTGGTCTCACAGGAAAGTTCAAATCATAGACAGTAAGGAGACTCTGTCTTCTTGTACATGAGTCGGCATTGTGCCTTTTGTATTTAATTCCGATGCATTTCTGTGTTTCGTCGTCAACAAGAATGTACAAGGGATACAGTAAACCTGAAATTAGTCATAGGAATTTAAAACTGGTCTCACAGGAAAGGTTTAAATAATAGACAGTAAGAAGACTCAGTCTTCTTGTACTTAGGTCGGCAATGTGCCTTTTGTATTTATTTCCGATGCAATTTCTGTGTTCCATCGTCAATATGAAGGTCCAAGGGATACAGTAATACCAAAGTGAAGGATCGGAATCTATAACTGGTCTCACAGGAAATTTTCAAAACATAGTCAGTAAGAAGAGTCAGTCTTCTTGTACGTAAGTCGGCATTTTGACTTTTGTATTTAATTCCGATGCAATTTCTCTGTTTCATCGTCAATAAGAAGGTCCAAGGGATACATTAACCCTGAAGTGTAGCATCGGAATCAAAAACTGGTCTCATAGTAAAGGTTCAATTCATAGAATGTAAGAAGAGTCAGTCCTCTTGTACTTAAGTCGGCAATGTGCCTTTTGTATTTAGTTCCGATGCAATTTCTATGTTCCATCGTCAATAAGAAGGTCCAAGGGATACAGTAAACCTGAAGTAAAGCATCGGCATCTGAAACTGGTCTCACAGGATAGGTTCATACATAGACAGTAAGAAGAGTCAGTCTTCTTGTCTTTAAGTGGGCATTATGGCTTTTGTATTTAATTCCGACGCATTTTCTGTGTTTCATCGTCAATAAGAAAGTCCAAGGGAAACAGAAAACCTGAAGTGAAGCATCGGAATCAAGACTGGTCTCACAGGAATAGTTCAAAACATTGACTGTAAGAGGAGTTAGTTTTCTTGTACTTAAGTCGGCATTGGTCCTTTGTATTTAATTCCAATGCAGCTTCTGTGGTTCATCGTCAGTCAGAAGGTCCAAGGGATACAGTAAACATGAAGTGAAGCATCGTAATCTAAAACAGGTCTCGCAGGAGAGGTTCACATTATAGACAGTAAGAAGAGTCAGTCTTCTTGTACTTAAGGCGGCATTGTGCCTTTTGTATGTAATTCCGATGCAATTTCTGTGTTTCATCGTCAATATGAGGGTCCAAGGGATACAGTAAACCAAAGTGAAGCACCGGAATCAAAAACTGTTCTCACGGGAGAGGTTCAAAGTATAGACAGTAAGATGAGTCAGTCTTCTTGTACTTAAGTCCGCATTTTGATTTTTGTATTCAATTCCGTTGCAATTTCTGTGTTTCCTCGTTAATAAGAAGGTCCAAGGGATACAGTAAACCTGAAGTGAAGCATCTGAATCTAAAACTGGTTTCACAGTAAAGATTCAAAACATAGACAGTAAGAAGAGTCAGTCTTCTTGTACTTAAGTCGGAATTGTACCTTTTGTATTTAATTCCAATGCAACTTCTGTGGTTCATCGTCAGTCAGGAGGTCCATGGGATAAGGTAAACCTGAAGTGAAGCATCGTAATCTAAATCAGGTCTCGCAGGAAAGGTTCAAATCATAGACAGCAAGAAGAGTCAGTCTTCTTTTACTTAAGTCGGCATTGTGCCTTTTGTATTTAATTCCGATGCAATTTCTGTGTTTCATCGTCAATAAGAAGGTCCAAGGGATACAGTAAACCTGAACTAAGCATCGGAATCTAAAACTGATCACACAGGAATGGTTCAAAACATAGACAGTATGAGGAGTCAGTCTTCATGTTTTTAAGTCGGCATTGTGCCTTTTGTATTTAATACCGATGCAATTTCTGTATTTCATCGTCAAGAAGAAGGTCCAATTGATACAGTAAACTTGAACTAAAGCATTGGAATCTAAAACTGGTCTCACGGGACAGGTTCAAAACATAGACAGTAAGAAGAGTCGGTCTTCTTGTTTTTGAGTCGGCACTGTGCCTTTTGTATTTAATTCCGATGCAATTTCTGTGTTTCATCGTCAATAAGAAAGTCAGAGGGATACAGTAAACCTGAAGCGAAGCATCGGAATCAAAACTGGTCTCACAGGAAGGGTTCAAAACATAGACAGTAAGAGGAGTCAATTTTTATGTAATGAAGTCGGCCTTGTGTCTATTTTATTTAATTCCGATGCAATTTATGTGTTTCATCGTCAATAAGAAGGTCCAAGGGATACAGTAAACCTGAAGTGAAGCATCGGAGTCAAAACTAGTCTCACAGGAAAGGTCAAAACATAGACAGTCTTCTTGTACTAAACTCGGCATTGTGCCTCTTGTATTTAAATCCGATGCAATTTCTGTGTTTCATCGTCAATAAGAAGGTACAAGGGATACAGTAAACCTGAAATGAAGCATAGGAATCTAAAACTGGTCTCACAGGAAAGGTTCAAATCATAGACAGTAAGAAGACTCAGTATTCTTGTACTTAAGTCGGCATTGTGATTTTTGTATTTAATGCCGATGCAATTTCTTTCTTTCATTGTCAATAAAAAGGTCCAAGGGATGCAGTAAACCTGAAGTGAAGCATCGGTATCTAAAACTGGTCTCACAGGAGAGCTTCAAATGATAGATTGTAAGAAGAGTCAGTCTTCTTGTTTTTATGTCGACATTGTGACTTTTGTATTTAATTTCGACGCAATTTCTGTGTTTCATACGTCAACAAAACGGTCCAAGGGACACAGTAAACTTGAAGTAAATCATCGGCATCTAAAACTGGTCACACAGGAAAGATTCAAATCATAGACAGTGAGAAGAGTCAGTCTTATTGTTTTTAAGTGGGCATTATGAAATTTGTATTTAATTCCGACGCAATTTCTGTGTTTCATCGTCAATAAGAAGGTCCAAGGGATACAGTAAACCTGAAGTGAAGCATCGGAATCAATACTGGTCTCACAGGAAAGGTTCAAAACATAGACAGTAAGAAGACTCAGTCTTCTTGTTCTTAAGTCGGCATTGTGCCTTTTGTATTTAATTACGTTGCAATATCTGTGTTTCATCGTCAATACGACGGTCCAAGGGATACAGTAAACCAAAGTGAAGCATCGGAATCAAAAACTGGTCTCACAGGAAAGGTCCAAATATAGACAGTAAGATGAGTTAGTCTTCTTGTACTTAAGTCGCCATTTTGACTTTTGTATTTAATTCCGATGCAATTTCGGTGGTTCATCGTCAGTCAGAAGGTCCAAGGGATACAGAAAACCTGAAGTGAAGCATCGGAATCTAAAACAGGTCTCGCAGGAAAGGTTCAAAACATAGACAGTATGAAGAGTCAGTCTTCTTGTACTTATGTCGGCATTGTGCCTTTTGTATTTAATTCCGATCCAATTTCTGTGTTTCATCGTCAATAAGAAGGTCCGAGGGATACACTAAACCTGAAGTGAAGCATCGGAAACTAAAACTGGACTCACAGGAAAGGTTCAATTCATAGAATGTAAGAAGAGTCAGTCCTCTTGTACTTAAGTCGGCATTGTGGCTTTTGTATTTAATTCCGATGCAATTACTGTGTTTCATCGGCAATAAGAAGGTCCAAGGGATACAGTAATACCAAAGTGAAGGATCGGAATCTATAACTGGTCTCACAGGAAATTTTCAAAACATAGTCAGTAAGAAGAGTCAGTCTTCTTGTACGTAAGTCGGCATTTTGACTTTTGTATTTAATTCCGATGCAATTTCTCTGTTTCATCGTCAATAGGAAGGTCCAAGGGATACATTAACCCTGAAGTGAAGCATCGGAATCAAAAACTGGTCTCATAGTAAAGGTTCAATTCATAGAATGTAAGAAGAGTCAGTCCTCTTGTACTTAAGTCGGCAATGTGCCTTTTGTATTTAGTTCCGATGCAATTTCTATGTTCCATCGTCAATAAGAAGGTCCAAGGGATACAGTAAACCTGAAGTAAAGCATCGGCATCTGAAACTGGTCTCACAGGATAGGTTCAAATCATAGACAGTAAGAAGAGTCAGTCTTCTTGTCTTTAAGTGGGCATTATGGCTTTTGTATTTAATTCCGACGCATTTTCTGTGTTTCATCGTCAATAAGAAAGTCCAAGGGAAACAGAAAACCTGAAGTGAAGCATCGGAATCAAGTCTGGTCTCACAGGAATAGTTCAAAACATTGACTGTAAGAGGAGTTAGTTTTCTTGTACTTAAGTCGGCATTGGTCCTTTGTATTTAATTCCAATGCAGCTTCTGTGGTTCATCGTCAGTCAGAAGGTCCAAGGGATACAGTAAACATGAAGTGAAGCATCGTAATCTAAAACAGGTCTCGCAGGAGAGGTTCACATTATAGACAGTAAGAAGAGTCAGTCTTCTTGTACTTAAGGCGGCATTGTGCCTTTTGTTTTTAATTCCAATGCAACTTCTGTGGTTCTTCGTCAGTCAGAAGGTCCAAGGGATACAGTAAACCTGACGTGAAGCATCGGAATCTAAAACTGGTCTCACAGGAAAGGTTCAAATCATAGAATGTAAGAAGAGTCAGCCCTCTTGTACTTAAGTCGGCGTTGTGCCTTTTGTATTTAATTCCGATGCAATTTCTGTGATTCATCGTCAATATGAAGATCCAAGGGATACAGTAAACCTGAAGTGAAACATCGGAATCAAAACTGGTCTCACAGGAAAGGTTCAAATCGTAAAACGTAAGAAGAGTCTCTTGTACTTAAGTCGGCATTGTGCCTTTTATATTTATTTCCGATGCAATTGTTGTGTTTCATCGTCAATATGAAGGTCCAAGGGATACAGTAAACCTGAAATTAAGCATAGGAATCTAAAACTGGTCTCACAGGAAAGGTTTAAATCATAGACAGTAAGAAGACTCAGTCTTCTCGTATTTAGGTCGGCAATGTGCCTTTTGTATTTCTTTCCGATGCAATTTCTGTGTTTCATCGTCAATATGGAAGTCCAAGGGATACAGTAATACCAAAGTGAAGCATTGGAATCTAAAACTGGTCTCACAGGAAATTTTCAAAACGTAGACAGTAAGAAGAGTCAGTGTTCTGGTACGTAAGTCGGCATTTTGACTTTTGTATCTAATTCCGATGCAATTTCTGTGTTTCATCGTCAATATGAAGGTCCAAGGGATACATTAACCCTGAAGTGAAGCATCGGAAACTAAAACTGGTCTCACAGGAAAGGTTCAATTCATAGAATGTAAGAAGAGTCAGTCTTCTTGTACGTAAGTCGGCATTTTGACTTTTGTATTTAATTCCGATGCAATTTCTGTGTTTCATCGTCAATAAGAAAGTCTGAGGGATACAGTAAACCTGAAGTGAAGCATCGGAATCAAAACTGGTCTCACAGGAAGGGTTCAAAACATAGACAGTAAGAGGAGTCAATTTTTTTGTAATTAAGTCGGCATTGTGCCTATTGTATTTAATTCCGATGCAATTTATGTGTTTCATCGTCAATAAGAAGGTCCAAGGGATACAGTAAACCTGAAGTGAAGCATCGGAATCAAAACTAGTCTCACAGGAAAGGTCAAAACATAGACAGTCAGAGGAATCAGTCTTCTTGTACTAAACTCGGCATTGTGCCTCTTGTATTTAAATCCGATGCAATTTCTGTGTTTCATCGTCAATAAGAAGGTACAAGGGATACAGTAAACCTGAAATGAAGCATTGGAATCTAAAACTGGTCTCACAGGAAAGGTTCAAATCATAGACAGTAAGAAGACTCAGTATTCTTGTACTTAAGTCGGCATTGTGATTTTTGTATTTAATGCCGATGCAATTTCTTTCTTTCATTGTCAATAAAACGGTCAAAGGGATACAGTAAACCTGAAGTGAAGCATCGGAATCTAAAACTGGTCTCACAGGAGAGCTTCAAATGATAGATTGTAAGAAGAGTCAGTCTTCCTGTTTTTATGTCGACATTGTGACTTTTGTATTTAATTCCGACGCAATTTCTGTGTTTCATACGTCAACAAAACGGTCCAAGGGACACAGTAAACCTGAAGTAAAACATCGGCATCTAAAACTGGTCACACAGGAAAGGTTCAAATCATAGACAGTGAGAAGAGTCAGTCTTATTGTTTTTAAGTGGGCATTATGAAATTTGTATTTAATTCCGACGCAATTTCTGTGTTTCATCGTCAATAAGAAGGTCCAAGGGATACAGTAAACCTGAAGTGAAGCATCGGAATCAATACTGGTCTCACAGGAAAGGTTCAAAACATAGACAGTAAGAAGACTCAGTCTTCTTGTTCTTAAGTCGGCATTGTGCCTTTTGTATTTAATTACGTTGCAATATCTGTGTTTCATCGTCAATACGACGGTCCAAGGGATACAGTAAACCAAAGTGAAGCATCGGAATCAAAAACTGGTCTCACAGGAAAGGTCCAAATATAGACAGTAAGATGAGTTAGTCTTCTTGTACTTAAGTCGCCATTTTGACTTTTGTATTTAATTCCGATGCAATTTCGGTGGTTCATCGTCAGTCAGAAGGTCCAAGGGATACAGAAAACCTGGAGTGAAGCATCGGAATCTAAAACAGGTCTCGCAGGAAAGGTTCAAAACATAGACAGTATGAAGAGTCAGTCTTCTTGTACTTAAGTCGGCATTGTGCCTTTTGTATTTAATTCCGATGCAATTTCTGTGTTTCATTGTCAATAAGAAGGTCCGAGGGATACACTAAACCTGAAGTGAAGCATCGGAAACTAAAACTGGACTCACAGGAAAGGTTCAATTCATAGAATGTAAGAAGAGTCAGTCCTCTTGTACTTAAGTCGGCATTGTGGCTTTTGTATTTAATTCCGATGCAATTACTGTGTTTCATCGGCAATAAGAAGGTCCAAGGGATACAAAAAACCTGAAGTAAAGCATCGGAATCAAAACTGGTCTCACAGGAGAGGTTCAAAACGTAGACAGTAAGAAGAGTCAGTCTTCTTGTACTTAAGTCGGCATTGTGCCTTTTGTAATTAATTTCGATACAATTACTGTGTTTCATCGTCAATAAGAAGGTCCAAGGGATACAGTAAACCTGAAGTGAAGCATCGGAATCAAAACTGGTCTCACAGGAAAGGTTCAAAACATAGACAGTAAGAGGAGTCACTCTTCTTGTACTTAAGTCGGCATTGTGCCTTTTATATTTATTCCGATGCAATTTCTGTGTTTCATCGTCAATACGAATGTCCCAGGGATACAGTAAACCTGAAATGAAGCATAGGAATCTAAAACTGGTCTCACAGTAAAGGTTCAATTCATAGAATGTAAGAAGAGTCAGTCTTCAGGTTTTTAAGTCGGCATTGTGCCTATTGCATTTAATACCGATGCAATTTCTGTGTTTCATCGTCAATAAGAAGGTCCAAGGGATACAGTAAACGTGAAGTAAAGCATCGGCATCTATAACTGCTCTCACAGGATAGGTACAAAACATAGACAGTAAGAAGAGTCAGTCTTCAGGTTTTTAAGTCGGCATTGTAACTTTTGCATTTAATACCGACGCAATTTCTGTGTTTCATCGTCAATAAGAAGGTCCAAGGGATACAGTAAACCTGAAGTGAAGCATCGGAATCTAAACTGGTCTCACAGGAAAGGTTCAATTCATAGAATGTAAGAAGAGTCAGTCCTCTTGTACTTAAGTCGGCATTGTGCCCTTTGTATTTAGTTCCGATGCAATTTCAATGTTCCATCGTCAATAAGATGGTCCAAGGGATACAGTAAACGTGAAGTAAAGCATCGGCATCTATAACTGCTCTCACAGGACAGGTACAAAACATAGACAGTAAGAAGAGTCAGTCTTCTTGTTTTTAAGTGGGCATTGTGGCTTTTGTATTTAATTCCGACGCAATTTCTGTGTTACATCGTCAATAAGTAAGTCCAAGGGAAACAGTAAACCTGAAGTGAAGCATCGGAATGAAAACTGGTCTCACAGAAATGGTTCAAAACATAGACAGTAAGAGGAGGTAGTTTTCTTGTACTTAAGTCGGCATTGTTGCTTTTGTATTTAATTCCAATGCATCTTCTGTGGTTCATCGTCAGTCAGAAGGTCCAAGGGATACAGTATACCTGAAGTAAAGCATCGTAATCTAAAACAGGTCTCGCAGGAAAAGTTCAAAACATAGACAGTAAGAAGAGTCAGTCTTCTTGTACTTAGGTCGGCATTGTGCCTTTTGTATTTAATTCCGATGCAATTTCTCTGTTTCATCGACAATAAGAAGGTCCAAGGGATACAGTAAACCTGAAGTGAAGCATCAGAATCTAAAACTATTCTCACAGGAAAGGTTCAAAATATAGACACTAAGATGAGTCACTCTTCTTGTACTTAAGTCGGCATTTTGATTTTTGTATGTAATTCCGTTGCAATTTCCGTGTTTCATCGTCAATAAGAAGGTCCAAGGGATACAGTAAACCTGAAGTGAAGCATCGGAATCTAAAACTGGTCTCACAGTAAAGATTCAAATATAGATATTAAGAAGAGTCAGTCTTCTTCTACTCAAGTCGGCATTGTTTCTTTTGTATTTAATTCCAATGCAACTTCTGTGGTTCATCGTCAGTCAGAAGGTCAAAGGGATACAGTAAACCTGAAGTGAAACATCGGAAACTAAAACTGGTCTCACACGAAAGTTAAAGTCATAGAATGTAAGAAGAGGCAGTCCTCTTGTACTTAAGTCGGCATTGTGCCTTATGTGTTTAAATCCGATGCAATTTCTTGTTTCATCGTCAATAAGAAGGTCAAAGGGATACAGTAAACCTGAATAAAGCATGGGAATCTAAAACTGATCACACAGGAAAGGTTCAAAACATAGACAGTAAGAGGAGTCAGTCTTCATGTTTTTAAGTCGACATTGTGCCTTTTGTATTTAATACCGACGCAATTTCTGTGCTTCATCGTCAATAAAAAGGTCCAAGGGATACAGTAAACCTGAAGTGAAGCATCGGTATCTAAACTGGTCTCACAGTAATGGTTCAAAACATAGACAGTAAGAAGAACAGTCATTTGTTCTTAAGTCGGCATTGTGCCTTTTGTATTTAATTCCGATGCAATTTCTGTGTTTCATCGTCAATATGAAGATACAAGGGATGCAGTAAAGCCGAAGTGAAGCATCGGAATCAAAACAGGTCTCACAGGAAAGGTTCAAATCGTAGAAAGTATGAAGAGTCAGTCCTCTTGTACTTAAGTCGGCATTGTGTCTTTTGTATTTAATTCCGATGCAGTTTCTGTGTTTCACCGTCAATAAGAAAGTCTGAGGGATACTGTAACCTGAAGTGAAGCATCGGAATCTAAAACTGGTCACACTGGAGAGTTTCAAAGCATAGAGAGTAAGATGAGTCAGTGTTCTTGTTTTAAGTGGGCATTGTGCCTTTTGTATTTAATTCCGACGCAATTTCTGTGTTTCATCCTCAACAAGAAAGTCCAATTGATACAGTAAACCTAAGTGAAGCATCGGAATCAAAACTGGTCTCACAGGAATGGTTCATAACATACATAGTAACACGAGTCAGTCTTCTTGTACTTAAGTCGGCATTGTGCCTTTTGTATGTAATTTCGATGTAATTTCTGTGTTTCATCGTCAATATGAGGGTCCAAGGGATACAGTAAACCAAAGTGAAGCATCGGAATGTAAAACTGGTCTCACGGGAGAGGTTCAAAGTATAGACAGTAAGATGAGTCAGACTTCTTGTACTTAAGTCAGCATTTTTATTTTTGTATTGAATTCCGTTGCAATTTCTGTGTTTCCTCGTTAATAAGAAGGTCCAAGGGATACAGTAAACCTGAAGTGAAGCATCTGAATCTAAAACTGGTTTCACAGTAAAGATTCAAAACATAGACAGTAAGAAGAGTCAGTCTTCCTGTACTTAAGTCGGAATTGTAGCTTTTGTATTTAATTCCAATGCAACGTCTGTGGTTTATCGTCAGTCAGGAGGTCCATGGGATACAGTAAACCTGACGTGAAGCATCGTAATCTAAATCAGGTCTCGCAGGAAAGGTTCAAAACATAGACAGCAAGAAGAGTCAGTCTTCTTGTACTTAAGTCGGCATTGCGCCTTTTGTATTTCATTCCGATGCAATTTCTGTGATTCATCGTCAATACGAAGATCCAAGGGATACAGTAAACCTGAAGTGAAACATCGAAATCAAAACTGGTCTCACAGGAAAGGTTCAAATCGTAAAACGTAAGAAGAGTCTCTAGTACTTAAGTCGGCATTGTGCCTTTTATATTTATTTCCGATGCAATTTCTGTGTTTCATCGTCAATAAGGAGGTCCAAGGGATACATTAACCCTGCAGTGAAGCATGGGAAACTAAAACTGGTCTCACAGAGAAGGTTCAATTCATAGAATGTAAGAAGAGTCAGTCCTCTTGTACTTAAGTCGGCATTGTTGGTTTTGTATTTAGTTCCGATGCAATTTCTATGATCCATCGTCAATAAGAAGGTCCAACGGATACAGTAAACCTGAAGTAAAGCATCGGCATCTAAAACTGGTCTCACAGGATTGGTTCAAAACATAGACAGTAAGAAGAGTCAGCCTTCTTGTTTTTAAGTGGGCATTGTGGCTTTTGTATTTAATTCCGACGCAATATCTGTGTTTCATCGGCAATAAGAAAGTCCAAGAGAAACAGTAAACCTGAAGTGAAGCATCGGAATCAAAACTGGTCTCACAGGAATGGTTCAAAACATAGACAGTAAGAGGAGTTAGTTTTCTTGTTCTTAAGTCGGCATTGTTCCTTTTGTATTTAATTCCAATGCAACTTCTGTGGTTCATCAACAGTCAGAAGGTCCAAGGGATACTGTAAACCTGAAGTGAGGCATCGTAATCTAAAACAGGTCTCGCAGGAAAGGTTCAAAACATAGACAGTAAGAAGAGTCAGTCTTCTTGTACTTAAGTCGGCATTGTGCCTTTTGTATTTAATTCCGATGCAATTTCTGTGTTTCATCGTCAATAAGAAGGTCCAAGGGATACAGTAAACCTGAAGTGAAGCATCGGAATCTAAACTGGTCTCACAGGAAAGGTTCAATTCATAGAATGTAAGAAGAGTCAGTCCTCTTGTACTTAAGTCGGCATTGTGCCCTTTGTATTTAGTTCCGATGCAATTTCTATGTTCCATCGTCAGTAAGATGGTCCAAGGGATACAGTAAACGTGAAGTAAGGCATCGGCATCTATAACTGGTCTCACAGGATAGGTACAAAACATAGACAGTAAGAGGAGTCAGTCTTCTTGTTTTTAAGTGGGCATTGTGGCTTTTGTATTTAATTCCGACGCAATTTCTGTGTTTCATCGTCAATAAGTAAGTCCAAGGGAAACAGTAAACCTGAAGTGAAGCATCGGAATCAAAACTGGTCTCACAGAAATGGTTCAAAACATAGACAGTAAGAGGAGTTAGTTTTCTTGTACTTAAGTCGGCATTGTTCCTTTTGTATTTAATTCCAATGCAACTTCTGTGGTTCATCGTCAGTGAGAAGGTCCAAGGGATACATTAAACCTGAAGTAAAGCATCGTAATCTAAAACAGGTCTCGCAGGAAAAGTTCAAAACATAGACAGTAAGAAGAGTCAGTCTCCTTGTACTTAATTCGGCATTGTGCTTTTTGTATTTAATTCCGATGCAATTTCTGTGTTTGATCGTCATTAAGGAGGTCCATGGTTCAAATGGCTCAAATTGCTCTGAGCACTATGGGTCTCAACTGCTGAGGTCATTAGTCCCCTAGAACATAGAACTAGTTCAACCTAACTAACCTGAGGATATCACAAACAACCATGCCTAAGGCTGGATTCGAACCTGAGACCGTAGCGGTCTAGCGGTTCCAGACTGCAGCGCCTATAACCGCACGGCCACTTCGGCTGGCCAAGGTCCAAGGGATGCAGTAAACCTGAAGTGAAGCATCGGAATCAAAACTGGTCTCACAGGAAAGGTTCAAAACATAGACAGTAAGAGGAGTCAGTCTTCTTGTACTTAAGTCGGCATTGCGCCTTTTGTATTTAATTCCGATGCGATTTCTGTGTTTCATCGTCAATAAGAAGGTCCAAGGGATACAGTAAACCTGAAGTGAAGCATCGGAATCTAAAACTGGTCTCACAGCAAAGATTCAAAACATAGACAGTAAGAAGAGTCAGTCTTCTTGTACTTAAGGCGGCATTGTGCCTTTTCTTTTTAATTCCAATGCAACTTCTGTGGTTCCTCGTCAGTCAAAAGGTCCAAGGGATACAGTGAACGTGAAGTGAAGCATCGTAATCTAAAACAGGTCTCGCAGGAAAGGTTCAAAACATAGACAGTAAGAAGAGTCAGTCTTCTTGTACTTAAGTCGGAATTGTGCCTTTTGTGTTTAATTGCGATGCAATTTCTTTGTTTCATCATCATTAAAAAGGTCCAACTGATACAGTAAACCTGAAGTGAAGCATCGGAATCTAAAACTGGTCACACAGGAAAGGTTCAAATCATAGAATGTAAGAAGAGTCAGTCCTCTTGTACTTAAGTCGGCGTTGTGCCTTTTGTATTTCATTCCGATGCAATTTCTGTGATTCATCGTCAATATGAAGATCCAATTGATACAGTAAACCTGAAGTGAAACATCGGAATCAAAACTGGTCTCACAGGAAAGGTTCAAATCGTAGAACGTAAGAAGAGTCTCTTGTACTTACGTCGGCATTGTGCCTTTTGTATTTAACTCCGATGCAATTTCTGTGTTTCATCGTCAATATGAAGGTCCAAGGGATACAGTCAACCTGAAGTAAAACATCGGAATCTAAAACAGGTCTCGCAGGAAAGGTTCAAAACATAGACAGTAAGAAGAGTCAGTCTTCTTGTACTTATGTCGGCATTGTGCATTTTGTATTTAATTCCGATGCAGTTTCTGTCTTTCATCGTCAATAAGAAGGTCCAAGGGATACAGTAAACCTGAAGTGAAGCATCGGAAACTAAAACTGGTCTCACAGGAATGGTTCAAAACATAGACAGTAAGAGGAGACCGTCCTCTTGTACTTAAGTCGGCATTGTGCCTTTTATATTTATTTCCGATGCAATTTCTGTGTTTCATCGTCAATAAGAAGGTACCAGGGATACAGTAAACCTGAAGTGGAGCATAGGATTCTAAAACTGGTCTCACAGGAAAGTTCAAATCATAGACAGTAGGGAGACTCAGTCTTCTTATACTTCAGTCGGCATTGTGCCTTTTGAATTTAATTCCGATGCAATTTCTGTGTTTCATCGTCAATAAGAAGGTTCAAAGTATACAGTAAACTTGAAATTAAGCATAGGAATCTAAAACTGGTCTCACAGGAAAGGTTTAAATCATAGACAGTAAGAAGACACAGTCTTCTCGTACTTAGGTCGGCAATGTGCCTTTTGTATTGATTTCCGATGCAATTATTGTGTTCATCGTCAATATGAAGGTCCAAGGGATACAGCAATACCAAAGTGAAGCATCGGAATCTAAAACTGGTCTCACAGGAAATTTTCAAAACATAGACAGTAAGAAGAGTCAGTCTTCTTGTACGTAAGTCGGCATGTTGACTTTTATATTTAATTCCAATGCAATTTCTCTGTTTCATCGTCAATAAGAAGGTCAGAGGGATACATTAACCCTGAAGTGATGCATCGGAAACTAAAACTGGTCTCATACAAAAGTTTCAATTCATAGAATTTAAGACGAGTCAGTCCTCTTGTTCTTAAGTCAGCATTGTGCCTTTTGTATTTAGTTCCGATGCAATTTCTATGTTCCATCGACAATAAGAAGGTCCAAGGGATACAGTAAACCTGAAGTAAAGCATCGGCATCTAAAACTGGTCTCACAGGATAGGTTCAAAACATAGACAGTAAGAAGAGTCAGTCTTCTTGTTTTTAAGTGGGCATTGTGGATTTTGTATTTAATTCCGACGCAATATCTGTGTCTCATCGTCAATAAGAAAGTCCAAGGGAAACAGTAAACCTGAAGTGAAGCATCGGAATCAAAACAGGTCTCACAGGAATGGTTCAAAACATAGACAGTAAGAGGAGTTAGTTTTCTTGTTCTTAAGTCGGCATTGTTCCTTTTGTATTTAATTCCAATGCAATTTCTGTGTTTCATCGTCAATAAGAAGGTCCGAGGGATACACTAAACCTGAAGTGAGGCATCGGAAACTAAAACTGGTCTCACAGGAAAGATTCAAATCGTAGAACGTAAGAAGAGTCTCTTGTACTTAAGTCAGCATTGTGCCTTTTGTATTTAACTCCGATGCAATTTATGTGTTTCATCATCAATAAGAAGGTACCAGGGATACAGTAAACCTGAAATGAAGCATAGGAATCTAAAACTGGTCTCACAGGTAAGTTCAAATCATAGACAGTAAGGAGACTCAGTCTTCTTGTACTTAAGTCGGCATTGTGCCTTTTGTATTTAACTCCGTTGCAATTTCTGTGTTTCATCGTCAATAAGAAGTTCCAAGGGATACAGTAAACCTGAAATGAATCATCGGAATCTAAAATTGGTCTCACAGGAAAGGATCAAAATATAGTCAGTAAGAAGAGTCATCCTTCTTGTACTTAAGTCGGCATTGTGCCTTTTGTATTTAATTCCGATGCAATTTCTGTGTATCATCGTCAATAAGCAGGTCCAAGGGATACAGTAAACCTGAAGTGAGGCATCGGAATCTAAACTGATCTCACAGGAAAGGTTCAAATCATGGAACGTAAGAAGAGTCAGTCCTCTTGTACTTAAGTCGGCATTGTGCCTTTTGTATTTAATTCCCATGCAATATCTGTGTTCCATCGTCAATAAGAAGGTCCAAGGGATACAGTAAACCTGAAATGAAGCATAGGAATCTAAAACTGGTCTCACAGGAAAGGTTTATATCATAGACAGTAAGAAGACTCAGTCTTCTTGTACTTAGGTCGGCAGTGTTCCTTTTGTATTTATTTCCGATGCAATTTCTGTGTTTCATCATCAATATGAAGGTGCAAGGGATACAGTAAACCAAAGTGAAGCATCGGAATCTAAAACTGGTCTCTCAGGAAAGGTTCAAAGCATAGACAGTAAGAAGAGTAAGTCTTCTTGTACTTAGGTCGGCATTTTGGCTTTTGTATTTAATTCCGATGCAATTTCTGTGTTTCATAGTCAATGAGAAGGTCCAAGGGATACATTAACACTGAAGTGAAGCATCGGAATCCAAAACTGGTCTCACACTAAAGGTTCAAAAGCATAGACATCATGAAGAGTCAGTCTTCTTGTAATTAAGTCGCCACTGTGCCTTTTGTATTTAATACCAATTAAATTTCAGTGTTTCATCGTCAATAAGAAGGTCCAAGGGATACAGTAAACCTGAAGTGAAACACCGTAATCTAAAACAGGTCTCACAGGAAAGGTTCAAATCATAGACAGTAAGAAGAGTCAGTCTTCTTGACTTAAATCGGCATTGTTCATTTTGTATTTAATGACGATGCAATTTTTGTGTTTCTTCGTCAATAAGAGAGTCTGAGGGATACAGTAAACCTGAAGTGATGCATCGGAATCAAAACTGGTCTCACAGGAAAGGTTCAAATCATAGTCAGTAAGAAGAGACAGCCTTCTTGTACTTAAGTCGGCATTGTGCCATTTGTATTTAGTTCCTATGCAATTTCTGTGTTTCATCGTCAATAAGAAGGTCCAAGGGATACAGTAAACCTGAAGTGAAGCATCGGAATCAAAACTGGTCTCACAGCAAAGGTTCAAATCATAGACAAAAAGAAGGGTCAGTCTTCTTGTACTTAAATCGGCATTGTGCCATTTGTATTTAATTCCAATTCAATTTCTGCGTTTCTTCGTCAATAAGAAGGTCCAAGGGATACAGTAAACCTGAAGTGAAGCATCGGAATCTAAAACTGGTGTCACAGGAAACTTTCAAAACATAGACAATAAGAACAGTCGGTCTACTTGTTTTTAATTCGCATTGTGCCTTTTGTATTTACTTCCGATGCAAATTCTGTGTTTCATCGTCAACAAGAGAGTCTGAGGGATACAGTAAACCTGAAGTGAAGCATCGGAATCAAAACTGGTCTCACAGGAAAGGTTCAAATCATAGTCAGTAAGAAGAGACAGCCTTCTTGTACTTAAGTCGGCATTGTGCCATTTGTATTTAGTTCCTATGCAATTTCTGTGTTTCATCGTCAATAAGAAGGTCCAAGGGATACAGTAAACCTGAAGTGAAGCATCGGAATCAAAACTGGTCTCACAGCAAAGGTTCAAATCATAGACAAAAAGAAGAGTCAGTCTTCTTGTACTTAAATCGGCATTGTGCCATTTGTATTTAATTCCAATTCAATTTCTGCGTTTCTTCGTCAATAAGAAGGTCCAAGGGATACAGTAAACCTGATGTGATGCATCGGAATCTAAAACAGGTCTCACAGGAAAGGTCCAAATCATAGAATGTAAGAAGAGTCAGTCCTCTGGTTCTTAAGTCGGCATTGTGCCTTTTGTATTTAATTCCGATGCAATTTCTGTGTTTCATCGTCAATAAGAAGATCCAAGGGATACATTAAACCTGAAGTAAAGCATCGGAATGTAAAACTGGTCTCACAGGAAAGGTTCAAATCGTAGAAAGTGAGAGTGTCAGTCCTCTTGTACTTAAGTCGCCATTGTGCCTTTTGTATTAAATTCGGATGCAATTTCTGTGTTTCATCGTCAATAAGAAGGTGCAAGGTATACAGTAAACCTGAAGTGAAGCATCGGAATCTAGAACTGGACTCACAGGAGAGATTCAAATCGTTGAAAGTGAGAGTGTCAGTCCTCTTGTACTTATGTCGGCATTGTGCCTTTTGTATTAAATTCCGCTGCAATTTCTGTGTGTCATCGTCAATAGGAAGGTGCAAGGTATACAGTAAACCAGAAGTGAAGCATCGGAATCTAAAACTGGACTCACAGGAGCGCTTCAAATCATAGAAAGTGAGAGTGTCAGTCCTCTTGTACTTAAGTCGGCATTGTGCCATTTGTATTAAATTCGGATGCAAAATCTGTGTTTCGTCGTCAATAAGAAGGCCCAAGGGATACAGTAAACCTGAAGTAAAGCATCGGAATCTAAAACTGGACCCCAGGAGAGGTTCAAATCGTAGAAAGTGAGAGTGTCAGTCCTCTTTTACTTAAGTCGGTGTTGTGCCTTTTGTATTAAATTCTGATGCAATTTTTGTGTTTCATCGTCAATAAGAGGGTCCAAGGGATACAGCAAACCTGAAGTGAACCATCGGAATCTAAAACTGGACCCACAGGAGAGGTTCAATTCGTTGAAAGTGAGAGTGTCAGTTCTCTTGTACTTAAGTCGGCATTGTGCCTTTTGTATTAAATTCGGATGAAATTTCTGTGTTTCATCGTCAATAAGTAAGTGCAAGGTATACAGTAAACCTGAAGTGAAGCATCGGAATCTAATACTGGATTCACAGGAGAGGTTCAAATCATTGGAAGTGAGAGTGTCAGTCCTCTTGTACTTAAGTCGGCATTGTGCCTTTGTGTTAAATTCGGATGCAATATCTTTGTTTCATCGTCAATAAGAAGGTCCAAGGGATACAGTATCCCTGAAGTGAAGCATCAGAATCCAAAACTGGACTCACAGGAGAGGTTCAAATCATAGAAAGTTAGAGTGTCAGGCCTCTTGTACTTAAGTCGGCATTGTGCCTTTTGTATTAAATTCGATTGCAAACTCTGTGTTTCATCGTCAATAAGAAGGTGCAAGTTATACAGTAAAACTGAAGTGAAGCATCGGAATCTAAAACTGGACTCACAGGAGAGGTTCAAATCATAGAAAGTTAGAGTGTCAGTCCTCTTGTACTTAAGTCGGCAATGTGCCTTTTGTATTAAATTCGGATGCAATTTCTGTGCTTCATCGTCAATAATTAGGTGCAAGGTATACAGTAAACCTGAAGTAAAGCATCAGAATCTTTTGTATTAAATTCGGATCCAATTTCTGTGTTTCATCGTCGATAAGAAGGTCCAAGGGATACAGTAAACCCGAAGTGAAGCATCAGAATCTAAAACTGGACTCACAGGAGTTGTTCAAATCATAGAAAGTGAGAGGGTCAATCCTTTTGTACTTAAGTCGGCATTGTGCCTTTTGTATTAAATTCGGATGCAATTTCTGTGCTTCATCGTCAATAAGAAGGTGAAAGGGATACAGTTAACCTGAAGTGAAGCATCGGAACTAAAACTGCACTCACAGGAGAGGTTCAAATCGTAGAAAGTGGGAGTGTCAGTCCTCTTGTACTTAAGTCGGCATTGTGCCACTTGTATTAAATTCGGATGCAATATCTGTGTTTCATCGTCAATAAGAAGGTGCAAGGTACACAGTAAACCTGAAGTGAAGCATCGAAATCTAGAACTGGACTCACAGGAGAAGTTCGAATCATACAAACTGAGAGTGTCAGTTCTCTTTTACTTAAGTCGGTATTGTGCCATTTGTATTAAATTCGGATGCAATTTATGTGTTTCATCATCAATAAGAAGGTACCAGGGATACAGTAAACCTGAAATGAAGCATAGGAATCTAAAACTGGTCTCACAGGTAAGTTCAAATCATTGACAGTAAGGAGACTCAGTCTTCTTGTACTTAAGTCGGCATTGTGCCTTTTGTATTTAACTCCGTTGCAATTTCTGTGTTTCATCGTCAATAAGAAGTTCCAAGGGATACAGTAAACCTGAAATGAATCATCGGAATCTAAAATTGGTCTCACAGGAAAGGATCAAAATATAGTCAGTAAGAAGAGTCATCCTTCTTGTACTTAAGTCGGCATTGTGCCTTTTGTATTTAATTCCGATGCAATTTCTGTGTATCATCGCCAATAAGCAGGTCCAAGGGATACAGTAAACCCGAAGTGAGGCATCGGAATCTAAAACTGATCTCACAGGAAAGGTTCAAATCATGGAACGTAAGAAGAGTCAGTCCTCTTGTACTTAAGTCGGCATTGTGCCTTTTGTATTTAATTCCCATGCAATATCTGTGTTCCATCGTCAATAAGAAGGTCCAAGGGATACAGTAAACCTGAAATGAAGCATAGGAATCTAAAACTGGTCTCACAGGAAAGGTTTATATCATAGACAGTAAGAAGACTCAGTCTTCTTGTACTTAGGTCGGCAGTGTTCCTTTTGTATTTATTTCCGATGCAATTTCTGTGTTTCATCATCAATATGAAGGTGCAAGGGATACAGTAAACCAAATTGAAGCATCGGAATCTAAAACTGGTCTCTCAGGAAAGGTTCAAAGCATAGACAGTAAGAAGAGTAAGTCTTCTTTTACTTAGGTCGGCATTTTGGCTTTTGTATTTAATTCCGATGCAATTTCTGTGTTTCATAGTCAATGAGAAGGTCCAAGGGATACATTAACACTGAAGTGAAGCATCGGAATCCAAAACTGGTCTCACACTAAAGGTTCAAAAGCATAGACATCATGAAGAGTCAATCTTCTTGTAATTAAGTCGCCACTGTGCCTTTTGTATTTAATACCATTTAAATTTCAGTGTTTCATCGTCAATAAGAAGGTCCAAGGGATACAGTAAACCTGAAGTGAAGCACCGTAATCTAAAACAGGTCTCACAGGAAAGGTTCAAATCATAGACAGTAAGAAGAGTCAGTCTTCTTGACTTAAATCGGCATTGTTCATTTTGTATTTAATGCCGATGCAATTTTTGTGTTTCTTCGTCAATAAGAAGGTCCAAGGGATACAGTAAACCTGAAGTGAAGCATCGGAATCTAAAACTGGTGTCACAGGAAACTTTCAAAACATAGACAATAAGAACAGTCGGTCTACTTGTTTTTAAGTCGGCATTGTGCCTTTTGTATTTACTTCCGATGCAATTTCTGTGTTTCATCGTCAACAAGAGAGTCTGAGGGATACAGTAAACCTGAAGTGAAGCATCGGAATCAAAACTGGTCTCACAGGAAAGGTTCAAATCATAGTCAGTAAGAAGAGACAGCCTTCTTGTACTTAAGTCGGCATTGTGCCATTTGTATTTAGTTCCTATGCAATTTCTGTGTTTCATCGTCAATAAGAAGGTCCAAGGGATACAGTAAACCTGAAGTGAAGCATCGGAATCAAAACTGGTCTCACAGCAAAGGTTCAAATCATAGACAAAAAGAAGAGTCAGTCTTCTTGTACTTAAATTGGCATTGTGCCATTTGTATTTAATTCCAATTCAATTTCTGCGTTTCTTCGTCAATAAGAAGGTCCAAGGGATACAGTAAACCTGATGTGATGCATCGGAATCTAAAACTGGTCTCACAGGAAAGGTCCAAATCATAGAATGTAAGAAGAGTCAGTCCTCTGGTTCTTAAGTCGGCATTGTGCCTTTTGTATTTAATTCCGATGCAATTTCTGTGTTTCATCGTCAATAAGAAGATCCAAGGGATACATTAAACCTGAAGTAAAGCATCGGAATGTAAAACTGGTCTCACAGGAAAGGTTCAAATCATAGGCAGTGAGAAGAGTCAGTCTTGTTGATTTTAAGTCGGCATTAAGCGTTTTGCATTTAATTCCGATGTAATTTCGGTGGCTCATCGTCAATAAGAAGGTCCAAGAGATACAGTAAACTTGTTGTGAAGCATCGTAATCAAAACTGGTCTCACAGGAAAGGTTCAAAACATAGAGAGTAAGACGAGTCAGTCGTCTTGTACTTAGGTCGGCATTGTGACTTTTATATTAATTTCCAATAAAATTTCTGTGTTTCATCGTCAATAAGAAGTTCCAAGGGATACAGTAAACCTGAAATGAAGCATAGGAATCTAAAATTGGTCTCACAGGAAAGGTTCAAAATATAGACAGTAAGAAGAGTCAGTCTTCTTGTACCTATGTCGGCATTGTGCGTCTTGTATTTAATTCCGATGCAATTTCTGTGTATCATCGTCAATAAGCATGTCCAAGGGATACAGTGAGCCTGAATTGAAGCATCGGAATCTAAAACTGATCTCACAGGAATATTTCAATTCATGGAATGTAAGAAGAGTCAGTCCTCTTGTACTTAAGTCGGCATTGTGATTTTTGTATTCAATCCCCATGCAATATCTGTGTTTCATGGTTAATGTGAAGGTCGAAGGAATACAGTAAACCCTCACTGGTGCATCGGAATCTAATACTGGTCTCCTAGGAGCAGCTCAATGCACAAACTCTTAGAAGTTTAACTCTTCTTGTCCTTAAGTCGGCATTGTGCCTTTTGCATTCAATCCCAATGCGATTTCTGTGTTTCATGGTCAATGCGAAGATCCAAGGGATACATTAAACCTGTCTGGTGCATAGGAATCTAATATTGGTCTCCCAGGAGCCGCACAAAGCACAAATTCTTAGAAGATTCTTTCTTCTAGTACTAAAGTCAGCATTGTGCCTTTGGTATTCAATCCCGATGCAGTTTTTGAATTTAATGGTAATTGTGAAGGTCCAAGAGATACAGGAAACCTGCACTGGTGTATTGGAATCTAATACTGGACTCCCAGTAGCCGCTGTAAGCACAAATTCTTCGAAGATTCACAATTCTTGTACTTAAGGCGGCATTGTGCCTTTTGTATTCAATCCCGATGCAATTTCTGTGTCTCATGGTCAATGTGAGTGTCCAAGGGATTTACTAAACCTGTACTGATGCATCGGAATCTAATACTGGTCTCCCAGGAGCCGGTCAAAGCACAAGCTCTTAGAAGATTCACTCTTATTGTACTTAAGTTGGCATTGTCCCTTTTGTATTCAATCCCGATGGAATTTCTGTGTTTCATGGTCAATGTGAAGGTCCAAGGGATACAGTAAACCTGTACTGGTGCATCGGAATCTAATACTGGTTTCACAGGAGCCGCCCAAAGCAGAAACTCCTAGATGATTCTTACTTCTTGTACTTAAGTCGGCATTGTGCCTTTTGTATTCAATCGCCATACAATTTCTGTGTTTCGTGGTTAATGTGAAGGTCCAAGGTATACAGTAAACCTGCACTGGTGCATCGGAAATAAATACTGGTCTCCCAGGAGCCGCTCAAAGCACAAACTCTTAGATGATTGACTCTTCTTGTACTTAAGTCAGCATTGTGCCTGTTGTATTCAATCCCGATGCATTTTCTGTGTTTCATGGTCAATGTGAAAGTCCATGGGATACAGTAAACCTGCACTGGTGCATCGATATCTAATACTGGTCTCCCAGGAGCCGCTGAAATCAGAAACTCTTAGAAGATTCACTCTTCTTGTACTTAATTTATTTATTGATTTATTTAACCTTGCAAGATTAGGGCCATCAGGCCCTCTCTTCCATCTAACCAGGCATCCTACTTATATTACATTCATATGTTTAAGTAGGCATGTTAAACTACATTTCTACAAAAAGTGAAATAAACAATTAGAAAGGTACACCTGGAAAAATATATACATATAGAGTTTATATTCGTAGATCATAAGTATTGTTATAATTAGACATTATTGAAGAGACAAATTTTAGATAGGAGTGCTGGCAGCAGGGAGTATGAGGGACACTCATTGTGAACGGAGGAGAAGAATACACATGATGAAACATAATTAAGGAAATATAAAGGAAAAGAAGATTGCCTGGCTAATAGAGATAGATGAATGGGAAGGCATCTCAGGAGCAAGATGGGAGACGCTAGCTTTGCTATTTGACAGAACGGAGGATTGGCCTGGTACATTAATTTTGTGGAGAACTTTATGAGGATGATAGTAGGAAATGCTTCAACTTCTTCTTAAAAGCAGCAGGAGATTGAATTTTGCGCAAGGTAAGGGGCAGTTTGTTCCGTATGCTGACAGCGGCAACTGAGAAGGAGTTTGCAAAAGTTTTTGTTTTGTGAGTGTGCACAGTTAGGATACCAAATAAGAGTGACCTCGTGTTTCGATTATGATGGCACGACAGGTTTTTAATCTCTGAAGCAAGGTACTGGGGTGCTTGCGCGACGAAGAGTTTGTGAAGTAGACATAGAGTGTGGTAGTCACGCAATTTGTCCGGCCGCAGCCACTTTAGCTCGGAGTATGAAGCACTAACATGATCATATCGGCGAATGTTGCAGGTGTAATGCACACAGGCATTCATGGTTATCTCTAGCCGTATTTTCTTTTCACTACCCGTGCCTTGTTGAATCACATCACAATAGTGGAGGTTCGGTAGAAAGAGTGCTTGCACGAGCTGGCGTTTCAAGTCCAGTGGAAATATGTTCTGAAACTTTTTGAGAGCATAGAGACAAGCAGACGTCTTTCGGCACACTGCGACTGTATTCTCCGCCCAGTTGAGATGCTCATCCAAAGTTACACCCAATTTTTCACTGTTTTCTGATATGGTATTGGAGTACCATCGAGCAGAATAGAAGGTAGCCATTCGCGGAGATCTGAACTTATTAATTTCTGATGGGCTATTAAGATTACTTGCGTCTTTTTTGCATTTAGTTTAAGCCCCAGGCTTTTCGCCCATGTCACTACCGAAGACAGATCATCATTCATCTGAGCGTTTGCAGTGTTTACATCTTCAGGTCTGACGCTTAGGTAGAGCTGGAGGTCGTCGGCACAGAAATGATATTTACAGGACAGAACCGATGAAATATAGTTGACATATAAAGAAAACAAAAGTGGTCCTAAGACTGATCCTTGTGGCAGTCCCGAGGAAAGATGTTTCCAGGAAGATTTTTCATTTACGCAGACAACACATTGCTGTCTGTCTTTTAAGTAGCTTTCAAACCATCTCACTGCACTAACAGAGAAATTAAGCTGTTGCATTTTTTTGAGCAATATGTCAAAGTTACCAGTGTCAAAAGCTTTGCTGAAGTCCAGTAGCGTCAATATTGCTGCCTTTAGATTGTCAATGGCACATTTCAGGTTATCTAATACTTTAATTAGAGCAGTGTTTGTGCTGTGATGTTTACGGAAACCGGATTGAAATTTGTGATATAGGCTGAATTCATGCAAGTGTTCAGTGATTTGGTCATGAACAATATATTCGAGTGCTTTGGAAACAGCAGGCAGTATGCTAATTGGTTGGTGCCTTTTGTATCCAATCCCGATGCAATTTCTGTGTTTCATGGTCAATGTGAAGGTCCATGGGATACAGTAAACTTGCACTGCTGCATCGGACTCTAATACTGGTGTCCCAGGAGCCGCTCAAATTACATACTCATAAAATTCACTCTTCTTGTACTTAAGTCGGCATTGTGCCTTTTGTATTCAACCGCGGTGCAATTTCTGTGTTTCATGGTCACTATGAAGGTCAAAGGGATACAGTAAACCTGAACTGGTGCATTGGAATCTAATACTGGTCTCCCAGGAGCCGCTCAAAGCAGAAATTTTTAGAAGTTTCACTCTTCTTGTACTTAAGTCGGCATTGTGCCTTTTACATTCAATCCCGATGCATTTTCTGTGTTTCATGGTCAATATGAAAGTCCAAGCGATACAGTAAATCTGCACTGGTGCATTGGAATCTAATACTGGTCACCCAGGAGCCGCTCAAAACACAAATTCTTAGAAGATTCACTCTAGTTGTACTTAAGTCGGCATTGTGCATTTTGTATTCAATCCCGATGCATTTTCAGTGCTTCATGGTCAATGTGAAGGTCCAAGGTATACAGTAACCTGCACTGGTGCATCGGGATCTAATACTTGACCCACAGGGGCCGCTCAAAGCACAAACTCTTAGAAGATTAACTCTAATTGCAGTTATGTAGGCATTGTGCCTTTGGTATTCAATCGCGATGCAATTTCTGTGTTTCATGCACAATGTGAAGGTCTGAGGGATACAGTAACCCTGCACTGAAGCATCGGAATCTAATACTGGTCTCCCAGGAGTCGCTCAAAGCAGAAACTCTTAGAAGATTCACTCTTCTTGTACTTAAGTCGGCATTGTGCAATTTGTATTCAATCACGATGTAATTTCTGTGTCTCATGCTCAATGTGAAGGTCCAAGGGATACAGTAAAGCTGGAATAGTGAATCGGAATCAAATACTCTTCCCTAGGAGACGCTCAAAGCACAAACACTTAGAAGATTCGCTCTTCTTGTACTTAAGTCGGCATTGTGCCATTTGTATTCAATCCCGATGCATTATCTGCACTTCATGGACAATGTGAAGCACCAAGGTATACAGTATACCTGTACTGGTGCATCGGACTCTAATACTTTACCCATCAGGAGTCACTAAAAGCACAAAATCTTAGAAGCCTCACTCTTCTTGTACATAAGTCGGCATTGTGTCTTTTGTATTCAATCACGGTGCAATTTCTGTATTTCATGGTCAATGTGAAAGTCCAAGGGATACAGTAAGCCTGCATTGGTGCATTGGAATCTAATACTGGTCTCCCAGCAGCCGTACATGGCAGAAAGTCTTTGAAGATTCACTCGTCTTGTACTTAAATCATTGAGCCTCTTGTTTTCAATCCCGATGCATTCTCAGGGTTTCATGGTCAATGTTAGGGTCCAAGGGATTCACTAAACCTGCACTGGTGCATCGGAATCTAATACTGGACCTCAGGAGCCGCTCAAAGCAAAACTCTTAGAAGATTCACTCTCCTTGTACTTAAGTCGGCATTGAGCCTTTTGTTTTCAATCCCGACGCAATTTCTGTGTTCCATGTTCAATTTGAAGGTCCAAGGGATTCAATAAACCTGCACTGGTGCATCGGAATCTAATACTGGTCTCCCAGCAGCCGCTCAAAGCACAAACTCGTAGAAGATTCGCTCTTCTTGTATTTAGGTCGGCATTCAGCCTTTTGTATTCAATCCCGATGCACTATCTGTGTTTCATGGTCAATGTGAAAGTCCAAGGGATACAGTTAACCCACACTGGTGCATCAGAATCTAATACTGGTCTCCCACGAGCCGCTCAAAGAGAAACTTTAGTAGATTCACTCTTGTTGTACTTAAGTCGGCATTGTGCATTTTGTATTCAACCCCAATGCAATTTCTGTGTCTCATGGTCAATACGAAGGTCCAAGGGATTCCGTTAACCTGCACTGGTGCATCGGAATGTAATACAGGTCTCCCAGGAGCCGCTCAAAGCGCAAACTCTTAGAAGATTCACTCTTCTTGTACTTAAGTCGGCATTGAGCCTTTTGTATTCAATCCTGTTGCAATTTCGGTGCATCATGGGCAATGTGAAGGTCCAAGGGATTCAGTAAACCTGCACTGGTGCATGGGTATCAAATACAGGTCTCCCAGAAGTGTCTCAAAGAAGAAACTCTTGGAAGATTCACACTACTCGTACTTAAGTCGGCATTGTGCCTTATGTATTCAATCCCGATGCAATTTCTGTGTTTCATGGTCAATGCGAAAGTCGAAGGGATACTGTAAACCAGCACCTGTGTATCGGAATGTAATACTGGTCTCCCAGGAGCGGCTCAAAGCAGAGACTTTTAGAAGTTTTACTCTTCTTGTACTTAAGTCGGCATTGTGCTTTTTTGTATTCAATCCCGATGCATTTTCTGTGCTTCATGGTCAATGTGAACGTTTAAGCGCTGCAGTAAATCAGCACTGGTGCATTGGAATCTAATACTGGTCTCCCAGGAGCCGCTCAAAGCATAAACTCTTAGAAGATTCACTATTCTTGTAGTTAAGTCGGCATTGTGCATTTTGTATTCAATTCCGATGCATTTTCAGTGGCTCATGGTCAATGTGACGGTTCAAGGTATACAGTAACATGCACTGGTGCATCGGAATCTAATACTCGACCCGCAGGGGCCGCTCAAAGCACAAACTCCTAGAAGATTAACTCTAATTGTACTTAAGTGGGAATTATGCCTTTGGTATTCAATCGCGATGCAATATCTGTGTTTCGTGCACAATGTGAACGTCCGAGGGGTACAGTAAACCTGCACTGGTGCATCGGAAACTAATACTGGTCTGCCAGGAGCAGCTCAAAACACAAGCTCATAGAAGATTCACTCTTCTTGTACATAAGGCGGCATACAGCCAATTGTATTCAATCCCGATGAAATTTCTGTGTTTCATGGTCAATGTGAAAGTCGAAGGGATACAGTAAACCTACACTGGTGCATCGGAACTTAATACTGGTCTCCCAGGAGTCGCTTAAAGCAGAAACTGTTACAAGATTCACTTTTCTTGTACATAAGTCGGCATTGTGCATTTTGTATTCAGTCCCGATGTAGTTTCTGTGTCTCATGGTCAATGTGAAGGTCAGAGAGATACAGTAAACCCGAACTGGTGCATCGAAATCTAATACTGGTCTCCCAGGAGAGGCTCAAAGCAGAAACTCTTAGCACATTCACTCTTCTTGTATATAAGTCGGTATTGTTCCATTTGAATTCAATCCCGATGCAATTTCTGTGTTTCATGGTCAATGTGAAACTCCAAGGAATTCAGTAAACCTGCACTGGTGCATGGGAATCTAATACAGGTCTCCCAGGAGCCACTCAAAGCACAAACACTTGGAAGATTCAAACTTCTTGTACTTAAGTCGGCATTGTGCCTTATGTATTCAATCCCGATGCAATTTCTGTGTTTCATGTTCAACGCGAAAGTCGAATGGATACAGTAAACCAGCTCTGGTGCATCGAAATCTAATACTGGTCTGCCAGGAACCGCTCAAAGCAGAAACTTTTAGAAGTTTCACTCTTCTTGTACTTAAATCGGATTTGTGCCTTTTGTTTTCCATCCCAATGCATTTTCTGTGTTTCATGGGCACTGTGAAGGTCCAAAGGGATACAGTAAATCTGCACTGGTGCATTGGAATCTAATACTGGTCTCCAAGGAGCCGCTCAAAGCACAAACTCTTAGAAGATTCACACTTCTTGTACTTAAGTCGGCATTGTGCATATTGTATTCAATCCCGATTCAATTTCTGTGTTTCATGGTAATGTGAATGTCCAACGAATGCTTTAAACCAGCACTTGTGCTTCGGAATTTAATTCGGGTCTCCCAGTAGCAGCTCAAACCACAAACTCTGAGAAGATTCACTCTTCTTGTACTTAAGACGGCATTGTGCCTTTTGTATTCAATCCCGATGCATTTTCAGTGCTTCTTGGTTAATGTGAAGGTCCAAGGTATACAGTAACATGCACTGGGGAATTGGAATCTAATACTTGCCCCCCAGGGGCCGCTCAAAGCACAAACACTTAGAAGATTAACTACAATTGTAGATAAGTCGGCATTGTGCCATTGATATTCAATCGCGATGCAATTTCTGTGTTTCATGCCCAATGTGAAGGTCCAAGACATTCAGTAAACCTGCACTGGTGCATCGGAATCTAATACTGGTCTACCAGGACAAAGTCAAAGCACAAACTCTTAGACAATTCACTCTTCATGTACTTAAGTCGGCATTGTGCCTTTTGTATTCAATCCTGATGCATTTTCTGTGTTTCATGGTTAATGTGAAGGTCCAAGGTGTACTGTATAGCTGCACAGGTGCATCGGAATCTAATACTTTACCCATCAGGAATCACTCAAAGCACAAATTCTTAGAAGATTCACTCATCTTGTACATAAGGCGGCATAGAGCCTATTGTGTTCAATCCCGATGAAATTTCTGTGTTTCATGATCAATGTGAAAGTCAAAGGGATAAAGTAAACCTGCACTGGTGCATCAGAACTTAATACTGGTCTCCCAGGAGTCGCTTAAAGCAGAAACTCTTTCAAGATTCACTCTTCTTGTACATAAGTTGGCATTGTGCATTTTGAATTCAATCCCGATGTAGTTTCTGTGTCTCATGGTCAATGTGAAGGTCAAAGAGATACAGTAACCTAAACTGGTGCATCGGAATCTTATACCTGACCCCCAGGGCCCGCTCAAAGCACAAACTCTTAGAAGATTATCTCTAATTGTACTAAAGTCGGCATTGTGCCTTTGGTATTCAATTGCGATGCGATTTCTGTGTTTCATGCACAATGTGAAGGTTCGAGGGATACAGTAAACCTGCATTGGTGCATCGGAATCAAAAACTGGTCTCCCAGGAGCCGCTCAAACCACAAACTCTTAGAAGATTCAATCTTCTTGTACTTACGTCGGCATTGTGCCATTTCAATTTAATTGCTATGCAATCTCTGTGTTTCATGGTCAA
The DNA here is from genome assembly GCF_021461395.2 of Schistocerca americana. Lineage (NCBI taxonomy): Eukaryota > Metazoa > Arthropoda > Insecta > Orthoptera > Acrididae > Schistocerca > Schistocerca americana. Next base: position 11,892,973 of record NC_060121.1, on the reverse strand, counting down.
TGGGAAGGTCCAAAGTATACAGTAAACCTGAATTGGTGCATCGGAATCTAATTCTGGTCTCCCAGGAGTTGCTAAAAGCGCAAAATCTTAGAAGATTCACTCTTCTTGTAGTTATGTTGGCATTGTGCCTTTTGTATTCAATCCCGATGCAATTTCTGTGCTTCATGGTCAATGTGAATGTCCAAGGGTTACTGTAAACCTGCACTGGTGCATCAGAATCTAATACTGGTGCCCCAGGAGCCGCTCAAACCACAAACTCTTAGAAGATTCACTCCTCTTGTACTTAAGTCGGCATTGTGCCTTTTGTATTCAATCCAGGTGCATTTTCTGTGTTTCATGGTCAATGTGAAGGTCCAAGGGATTCAGTAAACCTGCACTGGTGCATCGGAATCTAATCCTGGTCTCCCAGGAGACGCTCAAAGCAAAAACTCATAGAAGATTCACTCTTCTTGTACTTAAGTCGGCATTGTGCCTTTGTATGCAATCCCGATTCAATTTCTGTGTTTCATGGTCATTGTGAAGGTCCAAAGGATACAGTAAACCTACACAGGTGCATCGGAATGTAATACTGGTCTCCCAGGAGCCGCACAAAGCAGAAACTCTTAGAAGCTTCACACTTCTTGTACTTGAGTCGGCATTGTGCCTTTTGTTTTCAATCCCGATGTAATTTATGTCTCTCAAGGTCAATGTCAAGGTCCAAGGGATTCAGTAACCCTGCACTGGTGCATGGGAATCTAAAACTGGTCTCCCAGGAGCCACTCAAAGCACATACACTTGGAAGATTCACACTTCTTTTACTTAAGTCGGCATTGTGCCTTATGTATTCAATCCCGATGCAATTTCTGTGTTTCATGGTAAACGCGAAAGTCGAAGGGATACAGTAAACCAGCACTGGTGCATCGGCATCTAACACTGGTCACCAAGGAGCGGCTCAAAGCACAAACTCTTAGAAGATTCACTCTTCTTGTATCTAAGTCGGCATTGTGCCATTTGTATTCAATCCCGAAGCAAATTCTATGTTTCATGGTCAATGTGAAAGTCCAAGGGATAAAGTAAACCAGCACTGATGCATCGGAAACTAATACTGGTCTCCCAGGAGCTGCACAAAGCACAAACTCTTGAAACATTCACTCTTCTTGCACTTAAGTCGGCATTTTGCCTTTGGAATTCAATCTCGATGCAATTTCTGTGTTTCATGATCAATGTGAAGTTCCAAGGGATACAGTAAACCTCGATTGGTGCATTGGAATCTAATACTGGTCTCCCAGGAGCCGCTCAAAGCACAAACTCTTAGAAGATTCACTCTTCTTGTACTTAAGTCGGCATTGTGCGTTTTGTATTCAATCCCGATGTAATTTATGTGTCTCAACGTCAATGTGAGGGTCCAACGGATTCAGTAAACCTGCACTGGTGCATCGGAATCTAATACTGGTCTCCCAGGAGCCGCTCAAATCACATTCTCTTAGAAGATTAACTGTTATTGTAATTATTGCGGCATTGTGTCTTTTGTATTCGATCGCGGTGCAATTTCTGTGTTTCATGGTCAATGTGAAGGTCCAGGGGAGACAGTAAGCCTGCATTGGTGCATCGGAATCTAATACTGATCTCCCAGCAGCCGTACATGGCAGAAACTCTTAGAAGATTCACTCTTCTCCTACTTAAATCATTGAGCGTTTTGTATTCAATCCCGATGCATTTTCTGTGCATCATGGTCAATGTGAAGGTCCAAGGGATTCAGTAGCCCTGCACTGGTACATGGGAATCCAAAACTGGTCTCCCAGGAGCCACTCAAAGCACATACACTTGGAAGATTTACACTTCTTGTACTTAAGTCGGCATTGTGCCTTATGTATTCAATCCCGATGCAATTTCTGTGTTTCATGGTAAACGCGAAAGTCGGAGGGATACAGTAAACCAGCACTGGTGCATAGGAATCTAATACTGGTCACCAAGGATCCGCTCAAAGCACAAACTCTTAGAAGATTCACTATACTTGTATTTAAGTCGTCATTGTGACTTTTGTATTCAATCCCGATGCATTTTCAGTGTTTCATGGTCAATGTTAGGGTCCAAGGGATTCACTAAACCTGCACTGGTGCATCGGAATCTAATACTGGACCAAAGGAGATGCTCAAAGCACAAACTCTCAGAAGATTCACTCTCCTTGTACTTAAGTCGGCATTGTGCCTTTTCTTTTCAATCCCGACGCAATTTCTCTGTTTCATGTTCAATTTGAAGGTCCAAGGAATTCAATAAACCGGCACTGGTGCATCGGAATCTAATACTGGTCTCCCAGCAGCTGCTCAAAGCACAAACTCGTAGAAGATTCTATCTTCTTGTATTTAAGTCGGCATTCTGCCTTTTGTATTCAATCCCGATGCACTATCTGTGTTTCATGCTCAATGTGAAAGTCCAAGGGATTTAGTTAACCCACACTGGTACATCAGAATCTAATACTGGTCTCCCACGAGCCGCTCAAAGCAGAAACTCTTAGAAGTTTCAGTATTCTTGTAGTTAAGTCGGCATTGTGCCTATTGTATTCAATCCTGATCCAGTTTCTGTTTTTTTTTGGTCAATGTGAAGGTCCAAGGTATACAGAAACATGCACTGGTGCATAGGAATCTAATACTTGACCCCCAGGGGCCGCTCAAAGCACAAACTCTTAGATGATTAACTCTAATTGTACTTAAGGCGGAATTATGCCTTTGGTATTCAATCGCGATGCATTATCTGTGTTTCATGCACAATGTGACCGTCCGAGGGATACAGTAAACCTGCACTGGTGCATCGGAAACTAATACTGGTCTGCCAGGAGCAGCTCAAAGCACAAGCTCTTAGAAGATTCACTCTTCTTGTACTTAAGTCGGCATTCTGCCTTTTGTATTCAGTCCCGACGCATTTTCTGTGTTTTATGGTCAATGTGATGTTACAAGGTGTACTGTATACCTGCACTGGTGCTCGGAATCTAATACTTTACCCATCAGGAATCGCTAAAAGCACAAACTCGTAGAAGATTCACTCATCTTGTACATATGGCGGCATAGAGCCTATTGTATTCAACCCCGATGAAATTTCTGTGTTTCATGGTCAATGTGAAAGTCGAAGGGATACAGTAAACCTGCACTGGTGCATCGGAATTTATTACTGGTCTCCCAGGAGTCGCTTAAAGCAGAAACTCTTACAAGATTCACTCTTCTTGTACATAAGTCGGCATTGTGCATTTTGTATTCTATCCCGATGTAGTTTCTGTGTCTCATGGTCAATGTGAAGGTCCAAGGGATTCATTAAACCTGCACTGGTGAATCGGAATCTAATACTGGTCTCCCAGGAGCCGCTCAAATCACAAACACTTAGAAGATACACTTAGAAGATTCACTCTTCTTGTACTTAATACGGCATTGTGTCTTTTGTATCAAATCGCGGTGCAATTTCTGTGTTTCATGGTCAATATGAGGGTCAAAAAGATACAGTAAACCCGAACTGGTGCATCGGAACCTAATACTATTCTCCCAGGAGAGGCTCAAAGCAGGAACTCTTACCACATTCACTCATCTTGTATATAAGTCGGCATTGTTCCATTTGAATTCAATCCCGATGCAATTTCTGTGTTTCATGGAAAATGTGAAAGTCCAAGGAATACAGTATACCTGCATTGGTGCATCGGAATTTAATACTGGTCTCCCAGGAGCCGCTCATAGCAGAAAACCTTAGATGATACTACCTTCCTGTACTTAAGTCGGCATTGAGCCTTTTGTATTCAATCCCGATGAAATTTCTGTGCATCATGGTCAATGTGAAGGTCCAAGGGATTCAGTAAACCTGCACTGGTATATGGTAACCTAATAGAGGTCTCCCAGGAGCCACTCAAAGCACAAACACTTGGAAGATTCACACTTCTTGTACTTAAATCGACAGTGTGCCTTTTGTTTTCAATCCCAATGAATTTTCTGTGTTTCATGGGCACTGTGAAAGTCCAAGGGATACAGTAAATCTGCACTGGTGCATTGGAATCCAATACTGGTCTCCAAGGAGCCGCTCAAAGCACAAACTCTTAGAAGATTCACTCTTCATGTACTTAAGTCGGCTTTGTGCCTCTTGTATTCAATCCTGATGCATTTTCTGTGCTTCATGGTCAATGTGAAGGTCCAAGGTATACAGTAACATGCACTGGTGCATTGGAATCTAATACTTGCCCCCAGGGGCCGCTCAAAGCACAAACACTTAGAAGATTAACTCTAATTGTACTAAAGTCGGCATTGTGCCATTGGCATTCAATCGCGATGCAATTTTTGTGTTTCATGCCCAATGTGAAGGTCCAAGACATTCAGTAAACCTGAACTGGTGCATCGGAATCTAATACTGGTCTACCAGGACAAATTCAAAGCACAATCTCTTAGACGATTCACTCTTCATGTACATAAGTCGGCATTGTGCCTTTTGTATTCAATCCTGATGCATTTTCTGTGTTTCATGGTCAATGTGAATGTTTAAGCGCTACAGTAAATCAGCACTGGTGCAATGGAATCTAATACTTGTCTCCCAGGAGGCGCTCAAAGCACAACATCTTAGAAGATTCAGAAAACTTGTAGTTAAGTCGGCATTGTGCCTTTTGTATTTAATCCTGATCCAATTTCTGTGTTTCTCGGTCAATGTGAAGGTCCAAGGGATACAGTAAACCTGTACTGGTGCATCTAAATCTAATACTGGTCTCCCAGGAGCCGCTCAAAGCACAAACACTTAGAAGATTCACTCTTCTTGTACTTAAGTCGGCATTGTGCCTATTGTATTCAATCCCGATTCAATTCCTGTGTTTCATGGTCAATGAGAATGACCAAGGAATGCTGCAAACCTGCACTTGTGCATCGGAATTTAATTCTAGTCTCCCTGGAGCAGCTCAAAACACAAACCCTTAGAAGATTCACTCTTCTTGTACTTAAGTGGGCAGTGTGCATTTTGTATTCAATCCCGATGCATTTTCAGTGTGTCATGGTCAATGTGAAGGTCCAAGGTATACAGTAACCTGCACTGGTGCATCGGAATCTAATACTTGACCCCCAGGGTCCGCTCAAGGCACAAACTCTTAGAAGATTAACTCTAATTGTACTAAAGTCGGCATTGTGCCTTTGGTATTCAATCGCGATGCAATTTCAGTGTTTCATGCACAATGTGAAGGTCCGAGGGATACAGTAAACCTGCATTGGTGCATCGTAATCAATAACTGGTCTCCCAGGAGCCGCTCAAACCACAAACTCTTAGAAGATTCACTCCTCTATTACTTCAGTCGGCATTGTGCCTTTAGTATTCAATCCCAATGCAATTTCTGTGCTTCATGGTCAATGTGAGAGTCGAAGGGATACAGTAAACCTGCTGTGGTGCATTGGAATATAATACTGGTCTCCCAGGGAGCGCTCAAACCAAAAACTCTTTGAAGTTTCACTGTTCTTGTACTTAAGTCGGCATTGTGCCTTTTGTATTTAATCGCGATGCGATTTCTGTGTTTCATGGTAAATGAGAAGGTCCAAAGTATACAGTAAACCTGAACTGGTGCATCGGAATCTAATACTGGTCTCCCAGGAGTTGCTAAAACGCAAACTCTTAGAAGATTCACTCTTCTTGTACTTATGTCGGCATTGTGCCTTTTGTATTCAATCCCGATGATATTTCTGTGCTTCATGGTCAATGTGAATGTCCAAGGGTTACAGTAAACCTGCACTGGTGCATCGAAATCTAATACTGGTCCCCCAGGAGCCGCTCAAACCACAAACTCTTAAAGATTCACTCCTCTTGTACTTAAGTCGGCATTGCGCCTTTGTATGCAATCCCCATTCAATTTCTGTGTTTCATGGTCAATGTGAAGGTCCAAAGGATACAGTAAACCTACACTGGTGCATCGGAATCTAATACTGGTCTCCCAGGAGCCGCTCAAATCACAAACACTTAGAAGATTCACTCTTATTGTAATTAATGCGGCATTGTGTCTTTTGTATTCAATCGCGGTGCAATTTCTTTGTTTCATGGTCAATGTGAAAGTCCAAGGTATACAGTAAGCCTGCATTGGTGCATTGGAATCTCATACTGGTCTCCCAGTAGCCGTACATGGCAGAAACTTTTAGAAGATTCACTCCTCTTGTACTTAAGTCGGCATTGAGCCTTTTGTATTCAATCCCGATGCATTTTCTGTGCATCATGGTCAATGTGAAGGTCCAAGGGATTCAGTAACCCTGCACTGGTGCATGGGAATCTAAAACGTGTCTCCCAGGAGCCACTCAAAGCACATACACTTGGAAGATACACACTTCTTGTACTTAAGTCAGCACTGTGCCTATTGTATTCAATCCCGATTCAATTTCTGTGTTTCATGGTCAATGTGAAGGTCCAACGAATGCTATAAACCTGCACTTGTGCATTGGAATTTATATCGGGTCTCCCAGTAGCAGCTCAAAACACAAACTCTGAGTAGACTCACTCATCTTGTACTGAAGTCGGCATTGTGCCTTTTGTATTCAATACCGATGCATTTTCAGTGCTTCATGGTCAATGTGAAGGTCCAAGGTATACAGTAACATGCATTGGTGCATTGGAATCTAATACTTGCCCCCCAGGGACCGCTCAAAGCACAAACAATTAGAAGATTAACTACAATTGTAGATGAGTCGGCATTGTGCCATTGGTATTCAATCGTGATGCAATTTCTGTGTTTCATGCCCAATGTGAAGGTCCAAGTCATTCAGTAAACCTGCACTGGTGCATCGGAATCTAATACTGGTCTACCAGGACAAACTCAAAGCACATACTCTTAGACGATTCACACTTCATGTACTTAAATCGGCATTGTGCCTTTTGTATTCAATCCCGATGCATTTTCTGTGTTTCATGGTCAATGTGAATGTTTAAGCGCTACAGTAAATCAGCACTGGTGCAGTGGAATCTAATACTGGTCTCCTATTAGGCGCTCAAAGCACAAACTCTTAGAAGATTCACTATTCTTGTAGTTAAGTCGGCATTGTGCTTTTTTGTATTCAATCCTGATCCAATTTCTGTGTTTGTTGGTCAATGTGAAGGTCCAAGGGATACAGTAAACCTGTACTGGTGCATCGGAATCTAATACTGGTCTCCCAGGAGCCGCTCAAAGCACAAACACTTAGAAGATTCACTCTTCTTGTACTTAAGTCGGCATTGTGCATTTTGTATTGAATCCCGATGCATGTTCAGTGTCTCATGGTCAATGAGAAGGTCCTAGGAATGCTGCAAACCTGCGCATGTGCATCGGAATTTAATTCTTGTCTCCCAGGAGCAGCTCAAAACACAAGCTCTTAGAAGATTCACTCTTCTTGTACCTAAGTCTGCATTGTGCCTTTTGTATTCAATCTCGATGTTTTTCTGTGTTTCAGGGTCAATGTGAAGGTCCAAGGTATACCGTAAGCCTGCACTGGCGCATTGGAATCTGACACTGGTCTCCCAGGAGTCGCTTAAAGCAGAAACTCTTAGAAGATTCACTTTTCTTGTACTTAATTCTGCATTGTGATTTTTGTATTCAATCCCGATGTAGATTCTGTCGCACATGGTCATTTTGAAGGTCCAAGGGATTCATTAAACCTGCACTGGTGCATCGGAATCTAATACTGGTCTCCCAGGAGCCGCTCAAATCACAAACTCTTAGAAGATTTACTCTTCTTGTACTTAATACGGCATTGTGTCATTGTATCAAATCGCGGTGCAATTTCTGTGTTTCATGGTCAATATGAAGGTCCAAGGGATACTGTAAAGCTAGAATAGTGCATCGGATTCTATTACTGGTCTCCAGGGAGCCGCTCAAAGCACAAAGTCGTAGAAGATTCACTCTTCTTGTACTTAAGTCGGCATTGTGCCATTAGTATTCAATCCCAATGCAATTTCTGTGCTTCATGGTCAATGTGAGAGTCGGAGGGATACAGCATACCTGCAGTGGTGCATTGGAATATAATACTGGTCTCCCAGGGAGCGCTCAAACCACAAACTCTTAGAAGATTCACTCTTCTTGTACTTAAGTCGGCATTGTGCCTTTTGTATTTAATCGAGATGCAATTTCTGTGTTTCATGGTCAATAGGAAGGTCCAAAGTATACAGTAAACCTGAACTGGTGCATCCGAATCTAATACTGGTCTCCCAGGAGCCGCACAAAGCAGAAACTCTTAGAAGCTTCACTCTTCTTGTACTTGAGTCGGCATTGTGCCTTTTGTATTCAATCCCGATGTAATTTACGTCTCTCAAGGTCAATGTGAAGGTCCAATGGATAAAGTAAACCAGCACTGATGCATCGGAAACTAATACTGGTCTCCCAGGAGCCGCACAAAGCACAAACTCTTAAAACATTCTTTCTTCTTGCACTTAAGTCGGCATTTTGCCTTTTGAATTCAATCTCGATGCAATTTCTGTGATTCATGATCAATGTGAAGTTCCAAGGGATACAGTAAACCTCAATTGGTGCATTGGAATCTAATACTGGTCACCCAGGAGCCTTTCAAAGCACATACACTTGGAAGATTCACACTTCTTGTACTTAAGTCGGCATTGTGCCTTATGTATTCAATCCCGATGCAATTTCTGTGTTTCATGGTCAATGTTAGGGTCCAAGGGATTCACTAAACCTGCACTGATACATCGGAATCTAATACTGGACTCCAGGAGATTCTCAAAGCACAAACTCTTAGAAGATTCACTCTCCTTGTACTTAATTCGGCATTGTGCCTCTTGTTTTCAATCCCGACGCAATTTCTGTGTTTCATGTTCGATTTGAAGGTCCAAGGGATTCAATAAACCTGCACTGGTGCATCGGAATCTAATACTGGTCTCCCAGCAGCCGCTCAAAGCACAAGCTCGTAGAAGATTCACTCTTCTTGTATTTAAGTCGGCATTCTGCCTTTTGTATTCAATACCGATGCACTATCTGTGTTTCATGCTCAATTTGAAAGTCGAATGGATTTAGTTAACCCGCACTGGTGCATCAGAATCCAATACTGGTCTCCCACGAGCCGCTCAAAGCAGAAACTCTTAGAAGCTTCACTCTTCTTGTACTAAAGTCGGCATTTTGCATTTTGTATTCAACCCCGATGCAATTCCTGTGCCTCATGGTCAATGCGAAGGTCCAAGGGATACAGTAAACCTGCATTGGTGCATCGGAATCAAATACTGGTCTCCCAGGAGCCGCTCATGCACAAACTCTTAGAAGATTCACTCTTCTTGCACTTTAGCCGGTATTGTGCCTTTTGTATTCAATCGCGATGCCATTTGCTAAAATTCATGATCATTGTGAGTGTTCAAGGGATACAGTTAGCCTGAACTGGTGCATCGGAATCTAATACTGGTCTACCAGTTGACGCTCAAAGCTCAAACTCTTAGATGATTCACTCTTCTTTTACTTAAGTCGGCATTGTGCCTTTTGTAATCAATCCCGATGCAATTTCTGTGTCTCATGGTCAATGTGAAGGTCCAAGGGATACAGTAAAACTGCATTGGTGCATCGGAATCTAATACTGGTCTCCAAGGAGCCGCTCATGCACAAAATCTTAGAAGAATCACTCTTCTTGTACTTAAGTCGGCATTGTGTGTTTTGTATTCAATCCCGATGTAATTTCTATGTCTCATGATCAATGTGAAAGTCCAAGGGAATCAGTAAACCTGCACTGGTGCTTCGGAATCTAATACTGGTCCCCCAGGAGCCGCTCAAATCACAAACTCTTAGAAGACTCACTCTTCTAGTACTTATGTCGTCATTGTTCCATTTGAATTCAATCCCGATGCAATTTCTGTGTTTCATGGTCAATGTGAATGTCCAACTGATACAATAAACCTGCATTGGCGCATCGGAATCTAATACTGGTCCCCCAGGAGCCGCTCAAATCACAAACTCTTAGAAGATTCACTCTTCTAGTACTTATGTCGTCATTGTTCCATTTGAATTCAATCCCGATGCAATTCCTGTGCCTCATGGTCAATGCGAAAGTCGAAGGGATACAGTAAACCAGCACTGGTACATTGAAATGTAATACTGGTCTCCCAGGAGCCGCTCAATGCAGAAACTTTTACAAGGTTCACTCGTCTTGTACTTAAGTCGGCATTGTGCCTTTTGTATTCAATCCCGATGCATTTTCTGTGTTTCATGGTCAATGTGAAAGTCCAAGCGCTACAGTAAATCTGGACTGGTGCATTGGAATCTAATACTGGTCTCCCAGGAGGCGCTCAAACTACAAACTCATAGACGTTTCACTGTTTCTGTACTTAAGTCGTAAATGTGCCATTAGTATTCAATCCCAATGCAATTTCTGTGTTACACGGTCACTGTGAAAGTCCAAGGGATACAGTAATCCTGTACTGGTGCATTGGAATATAATACTGGTCTGCCACGAGTAGCTCAAAACACAAACTCTTAGAAGTTTCACTCTTCTTGTACTTAAGTCGTCATAGTGCCTATTCTATTCAATCCCGATCCAATTTCTGTGTTTCATGGTCAATGTGAAGGTACAAGGGATACAGTAAACCTGCACTGGTTCGTCGGAATCTAATACTGGTCTCCCAGGAGCCGCTCAAAGCACAAATTCTTAGAAGATTCACTCGTCCTGTACTTAAGTTGGCATTGTGCCTTTTGTATTCAATCCCGATGCAATTTCTATGTATCATGGTCAATGTGAAGGCCAACGGATTCAGTAAACCTACACTGGTGCATCGGATTCTAATCCTGGTCTCCCAGGAGCCGCTCAAAACACAAACTCTTAGAAGATTCACTCTTCTTGTACTTAAGTTGGCATTGTGTTATTTGTATTCAATCCCCACGCAGTTTGTGTGTTTCATGGTCAATGTTACGGTCCAAGGGATACAGTAAATTTGCACTGGTGCATCGGAATCTATCACTGGTCTCCCAGGAGCCGCTCGAATCACAAAGTCTTAGAAGATTCACTCTTCTTGTACTTAAGTCGGCATTGTGCCATTTTTATTCAGTCACGATGTAATTTCTGTGTTTCACGGTCAATATGAAAGTCCAAGGGGTACAGTAAACCTGCACTGGTGCATCGGAATCTAATACTGGTCTACCAGTTGACGCCCACATCACAAACTCTTAGATGATTCACTCTTCTTGTACTTAAGTCTGCATTGTGCCATTTGTATTCAATCCCGATGCAATTTCTGTGTTTCGTGGTCAATGTGAAAGACCAAGGGATACAGTAAACCTTCATTGGTGCATCGGAGTCTAATACTGGTCTCCCAGGAGAAACTCAAAGCACAAACTCTTAGAAGATTCACTCCTAATGTACTTAAGACGGCATTGTGCATTTTGTATTGAATCCCGATCGAATTTCTGTGTTTCATGGTCAATGTGAAGGTATAAAGGATACAGTAAACCTGCACTGGTGCATCGGAATCTAATACTGGTCTCCCAGGAGCCGCTGGAAGCACAAACTCTTAGAAGATTCACTCTTCTTGTACTTAACTTGGCATTGTGTGTTTTGTATTCAATCCCGATGCAATCTCTGTTTTTCACGGTCTATGTCCTGCAAGGTAGTGTTCCACGGCCTGCACAATCTAGAGACCTGTCCCACAAATCCACCCACCACCTCCTACAGCAGTCCATTCGCAGGCAACTCCCACCATATAAAAGGCACGATCATGTGCAAAAGCAACCTGTTAAAAATCAGCTATGCTGCAATTACCATACAATTTTCCATGTAGGGATGACAAGTAACCAACTGTTCACTCGCAGTAATGTCTAGCACCAAACTGTGGCAAACCACAGACTTGACATTGCAGTTGCCAAGAGGCTGTACACCACTTCAACAACTGCTTCACTATACATACCATTTGGATATTCCCTTCCAGTGCAAGTTTCTCTGAACTACACAGGTGGAAATTGTCTCTCCAGCACATCTAGTGCCATCCACTTGACCTAAACCTCTGCTAATTTGTTTCCCACTGTATCACTTTACCTTTTCCCTTCTCTCTTCTGTACCCACCAATCTTTTCCCATTCAGACCATGTACTGTCTTCTCCAATCACTCTGCCCTCCCACCCCCAGCAGCTACTGCGGGTGTGTACATTTGGCTGTTTGTGTGGTTTCCAAACTAAACCATGTTCATTTTAGATATGTTACATCCATATACTTTACCTGAAACTAATTCTCTGAGGTACTGAGACTACTGCTTCCTGGCTCAGGGTTTCTATTTTCAGCTAACACAGTAGTATTGTCTACAAACAAAAGTGTATGGGACAGGATATTTACCAGTGAATCATTCACACTGGACACCAAAAAGACTGTTGTGGGGCATGTAGACAACCCCTGAGATGGTTCACCAAGGCTGTGTGACTGCAGGAGCAGACAGCAAAAACTCTACACAAAAGATGGTCCAGCACGTCTCAGAGCTTACAGTCAAAAATTATCAGGCAAGGTGTCCATATAATGCAAATTAACGTAGGATTAACAAGTGACAAATGCAGTTACCAAAGCAAATTAAATGATGAGCATGCCATCAGTATTATAGCTCTAAAGGAAATGCATTTAGGTGATAATTCAGCAGCTACATGCAAGATTACGCAATATAAAGCAATATTAATACTCCTCTCAATTGTTAGGTGCATCCACAATAAATGAAAAAAGAAACAGCTCTTGGATTATGCTGGCTTAAGCTGTCAGAAAATTAGTGATGTAGAAGTAATTAGGATAAAACTCAAAGGCCTGGTTATTACATCAGTCCACAAATCACCTAACGGAAAGTGTCTGACACTAGTCTTACACACAGCAACTAGACAGCACGTATATGTTTAAGATTTTAATTCCAAAACACAACCTGGAGATACATAAATAGAGACAAAAATAGAGAACCATTGTTCGAATGGATCAACACACAAGAAATTATCTAAGTTTGATGCCAAGGAATTTAAAAAGTTTTGGGCAGGCAGATGGAAACTGATACAAAACCTGACCCATCCATCTTTTCCACTGATGAGAACAAATTACCACTGAATCACTCAATAGTAGTACCTAAACATTTTTCAAGGAGTGTACATTGGCTCACAAAAGTTATCATTGGTGCTGAAATATCAGTTACAAAATACATTGATAAACCCTCATGGAAATTTGAAAAAGCTAACTCGATACAATACACCCAGGAAGTGGAGAGCAACCCACACTGGACACCTCAAAAGTCAGAACATTGGGAATTATTGTAGATGTAGCTAAATGGAATATCTGAAGGGAAGTAACAAAATAATGTGTACTAGGTTGGGACAAACCTGCCCAAGTCCTCTACAAAGGATACCAAGTATCTAAATAATGTTTTGATAACATTTTGTATTTAAAAATATGTGTGTGTAAATTGTTCATGTTGATGTAAATTTGACAATTTAAGAAATGGTCATGCTTACGAACAATGTAAGAAATAGGTGTTATGTAAAAACCAGTGTGCTTTTGTTTGAAACGAAAATGGCTGTGGCGCACGGAAGAGGTGCGAAAGGCGAATTGGCGTGCTACCTTGAGCAAGTTCGGGAAGTAAGTCACACAGTCTGAAGGCAGCAGTGATTGAGGTAACTCCTTTGTGGAGCAGAAGCTTTGCCTGCAAATTTTCATAAAAATGCCTCGGTTGAAGACTGCAAACAGCTTACAGTATAGCTGCGAGTTGTTGAGCTACTGTATGTAAAACTGAATGAAGCCAAGAAGAGAAATTGAGCCCATACAGCAAGAAACTTGCAGGCCGTAGTGTGGGTAGTGTAGCCATCATAACTGTTCACCACACCCAAGCCTACAGCCACCAGATAAGATTTTTTTCTATTTTTACCTTTGTACAGCATGAACCATTAATTTAAACTGTGTTTTAATAATCATTCTTGAACTTTACGGAAACTGGCTCACCCTGTTATTTCATCCTAATCATACATCTGTATAGGGTTCCTTCCTGGTGTTTGATTAATCCGAGTGTCCTGTTTTACAGACTTATGAAGTGCCAAGTTAATATAAAGAGGCACCATTTAAATTGCTTTAGTGTAAATAATAAAAATATTTTCTTAACTATTGCAAAGTGTTATGGTTTGCTTACATAAAATTCAATCAGAGTGAAGCCAAGTTACTAGAACCTGTTAGATGGCTACACAGAATTAGTTCAAAGAATAATAGGTTTTGAAAGTAAATTCCACCAAGAAAGAGGTTTTCTTTAAGTGAAATGTTCAGTTAAAAAGTGTGTGCTTTAGTGTCTAAGTATTTAAGTTTCTTGATTATGGAAAGTGCTTTTCTAAAGGTAGTCCCCCCCCCACCCCGGCTAATTTTTTTTACCTTCCTTGAAGTTATCTACTGGGCTTTTTCTTTTTTAAAAACATAATGTATAAAGATGTAGCCCAAAATTGTTTAAGTGGGGTAATTTATTTGAAGAGCCAAACTAAACAGTAGCAAGAAAGTAGGCAAAATTCACATTTCTGCTTCTCCAATACTTCACTATTTCATTGCCAGGATAGGTTGGTGACCATTAAGTACATGTTTTAAACCACTAAATGAACTTGGAAATGAGTTTTCCTAGCTTCAGTATATTATTATTCATACTGTGTTTCTATCTAGCCACTGGGTAAGATCTTAGGAAAAGAAGTGAATAGTCCAATTTACTTATCCATTAGACGCAACACACGGTAAATCCTGTAAGAAGGATAACTCTATTGATTATCTTTTCCTGTAAACAGGACTATCCTTCGATAGTGTATTTTATTTTAAAACTAAACTAAATTTTAGTAAGAGGGTTATACGTGGCAACATAGAGACAGGGTTTCTGTTATTTACGTAAAAGCATACTAATATCATAATGGTAGTGTTATAAGGTCCTATTAATGTGTGGTCATGACATTTGTTAAATGTCTCACCACAGTCCTATTGAAACTATTTACTCTTCTTGTAAATAACACCTATGACAATTTTATACAAATGTCCACTAAGACTTTGCTTGTCAACTTTCATTTAGGTAACAGCGATCTTTTAGATGTATTTAAATCAGTACTGTTAAGAAATACTGACTAGCTTTATTTTCAAGAATCTCAAGTTTAAGTTATACATACTGTTATCCTCCAATAATAATCATTGGCCGATTCTTCATCTTTGACAGGTTCATCATGCCTGCAATGCAAAACATTATCTTTTGTATTAACAGATGAAATCCAACTTTTTAAATTTAATAAATGCTTATACAAACATAAAATTTCTTCAAAAAATGTATTTATGACAACTTCCTGTCACAGATAATTTTCACTGAATGTTGCAACCCAGTTATAATGCTGATGAGAAGCAAATGTTGATCTTTTCCCTCTCTTCCTTCACCATCTGTTTTGTTCACCTTGACATATTTCTACCAAACAGACTACCCCAATGGATCCACTGCTTATATTTAACACACAGTGAATTCAGTGCAAATATTTCCTTAACACAGGATGTGCATTGACGAGCTTGAATTAATCAGAAAAATATAAACAGATACTAACCGTTCCACAGCTCTTACAAAATACTTGCATTAAGTAATCATCAAAGCTACTTTTTGTACAGCAAGAGGACTAATAGTCAAAATGGTGCTACATGCTACAGGCAGTGCAATACAATTTATTTTACTCATTGCTACAGCAATAAATGTACTTATAAAAATATTCAGACTTAGACTATAATCAAATACAGAGAGAGAAAATATTCTAACTAAAGAGATATAGCAGCCATAGGCAGAAACAAATAAAAAAACTGATACTAATCTTAGCTTTGAGGACCAAAAGTTTCTTCATCTGGAAAACACAAAAAGAGAAATGAGACTGTTCAAGAATTAAGGATGAAAATTCAGGATCTTGAGTCAATGAAGATGGACATGATGAAATTCAGTTGCGAAAGAGCAGCAGATGATGTAATTTTAAATGCTGAGAAATAAGATCTCTTCAAGAGGAGCCACCAAAAGGTCAAATAAGTGAAGAACAAGCTGAAAATACCGGTAAATGGGCTAAAATGGCGGCAAATAGATAAAGGAAACAGAAAGGAAGTGCTGAAGAACAGGCAACCAAACAACAACAACAACAATAATAACAGCACATTGTAGCAATATATAATAGCAGTCCCACAACATCTGGAGGAAGATTTTCCACTAACAGAGCAATAAATTCATGAAGCCATCAAATCTTCCAAAACTTCAAAGCAACAAATGAAGACTCCACTACAGCAAAATTATTGAAATAGTCAGAACACACAAATGATCTACAACTGCTGTTTGAGAACATTTGGAAAGCTGAAGAGATTATGGAAAGCATTAATCCACAGCTATGAAAAAAAGGGGACACTCAAAATGTCAACAATGGCAGAGATGCCTCACTTCTGCCAGTGGTATACAAAATATTATCAAAAATTCTCTGGACAGAGTTGTAGAAACTTTAGACAAATAACTGGGAGAATCTCAAGGAGCTCTAGAAAGGGAAGACCCTGCACAGAGCAGATGTTTATTAGAAAATCGATAATCCTCCACAGACTGCTAATCACCAAACCTATAATAGTATCATGTATTGGTTTCAAGAAAACTTTTGATTTGGTAGGCAGAGAAATTATAGGTAAAATCATCAAAGAATTTTGTATTAAAGCAAACATAATCCTCAAAACACTAGCAAATAGGATGACTGAAGCTAAATTTATGGGAGAAGTATCTCAACCATTTGAAATAAAAACTGGTGTTAGACAAGGGGACAGTTTATCACCTTTACTGTAACACTGCATTCTAGAAAAAATAGAAAGTATCTGGAATTTGGAGAAAAAAAAATTACAAAATTGAACCAATAATTTTAGGACGAATAACAAATGGAATTAAGGTAAACTGCCTGGCTTCTGCAGATGATTCTGATATACTTTCAAAAAATCTGACAGACAGTTATTGAAAGAAATCTTTTGGAAGAAATAGCAAAGAGAGCTGGTCCCAAAATTTCAGCCGAAAAAACAACATTGATGACAATTTCAAACAATGCATCAACATTCTTAGAAAAACAAAAATGTAAAATAGCATTAGTAAGTAAATTTAAATATATTGGACAAACTGTACAACAAAATGGACTAGAAGAATTAACAGTAGATGCAAGAGTCAGCAAACTGGAGAGAGCAAATCGTTTTACAAAGGATATTTACAACAAGAAATGTACAACTAAAAAAACAAAACTAAAACACTATCCCACAGTGGTATGACCAGGATGTTTATATGGATGAGGATGCCTAATGATGAACTATAAGCTGGACAGAACAGAGGTTCCTCAAAGGAGCATTATTAGAAAATAATGGTTGCAATACAAGCTACAGATGGCTGGAAAATGAGAAGTAATGAGGAGATCTACAAAAATTTTGAGAAAATATCAGAAGTAATGGCTAAAAGAAGATTAATTTTTTTTTAGAGACCTCTACTGAATGAGTAGTTCTGGAAGAAGGACTCAATGATAGCATGGATTACAGAAATAAGAAAGAAACAACATCAAACAATCAGAAATAATAGAAAGAAACCTTTTTACAGATAAAATACTGAATTTAAAAGGATCATCACCTCTCCAAGATCAAAATTAATTTCATCCCTCTCAATAAGACCGTGAAAACCGGAAATAAAATTCATAAATATGATATTGCGAAGCTGAAAATCAATCAAAACATATTGGAACAATGCCACCAGTAACTGACAGTTGAATCCCATAAATGGGCAGACATTGCCTCCATGATCCAACAAGCAGCTAATACTACAATCCTGACAGCTAAAAAGAGGAATCATACATGGTGGAATGAGGTTTGTGGTGAGGTGGTGGCCCAAACAGCAAGTGCATGGAAAAAGTGGAATTCTACCAGGAGTCCTGATGATTTTGATGTATTCCATGAAGTTCGAAAATATGCAGCCAGAACTCTATGAAGGTCTAAGCAATTGCATGAGAACCAGCAGTTAGAATAGATCGATCAGCGTTTCCAGATAAACAATGTCAGAGACTTCTATCAGACGTTCAAATCGAATTTGAAAGGATACCAAGCCCCTAGTTTTTGTTTTAGAGACGAAAATGGAAAGCTCAGTGTTGTGCACATAGTTCCGCATATTCAGCGCGTACACAAATTTCCCACTAGAGTGCGCCCCGCTAAGCAAAACAGCGCAGGCGCAGCGCTCGTCCATCTCCGCACTATGAGATGGCGCTGCCATAGAGACGGACCAAATTCTGCTTCCGCCGATCCGCGTATTAATATGTAACGCAGCCAATGAGATTGCTGCTAACATAGAACATTTTCTCCTCGCGCATCACACTCGCGCAGTGATACATGAACGTGCGAGGTATTATAACGAGTGTAAAGACCTTCGATCAGTCAGTCTGCATTTGTCTGCACCAGTCTGTATGAGTCTGCATTAGTCTGTACCAGTCTGCATTAGTCTGTACCAGTCCGTCGAGTTCTACAATTGTCTGTACCAGTCCATAGTCAAGATTCAGTCTGCGCCTGATAAGATTACCATATTCCAGTACATAGCCATGAAGATAAATGTATAGACACTTTTGTCAAGTATCTGAAATATATGTGAGAATAAGATTAACGTACCAATCCCAAAGAACTTCAGATTGTCAATTGTAAATAGCATCCAGAACCAAGTTAAGTAATTTTTATATTTGTTATTATTTTAGTAAATGTGTGTGAAAATTAATCAAATTCTGTTTAAAGTTGGTCACCGTCAATCTGCTACTCTAAGCGTGCAAGTGGCATTTCTATCATCTGACCGAATGGCAGAAGATAAACACACCATGATAAGACCACGAGACATATTGCTGACACTCGCTTACTTCGTTAGAGCAACAAGTCAAATAATCTGATGGTGTGTGTACTGAAGGTCTTACAGTATGCACACCACACCCGGCCTGACCAACAAAGAAAACTGCAAGATCATGTCTCGTTACTTTGAAAACCTACTTAATTGTGATGAACCGAAAGAAAGATTCCCTGCATGTGCCCCAATCCACAAACTACCCCTAATCTCCACCTAGTAAAGAGGAGACCAAAGAGATCATCAACAACTTTAAGAATAATAAGGCAGCTGGAGAGGATTCAATAGTGGTGGAACTACTGAAGCTGGCAAATAATGAAACTCTATATATACTAGTCCAACTTTTTGAGGAGATCTGGAGAGCTGGGATGATACCAACTGAATGGCAGTCAGCTTTAATCCATCATCTACACAAAAAAGGTGATAAATAGAATGTCAGTAACTATAGGGGTACCTCATTAGTATCTGTTCCATATAAGATTCTCTCCAAAGTGATACAGAATAGAATAGAAGGTCATTGTAACCAACTGATTGGGGACTATCAAGCTGGTTTCCGAAAGGGCGATTCTTGCGCAGAACAGATCTTTAACCTGAAGAACATCATCAGGTCCAAAAAACTGGAAGAAATAACTATGTGGTCATGTTTGTTGATTTTCAAAAAGTATATGACTCCATCGACTGACAGGCATTAATGAATATTTTGGAAAAGTTTGGGATGGATAATACCTCAAGAAAGCTGATCAAACAAACTCTTACTAACACAGTGTCAAAAATTAAATTTATGGGTGAGGTATCTGAACCCTTTACAATCAGAACGGACATAAGACGAGGAGATGGACTATCCCTCTCCTTTTCAATTGTGTCTTGGAAAAGGTCACTCAAGAGTGGAGAAAGTTATTAGCCCAAGAAGAAACAAATGAAGAGTGGTTCAGACTTGGTCCTAAGAACAAAGGGGTGTGCATTGACTGCTTAGATTTTGTGGCTGACCTGGCCATTTTTGCTAACAACAAAGAGTCAGCAGTCAACAAGATAAATAGGCTGTCAGAAATTGCTGAAAAAAGTTAGACTCCAGATCTCTATTCAAAAGACAAAATATATAACGAACATCTGTAACGGACCTGAATGGATGATAACCAACCTGGGAAAAAATCGGATGAGTTAAGAATTTCAGGTATCTCGGTGAAGTCATCCACCAGGAGAATGGATTAAAGGAAGAAGCAATTGCCAGGATGAGGAAGTTAGACCAAGCATACCAACTGACAAAGAATACTTATAACAAAAAGTCTATGAGTATGTGGGCCAAGTTCCAACATTATAATACAGTTGTAAAACCTGAGGGCTTATAAGCATCCAAAACTTTGACCACGAATAGACAAGGTCAAGCTGAGCGGCTGGAAAAGCGTGAGTGTAGGATATTAAGGAAAATCCTAAGGTAATAGATGGGTCGATGGACAATGGCGAATGAGAGCAAATGAGGAATCGTGCAGCAAGACAGAACCTATCACAGCATCCATTACAAAGAAATGATTGTTATTTTATGGTCATCTCATGAAAATGGACGGTGATCGACTATCAAAAAGAATACAGAGTTTCATCCTATCTAAGAAAATGAGGCCGAGATGGTTCAAAGAATGTGAAAAAGATCTTAAGCAGATTGGTATCTCAGAGAGAAATTCCTGAAAGGAACAAATTTAGAAGATTGGTGACCAACTACCAAGGTTTTAACATGGCATCAACATCCGAAAGACAGTGAGGACCCTTATCTGAAGGGCATAAAAAGGTACTTCTTAGAGGGGCTCAGAAGATACTGGCAGGAAGTCAAAGCTGGAGCAAGAACAAGACCTGGACACTACAGTGAAGTCGGTTGTTACCACGCAGTCCATAAAGACTCACCTCGATAAAAAAAATAAATAAATAAAAATAAAAGGCTTTCGATGCAGAAGAAATAGGGGATTGAGAACAACACGAATAGAATAAAGGGGGAAAAACATGAGGAGGAGATGGACGAGTACTGGAAAAACAGGAGACGACAAGGGAAGAAGAAGAAGTAAAGTTATTACATGATGAGAGATGGTGATTGAATTTGATTTGATTCAGTTTTCGTTACATACACCGAAAAAATGAGATGATTCTCAAGGGTGTGGAACATGTCAGAATGTATAACACAAAACATTTTAATATAATGAATACTACCCTGATCATTTGTCACGAGATTGTCAAAATAGGTGAATACAATACAGTAAACTGGAGAAGCTAATATTTACAGAATTAATACGCTGTCAGAATGAAATATTGTTGTTGTTGTTGTTGTTGTGGTCTTCAGTCCTGAGACTGGTTTGATGCAGCTCTCCATGCTACTCTATCCTGCGCAAGCTTCTTCATCTCCCAGTACCTACTGCAACCTACATCCTTCTGAATCTGCTTAGTGTATTCATCTCTTGGTCTCCCTCTACGATTTTTACCCTCCACGCTGCCCTCCAATACTAAATTGGTGATCCCTTGATGCCTCAGAACATGTCCTACCAACCGATCCCTTCTTCTGGTCAAGTTGTGCCACAAACTTCTCTTCTCCCCAATCCTATTCAATACTTCCTCATTAGTTATGTGATCTACCCATCTAATCTTCAGCATTCTTCTGTAGCACCACATTTCGAAAGCTTCTATTCTCTTCTTGTCCAAACTATTTATCGTCCATGTTTCACTTCCATACATGGCTACACTCCATACGAATACTTTCAGAAATGACTTCCTGACACTTAAATCTATACTGGATGTTAACAAATTTCTCTTCTTCAGAAACGCTTTCCTTGCCATTGCCAGCCTACATTTTATATCCTCTCTACTTCGACCATCATCAGTTATTTTGCTCCCCAAATAGCAAAACTCCTTTATTACTTTAAGTGCCTCATTTCCTAATCTAATTCCCTCAGCATCACCCGACTTAATTAGACTACATTCCATTATCCTTGTTTTGCTTTTGTTGATGTTCATCTTATATCCTCCTTTCAAGACACTGTCCATTCCATTCAACTGCTCTTCCAAGTCCTTTGCTGTCTCTGACAGAATTACAATGTCATCGGCGAACCTCAAAGTTTTTATTTCTTCTCCATGAATTTTAATACCTACCCCGAATTTTTCTTTTGTTTCCTTTACTACTTGCTCAATATACAGATTGAACAACATCGGGGAGAGGCTACAACCCTGTCTTACTCCCTTCCCAACCACTGCTTCCCTTTCATGTCCCTTGACTCTTATAACTGCCATCTGGTTTCTGTACAAATTGTAAATAGCCTTTCGCTCCCTGTATTTTACCCCTGACACCTTTAGAATTTGAAAGAGAGTATTCCAGTCAACATTGTCAAAAGCTTTCTCTAAGTCTACAAATGCTAGAAACATAGGTTTGCCTTTCCTTAATCTTTCTTCTAAGATAAGTCGTAAGGTCAGTATTGCCTCACGTGTTCCAGTGTTTCTACGGAATCCAAACTGATCTTCCCCGAGGTTGGCTTCTACTAGTTTTTCCATTCGTCTGTAAAGAATTCGTGTAAGTATTTTGCAGCTGTGACTTATTAAGCTGATAGTTCGGTAATTTTCACATCTGTCAACACCTGCTTTCTTTGGGATTGGAATTATTATATTCTTCTTGAAGTCTGAGGGTATTTCGCCTGTTTTATACATCTTGCTCACCAGATGGTAGAGTTTTGTCAGGACTGGCTCTCCCACGGCCGTCAGTAGTTCCAATGGAATATTGTCTACTCCGGGGGCCTTGTTTCGACTCAGGTCTTTCAGTGCTCTGTCAAACTCTTCACGCAGTATCATATCTCCCATTTCATCTTCATCTACATCCTCTTCCATTTCCATAATATTGTCCTCAAGTACATCGCCCTTGTATAGACCCTCTATATACTCCTTCCACCTTTCTGCTTTCCCTTCTTTGCTTAGAACTGGGTTTCCATCTGAGCTCTTGATATTCATACAAGTCGTTCTCTTATCTCCAAAGGCCTCTTTAATTTTCCTGTAGGTGGTATCTATCTTACCCCTAGTGAGATAGGCCTCTACATCCTTACATTTGTCCTCTAGCCATCCCTGCTTAGCCATTTTGCACTTCCTGTCGATCTCATTTTTGAGATGTTTGTATTCCTTTTTGCCTGTTTCACTTACTGCATTTTTATATTTCCTCCTTTAATCAATTAAATTCAATATTTCTTCTGTTACCCAAGGATTTCTACTAGCTCTCGTCTTTTTACCTACTTGATCCTCTGCTGCCTTCACTACTTCATCCCTCAAAGCTACCCATTCTTCTTCTACTGTATTTATTTCCCCCATTTCTGTCAATTGCTCCCTTATGCTCTCCCTGAATCTCTGTACAACCTCTGGTTCTTTTAGTTTATCCAGGTCCCATCTCCTTAAATTCCCACCCTTTTGCAGTTTCTTCAGTTTTAATCTACAGGCCATAACCAATAGATTGTGGTCAGAGTCCACATCTGCCCCTGGAAATGTCTTACAATTTAAAACCTGGTTCCTAAATCTCTGTCTTACCATTATATAATCTATCTGATACCTTTTAGTATCGCCAGGGTTCTTCCATGTATACAACCTTCTTTCATGATTCTTAAACCAAGTGTTAGTTATGATTATGTTGTGCTCTGTGCAAAATTCGACCAGGCGGCTTCCTCTTTCATTTCTGTCCCCCAATCCATATTCACCTACTATGTTTCCTTCTCTCCCTTTTCCTACACTCGAATTCCAGTCACCCATGACTATTAAATTTTCGTCTCCCTTCACAATCTGAATAATTTCTTTTATTTCATCATACATTTCTTCAGTTTCTTCGTCATCTGCAGAGCTAGTTGGCATATAAACTTCTACTGTAGTAGGCGTGGGCTTCGTATCTATCTTGGCCACAATAATGCGTTCACTATGCTGTTTGTAGTAGCTTACCCGCATTCCTATTATCCTATTCATTATTAAACCTACTCCTGCATTACCCCTATTTGATTTTGTGTTTATAACCCTGTAGTCACCTGACCAGAAGTCTTGTTCCTCCTGCCACCGAACTTCACTAATTCCCACTATATCTAACTTCAACCTATCCATTTCCCTTTTTAAATTTTCTAACCTACCTGCCCGATTAAGGGATCTGACATTCCACGCTCCGATCCGTAGAACGCCAGTTTTCTTTCTCCTGATAACGACATCCTCTTGCGTAGTCCCCGCCCGGAGATCCGAATGGGGGACTATTTTACCTCCGGAATATTTTACCCAAGAGGACGCCATCATCATGTAATCATACAGTAAAGCTGCATGCCCTCGGGAAAAATTACGGCTGTAGTTTCCCCTTGCTTTCAGCCGTTCGCAGTACCAGCACAGCAAGGCCGTTTTGGTTATTGTTACAAGGCCAGATCAGTCAATCATCCAGACTGTTGCCCTTGCAACTACTGAAAAGGCTGCTGCCCCTCTTCAGGAACCACACGTTTGTCTGGCCTCTCAACAGATACCCCTCCATTGTGGTTGCACCTACGGTACGGCTATCTGTATCGCTGAGGCACGCAAGCCTCCCCACCAATGGCAAGGTCCATGGTTCATGGGGGGGGGGGGGGGGGAAACATTGTTATGCACTATTAATAAATTTATGTTATGCACTATTAATAAATTTATCATACACAAAATACCTAATTTTGACTGTTGCAACCAAGTGCTGTCAAAACTTATATCTAACATATTTTTACTTACGCTGGCCTAACAGTCTCTGTTAGGATATTCATCTGTAGAGTAGAAGGCATTGCCTATCAAAAAGTCATTCAAACTCTGTTTAAACTGTGCTTTATCTAAAACCAAGTTTTTAATGGTTGCTGGTAATTTATTGAAAATGTGTGTTCCTGAATATTGGGCCCCCTTTTGGACCAACATAAGTGATTTTAGGTCTTTATGTAGATTGTTCTTATTCCCAGTATTGATAATATGTATTGAGTTATTTGTTGGAAATATAGATATATAACTTGCATCAAATTTCATTAAGGAGTAAGTATACTGAGAAGCAATGGTTGGAATTCAAAGTTCCTCGAATAGGTTCTACACGATGTTCTTCAAAGACTGGTCCCAGATACTCCATTGCACCATTCACCGAACCTGATAACCCCGAGCCGTCAGTAACAAAAATGTAGTCTTGCTTAAGAGATTTACAGCACTACATGCACTTGTTACCAAAGTCTCATTTACTTTTAGAGCTATCTGTTCCACTTCCTTTTTGGCCCCACTTCTCTCTGTCTCCACTATATCCCATACAGTTCTTATTTTGTTGCCCGATACAATTATCTTTTTCTCTTAATAAAGCTACTTCGATTTCTGGATTACTTGATTCAATATTTTGCAGTATTCTTTGCAATGCATTACAATTCTAATATCAGAAATGTTCCTAGATAGTAGATACAGTCTCCTTTTTGCCCCACATGATATCTTTATTCCTTGTGTAATCCATGGTTTATCTTTTGACTTCTGTGTGATCTGAGTTACCTTTAGGGGAAAACAATTTTCAAAAGAGGAGGTAACTTTATTAATAAATGCTTTGTATTTTCCATTTGAGTCAGGTAAACATCTCTCCAGTTCATGTCTTTGAGCAATTTCCTGAATTCCTCAATTTCTGGCTTATTTATTATCCTCCTGTACTCAGATTTAATATTTTTTTATCCTGACAAGTTTCAACATTTAACACAAGATGCTGCACGTCGTGATCAGATAGTCCATTTACTATTGGTTTTGTGATATGACTTTTTTCCCCTAGATTTGTTCATAAAGATATTATCAATAGCAGTCTCAGAGCATTTACATATCCTAGCTGCAAAGTTCACAGTAGGAACGAAATTGAATGATAGTGTTAAAAACACCAGCAACCACTATTTCCTCTTCTTTTTTTTTTTTTACACAAGCTATTCCTTTCGCTTTGTGAAATGAAGCACTGCCTAGTTCCAAAACACAGGACTACTATGACAAGGTGAAATGTTCTCAGAGTGCTACATGTATGATAGTAAATGTAATCCGCACTATAGTTGTTTTCTGAGTAGTTATGCTGTGTGTGTTTCATTCAATCAGATGAAATGGAATAAAATCATCAATTTATTTATTTTGGCTCTTTATCACCAAGATACATTCAATGTTGGTTGAGGTTTATCTTTTGAATTCACTCCAGTGTAGATTGTCAAAATTTTATCAGTTGTCAAAGTACTTGTAACACAGTTTCCGAATTTACTGCCATCCAGGAAAGTCTCCCACTCAAATTATTCTCAGAGACTGAGAGCTGGCTGAAACCCAGAGTAGAAAGCTCTCACATATTTAGTGATTAATGGAATATATATCGGAAAGGCAGGTTAGACACTGTAGGAGAGGGAGTGTCCATTGTCTCTACTGAGGTCAAAGCTGATTGTGACAGTGAAGTTACCTGGTTGCCTATAACAAGTCTATGTGAAATCACGTTAATTAATGGATGTTTTAATCATCCACCCGGTTCTGCTATGACAGTTTTGGAGCCATTCAAAGAAAGTCTACAGACAGTAGCACGTAAATACCTAGATCATGCAATGCTAGTTGGAGGTTAATTTAGCCTACTGAGTATAGATAGTAGCCTATGGCTTTATTTCAGGGGGTGCAGTCAATCTTGTGAAGCACTTTTGAATGTGGTTTTCGAAAATTGTCTTGAGCACCTAGTTTGGCACGCCACATGCAATGGAAATATCTTAGACCTTGTAGTTACAAACAGCCCAGATATCATCAATGACTTCAGCATAGAGATGGGGATTAATAATCATGATAACATCATAACAACTAAGATTACAAAAATTAATAAATCAGTCAAGAAGGCTAGGAAAATGTTCATGCCAGAAAGAGCAGATAAGCAGATGTTAGCATCTCACTTAGACAGAACTGACATCACTTAGTTCCATTAAGATGGACGTAGAGAGATTATGGTCAAAGCTTAAATAGATCGTGAATTGCACTCTCAACAAGTCTGTACCTAGTAAACGAATTATGGATGCAAAAGAGCCACTGTGGTTTAACAATGAAATTCAGAAAATACTGAGGAAGGAAAAGCCACTGCACTCTTAGTTCAAAAGAGAATGCCAAATGCCAACAAGGAAAGGTTACTACCACTGTCATACCTCAGCATAAGATCTGGCTGAGAAGCAGGGGAAATTATTGTCCTATGTAAAATCACTAAGTGAGTCAAAGTTTTCCATCAAGTCACTTGACCAGTCTGGTGTGGCAGTAGGAGATAAATGTTTTAAATTTTGCATTCCAGAAATCATTCATGCAAGAGAATCATATAAACATACCGTCATTTGACAATAGCACAAAGACACCTAACAACAATCACCACAAGAGGCCAGCGCTAGCACAAGTTGTTCACATGATATTCGTTGGACTGTTGCCTGTAAACACATGCCATGTCAGTGCTCTTGGAAGAGAGCTGTGGCAGTGACACGGCTCTGTTGTTGTTCCTGTGTAGTGATCTGCAATGACGGGACTGTACAGGAGGGGGGGGGGGGGGGGGGGGGGTCGAGATTCAAGCAGTAATTAAGAACTTCATAAAGAAAGGTATGAAAGCGAAGGACATTCATGCCGATTTCCAGAATACACCAGGGGACTCTGCTCCTTTGTCTTCAACTGTTGCCAAGTGGATAAATGAATTTAAATTTGGTCAGGAGAGCTTAGATGATGATCATCCATGAATAGGTCAGCCAAGATGTGTCACTACTCTAGAAATCATTGCAAAAGTGCGCATAATGATCAAGGAGGATCACCAATTTAGAGGGCATGAAATTGCTCACGCTTGCCAGATGTATCTGAAAGATATTCACAAGATGGGTGCCGCGACTCTTGACGCTGGGTCAAAAACGCATGAGAATGGACATATCACAACAATGTTTGGCCTGTTTTAGGAGAAACAAACAAGATCTTTTGTGCTGGTTTGTGACCACGAAGAAACTTTGTTTTACTACTATACCCCAGAGACAAAGCAACAATCAAAGCAGTGGAAACATGCTGAATCTCTGCCGCCAAACTCCTTCAGTGGGGAAGGACTTGGCGTCAGTGTTCTGGGATGCGCCACCAAATTCCTTCAGCGGGGAAGATCATGGCATCAGTGTTCTGGGATGAGAAGGGGATTCTGTTTGTACATTGTCTCCCCACTGGGCAAACAATTACTGGAGAATACTATGCTAACCTTCTGGACAAATTATAACAAAAGGTATGCGAAAAAGGCCACGTTTCATAAGGAAGAAAGTCATCTAGCATCAAGCCAATGCACGCTCACACGCGTGTGCCATCGCCATGGTAAAATTACACAAACTAAGGTATGAATTGTTGCCACACGTGCCTCTTCCCTAAACTGAAAATTTTTCTTTGTGGATGAAGATTCACTTAAATGAAGAATTGGTAGCGTGAATTGATAACTATTTTGTAGGCCTGGAGGAAAATCATTGTCGAGATGGGATCAAGGTATTGGAACACTGTTGGACCAAGTGAATTAATCTACAAGCAGGGTACATTGAAAAACAAAAAAGTTTCAGTGACATAAGTACTTTTTTTCTATTCTGTTTCAAGAACTTTTCAAACCACCCTCGTAAGCATCCCTGACACCCGAAATAATTAAAAACACATAAGTCGCCAGTTGCAGATGGAATCTCAATTTGGTTTTACAAAGAGTGCTATATGGCACTGGACCCTTACTTAGCTTGTATTTATTGTGAATCTCTCACCCAGCAGAAAGACCTGAGCAACTGGGGAAAAAAATACAGAGGCGTCTCCTGTAAATACGAAGGGCGAAAGAACAGACCTACGAAATTACAGACCAATCCGTAACATCAGTTTGCTGCAGAATTCTTGTACATATTCTGGGTTTGAATCTAATCAGTTTCATGGTGACCAATAAGTTTATGTCCACAAATCAGTACAAAGCATCACTCATGGGCAACTCAGCATGCTCTTTTGTCATACGACGTCTGTTCAAAAAATTCCAGAACTTTGTCCACAAAATTTTCTATGCTTATCTTTTAGTTACTATGGATTGTCTCCTTCAAAATACTCTCCTCCACAATTGATACACTGCTCCCAATATCATTTCCACTTCCAGGAGCAGTCTTGACACACCTCTTGCTGGGTCGCATAAAGTGCCGTCTGCGAATTTTCTTTTATCTCATCTACCATTGCAAAACTTCATCCTTTTCAACTTTGGAAATAAAAAGAAGTCTGCAGGGGTCATACTATTCTCACATGGAACATCTCATTCTCTTTTGTGAGATCCAAAAAGTTTTTTTGGTTTTGACTCATGAGCCGTGGAATGAACTTGGCGGCAACACAATGCATTCCAAGATGCTGTGTCATTTCATAACATGATCCAATTGAAATGTTACATTCTTCTACAATCTCTCGGACAGTGAATCTTCGACTGGCACACACAATTTCGTTGACGTTCCTGACACAAGCGTCATCAGGGGACATCTAAGAGCGTCCTGAACAAGGATCATTTTTGACTTTTGTAAAGCCATTTTTAAAACGTGTGAATAATACGTAACACCGAGTATGGCTTAAGCACTCATTGCTATAGGCTCCCTGCATCATTTGGTGTGTCTCTGTAAAGGTTTTCTTGAGTTTCACGCAAAATTTAATGCAGATGCTTTGCTCCTCTAACTTTGCCATCAAAAATTCACAAACCCAGATTCCATATTTCTTGATTTCCGAGAAGCATTTGACATAGTGCCTCACTGCAGACTTTTAACAAAGGTACAAGCACATGGAATAGGTTCCCAGACATGTGAGTGGCTCAAAGACTTCTGAAGTAATAGAACCCACTACATTATCCCGACGGTGAGTGTCCATCAGTGACTAGGGTATCATTAGGATCGTTCCAGGGATGTGTGCTAGGAGCGCTATTACTCATATTTTCTATGTGCATAACTGATCTGATGGACAAAGTGGACAGTAATCTATGGTTGTTTGCTGATGATGATGTGGTGTATGGAGGGTGTCATTGTTGAGTGATTTAGGAGGATAAAAGATGACTTGGACAAAGTTCCCAGTTGGTGCAATAAATGACAGCTAACCCTAAATGTAGAAAAATATAAGTTACTGCAAATGAGTTGGAAAAACAAATCCATAATGCCAGAATCCTGCATTAGTAGTGTCATGAATGAAGAAGTCATATTGTTTCAATATCTGGACATAACTTTGCAATGTGATATGAAATGGAACAAACTTGTGAGGGTCATGGTAGGGAAGGTGAATAATCATCTTTCGTTTGTTGGGTGGATTTTACTAGTGTGGCTCAGCTGTGATGGACATCACATATAGGGTGCTAGTGTGATCTCTTCTTGAGTACAGTTTGAGTGTCTGGGATCCGCAAGGGGTCAAATTAAAGCAGACATTGACGTATTTCAGAGGCAGGATACTAGATTTGTTAACAGTAGGTTGAAACAACAACATACAAGTATTATGGAGATGTTTCTGGAACTCAAATGGGAATCCCTGGAGGGATTTTGAGGAACACTGTGCTGACTGCAGAACAATTCTGCTTGCACCAACATACATTATGCATAGGGACTACGAAGATAAGAGACGACAAATTAGGACTCATAGAGAGGCATATAGACATTCACTTTTTCCCAATCGATTGGCAGATGGAACGGGAAAGGAACTGACTACAGTCGAATTAAAATTACTTGATAGATGGCACTTCAAACGCCAATAAGAGTTGTCAGAGTCACACTTGAACTGTCTGGTGTTGCCAAAATCCACCAAAATTGGCCAGTCACTTCCAATTCCTGGTACAGCATTCTTTCTTGATGTATTTGTATCCCGAATTATGAGCCCGACACTTTTATTATGTATTTCATGACACATGATAACTACACCAAAAACAACACACATTAACAATGCTAATGAAAGACACATATTTCATTCATAGCACTAACCAAACACTACTGAATAAATCAGCACAAGGTGTAATTCAGTATCATACTTATAGTTATCATATTCACAGAGATCATCTTACATTAGATAAGCTTTTCACTACACTGCGTGAAACTGAAATTTTTAAGGTTGCAATTCATAGTTGGAACTGGGTCACTACATTCACATATATAAATACTTCATGCAGTGCTGTGGCATAGCACAATGGTTGGCAGATTAATCTAATGTGTAGCATGTCGTAGGTTTGAATCTCATCAATGTAGCAAAATTTTTAATTCTAAATCTAACCAAATGAGTGTGATTATTATTTTCATTCAATTAATTGGTTTAAATGTATTTTTTTATTTTTAATACTTCGCTGCATCATTTTTCATCATTGTTTTGACTGTTCTATTTGGTCTTATTTTTCATCTTGTCATTATTTCTTCATTTGGAATCTGTCTCAGTCATCTATAATCCACAACTAAGGGCCCACACGGACTGTTCACTGGTTTCAAACATGGCAGCATGTGCAGCTAGTTTAAGGATAGTTACAGGTAACAAATGACACGGAGAAATTTTAATTTGCTTTCAGCCCTGAAATTGAGTTTTTGTTGTCTTGAGTTTACCCTTAAGGGTTAGCTTTAATTGCCATGAACAAAGCGATAATGATATTAGTACTGCTGCAGACTGTTGACCACAATTTTCTCAGCTGGGTTAGGACACAAGTTTACAGTCAGGGATACAAAACGCGTTGTCTGCCCCAGTTCAGTCACTGGTCACTTTAAATCAATAGTCAACAGAGTATCCAACATTTCTGACATACCTTGCACCAGCCACTAGAAAAATTGCTCTGTGTTAAACATTTAACATAATTTGTGAAGTGAGCCGCTTGTTTGTTGTCACCTGTAACCAAACGGTAGCTGGTAGCCAATGTGGCAACATTGTTGCAGCAAGTGATTGATGTCAACTATCAAGTAATTTTATTCAGACTATTGTAGTGAGACAGGGTACCTTCAGCCATGCACCATATGCTGGCTAGTGGAGTATGTATGTAGATGTGGAATCAGTCTTTCCTTCTCATCCCATCTGGAAAGTCTCCCCTGATCTGCAGTTCTGGGTAACTTTCTCAAAATCTAACCTTTTTCCTAGACCTATCCTTCACCCCTCTTCCTTCCACTTCAACCCTTCTGCCTGAAGGATGAGCTACTGGCTCTGAAAGCTCGCCTAATTATAATCTTCTTTTATGTGTGTGTTCTGCCGCCACTTAGCGAGTAGATTGTTTATCTATCCAATTCAATTATCATGTAATCAAAAGCTGCATTTAACACGCCAAGTCTCTTTTACCAATCATTTTTAATATGTCCTACAGAATGTGCTGTCTATCCTGTCCTTTTTTGAGATTACTGTTTTGCTGTACTTTTCTACAGGCATCATCTTACTTATTAGGAGTCAGTTCATTCATGTTGTTGTTGTTGTGGTCTTCAGTCCTGAGACTGGTTTGATGCAGCTCTCCATGCTACTCTATCCTGTGCGAGCTTCTTCATCTCCCAGTACCTCCTGCAACCTACATCCTTCTGAATCTGCTTAGTGTATTCATCTCTTGGTCTCCCTCTACGATTTTTACCCTCCACGCTGCCTTCCAATGCTAAATTTGTGATGCCTTGATGCCTCAAAACATGTCCTACCAACCGATCTCTTCCTCTAGTCTAGTTGTAGAGCTGCATGTCCTCGGGAAAAATTATGGCTGTAGTTTCCCCTTGCTTTCAGCCGTTCGCAGTACCAGCACAGCAAGGCCGTTTTGGTTAATGTTACAAAGCCAGATCAGTCAATCATCCAGACTGTTGCCCCTGCAACTACTGAAAAGGCTGCTGCCCCTCTTCAGGAACCACATGTTTGTCTGGCCTCTCAACGGATACCCCTCCATTGTGGTTGCACCTACGGTACGGCCATCTGTATCGCTGAGGCACGCAAGCCTCCCCACCAACGGTAAGGTCCATGGTTCATGAGGGGAGTTCCTTCATAGTCAACAGTTAAGGAATGGGTGGCTGAATTCATATGTGGCATATGTCTGTAAGATGACTCATGAACAATTTCCTAGAATTACAATCAAATATGAAAATGCTGAGAAAGAACACAGTGTGATATTGCAAGATCAGTAATTAAAAAGATGTGCAAAACAGTTGATGCCGTGGCTGTACCAGAAAGTGAGTGGCATATCTGTTGAAGCCTCACTACAACCTAATGTGAAAAACAATTTGGGACAATCTGACACACAACTGATTCTATGCACCAATCTGTTCCCGTGGATGAGAGATGACCGAAATGAAACAGCAGTTGCACAAAAATAGCCAAGGTGACTTCATCGGAGAGAAAGAGTGGTCATTGTTTTCTAGGACGCAAAAGGGATTTGTATTTTAGATTAGCTTGCAAGACTGAAACAATACCTCACAAATACTATGCAAGTATTCTGACTCAACTGGATGAAAAAACATGGAGCCAAGACCCAGGGGGAAAAAAAAAGTTTATCGTCAGTGAAATGCATATGGTCACAAAGGCACTTTCACAATAGGAAAACTGGGAGTTTCAAGTGTGAAGTCTTCAAATATCTATTCCATTCTCCAATTTTTTCACATTCTGCCTTAGCTTCTTCTTCTTTTCTTTTTGTATGAATGATTCACTTAAGACTATATGCGTCACAGCTCAAAACCATTTTGTGAGTCAACAACTGGATATGTTTTCACTGCTCTGTCTCTTGTAACTCCGTTGGACATGGAGGTAGCAAATGAGGATATAGGATGTCCATGACATACTGCTGTGCTGTCAGAGTGACCTGAAGTCATATCCGATGCTGCCCCACATGCCCTCTCCCTATGTCGTTGTCATACTGACTGACAACTGCAATCGCGGGTCTTGCAGAATGTGACTCACTGCTGATCACATGACAGGTGCAGGTGTGAAAGGGTTACAATGTGCTCGGTGTACATTACAGCGATTCTCCCATGGGCTCGTCAGACACGGTCAACTGGAAGCTTGCTGACAAGCACGCCGCCCTTACGTTCCCAAGCAGTCCAACATGGGGCCACTACCACATCTGAATGTCTCACAAATCTGCATATTGCATAATTCAATCAGCCTGGCAAATGGAGACACACAATTAGGCCCCTTCAAATTTTGTTACGTGCTGATAATGCTGACTCACAGAAGTACAGGGCATCTGTGTCCTTCACAGGGATCACTCAACATCTTACACTCTTCACATCTCTTATAGCTCCTACCATTCATGGTAACAATCCGAGACACAAACAAAGCTAATGCAATCTGGTGGCCTTTGTATCCATTTCAGAGAGTTGCGACTCTCATAATTTACCACTGGTATGCACACTCGTGAAACTACGTTGCTTCAGGGAGCTTCCCTTTTTTTTCTTCAAGCAGTTTAGTTCTTTGAATCCATTTTTCTTGTAGCTCAGAATAATTATTTTATTGTGTAGCAAACTTACAGACTAGCATTCTGCTCTGAGCTGTCGGAGTTGGCGGTCATGTGTGTGTGAGGTGTGCTTGCTTGTGTGAATGAATGGTGTGTATTTCTATTTCTTTTTCTGATGAAGGTTGTGGCCAAAAGCTTATGTGTAAGTGTCTTAACTGTGCCTGTCTGCATTTTAACGTGCCATCTTTATGGTAATTAGCACTCTATCTTTTCCTACACTGCTGATATTCCAACCTGGAGTTTCCATTGTTTGAACTTATGGTCTACTGTTTTATTTTGCAGTGCACTTCTACAAGTGTAATACACAAATGTTGCCTTAGGAAAGTGTCACAATAACATCCATGTCTACCGTTTGCTATTTTTTACGAAATAGCATGTCACACTCGAAATTTAACTTAGCCAACGAAATAAGTTTGAAGATTTATTGTGTGTAAAAGACACTATGGCCCACTGTGTGGGAAATGTGGGACGTTCTGTGCAGAGACGGAGTTATCCACAGACGTGGTAAGTCTGGGGAGCTATACGGGTGTTAAAACATCGCCACCTGCTGGGATGAGGGGCCACTTACTCTGTGGTGACACTGTGCCAGCAACGAGCTCGACCCATTGATTAGCACCACACATGACAATGACCAACCAGCTGCTTCTCTGTGCAGAGATATAAAATTTATCGATTTTGGACGTCGGGTGACAATCTGTCACATGGAGAACAATGTTTACTCTGGCAATTTTAACACTAATCTAGTGTTCTGCAACATATTAATGTGAAATGTTGTCTATGATGTTGAAGCGTGTAAGTTAAACTGATATCTGAGAATTTGTTGTTTTTGTGGCACTATCTGGAAAATGACCTCTCTTCCAGCTCCAAGCATAAATGTCAAGTGAAGAAGAATAATTAGCACAGCACACTGGAACCGAGTAGGGATCCGGTTTACTGCTCGGCCACTAAATTAGCATATTGTGAGTACACCAGAATAGACGCTGTACACACTTGCATATACTACATACACAAGTACAAGCATCGATCAAGCTACTGTGAAACTGCACTCTGTGTGACTCATCACTACATCAGAATACTGTAAATGTAGTGATTCCAATTTCTTAAGGTCTCTTCCTGTTTGTTTTCATCAGTTGGATCTTATTTTTCAAGTATGTGGGAATCCAATGAGCTGCCTGTTTGGACACATTCTTTCTGTATGTCCCACAAGTTGGATTCTTTGGAGACACATTGTAACAAGAGTTTTTAGGAATTTGCCTGGAGATTTCACGCTGGGTTCTGTGTGATGTGTTCCATCTTTTATTCTTGGGCCTAAGATTTTTACTACAATTTTACATTCTTCTAATTCAGTTTGCTGTTTTCATGTCTTGTGTTGGACAAAGAGTCTCTCTCATGCATAAAGAAATTCTAATTTGATCACTGTTGTACAATGTTAGATTTTAAAGTTCCAGGAAAAATACTTTTAGTTAACTGAGAGACAGTTTGTATTTTCTGAAGTCTGGATTCTATGGCCTTCTTTTCATTATGATGTTCAGTGGTCTTTTTCACCTAATTATTTAAACTCTTTAACACCAAATACTATGTTGTTGCCTATATAAGTTCAACTAGTGCCATTTTGGTATCAGCCAAGAATTTTTTCTCCAGGTGAAATTAGTAGTCCAATTTTCCTAGCTTGCTCCCTTAATATTTCAAATTGCTTTAGGACATCAGTAATGTTTTTGTCAATTAGTATTATGTCATCGGTATAGGTTACACAATATAATTCTATCTTTAAGTTTACGTTCTAGTCAGTGTAATAGTGCACCTGCTCTTCTCCATTACCTTACAATTTTCTTAGGGGCATAGTTGAATAGCAATGTGATATGCCATCCCATTTTCATATTCTTATGTCTGTCTTAAATTACACTGCTTGAAAAAAAGTGAGACACTCAGAAGGTGGGGAGAAAACAAATTGAAACATAGCGAATTTAGAGGATATGTGATGTCATTTCAGTGATAACAAAACAGAGTCAAATTTACACAGAACTTATCAGTTTGAGCCCACTTATCAATACAGCAATGCACCCTGTCTGGCCTGGACAGTGCGGGAGGATGTCGTAAAGCTGCTGCATACCCTCCTGAGAAAGGTGATCCACAACTGTTGTAACTGGACATTGCAATCATGGATACAGGCAGTGGGACGGAGTTGACGTCCATGTTGGTCCCATAATGTTCTATCGGGGACAGATATGGGGATTTTGCTGGCCACCGGAGTATATCAACATCACACAGACAATTTAAAGAGACACATACTACATGTGGACAAGCACTGGCCTGTTGAAAAATAGCACCACAATACTATTACACACTGCTGTACCATCAGAGTTCCCTCGGCCATTACAAGCCGTGACTTGAAGTCATACCCAATGGCTCCCCACACCATGGGACTCCTTTGTGACCCCCCCCCCCCCCCAAACATGTGGAAGAATGGGACCTCTCCCAATCTCCCCGGGTCACTGTCAAACTTCTCCACGATAGTCATTTTGAGCAGTGCAGGACTGGGACTCATTAGTGAACATAATGTGACACCATTCATTAGCAGTCCATACTTCTCGATCATGGCACCACTTCACATGCAGTCATTTGCTTGAGTGTTAATGGCAGCCTATGCGCAGGATGGCAATGCCATAGTCTGGCTGCTCCTAGCTGTATGACACAGCATGTTGCAAGGAGTCTATTACAGTGAACTCCTGTTTATCCGAAATGATCAGGACGGTGGCCGGTTCCGATAACGAAAATTTCAGATAAATCAAAGTCCCCCTGTTTTCACATGTGAACACTCCAAATTGTGTC
Organism: Schistocerca americana; assembly: GCF_021461395.2. Lineage (NCBI taxonomy): Eukaryota > Metazoa > Arthropoda > Insecta > Orthoptera > Acrididae > Schistocerca > Schistocerca americana. Next base: position 11,855,932 of record NC_060121.1, on the reverse strand, counting down.
AATATTGCGAAATACGATCGTAAAACGTGCGTAGGGTATGTAAAACGTTTCTGATACAGTTGCAAACAACCCTGTACTTTTTTACTGAAAAAATTGTGTTGACATGTTAAAAAGGCACCAAACTATGATTGAAAACTCAAAGTTTTTAAATGCTGTATAACAAAGCTCGTTTATTTTGCATTCTTACAGAAAAAAATCTCCCTTATTTGGCAGCAGGAAAAAACAGGAGTTTTAATTTTATTACCTGCTCTTTTGAGTAAAAAATAAACTACTGAACAAAATTGTGAAACAAATCTAGAGATTACTCAAAGGAACGAAAAGTCTGTCTAGAGGAACTTTCAAGAAAATTAAAAAAAAAAAAAAACCTTTTAAGTTATGGACATAGAAGTTCTACGATGCTTCATTAGAGTTTATTTTTTGGTAACGAAGTCACGAACGTCTTTTTTTTTTTTTTTTTTTGTTTTTTTGCTTGAGAAACTATTGCTGCAACAATACATCTCCAACATTGAAATCAAACTATTTCAGGATAAATCGTCTCCTCCTGTTGGCTGATGTACTCCAGGGCAGTTTGGATCACTTCGTAACAGAATGTGTGAGGAATATTTTTCTCTGATTCATCATCAGAAACATAGTGTTCTAACGCTTTATGATCGGTCACAATTTGGACGATTTCATCCTCAGTCACATGAAAAAATGCCATTTTCCATCCACTCTTCAATGTCTTCGAAGTGTGTGTCTTTACAACCAGCTTCTCCAGTAAATTCACCAAAATTATGTCAGCTTGAGTTTCGGTATTGCCTCCTCCTTCCCACCACTTAGGTTGCCTTACGATCTAAGAGTTTTTTCCAAGACCTAACAAGAGGAACTGGAGGAATTAGATTCCAAGCTTCAGCAATCAATGAATAACACTTAAAACATCGATTTTTTTAAGAGCTTCCACAAAATCATCTGCAGCATCAATCACACCTATTAAGTATTCCAGCATCTTGCGTCTGTAATGTTTTTCTATCGCCTCAAGAATACCTTGGTCCATCGGTTGACATAGAGATGTGACATTTTGTGGGAGAAATACAACTTTGATATCCCCATCTTGCAGATCACCTGGGTGATAAGGAGCACTGTCCACAAGAAGTAGCGCTTTTCAAGGAAGTCCATTTCCTTCCATGTAATTTACTACAGCTGGAACAAACTCTGCCTGGAACCACTCTCTGAAGATGGCACTGTTCATACATGCCTTAAGACTGATTCGTGTACCTCAGTGGCAAAGCTGGTTGGTTGGTGTCTAAATGCTCTTGGTGTTTTGGATTTGCCAATTAAAGTAAGACACAGTTTATGATTGCCAGTGGCATTACTGCAAGTGAGGACAGTAAATCTTTCTTTGATTTTTTTGTATCCGGAAGCCATTTCTTCTTCTTTAGAGGCAAGGGTTTTCGTTGGCAGCATTTTGTAATTCAACTCAGTCTCATCACATTTGTAAAGTTGATTGCCAGTATAACCTCCTTTGTCAATGATTGTGTGCAGTTTCTTCTTAAAATCAGCGTAGCAGCTTCATCCCCAGATAATGATTTGGCACTGATGGCAATTTCATGAATGCCATGCCGCTTCTTGAAACAATCCTGCCAGCCATTACTTCCGAGGAATTCTTGCTTCTTTCCTTCAATCAGCTCATCAGCTCATTTTGACAAAGTAGAGGACGTGAAACTGACACATCTTTGGCTCTTATTTATTCGTGCCACAAAAATAATGCCTCTTCTAACTGAGGATGTGCACCTTTTCTCATTGTTTTTCAAGATTTCACTGCACTGCCCAATGCTTGGATGGAACAAAATTTTTCAATTCCTGATCGATTTGTCTTCCGATCAGTAATTGTACTCCTACTCTGCAGCAACTTTTGTGGGTGGCTCACCAGCATCAATTCTCTGCAAAGTGTGAAGCTCTTTTTCCAACAAGATCACATTCGTTTTATGTTTTGTGCCCGTAGTCACGTTCAGTGTTCTTTTTACAGACACTCGATTGAGTCCTTTATGGTTTTTGGCCCCTTTTATCTCTGGACACTTTAAGGCACATAGTGGGAGCACAAAACCTCAAATCAGAAACACACAGATGCAAAACTTGACAACACTCGAGATGCACTAGACAAACTTTTGATTTTTGAAACCAGGCTGTGGCAGCCATCAAATGAAAGCATTCGATACATCTATGCCATTTCCTCTGTTCTACCCAAGCCCACGTGGCAACACAACAGGGTGTTGTACGTTCACTGTTAAACACTCAGCTTTGATGTACCGACAACAAGTGGAAAGTGTTAGGCGGCGCACTCTAATTGTCGGTTTCGACAGGGCTACGTTGCGCTGCATAGAACAATACTGTATGTACTGTACTTCCAAGGAGTTCCAATAGATGGCAGTGGCATACGAATAAGAAACACACTAGAGCTTCAACCAACACACGCACGAATTGATGATACTTGGACTTTTGACACGCACCAGTGCACTGATTAGCAGTAGATTGCCAAAAAACACCAGCAAATGCTTGGCTCCAGGTGCATGCAAATTGAAACTTGTCAAGCGTCAATCTAGCTAGCCAAAAGTGTAGCTGCACGAGAGTTTATTGTACTTGTTCTCAGATGGCAGTCACAGACATGAACAGATTACAATGTACTCAGTACACTACACAGTGATGCTCCCTTGTAGCGGTCTGATGTAGTCAACTGGAAGATTGATGATGAGTATGCCCTTACTTTCCAACATCAGGCCACTGTCAGATCCAAATACTCCAAAAATACAGATGTTGCAAGGTTTAACCAGGCGACCAAATGGACATCCACAATGAGGTTTCTTTCAAACTCTCATCAGATAATGCTGTCTCACACCAATATGCAGCACCTTCATATCCTCCAGAGTGATGATTCAACATCTGACGCTATTCACATCCCTTATATACCACACGATGCTTGCTAAACAGCAATAAAAACAAAGAACACTAATGAATAATGAAGGAAAAGACAGACTGTTACTTACCATAAAGAAGATACCTTAGGCTGCAGATGGGCAGAATTAAAAGACACTTACACAAAGCTTTCAGCCACAGCCTTCATCAGTAAGTAGTAATCTGTCTTTTCCAACATTGTTGATATTCCTACTGGAGTTTCCATTGTTTCAAGGACACTGATGCTTTTCTGTGAGTGTTTCCTTTATGATGTTTTCTGCATTTTAGCTATTTTTAAAAAAAGAAAAAAAAAAGAAAGAAAGGAAAAAAAAGATTTGTTGCTGGAAAACTTCTGAAGTCCAATAAAGGAGTTACAACAGCCATATATGGTTATCTGGTGGACCTTGCAGAACCAAATTCTAGGGCTGAAATGTACTGTTGACCAATGGGCATTAATCAGAATGAATACTAAATAAAAAATTAAATCCAATTTTACACAAAAAACTCAGGTTCTATCACTGTTGTTTTTCGTTCTATTTTGCTCTTATGTTTGCTATGACCTGTTAAGCAGAAATTTTCTTTCTATCTATAGAGTTACATTTGCTGTAATGTATCTTACCTGCATGTTGTTTCTTCTTTCTTCTCACTGCTGCCCCAATCATGGCAAGCAAGTCATCCTCACTGCATTTGCTTTGTATTGCATCTCTGAAACAACAGTTAAAACACCCGTTAAACAGTACCAGGCCAACACCACACAGTGAAATGTTGGTACACTAAAAAGGAAGAAAAACTTTGCAGAAATCTTCAACAGTAATCTTGTAGTCTGCAGTAGGCAACAGCAGGATAACAAACCCACTGGACAAAAATGGGAAAGTCATGATAGAAGTTACTTTTATTTTTATAAATAAACAGGTATCTTACACAAATGCTCAAGAGTATACATAGGATCTCGGGCTGAAGAGGTGGAGCAGAAACTGACATTAGTTTTGTTGAAGAGGGAGTAGTGGAACACAGCACAATTTCTTGCAAAATGAAGCCAAATTTATTGATAAACTGTTAATTAATTGCCAAGCTCACTAATGTGACCATTTTACAACAGGTACTTACTGCTTGGAGTATATGTGACTTTTCAGGCTTGCCTGATAGATCTGTTGCAAAAACACTTTGGGTTCCCCACCAGATAACATTATGCAAGTCCCTCCCTCAATATTTCAGTGACACAACGTTTTGGCATCTTCAGGTGATGGTGATTTCCACCATCACTGCTGCAAGATGGAACTGGCAATTTCCACATGACAGCTTTGAAATTTATCATGTGGATGACTATGACCATCATATTTAGAATTCAGAGGATTTCATAGAATACCTGAAAATGCTTAAACTAGAACTTTCAGATCTTTTAGTTAGCTCAAATGTTATATCATTACTTACAAAAGTGCCCTGCAGCCCTCATTAGAGGTTATTAGCAGCAAGTTTGAGAAAGAAATTGTGGTGCTGTTTAAAAATGTGCATACCTCATCCTATTTCTTATGTAACACCAACTACTTTAATCAAGTGGACAGTGTTCCCATGGGAGATCCTCTATTTCCCTTAGTAAATATCCAACATTCCTCCTTCTGGCAGAATGCTGAAGAGACATTTGTGGTGTGGCCCACATAATACAGACACTACCTATGTTCCTGCAGCATTTGCACTCGGTCCATCTAAATAGTCAGTTCACTGTGGAAGTACAAAAAGATAGCAGCTTACCATTCCTGGATGTCACGGTTAGAAGAAAAGCTGACAGAACACTGCGGCTTAGTCTCTACTGCAAACTGATACACGCAGAGTTATATTTGAGGTCCAAAAGTTGCCATCACCCTCCACAATGTGGTAGTGTCTTACACTCCCTGGCACATAGAGCACACGTGATCTCAGATACCGACAGTCTGCCTGGTGAACTGTAACACCTAAGAACAGTGTTCCAGCAGAATGTTTATTCTTGTAAACAGATTTGCAATGTGTTCTGAGCAAAGCAAGTTCAGTGTAGGGATGTAAATGAAGTTACTTAGACAAGCACTGCAAATGGCTTTCCTACCATATTTCAGCGGCATGTTTTCAAAAATAGAAAGAATCACTAAGAGAAACAGAATCAAGTGCGTTTTTTGTCTACCAGCAAAACTAAGGAATTGTTTGTGTTCAGTTAAAGACAATCTTGACCTTAGAAAACACAGATCATATATAAGATCTGATGCCATTATGGGAAATCTTATATAGGGCAGACACCTCACATTGTGCAAGAACACTGTGTTCAACAGCGCTGACAAAAATGCCACCCAGTAAATTAGTGGTAGCAGAGCACTGCCTGAATACAGGGCACCACATGTTTCCCAAGAGGACTGAAATTTTATTCTCAGGATCATCACTCTAGGATTGTGTTTTTAAGAATGAGGCATGTATCCATACGGTGGGCAATCTTACCAACAGGAATATGGAATTTTGACTAAGCACTGCCCAGAATCCAGCACTGACTGCCATGAAATTAAAACAGTAGAAACCAGATCCTCCGATGTATGACCTGATGCAGCACCTTGCAGAGAGTTAATTCAGCGTTTAACCACACGAGTGTCCAGAAGTGCAGTCATTGCCCACAACACATAAGCAGAAGGCTACTATGAATGGCATTTCCATCCAACTGGGAGTGCCATCGTACTCCTGCTTCTAGCCTGACAAATTTCAATTCTGCTGTGCAAATATCACCAGTCACATCTTGCAGCAGTGATGACAGGACCCACCACTACCTGAAGATGACGAACAGTTGTGTTGGTGAAATATTGTGAGGCTTGCACAAAGTTATTCAGTGGAAAATCTGAGAAGATTCGTACACATTATTTTTCTGTGACGCAGGTAATGTGCAGCCAAATGTGATAATTTTCTGCATTTGCCTTTTTGTACATTTCAAAATACCCCAAAAATTGGCAAGAAACACTGAATATATGACATAACCAGATGACATACCCCACAGCATGTGCAGCAGTCGGGGTTGAGTGTAAAGGAATGATTGAGCAGTGCAATACTTTCATTTGAGCAAACAGAGCAAATTTCGAAAACATTTTGTAAATATGATCTGTTGTAAATGTAGATGTTACAAAATTATTGTCCCTGCTGTAATCAAGCAAAAGCAGTTCTGATTTTGTGTTTTTTGCTTCTGTCCTCTTTTTGTTTACAGACATTTGTTAGTAAAGAAAACATAGGTCATTTAATGGCAATGATGCTATTCTGAAGTTTATACTCATCTACTTTTTATGCAATATGGTAGGTTTTGATTTGTACTGTACTTTGCAAGAAATCAAGGAAACTGCAAGATTGGTAAATAAAATAATAAACTTCAATATAAATACATAATTGTTAAACACAATGAAAAAATACTGCCTGCCAGATGCAAGACTCAAATCCTGAACGCCATCACTAAAGTCGCACATGTGTGTCCGTAGCCACAATGATATGAATACTTGACTTGGGTTGGGATGATCAAGTGTGACAGACCGAGAGGCTCTACCACTGCAAGCATGACAAGGTACATCATCTGGTGACATTTATCATTCACTTTTGACACATTTCCCAACATTTGTATCGTATCCAACATTTGTGATCCCATGTGTCTTGTATTAAATTACTTGTCTCAGGGTCATCTACAGTGCTTTGGAGGTTTTTAAATGTTAATACGCATCACCCTGTCTGTCTGTGTGTGTGTGTGTTTGTGTGTGTGTGTGTGTGTGTGTGTGTGTGTGTGTGTGTGTTTATATATATGAAACAAATACTAACAAAGAGATAGAGGGCTTGGCCAGTACTTACCTCAGCTCAGTACAGCCGATACATACACAAAACAGAACAGAAAATTGACGTATCCTAGCTTTCGGAACTTCGTTCCTTCATCAGGGAGGAGAGAGGGGAAAAAAGGGGAAGAAGGGAAAGTGGATTCAGGTTTTGCATCGGGGTCGGTTACAGGGGTAGGAACCGCTGGGTAGAGAAGGTGGTCTGGGAATATTGTAGGGTTTGACAAGGATGATACGGAGGTTAGGGGGTTGGCAAAAGGCAACTCTGGGTGGTGTGGGGAGAATATTGTCAAGGGATGATCTCATTTCAGGGCTTGACTTGAGAAAGTCATATCCCTGGCGGAGTAATTAGTTGATGTATTCGAGGCCAGGATAATATCGGGTGACAAGGGGGATGCTTCTGTGTGGTCTGGGGGTAGTACCATTGTTGTTGGGTGGGGAGGAATGTATTGCTTGGGAGATCTGTTTGTGGACAAGGTCGGCAGGATAGTTGTGGGAGAGGAAAGCACTGATATATAATATAATACAGGGAAACATTCCAAATGGGAAAAATATATCTAAAAACAAAGATGATGTAACTTACCAAACGAAAGCATTGGTATGTTGATAGACACACAAACAAACACACACACAAAATTCAAGCTTTCGCAACCCACAGTTGCTTCATCAGCAAAGAGGGAAGGAGAGGGAAAGACGAAAGGATGTGGGTTTTAAGGGAGAGGGTAAGGAGTCATTCCAATCCTGGGAGTGGAAAGACTTACCTTAGGGGGGAAAAAGGACAGGTATACACTCGCACACACACACACATATATCCATCCGCACATATACAGACACAAGCAGGGTATATGTGTGGATGGATGTGTGTGTGTGTGTGTGTGTGTGTGTGTGTGTGTGTGTGTGTGTGTGTGGCATACTGATCTGATCTGAACTATGCAGCCTTAAAATGGAAGTTTTTTGATCACTCCTTATTTTGCTCCCTGCCACCTTGGCAATATGTACCGCAAATCATCAGACAGACGACCTTCCTGCATGCTTCATGTTGTGTCTAGACAAGACAGCCTAGACACAATGAGAGGAAGCCGAAAGGCATGCTCTAAGTTAAGAAAGGAGGGCGTGAGGTCTGAAACAGGATACGTAATGAATGCTATAAAGAAAAGTACGTAGCTTCTGGAATACTTAACTTTAATCCATCCTTTTGGTACATCTGGAGATTGTGGCGATACAAGTGAGACTCTTTATATACATGCAATGTTACTAATGGCGCCTTGCTAGGTCGTAGCCATTGACTTAGCTGAAGGCTATTCTAACTATCGGCTCGGCTAATGAGCAATGCTTTGTCCATGTAGTCGCTAGCAAAGTCGTCCGTACAACTGGGGTGAGTGCTAGTCCGTATCTCGAGACCTGCCTTGTGGTGGCGCTTGGTCTGCAATCACACAGTGACGACACGCGGGTCCGACATGTACTAATGGACCCTGGCCAATTTAAAGCTACCACCTAGCAAGTGTGGTGTCTGGCGGTGACACCACATTCCTCCCCTGCAAATCGGCGAATGGTCGTGTTATAAGGCTTCCGCCCACCGTGGGGAGAACCCCATGTTGATGTATGCGATGAGGTGGGGAGCCTAACAACAGGCGAGGCTGTGCCACCCGCACGCGGCCATTCGGTCCAAGGGGAGCTAGGAAACACCTGAAAACCTAGTCCAGGGTGCACGTCAATATGCGGTGTATGTGCCCGTAAAGAGACAGGAGGGGCCGAAGGGTCGACCTCCATTGCGTCGGGGTACCCGACGCGCGAAGACGCCATGTGGTCCGGAGCGGGCAAGAGTTCCATGGCGGAGGACAGCTGGTCACGGGAAGCGATCGGCGGCGTGTGACCCAGGGAGGCGCTTGGTGGCTGCAGCGAAGCGTCCACTGCGGGCGGCTCCAGCTGGACAGGCGGCGGCGGCGGAGGCGGCAGCGGCGCGTCGCCATGGGGCAAAATGGAAGGCATCGTTGGTAACACCTGGGGATGAGGCGAGCCAGTAGATGGGTCCCCAGGGCGCTGACCGGATGGCACCGTCGCTGAAAGCAGACGGGGAGCGGCAGAACCCGTGCAACGACAGAGGCGCAGCTGATTGAGATGCCGACGCACCTCACCAGAGGCCCCCAAAACCAAATACATCACGCGGCCGAGGCAGCGAAGAATGTGCACTGTGAGCAAACGCCGTGAACCTCGATAGTTGCGATAAAATACAACGTCGCCTGGAGCAAAAGCAGAAGTCTGCCGCTGCACAGGAACCTGATGCGGCGGGTGCAGCAAAGACATCAAGGTTCGATGAGGACGACTGTGGAGCAACTCAGCTGGCGAGCGACTATCTCGGGGCTGAGAGCGATACAAAGACAAAAAGAGCAACAACGCGTCCTCCCGAGAATACGACTCTTTCAACTTCAACATCTGTGACTTGAAAGTCCGGACCAATCGTTCAGCGGCACCGTTTGACTGAGGCGAAAACGGCGCGGATGTCAGATGTTGAATACCATTGGCCTGGCAGAATGACTGAAATTCTGCGGACATGAATTGTGGGCCATTGTCGGAAACAATAGTCTGTGGAAGACCTTCAATGCAAAAGATGCAGACAACGCTTGGATGGTGGCAGTTGATGTCGTGGAAGACATCCGGACAACAAAAGGAAAATTACTGAAGGCATCTACCAGAACAAACCACCGAGCATACCAGAATGGACCAGCAAAATTGATGTGCAAGCGTTGCCAAGGGGAAGTGGCTTTTGGCCATGCAAAGACTTTCCGCGGCAGTGCGGATTGTTCTTCGGCACACGCCATGCAAGAAGAACACATATTCGTAATCGCAGCATCGATTCCGAACCAAGTACAGTGCTGACGAGGAAGTTGTTTCCTTTGCACTATACCCCAATGTCCTTGGTGAAGAAGCCGTAAAACAGAGGACTGTAACGAACGTGGGACCACGATTCTGGACTGATCATTATCAGAACGCAACAACAAAACACCGCGTCGAACAAAAAGTCTCTCCTTGTGAGCAAAAAATCAGCAAACCAACGGATCCTCGATCCGAGACTTTGACAAAGGCCATTGCGTAGCAACAAAATGCAAAACGGTAGCAAGGACCGGGTCAGCAGCTGTGGCTGTAGCTACACGACGAAAATCAATCGGAAACGAGTCGACCACGTCATCGGTTTCCGAATCAATGAACATGCAAGCAAGTTCAGAAGAATCGAATGCTCTATCCTCAGCAACAGGCAAACGGGACAACGCATCGGCGTTTCCGTGCTTAGCAGTGGACCGATACAAGATATCGTAGCGGTACTGCGAGAGGAAAATAGACCAGCGAATGAATTTCTGTGCTGTACGCGGAGGTACAGGCTTGTTCGGATGAAAAAGCGACATCAAAGGTTTGTGGTCTGTGATGATGGTAAAGTGACGACCATACAAGACATCATGGAACTTAGTAACACCAAACACGAGAGCCAAAGCTTCTTTCTCTATCTGTGAATAATTTCTTTGCGCAGACGAGAGCAATTTGGATGCAAAGGCAATAGGGCGATCATGCGACCCATCTTTGTGCGCAAGCACAGCACCGATCCCGAAATCCGATGCATCTACCATCAACAAAAGGGGTTTCTGGGGATTGAATGGCGTAAGGCAAGTATTAGAAAGCAACGCCGATTTCAACTGGCGAAAGGCGCGTTCGCATTCCGTCGTCCAGACGAACGGAACACCCTTACGGCGTAAGCTATGAATCGTAGCTGAAATGGAAGAGGCATTGCGCAGAAAGCGATGATAATAGTTAATTTTACCCAACACACTCTGTAGCTGCTTCAAATTCTGCGGCGAAGGCAAGTCTTGTATGGCACGGAGGTGCTCTGGACTCGGATGTATGCCTTGGGCATTGATGACATGTCCCAGGTATGGTAAGTCACGAGCAAAAAACACACATTTGTCCTTCCGCAAGCGAAGACCATTTTGTCGCAATACCTGAAATAATGTTCGTAGGTGTGCTAAATGGTCGTCTGCTGTCTTTCCGGAGATCACAATATCGTCCAGATAGTTCGCAGCAGTAGGGAATGATGCACAAACAGTTTGTAAATATTGCTGAAACAATGCAGGGGCGGATGCACACCCGAATGGCAGTCTTTTGAATCGGTACAAACCAAGATGCGTGTTAACCACCAAGACGCACTGGGATTCTTCGTCCACTGGTATTTGGAAGTATGCATCTGTGACGTCCAACTTTGAAAAATATTTACCCGGGCACAGTTTGTCAAAAAGATCTTCCAGGCGGGGTAATGGAAAAGTTGCAAACACTAGTTGTGGATTCACAGTGGCCTTGAAGTCCACACAAAGTCTCAGTTTTCCGGAAGGTTTGGGCAAAATTACTAATGGTGAGGCCCAGAGAGAAGCCTGCACACGTTCAATTACACCTTGTGATTCTAAATCGTGTAATGTTCTTGCAACCTCATCACGCAATGCGTGAGGAACATTGCACGCTCTGAAAAATTTCGGTTGCCCGTTGACTTTCAGTTACAAATGTGCTTCATAGTTTTTAGCGCAACCTAAGCCCGGCGCAAAAATGTCTGCAAATTCTTCACACAGACGAGAAACACAGTCTGAAGGCACAGTCTGATTCACTGATAGGACCTGATTTACTATAGACATGTTAAACAACTGAAATAAATCGAAACCAAACAAGTTCACTGCAGTAGAAGAACGAAGAACGTAAAATGAGACAAGTTTTGTTTGTCCCTTGTATGTTGCAAGAAGGCTGCACTGTCCTAACACAGGGGATATTCTGACCTGAATAACTATTTAACTTAACATTTGCGGCACGCAACGGAGGTTTGCCCAGTTGTTTGTACGTGTCGTGATTGAGCAACGAAACTGCAGCTCCGGTATCGAGCTGGAATGGTATGACCATTCCATTAAAATCCAAATCTACAAAAAGTTTATTGTCCTGCTGACGACAAGAGCAACTGTCTCGTGCAATTTGAACTGATACAGGTACAGCATCACTTGCTAATTGACGTGATTTCTGGCGACGTCGACGCACACTTTGTGTGGGACGAACACTGTCACTGTTTGAGAAAGTGGCACTGGACGGGTTGGAATTCACTACATGAATGTCCATGGGCGAAGGTCCACGAGGCTGAGTGTCCTTGGTTCGATTCCGGCGCGAAGCAAAAGGCCTGGAATGGTTGTGATTGTCTGATCTGAGCTTTTTCTGGCAAACACTTTGAACATGTCCTTTCTTATTACAGAAAAAGCAAATAGCTTGGCGTGACGGGCAATTTTCACGCGAATGTCTAGTAGCACACCACGGGCATGATTTTACTGCAGTTGTATGCTGTCGCGGCACACCTGGTTTAGAGCGTAGCGGCAGCTGCGTGGACGTGCGCGAGGGCAGTTTACCGGGCCGTGCAGCACGCCCGGCGGGCTGGTTAATGTTACACATGGCTGGCGAAGTTGCAAATGATTCCTGAGCAAAGTCAAGTGTGTCTTGTCTATCTAATATGTCTATCACTTGCTGAAGGGAGGGATTAACTAGTTTCAAAATCTGTTCCCATATACGAACATCAGAAACGTTCTGTGCAATTGCATCACGGACCATTGTATCTGAATAAGGGAGTCCACATTCACACTCAAAAGCACAATCCCTTGTAAGGCCTTGCAATGTTGCAACCCACTCCCTATTAGTTTGACCGGCCGTACGTTTTGTACGAAAGAACGTATACCTTTTTGCAACTACATTAACTGTTTCCTTGAAATAGGCATCTAAAGCAGACAAAAGTTCTTCGTAGGACAGAGTTGCTACGTCGCATTGGGGAAATAATTTCACTATCACACGGTACGTTTGCACCCCTACACATGCTAATAAATGAGGCTGCCGCTCGTTACCTTGAATTCTGTAGGCGGCGAGATGAAATCCAAACTGGCGTGACCACTCCGTCCATGTTTCCTTAGCTGGGTCAAACGGCCTAAAAGGCGGTGCAACTGCGAGTTGTGGCTGCGGTAGTAGTAGAGCGGCGGCTGCCGCATCGTTGTGCAGTTCACGTTGACCCTGGACGAGCCGTCCAAGGGCATCCAATAACGCCTGCATCTGCTGATTCTGCAAGTGATAAAATTCGGACAGTACATCTGGCGAAGCCATGACACAAGTAAATGTAAGCAATTTGAAAGAACAAGACCCTTTCCGTTGACTTGTCGCCAAAAATTGTTGTGTCTAGACAAGACAGCCTAGACACAATGAGAGGAAGCCGAAAGGCACGCGCTAAGTTAAAAAAGGAGGGCGTGAGGTCTGAAACAGGATACGTAATGATTGCTTGTGTGTTGTGCCTGGTGCAACTTTGTTTTCTTTATGGTAAATAGTGATCTATCTTTCCCTGCACACACACAGAGAAAAAAAACTGCCAAGTCCAGCAGCTAGGGGCAAGCTGCTGGAGTTGGCAGTCATATGTGTGTGACATGTGCTTGCCTGTGTGTACGAATGTGTGTGTTTCTCTGTATCTCTTTTGCTGATGAAGGCTGTGGCCGAAAGCTTTGTGTAAGTGCCTTTTTAATTGTGCCTGTCTACAATGTAACATGTCTCCTTTACAGTAAGCAGCAATCTATGTTTTCCTATATTTTTCATTTACACAGATGTAATTAACAAATCAGAGTCTATTTATTCCAGAGAAGTGACAGTTTGTTCATGACAGTTCAGCACAAATCTGATTTTTTATATACAGCAAGGCTACCTATAAATTATTCTGTGTGCCAGTGTTCATGCTGACTATAGGGATTCACACTGATCATGTGTAATTTGACACCTGGTCCTGTAAAGTTACTTCTGCTCAACGTGAAAAATTCTCCAATTCACATTTTGTAATTAACCTTAACAAATCAAATAATGCACCCTTCAATATAACTGCTTATTGTCCACTTCCCATCACTCTATTCCCAATGTCAACCCAGCTGACCTCTACTTCTAATCCAAAAACCATGGTTGACTCAATGTTTGCTATTGCAAGCTATTGCTATTGCAACACAAAAGTGCCAGAGGCACCAGTAATGATATACAATTAAAAATACTAGAAAGTAAGGCACACCGGTTAGTACATGCTAAGACAAACACTACAAGTGTCTAAGACACTGCGCTCTCACACAACAAGTACGAGTTATCCAGTTATGATACACAAAACTGTTTTATTCACAGTGGCTATATACATACTCTCTCCCCAATAAACAGAATAGTTATAACTCAATTGTTCACAAATGTATATTATGACTCTTGCCACAGCCACGCAGTCAGTATGCCACAGGCGTGCCATAGAAAGCGATCAGGTTCAATTCCTTGTAGAGCCGGGAAATTCTGCTCGGTGGACAGACTGGAATAGGGTACACTCTGCTTGTAGTTCTAGCTGAGGAGATACTCAAGTGAGAAGTAGTGTCTTCAACTTCTGGAAGTTGATAACAGCCTGGAGAGTTGTATACTGACCCCCTAACTCTCCATAGATTTATAGTAGAGGACATCTCTCGAAGAGCATTGCGTGGTCTTCTGGGCCCAATGCAGAGTTCCTTTATCTATGTATATTGTATATCACCACTTGTACACACTCATCAGCACAGTATCATATTGTCTCTTCACGTGGCAAATTTTTATTCCCTTGTTTCCAGATCAAGACTTTTCCTCTTCCTCTTCTTCGTTTTTTTTTTTTTTTTTTTTTTTTTTTTTTTTTTTACTATCATTACTTGTACCACACATATTCCACACGGTTTATGCTCACTCCTTCAATGATACTTCCCATCCTCCTCTAGTGTGCGAGTTGTCCCTGCTTTCCTGCGTGTTTCTTGGTTTAAACACCCTTGTTTCAAAAGAGAGTGACAGCTTAGATACAGTCTTGTCAACATTTTGTAATTTTATTTAGCAATTATTGTTTGAGCCTTATAGGCGAATGTCACAAGATATTGTCAACCACTGGATTCACTAGATTGGAATGGGGTTCATGGTAACTTATCAATTCATTTTTTAAGTTGCTGTTATCTTTTTCATCCTATCTTGGACTAGCTTTTCCATACTCCCACTCTATTTTACGTAGCCAAACAGTTATCTGCTCTTGCAAACTTGCTCCTTTACTACCAAGTTAACTAATACTGGGCAGCCTAACAGAAGTTCCAATATCCAGTCTTTCACCACAATTCACCTATACACACTTTTCACTCATTGATTTTCTTTTTTCAATGTCATAAATATTTTGCTTTCACAGACTGCTGTGCTTTGAACATAAAATTGTAGGAACATCTGCCTCACATGTCACTTTTTTTTTTATTATTAAAGAATATGTTCCTTGCTCATTCCTATTTGCTTCTGATACATTTCCATTCTCACTTTTATTTTCTTTTGATCCATTTCTTTTTTCTTTGATAGACAAGTCAAACAACAATGGCAATATGTTGCAGCCCCCTGTGTTTCACCCTACTTACTACGAACTTACTTTTCTTAGCTTCCAATTTTATTAGTCATTTGGTTTTTAAGATACTTAAATTAATTGTTTGACCCTGTATTTTTATATCTTATTTTACCTTCGGTTGATAAAGGATTTCTGGTATGCTCACAAAGAGAGAGCTGATTTTCCCACCCCTCACCCCCCTTACCTTGTCCTGAAACAAACTTATCGCCAAGGATCTTGCAGTTTTTTTCCTATTATTAATCTCTTAGTCTAGTCATCAATGTAAAAGTGTCAGTTGTTGGTCCCATTGTCTAATAATTTGTACATTTATACACATGAAGTTCCAATTTTTATTTGGAACATATAGACTCTGATAATCATGAATCACAGTTCAAATGGCTCTGGGCACTATGGGACTTAACATTTGAGCCAAGGCAGGATTCAAACCTGCGACCGTAGCAGTCGCGCAGTTCTGGACTGAAGCGCCTTGAACCGCTCGGCAACGGTGGCTGGCGAATCATAGTTACCATCACACGGACAGAAATACTGTGTTAACTTTAATACAACATAGGGACGTAGCTAAAAATGTCTTTACATAATTTCCAGTTCTGATTACTTTCCTTTAATTTAATCTAACAAATAGGTTAGTGTAACATGATGTTGACAGAGGCAAATTATATATACTCACAAATTATTTAGCTAGAGGTATCTGGTTTGTATGTCTGGGAGGGAGGAGGGTGCAAGCTGAAAACTTCAAGAAAAGATTACTCATTTCATACCTGCTGGATTTAACTGCAGTTTATCTCTTCCATATACCAACCACATACCTAATGTGCATGGCAAACAGTTTGAAAGTATTATTCTATACTCAGCATTTGGAACTATCAGTTCCTTCATGAGAGAGGAAAGAGGGATAAGTTTCTGAAGGTCTGAAAGGTCACTCGGACTCCACAACTAATGTGAGGACAAGAGGAACAAATGTGTCTATAAGAAGTTTTGGAATTTCACCTCCTGAAGGTAAAATACTGATCAGTCTGTCAGTCTTCTAGTAATTTTATGGTTTCCTCGCATGAATTTTCACTTGGACATGATTATTCTATGTTTCATCACTCACCTGAGAGATATCTCTGAATTCCCAAAGAGACACACCTTCAAATTGCCATCAGCTGTTATCGGTAAACGGTTGCACGTGCCACAGAAGTGTTCACTCATTGAGGTAATAAATCCCACACGTCCCTTGAAGCCCGGGACATGGTATGCCTGCAAAAAGAAATTGTAAGAAAATAGGTACTGCTGTTGTGAAAATACTATAAATGTGTTGCTCACCAAGTGGAGGAAGGAGAAAATGTGCATTAAGGGGAGTTTGAACGCCCTATCCTGACAATGTTACATTTAGTGACTTAACTTCCCCGTACTTCAGGAACAACTGTAGCCATTGACAAGAAACTTTTACAGGACATTAAACTATATGTTCTGAGTCTTACAATAATTGCATTTCAGCCACTGCTTTTGGAAATACAATTTTTTAATTACACAGTTAAAATTTTGTGTACCTTTTTGTATGCTATTCTAAATAATTTTATTTATACATAACATTATGTTTTTCTTTTAGTTCAGAAGACTCAGGATACATATGTCATTACTCCCTGAAAATTTGAATTCGCTACTTGCCGTAGTTTCGGAGATTTAGGGAAAAATGCAAGAGAAAATGTAAATTTTCAGGAAGAGTTTTTAAAGTTTCAATAGACTGTAACTCAATATATGCTTAACATTTTATTTTTAGTCACTCAGAAGCACCCTGCACCATACTGTGTATCATCCTCTTGATCTTTTTTCAGTTTTTTTGTTTTCTTCTTTCTGGACTCCGTAGTGGCCAACTGTGCTGCATACTCTGCTTTACCAGTGCAAACCTTGTCCATCCCTTCAAATTCTCTGATGAAGTTTGCTCCAGAATTAATTCCCATATGTTGTAGCACTTTCATGCTACCAATGTTGCCATCATTAAAAGCAATAACAGCATGACTGACCCCCACTTTAGTGTCTTCATTACAAGAAAAACATTTTTTGGTCTACATCTACATCTACATCCATACTCCTCAAGCCACCTGATGGTGTAGGCTACCTTGAGTACCTCTATTGGTTCTCCCTTCTATTCCAGTCTCGTATTGTTCGTGGAAAGAAGGATTGTCGGTATGCCTCTGTGCGGGCTCTAATCTCTCTCATTTTATCCTCATGGTCTCTTCGTGAGATATACGTAGGAGGGAGAAATATACTGCTTGACTCCTCAGTGAAGGTATGTTCTCGAAACTTCAACAAAAGCCCATACCAAGCTACTGAGCGTCTCTACCGCAGAGTCTTCCACTGGAGTTTATCTAACATCTCCGTAATGCTTTCATGATTACTAAATGATCCTATAACGAAGCATGCTGCTCTCTGTTGGATCTTCTCTATCTCTTCTATCAACCCTATCTGGTACAGATCCCACACTGCTGAGCAGTATTCAAACAGTGGGGGAACAAGTGTACTGTAACCTAATTCCTTTGTTTTTGGATTGCATTTCCTTAGGATTCTTCCAATGAATCTCAGTCTGGCATCTGATTTACCGATGATCAACTTTATATGATCATTCCATTTTAAATCACTCCTAATGCATACTCCCAGATAATTTATGGAATTAACTGCTTCCAATTGCTGACCTGCTATATTGTAGCTAAATGATATGGGATCTTTCTTTCTATGTATTCGCAGCACATTACACTTGTCTACATTGAAATTCAATTGCCATTCCCTGCATCATGCATCAATTCGCTGCAGATCATCCTGCATTTCAGTGCAATTTTCCATTGTGGCAACCTCTCGATATACCACAGCATCATCCGCAAAAAGCCTCAGTGAACTTCTGATGTCATTCACAAGGTCATTTATGTGTATTGTGAATAGCAATGGTCCTACGACACTCCCCTGCAGCACACCTGAAATCACTCTTACTTCGGAAGACTTCTCTCCATTGAGAATGACAGGCTGCATCCTGTTATCTAGCAACTCTTCAATCCAATCACATAATTGGCCTGATAGCCCATATGCTCTTACTTTGTTCATTAAATGATTGCGGGGAACTGTATCGAACACCTTGCAGAAGTCAAGAAACACAGCATCTACCTGGGAACCCGTGTCTATGGCCCTCTGAGTCTCGTGGACGAATAGCGCGAGCTGGGTTTCACACGATCGTCTTTTTCAAAACCCATGCTGATTCCTACAGAGTAGATTTCTAGTTTACAGAAAAATCATAATACTCGAACATAATACATGTTCTAAAATTCTACAACTGATCGAGATTAGAGATATAGGTCTATAGTTCTGCACATCTGTTCGACGTCCCTTCTTGAAAACGGGGATGACCTGTGCCCTTTTCCAATTCTTTGGAACGCTACACTCTTGTAGAGACCTACGGTACACTGCTGCAAGAAGGGGGGTAAGTTCCTTCGCATACTCTGTGTAAAATTGAACTGGTATCCCATCAGGTCAGCGGCCTTCCCTCTTTTGAGTGATTTTAATTGTTTCTCTATCCCTCTGTCATCTATTTCAGTATCTACCATTTTGTCATCTGTGCGACAATCTAGAGAAGGAACTACAGTGCAATCTTCCTCTGTGAAACAGCTTTGGAAAAAGACATTTAGTATTTCGGCCTTCAGTCCATCATCCTCTGTTTCAGTACCTTTTTGGTCACAGAGTGTCTGGACATTTTGTTTTGATCCACCTACCGCTTTGACATAAGAGCAAAATTTCTTAGGATTTTCTGCCAAGTCAGTACATAGAACTTTACTTTCGAATTCTTTTAACGCCTCTCGCAT
This sequence comes from Schistocerca americana, assembly GCF_021461395.2. NCBI lineage: Eukaryota > Metazoa > Arthropoda > Insecta > Orthoptera > Acrididae > Schistocerca > Schistocerca americana. The sequence goes on along the minus strand of NC_060121.1, from coordinate 11,836,901 downwards.
GGCCCTCCTCACATTACATTTCACTTCACGTAATTTTTGTTTGTCTGCAAGGTGTTGGCTACGTTTATGTTTGCTGTGAAGTTCCCTTTGCTTCTGCAGCAGTTTTCTAACTCGGTTGTTGTACCAAGCTGGCTCTTTTCCATCTCTTACGATCTTGCTTGGCACATACTCATCTAACGCATATTGTACGATGGTTTTGAACTTTGTCCACTGATCCTCAACACTATCTGTACTTAAAACAAAACTTTTGTGTTGAGGCGTTAGGTACTCTGATATCTGATTTTTGTCACTTTTGCTAACCAGAAAAATCTTCGTACCTTTTTTTAATATTTCTATTTACGGCTGAAATCATCGATGCAGTAACCGCTTTATGATCGCTGATTCCCTGTTCTGCGTTAATTGTTTCAAATAGTTCGGGTCTGTTTGTCACTAGAAGGTCTAATATGTTATCGCCACGAGTCAGTTCTCTGTTTAACTGCTCAAGGTAGTTTTCAGATAAAGCTCTTAAAAAATTTCACTGGATTCTTTGTCCCTGCCACCCATTATGAAAGTTTGAGTCTCCCAGTCTATATCCGGCAAATTAAAATCTCCACCCAGAACTATAACATGGTGGGCAAATCTACTCGAAATATTTTCCAAATTATCCTTCAAGTGCTCAGCCACAACAGCTGCTGAGCCAGGGGGCCTATAGAGACATCCAATTACCATGTCTGAGCCTGCTTTAACCGTGACCTTCACCCAAATTATTTCACATTTCGGATCTCCATCAATTTCCTTCGATACTATTGCACTTCTTATCGCATTAAACATGCCTCCCCCTTCACTGTCCAGCCTGTCTCTGCAGTATACATTCCAATCTGAGTTTAGAATTTCATTACTGTTTACATCTGGTTTCAGCCTACTTTCTGTCCCTAGTACTATGTGGGCATTGTGACCGTTTATTAATGAGAGCAGTTCTGGGACCTTTCTATAGACGCTCCTGCAGTTTACTATTAGCACATTAATATTGTTATTCCCTGCTGCATTTTGTCTATTCCTACCTTGCCGCATCTCAGGAGGTGTCTTGTCGGGCCTAGGGAGGGAGTTCTCTAACTTAAAAAACCCACATGTGCACTCCACACATACTCCGCTACCCTTGTAGCCGCTTCCTGCATGTAGTGCACGCGTGACCTATTCAGGGGGACCCTACATTTCTGCACCCGATAGCGGATGTCGAGAAATTTGCACCCCAGATCTCCGCAGAATCGTCTGAGCCCCTGGTTTAAGCCTTCCACTCGGCTCCAAACCAGAGGACCACTATCGGTTCTGGGAACGATACAACAAGTAGCTAGCTCAGATTCCACCCCGCGAGGCTTTCCGCCTACACCAACTCCGCTAACTGCCTGTACGAACTGAGGATGACCTCTGAACCCAGACGGCAGGAGTCATTGGTGCCGACATGAGCAACAATTTGCAGTCGGGTGCACCCAGTGCTCTCTATCACTGCCAGCACGGCCTCCTCCACATCTCGGATGAGACCCCCGGCAAGCAGACAGAGTGAACACTGACCTTCTTCCCCGACCTTTCCGCTATTTCCCTAAGGGGCTCCATCACCCGCCTGACGTTGGAGCTCCCAATAACTAATATACCCCTCCCCCCATGTGCCTGCTCGGACCTTGCTGAAGGAGTGGCCACATGTCCACTCACAGGCAGAACGGGCGATGCCACACGGCCAGCCTCCACACTGACCCTCCGCCTCATGCGCCGCGAATGCCGCTGAACCCGCCACTCCCCTTGGGAAGAGGGTGGCCCAACCGTGCCCGGTAGCCGCAAAGATGTCTTGACAGCAGGGTCAGTGGGTGAAGCATGTAATGTAATACCTGGGGTGTACCATGCAACGCACCAGACTCCCCACTGCCGCTACACTCTGAGGCAGCAGCCTGAAGATGGCTAACCGCGGCTTCAACACATTCAGCTGTTTGCGAACAGTGGCCAGCTCCTCCTGTGTCCGTACACAGCAGTCACACATCCTATCCATCATAAGAAATCAATTTACTGTAGGGAGTTAATCAACTTATAACTAGACTGCTAATTCACTAAAGGCGGCTGATAGTTGACTAAACTGTGGTTACTAGACACTTCCTGTAGAAAACAATGAAAATAGCACTACCTGTCTCTGGACTGTATTGAAAACAAACACTAGCACTACTGGCACTATGGCTGACTAAACGGACTCTCTCTGACTGTATTCAAAACAAACACGAAATCTATGGAACACTATTACTAGCACCCGACAATTAAAGCTTCCTAAAAGCAAAAACACACGGAAAAGGAAGTGACAAGTAAGCAAAATAGAGTTAATACTTCAATTAGCATAGCTCGCTGCACAGCAGACATGACGCAGATGGCAGTTACAACGACACTGACACAATAAGATTATTGAACGACTCATTGGGATTTTGAGTCTGACAATGCAGACACTTCTTCAATAATTCAGGATTGCCAGGTCTCTGTAAACAGGTTCTATGATATCCACAACTGCTGCTGGGATAGAATGTTTATGGCTGTATGACCTGTTTGAGTACTGGGCATTGCGGTAATTGCACCATGAACCAGATCTAGGAGGGCAAAGATGGTGTACTGGTTTATCATCAGCTGACAGTCTCTGGAAGAAGGTAGCCCATACTGCCTGCTTCATTTTCAACAAATCCTCAGTATTATTTCTAATGGCAATCTCATAATACTGTTGTAGTTCATCAATCATGTTGTCTGTCAGCCTGCTTCTTATGGTCTTACCACCTGAAAGTTTCTTGTCTCTCAAACTTTGTTTCAACTTCCTCAATCTGGTATCCATCCTCTTCTGGACATGAGCAACACATTCCAGTTCTGTGATAAGCTTCTCACCATAAGGCTGAGTGGCTACTACACTGTTATATGCATTTGAGTCTGCATAACCTAAGAACTTAGTGTAACACACTCCCCTTTAGTTTACAGATCGATTATAAATTTCAACAGCTGCACAGGCCTCCGTACGACTAGTTGTCCTTCATAACTTCTGTCACAGATATGCCCTTCTTCATGCCCTGATTTATACTTATAACAATGTTTGGTTAAAATCTGGAAATCTATTAGCTTTCCAGTATCAACACTGGTCACTGTAGCAACAGAATTCTTAGAACTGCAGCTACGCTTCCACCAAGTGCCCCAAAAGCTACTGATATGACAATCATACCATCGTTTATTTCAGCAGCTTCATTTGCAGCACCCTTAATTGACTCACATGCAGTGGATTTCACAGCAGCTCCAATAAATCCTGCATACTTGTCCATTTTACAAAGTGGGCGTGGCATATACATCACGACACACATTGTTTCTGCTGCAGTGTGTCCTTTGCCAATAGCTCTCAATCCATAAAACCACCTAACATTTATGTCAAAATAATTATCTTTACACTTATCAGAATTCCAAAATGAATGAGTGTATTTACAAATGGCAGAATTAATGGTAAGTTTCCTGGCTAGTCCATTTGATACCTCAATGTCTTCATGTAAACTAACTGGCCCTCCACATAGATACAGCACACACATTCACATAACACCCCTGTTAGGATGTGCAAATGTATCAGAATATAACCTAACCTACCGTTTACATGAGTTTTGTTTTGAGATAACTGTGTTATCACTATGTTTTATTTTAATCTTCGAAGCACTAATGGGTGTTTCGCTAGATACTCATGAGTTTGCCAGTATTTCATTGTCTGCAACTTCACACACCACATGCTGAACACAATGTTTCTCTTTATTCAAAAATTTATTACCATGAAACCCACATTTCTTAAAAACACTTCATTTTCGAGTCATACTTTTTGAGAGATTTACCAGTCTATTCCTCACTTCTCCTCGGAAAAACGTTAGCACTTCGATATACAAAGCATGTTTATACTATGAAAAGATACGATACTATTTTTGACAGTGCTACCAATGCAAACACATAATTTAACCTTTATAACACAGCAATCCACAGCTTTCTACAGGGTAGTCCATTGATAGTGACCGGGCCAAATATCTCACGAAATAAGCATGAAATGAAAAAACTACAAAGAACGAAATTCGTCTAGCTTGAAGGGAGAAACCAGATGGCGCTATGGTTGGCCTGCTAAATGGCACTGCCATAGGTCAAACTCATATCAACTGCATTTTTTAAAAATAGGAACCCCCATTTTTTATTACATATTCATGTAGTACGTAAAGAAATGTGAATGTTTTAGCTGGAACACTTTTTCACTTTGGGATAGTTGAGGCTGTAATAGTCAAAAATGGTTCAAATGGCTCTGAGCACTATGGGACTTAACTTCTGAGGTCATCAGTCCCCTAGAACTTAGAACTACTTAAACCTAAGGACATTACACACATCCATGCCCAAGGCAGGATTCGAACCTGCGACCGTAGCGGTCGTGCGTTTCCAGACTGTAGCGCCTAACACCACTCGGCCACTTCGGCCAGCTGCTGTAATAGTCACAAACATATAAGTATGTAGTATCACATAACTTTCCGCCAGTGTGGACGGTATTTGCTTCGTGATACATTACCCATGTTAAAATGGACCGTTTACCAATTGCGGAAAAGGTCGGTATCGTGTTGATGTATGGCTATTGTGATCAAAATGCCCAAGGGGCGTGTGCTATGTATGCTGCTCGGTATCCTGGACAACATCATTGAAGTGTCGGGACCATTCGCCGGATAGTTACATTATTTAAGGAAACAGGAAGTGTCCAGTCACATGTGAAACATCAACCATGACCTGCAACAAATGATGATGCCCTAGTAGGTGTTTCAGCTGCTGGGGCAGCTAATCCACACATCAGTAGCAGACAAATTGCGCGAGAATTGGGAATCTCAAAAACGTCGGTGTTGAGAATGCTACATCAACATTGATTGCACCCGTACCATATTTCAATGCACCAGGAATTGCATGCCAATGACTTTGAATGTCATGTACAGTTCTGCCACTGGGCACAAGAGAAATTACGAGATGATGAAAGATTTTTTGCATGTGTTCTATTTAGCGATGAAGCATCATTCACCAACAGCGGTAACCTAAACCGCCATAATATGCACTATTGGACAACGGAAAATCTACGATGGCAGCGACAAGTGGAACAGCAGCGACCTTGGCAAGTTAATGTATGGTGTGGCATTAAGGGAGGAAGGTTAATTGGCCCCCATTTTATCCATGGCAATCTAAATGGTGCAATGTATGCTGATTTCCTGCGTAATGTTCTACCAATGTTACTACAAGATGTTTCACTGCATGACAGAATGGCGATGTACTTCCAACATGATGGATGTCCGGCACATAGTTTGCATGCGGTTGAAGCAGTATTGAATAGCACATTTCATGACAGGTGGATTGGTCGTCAAAGCACCATACCATGGCCCGCACGTTCACCGGATCTGACGTCCCCGGATTTCTTTCTGTGGGGAAAGTTGAAGGATTTTGCTATCGTGATCCACCGACAATGCCTGACAACATGCGTCAGTACATTATCAATGCATGTGCGAACATTACGGAAGGCAAACTACTCACTGTTGAGAGGAATGTCATTACACGTATTGCCAAAGGCATTGAGGTTGCAGACATCATTTTGAGCATTTATTGCATTAATGTGGTATTCACAGGTAATCACGCCGTAACAGCATGCGTTCTCAGAAGTGATAAGTTCACAAAGGTACATGTATCACATTGGAACAACCGAAATAAAATGTTCAAATGTACCTAGGTTCTGTATTTTAATTTAAAAAACCTACCTGTTACCAACTGTTCGTCTAAAATTATGAGACATATGTTTGTGACTATTACAGTGCCATCTATCACAAACTGAAAAAAGTGGTCCAACTAAAACATTCATATTTCTTTATGTATTACACGAATATGTAATAAAAAATGGGGTTCCTATTTTAAAAAACACAGTTGATATCAGTTTGAGCTATGGCAGCGCCTTATAGCAGGCCAACCATTGCGCCAGCTGGTTTCCCCCTTCGAGCTAGACAAATTTCGTTCTTTGTAGTTTTTTCGTTTGACACTTATTTCGTGAGATATTTGGCCCGGTCACAATCAATGGACTACCCTGTATATAAAAAATTACCGATTTTATTAGGTCTTGAAGTAATGCATGTAAAAATTTTAACATTTTCAACTGGTGTAGATTATATTTTAGAAAATAAAATGAAATACTTCTCACACAAGTTTATAAGTAATATACATATCATTTTATTTGGAAAATGGCAAATTTTATAATCAGATAAAAACCCGAAAAAGTGAAAAAGAATGTTTTCCCCTTCTAACTCCCCTTAAAGTTATGGAAATGTGTAAGCTTTCGGAGCCAGTGGCTTCTTCTTCTGGCAGAAACAATAAGGGGAAGGAAAAGGGAAGAAAGAAAAGGATTGTCAAGGTTTAGGAAATGGGGAGAGTTGCAGAAAAGCTGCAGAGAAACCCAGGCCAGGACAGACTTACTGAATGGGATGAGAAATATGTAACTAAACCAGTCTATCTCTCATACCACCAGCAGATGTGAAGTATTCTTGTGATTGGTAGTAAGTCATAAACATTAAATTATTTTCAATGTATGTTCATACGTAATACTGCACGTACCTTTGAGGTATCATTGGGCCCATTGGGAAGAGGATCAAAACTAGGCCACTGCTTTCTAATTATTTGGAGCATTTCACAAAATGAGACCATCTTCCCATCATTCCATTTGTTGCCGCTGAAAGGCATGTACTCGATAAATCTTACATCAACATTTTTCTCTTTTGTTAACTCCACAAAACTGCACACTTCATCTTCATTAAAACCTCGCATTACAACACAATTTATCTGTGGAAGAAAGTCACCATTAAAAATTTGGTATCAGATAAAGCATGGTTTAAACAGAGTTTGAAAGACTTTTTGATAGATAACTCATCCTACTCTATAGATGAATATCTTAACAGTGGCTGTTAGGCCAGCTTAAATAAGAATGTCTGTTAGATTTCAGTTCTGAGAGCACTTTGCCATAACAGTCAAGATTATGTACTTTTTGTTTGATAAATTTATTAATAGTGCATAACAATGTTTCAGTCTGACAGCGTATCAATTCTGAAACTATTAGCTGTTCCAGTTTGTATTGTATTCACCTAGTTTGACAATCTCCTGACAAATGATCAGGGTATTCAAATGTTTTATATTTTTTATGTTATACTTTCTGGCATGTTACTCACCCATGAGAATCGTCTCATGTTTTGGGTCTTGGAACAAAAGCTGAATCTAATCTAATCTAACCTACAAAATAATGGTTCTACAAGTCTGTTGTTATATTTGTATACCTCACTGATTCTGTTAAATTAATCTTTTTCTCTCTTTTTAGAGAATGTCTGAATTTATCTTAGCATGCCAAGCTGTTAACCTTCTTAACAATTTATGAAAATTAAACTACATACATCTCCAATCTTTTTCCCCACTCCAACGCACACATCTTTTGCTGAAGGTATTATTTTAACTATTACATGAAATTAAGAAGCTTTCTTGAAACTGTGCTGCCATTTGTGAAACAAAGTTAAAAGTGTTCTCAAGATAAAAGGTCTTCACAAAAGGAGCATTTAGTATCTGTGCAGGTGGTAATACTGACAGCCATCATATAAACAAGCCCAAATGGTAGAACATCCTGCTTTACACATACACGCAATGGCAGAAAAAAGGAAAAGAGCACACCTTTCATTCAAGCATTGAATATATAAACTGATGAGACAAAACACTATGACCTCCTGTTTGATAATGTGTTTGTCCACTGTTGGAACACAATACAGCAGTGATTTTGTGTGGGACAAGTTCAACAAATTTCAGGTATGTTCCCAGCATTATGTGAGGTATGTTCCCAGCATTATGCAGCACCGCATGTCTAAGCACAGGTCATGTAATTCCCATAAATTGCAGATCAGTGGTTTCTGGGTGCAGAACTGGTATCTGATAGCATCGCAGATGTATTCCATCATATTCAGAAGGGGTGAATTTGATTCTGGCCTCGTGACACTGAAAGTCATATTGTTGAAACATGTCACCTTCATTAGGGACAGGGTGCGGACAGTGCACAATAATGTTCACACAGAACAAAGCTGTTATGGAGCCTTCAGTTACTACCACAGGACCCATAGAAGACCAGGTGAATGTCCTCCATAGCATAATATTGCTCCCACTGGCCTAAGTCTGTAGCAAAGTGCACCTTTCAAGCACCAATTCACTCTGTTGACAGTGTATGTGCACAAAACCGTCAAGCAGGTGTAATGCGAAACTCGAATGATTCAACCAGATGACACATTTCTATTGATTCACTGCCCAATCTCAATGCTCCTGAGCCACAGAAATTGTAATTCAACTGTGTTGTCAACATGGGAACATACAGGGGTTGTCTGCAGCAGAGCCCTATGTTTAACAATGTGCAATGGATGGTGTGCTCTGAAATACTCGTGTTTCCACCAGCACTGTGTAGCTTCCTCAGCTGAATGTCATCTTTTTCAAAGGAACCATCCCAGAATTTGTCTTAAATCATTTAGGGAAATCAAGGAAAACCCAAATTTTGGTGGCCCGATGGGACTCGGGTCCGTTGTCCTCTCGAAGGCAAGTGCACTGTTTGACCACTTTGGTGGCATGACCTAGTCTTAATTAAGCCAGAAAATCTTGGGAAATGCTGACAGATTTAAGATATAACAATTTAAAACAATCCTTTCATGAATTTCACTACAATTTTCTGCTCTTTTGAAAAACAATTTCTTTTGACTGTTTTGATGTTGTTTAGTATGTTTAAATAATGATGGCAGTCTCTATAAAAGGGCAGTTCGGCTTTTAAGTTTAGTTATACTGTTTTAAACTACATCCTTCATCTATTTGTCCACCCAGAAGTGCTATAGGATGTAACTTGAAGACTATGGTGAGGTGGTGGGGGACAGTCATGTGTTGAGGAGGAGGTGCTGCCAGAAATGAAGTGTGTGAGGTGAAGTTATTGACACTGCATACAGGGAGAATAAAAATACTCTATTCCATATTCATTCACAATCTACGTCTGCCCCCATATGGTTTTACTTTTCTCCAATAAGAAAAAAGAAATTGTCAGTAACTGTCTCTATAAGGTCTTAAAAGGAAACAAACAATAGAAAATCTAGGCTGGAATAATGACCATATTATAAAAAAATACATTGCTATTCACTGTACACAGGAAATGTTAGGTCACAGACAAGCACAACAAAAAGACTACTAAACACGTAAGCTTTCGATCAGAAAGTCTTCTTCGTAAGTGGACAAAACACACACACACACACACACACACACACACACACACACACACACACACACACATATGACTGTTGTTTCTCCCATGATGCGCAGTTGCTCCCAGTCTGGCCCTAGCAGCCAGAGACCGTGGTCATGTATGTGTGATCTGCATTTGCGCGCATGTGTGTGTGTGTGTGTGTGTGTGTGTGTGTGTGTGTGTGTGTGTGTGTGCATGTGTGTGTGGGAAGGGGGGGGGGGGGGGGGAGGTTTGCACCAAAAGCTTACGTGTTTAATGGGTGGTGTATTTTTTTTTTTTTCCCCCCTGCCTGCAACACAACATCTACACTATACAGTGAGTGCCAATCTATCCTTTTCATAATACTGTCGTTACCACCTTGCCAAGAGGCATATTGTGGAGTAATCCGAAGGGCTCTACTAATTTGTACAAGAGGAAGGAGAGCACAATCTCAATGTAAGTTTTTAGAAAACTGGTATGTGCATTACTTCTGCAAACCTTTCAGAAAGGACACAGTATGCACTTCATCCAGCAAGATGAGTAATAAACAATATTAGCAATACTGCATCAAACTTGTTCACTTTCATCTTTGGATTAAACATTTGATTTCAGAGAGTACAGAATTTGACAGAATCAAATTTTGGGGATATGTGGAACTGGGACAACGGCATATTTTTTACCCATTCACAAACTAAGCACTGCTGATTGCTACTTTTATTGTGTCTGCTGCTGCAATGCATATATGAAACTGTAAGTGCAGCATCTATGATGGAATAAAATGTTATACAAATGAAACAAACAGGCACAGTGAAATAGAGTAGTATGGCTCATCATTTCGGTCTCACAGATTAGCAGGTGTTGACTTGAAAGATAATACTTAAGAAGTTGAATCCAAAGGAGAGGATGTACCGTATTTACTCAAATGTAAGCTGCATTTTTTCCGGTTTTTGTAATCCAAAAAACCGCCTGCGGCTTAGAATCGAGTGCAAAGCAAGTGGAAGTTCTGAAAAATGTCGGTAGGTGCTGCCACAACTAACTTTTGCCGTCGAATATATGTAGCACTACACAGGCATGCTTCGTAGGCACAAAGATAAATACTGGCGCCAAAACCTCTGCGTCAGTAAATAAATTAAAAAAAAAAGGTGGAAGACGATTTTCATACATTATCCAACGAAGTAAATATAAATTCCGTATTGTTCATCTTCGAATGTAGCAGAACTTCAATGTATTACGAAAATCCGACTGGCAAGACTGTTTCAGATGTTTGTCAATATGGCCAACTCTACGTTCTGAATTTTTTCCTACCTGTGAGAAGAGATGGTTGCTTATAGGAACCTGATGAAATGTGAATCACATGCAGTATTCTCTTCATCATAAGAGTAATACGAATATAAACATGTTGCCACGTATTCTTTCGTGTTTGCTGCTATCTTATTTAAATCCTGTCTGCCTAATAAACTACGAAACTAGAGTGAGACAACAGCAAATGTGGAAGAATATACGTATCGTGTCATGTTTATATTCATATTATTCTTATGCCTAATAGTGATACAGTCAGAACTGAAGCACGGCAACTGACTAGATTTTTAAATCTGAGATGACTCTAATTTCTGTGCAGAATTTGGTGTACTAAAGAAGCGGCCGCAAAGATTTTCAAACGGAGATAAATTTTCGCCTAACTCTCGTTCAGAACATGTTCCATCATATGCAGTCTATTATTTGGTTCTTGTTGATCATTATTTAAGAAAGCAGCAGTGTAAGTAACAACAAATAGTCTCTTGCCATTGTTTCGCTAATGAGATGATTTCTCTCTCTTTTTTTTTTTTTTTTTTTTTAATTGTAGGCGGTGGTAGCGTGCATAAAAGCAAGCCATGCCGCGAGCGACGACAGGCCGCAAACACGCACTATCAGAATGCGACAAACAATGCATGACACAGTACAGTAATGTATTTTCAGCTTAGAGTGACATAAACGCCTATAACAAGGAAAACGGCACTTATCAGATCAAAGCAAAATAAGCAATTGATTCAAACCAGACGAAGCACGTGAAAAAGGAAGGGTACCAGTATAAATACGGACGGAGGGCCTGACGCATAGCAAAGGCTACCTGGTAAAGCTTAAGTGCTAAGCTTACGACTCGAACCAAACTACTGTAGCTGTATCGTCATTCATTCGACCTAAATTGTGTCTCATATTACAATGGACCAACTTTGTTTCGATTTGGAGGTGCGGCCTAAAACTTTTCTCTCCCCTTGAACTTCGAGTCTCAAATTTCAGGTGCAGCTTAGATTCGGGAATTTTTTTTTTTCCTTCCTTTATTTCGAGTCTCATTTTTCAGGTTTGAGTGCAGCTTAGATTTGAGTAAATACGGTAGGTGGTATTTCACCTAATTCTGACTATGAAATAAAACAAAGTACGGCAGGGAGCTCTGACGAATCAAAGAGCAGCGATGAAGATTCTGATGAATAGTAAAGTATGAGTTAAGAAATAAGATGCTACTGAGATCGTAAATTTTTGTTGTGTTGATGAATCTGTTAACAAACATATTCAAAAATGCACTGAAACATTGGCACATGTAGTGTTGGGAGGTGATAAACTGTCATTACGGTTAGAGGAGCTACGTATTTCTTGCTGTTCTACTCCTACATGACACTGTATCTGAAGGTACAGAATGAATCTTCACTGGCTAGAGAAATGGGTAACACAATTTTACAAGTCTCTGCTGTCATGTAATCTCTTCAGGGAAATCATGACTGTACTAAGATTCGGTTTGTGGTTGACAAGGTCAGAGTCATTAAGAAATGCAAGGCAGCTACCATGTCAGTCCTAGAAGAGAGAGACGTAGCAAACTGTCAAAGCATGTACATTCTCGGTCCATATGTTTGTGGTGATGTAATAACCAAGTAATACTGAAGTGTGATCCAAGTCGCACAAATATGGCTTTAATAATAACCTCCGAACAATATGCCTCTAAGGACTCAACAAGACACAGAACACTGATGTGCACATTACAAACTAGAATCACACAGAGAATCAGTCAGCACTGTTCCACACTAATATATGTGCGAGTCACAAGCAGATGGTATGGCAGCGACCGCGCCACACGCTTGGCTCCCAGAGACAGAATCCAGCAGCCAGCCTGCAATGATCAGTGGGTGACCAATTTAAAGACGCATGTACGGCAACACCACTCTCGGTGCACTCACACTGACATGTACTAGTAGCACGATACAGCAGTGATGAGCAGTAGTACCCCTCCTGTCTTGCGCGCCTTTTATCTGGCTCTACAATTTACTTTCCTAGACCCACACAAATGCCTGATCCTCCTAATTCAATTTGCTCTGCAGACTATTTAAAATTCACAAAGAAAAAGGAGCCAAAATTGCACTTTGTGTGCCAGTTACTTTCCAATACATTGCCACCAGCTGATCTTATTTAAGAATACTCAACTTTCGTAGCCATACTTACAGCACATCCTTTGCTTCCTGGCCTAAATCCAAGTTAACTACCAGCCCCCCTGCCCCCCCCCCCCCCCCCCCACAAACACACGCCCCTGCCCCCCCCCCCTCCCCCCCCCCCTTTTAGCTTGGAAGGTAGAAGACGAGGTACTGGTGGAAGTAAAGCTGTGAGTACGGGTCGTGAGTCATGCATGGATAGCTCAGATGGTAGAGCACTTGCCCACAAAAGGCAAAGGTCCCAAGTTTGACTCTTAGTCCGGCACACACTTTTAATCTGCCACGAAGTTTCATATCAGTGCACACTCCACTGCACAGTGAAAATCTCATTCTACAAACCTATTGTTCGTGTGCCTATCAATGAGACAGTGCTTCTGCCTTTTGGTGAGCCATCTGCTTTATTCCTAAATAATTCGTAATTTTCAACAGAAACTTTCCGTACGTTATTATTGCATCCTACATTACAATATGCAATTTCCACAATATGTGGTCATCTGTGAATATAATGGGGGTAACAACTGTAGGAGACCAAAAACTGACTGCAGTAAGCAAGTTCAAGTTATTGTACGCTGTAGTAGTTACGCAGAGGTGAAGAGGGTCACACAGGATAGGCTAGCATGGGCAACTCCATGAAACCAATCTTCAGATGGAAGATCACAACAATAAAAACATTTGATTCAGCATACACCAGACTCCAAACAGCGTACACAACCTGTATGCTCAGAAACACAGAAAATCATATTGGTTCCATCAGCAGGAAACTTCAACCCGTAATTGTTATGGAACACTGCGGCGATTTTGTTCATTAATAAAACCCAAAACTGGGGAGTAATAAGAGAGTATTGTTGTAACTTCTTATCAACCTCGTTACCAAAATACATATTAAGAAGACTGGTAAATTGTTATTTTAAAGGGGTCACTCCAAAGCGCCACGAAAGTATTTGAGCAATGTATAAAATTAGAGAATCGGTGCACAATATTGAAAGTCTATCTACATTATCTATATCTGCATGACTAGTCTGTAATTCACAATTAAATGCTGGCAGAGGGTTCAGAGAACCACCCTCAACCTATTTATCTACCATTCCACTCCCCTACAGCATTTGAGGAAAAACAAACACTTCAATATTTCCGTACAAGCTCTGATTTCTCTTATTTCATTACAATGATCATTTCTCCCTATGTAAGAGGGCTCTAACAAAATATTTTCACATTCAGAGGAGAAAGTTGATGATTGAAATTTTAAGAACCTAATCCAGCAAAATGCTTTTGCTTTAATGACTGCCACCCCAATTCACATGTGATATCTGTGGCATGCACTTTCCTGTTTCCCAATAATACAAAATGAGCTGCCTTTCTTTGAACTTTTAAATGATGTCCTCTGTCAGTCCTATCTGGTAAGGATCCCACACCATGCAGAATACTCCAAAAGAGGACAGACAAGTATAGTTGTAGATAGTCTCTTTAGTAATCCTAATCTTCTAAATGTTTTACTATTAAATCACAGTCTTTTGTTTGCTTTGCCACCGCATTATCTATGTGAGCATTCCAATTTAAGTTATTTGTAAATGTAATTCCTAAGTATTCAGTAGACTTCACAGCCTTTAGATCTGTGTGAATTATCATGTAAACAAAATTTAGTAGATGCCTTTTACTACTCGTGCAGATGACATAAAAATTTTTATTATTTAAGGTCAGTTACCACTTTTTGCATCATATGGATAGGTAGCCTAAATCATTTTGCAGTTCATTTTGATCATCTGATCACTTTACAAGACAGTAAATGATTTGCGAGACTGTAAATGATAGCATCATCTAAGAGGACTGCTCAGATTCTCTCTTAAATTGTTAATGTAGATCGGCAACAGCAGGTGGTCTATAACACTTCCTTGAGGAATGTCAGATATCACTTCTTTTTTACTTGACGATTTTCCATCAATTACTATGAACTGTGACCTTTCTGACAGGAAACCACACATCCAGTTGTACAACTCAGACAATACTCCATAGGCACACAATATGATTAGAAAATGCTTGTGAGGAACTGTTTCAAAAAGTCTTCTGGAAATCTACAAATATGGAATCAATTTGAGATCCCCAGTCGACAGCACTTATTACTTTGTGTGACTAAAGAGCTAGCTGTGTTTTAAAAGGTCGATATTTCTGAATCTATCTTAGCTATTTATCAATGAATCATTACCTTTGAGATAATTCAAAATATTCAAACACAATATATGTTCCAAAATCCTAATGCAAATCAACATTAGTGATATGAGTCTGTTATTTAGTAGATTACTCCTCTTTTCTTTCTTGAGCATTGGTGTGACCTGAGCAACTTTTCAGTCTCTAGGTATGGATCTTTATCAAATGAGCGGCTATATATGATTTCTAATGGAGCTATTGTATCAACATTCTCTGAAAGAAACATAAATGGTTTATGACACTGAGGAGAGCTACTACTAAGTTACTCACAGTTGCAGTTGTTCTTGATTTGAATACTGCAATATTTACTTTGTTGTCTTTGGTGAAGAAATTTCAGAAATCCGTGTTTAGTAACTCTGCTTTAGTAGCACTGTCATCAGTAACATTACCACAGCTATTGCGCAGTGAAGGTATTGGTTGTGTCTTGCCATTGGTGTACTATACATTCAACCAGAACCTCTTTGGATTTTCTTCCAGATTTCAAAACAAAGTTTCACTATGGGAATTATTAAACACATCTTCCACTGAAACCCACCCTAAGTTTCGAGCTTCAGTAAAACATCGCTAATCTTGGAGATTTTGCATTCTTTTAAATTTTGACATGCTTTTTTTCATTGCTTCTGCTGCTGAGTTTTGACATATTTTGTGCACCACCCTTTTAATTTATTTGGTATCCATTCAATTTATTTGGTATATATCTCTTAATTGATGTCGATACTATTTCTCTGAATTTAAACCATCTCTGGTCTACACTTACATAGTCAGACTTGAAGGAGTAGAGACTTAGTAGAGACCGTCATCTTGGAAGGCATCAAGTTAATTTTTATCTGCTTTCTCATTAAATGCCCTATTGTGTACGGCTGAAAATTAATAGAGATAAGGCAAACAGAATGTGCAAAGTAAGTGGAAATTACTCGTCTCTTCCCCGATTACAGTGCAATAGAAGATACTACAAGATGTTGACAGATTGCCATATCTTGGTAGCTTTATATGTAATAATGAGGTCACAGATGCAGAAATCACCAGCAGAACTGGAAAATCAGTCCATATGGCAATTAGGTCTGTAATATGTCAACAAAGCTTTGAGTGTACTCCTTTATTGTTTATATTTGTGAGACTTGGAAAATGTCAGTAAAATCAGCACACAGTCTCCATATTTTTCACCAACAATGCTAGAGATGAATTCTGAAGATGTTAACCCAACCAAGTTACAAACGATGTAGTGCTGAGAATACGAGGTCTACACAGCCTGCACAAAATTATTGTTGAAAGAAGACTGAAGATTGCAGGTTATGTTCTACACATGTAAGGTGGAAGAATCCCAAAATCAACACTGTTGTGGAAATCAATGGACAGATACAGATGTACAGGAAGACCTTTTAACACCTGGAACTTTTGCAATGAATCTTCAATGCATGGACACAAACTTGGAGGAAGGTGAGAACTTGGCAGCTGATCGAGTGAACTAGTGGAAACCAGTTCCTTGTATGGTACACAGCAAATCTGAGTAAGTTAGTAAGTAAGTAAGTAAAGTAAGTACAACTGGGGATTTTGCAAAACTGTTGGATGATCGATATTATTGTCTAGATTTGACACTGTTGGACTTCTACCTTTTCCTTGATGTGTATTCTTCAAATTGTGAGTTTTATGAGAAAGCTGATAGGTACTTACCAATCAACCTTCCCTCACACAAACTGACATTGTCTCTTTATAAATTCTACTGTGCTAACAATTATCTACTGAGAATCCTCGACTAGGTCTCCACAGCTCAAATGAGCCAGTTTCTTTTAAATTTCTGTCTTTGGCTATAATTGTCTTCCAAGTATGGTGACACAACATCCTGTCATGAAACTTTTGCCTTTACATTTGTTTACTTTTCTGGACACTGCCTTTTTCTGCACTGTGCACCAAATACACTATGTGAGTAACGCCCAAGCTCCAACAACCAATCGTGAACTGTAAACAGTTGTACACTCTACCAGGGCACATAACAAACAATTAACATTTGTGTTTTAGTGTCCTAAGCTGTGAGGTCATCAGCGGACAAATAATTTAGTACCTATTCCTAGGCAGCCGGAGTGGCCATGCGGTTCTAGGCGCTACAGTCTGGAACCGAGTGACCGCTACGTTCGCAGGTTCAAATCCTGCCTCGGGCATGGATGTGTGTGATGTACTTAGGTTAGTTAGGTTTAATTAGTTCTAAGTTCTAGGCGACTGATGACCTCAGAAGTTAAGTTGCATAGTGCTCAGAGCCATTTGAACCTATTCCTGACGTGCAGTTGTTTGGAACAACGACTGACATGATCCAAAATATTACTTTCTTTTATTATAGCTTCACTTTTATTTTGTCTAATGATTACTAATTTCAGTATCAAATTCCATCATCAAGCCACTATATGATCAGAAAGCATAGTGTATCATTAAAATATTGTTTAATAAACAGATTACCATTATATCATCATTCCTTAAAGTAATGTCCAAACTGGAAGGACAGATGATTAACGTTGAGTATATACAAAAGTCAGAGTACTGAACCGGATATGAAAGAAGGAAAACCAGAAGGGCAGTGAGAGACGGGTGCCTTCTATCACCTTACTTCCTTAATATGTTCATCAAGGAAGTAATAACAACAACAAAGAAAAGATGACAAGAATCAAAAGGTAATTTCTGGAATACTCCAAGGAAATGTGATAGGGCCATTACATTTACAATGTATATAAATGATCCAGTAGAAAGTGTCAGAGGCTCCTTAATATTGTTCACAGGTATTACACTCGTCCATAAGAAAGTGTCAACAACAGAAGACAGTATCAATTTGCACAATGACCTGCAAAGGATTGGTGAATGATGCAGGCTCTGGCAGTTGACCCTGCACATAAATAAATGTAACATATCACACACACACACACACACACACACACACACACACACACACACACACAGGAAAAGAAATCCAATACTGTACAACTACACTATTAATGACAAATTGCTGGAAACAGAATCTACCATAAAATATCTAGAAGTAACTATTCAGAGCAACCTTAAAGTGGAATGATCACACAAAACAGCAATAGAAAAGCAGATGCCAGACTAACATCCACAGGAAGAATCTTAAGTGAATGTAAATTACCCCTGTGTCCTTACCCAGTACGACTGACAGAAGAGAGAAAGAAGATCCAATGAAGTGCGGAGTGTTTTGTCACAGGATCATTTAGTCACTGTGAGATCATTACAGAGATGCTCAGCAACTCCAGTGGTAGATGCCATAAGAGAGCAGTTGTGCATCACGGAAAGATTTACTACCCATGTTTCGAGAGAGTAGTTTCCGAGAAGAGTCTGACAACATAATAGTTTCTCTCATATACAATTCACGAAATGATCACGAGAAGAAAATTTGAGAAGTTAGAGATAATACAGAAGCGTACTGACAGTCATTCTTCCCAAACACTGTTCACAAGTGGAACAAGGCAGAGGGGGTCAGTTGGTGGCATGAGACGTACACCCTGTCACACACAGTTAGGTGGTTTTTGGAGCATGATGTCGATATGGAGACTTAATTGCATGCATATACACTGCAGATTGACGACATCACAATAGTAAATCAGAGTAGGAACTAAATAAAATGTTTCAGGCCTTAAATCAAGAAATGGTAAAACTAAAGCTAAAAATGAATACAAAGAAGACAAAAGTTATGGCTACAGACAAGAAAGGAGGTGGAGGCAGGACTGACGCAAGAACAGGCAATGAGCAACTCAAGAAAGGAACTGAAATTCACTATCTCAGTAGCATTTTGCAAGAAAACAATCAATATTTCAAGGCATTCAAGAAAAGAATAGCACAGGTGAAGAGTTCCTTCCAAAATAAGAAGAAGCTGCAACTGAATAAACATATCAGCTCCCACATTAAGAAAATATTTGTAAAGACCTTTGTGTGGAGTGTTCTGACACACAGATGCAAAATCTGTACATTAGAAAAGCCAGAGGAAGCTCACCTCAAACCTGCTGAAATGTGGTTCTGGAGGAGAAGTACAAGAACTAGCTGCATTGACAGAAAAATTAAAGGAAATAGGAGAGAAGAAGGAACCACTGAAAGTTATAGGCCAGAGCAAAGCAAAATACACTGGACACTTAACTGGAGATGATAATCTTTTAAAAAACATTTCTGAAGGCAAGATCATAGGTAAGAAAACAAGGGGATGACTGAGAACATCCTACTTAAACAATATGATCAATGAATGGGATTTTCTTCACACATGGAGATGAAAACAACTGCTGAAGAGAGGAAGCTGTGGCTGCAGAGACAAGGTTTAACCTTTTGGAAGAGTAAGGACCAACTAATACAAAATATGATTCTGCATGGCAGCTACATATGGAATAAATGACAACTTCTTGTGTGCATTCATCAAGTCACTTACCCCAGTAGGTGTCTTATCTACTAAAAGTAAAGGTCACTGTTGTGCTTTCAATAGATGTGAACTGCACCCTGAAAATGGTATGTCTAGTTTGCAGTTGTACAGAAGCTTTTTATTTTGCAAAATGGTTCAAATGGCTCTAAGCACTATGGGACTTAACATCTGACGTCATCAGTCCCCCAGACATAGAAGTACTTAAACCTAACTAACCTAAAGACATCCCTGCCTGAGGCAAGATTCGAACCTGCGACCGTAGCAGCAGCAGCATGGTTCTGGACTGAAGTGCCTAGAACCGCTCGGCCACAGTGGTCAACTTTTATTTTGCAAAGAAATTTTTGATAATAAGATGAACTGATGCTGGTACTCGCTACTGAAACCAGTAGTACTTAGACACAACAAAAGTGTGACTACAGAATTAAGAATAATTTTTCCAAACAATTGAGTATTTTTTTCAAAACAACACCACAATAGAGGAAACTTATTTTAAACTAAAGACACAAAAGAAAAAAAGAGAAACTGTAAAGATCTTGAGTCTCATAAGACTCTCTTGGGAGGAAAATATAAGATATTTAATTGGTAAACTTGCAAGGCATACTTTTTTATGTTGTATAAACTACGAAACTGTTAGCATCTTCAGCTAAAATTTACTTCTTCTGTCTTAATATACCTTCCTTCACTTTCAGCTGCAGTGTGGAGACAGGGGTGAGGGTGGGAGCGGGGATGGAGTCGAGGGTGAGGGCGTACTGCTTTAAAATGGTGATTCTTGTATTGATATTCTTAACAACAGATTTATATCTCTTGCTTATGAAAGCCTGCATGCGATGACAGCTGCACTAGTAATACCTTCACAGGGTCGTATTCAAGTTACAAGGCTAGATCTATGCCAGCCATGGCACGCTCCCAGCCTTTCCTCCTCGTGATCTGGTTGTAGCATTGGGACTGCAGGGTGTCTAAGCAGATGTTCAGACCGTCAAGCCCTGCCCTCTGCAAGGCAACCAGCTGTCTTGTCAATATGAGGCCATCGGTTGTCATTAAGACACTTTCGAGATCTTTTATTTTCTTCAGGGCACCTGTGAAACAGCAAATTATTCTAAACAAACTGAAACAAATAATTTGTAACATTTCTGCTGCATATGAAACAAAACTCCAGTTGATAAATTGAAAATACAAATTCCTTAAAAGTTAACTGTACATTTGCCCTAATACAAAGAGATAAGAAGGGTTAATAAACTGAATTGAAGAATGCAAGTTAAGATAGCAATGAAAAAATAATTAGAGGCATAAGATCACCTACTGCAACAGAGAAATGGGAATCAATATGAACCATTACCACTACTGTCAACTGATTCCATGTCTCCATGCACACTGTATAAACCACTGTGGGTTTGTCCGACAAAGTACATTGTTGTACCACACATTATGGTTTTTCCCCATTCAGTGTTCATGTGGAGTGTGGGAACAATGATTCTTTAAATGGTTCTGTGCATGCTGTAATTAATCTTGCCTTCATGGTCCCTATAGGAGTGATACATATGTGGTTATTGTATAATCCCTAAATACCTCGCTTAATACATGTTCCTGAAATTTCATAAGTTGGGTTTTGTCATATATTTGGCGTCTATCTTCACTTGTCTGGCATTTCCAATTTTTAGTAGCTTCTTGATGCTCTCCCATGCATCAAATAAATCTATGATCAATCATGCTACACTATTTTGTATACATTCAATGTCTGCCATTAGCCTTATTTGTTATGGGTCATACTTAAGCAATATTCTAGAATGGGCCACACAAGTATTTTGTAAGCAATGTCCTCTATAGACTGATTGCATTTTCCAGTATCTTACCAACGAATTGAAGTCTGCATTCTGCTTTGCCTACAAGTGAGTCTATGTCACCATTTCATTTCATCCAGATATTTGTATGAGTTGACCAATTAAAACTGTGATTATTTGATAATGTAGTCATACAATACTGTCTTTTATTTGTTTTGTGATGTGCTCCAATTTACATTTCTGAAAACTTAAACTCAGTTGCCCATCTTTGGACCAATTTGAAATGTTATGATCTGACTCAAATTTGTACAGATCTTTTTCAGGCAATAATTCATTATAGACAACTCTATTATCCAGGAAAAGTATGAGGTTCCTTATAATATCGTCTTCCAGAACATTAAGGTACAACATTAATGTAATGGTATAAATTACTATAACTGTATAAATAAGTTTATAAGTGTGTAAAATACATTGAACTATTTGTTACAACAAAACATTGTACTGGTATACTCAGCAAGATGTTAAATCAGCAGATAGCTATATTTTATGTTCAACATTTTGTGTACAGCATATATGCTGGAAAGGATTTATACCCAAATTAAATAAATCTGAAGAAATGGTAGTGTGTCTCTGGAAAAAAATCCATAAAAACTCATACAGTCCAATTTGCTATTATGTCACTGTTACTGAAATATAATACAAAGTAACTGAATTCGATGAACATTCTCAGAGTGCAATATGCCTCAGAGTGAAATGCACAGTAATGTCAACATTATTTTTCAAGGCTATGTTTGTGAAAATGGATGACAGCAAACCGCACATTTTGTTCTCAATCTGAGGAAGCATTATGCACTGTAAAACACTGTACTGCTGTTCTACATAAAAGCTGTCTCATTGCCAACATCTTTCCCCTGCTGGCTGTTCTACACTTCTCATCACTGATTCAACACGTTGTAAGATATTTTATGCTGTATGACACCACAGTCCAATCTGGTAAGGATAGCATAAAAATAATATATGAATTTCAGTATTGAAACTGGAACAGCAGAACAGCTCTCATCACACTGGATATCAAATCGAGGTTGGATTACAGCCATGGGTACATTAATTCATGCTACTCAACTGTATGTCATATGTCGGAGTTCATCAACTGTAGTGGTTGGCGACTGGTGGCTGGCGACTGGTGGCATACCCATCTCTTGGCATCCTGTGTACAGACGTTCTCCACAGGTGACAGATTTGAAGAAAATGCTGGATATGGCAACAGTGGAACACTCTCTGTATCGAGGTAGCTCAGTACAGCTCAGGTGATGTGTAGTCTTGCATTATCTTGTTAAAAGATAACATCATGGAGCCCTTGAAAATACGGCACAGCGATAGGCCTTAACAAAACACAAATGCAATGGCTGCTGTCCAAATTACTGGCTATGTGAACCAGAGGTTGTGACATGTATCCAGTTGCACCCCATACCATCACATCACATGCTGGACCCGCATGGGAATGACAGGTACAATCTGGCCAGGTCTGTTGGCATCAGAGCCTCCACACACAAGTACATCAATTGTGACGATGTTACAGAACCGAGACTCATCTGATACGATGACACAGTGCCATTCCTGTGTCTGGCATTGTTGTTAGTTGCACCGCTGTCAGTTCACCTCTCTCTAGAGCTGCATTAAGGGCTTGACAGTCTGTGCTGCTCCAGATGCCATCACATTGTCTGTGTGGATACTTGTCTCACTGTATACAAGCCCACTTCCTGACTAAATGTACACAACTTCACTGCAGGATCACGTACGCATGAGCAAACACTTGTCTGCCCTCTCAGGTGCTAGTTGGGTGGCACTACTGAGGCCCTGCAAGGCATTTAGCATGGCCCTCCTGAACCTACCAATTCTATGTTCGCACAAAATGAGATTCTGAGCAATGCAAGCAGCAATATAGTGAAAAAATAAACCAGAGCCTCAGCAGACCATGAGCCTGCCACTGCCAAATCTGGAATGCTGATAAACATTTCTCCTTCTTCCATTATGCTTAACACGGTCTTCGTGTAAACAATCAACACCGAAATAGAATTTCTGAATGAGAAACCTGCTCCATAAGCTTATCTTGCATACAGAATATGCATGGGAGTGCTGAAAAGTAATGCCTCTGAATTTTTTATTCTGTTCTCAATATCGGTCGAGGTATGACACGTCACACATATTACTTGGTCAGCTTTCCCACTTCACTGACTCGTGGCACACCCCCCTCCCGCAAACAGATGGAGTCGCAATAGGCAGCCCACTCTGACCAGAGATTGTGAATATATTTACGGTGCACTTCGAGGAAGAGGCCCTGATGTCATTCAAATGGAAATCCTTCTTCTTCTTCTTCTTCTTCTTCTTCTTCTGTTATGTGGATAACACACTTGTCATCTGGCCTCATGGAAGAGACAAACTTCTTGACTTCTTTGTACATCTGAACTCCACACGCCACAAAATCAAATTCACTATGGAGACCAAAGAAGAAGGAAGACTACCATTCCTGCACATCATAGTCAGGAGAATAACGGACAGCACCCTGCGCCATAGCGTGTATCTGACTCTACAAAACACATAAACTCAGTTCTCCCTATGGCACTGTGAATAATTTCAATTACAAAAAGTGTGATGAATGTTGCAGCGTACATTTAATTTCCACTTAGGCTTTGCATTCAAGATCAGTCTTACCTGAGAGTGCAACATTATATCTTTGGATAATTTAATTATATGTTCATTAGATTTTGGTTATAAGGCACGTTTTGCTGCCTAATGTTTCATCTCCAAATGCTGGAAACAATCCATGGAGGAAGAGGAGTATGTAAGACATTGGTGGACCAGGTTGGAAGAACCTGTGAATTTCAATACTCTGTAGAAGAGCTCAATCATTTGAAAATAACTTTCAGACCTTGTGGCTATTCTAACAGATATACATAAGGCACTACATTCTAAAATATTTGCATCTTTCACTGAAAAACAAGCAACTAGAGGAAAAGTTCTCTTGCCATTTGTAAAAACAGTCGCAGATCGCGACCTCCGAGTGCTATGAAGAGAAGGTATTGACGCAGTGCTTAAACCAAACTGAAGACCACAACAGCAGCCATACTCAAGTAAATTGCTATGCAGTAGTTTCAGTGAATTTGACAATGATGTGGCTGCTTTCATGGTGGCCCAGTCATGTTGTGGGGATAGGGAATGCCAGTGACAGGGCTGGAATTGTAGGTGACAGATTGATTTTTGGCAAAGCCTTGTATCAATACCTCCTTAATTATTGAGCTGAAAAACTATAAAAAACATTCATACAGTAAAATCACACAAAAAAATTTCCTATTTCTGCAGGTATTGTGCCTTCTGTTTCCTTTTCATTACAAAAACATATTGATTCAAATTTATAAAGTCACAATTATGTCGCTGTGATTTGTGTAACACACATTCTGGAACATGTTCCAGGAATGTCAAAAAACAGACAGCTTTAAATACTTACTCTAGCTCATCTTTCAAGACTTGCATGCCAATAACAACACCATCTATCCAATCTGTTTTTATTTCTCTTTCATGTAAAGATTTCTCCACAAAGGATATCATCTGCCATGTAGGCAGTGCAAGAGGAAATTCCACACTCACATTTGGGTAATCAAGTAGAGTCTGTGTCTTGTCAGAACCAAGTACAATCAACCCAATTTCATCTTTCCCACTGGTAAATATCTGGAAACATATTAAATGGTAAAAATAAGTTTTGTTTATAACAAGTTGTATACCAATAAAAACATCACACACAGATACTCTTTATAAAATTATTTAATTGGATAGATAAAAAATCTACTCGCCAAGCAGTGGCAGAACACACACATAAAAGACTGTTGTGATAGGCAAGCATTTGGAGCCAGTGACTCCTTCTTCAGGCTAAAGGGTTGCAGGGGAAGCAAGAAGGGTGAAGGAAAAGGACTGGAGAGGTCTAAGAAAAGGGGTAGATTTTGGGAAAGTTACCCAGAACCGTGGGTCATGGGTGACTTACCGTACAGGATGAGAAGGAAAGACTAATTGTTGGGGACTGCATCGGGCAAGATTCGGAAACCTGAGAGCATAAAGGTGGAAGACAGGGTAATATGCAAGACAGAGATTACTACTAAAACTGTACATGAGTTAATAAGAGTGAGAAGCTAAGCGTATTGTATACAACAGCTGCGGGAGGGGGTAGTGAAAATAGATGGGAAAGACAATGAAAGATGTAGAAAGCTAAAACAGAGTGAAGCAAAGAGTAATTACAGTGAAGAAAGGCTGAGACAGCAGAAATTAACGTAAATTGAGGCGAGGTGGGTGGTGAGAACCAAGGACACGTTGTAGTGCTAGTTCCCACCTGCGGAGTTCTGAGAAACTGGTGTCTGGCGGAAGAATCCAGGTGGCATGTGTGGTGAAACAAGTGTCGAGGTCACGTATGCCATGTTGTAGAGCATGCCCTGCAACAGGATATTGTGAGTTTCCAGTATATACACTATGCATATGCCCATTTATCATAACTAATAATTTGGTGGTAGTCATGCAGATGTAGAAAGCTGAACAGTGTTTACATAATAGCTGGTATATGACATGTGTCGTTTCTATTTTTCGCCTGATCCGCAGTTCTGGGTGACTTTCCCAAAATCTACACCTTTTCCTGGAACTCTCCAGGCCTTTTCCTTTACCCTTCTTTCTTCCCCTTCAATGCTTCTGTCTGGAGGAGCCACTGGCTCCGAAAGCTTGCCAATCACAACAGTCTTTTATGTGTATGTTCTGCTGCCACTTGGTGAGTAGATTTTTTATCTATTCAATTAAATAATTTATATATAAAAACAAAGATGAGGTGACTTACCGAACAAAAGCGCTGGCAGGTCGATAGACACACAAACAAACACAAAACATACACACAAAATTCAAGCTTTCGCAACAAACTGTTGCCTCATCAGGAATGAGGGAAGGAGAGGGGAAGACGAAAGGAAGTGGGTTTTAAAGGAGAGGGTAAGGAGTCATTCCAATCCCGGGAGCGGAAAGACTTACCTTAGGGGGAAAAAAGGACAGGTATACACTCGCACACACGCACATATCCATCCACACATACAGACACAAGCAGAGATCTCTGCTTGTGTCTGTATGTGTGGATGGATATGTGCGTGTGTGCGAGTGTATACCTGTCCTTTTTTCCCCCTAAGGTAAGTCTTTCCGCTCCCGGGATTGGAATGACTCCTTACCCTCTCCTTTAAAACCCACTTCCTTTCGTCTTCCCCTCTCCTTCCCTCTTTCCTGATGAGGCAACAGTTTGTTGCGATAGCTTGAATTTTGTGTGTATGTTTGTGTTTGTTTGTGTGTCTATCGACCTGCCAGCGCTTTTGTTCGGTAAGTCACCTCATCTTTGTTTTTATATATAATTTTTCCCACGTGGAATGTTTCCTTCCATTATATTGATACAATTAAATAATTTTATCAATAATTTATTGTTTTTGTTGTTATAGTTACTCTTTATAACCTACTTAAAATACATCACGTACCCTCCTCTCCACAATTCTTCGAACACATAGCTTTGCCTTTTGTAAAAAATCACTGTTTCTGTATAACATACTTGGAATCAAAGTGTCCAACATCAATTACAATCATAAACAGAAGAAAGAAAGTCATTGTATTTATTGGCAGTATTACACAATCAAATATTTTGAAAGAGTTCCAGCGGTATAAATTTACAAAATCTTACAAATAAATATATACGTTTATTCTTTAAATCAATTCTTAGCAATAACATAATAGTATAAATTGCAGAATCAATATAGCCAATTTTAATGTAATGACTGTAATACAAATACAAAATAACAGCGGTAAGTTATAACAAATGAGAGAGAGAGAGAGAGAGAGAGAGAGAGGCATTTAGACCATGTTTCATTACAGTGTGAAACTTATTAGAATTAAAATGAAGCCATAGTGAATTATTACATTCCAAAAATAATAATTATTGTGCTCTTTCACCCCAAAATACTACCTTCATTAGGTAATATATACTTTTAATTTCAGAAATTTTTACAACAGCTCTGGACTTCACTGCCTCGATGAATTTATTACATGTGTCAATGAATGAGGGTTGATAACACTGCTTTAGTCATTCAATTGTTCATCATGTGATATTCACAATGTTCTTAATAACTTCTTATGTAAAGTTCTATCATTGTTTGTTGTTGTGGTCTTCAGTCCTGAGACTGGTTTGATGCAGCTCTCCATGCTACTCTATCCTGTGCAAGTTCTTTCATCTCCCAGTACCTACTGCAACCTACATCCTTCTGAATCTGCTTAGTGTATTCATCTCTTGGTCTCCCTCTACGATTTTTACCCTCCACGCTGCCCTCCAATACTACATTGGTGATCCCTTGATGCCTCAGAACATGTCCTACCAACCGATCCCTTCTCCTGGTCAAGTTGTGCCACAAACTTCTCTTCTCCCCAATCCTATTCAATACTTCCTCATTAGTTATGTGATCTACCCATCTAATCTTCAGCATTCTTCTGTAGCACCACATTTCGAAAGCTTCTATTCTCTTCTTGTCCAAACTATTTATCGTCCATGTTTCACTTCCATACATGGCTACACTCCATACGAATACTTTCAGAAATGACTTCCTGACACTTAAATCTATACTGGATGTTAACAAATTTCTCTTCTTCAGAAACGCTTTCCTTGCCATTGCCAGCCTACATTTTATATCCTCTCTACTTCGACCATCATCAGTTATTTTGCTCCCCAAATAGCAAAACTCCTTTACTACTTTAAGTGCCTCATTTCCTAATCTAATTCCCTCAGCATCACCCGACTTAATTAGACTACATTCCATTATCCTTGTTTTGCTTTTGTTGATGTTCATCTTATATCCTCCTTTCAAGACACTGTCCATTCCATTCAACTGCTCTTCCAAGTCCTTTGCTGTCTCTGACAGAATTACAATGTCATTGGCGAACCTCAAAGTTTTTATTTCTTCTCCATGAATTTTAATACCTACTCCGAATTTTTCTTTTGTTTCCTTTACTGCTTGCTCAATATACAGATTGAACAACATCGGGGAGAGGCTACAACCCTGTCTTACTCCCTTCCCAACCACTGCTTCCCTTTCATGTCCCTCGACTCTTATAACTGCCATCTGGTTTCTGTACAAATTGTAAATAGCCTTTCGCTCCCTGTATTTTACCCCTGCCACCTTTAGAATTTGAAAGAGAGTATTCCAGTCAACATTGTCAAAAGCTTTCTCTAAGTCTACAAATGCTAGAAACGTAGGTTTGCCTTTCCTTAATCTTTCTTCTAAGATAAGTCGTAAGGTCAGTATTGCCTCACGTGTTCCAGTGTTTCTACGGAATCCAAACTGATCTTCCCCGAGGTTGGCTTCCACTAGTTTTTCCATTCGTCTGTAAAGAATTCGTGTTAGTATTTTGCAGCTGTGACTTATTAAGCTGATAGTTCAGTAATTTTCACATCTGTCAACACCTGCTTTCTTTGGGATTGGAATTATTATATTCTTCCTGAAGTCTGAGGGTATTTCACCTGTCTCATACATCTTGCTCACCAGATGGTAGAGTTTTGTCAGGACTGGCTCTCCCACGGCCGTCAGTAGTTCCAATGGAATATTGTCTACTCGGGGGGCCTTGTTTCGACTCAGGTCTTTCAGTGCTCTGTCAAACTCTTCACGCAGTATCATATCTCCCATTTCATCTTCATCTACATCCTCTTCCATTTCCATAATATTGTCCTCAAGTACATCGCCCTTGTATAGACCCTCTATATACTCCTTCCACCTTTCTGCTTTCCCTTCTTTGCTTAGAACTGGGTTTCCATCTGAGCTCTTGATATTCATACAAGTCGTTCTCTTATCTCCAAAGGTCTCTTTAATTTTCCTGTAAGCGGTATCTATCTTACCCCTAGTGAGATAGGCCTCTACATCCTTACATTTGTCCTCTAGCCATCCCTGCTTAGCCATTTTGCACTTCCTGTCAATCTCATTTTTGAGACGTTTGTATTCCTTTTTGCCTGTTTCACTTACTGCATTTTTATATTTTCTCCTTTCATCAATTAAATTCAATATTTCTTCTGTTACCCAAGGATTTCTACTAGCCCTCGTCTTTTTACCTACTTGATCCACTGCTGCCTTCACTACTTCATCCCTCAAAGCTACCCATTCTTCTTCTACTGTATTTATTTCCCCCATTCCTGTCAATTGTTCCCTTATGCTCTCCCTGAATCTCTGTACAACCTCTGGTTCTTTTAGTTTATCCAGGTCCCATCTCCTTAAATTCCTACCTTTTTGCAGTTTCTTCAGTTTTAATCTACAGGTCATAACCAATAGATTGTGGTCAGAGTCCACATCTGCCCCTGGAAATGTCTTACAATTTAAAACCTGGTTCCTAAATCTCTGTCTTACCATTATATAATCTATCTGATACCTTTTAGTATCTCCAGGGTTCTTCCATGTATACAACCTTCTTTCATGATTCTTAAACCAAGTGTTAGTTATGATTATGTTGTGCTCTGTGCAAAATTCGACCAGGCGGCTTCCTCTTTCATTTCTGTCCCCCAATCCATATTCACCTACTATGTTTCCTTCTCTCCCTTTTCCTACACTCGAATTCCAGTCACCCATGACTATTAAATTTTCGTCTCCCTTCACAATCTGAATAATTTCTTTTATTTCATCATACATTTCTTCAATTTCTTCGTCATCTGCAGAGCTAGTTGGCATATAAACTTGTACTACTGTAGTAGGTGTGGGCTTCGTATCTATCTTGGCCACAATAATGCGTTCACTATGCTGTTTGTAGTAGCTTACCCGCATTCCTATTTTCCTATTCATTATTAAACCTACTCCTGCATTACCCCTATTTGATTTTGTGTTTATAACCCTGTAGTCACCTGACCAGAAGTCTTGTTCCTCCTGCCACCGAACTTCACTAATTCCCACTATATCTAACTTCAACCTATCCATTTCCCTTTTTAAATTTTCTAACCTACCTGCCCGATTAAGGGATCTGACATTCCACGCTCCGATCCGTAGAACGCCAGTTTTCTTTCTCCTGATAACGACATCCTCTTGAGTAGTCCCCGCCCGGAGATCCGAATGGGGGACTATTTTACCTCCAGAATATTTTACCCAAGAGGACGCCATCATCATGTAATCATACAGTAAAGCTGCATGCCCTCGGGAAAAATTACGGCTGTAGTTTCCCCTTGCTTTCAGCCGTTCGCAGTACCGGCAGTTCTATCATGAAAAAGATAATCTACGTAAGTTTTAAAAGTCGCGAATCTTTAAACAACAACTTGATAATGGGTATATCAGTATTTTGTATACATTCTAGCATTGCTAGATTTACTTTTAAATTTTAAAGTATATGAGCAGATTGGCAACTTTCCATCCAGAAAATTTGCTGTTGGCAAGACCTCACTACAAAGAAAAATGGTCTTTCCGGAGTCAAATGCTAAAGAATTCATAAATACCAGCAGTGTAAGTGATACAAACAGGTATTAAGCAACGGTCATAAATATCGTTCTGCTAGACGAGAAAAAAAGTAGGTAGATGAAAGAGTAAATTGGGTGCAAGGATTGAACATAAACTCACCCAAATTCCAAAGGATCTTTCTTTTTTTTTTTTTTAAAAAAAAAAAACAAAAAAGAGGTTCACTGCTCAAGAATTGAGAACTGCCCCCACCCCCCTTTCTTTTACAGGCTTGCTTTCACTTCTCAGATGAGACCATGTCCCCCATATAAGAAGAAAATAGCCAATATGTAAAGAGAATTACACTTAAAGAGTTTTCTAGAATGAGACTTTCACTCTGCAGCATAGCGTGCACTGATACGAAACTTCCTGGCAGATTAAAACTGTGTGCTGGACCAAGGCTCAAACTTGGTGATCGTAACCCCAGACCTGTGTTGCCGTTTTCGGAGGTAAATCTCGTATTTGGAAAGAGGAGATGACAGTTAGGGTACTATGGGCGAGCAGCTGCCATCAATTTTTGATGGTGCAGAACCCACAATAGTGGAACTGCTGCCAAGTCCAAAGGCACCTGTTACCAGTCTTACCCCACAATAGTGTATCGAATCCAGACTTAATGTCGTAGCTGATAAAAAGTCATATGAGAGATTCCTGTAATCTAGGTGTGACTGCACCAATGCTGCATTCAGCCATACCAAACTAGAGTGGACCACACCGCGGTCGGTGTCGCTGAGGCATAGAAGAGCATTCAGGTGCGACCTACATGTCTGCTTTAGTTGACAAAGATGGGGAAGCCATGTCAACTAGGCATAAAAGACCGGTTCTAAAAAACACAATGGCAGAAATGCATAACGTAGGTCATGGCAGCCAAAAAATGGATGCTATGAGTGAATGCGCAGGATTGTGCTTAGTGTATTGCTCCCTGCATTCTGCCTCCAGCAATAGCCGTCGCGGATGAACAAAAAAGATGGAGACACCATATGTCATGCAGATGCCGCCAGATCATTGATAGCCACATAAAGGAGAGCAGCACTCAAAACAGAACCTTGTGCAAGCCCCTTCTCCTGCAGGGGGGGATGCTACAGGAGGCACCAACCTGTACCCAAAAAGTGTGACATGGAAGAAAGTTCTGGATAAAAATCATGAGTGGACCATGGAAGCCCCACTCCTTTAAGGTGGCAAGGACGTTATGGCACCATGTGGTATCATAAGATATATACGCAGATCAATCAAAACTGCAACAAGGAACTGATGCTGAGCAAAAGCTGTTCAGATAACACACTTCAAGTGGACTAAATTATCTTCAGTAGAGCACCCTTGGCGAAAAGCACACTGGATCGAAGCCAAAAGATCCGGGGATTCAAGGGCACAATACAGCCTTCGACTAACCATATGTTCAAGTAACTTGCAGGACACTGAGTAAACAATCTGGACGACAGCTGTCCGTTTGAAGAGGCAATTTATCTGATTTCAAAATTGGAATAACAGCATTTTCTCGCTACTGGGAAGAAAATTCTGCATTGCACCAGGGATGGTTAAAGCAAGGCCAGGTACACTGATGGAAAAATTTGCAACACCAAAAAATAATTAATGTAGAGTAATGAAATACCAGGAATATATTTGTTGAGACAACATATGTAAAGTGATTAATGTTGCAGGATCAGGGATCAATGTAAGTGTGAGATAAGCCACAGTAAATGTAAATGTAAATTATGGTACGCTGTAGTACACGTGTCATGTGTCAGTTTGTGGAATGGAGTTCCATGCCTGTTGCACTTGGTTGGCCAATATAAGGACAGTTAATGATGTTTGTGGATGCGTTGAAGCTGTCATCAGATGATGTCCAATATGAGCTCGATTGGAGGTAGAGCTGGTTATCGAGCAAGCCAAGGCAATATGTTGACACACTATAGCATGTTGGCTTACAACAGCAGTATGTGAGCAAGTGTTATCCTGTAGGAAAACACCTCCAGGAATGCTGTTTGCGAATGGCAGCACAACAGGTCAAATAACCAGACGGACATACAAATTTGCAGTCAGCGTTCGTGGGATTCATACAGACAGTTTTGTCAGTGGAAAAGTGAAAGCCATTGTCGATGCTCCAGGAGTAAAGACAATCAAGGCATTGCTGAAGATGCCACTAAGTGAGACAGGTTCACAGAGAACTGCAATAGAAGGCAAAATCGTCAAAAAAAAAGGGAGCCGGAGATGCCCAGTGGGAGACATGCCATTATAGGGTTAATGGCGATAGCAAAGAGAATGACACTCAGAATGGAACCCTGAGACACACCATTTTCCTGGATAAAGGTGTCCAACAAGGCAGACCCTTCATGCACCTCGAAAACTCGGTCTTTTAAAAATGTCTGAAGGAAACAGGGTAGGTGGTCACGGAAGCCCCACATGTGAAGAGTATGGAGGGTACTAGCTCTCTAGCAGGTGTCATAGGCCTTCTCCAAATCGAAAAACACGGCGACAGTCTGGGATTTCTGCAGAAAACCATTCATGACATGGGTGGGCAAAATAATGAGACGGTCAACTGCAGAATGCCGTGTTGAAAGCCACACTGTGCATTCATAAAAAATTGTGAGACTCGAGCCACCATATCATCCGGGCATGAATCATATGTCCCATCACCTTGCGAACACACTGGTAAGAGAGATGGAGTGGTAGCTAGAAGGAAGAGTGTGTGTGTGTGTGTGTGTGTGTGTGTGTGTGTGTGTGTGTCAGAGAGAGAGAGAGAGAGAGAGAGAGAGAGAGAGAGAGAGAGAGAGCTAATTTCGGCAAGAGCTGGATTTCCATCAATAAACTGAGTTGAAGTCTGCTGTTGTGGTCTTCATCCAACTACTGCTTTGGTGCATCTCACCAGCCTTTGTAAGCCTCTTCATCTCTGCATAGTATTTCAACCTAAATCCACTTAAAATGGTGAACCACCACTCAGAGAATAACTTTTTAACAACACAGTTTGACTTCTGTAAAGGCTTCTATACTGAGAATCCAACATAATATCTCACAAATTCAATTCCAGTAGAATTAAATAGTGAAAATTATCCCCTCTGTCATCTTGCCAAAGCCTTTGACTGTTTAGATTAAATACACTCTTGGAAATGGAAAAAAGAACACATTGACACCGGTGTGTCACACCCACCATACTTGCTCCGGACACTGCGAGAGGGCTGTACAAGCAATGATCACACGCACGGCACAGCGGACACACCAGGAACCGCGGTGTTGGCCGTCGAATGGCTCTAGCTGCGCAGCATTTGTACACCGCCGCCGTCAGTGTCAGCCAGTTTGCCGTGGCATACGGAGCTCCATCGCAGTCTTTAACACTGGTAGCATGCCGCGACAGCATGGACGTGAACTGTATGTGCAGTTGACGGACTTTGAGCGAGGGCGTATAGTGGGCATGCGGGAGGCCGGGTGGACGTACCGCCGAATTGCTCAACACGTGGGGCGTGAGGTCTCCACAGTACATCGATGTTGTCGCCAGTGGTAGGCGGAAGGTGCACGTGCCCGTCGACCTGGGACCAGACCGCAGCGATGCACAGATGCACGCCAAGACCGTAGGATCCTACGCAGTGCCGTAGGGGACCGCACCGCCACTTCCCAGCAAATTAGGGACACTGTTGCTCCTGGGGTATCAGCGAGGACCATTCGCAACCGTCTCCATGAAGCTGGGCTATGGTCCCACACACCGTTAGGCCGTCTTCCGCTCACGCCCCAACATCGTGCAGCCCGCCTCCAGTGGTGTCGCGACAGGCGTGAATGGAGGGACGAATGGAGATGCGTCGTCTTCAGCGATGAGAGTCGCTTCTGCCTTGGTGCCAATGATGGTCGTATGCGTGTTTGGCGCCGTGCAGGTGAGCGCCACAATCAGAACTGCATACGACCGAGGCACACAGGGCCAACACCCAGCATCATGGTGTGGGGAGCGATATCCTACACTGGCCGTACACCACTGGTGATCATCGAGGGGACACTGAATAGTGCACGGTACATCCAAACCGCCATCGAACCCATCGTTCTACCATTCCTAGACCGGCAAGGGAACTTGCTGTTCCAACAGGACAATGCACGTCCGCATGTATCCCGTGCCACCCAACGTGCTCTAGAAGGTGTAAGTCAACTACCCTGGCCAGCAAGATCTCCGGATCTGTCCCCCATTGAGCATGTTTGGGACTGGATGAAGCGTCGTCTCACGCGGTCTGCACGTCCAGCACAAACGCTGGTCCAACTGAGGCGCCAGGTGGAAATGGCATGGCAAGCCGTTCCACAGGACTACATCCAGCATCTCTACGATCGTCTCCATGGGAGAATAGCAGCCTGCATTGCTGCGAAAGGTGGATATACACTGTACTAGTGCCGACATTGTGCATGCTCTGTTGCCTGTGTCTATGTGTCTGTGGTTCTGTCAGTGTGATCATGTGATGTATCTGACCCCAGGAATGTGTCAATAAAGTTTCCCCTTCCTGGGACAATGAATTCATGGTGTTCTTATTTCAATTTCCAGGAGTGTAATTTTGTGAGGGGAAGCTAAAATAGTATGGCATTAAAAGTCTTCCCCTTGCATGGATTGAGTTGTACTTTAACTACAGAAAATGGAAGGTCACATTAACAAATGATAAGACAGGAATAAGATTAAACTCAAAAAGGGAGAACATAAAATATGGTGTGGCACACAGTGTTTGCTGCCAAGTCCACAAAAATGATTTACTTGGGGCACTGGAGGGCTTTGGAAAAACTCTAATGTTTTGCACTGTCACAAACTCATTGATGCAAGATCTAAACTCATCCATACCAGAAACATCCAGGAGA
The DNA here is from genome assembly GCF_021461395.2 of Schistocerca americana. Classification (NCBI taxonomy): domain Eukaryota; kingdom Metazoa; phylum Arthropoda; class Insecta; order Orthoptera; family Acrididae; genus Schistocerca; species Schistocerca americana. The sequence continues at coordinate 11,801,439 of NC_060121.1, read as the reverse complement.
ATAACAGAACAGGCTTGTACTGATCCACAGGTACCAGCTTAATGCCTAAAAACTTGTATTGTGCAGTTCTAAAGAAATAAAAGTGACTTACAGATATGAATATTAAAAGTAGGGATAAATGGGCAATTAGGCTCCCGTGTTCTAAGTTCCTGGGTATGCAGATACCACTCACGTGTGAGACCAACATGTGGGTCAGTTATCCGAGGAGCTAGTTCCGCCCATTTTGTGCTTAGAAATCTCTTACTGTATCAAACTGGACAAAGGATTGCTAACACACTTTCACTCAGTTTACTCATATGGCATAATCTTCTGAGGTACTTCAGCTAAGCAGAAAAAAATATTTATTCTACATCTTGAAAAAGCTTCTTCAGGGACCCATGGATTCTCACACTTACATGCCTGTAGAAGTTATATTCCCTAATGGTATCTGTGAGTAATAACAAGAGTTAGTTTAAGATGAACTCAGCAATTCAGAACTGCAATACTAGAAGCAAAAATAATTTCCATATATAAAAACCTGAAATCAGGGTTGCCGCAAGTTTCTCCAAGTGAAATTCCCTGATATTTCTCTGATTCCACAGACACATTTTAGAATTTTTCCCCGACAAATTTTGAGGTCTCAAGGGGAGGTAAGGACATAAGTTGACAAAAGAATGTAAGGGCTTTGTATTTCTCCCCCATTTTGTTTTAGGGCGCAAAAACAACTAGGGTCATATGTGTCCATGCCAAAACTGTGAAACACAAAGATAAAGAGAGGAGTTAAAAATGATTACATGTCAACGTTTAATGACAGAAGAGAGGACAGCTATAAACAGGGACGTGGAGAAAGGTCTACGAACTACGCAATAGGGAAATTGAGGCCCAGAACTAAAAATTAAATGGCCTTCACCATATTGCTACAACTGATAAAAAGTAAAACACGGTCGACAGCCCACGCATTGTTCACTAAAACGGCCAATAACTCAGGTGGCAAACCCAAACGGGAATGTAAACGGTAAAAAAAAAGGGCATCCCCTCAGGAAACGGCAGACAGTTAAAAGTTGGGTGCAATGTGCACAAATTAGTGGGGGAGCACCACTTAACAAATGGTGATGGCTAAAAAGGCAGTGCCCAATATGCAACCTAGTTAAAATGACCTCCTTGCCGCAGGAGGACTGAGAGGAGGTTGCCCAAGCCACTGGGAGAGGCTTAATAACCAAGAGCTTATTCCTATGAATGGAGGACCAGTGGCGATGCCAAAGTGACACCACCTTCTGACAGAAAGCTACAAGAGATCATCAGAGGGAATGCAAGAATTATTGGGCTGAAGTACGAGGAATGCAGCTTTGGCAGCAGTGTCAGCAACCTCTTGGACCGATATGACCTGGAACCCACATAAACATCACAGTGGCTCCATAAAAAGTGAGCAAGTGGAAGCTTTCCTGGAACCGGTGCATTAAGGGATGGACAGTCTACAGTGCACAGAGGCTTTGAAGGGTGCTGAGAGAGTCTGAGCAGTGACACAGTGAAAAGAGTATGTCAGCAGATGTACTCGATGATCTGATACAGGGTGAAGAGCTCTGCTGTAAATACTGAGCAATGTGCCAGAAGTCAGTACCAAAAAATGTTGGTTGACGTTGAAGGCACACCCGACCCCACGGTCAGTCAAAGAGCCATCAGTGTACACAAAGATACTATTGCAAAATTCCATGCATAGGTCGTGAAACTGAAGGCAATAGACCTAGCCTGGTGCAGTGTCTTTAGAAAGTGAATGAAGGTCAAGGTGAAGATGGACTGCCGCACGAAGCCAAGATGGTGAAGGGTTCACACCCATCGAAAAAGCTGCAGGGAGCATGAAGTGGGAGGACCAAGATAGTTTTGTATAAAGCAGGAGCCTCAGGAATTTTGTAGTTTCAATGAATGGAGGAGCAACAGGCCCAAGATGTAGAAATGGTGGGAGAAACCAGCTGTGCTGCCAGAAATTCATACAAATGTTTTTGTCAGTAGAAAAACGAAAGCCACTGTCGATGCTCCGTGAGTAAAGATGATCGAGACATTGCTGAAGACACCACTCAATGAGACAGGTTCATGGAGAGCAGCAGTAGATAGCAAAATTATCAACAAAAAGAGAGCCGGAGATGCCCAGCAGGAGACAGGCCATTGTAGTGTTAATGGCGACAGCAAAGACGACGACACTCAGGACAGAAATATGAGGTACACCATTTTCCTTGATAAAGGTGTCTGAGGAGGCAGACCCCATACGTACTTTGAAAACTCGTCTTTTAAAAGTTCCTCAAGGAGATGGGGCAGTTGGTCCCATGTGTAGAGAGTACAAACGATACTAGTCCTCCAACAAATGTCATAGGCTTTCTCCAAATTGAAAAACACAGCCAGTCTGGGATTTCCACAGAAAACCATTCATGACATGGGTAAACAAATTGGGTGATAGCCAGAAGGAAGTTGCTTGTCCTTACCGGGCTTAGGTGTGGGTATGACAGTTGCTTCACGACGGTGGCTGGAAAACATGCCCTCTGCCCAGGTCCGGTTGTACGTATTAAGCAAAAAGTGCTTGCCCACAAGAGAAAGGTGCTGCAACATTTGAAAGTTAACAGTGTCTGGTCCAGGGCGGAGGATTGAGATGAAGTGAGAGCGTGATCTAGCTTCCTCATAGTAAAGGCAGCACAGTAACACTCACGATTCTGAGAAGAGAAGGGTATTGCCCGAGTCTTCTCTGCTCATTTCCAATAGAGGTAGGCGGGACGATAGTGGGAGGAGCTCAAAATTTCTGCAAAATGGCGACCCAAGGTGTTGGAGATAGCAATAGGGTACACGATGATATTGTCTGCTACTGTCAGGCCGAAAATTGGGGAATGGATCTTGTTTCCAGAGAACCGTCGGAGGTTGGTGCACACGATGGTAGAAGGGGGGTGAAACTGTTAAAAGAACTAGTGAATGAAGTTCAGCTACCTTTTTGGTTATCCCGAAGAATGCGAATTGCATCGCTGCAGGCTTCAGTCCACCAAAGGACTGGGACACAGCATGGTAAAGAGGAAGTGTGAGGAATGGAATGTTCTGCGATGGTAAGGATAATGTTTGTAAGAAATTCCACCTGGTCATGACAACTGCGGAAATCGTGTTCGTTGAAGGTCGCCAGGGAGGAGTAAAGTCTCCAGTCAGCCTTAGTGAGCTGCCATTTCGATGTGCACGGAGGTGGGGTAGGAGTCAGCAAATGGATAGCACACAGGAAATGGTCGCTCGAGTAGGTGTCATAAAGAACGGACCGTTCAAGATGATGTGCAGGACGGGCAGTGAAGAAGGAAAGGTCCAAATGGGAATAGGTGTGTGACGAGTCTGAAAGCAACATGGATGCTTCTGTGTTAAAGAAGAAAAGGTTAAGTTGATTAAGAATGGCAGTGAAGAGGGCACCTCTCGGACAGGTTCTGGAAGAGCCCCAAATGGGATGGTGTGCATTAAAGTCCCCAAGCAGCAGAAATCGGCGAGGAAGCTGTCCAATAAGCTGGAGGAAATCGAACCTGGTGACATCGAATGACGGTGGGATGTAAATGGTAGAAAGGGAAAAGCTCAAGTGAGGAAGGAAAAGACAAACTGCAACAGCTTGATGACTGGTAGTCAGGGAGATGGATGGGTTGACTATGAATGTCATCCCATATGAGCAGCATGACTTCCCCATGAGACAGAATGCCAACCTCGAACAGAAGGTCAAAACAGACCAGGAAGAAATGTGAAAGCTCAAAGCAGTCGTGAGGATGCAATTTTGTTTCCTGAAGGCAGAGTACGAGTAGAAGCTGCGATTCTAAAAGCAGTTGTAAATCCTCTTTGTTGGATCAAAGGCTGCAAAAGTTGCATTGGAGGACAGTCACGATGAGGACAATACAAAGGGGTGTCACCTCGGCAGCTGCCGAGTGCCAGTCTGCAAAAACTCGCTGCTACAGGGCACAGAGGCAAGAGGATCCTGCTCCATGAGGTCCTACAGAAGTGTCGGCTTTCTTCTGCTGTCGACAAGGGGAATCCAGGGCATGTTGTCTGTAGTTCAACAATGTCTAGATGATCAATACTGCAGTTCGATTGCATCTGCATTATTACTTTGTGCCAAGAAGGGCTCTCTGCAAGGGTAGTGTCCAGGCATCGTGGAGTGAACCGTGGCAATGTTGTTCGGACATGGAGGAGATACAGAGAGATAGGAACTGTCGGTGACATACCTTGCTCAGGCCACCCGAGGGCTACTACTGCAGGGGGTGACTGCTACCAACGGCAGACTTCAACTCAGTTTATTGATGGAAATCCAGCTCTTGCCGAAATTAGCTCTCTCTCTCTCTCTCTCTCTCTCTCTCTCTCTCTCTCTCTCTCTCTGACACACACACACACACACACACACATACACACACACACACAAACACACACACACACACACACACACACTTACACACAAACACACACACACACACACACACACACACACACACACACACACACACACACACACACACACACACACACACACACTCTTCCTTCTAGCTACCACTCCATCTCTCTTACCAGTGTGTTCGCAAGGTGATGGGACATATGATTCATGCCCGGATGATATGGTGGCTTGAGTCTCACAATTTTTTATGAATGCACAGTGTGGCTTTCAACACGGCATTCTGCAGTTGACCGTCTCATTATTTTGCCCACCCATGTCATGAATGGTTTTCTGCAGAAATCCCAGACTGTCGCCGTGTTTTTCGATTCGGAGAAGGCCTATGACACCTGCTAGAGAGCTAGTACCCTCCATACTCTTCACATGTGGGGCTTCCGTGGCCACCTACCCTGTTTCCTTCAGACATTTTTAAAAGACCGAGTTTTCGAGGTGCATGAAGGGTCTGCCTTGTCGGACACCTTTATCCAGGAAAATGGTGTGTCTCAGGGTTCCATTCTGAGTGTCATTCTCTTTGCTATCACCATAAACCCTATAATGGCCTGTCTCCCACTGGGCATCTCCAGCTCCCTTTTTTTTGACGATTTTGCCTTCTACTGCAGTTCTCTATGAACCTGTCTTACTTAGTGGCATCTTCAGCAATGTCTTTATTGTCTTTACTCCTGGAGCATCGACAATGGCTTTCACTTTTCCACTGACAAAACTGTCTGTATGAATCCCACGAATGCTGAATGCAAATTTGTATGTCCGTCTGGTTATTTGACCTGTTGTGCTGCCATTCACAAACAGCATTACAGGAGGTGTTTTCCTACAGGATAACACTTGCTCACATACTGCTGTTGTAAGCCAACTTGCTATAGTGTGTCAACATATTGCCTTGGCTTCCTTGATAACCAGCTCTACCTCCAATCGAGCACATATTGGACATTATCTGATGACAGCTTCAACGCATCCACAAACATCATTAACTGTCCTTATATTGGCCAACCAAGTGCAACAGGCATGGAACTCCATCCCATAAACTGACACATGACACGTGTACATCAGCGTACCAGCATTTACTTTTACATTTGCTGTGGCTTATCTCACACTTACATTGATCTCTGATCCTGCAACATTAATCACTTTACATACGTTGTCTCAACAAATATATTCCTGGTATTTCATTACTCTACATTAATTATTTTTTGGTGTTGCAAATTTTTCCATCAGTGTACCTGGCCTTGCTTTACCATCCCTGGTGCAATGCAGAATTCTCTTCCCAGTAGCGAGAAAATGCCATTATTCCAATTTTGAAATCAGATAAATTGCTTCTTCAAATGGACAGCTGTCGTCCAGACTGTTTACTCAGTGTCCTGCAAGTTACTTGAACATATGGTAAGTCGAAGGCTGTATTGTGTCCTTGAATCCCCGGATCTTTTGGCTTCGATCCAGGGTGCTTTTCTCCAAAGGCGCTCTACTGAAGATAATTTAGTTCACTTGAAGTGTGCTATCTGAACAGCTTTTGCTCAGCATCAGTTCCTTGTTGCAGTTTTGATTGATCTGCGTATATATCCTATGATACCACATGGTGCCATAACATCCTTGCCACCTTAAAGGAGTGGGGCCTCCATGGCCCACTCCTGATTTTTATCCAGAACTTTCTTCCATGTCTCAGTTTTTGGGTACAGGTTGGTGCCTCCTGTAGCATCCCCCCCTGCAGGAGAAGGGGCTTGCACAAGGTTCTGTTTTGAGTGTCGCTCTCCTTTTTGTGGCTAGCAATGATCTGGCGGCAGCTGCATGACATATGGTGTCCCCATCCTTTCTGTTCGTCCGCGACGGCTATTGCTGGAGGCAGAATGCAGGGAGCAATACACCAAGCACAATCCTGGGCTTTCACTCATAGCATTCATTTTTGGGCTGCCATGACTTACGTTATGCATTTCTGTCATTGTGTTTTTTAGGACCGGTCTTTGATGCTTAGTTGGCATGGCTTCCCCGTCTTTGTCAACTAAAGCAGACATGTAGGTCGCACCTGAATGCTCTTCTATGCCTCAGCGACACCGACCGCGGTGTGGTCCACTCTAGTTTGGTATGGCTGAATGCAGCATTGGTGCAGTCACACCTAGATTACAGGAATCTCTCATATGACTTTTTATCAGCTACGACATTAAGTCTGGATTCAATACACTATTGTGGGGTAAGACTGGTAACAGGTGCCTTTGGACTTGGCAGCAGTTCCACTATTGTGGGTTCTGCACCATCAAAAATTGATGGCAGCTGCTCGCCCATAGTACCCTAACTGTCATCTCCTCTTTCCAAATACGAGATTTACCTCCGAAAACGGCAACACAGGTCTGGGGTTACGATCACCAAGTTTGAGCCTTGGTCCAGCACACAGTTTTAATCTGCCAGGAAGTTTCATATCAGTGCACGCTATGCTGCAGAGTGAAAGTCTCATTCTAGAAAACTCTTTAAGTGTAATTCTCTTTACATATTGGCTATTTTCTTCTTATATGGGGGACATGGTCTCATCTGAGAAATGAAAGCAAGCCTGTAAAAGAAAGGGGGGTGGGGGCAGTTCTCAATTCTTGAGCAGTGACCCTCTTTTTTTTTTTAAAAAAAAAAAAAAAAAAGAAAGATCCTTTGTAATTTGGGTGAGTTTATGTTCAATCCTTGCACCCAATTTACTCTTTCATCTACCTACTTTTTTTCTCGTCTAGCAGAACGATATTTATGACCGTTGCTTAATACCTGTTTGTATCACTTACACTGCTGGTATTTATGAATTCTTTAGCATTTGACTCCGGAAAGACCATTTTTCTTTGTAGTGAGGTCTTGCCAACAGCAAATTTTCTGGATAGAAAGTTGCCAATCTGCTCATATACTTTAAAATTTAAAAGTAAATCTAGCAATGCTAGAATGTATACAAAATACTGATATACCCATTATCAAGTTGTTGTTTAAAGATTCGCGACTTTTAAAACTTACGTAGATTATCTTTTTCATGATAGAACTTTACATAAGAAATTATTAAGAACATTGTGAATATCACATGATGAACAATTGAATGACTAAAGCAGTGTTATCAACCCTCATTCATTGACACATGTAATAAATTCATCGAGGCAGTGAAGTCCAGAGCTGTTGCAAAAATTTCTGAAATTAAAAGTATATATTACCTAATGAAGGTAGTATTTTGGGGTGAAAGAGCACAATAATTATTATTTTTGGAATGTAATAATTCACTATGGCTTCATTTTAATTCTAATAAGTTTCACACTGTAATGAAACATTGTCTAAATGCCTCTCTCTCTCTCTCTCTCTCTCTCTCTCTCTCTCTCTCTCATTTGTTATAACTTACCGCTGTTATTTTGTATTTGTATTGCAGTCATTACATTAAAATTGGCTATATTGATTCTGCAATTTATACTATTATGTTATTGCTAAGAATTGATTTAAAGAATAAACGTATATATTTATTTGTAAGATTTTGTAAATTTATACCACTGGAACTCTTTCAAAATATTTGATTGCGTAATACTGACAATAAATACAATGACTTTCTTTCTTCTGTTTATGATTGTAATAGATGTTGGACACTTTGATTCCAAGTATGTTATACAGAAACGCAGTGATTTTTTACAAAAGGCAAAACTATGTGTTCTAAGAATTGTGGAGAGGAGGGTACGTGATGTATTTTAAGTAGGTTATAAAGAGTAACTATAACAACAAAAACAATAAATTATTGATAAAATTATTTAATTGAATAGATAAAAAATCTACTCACCAAGTGGCAGCAGAACATACACATAAAAGACTGTTGTTATTGGCAAGCTTTCGGAGCCAGTGGCTCCTCCAGACAGAAGCATTGAAGGGGAAGAAAGAAGGGTAAAGGAAAAGGCCTGGAGAGTTCCAGGAAAAGGTGTAGATTTTGGGAAAGTCACCCAGAACTGCGGATCAGGCGAAAAATAGAAACGACACATGTCATATACCAGCTATTATGTAAATACTGTTCAGCTTTCTACATCTGCATGACTACCACCAAATTATCAGTTACGATAAATGGGCATAGGCATAGTGTATATACTGGAAACTCACAATATCCTGTTGCAGAGCATGCTCTACAACATAGCATACGTGACCCCGACACTTGTTTCACCACACATGCCACCTGGATTCTTCCGCCAGACACCAGTTTCTCTGAACTCCGCAGGTGGGAACTAGCACTACGTGTCCTTGGTTCTCACCACCCGCCTCGCCTTAATTTACGTTAATTTCTCCTGTCTCAGCTTTTCTTCGCTGTAATTACTCTTTGCTTCACTCTGTTTTAGCTTTCTACATCTTTCATTGTCTTTCCCATCTATTTTCACTACCCCCTCCCGCAGCTGTTGTATACAATACGCTTAGCTTCTCACTCTTATTAACTCATGTACAGTTTTAGTAGTAATCTCTGTCTTGCATATTACCCTGTCTTCCACCTTTAAGCTCTCAGGTTTCCGAATCTTGCCCGATGCAGTCCCCAACAATTAGTCTTTCCTTCTCATCCTGTACGGTAAGTCATCCATGACCCACGGTTCTGGGTAACTTTCCCAAAATCTACCCCTTTTCTTAGACCTCTCCAAGTCCTTTTCCTTCACCCTTCTTGCTTCCCCTGCAACCCTTCAGCCTGAAGAAGGAGTCACTGGCTCCAAACGCTTGCCTATCACAACAGTCTTTTATGTGTGTGCTCTGCCACTGCTTGGTGAGTAGATTTTTTATCTATCCAATTAAATAATTTTATAAAGAGTATCTGTGTGTGATGTTTTTATTGGTATACAACTTGTTATAAACAAAACGTATTTCTACCCCACAATATGACTGGGCCACCATGAAAGCAGCCACATCATTGTCAAATTCACTGAAACTACTGCATAGCAGTTTACTTGGGTATGGCTGCTGTTTTGGTCTTCAGTTTGGTTTAAGCACTGCGTCAATACCTTCTCTTCATAGCACTCGGAGGTCGCGATCTGCAACTGTTTTTACAAATGGCAAGAGAACTTTACCTCTAGTTGCTTGCTTTTCAGTGAAAGATGCAAATATTTTAGAATGTAGTGCCTTATGTATATCTGTTAGAATAGCCACAAACTGTTTGTTGTAGCAATTTTTATGCATCTGGTACAGTGTACTATCACAAGATACCAGGTACATCTACAGATGGTAATATATATTCCCAAAAGCTTTGTAAAACCACTAAGTGATTGGCAAGTATGCTTCCCAAGATTCACAAAAGACATAATTGAGTAATACCGTATTTACTCGAATCTAAGCTGCACTTTTTTCCGGTTTTTGTAATCCAAAACACCGCCTGCGGCTTACAATCAAGTGCAAAGTAAGCGGCAGTTCTGAAAAATGTTGGTAGGTGCTGCCACAACTAACTTCTGCCATTGAATATATGTAGCACTACACAGGCATGCTTTGCAGGCACAAAGATAAATACTGGCGCCAAAACCTCTGCGTCAGTAAACAAATGAAAAGAAAACGGGGGTGGGGGGTGGAAGATGAGCTTTTTTCTCTGCCCCAAGTTTCGACCACTGCATTTTCATACTTTATCCAACGAAGTAAATACAAATTCCGTATTCTTCATCTCCGAATGTTGCAGCCTTTCAATGTACTACGAAAATCCAACTGGAAGAGTGTTTGGGATGTTTGTCAATATGGCCAAGTCTACGTGATGAATTTTTGTCCTACCTGTGACAAGAGATGGTAGTTAATAGCAACTTTTATGAATTGTGAATCACATGCAGTATTCTCTTCACCATAAGAATAATATGAATGTAAACATTTTGCCATGTATTCCTACGTGTTTCCTGATATCTGATTTAAATCCTGTCTTCCTAATAAACTACGAAACTAGAGTGAGACAACAGCAAACACGGAAGAATATATATATCATGTCATGTTTATATTCGTATTATTCCTATGCTGAATAGTGATACAGTCAGAAATGAAGCACAGCAACTGACTAGATTTTTAAACCTAAGATGGCTCTAATTTCTGTGCAGAATGTAATGCACTAAAGAGGCGTCTGCAAAAATTTTCAAACGGAGAAAATTTTTCGCTAAACTTTCGTTTGGAACATCTATCATATGCAGTCTATTATATGGTTCTTGTTGATCATTATCAAAGAAAGCGGCAGTGTAAGTAACAACAAATAGTGGTCTCTTGCCATTGTTTCGCTGATGAGACGATTCCTCTCTCTCTTTTTTTTTAAATTGTAAGCGGTGGTAGCGTGCGCAAAAGCAAGCCATCCCGTGAGCGGCGACAGGCCGTAAACACGCATAATCAGAATGTGACAAACAATGCATGGCACAGTACGATAATGCACTTTGAGCTTAGAGTGACGGAAACACCTATAACAAAGAGAACGGCACTTATCAGATCAAAGAAAAGTAAGCAATCAATTCCAACCAGACGAAGCATGTGAGAAAGGCTCTCTAGTATAAATACGGACGGAGAGCCTGACGCATAGCAATGACTACGTGGTAAAGCTTAACTGCTAAGTTTACCACATGCACCAAACTACTGTAGCTGTATCGTCATTCATTCGACCTAAATTGTCTCATATTACAATGGACCAACTTTGTTTCGGTTTGGAGATGTGGTCTAAAACGTTTCTCCCCCTTGAATTTCGAGTCACAAATTTCAAGTGCGGCTTAGATTCAAGAAAATTTTTTTTTCCTTGATTTTGAGTCTCATTTATCAGGTGCGGCTTAGATTCGAGTGCAGCTTAGATTCGGGTAAATACAGTAAGTGTACTTCCCAAACCATTTTGAGAAACTATTTTGATGGAAAGCATATTTTCCAAGAGCGATTAAAACACTGCTATTTGGTGGGCTGTATACTCCTCACAGCCCTAAAAGCTATATTTCATAACAAAAAGGAAGTAAACTGGTGCAGCGGACTATCACTGGATGCCAGGAGCATGCAGAAGTGGTTCAATGTATTCCCATAAATGCAGTAAAGAAACACAGCTACTGCTAAGTATATCTCTTATGACCAGTAAAAGCCTTAAGTGCCTCTTTGCAGCAGGTCGACAGACTGTACAGCCCACGTGAGTCACACTGTCCCATTAACGAATGGAGACACAGTGCACTCTGCTAAAGTAAATGAGAGTGCAGGTTTGCTTTCACCTACATTACACAGTCAGTTGTACTTAGTGATTTCTGGTAGACAAAAGAATATTGAGAAAGGAGAAATCAAGGAAGATAAGTGTTTAATGTCCCATAAACATTGAGGTCTTTAGTGTCTGAGCACAAACTCTGATTGTTTCAAGGATGGGAAGGCTATTTATAGTGCCCTTTCAGAGAAACCATCTCGGCATTTGCCTATACTGATTTAGAGAAAGCTCAGAAAACCCAAGTCTGGGTGGACTAGATGGAGCTGTAGAGAGCAAAAACTGTAGAGGAAAACAGAGATTGGAATACATCCAGCAGATAATTGAGGCTGTAGGTTGAAAGGGCTACTCTGAGATGAACAGGTTGCCTCAGGAGAGTAATGCATGGACTTTAACTGTTAGTCGCCCTGAATGTGAGTCCAGTGAGCTCACCACTGTGCCACCTCGCTTGATATATTGTGAGAGAAGTTCCTGATTTAACCATTTCACAGTATGTGGGAAGTGTACTTACCATCAACTGTATTTCTTTACTGTATTCCTGAGAACACATCATACGAGCTCTGTATGCACCTGGCACCTGATGTTAGTTTGCTGCACCAGCTGAACTTTCTGTCTGTTATGAAATGTAGCTTTTAATTGTCATTAAATGTCACTTGTTCCTTTCAGAAGCAGTTGCAACTATATGTGCCACCAAATAATGTTGTTTTGAAGGCCACTGGGAAGTATGCTTACTACCAAAGTAATTTTTCCATGATACAAGGGGAATATACTTACCACAAAATTAATTTCTTTTTTTGGACTGCAGAAAGGATACTTACCACCAACTGACCATACTTACCACTAATTTAGTTGTTTTACTATGCTCTTGGGAAAATGTTTTACCTCCTCTGGATGTGGTTCACTTTTTGTGATAATATGCTAAACAACTGGTGTCTGTTTGTCATGACATCAGCGCTGTTGTCACTTGTTACAACAGAACACATTGTTTCATTCTGCAATATATGCTATTGTGACTTGTCTCAGCTCGTTTCTTTATGTAGTGTTAAATGAAGTTTCTAGGATTGTAAAATAGATAGTCAAATAAAAACAGAAAATTCCTTTTTTTCACATCTAGTAGTAACTCATAACAGCTTACTAAAGACAGTGGGAAGTATACTTACCACTATAGCTTTTTGCTCCTAAACCACAAAAATAAAATAATCGAAAATTAAATGTAGTTGACACTTCTAAAATGATACCAAAACAATTAACTTTACAGGGCTGCTACAAAAAATGTGCCCACAAATGGGTTAAAAACAAAGTATGCAAGCTGTGGGGGCAGTGTGAAACTTTTTTAAGCACTGTATTTGAAAAATATTATTCATTTTGTTCCACTTCTAGAATGTTAGGTTTTGTGGATTTTTGCCTGTACATTAATGGGTGTGGATGCGTTCAGTGGAGGCAAGTGTGTCGTGTACGATTTTTCTCAGTAAATATGTCCTACTGACGTTGCAGTATATCTCCAATGTTCTGGATGCATCAAATGAAGTTTAAAAGACAGCTAACTGCTGCTGCTGGTATGCCTCTTCATGTAAATGTCAGAGTTACTATTATTATTCAATACAGAAAGGAAGATTACCAGCTTAGCAATTTGCTGAAAATGAGTTCATTAAAGGGAATATTACAATTAACATCCTGTTAACGACAAATTAATTAGAGATGCGAAGCAGCCCCAGATTGGGGAAGGAAATTGGACGGATAGCTGACTCCATAAAAATTAATACATTTCATACTGTGCTCGAGCACAGGCAATAAAAAACAGTGAGCAAACATGATGTGTGTACTTGTTGCCTCAGGGTCTCCTGCGAAACTGAGGTGCTTGAGTAAGCTACATCACACTGCTTTGTTGTGTGCTTGTTGTCAAGCCAGTTTATGAATTCCACATCCCTCTTCATTTTTATATGACTTTGTTTTGAATGCACTGTACAAGAATACTGAATACCTTGAAAATTATCGAGTTCAGCCATTCATTCACATGTAATATTCCAACAGCTCCAACACCGATGAGAGCCTTCAGGGGCGTAAAACGAGTAAGTGAGAAGTGCCACTGAACTACTAACAACCATTTTCATCTACTACTAATCTGCTCACATTAATCATTATTCAAGGGGATCAGTTCTACATCATTTTATTTTTATAAATATACAGAGAAGCAACTACTTAAAAAAAGCCAATGCTCTGCTACTTAAAGTGCTCTGCCAGTATTTTGAATTAATACTTCATGCTAAATGGGCATTTAATTTTACACAGGACACTGTCATCTAAACTTATTCTGATAAATTCATATACTTCCTTCCTGTGCAATGCCCTTTATGCTGTCAACGCCACGTTGGGACCGGTACAGTAGTTTCTGTTCCGTGGAGAACCAACCGTACCTGCACATAGGCTATTATTATGATGGAATCACCACTTCAAAAGGCATTCCAAAGCTGCTGCCAGCTTCCCTCTGTGGAGTACACCATCTACCATTCCTGTCTGCTCCTAGAGAATATGTTGCATTGCTAAATATGGTCTTCTGTTAGAAAGTGTTTGTGCGTTGTGTATCTGAGGTGGGACAGGTAGGTAAATTCACATATCCAGGTAAATTATTGGTGGACTGGCTAATAAAACATTTTTTGCTTTAATTTTGAATATTTGGGGATTTCCAGATTGCTCCTAATGTTGGCTGGCAGATGTTAAAAGGGTGCTGCACCTGAATATAAAACAGTTTTCTTAACCCTAAGCTTCAATGCATATTCTCTATGGAAATTATTTATATTGTGATTGTTATGGTTGCAAGCTTTGCAATTAATGCTAAATTCTCTCTTGTCCATTTGAGCAGCTCAGAGGTTAGCATATCTTGCTGCTATGTGGAGGACACAGGACCAATTCGTGGTAATGCCTTTTTTTTAAAGGGCGAAGCTACTCCACACCCACACTGACATAGTGAGCATCACCAAAGTTCTACCATCACCTCCGTTTACTTCGTTACAATTGAGAAGTGCACAGGATGTGGGGTCATGATGTTGTCCGTAGGATTACCCACTAATACAGGCACTTTGAGGCGATGGAAGTGGTCGAGAAGTGAGCAGAAGGTAGCAGTTTTAAGGGCAGAGGGAGAAAAGTGCCGAGGCAAGCACAAAAACTTCTGCAATAGTCTGGACAGATAGTAAGAGCAGTAGCAGTTTCTTTCTGTCTGCAAGGGTGAGGTTGTCGTTAGTTTTGGGTATCGTGCGATGCTCGATACCATTGTCGCAGCTTAAAACACTCTTTACGAGTGTCAGTCCTATTGAGGAGGGGTACTCCTGGGCTGTGCTCCTGAGTGTCTCCTGGGCCACCTGCAGCATCTGTACTTGTAACATGCCAAGGTCGTTATACGAGTGGTCAATTGGCCATAAAGAGGTTTGGTTGGATATGTTTATGTTTAGTGTGCAATACTGCTTTCCCGTATTGACAGTTGGTCAGCTAGATATTTGCAGCTGGCAATGCCATTTAGTTTTGCTGTAATGCAGGGATTCACCAGTGTTTATTTTGTCTGTGAGCTTGTGCTGTCCACAGGTGATTAATTGTCCCTAGATAGAAGTGTTTTTCAGCAGTTGTGTTTTCACCCGTGGTTGTGGTCATAGTTTCCCAGGTTAAGAATTAAGTGATTGTCAGAGTGTCTCAAGTTCCTGTACAGTCATGTGGTGAGTTTTTTGAATTTCTGTGTGTGAGTCTCAAGGCAGTATTCTCTGTGAAGGTCGACAGTGTGTGTGGACTGTGGTGCACTTTGTTCTGTATCACCTGTAGGCGGCACAGGCAGTCAGAGCAACGTAACCCCAGACTGCAGCTGCATGCATCTTCATGGGTCTAATCAGTATCATGCAGACGGACCTCGATACAATCCTATTCAGTGTGCTTTACCTGTTGAGCTTAGAGTAACACTGTTTGAGCCTTGCATTTGCTCAGTTGGCCTGTCACTGAAGTATTTGACTTTCACACTGAAACGTATTGGGCGTGTGTGTAGTGTTATTTGTCTGCAGTCTTAATGTGGGGTCCTGCCCACTCATCTCGTATAGGGTGCCTAAAGGATGCTGCATTCTCAAAATGCTATACAACAATTCAAGCAAACAAAATTAATAGTTTTTATTACAAATAAGAAGCTTGACAATGCTTAACCTGGAATTTACAATGGTGTCGCAAGCAATAGGCGACATGCAGTATAAATCCGAGTCCTTTGCTATATACAATGTTCGTGCAAGTTTGACACACAGCTTGTGGATCACTAATAACTGTTATTGTAGCATTCTGCGCTAGGCCTGTCCGTATACTGTCCTAATCCTGTCCAAATACTGAGTGGCCAAGGCTGGCAGGGGCGGCACTTATATTCTCTTTGTCTAGGGGCCTGCTCCCGTCGTGGTGTGGTCCTTGCCAGTGGGCTATTGGCTGACGGTGTGTTCACTGCCTTCTTTGCTCTTGCGATCTTAATTTTCATTCCAGAGCTTGTGGGTACGCCAGAACACGTAATGTTTGTGCAGTTGTTACGGTTGTCAGTGAACAGAACTGCTTCACACTTGTCAGCATTTGCTTTAACACACTGTCATTCTAGCTAGGCAGTTTTGTTTGCCGTTGCGAACTATGCCTGATGGTTTCCAGTCTTGCACTAGGATGGTAGTGTCATCTGCGTAGATGGTTGCCATTGTGTTTTGTTCAGTTGGAAAGTCATTGACGTAGAGATTAAACAAGAGGGGCCCTTGGATGCTGCCTTGGGGTACTCCCACTTGTATACTGTGTTGTGTTGACAGTTTGCCCTGAACGTCGGTGTTGAAGCTTCTGTGGGTGAGATATGAGTGTGTAAGATGTATGAGCTCGTCGGAGAGACTAGCAGTGCAGAGTTTGCGAATGAGACGATTGTGCCGTAGATGACTGAAGACCAGGAACAGTGCTCCTGTAGCTTTGTTGGTGTTGGGGGTGTGTGTAATATGTTCTACTACACGGAGGAGTTGTTGTGGTGTGGAGTGGTGATTGCTGAATCCAAATTGCTCCAGTCTCAGCGAGCCATTGGTGATGCAGTGCATAGTAAGATGTCTGAGAATCATCTTCTCAACAATCTTATTCAGGGAGCTCAGCAGGCTAACGGCTCTGTAATTTTGTGGTAGGGAGTGGTATTTTCCTGGCTTCCTGAACATCAGGACAGGGAAGTGTTGATGTTGTAGAATGGTATTCGTCATATGTGTGAGATGCTCTATAGCTTTATTCATGAACTCCTGGGTGACACGGTTTTGAAAGTGATTGGGACCAGGAGCTTTTCTAGCTGTTTTGTGCTTAATAACCTGTGTAATTTCATGTGTAGCAGTATGTATTGTTACATTGCACTTGGGCTGGGTTACAAGCCATGTAACCTCCTGGTCCATTTCAAGTAGCAGTGCTGGATTGGAAGGAGCCAGATTCAGTGTGAATGATGTTGCTAGTGTTCTGGTCATCGGCTCATGCTTCTCCTCCATGGAGTATGCTGGTCTGTAAGGTATTTGTAAGCTTGGTGTGTAGTATTTCTTCTTGGTGGAGTGGACAGCTATTTGCCACACTCCAAGTCATGTGGTGTGCAGCCCTGCGAGTGTATTGTCCCAGTTTGTGGTTTTGAAAGTTTTAATTTAGCCTGTATGATCCCCTGGAGCCTGCTAATATGCTGTTTGTACAGTCAGTATCTCCCGAGATGATCTCTCATTGACATCGGCCCCTGTATTTCTGGGAGCAGGGCCATTGAGCATTCTTGTGGTATAAGTACTGTAATGGTAAATGCTATTACATCCTGAACTGCGGTGGTAAGGGCTTTGACAGCTTCAACAAGTTTCCTGCTTTGTGTAATTTTGGGAATTTGTGGGATACGACTTTTCAAGCATTTCCTTGAACAATGCCCAATTCACACGCTTGTTGCTCAGTATCCTGTGAGATTCATCATACTGCTGTGTTTCTTCCGAGTAAAGTATTACAGGTGTTTGGTGAGGCCAAATCATGTATAATTTCAATGTTGATTGTGACTATAATGCCTATCACATCTAGTCTCTGTTCCCTGTTTTAAGTGTCACCTCAGCTGGCACTAGTGTAATGTAGTTTGGGCGCAGTGCATGTTCGCATAGTTTTTTTGCTATTGGTGTTTGATCTTTGTTAGTTCCAAGCAGAGTGTTTAGCATTAAGATCACCAGTGGCTATTGGTCACTATGCAATGTTGAGTATTGTGCTGATATCGCTTGTTATGATGTTACCACATCAATTGTATATCGATATCAATGTAGTGTTCACTCAGTTGACTTGACCCTAACAGCTGTGGCTTCTAGTCTTTCAGGTTCAGGGATCTTAATATTTGTGTATTCTTTGTCTCAATATATGATGATTGCTGTTCCACCCACAGTTGTGCCTTCAGGTGGTCAGTACAGTAGATGTAATATCTTGGGAAGAGTAGTTGTTTGTGTGACTGGAGCTCAGCTTCGTTCATGAGAGCAATCCAGATTCCCTTCTCCTCCATAAATGCAGCTAGCTCTGCCCTTTTGTTGCCAATCCCATCTGCATTCCAGAATAGCATCTGGGTCAAAGTATTGTTGTTTGTGTTTTGTGGTGTATTATCTATGGAAGAGTGTGGGCAGTGTGGTGATAGCAGTTTGTATAGCAGCCATGCACTGGCTGGGTGTAGCCGTCATGAGTTTGTGCATGTGTTACGATGAAGAGCCTCAAGAGGATCTTAAGCCACGTGAGTGGGGAATAGTGTCTCCACTATGCCTCTGATTGTGGTGAGAATGTTTGTTATGTCAGCCAAAGTGTTGGCGGTGGTGTTGGTGGCTGGTGGTCCTTATGTTGGTGTACTGGATGGGCTGGCTTGTGTGTTATTCATGGTTCGTATTTCATCTGGGGTCACCTGTGTTATTGCTGAGGTGAGGGGGGGGGGGGGGGGGGGGGCAAGAGTGTGAGTTACGGTTACATTGTTCCTTTGAATGTGTTCCTATGTTTGTCTGGTCTGTTGTTGGTGTATTTGTTGTGGTGTGATAGTGTCCCCTCTTTTGTTTTTTGGGTACCTCCGTTTCATTTCGTGTGTTTGTGGTTGCCCTAGTTTGGGTGTGTCTTCTGTGATATCACGAGTGTCACAATCTGGCCCAGACAGAGTTGACTTGGTGTTGTCTGGGACCGGCAGTGTTGTCAGTATAGGGGCAGTTTCTAGCATTGCATGTGTGGGTTGTGGTTCTGTTGTTGTGGGAGTGTGCCATGAGTTTGTGGAGCTCTGTGCATCCTCAGTTCATCCACTTCCACTGACAATGCCAGTAAAAGAGATTCCACACCTTACTGGTTGGGGGGTGGGGAGTGTCTTGGAGCTGTTCTGGTTACCACTTGTCTGTCTTTGGCACTTTTGCACCTTAGAGCTTCTTTGTATGCTGCACACCATCTGTAGTTTGCACATGGACCCCTCCACATTTGGTACATTTGATAGTTGTACCAAGTTTAAAGTGTCGTGCTACACGGTTACCAGTGCATTTGCGGCACCGTGTGCAAGATCACATCGGGTGCCGCATGGCCAAACTGCTGGCAGTGGTGGCACTGTTGGGGGACACACGGAGGTGTGTATATTTCTACTACGACCATGTGAAGCAGGAGCATCTGCGTCAGAAAGTTGCAGGAGTAAGCTGTGTTGTCCAACTCCACTAAATAGTTTGGCTGCAATCTGTGTGTCACGAATCCCAGAATTCATCTCATGCTCTCACAGTCCCAGCTGAGAGCTGTGATTATACCATGAAGAATGTCATTGAGGGTTGTTTTGTCAACTCCTTTCACGATGTACATTCGAGTTTTTTCCCCTTGGGTGCTATATTTATGATACTCAATTCCCCCAGCTTTGACGAATTTCAGGAGATTTGTGCAATCTGTTTTGTTGCATACATACCGTGATACATGGTCCCTTGTGAGTTTTGTGTTTGGTATATGGTGGGGAGTGACATTCTACAAATGTATTGTTTAGCTTGCCGAGGCAAGTGTAATTGTGTACTTTGACCAGTGGGAAGCCAGTCGGTGTAGTGTTCTGCGTAGCAGCTGGGGTAGTGTTGTGTAGTTGAGGTGCTGCAGAATTGTTTGTATGGTCCCTCATATTACCGATGCTCGGAACTGGTGTTGGTAAAAGCATGCTGCATTTGCCGTGTGAGTCAGTAGGCTCAGTTGTTCGTGTATGTTGCTGCTGATTGCATTTTGGACCCACCAGCTTCCAAGGTCCATCTTTGTTCCACGGAGCTCTCACTTTCAGCTCGAGGACTACTGCGGTGATATTGAGGGCCTCTCTAGTATATTCACTGGTGGTGTGACTGGTGTTGGTGTTGCTGTTGCTGTTGTGTTGCTTCCACCCGTCAGTTGGACAATGAGCTCATGCTGTCTCCGAGCCATTGCTTCTTGATTTGTGGCAGCGAAGTCCAGATTTAGCTGGTTCATCACTTACTGATAGGTGGCAAAGCAAGACAGAAACGTCGAAGGGAACAGATGGCACTCCTGCCTCTTGTGCTGCAGTCTTGCTACGGGTCGTCGGGTGGGATCTGCTTGGTGGATCTGCCGTCTCCCAGACATAAGGATACTTTTAAGGATAGAATGTGGATATGAGACAATTTTACTTTTTCGTCTGAAAAGACAATTTTGCTTTTTTAGTGTACATAAAGAAGAGGGGAGTCCTTATGACTCACTTGTGCAAGATGCAATGCACAGTGCAAGAGAGCACGGGTGGAAGACAGCAGCCTGTACTGGACAGTGTTGTCCAATGTGAACGTGACCCGGACACTGAAATACCCTATTAAAGAATGGGAGAGTCACACTGGGGAAGTTCCAACCACATTTGCAGGAACTTTGAGCCAGAACTCTTGGCCACCTAGCACTGTCAAGTGTGTAGCAGCGTGTGCTTGTTAGTGACACTCCAAAGAGTGTCCTGTGGCATCTACGCCAGTTTTAGCGTATGTGTAACACAAATTTCCTCTCGCTCGCAGCTACTGGAGGTACAGGGGGAAGGCAGCTGCTCAACTGCGACTCACCCGTAGTACTGCCCGTGGTTTTCCTTGGTGGGAGGACTGGAACGAGGTGCACCAAGCCTTGTGATGCCCATTGAGGAACTGTTGGACTGAGGCGTAGTGACTCTGAGGTCAAGAAAGCTGGCAGTGACCAGAACAGGGTGTGCTAACCCCCCCCCCGCCTTCAGCTTTCTGTGATGCCATTGCAGAGGATTACACTGTGGTTGGTCATCTGGTTTTGATGTGGACCAGAACATGAAGCTTTCCTTTGCTTTTTTTTGCTAAATTGACTCTTACTTCTGGACACAAACACCTATACAGAGCAAATGTATTGGCATCCAGGGTTTGGTTATTTGGGGGGAGGGGGGGGGGAGTGACTATTGTTTCCACCCTCCCTCGCCCAGCTTCCCTCAAAAATGCAACTCGCTAGCAACCTCGCTGTTAGCATACGACAGACATCTACAATTTTAATAACAATAATAAACACACAAAAATATATTAAATTATTCAATATAATAGTAACAATACAAATAGGTGGATCAAAGAAGGAAGAAAACATAGAACAAACAAAAGAACTTCAGAAAGTGTACAAACTGACATGGACACACTATAATAAAAGAAACATTTCAGTACAAGGCAAACACATGCACTACAATACAGTTATAGTATCAGAAGCACTCTTCGCATCAGAAATGACCACAATCTGAGGACCAGGCACCACAAAGCAGAAAGAATACAATGCAAAATCCTCAGAAAATTTTTTGGAACAGTGCACAGAGATGGTATATGGATGAAGAGATCAACCAGAGAATTATATGAACACAGAGGCAGACTCAGTCACAATCAGAAAACACCGACTAACATTCTGTGGACACATACACACAATGAATAGCGACAGATTCACAAAGGGATTTAGGATGTAGTAAATGCCTTAATCACAAAAACCAGTTGGTTTCAAGAAATAGAAGAAGGCTACAAACAAGCAGGAATCAGAATGGAAGTGATGAATGAAAGAGACAAATTCAGAAACAAAATTACAAACATAAAACTTGAAGTAAAGGAAAGGAAGAAAACAGAGAAAATATGTACATATCAAAGGAAACAAGAACACAGTCAAAGAATGAAAAGATTTTGGGAAGAGAAAAGGGAGGAGGAAAGAAGGAAAAAGCTGAACAATCACGTAACAACCAAGTTGAACTCTGTCAAAGTGTGTGCTCACCATCATTATTTCAATAAACATTATGACTGAACAGAGGTCTGCAAACACATGTGAATGAGGGGAATACTGTTTCTATCAGTGATTTCCAACTGTGTTCAGGAAGTCATTCTTTCTGTTGTTGTTGTATCGGATCTGTTGTTGACAGCTGGTATGTTCAACCCAGTGGTGTGCAGCTTTACCCGGCTGGAATGTTGTCAATCAGACCAAAAGCATGTCCTTGTGGGCAGACCCTAGCACGAGCAACTGAAAAGTGTCCTTTATTACATGTAGCTTGTCATTGCTGGAAGAACTTGGCATTTTTGACACACTTCTGTTTCCACGCTACCTCCTTCTCCAAAAGTTATGTGTGCATTTGGAAATTGGTGAAGTAAAAAATATAAAGACATCGTGTCATTCTGCCACATCTGTCTGTAGTGTGCATTTTGCGGTGCGTGTACGATACAAGGCATTTAGGTATGGTGAGGTTACTTAGCCATTAGTGTTCACAATGGCTGGCATAAAGGAAACATGACAAGTATTACATTAGAAAGCAACAGCGATAGCTTTCCGACCGCATAAATTCTACTAGGCAGAGTCAGAAGCAGACACAGTGGCCTGTGCCAGATACGAGGGTTGGAAGTGGCTGAAATGTGAGTTGTGGGACAGAGAGAAAGAGAGAGAGAGAGAGAGAGAGAGAGAACACACAGACAGCACCATAAAACATTCCCCATCTCTTTCTGCACAGAATGCACCACACTGCTGCCTTCTTAAGGGCACCCCAGTATAATATGTTGTTTGGGAAGTGTTTGGTAGTTATCATCATTGCTATGACCTCCACTTGTATCCACTCCTGCAAGATTGTGAAATCTACAGCCACTGAGGAGATTTACGTGAGATGTTCCTATCAACTTTATGTAATATTCATATTGCACACTTCTGCAGACAGAACAGATTTTCGACCTTAGCTTAGGAAAGAAAAGAATCATCACAGATCATTAAGGTTCAAAGAACTTGTCTTGAACACTGTAAGGGATCCGTGATCCCACAAACATAGATGCTAGTATCTGACGCCCAGGTCGATAGCGGACAGGAGTCGATTGTCGAGCGCTGCAGTAGGCAGTGAGACTAGTGCTGAGTGCGCAGTAGTATGGTAGAGTGTCGAGTGAGAAGTAGAGTGGGAAAGACGGGCAAGAATGGTGGTCGAGTGAGTTGTAAACGGTAAAATTGACTGGAGTATGACGAGTGAGCACGTCCCCCTGATCGTCGTGGGGTTGACTCTCACTAATGCCGATTCGCGAGTGATAAGAAACAGAAAGTGACAAGTGCCGAATTACGTGTTTCACGTCAACCGCGTCGGCCAGCAACAACCATGGATTGCAGTGAGGATTGTTGTGAATGTTAACCATCATTATTGCGTGTGACAAAGTACTGAAAATCAGCAATCAGTAAAAAGAGATAACCGCAATTAGACGTGTAAGGCAAAGGTAGCAACTGCCTCAGAATTTGTGTGTTAGTAGGAAATATATATCAGTTGTACATCGCAACGTTTGTGATACTTAATAATAGACAAACTTTCAATCATTAGCTATTCTGTCTCAGAACAGCCGCATTCGCAGAACAACCAATAGCCTTTCATCCATTAAGCACACGGTCATATATCATAATAATTAACTGTTTGGTGGCTTCGGTAAATTACCCAAAATCCAGTAAAGGAATTAATCGGGGGTGTTTCAACACAAATGCTTAAAAATTCTTTTGTAGTTAACCTATTTTCAGATTATGAAGAGTTCTTTGTTACAGCTTGTATGTTTGTTCCAGGTGGCACTGAACTTGATGGCTGTAGTGATGTCGTGAAGGCACAGAGTTGGAAGTTGTTAAACCTTCAGAAACAAGATTTTCAAAAGTACTTCTTCTCAGATACCAACATTTCGCCCCTGTTTGTGTTGGATACACAGATGTCTCAGTTGTTGTCACATAATTTGAGTGTAGTGACTGAATCTAGAAAACAGTTTCTTTTGCTTCCCTGTACCCCAAGCATTATGTGCAATGCAGGACTCCTAACAAGACAAACACACAGAGCACAGCCCTCTGTCTTCTCTTGCCGTTTCTGCAGTTTGGGAGCACAGTCCGGAAGTCTGACTCATGTTGACCGGACCGGCAGGGCGAAAATGGTCGACATGGGTTCGAAGCTGGTGACAGAACGGACTGCTACAGCATGAGCAAAGGTTTTTGTGGGACCCGAACTGATGAAACTCGTACGAGAAAATGGCCTGAAGAAAGGTGACGTACTTAGCGTTGCTCGCCTGGCGGGAATTGTGGGGACCAAGCAGACGTCCAGTTTTATCCCTCTGTGTCATAATATATTTTTCTCCTCTGTGGCTGTGGACATTGAACTGGACTCTGCTCTCAACTGTGTGATTATAACTGGCACGGCAAAGTGTAGAGGGCAGACGGGCGTGGAGATGGAAGCTCTCACTGCTGTATCGGTGTCTGCCTTAACAGTGTACGATATGTGCAAAGCTGTGAGTCATGACATTGTGATATCTGAAATAATGCTTCTGACCAAAAGTGGGGGAACTAGAGGAGACTTCCACCGGACATGAGCATCTGTGTGGGTCAGTGAAATAAGTTAAGTATACCTGGTGTGACGTAGGCAAATTTCAAAGTCTGTTCGTAGTTATCATAAATTATATACACATCGAATTGGCCTGAATATAAGTTGCACCTTTAATTTCGAAAAAGAGAGAAACTTAATTAAAAATAATTTGTCAAGTTGCCCATTTACAAAAGCTTTTCAAAATGTGATTTACCCTTAACCACTTTTTTTTGTAGTACACTGTAGATAAATTACACACCAAAACAAAGCTTTCAGTTGCAGTTTTCATGTAAGACACTCTTAACTTCACTAACATTCATTGTTTTGTCACTGTCAGTATTTTTGTCACTCTCCTCCCAAAGTACAGTGGCGTCGCTACAATCCCGGGCATTGCATGTGCAGCATTTCTTGAACCGTACCTTTAAAAAGCACATCTGTTAGATGAATAACTGTGAGTTTGAAATTTGCAACGTAATTGTACGGAATTCCAAAATTTTCTCTCAATGTTGTGCTTCATTGGTGAAGAATAAATTATATTCTTTAGTTAGAGAAAAACTGTGCCTGTCCCATTGTCTAAAATAGTGAAACTGTGAGAATGGTAATACAGAGGGGTCCAGAAAAATGTAGACTCTCTTTGATAGTCAATATTGATGGAACAAAATGGCATAGTGTCAAAATTCTTGCATGGGAGGAAGATCATTTTGTGTGTTCAAAGTGACACCTGTTAGCAGCCAAGCAACATGAATGTTGCTGAATTGTTGACTGAAGTACAGCTGTCAGTGTTGCCAGTGTGGTAGCTGCACAGGATGTCTTGATGGTTTCTCATATCTCATTCAGTGTAGCTGGGTTCTGTTGGTAAACTTTGTTTGTCGAGGTCCCCCATTGGTAGAAGTCGAGAATTGTAAGGTCCCGTGACCTTGGTGGGCACTTGACAGCTCCTCTTCGACTTATCCGTCGTCCAGGTAGATTTTCATCTAAGTAGAATCTGATATCTCTGTGGTGGTGAGGCGGAGTACAGTCTTGTAGGTAAAAATCTTTAGTTTCCAAACACCTCTTGGATGGCTAATAAAATCAATGTTTGCAGCATATGATACACCTCACCAGTTATGTACCTTCAAAGAAGAATGGGTCAGAGAAACAATACTATGACGGACCACACCACACATTAACACCATGTGAAGTAACATGTTTGTCCATGTGAACATGAGGATTTTCAGCAGCCCAATACACGCAGCTATGACAGTTTACATTACCATTCAGGTTGAATTGTGCCTCATTAGGCCAGATAACCTTCCCTGCAAACCATCATCTTCGTGAAGCATGCCTTCAGACCACTCGTAGTGCTCCATCCTTCGATTCGGGTTGTCCTCATTCATAGTGTGAAATAATCTTGGAATGTACACTTTCCACTTTGCAGTCTTCAGAATTTATCATGCACTTGATCAGCTTACCCCACTTCCCCATACATCCTGCTTCATAGATTTTTGAGATGATCTAGAAAAATGTTGCAATACAGCAGTGCTGGAACCTGGAGGTTGATGTTCTTGTTCAGAGGACCTTTCCTTGTGCACATTTTAAACAGCATTGTCGGCTTAAAATTTATACCAAATACAATAAATTGTTGTTTCAGTACAGCCTTGCATTGCTCAAACAATAGTTGTACTTCATTCAGTGCTGCATTGTCATCTGCTGGAAACCCACACGACAAGATCTGTTGGGAAAACAGTGGTTTATGCTACCACTCAAAATTGCAGCCATATAACACTTTGTTCCAAAGGTAATAACAATCAGAAAATGTCTACACTTCTCTGGATCCCTCTGTAGTCACTACCTAAATGGGATAGCAACAAAGAGAATGTTTGCATTGCTACCTCATACACAACAATTGATTTACAAACTGTAGTGATATTTTTGTTTCATTTCAAACTTAAGAAGAAGCACTACAGTTGAGGTTTCTATGATTCATAAAAGTCCCAGTTTTTATGGGGTGTGCTGTATACTCTAATTTTTTTGGACATTTTTTGTAGAAATGGTGTATCTTATATTCAGGCCAGTATGGTACCTGTTTCCATCCTGTTTTAAGTCTTAATTTAAAATATTTATCTTTCTTTTTCCAATATCTTATTAATTTGAGAGAGATATTTAGAACAAAAAATAAGCACTAGCAAGTACGTTAATTTGCTATTGTTAAAACTTTATCTCGTGCATGTTCTCTACAATTTTGATATGACACCACCTGCACTCTTATCTTGTTGCCAGTAAAAAGTGAGTAAGTAGGTCATTAAACTCTCTCTCTCTCTCTGTGCCCTCCCCCAGCTGTGTGGTAGTGTCCTCTGTGTTGCTCTATTGTTTCAATTTTTGATGGTCCCGTGCTGTGAAAAGTTGAGGTGAAGTGATAATTCTTAAATAAATAGTGTGTATCAGCTCTTTTCTCCTAGGATCAGGTTGTCATTGCTGTGTTCATTGATGTAAAATGACACTTTTTTAACAGTTCCTAAAAGGTGCACCACTTCATTGACATTTTTGCTCAGGTGTAGAGCATATTGGCCAGACCAATTTACATGTTTCAGCTTTACACTGTATGGTATCCTCTTTTTTAAAGGCCTATTATCTTTCTTGTGTGTGACTTGTCCAGAGATTGAAAATGTTTTATTTTGTAAGTTACCAATCCAGAACAGGTTTCTGTCAATTTAATTCTTCAGGTTTTTCCAGAAGTTTGCTGAAATTCCCGAGTTGTCCTTTGCACAGTCGGACATCATTGTCTTCCTCGCATATTTCGGTGACATTAGTCATTGCTTTTACTAAGTGCTACTTGAGACTGATCATCAGATGGACCAGGTCTGTAATTTGTTCCCTCTGCCTTCCTGCTTCATCTGCAATCTGCCTTGACAGACACCATCCTCGGGTATCCGTGTTGCGTGATATTCCGAGTGCCATCTACACTCACGGGCACGATCCTTGTGTGTTATGTTTTCAGTCCAAGCTGGCTGGTAGAATTCTGTTTGTGGGCTGTCCCCGTTTGGGGGCAAGGATCAGCAGGGCATGAAACCCTAATCTTTCATCTTTCAGTTAACTCAAATGTCGAGTGTCACTTTTTTCATGTAGTGTGGTTACAAATATAAGAAAATACAAAATGAAAATTTCTCAACATAGTCATGTTTCTTTTCAGTATGTTTCTCAGATCAGTACACTGCAATGTAAATATTCCATTAAAAGAATATATTTTTGATTGTTTCTTCAGTCAAAGATGCATTGCCTTCTTGACTTAACAATCAATGTCAAATCATTGTCCCTCAAACAATCCTGCAGGGGTTTGACAACGTGAGACCATGGCTTTATGGAGCATCACCTAGAATTAGCTGCCGTCTTTTCTGACATCATTTTAAATCAATGCTATCATCACTGTTTCTTTTGCTTAGGGTTTTGAGTCTAGGAATGATGCAAACAATCAGCAGTTTATTTCTTTCTTACGTGATCTTGTTTTCTCCTCCCTAGCCACCTTTCTTCTTTCATTTGGTAGCCTCGAGCAAATTGAATATTCCTGCTTTTGTTTGTATTTATTAATCTGTTTGTGCCCCTAATTCTTAAAAGACTTCATTATGACACTAATACTCTGAAGCAGCAAATTTGGGGAAAAAGAGCTGCATTCATTTATGCTGTTGTAAAATGGAGGAATTGGTTGTAGTTGGAAAAAAAATCTGCCTTTTACAGCTGCTGATTTTTGTCCTACATACGAGTCCTCCAAGCTACTGATGATCTGACCAATGTACGACATGCCAAAATGCTACGGCTGCATGGGGAGATACAATTAAATCCCATTTCCCCCCCCCCCCCCCCACCCCCTCTCTCTCTCTCTCTCACTCTCTCTCTCAAAGATCGGCAGGTTCAGGAATCTAACACAGAAAGAATTTAATCACGGTTTCTTTTTCATCTCTATCATACAATGTAGTCCAATTTTTTGCTAATACAGAAATAACATTTTGTGATTTATGTTGTGTACTCTTCTAAAGATCTAATGATGTCCTCATTCCTTTCTTATAAACAAAACAAGAAAAAACTGACAATAATTGTCGTTAAAATAAAACACAGAACAGTGTCTCCATAGCATCAATGAGAACATCCTTTCAGCACCTTTGACCCAGGCAGTGAACACAGCAGCGGTCAGTCTATGACTTGCAGCAGGTGAATCCCAGTCAGCTGCATTGTTCATGCACCCCACATAAGTAATAATAAACAAAATCTAACAATACACATAACCAAGGCTTGATTTGTGACAGTATACCGCTGATGACGAAAAAAATTGGACCCAAAGATTTTGAGATGTGGTACAATAGAACTTTTGCTCTAGCTGAAGCGGTAAGATGCAAATGTTGTATTCACACTTTTAAAAAGCTCAGAAAAGAGTTATAACTTTTTCAGAAGTCTAAATCAAACTACGGAAACTCTCGGTAGGAACTTAGAAATATAGGAAATGATAGAGTGCTACTTACCATAAATACATGTTAAGAAGTCTATTTTTTTTCTTTTAACAAATCTAGCACTGCATATTACTGCCAAATTAGTCATTACCTGTGATTGCCCCAGTGGCAGAAGTATGTATAATAATGTCAAAACGTTTGTGACACTACACACTAGGAGAAGCTCAAGTTTCAGATACACATTGATTGCGTTCTTGATGATGCTATCCACATGTTCATCCACACTCTGCAAACCACTATGAAGAGTATGACAGAGGGTACATCTCACTGTACCAGATATTAAAGCTTGTTCATGTTTCAAGACCATTTAAATCTTTCTCTGCATGCTGTAATTAATCTAATATTGTCCTCATGGTTCCTATGGGAGCAATAGTTACAAGGTTGTAGCATATTCCTAGAGTCGTCTTTTGGTAAGCATACTTTCTTAGGATAGTGTACATCTTATCCTGAAGCGTCTGCCAATTCAGTTATTTCAGCATCTCTGTGACACTCTCCCTTGGGTCAAACAAACCTGTGACCATTTGATCTGCCCTTCTCTGCATGCGTTCAATTCCCCATTAATCCATTTTGATACAGGTCCCACACATTTAAGCAATATTCTAGGATGGATCATACAAACGATTTGTAGAATGACTGCATTTCTATGGTATTCTACAAAAAAAAATCTCACTCTTTCGCCTGCCTTACCCCTGAGTAGGCCCATATGACTGTTCATTTCATATCCCTACAAAGTGCTTCACCCAGGTAATTGTACGAATAGACTTAATCCAAGCAAGACACCCTGATACTGTAGTCATACCACACTGCGTTTTCTTCACTTTGTAAAATGCACGATTTTACATGTCTGAACATTTAAAAGAAAGTTTGAAATTATCAAGATCTGACGAATGTTTGTACAATTTCTTTCAGACTGCACTTTATTCTAGATAAATGCACTATCTGTGAAAAGAGTGCTTTACTATTAATATTGTCTGCAAAGTCATTAATGTACATGAACATGAACAGCAATGGTCACAACATACCTCTCTATGACACATCTGAGGTTACTTCTACATCAGATGATGACTCCCCAGCCAAGATAACATGTAAGTCATTCCTACCAAAATATCCTCAATTACAGTGACAAATTTCACTTGATACCTTTCACAGTAGCAATTTTGATAATAAGCATCAATCTGGCACTAAGTCAAAAGCTGTTCAGAAATCGAGAAATACTGCCTGCACCTGTCGAGTCAGGAAGACGAAAGTTTGAAGGTCAGGTTGACAAAACAGATTTTTAATACTCTTGGAAAGAACCCTAAAGTTTCTGACATAGTTCAGGGGAATGACAAAGGGATCTTTGACAGGCTGGATTAAATCTAGGCGGCGTCTCAGACCGACCAGAGTTACAACTTTAAAGGCTTCTACGCTGAGCAAATACAACGGGCTGTTGGAGGAAGAATGCAAAGGCAGCTTCTAGTAATGTGCAATTGCTATTCTGCGTGGTCTTTAATGGCCATTATCAAATTTTAAAAAATTAAGAATAACAATAACACAGTACACAACAGGAAGGGTACAGCGGACTTTCCCTGATTGTTCCTTACATTACCTTTCCTTGATTTTTTTTTTTTTTTTTAATGATAATGTTTCTAAGTCTTTCCTGGTTTCCATTGAAAGGTTTGGATTGTTTCAAAGATTAATTTACACATTTTTTAATATTTTAATGTATTCTAGGACAGGAACTCAAAGAGCACAAGTATAAAAAAACTGCATGTAGGACATTCATGTAAAGCTTCCCATTTTTAACTGCAAGGTAATGGCAGTCTATTTTGTTAACAAGAAAATGAATCGGGACTTAGTTCTCCAGAGCTGATACTATTATAAGGAGTTGTGATGGAAGAACATGAGTTCCAAACAATGGATGCCTTGGATCTGTTTGCTGCTGCTTCTTTTTAATCTCTGCTGCTAATCCCATGAGTAAAAGATCTCTACCAATGAAAAAGTAGATTTGAATGACATCAAGTTTCTTCTCTTGTCAATAGTTGTTTCTACTGAAGAGAAATGAGTCTGGTCATCTTTGTCCATTTGCAGTAATTCAAAGGTGTCGTGGCACCTGACATGTATGCTTGAAAATAACAAACGATCAATATTGTAATTAACAAAAGTATTGACAGCAGTAAGCTGTATTTATCACATCCAAAAAGTTTGTAAAAGCTGTGGACCCTTGTTTTATCATGTCAATCCATTTGTGCCAATGGCTAACAGAGTACCATTCACCATCATGTCAAGTGGCAATAACAGTTTGCTTGCATCATAAATATCGAGTGTCAAAAGTTAATTCCAACAATATGAAATAGGACAGATTGCTACTCACCAGTTAGAGCAGGCAATGGGCAGCAGACAAGCATACTGAAAAAAAAACTGTCAGATACTATATACTCAAAAAAACACTTAGGTACTGAAGGAATTATCCAAATACCAAATAGGGCTGAAATCAGTAAATGTGACATACATGTGAAGACAGAAAAATAATTACAGTTTCAGAAAAAACTGGATGATTTATTCAAGAGAAAGAGCATCACAAATTGGATGAGATGGTCCACCTCTGGCCCTTATACAAGCTTGGCTCTGGCTGATAGAGTTGTTGGATGTCCAACAGAGGGACATCATGCCAAATTCTATTCAAATGTCACGGTAGAGAGTCAAAATCCCGAGGTAGTCTAACGGCCCTGCCCATAATGCTCCTTACATTCTCAATTGGGGAGAGATCCAGCAACTTTGCTGGCCAAGCTAGGGTTTGGCAAGCACGAGGACAAGCTGTGTGCGGACAGGCATTATCTTGCTGAAATGTAAGCAATGTATGGCTTGCCAAGAAGGGAAACAAAATAGGATGTACAGTATTGTCAACAGACGACTATGCTGTAGGGGGGGCATCCACGTCACCCCTACAGCATAGTCGTCTGTTGACCAAAAGGGATCTGTTATGAAAAGAAATCGCACCCCAGATCATCAGTCCTGGTAGTTGGACCGTATGGGATGTGACATTCACGGTGGCATCCCACCGTCTGGGGCGTCTTCAGACACATCTGTGCTGATCATTGGGGCTCAGTTCATAGTGGGATTCATCACTGAAGCCAATTATATTCCAGTCAATGCAATTCCAGACTAGGGACGTGCCTGGGGGCACACCAGATAGCAGTGCGATACCAACCGGGCTGCTGGCTGCCATACAGCCAAACGAGGACTGATGGTCTACTGTGCCATTTCTTTTCATAACAGGACCCCTTTGGTTGTCATCTGTGTCACCATTACAACACAGACATCTGTTGACGATATTATAAACCCCATTTTGTTTCTCTTCATGACAAGCCATCATTTGCTTACATTTTAGCAAGATAATGCCTGCCCACACACAATTCGTCTTCATACTTACCACACCTTATCTTTGCCAGCAAGGTCACGGGATCTCTCCCCAACTGAGTATGTCTGGGGCACTATGGGCAGGGCCACCCAACCAGCTCATGATTTAGACAATACAATGCACCACTTGGATAGAATTTGGCTTGATGTCCCTCAGTAGGACATCCAACAAATCTATCAATGCCAAGCTTACTCAAGAGTCAGAGGTGAACCAACTTGCTCCATTTGTGAAGCTCTTTATCTTGAATTAATCAATCAATTTTTCTGACATTGTAATTTTTTTTTTTTGTCTGTGCACGTACATCACATCTACATATTTCCATCCCACACAGATAATTCTTTCATGCTGCATAATGTTTATTTTTATCTTACGAGTGTAATCTAATGGACAGAGCCCACCTCAGCATAGGGAGTCTCTGCTGGTTGGGAGTGTGGAGGTGGACAGACAGAGAGAAGTGTACTAGGGGGACAGTAACAGTGTGTGAGATTGGAATGGGAGCAGGGGAGGGCATTGAGGTGTGGGGCCACAGGAACGAAACCTAGAAACTTATCTGCGGCATATTCTTCACTCCTGTAAACCCCGTTACCTAAACCTTTGCTAGTCTCTCTGTCTCACATATCTAGGCCTTTACCTGCTCCCACCCCAGCCTCACACCACCACACCTGCTTGATGAGGGCTGTCCCATACTTTCTAATATCTAAAAATCTTCCTTCAATGTGCCAGTCTGCCACTCAGTGTCTCCTCTAGGTGGGGAGCAGAAAGCTATCCTATTTCATATTATTGTTATTCCATCCCAGATTTCCCAATGTTTAAAAATTAATTTTATGCTTGCCGTAAAGTATTACACAAACACTAAGTGGTGAGTGAAAATCTCATTCTGGAAACTAAGTGATTATTTTTTTCTGATATTCAAATTATATTTTACTCTCATTTTTGTCCCTTTACCTAATCAACTTTGCAGTGTGACATTTCTGACGAAAGTACGAGTTATTCAGAAAGTAGGTAAAAAGTAGTGAATTCTTCCTTTGAATCACTCTCACTTTGTCTCAGGCGCGAGCAAATGTGTGTACCCGTATATGCATTTAGCTGTATCAAATTATCTTCCCCAACACACAAAATGGGGGTCATTATTCAATTTATCTTGAAAGTATGTGTGAAACGCACTTTCCACAAAAAGGCTCAGATGCATAACTCTCAAAATATGTGTTTGCACAATAGGTCTGGAATTTTTAAAGACAAGGCGAAGAAACCATTGGATTGTATAATTTTTTTATTAATCACAAAGAACCAACCTGATTCAAAGACATCAACAACAGCAATGGACGTTCAAGTAAAAATGGAAATGTCGTGTGGCTAGGGCCTCCCGTCGGGTAGACCGTTCGCCTGGTGCAGGTCTTTTGATTTGACGCCACTTCGGTGACCTGCGCGTCGAGATGTTCAAGTGAATTGTCTGCCTCCAATTCTGATCACAGAGAAACACTCCAATAGGAAAGAGGGCACAACATCCTGCTCCATTTTCAAAAGCTGCAATGTCAAATATTACAACCTGTAACAAAAAAAGGTCATGTGATGATTATTGTTTACATACCGATTACAGTAACAGAGGCATATATGATCTAATAGGAAGGGGGAACAGAAGTGCAGGACATGGGGAACAATGAACAGATGAGATGTGAAACCATGGGAAGTTAATAGTGGCGATAATACCAGTTAATTACATGTGTGGGAAAAGCAACCACTCTTGCAACTCAGAGCTACTCTTGTTTCTGCAACTGATCTTCCGTTCTTTCACTGTTCCTATTTTTCTCATATTAATAATTCTAGTTATAGAAGGTTTTCTAACTAAAAGCTTATTAGCATTTTGTAATGAAACCGATAAACAATACAGTCTCATTCTCTAATGGAAGAACACAGTACATCGCGTTCGTAAATAACTTGATCCAACAAAACTTTTTATATGAGTATCTGGACATTCATTACATGACATTTAATTTTAAGTATCAATACAAACACTTACATAAAACATTATTTACACTCAAAACCCATTATTCAAAACTGATGTCCATATGTGTAACTGTTTACAGCAGCAATTATTAATATAGTTACTATTGCTAGCTTTAATATGGATTGTTAAAAAGTTTAGAAATGTTAACTTAAAAATGAACTGTAAGCAAAATCTTTTCTGTTAAAAAGTTAATGTTGAAACCACTGGAGAAACATTATAATGTATTATTGTAGTCATCATGTACACTGAAAAAAAAAAAAAAAAAAAAAAAAAAAAAAAAAAAAATTTGCAACACCAAAAAGTAATTAACGTAGAGTAATGAAATTTCAGGAACATATATGTCTAAGTAACTTATTTAAGTGATTAATGTTGCAAGATCACAGGATAATATAAGTGCGAGATACACCATTGCAAATGTGATACACTAATACATTGAAATCCAGTGTAACTGCCCAAATGTAAGCATGCAAACATGCATGCATTGTGCTGGATATGAGTTTGTGGGATGAAGTTCCATGCCTGTTTCACATTGTCATCGAAACAGGGATGGTTAATGCTGTTTTTGGGAGACACTGGAGTTGTTCGATGATGTCCCGTGTGCACTGAATTGGAGCCAGACCTGGTGATCAAACAGGTCAAGGCAACATGTTGACATACTGTAGAGTATACACCCATGCCTCCATCTTTGCTACCCTCCCTGTTTACCTCTACCCTGTTGCTTCATAACCTGGGTTGTGAGTAACTGAATCCACTTTCTCTTCTTCCCCTTCTTTCCCCTCTCTCCTCCCTGATGAAGGAACAAAGTTCCAAAAGCTAGGATACGTAAATTTTCTGTTATGTTTTGTGTATCTATTGGCTGTACTGGCCAGCCCCTCTATCTCTTTGTCAGTATTTGTTTCACGTCTTTATATGAGACTTTCCATCATCACAATAATGTTAGTTTATAATTTATGGACAGCTGAATCCATTATTTCCTGTCAAGGTTTGAAACTTTAGTAAATCATAATTTTTGTCTTGGTAAAATAAAGGTGATTAGATGTTTCCCTCATGCACATGTAAGGGACTGTCAGTTCACATCTACGTTTGTAATCTGCAATCCACCAGGAGGTGCATGGTACAGGGTAAGTCCCATTGTACCAGTTATCAGGGTTTCTTGCTGTTTCATTCATGTATGGAGCGTGGAAGAATGATTGTCTGAATTTGTCTGAATGCCTCTGTGTGAGCAGTAATCATCCTAATCTTATCTTCACGACCCCTGTGAGAGCAATATGTGTGGGGGGGGGGGGGGGGGGGGGGGGGGGGGGGTTGTGGTATATCCCTAGAGTAATCATTTAAAGACAGTTCTTGAAACTTTGCTAATACACTTTCTTGGGATAGTTTACACCTGTCTTCAACAGTCTGCATTTCAGTTCCTTCAGTATCTCTGTGACACTCTCCCATGGATTAAGCAAACCTGTGACCATGCTGCCTTTCTTTGTATACATTCAATGTCTCCTGCTAGTCTTATCTGGTACAAGTCCCACACACTTTAGCAATAGTCTTGGGTGGTGGGGGGGGGGGGGGGGGGGGGTCGCACGAATGACTTGTAAGCATCTCTTTAGTAGACTGATTGCACTTCCCCATTATTATACCAATAAACCAAGGTCTACAACCTGCTTTACCCACAACTGAACCTATGTGATCATGCCATTTCATATTCCTACAAAGTGTTACACACAGGTATTTGTACGAGTTGGCAGATTCCGACAGTGACTCACCAATATTATAGTCACAGGATACTAAGTTTATACATTTCTAAACATTCAGAGCAAGTTGCCAATCACTGCACTATGTTGAAATCTCATCAAGATCTGACTGAATATTTATGCAGCTTCTCTGAAATAGCACTTCATTACAGATAACTGCATCATCTGCAAAAATCCTGATTTACAGCAAGGTCATTAATGGACAAGAACTGCAAGGGCCCCAACACACTTCCCTGGGGCACACCTGAAGTTACTTCTACATCTGATGATGACTCTCCATCCAAGGTAACATGCTGTGTCCTTCCTATCAAAAAGTCCTCAATCCAGTTATGAATTTCACTTGATACCCCATATGATCGTACTTTTCACAGTCAGTGTAGGTGTGGAACAGAGTCAAATACTGTTAGGAAATCAAAAAACACTATCTACCTGTTGCCTTGATCCAACGCTTTCAGCAAGTTATGTGAGAAAAGTGAGAGTTGGATTTCATATCATCTATGTTTTTGAAAACCATGCTGGTTGATATTGAGAAGGTAGTTCCGTTCGAGATACCTCATTATGTTTGAGCTCAAAATATTTTCTAAGAATCTACAACAAATCGATGTCATGGCTACTGGATGGTAGTTTTGTCACTCCTACAACCCTTCTTGTAGACGGGTGTGATCTGTAACTTTTTCCAAAAACTAGGTAAGGCTTTTTGGATAGATTACAGTGAGAAGAGAGGATAACTCAGCCACAAATTCAATATAGAATCTGACTGCGATTCCATCGGGGTCTGGAGCTTTGTTTAATGATTTCAACTGTTTCTCAACACAACTGACACTAATACCTATTTCGTTCATTTTTTCAGTGTACGAGGATTGAATTGGAGCAGTTCTCCTGGGTTTTTATTTGCAAAGGAACATTTGAAAATCGAGTTCAGAATTTCAGCTTTTACTTTGCTACCCTCAATTTCAGTTCCTGTCTCACTTGCTAGGGACTGGACACTAACTTTTGTGCCACTAACAGCCCTTACATACGACCAGAATTTATTTGGATTTTGTGAAATGTCATTTGACAATATTCTGCTACAGTAGCCATTGAAGGCTTCATGCATTGCTCTCTTGACAGCCAAACATGTTTCATCCAGCGTCTCTCAATCTATAATCCTACACTTTGTTTTACACCTATTATGCAGTAATCTCTGTTCTTTTAGACGTTTTCTTTACAGTGACTGTATACCACGGAGGTTCCATCCCATTATGAACTGTTGTACTAGGAACCTATCTACTCAGTGTGTGGTCAACTGTTCTTTTCAAGTAGAGGAAGAGCACCTCTACATGCTCCTGACCTGTGCTGAAAGTTTCAAGTTCCTCACTGAGATAAGATATTACTAATTTCTACTTAGTTAACTGAACGCATAATAAGAGGATCCTCACGACACAGTAAATAACTGTGCGTCAGTCGGGTGTGGCCAATGTGGAGCCGACAAACGACGACTGAGTCCCTGCGGGTGGCTCGCAGGGATGACCGCCAAACAGTCATCATCTCCTTGATACGACGGAGTTTGTTTGGCACGGGCAGGTTGCGCCATTCAGTGTCCCAGAATTCGAAAACTTTGCGGCGTAATAGTGCCCGCGAATCAGTCGCCGGGAGGCCAATCTCCAGAGGTGGTTTACTGATGGCCTCTTTCACCAGGCAGTCAACATTCTCATTGCCGGGGATCCCAACATGGCCTGGGGTCCACACAAAGACCACAGAGCGGCCGTTACGTGCAAGAGTATGCAGGGACTCATGGACAGCCATCACCAGACGAGAACGAGGGAAATACTGGTCGAGAGCTCGTAAACTGCTCAGGGAATTGCTACAGATAACAAAGGACTCACCTGAGCAGAAGCGGATATACTCTAGGGCACAAAAGATGGCGACCAGCTCAGCTGTGTAAACGCTGCAGCCATCCAGCAAGGAACGTTGTTCAGAATGGTCCCCTAGAGTAAGCGCATATCCGACACGACCAGCAACCATCGAACCGTCAGTGTATACAACGCCAGAGCCCTGATACGTGGCCAAGATGGAATAAAAACGGCAGCGGAAGGCCTCTGGAGGGACGGAGTCCTTCGGGCCCTGTGCCAAGTCGAGCCGAAGGCAAGGGTGAGGAACACACAATGGGGGTGTCCGCAAAGTGGCCCGGAAAGGAGGTGGAACTGTAAAAACCCTAAGCCCAGAGAGAAGCTCTTTGACACGGACCGCGATCGTACAACCTGACCGGGGCCGACGTTCAGGAAGATGGACGACCGATTGTGGGAACAGGAGACGATAGTTTGGATGCCCAGGCAAGCTAAAAACATGGGCAGCATAAGCGGCCAGTAAATGTTGGAGCCTCAATCGCAGTGGAGGGACACCTGCCTCCACAAGTATGCTGTCCACAGGGCTGGTGCGGAATGCTCCTGTCACCTGTCGAACCCCACAGTGGTGAATGGGGTGCAGCAGTTGCAATGCTGAGGGCGACGCTGAGCCATACGCCACACTCCCATAATCAAGCCGGGACAGCACAAGGGCTTTGTAGAGCTGCAGCAGCGTATTACGATTGGCACCCCAAGTTGTGTTGCTGAGGCAGCGAAGGGCATTCAGATGCTGCCAGCACTGACGCTTGAGCTGATGAATATGTCGAAGCCAAGTAAGCCGGGCATCGAACAGCAATCCCAGAAAACGGTAAGTGTCAACAACCCTGAGAATGGCATCCTGAAGATAGAGCTCAGGGTGGGGATGGACAGTTCGGCACCGACAAAAGTGCATAAAAAAAGTCTTTGCAGGAGAAAATTGAAACCCATGAGATAGGGCCCATGCCTGCGCCTTGCGTATGGCTTCCTGCAACCCACGTTCTGCAACACTAATGGTGGAGGAGCTGAACAAGATGCAGAAATCTTCAGCATATAACGTGGGTGAGACAGACGACCCAACTGCTGCTGCAAGGCCATTTATGGCCACAAGGAAAAGGGGCACACTCAATACTGAGCCCTGTGGAACGCCGTTCTCCTGGATATGAAGTGAACTATGGGATGTGCCAATTAAAACGCGGAATGTCCGAACAGATAAAAAATTCTGAATAAAAATGGGGAGAGAGCCCCGGAGACCCCATCCGTGCAACGTGGCGAGTATATGGTGCCGCCACGTCGTGTCATATGCTCTGGAGAGGTCGAAAAAGCGGGAGACAAGGTGTTGGCGCCTGGAAAAAGCAGTGCGGATTGCAGACTCAAGAAAGACCAAAGTATGGGCGGTGGAACGGCCCTGACGGAAGCCGCTCTGGCACTGAGCCAGAAGACCCCGAGACTCGAGCAGCCAACACAGCCGTCGACTCACCATACGTTCCAGTAGCTTGCACAGAGTATTTGTCAAGCTGATGGGTCGATAGCTATCCACAGTAAGCGGGTCCTTACCAGGCTTCAGCACCGGAATGATGGTACTTTCTCGCCACTGCGACGGAAAGACACCATCGCCCCATATGCGGTTGAAGATGGCAAGAACACATCGCTGACAGACCGGGGACAGGTGTTTGAGCATCTGATTGTTGATGCCATCTGGCCCAGAGGCCGTATCGGGGCACTGTGCCAGGGCGCTTTGGAGTTCCCACAAACTAAATGGGGCGTTATACGTCTCAGGGTGGCGAGAAGCAAAAGAAAGCCGTTTGCCTTCCTCCTGGCGTTTAAGCGCGCGAAACGCAGGCGGGTAATTCCCCGACGCAGAGGCCCGAACATAGTGCTGTGCGAAATGCTCGGCGATTGCATCAGCATCGGTGGATACCGCCCCGTTGATGGTAAGCCCTGGGACACCTGTAGAGTGCTGCACTCCAAAGATGCGCCGAATCTTCATCCACACCTGGGCAGAGGGGCAAATATAGATTCTGACCACTACCTTACCAGAGTTAAAATTAAATTCACTCCAAAAAGGAAACGCCAAAGGAAATCACCACTAATTCCCAAATTTGACTTGAAAAATATCAAGGAATCAGAAATTACAGAAGCATGGGATAAACAACCAACAAACAACTGGAAAGATTTCCGAACGAAAATTATACAGAAAGCAAGAGATTTGATTCCGTTAAAGAAAATATCCAAGCATCCATGGTGGAATTCGAATTGTGATAACGCATTAGAAGAGAGACAACAAGCCTTTTTAAATTACAATTGTGACAAATCAGAAACCACACAACAAACATTTTTCAAAGTGAGAAAACAAACAGCTAAAATACTTAGACAAACTAAAAGAAAATACCTTAATGAACAGCTAAACACAATTGAAGAAAACTTTAAGAACCACAACACTCAAGATTTTTATAAAATATTCGCAAATCAAATCAAAGGATACACTCCACAAAATCTCTGCTTCCGGAAACAGAATGGAAAATTGGCACTAACTAACAAAGAAAATTGCCAAGAACTAGCTAAATATTTCTCACAACTCCTAAATTGCCCACAACCAAGTACAAGATTCCCCAGATTACAACCAGAACACACGAATGAGACTTCACTACCACCATCTCAAGAAGAAATTTATAGTCACATTAGAAAACTCAAAAATAATAAATCATCGGGAGAAGATGGAATTGTAGCTGAACTACTGAAAAACCTTGGTCCAAATTCGTTAAAAGAGATCACTAGCATCATCAAAGAAATTTGGCAGACAGAAAATATCCCAGAGGAGTGGAAGTGTGCACTAATTCACCCATTGCACAAAAAGGGAGAAAGATCAGACGTAAACAACTACAGAGGCATTTCACTTTTACCAGTTGCCTACAAAATTCTATCTGCATGTCTCCTAAAGAGGGCACAAGAACAACTAGAACATACAATTTCAGACTACCAAGCAGGCTTTCGTCCTAATAGATCATGCCCGGAACAGATATTCTACCTTAAAACTATTTTAAAGATTAAAGCAATCAGGTCAAAACCAATAATCTGCACATTCGTTGATTTCAAAAAGGCATACGATTCCATAGACAGAC
Source organism: Schistocerca americana (assembly GCF_021461395.2). Classification (NCBI taxonomy): domain Eukaryota; kingdom Metazoa; phylum Arthropoda; class Insecta; order Orthoptera; family Acrididae; genus Schistocerca; species Schistocerca americana. The sequence continues at coordinate 11,760,461 of NC_060121.1, read as the reverse complement.
AGTCTCTATGTCACATTCTCGAAGAACGAGGCCTAGACACTAAAACCCGAAAACTAATTGAACAAACACTAACAGAAACCAAATCAAAAATTAAATTCAGAGGGGAAATTTCGGAACCATTCTCAATTAAAACAGGAGTAAGACAAGGAGATGGGATCTCACTACTATTATTCAATATAGTTTTGGACAAAGTTATGAAAGAGTGGGAAGTAACACTAAGGAAACAAAGCTTTTGGAAGCCAATTGAACTAGGAAGAGGTAAAGGAAAATTGAACATCCCTTATTTAGCGTTTGCAGATGACTTGGCAATTATAACTGACAGTGAAGAAACAGCAGTAAAACAAATTGAGACACTTAAAGAATGTGCTGAGAAGGTTGGCCTGCAAATCTCCTTTGAGAAGACAGAATTCATCTGCTCAAAATTAGATATTTCGAAACTAAAAACAAAGTATGGTGAAATAACTAGAGTCAAGCACTTTAAGTATCTCGGTGAAGTTATTGAACCAACAGGACTTGAGAAAATAGCACAAAAAAACCGATTACAGAAAATCAAGAAAGTATTCGGACTTATCCAAAATATGTATAACAAGAAATGTCTATCAAAAGGCACTAAAATCAGACACTACAACACAGTCATCAAACCAACAGTCACATATGCAAGTGAAACACTCTCCCTGAATAGAAAATTAGATTTACACGAAATTAAGAAAGTAGAGAGAAAAATTATTAGAAAAATCCTAGGACCACGATACACACAAGATGGATACAGGCTGCAGACTACCGAGACAACCGAAAAAATATCAAACATCGAGGCAGATATCAGGAAGAGGCGGATGAAGTTTTATGGACATATAGACAGATTACCTGGAAACAGGTTAACTAAACGTCTATTGGACTATATGACATCACTTAAGGCAACAATACCCTGGGTAACTGAAGTTAAGAAGGATTTGAAAAAGGCAAAAATTGACATAACAAACACATTAGACCGGGATACATTCAGAAGAAAAATCGACAAGTGGAAGTTTACTCCAGAGACGGAATCTAAACCTTTCCGACCAAAGTGGACCGAAGAAAGGAAGAAGGCCTTTGGGGAGGCAATGAAGAAATACTGGGGAAATAAGAAGAACATTAAGAAATGTTAATCACCTGCTTATCGTTCTCCCATGGGGACATTCGCTAATAATAATAATAATAATAATAATAATTATATATATATATATATATATATATATATATATATATATATATATATATATATATATATAAAAAATCATTTATTGTTGATGTGCCCTATTCTTGTATACACATAATATACAGAGAAGAATTGCATTTTATGTTCTTTATATCTGCTTTTTTCATATTCTATTCGAATTTTACGATTCCAACAGGACAAAAACATGCCACGTGAACTTACATTTGAAGAAATTCTAGCAGAACTAGAGAACCATCAAGAGAGTGACGATGAAGATGATATACAGAATTGGCAATTATTCCACCCGATGCAGATGTAATAACAGATGAAGAAGACACTGACGAAAATGTACTGTTGTACAAGATGACGCCGGTACTTTAGAGCTCACAACCAGCTGAGATGAAGTTAATGCTACAGTTGTACATCCAGAAGCCAAAAGAAGGAAAGCGTTGGGAGGTGGAGGAGAAAGTGGTATGTTATCTACAAAAAAATATATATGTAAGTGGTATAAATGTCAACCAACGTACACAAACAATAGTGAACCAGGGAAGAGCAACAAACATTATGATGCGGAATGTCTAGCAAATAACACAGTGCCCCAGGTGTTTGAGGATTTTTTTTTTCTAAGAAACTAATGGATACTATTATTGAACAAAGCGAAATTTATGCTTGCCAACATAACAGAATAAATTTTCTGCTAACCAAAGAAGAACTAAAATAATTTATTGGCGTACTACTTCTGAGTGGTTATCATAAGCTTCCCCACAAGAATAAGTACTGGGAACAGGCTCCTGACGTCGGTGTTCCTTTAGTCTTCAACTCCGTGTCAAGAAATAGGTTTTGGGAAATAAAGAGATTCATTCATCTCAATGACAACTCCAAAATAGACAGAAATGACAAGATGTACAAACTGAGGTTATAATTTGAAATGCTGAAATAGGAATTTGGTAAATTTGGCGTATTTCATTCAGAACTCTCAACTGATGAAATAATGGTACATTATTATGGCAAACATTCAGCTAAAATGTTTCTGAGGGAAAAGCCTATCAAATTTGGATATAAAATTTGGTGTCTTACAAGTTCCAATGGCTTTCTTTATAATTTTTCACCATACTGTAGCAAGACTGACAACAAACAGGAGCCTTTAGGTGCAAGGGTAATAAATGAACTAACCACCATGATTCCAGAATCAGAGTATCCGAATTATAAGCTTTTCTTTGACAACTTTTTCACCAGTGTTGACACACTGATCACACTCGGAAAGAGTAAAATGAAAGCTGCAGGAACAATAACAGAGATCCGAACTAATGCATGTCCTTTGATTGACTCGAAAAGAATGGCAAAAGGAGGGAACGAGGATTCTATGACTACATATTTGACAAAGAGAATGAAGTTCTGGTTGTGAAATGGAGTGACAACAAACCAGTATGTGTAGTGACAAATAACAGTACTATTATTCCTTGAGTTCTACTAAAATATATTCACGGGCAAAAAAAAGGAAATATCTGTTACACTGCCACATATCATTGAAGAATACAATGCCCACATGGGTGCCATATATCTACTGGACAAGCAGATATCACTTTATAGGACGAGGATAAGGTCAAAGAAATGGTGGTGGCCATTATTCACACAGATGATATATATCTGCATAGTAAACACATGGCGTGCATACCAAATTGCTAACTCTAATGAGAAGCTCTTACTTTTGGATGTCCGACAGAGAATAGTGATGTTTTTTCTATCAAAGGAAAAAGGATCAGTACCAAAACAAAGAGGAGCACAAGGAAGCAAATTGATGGGAGGACGGGTGAGCACAGATGTACGACTAGATCCAGGAAATCATTTCTTTGTGCCAAGTAAAACACAGAAGAAATGTGCTTACTGCAAGAAAAAAACAACAAAAATTTGTGATAGGTGCAATGTTGGTGGACATGACAAGTGTTTTGCTTCATTTCATACTGAATATTGTAATGTAATTAACTGTCAGAGATAAAGTTTATCTCATGCGAAAAGTACGATGCCCACAGTAGAGAGTTAAGGTAACTTCATTATGTTGCCATACAATGTGTTTAATTTATTTATTTATGAATATTTTCTTTTATGATAAATAATGGATTTGTTTGAGATGATAAATGTGGTATATTTATATGTATTTATTTATATGTGTCTTTGGAGTGTATTAAGGTCAGAAGACCAAAGAATCTGGAATGCAGGAATGTCTGCAACTTCCGGGCACATGTTGGCTTGCACGCCAATTCTTTGTCGGTATTGGAGGGAGATGGACGTGTTTAAGTGACCAGTACAGTATAATGCATTTTTAGGGTATCAAGGTTCGAAGTGAAAATATTGTAGTTACTAAACAAAGAGTACGAATAAATATTATTTTTAGCCGAAAGTAATTCAAACCCGGTAGTGTTTATTTCAAACAAGAAGAAAACCCAGGCCAGGCTTGTTAGAGTAATGTTTTGCAGACAAAACCCCTAGACAAACGAGATCTGCAGTGTGTAATCTTTCAGCAGCTACTAATAAATAAGCCTTGCTGAAATTGTGCTGGAACTACTCGTATTATTATCAATTACAAACACGTTGTGCGAAAGTGGTCCTACCACAATATACCGCGTAAGATTCCACATCATTCAGTTATCAAGAAACGAGATAGGTAACAACCAGTACAATATGGTGGCGTCGTCCGGGATTATTGAAAATGTTACCGAAATGAACTACCACCGAGATTGCGAAGAAAACGACAGAATTCGTACATCCTGGCTGAAAATGTTAAAGGAAGTCAAATGCTGATACCTTCAAGACAAAGGAAGTCGAATGCTGATACCTTCAAGACAACGGGATGCAGTTACTGGAGCAAGAATAACGGCGCAATAAGTCACGAAAGATGAAAAAAGTGTAAAGTGTTGTGCAACCAAAAAAGCAATATTCATATAAGTGTAGTGTTTCAGTGTTGTGAATTCCATCACGCACCAATCAACAAAGAAGGCCTTATAAGAAAATAAGTAAACTGTGAGTAAAATAGTTTAGTATCCTTTAGAAAAGATAAATTTGTTGTGTTTTGTTTATTCCTGTGTAAAAAGATGACTATTGTAAAAGAGGAAGGTATTGACGACGGTGTCGCCAACGCTAGTACAGATGTGAATTTATCATACGAAAGTGAATGCAACAGTAATAGTCTGAATCCTGTAGACAAAGTTGAAACTCATACGGAAAGACAGAATGAAGTTAAAGACATGCTATCAAAAATAATGAATTATATGGAGGGAAAATTTAAGGCAATTGATGACACTAACAGACAAAACGGACAGTGGTTAGGAAATATTAAAGACAGACTCGATGCTAATGAGATTCGTTTGGATCAAATGGAGAACTCATACGGAAAGACAGAATGAAGTTAAAGACATGCTATCAAAAATAATGAATTATATGGAGGGAAAATTTAAGGCAATTGATGACACTAACAGACAAAACGGACAGCGGTTAGGAAATATTAAAGACAGACTCGATGCTAATGAGATTCGTTTGGATCAAATGGAGAACTCATACGGAAAGACAGAATGAAGTTAAAGACATGCTATCAAAAATAATGAATTATATGGAGGGAAAATTTAAGGCAATTGATGACACTAACAGAAAAAAACGGACAGTGGTTAGGAAATATTAAAGACAGACTCGATGCTAATGAGATTCGTTTGGATCAAATGGAGCAAAACAACGCTGCTTAGTTAGACCAGACTCTCAAGCTCATGAGTGATAAATTTGAAAAACAATTCAAAGAATATGAAAAGAAAAATGACAATCACTTTCAAAAAGTAGAAGCAAAAATTTCCAGTTTGAGTCGTAATATGGTTAAGATCACGGGTAAGGTCAATTATGTCGGGAGAAAAGTTAAAAATGTAGATGCAAAAGTAAAAAATCTGAAAACTGAAGCAAGTACAGGTAGAGAGAAAATCCATAATGCGTTTAAAGTTGTGCATTCAGATATCAAACATGTAGAAGAAACAGTATCTGAGCGTATTTCTCTTGTAGACGATAAAATTGTTAAAGTAGAAAGCAAATTTGAACAAAAGATAGGAATTATTACTGAAAAAATAGATGTAAATAATCAGATAAACTAAAATGAAGTCAAGAGTTTAGAAAGTAGTATTAATGACATCACTAAGAAACTTGAAAGTGTTAGTAGCAATATGGTCAGCAATAGTTTGCCGAACAATATTGGCACTTTGTGGTACAATATTCCAGTACAAAACTTTTCAGATGAGAGCAGTATGCATCCGGTAGATTTCCTGCAGCATTGCAAGGATAACTTTTTTCCAAATATGAATGATAATTTGAAAATTAAATTTGTGAAAAGATTTCTAGAAGGTGAAGCATTGTCATGGACTAATCATTATTGTACTGAGGGAATGGCTTTTGCAGAGTTCGAGGAGAGGTTCTTAAGTAAATTCTGGTCAGAGACAGAACAGGCAAGAATAAAAAGCGAATTCTTGAATGGACCTGTTTATAAACATGAATTTCGTAGCATGAAGCAATTTTGCAGAAATCAGTTAAGGAAACTCACTCACCTAAGCAAACCTTTTGATGAACTCACTCAAATTGATGCACTCAAAAGGAGGCTACCATGTGAACTACAGTGGGAGTTAGCTTATGGTCCAGATGACACAATAGATCAGTTTTTGAAATATGTTGACAAACTAGACAGAATTATTGAGAAAACGGGTAAACCACCATACCATAGTCAAAACCATTTTCAAAGGACAGGGCATACAAATTGGGGAAACACACAACATGATAAAAAGGAAACACACAATTTTGGAAGTAGTGATTCTCATCAGAGAAATCACCAGTACAACTTCAAGGGATCACAAGGACACAATTTCCATTACAAAGGTCAGTATGGAAATAATCATAACCAATCTGGTAACAGACACTTTGGAAATAAACCAAAGGAGTGGAATAGTCATAATGGTATGGGGAGAACTGAACAGGAGTTAAAAAACTGAATGAGGCTCCATTGGCGGTCCGCAAGGTAGGAGCTACTTATACACAAATGGAAAGGGCCAACCCAAACTGTCTAACTAAACAGAAAGATACCTGTGACATAATGAGTAATTATTTCAAAGAGGAGTGTTATCCCATTAATGTAGTATCTGTTACAAATAATATATGACATACAAATAAACCAGAAACAAAAGGTAAGTTATTTAAAGACACTGATTGCTTAGAAAACTGTGAAGACTTAAACTTAGATTCATTCTATGAGTGGGCTGAGAGGAGCACCTTGCTGGAAAATAGTTGTTCAAATGATCAAAGTGTATTAGGAATTAGAGAACTTATGGAAGAGTCTGGTGGGCTAGGAATGAAAAGAGCACCTAGTAAGGATGATTTAAATGTGTATCTGCATACTGAAGGTAAGAGTGCAGAGGATAAAGATGATAATTTTTGTGATGTTGATTGGGAAGAAAAGGAAATTGAACAGTAGTGAAGATAGATGTTTTATTGGTGTAAGTGAGGAGTTGGAAGCTTTAGGGATTACTAATATAAAAGAGGATAGTAATGAAATTAGCGAGGTACACATGAACACAGTTGACAATTTCAATGATAAGGATGCCAGAATTTCAGCCAATGAGTTATTTGATCTTAATACATGGAAGAAAAATGAGAAGGAATTGACAGCAGGTAATCTTAACAGCATTAGGGGAGTAGATGATGAAATGTCAGATAGTGAGCAATTTTTGTTTAACTTATGGGTTAACAGTAGTGCCATTAAGGATGATGAAAATTTCAGAAAGGTAACACTTGATATATGTGAAACTTTGTATCCAGACTGGTGGCATAGAATTAAGTATCACATTGCACAAATGTTAAGACAGAAATATAAAGGAGAGACACACAATAGCACAAATGAATGTAGTTGGCTTAATGAAATATTCAGAAATAGTAATCAGGCCAAAGAAAATGCAATTAGGGTAATAACAGCATATAACTCTGGTAGTAATGATACAGGTAAGGATACTGGAAAGGGATATGGATTCAGTGAAATTGAAGATGACTTATTACATGAGAATATTAACAAAAAATTTGACTTTGATGTAAGCAGTCCGTTTATTGATGTGCAGATAGGATCATGGAAAGGAAAGTGTTTAGTAGACACAGGAAGTCAAGTATCTGGGATATCAGAATCATTAAGTAAAAAACTGAAAACTAATAAGGATTATGTCGAGTTACCTGTGGTAGGAATTAAAATAAGAGGTGCTACCGGGAAGCACAGTAAATCAATAAGGAGTCAGGCTTTTATTACTCTTGAAATTAAAGGAGTATCATGGTCACATGGGTGTCTCGTCATTCCTGATCTCACAGAGGATTTTATCCTAGGCATGTCTTGGATAACAAAAGTAAGTGCAGCATTTGATTGGGCAGGGCAGAAATTAATGATGACTCTACCAAGTGGTGAAGTCATCACTACGAAACTTCTTCAATCAAATGTGTTTTGTATGAATAAGACTGTGAACAGTATTGAATTTACAAAAGAAGGTGAGTACATTGAAAGCCATGTCACAGATTTCGATACAGATGAGATAGAGTTTGAAAAGTTAGTAAATGAAAAAGTAGTCGAGGCTAGAGAACTAACTGAGAACCAAAAACAAGATTTGAAATTATTTTTGTGGGAATATAGTGATGTATTTAGCAATATACCAGGTAAAGTAATTGGATACCAATGTACTTTACAGTTGAAGCCACATGAACCTTTCTTTACAAAACCATACAGTATTCCAATCTCGAAAAGGGTAGCAGTGGAGAAAGAATTGCAAAAGATGGAAGTGTGTGAAATCATTGAGAGGAGTATAAGCCCTTATAATAATCCCTTAGTCACTGTAAATAAACCTAATGGACAAGTCAGATTAGTACTAGATTCCAGACAGTTAAACAAATGTTTATACAGAGAAACTGACCACCCAGAGAACATCGATGAGTTGTTATATAAATTTAAAAATATCCAAATTATGTCAAGCCTTGACCTAACTTCAGGTTTTCATCAAGTACCTCCTGCAATTAGTTCTAGAAAGTACACTGCTTTCTTATACAATGGGAGATGTTACCAGTATTGTGTAGTGCCTTTCGGATTAAACTCATCAGTCGCCGAATTTATAAGGGCACTAGACTATGTACTTGGCCAAGAAGTTGTGTCAGAATTAACAATTTATGTAGACGATATATTAGTTTCAAATCAAAGTTGGGAGGATCATTTGAAGTTATTGAAGAAGGTGTGTGAGAAACTCAGAAGAGGTGGTATGACATTAAAACTGGAAAAATGTAAATTTGGTGTGTCAGAACTCAAATTTTTAGGTCATGTCATTACTAAGGAAGGGATAAGTGCAGATCCGGAGAAAATAAAATCTATCGTAAACTTTCCATCTCCTAGAAACCGGAAACAATTAAAGTCTTTCTACGGACTCTGTGGATTCTATCGAAAATATGTAAATGGACAATGCCTTAATGTAACATGTTTAAGCAACTTACTTAGAAAAAATACTCCATGGAATTGGTCTGAAGAGTGCCAGAAAGCATTTGATAAAATTAAGAATGAACTTTGTAAGAACAGTCTTTTACACAGACCAGATTTTAGTTTGCCATTTTGTCTTCACACTGACAGTAGTGATTATGGACTAGGAGCAGAACTATTTCAGGAGAAAATTGTGAATGAAAAAAATCTTCATTGTACAATTGCATTTGCCAGCAGAATGTTACTTAAACATGAGAGAACGTACACTGTCACAGAAAAAGAATTACTCGCAGTACACTGGGCGTTTACAAAATTTAAAACATACCTGTTAGGACACAAGATAAAAGTCTATTCAGACCACAAAGCTTTAAGTTACTTGCAGGAGTGTAGACTATATCACAGTAGATTAACCAGGTGGGCAATGTTCATGCAACAGTTTGATTACGAAATTGTGTATATTAAGGGATCAGAAAACGTAGTAGCTGATGCTTTATCCAGGTTACCAGTAGGAGGAGATCAGGAAATGTTTGATCAAGAGGAAGAAAAGGAATTTAAAATAAGATACATGAAGGGAATCCAGGATGAAAAGCTCATAAAGACACTTTGCAATAACATCAGGAGGGGACAGAATAACGATCCTAATTGGAAATTGGTTAAGGACTGTTTAGGCAAAAGAGGGTATGATAAACTTGACAAGTACTATAAGGTCTTTAAGGGAACACTCTTTAGAAGAACAGATGTGGACTCTGACAATTGGAAGCTATGTTGGCCAGAGTGTGAGGCAGACAAATTAATGAAGTACACCCATGAGAGTTATGGTCACTGTGGAATACAGAAATGTGTAAAAAAAGTTACAAGGAAATATCTACTTTTATAACATGGTAAAGAAGGTGAGGAACGAAATATCAACATGTGACAAATGTCAAAGAGTAAAAGTAAGCAACAGAACATGTCAGGGAGAAATGCAGAACATCATTCCAGATAAACCATTAGATTTAGTAGCTGTAGACTTTTATGGACCTTTACCTAAAAGCAAAGGTGGCCATTGTTTTATATTCGTCATGGTTGATGTATTTTCCAAACTAATTAAACTTTATTCTGTGCGAAAAGCTACAAGTAAAGAGATCATTGCAAAAATTGAGAGAGATTACTTCAAGAGTGTAGGGAAACCTAAAGCTATACTATCTGATAATGGTTCACAATTTGTTTCAAAAAACTGGAAAGCATTCATGGAAAAAAACTAACACAAAACATATCTTGATATCCATGTACAACCCATCTTCAAACCCAGCAGAAAGGTACATGAGAGAAATAGGGAGACTTTGTAGGACATATTGTAGTCACAAACATCCTAGTTGGTCCGACCATGTAAACAACTTCGAGGATATCATGAACAGCTTGCAGCATAGCTCTACTGGGTTTTCACCATATGAAATTATGTTTCACCTCAGACCAGCAAATCTTATTTCTGAATTAATAGACTTTCCACAATGTAGCTTAATATCAATGAAAGAACGTGAAGAGATTGTAAAGAAAACCATGAAGAAACTAGGTGAAGCTAGGAAAAGCAGACATAATAGGAAAATAAAGGCTACCACATTCAGAGTAGGTGACCATGTCTTAGTGAAATCCCACGAACGATCAAAGTTACTAACAGCAGAACTCAAGAAGTTCTTTGACATTTACATTGGGCCATTTGAGATTATTGAGAACCCCATCCAAATGCGTACCGATTAGTATATCCCAAGTCGAGAAAGCTGTTTGGTCTTAGGAATGTTGTTTCTTTGAAGCCGTATATTGAGAAAAGAGCAAACAGAGCCTAAAAACATGCCTTTATCTGGAAAGAATTTTACTGGAAGTAAAGAAAGAAAGAAAAAAAATGCAGTCACCATACTATGCCATGTAACACATCTCATGCAAAACGATGTTGTATCTAGACTGATTGTCACGTAATTATATTATAAGATTAGATTTCATGATTCCTATGTGTTTTTTAAAGTAATTTTACAGTATTTAATGAATTGCAAAATATGTAAACTTGATAAATAAGGGATTTTATTTTATTGATGATGCTAGGAGACAAGACATGTCACCCACCCTCACAGTTTGAGAATAGCAAATCTCATAAATTTTGAAATTTGTTCATTCACTTAAATAGACCATAATGCTAAAAAAAAAAAGAAAAAAAAAAATAATTGTATAGTTAATAGAATATATTTTCTTGTATATGCAAGTGTGCCTTTGTTTTACATCATGCTCACCATAACTGGTTTTATTCAGCTCTGTTTATAACCCCATAAAGATACTTTGTTGGCTTACTTTGCCTCTTAATTTTGATATAACATAATTCACAAGGCTCATGAGAGAATAGTGTTGTTGAATTGAAATACTTTTGCAAACTCACTGATGATATAGGAGTTAGTACTATATTTGTTCTAATATGAGAAAATGTTTTAACTTTAGTATTATTTTATAGTAAATTTCTGGGCAACAAATCGACATATGTATTTATGTTGTGAGACAAAGGAGGAAGTCAATGGTTGATGAAAGAATAAACAGTTTACTACAGTTGTGATAAAAAGTTGTATACAAGCCAAGACAATGATGCAATTTCTGTATCGGACTGACAAGTGGACCAAGGTACACTTGCAAGTCCTGGTGGGCTATTGTAATGTAATTAACTGTCAGAGATAAAGTTTATCTCATGCGAAAAGTACGATGCCCACAGTAGAGAGTTAAGGTAACTTCATTATGTTGCCATACAATGTGTTTAATTTATTTATTTATGAATATTTTCTTTTATGATAAATAATGGATTTGTTTGAGATGATAAATGTGGTATATTTATATGTATTTATTTATATGTGTCTTTGGAGTGTATTAAGGTCAGAAGACCAAAGAATCTGGAATGCAGGAATGTCTGCAACTTCCGGGCACATGTTGGCTTGCACGCCAATTCTTTGTCGGTATTGGAGGGAGATGGACGTGTTTAAGTGACCAGTACAGTATAATGCATTTTTAGGGTATCAATGTTCGAAGTGAAAATATTGTAGTTACTAAACAAAGAGTATGAATAAATATTATTTTTAGCCGAAAGTAATTCAAACCCGGTAGTGTTTATTTCAAACAAGAAGAAAACCCAGGCCAGGCTTGTTAGAGTAATGTTTTGCAGACAAAACCCCTAGACAAACGAGATCTGCAGTGTGTAATCTTTCAGCAGCTACTAATAAATAAGCCTTGCTGAAATTGTGCTGGAACTACTCATATTATTATCAATTACAAACACGTGGTGCGAATGTGGTCCTACCACAATATACCGCGTAAGATTCCACATCATTCAGTTATCAAGAAACGAGTTAGGTAACAACCAGTACAATATACATTCCATAACATTACAATATTCTTTATTTAATGTTTGTGTTGCTTCTTACAATATTATGCATGGAGAATAAGATTGTGAATTTGGATAGCGCATTTGGCCAATGTCCCAAAAATGAGGACTTCTGTAGTTTTTGTTCTAATAAACTGAAACTTTTCAAAACAACTTTTTATTCAATTTATCACTCAATGTAACATATTTATGTATAAAAGTTTGCAAAAAAAAAGATCCAATAGAGTTTTGGCCAGTAAAGGGTTAAGGGAAAACCAGATGTAACACAAAATGTCTGGCAGAAAATCTGCTACAGGAACTACATCACAAACCCCGACTGCTCACAGATTATGCAAAGGACAATGGTAACTTCCGAAAATTCTCAAAAATACACATTTATTTGCATTGATATACAATGAAATTCAGGGGTGATGTATACTTTGGCTGAGCTGTGAACCACAAAGCATTGATTTGCTACGTAAATTACGTATACAAAACACTGGTAGCACTAACTTACAAAGTATAGTTTTGCAGGCATCTCAAAATTCTGAAACTAAACTATTTCTCACATAATTGGACAACAAAATAAGAGACAGACTATTTTGAATGAGGATGATAGGCATACTGTTCTAAAAATTTTTGAAAGAACACAGTTTAGTTTAAGCCTACAATTGACGGTAATAGTACTGGTTTATCACGGGATTCCCAAATGTTTGAAATTTCACAACATATCAGAATTCAAACAAGTATCGATACAATCAATGAAAAATTACGCAGAAGTGACATGAACAGCAAAATATACAATTATAGAACTTCAAACAGACACAGTATCTAGTACAAACAGTCCCCACATAAGGGAAAATTCCTAAGTCAGCTTTATTTAAATGGGCAAATAAAATAAATAACAAAACTGGAAATTGTCCCTCCTCTTGCAATGAATTGCTACTGGACAACTGCTTTTGTACATTAAATGGAGAGTACAGTACACATCTAATTAACACCAATGGATTTCTGTTCACAGAATAACAATCTTTGGATACTGTACTGCATAGTGTGGGAATTCTGAGACATTCTGGGTAGCTGCAGAGTGATTCATTTTTTAAAATAGACAATGTGTAGTGGTGTACACTGTTAACACACTAGGCATATTACACGGGCCACTTGTTCACTCCTTTTGTACACACATCAGTTAGACTGAGGTAGCAATGGAGTTTAAAAGCAGACATTCATACATGGCACTGAATTTAAGATAGAAGTGAATTTAAAGCAGTATTTGGAATCTCTTCATGCAATAAACCAACAGTCTGCTGCTGATTTAATGATTTCTGAGACACTCTTGAAGACTGAAGTCAATAATGACAGCCACTACTGAAAGAAACTAGCTTCACCTCTGGATAATGATGACTGAAGAGGACAGCTCCCCACTGTCTCTACCAACAAAATGAATGCAGTCTTTGAATCAGATCAGAACTAGTTTGTTGAGTTCCTGCATGGCAATCTTCAGATCAGAAAAATAGTTGTGAAGATCAGAAAAATAGTTGTTAGATACAACACCTTTTAACACTTGAGTAAAAAAACTTGCTGCTAAATCCTGATATTAAACAGTTGAAAAATTTGATTCTCAGTGGTCAAAAGCAGCATACAATAACTAATGACAGAAAACAACTGTACCAATCTTAGAAACAAACATGTGATAGACCTTCTCAGAACACACCCATATGGCAAAAGTGAAAAAGAGGACACAAAAATTATTAATGTCATTGGATGAAAATGATATTTTTCAGCTTAAGATAATAGAGTTACTAAAAATATTTTTAATTAAGCAACTAGTTTCAGCTCGAAAAGCCATTTTTCGGTTTACACACATAGCGAGGTCCCACAGAAATAAAAAGGCAGCAAACTCACACTATGTGCTACTGTTCATCATGGCTTACAAATTACAGTAGAAATGCTACTGTTTGTTGTACTTTAAAAACATTTAAAATGGCTTTTTGGGCCAGAACTAGCGGTACAGGGTGATTCAAAAAGAATACCACAACTTTAAAAATGTGTATTTAATGAAAGAAACATAATATAACCTTCTGTTATACATCATTACAAAGAGTATTTAAAAAGGTTTTTTTCACTCAAAAACAAGTTCGGAGATGTTCAATATGGCCCCCTCCAGACACTCGAGCAATATCAACCCGATACTCCAACTCGTTCCACACTCTCTGTAGCATATCAGGCGTAACAGTTTGGATAGCTGCTGTTATTTCTCATTTCAAATCATCAATGGTGGCTGGGAGAGGTGGCCGAAACACCATATCCTTAACATACCCCCATAAGAAAAAATCGCAGGGGGTAAGATCAGGGCTTCTTGGAGGCCAGTGACGAAGTGCTCTGTCACGGGCTGCCTGGCGGCCGATCCATCGCCTGGGGTAGTTGACGTTCAGGTAGTTACAGACAGATAAGTGCCAATGTGGTGGCGCTCCATCCTGCTGAAATACGAATTATTGTGCTTCTTGTTCGAGCTGAGGGAACAGCCAATTCTCTAAGATCTCCAGATACTGTAGTCCAGTTACAGTAGCACCTTCGAAGAAAAAGGGACCAAAATCTTTATTGGCTGAAATGGCACAGAAAACGTTCACCTTAGGCGAGTCATGTTCATACTGAGTTGTTTCCCGCGGATTCTCAGTGCCCCATACACAGACATTGTGACGGTTGACTTTCCCGTTAGTGTGGAAAGTTGCTTCATCACTAAACACAATCTTTGAAATGAAAGATTCATCTGTTTCCATTTGAGCAAGGATAAAATCACAGAAATCGATTCTTTTAATCTTAAGCTGTTGATATTTTTTTTTATGATGCAACCAGTTTTGGTCAAAGACCATTTTTGAGGACCTGTTGTACCCACAGCATGGAAACAGGAAAAATTCAGGCAAAATGGATACTTCAAAATTGTAGTAACAATACATACAATGCTTGTGGATATTTAATTTATATTTCTGACATTGTATTCTTTTGATATATATAGTTTTTGCTGGTAATCAAATTCTGTAAGTGTTGCTTGTATTGTTACTATAATTTTCAAACATTCTTTTCATCCCAAATTTTCCCGTATCCACGATGTATATACAACAGGTGCCTGAAAATGGTCTTCAACTGAAACCAGTCACACAGTAAAAAATTAAGTTGAATAACAGCTCAAGATGACACATACTGTCATTTCTACAACTCACTGCTTTTGGTATCACCTGTGAGTAGCTGTACGCTTTGATGACGTTGGCATTGGGGTCGTGCTGTATTCTACCACCACCAGTGCACTCGGTATCAACGCCGAGGCCTTTCACCCTGTCCATCGTCTCATCGTAGACGTCCGAATGGAAGCCAACTCACTTGTATCCTCGCACCTAGTTGCAGGAACCATAGTCAAACTTTCAACAAAATGTATCAAGAGTACTAAGCAAGAAGAAAACACAAAAGTAGCAACGTGAGTGGAAATTGTGGCATCAAAAATAATCTGAAAACATAACTTAAAGGAGCTGTTGTTATATCCACTATCTATAGGAAACACAAACAGGGGCTTCTGTTTTTTTTTTTTTTTTTTATTCCATACCTACTGCAAATGCAAACGAAAGCTTTTGTATATTCGGACATGTGTTCTCTCGGAAAACACTGAACATAACGTAAATCATCTAGCTGACAAGGTAGTTGGCAACATCAGCACATGGCTTTTGGAGAACGCATTAATACTTCACTGCCAACAACTGAACTCTTGTAAAATAGAAATAGTCTTGTCCTGAGCTGGTCGAACAGACATTTTAAATTCTTAAGACTGAAGATAGATGAAAAGCTCTCTCAGAAGTATCATGTTCAACACCTTAAGCAGAAAATGAACACTTCTGTCTTCACTATACACTATGTCTTGGACACAAACACAAAAGCTTGTTTACTTTTGCTCTGTTATCTCATATGGTGTTATAGTTTGGGGCAATTCTGTGCACTTGGCAAGAATATTCTCATCCCTGAAAAATGCAGTCAGCAAGGTCTGCAGTGCCAGCTTGTGAACATTCAGGGTTGCCGCAAGTTTCCCCAAGTGACGTTCCCTGATTTCCAGCAAGTTTTAGCATTTTTCCCTGACAAATTTCGAGGTCTCAAGGGCAAGTAAAGACATAAGTTCACAAAAAAAAATGCAAGGACTTCTGTATTTCTTCCCCTTTTTAGATGGAGAAAGAAAGACAATGGTATATAATATTCCATGAAGAGCACTGATGTTATTTTATTTCAACAAAACTAAACATATTTGGTGACACAAATACGCATTTCCTTGGAGTCGCAAGACAGATTTAAAATACCTACACTGATTTCAGAAATAACCTCAGAAAAAAGTAGGCCTATTGAAAGTAGTATATAAGGCAGGCCAAAATATACAGGTACATAGCATACAAACCGCCTGTGACTGCCACAAGTTGTTCTTCCTATCGCTCATACTTTCTAATATACAGGGTGTACATTACATCTGGGAACACTTTCAATTATTTATTGCACAAGAACCAAACATAGCACAGATATCACACATATGTCTTTTTGAAGGAAACCCTGAAAGTTCTTTTTCATGTATACCACCGCAGCATACTTTGGTGATTTGCCGATAACACCAGTCATAAACATTGCAAGTTCAGGTGCGGAGCGAGCTTTCTGCGTGTTGGAGTTCGACAAACAAAGTGTTTGCTACAGCTGTTCAATGGATGTTTAGAACAAAGTACGGTAAGAAACCACCAATAAGGAAGGCACAACAAATTTATTATGACGGGTTGCTTGTGCCCAGCACAGAGAAGCAGACATCCCAGTGTGAGTGAAGTGAATTTGGATTGCATATGAGAGACATTCATAAGGAGTCCAAAGAAATTGGTGCGTCGTGCAACCCATGAACTCGAAATGGCTCCACTGACTGTGGCAAGTCATGCGACAGAAGTTGTCTATGAAACCATTCAGATTGGAGCTAGGGTAGAAGGTCAATAACAACGACAAAGACAAGTGTTTTGAGTTTTGTTCACAGTTGCAACAATTGAATAAGGACGGGGATGGAATTTTTGATCGCTTAAGTTTTAGCAATGAAGCCACTTTTCACACTAATGGGAAAGTGTACAGGCATAATTGTCGAATCTGGGGTGCAAAGCATCCACACGAATGCATTGAATTTGGGTGTGATTCGCTAAATGTAAATGTTTTTTGTGCTTTGTTGTGTCGAAAACTGTACGGGCCATTCTTCTTCGCCAAGAGAACTGTCACTGGATATTCCTACTCGGATTTGTTGCAGCAATGGCTGATGCTTCAGATGCAATTGGGCTCTCCGTTCATCTTTCAGCAGGATGGGGCTCCCCCCCATTTTCATCGTGAAGTTTGCGGGTACCTGAATACGGAGCTGCCACATCGATGAACTGGCCGTGCTACAGAAGGGAACAGCTGTTTCATGAAATGGCCTCCCTGATCACCAGACCTCACTCCGTGTGACTTTTTTTCTGTGGGGACACATTTAAGATCCGGTGTATGTATGGTCTCTACCACGTGATGTAGCGGAGCTCCGGGAGAGAATACGAGAAACAAATATCACAATCGACGATGCCATGCTGGGACAGGTATGGCACGAATTCGATTATTGTATTGATGTCTGCCGGGTCACTCATGATTCGCGTACTGAATGTTTGTAAAAAAAAAAAAAAAAAAAAAAAAAGATATGTACATCCTGTATAAATTATTTTCTAAGCCCCAAAATGTACTAGAATAAATAAAATGTTTATAAAACAATGTACCGCACACTGTACTTGCAGTGAGAAAGTCACAATTCCTGAACTCCATCGCCCGTGGCCTCTGGCCTGCCGAGGAGCACCACAGTCCTGAGTCCTCGGATAAATCACGAAAACCCACTGCATTATACCACACACAAACAGAGCCGGCCTGGGAACAGATCGGCGAGACTAGATCCGATGGGCAGGGCTTGCACATTATTGGGAAACGATGGGCTTCAAATCGGCAGACCCAATCCGTTAGAGAGACCCACAGAAATGGCCTGTGGTTTTGGCCCATCATGGAAGTCCATTCATGTGGCCAGCTTTACACAAGTCACTGACATTATGTTGACGAAATGAGATGGTGGTGATAAATCCATCAATTTGTGCAAATACTCTGAGAATTAATGCTAATGAAGATAGGTAGCAACTCAACGTAAAGATGATCGCTGAACCATGGACAGACACGTAGAAAAGACAATCACACTCTCACAACTAAATTTTTGGCCATAGCCTTTCTTGGAAAATAACACACACACACACACACACACACATATTCACACAATCACTCAGACACAACTTGTGCACATATGACCGTTGTCTCCAGCCACTGGGTCAACAATCTCCAAGAATCATATCAAAACAAACCACCCCTCACACCACCCATCGGCAGCTACTAGGCTAGTGGCAAGAAGTGGTGGCAGCACTGACTGCAAGCTGAGGGGAGTGGTAGGAAGTGGAGAAGCAGTAAGAATGAGGGAGTAGGGAAGCGGTGCATGTATTAAGCTGCACCCAGCCAGCGACGATGCAGGAAATCCCAGTAAACAAACTGTTTCATCTACTGAGACAAAAAACAAGATTTCTCCAGGGTTTGTTTTCCAAATTTCCCAGCAGGGCAGAAAAAAAGAGTGATACACCTAAGTATTCAAATCCACACACAAAGGTTACCTTGTGGTATGCTAGAATTCCACACAGGAGACCCTCACAATACATGAGAACTTCTCTATGCAACATGTAATTTATCCTAATTTCTCTTAATTTCATATTTTATTAATTCTGTAATTTTTTGTTTATAAATTATATATTCAGCTTTCTGTAAACTAGGTACCACCTCATCCCATGAGCTTTGGCTCAAAGTCTCAAGATACGCGATAAAAAAATAAATGTCAATCCCAAAACCTCACACGCCAATATAATGATCTGCATGCAATCATTCTGTTGATAATGGCACATTAAATTTGGAAAAAAAAAATGCATTCAGCCCCCTCACATCATTACATCAGCAGTGTAAACCAGACGATATTTCTCGTGTAAATCTACACAGCTATCTGGCAGTTCACACTTAAGGATACACGGCATTTTTCCAGCTCAATATTATGTAAAAATCAACACCTATTTCTTTCAGGCACTGTTTATAATGTATATGTTTTAAGATTTTTTTGTTGATATCAGGTAATAGATCACACTTTCTAAACAAATTAGAAGTATTTTGAATATTTTTGAACCTGCTTAGAGTTATTTAAAAAAAGTAACAAGGAAATTCTTCCTCAAACTGAGGTACCATTTGATCCAATGTTATACATTTGAAGGAGACCAAATTTTTACCAGACATGCATGACATGGCTGAGGTACTAGACCTATTTAATTCCACCTATTACGTATATTACAAGGATAAAAAAGTATCACATCTTACATTTAATATTTATAATTTTTTCCTAATAAAAATGTTATTTTTTCTATGATTTAGCTGATTCTGCAATAAAGCTTAGGTCTACTACATAAGTATGGACTACCGAAAGTTACAGAAAAAATGAGAGCAATGCTTTATAAACTTTAGGAAATATTTGTACCTGAATTCTGAAGAAAACAACTAGCGGGAAATTGCGAATGAACATATGAGTCCAATTAAACTGTGCCTCAGAACATTCCTGAAGCATAGTCTACATCCTGCAGCCTTTCTTCATCTTCAAGCTTCCTCTTGGCATTCCTTTTAGCACTTCTTGCTTCTTTGGTAACTTGAAGAGCGAATCTCTCAGCTTCATGCACCCGTTGTCTGTCACACAGAAGAAATTGATCTTTCATATTAGAGCCACATTTTATGCCTAAATTTCTCAGGACTTCCTACCTTCCTATCACTCCATCATTGAAACATAGCACACCATCTAGTACACCAACTATTAATGTACTTATTCCTACAAAAACATTCTTGAGTAATCTTTCCCGTATGGAATGGTTGAAACTTTCATTTGTATTCTGAGTGCCCCCATGAAGACATTTACCGTACTTACTCGAATCTGAGCCGCACTTCTTTTCCAGTTTTTGTAATCCAAAAAACCGCCTGCGGCTTAGAATTGAGTGCAAAGTAAGCGGAAGTTCTGGAAAATGGTAGGTGCCGCCACAACTAACTTCTGCTGTCGAATATATGTAGCGCTACACAGGCATGCTTTGCAGGCACAAAGATAAATACTGGCGCCAAACCCTCTGCATGAGTGTATTAAAAAAAAAAAAAGAAAAAGAAAAAGAAAAAGGGGTGGCAGACAAGTTTTTCCTCCGCCTCGAGTTTCGACCACTGCATTTTCATACATTATCCAACGAAGTAAATACAAATTCCGTATTGTGCACCTTTGAATGTAGCAGCATTTCAATGCAGTACGAAAATCCGACTGGCAAGACTGTTTGGGATGTTTGTCAATATGGCCAACTCTACGTTCTGAATTTTTTCCTAACTGTGAGAAGAGATGGTTCCTTATAGGAACTTTTATGAATTGTGAATAGCATGCAGTATTCTCTTCACATAAGAATAATTAGAATATAAACATTTTGCCATGTATTCTTTCGTGTTTGCTGCTAACTCATTTAAATCCTGTCTGCCTAATAAACTACGAAACTAGAGTGAGACAACAGCAAACACGGAAAAATATAGATATCATCCCATATTTATATTTGTATTATTCTTATGCCTAATAGTGATACAGTCAGAAATGAAGCACGGCAATTGACTAGATTTTTAAATCGAAGATGACTAATTTCAGTGCAGAATGTAATGTACTAACGAGGTGCCTGCAAAGATTTTCAAACGGAGAAAAATTTTCGCTAAACTCCCGTTCAGAATATCTTCTATCGTACGCTGTCTATTATTTGGTTCTTGTTGATCATTCTCAAAGAAAGCAGGAGTGTAGGTAACAGTAAATAGCAGTCTCTTGCCATTGTTTCGCTAACGAAGTACGCGAAAGAGGAAGGGTACCCGTATAATACGGACGGAGCGCCTGACGCATAGTAATGGCTACCTGGTAAAGCTTAACTACTGAGCTTACGACTCGAACCAAACTACTGTAGCTGTATCGTCATTCATTTGACCTAAATTGTGTCTCATATTACAATGGACCAACTTTGTTTCGATTTGGAGGTGCGGCCTAAAACTTTTCTCTCCCCTTGAATTTCAAGTCTCAAATTTCAGGTGCGGCTTAGATTCGGGAAAATTTTTTTTCCTGGATTTCGAGTCATTTTTCAGGTGCATCTTAGATTCTAGTAAATGTGGTACTAAGCAAAACAGGGTCCACTCAGGTCTCTAAAAATTGGTTTTATTTCATTCATAACAGGCTCAAGAAGATAATGCTTATGATATTTTGATAGTATATTTGACCACTTTCTTTTGCTTTTTGGTAAGCACACCTAAGAATCTACTCCTTTAGGGCAAAGTCCATGAACAGTGTGGTCATCTGTGGACAACTTATGAAAGTAGGTGGCCCATACAGCTTTCCTCATTGCTGTATCATCATTCAGAGGTGCAGTTTGTCTAATGGCCAGTCCTTAATACCTCTGAAGGAGGTCTATTTCAGTTTTTGTCAATCTGTCTCAGCCAGACAGAGATTTTCCATCAGATAGCAATTTTCCTTTCATTTCTCTTCTTAGCTTCCTCAATCTAGCACCCATCCTCTTTTGCACATGTCCACAACACTCCAGTTTTGTTACGAAGCTATCACCATAAACATTGAACTCATTAATTTTATTGAAAGCTTTAGATTCCCCATCACCTAGGTACTTTGTATATCTAAGGTTATGAACGGGCACTGACCTCTGAAATAATTTTAGAGCTCCATCACTCTCCATACCTCTACTGTAACCATCATAATTATTATAACACTGATGTTCAATATGTCCTTCAGTGTTACTATGGCAGGTGTGGCAATAATTAGATAAGCACTCAACATCAAAAACTTTTCCATTCTCCACAGAAGTAGCACTTAAAACACCATTCAAGGAACGATGTCCTCGATGTTGCCATGTCCCATCAAGTGCAACAGCAATGTCCCTTGTTTCACTAATATTAACAGTTTTTTCTACTGCACATTTCATAGATGCTTTAGACACAACCGTCAAGGCACCTAAAAGTATTCTTATGTACTTGCTGAACCTACTGGGAGGAGGAAGATCAATCAAATGACAGAACGTTTGTGCAGCCTTTTTTTCCTTTTCCTATTGCACGCATTGCGTACACTAACTTCAAATTCACATCATATGAATTATGCACAATGTTCGAAGTCATTTTCGAGGTAGATTTATTACAGGATCTACACAGACCAACTAATTTTGGCGCTAAACCCTTCCTGCTACTTTGTTGTTCAGTTAGTTCCAGACAGCCTACACCATCACATTGTTTACATTTTTCCACTTCCTTTATCAAAGAAGATAAGATACCCACACCAACAACAACAAATCCACTACAAACAGCGTCATTTTTAACACAAAAATTTGAATCACCAGGAGGCGTGCCACATGTGAATTTCTTCACTGAAGAACTGACACGTAGGTTACTTTCAACAGTGTGGCTTGTTTTGTTTGTCAACTGGTTACCACAGAATTTCCTTTTATTGAATTTCTTGATGTGTGGCACACTAAAAAATATGTATTTCCACAAATATATGTAGCACTTGGGAAACAAACGTTTATTAACATGTGAACAAACTGCTTCAGAACACAAAAGTAAATACTTGCAAAGATAATCATTTACAGACGCTAGAAACCTGCACTGTTACCAACATATACAATGTATCATACATATAATCGCTGGAAACAGAAAGAAAGTGCACAGTTCTTTTCAAAATAATACTGGTTTCTGTAACAGAAATAAAGGGGGCATGGCAGTATACAAGGTGCGAATGTAAAGTAATGACACTGATGTGAAAAAAAATGTTGCTTACAGTTTTAGTCAATTTTCGTGTTGTCTCCTTCAAAGTTCCCTTCTGATTGCACACACTTTCTTTAGCACTTCTGCCATTGATGGTAACATTTCTGGAACTAATCTTCTGTAATATCCTCCAAGACCTTCGTCACAGCTCTTGGGACATCTTGTGTTATTTGAAAATGGTGTCCTTGACCGCCATTTTGACTCTTTCACAGAGAAAAAAGTTGCACGGAGCAATATTTGGTGAATAAGGTGGCTCTGGTAGTACCGAAATTTGTTTTGAGGTTAGAAATTACTGTACTGACAGAGCAGTATGGGATAGTGCATTATCGTGATGCAGAATCCAATTATCAGCAATGTTATTATTAGACGAACCGTTCCTCGATTGATGTGCAGTTCTCCTGCAATCATTTTCATGGATAAACTTCTATCAGATTTTACGAGTTCATGCACCCATCCGTGAGGTTGACAGTCGTCCACTGCAGTCTTCATCTTCAACATTTGTTCTGCCTTCACTAAACATTTTATGCCAATCAAAAACTTGAGCTTTTGACATAACCTCCTCTCCAAAAGCCTTCTTAAGCTTACCGTAAGTTGTCGTCGCATTTTCACTCAATTTAACGCAAAAAGAAATGGCATACTGTTGCGCAATATTATGCAGTTCCATTTCTGTGATGAGAGACACTAACACGTGTTAACTTATTACAGCACAACTCGTGACTGAGCAGTTGCTTCAACATGCCGCTTGGACTAGAAGCGGCTTATAGACCAAGGTCACAGATATTGTGCCTACGCAAGCCTGCAGGGGTGCCACACCTTGCAAAGAAAATCAGTCTCATTACTTTATTGTCGCACCTCGTACATGACCGTAACTTTAAAATTTGGTATGTATAGGTCTTTTTTCATTTCAAACCCTACAGTGTATATATCAATGTAATCAGGAAAGACTATAGAATTTAATAAAGTCATTTAAAAAATTTTGATTTTTCCACCATTTATAAGTATCCTGTATCCTTAAGTGTTCGGCAGAGGATTCATCGAAAAGCCTTCAGACTATTTCTGTAACATTCCACTCTTCAACAGCACTGGGGAAAAATATCATTTAAATCTTTCTGTGGGAGCTCTGATTTCTCTTACTTTATCACGATAATAATTTCTCCCTATGTAGGTGGGTGCCAACAAAATATTTTGCCATTCAGAGGAAATTTCCTGAAAACATCTCATCATAACAAAAAACACCTTTGTTTTAATGACTGTCACCCCAACTTGTATATCATGTCAGATTTCTCAGTCAAAAATACACTTTCTCCCAAGTGAAAACATACTTTTTCCCTGTTAACTGACGGTATATTTTCTCTTGGAACTGTATAACTTAAGTCCTTTGATTATGGTTTTATACACGGGCGTAGAATGTCCTGGCGCTTTAGGGAAAAAAAATAAAAAAAACACGCATTTTGGAAAGATCTTTGATGTGCAGCAACATGTATGCTGCACATTTTTGTATTAGGAAAGTATGAACTCGAATTCCACCAAACACCGCATGTTACTTTCCAAAGCATTGAAATTGAGATTGGGATGCGCTTTTGTAAGTTAGTCATAGCTCATTTCATGCGATTTCGCCAGCCGATCACAGCAGGTATTCAGAGCTTAGGACACGTGATGTAGTCAACCAACAGCAACATCACTGTTAAGTAGCGCGAACACACAAACAGAAAAAGTTAATGGTTCAAATTAATGTAAATAGTGTTGCTAAACGAAACGCAAAGCCTTCACATATAATATTGGTCTATCAGATTAATACGCTGCAAGAGAAGCTAAGCTTTCACATAAAATGTTGGTCTTTTATGCGCGTATTACAATTTAAGATGTATCACACAAAGGTGCCAGTAAAATTTTTAATAACGACATAAATGTCTGATCTTCCAGGCTCAAAATTCATCTAAATGGCTCATCATCAAAGAGTTGATTTTTAAATGAGAGTCAAACACTTTGTGATTTAAGAAATTCATCGTATATTATCTCACATAGTTCTGGTGTAACTGCTAGAATGGTACTTTGATGGTAACGATTTTCAACCCACCATTCGAAATATTTTCCCACGACCTGTTAGAAATAGGTTCGTATCTGCAGTTGCCAGAGAGCGCCAGATGACAGGCATCACTGCGCAAGCGCAGCTACGATGTCGTAGGGAGCCCACATGTTCGTACGTGTGAAACAATAAAAGATATTACATTATGTAAGAAACAAGACATCAGAGGATACTCCAAGAGAATCAGAATTTCATGACCCATACTAAAATGTTCACATTAAAAGTGCAAATTTGTATGTCCAGAATCCCACGACCTGTTATTAAGCTTTTCTATGTGGTTTTTGGGATGTAAATTTTCTTGGAGTACCAGTACTGTCCTGTCTCATATTTGGTTCTTTATTATGGCGTAATGCCAAATAAGCTAGAAGTTGAAAATGTGCACTTGAAATGCAGCAAACACAGTGTGTGGAATTAAACACTTTGTCTCAATTATATTGTCTGCCTTAGTGGAAAACATCAATGA
The DNA here is from genome assembly GCF_021461395.2 of Schistocerca americana. Taxonomy (NCBI): domain Eukaryota; kingdom Metazoa; phylum Arthropoda; class Insecta; order Orthoptera; family Acrididae; genus Schistocerca; species Schistocerca americana. The sequence goes on along the minus strand of NC_060121.1, from coordinate 11,734,875 downwards.
AAGAAAATAACTTTGGCAAACCAACAAAAATAACTTCATTGTTCTAAAAGGCAATTAACGCTTGACTGTCAGAAAGATGGAAATAAAATAAAATCTGCTACTAATAACACAGTTTAGCCTTCCATAATTATGTGAATGTATTTTAAGTCACTTGATAGCTCCCGGCCACAGAAATCTGTTTTGTCTTCATTTGACGTGGGAGCAGTAAATGAAGAGGAAACAGCAAAAACACTAAATGTAAAAATGGGTCACGTGGAGACTACACACTTCCCAACTGTAATTCAGACTGTTCTGCGCATCGGTCCCGGATCTCTAATATTTCCGAACCGGGGCAATACCCCGCCATCCCCTCGAGCGTTTGAGATAGGACGTTAAAAAAAATTATATATATATATATATCCCGGGAGCGGAAAGACTTACCTCAGGGGGAAAAAAGGACGGGTATACACTCGCGCACACACACATATCCATCCACACATATACAGACACAAGCAGACATATTTAAAGACCACATATACAGACACAAGCAGACATATTTAAAGACCATTTTTTTGTGGGGGTGTTGTGAGGGTGACATGGTATTAGAAGGTGGAAAGTGTAACATGAGGTTGAAATGAAAATGAAAGATAAAAAAATATGGGGAGAGATAAAGGTGAACTAGAAACTTAAAGTAGCTGCTAGCTGTGGACTGTACTGCCCTTACTAGTATAGCGATCTGCCCAAAAATTTTTTGTCAAAATTTCATTTTCTTGTATACACCGTGAACGTAATACGTAATCATTCTTACCTGTTATTCGTTTATTTCCACTCCTGTAATCTGAATCTATGGATTCCGCTAGTAATTACAACAACGCTCATCATTCGCAAACACAATCAACCACACAATCAGACAGCGGTTGGCATTCATCCGTTCAGCCTTACTTCGCTCAGCTCTGTCAGATTCCACTGACAGAGGAAACATGTACACTACGCACGCATTCACAAATCAACTTACGATTCATTCAAAATCAACTTAGAATGTGTTAAAAATGTTCAAAAACCGACAGGGATGAGTTTCAACGTAATATGAATAATCGATAAACTAACAAACTAACGTGCGCTGGATGCGAGTCGCTTTGTGAAACAAGGTTTCCTCCCCCCCCCCTCAAGAATATGAATTTGCCCCCCCTCCCTAGATTTGGACCTCCTGCGCATGTATAAATCTGGCAGCTTGGGCGCTCCAGTAAAATTTTTCCCAGTAGCATCTAGCTGCTTGCTGCGACTGCTTACACAGCCAACAATTTCTGTAGCCAGAAGCGGGAGAAGGTACTACTCAACTGTGCATGTGCATGATCGAGCTCATAACTGTTAAAATGAATTTAATGTAAACAGTTGTGACGTCACGCTCAGCAGAGGCAATTTGCTGTTACAAAGCATTGCACAGTCTCCCTAAGGCCTTTGACGCATTTTACTGTTGGCGGACACTTGTATGAGCACCGTTTTGTTGCTGTATATGGTGCATTTCCCTTGAAATTTAAGTTTTATTTTCGTTTTTTCTCTTGTTCATGTTTTATTGCTGCAGTATTGAGACACAGAAATATCCTTTGTTAGAGTATTGGTTCTTACCAATCAAAATTACACAAATTTAACTGAAAACAAAAACAATGAAAAATTTCCCGGGTTTTTCCCCGGCTCTTCCGGGTCGTACACACCCTGCATGTCTATGGCGCACTCCCCCTTCTTAGCAATAAAACAACTTAAGTTGCTCTTCTTTGAATGCTTTTTCATGTCCTCTGTCAACACTATCTGACAAAGATACCATAGCACACAGGGCCATAACTGTAGTTCAACAGTGTTTCAGTGAAAATTTTTTGTGTGTTTTCAGTTGTATCACCATCCACCATCTCCCTTCCAATTTAACAGTAAACACTGAAACACTATGTTATGCAGATAACAACCAACCTTAGGCTACAATTCCCCATTGGAAGTCACCGACATCAAAAGAAAAATTCAACTGAGAAAATTGAAAAATGATGCTAACGACTGTCTCTCAAATAATAATGTATCACAAAGTTGACCAAATATTAGTTTACCAGTTACTGACCACTAATTTGCTCGGTTCTTTGCCATCAGGACCCTCTGGACCAAAGACACCTATTAGAACATACTTAAATGTTCCTTCTGGGTCGATATCCACATCAGGAACAGCGGCAAGCTTCTCCGCTGCTGTCATTAGTGTCCTGTTAAACAGGTGATAAAATTATTCCAGAAATATTTATATACAACAGGTGAGAGAAGAGTAGTGCTGCAGTCACAATGTAAACAATACAATTCTGCCTCTAGGATTTATACTGGAAAAAATGTTTCCTTCAGAGAAATAATGATCTAATATTTGGATTTTGAAACGTGTGCCTATTAAGTAAATACAAGCATTCTGTGGAAGATCGTACACCATCCAAACCATAAAACTATCAATTAATTGTATCCAAAGGGAAACATACTTGAGAAAGCAATAAAATTACAAAGAGAGACAACTGCATTCGCGTAGAAAGAATTCGCTGGGTGAATTCCTTCATGTTTGGTGGACTCAAAAATATTTTTTAAAAACATTTATTGGTTATCGTTTAGAAAGAGCAGCCATTTTTGTTTCAGGCTGCAAGCATTCTTACACTTTTATAAGCGTCTGTGGTTTTTTAAATTATTCGGTAATGGATTGCGCCAGACCTTTCATATAAGAGGTATTTATTTCAGCAGACACTGGACCATAAATTAAAACCATGATCACCCTGCTGAATGTATTAGGGAATACACTTTTAATGTCTCAAAGTTGTTGGTTGTAAATTTAAAAAACCCATTTTTAATACTATCTTTCCAAAGAGTAGTTTCTTAGCCTTAATACATTTTGTGGTATTACACTACTCAGTATAGATACTTTTTTTTTTTTTTTTTTTTTAGAGAAACAATTATGACAAGCTTATACTTAAAAACACTTTAAAAACAAATGTTTTGAATTTTTTCATTCTTTGGTCTGCAAATCTTTGTTAATGGACCAGATATAAATCTGAAAATTACACATTTAATAGACCTTTATGATATCAAACTTCTGTATAAATTTCAACCTTGAGATTCCATGGACAAAAAAATTTCAAATACGAGTCAAAAATATGTTTCTTACTGTTTGCAATATCTGGGCTGATGGAAACAGTGTATAAATTACATAATTTAAAAATATCTAGGATAACTCATTAAAAAATGAGACAATTCATTACATTATCCCGTTCTCAACTTATTTGTTTTTACTATGTTGTTTATTGAACAACAGAGATATTTCTTCACTCATGTTGGGCACAGGGTTAAATGTTCGCCTAGTCACAGTCATAAATTCCAGGGGAGAAGACAACTCCTTTAATGATTTTTAACGGGCCTCTCGAATTGATCCTTTTCAAATTTTTTAAACGGGGTTCTTGGTGCTGGTAAAATGTAACATCCACATCTTGGTTTTGACGAGCAATGTTACCAACTTTGGCAATCCACCACTGTTCGTCATAGACACAAGCCACTATGTCCTTACTTTGAAGTGTCAGTGGTACAAGTTTTCCACAGTGATGACGTTCACTATCAGAGGATGTTGATGTGAACTTACAGTTGAGCAAGTTGTACGACTAAGGTATAAAACAATGAAAAGATCAGGTGCCTTTAACCTTCTGACAAGTTTTGAATCTTTCCTCCAAGACATTGGCATAGAGTTCTCGTATTTCCTCACATTTAATGAAACATACGTAATCCCTTTTACCTATTCTTTATACAGAATGTGAACATTTCTTGACGTGTCCAGATTTGGTTCTCATAGGTCCGTTGCAGACTAGCTTTTGTGACAGCTCACTTTGTTGTACCCTTTATGCCATCACACTCACTCTTCCCAGGGCATGATGCAAAAAAGTGCTATTCTGCACCAAGCCAACGGTATTTTTTTCTTGGAGAAAGGAGATATTAATATTTGTTTCCTTTTATATTGGCTTGCAGCACCATCAGAGAAGTTCATCAGTTTGTTTATGGAACTGTCGTGCTGTTTTACGTAGTTTGTTAACTGCAGGTGAAAAGCATGCACTGCTGTAGCTTTGTGTTCAAAGTAATCATTTGCAACACAAAAACTATGACTCTAGTTTATCTGGATCTTTATAACGGAACATAAATGGACAAACTGTGGCCTGTTTGTTTACCCAGTGGTGCCCTTGTATTTCACTTGAACAACAAAGGAATAGTTTTCAGAAAAGTCAGCAAGAACTATACATTCATCAACTGCCAAGGTTTGCTTTTGTCCTTCAGAAATTTATCCTGACTTTGGCAATTAAATGACACACTATTGAGTTTTCAAGGTTAGTAACCAACACTTAGAAAAACTATTCTCATTATTTTGAGACTCGATTGTTCAACTGCACACTTCAAGGGCTCATTATTAACTAAGTGTGAGTGAACAGATGTTGGTGGAAGGGGGATGACAACACACAGATTTGTACAGGCTTGTCTACATCTACATCGATACTCTGCAAATCACATTTAAGTGCCTAGCAGAGGGTTCATCGAACCACCTTCGCAGTTCTCTATTATTCCAATCTCGTATAGAGCGCAGAAAGAAGGAACACCTATATCTTTCCGTTCGAGCTCTGATTTCCCTTATTCTATCGTGGTGATCGTTTCTTCCTATGTAGGTCAGTGTCAACAAAATATTTTCACATTCAGAGGAGAAAGTTGGTGATTGGAATTTTATGAGAAGATTCTGTTGCAACAAAAAATGCCTTTCTTTTAATTATGTCCAGCCCAAATCCATTATCATTTCTGTGACACTCTCTCTCATATTTCACAATAATACAAAATGTGCTGCCCTTCTTTGAACTTTTTCAGTGTACTCTGTCAGTCCTATGTGGCAAGGATCCCACACCGCGCAGCAGAATTCTAAAAGAGGACGGACAAGCATAGTGTAGGCAATCTCCTTCGTACTGCCAATAAATTGCAGTCTTTGATTACACTTCCCCACAATATTTTCTGTTTGTTACTTCCAATTTAAGTTTGATATCATGAAGATCCATTAAGTGTGTAATTTTCAGACTTTTATCTGCTCTCCTTACAAAGATATTGTAGGTCAAAGAATGAAAAAATTCAAAAAATCAATTTTTTAAAATAGTGTACATTTTGTGTAAGCTTCTCACTATAAGAAGTAGTTATACTGTATAGTGAAATAGCACAATAAATATTAAGGCTGAGAAATTACTCTTACTTTGGAAAAATACAATTAGGGTAGATAAAAAATCTACTCACCAAGTGGCAGCAGAACTCGCACATAAAAGACGGAAGAGAGGTGAAGGAAGAGAACTGGAGACGTCTAGGAAAATTGGTAGATATCGGGAAAGTCACCCAGAACAGCGGGTCAGAGGAGACTTACCGTAAGTAATGTCTTTCCTTCTCATCCCGTACGGTAAGTCTCCTCTGACCCGCGGTTCTGGGTGACTTAACCAATATCTACCCCTTTTCCTAGACCTCTCCAGTCTTTCTCCTTCACTCGATTACTTCCCCTTCCACCCTTCTGCCTGAAGAAGGAGCCACTGGCTCCAAAAGATTGCTAATTACAGCTGTCTTTTATGTATGTGTTCTGCCGCTGCTTGACGAGTAGAATTTTTATCTATTCAATTAAATAGTTTAAAGAATGAGCTTTTTTAGCTTGCAATCAACAAGTTTGAGCCATTAAAAGTAGGGCCTATATTAAGGAATACATTCAGCATGGTTATCATGGTTTTTAATTTATAGTCCAGTTAATGATTCTTACTTGAAATTTCTGGGGCAACTCAGTACTGAATAATTTATATAAAAACAGATGCCTGTAAAAGCAAAAAATAGCCACTGTTTCTAAATGTTGAGAATAAATTTTTTTTAAAAATGTCTTTAAACCCATTAAACATTCGGGAATTCATCCAGCAAATATCAATTTTTTTCTGAAATGACCGAGCGACTGGTTACTTTTTTCCCTGGCCCACTAGTCCTAGCTTACATAACAGAAATTTTGATTTTTATCAATACCAACTGTCTGCTTTCACCTATCACATCATCAAAATGCTGGACATAAATCACTCATCGAAATCAGCCACACACTGCAACGACAAGTAGCCCAAGTTACCTATGGTGTTGTAAGTTGCCACAAATCAGAAACTGCTGTGTTTCCAGTAGCAAAACATACTGTTGCAAAATTGGCAGCAAATGGGTAGCATCACGTTGTGGCACAGCAACCATAAAGCTTTGCTTTGTCTCAACGTCATAACCACCAAAGACCCATTGCTCTCGCACCTATGACTTCGATGGTGCTGACGAAGCAGCTCTCGTCTATTTCAACAGTATGGCCAGGGCCGCCCAAAACTATTGGCTCAATTAAGAAATATTCATGGCAGATATTTCTACAAAATTGGCACCAATCGAACACAGTGTGCTCACTGCCAATTTTGAGCTCCCTTATTAAAAACTTTTGCCTACTGAGTTCGAAAACCCACATGTAAGACAGTTGCACAATTTTAGAAATGTCTAAATGACTGCCAGCAAAAAATGACATTTTCCTGACTGAACATTTCTTTCTACAGTCCCTGCCAATGGAGCAGCTCCAAATTTCGCCATCTTTCCCTGTAGTTTTCTCCAGCTTCACCTCGTTGTATCCAACACAATACCTATTTTCACACACCATATCGTTCTTCATAAGACCTTGTTGCCTAGCCCATTGTATTGAGCTTCGGGTGTTCTCCATAACATGGTATAAATCTTCCATTACCAAATTGCTCAAATCTGGAAAATTTCTCGCCATTTTGGCACACGCAGTAATATACGATACTTCAAAACGGACAGCCTCAACAGAAAAATATAGGTTGTTGGGAGCACTGATCAAGATGCATAACTGTGAGCAACAGGGACAAATACCATATGCAACAATATGCAAAGCCAACAATAGCTATCATGGTAAGGATGTATGAAACTGTCAGCATTACCTATGGCTAAAGAACTCTGTGAAGAAATATATTAAAATGTCTGCAGCATATTGGCATAGCAACATGAATAAGCTGGTGAAAGCAGACAGTTAATTAATCTTTCCCTCCCCCCCCCCCCCCCCCCCCACCATATGAAAATAAGTACTTTTTTGGTATTCTGTGCATATATATGCTTATATCTTAAGAATATGTGTTTGCTTCAAAAATAGGTATTTTTCTCATGATCAGTGCATGTACCCCCCCAAACTGCGTAAGTGCCATTTTCGTTATTGCAGATGTTCGTTTTTTGGTATTGTGGGCTTGGTTTGAGCTATATAGGTCAAGTGAACTGTACGATTCCTGCTGGCTTTGTGGCTGTAGCATTATGTCGTAGGGTGAGACTTTTTTTAGGGGTGATGTGATGTGATGTTTTGTATTGTTAAAATTAGGTTGTCCTTGCGCTAGACCCCCTATTTCCCGCGGTTGTTCTGTAGTTTCATTTTATCATTGAAGTAAGATTACTTTCACTGTTTCTATTTTCTCGATCCCTTTACAAACGCAACCACAAATCACATGGAGTCAGTCTGGCAAAAAGCTAAAGTAAAAAATCCTATAAGGCCTTTCAGAACTCACTGTGCTATGCTGAATAACTACCTGGCGGAATTTCTCTGGTGTCAACGTTTAGGGGAAAACCCATTCCACAATTTTGTTATTAATTCCACCTTTCTAGAAGAGAGAGAGAGAGAGAGAGAGAGAGAGAGAGAGAGAGAGAGAGAGAGAGAGAGAGAGGAGAGAAAAAAAAAAAAAAAATTAAATTCCGTGCATACATATGCAATATGTCATTTTTGATACAAAAAAATTTTTTGAGACAGTTAACTGATTTTTTTCTTTGCATCCAAATGAAAAATAAGTACTTTTCTGGTGAAGAGCGCGTCAGATATGACTGTAACACTCAAGTTTTGAAATAAAAAAATTTTTGGCATTCAGCGCATATATATGCTTATATCTTCAGAAATACGTGTTTCCTTCAAAAATAGGTACTTTTCTCATGATCAGCGCATGTACTCCCTAGACTGCCTAAGTGCCACGAAAAGCAGAATCAGATGTTTCCCTCGACCTCTACAGCTGAAAGGAAGCCCAGATAGCAAGGAACCAATACAGCTGAAAGGGAGCCCAGATACCAAGGAACCAATAGCTACAACCTGAAGAGTGGAATCAGACATTTCCCTTGACCTATGTAGCTCAAACGCAGCTCTCAATACCTACCAGCAATAATAATAATAATAATGAAAACAATGTAAACTTCACACACCAACATAACTCCAAAAACACCACAAAAACCAAAACCTTCAACAACTCGAAAACGCAAAAACCTGTATATACACCAGATCAATTAAAACCAATCAAAGTACGATAAATGTAAAACAGACAGAACATCAGAATTACTACAGATTAAAACCAAAATAAAAGTTTATTACCAACAAAAGCATGCAACAAAATCACCTAGGTTGACCGCCGCTACCAGTACACACACACACACACACACACACACACACACACACACACACACACACACAAAACTAATCAAACCTAACAAAATGCCACACACATAAAAAACCATCACTGAAAAATGAAGATTTCCAAACCCACATTGCAGCACTGGCTACCCAGACTCAAATAAACCCATGTTACCATAGTGATAATGAACCCAATATCACATGTTAAACTCAACAAACACAAACCAATTCAAAAACACACACACAACACCATTATGTCATGGGTCAAAGGAGACAGGTGGAATAGAACACTTCCAATGGCCCCTTAACTTAGTTCCTACCTCACGCAGACAGACAGGATGTGAGGACAAGAATGAATAGTTATGAAAAATAAGATTAGTGTTTCACTTTTAAAAGTGTTAATCAGCAGTAGGGCCTCCTGGGATCTTGCTTACTTGACTATCAGTAGTGACCAGCCATACTGTTTCTTTATAAAACAATTCCTTAATAACTTCATTGTTTAATATTTGGATTCTTGCACTGATGTCACCTCACGTGTAAGATTGTTCCCCCTATTGTTATCTAGACAACAAACTTGAACTCTAAGACATGATATCACAGTACATAAAATGATTTTTACATGTTAGTCTGAGAACGTGGACAGTGACCAAGAAGGCATACCCTAAAATTGCACTTACTTTAAGTTTTCAAAATGTCACAACCCCTTTCTTCTGTCATTTATCACTCTTTAACCTCTGGCAACAATCTGTTAATATAAAAACTGCACTGTTTTTAGGGTTCATGTTAAACCACAGACCTCTCTATAACTGACTGGTTGGAGAAAGGCAAGACAAAGAACTGGTTATGAACTGTTGTGTCCAAATCAATCTTTGAAATGCCAAAAACAGGATTAGTTAAAAATGTGATACCAAGCTTATGAACGACAACACCCTTAACGTGGTGGAGATATAAGACACAGAACTGATCAACTGCTCACCTAACTAATAACACGTAAATGTTAGCGAAATAAAATGCTAGGGACTAACAGGATCTCTGTGAGAAAAGGTAGTTTTGGGCCCAGGATGTTCTTTCTATTAGTCCTTCAAATATATTAAAAACTTGAAAATACCAGACCCCAATTCGAAAATGGAGCCTCACATAGGTACTTAAATGTATCTATGGAATGACCTACCAACCCAACCTATCCTAGATATATGTTTACACCAGTCTACAGATCAGCCTGTCAATGTAAATGAACACATATATACATCTTGTATGTCACAAGCATTCCCCCAGTCGAACACAATCTCCAGTAGGCCTAGACTTAAAGTACACCTAGCAAACAATACAGTCTAAGCTACCAGCCACAAAAAATAAACTTCATATTATGATCAAAACACACACTCAAAATATTTCACTGAAACAAACGAAATATCCTAGATGCCATATCACATCACATTTCATATAGGCTACCTATGGCTCATGTTGTTCACTGGACTCCAAACACGTTTATTTTTTCACACACAAGCATTTATTGCTTAGTCCAGTTTCTTGAATAAGTATCATGAGGCTATCGTGGTTAAGTTTGTCAAATTAACTCCCAAAAACATCTTTTTGATAGCAATATTCTTGAATACTGGTTGTTTCTCAGATTCCACACCCCCTTCGGAATACCAGCTTGGTGCTTTCTGGGGTTTAGATATTAGCTACACAGTCATAGTTATGCTACCAAGACCTTGTAATGGATCTGGGAGATGTTATTTTTTTACCGTATTTGTCGATACCGAATTGTAAATGTTTTCTTATATTTTTGTCAGAATTTATTATAATTTGTCTTATTATATGTTAATTTACTTCTGTTTTTGAGAGTAAAAGCATATTGATTACTATTAGAAAATGTATCCACAGTCTAATATAACAGTCGCGACACTCACTGCTGTAAAAATTGTTGCCGTTTGACAGATGGAGCGACACTAGCGCTCCAAGTGGCAGGTAAGGTGAACGTCAGATGCGTCGTAAGCATAATGTTTGTTTGCATCCATTTCCTTCTTCATTTCCGAATTATTTGAGTTATTTTCTTGGCTCCAAGGGTTTGTGTGGTACCAGAAGGCATATATGTTACTAAAAATGATTCTAAAAAAAGCGCAAGTAAGGATAAAAATCATGAATAGAGTGGCAAGCTACAACACATTCGTGAAGAAACACTTGTGACATTGGACAGAATTGCAGCTTACCACGTTGATATCAAAAGATTATAAACACACAGATTCACATGTAGGAAGCACATACATGTACCTCTACATGCAAAAACGACCGACAGCTCGTTTATCGTACTGTAGGCCTACTGCGTTTGTCATTTTCGCCCGTTGCCACAAGTACGACCTTCATCTTTATATTATTCTAAGTGACACAAGCAACTGCAAAATAGTGGGAGAAATATGCTAAAAACATTATAATGAGCTGATTACACTACATTTCAAGAAAAACCAAATATTTGAATAATTTTCAATCAATCAGTCAGTGCACAAGGTGCTGACAAAATAATGTCATCACACGAAAGAAGCAAGGAAAATTAGGTGACTAACAACAGAAGTGAACGAAATACATACCAAAGAAATCAGCAGCCCAAATGAGCCAACTACTTCAGTTTCTTATTTGCTTTCTTGTTGTTAGAAACTAAGTCTTGATTCCAATATTTGAGCCGGTAAACAAGTCTCACTTTAACAAATATCTTGATTAACATCAGCTTAGTTTCTTCACAACATCCAGGGGGAAAACTTGGGACAGCCAGCAACAAGTTTACATATAATTCACCACAGTTTTTCTTGTGAGAATGTTCATCAAAAACTGATGCCATCTGATTTTCACAATCCCTCAAAAATAAACAAATATTTTCACTGCAAATAACCAAGCTTCAAAATTGTCTTCGTAACTTTTGAAATGGCAATAAAATTTGTCATTTGCATCTAAGTCCTGGCTGTTGTCTACAAGTAGATTCCTGCACTTGACACAATTATGTAAAGAAAAAAGTTTCTTCAACATGTAACCAAACACTAATCTCATACTGTTTTGTTCTTCAAGGTCTGCTGGAACTTCCACATTTGGTAGCTTTGTTGCAGAACTTGTATCACTACTGCATAACAACTGAGAGACCTTTAATGTTTGAGCAGATTTCATGTCCAGTATTGCCTGACCCCAGTCAATTCCTTCACAATTACTGCTTGCCACATTAGAGGAATTTATCAGTTTGCTTAGTGTACAGTTGTTAAATGCAGCACAAAACTGCCTTGGAAATGGGTTGCTGCAAAAACCACCTCTCTGCCTCATAGTTGAAAAAAAGTTTTCCAATGTGTCTTGGTTAATTTTACATGAGAATAAGTACAATTTTGTTCCAGTCAGTACCTCGGCAGCAAGCATTTCCAAAGCACATGTATTGCTTAGAAGCCCCTTTACACATTTTATCCTCAGGGAGTAATCTTTTCCATCAGAGCCTACAAATTTCCAAGAGTGAATCCATGGCTTCATCACATGTAGAACATCCAGATGCTCTGTATCACTCCTAATACAGTTTCTTAGATGCACAGGCCCTTTCACACTGTATGTATTAAAGAAATCAAAAATGTCATTAACTTTCTGACAAAAGTCTGAAGTGCCAGTTGCAGATAATGGCATACTACCACAAAATACAAGTGTGTCAATACCAGCTGCCACTGTGTGGCTTAACACACGAACTGCAGTACCCACTTTCATTTTTGAAAAAGCTGGCAGTTTGACAGCTTTTTTAGTCAGCTTCGGAGCTAACTTGTATTTCCTGTGCAAGTCATTTGAATAGAGCTGAGAAATGTCCTTCCAAGAAGCAGTACCAACCAAACCATCATTTGATGTATGAATTATGCCATACCTAAATAGGTTGTTTCTGATGCTCTTAAACAAACGTGGGGTATCATAGAAGAAATAGATCTTCTGCTCCTCATATACCAAACTTGGATTGTCTTGTGTAATTCCCAGTCTCTTTCTACAGCCCACAAAATTTGAACCCTGATCAGTCACACAGGTCTTTACAACCAAGCCAATTTCCTTAAGTCTCTTGAGTACTTCATAAAATATAGCAGTCAAATGCATAGCTCCCACTGTTCCTTTACAAAAACAGTACAGCAATGGTTGTTTGAAACATGAAAAAATGCCACTAATCATTATCACCAACACACTGTTCGCAATTTTAGCTGTGCCTCATATGTCAAATTTGCCATTAGAGACATTTCATCCAATGACATATTCACAAGTTTATCAATATAAGAAAAATGTTGCACCTTTTGCTTTAAAAGATGGAATATATAGTCACTTATCCCACATTTTATTTGTATGCCTTCCACATACCTTTGTAATGTACGCACTGATGGAAGCATAAAACATTCTGACAAAAACCTGTATGCCTGAGTGCTGTAATATAATAAATTTAGAGGAAACAGATTATTTTCGTCTTTCCATCTTGCAGCACGTTTTTCTCTCAATGGCATGGTAATCTGGCTTACCAACAAGTCAAGGGCACTTTTTTTAAATATCGGGATCCTACAGTCTTTAACATTCGTTTGTCCTTGTTCACTTGCTCCTTCTGATACAGTTTCTGTCGCTGTCTGTAGGCACTTTCCTTGTCCCGTAATAGTTTCGCTCAAAGTCTAGCGATTTGCACATTCTGACACTTCACACGCTTTTGTAAGACACGAACAGCTGCACTTAATCTAACCACTTCATCGTCAAAGCAAGTCTGTGTTGACGATTCACACGAATCTGGCACTGATACATGCAGAGTTGAACCGGCTGCTTCTGTGTCATAGGACTGTTTTACTGCTTTAGATTGACTGTCGAATCTTTGTGGCAGTTTCCTCTTCATCGTCAGCTGAGGTGGCTTATTTGGAATGTCAAACAGTGTGGGTACTGCATTCCACACGAGTCTGTTGTTGTCTGCGTTCATGAACTGGTTTTGTTCGAAATGTGGCGAACAAAACCTAATATTATTATACAGGTACACTGGTTCTTTCTTAATGAGGCCTTCTCGCCTGCTATTAACAAGCCATTTTCTGCTCCTAAAACGAAACATTCATCATTTATACACATATAGTTTGCAAGTGAATCCTGACGATACAGTTTAGTAACATGATGGTATATACCTCTCAGGATCCTTAGGAAACCTAAAAAAAGACAGCTGTGGTGTCTTCTTCCTGTTGTTAGTGCAATTTATTGCGCTACAAACGCTCCCGCCAGTAAAAGCCATTGTATAAATCGAAATAAACAACCACTATTCTCTTTCACGATCGCGGCGAATTCACAGTGTAACGCAGCAGCCTCTTGGGGCGCTGCTGGCGCTGTAGGCAACAAAATCGAGGCGAAGTGTCGCTACTGTTATGATGTATCGAAGAATAGCAAAGAGACTGATTACAAGTGGAAACTTGTGAATTGTGTAAAATATCTTTGACGTTGGAGTCGTCTTTGACTATTGTTTTGGTGTGTGTTGACGGATGAACAATGTGAAGGTCGCCGTCATAAATAATTTTGAATTATATTACTATTATTTTTGTATTAACTAAAAAGAAGAAACTACATTTGAAGAAACTGTATTTGAAACACCAAAATGAGAGAAACACGTTGAACCACGTCTTTTCTGCAGCCGACAACGATGCATTGTGGAATCATACTTAGACAACTGAAGCCTAGACTAATATCGCCTTGCAAACGTCTAACGGAAAAGGTACTGTCACGAAATATGGCAAATTTAAGTAAATAAAAAATAGTGATCATATTTTCAACTTGTGTCTTAGCCGGGATGCCATATTTCAACTGGGGACTGTAGCCGGGATATTGTGTTCACGAGATTTTCAACAGTGCTACGAGGAAGAACAGTTTTGTGTGTTAATACCTGTTTCTTCAGAATGTGTGTTACAGTGTTTGTGTTCATCGGGAAGTAAAAGTTTGGAGAAGAAATGTTTCGGCAAAAAATATAATTTTCGACAGAAGAAAATACTTCAAGAATTTTGGTCAACAATCACATGGATGGAAAACGTGGTTTTGCAACAGTAGAAGAGTGTTCCAGATAAGTCACGAAAACCTCGTATTTTGTTAATACAATATTTTTATCTTGTTTTATATTGTTGTGTATAAATTTTTGTTCTTCACAGTGACTTATGAGTTTTTCGAGAGTATTGTGCCTAAAGTAGAAAGTAGTAATTTAATAGACTTCGAACATCAGGACAGGTCAAATCAAAGAGAAAGAACCGATCAATTTGATTTAAAAAGTTTTCTTGTAAATTTCACGAAAGAAATTAAACAATCAGTTGACGACAATAAGACTTACTGGGATGAAAAAATTGATAACATTTTGTTGCAAGTCCAAGCAGTCAATACCCAAGTGGGTGAGCTTTCGAACAGAGTTGGCAGTGTTGAGGAAAAAATTGAATCTGTGGAAGCAAAAGTAAATGAAATTGATGCTAAATTGAGCGGTGAAATTAATACTGTAAAAAATGACTTACTGGTATATAGGGAACGAAATTTAATGTATTTTAATGAGATAAAAGGGGATATTAAAAATTTGGATGAGAATACAAAAAGTTTGACAATCGTTTGGTTACTCTAGAAGAAAAAGTAGAATGCAATGATTTAGAAAACAAAAAATCTGTCAAAGAACTTAGCGAAAAAATTGAAAGTTTTAACATTGAATTTCAAAGCAAAAATTACAATGTCAACACATGTAATCTTGTATCTAATATTCCACTGAAGCACTTTTCGGTAGATGGACCCTTACATCCCGTTGATTTTATGCTGTATTGTAAGGATTGTTTTTTACCTCACTCACCAGATGAAATAAAAATTAAATTTGTGAAAAAATTCTTAGAAGGGGAAGCTTTGACTTGGGCAAACCAGATTGTAACTCTGGAAAAATTTTGGGATGATCTTAAACAAACTAGAATCAAAAGTGAATTTTTGAATGGGCGAAACTATAGAGAATCAGATGGGAGCATGAAACAATTTTGCAAAAGTGAACTTCAAAAACTTATTCACTTAACAAAACCTTTGGATGACTTGATCAAAATTGATACCTTAAAGAGAAGATTGCCATCAGCAATGCAGTTGAGTTTAGTTCATTGTCCTGATGGGTTTACTCAGAAAGGTAATGGTCAAAATTGGGGAAATGACAACTTTCAAAAAAGGGAACAAAACAATTATCATGGCGTCAGTCAAAATTCAGGGGGATATAACAATTTTGAAAAGAAGGACCATAAATTTTATCCAAAACAAGAACAACATTTTCACATTAATAATCAACAAAATAGAGAACACTTTAGGGATCAAAATCACAGAAATTTTGATAGAGGTCCGTACAATAGGAACTAGCAACAATCAGGTAATGTTTGGCATAGGAATGGGATCAGAAATGTTGAACCGAGCGAGGTGGCGCAGTGGTTAGACACTGGACTCGCATTCGGGAGGACGACGGTTCAATCCCGCGTCCGGCCATCCTGATTTAGGTTTTCCGTGATTTCCCTAAATCACTCCAGGCAAATGCCGGGATGGTTCCTCTGAAAGGGCACGGCCGAATTCCTTCCCCATCCTTCCCTAATCCGATGAGACCGTTGACCTCGCTGGCTGGTCCCCTTCCCCGAAACCAACCAACCAGAAATGTTGATCAGAGACATTGGCAGAACCACAATCACCAGTTCATACAGGAACCGGAAATAAAAAACGAGTAGACGCCCCCTTGAAGGTCCGCAAGGTTGAGGCAGAAGGTGAGCATGATGAAAGGACCAATGGATGTGACTATCATAAACCCAAACATGACACTTCCAAACCTAAGCTATCACATGAGGTTATTAGTTGTTACTTATTGAAAAAATTTCAAGAGGAAAATAATATTGATAAAGATGAAATTTTCAGTACACAAGAACATACAGTAGATAAAAGTAATTGTGATTCATTTAATTTAACAGAGTTTTACACTCGGGCAGAAAAGAACAACATTTTGTCAGATGATGTAATTTGTAGTAGTTCAGAGATGTGTGTGAATGAAAGAGAGAATGCGTGCTGTGAGAATGAAAATGTTGGTGAAAGGGATCTGGTAACTTTAGAAAGGGGAAATAATATTTTGGGGAATAATTTGAATGTGTATGACCTGAATATGTGTAATGATAATGATGTTGTTGATAAAGTTGATAATGATGGTAATGGTATTGATGATGATGTTGAGGAAAGGTATTTCATTAGTTTAAATAGGGAATTGGGTATATACATGGTTGAAAATGGATTAAATAGTGAGAATATTATAGAAATTCCCAGGGATGTTACCAGGATGAATAAAGCTCACAAGCTGGATGTATGTGAAAGTGTGAATTTTGATGTTGTTGATAAAGAATCTGACTACACAAATGACAATGACACATGTATAACTTGTAACCTAAGTGAAACTTTTACAGATACTAATGATACACACACATTTCTTATGAATATATGGCTCAACAGTGAAACTATTTCTTTTGACAAGAACTTTAGAAAGATGCTTATTAATGTATGTGAAACTGTATGTCCTGAGTGGTGGAAAAAGATGAGATATTTTATTTTTGAAAAGCTGAAGGATAAGTACTTCAATAGTATACAATGTGATTTGGATGAAAATTCTTGGCTATTTGAGATAATAGAGAGTACTCATGACAATTTTGTGTCTTGTGCAAATTTTATAACTGTGACAAATAATACATGTAATGATATGCCATATGATTCTGATAAGTATAGGTTTGGGGAAATTGAAAGTGATTTATTACATGAGGATACAGGTTCTGAAAAAAGTGATCAATTTTGCAGTCCCTATATAAAAGTTCAAATTGGGTCATGGATTGGTAAATGTTTAATTGATACAGGAAGTGAGATCTCGGGAATATCTGAAAGGTTAAGCAAGAAATTGAAAGTGGGGAAAGATTATGTTGAAATGCCAGTTGTTGGGGTAAAGATAAAAGGTGCTACTGGGAAGAGCAGTAAATTGGTAAAAAGCCAGGCTTTAGTGACATTTTTAATTGGAGGCAAGTTGTTCACACATGGATGTTTCGTAATTCAGGAATTTAATGAGGATTTTCTTTTGGGTATGAATTGGATAGTAGAAGCAAATACAGCATTTGATTGGGTTGGAAAAAAACTTTTGTAGAAACTAGTGAAAGGGAGTACATTCAGACAAATTTTGCGAACACACTTGGTGATCAGAGTAATGGAAATTTTGACAGTATCAATTTACTAAAAGAAAAAAGATTGGAGAATATTGAAACTCATAGATTTGATACCGATGAAGTTGAATTTGGGAATTTAGTAAATTTGAAAATTTCAGAAACACAAAATTTATCTGGGGAGCGAAAACAACAGTTAGAAAATCTGCTGTGGGAATACAGTGATGTTTTCAGTGACATACCTGGAAGGGTAAAGGGTTGTCAGTGTGAGCTTCAGGTAAAACCTCATGAACCATTTTTCATAAAACCATACAGTATTGCAATATCAAAAAGACATGGTGTTGAGAAAGAGCTGAAAAAGATGGAAGGATGTAATATAATAGAAAGGAGTATCAGTGCATATAATAATCCTCTAGTAGTAGTTTCGAAAAAAGATGGTGGAGTAACATTGGTTTTGGACTCTACACACTTAAACAAAATTTTGTTCAGACAGATAGACCATCCTGAAAATATTGATGAGTTACTCTATAAATTTACGGATTTAAAATATATGTCAAGTTTGGATCTAACTTCGGGTTTTCATCAGGTACCACTTTCGGTTAATCCTAGAAAATATACTGCTTTCTTGTACAATGGTAAGAGTTACCGTTACCAATATTGTGTTGTGCCATTTGGGTTAAATTCTTCTGTTTCTGAATTTATAAGAGCTTTGGATCATGTACTGGGGCAAGAACTTGCGTCTAAACTGATAATTTATGTAGATGACACTTTGGTTACAGGGCAAAATTGGGAGGAACATATTTTGATTTTGAAGTCAGTTTGTGAAAAACTTAGAAAAGGGGGGATGACATTGAAATTAGAGAAATGTAAATTTGCAGTTTCTGAATTGAAATTTTTGGGTCATGTTGTCACAGACAAGGGAATTTTGGCAGATCCAGAAAAAATTAAAGCAATTTCAGAAACTCCTATTCGTAAGACTAAAAAACAATTAAAGTCGTTCTTTGGGTTATGCGGTTATTACCGAAAACATATAAGTGATCAGAGTCTGAATGCACCATGTTTAAGCCAATTACTTAAGAAAAACACTGTTTGGGTTTGGGATAAAAGTTGTCAGGAAGAGTTTGATAAAATTAACCAAGAGTTGAGAAAGCAACACTTATTACACAGACCTGATTTTAGTTTTCCATTTTGTTTGAACACGGATAGCAGTAATTATGGGCTTGGAGCAGAGTTATTTCAAGAAAGAGTAAAGAATGGAGTTAAGATACATTGTACCATAGCATTTTCAAGCAGAATGTTGCTCAAGCATGAGAAAAATTATACAGTCACAGAGAAGGAACTTTTGGCAATTCATTGGGCTTTTACAAAATTTAGAATTTACCTTGTTGGACATAAAACCATAGTATTTTCGGATCACAAAGCTTTGAGTTACTTACAAGAGTGCAAATTATACCACAGTAGATTGACCAGATGGGCAATTTTACTGCAACAGTTTGACTTTGAAATCAAACACATAAAAGGTTCTGAGAATGTAGTAGCTGATTCACTTTCAAGTTTACCAATTGCGGGAGAAAAGGAGATTTTTGAACAAGAGGAGGAAAAGCAATTTAAAATTAGATACTTGAAAGGGGTGGAAAATGAAAAAACAATTAGAGCTATGTGTAACAAAATTAGAAAAAATCAAAATTTAGGTCAGAGTTGGAAATTAATCAAAGAATGTTTAGGCAAGAAGGGGTATGAGAAACTTGATAAATTTTACAAATTGCATAAGGGGATTTTGTTTCGGAGAACAGATGTAGATTCTGATAATTGGAAACTGTGTTGGTCAGAGGCAGATGCTGATAAGCTGATCATTTACATACATGAAAGTTTCGGTCATTGTGGGATACAGAAGTCTATTCAAAAGATACAAGAAAATGTTTATTTTTACAATATTGGAAAGAAGGTAAGAAAAGAATTGGCAACCTGTGACAAATGGCAGAGAGTTAAAGTGAGCAATCAAAGATGTGGTGGAGAGATGCAAAACATTATTCCGGAAAAACCTTTAGATCTTATCGCAGTGGACGTATATGGAATGTTACCAAAGAGTAAAGGTGGTTACTGTTACATATTTGTTATGGTAGATGTATTTTCAAAATTAATTAAACTATATCCAGTGAAAAAAGCTACTAGCCATGAAATTATAATAAAAATTGAAAGAGATTATTTCGAACAGGTGGGTAAACCAAAAGCTATATTATCAGATAATGGTTCACAGTTCACCTCTAAAATTTGGAAAAAGTTTATTGAAAGATAAAAATTGAAGCATATACTTATATCTGTTTATTCTCCGTCCACCAATCCTGCAGAAAGATATATGAGGGAAATTGGGAGACTTTGTAGAAACTATTGTAGCCATAAGCATCCAACCTGGTTTGAGCACATTCGAAATTTTGAAGATATTATGAATAGCCTACAACATAGTTCCACAGGATTTTCACCATATGAGATTATGTTTAATATTAGACCTCCAAATCTTATATCAGAACTTATTGAATTTCCTAAATGTACACCTTTAACTATGCAAGAGAGAGAAGATATTGTCAGGGAAACTATGAGGAAACAAGGGGAAAAGAGGAATAAAAGATATAACAATAGGGTAAGATTAACCACTTTTAAAATTGGGGATCTTGTTCTGGTCAAATCTCATGAAAAATCAAAAATGTTAACTTCAGAAATTAAAAAATTCGTTGATATCTGTATTGGGCCTGTTGAAGTCATAGAAAATCCACACCCTAATGCTTATCTTTTGGTGTATCCTAAGTCAAAGAAATTATTTGGTCTCAGGAATGTTGTCTCTTAAAAACTGTATAAACAGAAATCATAATTTCAAAATTTAAATAACCTATTATCATCTAAAACAAAAGTTCTCCACTGCAATACGCTTGTTAGAACAAAACTGCCTGTACAACGAAGTGTGTATATTTGCATGTATAAATTAATAATTTGAAGTCACATATTAATTGAAACTGATGAAAAACACTGTTCTAACAAAGAATGAGAGAAAGATTTATTTTTACTTTTTTACAAAAAAAAGTCTCCATAGTGAGCATTTCTGAATTTTTCTAATTTTTGGAAGCTAAGTCTTCCCTGTGGGTGAAGGCATGCATGTGAGGACATGCATGCAAAGGTATAAGTTTCAAAACCAATTTTAGATAAAGCCTCATGATATATGAGCAGTTTATTGTTGTTTATACTGATGTTGTGGGGAGCAAAAGTACTCTTCACAAGAATGTAACTTGTAGTAATATTGTAGTAGAGAGGAAAGTGTACATAAATAATTGCAAAAAATTTAGATAATACTGATGTATCTTTAGCTGTACTAAAAGAAGAAAATCATAAAAAAATACAAAATAAAAAAAACATAAGTAAAAAAATTTAAAAAGAAAATCATAAGCAAAAAAATATACAAAAAACAAAAAATCCATGACTAATAAAAAAAATATAAAAATTAAAAAAAAAATCAGATGTTAAAAAAATATATATATATATAAAAGGGAAATATAGAGAAAAACACATTACACTATATATGTCCAATATCATTTTTACTGTACAATATGTAAGCATAATGAAATAAACATTAATATTTAAAAAAAAATTAAAACTTATTCTAGGAAATGAGTTTTACCTTTCTATTATTTTCAATCTGCATGCTGTATGTTAGAATATTTCTCATGTATGTTTTATACCATGTATATTTGTCATGTTAAATAATTTCTTTACTTGAAAATTTTGTGTATGGGATTGATGGGGAAGTATCATTGCAACAACAGCCAGTAATAAGTCCACAGATTCAAAGAGTCCAAATTTGGAAGAGGCTATCAGACTGCATCATTAATGTACTAATTGTGTAATACAGATCCATCACTGAGTGTTGTCGGGATTTTGTTGTATATGTCCATAACAACAAAAGCCCTGGGGAGCAGTTTAATGGATCTGGGAGATGTTATTTTTTTACTGTATTTGTCGATACCGAATTGTAAATGTTTTCTTATATTTTTGTCAGAATTTATTATAATTTGTCTTATTATATGTTAATTTACTTCTGTTTTTGAGAGTAAAAGCATATTGATTACTATTAGAAAATGTATGGAAGAATAGCAAAGAGACTGATTACAAGTGGAAACTTGTGAATTGTGTAAAATATCTTTGACATTGGAGTCGTCTTTGACTATAGTTAGTCGGCAGCTAACTCTTGGTGTATGTTGACGGAAGAACAATGTGAAGGTCGCCGTCATAAATAATTTTGAATTATGTTACTATTATTTTTGTATTAACTAAAAAGAAGAAACTACATTTGAAGAAACTGTATTTGAAACACCAAAATGAGAGAAACACGTTGAACCACGTCTTTTCTGCAGCCGACAATGATGCATTGTAGAATCATACTTAGACAACTGAAGCCAAGACTAATTTCGCCTTGCAAATGTCTAACGGAAAAGGCACTGTCACGAAATATGGCAAATTTAAGTAAATAAAAAATAGTGATCATATTTTCAACTTGTGTCTTAGCCGGGATGCCATATTTCAACCTTACCAATGATTTACGCTACAATTAAAACAAAACTTATTCACAATTCCAATTACAATAGCTACACATTTCATGTACCGGTTTTCGTAAATACAGATCTTTACGTACTTGGTTTAGGTGAAATAATGCCAATGCGTCACAATTATTTCGATGTGAGCAATGAAACTTCACGTAAAACATGACTGCGATAAAATGCGTAATAAAATAAATATACCGAGGTCTAGAAATAAGCATGATTACACATAAAAGGGATGATTAATACAGTTCAATATTAAAAATGTGTATTCAACAAAACCGTAGTCCTACAGAACTGGAGGGGTGTGACGGTAATGGTTTTATTTTATCAGTGAAATTACATACCGGTACTGGATGTTACTAATGCACCTGAAACCATCAAATAAATGATTACAAACTTAATTTACCGGTTTTTCTCCCCCGGAATCCAAAACATCAGACAGTATATATAATAATGGTATGAGACAATGAAGGGAGATTATTTGAGGACGTATTTTCATCAATTTTGAGACGTTATGACTCGTAATAGCCCTGGAGACGTCTTTTACAACAATCGAATAATTTGTAGCAGTACACCGATAAAAATAACTGCTTGCAACTTGCAAGTAATCGCGCAACGCGCAACCAAACTTCGAACACACAAATAACTTCTTAACACGATACGATTACATGACAATGGACACCATACGCATACTCAAAATAACAAACCTAGATGAACACAGCACCAGTTTTCATACGCCTCCAAACAAACTGCTTTTCAGAGATTGTATTTTAATAAATGAAGACATACCGGAGCAGTGGATTTTAATAATACCGACAACCAAAGACAACAAAGCAACTGAACTACGCACTAGAACAAACCAGTTTATTTGATTAATTTAAAATGTTTTGTTATTTGCTGACATGAATCCATAGCTTTTTAGATTAAAGTACTGACTTCGAAAGTGGGGGCATTTGATGACAGAATTAAAAATCATTATTGACAAAGCCAATCCAATCCAATAGAGATCGTAGATCTTACACTAATAACTAAACAAGAAATTTCCAGAAACTTACCTCCGCTTATAAAAATGTCCACAGTGTGCGTTAGAAAAATGTGTAGAAGAATGAAACTCAAGGAGAAAATACGAATTGCTTTGGAAGTAAAGGATACTTATTATAAATGTCACTATCTTTATCGTAAGTTTTGCATATGATTTTTACGGCTTAATGCTTTGGTTGCTATTATTGGCTCGTTGTAATACGAGAGTTTCTTATTTAAATTTGAACGAAACCATTAAACAGAGGCACATTTTCGAAGTGTTGTTTGACTGATTTAGTCACTCAGTACAAAACACCTTCCTATACTCTTTACTAGTTTAAAAAAATGGTTCAAAAGGCTCTGAGCACTATGGGACTTAACTTCTGAGGTCATCAGTCCCCTAGAACTACTTAAACCTATTTAACCTAAGGACATCACACACACCCGTGCTCGAGGCAGGATTCGAACCTGCGACAATAGCGGTGGTCTGATCCCTGAAAATGTTACTGCAACTTTTCTGAAGTGTATAATCCTTGACTCATTTGCCAGATTTATGCATTCTGTAATCTCACTAAATAACTCAAGGAAAATAACAGAGACAGTTCTATCCTTCTCCAATCCGTGCATGTATCATGTCTTCAGTGAATTCGGCACCAACAGGACATTACGAATTTGACTTTTTTAAATGTCCAACCACACATGCATATTTCCTTGTCCAGCAGTTCATTCGGTTGGGCAGTCTCCAGTATATGTTTCCTTCTGTGTTTTGTTTGTACAGACATACCGGAGCAATGATCATTCACATAGATTTTAACTTATTTTTTGCCAGTGCACTGTTAATATCTGCGAAAACAAAAACTGCTGCACAAGCTCTGCAAACAACAAATGTGATCTTACAAAACATCAAACAATGGTTCTTCGACAATAAAATGAAAACAAATGAAGAAATAACACAACAAAATCTTACATGCAGCCTTACAAATGTGGCATACCCCGATAATATGGAGGCTATCAAACTGCTGGGATTCCTGATTGACAGCAAATTAATAATGAATGAACAAACAGTGTATGTGTGCTCCCAGCTCTCTGATGTACTGTCTGCAGAAAGTAAGTTGACACTCGGCGCCGTGGCTTATGGGAATGACTGTAAATGGGAGATGCCTCCACTGTCACTCGCTTCAGCCACCGCGCCGAGTGTCAACTTAGTTTGTGTGTACAGTAATATACCTTCTGAGGAGAACAGAAGGTGTATTAGCTGACCCATACCTTATAACAGTGCATTATGCAATATTTAATAGCCACATCAATCATGGCCTACTGTTATGGGGATATTCTGAAGGCTGCAAGTATGTGGCAGTGCTACATAAAAAAAGCAGTCAGAATCTTTGCATCAAGCTAAAGACTGCAGCACTGCAAGCCCATGTTCACGCAATTCGACCTGGTGGAGGCTCTGTAATGGTGTGGGACGTGTGCAGTTGGAATTAAATGGGACCCCTTATACTTCTAGATACGATTCTGACAGGTGACACATATGTAAACATCATGTCTACCTGCCTCCATTCATGTCCATTGTGCATTCCGACAGACTTGGAAAAATCCAGCAGGTCAATCCAACACCCCACACGTCCAGCACTTCCGCTGGCCTCCATCTCTCCAGACATGAACATGTTTGTGCATACCTGGGATGCCTTGCAACAAGCTGTTCAGTACAGATTCGACCCCCTTCTACTCTAGCAAATTGATGGGCAGCACTGCAGGATTCATGGTGTCATTCCTTCCATGACTACTTTAGACATTAGTTGAGTCCATGCCACGTCATGCTGCAAAACTTCTGCATACTCGCGGGGGCCCTACCCGATATTAGGCAGGTGTACCAGTTTCTTTGGCTCTTCAGTGTGTGTATCATATATATTTCCTTATATATATGAAAAATGATAAATAACTCTTGCATATTTAATCTTCACACAGTCTGTCCAATCATGACTGGTAAACGACACAGATCCAGAAATTAAAAACATCAAGTTACTGGTATTTCTATAGATACGTTAACTTTGCACACCTTATGTTATGGAAGTAAGAGCTCTGGAAACCAAGGGGCTGTTAGTTCTGTTTTGCATATATATCTACTTGATTAGTTCTCATTAGTTGGAAAATAATATTGTGGCAATATAAAATCTACCACCCCAAGAAACGACAGTGAGAAAATGGATGTCATGTAAAAATAACCAAACACTGCAGAAAGTGCTAGATTCCCAATTTCTGGAATAGACAGGAAGATTTATGGGTCTCTACGTCAGCCGAACATAACGAATAGAATAGTTTGGTAAATACCATAAATGGATATAAGTCTGCCACAGCAGCCTGTATTCGAGATGACTGTAACTGCAAAATTATCTGAAAGGAAAAAAGATCAAGGTCAATTACAAATACACACTTTCTATCTAATCAAGTGCTTCAGATGAAGGATGTTTCATTTATTTATTTATTATACACCTTCAAAAATGCAATGAACATAATCTTTTGTGTACACAGACGTAGCAATACAATTACATAAATAACACGCACAGACTAAAAAATATTTTACGGAATTACTGTTCGGCATTAAATTGTCCATCATACTGCGCATGATGTATTATGTAGAATCACATACATAAGTTTAATGTAATGAAACTATATTACTGTCTGAGATAATTTTTAAAGCCTATTTCGAACTCTTCTATTGTATAAAATGCTTTTTCTCTCAAAGCCACAACTGTGCGACGTCTTTAAACATATTGGTGACACATTGTGTACCTGTAGTGACAACATATTAAACTGTTTTACCCTCATGTATTTGTAACTGTCTAGAGTTTCCTTAAGTCTAGCGACTGTGATGTCTGTCTTCTGTTTTAGGTGTGTATTATATTGACGGGCCACGAGGCTACACCACCGCGGGGTCGAGGCACCTTGTCACAGTTCCTGCAGAACTCCGCCCCCCCCCCTCCCCCCCCCCCCCCCCCGCCATCAGAGGTTCGGATCCTCCCTCGGGCGTGGATGGGTGTGTTATCCTTAGCGTGAGATAGTTTTAGATTAAGTAGTGTGTAAACCAATGACCTCATGACCTCAGCAGTTTGTCCCAATAGGAACGTACCACAAATTTCCAAAATAACATCAATGGATAGAGTGTTTTAGTTTGTAATAATGCTAGTTTTCTTTTGTATGTATTAGACAACTTAATATGAAGAGGAATGTAGCTGTGGGTATTTTTATTTATTTATATTTTTTTTTTTTTTAAATAGGCTTCCCAAGACATTATTTATAGCCCCACAGATGCATCTGAACTCCTTATTTTTGCCAAATGTGATCTTTTTTTGCTCCAGGGAAATTCCTCAATAACACAATGGCATGTCAATTGTGCTTGGAAAAAGGTATAGTATGCATTTAGCAATAGCTTATCATTAACACATGACCTTAGTTTACCTAACAAATATGTAGCACATAGTAAGTTAGTAGAGATATATTTGGTATAATTCTTCCATGTTAATTTCGTGTGAAGACAGAAGTCAAGAAGTTTAGCTGAAGCAGTTATTGCCATCCTCTTTAATTGATAAGGTAAAGAGAATATTTACAGTTTGTCAGTATTAATACAAAATTCAGTGAGATGGAACCACTTACTGGCTGCTCTGAAATGATCCCTACTTTACTGCTTTAATGCTCCTCAATTTTTACCAGCTGGAACAAAAGTGGTACCATCATAACATAAATTTTCACATACTAATCACTGGTTATGACATAACGTATTGTGAGTCACTAAAATTAGGAAGTATTATGTTATGTGGCTGGCATTTGGCTGAAATCAGAAATTAGTGGCTAGTGTTTGGTTGAAATCAGAAATCGGTCATGTGACATTCCTCACTCACTAATTTTGAGACACAGTATTGTATCCATCATATTTCGTTGTTTCCATGTTATAACTTTGATTTTTTGACAGTATGCAATTTGAAGGCAATGTCAAATAGAAGATTTATCACAAACACATCACTCTATATACAATTTGTTATAATTAAATATCTCTTAGACACATCAGTCCTTAAGAGATTTCAAGATGAAATGCATTCACTGTGGTTAGAGACGTAGTGTTACAGAACTGAAAGAAGTAGGATAATATCCTAGAACACACTAATACCTTTTCTCTCCAGCTTTGCTTTTGTAACACATTCTGGGTCTTCTTATTTATGTAATAGAAGCATGTCCCACAATATTCGATGTTATTTACATGAAATGAGTTTCTTCTCTTTCATGGCTTCAAGCTTAAAAAATGAACGATGAAACTGCTGCTAGTGAAACAAGCAGTAAAGACATTTACATCATATGAAATTTACATTTTTTCTTATCACAAATAATTGACTTTTTTTTAATATGTCATGATTCCTGAGGGTGTGGTTAGGTGGGAACCTACAAGTAAAGCTTAAGTTACTGCGAGTGAAACGAGCAGCAATCATATGTATAGTCTTGCTTGTTACCAATGCTTTGTGATTTCTTTGAAATAAGCCACGATTTTTGAGAGTGTGGTTATACACAAACCTAAGAGCACAGCTTAAATTGGTGCAAATGAAATGAGCAGCAATCATATTTGTAGTTTTGCTTGTCATAAATGCTGCGTGGGATTAGCCGAGCGGTCTAAGGCACTGCAGTCAAGGACTGTGCGGCTGATCCTGGCGGAGGTTCGAGTCCTCCCTCGGGCATGGGTGTGTGTGTGTTTGTCCTTAGGATAATTTAAGTTAAGTAGTGTGTAAGCTTAGGACTGATGACCTTAGCAGTTAAGTCCCATAAGATTTCACATATATTTGAACATTTTGTCATAAATATTTAGTTATGATCGAATCTTTAGCAGCGCTTTCATAAATGTGGTAGTCAAGACAAAGAGCACATTACACTGGGAGAAAGACATCATGTCACAGTCTGATTTCATGCAAATGCCAGTCACACACTGTGGTACTTCCTGATTTCAGTCACTCATAGCATAAGAAACAGTCCCTAATACAACATAAAAATGCTATCAGTTATTGTGTCTTTTCATATAAATCTTTTCACTTATATCTACTTTATCAGCTTTCACTTTGTAATTTAAGTTTTCTTATTTGGAAACTATCATCAGCATTACTAACACTTAGTGGATATCAGAACCACCCACAGTAACATTATGTGTGTGGAGGATGGCTTCTATGGACTAATCCCACTAACTCTGATACGAAAGTGTGTTTCACTTTGCTTTTTGGTACTTTCGTTAAATATAGTTTTTAAGCATATGAGATAGATTGATCAAACTGTGAGGTCAAAATGCCATGATGGAAGTGATCTGATTAATCTAAAAGAAGATGTTTTAGTCATTATTAATTAACTAAAGCAGAAATAAGGATGTAGCAGCAAATTTCGAGATAACTCAACCTTACAAAATCTGACGCCTAATACGTAATGTGCTAATCAGATACAGTCTTTTAATATACCAATTAAATTATGTACAATTTTGATTTTGTAGTAATTATTGTTTTTGTAACTTTTAGCCCTTCTGTCCCCACACCAAACCAGTTTAGTCAATATATTACAAACACGATTTGCCTCGAAACAACAGAGACAGAGTGTAAGGATACCTGAACATCATTTTGGTTGTCTTTGAAATTGTTTAAACGATAATTCGATTGAAAAGTCATTGTGTAATTCTAACCTGACGCCATAAGAACGACATTACACATCACCATTGTAAAATTAGCTGTTATAGGCAGTTATCTACTAACCAACTAATAAGGGACACATTTGTTTGGTTTGACAGCTTCAGATGACAGTGTGTATTTTCTTTTCTGAGCTATGATAGGGTGCAAACATTGATGGCAGCCATATTTAAATGCAGCAAACGTGGATGTTTGCAGAAATTTATTCAGGAGTGGTCAAGGTTTTA
Organism: Schistocerca americana; assembly: GCF_021461395.2. NCBI lineage: Eukaryota > Metazoa > Arthropoda > Insecta > Orthoptera > Acrididae > Schistocerca > Schistocerca americana. The sequence goes on along the minus strand of NC_060121.1, from coordinate 11,705,658 downwards.
AAATTTTTGTATTTGATATGGTCCTCAGCAGACAATTATACCCTAAGAATAAATTGTAACATGGTATTATCAGTTTTATTGTATCTCAAAGCATTGGTAGTTGACTCAGTATATTTTGAAGAACACACTACTTTCATAACCCAAAAGGCAAGCATATTTCATAAATAAATGCAAAGTAAATCTTTTTGTACTAGTAATAATGAATATGGATACATTCTTTTCAATTAAACGATCAAAAATGACATCTGCATTTGATTCAACAAATCGGGAAATTATGGCAGACAATATTCACTAAAGATATTTTCATTCATATAGTTATAATGTTTAGATTGTCACTAAATACTGCAATAGAACGAAAATGTCAGACAGGCTACATAAACCTTGTTGAATATCACAAAACTAACAATAAAAAGTGACTGATTAAAATAGTAACTTTGAAGTCATCTGGCTTACAAAATGTAAAGTCTGATCATGTGAATGGATTTATTAGATTATTTTCACACCATCCAGTGTTTAGGGCTGACCTGCATAATTAAAGTAAAATGAAGCTTCTTTTTTGGTTTGTTTGGATAATGTGCAACCCACAGTCAGCATTCTAAGCTCCCAAATCAAAGAGCATGAAACATAACCTTAAACGTAATTTTAAATCTTCGTTAAATTTTTTCTCCCTTACATGGTTAGCGTCAAATATTTAACACCTTACCTCATTCTCGTATTTATCAGACGTTTGAAGGTGTTTCATACATATGAGTTTGAATCTTTAAAGAATTGGGTGATGGGTTTACTGATGAGGCACGTAAAAGTTTTAGTTGATTTTTGCTGTTTTGACAGCAAAGTAACTGAGGATGGCGGGAGCAGAGAGGATATAAAATGCAGACTGGTTGTAGCTAGAAACACATTTCTCAAGAAGCAGAATTTGTTAACATCTAATACAAATTTCAGTGTCAGGATGTGTTCTCTGAAGCTATTTGTGTGGAGTGTAGCCTTCTACAGAAATGAAATGTGGATTACAAGCAGTTCAAATAAGAAGAGAATAGAAGTTTTCCAAATGTGGTACTACAGAATAATGCTGAACATTAGATAGGTAGATCGAGTATCTAATGAGGTGGTACTGAATCTAATTGGGGAGAAAAGAAATTTATAGAAGAATTTGACTAGAAGAAGGGACCATTTGGTACTACATGTCCTAAGGCATGAAGGTAGCGGTAGTTTGATAGTAGAGGGAAGTGTGCTGAGTAAAAATTGTAGAGGGAGGCCAAGCGATGAATACAGTTAAGCAGATTCAAATAGAGGTTGCTGTATTTAGCGAACATGAGGAGGCTTGCACAGGATACAGTAAAGTGGAGAGCTGCACAAACCAGTCTTTCATTCAAGACCACACCAACAACTACATCACGTTTTATTGGTAGCATTATTATTATTATATTTTCCTTATTACTATGCTTGAGACGCTGGAAACAAAGGGAATGGATACTGCTACTAGCTTCACAGTTGTGTTAGGCTTTAACCATAAAGATTGCACTGTCTGAGAGGCTAATTTTGCATTTTTGAATTGATGTGTTAATCGGAGAATGTTATTAAAATTGTGTTTAGAGAAATACAATATCACTCTTTCCAACAATCTGTGTGCTGAGATGATGTGGATGCGACCGCACCCTGCTCTGTACTGCTATGAGAGTATCACGCCACTTCAAGGCAGCCAATCCCGTGTCAGCACGTCGCCACGTGACCGACGGAATGACGGCAGCCTACGGGACTTTGTCCTTCCTGTTTCTTTTGCGCAATACTCTTGCCATACGACTGGGCAAGCTGACACATTGGTTAGCTCACTGTACTCGCATTTGGGAGGACGACGGTTTAAACCCACGTTCGGCCTTCCTGATTGAAGTTTCTGTGATCTCCCTAAATCGCTTCAGGCAAATGCCGGGGTGACAGCTTTGAAAGGGCACGGCCGACTACCTTCCCCGTCCTTCCCTAAACCGATGCGACCACCGATGATCTCGCTATTTGGTCCCCTCACCCCAAATCAACTCAAACCCTCTTACCAAATGAGGCAACATAAAAGAAATCTATTGCTTCTATTAGTGAAAACACGATTTCTCGAAAGTTTTTAAAAAAAATGTTAATCATGACAAATAACAACCATCCTGTGGTTTTCCACACTCATGCAGCATATTTGTTTGCAGAACCATTATAGCCGTGGTTACAGCATGAGTGAAGAAACACAAAGTATGAAGAAAAAATTACGACTAATCGTGGTAATTTAGAAATCTGATAATTTCCGGTATGAAAAACTGTCATCATACCCACTCCTGTGTGTGAGTTTCGTCTGAGGCGAAACGACGGGAAACTCAAAGCGGACACAAGTCAGTGTAGTGCGATTTAGGTTTAACAATAAGTTGTAAAACGAAGGACAGCAGCGATCGAGTATTCGCTGCTGCATGGTGGTCTTACGTAGCAGTGGCGTGCAAGACGAAAGTGGAGGAGGCTGGCAAAGAAGGCGTGGCCAATATCTTACTCACAATCTCTCGATGTCAGCTTTTATCGACTGATCGAGAAAAAGAAGTAGTCCATCTTTAGGCAAAGCCTTTACAAACTATTTCATTATGCCTAACTTTATATGTAGAGGTGGCAGGAGGACGTTATTTGGATCTACTAGGTTTTGTGTAGAATGTTCTTCTCACCAGGTTTTAAAGACTTCCTCACAGACGAGTTCTTTCTGTACCAGTGTTCATCCCTAGCCCTACTGTCCCATTCACACAAGAAACATGGAAATTTGGTAAAGCCACCTTGCTGACCAAGGAGCATGCATGTTACTTTTAGATCGCCACATTTCATCCAACCATGAGCAGAATAGCCTATTTCATTTAACATTATTTCTAGATTTTCATAGCTTTTTTTCATGTGTACAGAATGTCCAACAGGTATAGATGCATACATGTTACAATTGTCTAATGAAACAGCCTTAAAACTAGTTTTGGATGAATCAATAAACGTCCTCCAGTCTTCCTTGTTGTATTCAGTACCAAACTCATTCATCAGACCTGGAATGTCTGAGCAGTGCACTAAATCACCTTCTTGTTGAAAAAAGTTGGAAAATTGCTGCTCACTCTTTCTATGCATGTATATGCTGGTTTCAACTGCCAATAAGTTCTTTTCTTTTAATCTAAAGCCAAGCAATTCAACTTTTTCTTTCATTAAGCCCAGATCCCTAACCAAATCGTTAAGCTCGGTCTCAGTAAACAATTTGGGCTCTAGACTTTCTGTATTACATTGGAATTCATCATCGTCTGGTTCATCTAAATCACATTGTGCATCAGAAAATACTTCTGTTAGAACAGAATTTAAATCATCTGGTGGGTCAGGAAACAGCAAATCTACACCATGCCTTACTGATCGGATGGCAGATGAAAGGTTAGAGTAGCTTATTACCTTTTTTGTTTTCCGCATAATGACCAGTAATATCAACACTGCAAAAGTAGCAATCATCGGAATGATTTCTTGGCTTCCTCCATATCATGGGAACAGCAAATCTAAAGGCTTTTCTCTCCTTTTTCAACCATTTTCTCAGGTCTCCAACACACACACAATATACCTTGTGTGGCGCCTAAAATTTATCTTGATGACCAAGTTTAGATCGAAAGTATGATAAATAAACCTTTTTCAAAAAGTCAACAATGTTTCTTTGGTGTTTTTAATCACAAATTCAACACAAATATAACAAAAACTGTCAGCAGAGTTTTTACAACCACGATTAAACACTGTATTGAGCACATGTACAGGAAACGAGAAAGTGAAGTTAGATTGACAGTATACAAACCACCATCTGTTAACACAAAAATAGAATTGACCTTTTGTGCCAGCAAATGTTTCTCATCTACATTTATTACACCTCATTTTAAATTATTTTAACTATACAAAAGCTGTTAAATTCTTTAAAAAATCACTTACTTTAATAAATTTAACTGTAAAGTGTGAAGAAATGGTGGGTGATACAGTTTTTGAAGTATCATATTTAGATTTCCCACCCTAACAATAAAAAGAATAAGGTATTTTCACCAAAAAGTTTTCCATTGTTGGTCTGTGTAATTATTTGTTAATATGGATTTCTCTTCACTGTAACTTTTCTGGTGCTGTAAGCTGTATATTTTTCTCAAATTAGTAACTTTCTGCTAATTAGGAAATAGCATTTCTTTGGAAGTACAATTGTACTGACCATTCATATATGATGCAAAAACACTTCATAAAGGTTTGTTTTCAAATATGAGCTGTAACGTTACATGCATTCTGCTTAACCTTAATGAAAGTTATCTTAATCCATTTTGACGTATAAAAAATGTTTGTTTTGTTTTTTTCTCTGCATGCAATAATTCATATTGTCACAGAGTATGCAGTTTCATGGCAAGTCACATCTCCGATGGAATAAACAGCCGAACCAGCAAGTACCACAAAAGTATAGTAAAGCAGCTGCCGTCATTCCACCTTGCAGACATGTGGCGCCCATCCTTACCCATGTACATGCACAGACAGTCATAAACTTCCAAACAACATGCTATTCTAGAACAACAAACTTATAAAAAACCGGTATGCTCACTATGATACTCATCATTTGTCGGCCTGGTAGACATTGTGCAACACATTGCCTTACCCAAGTGGTATGTTATACTGTATGTCACCTTTTTGTGTATGTAAATGATGTCATCACAACCACAGGACGTAGAGAAATAAATAATACTGCTAGTTCAGATTGTACATTTGTCTTCAGAAACGAAAATTGTTAAAACTTTGTAAAATAAAAACCCTTTACTTATGGTATTTGAACTAAGTAATATTTCATATAATTCCATTTCAAAACATCTTTACTCATGACATAGCCCTAACGTTACTTAATGATTACTTGTGGATTACTTACAAAGACTCAGTAAAAATTTATCATTTCAATGTATCTGATCTCAAATACTTTGCTTGAGGTCGGATAAACACTGGTGCAAAGTAACCATTCTTCAATAGGAATTTGAATTCTTGAAGTAAGTTATAGTCTTAAAATGTTATGACCATATATTATTTTTTCATTGTCTCTATTTCTCTATGTATGTGGACCAGCCACAATGGTGGCTGGTAAACCAGCTGTACCTCTGTTTTAATTATCAATGGTCTATTCAGACACAGGGAGTATTCGTAGCCTAATCATGCTGACTGGACATGGAGTAATTATTAATTCCTATTATGAATTGATCATAGTTGTATCTTCATCTGGATTACCAACTAAACTTGTGAGGAAACATAGGCTTAGGAGCCTCATTTCTGATTTCCTCTACACATCCTTCAAGTAGGATAAGGTAAGCAGGCAGTTAACCTACTTATTCTAAGTTAAGCTAACATTCCCTAAAAATGTGTATAAACTAAATCATGTGATTTAACCATCGAAAATAAGTAAAAATTCCCCTCGTAAAAAGCTCCTAGCAAACAAAGGTACTGCTAACCATGAGAAAAGTACAAAAAATTCTAAGGAATAGTTGTGAAACATGCAAACATCCCAAGTCGTTGGATGTATCCATTCAGTTCTGACAGCAAATTATAGTTTTCCATAGACACTTCGAGCTTTTCGGAGTTTATATATTAATCTGTCAATTTCAAACAATCAAATGTAATAAATGTTGAGAACAACTAGTGTAGTGAACTTGTTAACTTCCTACTTTCTGTGTTAAGAGCAGCACACAAAGTTAAGACAATTCTGTCCTAGTTATCCATTTCTGAAATGAGTATAAGAATTAGACGACAAAACTCAGGTTCGTTCCTGTATTTTGCAACTTTATAGTAATCCTCAAAGCTAATAGTATCCTACTTCTGCAGAAACCCATAAATACTCCTCCTCCTACAGAAAAATCCTTCATAAAGACCATTCAAATTTTATAGCTATATTGGCCCTATATATATGCCTCCATTTTTCCTCCATTTAAACTTAAGTAATACTCCCTTTATCCCACCTGCACTATTCATAATATAATTCATGTATATATGCGTATCATAGCCTGTTCATTATTACATCACTCCCACTAAACTGCTACTTTCTCGTCTTCCCTCTTATAACTTTAGTTACCTTAATTCTATTGTATTTTGAACCCATACCTTATTACTGAGCTTCCTCTTAAATATACTACTGTCTCTTAAATATACTACTCTTTGTTCAACTCAGCATGAGCAAGAAACATTATTTTGAGTAAAGTCGTCTAGACCGATATTAAAATTTTCTTCATTTACTACACCACTTCAGCTCCTGCCACTATCAGAGATCGAAAAGCTTAGAACTTACAGAACAAGGTTGTCCTTGACAAAATATATGTTGTTCCTTTTACAGAGTAGCCTTTTTGGACTTAGAATGTAATCTGGATATTCTTGCCATTTATTACCATCTCTCTATGTGGTGATGGCTATGCATGTAAGAGAGAATCTATTCAGTTCTGATGTCTCTTCTGATCTCTTGTTCTTTTTAAATGTGGGCTGTGGTAAATTATGGTGACTTCTGTGAGTAATGAGTAATTCCTTAATAGTAAATGCTATCTTCTCATGCATACTTATCTAGATATTACTCATAAAATATTTATTCTCATCTATTATGTAGTGAAGTTCATAGTCAGTGCGAAATAGTGACTTGTCTTATTTCCATGCTTTTGCTTTAGCTTGCTTAATATTGCTAAAGTCTTCTTTTGTACTTTCATCACAGTTCCAGATAGTTTTCTATTTCAATAAGTTCGATAAATGAGCATCTTTCATAGCCTAGCCTCTTACAAAGCTCCTATAGAATCCAGCCAAATCTAAGTGATCATAGATGCTTAATATTTCTAGTCTCTGGACAGTCTTTTATAACTTGCATTCTTTCTGGACATAGTTGTATTCCCATTATTCTCACACTGTGTCCCAAAAAGTCAACTCTTGTCACCAAAAGTATGTTTTAGAAACTTTTATTAGTAACCCTTTTTCTTCCAGTCACCTCAAAATATATATCAATAATTGTCAACAGTCTTCCCAAGTCTTGTAGACTATTAATAAATCATTGACATACATTATTAATTCTTGCACTAATTCCCTCCCTAATAAATATTGAGCAGGAATGAAAGCTGACACAGGAATGTCCAATTCGGTAATGGAGTAATTCAATCATGCTTGCCAAGACTTCAACTAATGAAAGCTGTTGTTCTGTGATCACCTTCTCCTGGATTCCATTCTCCTTAGTACAGCTCACAACCCAAGGCGAATTGTAATACTTCCATGGCATTTACTTTAAACTGAAAAGATTTTCTTTCAAATAAGAAGGCTGTGTATGGCCTTGAGTGGTCATGTAATGCTACCTGCCAGTATCCTTCCATGAAATCTATGGAAATATGAAATTCTGCTTCATCAAAGTTAGATAACATCACATCTGTACTCAGGGTTCTAACCCTTTCTGTCTCTTTGTGTTTATGGAGTGATCGTGAATCTAAAACTAAATGAACACCTACCACAAGTCTCTTAAGTACCCACAACAGACCCTAAAAATACATTGAGTTATGTTGCTGTCTATCTCCTTTCATATTTCATCTCTCACTGCAATTCGAAGGTTTATTGGTAGTGGATACGACTTGCAAAAGGAAAAAAACTGTGTCATCTTTTACTTTAAACTTACAGAAGTATTCCTTCATTAGTCCCAAGTTATCTGTGACCACATCTTTATGTTTTAACAGAATACCTTCTAATTAAGATTTCTGTTCTTCTGGCACTACAGGTGATTCTCTTGCTATCAATTTAATGCCAACTCCTCTTGATTTAATACTTCCCTTCTTTTTCTTGTTTATTTTCATCTGTTGCAATAATATCAGTAAACACAACTAAATGAATATGCTCCTCTGATGATGGGCCTTGCTTAGATTTCAATGGATTACTTTGGAAAGCTATGCTAGCTAATTTTTTACCTATTTTCCACACAAATATTTTCTGGTTGAAATCCAATCGATAATAATTATCAAGTAACCAATCTTATCCTAACAGGATCTATGGCACTAGCAACAATGTTTGATGGAAGTTCCACTTTTTAATCGTAACTGGTAGTCATGTTTCTTTTTTAATTTGCTTCCCTTTATTACAGGGGGTTCCGGTAACACACACTCCCATTACTGGTACTAGGAGGCAACAATATTTCTTCCTCATTAGCGCTAGCCATGGTGTAAGATTAATGATATTTTATGCACAGAATATAGGTGAACATCAACTTTATTTCCAAAAATGTCACTCACTACTATTGGTTTACAATGTTCTCCCTTAGCTGTTACTTTTCCTTCTTTAAACAACTACTCAAGAATAGGTCTCAACCATGTGAGGATTACTGTCTTCTCTGAATGAGGGCCTACTATTCTATTATTAGTTTGGCATGGATCTTAGTGTCAAATCTTTTTCCTGAACTTTAGGGTGAATTTTACAGCAATTCATCCACAAAGCTTTAATGTAGCAAAAATTATGTTTATATCTTTTTTAGTAATAGGTCAAATTTCGGACAACTTTTTCCATAATGAATCATATTTCGACCAAATTTTTTTCCAGAAATCCAAATGTTTGTCGTATTTTTAAGTACACAAGAATATAAACACGAAAATTTTACTCACATGACAATGTTTGAGGTAATGTTGTCACAATTAAACACAATTACTACAAAGATTTATTTATCGGGTTTATAGCAGACAAGCAGTGTAACACATTATGTAGTCCGTTCACTGATATAAAGATTGTTGCACAGAGTCTACAAAACATTCTCGAAGCCAACAAGGGTGGCTTCTGGCGCAATAAACATAGCACAAGTAGTCGCCCCATTCAGTTTGAATACAAACTTAGTCCTATTCGACGAAACCAGGGGAGAAATTCTTCAGCAATGACAAGGAAATATTATTTTATAAACTATATGAAGTTAAGGTTAATGGGGGAAATGGCTTTAACGTGTAAAAACACTGCAACACCTCCAAACACAGTAGCTGCACGAAGATAAGTGCTGAGAAGGACAGCAGACGAACGCTGTTATTTGAGTAGACATGTCCATCTTCAGAGGTGCAAGAACTTGTTTAAGATGGTGGTGTCTTGCAATGTCCTATTGGAGAAGCTGAAGAATCCCCACTTCAGACAGTTCTTGAAGTACAAAATAAATCCAGTTCCAGATGAAGCTACACTGAGAAACGACTATTTATCTGTGTGCTACGAGGAAGTGCTCGACAAAATACGAACTAAAGTTGTTGACCAAGAGATTAGGGCGTCTATCGGAAATCACCAATTTGGATAGGGGTTAAATTGTAAATACTTTTGTTGGTGTCCTTAGAGTTGACGGACCTGGAGAAATGTTTCTCCTAAGGGTGTGAAGCTCTCAGCAGAATAAACAGCTCGACAACTGCCTTTGCGTTTGACAACTCAATGAAGCTACTGTCACTGTTGGTGTGAATAGAGACCAATAAATGGTGCTTCATACATGGCTGTAGCAGCCTACAGACTTCAGAGTCTCTATCCCAGTGTGGCACACATCACTTGCCTTGCACACGCATTGTACAGAGCTGTAGAAGAGGTGAAATTAAATTGCACTGATGTGAGCCAACCGATCTCCTCTAGCAAGAAAATCTATGTGAAAGCTCCACTAAGAGTACAAAAATTAAAGAGCAGGGAGCTTCCCTCCATTTCCCCCTCAGCTTGTACTTACACAATGAGGTTCTTGGGTTAATGTTGTTGAGTATTACTGTACCTATTACACCAAAACAAGATGATCTTTTCTGAGCCTGATAGTGATTAATAAAGTGCTATCAGAACTGCCAAAGAGTTCTTTACAGATACGTTGTCTCTAAACTTGACATACATCAACGCGCTGTGTCATCCGAACAAGACACAGGTGCAAAGATGCGAGCTGGTGCCAGTGCCATAGAGACTCTCCACTTGCGCGAGTTCCACCTGCGCCACTGTCGGCGCTGAGCATGGAGGTAAGAATAGAGGGAGACACCATGATGTCACAGCTGTGAAGTTATGTGAAGCCGAGGGTAGCCATCTCAATCCGACCAAAACATTGCTGCTGTAAACTTGTGTGCATAGGCTTGTCGCTCACTTTTGGAAGGATTTTGCACTATTATGGTGACTTGTGTGGTGTTCGGATGTACAAATCTTTCTGATTGTGATGCGAAATCGAAGGGAATAACATTTCATGTGTAAGTTGTCTCGTTAAGTGTGATTTTACAACTTCATTGTGAATGAACGTGTGCTACATCGGTACTTGTACTATAGCGTGTTTTTCTCCTGTAGATTTCCTAAAAATGAAAGTCGGAAAGCTCTGTGGGAGAATGCCGTGAGGAGGAAGAATCGGTGTGCGTCGAAATGGAGCACTATATGTTCTCAGCATTTCCGAGAAGAGGACATAGACCGAACTTCCGTTTCAACAGTAAGGCTCCGAGAAAATGCTGTACCATCAGTTTTCCCTACACACCCAAAACATTTGCAAAAGGTATGTTAATTCAAAGAATTAAATTCTTAGTTTTCAAGTTCACATTTCAGTATAATACGTACGTATCGTCGATAATCAAAGTGTTGAGTAATTCACTTTGTCTTCATGATGTACCAAATTAAAAGCTAACACTACATTAACTGTCCTAAACAGGACACTGTGTAGATTTGCCATTCTATGTACCTCATTTCAGTAAATATTGGTGGTAATGAAGAGTGTTTCCCAGTAGTGTAATGTAACTGAAATGTCCCAGCATGTATTACAAACAAAATGTATTTATGGGTCTTTGGAGGGAGGGTATAGCTAACTTAGTTTTCAGTTTCTATTATTTAGTTTGTGATACACGTTTATTACTGAATTAACAACATTGTATCGTTTACATTGAAGGCTAGCTGTTCGTAATATTACATTAAAAACTATTTTTAATCAGAAGAAATGCGGAATTTCGCCTTTACGAGATTTTATTTTAAACAAAAACTTTGAAACAACTAATCTGATGACGTTACATGCATATATGCTGCAATTAGCGACTGTAATACACGCAGCGCTATAGCACACTGACAATGTTTTGGTCAGAGTGTCATGGCAGTGAGCCACGCCCCCATGGCTTCAAAACGTAGTACGGCTGGGATATGTAGCGCCATCTCCCCTTATTCTTACCTCCATGGCGCTGAGGGTAAAGATATCGACCTCGCCTCAGCCAATTGCTGACCGATTACCGTCCGCCAATGACCAGACGACAACGGAAAGAAGCCCGCTCGGACGATAGAAGAGCAGCTCTCGCCCACTTGTTTATAGATCATCGTCCAGGGCTGACTTGGACAGGGAACGTCTTTTAGTGAACTCTTAAAAGTGAACAGACAGTTCTTGTAAAAATTTCATTTGCTATGTACTGTGAAGTTTACCTTCAATCGCCGAGCGAGGTGGCGCAGTGCTTAGCACACTGGACTCGCATTCGGGAGGACGACGGTTCAATCCCGTCTCCGGCCATCCTGATTTAGGTTTTCCGTGATTTCCCTAAATCACTTCAGGCAAATGCTGGGATGGTTCCTATGAAAGGTCACGGCCGATTTCCTTCCCCATCCTTTCCCCACCCGAGCTTGCGCTCCGTCTCTAATGACCTCGTTGTCGACGGGACGTTAAACACTAATATCCTCCTCCTCCTCCTTACCTTCAATCATTTGCACTTAGCCATTGAGGGCCTCTTTTGTCTTATATTACATGCAGTATTGCAGACTTAATCATTCAACAAGTCACAAAGACAAGTAAACCTTTTTAACTCATTTGTGTGACTTTGTTGCTAATTTGTTGGAGTGTTGTTGAACCTTCATTCACCTATCCTGTCACCTGACCCTGGGGCACAGTTGTGTAATAGTGGCAGGGACAAATTGTCTTAGCGGTGTACTGCACCAGAAGCCATTCCACAAACTCTCAAACTCGGCCTGCCGTAACACGGTGGCAACTCGGCCTCCACAACAGTATCGACGAGCCCTTTACAAAACTGGTGATGTGAGTTTGCAAAACAACGCCAACTTTCCAGTGGTATCAAAAGGCATCACATGACTGTAAGCTGATGGTACTCAACTGTGTGATGCCCTGTCTATTGTGCAACACAAGCAAAGTGAGTTGCATTGAGCTCGTGTTCATCTGATCAATAAAGTGAACAACAAACTGCAAGGTGTTCTCCAGTCAATCAGCATATTAGTACTTACATTACTGTTCACACAACAATTTGACACTCGGCACGGTGGCTGATGGGAGCGACAGCTGCTGGAGATACCTTCACATCAGCCACCACACTAAGTGTCAACCTAGTTCCTGATGATGTTGTTTACATTACTAGAATGAATTGTCTATGCCTCGTTACTTCCTTGATTATTTCTCCTATTATTATTCCACATCCTTACTTCACAATACTTCGTATTACTTTTTCATTAAAATGTGTGTGGATACCTTTCTCTTCATTATTGTCTGGTTGGCAGTTGTCACCTTGTGCGTAGTCTCCTCATTCTTTGTTCACTATATCAATACCTTTGATAAATGTCAATAAACAGTTTGCCGTCATCTGCTAAAATATTATATATCTTTCTTGACATAGTAAGGTATCCTCTGCACCAACACTTTAGTTACAGGCTGTCCTCTATAGGATTGTCCACGTATTTTGAGCTTTTTAGCTACCACTCAATATACAGGGTGTCCCAAAATAATGTATACGCTCTTTGAAACAGAGAATATCGTTAATTACAGGAGACAGAAGTACAATTTTTATGGGTAATAATTAAGAAGGTGGTGAAAAACATAACAATGATTTCTTCTGTTTCAGGATTCTCAGCGAACATGGCGTTATCGTTTGAACAAAGGAAATGGATGCTATAGTGTTACTGGAAAACAGAGAATGTGAGTGTCGTATGCTGACATGTTGTTGTTGTTGTTGTGGTCTTCAGTCCTGAGACTGGTTTGATGCAGCTCTCCATGCTACTCTATCCTGTGCAAGCTTCTTCATCTCCCAGTACCTACTGCAACCTACATCCTTCTGAATCTGCTTAACGTATTCATCTCTTGGTCTCCCTCTACGATTTTTACCCTCCACGCTGCCCTCCAATGCTAAATTTGTGATCCCTTCATGCCTCAAAACATGTCCTACCAACCGATCCCTTCTTCTAGTCAAGTTGTGCCACAAACTTCTCTTCTCCCCAATCTTATTCAATACCTCCTTATTAGTTACGTGATCTACCCACCTTATCTTTAGCATTCTTCTGTAGCACCACATTTCAAAAGCTTCTATTCTCTTCTTGTCCAAACTAGTTATTGTCCATGTCTCACTTCCATACATGGCTATACTCCATACAAATACTTTCAGAAATGACTTCCTGACACTTAAATCTATACTCGACGTTAACAAATTTCTCTTCTTCAGAAACGATTTCCTTGCCATTGCCAGTCTACATTTTATATCCTCTCTACTTTGACCATCATCAGTTATTTTACTCCCCAAATAGCAAAACTCCTTTACTACTTTAAGTGTCTTATTTCCTAATCTAATTCCCTCAGCATCACCCGATTTAATTTGACTACATTCCATTATCCTCGTTTTGCTTTTGTTGATGTTCATCTTATATCCTCCTTTCAAGACACTGTCCATTCCGTTCAACTGCTCTTCCAAGTCCTTTGCTGTCTCTGACAGAATTACAATGTCATCGGCGAACGTCAAAGTTTTTACTTCTTCTCCATGAATTTTAATACCTTCCCCGAATTTTTCTTTTGTTTCCTTTACTGCTTGCTCAATATACAGATTGAATAACATTGGGGAGAGGCTACAACCCTGTCTCACTCCTTTCCCAACCACTGCTTCCCTTTCATGCCCCTCGACTCTTATAACTGCCATCTGGTTTCTGTACAAATTGTAAATAGCCCTTCGCTCCCTGTATTTGACCCCTGCCACCTTCAGAATTTGAAAGAGAGTATTCCCGTTAACATTGTCAAAAGCCTTCTCTAAGTCTACAAATGCTAGAAATGTAGGTTTTCCTTTTCTTAATCTTTCTTCTAAGATAACTCGTAAGGTTAGTATTGCCTCGTGTGTTCCAACGTTTCTACGGAATCCAAACTGATCTTCCCCGAGGTCTGCTTCTACCAGTTTTTCCATTCGTCTGTAAAGAATTCGCATTAGTATTTTGCAGCTGTGACTTATTAAACTGATAGTTCGGTAATTTTCACATCTGTCAACACCTGCTTTCTTTGGGATTGGAATTATTATATTCTTCTTGAAGTCTGAGGGTATTTTGCCTGTCTCATACATCTTGCTCACCAGATGGTAGAGTTTTGTCAGGACTGGCTCTCCCAAGGTTGTCAGTAGTTCTAATGGAATGTTGTCTACACCGGGGTCCTTGTTTCGACTCAGGTCTTTCAGTGCTCTGTCAAACTCTTCACGCAAAATCATATCTCCCATTTCATCATCATGTACATCCTCTTCCATTTCCATAGTATTGTCCTCAAGTACATCGCCCTTGTATAAACCCTCTATATGCTCCTTCCACTTTTCTGCCTTCCCTTCTTTACTTAGAACTGGGTTGACATCTGAGCTCTTGATATTCATACAAGTGGTTCTCTTCTCTCCAAAGGTCTCTTGAATTTTCCTGTAGGCAGTATCTATCTTACCCCTAGTGAGACAAGCCTCTACATCCTTACATTTGTCCTCTAGCCATCCCTGCTTAGCCATTTTGCACTTCCTGTCGATCTCATTTTTGAGACGTTTGTATTCCTTTTTGCCTGCTTGATTTACTGCATTTTTATATTTTCTCCTTTCATCAATTAAATTCAATATTTCTTCTGTTACCCAAGGATTTCTATTAGCCCTCGTCTTTTTACCTACTTGATCGTCTGCTGCCTTCACTACTTCATCCCTCAGAGCTACCCATTCTTCTTCTACTGTATTTCTTTCCCCCATTCCTGTCAATTGTTCCCTTATGCTCTGAAACTCTGTACAACCTCTGGTTCTTTCAGTTTATCCAGGTCCCATCTCCTTAAATTCCCACCTTTTTGCAGTTTCTTCAGTTTCAATCTGCAGTTCATAACCAATAGATTGTGGTCAGAATCCACATCTGCCCCCGGAAATGTCTTACAATTTAAAACCAGGTTCCTAAATCTCTGTCTTACCATTATATAATCTATCTGATACCTTTTAGTATCTCCGCGATTCTTCCAGGTATGCAACCTTCTTATATGGTTCTTGAACCAAGTGTTGGCTATGATTAAGTCATGCTCTGTGCAAAATTCTACAAGGCGGCTTCCTCTTTCATTTCTTCCCCCCAATCCATATTCACCTACTATGTTTCCTTCTCTCCCTTTTCCTACTGACGAGTTCCAGTCACCCATGACTATTAAATTTTCGTATCCCTTCACTACCTGAATAATTTCTTTTATCTCGTCATACGTTTCATCTATTTCTTCATCATCTGCAGAGCTAGTTGGCGTATAAACTTGTACTACTGTAGTAGGCATGGGCTTTGTGTCTATCTTGGCGACAATAATGCGTTCACTATGCTGTTTGTAGTAGCTAATCCGCATTCCTATTTTTTTATTCATTATTAAACCTACTCCTGCATTACCCCTATTTGATTTTGCATTTATAACCCTGTAATCACGTGACCAAAAGTCTTGTTCCTCCTGCCACCGAACTTCACTAATTCCCACTATATCTAACTTTAACCTATCCATTTCCCTTTTTAAATTTTCTAACCTACCTGCCCGATTAAGGGATCTGACATTCCACGCTCCGATCCGTAGAACGCCAGTTTTCTTTCTCCTGATAACGACATCCTCTTGAGTAGTCCCCACCTGGAGATCTGAATGGGGGACTATTTTACCTCCGGTATATTTTACCCAAGAGGACGCCATCATCATTTAATCATACAGTAAAGCTGCATGTCCTCGGGAAAAATTGGAGACATTGGAGAGCTGAATTTGGAATACCACCACCAACAAGAGTAACAATTCTAATAATCAGAGATAAGTTTGAAATCGAAGAAACAGTGCAGAATGAGAAGAAGAGAAATAGCGGACGAAAGAGAAGTTCAACAGACAACGAGGGTTTTGATGCAGTAATCCAGGCATACACACGATCCCCGAAGAAATATGTGAGGCAATGCTCTCATGGGACTGGGATCTGCAGAAGCAGGGGTCATACAATTTTGCCATCTCAGAACTTTAAGCCTTACATTCCAAGACTTCTCCATGCTCTTAACGAGGATGATCCTGATAGGCGAAGCGAATTTTGTGAGTGGCACATTAACAGATGTGAAGAAGAGCAATGTTTCCAAGATCGAATTATTTGGTCAGATGATGCGACGTTTGAACTTGATGGAGCAATTAACAACCATAATTGCGTGTACTGGGCCAGGGAGAATCCATACGTAACTGAGCAAAGGCATGTTAATCTACTAGGAGTAACAGTCTGGTGTGGTCTGTCTTCTAGAGTGTTAATCAGGCTGTACTTCTTCAACAACACTGTCACGGGTGACTCGTACTTGGAAATGTTGTAAATGATAACTCCTGGTCTTAGCGTTGTGTCTGGAATGGAAGATTATTACTTTCAACAGGATGGGGCGCCACCTCACTTTCACCTGGATGTGAAGACATTTCTCAATCATACATTCCGTACCAGATGGATAGGACGAAGACGGAGTGTGGAGTATCCCACTCAATCTCCAGATTTAACTCCTCTAGACTTCTTTCTTTGGGGTACTCTCAAGAATACAGTTTACACTGTGAGACCACACACACTGGATGACCTTAGAGAGCAAATTAAACAAGTCTGTGCTGCTATTCCGTTGGAAACAATAACATTGGCATGTCGCTCAGTTGTAAGTCTTTGTCGATAGTGTATTGCGATGGACAGACACCACTTTGAACATTTACCATCTTAAGTCGGGCCATGAGGCACCTAGTACCACTAAAATTGTATTTCTAACCCCTTTCATTAAAGAGATGTTCAGTTTCAAAGAATGTATACATTATTTTGGGACATTCTGTATTTCTTATAACTACCAGGATGCCAACTATTACTATAATATTTTGGGCCAAATAACTCTAGCATTAACTTTTCCTGTGTGCGGGACAACCAGTACTTCTTAAACATTTCCTGAAAATCATTCCAAGAAGGGAATTCTTCGAATGACCAGTTCCTCATTTAGCATCATCCTCTTCCAAATAACTCAGGGAAAAATCAGTTTTTTGGATTCATCACAACACTTAAGCAGGGACTTATAAAATATCTTTAAAAACATGTAGAATGTACATCTGCCTCTGGGTTTAACTTAATACCTCCAGTTTCAATATTTGCATAAGTAGTATCCAATTTATTATTAAAGTCAGATTTTAATTCTGCAAAAATCTTGAATAGCTCTTCCATCTCATATTGGCATATGGTAAAACCATAACGAGTTTGCACCTAATATTCTACTGCTGCTAACTTGAGGCTAAACAAATGCTGTATCGTTATAAGAGGCATAGGGGAAAGCTAGTGTGCAGGGGTTTACTCCAATTCACTACTACCAATGTCACATCATCATAACATCTGTGCTTAACATACAAAGGATTACACCATAATATAATTGTGACATTAAATCTAAAATAAATGCTCCAAACTTGATCAGTGTAGGCTTAAGTATATTATTTTTAACATTTTAAGGTCTCAGAATGATCAAATGAATATGAAGGGCTTATTTCAATAGTCGTACAAGTACATTTTTGTTCATTCTGAGATGCAGAGTCCTAAAATTAAATGAGCGCTGAAAAATCTGCAGTTGAGATACCAGAAATATTCAATTATACTATTGAAATAAGCCCTTCATATGTCAGGCAAAATATACGACCTTAAGAAAAAATAGTGGCACTAAATAATAGAACTAGAGAGCTAAAAACTGGTCATAATATACAAATGCACATCATGTACATCACAATCAAAAGTTATTTGGGTTTTTATGAAAAATTAAAGGCTCTAAATACTAGACTTAGAAACATCCTCAGTAAGATGTAAACTTCTTCTATATGTAGCACCAATATGTTACCTCTTTTGGTTTTCAAATTATTTACTAAAAACCAAATTTGAAATGAAGTCCTTACTCATAATTGATTATCATTTGTATTTGTAATAGAAAGTTGTACTTACAGTACGCGATTGCAATAGTGCAGTAATACAGCTATAGCAAGTTTCGGGACAGTTCATAAATAACTATGAGAACAAGGAATCTTAAAAAGGCAGTTCAGAGGTCATGTTCTACTGTCGATTCCGCTTTAAAAAATTGTAGCCAGCTAAAACATTTTAATAACTAAACCAAACTTAATTCTATTTATATACAAATTGAGAAGATTACAAATTGTTAAACAATTATTATTAATTAATACGTGTCCGAGAAATGGGCCTTTTAGATTCTGACCCTGTCCCTAGGACGACTGATAGCAGATGTTCCCTTTGGTGGTCCACTGTGGCCATATATAAATATGGCCTGAGAGGCAGTTAGGAGAGACACTTTGAACCAGGATATCAATATGTTCATGTCAGTCAAATGCCTGCTTGCCTGGTGTCTTGGACGACGTCAGAGCTTGGCAGAGTTGAATGCGATTTTCCATAAAAGCTGGAAGTGAACCTGTGAAGATATTCCACTATCCTGGTTCCCTTAAATTTCACAGAAGTAACTGTGTGTCGCCCACAATGCTGACAAAACCACGTGGCAAGTGAGGAAGTTATTTTTCCGCTATATTGGCAAGGAAGTAACTTTTGGTGATTAGAAATCAGGATGATATACCATTTTACTTGGAAGTTCCCACAGTGGTCATCTCTGCACTGTTAATAGTGCTGTTTCTGAAACGATTATTATTATTATTATTATTATTATTATTTCCTTCACTTTCTCAGACGTTAAGTCCGGTTAAAAATGGAGTGACGCGGACCTTGATCAAGCGTCACTTCCTTTTAACTGTACGGTATGTGTTATATTGCATTTAGGAACTTTCGGGTAATTGAACATGTATCAATAATTACGGATTTCTGTAGTTGTATATATATGTTTGGATGTAGCTGTATTGCATTGATGTACTGGTGGATATTGTGTGGTATGACTCGTGTAGTTGATAGTATAATTGGTATGATGTCAACTTTATCCTGATGCCACATGTCTTTGACTTCCTCAGCCAGTTGGATGTATTTTTCAATTTTTTCTCCTGTTTTCTTTTGTATATTTGTTGTATTGGGTATGGATATTTCGATTAGTTGTGTTAATTTCTTCTTTTTATTGGTGAGTATGATGTCAGGTTTGTTATGTGGCGTTGTTTTATTTGTTATAATGGTTCTGTTCCAGTATAATTTGTATTCATCATTCTCCAGTACATTTTGTGGTGTATACTTGTATGTAGGAATGTGTTGTTTTAAAAGTTTATGTTGTAAGGCAAGCTGTTGATGTATTATTTTTGTGACATTGTCATGTCTTCTGGGGTATACTGTATTTGCTAGTATTGTACATCCACTTGTGATGTGATCTACTGTTTCTATTTGTTGTTTACAAAGTCTGCATTTATCCGTTGTGGTATTGGGATCTTTAATAATATGCTTGCTGTAATACCTGGTGTTTATTGTTTGATCCTGTATTGCAATCATGAATCCTTCTGTCTCACTGTATATATTGCCTTTTCTTAGCCATGTGTTGGATGCGTCTTGATCAATGTGTGGCTGTGTTAGATGATACGGGTGCTTGCCATGAAGCGTTTTCTTTTTCCAATTTACTTTCTTCGTATCTGTTGATGTTATGTGATGTAAAGGGTTGTAGAAGTGGTTATGAAATTGCAGTGGTGTAGCCGATGTATTTACATGAGTGATTGCCTTGTGTATTTTGCTAGTTTCTGCTCGTTCTAGAAAGAAATTTCTTAAATTGTCTACCTGTCCATAATGTAGGTTTTTTATGTCGATAAATCCCCTTCCTTCTTCCTTTCTGCTTAATGTGAATCTTTCTGTTGCTGAATGTATATGATGTATTCTATATTTGTGGCATTGTGATCGTGTAAGTGTATTGAGTGCTTCTAGGTCTGTGTTACTCCATTTCACTACTCCAAATGAGTAGGTCAATATTGGTATGGCATAAGTATTTATAGCTTTTGTCTTGTTTCTTGCTGTCAATTCTGTTTTCAGTATTTTTGTTAGTCTTTGTCTATATTTTTCTTTTAGTTCTTCTTTAATATTTGTATTATCTATTCCTATTTTTTGTGTGTATCCTAGATATTTATAGGCATCCGTTTTTTCCATCGCTTCTATGCAGTCGCTGTGGTTATCCAATATGTAATCTTCTTGTTTAGTGTGTTTTCCCTTGACTATGCTATTTTTCTTACATTTGTCTGTTCCAAAAGCCATACTTATATCATTGCTGAATCCTTCTGTTATCTTTAGTAATTGATTGAGTTGTTGATTTGTTGCTGCCAGTAGTTTTAGATCACCCATGTATAGCAAATGTGTGATTTTGTGTGGGTATGTTCCAGTAATATTGTATCCATAATTTGTATTATTTAGCATGTTGGATAGTGGGTTTAGAGCAAGGCAGAACCAGAAAGGACTTAATGAGTCTCCTTGGTATATTCCACGCTTAATCTGTATTGGCTGTGATATGATATTATTTGAATTTGTTTGGATATTAAGTGTGGTTTTCCAATTTTTCATTACCATGTTTAGGAACTGTATCAATTTAGGATCTACTTTGTATAGTTCCAATATTTGTGGTAACCATGAGTGGGGTACACTATCAAAAGCTTTTTGGTAAACAATGTATGCGTAGTGTAGCGACCTTTGTTTAGTTTTAGCTTGATATGTCACCTCTGCATCTATTATCAGTTGCTCTTTACACCCTCGTGCTCCTTTGCAACAGCCTTTTTGTTCTTCATTTATAATTTAGTTCTGTGTTGTATGTGTCATTAATTTCTGTTTAATGACTGAAGTTAATATTTTGTATATTGTTGGTAGGCATGTTATGGGCCGATATTTAGCTGGGTTCGCTGTGTCTGCTTGATCTTTAGGTTTCAGATATGTTATTCCGTGTGTAAGTGTATCAGGGAATGTGTATGGGTCTGCAATGTAATGGTTAAATAATTTAGTTAGATGTGAATGAATTGAGGTGAACTTCTTTAACCAGAAATTTGCTATTTTATCATTTCCAGGGGCTTTCCAATTGTGAGTAGAATTAATTGCTTGGGTGACTTCATGTTGCAAAATTATCACTTCAGGCATTTGTGGTATCATTTTGTATGTGTATGTTTCTGCTTGTATCCATCGTGCATGCCTGTTATGTTGTACCGGGTTTGACCATATGTTGCTCCAGAAGTGTTCCATGTCTGTTATGTTTGGTGGATTGTTTATTTTAATGTGTGTGTTATCTATTGTCTGGTAAAATTTCTTTTGGTTTGTGTTGAATGTTTGGTTTTGTTTCCTTCTATTTTCACTTTTTTTGTATCTTCTGAGTCGTTTGGCTAATGCTTGTAATTTCTGCTTCTTTTCGTCTAATTGCTCTGTCGCTCCTTGTTGTGAGATTTTACTCAACCTTTTTCGTTTTCTTTCCGAGATTTCATTTCTTATAAATTGTGTTAGCTGTCTGATGTCTTTTCTCAGTTTTTCTATTTTGATCTGCAGCCTGTGTTGCCATGCTGGTTTTGTGGGTTTCTTCTGTGTGTTTGTTGGTTCTGATCTCTGCCTAGTGTGTATATTTAGTGTAGTGAGTGCTCCTATATAAACCAGTAGTTGTAACTCTTCCATAGTTGTGTTTTCATTTATTTTGTTGTGTATGATTGTGTTGTTAGTTTTTATTGTTGTTTCGACTTGTGGGTTATTTGGTGGTCTATGCAAGAATGGTCTAATGTCTGTATTTGTGTCTTTGTATTCTATATATGTTAGCTGAAATTTTTCTTCTATATCTAACATCTGTGTCACTTCGTGTTCTATTTGTGCTTGTTCTGTTGGCTGTCTTAAGATTTCGTTTTCCTCTAATTGTTTAATTGGTGCGTGTTGTTCTTTGTTTGTTTGCTCTGGGATGTTTGAGTCCATTACTGTATTTTCTTCTTCTTCTTCTGATTGCACATTATTTTGTTCCAGTATTTGTTGTACTTGTTGTTTGATGTTTTCTAATTCTGACTGGGGTATCCTGTTATTTTTTATTATTACACAGATCTGATCAGCTAGTCGTTGTTCTGTTAAAAATTTTAATTCTGGGTATCTGGTAATAAATGTTGTGTATACTTGTGATCTGTATCCAGTTGTGTTGGTTCCTAGGTTTGTTGCTTGGTAATAACAGATTAACTTCATCTGACCATCTCATCCTCTGTCTTTGTTTTCCTTCTAGGGTGGTTGCAGGAAGCATATCCTGCAAAACACCTCTATTTGGATTTAAATCATTTTCCAGTTGGCTAGCAGTGTCGTTACCATTATTATTATTATTATTATTATTATTATTATTATCAGGGACATTATTATATTTTGTACATGTGAACTTTTACAGAATATAGCAATCAGTTAAAACTCAAAAGTTTTACTAATAGTCGTAGTTCCTGATCCTGCTGAGTAAACAGCAAAGAGGCACATTTTCTTTCAGTGAGCATAAAGAGGAATCTGGACTTGCAGACTGGAAATTATGCTCAGTATGTTCTCCGCTACTTTCTGCCAGACTGCAAAAGTAGTTTCCAGGCTCTTGTAAATATCAAAGGAAGGTGTAAAGCATGCACACAAAATTTAAGTGCTTATTCATAACTACATAACAAAAGAAATGACCATTTGAATATTTACCCGCGACCCCATAACTGTCAAGCTGGCGTATATATATTTCGTTCAACATCTCTGTTTTTGGATGTAGACACTTTTAAATTATTTCACAGTAGGTACTACTGTCACAAAAAAGTAGTATGAATTAAGTACAGCTCACCACAGTTGCTGTGCAGCATGGTGTGTAGCGGACACTGATGGCGAGCTGGATCACTGTGCCAGGTGGACTCCATTGCTTCTCAATTCTATGACATAGTTCTGGAACCAATGAAACAGTTTTAGTCCTTAGAAATTGTGATTGACGATCTTCCCACTCATTCTTCAACAGCAGAGTTGATGGCTTTAATAATTACTCATCAACCAAGCAGGTATTCTAAAGTTTCTTTATTGAATTGCTGGTAATGGCTCGTGTGCTACTATAATCTCAACTATTGGTCACATAGTTAAGAACAACAACAATATTTTTCGATGAAACCCCCTTCAAAATCGTTATTTTTTCCTGGGTTTCTGTTTATTTTTCTTATTCAGATTTACAGCACAGAAGTAGTCTGGGCTCTTCAATGAGTTGTCAGGATGAAGTGTTTTCCCTTTTGTGAGACAGTATGTTTAGATTACGGCCATTATTTCAATTTCTGATCTACTTCTTTATTGAGTGTTCTGACAATCATGTAATTCTTCTTTAATGTGGACTAATTCCCCACTGCACCTCCTCAGGTGGTGGAAGCTGTAAACTTTGTTAATTAATTATTAATTAAGATCAACCGCTACACAATTCTCATATTCTTCAAGTTTAAGATAGACCTTCTCTTTCAGCCACTTTAGTGAGACCTGTGGTACCTATGAAGGTAATATACTAAAACGTCTTGTAACTAGACACTTGTAACTACACTGCGTTTTCTCTAGTTGTTTGTGTATCTGTTTTTAATATTTGATAAGTATTATGTTTGTGCACAGGCTGCCTTAGGCTATACTGGTGGTGGTTTTCTTTTAAAGCAAAGGGACAACTCTGTATGAAGAGACATGTAACTATTAATACAATTTACTGTTTGGAATTAGGCCCACAAGATGTTTCAGTTATGGAAACAGCTAATGCTCTACTTCTGCTACATTTTTTTTCTCCAGGAGAATCACCCCACCCAACAAAACCAAATCTTATATAAAAGTGAAAGAATGCACAATATGAACAAAGGTACAGTTTTTCAGAAAGACATTTATGTAGTTTACTCAACAGATAAAATCTGCATCCATATACATGCCAAGTAGTTTACCAGATATTCATTGGCATTAAACCAAGTATTTGATAACTTGAAGAACTCACCGTTTTGTAGTTTCAGTTTGTTCACATCTTTTCCAGAATTTGCAGTCATTGTGTCATCTGCATCATGTACAGATATACATGACAAATTACTCTGAAGATCATTAACAAACATTGCAAATGACAGTGACTGAAGAATTGATCCTTAGGCAAAGGTTCCAAGTCGTGGATGCCATAATGCCTTGGTATCTCCAGTTTACTAAATCAAATACATTAATCAGATCAGCTAGAGTGCCTTCAGTAGATGTTTTTGATTCAAAAGAAGCTTGCACGAAAGAAATAACATTTTCACATCTTTGAATATGAACCATTGGGGCCTGAAACCACACTGAGACCTAGTGAATTATAAACAGTGTGTATAAAAACAATCATCTGATTTCGCACATCAACATTTCTGAAACTAAAAATAAAATATACAATGAACTTTGTTTTTTGATGAATGGGATACTCAAAAAGTTTTTTCAACTTAAAAGGTCATATTTTTTTTATTAAAGTTGGGTATGGGAGTGAACATCTTGTAGCAATCACTTGGGAACATCCAGTATGCTAATGAGGCAGTTATTTGCTTGAGACAGCATTCATTTTAAAATCATTTTTGAATGAGTAACATCAATTTTGAAATCTTTTTTGAGCTATATTTGTGGCTCTGTAGCAAGATCTAGTACACGTATGCAAGCTGTCATGCCACCTCACATTAAATTAGAAGTAACACTGACACATCTGGCAAACTGATGTCACTGCAATATTTTTATATGTTTGTTTCACTGGTGCAGCACTTATTTTGTAATCAGAATTTATAAAGCTGTGGAGAAAAGTAATCACTCAGTAACAGCGCCAATATGAACACTGTCATATTTGCATAGGATTTTAATGATGGACAAGAGTAGTTTTAATTCTCTAAAGTTAAAAATAAACTTCTATTTCGCCATAATACTTACACTCAATGACTAAAGCAAGACCTTATTATCACTATACTGAAATAAAAAATACCTTTACAGTATTGAGTGTTCTGCTGTAATATGAACTTCGACAAGTCCATTCTGCCAGTAACGATACTGTTTAATCATTTCGTCGCTTTGAAAGATGATATGTTACTCTGATACAAATAAATGATTATAAAGAGTTGTTGAATGTTAAAAAGATGTCCCTGTCACATAGTTTAAGAATATTTTGTCACTTTAGAAGGTATTCATTAACTTAGTTGAAGAACAAGCACATTATTTTGGTATGATACTAACTTTTCACGTAAATAAACAAACAATTCTAGATCTGTGCTGTTGAATGAATCAGAGTAGAATGAGAGCAGATCCACTAATCATAGTTGCTGAAACTTGTAGATGATGGTGGAGGAGGTAGAACGCCACTTAACTTTCAAAAGTTAGGTGTAAGTTGGTATAACAACATGCAAATTGCATGTTTCCACACGTATGTTGAATTATGGGAGTGGTAGCAGGGGATCTACTTGTAAGAAATTCATGCCAGTAGAAACCCAGCTTTAGAGCCAGGTATGGACTTCTGATTACCAAGAGCAGGGGAACTGGCCTTTGTAGCATTGTGACAACAAAATGAAAGATTAAATTTGTGTTAAGTAACATTAACATCATAGATAGCTTTTTCACACTTTCTGCTTCTACCTAATTTTATGTTAATGATAATCCAAGGAGATGGGATAGAGACCATGATGTGGAATATGAACTAGAAATAATTAAAAATACAGAAACATTATAATTAAAGTTCAACTTTCAAACCACTGTAGAAATAACACCACTGGTCAGAATAACTTCAAATTGATATGGAATATTATCGGAGAAGGGGGAAAACTTATGGCAGAAGAAAAACAAATAGTTACAAAATGTAGCAAAAGAGGGCGCTGTAAGCATCATGATTTAATAGTGGTCAACTAAAAATGAAGAATGAATCATACAACGATACCTAAGGTGTATGGTTGACTTTAAACAAACTGTACTACTCAGTGTGCATGGGTGTATAGTTGTGATACTGTTAGTTAAGTAAGCCCATCCACCATGGCAAGGTCATATCTCATAAGATGGGAAAAATCTATTTTTAATGTCCTGAGGTCAAAACCGCATAAAAAGCATCACTTACATGGGTTTTTAATTGTTCTGAGGCATAAAACCACATAAAAAGTATCAGTCACATCGGTTTTTAATTGTCCTGAAGCCAAAAACCGCATAAAAAGGATCAATCACATCGGTTTTTAATTGTCCAGAAGCAAAAAATCACATAAAAAGCATCAATAAAAATCAAATCGTATTATTAATTTCCATGTGACTGGCGCAAAACATGTGCAGTATGCTGTCCACCGTTTTCCACAACACTATGCCTATTGACACACAATCAACATGGGTTCAGAAAACATCGTTCCTGTGAAACACAACTAGCTCTTTATTCACCTGAGCAGCAATGTAGCAGGGCATGTATACACACCCACAGCAGCGAAAGGCAAGATGATGATAATCTGCATAACTTGTCATGAAAAAGACACTTCCACTTTCACATGGATGCTGGTTGTCATCTAACTTGGGAACACCCAGCTTATGGTGTGCATGTAGATATACTGCTGCCATGATGTAATATCATCTGCACACTCAGACAGAGAAAATACAGTAGCCTTGGTCTGTCTATTTATGTTTTAATTGTTGTTGACAATGATGATGATTTGATGAAGATGATGTATCTTCAGACTGGTTTGATGTAGCTCTCCACATGGACCACCTTGTGCAAGCCTCTTCATCTTTGCATTACCACTGCAACCTATATCCACTTTAATCTGCTTACTGTATACAAGCCTTGTTCTCCCTCTACAGTTAGTGCATTACATTTTACTGGGTACATTCTGTTTTCAGACAACAGACAAGGGAATTGTGATAAACGGAGATCACATCTTTTCTTTCTTTCCTTTCTTTCTTTCTTTATTTTTCTTTCTTTCTTTCTTTATATTTTTCTTTTTTTTTATGGTTGATGCAGCTGCTGTGGATCTCTTTTTAAAACTGTATTTTGCCTGATTGATTTCTCAGTCTTTCAAAGCTGATGCTTTAATGTTTTTCAGTGTGCTTAGCTCATCTCTGTTTTGTCTGATGTTCATTGCCACACATACAAATGTATACAGGTTGGAATTCTAAATTAGGGTGTTTTTGCTAAAAATGAGAATGTATTTGCAGGACATGCTGTAGGGATAAAAGAGTGAGACCTTGTGACTCCGAGAGATTTGTAAAGAAATAAGAACTGTTTCTTCTCATTGACATCGGGGACTTATAACATGGTGGATGTTTATAGGGACCCATTATTGCACTCATTATTTTTGCTCACTTAAGGCTCCAATTGTTTAAAAAAATAATCCTAACTTCACAATCAGCAGCAACAAAAGTTATGAAGTATAAGAAAAAACAAATAGGCCATTGGACCTAGTAGGTAGAATATGGACACCATGATGAAGGCAATCAAGAATTTACAAGACAGAGAGAGAGAGAGAGAGAGAGTTTCATGCAATGCTAAGCTTTTTCTTTTTATCGTGATCTTTACATCCTGGCGTATTTGTTTATTTTAATCATTTTAACATCTAGCTTATCAAAATATTTTATCATTATCAGTGAAGACAATGTTGTGTGCTGTGTAAACTCGTGATTTCCTTCAACATTATGTCCATATCTTACTTACAAGGCCAGATACCTTGTTTGTTTTATGTTACACTTTGTAACTTTTGCAGCTGCTCCTAATTGTCAAGTTGGAATTTTCTTGAAACAGTGGGGAGCCTTATACATGAGCAAAAATAATAGCTGTAACAATATAAATCCCCAATGTTACAGAGAAGAAACATTTCGCATTTGTTTACATAGCTCTGTGTGTCACATGATCCTGCCCTTGTATCACTATTAGCAAGTTCTGTAAATATGGTTTTATTTTCAGCAAATGTATCCTCATTTAAAGCTCCATTCTGTTTAGGCACATCTGCTTCTCTATTATTGTACAAAATTGTGACATATTTCAGAATGAAGATAACAACAACAACAAGAACAACAGTTAAAATATCTAATTGAGAAGTCATAATTTATTCTTCAAACAGTTGGAACCTTATATAAGCAAAAATAATAGATGTTATAATAGTTCCTTATAAATGTGCACCTCGTTATAAATCTCAGATGTTACAGAGAAGAAACAATTCTTATTTGTTTACGTCTCTCTCTAGGTCATGTGGTCTCACTGTTTTATTACCATAACATCTCCAGTACATGCTTTCATTTTAACCAAAAACATCTTTATTTATAACTCCAATCATTTTAGGCATATTTGCTTCTCATCTATTATCCAACAAGTATACCATGTTCAACAAGTAAGATGTAGTGTAAGTTCACATACTCCATATCATGTAACACAGATATGATAACAGTTTGAAATTCTGTTTACAGTACAGAGTTGGAAGGGCACGATATAATGAAATCAATTGCCTATCAATGTATGTGTCAAGGTCTCACTGCAATATTGTGAAGAAAGACAAAGGATTATACATAATAGATGGTGGGGTAAGTTATGTAATGTAGAGACTCGAAGTTAAAATAAACTGATTACTTCCTTGTAAACATTTGAGTATGAGTGTTTTATTTAATACACATTTTATTATTTAAACTGCTGCATGTAACTTTAAATGTCATATTGGCTTGAGGAATAGGCTCAAACCCTTTTTAATGTGTACTTGCTAGATCTAAACAACAGTATAATATAAGAGAAACCAGTGGAGTGAGGTGTGGCATATAGAAACATGCAGTAGAAAACAGTATTCATATTAGCTTTCGAGCTCTTACGCTTTCTCTAGAAAAAGTACACATATTTAGGCAGACAGACACCCAACCACATTCCTGCAGTGAGACTGGCTGTTGATTATCACTTATTGAGAGCACTTGCCTGCGCAGATGGTGGTGGGGAGGGAGGAGAGAAGAATGCACTAGAACTGAGGGGTTAGTAGGATAGTGTGAAGGAGGTCTTTCGACAGATGACTCAGTGTCTGCACAACAAGACAAAAGAAATTCAGAGGGTAGAGTTTGTAAGAGATAGAGAAAGGAAGTGGGGTTGAAAGGGATGGGAGGAAGGGAGAGGAAGGTAGAGATGAAGAGGGAGACAGGAAGGAAGGAGGAAGGATGGAAAAGGGTAGAAGGGAGGGGGGGGGGGGGGAGAGAGAGAGAGAGAATGCATGCCACCTCTGGGGGTGGGGGGAGAATGCTGGGAGAAGACAGTACATGATCTGGAGTGAAAAGGAGTGGTGAGGACAGAAGAGAGAAGGGAAAAGGTAATGAGGAACTGATTAACGGAGGTTTAGATCAGAGGAATTGCGTGAGTGCAGGATGTGTTGGAGAGGGAAGTCCCGCCTATGTAGTTCAGAGAAACTATTCTGGTAGGGGAATCCATTTGCGCAGTTACTGAAGCAGCTGTTGAAGTCATTTGTGCTGTGGTACACAGCATGTTCGGGAACTGGATGATCAAGTTTGCAGACTGCCACAGTTTGACGATGGCCACTCATGCAAGTAGACAATTGGTTACTTGTCATGCCCACATAGCATGCTGCAGAGTAATTGCAGCATAGCTGATGTAAACTTTTCGGATTTTACACATGACCTTGCCTTTTATTGGGTAGGAAATTCTCTGTCTGGATGGGCCCTGGGGGGCCCAAATGGTATCAAGTGATTGCCACAGCAGGTTATAGGCGTCACGGGATGTGGTTGTGGAGGGGCATGTGGTCAGCCCACTGCTGTTCTGGCCATTGTTAGTTTTTATGACCGTAACTACTACTTCTCAATGAAGTAGCTCCTTACGTGGTTGTCTCAACGACTGAGTGCATCCCGCTTACCAACATCCCAAGTGCTAGCCAAGCCTGACAGCACTTAACTTCAGTCATCTGATGGGAACCAGTATTATCAGTGTGGCAAGGCCATTGGCCATTGGAAAGGAAATGCTGTCATATATTAACAACTTATTGAATCATTCACTGTTAAGCTTGAGACTGTTGAGAGTCAGCAAGAGTGCTCCGAGGCAAGAAACCAGAGACACACTGTAGGTACAGGCGTAAATCGTAGCTTTTAGGTTACTCTAGGGAAATAGTAATGGAGGAAACTTACGAACTGCAAATGCTTGGACAGCTGTCCCAGGGTATAAGTCATGATAAAGAGAACTAATTAGCATCTCCACAACCATCTACATGTTGTTGTAAGTAGGCGATAATCATAAACAGGCATTTCTTAGCACATGCAGCAAGAATGACCATTACACCTAAGAATAGCCGCATCAGTAGTTTCACAGAAGTTAGATTGAGAGGTAAAATGAAGAAAACTGCTGAAGTAGAGGCCTCTGCTCATGAGATAGAAGCCTGCATCTGCAGGGTGAAGCATGGCGATGTAAAACACTGTTGTTCCTTACCGTACTAAGAAGGGCAGTGATGTTTAGCTTTCAGCTGGATGCTGTTGCTACCAAATGTACAGCTTGTTAGTCTGAATGCTAGAAGCAGTCATCCAGCAGAGAAGAAGAAGGGGAAGGATGCAAAATGGAGTTGGTTGGAGGCACCATGAAGGAGAAAAGCCCCATGTTAGACTGGCAAATGACTGTGACATTCCAGTAGTGTTAGTGGGGTGGCTGCAGAAACATTGTGCTGTCAGAATACTTTCTAAAGCCTCAGGTTTTCGTATTCCAAGTATTTGTCAGTCAGAGTGTTGGGATTACGTGTTGCTCAACACCAACCTTGGCTAATGTCCAATTTAAGTCTGTTTTCTCACTTTTAATGTTGCTCTCAAATGTTTGTACTTAATGAAGCACTGGGTGATTCTTCTTCTGTTCTCTCTCATCTATGTTTATAAATGGTCTTCAGTGTAGTAGTTAAGTTGGAATAAAGTAATTGATTGTTATGAAACTCTAGAATTCCTTGAGTCTCCTATAATATTGTGAAAGGATAGTTGCTACTCACCATATAGTGGAGATGCCGAGTCAGATAGGCACAACAAAAAGACTGTCGCAAAGTTGTTTTGTTGTCCACATCTTTGACCCAGCATCATTGCTATATGGTGAGTAGCAATTATCCTTTTCATAATATTGTCTTCATTCCATCCTGACTTTTCGATTGTTTGAGTCTCCTACAAGTATCCTCCAAGAGTCGCAAAATCCACACCACTTGTAGGTGCTCCCTGTGACAGTGTTTGGTGCTGACCCAAGGAGCTACCTGCTATCACTGGATGTTTGTCTTTCGGCATTTGCTCCTGACTGCTCGAAAACTATGTCTCACCTGAAACTCCCCTAAAGTTCTCATACACTTCATCTAGCCTATATCAGAACATTACAATGCATATGACTTGACTGCAGTACGAGGTGGTGGATGGTGGGTTGGTGTATGGAAGTGTCTTGCTCCTGTGTTGACCAGAAGGAAATGGCCCATGGGGTGCAGGATTGGGAGCTGTATGGCAAGGGTATTCTGTTGGTCTGGTGCTTGGCAAACCACTACTTTGGTTGATGTGGGTATGATTTAAGGTACAATGTCCCTCATCTCAGGGTGTAATGAGAGGTAGTTGAAAACCTGGTGAAGGGTGTGGTTGAGCTTTTTGTTGATCTTTTCAAGGCCAAGGTGATACTAGCAGATCAGAGGAGTGCTGGTCGGTGGCTGGTTAACAGGTTTACTGGTGTTTCAGGAGATGACACAGCAGATCTGTCTGTGGACTAGCTCGATAAAACCTTATTGACAGACAGTATCCTGTTCACATCGTGCAGTGTTCTACTGCCCACGCAGTTTACAGAGTATACTTATCTGTCCCTATTCCAAACCTACTCCGAATGCACCCCATGGGTCATTCCCTTGTGGTTAACTCCAGTGCAAAATATGTCCCACACACCTAACCATCTCCTATCACAGTCCACTCACTGGCATTTCTTAGCCAATAAAAGGCAGGGCCACATTTAAAAGCAACCATGTTTTGTGTCAGCTATGCTGCAGTTACTACCCAGTGTTCTATGTGGGCATGACAAGTAATCAACCATCTACTCGCATGAATAGTTACCTCCAAACTATGGCAAACTGCAAATATGACCAGCCAGTTGCCGAACATTTTGTGCACCACAACACAGGTGACTCCCACAACTATTTCACTAAGGGAGCCATTTGGATACTCCCTGGCAGCACTAGTTTCTTATAACTACACAGGTGGGAATTGTCTCTCCACCATATCCTGCACTTGTACAATCCCCTTGGCCTAAACCTCCATTTAACTGTCTACCACTGCCTCACCTGACCTTTTCCCTTCTCTCATCTGTCTACAGCATTCGTTTCCTGTCCAGATTATGTCCTGCTGCTCCCTCCCCCCCTCCTCCTGCCTCGTGTCGTGTCAAGTGGGCTCTCTCTCTCCCCCTCCCTCCCCCCTCTCTTTTTCCCTCTCCCCTCCCTCCCTCCCCTTTTTCTCTCCCCTCCCCTCTCCCCCCTCTTCTCTCCCCTCCCCCTCTCTTCCCCTCCCCTTCTTTTACTCCCACCTCTCCCTCCCCCTCTCCCTCCCCCTCTCCCTCCCCCTCTCCCTCCCCCTCTCCCTCCCCCTCTCCCTCCCCCTCTCCTCCCAGTCTACCTCCCCCCATCTGCCACCTCCCCTCCCCTCCTCTTACCCGCACCCTCTCCACTTCCCTCCTTACTCCCCTTCCCCTCCCCACTCCTCTCTCCCCCTTCCCCTCCCACCCCCTCCCTCTCTTGCCCCTATCCCTCTTCTCTCACTCCCTCCCCCTCCTATATCCTCCCCTCTCTCACCCCTCCCCATCTTCCCACTTCACCCCTCTCTCTCACCCCTGTCCCCCCTTTCCTTTCCCCTCTATTTTCTGCACTACTTTTGTCTTGGTGTGCAGCCACTGAGTCATCTGTCGAAAGATCTTCCCCACATTAATCCCACTATCCCTCCTTGCCTTGTGTGTCCTTCTCTACATCCTCAGCACCTGCAGCTGTGCAGGCAACTGCTCTCAATAATCAATAATCATTAGTCAACCTTTCTATAGTTGTGGGAGAGTGTGCTTGGGAGTTTGTGTGGTTGTGTGTGTGAATATGTGCATTTTTGCTGGAGGAAGGTAAAGAGCTCAAAAACTAGTGTGAATAATGTTTTCTGTTGCGTGTTTACATGTGTGATACATCAGTCCTCTACAGTCCTTATTTTATGTTTTAGTTCATCCAGAAATTTCCCTTGTTGTTATATGGCAATATGGCAGGCAGTGGGTTATAAATTCCTCTTATTGTTTCAATGTGAAAACAAATTGACTTTTTCAACTTTAACTGCCATGCATGCCTTAATCTATATTAGATCCTGCCAAATATATAACTGAAGCTGATTCCTTGTACTGATCTCCTCCTATAGCAGACCGTAGCAGAGTGAGTGGATTATTGACATTTTTTATAAAACTGTGCTTGAGTTCACTCTCATCTCGAGTATTGAATAATTTCTGTGATTCAAAAGTCCTTAACGTTAAAGGCAGATTTCAAAAGAAATGTCCGGAATGTCTATTCCAGTGCCGAACTGTAAATGAAATTCATGAATTTATTAAGTAGCGAACAGACCCAAATCTGAATACAAGAATGTTTTTATTCTGTCTGTATGTTTCTGCAAAATAGAGTACCTTCACTTAAATTTTTAAAAACAATAAAAACTCATAAAAGATGTGTATTCACTATATTTCTGTCTTAAATTACACAATTTTTCGATTTTTTTATGCTTCTTAAATAGCTGTTAAGTATTTTTGCAGAAACTATAGCCCATGTAGGAAGGTGTTATCACACAGTGAAGTGGAGCAGTAGAGAAGTGTGGAGGGGACAAGATTTACATAAGAAAGGCAGTAGAGAGTGGGCAGACAAAGTCTGCATTGCAAGACCTTGTTGCTGTGGGCAACAATCAGTTTCATTTGTTTTGGTTATGTGTTCCATTGATCATTCCCACAGTAACCATTATGATGTGGAATGTGTCAAGTGCATAATAAATGCATACATGAATCAATTTTTTTATGCTTAAAATTTTTATCATGTACCCCATATTATTAAATGGCACAAAACTCATATATTATACCTATAAATTTATTTATTCCTATTCAAGAATTCATGTATGGTCTGTCAAACATTTTATTTCATCTGGTAATTTATCAAAAAGTTTTACAGCAGCATATTTTACCCCTTCCTGTGCCAAATATAGGTAAAGAAGAGGAGAGTGTAAGTCTTTCTTCCTTCTAGTATCATAATCATGAATGTCACTGTTGTTTTTAAAATGGTCCATGTCATTGAGAACAAATTTTATTAGTGAGTAAATGTACTATGAGGCTGTTGTAAGAATTCCTAACCTTTTAAACAGATGCCTAGATGTGCGACTATGAGTCCCACAAATTATTCTAACCTCTTTCTTCTGAACAGTGAATACATTTGCCCAAGTGTTGAGTTACCCCAAAATATAATTCCGTATGACATCAGAGAGTGAAATTGTGCTAAGTATGTTAGCTTACTAATTTCTATATTCTCAGAATTGGCAATTATTCTGATTGCAAAGTTCCTGAACCTAGTCGCTTTAGGAGATCCAAAATATGAATTTTTCTCATCTATATGTCCACCTACAAACTTAGTATGCTCTACCCTGTCTACTGACTTCTGTTGATGTGTTATTTTTATTGAAGGAACTGTACTCCTTGTGGCAGAAAATTGGATGTACTGTGTTTTTTTTTTTAAGTTCAGAGCAAGCCCATTTGCAGAAAAGCAATGAACAACTTTTGCAAATTCATTATTTGTATCATTTTCTATTGGAGTTTCTTTTACTGGATAAATAATGATGCTTGCATAATCAACAAATAGTGTCAGGTTAGCTTCTTGTTTCAGAGAAGGTAGGAAGATCATTCATTTATATCAAGAACAGAAGGAGACCCGGGATCAAACCCTGTGGAACACCTAATGTAATTTCACTCCAGTTACATGAAGTGGCAAACTTCCTTAAATCATCTAAACCATAGAAAGAAACTTTTTTGTTTCCTCTTTTGTAGATATGGCTTAAACCATTCATATGCTGTTCCATTTATACTGTAGAGTTGCAAGTTCTGTAATATAATGTCATGGTTCACACAATCAGATGCTTAGGATAAGTCACAGAAAATTCCTATTGGCGATATTTTACTATTTAAAGACTCTATTACATGGACAGTGAAATTGTATATAGCTGTCTCAGTAGAACAGCATTTTTGAAATCCGAACTGTGATTTACTAAGTATCCCATTACTGTTGAGATGGCTAACCATTCTCGAGTACATTACATTCTTGGTGATTTTTGAAAATGCTGTAAGCAAGGATACTGACCGGTAATTATTGACATATGTGGTGTCCAATTTTTCCTAGAGAGGCTATGACAATGACATATTTTAAACTGTCTGGGAAAATACCTTGAGTTAGTGATGCATTACATATGTGACTCAGAACATCAGTTGTAAATTCTCCACATTGTTTTAATATCTTGTTAGAGATGTCATCTACTCCAACTGAACATTTATTTTTCAAAGATTTAATGATTTTCCTTATTTCATAAGAGGTTGTTAGGTGAAAATTAATTTAAGATTTCTCCAAACTGACTCTTCCACGTGCTGCTTGTTTTTTTTTCTTGAGCTGTTCTCACCAAGTTTTTTACCTACACTTAAGAAATGGTTGTTAAATACATTAGCTGCTTGTGTAGTTGTTAAATACATTAACTGCTTGTGTACTGTTGGTTAAAATAGTCTCATTCCCCTTAATAGTAATACTACATACCCCCGTGGTTACTTTTCCTGTCTCCCTTCTAACAACATTCCATATTGATTTGATTTTATTGCCCGAGTTGTTAATTTCATCTCTAACATATGTATCTCTTTATTTTCTGACAACTTCTTTCACTATGTTACAATAACTTTATAGTGTAAAATTACTCCTGGGTCTATACTAATTCTTGCTATCTCATACAGTTTTCTTTTTCTTTCTGAAGACATTTTAATACTTTTAGCAATCCAAGGTTTCTTTGAAAAATGGTGTTACATTTAGTAATTTTTTTGGGCAACAATGTTCAGAAGGGGATATAAACCTATCAAGATATATGTTGCATTTATCATTAGCATTTGGCTCATTATATAGGCACATCTCCCCAATTAACATTTCTTAAACTTTCTTTGAAGTGCTCTATAGGTACTGGACTGAGCAACCTTACACTGTTACTTAATGGTTTCTGAACTGTACACCCTGCTAGGTTTTGTAAGTTAATCAATTGTGCATCATGGTCTGATAATCCATTTGTCACAGGGAAAGCATGTGTTAGTTCTGCATCCTCTTGCTTTACAAATACATTATCTATTAGAGTGCTACTGTCTTGAGCTATATGTGTAGGGAAATTGATCATTGATTCTAAGTTACATGTCATTAATAACACTTCTTGTTCACTTTTCCTATCAGAGTTGCTTAGAAAGTTTATATTGAAATCACCACAGATTAATAACTTCTTCTTTCTGTCTGACGGACAGCATAATAGGAAGTCAAACGTTTTTCATGAATAGCTCCCATTCTCCTAATGGGGACCTGTGCACTGTTGCAAATATCAACATACACTAGCTAGCTGTAGTTCACATGCACAAACTTCAGAGTGCTGATCAACACAAAATTTGCTTACTTCTACAGTTCTGTATTTGTACCCTTGTTTTGTGTAAATGGCAATTCCTCCTTTATCCATGCTAGATCTGCAAGTGTAAGATGCTGAATTATACCCATTTGTACTGACACTTTCCATCCCCACAGTTACATGGTGTTCAGACAGACAAAGTATATCAATCACATTCTTATTTTTGAGATCATCTAAACACACTAATAGCTCATCTACTTTATTTTTTGTTTCCCTGATATTTTGGTGAAGTAAGTTGATAGTACCCATAGCTTTATCTCTATTTGCTGTACATATGGCTTCATTTGTACTATTTTTCTTGATTGTTGTCTGTCTGGACTTTGGCTTTAATCTAAAGAACCTGTTTGCCTGGTCCCATTAACCACAGCGATCGTCCCATGTGTAACTGTGGCCCTCCTTACAGTATCTACTAATAGAGAAGCGACCTTGTCTTTCCCCTTCATATTTAGGTGCAGGTGTATTCCCACTTACCAATAGCATCAACTGGAACAACACTTACATGAGATTTTGCCGGTGTCTGGGGCATCCTGTCCAGTCATGCCTTATAGCAGTGTTTATCCAGAGCCGATCATGGCATAGAAAGAGCTCCACAAACCCCACATTTGTGTGCCCATTTTCTGCTCCTGTTTTATCCAGGTCACTCCTAATGATTTATCTTGGATTCATAGCCAGGCTGTCTCCTGCTCCTCCAATTATAATAACCTGATGTTCCTTCTCAGAGTTCCTGCATAACTGACCTAAGTTTGCTGTCACCTGGCTAAGGCTAGCACATGGTTTCACAAAACTTGTGACCTATTACCCTGCGCCTAATTCGTCCTGAAGCCGCTGGCCTACACCCCTCCCATGACTGCTACCTAGAAGCAGAATTCTTCTTTTCCTATTCTAATTTAATCCCAACCTGTTTTTTCCTTTAAGCTAATATTCTGCTTCAACCTACATTCATCTACATCTGGGTGAGACCCTTCCTACATTGCCTCAGATAGCAAGTAAAACTGATGATGTGTTGAAATATGTGAGTGGAACAACAAATTTTAAAATCTGATTTGATTTGATTTGATTTTTTATTGGTCCAGTTTTATCATACAGCACAAATTGTACAATTGATATTGGACAGGTCAAATATAAGTTACAATAATACATAGTATAAGCAAAATAGTAGGCAAATTAAAAATAGGTACCTATTACAATTAATTTTGTTACGTATTCAGAAATTCTCTGGCAGAATAGAAACAGTGCTTTATTAGAAATGCCTTTAGTTTAGCTTTAAATATTGGATGAGTAGCATTTTTTATTTCCTCTGTTATCTTATTATGTAGTATTACACCAATGTTAATTATGCTCCTCTAATAGGTGGTTGTTCTGTGATATTTTTGATGTATATTTGATTTCCCTCTGGTACCATAGTTGTGTACATTTTTGTTCTGTAGCAGTTTGCTTGTTTTCAGGAGGTAGTCCCTAGTGAACAAGACAGTTTCATAAATGAATAAACTTGGAACATTTAGAACACTAAGCTCAGTAAAATGGGATTTACAGGAGTCCATCTTTTTAAGGCCACAAACTATTCTTAGAGCCCTTGTTGCATTCTAAAAACCTTTATACTATGAATTGAGTATCCCCAGAAAACGATCCCATATTGGACTAGTGAGTGGAACTGTGCATAGTATGCCTGCAGTACTGTTGTTTTGCTTGTTGTAGCCTTTAAAATTCTTAGGCCATAGCACACAGATTATAGTTTTCTAGACAAGTTATTTATATGTGTGCCCCACTTTAAGTCCTGCTGAACCAATAGACCCAAAAATTTTGTGACACTTACATTTTCTAGGGTATCATTTTTTAATTGTGCTTGAATAGACATTTGATTAGTTGGAGGAATTAAATGAAAATCGACACACACAGTTTTTTCTGTATTTATAATGAGTTTGTTTTTTTGTGAACCACTCAGAAAGTCTTTCCATAGAACTTTTTGCTGTGGAC
Source organism: Schistocerca americana (assembly GCF_021461395.2). NCBI lineage: Eukaryota > Metazoa > Arthropoda > Insecta > Orthoptera > Acrididae > Schistocerca > Schistocerca americana. The sequence goes on along the minus strand of NC_060121.1, from coordinate 11,666,905 downwards.
TGCAAAGTTTCTGGATTGGATCCAGTGAGCAATATGCTGGTGTCATCGGCAAACAGGATGGTTTTTGTGGGACTCGTATATTCAACTAAGCCATCCACATAAATCAAGAAGAGTAATGGACCTAAGATTGAGCCCTGCAGTACACCAAGTTTTATTGTTAATTCGCTAGAAAGTAAGGAGTTGTTTCTTATTTTATTAATTTTGTTGAATTCATACTGAAGTGATACTTTCTGCCTGCAGTTTTTTAGGTATGAAAACAACCAGCTATGTGCTACACCTCTTACTCCTCGTCTTTCTAATTTTTCGAGCAGAATGTTATGGTCCAGGATATCAAAGGCTTTTGATAGATCTAGAAAAATACCTGCAGCTAATTTATGTTGATCAAGGGATTTTAAAATGCAGTCTAAGAATTCGAAAATTGGTGTCTGTGTAGATTTAGACTTTCTAAAACCGTGTTGTTGTACTGTAAGTGGTGCATATTTATTTATGAAACTTAGAAGCCTGTCATAGAAGAGTTTTTCTAGAATTTTTAAGTAGAAACTTAACAGTGACACGGGTCGGTAGTTTGATATTTTTTTCCGAAGACCCTTTTTTTTAGCATTGGTGTAACTTTTGCTATTTTAAAAACATCTGGAAATACACCAGTTTTTAAAGAGAGGTTGAAAATTTTTGCCAAGGGTTTTCTATGTGGTGAGCACATGTTTTTAATATGAAATCAGGTACTTCATCAAGACCACTTGACATTTTATTGCTTAATGATTTAATTTTACTTATAATTTTATTGGGGTTTGTTTCATAAACATACATAGAAGCAGTCAAGATCACTGACTTGCTGGAGAAACTTGGGACTGGTCCTTGACAGTGTACTTGAATGAGGTCTTCAGCCAGTGAAGTGAAGTATTCACTGAATTTTTCCACTATCAAATTTGGGTCTGTGACTTTTGAGTCTTCTAGTGTTAATGATACATTCTTTTTCTTTGGAGCTGAACTACAAGTTTCTTTCTTTATAACTCTCCACGTGGATCTCATTTTGTTAGATGAGTTTCTTATCAAATTGTCATTCCACATAATTTTTGCCTCTTTGACTACTCTACCATAGATTCTTTTGTAGGCTTTTGAATAATCAGTAATAATGATCAGTCGGGTCAATATAACTTTTACTGACATCACAGAACTTTATTTGTTTTTTCACAAAGATAGCAGAGCCACCATGTTTGGAAAACTCTCGGCTAAAATGACTTGCTAATCTATATCCTGAGATTGAGGTTAATTTTACTTCGGCATTTCATAGCCAGTGTTCAGTAATGCAAATTGTATCTACATTTAGTGCATAGTGGAGTAGTGCTTCCAACATGGAAATTTTATTTGTGAGTGACTGAACATTATGGTGTACGATAGCAAACCCTGGGTATTTAATAACTTTAGTGGAAATGGTTTCTGATTCTTTATCCAATGGCATTTCTAATACAGCACTTACCCTAAAAATTTTCAGTACCTTTCTTGTGTATGGCTTCTGTTTTCTGGTGGCAATCAGTAGGTTAGTTAACTTCTGGAGCTTGTATAAGTTTTGCTTCATCCACATCTGACCTCTTCAGTTTAAACCGTTTCGTAATTTTCGTTTGGCTGATGACTTGATTGTTTGTTTCTCACCTAATCGGTTTAAACCACATTGTTTGGCAGATGGCACAGCTTGTAACTTGTCTAAAGCACTTCTTAATCTCCGTTTGTTTGTCACTTATACTTTTTTCTTCACTCTTCTTTGAGATGCGAGTACATATTTTTTCGGCTAGCAATTTCTTTCCATTAGTCGTCTACACGAGACATGAGCTGACTATGTTGTGTATGTTGCTCCACAGCTATAACCTCTGTGACGGCAGAAGGTGAAAACAGCTGATGCGGCTTTGTGAAGACTTTTTAAGTACAATTTTTCTCAAAAAAATGACCGTCTAACGATACAATCATCAAAATTGGTTACAGTGTTTATCATTTTAGTAAAAACTGAACAATATTATTAGTAAAAAATGTAGTAACAACCAGATTAACTTCAAGCAGAAACCAAAATTGCTATACTTGATTGACAACTGCTTCTACTACATAGAATTTTAAAAAAAAGTAAGTTTATATTTTTTGTGTGTGTGTGTGTGTGTGTGTGTGTGTGTGTGTGTGTTTTACTGTAGTTGAATGTAAATCACTGTGTGTAAAAAAGAATTACTTATCACAATTCTTTAAAATTATAGTGGTTGGGGGGAGAGATGATGTGAATTGTCCAGATCTGAAGTAATTATCATTTAGCCGCAGCAAAACTTGTCCATAAATGCGCACAGGTATAGATGCGTACACGTTAAGAACATTGTGGCATTGAATAAATGTTAATTCTTGTTAGTTTGGGTGCGCGTCGTGGTATTTACCTTTTCTCCCCAACGATGTACAACAACATGGCTGCGGCGGCTATTCTCTCTTCAGGTTGACTTCATCTCCAAAAAGGTCCATTTAAAAATGCAAGCCCTTGTCACATTGGGAAGTAGAAAATAAGGTGTAGCTAGGTACGAGAATGAAAACTTGTGTCTTCTGCATATTGTAACTTTTAATTAAAAGAATACTGGTAGAGTGCAATTACATACGTCTTTATTGCACCAGCTCAAAAGACCAACAAGACACCGAGATATATATACGAGGGCGGTTCAGAAAGTAACCTCCGATTGGTCACAGTGCGGGTTGTGGGGGGAGTAGCGACGCCATCTGTGCGTTCACGCACTCAACAGGTCAGTCGGCATCAAGCCGTGGTTGAGTGAACGCCGTACCTGCGCTAGTTTAGTTTTTGTGGCAGTTTGAAATGTGTGCTGCAATAGAAAACCCCGCCAAATGTGAAGTGCGTGCTGTCATAAGGTTTTTTACAGCCAAAGAATATTCTGCAGCAGCTATTCATCATGAGCTTTGTGCCGTGTATGGACCAAGAGTTATGAGTGAAGGAGTTGTCCGTGAATGGGTACGTTTATTTAAAAGTGGACGAGAAAACATTCATGATGAAGGGAGGAGTGGTTGACCATCATTGGTGACTGACGAACTCGTTCAGACAGTTGATGCAAAAGTTCATGAAAATCGACGTTTCTCAATGTCGGAGTTGTCTACTGGTTTTCCGCAGATTTCTAAGACTCTCTTGTACGAGATAGTGACAGCAAGATTGGGTTACCGTAAGTTCTGTGCACTATGGGTGCCCAAAATTCTTACCGACCACCACAAAACTCAAAGAATGGCCTCTGCATTAGACTTTCTGTCACGTTATGAGGACGAAGGAGAACCATTGTTAAACAGAATCGTGACCGGTGACGAAACCTGGATTAAGTACGTGAACCCTGAGACAAAAGAACAATCAAAGATGTGGGCACATTCAAATTCACCTACCAAACCAAGAAAAGCCTCGCAAGATTTTTTCTGCCAGAAAACTGATGGCAACGGTGTTTTGGGATGCCAAAGGGGTGTTGTTGGTTGAATTCATGGAACGTGGTACGACCATTAATCAAGACGTGTACTGTGAAACAATAAAAAAGTTACGACGGGCTATACAGAACAAACGCCGTGGTATGCTGACTTCCGGTATCGTTTTTTTGCACGATAACGCCCGTCCTCACTCTGCTCGCAGAACAACGGCCCTTCTTGAGTCCTTCAAGTGGGACGTTATCAACCATCCACCTTACAGCCCAGACCTGGCGCCAAGTGATTATCACCTCTTCATGCATTTGAAGAAATGGCTCGGGTCACAGCGGTTTGATGACGACGAAGAGCTCAAAGATGCGGTGACAGGCAGGCTCCAGGCACAAGCGGGTGATTTTTATGCAGAAGGAATTTCAAAGCTTGTGAAGAGATACGATAAGTGCCTCAATCGCTATGGAGACTATGTAGAAAAATAGTGCAAAGATGTAGTTGTAAGATGTATATATTAAAATATTTTTATTTAACTTGGTGTATTTTTTTAAATCAACCGGAGGTTACTTTCTGAACGGCCCTCGTATATATATAAACAAAGATGATGTAACTTACCAAACGAAAGTGTTGGTATGTTGATAGACACACTAACAAACACACACACAAAATTCAAGCTTTTGCAACCCACAGTTGCTTCATCAGGAAAGAGGGAAGGAGAGGGAAAGACAAAAGGATGTCGGTTTTAAGGGAGAGAGTAACGAGTCATTCCAATCCCGGGAGCGGAAAGACTTACCTTAGGGGGAGAAAGAGACAGGTATACACTCACACACACACATATCCATCCGCACATATACAGACACAAGCAGACATATATACATAAAGAGGTACATAAAAATCGATAGTTTTGTTTTTAAATTTTCTGTCAACGTAGATGTAATCATACCTCCCTATGATATCTCTGCCACGTGGGGATGGTGCGACTTTTTATTGATATGTGTAGGTCATTTAAAGAACCTACACAATTGCACCCCCCCCCCCCCTCCCTTGCCACCCCTTACCCCTTACCCCTCCCCATTTATTGTATACTGGAGTGATCCATATCACTGGTCGCTGGATGTCAGTATGCAGTGGTGGTGCATTAACACCATTTAACTTTTCTGTGCTTTAAACTCTTGGCCTGCCATTGTACTGAGACCTTCATTTGTGCCCAAGTTTACCTCATGTACTCTCAGAACATGCCATTACATAATGTTTGTATCTAATTTTGTTTAATGTACACTTTACACATTATTACTACCGCTATTTACAAAATAATAAATGAATAAATAAAGGTTGCATCAACAGGCACATTTGAATTCAGAGTCTGTAGTTTGATTATTGGAATTTAACTGCTGCTATTGCGGCATCGTCCAGAGTGCTCACCTCACATGAAATATGGTGCAGGTGCACTTGAGTTTGTTAATGCTGCTGTTAAGTTGAACTGTCCATGAATGTGCTACAGTTTCACTTGTTTACCAAAGTCAATAAAAGTGTTCATCCCTTTGCTGGAACATGGTGTGCTGAGGCTTATGCATAGTGGAACCATTGATACTGTGGTGAGGAGGTTCATCATTTATGGGCCAGGCATTTGTTCCTCTCATAATCCACATGTTTCAGTGGTTGAACCAAGCTCACGCTGTCAGCATTCTGAGGCAATTGAATGGATTCAACGTAAGTCTCCAATGCCCTTATTCTTTTCCATACCACGTCTGTGGTAGAATGCTTTGTCGATACTCAAGTCCACTGATGATACTAATGTTTGATACTCTTCAGCACTGGCACACGGTTTTTACAGGAACACACCATTGAATTGCGAGTTTCAAACCTTCATAAAATGTTCGTTGCATATTTGGTGTTATATTCAGCTCTACATTACATCACAGGCTGCCACGTAATCGTGACTTATTTAGTTTCATAATCGAAAGCAGTCTTTCATGCATTTATGTTGATCAAAACATTGTTATCACGTTTGCAATCTCATTATATGGACGTGGAATGTCGAGCTTCGGGACAGTTTCAACACAGATGGATTTGGCTTATAAACGGGAAATACATTGCAGATCGATAAGCTCCATCTGCAGTTGCCCAGGGGCGCTTTAAAATGAAATGCAAAACGGTCTCTAAAAGAGATCACAAGGAAATTTAGAACTGGCAGTGCGCTCAAATGTTTGGAAAACTATTTCTGTAATTCTTTTAACGAGACAGAAGTTTGTTCAAATTCATGTTTTCTTTAACACCAGTGAGTTTAGGGAAATGGACGGTGTTTTTTTTTTCATAATTTATCACCCGCACAATGCTATTTTTTTAAACATATCCCCGTCATATCCAAAATAGATTATTTCTCACCTTGCAACATCTTACTGTGGGCAGTGTGCAGTCAAATCCACGTAAAATGCAAAGTCTTCAGCCCATCCTGGGTGTTCCAATTTTCTTTCCTCCTTTCATTTTTCTTTCATAAATTTAACAATAGCGGGTTTCAATTTGAAAAATCGTTTCAGGCATGCCCCTTGACTTAACCAACGTACTTTGAAATAATGTAGTCCAGTTACAAAAGACCTGACACCCCTTTAATTTCCTGAACGGTTACAGATATCGAAACGAGGTTTCGTGCAATTGATAGTACCCTGAGGGGCACTGTTTTGTATGGATAATGCCCTGATATCAGGCATCAACCGAGATGTTGATACAAGTATGATTTTTTTTAATGGAAATGTATACTTTTCATAACTATATTCAGTAGGTCTTGGAAAGGCAGTTACGATGATATAGCGCTTTTATTACTGACACTGAAGCCTTTCGCAAGAGAATCCGAGAAATGCACTAAAACTGGGAAGCAATGAGGCGAGAGTAGGCCATTGCTGTGAAATAACACCAAGCTCTCAGACCAGACTCAGCCGTTATATGCCGATGCAGCAAGGCACGCCTTCGCTACTAAAATAAAACCTCATTTTGTATACGACCTAGAAACACCTACGATTTTTTTTGTGAGACTATGGCATATGCTAGTTTCTGGCGTATCAGATGGGACTAAGGAAAGCTGTTTCAATTGTACGTACTTTTCCAGGTTTTTGTTGGAACAACTACAGTTTTTCGAGCAGTTTTTCATTACTATTTTCACAGAATTTTCTTGACATTCATCTCATAATAGCGTGTCTAACTTTTGCACATTGGTGTACATGTCAGCATGCAAGAAATTATGAATCATAAATGATCTGCTGACAGACAACACAGTTTTGTTAGTTCTGGGGCACAGAGAAGTAAACAGTCGAAAAGCTTAATACAACGATGTAGACTGGCATGACCATGTTTACAATGTAATATCTGATTCCGGATGACTCAGTTTTAGAATATTTCTCTCATTCTTTTGCAAGGAGTTTCTACTACAAAATTAACAAGCATTGTATCACTGCAGTCGTCTTCTCATGCGCTTTCGGATGCCGTTAAGAAAGTATATCATTCTCTTTAAAAAATTATACTTGCCTCATAATCACGATCGATACAAAAGTGAAGATTCTGTATTACACACCAAATTACGTGTCCCTTAGCGTGCTATCATTGGCCCAAAACCTAGCTTCGGTATCTAAAATCATTCACGAAATAAAAGGGGTATTACGTCGTGCATGACTCATCCTGAATATACTCCCTTTGTCAGAAATGTTACAGGACAGATTAAAAAAAATATAGAAAATTGTACTTCAGTTACCAACGTTTCTGGAGGTCTTGAAATAAAGCAGGGAAATTTTCAACTTCTATGCTTGTAAGCTCATTTGTCACAGGCTGTCGTATGTATGTGATATCTTGATGGAGTTTTCTTTCAGTTGCATTCTTGAAAGGGCCTCGCTGCAGTTGCTTAATCATCGTCCACATTTCACTAGGGTTTTCCCAGCTTAACGCATATCTTATTTTTCACTCTTTGCTCAGAATCAGCATCGATTGTGTCACCAAAACTAATGCGCCAAGAATCCAGACAGGGTGTTGCTAAGCACAGCCTTGCCACATAGTGAGTTTCACGGAAACACGTGCAAGGTCATTTCGAGGACACACACATTAACATGAAAGCAACATTTGTTCCCTTTTGGTATTGCAAGCTCAGAAATAAAAAAAAGCCTGTCCTGGAACTTTTTCTGCGAAATGGATTAGTCTCCATACTCTTCGTACAGTTTCACTGAAACAGTTATACCTGACGGCATAGTAATGTATTCTACTTCCGAATATTTGCTACTTGAACCATCAATGTCATCACGTCAGCTACGTCTGCTAATTTAAAACAAAGTGCTTTTTGATGTACAGAACACAGAATCTCGTCTGCTAATCTTTGTAATTTCTGGTTCTTTCCTCGTCAACTAAAAAAATGGTTCAAATGGCTGTGAGCACTATGGGACTTAACTTCTGAGGCCATCAGTCCCCTAGAACTTAGAACTACTTAAACCTAACTAACCTAAGGACATCACACACATCCATGCCTGAGGCAGGATTCGAACCTGCGACCGTAGCGGTCCCGCGGTTCCGGACTGTAGTGCCTAGAACCGCTCGACCACCCCGGCCAGCCCGTCAACTAAATCTTTAAATTCTATCTGAGTGGTGTGTAATGTTCCATAGGAAATTTCTGCTACTCATATATTACTGCGACTGCATAATGGATATGGAGAATTTCAACCTTCTGTTCTCGTTCCCATTCACATCTTGTGACGATAGATCACTAGACTGCCTGTTTTTGTGCGAATAACCACTGGACCAACTTCCTTTATACCACGAACAAATAGCGAAGGATAAACAGTGCTTACACCAAGACCCTGGCGAGCTGAAGAAAGCCGTGTCGATCAAAAGAAGCCTCATCAAATGCTGGAAGGAAGTGTCGCATCGCTCTGCTGTATGAAATGTGGCGCTATACCGAGAGGGACCGAGCAAAGGCGAGACGTACCAAACAGTGACGAGACAGACCGAACCTCGGAGCGCTTGGAAGCAGCACATTGTGCAAAAGTGAAATTTTGCACGACTTGGTCGACCATGGTGTATAACAACTGATGCTCGGAAAACCGATATTTGATCGGAATAGCAGAGCCGAATTAGACAACGTGTGAATATGATAGTGAAAATGGGCCTCCGGTATCTGGCGAGCTATGTGGGAGCGCGCGGGCCGCTTAGCGCTTACCTCCTCGCGGGACAGCGTCTCGTGTGGCCAGCGCGCATCCAGGTCCTGCAGCAGGCGCAGCAGGATGCGAGTGTCCAGCGGCGAAGACAGCGCCTGCCGGCAGTAGGACGTCCAGCGCACAGCGGCCAGCTGCAGCTCCGTCACGTCGCCCTGGATCGCGTGTTGGTGCTGGATCGTCTACGCCACATGCGGCAGCTCGCCGCTCCACTCCCACGTCGGGCCCTGCGGGCACATCGCCGGCACCCGTCACTACAGACAATCTCACAGGACAAAATATCAGCCACCCCCTCAAAAAAGCTCAACTCGTCGCTTTGGAGCTCTGAAGGTGGCAGGGGTAAAATACAGGGAGCGAAAGGCTATTTACAATTTGTACAGAAAGCAGATGACACTTATAAGAGTCGAGGGGTATGAAAGAGAAGCAGTGGTTGGGAAGTGAGTGAAACAGGGTTGTAGTCTATCCCCGATGTTATTCAATCTGTATACAGAGCAAGCAATAAAGGAAACAAAGGAAAAGTTCGGAGTAGGTATTAAAATCCATGGAGAAGAAATAAAAACTTTGAGGTTCGCCGATATTGTTGTAATTCTGTCAGAGACAGCAAAGGACCTGGAAGAGCAGTTGAACGGAATGGACAGTATCTTGAAAGGAGGGTATAAGATGAACATCAACAAAAGCAAAACGAGGATAATGGAATGTAGTCGAATTAAGTCGGGTGATGCTGAGGGAATTGGATTAGGAAATGAGACACTTAAAGTAGTAAAGGAGTTTTGCTATTTGGGGAGCAAAATAACTGATGATGGTCGAAGTATAGAGGATATAAAATGTAGACTGGCAATGGCAAGGAAATCGTTTCTGAAGAAGAGAAATTTGTTAACATCAAGTATAGATTTAAATGTCAGGAAATCGTTTCTGAAAGTATTTGTATGGAGTGTAGCCATGTGTGGAAGTGAAACGTGGACAATAAATAGTTTAGACAAGAAGAGAATATAAGCTTTCGAAATGTGGTGCTACAGAAAAATGCTGAAGATTAGATGGGTAGATCACATAACTAATGAGGAGGTTTTGAATAGAATTGGGGAGAAGAGAAGTTTGTGGCACAACTTGACTAGAAGAAGGGATCGGTTGGACATGTTCTGAGGCATCGAGGGATCACCAATCTAGCATTGGAGGGCAGCGTGGAGGGTAAAAATCGTAGAGGGAGACCAAGAGATGAATACACTAAGCAGATTCAGAAGGATGTAGGTTGCAGTAGGTATTGCGAGATGAAGAAGCTTGCACAGGATAGAGTAACATGGAGAGCTGCATCAAACCAGTCTCAGGACTGGAGACCACAACAACAACAACCTGTGTAGGACTTCTGCCAAGCTGTCACGTTACCCTCCACCGCTCTGAAGTATGTCATGCCGGCCAAGTGGTGGGTACACCTTCTGATCAAAAGTGTCCAGCATCTAGTAATGGACATAAAGGGCACTGCGCACACACACCAACCGACCGACCAATTTCCTGTACAGCCTACACACTTTACGACCTACTTTACTGAGTGACTACAGGGACAAAAGATGAACTTCTGTTGGTCGGCTGGCAGGGCAGCGCTACACATAACATAATTTTTTGGGTGGAGTGATTGGGGGAGGGAGGGGTTGGGTGAAATTGTGACGGAGATCATGCGAAGGGCTGGTGGGTCGGCTGTTGGCTGTGTGTGTGTGTGTGTGTGTGTGTGTGTGTGTGTGTGTGTGTCCCTTTATTACTCATGGGATATGACCACCCTTTAATTTATGATAGCTGGAATTCTGCTGGGGACATTTCCAGTGAGGTGCATGAATGTCAGTGAGGGAATGACAGTCTGTTCTTCTTGAAGTGCTGAAACCAGAGGTGGTAGTGATGTTGGATTCTGGAGCGAAGTCGATCTTTTAACACTTCCCAAATGAGTTTCATTGGGTTCAGGTCGGGACACTGGGCAGCATAGTCCATTTCAGGAATATTGTTATTCACAAACCACAGATACTGCCGCACAACAGGGTTTACTATCACGCTGAAACAATTATAGTCTCCGAAAACGTCCTGTGCTGAATGCAGCCTAAAGCTCCACAAAATGTCTTCATATACTTCTGCATATAGCGTTTTCCTAAGTGCAATGAGGGAACGACACCCTAAGCACGATAAACAGCCCCATATTGTAACATCATCTCTTCTGTGTTGGAATTACGCATGATGGCAGGCATTCTACAAACCCTTTCATTGGATTTCCAAAGTATGTAGCGTGGTTCCTCACTTCAAATCACCCCTTTCCAGTGATACACTGCCCAATGGCGTCATTCTTTACATCACCCCATGTTTTGCTTAGCACTAATTACAGAAATTTGTGGCTTGACAGAAGCTGCGTGACCATCGTACTCCATTCCATTTAACTCGCATTCATTGTGCTAGCTGGACTACTGGTAGTACTTTGGAACACACGAGTGATCCCTTCCACTCATTTCGTGCGGTTTCTTACAACCACCGTCTGCTAGGGTTGGAGGTCCTGTCTGTCAGTACATGATGTCTGCTTCATCTAGGTTTAGCTGTTAAGTTTCCTCCCCACTTCCACTGCACACTCCCATCGCTAGCAGTCGACTTGGGCAGCTTTAGAACGTCTGAAATGACCCTGATGGATTTGTTACTCTGGTGACATCCAGTCACTACGTTCGAGATCACCGAGCCCTCGTGAACAACCCATTTTACAGTACTGTTTCTCTGCTAATAAGACAATGGCTCCCACCTCCAGTTACCCTGTCGAGTCTACCTCTCGTGACATATAGTCGCCAATTCCGCATCACATAGCGGTGTCCAGATACTTTTGATGAGATGGTTTATGTGCCAGTTAGTTATAAGGAACACCGCAGTAAGAAGGCTCTACATGGAGAAGTGACAGGATTGCAGTTAGTAGTAATCGTGTTTGGACTCTCCTGTGATCAGATCGTGAGTGCAGTCCACCGATTTGTTGATGTATCAAGACAGTAATGGTAGATCTCTCGCAGCCATGTAGTACGGCGTAGGAGCAACACTAGTAAGAAGACTTTAGCTGACATGGACCAGAGACAATTGTCATACACTACCAGATACAATCGGTTTCAAACATGACAAGGAATTGCTGCTCACAGCGAATGCTTTGGATCGCTCTAAGTCACGTTGAACTGATACCAGACGGTTGTGTGACACTCCACTGCTGACCTAATTCAGGACAGTGCCTCTTTACAATGAAATTCTGTGTATGTGCCACTCAGTTATCCGAAATTTGCGCTGTAAGATAGGTTGACGAGGTAATAGGACATGTACATGTGTTAAGACATTAGGCAGTAACTTGGATGGTACTAGAGGGAGCTGTAGAAGGTAAAAACTGTAGGTGAAAACAGAGATTGGAATATATGCACCAAATAATTGAGGACATTGTTCTTCTGAGATGAAGAGGTTGATTGGTGTATCATTGTGGATTGTCTACAAGGAATGGTGGACCACTCACAGTCATGTAACACATGTTAAGAGCAGCCATTGTTAAAACACCCTAACCGACAGTGACTAGTGACGGATGTCACACCTCGCCAATGACAATATTTTTCCAACCCGACAGAAATTGCTGCAGTCATTCAATGCAGACACGGATCCACAGTAGGATCCTAATGGGGGGGGGGGGGGGGGGCTCTCAGTTTCTTACTTTCTCACCTCTCCCACCGGAAGGATCCAGGACTGAAAGAATGCAACAAGTTTCCAGCGAACCAACGTTGCGAATGGAACTGCATGCCATGGACTTTCGAAACGTGGTACTTCGCAAAAGGTCATTGCTCTCAGCGGCATGTGGAGTTGGACGTCTTTAATTGGACAAACAACACAGTATCTGGGCAGTAGTTGACTGGAGTGCAATCATGCCATACTGAAGAGTGGAAGTTGTGGATCAGACCGGAGGTGGTTCTGTGATGTTTTGGGGCAGTTTTCGCACCGTGACTTGCGACCATTCATTGCCATGAAAATAAACCACGATGTTCATCTCTACATTATCTGTAATTAAGCATTACCCCTCTACATTTTGATATGGATATGCTGTGGACCCTCCCGTCTTCCAGGATGACAGCAGCCATTTTCACAGGGTTGTATTCTTATGTTCCTGGTATGACAAACACTCTCACTCCTCTCTGCAGATGACAGCTCTTGCAGGGGTGGATTCGTCAAGTGGATGTGGCATACCTGAAGAAAGTTCTGGAGCATATCATTGTGTGGAACTGAAATATATACCAAGCGAAAATTTGAGAAGTATAAATTAGAAGGACCGAAGATTTGGCTTCCTTTCAGCATCATCATGACTAGAGACTGTGCATAAACTGAGATGTGTGAAGGGTGTGAAGGGAAATCGGCGTATGCTTTTCAAAGGATCTATCCATGCAGTGACCTGAAGTGGTTCAGGGAAGCCACGAAAATCTGATCTCAGTGTGGGGCGAGTATTTGAATCCACCGTCCTCCCCAGTACGAGACCCTTACCTTCATCACTACGCCACTTCAAACGATCAGAAGTTGGGGGGAATTTGATCCTTTCAGATGAGGTACTATCGAAGAAGGTAGTAAAGTAGAGAGACGGGATACGAAACAAGGAGGTACTGAAAAAACAGCCCGCCGCAGTGGCCGAGCGGTTCTAGGCGCTACAGTCGGGAACCGCGCGACCGCTACAGTCGCAGGTTCGAATCCTGCCTCGGGCATGGATGTGTGTGATGTCCTTAGGTTAGTTAGGTTTAAGTAGTTCTAAGTTCTAGGGGACTGATGACCTCAGATGTTAAGGCGCATAGTGCTCAGAGCCATTTGAACCATTTTGAAAAAACAAATAGGCCCTATATTAAATCTATGGGAAAGCCTTACCAGTAGAATGGTCACGTTAATTGAACATTTGCCACGCAGGCCGCTAAAATTAATTTTGCGCTGGAAGGAATTAGAAATGGAAAAAAGTAATGTAGGTGTAGACAGATACTAGAACACGCGTCCTAGTACAAAGAAATTATAAACTTGGTGTTCTAGATACGTTGAAACAGACTTCGAGGGGTTGTAGATGGTATCTTGAGGAATACGTTGCGGGTAGAAACCCGTGTTGGGGAACGTCGTTCAACGACGCTAGAGCGCGCCGATGTTATAGGCGCTGGCAGAAAACGTGACTTTGCACGCTGAAGGACGGTAGGCAGAAAGTCTCTTAATGTTGTTTGTTTATTGACTGATCGACTGATTACCGCGACCTTCAGTGGAGAAGGTGGAGCTAGCTGCTGCTTAGAACGGCTTTGTTTCCTATGAATACGATGCTCTGGTGCTTCGGTTGGTGGCGGTTTCTGACACGAGTATCCACCCGCAGTTTATTTTTCTCCTGGAACCCTCTAAAATACAGGAGAAAAATAAACTACAGATGGAAACCCGTGTCCGAAACAGTCATCCACCAAGGCAACAGAACATCGCATTCATTGGAGACAAGGCCTGTCTACGCAGCAGCTAGCTCCATCCTCTCCAATGGCGATCATGGCAATCAGTTGCGATCACTGAGTAAGAAATAACATTGCGAGGCGTTCCTCTTACATTTCGTCAGTGTACAATGTGAATTTGCTGCCGAAGGGGTGCCCTAGTGGCAGACATAGGCTTCTATGACTTCGACGTTCTGTAGCTTCGTTGGATGAAATTTCTAGACACGTACTCCTATCCTCCATTTGTTCCTCAAGACACCCTCTACAACTCTTTGAATTTTGTCGCAACATTTCGGGGACACCCTGTAGAGATGAAAAGTAGTGCAGAAGATAGGAAGCGATGTAGGACTCCAAACCAGTCGAAAGACAGATGAATTAAAAAAACAGACAGTACTTTGGATACACAGCTGTACACCAGGATAAACTGAAGCAATACCACGTGGGAAGACTGTGGCTAAGGTCCTAAATTCTAAGCTTGTATATGTATTGTCAAGCAACGTACAACTGGTTCATGAATCAGTACTGACAATGTTTCGCGTCAATTGTTAAATGTGTGATATAATAACCAGAACATGTTTCGGGACTGCGTTATTACGTTATAAAGTGGTATAAAGTAAGGAAGCAAATTGAAGATCGCAATACTACATACACTGAAAACCATGTAATTATATTGTCCTGCATTATACCATACCCTGATTGAGCCGTGCGCGGCTCGTGTTAGTGCCGTTTATTGCTTAACATCTTGTCTTTGCGGTACTGCCGTCCTGTTTCTTATTAGATTTACTGGCGTCACTAAGTTGCTGGCTTGCCTGCCCGTGAGTGGCACCAGCGGCGCTTATCGATAAGAGGACTGTCGTACTATCTTTAGAGCGACCGCTAGTATTTCCGGGTCGTTGTGTGTTGGGACGGAGCAGCAGTGAGGTCCGGACAGCCATGTACCTGTTATTGGAACACAGCATTCTGGACAGCTCAGGAGCATATTTAGATAGTTGCATGTATTCTCTGTGGTTAACAAGATTAGTGGTGAACCATCTTTTTTTCTGATTCAGTGCTGGCAGACAGTAATAAACTTAGTTTCATGTAAGTACTGTGTGAATTATGAAATTTTTCCACCACACAGTGCTGCCTGCATATTACTGGATGTTCTGTGAGTAAATTTTCCACTGTAACTGCGAGAAATGCGTTCGATTTTCCCCAGATAGTAGCATAGCTATATTGTTAAAACACTTTCCCCGGTTTTCAGAAAGCATGGGTGGTTTTTCAGGAATTCCATTTCTAATCTGTGCAATCGCATTTGAGCAAACTTTTTTATATCCTATTTTGAAATTTAATTCATAGTGTCGCACTTCGTAGATTTATACTTAGTCATAGGCTACAGAAGTGGGGGGGGGGGGGGGGGGGGGGAGGGAGGAGGGGGACGTCAGGGGACAGACAGCAAGGAGTTGCACTTGCCACCGACCCCCCCCCCCCCCACCCTCCCCACCATGAGCGTCTGCGATAAACTTCATCCATTTAAGAATTCTCACTAATTTCTGGATGTGTCCCGCATGTAATTCGTGACAGACTAAATATTGAGTGTCCTGTCAGTTATTTGTGCAATGTTTCATTCGTTATAATAAATACATCATTTGCCTGTCGTTTCGGAACACTGCTGAAACAAAGTACCTTGTGTTGCTTCTTTCGCCCCCTCATACAGCTGGAAATTAGTTGCGGTAATGGACAGTTCCGACTTAGCACCGTGTATACCTGTCTGACAACTGTCCGAAATTTTAAGAACAGCCCTTTCGTTTCTGGACATCGTGACCTTAACAAAATGTCTGAACTTTACCTGTTAAGGCTTGCTGAGACTTTAACAGCAGACAACTGGATTTCATATCCAAAGATTTATTTCATTTGCAGTATGGACAACATAACATCCTATACTATGTGTTTCTTTACTTTTGGTTTATCTGAGGGCAAACAATAATCCTAGGCTAAACACGATGGAAAATTGTGAATATTGAGGTTGAAATGGTGTTTGGATCTTTCTCAACTGCATGGTTGAGAATTTATACGCTGTATGACCCTGTCTCACTTCTAGTCACATAACTTGTGTACTCGAGTTCACGCATGTACACATGATCACTCCAAACCGAAGAGACGAAGACCATTTTGTTTGCATCATTGGCCTTTGATACGTGATTATGGGTATTCATGTCGGCTCTCCAGCCAGATCAGATGATGTTTTGAATCTGGAGCCCCGACATGAATACAACCAATTATTACGCCGGCAGAGATTACGGAATCACATGAAGATCCTCTACGGTGAGGGGACGTTTCAACTTTCAAGGGTATTTCATGAACTTCGTAAGAAGGGGAAATTACTGAGCAACCTCGCTTTTTGGCTGAGATGCTGGAATGAAGTTTTAATACCTAAATTTGCCAGAATTGTTGATTACATTGAGACAAGAATGGCCAACACCATTAAGAAGCGTGCTGGTTTTGCCTTACTAAGGGAGCGCAATAGTTTTATACGCGCACAACTGGATTTCATATTCAAAGATTTATTTTATCTGCATTTGGCAGTTTCAGCGCTGCTTCCGCTGCATCCTGGAATTGGGTCGACAGTTCGTCCTGGGCAATATCAGACTGGGTGTAGGCAAACGCCGTCAGTAGGAAATCTTCGAAAATTCAACGGTTTTCTTCGCAGTCTACACTGATAACACCCGTCGACATGTGATTAGTCTCACAACGAAAGAGTGAACGATGCTATGCCTGCAGTATTGGAACAGGAATTCAATTTTACCCATACACTCAGTGATGTTCCAATTACGGAATACATTTCTGCCGTTGAACAAGTCGTGTCCAGGTTTCCCGACCATCTAGCTGATGAGGTTAGGTAAGAGGTGTCTCAGCTGTTTCAGGTGCCACCCCCGCGAGGTAACATCTCGCTTTAAAGAGCCGCAATCCGGTCCTTCAGAGAAGATTTCGTAATTCCTCCAGCGGACAAGGCCAGTTCAACAGTTCTTCTTTTGCGGGACAATTATGTGCTTAAAATTTATCTCTCTCTTGCACACTTGGCATACCAAAGATTGCAGAACTATCCAACTCACCGTATAAAACCCAAGACTCTCAAGACTCTTCCAGTCATTAAAAGAGACTTCATTATCTGATGAAGTTCTGGGAAAAACGTCGACCTGGTTCTGCAGTCCAGCCGAGATTATATGGTTTGCCTAAGGTAGACAGGAAGTACTTTCTCTTCGGCTTTTTGTTAGAAATTTGGGCACTCCTACTTATAAGTTGGCTAAGTATCTAGCGTCCATGCTCAGTCCCCCAGTCGGAAATTGCTATAATCTTATTTCCAATTCTCTGGTTTTTATTCAACATATGACTGAGTCTCAATCCCAAGAATTGGCTCTTTAGTTTTGATGTTGCGTCTCTGTTTTCCAAAGTTCCTCTTGAGGATTCTTTGCAGTTAATTTGTGAAAAATTGGACGAAGAAACAACAAGCTTTGTCGCCATGTGTTGACGTTGACGTATTTTTTTACTTAATGACAAAAGTTTTAAACAAACTGAGTGGCTATTGGGAGTCCATTATCCCCCGTGGTCGCCAATTTGTGGAAGATTGAGGACATTGCAACATGGTTCTTTAAACCAACTTGTTCATGGAGATACGTCGACCATACGTTTATGGGATGGCCATTTGGGAGGGATGTTCTGGATCGTTTTCTGTATCATTTTAATTGTGTGCATCCCAATATTGAGTTCATTATGGAAGTCAAAGAGGACGGCGAACATCCGTTTTTAGGTGTCTTGGTCCACAGGAGGGGTGATGGGACATTAGGACAGTTTATCTGAAGCACACGCATACGAACAGATATCTTTATCCATCAGGCAGTTATCAATCCTACCAACGCAACGGGGTCCTACTTACATTGGTGAAAAGGGTTTACGCTATCTGAGATGCAGACAGTTTGACGCAAGAACTGGAGACTGGACATTCGCGGGAACTAACAGAAGATACAAGCAAATCTGCGGAATTCCTACATTTTGCGGGGAGCATATCTTCAGAAACAGGAAAAAGTTTAAAGAAGTTTGATATTAAAAGTATTTTCCGTCCACCGCCTGAGACCACAGCTCTGCTGGGCTTAGTGAAGGATAACTTTGGTTCGAGAAAGCCCGGGATCTACACAATTCCCGCAGTTGCGGGAAAGCCTGTATTGGATGAACTATTTGTACGCTCCAGTATCGTTGCGTGAAGCACGATCGGCACGCACATTTAATTCAGCCAGAAAAATCTTAGTGTCTGAACATTGTCTTACTGAAAAATATGAAATGTTGTACGATGAGACAAGTGGTTGACCCTGCGTCGCTGTATTGGGACTGTGTAGTGGAAGAAGCCATTGGAATGCCGCTATCTAACAATACTCTGAATTGAGATAAGAGGTACCCTTTAACTAACAATTAGAACCTTGTTCTGTTTGATGTTAAGAAACACAATGGTCCCTGTTTCGGTCATCAGAAACTGTCAGTTTTTTATATCTATTGTTCCCACGAGCTTTCACCACCTGTGCGCTGTTGTGCCTGTCGCTAGAGGGCAGTTGTGTTCGCGCACGCGCGGTGGACCCACGGTCGATGGATATTTGTGTTCCGGCTGATAGTGCGACGGCTCACAGCCATAGTATTGTGACCAGATGACGATGTGTTCCACCTGGAGACCTGACATGAAAACAACCAATGGGGACGTTTACGGAACCTCAAATGGTGATTCTGCTGACCAATTCTATAGTTGTTTTTAACTATTATTCTATGTTCACATTCACATCAAGCATGTCAGAAGATGTACTGCTGATATACTCATGAGGTACGCTTACTTTCAAGGTACAGCTGCCATCTACATTTGAATAATGTTCGCTGTGTAGCTGTCAAGCGTTTGAGACAGGATAGGCTGTGTGTACTTCATGTGAAACTTATTTCTGCTGCCAAGGGTATTTAACTCCACTGGACGCTCTTTGTTGCTTCCGTACAAGGTAAAACAAAATTAACCACTCTGGAGCAACCCATACTCTAGCTACGCTACATATAAATCTGACCACAACCAACATTTCATTGGGGAGTTGGCAGTATTTCTAACTAGTCAAAATCAGCCTCTGATTATCACAAGAAGCAACTGCATGGAAAAAAGCGGGAATTTCAGAACATCCTTTAGTTACATGATTTGGCGTCACCAAACACCTGTAATACTTTACTCGGAAGAAACACAGCAGTATGATGAATCTCACAGGATACTGAGCTACAAGCATGTGAATTGGGCATTGTTCAAGGAAATGCTTGAAAAGTCGTATCCCACAAATTCCCAAAATTACACAAAGCAGGAAACTTGTTGAAGCTGTCAAAGCCCTTACCACCGCAGTTCAGGATGCAATAGCAGGTACCATTACAGTACTTATACCACAAGAATGCTCAATGGCCCTGCTCCCAGAAATACAGGGGCCGATGTCAATGAGAGATCATCTCGGGAGATACTGGCTGTACAAACAGAATATTAGCAGGCTCCAGGGGATCATACGGGCTAAATTAAAACTTTTAAAACCACAAACTGGGACAATACACTCCCAGGGCTGCACACCACATGACCTGGAGTGTTGCAAATAGCTGTCCACTCCACCAAGAAGAAATACTACACACCAAGTTTACAAATACCTTACAGACCAGCATACTCCATGGAGGAGAAGCATGAGCTGATGACCAGAACACTAGCAACATCATTCACACTGAATCTGGCTCCTTCCAATCCAGCACTGCTACTTGAAATGGACCAGGAGGTTACATGGCTTGTAACCCAGCCCAAGTGCAGTGTAACAATACATACTGCTACACATGAAATTACACAGGTTATTAAGCACAAAACAGCTAGAAAAGCTCCTGGTCCCAATCACTTTCAAAACCGTGTCACCCAGGAGTTCATGAATAAAGCTATAGAGCATCTCACACATATGACGAATACCATTCTACAACATCAACACTTCCCTGTCCTGATGTTCAGGAAGCCAGGGAAATACCACTCCCTACCACAAAATTACGGAGCCATCAGCCTGCTGAGCTCCCTAATTAAGATTGTTGAGAAGATGATTCTCAAACATCTTACTATGCACTGCAACACCAATGACTCGCTGAGACTGGAGCAATTTGGATTCAGCAATCACCACTCCACAACACAACAACTCCTCCGCGTAGTAGAACATATTACACACACCCCCAACACCAACAAAGCTACAGGAGCGCTGTTCCCGGTCTTCAGTCATCTACAGCACAATCGTCTCATTCGCAAACTCTGCACTGCTAGTCTCTCCGATGAGCTCATACATCTTACACACTCATATCTCACCCACAGAAGCTTCAACACCGACGTTCAGGGCAAACAGTCAACACAACACAGTATACAAGTGGGAGTACCCCAAGGCAGCATCCAAGGGCCCCTCTTGTTTAATCTCTACGTCAATGACTTTCCAACTGAACAAAACACAATGGCAACCATCTACGCAGATGACACTACCATCCTAGTGCAAGACTGGAAACCATCAGGCATAATTCGCAACTGCAAGCAAAACTGCCTAGCTGGAATGACAGTGTGTTAAAGCAAATGCTGACAAGTGTGAAGCAGTTCTGTTCATTGACAAGCCATAACAACTGCACAAACATTAAGTGTTCTGGCATACCCACAAGCTCTGGAATGAAAATTAAGATCGCAAGAGCAAAGAAGGCAGCCAATAGCCCATTGGCAAGGACCACACCACGACGGGAGCAGGCCCCTAGACCAAGAGAATATAAGTGCCGCTCCTGCCAGCCTCGGCCACTCAGTATTTGGACAGGATTAGGACAGTATACGGACAGGCCTAGCGCAGAATGGTACAATAACAGTTATTAGTGATCCACAAACTCTGTGTCAAACTTGCACGAACATTGTATATAGCAAAGGACTCTGATTTATACTGCATGTCGCCTATTGCTTGCGACACCATTGTAAATTCCAGGTTAAGCATTGTCAAACTTCTTATTTGTAATAAAAACTATTGATGTTGTTTGCTTGAATTGTTGTATAGCATTTTGAGAATGCAGCATCCTTTAGGCACCCTATATGAGATGAGTGGGCAGGACCCCACATTAAGACTGCAGACGAATAACACTACACACACGCCCGATACGTTTCAGTGTGAAAGTCAAACACTTCAGTGACAGGCCAACTGAGCAAATGCAAGGCTCAAACAGTGTTACTCTAAGCT
The DNA here is from genome assembly GCF_021461395.2 of Schistocerca americana. NCBI lineage: Eukaryota > Metazoa > Arthropoda > Insecta > Orthoptera > Acrididae > Schistocerca > Schistocerca americana. Next base: position 11,645,566 of record NC_060121.1, on the reverse strand, counting down.
CAGCAGGCATAGCACACTGAATAGGAGGGTATCGAGGTCCGTGTACATGATACTGATTAGACCCATGATGATACATGCAGCTGCAGTCTGGGGTTACGTGGCTCTGACCGCCTGTGCTGCCTACAGGTGATACAGAACGAAGTGCACCACAGTCCACACACACACTGTTGACCTTCACAGAGAATACTGCCTTGAGACTCACACACAGATATTCAAAAAACTCACCACACGACTGTACAGGAACTTGAGACACTCTGACAATCATTTCATTCTTAACCTGGGAAACTACAACCACAACCATGGGTGAAAACACAACTGCTGAAAAACACTTCTATCTAGGGACAATTAATCACCTGTGGACAGCACAAGCTCACAGACAAAATAAACACTGGTGAATCCCTGCATTACAGCAAAACTAAATGGCATTGCCAGCTGCAAATATCTAGCTGACCAACTGGCAATACGGGAAAGCAGTATTGCACACTAAACATAAACATATCCAACCAAACCTCTTTATGGCCAATTGACCACTTGTATAATGACCTTGGCATGTTACAAGTACAGATGCTGCAGGTGGCCCAGGAGACACTCAGGTGCACAGCCCAGGAGTACCCCAACTCAATAGGACTGACACTCGTAAAGAGTGTTTTAAGCTGCGACAGTGGTATTGAGCATCGCACGATACCCAAAACTAACGACAACCTCACCCTTGCAGACAGAAAGAAACTGCTACTGCTCTTACTATCTGTCCAGACTATTGCAGAAGTTCTTTTCCTTTGGTGCTTGCCTCGGCACTTTTCTCCCTCTGCCCTTAAAACTGCTACGTTCTGCTCACTTCTTGACCACTTCTATCGCCTCAAAGTACCTGTATTAGTGGGTAATCCTACGGACAACATCATGATCCCACATCCTGTGCACTTCTCAATTGTAACAAAGCAAACGGAGGTGATGGTAGAACTTTGGTGATGGTCACCATGTCAGTGTGGGTGTGGAGTAGTTTCGCCCTTTAAAGAAAAAGGCATTACCACGAATTGGACCTGGGTCCTCCACATAGCAGCAAGATATGCTGACCTCTGAGCTGCTCAAATGGACAAGAGAGAATTTAGCATTAATTGCAAAGTTTGCAACCATAACAATCACAATATAAATAATTTCCATAGAGAATATGCATTGAAGCTTAGGGTTAAGAAAACTGTTTTATATTCAGGTGCAACACCCTTTTAACATCTGCCAGCCGACATTAGGAGCAATCTGGAAATCCCCAAATATTCAAAATTAAAGTAAAAAATGTTTTATTAGCCAGTCCACCAATAATTTACCTGGATATGTGAATTTACCTACCTGTCCCACCTCAGATACACAACGCACAAACACTTTCTAACAGAAACCATATTTAGCCATGCAACATATTCTCTAGGAGCAGACAGGAATGGCAGATGGTTTACTCCACAGAGGGAAGCTGGCAGCAGCTTTGGAATGCCTTTTGAAGTGGTGATTCCACCTTAATAATAGCCTATGTGCAGGTACGGTTGGTTCTCCACGGAACAGAAACTACTGTACTGGTCCCAACGTGGCATTGACAGCATAAAGGGCAGCAGCCCTGTTAAGTTAATTGTTTTGGTATCATTTTAGAAGTGTCAACTACATTTCATTTTTGATTATTTTATTTTTGTGATTTAGGAGCAGAAAACTATAGTGGTAAGTATACTTCCCACTGTCTTTAGTAAGCTGTTATGAGTTACTACTACATGTGAAAAAAAGGAATTTTCTGTTTTTATTTGACTATCTATTTTACAATCCTAGAAACTTCATTCAACACTACGTAAAGAAACGAGCCGAGACAAGTCACAATAGCATATATTGCAGAATGAAACAATGTGTTCTGTTGTAACAAGTGACAAAAGCACTGATGTCATGACAAACAGACACCAGTTGTTTAGCATATTATCACAAAAGGTCAACCACATCCAGAGGAGGTACAACATTTCCCCAAGAGCATAGTAAAACAACTAAATTAGTGGTAAGTATGGTCAGTTGGTGGTAAGTATCCTTTCTGCTGTCCAAAAAGGAAATTAATTTTGTGGTAAGTATATTCCCCTTGTATCATGGAAAAATTACTTTGGTAGTAAGCATACTTCCCAGTGGCCTTCAGAACAACATTATTTGGTGGCACATATAGTTGCAACTGCTTCTGAAAGGAACAAGTGACATTTAATGACAATTAAAAGCTACATTTCATAACAGACAGAGAGTTCAGCTAGTGCAGCAAACTAACATCAGGTGCCAGGTGCATACAGAGCTCGTATGATGTGTTCTCAGGAATACAGTAAAGAAATACAGTTGATGGTAAGTACACTTCCCACATCCTGTGAAATGGTTAAATCAGGAACTTCTCTCACAATATATCGAGCGAGGTGGCACAGTGGTGAGCTCACTGGATTCACATTCAGGGCGACTAACAGTTAAAGTCCATGCATTACTCTCCTGTGGCAACCTGTTCATCTCAGAGTAGCCCTTTCAACCTACAGCCTCAATTATCTGCTGGATGTATTCCAGTCTCTGTTTTCCTCTACAGTTTTTGCTCTCTACAGCTCAATCTAGTCCACCCAGAATTGGGTTTTCTGAGCTTTCTCTAAATCAGTATAGGCAAATGCCGAGATGGTTTCTCTGAAAGGGCACAATAAATAGCCTTCCCATCCTTGAAACAATCAGAGTTTGTGCTCAGACACTAAAGACCTCAATGTTTATGGGACATTAAACACTTATCTTCCTTCATTTCTCCTTTCTCAATATTCTTTTGTCTACCAGAAATCACTAAGTACAACTGACTGTGTAATGTAGGTGAAAGCGAACCTGCACTCTCATTTACCTTAGCAGAGTGCACTGTGTCTCCATTCGTTAATGGGACAGTGTGACTCACGTGGGCCGTACAGTCTGTCGACCTGCTGCAAAGAGTCACTTAAGGCTTTTACTGGTCATGAGAGATATACTTAGCAGTAGCTGTGTTTCTTTACTGCATTTATGGGAATACATTGAACCACTCTGCATGCTCCTGGCATCCAGTGATAGTCCGCTGCACCAGTTTACTTTCTTTTTGTTATGAAACATAGCTTTTAGGGCTGTGAGAAGTATACAGCCCACCAAATAACAGTGTTTTAATGGCTCTTGGAAAATATGCTTTCCATCAAAATAGTTTCTCAAAATGGTTTGGGAAGTACACTTACTGTATTTACCCGAATCTAAGCCGCACTCGAATCTAAGCCGCACCTGAAAAATGAGACTCGAAATCAAGGAAAAAAAATTTTCTTGAATCTAAGCCGCACTTGAAATTTGTGCCTCGAAATTCAAGGGGGAGAAACGTTTTAGACCACATCTCCAAACCGAAACAAAGTTGGTCCATTGTAATATGAGACAATTTAGGTCGAATGAATGATGATACAGCTACAGTAGTTTGGTGCGTGTGGTAAACTTAGCAGTTAAGCTTTACCACGTAGTCATTGCTATGTGTCAGGCTCTCTGTCCGTATTTATACTAGAGAGCCTTTTTCACGTGCTTCGTCTGGTTTGAATTGATTGCTTGTTTTTCTTTGATCTGATAAGTGCCGTTCTCTCTGTTATAGGTGTTTCCGTCAGTCTAAGCTCAAAATGCATTATCATACTGTGCCATTCTGATTATGCGTGTTTACAGCCTGTCACCGCTCGCGGGATGGCTTGCTTTTGCGCACGCTACCGCCGCTTACAATTAAAAAAAAAAAAAGAGAGGAATCGTCTCATCAGCAAAACAATGGGAAGAGACTGCTATTTGTTGTTACTTACACTGCCACTTTCTTTGATAATGATCAACAAGAACCATATAATAGACTGCATATGATAGATGTTCCAAACGAAAGTTTAGCGAAAAATTTTCTCCGTTTGAAAATTTTTGCAGACGCCTCTTTAGTGCATTACATTCTGCACAGAAATTAGATCCATCTTAGGTTTAAAAATCTAGTCAGTTGCCATGCTTCATTTCCGACTGTATCACTATTCAGCATAGGAATAATACGAATATAAACATGACATGATATATATATTCTTCCGCGTTTGCTGTTGTCTCTCTCTAGTTTTGTAGTTTATTAGGAAGACAGGATTTAAATGAGATAGCAGGAAACACGTAGGAATACATGGCAAAATGTTTACATTCGAATTATTCTTATGGTGAAGAGAATACTGCATGTGATTCACAATTCATAAAAGTTGCTATTAACAACCATCTCTTGTCACAGGTGGGACAAAAATTCAGAACGTAGACTTGGCCATATTGACAAACATCCCAAACACTCTTCCAGTTGGATTTTCGTAGTACATTGAAAGGCTGCAACATTTGGAGATGAAGAATACGGAATTTGTATTTACTTCATTGGATAAAGTATGAAAATGCAGTGGTCGAAACTTGGGGCAGAGAAAAAAGCTCGTCTTCCACCCCCCCCACCCCCGTTTTTTTTTAATTTGTTTACTGACGCAGAGGTTTTGGCGCCAGTATTTATCTTTGTGCCTGCAAAGCATGCCTGTGTAGTGCTACAAATATTCGATGGCAGAAGTTAGTTGTGGCGGCACCTACCAACATTTTTCAGAACTTCCGCTTACTTTGCACTTGATTCTAAGCCGCAGGCGGTGTTTTGGATTACAAAAACCGGAAAAAAGTGCAGCTTAGATTCGAGTAAACACGGTATTACACAATTATGTCTTTTGTGAATCTCGGGAAGCATACTTGCCAACCACTTAGTGGTTTTACAAAGCTTTTGGGAATATATATTACCATCTGTAGATGTACCTGGTATCTTGTGATAGTACACTGTACCAGATGCATAAAAATTGCTACAACAAATAGTTTTTGTTTGTTGTCTGATCACTACTATCGTCACCTGTGTAGTTGGAAAAAAAATTGCCTCATTTTCACAGTGGGAAATAGCAGCTCACAAAAGGGCTTTAGGAGAAATACACTACCACTACAGTTTTTGTCCTAAACCACAAAATAAAATTACAAAAATAAATAAATAAACAAACTGATCACATGTCCAATATAACATCAAAAAATTTGACTTTGCAAAGGGATTAAAGCGTTAACGCTTAAAGACTGCCCAAGCATTGTTACTTTACAGTAAGAATGTTTGTCAGCATGGAAAGTTACCACACAATTGGCAAACACTACAGCGACGTCATATGAACATTCCACAGCCTTTGCAGTAACAAAATGTTAAAAATCGGCACTACAGAGATTGCTCAGAGCCAACAACAACTGACGACTGCTAACTTCAAATTATAGCTGACAGGTAGTACCTCGGGAAATTAATGTAACTGCACTGTGACTTTTTTTGCAGCTAATGGGGAGAGCTGTGTTGACTCACACGGTACACAACCATCTCAACCCATTCAGTGGGGTCTCTAGGTGTCCATTATGTACTACAGTACAAACCCCCGGGCAATGTAGTGCACAAAGAATCGTGGTGTACATGGAAACCGATGGATGGAAAGCGACATTCTTTTTAAGGAGCACTAGTGAGAAAATTTAGAGAAATGGCTGTTGACGCTGACTGCAGAACAATCTACTGCGACTAATGTACATTCCATGTAAGGGCCATGAAGACAAGTTTAGTGAGATTAGGGCTCATTCAGAGGCATATAGACAAGTCATTTTGCCCTCACTCTGTTTGTGGTACAACAGGAAAGGAAATTACTAGTGGTGATACAGGGTGTCCTCCAGCGGAACTTGGATCAGTGGTATTGTATTCCTTTCACAATAAGTGAAGCATTTCTTTGATACCTGATGATCCTTGTAGAAGGGTGCGGAAATGACCAGGTACCAATGCATGTCTGAAGTGTGAAGACCCACAGATTCAGCACATAGTTGAGTCAGCCTGGTTTTGGTCTGGTGTCACCTATGGATATCAAATGCCTCTAATAACTAGTAAGTATAATTTGAGAGCTGTGCAGTATCAGAACTGAATCCTCCAGCCTACTGTCTAGCCAACATAATGTCAAAATTTCAGCAATGGGTCTCTCGATAAATAGTGCACTATGGCATAGGTCCTGTTCTTAGCATGCATTTATTGTAATTTCCTGCTTAATACAAAGTCCTAAGCAATTGGAAAAAGCACGGTAATTCCTGTATATAAGAAGAGTAAAAAAATGGACCCACAACATTACAAACCAATATCCTTAACATTGGTTTGCTGCAGAATTCTTGAATGTATTTTCACTTTGATTTCCACGAGACAGAAAAGCTTCTGTTCACAAATCAGCACAGATTTAGAAATCATCGTTCGTGTGAAACTTGACTTGCCCCTTTCTCACAAGATATCCTGCAAATCACGGATGAAGGGAACAGGCAGATTCCACATTGTTATTTCCAGAAAGTGTTTGCCACAGTGCGCCACTGCAGACTGTTGATGAAGGTCTGAAATTACAGATTAGGTTTCAAGATATGTGAATGGCTCGAGATGGCTTCTTGTGTAGTAGAAGCCAGAATGTCGTCCTTGATGGTGAGTGTTCATCAGAGGCAGGGGTATTGGGGTTATTCTCAGGAGTGCCCCGGGGAAGTATGATAGGACCACTCTCATTCCCTATACAGGGTGTTACAAAAAGGTACGGCCAAACTTTCAGGAAACATTCCTCACACACAAATAAAGAAAATACGTTATGTGGACATGTGTCCAGAAATGCTTAATTTCCATGTTAGAGCTCATTTTAGTTTCGTCAGTATGTACTATACTTCCTCGATTCACCGCCAGTTGGCCCAATTGAAGGAAGGTAATGTTTACTTCGGTGCTTGTGTTGACATGCGACTCATTGCTCTACAGTAATAGCATCAAGCACATCAATACGCAGCATCAACAGGTTAGTGTTTGTCAGGAACATGGTTTTGCAGTCGGTGCAATGTTTACAAATGCAGAGTTGGCAGATGCCCATTTGATGTATGGATTAGCACGGGGCAATAGCCATGGCGTGGTACGTTTGTATCGAGACAAATTTCCAGAACGAAGGTGTCCCGACAGCAAGACGTTCGAAGAAATTGATCGGCATCTTAGGGAGCACGGAACATTCCAGCCTACGACTAAGCGACTGGGGAAGACCTAGAACGACGAGGACACCTGCAATGGACGAGGCAATTCTTCGTGCAGTTGACGATAACCCTGTTGTCAGCATCAGAGAAGTTGCTGCTGTACAAGGTAACGTAGACCACGTCACTGTATGGAGAGTGCTACGGGAGAACCAGTTGTTTCCGTACCATGTACAGCATGTGCAGGCACTATCAGCAGCTGATTGGCCTCCACGGGTACACTTCTGCGAATGGTTCTCCAACATTGTGTCAATCCTCATTACAGTGCAAATGTTCTCTTTACAGATGAGGCTTCATTCCAACATGATCAAATTGTAAATTTTCACAGTCAACATGAATGGGCTGACGAGAATCCGCACGCAATTGTGCAATCACGTTATCGACACATATTTTCTGTGAACGTTTGGGCAGGCATTGTTGGTGATGTGTTGATTGGTCCCCATGTTCTTCCACCTACGCTCTATGGAGCTTGTTATCATGATTTCATACCTGTGCAGCTAGAACATGTGCCTTTACAAGTACAACACAACATGTGGTTCATGCACGATGGAGCTCCTGCACATTTCAGTCGAAGTGTTCGTATGCTTCTCAACAACAGATTTGGTGACCGATGGATTGGTAGAGGCATACCAATTCCATGGCCTCCACACTCTCCCGACCTCAACCCTCTTGACTTTCATTTATGGGGGCATTTGAATGCTCTTGTCTACGCAACCCCGGTACCAAATGTAGAGACTCTTCGTGCTCATATTGTGGACGGCTGTGATACAATACGCCATTCTCCAGGGCTGCATCAGCGCATCAGGGATTCCATGCGATGGAGGGTGGATGCATGTATCCTCGCTAACGGAGGACATTTTGAACATTTCCTGTAACAAAGTGTTTGAAGTCATGCTGGTACATTCTGTTGCTGTGTGTTTCCATTCCATGATTAATGTGATTTGAAGAAAAGTAATAAAATACGCTCTAACATGGAAAGTAAGCGTTTTCGGACACATCCACATAACATATTTTCTTTCTTTGCGTGTGAGGAATGTTTCCTGAAAGTTTGGCCGTACCTTTTTGTAACATCCTGTATAGACTGGTGGTCCAAGACATTATGACCTGCTTAATAGCTTGTTTGTCCATCTTTGGGACAAAATACATCACTGATTTTGCGTATGAGGGATCAGACGGCTTGTTGTTAGGTTTGAGGAGGTATGAAGCATTAGATGTCTGCACACAGGTCTTGTAATTCACGTAAATAACATTTCACTGATTTGCATACGTGGTAATGATGCTCAATAGCGATCCAGATGGGTTCTTTAGGTTTACATCAGGCAAATTTGGCCACCAAGACATCAATGTGACGTCACTATAATGCTTTTCAAACCTCTGTAGCATGATTCTGGCTCTGAGACACAGACATTTACACTGCTGAAAGATGACATCGCTGTCGGGGAAGACATCAAGCATGAAGGGACATAGGTGATTCACAGCTGTCGGCATGTCTTCGATTACTACATGCAAGTGCAGGAAAATGTCTCCCAAGCATAATGCTGCTCCCACCAGCCGGCATCCGTGGTGTGCTGCACATTTGGAGCCGCCATTCTCCTCAATGATGGTTTTTGTGGAGACACCTATCAACCTGGTGTAGCAAAGAGCCAACAATTCCATTGATTGATGGTTTAATCCGAATGGTCCTGTGCCCACTGCAATCACAACTGATGATGTTGTTGGGTAGACATGTGAACATGTAGGAGTGGTCTGCTGTGGAGCTCCGTGTTCCAGAATTTACAATGAACAGTGTGCTATGGAACACTTGTGCGTGCACCAGCATTGTGCTCTTTCAGCAGAGTTGCTACAAATCACCGTCTATCCTACATTGCAGACAGACATGCCCTCAAACCCCAAGTACTGTGAAGCGTCATGGATGTCTAACCATTTAGCACCTAGTGATAGATAGCACATGAACATTTGACCAGCATTGCTGCTTTTGAGATGTGTGTCACAGGCTCAGCATAATAATAATCTGCCATTTATCATAATCACTTATCTCAACTGATTTCCCCATTTGCAGCCCATATCTTCCCTAAAGTGAGCCCCCGTCTGTGTCTGCTCTATTTACATATTTTTGTTACCGCATCACATGCCCGCAATGCCACCAGGCAGCATCCAACTCGCAGTGGGCAGTGGTCATAATGTTTTGGCTAATAAGTGTACATTAAGGATCTGACAGCCAACGTGGCCAGCACTATGAGGCTGTTTGCTGATGACGCTATTGTGTATGAGCAAATGTCGCCATTGAGTGACTATAGGAGGATATAAGATGACTTAGACAAAATTTGTGATTGGTGAGATGAATGGAAGCTTATTGTAATTATAAAAAAAATGTAGCTTAATGCAGATGAGAAGGAAAAAAAATCCCATGATGTTTGAATACAGCATCAGTAGTATGCTGCTTGACAGTCATGTCAATTAAATACCTAGGCATAATGTTGCAAAGCAGTAAGACATGAAACAAGCAAATTTGGTTGTAGGGAAGGCAAATGGCCAAACTGGTTTATTGCAAGAATTTTAGGAAAGTGTAGCTTATCTGTAAAGCACACAACACTAGTGTGACCCATTCTTTAGCATTGCTTGAGTGTTTGGGATCTGCATGACATTGGATTAAAGGAAGACATTGAACCAATTCAGAGATTTATCACCAGTAAGTTTGACCAGCACATAAGTATTATAGAGATGCTTCATGAACTCAAATAGTAACCCCTGGAGGGAAGATGATATTCTTTTCACAAAACACTATTAAACTATTTAGGTACCTCGTACTTGAAGCTGACTGCAGGACGATCCTATAGCCACCAATTTACAATTCATTTAAAGGCCACAAAGACAAGAGAAATTAGGGCTTGTACAGAGGCATATAGACTGTCGTTTTTCCTAGCACTATTTGTCAGTGGAACAGGACAAGAAATTACTAAGGTGGCTTGTGGGGTATGTACGTAATTTTAATCAGCACGATAGATACATTTTTGTACATGTTTACTTTCAAGGAACTTTGTTGTGCTGTTCTTTTTTAATAAAAACAAATACGAAGCTCGTGCTTATTCACTCCATTCCTGGCTGATGAAAGTGTCTATTGTAATTATCATCTTTCTCATGTTCCCAGTACCTCGGAAGCTCTCTGTCAATTGTATTTCTTTTTATTTGGCATTTATGGTGTAGACATCTTGGAATTCACGAGCATCTATTCTGTTATCAGAAACATTACATTCTCTTCAGACCATTATGCTGCTCAAAGATCTTGAGTTGAAGACAAAAGTTCACTGATGAAACACCAGAATTTAGCTCTTTCTCTCCTGCTCTCACCAATGCAGAGATAATGGAGACTTCATTTGACAGTTCATCGAAAGACTGATAATGGGCAGAACACGAGTGAACACCTGTGAATGCTAACCAAATGCAACAGAATGGTGTCTGCTTGTGCTCAGCTACTGTTCAGAGCCACAGAGAATTCTTGTTCATTTGTGTCCGCTCCAGTGAAAAATGAGTTTCAGACCTGCAGTCCAGTCTTTTAAGTTTAGCAGGCAGATGGATCGGTCATATTTTGGGCCAGTATGGTATACAGATGTCTGACACATCTCATTTCGAATGAGGCTATTTGAGGGCTGTGCAATGTGATGATAGGATCCTCGAACCTACTGTCCTGTCATATAGTCGACGTTTGGATGATCGTTGGTTGTGTTACAAGATGACAATGCACAAGTACACCATGGGATACGAATGATGGAGGAAATCAAAGTCAAAATGAGGGCAGCTCAGTCTGTATTATTGTAAAATATTAGGAGAGAGAGAGTCACGGACATGATATGCAAGTTGAGATGGTAATCACAATAAGAAATACTTTTTTGCTGTGGCAAGATCTTTTCACAAAATTCCAGTCTCCAACTTCATCCTCCAAATGCAAAAACATTTTCATTTTCATAGCACTCACCTTCATAGGGAAATATGATTGTTATAATAAAACACAACAAATCAGAGATCACACAAAGCAATTTAAGTGTTACTTTTCCCCACACATTGTTCAAGAGTGGAACGGTGGAGAAAAAGTATGAAAGTGGTTTGATAAATCCTCTGTCAGGCACTGAGCTGTGAAATGCAGAATAGTCATATAGATGCAGACATTTCATATCCCATAAGCACGGTGGTTGTGGTGGTCTAGTGGGTAGCGCACTAGACTCCAATCAGGGGGTCCTGGGCTCAATTCCCAATAAAACATAAAAGGTGGGGATTTTTCCTTGTTCCAGTGACTGCAGGGTGGCCCCAGGTGACGCCAACCTGTTATCAGATGACTCCTGGGGATATTTCCCAGGGGTAAAAGGAAGCTGGGGTGATAGGCCATAACCCTCTCCCTCCTAGTGCCACGGTGAACAAAGGCTGCACCCTACCTGCTGTCAGGACAACAGCCCAGTCACTGCCTGCCATCATAGACCTTACTTTAACTTCTATGTTGTATGCATCTGAACAATTACTTTAACACAGAACAAATACGGAATGAACAAGACCAGAATAATTCACATATTCTGTTGGATTTTCTGTTGCGGCTATATCATAAATTAAACAACAACAGAAAGACATCTTCAATCAATTTTCTAAAATTCATGACATAAAAGTATTGTATAAATCATTAAAATTCTACTGTACTCTATCGAAATTGTAATACTCCTGGGTAGATGCCAACGTTAGCATGCAGCTAGAGCCAGTGTGGACATAGTTTTTAGGCTGTTGTCCACATCCGACTAGATGAATAGCAGACTGGTATGCACACCCCACATCAGTTACATGATCCTCAAACATTTTGAAAACATTCTCACACTTTCACACACGATAATATTAGATACATACAGATACAGGGTACATAACTTTCATCCTGGTGTGGGTTGGAAGGGGGGGGGGGGGGGGGGGGGGGAGGTGGCACGGAAAGGGCATCTGGCCACAATTTACCACTAATACTACCAAATCCACATTAACATGCTGAGACTGTGATAGCAGGGGATAAAGACTAAGAAAAAGTAAAATGTATCAAAGTTGTGAGGTAAAAGTCTGTGCCCACTGCCAGAAGAAAATTCACTCCAGATTTAATGTTGTAACAGTGCATATGGAGTACATGAAATGATCACATTTACAGATCAATACTGCAAATGCTTCTCAGCTATCATGTATCGACCCGTGCTAAAACACACACATTAGTATGTGGTGTAGCCCTCACTGGTGACAATGCAGGCACTGACTGTGGCATGCAGTCGATAGTACAGATGGCAAATACTGTCCTGAGATAAATTATGTCACACATGCTCAATCTGTTCAGATAGTTATGTAAGAGTTGTTGGTTGACAAGTTGCATGAGTCACTTCTCATCCCATGTTCCCACATGTGCTCGGTTGGAGACAAACTCGTAGAACATGCTGGCCCAGGAAGTCACTGCTCATCTTTCGGAGAACACTGAGATTCGTGATCAGCGTGTGGGTCAGCACTGTACTGTTGGAACAGTACATTACCTTCCAGTTGCAAGAATGCAAAAATAACGGGTGTAACATCATTCTGCATGTACCAAGTGCAGAAACACAACAGACGAATGAGAGTTGTAGTTTATCGCACCCCAGACCATAAGGCCTGGGGTGGGGCCACTGTATCTTGGACGAATGCACTCTACAAGAGAGTGCTCACCAGATTTATGTCATTTGCTGATACGACCATCACTTGTGTGGGAGCAGAATCTGCTTTCATCACTTACGACCATGGCGTGCCATGCCATCCTCAAAGAGATCCTCTGATGGCACCACTCGAGCCATGCATGTCAGTGCTGAGGCACGATTGGAAGACGGGATAGATGTGTGCACGTCCGTAACGCAACTGGCAATAACTGCTTCGCAACAGTTTGTGTTGACACATCTGAGGCTCACAAGACCTTTTATCTGTGCTGTGGTAGCCGTACGATCTGCAACTGCTGCCCTTTCAGTACAACAATCCTAGTGAGCATCTGTGCTGTGTGGATGTCCAGAACCTCGACTACGTGTGTGAGAATGTTCACGTGACTACTGATACTAGCAATGTTGCATAACTGACGCAGCACATCCAACTTGTGTGGCAATTCCCCCGAAAGGACAATCCTGTCACTCGGAAGCCCACAATTTGACCCCTTTTTAAACTCACTCGTTGGCTATAAGAATCACAAGTGTGCCTTCCTGGCATGGTTGCCTGCTTGCTTCACATGTCTGCATCACACTGGCTGTGAGCATTTCCTATTAAAGGGTAGACACATATAGCACTCTGATAGCTATGCCATTACACTATCTGTTGGCGGATGACACTGAAACCATTGCCAGTACATCTACTATTCCCAGGTGACATGTGTTGTCATCAGAACAAAATTGACATTGTATTGCCAGGTGTACAATATAAGCTGTATCAGCAGAAACATGTGACTAAAAAGATGCTAGCCTTACATTATTCTTGCACATTATCATTATCTTTGATGTTAATATGACAAGAAACATGAAAAATGCAATATCGAAAGTGAAGTTCATGGGAGAGATCTATGAACCGTTCAAAGTAAAGACAGGAGTGAGGCATGAGGAGAAAATAATCAGGACATGGGACAAAAGAGACAGATGGGTGAAGACTGAACCGTCGCCCTCCAAGTGCCGTGCCAAACAAAGACTGCACTCTACGTGTAGTCAGATCATGTCACACACCACACCATGGCTTGCGGAATATATATGCACATGTAGATAAAATGTCTGGCCTTTGCTGATGATATAGCCATCATAACAAATAACAGAAAAGAAGACAAAAAAGCTCTACAAACTATTTATCAAATCTCAGTCAAAACGGGACTACAAATCTTACATGAAAAAAACTTGTACATTGACACAATGTGAAGAGACAGACACCCACTAGTAACAAAGTATGGAACGATATCACATGAAGAAAGTTTCCAGTGCCTGGAAGAGATTACACAGAAAATGGGACTGAACTCAACATCCAATGAAAAAAGAATCACAAAACTACATAAGGTATTCAGACTTATATGGAACAATTATAACAAAAGAAGTTTTTCCATCAATGCCAAATTAAGACACTGTAGTACAGTAGTTACCACAGGCCTTGTACACCTCAGAACAACAGCCATGAAGGGAAGAACAAAAATCAAAGAGATGGAAAAACAGAAGGAAAGATCTACAGGCCAGTTCAGAGAGAGGGGATCTGGATAAACATATTGACAAAAGAACTGTACAAATACAAACAGAGGATTAAAAACAGCACCAGGTAAAGAAGGACAAGGTTCTAGAGACACATACAAATTATGCACAAAAACAGACTTACCAAGAATATTTTTAATATAGTTATGACTAATAAAGTGAAAACCAACTGGGTATAGGAAACCGTGGAGGACCTCAAGAAACTAAACATCTCCGCAGAAGACATCACAGACAGGAAAAAATACAGAGTAAATAACTGGAAAACAGAAATTTCAGCAGATATTGAAAGAAGGAAACGGGGAAGAACGGTACAGAAGAGAGGAAGAAGAATCACAATGAATATATGAGAAGTTTTTGAAAGACAAATGAAAGAGACAGAAAAAAACCTTGAAAATTGATGGTGCTTTACTGCTCTCCTAAAGGGGGTATTAATTAACAATAATTCAATATAATAATAATAATATTTGTTGTACTTTAGAAAACATCAAACAACAAGTACAAAAAATACTGGAACAAAATAATGTGCAATCAGAAGAAGAAGAAAATACAGTAATGGACTCAAACATCCCAGAGCAAACAAACAAAGAACAACACGCATCGATTAAACAATCAGAGGAAAACGAAATCTTAAGACAGCCACCAGAACAAGCACAAATAGAACATGAAGTGACACACATGTTAGATATAGAAGAAAAATTTCAGCTGACATATATAGAATACAAAGACACAAATACAGACATTAGACCATTCTTGCAAAGACCGCCAAATAACCCACAAGTCGAAACAACAATAAAAACTAACAACACAATCATACACAACAAAATAAATGAAAACACAACTATGGAAGAGTTACAACTACTGGTTTATACAGGAGCACTCACTACACTAAATATACACACTAGGCAGAGATCAGAACCAACAAACACACACAAGAAACCCACAAAACCAGCATGGCAACACAGGCTACAGATCAAAATAGAAAAACTGAGAAAAGACATCGGACAGCTAACACAATTTATAAGAAATGAAATCTCGGAAAGAAAACGAAAAAGGTTGGGTAAAATCTCACAACAAGAAGTGACAGAGCAATTAGATGAAAAGAAGCAGAAATTACAAGCATTAGCCAAATGACTCAGAAGATACAAAAAAAGTGAAAATAGAAGGAAACAAAACCAAACATTCAACACAAACCAAAAGAAATTTTACCAGACAATAGATAACAAACACATTAAAATAGACAATCCACCAAACATAACAGACATGGAACACTTCTGGAGCAACATATGGTCAAACCCGGTACAACATAACAGGCATGCACGGTGGATACAAGCAGAAACAGACACATACAAGATGATACCACAAATGCCTGAAGTGGTAATTTTGCAACATGAAGTCCTCCAAGCAATTAATTCTACTCACAATTGGAAAGCCCCTGGAAAAGATAAAATAGCAAATTTCTGGCTAAAGAAGTTCACCTCAACACATTCACATCTAACTAAATTATTTAACAGTGACATTGCAGACCCATACACATTCCCTGATACACTTACACGTGGAATAACTTGTCTGAAACCTAAAGATCAAGCAAACACAGCAAAATATCGCCCCATAACATGCCTACCAACAATATACAAAATATTAACTTCAGTCATTACACAGAAATTAATGACACATACAACACAGAACAAAATTATAAATGAAGAACAAAAAGGCTGTTGCAAAGGAGCACGAGGATGTAAAGAGCAACTGATAATAGATGCAGAGGTGACATATCAAGCTAAAACTAAACAAAGGTCGCTACACTACGCATACATTGATTACCAAAAAGCTTTTGATAGTGTACCCCACTCATGGTTACTACAAATATTGGAAATATACAAAGTAGATCCTAAATTGATACAGTTCCTGAACATGGTAATGGAAAATTGGAAAACCACACTTAATATCCAAACAAATTCAAATAATATCACATCACAGCCAATACAGATTAAGCGTGGAATATACCAAGGAGACTCATTAAGTCCTATCTGGTTCTGCCTTGCCCTGAACCCACTATCCAACATCCTAAATAATACAAATTGTGGATACAATATTACTGGAACATACCCACACAAAATCACACATTTGCTATACATGGATGATCTAAAACTACTGGCAGCAACAAATCAAGAACTCAACCAATTACTAAAGATTACAGAAGTATTCAGCAATGATATAAATATGGCTTTTGGAACAGACAAATGTAAGAAAAATAGCATAGTCAAGGGAAAACACACTAAACAAGAAGATTACATACTGCATAACCACAGCGACTGCATAGAAGCGATGGAAAAAACAGATGCCTATAAATATCTAGGATACAGACAAAAAATAGGAATAGATAATACAAATATTAAAGAAGAACTAAAAGAAAAATATAGACAAAGACTAACATAAATACTGAAAACAGAATTGACAGCAAGAAACAAGACAAAAGATATAAATACTTATGCTATACCAATATTGACCTACTCATTTGGAGTAGTGAAATGGAGTAACACAGACCTAGAAGCGCTCAATACACTTACACGATCACAATGCCACAAATATAGAATACATCACATACATTCAGCAACAGAAAGATTCACATTAAGCAGAAAGGAAGGAGGAAGGGGATTTATCGACATAAAAAACCTGCATTATGGACAGATAGACAATTTAAGAAAATTCTTTATAGAACGAGCAGAAACTAGCAAAATACACAAAGCAATCACTCATATAAATACATCGGCTACACCATTGCAATTTCACAACCACTTCTACAACCCCTTAGATCACATAACATCAACAGACACGAAGAAAATAAATTGGAAAAAGAAAACACTACATGGCAAGCACCCGTATCATTTAACACAGCCACACATCGATCAAGACGCATCCAACACATGGCTAAGAAAAGGCAATATATACAGTGAGATGGAAGGATTCGAGATTGCAATACAGGATCAAACAAAAAACACCAGATATTACAGCAAGCATATTATTAAAGATCCCAATACCACAAGAGATAAATGCAGACTTTGTAAACAACAAATAGAAACAGTAGATCACATCTCAAGCGGATGTACAATACTAGCAAATACAGAATACCCCAGAAGACATGACATTGTAGCAAAAATAATACATCAACAGCTTGCCTTACAACATAAAGTTATAAAACAACACAGTCCCACATACAAGTATGCACCACAAAATGTACTGGAGAATGATGAATACAAATTATACTGGAACAGAACCATTATAACAGATAAAACAACACCACATAACAAACCTGACATCATACTCACCAATAAAAAGAAGAAATTAACACAACTAATCGAAATATCCATATCCAATACAACAAATATACAGAAGAAAACAGGAGAAAAATTGAAAAATACATCCAACTGGCTGAGGAAGTCAAGGATATGTGGCATCAGGATAAAGTTGACATTATACCAATTATACTATCAACTACAGGAGTCATACCACACAATATCCACCAGTACATCAATGCAATACAGCTACATCCAAACATATATATACAACTACAGAAATCAGTAATTATTGATACATGTTCAATTACCCGAAAGTTCCTAAATGCAATATAACACATACCATACAGTTGAAAGGAAGTGACGCTTTATCAAGGTCCACGTCACTTTCCATTTTTAACCAGAGTTAACGTCTGAGGAAGTAAAGAATAACAATAATAATAATGACACTGTCTCTGTCTCAAGAAATTGATCTTCGAAGATCAGCTGAAGTTATCTCCCATGTCTTACTCTGCCTCTGTCCATGTGAATAACAGTAAAATTTAGGCTTATTTGGGAAAACAGCATCAAAGAAATTGTTTATTACAAATGGAACAACAGTATTATAGATTGCACATGACAAAGATTTATTGTCACAAATTGATGTTATCACCACTCTTGATAAATCCTGTTAATACAGTCCAATAAAAAATAACAACACCCGATAAATCTCTGTACACACGCCACATTACCACAAGTGAAAACTACATGGAGTGGAAACAGAGGGAGATACTACGACGCAAAATTGTTTCCATCTTATGACCTTCTTGTTGTTGCTGTGGTAGTCTGAAGATTGGTTTGCTGCAGCTCTCAATACTAATCTATCCTGTGCAAGCCTCATCACCTCCACCTCTACATATCTATTACAACACCCACCCATTTAAACCTGCTAGTTGTCGTGAAGTCTTGATCTATTTCTACAGTTTTTATACCCCTTCCCTTCCAACACACAGACACACACACACACACACACACACACACACACACACACAAGCCACCAAGGAAGAGCCTACAGCTTTGATTCAACCTCCCCCCAGTCATACCCTCATACCTCCCTAACTATGCTTTGTTCATTACTCCATCTTCCACAATCACTACGAATTCCTCCATCCTCCACGAGATATATACATCCTAAGCACCAATCCTGTAAAACTGTTGTCAACCTTTCTGCCACAACTCTTAGCCCTGCAGAAGTCTTGGTACTTTCTAAAGGCCTCACCTTTAGCCCAAAACCTAAATTCAAGTGTGCTGGACTTGTAAAGGACCTTCTTTCCTTACCTAATCTCTGCAGCTGAAATTTCTTCAATGTGCATTAGAGAGGTATGAGGGTATGACTGGAAGAGGGGGGGGGGGGGGGGGGTGAATCAAAGCTGTAGGCTCTTCCTTGGTGGCTAGTGTGTGTGTGTTGGAAGGGAAGGGGTATAAAAACTGTTGAAATAGATCAAGACTATGCTCCAGACTGAACGCGGAAAGGCATAATCAGTCTTAAATGATGATGATGATGCATCCCACTAATAACAGCCAACAAAAACCTCACATAGAACCTTGCTTAAAACAGTTCCAGCCTCCCTCCGACCCTGAACCTCCCATTCCAGCCAGTCATCTCTTGGTTATCTTTCAGGAATTCGTCACTTCTAACCCGGCCTTACTTTCCTTTCCTAAATTCTCCCTAGTGAGACCAACATCACTCCTATGTAACACACACCTACCCATATCCTGAAAATCAATCCGTGCCTTATCATCTTCCCTACAGATAAAAGCTTCATCACAGTGTTCATGAATCATAGTGACTATGTGGCTGAGAGTCTTCACCAACTTTCTAACACCTCTGCATACAAACCTTACAACCATGATCACATCCTTGAATTCCAACAAGACTCCAGCAGCTCTCCAAGACCTTAAGTCCATCCCATAACCTGACTCCTGGATCTATCTCCCTCCTCACACCACTCCTTCCTTTTTACCTATTCGCCAAACTACACAAACCCAACTACACAGGTCTCTCCAGTTGTCCAACTGTGGCTGGGTACAATCCTCCCACTGAACATCACATGCAAACCATTGTCTGTAACCTCCCATCCTACAGTGAAGACAATGCTCACTTCCTTCACCGCCTTTCTGCATTTCCTGTTTTGCTACCACATGACTCCTTGCTGGTTACTATGGATGCAACATCATTTTACAACATCCCCCATGCCCGTGGCCTCACTTTCCAAACATCCTCCTGATACCAAACCCACCACCTCTTTCCTAATCCCCCTACCCAATCTCATCCTGACCCACAATTATTTCACTTTTGAAGACCAAGTCACAGGGTGAAATGCCTAAAGCTCGCACCACAAGTATGAAGTGCTATTGATTTGCGGCTTTGACAGAATGGATTGGTTGTCAGGGACTCATTATTGTTACCCAATCAACAGATTGTAAAAATCCTTTCTTGTGCAGATGTACACTTTTTAAATGAAACTGTGCTTACTGACATTAACAAACTAAAAATATGGTAAATCAGAATGTCAGTGGGGTTTGTTGCAGGATTCTAGTACAAGTTGTCAATGAGATACAATATTTTTAAAAGTTTCCACACCAATACTAGTTTGTGCCACTCAATCTGGGTAGTTGCTAGGTATGATGTTATCAACCTCTTCAACCAGTTATGTGGAAGTCATAGCCTAACTCTTAGCAACATAACAGATGAAACAAGTAGTTGATCCACATGTTACCTCTTGCACAATCGCATGTGGAAATGGCATTAATCGGGCAAGTGTCCTATGCATTCTCCATTGATATAGGTTTATCCCTTTCTATAAAGAGCTGCATGGAATTGATCAAAAGAATTGTGTTAACTTCCATACATGGCCATTAAGACAGGATACTCCAGATGTATCATGTATCTTGTTTAGTGGTGAAGGAAATTTTAACAATCGTGGCCTGGTAAAGTGCTGAAATAAGCACAATTGGTCTGTTAAAAATTCTCTTTGGCTGTGGCAGGTGGAATGTCAGCATCCTTGGAGTGTAAACGTGTGGTGTGGGGCAGTGAACCATCAGCTCATAGGCCCGTTTTTCTTAGAAAGAACACTGGATGCGCACAAGTATCACAGCCTCCTAACAAATCATCTTCCACGGATGCTAGAAGAGATTCCTCTGCAGACTAGGAGCAACTTGTGGTACCAATACGATGGCTGTACAACCCACAGTGCACGAAGTACAACATGGCTTCACAAACTGTTTACAAATCATTAGATTGGATGCAGAGGACCTGTATCTCGATTGATCCATTCGCCAAATTTCATGCCTGCAGACTTTTTTTCTATGGGGAAAGCTGAAAGACTGTCTACAAGGGCATACCAACTACATCTGATGATATGCAATGATGTATTACTGCAGCCTGTCGGATTGTCCCTGCTGAAATACTGGTTTGTGTGCAGCAGTCTTTCCATACCAGAATGGGAGCATATACTGGTGCTGCCAGTGGTCGTTTTGAACACAGCCTGTGATGGTCAATTGTCTCATTACTGGTCACAATCCACATAACTAGTGTATGGACTTGGACTGTTCTTTGGTGTGTGCTACCGCAGTACATTGTTGTACCACACATTACGGTTTTTCCCCATTCAATGCTCATGTGGAGTGTGGGAAGAATGATTCTTTAAATGGTTCTGTGCGTGCTGTAATTAATCTTGCCTTCATGGTCCCTATAGGAGTGATACATATGCGGTTATTGTATAATCCCTAAATACCTCACTTAATACAGGTTCCTGAAATTTCATAAGTTAGGTTTTGTCATATATTTGGCGTCTATCTTCACTTGTCTGGCATTTCCAATTTTTAGTAGCTTCTTGATGCTCTCCCATGCATCAAATAAATCTATGATCAATCATGCTACACTATTTTGTATACATTCAATGTCTGCCATTAGCCTTATTTGTTATGGGTCATACTTAAGCAATATTATAGAATGGGCCACACAAGTATTTTGTAAGCAATGTCCTCTATAGACTGATTGCATTTTCCAGTATCTTACCAATGAATTGAAGTCTGCATTCTGCTTTGCCTACAAGTGAGTCTATGTCACCATTTCATTTCATCCTGATATTTGAATGAGTTGACCAATTAAAACTGTGATTATTTGATAATGTAGTCATACAATACTGTCTTTTATTTGTTTTGTGATGTGCTCCAATTTACATATCTTTGGATGTTATGACCTGACTCAAATTTGTGCAGATATTTTTCGGGTAATAATTCATTATAGACAACTCTATCATCCAGGAAAAGTATGAGGTTCCTTATAATATCGTCTTCCAGAACATTAAGGTACAACATTAATGTAATGGTATAAATTACTATAACTGTATAAATAAGTTTATAAGTGTGTAAAATACATTGAACTATTTGTTACAACAAAATATTGTACCGGTATACTCAGCAAGATGTTAAATCAGCAGATAGCTACATTTTATGTTCAACATTTTGTGTACAGCATATATGCTGGAAAGGATTTATACCCAAATTAAATAAATCTGAAGAAATGGTAGTGTGTATCTGGAAAAAAAAATCCGTAAAAACTCATACAGTCCAATTTGCTATTATGTCACTGTTACTGAAATATAATACAAAGTAACTGAATTCGATGAACATTCTCAGAGTGCAATATGCCTCAGAATGAAATGCACAGTAATGTCAACATTATTTTTCAGGGCTATGTTTGTGAAAATGGATGAAAGCAAACCACACATTTTGTTCTCAATCTGCGGAAGCATTATGCACTGTGAAACACTGTACTGCTGTTATACATAAAAGCTGTCTCATTGCCAACATCTTTTCCCTGCTGGCTGTTCTACACTTCTCGTCACTGATTCAACACATTGTAAGATATTTTATGCTGTATGACACCACAGTCCAATCTGGTTAGGATAGCATAAAAATAATATATGAATTTCAGTATTGAAACTGGAACAGCAGAACAGCTCTCATCACACTGGATATCAAATCGAGGTTGGATTACAGCCATGGGTACATCATTTCATGCTACTCAACTGTTATGTCATATGTCAGAGTTCATCAACTGTAGTGGCTGGCGACTGGTGGCATACCCATCTCTTGGCATCCTGTGAACAGACGTTCTCCACAGGTGACAGATTTGAAGGAAATGCTGGATACGGCAACAGTGGAACACTCTCTGTATCGAGGTAGCTCAGGTGATGTGTAGTCTTGCATTATCTTGTTAAAAGATAACATCACGGAGCCCTTGAAAATAGGGCACAGCGATAGGCCTTAACAAAACACAAATGCAATGGCTGCTGTCCAAATTACTGGCTATGTGAACCAGAGGTTGTGACATGAATCCAGTTGCACCCCATACCATCACATCACGTGCTGGACTCACATGAGAATGACAGATACAATCTGGCCAGGTCTGTTGGCATCAGAGCCTCCACACACATGTACATCAATTGTGACGATGTTGCAGAACCGAGACTCATCCGATACGATGACACAGTGCCATTCCTGTGCCTGGCATTGTTGTCAGTTGCACCGCTGTCAGTTCACCTCTCTCTAGAGCTGCATTAAGGGCTTGACAGTCTGTGCTGCTCCAGATGCCATCACATTGTCTGTGTGGATACTTGCCTCACTGTATACAAGCCCACTTCCTGACTAAATGTACACAACTTCACTGCAGGATCACGTACGCATGAGCGAACACTTGTCTGCCCTCTCAGGTGCTAGTTGGGTGGCACTACTGAGGCCCTGCAAGGCATTTAGCATGGCCCTCCTGAACCTACCAATTCTATGTTCGCACAAAATGAGATTCTGAGCAATGCAAGCAGCAATATAGTGAAACAATAAACCAGATTCTCAGCAGACCATGAGCCTGCCACTGCCAAATCTGGAATGCTGATAAACATTTCTCCTTCTTCCATTATGCTTAACACGGTCTTCGTGTAAACAACCAACACTGAAATAGAATTTCTGAA
The DNA here is from genome assembly GCF_021461395.2 of Schistocerca americana. Lineage (NCBI taxonomy): Eukaryota > Metazoa > Arthropoda > Insecta > Orthoptera > Acrididae > Schistocerca > Schistocerca americana. Next base: position 11,621,920 of record NC_060121.1, on the reverse strand, counting down.
TGAGAAACCTGCTCCATATGCTTTTCTTGCATACAGAATATGCATGGGAGTGCTGAAAAGTAATGCCTCTGAATTTTTTATTCTGTTCTCAATATCAGTCGAGGTATGACACGTCACACATATTACTTGGTCAGCTTTTCCACTTCACTGACTCGTGGCACACCCCCCTCCCGCAAACAGATGGAGTCGCAATAGGCAGCCCACTCTGACCAGAGATTGTGAATATGTTTACGGTGCACTTCGAGGAAGAGGCCCTGATGTCATCCAAATGGAAATCCATCTTCTTCTTCTTCTTCTTCTTCTTCTTCTTCTGTTATGTGGATAACACACTTGTCATCTGGCCTCATGGAAGAGACAAACTTCTTGACTTCTTTGTACATCTGAACTCCACACGCCACAAAATCAAATTCACTATGGAGACCAAAGAAGAAGGAAGACTACCATTCCTGGACATCATAGTCAGGAGAATAACGGACAGCACCCTGTGCCACAGCGTGTATCTGACTCTATAAAACACATAAACTCAGTTCTCCCTATGGCACTGCGAATAATTTCAATAACAAAAAGTGAGATGAATGTTGCAGCGGATATTTAATTTCCTCTGTGGCTTTGCATTCAAGATCAGTCTTACCTGAGAGTGCAACATTACATCTTTGGTTAATTTAATTATATGTTCATTAGATTTTGGTTATAAGGCACGTTTTGGTGCCTAATGTTTCATCTCCAAATGCTGGAAACAATCCATGGAGGAAGAGGAGTATGTAAGACATTGGTGGACCAGGTTGGAAGAATCTGTGAATTTCAATACTCTGTAGAAGAGCTCAATCATTTGAAAATAACTTTCAGACCTTGTGGCTGTTCTAACAGATATACATAAGGCACTACATTCTAAAATATTTGCATCTGTCACTGAAAAACAAGCAACTAGAGGAAAAGTTCTCTTGCCATTTGTAAAAACTGTCGCAGATCATGACCTCCGAGTGCTATGAAGAGAAGGTATTGACGCAGTGCTTAAACCAAACTGAAGACCACAACAGCAGCCATACTCAAGTAAATTGCTGTGCAGTAGTTTCAGTGAATTTGACAATGATGTGGCTGCTTTCATGGTGGCCCAGTCATATTGTGGGGTAGGGAATGCCAGTGACAGGGCTGGAATTGTAGGTGACAGATGGATTTTTGGCAAAGCCTTGTATCAATACCTCCTTAATTATTGAGCTGAAAAACTGTAAAAAACATTCATACAGTAAATTCACACAAAAAAATTTCCTATTTCTGCAGGTATTGTGCCTTCTGGTTCTTTTTCATTACAAAAACATATTGATTCATGTTTATAAAGTCACAACTATGTCACTGTGATTTGTGTAACACACATTCTAGAACATGTTCCAGGAATGTCATGAAACAGACAGCTTTAAATACTTACTCTAGCTTATCTTTCAAGACTTGCATGCCAACAACAACACCATCTATCCAATCTGTTTTTATTGTACTTTCATGTAAAGATTTCTCCACAAAGGATATCATCTGCCATGTAGGCAGTGCAAGAGGAAATTCCACACTAACATTTGGGTAATCAAGTGGATTCTGTGTCTTGTCAGAACCAAGTACAATCAACCCAATTTCATCTTTACCACTGGTAAATATCTGGAAACATATTAAATGGTAAAAATAAGTTTTGTTTATAACAAGTTGTATACCAATAAAAACATCACACACAGATACTCTTTATAAAATTATTTAATTGGATAGATAAAAAATCTACTCACCAAGCAGTGGCAGAATACACACATAAAAGACTGTTGCGATAGGCATGCGTTTGGAGCCAGTGACTCCTTCTTCTGGCTGAAGGGTTGCAGGGGAAGCAAGAAGGGTGAAGGAAAAGGACTGGTGAGGTCTAAGAAAAGGGGTAGATTTTGAGAAAGTTACCCAGGACCGTGGGTCATGGGTGACTTACCGTACAGGATGAGAAGGAAAGACTAATTGTTAGGGACTGCATCGGGCAAGATTCGGAAACCTGAGAGCTTAAAGGTGGAAGACAGGGTAATATGCAAGACAGAGATTACTACTAAAACTGTACATGAGTTCATAAGAGTGAGAAGCTAAGTGTATTGTATGCAATAGCTGTGGGAGGGGGCAGTGAAAATAGATGATAAAGACAATGACATATGTAAAAAGCTAAAACGGAGTGAAGCAAAGAGTAATTACAGTGAAGAAAAGCTGAGACAGGAGAAATTAACGTAAATTAAGGCGAGGTGGGTGGTGAGCACCAAGGACACGTTGTAGTGCTAGTTCCCAGATGCGGAGTTCTGAGAAACTGGTGTCTGGCGGAAGAATACAGGTGGCATGTGTGGTGAAACAAGTGCCGAGGTCACGTATGCCATGTTGTAGAGCATGCTCTGCAACAGGATATTGCGAGTTTCCAGTATATACACTATGCCTATGCCCGTTTATCCTAACTGATAATTTGGTGGTAGTCATGCAGATGTAGAAAGCTGAACAGTGTTTACATAATAGCTGGTATATGACATGTGTCATTTCTATTTTTCGCCTGATCCGCAGTTCTGGGTGACTTTTCCAAAATCTACACCTTTTCCTGGAACTCTCCAGGCCTTTTCCTTTACCCTTCTTCCTTCCCCTTCAACGCTTCTGTCTCGAGGAGCCATTGGCTCCGAAAGCTTGCGAATCACAACAGTCTTTTATGTGTATGTTCTGCTGCCGCTTGGTCAGTAGATTTTTTATCTATTCAATTAAATAATTTTATCAATAATTTATTGTTTTTGTAAAAAACAAAGATGAGGTGACTTACCGAACAAAAGCGCTGGCAGGTCGATAGACACACAAACAAACACAAACATACACACAAAATTCAAGCTTTCGCAACAAACTGTTGCCTCGTCAGGAAAGAGGGAAGGAGAGGGAAAGACGAAAGGAAGTGGGTTTTAAGGGAGAGGGTAAGGAGTCATTCCAATCCCGGGAGTGGAAAGACTTACCTTAGGGGGAAAAAAGGACAGGTATACACTCGCACACACGCACATATCCATCCACACATACAGACACAAGCAGACATATTTAAGGATGTCTGCTTGTGTCTGTATGTGTGGATGGATATGTGCGTGTGTGCGAGTGTATACCTGTCCTTTTTTCCCCCAAGGTAAGTCTTTCCGCTCCCGGGATTGGAATGACTCCTTACCCTCTCCCTTAAAACCCATTTCCTTTCGTCTTCCCCTCTCCTTCCCTCTTTCCTGACGAGGCAACAGTTTGTCGTGAAAGCTTGAATTTTGTGTGTATGTTTGTGTTTGTTTGTGTGTCTATCGAAGCGCCAGCGCTTTTGTTCGGTAAGTCACCTCATCTTTGTTTTTTACATATAATTTTTCCCACGTGGAATGTTTCCTTCCATTATATTTATTGTTTTTGTTGTTATAGTTACTCATTATAACCTACTTAAAGTACATCACGTACCCTCCACTCCACAATTCTTCGAACACATAGTTTTGCCTTTTGCAAAAAATCACTGCGTTTCTGTATAACATACTTGGAGTCAAAGTGTCCAACATCTATTACAATTATAAACAGAAGAAAGAAAGTCATTGTATTTATTGGCAGTATTACGCAATCAAATATTTTGAAAGAGTTCCAGTGGTATAAATTTACAACATCTTACAAATAAATATATACGTTTATTCTTTAAATCAATTCTTAGCAATAACATAATAGTATAAATTGCAGAATCAATATAGCCAATTTTAATGTAATGACTGCAATACATATACAATATAACAGTGGTAAGTTATAACAAATGAGAGAGAGAGAGAGAGAGAGAGAGAGAGAGAGAGAGAGAGAGAGAGAGAGGCATTTAGACAATGTTTCATTACAGTGTGAAACTTATTAGAATTAAAATGAAGCCATAGTGAATTATTACATTCCAAAAATAATAATTATTGTGTTCTTTCACCCCAAAATAATACATTCATTAGGTAATATATACTTTTAATTTCAGAAATTTTTACAGCTCTGAACTTCACTGCTTCGATGAATTTATTACACGTGTCAATGAATGAGGGTTGATAACACTGCTTTAGTCATTCAATTGTTCGTCATGTGATATTCGCAATGTTCTTAATAACTTCTTATGTAAAGTTCTATCATCAAAAAGATAATCTACATAAATTTTAAAAGTTGCGAATCTTTAAACAACAACTTGAAAATGGGTGTATCAGTATTTTGTATACATTCTAGCATTGCTAGATTTACTTTTAAATTTTAAAGTATATGAGCAGATTGAGCGACTTTCCATCCAGAAAATTTACTGTTGGCAAGACCTCACTACAAAGAAAAATGGTCTTTCCGGAGTCAAATGCTAAAAAATTCATAAATACCAGCATTGTAAGTGATACAAACAGGTATTAAGCAACAGGCATAAATATCGTTCTGCTTGATGAGAAAAAAAGTAGGTACATGAAAGAGTAAATTGGGTGCAAGGATTGAACATAAACTGCAAAGGTTAAAAAAAAAAAAAAGAGGGTCACTGCTCAAGAATTGAGAACTGCCCCCCCCCCTCCCCCACCCCTTCCTTTTACAGGCTTACTTTCACTTTTCAGATGAGACCATGTCCCCAATATGTGAAGAAAATAGCCAATATGTAAAGAGAATTACAGATAAAGAGTTTTCTAGAATGAGATTTTCCCTCTGCAGCATAGTGTGCACTGATATGAAACTTCCTGTCAGATTAAAACTGTGTGCTGGACCAAGACTCAAACTTGGTGATCGTAACCCCAGACCTGTGTTGCCGTTTTGGGAGGTAGATCTTGTATCTGGAAAGAGGAGATGACAGTTAGGATACTATGGGCGAGCAGCTGCCATCAATTTTTGATGGTGCAGAACCCACAATAGTGGAACTGCTGCCTAGTCCAAAGGCACCTATTACCAGTCTTACCCCACAATAGTGTATCGAATCCAGAAGTAATGTCGAAGCTGATAAAAAGTCGTATGAGAGATTCCTGTAATCTAGGTGTGACTGCACCAATGCTGCATACAGGCATATCAAAGTAGAGTGGACCACACCGCTGAGGCATAGAAGAGCATTCAGGTGCGACCTACATGTCTGCTTTAGTTGACAAAGACGGGGAAGCCATGTCAACTAGGCATCAAAGACCAGTCCTAAAAAACACAATGACAGAAATGCATAACGTAGGTCATGGCAGCCAAAAAATGGATGCTATGAGTGAAAGCCCAGGATTGTGCTTGGTGTATTGCTCCCTGCATTCTGCCTCCAGCAATAGCCGTCACGGATGAACAAAAACGATGGGGACACCATATGTCATGCAGCTGCCGCCAGATCATTGATAGCCACAAAAAGGAGAGTGACACTCAAAACAGAACCTTGTGCAAGCCCCTTCTCCTGCAGGGGGAGATGCTACAGGAGGCACCAACCTGTACCCAAAAAGTGTGACATGGAAGAAAGTTCTGGATAAAAATCGGGAGTGGGCCATGGAGGCCCCACTCCTTTAAGGTGGCAAGGACGTTATGGCACCATGTGGTATCATAAGATATACATGCAGATCAATGAAAACTGCAACAAGGAACTGATGCTGAGCAAAAGCTGTTCAGATAGCACACTTCAAGTGGACTAAATTATCTTCAGTAGAGCGCCCTTGGCGAAAAGCACCCTGGATCGAAGCCAAAAGATCCGGGGATTCAAGGACACAATACAGCCTTCGACTAACCATATGTTCAAGTAACTTGCAGGACACTGAGTAAACAAGCTGGACGACAGCTGTCCGTTTGAAGAGGCAATTTATCTGATTTCAAAAATGGAATAACAGCATTTTCTCGCTACTGGGAAGAGAATTCTGCATTGCACCAGGGATGGTTAAAGAAAGGCCAGGTACACTGATGAAAAAATTTGCAACACCAAAAAGTAATTAATGTAGAGTAATGAAATACCAGGAATATATTTGTTGAGACAACGTATGTAAAGTGATTAATGTTGCAGGATCAATGTGAGTGTGAGATAAGCCACTGCAAGACATTGCTGAAGATGCCACTAAGTGAGACAAGTTCATAGAGAATTGCAATAGAAGGCAAAATCGTCAAAAAAAAGGGAGCCGGAGATGCCCAGTGGGAGACAGGCCATTATAGGGTTTATGGTGATAGCAAAGAGAATGACACTCAGAATGGAACCCTGAGACACACCATTTTCCTGGATAAAGGTGTCCGACAAGGCAGACCCTTCATGCACCTGGAAAACTCGGTCTTTTAAAAATGTCTGAAGGAAACAGGGTAGGTGGCCACGGAAGCTCCACATGTGAAGAGTATGGAGGGTACTAGCTCTCTAGCAGGTGTCATAGGCCTTTTCCAAATCGAAAAACACAGCGACAATCTGGGATTTCTGCAGAAAACCATTCATGACATGGGTGGGCAAAATAATGAGACGGTCCACTGCAGAATGCCCTGTTGAAAGCCACACTGTGCATTCATCATAAATTGTGAGACTCGAGCCACCATATCATCCGGGCATGAATCATATGTCCCATCACCTTGCGAACACACTGGTAAGAGAGATGGAGTGGTAGCTAGTAGGAAGAGTGTGTGTGTGTGTGTGTTTTTGTGTGTGTGTGTGTGTGTGTGTGTGTGTGTGTGTCAGAGAGAGAGAGAGAGCTAATTTCAGCAAGAGCTGGATTTCCATCAATAAACTGAGTTGAAGTCTGCTGTTGTGGTCTTCATCCAACTACTGCTTTGGTGCATATCACCAGCCTATTCCAGCCTTTGTAAGCCTCTTCATCTCTGCATAGTATTTCAACCTAAATCCACTTAGAATGGTGAACCACCATTCAGAGAATAACTTTTTAACAACACAGTTTGACTTCTGTAAAGGCTTCTATACTGAGAATCCAACATAATGTCTCACAAATTCAATTCCAGTAGAATTAAATAGTGGAAATTATCCCCTCTGTCATCTTGCCAAAGCCTTTGACTGTTTAGATTAAAAAATTCTGTGAGGGGGAGCAAAAAAAGTATGGCATTAAAAGTCTTCCCCTTGCATGGATTGAGTTGTACTTTAACTACAGAAAATGGAAGGTCACATTAACAAATGATAAGACAGGAATAAGATTAAACTCAAAAAGGGAGAACATAAAATATGGTGTGGCACACAGTGTTTGCTGCCAAGTCCACAAAAATGATTTACTTGGGGCACTGGAGGGCTTTGGAAAAACTCTAATGTTTTGCAGTGTCACAAACTTATTGATGCAAGATCTAAACTCATCCATACCAGAAACATCCAGGAGAATAACAGAACAGGCTTGTACTGATCAACAGATACCAGCTTAATGCCTAAAAACTTGTATTGTGCAGTTCTAAAGAAATAAAAGTGACTTACAGATACGAATATCAAAAGTAGGGATAAATGGGTAACTAGGCTCCCGTGTTCTGAGTTCCTGGAAATGCAGATACCACTCACATGTGAGACCAGCATGTGAGTCAGTTAACCGAGAAGCTCAGTTCTGCCCATTTTGTGCTTAGAAATCTCTTACTGTATCAAACTGGACAAAGGATTGCTAACACACTTCCACTCAGTTTACTCATATGGCATAATCTTCTGAGGTACTTCAGCTAAGCGGAAAAAAATATTTATTCTACATCTTGAAAAAGCTTCTTCAGGGACCCATGGATTCTCACACTTACATGCCTATAGAAGTTATATTCCCTAATGGTATATGTGATTAATAACAAGATTTAGTTTAAGATGAACTCAGCAATTCAGAACTGCAATACTAGAAGCAAAAATAATTTCCATATATAAAAACCTAAAATCAGGTTTGCCACAAGTTTCTCCAAGTGAAATTCCCTGATATTTCTCTGATTCCACAGACACGTTTTAGAATTTTTCCCCGACAAATTTTGAGGTCTCAAGGGGAGGTAAAGACATAAGTCGACAAAAGAATGTATTTGTGATTAATAACAAGAGTTATTTTTAGATGAACTCAGCAATTCAGAACTGCAATACTAGAAGCAAAAATAATTTCCATATATAAAAACCTAAAATCAGGGTTGCCACAAGTTTCTCCAAGTGAAATTCCCTGATATTTCTCTGATTCCACAGACACGTTTTAGAATTTTTCCCCGACAAATTTTGAGGTCTCAAAGGGAGGTAAAGACATAAGTCGACAAAAGAATGTAAGGGCTTTGTATTTCTCCCCCATTTTGTTTTAGGGCGCAAAAACAACTAGGGTCATATGTGTCCATGCCAAAACTGTGAAACACAAAGATGAAATGAGGAGTTAAAAATGATTACATGTCACCGTTTAATGACAGAAGATAGGAGAGCTACAAACAGGGACGTGGAGGAGAAAGCTCTATGAAGTACGCAATAGGGAAATGGAGGCCCAGAACTAAAAATTAAATGGCCTTCACTATATTGCTACAACTGATAAAAAGTAAAACACGGTCGACAGCCCACGGATTGTTCACTAAAATGGCCAATAACTCAGATGGCAAACCCAAACGGGAATGTAAACGGTAAAAAAAAAGGGCATCCCTTCAGGAAACGGCAGACAGTTAAAAGTTGGGTGCAATGTGCACAAAGTAGTAGGGGAGCACCACTTAACAAATGGTGATGGCTAAAAAAGCAGTGCCCAATATGCAACCTAGTTAAAATGACCTCCTTGCCGCAGGAGGACTGAGAGGAGGTTGTCCAAGCCACTGGGAGAGGCATAATAACCCAGAGTTTATTCCTATGAATGGAGGACCAGTGGTGATGCCAAAGTGACACCACCTCCTGACAGAAAGCAACAAGAGATCATCAGAGGGAGTGCAAGAATTATTGGGCTGAAGTACGAGGAATGCAGCTTTGGCAGCAGTGTCAGCAACCTCTTGGACCGATATGACCTGGAACCCACATAAACATCACAGTGGCTCCATAAAAAGTGAGCAAGTGGAAGCTTTCCTGGAACGGGTGCACTAAGGGATGGACATGTCATAGGCTTTCTCCAAATTGAAAAACACAGCCAGTCTGGGATTTCCACAGAAAACCATTCATGACATGGGTAAACAAAGTGGGTGATAGCCAGAAGGAAGTTGTTTGTCCTTACCGGGCTTAGGTGTGGGTATGACAGTGGCTTCACGACAGTGGCTGGGAAACATGCCCTCTGCCCAGATCCGGTTGTACGTATTAAGCAAAAAGTGTTTGCCCACAAGAGAAAGGTGCTGCAACTTTTGAAAGTTAACAGTGTCTGGTCCAGGGCGGAGGATTGAGATGAAGTGAGAGCATGATCTAGCTTCCTCATAGTAAAGGCAGCACAGTAACACTCACGATTCTGAGAAGAGAAAGGCATTGTTCGAGTCTTCTCTGCTCATTTCCAATAGAGGTAGGCAGGACGATAGTGGGAGGAGCTCAAAATTTCTGCAAAATGGCGACCCAAGGTGTTGGAGATAGCAATAGGGTACACGATGATAGTGTCTGCTACTGTCAGGTCGAAAATCGGGGAATGTATCTTGCACCCAGAGAACCGTCGGAGGTTGGTGCACACGATGGAAGAGGGGGGTGAAACTGTTAAAAGAACTAGTGAATGAAGTTCAGCTGCCTTTTTGGTTATCCCAAAGAATGCGAATTGCATTGCAGCTGGCTTCAGTCCACCAAAGGACTGGGACACAGCATGGTAAAGAGGAATGTGAGGAATGGAATGTTCTGCGATGGTAAGGATAATGTTTGTAAGAAATTCCACCTGGTCATGACAACTGCGGAAATCGTGTTCGTTGAAGGTCACCAGGGAGGAGTAAAGTCTCCAGTCAGCCTTAGTGAGCTGCCATTTCGATGTGCACGGAGGTGGGGTAGGAGTTAGCAAATGGATAGCACACAGGAAATGGTCGCTCGAGTAGGTGTCAGAAAGAACGGACCGTTCAAGATGATGTGCAGGACAGGCAGTGAAGAAGGAAAGGTCCAAATGGGAATAGGTGTGTGACGAGTCTGAAAGCAACATGGGTGCTTCTGTGCTAAAGAAGAAAAAGTTAAGTTGATTAAGAATGGCAGCGAAGAGGGCACCTCTCGGATAGGTTCTGGAAGAGCCCCAAATGTGATGGTGTGCATTAAAGTCCCCAAGCAGCAGAAATCGGCGAGGAAGCTGTCCAATAAGCTGGAGGAAGTCGAACCTGGTGACATCGAATGACGGAGGGATGTAAATGGTAGAAGGGGAAAAGCTCAAGTGAGGAAGGAAAAGACAAACTGCAACAGCTTGATGACAGGTAGTCAGGGAGATGGATGGGTTGACTATGAATGTCATCCCATAAGAGCAGCATGACTCCCCCATGAGACAGAATGCCAACCTCGAGCGGAAGGTCAAAACAGACCAGGAAGAAATGTGAAAGCTCAAAGCAGTCGTGAGGATGAATTTTGTTTCCTGAAGACAGAGTACAAATAGAAGCTGCGATTCTAAAAGCAGTCATAAATCCTCTTTGTTGGATCAAAGGCTGCAAAAGTTCCATTGGAGGACAGTCACGATGAGGACAATAGGAAGGGGTGTCACCTCGGCAGCTGCCGAGTGCCAGTCTGCGAAAACTCGCTGCTACAGGGCACAGAGGCAAGAGGATCCTGCTCCATGTGGTCCTACAGAAGTGTCGGCTTTCTTCTGCTGTCGACATGAGGAATCCAGGGCATGTTGTCTGTAGTTCAACAATGCCTAGATGATCAATACTGCAGTTCGATTACATCTGCATTATTACACTGTGCCAAGAAGGGCTCTCAACAAGGGTAGTGTCCAGGCATCGTGGAGTGAACCATGGCAATGTTGTTCAGACATGGAGGAGAAACAGAGAGACAGGAACTGTCAGTGACATACCTTGCTCAGGCCACCCGAGGGCTACTACTGCAGTGGGTGACGCTACCAACGGATTATGGCTCTGAGGAATCCTGACGGCAATGCCGCTGTGTCGAATAATGCTTTTCGTGCAGCCACCTTACATCACATTACGACTCAAACTGTGTGCAATGGGCTGCATTATGTGCAGTTTCACTCCACACATCCATGGCGAGGTCCATCTTTGCAACTGCAACACCGTGCAGCACGGTACAGATGAACCCAATAACAAGCTGAATTGGACTGCTCAGGATTGGCATCACGTTCTCTGCACCAATGAGTGTCACATATGCCTTCCGACGATTGTCAGAGATGTGTTTGGAGGCAACCCGGTCACGTTGAACTCTTAGACACACTGTCAAATGAGTGAAGCAAGGTGGAGGTTCCCTGCTGTTTTGGATGGGTTTATGGGGGGCTGATGCGCACTGTTGGTGGTCATGGTAGGCACCATGACAGCTGTGCTATAAGTGAATACCATCCTTATATTAGAACAAATAAGCCCTCGGTCACAAATATTAAGTCAAAATTGACCAGGTTTCGATGCTACTATGAGCGTCGTCTTCAGAATTACACTAACTGTTCTAGAACATATTATGTATATAATACATTAATAAAATTAAAGTTTGTACTGACTGGAAAAGATGAAGTACAAACTTTAATTTTATGAATGTATTATATACCTAATATGTTTTAGAACAGTCAGGCTAATTCTGAAGACGACGCTCATAGTAGCATCGAAACCTGGTCAATTTTGACTTAATATTTGTGACCGAGGGCTTATTTGTTCTAATATAATTCTGACACGGGCACTGAACCTTAGCAGCTATGTTCAAAGTTTTATGAATGCCATCCTCCGACCAATAGTGCAGTCATATTGGCAACATATTGGCGAGGCATTCGTCTTTGTGGATGACATTTCGCATCCCCATTGTGCACATCTTGTGAATGACTTCCTTCAAGATAATTACATCACTCGACTAGAGTGGCCAGCATGTTCTCCAGACATGAACCCTATCGACCATGCCTGGGATAGATTGAAAAGGGCTGTTTATGGGCATGTGACTTGCCAACCACTCTGAGGGATCTACGCCGAATCGCCGTTGAGGAGTGGGACAATCAGGAGTGACAGTGCCTTGATGAACTTGTGGATAGTATGGCACGACGAACACAGGCATGCATCAATCCAAGAGGACGTGCTACTGGGTATCAGAGGTACCCGTGTGTACAGCAGTCTGGACCAACACCTCTGAGAGTCTCGCTGTGTGGTGGTACAACATGCACTGTGTGGTTTTCATGATCAATAGAAAGGGCGGAAACGATGTTGATCTCTATTGCAAATTTCTGCACAGGTTCAGGAACCGAGGGGATGCAAAACGTTTTTTGATGTGTGTGTGTATGTATGTATGTATGTATGGGATGGGCATCAGTTGTTTGGTAAGTGGTGGTTAGGTGTGTGTGTGTGTGTGTGTGTGTGTGTGTGTGTGTGTGTGTGTGTGAGAGAGAGAGAGAGAGAGAGAGAGAGAGAGAGAGAGAGAGTGGAGGGGGGGAAACTGTGGTTGGTAAGACCTTTTTCCTTTTTGTAATGTAGTGGATTTGTTTACGGTTCATTGAGGTAATTTATGTTTGATTAATTTGGTATTATTTTTTGGGGGTATTTATTTGCTTATATCGGTGGGTTTTATGGAGTGTGGTCTGGTGTTGTTGATTTGTGGCAGTTGGTAGTATTGTGCACCTTGGTTGAGCTATATAGGTCAAGTGAAATTTGCAGTACCAGGTTTTTGTGTCTGGTTTCATGGTATCTCTGGCTATGTTTGAGCCGTATAGACCAAGTGAAAGTTTCAGTGTATGTGTGGGTTTCTAGTATCACTGTCTTCATTGGAGCTGTTTAGTTCAGGCAAAATGTATGATACCAATAGCTGTTATTCGCAGTTTTGGGGTGGGATGATTGTTGAGGGTTTGTTGAGGATTTTGTGTGCATAATTTTTGGTTTGATATTTATTTTGGAATGGTGTCATCATCCTTATTGTTGTGTGTGGTGATTGACACTGCCCAAAACCCCTACTTCGAGCGGTTCCCCCATTAGTTTCACTTTATTTCTGGTGTTAAATATTCCACTTGTTAGGGCCTGTTTATGTTTGTTCATGGGTGTAGTGATAGATGTCGTGGTCTCCATATTGAAAACGCTTGAAATAGGAGTGTCACCATCTTGAAGATGCCACGGGTTAAAGCAAATAAGAGAACAAGAACTTTTGGTAATTCCCTGCTGCCTATGTCTGTAAAATATGCTAACAACAAATTATGGCTAGTGCTACTCTGCTCGAATTGATAATTATGAAATTACTTGTAGATTTGTTATGTCAGGGGTAAAACAGCGATTTTGAAAATATCCACTGCTCGTCCTATACTATTTAGCTGCTATTTTTATATAATACTTCAAACAAAACATTCATGTAATGGGACGCAGACTACTGTCAGCTCTCTATATATGGGTAAAGTCAGGATCTATATAATAGTATTAGTATGCAGAATTTACGTTCTGGAGCCCAGGTATTCTTATAAATTATGGACACCTTGTCTCATGGGGTATTTTTTTACTTCATTTTTAAGGATTTGGGGATTTTTGTTTGCCTGTCCGTCTCTTGTCATACTGTTACACTTTTCTAGCAGAATATAAAGCTGTAATCTGAACCGTACGGAGAGGTGCACAGTCTACATGGAAATATGCCATTGGTACTTGAGGGAACATAGATATATTAATGCTTAAATTCACATCATTGATTTTCCACAATAGTATTTGTCTTATAGTCAGTTATAAACCAGCTTTTGGCATTCTGTGTCATCCTCAGACAATTTCTGATGATGTCCAAAAAAGCCAAAATCTGATTCATAACGAACTATAAAATAAATGACTTTGATCATGCTGAGCACCACAGCTGAGACCAATATTAATGATTATATGTGTTATTACATATTTATCATGTTGCAGTTGGTTTCACTGATTGAACATCTTCAAATTGCCCATTTGTGTCATGACTTTACACATGTAGGCCACCTGAATATGTTTAGTGAACAAATCTGGTCATAACACAATAAATGTGTAATAATACAGCTTAGATGGTTATTAATATGAAATAAATATTATTATGGCACATCAATCATGTGTATTTCCAGGGTTGCCACATGTTCTGGAAATCAGGGAATTTCAAATGTATCAGGGAATTTTGAAAAGAGCACTGGAAAAATCTTGTTTTTGTCTCAGTAGATGAAATGGTTTGTTTACTGAGATGTCATGTGTCATCACTGGCTGGGTGCAGCTGAGTACGTGCGTAACTTCCGTACTCCCTTATTCTTACTGCTTCTCCCCTTTATACCACTCCCCTCGAATTGCAATCAGTACCACCACCACTTCTTGCCACTAGCCTAGCAGCTATCGACAAGAGACAGGGAGGCAGGAGGAGTGGTTATTTGAATCTGATTCTCAGAGATTGTTGACGCAGCAGCCAGAGGTGGTGATCACGTATACATGAGTTGTGTCTGGGTGACTGTCTGAATATCTGTGTGCTCTTGTTTTCTGACAAAGGGTATGGCGGAAGTTTAGTTGTGAGAATGTTATTGTCTTTTTTACATGCCTGGATGTGGCTCAGCAATCATCTTTACCGTGAGTTGCTACTATCCTCATTAGCGTTGATTCTCAGAGTATTTGTGCAACTCACCAGCTACACAACCGGCAGGCCGGAAAGGACAGAAGGAAGACTCCCTTGAAGACTTGCTACATCCCTCCAGCCAATCAACACATGAGTCTCCCTCTGCCAACTGGAAAGGCTCAAAAAAGTCCACCAAAGGCAAATGGTCTTCTGTTTCGCTGACCCAAAGATCCTCTTTGATGGTGTCGCCATGTGATACCTTCTCCTGGCCGGCCACCATTTCGCCAGTGCGCCCCACCAACCTTTCTTGTGCCCTGGATTCCTCATGTCGACAGCAGAAGAAAGCCGACACTTCTGTAGGACCACATGGAGCAGGATCCTCTTGCCTCTGTGCCCTGTAGCAGTGAGTTTTCGCAGACTGGCACTCGGCAGCTGCCGAGGTGACACCCCTTCCTATTGTCCTCATCGTGACTGTCCTCCAATGGAACTTTTGCAGCCTTTGATCCAACAAAGAGGATTTATGACTGCTTTTAGAATTGCAGCTTCTACTTGTACTCTGCCTTCAGGAAACAAAATTCATCCTCACGACTGCTTTGAGCTTTCACATTTCTTCCTGGTCTGTTTTGACCTTCCGCTCGAGGTTGGCATTCTGTCTCATGGGGGAGTCATGCTGCTCTTATGGGATGACATTCATAGTCAACCCATCCATCTCCCTGACTACCTGTCATCAAGCTGTTGCAGTTTGTCTATTCCTTCCTCACTTGAGATTTTCCCTTTCTACCATTTACATCCCTCCGTCATTCAATGTCACCAGGTTCGACTTCCTCCAGCTTATTGGACAGCTTCCTTGCTGATTTCTGCTGCTTGGGGACTTTAATGCACACCGTCCCATTTGGGGCTCTTCCAGAACCTATCTGAGAGGTGCCCTCTTCGCTCCCATTCTTAATCAACTTAACCTTTTCTTCTTTACCACAGAAGCACCCATGTTGCTTTCAGACTCATCACACACCTATTCCCATTTGGACCTTTCCTTCTTCACTGCCTGTCCTGCACATCATCTTGAACGGTCCGTTCTTTCTGACACCTACTCGAGCGACCATTTCCTGTGTGCTATCCATTTGCTAACTCCTACCCCACCTCCGTGCACATCGAAATGGCAGCTGACTAAGGCTGACTGGAGACTTTACTCCTCCCTGGCAACCTTCAACGAACACGATTTCCGCAGTTGTCATGACCAGGTGGAATTTCTTACAAACATTATCCTTACCGTCAGAACATTCCATTCCTCACACTTCCTCTTTACCATGCTGTGTCCCAGTCCTTTGGTGGACTGAAGCCTGCTGTGATGTAATTCGCATTCTTTGGGATAACCAAGCAGGCAGCTGAACTTCATTCACTAGTTCTTTTAACAGTTTCACCCCCCTCTTCCATCGTGTGCACCAACCTCCGACGGTTCTCTGGGAGCAAGATCCATTCCCCAATTTTCACACTGACAGTAGCAGACAATATCATCGTGTACCCTATTGCTATCTCCAACACCTTGGGTCGCCATTTTGCAGAAATTTTGAGCTCCTCCCACTATCATCCTGCCTACCTCTATAGGAGATGAGCAGAGAAGACTCGGGCAATAACATCTCTTCTCAGAATCCTGAGTGTTACTGTGCTGCCTTTACTATGAGGATGCTAGACCACGCTCTCACTTCATCTCAATCCTCCGCCCTGGACCAGACACTGTTAACTTTCAAGTGTTGCAGCACCTTTCTCTTGTGGACAAGCACTTTTTGCTTAATACATACAACCGGACCTGGGCAGAGGGCATGTTTTCCAGCCACTGTTGTGAAGGCACTGTCATACCCACACCTAAGCCCGGTAAGGACAAACAACTTCCTTCTGGCTATCACCCACTTTGTTTACCCATGTCATGAATGGTTTTCTGTGGAAATCCCAGACTGGCTTTGTTTTTCAATTTGGAGAAAGCCTACAACATTTGTTGGAGGACTGGTATCGTTTGTACTCTCTACACATGTGGCCAACTGCGCCATCTCCTTGAGGAATTTTTAAAAGACGAGTTTTGATGTACGTATGGGGTCTGCCTCCTCGGACACCTTTATCCAGGAAAATGGTGCACCTCAGGGTTCTGTCCTGAGTGTCGTCGTCTTTGCTGTCGCCATTAACCCTACAATGGCCTGTCTCCTGCCGGGCATCTCCGGCTCTCTTTTTGTTGATAATTTTGCCATCTACTGCTGCTCTTTATGAACCTGTCTCATTGAGTGGTGTCTTCAGCAATGTCTTGATCGTCTTTACTTATGGAGCATGGACAGTGGCTTAAGTTTTTCTACTGACAAAAACATTTGTATGAATTTCTGGCAGCACAGCTGGTTTCTCCCACCATTTTTACATCTTGGGCCTGTTGCTCTTCCATTCATTGAAACTACAAAATTCCTGAGGCTCCTGCTTTATACAAAACTATCTTGGTCCTCCCACTTCATGCTCCCTGCAGCTTTTTCGATGGGTGTGAACCCTTCACCATCTTGGCTTCGTGCGGCAGCCCATCTTCACCTTGACCTTCATTCACTTTCTAAAGACACTGCACCAGGCTCGGTCTATTGCCTTCAGTTTCACGACCTATGCATGGAATTTTGCAGTAGTATCTTTGTGTACACTGATGGCTCTTGGACTGACCATGGTGTCGGGTGTGCCTTCAACGTCAACCAACATTTTTTGGTACTGACGTCCGGCACATTGCTCAGTATTTACAGCAGAGCTCTTCACCCTGTATCAGATCATCGAGTACATCTGCTGACATACTCTTTTCACTGTGTCACTGCTCAGACTCTCTTGGCACCCTTCAAAGCCTCTGTGCAGTGTAGACTGTCCATCCCTTAGTGCACCGGTTCCAGGAAAGCTTCCACTTCCTCACTTTTTATGGAGCCACTGTGATGTTTATGTGTGTTCCAGGTCATATCGGTCCAAGAGGTTGCTGACACTGCTGCCAAAGCTGCATTCCTCGTACTTCAGCCCAATAATTCTTGCACTCCCTCTGATGATCTCTTGTTACTCTCTGTCAGGAGGTGGTGTCACTTTGGCATCGCCACTGGTCCTCCATTCATAGGAATAAGCTCTGGGTTATTAAGCCTCTCCCAGTGGCTTGGACAACCTCCTCTCAGTCCTCCTGTGGCGAGGAGGTCATTTTAACTAGGTTGCATATTGGGCACTGCCTTTTTAGCCATCACCATTTGTTAAGTGGTGCTCCCCTACTACTTTGTGCACATTGCACCCAACTTTTAACTGTCTGCCGTTTCCTGAGGGGATGCCCTTTTTTTTTTTAGAGTTTACATTCCCTTTTGGGTTTGCCATCTGAGTTATTGGCCATTTTAGTGAACAATGCGTGGGCTGTCGACTCTGTTTTACTTTTTATCAGTTGTAGCAATATAGTGAAGGCCATTTAATTTTTAGTTCTGGGCCTCCATTTCACTATTGCGTACTTCATAGACCTTTCTCCACGTCCCTGTTTCTAGCTGTCCTATCTTCCGTCATTAAACATTGACATGTAATCATTTTTAACTCCTCTCTTCATCTTTGTGTTTCACAGTTTTGGCATGGACACATATGACCCTAGTTGTTTTTGCACCCTAAAACAAAATGGGGGAGAAATACAAAGCCCTTACATTCTTTTGTCGACTTATGTCTTTACCTCCCCTTGAGACCTCAAAATTTGTCGGGGAAAAATTCTAAAACGTGTCTGTGGAATCAGAGAAATATCAGGAAATTTCACTTGGAGAAACTTGTGGCAAACCTGATTTTAGGTTTTTATATATGGAAATTATTTTTGCTTCTAGTATTGCAGTTCTGAATTGCTGCGTTCATCTTAAACTAAATCTTGTTATTAATCACATATACCATTAGGAAATATAACTTCTATAGGCATGTAAGTGTGAGAATCCATGGGTCCCTGAAGAAGCTTTTTCAAGATGTAGAATAAATAATTTTTTCCGCTTAGCTGAAGTACCTCAGAAGATTAAGCCATATGAGTAAACTGAGTGAAAGTGTGTTAGCAATCCTTTGTCCAGTTTGATACAGTAAGAGATTTCTAAGCACAAAATGGGCGGAACTGAGCTTCTCGGTTAACTGACCCACATGCTGGTCTCACACGTGATTGGTATCTGCATTCCCAGGAACTTAGAACACGGGAGCCTAATTGCCCATTTATCCCTACTTTTGATATTCGTATCTGTAAGTTGCTTTTATTTCTTTAGAACTGCGCAATACAAGTTTTTAGGCATTAAGCTGGTACCTGTGGATCTATACAAGCCTGTTCTGTTATTATCCTGGATGTTTCTGGTATGGATGAGTTTAGATCTTGCATCAATAAGTTTGTGACACTGCAAACATTAGAGTTTTTCCAAAGCCCTCCAGTGCCCCAAGTAAATCATTTTTGTGGACTTGGCAGCAAATACTGTGTGCCACACCATATTTTATGTTCTCCCTTTTTGAGTTTAATCTTATTCCTGTCTTATCATTTGTTAATGTGACCTTCCATTTTCTGTAGTTAAAGTACAACTCAATCCATGCAAGGGGAAGACTTTTAATGCCATACTATTTTAGCTTCCCCTCTCAGAATTTTTTAATCTAAACAGTCAAAGGCTTTGGTAAGATGACAGAGGGGATAATTTCCACTATTTAATTCTACTGGAATTGAATTTGTGAGATATTATGTTGGCTTCTCAGTATAGAAGCCTTTACAGAAGTCAAACTGTGTTGTTAAAAAGTTATTCTCTGAATGGTGGTTCACCATTCTAAGTGGATTTAGGTTGAAATACTATGCAGAGATGAAGAGGCTTACAAAGGCAGGAATAGGCTGGTGAGTTGCACCAAAGCAGTAGTTGGATGAAGACCACAACAGCAGCTTCAACTCAGTTTATTGATGGAAATCTAGCTCTTGCCGAAATTAGCTCTCTCTCTCTCTCTCTCTCTCTCTCTCTCTCTCTGACACACACACACACACACACACACACACACACACACACACACACACACTCTTCCTTCTAGCTACCACTCCATCTCTCTTACCAGTGTGTTCTCAAGGTGATGGGACATATGATTCATGCCCGGATGATATGGTGGCTCGAGTCTCACAACTTTTTATGAATGCACAGTGTGGCTTTCAACACGGCATTCTGCAGTGGACCATCTCATTATTTTACCCACCCATGTCATGAATGGTTTTCTGCAGAAATCCCAGATTGTCGCTGTGTTTTTTGATTTGGAAAAGGCCTATGACACCTGCTAGAGAGCTAGTAACGTCCATACTCTTCACATGTGGGGCTTCCGTGGCCACCTACCCTGTTTCCTTCAGACATTTTTAAAAGACCGAGTTTTCGAGGTGCATGAAGGGTCTGCCTTGTCGGACACCTTTATCCAGGAAAATGGTGTGTCTCAGGGTTCCATTCTGAGTGTCATTCTCTTTGCTATCACCATAAACCCTATAATGGCCTGTCTCCCACTGGGCATCTCCGGCTCTCCTTTTTATTGACGATTTTGCCTTCTATTGCAATTCTCTATGAACCTATCTCACTTAGTGGCATCTTCAGCAATGTCTTGATTGTCTTTACTCGTGGAGCATCAACAATGGCTTTCGCTTTTCCACTGACAAAACTGTCTGTATGAATCCCACGAACGCTGACTGCAAATTTGTATGTCTGTCTGGTTATTTGACCTGTTGTGCTGCCATTCACAAACAGCATTCCAGGAGGTGTTTTCCTACAGGATAACACTTACTCACATACTGCTGTTGTAAGCCAACATGCTATAGTGTGTCAACATATTGCCTTGGCTTGCTCGATAACCAGCTCTACCTCCCATCGAGCACGTATTGGACATCATCTGATGACAGCTTCAACCCATCCACAAACATCATTAACTGTCCTTATATTGGCCAACCAAGTGCAACAGGCATGGAACTCCATCCCACAAACTGACACATGACACGTGTACAATAGCGTACCAGCATTTGCATTTACATTTGCAGTGGCTTGTCTCACACTCCCATTGATCCTGCAACGTTAATCACTTTACATACGTTGTCTCAACAAATATATTCCTGGTATTTCATTACTCTACATTAATTATTTTTTGGTGTTGCAAATTTTTCCGTCAGTGTACCTGGCCTTTCTTTAACCATCCCTGGGGCAATGCAGAATTCTCTTCCCAGTAGCAAGAAAATGCCGTTATTCCAATTTTGAAATCACATAAATTGCCTCTTCAAACGGACAGCTGTCGTCCAGATTGTTTACTCAGTGTCCTGCAAGTTACTTGAACATATGGTTAGTTGAAGGCTGTATTGTGTCCTTGAATCCCCGGATCTTTTGGCTTCGATCCAGGGTGCTTTTCGCCAAGGGCGCTCTACTGAAGATAATTTAGTCCACTTGAAGTGTGCTATCTGAACAGCTTTTGCTCAGCATCAGTTCCTTGTTGCAGTTTTCATTGATCTGCGTGTATATCTTATGATACCACATGGTGCCATAACGTCCTTGCCACCTTAAAGGAGTGGGGCCTCCATGGCCCACTCCTGATTTTTATCCAGAACTTTCTTCCATGTCACACTTTTTGGGTACAGGTTGGTGCCTCCTGTAGCATCCCCCCCCTGCAGGAGAAGGGGCTTGCACAAGGTTCTGTTTTGAGTGTCACTCTCCTTTTTGTGGCTATCAATGATCTGGCGGCAGCTGCATGACATATTTTGTCCCCATCATTTTTGTTCGTCCGCGACGGCTATTGCTGGAGGCAGAATGCAGGGAGCAATACACCAAGCACAATCCTGGGCTTTCACTCATAGCATCCATTTTTTGGCTGCCATGACCTACGTTATGCATTTCTGTCATCGTGTTTTTTAGGTCCGGTCTTTGATGCCTAGTTGACATGGCTTCCCCGTCTTTGCCAACTAAAGCAGACATGTAGGTCGCACCTGAATGCTCTTCTATGCCTCAGCGGTGTGGTCCACTCTACTTTGATATGGCTGTATGCAGCATTGGTGCAGTCACACCTAGATTACAGGAATCTCTCATATGACTTTTTATCAGCTTCGACATTACGTCTGGATTCGATACACTATTGTGGGGTAAGACTGGTAACAGGTGCCTTTGGACTAGGCAGCAGTTCCACTATTGTGGGTTCTGCACCATCAAAAATTGATGGCAGCTGCTCACCCATAGTACCCTAACTGTCATCTCCTCTTTCCAGATATGAGATCTACCTCCCAAAACGGCAACACAGGTCTGGGGCTACGATCACCAAGTTTGAGTCTTGGTCAAGCACACAGTTTTAATCTGCCAGGAAGTTTCATATCAGTGCACACTATGCTGCAGAGTGAAAATCTCATTCTAGAAAACTCTTTATCTGTAATTCTCTTTACATATTGGCTATTTTCTTCACATATGGTCTCATCTGAAAAGTGAAAGTAAGCCTGTAAAAGGAAGGGGTGGGGGAGGGGGGGGGGCAGTTCTCAATTCTTGAGCAGTGACCCTCATGTTTTTTTTTTGTTCAATCCTTGCACCCAATTTACTCTTTCATCTACCTACTTTTTTTCTCGTCAAGCAGAATGATATTTATGCCCGGTGCTTAATACCTGTTTGTATCACTTACAATGCTGGTATTTATGAATTTTTTAGCATTTGACTCCGGAAAGACCATTTTTCTTTGTAGTGAGGTCTTGCCAACAGCAAATTTTCTGGATGGAAAGTCGCTCAATCTGCTCATATACTTTAAAATTTAAAAGTAAATCTAGCAATGCTAGAATGTATACAAAATACTGATATACCCATTTTCAAGTTGTTGTTTAAAGATTCGCGACTTTTAAAACTTACGTAGATTATCTTTTTGATGATAGAACTTTACATAAGAAGTTATTAAGAACATTGCAAATATCACATGACGAACAATTGAATGACTAAAGCAGTGTTATCAACCCTCATTCATTGACACATGTAATAAATTCATCGAAGCAGTGAAGTTCAGAGCTGTAAAAATTTCTGAAATTAAAAGTATACATTGCCTAATGAATGTATTATTTTGGGGTGAAAGAACACAATAATTGTTAGTTTTGGAATGTAATAATTCACTATGGCTTCATTTTAATTCTAATAAGTTTCACACTGTAATGAAACATTGTCTAAATGCCTCTCTTTCTCTCTCTCTCTCTCTCTCTCTCTCTCTCTCTCTCATTTGTTATAACTTACCGCTGTTATATTGTATTTGTATTGCAGTCATTACATTAAAATTGGCTATATTGATTCTGCAATTTATACTATTATGTTATTGCTAAGAATTGATTTAAAGAATAAACGTATATATTTATTTGTAAGATTTTGTAAATTTATACCACTGGAACTCTTTCAAAATATTTGATTGCGTAATACTGCCAATAAATACAATGACTTTCTTTCTTCTGTTTATAATTGTAATAGATGTTGGACACTTTGACTCCAAGTATGTTATACAGAAACGCAGTGATTTTTTGCAAAAGGCAAAACTATGTGTTCGAAGAATTGTGGAGAGGAGGGTATGTGATGTATTTTAAGTAGGTTATAAAGAGTAACTATAACAACAAAAACAATAAATTATTTGTGATTGGCAAGCTTTCGGAGCCAATGGCTCCTCCAGACAGAAGCGTTGAAGGGGAAGGAAGAAGGGTAAAGGAAAAGGCCTGGAGAGTTCCAGGAAAAGGTGTAGATTTTGGAAAAGTCACCCAGAACTTCGGATTAGGCGAAAAATAGAAACGACACATGTCATATACCAGCTATTATGTAAACACTGTTCAGCTTTCTACATCTGCATGACTACCACCAAATTATCAGTTAGGATAAGTGGGCATAGGCATAGTGTATATACTGGAAACTCACAATATCCTGTTGCAGAGCATGCTCTACAACATGGGATACGTGACCTCGGCACTTGTTTCACCACACATGCCACCTGGATTCTTCCGCCAGACACCAGTTTCTCAGAACTCCGCAGGTGGGATCTAGCACTACAACGTGTCCTTGGTTCTCACCACCCACCTCGCCTTAATTTACGTTAATTTCTCCTGTCTCAGCTTTTCTTCACTGTAATTACTCTTTGCTTCACTCCGTTTTAGCTTTCTACATCTTTCATTGTCTTTCCCGTCTATTTTCACTGCCCCCTCCCACAACTGTTGCATACAATACACTTACCTTCTCACTCTTATTAACCATATACAGTTTTAGTAGTAATCTCTGTCTTGCATATTACCCTGTCTTCCACCTTTAAGCTCTCAGGTTTCCGAATCTTGCCCGATGCAGTCCCCAACAATTAGTCTTTCCTTCTCATCCTGTACCGTAAGTCACCCATGACCCATGGTTCTGGGTGACTTTCCCAAAATCTACCCCTTTTCTTAGACCTCTCCAGTCCTTTTCCTTCATCCTTCTTGCTTCCCCTGCAGCCCTTCAGCCTGAAGAAGGAGTCACTGGCTCCAAACGCTTGCCTATCACAACAGTCTTTTATGTGTGTGTTCTGCCACTGCTTGGTGAGTAGATTTTTTATCTATCCAATTAAATAATTTTATAAAGAGTATCTGTGTGTGATGTTTTTATTGGTATACAACTTGTTATAAACAAAATTTATTTTTACCATTTAATATGTTTCCAGATATTTACCAGTGGTAAAGATGAAATTGGGTTGATTGTACTTGGTTCTGACAAGACACAGAATCCACTTGATTACCCAAATGTTAGTGTGGAATTTCCTCTTGCACTACCTACATGGCAGATGATTTCCTTTGTGGAGAAGTCTTATCATGAAAGTGAAATAAAAAGAGATTGGATAGATGGTGTTGTTGTTGGCATGCAAGTCTTGAAAGATGAGCTAGAGTAATTATTTAAAGCTGTCTGTTTCATGACATTCCTGGAACATGTTCCAGAATGTGTGTTACACAAATCACAGTGACATAGTTGTGACTTTATAAACTTGAATCAATATGTTTTTGTAATGAAAAAGAAACAGAAGGCACAATACCTGCAGAAATAGGAAATTTTTTTGTGTGATTTTACTGCATGAATGTTTTTTACAGTTTTTCAGCTCAATAATTAAGGAGGTATTGATACAAGGCTTTGCCAAAAACCCATCTGTCACCTACAATTCCAGCCCTGTCACTGGCATTCCGTACCCCACAATATGACTGGGCCACTATGAAAGCAGCCACATCATTGTCAAATTCACTGAAACTACTGCATAGCAATTTGCTTGAGTATGGCTGCAGTTGTGGTCTTCTGTTTGGTTTAAGCACTGCGTCAATACCTTCTCTTTATAGCACTCAGAGGTCGCGATCTGCGACTGTTTTTACAAGTGGCAAGAGAACTTTTCCTCTAGTTGCTTGTTTTTCACTGAAAGATGCAAATATTTTAGAATGTAGTGCCCTATGTATATCTGTTAGAATAGCCACAAGGTCTGAAAGTTATTTTCAAATGATTGAGCTCTTCTACAGAGTATTGAAATTCACAGATTCCTCCAACCTGGTCCAACAATGTCTTACATACTCCTCTTCCTCCATGGATTGTTTCCAGTGTTTGGAGATGAAACATTAGGCAGCAAAACATGCCTTATAACCAAAATCTAATGAACATATAATTAAATTAACTAAAGATGTAATGTTGCACTCTCAGGTAAGACTGATCTTGAATACAAAGCCAAAGTGGAAATTAATTGTAAGCTGCAACATTCATCTCACTTTTTGTTATTGAAATTATTCACAGTGCCATAGGGAGAACTGAGTTTATGTGTTTTATAGAGTCAGATACACGCTGTGGCACAGGGTGCTGTCCATTATTCTCCTGACTATGATGTCCAGCTATGGTAGTCTTCCTTCTTCTTTGGTCTCCATAGTGAATTTGATTTTGTGGCGTGTGGAGTTCAGATGTACAAAGAAGTCAAGAAGTTTGTCTCTTCCATGAGGCCAGATGACAAGTGTGTTATCCACATAACAGAAGAAGAAGAAGAAGAAGAAGAAAAGAAGAAGATGGATTTCCATTTGGTTGACATCAGGGCCTCTTCCTCGAAGTGCACCGTAAACATATTCACAATCTCTGGTCAGAGTGGGCTGCCTATGCCGACTCCATCTGTTTGCGGGAGGTGGGTGTGCCATGAGTCAGTGAAGTGGGAAAGTTGACCAAGTAATATGTGTGATGTGTCAAACCTCGACCGATATTGAGAACAGAATAAAAAATTCAGAGGCATTACTTTTCAGCACTCCCATGCATATTCTGCATGCAAGAAAAGCTTATGGAGCGGGTTTCTCATTCAGAAATTCTATTTCAGTGTTGGTTGTTTACACGAAGACCGTGTTAAGCATAATGGAAGAAGGAGAAATGTTTATCAGCATTCCAGATTTGGCAGTGGCAGGCTCATGGTCTGCTGAGACTCTGGTTTATTGTTTCACTATATTGCTGCTTGCATTGCTCAGAATCTCATTTTGTGCCAACATAGAATTGGTAGGTTCAGGAGGGCCATGCTAAATGCCTTGCAGGGCCTCAGTAGTGCCACCCAACTAGCACCTGAGAGGGCAGACAAGTGTTCGCTCATGCGTACGTTATCCTGCAGTGAAGTTGTGTACATTTAGTCAGGAAGTGGGCTTGTATACAGTGAGACAGATATCCACACAGACAATGTGATGGCATCTGGAGCAGCACAGACTGTCAAGCCCTTAATGCAGCTCTAGAGAGAGGTGAACTGACAGCGGTGCAACTGACAACAATGCCAGACACAGGAATGGCACTGTGTCATCATGTCAGACGAGTCTCGGTTCTGCAACATCGTCACAATTGATGTACTTGTGTTTGGAGGCTCTGATGCCAACAGACCTGGCCAGATTGTACCTGTCATTCTCATGCGGGTCCAGCATGTGATGTGATGGTATGGGGTGCAACTGGATACGTGTCACAACTTCTGGTTCACATATCCAGTAATTTGGACAGCAGCCATTGCATTTGTGTTTTGTTAAGGCCTATCGCTGTGCTCTATTTTCAAGGGCTCCGTGATTGTAGATTGTATTTTATTGGTCCTGTTGTCTACATAGCAGCTTATGCATAAGACATTGGACAAGTCAAGTTATGAATATACAGGCTGAAAGTAATTTCAAAGCATACATATTTAAGCTTACAATAATACACTTTACACACAAGTATTTATATAACACATTTCATAAATTTAAATATTCTTCAATGGAATAAAAGCAGTGATGCTGTAAATATGACTTTAGAGATTTTCCAAATGTATTGACCTCAGTGATAGCTTTTATGTTTTCAGGAAGTTTGTTATAAAGCTTAACTCCCATGTGAAAAGTACCTTTTTGGCACAGTGCTATGCTGATTTGAGTCATATGTAAGTTCCTGTTTTGTCTGGTAAAGTGCTCACGTATATCACAGTTTTTTTTAGCCTCTGGTCCTTGCCTATTACATTTAATTTAAAGAACAAAAGGGTTTCCATAATGTATACACACGGTAATGGGAGAATACCAGATTTCTTAAACAGGGGTTTACAAGAGTCTCTAGGCTTGCACCCAAACAAGATTCTAATGGCCCTTTTTTTGTAGTTTAAAAGTGCTATTAGCTATTTTAGAGTTTCCCCAGAAGGTGACCCCATATCTAAGACGAGAATGAAAGTACGCATGATATGCATTCAATACTGTTTTCTCACTACAGCATGATTTTAATGAACAAAGAAGATAACGTGTTTTGGTCAGTTCTGCATTGAGACATTCAATATGCTTGTTCCATCTGATGTCACTCTGCAGCCAAAGTCCTAAGAATTTGGTTTCAGTACTGTTACCAACTGGTTCGTCATTGATAGAGACTGATGGGATAAACATGTCCTTGTTAGGAACATTGTGGAATTTTAGAGCAACGGTTTTCTTACTGTTTATTACAAGCCGATTACTCTGTGCCCAGCTGCTAAGTTGTTTCGTGACTGTGTTTACTGTCTGCTGTAACTGTTCATCGTCATCTCCTTTTAGTAGAATCGTGGTGTCATCTGCAAATATGATTGATTTGTGTGCATCAATATTTAAGCTTAGATCATTTATGTACAGAAGAAACAGAAGGGGTCCCAATACGGATCCTTGGGGTACACCACATTTTATTTGTTTATAGTCAGATAAGTGATTAGATACAGTTTTTAGTTCAATATTTGTGTGCTTGACGCACACTGCCTGCATACGATTTGTCAGGAAGGAACTGATCCACTTGTTGGACAGACCTCGAATACCATATCTTTCTAGCTTTGATAGCGGAATTTTATGGTCCACCATGTCAAAAGCTTTTGACAAGTCAATAAAGACTCCTATTGTTTCCTGTTTTTTGTCCATCAGGTTTAGGATGAAATTGATGCACTCATAGACAGCAGTTGTCGTTGACCTCTTATTTCTGAATCCATGTTGTTCATTACATAGGATGCTGTTTTTATTTATAAATTTCATAAGTTTCTCATACATAACTTTTTCCAGTACTTTAGAGATGCAGGAGGAAATTGTGATGGGTCTGTAGTTATTTACATTGTCTTTATCCCCTTTTTTATATACAGGAATAACTTTTGATGTTTTTAACACATCAGGGAAAGTGCCTGCCTGAAGTGAGCAGTCGCATAAATGTGTGAGTACTTCAGGTAGGTTTGATGCGCTCTTCTTTAACACTGTTGCAGGTATACCATCAATACCTGCCGATTTGGAATTTTTTAGTCCTTTTATTGCTTTAGCTACTTCATCTTGTGAAACAGAACCGATGTACATTGATCCTCTACATGTACTTATTTTATATTCATTTGCCTGGATGCTCTTAAAGTTTGATTGTAACATATTTTCAGCAACACCTGTGAAAAAGTTGTTAAATGTGTTAGCTACTTCTAAGGGGTTTGTTACTTTTTTATTTTTATGTGATAGTGTTATATTTTTCCAAGGTTGTCTGTATTCTCCACATTCTTTTTTTATAACACTCCACATAGACTTTGATTTATTAGCTGCATTATAAATGATTTAATCATTATGCATTATTTTTGCTGCTTTTATTACTTTTCTTAATATTTTGGAGTATTTTTTATAGTATGCGCGTACTACAGGTGAGGAATTTTTCGAGTTACATATTTCATGAAGTAGTCTTCTCTTCTGGCATGAAACCCTTATTCCCTTTGTGATCCAGCTGTTTGTTCTAGAGTTTCCCCGTATGGTTAATGTTTTCAGTGGGAATGCAAGTTCAAAGAAATGGGTTAATGTATCAATGAAAGTGTCGAATTTTTCATTAATATCATTCATTTTGTACACTCCTAGCCATTTTTCTTTGTGTAATAAGTTGTTGAAGTAGTTCACATTATGCTGATTATAGCTTCGATATGCTGTTCTAAAAGACATGTTGTTAATAATACTGCTTTGTACTTTTATGCTTAATATTTGAGCAAGATGATCACTAAAACCTGCATTGAAAATTTTTAGTGAGGTGTTGTGTAAACTCTTATTTACTAGAAACTGATCAAGAGCTGTTTGACAAGTTTCTGATACTCGGGTAGCTGCTTTTACTTCAGCCTTTAAATTGAAGGACGTTGCAAGGTTCAAAATGGTCTCCCTATTTCCACTATTCATGAGGAAGTCAATATTGAAGTCACCACAGATTATAAATTCACAATCCATTTTATTTACTTTATTTAGCAATGACTCCACTTTGTTTAAGAAAAGTTCAAAATTCCCAGACGGTGATCGGTAAACTGTAGCAATAACCAGGTTGAACTGAGTAATTTTTATAGCTGCAATTTCATAATCCTTTTCGACATTTGCCCTAGTTAAGTCAGGTAGTGTAATAAAATCTACATTATCCTTTGTGTAAATTGCTACCCCACACTGTTTGCTGTTTTTCCTGCAGTAGTAAGCAGCCAAGACAAATTTGTTTATTTTAGTATTCTGGATTAATTCTGGGCTAAGCCAGTGCTCAGAAATGCATAACACTGAGATATCATTAAGTTCATGTGTTAATAGAACGTTAATTTCATCGATCTTATTACGCAGGGATTGCACATTATGGTGATAAATTTTTAAATCGGGCGTATTCACAATTTGGTAATTGGGAATCATATTTACAGCATCACATACCTCTAGTTTAAATTAGGAATGTCAGCAGCGTTGTATTTTTGTTCTTCTTTCTTGTTTATTTTGTTTTCCTCGCTGTTGGAAGGATGTTCAGGAAGCTGATAAATTGTTCTATCCCTTACAAGTCTTTCTTTGATGTTATCTTTTAACAAGATAATGCAAGACTACACATCACCTGAGCTGTACTGAGCTACCTCGATACAGAGAGTGTTCCACTGTTGCCGTATCCAGCATTTTCTTCAAATCTGTCACCTGTGGAGAACGTCTGTTCACAGGATGCCAAGAGATGGGTATGCCACCAGCCGCCAGCCACCAGTCGCCAGCCACTACAGTTGAAGAACTCTGACATATGACATTCAGTTGAGTAGCATGAAATGATGTACCCATGGCTGTAATCCAACCTCGATTTGATATCCAGTGTGATGAGAGCTGTTCTGCTTTTCCAGTTTCAATACTGAAATTCATATATTATTTTTATGCTATCCTAACCAGATTGGACTGTGGTGTCATACAGCATAAAATATCTTACAACGTGTTGAATTAGTTATGAGAAGTGTAGAACAGCCAGCAGGGGAAAGATGTTGGCAATGAGACAGCTTTTATGTATAACAGCAGTACAGTGTTTCACAGTGCATAATGCTTCCGCAGATTGAGAACAAAATGTGTGGTTTGCTTTCATCCATTTTCACAAACATAGCCTAAAAAATAATGTTGACATTACTGTGCATTTCACTCTGAGGCATATTGCACTCTGAGAATGTTCATCGAATTCAGTTACTTTGTATTATATTTCAGTAACAGTGACATAATAGCAAATTGGACTGTATGAGTTTTTACGGATTTTTTTTCCAGATACACACTACCATTTCTTCAGATTTATTTAATTTGGGTATAAATCCTTTCCAGCATATATGCTGTACACAAAATGTTGAACATAAAATGTAGCTATCTGCTGATTTAACATCTTGCTGAGTATACCGGTACAATATTTTGTTGTAACAAATAGTTCAATGTATTTTACACACTTATAAACTTATTTATACAGTTATAGTAATTTATACCATTACATTTATGTTGTAACTTAATGTTCTGGAAGACGATATTATAAGGAACCTCATACTTTTCCTGGATGATAGAGTTGTCTATAATGAATTATTGCCTGAAAAAAATCTGCACAAATTTGAGTCAGATCATAACATTTCAATTTGGTCCAAAGATAGGCAACTGAGTTTAAGTTTTCAGAAATGTAAATTGGAGCACATCATAAAACAAAAAAAGACAGTATTGTATGACTACATTATCAAATAATCACAGTTTTAATTGGTCAACTCATACAAATATCTGGATGAAATGAAATGGTGACATAGACTCACTTGTAGGCAAAGCAGAATGCAGACTTCAATTCATTGGTAAGATACTGGAAAATGCAATCAGTCTATAGAGGACATTGCTTACAAAATACTTGTGTGGCCCATTCTAGAATATTGCTTAAGTATGACCCATAACAAATAAGGCTAATGGCAGACATTGAATGTATACAAAATAGTGTAGCATGATTGATCATAGATTTATTTGATGCATGGGAGAGCATCAAGAAGCTACTAAAAATTGGAAATGCCAGACAAGTGAAGATAGACGCCAAATATATGACAAAACCTAACTTATGAAATTTCAGGAACCTGTATTAAGTGAGGTATTTAGGGATTATACAATAACCGCATATGTATCACTCCTATAGGGACCATGAAGGCAAGATTAATTACAGCACGCACAGAACCATTTAAAGAATCATTCTTCCCACACTCCACATGAGCATTGAATGGGGAAAAACCATAATGTGTGGTACAACAATGTACTTTGTCGGACAAACCCACAGTGGTTTATACAGTGTGCATGGAGACATGGAATCAGTTGACAGTAGCTGGGTAATGGTTCATATTGATTCCCATTTCCCTGTTGCAGTAGGTGATCTTATGCCTCTAATTATTTTTCCATTGCTATCTTAACTTGCATTCTTCAATTCAGTTTATTAACCCTTCTTATCTCTTTGTATTAGGGCAAATGTACAGTTAACTTTTGAGGAATTTGTATTTTCAATTTATCAACTGGAGTTTTGTTTCATATGCAGCAGCAATGTTACAAATTATTTGTTTCAGTTTTTTTATAATAATTTGCTGTTTCACGGGTGCTTTGAAGGAAATAAAAGATCTCGAAAGTGTCTTAATGACAACCGATGGCCTCATGTTGGCAAGACAGCTGGTTGCCTTGCAGAGGGCAGGGCTTGACGGTCTGAACATCAGCTTAGACACCCTGCAGTCCCAACGCTACAACCAGATCACGAGGAGGAAAGGCTGGGAGCGTGTCATGGTTGGCATAGATCTAGCCTTGCAACTTGAATACGACCCTGTGAAGGTATTACTAGTGCAGCTGTCATCGCATGCAGACTTTCATAAACAAAAGATATAAATCTGTTGTTAAGAATATCAATACAAGAATCACCATTTTAAAGCAGTATGCCCACACCCTCGCCCCCATCCCCGCTCCCACCCTCACCGCTGTCTCCACACTGCAGCTGTAAGTGAAGGAAGGTATATTAAGACAGAAGAAGTAAATTTTAGCTGACGATGCTAACAGTTTCGTAGTTTATACAACATAAAAAGGATGCCTTGCAAGTTTACCAATTAAAAATCTTATATTTTCCTCCCAAGAGAGTCTTATGAGACTCAAGATCTTTACAGTTTCTCTTTTTTTCTTTTGTGTCTTTAGTTTAAAATAAGTTTCCACTATTGTGGTGTTGTTTTGGTAAAAATACTCGATTGTTTGGAAAAATTATTCTTAATTCTGTAGTCACATTTTTGTTGTGTCTAAGTACTACTGGTTTCAGTAGCAAGTGCCAGCATCAGTTCATCTTATTATCAAACATTTCTGTGCAAAATAAAAGCTGACCACTGTGGCCGAGCGGTTCTAGGCACTTCAGTCCAGAACCGTGCTGCTGCTATGGTCGCGGGTTCGAATCCTGCCTCAGGCAGGGATGTCCTTAGGTTAGTTAGGTTTAAGTAGTTCTAAGTCTGGGGGACTGATGACCTCAGATGTTAAGTCCCATAGTGTTTAGAGCCATTTGAACCATTTTGCAAAATAAAAAGCTTCTGTACAACTGCAAACTAGACATACCATTTTCAGGGTGCAGTTCACATCTATTGAAAGCACAACAGTGACCTTTACTTTTAGTAGATAAGACACCTACTGAGGTAAGTGACTTGATGACTGCACACAAGAAGTTGTCATTTATTCCATATGTAGCTACCATGCAGACTCATATTTTGTATTAGTTTGTCCTTACTCTTCCAAAAGGTTAAACCTTGTCTCTGCAGCCACAGCTTCCTCTCTTCAGCAGTTGTCTTCATCTCCATGTGTGAAGAAAATCCCATTCATTGATCATATTGTTTAAGTAGGATGTTCTCAGTCATCCCTTTGTTTTCTTACCTACGATCTTGCCTTCAGAAATGTTTTTTAAAAGATTATCATCTCCAGTTAAGTGTCCAGTGTATTTTGCTTTGCCCTGGCCTATAACTTTCAGTGGTTCTTTCTTCTCTCCTATTTCCTTTAATTTTTCTGTCAATGCAGATAGTTCTTGTACTTCTCCTCCAGAACCACATTTCAGAAGGTCTGAGGCGAGCTTCCTTTGGCTTTTCTAATGTACAGATTTTGCATCTGTGTGTCAGAACACTCCACACAAAGGTCTTTACAAATATTTTCTTAATGTGGAAGCTGATATGTTTATTCAGTTGCAGCTTCTTCTTATTTTGGAAGGAACTCTTCACCTGTGCTATTCTTTTCTTGAATGCTTTGAAATATTGATTGTTTTCTTGCAAAATGCTACTGAGATACTAAATTTCAGTTCCTTTCTTGAGTTGCTCATTGCCTGTTCTTGTGTCAGTCCTACCTCCTCCTCCTTTCTTGTCTGTAGCCATAACTTTTGTCTTCTTTGTATTCATTTTTAGCTTTAGTTTTACCACTTCTTGATTTAAGGCCTGAAACATTTTATTTAGTTCCTACTCTGATTTACTATTGTGATGTCATCAATCTGCAGTGTATATGCATGCAATTAAGTTTCCATATCGACATCATGCTCCAAAAACCACCTAACTGTGTGTGGCAGGGGGTACGTCTCATGCCACCAACTGATCCCCTCTGCCTTGTTCCACTTGTGAACAGTGCTTGGGAAGAATGACTGTCAGTACACGTCTGTATTATCTCTAACTTCTCAAATTTTCTTCTCGTGATCATTTCGTGAATTGTATATGAGAGAAACTATTATGTTGTCAGACTCTTCTCGGAAACTACTCTCTCGAAATTTGGGTAGTAAATCTTTCCGTGATGCACAACTGCTCTCTTATGGCATCTACCACTGGAGTTGCTGAGCATCTCTGTAATGATCTCACAGCGACTAAATGATCCTGTGACAAAACACTCCGCACTTCATTGGATCTTCTTTCTCTCTTCTGTCAGTCTTACTGGGTAAGGACACAGGGGTAATTTACATTCACTTAAGATTCTTCCTGTGAATCTTAGTCTGGCATCTGCTTTTCTATTGCTGTTTTATGTGGTCATTCCACTTTAAGGTTGCTCTGGATAGTTACTTCTAGATATTTTATGGTAGATTCTGTTTCCAGCAATTTGTCATTAATAGTGTAGTTGTACAGTATTGGATTTCTTTTCCTGTGTGTGTGTGTGTGTGTGTGTGTGTGTGTGTGTGTGTGATGTGTTACATTTATTTATGTGCAGGGTCAACTGCCAGAGCCTACATCATTCACCAATCCTCTGCAGGTCATTGTGCAAATTGATACTGCCTTCTGTTATTGCTACTTTCTGATGGACAAGTGTAGTACCTGTGAACAATATTAAGGAGCCTCTGACACTTTCTACTGGATCATTTATATACATTGTAAATGTAATGGTCCTATCACATTTCCATGGCATATTCCAGAAATTACCTTTTGATTCCGGTCATCTTTTCTTTGTTGTTGTTATTACTTCCTTGATGAACATATTAAGGAAGTAAGGTGATAGAAGGCACCCGTCTCTCACTGCCCTTCTGGTTTTCCTTCTTTCATATCCGGTTCAGTACTCTGACTTTAGTATATACTCAAAATTAATCATCTGTCCTTCCACTTTGGACATTACTTTAAGGAATGATGATATAATGGTAATCTGTTTATTAAACAATATTTTAACGATACACTATGCTTTCTGATCATATAGTGGCTTGATGATGGAATTTGATACTGAAATTAGTAATCATTAGACAAAATAAAAGTGAAGCTATAATAAAAGAAAGTAATATTTTGGATCATGTCAGTTGTTGTTCCAAACAACAGCACGTCAGGAATAGGTTCAAATGGCTCTGAGCACTATGCGACTTAACTTCTGAGGTCATCAGTCGCCTAGAACTTAGAACTAATTAAACCTAACTAACCTAAGGACATAACACACATCCATGCCCGAGGCAGGATTCGAACCTGCGAACGTAGCGGTCATTCGGTTCCAGACTGTAGCGCCTAGAACCACACAGCCACTCTGGCTGTCCAGGAATAGGTACTAAATTATTTGTCCGCTGATGACCTCACAGCTTAGAACACTAAAACACAAATGTTAATTGTTTGCTATGTGCCCTGGTAGAGTTTACAGCTGTTTACAGTTCACGATTGGTTGTTGGAGATTGGACATTACTCACATAGTGTATTTAGTGCACAGTGCAGAAAAAGGCAGTGTCCAGAAAAGTAAACAAGTGTAAAGGCAAAAGTTTCATGACAGGATGTTGTGTCACCATACTTGGAAGACAATTATAGCCAAAGACAGAAATTTAAAAGAAACTGGCTCATTTGAGCTGTGGAGACCTAGTCGAGGATTCTCAGTAGATAATTGTTAGCACAGTAGAATTTATAAAGAGACAATGTCAGTTCGTGTCAGGGAAGGTTGATTGGTAAGTATCTATCAGCTTTCTCGTAAAACTCACAATTTGAAGAATACACATCAAGGAAAAGGTAGAAGTCCAACAGTGTCAAATCTAGACAATAATATCGATCATCCAACAGTTTTGCAAAATCCCCAGTTGTACTTTACTTACTTACTTACTTACTAACTTACTCAGATTTGCTGTGTACCATACAAGGAACTGGTTTCCACTAGTTCACTTGATCAGCTGCCAAGTTCTCACCTTCCTCCAAGTTTGTGTCCATGGATTGAAGATTCATTGCAAAAGTTCCAGGTGTTAAAAGGTCTTCCTGTACATCTGTATCTGTCCATTGATTTCCACAACAGTGTTGATTTTGGGATTCTTCCACCTTACATGTGTAGAACATAACCTGCAATCTTCAGTCTTCTTTCAACAATAATTTTGTGCAGGCTGTGTAGACCTCGTATTCTCAGCACTACATCATTTGTAACTTGGTCGGGTTAACATCTTCAGAATTCATCTCTAGCATTGTTGGTGAAAAATATGGAGACTGTGTGCTGATTTTACTGACATTTTCCAAGTCTCACAAATATAAACAATAAAGGAGTACAGGCAAAGCTTTGTTGACATATTACAGACCTAATTGCCATATGGACTGATTTTCCAGTTCTGCTGGTGATTTCTGCATCTGTCACCTCATTATTACATATAAAGCTACCGAGATATGGCAATCTGTCAACATCTTGTATTATCTTCTATTGCACTGTAATCGGGGAAGAGACGAGTAATTTCCACTTACTTTGCACATTCTGTTTACCTTATCCCCATTAATTTTCAGCCCTACACAATGGGGCATTTAATGAGAAAGCATATAAAAATTAACTTGATGCCTTCCAAGGAGACGGTCTCTACTTAGTCTCTACTCCTTCAAGCCTGACTTTGTAAGTGTAGACCAGACATGGCTTAAATTCAGAGAAATAGTATCGACATCAATTAAGAGATATATACCAAATAAATTGAAATGATACCAAATAAATTAAAAGGGTGGTGCACAAAATATGTCAAAACTCAGCTGCAGAAGCAATGAAAAAAAGCATGTCAAAATTTAAAAGAATGCAAAATCTCCAAGATTAGCGATGTTTTACTGAAGCTCGAAATTAGGGTGGGTTTCAGTGCAAGATGTGTTTAATAGTTCCCATAGTGAAACTTCGTTTTGAAATCTGGAAGAAAATCCAAAGAGGTTCTGGTTGCATGTGTAGTACACCAATGGCAAGACACAACCAATACCTTCACTGCGCAATAGCTGTGGTAATATTACTGATGACAGTGCTACTAAAGCAGGGTTACTAAACACGGATTTCTGAAATTTCCTCACCAAAGACAACAAAGTTATTATTGCAGTATTCAAATCAAGAACAACTGCAACTGTGAGTAACTTAGTAGTAGCTCTCCTCAGTGTCATAAAGCAGTTATGTTTCTTTCAGAGAATGCTGATACAATAGCTCCATTAGAAATCATATATAGCCCTGGAGATTCTAAAAGGTATCAGATAGATTATATAATGGTAAGACAGAGATTTAGGAACCAGGTTTTAAATTGTAAGACATTTCCAGGGGCAGATGTGGACTCTGACCACAATCTATTGGTTATGACCTGTAAGATTAAAACTGAAGAAACTGCAAAAAGGTGGGAATTTAAGGAGATGGGACCTGGATAAACTGAAAGAATCAGAGGTTGTACAGAGCTTCAGGGAGAGCATAAGGGAACAATTGACAGGAATGGGGGAAAGAAATGCAGTAGAAGAATAATGGGTAGCTTTGATGGATGAAGTAGTGAAGGCAGCAGAGGATCAAGTACGTAAAAAGACGAGGGCTAGTAGAAATCCTTGGGTAACAGAAGAAATATTGAATTTAATTGATGAAAGGAGAAAATATAAAAATGCAGTAAATGAAGCAGGCAAAAAGGAATACAAATGTCTCAAAAATGAGATCGACAGGAAGTGCAAAATGGCTAAGCAGGGAGGGCTAGAGGACAAATGTAGGGATGTAGAGGCTTATCTCACTAGGGGTAAGATAGGTACTGCCTACAGGAAAATTAGAGAGACCTTTGGAGATAAGAGAGCCACTTGCATGAACATCAAGAGCTCAGATGGAAACCCAGTTCTAAGCAAAGAAGGGAAAGCAGAAAGGTGGAAGGAGTATATAGAGGGTCTATACAAGGGCGATACACTTGAGGACAATATTATGGAAATGGAAGAGGATGTAGATGAAGATGAAATGGGAGATACAATACTGCGTGAAGAGTTTGACAGAGCACTGAAAGACCTGAGTCGAAACAAGGCCCCTGGAGTAGACAACATTCCATTGGAACTACTGACGGCCTTGGGAGAGCCAGTCCAGACAAAACTCTACCATCTGGTGAGCAAGATGTATGAAACAGGCGAAATACCATCAGACTTCAAGAAGAATATAATAATTCCAATCCCAAAGAAAGCAGGTGTTGACAGATGTGAAAATTACCGAACAATCAGTTTAATAAGCCACAGCTGCAAAATACTAACACGAATTCTTTACAGACGAATGGAAAAACTACTAGAAGCCGACCTCAGGGAAGATCAGTTTGGATTCCGTAGAAATACTGGAACAT
This sequence comes from Schistocerca americana, assembly GCF_021461395.2. Taxonomy (NCBI): domain Eukaryota; kingdom Metazoa; phylum Arthropoda; class Insecta; order Orthoptera; family Acrididae; genus Schistocerca; species Schistocerca americana. The sequence goes on along the minus strand of NC_060121.1, from coordinate 11,583,691 downwards.
GTGAGGCATTACTGACCTTACGACTTATCTTGGAAGAAAGATTAAGGAAAGGCAAACCTACGTTTCTAGCATTTGTAGACTTAGGGAAATCTTTTAACAATGTTGACTGGAATACTCTCTTTCAAATTCTAAGGGTGGCAGGGGTAAAATACAGGGAGCGAAAGGCTATTTACAATTTGTACAGAAACCAGATGGCAGTTATAAGAGTCGAGGGACATGAAAGGGAAGCAGTGGTTGGGAAGGGAGTAAGACAGGGTTATAGCCTCTCCCCGATGATATTCAATCTGTATATTGAGCAAGCAGTAAAAGAAATAAAAGAAAAATTCGGAGTAGGTATTAAAATCCATGGAGAAGAAATAAAAACGTTGAGGTTCGCCGATGACATTGTAATTCTGTCAGAGACAGCAAAGGACTTGGAAGAGCAGATGAACGGAACGGATGGTGTCTTGAAGGGAGGATATAAGATGAACATCAACAAAAGCAAAACGAGTGTAATGGAATGTAGTCGAATGAAGTAAGGTGATGCTGAGGGAATTAGGTTAGGAAATGAGACACTTAAAGTAGTAAAGGAGTTTTGCTATTTGGGGAGCAAAATAACTGATGCTGGTCGAAGTAGAGAGGATATAAAATGTAGACTGGCAATGGCAAGGAAAGCGTTTCTGAAGAAGAGAAATTTGTTAACATCGAGCATAGATGTAAGTGTCAGGAAGTCATTTCTGAAAGTATTTGTATGGAGTGTAGCCATGTATGGAAGTGAAACATGGATGGTAAATAGTTTGGACAAGAAGAGAATAGAAGCTTTTGAAATGTGGTGCTACAGAAGAATGCTAAAGATTAGATGGGTAGATCACATAACTAATGAGGAAGTATTGAATAGGATTGGGGAGAAAAGACGTTTGTGGCACAACTTGACCAGAAGAAGGGATCGGTTCGTAGGACATGTTCTGAGGCATCAAGGGATCACCAATTTAGTATTGGAGGGCAGCGTGGAGGGTAAAAATAGTAGGGGGAGACCAAGAGATGAATACACTAAGCAGATTCAGAAGGATGTAGGTTGCAGTAGGTACTGGGAGATGAAGAAGCTTGCACTGGATAGAGTAGCATGGAGAGCTGCATCAAACCAGTCTCAGGACTGAAGACCACAACAACAACATATAGCCACTCATTTGATAAAGATCCATACCTAGAGACTGAAAAGTTGCTCAGGTCACACCAATGCTCAAGAAAGAAAAGAGGAGTAATCTACTAAATAACAGACTCATATCACTAATGTTGATTTGCATTAGGATTTTGGAACATATATTGTGTTTGAATATTATGAATTATCTCAAAGATAATGATTCATTGATAAATAGCCAAGATAGATTCAGAAATATTGACCTTTTAAAACACAGCTAGCTCTTTAGTCACGCAAAGTAATAAGTGCTGCCGACTGGGGCTCTCAAATTTATTCCATATTTGTAGATTTCCAGAAGACTTTTTGAAACAGTTCCTCACAAGTATTTTCTAATCATATTGTGTGCCTATGGTGTATTGTCTCAGTTGTGCAACTGGATGTGTGGTTTCCTGTCAGAAAGGTCACAGTTTATAGTAATTGATGGAAAATCGTCAAGTAAAACAAAAGTGATATCTGACATTCCTCAAGGAAGTGTTATAGACCACCTGCTGTTGCCAATCTACATTAACAATTTAAGAAAGAATCTGAGCAGTCCTCTTAGATGATGCTATCATTTACAGTCTTGCATATCATTTACTGTCTTGTAAAGTGATCAGATGATCAAAACGAACTGCAAAATGATTTAGGCTACCTATCCATATGATGCAAAAAGTGGTAACTGACCTTAAATAATAAAAATTGTTATGTCATCCGCATGAGTAGTAGAAGGCATCTACTAAATTTTGGTTACATGATAATTCACGCAGATCTAAAGGCTGCGAAGTCTATTGAATACTTAGGAATCATATTTACAAATAACTTAAATTGGAATGCTCACATAGATAACGTGGTGGGAAAGCAAACAAAGGACTGTGATTTAATAGTAAAACATTTAGAAGGTTAGGATTACTAAAGAGACTATCTACAACTATACTTGTCTGTCCTCTATTGGAGTATTCTGCATGGTGTGAGATCCTTACCAGATAGGACTGACAAAGGACATCATTTAAAAGTTCAAAGAAGGGCAGCTCATTTTGTATTATTGGGAAACAGGAAAGTGCATGCCACAGATATCGCATGTGAATTGGGGTGGCAGTCATTAAAGCAAAAGCATTTTGCTGGAGCAGGTTCTTAAAATTTCAATCATCAATTTTCTCCTCCGAATGTGAAAATATTTTGTTAGAGCCCTCTTACATAGGGAGAAATGATCATTGTAATAAAATAAGAGAAATCAGAGCTTGTACGGAAATATTGAAGTGTTTGGTTTTCCTCAAATGCTGTAGGGGAGTGGAATGGTAGATAAATAGGTTGAGGGTGGTTCTCTGAACCCTCTGCCAGCAATTAATTGTGAATTACAGACTAGTCATGCAGATATAGATAATGTAGATAGGCTTTCAATATTGTGCACTGATTCTCTAATTTTATACATTGCTCAAATACTTTCGTGGCGCTTTGGAGTGACCCCTTCAAAATAACACTTTACCAGTCTTCTTAATATGTATTTTGGTAACCAGGTTGATAAGAAGTTACAACAATACTCTCTTATTACTCCCCAGTTTTGGGTTTTATTAATGAACAAAATCGCCGCAGTGTTCCATAACAATTACGGGCTGAAGTTTCCTGCTGATGGAACCAATATGATTTTCTGTGTTTCTGAGCATACAGGTTGTGTATGCTGTTTGGAGCCTGTTGTATGCTGAATCAAATGTTTTTATTGTTGTGATCTTCCATCTGAAGATTGGTTTCATGGAGTTGCCCATGCTAGCTTATCCTCTGTGACCCTCTTCACCTCTGGGTAACTACTGCAGCGTACAATAACTTGAACTTGCTTACTGCAGTCAGTTTTTGGTCTCCTACAGTTGTTAACCCCATTATATTCACAGATGACCACATATTGTGGAAATTGCATATTGTAATGTAGGATGCAACAATAAGGTACAGAAAGTTTCTGTTGAAAATTATGAATTATTTAGGAATAAAGGAGATGGCTCACCAAAAGGCAGAAGCACTGTCTCATCGATAGGCACACGAACAAAAGGTATGTAGAATGAGATTTTCACCGTGCAGTGGAGTGTGCACTGATATGAAACTTCCTGGCAGATTAAAACTGTGTGCCGGACCAAGAGTCAAACTTGGGACCTTTGCCTTTCGTGGGCAAGTGCTGAGCTATCCTTGCACGACTCACGACCCGTCCTCACAGCTTTACTTCCACCAGTACCTCGTCTTCTACCTTCCAAACTAAAAGGTACGTTACTTGGTGAGCTTCCAGAATGCACTTTCTTTTTCTAGCTGTAGGGAAAACATGTGCGCGCGCCCACACACACACACACACACACACACACACACACACACACACACACACACACTCTCTCTCACATGCGCATGCATGTCTCCTTATGCTGTGGTCGCTCGACTGCCAGCTCTTTACTGGCCCATGGTGAGTGTTCTGGAGTGAGGTGGGGCTTTAGAGTGGGGTAGGATGGGGTGGGTTGAGGCAATGTGAGAGATGGAGAGAGATGGGAGGGGTTTGGAGGGAAGCATTTAGTGGCTCGTGGGAGAGTGGGGAGCCATCTGTGGGCTAGCTAGGGGTGCAGGTAGAGGGGTCAGGTGCCAGACAGCTGGGCACTCATAGACTAGGGTGTGACGTGAGGTAACAGCACACAACTAGCTGATTTGCGAGGGGGGAGAGAGGGGTGTGTGTGTGGGGGGAGGGGGGGGGGCTGGAAGTTAACTTGGATTTAGGCCAGGAAGCAAAGGATGTGCTGTAAGTATGGCTACGAAAGTTGACTATTCTTAAATAAGATCAGCTGGTGCCAATGTATTGGAAAGTAACTGGCACACAAAGTGCAATTGTGGCTCCTTTTTCTTCAAAAGTTTTAAATAGTCTGCAGAGCAAATTGAATTAGGAGGATCAGGCATTTGTGTGGGTCTAGGAAAGTAAATTGTAGAGCCAGATAAAAGGCGCACAAGACAGGAGGGGTACTACTACTCATCACTGCTGTATCGTGCTACTAGTACATGTCAGTGTGAGTGCACCGAGAGTGGTGTTGCCGTACATGCGTCTTTAAATTGGTCACCGACTGATCATTGCAGGCTGGCTGCTGGAGGCCGTCTCTGGGAGCCAAGCGTGCCGTGCGGTCCCTGCCGTGCCATCTGCTGGTGACTCGCACATATATTAGTGTGGAACAGTGCTGACTGACTCTCTGTGTGATTCTAGTTTGTAATGTGCACATCAGTGTTCTGTGTCTTGTTGAGTCCTTAGAGGCATATTGTTCGGAGGTTATTATTAAAGCCATATTTGTGCGACTTGGATCACACTTCAGTATTTATTTATTTATTTATTTCTTGTTCCATAGATCCAGTTAGTGAGTCAATCACAAGGATATGGAACGTGTCAAATTGTACAGGTTTCAATTTAAACTATACAAGGGCAATTCAATGGCAAATTGTACATAGTTTAAGTAAGACATACTATAAATACAGTAACAGATACAATATCAGCTAGATAACATAACAACCATTTGACAGAAAAAGGAGTTGCAAATAAAGGTTAAAGGCAAGAGCACAAAGTTAAATCAGATATTAGGCCTACAAGAGTAAATACATGTACAGCCAATCTGTTGTTACAAAAAGTGAGCTAATTCCCAAATGCACAATAAAATCCATTGAACTACTTCTAGACACAATAAGTTTAGTGATGGTATACATTTTCTTTCAGGTATTCATCCACAGTATAATAAGATTTCTCTGTCAGGTAATCTTTGAGAACTCGTTTAAATTTTGGCAGTTCTGTATGAACACATTTGATATGTAGTGGTAGAGCATTGAACAGCTTAATGCTGGAGTAGTAAACTCCTTTTTGTACCAGAGTGAGACGTTTCATTTCTAAATGTAGATTGTTTTTGTTTCTGGTGTTATAACCATGGAATTTACTGTTGTCTTGGTAGATGGAATAATTTTTGCACACAAAGGTCAGCAAGGAAAAAATATACTGTGAGGCAGTTGTTAGGATACCTATCTTCCGAAACAAGTGCCTGCAAGAGTGTCTTTGATTAACCCCACACGTTATTCTGATTGCTTTTTTTTTTTGGATGGTGAAAACTTGTTTTGCAAGTGGTTGGTTCCCCCAGAATATGATAGCATATGACATCAATGAGTGGAAGTAGCCAAAGTAGGCAACCTTAATTATGTCAACTTCAGCCACTGAAGAAATTACCCGTAGTGAAAATGTTGCCGAGCTAAGTTTTTTACATAGATGAAGAATGTGAACTGACCAATTACATTTACTGTCTATGTAAGCACCCAGGAATTTTGTTTCTTCAACTTTCTGTATTGGTTGATCTCTACATTTTATGTCAATTTCATTGGGATTACTTTGTGATGTATGGAACCTCATATAATGAGTTTTATCTGCATTGAGTGAGAGACCATTTGAGGAGAAACAATTTAAGATGTCATTAAAAACAGTAGTTGTAGTTTTTTCAAGATCATGATCAGTCAAATCGTCAATTAGAATTGTGGTATCATCGGCAAACAGGGTAAATTTGCTGTTTGTCTCAGAACAAAGAGGAAGATCATTAATAAAGATGAGGAAAATCAGTGGGCCCAAAACGGAGCCTTGAGGCACACCACACGTTATCATGCCCCATTCAGACGAGGCAATTTCTCCAGAAGAGCCATTTAGCATTACAGTCTGCTTCTGATCCTGTAGATATGATTGTAGCCACAAGCCAACAGTACCACCTAACCCATAGTATTCTGCCTTTTTCCAAAGAATTTGGTGGTTTACACAGTCAAAGGCTTTCGTAAGATCGCAAAAAATACCCACTGGAGACATTTTTTTGTTAATGGCTTCCAAAACTTGGTTGCTGAAAGAGAATATTGCCTGTTCAGTACAAAGACTGGCACGAAAACCAAACTGATTTTTGCTTAAGATACTATGGAATTTGAGATGGTCTACAATCCTCCTGTGCATGAGTTTTTCTAGAATTTTCGAGAAGGTAGTTAATAGGGATATTGGGCAATAGTTTGTAACAATGCTTTTATCCCCTTTTTTAAAGAGAGGAATCACTACAGCCAACTTAAGTCTGTCAGGGACAATCCCATCTTGTAGGGATGCATTGTATATGTTGCATAAGGCGGGACTAACAAATTTATAACAGTGTTTCAGTATTTTACTAGAAATATTGTCCACACCAGCAGAATTTTTGTTTTCTAATGATCTAATTACTCTTATGACTTCGCTTACAGTAAATGGAGATAAGGATAACTGTGGGATTCTGTTGCTAATAGCTTTCTGTAGGAGGGACAATGATTCTTCCATAGAACCATTACAGCTTGTCTTCTCTGCTGCTCTCAAAAAGTGGTTATTAAATATTTCTGCAACCAACTCAGGTTTCTTTATGATACTGTCCCCTGTTTTAATCTCTACCTGAGACATGTTCCCTGTTGTCCTGCCAGTTTCCCTCTTTATTACATTCCTTATAGTTTTAATTTTATTTTCTGAGCTTTCAATTTCTGATTTTATGCACATACTTTTAGATTTATTTATAACCTTCTTGAGAATGCTACAGTAAAGTTTGTAGTGTTGTCATTTCTTTGGATCATTACAAGTCCTGAGAGAACTGTATAACATCCTTTTTGTTCTACAAGATGTTGTTATCCCTGTAGTGATCCAAGACTTCTTGGCATTGCCTATATGACTATTTCTAACTACTTTTTTTGGGAAAGATGGACTCAAATACAGACATGAATTCATTTAAAAATGAATTGTACTTTTTGTTTACATCTGTTTCCCTATCAACTCGGCTCCAGTCTATCTCTTTTAGGCTATCACTGAATTTTTTAAGGCCCTGTTCATTTATTATCCTAAAAGATTTCCAAGAATGCTCGGAACTGTTGCACACACTGATGTAATTGAGCCTAAGCAAGTGACCACCATGATCAGAAAGGCCAAGGATTGGATGTACAGTGATCTCATTCCATGTAGACTTATCTATAAATATATTATCTATCAGACTTTTACTGTTAACAGCAACCCTAGTTGGGAAATCTACTATTGTCATCAGATTATAAGACTCCATTAAATGTACTAAATCAGCTTTACTATTGCTCTCATTTAGGAAATCAACATTAAAGTCACCAGTAATTATCAAGTTCTTGGACTTTGAGTACAGTATGGATAATAAAGAATCTAAGTGCTTAAGAAATACATTCAAATTCCCTGAGGGAGATCTATACAGTGCTAACACTACAGCCGTGAAGTCATTTACAGTAATCTCAACACCACATACTTCAATTTGTTGCTCTATACAATGGCTCTTTAAATCTAATGCATTGTAAAATATGTTGTTTTTTACATAAATTACCACCCCACCTTTTTCCATGATGGTTCTTGAGTAATGCGCTGCCTGACACACAGTATTACTTGGTTAGTACATCACCACAAACATATGGACTGGGACTGTACATGCTTTGACAGTTTGCTACGTCTCTCTCTTCTAGGACTGACATGGTAGCTGCGTTGCATTTCTTAATGAATCTGACCTTGTCAACCACAAACCGAATCTTAGTACAGTCATGATTTCCCTGAAGAGATTACATGACAGCAGAGACTTGTAAAATTGTGTTACCCATTTCTCTAGCCAGTGAAGATTCATTCTATACCTTCAGATACAGTGTCATTTAGGAGTAGAACAGCAAGAAATACGTAGCTCCTCTAACAGTAATGACAGTTTATCACCTCCCAGCACTACATGTGCCAATGTTTCAGTGCATTTTTGAATATGTTTGTTAACAGATTCATCAACACAACAAAAATTTACGATCTCAGTAGCATCTTATTTTTTAACTCATACTTTACTATTCATCAGAATCTTCATCGCTGCTCTTTGATTCGTCAGAGCTCCCTGCTGTACTTTGTTTTATTTCATAGTCAGAATTAGTTGAAATACCACCTACCGTATTTACCCAAATCTAAGCCGCACTCAAACCTGAAAAATGAGACTCGAAATAAAGGAAATAAAAAAAAAAATTTCCCGAATCTAAGCCACACCTGAAATTTGAGACTCGAAGTTCAAGGGGAGAGAAAAGTTTTAGGCCGCACCTCCAAATCGAAACAAAGTCGGTCCATTGTAATATGAGACACAATTTAGGTCGAATGAATGACGATACAGCTACAGTAGTTTGGTTCGAGTCGTAAGCTTAGCAGTTAAGCTTTACCAGGTAGCCTTTGCTATGCGTCAGGCGCTCCATCCGTATTTATACTGGTACCCTTCCTTTTTCATGTGCTTCATCTGGTTTGAATCAATTGCTTATTTTGCTTTGATCTGATAAGTGCCGTTTTCCTTGTTATAGGCGTTTATGTGAAAAAAAAAAAAAAAAAAAAAGAAGAAGAGAGAGAAATCATCTCATTAGCGAAACAATGGCAAGAGACTACTATTTGTTGTTCCTTACACTGCTGCTTTCTTTGATAATGATCAACAAGAACCAAATAATAGACTGCGTATGATAGAACATGTTCTGAACGAGAGTTAGGTGAAAATTTTTCTCCATTTGAAAATCTTTGCGGCCGCTTCTTTAGTACATCAAATTCTGCACAGAAATTAGAGTCATCTTGGATATAAAAATCTAGTCAGTTGCCGTGCTTCATTTCTGACTGTATCACTGTTAGGCATAAGAATAATATGAATATAAACATGACACGATACGTATATTCTTCCGCGTTTGCTGTTGTCTCACTCTAGTTTCGTAGTTTATTAGGCAGACAGGATTTAAATAAGATAGCAGCAAACACGAAGGAATACGTGGCAAAATGTTTATATTCGTATTACTCTTATGATGAAGAGAATACTGCATGTGATTCACATTTCATCAGGTTCCTATTAGCAACCGTCTCTTCTCACAGGTAGGAAAAAATTCAGAACATTGAGTTGGCCATATTGACAAACATCCCAAACAGTCTTGCCGGTCGGATTTTCGTAATACATTGAAGTTCTGCTACATTCGAAGATGAACAATACGGAATTTGTATTTACTTCGTTGGATAATGTATGAAAATTGTCTTCCACCTTTTTTTTTTAATTTATTTACTGACGCAGAGGTTTTGGCGCCAGTATTTATCTTTGTGCCTACGAAGCATGCCTGTGTAGCGCTACATATATTCGACGGCAGAAATTAGTTGTTTCAGCACCTACTGACATTTTTCAGAACTTCCACTTGCTTTGCACTCGATTCCAAGCCGCATGCGGTTTTTTGGACTACAAAAACCAGAAAAAAAGTGCGACTTAGATTTGAGTAAATACGGTACATCCTCTCCTTTGGATTCAACTTCTTAAGTATTATATTTCAAGTCAACACCTGCTAATCTGTGAGACCGAAATGATGAGCCATACTACTCTATTTCACTGTACCTGTATGTTTCATTTGTATAACATTTTATTCCATCATAGATGCTGCACTTATAGTTTCATATATGCATTGCAGCAGCAGACACAATAAAAGTAGCAATCAGCAGTGCTTAGTTTGTTGAATGGGTAAAAAATATGCCATTGTCCCAGTTCCACATATCCCCAAAATTTGATTCTGCCAAATTCTGTACTCTCTGAAATCGAATGTTTAATCCAAAGATGAAAGTGAACAAGTTTGATGCAGTATTGCTAATATTGTTTATTACCCATCTTGCTGAATGAAGTGCATACCGTATCCTTTCTGAAAGGTTTGCAGAAGTAATGCACATACCAGTTTTCTAAAAACTTACATTGAGATTGTGCTCTCCTTCCTCTTGTACAAATTAGTAGAGCCCTTCGGATTACTCCACAATATGCCTCTTGGCAAGGTGGTAACGACAGTATTATGAAAAGGATAGATTGGCACTCACTGTATAGTGTAGATGTGTTGCTCGCAGGGGGGGGGGGGGGGGGGGTGGGGGTGGGGGGAAAGGAACACCACCTATTATTAAACACGTAAGCTTTTGGTGGAAACCCCCCCCCCCCTTCCCTCACACACACACACACACACACACACACACACACACACACATGCGCGCAAATGCAGATCACACATACATGACCACTGTCTCCGGCTGCTAGGGCCAGACTGGGAGGAACTGTGCATCATGGGAGAAACAACGGTCGTGTGTGTGTGTGTGTGTGTGTGTGTGTGTGTGTGTGTGTGTGTGTGTGTGTGTGTGTGTGTTTTTGTCCACTTTGGAAGAAGACTTTCTGATGGAAAGCTTACGTGTTTAGTAGTCTTTTTGTTGTGCTTGTCTGTGACCTAACATCTCCTGTATACAGTGAATAGCAATGTATCTTTTTTATAATATGGTCATTACTCCAGCCTAGATTTCTATTGTTTGTTTCCTTTTAAGACCTTATAAAGACAGTTACTGACAATTTCTTTTTTCTTATTGGAGAAAAGTAAAACCATATGGGGGGCCAGACGTAGATTGTAAATGAATATGGAATAGAGTATTTTTATTCTCCCTGTATGCAGTGTCAATAACGTCACCTCACACACTTCATTTCTGGCAGCACCTCCTTCTCAACACATGACTGTCCCCCACCACCTCACCATAGTCTTCAAGTTATATCCTATAGCACTTCTGGGTGGACAAATAGATGAAGGATGTAGTTTAAAACAGTATAACTAAACTTAAAAGTCAAACTGCCCTTTTATAGAGACTGCCATCATTATTTAAACATACTAAACAACATCAAAACAGTCAAAAGAAATTTTTTTTCAAAAGAGCGGAAAATTGTAGTGAAATTCATGAGAGGATTGTTTTAAATTGTTATATCTTAAATCAATAAGTATGTCAGCATTTCCCAGGATTTTCTGGCTTAATTAAGACTAGGTCATGCCACCACAGTGGTCAGACAGTGGACTTGACTTCCAGAGGACAATGGACCCGAATCCCATCGGGCCATCAAAATTTGGGTTTTCCTTGATTTCCGTAAATGATTTAAGACAAATGCTGGGATGGTTCCTTTGAAAAAGATGACATTCGGCTGAGGAAGCTAATTTCTGTGACATGTCTGATGACACAGTGCTGGTGGAAGCACGAGTATTTCAGAGCACACCATTCATTGCACATTGTTAAACATAGGGCTCTGCTGCAGACAACCTCTGTATGTTCCCATGTTGACAACACAGTTGAATTACAATTTCTGTGGCTCAGGAGCATTGAGATTGGGCAGTGAATCAATAGAAATGTGTCATCTGGTTGAATCATTTGAGTTTCGCATTACACCTACTTGACGGTTTTGTGCACATACACTGTCAACAGAGTGAATTGGTGCTTGCAAGGTGCACTTTGCTACAGACTTAGGCCAGTGGGAGCAATATTATGCTATGGAGGACATTCACCTGGTCTTCTATGGGTCCTGTGGTAGAAATGAAGGCTCCATAACAGCTTTGTTCTGTGTGAACGTTATTGTGCACTGTCCGCACCCTGTCCCTAATGAAGGTGACATGTTTCAACAATATGACTTTCAGTGTCACGAGGTCAGAATCAAATTCACCCCTTCTGAATCTGATGGAATACATCTGCAATGCTATCAGATACCAGTTCTGCACCCAGAAACCACTGATCTCCAATTTATGGGAATTACATGACCTGTGCTTAGACATGCGGTGCTGCATAATGCTGGGAACATACCTCACATAATGCTGGGAACATACCTGAAATTTGTTGAACTTGTCCCACACAAAATCACTGCTGTATTGTGTTCCAACAGTGGACAAACACATTATCAAACAGGAGGTCATAGTGTTTTGTCTCATCAGTTTATATATTCAATGCTTGAATGAAAGGTGTGCTCTTTTCCTTTTTTCTGCCATTGCGTGTATGTGTAAAGCAGGATGTTCTACCATTTGGGCTTGTTTATATGATGGCTGTCAGTATTACCACCTGCACAGATACTAAATGCTCCTTTTCTGAAGACCTTTTATCTTGAGAACACTTTCAACTTTGTTTCACAAATGGCAGCACAGTTTCATGTAATTGTTAAAATAATACTTTCAGCAAAAGATGTGTGCGTTGGAGTGGGGAAAAAGATTGGAGATGTATGTAGTTTAATTTTCATAAATTGTTAAGAAGGTTAACAGCTTGGCATGCTAAGATAAATTCAGACATTCTCTAAAAAGAGAGAAAAAGATTAATTTAACAGAATCAGTGAGGTATACAAATATAACAACAGACTTGTAGAACCATTATTTTGTAGGTTAGATTAGATTAGATTCAGCTTTTGTTCCAAGACCCAAAACATTAGACGATTCTCATGGGTGAGTAACATGCCAGAAAGTATAACATAAAAAATATAAAACATTTGAATACCCTGATCATTTGTCAGGAGATTGTCAAACTAGGTGAATACAGTACAAACTGGAACAGCTAATATTTTCAGAATTGATACGCTGTCAGACTGAAACATTGTTATGCACTATTAATAAATTTATCAAACAAAAAGTACATAATCTTGACTGTTATGACAAAGTGCTCTCAGAACTGAAATCTAACAGACATTCTTATTTAAGCTGGCCTAACAGCCACTGTTAAGATATTCATCTATTGAGTAGGATGAGTTACCTATCAAAAAGTCTTTCAAACTCTGTTTAAACCATGCTTTATCTGATACCAAGTTTTTAATGGTGTCTTTCTTCCACAGATAAATTGTGTTGTAATGCGAGGTTTTAATGAAGATGAAGTGTGCAGTTTTGTGGAGTTAACAAAAGAGAAAAATGTTGATGTAAGATTTATCGAGTACATGCCTTTCAGCGGCAACAAATGGAATGATGGGAAGATGGTCTCATTTAGTGAAATGGTCCAAATAATTAGAAAGCAGTGGCCTAATTTTGATCCTCTGCCCAATGGGCCCAATGATACCTCAAAGGTACGTGCAGTATTACATATGAACATGCATTGAAAATAATTTAATGTTTATGACTTACTACTAATCACAATAATACTTCACATCTGCTGGTGGTATGAGAGATGGACTGGTTTAGTTACATATTTCTCATCCCATTCAGTAAGTCTGTCCTGGCCTGGGTTTCTCTGCAGCTTTTCTACAACTCTCCCCATTTCCTAAACCTTGACAATCCTTTTCTTTCTTCCCTTTTCCGTCCCCTTATTGTTTCTGCCAGAAGAAGAAGCCACTGGCTCCGAAAGCTTGCACATTTCCATAACTTTAAGGGGAGTTAGAAGCGGAAAACATTCTTTTTCACTTTTTCGGGTTTTTACCTGATTATAAAATTTGCAATTTTCCAAATAAAATGATATGTATATTACTTATAAACTTGCGTGGGAAGTATTTTATTTTATTTTCTAAAATATAATCTACACTAGTTGAAAATGTTAAAATTTTTACACGCATTACTTCAAGACCTAATAAAATCGGTAATTTTTTATATACAGGGTAGTCCATTGATCGTGACCGGGCCATATATCTCACGAAATAAGTGTCAAACGAAAAAACTACAAAGAACGAAATTTGTCTAGCTCGAAGGGGGAAACCAGCTGGCGCAATGGTTGGCCTGCTATAAGGCGCTGCCATAGCTCAAACTGATATCAACTGTGTTTTTTTAAATAGGAACCCCATTTTTTATTGCATATTCATGTAATACGTAAAGAAATGTGAATGTTTTAGTTGGACCACTTTTTTCGCTTTGTGATAGATGGCGCTGTAATAGTCACAAACATATGTCTCATAATTTTAGACGAACAGTTGGTAACAGGAAGGTTTTTTAAATTAAAATACAGAACGTAGGTACATTTGAACATTTTATTTTGGTTGTTCCATATGTGATACATGTACCTTTGTGAACTTATCATTTCTGAGAACGCATGCTGTTACGGCGTGATTACCTGTGAATACCACATTAATGCAATAAATGCTCAAAATGATGTCTGTCAACCTCAATGCCTTTGGCAATACGTGTAACGACATTCCTCTCAACAGTGAGTAGTTCGCCTTCCGTAATGTTCGCACATGCATTGACAATGCACTGACGCATGTTGTCAGGCATTGTCGGTGGATCACGATAGCAAATATCCTTCAACTTTCCCCACAGAAAGAAATCCGGGGACGTCGGATCCGGTGAACGTGCGGGCCATGGTATGGTGCTTTGACAACCAATCCACCTGTCATGAAATATGCTATTCAATACTGCTTCAACCGCACGCAAACTATTTGCCGGACATCCATCATGTTGGAAGTACATCGCCATTCTGTCATGCAGTGAAACATCTAGTAGTAACATTGGTAGAACATTATGCAGGAAATCAGCATACATTGCACCATTTAGATTGCCATCGATAAAATGGGGGCCAATTATCCTTCCTCCCTTAATGCCACACCATACATTAACCTGCCTAGGTCGCTGCTGTTCCACTTGTTGCTGCCATCATAGATTTTCCGTTGCCCAATAGTGCATATTATGGCGGTTTAGGTTACCGCTGTTGGTGAATGATGCCTCATCGCTAAATAGAATGCATGCAAAAAATCTTTCATCGTCCTGTAATTTCTCTTGTGCCCAGTGGCAGAACTGTACATGACGTTTAAAGTCATTGCCATGCAATTCCTGGTGCATAGAAATATGGTACGGGTGCAATCGATGTTGATGTAGCATTCTAAACACCGACGTTTTTGAGATTCCCAATTCTCACGCTTTTTGTCTGCTACTGATGTGTGGATTAGCTGCCCCAGCAGCTAAAACACCTACTAGGGCATCATCATTTGTTGCAGGTCGTGGTTGATGTTTCACATGTGGCTGGACACTTCCTGTTTCCTTAAATAATGCAACTATCCGGCGAATGTTCTGGACACTTCAATGATATCGTCCAGGATACCAAGCAGCATACATAGCACACGCCCCTTGGGCATTTTGATCACAATAGCCATACATCAACACGATATCGACCTTTTCCGCAATTGGTAAACGGTCCTTTTTAACACAGGTAATGTATCACGAAGCAAATACCGTCCGCACTGGCGGAATGTTATGTGATACCACATACTTATATGTTTGTGACTATTACAGCAGCTGGCTGGAGTGGCCGAGCAGTGCTAGGCGCTACAGTCTGGAAACGCGCGACCGCTACGGTCGCAGGTTCGAATCCTGCCTCGGGCATGGATGTGTGTGATGTCCTTAGGTTAGTTAGGTTTAAGTAGTTCTAAGTTCTAGGGGACTGATGACCTCAGAAGTTAAGTCCCATAGTGCTCAGAGCCATTTGAACCATTTTTTACTATTACAGCCCCATCTATCACAAAGCGAAAAAAGTGGTCCAGCTAAAACATTCATATTTCATTATGTACTACATGAATATGTAATAAAAAATGGGGGTTCCTATTTTAAAAAAATGCAGTTGATATGAGTTTGACCCATGGCAGTGCCATCTACCAGGCCAACCATAGCGCCATCTGGTTTCTCCCTTCAAGCTAGACGAATTTCGTTCTTTGTAGTTTTTTCATTTGATGCTTATTATGTGAGATATTTGGCCCGGTCACTATCAATGGACCACCCTGTAGAAAGCTGTGGATTGCTGTGTTATAAAGGTTAAATTATGTGTTTGTATTGGTAGCACTGTCAAAAATAGTATCGTATCTTTTCATAGTATAAACATGCTTTGTATATCGAAGTGCTAACATTTTTCTGAGGAATAGTGACGAATAGACTGGTAAATCTCTCAAAAAGTATGACTCCAAAATGAAGTGTTTTTAAGAAATGTGGGTTTCATGGTAATAAATTTTTGAATAAAGAGAAACATTGTGTTCAGCATGTGGTGTGTGAAGTTACAGACAATGAAATACTCGCAAACTCATGAGTATCTAGAGAAACACCCATTAGTGCTTCGAAGATTAAAATAAAACATAGTGATAACACAGTTATCTCAAAACAAAACTCATGTAAATGGTAGGTTAGGTTATATTCTGATACATCTACACATCGTAACAGGGGTGTTATGTGAATGTGTGTGCTGTATGTATGTGGAGGGCCAGTTAGTTTACTTGAAGACATTGAGGTATCAAATGGACTAGCCAGGAAACTTATCATTAATTCTGCCAGTTGTAAATATACTCATTCATTTTGGAGTTCTGATAAGTGTAAAGATAATTATTTTGAAATAAATGTTAGGTGGTTTTATGGATTGAGAGCTATTGGCAAAGGACACACTGCAGCAGAAACAATGTGTGTCATGATGTATATGCCACGCCCACTTTGTAAAATGGACAAGTATGCAGGATTTATTGGAGCTGCTGTGAAATCCACTGCATGTGAGTCAATTAAGGGTGCTGCAAATGAAGCTGCTGAAATAAACGATGGTATGATTGACATATCAGTAGCTTTTGGGGCACTTGGTAGAAGCGCAGCTGAAGTTCTAAGAATTCTGTTGCTACAGTGACCAGTGGTGGATACTGGAAAGCTAATAGATTTCCAGATTTTAACCAAACATTCTTATAAGTATAAATCAGGGAATGAAGAAGGGCATATCTGTGACAGAAATTATGAAGGACAACTAGTCGTACGGAGGCCTGTGCAGCTGTTGAAATTTATAATCGATCTGTAAACTAAAGGGGAGTGTGTTACACTAAGTTCTTAGGTTGTGCAGACTCAAATGCATATAACAGTGTAGTAGCCACTCAGCCTTATGGTGAGAAGCTTATCACAGAACTGGAATGTGTTGGTCATGCCCTCCTGGATCTGGTTCATGGTGCAATTACCGCAATGCCCAGTACTCAAACAGGTCATACAGCCATAAACATTATATCCCAGCAGCAGTTGTGGATATCATAAAACCTGTTTACAGAGACCTGGCAATCCTGAATTATTGAAGAAGTGTCTGCATTGTCAGACTCAAAATCCCAATGAGTCGTTCAATAATCTTATAGCGTCAGTGTCGTCGTAACTGCCGTCTGCGTCACGTCTGCTGTGCAGCGAGCTATGCTGATTTAAGTATTAACTCTATTTTTCTTACTTGTAACTTCTTCTTCCGTGTGTTTTTGCTTTTAGGAAGCTTTAATTGTCGAGTGCTAGTAATAGTGTTCCATAGATTTTGTGTTTGTTTTGAATACAGTCAGAGAAAGTCCGTTTAGTCAGCCATAGTGCCAGTAGTGCTAGTGTTTGTTTTCAATACAGTCCAGAGACAGGTAGTGCTATTTTCATTGTTTTCTACAGGAAGTGTCTAGTAACCACAGTTTAGTCAACTATCAGCCGCCTTTAGTGAATTAGCAGTCTAATTATAAGTTGATTAACTCTCTACAGTAAATTGATTTCTTAAGATGGATAGGATGTGAGACTGCTGTGTACGGACACAGGAGGAGCTGGCCACTGTTCGCAAACAGCTGAACGTGTTGATGGCCGCGGTTAGCCGTCTTCAGGCAGTGGTGAGTCTGGTGCGTTGCATGGTACACCCCAGGTGTTACATGCTTCACCCACTGACCCTGCTGTCGACACATCTTTGCGGATACCGGGCGCGGTTGTGCCACCCTCTTCCCAAGGGGAGTGGCGGGTTCAGCGGCATTCGCGGCGCACAAGGTGGAGGGTCAGTGTGGAGGCTGGCCGTGTGGCATCGCCCGTTCTGCCTGTGAGTGGACATGTGGCCACTCCTTCAGCAAGGTCCGAGCAGGCACATGGGGGGAGGGGTTTATTAGTTATTGGGAGCTCCAACGTTAGGCGGGTGATGGAGCCGCTTAGGGAAATAGCGGAAAGGTCGGGGAAGAAGGTCAGTGTTCACTCTGTCTGCTTGCCGGGGGTCTCATCCGAGATGTGGAGGAGACCGCGCCGGCAGTGATAGAGAGCACTGGGTGCACCCGACTGCAAATTGTTGCTCATGTCGGCACCAATGACTCCTGCCGTCTGGGTTCAGAGGTCATCCTCAGTTCGTTCAGGCGGTTAGCGGAGTTGGTGAAGGCGGAAAGCCTCGCGGGGTGGAATCTGAGCTAGCTATTTGTAGTATCGTTCCCAGAACCGATAGTGATCCTCTGGTTTGGAGCCGAGTGGAAGGCTTAAACCAGGGACTCAGACGATTCTACGGAGATCTGGGGTGCAAATTTCTCGACCTCCGCTATCGGGTGGAGAAATGTAGGGTCCCCCTGAATAGGTCACGCATGCACTACATGCAGGAAGTGGCTACAAGGGTAGCGGAGTATATGTGGAGTGCACATGTGGGTTTTTTAGGTTAGAGAATTCCCTCCCTAGGCCCGACAAGACACCTCCTGAGATGCGGCAAGGTAGGAGTAGACAAAATGCAACAGGGAATAACAATATTAATGTGCTAATAGTAAACTGCAGGAGCGTCTATAGAAAGGTCCCAGAACTGCTCTCATTAATAAGCGGTCACAATGCCCACATAGTACTAGGGACAGAAAGTTGGCTGAAACCAGATGTAAACAGTAATGAAATTCTAAACTCAGATTGGAGTGTATACCGCAGAGACAGGCTGGACAGTGAAGGGGGAGGCATGTTTAAAGCAATAAGAAGTGCAATAGTATCGAAGGAAATTGACGGAGATCCGAAATGTGAAATAATTTGGGTGAAGGTCACGGTTAAAGCAGGCTCAGACATGGTAATGGGATGTCTCTATAGGCCCCCTGGCTCAGCAGCTGTTGTGGCTGAGCACCTGAAGGATAATTTGGAAAATATTTCGAGTAGATTTGCCCAACATGTTATAGTTCTGGGTGGAGATTTTAATTTGCCGGATATAGACTGGGAGACTCAAACTTTCATAACGGGTGGCAGGGACAAAGAATCCAGTGAAATTTTTTAAGAGCTTTATCTGAAAACTACCTTGAGCAGTTAAACAGAGAACCGACTCGTGGCGATAACATATTAGACCTTCTAGTGACAAACAGAGCTGAACTATTTGAAACAGTTAACGCAGAACAGGGAATCAGTGATCATAAAGCGGTTACTGCATCGATGATTTCAGCCGTAAATAGAAATATTAAAAAAGGTACGAAGATTTTTCTGGTTAGCAAAAGTGACAAAAATCAGATTTCAGAGTACCTGACGGCTCAACACAAAAGTTTTGTTTTAAGTACAGATAGTGTTGAGGATCAGTGGACAAAGTTCAAAACCATCGTACAATATGCGTCAGATGAGTATGTGCCAAGCAAGATCGTAAGAGATGGAAAAGAGCCAGCGTGGTACAACAACCGAGTTAGAAAACTGCTGCAGAAGCAAAGGGAACTTCACACCAAACATAAACATAGCCAACACCTTGCAGACAAACAAAAATTACGCGAAGCGAAATGTAATGTGAGGAGGGCCATGCGAGAGGCGTTAAATGAATTCGAAAGTAAAGTTCTATGTACTGACTTGGCAGAAAATCCTAAGAAATTTTGCTCCTATGTCAAAGCGGTAGGTGAATCAGAACAAAAAGGTACTGAAACAGAGGATGATGGACTAAAGGCCGAAATACTAAATGTCTTTTTCCAAAGCTGTTTCACAGAGGAAGACTGCACTGTAGTTCCTTCTCTAGATTGTCGCACAGATGACAAAATGGTAGATATTGAAATAGATGACAGAGGGATAGAGAAACAATTAAAATCACTCAAAAGAGGAAAGGCCGCTGGACCTGATGGGATACCAGTTCAATATTACACAGAGTATGCGAAGGAACTTGCCCCCATTATTGCAGCAGTGTACCGTAGGTCTCTACAAGATCGTAGCGTTCCAAAGAATTGGAAAAGGGCACAGGTCATCCCCGTTTTCAAGAAGGGACGTCGAACATATGTGCAGAACTATAGACCTATATCTCTAACGTCGATCAGTTGTAGAATTTTAGAACATGTATTATGTTCGAGTATTATGACTTTTCTGTAAACTAGAAATCTACTCTGTAGGAATCAGCATGGGTTTCGAAAAAGACGATCGTGTGAAACCCAGCTCGCGCTATTCGTCCACGAGACTCAGAGGGCCTTAGACACGGGTTCCCAGGTAGATGCTGTGTTTCTTGACTTCTGCAAGGCATTCGATACAGTTCCCCACAATCGTTTAATGAACAATTTAAGAGCATATGGACTGTCAGACCAATTATGTGATTGGATTGAAGAGTTGCTAGATAACAGAATGCAGCATGTCATTCTCAATGGAGAGAAGTCTTCCGAAGTAAGAGTAATTTCAGGTGTACTGCAGGGGAGTGTCGTAGGACTGTTGCTATTCACAATATACATAAATGACATTGTGAATGAAATCGGAAGTTCACTGAGGCTTTTTGCAGATGATGCTGTGGTATATCAAGAGGTTGCAACAATGGTAAATTGTACTGAAATGCAGGATGATCTGCAGCGAATTGATGCATGGTTTAGGGAATGGCAATTGAATCTCAATGTAGACAAGTGTAATGTGCTGCGAATACATAGAAAGAAAGATCCCATATCATTTAGCTACAATATAACAGGTCAGCAATTGGAAGCAGTTAATTCCATAAATTATCTGGGAGTATGCATTAGGAGTGATTTAAAATGGAATGATCATATAAAGTTGATCGTCGGTAAATCAGATGCCAGACTGAGGTTCATTGGAAGAATCCTAAGGAAATGCAATCCGAAAACAAAGGAATTAGGTTACAGTACACTTGTTCGCCCACTGTTTGAATACTGCTCAGCAGTGTGGGATCCGTACCAGATAGGGTTGATAGAAGAGATAGAGAAGATCCAACAGAGAGCAGCATGCTTCGTTATAGGATCATTTAGTAATCATGAAAGCATTACGGAGATGTTAGATAAACTCCAGTGGAAGACTCTGCGGGAGAGACGCTCAGTAGCTCTGTACGGGCTTTTGTTGAAGTTTCGAGAACATACCTTCACCGAGGAGTCAAGCAGTATATTGCTCCCTCCTACGTATATCTCGCGAAGAGACGATGAGAATAAAATGAGAGAGATTAGAGCCTGCACATAGGCATACCAACAATCCTTCTTTCCACGAACAATACGAGACTGGAATAGAAGGGAGAACTAATAGAGGTACTCAAGGTAGCCTACACCGTCAGGTGGCTTGAGGAGTATGGATGTAGATGTAGATGTAGACCAAAAAATGTTTTTCTTGTAATGAAGACACTAAAGTGGGGGTCAGTCATGCTGTTATTGCTTTTAATGATGGCAACATTGGTAGCGTGAAAGTGCTACAACATATGGGAATTAATTCTGGAGCAAACTGCATCAGAGAATTTGAATGGATGGACAAGGTTTGCAATGGTAAAGCACTGTATGCAGCACAGTTGGCCACTACGGAGTCCAGAAAGAAGAAAACAAGAAAAAACTTAAAAAAGGTCAAGAGGATGATATGCAGTGTGGTGCAGGGTGCTTCTGAGTGACTAAAAATAAAATGTTAAGCATATATTGAGTTACAGTCTATTAAAACTTTAAAAACTCTTCTTGAAAATTTAGATTTTCTCTTGCATTTTTCCCTAAATCTCAGAAACTACTTCGAGTAGCGAATTAAAATTTTCAGGGAGTAATAACATATGTATTCTGAGTCTTCTGAACTAAAAGAAGAACATAATATTATGCATAAATAAAATTATTTAGAATAACATACAAAAAAGTACACAAAATTTTAACTGTGTAATTAAAAAATTGCATTTCCAAAAGCAGTGGCTGAAATGCAATTATTGTAAGACTCAGAACATATAGTTTAATGTCCTGTAAAAGTTTCTTGTCAATGGCTACAGTTGTTCCTGAAATACGGGGAAGTTAAGTCACCAAATTTAACATTGTCAGGATAGGGCGTTCAAACTCCCCTTAATGCACATTTTCTCCTTCCTCCACTTGGTGAGCAACACATTTATAGTATTTACACAACAGCAGTAGCTATTTTCTTACAATTTCTTTTTGCAGGCATGCCATGTCCCGGGCTTCAAGGGACGTGTGGGATTTATTACCTCAATGAGTGAACACTTCTGTGGCACGTGCAACCGTTTACAGATAACAGCTGATGGCAATTTGGAGGTGTGTCTCTTTGGGTATTCAGAGATATCTCTCAGGTGAGTGATGAAACATAGAATAATCATGTCCAAGTGAAAATTCATGCGAGGAAACCATAAAATTACTAGAAGACTGACAGAGTGATCAGTATTTTACCTTCAGGAGGTGAAATTCCAAAACTTCTTATAGACACATTCGTTCCTCTTGTCCTCACATTAGTCATGGAGTCCGAGTGACCTTTGAGACCTTCAGAAACTTATCCCTCTTTCCTCTCTCATGAAGGAACTGATAGTTCCAAATGCTGAGTATAGAATAATACTTTCAAACTGTTTGCCATGCACATTAGGTATGTGGTTGGTATATGGAAGAGATAAACTGCAGTTAAATCCAGCAGGTATGAAATGAGTAATCTTTTCTTGAAGTTTTCAGCTTGCACCCTCCTCCCTCCCAGACATACAAACCAGATACCTCTAGCTAAATAATTTGTGAGTATATATAATTTGCCTCTGTCAACATCATGTTACACTAACCTATTTGTGAGATTAAATTAAAGGAAAGTAATCAGAACTGGAAATTATGTAAAGACATTTTTGGCTATGTCCCTGTGTTGTATTAAAGTTAACACAGTATTTCTGTCCATGTGATGGTAACTATGATTCGCCAGCCACCGTTGCCGAGCGGTTCTAGGTGCTTCAGTCCAGAACTGCGCGACTGCTACGGTCGCAGGTTTGAATCCTGCCTTGGCTCAGATGTTAAGTCCCATAGTGCCCAGAGCCATTTGAACTGTGATTCATGATTATCAGAGTCTATATGTTCCAAATAAAAATTGGAACTTCATGTGTATAAATGTACAAATTATTAGACAATGGGACCAACAACTGACACTTTTAAATTGATGACTAGACTAAGACTTGGCGATAAGTTTGTTTCAGGACATGGTAAGGGGGGTGAGGGGTGGGAAGAATCAGCTCTCTCTTTGTGAGCATACCAGAAATCCTTTATCAACCGAAGGTAACATAAGATATAAAAATACAGGGTCAAACAATTAATTTAAGTATCTTAAATACCAAATGACTAATAAAATTGGAAGCTAAGAAAAGTAAGTTCATAGTAAGTAGGGTGAAACACAGGGGGCTGCAACATATTGCCATTGTTGTTTGACTTGTCTATCAAAGAAAAAAGAAATGGATCAAAACAAAATAAAAGTGAGAATGGAAATGTATCAGAAGCAAATAGGAATAAGCAAGGAACATATTCTTTAATTAAAAAAAAAAAAAAAAAAAAGACATGTGAGGCAGATGTTCCTACAATTTTATGTTCAAAGCACAGCAGCCTGTGAAAGCAAAATATTTATGACATTGAAAAAAGAAAATCAGTGAGTGAAAAGTGTGTGTAGGTGAATTGTGGTGAAAGACTGGATATTGGAACTTCTGTTATGCTGCCCAGTATTAGTTGACTTGGTAGTAAAGGAGCAAGTTTGCAAGGGTGGATAACTGTTTGGCTACGTAAAATAGAGTGGGAGTATGGAAAAGCTAGTCCAAGATAGGATGAAAAAGATAACAGCAACTTAAAAAATGAACCCCATGAACCCCATTCCCATCTAGTGAATGCAGTGGTTGACAATATCTTGTGACATTCACCTATAAGGCTCAAACAATAATTGCTAAATAAAAATACAAAATGTTGACAAGACTGTATCTAAGCTGTCACTCTCTTTTGAAACAAGGGTGTTTAAACCAACAAACACGCAGGAAAGCAGGGACAACTCACACACTAGAGAAGGATGGGCAGTATCATTGAAGGAGTGAGCATGAACCGTGTGGAATATGTGTGGTACAAGTAAAAAAAAAAAAAAAAAAAAAAAAAAAAAAAAAAAAAAAAAAAAAAAAGTAATGATGGTAAAATTCCAATCCCGGGAGCGGAAAGACTTACCTTAGGGGGAAAAAGGACAGGTATACACTCGCACACACGCACATATCCATCCACACATACAGACACAAGCAGATATATATATGTCTGCTTGTGTCTTTATGTGTGGATGGATATGTGCGAGTGTATACCTGTCCTTTTTTCCCCTTAAGGTAAGTCTTTCCACTCCCGGGATTGGAATGACTCCTTACCCTCTCCCTTAAAACCCACTTCCTTTCGTCTTCCCCTCTCCTTCCCTCTTTCCTGATGAGGCAACAGTTTGTTGCGAAAGCTTGAATTTTGTGTGTATGTTTGTGTTTGTTTGTGTGTCTATCGACCTGCCAGCGCTTTCGTTCGGTAAGTCACCTCATCTTTATTTTTATATATAGAAGTTTATTATTTTATTTACCGGTCTTGCAGTTTCCTTGATTTCTTGCAAAGTACAGTACAATGAAAACCTACCATATTGCATAACAAGTAGATGAGTATAAACTTCAGAATAGCATCATCGCCATTAAATGACCTATGTTTTCTTTACTAACAAGAGAAGGGACAGAAGCAATAAACACAAAAGCAGAACTGCTTTTGCTTGATTACAGCAGGGACAATAATTTTTAACATCTACATTTACAACAGATCATATTTACAAAATGTTTTCGAAATTTGCTCTGTTTGCTCAAATGAAAGTATTGCACTGCTCAATCATTCATTTACACTCAACCCCGACTGCTGCACATGCTGTGGGGTGTGTCATCTGGTTATGTCATATGTTCAGTGTTTCTCACCAATTTTTGGGGTATTTTGAAATGTACAAAAAGGAAAATAAAGAAAGTTATCACATTTTGCTGCACATTACCTGCGTCACAGAAAAATAATGTATACAAATCTTCTCAGATTTGCCACTGAATAACTTTGTCCAAGCCTCACAATGTTTCACCAACACAACTGTTCGTCATCTTCAGGTAGTGGTGGGTCCTGTCATCACTGCTGCAAGATGTGGCTGGTGATATTCGCACAGCAGAATTGAAATTTGTCAGGCTAGAAGCAGGAGTACGAATGTGTGGACAGGCACTCCCAGTTGGATGTAAATGCCATTCATAGTAGCCTTCTGCTTATGTGTTGTGGGCAATGACTGCACTTCTGGACACTCGTGTGGTTAAGAGCTGAATTAACTCTCTGCAAGGTACTGCATCAGGTCATACATCGGAGGATCTGGTTTCTACTGTTTTAATTTCATGGCAGTCAGTGCTGGATTCTGGGCAGTGCTTAGTCAAAATTCCATATTCCTGTTGGTAAGATTGCCCACCGTATGGATACATGCCTCATTCTTAAAAACACAGTCCTAGAGTGATGATGCTGAGGATACAATTTCAGTCCTCTTGGGAAACGTGTGGTGCCATGTATTCAGGCAGTGCTCTGCTACCATTAATTTACTGGGTGGCATTTTTGTCAGCGCTGTTGAACACAGTGTTCTTGCACAATGTGAGGTGTCTGCCCTATATAAGGTTTCCCATAATGGCATCAGATCTTATATATGATCTGTGTTTTCTAAGGTCAAGATTGTCTTTAACTGAACACAAACAATTCCTTAGTTTTGCTGGTAGACGAAAAACACACTTGATTCTGTTTCTCTTAGCGATTCTTTTAATTTTGAAAACATGCCACTGAAATATGGCAAGAAAGCCATTTGCAGTGCTTGTCTAAGTATCTTCATTTACATCCCTACACTGAACTTGCTTTGCTCAGAACACATTGCAAATCTGTTTACAAGAATAAACATTCTGCTGGAACACTGTTCTTAGGTGTTACAGTTCACCAGGCAGACTGTCGGTATCTGAAATCACGTGTGCTCTATGTGCCAGGGAGTGTAAGACACTACCACATTGTGCAGGGTGACGGCAACTTTTGGACCTCAAATATAACTCTGCGTGTATCAGTTTGCAGTAGAGACTAAGCCCCAGTGCTATGTCAGCTTTTCTTCTAACCGTGACATCCAGGAATGGTAAGCTGCTATCTTTTTGTACTTCCACAGTGAACTGAATATTCAGATGGAGCGAGTGCAAATGCTGCAGGGACATAGGTAGTGTCTGTATTATGTGGGCCACACCACAAATGTCTCTTCAGCATTCTGCCAGAAGGAGGAATGTTGGATATTTACTAAGGGAAATAGAGGATCTCCCATGGGAACACTGTCCACTTGATTAAAGTAGTTGGTGTTACATAAGAAATAGGATGAGGTATGCACATGTTTAAACAGCATCACAATTTCTTTCTCAAACTTGCTGCTAATAACCTCTAATGAGGGCTGCAGGGGCACTTTTGTAAGTAATGATATAACATTTGAGCTAACTAAAAGATCTGAAAGTTCTAGTTTAAGCATCTTCAGGTATTCTATGAAATCCTCTGAATTCTAAATATGATGGTCATAGTCATCCACATGATAAATTTCAAAGCTGTCACGTGGAAATTGCCAGTTGCATCTTGCAGCAGTGATGGTGGAAATCACCACCACCTGAAGATGCCAAAACGTTGTGTCACTGAAATATTGAGGGAGGGACTTGCATAATGTTATCTGGTGGGGAACCCAAAGTGTTTTTGCAACAGATCTATTAGGCAAGCCTGAAAAGTCACATATACTCCAAGCAGTAAGTACCTGTTATAAAATGGTCACATTAGTGAGCTTGGCAATTAATTAAGAGTTTATCAATAAATTTGGCTTCATTTTGCAAGAAATTGTGCTGTGTTCCAGTACTCCCTCTTCAACAAAACTAATGTCAGTTTCTGCTCCACCTCTTCAGCCCGAGATCCTATGTATACTCTTGAGCATTTGTGTAAGATACATGTTTATTTATAAAAATAAAAGTAACTTCTATCATGACTTTCCCATTCTTGTCCAGTGGGTTTGTTATCCTGCTGTTGCCTACTGCAGACTACAAGATTACTGTTGAAGATTTCTGCAAAGTTTTTCTTCCTTTTTAGTGTACCAACATTTCACTGTGTGGTAATTGCCTGGTACTGTTTAACGGGTGTTTTAACTGTTGTTTCAGAGATGCAATACGAAGCAAATGCAGTGAGGATGACTTGCTTGCCATGATTGGGGCAGCAGTGAGAAGAAAGAAGAAACAACATGGAGGTAAGATACATTACAGCAAATGCAACTCTGTAGATAGAAAGAAAATTTCTGCTTAACAAGTCATAGCAAACATAAGAGCAAAATAGAATGAAAAGCAACAGTGATAGAACCTGTGTTTTTTGTGTAAACTTGGATTTAATTTTTTATTTAGTATTCATTCTGATTAATGCCCATTGGTCAACAGTATATTTCAGCCCTAGAATTTGGTTCTGCAAGGTCCACCAGATAACCATATATGGCTGTTGTAACTCCTTTATTGGACTTCAGAAGTTTTCCAGCAACAAATCTTTTTTTTTTTTCTTTCTTTCTTTCTTTTTTTTTCTTTTTTAAAAAAAAGCTAAAATGCAGAAAACATCATAAAGCAAACACTCACAGAAAAGCATCAGTGTCCTTGAAACAATGGAAACTCCAGTAGGAATATCAACAATGTTGGAAAAGACAGATTACTACTTACTGATGAAGGCTGTGGCTGAAAGCTTTATGTAAGTGTCTTTTAATTCTTCCCATCTGCAGCCTAAGGTATCTTCTTTATGGTAAGTAACAGTCTGTCTTTTCCTTCATTATTCATTAGTGTTCTTTTTTTTTTATTGCTGTTTAGCAAGCATCGTGTGGTATATAAGGGATGTGAATAGCGTCAGATGTTGAATCATCACTCTGGAGGATATGAAGGTGCTGCATATTGGTGTGAGACAGCATTATCTGATGAGAGTTTGAAAGAAACCTCATTGTGGATGTCCATTTGGTCCCCTGGTTAAACCTTGCAACATCTGTATTTTTGGAGTATTTGGATCTGACAGTGGCCTGATGTTGGAAAGTAAGGGCTTACTCATCATCAATGTTCCAGTTGACTACATCAGACCACTACAAGGGAGCATCACTGTGTAGTGTACTGAGTACATTGTAACCTGTTCACG
The DNA here is from genome assembly GCF_021461395.2 of Schistocerca americana. Lineage (NCBI taxonomy): Eukaryota > Metazoa > Arthropoda > Insecta > Orthoptera > Acrididae > Schistocerca > Schistocerca americana. Next base: position 11,555,653 of record NC_060121.1, on the reverse strand, counting down.
TCTGTGACTGCCATCTGAGAACAAGTACAGTAAACTCTCGTGCAGCTACACTTTTGGCTAGCTAGATTGACACTTGACAAGTTTCAATTTCCGTGCACCTGGAGCCAAGCATTTGCTGGTGTTTTTTGGCAATCTACTGCTAATCAGTGCACTGGTGCGTGTCAAAAGTCCAAGTATCGTCAATTCGTGCGTGTGTTGGTTGAAGCTCTAGTGCGTTTCTTATTCGTATTGCATGGTTTCATGCCACTGCCATCTATTGGAACTCCTTGGAAGTACAGTACATACAGTATTGTTCTATGGAGCGCAACGTAGGCCTGTCGAAACTGACAATTAGAGTGCGCCGCCTAACTCTTTCCACTTGTTGTCGGTACATCAAAGCTGAGTGTTTAACAGTGAACGTACAACACCCTGTTGTGTTGCCACGTGGGCTTGGGTAGAACAGAGGAAATGGCATAGATGTATCGAATGCTTTCATTTGATGGCTGCCACAGCCTGGTTTCAAAAATCAAAAGTTTGTCTAGTGCATCTCGAGTGTTGTCAAGTTGTGCATTTGTGTGTTTCTGATTTGAGGTTTTGTGCTCCCACTATGTGCCTTAAAGTGTCCAGAGATAAAAGGGGCCAAAAACCATAAAGGACTCAGTCGAGTGTCTGTAAAAAGAACACTGAACGTGACTACGGGCACGTAACATAAAATGAATGTGATCTTGTTGGAAAAAGAGCATCACACTTTGCAGAGAATTGATGCTGGTGAGCCACCCACAAAAGTTGCTGCAGAGTAGGAGTACAATTACTGATCAGAAGACAAATCGATCAGGAATTGAAAAATTTTTGTTCCAGCCAAGCATTGGGCAGCGCAGTGAAATCTTGAAAAACAATGAGAAAAGGTGCACATCCTCAGTTAGAAGAGGCATTATTTTTGTGGCACGAATAAATAAGAGCCAAAGGTGTGTCAGTTTCAGGTCCTCTAATTTGTCAAAATGAGCTAATGAGCTGATAGAAGGAAAGAAGCAAGAATTCCTCGGAAGTAATGGCTGGCAGGATCATTTCAAGAAGCAGCATGGCATCCATGAAATTGCCATCAGTGCCAAATCATTATCTGGGGATGAAGCTGCTATGCTGATTTTAAGAAGAAACTGCACACAATCATTGACAAAGGAGGTTATACTGACAATCAACTTTACAAATGTGATGAAACTGGGTTGAATTACAAAATGCTGCCAACGAAAACCCTTGCCTCTAAAGAAGAAGAAATGGCTTCCAGATACAAAAAAATCAAAGAAAGATTTACTGTCCTCGCTTGCAGTAATGCCACTGGCAATCATAAACTGTGTCTTACTTTAATTGGCAAATCCAAAACACCAAGAGCATTTAGACACCAACCAACCAGCTTTCCCACTGAGGTACACGAATCAGTCTTAAGGCATGTATGAACAGTGCCGTGCCATCTTCAGAGAGTGGTTCCAGGCAGAGTTTGTTTCAGCTGTAGTAAATTACATGGAAGGAAAAGGACTTCCTTGAAAAGCGCTACTTCTTGTGGACAATGCTCCTTCTCACCCAGGTGATCTGCAAGATGGGGATATCAAAGTTGTATTTCTTCCACAAAATGTCACATCTCTATGTCAACCGATGGACCAAGGTATTCTTGAGGCGATGGAAAAACATTACAGACACAAGATGCTGGAATACTTAATAGGTGTGATTGATGCTGCAGATGATTTTGTGGAAGCTCTTAAAAAAATTGATGTTTTAAGTGTCATTCATTGATTGCTGAAGCTTGGAATCTAATTCCTCCAGTTCCTCTTGTTAGGTCTTGGAAAAAACTCTTAGATCGTAAGGCAACCTAAGTGGTGGGAAGGAGGAGACAACACCGAAACTCAAGCTGACATAATTTTGGTGAATTTACTGGAGAAGCTGGTTGTAAAGACACACACTTCGAAGACATTGAAGAGTGGATGGAAAATGGCATTTTTTCATGTGACTGAGGATGAAATCGTCCAAATTGTGACCGATCATAAAGCGTTAGAAGACTATGTTTCTGATGATGAATCAGAGAAAAATATTCCTCACACATTCTGTTACGAAGTGATCCAAACTGCCCTGGAGTACATCAGCCAACAGGAGGAGACGATTTATCCTGAAATAGTTTGATTTCAACGTTGGAGATGTATTGTTGCAGCAATAGTTTCTCAAGCAAAAAAACAAAAGAAAAAGATGTTTGTGACTTCGTTACCAAAAAATAAACTCTAATGAAGCATCCTAGAACTTCTATGTCCATAACTTAAAAAGTTTTTTTTTTTTTAATTTTCTTGAAAGTTCCTCTAGACAGACTTTTTGTTCCTTTGAGTAATCTCTAGATTTGTTTCATAATTTTGTTCAGTAGTTTATTTTTTATTCAAAAGAGTAGGTAATAAAATTAAAACTCCTGTTTTTTCCTGCTGCCAAATAAGGGAGATTTTTTCTGTAAGAATGCAAAATAAACGAGCTTTGTTATATAGCATTTAAAAACTTTGAGTTTTCAATCATAGTTTGGTGCCTTTTTAACATGTCAACACAATTTTTTCAGTAAAAAAGTGTAGGGTTATTTGCAACCACATCAGTACTGTTTTACATACCCTACGCACGTTTTACGATCGTATTTCGCAATATTGACGCAATTTGGAGTGTTCACATGTGAAAACAGGGGGACTTTGATTTATCTGGAATTTTCGTTATCGGAACTGACCACCGTCCTGATCATTTCGGATAAACAGGAGTTCACTGTAATAGTCTCCTTGCAACGTGCTGTGTCATACAGCTAGGAGCAGCCAGACTATGGAATTGCCGTCCTGCGCATAGGCTGCCATTAACACCCAAGCAAATGACTGCATGTGAAGTGGTGCCATGATCAAGAAGTACGGACTGCTAATGAATGGCGTCACATTATGTTCACTGATGAGTCCCAGTCCTGCACTGCTCCAAATGACTATCGTGGAGAAGTTTGACAGTGACCCGGGGAGATGGGGAGAGGTCCCATTCTTCCACATTTTGGGGGGGGGGTGGGTCACAAAGGAGTCCCATGGTGTGGGGAGCCATTGGGTATGACTTCAGGTCACGGCTTGTAATGGCCGTGGGAACTCTGATGGTACAGCAGTGTGTAATAGTATTGTGGTGCTATTTTTCAACAGGCCGGTGCTTGTCCACATGTAGTATGTGTCTCTTTAAATTGTCTGTGTGATGTTGATATACTCCTGTGGCCAGCAAAATCCCCATATCTGTCCCCGATATAACATTATGGGACCAACATGGACGTCAACTCCATCCCACTGCCTGTATCCATGATTGCAATGTCCAGTTACAACAGTTGTGGATCACCTTTCTCAGGAGGGTATGCAGCAGCTTTACGACATCCTCCCGCACTGTCCAGGCCAGACAGGGTGCATTGCTGTATTGATAAGTGGGCTCAAACTGATAAGTTCTGTGTAAATTTGACTCTGTTTTGTTATCACTGAAATAACATCACATACCCTCTAAATTAGCTATGTTTCAATTTGTTTTCTCCCCACATTCTGAGTGTCTCACTTTTTTTCAAGCAGTGTAATTTAAGACAGACATAAGAATATGAAAATGGGATGGCATATCACATTGCTATTCAACTACGCCCCTAAGAAAATTGTAAGATAAAGGAGAAGAGCAGGTGCGCTATTACACTGACTAGAACGTAAACTTAAAGATAGAATTATATTGTGTAACCTATACCGATGACATAATACTAATTGACAAAGACATCACTGATATGCTAAAGCAATTTGAAATATTAAGGGAGCAAGCTAGGAAAATTGGACTACTAATTTCACCTGGAGAAAAAATTCTTGGCTGATACCAAAATGGCACTGGGTGAACTTATATAGGCAATGACATAGTATTCGGTGTTAAATAGTTTAAATAATTTGGTGAAAAAGACCACTGAACATCATAATGAAAAGAAGGCCATAGAATCCAGACTTCAGAAAGTACAAACTGTCTCTCAGTTAACTAAAAGTATTTTTCCTGGAACTCTAAAATCTAACATTGTACAACAGTGATCAAATTAGAATTTCTTTATGCATGAGAGAGACTCTTTGTCCAACACAAGACATGAAAACAGCAAACTGAATTAGAAGAATGTAAAATTGTAGTAAAAATCTTAGGTCCAAGAATAAAGGATGGGATACATCACACAGAACCCAGTGTGAAATCTCCAGGCAAATTCCTAAAAGCTCTTGTTACAATGTGTCTCCAAGGAATCCAACTTGTGGGACATACAGAAAGAATGTATCCAAACAGGCAGCTCATTGGATTCCCACATACTTGAAAAATAAGATCCTACTGATGAAAACAAACAGGAAGAGACCTTAAGAAATTGGAATCACCACATTTACAGTATTCTGATGTAGTGATGAGTCACACAGAGTGCAGTTTCGCAGTAGCTTGATCGATGCTTGTACTTGTGTATGTAGTATATGCAAGTGTGTACAGCGTCTCTTCTGGTGTACTCACGATATGGTAATTTAGTGGCCGAGCAGTAAACCGGATCCCTACTCGGTTCCAGTGTGCTGTGCTAATTATTCTTCTTCACTTGACATTTATGCTTGGAGCTGCAAGAGAGGCCATTTTCCAGATAATGCCACAAAAACAACAAATTCTCAGATATCAGTTTAACTTACACGCTTCAACATCATAGACAACATTTCACATTAATATGTTGCAGAACACTAGATTAGTGTTAAAATTGCCAGAGTAAACATTGTTCTCCATGTGACAGATTGTCACCCGATGTCCAAAATCGATAAATTTTATATCTCTGCACAGAGAAGCAGCTGGTTGCTCATTGTCATCTGTGGTGCTAATCAATGGGTCGAGCTCGTTGCTGGCACAGCGCCACCTCAGAGTAAGTGGCCCCTCATCCCAGCAGGTGTCGATGTTTAAACACCCGTATAGCTCCCAAGACTTACTGCGTCTGTGGATAACTCCATCTCTGCACAGAACTTCCCACATTTCCCACACAGTGGGCCCTCGTGTCTCTTACACACAATAAATCTTCAAACTTATTTCATTGGCTAAGTTAAATTTCGAGTGTGATGTGCTATTTCGTAAAAAATAGCAAAAGGCAGACATGGATGTTATTGTGACTCTTTCCTAAGGCAACATTTGTGTATTACACTTGTAGAAGTGCACTGCAACATAAAACAGTAGACCGTAAGTTCAAACAATGGAAACTCCAGGTTGGAATATCAGCAGTGTAGGAAAAGATAGAGTGCTAATTACCATAAAGATGGCACGTTAAAATGCAGACAGGCACAGTTAAGACACTTACACATAAGCTTTTGGCCACAACCTTCATCAGAAAAAGAAATAGAAATACACACCATTCATTCACACAAGCAAGCACACCTCACACACACATGACCGCCAACTCCGACAGCTCAGACCAGAATGCTAGTCTGTAAGTTTGCTACACAATAAAATAATTATTCTGAGCTACAAGAAAAATGGATTCAAAGAACTAAACAGCTTGAAGAAAAAAAAGGGAAGCTCCCTGAAGCAACGTAGTTTCACGAGTGTGCATACCAGTGGTAAATTATGAGAGTCGCAACTCTCTGAAATGGATACAAAGGCCACCAGATTGCATTAGCTTTGTTTGTGTCTCGGATTGTTACCAAGAATGGTAGGAGCTATAAGAGATGTGAAGAGTGTAAGATGTTGAGTGATCCCTGTGAAGGACACAGATGCCCTGTACTTCTGTGAGTCAGCATTATCAGCACGCAACAAAATTTGAAGGGGCCTAATTGGGTGTCTCCATTTGCCAGGCTGATTGAATTATGCAATATGCAGATTTGTGAGTCATTCAGATGTGGTAGTGGCCCCATGTTGGACTGCTTGGGAACGTAAGGGTGGTGTGCTTGTCAGCAAGCTTCCGGTTTACCGTGTCTGACGAGCCCATGGGAGAATTGCTGTAATGTACGCCGAGCACATTGTAACCCTTTCACACCTGCACCTGTCATGTGACCAGCAGTGAGACATTCTGCAAGACCCGCGATGACAGTTGTCAGTGAGTATGACAATGACATAGGGAGAGGGCGTGTGGGGCAGCATCGGATATGACTTCAGGTCACTCTGACAGCACAGCAGTATGTCATGGACATCCTACATCCTCATTTGCTACCTCCATGTCCAACGGAGTTACAAGAGACAGACCAGTGAAAACATATCCAGTTGTTGACTCACAAAACGGTTTTGAGCTGTGACGCATGTAGTCTTAAGTGAATCATTCATACAAAAAGAAAAGAAGAAGAAGCTAAAGTCAGAATGTGAAAAAATTGGAGAATGGAATAGATATTTGAAGACTTCACACTTGAAACTCCCAGTTTTCCTATTGTGAAAGTGCCTTTGTGACCGTATGCATTTCACTGACAATAAACTTTTTTTTTCCCCCTGGGTCTTGGCTCCATATTTTTTCATCCACTTGAGTCAGAATACTTGCATTGTATTTGTGAGGTATTGTTTCAGTCTTGCAAGCTAATCTAAAATAGAAATCCCTTTTGCATCCTAGAAAACAATGACCACTCTTTCTCTCCGATTAAGTCACCTTGGCTATTTTTGTGCAACTGCTGTTTCATTTCATCCACGGGAACAGATTGGTGCATAGAATCAGTTGTGTGTCAGATTGTCCCAAATTGTTTTTCACATTAGGTTGTAGTCAGGCTTCAACAGACATGCCACTCACTTTCTGGTATGGCCACGGCATCAAATGTTTTGCACATCTTTTTAATTACTGATCTTGCAATATCACACTGTGTTCTTTCTCAGCATTTTCATATTTGATTGTAATTCTAGGAAGTTGTTCATGAGTCATCTTACAGAGACATATGCTACATATGAATTCAGCCACCCATTCCTTAACTGTTGACTATGAAGTAACTCCCCCCATGAACCATGGACCTTGCCATTGGTGGGGAGGCTTGCGTGCCTCAGCGAGACAGATGGCCGTACCGTAGGTGCAACCACAACGGAGGGGTATCTGTTGAGAGGCCAGACAAACATGTGGTTCCTGAAGAGGGGCAGCAGCCTTTTCAGTAGTTGCAGGGGCAACAGTCTGGATGATTGACTGATCTGGCCTTGTAACATTAACCAAAACGGCCTTGCTGTGCTGGTACTGCGAACGGCTGAAAGCAAGGGGAAACTACAGCCGTAATTTTTCCCGAGTACATGCAGCTCTACAACTTGACTAGAAGAAGAGATCGGTTGGTAGGACATGTTTTGAGGCATCAAGGGATCACAAATTTAGCATTGGAGGGCAGCGTGGAGGGTAAAAATCGTAGAGGGAGACCAAGAGATGAATACACTAAGCAGATTCAGAAGGATGTAGGTTGCAGTAGGTACTGGGAGATGAAGAAGCTTGCACAGGATAGAGTAGCATGGAGAGCTGCATCAAACCAGTCTCAGGACTGAAGACCACAACAACAACAACATGAAGGAACTGACTCCTAATAAGTAAGATGATGCCTGTAGAAAAGTACAACAAAACAGTAATCTCAAAAAAGGACAGGATAGACAGTACATTCTGTAGGACATATTAAAAGTGATTAGTAAAAGAGACTTGGTGTGTTAAATGCAGCTTTTGGTTACATGATAATTGAATTGGATAGATAAACAATCTACTTGCTAAGTGGCGGCAGAACACACACATAAAAGAAGATTATAATTAGGCAAGCTTTCAGAGCCAGTAGTTCATTCTTCAGGCAGAAGGGTTGAAGTGGAAGGAAGAGGGGTGAAGGATAGGTCTAGGAAAAATTGTAGATTTTGAGAAAGTTACCCAGAACTGCAGATCAGGGGAGACTTTCCAGATGGGATGAGAAGGAAAGACTGATTCCACATCTACATACATACTCCACTAGCCACCATATGGTGCATGGCAGAAGGTACCCTGTCTCACTACAATAGTCTGAATAAAATTACTTGATAGTTGACATCAATCACTTGCCGCAACAATGTTGCCACATTGGCTACCAGCTACCGTTTGGTTACAGGTGACAACAAACAAGCGGCTCACTTCACAAATTATGTTAAACGTTTAACACAGAGCAATTTTTCTAGTGGCTGGTGCAAGGTATGTCAGAAATGTTGGATACTCTGTCGACTATTGATTTAAAGTGACCAGTGACTGAACTGGGGAAGACGACCCGTTTTGTATCCCTGACTGTAAACTTGTGTCCTAACCCAGCCGAGAAAATTGTGGTCAACAGTCTGCAGCAGTACTAATATCATGATCACTTTGTTCATGGCGATTAAAGCTAACGCTTAAGGGTAAACTCAAGACAACAAAAACTCAATTTCAGGGCTGAAAGCAAATTAAAATTTCTCCGTTTCATTTGTTACCTGTAAGTATCCTTACTCTAGCTGCACATGCTGCCATGTTAGAAACCAGTGAACAGTCCATGTGGGCACTTGTTCGTGGATTATAGATGACTGAGGCAGATTCCAAATGAAGAAATAGTGACAGGAAGAAAAATAAGACCAAATAGAACAGTCAAAACAATGATGAAAAATGATGCAGCAAAGTATTAAAAATAAAAAAATACATTTAAACCAATTAATTGAATGAAAATAATAATCACACTCTTTTGGTTAGATTTAGAAATAAAAATTTTGCTACATTGATGAGATTCAAACCTACGACATGCTACACATTAGATTAATCTGCCAACCATTGTGCTATGCCACAGCACTGCATGAAGTATTTATATATGTGAATGTAGTGACCCAGTTGCAACTATGAACTGCAACCTTAAAAATTTCAGTTTCACACAATGTAGTGAAAAGCTTATCTAATGTAAGATGATCTCTGTGAATATGATAACTATATGTATGATACTGAATTACACCTTGTGCTGAGTTATTCGGTAGTGTTTGGTTAGTGCTATGAATGAAATGTGTGTCTTTCATTAGCATTGTTAATGTGTGTTGTTTTTGGTGTAGCTATCGCGTGTCATGAAATACATAATAAAAGTGTCGGGCTCGTAATTCGGGATACAAATACATCAAGAAAGAATGCTGAACCAGGAATTGGAAGTGACTGGCCAATTTTGGTGGAGTTTGGCAACAGCAGACAGTTCAAGTGTGACGCTGACTACTCTTATTGGCGTTTGAAGTGCCAACTATCAAGTAATTTTATTTCAACTGTAGTCAGTTCCTTTTCCGTTCCATCTGCCAATCGATTGAGGAAAAAGTGAATGTCTATATGCCTCTCTATGAGTCCTAATTTGTCGTCTCTTATCTTCGTGGTCCTCACGCATAATGTATGTTGGTGCAATCAGAATTGTTCTGCAGTCAGCACAGTGTTCCTCAAAATCCCTCCAGGGATTCCCATTTGAGTTCCAGAAACATCTCCATAATACTTGTATGTTGTTGTTTCGACCTACTGTTAACAAATCTAGTATCCTGCCTCTGAATTACCCCAATGTCTGCTTTAATTTGACCCCTTGTGGATCCCAGACACTAGTATCCTATATGTGATGTCCATCACAGCTGAGCCACACTGTAGTAAAATCCACCCAACAAACGAAAGATGATTATTCACCCTCCCTACCATGACCCTCACAAGTTTGTTCCATTTCATATCACATTGCAACGTTATGTCCAGATATTGAAACAATGTGACTTCATTCATGACACTACTAATGCTGGATTCTGGCATTATGGATTAGTTTTTCCAACTCATCTGCAGTAACTTATATTTTTCTACATTTAGGGTTAGCTGTCATTTATCACACCAACTGGGAACTTTGCCCAAGTCATCTTTTATCCTCCTAAATCACTCAACGATGACACCTTCCATACACCACAACATCATCAGCAAACAACCACAGATTACTGTCCACTTTGTCCATCAGATCAGTTATGCACATAGAAAATATGAGTAATAGCGCTCCTATCACACATCCCTGGAATGATCCTAATGATACCCTAGTCACTGATGGACACTCACCGTCGGGATAATGTAGTGGGTTCTATTACTTCAGAAGTCTTTGAGCCACTCACATGTCTGGGAACCTATTCCATGTGCTTGTACCTTTGTTAAAAGTCTGCAGTGAGGCACTATGTCAAATGCTTCTCGGAAATCAAGAAATATGGAATCTGGGTTTGTGAATTTTGTGATGGCAAAGTTAGAGGAGCAATGCATCTGCATTAAATTTTGCGTGAAACTCAAGAAAACCTTTACACAGACACACCAAATGATGCAGGGAGCCTATAGCGATGAGTGCTTAAGCCATACTTGGTGTTATGTATTATTCACACGTTTTAAAATGGCTTTACAAAAGTCAAAAATAATCCTTGTTCAGGACGCTCTTAGATGTCCCCTGATGACGCTTGTGTCAGGAACGTCAAAGAAATTGTGTGTGGCAGTCGAAGATACACTGTCTGAGAGATTGTAGAAGAATGTAACATTTCAATTGGATCATGTTATGAAATGACACAGCATCTTGGAATGCATTGTGTTGCCGCCAAGTTCATTCCACGGCTCATGAGTCAAGACCAAAAAAACTTTTGGATCTCACAAATGAGAATGAGATGTTCCTTGCGAGAATAGTATGACCCCTGCAGACTTCTTTTTATTTCCAAAGTTGAAAAGGATGAAGTTCTGCAATGGTAGATGAGATAAAAGAAAATTCGCAGACGGCACTTTATGCGACCCAGCAAGAGGTGTGTCAAGACTGCTCCTGGAAGTGGAAATGATATGGGGAGCAGTGTATCAATTGTGGAGGAGAGTATTTCGAAGGAGACAATCCATAGTAATTAAAAGATAAGCATAGAAAATTTTGTGGACAAAGTTTTGGAATTTTTTGAACAGACGTCGTATGACAAAAGGGCATGCTGAGTTGGCCATGAGCGATGCTTTGTACTGATTTGTGGACATAAACTTATTGGTCTCTATGAAACTGATTAGATTCAAACCCAGAATATGTTCAAGAATTCTGCAGCAAACTGATGTTACGGGTATTGGTCTGTAATTTCGCGGGTCTGTTCTTTCGCCCTTCGTATATACAGGAGACGCCTCTGTATTTTTTTCCCCAGTTGCTAGGTCTTTCTGCTGGGTGAGAGATTCACAATAAATACAAGCTAAGTAAGGGTCCAGTGCCATATAGCACTCCTTGTAAAACCAAATTGAGATTCCATCTGCAACTGGCGACTTATTTGTTTTTAATTATTTCAGGCGTCGGGGATGCTTACGAGGGTGGTTTGAAAAGTTCTTGAAACAGAATAGAAAAAATGTACTTATGTCACTGAAACTTTTTTGTTTTTCAATGTACCCTGCTTGTAGATTAATTCACTTGGTCCAACAGTGTTCCAATACCTCGATCCCATCTCGACAATGATTTTCCTCCAGGCCTATAAAATAGTTGTCAACTCAGGCTATCAATTCTTCGTTTAAGTGAATCTTCATCCACAAAGAAAAATTTTAAGTTTAGGGAAGAGGCACGTGTGGCAACAATTCATACCTTAGTTTGTGTAATTTTACCATGGCGATGGTACATGCATGCGAGCGTGCATTTGCTTGATGCTAGACGACTTTCTTCCTTATTAAACCTGGCCTTTTTCGCATATCATTTGTTGCAATTTGTCCAGAAGGTTAGCATAGTATTCTCCAGTAATTGTTTGCCCAGTGGGGAGATAATGTACAAACAGAATCCACTTCTCATCCCAGAACACTGATGCCATGCCCTTCCCCGCTGAAGGAATTTGGTGGCGCATCCCAGAACACTGACGCCATGTCCTTCCCCGCTGAAGGAGTTTGGCGGCGGAGATTCAGCATGTTTCCACTGCCTTGATTGTTGCTTTGTCTCTGGGGTATAGTAGTAAACCAAAGTTTCCTCGTGGTCACAAACCAGCACAAAAGATCTTGTTTGTTTCTCCTAAAACAGGCCAAACATTGTTGTGATATGTCCATTCTCATGCGTTTTTGACACAGCGTCAAGAGTCGCGACACCCATCTTGTGAATACCTTTCAGATGACATCTGGCAAGCGTGAGCAATTTCATGCACTCTAAATTGGTGATCCTCCTTGATCATTATGCGGACTTTTGCAATGATTTCTAGAGTAGTGACACGTTTTGGCTGACCTATTCATGGACGATCATCATCTAAGCTCTCCTGACCAAATTGAAATTCATTTATCCACTTGGCAACAGTTGAAGACAAAGGAGCAGAGTCCCCTGGTGTTTTCTGGAAATCGGCATGAATGTCCTTCACTTTCATACCTTTCTTTATGAAGTACTTAATCACTGCTTGAATCTCGACCCGACCCCCCGTCCCGTACCGTCGCGTCTTTGCAGATCACTGCACAGGAACAACAGCAGAGCCATGTCACTGCCACAGCTCTCTTCCAAGAGCACTGACATGGGACGGGTTTACAGGCAACAGTCCAACGAATATCATGTGAACAACTTGTGCTAGTGCTGGCCTCTTGTGGTGATTGTTGTTAGGTGTCTTTGTGCTATTGTCAAATGACGGTATGTTTATATGATTCTCTTGCATGAATGATTTCTTAAATGCAAAATTTAAAACATTTATCTCCTACTGCCACACCAGACTGGTCAAGTGACTTGATGGAATTCTTTGACTCACTTAGTGATTTTACATAGGACAATAAATTCCCCTGCTTCTCAGCCAGATCTTTTGCTGAGGTATGACAGTGGTAGTAACCTTTCCTTGTTGCCATTTGGCATTCTCTTTTGAACCAAGAGTGCAATAGCTTTTCCTTCCTCAGTATTTTCCAAATTTCATTGTTAAACCGCAGTGGCTCTTTTGCATCCTTAATTCGTTTACTAGGTACAGACTTGTTGAGAGTGCAATTCACGATCTGTTTAAGCTTTGACCATAATCTCTCTACGTCCATCTTAATGGAACTAAGTGATGTCAGTTCTGTCTAAGTGAGATGCTAACATCTGCTTATCTGCTCTTTCTGGCATGAACATTTTCCTAGCCTTCTTGACTGATTTATTAATTTTTGTAACCTTAGTTGTTATGATGTTATCATGATTATTAATCCCCATCTCTATGCTGAAGTCATTGATGATATCTGGCCTGTTTGTAACTACAAGGTCTAAGATATTTCCATTGCATGTGGCATGGCAAACTAGGTGCTCAAGACAATTTTTGAAAACCACATTCAAAAGTGCTTCACAAGATTGACTGCACCCCCTGCAATGAAGCCATAGGCTACCATCTATACTCAGTAGGCTAAATTCACCTCCAACTAGTATTGCATGATCTAGGTATTTACGTGCTACTGTCTGTAGACTTTCTGTGAATGGCTCCAAAACTGTCATAGCAGAACTGGGTGGCTGATTATCCATTAATTAACGTGATTTCACCTAGACTTGTTATACGCAACCAGATAACTTCACTGTCACAATCAGCTTTGACCTCAATAGAGACAATGGACACTCCCTCTCCTACAGTGTCTAACCTGCCTTTCTGATATATATTCCATTAATCACTAAATATGTCAGAGCTTTCTGCTCTCGGTTTCAGCCATCTCTCAGTCTCTGAGAATAATTTGAGTGCGATACTTTCCTGGATGGCAGTAAATTCGGAAACTGTGTTACAAGTACATTGACAACTGATAAAATTTTGACAATCTACACTGGAGTGAATTCAAAAGATAAACCTCAACCAACATTGAATGTATCTTGGTGATAAAGAGCCCAAATAAATAAATTGATGATTTTATTCCATTTCATCTGATTGAATGAAACACACACAGCATAACTACTCAGAAAACAACTATAGTGCTGATTACATTTACTATCATACATGTAGCACTCTGAGAACATTTCACCTTGTCATAGTAGTCCTGTGTTTTGTAACTAGGCAGTGCTTCATTTCACAAAGCGAAAGGAATAGCTTGTGTAAAAAACAAAAGAAGGGGAAATAGTGGTTGCTGGTGTTTTTAACATTATCATTCAATTTAGTTCCTATTGTGAACTTTGCAGCTAGGATATGTAAATGCTCTGAGACTGCTATTGATAATATCTTTATGAACAAATCTAGGGGAAAGACGTCATATCACAAAACCAATAGTAAATGGACTATCTGATCACGACGTGCAGCATCTTGTGTTAAATGTTGAAACTTGTCAGGATAAAAAAATATTAAATCTGAGTACAGGAGGATAATAAATAAGCCAGAAATTGAGGAATTCAGGAAATTGCTCAAAGACATGAACTGGAGAGATGTTTACCTGACTCAAATGGAAAATGCAAAGCATTTATTAATAAAGTTACCTCCTCTTTTGAAAATTGTTTTCCCCTAAAGGTAACTCAGATCACACAGAAGTCAAAAGATAAACCATGGATTATACAAGGAATAAAGATATCATGTGGGGCAAAAAGGAGACTGTATCTACTATCTAGGAACGTTTCTGATATTAGAATTGTAATGCATTACAAAGAATACTGCAAAATATTGAATCAAGTAATCCAGAAATCGAAGTAGCTTTATTAAGAGAAAATGATAATTGTATCGGGCAACAAAATAAGAACTGTTTCAGATATAGTGAAGACAGAGAGAAGTGGGGCCAAAAAGGAAGTGGAACAGATAGCTCTAAAAGTAAATGAGACTTTGGTAACAAGTGCATGTAGTGTTGTAAATCTCTTAAGCAAGACTTAATTTTTGTTACTGACGGCTCGGGGTTATCAGGTTCGGTGAATGGTGCAATGGAGTATCTGGGACCAGTCTTTGAAGAACATCGTGTAGAACCTATTCGAGGAACTTTGAATTCCAACCATTGCTTCTCAGTATACTTACTCCTTAATGAAATTTGTTGCAAGTTATATATCTATATTTCCAACAAGTAGCTCAATACATATTATCAATACTAGGAATAAGAAAAATCTACATAAAGACCTAAAATCACTTATGTTGGTCCAAAAGGGGGTCCAATATTCAGGAACACACATTTTCAATAAATTACCAGCAACCATTAAAAACTTGGTTTCAGATAAAGCACAGTTTAAACAGAGTTTGAATGACTTTTTGATAGGCAATGCCTTCTACTCTATAGATGAATATCCTAACAGAGACTGTTAGGCCAGCTTAAGTAAAAATATGTTAGATATAAGTTTTGACAGCACTTGGTTGCAACAGTCAAAATTAGGTATTTTGTGTATGATAAATTTATTAATAGTGCATAACAATGTTTCATTCTGACAGCGTATTAATTCTGTAAATATTAGCTTTTCCAGTTTATTGTATTGTATTCACCTATTTTGACAATCTCATGACAAATGATCAGGGTAGTATTCATTATATTAAAATGTTTTGTGTTATACATTCTGACATGTTCCACACTCTCGAGAATCATCTCATTTTTTCGGTGTATGTAATGAAAACTGAATCAAATCAAATCCAATCACCATCTCTCATCATGTAATAACTTCACTTCTTCTTCTTCCCTTGTCGTCTCCTGTTTTTCCAGTACTCGTCCATCTCCTCCTCATGTTTTTCCCCCTTTATTCTATTCGTGTTGTTCTCAATCCCCTATTTCTTCTGCATTGAAAGCCTTTTATTTTTACTTACTTATTTTTTTTATTGAGGTGAGTCTCTACGGACTGCGTGGTAACAACCGACTTCACTCTAGTGTCCAGGTCTTGTTCTTGCTCCAGCTTTGACTTCCTGCCAGTATCTTCTGAGCCCCTGCAAGAAGTGCCTTTTTATGCTCTTCAGATAATGGTCCTCACTGTCTTTCGGATGTTGATGCCATGTTAAAACCTTGGTAGTTGGTCACCAATCTTCTAAATTTGTTCCTTTCAGGAATTTCTCTCTGAGATACCAATCTGCTTAAGATCTTTTTCACATTCTTTGAACCATCTCGGCCTCGTTTTCTTAGATGGGATAAAACTCCATATTCTTTTTGTTAGTCGATCACCGTCCATTTTCATGAGATACCATAAAATAACAATCATTTCTTCGTAATGGATGCTGTGATAGGTTCTGTCTTGCTGCACGAGTCCTCATTTGCTCTCATTCGCCATTGTCCATCGACCCATCTATTACCTTAGGATTTTCCTTAATATCCTACACTCACGCTTTTCCAGCCGCTCAGCTTACCTTGTCTATTCGTGGTCAAAGATTTGGATGCTTATAAGCCCTCAGGTTTTACAACTGTATTATAATGTTGGAACTTGGCCCATATACTCATAGACTTTTTGTTATAAGTATTCTTTGTCAGTTGGTATGCTTGGTCTAACTTCCTCATCCCGACAATTGCTTCTTCTTTTAATCCATTCTCCAGGTGGATGACTTCACCGAGATACCTGAAATTCTTAACTCATCCAATTTTTTCCCAGGTTGGTTATCATCCATTCAGGTCCATCACAGATGTTTGTCATATGTTTTGTCTTTTGAATAGAGATCTGGAGTCTAACTTTTTTCAGCAATTTCTGACAGCCTATTTATCTTGTTGACTGCTGACTCTATGTTGTTAGCAAAAATGGCTAGGTCAGCCGCAAAATCTAAGCAGCCAATGCACACCCCTTTGTTCTTAGGACCAAGTCTGAACCACTCTTCATTTGTTTCTCCTTGGGCTAATAACTTTCTCCACTCTTGAATGACCTTTTCCAAGGCACAATTGAAAAGGTTCAGATACCTCACCCATAAATTTAATTTTTGACACTGTGTTAGTAAGAGTTTGTTTGATCAGCTTTCTTGATGTATTATCCACCCCAAACTTTTCCAAAATATTCATTACTGCCTGTCAGTCGATGGAGTCATATACTTTCTGAAAATCAACAAATATGACCACATAGTTATTTTTCCAATTTTTTTTGTACCTGATCATGTTCTTCAAGTTAAAGATCTGTTCTGTGCAAGAATCGCCCTTTCGGAAACCAGCTTGATAGTCCCCAATCAGTTGGTTACAATGATCTTCTATTCTATTCTGTATCACTTTGGAGAGAATCTTATATGGAACAGATACTAATGAGGTACCCTTATAGTTATTGACATTCTATTTATCACCTTTTTTGTGTATACAATGGATTAAAGCTGACTGCCATTCAGTTGGTATCATCCCAGCTCTCCAGATCTCCTCAAAAAGTTGGACTAGTATATCTAGAGTTTCATTATTTGCCAGCTTCAGTAGTTCCACCACTATTGAATCCTCTCCAGCTGCCTTATTATTCTTAAAGTTGTTGATGATCTCTTTGGTCTCCTCTTTACTAGATGGAGATGAGGGGTAGTTTGTGGATTGGGGCACATACAGGGAATCTTTCTTTCGGTTCATCACAATTAAGTAGGTTTTCAAAGTAACGAGACATTATCTTGCAGTTCTCTTTGTTGGTCAGGCCGAGTGTGGTGTGCGTACTGTAAGACCTTCAGTACACACACCATCAGATTATTTGACTTGTTGCTCTAACGAAGTAAGCGAGTGTCAGCAATATGTCTCGTGGTCTTATCATGGCATGTTTATCTTCTGCCATTAGGTCAGACGATAGAAATGCCACTTGCACACTTAGAGTAGCAGATTGATGGTGACCAACTTTAAATAGAACTTGATTAATTTTCACACACATTTATTAAAATAATAACAAATATAAAAATTATTTAACTTGGTTCTGGATGCTATTTACAATTGACAATCTGAAGTTCCTTTGGTATTGGTACATTAATCTTATTCTTACATATATCTCGGATACTTGACAAAAGTGTCTATACATTTATCTTCATGGCTATGTACAGGAATATGGTAATCTTATTAGGCGCAGACTGGATCTTGACTATGGACTGGCACAGACAATTGTAGAACTCGTACAGACTGGTACAGACTAATGCAGACTGGTACAGACTAATGCAGACTGGTGCAGACAAATGCAGACTGACTGATCGAAGGTCTTTACACCCGTTATAATACCTCGCACGTTCGTGTATCACTGCGTGAGTGTGATGCGCGAGGAGAAAGTGTTCTATGTTAGCAGCAATCTCACTGGCTGCGTTACATATTAATACGCGGATCGGCGGAAGCAGAATTTGGTCCGTCTCTATGGCAGCGCCATCTCGTAGTGGGGAGATGGACGAGTGCTGCGCCTGCGCTGTTGTGCTTAGCGGGGCGCACTCTAGTGGGAAATTTGTGTACGCGCTGAATACGCGGAACTATGTACACAACACTGAGCTTTCCATTTTCGTCTCTAAAACAAAAACTAGGGGCTTGGTATCCTTTCAAATTCGATTTGAACGTCTGATAGAAGTCTCTGACATTGTTTATCTGGAAACGCTGATCGATCTGTTCTAACTGCTGTTTCTCATGCAGTAGAGTTCTGGCTGCATATTTTTGAACTTCATGGAATACATCAAAATCATCAGGTCTCCTGGTAGAGTTCCACTACTTCCATGCACTTGCTGTTTGGGCCACCACCTCACCACAAACCTCATTCCACCATGTATGATTCCTCTTTTTAGCTGTCAGGATTGTAGTATTAGCTGCTTGTTGGATCATGGAGGCAATGTCTGCCCATTTATGGGATTCAACTGTCAGTTACTGGTGGCATTGTTCCATTACGTTTTGATTGATTTTGAGCTTCGCAGTATCATATTTATGAAATTTATTTCCGGTTTTCACAGTCTTATTGAGAGGGATGAAATTAATTTTGATCTTGGAGAGGTGATGATCCTTTTACATTCAGTATGTTATCTGTAAAAAGGTTTCTTTCTATTATTTCTGATTGTTTGATGTTGTTTCTTTCTTATTTCTGTAATCCATGCTATCATTGATTCCTTCTTCCAGAACTACTCATTCAGTAGAGGTCTCTAAAAAAAGATTAATCTTCTTTTAGCCATTACTTCTGATATTTTCTCAAAATTTTTGTAGATCTCCTCATTACTTCTCATTTTCCAGCCATCTGTAGCTTGTATTGCAACCATTATTTTCTAATAATGCTCCTTTGTGGAACCTCTGTTCTGTCCAGCTTATAGTTCATCATTAGGCATCCTCATCCATGTAAACATCCTGGTCATACCACTGTGGGATAGTGTTTAAATTTGTTTTTTTTAGTTGTACATTTCTTGTTGTAAATATCCTTTGTCAAACGATTTGCTCTCTCCAGTTTGCTGACTCTTGCATCTACTGTTAATTCTTCTAGTCCATTTTGTTGTACAGTTTGTCCAATATATTTAAATTTACTTACTAATGCTATTTTACATTTTTGTTTTTCTAAGAATGTTGATGCATTGTTTGAAATTGTCATCAATGTTGTTTTTTCGGCTGAAATTTTGGGACCAGCTCTCTTTGCTATTTCTTCCAAAAGATTTCTTTTAATAACTGTCTGTCAGATTTTTTGAAAGTATATCAGAATCATCTGCAGAAGCCAGGCAGTTTACCTTAATTCCATTTGTTTTTCGTCCTAAAACTATTGGTTCAATTTTGTGATTTTTTTTCTCCAAATTCCAATAACTTTCTATTTTTTCTAGAATGTAGTGTTACAGTAAAGGTGATAAACTGTCCCCTTGTCTAACACCAGTTTTTATTTCAAATGGTTGAGATACTTCTCCCATAAATTTAGCTTCAGTCACCCTATTTGCTAGTGTTTTGAGGATTATGTTTGCTTTAACACAAAATTCTTTGATGATTTTTACCCATAATTTCTCTGCCTACCAAATCAAATGTTTTCTTGAAACCAATATGTGATACTATTAATGGTTTGGTGATTAACAGTCTGTGGAGAATTATCAATTTTCTAATAAACATCTGTTCTGTGCAGGGTCTTCCCTTTCTAGAGCTCCTTGAGATTCTCCCAGTTATTTGTCTAAAGTTTCTACAACTCTGTCCAGAGAATTTTTGATAATATTTTGTATACCACTGGCAGAAGTCAGGCATCTCTGCAATTGTTGACATTTTGTGTGTCCCCTTTTTTTCATAGCTGTGGATTAATGCTTTCAATAATCTCTTCAGCTTTCCAAATGTTCTCAAACAGCAGTTGTAGATCATTTGTGTGTTCTGACTATTTCAATAATTTTGCTGTAGTGGAGTCTTCATTTGTTGCTTTGAAGTTTTGGAATGATTTGATGGCTTCATGAATTTATTGTTCTGTTAGTGGAAAATCGTCCTCCAGATGTTGTGGGACTGCTATTATATATTGCTACAATGTGCTGTTATTGTTATTGTTGTTGTTGTTGTTGTTGTTTGGTTGCCTGTTCTTCAGCACTATCTTTCTGTTTCGTTTATCTATTTGCCGCCATTTTAGCCCATTTACCGGTATTTTCAGCTTGTTTTTCACTTATTTGACCTTTTGGTGGCTCCTCTTGAAGAGATCTTATTTCTCAGCATTTAAAATTACATCATCTGCTGCTCTTTTGAACTCAATTTCATCATGTCCAGTCTAGTTTTTTCATTCATTTAACCATCCATCTTCCTTGACTCAAGATCCTGAATTTTCATCCTTAATTCTTGAACAGTCTCATTTCTCTTTTTACATTTTCCAGATGAAGAAACTTTTGGTCCTCAAAGCTAAGATTAGTATCAGTTTTTTTATTTGTTTCTGCCTATGGCTGCTATATCTCTTTAGTTAGAATATTTTCTCTCTCTTGTATTTGATTATAGTCTAAGTCTGAATATTTTTATAAGTACATTTATTGCTGTAGCAATGAGTAAAATAAATTGTATTGCACTGCCTGTAGCATATAGCACCATTTTGACTGTTAGTCCTCTTGCTGTACAAAAAGTAGCTTTGATGATTACTTAATGCAAGTATTTTGTAAGAGCTGTGGAATGGTTAGTAGCTGTTTATATTTTTCTGATTAATTCAAGCTCGTCAATGCACATCCTGTGTTAAGGAAATATTTGCACTGAATTTACTGTGTGTTAAATATAAGCAGTGGATCCATTGGGGTAGTCTTTTTGGTAGAAATATGTCAAGGTGAACAAAACAGGAGATGGTGAAGGAAGAGAGGGAAAAGATCAACATTTGCTTCTCATCAGCAATATAACTGGGTTGAAACATTCAGTGAAAATTATCTGTGACAGGAAGTTGTCAGAAATACATTTTTTGAAGAAACTTTATGTTTGTATAAGCATTTATTAAATTTAAAAATTGGATTTCATGTGTTAATACAAAAGGTAATGTTTTGCATTGCAGGCATGCTGAACCCGTCAAAGATGAAGAATCGGCCAATGATTCTTATTGGAGGATAACAGTATGTATAACTTAAACTTGAGATTCTTGAAAATAAAGCTAGTCAGTATTTCTTAACAGTACTGATTTAAATACATCTAAAAGATCGCTGTTACCTAAATGAAAGTTGACGAGCAAAGTCTTAGTGGACATTTGTATAAATTTGTCATAGGTGTTATTTACAAGAAGAGTAAATAGTTTCAATAGGAATGTGGTGAGACATTTAACAAATGTAATGACCACACATTAATAGGACCTTGTAACACTACCATTATGATATTAGTATGCTTTTATGTAAATAACAGAAACCCTGTCTCTATGTTGCCACGTATAACCCTCTTACTAAAATTTAGTTTAGTTTCCAAATAAAATACACTGTGGACGGATAGTCCTGTTTATAGGAAAAGATAATCAATAGAGTTATCCTTCTTACAGGATTTACCGTGTGTTGCGTCTAATGGATAAGTAAATTGGACTATTCACTTCTTTTCCTAAGATCTTACCCAGTGGCTAGATAGAAACACAGTATGAATAATAATATACTGAAGCTAGAACAACTCATTTCCAAGTTCATTTAGTGGTTTAAAACATGTACTTAATGGTCACCAACCTATCCTGGCAATGAAATAGTGAAGTATTGGAGAAGCAGAAATGTGAATTTTGCCTACTTTCTTGCTACTGTTTAGTTTGGCTCTTCGAATAAATTACCCCACTTAAACAATTTTGGGCTACATC
The DNA here is from genome assembly GCF_021461395.2 of Schistocerca americana. Lineage (NCBI taxonomy): Eukaryota > Metazoa > Arthropoda > Insecta > Orthoptera > Acrididae > Schistocerca > Schistocerca americana. The sequence continues at coordinate 11,533,736 of NC_060121.1, read as the reverse complement.
TTTATACATTATGATTTAAAAAAAGAAAAAGCCCAGTAGATAACTTCAAGGAAGGTAAAAAAAATTAGCCGGGGATGGGGGGAACAACCTTTAGAAAAGCACTTTCCATAATCAAGAAACTTAAATACTTAGACACTAAAGCACACACTTTTTAACTGAACATTTCACTTAAAGAAAACCTCTTTCTTGGTGGAATTTACTTTCAAAAGCTATTATTCTTTGAACTAATTCTGTATAGCCATCTAACAGGTTCTAGTAACTTGGCTTCACTCTGATTGAATTTTATGTAAGCAAACTATAACACTTTGCAATAGTTAAGAAAACATTTTTATTATTTACACTAAAGCAATTTAAATGGTGCCTCTTTATATTAACTTGGCACTTCACTCTGATTGAATTTTATGTAAGCAAACTATAACACTTTGCAATAGTTAAGAAAACATTTTTATTATTTACACTAAAGCAATTTAAATGGTTCCTCTTTATATTAACTTGGCACTTCATAAGTCTGTAAAACAGGACACTCGGATCAATCAAACACCAGGAAGGAACCCTATACAGATGTATGATTAGGATGAAATGACAGGGTGAGCCAGTTTCCGTAAATTTCAAGAATGATTATTAAATCACAGTTTAAATTAATGGTTCATGCTGTACAAAGGTAAAAATAGAAAAAAATCTTATCTGGTGGCTATAGGCTTGGGTTTGGCGAACAGTTATGACGGCTACACTACCCACACTATGGCCTGCAAGTTTCTTGCTGTATGGGCTCAATTTCTCTTCTTGGCTTCATTCAGTTTTACATACAGTAGCTCAACAACTCGCAGCTATGCTGTAAGCTGTTTGCAGTCTTCAACCAAGGCATTTTTATGAAAATTTGCAGGCAAAGCTTCTGCTCCACAAAGGAGTTACCTCAATCACTGCTGCCTACAGACTGCGTGACTTACTTCCCACACTTGCTCAAGGTAGCACGCCAATTCGCCTTTCGCACCTTTTCCACTCCCCACAGCTATTTTCGTTTCAAACAAAAGCACACTGGCTTTTACATAACACCTATTTCTTACATTGTTCCTAAGCATGACCATTTCTTAAATTGTCAAATTTACATCAACATGAACAATTTATACACACAAATATTTTTAAATACAAAATGTTATCAAAACATTATTTAGACCCTTGGTATCCTTTGTAGAGGACTTGGGCAGGTTTGTCCCATCCTAGTACACATTATTTTGTTACCTCCCTTCAGATATTCCATTTAGCTACATCTACAATAATTCCCAATGTTCTGCCTTTTGAGGTGTCCAGTGCGGGTTGTTTTTATTTTTTATTTGATATGCGTATTCCATAGATCCGTACATGCGAGTGATTCGCCTGGATGTGGAACATGTCAATACAATTGTACAAATACAATTAATGCTACAGAATAGTAATATAATTCAATGATATAGATATTACAAGCTGTCATTAAACTAGTATAGCAATTCTCAACATAACATTATAACTATAACATTAACACTATAACATTAACATAATATTGTATCATCCATCTAATAACTAAGAGACTAAATACATCTATTATTAAGGGAGGGCATTACTTCTGGAAAAGAATTCATCTAACGAGTACAGTGGATGGTCGAGCAGGTATTTTTTTAACATACCTTTGAACAGCGTTTCATTTTCTATTGTACATTTAATATAATTAGGCAATGCATTAAAAGTCTTTATAGCCGCATACTTTACTCCATTCTGTACAAGTGTTAAATTTTTTAGTTCAACATGTAGATCATCTTTACCTCTAGTATTGTAGTTATAGTATGAACAATTTGTTTCATACTGAGCATAGTCTTTATTAACTACATTCATCAGAGAGTATATGTACTGACATGTTGTGGTCAGAATACCTAACTGTATAAAAAGTTTTCTACATGAGGTTCGTGGAGGAACCCCACACATGATTCTGACTGCTCTCTTCTGAGCATTTAAGATTTTTTTTGAGGCTGGTGAATTACCCCAGAATATTATTCCGTAACTCATTAATGAGTGAAAGTACCCAAAGTAAGACGATTTTAAAATGTTGATGTCCCCAAAATGAGTAATTATTCTTAGAGCAAAAGTTGCTGATGAAAGCCTTTTTAGAGTAAGGGACACATGCTGTTCCCAGTTGAGCCTACTGTCAATGTGAACCCCCAGGAATTTAGTGGATTGCACCTGTTCTAGTTCCTGGTTGTCATGAGCAATTACTATACTTTCTAGAGTTTTATTTTTATGTGGAACTGTATAAAAATAGTTTTTTTTAATATTAACTGAAAGAGAATTAATTGAAAACCAAGCTGTAACTTCTCTGAGTATATCATTAACATCAGTCTCCATATCAGCAGTAGACTGACCATCAACGACAATGCTTGTATCATCAGCAAACATTGTGAATTCACAATTTTTACTAATGGACAGGGGTAAATCATTAACATATATTAAAAACAGCAAGGGTCCAAGGACAGATCCCTGGGGAACTCCATGCTGAATTTTGCCCCATTCAGAATCCACTAGATTAGGAGATCCTTTGTTGCAGCCATGTAGAACCACCTTTTGTTTCCTGTCTTGAAGATATGATTTTAGCCAGTTACCTATAGGCCCTTTGATTCCGTAATGATAGACCTTCTCCAAGAGTATCTTGTGGTTTACACAATCAAAGGCCTTGGAAATATCACAGAAGACACTAACTGGTGACTTCTTACTATTAATAGACTCCAAGACATCATTTGTGAGTGAATATATGGCACACTCTGTGGAAACCCCTTTTTGAAAACCAAACTGTCTGTGGTTAATAATATTAAGTTTATCAAGATGTGCCACAATCCTGTTATACACTGCCTTTTCAAGAACCTTTGAGAATGTTGTTAAGAGAGAGACAGGACGATAATTTTTTACATCTGTAGCATCGCCAGACTTGAAAAGAGGTCTCACAGTGGCATATTTCATTCTCTCTGGAACAACTCCCTCATAAAGAGACATGTTGCAAATGTGAGCAAGTACTACACTTACATCATTACTGCAGGCTTTCAACAGTTTATTAGAGATGTTATCTATACCTGAAGATCCTTTACTTTTCAATGAGTGAATTATTTTTTTTATTTCATTAACAGTTATGGGTGTTACATTTATATCATTAAAACATTGTGGGAGGTTAAGTTTCAGAATATCTAAAGCTTCTCTTAGGTCACCACTGAACCTATTTGAGAGGTGACACTTAGAAAGTGGTTGTTAAATGTGTCTGCTATCTGTTTACTATCAGTTATTTCCAAATCGTTAATTTTTAGGACAGCAGATTTTTCATTGTCAGATGGTGAAGTACCTGTTTCCCTCTTTATTACATTCCAAATTGTTCTGATTTTATTGTTTGAACAGTTAATTTTAGATTGCATGCACATACTTTTAGATTTTTTAATGACTTTAGTTAAGATTTTGCAGTATGTCCTATAATATTTCATCTGCAGGGGATTATTGGATTGTCTAGATATTATATACAGTTCCCTTTTTCTCTGGCATGATATTTTTATGCCCTTGGTGAGCCATGGTTTTTTGCTTGATTGCCTGTTCTGTAGTCTACAGACCTTTTTTGGAAAGACATTTTCAAATATATCTGATAATTCATCAGTAAATAAATTATATTTTGTATTAACATCATTTGCAAGATAAACATACCTCCAGTCAGTCTCCCGAATGCATAATTTGAATTTTTGGATATTTTCCTCATTCATGTTTCTAATGGTTTTCCACTGTGCACTAGCTTTGTTCTGATTTGTATTAAAGTTGTCAATTGTGAGTATTTGCCCATCATGATCAGAGAGTCCATTTATGACTTTTTCAACTTTGATGTGATTAGTTTTACTCATATCTACAAAGATATTGTCTATTAGAGTGCTGGAAGTGGCAGTAGTTCTTGTGGGAAAACTGACAGTGGAGACAAGGTTGTGGGTATGCATTAAGTTTGCAAACTCTGTCTTAGAAGATGAGCTTCCTAGGAAATCTATATTAAAATCTCCAGTCACTATAATGTCCCTATTTTTTCTTGTGAGATACAATAGCACAGAATCTAATTGTTTCATGAATACTTTAAAATTACGAGATGGAGCCCTGTATACTGCTACGATTACCAGTTTCTTGTTACCTTCTACTATTTCTGTGACACATGCCTCAAAGTCTTTCTCTACACAATTTTTCTCTACATCTATTGTATCAAAGGACAGGCTGTTTTTCACATAAATAACTGCCCCACCTTTGCACATATGCTTTCTACAAAATGAGGTAGCTAAACCATAATTTGGTATATTGAGCATTTCAATGCCAAAAGTGATATGGTGTTCTGTCAGACAGAGAATATGAGCACAATTTGCGCCTGTTGGTTCATCAATATTTACAATAAATTGGTCTAACTTACAGAGCAGGCTTTGAATATTTTGGTGAAAAATTTTGAGCTCATTTTTAATTACATGATTAGTTGTGGTGTTACCATTGCTAGGACTGAGTTTTATTACTTTTGACACACCAGTATTACAGGAACAGTTTTCTGCAGGGAAGAGGGAGCTGTTGTGCTGGTAACACCCACATTTGTTGTTATTAACTACATTACTTACATTCTGATTGGAACCTTCCCCCTTCTGCCCCAGTACCATAAAAAATCCCCATTTGCAGCTGAGGACTTTCTTGATCTCAGGCACATCCTATGTGGAGCAGCTGCAGTCACTACTGTGCTCCTTTTTGCCATAGAGGGTGGATCTCCTGTTGGTGAGGTTTCTACACTGTCGGCTTGTACACTTGATCCTGTGGGGGTTGGTGTTGCTGTTTCTGCTATTGATGACTGTTCTTCCTCCTTAAATGCTGCTGCTTCACAAGTTGGCGGTGGACTAACGTTTCCCACTTGAGTTGTAACTGCTGATGCTGTCTTGCTTTTGTATAAAAGACCTGTTTGTGTTGATTCACATACAGGTGCTGCTGCATATGAAGTCTTCCCTTCAGCTGTTCCATTAGGTTTGAAGGAGTATTTTGACGACACTGTATGTATTTCTTCCAATGGTACAGTTTCAATGGGCACAGGTGCTTTTAGAATGATTGGAGGAGTGGTGTTTTCAAATAGTTTGAATGTTTCTGCTAATAATGCTTTAGCGAGTACACGTTTTCCTAGCCAGTTCCTGTGCATTCCATGCCGAGTAAAATGGTTTCTCTCTTCGGAATTACTGTCCAAAAACTTCACGTCCTTGAATGCTTTGCATACCTTTTGAAACATTCTGTTTGTGAATTTGATTTCATTATTTACACATGAACTGTTTATTAGGTCATGTCTATATGGGATGCTAACGATGATTGTTTTTCTTGGCGAGATTCTTTCCAGTGCATTTCGCAATGCTGTGATTGCATTTTTCGACTCATTTTTATAAACATCGTTAGCTCCAGCAATAATTACACAAACATCGTTTGGTTGAGGGCTTAAATCTTTAATTATTTGCTGGAAAGGAGCCCCGGGTTTTACTGTGGCAGTAACGGAAAATTTAGATTGCATATTCGTAAGAATAGTGGCTAAATCTCGTCCATGGCTGTCTGCAAAGATATAAACTTTTGGTTTTGTCTCGTCTTCTCTCAATAATTTCATTTGTCGGTGTTTCTCTTGTGCAATGGGCGCAAACGAGTTTTTCGTAACTATAGCAGATATTGGAGCACTTTGAATTTCAGTAACGGTTTCTTTGAGAGTGTTGTAGTTTTCACTTTGTACATTTTTCACAAAAGGATTAAAATCGACATTCAAAGAATTAATTAACGATTCGATGTCATTCATATATTTTTTAGCTATTGCGAGTTCTTCTTTCAGCACATCAGAGATGAGTTCTTCAGTACCAGCATTATACATCTTGACTGCACTTTTTCGACCACTGCACTTAACAAAGCCACATACACAATTCGGATTTATCACTTTTCTGTTGTTCATACACGATAGATGGATCCATATATGTGAAAAAGAGCACAAACAAATACCGCTATGAATACTGTTTTGGCAGATTATGCACTTTAAACTAAATGTAATACGATTTTCTATGGCACGATTTACTACTGCTTGCATACTCGACGCCACTTCCTGGGTGTATTGTATCGAGTTAGCTTTTTCAAATTTCCATGTGGGTTTATCAATGTATTTTGTAACTGATATTTCAGCACCAATGATAACTTTTGTGAGCCAATGTACACTCCTTGAAAAATGTTTCAGTACTACTATTGAGTGATTCAGTGGTAATTTGTTCTCATCAGTGGAAAAGATGGATGGGTAAGGTTTTGTATCAGTTTCCATCTGCCTGCCCAAAACGTTTTAAATTCCTTGGCATCAAACTTAGATAATTTCTTGTGTGTTGATCCATTCGAACAATGGTTCTCTATTTTTGTCTCTATTCATGTATCTCCGGGTTGTGTTTTGGAATTAAAATCTTAAACATATACGTGCTGTCTAGTTGCTGTGTGTAAGACTAGCGTCAGACACTTTCCGTTAGGTGATTTGTGGACTGATGTAATAACCAGGCCTTTGAGTTTTATTCTAATTACTTCTACATCACTAATTTTCTGACAGCTTAAGCCAGCATAATCCAAGAGCTGTTTCTTTTTTCATTTATTGTGGTAGCACCTAACAATTGAGAGGAGTATTGATATTGCTTTATATTGCGTAATCTTGCATGTAGCTTCTGAATTATCACCTAAATGCATTTCCTATAGAGCTATAATACTGACGGCATGCTCATCATCTAATTTGCTTTGGTAACTGCATTTGTCACTTGTTAATCCTACGTTAATTTGCATAATATGGACACCTTGCCTGATAATTTTTGACTGTAAGCTCTGAGAAGTACTGGACCATCTTTTGTGTAGAGTTTTTGCTGTATGCTCCTGCAGTCACACTGCCTTGGTGGACCATCTCGGGGGTTGTCTACATGCCACACAACAGTCTTTTTGGTGTCCCGTGTGAATGATTCACTGGTAAATATCCTGTCCCATACACTTTTGTTTGTAGACAATACTTCTGTGTTAGCTGAAAATAGAGCCAGGAAGCAGTAGTCTCAGTACCTCAGAGAATTAGTTTCAGGTAAAGTATATGGATCTAACATATCTAAAATGCACATGGTTTAGTTTGGAAACCACACAAACACCCAAATGTACACACCCGCAGTAGCTGCACGGGGTGGGGTGGGGGGGGTTGGGGGGGGGGGGGGGGAGGGGGGGGGCAGAGTGATTGGAGAAGACAGTACATTGTCTGAATGGGAAAAGATTGGTGGGTACAGAAGAGAGAAGGGAAAAGGTGAAATGATACAGTGGGAAACAAATTAGCAGAGGTTTAGGTCAGGTGGATGGCACTAGATGTGCTGGAGAGACAATTTCCACCTGCGTAGGTCAGAGAAACTTGCACTGGAAGGGAATATCCAAATGGTATGTCTAGTGAAGCAGTTGTTGAAGTGGTGTACAGCCTCTTGGCAACTGCAATGTCAAGTCTGTGGTTTGCCACAGTTTGGTGCTGGACATTACTGCGAGTGAACAGTTGGTTACTTGTCATCCCTACATGGAAAATTGTATGGTAATTGCAGCATAGCTGATTTTTAACAGGTTGCTTTTGCACATGATCGTGCCTTTTATATGGTGGGAGATTCCTGCGACTGGACTGCTGTAGGAGGTGGTGGGTGGATCTGTGGGACAGGTCTTGCACCTGGGTCACTCACAGGATTAGGGGCGGACAAGGATGTTCTCTAGATTGTGTGGGCAGTGGAACATTACTTTGCAGGAATAGGGTAGTATCTTGAGTACAGTATACCCCATCTGAGATAGCCAAAGCCCCAGTGAAGGATGTGGTTGAGCTTTTCAAGGCCTGGGTGATTAGATGAGTGCTGACCATTGTCTGGTTAGCAGGGTTACAGGTGTGAAATGAGGAGATGGCACGGGAGATCTATTTATGAATGAGACGGATAGGATACTGTGGCTCTGGTAGTGCTATTGCCATATTTAGACAACTCCTGCTTTCCACTGGGGATAGTGAGTCCACGTGTGACAAGGCTGCATGGAAGAGCCTTTTTGACATGGAATGGGTGACGGCTGTCAAAGTGGAGGGAGGTACTGTTGGTGGTTGGTCCACTTGACATGTATTTATGGATATCGATGTCTAGTGATATGGCGCATTGAGTTGAGAATAATCAGGTTAAGATGATTTGGGAGTAGGTTTTTAAATTATGGAAGAAGCAGTCTATACCATGAGTCCAGATCATGAAAATGTCTCAATTACTCTGAATCAGACAATGGGTTTTAGGTGTTGACAGGATAGGAAGGACTTCTCCTGACGGCCAATATAAAAGCTGGTATAGGATGGCACCATGCGAATACCCATGGCAGTACTACAGATTTGTTTATACAGGGATAATCACTTAAAACCTGCACCACAAACATTGCAGAAATGGAAAGTGCTATTGATGTGTGGTTTTCACAGAATGGATTGGTAGTTGGGGGCTTATGCTAGTAACCAACCAACAGGTTGTAGTGATATTAGAAAGTGCATTTTTTGTGCAAACATAAACTTTTTTAAATGAAACTATGCCTATCGGTATTAACTAAAAGTAGGGTAAATTAGTCTATCAGCGGTGTTTGTTTCAGGAGTCTAGTGTGAGCCATTCATGAGATATCATATTTTGAAAAGGTCCCACGCCAACACTTGTACATTAGCTGTAAAGTTCCCACACCAACACTTGTACATTAGCTGCGGTAGCACAAACCAAAGAACAGTCCAAGTCCATAAACTAGTTATGTGGATTGTGACCAGTAATGAGACAATTGACCATCACAGGCTGTGTTCAAAATGACCACTGGCAGCACCAGTATATGCTCCCATTCTGGTATGGAAAGACTGCTGCACACATACCAGTATTTCAGCAGGGACAATCTGACAGGCTGCAGTAATACATCATTGCATATCATCAGATGTAGTTGGTATGACCTTGTAGACAGTCTTTCAGCTTTCCCCATAGAAAAAAAGTCTCCAGGCATGAAATTTGGCGAATGGATCAACCGAGATACAGGTCCTCTGCATCCAATCTAATGATTTGTAAACAGTTTGTGAAGCCATGTTGTACTTCGTGCACTGTGGGTTGTACAGCCATCATATTGGTACCACAAGTTGCTCCTAGTCTGCAGAGGAATCTCTTCTAGCATCCGTGGAAGATGATTTGTTAGGAGGCTGTGATACTTGTGCGCATTCAGTGTTCTTTCTAAGAAAAACGGGCCTATGAGCTGATGGTTCACTGCCTCACACCACACGTTTACACTCCAAGGATGCTGAGATTCCACCTGCCACAGCCAAAGACAATTGTTAACAGACCAATTGTGCTTATTTCAGCACTTTACGAGGCCACGATTGTTAAAATTTCCTTCACCGCTAAACAAGTTACATGATACATCTGGAGTATCCTGTCTTAATGCCCATGTATGGAAGTTAACACAATTCTCTTGATCAATTCCATGCAGCTCTTTATAGAAAGGGATACACCTATATCAATGGAGAATGCATAGGACACTTGCCCGATTAATGCGATTTCCACATGCGATTGTGCAAGAGGTAACATGTGGATCAACTACTTGTTTCATCTGTTATGTTACTAAGAGTTAGGCTATGACTTCCACATAACTGGTTGAAGAGGTTGCCTAGCAACTACCCACACACACAAACACACTGTAAGCAAACAACATCATACCTAGCAACTACCCCCACACACACACAAACACACTGTAAGCAAACAACATCATACCTAGCAACTACCCAGATTGAGTGGCACAAACTAGTATTGGTGTGGAAACTTTTAAAAATACTGTATCTCATTGACAACCTGTACTAGAATCCTGCAACAAACCCCACTGACATTCTGATTTACCATATTTTTAGTTTGTTAATGTCAGTAAGCACAGTTTCATTTAAAAAGTGTACATCTGCACAAGAAAGGATTTTTACAATCTGTTGATTGGGTAACAGTAATGAGTCCCTGTCTACCAATCCATTCAGTCAAAGCCGCAAATCAATAGCACTTCATACTTGTGGTGCGAGCTTTAGGCATTTCACCCTGTGACTTGGTCTTCGAAAGTGAAATAATTGTGAGTCAGGATGTGTTTGGGGAAGGGGATTTGGAAAGAGGTGGTGGGTTTGGTATCAGGAGGATGTTTGGAAAGTGAGGCCATGGGCATGGGGGATGTTGTAAAATGATGTTGCATCCATAGTAACCAGCAAGGAGTCATGTGGTAGCAAAACAGGAACTGCAGAAAGGCGGTGAAGGAAGTAAGCATTGTCTTCACTGTAGGATGGGAGGTTACAGACAATGGTTTGCATGTGATCTTCAGTGGGAGGATTGTACCCAGCCACAGTTGGGCAAGTGGAGAGACCTGTGTAGTTGGGTTGGCGAATAGGTAAAAAGGAAGGAGTGGTGTGAGGAGGGAGATAGATCCAGGAGTCAGGTTATGGGATGGACTTAAGGTCTTGGAGAGCTGCTGGAGTCTTGTTGGAATTCACGGATGTGATCATGGTTGTAAGGTTTGTATGCAGAGGTGTTAGAAAGTTGGTGAAGACTCTCAGCCACATAGTCACTACGATTCATGAACACTGTGATGAAGCTTTTATCTGTAGGAAAGATGATAAGGCACGGATTGATTTTAAGGATATGGGTAGCTGTGTGTTAGATAGGAGTGATGTTGGTCTCACTAGGGAGGATTTAGGAAAGGAAAGTAAGGCCGGGTTAGAAGTGATGAATTCCTGAAAGATAATCAAGAGATGACTGGCTCGAATGGGAGGTTCAGGGTGGGAGGGAGGCCGGAACTGTTTTAAGCAAGGTTCTATGTGAGGTTTTTGTTGGCTGTTATTAGTGGGATGCATCATCATCATCATTTAAGACTGATTATGCCTTTCCGCATTCAGTCTGGAGCATAGTCTTGATCTATTTCAACAGTTTTTATACCCCTTCCCTTCCAACACACACACACTAGCCACCAAGGAAGAGCCTACAGCTTTGATTCAACCCCCCCCCCCCCCCCCCCCCCCCCGCCGCATCCAGTCATACCCTCATACCTCCATAACGCACATTGAAGAAATTTCAGCTGCAGAGATTAGGTAAGGAAAGAAGGTCCTTTACAAGTCCAGCACACTTGAATTTAGGTTTTGGGCTAAAGGTGAGGCCTTTAGAAAGTACCAAGACGTCTGCAGGGCTAAGAGTTGTGGCAGAAGGTTGACAACAGTTTTACAGGATTGGTGCTTAGGATGTATATATCTCATGGAGGATGGAGGAATTCGTTGCGATTGTGGAAGATGGAGTATCGAACAAAGCATAGTTAGGGAGGTATGAGGGTACGACTGGGGGGGGGCGGGGGGGGGGAGGGGGTTGAATCAAAGCTGTAGGCTCTTCCTTGGTGGCTAGTGTGTGTGTGTGTGTGTGTGTGTGTGTGTGTGTGTGTGTGTGTGTGTGTGTGTGTGTGTGTGTGTGTGTGTTGGAAGGGAAGGGGTATAAAAACTGTAGAAATAGATCAAGACTTCACGACAACTAGCAGGTTTTAACGGGTGGGTGTTGTAATAGATATGTAGAGGTGGAGGTGATGAGGCTTGCACAGGATAGATTAGTATTGAGAGCTGCAGCAATCCAATCTTCAGACTACCACAGCAACAACAAAAAGGTCATAAGATGGAAACAATTTTGCATCGTAGTATCTCCCTGTTTCCACTCCATGTAGTTTTTGCTTGTGGTAATGTGGCGTGTGTACAGAGATTTATCGGGTGTTGTTATTTTTATTGTACTGTATTAACAGGATTTATCAAGAGTGGTGATAACATCAATTTGTGACAGTAAATCTTTGTCATGTGCAATCTATAATACTGTTGTTCCATTTGTAATAAACAATTTCTTTGATGCTGTTTTCCCAAATAAGCCTAAATTTTACTGTTATTCACATGGACAGAGGCAGAGTAAGACATGGGAGATAACTTCAGCTGATCTTCGAAGATCAATTTCTAGAGACAGAGACAGTGTCATTATTATTATTGTTATTCTTTACTTCCTCAGACGTTAAGTCTGGTTAAAAATGGAAAGTGACGTGGACCTTGATAAAGCGTCACTTCCTTTCAACTGTATGGTATGTGTTATATTGCATTTAGGAACTTTCGGGTAATTGAACATGTATCAATAATTACTGATTTCTGTAGTTGTATATATATGTTTGGATGTAGCTGTATTGCATTGATGTACTGGTGGATATTGTGTGGTATGACTCCTGTAGTTGATAGTATAATTGGTATAATGTCAACTTTATTCTGATGCCACATGTCTTTGACTTCCTCAGCCAGTTGGATGTATTTTTCAATTTTTTCTCCTATTTTCTTTTGTATATTTGTTGTATTGGGTATGGATATTTCGATTAGTTGTGTTAATTTCTTCTTTTTATTGGTGAGTATGATGTCAGGTTTGTTATGTGGCGTTGTTTTATCTGTTATAATGGTTCTGTTCCAGTATAATTTGTATTCATCATTCTCCAGTACATTTTGTGGTGTATACTTGTATGTAGGAACATGTTGTTTTAAAAGTTTATGTTGTAAGGCAAGCTGTTGATGTATTATTTTTACGACATTGTCATGTCTTCTGGGGTATTCTGTATTTGCTAGTATTGTACATCTGCTTGTGATGTGATCTACTGTTTCTATTTGTTGTTTACAAAGTCTGCATTTATCCGTTGTGGTATTGGGATCTTTAATAATATCTTGCTGTAATACCTGGTGTTTATTGTTTGATCCTGTATTGCAATCATGAATCCTTCTGTCTCACTGTATATATTGCCTTTTCTTAGCCATGTGTTGGATGCGTCTTGATCGATGTGTGGCTGTGTTAGATGATACGGGTGCTTGCCATGAAGTGTTTTCTTTTTCCAATTTACTTTCTTCGTATCTGTTGATGTTATGTGATCTAAAGGGTTGTAGAAGTGGTTATGAAGTTGCAGTGGTGTAGCCGATGTATTTATATGAGTGATTGCTTTGTGTATTTTGCTAGTTTCTGCTCATTCTAGAAAGAATTTTCTTAAATTGTCTACCTGTCCATAATGTAGTTTTTTTCTGTCGATAAATCCCCTTCCTGCTTTCTTTCTGCTTAATGTGAATCTTTCTGTTGCTGAATGTATGTGATGTATTCTATATTTGTGGCATTGTGATCGTGTAAGTGTATTGAGTGCTTCTAGGTCTGTGTTACTCCATTTCACTACTCCAAATGAGTAGGTCAATATTGGTATGGCATAAGTATTTATAGCTTTTGTCTTGTTTCTTGCTGTCAATTCTGTTTTCAGTATTTCTGTTAGTCTTTGTCTATATTTTTCTTTTAGTTCTTCTTATTATTGTTATTGTTATTATTATTATTATTATTATTATATTGAATTATTGTTAATTAATACCCCCTTAAGGAGAGCACCATCAATTTTCAAGGCTTTTTTTCTGTCTATTTCATTTGTCTTTCAAAAACTTCTCATATATTCATTGTGATTCCTCTTCCTCTCTTCTGTACCGTTCTTCCCCATTTTCTTCTCTTTCAATATCTGCTGAAATTTCTGTTTTCCAGTTTTTTACTCTGTATTTTTTCCTGTCTGTGATGTCTTCTGTGGAGATGTTTTGTTTCTTGAGGTCCTCCATGGTTTCCTATACCCAGTTGGTTTTCACTTTATTAGTCATAACTATATAAAAAATATTCTTGGTAAGTCTGTTTTTGTGCATAATTTGTATGTGTCTCTAGAACCTTGTCCTTCTTTACCTGGTGCTGTTTTAATCCTCTGTTTGTATTTGTACAGTTCTTTTGTCAATATGTTTATCCAGATCCCCTCTCTCTGAACTGGCCTGTAGATCTTTCCTTCTGTTTTTCCATCTCTTTGATTTTTGTTCTTCCCTTCATGGCTGTTGTTCTGAGGTGTACAAGGCCTGTGGTAACTACTGTACTACAGTGTCTTAATTTGGCATTGATGGAAAAACTTCTTTTGTTATAATTGTTCCATATAAGTCTGAATACCTTATGTAGTTTTGTGATTCTTTTTTCATTGGATGTTGAGTTCAGTCTTATTTTCTGTGTAATCTCTTCCAGGCACTGGAAACTTTCTTCATGTGATATCTTCCCATACTTTGTTACCAGTGGATGTCTGTCTCTTTACATTGTGTCAATGTACAAGTTTTTTTCATGTAAGATTTGTAGTCCCGTTTTGATTGAGATTTGATAAAGAGTTTGTAGAGCTTTTTTGTCTTCTTTTCTGTTATTTGTTATGATGGCTATATCATCAGCAAAGGCCAGACATTTTATCTACATGTGCATATATATTTCGAAAGTCATGGTGTGGTGTGTGACATGATCTGACTACACGTAGAGTGCAGTCTTTGTTTGGCACGGCACTTGGAGGGCGACAGTTCAGTCTTCACCCATCTGTCTCTTTTGTCCCATGTCCTGATTATTTTCTCCAAAACTGAGTTAAATAGAGTGGGTGATGGCCATCCTCATGCCTCACTCCTGTCTTTACTTTGAACGGTTCATAGATCTCTCCCATGAACTTCACTTTCAATATTGCATTTTTCATGTTTCTTGTCATATTAACATCAAAGATAATGATAATGTGCAAGAATAATGTAAGGCTAGCATCTTTTTAGTCACATGTTTCTGCTGATACAGCTTATATTGTACACCTGGAAACTCAATGTCAATTTTGTTCTGATGACAACACATGTCACCTGGGAATAGTAGATGTACTGGCAATGGTTTCAGTGTCATCCGCCAACAGATAGTGTAATGGCATAGCTATCAGAGTGCTATATGTGTCTACCCTTTATTAGGAAATGCTCACAGCCAGTGTGATGCAGACATGTGAAGCAAGCAGGCAACCATGCCAGGAAGGCACACTCGTGATTCTTATAGCCAACGAGTGAGTTTAAAAAGGGGTAAAATTGTGGGCTTCCGAGTGGCAGGATGGTCCTTTCGGGGGAATTGCCACACAAGTTGGATGTGCTGCGTCAGTTATGCAACATTGCTAGTATCAGTAGTCACGTGAACATTCTCACACACGTAGTCGAGGTTCTGGACATCCACACAGCACAGATGCTCACTAGGATTGTTGTACTGAAAGGGCAGCAGTTGCAGATCGTACGGCTACCACAGCACAGATAAAAGGTCTTGTGAGGCCCAGATGTGTCAACACAAACTGTTGCGAAGCAGTTATTGCCAGTTGCGTTATGGACGTGCACACATCTATCCCGTCTTCCAATCGTGCCTCAGCACTGACATGCATGGTTCGAGTGGTGCCATCAGAGGATCTCTTTGAGGATGGCATGGCACGCCATGGTCGTAAGTGATGAAAGCAGATTCCGCTCGCAGACAAGTGATGGTCGTATCAGCAAATGACATAAATCTGGTGAGCACTCTCTTGTAGAGTGCATTAGTCCAAGATACAGTGGCCCCACCCCAGGCGATAAACTACAACTCTCATTCGTCTGTGGTGTTTCTGCACTTGGTACATACAGAATGATGTTACACCCGTTATTTTTGCATTCTTGCAACTGGAAGGTAATGTACTGTTCCAACAGTACAGTGTTGACCCACACACTGCCCACAAAACTCAGTGTTCTCAGAAAGATGAACAGTGACTTCCCGGGCCACCATGTTCTACGAGTTTGTCTCCAACCGAGCACATGTGGGAACATGGGATGAGAAGTGACTCGTGCAACTTGTCAACCAACAACTCTTACATAACTATCTGAACAGATTGAGCATGTGTGACATAATTTATCTCAGGACAGTTTTTGCCATCTGTACTATCGACTGAATGCTATAGTCAGTGCCTGCATTGTCACCAGTGAGGGCTACACCACATACTAATGTGTGTGTTTTGGCATGGGTCGATACATGCTAGCTGAGAAGCATTTGCAGTATTGATCTGTAAATGTGATCATTTCATGTACTCCATATGCACTGTTGCAACATTAAATCTGGAGTGAATTTTCTTCTGGCAGTGGGCACAAACTTTTACCTCACAACTTTGATACATTTTACTTTTTCTTTTTCTTAGTCTTTATCCCCTGCTATCACAGTCTCAGCATGTTAATGTGGATTTGGCAGTATTAGTGGTAAATTGTGGCCAGATACCCTTTCCATGCCACCTCCCCCCTCCCCCCCAACCTTCCAACCCACACCAGGGTGAAAGGTATGTACCCTGTATCTGTATGTATCTAATATTATCGTGTGTGAAAGTGTGAGAATGTTTTCAAAATGTTTGAGGATCATGTAACTGATGTGGGGTGTGCATACCAGTCTGCTATTCATCTAGTTGGATGTGGACAACAGCCTAAAAATCATGTCAACACTGGCTCTAGCTGCATGCTAACGTTGGCATCTACCCAGGAGTATTACAATTTCGATAGAGTACAGTAGAGTTTTATTGATTTATACAATACTTTTATGTCATGAATTTTAGAAAATTGATTGAAGATGTCTTTCTGTTGTTGTTTAATTTATGATATAGCCGCAACAGAAAATCCAACAGAATATGTTAATTATTCTGGTCTTGTTCATTTCTGTATTTGTTCTGTGTTAAAGTAATTGTTCAGACGCATACAACATAAAAGTTAAAGTAAGGTCTATGATGGCAGGCAGTGACTGGGCTGTTGTCCTGACAGCAGGTAGGGTGCAGCCTTTGTTCACCGTGGCACTAGGAGGGAGAGGGTTATGGCCTATCACCCCAGCTTCCTTTTACCCCTGGGAAACATCCCCAGGAGTCATCTGATAGCAGGTTGGTGTCACCTGGGGCGATCCTGCAGTCACTGGAACAAGGAAAAATCCCCTCTTTTATGTTTTGTGGGGAATCGAGCCCAGGACCTCGTGATTGGAGTCTAGTGCGCTACCCACTAGACCTCCACAACCACCGTGCTTATGGGATATGAAATGTCTGCATCTATATGACTACTCTGCATTTCACAAATCAGTGCCTGACAGAGGATTTATCAAACCACTTTCATACTGTTTCTCTACCGTTCCACTCTTGAACAATGTGTGGGGAAAAGTAACACTTAAATTGCTTTGTGTGATCTCTGATTTGTTGTGTTTTATTATAACGATCATTTTTCCCTATGAAGGTGAGTGCTATGAAAATTAAAATGTTTTTGCATTTGGAGGATGAAGTTGGAGACTGGAATTTTGTGAAAAGATCTTGCCACAGCAAAAAAGTATTTCTTTTTGTGATTACCATCTCAACTCGCATATCATGTCCGTGACTCTCTCTCTCCTAATATTTTACAATAATACAGACTGAGCTGCCCTCATTTTGACTTTGATTTCCTCCATCATTCATATCCCATGGTGTACTTGTGCATTGTCATCTTGAAACACAACCAATGATCATCCAAATGTCGACTATATGACAGGTCAGTAGTTTCGAGGATCCTGTCATCAAATTGCACAGCCCTCAAATAGCCTCATTAGAAATGATATGTGTCAGACATCTGTATACCATACTGGCGCAAAACATGACTGATCCATCTGCCTGCTAAACTTAAAAGACTGGACTGCAGGTCTGAAACTCATTTTTCACTGGAGCGGACACAAATGAACAAGAATTCTCTGTGGCTCTGAACAGTAGCTGAGCACAAGCAGACACCATTCTGTTGCATTTGGTTAGCATTCACAGGTGTTCACTCATGTTCTGCCCATTATCAGTCCTTCGATGAACTGTCAAACGAAGTCTCCATCATCTCTGCATTGGTGAGAGCAGGAGAGAAAGAGCTAAATTTTGGTGTTTCATCAGTGAACTTTTGTCTTCAACTGAAGATCTTTGAGCAGCAGAATGGTCTGAAGAGAATGTAATGTTTCTGATAACAGAATAGATGCTCGTGAATTCCAAGATGTCCACACCATAAATGCCAAATAAAAAGAAATGCAATTGACAGAGAGTTTCCGAGGTACTGGGAACATGAGAAAGATGATAATTACAATAGATACTTTCATCAGCCAGGAATGGAGTGAATAAGCACGAGCTTCGTATTTGTTTTTATTAAAAAAGAACAGCACAACAAAGTTCCTTGAAAGTAAACATGTACAAAAATGTATCCATCATGCTGATTAAAATTATGTACATACCCCACACGAGCTTTGTATTTGTTTTTATTAAAAAAGAACAGCACAACAAAGTTCCTTGAAAGTAAACACGTACAAAAATGTATCTATCATGCTGATTAAAATTACGTACATACCCCACAAGCCACCTTAGTAATTTCTTGCCCTGTTCCACTGACAAATAGTGCTAGGAAAAATGATAGTCTATATACCTCTGTACAAGCCCTAATTTCTCTTGTCTTTGTGGCCTTTACATGAATTGTAAATTGGTCGCTGTAGGATCGACCTAAAGTCAGCTTCAAGTACGAGGTACCTAAATAGTTTAATAGTGTTTTGTGAAAAGAATATCATCTTCCCTCCAGGGGTTGCTATTTGAGTTCATGAAGCATCTCTATAATACTTATGTGCTGGTCAAACTTACTGGTGACAAATCTCTGAATTGTTTCAATGTCTTCCTTTAATCCAATGTCGTGCAGATTCCAAACACTCAAGCAATGCTAAAGAATGGGTCACACTAGTGTTGTGTCCTTTAGAGATAAGCTACACTTTCCTAAAATTCTTGCAATAAACCAATTTGTCCATTTGCCTTCCCTACAACCAATTTTGCTTGTTTCATGTTTTACTGCTTTGGAACATTATGCCTAGGTATTTAATTGACATGACTGTCAAGCAGCATACTACTGATGCTGTATTCAAACATCATGGGATTTTTTTTTCCTTCTCATCTGCATTAACCTACATTTTTTTATATTTACAGTAAGCTTCCATTCATCTCACCAATCACAAATTTTGTCCAAGTCATCTTATATCCTCCTATAGTCACTCAATGGCGACATTTGCTCATACACAATAGCGTCATCAGCAAACAGCCTCATAGTGCTGGCCACGTTGGCTGTCAGATCCTTAATGTACACTTATTAGCCAAAACATTATGACCACTGCCCACTGCGAGTTGGATGCTGCCTTGTGGCATTGGGGGCATGTGATGCAGTAACAAAAATATGTAAATAGAGCAGACGCAGATGGGGGCTCACTTTAGGGAAGATATGGGCTGCAAATGGGGAAATCAGTTGAGATAAGTGATTTTGATAAATGGCAGATTATTATTATGCTGAGCCTGTGACACACATCTCAAAAGCGGCAGTGCTGGTCAAATGTTCATGAGCTATCTATCACTAGGTGCTAAATGGTTAGACATCCATGACTCTTCACAGTACTTGGGGTTTGGAGGCATGTCTGGCTGCAATGTGGATAGATGGTGATTTGTAGCACAATGCTGGTGCACGCACAAGTGTTCCATAGCACACTGTTCATTGTAAATTCTGGAACACGGAGCTCCGCAGCAGACCACTCCTACATGTTCACATGTCTACCCAACAACATCATCAGTTGTGATTGCAGTGGGCACAGGACCATTCGGATTAAACCATCAATCAATGGAAATGTTGGCTCTTTGGGTGAATCCCATTTTTGCTACACTAGGTTGGTAGGTGTCTCCACAAAAACCATCATTGAGGTGAATGGCAGCTCCAAATGTGCAGCACACCACGGATGCTGGCTGGTGGGAGCAGCATTATGCTTGGGAGACATTCTCCTGCACTTGCATGTAGTAATCGAAGACATGCTGACAGCTGTGAATCACCTATGTCCCTTCATGCTTGATGTCTTCCCCGACAGCGATGTAATCTTTCAGCAGTGTAAATGTCTGTGTCTCAGAGCCAGAATCATGCTACAGAGGTTTGAAAAGCATTATAGTGACGTCATGTTGATGTCTTGGTGGCCAAATTTGCCTGATGTAAACCTAAAGAACCCATCTGGATCGCTATCAAGCATCATTACCACGTATGCAAATCAGTGATATGTTATTTACGTGAATTACAAGACCTGTGTGTAGACATCTAATGTTTCATACCTCCTCAAACCTAACAACAAGCTGTCTGATCCCTGATATGCAGAATCAGTGATGTATTTTGTCCCAAAGATGGACAAACAAGCTATTAAGCAGGTCATAATGTTTTGGACCACCAGTCTAAACAGGATATTACAAAAAGGTACAGCCAAACTTTCAGGAAACATTCCTCACACACAAAGAAAGAAAATATGTTATATGGTCATGTGTCCGAAAACGCTTACTTTCCATGTTAGAGCTTATTTTATTACTTTTCTTCAAATCACATTAATCATGGAATGGAAACACACAGCAACAGAATGTACCAGCATGACTTCAAACACTTTGTTACAGGAAATGTTCAAAATGTCTTCCATTAGTGAGGATACATGCATCCACCCTCCGTCGCATGGAATCCCTGATGCGCTGATGCAGCCCTGGAGAATGGCGTATTGTATCACAGCCGTCCACAATATGAGCATGAAGAGTCTCTACATTTGGTACCGGGGTTGCGTAGACAAGAGTATTCAAATGCCCCCATAAATGAAAGTCAAGAGGGTTGAGGTTGGGAGTGTGTGGAGGCCATGCTATTGGTCGGCCTCTACCAATCCATCGGTCACTGAATCTGTTGTTGAGAAGCGTACGAACACTTCGACTGAAATGTGCAGGAGCTCCATCGTGCATGAACCACATGTTGTGTTGTACTTGTAAAGGCACATGTTCTAGCAGCACAGGTATGAAATCATGATAACATGCTCCATAGAGTGTAGGTGGAAGAACATGGGGCCCAATCAAGACATCACCAACAATGCCTGCCCAAACGTTCACAGAAAATATGTGTCGATGACGTGATTGCACAATTGCGTGCAGATTCTCGTCAGCCCACTCAAGTTGACTGTGAAAATTTACAATTTGATCACGTTGGAATGAAACCTCATCCATAAAGAGAACATTTGCACTGAAATGAGGATTGACACAATGTTGGAGAACCATTCGCACAAGTGTACCCGTGGAGGCCAATCAGCTGCTGATAGTGCCTGCACACGCTGTACATGGTATGGAAACAACTGGTTCTCCCGTAGCACTCTCCATACAGTGACGTGGTCAATGTTATCTTGTACAGCAGTAACTTCTCTGACACTGACATTAGGGTTATCGTCAACTGCACGAAGAATTGCCTCGTCCATTCAGGTGTCCTCGTCGTTCTAGGTCTTCCCAGTCGCTTAGTCATAGGCTGGAATGTTCCGTGCTCCATAAGATGCCGATCAATTTCTTCGAACGTCTTTCTGTCGGGACACCTTCGTTCTGGAAATTTGTCTCGATACAAACGTACCGCGCCATGGCTATTGCCCAGTGCTAATCCATACATCAAATGGGCATCTGCCAACTCTGCATTTGTAAACATTGCACTGACTGCAAAACCACGTTCCTGACAAACACTAACCTGTTGATGCTACGTATTGATGTGCTTGATGCTGTTACTGTAGAGCAATGAGTCGCATGTCAACACAAGCACCGAAGTCAACATTACCTTCCTTCAATTGGGCCAACTGGCGGTGAATCGAGGAAGTACAGTACATACTGACGAAACTAAAATGAGCTCTAACATGGAAATTAAGCATTTCCGGACACATGTCCACATAACGTATTTTCTTTATTTGTGTGTGAGGAATGTTTCCTGAAAGTTTGGCTGTACCTTTTTGTAACACCCTGTATAGAGAATGAAAGTGATCCTATCATACTTCCCCGGGGCACTCCTGAGAATAACCCCAATACCCCTGCCTCTGATGAACACTCACCATCAAGGACGACATTCTGGCTTCTACTACACAAGAAGTCATCTCGAGCCATTCACATATCTTGAAACCTAATCTGTAATTTCAGACCTTCATCAACAGTCTGCAGTGGCGCACTGTGGCAAACACTTTCTGGAAACAGCAATGTGGAATCTGCCTGTTCCCTTCATCGCTGATTTGCAGGATATCTTGTGAGAAAGGAGCAAGTCGAGTTTCACACGAACGATGATTTCTAAATCTGTGCTGATTTGTGAACAGAAGCTTTTCTGTCTCGTGGAAATCAAAGTGAAAATACATTCAAGAATTCTGCAGCAAACCATTGTTAAGGATATTGGATTGTAATGTTGTGGGTCCATTTTTTTACTCTTCTTATATACAGGAATTACCGTGCTTTTTTCCAATTGCTTAGGACTTTGTATTAAGCAGGAAATTACAATAAATGCATGCTAAGAACAGGACCTATGCCATAGTGCACTATTAGTCGAGAGACCCATTGCTGAAATTTTGACATTATGTTGGCTAGACAGTAGGTTGGAGGATTCAGTTCTGATACTGCACAGCTCTCAAATTATACTTACTAGTTGTTAGAGGCATTTGATATCCATAGGTGACACCAGACCAAAACCAGACTGACTCAACTATGTGCTGAATCTGTGGGTCTTCACACTTGAGACATGCGTTGGTACCTGGCCATTTCCGCACCCTTCTACAAGGATCATCAGGTATCAAAGAAATGCTTCACTTATTGTGAAAGGAATACAATACCACTGATCCAAGTTCCGCTGGAGGACACCCTGTATCACCACTAGTAATTTCCTTTCCTGTTGCACCACAAACAGAGTGAGGGCAAAATGACTTGTCTATATGCCTATTAGTTGCAGTAGATTGTTCTGCAGTCAGCGTCAACAGCCATTTCTCTAAATTTTCTCACTAGTGCTCCTTAAAAAGATTGTCGCTTGCCATCCACCGGTTTCCATGTACACCACGATTCTTTGTGCACTACATTCCTCGGGGGTTTGTACTGTAGTACATAATGGACACCTAGAGACCCCACTGAATGTGTCGAGATGGTTGTGTACCGTGTGAGTCAACACAGCTCTCCCCATTATCTGCAAAAAAAGTCACAGTGCAGTTACAGTAAGTTCCCGAGGTATTACCTGGCAGCTATAATTTGAAGGTAGCAGTCATCAGTTGTTGTTGGCTCTGAGCAATCTCTGTAGTGCTGATTTTTAACATTTTGTTACTGCAAAGGCTGTGGAATGTTCATTTGATGTCGCTGAAGCGTTTGCCAATTGTGTGGTAACTTTCCATGCTGATAAGCATTCTTACTGTAAAGTAACAATGCCTGGGCAGTCTTTAAGCATTAATGCTTTAATCCCTTTGCAACGTCAAATTTTTTGATGTTATATTGGACATGTGATCAGTTTGTTTATTTATTTATTTTTGTAATTTTATTTTTGTGGTTTAGTACAAAAACTGTAGTGGTAGTGTATTTCTCCTAGAGCCCTTTTGTGAGCTGCTATTTTCCTCTGTGAAAATGAGGCAATTTTTTTTTCCAACTACACAAGTGACGATAGTAGTGATCTGACAATAAACAAAAACTGTTTTTTGTAGCAATTTTTATGCATCTGGTACAGTGTACTATCACAAGATACCAGGTACATCTACAGATGGTAATATATATTCCCAAAAGCTTTGTAAAACCACTAAGTGGTTGGCAAGTATGCTTCCCGAGATTCACAAAAGACATAATTGTGTTTACTCGAATCTAAGCTGCACTTTTTTCCGGTTTTTGTAATCCAAAACACTGCCTGCGGCTTAGAATCAAGTGCAAAGTAAGCGGAAGTTCTGAAAAATGTTGGTAGGTGCTGCCACAACTAACTTCTGCCATCGAATATATGTAGCACTACACAGGCATGCTTTGCAGGCACAAAGATAAATACTGGCGCCAAAACCTATGCGTCAGTAAACAAACTAAAAAAAAACAGGGGTGGGGGTGGAAGACGAGCTTTTTTCTCTGCCCCAAGGTTCAACCACTGCATTTCCATACTTTATCCAACGAAGTAAATACAAATTCCGTATTCTTCATCTCCGAATGTTGCAGCCTTTCAATGTACTATGAAAATCCGACTGGAAGACTGTTTGGGATGTTTGTCAATATGGCCAAGTCTACGTTCTGAATTTTTGTCCTACCTGTGACAAGAGATGGTTGTTAATAGCAACTTTTATGAATTGTGAATCACATCCAGTATTCTCTTCACCATAAGAATAATTCGAATGTAAACATTTTGCCATGTATTCCTACATGTTTCCTGCTATCTCATTTAAATCCTGTCTTCCTAATAAACTATGAAACTAGAGTGAGACAACAGCAAACGCGGAAGAATATATATATCATGTCATGTTTATATTCGTATTATTCCTATGCTGAATAGTGATACAGTCAGAAATGAAGCACGGCAACTGACTAGATTTTTAAACCTAAGATGGCTCTAATTTCTGTGCAGAATGTAATGCACTAAAGAGGCGTCTGCAAAAATTTTCAAACGGAGAAAATTTTTCGCTTAACTTTCGTTTGGAACATCTATCATATGCAGTCTATTATATGGTTCTTGTTGATCATTATCAAAGAAACCAGCAGTGTAAGTAACAACAAATAGCAGTCTCTTGCCATTGTTTCACTGATGAGATGATTCCTCTCTCTTTTTTTTTTTTTTTTGATTGTAAGCGGCAGTAGCGTGCGCAAAAGCAAGCCATCCCGCGAGCGGCGACAGGCCGTAAACACGCATAATCAGAATGCGACAAACAATGCATGGCACAGTATGATAATGCGTTTTGAGCTTAGAGTGACGGAAACACCTATAACAAAGAGAACGGCACTTATCAGATCAAAGAAAAATAAGCAATCAATTCAAACCAGACGACGCACGTGAAAAAGGCTCTCTAGTATAAATATGGATGGAGAGCCTGACGCATAGCAATGACTACGTGGTAAAGCTTAACTGCTAAGTTTACCACACGCACCAAACTACTGTAGCTGTATCGTCATTCATTCGACCTACATTGTCTCAGGTTGAAAGGGCTACTCTGAGATGAACAGGTTGCCACAGGAGAGTAATGCATGGACTTTAACTGTTAGTTGCCCTGAATGTGAGTCCAGTGAGCTCACCACTGTGCCACCTCGCTCGATATATTTTGAGAGAAGTTCCTGATTTAACCATTTCACAGGATGTGGGAAGTGTACTTCCCATTAACTGTATTTCTTTACTGTATTCCTGAGAACACATCATACGAGCTCTGTATGCACCTGGCACCTGATGTTAGTTTGCTGCACCAGCTGAACTTTCTGTCTGTTATGAAATGTAGCTTTTAATTGTCATTAAATGTCACTTGTTCCTTTCAGAAGCAGTTGCAAATATACGTGCCACCAAATAATGTTGTTTTGAAGGCCACTGGGAAGTATGCTTACTACCAAAGTAATTTTTCCGTGATACAAGGGGAATATACTTACCACAAAATTAATTTCTTTTTTGGACTGCAGAAAAGATACTTACCGCCAACTGACCATACTTACCACTAATTTAGTTGTTTTACTATGCTCTTGGGAAAATGTTGTACCTCCTCTGGATGTGGTTGACCTTTTGTGATAATATGCTAAACAACTGGTGTCTGTTTGTCATGACATCAGTGCTGTTGTCACTTGTTACAACAGAACACATTGTTTCATTCTGCAATATATGCTATTGTGACTTGTCTCAGCTCGTTTCTTTAAGCAGTGTTAAATGAAGTTTCTAGGATTGTAAAATAGATAGTCAAATAAAAACAGAAAATTCCTTTTTTTCACATGTAGTAGTAACTCATAACAGCTTACTAAAGACAGTGGGAAGTATACTTACTACTATAGTTTTTTGCTCCTAAATCACAAAAATAAAATAATCAAAAATTAAATTTAGTTGAAACTTCTAAAATGATACCAAAACAATTAACTTCACAGGGCTGCTACAAAAAATGTGCCTACAAATGGGTTAAAAACAAAGTATGCAAGCTGTGGGGGCAGTGTGAAACTTTTTTAAGCACTGTATTTGAAAAATATTATTCATTTTGTTCCACTTCTAGAATGTTAGGTTTTGTGGATTTTTGCCTGTACATTAATGGGTGTGGATGCGTTCAGTGGAGGCAAGTGTGTCGTGTATGATTTTTCTCAGTAAATATGTCCTACTAATGTTGCAGTATATCTCCAATGTTCTGGATGCATCAAATGAAGTTTAAAAGACAGCTAACTGCTGCTGCTGGTATGCCTCTTCATGTAAATGTCAGAGTTACTATTATTATTCAATACAAAAAGGAAGATTACCAGCTTAGCAATTTGCTGAAAATGAGTTCATTAAAGGGAATATTACAATTAACATCCTGTTAACGACAAATTAATTAGAGATGGGAAGCAGCCACAGATTGGAGAAGGAAATTAATACATTTCATACTGTGCTCGAGCACAGGCAATAAAAAACAGTGAGCAAACATGATGCGTGTACTTGTTGCCTCAGGGTCTCCTGCGAAACTGAGGTGCTTGAGTAAGCTACATCACACTGCTTCGTTGTGTGCTTGTTGTCAAGCCAGTTTATGAAGTACACATCCCTCTTCATTTTTATATAACTTTGTTCTGAATGCACTGTACAAGAATATTGAATACCTTGAAAATTATCGAGTTCAGCCATTCATTCACATGTAATATTCCAACAGCTCCATCACCGATGAGAGCCTTCAGGGGTGTAAAACGAGTAAGTGAGAAGTGCCACTGAACTACTAACAACCATTTTCATCTACTACCAATCTGCTCACATTAATCATTATTCAAGGGGATCAGTTCTACATCATTTTATTTTTATAAATATACAGAGAAGCAACTACTTGAAAAAAGCCAATGCTCTGCTACTTAAACTGCTCTGCCACTATTTTGATTTAATACTTCATGCTAAATGGGCATTTAATTCTACACAGGACACTGTCATCTAAACTTATTCTGATAAATTCATATACTTCCTTCCTGTGCAATGTCCTTTATGCTGTCAATGCCACGTTGGGACCAGTACAGTAGTTTCTGTTCCGTGGAGAACCAACCGTACCTGCACATAGGCTATTATTATGATGGAATCACCACTTCAAAAGGCATTCCAAAGCTGCTGCCAGCTTCCCTCTGTGGAGTAAACCATCTACCATTCCTGTCTGCTCCTAGAGAATATGTTGCATGGCTAAATATGGTTTTCTGTTAGAAAGTGTTTGTGCGTTGTGTATCTGAGGTGGGACAGGTAGGTAAATTCACATATCCAGGTAAATTATTGGTGGACTGGCTAATAAAACATTTTTTACTTTAAATTTGAATATTTGGGGATTTCCAGATTGCTCCTAATTTCGGCTGGGAGATGTTAAAAGGGTGTTGCACCTGAATATAAAACAGTTTTCTTAACCCTAAGCTCTTTACGGGTGTCAGTCCTATTGAGGAGGGGTACTCCTGGGCTGTGCACCTGAGTTTCTCCTGGGCCACCTGCAGCATCTGTACTTGTAACATGCCAAGGTCATTATACGAGTGGTCAATTGGCCATAAAGAGGTTTGGTTGGATATGTTTATGTTTAGTGTGCAATACTGCTTTCCCGTATTGCCCTTTGGTCAGCTAGATATTTGCAGCTGGCAATGCCATTTAGTTTTGCTGTAATGCAGGGATTCACCAGTGTTTATTTTGTCTGTGGGCTTGTGCTGTCCACAGGTGATTAATTGTCCCTAGATAGAAGTGTTTTTCAGCAGTTGTGTTTTCACCCGTGGTTGTGGTCGTAGTTTCCCAGGTTAAGAATGAAGTGATTGTCAGAGTGTCTCAAGTTCCTGTACAGTAGTGTGGTGAGTTTTTTGAATATCTGTGTGTGAGTCTCAAGGCAGTATTCTCTGTGAAGGTCGACAGTGTGTGTGGACTGTGGTGCACTTCGTTGTGTATCACCTGTAGGCGGCACAGGCGGTCAGAGCCACGTAACCCCAGACTGCAGCTGCATGTATCATCATGGGTCTAATCAGTATCATGTACACGGACCTCGATATCCTCCTATTCAGTGTGCTTTACCTGTTGAGCTTAGAGTAACACTGTTTGAGCCTTGCATTTGCTCAGTTGGCCTGTCACTGAAGTATTTGACTTTCACACTGAAACGTATTGGGCGTGTGTGTAGTGTTATTTGTCTGCAGTCTTAATGTGGGGTCCTACCCACTCATCTCATATAGGGTGCCTAAAGGATGCTGCATTCTCAAAATGCTATACAACAATTCAAGCAAACAACATTAATAGTTTTTATTACAAATAAGAAGCTTGACAATGCTTGACCTGGAATTTACAATGGTGTCGCAAGCAATAGGCGACATGCAGTATAAATCCGAGTCCTTTGCTATATACAATGTTCGTGCAAGTTTCACACACAGCTTGTGGATCACTAGTAACTGTTATTGTAGCATTCTGCGCTAGGCCTGTCCGTATACTGTCCTAATCCTGTCCAAATACTGAGTGGCCGAGGCTGGCAGGAGTGGCACTTATATTCTCTTTGTCTAGGGGCCTGCTCCCATTGTGGTGTGGTCCTTGCCAGTGGGCTATTCGCTGATGGTGTGTTCACTGCCTTCTTTGCTCTTGCGATCTTAATTTTCATTCCAGTGCTTGTGGGTATGCCAGAACACTTAATGATTGTGCAGTTGTTATGGTTTGTCAGTGAACAGAACTGCTTCACACTTGTCAGCATTTGCTTTAACACACTGTCGTTCCAGCTAGGCAGTTTTGTTTGCAGTTGCGAATTATGCCTGATGGTTTCCAGTCTTGCACTAGGATGGTAGTGTCATCTGCGTAGATGGTTGCCATTGTGTTTTGTTCAGTTGGAAAGTCATTGACGTAGAGATTAAACAAGAGGGGCCCTTGGATGCTGCCTTGGAGTACTCTCACTTGTATACTGTGTTGTGTTGACTGTTTGCCCTGAATGTCGGTGTTGAAGCTTCTGTGAGTGAGATATGAGTGTGTAAGGTGTACGAGCTCGTCGGAGAGACTAGCAGTGCAGAGTTTGCGAATGAGACGATTGTTCCGTAAATGACTGAAGACCAGGAACAGTGCTCCTGTAGCTTTATGGTGTTGGGGGTGTGTGTAATATGTTCTACTACACGGAGGAGTTGTTGTGTTGTGGAGTGGTGATTGCTGAATCCAAATTGCTCCAGTCTCAGCGAGTCATTGGTGTTGCAGTGCATAGTAAGATGTTTGAGAATCATCTTCTCAACAATCTTATTCAGGGAGCTCAGCAGGCTGATGGCTCCATAATTTTGTGGTAGGGAGTGGTATTTCCCTGGCTTCCTGAACATCAGGACAGGGAAGTGTTGATGTTGTAGAATGGTATTCATCATATGTGCGAGATGCTCTATAGCTTTATTCGTGAACTCCTGGGTGACATGGTTTTGAAAGTGATTGGGACCAGGAGCTTTTCTAGTTGTTTTGTGCTTAATAACCTGTGTAATTTCATGTGTAGCAGTATGTATTGTTACATTGCACTTGGGCTGGGTTACAGGCCATGTAACCTCCTGGTCCATTTCAAGTAGCAGTGCTGGATTGGAAGGAGCCAGATTCAGTGTGAATGATGTTGCTAGTGTTCTGGTCATCAGCTCATGCTTCCCCTCCATGGAGTATGCTGGTCTGTAAGGTATTTGTAAACTTGGTGTGTAGTATTTCTTCTTGGTGGAGTGGACAGCTATTTGCCACACTCCAGGTCATGTGGTGTGCAGCCCTGCGAGTCTATTGTCCCAGTTTGTGGTTTTAAAAGTTTTAATTTAGCCTGTATGATCCCCTGGAGCATGCTAATATGCTGTTTGTACATCCAGTATCTCCCGAGATGATCTCTCATTGACATTGGCCCCTGTATTTCTGGGAGCAGGGCCATTGAGCATTCTTGTGGTATAAGTACTGTAATGGTGCCTGCTATTGCATCCTGAACTGCGGTGGTAAGGGCTTTGACAGCTTCAACAAGTTTCCTGCTTTGTGTAATTTTGGGAATTTGTGGGATACGACTTTTCAAGCATTTCCTTGAACAATGCCCAATTCACACGCTTGTAGCTCAGTATCCTGTGAGATTCATCATACTGCTGTGTTTCTTGTGAGTAAAGTATTACAGGTGTTTGATGAGGCCAAATCATGTATAATTTCAATGTTGATTGTGACTATAATGCCTATCACATCTAATGTCTATCACATTTAGTCTCTGTTCCCTGTTTTAAGTGTCACCTCAGCTGGCACTAGTGTAATGTAGTTTGGGCGCAGTGCATGTTCGCATAGTTTTTTTGCTATTGGTGTTTGATCTTTGTTAGTTCCAAGCAGAGTGTTTAGCATTAACATCACCAGTGGCTATTAGTCACTATGCTATGTTGAGTATTGTGCTGATATCGCTTGTTATGATATTACCAGATCAATTGTATATCGATATCAATGTAGTGTTCACTCAATTGACTTGACCCTAACAGCTGTGGCTTCTAGTCTTTCAGGTTCAGGGATCTTAATATTTGTGTATTCTTTGTCTCAATATATGAAGATTGCTGTTCCACCCACAGTTGTGCCTTCAGGTGGTCAGTACAGTAGATGTAATATCTTGAGAAGAGTAGTTGTTTGTGTGACTGGAGCTCAGCTTCGTTCATGAGAGCATTCCAGATTCCCTTCTCCTCCATAAATGCAGCTAGCTCTGCCCTTTTGTTGCCAATCCCATCTGCATTCCAGAATAGCATCTAGGTCAAAGTACTGTTGTTTGTGTTTTGTGGTGTATTATCTATGGAAGTGTGTGGGCAGTGTGGTGATAGCAGTTTGTATAGCAGCCATGCACTGGCTGGGTGTAGCCGTCATGAGTTTGTGCATGTGTTACGATGAAGAGCCTCAAGAGGATCTTAAGCCATGTGAGTGGGGTATAGTGTCTCCACTATGCCTCTGATTGTGGTGAGAATGTTTGTTATGTCAGCCAAGGTGCTGGCGGTGGTGTTGGTGGCTGGTGGTCCTTATGTTGGTGTACTGGATGGGCTGGCTTGTGTGTTATTCATGGTTCGTATTTCATCTGGGGTCACCTGTGTTATTGCTGTGGTGAGGGGGGCAAGAGTGTGAGTTACAGTTACATTGTTCCTTTTAATGTGTTCCTATGTTTGTCTGGTCTGTTGTTGGTGTATTTGTTGTGGTGTGATAGTGTCCCCTCTTTTGTTTTTTGGGTACCTCTGTTTTATTTCGTGTGTTTGTGGTTGCCCTAGTTTGGGTGTGTCTTCTGTGATATCACAAGTGTCACAATCTGGCCTAGACAGAGTTGACTTGGTGTTGTCTGGGACCGGCAGTGTTGTCATCAGTACAGGGGCAGTTTCTAGCATTGCAGGTGTGGGTTGTGGTTCTGTAGTTGTGGGAGTGTGCCGTGAGTTTTTGGAGCTCTGTGCATCCTCAGTTCATCCACTTCCACTGACAATGCCAGTAAAAGAGATTCCACACCTTACTGGTTGGGGGGTGGGGAGTGTCTTGGAGCTGTTCTGGTTACCACTTGTCTGTCTTTGGCACTTTTGCACCTTAGAGCTTCTTTGTATGCTGCACACCATCTGTAGTTTGCACATGGACCCCTCCACATTTGGTACATTTGATAGTTGTTCCAAGTTTAAAGTGTCGTGCTACACGGTTACCAGTGCATTTGCGGCACCGTGTGCCAGATCACATCGGGTGCCGCATGGCCAAACTGCTGGCAGTGGTGGCACTGTTGGGGGACACACGGAAGTGTGTATATTTCTACTACGACCATGTGAAGCAGGAGCATCTGCGTCAGAAAGTTGCAGGAGTAAGCTGTGTCATCGAACTCCACTAAATAGTTTGGCTGCAATCTGTGTGTCACGAATCCAAGAATTCATCTCATGCTCTCACAGTCCCAGCTGAGAGCTGTGATTATACCATGAAGAATGTCATTGAGGGTTGTGGTGTCAACTCCTTTCACGATGTACATTCGAGTTTTCCCCCCTTGGGTGTTATATTTATGATACTCAATTCCCCCAGCTTTGACGATTTTCAGGAGATTTGTGCAATCTGTTTTGTTGCATACATACAGTGATACATGGTCCCTTGTGAGTTTTGTGTTTGGTATATTGTGGGGAGTGACATTCTACAAATGTCTTTTTTAGCTTGCCGGGGCAAGTGTAATTGTGTATTATGACCAGTGGGAAGCCAGTCGGTGTAGTGTTCTGCGTAGCGGCTGGGGTAGTGTTGTGTAGTTGAGGTGCTGCAGAATTGTTTGTATGGTCCCTCATATTACCGATGCTCAGAACTGGTGTTGGTAAAAGCACGCTGCATTTGCCGTGTGAGTCAGTAGGCTCAGTTGTTCGTGTATGTTGCTGCTGATTGCATTTTGGACCCACCAGCTTCGAAGGTCCATCTTTGTTCCACGGAGCTGTCACTTCCAGCTCGAGGACTACTGCGGTGGTATTGAGGGCCTCTCTAGTATATTCACTGGTGGTGTGACTGGTGTTGGTGTTGCTGTTGCTGTTGCGTTGCTTCCACCCGTCAGTTGGACAATGAGCTCATGCTGTCTCCGAGCCATTGCTTCTTGATTTGTGGCAGCAAAGTCCAGATTTAGCTGGTTCATCACTTACTGATAGGTGGCAAAGCAAGACAGAAACGTCAAAGGGAACAGATGGCACTCCTGCCTCTTGTGCTGCAGTCTTGCTACGGGTCGTCGGGTGGGATCTGCTCGGTGGATCTGCGTCTCCCAGACATAAGGATACTTTTAAGGATAGAATGTGGATATGAGACAATTTTACTTTTTCGTCTGAAAAGACAATTTTGCTTTTTTAGTGTACATACAGAAGAGGGGAGTCCTTATGACTCACTTGTGCAAGATGCAATGCTCAGTGCAAGAGAGCACGGGTGGAAGACAGCAGCCTGTACTGGACAGTGTTGTCCAATGTGAACGTGCCCCGGACACTGAAATACCCTATTAAAGAATGGGAGAGTCACACTGGGGAAGTTCCAACCACAGTTGCAGGAACTTTGAGCCAGAACTCATGGCCACCTAGCACTGTCAAGTGTGGAGCAGCGTGTGCTTGCAGGTGACACTCCAAAGAGTGTCCTGTGGCATCTACACCAGTTTTAGCGTATGTGTAACACAAATATCCTCTCGCAGCTACTGCAGGTACAGGGGGAAGGCAGCTGCTCAGCTGCGACTCACCCGTAGTACTGCCCGAGGTTTTCCTTGGTGGGAGGACTGGAACGAGGTGCACCAAGCCTTGTGATGCCCATTGAGGAACTGTTGGAGTGAGACGTAGTGACTCTGAGGTCAAGAAAGCTGGCAGTGACCAGAACAGGGTGTGCTGACTCCCCCCCCTCCCCCTCCCACCATACTGCTTTCAGTGATGCCATTGCAGAGGATTACACTGTGGTTGGTCATCTGGTTTTGATGTGGGCCAGAACATGAAGCTTTCCTTTGCTTTTTTTTGCTAAATTGACTCATACTTCTGGACACAAACACCTATACAGAGCAAATGTATTGGCATCCAGGGTTGGGTTATTTGGGGGGGGAGTGACAGTTTGTTATTGTTTCCGCCCCCCCTCACCCAGCTTCCCTCAAAAATGCAACTCGCTAGCAACCTCGCTGTTAGCATACGACAGACATCTACAATTTTAATAACAATAATAAACACACAAAAATATATTAAATTATTCAATATAATAGTAACAATAC
This sequence comes from Schistocerca americana, assembly GCF_021461395.2. Classification (NCBI taxonomy): domain Eukaryota; kingdom Metazoa; phylum Arthropoda; class Insecta; order Orthoptera; family Acrididae; genus Schistocerca; species Schistocerca americana. The sequence goes on along the minus strand of NC_060121.1, from coordinate 11,500,143 downwards.
AAATAGGTGGATCAAAGAAGGAAGAAAACATAGAACTAACAAAAGAACTTCATAAAGTGTACAAACTGACATGGACACACTGTAATAAAAGAAACATTTCAGTACAAGGCAAACACATGTGCTATAATACAGTTATAGTATCAGAAGCACTCTTCGCATCAGAAATGACCACAATCTGTGGACCAGGCACCACAAAGCAGAAAGAATACAATGCAAAATCCTCAGAAAATTTTTTGGAGCAGTGCACAGAGATGGCATATGGATGAAGAGATCAACCAGAGAATTATAAGAACACAGAGGCAGATTCAGTCACAATCAGAAAACACCGACTAACATTCTGTGGACACATACACACAATGAACAGCGACAGCTTCACAAAAGGATTTAGGATGTAGTAAATGCCTTAATCAAAAAAACCAGTTGGTTTAAAGAGATAGAAGAATGCCAAAACGAGCAGGAATCAGAATGGAAATGATGAATGAAAGAGACAAATTCAGAATCAAAATTATGAACATAAAACTTGAAGTAAAGGGAAGGAAGAAAACAGAGAAAATATGTACATATCAAAGGAAACAGGAACACAGTCAAAGAATGAAAAGATTTTGGGAAAAGAAAAGGGAGGAGGAAAGAAGGAAAAAGCTGAACAACCATGTAACAACGAAGTTGAACTCTGTCAGAGTGTGTGCTCACCATCATTATTTCAATAAACATTATGACTGAGCAGAGGTCTGCAAACACATGTGAATGAGGGGAATACTGTTTCTATCAGTGATTTCCAACTGTGTTCGGGAAGTCATTCTTTCTGTTGTTGTTGTATCGGATCTGTTGTTGACACCTGGTATGTTCAACCCAGTGGTGTGCAGCTTTACCCGGCTGGAATGTTGTCAATCAGACCAAAAGCATGTCCTTGTGGGCAGACCCTAGCACGAGCAACTGAAAAGTGTCCTTTATTAAATGTAGCTTGTCATCGCTGGAAGAACTTGGCATTTTTGACACACTTCTGTTTCCATGCTACCTCCTTCTCCAAAAGTTATGTGTGCATTTGGAAATTGGTGAAGTATGAAATATAAAGACATCGTGTCATTCTGCCACATCTGTCTGTAGTGTGCATTTTGGGGTGCGTGTACGATACAAGGCATTTAGGTATGATGAGGTTACTTAGCCATTAATGTTCACAATGTCTGGCATAAAGGAAACATGACAAGTATTACATTAGAAAGCAACAGCGATAGCTTTCCGACCGCATAAATTCTACTAGGCAGAGTCAGAAGCAGACACAGTGGCCTGTGCCAGATACGAGGGTTGGAAGTGGCTGAAATGTGAGTCGTGGGACAAAGAGAAAGAGAGAGAGAGAGAACACACAGACAGCACCATAAAGCATTCCCCATCTCTTTCTGCACAGAATGCACCACACTGCTGCCTTCTTAAGTGCACCCCAGTATAATATGTTGTTTGGGAAGTGGGTGGTAGTTTTCACCATTGCCACGACCTCCCCTTATATCCACTCCTGCAAGATTGTGAAATCTACAGCCACTGAGGAGATTTATGTGAGATGTTCCTATCAACTTTGTGTAATATTCATATTGCACACTTCTGCAGACAAAACAGATTTTTGACCTTAGCTTAGGAAAGAAAAGAATCATAACAGATCATTAAGGTTCAAAGAACTTGTCTTGAACACTGTAAGGGATCCGTGATCCCACAAACAAAGATGCTAGTATCTGACACCCAGGTCGATAGCGGACAGGAGTAGATTGTCGAGCGCTGCAGTAGGCAGTGAGACTAGTGCTGAGTGCGCAGTAGTATGGTAGAGTGTCAAGTGAGCAGTAGAGCAGGAAAGACGGGCAAGAATGGTGGTCGAGTGAGTTGTAAACGGTAAAATTCACTGGAGTATGACGAGTGAGCACGTCCCCCTGATCGTCGTGGGGTTGACTCTCACTAATGCCGATTCGCAAGTGATAAGAAACAGAAAGTGACAAGTGCCGAATTACGTGTTTCACGTCAACCGTGTCGGCCAGCAACAACCATGGATTGCAGTGAGGATTGTTGTGAATGTTAACCATCAGCATTGCGTGTGACAAAGTACTGAAAATCAGCAATCAATAAAAAGAGATAACCACAATTAGACGTGTAAGGCAAAGGTAGCAACTGCCTCAGAATTTGTGTGTTAGTAGGAAATATATATCAGTTGTACATCACAACCTTAGTGATTCTTAACAATAGACAAACTTTCAATCATTAGCTATTCCGTCCCAGAACAGCCGCATTCGGTTGAAATACTCCTGAAACCACAGCAGAACAACCAATAGCCTTTCATCCATTAAGCACACGGTCATATATCATAATAATTAACTGTTTGGTGGCTTCGGTAAATTACCCAAAATCCAGTAAAGGAATTAATCGGGGGTGTTTCAACACGAATGCTTAAAAATTCTTTTGTAGTTAACCTATTTTCAGATTATGAAGAGTTGTTTGTTACAGCTTGTATTTTTGTTCCAGGTGGCCCTGAACTTGATGGCTGTAGTGATGTCGTGAAGGCACAAAGTTGGAAGTTGTTAAACCTTCAGAAACAAGATTTTCAAAAGTACTTCTTCTCAGATACCAATATTTCGCCCCTGTTTGTGTCGGATACACAGACGTCTCAGTTGTTGTCACGTAATTTGAGTGTAGTGACAGAATCTAGAAAACAGTTTCTTTTGCTTCCCTGTGCCCCAAGCATTATGTGCAATGCAGGACTCCTAACAAAACAAACACACAGAGCACAGCCCTCTGTCTTCTCTTGCCGTTTCTGCAGTTTGGGAGCACAGTCCGAAAGTCGGACTCATGTTGACCGGTCTGGCAGGGCGAAAATGGTCAACGTGGGTTCGAAGCTGGTGACAGAACGGACTGCTACAGCACGAGCAAAGGTTTTTGTGGGACCCGAACTGATGAAACAAATACGAGAAAATGGCCTGAAGGTACTTAGCGTTGCTCGCCTGGCGGGAATTGTGGGGTCCAAGCAGACGTCCAGCCTTATCCCTCTGTGTCATAACATATCTTTATCCTCTGTGGCTGTGGACATTGAACTGGACTCTGCTCTCAACTGTGTGATTATAACTGGCACGGCAAAGTGTAGAGGGCAGACGGGCATAAAGATGGAAGCTCTCGCTGCTGTATCGGTGTCTGCCTTAACAGTGTACGATATGTGCAAAGCTGTGAGTCATGACATTGTGATATCTGAAATAATGCTTCTGGTCAAAAGTGGGGGAACTAGAGGAGACTTCCACCGGACATGAGCATCTGTGTGGGGCAGTGAAATAAGTTAAGTATACCTGGTGTGATGTAGGCAAATTTCAAAGTCTGTTCATAGTTATCATAAATTATATACACATCGAATTGGCCTGAATATAAGTTGCACCTTTAATTTCGAAAAAGAGAGAAACTTAATTAAAAATAATTTGTCAAGTTGCCCATTTACAAAAGCTTTTCAAAATGTGATTTACCCTTAACCAGTTTTTTTGTAGTACACTATAGATAAATTACACACAAAAACAAAGCTTTCAGTTGCAGTTTTCATGTAAGACACTCTTAACTTCACTAACATTCATTGTTTTGTCACTGTCAGTATTTTTGTCACTCTCCTCCAAAAGTACAGTGCCGTCGCTACAATCCCGGGCATTGCATGTGCAGCATTTCTTGAACCATACCTTTAAAAAGCACATCTGTTAGATGAATAACTGTGGGTTTGAAATTTGCAACGTAACTGTACCGAATTCCAAAATTTTCTCTCAATGTTGTGCTTCATTGGTGAAGAATAAATTATATTCTTTAGTTAGAGAAAAACTGTGCCTGTTCCATTGTCTAAAATAGTGAAACTGTGAGAATGGGAATACAGAGGGGTCCAGAAAAATGTAGACTCTCTTTGATAGTCAATATTGATGGAACAAAATGGCATAGTGTCAAAATTCTTGCATGGGAGAAAGATCATTTTGTGTGTTCAAAGTGACACCTGTTAGCAGCCAAGCAACATCAATGTTGCTGAATTGTTGACTGAAGTACAGCTGTCAATGTTGCCAGTGTGGTAGCTGCACAGGATGTCTTGATGGTTTCTCATATCTCATTCAGTGTAGCTGGGTTCTGTTGGTAAACTTTGTTTGTCGAGGTCCCCCATTGGTAGAAGTCGAGAATTGTAAGGTCCCATGAACTTGGTGGGCACTTGACAGTTCCTCTTCGACTTATCTGTCGTCCAGGTATATTTTCATCTAAGTAGAATCTGATATCTCTGTGGTGGTGAGGCGGAGTACAGTCTTGTAGGTAAAAATCTTTTGTTTCCAAACACCACTTGGATGGCTAATAAAATCAATGTTTGCAGTATATGATACACCTCACCAGTTATGTACCTTCAAAGAAGAATGGGTCAGAGAAACAATACTATGACGGACCACACCACACATTAACACCAAGTGAAGTAACATGTTTGTCCATGTGAACATGAGGATTTTCAGCAGCCCAATACACGCAGCTATGACAGTTTACATTACCATTCAGGTTGAATTGTGCCTCATTAGGCCAGATAACCTTCCCTGCAAACCATTCATCTTCGTGAAGCATGCCTTCAGACCACTCGTAGTGCTCCATCCTTCGATTCGAGTTGTCCTCATTCATAGTGTGAAACAATCTTGGAATGTACACTTTCCACTTTGCAGTCTTCAGAATTTATCATGCACTTGATCAGCTTATCCCACTTCCCCATACACAATGCTTCATAGATTTTTGAGATGATCTAGAAAAATGTTGCAATACAGCAGTGCTGGAACCTGGAGGTTGATGTTCTTGTTCAGAGGACCTTTCCTTGTGCACATTTTAAACAGCATTGTCGGCTTAAAATTTATACCAAATACAATAAATTGTTGTTTCAGTACAGCCTTGCATTGCTCAAACAATAGTTGTACTTCATCCAGTGCTGCATTGTCATCTGCTGGAAACCCACACGACAAGATCTGTTGGGAAAACAGTGGTTTATGCTACCACTCAAAATTGCAGCCATATAACACTTTGTTCCAAAGGTAATAACTATCAGAGAATGTCTACATTTTTCTGGATCCCTCTGTAGTCACTACCTAAATGGGATAGCAACAAAGAGAATGTTTGCATTGCTACCTCATACACAACAATTGATTTACAAACTGTAGTGATATTTTTGTTTCATTTCAAACTTAAGAAAAAGCACTACAGTTGAGGTTTCTATTATTCATAAAAGTCCCAGTTTTTATGGGAGATTTTTTGTAGAAATGGTGTATCTTATATTCAGGCCAATATGGTACCCGTTTCCATCCTGTTTTAAGTCTTAATTCAAAATATTTATCTTTCTTTTTCCAATACCTGATCAGTTTGAGAGAGATATTTAAAAAAAAAAAAAAAGCACTAGCAAGTACGTTAATTTGCTATTGTTAAAACTTTTTCTCGTGCATGTTCTCTACAATTTTGATATGACACCACCTGCACTCTTATCTTGTTGCCAGTAAAAAGTGAGTAAGTAGGTCATTAAACTCTCTCTCTCTCTCTGTGCCCTCCCCCAGCTGTGTGGTAGTGTCCTCTGTGTTGCTCTATTGTTTCAATTATTGATGGTCCCGTGCTGTGAAAAGTTGAGGTGAAGTGTTCATTCTTAAATAAATAGTGTGTATCAGCTCTTTTCTCCTAGGATCAGGTTGTCATTGCTGTGTTCATTGATGTAAAATGACACTTTTTTAACAGTTCCTAAAAGGTGCACCACTTCATTGACACTTTTGCTCAGGTGTAGAGCATATTGGCCAGACTAATTTACATGTTTCAGCTTTACACTGTATGGTATCCTCTTTTTTAAAGGCCTATTATCTTTCTTGTGTGTGACTAGTCCAGAGATTGAAAATGTTTTATTTTGTAAGTTACCAATCCAGAACAGGTTTCTGTCAATTTAATTCTTCAGGTTTTTCCAGAAGTTTGCTGAAATTCCTGAGTTGTCCTTTGCACAGTTGGACATCATTGTCTTCCTCGCATATTTCGGTGACATTAGTTGTTGCTTTTACAAAGTGCTACTTGAGACTGACCGTCAGATGGAGCAGGTCTGTAATTTGTTCCCTCTGCCTTCGTGCTTCATCTGCAATCTGCTCTGACAGACATCATCCTCGGGTATCCGTGTTGCGTGATATTCCGAGTGTCATCTACACTCACGGGCACGATTCTTGTGTGTTATGTTTTCAGTCCAAGCTGGTTGGTAGAATTCTGTTTGCGGGCTGTCCCCGTTTGGGGACAAGGATCGGCAGGGCATGAAACCCTAATCTTTCATCTTTCAGTTAACTCAAATGTCGAGTGTCACTTTTTTCATGTACTGCGGTTACAAATATAAGAAAATACAAAATGAAAATTTCTCAACATCGTCATGTTTCTTTTCAGTATGTTTCTCAGATCAGTACACTGCAATGTAAATATTCCATTAAAAGAATATATTTTTGATTGTTTCTTCAGTCAAAGATGCATTGCCTTTTTGACTTAACAATCAATGTCAAATCATTGTCCCTCAAACAATCCTGCAGGGGTTTGACAACGTGAGACCATGGCTTTATGGAGGATCACCTAGAATTAGCTGCCGTCTTTTCTGACATGATTTTAAATCAATGCTATCATCACTGTTTCTTTTGCTTAGGGTTTTGAGTCTAGGAATGATGCAAACAATCAGCAGTTTATTTCTTTCTTACGTGATCTTGTTTTCTCCACCCTAGCCCCCTTTCTTCTTTCATTTAGTAGCCTCGAGCAAATTGAATATTCCTGCTTTTGTTTGTATTTATTAATCTGTTTGTGCCTCTAATTCTTAAAAGACTTCATTATGACGGTAATACTCTGAAGCAGCAAATTTGGGGAAAAAGAGCTGCATTCATTTATGCTGTTGTAAAATGGAGGAATTGGTTGTAGTTGGAAAAAAATCTGCCTTTTACAGCTGCTGTTTTTTGTCATTTATTTTACATAGCCCACCCATGATCTACAATCAGGTCTTCCTTTTTATGTTGTATTTTTTATAAGAATGTTGAAACATAGATGATTGTTATGCATCTTTGCAGCACCTAAACTTGAATATTGTACTTAAAAATGTTATTTGTTGTCTTTTTTAAATTAAATTGTTATGTTTAAGAAGTGAATTAAATAATTGTTACCTGTGACATAATTTTGTAGCAGCTAAACTTAGATGCTGGTCTTCAATATTTTAATTTTTATAGTTTGGGGTATGATTGTTGTAATTAGAAAATGAATGTGTGCTTTGTGCACTATGTTGTGACAGTAATTTGGAGTTTATTTTGTACATCATCTGGTGTAAATTATAAGAATTTAAGCAAAAACTTCTGTCTCTCAACAGCTTTCTTAATAACACTATTCCAGTAACTGGATATGCATATTGAAATATCTGTGTTGTATATTAGATTCTATGACCTGTACCGAGGCAATATTTTGCGGTTGCAAATTTTCTTGACTATTATTAAGTGTGTGTGTGTGTGTGTTGCTTATGCCCTACATACGAGTCCTCCAAGCTACTGATGATCTGACCAATGTACGACATGCCAAAATGCTACGGCTGCATGGGGAGATACAATTAAATCCCATCCCCCCCCCCCCCCCCCCCCCTCTCTCTCTCTCTCTCACTATCTCTCTCTCTCTCTCTCTCTCAAAGATCAACAGGTTCAGGAATCTAACACAGAAAGAATTTAATCACGGTTTCTTTTTCATCTCTATCATACAATGTAGTCCTTACCGAACAAAAGCGCTGGCAGGTCGATAGACACACAAACAAACACAAACATACACACAAAATTCAATCTTTCGCAACAAACTGTTGCCTCATCAGGAAAGAGGGAAGGAGAGGGGAAGACGAAAGGAAGTGGGTTTTAAGGGAGAGGGTAAGGAGTCATTCCAATCCCGGGAGCGGAAAGACTTACCTTAGGGGGAAAAAAGGACAGGTATACACTCGCACACTCGCACATATCCATCCACACATACAGACACAAGCAGACATATTTAAATATGTCTGCTTGTGTCTGTATGTGTGGATGGATATCTGCGTGTGTGCGAGTGTATACCTGTCCTTTTTTCCCCCTAAGGTAAGTCTTTCCGCTCCCGGGATTGGAATGACTCCTTACCCTCTCCCTTAAAACCCACTTCCTTTCGTCTTCCCCTCTCCTTCCCTCTTTCCTGATGAGGCAACAGTTTGTTGCGAAAGCTTGAATTTTGTGTGTATGTTTGTGTTTGTTTGTGTGTCTATCGACCTGCCAGCGCTTTTGTTCGGTAAGTCACCTCATCTTTGTTTCTATATATAATTTTTCCCACGTGGAATGTTTCCTTCCATTATATTGATACAATGTAGTCCAATTTTTTGCTAATACAGAAATAACATTTTGTGATTTATGTAGTGTACTCTTCAAAAGATCTAATGATGTCCTCATTCCTTTCTTATAAACAAAACAAGAAGAAACTGACAATAATTGTCATTAAAATAAAACACAGAACAGTGTCTCCATAGCATCAATGAGCACATCCTTTCAGCACCTTTGACCCAGGCAGTGAACACAGCAGCGGTCAGTCTATGACTTGCAGCAGGTGAATCCCTTGTCAGCTGCATTGCTCATACACCCCACATAAATAATAATAAACAAAATCTAACAATACACATAACCAAGGCTTGATTTGTGACAGTATACCGCTGATGACAAAAAAAATTAGACCCAAAGATTTTGAGATGTGATACAATAGAACTTTTGCTCTAGTTGAAGCGGTAAGATACAAATGTTGTATTCACACTGTTAAAAAGCTCAGAAAAGTGTTATAACTTTTACAGAAGTCTAAATCAAACTATGGAAACTCTCGGTAGGAACTTAGAAATATAGGAAATGATAGAGTGCTACTTACCATAAATACATGTTAAGAAGTCTATTTTTTTTCTTTTAACAAATCTAGCACTGCATATTACTGCCAAATTAGTCATTACCTATGATTGCCCCAGTGGCAGAAGTATGTATAATAATGTCAAAACGTTTGTGACACTACACACTAGGAGAAGCTCAAGTTTCAGATACACGTTGATTGCGTTCTTGATGATGCTATCTACATGTTCATCCACACTCTGCAAACCACTATGAAGAGTATGACAGAGGGTACATCTCACTGTACCAGATATTAAAGCTTGTTCATGTTTCCTTTCCTCCATCTTGTACTTCAACTTTTCTTCCTTAAACTTATCCTGTTTCTAACTTCTCTGATTTGCTTTTGTGGTTAGTGTGAATTTAAACTCAGTTGCCATAAATATCTAATATCTTTTATTGAACAGTGAATGGATTATTTTATATTTCATTTAATGCTGTTCTGCTCTTTGTTACGGCACAAATGGTGTTCCCTACTTTTGTGCAATTTTCACACAACTTGAAAAAATGGTGAGATAAACAACTAGCTTCATTATTTATTTATGTTTTGAATGTACCACTAATGTTTTGAATGTAACCAAAAATGCTTGTTGTTGTAAAATATACTTTCAACTTGCCTCCTTCACTAGCTGAAAACCTTTTTAGTTTCTCATGTTACCCCTGATGTCTTCTTTTTGGTTGATTCGTTTATGATAACATTTTACTGTCCTGAGTAGTACCTGTGTATAAATATAATTTTATTTTTATTTTTAGTGATGTGTGTTTTTATGTGCATATTCTTTCAGTCCTGTGTAATGTGAGTCTCTGTTTAATGGTATGGTTATGTTGTCTTCAGACTTAAAGAATTGATGTAGAAATTTATAGTTTTCAGCATGTGGTTCAACAGATCCTTATTGTGTTCCTAAATTGGAAAAGTCCTAAAAACAGAAACTAGAAAGTAACTGTATAGAAATTTTGGACCACCATTGGTTAAATATTTTATTACCAACCCAAGAAATAAATTGGGAACAATGTGCAGCATCTTATTCAGTGTAAAAGAAAACTCAAATTTAGTTAAAAGTGGACCACTTGAGTTTGCTAAAGGCATTGAATCGTGTGTTTCTAGTGTTCTTAAATCCATTCAAAACCCTCGAAAAGAACAAAAAAGTAAGAGAATATAATATTGAACTTACAGGCCTAAGTCTGGAAACAACATTATAATTGTGTGTATTTGGTTTTGTTTCTATGCTGTTGACATCCTGTACTGTTGATTTGAAATTATATGTGAGAGTTGATGTTTGGAAGCTAAATGCAGGAAAGAAGACCATGAAGTGAAATCCACCCTTCATGTTCTCAGTTGGCAGAGAATGTGGGCAAAGAACTGGAAATCTTTGAGGTACCAAATTGTCAAGGGCTGTGATATTGCCCTTTTAACGTCACTTAGAGTAGACATAGTTCTCTTAGTCCCAAGTGTAAGACAACATTTTTGGTACCTTACAATTTCAGTGGTTTCCATTTACAATTTCTGTTTACAGTGCTCATCATCAAATGTTTTGGTGTTGTTATTTGATTTCATATAAATAACATAGAGGTAGTTATTTTACATACTATTATGTTTCTGATAGCTTTTTCTCACAAAGCATACTTTAGGCTCGTATTTTATTGTAAAATATTGAAACTGACAGACATAAAGACTTGCATTTTCTGCATGTCTTCTGTCACCAGTTTCGCCTCTAATATTGACTGCAAAGCAGAAGTGATCGGCATAGAAAATGATGGAGTGAGGGTGGAGAGGTGGAGAGGGGGTGAGGGGGGGGGGGGGGGGGGGGAGAAATGTAATATTGAAACTAAAATCAAGAAAGAGAGCAGTCAATTGAGGATACAATGAAACATTTGGGACCTCATTAACTGCAGGATCATTCTAGTAGAATAGAATTGTATAAAAGATTACTGCCAAAGAGAAGTGTTAGAACTTCAAGTTTAACACATATATTTAGGAACAACACAACAACACATATAAGTCACTGAGTAAGTTGACCTGTGTACAAATCGGCATTCGATTCAACACTGAGTCTCAGTCTAGCGGCCGCTGCTCGGCTGGCCGCTTAGGTGGCGCAGCTGCTGCATGGCTGGCAGACAGCGCCGCACGTAGAGGACGCGTGTAATTGCGCGGCAGCACTTTGAATAATCGGCGAGTCACAACATTTTTCCCCCCTTTGAAATTGTTGCACTGGTCTTGATGGAGGTGTCCTGGAGATGGCTAATGTAAAGTCTCGAGGAGGAGGCTTCCCGTACGGACGGAAGTGTCCCCGATGATAACGGGTCGAGATGACAGGAGACGTGGGTGATGTGTCGGCATCCATTGAAGGAGGAGGCGAGTAGATGTACTCTGACAGAGGATGATCCTCCGGTTCCTGCATGGGCACGTCTCCTGGTGGCGTCCGTTCTGGTGCTGGCATCGCGATGACGGTGAGAGGGCTGCGTTGTGAGTATTGAGAGATGCCAAAATCCCGGGCATCAGGTAGAGCCAAAAGTGGTGTGGCAGCATTCGGAACAGGCGTTGCTGGAACCCGAGGCCGAAGCTGGTCCGAATGACGCACTGCAACACCCGTGTCCATCTGGATTTCATACAGGCGTCTACCACGGTGTCGTAAGATGCGGCCCGGGCTCCTTTTTGGCCGCCTGCCATATCCGCGTACCCAGACGAGGTCGGCGGCGGTGAACCGGCCAAGGGAAGGCACCCGCGGCCATGAGGAGGGATGCCGCAGAAGATGAAGTAGCGTGCGGGGCTGTCGCCATGTAAGAGCTCAGCCAGGCTGTGATCGCCCATGGGGGTGAAACGGTAAGACGCTAGGAACTGGAGAAGTGCATCATCATCAGCAGAAGAAGTCAGAAGTTTCCGCATCTGAGCCTTAAATGTGCGGACCAGCCGTTCAGCCTCACCGTTGGATTGTGGATGGAACGGCGGGGCCGTGACATGAGTAACGCCGTGACGAGCACAAAAATCTGCAAAGTCGGAAGAGGCAAATTGCGGACCATTATCAGTAACAAGAGTAGAGGGGAGGCCTTCCAAAGAAAAAATGCGGGTGAGAGCACTGGTGGTTGCCGCGGTGGTAGGTGACGTGCAACGGACAATGAAAGGAAAGTTAGAGTAGGCGTCAATTACAAGGAGCCAATAAGTACCTAAAAAAGGTCCCGCAAAGTCAGCATGAATGCACTCCCAGGGCTTCTCAGGTGAAGGCCACGGTGACAAAGATGACTTCGGGGCAGCGGCCTGTGACGCACAAGGGCCGCAGGCAGCCACCATGTGTGCAATTTCAGAGTCAGCGCCAGGCCAGTACACATGACGGTGCGCCAGAGATTTTGTGCGAAACACACCCCAGTGCCCCTGGTGAAGGAGGCGCAAGACCGCAACACGCATAGATGCAGGTACCACTACACGCGGTGAAGCATTGTCAGTGGAGAGGAGGATAATACCATCCCTAGCCGTAAGGCGGTAGCGCAAAGTGTAGTAGTTCCGCAACGGATCAGAAGTCTTAGCGGACGGGCGATCTGGCCAACCCTCTTGAATACGGCGTAAAACCCGGGAGAGGGTAGGGTCAGAACCCGTAGCAGCTGCCAGCCTGTCCCCAGTGATGGGGAACCCGTCCACAACCCGCTGCTCGGCAACATCCAGGTGGAAACACAAAAGTTCGTCCCTATTGAATGCCTGATCAGGACCCATGGGAAGGCGAGACAAAGCATCAGCATTCGCATGTTGAGCCATTGGCCAGAAATGAATCTCATAATTGAAACGGGACAAGTAAAGAGCCCAACGCTGGAGGCGGTGTGCAGCCTTGTCGGGAAGTGACGTTGATGGATGGAACAAGGAAACAAGTGGTTTGTGATCCGTAACAAGATGAAATTTTGAGCCATAGAGAAAAACACCAAACTTATGAAGAGCATAAATAATGGCCAAAGCTTCTTTCTCAATTTGGGAATACCTTTGTTGGGCATCCGTGAGCGTTTTGGAGGCATAAGCGATGGGTTGTTCTGAACCGTCAGAAAAATGGTGTGCAAGGACTGCACCGACCCCGTATTGAGAGGCATCTGTGGCAAGAACAAGATGTTGGCCAGGTCGATAAGTAGCCAGGCATAGTCTTTAATTTCTGGAAAGCCGCGTCACATGACGCGGACCAGTGAAAAGGCACGTTTTTATGCAACAGGGGATGCAACGGCTGAGCCACCGACGCCGCAGATGGTAAAAACTTGTGATAGTATGCTATTTTCCCCAAGAAGGCCTGCAGTTCCTTAACAGATGTAGGGCGAGGAAGGGCATCGATCACAGCGACAGTGTGTTGAAACAGTTGAATACCATCGCGAGAGAGTTGGAACCCAAAGTACGTTATAGATGCCTGAAAAAATTGTGATTTCTGAAGATTACATTTAAGACTGGCAGTCTGTAAGACATTAAAAAGTGTGCGGAGATTTTGAAGATGTTCGTCAGTGGTGGAGGCAGTGACAACAATGTCGTCCATGTAATTGATACACCCAGGGACAGGGAGCAATAATTGTTCCAAGAATCACTGAAAGAGAGCAGGGGCACTAGCAACCCCGAATGGCAAGCGTTGGTATTGATAGAGGCCGAAAGGCGTGTTAAGGACCAGAAACTGCCAGGAAGCAGCATCGAGAGGAAGTTGATGATAAGCTTCTGACAGGTCAATTTTAGAAAAATACTGTCCTCCAGCGAGTTTAGTGAACAGTTCTTCAGGACGGGGCATAGGGTAAGTGTCAATGAGGCATTGAGCATTTACAGTGGCTTTGAAATCGCCACAGAGACAAATATCACCATTGGCCTTAGCAACTACAACAACAGGAGAGGACCACTCACTGGAAGTTACAGGAAGTAAGACCCCAGACGCAGTGAGACGATCCAACTCCCGTTTTACCCGATCTTGAAGGGCCACAGGAATGGGCAGAGCCCGAAAAAACTTAGGCCGAGCCGTGGGTTTGAGCATGATATGAGCTTCAAAGTCGTTCGCACAGCCTAAACCGGGAGAAAAAAGGGACGAAAATGTAGTCGACAAGGAATCCAGTTGAGCATAAGGAATAGCGTCAGAGACAATATTGACAGAGTCAACTATGGAGAACCCAAAAACGCGAAAGGCATCGAAACCAAAAAGATTTTTTTTTAGATATATTTTCCTGCATGGAATGTTTCCCTCTTATTATGCGTTCAGTTAACTAAGTAGAAATCAGTAATATCTTATCTCAGTGAGGAACTTGAAACTTTCAGCACAGGTCAGGAGCATGTAGAGGTGCTCTTCCTCTACTTGAAAAGAACAGTTGACCACGCACTGAGTAGATAGGTTCCTAGTAGAACAGTTCATAATGGGATGGAACCTCCGTGGTATACAGTCACTGTAAAGAAAACTTCTAAAGGAACAGAGATTACTGCATAATAGGTGTAAAACAAAGTGTAGGATTATAGATTGAGAGACGCTGGATGAAACATGTTTGGCTGTCAAGAGAGCAATGCATGAAGCCTTCAATGACTACTGTAGCAGAATATTGTCAAATGACATTTCACAAAATCCAAATAAATTCTGGTCGTATGTAAGGGCTGTTAGTGGCAAAAAAGTTAGTGTCCAGTCCCTAGCAAGTGAGACAGGAACTGAAATTGAGGGTAGCAAAGTAAAAGCTGAAATTCTGAACTCGATTTTCAAATGTTCCTTTGCAAATAAAAACCCAGGAGAACTGCCCCAATTCAATCCTCGTACACTGAAAAAATGAACGAAATAGGTATTAGTGTCAGTTGTGTTGAGAAACAGTTGAAATCATTAAACAAAGCTCCAGACCCCGATGGAATCACAGTCAGATTCTATATTGAATTTGTGGCTGAGTTATCCTCTCTTCTCACTGTAATCTATCCAAAAAACCTTACCTAGTTTTTGGAAAAAGTTACAGATCACACCCGTCTACAAGAAGGGTTGTAGGAGTGACAAAACTACCATCCAGTAGCCATGACATCAATTTGTTGTAGATTCTTAGAAAATATTTTGAGCTCAAACATAATGAGGTATCTCGAACGGAACTACCTTCTCGAATCAACCAGCATGGTTTTCAAAAATATAGATGATATGTAATCCAACTCTCACTTTTCTCACATAACTTGCTGAAAGCATTGGATCAAGGCAACAGGTAGATTGTGTTTCTTGATTTCCTAACAGTATTTGATTCTGTTCCACACCTACACTTACTGTGAAAAGTACGATCATATGGGGTATCAAGTGAAATACGTGACTGGATTGAGGACTTTTTGATAAGAAGGACACAGCATGTTACCTTGGATGGAGAGTCATCATCAGATGTAGAAGTAACTTCAGGTGTGCCCCAGGGAAGTGTGTTGGGGACCTTGCAGTTCTTGTCCATTAATGACCTTGCTGTAAATCAGGATTTTTGCAGATGATGCAGCTATCTGTAATGAAGTGCTATTTCAGAGAAGCTGCATAAATATTCAGTCAGATCTTGATGAGATTGCAACATGGTGCAGTGATTGGCAACTTGCTCTGAATGTTTAGAAATGTATAAACTTAGTATCCTGTGACTATAATATTGGTGAGTCACTGTCGGAATCTGCCAACTCGTACAAATACCTGTGTGTAACACTTTGTAGGAATATGAAATGGCATGATCACATAGGTTCAGTTGTGGGTAAAGCAGGTTGTAGACCTTGGTGTATTGGTATAATAATGGGGAAGTGCAATCAGTCTACTAAAGAGATGCTTACAAGTCATTCGTGTGACCCCCCCCCCCCTCCCACCCCCCCTAGACTATTGCTAAAGTGTGTGGGACTTGTACCAGATGAGACTAGCAGGAGACATTGAATGTATACAAAGAAACGCAGCATGGTCACAGGTTTGCTTAATCCATGGGAGAGTGTCACAGAGATACTGAAGGAACTGAAATGCAGACTGTTGAAGACAGGTGTAAACTATCCCAAGAAAGTGTATTAGCAAAGTTTCAAGAACTGTCTTTAAATGATTACTCTAGGGATATACCACAACCCCCCCCCCCCCCCCCCCCCCCGCCCCCACATATTGCTCTCACAGGGGTCGTGAAGATAAGATTAGAATGATTACTGCTCACACGGAGGCATTCAGACAAATTCAGACAATCATTCTTCCATGCTCCATACATGAATGAAACAGCAAGAAACCCTGATAACTGGTACAATGGGACTTACCCTGTACCATGCACCTCCTGGTGGATTGCAGATTATAAACGTAGATGTGAACTGACAGTCTTTTACATGTGCATAAGGGAAACATCTAATCACCTTTATTTTACCAAGACAAAATTTATGATTTTCTAAAGTTTCAAACCTTGACAGGAAATAATGGATTAGGCTGTCCGTAAATTATAAACTAACATTATTGTGATGATGGAAAATCTCATATAAAGACGTGAAACAAATACTAACAAAGAGATAGAGGGGCTGGCCAGTACAGCCAATAGATACACAAAACATAACAGAAAATTTACGTATCCTAGCTTTTGGAACTTTGTTCCTTCGTCAGGGAGGAGAGAGGGGAAAGAAGGGGAAGAAGAGAAAGTGGATTCAGTTACTCACAACCCAGGTTATGAAGCAACAGGGTAGAGGTAAACAGGGAGGGTAGCAAAGATGGAGGCATGGGTGTATACTCTACAGTATGTCAACATGTTGCCTTGACCTGTTTGATAACCAGGTCTGGCTCCAATTTAGTGCACACGGGACATCATCGAACAACTCCAGTGTCTCCCAAAAACAGCATTAACCATCCCTGTTTTGATGACAATGTGAAACAGGCATGGAACTTCATCCCACAAACTCATAACCAGCACAATGCATGCACGTTTGCATGCTTACATTCGGGCAGTTACACTGGATTTCAATGCATTAGTGTATCACATTTGCAATGGTGTATCTCGCACTTATATTATCCTGTCATCTTGCAATGTTAATCACTTAAATAAGTTACTTAGACATATATGTTCCTGAAATTTCATTACTCTACGTTAATTACTTTTTGGTGTTGCAAATTTTTTTTTTTTTTTTCAGTGTACATGATGACTACAATAATACATTATAATGTTTCTCCAGTGGTTTCAACATTAACTTTTTAACAGAAAAGATTTTGCTTACAGTTCATTTTTAAGTTAAGATTTCTAAACTTTTTAACAATCCATATTAAAGCTAGCAATAGTAACTATATTAATAATTGCTACTGTAAACAGTTACACATATGGACATCAGTTTTGAATAATGGGTTTTGAGTGTAAATAATGTTTTATGTAAGTGTTTGTATTGATACTTAAAATTAAATGTCATGTAATGAATGTCCACTGTTTTGTTGGATCAAGTTATTTACGAACGCGATGTACTGTGTTCTTCCATTAGAGAATGAGACTGTATTGTTTATCGGTTTCATTACAAAATGCTAATAAGCTTTTAGTTAGAAAACCTTCTATAACTAGAATTATTAATATGAGAAAAATAGGAACAATGAAGGAACGGAAGATCAGTTGCAGAAACAAGAGTAGCTCTGAGTTGCAAGAGTGGTTGCTTTTCCCACCCATGTAATTAACTGGCATTATCACCACTATTAACTTACCGTGGTTTCACATCTCATCTGTTCATTGTTCCCCATGTCCTGCCCTTGTGTTCACCCTTCCTATTAGACCATGTATGCCTCTGTTACTGTAATCGATATGTAAACAATATTTATCACATGACCTTTTTTTGTTACAGGTTGTAATATTTGACATTGCAGCTTTTGAAAATGGAGCAGGATGTTGTGCCCTCTTTCCTATTGGAGTGTTTCTCTGTGATCAGAATTGGAGGCAGACAATTCACTTGAACTTCCATTGCTGTTGTTGATGTCTTTGAATCATGTTGTTTCTTTGTGATTAATAAAAAAATTATACAATCCAATGGTTTCTTCACCTTGTCTTTAAAAATTCCAGACCTATTGTTCAAACACATATTTTGAGAGTTATGCATCTGAGCATTTTTGTGGAAAGTGCATTTCACACATACTTTCAAGATAAATTGAATAATGACCCCCATTTTGTGTGTTGGGGAAGATAATTTGATACAGCTAAATGCATATACAGGTACACACATTTGCTCGTGCCTGAGACAAAGTGAGAGTGATTCAAAGGAAGAATTCACTACTTTTTACCTAATTTCTGAATAACTCGTACTTTCGTCAGAAATGTCACAATGCAAAGTTGATTAGATAAAGGGACAAAAATGAGAGCAAAATATAATTTGAATATCAGAAAAAATAACCAATTAGTGTTTGTGTAATACTTTACGGCAAGCCTAAAATTAATTTTTAAGCATTGGGATATCTGGGATGGAATAACAATAATATGGAATAGGATAGCTTTCTGCTCCCCACCTAGAGGAGACACTGAGTGGCAGACTGGCACATTGAAGGAAGATTTTTAGATATTAGAAAGTATGGGACAGTCCTCATCTAGCAGGTGTGGTGGTGTGAGGCCGGGGTGGGAGCAGGTAAAGGCCTAGATATGTGAGACAGAGAGACTAGCAAAGGTTTAGGTAACGGGGTTTACAGGAGTGAAGAATATGTCGCAGCTAGAGTTTCTAGGCTTCGTTCCTGTGGCCCCACACCTCAATGCCCTCCCCTGCTCCCATTCCAACCTCACACACTATTACGTCCCCCTAGTACACTTCTCTCTGTCTGTCCACCTCCACACTCCCAACCAGCAGAGACTCCCTATGCTGAGGTGGGCTCTGTCCATTAGATTACACTCGTAAGATGAAAATAAACATTATGCAGCATGAAAGAATTATCTGTGTGGGATGGAAATATGTAGATGTGATGTACGTGCACAGACAAAAAAAATAAAATAAAATAAAATAAAATAAAAATTACAATGTCAGAAAAATTGAATGATTTATTCAAGAGAAAGAGCTTCACAAATTGAGCAAGTTGGTCCACCTCTGACTCTTGAGCAAGTTTGGCATTGATAGATTTGTTGGATGTCCTACTGAGGGACATCAAGCCAAATTCTATCCAAGTGGCACATTGTATTGTCTAAATCATGAGCTGGTTGGGTGGCCCTGCCCATAATGCCGCAGACATACTCAGTTGGGGAGAGATCCCGTGACCTAGCTGGCGAAGATAAGGTGTGGCAAGTATGAAGACAAATTGCGTGTGGGCAGGCATTATCTTGCTGAAATGTAAGCAAATGATGGCTTGTCATGACGAGAAACAAAATGGGGTTTATAATATCGTCAACAGATGTCTGTGTTGTAATGGTGACACAGATGACAACCAAAGAGGTCCTGTTATGAAAAGAAATGGCACAGTAGACCATCAGTCCTCGTTTGGCTGTATGGCAGCCAGCAGCCGGGTTGGTATCGCACTGCTATCTGGTGTGCCCCCAGGCACGTCCCTGGTCTGGAATTGCATTGACTGGAATATAATTGGCTTCAGTGATGAGTCCCACTATGAACTGAGCATCAATGATCATCACAGATGCGTCTGAAGACGCCCCAGATGGTGGGATACCACCGTGAATGCCACATCCCATACGGTCCAACTACCAGGACTGATGATCTGGGGTGCGATTTCTTTTCGTAACAGATCACTTTTGGTCAACAGACAACTATGCTGTAAGGGTGACATGGATGTCACCCCTACAGCATAGTTGTCTGTTGACAATACTGTACATCCTATTTTGTTTCCCTTCTTGGCAAGCCATACATTGCTTACATTTCAGCAAGATAATGCCTGTCTGCACACAGCTTGTCCTCATGCTTGCCAAACCCTACCTTGGCCAGCAAAGTTGCTGGATCTCTCCCCAATTGAGAATGTAAGGAGCATTATGGGCAGGGCCGTTAGACCACCTCGGGATTTTGACTATCTACAGTGACATTTGAATAGAATTTGGCATGATGTCCCTCTGTTGGACATCCAACAACTCTATCAGCCAGAGCCAAGCTTGTATAAGGGCCAGAGGTGGACCATCTCATCCAATTTGTGATGTTCTTTCTCTTGAATAAATCATCCAGTTTTTTCTGAAACTGTAATTATTTTTCTGTCTTCACATGTATGTCACATTTACTGATTTCAGCCCTATTTGGTATTTCGATAATTCCTTCAGTACCTAAGTGTTTTTTTGAGTATATAGTATCTGACAGTTTCTTTTTTTTCAGAATGCTTGTCTGCTGCCCATTGCCTGCTCTAACTGGTGAGTAGCAATCTGTCCTATTTCATATTGTTAGAATTATCTTTTGACACTCAATATTTATGATGCAAGCAAACTGTTATTGCCACTTGACATGATGGTGAATGGTACTCTGTTAGCCATTGGCACAAATGGATTGACATGATAAAACAAGGGTCCACAGCTATTACAAACTTTTTGAATGTGATAAATACAGCTTACTGCTGTCAATACTTCTGTTAATTACATTTTTGATCGTTTGTTATTTTCAAGCATACATGTCAGGTGCTACGACACCTTTGAATTACTGCAAATGGACAAAGATGACCAGACTCATTTCTCTTCAGTAGAAACAACTATCGACAAGAGAAGAAACTTAATGTCACTCAAATCTACTTTTTCATTGGTAGAGATTTTTCACTCATGGGATTAGCAGCAGAGATTAAAAAGAAGCAGCAGCAAACAGATCCAAGGCATCCATTGTTTGGAACTCATGTTCTTCCATCACAACTCCTTATAATAGTATCAGCTCTGGAGAACTAAGTCCCAATTCATTTTCTTGTAACAAAACAGATTGCCATTACCTTGCAGTTAAAAATGGGAAGCTTTACATGAATGTCCTACATGCAGTTTTTTTATACTTGTGCTCTTTGAGTTCCTGTCCTAGAATACATTAAAATATTAAAAAATGTGTAAATTAATCTTTGAAACAATCCAAACCTTTCAATGGAAACCAGGAAAGACTTAGAAACATTATCATTAAAAAAAAAAAATCAAGGAAAGATAATGTAAGGAACAATCAGGGAAAGTCTGCTGTACCCTTCCTGTTGTGTACTGTGTTATTGTTATTCTTAATTTTTTAAAATTTGATAATGGCCATTAAAGACCATGCAGAATAGCAATTGCACATTACTAGAAGCTGCCTTTGCATTCTTCCTCCAACAGCCCGTTGTATTTGCTCAGCGTAGAAGCCTTTAAAGTTGTAACTCTGGTCGGTCTGAGACGCCGCCTAGATTTAATCCAGCCTGTCAAAGATCCCTTTGTCATTCCCCTGAACTACGTCAGAAACTTAAAGGTTGTTACCAAGAGTATTAAAAATCTGTTTTGTCAACCTGACCTTCAAACTTTCGTCTTCCTGGCTCGACTGGTGCAGGCAGTATTTCTCGATTTCTGAACAGCTTTTGACTTAGTGCCAGATTGATGCTTATTATCAAAATTGCTACTGTGAGGGGTATCGAGTGAAATTTGTCACTGGAATTGAGGATATTTTGGTAGGAATGACTTACATGTTATCTTGGCTGGGGAGTCATCATCTGATGTAGAAGTAACCTCAGATGTGTCATAGAGAGGTATGTTGTGACCATTGCTGTTCATGTTCATGTACATTAATGACTTTGCAGACAATATTAATAGTAAAGCACTCTTTTCACAGATAGTGCATTTATCTAGAATAAAGCACAGTCTGAAAGAAATTGTACAAACATTCGTCAGATCTTGATAATTTCAAACTTTCTTTTAAATGTTCAGACATGTAAAATCGTGCATTTTGCAAAATGAAGAAAACGCAGTGTGGTATGACTACAGTATCAGGGTGTCTTGCTTGGATTAAGTCTATTCATACAATTACCTGGGTGGAGCACTTTGTAGGGATATGAAATGGAACAGTCATATAGGCCCACTCAGGGGTAAGGCAGGCGAAAGACTTAGATTTTTTTTGGTAGAATACCATAGAAATGCAGTCATTCTACAAATCATTTGTATAATCCATCCTAGAATATTGCTCAAATGTGTGGGACCCGTATCAAAATGGATTAATGGGTGATTTGAACGCATGCAGAGAAGGGCAGATCAAATGGTCACAGGTTTGTTTGACCCAAGGGAGAGTGTCACAGAGATGCTGAAATAACTGAATTGGCAGACGCCTCAAGATAAGATGTACACTATCCTAAGAAAGTATGCTTACCAAAAGACGACTCTAGAATATGTTACAACCTTGTAACTATTGCTCCCATAGGGACCGTGAGGACAATATTAGATTAATTACAGCATGCAGAGAAAGATTTAAATGGTCTTGAAACATGAACAAGCTTTAATATCTGGTACAGTGAGATGTACCCTCTGTCATACTCTTCATAGTGGTTTGCAGAGTGTGGATGAACATGTAGATAGCATCATCCAGAACGCAATCAACGTGTATCTGAAACTTGAGCTTGTCCTAGTGTGTAGTGTCACAAACGTTTTGACATTATTATACATACTTCTGCCACTGGGGCAATCGTAGGTAATGACTAATTTGGCAGTAATATGCAGTGCTAGATTTGTTAAAAGAAAAAGAAATAGACTTCTTAACATGTATTTATGGTAAGTAGCACTCTATCATTTCCTATATTTCTAAGTTCCTACCGAGAGTTTCCATAGTTTGATTTAGACTTCTGAAAAAGTTATAACACTTTTCTGAGCTTTTTAAAAGTGTGAATACAACATTTGTGTCTTACCGCTTCAACTAGAGCAAAAGTTCTATTGTACCACATCTCAAAATATTTGGGTCTAATTTTTTTCGTCATCAGCGGTATACTGTCACAAATCAAGACTTGGTTATGTGTATTGTTAGATTTTGTTTATTATTATTTACGTGGGGTGCATGAGCAATGCAGCTGACTGGGATTCACCTGCTGCAAGTCATAGACTGACTGCTGCTGTGTTCACTGCCTGGGTCAAAGGTGCTGAAAGGATGTGCTCATTGATGCTATGGAGACACTGTTCTGTGTTTTACTTTAATGACAATTATTGTCAGTTTCTTTTTGTTTTGTTTATAAGAAAGGAATGAGGACATCATTAGATCTTTTGAAGAGTACACAACATAAATCACAAAATGTTATATCTGTATTAGCAAAAAATTGGACTACATTGTATGATAGAGATGAAAAAGAAACTGTGATTAAATTCTTTCTGTGTTAGATTCCTGAACCTGCCGATCTTTGAGAGAGAGAGAGAGAGGGAGAGAGACAGAGAGAGAGAGAGAGAGAGAGAGGGGGGATGGGATTTAATTGTATCTCCCCATGCAGCTGTAGCATTTTGGCATGTCGTACATTGGTCAGATCATAAGAACCTTGGAGGACTCGTATGTAGGGCATAAGCAACACACACACACACACACACACACACACACACACACACACACTCAATAATAGTCAAGAAAATTTGCAACCGCAAAATATTGCCTCGGTACAGGTCATAGAATCTAATATACAACACAAATATTTCAATATGCATATCCAGTTACTGGAATAGTGTTATTAAGAAATCTGTTGAGAGACAGAAGTTTTTGCTTAAATTCTTATAATTTACACCAGATGATGTACAAAATAAACTCCAAATTACTGTAACAACATAGTGCACAAGGCACATATTCATTTTATAATTACAACAATCATACCCCAAACTATAACAATTAAAATATTGAAGACCAGCATTTAATTTTAGCTGCTACAAAATTACGTCACACTCAACAATCATTTAATTCACTTCTTTAACATAACAATTTAATTTAAAAAAGACAACAAATAACATTTTTAAGTACAATATTCAAGTTTAGGTGCTGCAAAGATGCATAACAATCATCTATGTTTCAACATTATCATAAAAAATACAACATAAAAAAGAAGACCTGATTGTAGATCATGGGTGGGCTACGTAAAATAAATGACAAAAATCAGCAGCTGTAAAAGGCAGATTTTTTTCCAACTACAACCAATTCCTCCATTTTACAACAGCATAAATGGATACAGCTCTTTTTCCCCAAATTTGTTGCTTCAGATTATTAGTGTCATAATGAAGTCTTTTAAGAATTAGAGGCACAAACAGATTAATAAATACAAACAAAAGCAGGAATATTCAATTTGCTCAAGGCTACCAAATGAAGGAAGAAAGGGGGCTAGGGATTGTTTGCATCATTCCTAGACTCAAAACCCTAAGCAAAAGAAACAGTGATGATAGCATTGATTTAAAATCATGTCAGAAAAGACGGCAGCTAATTCTAGGTGATGCTCCATAAAGCCATGGTCTCACATTGTCAAACCCCTGCAGGATTGTTTGAGGGACAATGATTTGACATTGATTGTTAAGTCAAAAAGGCAATGCATCTCTGACTGAAGAAACAATCAAAAATATATTCTTTTAATGGAATATTTACATTGCAGTGTACTGATCTGAGAAACATACTGAAAAGAAACATGACTATGTTGAGAAATTTTCATTTTGTATTTTCTTATATTAGTAACCGCAGTACATGAAAAAAGTGACACTCAACATTTGAGTTAACTGAAAGATGAAAGATTAGGGTTTCATGCCCTGCCGATCCTTGTCCCCAAACGGGGACAGCCTGCAAACAGAATTCTACCAACCAGCTTGGACTGAAAACATAACACACAAGAATCGTGCCCGTGAGTGTAGATGACACTCGGAATATCACGCAACACGGATACCCGAGGATGATGTCTGTCAGAGCAGATTGCAGATGAAGCACGAAGGCAGAGGGAACAAATTACAGACCTGCTCCATCTGACGGTCAGTCTCAAGTAGCACTTTGTGAAAGCAACAACTAATGTCACCGAAATATGCGAGGAAGACAATGATGTCCGACTGTGCAAAGGACAACTCGGGAATTTCAGCAAACTTCTGGGAAAACCTGAAGAATTAAATTGACAGAAACCTGTTCTGGATTGGTAACTTACAAAATAAAACATTTTCAATCTCTGGACAAGTCACACACAAGAAAGATAATAGGCCTTTAAAAAAGAGGATACCATACAGTGTAAAGCTGAAACATGTAAATTAGCCTGGCCAATATGCTCTGCACCTGAGCAAAAGTGTCAATGAAGTGGTGCACCTTTTAGGAACTGTTAAAAAAGTGTCATTTTACATCAATGAACACAGCAATAACAACCTGATCCTAGGAGAAAAGAGCTGATACACACTATTTATTTAAGAATGAACACTTCACCTCAACTTTCACAGCATGGGACCATCAAAAATTGAGACAATAGAGCAACACAGAGGACACAACCACACAGCTGGGGGAGGGCACAGAGAGAGAGAGAGAGATTTGGAATTCGGTACAGTTACGTTGCAAATTTCAAACTCACAGTTATTCATCTAACAGATGTGCTTTTTAAAGGTACGGTTCAAGAAATGCTGCACATGCAATGCCCGGGATTGTAGCGACGCCACTGTACTTTGGGAGGAGAGTGACAAAAATACTGACAGTGACAAAACAATGAATGTTAGTGAAGTTAAGAGTGTCTTACATGAAAACTGCAATTGAAAGCTTTGTTTTTGTGTGTAATTTATCTACAGTGTACTACAAAAAAACTGGTTAAGGGTAAATCACATTTTGAAAAGCTTTTGTAAATGGGCAACTTGACAAATTATTTTTAATTAAGTTTCTCTCTTTTTCGAAATTAAAGGTGCAACTCATATTCAGGCCAATTCGATGTGTATATAATTTATGATAACTATGAACAGACTTTGAAATTTGCCTACATCACACCAGGTATACTTAACTTATTTCACTGCCCCACGCAGATGCTCATGTCCGGTGGAAGTCTCCTCTAGTTCCCCCACTTTTGGCCAGAAGCATTATTTCAGATATCACAATGTCATGACTCACAGCTTTGCACATATCGTACACTGTTAAGGCAGACACCGATACAGCAGTGAGAGCTTCCATCTCCACACCCGTCTGCCCTCTACACTTTGCCGTGCCAGTTACAATCACACAGTTGAGAGCAGAGTCCAGTTCAATGTCCACAGCCACAGAGGATAAAGATATGTTATGACACAGAGGGATAAGGCTGGACGTCTGCTTGGACCCCACAATTCCCGCCAGGCGAGCAACGCTAAGTACCTTCAGGCCATTTTCTCGTATTTGTTTCATCAGTTCGGGTCCCACAAAAACCTTTGCTCGTGCTGTAGCAGTCCGTTCTGTCACCAGCTTCAAACCCACGTCGACCATTTTCGCCCTGCCGGTCCGGTCAACATGAGTCAGACTTCCGGACTGTGCTCCCAAACTGCAGAAACGGCAAGAGAAGACAGAGGGCTGTGCTCTATGTGTTTGTCTTGTTAGGAGTCCTGTATTGCACATAATGCTTGGGGTACAGGGAAGCAAAAGAAACTGTTTTCTAGATTCAGTCACTACACTCAAATTATGTGACAACAACTGAGACATCTGTGTATCCGACACAAACAGGGGCGAAATATTGGTATCTGAGAAGAAGTACTTTTGAAAATCTTGTTTCTGAAGGTTTAACAACTTCCGACTTTGTGCCTTCACAACATCACTACAGCCATCAAGTTCAGTGCCACCTGGAACAAAAATACAAGCTGTAACAAAGAACTCTTCATAATCTGAAAATAGGTTAATTCCTTTACTGGATTTTGGGTAATTTACCAAAGCCACAAAACAGTTAATTATTATGATATATGACCGTGTGCTTACTGGATGAAAGGCTATTGGTTATTATGCGTTGTTCTGCTGTGGTTTCGGGAGTATTTCAACCGAATGCGGCTGTTCTGAGACGGAATAGCTAATGATTGAAAGTTTGTCTATTATTAAGTATCACAAAGGTTGCGATGTACAACTGATATATATTTCCTACTAACACACAAATTCTGAGGCTGTTGCTACCTTTGCCTTACACGTCTAATTGTGGTTATCTCTTTTTATTGATTGCTGATTTTCAGCACTTTGTCACAGGCAATGCTGATGGTTAACATTCACAACAATCCTCACTGCAATCCATGGTTGTTGCTGGCTGACGCGGTTGACACGAAACACGTAATTTGGCACTTGTCACTTTCTGTTTCATATCACTCGCGAATCGGCATTAGTGAGAGTCAACCCCACGACGATCAGGGGGACGTGCTCACTCGTCATACTCCAGTGAATTTTACCGTTTACAACTCACTAGACCACCATTCTTGGCCGTCTTTCCCACTCTACTTCTCACTCGACACTCTACCATACTACTGCGCACTCAGCACTAGTCTCACTGCCTACTGCAGCGCTCGACAATCGACTCCTGTCCGCTATCGACCTGGGCGTCAGATACTAGAATCTATGTTTGTGGGATCACGGATCCCTTACAGTGTTCAAGACAAGTTCTTTGAACCTTAATGATCTGTGATGATTCTTTTCTTTCCTAAGCTAAGGTCGAAAATCTGTTTTGTCTGCAGAAGTGTGCAATATGAATATTACACAAAGTTGATAGGAACATCTCACATAAATCTCCTCAGTGGCTGTAGATTTCACAATCTTGCAGGAGTGGATATAAGGGGAGGTCATTGCAATGATGATAACTACCACCCACTTCCCAAACAACATATTATACTGGGGTGCCCTTAAGAAGGCAGCAGTGTGGTTCATTCCGTGCAGAAAGAGATGGGGAATGCTTTATGGTGCTGTCTGTGTGTTCTCTCTCTCTCTCTCTTTCTCTCTGTCCCACGACTCACATTTCAGCTACTTCCAACCCTCGTATCTGGCACAGGCCACTGTGTCTGCTTCTGACTCTGCCTAGTAGAATTTATGCGGTCGGAAAGCTATCGCTGTTGCTTTCTAATGTAATACTTGTCATGTTTCCTTTATGCCAGCCATTGTGAACACTAATGGCTAAGTAACCTCACCATACCTAAATGCCTTGTATCGTACACGCACCCCAAAATGCACACTACAGACAGATGTGGCAGAACGACACGATGTCTTTATATTTTTTACTTCACCAATTTCCAAATGCACACATACCTTTTGGAGAAGGAGGTAGCATGGAAACAGAAGTGTGTCAAAAATGCCAAGTTCTTCCAGCAATGACAAGCTACATGTAATAAAGGACACTTTTCAGTTGCTCGTGCTAGGGTCTGCCCACAAGGACATGCTTTTGGTCTGATTGACAACATTCCAGCCGGGTAAAGCTGCACACCACTGGGTTGAACATACCAGGTGTCAACAACAGATCCGATACAACAACAACAGAAAGAATGACTTCCCGAACACAGTTGGAAATCATTGACAGAAACAGTATTCCCCTCATTCACATGTGTTTGCAGACCTCTGTTCAGTCATAATGTTTATTGAAATGATGATGGTGAGCACACACTTTGACAGAGTTCAACTTGGTTGCTACGTGATTGTTCAGATTTTTCCTTCTTTCCTCCTCCCTTTTCTCTTCCCAAAATCGTTTCATTCATTGACTGTGTTCTTGTTTCCTTTGATATGTACATATTTTCTCTGTTTTCTTCCTTCCCTTTACTTCAAGTTTTATGTTCATAATTTTGATTCTGAATTTGTCTCTTTCATTCATCATTTCCATTCTGATTCCTGCTTGTTTTAGCCTTCTTCTATTTCTTGAAACCAACTGGTTTTTTTTTTTATTTAGGCATTTACTACATCCTAAATCCCTTTGTGAATCTGTTGCTGTTCATTGTGTGTATGTGTCCACAGAATGTTAGTCGGTGTTTTCTGATTGTGACTGAATCTGCCTCTGTGTTCTTATAATTCTCTGGTTGATCTCTTTATCCATATGCCATCTCTGTACACTGCTCCAAAAAATTTTCTGAGGATTTTGCATTGTATTCTTTCTGCTTTGTGGTGCCTGGTCCTCAGATTGTGGTCATTTCTGATGCGAAGAGTGCTTCTGATACTATAACTGTATTGTAGCGCATGTGTTTGCCTTGTACTGAAATGTTTCTTTTATTATAGTGTGTCCATGTCAGTTTGTACACTTTCTGAAGTTCTTTTGTTTGTCCTATGTTTTCTTCCTTCTTTGATCCACCTATTTGTATTGTTACTATTATATTGAATAATTTAATATATTTTTGTGTGTTTATTATTGTTATTAAAATTGTAGATGTCTGTCGTATGCTAACAGTGAGGTTGCTAGCGAGTTGCATTTTTGAGGGAAGCTGGGTGAGGGGGGTGGAAACAATAACAAACCATCACTCCCCCCCCCCCCCCCCCCAAATAACCAAACCCTGGGTGCCAATACATTTGCTCTGTATAGGTGTTTGTGCCCAGAAGTAAGAGTCAATTTAGCAAAAAAAGGCAAAGGAAAGCTTCATGTTCTGGCCCACATCAAAACCAGATGACCTACCACAGTGTAATCCTCTGCAATGGCATCACTGAAATCAGTATCGTGGGGGGGGGGGGGGGGGGGGGGGTGAGTCAGCACACCCTGTTCTGGTCACTGCCAGCTTTCTTGACCTCAGAGTCACTACGCCTCAGTCCAACAGTTCCTCAATGGGCATCACAAGGCTTGGTGCACCTCGTTCCAGTCCTCCCACCAAGGAAAACTACGTGCAGTACTACGGGTGAGTCGCAGCTGAGCAGCTGCCTTCCCCCTGTACCTGCAGTAGCTGCGAGAGGATATTTGTGTTACATATACGCTAAAACTGGCGTAGATGCCACAGGACACTCTTTGGAGTGTCACTAATAAGCACACGCTGCTACACACTTGACAGTGCTAGGTGGCGAAGAGTTCTGGCTCAAAGTTCCTGCAACTGTGGTTGGAACTTCCCCAGTGTGACTCTCCCATTCTTTAATAGGGTATTTCAGTGTCCGAGGCACGTTCACATTGGACAACACTGTCCAGTACAGGCCTGCTGTCTACCACCCGTGCTCTCTTGCACTGTGCATTGCATCTTGCACAAGTGAGTCATAAGGACTCCCCTCTTCTGTATGTACACTAAAAAAGCAAAATTGTCTTTTCAGACGAAAAAGTAAAATTGTCTCATATCCACATTCTATCCTTAAAAGTATCCTTATGTGTGGGAGACGGCAGATCCACCGAACAGATCCCACCCAACGACCCGTAGCAAGACTGCAGCACAAGAGGCAGGAGTGCCATCTGTTCCCTTCAATGTTTCTGTCTTGCTTTGCCACCTATCAGTAAGTGATGAACCAGGTAAATCTGGACTTTGCTGCCACAAATCAAGAAGCAATGGCTCGGAGACAGCATGAGCTCATTGTCCAACTGACGGGTGGAAGCAACGCAACAGCAACAGCAACACCAACACCAGTCACACCACCAGTGAATATACTAGAGAGGCCCTCAATATCACCGCAGTAGTCCTCGAGCTGGAAGTGACAGCTCCGTGGAACAAAGATGGACCTTCGAAGCTGGTGGGTCCAAAATGCAATCAGCAGCAACATACACGAACAACTGAGCCTACTGACTCACACGGCAAATGCAGCGTGCTTTTACCAACACCAGTTCTGAGCATCGGTAATATGAGCGCCCATACAAACAATTTTGCAGCACCTCAACTACACAACACTAACCCAGCCGCTACGCAGAACACTACACCGACTGGCTTCCCACTGGTCATAATACACAATTACACTTGCCTCGGCAAGCTAAACAAGACATTTGTAGAATGTCACTCCCCACCATATACCAAACACAAAACTCACAAGGGACCATGTATCACTGTATGTATGCAACAAAACAGATTGCACAAATCTCCTGAAATTCGTCAAAGCTGGGGGAATTGAGTATCATAAATATAGCACCCAAGGGGGAAAAACTCGAATGTACATCATGAAAGGAGTTGACACCACAACCCTCAATGACATTCTTCATGGTATAATCACAGCTCTCAGCTGGGACTGTGAGAGCATGAGATGAATTCTGGGATTCGTGACACACAGACTGCAGCCAAACTATTTAGTGGATTTGGACGACACAGCTTACTCATGCAACTTTCTGACGCAGATGCTCCTGCTTCACATGGTCGTAGTAGAAATATACACACTTCCGTGTGTCCCCCAACAGTGCCACAACTGCCAGCAGATTGGCCGTGCGGCACCCGATGTGAACTGGCACACAGTGCTGCAAATGCACTGGTAACCATGTAGCGCGACACTTTAAACTTGGTACAACTATCAAATGTACCAAATGTGGAGGGGTCCATGTGCAAACTACAGATGGTGTGCAGCATACAAAGAAGCTCTAAGGTGCAAAAGTGCCAAAGAC
This sequence comes from Schistocerca americana, assembly GCF_021461395.2. Taxonomy (NCBI): domain Eukaryota; kingdom Metazoa; phylum Arthropoda; class Insecta; order Orthoptera; family Acrididae; genus Schistocerca; species Schistocerca americana. The sequence goes on along the minus strand of NC_060121.1, from coordinate 11,468,999 downwards.
AGACAAGTGGTAACCAGAACAGCTCCAAGACACTCCCCACCCCCCAACCAGTAAGGTGTGGAATCTCTTTTACTGGCATTGTCAGTGGAAGTGGATGAACTGAGGATGCACAGAGCTCCACAAACTCATGGCACACTCCCACAACAACAGAACCACAACCCACACCTGCAATGCTAGAAACTGCCCCTGTTCTGATGACAACACTGCCGGTCCCAGACAACACCAAGTCAACTCTGTCTAGGCCAGATTGTGACACTCGTGATATCACAGAAGACACACCCAAACTAGGGCAACCACAAACACACGAAATGAAACAGAGGTACCCAAAAAACAAAAGAGGGGACACTATCACACCACAACAAATACACCAACAACAGACCAGACAAACATAGGAACACATTAAAAGGAACAATGTAACCGTAACTCACACTCTTGCCCCCCTCACCACAGCAATAACACAGGTGACCCCAGATGAAATACGAACCATGAATAACACACAAGCCAGCCCATCCAGTACACCAACATAAGGACCACCAGCCACCAACACCACCGCCAACACTTTGGCTGACATAACAAACATTCTCACCACAATCAGAGGCATAGTGGAGACACTATTCCCCACTCACGTGGCTTAAGATCCTCTTGAGGCTCTTCATCGTAACACATGCACAAACTCATGACGGCTACACCCAGCCAGTGCATGGCTGCTATACAAACTGCTATCACCACACTGCCCACACTCTTCCATAGATAATACACCACAAAACACAAACAACAGTACTTTGACTCAGATGCTATTCTGGAATGCAGATGGGATTGGCAACAAAAGGGCAGAGCTAGCTGCATTTATGGAGGAGAAGGGAATCTGGAATGCTCTCATGAACAAAGCTTAACTCCAGTCACACAAACAACTACTCTTCCCAAGATATTACATCTACTGTACTGACCACCTGAAGGCACAACTGTGGGTGGAACAGCAATCATCATATATTGAGACAAAGAATACACAAATGTTAAGATTCCTGAACCTGCAAGACTAGAAGCCACAGCTGTTAGGGTCAAGTCAACTGAGTGAACACTACATTGATATCGATATACAATTGATGTGGTAACATCATAACAAGCGATATCAGCACAATACTCAACATAGCATAGTGACTAATAGCCACTGGTGATCTTAATGCTAAACACTCTGCTTGGAACTAACAAAGATCAAACACCATTAGCAAAAAAACTATGCGAACATGCACTGCGCCCAAACTACATTACACTAGTGCCAGCTGAGGTGACACTTAAAACAGGGAACAGACACTAAATGTGATAGACATTAGATGTGATTGGCATTATAGTCACAATCAACATTGAAATTATACATGATTTGGCCTCACCAAACACCTGTAATACTTTACTTGGAAGAAACACAGCAGTATGATGAATCTCACAGGATACTGAGCTACAAGCGTGTGAATTGGGCATTGTTCAAGGAAATGCTTGAAAAGTCATATCCCACAAATTCCCAAAATTACACAAAGCAGGAAACTTGTTGAAGCTGTCAAAGCCCTTACCACCGCCTTACAGACCAGCATACTCCATGGAGGAGAAGCATGAGCTGATGACCAGAACACTAGCAACATCATTCACACTGAATCTGGCTCCTTCCAATCCAGTACTGCTACTTGAAATGAACCAGGAGGTTACATGGCTTGTAACCCAGCCCACGTGCAATGTAACAATACATACTGCTACACATGAAATTACACAGGTTATTAAGCACAAAACAGCTAGAAAAGCTCCTGGTCCCAATCACTTTCAAAACCGTGTCACCCAGGAGTTCACAAATAAAGCTATAGAGCATCTCACACATATGACGAATACCATTCTACAACATCAACACTTCCCTGTCCTGGTGTTCAGGAAGCCAGGGAAATACCACTCCCTACCACAAAATTATGGAGCCATCAGCCTGCTGAGCTCCCTGAATAAGATTGTTGAGAAGATGATTCTCAAACATCTTACTATGCACTGCAACACCAATCACTCGCTGAGACTGGAGCAATTTGGATTCTGCAATCACCACTCCACAACACAACAACTCCTCGGTGTAGTAGAACATATTACACACACCCCCAACACCAACAAAGCTACAGGAGTGCTGTTCTTGGTCTTCAGTCATCTACGGCACAATCGTCTCATTCGCAAACTCTGCACTGCTAGTCTCTCCAACGAGTTCATGCATCTTACACACTCATATCTCACACACAGAAGCTTCAACACCGACGTTCAGGGCAAACAGTCAACACAACACAGTATACAAGTGAGAGTACCCCAAGGCAGCATCCAAGGGCCCCTCTTGTTTAATCTCTACGTCAATGACTTTCCAACTGAACAAAACACAATGGCAACCATCTACGCAGATGACATTACCATCCTAGTGCAAGACTGGAAACCATCAGGCATAATTCGCAACTGCAAACAAAACTGCCTAGCTGGAACGACAGTGTGTTAAAGCAAATTCTGACAAGTGTGAAGCAGTTCTGTTCACTGACAAACCATAACAACTGCACAAACATTAAGTGTTCTGGCATACCCACAAGCTCTGGAATGAAAATTAAGATTGCAAGAGCTAAGAAGGCAGTGAACACACCGTCAGCCAATAGCCCACTGGCAAGGACCACACCACGACGGGAGCAGGCCACTAGACAAAGAGAATATAAGTGCCGCTCCTGCCAGCCTCGGCCACTCAGTATTTGGACAGGATTAGGACAGTATACGGACAGGCCTAGCGCTGAATGCTACAATAACAGTTATTAGTGATCCACAAACTGTGTGTCAAACTTGCACGAACATTGTACATAGCAAAGGACTCGGATTTATACTGCATGTCGCCTATTGCTTGCGACACCATTGTAAATTCCAGGTTAAGCATTGTCAAACTTCTTATTTGTAATAAAAACTATTAATGTTGTTTGCTTGAATTGTTGTATAGCATTTTGAGAATGCAGCATCCTTTAGGCACCCTATATGAGATGAGTGGGCAGGACCCCACATTAAGACTGAAGACAAATAACACTACACACACGCCCAATACGTTTCAGTGTGAAAGTCAAATACTTCAGTGACTGGCCAACTGAGCAAATGCAAGGCTCAAACAGTGTTACTCTAAGCTCAACAGGTAAAGCACACTGAATAGGAGGGTATCGAGGTCTGTGTACATGATACTGATTAGATCCATGATGATACATGCAGCTGCAGTCTGGGGTTATGTGGCTCTGACCGCCTGTGCCGCCTACAGGTGATACACAACGAAGTGCACCACAGTCCACACACACTGTCGATCTTCACAGAGAATACTGCCTTGAGACTCACACACAGATATTGAAAAAACTCACCACATGACTGTAAAGGAACTTGAGACACTCTGACAATTATTTCATTCTTAACCTGGGAAACTATGACCACAACCACGGGTGAAAACACAACTGCTGAAAAACACTTCTATCTAGGGACAATTAATCACCTGTGGACAGCACAAGCTCACAGACAAAATAAACACTGGTGAATCCCTGCATTACAGCAAAACTAAATGGCATTGCCAGCTGCAAATATCTAGCTGACCAACTGGCAATACGGGAAAGCAGTATTGCACACTAAACATAAACATATCCAACCAAACCTCTTTATGGCCAATTGACCACTCGTATAACGACCTTGGCATGTTACAAGTACAGATGCTGCAGGTGGCCCAGGAGACACTCAGGTGCACAGCCCAGGAGTACCCCTCCTCAATAGGACTGACACTCGTAAAGAGTGTTTTAAGCTGCGACAATGGTATCGAGCATCGCATGATACCCAAAACTAACGACAACCTCACCCTTGCAGACAGAAAGAAACTGTTACTGCTCTTACTATCTGTCCAGACTATTGCAGAAGTTCTTTTCCTTTGGTGCTTGCCTCGGCACTTTTCTCCCTCTGCCCTTAAAACTGCTACGTTCTGCTCACTTCTCGACCACTTCTATCGCCTCAAAGTGCCTGTATTAGTGGGTAATCCTACGGACAACATCATGACCCCACATCCTATGCACTTCTCAATTGTAACGAAGCAAACGGAGGTGATGGTAGAACTTTGGTGATGGTCACCATGTCAGTGTGGGTGTGGAGTAGCTTCGCCCCTTAAAAAAAAAGGCATCACCACGAATTGGACCTGGGTCCTCCACATAGCAGCAAGATATGCTGACCTTGAGCTGCTGAAATGGACAAGAGAGAATTTAGCATTAATTGCAAAGTTTGCAACCATAACAATCACAATATAAATAATTTCCATAGAGAATATGCATTGAAGCTTAGGGTTAAGAAAACTGTTTTATATTCAGGTGCAACACCCTTTTAACATCTGCCAGCCGACATTAGGAGCAGTCGGGAAATCCCCAAATATTCAAAAATAAAGTAAAAAATGTTTTATTAGCCAGTACACCAATAATTTACCTGGATATGTGAATTTACCTACCTGTCCCACCTCAAATACACAACACACAAACACTTTCTAACAGAAGACCATATTTAGCCATGCAACATATTCTCTAGGAGCAGACAGGAATGCCTTTTGAAGTGGTGATTACATCATAATAATAGCCTATGTGCAGGTACGGTTGGTCCTCCACAGAACAGAAACTACTGTACCGGTCCCAACGTGGCATTGACAGCATAAAGGGCATTGCACAAGAAGGAAGTATATGAATTTATCAGAATAAGTTTAGATGACAGTGTCCTGTGTAAAATTAAATGCCCATTTAGCATGAAGTATTAAATCAAAATAGTGGCAGAGCAGTTTAAGTAGCAGAGCATTGGCTTTTTTCAAGTAGTTGCTTCTCTGTATATTTATAAAAATAAAATGATGTAGAACTGATCCCCCTGAATAATGATTAATGTGAGCAGATTAGTAGTAGATGAAAATGGTTGTTAGTAGTTCAGTGGCACTTCTCACTTACTCGTTTTACACCCCTGAAGGCACTCATCGGTGATGGAGCTGCTGGAATATTACATGTGAATGAATGGCTGAACTCGATAATTTTCAAGGTATTCAATATTCTTGTACAGTGCATTCAAAACAAAGTTATATAAAAATGAAGAGGGATGTGTACTTCATAAACTGGCTTGACAACAAGTACACAATGAAGCAGTGTGATGTAGCTTACTCAAGGACCTCAGTTTCGCAGGAGACCCTGAGGCAACAAGTACACGCATCATGTTTGCTCACTGTTTTTTATTGCCTGTGCTCGAGCACAGTATGAAATGTATTAATTTTTATGGAGTCAGCTATCCGTCCAATTTCCTTTTCCAATCTGGGGCTGCTTCCCATCTCTAATTAATTTGTCGTTAACAGGATGTTAATTGTAATATTCCCTTTATTGAACCCATTTTCAGCAAATTGCTAAGCTGGTAATCTTCCTTTCTGTATTGAATAATAATAGTAACTCTGACATTTACATGAAGAGGCATACCAGCAGCAGCAGTTAGCTGTCTTTTAAACTTCATTTGATGCATCCAGAACATTGGAGATATACTGCAAAGTCAGTAGGACATATTTACTGAGAAAAATCATACACGACACACTTGCTTCCACTGAACGCATCCACACCCATTAATGTACAGGCAAAAATCCACAAAACCTAACATTCTAGAAGTGGAACAAAATGAATAATATTTTTCAAATACAGTGCTTAACAAAGTTTCACACTGCCCCCACAGCTTGCAAACTTTGTTTTTAACCCATTTGTGGGCACATTTTTTGTAGCAGCCCTGTAAAGTTAATTGTTTTGGTATCATTTTAGAAGTTTCAACTAAATTTAATTTTTGATTATTTTATTTTTGTGATTTAGGAGCAAAAAACTATAGTAGTAAGTATACTTCCCACTGTCTTTAGTAAGCTGTTATGAGTTACTACTACATGTGAAAAAAAGGAATTTTCTGTTTTTATTTGACTATCTATTTTACAATCCTAGAAACTTCATTTAACACTACTTAAAGAAACGAGCTGAGGCAAGTCACAATAGCATATATTGCAGAATGAAACAATGTGTTCTGTTGTAACAAGTGACAACAGCACTGATGTCATGACAAACAGGCACCAGTGGTTTAGCATATTATCACAAAAGGTCAACCACATCCAGAGGAGGTACAACATTTTCCCAAGAGCATAGTAAAACAACTAAATTAGTGGTAAGTATGGTCAGTTGGTGGTAAGTATCTTTTCTGCAGTCCAAAAAAGAAATTAATTTTGTGGTAAGTATATTCTTCTTGTATCATGGAAAAATTACTTTGGTAGTAAGCATACTTCCCAGTGGCCTTCAAAACAACATTATTTGGTGACACATATATTTGCAACTGCTTCTGAAAGGAACAAGTGACATTTAATGACAATTAAAAGCTACATTTCATAACAGACAGAAAGTTCAGCTGGTGCAGCAAACTAACATCAGGTGCCAGGTGCATATAGAGCTCGTATGATGTGTTCTCAGGAATACAGTGAAGAAATACAGTTGATGGTAAGTACACATCCCACATCCTGTGAAATGGTAAAATCAGGAACTTCTCTCAAAATATATCGAGCGAGGTGGCACAGTGGTGAGCTCACTGGACTCACATTCAGGGCGACTAACAGTTAAAGTCCATGCATTACTCTCCTGTGGCAACCTGTTCATCTCAGAGTAGCCCTTTCAACCTACAGCCTCAATTATCTGCTGGATGTATTCCAATCTCTGTTTTCCTCTACAGTTTTTGCTCTCTACAGCTCCATCTAGTCCACCCAGACTTGGGATTCCTGAGCTTTCTCTAAATCAGTACAGGCAAATGCCGAGATGGTTTCTCTGAAAGGGCACAATAAATAGCCTTCCCATCCTTGAAACAATCAGAGTTTGTGCTCAGACACTAAAGACCTCAGTGTTTATTGGACATTAAACACTTATCTTCCTTCATTTCTCCTTTCTCAATATTCTTTTGTCCACCAGAAATCACTAAGTACAACTGACTGTGTAATGTAGGTGAAAGCGAACCTGCACTCTCATTTACTTTAGCAGAGTGCACTGTGTCTCCATTCGTTAATGGGACAGTGTGACTCATGTGGGCTGTACAGTCTGTCGACCTGCTGCAAAGAGTCACTTAAGGCTTTTACTGGTCATGAGAGATATACTTAGCAGTAGCTGTGTTTCTTTACTGCATTTATGGGAATACATTGAACCACTTCTGCATGCTCCTGGCATCCAGTGATAGTCCGCTGCACCAGTTTACTTTATTTTTGTTATGAAATATAGCTTTTAGGGCTGTGAGAAGTATACAGCCCACCAAATAACAGTGTTTTAATGGCTCTTGGAAAATATGCTTTCCATCAAAATAGTTTCTCAAAATGGTTTGGGAAGTACACTTACTGTATTTACCCGAATCTAAGCCACACTGGAATCTAAGCCGCACCTGAAAAATGAGACTGGAAATCAAGGAAAAAAATTTTTCCCGAATCTAAGCCCCACTTGAAATTTGTGACTCGAAATTCAAGGGGGAGAAGCGTTTTAGACCACATCTCCAAACCGAAACAAAGTTGGTCCATTTAGGTCGAATGAATGACGATACAGCTACAGTAGTTTGGTGCGTGTGGTAAACTTAGCAGTTAAGCTTTACCACGTAGTCATTGCTATGCGTCAGGCTCTCCGTCCGCATTTATACTAGAGAGTCTTTTTCAAGTGCTTCGTCTGGTTTGAATTGATTGCTTATTTTTCTTTGATCTGATAAGTGCCATTCTCTTTGTTACATTACAAATGTAATGTATTGCGAATATATAGAAAGAAGGATTCTTTATTGTATGATTATATGATAGCGGAACAAACACTGGCAGCAGTTACTTCTGTAAAATATCTGGGAGTATGCGTGCGGAACGATTTGAAGTGGAATGATCATATAAAATTAATTGTTGGTAAGGCGGGTACCAGGTTGAGATTCATTGGGAGAGTGCTTAGAAAATGTAGTCCATCAACAAAGGAGGTGGCTTACAAAACACTCGTTCAACCTATACTTGAGTATTGCTCATCAGTGTGGGATCCGTACCAGATCGGTCTGACGGAGGAGATAGAGAAGATCCAAAGAAGAGTGGCGCGTTTTGTCACAGGCTTATTTGGTAACCGTGATAGCGTTACGGAGATGTTTAATAAACTCAAGTGGCAGACTCTGCAAGAGAGGCGCTCTGCATCGCGGTGTAGCTTGCTCGCCAGGTTTCGAGAGGGTGTGTTTCTGGATGAGGTATCGAATATATTGCTTCCCCCTACTTATACCCCCCAAGGAGATCACGAATGTAAAATTAGAGAGATTAGAGCACGCACGGAGGCTTTCAGACAGTCGTTCTTCCCGCGAACCATACGCGACTGGAACAGGAAAGGGAGGTAATGACAGTGGCACGTAAAGTGCCCTCTGCCACACACCATTGGGTGGCTTGCGGAGTATCAATGTAGATGTAGATGTAGATGTATAGGTGTTTCCATCACTCTAAGCTCAAAATGCATTATAGGACTGTGCCATGCATTGTTTGTCGCATTCTGATTATGCGTGTTTACGGCCTGTCGCCGCTCGCGGGATGGCTTGCTTTTGCGCACGCTACCGCCGCTTACAATTAAAAAAAAAAAAAAAAAGAGAGAGGAATCGTCTCATCAGTGAGACAATGGCAAGAGACTGCTATTTGTTGTTACTTACACTGCTGGTTTCTTTGATAATGATCAACAAGAACCATATAATAGACTGCATATGATAGATGTTCCAAACGAAAGTTTAGCGAAAAATTTTCTCCGTTTGAAAATTTTTGCAGACGCCTCTTTAGTGCATTACATTCTGCACAGAAATTAGAGCCATCTTAGGTTTAAAAATCTAGTCAGTTGCCGTGCTTCATTTCTGACTGTATCACTATTCAGCATAGGAATAATACGAATATAAACATGACATGATATATATATTCTTCCGCTTTAGCTGTTGTCTCACTCTAGTTTCGTAGTTTATTAGGAAGACAGGATTTAAATGAGATAGCAGGAATCACGTAGGAATACATGGCAAAATGTTTACATTCGTATTATTCCTATGGTGAAGAGAATACTGCATGTGATTCACAATTCATAAAAGTTGCTATTAACAACCGTCTCTTGTCAGAGGTAGGACAAAAATTCAGAACGTAGACTTGGCCATATTGACAAACATCCCAAACAGTCTTCCAGTCGGATTTTCATAGTACATTGAAAGGCTGCAACATTCTGAGATGAAGAATATGGAATTTGTATTTACTTTGTTGGATAAAGTATGAAAATGCAGTGGTCGAAACTCAGGGCAGAGAAAAAAGCTCGTCTTCCACCCCCCCCTTCCCCCCCACCACCCTCCACCGTTTTTTTTTTAATTTGTTTACTGACGCAGAGGTTTTGGCGCCAGTATTTATCTTTGTGCCTGCAAAGCATGCCAGTGTAGTGCTACATATATTCGACGGCAGAAGTTAGTTGTGGCGGCACCTACCAACATTTTTCAGAACTTCCGCTTACTTTGCACTTGATTCTAAGCTGCAGGTGGTGTTTTGGATTACAAAAACCGGAAAAAAGTGCAGCTTAGATTTGAGTAAATATGGTATTACACAATTATGTCTTTTGTGAATCTCGGGAAGCACACTTGCCAACCACTCAGTGGTTTTACAAAGCTTTTGGGAATATATATTACCATCTGTTGATGTACCTGGTATCTTGTGATAGTACACTGTACCAGATGCATAAAAATTGCTACAACAAACAGTTTTTGTTTGTTGTCAGATCACTACTATCGTCACTTGTGTAGTTGGAAAAAAAAATTGCCTCATTTTCACAGTGGAAAATAGCAGCCCACAAAAGGGCTCTAGGAGAAATACACTACCACTACAGTTTTTGTCCTAAACCACAAAAATAAAATTACAAAAATAAATAAATAAACAAACTGATCACATGTCAAATATAACATCAAAAAATTTGACTTTGCAATGGGATTAAAGCGTTAATGCTTAAAGACTGCCCAAGCATTGTTACTTTACAGTAAGAATGTTTGTCAGCATGCAAAGTTACCACACAATTGGCAAAAGCTACAGCGACGTCATATGAACATTCCACAGCCTTTGCAGTAACAAAATGTTAAAAATCGGCACTACAGAGATTGCTCAGAGCCAACAACAACTGACGACTGCTAACTTCAAATTATAGCTGACAGGTAGTACCTCAGGAACTTACTGTAACTGCACTGTGACTTTTTTGCAGATAATGGGGAGAGCTGTGTTGACTCACACGGTACACAACCATCTCGACACATTCAGTGGGGTCTCTAGGTGTCCATTATGTACTACAGTACAAACCCCCAGGAAATGTAGTGCACAAAGAATCGTGGTGTACATGGAAACCGGTGGATGGCAAGTGACAATCTTTTTAAGGAGCACTAGTGAGAAAATTTAGAGAAATGGCTGTTGACGCTGACTGCAGAACAATCTACTGCGACTAATGTACATTCCATGTAAGGGCCATGAAGACAAGTTTAGAGAGATTAGGGCTCATTCAGAGGCATATAGACAAGTCATTTTGCCCTCACTCTGTTTGTGGTGCAACAGGAAAGGAGATTACTAGTGGTGATACAGGGTATCCTCCAGCGGAACTTGGATCAGTGGTATTGTATTCCTTTCACAGTAAGTGAAGCATTTCTTTGATACCTGATGATCCTTGTAGAAGGGTGCGGAAATGGCCAGGTACCAATGCATGTCTCAAGTGTGAAGACCCACAGATTCAGCACATAGTTGAGTCAGTCTGGTTTTGGTCTTGTGTCACCTATGGATATCAAATGCCTCTAATAACTAGTAAGTATAATTTGAGAGCTGTGCAGTATCAGAACTGAATCCTCCAACCTACTGTTTAGCCAACAAAATGTCAAAATTTCAGCAATGGGTCTCTCGACAAATAGTGCACTATGGCATAGGTCCTGTTCTTAGCATGCATTTATTGTAATTTCCTGCTTAATGCAAAGTCATAAGCAATTGGAAAAAAGCACGGTAATTCCTGTATATAAGAAGAGTAAAAAAATGGACCCACAACATTACAAACCAATATCCTTAACACTGGTTTGCTGCAGAATTCTTGAATGTATTTTCACTTTGATTTCCACGAGACAGAAAAGCTTCTGTTCACAAATCAGCACAGATTTAGAAATCATCGTTTGTGTGGAACTCGACTTGCTCCTTTCTCACAAGATATCCTGCAAATCAGCAATGAAGGGAACAGGCAGATTCCACATTGCTGTTTCCAGAAAGTGTTTGACACAGTGCGCCCCTGCATACTGTTGGTGAAGGTCTGAAATTACAGATTAGGTTTCAAGATATGTGAATGGCTCGAGATGACTTCTTGTGTAGCAGAAGCCAGAATGTCGTCCTTGATGGTGAGTGTTCATCAGAGGCAGGGGTATTGGGGTTATTCTCAGGAGTGCCCCGGGGAAGTATGATGGCACCACTCTCATTCCCTATACAGGGTGTTACAAAAAGGTACGGCCAAACTTTCAGGAAACATTCCTCACACACAAATAAAGAAAATACGTTATGTGGACATGTGTCCGGAAATGCTTAATTTCCATGTTAGAGCTCATTTTAGTTTCGTCAGTATGTACTGTACTTCCTCGATTCACCGCCAGTTGGCCCAATTGAAGGAAGGTAATGTTGACTTCGGTGCTTGTGTTGACATGCGTCTCATTGCTCTACAGTAATAGCATCAAGCACATCAATACGTAGCATCAACAGGTTAGTGTTCGTCAGGAACGTGGTTTTGCAGTCAGTGCAATGTTTACAAATGCAGAGTTGGCAGATGCCCATTTGATGTATGGATTAGCACTGGGCAATAGCCATGGTGCGGTACGTTTGTATCGAGACAAATTTCCAGAACGAAGGTGTCCCGACAGGAAGACGTTCGAAGAAATTGATCGGCATCTTATGGAGCACGGAACATTCCAGCCTATGACTAAGTGACTGGGGAAGACCTAGAACGACGAGGACACCTGCAATGGACGAGGCAATTCTTCGTGCAGTTGACGATAACCCTAATGTCAGCGTCAGAGAAGTTGCTGCTGTACAAGGTAACGTTGACCACGTCACTGTATGGAGAGTACTACGGGAGAACCAGTAGTTTCCGTACCATGTACAGCGTGTGCAGGCACTATCAGCAGCTGATTGGTCTCCACAGGCACACTTCTGCGAATGGTTCTCCAACATTGTGTCAATCCTCATTTCAGTGCAAATGTTCTCTTTACGGATGAGGTTTCATTCCAACGTGATCAAATTGTAAATTTTCACAGTCAACATGAGTGGGCTGATGAGAATCTGCATGCAATTGTGCAATCACGTCATTGACACATATTTTCTGTGAACGTTTGGGCAGGCATTGTTGGTGATGTCTTGATTGGGCCCCATGTTCTTCCACCTACGCTCTATGGAGCATGTTATCATGATTTCATACCTGTGCTGCTAGAACATGTGCCTTTACAAGTACAGCACAACATGTGGTTCATGCACGATGGAGCTCCTGCACATTTCAGTTGAAGTGTTCGTACGCTTCTCAACAACAGATTCGGTGACCGATGGATTGGTAGAGGCTGACCAATACCATGGCCTCCACACACTCCCAACCTCAACCCTCTTGACTTTCATTTATGGGGGCATTTGAATGCTCTTGTCTATGTAACCCCGGTACCAAATGTAGAGACTCTTCGTGCTCATATTGTGGATGGCTGTGATGCAATACGCCATTCTCCAGGGCTGCAACAGCGCATCAGGGATTCCATGCGACGAAGGGTGGATGCATGTATCCTCGCTAACGGAGGACATTTTGAATATTTCCTGTAACAAAGTGTTTGAAGTCATGCTGGTACATTCTGTTGGTGTGTGTTTCCATTCCATGATTAATGTGATTTGAAGAAAAGTAATAAAATAAGCTCTAACATGGAAAGTAAGCGTTTTCGGACACATGTCCACATAACATATTTTCTTTCTTCGTGTGTGAGGAATGTTTCCTGAAAGTTTGGCAGTACCTTTTTGTAACATCCTGTATAGACTGGTGGTCCAAAACATTATGACCTGCTTAATAGCTTGTTTGTCCACCTTTGGGACAAAATACATCACTGATTCTGCGTATCAGGGATCAGACAGCTTGTTGTTAGGTTTGAGGAGGTATGAAGCATTAGATGTCTACACACAGGTCTTGTAATTCACTGATTTGCATACGTGGTAATGATGCCCGATAGTGATCCAGATGGGTTTTTTAGGTTTACATCAGGCAAATTTGGCCACCAAGACATCAACGTGACACTATAATGCTTTTTGAACCTCTGTAGCATGATTCTGGCTCTGAGACACAGACATTTACACTGCTGAAAGATTACATCGCTGTCGGGGAAGACATCAAGCATGAAGGGACACAGGTGATTCACAGCTGTTGGCATGTCTTTGATTACTACATGCAAGTGCAGGAGAATGTCTCCCAAGCATAATGCTGCTCCCACCAGCCAGCATCCGTGGTGTGCTGCACATTTGGAGCTGCCATTCACCTCAATGATGGTTTTTGTGGAGACACCTATCAACCTAGTGTAGCAAAAATGGGATTCACCCAAAGAGCCAACATTTCCATTGATTGATGGTTTAATCCGAATGGTCCTGTGCCCACTGCAATCACAACAGATGATGTTGTTGGGTAGACATGTGAACATGTAGGAGTGGTCTGCTGCGGAGATCCGTGTTCCAGAATTTACAATGAACAGTGTGCTATGGAACACTTGTGCGTGCACTAGCATTGTGCTCTTTCAGCAGAGTTGCTACAAATCACTGTCTATCCTACATTGCAGCCAGACATGCCGCCAAACCCCAAGTACTGTGAAGAGTCATGGATGTCTAACCATTTAGCACCTAGTGATAGATAGCACATGAACATTTGACCAGCATTGCCGCTTTTGAGATGTGTGTCACAGGCTTAGCGTAATAATAATCTGCCATTTATCAAAATCACTTATCTCAACTGATTTCCCCATTTGCAGCCCATATCTTACCTAAGTGAGCCCCCACCCCCCTCTGCTCTATTTACATATTTTTGTTACTGCATCACATGCCCGCAATGCCACCAGGCACCATCCAACTTGCAGTGGGCAGTGGTCATAATGTTTTGGCTAATAAGTCTACATTAAGGATCTGACAGCCAATGTGGCCAGCACTATGAGGCTGTTTGCTGATGACGCGATTGTGTATGAGCAAATGTCGCCATTGAGTGACTATAGGAGGATATAAGATGACTTAGACAAAATTTGTGATTGGTGAGATGAATGGAAGCTTACTGTAAATATAAAAAAATGTAGGTTAATGCAGATGAGAAGGAAAAAAAATCCCATGATGTTTGAATACAGCATCAGTAGTATGCTGCTTGACAGTCACGTCAATTAAATACCTAGGCATAATGTTGCAAAGCAGTAAGACATGAAACAAGCAAAATTGGTTGTAGGGAAGGCAAATGGCCAAATAGGTTTATTGCAAGAATTTTAGGAAAGTGTAGCTTATCTGTAAAGGACACAACACTAGTGTGACCCATTCTTTAGCATTGCTTGAGTGTTTGGGATCTGCATGACATTGGATTAAAGGAAGACATTGAACCAATTCAGAGATTTATCACCAGTAAGTTTGATCAGCACATAAGTATTATAGAGATGCTTCATGAACTCAAATAGGAACCCCTGGAGGGAAGATGATATTCATTTCACAAAACACTATTTAACTATTTAGGTACCTCGTACTTGAGGTTGACTGCAGGATGATCCTACAGCCACCAATTTACAATTAATGTAAAGGCCACAAGGACAAGAGAAATTAGGGCTTGTACAGAGGCATATAGACTATTGCTTTTCCTAGCACTATTTGTCAGTGGAACAGGACAAGAAATTACTAAGGTGGCTTGTGGGGTATGTACGTAATTTTAATCAGCATGATAGATACATTTTTGTACATGTTTACTTTCAAGGAACTTTGTTGTGCTGTTCTTTTTTAATAAAAACAAATACAAAGCTCGTGTGGGGTATGTACATAATTTTAATCAGCATGATAGATACATTTTTGTACATGTTTACTTTCAAGGAACTTTGTTGTGCTGTTCTTTTTTAATAAAAACAAATACAAAGCTCGTGCTTATTCACTCCATTCCTGGCTGATGAAAGTATCTAATGTAATTATCATCTTTCTCATGTTCCCAGTACCTCGGAAACTCTCTGTCAATTGTATTTCTTTTTATTTGGCATTTATGGGGTGGACATCTTGGAATTCACGAGCATCTATTCTGTTATCAGAAACATTACATTCTCTTCAGACCATTCTGCTGCTCAAAGATCTTGAGTTGAAGACAAAAGTTCACTGATGAAACACCAGAATTTAGCTCTTTCTCTCCTGCTCTCACCAATGCAGAGATGATGGAGACTTCGTTTGACAGTTCATCGAAGGACTGATAATGGGCAGAACATGAGTGAACACCTGTGAATGCTAACCAAATGCAACAGAATGGTGTCTGCTTGTGCTCAGCTACTGTTCAGAGCCATAGATAATTCTTGTTCATTTGTGTCCGCTCAAGTGAAAAATGTGTTTCAGACCTGCAGTCCAGTCTTTTAAGTTTAGCAGGCAGATGGATCGGTCATGTTTTGGGCCAGTATGGTGTACAGATGTCTGACACATCTCATTTCTAATAAGGCTATTTGAGGGCTGTGCAATATAATGATAGCATCCTCGAACCTACTGTCCTGTCATATAGTCGACATTTGGATGATCATTGGTTGTGTTTCAAGATGACAATGCACAAGTACACCATGGGATACGAATGATGGAGGAAATCAAAGTCAAAATGAGGGCAGCTCAGTCTGTATTATTGTAAAATATTAGGAGAGAGTCACAGACATGATATGCGAGTTGAGATGGTAATCACAAAAAGAAATACTTTTTTGCTGTGGCAAGATCTTTTCACAAAATTCCAGTCTCCAACTTCATCCTCCAAATGCAAAAACATTTTAATTTTCATAGCACTCACCTTCATAGGGAAAAATGATCGTTATAATAAAACACAACAAATCAGAGATCACACAGAGCAATTTAAGTGTTACTTTTCCCCACACATTGTTCAAGAGTGGAACAGTAGAGAAACAGTATGGAAGTGGTTTGATAAATCCTCTGTCAGGCACTGAGCTGTGAAATGCAGAGTAGTCATATAGATGCAGACATTTCATATCCCATAAGCACGGTGGTTGTGGAGGTCTAGTGGGTAGCGCACTAGACTCCAATCAGGAGGTCCTGGGCTCGATTCCCCATAAAACATAAAAGGTGGGGAATTTTCCTTGTTCCAGTGACTGCAGGATGGCCCCCAGGTGACGCCAACCTGCTATCAGGTGACTCCTGGGGATATTTCCCAGGGGTAAAAGGAAGCTGGGGTGATAGGCCATTAACCCTCTCCCTCCTAGTGCCACAGTGAACAAAGGCTGCACCCTACCTGCTGTCAGGACAACAGCCCAGTCACTGCCTGTCATCATAGACCTTACTTTTACTTTTATGTTGTATGCATCTGAACAATTACTTTAACACAGAACAAATACGGAAATGAACAAGACCAGAATAACTAACATATTCTGTTGGATTTTCTGTTGCGGCTATATCATAAATTAAACAACAGCAGAAAGACATCTTCAATCAATTCTCTAAAATTCATGACATAAAAGTATTGTATAAATCATTAAAACTCTACTGTACTCTATCGAAATTGTAATACTCCTGGGTAGATGCCAACGTTAGCATGCAGCTAGAGCCAGTGTGGACATGGTTTTTAGGCTGTTGTCCACATCCGACTAGATGAATAGCAGACTGGTATGCACACCCCACATCAGTTACATGATCCTCAAACATTTTGAAACATTCTCACACTTTCACACACGATAATATTAGATACATACAGATACAGGGTACATAACTTTCACTCTGGTGTGGGTTGGAAGGGGGGGAGGGGGGGGGGGAGGTGGCATGGAAAGGGCATCTGGCCACAATTTACCACTAATACTGCCAAATCCACATTAACATGCTGAGACTGTGATAGCAGGGGATAAAGACTAAGAAAAAGAAAAAGTAAAATGTATCAAAGTTGTGAGGTAAAAGTCTGTGCCCACTGCCAGAAGAAAATTCACTCTAGATTTAATGTTGCAACAGTGCATATGGAGTACATGAAATGATCACATTTACAGATCAATACTGCAAATGCTTCTCAGCTAGCATGTATCGACCCGTGCCAAAACACACACATTAGTACGTGGTGTAGCCCTCACTGGTGACAATGCAGGCACTGACTACGGCATTCAGTCGATAGTACAGATGGCAAAAACTGTCCTGAGATAAATTATGTCACACATGCTCAATCTGTTCAGATAGTTATGTAAGAGTTGTTGGTTGACAAGTTGCACGAGTCACTTCTCATCCCATGTTCCCACATGTGCTCGGTTGGAGACAAACTCGTAGAACATGCTGGCCCGGGAAGTCACTGCTCATCTTTCTGAGAACACTGAGTTTCATGGGCAGCGTGTGGGTCCTCACTATACTGTTGGAACAGTACATTACCTTCCAGTTACAAGAATGCAAAAATAACAGGTGTAACATCATTCGGCATGTACCAAGTGCAGAAACACCACAGATGAATGAGAGTTGTAGTTTATCGCACCACAGACCATAAGGCCTGGGGTGGGGCCACTGTATCTTGGGCAAATGCACTCTACAAGAGAGTGCTCACCAGATTTATGTCATTTGCTGATACGACCATCACTTGTCTGCGAGCGGAATCTGCTTTCATCACTTACGACCATGGCGTGCCATGCCATCCTCAAAGAGATCCTCTGATGGCACCACTCGAACCATGCATGTCAGTGCTGAGGCACGATTGGAAGACGGGATAGATGTGTGCACGTCCATAACGCAACTGGCAATAACTGCTTCGCAACAGTTTGTGTTGACACATCTGGGGCTCACAAGACCTTTTATCTGTGCTGTGGTAGCCGTACGATCTGCAACTGCTGCCCTTTCAGTGCAACAATCCTAGTGAGCATCTGTGCTGTGTGGATGTCCAGAACCTCGATTACGTGTGTGAGAATGTTTACGTGACTACTGATACTAGCAGCGTTGCATAACTGATGCAGCACATCCAACTTGTGTGGAAATTCCCCCGAAAGGACCATCCTGCCACTCGGAAGCCCACAATTTTACCCCTTTTTAAACTCACTCGTTGGCTATAAGAATCACGAGTGTGCCTTCCTGGCATGGTTGCCTGCTTGCTTCACATGTCTGCATCACACTGGCTGTGAGCATTTCCTATTAAAGGGTAGACACATATAACACTCTGATAGCTATGCCATTACACTATCTGTTGGCGGATGACACTGAAACCATTGCCAGTACATCTACTACTCCCAGGTGACATACGTTGTCATCGGAACAAAATTGACATTGTATTTCCAGGCATACAATATAAGCTGTATCAGCAGAAATATGTGACTAAAAAGATGCTAGCCTTACATTATTCTTGCACATTATCATTATCTTTGATGTTAATATGACAAGAAACATGAAAAATGCAATATCGAAATTGAAGTTCATGGGAGAGATCCATGAACTGTTCAAAGTAAAGACAGGAGTGAGGCATGAGGAGAAAATAATCAGGACATGGGACAAAAGAGACAGATGGGTGAAGACTGAACCGTCGCCCTCCAAGTGCCGTGCCAAACAAAGAAAGTTGATGATTGAAATTTTAAGAACCTGCTCCAGCAAAATGCTTTTGCTTTATTGACTGCCACCCTAATTCACATGCGATATCTGTGGCATGCACTTTCCTGTTTGCTAATAATACAAAATGAGCTGCCCTTCTTTGAACTTTTAAATGATGTCCTCTGTCAGTCCTATCTGGTAAGGATCCCACACCATGCAGAATACTCCAAAAGAGGACTGACAAGTATAGTTGTAGATAGTCTCTTTAGTAATCCTAATCTTCTAAATGTTTTACTATTAAATCACAGTCTTTTGTTTGCTTTCCCACCGCATTATCTATGTGAGCATTCCAATTTAAGTTATTTGTAAATGTAATTCCTAAGTATTCAGTAGACTTCACAGCCTTTAGATCTGCATGAATTATCGTGTGACCAAAATTTAGTAGATGCCTTTTACTACTCATGCGGATGACATAACAATTTTTATTATTTAAGGTCAGTTACCACTTTTTGCATCATATGAATAGGTAGCCTAAATCATTTTGCAGTTCATTTTGATCATATGATCGCTTTACAAGACAGTAAATGATTTGCAAGACTGTAAATGATAGCATCATCTAAGAGGACTGCTCAGATTCTCTCTTAAATTGTTAATGAATATCGGCAACAGCAGGTGGTCTATAACACTTCCTTGAGGAATGTCAGATATCACTTCTGTTTTACTTGACGATTTTCCATCAATTAATATGAACTGTGACCTTTCTGACAGGAAACCACACATCCAGTTGCACAACTGATACAATACACCATAGGCACACAATATGATTAGAAAATGCTTGTGAGGAACTGTTTCAAAAAGTCTTCTGGAAATCTACAAATATGGAATCAATTTGAGATCCCCAGTCGACAGCACTTATTACTTTGTGTGACTAAAGAGCTAGCTGTGCTTTAAAAGGTCGATATTTCTGAATCTATCTTGGCTATTTATCAATGAATCATTATCTTTGAGATAATTCATAATATTCAAACACAATATATGTTCCAAAATCCTAATGCAAATCAACATTAGTGATATGAGTCTGTTATTTAGTAGATTACTCCTCTTTTCTTTCTTGAGCATTGGTGTGACCTGAGCAACTTCTCAGTCTCTAGGTATGGATCTTTATCAAATGAGCGGCTATATATGATTTCTAATGGAGCTATTGTATCAGCATTCACTGAAAGAAACATAATTGCTTTATGACACTGAGGAGAGCTACTACTAAGTTACTCACAGTTGCAGTTGTTCTTGATTTGAATACTGCAATATTTACTTTGTTGTCTTTGGTGAAGAAATTTCAGAAATCCGTGTTTAGTAACCCTGCTTTAGTATCACTGTCATCAGTAACATTACCACAGCTATTGCGCAGTGAAGGTATTGGTTGTGTCTTGCCATTGGTGTACTACACATGCAACCAGAACCTCTTTGGATTTTCTTCCAGATTTCAAAACGAAGTTTCACTATGGGAACTATTAAACACATCTTGCACTGAAACCCACCCTAAGTTTCGAGCTTCAGTAAAACATTGCTAATCTTGGAGATTTTGCATTCTTTTAAATTTTGACATGCTTTTTTTCATTGCTTCTGCAGCTGAGTTTTGACATATTTTGTGCACCACCCTTTTAATTTATTTGGTATCCTTTCAATTTATTTGGTATATATCTCTTAATTGATGTCGATACTATTTCTCTGAATTTAAACCATCTCTGGTCTACACTTACATAGTCAGACTTGAAGGAGTAGAGACTTAGTAGAGACCGTCTTCTTGGAAGGCATCAAGTTAATTTTTATCTGCTTTCTCATTAAATGCCTTATTGTGTAGGGCTGGAAATTAATAGAGATAAGGCAAACAGAATGTGCAAAGTAAGTGGAAATTACTCGTCTCTTCCCCGATTACAGTGCAATAGAAGATATTACAAGATGTTGACAGATTGCCATATCTCGGTAGCTTTATATGTAATAATGAGGTCACAGATGCAGAAATCACCAGCAGAACTGGAAAATCGGTCCATATGGCAATTAGGTCTGTAATATGTCAACAAAGCTTTGACTGTACTCCTTTATCGTTTATATGTGTGAGACTTGGAAAATGTCAGTAAAATCAGCACACAGTCTCCATATTTTTCACCAACAATGCTATAGATGAATTCTGAAGATGTTAACCCAACCAAGTTACAAACGATGAAGTGCTGAGAATACGAGGTCTACACAGCCTGCACAAACTTAATGTTGAAAGAAGACTGAAGATTGCAGGTTATGTTCTATGCATGTAAGGTGGAAGAATCCCAAAATCAACACTGTTGTGGAAATCAATGGACAGATACAGATGTACAGGAAGACCTGTTAACACCTGGAACTTTTGCAATGAATCTTCAATGCATGGACACAAACTTGGAGGAAGGTGAGAACTTGGCAGCTGATCGAGTGAACTCTGTGAAACCAGTTCCTTGTATGGTACACAGTAAATCTGAGTAAGTTAGTAAGTAAGTAAGTAAGTAAGTAAAGTAAGTACAACTGGGGATTTTGCAAAACTGTTGGATGATCGATATCATTGTCTAGATTTGACACTGTTGGACTTCTACCTTTTCCTTGATGTGTATTCTTCAAATTGTGAGTTTTATGAGAAAGCTGATAGGTACTTACCAACCAACCTTCCCTCACATGAACTGACATTGTCTCTTTATAAATTCTACTGTGCTAACAATCATCCACTGAGAATCCTCGACTAGGTCTCCGCAGCTCAAATGAGCCAGTTTCTTTTAAATTTCTGTCTTTGGCTATAATTGTCTTCCAAGTATGGTGACACAACATCCTGTCATGAAACTTTTGCCTTTACACTTTTTTACTTTTCTGGACACTGCCTTTTTCTGCACTGTGCACTAAATACACTATGTGAGTAACGCCCAATCTCCAACAACCAATCGTGAACTGTAAACAGTTGTAAACTCTACCAGGGCACATAACAAACAATTAACATTTGTGTTTTAGTGTTCTAAGCTGTGAGGTCATCAGTGGACAAATAATTTAGTACTTATTCCTGGACAGCCAGAGTGGCCGTGCGGTTCTAGGCGCTACAGTCTGGAACCGAGTGACCACTACGTTCGCAGGTTTGAATCCTGCCTCGGGCATGGATGTGTGTGATGTCCTTAGGTTAGTTAGGTTTAATTAGTTCTAAGTTCTAGGCGACTGATTACCTCAGAAGTCGCATAGTGCTCAGAGCCATTCGAACCTATTCCTGACGTGCTGTTGTTTGGAACAACAACTGACGTGATCCAAAATATTACTTTCTTTTATTACAGCTTCACTTTTATTTTGTCTAATGATTACTAATTTCAGTATTAAATTCCATCATCAAGCCACTATATGATCAGAAAGCATAGTGTATCGTTAAAATATTGTTTAATAAACAGATTACCATTATATCATCATTCCTTAAAATAATGTCCAAAGTGGAAGGACAGATGATTAATTTTGAGTATATACAAAAGTCAGAGTACTGAACCGGATATGAAAGAAGGAAAACCAGAAGGCCAGTGAGAGACGGGTGCCTTCTATCACCTTACTTCCTTAATATGTTCATCAAGGAAGTAATAACAACAACAAAGAAAAGATGACAAGAATCAAAAGGTAATTTCTGGAATACTCCAAGGAAATGTGATAGGGCCATTACATTTACAATGTATATAAATGATCCAGTAGAAAGTGTCAGAGGCTCCTTAATATTGTTCACAGGTACTACACTTGTCCATCAGAAAGTAGCAACAACAGATGGCAGTATCAATTTGCACAATGACCTGCAGAGGATTGGTGAATGATGCAGGCTCTGGCAGTTGACCCTGCACATAAATAAATGTAACATATCACACACACACACACACACACACACACACACACACACACAGAAAAAGAAATCCAATACTGTACAACTACACTATTAATGACAAATTGCTGGAAACAGAATCTACCATAAAATATCTAGAAGTAACTATCCAGAGCAACCTTAAAGTGGAATGACGACATAAAACAGCAATAGAAAAGCAGATGCCAGACTAAGATTCTCAGGAAGAATCTTAAGTGAATGTAAATTACCCCTGTGTCCTTACCCAGTAGGACTGACAGAAGAGAGAAAGAAGATCCAATGAAGTGCGGAGTGTTTTGTCACAGGATCATTTAGTCACTGTGAGATCATTACAGAGATGCTCAGCAACTCCAGTGGTAGATGCCATAAGAGAGCAGTTGTGCATCACGGAAAGATTTACTACCCAAATTTTGAGAGAGTAGTTTCCGAGAAGAGTCTGACAACATAATAGTTTCTCTCATATACAATTCACGAAATGATCACGAGAAGAAAATTTGAGAAGTTAGAGATAATACAGAAGCGTACTGACAGTCATTCTTCCCAAGCACTGTTCACAAGTGGAACAAGGCAGAGGGGATCAGTTGGTGGCATGAGACGTACCCCCTGCCACACACAGTTAGGTGGTTTTTGGAGCATGATGTCGATATGGAAATTTAATTGCATGCATATACACTGCAGATTGATGACATCACAATAGTAAATCAAAGTAGGAACTAAATAAAATGTTTCAGGCCTTAAATCAAGAAGTGGTAAAACTAAAGCTAAATATGAATACAAAGAAGACAAAAGTTATGGCTACGGACAAGAAAGGAGGTGGAGGTTGAACTGACACAAGAACAGGCAATGAGCAACTCAAGAAAGGAACTGAAATTTAGTATCTCAGTAGCATTTTGCAAGAAAACAATCAATATTTCAAAGCATTCAAGAAAAGAATAGCACAGGTGAAGAGTTCCTTCCAAAATAAGAAGAAGCTGCAACTGAATAAACATATCAGCTTCCACATTAAGAAAATATTTGTAAAGACCTTTGTGTGGAGTGTTCTGACACACAGATGCAAAATCTGTACATTAGAAAAGCCAAAGGAAGCTCGCCTCAAACCTGCTGAAATGTGGTTCTGGAGGAGAAATACAAGAACTAGCTGCATTGACAGAAAAATCAAAGGAAATAGGAGAGAAGAAAGAACCACTGAAAGTTATAATCCAGGGCAAAGCAAAATACACTGGACACTTAACTGGAGATGATAATCTTTTAAAAAACATTTCTGAAGGCAAGATCGTAGGTAAGAAAACAAGGGGATGACTGAGAACATCCTACTTAAACAATATGATCAATGAATGGTATTTTCATCACGCATGGAGATGAAGAAAACTGCTGGAGAGAGGAAGCTGTGGCTGCAGAGACAAGGTTTAACCTTTTGGAAGAGTAAGGACAAACTAATACAAAATATGAGTCTGCATGGTAGCTACATATGGAATAAATGACAACTTCTTGTGTGCAGTCATCTAGTCTCTTACCCCAGTAGGTGTCTTATCTACTAAAAGTAAAGGTCACTGTTATGCTTTCAATAGATGTGAACTGCACCCTGAAAATGGTATGTCTAGTTTGCAGTTGTACAGAAGCTTTTTATTTTGCAAAATGGTTCAAATGGCTCTAAGCACTATGGGACTTAACATCTGAGGTCATCAGTCCCCCAGACGTAGAACTACTTAAACCTAACTAACCTAAGGACATCCCTGCCTGAGTTAGGATTCGAACCCGCGACCGTAGCAGCAGCACGGTTCTGGACTGAAGTGCCTAGAACCGCTCGGCCACAGTGGTCAGCTTTTATTTTGCAAAGAAATTTTTGATAATAAGATGAACTGATGCTGGTACTCGCTACTGAAACCAGTAGTACTTAGACACAACAAAAATGTGACTACAGAATTAAGAATAATTTTTCCAAACTATGGAGTATTTTTTTCAAATCAACACCACAATAGAGGAAACTTATTTTAAACTAAAGACACAAAAGAAAAAAAGAGAAACTGTAAAGATCTTGCGTCTCATAAGACTCTCCTGGGAGGAAAATATAAGATATTTAATTGGTAAACTTGCAAGGCATACTTTTTTATGTTGTATAAACTATGAAACTGTTAGCATCGTTAGCTAAAATTTACTTCTTCTGTCTTAATATACCTTCCTTCACTTACAGCTGCAGTGTGGAGACAGGGGTGAGGGTGAGAGCTGGGATGGGGGTGAGGGTGAGGGCGTATTGCTTTAAAATGGTGATTATTGTGTTGATATTCTTAACAACAGATTTATATCTTTTGCTTATGAAAGTCTGCATGCGATGACAGCTGCATTAGTAATACCTTCACAGGGTCGTATTCAAGTTGCAAGGCTAGATCTATGCCAGCCATGACACACTCCCAGCCTTTCCTCCTCATGATCTGGTTGTAGCGTCGGGTCTGCAGGGTGTCTAAGCTGATGTTCAGACCGTCAAGCCCTGCCCTCTGCAAGGCAACCAGCTGTCTTGTCAACATGAGGCCATTGGTTGTCATTAAGACACTTTTGAGATCTTTCATTTCCTTCAAGGCACCTGTGAAACAGCAAATTATTCTAAAGAAACTGAAACAAATAATTTGTAACATTGCTGCTGCATATGAAACAAAACTCCAGTTGATAAATTGAAAATACAAATTCCTTAAAAGTCAACTGTACATTTGCCCTAATACCAAGAGATATGAAGGGTAAATAAACTGAAGTGAAGAATGCAAGTTAAGATAGCAATGAAAAAATAATTAGAGGCATAAGATCACCTACTGCAACAGGGAAATGGGAATCAATATGAACCATTACCCATCTACTGTCAACTCATTCCATGTCTCCATGCACACTGTATAAACCACTGTGGGTTGTATGACAAAGTACATTGTTGTACCACACATTACGGTTTTTCCCCATTCAATGCTCATGTGGAGTGTGGGAAGAATGATTCCTTAAATGGTTCTGTGCATGCTGTAATTAATCTTGCCTTCATGGTCCCTATAGGAGTGATACATATGCGGTTATTGTATAATCCCTAAATACCTCACTTAATACAGGTTCCTGAAATTTCATAAGTTAGGTTTTGTCATATATTTGGCATCTATCTTCACTTGTCTGGCATTTCCAATTTTTAGTAGCTTCTTGATGCTCTCCCATGCATCAAACAAATCTATGATCAATCATGCTACACTATTTTGTATACATTCAATGTCTGCCATTAGCCTTATTTGTTATGGGTCGTACTTAAGCAATATTCTAGAATGGGCCACACAAGTATTTTGTAAGCAATGTCCTCTATAGACTGATTGAATTTTCCAGTATCTTACCAATGAATTGAAGTCTGCATTCTGCTTTGCCTACAAGTGAGTCTATGTCACCATTTCATTTCATCCAGATATTTGTATGAGTTGACCAATTAAAACTGTGATTATTTGATAATGTAGTCATACAATACTGTCTTTTTTTTTGTTTTGTGATGTGCTCCAATTTACATTTCTGAAAACTTAAACTCAGTTGCCTATCTTTGGACCAAATTGAAATGTTATGATCTGACTCACATTTGTGCAGATTTTTTTCAGGCAATAATTCATTATAGACAACTCTATCATCCAGGAAAAGTATGAGGTTCCTTATAATATCGTCTTCCAGAACATTAAGGTACAACATAAATGTAATGGTATAAATTACTATAACTGTATAAATAAGTTTATAAGTGTGTAAAGTACATTGAACTATTTGTTACAACAAAATATTGTACCGGTATACTCAGCAAGATGTTAAATCAGCAGATAGCTACATTTTATGTTCAACATTTTGTGTACAGCATATATGCTGGAAAGGATTTATACCCAAATTAAATAAATCTGAAGAAATGGTAGCGTGTGTCTGGAAAAAAAATCCGTAAAAACTCATACAGTCCAATTTGCTATTATGTCACTGTTACTGAAATATAATACAAAGTAACTGAATTTGATGAACATTCTCAGAGTGCAATATGCCTCAGAGTGAAATGCACAGTAATGTCAACATTATTTTTCAAGGCTATGTTTGCGAAAATGGATGAAAGCAAACCACACATTTTGTTCTCAATCTGCGGAAGCATTATGCACTGTGAAACACTGTACTGCTGTTCTACATAAAAGCTGTCTCATTGCCAACATCTTTCCCCTGCTGGCTGTTCTACACTTCTCATCATTGATTCAACACGTTGTAAGATATTTTATGCTGTATGACACCACAGTCCAGTCTGGTTAGGACAGCATAAAAATAATATATGAATTTCAGTATTGAAACTGGAACAGCAGAACAGTTCTCATCACACTGGATATCAAATCGAGGTTGGATACAGCCATGGGTACATCATTTCATGCTACTCAACTGTATGTCATATGTCAGAGTTCTTCAACTGTAGTGGCTGGCGACTGGTGGCTGGCGACTGGTGGCATACCCATCTCTTGGCATCCTGTGAACAGACGTTCTCCACAGGTGACAGATTTGAAGAAAATGCTGGATGCGGCAACAGTGGAACACTCTCTGTATCGAGGTAGCTCAGTACAGCTCAGGTGATGTGTAGTCTTGCATTATCTTGTTAAAAGATAACATCACGGAGCCCTTGAAAATAGGGCACAGCGATAGGCCTTAACAAAACACAAATGGAATGGCTGCTGTCCAAATTACTGGCTATGTGAACCAGAGGTTGTGACATGTATCCAGTTGCACCCCATACCATCACATCACATGCTGGACCCGCATGAGAATGACAGGTACAATCTGGCCAGGTCTGTTAGCATCAGAGCCTCCACACACAATTACATCAATTGTGACGATGTTGCAGAACCGAGACTCATCTGATACAATGACACAGTGCCATTCCTGTGTCTGGCATTGTTGTCAGTTGCACCGCTGTCAGTTCAACTCTCTCTAGAGCTGCATTAATGGCTTGACAGTCTGTGCTGCTCCAGATGCCATCACATTGTATGTGTGGATACTTGTCTCACTGTATACAAGCCCACTTCCTGACTAAATGTACACAACTTCACTGCAGGATCATGTACGCATGAGCGAACACTTGTCTGCCCTCTCAGGTGCTAGTTGGATGGCACTACGGAGGCCCTGCAAGGCATTTAGCATGGCCCTCCTGAACCTACCAATTCTATGTTCACACAAATTGAGATTCTGAGCAATGCAAGCAGCAATATAGTGAAACAATAAACCAGAGTCTCAGCAGACCATGAGCCTGCAACTGCCAAATCTGGAATGCTGATAAACATTTCTCCTTCTTCCATTATGCTTAACACGGTCATCGTGTAAACAACCAACACTGAAATAGAAGTTCTGAATGAGAAACCTGCTCCATAAGCTTTTCTTGCATACAGAATATGCATGGGAGTGCTGAAAAGTAATGCCTCTGAATTTTTTATTCTGTTCTCAATATCGGTCGAGGTATGACACATCACGCATATTACTTGGTCAACTTTCCCACTTCACTGACTTTTGGCACACCTCCCTCCCGCAAACAGATGGTGTCGCAATAGGCAGCCCACTCTGACCAGAGATTGTGAATATGTTTATGGTGCGCTTCGAAGAAGAGGCCCTGATGTCATCCAAATGGAAATCCATCTTCTTCTTCTTCTTCTGTTATGTGGATAACACACTTGTCATCTGGCCTCATGGAAGAGACAAACTTCTTGACTTCTTTGAACATCTGAACTCCACACGCCACAAAATCAAATTCACAATGGAGACCAAAGAAGAGGGAAGACTACCATTCCTGGACATCATAGTCAGGAGAATAACGGATAGCACCTTGTGCCACAGCTTGTATCTGACTCTATAAAACACATAAACGCAGTTCTCCCTATGTCACTGTGAATAATTTCAATAACAAAAAGTGAGATGAATGTTGCAGCATACATTTAATTTCCACTTTGGCTTTGCATTCAAGATCAGTCTTACCTGAAAGTGCAACATTACATCTTTGGTTAATTTAATTATATCTTCATTAGATTTTGGTTATAAGGCACGTTTTGCTGCCTAATGTTTCATCTCCAAATACTGGAAACAATCCATGGAGGAAGAGGAGTATGTAAGACTTTGGTATACCAGGTTGGAAGAATCTGTGAATTTCAATACTCTGTAGAAGAGCTCAATCATTTGAAAATAACTTTCAGACCTTGTGGCTATTCTAACAGATATACATAGGGCACTACATTCTAAAATATTTGCATCTTTCAGTGAGAAACAAGCAACTAGAGGAAAAGTTCTGTTGCCATTTGTAAAAACTGTCGCAGATAACGACCTCCGTGTGCTATGAAGAGAAGGTATTGACGCAGTGCTTAAACCAAACTGAAGACCACAACAGCAGCCATACTCAAGCAAATTGCTATGCAGTAGTTTCAGTGAATTTGACAATGATGTGGCTGCTTTCATTGTGGCCCAGTCATATTGTGGGGTAGGGAATGCCAGTGACTGGGCTGGATTTGTAGGTGACAGATGGATTTTTGGCAAAGCCTTGTATCAATACCTCCTTAATTATTGAGCTGAAAAACTGTAAAAAACATTCATACAGTAAAATCGCACAAAAAAATTTCCTATTTCCGCAGGTATTGTGCCTTCTGTTTCTTTTTCATTACAAAAACATATTGATTCAAGTTTATTGAGTCACAACTATGTCACTGTGATTTGTGTAACACACATTCTGGAACATGTTCCAGGAATGTCATGAAACAGACAGCTTTAAATACTTACTCTAGCTCATCTTTCAAGACTTGCATGCCAACAACAACACCATCTAGCCAATCTGTTTTTATTTCACTTTCATGTAAAGCTTTCTCCACAAAGGATATCATCTGCCATGTAGCCAGTGCAAGAGGAAATTCCACACTCACATTTGGGTAATCAAGTGGATTCTGTGTCTTGTCAGAACCAAGTACAATCAACCCAATATCATCTTTACCACTGGTAAATATCTGGAAACATATTAAATGGTAAAAATAAGTTTTGTTTATAACAAGTTGTATACCAATAAAAACATCACACACAGATACTCTTTATAAAATTATTTAATTGGATAGATAAAAAATCTACTCACCAAGCAGTGGCAGAACACACACATAAAAGACTGTTGTGATAGGCAAGTGTTTGGAACCAGTGACTCCTTCTTCAGGCTGAATGGTTGCAGGGGAAGCAAGAAGGGTGAAGGAAAAGGACTGGAGAGGTCTAAGAAAAGGGTTAGACTTTGGGAAAGTTACCCAGAACCATGGCTCATGGGTGACTTACCGTACAGGATGAGAAGGAAAGACTAATTGTTGGAGACTGCATCGGGCAAGATTCGGAAACCTGAGAGCTTAAAGGTGGAAGACAGGGTAATATGCAAGACAGAGATTACTACTAAAACTGTACATGATTTAATAAGAGTGAGAAGCTAAGTGTATTGTATGCAACAGCTGTGGGAGGGGGCAGTGAAAATAGACGGAAAAGACAATGAAAGATGTAGAAAGCTAAAACGGAGTGAAGCAAAGAGTAATTACAGTGAAGAAAAGCTGAGACAGGAGAAATTAACGTAAATTGAGGCGAGGTGGGTGGTGAGAACCAAGGACACATTGTAGTGCTAGTTCCCACCTGCGGAGTTCTGAGAAACTGGTGTCTGGCGGAAGAATCCAGGTGGCATGTGTGGTGAAACAAGTGCCGAAGTCATGTATGCCATGTTGTAGAGCATGCTCTGCAACAGGATATTGTGAGTATCCAGTATATACACTATGACTACGCCAATTTATCCTAACTGATAATTTGGTGGTAGTCATGCAGATGTAGAAAGCTGAACAGTGTTTACATAATAGCTGGTATATGACATGTGTCGTTTCTATTTCTCGCCTGATCCGCAGTTCTGTGTGACTTTCCCAAAATCTACACCTTTTCATGGAACTCTCCAGGCCTTTTCCTTTACCCTTCTTCCTTCCCCTTCAACGCTTCTGTCTGGAAGAGCCACTGTCATTTATGTGTATGTTCTGCTGCCGCTTGGTGAGTAGATTTTTTATCTATTCAATTAAATAAATTTATCAGTAATTTATTGTTTTTGTTGTTATAGTTACTCTTTATAACCTACTTAAAATACATCACGTGCCCTCCTCTCCACAATTCTTCGAACACATAGATTTGCCTTTTGTAAAAAATCACTGCGTTTCTGTATAACATACTTGGAGTCAAAGTGTCCAACATCTATTACAATTATAAACAGATGAAAGAAAGTCATTGTATTTATTGGCAGTATTACGCAATCAAATATTTTGAAAGAGTTCCAGTGGTATAAATTTACAATATCTTACAATTAAATATATATGTTTATTCTTTATATCAATTCTTAGCAATAATATAATAGTATAAATTGCAGAATCAATATAGCCAATTTTAATGTAATGACTGCAATACAAATACAAAATAACAGCGGTAAGTTATAACAAATGAGAGAGAGAGAGAGAGAGAGAGAGAGAATGAGGCATTTAGACAATGTTTCATTACAGTGTGAAACTTATTAGAATTAAAATGAAGCCATAGTGAATTATTACATTCCAAAAATAATAATTATTGTGTTCTTTCACCCCAAAATAATACATTCATTAGGCAATGTATACTTTTAATTTCAGAAATTTTTACAACAGCTCTGAACTTCACTGTTTCGATGAATTTATTACATGTGTCAATGAATGAGGGTTGATAACATTGCTTTAGTCATTCAATTGTTCATCATGTGATATTCGCAATGTTCTTAATAACTTCTTATGTAAAGTTCTATCATCAAAAAGATAATCTACGTAAGTTTTATAAGTCGCGAATCTTTAAACAACAACTTGAAAATGGGTATATCAGAATTTTGTATACATTCTAGCATTGCTAGATTTACTTTTAAATTTTAAAGTATATGAGCAGATTGAGCGACTTTCCATCCAGAAAATTTGCTGTTGGCAAGACCTCACTACAAAGAAGAATGGTCTTTCCGGAGTCAAATGCTAAAAAATTCATAAATACCAGCATTGTAAGTGATACAAACAGGTATTAAGCACTGGGCATAAATATCGTTCTGCTTGGCGAGAAAAAAAGTAGGTAGATGAAAGAGTAAATTGGGTGCAAGGATTGAACATAAACTCACCCAAATTGCAAAGGTTAAAAAAAAAAACAAACAAGAGGGTCACTGCTCAAGAATTGAGAACTGCCCCCCCCCCCCCCTTTTCTTTTACAGGCTTGCTTTCACTTTTCAGATGAGACCATGTCCCCCATATGTGAAGAAAATAGCCAATATGTAAAGAGAATTACAGATAAAGCGTTTTCTAGAGTGAGATTTTCACTCTGCAGCATAGTGTGCACTGATTTGAAACTTCCTGGCAGATTAAAACTGTGTGCTGGACCAAGACTCAAATATGGTGATCGTAAACACAGACCTGTGCTGCCATTTTGGGAGGTAGATCTCGTATCTGGAAAGAGGAGATGACAGTTAGGGTACTATGGGTGACAAGCTGCCATCAATTTTTGATGGTGCAGAACCCACAATAGTGGAACTGCTGCCTAGTCCAAAGTCACCTGTTACCAGTCTTACCCCACAATAGTGTATCGAATCCAGATGTAATGTCGAAGCTGATAAAAAGTCATATGAGAGATTCCTGTAATCTAGGTGTGACTGCACCAGTGCTGCAAACAGCCATATCAAAGTAGAGTGGACCACACCGTGGTCGGTGTCGCTGAGGCATAGAAGAGCATTCAGGTGTGACATACATGTCTGCTTTAGTTGACAAAGACGGGGAAGCCATGTCAACTAGGCATCAAAGACCGGTCCTAAAAAACACAATGACAGAAATGCATAACGTAGGTCATGGCAGCCAAGAAATGGATGCTATGAGTGAAAGCCCAGGATTGTGCTTGGTGTATTGCTAGCTGCATTCTGCCTCCAGCAATAGCCGTCGCGGACGAACAGAAAAGATGGGGACACCATATGTCATGCAGCTGCCGCCAGATCATTGATAGCCACAAAAAGGAGAGTGACACTCAAAACAGAACCTTGTGCAAGCCCCTTCTCCTGCAGGGGGGGGGGGGGGGGGGGATGCTACAGGAGGCACCAACCTGTACCCAAAAAGTGTGACATGGAAGAAAGTTCTGGATAAAAATCAGGAGTGGGCCATGGAGGCCCCACTCCTTTAAGGTGGCAAGGATGTTATGGCACCATGTTGTATCATAAGATATATATGCAGATCAATGAAAACTGCAACAAGGAACTGATGCTGAGCAAAAGCTGTTCAGATAGCACACTTCAAGTGGACTAAATTATCTTCATTAGAGCGCCCTTGGCGAAAAGCACCCTGGATCGAAGCCAAAAGATCCGGGGATTCAAGGACACAATACAGCCTTCGACTAACCATATGTTCAAGTAACTTGCAGGACACTGAGTAAACAATCTGGACGACAGCTGTCCGTTTGAAGAGGCAATTTATCTGATTTCAAAATTGGAATATCGGCATTTTCTCGCTACTGGGAAGAGAATTCTGCATTGCACCAGGGATGGTTAAAGAAAGGCCAGGTACACTGATCAAAAAATTTGCAACACCAAATAATAATTTATGTAGAGTAATGAAATACCAGGAATATGTGGTGTCACCGCCAGACACCACACTTGCTAGGTGGTAGCTTTAAATCGGCCGTGGTCCATTAGTACATGTCGGACCCGCGTGTTGCCACTGTCAGGGATCGCAGACCGAGCGCCACCACAAGGCAGGTCTCGAGATGCGGACTAGCACTCGCCCCAGTTGTACGGACGACGTAGCTAGGGACTAGCAAGTGTGGTGTCTGGCGGTGATACCACATTAAGAAGCTTTGGCTCTCGTGTTTGGTGTTACTAAGTTCCATGATTTCTTGTATGGTCGTCACTTTACCATCATCACCGACGCACAAACAGTTTGTAAATATTGCTGAAACAATGCAGGGGCGGATGCACACCCGAATGGCAGTCTTTTGAATCGGTACAAGCCAAGATGCGTGTTAACCACCAAGACGCGCTGGGATTCGGCGTCCACTGGGATTTGCAAGTACGCATCTGCTAGGTCCAACTTCGAAAAGTATTTACCCCGTCCGCCGGGCGCACTGCACGGCCCAGTAAACTGCCCTCGCACGCGTCCGCGCAGCTGCCGCCTCTCTCTAAACCAGGTGTGCCGTGACAGCATACAACTGCAGTGAAATCATGCCCGCGGTGTGCTACTAGACATTTGCGTGAAAATTGCCCGTCACGCCAAGCTATTTGTTTTTACTGTAATAAGAAAGGACATGTTCAAAGTGTTTGCCAGAAAAAGCTCAGATCAGACACTCTTAATCATTCCAAGCCCTTTGCTTCGCGCCGGAATCGAACCAAGAATACTCAGGCTCGTGCACCTTCGCCCATGGACATTCGTGTAGTTAATTCCACTTCGTCCAGTGCCACTGTCTCTAACAGTGACTGTGTTCGTCCCACAAATGCTGTGCGTCGACGTTGCCGGAACTCGCGTCAAGTCGCAAGTGCTTCTGTACCAGTGTCAGTTCAAATTGCATGAGACAGTCGCTCTTGTCGTCACCAGGACACTAAACTTTTTGTAGATTTGGACTTAAATGGCAAGGTCATACCATTCCAGCTTGATACCGGAGCTGCAGTTTCATTGCTCAATCATGACACGTACAAACAACTGGGCAAACCTCTGTTGCGTGCCGCAAATGTTAAGTTAAATAGTTATTCAGGTCAGAATATCCCTGTGTTAGGACAGTGCACCCTTCTTGCAACATACAAGGGACAAACAAAACTTGTGTCATTTTACGTTCTTCGTTCTTCTACTGCAGTGAACTTGTTTGGTTTAGATTTATTTCAGTTGTTTAACATGTCTATAGTAAATCAAGACCTATCAGTGAACCAGCCTGTACCTCCGTGTACAGCGCAGAAATTCATTCGCTGGTCTATTTTCCTCTCGCATTACCGCTACGATATCTTTTATCGGTCCACTGCTAAGCACGGAAACGCCGATGCGTTGTCCCGTTTGCCTGTTGCTGAGGATAGAGCATTCGACTCTTCCGAACTTGCTTGTATGCTCATTGATTCGGAAACCGATGACGTGGTCAAATCGTTTCCGATTGATTTTCGTCGTGTAGCTACAGCCACAGCTGTTGACCCGGTCCTTGCTACCGTTTTGCGTTTTGTTGCTACGCAATGGCCTTTGTCAAAGTCTCGGATCGAGGATCCGTTGGTTCGCCGATTTTTTGCTCACAAGGAGAGACTTTTTGTTCGACGTGGTGTTTTGTTGTTGCGTTCTGATAATGATCAGTCCAGAGTCGTGGTCCCACGTTCGTTACAGTCCTCTGTTTTACGGCTTCTTCACCAAGGACATTGGGGTATAGTGCGAACGAAACAACTTGCTCGTCAGCACTGTACTTGGTTCGGCATCGATGCTGCGATTACGAATATGTGTTCTTCTTGCATGGCGTGTGCCGAACAACAATCAGCACCGCCGCGGAAAATATTTGCATGGCCAAAAGCCACTTCCCCTTGGCAACGCTTGCACATCGATTTTGCTGGTCCATTCTGGAATGCTCGGTGGTTTATTCTGGTAGATGCCTTCAGTAATTTTCCTTTTGTTGTCCGGATGTCTTCCACGACGTCAACTGCCACCATCCAAGCGTTGTCTGCTATCTTTTGCATTGAAGGTCTTCCGCAGACTATTGTTTCTGACAATGGCCCACAATTCATGTCCGCAGAATTTCAGTCATTCTGCCAGGCCAATGGTATTCAACATCTGACATCCGCGCCATTTTCGCCTCAGTCAAACGGTGACGCTGAACGATTGGTCCGGACTTTCAAGTCACAGATGTTGAAGTTGAAAGAGTCGCATTCTCGGGAGGACGCGTTGTTGCTCTTTTTGTCTTCGTATTGCTCTCAGCCCCGAGATGGTCGCTCGCCGGCTGAGTTGCTCCACGGTCGTCCTCATCGAACATTGATGTCTTTGCTGCACCCGCCGCATCAGGTTCCTGTGCAGCGGCAGACTTCTGCTTTTGCTCCAGGCGATGTTGTATTTTATCGCAACTATCGAGGTTCACGGCGTTGGCTCGCAGGGCGCATTCTTCGCTGCCTCGGCCGCGCGATGTATTTGGTTTTGGGGGCCTCTGGTGAGGTGCGTCGGCATCTCAATCAGCTGCGCCTCTGTCGTCGCACGGGTTCTGCCGCTCCCCGTCTGCTTTCAGCGACGGTGCCGTCCGGTCAGCGCCCTGGGGACCCATCTACTGGCTCGCCTCATCCCCAGGTGTTACCGACGATGAATTCCATTTTGCCCCATGGCGACGCGCCGCTGCCGCCTCCGCCGCCGCCGCCTGTCCTCCAGCCGGCGCCGCCCACAGTGGACGCTTCGCTGCAGCCGCCAAGCGCCTCCCTGGGTCACGCGCCGCCGATCGCTTCCCGTGACCAGCTGTCCTCCACCATGGAACTCTTGCCCGCTCCGGACCACATGGCGTCTTCGCGGTCGACCCTTCGGCCCCTCCTGTCTCTTTACGGGCACATACACCGCATGTTGACGTGCACCCTGGACTAGGTTTTCAGGCGTTTCCTAGATCCCCTCGCACCGAATGGCTGGGTGCGGGTGGCACAGCCTCGCCTGTTGTTAGTTTCCCCACCTCATCGCATACGTCAACATGGGGTCCTCCCCACGGCGGGCGGAAGCCTTATAACACGACCGTTCGCCGATTTGCGGGGGAGGAATGTGGTGTCACCGCCAGACACCACACTTGCTAGGTGGTAGCTTTAAATCGGCCGCGGTCCATTAGTACATGTCGGACCCGCGTGTCGCCACTGTCAGGGATTGCAGACCGAGCACCACCACAAGGCAGGTATCGAGATACGGACTAGCACTCTCCCCAGTTGTACGGACGACATAGCTAGCGACTACACTGACGAAGCCTCGCTCCTTTGTCGAGCCGGTAGTTAGAATAGCCTTCAGCTAAGTCAATAGCTACGACCTAGCAAGGCGCCATTAGTAACATTGCATGTATCTAAAGAGTCTCACTTGTATCACCACATTCCCCAGATGTACCAAAAGGATGGATTAAAGTTAAGTATTACAGAAGCTACGTACTTTTCTGTATAGCATTCATTACGTATCCTGTTTCAGACCTCACGCCCATCTGCGTGAGCGTAGCGCATGCCTTTCGGCTTCCTCTCATTGTGTCTAGGCTGTCTTGTCTACACACAACAGAATATATTTGTTGAGTCAACGTATGTAAAGTGATTAACGTTGCAGGATCAGAGATCAATGTGAGTGTGAGATAAGCCACTGCAAATGTAAATGCAAATGCTGGTACGCCGTTGTACACTTGTCATGTGTCAGTTTGTGGGATGGAGTTCCATGCCTGTTGCACTTGGTTGGCCAATATAAGGACAGTTAATGATGTTTGTGGATGGGTTGAAGCTGTCATCAGATGATGTCCAATATGTGCTCGATTGGAGGTAGAGCTGGTTATCGAGCAAGCCAAGGCAATATGTTGACACACTATAGCACGTTGGCTTACAACAGCAGTATGTGAGCAAGTGTTATCCTATAGGAAAACACCTCCTGGAATGCTGTCAGCGTTCGTGGGATTCATACAGACAGTTTTGTCAGTGGAAAAGCGAAAGCCATTGTTGATGCTCCAGGAGTAAAGACAATCAAGACATTGCTGAAGGTGCCACTAAGTGAGACAGGTTCATAGAGAACTGCAATAGAAGGCAAAATCGTCAAAAAAAAAAGGGAGCCGGAGATGCCCAGTGGGAGACAGGCCATTATAGGGTTAATGGCGATAGCAAAGAGAATGACACTCAGAATGGAACCCTGAGACACACCATTTTCCTGGATAAAGGTGTCCGACAAGGCAGACCCTTCATGCACCTCGAAAACTCAGTCTTTTAAAAATGTCTGAAGGAAACAGGGTAGGTGGCCATGGAAGCCCCACATGTGAAGAGTATGGAGGGTACTAGCTCTCTAGCAGGTGTCATAGGCCTTCTCCAAATCGAAAAACACGGCGACAATCTGGGATTTCTGCAGAAATCCATTCATGACTTTGGTGGGCAAAATAATGAGACGGTCCACTGCAGAATGCCGTGTTGAAAGCCACACTGTGCATTCATCAAAAATTGTGAGACTCAAGCCACCATATCATCCGGGCATGAATCATATGTCCCATCACCTTGCGAACACACTGGTAAGAGAGATGGAGTGGTAGCTAGAAGCTAATTTCGGCAAGAGCTGGATTTCCATCAATAAATTGAGTTGAAGTCTGCTGTTGTGGTCTTCATCCAACTACTGGTTTGGTGCATCTCACCAGCCTATTCCAGCCTTTGTAAGCCTCTTCATCTCTGCATAGTATTTCAACCTAAATCCACTTAGAATGGTGAACCACCATTCAGAGAATAACTTTTTAACAACACAGTTTGACTTCTGTAAAGGCTTCTATACTGAGAATCAAACGTAATATCTCACAAATTCAATTCCAGTAGAATTAAATAGTGGAAATTATCCCCTCTGTAATCTTGCCAAAGCCTTTGACTGTTTAGATTAAAAAATTCTGTGAGGGGAAGCTAAAATAGTATGGCATTAAAAGTCTTCCCCTTGCATGGATTGAGTTGTACTTTAACTACAGAAAATGGAAGGTCACATTAACAAATGATAAGACAGGAATAAGAGTAAACTCAAAAAGGGAGAACATAAAATATGGTGTGGCACACAGTGTTTGCTGCCAAGTCCACAAAAATGATTTACTTCCGGCACTGGAGGGCTTAGGAAAAACTCTAATGTTTTGCAGTGCCACAAACTTATTGATGCAAGATCTAAACTCATCCATACCAGAAACATCCAGGAGAATAACAGAACAGGCGTGTACTGATCCACAGGTACCAGCTTAATGCCTAAAAACTTGTATTGTGCAGTTCTAAAGAAATAAAAGTGACTTACAGATACGAATATCAAAAGTAGGGATAAATGGGCAGTTAGGCTCCCATGTTCTAAGTTCCTGGGTATGCAGATACCACTCACGTGTGAGTTTAGGATGAACTCAGCAATTCAGAACTGCAATACTAGAAGCAAAAATAATTTCCATATATAAAAACCTAACATCAGGGTTGCCACAAGTTTCTCCAAGTGAAATTCCCTGATATCTCTGATTCCACAGACACATTTTAGAATTTTT
Source organism: Schistocerca americana (assembly GCF_021461395.2). Taxonomy (NCBI): domain Eukaryota; kingdom Metazoa; phylum Arthropoda; class Insecta; order Orthoptera; family Acrididae; genus Schistocerca; species Schistocerca americana. The sequence goes on along the minus strand of NC_060121.1, from coordinate 11,430,048 downwards.
CCCCGACAAATTTTGAGGTCTCAAGGGGAGGTAAAGACATAAGTCGACAAAAGAATGTAAGGGCTTTGTATTTCTCCCCCATTTTGTTTTAGGGCGCAAAAACAACTAGGGTCATATGTGTCCATGCCAAAACTGTGAAACACAAAGGTGAGGAGAGGAGTTAAAAATGATTACATGTCAACGTTTAATGACAGGAGAGAGGACAGCTACAATCAGGGATGTGGAGAAAGGTCTATGAAGTACGCAATAGGTAAATGGAGGCCCAGAACTAAAAGTTAAATGGCCTTCACCATATTGCTACAACTGATAAGAAGTAAAACACGGTCGACAGCCCACGCATTGTTCACTAAAACGGCCAATAACTCAGATGGCAAACCCAAACGGGAACGTAAACGGTAAAAAAAAGGGCACCCTCTCAGGAAACAGCAGACAGTTAAAAGTTGGGTGCAATGTACACAAAGTAGTGGGGGAGCACCACTTAACAAATGGTGATGGCTAAAAAGGCAGTGCCCAATATGCAACCTAGTTAAAATGACCTCCTCGCCGCAGGACGACTGAGAGGAGGTTGTCCAAGCCACTGGAAGAGGCTTAATAACCCAGAGCTTATTCCTATGAATGGAGGACCAGTGGCGATGCCAAAGTGACACCACCTCCTGACAGAAAGCAACAAGAGATCATCAGAGGGAATGCAAGAATTATTGGGCTGAAGTACGAGGAATGCAGCTTTGGCAGCAGTGTCAGCAACCTCTTGGACCGATATGACCTGGAACCGACGTAAACATCACAGTGGCTCCATAAAAAGTGAGCAAGTGGAAGCTTTCCTGGAACCGGTGCACTAAGGGATGGACAGTCTACAGTGCACAGAGGCTTTGAAGGGTGCTGAGAGAGTCTGAGCAGTGACACAGTTGAAAAGAGTATGTCACCAGATGTACTCCATGATCTGATACAGGGTGAAGAGCTCTGCTGTAAATACTGAGCAATGTGCCGGAAGTCAGTATCAAAAAATGTTGGTTGACGTTGAAGGCACACCTGACACCATGGTCAGTCCAAGAGCCATCAGTGTACACAAAGATACTGTTGCAAAAATCCATGCATAGGTCGTGAAACTGAAGGCGAGCCTGAAGGTCAAGGTGAAGATGGGCTGCCGCATGAAGCCAAGATGGTGAAGGGTTCACACCCATCGAAAAAGCTGCAGGGAGCATGAAGTCGGAGGACCAAGATAGTTTTGTATAAAGCAGGAGCCTCAGGAATTTTGTAGTTTCAATGAATGGAAGAGCAACAGGCCTAAGACGTCCGGTGGCTGCACGAAAAGCATTATTCGACACATTGGCATTGCTGTCAGGCTTCCTCAGAGCCATAATCCGTTGGTAGCAGGCACCCACTGCAGTAGTAGCCCTCGGGTGGCCTGAGCAAGGTATGTCACTGATAGTTCCTGTCCCTCTCTATCTCTTCCATGTCCGAACAACATTGCTACGATTCACTCCACGATGTCTGGACACTACCCTTGCTGAGAGCCCTTCTTGGCAAAGTGTAATAATGCAGATGCAATCGAACTGCAGTAAGGATCATCTAGGCATTGTTGAACTACAGACAACATGCCCTGGATTCCTCATGTCGACAGCAGAAGAAAGCCGACACTTCTGTAGGACCTCATGGAGCAGGATCCTCTTGCCTCTGTGCCCTGTAGCAGTGAGTTTTCGCAGACTGACACTTGGCAGCTGCCGAGGTGACACTCCTTCCTATTGTCCTCATCGTGACTGTCCTCCAATGGAACTTTTGCAGACTTTGATCCAACAAAGAGGATTTATGACTGCTTTTAGAATCGCAGCTTCTACTTGTACTCTGCCTTCAGCAAACAAAATTACATCCTCACGACTGCTTTGAGCTTTTGTATTTCTTCCTGGTCTGTTTTGACCTTCCGCTCGAGGTTGGCATTCTGTCTCATGAAGGAGTCATGCTGCTCATATGGGATGACATTCATAGTCAACCCATCCATCTCCCTGACTACCTGTCATCAAGCTGTTGCAGTCTGTCTTTTCCTTCCTCACTTGAACTTTTCCCTTTCTACCATTTACATCCCTCAATCATTTGATGTCACCAGGTTCGACTTCCTCCAGCTTATTGGACAGCTTCCTCGCCGATTTCTGCTGCTTGGGGACTTTAATGCACACCATCCCATTTGGGGCTCTTCCAGAACCTATCCGAGAGGTGCCCTCTTCGCTGCCATTCTTAATCAACTTAACCTTTTCATCTTTAACACAGAAGCACCCATGTTGCTTTCAGACTTGTCGCACTCCTATTCCCATTTGGACCTTTCCTTCTTCACTGCCCGTCCTGCACATCATCTTGAACGGTCCGTTCTTTCTGACACCTACTCGAGCGACCATTTCCTGTGTGCTATCCATTTGCTGACTCCTACCCCACCTCTGTGCACATCGAAATGGCAGCACACTAAGGCTGACTGGAGACTTTACCCCACCCTGGCGACCTTCAACGAACATGATTTCCACAGTTGTCACAGGTGGAATTTCTTACAAACATTATCCTTACCGTCGCAGAACATTCCATTCCTCACACTTCCTCTTTACCATGCTGTGTCCCAATCCTTTGGTGGACTGAAGCCTGCTGCGATGGAATTCGCATTCTTCAGGATAACCAAAAAGGTAGCTGAACTTCATTCACTAGTTCTTTTAACAGTTTCACCCCCCTCTTCCATCGTGTGCACCAACTTCCGATGGTTCTCTGGGAGCAAGATCCATTCCCCAATTTTCATCCTGACAGTAGCAGACAGTATCATCGTGTACCATATTGCTATCTCCAACACCTTGGGTCGCCATTTTGCAGAAATTTTGAGCTCCTCCCACTATCATCCTGCCTACCTCTATTGGAAATGGGCAGAGAAGACTCAGGCAATACCCTTCTCTTCTCAGAATCGTGTGTGTTACTGTGCTGCCTTTACTATGAGGAAGCTAGCTCACGTTCTCACTTCATCTCAATCCTCTGACCTGGACCAGACACTGTTAATTTTCAAATGTTGCAGCACCTTTCTCATGTGGGCAAGCACTTTTTGCTTAATACGTACAACCGGACCTGGGCAAGGGGCATGTTATTAAGCCACTGTTGTGAAGCCACTGTTATACCCACACCTAAGCCCGGTAAGGACAAACAACTTCCTTCTGGCTATCACCCACTTTGTTTACCCATGTCATGAATGGTTTTCTGTGGAAATCCCAGACTGGCTGTGTTTTTCAATTTGGAGAAAACCTACGACATTTGTTGGGGACTAGTATCGTTTGTACTCTCTACACATGGCGCCCACTTCCTGTCTTATCATTTGTTAATGTGACCTTCCATTTTCTGTAGTTAAAGTACAACTCAATCCATGCAAGGGGAAGACTTTTAATGCCATACTGTTTTAGCTTCCCCTCACAGAATTTTTTAATCTAAACAGTCAAAGGCTTTGGCAAGATGACAGAGGGGTTAATTTCCACTATTTAATTCTACTGGAATTGAATTTGTGAGATATTATGTTGGATTCTCAGTATAGAAGCCTTTAGAGAAGTCGAACTGTGTTGTTAAAAAGTTATTCTCTGAATGGTGGTTCACCATTCTAAGTGGATTTAGGTTGAAATACTATGCAGATGAAGAGGCTTACAAAGGCTGGAATAGGCTGGTGAGATGCACCAAACCAGTAGCTGGATGAAGACCACAACAGCAGACTTCAACTCAGTTTATTGATTGAAATCCAGCTCTTGCCGAAATTAGGTCTCTGTCTCTCTCTCTCACTCTCTCTCTCTCTCTCTCTGACACACACACACACACACACACACACACACACACACACACACACACACACACACACACACACACTCTTCCTTCTAGCTACCACTCCATCTCTCTTACCAGTGTGTTCGCAAGGTGATGGGACAAATGATTCATGCCCGGATGATATGGTGGCTCGAGTCTCACAATTTTTGATGAATGCACAGTGTGGCTTTCAACACGGCATTCTGCAGTGGACCGTCTCATTATTTTGCCCATCCATGTCATGAATGGTTTTCTGCAGAAATCCCATATTGTCGCTGTGTTTTTCGATTTGTGCGAAGGCCTATGACACCTGCTAGAGAGCTAGTACCCTCCATACTCTTCACATGTGGGGCTTCCATGGCCACCTACCCTGTTTCCTTCAGACATTTTTAAACGACTGAGTTTTCGAGGTGCATGAAGGGTCTGCCTTGTCGGACACCTTTATCCAGGAAAATGGTGTGTCTCAGGGTTCCATTCTGAGTGTCATTCTCTTTGCTATCACCATTAACCCTATAATGGCATGTCTTCCACTGGGCATCTCCGGCTCCCTTTTTTTTTGACGATTTTGCCTTCTATTGCAGTTCTCTATGAACCTGTCTCACTTAGTGGCATCTTCAGCAATGTCTTGATTGTCTTTACTCCTGGAGCATCAACAATGGCTTTCGCTTTTCCACTGACAAAACTGTCTGTATGAATCCCACGAATGGTGACTGCAAATTTGTATGTCCGTCTGGTTATTTGACCTGTTGTGCTGCCATTCACAAACAGCATTCCAGGAGGTGTTTTCCTACAGGATAACACTTGCTCACATACTGCTGTTGTAAGCCAACATGCTATAGTGTGTCAACATATTGCCTTGGCTTGCTCGATAACCAGCTCTACCTCCAATCGAGCACATATTGGACGTCATCTGATGACAGCTTTAACCCATCCACAAACATCATTAACTGTCCTTATATTGGCCAACCAAGTGCAACAGGCATGGAACTACATCCCACAAACACACACACATGACACATGTACAACAGCGTATCAGCATTTACATTTACATTTGCAGTGGCTTATCTCACACTCACATTGATCTCTGATCCTGCAACGTTAATCACTTTACATACATTGTCTCAACAAATATATTCCTGGTATTTCATTACTCTACATTAATTATTTTTGGGTGTTGCAAATTTTTCCGTCAGTGTACCTGGCCTTTCTTTAACCATCCCTGGTGCAATGCAGAATTCTCTTCCCAGTAGCGAGAAAATGCCGTTTTTCCAGTTTTTAAATCAGATAAATTGCCTCTTCAAACGGACAGCTGTCGTCCAGATTGTTTACTCAGTGTCCTGCAAGTTACTTGAACATATGTTTAGTCGAAGGCTGTATTGTGTCCTTGAATCCCCGGATCTTTTGGCTTCGATCCAGGGTGCTTTTCGCCAAGGGCGCTCTACTGAAGATAATTTAGTCCACTTGAAGTGTGCTATCTGAACAGCTTTTGCTCAGCATCAGTTCCTTGTTGCAGTTTTCATTGATCTGCGTGTATATCTTATGATACCACATGGTGCCATAACGTCCTTTCCACCTTAAAGGAGTGGGGCCTCCATGGCCCACTCCTGATTTTTATCCAGAACTTTCTTCCATGTCACACTTTTTGGGTACAGGTTGGTGCCTCCTGTAGCATCCCCCCCTGCAGGAGAAGGGGCGTGCACAAGGTTCTGTTTTGAGTGCCACTCTCCTTTTTGTGGCTATCAATGATCTGGCGGCAGCTGCATGGCATATGGTGTCCCCATCTTTCCTGTTCATCCACGACGGCTATTGCTGGAGGCAGAATGCAGGGAGCAATACACCAAGCACAATCCTGGGCTTTCACTCATAGCATCCATTTTTTGCCTGCCATGACCTATGTTATGCATTTCTGTCATTGTGTTTTTAGGACCGGTCTTAGATGCCTAGTTGACATGGGTTCCCCGTCTTTGTCAACTAAAGCAGACATGTAGGTGGCACCTGAATGCTCTTCTATGCCTCAGTGACACTGACCACGGTGTGGTCCACTCTACTTTGATATGGCTGTATGCAGCATTGGTGAAGTCACACCTAGATTACAGGAATCTCTCATATGACTTTTCATCAGCTTCGACATTACGTCTGGATTCGATACACTATTGTGGGGTAAGACTGGTAACAGGTGACTTTGGACTAGGCAGCAGTTCCACTATTGTGGGTTCTGCACCATCAAAAATTGATGGCAGCTGCTCACCCATAGTACCCTAACTGTCATCTCCTCTTTCCAGATACGAGATCTACCTCCCAAATCGGCAACACAGATCTGGGGTTAAGATCACCAAGTTAGAGTCTTGGTCCAGCACACAGTTTTAATCTGCCAGGAAGTTTCATATCAGTGCACACTATGCTGCAGAGTGAAAATCTCATTCTAGAAAAAGCTTTATCTGTAATTCTCTTTACGTATTGGCTATTTTCTTCACATATGGGGGACATGGTCTCATCTGAAAAGTGAAAGCAAGCCTGTAAAAGAAAAGGGGGGGGGGGCAGTTCTCTATTCTTGAGCAGTGACCCTCTTGTTTTTTTTTTTTTTTAACCTTTGCAATTTGGGTGAGTTTATGTTCAATCCTTGCACCCAATTTACTCTTTCATCTACCTACTTTTTTTCTCGCCAAGCAGAACGATATTTATGCCCATTGCTTAATACCTGTTTGTATAACTTACAATGCTGGTATTTATGAATTTTTTAGCATTTGACTCCGGAAAGACCATTTTTCTTTGTAGTGAGGTCTTGCCAACAGCAAATTTTCTGGATGGAAAGTCGCTCAATCTGCTCATATACTTTAAAATTTAAAAGTAAATCTAGCAATGCTAGAAATTATACAAAATACTGATATACCCATTTTCAAGTTGTTGTTTAAAGATTCGCGACTTTTAAAACTTACGTAGATTATCTTTTTGATGATAGAACTTTACATAAGAAGTTATTAAGAACATTGTGCATATCACATGATGAACAATTGAATGACTAAAGCAATGTTATCAACCCTCATTCATTGACACATGTAATAAATTCATCGAAACAGTGAAGTTCAGAGCTGTTATAAAAATTTCTGAAATTAAAAGTATACATTGCCTAATGAATGTATTATTTTGATGTGAAAGAACACAATAATTATTATTTTTGGAATGTAATAATTCACTATGGCTTCATTTTAATTCTAATAAGTTTCGCACTGTAACGAAACATTGTCTAAATGCCTCTCTCTCTCTCTCTCTCTCTCTCTCTCTCTCTCTCTCTCTCTTTCTCTCTCTCTCTCTCCCTCTCATTTGTAATAACTTACCGCTGTTATTTTGTATTGGTATTGCAGTCATTACATTAAAACTGGCTATATTGATTCTGCAATTTATACTATTATGTTATTGCTAAGAATTGATTTAAAGAATAAACGTATATATTTATTTGTAAGATATTGTAAATTTATACCACTGGAACTCTTTCAAAATATTTGATTGCGTAATACTGCCAATAAATACAATGACTTTCTTTCATCTGTTTATAATTGTAATAGATGTTGGACACTTTGACTCCAAGTATGTTATACAGAAACGCAGTGATTTTTTACAAAAGGCAAAACTATGTGTTTGAAGAATTGTGGAGAGGAGGGTACGTGATGTATTTTAAGTAGGTTATAAAGAGTAACTATAACAACAAAAACAATAAATTATTGATAAATTTATTTAATTGAATAGATAAAAAATCTACTCACCAAGCGGCAGCAGAACATACACATGAAAGACAGTGGCTCTTCCAGACAGAAGCGTTGAAGGGGAAGGAAGAAGGGTAAAGGAAAAGGCCTGGAGAGTTCCATGAAAAGGTGTAGATTTTGGGAAAGTCACACAGAACTGCGGATCAGGCGAGAAATAGAAACGACACATGTCATATACCAGCTATTATGTAAACACTGTTCAGCTTTCTACATCTGCATGACTACCACCAAATTATCAGTTAGGATAAATGGGCATAGGCGTAGTGTATATACTGGAACTCGCAATATCCTGTTGCAGAGCATGCTCTTCAACATGGCATACGTGACCTCGGCACTTGTTTCACCACACATGCCACCTGTATTCATCCGCCAGACACCAGTTTCTCAGAACTCCGCAGGTGGGAACTAGCACTAAAACATGTCCTTGGTTCTCACCACCCACCTCGCCTTAATTTACGTTAATTTCTCCTGTCTCAGCTATTCTTCACTGTAATTACTCTTTGCTTCACTCCGTTTTAGCTTTCTACATCTTTCATTGTCTTTCCCGTCTGTTTTCACTGCCCCCTCCCACAGCTGTTGCATACAATACACTTAGCTTCTCACTCTTATTAACTCATGTACAGTTTTAGTAGTAATCTCTGTCTTGCATATTACCCTGTCTTCCACCTTTAAGCTCTCAGGTTTCCGAATCTTGCCCGATGCACTCCCCAACAATTAGTCTCTCCTTCTCATCCTGTACGGTAAGTCACCCATGACCCTTGTTTCTGGGTAACTTTACCAAAATCTACCCCTTTTTTTTAGACCTCTCCAGTCCTTTTCCTTCACCCTTCTTGCTTCCCCTGCAACCCTTCAGCCTGAAGAAGGAGTCACTGGCTCCAAACGCTTGCCTATCACAACAGTGTTTTATGTGTGTGTTCTGCCATTGCTTGGTGAGTAGATTTTTTATCTATCGAATTAAATGACTTTATAAAGAGTACCTGTGTGTGATGTTTTTATTGGTATACAACTTGTTATAAACAAAACTTATTTTTACCATTTAATATGTTTCCAGATATTTACCAGTGGTAAAGATGAAATTGGGTTGATTGTACTTGGTTCTGACAAGACACAGAATCCACTTGGTTACCCAAATGTGAGTGTGGAATTTCCTCTTGCACTGCCTACATGGCAGATGATATCCTTTGTGGAGAAAGCTTTACATGAAAGTGAAATAAAAACAGATTGGATAGATGGTGTTGTTGTTGGCATGCAAGTCTTGAAAGATGAGCTAGCGTAAGTATTTAAAGCTGTCTGTTTCATGGCATTCCTGGAACATGTTCCAGAATGTGTGTTACACAAATCACAGTGACATAGTTGTGACTTTATAAACTTGAATCAATATGTTTTTGTAATGAAAAAGAAACAGAAGGCACAATACCTGCAGAAATAGGAATTTCTTTTGTGTGATTTTACTGTATGATGTTTTTTACAGTTTTTCAGCTCAATAATTAAGGAGGTATTGATACAAGGCTTTGCCAAAAACCCATCTGTCACCTACAATTCCAGCCCTGTCACTGGCATTCCGTACCCCACAATATGACTGGGCCACTATGAAAGCAGCCACATCATTGTCAAATTCACTGAAACTACTGCATAGCAATTTGCTTGAGTATGGCTGCAGTTGTGGTCTTCTGTTTGGTTTAAGCACTGCATCAATACCTTCTCTTTATAGCACTCAGAGGTCGCGATCTGCGACTGTTTTTACAAGTGGCAAGAGAACTTTTCCTCTAGTTGCTTGTTTTGTCACTGAAAGATGCAAATATTTTAGAATGTAGTGCCCTATGTATATCTGTTAGAATAGCCACAAGGTCTGAAAGTCATTTTCAAATGATTGAGCTCTTCTACAGAGTATTGAAATTCACAGATACTTCCAACCTGGTCCACCAATGTCTTACATACTCCTCTTCCTCCATGGATTGTTTCCAGCATTTGGAGAAGAAACATTAGGAAGCAAAACGTGCCTTATAACCAAAATCTAATGAACATATAATTAAATTAAACAAAGATGTAATGTTGCACTCTCAGGTAAGACTGATCTTGAATGCAAAGCAAAAGTGGAAATTAAATGTACGCTGCAACATTCATCTCAGTTTTTGTTATTGAAATTATTCACAGTGCCATAGGGAGAACTGAGTTTATGTGTTTTATAGAGTCAGATACACACTGTGGCACAGGGTGCTGTCCGTTATTCTCCTGACTATGATGTCCAGGAATGGTAGTCTTCCCTCTTCTTTGGTCTCCATAGTGAATTTGATTTTGTGGCGTGTGGATTTCAGATGTACAAAGAAGTCAAGAAGTTTGTCTCTTCCATGAGGCCAGATGACAAGTGTGTTATCCACATAACAGAAGAAGAAGAAGAAGATGGATTTCCATTTGGATGACATCAGGGCCTCTTCCTCGAAGTGCACCGTAAACATATTCACAATCTCTGGTCAGAGTGGGCTGCCTATTGCGACTCCATCTGTTAGCGGGAGGGGGGTGTGCCACGAGTCAGTGAAGTGGGAAAGTTGACCAAGTAATATGCGTGATGTGTCATACCTCAACCGATATTGAGAACAGAATAAAAAATTCAGAGGCATTACTTTTCAGCACTCCCATGCATATTCTGTATGCAAGAAAGCCGGTTTCTCATTCAGAAATTCTATTTCAGTGTTGGTTGTGTACACAAAGACCGTGTTAAGCATAATGGAAGAAGGAGAAATGTTTATCAGCATTCCAGATTTGGCAGTGGCAGGCTCATGGTCTGCTGAGACTCTGGTTTATTGTTTCACTGTATTGCTGCTTGCATTGCTCAGAATCTCATTTTGTGCGAACATAGAATTGGTAGGTTCAGGAGGGCCATGCTAAATGCCTTGCAGGGCCTCCGTAGTGCCATCCAACTAGCACCTGAGAGGGCAGACAAGTGTTCGCTCATGCGTACATGATCCTGCAGTGAAGTTGTGTACATTTAGTCAGGAAGTGGGCTTGTATACAGTGAGACAAGTATCCACACATACAATGTGATGGCATCTGGAGCAGCACAGACTGTCAAGCCATTAATGCAGCTCTAGAGAGAGTTGAACTGACAGCGGTGCAACTGACAACAATGCCAGACACAGGAATGGCACTGTGTCATTGTATCAGATGAGTCTCGGTTCTGCAACATCGTCACAATTGATGTACTTGTGTGTGGAGGCTCTGATGCCAACAGACCTGGCCAGATTGTACCTGTCATTCACATGCAGGTCCAGCATGTGATGTGATGGTATGGGGTGCAACTGGATACATGTCACAACCTCTGGTTCACATAGCCAGTAATTTGGACAGCAGCCATTGCATTTGTGTTTTGTTAAGGCCTATCACTGTACCCTATTTTCAAGGGCTCCGTGATGTTATCTTTTAACAGGATAATGCAAGACTTTACATCACCTGATCTGTACTGAGCTACCTCGATACAGAGAGTGTTCCACTGTTGCCGTATCCAGCATTTTCTTCAAATCTGTCACCTGTGGAGAACGTCTGTTCACAGGATGCCAAGAGATGGGTATGCCGCCAGTCGCCAGCCACCAGTCACCAGCCACTACAGTTGGAGAACTCTGACATATGACATACAGTTGAGTAGCATGAAATGATGTACCCACGGCTGTAATCCAACCTCGATTTGATATCCAGTGTGATGAGAGCTGTTCTGCTGTTCCAGTTTCAATACTGAAAATCATATATTATTTTTATGCTGTCCTAACCAGACTGGACTGTGGTGTCATACAGCATAAAATATCTTACAATGTGTTGAATCAGTGATGAGAAGTGTAGAACAGCCAGCAGGGGAAAGATGTTGGCAATGACACAGCTTTTATGTAGAACAGCAGTACAGTGTTTCACAGTGCATAATGCTTCCGCAGATTGAGAACAAAATGTGTGGTTTGCTTTCATCCATTTTCGCAAACATAGCCTTGAAAAATAATGTTGACATTACTGTGCATTTCACTCTGAGGCATATTGCACTCTGAGAATGTTCATCGAATTCAGTTACTTTGTATTATATTTCAGCAACAGTGACATAATAGCAAATTGGACTGTATGAGTTTTTATGGATTATTTTTCCAGACACACACTACCATTTCTTCAGATTTATTTAATTTGGGTATAAATCCTTTCCAGCATATATGCTGTACACAAAATGTTGAACATAAAATGTAGCTATCTGCTGATTTAACATCTTGCTGAGTATACCAGTACAATGTTTTGTTGTAACAAATAGTTCAATGTATTTTACACACTTATAAACTTATTTATACAGTTATAGTAATTTATACTATTACATTAATGTTGTACCTTAATGTTCTGGAAGATGATATTATAAGGAACGTCATACTTTTCCTGGATGATAGAGTTGTCTATAATGAATTATTGCCTGAAAAAAATCTGCACAAATTTGAGTCAGATCATAACATTTCAAATTGCTCCAAAGATAGGCAACTGAGTTTAAGTTTTCAGAAATGTAAATTGGAGCACATCACAAAACAAATAAAAGACAGTATTGTATGACTACATTATCAAATAATCACAGTTTTAATTGGTCAACTCATACAAATATCTGGATGAAATGAAATGGTGACATAGACTCACTTGTAGGCAAAGCAGAATGCAGACTTCAATTCATTGGTAAGATACTGGAAAATGCAATCAGTCTATAGAGGACATTGCTTACAAAATACTTGTGTGGCCCGTTCTAGAATATTGCTTAAGTACGACCCATAACAAATAATGCTAATGGCAGACATTGAATGTATACAAAATAGTGTAGCATGATTGATCATAGATTTATTTGATGCATGGGAGAGCATCAAGAAGCTACTAAAAATTGGAAATGCCAGACAAGTGAAGATAGACGCCAAATATATGACAAAACCCAACTTATGAAATTTCAGGAACCTGTATTAAGCGAGGTATTTAGGGATTATACAATAACTACATATGTATCACTCCTATAGGGACCATGAAGGCAAGATTAATTACAGCATGCACAGAACCATTTAAAGAATCATTCTTCCCACACTCCACATGAGCATTGAATGGGGATAAACCATAATGTGTGGTACAACAATGTACTTTGTCGGACAAACCCACAGTGGTTTATACAGTGTGCATGGAGACATGGAATCAGTTGACAGTAGCTGGGTAATGGTTCATATTGATTCCCATTTCCCTGTTGCAGTAGGTGATCTTATGCCTCTAATTATTTTTTCATTGCTATCTTAACTTGCATTCTCCAATTCAGTTTATTAACCCTTCTTATCTCTTTGTATTAGGGCAAATGTACAGTTAACTTTTAAGGAATTTGTATTTTCAATTTATCAACTGGAGTTTTGTTTCATATGCAGCAACAATGTTACAAATTATTTGTTTCAGTTTCTTTAGAATAATTTGCTGTTTCACAGGTGCCTTGAAGAAAATAAAAGATCTCGAAAGTGTCTTAATGACAACCGATGGCCTCATGTTGACAAGACAGCTGGTTGCCTTGCAGAGGGCAGGGCTTGACGGTCTGAACATCAGCTTAGACACCCTGCAGTCCCAACGCTACAACCAGATCATGAGGAGGAAAGGCTGGAAGCGTGTCATGGCTGGCATAGATCTAGCCTTGCAACATGAATACGAACCTGTGAAGGTATTACTAGTGCAGCTGTCATCGCATGCAGACTTTCATAAACAAAAGATATAAATCTGTTGTTAAGAATATCAATACAAGAATCACCATTTTAAAGCAGTACGCCCTCACCCTCACCCCCATCCCCGCTCCCACCCTCACCGCTGTCTCCACACTGCAGCTGTAAGTGAAGGAAGGTATATTAAGACAGAAGAAGTAAATTTTAGCTGACGATGCTAACAGTTTCGTAGTTTATACAACATAAAAAAGTATGGCTTGCAAGTTTACCAATTATTGTCAACATGAGGCCTACGGTTGTCATTAAGACACTTTTGAGATCTTTTATTTTCTTCAAGGCACCTGTGAAACAGGAAATTATTCTAAAGGAACTGAAACAAATAATTTGTAATTGGTATCTTATATTTTCCTCCCAAGAGGGCATTATGAAACTCAAGATCTTTACAGTTTCTCTTTTTTTCTTTTGTGTCTTTAGTTTAAAATAAGTATCCTCTATTGTGGTGCCATTTTGAAAAAAATACTCGATTGTTTGGAAAAATTATTCTTAATTCTATAGTCACACTTTTGTTGTATCTAAGTACTACTGGTTTCAGTAGCAAGTACCAGCATCAGTTCATCTTATTATCAAAAATTTCTTTGCAAAATAAAAGCTGACCATTGTGGCCAAGCGGTTCTAGGCACTTCAGTCCGGAACCATGCTGCTGCTACGGTCGCAGGCTCGAATCCTGCCTCAGGCAGGGATGTCCTTAGGTTAGTTAGGTTTAAGTAGTTCTAAGTTTGGGGGACTGATGACCTCAGATGTTAAGTCCCATAGTGCTTAGAGCCATTTGAACCATTTTGCAAAATAAAAAGCTTCTGTACAACTGCAAACTAGACATACCATTTTCAGGGTGCAGTTCACATCTATTGAAAGCACAACAGTGACCTTTACTTTTAGTAGATAAGACACCTACTGGGGTAAGTGACTTGATGACTGCACACAAGAAGTTGTCATTTATTCCATATGTAGCTACCATGTAGACTCACTTTTTTCGTATATGTTTGTCCTTACTCTTCCAAAAGGTTAAACCTTGTCTCTGCAGCCACAGCTTCCTCTCTTCAGCAGTTGTCTTCATCTCCATGTGTGAAGAAAATCCCATTCATTGATCACATTGTTTAAGTAGGATGTTCTCAGTCATCCCCTTGTTTTCTTACCTACGATCTTGCCTTCAGAAATGTTTTTTAAAAGATTATCGTCTCCAGTTAAGTGTCCAGTGTATTTTGCTTTGCCCTGGCCTATAACTTTCAGTGGTTCTTTCTTCTCTCCTATTTCCTTTAATTTTTCTGTCAATGCAGCTAGTTCTTGTACTTCTCCTCCAGAACCACATTTCAGCAGGTTTGAGGCGAGCTTCCTTTGGCTTTTCTAATGTACAGATTTTGCATCTGTGTGTCAGAACACTCCACACAAAGGTCTTTACAAATATTTTGTTAATGTGGAAGCTGATATGTTTATTCAGTTGCAGCTTCTTCTTATTTTGGAAGGAATTCTTCACCTGTGCTATTCTTTTCTTGAATGCCTTGAAATATTGATTGTTTTCTTGCAAAAAGCTACTGAGATATTGAATTTCAGTTGCTTTCTTGAGTTGCTCATTGCCTGTTCTTGTGTCAGTCCTACCTCCACCTCCTTTCTTGTCTGTAGCCATAACTTTTGTCTTCTTTGTATTCATTTTTAGCTTTAGTTTTACCATTTCTAGATTTAAGGCCTGAAACATTTTATTTAGTTCCTACTTTGATTTACTATTGTGATGTCATCAATCTGCAGTGTATATGCATGCAATTAAGTTTCCATATCAACATCATGCTCCAAAAACCACCTAACTGTGTGTGGCAGGGGGTACGTCTCATGCCACCAACTGATCCCCTCTGCCTTGTTCCACTTGTGAACAGTGCTTGGGAAGAATGACTGTCAGTACGCTTCTGTATTATCTCTAACTTCTCAAATTTTCTTCTCGTGATCATTTCGTGAATTGTATATGAGAGAAACTATTATGTTGTCAGACTCTTCTCGGAAACTACTCTCTCAAAATTTGGGTAGTAAATCTTTCCGTGATGCACAACTGCTCTCTTATGGCATCTACCACTGGAGTTGCTGAGCATCTCTGTAATGATCTCACAGTGACTAAATGATCCTGTGACAAAACACTCCGCACTTCGTTGGATCTTCTTTCTCTCTTCTGTCAGTCCTACTGGGTAAGGACACAGGGGTAATTTACATTCACTTAAGATTCTTCCTGTGGATGTTAGTCTGGCATCTGCTTTTCTATTGCAGTTTTATGTGGTCATTCCACTTTAAGATTGCTCTGGATAGTTACTTCTAGATATTTTATGGTAGATTCTGTTTCCAGCAATTTGTCATTAATAGTGTAGTTGTACAGTATTGGATTTCTTTTCCTGTGTGTGTGTGTGTGTGTGTGTGTGTGTGTGTGTGTGTGTGTGTGTGTGTGTGTGTGAGTGATATGTTACATTTATTTATGTGCAGGGTCAACTGCCAGAGCCTGCATCATTCACCAATCCTCTGCAGGTCATTGTGCAAATTGATACTGCCTTCTGTTGTTGCTACTTTCTGATGGACAAGTGAGAGTACCTGTGAACAATATTAAGGAGCCTCTGACACTTTCTACTGGATCATTTATATTCATTGTAAATGTAATGGTCCTATCACATTTCCTTGGAGTATTCCAGAAATTACCTTTTGATTCTTGTCATCTTTTCTTTGTTGTTGTTATTACTTCCTTGATGAAAATATTAAGGAAGTAAGGTGATAGAAGGCACCCGTCTCTCACTGCCCTTCTGGTTTTCCTTCTTTCATATCCGGTTCAGTACTCTGACTTTTGTATATACTCAAAATTAATCATCTGTCCTTCCACTTTGGACATTACTTTAAGGAATGATGATATAATGGTAATCTGTTTAATAAACAATATTTTAACGATACACTTTGCTTTCCAATCATATAGTGGCTTGATGATGGAATTTGATACTGAAATTAGTAATCATTAGACAAAATAAAAGTGAAGCTATAATAAAAAAAAGTAATATTTTGGATCATGTCAGTTGTTGTTCCAAACAACAGCATGTCAGGAATAGGTTCAAATGGCTCTGAGCACTATGCGAGTTAACTTCTGAGGTCATCAGTCACCTAGAACTTAGAACTAATTAAACCTAACTAACCTAAGGACATCACACACATCCATGCCCGAGGCAGGATTCGAACCTGCGAACGTAGCGGTCACTCAGTTCCAGACTGTAGCGCCTAGAACCACACGGCCACTCCGGCTGTCCAGGAATAGGTACTAAATTATTTGTCCGCTGATGACTTCACAGCTTAGAACACTAAAACGCAAATGTTAATTGTTTGTTATGTGCCCTGGTAGAGTTCACAACTGTTTACAGTTCACGATTGGTTGTTGGAGATTGGGCGTTACTCACATAGTGTATTTAGTGCACAGTGCAGAAAAAGGCAGTGTCCAGAAAAAAAAACAAGTGTAAAGGCAAAAGTTTCATGACAGGATGTTGTGTCACCATACTTGGAAGACAATTATAGCCAAAGACAGAAATTTAAAAGAAACTGGCTCATTTGAGCTGCGGAGACCTAGTCAAGGATTCTCAGTAGATAATTGTTAGCACAGTAGAATTTATAAAGAGACAATGTCAGTTCATGTGAGGGAAGGTTGATTGGTAAGTACCTATCAGCTTTCTCATAAAACTCACAATTTGAAGAATACACATCAAGGAAAAGGTAGAAGTCCAACAGTGTCAAATCTAGACAATAATATCGATCATCCAGCAGTTTTGCAAAATCCCCAGTTGTACTTACTTTACTTACTTACTTACTTACTTACTAACTTACTCAGATTTGCTGTGTACCATACAAGGAACTGGTTTCACAGAGTTCACTCGATCAGCTGCCAAGTTCTCACCTTCCTCCAAGTTTGTGTCCATGCATTGAAGATTCATTGCAAAAGTTCCAGGTGTTAAAAGGTCTTCCTGTACATCTGTATCTGTCCATTGATTTCCACAACAGTGTTGATTTTGGGATTCTTCCACCTTACATGCGTAGAACATAACCTGCAATCTTCAGTCTTCTTTCAACAATAATTACGTGCAGGCTGTGTAGACCTCGTATTCTCAGCACTTCATCGTTTGTAACTTGGTTGGGTTAACATCTTCAGAATTCATCTCTAGCATTGTTGGTGAAAAATATGGAGACTGTGTGCTGATTTTACTGATATTTTCCAAGTCTCACACATATAAATGATAAAGGAGTACAGTCAAAGCTTTGTTGACATATTACAGACCTAATTACCATATGGACTGATTTTCCAGTTCTGCTGGTGATTTCTGCATCTGTGACCTCATTATTACATATAAAGCTACCGAGATATGGCAATCTGTCAACATCTTGTAGTATCTTCTATTGCACTGTAATCAGGGAAGAGACGAGTAATTTCCACTTACTTTGCACATTCTGTTTGTGCAATTGAAAGGATACCAAATAAATTAAAAGGGTGGTGCACAAAATATGTCAAAACTCAGCTGCAGAAGCAATGAAAAAAAGCATGTCAAAATTTAAAAGAATGCAAAATCTCCAAGATTAGCGATGTTTTACTGAAGCTTGAAACTTAGGGTGGGTTTCAGTGCAAGATGTGTTTAATAGTTCCCATAGTGAAACTTCATTTTGAAATCTGGAAGAAAATCCAAAGAGGTTCTGGTTGCATGTGTAGTACACCAATGGCAAGACACAACCAATACCTTCACTGCTCAATAGCTGTGGTAATGTTACTGATGACAGTGCTACTAAGGCAGGGTTACTAAACACGGATTTCTGAAATTTCTTCACCAAAGACAACAAAGTAAATATTGCAGTATTCAAATCAAGAACAACTGCAACTGTGAGTAACTTAGTAGTAGCTCTCCTCAGTGTAATAAATCAGTTATGTTCCTTTCAGAGAATGCTGATACAATAGCTCCTTTAGAAATCATATATAGCTGCTCATTTGATAAAGATCCATACCTAGAGACTGAAAAGTTGCACAGGTCACACCAATGCTCAAGAAAGAAAAGAGGAGTAATCTATTAAATAACAGACTCATATCACTAATGTTGATTTGCTTTAGGATTTTGGAACATATATTGTGTTTGAATATTATGAATTATCTCAAAGATAATGATTCATTGATAAATAGCCAAGATAGATTCAGAAATATCGACCTTTTAAAACACAGCTAGCTCTTTAGTCACACAAAGTAATAAGTGCTGTCGACTGGGGATCTCAAATTTATTCCATATTTGTAGATTTCCAGAAGACTTTTTGAAACAGTTCCTCACAAGCATTTTCTAATCATATTGTGTGCCTATGGCGTATTGTCTCAGTTGTGCAACTGGATGTGTGGTTTCCTGTCAGAAAGGTCACAGTTCATAGTAATTGATGGAAAATCATCAAGTAAAACAGAAGTGATATCTGAAATTCCTCAAGGAAGTGTTATAGACCACCTGCTGTTGCCGATCTACATTAACAATTTAAGAGAGAATCTGAGCAGTCCTCTTAGATGATGCTATCATTTACAGTCTTGCAAATCATTTACTGTCTTGTAAAGTGATCAGATGATCAAAATGACCTGCAAAATGATTTAGGCTACGTATCCATATGATGCAAAAAGTGGTAACTGACCTTAAATAATAAAAATTGTTATGTCATCCGCATGAGTAGTAAAAGGCATCTACTAAATTTTGGTTACATGATAATTCACGCAGATCTAAAGGCTGTGAAGTCTACTGAATACTTAGGAATTACATTTACAAATAACTTAAATTGGAATGCTCACATAGATAATGCGGTGGGAAAGCAAACAAAAGACTGTGATTTAATAGTAAAACATTTAGAAGATTAGGATTACTAAAGAGACTATCTACAACTATACTTGTCTGTCCTCTTTTGGAGTATTCTGCATGGTGTGGGATCCTTACCAGATAGGACTGACAGAGGACATCATTTAAAAGTTCAAAGAAGGGCAGCTCATTTTGTATTATTGGCAAACAGGAAAGTGCATGCCACAGATATCGCATGTGAATTGGGGTAGCAGTCATTAAAGCAAAAGCAATTTGCTGGAGCAGGTTCTTAAAATTTCAATCATCAACTTTCTCCTCCAAATGTGAAAATATTTTGTTAGAGCCCTCTTACATAGGGAGAAATGATCATTGTAATGAAATAGAGAAATCAGAGCTTGTACGGAAATATTGAAGTGTTTGTTTTTCCTCAAATGCTGTAGGGGAGTGGAATGGTAGATAAAGAGGTTGAGGGTGGTTCTCTGAACCCTCTGCCAGCATTTAATTGTGAATTACAGACTAGTCATGCAGATATAGATTATGTAGATAGGCTTTCAATATTGTGCACTGATTCTCTAATTTTATACATTGCTCAAATACTTTCGTGGCGCTTTGGAGTGACCCCTTTAAAATAACACTTTACCAGTATTCTTAATATGTATTTTGGTAACCAGGTTGATAAGAAGTTACAACAATACTCTCTTATTACTCCCCAGTTTTGGGTTTTATTAATGAACAAAATCGCCACAGTGTTCCATAACAATTACGGGCTGAAGTTTCCTGCTGATGGAACCAATATGATTTTCTGTGTTTCTGAGCATACAGGTTGTGTACGCTGTTTGGAGTCTGGTGTATGCTGAATCAAATGTTTTTATTGTTGTGATCTTCCATCTGAAGATTGGTTTCATGGAGTTGACCATGCTAGCCTATCCTGTGTGACCCTCTTCACCTCTGCATAACTACTGCAGCGTACAATAACTTGAACTTGCTTACTGCAGTCAGTTTTTGGTCTCCTACAGTTGTTACCCCCATTATATTCACAGAGGACCACATATTGTGGAAATTGCATATTGTAATGTAGGATGCAATAATAACGTACGGAAAGTTTCTGTTGAAAATTACGAATTATTTAGGAATAAAGGAGATGGCTCACCAAAAGGCAGAAGCACTGTCTCATCGATAGGTACATGAACAAAAGATATGTAGAATGAGATTTTCACTGTGCGGTGGAGTGTGCACTGATATGAAAATTTCCTGGCAGATTAAAACTGTGTGCCGGACCAAGAGTCGAACTTGGGACCTTTGCCTTTCATGGGCAAGTGCTCTACCATCTGAGCTATCCATGCACGACTCACAACCCGTACTCACAGCTTTACTTCCACCAGTACCTCGTCTTCTACATTCCAAACTAAAAGGTACGTTGCTTGGCGAGCTTCCAGAATGCACTTTCTTTTTCTAGCTGTAGGGAAAACATGCGCACGAGCACACACACACACACACACACACACACACACACACACACACACACACTCACATGCGCATGCACGTCTCCTTATTTTGTGGTCGCTCAACTGCCAGCTCTTTACTGGCCCACGGTGAGTGTTCTGGAGTGAGGTGGGGCTTTAGAGTGGGGTAGGATGGGGTGGGTTGAGGCAATGTGAGGGATGGAGAGAGATGGGAGGGGTTTGGAGGGAAGCATTTAGTGGCTCGTGGGAGAGTGGGGAGCCATCTGTGGGCTAGCTAGGGGTGCAGGTAGAGGGGTCAGGTGACAGACAGCTGGGTACTCATAGACTAGGGTGTGACGTGAGATAACAGCACACAACTAGCTGATTGCGAGGGGGGGGAGATGGGGGGGAGGGGCGTGTGTGTGTGTGTGGGGGGGGGGGGGATGGGAGTTAACTTGGATTTAGACCAGGAAGCAAAGGATGTGCTGTAAGTATGGCTACAAAAGTTGAGTATTCTTAAATAAGATCAGCTGGTGCCAATGTATTGGAAAGTAACTGGCACACAAAGTGCAATTGTGGCTCCTTTTTCTTTATGAATTTTAAATAGTCTGCAGAGCAAATTGAATTAGGAGGATCAGGCATTTGTGTGGGTCTAGGAAAGTAAATTGTAGGGCCAGATAAAAGGCGCGCAAGACAGGAGGGGTACTACTGCTCATCACTGCTGTATCGTGCTACTAGTACGTGTCTGTGTGAGTGCACCGAGAGTGGTGTTGCCGTACTTGCGTCTTTAAATTGGTCACCGACTGATCATTGCAGGCTGGCTGCTGGAGGCCGTCTCTGGGAGCCAAGCGTGCCGTGCGGTCCCTGCCATGCCATCTGCTGGCGACTTGCACATATGTAAGTGTGGAACAGTGCTGACTGACTCTCTGTGTGATTCTAGTTTGTAATGTGCACATCAGCGTTCTGTGTCTTGTTGAGTCCTTAGAGGCATATTGTTCGGAGGTTATTATTAAAGCCATATTTGTGCGACTTGGATCACACTTCAGTATTACTTGGTTAGTACATCACCACAAACATAAGGACCGGGGATGTACATGCTTTGACAGTTGGTCAAAGTTGACGTTGACGTTTGCTACGTCTCTTTCTTCTAGGACTGACATGGTAGCTGCCTTGCATTTCTTAATGACTCTGACCTTGTCAACCACAAACCGAATCGTAGTACAGTCATGATTTCCCTGAAGAGATTACATGACAGCAGAGACTTGTAAAATTGTGTTACCCATTTCTCTAGCCAGTGAAGATTCATTCTATACCTTCAGATACAGTGTCATGTAGGAGTAGAACAGCAAGAAATACGTAGCTCCTCTAACAGTAATGACAGTTTATCACCTCCCAACACTACATGTGCCAATGTTTCAGTGCATTTTTGAATATGTTTGTTAACAGATTCATCAACACAAGAAAAATTTATGATCTCAGTAGCATCTTATTTCTTAACTCATACTTTACTATTCATCAGAATCTTCATCGCTGCTCTTTGATTCGTCAGAGCTCCCTGCTGTACTTTGTTTTATTTCATAGTCAGAATTAGTTGAAATACCACCTATCATATTTACTCAAATCTAAGCCGCACTCAAACCTGAAAAATGAGACTCGAAATAAAGGAAGGAAAAAAAAAAAAATTCCCGAATCTAAGCCGCACCTGAAATTTGAGACTCGAAGTTCAAGGGGAGAGAAAAGTTTTAGGCCGCACCTCCAAATCGAAACAAAGTCAGTCCATTGTAATATGAGACACAATTTAGTTCGAGTGAATGACGATACAGCTACAGTAGTTTGGTTCGAGTCGTAAGCGTAGCACTTAAGCTTTACCAGGTAGCCATTGCTATGCGTCAGGCGCTCCGTCCGTATTTATACTGGTACCCTTCCTTTTTCACGTGCTTCATCTGGTTTGAATCGATTGCTTATTTTGCTTTGATCTGATAAGTGCCATTTTCCTTGTTATAGGCGTTTATGTCACTCTAAGCTGAAAATGCATTACTGTACTGTGTCATGCATTGTTTGTCGCATTCTGATAGTGCGTGTTTGCAGAGAGAGAAATTGTCTCATTAGCGTAACAATGGCAAGAGACTACTATTTCTTGTTACTTACACTGCTGCTTTCTTTGATAATGATCAACAAGAACCAAATAATAGACTGCGTATGATAGAACATGTTCTGAACGAGAGTTAGGCGAAAATTTTTCTCCATTTGAAAATCTTTGCGGCCGCTTCTTTAGTACATCAAATTCTGAACAGAAATTAGAGTCATCTTAGATATAAAAATCTAGTCAGTTGCCATGCTTCATTTCTGACTGTATCACTATTAGGCATAAGAATAATACGAATATAAACATGACACGATACGTATATTCTTCCACATTTGCTGTTGTCTCACTCTAGTTTCGTAGTTTATTAGGCAGACAGGATTTAAATAAGATAGCAGCAAACACGAAAGAATACGTGGCAAAATGTTTATATTCGTATTACTCTTATGATGAAAAGAATACTGCATGTGATTCACATTTCATCAGGTTCCTATTAGCAACCATCTCTTCTCACAGGTAGGAAAACATTCAGAACGTAGAGTTGGCCATATTGACAAACATCCCAAACAGTCTTGCCAGTCGGATTTTCGTAATACATTGAAGTTCTGCTACATTCGAAGATGAACAATACGGAATTTGTATTAACTTCTTTGGATAATGTATGAAAATTGTCTTCCACCTTTTTTTTTTTAATTTATTTACTGACGCAGAGGTTTTGGCGCCAGTATTTATCTTTGTGCCTATGAAGCATGCCTGTGTAGCGCTACATATATTCGACGGCAGAAGTTAGTTGTTTCAGCACCTACTGACATTTTTCAGAACTTCCACTTGCTTTGCACTCGATTCTAAGCCGCAGGCGGTTTTTTGGATTACAAAAACCGGAAAAAAAGTGCGGCTTGGATTTGAGTAAATACTTCTTAAGTATTATCTTTCAAGTCAACACCTGCTAATCTGTGAGACCGAAATGATGAGCCATACTACCCTATTTCACTGTGCCTGTTTGTTTCATTTGTATAACATTTTATTCCATCATAGATGCTGCACTTACAGTTTCATATATGCATTGCAGCAGCAGACACAATAAAAGTAGCAATCAGCAGTGGTTAGTTTGTTGAATGGGTAAAAAATATGCCATTGTCCCAGTTCCACATATCCCCAAAATTTGATTCTGCCAAATTCTGTACTCTCTGAAATCGAATGTTTAATCCAAAGATAAAGTGAACAAGTTTGATGCAGTATTGCTAATATTGTTTATTACGCATCTTGCTGAATGAAGAGCATACCGTGTCTTTTCTGAAAGGTTTGGAGAAGTAATGCACATACCAGTTTTCTAAAAACTTACATTGAGATTGTGCTCTCCTTCCTCTTGTACAAATTAGTAGAGCCCTTCGGATTACTCCACAATATGCCTCTTGGCAAGGTGGTAACGACAGTATTATGAAAAGGATAGATTGGCACTCACTGTATAGTGTAGATGTTGTGTTGCTGGCAGGGGGGGGGGGGGGGGGGAAACACCACCTATTAAACACGTAAGCTTTTGGTGCAAACCCCTCCCCCCCCCCCATTCCCACACACACACACACACACACACACACACACACGCGCAAATGCAGATCACACATACATGACCACTGTCTCTGGCTGCTAGGTCCAGACTGGGAGCAACTGCGCATAATGGGAGAAACAACGGTCATGGTGTGTGTGTGTGTGTGTGTGTGTGTGTGTGTGTGTGTGTGTGTGTGTGTGTGTGTGTGTGTTTTGTCCACTTACGAAGAAGACTTTCTGATTGAAAGCTTACTTGTTTAGTAGTCTTTTTGTTGTGCTTGTCTGTGACCTAACATTTCCTGTATACAGTGAATAGCAATGTATCTTTTTTATAATATGGTCATTATTCCAGCCTAGATTTTCTATTGTTTGTTTCCTTTTAAGACCTTATAAAGACAGTTACTGACAATTTCTTTTTTTCTTATTGGAGAAAAGTAAAACCATATGGGGGCCAGACGTAGATTGTAAATGAATATGGAATAGAGTATTTTTATTCTCCCTGTATGCAGTGTCAATAACGTCACCTCACACACTTCGTTTCTGGCAGCACCTCCTTCTTAACACATGACTGTCCCCCACCACCTCACCATAGTCTTCAAGTTATATCCTATAGCACTTCTGGGTGGACAAATAGATGAAGGATGTAGTTTAAAACAGTATAACTAAACTTAAAAGTCAAACTGCCCTTTTATAGAGACTGCCATCATTATTTAAACATACTAAACAACATCAAAACAGTGAAAAGAAATTTTTTTTCAAAAGAGCAGAAAATTGTAGTGAAATTCATGAAAGGATTGTTTTAAATTGTTATATCTTAAATCAATAAGTATGTCAGCATTTCCCAGGATTTTCTGGCTTAATTAAGACTAGGTCATGCCACCACAGTGGTCAGACAGTGGACTTGCCTTCAAGAGAACAACGGACCCGAGACCCATTGGGCCACCAAAATTTGGGTTTCCCTTGATTTCCCTAATTGATTTAAGGCAAATGCTGGGATGGTTCCTTTGAAAAAGATGACATTCGGTTGAGGAAGCTAATTTCTGTGGCAGGTCTGATGACACAGTGCTGGTGGAAGCACGAGTATTTCAGAGCACACCAATCATTGCACATTGTTAAACATCGGGCTCTGCTGTAGACAACCCCTGTATGTTCCCATGTTGACAACACTGTTGAATTACAATTTCTGTGGCTCAGGAGCATTGAGATTGGGCAGTGAATCAATAGAAATGTGTCATCTGGTTGAATCATTCGTGTTTCGCATTACACCTGCTTGATGGTTTTGTGCACATACACTGTCAACAGAGTGAATTGGTGCTTGAAAGGTGCACTTTGCTACAGACTTAGGCCAGTGGGAGCAATATTATGCTATGGAGGACATTCACCTGGTCTTCTATGGGTCCTGTGGTAGTAACTGAAGGCTCCATAACAGCTTTGTTCTGTGTGAACATTATTGTGCACTGTCCGCACTCTGTCCCTAATGAAGGTGACATGTTTCAACAATATGACTTTCAGTGTGACGAGGCCAGAATCAAATTCACCCCTTCTGAATCTGATGGAATACATCTGCGATGATATCAGATACCAGTTCTGCACCCAGAAACCACTGATCTCCAATTTATGGGAATTACATGACCTGTGCTTAGACATGCGGTGCTGCATAATGCTGGGAACATACCTCACATAATGTTGGGAACATACCTGAAATTTATTGAACTTGTCCCACACAAAATCACTGCTGTATTGTGTTCCAACAGTGGACAAACACATTATCAAACAGGAGGTCATAGTGTTTTGTCTCATCAGTTTATATATTCAATGCTTGAATGAAAGGTGTGCTCTTTTCCTTTTTTCTGCCATTGCGTGTATGTGTAAAGCAGGATGTTCTACCATATGGGCTTGTTTATATGAAGGCTGTCAGTGTTACTACCTGCACAGATACTAAATGCTCCTTTTGTGAAGACCTTTTATCTTGAGAACACTTTTAACTTTGTTTCACAAATGGCAGCACAGTTTCAAGAAAGCTTCATAATTTAATGTAATAGTTAAAATAATACCTTCAGCAAAAGATGTGTGCGTTGGAGTGGGAAAAAGGATTGGAGATGTATGTAGTTTAATTTTCTTAAATTGTTAAGAAGGTTAACAGTTTGGCATGCTAAGATAAATTCCCACATTCTCTAAAAAGAGAGAAAAAGATTAATTTAACAGAATCAGTGAGGTATACAAATATAACAACAGACTTGTAGAACCATTATTTTGTAGGTTAGATTAGATTAGATTCAGCTTTTGTTCCAAGACCCAAAACATGAGATGATTCTCATGGGTGAGTAACATGCCAGAAAGTATAACATAAAAAATATAAAACATTTGAATACCCTGATCATTTGTCAGGAGATTGTCAAACTAGGTGAATACAATACAAACTGTAACAGCTAATATTTTCAGAATTGATACGCTGTCAGACCGAAACATTGTTATGCACTATTCATAAATTTATCAAACAAAAAGTACATAATCTTGACTGTTATGACAAAGTGCTCTCAGAACTGAAATCTAACAGACATTCTTATTTAAGCTGGCCTAACAGCCACTGTTAAGATATTCATGTATAGAGTAGGATGAGTTGCCTATCAAAAAGTCTTTCAAACTCTGTTTAAACCATGCTTTATCTGATACCAAGTTTTTAATGGTGTCTTTCTTCCACAGATAAATTGTGTTGTAATGCGAGGTTTTAATGAAGATGAAGTGTGCAGTTTTGTGGAGTTAACAAAAGAGAAAAATGTTGATGTAAGATTTATCGAGTACATGCCTTTCAGCGGCAACAAATGGAATGATGGGAAGATGGTCTCCTTTAGTGAAATGCTCCAAATAATTAGAAAGCAGTGGCCTGATTTTGATCCTCTTCCCAATGGGCCCAATGATACCTCAAAGGTACGTGCAGTATTACATATGAACATACATTGAAAATAATTTAATGTTTATGACTTACTACCGATCACAAGAATACTTCACATCTGCTGGTGGTATGAGAGATGGACTGGTTTAGTTACATATTTCTCATCCCATTCAGTAAGTCTGTCCTGGCCTGGGTTTCTCTGCAGCTTCTCTGCAACTCTCCCCATTTCCTAAACCTTGACAATCCTTTTATTTCTTCCCATTTCCTTCTCCTTCATTGTTTCTGCCAGAAGAAGAAGCCACTGACTCCAAAAGCTTGCACATTTCCATAACTTTAAGGGGAGTTAGAAGGGGAAAACATTCTTTTTCACTTTTTTGGGTTTTTATCTGATTATAAAATTTGCAATTCTCCAACTAAAATGATATGTATATTACTTATAAACTTGTGTGGGAAGTATTTTATTTTATTTTCTAAAATATAATCTACACCAGTTGAAAATGTTAAAATTTTTACATGCATTACGTCAAGACCTAATAAAATCGGTAATTTCTTATATACAGGGTAGTCCATTGATTGTGACCGGGCCAAATATCTCACGAAATAAGTGTCAAACGAAAAAACTACAAAGAAAGAAATTTGTCTAGCTCGAAGGGGGAAACCAGCTGGCGCAATGGTTGGCCTGCTATAAGGCGCTGCCATAGCTCAAACTGATATCATCTGTGTTTTTTTTTTAATAGGAACCCCATTTTTTATTACATATTCGTGTAATACGTAAAGAAATATGAATGTTTTAGTTGGACCACTTTCTTCGCTTTGTGATAGATGTCGCTGTAATAGTCACAAACATATGTTTCATAATTTTAGACGAACAGTTGGTAACAGGTAGGTTCTTTAAATTAAAATACAGAATGTAGGTACATTTGAACATTTTATTTCGGTTGTTCCAATGTGATACATGTACCTTTGTGAACTTATCATTTCTGAGAACGCATGCCGTTATGGCGTGATTACCTGTGAATACCACATTAATGCAATAAATGCTCAAAATGATTTCTGTCAACCTCAATGCCTTTGGCAATACGTGTAATGACATTCCTCTCAACAGTGAGTAGCTCGCCTTCCGTAATGTTCGCACATGCATTGACAATGCACTGACACATGTTGTCAGGCATTGTCGGTGGATCACGATATCAAATATCCTTCAACTTTCCCCACAGAAAGAAATCCGGGGATGTCAGATCCAGTGAACGTGCGAGCCATGGTATGGTGCTTTGACGACCAATCCACCTTTCATGAAATATGCTATTCAATACTGCTTCAACCGCACGCAAACTATGTGCCGGACATCCATCATGTTGGAAGTACATCGCCATTCTGTCATGCAGTGAAACATCTTGTAGTAACATTGGTAGAACATTACGCAGAAAATCAGCATACATTGCACCATTTAGATTGCCATCGATAATATGGGGGCCAATTATCCTTCCTCTCTTAATGCCACACCATACATTAACCTGCCAAGGTCGCTGCTGTTCCACTTGTCGCTGCCATCGTAGATTTTCCGTTGCCCAATAGTGCATATTATGGCGGTTTAGGTTACCGCTGTTGGTGAATGATGCTTCATCACTAAATAGAACGCATGCAAAAAATCTTTCATCGTCCCGTAATTTCTCTTGT
The DNA here is from genome assembly GCF_021461395.2 of Schistocerca americana. Taxonomy (NCBI): domain Eukaryota; kingdom Metazoa; phylum Arthropoda; class Insecta; order Orthoptera; family Acrididae; genus Schistocerca; species Schistocerca americana. The sequence goes on along the minus strand of NC_060121.1, from coordinate 11,401,289 downwards.
GCCCTGTGGCAGAACTGTACATGACGTTCAAAGTCATCATCATGCAATTCATAGTGCATAGAAATATGGTACGGGTGCAATCGATGTTGATGTAGCATTCTCAACACCGACGTTTTTGAGATTCCCAATTCTCGCGCAATTTGTCTGCTACTGATGTGAGGATTAGCTGCCCCAGCAGCTAAGACATCTACTAGGGCATCATCATTTGTTGCAGGTTGTGGTTGGTGTTCCACATGTGGCTGGACACTTCCTGTTTCCTTAAATAATGTAACTATCCGGCGAATGGTTCGGACACTTTGGTGATGTCGTCCAGGATACCGAGCAGCATACATAGCACACGCCCCTTGGGCATTTTGATCACAATAGCCATACATCAACATGATATCGACCTTTTCCGCAATTGGTAAACGGTCCATTTTAAAACGGGTAATGTATCATGAAGCAAATACCGTCCGCACTGGCGGAATGTTATGTGATACCACATACTTATATGTTTGTGACTATTACAGCAGCTGGCCGGAGTTGCCGAGCGGTGCTAGGCGCTACAGTCTGGAAACGTGCGACCGCTACGTTCGCAGGTTCGAATCCTGCCTCGGGCATGGATGTGTGTGATGTCCTTAGGTTAGTTAGGTTTAAGTAGTTCTAAGTTCTAGGGGACTGATGACCTCAGAAGTTAAGTCCCATAGTGCTCAGAGCCATTTGAACCATTTTTGACTATTACAGCCCCATCTATCACAAAGCGAAAAAAGTGGTCCAGCTAAAACATTCATATTTCTTTACGTACTACATGAATATGTAATAAAAAATGGGGGTTCCTATTTTAAAAAAATGCAGTTGATATGAGTTTGACCTATGGCAGTGCCATCTAGCAGGCCAACCATAGCGCCATCTGGTTTCTCCCTTCAAGCTAGACGAATTTCATTCTTTGTAGTTTTTTCATTTGATGCTTATTTCGTGAGATATTTGGCCCGGTCACTATCAATGGACCACCCTGTAGAAAGCTGTGGATTACTGTGTTACAAATGTTAAATTATGTGTTTCTATTGGTAGCACTGTCAAAAATAGTATCGTATCTTTTCATAGTATAAACATGCTTTGTATATCGAAGTGCTAACGTTCTTCCGAGGAAAAGTGACGAATAGACTGGTAAATCTCTCAAAAAGTATGACTCCAAAATGAAGTGTTTTTAAGAAATGTGGGTTTCATGGTAATAAATTTTTGTATAAAGAGAAACTTTGCGTTCAGCATGTGGTGTGTGAAGTTACAGACAACGAAATACTGGCAAACTCATGAGTATCTAGCGAAACACCCATTAGTGCTTCGAAGATTAAAATGAAACATAGTGATAACACAGTTATCTCAAAACAAAACTCATGTAAACGGTAGGTTAGGTTACATTCTGATACATTTACACAACCTAACAGGGGTGTTATGTGAATGTGTGTGCTGTATGTATGTGGAGGGCCAGTTAGTTTACATGAAGACATTGAGGTATCAAATGGACTAGCCAGGAAACGTATCATTAATTCTGCCAGTTGTAAATATACTCATTCATTTTGGAATTCTGATAAGTGTAAAGATAATTATTTTGAAATAAATGTTAGGTGGTTTTATGGATTGAGAGCTATTGGCAAAGGTTACACTGCAGCAGAAACAATGTGTGTCATGATGTATATGCCACGCCCACTTTGTAAAATGGACAAGTATGCAGGATTTATTGGAGCTGCTGTGAAATCTGCTGCATGTGAGTCAATTAAGTGTGCTGCAAATGAAGCTGCTGAAATAAAGGATGGTATGATTGACATATCCGTAGCTTTTGGGGCGCTTGGTAGTAGTGCAGCTGCATTTCTAAGAATTCTGTTGCTACAGTGAACAGTGTGGATACTGGAAAGCTAATAGATTTCCAGATTTTAACCAAACATTGTTATAAGTATAAATCAGGGCATGAAGAAGGGCATATCTGTGACAGAAATTATGAAGGACAACTAGTTGTACGGAGGCCTGTGCAGCTGTTGAAATTTATAATCGATCTGTAAACTAAAGGCGAGTGTGCTACACTAAGTTCTTAGGTTATGCAGACTCAAATGCATATAACAGTGTAGTAGCCACTCAGCCTTATGGTGAGAAGCTTATCACAGAACTGGAATGTGTTGGTCATGTCCAGAAGAGGATGGGTACCAGATTGAGGAAGTTGAAACAAAGTTTGAGAGACAAGAAACTTTCAGGTGGTAAGACCATAAGAAGCAGGCTGACAGACAAAATGATTGATCAACTACAACAGTATTATGAGATTGCCATTAGAAATAATACTGAGGATTTGTTGAAATTGAAGCAGGCAGTATGGGCTACCTTCTTCCAGAGACTGTCAGCTGATGATAAACCAGTACACCATCTTTGCCCTCCTGGATCTGGTTCATGGTGCAATTACCGCAATGCCCAGTACTCAAACAGGTAATACAGCCATAAACATTCTATCCCAGCAGCAGTTGTGGATATCATAAAACCTGTTTACAGAGACCTGGCAATCTGGAATTATTGAAGAAGTGTCTGCATTGTCAGACTCAAAATCCCAATGAGTCGTTCAATAATCTTATAGTGTCAGTGTTGTCGTAACTGCCGTCTGCGTCATGTCTGCTGTGCAGCGAGCTACGCTTATTTAAGTATTAACTCTATTTTTCTTACTTGTCACTTCTTCTTCCATGTGTTTTTGCTTTTAGGAAGCTTTTTATTGTCGAGTGCTAGTAATAGTGTTCCATAGATTTTGTGTTTGTTTTGAATACGGTCAGAGAGAGTCCGTTTAGTAAGCCATAGTGCCAGTAGTGCTAGTGTTTGTTTTCAATACAGTCCAGAGACAGGTAGGGCTATTTTCATTGTTTTCTACAGGAAGTGTCTAGTAACCACAGTTTAGTCAACTATCAGCCACCTTTAGTGAATTAGCAGTCTAGTTATAAGTTGATTAACTCTCTACAGTAAATTGATTTCATAGGATGGATAGGATGTGTGACTGCTGTGTATGGACACAGGTGGAGCTGGCCACTGTTCGCGAACAGCTGAACGTGTTGATGGCCGCGGTTACCCGTCTTCAGGCTGCTGCCTTGGAGTGTAGCGGCAGTGGGGAGTCTGGTGCTTTGCATGGTACACCCCAGGTGATACATGCTTCACCCACTGACCCTTCTGTCGACACATCTTTGCGGGTACCGGGCGCGGTTGGGCCACCCTCTTCCCAAGGGGAGTGGCGGGTTCAGCAGCATTCGCGGCGCACGAGGCGGAGGGTCAGTGTGGAGGATGGCTGTGTGGCATCGCCCGTTCTGCCTGTGAGTGGACATGTGGCCACTCCTTCAGCAAGGTCTGAGCAGGCACATGGGGGGAGGGGTTTATTAGTTATTGGGAGCTCCAACGTTAGGCAGGTGATGGAGCACCTTAGGGAAATAGCGGAAAGGTCGGGGAAGAAGGACAGTGTTCACTCTGTCTGCTTGCCGGGGGTCTCATCCGAGATGTGGAGGAGGCCGTGCCGGCAGTGATAGAGAGCACTGGGTGCACCCGACTGCAAATTGTTGCTCATGTCGGCACCAATGACTCCTGCCGTCTGGGTTCAGAGGTCATCCTCAGTTCATACAGGCGGTTAGTGGAGTTGGTGAAGGCGGAAAGCCTCGCGGGGTGGAATCTCAGCTAGCTATTTGTAGTATCGTTCCGAGAACCGATAGTGGTCCTCTGGTTTCGAGCCGAGTGGAAGGCTTAAACCAGGGGCTCAGACGATTCTGCGGAGATCTGGGGTGCAAATTCCTCGACATCCGCTATCGGGTGGAGAAATGTAGGGTCCCCCTGAATAGGTCACGCGTGCGCTACATGCAGGAAGTGGCTACAAGTGTAGCGGAGTATGTGTGGAGTGCACATGTGGGTTTTTTAGGTTAGAGAATTCCCTCCCTAGGCCCGACAAGACACCTCCTGAGATGCGGCTAGGTAGGAGTAGACAAAATGCAACAGGGAATAACAATATTAATGTGCTAATAGTAAACTGCAGGAGCGTCTATAGAAAGGTCCCAGAACTGCTCTCATTAATAAACGGTCACAATGCCCACATAGTACTAGGGACAGAAAGTTGGCTGAAACCCGATGTAAACAGTAATAAATTCTAAACTCAGATTGGAATGTATACCGCAGAGACATGCTGGAAAGTGAAGGGGGAGGCATGTTTAAAGTGATAAGAAGTGCAATAGTATCGAAGGAAATTGACGGAGATCCGAAATGTGAAATAATTTAGGTGAAGGTCACGGTTAAACCAGGCTCAGACATAGTAATTGGATGTCTCTATAAGCCCCCTGGCTCAGCAGCTGTTGTGGCTGAGCACCTGAAGGATAATTTGGAAAATATTTCGATTAGATTTGCCCAACATGTTATAGTTCTGGGTGGAGATTTTAATTTGCCGGATATAGACTGGGAGACTCAAACTTTCATAATGGGTGGCAGGGACAAAGAATCCAGTGAAATTTTTTAAGAGCTTTATCTGAAAACTACCTTGAGCAGTTAAACAGAGAACCGAGAAAAAAAAAAAAAAAAAAAAAAAAGAAGAAGAAGAAGAAGAAGAAGAAGAGGAAGTGGAAAAATCTTGATCTGGAAACAAGGGAATAAAAATTTGCCACGCGAAGAGACAATATGGTACTGTGCTGATGAGTGTGTACAAGTGGTGATATACAATATACATTGATAAAGGAACTCTGCATTGGGCCCAGAAGACCACGCAATGCCCTTCGAGAGATGTCCTCTACTATATATCTATGGAGAGTTAGGGGGTCAGTATACAACTCTCCAGGCTGTTATCAACTTCCAGAAGTTGAAGACACTGCTTCTCACTTGAGTAGCTCCTCAGCTGGAACTACAAGCAGAGTGTACCCTATTCCAGTCCGTCCACCGAGCAGAATTTCCCGGCTCTACAAGGAATTGAACCTGATCCCTTTCTATGGCACCCCTGTGGCATACTGACTGCATAGCTGTGGCAAGAGTCATAATATACACTTGTGAACAATTGAGTTATAACTATTCTGTTTATTGGGGAGAGAGTATGTATATTGCACCGTGAATGAAACAGTTTAGTGTATCGTAAATGGAATGTATTCAGACCTTGTACTTGTTGTGTGAGAGCGCGGTGTCTTAGACACTTGTAGTGTTTGTCTTAGCATGTACGGACCAGTGAGCCTTACTTTCTAGTATTTTTAATTATATATCATTACTGGTGCCTCTGGCACTTTTGTGCTGCAATAGCAATAGCTTGCAATAGCAAACATTGAGTCAACCATGGTTTTTGGATTAGAAGAAGAGGTCAACTGGGTTGACATTGGGAATAGAGTGATGGGAAGTGGACAATAAGCAGTTATATCGAAGGGTGCATTATTTGATATGTTAAGGTTAATTATAAAATGTGGATTGGAGAATTTTTCACGTTGAGCAGAAGTAAGTTTACAGGACCAGATGTCAAATTACACATGATCCGTGTGAATCCCTATAGTCAGCATGAACACTGGCACACAGAATAATATATAGGTAGCCTTGCTGTGTATAAAAAATCAGATTTGTGCTGAACTGTCATGAACAAACTGTCACTTCTCTGGAATAAATAGACTCTGATTTGTTAATTACATCTGTGTAAATGAAAAATATAGGAAAACATAGATTGCTGCTTACTGTAAAGCAGACATGTTACATTGTAGACAGGCACAATTAAAAAGGCACTTACACAAAGCTTTCGGTCACAGCCTTCATCAGCAAAAGAGATACAGAGAAACACACACATTCATACACACAGGCAAGCACATGTCACACACATATGACTGACAACTCCAGTAGCTTGCCCCTAGCTGCTGGACTTGGCAGTTTTTTTTCTCTGTGTGTGTGTGCGTGCGTGCGCGCGTGGAGTGCTTGCTTGTGTGTTGTGCCTGTGTGCAACTTTGTTTTCTTTACGGTAAATAGTGATCTATCTTTCCCTGCACTGTTGATATTCCTACCTGGAATTTCCATTGTTTAATCAGTGTAAATAAGAAGGACACAGTTACATATATTCTGTCACTTGAAGACTAATACATGAAGTAAGTGGACATTATTTTTTATTGCAGAGGATCTTTGTCACCACTAATTATTAATTTTGTGTTCCAGTTAATTAGACATGGTTTCATCCTTTCGTGGATGTGCTCTTTTTGTTAAATCTTCCTGCAAAAGATCTGATTTACTTCAAATTAATAAACCTGAGTATTCTGAAAAAGGAGGTGCAGCTTACAGCTGCAGTGTGACAGTTGATCATAGGGTGATTTTATCACTGCCATATCGTGGGTAACCATGGCTCGAGACACTTATTCTATAAGGGTGTGTAGTCATTGGGCTTTCTTGTACCACAGTGTCAAAGGTGTACTGTGAGCAGATTTACTCAAGGAAAATACTACCACAATCAGCAGAGTGAACTGCTATGGGCAACAGGATATCATTGACAGGGGTTACCACTGACTAGCATGGCTTTAGCAGCGAACAGGTGGGCCACAATGTAGCAAATGACTCACCAACTCAGTGACAGTCAATAAACAGTAACCATTCATGCCACTGGGAACTGTCACCTCTTTGTGGGATACAAAGATGCAATCTGCACACTGCTCGTCACAGTTACAAAGATTAGCATTGGTTCGGAACAGCACCAGGGGATGCTCGAAGCATGCAGGAAGGTCGTCTGTCTGATGATTTGCGGTACATATTGCCAAGGTGGCAGGGTGCAAAATAAGGAGTGATCAAAAAACTTCCATTTGAAGGCTGCATAGTTCAGACCAGTATGCCACACACACACACACACACACACACACACACACACACACACACATATCCATCCGCACATATACCCTGCTTGTGTCTGTATATGTGCGGATGGATATATGTGTGTGTGTGTGTGTGTGTGTGTGTGCGAGTGTATACCTGTCCTTTTTCCCCCCTAAGGTAAGTCTTTCCACTCCCAGGGTTGGAATGACTCCTTACCCTCTCCCTTAAAACCCACATCCTTTCGTCTTTCCCTCTCCTTCCCTCTTTCCTGATGAAGCAACTGTGGGTTGCGAAAGCTTGAATTTTGTGTGTGTGTTTGTTTGTGTGTCTATCAACATACCAACGCTTTCGTTTGGTAAGTTACATCATCTTTGTTTTTAGATATATTTTTCCAATTTGGAATGTTTCCCTGTATTATATTATATATCAGTGCTTTCCTCTCCCACAACTATCCTGCAGACCTTGTCCACAAATAGATCTCCCAAACAATACATTCCTCCCCACCCAACAACAATGTTACTACCCCCAGACCACACAGAAGCATCCCCCTTGTCACCCAATATTATCCTGGCCTCGAATACATCAACTAATTACTCCGCCACGGATGTGAATTTCTCAAGTCAAGCCCTGAAGTGAGATCATCCCTTGACAATATTCTCCCCACACCACCCAGAGTTGCCTTTTGCCGACCCCCTAACCTCCGTAACATCCTTGTCAAACCCTACAATATTCCCAGACCACCTTCTCTACCCAGCGGTTCCTACCCCTGTAACCGACCCCGATGCAAAACCTGCCCCATGCTTCCCCCCACAACCAACTACTCCAGCCCCGCTACTGGTATAACATACACAACTCAAGGCAGGGCCACATGTGAGACAGCACGTCATTTATCAGCTGATATGCCTGCACTGCACAGCCTTTTACATTGGTATGACGACAATTAAACTGGCTGAGCGCATGAATGGGCACAGACGAACTGTCCACCTAGGAGATGTCCAATACCCAGTAGCGGAGCATGCCCTCCAGCATAATTCTAGGGACCTAGGAACCTGCTACACCATATGTGCCATTTCGCTTCTCCCACCCAACACCAGTACCTCGGAACTGCGGAGATGGGAACTTGCACTCCAACACATCCTTTCATCCCGCCATCCCCCTGGACTGAACCTATGTTAACCAACCTCACTCCCATTTACTCTTTAGTCTTCTCCTCTTTCCCTTTCCTCTTTAGCCATTCACGCATCTTTTTATCCTACATAGTTGTGTTTATCTTTATACTATGTACCTCTTTACTTCTGTATTCATCCTCCTTGGTTTGAAGCTGGCACAGTAATTACAGTAGAATATCTTTGGCTTCCCTCTGACATCCATGCCTCCATCTTTGCTACCCTCCCTGTTTACCTTTCCCCTGTTGCTTCATAACCTGGGTTGTGAATAACTGAATCCACTTTCCCTTCTTCCCCTTTTTTCCCCTCTCTCCTCCCTGATGAAGGAACGAAGTTCCAAAAGCTAGGATACGTCAATTTTCTGTTCTGTTTTGTGTATCTATCGGCTGTACTGAGCTGAGGTAAGTACTCACCAGGCCCTCTATCTCTTTGTTAGTATTTGTTTCATATATATAAACACACACACACACACACACACTCACACACACACACACACACACACACACACAGGGTGATGCGTATTAACATTTAAAAACCTCCAAAGCACTGTAGATGACCCTGAGACAAGTAATTTAATACCAGACACATGGGATCACAAATGTTGGATACGATACAAATGTTGGGAAATGTGTCAAAAGCGAATGACAAATGTCACCAGATGATGTACCTTGCCATGCTTGCAGTGGTTGAGCCTCTTGGTCTGTCACACTTGATCATCCCAACCCAAGTCAAGTATTCATATCGTTGTGGCTACGGATACATGTGTGCGACTTTAGTGATGGCATTCAGGATTTGCGTCTTGCATCTGGCAGGCAGTATTTTTTCATTGTGTTAAACAATTATGTATTTATATTGAAGTTTATTATTTTATTTACCGGTCTTGCAGTTTCCTTGATTTCTTGCAAAGTACAGTACAATGAAAACCTACCATATTGCATAACAAGTAGATGAGTGTAAACTTCAGAATAGCATCATCGCCATTAAATGACCTTTGTTTTCTTTACTAACTAATGTCTGTAAACAAAAAGAGAAGTGACAGAAGCAAAAAACACAAAATCAGAACTGCTTTTGCTTGATTACAGCAGGGACAGTAATTTTGTAACATCTACATTTACAACAGATCATATTTACAAAATGTTTTGAAATTTGCTCTGTTTTCTCAAATGAAAGTATTGCACTGCTCAATCATTCCTTTACACTCAACCCCGACTGCTGCACATGCTGTGGGGTATGTCATCTGGTTACATCATATGTTCAGTGTTTCTCACCAATTTTTGGGGTATTTTGAAATTTACAAAAAGGCAAATGCAGAAAGTTATCACATTTTGCTGCACAATACCTGTGTCACAGAAAAATAATGTATACAAATCTTCTCAGATTGGCCACTGAATAACTTTGTGCAAGCCTCGCAATATTTCACCAACACAACTGTTCGTCATCTTCAGGTAGTGGTGGGTCCTGTCATCACTGCTGCAAGATGTGACTGGTGATATTCGCACAGCAGAATTGAAATTTGTCAGGCTAGAAGCAGGAGTACGAATGTGTGGACAGGCACTCCCAGTTGGATGGAAATGCCATTCATAGTAGCCCTCTGCTTATGTGTTGTGGGCAATGACTGCACTTCTGGACACTCATGTGGTTAAAAGCTGAATTAAATCTCTGCATGGTGCTGCATCAGGTCATACATCGGAGGATCTGGTTTCTACTGTTTTAATTTCATGGCAGTCAGTGGTGGATTCTGGGCAGTGCTTAGTCAAAATTCCATATTCCTGTTGGTAAGATTGCCCACCGTATGGCCTCTTGGGAAACGTGTGGTGCCCTGTATTCAGGCAGTGCTCTGCTACCACTAATTTACTGGGTGGCATTTTTGTCAGTGCTGTTGAACACAGTGTTCTTGCACAATGTGAGGTGTCTGCCCTATATAAGATTTCCCATAATGGCATCAGATCTTATATATGATCTATGTTTTCTAGGGTCAAGATTGTCTTTAACTTAACACAAACACTTCCTTAGTTTCGCTGGTAGACGAAAAACACACTTGATTCTGTTTCTCCTAGCGATTCTTTCTATTTTTGAAAACATGCCACTGAAATATGGCAAGAAAGCCATTTGCAGTGCTTGTCTAAGTATCTTCATTTACATCCCTACACTGAACTTGCTTTGCTCAGAACACATTGCAAATCTGTTTACAAGAATAAACGTTCTGCTGCAACACTGTTATTAGGTTTTACAGTTCACCAGGCAGACTGTTGGTATCTGAGATCACGTGTGCTCTATGTGCCAGGGAGTGTAAGACACTACCACATTGTGCAGGGTGATGGCAACTTTTGGACCGCAAATATAACTCTGCGTGTATCAGTTTGCAGTAGAGACTATGCCCCAGTGTTCTGTCAGCTTTTCTTCTAACTGTGACATCCAGGAATGGTAAGCTGCTATCTTTTTGTACTTCCACAGTGAACTGAATATTCAGATGGAGCGAGTGCAAATGCTGCAGGGACATAGGTAGTGTCTGTATTATGTGGGCCACACCACAAATGTCTCTTCAGCATTCTGCCAGAAGGAGGAATGTTGGATATTTACTAAGGGAAATAGAGGATCTCCCATGGGAACACTGTCCACTTGATTAAAGTAGTTGGTGTTACATAAGAAATAGGATGAGGTATGCACATGTTTAAACAGCACCACAATTTCTTTCTCAAACTTGCTGTTAATAACCTCTAATGAGGGCTGCAGGGGCACTTTTGTAAGTAATGATATAACATTTGAGCTAACTAAAAGATCTGAAAGTTCTAGTTTAAGCATCTTCAGGTATTCTATGAAATCCTCTGAATTCTAAATATGATGGTCATAGTCATCCACATGATAAATTTCAAAGCTGTCATGTGGAAATTGCCAGTTGCATCTTGCAGCAGTGATGGTGGAAATCACCACCACCTGTAGATGCCAAAACGTTGTGTCACTTAAATATTGAGGGAGGGACTTGCATAATGTTATCTGGTGGGGAACCCAAAGTGTTTTTGCAACAGATCTATCAGGCAAGCCTGAAAAGTCACATATACTCCAAGCAGTAAGTACCTGTCGTAAAATGATCACATTAGTGAGCTTGGCAATTAATTAAGAGTTTATCAATAAATTTGGCTTCATTTTGCAAGAAATTGTGCTGTGTTCCAGTACTCCCTCTTCAACAAAACTAATGTCAGTTTCTGCTCCACCTCTTCAGCCCAAGATCCTATGTACACTCTTGAGCATTTGTGTAAGATAGCTGTTTATTTATAAAAATAAAAGTAACTTCTATCATGACTTTCCCATTCTTGTCCAGTGGGTTTGTTATCCTGCTGTTGCCTACTGCAGACTACAAGATTACTGTTGAAGATTTCTGCAAAGTTTTTCTTCCTTTTTAGTGTACCAACATTTCACTGTGTGGTAATTGCCTGGTACTGTTTAACGGGTGTTTTAACAGTTGTTTCAGAGATGCAATACGAAGCAAATGCAGTGAGGATGACTTGCTTGCCATGATTGGGGCAGCAGTGAGAAGAAGGAAGAAACAACATCGAGGTAAGATACATTACAGCAAATGTAACTCTATAGATAGAAAGAAAATTTCTGTTTAACAAGTCATAGCAAACATAAGAGCAAAATAGAACGAAAAACAACAGTGATAGAACCTGTGTTTTTTGTGTAAACTTGGATTTAATTTTTATTTAGTATTCATTCTGATTAATGCCCATTGGTCAACAAGATATTTCAGCCCTAGAATTTGGTTCTGCAAGGTCCACCAGATAAACATATATGGCTGTTGTAACTCCTTTATTGGACTTCAGAAGTTTTCCAGCAACAAATCTTTTTTTTTTCTTTCTTTCTTTCTTTTTTTTTCTTTTTTTAAAAAAAAGCTAAAATGCAGAAAACATCATAAAGCAAACACTCACAGAAAAGCATCAGTGTCCTTGAAACAGTGGAAACTCCAGTAGGAATATCAACAATATTGGAAAAGGCAGATTACTACTTACTGGTGAAGGCTGTGGCTGAAAGCTTTATGTAAGTGTCTTTTAATTCTGCCCATCTGCAGCCTAAGGTATCTTCTTTATGGTAAGTAACAGTCTGTCTTTTCCTTCATTATTCATTAGTGTTCTTTGTTTTTATTGCTGTTTAGCAAGCATCGTGTGGTATATAAGGGATGCGAATAGCGTCAGATGAATCATCACTCTGGAGGATATGAAGGTGCTGCATATTGGTGTGAGACAGCATTATCTGATGAGAGTTTGAAAGAAACCTCATTGTGGATGTCCATTTGGTCGCCTGGTTAAACCTTGCAACATCTGTATTTTTGGAGTATTTGGATCTGACAGTGGCCTGATGTTGGAAAGTAAGGGCATACTCATCATCAATGTTCCAGTTGACTACATGAGACCACTACAAGGGAGCATCACTGTGTAGTGTACTGAGTACATTGTAACCTCTTCACATCTGTGACTGCCATCTGAGAACAAGTACAGTAAACTCTCGTGCAGCTACACTTTTGGCTAGCTAGATTGACACTTGACAAGTTTCAGTTTTCGTGCACCTGGAGCCAAGCATTTGCTGGTGTTTTTTGGCAATCTACTGCTAATCTGTGCACTGGTGTGTGTCAAAAGTCGAAGTATCGTCAATTCGTGCGTGTGTTGGTTGAAGCTCTAGTGTGTTTCTTATTCGTATTGCATGGTTTCATGCCACTGCCATCTATTGGAACTCCTTGGTAGTACAGTACATACAGTATTGTTCTATGCAGCGCAACGTAGCCCTGTCAAAACCGACAATTAGAGTGCGCTGCCTAACACTTTCCACTTGTTGTCGGTACATCAAAGCTGAGTGTGTAACAGTGAATGTACAACACCCTGTTGTGTTGCCACGTGGGCTTGGGTAGAACAGAGGAAATGGCATAGATGTATCGAATGCTTTCATTTGATGGCTGCCACAGCCTGGTTTCAAAAGTCAAAAGTTTGTCTAGTGCATCTCGAGTGTTGTCAAGTTGTGCATCTGTGTGTTTCTGATTTGAGGTTTCGTGCTCCCACTATGTGCCTTAAAGTGTCCAGAGATAAAAGGGGCCAAAAACCATAAAGGACTCAGTCGAGTGTCTGTAGAAAGAACACTGAACGTGACTACAGGCACGAAACATAAAATGAATGTGATCTTGTTGGAAAAAGAGCTTCACACTTTGCAGAGAATTGATGCTGGTGAGCCACCCACAAAAGTTGCTGCAGAGTAGGAGTACAATTACTGATCGGAAGACAAATTGATCAGGAATTTAAAAATTTTGTTCCATCCAAGCATTGGGCAGCGCAGTGAAATCTTGAAAAGCAATGAGAAAAGGTGCACATCCTCAGTTAGAAGAGGCATTATTTTTGTGGCACGAATAAATAAGAGCCAAAGGTGTGTCAGTTTCAGGTCCTCTACTTTGTCAAAATGAGCTGATGAGCTGATTGAAGGAAAGAAGCAAGAATTGCTCGGAAGTAATGGCCAGCAGGATCGTTTCAAGAAGCAGCATGGCATTCATGAAATTGCCATCAGTTCCAAATCATTATCTGGGGATGAAGCTGCTACACTGATTTTAAGAAGAAACTGCACACAATCATTGACAAAGGAGGTTATACTGGCAATCAACTTTACAAATGTGATGAAACTGGGTTGAATTACAAAATGCTGCCAATGAAAACCCTTGCCTCTAAAGAAGAAGAAATGGCTTCAGGATACAAAAAAATCCAAGAAAGATTTACTGTCCTTGCTTGCAGTAATGCCACTGGCAATCATAAACTGTGTCTTACTTTAATTGGCAAATCCAAAACACCAAGAGCATTTAGACACCAACCAACCAGTTTGCCACTGAGGTACACGAGTCAGTCTTAAGGCATGTATGAACAGTGCCATCTTCAGAGAGTGGTTCCAGGCAGAGTTTGTTCCAACTGTAGTAAATTACATGGAAGGAAAAGGACTTCCTTGAAAAGTGCTACTTCTTGTGGACAATGCTCCTTCTCACCCAGGTGATCTGCAAGATGGGGATATCAAAGTTGTATTTCTCCCACAAAATGTCACATCTCTATGTCAACCGATGGACCAAGGTATTCTTGAGGTGATGGAAAAACATTACAGACGCAAGATGCTGGAATAATTAATAGGTGTGATTGATGCTGCAGATGATTTTGTGGAAGCTCTTAAAAAAATCGATGTTTTAAGTGTCATTCATTGATTGCTGAAGCTTGGAATCTAATTCCTCCAGTTCCTCTTGTTAGGTCTTGGAAAAAACTCTTAGATCATAAGGCAACCTAAGTGGTGGGAAGGAGGAGGCAACACCGAAACTCAAGCTGACATAATTTTGGTGAATTTACTGGAGAAGCTGGTTGTAAAGACACACACTTCGAAGACATTGAAGAGTGGATAGAAAATGGCATTTTTTCATGTGACTGAGGATGAAATCGTCCAAATTGTGACCGATCATAAAGTGTCAGAAGACTGTTTCTGATGATGAATCAGAGAAAAATATTCCTCACACATTCTGTTACGAAGTGATCCAAACTGCCCTGGAGTACATCAGCCAACAGGCGGAGACGATTTATCTTGAAATAGTTTGATTTCAACGTTGGAGATGTATTGTTGCAGCAATAGTTTCTCAAGCAAAAAAACAAAAGAAAAAGATGTTTGTGACTTCGTTACCAAAAAATAAACTCTAATGAAGCATCCTAGAACTTCTATGTCCATAACTTAAAAAGTTTTTTTTTTTTTAATTTTCTTGAAAGTTCCTCTAGACAGACTTTTTGTTCCTTTGAGTAATCTCTAGATTTGTTTCATAATTTTGTTCAGTAGTTTATTTTTTACTCAAAAGAGTAGGTAATAAAATTAAAACTCCTGTTATTTCCTGCTGCCAAATAAGGGAGATTTTTTCTGTAAGAATGCAAAATAAACGAGCTTTGTTATACAGCACTTAAAAACTTTGAGTTTTCAATCATAGTTTGGTGCCTTTTTAACATGTCAACACAATTTTTTCAGTAAAAAAGTGCAGGGTTATTTGCAACCATATCAGTAACGTTTTACATACCCTACGCACGTTTTACGATTGTATTTCGCAATATTGATGCAATTTGGAGTGTTCACATATGAAAACAGGGGGACTTTGATTTATCTGAAATTTTTGTTATCGGAACCGGCCACCGTCCCGATCATTTAGGATAAACAGGAGTTCACTGTAATAGACTCCTTGCAACATGCTGTGTCATACTGCTAGGAGCAGCCAGACTACGGAATTGCCGTCCTGCACATAGGCTGCCATTAACACCCAAGCAAATGACTGCATGTGAAGTGGTGCCATGATCGAGAAGTACGGACTGCTAATGAATGGTGTCACATTATGTTCACTAATGAGTCCCAGTCCTGCACTGCTCCAAATGACTATCGTGGAGAAGTTCGACAGTGACCCGGGGAGATGGGGAGAGGTCCCATTCTTCCACATTTTGGGGGGGGGGGGGGGGTCACAAAGCAGTCCCATGGTGTGGGGAGCCATTGGGTATGACTTCAGGTCACGGCTTGTAATGGCCGAGGGAACTCTGATGGTACAGCAGTGTGTAATAGTATTGTGGTGCTATTTTTCAACAGGCCAGTGCTTGTCCACATGTAGTGTGTGTCTCTTTAAGTTGTCTGCGTGATGTTGATATACTCCTGTGGCCAGCAAAATCCCCATATCTGTCCCCGATAGAACATTATGGGACCAACATGGACGTCAACTCCATCCCACTGCCTGTATCCATGATTGCAATGTCCAGTTACAACAGTTGTGGATCACCTTTCTCAGGAGGGTATGCAGCAGCTTTACGACATCCTCCCGCACTGTCCAGGCCAGACAGGGTGCATTGCTGTGTTGATAAGTGGGCTCAAACTGATAAGTTCTGTGTAAATTTGACTCTGTTTTGTTATCACTGAAATAACATCGCATACCCTCTAAATTAGCTATGTTTCAATTTGTTTTCTCCCCACCTTCTGAGTGTCTCACTTTTTTTCAAGCAGTGTAATTTAAGACAGACATAAGTATATGAAAATGGGATGGCATAACACATTGCTATTCAACTATGCCGCTAAGAAAATTGTAAGATAATGGAGAAGAGCAGGTGCACTATTACACTGACTAGAATGTAAACTTAAAGATAGAATTATATTGTGTAACCTATACCGATGATGTAATACTAATTGACAAAAACATCACTGATGTGCTAAAGCAATTTGAAATATTAAGGGAGCAATCTAGGAAAATTGGACTAATAATTTCACCTGGATAAAAAATTAATGGACGATACCAAAATGGCACTGGGTGAACTTATATAGGCAACAACATAGTATTCGGTGATAAAGAGTTTAAATAATTAGGTGAAAAAGACCACTGAACATCATAATGAAAAGAAGGCATAGAATCCAGACTTCAGAAAATACAAACTGTCTCTCAGTTAACTAAAAGTATTTTTCCTGGAACTCTAAAATCTAACATTGCACAACAGTG
This sequence comes from Schistocerca americana, assembly GCF_021461395.2. Classification (NCBI taxonomy): domain Eukaryota; kingdom Metazoa; phylum Arthropoda; class Insecta; order Orthoptera; family Acrididae; genus Schistocerca; species Schistocerca americana. The sequence continues at coordinate 11,384,816 of NC_060121.1, read as the reverse complement.
ATCAAATTAGAATTTCTTTATGCATGAGAGAGACTCTTTGTCCAACACAAGACATGAAAACAGCAAACTGAATTAGAAGAATGTAAAATTGTAGTAAAAATCTTAGGTCCAAGAATAAAAGATGGAATACATCACACAGAACCCAGTGTGAAATCTCCAGGCAAATTCCTAAAAACTCTTGTTACAATGTGTCTCCAAAGAATCCAACTTGTGGGACATACAGAAAGAATGTATCCAAACAGGCAGCTCATTGGATTCCCACATACTTGAAAAATAAGATCCAACTGATGAAAACAAACAGGAAGAGACCTTACGAAATTGGAATCACCACATTTACAGTATTCTGATGTAGTGATGAGTCACACAGAGTGCAGTTTCACAGTAGCTTGATCGATGCTTGTACTTGTGTATGTAGTATATGCAAGTGTGTACAGCGTCTCTTCTGGTGTACTCACAATATGCTAATTTAGTGGCCGAGCAGTAAACCGGATCCCTACTCGGTTCCAGTGTGCTGTGCTAATTATTCTTCTTCACTATACATTTATGCTTGGAGCTGCAAGAGAGGCCATTTTCCGGATAGTGCCACAAAAACAACAAATTCTCAGATATCAGTTTAACTTAAACTCTTCAACATCATAGACAACATTTCACATTAATATGTTGCAGAACACTAGATTAGTGTTAAAATTGCCAGAGTAAACATTGTTCTCCATGTGACAGATTGTCACCCGATGTCCAAAATCGATAAATTTTATATCTCTGCACAGAGAAGCAGCTGGTTGCTCATTGTCATCTGTGGTGCTAATCAATGGGTCGAGCTCGTTGCTGGCACAGCGCCACCTCAGAGTAAGTGGCCCCTCATCCCAGCAGGTGGCGATGTTTAAACACCCGTATAGCTCCCAAGACTTACTGTGTCTGTGGATAACTCCGTCTCTGCACAGAACTTCCCACATTTCCCACACAGTGGGCCCTTGTGTCTCTTACACACAATAAATCTTCAAACTTATTTCATTGGCTAAGTTAAATTTCGAGTGTGACGTGCTATTTCGTAAAAAATAGCAAACGGTAGACATGGATGTTATTGTGACACTTTCCTAATGCAACATTTGTGTATTACACTTGTAGAAGTGCACTGCAACATAAAACAGTAGACCGTAAGTTCAAACAATGGAAACTACAGGTTGGAATATCAGCAGTGTAGGAAAAGATAGAGTGCTAATTACCATAAAGATGGCACGTTAAAATGCAGACAGGCACAGTTAAGACACTTACACATAAGCTTTTGGCCACAACCTTCATCAGAAAAAGAAATAGAAATACACACCATTCATTCACACAAGCAAGCACACCACACACACACATGACCGCCAACTCCGACAGCTCAGAGCAGAATGCTAGTCTGTAAGTTTGCTACACAATAAAATAATTATTCTGAGCTACAAGAAAAATGGATTCAAAGAACTAAACTGCTTGAAGAAAAAAAAGGGAAGCTCCCTGAAGCAACGTAGTTTCACGAGTGTGCATACCAGTGGTAAATTATGAGAGTCGCAACTCTCTGAAATGGATAAAAAGGTCACCAGATTGCATTAGCTTTGTTTGTGTCTTGGATTGTTACCGTGAATGGTAGGAGCTATAAGAGATGTGAAGAGCGTAAGATGTTGAGTGATCCCTGTGAAGGACACAGATGCCCTGTACTTTTGTGAGTCAGCATTATCAGCACGTAACAAAATTTGAAGGGGCCTAATTGTGTGTCTCCATTTGCCAGGCTGATTGAATTATGCAGTATGCAGATTTGTGAGACATTCAGATGTGGTAGTGTCCCCATGTTGGACTGCTTGGGTACGTAAGGGCGGCTTGCTTGTCAGCAAGCTTCCGGTTGACCATGTCTGACGAGCCCATGGGAGAATTGCTGCAAGTACGCCGAGCACATTGTAACCCTTTCACACCTGCACCTGTCATGTGATCAGCAGTGAGTCACATTCTACAAGACCCGCGATGACAGTTGTCAGTGAGTATGACAACGACATAGGGAGAGGGCGTTTGGGGCAGCATCGGATATGACTTCAGGTCACTCTGACAGCACAACAGTATGTCATGGACATCCTACATCCTCATTTGCTACCTCCATGTCCAACGGAGTTACAAGAGACAGAGCAGTGAAAACATATCCAGTTGTTGACTCACAAAACGGTTTTGAGCTGTGACGCATGTAGTCTTAAGTGAATCATTCATACAAAAAGAAAAGAAGAGGAAGCTAAAGTCAGAATGTGAAAAAATTGGAGAATGGAATAGATATTTGAAGACTTCACACTTGAAACTCCCAGTTTTCCTATTGTGAAAGTGCCTTTGTGACCATATGCATTTCACTGATGATAAACTTTTTTTTCCCCCTGGGTCTTGGCTCCATATTTTTTCATCCGGTTGAGTCAGAATACTTGCATAGTATTTGTGAGGTATTGTTTCAGTCTTGCAAGCTAATCTAAAATACAATCCCTTTTGCATCCTAGAAAACAATGACCACTCTTTCTCTCCGATTAAGTCACCTTGGCTATTTTTGTGCAACTGCTGTTTCATTTCATCCACGGGAACAGATTGGTGCATAGAATCAGTTGTGTGTCAGATTGTCCCAAATTGTTTTTCACATTAGGTTGTAGTCAGGCTTCAACAGACGTGCCACTCACTTTCTGGTATGGCCACGGCATCAACTGTTTTGCACATCTTTTTAATTACTGATCTTGCAATATCACACTGTGTTCTTTCTCAGCATTTTCATATTTGATTGTAATTCTAGGAAGTAGTTCATGAGTCATCTTACAGAGACATATGCCACATATGAATTCAGCCACCCATTCCTTAACTGTTGACTATGAAGGAACTCCCCCCATGAACCATGGACCTTACCGTTGGTGGGGAGGCTTGCGTGCCTCAGCGATACAGATGGCCGTACCGTAGGTGCAACCACAACGGAGGGGTTTCTGTTGAGAGGCCAGATAAACATGTGGTTCCTGAAGAGGGGCAGCAGCCTTTTCAGTAGTTGCAGGGGCAACAGTCTGGATGATTGACTGATCTGGCCATGTAACATTAACCAAAACACCTTGCTGTGCTGTTACTGCGAACGGCTGAAAGCAAGGGGAAACTACAGCCATAATTTTTCCCGAGGACATGCAGCTCTTCAACTTGACTAGAAGAAGAGATCGGTTGGTAGGACATGTTTTGAGGCATCAAGGGATCACAAATTTAGCATTGGAGGGCAGCGTGGAGGGTAAACATCGTAGAAGGAGACCAAGAGATGAATACACTAAGCAGATTCAGAAGGATGTAGGTTGCAGTAGGTACTGGGAGATGAAGAAGCTTGCACAGGATAGTGTAGCATGGAGAGCTGCATCAAACCAGTCTCAGGACTGAAGACCACAACAACAACAACAACATGAAGGAACTGACTCCTAATAAGTAAGATGATGCCTGTAGAAAAGTACAACAAAACAGTAATCTCAAAAAAGGACAGGATAGACAGTACATTCTGTAGGACATATTAAAAGTGATTGGTAAAAGAGACTTGGTGTGTTAAATGCAGCTTTTGATTACATGATAATTGAATTGGATAGATAAACAACCTACTTGCTAAGTGGCGGCAGAACACACACATAAAAGAAGATTATAATTAGGCGAGCTTCAGAGCCAGTAGCTCATTCTTCAGGCAGAAGGGTTGAAGTGGAAGGAAGAGGGGTGAAGGATAGGTCTAGGAAAAAGGGTAGATTTTGAGAAAGTTACCCAGAACTGCAGATCAAGGGCTGACTTTCCAGATGGGATGTGATTCCACATCTACATACATACTCCACTAGCCACCATATGGTGCATGGCAGAAGGTACCCTGTCTCACTACAATAGTCTGAATAAAATTACTTGATAGTTGACATCAATCACTTGCTGCAACAATGTTGCCACATTGGCTACCAGCTACCGTTTGGTTACAGGTGACAACAAACAAGCAGCTCACTTCACAAATTATGTTAAATGTTTAACACAGAGCAATTTTTCTAGTGGCTGGTGCAAGGTATGTCAGAAATGTTGGATACTCTGTCGACTATTGATTTAAAGTGACCAGTGACTGAACTGGGGCAGACGACCCGTTTTGTATCCCTGACTGTAAACTTGTGTCCTAACCCAGCCGAGAAAATTGTGGTCAACAGTCTGCAGCAGTACTAATATCATGATCGCTTTGTTCATGGCAATTAAAGCTAACCCTTAAGGGTAAACTCACGACAACAAAAACTCAATTTCAGGGCTGAAAGCAAATTGAAATTTCTCCATGTCATTTGTTACCTGTAACTATCCTTACACTAGCTGCACATGCTGCCATGTTAGAAACCAGTGAACAGTCCATGTGGGCACTTGGTCATGGATTATAGATGACTGAGGCAGATTCCAAATGAAGAAATAATGACAGGAAGAAAAATAAGACCAAATAGAACAGTCAAAACAATGATGAAAAATGATGCAGCAAATTATTAAAAATAAAAAAAAATATATTTAAACCAATTAATTGAATGAAAATAATAATCACACTCTTTTGGTTAGATTTAAAAATAAAAATTTTGCTACATTGATGAGATTCAAACCTACAACATGCTACATATTAGATTAATCTGCCAACCATTGTGCTATGCCACAGCACTGCATGAAGTATTTATATATGTGAATGTAGTGACCCAGTTGCAACTATGAATTGCAACCTTCAAAATTTCAGTTTCACGCAGTGTAGTGAATAGCTTATCTAATGTAAGATGATCTCTGTGAATATGATAACTATATGTATGATACTGAATCACACCTTGTGCTGAGTTATTCAGTAGTGTTTGGTTAGTGCTATGAATGAAATGTGTGTCTTTCATTAGCATTGTTAATGTGTGTTGTTTTTGGTGTAGGTATCGCGTGTCATGAAATACATAATAAAAGTGTCGGGCTCGTAATTCGGGATACAAATACATCAAGAAAGAATGCTGAACCAGGAATTGGAAGTGACTGGCCAATTTTGGTGGAGTTTGGCAACAGCAGACAGTTCAAGTGTGACGCTGACTACTCTTATTGGCGTTTGAAGTGCCAACTATCAAGTAATTTTATTTCAACTGTAGTCAGTTCCTTTCCCGTTCCATCTGCCAATTGAGTGAGGAAAAAGTGAATGTCTATATGCCTCTCTATGAGTCCTAATTTGTTGTCTCTTATCTTTGTGGTCCTTACGCATAATGTATGTTGGTGCAAGCAGAATTGTTCTGCAGTCAGCACAGTGTTCCTCAAAATCCCTCCAGGGATTCCCATTTGAGTTCCAGAAACATCTCCATAATACTTGTATGTTGTTGTTTCAACCTACTGTTAACAAATCTAGTATCCTGCCTCTGAATTACCTCAATGTCTGCTTTAATTCGACCCCTTGCGGATACCAGACACTCAAACTGTACTCAAGAAGAGATCACACTAGCATCCTATATGTGATGTCCATCACAGCTGAGCCACACTGTAGTAAAATCCACCCAACAAACAAAAGATGATTATTCGCCTTCCCTACCATGACCCTCACACGTTTGTTCCATTTCATATCACATTGCAATGTTACGTCCAGATATTGAAACAATGTGACTTCTTCATTCATGACACTACTAATGCTTGATTCTGGCATTATGGATTTGTTTTTCCAACTCATCTGCAGTAACTTATATTTTTCTACATTTAGGGTTAGCTGTCATTTATCACACCAACTGGGAACTTTGTCCAGGTCATCTTTTATCCTCCTAAATCACTCAACGATGACACCTTCCATACACCACAACATCATCAGCAAACAACCACAGATTACTGTCCACTTTGTCCATCAAATCAGTTATGCACATAGAAAATATGAGTAATAGCGCTCCTATCACACATCCCTGGAACGATCCTAATGATACCCCAGTCACTGATGGACACTCACCGTCGGGATAATGTAGTGGGTTCTATTACTTCAGAAGTCTTTGAGCCACTCACATGTCTGGGAATGTATTCCATGTGCTTGTACCTTTGTTAAAAGTCTGCATTGAGTCATTATGTCAAATGCTTCTCGGAAATCAAGAAATATGGAATCTGGGTTTGTGAATTTTGTGATGGCAAAGTTAGAGGAGCAATGCATCTGCATTAAATTTTGTGTGAAACTCAAGAAAACCTTTACAGAGACACACCAAATGATGCTGGGAGCCTATAGCAATGAGTACTTAAGCCATACTCGGTGTTACATATTATTCACACGTTTTAAAAATGGCTTTACAAAAGTCAAACATGATCCTTGTTCAGGACGCTCTTAGATGTCCACTGATGATGCTTGTGTCAGGAACGTCAACGAAATTGTGTGTGCCAGTCGAAGATTCACTGTCCGAGAGATTGTAGAAGAATGTAACATTTCAATTGGATCATGTTATGAAATGACACAGCATCTTGGAATGCATTGTGTTGCCGTCAAGTTCATTCCACGCTCATGAGTCAAGACCAAAAAAACTTTTTGGATCTTACAAATGAGACTGAGATGTTCCTTGTGAGAATAGTATGACCCCTGCAGACTTCTTTTTATTTCCAAAGGTGAAAAGGATGAAGTTTTGCAAAGGTAGATGAGATAGAAGAAAATTCGCAGACGGCACTTTATGCGACCCAGCAAGATGTGTGTCAAGACTGCTCCTGGAAGTGGAAATGATATTGGGAGCAGTGTATCAATTTTGGAGTAGAGTATTTTGAAGGAGACAATCCATAGTAACTAAAAGATAAGCATAGAAAATTTTGTGGACAAAGTTCTGGAATTTTTTGAACAGACATTGTATGACAAAAGGGCATGCTGAGTTGCCCATGAGTGATGCTTTGTACTGATTTGTGGACATAAACTTATTGGTCTCTATGAAACTGATTAGATTCAAACCCAGAATATGTTCAAGAATTCTGCAGCAAACTGATGTTACGGGTATTGGTCTGTAATTTCGCGGGTCTGTTCTTTCGCCCTTCGTATATACAGGAGACGCCTCTGTATTTTTTCCCCAGTTGCTTAGGTCTTTCTGCTGGGTGAGAGATTCACAATAAATACAAGCTAAGTAAGGGGCCAGTGCCATATAGCACTCTTTGTAAAACCAAATTGAGATTCCATCTGCAACTGGTGACTTATTTGTTTTTAATTATTTCAGGTGTCAGGGATGCTTACGAGGGTGGTTTGAAAAGTTCTTGAAACAGAATAGAAAAAAAGTACTTATGTCACTGAAACTTTTTTGTTTTTCAATGTACCCTGCTTGTAGATTAATTCACTTGGTCCAACAGTGTTCCAATACCTTGATCCCATCTCGACAATGATTTTCCTCCAGGCCTACAAAATAGTTGTCAACTCAGGCTATCAATTCTTAATTTAAGTGAATCTTCATCCACAAAGAAAAATTTTCAGTTTAGGGAAGAGGCACGTGTGGCAACAATTCATACCTTAGTTTGTGTAATTTTACCATGGCGATGGCACATGCGTGCGAGCGTGCATTGGCTTGGTGCTAGATGACTTTCTTCCTTATTAAACCTGGCCTTTTTCTCATATCTTTTGTTGCAATTTGTCCAGAAGGTTAGCATAGTATTCTCCAGTAATTGTTTGCCCAGTGGGGAGATAAAGTACAAACAGAATCCCCTTCTCATCCCAGAACACTGATGCCATGATCTTCCCCGCTGAAGGAATTTGTTGGCGCATCCCAGAACACTGACGCCATGTCCTTCCCCGCTGAAGGAGTTTGGCGACGGAGATTCAGCATGTTTCCAATGCTTTGATTGTTGCTTTGTCTCTGGGGTATAGTAGTAAACCAAAGTTTCCTCGTGGTCACAAACCAGCACAAAAGTTCTTGTTTGTTTCTCCTAAAACAGGCCAAACATTGTTGTGATATGTCCATTCTCATGTGTTTTTGACCCAGCATCAAGAGTCGCGGCACCCATCTTGTGAATACCTTTCAGATGACATCTGGCAAGCGTGAGCAATTTCATGCACTCTAAATTGGTGATCCTCCGTGATCATTATGCGCACTTTTGCAATGATTTCTAGAGTAGTGACACATCTTGGCTGACCTATTCATGGATGATCATCATCTAAGCTCTCCTGACCAAATTTAAATTCATTTATCCACTTGGCAACAGTTGAAGACAAAGGAGCAGAGCCCCTGGTGTATTCTGGAAATCGGCATGAATGTCCTTCGCTTTCATACCTATCTTTATGAAGTACTTCATCACTGCTTGAATCTCTACACGTCCCCCCCCCCCCCCCCCCCCCCCCCTCCGTCTTTGCAGATCACTACACAGGAACAACAACAGAGCCGTGTCACTGCCACAGCTCTCTTCCAAGAGCACTGACATGGCACATGTTTACAGGTGATTGTTGTTAGGTGTCTTTGTGCTATTGTCAAATGACGGTATGTTTATATGATTCTCTTGCATGAATTATTTCTTAAATGTAAAATTTAAAACATTTATCTCCTACTGCCACACCAGACTGGTCAAGTGACATGATGGAAACCTTTGACTCACTTAGTGATTTTACATAGGACAATAATTTCCCCTGCTTCTCAGCCAGATCTTTTGCTGAGGTATGACAGTGGTAGTAACCTTTCCTTGTTGCCATTTGGCATTCTCTTTTGAACCAAGAGTGCAGTAGCTTTTCCTTCCTCAGTATTTTCCGAATTTCATTGTTAAACCACAGTGGCTCTTTTGCATCCTTAATTCGTTTACTAGGTACAGACTTGTTGAGAGTGCAATTCACGATCTGTTTAAGCTTTGACCATAATCTCTCTACGTCCATCTTAATGGAACTAAGTGATGTCAGTTCTGTCTAAGTGAGATGCTAACATCTGCTTATCTGCTCTTTCTGGCATGAACGTTTTCCTAGCCTTCTTGACTGATTTATTAATTTTTGTAACCTTAGTTATTATGATGTTATCATGATTATTAATCCCCATCTCTAAGCTGAAGTCATTGATGATATCTGGCCTGTTTGTAACTACAAGGTCTAAGATATTTCCATTGCATGTGGCATGCCAAACTAGGTGCTCAAGACAATTTTTGAAAACCACATTCAAAAGTGCTTCACAAGATTGACTGCACCCCCTGCAATGAAGCCATAGGCTACCATCTATACTCAGTAGGCTAAATTAACCTCCAACTAGTATTGCATGATCTAGGTATTGACGTGCTACTGTCTGTAGACTTTCTGTGAATGGCTCCAAAACTGTCATAGCAGAACCGGGTGGCTGATTAAAACATTCATTAATTAACTTGATTTCACGTAGACTTGTTATATGCAACCAGATAACTTCACTGTCACAATCAGCTTTGACCTCAATAGAGACAATGGACACTCCCTCTCCTACAGTGTCTAACCTGCCTTTCTGATATATATTCCATTAATCACTAAATATGTCAGAGCTTTCTACTCTGGGTTTCAGCCAGCTCTCAGTCTCTGAGAATAATTTGAGTGCGAGACTTTCCTGGATGGCAGTAAATTCGAAAACTGTGTTACAAGTACTTTGACAACTGATAAAATTTTGACAATCTACACTGGAGTGAATTCAAAAGATAAACCTCAACCAACATTGAATGTATCTTGGTGATAAAGAGCCCAAATAAATAAATTGATGATTTTATTCCATTTCATCTGATTGAATGAAACACACACAGCATAACTACTCAGAAAACAACTATAGTGCTGATTACATTTACTATCATACATGTAGCACTCTGAGAACATTTCACCTTGTCATAGTAGTCCTGTGTTTTGGAACTAGGCAGTGCTTCATTTCACAAAGCGAAAGAAATGGCTTGTGTGTGTGTAAAAAAAAAAAAAAAAAAAAGAAGAAGAGGAAATAGTGGTTGCTGGTGTTTTTAACACTATCATTCAATTTAGTTCCTATTGTGAACTTTGCAGCTAGGATATGTAAATGCTCTGAGACTGCTATTGATAATATCTTTATGAACAAATCTAGGGGAAAAAAGTCATATCACAAAACCAATAGTAAATGGACTATCTGATCACAACGTGCAGCATCCTGTGTTAAATGTTGAAACTTGTCAGGATAAAAAAAATATTAAATCTGAGTACAGGAGGATAATAAATAAGCCAGAAATTGAGGAATTCAGGAAATTGCTCAAAGACATGAACTGGAGAGATGTTTACCTGGCTCAAATGGAAAATACAAAGCATTTATTAATAAAGTTACCTCCTCTTTTGAAAATTGTTTTCCCCTAAAGGTAACTCAAATCACACAGAAGTCAAAAGATAAACCATGGATTACACAAGGAATAAAGATATCATGTGGGGAAAAAGGAGACTGTATCTACTATCTAGGAACATTTCTGATATTAGCATTGTAATGCATTACAAAGAATACTGCAAAATATTGAATCAAGTAATCCAGAAATTGAAGTAGCTTTATTAATAGAAAAAGATAATTGTATCAACAAAATAAGAACTGTATGGGATATAGTGAAGACAGAGAGAAGTGGGGCCAAAAAGGAAGTGGAACAGATAGCTCTAAAAGTAAATGAGGCTTTGGTAACAAGTGCATGTAGTGTTGTAAATCTCTTAAGCAAGACTTAATTTTTGTTACTGACGGCTCGGGGTTATCAGGTTCGGTGAATGGTGCAATGGAGTATCTGGGACCAGTCTTTGAAGAACATCGTGTAGAACCTATTCGAGGAACTTTGAATTCCGACCATTGCTTCTCAGTATACTTACTCCTTAATGAAATTTGTTGCAAGTTACATATCTATATTTCCAACAAATAGCTCAATACATATTATCAATACTAGGAATAAGAACAATCTACATAAAGACCTAAAATCACTTATGTTGGTCCAAAAGGGGGTCCAATATTCAGGAACACACATTTTCAATAAATTACCAGCAACCATTAAAAACTTGGTTTCAGATAAAGCACAGTTTAAACAGAGTTTGAATGACTTTTTGATAGGCAATGCCTTCTACTCTATAGATGAATATCCTAACAGAGACTGAAAGGCCAGCTTAAGTAAAAATATGTTAGATTTAAGTTTTGACAGCACTTGGTTGCAACAGTCAATATTAAGTATTTTGTGTATGATAAATTTATTAATAGTGCATAAAAATGTTTCATTCTGACAGCGTATTAATTCTGTAAATATTAGCTTTTCCAGTTTACTGTATTGTATTCACCTATTTTGACAATCTCGTGACAAATGATCAGGGAAGTATTCATTATATTAAAATGTTTTGTGTTATACATTCTGACATGTTCCACACCCTCGAGAATCATCTCATTCTTTCGGTGTATGTAACAAAAACTGAATCAAATCAAATCCAATCACCATCTCTCGTCATGTAATAACTTCACTTCTTCTTCTTCCCTTGTCGTCTCCTGTTTTTCCAGTACTCGTCCATCTCCTCCTAATGTTTTTCCCCCTTTATTCTATTCGTGTTGTTCTCAATCCCCTATTTCTTCTGCATTGAAAGCCTTTTATTTTTATTTACTTATTTTTTTTATTGAGGTGAGTCTCTACGGACTGCGTGGTAACAACCGACTTCACTCTAGTGTCCAGGTCTTGTTCTTGCTCCAGCTTTGACTTCCTGCCAGTATCTTCTGAGCCCCTCCAAGAAGTGCCTTTTTATGCTCTTCAGATAATGGTCCTCACTGTCTTTCGAATGTTGATGCCATGTTAAAACCTTGGTAGTTGGTCACCAATCTTCTAAATTTGTTCCTTTCAGGAATTTCTCTCTGAGATACCAATCTGCTTAAGATCTTTTTCACATTCTTTGAACCATCTCGGCCTCGTTTTCTTAGATAGGATGAAACTCCGTATTCTTTTTGTTAGTCAATCACCGTCCATTTTCATGAGATGACCATAAAATAACAATCATTTCTTTGTAATGGATGCTGTGATAGGTTCTGTCTCACTGCACGTGTCCTCATTTGCTCTCATTCGTCATTGTCCATCGACCCATCTATTACCTTAGGATTTTCCTTAATATCCTACACTCACGCTTTTCCAGCCACTCAGCTTGACCTTGTCTATTCGTGGTCAAAGTTTTGGATGCTTATAAGCCCTCAGGTTGTACAACTGTATTATAATGTTGGAACTTGGCCCATATACTCATAGACTTGTTGTTATAAGTATTCTTTGTCAGTTGGTATGCTTGGTCTAACTTCCTCATCCCGACAATTGCTTCTTCTTTTAATCCATTCTCCTGGTGGATGACTTCACCGAGATACCTGAAATTCTTAACTCATCCGATTTTTTCCCAGGTTGGTTATCTTCCATTCAGGTCCATCACAGATGTTCGTCATATATTTTGTCTTTTGAATAGAGATCTGGAGTCTAACTTTTTTCATCAATTTCTGACAGCCTATTTATCTTGTTGATTGCTGACTCTATGTTGTTAGCAAAAATGGCCAGGTCAGCCGCAAAATCTAAGCAGTCAATGCACACCCCTTTGTTCTTAGGACCAAGTCTGAACCACTCTTCATTTGTTTCTTCTTGGGCTAATAACTTTCTCCACTCTCGAATGACCTTTTCCAAGACACAATTGAAAAGGAGAGGGATAGTCCATCTCCTCGTCTTATGTCCGTTCTGATTGTAAAGGGTTCAGATACCTCACCCATAAGTTTTATTTTCGACACTGTGTTAGCAAGAGTTTGTTTGATCAGCTTTCTTGATGTATTATCCACCCCAAACTTTTCCAAAATATTCATTAATGCATGTCAGTCGATGGAGTCATATACTTTCTGAAAATCAACAAACATGACCACATAGTTATTTCTTCCAATTTTTTTTTGTACCTCATGATGTTCTTCAGGTTAAAGATCTGTTCTGCGCAAGAATCACCCTTTTGGAAACCAGCTTGATAGTCCCCAATCAGTTGGTTACAATGATCTTCTATTCTATTCTGTATCACTTTCGAGAGAATCTTATATGGAACAGATACTAATGAGGTACCCCTATAGTTATTGACATTCTATTTATCACCTTTTTTGTGTAGACGATGGATTAAAGCTGACTGCCATTCAGTTGGTATCATCCTAGCTCTCCAGATCTCCTCAAAAAGTTGGACTAGTATATCTAGAGTTTCATTATTTGCCAGCTTCAGTAGTTCCACCACTATTGAATCCTCTCCAGCTGCCTTATTATTCTTAAAGTTGTTGATGATCTCTTTGGTCTCCTCTTTACTAGATGGAGATGAGGGGTAGTTTGTGGATTGGGGCACATACAGGGAATCTTTCTTTCGGTTCATCACAATTAAGTAGGTTTTCAAAGTAACGAGACATTATCTTGCAGTTTTTTTGTTGGTCAGGCCGAGTGTGGTGTGCGTACTGTAAGACCTTCAGTGCACACACCATCAGATTATTTGACTTGTTGCTCTAACAAAGTAAGCGAGTGTCAGCAATATGTCTCGTGGTCTTATCATGGCGTATTTATCTTCTGCCATTAGGTCAGACGATAGAAGTGCCACTTGCACGCTGAGAGTAGCAGATTGACGGTGACCAACTTTAAACAGAACTTGATTAGTTTTCACATACATTTATTAAAATAATAACAAATATAAAAATTACTTAACTTGGTTCTGGATGCTATTTACAATTGACAATCTGAAGTTCCTTTGGTATTGATACATTAATCTTATTCTCACATATATCTCGGGTACTTGACGAAAGTGCCTATACATTTATCTTCATGGCAATGTACAGGAATATGGTAATCTTATTAGGCGCAAACTGAATCTTGACTATGGACTGGTACCGACAATTGTAGAACTCGTACAGACTGGTACAGACTATGCAGACTGGTACAGACTAATGCAGACTGGTGCAGACAAATGCAGACTGACTGGTCGAAGGTCTTTACACTCGTTATAATACCTCGCACGTTCATGTATCACTGCGCGAGTGTGATGCGCGAGGAGAAAGTGTTCTATCTTAGCAGCAATCTCATTGGCTGTATTACATATTAATACGCGAATCGGCGGAAGCAGAATTTGGTCCGTCTCTGTGGCAGCGCCATCTCGTAGTGCGGAGATGGACGAGTGCTGCGCCTGCGCTGTTGTGCTTAGCGGGGCTCACTCTAGTGGGAAATTTGTGTACGCGCTGAATACGCGGAACTATGTACACAACACTGAGCTTTCCATTTTCGTCTCTAAAACAAAAACTAGGGGCTTGGTATCCTTTCAAATTCGATTTGAACGTCTGATAGAAGTCTCTGACATTGTTTATCTGGAAACGCTGATCGATCTGTTATAACTGCTGTTTCTCATGCAACTGCTTAGCCCTTCGTAGAGTTCTGGCTGCATATTTTCGAACTTCATGGAATACATCAAAATCATCAGGTCTCCTGGTAGAGTTCCACTTTTTCCATGCACTTGCTGTTTGGCCCACCACCTCACCACAAACCTCATTCCACCATGTATGATTCCTCTTTTTAGCTGTCAGGATTTTAGTATTAGCTCCTTGTTGGATCATGGAGTCAATGTCTGCCCATTTATGGGATTCAACTGTCAGTTACTGGTGGCATTGTTCCAATATGTTTTGATTGATTTTGAGCTTCGCAATATCATATTTATGAATTTTATTTCCGGTTTTCACGGTCTTATTGAGAGGGATGAAATTAATTTTGATCTTGGAGAGGTGATGATCCTTTTAAATTCAGTATTTTATCTGTAAAAAGGTTTCTTTCTATTATTTCTGATTGTTTGATGTTGTTTCTTTCTTATTTCTGTAATCCATGCTATCATTGATTCCTTCTTCCAGAACTACTCATTCAGTAGAGGTCTCTAAAAAAGATTAATCTTCTTTTAGCCACTACTTCTGATATTTTCTCAAAATTTTTGTAGATCTCCTCATTACTTCTCATTTTCCAGCCATCTGTAGCTTGTATTGCAACCATTATTTTCTAATAATGCTCCTTTGAGGAACCTCTGTTCTGTCCAGCTTATAGTTCATCATTAGGCATCCTCAACCATATAAACATCCTGGTCATACCACTGTGGGATAGTGTCTTAGTTTTGTTTTTTTAGTTGTACATTTCTTGTTGTAAATATCCTTTGTCAAACGATTTGCTCTCTCCAGTTTGCTGACTCTTGCATCTACTGTTAATTCTTCTAGTCCATTTTGTTGTACAGTTTGTCCAATATATTTAAATTTACTTCCTAATGCTATTTTACATTTTTGTTTTTCTAAGAGTGTTGATGCATTGTTTGAAATTGTCATCAATGTTGTTTTTTCGGCTGAAATTTTGGGACCAGCTCCCTTTGCTATTTCTTCCAAAAGATTTCTTTCAATAACTGTCTGCCAGATTTTTTGAAAGTATATCAGAATCATCTGCAGAAGCCAGGCACTTTACCTTAATTCCATTTGTTTTTCATCCTAAAATTATTGGTTCAATTTTGTGATTTTTTTTTCTCCAAATTCCAGATACTTTCTATTTTTTCTAGAATGCAGTGTTACAGTAAAGGTGATAAACTGTCCCCTTGTCTAACATCAGTTTTTATTTCAAATGGTTGAGATACTTCTCCCATAAATTTAGCTTCTGCCATCCTATTTGCTAGTGTTTTGAGGATTATGTTTGCTTTAACACAAAATTCTTTGATGATTTTACCTATAATTTCTCTGCCTACCAAATCAAATGTTTTCTCGAAACCTATACATGATACTATTATAGGTTTGGTGATTAACAGTATGTGGAGAATTATCGATTTTCTAATAAACATCTGTTCTGTGCAGGGTATTCCCTTTCTAGAGCTCCTTGAGATTCTCCCAGTTATTTGTCTAAAGTTTCTACAACTCTGTCCAGAGAATTTTTGATAATATTTTGTATACCACTGGGAGAAGTGAGGCATCTCTGCAATTGTTGACATTTTGTGTTTCCCCTTTTTTTCATAGCTGTGGATTAATGCTTTCCATAATCTCTTCAGCTTTCCAAATGTTCTCAAACAGCAGTTGTAGATCATTTGTGTGTTCTGACTATTTCAATAATTTTTCTGTAGTGGAGTCTTCATTTGTTGCTTTGAAGTGTTGGAATGATTTGATGGCTTCATGAATTTATTGTTCTGTTAGTGGAAAATCTTCCTCCAGATGTTGTGGGACTGCTATTATATATTGCTACAATGTGCTGTTATTATTATTGTTGTTGTTGTTGTGGTTGTTTGGTTGCCTGTTCTTCAGCACTATCTTTCTGTTTCGTTTATCTATTTGCCGCCATTTTAGCCCATTTACCGGTATTTTCAGCTTGTTTTTCACTTATTTGACCTTTTGGTGGCTCCTCTTGAAGAGATCTTATTTCTCAGCATTTAAAATTACATCATCTGCTGCTCTTCCGCAACTCAATTTCATCATGTCCAGTCTAGTTTTTTCATTCATTTAACCATCCATCTTCCTTGACTCAAGATCCTGAATTTTCATCCTTAATTCTTGAACAGTCTCATTTCTCTTTTTACATTTTCCAGATGAAGAAACTTTTGGTCCTCAAAGCTAAGATTAGTATCAGTTTTTTTATTTGTTTCTGCTAATGGCTGCTATATCTCTTTAGTTAGAATATTTTCTCTCTCTGTATTTGATTATAGTCTAAGTCTGAATATTTTTATAAGTACATTTATTGCTGTAGCAATGAGTAAAATAAATTGTATTGCACTGCCTGTAGCATGTAGCACCATTTTGACTGTTAGTCCTCTTGCTGTACAAAAAGTAGCTTTGATGATTACTTAATGCAAGTATTTTGTAAGAGCTGTGGAATGGTTAGTATCTGTTTATATTTTTCTGATTAATTCAAGCTCGTCAATGCACATCCTCTGTTAAGGAAATATTTGAACTGAATTTACTGTGTGTTAAATATAAGCAGTGGATCCATTGGGGTAGTCTTTTTGGTAGAAATATGTCAAGGTGAACAAAACAGGAGATGAAATTTCCTGGCAGATTAAAACTGTTTGCCCGACCGAGACTCGAACTCAGGACCTTTGCCTTTCGCAGGCAAGTGCTCTACCAAAGCACGACTCACGTCCGGTACTCACAGCTTTACTTCTGCCAGTACCTCGTTTCCGCTGCAGAGTGAAAATCTCATTCTGAAAACAGGAGATGGTGAAGGAAGAGAGGGAAAAGATCAACATTTGCTTCTCATCAGCAATATAACTGGGTTGCAACATTCAGTGAAAATTATCTGTGACAGGAAGTTGTCAGAAATACATTTTTTGAAGAAACTTTATGTTTGTATAAGCATTTATTAAATTTAAAAAGTTGGATTTCATCTGTTAATACAAAAGATAATGTTTTGCATTGCAGGCATGCTAAACCTGTCAAAGATGAAGAATCGGCCAATGATTCTTATTGGAGGATAACAGTATGTATAACTTAAACTTGAGATTCTTGAAAATAAAGCTAGTCAGTATTTCTTAACAGTACTGATTTAAATACATCTAAAGATCGCTGTTACCTAAATGAAAGTTGACGAGCAAAGTCTTAGTGGACATTTGTATAAAATTGTCATAGGTGTTATTTACAAGAAGAGTAAATAGTTTCAATAGGAATGTGGTGAGACATTTAACAAATGTCATGACCACACATTAATAGGACCTTATAACACTACCATTATGATATTAGTATGCTTTTACATAAATAACAGAAACCTTGTCTCTATGTTGCCACGTATAACCCTCTTACTAAAATTTAATTTAGTTTCCAAATAAAATACACTATGGAAGGATAGTCCTGTTTATAGGAAAAGATAATCAATAGAGTTATCCTTCTTACAGGATTTACCATGTGTTGCATCTAATGGATAAGAAAATTTGACTATTCACTTCTTTTCCTAAGATCTTACCCAGTGGCTAGATAGAAACACAGTATGAATAATAATATACTGAAGCTAGGACAACTCATTTCCAAGTTCATTTAGTGGTATGAAACATGTACTTAATGGTCACCAACCTATCCTGGCAATGAAATAGTGAAGTATTGGAGAAGCAGAAATGTGAATTTTGCCTACTTTCTTGCTACTGTTTAGTTTGGCTCTTCAAATAAATTACCCCACTTAAACAATTTTGGGCTACATCTTTATGCATTATGTTTTTAAAAAAGAAAAAGCCCAGTAGATAACTTCGAGGAAGGTAAAAAAAATTAGCCGGGGTGGGGGGGACAACCTTTAGAAAAGCACTTTCCATAATCAAGAAACTTAAATACTTAGACACTAAAGCACACACTTTTTAACTGAACATTTCACTTAAAGAAAACCTCTTTCTTGGTGGAATTAACTTTCAAAAGCTATTATTCTTTGAACTAATTCTGTATAGCCATCTAACAGGTTTTAGTAACTTGGCTTCACTCTGATTGAATTTTATGTAACCAAACTACAACACTTTGCAATAGTTAAGAAAACATTTTTATTATTTACACTAAAGCTATTTAAATGGTGCCTCTTTATATTAACTTGGAACTTCATAAGTCTGTAAAACAGGACACTCGGATTAATCAAACACCAGGAAGGAACCCTATACAGATGTATGATTAGGATGAAATAACAGGGTGAACCAGTTTCCGTAAAGTTCAAGAATGATTATTAAAACACAGTTTAAATTAATGGTTCATGCCCTACAAAGGTAAAAATAGAAAAATATCTTATCTGTGGGCTGTAGGCTTGGGTGTGGCGAACAGTTATGACGGCTAAACTACCCACACTACAGCCTGCAAGTTTCTTGCTGTATGGGCTCAATTTCTCTACTTGGCTTCATTCAGTTTTACATACAGTAGCTCAACAACTCGCAGCTATGCTGCAAGCTGTTTGCAGTCTTCAACCGAGGCATTTTTATGAAAATTTGCAGTCAAAGCTTCTGCTCCACAAAGGAGTTACCTCAATCACTGCTGCCTACAGACTGTGTGACTTACTTCCCGCACTTGCTCAAGGTAGCATGCCAATTCGCCTTTCGAACCTTTTCCACTCTCCATAGCCATTTTCGTTTCAAACAAAAGCACACTGGCTTTTACATAACGCCTATTTCTTATATTGTTCCTAAGCATGACCATTTCTTAAATTGTCAAATTTACATCAACATGAACAATTTATACACACAAATATTTTTAAATACAAAATGTTATCAAAAAATTATTTACACCCTTGGTATCCTTTGTAGAGGACTTGGGCAGGTTTGTCATATCCTAGTACACATTATTTTGTTACTTCCCTTCAGATATTCCATTTAGCTACATCTACAATTATTCCCAATGTTCAGCCTTTTGAGGTGTCCAGTGCGGGTTCCTCTCCACTTCCTGGGTGTATTGTAACGAGTTAGCTCCCAGGAGCCTCTCAAACCACAAACTCTTAGAAGATTCACTCTTCTTGTACTTAAGTCAGCATTGTCACTTTTGTATTCAATCCCAATGCAATTTCTGTGTTTCATAGTCAATGTGAAGGTCCAATGGATACAGAAAACCTGCACTGGTGCATCAGAATCCAATACTGGTCTCCCAGGAGCCACTGAAAGCACAAACTAAAAGAAGATTCACTCTTCTTGTACTTAAGGCGGCATTGTCTCATTTGTATTCAATCCCGATGCAATTACTGTGTTTCAAGGTCAATGTGAAGATCCAAATGATACAGTGAACCTGCACTGGTGCATCGGAATGTAGTACCGGCCTCCCAGGAGCCGCTCAAAGCACAAACTCTTAGACGATCACTCTTCTTGTACTTAAGTCGTCATTGTGCCTTTTGTATTCAATCCCGTTGCGATTTCTGTGATTCATGGTCAATGAGAAGGTCCAAGGGATACAGTAAACCTGCGCTGGTGCATCCGAATCCAATACTGGTCTCCCAGGAGCCGCTGAAAGCACAAACTCCTAGAGGATTCATTCTTCTTGTACGTAAGTCATCATTGTCCTATTTGCATTCAATCCCGATGCAATATCTGTATTTCATGGTCAATGTGAAGGTCCAAATGATAGAGTCAACCTGCACTGGTGAATGGGAATGTAATACTGGTTTCCCAGGAGCCGCTCAAAGCACAAACTCTTAGAAGATTAACTCTTCTTGTACTTAAGTCGGCATTGTGCATTTGATTTCAATCGCGATGCAATTTCTGTGTTTCATGGTCATTGAGAAGTTCCAAGGGATACAGTAAACCTGCACTGGTTCATCGGAATCCAATACTGGTCTCCCATGAGCCGCTCAAACCACAAACTCTTAGAAGATTCACTCTTCTTGTACTTAAGTCGGCATTGTGCATTTAGTATTCAATCCCGATGCGATTTCTGTGTTTCATGGTCAATGTGAAGGTCCAAGGGATACAGTAAACCTGCACTGGTGCATTGGAATATATTACTCGTCTCCCAGGAGCCTCTCAAACCAGAAACTCTTAGAAGATCCACTCTTCTTGTACTTAAGTCGGCATTGTTCATTTTGTATTCAATCCCGATGCAATTTCGGCGTGTTATGTTCAATGTGAAGGTCCAAGGGATGCAGTAAACCTGCACTGGAGCATCGGAATCTAATACTGGTCTCCCAGGGGCCACCCAGAACACAAACTCTTAGATGATTAACTCTTCTTGTACTTAAGTCGGCAGTCCCTTTTGTATTCAATCCCAGTGCAATTTTTGTGTTTCATGGTAATGTGAAGATACAAGGGATACGGTAAACCCGCACTGCTGCATTGGAATTTGATACTGGTCTCCCAAGCGCGGCTCAAAGCACTAACTCTTAGAAGATACACTCTTCTTGTACTTAAATCGGCATTGTCCCTCTTGTATTCAATCCCGATGCAATTTCTGTGTTTCATGGTCAATGTGAAGGTCCAAGGGATACAGTAAACCTGCACTGGTGAATCGGAATCTAATACTGGTCTCCCAGGAGCCGCTCAAAACACAAACAGTTAGAAGATTCACTCTTCTTGTACTTAAGTCGGCATTTTCCCTTTTGTATTCAATCCCGATGAAATTTCTGTGTTTCATGGGCAATGTAAAGGTCATAGGGATACAGTAAACCAGTACTGGTGCATCAGAATGTAATACTGGTCTCCCTGGAGCTGCTCAACCCACAACCGCTTAGAAAATTCACTCTTCTTGTACTTAAGTCGGATTTGTCCCGTTTCTATTCAATCTGGATGCGATTTCTGTGTTTCATCTTCAATGTGGGGGTCGAAGGGATACAGTGAACCTGCGCTGGTGCATCGGAATCTAATACTTGTCTCCCAGGAGCCGCTCAAAGCACAAACTCTTAGAAGATTCAATCTTCTTGTACGTAAGTCAGCATTGTGCATTAAGTATTCAATCCCGATGCGATTTCTGTGTTTCATGGTCAATGTGAAGGTCAAAGGGATACATTTAACGTTCACTGGTGCATCGGATTCTAATACTGGTCTCCCAGGAGCCGCTCAAACCACAAACGCTTAGAAGATTCACTCTTCTTTTACTTAATTGGCATTGTGCCTTTTGTATTCAATCCCGATGCAATTTCTATGTTTCATGGTCAATGTGAAGGACCAAGGGACACAGTAAACCTACACTGGTGCATCGGAAACTAATACTGGTCTCCGAGGAGCCGCTCAGACCACAAACTCTTAGAAAATTCACTCTTCTTGTACTTAAGTCGGCATTGTTCCTTTTGTATTCAATCCCGATGCAATTTCTGTGTTTCATGGTCAATGTGACGGTCAAAGGGATACATTTAACGTGCACTGGTGCATCAGAATCTAATACTGGTCTCCCAGGAGCCGCTCAAACCAAAAACTCTTAGAAGATTAACTCTCCTTGTACTTAAGTTAGCATTGTGCCTTTTGTACACAATCCCGAAGCAATTTCTGTGTTTCATGGTCAATGTGAAGATCCAAGGGATACAGTAAACTTGCACTGGTGCATCGGAATCTAATACTATTCTCCCAGGAGCCGCTGAAAGCACAAATTCCTAGAAGATTCGTTCTTCTTGTACTTAAATTGGCATTGTCCATTTTGTATTCAATCCCGATGCAATTACTTTGTTTCATGGTCAATGTGAAGGTCCAAATGATAGACTCAACCTGCACTGGTGAATGGGAATGTAATACTGGTTTCCCAGGAGCCGCTCAAAACACAAACTCTTAGAAGATTCACTCTTCTTGTACTTAAGTTGGCATTGTGCATTTGATTTCAATCGCGATGCAATTTCTGTGTTTCATGGTCATTGAGAAGTTCCAAGGGATACAGTAAACCTGCACTGGTTCATCGGAATCCAATACTGGTCTCCCATGAGCCGCTCAAACGACAAACGCTTAGAAGATTCACTCTTCTTGTACTTAAGTCGGCATTGTGCATTTAGTATTCAATCCCGATGCGATTTCTGTGTTTCATGGTCAATGTGAAGGTCCAAGGGATACAGTAAACCTGCACTGGTGCATTGGAATATATTACTCGTCTCCCAGGAGCGTCTCAAACCAGAAACTCTTAGAAGATTCACTCTTCTTGTACTTAAGTCGGCATTGTGCATTTTGTATTCAATCCCGATGCAATTTCGGCGTTTCATGGTCAATGTGAAGGTCCAAGAGATGCAGTAAACCTGCACTGGAGCATCGGAATCTAATACTGGTCTCCCAGGGGCCACCCAGAACACAAACTGTTAGATGATTAACTCTTCTTGTACTTAAGTCGGCAGTCCCTTTTGGTTTCAATCCCGGTGCAATTTTTGTATTTCATGGCAATGTGAAGATCCAAGGGATACAGTAAACCCGCACTGCTGCATTGGAATTTGATACTGGTCTCCCAAGAGCGGCTCAAAGCACTAACTCTTAGAAGATTCACTCTACTTGCACTTAAGTCGGCATTGTCCCTCTTGTATTCAATCCCGATGCAATTTCTGTGTTTCATGGTCAATGTGAAGGTCCAAGGGATACAGTAAACCTGCACTGGTGAATCGGAATCTAATACTGGTCTTCCAGGAGCCGCTCAAAACACAAACAGTTAGAAGATTCACTCTTCTTGTACTTAAGTCGGCATTGTCCCTTTTGTATTCAATCCCGATGAAATTTCTGTGTTTCATGGGCAATGTAAGGGTCCAAGGGATACAGTAAACCAGTACTGGTGCATCAGAATGTAATACTGGTCTCCCTGGAGCTGCTCAACCCACAACCGCTTAGAAAATTCACTCTTCTTGTACTTGAGTCGGCTTTGTCCCGTTTCTATTCAATCTCGATGCAATTTCTGTGTTTCATGGTCAATGTGAAGCTCCAAGGGATACAGTAAACCTGCACTGGTGCATTGGAATCTAATACTGGTCTCCCATGAGCCGCTCAAATAACAAACTCTTAGAAGATTTACTCTTCTTGTATGTAAGTCGGCATTGTGCATTTGGTATTCAATCCCGATCCAATTTCTGCGTTTCATGGTCAATGTGAAGGTCCAAGGGATACAGTACACCTGCACTGGAGCATCAGAATCCAATACTGGTCTCCAAGGAGCCGCTCAAATCAATTTCTTAGATGATTAACTCTTCTTGTACTTAAGTCGGTAGTCCCCTTTCTATTCAATCCCAATGCAATTTCTGTGTTTTATGGTCAATGTGAATGTCCAAGCGAAACAGTAAACCTGCACTGGTGCATTGGAATCTAATACTGGTCTCCCAGGAATCGCTCAAAGCACAAACTCTTACAAGATTCACTCTTCTTGTACTTAAGTCGGCATTGTGGTTTTTGTTTTCAATCCCGATGCAATTTCTGTGTTTGATGGTCCATGTGAAGGTCCGATGGATACAGTAAACCCGCATTGGGTCATCGGGATCTAATACTGGTCTCCCAGGAGCCGCTCATACCACAAACTCTTTAAGATTCACTCTTCTTGTACTTAGTTTGGCTTTGTGCCTTTTGTATTCAATCCCGATGAAATTTCTGTGTTTCATGGTCAATGTGAAGGTCCAAGGGATACAGTATACCTGCACTGGTGCATCGGAATCGCATACTGGCCCCCAGGTGCCGTTCAAAACAGAAACTCTTAGACGATCACTCTTCTTGTACTTAAGTCGTCATTGTGCCTTTTGCATTCAATCCCGATGCAATTTCTGTGTTTCATGATCAATGTGAAGCTCCAAGGGATACAGTAACCCTGCACTGGTGAATTGGAATCTAATACTGGTCTCCCAGGAGCCGCTCAAAGCACATACTCTTAGAAGACTCACTCTTCTTCTACTTAAGTTGGCATTGTGCATTTGTATTCAATGCTGATGCAATTTCTGTGTTTCATGGTCATTGAGAAGTTCCAAGGGATACAGTAAACCTGCACTGGTTCATCGGAATCTAATACTGGTCTCCCATGAGCCGCTCAAACCACAAACTCTTAGAAGATTCACTCTTCTTGTACTTAAGTCGGCATTGTGCATTTAGTATTCAATCCCGATGCGATTTCTGTGTTTCATGGTCAATGTGAAGGTCCAAGGGATACAGTAAACCTGCACTGGTGTATCGGAATCTAATACTGGTGTCACAGGAGCCGCTCAAACCACACTCTCTTAGAAAACTCACTCTTCTTATACTTAAGTCGGCATTGTCCCTTTTGTATTCAATCCCCATGCAATATCTGTGTTTCATGGTCAATGTGAAGGTCAAAAGGGATACAGTAAACGTGCACTGGTGCATCGGAATCTAATACTGGTCTCCCAGGAGGTGCTCAAATCACAAACTCTTCGAAGATCCAGTCTTCTTGTCCTTAAGATGGCATTGTGAGTTTTGTATTCACCCCGATGCAATTTCTGTGGTTCATGGTCAATGTGAAGGTTCAAGGAATACAGTAAACCTGCACTGGTGCATCGGAATCTAATACTGGTCTCGCAGGAGCCGCTCAAACCACAATCTCTTAGAAAACTCACTCTTCTTATACTTAAGTCGGCATTGTACCGTTTGTATCCAATCCCGATGCGATTTCTGCGTTTCTTGGTCAATGTGAATGTCCAAGGGATACAGTAAACCTGCACTGGTGCATCGGATTCTAATACTGGTCTCGCAGGTGCCGCTCAAACCACAATCTCTTAGAAAACTCACTGTTCTGGTAGTTTAGTCGGAAATGTCCTTCTTGTATACAATATCGATGCAATTTCTGTGTTTCCGGGTCAATGTGAAGGTCCAAGGGATACAGTAAACCTGCACTGGTGCATCGGAATCTAATACTGTTCCCCCAGGAGTTGCTCAAAGCACAAAATCTTAGAAGAGTCGCACTTCTGGTACTTAAGTCGGCATTGTGCCTTTTGTATTCAATCCCGATGCGATATCTGTCTTTCATGGTCAATGTGGAAGTCCAAGGGTATACAGTAATCCTGCACTAGTGCATCGGAATCTAACACTAGACTCCCAGGAGCCGCTCAAAGCACAAACTGTTAGAAGATTATCTCTTCTTGTACTTAAGTTCGGTTTGTCCCTTTGTATTCAATCCCGATGCAATTTCTATGTTTCATGGTCAATGTGAAGGTCAAAAAGATACAGTAAACGTGCACTGGTGCATCGGAATCTCATACAGGTCTCCAAGGAGACGCTCAAGGCACAAACTCTTAGAAGGTTCACTCTTCTTGTACTTAAGTCAGCATTGTTCCCTTTGTATTCAATCCCGATTCGATTTCTGTGTTTCATGGTCAATGTGGATGTCCAAGGGATACAGTAAACCTGCACTGGTGCATCGGACTTCAATACTGGTCTCCCAGGAGCCACTCAATTCACAAATTACTAGAAGATTCACTCTTCTTGTACTTAAGTCGACATTGTCCCTTTTGTATTCAATCCCGATGAAATTTCTGTGTTTCATGGGCAATGTAAAGGTCCAAGGGATACAGTAAACCAGCACTGGTGCATCGGAATCTAATACTGGTTTCCCAGGAGCCATTCAAAGCACAAATTCTTAGAAGATTCACTCTTCTTGTACTTAAGTCAGCATTGTTCCCTTTGTATTCAATCCCGATTCGATTTCTGTGTTTCATGGTCAATGCGGATGTCCAAGGGATACAGTAAACCTGCACTGGTGCATCGGACTTCAATACTGGTCTCCCAGGAGCCGCTCAATTCACAAATTACTAGAAGATTCACTCTTCTTGTACTTAAGTCGACATTGTATCTTTTGTATTGGTCCGAATGCAATTTGTGTGTTTCATGGTCAATGTGAAAGTCCAAGGGATACAGTAAACCTGTACTGGTGCATCCGAATCTAATACTGGTCACCCAGGAGCCGCTGAAAGCACAACTCTTAGAAGATTCACTCTTCTTGTACTCAAGTCGGCATTGTGCGTTTTTTATTCAATCCCGATGTGATTTCTGTGTTTCATAGTCAATGTGAAGGTCAAGGGATACAATAAACCTGCACTGGTTCAACGGAATCTACTTCTGGTCTCCCAGGAGCAGCTCAAACCACAAACGCTTGGAAAATTCTCTCATCCTGTACTTATGTCGGCATTGTCCATTTTGTACTCAATCCCGATGAAATTTCTATGTTTCATGGACAATGTGAAGGTCCAAGGGAAACAGTAAACCTGCGCTGGTGCATCGGAATCTAATACTGGTCTTCCAGGAGCCGCTCAAATCACAAACTCTTAAAAGATTCACTCTTCTTGTATTTACGTAGGCATTGTGCCTTTTGTATTCAATCCCGATGCAATTTCTGTGTTTCATGATCAATGTGAAACTCCAAGGGATACAGTAAACCTGCACTGGTGCATCGGAATCTAATACTGGTATCCCAGGAGCCGCTCAATGCACAAACTCTGAAGAGATTCACTATTCTTGTACTTAAGTCGGCAATGTCCTTTTTGTATTCAATCCCGATGCAATATCTGTGTTTCATGGTCAATGTGAAGGACCAAGGGGTACAGTAAAGCTGCACTGGTGCATCGGAA
Source organism: Schistocerca americana (assembly GCF_021461395.2). NCBI lineage: Eukaryota > Metazoa > Arthropoda > Insecta > Orthoptera > Acrididae > Schistocerca > Schistocerca americana. Next base: position 11,357,957 of record NC_060121.1, on the reverse strand, counting down.
CCTAATACTGGTCTCCCAGGTGCTGCTCAAAGCACAATCGCTTATAAGATTCACCCTTCTTGTACTTAAGTCGGCATTGTCCCTTTTTTATTTAATCCCAATGCAATTCCTGTGTTTCATGGTCAATGTGAAGGTCCAAGGGATACAGTAAACCTGCACTGGTGCATCGGAAACCACCACTGGTCTCCCACGAGCCGCTCAAACTACAAACTCTTAGAAAATTCACTCTTATTGTACTTAAGTCGGCATTGTCCCTTTTGTATTCAATCCTGGTGCAATTTTTGTGTTTCATGGTCAATGTTAAGGTCCAAGCGATAGAGCAAACCTGCACTGGTGCAACGGAATCTAATACTGGTCTCCCAGGAGCCGCTCAGAGCAGAACCTCTTAGAAGATTCACTCTTCTTGAACTTTTGTCGGCATTGTGCCTTATGTATTAATCCCGATGCAATTTCTGTGTTGCATGGTCAATGTTGGGGGCCGAGGGATAAAGTAAACCTGCACTGGTGCATGGGAATCTAATACTGGTCTCCCATGAGACGCTCAAAGCACAAACTCATAGAAGTGTCACTCTTCTTGTTCTTAAGTCGGCATTGTCCATTTTGTATTGAATGCCGATGCGATTTCTGTGTTTCTTGGTCAATGTGAAGGTCCAAGGGATACAGTAAACCTGCACTGGTACATCGAAATTTAATACTGGTCTCCTAGGAGCCGCTCAAAGCACAAACTCTTAAAAATTCACTTTTCTTCTACTTGAGTTGGCATTGTCCCTTATGTATTCCCTCCCGAAGCAATTTCGGTGTTTCATGGTCAATGTGGAATGTCCAAAGGATACGGTAAACCTGCACTAGTGCATCGGAATCTAATACAGGTCTCCCATGAGCCGCTAAAGCACAAACTCTTAGAAGATTTACTCTTCTTGTACGTAATCGGCATTGTGCATTTTGTAATCAATCCCGATGCAATTTCTGCGTTTCATGGTCAATGTGAAGGTCCAAGGGATACAGTAAACCTGCACTGGTACATTGGAATGTAATACTGGTCTCCCAGGAGCCGCTCGAAGCACAAACCCTGACAAGATTCACTCTTCTTGTACTTATGTAGTTATTGTTCCCTTTGTATTCAATCCCAATGCAATTTCTGTGTTTCATGGTCAATGTGAAGGTCTAAGGGATACAGTAAATCTGCACAGGTGCATCGAAATCTAATACTGGACACCCAGGAGCCACTCAAATCTTATACACTTGTAAGATTCACTCTTCTTGTACTTAAGTCGGCATTGTCCCATTTGAATTCAATCCCGAGGCAATTTCTGTGTTTCATGGTCAATGTGAATGTCGAAGGGATACAGTAAACCTGCACTGGTGCATCGGAATCTAATACTGGTCTCCCATGAGCCGCTCAAAGAACAAACTCTTAGAAGAATCACTCTCCTTGTACTTATGTAGGCATTGTGCCTTTGTATTCAATCCCGATGCAATATCTGTGTTTCATGGTCAATGTGAAGGTCCAAGGGATACAGTAAACTCTGCACTGGAGCATCGGAATCGAATACTGGTCTCCCAGGAGCCACTCAAATTACAAACTTTTAGATGATTAACTCCTCTTGTACTTTAGTCGGCAGTCCCTTTTGCATTCATCCTGGCACAATTTCAGTGTTTCATGGTCAATGTGAAAGCCCAAGGGATAGAGTAAACCCACGCTGCTGCATTGGAATCTAAAACTGGTCTCCCAAGAGCCGCTCAAGGCACTAACTCTTAGAAGCTTCACTCTTCTTGTACTTAAGTCGGCAATGACCCTCTTGTATTCAATCCCGATGCAATTTCTGTATTTCATGGTCAATATGAAAGTCCAAGGGATACAGTAAACCTGCACTGGATTATCGGAATCTAATACTGGGCTCCCAGGAGCCGCTCAAAGCACAAACTATTAGATGATTAACTCTTCTTGTACTTAAGTCGGCATTGTCCCTTTTGTATTCAATCCCGATGCAATTTCTGTGTTTCATGGTCAATGTGAAGGTCCAAGCGATAGAGCAAACCTGCACTGGTGCAACGGAATCTAATACTGGTCTCCCAGGAGCCGCTCAGAGCAGAAACTCTTAGAAGATTCACTCTTCTTGTACTTAAGTCGGCATTGTGCCTTATGTATTAATCCCAATGCAATTTCTGTGTTTCATGGTCAATGTTGGGGGCCAAGGGATAAAGTAAACCTGCACTGGTGCATCAGAATCTAATACTGGTCTCCCATGAGACGCTCAAAGCACAAACTCATAGAAGTGTCACTCTTCTTGTTCTTAAGTCGCAATTGTCCATTCTGTATTGAATGCCGAAGCGATTTCTGTGTTTCTTGGTCAATGTGAAGTTCCAAGGGATACAGTAAACCTGCACTGATTCATCGAACTTTAATACTGGTCTCCCAGGAGCCGCTCAAAGCACAAACTCTTAAAAATTCACTCTTCTTTTACTTGAGTTGGCATTGTCCCTTATGTATTCCCTCCCGAAGCAATTTCGGTGTTTCATTGTCAATGTGAAGGTCCAAAGGATACGGTAAACCTGCACTAGTGCATCGGAATCTAATACAGGTCTCCCATGAGCCGCTCAAATCACAAACTCTTAGAAGATTTACTCTCCTTGTACGTAATCGGCTTTGGGCATTTTGTATTCAATCCCGATGCAATTTCTGCGTTTCATGGTCAATGTGAAGGTCCAAGGGATACGGTACACCTGCACTGGAGCATCGGAATCTAATACTGGTCTCCCAGGAGCCGCTCAAAGCACAAACTCTTAGATGATTAACTTTTCATGTACTTAAATCGGCAGTCCCTTTTGTATTCAATCCCGATGCAATTTCTGTGTTTCATGGTCAATGTGAAGGTTCAAGGGATACAGTAGACCTGCACTGGTGTTTCGGAATCTAATACTGGTCTCCCAGGACCCGCTCAAAGCACAAACTCTTACAAGATTCACTCTTCTTATACTTAAGTGGGCATTGTGCATTTTGTTTTCAATCCCGATGCAATATCTGTGTTTGATGGTCCATGTGAGGGTCCAAGGGATACAACAAATCAGCACAGGTGCATCGGAATCTAATACAGGTCTCCTAGGAGCCGCTCAAAGCACAATATCTTAGAAGATTCACTCTTCTTGTACTAAAGACGGCATTGTGCCTATTGTATTTAATCCCGATGCAATTTCTGTGTTTCATGGTCTATGTGAAGGTCCAAGGGATACAGTAAACCTACACTGGAGCATCGGAATCTATTACTGGTCTCCCAGGCGCCGCTGAAAGCACAAACTGTTAGAAGATTAACTCCTCTTGTACTTAAGGCGGAATTGTGCCTTTTGTATTCTATCCCGATGCAATATCTGAGTTTGATGGTCATTGTGAAGGTCAGAGGGGCACAGTAAACCTGCACTGGAGCATCGGAATCTAATACTGGTCTCCCAGGAGCCGCTCAAAGCACAAACTCTTAGATGATTAACTTTTCATGTACTTAAGTCAGCAGTCCCTTTTGTATTCAATCCCGATGCAATTTCTGTGTTTCATGGTCAATGTTAAGGTCCAAGGGATACAGTAAACCGGCACTGGTGCACCGGAATCTAATACTGGTCTCCCAGGAGCCGCTGAAATCACAAACTCCTAGAAGAATCATTCTTCTTGTACTTAAGTCAGCATTGTCCCTTTTGTATTCAATCTCGATGCAATTTCTGTGTTTCGTGGTCAATGTGAAGGTCCAAATGATACAGTCAACCAGCACTGGTGCATCGGAATCTAATACTGGTCTCCAAGGAGCCGCTCAGAGCACAAATTCTTAGAAGATTCACTCCTCTTGAACTTAAGTCGGTATTGTGCGTTTTGTAATCAATCCCGAAGCAAACTCTATTTTGCATGGTCAATGAGAATGTCCAAGGTATACAGAAAACCTGCACTGGTTCATCGGAGTCGAATACTGGCCTCCCTTGTCTCGCTCAAACCACAAACTCTTAGAAGATTCACTCTTCTTGTACTTAAGTCGGCATTGTGCCTCTTGTATTCAATCCCGATGCGATTTCTGTGTTTCATGGCCAATGTGATGGTCCAAGGGATACAGAAAACCTGCATTGGTGCATCGGAATCTAATACTGGTCTCCCAGCAGCTGCGCAAACCACAAACTCTTAGAAAATTCAACTACTTGTACTTAAGTCGGCATTGTCCCTTTTGTATTCAATCCTGATGCAATTTCTGTGTTTCATTGTCAATGTGAAAGTCAAAGGGATACAGTAATCGTGCACTGGTGCTTCGGAATCTAATACAGGTCTCCCACCAGACGCTCAAAGCACAAACTCTTCGAAGATTCACTCATCTTGTACTTAAAATGGCATTGTGTGTTTTGTATCCAATCCCGATGCAATTTCTGTTTATCATAGTCAAATTGAAGGTCCAAGGGATACAGTAAACCTGCACTGGTGCATCGGAATTTAATACTGGTCTCCCAGGAGCCGCTCAAATCACAAACTATTGGAAGATTCACTCTTCTAGACTTAAGTCGACATTGTTTCTTTTGTATTGGTCCCCATGCAATATCTGTGTTTCATGGTCAATGTGAATGTCCAAGGGATACAGTAAACCTGTACTGGTGCATCGGAATCTAAAACTGGTCTCCCAGGAGCCGCTCAAAGCACAAACCCTTAGAAGATTCGGTCTTCTTGTACACAAGTCGGCATTGTGCCTTTTGTATTCAATCCCGATGCGATTTCTGTGTTTCATGGTCAATGCGAAGGTCCAAGGGATACAATAATCCTGCACTGGTTCATCGGAATCTAATACTAGTGTCCCAGGAGCAGCTCAAACCACAAACTCTTAGAAAACTCTCTCTACTTGTACTTATGTCGGCATTGTCAATTTTGTATTCAATCCTGATGAAATTTCAGTGATTCATGGTCAATGTGAAGGTCCAAGGGATACAGTAGACATGCAGTGGTACATCGGAATCTAATACTGGTCTCCCAGGAGCCGCTCAAAGCACAAATTCTTAGAAGATTCACTCCTCTTGAACTTAAGACGGTATTGTGCGTTTTGTAATCAATCCCGAAGCAAACTCTATTTTGCATGGTCAATGAGAATGTCCAAGGGATACAGAAAACCTGCACCGGTTCATCGGAGTCGAATACTGGCCTCCCTTGTCTCGCTCAAACCACAAACTCTTAGAAGATTCACTCTTCTTGTACTTAAGTCGGCATTGTGCCTCTTGTATTCAATCCCGATGCGATTTCTGTGTTTCATGGCCAATGTGATGGTCCAAGGGATACAGAAAACCTGCATTGGTGCATCGGAATCTAATACTGGTCTCCCAGCAGCCGCGCAAACCACAAACTCTTAGAAAATTCAACTACTTGTACTTAAGTCGGCATTGTCCCTTTTGTATTCAATCCTGATGCAATTTCTGTGTTTCATTGTCAATGTGAAGCTCAAAGGGATACAGTAATCGTGCACTAGTGCTTCGGAATCTAATACAGGTCTCCCACGAGACGCTCAAAGCACAAACTCTTCGAGGATTCACTCATCTTAAACTTAAGTTGGCATTGTGTGTTTTGTATCCAATCCCGATGCAATTTCTGTTTATCATAGTCAAATTGAAGGTCCAAGGGATACAGTAAACCTGCACTGGTGCATCGGAATTTAATACTGGTCTCCCAGGAGCCGCTCAAATCACAAACTATTGGAAGATTCACTCTTCTAGACTTAAGTCGACATTGTTTCTTTTGTATTGGTCCCCATGCAATATCTGTGTTTCATGGTCAATGTGAATGTCCAAGGGATACAGTAAACCTGTACTGGTGCATCGGAATCTAAAACTGGTCTCCCAGGAGCCGCTCAAAGCACAAACCCTTAGAAGATTCGGTCTTCTTGTACTCAAGTCGGCATTGTGCCTTTTGTATTCAATCCCGATGCGATTTCTGTATTTCATGGTCAATGCGAAGGTCCAAAGGATGCAATAAACCTGCACTGGTTCATCGGAATCTAATACTGGTGTCCCAGGAGCAGCTCAAACCACAAACTCTTAGAAAACTCTCTCTACTTGAACTTATGTCGGCATTGTCAATTTTGTATTCAATCCCGATGAAATTTCTGTGATTCATGGTCAATGTGAAGGTCCAAGGGATACAGTAGACATGCAGTGGTGCATCGGAATCTAATAATGGTCTCCCAGGAGACGCTCAAAGCACAAACTCTTAGAAGATTCACTTTTCTTGTACATACGTCGGCATTGTGCCTTTTGTATTCAATCCCAATGCAATATCTGTGTTGCATGGTCAATGTGAAGTTCCAAGGGATACAGTTAACCTGCACTGGTGCATCGGGATCTAATACTGGTCTCCCATGAGCCGCTCAAAGCACAAACTCTTAGAAGAATTACTCTACTTGTACGTAAGTCGGCATTGTGCGTTTTGTATTCAATCCCGTTGCAATTTCTGCGTTTCATGGTCAATGTGAAGGTCCAAGAGATACAGTAAGCCACCACTGGAGCATCGGAACATAATACTGGTCTCTCAGGGGCCACTCAAAGCACAAACTCTCAGATTATTAACTCTTCTTGTACTTAAGTCAGCAGTCCCTTTTGTATTCAATCCCAATGCAATTTCTGTGATTCATTGTCAATGTGAAGGCCCAAGGGATACAGTAAATCTGCACTGGAGCATCGGAATCTAATACTGGTCTCCCAGGGGCCACTCAAAACACAACCTCTTAGATGATTAACTCTTCTTGTACTTAAGTCAGCAGTCCCTTTTGAATTCAATCCCGATGAAATTTCTGTGTTTCATTGTCACTGTGAAGGTCCAAGGGATACAGTAAACGTGCACTGGAGCATCGGAATCTAATACTGGTCTCCCAGGCGCCGCTCAAAGCACAAACTGTTAGAAGATTAACTCTTCATGTACTTATGACGGCATTGTGCCTTTTGTATTCAATCCCGATGCAAAATCTGTGTTTCATGGTCAATGTGAAGGTCTGAGGGTTACAGTAAACCTGCACTGGTGCATCAGAATCTAATACTGGTCTCCCAGGAGCCGCTCAAAGCACAAAGTCTTAGAAGATTCACTATTCTTGTACTTAAGACGGCGTTGTTCCCTTTGTATTCAATCCCAATTCGATTTCTGAATTTCATGGTGAATGTGGCGGTCCATGGGATACAGTAAACCTACAATGGTGCATTGGAATTTAATAGTGGTCTCCCAGTAGCCGCTCAAATCACAAACTATTAGAAGATTCACTCTTCTTGTAGTTAAGTGGACATTGTATCTTTTGTATTGGTTCCCATGCAATATCTGTGTTTCATGGTCAATGTTAAGGTCCAAGGGATACAGTAAACCTGCCCTGGTGCATCGGAATCTAATACTGGTAACCCAGGAGCCGCTGAAAGCACAAACTCCTTGAAGAATCATTCTTCTTGTACTTAAGTCAGCATTGTCCCTTTTGTATTCAATCCCTATGCAATTTCTGTGTTTCGTGGTCAATGTGAAGGTCAAGATGATACAGTCAATCAGCACTGGTGCATCGGAATCTAATACTGGTCTTCCAGGAGCCGCTCAAAGCACAAATTCTTAGAAGATTCATTCTTCTTGAACTTAAGTCGGTATTGTGCGTTTTTTAATCAATCCCGAAGCAAACTCTATGTTGCATGGTCAATGAGAATGTCCAAGGGATACAGAAAACCTGCACTGGTTCATCGGAATCGAATACTGGCCTGTCTTGAGCCGCTCAAACCACAAACTCTTAGAAGATTCACTCTTCTTGTACTTAAGTCGGCATTGTGCCTCTTGTATTCAATCCCGATGCGATATCTGTGTTTCATGGTCAATGTGATGGTCCAAGGGATATAGTAAACCTGCATTGGTGCATCGGAATCTAATACTGGTCTCCCAGCACCCGCGCAAACCACAAACTCTTAGAAAATTCAACTTCTTGTACTTAAGTCGGCATTGTCCCTTTTGTATTCAATCCTGATGCAATTTCTGTGTTTCATTGTCAATGTGAAGGTCAAAGGGATACAGTATTCGTGCACTGGTGCTTCGGAATCTAATACAGGTCTCCCACGAGATGCTCAAAGCACAAACTCTTCGAGGATTCACTCATCTTGTACTTAAGTTGGCATTGTGTGTTTTGTATCCAATCCCGATGCAATTTCTGTTTATCATAGTCAAATTGAAGGTCCAAGGGATACAGTAAACCTGCACTGGTGCATCGGAATTTAATACTGGTCTCCCAGGAGCCGCTCAAATCACAAACTATTAGAAGATTCACTCTTCTAGACTTAAGTCGACATTGTTTCTTTTTTATTGGTCCCCATGCAATATCTGTGTTTCATGGTCAATGTGAATGTCCAAGGGATACAGTAAACCTGTACTGGTGCATCGGAATCTAATACTGGTCTCAAAGGAGCCGCTCAAAGCACAAACCCTTAGAAGATTCGGTCTTCTTGTACTCAAGTCGGCATTGTGCCTTTTGTATTCAATCCCGATGCGATTTCTGTGTTCCATGGTCAATGCGAAGGTCCAAAGGATACAATAAACCTGCACTGGTTCATCGGAATCTAATACTGGTGTCCCAGGAGCAGCTCAAACCACAAACTCTTAGAAAACTCTCTCTACTTGTGCTTATGTCGGCATTGTCAATTTTGTATTCAATCCCGATGAAATTTCTGTGATTCTTGGTCAATGTGAAGGTCCAAGGGATACAGTAGACATGCAGTGGTGCATCGGAATCTAATACTGGTCTCCCAGGAGCCGCTCAAAGCACAAACTCTTAGAAGATTCACTCTTCTTGTACTTACGTCGGCATTGTGCCTTTTGTATTCAATCCCAATGCAATATCTGTGTTACATGGTCAATGTGAAGTTCCAAGGGATACAGTAAACCTGCAATGGTGCGTCGGGATCTAATACTGGTCTCCCATAAGCCGCTCAAAGCACAAACTCTTAGAAGAATTACTTTACTTGTACGTAAGTCAGCAGTCCCTTTTGTATTCAATCCCGATGCAATTTCTGTGTTTCATTGTCAATGTGAAGGCCCAAGGGATACAGTAAATCTGCACTGGAGCATCGGAATCTAATACTGGTCTCCCAGGGCCACTCAAAACACAACCTCTTCGATGATTAACTCTTCTTGTACTTAAGTCGGCAGTCCCTTTTGAATTCAATCCCGATGCAATTTCTGTGTTTCATGGTCAATGTGAAGGTCCAAGGGATACAGTAAACCTGCACTGGAGCATCGGAATCTAATACTGGTCTCCCAGGAGCTGCTCAAAGCACAAACTCTTAGATTATTAACTCCTCTTACACTTAAGTCGGCAGTCCCTTTTGTATTCAATCCCGATGCAATTTCTGTGTTACATGGTCAATGATAAAGTCCAAGGGATACAGTAAACCCACGCTGCTGCATTGGAATCTAATACTGGTCCCACAGGAGCCGCTCAAATCACAAACTCTTAGATGATTAACTCTTCCTGTACTTAAGTCGGAAATCCCTTTTGCAATCAATCCCGGTGCAATATCTGCGTTTCATGGTCAATGTGAAGGTCCAAGGGATACAGTACACCTGCACTGGAGCATCGGAATCTAATACTGGTCTCCCAGGACCCGCTCAAAGCACAATCTCTTACAAAATTCACTCTTCTTATACTTAAGTGGGCATTGTGCATTTTGTTTTCAATCCCGATGCAATATCTGTGTTTGATGGTCGATGTGAGGGTCCAAGGGATACAACAAATCAGCACAGGTGCATCGGAATCTAATACAGGTCTCCTAGGAGCCGCTCAAAGCACAATATCTTAGAGGATTCACTCTTCTTGTACTAAAGACGGCATTGTGCCTATTGTATTTAATCCCGATGCAATTTCTGTGTTTCATGGTCTATGTGAAGGTCCAAGGGATACAGCAAACCTACACTGGAGCATCGGAATCTAATACTGGTCTCCCAGGCGCCGCTGAAAGCACAAACTGTTAGAAGATTAACTCCTCTTGTACTTAAGGCGGAATTGTGCCTTTTGTATTCTATCCCGATGCAATATCTGAGTTTGATGGTCATTGTGAAGGTCAGAGGGATACAGTAAACCTGCACTGGAGCATCGGAATCTAATACAGGGCTCCCAGGAGCCGCTAAAATCACAAACTCTTAGAAGATTCACTCTTCTAGTACATAAGACGGCATTGTTCCCCTTGTATTCATTCCTGATTCGAATTCTGAATTTCATGGTGAATGTGGCGGTCCAAGGGATACAGCAAACCTTCACTGGTGCATTGGAATTTAATACTAGTCTCCCAGGAGCCGCTCAAATCACAAACTATTAAAAGATTCACTCTTCTTGTACTTAAGTCGACATTGTATCTTTTGTATTGGTCCCAGTGCAATATCTGTGTTTCATGGTCAATGTTAAGGTCCAAGGGATACAGTAAACCGGCACTGGTGCATCGGAATCTAATACTGGTCTCCCAGGAGCCGCTGAAATCACAAACTCCTAGAAGAATCATTCTTCTTGTACTTAAGTCAGCATTGTCCCTTTTGTATTCAATCTCGATGCAATTTCTGTGTTTCGTGGTCAATGTGAAGGTCCAAATGATACAGTCAACCAGCACTGGTGCATCGGAATCTAATACTGGTCTCCCAGGAGCCGCTCAAAGCACAAATTCTTAGAAGATTCACTCCTCTTGAACTTAAGTCGGTATTGTGCGTTTTGTAATCAATCCCGAAGCAAACTCTATTTTGCATGGTCAATGAGAATGTCCAAGGGATACAGAAAACCTGCACTGGTTCATCGGAGTCGAATACTGGCCTCCCTGTCTCGCTCAAACCACAAACTCTTAGAAGATTCACTCTTCTTGTACTTAAGTCGGCATTGTGCCTTTTGTATTCAATCCCAGTGCAATATCTGTGTTACATGGTCAATGTGAAGTTCCAAGGGATACAGTAAACCTGCACTGGTGCGTCGGGATCTAATACTGGTCTCCCATGAGCCGCTCAAAGCACAAACTCTTAGAAGAATTACTTCACTTGTACGTAAGTCAGCAGTCCCTTTTGTATTCAATCCCGATGCAATTTCTGTGTTTCATTGTCAATGTGAAGGCCCAAGGGATACAGTAAATCTGCACTGGAGCATCGGAATCTAATACTGGTCTCCCAGGGCCACTCAAAACACAACCTCTTCGATGATTAACTCTTCTTGTACTTAAGTCGGCAGTCCCTTTTGAATTCAATCCCGATGCAATTTCTGTGTTTCATGGTCAATTTGAAGGTCCAAGGGATACAGTAAACCTGCACTGGAGCATCGGAATCTAATACTGGTCTCCCAGGAGCTGCTCAAAGCACAAACTCTTAGATGATTAACTCCTCTTACACTTAAGTCGGCAGTCCCTTTTGTATTCAATCCCGATGCAATTTCTGTGTTACATGGTCAATGATAAAGTCCAAGGGATACAGTAAACCCACGCTGCTGCATTGGAATCTAATACTGGTCCCACAGGAGCCGCTCAAATCACAAACTCTTAGATGATTAATTCTTCCTGTACTTAAGTCGGAAGTCCCTTTTGCAATCAATCCCGGTGCAATTTCTGCGTTTCATGGTCAATGTGAAGGTCCAAGGGATACAGTACACCTGCACTGGAGCATCGGAATCTAATACTGGTCTCCCAGGACCCGCTCAAACACAAACTCTTACAAGATTCACTCTTCTTATACTTAAGTGGGCATTGTGCATTTTGTTTTCAATCCCGATGCAATATCTGTGTTTGATGGTCCATGTGAGGGTCCAAGGGATACAACAAATCAGCACAGGTGCATCGGAATCTAATACAGGGCTCCCAGGAGCCGCTCAAATCACAAACTCTTAGAAGATTCACTCTTCTTGTACTAAAGACGGCATTGTGCCTATTGTATTTAATCCCGATGCAATTTCTGTGTTTCATGGTCTATGTGAAGGTCCAAGGGATACAGCAAACCTACACTGGAGCATCGGAATCTAATACTGGTCTCCCAGGCGCCGCTGAAAGCACAAACTGTTAGAAGATTAACTCCTCTTGTACTTAAGGCGGAATTGTGTTTTTTGTATTCTATCCCGATGCAATATCTGAGTTTGATGGTCATTGTGAAGGTCAGAGGGATACAGTAAACCTGCACTGCAGCATCGGAATCTAATACAGGGCTCCCAGGAGCCGCTCAAATCACAAACTCTTAGAAGATTCACTCTTCTGGTACTTAAGACGGCATTGTTCCCCTTGTATTCATTCCTGATTCGAATTCTGAATTTCATGGTGAATGTGGCGGTCCAAGGGATACAGCAAACCTTCACTGGTGCATTGGAATTTAATACTAGTCTCCCAGGAGCCGCTCAAATCACAAACTATTAGAAGATTCACTCTTCTTGTACTTAAGTCGACATTGTATCTTTTGTATTGGTCCCAGTGCAATATCTGTGTTTCATGGTCAATGTTAAGGTCCAAGGGATACAGTAAACCGGCACTGGTGCATCGGAATCTAATACTGGTCTCCCAGGAGCCGCTGAAATCACAAACTCCTAGAAGAATCATTCTTCTTGTACTTAAGTCAGCATTGTCCCTTTTGTATTCAATCTCGATGCAATTTCTGTGTTTCGTGGTCAATGTGAAGGTCCAAATGATACAGTCAACCAGCACTGGTGCATCGGAATCTAGAACTGGTCTCCCAGGAGCCGCTCAAAGCACAAATTCTTAGAAGATTCACTCCTCTTGAACTTAAGTCGGTATTGTGCGTTTTGTAATCAGTCCCGAAGCAAACTCTATTTTGCATGGTCAATGAGAATGTCCAAGGGATACAGAAAACCTGCACTGGTTCATCGGAGTCGAATACTGGCCTCCCTTGTCTCGCTCAAACCACAAACTCTTAGAAGATTCACTCTTCTTGTACTTAAGTCGGCATTGTGCCTCTTGTATTCAATCCCGTTGCGATTTCTGTGTTTCATGGCCAATGTGATGGTCCAAGGGATGCAGAAAACCTGCATTGGTGCATCGGAATCTAATACTGGTCTCCCAGCAGCCGCGCAAACCACAAACTCTTAGAAAATTCAACTACTTGTACTTAAGTCGGCATTGTCCCTTTTGTATTCAATCCTGATGCAATTTCTGTGTTTCATTGTCAATGTGAAGGTCAAAGGGATACAGTATTCGTGCACTGGTGCTTCGGAATCTAATACAGGTCTCGCACGAGACGCTCAAAGCACAAACTCTTCGAAGATTCACTCATCTTGTACTTAAGTTGGCATTGTGTGTTTTGTATCCAATCCCGATGCAATTTCTGTTTATCATAGTCAAATTGAAGGTCCAAGGGATACAGTAAACCTGCACTGGTGCATCGGAATTTAATACTGGTCTCCCAGGAGCCGCTCAAATCACAAACTACACTCCTGGAAATTGAAATAAGAACACCGTGAATTCTTTGTCCCAGGAAGGGGAAACTTTATTGACACATTCCTGGGGTCAGATACATCACATGATCACTCTGACAGAACCACAGGCACATAGACACAGGCAACAGAGCATGCAGTATGTCGGCACTAGTACAGTGTATATCCACTTTTCGCAGCAATGTAGGCTACTATTCTCCCATGGAGACGATCGTAGAGATGCTGGATGTAGTCCTGTGGAACGGCTTGCCATGCCATTTCCACCTGGCGCCTCAGTTTGACCAGCGTTCGTGCTGGACGTGCAGACCGCGTGAGACGACGTTTCATCCAGTCCCAAACATGCTCAATGGGGGACAGATCCGGAGATCTTGCTGGCCAGGGTAGTTGACTTACACCTTCTAGAGCACGTTGGGTGGCACGGGATACATGCGGACGTGCATTGTCCTGTTGGAGCAGCAAGTTCCCTTGCCGGTCTAGGAATGGTAGAACGATGGGTTCGATGACGGTTTGGATGTACCGTGCACTATTCAGTGTCCCCTCGACGATCACCAGTGGTGTACGGCCAGTGTAGGAGATCGCTCCCCACACTATGATTCCGGGTGTTGGCCCTGTGTGCCTCGGTCGTATGCAGTCCTGATTGTGGCGCTCACCTGCACGGCGCCAAACACGCATACGACCATCATTGGCACCAAGGCAGAAGCGACTCTCATCGCTGAAGACGACACGTCTCCATTCGTCCCTCCATTCACGCCTGTCGCGACACCACTGGAGGCGGGCTGCACGATGTTGGGGCGTGAGCGGAAGACGGCCTAACGGTGTGTGGGACCGTAGCCCAGCTTCATGGAGACGGTTGCGAATGGTCCTCGCCGATACCCCAGGAGCAACAGTGTCCCTAATTTGCTGGGAAGTGGCGGTGCGGTCCCCTACGGCACTGCGTAGGATCCTACGGTCTTGGCGTACATCCGTGCGCCCCTGCGGTCCGGTCCCAGGTCGACGGGCACGTGCACCTTCCGCCGACCACTGGCGACAACATCGATGTACTGTGGAGACCTCACGCCCCACGTGTTGAGCAATTCGGCGGTACGTCCACCCGGCCTCCCGCATGCCCACTATATGCCCTCGCTCAAAGTCCGTCAACTGCACATACGGTTCACGTCCACGCTGTCGCGGCATGCTACCAGTGTTAAAGACTGCGATGGAGCTCCGTATGCCACGGCAAACTGGCTGACACTGACGGCGGCGGTGCACAAATGCTGCGCAGCTAGCGCCATTCGACGGCCAACACCGCGGTTCCTGGTGTGTCCGCTGTGCCGTGCGTGTTATCATTGCTTGTACAGCCCCTCGCAGTGTCCGGAGCAAGTATGGTGGGTCTGACACACCGGTGTCAATGTGTTCTTTTTTCCATTTCCAGCAGTGTATTAGAAGATTCACTCTTCTAGACTTAAGTCGACATTGTTTCTTTTTTATTGGTCCCCATGCAATATCTGTGTTTCATGGTCAATGTGAATGTCCAATGGATACAGTAAACCTGTACTGGTGCATCGGAATCTAATACTGGTCTCCCAGGAGCCGCTCAAAGCACAAACCCTTAGAAGATTCGGTCCTCTTGTACTCAAGTATGCATTGTGCCTTTTGTCTTCAATCCCGATGCGATTTCTGTGTTTCATGGTCAATGCGAAGGTCCAAGGGATACAATAAACCTGCACTGGTTCATCGGAATCTAATACTGGTGTCCCAGGAGCAGCTCAAACCACAAACTCTTAGAAAACTCTCTCTACTTGTACTTATGTCGGCATTGTCAATTTTGTATTCAATCCCGATGAAATTTCTGTGATTCTTGGTCAATGTGAAGGTCCAAGGGATACAGTAGACATGCAGTGGTGCATCGGAATCTGATACTGGTCTCCCAGGAGCCGCTCAAAGCACAAACTCTTAGAAGAATTACTTTACTTGTACGTAAGTCAGCAGTCCCTTTTGTATTCAATCCCAATGCAATTTCTGTGTTTCATTGTCAATGTGAAGGCGCAAGGGATACAGTAAATCTGCACTGGAGCATCGGAATCTAATACTGGTCTCCCAGGGCCACTCAAAACACAACCTCTTCGATGATTAACTCTTCTTGTACTTAAGTCGGCAGTCCCTTTTGAATTCAATCCCGATGCAATTTCTGTGTTTCATGGTCAATGTAAAGGTCCAGGGGATACAGTAAACCTGCACTGGAGCATCGGAATCTAATACTGGTCTCCCAGGAGCTGCTCAAAGCACAAACTCTTAGATGATGAACTCCTCTTACACTTAAGTCGGCAGTCCCTTTTGTATTCAATCCCGATGCAATTTCTGTGTTACATGGTCAATGATAAAGTCCAAGGGATACAGTAAACCCACGCTGCTGCATTGGAATCTAATACTGGTCCCACAGGAGCCGCTCAAATCACAAACTCTTAGATGATTAACTCTTCTTGTACTTAAGTCGGAAGTCCCTTTTGCAATCAATCCCGGTGCAATTTCTGCGTTTCATGGTCAATGTGAAGGTCCAAGGGATACAGTACACCTGCACTGGAGCATCGGAATCTAATACTGGTCTCCCAGGACCCGCTCAAAGCACAAACTCTTACAAGATTCACTCTTCTTATACTTAAGTGGGCATTGTGCATTTTGTTTTCAATCCCGATGTAATATCTGTGTTTGATGGTCCATGTGAGGGTCCAAGGGATACAACAAATCAGCACAGGTGCATCGGAATCTAATACAGGGCTCCCAGGAGCCGCTCAAATCACAAACTCTTAGAAGATTCACTCTTCTAGTACTTAAGACGGCATTGTTCCCCTTGTATTCATTCCTGATTCGAATTCTGAATTTCATGGTGAATGTGGCGGTCCAAGGGATACAGCAAACCTTCACTGGTGCATTGGAATTTAATACTAGTCTCCCAGGAGCCGCTCAAATCACAAACTATTAGAAGATTCACTCTTCTTGTACTTAAGTCGACATTGTATCTTTTGTATTGGTCCCAGTGCAATATCTGTGTTTCATGGTCAATGTTAAGGTCCAAGGGATACAGTAAACCGGCACTGGTGCATCGGAATCTAATACTGGTCTCCCAGGAGCCGCTGAAATCACAAACTCCTAGAAGAATCATTCTTCTTGTACTTAAGTCAGCATTGTCCCTTTTGTATTCAATCTCGATGCAATTTCTGTGTTTCGTCGTCAATGTGAAGGTCCAAATGATACAGTCAACCAGCACTGGTGCATCGGAATCTAAAACTGGTCTCCCAGGAGCCGCTCAAAGCACAAATTCTTAGAAGATTCACTCCTCTTGAACTTAAGTCGGTATTGTGCGTTTTGTAATCAATCCCGAAGCAAACTCTATTTTGCATGGTCAATGAGAATGTCCAAGGGATACAGAAAACCTGCACTGGTTCATCGGAGTCGAATACTGGCCTCCCTTGTCTCGCTCAAACCACAAACTCTTAGAAGATTCACTCTTCTTGTACTTAAGTCTGCATTGTGCCTCTTGTATTCAATCCCAATGCGATTTCTGTGTTTCATGGCCAATGTGATGGTCCAAGGGATACAGAAAACCTGCATTGGTGCATCGGAATCTAATACTGGTCTCCCAGCAGCCGCGCAAACCACAAACTCTTAGAAAATTCAACTACTTGTACTTAAGTCGGCATTGTCCCTTTTGTATTCAATCCTGATGCAATTTCTGTGTTTCATTGTCAATGTGAAGGTCAAAGGGATACAGTAATCGTGCGCTGGTGCTTCGGAATCTAATACAGGTCTCCCACGAGACGCTCAAAGCACAAACTCTTCGAAGATTCACTCATCTTGTACTTAAGTTGGCATTGTGTGTTTTGTATCCAATCCCGATGCAATTTCTGTATATCATAGTCAAATTGAAGGTCCAAGGGATACAGTAAACCTGCACTGGTGCATCGGAATTTAATACTGGTCTCCCAGGAGCCGCTCAAATCACAAACTATTGGAAGATTCACTCTTCTAGACTTAAGTCGACATTGTTTCTTTTGTATTGGTCCCCATGCAATACCTGTGTTTCATGGTCAATGTGAATGTCCAAGTTATACAGCAAACCTGTACTGGTGCATCGGAATCTAAAACTGGTCTCCCAGGAGCCGCTCAAAGCACAAACCCTTAGAAGATTCGGTCTTCTTGTACTCAAGTCGGCATTGTGCCTTTTGTATTCAATCCCGATGCGATTTCTTTGTTTCATGGTCAATGCGAAGGTCCAAGGGATACAATAAACCTGCACTGGTTCATCGGTATCTAATACTGGTGTCCCAGGAGCAACTCAAACCACAAACTCTTAGAAAACTCTCTCTACTTGTACTTATGTCGGCATTGTCAATTTTGTATTCAATCCTGATGAAATTTCTGTGATTCATGGTCAATGTGAAGGTCCAAGGGATACAGTAGACATGCAGTGGTGCATCGGAAACTAATACTGGTCGCCCAGAAGCCGTTCAAAGCACAAATTCTTAGAAGATTCACTCCTCTTGAACTTAAGTCGGTATTGTGCGTTTTGTAATCAATCCCGAAGCAAACTCTATTTTGCATGGTCAATGAGAATGTCCAAGGGATACAGAAAACCTGCACTGGTTCATCGGAGTCGAATACTGGCCTCCCTTGTCTCGCTCAAACCACAAACTCTTAGAAGATTCACTCTTCTTGTACTTAAGTCGGCATTGTGCCTCTTGTATTCAATCCCGATGCGATTTCTGTGTTTCATGGCCAATGTGATGGTCCAAGGGATACAGAAAACCTGCATTGGTGCATCGGAATCTAATACTGGTCTCCCAGCAGCTGCGCAAACCACAAACTCTTAAAAAAAATGGTTCAAATGGCTCTGAGCACTATGGGACTCAACTGCTGAGGTCATTAGTCCCCTAGAACTTAGAACTAGTTAAACCTAACTAACCTAAGGACATCACAAACATCCATGCCCGAGGCAGGATTCGAACCTGCGACCGTAGCGGTCTTGCGGTTCCAGACTGCAGCGCCTTTAACCGCACGGCCACTTCGGCCGGCACGCAAACTCTTAGAAAATTCGACTACTTGTACTTAAGTCGGCATTGTCCCTTTTTTATTCAATCCTGATGCAATTTCTGTGTTTCATTGTCAATGTGAAGGTCAAAGGGATACAGTAATCGTGCACTGGTGCTTCGGAATCTAATACAGGTCTCCCACGAGACGCTCAAAGCACAAACTCTTCGAAGATTCACTCATCTTATACTTAAGTTGGCATTGTGTGTTTTGTATTAAATCCCGATGCAATTTCTGTTTATCATAGTCAAATTGAAGGTCCAAGGGATACAGTAAACCTGCACTGGTGCATCGGAATTTAATACTGGTCTCCCAGGAGCCGCTCAAATCACAAACTATTGGAAGATTCACTCTTCTAGACTTAAGTCAACATTGTTTCTTTTGTATTGGTCCCCATGCAATATCTGTGTTTCATGGTCAATGTGAATGTCCAAGGGATACAGTAAACCTGTACTGGTGCATCGGAATCTAAAACTGGTCTCCCAGGAGCCGCTCAACGCACAAACCCTTAGAAGATTCGGTCTTCTTGTACTCAAGTCGGCATTGTGCCTTTTGTATTCAATCCCGATGCGATTTCTGTGTTTCATGGTCAATGCGAAGGTCCAAGGGATAAAATAAACCTGCACTGGTTCATCGGAATCTAATACTGGTGTCCCAGGAGCAGCTCAAACCACAAACTCTTAGAAAACTCTCTCTACTTGTACTTATGTCGGCATTGTCAATTTTGTATTCAATCCCGATGAAATTTCTGTGATTCATGGTCAATGTGAAGGTCCAAGGGATACAGTAGACATGCAGTGGTGCATCGGAATCTAATACTGGTCTCCCAGGAGACGCTCAAAGCACAAACTCTTAGAAGATTCACTTTTCTTGTACTTACGTCGGCATTGTGCCTTTTGTATTCAATCCCAATGCAATATCTGTGATTCATTGTCAATGTGAAGGCCCAAGGGATACAGTAAATCTGCACTGGAGCATCGGAATCTAATACTGGTCTCCCAGGCGCCGCTCAAAGCACAAACTCTTAGAAGAATTACTCTACTTGTACGTAAGTCGGCATTGTGCGTTTTGTATTCAATCCCGTTGCAATTTCTGCGTTTCATGGTCAATGTGAAGGTCCAAGGGATACAGTAAGCCTCCACTGGAGCATCGGAATATAATACTGGTCTCTCAGGGGCCACTCAAAGCACAAACTCTCAGATTATTAACTCTTCTTGTACTTAAGTCAGCAGTCCCTTTTGTATTCAATCCCAATGCAATTTCTGTGATTCATTGTCAATGTGAAGGCCCAAGGGATACAGTAAATCTGCACTGGAGCATCGGAATCTAATACTGGTCTCCCAGGGGCCACTCAAAACACAACCTCTTAGATGATTAACTCTTCTTGTACTTAAGTCAGCAGTCCCTTTTGAATTCAATCCCGATGAAATTTCTGTGTTTCATTGTCACTGTGAAGGTCCAAGGGATACAGTAAACGTGCACTGGAGCATCGGAATCTAATACTGGTCTCCCAGGCGCCGCTCAAAGCACAAACTGTTAGAAGATTAACTCTTCTTGTACTTATGACGGCATTGTGCCTTTTGTATTCAATCCCGATGCAAAATCTGTGTTTCATGGTCAATGTGAAGGTCTGAGGGTTGCAGTAAACCTGCACTGGTGCATCGGAATCTAATACTGGTAACCCAGGAGCCGCTGAAAGCACAAACTCCTAGAAGAATCATTCTTCTTGTACTTAAGTCAGCATTAGCCCTTTTGTATTCAATCCCTATGCAATTTCTGTGTTTCGTGGTCAATGTGAAGGTCCAGATGATACAGTCAATCAGCACAAGAATCATTCTTCTTGTACTTAAGTCAGCATTAGCCCTTTTGTATTCAATCCCTATGCAATTTCTGTGTTTCGTGGTCAATGTGAAGGTCCAGATGATACAGTCAATCAGCACTGGGGCATCGGAATCTAATACTGGTCTCCCAGGAGCCGCTCAAAGCACAAATTCTTAGAAGATTCACTCTTCTTGAACTTAAGTCGGTATTGTGCATTTTTTAATCAATCCCGAAGCAAACTCTATGTTGCATGGTCAGTGATAATGTCCAAGGGATACAGAAAACCTGCACTGGTTCATCGTAATCGAATACTGGCCTGTCTTGAGCCGCTCAAACCACAAACTCTTAGAAGATTCACTCTTCTTGTACTTAAGTCGGCATTGTGCCTCTTGTATTCAATCCCGATGCGATTTCTGTGTTTCAAGGTCAATGTGATGGTCCAAGGGATATAGTAAACCTGCATTGGTGCATCGGAATCTAATACTGGTCTCCCAGCACCCGCGCAAACCACAAACTCTTAGAAAATTCAACTTCTTGTACTTAAGTCGGCATTGTCCCTTTTGTATTCAATCCTGATGCAATTTCTGTGTTTCATTGTCAATGTGAAGGTCAAAGGGATACAGTATTCGTGCACTGGTGCTTCGGAATCTAATACAGGTCTCCAATGAGACGCTCAAAGCACAAACTCTTCGAAGATTCACTCATCTTGTACTTAAGTTGGCATTGTGTGTTTTGTATCCAATCCCGATGCAATTTCTGTTTATCATAGTCAAATTGAAGGTCCAAGGGATACAGTAAACCTGCACTGGTGCATCGGAATTAAATACTGGTCTCCCAGGAGCCGCTCAAATCACAAACTATTAGAAGATTCACTCTTCTAGACTTAAGTCGACATTGTTTCTTTTTTATTGGTCCCCATGCAATATCTGTGTTTCATGGTCAATGTGAATGTCCAAGGGATACAGTAAACCTGTACTGGTGCATCGGAATCTAATACTTGTCTCCCAGGAGCCGCTCAAAGCACAAACCCTTAGAAGATAAGGTCTTCTTGTACTCAAGTCGGCATTGTGCCTTTTGTATTCAATCTCGATGCGATTTCTGTGTTTCATGGTTAATGCGAAGGTCCAAGGGATACAATAAACCTGCACTGGTTCATCGGAATCTAAAACTGGTGTCCCAGGAGCAGCTAGAACCACAAACTCTTAGAAAACTCTCTCTACTTGTACTTATGTCGGCATTGTCAATTTTGTATTCAATCCCGATGAAATTTCTGTGATTCTTGGTCAATGTGAAGGTCCAAGGGATACAGTAGACATGCAGTGGTGCATCGGAATCTAATACTGGTCTCCCAGGAGCCGCTCAAAGCACAAACTCTTAGAAGATTCACTCTTCTTGTACTTACGTCGGCATTGTGAATTTTGTATTCAATCCCAATGCAATATCTGTGTTACATGGTCAATGTGAAGTTCCAAGGGATACAGTAAACCTGCACTGGTGCGTCGGGATCTAATACTGGTCTCCCATGAGCCGCTCAAAGCACAAACTCTTAGGAGAATTACTTTACTTGTACGTAAGTCAGCAGTCCCTTTTGTATTCAATCCCAATGCAATTTCTGTGTTTCATTGTCAATGTGAAGGCCCGAGGGATACAGTAAATCTGCACTGGAGCATCGGAAGCTAATACTGATCTCCCAGGGCCACTCAAACACAACCTCTTCGATGATTTACTCTTCTTGTACTTAAGTCGGCAGTCCCTTTTGAATTCAATCCCGATGCAATTTCTGTGTTTCATGGTCAATGTGAAGGTCCAAGGGATACAGTAAACCTGCACTGGAGCATCGGAATCTAATACTGGTCTCCCAGGAGCTGCTCAAAGCACAAGCTCTTAGATGATTAACTCCTCTTACACTTAAGTCGGCAGTCCCTTTTGTATTCAATCCCGATGCAATTTCAGTGTTACATGGTCAATGATAAAGTCCAAGGGATACAGTAAACCCACGCTGCTGCATTGGAATCTAATACTGGTCCCGCAAGAGCCGCTCAAATCACAAACTCTTAGATGATTAACTCTTCTTGTACTTAAGTCGGAAGTCCCTTTTGCAATCAATCCCGGTGCAATTTCTGCGTTTCATGGTCAATGTGAAGGTCCAAGGGATACAGTACACCTGCACTGGAGCATCGGAATCTAATACTGGTCTCTCAGGAGCCGCTCAAAGCACAAACTCTTAGATGATTAACTCTTCTTCTACTTAAGTCGGTAGTCTCTTTTGTATTCAATCCCGATGCAATTTCTGTGTTTCATGGTCAATGAGAAGGTCCAAGGGATACAGTAAACCTGCACTGGTGCATCAGAATCTAATACTGGGCTCCCATGAGACGCTTAAAGCACAAACTCTTAGAAGGTTCACTCTTCTGTTACTTAAGTCGGCATTGTCCTTTTGTATTCAATCCCGATGCGGTTTCTGTGTTTCATGGTCAATTTGAGGGTCCAAGGTATAGAGTAAACCTGCACTGGTGCATCGGTATCTAATGCTGGTCTCCCAGGAACCGCTCAAAGCACAATCACGAAGAAGATTCACTCTTCTTGTACCTAAGACGGCATTGTGCCTTTTGTATTCAATCCCGATGCAATTTCTGTGATTCATTGTCATTGTGAAGGTCCAAGGGATACAGTAAACCTGCACAGGTGCATCGGAATCTAATACTGGTATCCCAGGAGCCGCTCACAGCACAAACTCTGAAGTGATTCACTACTCTTGTACTTAAGTCGGCATTGTTCTTTTTGAATTCAATCCCGATGCAATATCTGTGTTTCATGGTCAATGTGAAGGACCAAGGGATACAGTAAACCTGGACTGGTGCATCGGTATCTAATACTGGTCTCCCATGAGATGCTCAAAACTCAAACTCTTAGAAGTTTTACTCTTCTTGTACGTAAGTCGGCATTGTGCATTTTGTATTCAATCCCGTTGCAATTTCTGCGTTTCGTGGTAAATGTGAAGGTGCAAGGAATACAGTAAACCTGCACTGGAGCATCGGAATGTAATACTGGTCTCTCAGGGGCCACTCAAAACACGAACTCTTAGATGATTAACTCTTCCTGTACTTAACTCGGCAATCCCATTTGTATTCAATCCCGATGCAAATTCTGTAGTTTCATTGTGAATGTGATGGGCCAAGTGATACAGTAAAATTGCACTGGAGCATCGGAATCTAATACCGGTCTCCCAGGAGCCGCTCAAAGCACAAACTCTTAGATGATTAACTCTTCACTGTACTTAGGTCGGCATTGACCCTCTTGTATTCAATACCGATGCAATTTCTATATTTCATGGTCAATGTGAAAGTCCAAGGGATACAGTAAATCTGCACAGGTGCATCGAAATTTAATGCTGGACACCCAGGAGCCACTTAAAGCTCAAACTCTTGTAAGATTCACACTTCTTGTACTTAAGTCGGCTTTGTCCCATTTGTATTTAAGCCCGATGCAATTTCTGTGTTTCATGATCAATGTGAAGGTCGAAGGGATACAGTAAACCATCACTGGTGCATCGGAATGTAATACTGGTCTCCCATGAGCCGCTCAAAGCACAAACTCTTAGCAGATTTACTCTTCTTGTACGTACGTCGGCATTGTGCATTTTGTATTCAATCCCGATGCAAATACTGCGTTTCATGGTCAATGGGAGGGTCCAAGGGATACGGTACACCTGCACTGGAGCATCAGAATCTAATACTGGTTTCCCAGGAGCCGCTCAAAGCACAAACTCTTAGAAGATTAACTCTTCTTGTACTTAAGTCGGCACCCCCATTTGTATTCAATCCCGATGCAATTTCTGTGTTTCATGGTCAATGTGAAGGTCCAAGGGATACAGTAAACCTGCACTGGTGCTTCGGAATCTAATACTGGTCTCCCAGGACCCGCTCAAAGCACAAACTCTTACAAGAATCACTCTTCTTATACTTAAGTGGGCATTGTGCATTTTGTTTTCAATCCCGATGCTATATCTGTGTTTGATGGTCCATGTGAAGGTCCAAGGTATACAGTAAACCAGCACAGGTGCGTCGGAATCTAATAGAGGTCTCCCAGGAGCCGCTCAAATCATAATATCTAAGAAGATTCACTCTTCTTGTACTAAAGACGGCATTGTGCCTTTTGCCTTTAATTCCGATGCAATTTATGTGTTTCAAGGTCATTGTGAAGGTCCAAGGGATACAGTAACCATGCACAGGTGCATCGGAATCTGATACTGATATCCCAGGAGCCGCTCAAAACACAAACTCTGAAGAAATTCACTCTTCTTGTACTTAAGTTGGCATTGTCCCTTTTGTATTCAATCTCGACGTAATATCTGTGTTTCATGGCCAATGTGAAGGACCACGGGATACAGTAAACCTTTACTGGTGCATCGGAACCTAATACTGGTCTCCCAGGAGCAGCTCAAAGCACAAACTCTTAAAAGATTCACTCTTCTTGTACTTAAGTCGGCATTGTGCATTTTGTATTTAATCCCAATGCAATTTCTGCGTTTCATGGTCAATGTGAAGGGCCAAGGAATACAGTAAACCTGCACTGGTGCATCGGAATCTAATGCTGGTCTCCCAGGGGCCGCTCAAAGCACAACCTCTTAGAAGATTCACTATTCTTGTACTTAAGGTGGCATTGTTCCCTTTGTATTCTATCCCGATTCGATTTCTGAATTTCATGGTGAATGTGGCGCTCCAAGGGATACAGTAAACGTGCACTGGTGCATTGGAATTTAATACTGGTCTCCCAGGAGCCGCTCAAATCACAAACTATTAGAAGATTCACTCTTCTTGTACTTAAGTCGACATTGTATCTTTTGTATTGGTCCCCATGCAATATCTGCGTTTCATGGTCAATGTGAATGTCCAAGGGATACAGTAAACCTACACTGGTTCATCGGAATGTAATACTGGTCTCCCAGGAGCCGCTCAAACCAGAAACTCTATATGATTCACTCTTCTTGTACTTAATTTGGCATTGTGCCTTTTGTATTCAATCGCGATGCAATTTCTGTGTTTCATGGTCAATGTGAAGGGCAAGGGATACAGTAAACCTGCACTGGTGCATCGGAATCGCACATTTGCCCCCAGGTGCCGTTCAAAGCACAAACTCTTAGATGAATCACTCTTCTTGTACTTAAGTCGGCATTGTGCCTTTGTTATTCAATTCCGATGCAATTTCTGTGCTTCATGGTCAATGTGAAGGTCAAGGGATACAGTAAACCTCCACTGGTGCATCGGAATCTAATACTGGTCTCCAAGGATCCGCTGAAAGCACAAACTCCTTGAAGAATCATTCTTCTTGTACTTATGTCAGCATTGTCCATTTTGTATTCAATCCCGATGCAATTTCTGTGTTTCATTGTCAATGTGAACTTCAAAATGATACAGTCAACCAGCACTGGTGCATCAGAATCTAATACTGGTCTCCCAGGAGCCGCTCAAAGCACAAATTCTTAGAAGATTCACACTTCTTGTACTTAACTCGGTATTGTGCATTTTGTAATCGACCCCGAAGCAAATTCTACGTTGCATGGTTAATGAGAATGTCCAAGGGATACAGAAAACCTGCACTGGTTCATCGGAATCGAATACTGGCCTCCCATGAGCCGCTCAAACCACAAACTCTTAGAAGATTCACTCTTCTTGTACTTAAGATGGTATTGTGCCTCTTGTATTCAATCCCGATGCGATATCTGTGTTTCAAGGTCAATGTGATGGTCCAAGGGATACAGTAAACCTGCACTGGCGCATCGGAATCTAATACTGGTCTCCCAGCAGCCACCCACCACAAACTCTTAGAAAATTCAACTTCTTGTACTTAAGTCGGCATTGTCCCTTTTGTATTCAATCCTGATGCAATTTCTGTGTTTCATTGTCAATGTGAAGGTCAAAGAGATACAGTAAACGTGCACTGGTACATCGGAATCTAATATAGGTCTTCCACGAGACGCTCAAATCACAAACTCTTCGAAGA
The DNA here is from genome assembly GCF_021461395.2 of Schistocerca americana. Classification (NCBI taxonomy): domain Eukaryota; kingdom Metazoa; phylum Arthropoda; class Insecta; order Orthoptera; family Acrididae; genus Schistocerca; species Schistocerca americana. The sequence continues at coordinate 11,331,657 of NC_060121.1, read as the reverse complement.
TTCACTCACCTTGTACTTATGTTGGCATTGTGAGTTTTGTATCCAATCCCGATGCAATTTCTTTTTATCATGGTCAAATTGAAGGGCCAAGGGATACAGTAAACCTGTACTGGTGCAGTGGAATCTAATACTGGTCTCCCAGGAGCCGCTCAAAGCACAAACCCTTAGAAGATTCGGTCTTCTTGTACTCAAGTCGGCATTGTGCCTTTTGTATTCAATACCGTTGTGATTTCTGTGTTTCATGGTCATTGTGAATGTCCAAGAGATACAATAAACCTGCACTGGTTCATCGGAATCTAATACTGGTCTCCCAGGAGCAGCTCAAACCACAGACTCTTAGAAAATTCTCTCATCTTGTACTTACGGCGGCATTATCCATTTTGTATTTAATCCCGATGAATTTTCTGTGTTTCATCGTCAATGTGATGGTCCAAGGGATACAGTAAACCTGCACTGGTGCATCGGAATCTAATACTGGTCTCCCAGGAGACGCTAAAAGCACAAACTCTTAGAAGATTCACTCTTCTTGTAGTTACGTCTGCATTGTGCTCTCTGTATTCAATCCCGATGCAATATCTGTGTTTCATTATCAATGTGAAGGTCCAATGGCTACAGTAAACCTGCACTGGTGCATCAGAATCTAATACTGGTCTCCAAGGAGCCGCTCAAAGCACAAACCCTTTGAAGATTAACTCTTCTTGTACTTTAGTCGGCATTTTCCCTTTTATATTCAATCCCGATGCAATATCTGTGTTTCATGGTCAATGTGAAGGTCGAAGGGATACATTAAACCTGTACTGGTTCATCGGAATCTAATACTAATCTCCCAGGAGCCGCTCAAAGCACAAACTCTTGAAAGATTAACTCTTCTTGTACTTAAATCGGCAGTCCCTTTTGTCTTCAATCCCAATGCAATTTCTGAGTTTCATGGTCAATGTGAAGATCCAAGGGATACAGTAAAACTGCACTGGTGCATCGAAATCTAATACTGGTCTCCCAGGAGCCGCTCAAACACAAACCCATCGAAGATTCACTTTTCTTCTACTTAAGTCATCATTGTCCCTCTTGTATTCAATCCCGGGCAATATCTGTGTTTCATGGTCAATGTTAAGGTCCAAGGGATACAGTAAACCTGCGCAGGTGCATCGGAATCTGTTACTGGACACCCAGGAGCCGCTCAAAGCTCAAACTCTTAAATGATACACTCTTCCTGTACTTCAGTCGGCATTGTCCCTTATGTATTCCATCCCGATGCAATTTCTGTGTTTCATGGTCAATGTGAAGGTCCAAGGGATACAGTAAACCTGCACTGGTGCGTCGGCATCGAACACTGGTCTCTGAGGAGCCGCTCAAAGCACAAACTCTTAGAAAATTCACTCTTCCTGTACTTAAGTTGGCATTGTATATTTTGTATTCAATCCCGATGCAATTTCAGTGTTTCATGGTCAAATTGAAGGTCCAGGGGATACAGTAAACCTGCACTGGTACATCGGAATCTAATACTGGTCTCCTAGGAGCCGCTCAAAGCACAAACCCTTAGAAAATTCACTCTTCTTGTACATATGTCGTTATTGACACTTTTGTATTCACTCCCGATGCAATTTCTGTGTTTCATGGTCAATGTGAAGGTCCAAGGGATACAGTAAACCAGCACAGGTGCATCGGAAACTAATACTGGACACCCAAGAGCCGCTCAAAGCTCAAACTCTTAGAAGATTCACTCTTCTTGTACATAAGTCGGCATTATCCCTTTTGTATTCAAACCGGATGCAAATTATGTGTTTCATGGTCAATGTTAAGGTCGAAGGGATACAGTAAACCTGCACTGGTGCATCGGAATCTAATACTGGTCTGCGAGGAGGCGCTCAAAGCACAATCTCTTAGATGATTACCTCTTCTTGTACTGAAGACGGCAGTCCTTTCTGTATTGAATACCGATGCAATTTCCGTGTTTCATGGTCAATGTGAAGGTCCAAGGGATACAGTAAACCTGCACTGGTGCATCGGAATCCAATACTGGTCTCCCAGGAGCCGCTGAAAGCACAAACCACTCGAAGATTCACTCTTCTTGTTCTTAAGTCGGCGTTGTCCCTCTTGTATTCAATCCCGAGCAATTTCTGTGTTTCATGGTCAATGTGAAGGTCCAAGGGATACAGTAAACCCGCACTGGTGCATCGGAATCGAACACTGGTCTCCGAAGAGCCGCTCAAAGCACAAACTCTTAGAAGATCCGCTCTTCTGGTACTTAAGTCGGCATTGTCCCTCTTGTATTCAATCCCGATGCAATTTCTGTGTTTCATGGGCAAAGTGCAGGTCCATGGGATACAGTAAACCTGCACTGGTGCATCGGAATCTAATACTTGTCCCCCAGGAGCCGCTCAAAACACAAACCCTTAGAAGATTCACTAGTCTTGTACTCAAGTCGGCATTGTGCCTTTAGTATTCAATCACGATGCGATTTCTGTGTTTCATGGTTAATGGGAAAGTCCAAGGGATACAATAAACCTGCACTGGTTCATCGGAATCTGATACTGGTCTCGCAGGAGCAGCTCAATATACAAACTTAAAAAAATTCTCTCATCTTGTACTTATGTCGGCATTGTCCATTTTGTATTGAATCCCGATGCAATTTCTGTGTTTCATGGTCAATCTGAAGGTCCAAGGGATACTGTAAACCTGCACTGGTGCCTCGGAGTCTATTACTGGTCTCCCAGGAGCCGCTAAAAGCACAAACTCTTATAAGATTCACTTTTCTTGTACTTACGTCGGCATTGTCCCTTTCGTATTCAATCCCAATGCAATTTCTGTGTTTCATGATCAATGTGAAGATACAATGGCTACAGTAAACCTGCACTGGTGCATCAGAATTTAATACTGGTCTCCCAGGAGCCGCTCAAAACACTAACTCAGGGAAGATAAACTCTTCTTGTATTTAAGTGGACATTGTATCTTTCGTATTGGTCCCCATGCAATTTCTGTGTTTCACTGTCAATGTGAAGGTCCAAGGGATACAGTAAACCTGTACTGGTGCATCGGAATCTAATACTGGTCTCCCAGGAGCCGCTCAAAGCACAAACTCTTAGAAGATTAACTCCTCTTGTACTAAAGTCGGCAGTCCGTCTTGTATTCAATCCCGATACAATTTCTGATTTTCATGGTCAATGGGAAGGTCCAAGGTATACAGTAAACCTGCACTGGTGCATCGCAATCTGAAAGTGGTCTACCAGGAACCGCTCAAAGCACAAACCCGTCGAAGATTCACTCTTCTTGTACTTAAGTCAGCATTGTCCGTCCTGTATTCAATCCCGAGCAATTTCTGTGTTTCATGGTGAATGTGAAGGTCCAAGGGATACAGTAAACCTGCACAGGTGCATCGGAATCTAATACTGGACTCCCAGGAGCCGCTCAATGCTCAAACTCTTGAAAGATTCACTCTTCTTGTACTTCAGTCGGCATTGTCCCTTATGTATTCCATCCCGATGGAATTTCTGTGTTTCATGGTCAATGTGAAGGTCCAAGGGATACAGTAAACCTGCACTGGGGCATCGGAATCTAATACTGGTCTCCCAGGAGCCGCTCAAAGCACAACCCCGTCGAAGATTCACTCTTCTTGTACTTACGTCGGCATTGTCCCTCTTGAATTCAATCGCGAGCAATTACTGTGTTTCATGGTCAACGTGAAAGTCCAAGGGATACAGTAACTCCTGCACAGGTGCATCGGAATCTAATACTGGACACCCAGGAGCCGCTCAAAGCTCAAACATCCTGAAAGATTCACTCTTCTTGTATTTCAGACGGTATTGTCCCTTATGTATTAAATCATGAAGCAATTTCTGTGTTTCATGGTGAATGTGAAGGTACAAGGGATACAGTAAACCTGCACTGGTGCATCGGAAACGAACACAGGTCTCTGAGGAGCCGCTCAAAGCACAAACTCTTAAAAAATTCACTCATCTTGTACTTAAGTTGGCATAGTGTATTTTGTATTCAATTCCGATGCAATTTCTGTGTTTCATGGTCAAATTGAAGGTCCAGGGGATGCAGTAAACCCGCACTGGTGCATCGGAATCGAACACTGGTCTCTGAGGAGCCGCTCAAAGCACAAACTCTTAGAAAATTCACTCTTCCTGTACTTAAGTTGCATTGTATATTTTGTATTCAATCCCGATGCAATTTCTGTGTTTCATGGTCAAATTGAAGGTCCAGGGGATACAGTAAACCTGCACTGGTACATCGGAATCTAATACTGGTCTCCCAGGAGCCGCTCAAAGCTCAAACTCTTAGAAGATTCACTCTTCTTGTACATAAGTCGGCATTATCCCTTTTGTATTCAATCCGGATGCAAATTATGTGTTTCATGGTCAATGGGAAGGTCGAAGGGATACAGTAAACCTGCACTGGTGCATCGGAATCTAAAACTTGTCCCCCAGGAGCCGCTCAAAACACAAACCCTTAGAAGATTCACTACTCTTGTACTCAAGTCGGCATTGTGCCTTTAGTAGTCAATCACGATGCGATTTCTGTGTTTCATGGTCAATGAGAAAGTCCAAGGGATACAATAAACCTGCACTGGTTCATCGGAATCTGATACTGGTTTTGGAGGAGCAGCCCAATCCACAAACTTTTAAAAAATTCTCTCATCTTGTACTTATGTCGGCATTGTCCATTTTGTATTCAATCCCGATGCAATTTCTGTGTTGCATGGTCAATGTGAAGGTCCAAGGGATACAGTAAACCTGTACTGGTGCAGCGGAATCTAATACTGGTCTCCCAGGAGCCGCTCAAAGCACAAACCCTTAGAAGATTCGGTCTTCTTGTACTCAAGTCGGCATTGTGCCTTTTGTATTCAATACCGTTGTGATTTCTGTGTTTCATGGTCATTGTGAATGTCCAAGAGATACAATAAACCTGCACTGGTTCATCGGAATCTAATACTGGTCTCCCAGGAGCAGCTCAAACCACAGACTCTTAGAAAATTCTCTCATCTTGTACTTACGGCGGCATTATCCATTTTGTATTTAATCCCGATGAATTTTCTGTGTTTCCTCGTCAATGTGATGGTCCAAGGGATACAGTAAACCTGCACTGGTGCATCGGAATCTAATACTGGTCTCCCAGGAGACGCTAAAAGCACAAACTCTTAGAAGATTCACTCTTCTTGTAGTTACGTCTGCATTGTGCTCTCTGTATTCAATCCCGATGCAATATCTGTGTTTCATTATCAATGTGAAGGTCCAATGGCTACAGTAAACCTGCACTGGTGCATCAGAATCTAATACTGGTCTCCAAGGAGCCGCTCAAAGCACAAACCCTTTGAAGATTAACTCTTCTTGTACTTTAGTCGGCATTTTCCCTTTTATATTCAATCCCGATGCAATATCTGTGTTTCATGGTCAATGTGAAGGTCGAAGGGATACATTAAACCTGTACTGGTTCATCGGAATCTAATACTAATCTCCCAGGAGCCGCTCAAAGCACAAACTCTTGAAAGATTAACTCTTCTTGTACTTAAATCGGCAGTCCCTTTTGTCTTCAATCCCAATGCAATTTCTGAGTTTCATGGTCAATGTGAAGATCCAAGGGATACAGTAAAACTGCACTGGTGCATCGAAATCTAATACTGGTCTCCCAGGAGCCGCTCAAACACAAACCCATCGAAGATTCACTTTTCTTCTACTTAAGTCATCATTGTCCCTCTTGTATTCAATCCCGGGCAATATCTGTGTTTCATGGTCAATGTTAAGGTCCAAGGGATACAGTAAACCTGCGCAGGTGCATCGGAATCTGTTACTGGACACCCAGGAGCCGCTCAAAGCTCAAACTCTTAAATGATACACTCTTCCTGTACTTCAGTCGGCATTGTCCCTTATGTATTCCATCCCGATGCAATTTCTGTGTTTCATGGTCAATGTGAAGGTCCAAGGGATACAGTAATCCTGCACTGGTGCGTCGGCATCGAACACTGGTCTCTGAGGAGCCGCTCAAAGCACAAACTCTTAGAAAATTCACTCTTCCTGTACTTAAGTTGGCATTGTATATTTTGTATTCAATCCCGATGCAATTTCAGTGTTTCATGGTCAAATTGAAGGTCCAGGGGATACAGTAAACCTGCACTGGTACATCGGAATCTAATACTGGTCTCCTAGGAGCCGCTCAAAGCACAAACCCTTAGAAAATTCACTCTTCTTGTACATATGTCGTTATTGACACTTTTGTATTCACTCCCGATGCAATTTCTGTGTTTCATGGTCAATGTGAAGGTCCAAGGGATACAGTAAACCAGCACAGGTGCATCGGAAACTAATACTGGACACCCAAGAGCCGCTCAAAGCTCAAACTCTTAGAAGATTCACTCTTCTTGTACATAAGTCGGCATTATCCCTTTTGTATTCAAACCGGATGCAAATTATGTGTTTCATGGTCAATGTTAAGGTCGAAGGGATACAGTAAACCTGCACTGGTGCATCGGAATCTAATACTGGTCTGCGAGGAGGCGCTCAAAGCACAATCTCTTAGATGATTACCTCTTCTTGTACTGAAGACGGCAGTCCTTTCTGTATTGAATACCGATGCAATTTCCGTGTTTCATGGTCAATGTGAAGGTCCAAGGGATACAGTAAACCTGCACTGGTGCATCGGAATCCAATACTGGTCTCCCAGGAGCCGCTGAAAGCACAAACCACTCGAAGATTCACTCTTCTTGTTCTTAAGTCGGCGTTGTCCCTCTTGTATTCAATCCCGAGCAATTTCTGTGTTTCATGGTCAATGTGAAGGTCCAAGGGATACAGTAAACCCGCACCGGTGCATCGGAATCGAACGCTGGTCTCCGAAGAGCCGCTCAAAGCACAAACTCTTAGAAGATCCGCTCTTCTGGTACTTAAGTCGGCATTGTCCCTCTTGTATTCAATCCCGATGCAATTTCTGTGTTTCATGGGCAAAGTGCAGGTCCATGGGATACAGTAAACCTGCACTGGTGCATCGGAATCTAATACTTGTCCCCCAGGAGCCGCTCAAAACACAAACCCTTAGAAGATTCACTAGTCTTGTACTCAAGTCGGCATTGTGCCTTTAGTATTCAATCACGATGCGATTTCTGTGTTTCATGGTTAATGGGAAAGTCCAAGGGAGACAATAAACCTGCACTGGTTCATCGGAATCTGATACTGGTCTCGCAGGAGCAGCTCAATATACAAACTTAAAAAAATTCTCTCATCTTGTACTTATGTCGGCATTGTCCATTTTGTATTGAATCCCGATGCAATTTCTGTGTTTCATGGTCAATCTGAAGGTCCAAGGGATACTGTAAACCTGCACTGGTGCCTCGGAGTCTATTACTGGTCTCCCAGGAGCCGCTAAAAGCACAAACTCTTATAAGATTCACTTTTCTTGTACTTACGTCGGCATTGTCCCTTTCGTATTCAATCCCAATGCAATTTCTGTGTTTCATGATCAATGTGAAGATACAATGGCTACAGTAAACCTGCACTGGTGCATCAGAATTTAATACTGGTCTCCCAGGAGCCGCTCAAAACACTAACTCAGGGAAGATTAACTCTTCTTGTATTTAAGTGGACATTGTATCTTTCGTATTGGTCCCCATGCAATTTCTGTGTTTCACTGTCAATGTGAAGGTCCAAGGGATACAGTAAACCTGTACTGGTGCATCGGAATCTAATACTGGTCTCCCAGGAGCCGCTCAAAGCACAAACTCTTAGAAGATTAACTCCTCTTGTACTAAAGTCGGCAGTCCGTCTTGTATTCAATCCCGATACAATTTCTGATTTTCATGGTCAATGGGAAGGTCCAAGGTATACAGTAAACCTGCACTGGTGCATCGCAATCTGAAAGTGGTCTACCAGGAACCGCTCAAAGCACAAACCCGTCGAAGATTCACTCTTCTTGTACTTAAGTCAGCATTGTCCGTCCTGTATTCAATCCCGAGCAATTTCTGTGTTTCATGGTGAATGTGAAGGTCCAAGGGATACAGTAAACCTGCACAGGTGCATCGGAATCTAATACTGGACTCCCAGGAGCCGCTCAATGCTCAAACTCTTGAAAGATTCACTCTTCTTGTACTTCAGTCGGCATTGTCCCTTATGTATTCCATCCCGATGGAATTTCTGTGTTTCATGGTCAATGTGAAGGTCCAAGGGATACAGTAAACCTGCACTGGGGCATCGGAATCTAATACTGGTCTCCCAGGAGCCGCTCAAAGCACAACCCCGTCGAAGATTCACTCTTCTTGTACTTACGTCGGCATTGTCCCTCTTGAATTCAATCGCGAGCAATTACTGTGTTTCATGGTCAACGTGAAAGTCCAAGGGATACAGTAACTCCTGCACAGGTGCATCGGAATCTAATACTGGACACCCAGGAGCCGCTCAAAGCTCAAACATCCTGAAAGATTCACTCTTCTTGTATTTCAGACGGTATTGTCCCTTATGTATTAAATCATGAAGCAATTTCTGTGTTTCATGGTGAATGTGAAGGTACAAGGGATACAGTAAACCTGCACTGGTGCATCGGAAACGAACACAGGTCTCTGAGGAGCCGCTCAAAGCACAAACTCTTAAAAAATTCACTCATCTTGTACTTAAGTTGGCATAGTGTATTTTGTATTCAATTCCGATGCAATTTCTGTGTTTCATGGTCAAATTGAAGGTCCAGGGGATGCAGTAAACCCGCACTGGTGCATCGGAATCGAACACTGGTCTCTGAGGAGCCGCTCAAAGCACAAACTCTTAGAAAATTCACTCTTCCTGTACTTAAGTTGCATTGTATATTTTGTATTCAATCCCGATGCAATTTCTGTGTTTCATGGTCAAATTGAAGGTCCAGGGGATACAGTAAACCTGCACTGGTACATCGGAATCTAATACTGGTCTCCCAGGAGCCGCTCAAAGCTCAAACTCTTAGAAGATTCACTCTTCTTGTACATAAGTCGGCATTATCCCTTTTGTATTCAATCCGGATGCAAATTATGTGTTTCATGGTCAATGGGAAGGTCGAAGGGATACAGTAAACCTGCACTGGTGCATCGGAATCTAAAACTTGTCCCCCAGGAGCCGCTCAAAACACAAACCCTTAGAAGATTCACTACTCTTGTACTCAAGTCGGCATTGTGCCTTTAGTAGTCAATCACGATGCGATTTCTGTGTTTCATGGTCAATGAGAAAGTCCAAGGGATACAATAAACCTGCACTGGTTCATCGGAATCTGATACTGGTTTTGGAGGAGCAGCCCAATCCACAAACTTTTAAAAAATTCTCTCATCTTGTACTTATGTCGGCATTGTCCATTTTGTATTCAATCCCGATGCAATTTCTGTGTTGCATGGTCAATGTGAAGGTCCAAGGGATACTGTAAACCCGCACTGGTGCATCGGAGTCTATTACTGGTGTCCCAGGAGCCGCTAAAAGCACAAACTCTCAGAAGATTCACTTTTCTTGTACTTGCGTCGGCATTGTCCCTTTCGTATTCAATCCCAATGCAATTTCTGTGTTTCATGATCAATGTGAAAATACAATGGCTACAGTAAACCTGCACTGGTGCATCAGAATTTAATACTGGTCTCCCAGGAGAAGCTCAAAACACTAACTCAGGGAAGATTCACTATTCTTGTACTTAAGTCGACATTGTATCTTTCGTATTGGTCCCCATGCAGTTTCTGTGTTTTGTTGTCAATGTGAAGGTCCAAGGGATACAGTAAACCTGTACTGGTGCATCAGAATGTAATACTGGTCTCCCAGGAGCCGCTCAAAGCACAAACTCTTAGAAGATTCACTCCTCTTGTACTAAAGTCGGCAGTCCCTTTTGTATTCAATCCCGATGCAATTTCTGATTTTCATGGTCAATGGGAAGGTCAAAGGGATTCAGTAAGCCTGCACTGGTGCATCGGAATCTTAAACTGGTCTCCCAGGAACCGCTCAAAGCACAAACCCGTCGAAGATTCACTCTTCTTGTACTTAAGTCAGCATTGTCCGTCTTGTATTCAATCCCGAGGAATTTCGGTGTTTCATGGTCAATGTGAAGGTCCAAGGGATACAGTGAACCTGCACAGGTGCATCGGAATCTAATACTGGACTCCCAGGAGCCGCTCAATGCTCAAACTCTTGAAAGATTCACTCTTCTTGTGCTTCAGTCGGCATTGTCCCTCATGTATTTCATCCCGATGCAATTTCTGAGCTTCCTGGTCAATGTGAAGGTCGAAGGGATACAGTAAATCTGCACCGGTGCATCGGAATCTAATTCTGGTCTCCCAGGAGCCGCTCAAAGCACAAACTCATAGAAGATTAACTCTTCTTGTACTAAAGACGGCAGTCCCTTTTGTATTCAATCCCGATGCAATTTCTGAGTTTCATAGTTAATGGCAAGGTCCAAGGGATACAGTAAACCTGCACTGGTGCATCGGAATCTTAAACTGGTCTCCCAGGAACCGCTCAAGGCACAAACCCGTCGAAGATTCACTCTTCTTGTACTTAAGTCAGCATTGTCCGTCTTGTATTGAATCCCGAGCAATTTCTGTGTTTCATGGTCAATGTGAAGGTCCAAGGGATACAGTAAACCTGCACAGGTGCATCGGAATCTAATACTGACACCCAGGAGCCGCTTAATGCTCAAACTCTTGAGAGATTCACTCTTCTTGTACTTCAGTCGGCATTGTCCCTTATGTATTCCATCCCGATGCAATTACTGTGTTTCCTGGTCAATGTGAAGGCCCAAGGGATACAGTAAACCTGCACTGGTGCATCAGAATCGAACACAGGTCTACGAGGAGCCGCTCAATGCACAAACTCTTAGAAAATTCACTTTTTTTGTACTTAAGTGGGAATTGTGTAATTTGTATTATATCCCGATGGAATATCTGTGTCTCATGGTCAAATTGAAGGTCCAAGGGATTCAGTAAACCTGCACTGGTGCATCGGAATCTAATACTGGTCTCCCAGGAGCTGCTCAACCCACAAACCCTTAGAAAATTCACTCATCTTGTACTTACGTCGGCATTGTCCCTCTTGAATTCAATCGCGAGCAATTACTGTGTTTCATGGTCAACGTGAAAGTCCATGGGATACAGTAACTCCTGCACAGGTGCATCGGAATCTATTACTGGACACCGAGGTGCCGCTCAAAGCTCAAACATCCTGAAAGATTCACTCTTCTTGTACTTCAGACGGTATTGTCCCTTATGTATTAAATCATGATGCAATTTCTGTGTTTCATGGTGAATGTGAAGGTCCAAGGGATACAGTAAACCTGCACTGGTGCATCGGAATCGAACACAGGTCTCTGAGGAGCCGCTCAAAGCACAAACTTTTAGAAAATTCACTCTTCTTGTACTTAAGTTGGCATAGTGTATTTTGTATTCAATTCCGATGCAATTTCTGTGTTTCATGGTCAAATTGAAGGTCCAAGGGATTCAGAAAACCTGCACTAGTGCATCGGAATCTAATACTGGTCTCCCAGGAGCTTCTCAACCCATAAACTCTTAGAAAATTCACTCGTCTTGTACTCAAGTCGGCATTGCCCGTTTGTATTCAATCTCGATGCAATTTCTGTGATTCATGGTGAATGTGGCGGTCCAAGGGATACAGTAAACCTTCACTGGTGCATTGGAATTTAATACTAGTCTCCCAGGAGCCGCCCAAATCACAAACTATTAGAAGATTCACTCTTCTTGTACTTATCGGCATTGTGCATTTTGTATTCTATCCCGATGCAAATTCTGTGTTACATGGTCAATGTTGAGGGCCAAGGGATGCAGTAAACCTGCACTGGTGCATCGGAATCTAATACTGGTCTCCCAAGAGCCGCTCAAAGTGCAAACTCTTAGAAGATTCGCTCTTCTGGTACTTAAATCGGCATTGTCCCTCTTGTATTCTATCCCGAAGCAATTTCTGTGTTTCATGGTCAATGTCAAGGTCCAAAAGATACAGTAAACCTGCACTAGTGCATCGGAATCTAATACCGGTTTCCCAGGAACCGCACAAACACAAACTTGTAGATGATTCAGTCTTCCTGTACTTAAGTCGGCATTGTACCTTTTGTATTGGTCCCCATGCAATTTCTGTGTTTCATGGTCAATGTGAAGGTCCAAGGGATACAGTAAACCTGCACTGGTGCATCGGAACCTTATACTGGTCTCCCATGTGCCGCTCAACGCACGTACTCTTAGGAGACTCACACTTCTTGTTATTAAGTCGGCATTTTCCGTTTTGTATTCAATCCCGATGCGATTTCTGTGTGTCTTGGTCAATGTGAAGGTGAAAGGGATACAGTTATCCTGCACTGGTGCATCGGAATTTAATACTGGTCTCCCTGGAGCCGCTCAAAGCACATACTCTTAGAAAATTCTCTCATCTTGTACTTATGTCGGCATACTCCATTTTGTATTTAATCCCGATGAATTTTCTGTGTTTCATCGTCAATGTGATGTTCCAAGGGATACAGTAAACCTGCACTGGTGCATCGGAATCTAATACTGGTCTCCCTGGAGCCGCTCAAAGCACAAAACCTTAGAAGATTCACTCTTCTTGCACTCAAGTCGGAATTGTGCCTTTAGTATTCAATCCCGATGCGATTTCTGTGTTTCATGGTCATTGTGAATGTCCAAGAGATACAATAAACCTGCACTGGTTCATCGGAATCTAATACTGGTCTCCCAGGAGCAGCTCAAACCACAGACTCTTAAAAAATTCTCTCGTCTTGTACTTATGTCGGCATACTCCATTTTGTATTCAATCCCGATGAAATTTCTGTGTTTCATGGTCAATGTGCTGGTCCAAGGGATACCGTAATCCTGCACTGGTGCAACGGAATGTAATACTTGTCCCCCAGGAGCCGCTCAAAACACAAACCCTTAGAAGATTCACTACTCTTGTACTCAAGTCGGCATTGTGCCTTTAGTATTCAATCACGATGCGATTTCTGTGTTTCATGGTCAATGGGAAAGTCCAAGGGATACAATAAACCTGCACTGGTTCATCGGAATCTGATACTGGTCTCGCAGGAGCAGCTCAATCCACAAACTTTTAAAAAATTCTCTCATCTTGTACTTATGTCGGCATTGTCCATTTTGTATTGAATCCCGATGCAATTTCTGTCTTTCATGGTCAATGTGAAGGTCCAAGGGGTACTGCAAACCTGCACTGGTGCATCGGAGTCTATTACTGGTCTCCCAGGAGCCGCTAAAGGCACAAACTCTTAGAAGATTCACGTTTCTTGTACTTACGTCGGCATTGTCCCTTTCGTATTCAATCCCAATGCAATTTCTGTGTTTCATGATCAATGTGAAGATACAATGGCTACAGTAAATCTGCACTGGTGCATCAGAATTTAATACTGGTCTTCCAGGAGCCGCTCATAAAACTAACTCAGGGAAGATTCACTCTTCTTGTACTTAAGTCGACATTGTATCTTTCGTATTGGTCCCCATGCAATTTCTGTGTTTCATTGTCAATGAGGAGGTCCAAGGGATACAGTAAACCTGTACTGGTGCATCGGAATCTAATACTGGTCTCCTAGGAGCCGCTCAAAGCACAAACTCTTAAAAGATTCACTCCTCTTTTACTAAAGTCGGCAGTCCCTCTTGTATTCAATCCCGATGCAATTTCTGATTTTCATGGTCAATGGGAAGGTCCAAGGGATACAGTAAACCTGCACTGGTGCATCGGAATTTTAAAGTGGTCTACCAGGAACCGCTCAAAGCACAAACCCGTCGAAGATTTACTCTTCGTGTACTTAAGTCAGCATTGTCCGTCTTGTATTCAATCCCGAGCAATTTCTGTGTTTCATGGTCAATGTGAAGGTCCAAGGGATACAGTAAACTTGCACAGGTGCATCGGAATCTAATACTGGACTCCCAGGAGCCGCTCAATGCTCAAACTCTTGAACGATTCACTCCTTTTGTACTTCAGTCGGCATTGTCCCTTATGTATTCCATCCCGATGCAATTTCTGTGTTTCCTGGTCAATGTGAAGTTCGAAGGAATACAGTAAACCTGCACTGGTGCATCGGAATCTAATTCAGGTCTCCCAGGAGCCGCTCGAAGCGCAAACTCATAGAAGATTAACTCTTCTTGTACTAAAGTCGGCAGTCCCTTTTGTATTCAATCCCGATGCAATTTCTAAGTTTCATGGTCAATGGGAAGGTCCAAGGAATACAGTAAACCTGCACTGGTGCATCGGAATCTTAAGCTGGTCTCCCAGGAACCGCTCAAAGCACAAACCCGTCGAAGATTCACTCTTCATGTACTTCAGTCGGCATTGTCCCTTATGTATTCCATCCCGATGCAATTACTGTGTTTCCTGGTCAATGTGAAGGTCCAAGGGATACAGTAAACCTGCACTGGTGCAACGGAAACGAACACAGGTCTCTGAGGAGCCGCTCAAAGCACAAACTCTTAGAAAATTCACTCATCTTGTACTTAAGTTGGCATAGTGTATTTTTTATTCAGCTCCGATGCAATCTCTGTGTTTCATGGTCAAATTGAAGGTCCAGGGGATACAGTAAACCTGCACTGGTACTTCGGAATCTAATACTGGTCTCCCAGGAGCCGCTCAAAGCACAAACCCTTAGAAAATTCACTCTTCTTGTACGTATGTCGTTATTGACACTTTTATATTCACTCCCGATGTAATTTCTGTGTTTCATGGTCAATGTGAAGGTCCAAGGGATACAGCAAACCAGCACAGGTGCATCGGAAACTAATACTGGACACCCAGGAGCCGCTCAAAGCTCAAACTCTTAGAAGATTCACTCTTCTTGTACTTAAGACGGCAGTCCCTTTTTGTATTGAATACCGATGCAATTTTTGTGTTTCATGGTCAATGTGAAGGTCCAAGGGATACAGTAAACCTGTACTGGTGCATCGGAATACAATACTGGTCTCCCAGGAGCCGCTGAAAGCACAAACCATTCGAAGATTCACTCTTCTTGTTCTTAAGTCGGCGTTGTCCCTCTTGTATTCAATCCCGAGCAATTTCTGTGTTTCATGGTCAATGTGAAGGTCCAAGGGATACAGTAAACCCGCACTGGTGCATCGGAATCGAACACTGGTCTCCGAAGAGCCGCTCAAAGAACAAACTCTTAGAAGATTCGCTCTTCTGGTACTTAAGTCGGCATTGTCCCTCTTGTATTCAATCCCGATGCAATTTCTATGTTTCATGGGCAATGTGAAGCTCCAAGGGATATAGTATACTAGCACTGGTGCATCGGAATCTAATACTGGTCTCCCTGGAGCTCCTCAACAAACAACTTCTCAGAAAATGCACATTTCTTGTAATAAATTCGGTATTGTCCCGTTTTTATTCAATCTCGATGCAATTACTGTGTTTCACGGTCGATGTGAACGTCGAACGGATACAGTAAACCTACGCTGGTGCATCGGAATCTAATACTGGTCTCCCAGGAGCCGCTCAAAGCATAAACTCTTATAAGATTCACTCTTCTTGTACTTAAGTCGACATTGTATCTTTTGTATTGGTCCCCATGCAATTTCTGTGATTCATGGTCAATAAGAAGATCTAAGGGGTACAGTGAACCTGTACTGGTGCATCGGAATCTAATACTGGTCTCCCAGGTGCCGCTCAAAGCACAAACTTTTAGAACATTCTCTCTTCTTATACTCAAGCCTGCATTGTGCGTTTTTATTCAATCCCGATGCGATATCTGTGTTTCATGGTCAATGTGAAGGTCCAAGTGATACAATAAACCTGCACTGGTTCATTGGAATGTAATACTGGTCTCTTAGGAGCAGCTCAAACCACAAACCCTTCGAAAATTCCCTCATCTTGTACTAATGTCAGCATTTTCCATTTTGTATTCAATCCCGATGAAATTTCTGTGTTTCATGGTCAATGTGCAGGTCCAAGGGATACAGTAAACCTGCACTGGTGCATCAGAATCTAATACTTTTCCCCCTGGAGCCGCTCAAAACACAAACCCTTAGAAGATTCACTACACTTGTACTCAAGTCGGCATTGTGCCTTTAGTATTCAATCACGATGCGATTTCTGTGTTTCATGGTCAATGGGAAAGTCCAAGGGATACAATAAACCAGCACTGGTTCATCGGAATCTGATACTGGTCTCGCAGGAGCAGCTCAATCCACAAACTTTTAAAAAATTCTCTCATCTTGTACTTATGTCGGCATTGTCCATTTTGTATTCAATCCCGATGCAATTTCTGTGTTTCATGGTCAATGTGAAGGTCCAAGGGATACTGTAAACCTGCACTGGTGCATCGGAGTCTATTACTGGTCTCCCAGGAGCCGCTAAAAGCACAAACTCTTAGAAGATTCACTTTTCATGTACTTACGTCGGCATTGTCCCTTTCGTATTCAATCCCAATGCAATTTCTGTGTTTCATGATCAATGTGAAGATACAATGGCTACAGTAAACCTGCACTGGTGCATCAGAATTTAATACTGGTCTCCCAGGAGCCGCTCAAAACACTAACTCAGGGAAGATTCACTCTTCTTGTACTTAAGTCGACATTGTATCTTTCGTATTGGTCCCCATGCAATTTCTGTGTTTCATTGTCAATGTGAAGGTCCAAGGGATACAGTAAACCTGCACTGGTGCATCGGAATCTTAAACTGGTCTCCCAGGAACCGCTCAAAGCACAAACCCGTCGAAGATTCACTCTTCTTGTACTTAAGTCAGCATTGTCCGTCTTGTATTCAATCCCGAGCAATTTCTGTGTTTCATGGTCAATGTGAAGGTCCAAGGGATACAGTGAACCTGCACAGGTGCATCGAAATCTAATACTGGACTCCCAGGAGCCGCTCAATGCTCAAACTCTTGAAAGATTCACTCTTCTTGTACTTCAGTCGGCATTGTCCCTTATGTATTCCATCCCGATGCAATATCTGTGTTTCCTGATCAATGTGAAGGTCGAAGGGATACAGTAAACCTGCACTGGTGTATCGGAATCTAATTCAGGTCTCCCAGGAGCCGCTCAAAGCACAAACTCTTAGAAGATTAACACTTCTTGTACTAAAGTCGGCAGTCCCTTTTGTATTCAATCCCGATGCTATTTCTGAGTCTCATGGTCAATGGGAAGGTCCAAGGGATACAGTAAACCTGCACAGGTGCATCGGAATCTTAAACTGGTCTCCCAGGAACCGCTCAAAGCGCAAACCCGTCGAAGATTCACTCTTCTTGTACTTAAGTCAGCATTGTCCGTCTTGTATTCAATCCCGAGCAATTTCTGTGTTTCATGGTCAATGTGAAGGTCTAAGGGATACAGTAACTCCTGCACAGGTGCATCGGAATCTAATACTGGACACCCAGGAGCCGCTCAAAGCTCAAACATCCTGAAAGATTCACTCTTCTTGTACTTCAGACGGTATTGTCCCTTATGTATTAAATCATGATGCAATTTCTGTGTTTCATGGTGAATGTGAAGGTCCAAGGGATACAGTAAACCTGCACTGGTGCATCGAAATCGAACACAGGTCTCTGAGGAGCAGCTCAAAGCACAAACTTTTAGAAAATTCACTCTTCTTGTACTAAAGTTGGCATAGTGTATTTTGTATTCAACTCCGATGCAATTTCTGTGTTTCATGGTCAAATTGAAGGTCCAAGGGATTCAGTAAACCTGCACTAGTGCAGCGGAATCTAATACTGGTCTCCCAGGAGCTGCTCAACCCATAAACACTTAGAAAATTCACTCGTCTTGTACTTAAGTCGGCATTGTAACGTTTGTATTCAATCTCGATGCAATTTCTGTGATTCATGGTCAATGTGAAGGTCGAAGGGATACTGTAAACCTGCACTGGTGCATCGGAATCTAATACTGGTCTTCCTGGAATCGCTAAAAGCACAAACTCTTAGAAGATTCGCTCTTCTGGTACTTAAATTGGCATTGTCCCTCTTGTATTCTATCCCGAAGCAATTTCTGTGTTTCATGGTCAATGTGAAGGTCCAAAAGATACAGTAAACCTGCACTAGTGCATCGGAATCTAATACCGGTTTCCCAGGAACCGCTCAAACACAAACTTGTAGATGATTCACTCTTCTTGTACTTAAGTCGGCATTGTATCTTTTGTATTGGTCCCCAAGCAAATTCTGTGTTTCATGGTCAATGTGAAAGTCCAAGGGATACAGTAAACCTGCACTGGTGCATCGGAATCTTATACTGGTCTCCCATGTGCCGCTCAACGCACAAACTCTTACGAGACTCACACTTCTTGTTATTAAGTCGGCACTTTCCATTTTGTATTCAATCCCGATGCGATTTCTGTGTGTCTTGGTCAATGTGAAAGTCAAAGGGATACAGTTATCCTGCACTGGTGAATCGGAATTAATACTGGTCTCCCTGGAGCCGCTCAAAGCACATACTCTTACAAAATTCACTCTTCTTGTACTTGAGTCGGCATTGTCCCTTATGTATTCCATCCTGATGCAATTTCTGTGTATCTGTGTGTGAAGGTCCAAGGGATATGGTAAACCTGCACTGGTGCATCGGAATCTAATACTGGTCTCCGAGGAGCCGCTGAGAGCACAAACCCTTAGAAAATTCACTCTTCTTGCACTTAAGTTGGCATTGTGCATTTTATATTCAATCCCGATGCAATTTCTGTGTTTCGTGGTCAATGTAAAGGTCCAAGGGATACAGTAAACCTGCACTGGTGCATCGGAATATAATACTGGTCTCCCAGGAGCCGCTGAAACCACAAACCCTTAGTAGACTCGCTCTTCTGGTACTTAAGTCGGCATTGTCCCTTTTGTATTCAATCCCGGTGCAATTTCTGAGTTTCATGGGCAATGTGAAGGTCCAAGAGATTCAGTAAACCTGCACTAGTGCATCGAATTCTAATACTGATCTCCGAGGAGCTGCTCAACCCATAAACTCTTAGAAAATTCACTCGTCTTGTACTTAATTCGGCATTGTCCCGGTTGTATTCAATCTCGGTGCAATTTCTGTGATTCATGGTCAATGTGAAGGTCGAAGGGATACTGTAAACCTGCACTGGTGCATCGGAATCTAATACTGGTCTTCCTGGAGCCGCTCAAAGCACAAACTCTTAGAAGATTCGCTCTTCTGGTACTTAAATCGGCATTGTCCCTCTTGTATTCTATCCCGAAGCAATTTCTGTGTTTCATGGTCAATGTGAAGGTCCAAAAGATACAGTAAACCTGCACTAGTGCATCGGAATCTAATACCGGTTTTCGAGGAACCGCTCAAACACAAACTTGTAGATGATTCACTCTTCTTGTACTTAAGTCGGCATTGTATCTTTTGTATTGGTCCCCATGCAATTTCTGTGTTTCATGGTCAATGTGAAAGTCCAAGGGATACAGTAAACCTGCACTGGTGCATCCGAATCTTATACTGGTCTCCCATGTGCCGCTCAACGCACAAACTCTTAGGAGACTCACACTTCTTGTTATTAAGTTGGCATTTTCCATTTTGTATTCAATCCCGATGCGATTTCTGTGTGTCATGGTCAATGTAAAGGTCCAAGGGATACAGTAAACCTGCACTGGTGCATCGGAATATAATACTGGTCTCCCAGGAGCCGCTGAAAGCACAAACCCTTAGTAGACTCGCTCTTCTGGTACTTAAGTCGGCATTGTCCCTTTTGTATTCAATCCCGCTGCAATTTCTGAGTTTCATGGGCAATGTGAAAGTCCAAGGGATACAGTAAACCAGCACTGGATCATCGGAATCTAATACTGGTCTCCCTGGAGCTGCTCAACCAACAACCTCTTAGAAATATCACACTCCTTGTACTTAAGTCGGCATATTCCCGTTTGTTTTCAATACCGATGCAATTTCTGTGTTTCATGGTTAATGTGAAGGTCCAAGGGATACAGTAAACCTGCACTGATGCATCGGAATCGAACTGTGGTCTCCAAGGAGTCGCTCAAAGCACAAATTCTTAGAAAATTCACTTTCCTTGTACCTAAGTTGGCATTGTGTATTTTGTAATCAATCCCGATGAAATATCTGTGTTTCATTGTCAAATTGAAGGTCCAAGGGATACAGTAGACCTGCACTGGTGCATCGGAATGTAATACTGATCATCAGGAGCCGCTAAAACACAAATTCCTAGAAGATTCGCTGTTCTAGTACTTAAGTCGGCATTGTCCCGTTTGTATTCAATCTCGATGCAATTTCTGTGTTTCATGGTCAATGTGAAGATCCAAGGGATACAGTAAACCTGCGCTGGTGCATCGGATTCAAACACTGGCCTCCGAGGAGCTGCTCAAAGCACAAACCCTTAGAGAATTCACTCTTCTTGTACTTATTTTGGCATTGTGTATTTTGTGTTCAATCCCGATGCAATTTCTGTGTTTCATGGTCAATGTGAAGGTCCAATGGCTACAGTAAACCAGCACTGGTGCATTGAAATCTAATCCTGGTCTCCCAGGAGCCGCTCAAAGCACAAACTCTTAGAAGATTAACTCTTTTTGTACTTAAGTCGGTATTGTCCCTTTTGTATTTAATCCCGATGCAATTTCTGTGTGTCATGGTCAATGTGATGGTCGAAGGGATACAGTAAACCTGCACTGGTGCATCGGAATGTAGTACTGGTCTCCCACGGGCCGCTCAAAGCACAAGCCCTTCAAAGATTCACTGTTGTTGTACTTAAGTCGGCATTGTCCATCTTGTATTCAATCCCGAGCAATTTCTGTGTTTCATGGTCAATGTGAAGGTCCAACGGATACAGTAATTCTGCACAGGATCATCGGAATCTAATACTGGACTCCCAGGAGCTGCTCAAATCTCAAACTCTTAGAAGATTCGCTCTTCATGTACTTCAGGCGGCATTGTCCCTTATGTATTCCATCCCGATGCAATTTTTGTATTTCAAGGTCTATGTGATGGTCCAAGGGATACAGTAAACCTTCACTGGTGCATCGAAATCGAACACTGGTCTCCGAGGAGCCGCTCAAAACACAAACTCTTAGAAAATACACTCTTCTTGTACTTAAGCTGGCATTGTGTATTTTGTATTCAATCCCGATGCAATTTCTGTGTTTCATGGTCAATGGGAGGGTCCAATGGCTACAGTAAACCTGCACTGGTGCATCTAAATCTAATACTGGCCTCCCAGGAGACGCTCAAAGCACAAACCCTTAGAAGATCACCACTTTTTGTACTTAAGCCGGCAATGTCCCTTTTGTATTCAATCCCGATGCAATTTCTGTGTTTCATGGTCAATGTGAAGGCCGAAGGGATACAGTAAACCTGCACTGGTAATCGGAATCTAATACTGGTCTCCCTGGAGCTGCTCAACCCACAACCTCTTAGAAATATCACTCTCCTTGTACTGAAGTCGGCATATTCCCGATTGTTTTCAATATCGATGCAATTTCTGTGTTTCATGGTCAATGTGAAGGTCCAAGGGATACCGTAAACTTGCGCTGGTGCATCGGAATCTAATACAGGTCTCCAGAGAGCCGCTCAAAGCGCAAACTCTTAGAAGATTCACTCTTCTCGTACTTAAGTCCTCATTGTTCTCTTTGTATTCAATCCGGATTCGATTTCTGTGTCTCATGGTCAATGTGGTGGTCCAAGGGATGCAGTTATCTTTCACTGGTGCATCGGAATTAAATACTGGTCTCCCCGGAGCCGCTCAAATCACAAACTATTAGAAGAATTACTCTTCTTGTACTTAAGTCAACATTGTGTCATTTGTATTGGTCCCAATGCAATATCTGTTTTTCATGGTCAATATGAAGGTCCAAGGGATACAGTAAACCTGTACTAGTGCATCGGAATCTAATACTGGTCTCCCAGGAGCCGCTCAAAGCGCCAGCCCTTCGAAGATTCACTGTTCTTGTACCTAAGTCGGCATTGTCCATCTTGTATTCAATCCTGAGCAATTTCTGTGTTTCATGGTCAATGTGAAGGTCCAAAGGTTACAGCAAACCTGCACAGGTGCATCGGAATCTAATACTGGACACCCAGGAGGCGCTTAAAGCTCAAACACTTAGAAGATTCACTCTTCTGGTACTTAAGTCGGAATTGTCCCATTTGTATTCAATCTCGATGCAATTTCTGTGTTTCATGGTCTATGTGAAGGTCGAAGGGATACAGTGAACGTGCGCTGGTGCGTCGGAATCTAATACTGGTCTCCCAGGAGCCGCTCAAATCACAAACACTTAGAAGATGCACTCTTCTTGTGCTTAAGTCGGCATTGTGCCTTATGTATTCAATCCCGATGCAATTTCTGTGTTTCATGGTCAATGTGAAGGGCCAAGGGATACAGTAAACCTGCACTGGTGCATCGGAATCTAATACTGGTCTCCCATGAGCCGCTCAAAGGACACACTCTTAGAAGACTCACTCTTCTTGTTCTTAAGTCGGCATTGTCCACTTTGTGTTCAATCCCGATGCGATTTCTGTGTTTCTTGGTCAAAGTGAAGGTTAAAGGGATACAGTAAACCAGCACTGGTGCATCGGAATCTAATACTGGTCTCCCAGGAGCCGCTCAAAGCACAAACTCTAAGAAGATTCACTCTTCTTGTACTTAAGTCGGCATTGTTCCCTTTGTATTCAATCCCGATTCGATTTCTATGTTTCATGGTCAATGTGGAGGTCCAAGGGATACGGTAAACCTGCACTGGTGCATCGGCATCTAATACTGGTCTCCCAGGAGCCGCTCAAAGCACAAACTGTTAGAAGATTCACTCTTCATGCACTTAAGTCAGCATCGTGCATTTTGTATTCAATCCCGATGCAATTTCTGCGTTTCATGGTCAAAGTGAAGGTCCAACGGATGCAGTAAACCTGCACTGGTGCATCGGAATCTAATACTGGTCTCCCAGGAGCCGCTCAAATCACAAGCCCTTCGAAGATTCACTGTTCTTGTACTTAAGTCGGCATTGTCCATCTTGTATTCAATCCCGAGCAATTTCTGTGTTTCATGGTCAATGTGAAGGTCGAAGGGATACAGGAAACCTGCACAGGTGCATCGGAATCTAATACTGGACACCCAGGAGCCGCTATAAGCTAAAACTCTTAGAAGATTCACTCTTCTTGTACTTCAGTCGGCGTGTCCCTTAAGAATTCAATCCCGATTCGATTTCTGCGTTTCATGGGCAATGTGGTGGTCCAAGGGTCCAAGGGATACAGTTAACCTGTACTGGTGCATCGGAATCTAGTACTGGACACCCAGGAGCCGCTCAAAGCTCAAACTCTTAAAAGATTCACTCATCGTGTACTTCAGTCGGCATTGTCCCTTATGTATTCCATCCCGATGCAATTTCTGTGTTTCATGGTCAATGTGAAGGTCCAAGGGATACAGTAAACTTGCACTGGTGCATCGGAATCTAATAGTGGCCTCCCAGGAGCCGCTCAAAACACAAACCCTTCGAAGATTCACTCATCTTGTACTTAAGTCGGCGTTGTCCCTCTTGCATTCAATCCCGAGCAATTTCCGTGTTTCATGGTCAATGTGAAGCTCCAAGGGATACAGTAAACCTGCACAGGTGCATCGGAATCTAATACTGGACACCCAGGAGCCGCTCAAAGCTCAATTTCTTAGAAAATTCACTCTTCTTGTACTTCAGTCGGCATTGTCCCTTATGAATTCCATCCCGATGCAATTTCCGTGTTTCGTGGTCAATGTGATGCTCCAAGGGATACAGTAAACCTGCACTGGTGCACCATAATCTAATACTGGTATCCCAGGCGCCGCTTATAGCACAACCTCTGAGGAGATCACTCTTCTTGTACTTAAATCGATATTGTCCCTTTTGTATTCAATCCCGTCGCAATATCTGTGTTTCATGGTCAATGTGAAGGACCAACAGATACAGTTAACCTGCACCGGTGCATCGGATCCTAATACTGGTCTCCCAGGAGCCGCTCAAAGCACAAACTCTTAGAAGATTCACTCTTATTGTACTTAGGTTGGGATTGTCTCTTTTGTATTCAATGCCGAAGCAATGTCTGTGTTTCATGGTCAATGAGTAGGTCCAAGGGATACAGTAAACCTGCACTGGTGCATCGGAATGTAATACTGGGCTCCCAGGAGCCCCTCAAATCACAAACTATTAGATGATTCTCTCTTCTTGTACTGAAGTCGACATTGTATAGTTTGTATTGGTCCGCATGCAATTTCTGTGCTTCATAGTCAATGTCAAGCTCCAAGGAATACAGTAAACCTCTACTGGTGCATCGGAATCGAATAATGGTCACCCAATAGCCTCTCAAAGCACAAACTCTTAGAAGATTCACTCTTCTTGTACTCTAGTCGGCATTGTGCTTTTGTATTTGATCCCGATGCGATTTCTGTGTTTCATGGCCAATGTGAAGGTCCAAGGGATACGGTAAACCTGCACTGATGCATCGGAATCTAAAACTGGTCTCCGAGGAGCCGCTCAAAGCACAAACTCTTAGAAGATACACTGTTCTTGTACTTATGTGGTTATTGTCACTTTTGTATTCAATCCTGATGCGATTTCTGTGTTTCATGGTCAATGTGAAGGTACATGGTATACAGTAGACTTGCACAGGTGCATCGGAATCAAATACTGGAGACCCAGGAGCCGCTCAAAGCACAATCTAATAGAAGATTAACTCCTTTTATACTTAAGTCGGCAATTTGCCTTTTGTATTCAATCCCGATGCAATTTATGTGTTTCATGGTCAATGTGAAGGTCCAAGGGATACAGGAAACCTGCACTAATGCATCGGAATCTAATACTGGTCTCCCAGGAGCCGCTCAAAGCACAAACTCTTAGTTGATTAACTCTTCTTGCACTTAAATCGGCAGTCCTTTTGTATTCAATCGCGATGCAATTTCTGTGTTTCATGGTCAATGTATAGGTCGAAGGGATACAGTAAACCTGCACTGGTGCATCGGAATCTAATAGTGGTGTCCCAGGAACCGCCCAAAGCACAAATCCTTCGAAGATTCATTCTTCCTGACTTAAGTCGGCATTGTCCCTCTTGTATTAAATCCTGAGCAATTTCTGTGTATCATGGTCAATGTGAATGTCCAAGGGATACAGTAAACCTGCACAGGTGCATCGGAATCTAATACTGGACACCCAGGACCCACTCAAAGCTCAAACTCCTAAAAGATTCACTCATCGTGTACTTCAGTCGGCATTGTCCCTTATGTATTCCATCCCGATTCAATTTCTGTGTTTCATGGTCAATGTGAAGGTCCAAGGGATACAGTAAACTTGCACTGGTGCATCGAAATCTAATAGTGGCCTCCCAGGTGCCGCCCAAAACACAAACCCTTCGAAGATTGACTCATCTTGTACTTAAGTCGGCATTGTCCCTCTTGCATTCAATCCCGAGCAATTTCCTTGTTTCATGGTCAATGTGAAGCTCCAAGGGATACAGTAAACCTGCACTGGTGCATCGGAATCTAATACTGGACACCCAGGAGCCGCTCATAGCTCAAACTCTTAGAAGATTCACTCTTCTTGTACTTCAGTCGGCGTGACCCTTATGAATTCAATCCCGATTCGATTTCTGCGTTTCATGTGCAATGTGGAGGTCCAAGGGTCCAAGGGATACAGTTAACCTGCACTGGTGCTTCGGAATTTAATACTGGTCTCCCAGGAGCCGCTCAAATCACAACCTAATAGAAGAATCACTCCTCTTGTACTTAAGGCATCATTGTATCTTTTGTATTGGTCCCCATGCAATTTCTATGTTGCATGGTCAATGTGAAGGTCCAAGGGATACAGGAAACCTGCACTGGTGCATCGGAATCGATCACTGGTCTCCATGGAGTCGGTGAAAGCACAATTTCTTAGAAAATTCATTCTTCTTGTACTTAAGTTGGCATTGTGTATTTTGTATTCAATCCCGATGAAATATCTGTGTTTCATGGTGAAATTGAAGGTCCAAGGGATACAGTAAACCTCCACAGGTGCATCGGAATCTAATACTGATCTCCCAGGAGCCGCTCAAACACAAATTCTTAGAAGATTCGCACTTCTGGTACTTAAGTCGGCATTGTCCCGTTTGTATCCAATCTCGATGCTATTTCTGTGTTTCATAGTCAATGTGAAGGTCGAAGGGATACAGTAAACCTGCGCTGGTGCATCGGAATCTAATACTGGTCTCCCAGGAGCCGCTCAAAGCACAAACTCTTAGAAGATTCACTCCTCTTGTACTAGAGTTGGCATTGTGTATTTTGTATTCAATCCCGATGCAATTTCTGTGTTTCATGGTCAATGTGAAGGTCCAAGGGATACAGTTAACTTGCACTGGTGCATCGGAATCTACTACTGGTCTCCCAGGAGCCGCTCAAAGAACAAACCCTTAAAAGATTAACTCTTCTTGTACTTAAGTCGGCATTGTCCCTTTTGTATTCAATCCCGATGCAATTTCTGTGTTTCGTGGTCAATGTGAAGGTCGAAGGGATACAGTAAACCGAAACTGGTGCATCGGAATCTAATACTGGTCTCTCAGGAGCCGCTCAAAGCACAAACTCTTAGATGATTAACTCTTCGTGTAATTAATTCGGCAGTCCATTTTGTATTCAATCCCGATGCAATTTCTGTGTTTCATGGTCAATGTGAAGGTCCAAGGGATACAGTAAACCAGCACAGGTGCATCGTAATCTAATACTGGTCCCCCAGGAACCGCTCAAAGCACAAACAGTTCGAGGATTTACCCTTCTTGTACTTAAGTCGGCATTGTCCCTCTTGTATTCAATCCCGAGCAATTTCTGTGTTTCATGGTCAATGCGAAGGTCCAAGGGATACAGTAAACCTGCACAGGAGCATCGTAATCTAATACTGGACAACCAGGAGTCGCTCAAAGCTCAAACTCTTAGAAGATTCACGCTTCTTGTACTTCGGTCGGCATTGTCGCTTATGTATACCATCACGATGCAATTTCTATGTTTCATGGTCAATGTGAAGCTCCAGGGGATACAGTAAACCTGCACTGGTGCATCGTAATCTAATACTGGTATCTCAGGCGCCGGTCATAGCACAAATTCTGAGGCGATTCACTCTTCTTGTACTTAAGTCGGCATTGTCCCTTTTGTATTCAATCCCGACGCAATATCTGTGTTTCATGGTCAATGTGAAGGACCGACGGATACAGTAAATCTGCACTGGTGCATCGGAACCTAATACTGGTCTCCCAGGAGCCGCTCAAAGCACAAACTCTTAGAAGATTCACTCTTCTTGTACTTAAGTCGGCATTGTGCCTTATGTATTCAATCCCGATGCAATTTCTGTGTTTCATGGTCAATGTGAAGGGCCAAGGGATACAGTTAACCTGCACTGGTGCATCGGAATCAAATACTGATCTCCCATGAGCCGCTCAAAGCACAAACTCTTAGAAGATTCACTCCTCTTGTACTAGAGTTGGCATTGTGCATTTTGTATTTAATCCCTATGCAATTTCTGTGTTTCATGGTCAATGTGAAGGTCCAATGGCTACAGTAAACCTGCACTGGTGCCTCGGAATCTAATACTGGTCTCCCAGGAGCCGCTTAAAGCACAGACCCTTAAAAGATTACCTCTTCATGTACTTAAGTTGGCATTGTCCTTTTGTATTCAATCCCGATGCAATTTCTGTGTTTCGTGGTCAATGTGAAGGTCGAAGGGATACAGTAAACCTTCACTGGTGCATCGGAATCTAACACTGGTCTCCCAGGAGCCGATCAAAGCACAAACACTTAGATGATTAGCTCTTCTTGTAGTTAAGTTTGCAGTCCCTTTTGTATTCAATCCTGATGCATTTATTGTGTTTCATGGTCCATGTGAACTTCCAAGGGATACAGTAAACCAGCACTGGTGCATCGGAATCTAATACTGGTCTCCCAGGAACCGCTCAAAGCACAAACCGTTCGAGCGTTCACTCTTCTTGTACTTCAGTCGCCATTGTCCCTTATGTATTCCATCCCGATGCAATTTCTGTGTTCCATGGTCAATGTGAAGGTCCAAGGGATACAGTAAACCTGCACTGGTGCATCGGAAACGAACACTGGTCGCCGAGGAGCCGCTCAAAGCACAAACTCTTAGGAGATTCACTCTTCTTGTACTTAGGTTGGGATTGTCTCTTTTGTATTCAATCCCGAAGCAATTTCTGTGTTTCATGGTCAATGTGAAGGTCCAAGGGATACAGTAAACCTGCACTGGTGCATCGGAATGTAATTCTGGTCTCCCAGGAGCCCCTCAAATCACAAATTATTAGAAGATTCTCTCTTCCTGTACTTAAGTCGACAATGTATCTTTTGTATTGGTCCGCGTGCAATTTCTGTGTTTGATGGTCAATGTCAAGCTCTAAGGGATACAGTAAACCTGTACTGGTGCATCGGAATCCAATACTGGTCACCCAGGAGCCTCTCAAAGCACAAACTCTCAGACGATCAGTCTTCTTGTACTCAAGTCGGCATTGTGCTTTTGTATTCGATCCCGATGCGATTTCTGTGTTTCATGGTCAATGTGAAGGTCCAAGGAATTCAATAAACCTGCACTGGTGCAACGGAATCTAATATTGGTCTCCCAGGAGCCGCTCAGAGCAGAAACTCTTAGAAGACTCACTCTTCTTGTTCTTAAGTCGGCATTGTCCCTTTTGTATTCAATCCCGATGCGATTTCTGTGTTTCTTGGTTAATGTGAAGGTGCAAGAGATACAGCAAACCTTCACTGGTGCATCGGAATGTAATACTGGTCTTTGAGGAGCCGCTCAAAGCACAAATTCTTAGGATCCTCACTCTTCTTGCACTTAAGTTGGCATTGTGCATTTTGTATTTAATCCTGATGCAATTTCTGTGTTTCATGGTCAATGCGAAGGTCCAAGGGATACAGTAAACCTGCACTGGTGCAACGGAATCTAATACTGGTCTCCCAGGAGCCGCTCAAAGCACCAATTCTTAGAAGATTCACTCTTCTTGTACTTACGTCGGCATTGTGCTTTTTGTATTCAATCCCAATGCAATTTCTGTGTTTCATGATCAATGTGAAGGTCCAATGGCTACAGTAAACCTGCACTGGTGCATCATAATCTAATACTGGTCTCCCAGGAGCCGCTCAAAGCACAAGCCCTTAGAAGATTAACTCATTTTGTACTTCAGTCGGCATTGTCCCTTATGTATTCAATCCCGATGCAATTTCTGTGTTTCATGGTGTAGCGTTGCTCTTGGGGGACAAAAAATAAAAAGAATTGTTACTTTTTTTTTTAATGTCGAAGAATTGAATATTTTGGTGGGCCACTTGGCAACAGAATCAGGGATTTATTACGCTATTATAATAACATATGTTGACCATTAAATACCTGAATAAGAGCAGCATATTGATATATATATATATTGGAGATCACTCGGAAGAAACATTATCATTTCTGTGCATTTTTATAGTCGCGATACAGTCATACCCGGAACAACACTAAGGGACCAGAAGATTTATAGACTTTAAAAGAAAAGCAACACAACACAATTAAAAAAAAAAATTGGTTCAGAAATAATAGGAAAACGATAATGTTCCTTCTGCCTCATGCTGCTTTCGGCCCATCAGCGTGATCATAATTTCTGATGATGAAGTAACACAAAATAATTAAGTTAAGTAAATGAGGAGATGGACTCATCAAGGTTAATTTACGAAAATAAGCACACTTATCTTTAACACACTTTTTTTTAATGCTACATACCTTTTCATATTAAATTACAATAGATGACCATTGTGGTTAAATACTTTATACATAACAGTCAAAATGTCCTCTTGATGCTGTCTGTTCGATATCAGTTACTAGAAACTACATCTTTTCTGATTGTAAAAAATAACAATTAGCATATTCACTCAATATTTTCACATCAAATATAAAATACAGTTGTGGAACGCAGCAAGTCCGCGTCTGCCTCTCATGGAATACAAACAGTAAAAGGTGAGGCGCCAAAAGCCTCATTTGTCTTGAAATAACAGAATTCTTTTTTATACCATTAATCGATACATGTACATAGAGATTTACTGTCACCACGCAAGAACGGCAAAGATAAAGAATAATTGATTCTGTCGCTGCTATGCGATGGTTCATTTCGTTTACTTTACAATTGTTCGATAACTTTAGGCCAACAGGCGTTTACTATTGAGCGTATATTAATGTTTGTGAGGCGAAAATTACTAATATTACACTGCCTCCCATGAGGAGGGAAGGAATACCGAAGGTATTACTTTCATCCTCATGCCCATTGGAATATTTGTAATTTTCGGGTGTAACACATAGGTTATTAAAAGTTTCATTTCATATTCATTCCATAAAAAAAGATTTAACGTTTCAATTTGTAATTACTGACGGTGGATCATTGTGTATTTGTTCTGTGTTTCTATCAGTGTTTGTATGGATTCAGTCTATCTTGATGATTCTTAAAATTAAGGCTATAAGTACACATATTTACAAAATTTATAAGGAAATAGAGTCACACTTCATTTTTCATCGTTGCAAAAGTAAATTGACTATCTCAACTGGTACACAACTTTCTGTTTTGACAGTATTCATTATATTGTCATCATCTTGTCGATTGATTGCCTTGTCCATCGTCGCACTTAATTATACATTTATTTTCGTCGCACATACACTATTTATGATAGACGTGGATTGTAGAGCGGCCACTGGTGATGGCTTCGACAAGGAAGTCCATATCTTTCACTTTCAGGGCTCGTGTGTGGCTCTCCAAATTATTTCACATATGAAACAGATAAAATATCTTATATTAGAATAGCTTACAAAACTAATTTTATATACATGTGGGATGGGATATAGGAAGGATCGGATCCTTTGACGTATTTTCGTGTGCTTATTTTCATTCGTATCGTGACCTCTCATCAAAGTTTACATTTCAACAGTGTTCAGAGGTGACCTTGTGACTTGTCTCTGTGTACAATCAGTCATTACAATAATTACGTTAACTTCTCTATCTTAGAGTCTCTCGGAAGGTTTATGATACATATAAAATGTTTTCAGTACTGGGTGTGAATGTTTTTGCTACAGAATGTAGCGCACAGCAACTGCGTTGGCGGTTGAACGTTTACATTATTGCGTCACGTGGTGGCTGTCCGCCTCCACTGTTGCGAGCAATCTTGAAATTCAGTCTGTGCGCGCGCACGTGACCGGAGCTTTCTTTGCAGAGCGTTGATTTCGCGCTTGAGGTGCCGTGCGTCGCTTTTGTTCGGCGGATCGTGGCTTTGTGCTTTTTAGATTGCTGGAGGGAGCTTCTGCCACCGAAACTGCCTCACATCACTTCCTGTCCACTATCCAGTTACGGAATCACAGGTAAGTGGTAGCTACCACTGCAACTGCATGTGTGGAATGACACTGATTATTACACACTGCACACATCAACGAATTTTTCACACATATGGTGCAGTAGAATACTGCCACTGAAAACCGTCGAACTTTAAAACTTCACTTGCACTGTGTCGAGCGTCTGCATGAACGGTGTATTAAAAGAAATTCTCGCGTCATAACATCACACGGTGTTTACAAGTTGATTTACATACTAATATTTACAAGAGTTCATATAAATCGATAAATAATTTAATTGACCACTTTGAATCAAAACAATTGTTTCTTAATTAGTCTTTTTTTTTATTTAAGCCTACGGTCACAGGTAGGCTATTATAAGTCCTTTTTCTTTGACCAAATCCATTCCAATCTCCTTTACAAATTAATTTCATTCATAGTAATCTTTATCACGCTTGCTTATTCATTTTGTAGGACCAATACTTTTTCTTTTAGTGCTCGTCTTATTTAGTGACTTGTGAGGGGAGCTTCATTTATGTCAAAAGTTTTTCTCGTATGTGCTTGTCTTTAAAGAAAGTTCGAGGACAGATTTGAAAATAGCAATTCCGCCTCTGAGTTTCGTGTAGAAATACAAACAGTCGAAAAAAGAAAGGTGGGAAAAGCGGGTCTACTCGCTGATCGTCGACAGAATTTAAATTACTCCTCAACCAGGTCGAAACTTTAATTTACCTTGCGCATTACAAAAGCAATATGCGTGTCGCGAACCTACTCATTTTTATATGTAGTGCCTCACTTCCTAAGCACACGTGCATCTTTACAAGTTGATCCTGAGGAGTGGATAGGATCAAGGATCTTAAAGGATTTGCACTTAGGAAAGGGATTCAATAATCACATAATCACAGAGAAAACAATAAATATTGCAGTGCACACTTAAAATAAAATCTATCACTTCAAGCATGTATATCTAATATGTATCTTGCTGCAGCTTGCTTACTACTCTTTGCTCATTTCTTAGACTAAGTCAAGTTTATGCATTACGCATTTGGGTATTAATTATCATTTGTATATATAAGCCTCTCACTAGAGTGTTGTTTGCTGCTGTCGCTACCTGTGAATCTTGGGCGAAATCCTTATTCTATGTGCTGCTAGCTTGTGAATTTGCAGTATCGCTAATGCTCAATAGTACCGTGAAGTTGACATAATAAACCATGTTACTCATATGTTCTTTTACTCAGCTTGTTTATGGTGTGGACTCATCTTACCTTGCGTTATATAATAAACTTCCTTTTTATTCCATCACGCTTTTACTTAAGGTTAACGTCAGGCCTTTTTAGAACAATTGCACTGCGTTATCAATCTGTTCATGCTTAATCCTATGTATCTGTTCACTTCAAAGAGATGTTATTTTATCGCTGGCACAGCACTGTGCTGAAATTTACAAGTTAAATCTACCGACTGTTTTACGCTAACAGGTGGTGCCTTATTTACGTCACCTTTGAAAATAGGGAATAACCTCATGGAATCGAATCTTTCTCACAACTTTCCTCTTTTGTCTGGACGTTTAAGTATTTCCTTTTAAAACAGGTCATTAATTTGTCCTCGATTAAATTTCACTTGCTAATACTAAGCACATATAATCATCATTTTCATATTACTATTTAGTGAGAGAAGTGCATTATTCGCTCCTTCCTGCTCATTCTCAAATTACTATTTAGCGAGAGAAGTGCATTATTCGCTCCTTCCTCTTTCCTCATTTTAGTACTTTGGGGCTAATTAATACCTCTCGAGTACATCATTTTCCTTACATACTAACTTATAACTAAAATTGAAAATCGCCTCTAGGACATGGCCTCCTGTTTGCATAAAGATTATTCATGTAAATACAAGTCTACAACTTATTCTGTATTTTATTTTCCAGACGCGTTGTTTTAATACATAAGGTTTCCTTTCAGCACCGGTTAACGTCCGTAGTCAGTTCAGTTCCGTTCTTGTTACTCATTGGTTAATCCTGATCTCCAATGCCTTAGAATTTTCTTACAGCTGAAATTAACTTAATTCCTGGCGTTATAAAATTTTCTTAAATCTTGATGGTGGAACAAACCTTTGATTTTATTCGTGGCAGGGTCAGATAACAAATAGCTACCAATGTGTGGTTTCCTCATTATCACAAAGGGACCTTCATAAATGTGTTGCCACTTACGATTCTTCTTTAACAACAGGGATGGTTTAAAGTGAGTCCTGACTAAAACCTTTTCTCCTTCTTTGAAATCTATAACTCTGTTTACCTTCTTATCAAATGCCTTTTTTCGGAGGTTAGCATACGTTGTCAATGATATGAGAGCTTGCCTGATTTTTGCGTCTAGGTCCAATTCGTTGTCTTGTAACTTTGGAAGGGGGTCTATCCACTCATTCCTCTCTTTTGATCTTGACATTAACTCATGTGGCGTGAATCCGGTCGACAGATGAGGAAGGTGGTTCACAATCTGTTCGAATGGTGTTACGAAGTCTACCCACTTAGATTGCTTATTCGGAATGTACGTCCTTATAAATCTGTTAAATTCTTTGAAGATTCTTTCTGTCGGATTCGATTGCGGTCGAAACAGGGATATCAAAATTTGTTTGATTCCATGGCGAGCAAGAAATGCACGCCACGGGCGTGATGTGAAATTTGAAGCATTATCAGACAAGATTGATTCTGGAACCCCGAATCGTGGGAAATAATCATTTTCAATGCGACGAATTATTGGATTTGCACAAGAAGATTTTACTGCGTACAGTCTTATGTGCTTAGAAAAATTGTCCAGGATTGCTACTAAGTATTTAGCGCCTCCCCTACCGGTGGGTAGTGGACCTGCTAAATCAATACTAAGAAGCTGGTTTGGCCTTTCAGCAACTATTGGATTTAGTGGAATTGAAGTGGAAATGTTTAAGGATTTTGCCTTTTGACAGATGACACAGTTTCTCAATAATTTATGAATTCTCTGGTGTAGATTCGGAACATAACAGTAAGTCGAGATTTTCCTTTTACATTTTTCTGGTCCGTAGTGACCCCATGAAATGTGAGTGTACCACAGAGATGTTCAATGAAATTTCGAGGGATGCAAACACACCACCCCTCAGATGACTCAGACGTCTTATGAAATAGCACTTGGTTATGAACTTTATAAAACTTGGACAACTTGTGGGCTGGATTTTCGTGAAGAATTTGTCTAACCTTTTTCCATTTTGGATCTGTATTTTGAAGAATCTGAATCTGCCTACATAACTGAAGAAAATACTTTCTGTGAATTGGATCTTTCATTAACAAAACTTTATAATTAGACATTTGTTCCACCAGTTCGCTGGTTTCTAGTAAGCCCTCAGGTGAGCGAGAAAGTGCGTCTGCTATACCATTATCTTTACCTTTTATATATACAATGTCAAAGTCATATTCCTGCAGGAATAAGCACCATCGAGTAAGACGAGGGTGTTGCAACTTGCATGTAAGGAGGAATGATAAAGCTTGATGGTCTGAATAGACTTTAATTTTTCTTCCATAGATATAATAGTTAAATCGCCTAAAAGCCCATATTACGGCAAGTGCCTCCAACTCCGTAACCGAATAAGACTTCTCACACTCTGATAACACTCGACTCGCAAAGCTAATCACTTGGATTTGCTCGTGTCCATTTACTAATTGAATCTGGAAAAGACAAGCGCCGATACCCACAAAGGAAGCGTCTGCAGTAATACAAAATTCCTTATCCATCTGAGGATGATGGAGAATGTTACTGTTAACCAGACTGTCTTTAATTTTCTTAAATCCGTCTTGGCATTCCGGCGTCCAATTCCAATGTGAATTCTTTTTTAAAAGGTTGTGAAGAGCGGGATTGTTCAATACCTGATTAGGAACAAAAAGTCTGAAAAATGACGTAAGACCGATAAATCCTCTCAGTTGCCTTTTTGTAACAGGGGTTGGAAAGTATTTTATAGCAGACAATTTTTCCGGGTCGGGTTTAATTCCTTCAGGGGTGATGATGTGTCCTAAAAATTTAATTTCACTTTTTCCAAACTTGGATTTCTTAAGATTTGCTGTAACACCATACTCTCTGAATCGTTGAAATATCTTTTGCAGAAGGGCCACATGATCTTCCCAATTTTTCGATGCTACAAGAACGTCATCCACATAGACTGTTACCTCATCTAAAAGTTCAGGACCTAGTACATAGTCAAGGGCAGAAATAAAAATTCCGGAACTCACATTTAGTCCAAATGGTACAACTTTGAAATGGTAAGATCTACCTGCAAATATAAAGGCAGTGTACTTCCTTGACTCCTGCGCAAGTTTTACTTGCCAGTAACTGCTTTTCAAATCAAGGGTACTCAAATACTTAACTCCATGAAACTTCTGCAGATGCTCTTCAAGAGCCTCTGGTCTCGTTCTTATGGGTACTATAATTTTATTGATTAATCTTGCATCTAGGACTAGCCTTGCGCTACCATCTGATTTTAGCGCAGACAATAAAGGACTCGAATAAGGTGAATGAGATACTTCTATCACATTCCAGCGTAACATTTTCTTGATCTCGCATTTGACAGCTTCTCGTCTCGCATATGGAATGGAATAGCTTGTTCTACAGTAGGTTGAATGGGGCAGGACATCCATTCGATATTCAAATTCAATGGACTCACTAGCTTTACCGTATAATTCATTCTGACCGGGAATTAGGTCTTTATACTCATCGTCATTAACACTTTCAAGATCTGACATGTCTTCTGTCTGACTGTACTGTTGTCTTTTAGTCCATGGCCGTACTGCTATTTGAAGCACCCCAAAGTTTGTCTTCATCTTACTTCTTAACAAATTTACAGTTACTTGTTGCTGACTCGCTACTAGAGTACAGATTCCACACTCGATGTCAATTTTAGCTTTCGTCTGCCTCAAGAATTCCATACTCAGGATACATGGCACTGATAGGTTTTTAACAATAAGAAAAATGCACGTTACTGAAATAGACTCTATCTGGATTTGAAGCTGAGTCTGAAGATTTACACGTTCTGTTAGTGGACCAATTGCTCCCGATACGGTGCAACCTTGAATTGGAAGTGATAAAACTTTGCATACAGAGGATATTGGCTTAAATAAACATAAAGATAAGACATTTATATTAGCTCCTGTATCTACAATGGCTGTTACTGGTATGTTGGCAATTGATACTCTTATGGAAGCTTGAACTTGTTCGTCCCATACGTCATCATTGTCTTTCGTCTCAGTGTCTGCTACTAGATCATCCCGTAAGTTTGTCTCTTTGTCATACCTAATTGTTTTAATTTCGTGTGGACTAAGGGACAGGGTGCCCCCATTCAAACCTGCAGCATCATCTAGGAGGCTCAAAGGTGCTGCTTTTAATTTTCCGCTCGACGCTTACTTTCCTGCTGATTTATATTTCTTAATGTTTCTTCCGTCTGGAACTGGTGTTGGTTTTGTGGTAGGAACTCGGTTGGAAACGATTCTTGTTGTCCTGGCGTATTCGCTTGCGCATAATAAATTTGCGTATTATGCGGGCGTTTAGGCTTCAGAGTTCCCGAAGGTCCGTTCGCTTGTGGCTGAAAAGTATTTTGCTGTGGCTTGTGTTGACTGTAACCGTTAGTGAAAGGTGTACATTGGTGTCCACCTTGATTATGGCATTTATTTCTTTTCCACTGTCGATTTGAATCGTAAGACTGATCGTTTTGATAATTCCCGTTGATCGGTTGCGCGTTTCCATATTGCTGGGGCTGTTTGTTATAATGTGCATTTTCGTACTGAGGTGGTGACGAATTATATATTGGATTGTATCTCTTGCCGTTATTGTACTTATTTTTGTATTTGCTGTTGGAGTACGTAGTGTTTTTATTTTTGAAACCGTTGTGGGGTTGGTACTGGTTGTCGCTGTGACGCGCTTTCGCTCGGCCACCAGTGTTGCCTACGTATTCTGTATCGTGCTGGCCGCCTGCACTGAAGTGAGCGTTGCCAACATCAACTCTAGCGTCCTCGTAAATCAGATCTAACGAGTCTAACAAAGATAGGAAAGTGTCCGTATCGTCCTCAGACACGTTTACTAACTTTTCTCTGATCCCAATCGGTAGCTTAGTTTTTAGAATCATAATAACGTCTTTGGCGGTGATCGGCGAATCCCAGAACTTGATTTTCGCTAAATACTTTTCAAAATATCTTCTCAAACCACCGCGCTTGCTGTTAAACACTTCGGCGTTGTAAACCTCTTTTCTCAGGCGCTGCTGCACACCAGAACTCCAGAATTTAGCTAAAAACATCTGTTCAAACTCTTTGTAACTTTTACAAGAGTCGACCATTTCGGTTCCCCATAAGGCAGCATCGCCTACGATAAATCCACTAACGAATTGAATTCGCTATCGGTCACTCCAGCTATTCGGGAAAATTCCTGAAAAATTTCGGAGGAACACTATAGGATCAATTTCTCTTTTCTGTGGGTGAAAGGTCGGAAAAATACGATGTTTGATCACGCTTTCCTCCTGCATCAAACTGACAAAAGTGGGTGGGCTGGTAGTCTGGTTAACTTGTGCTTCTATAGAACTATGAGTTTGAGCGTTATCAAATGGTGAACGGTAGTGTACCTGCTGTTGTTCATTACTTCGTGGTGAATTATTCCACTCTCCTGACACGGAAGGTGGGGAATTTTCAATTTGACATTTTAGTGTACGAACTTCATCAACTATCTGTTGACGCCATTCAGGTAAATCTTGAGCTAACGTTCGTCTTATCTGGCCTAATTCTGACATCACCGTGTCTCCTGTTTTTCCAGGGGCTGCCAATATTTCAAAGGCCACGTTTTTGACCGTTCCCCTGAGTTCGTTCTTGACCTTGTTTTCTATGAATCCGTTTTTGTTTTTAATC
This sequence comes from Schistocerca americana, assembly GCF_021461395.2. NCBI lineage: Eukaryota > Metazoa > Arthropoda > Insecta > Orthoptera > Acrididae > Schistocerca > Schistocerca americana. Next base: position 11,293,583 of record NC_060121.1, on the reverse strand, counting down.
CACTCTTGGTAGTGGTCGGACAATGCTTCAGCATGTGCCTTAACAGTATTCTTTATTTGATCCTCTACATTAAGAGTCTCAATCTGTTTGGAAAGATCATCAACAACATTCTCGATCGTGTCTACTGCGGTTTTAACTCCTTTGACCTCATCAGAGATTGCAGTATAATCTTGTTTTAAGGTCGCAGCTTGTTTTTGATATTCTATCACTTTTGAATTTATCTCTCCCTGGGCTGCTTCAATTTTTTCATCTAACCGTTTTGAAATATCCTCTATTTTTGACTCTACTTGTGTGTCAATTTCTAGGCTCATGATCGTGATCTGACTACTGATTTGGCTTTGGACATTACCCAACAGGGTATTTTAATCAGCTGTTATGTCTGCCTTTAGTTCGGCCTTTACCGAATTTAACTGTGTATTTAGGTCATTTATCTCCGTTTGCAGATCTGTTTTTACTGAATTTATGTCTATTTTTAACGAATTTATTTCTGTTTTTACTGAATTTATGTCTTCTTTTACTGAGTTGCACAGATTTGTAAGGACCTGATTTTTATTATGCCGTCTTTCGGCCTTCTCTTTTTCTTCGTGGGCCTTTTCATCTAATCTTTCCTGTTTTTAGCTTTCGAACTTGCGTTCCATTATGGCTTCGATCATTGCAGCCAAGTCATTTTTTTCAAATGCGGGAATAGTTTGCACACTAGGACCAGCTTCTAAAACTTCGGTCGAGGCTGCTTCTGCTTCCGCTCGTGTACCTATCGCGCGTGATAGTAATGGATGGTGAGGTCCATTCGCATCACCGCTGTCGTCTGGTTTTGTTTGTGTGCGCTGTTTACCGTCAGCCATGGTCGTGAATTATTTGTCAAATGTCAAAATGCTACAGATACTGTTTGTCACTGCCGTCAGTCGTTTGTCTGTGACGTAGTGCTATGGCTTACTGGGACCTAAGATAAAATTTTAACTCTGGGTAACTGACGTTCATTTACGCCAAGAAGACAAGATGGTTCCTACTAATTACAAACAAATGAAATATCACACGTTTTACCCGTTTTCAGCGTAGTTATCCGCCATATCGTAATTTTTTTTATGCACTGACAACAATGGTACACTTTCACTGAATTTAACTACATAAGAATGGACTATGGACAAATTGAAATAAAGCTGTTTCAAGGCAAGGAAAGACAGGTTTACGTTCTGATCAACTCGAAAGATGCTACGTCACTACGAAAGCTTGGCTACTGCGTATAAAAATTTGACTTACTATGGCTGTCTTGATAATGATACAGCTGGATACTCGCGTTTTTTGGTAATTTCATCAATCGTTCTTCTGAATAAATTAAAAGGTTTTCCCACTTCTCTTTCTCAGTTGAATTGCATCCACATGAAAAAATGAAACAGTTATTAGAACAAGCACTGAAAAATTAATAAACACATACATGAAATGATTTTTGATCATGTCCCTGTTCGGGCGCCAAGTGTAGCGTTGCTCTTGGGGGACAAACAATAAAAAGAATTGTTACTTTTTTTTTTAATGTCGAAAAAGTGAATATTTTGGTGGGCCACTTGGCAACAGAATCAGAGATTTATTACGCTATTATAATAACATACGTTGACCATTAAATACCTGAATAAGAGCACCATATTGATATATATATATATATATATATGAGATCGCTCACAAGAAACATTATCATTTCTGTGCATTTTTATAGTCGCGATACAGTCATACCCGGAACAACACTAAGGGACCAGAAGATTTATAGACTTTAAAAGAAATGCAGCACTACACAATTAAAAAAAATTGGTTCAGAAATAATAGGAAAACGATAATGTTCCTTCTGCCTCATGCTGCGTTCGGCCCATCAGCGTGATCGTAATTTCTGATGATGAAGTAACACAAAATAATTAAGTTAAGTAAATGAGGAGATGGACTCATCAAGGTTAATTTACGAAAATAAGCACACTTATCTTTAACACACTTTTTTTTTAATGCTACATACCTTTTCATATTAAATTACAATAGATGACCATTGTGGTTAAATACTTTATACATAACAGTCAAAATGTCCTCTTGATGCTGTCTGTTCGATATCAGTTACTAGAAACTACATCTTTTCTGATTGTAAAAAATAACAATTAGCATATTCACTCAATATATACACATCAAATATAAAATACAGTTGTAGAACGCAGTAAGTCCACGTCCGCCTCTCATGGAATACAAACAGTAAAAGGTGAGGCGCCAAAAGCCTCATTTCCCTTGAAATAACAGAATTCTTTTTTATACCATTAATCGATACATGTACATAGAGATTTACTGGCACCGCGCAAGAATGACAAAGATAAAGAATAATGGATTCTGTCTCTGCTATGCGATGGTTCATTTCGTTTACTTTACAATTGTTCGATAACTTTAGGCCAACAGGCGTTTACTATTAAGCGTATATTAATGTTTGTGAGGCGAAAATTACTAATATTACAATGGTCAATGTGAATATCGAAGGGATACAGCAAACCTGCACTGGTGCATCGGAATCTAATACTGGTCTCCCAGGAGCCACTCAAAGCACAAACTCTTAGATGATTAACTCTTCTTGTACTGAAGTCGGCAGTCCGTTTTGTATTCAATCCCGATGCATTTCTGTGTTTCATGGTCAATGTGAAGGTCCAAGGGATACAGTAAACCTGCACTGGTGCATCGGAATCTAATACTGGTCTCCCAGGAGCTGCTCAACCCACAAAATCTTAGAAAATTCTCTCTCCTTGTACTTTAGTCGGAATTGTCCCTTTTGTATACAATTTCGATGCAATATCTGTGTTTGCTGGTCAATAAAAAGGTCCAAGGTATACAGTAAACCTCCACTGGGGCATCGGAATCTAATAGTGGTCTCCCAGGACTCGCTCAAAGCACAAACTCTTCGAAGATTCACTCTTCTTGTAATTAAGTCGGCATTGTCCCTCTTGTATTCAATCCCGAGCAATTTCTGTGTTTCATGCTCAATGTGAAGGTCCAATGGCTACAGAAAATATTCACTGGTGCATCGGAATCTAATACTGGTCTCCCAGGAGTCGCTCAAACCACAAACCCTTAAAAGATTAACTCTTCTAGCACTTAAGTTCTCATTGTCCTTTTTGTATTCAATCCCGATGCATTTTCTATGTTTCATGGTCAATGTGAAGGTCGAAGGGATACAGTAAACGTGCACTGGTGCATCGGAATGTAATATTGGTCTCCCAGGAGCCGCTCAAAGCACAAACTCTTAGATGATGAACTCTTCTTGTACTTAAGTCGGCAGTCCCATTTGTATTTAATCCCAATACAATTTCTGTGTTTCATGGTCAATGTGAAGGTCCAAGGGATACAGTAAACCAGCACTGGTGCATCAGAATCTAATACTGGTCTCCCAGGAACAGCTCAAAGCACAAACCGTTCGAAGATTCACTCTTCTTGTACTTAAGTTGGCATTGTCCCACTTGTATTCAATTCCGAGCAATTTCTGTGTTTCATGGTCAATGTGAAGGTCCAAGGGATACAGTAAACCTGCACTGGTGCATCGGAATCTAAACTGGTCTTCCATGAGCCGCTCAAACCACAAACCCTTAAAAGATTCACTCTTCTTGTACTTAAATCGGCATTGTGCATATTGTATTCATCCCCGATGCGATTTCTTTGTTTCATGGTCAATGTGAAGGTCCAAGGGATACAGTTAAACTGCACAGGTGCATCGTAATCATATACTGGACACTCAGGAACCGCTCAAATCCCTAACTCTTAGAGGATTCACTCTTCTTGTACTTATGTCGTTATCAACCCTTTTGTATTCAATCCCGATTCAATTTCTGTGTTTCATGGTCAATGTGAAGGTCCAAGGTATACAGAAAACCAGCACTGGTGCATCGGAATCTAATACTGGTCTCCCAGGAACCGTTCCAAGCACCAACCGTTCGAGGATTCACACTTCTTGTACTTAAGTCGGCATTGTCCCTCTTGTTTTCAATCCCGAGCAATTTCTGTGTTTCATGGTCAATGCGAAGGTCCAAGGGATACAGTAAACCTGCACAGGTCCATCGGAATCTTATACTGGACACCCAGGAGCCGCTCAAAGCTCAAACTCTTAGAAGATTCACTCTTCTTGTACTTCAGTCGGCATTGTCCCTTATGTATTCCATCCCGATGCTATTTCTGTGTTTCATGGTCAATGTGAAGGTCCGAGGGATACAGTAAACCTGCACTGGTGCATCGGAATCTAATACTGGTCTCCCAGGAGACGCTCAAAGCACAATCCCTTAGAAGATTCACTCTTCTTGTTCTTAAGTCGCCATTGTCCTTTTGTATTCAATCCCGATGCAATTACTGTGTTTCATGGTCAATGTGAAGGTCCAAGGGATACAGTAAACCTGCACTGGTGCATCGGAATCTAATACTGGTCTCCCAGGAGCTGTTCAAAACACAAACTCTTAGATGATTAACTCTTCTTGTACATAAGTAGGCTGTCCCTTTTCTATTCAATCTCGATGCAATTTCTGTGTATCATGGTAAATGTGAAGGTCCAAGGGATACAGTAAACTTGCACTGGCGCATCGGAATCTAATACTGGTCTCCCATGAGCCGCATAAAGCACAAACTCTTAGAATATTAACTCATCTTGTACTTAAGACGGCATTGGCATTTTGTATTCAATCCCGATGATATATCTGTGTTTCATGGTCAATGTGAAGGTACAAGGGATACAGTAAACCTGCACCTGTGAATCGCAATCTAATACTGGTGGCCCGCGGAGCCGCTCAAAGCACGAACTCTAATAAGATTCACTCTTCTTTTACTTATGTCGGCATTGTCCCTTTTTTTCTCAATCGTGATGAGATTTCTGTGCTTCATGGTCAATGTGAAGGTGCAAGGGATACAGTAAACCTGCACTGGTGCATCGGAATCTTATACTGGTCTCCCAGGTGCCGCTCAATACACAAACTCTTAGAGTATTAACTCTTCTCGTACTTAAGGCGGCATTGTGCATTTTGTATTCAATCCCAATGCAATTTGTGTGTTTCTTGGTCAATGAGAAGGTCCAAGGGAGAGTTTAAATCTGCACTGGTGCATCGGAATCTAATACTGGTATCCCAGGAGCCGCTCAAAGCTCAAACTCTGAAGAGATTCATTCTTCTTGTACTTAAGTCGGCATTGCCCCTTTTGTATAGATTCCCGATGCAATATCTGTGCTTCATGATCAGTGTGATGGACCGAGGGATACAGTAAACCTGCACTGGTGCATCGGAACCAAATAGTGGTTTCCCAAGAGCCGCTCAAAACACAAACTCTTAGAAGATTCACTCCTCTTGTACTTAAGACGGCATTGTCTCTTTTGTATTCAATCCCGATGCTATTTCTGTGTTTCATGGTCAATGTGAAGGTCCAAGGGATACAGTAAACCTGCACCTGTGCATCGCAATCTAATACTGGTGTCCCTGGAGCCGCTCAAAGCACAAACCCTAAGAAGATTCACTCTTCTTTTACTTATGTCGGCATTGTCCCTTTTGTTCTTAATCGCGATGAGATTTCTGTGCTTCATGGTCAATGTGAAGGTGCAAGGGATACAGTAAACCTGCACTGGTGCATCGGAATGTTGTACTGGTCTCCCAGGAGCCGCTCAATACACAAACTCTTAGAGTATTAACTCTTCTCGTACTTAAGGCGGCATTGTGCATTTTGTATTCAATCCCGATGCTATTTCTGTGTGTCTTGGTCAATGAGAAGGTCCAAGGGAGAGATTAAATCTGCACTGGTGCATCGGAATCTAATACTGGTATCCCAAGAGCCGTTCCGAGCACAAACCGTTCGAGGATTCACTCTTTTTGTACTTAAGTCGGCATTGTCCCTCTTGTTTTCGATCCCAAGCAATATCTGTGTTTCATGGTCAATGCGAAGGTCCAAGGGATACAGTAAACCTGCACAGGTCCATCGGAAACTTATACTGGACACCCAGGAGCCGCTCAAAGCTCAAACTCTTAGAAGATTCACTCTTCTTGTACTTCAGTCTGCATTGACCCTTATGTACTCCATCCCGATGCTATTTCTGAGTTTCATTGTCAATGTGAAGGTCCAAGGGATACAGTAAACCTGCACTGGTGCATCGGATTAGAACGCTGGTCTCCGAGGAGGCGCTCAAAGCACTAACTCTTAGAAAATTCACTTTTCTTGTACTATAGTTTAATATTGTGTATCTTGTATTCAATCCCGATGCAGTTTCTGTGTTTCATGGTCAATGTGAGCGTCCAATGAATACAGTAAACCTGCACTGGTGCATCGGAATCTAATACTGGTCTCTCAGGAGACGCTCAAAGCACAATCCCTTAGAAGATTCACTCTTCTTGTTCTTAAGTCGCCATTGTCCTTTTGTATTCAATCCCGATGCGATTTCTGTGTTTCATGGTCAATGTGAAGGTCCAAGGGGTACAGTAAACCTGCACTGGTGAATCGGAATCTAATACTGGTCTCCCAGGAGCTGTTCAAAACACAAACTCTTAGATGATTAACTCTACTTGTACATAAGTAGGCTGTCCCTTTTCTATTCAATCCCGATGCAATTTCTGTGTATCATGGTAAATGTGAAGGTCCAAGGGATATAGTGAACCTGCACTGGCGCATCGGAATCTAATACTGGTCTCCCATGAGCCGCTCAATACACAAACTCTTAAAATATTAACTCATCTTGTACTTAAGACGGCATTGCGCGTTTTGTATTCAATCCCGATCTAATATCTGTGTTTCATGGTCAATGTGAAGGACCAACCGATACAGTAAACCAGCACTGGTGCATCGGAATCTAATACTGGTCTCCCATGAGCCGCTCAAACCACAAACTCTTAGAAGATTCACTCTTCTTGTACTTAAGTCGGCATTGGCATTTTGTATTCAATCCCGATGATATATCTGTGTTTCATGGTCAATGTGAAGGTCCAAGGGATACAGTAAACTTGCACCTGTGCATCGCAATCTAATACTGGTGTCCCAGGAGCCGCTCAAAGCACAAACCCTAGAAGATTCACTCTTCTTTTACTTTTTTCGGCATTGTCCCTTTTGTTCTTAATCCCAATGAGTTTTCTGTGCTTCATGGTCAATGCGAAGGTGCAAGGGATACAGTAAACCTGCACTGGTGCATCGGAATCTTATACTGGTCTCCCAGGAGCCGCTCAATACACAAACTCTTAGAGTATTAACTCTTCTCGTACTTAAGGCGGCATTGTGCATTTTGTATTCAATCTCGATGCAATTTCTGTGTTTCTTGGTCAATGAGAAGACCCAAGGGAGAGATTAAATCTGCACTGGTGCATCGGAATCTAATACTGGTATCCCAGGAGCCGCTCAAACCACAAATTCTGGAGAGATTCATTCTTCTTGTACTTAAGTAGGCATTGCCCCTTTTGTATAGAATCCCGATGCAGTATCTGTGCTTCATGATCAGTGTGATGGACCAAGGGATACAGTAAACCTGCACTGGTGCATCGAAACCAAATAATGGTCTCCTAAGAGCCGCTCAAACCACAAACTCTTAGAAGATTCACTCCTCTTGTACTTAAGACGGCATTGTCTCTTTTGTATTCAGTCCCGATGCTATTTCTGTGTTTCATGGTCAATGTGAAAGTCCAAGGGATACAGTAAACCTGCACAGATGCATCGGAATGTAATACTGGGTACCCAGGAGCCGCTCAAAGCTCAAACTTTTAGGAGATACACTCTTCTTTTACTTAAGTCGGCTTGACCCTTTTGTATTCAATCCCGATGCAATTTCTCTGTTTCATGTTCAATGTGAAGGTCCATGGGATATAGTAAACCCGCACTGATGCATCGGAACCTGTTACTGGTCTCCTATAATCCGCTCAAACCACAAACCCTTAGAAGATTCACTCTCCTTGTACTTAAATCGGCATTGTGCATATTGTATTCATCCCCAATGCAATTTCTTTGTTTCATGGTCAAGGTGAAGGTCCAAGGGATACAGTTAAACTGCACAGGTGCATCGTAATCTAATACTGGACACTCAGGAACCGCTCAAATCCCTAACTCTTAGAGGATTCACTCTTCTTGTACTTATGTCGTTATTAACCCTTTTGTATTCAATCCCGATTCAATTTCTGTGTTTCATGGTCAATGTGAAGGTTCAAGGGATACAGTTAACCTGCGTTGGTGCATCAGAATCTAACACTGGTATCCCAGGAGCCGCTCAAACTATAAACTCTGAAGAGATTCACTCTTCTTAGACTTAAGTCGGCATTGTCCCATTTGTATTCAATCCCGACGCAATATCTGTGTTTCATGAACAATGTGATGGACCAAGGGATACAGTAAACCTGCACTGGTGCATCAGAACCTAATACAGGTCTCCCAGAAGCTGCTCAAAACACAAACTCTTAGAAGTTTCACTCCTCTTGTACTTAAGTCAGCACTGTCTCATTTGTATTCAATTTCGATGCAATATCTGTGTCTCATGGTCAGTGTGAAGGTCCAAGGGATACAGGTAACCAGGACTGGTACATCGAAATGTAATACTGTCTCCCAGGAGCCGCACAAAACACAAATCCTTATAAGATTCACCCTTCTCATACTTAAGTTGGCATTGTCCCTGTTGTATTCAATCCCGATGCAAATTCTGAGTTCCATGGTCAATGTGAAGGTCCAAGGGATACAGTAAACGTGCACAGGTGCATCGGAATGTAATGCTGGACACCCAGGAGCCGCTCGAAGCTCAAACTCTAAGAAGATTGACTCTTCTTGTACTTAAGTTGGCACTGTGCATTTTGTATTCAATCCCGATGCAATTTCTGTTTTTCATTGTCAATGAGAAGGTCCAAGGGAAACAGTAATCCTGCACTGGTGCATCGGAACCTGATACTGGTCTCCCAGGAGCCGCTCAAAGCACAAACCCTGAAAAGATTCACTCTCCTTGTACTTATGTCGGCATTGTCCCTGTTGTATTCAATCCCGATGCAATTTCTGTGTTCCATGGTCAACACGAAGGTGCAAGGGATACAGTAAACCTGCACAGGTGCATCGGAATGTAATGCCGGACACGCAGGAGCCGCTCAAAACTCAAACTTTTAGAAGATTCACTCTTCTTGTACTTTAGTTGGCATTGTGCATTATGTATTCAATCCCGGTGCAATATCTGTGTTTCATGGTCAATGTGAAGGTACAAGGGATACAGTAAACCTGCACTGATGCATCGGAATCTAATACTGGTCCCCCAGCAGCCTTTCAAAGCACGAACTCTTAGAAGATTCACTCTTCTTGTATCTAAGTCAGCATTGTCCCTTTTGTACTCAATCCCGACGCAATTTCTGTGTTTCATGGTCAATATGACGGTCCAAGGGATACAGTAAACCAGCACTGGTGCAACGGAATCAAATACTGGTCTCCCAGGAGCAGCTCAGAGCAGAAAGTCTTAGAAGATTCACTCTTCTTGTACTTAAGTCGGCATTGTGCCTTATGTATTCATTCCTGGTGCAATTTCTGTGTTTCATGGTCAATGTGAAGGTACAAGGGATACATTAAACCTGCACCTGTGCATCGCAATCTAATAGTGGTCTCCCAGGAGCCGCTCAAAGCACAAACCCTAAGAAGATTCACTCTTCTTGTACTTATGTCGGCATTGTCCCTTTTGTTCCCAATCCCGATGCGATTTCTGTGCTTCATGGTCAATGTGAAGGTCCAAGGGATACAGTAAACTATCACAGGTGCATCGGAATCTAACACTGGTCTTCCAGGAGCCGCTCAATACACAAACTCTTAGAATATTAACTCTTCTCGTACTTAAGGCGGCATTGTGGCTTTTGTATTCAATCCCGTTGCAATTTCTGTGTTTCTTGGTCAATGAGAAGGCCCAAGGGAGCGATTAAACCTGCACTGGTGCATCGGAATCTAATACTGGTATCCCAGGAGCCACTCAAAGCACAAACTCTGAAGAGATTCATTCTTCTTGTACTTATGTCGGCAATGTCCCTTTTGTATTCAATCCCGATGCAATATCTGAGCTTCATGATGAAAGTGATGGACCAAGGGATACAGTAAACCTACACTGGTGCATCGGAACCAAATACTGGCTGCCAAGAGCCGCTCAAACACAAACTCTTAGAAAGTTCACTCCTCTTGTACTTAAGACGGCATTGTCACTTTTGTATTCAATCCCGATGCTATTTCTGTGTTTCATGGTCAATAAGAAAGTCCAAGGGATACAGGAAACCTGCACTGGTGCAACGGAATCAAATACTGGTCTACCAGGAGCCGCCCAGAGCAGAAACTCTTAGAAGATTCACCCTTCTTGTACTTAAGTCGGCATTGTGCATTATGTATTCAATCCCGAAGCAATTTCTGTGTGTCATGGTCAATGTGAAGGTCCAAGGGATACAGTAAACCAGCACTTTTGCATCCGAATCTAATACTGGTCTCCCAGGAGCCGCTCAAATCACAGCCTCTTAGAAGATTCACTCTTCTTGTACTTAAGTCGGCATTGACCCATTTGTATTCAATCCCGATGCAATTTCTGTGTTTCATGGTCAATGTGAAGGTCCAAGGGATACAGTAAATCTGCAATGGTGCATCGGAATATTATTCTGGTCTCCCAGGAGCCGCTCAATACACAAAATCTTAGAATATTAACTCCTCTTGCACTTAAGGCGGCAATGTGCCTTTTGTATTCAATCCCAATGCAATTTCAGTGTTTCATGGTCAATGTGAAGGTCCAAGGGATACAGGTAAGCAGGGCTGGTGCATCGAAATCTAATACTGGTCTCCCAGGAGCCGCTCAAAGCACAAACTCTTAGAAGATTCACCATTCTTGTACTTAAGTCGGCATTGTCCCTTTTGTATTCAATCGCGATGCACTTTCTGTGTTTCATGGTCAATGTGAAGGACCAAGTTATACAGTAAACCTGCACCGGTGCATCGGAATCTAACACTGGTATCCCAGGAGCCGCTCAAACCACATACTCTTAGAAGATTCACTTTTCTTGCAATAAAGTCGGCATCGTGAATAATGTATTCAATCATGAAGCAATTTCTGTGTGTCGTGGTCAATGTGAATGTCCAAGGGATACAGTAAACCAGCACTGGTGCATCGGAATCTAATACTGGTCTCCCATGAGTCGCTCAAACCACACACCCTTAGAAGATTCACTCTGCTTGTACTTAATTCGGCATTGGCATTTTGTATTCAATCCCGATGCTATTTCTGTGTTTCATGGTCAACGTGAAGGTCCAAGGGATACTGTAAACCTACACTGGTGCATCGGAATGTAATACTGGTCTCCGAGGAGCCGCTCAAAACACAAACTCTTTGAAAAATCACTCTTCTTGCACTTAAGTTGGCATTGTGCATTTTGTATTCAATCCCGATGCAATTTCTGTGTTTCATAGTCAATGTGAAGGTCCAAGGGATACAGTAAACCTGCACTTGTGCATCGCAATCTAATACTGGTCTCCCAGGAGCCGCTCAATGCACAAACCCTTTTGAAGATTCACTCTTCTTGTACTTATGTCGGCATTGTCGCTTTTGTTCTCAATCCCGATGCGATTTCTGTGTTTCATGGTCAATGTGATGGTCCAAGGGATACAGTAAGTCAGCACTGATGCATCGGAATCTAACACTGATATTCCAGGAGCCGCTCAAACCACAAACTCTTAGAAGATTCACTTTTCTTGTACTAAAGTCGGCATCGTGAATAATGTATTCAACCCCGAAGCAATTTCCGTGTGACGTGGTCAATGTGAATGTCCAAGGGATACAGTAAACCAGCACTGGTGCATCGGAATCTGATACCGGTCTCCCATGAGTCGCTCAAACCACAAACCCTTAGTAGATTCACTCTTCTTGTACTTAATTCGGCATTGGCATTTTCTATTCAATCCCTAAGCTATTTCTGTGTTTCATGGTCAATGTGAAGGTCCAAGGGATACTGTAAACCTGCACTGGTGCATCGGAATGTAATACTGGTCTCCGAGGAGCCGCTCAAATCACAAACTCTTTGAAAAATCACTCTTCTTGCACTTAAGTCGGCATTGACCCATTTGTATTCAATCCCGATCCAATTTCTGTGTTTCGTGGTGAATGTGAAGGTCGAAGGGTTACAGTAAACCTGCACCGGTGCATCGGAAACTTATACTGGTCTCCCAGGAGCCGCTCAACACACAAACTCTTAGAATATTAACTCTTCTTGTACTTAGGGAGGCATTGTGCTTTTTCACTCAATCCCGATTCAATTTCTGTGTTTATTGGTCAATGTGAAGGTCCAAAGGAGAGATTAAACCTGCACTGGTGCATCGGAATCTAATACCGGTATCCCAGGAGCCGCTCAAAGCACAAACTCTGAGGAGATTCATTCATCTTGTACTTAAGTCGGCATTGTCCCTTTTGTATTCAATCCCGATGCAATGACTGTGTTTCATGGTCAATGTGAAAGTCCAAGGGATACCGTAAACCGACACTGGTGTAACGGATTCAAATACTGGTCTCCCAGCAGCCGATCAGAGCAGAAACCCTTAGAAGATTCACTCTTCTTGTACTTAAGTCGGCATTGTCCCTTATATATTCAATCCCGAAGCAATTTCTGTGGGTCATGGTCAATGTGAAGGTCTAAGGGAAACAGCAAACCAGCACTGGTGCATCGGAATCTAATACTGGTCTCCCAAGAGCCGCCCAAAACGCAAACTCTTAGAAGGTTCACTCCTCTTGTACTTAAGTCGGCATTGTCTCTTTTGTATTCAATCCCGATTCAATTTCTGTGTTTCATGGTCAATGTGAAGGTCCAAGTGATACAGTAAACCTGCACTGGTGCATCGGCATCTAACACTGGTCACCAAGGAGCCGCTCTAACCACAAACTCTCAGAAAATTCACTCTTCTTGTGCTTAAGTCGGCATTGTCCCTTTTGTATACAATCCCGATGCAATGACTGTGTTTCATGGTCAATGTGAAAGTCCAAGGGATACCGTAAACCGGCACTGGTGTAACGGATTCAAATACTGGTCTCCCAGCAGCCGATCAGAGCAGAAACTCTTAGAAGATTCACTCATCTTGTACTTAAGTCGGCATTGTCCCTTATAAATTCAATCCCGAAGCAATTTCTGTGGGTCATGGTCAATGTGAAGCTCTAAGGGATACAGCAAACCAGCACTGGTGCATCGGAATCTAATACTGGTCTCCCATGAGCCGCTCTAACCACAAACTCTCAGAAAATTCACTCTTCTGGCACTTAAGTTGGCATTGTGCATTTTGTATTCAATCCCGATGCAATTTCTGTGTTTCATGGTCAATGTGAAGGTCCAAGGGATACAGTAAATCTGCAATGGTGCATCGGAATATTATTCTGGTCTCCCAGGAGCCGCTCAATACACAAAATCTTAGAATATTAACTCCTCTTGCACTTAAGGCGGCAATGTGCCTTTTGTATTCAATCCCAATGCAATTTCAGTGTTTCATGGTCAATGTGAAGGTCCAAGGGATACAGGTAAGCAGGGCTGGTGCATCGAAATCTAATACTGGTCTCCCAGGAGCCGCTCAAAGCACAAACTCTTAGAAGATTCACCATTCTTGTACTTAAGTCGGCATTGTCCCTTTTGTATTCAATCGCGATGCACTTTCTGTGTTTCATGGTCAATGTGAAGGACCAAGTTATACAGTAAACCTGCACCGGTGCATCGGAATCTAACACTGGTATCCCAGGAGCCGCTCAAACCACATACTCTTAGAAGATTCACTTTTCTTGCAATAAAGTCGGCATCGTGAATAATGTATTCAATCATGAAGCAATTTCTGTGTGTCGTGGTCAATGTGAATGTCCAAGGGATACAGTAAACCAGCACTGGTGCATCGGAATCTAATACTGGTCTCCCATGAGTCGCTCAAACCACACACCCTTAGAAGATTCACTCTGCTTGTACTTAATTCGGCATTGGCATTTTGTATTCAATCCCGATGCTATTTCTGTGTTTCATGGTCAACGTGAAGGTCCAAGGGATACTGTAAACCTACACTGGTGCATCGGAATGTAATACTGGTCTCCGAGGAGCCGCTCAAAACACAAACTCTTTGAAAAATCACTCTTCTTGCACTTAAGTTGGCATTGTGCATTTTGTATTCAATCCCGATGCAATTTCTGTGTTTCATAGTCAATGTGAAGGTCCAAGGGATACAGTAAACCTGCACTTGTGCATCGCAATCTAATACTGGTCTCCCAGGAGCCGCTCAATGCACAAACCCTTTTGAAGATTCACTCTTCTTGTACTTATGTCGGCATTGTCGCTTTTGTTCTCAATCCCGATGCGATTTCTGTGTTTCATGGTCAATGTGATGGTCCAAGGGATACAGTAAGTCAGCACTGATGCATCGGAATCTAACACTGATATTCCAGGAGCCGCTCAAACCACAAACTCTTAGAAGATTCACTTTTCTTGTACTAAAGTCGGCATCGTGAATAATGTATTCAACCCCGAAGCAATTTCCGTGTGACGTGGTCAATGTGAATGTCCAAGGGATACAGTAAACCAGCACTGGTGCATCGGAATCTGATACCGGTCTCCCATGAGTCGCTCAAACCACAAACCCTTAGTAGATTCACTCTTCTTGTACTTAATTCGGCATTGGCATTTTCTATTCAATCCCTAAGCTATTTCTGTGTTTCATGGTCAATGTGAAGGTCCAAGGGATACTGTAAACCTGCACTGGTGCATCGGAATGTAATACTGGTCTCCGAGGAGCCGCTCAAATCACAAACTCTTTGAAAAATCACTCTTCTTGCACTTAAGTCGGCATTGACCCATTTGTATTCAATCCCGATCCAATTTCTGTGTTTCGTGGTGAATGTGAAGGTCGAAGGGTTACAGTAAACCTGCACCGGTGCATCGGAAACTTATACTGGTCTCCCAGGAGCCGCTCAACACACAAACTCTTAGAATATTAACTCTTCTTGTACTTAGGGAGGCATTGTGCTTTTTCACTCAATCCCGATTCAATTTCTGTGTTTATTGGTCAATGTGAAGGTCCAAAGGAGAGATTAAACCTGCACTGGTGCATCGGAATCTAATACCGGTATCCCAGGAGCCGCTCAAAGCACAAACTCTGAGGAGATTCATTCATCTTGTACTTAAGTCGGCATTGTCCCTTTTGTATTCAATCCCGATGCAATGACTGTGTTTCATGGTCAATGTGAAAGTCCAAGGGATACCGTAAACCGACACTGGTGTAACGGATTCAAATACTGGTCTCCCAGCAGCCGATCAGAGCAGAAACCCTTAGAAGATTCACTCTTCTTGTACTTAAGTCGGCATTGTCCCTTATATATTCAATCCCGAAGCAATTTCTGTGGGTCATGGTCAATGTGAAGGTCTAAGGGAAACAGCAAACCAGCACTGGTGCATCGGAATCTAATACTGGTCTCCCAAGAGCCGCCCAAAACGCAAACTCTTAGAAGGTTCACTCCTCTTGTACTTAAGTCGGCATTGTCTCTTTTGTATTCAATCCCGATTCAATTTCTGTGTTTCATGGTCAATGTGAAGGTCCAAGTGATACAGTAAACCTGCACTGGTGCATCGGCATCTAACACTGGTCACCAAGGAGCCGCTCTAACCACAAACTCTCAGAAAATTCACTCTTCTTGTGCTTAAGTCGGCATTGTCCCTTTTGTATACAATCCCGATGCAATGACTGTGTTTCATGGTCAATGTGAAAGTCCAAGGGATACCGTAAACCGGCACTGGTGTAACGGATTCAAATACTGGTCTCCCAGCAGCCGATCAGAGCAGAAACTCTTAGAAGATTCACTCATCTTGTACTTAAGTCGGCATTGTCCCTTATAAATTCAATCCCGAAGCAATTTCTGTGGGTCATGGTCAATGTGAAGCTCTAAGGGATACAGCAAACCAGCACTGGTGCATCGGAATCTAATACTGGTCTCCCATGAGCCGCTCTAACCACAAACTCTCAGAAAATTCACTCTTCTGGCACTTAAGTTGGCATTGTGCATTTTGTATTCAATCCCGATGCAATTTCTGTGTTTCATGGTCAATGTGAAGGGCCAAGGGATACAGTAAACCAGCACTGGTTTATCGGAATCTAATACTGGTCTCCCAGGAGCCGCGCAAATCACAATTTCTTACAAAGTTCCCTCTTCTTGTACTTAAGTCGGCATTGACCCATTTGCATTCAATCCCGATGCAATATCTGTGACCCATGGTCAATGGGAAGGTCCAAGGGATACAGTAAACCTGCGCTGGTGCATCGGAAACTTATATTGGTCTCCCAGGAGCCGCTCACTACACAAACTCTTAGAATATTAACTCTGCTTGTACTTAAGGCGGCATTGTGCGTTTTGTATTCAATCCCGATGCAATATCTATGTTTCTGGGTCAATGTGAAGGTCCAAGAGAGAATAAACCTGCACTGGTGCATCGGAATCTAATACTGGTATCTCAGGAGCCACTCAAAGCACAAACTCTGAAGAGATTCATTCTTCTTGTACATAAGTCGGCATTGTTCCTTTTGTATTCTATCCCGATGCAACTTCTGTGTTTCATGGTCAATGTGAAGGTCCAAGTAATACAGTAAACCTGCACTGGTGCATCGGAATCTAACACTGGTCTCCCAGGAGCCGCTGAAACTACAAACTCTTAGAAAATTCACTCTTCTTAAACTTAAGTCGGCATTGTCCATTTTGTATTCAATCCCGATGCAATGACTGTGATTCATGGTCAATGTGAAAGTCCAAGGGATACAGTAAACCTGCACTGGTGCAACGGAATCAAATACTGGTCTCCTAGGAGCCGCTCAGAGCAGAAACTCTTAGAAGATTCACTCTTCTTGTACATAAGTCGGATTTTTGCCTTATGTATTCAGTCCCGAAGCAATTTCTGTGTGTCATGGTCAATGTGAAGGTCCAAGGGATACAGTAAACAAGCCCAAGTGCATCAGAATCTAATACTGGTCTCGGAGGAGCCGCTCAAAGCACAAACTCTTAGAAAATTCAGTCTTCTTGTACTTAAGTTGGCATTGTGCATTTTTTTTCCAATCGCGATGTAATTTATGTGTTTCATGGTCAGTGTGAAGGTCCAAGCGAGACAGTAAACCTGCACAGGTGCATCGGAATCTAATACTGGACACCCAGGAGCCGCTCAAAGCTCATACTCTTAGAAGATTCACCCTTTTTGTACTTAAGTCGGCATTGTCCCTTATGTATTCCATCCCGATGCAATATCTGTGTTTCATGGTCAATGTGAAGGTCCGAGGGATACAGTAAACCTGCACTGGTGCATCGGAATCTAATACTGGTCTCCCAGGAGCCGCCCAAACCACAAACTCTGAGAAAATTTACACTTCTTGTACTTAAGTCGGCTTGACCCTTTTGTATTCAATCCCGATGCAATTTCTCTGTTACATGGTCAATGTGAAGGTCCATGGGATACAGTAAACCCGCACTGGTGCATCGGAATCTATTACTGGTCTCCCATGAGCCGCTCAAACCACAAACCCTTAGTAGATTCACTCTTCTTGCACTTAAGTTGGCATTGTGCATTTTATATTCAATCCCGATGCAATTTCTGTGTTTCATGGTCAGTGTGAAGGTCCAAGGGATACAGTAAACCTGCACAGATGCATCGGAATCTAATACTGGACACCCGGAGCCGCTCAAAGCACAAACTCTTAGAAAATTCACTCATCTTGTACTTAAGTTGGCATTGTGCATTTTGTATTCCATTCCGATGCAATTTCTGTGTTTCATGGTCAATGTGAAGGTCCAAGGGAGAGAGTAAACCTGCACTGGTGCATCGGAATCTAATACTGGTATCCCAAGAGCCGCTCAAAGCACATACGCTGAAGAGATTCATTCTTCTTGTACTTAAGTCGGCTTTGTCCCTTTTGTATTCAATCCCGATGCAATATCTGTGCTTCATGATTAATGTGATCTACGAAGGGATACAGTAAACCTGCACTTGTGCATCGCAATCTAATACTGGTCTCCCAGGAACCACTCAAAGCACAAACTCTTAGAAGATTCACCCTTCTTGTACTGAAGTCGGCATTGTCCATTTTGTATTCAATCAAGATGCAATTTCTGTTTTTCATGGTCAATGTGAAGGTCCAAGCGAGACAGTAAACCTGCACAGGTGCATCGGAATCTAATACTGGACACCCAGGAGCCGCTCAAAGCTCATACTCTTAGAAGATTCACTCTTTTTGTACTTAAGTCGGCATTGTACCTATCTATTCCATCCCGATGCAATTCCTGTGCTTCATGGTCAATGTTAAGGGCCAGGGGATACAGTAAACCGCCACTGGTGCATCGGAATCTAATACTGGTCTTTGAGGATCCGCTTAAAGCACAAACTCTTTGAAAATTCACTCTTCTTGTACTTAAGATGGCATTGTGTATTTTGTTTTCAATCCCGTCGCATTTTCTGTTTTTCATGGTCGATGTGAAGGTGCGAGGGATTCAGTATACCAGCACTGGTGCTTTGGAATCTAATACTGGTCTCCCAGGAGCCGCTCGAAGCACAAACTTTTAGAAATTTAACTCTTCTTGTACTTAAGTCGGCATTGTGCCTTTTATATTCAATCCCGAAGCAATTTCTGTGGTTAATGGTCAATGTGAAGGTCTAAGGGATACAGCAAACAAGCACTGGTGCATCGGAATCTAATACTGGTCTCCCATGAGCCGCTCAAACCACAAACCCTTAGAAGATTCACTCTTCTTATACTTAAGTCGACATTGGCATTTTGTATTCAATCCCGATGCTATTTCTGAGTTTCATGGTCAAATTGAAGGTCCAAGGGATACAGTAAACCAGCACTGGTGCATCGGAATCTGATACTGGTCTCCGAGGAGCTGCTGAAAACATAAACTCTTTGAAAATTCACTTTTCTTGCACTTAAGTTGGCATTGTGCATTTTGTATTCAATCCTGATGCAATTTCTGTGTTTCATGGTCAATGTGAAGGTCCAAGGGATACAGTAAACCTGCAATTGTGCATCGCAATCTAATACTGGTCTCCCTGGAGCCGCTCAATGCACAAACCCTTTGAAGATTCACTCTTCTTGTACTTATGTCGGGATTGTCCCTTTTGTTCTCAATCCCGATGCGATTTCTGTGTTTCATATTCAGTGTGAAGGTCCAAGGGATACAGTAAACCAGCACTGGTGCATCGTAATCTAATACTGGCCTCCCAGGAGCCGCGCAAATCACAATCTCTTGGAAGATTCCCTCTTCTTGTACTTAAGTCGGCATTGACCCATTTTTATTCAATCCCGATGCAATATCTGTGTTTCATGGTCAATGGGAAGGTCCAAGGGATACAGTAAACCTGCGCTGGTGCATCGGAAACTTATATTGGTCTCCCAGGAGCCGCTCACTACACAAACTCTTAGAATATTAACTCTGCTTGTACTTAAGGCGGCATTGTGGCTTTTGTATTCAATCCCGATGCAATTTCTGAGTTTCTTGGTCAATGTGAAGGTCCAAGGGAGAGAATAAACCTGCACTGGTGCATCGGAAACTAATACTGGTATCCCAGGAGCCGCTCAAAGCACAAACTCTGAAGAAATTCATTCTCCTTGTACTTAAGTCGGCATTGTCCCTTTTGTATTCCATCCCGATGCAACCTCTGTGTTTCATGGTCAATGTGAAGGTCCAAGTGATACAGAAAACCTGCACTGGTGCATCGGAATCTAACACTGGCCTCCCAGGAGCCGCTCAAACTGCAAACTCTTAGGAAAGTCACTCTTCTTAAACTTAAGTCGGCATTGTCGATTTTGTATTTTATCCCGATGCAATCAGTGTGTTTCATGGTCAATGTGAAAGTCCAAGGGATACAGTAAACCTGCAGTGGTGCAACGGATTCAAATACTGGTCTCCTAGGAGCCGCTCTGAGCAGAAACTCTTAGAAGATTCACGCTTCTTGTACATAAGTCGGATTTGTGCCTTATGTATTCAGTCCCGAAGCAATTTCTGTGTGTCATGGTCAATGTGAAGGTCCAAGGGATACAGTAAACTAGCACAGGTGCATCGGAATCTAATACTGGTCTCCGAGGAGCAGCTCAAAGCACAAACTCTTAGAAAATTCATTCTTTTTGTACGTAAGTTGGCATTGTGCATTTTGTATTCAATCGCGATGCAATTTATGTGTTTCATGGTCGATGGGAAGGTCCACGGGATACAGTAAACCTGCTCTGGTGCATCGGAAACTAACACTGGTCTCCCAGGAGCGGTCCAAACCACAAACTCTGAGAAAATTTACTCTTCTTGTACTTAAGTCGGCTTGACCCTTTTGTATTCAATCCCGATGCAATTTCTCTGTTACATGAGCAATGTGAAGGTCCATGGGATACAGTAAACCTGCACAGGTGCATCGGAATATAATACTGGACACCCAGGAGCCGCTCAAAACTCAAACTCTTAGAAGATATACTCTTTTTGCACTTAAGTCGGCATTGTCCCTATGTATTCCATCCCGATGCAATTCCTGTGTATCATGGTCAATGTTAAGGGCCAAGGGATACAGTAAACCCCCACTGGGTCATCGGAATCTAATACTGGTCTCCGAGGAGCCGATGAAAGCACAAACTCTAAGAAAATTCACTCTTCTTGTACTTAAGTTGGCATTGTGCATTTTGTATTCCATCCCGATGAAATTTCTGTGTTTCAAGGTCAATGTAAAGGTCCAAGGGATACAGTAAACCTGCACAGGTGCATCGGAATGTAATACTGGACACTCAGGAGCCGCTCAAAGCACATACTCTTAGAGGATTCACTCTTCTTGTACTGAAGTCGCCATTGTCCCTTATGTATTCAATCCCGTGCAATTTCTGTGTTTCATGGACAATGTGAAGGTCCAAGGGATACAGTAAACCTGCACTGGTGCATCGGAATCTAACACTGGTCTCCCAGGAGCCGCTGAAACCACAAACTCTTAGAAAATTCACTCTTCTTGTACTTCAGTCGGCATTGTCCCTTTTGTATACAATCCCGATGCAATTTCTGTGTTTCACGGTCAATGTGAAGGTACAAGGGATATAGTCAACCTGCACTGGTGCAACGGAATCTAATACTGGTCTCCCAGGCGCCGCTCAGAGCAATAACTCTTAGAAGATTCACTCTTCTTTCACTTAAGTCAGCATTGTGCATTTTGTAATCAATCCCGATGCAATATCTGTGTCTCATGGTCAATGTGAAGGTAATAGGGATACAGTAAACCTGCATTGGTGCAACATAATCTAATACTAGTCTCCAATGAGCCGCAAAACCACAAACCCTTAGAAGATTCACTCTTCTTGTACATAAGTCGGCATTGGCATTTTGTATTCAATCTCGATGCTATTTCTGTAATTCATGGTCAATGTGAAGGTCCAAGGGATCAGTAAAGGTGCACAGGTGCATCGGAATGTAATACTGGACACTCAGGAGCCGCTCAAAGCACATACTCTTAGAGGATTCACTCTTCTTGTACTTAAGTCGTCATTGTCCCTTATGTATTCGATCCCGATGTAATTTCTGTGTTTCATGGTCAAGGTGAAGGTCAAAGGGATACAGTAAACGTGCACTGGTGCATCGGATTCTAATATAGGTCTCCCAGGAGCCGCTCAAACCACAAACTCGTAGAAGATTCACTCTTTTTGTACATAAGTTGGCATTGTGCATTTTGTATTCAATTCGATTCAATTACTGTGTTTCATGGTCAATGTGAAGGTCCAAGGGATACAGTAAACTTGCACTGGTGCAACGGAATCTAATACTGGTCTCCCAGGAGCCGCTCAAAGCACAAACTCTTAGAAGATTTACTCTCCTTGTACTTAAGTCGGCATTGTCCCTTTTGTACTCAATGCCAATGCAATTTTTGTGCTTCATGGTCAATGTGAAGGTCCAAGGTATACAGTAAACCTGCGCTGGTGCATCGGAGTCTAATACTGGTCTCCCAGGAACCAGTAAAAGCACAAACTCTTAGAAGATTCACTGTTTATGTACTTAAGTCGGCATTGTCCTTTTCGTATTCAATGCCGATGCAATTTCTGTGTTTCATTGTCAATGTAAAGGTCCAAGGTACACAGTAAACCTGAAGTGGTGCATCAGAATCTGATACTTGTCTCCCAGGAGCCGCTCAAAGCCCAAACTCTTAGATTATTCACTCATCTTGTACGTTTGTCGTCATTATGCCATTTGTATTCAATTCGATGCAATTTCTGTGTTTCATGGTAAATGAGACGGTCTAGGGGATACAGTAAATCTGCACTGGTGCATAGGAATCTAATACTGGTCTCCCATGAGCCGCTCAAACCACAAACCCTTAGAAGATTCACTCTTCTTGTACTTAATTCGGCATTGTGCCTTTTGTATTCAATCACGATGCGATTTCTGTGTTTCATGGTCAATGTGAAGGTCCAAGGGATACAGTGAACCTGCTCTGGTGCATCGGAATCTAATACTGGTCTCCGTGGAGCCGCTCAAAGCACGAACTCTTAGAAGTTTCACTCTTCTTGTCCTGAAGTCGGCATTGTCCCTTTTGTATTCAATCCCGATGCAATTTCTGTGTTTCATGGTCAATGTGCAGGTCCAAGTGATAAAGTAAAAGTGCACTGGTGCATCGGAATATAATACTGGTGTCCCAGGAGTCGCTCAAAGCACATTCTCTTAGAGGATTCACTCTTCTTGTACTTAAGTCGTCATTGTTCCATTTGTATTCGATCCCGGTGCAACTTCTGTGTGTCATGGTCAATGTGACGGTCCAATTGATACAGTAAACCTGCACTGGTGCATCGGAATCTAATACTGGTCTCCCATGAGCCGCTCAAACCACAAACCCTTAGAAGATTCACTCTTCTTGTACTTAATTCGGCATTGTACATTTTGTATTCAATCACGATGGAATTTCTGTGTTTCACGGTCAATGTAAAGGTCCAAATGATACAGTCAACCTGCACTGGTGCATTGGAATACAATACTGGTCTCCCAGGAGACGCTCAAAGCAAAAACTCTTAGAAGATTCACTCTTCTTGTACTTTAGTCGGCATTGTGCTTTTGTATTCAATCCCGATGAAATTTCTGTGTTTCATGGTCAATGAGAAGGTCTAAGGGATACAGTAAATCTGCACTGGTGCATTGTAATCTAATACTGGTCTCCAAGGAGGCGCTCAACGTACAAACACTTAGAAGATTCACTCTTCTTGTATTTGTGTCGGCATTGTACATTTTGTATTCAGTCCCGATGCAATTTCTGTGCTTCATGGTCAATGTGAAGGTCCAAGGGTTACAGTAGACCTTCACTGGTGCATCGTAATCTATTACTAGTCTACCAGGAGCCGCTGAAACCACAAACTCTTAGAAAGCTCACACTTCTTGGACTTAAGTCGGCATTTCCGATTTAGTATTCAATCCCGATGCAATATCTGTGTTTCATGGTCAAGGTGAAGGTCAAAGGGATACAGTAAACGTGCACTGGTGTATCGGATTCTAATATAGGTCTCCCAGGAGCCGCTCAAACCACAAACTCATAGAAGATTCACTCTTGTTGCACATAAGTTGGCATTGTGCATTTTGTATTCAATTCGATGCAATTTCTGTGCTTCATGGTCAATGTGAAGGTCCAAGGGATACAGTAAACTTGCACTGGTGCATCGGAATCTAATACTGGTCTCCCAGGAGCCGCTCAAAGCACAAACTCTTAGAAGATTCACTCTCCTTGTACTTAAGTCGGCATTGTCCCTTTTGAACTCAATGCCAATGCCACATCTGTGTTTCATGGTCAATGTGAAGGTCCAAGGGATACAGTATAACTGCACTGCTGCATCGGAATCGAATACTGGTCTCCCAGGAGCCGCAGAAATCACAAACTCTTAGAAGATTCTATCTTCTTGTACTTAAGTCGTCATTGTGCTTTTTGTATTCAATCCCGATCCAATTTCTGTGTTTCATGGTCAATGTATAGGTCCAAGGTTTACAATAAACCAGCACTGGTGAATCGGAATCTAATACTAGTCTCTCAGGAGCCGCTCAAAGCACAGACTCTTAGAAGATTGACTCTCCTTGTACCAAAGCCGGGATTGTCCATTTTGTATTCAATGCCGTTGCAATATCTGTGTTTCATGGTCAATGTGAATGTCCAACGTATACAGTAAACCTGCACTGGTTCATCGGATTCTAATACTGGTTTCCCAGCAGCCACCAAAGCACAAACTCTTAGAAGATTCACTCTTAAGGTACTTAAGTCGTAATTGTCCCTTTCGTATTGAATGCCGATGCAAATTCTGTGTTTCATGGTCAATGTTAAGGTCCAAGGGATACAGTAAATCTGCAATGGTGCATTGTAATCTAATACTGGTCTCCAAGGAGGCGCTCAACGTACAAACACTTAGAAGATTCACTCTTCTTGTATTTATGTCGGCATTGTACATTTTGTATTCAGTCCCGATGCAATTTCTGTGCTTCATGGTCCAAGGGATACATTAAAACTGCACTGCTGCATCAGAATCGAATACTGGTCTCCCAGGAGCCGCAGAAATCAAAAACTCTTAGAAGATTCTATCTTCTTGTACTTAAGTCGTCATTGTGCCTTTTGTATTCAATCCCGATCCAATTTCTGTGTTTCATGGTCAATGTATAGGTCCAAGGTATACAATAAACCAGCACTGGTGCATCCGAATCTAATACTAGTCTCTCAGGAGCCGCTCAAAGCACAGACTCTTAGAAGATTCACTCTCCTTGTACCAAAGTCGGCATTGTCCCATTTGTATTCAATGCCGTTGCAATTTCTGTGTTTCATGGTCAATGTGAATGTCCAAGGTATACAGTAAACCTGCACTGGTGCATCGGATTCTAATACTGGTTTCCCAGCAGCCACCAAAAACAAAAAACTCTTAGAAGATTCACTCTTAAGGTACTTAAGTCGTCATTGTCCCTTTCGTATTCAATGCCGATGCAAATTCTGTGTTTCATGGTCAATGTGAAGGTCCAAGGGATACAGTAAATCTCCTATGGTGCATTGTAATCTAATACTGGTCTCCAAGGAGGCGCTCAACGTACAAACACTTAGAAGATTCACTCTTCTTGTATTTATGTCGGCATTGTACATTTTGTATTCAGTCCCGATGCAATTTAGGTGCTTCATGGTCAATGTGAAGGTCCAAGAGATAGAGTAAACCTGCACTGGTGCATCGGAGTCTAAAACTGGTCTCCCACTAGCCACTAAAATCACAAACTCTTATAAGATGCACTCATTATGTACTTAAGTCGGCATTGTCCTTTTCGTAACCAATGCCGATGCAACTTCTGAGTTTCACTGTCAATGTAAAGGTCCAAGGTATACAGTAAACCTGCTCTGGTGCATCGGAATCTAATACTGGTCTCCGAGGAGTCGTTCAAAGCAGATACTCTTAGAAGCTTCACTCTTCTTGTCCTTAAGTCGGCATTGTCCCTTTTGTATTCAATCCCGATGCAAATTCTGTGTTTCATGGTCAAAGTGCAGGTCCAAGTGATAAAGTAAACCTGCACTGGTGCATCGGAATACAATACTGGTCTCCCAGGAGACGCTCAAAGCAAAAACTCTTAGAAGATTCACTCTTCTTTTACTTTAGTCGGCATTGTGCCTTTTGTATTGAATCCCGATGCAATTTCAGTGTTTCATGGTCAATGCGAAGGTCCAAGGCATACAGTAAATCTCTACTGGTGCATCGGAATGTAATACAGGTCTCCCAGCAGCCGCTCAAAACATGAACTCTTAGAAGATTCACTCTTCTTGTACTTAAGTCAGCATTGTGCCTTTTGTATTCAATCCCGATGCAATTTCTGTGTTTCATGGTCAATGAGAAGGTCTAAGGGATACAGTAAATCTGCGCTGGTGCATTGGAATCAAATACTGGTCTCCCATGAGGCGCTCAAACCACAAACCCTTAGAAGATTCAGTCTTCTTGTACTTAATTCGGCATTGTGCCTTTTGTATTCAATCACGATGGGATTTCTGTGTTTCACGGTCAATGTGAAGGTCCAAATGATACAGTCAACCTGAACTGGTGCATCGGAATCTAATAGTGGTCTCCCAGGAGCCGCTCAAAGCACATACTCTTAGAGGATTCACTCTTCTTGTACTTAAGTCGTCATTGTGCCATTTGTAATAATCCCGGTGCAATTTCTGTGTGTCACGGTCAATGTGAAGGTCCAAGGGATACAGTAAACCTGCACTGGTGCATCGGAATCTTATACTGGTCTCCCATGAGCCGCAGAAATCACAAACCCTTAGAAGATTCACTCTGCTTGTACTTAATTCGTCATTGCGCGTCTTTACTTAATCACGATGCGATTTCTTTGTTTCATTGTCAATGTGAAGGTCCAAGGGTTACAGTAGACCTTCACTGGTGCATCGTAATCTATTACTAGTCTACCAGGAGCCGCTCAAACCACAAACTCTTAGAAAGCTCACTCTTCTTGTACTTAAGTCGGCATTTCCCATTTTGTATTCAATCCCGATGCAATATGTGTGTTTCATGGTCAAGGTGAAGGTCAAAGGGATACAGTAAACGTGCACTGGTGCATCGGATTGTAATATAGGTCTCCCAGGAGCCGCTCAAACACAAACTCTTAGAAGATTCACTCTCCTTGTTCTTAAGTCGGCATTGTCCCTTTTGTACTCAATGCCAATGCAACATCTGTGTTTCATGGTCAATGTGAAGGTCCAAGGGATACAGTAAAACTGCACTGCTGCATCGGAATCGAATACTGGTCTCCCAGGAGCCGCAGAAATCCCAAACTCTTAGAAGATTTTTTCTTCTTGTACTTAAGTCGTCATTGTGCTTTTTGTATTCAATCCCGATGCAATTTCTGTGTTTCATGGTCAATGTGAAGGTCCAAGGTATGCAGTAAACCAGTACTGGTGCATCGGAATCTAATACTAGTCTATCAGGAGCCGCTCAAAGCACAGACTCTTAGAAGATTCACTCTCCTTGTACCTAAGTCGGCATTGTCCCTTTTGTATTCAATGCCATTGCAATTTCTGTGTTTCATGGTCAATGTGAATGTCCAAGGTATACAGTAAACCTGCACTGGTGCATCGGATTCTAATACTGGTTTCCCAGGAGCCACCAAAAACACAAACTCTTAGAAGATTCACTCTTAAGGTACTTAAGTCGTCATTGTCCATTTCGTATTCAATGCCGATGCATAATCTGTGTTTCATGGTCAATGTGAAGGTCCAAGGGATACAGTAAATCTGCACTGGTGCATTGTAATCTAATACTGGTCTCCAAGGAGGCGCTCAACGTACAAACACTTAGGAGATTAACTCTTCTTGTATTTATGTCGGCATTGTACATTTTGTATTCAGTCCCGATGCAATTTCTCTGCTTCATGGTCAATGTGAAGGTCCAAGGGATACAGTAAACCTGCACTGGTGCATCGGAGTCTAAAACTGGTCTCCCACTAGCCACTAAAAACACAAACTCTTAGAAGAGTCACTCTTTATGTACTTAAGTCGGCATTGTCCTTTTCGTATTCAATGCCGATGCAACTTTTGTGTTTCACTGTCAATGCAAAGGTCCAAGGTATACAGTAAACCTGCTCTGGTGCATCGGTATCTAATACTGGTCTGCGAGGAGCCGCTCAAAGCACAAACTCTTAGAAAATTCACTCTTCTTGACCTTAAGTCGCCATTGTCCCTTTTGTATTCAATCCCGATGCAATTTCTGTGTTTCATGGTCAATGTGCAGGTCCAAGTGATGAAGTAAACATGCACTGGTGCATCGGAATATAATACTGGTCTCCCAGGAGGCGCTCAAAGCACATACTCTTAAAGGATTCACTCTTCTTGTACTTAAGTCGTCATTGTGCCACTTGTATTCAATCCCGATGCAATATCTGTGTTTCATGGTCAAGGTGAAGGTCAAAGTTAAGCGGTAAACCTTCACTGGTGCATCGGAATCGAATGCTGGTCTCCCAAGAGCCGCTCAAACCACAAACTCTTAGAAAATTCACTCTTCCTGTTTTTAAGTCGCATTGTCCTTTTTGTATCCAATCCTGATGCAATTTCTGTACTTGATGGTCAATGTGAATGTCAGGGGGATACAGTAAACGTGCACTGGTGCATCGGATTCTAATACTGGTCTCCCAGGAGCCGCGTAAAGCACAAATTCTTGGAAGATTCACTCTTCTTGTACTTAAGTCGTCATTGTGCCTTTTGTAATCAACACCGATGCAAATTATGTGTTTCATGGTCAATGTGAAGGTCCAAGGGATACAGTAAACCTGCACTGGTGCATCGGAATCTAATACTGGTCACCCAGGAGCCGCACAAATCACAAACTCTTAGAAGATCCACTCTTCTTAAACTTAATTCGTCATTGTGCCTTTTTACTCTATCACGATGATATTTCTGTGTTTCATGGTCATTGTGAAGGTCCAAGGGAGACAGTAAATCTCCACTGGTGCATCGGAATGTAATACAGGTCTCCCAGCAGCCGCTCAAATCACGAACTCTTAGAAGATTCACTCTTCTTGTACTTATGTCGGCATTGTGCCTTTTGTATTGAATCCCGATGCAATATCTGTGTTTCATGGTCAATGAGAAGGTCTAAGGGATACAGTAAATCTGCACTGGTGCATCGGAATCAAATACTGGTCCCCCATGAGCCGCTCAAACCACAAACAATTAGAAGATTTACTCTTCTTGTACTAAATTCGGCATTGTGCCTTTTGTATTCAATCACGATGCGATTTCTGTGTTTCATGGTCAATGTGAAGGGCCAAGGGATACAGTAACCAGCTCTGGTGCATCGGAATCTACTACTAGTCTCCGAAGAGCCGCTCAAAGCACAAACTCTTAGAAGTTTCACTCTTCCCTGTTATTAAGACGGCATTGTCCCTTTTGTATTCAATCCCGATGCAATTTCAGTGTTTCTTGCCAATGTGCATGTCCAAGTGATAAACTAAACCTGCACTGGTCCATCGGAATATAATACTGGTCTCCCAGGAGACGCTCAAAGCATAAACTCTTAGAAGATACACTCTTCTTGTACTTTAGTCGGGATTGTGCCTTTTGTATTCAATCCCGATGCAATTTCTGTGTTTCATGGTCATTTTGAAGGTGAAGGGATAAAGTAATCCTCCACTGGTGCATCGGAATCTAGTACTGGTCTCCCAGCAGCTGCTCACAGCACGAACTCTTAGAAGATTCACTCTTCTTCTAGTTATGTCGGCATGGTCCCTTCTGTATTCAATCCCGATGCAATTTCTGTGTTTCATGGTCAATGTGAAGGTCCAAGGGATATAGTAAACCGGCACTGGTGCATCGGAATCTAATACTGGTTTCCCAGGAGCCGCTCAAAACACAAACTCTTAGAAGATTCACTCTTCTTGTACATAATTCGGCATTGTCCCTTTTGTATTCAATCCTAATGCATTTTCTGTGTTTCATGGTCAATGTGAATGTCCAATGGATACGGTAAACCTGCACTGGCGCATCGCAATCTAATACTGGTTTCCCAGGAGCCGCCCAAAGAACAAACTCTTAGAAGATTCACTCTTCTTGTACTTAAGTCGGCATTGTACTTTTGTATTCAATCCCGATGGAATATCTGTGTTTCGTGGTCAATGCGAAGATCCAAGGGATACGGTAAACCTGCAGCGGTGCATCGGAATTTAATACTGGTCTCCCAGTAGCCGCTGGAATCACAAACACTTAGAAGATTCACTCATCTTGTACTTAAGTCGGCATTGTGGTTGTTGTGTTCAATCCCGTTGCAATATCTGTGTTTCATTATCAATGTGAATGTCCAAGGGATAGAGTAAAACTGCACTAGTGCATCGGAATCTAATACTGGTCTCCCGTGAGCCGCTCAAACCACAAACCCTTATAAGATTCACCTTTCTAGTACTTAATTCGGCATTGTGAATTTTGTATTCAGTCACGATGCGATTTCTGTGATTCATGGTCAATGTGAAGGTCCAAGGGATACAGTAAACCTTCATTGGTACATCGGAATTTAATACTGGTCTCCCAGGAGCCGCTAAAACCACAAACTCTTAGAAAACTCACTCTC
This sequence comes from Schistocerca americana, assembly GCF_021461395.2. Lineage (NCBI taxonomy): Eukaryota > Metazoa > Arthropoda > Insecta > Orthoptera > Acrididae > Schistocerca > Schistocerca americana. The sequence continues at coordinate 11,263,535 of NC_060121.1, read as the reverse complement.
CTTGTACTTTAGACGGCATTGTCCTTTTGTATTCATTCCCGATGCTATTTCTGTGTTTCATGGCCAATGTGCAGGTCCAAGTGATAAAGTAATCCTGCACTGGTGCATCGGAATATAATCTCCCAGGAGATGCTGAAAGCAAAATCTCTCAGAAGATTCTCTCTTCTTGCACTTTAGTCGGCATTGTGCCCTTTGTATTCAATCCCGATGCAATTTCTGTGTTTCATGGTCAATGTAATGGTCCAATGGATATGGTAAACCTGCAACTGGTGCATCGGAATCTAATACTGGTCTCCCAGGAGATGCTCAAAGCAAAAACTCTTAGAAGATTCTCTCTTCTTGTACTTTAATCGGCATTGTGCATTTTGTATTCAGTCCCGATGCAATGTCTGTGTTTCATGGTCAATGTGCAGGTCCATGTGATAAAGTAAACCTTCCCTGGTGCAACGGAATATAATACTGGTCTCCGAGGAGATGCTCAAAGCAAAAACTCTTAGAAGATTCTCTCTTCTTGTACTTTAGTCGGCATTGTGCCTTGTGCATTCAATCCCGATGCAATTTCTGTGTTTCATGGTCAATGTAATGGTCCAATGGATATGGTAAACCTGCACTGGTGCATCGGAATCTAATACTGGTCTCCCAGGAGCCGCTCAAAGCACAAATCTTTAGAAGATTCACGCTTCTTTTACTTAAGTCGGCATTGTACCTTTTGTATTAATCTCGATGCAACTTCTGTGTTACATGGACAATGTGAAGGTTCAAAGGATACGGTAAACCTGCAGCGGTGCATTGGAATCGAATGCTGGTCTCCCAAGAGCCGCTCAAACCACAAACTCTTAGAAAATTTACTCTACTTGTACTTAAGTCGGCATTGTCCTTTTTGTATCCAACCCCGATGCAATTTCTGTGTTTGATGGTCAATGTGAAGGTAAGAGGGATAAAGTAAACGTGCACTGGTGCATCGGATTCTAATACTGGTCACCCAGGAGACGCACAAATCACAAACTCTTAGAAGATTCACTCTTCTTGTACTTAAGTCGACATTGTGCCTTTTGCATTCCATCCCGATGCAATTACTGTGCTTCATGGTCAATGTGAAGGTCAAAGGAATACAGTGAACGTGAACTGGTGCATCGGAATCTATTACAGGTCTCCCAGGAGCCGCTCAAACCACAAACTCTTAGGTGATTCACTCTTCTTGTACTTAAGTTGGCATTGTGCATTTTGTATTCAATACCGATGCAATATCTGTGTTTCATGGTCCACGTGAAAGTCCGAGGGATACAGTAAACCTGCACTGGTGCATAGGAATTTAATACTGGTCTCCCAGGAGCCGCTCAAAGAACAAACTATTAGAAGATTCACTCTTCTTGTACTCAAGACGGCATTGTGCCTTTCGTATTCAATCCCGATGCAATATCTGTGTTTCATGGTCAACGTGAAGGTCCAAAGAATACAGTAAACCTGCACTGGTGCATCGGAATCTAATACTAGTCTCTCAGGAGCCGCTCAAAGCACAGACACTTAGAAGATTCACTCTCCTTGTACCAAAGTCGGCATTGTCCCTTTTGTATTCAATGCCGTTGCAATTTCTGTGTTTCATGGTCAATGTGAATGTCCAAGGTATACAGTAAACCTGCACTGGTGCATCGGATTCTAATACTGGTTTCCCAGGAGCCACCAAAAATACTAACTCTCAGAAGATTCACTCTTAAGGTACTTAAGTCCTCCTTGTCCCTTTCGTATTCAATGCCGATGCAAATTCTGTGTTTCATGGTCAATGTGAAGGTCCAAGGGATACAGTAAATCTGCAATGGTGCATTGTAATCTAATACTGGTCTCCAAGGAGGCGCTCAACGTACAAACACTTAGAAGATTCACTCTTCTTGTTCATAAGTCGGTATTGTCCCTTCTGAATTGAATCCCGATGCAATTTCTGTGTTTCATGGTCAATGTGCAGGTCCAAGTGATAAAGTAAAGCTGCACTGGTCCATCGGAATATAATAGTGGTCTAACAGGAGACTCTCAAAGCAAAAATTCTTAGAAGATTCACTCTTCTTGTACTTTAGTCGGCATTGTGCTTTTTCTATTCAATCCCGACGCAATTTCTGTGTTTCATGGTCAATGTTAAGGTCTAAGGGATATAGTAAACCTGCACTGGTGTATCTGAATCTAATACTGGTCTCCCATAAGCCGCTCAAACCACAAACTCTTAGGCGATTCACTCTTCTTGTACTTAATTCGGCATTGTGCCTTTTGTATTCAATCACGATGGGATTTCTGTGTTTCACGGTCAATGTAAAGGTCCAAATGATACAGTCAACCTGAACTGGTGCATCGGAATCTAATGGTGGTCTCCCAGGAGCCGCTGAAAGCACATACTCTTAGAGGCTTCACTCTTCTTGTACTTAAGTCGTCATTGTGCCATTTGTATTAATCCCGGTGCAATTTCTGTGTGTCATGGTCAATGTGAAGGTCCAAGGGATACAGTAAACCTGCACTGGTGCATCGGAGTCTAATACTGGTCTCCCATGAGCCGCTCAAACCACAAACCCTTAGAAGATTCACTCTGCTTGTACTTAATTCGTCATTGCGCTTCTTTACTTGATCACGATGCGATTTCTTTGTTTCATGGTCAATGTGAAGGTCCAAGGGTTACAGTAGACCTTCACTGGTGCATCGTAATCTATTACTAGGCTACCAGGAGCCGCTCAAACCATAAACTCTTAGAAAGCTCACTCTTCTTGTACTTAAGTCGGCATTTCCCAGTTTGTATTCAATCCCGATGCAATATCTGTGTTTCATGGTCAAGGTGAAGGTCAAAGGGATACAGTAAACGTGCACTGGTGCATCGGATTCTAATATAGGTCTCCCAGGAGCCGCTCAAACCACAAACTCGTAGAAGATTCATTCTTCTTGTACATAAGTTGGCATTGTGCATATTGTATTCAATTCGATGCAATTTCTGTGCTTCATGGTCAATGTGAAGGTCCAAGGGATACAGTAAACTTGCACTGGTGCATCGGAATCTAATACTGGTCTCCCAGGAGCCGCTCAAAGCACAAACTCTTACAAGATTCACTCTCCTTGTACTTAAGTCGGCATTGTCCCTTTTGTACTCAATGCCAATGCCACATCTGTGTTTCATGGTCAATGTGAACGTCCAAGGGATACAGTAAAACTGCACTGCTGCATCGGAATCGAATACTGGTCTCCCAGGAGCCGCAGAAATCCCAAACTCTTAGAAGATTCTATCTTCTTGTACTTAAGTCGTCATTGTGCTTTTTGTATTCAATCCCGATGCAATTTCTGTGTTTCATGGTCAATGTGAATGTCCAAGGTATACAGTAAACCTGCACTGGTGCATCGGATTCTAATACTGGTTTCCCAGGAGCCACCAAAAACACAAACTCTTAGAAGATTCACTCTTAAGGTACTTAAGTCGTCATTGTCCCTTTCGTATTCAATGCCGATGCATATTCTGTGTTTCATGGTCAACGTGAAGGTCCAAGGGATACAGTAAATCTGCAATGGTGCATTGTAATTTAATACTGGTCTCCAAGGAGGCGCTCAACGTACAAGCACTTGGAAGATTCACTCTTCTTGTATTTATGTCGGCATTGTACATTTTGTATTCAGTCCCGATGCAATTTCTGTGTTTCATGGTCAATGTGAAGGTCCAAGGGATACAGTAAACTTGCACTGGTGCATCGGAGTCTAAAACTGGTCTCCTACTAGCCACTAAAATCACAAACTCTTAGAAGATTCACTCTTCCTGTACTTAAGTCCGCATTGTCCTTTTCGTAACCAATGCCGATGCAACTTCTGTGTCTCACTGTCAATGTAAAGGTCCAAGGTATACAGTAAACCTGCTCTGGTGCATCGGAATCTAATACTGGTCTCCGAGGAGTCGTTCAAAGCACATACTCTTAGAAGTTTCACTCTTCTTGTCCTTAAGTCGGCATTGTCCCTTTTGTATTCAATATCGATGCAAATTCTGTGTTTCATGGTCAAAGTGCAGGTCCAAGTGATAAAGTAAACCTGCACTGGTGCATCGGAATACAATACTGGTCTCCCAGGAGACGCTCAAAGCAAAAACTCTTAGAAGATTCACCCTTCTTGTACTTTAGTCGGCATTGTGCCCTTAGTATCCAATCCCGATGCAATTTCAGTGTTTCATGGTCAATACGAAGGTCCAAGGGATACAGTAAATCTCTACTGGTGCATCGGAATGTAATACAGGTCTCCCAGCAGCCGCTCAAAACATGAACTCTTAGAAGATTCACTCTTCTTGTACTTAAGTCAGCATTGTGCCTTTTGTATTCAATCCCGATGCAATTTCTGTGTTTCATGGTGAATGAGAAGGTCTAAGGGATACAGTAAATCTGCACTGGTGAATTGGAATCAAATACTGGTCTCCCATGAGCCGCTCAAACCACAAACCCTTAGAAGATTCACTCTTCTTGTACTTAATTCGGCATTGTGCCTTTTGTATTCAATCACGATGGGATTTCTGTGTTTCACGGTCAATGTGAAGGTCCAAATGATACAGTCAACCTGAACTGGTGCATCGGAATCTAATAGTGGTCTCCCAGGAGCCGCTCATAGCACATACTCTTAGAGGATTCACTCTTCTTGTACTTAAGTCGTCATTGTGCCATTTGTATTAATCCCGGTGCAATTTCTGTGTGTCATGGTCAATGTGAAGGTCCAAGGGATACAGTAAACCTGCACTGGTGCATCGGAATCTTATACTGGTCTCCCATGAGCCGCAGAAATCACAAACCCTTAGAAGATTTACTCTGCTTGTACTTAATTCGTCATTGCGCTTCTTTACTTAATCACGATGCGATTTCTTTGTTTCATGGTCAATGTGAAGGTCCAAGGGTTACAGTAGACCTTCACTGGTGCATCGTAATCTATTACTAGTCTACCAGGAGCCGCTCAAACCACAAACTCTTAGAAAGCTCACTCTTCTTGTACTTAAGTCGGCATTTCCCATTTTGTATTCAATCCCGATGCAATATGTGTGTTTCATGGTCAATGTGAAGGTCCAAGGGATACTGTAAAACTGCACTGCTGCATCGGAATCGAATACTGGTCTCCCAGGAGACGCAGAAATCACAAACCCTTAGAATATTCTATCTTTTTGTTCTTAAGTCGTCATTGTGCTTTTTGTATTCAATCCCGATGCAATTTCTGTGTTTCATGGTCAATGTGAAGGTCCAAGGTATACAGTAAACCAGCACTGGTGCATCGGGATCTAATACTAGTCTATCAGGAGCCGCTCAATGAACAGACTCTTAGAAGATTCACTCTCCTTGTACCTAAGTCGGCATTGTCCGTTTTGTGATCAATGCCATTGCAATTTCTGTGTTTCATGGTCAATGTGAATGTCCAAGGTATACAGTAAACCTGCACTGGTGCATCGGACTCTAATACTGGTTTCCCAGGAGCCACCAAAAACACAAACTCTTAGAAGATTTACTCTTAAGGTACTTAAGTCGTCATTGTCCCTTTCGTATTCAATGCAGATGCATATTCTGTGTTTCATGGTCAATGTGAAGGTCCAAGGGATACAGTAAATCTGCGCTGGTGCATTGTAATAGAATACTGGTCTCCAAGGAGGCGCTCAACGTACAAACACGTAGGAGCTTAACTCTTCTTGTATTTATGTCGGCATTGTACATTTTGTATTCAGTCCCGATGCAATTTCTGTGCTTCATGGTCAATGTGAAGGTCCAAGGGATGCAGTAAACCTGCACTGGTGCATCGGAGTCTAAAACTGGTCTCCCACTAGCCACTAAAAACACAAACTCTTAGAAGATTCACTCTTTATGTACTTAAGTCGGCATTGTCCTTTTCGTATTGCCGATGCAACTTTTGTGTTTCACTGTCAATGCAAAGGTCCAAGGTATACAGTAAACCTGCTCTGGTGCATCGGAATCTAATACTGGTCTCCCAGGAGCCGCTCAAAACACAAACTCTTAGAAGATTCACTCTTCTTGTACATAATTCGTCATTGTCCCTTTTGTATTCAATCCTAATGCATTTTCTGTGTATCATGGTCAATGTGAATGTCCAATGGATACGGTAAACCTGCACTGGTGCATCGCAATCTAATACTGGTCTCCCAGGAGCCGCCCAAATCACAAACTCTTAGAAGATTCACTCTTCCTGTACTTAAGTCGGCATTATACTTTTCTATTCAATCCCGATGGAATATCTGTGTTTCGTGGTCAATGCGAAGATCCAAGGGATACGGTAAACCTGCAGCGGTGCATCGGAATTTAATACTGGTCTCCCAGTAGCCGCTGGAAGCACAAACTCTTAGAAGATTCACTCATCTTGTACTTAAGTCGGCATTGTGATTTTTGTGTTCAATCCCGTTGTAATATCTGTGTTTCATTATCAATGTGAATGTCCAAGGGATAGAGTAAACCTGCACTGGTGCATCGGAATCTAATACTGGTCTCCCGTGAGCCGCTCAAACCACAAACCCTTATAAGATTCACTTTTCTTGTACTTAATTCGGCATTGTATTCAGTGACGATGCGATTTCTGTGTTTAATGGTCAATGTGAAGGTCCAAGGGATACAGTAAACCTTCATTGGTGCATCGGAATTTAATACTGGTCTCCCAGGAGCCGCTAAAACCACAAACTCTTAGAAAACTCACTCTCCTTGTACTTTAGTCGGCATTGTCCTTTTGTATTCATTCCCGATGCTATTTCTGTGTTTAATGGCCAATGTGCTGGTCCAATTGATAAAGTAATCCTGCACTGGTGCATCGGAATATAATCTCCCAGGAGATGCTCAAAGCAAAAACTCTTAGAAGATTCTCTCTTCTTGCACTTTAGTCGGCATTGTGCCTTGTGTATTCAATCCCGATGCAATTTCTGTGTTTCATGGTCAATGTAATGGTCCAATGGATATGATAAACCTGCACTGGTGCATCGGAATCTAATACTGGTCTCCCAGGAGCCTCTCAAAGCACAAATTTTTAGAGGATTCACTCTTCTTTTACTTAAGTCGGCATTGTACCTTTTGTATTAATCTCGATGCAATTTCTGTGTTACATGGACAATGTGAAGGTCCAAAGGATACGGTAAACCTGCAGCGGTGCATCGGAATCTAATACTGGTCTCCCTTGAGCCGCTGAAACCACAAGCTCTTAGAAGATTCGCTCTTATTGTACTTTATCCGGCATTGTGCCTTTTGTATTCAATCACGATGCGATTTCTATGTTTCATGGTCAATTTGAAGGTACAAGTTATGCAGTAAACCCTCACTGGTGCATTGGAATCGAATGCTGGTCTCCCAAGAGCCGCTCAAACCACAAACTCTTAGAAAATTTACTCTACTTGTACTTAAGTCGGCATTGTCCTTTTTGTATCCAACCCCGATGCAATTTCTGTGTTTGATGGTCATTGTGAAGGTAAGAGGGATACAATAAACGTGCACTGGTGCATCGCATTCTAATACTGGTCACCCAAGAGACGCACAAATCACAAACTCTTAGAAGATTCACTCTTCTTGTACTTAAGTCGACATTGTGCCTTTTGCATTCCATCCCGATGCAATTACTGTGCTTCATGGTCAATGTGAAGGTCCAAGGAATACAGTGAACGTGAACTGGTGCATCGGAATCTATTACAGGTCTCCCAGGAGCCGCTCAAACCACAAACTCTTAGGTGATTCACTCTTCTTGTACTTAAGTTGGCATTGTGCATTTTGTATTCAATCCCGATGCAATTTCTGTGTTTCATGGTCCACGTGAAAGTCCGAGGGATACAGTAAACCTGCACTGGTGCATAGGAATTTAATACTGGTCACCCAGGAGCCGCTCAAAGCACAAACTCTTTGAAGATTCACTTTTCTTGTACTTAATTAAGCATTGTGAATTTTGTATACATTCCCGATGCAATTTCTGTGATTCATGCTCAATGTGAAGGTCCAAGGGATACAGTAAACCTGCACTGGGGCATCGCAAACTAATACTGGTCTCCCATGAGCCGCTCAAAGCACAAACTCTTAGAACATTCATTCTTGTTGTACTTAAGTCGGCATTGTTCCTTTTGTATTCAATCCCGAAGCAATTTTTGTGTTTCATGGAGAATGTGAAGGTCCAAGGGATACAGTAAACCTGCACTTGTGCATCGGAATCTAGTACTGGTCTCCCAGGAGCCGCTCAAAGCACAAACTCTTAGAAGATTCACTCTTCTTGTACTTAAGTCGGCATTGTGCCTTTTGTTTTGAATCCCAATGCAAAATCTGTGTTTCATGGTCGATGTGAAGCTCCAAGGGATACAGTAGACCTGCACTTGTGCATCGGAATCTAATACTGGGCTCCCATGAGCCGCTCAAAACACATACTTTTAGAAGATTCACTCTTCTTGTACTTAAGACGGTATTGTGCATCTTGTATTCAATCCCGATTCAACTTCTGTGTTAAATGGACAATGTGAAGGTGCAAGTGATACAGTAAACCTGCACTGGTGCATCGGAATCTAATAATGGTCTGCCAGGAGCCGCTTAAATCTTAAACTCTTAGAAGATTCACTCTTTTTGTACTTAAGTCGGCATTGTGCCTTTTGTATTCAATCCCGATGCAATATCTGTGTTTCATGGTCAACGTGAAGGTCCAAAGAATACAGTAAACCTGCACTGGTGCATCGGAATCTAATACTGGTCTTCCAGGGGCCGCTCAAAGCACAAACTCTTTGAAAATTAACTTTTCTTGTACTTAATTCAGCATTGTCCCTTTTGCATACATTCCCGATGCAAATTCTGTGATTCATGCTCCATGTGAAGGTCCAAGGGATACAGTAGACCTGCAGTTGTGCATCGGAATTTAATACTGGGCTCCCATGAGCCGCTCAAAGCACATACTTTTAGAAGATTCACTCTTCTTGTACTTAAGACGGTATTGTGCATCTTGTATTCAATCCCGATGCAATTTCTGTGTTAAATGGACAATGTGAAGGTGCAAGTGATACAGTAAACCTGCACTGGTGCGTCGGAATCTAATAATGGTCTGCCAGGAGCCGCTTAAATCTTAAACTCTTAGAAGATTCACTCTTTTTGTACTTAAGTCGGCATTGTGCCTTTTGTATTCAATCCCGATGCAATTTCTGTGTTCCATGGTGAATGTAAAGGTCCAAGGGATACAGTAAACCAGCACTGATGCATCGGAATCTAATACTGGTCTGCCAGGAGCCTCTCAAAGCACAAACTCTTAGAAGATCCACACTTCTTGTACTTAAGTTGGCATTGTGCCTTTTGTATTCAATCCCGATGCAATTTCTGTGTTTCATGGTCAAAGGTAAAGTCCATGGGATACGGTAAACCTGCACTGGTGCGTCGGAAACTAGTACTGGTCTCTCAGGAGCCGCTCAAATCACAAACTCTTAGAAGATTCTCTCATTTTGTATTTAAATCGGCATTGTGCCTTTTGGATTCAATCCCGATACAATTTCTGTGTTTCATGGTCAATGCGAAGCTCCAAGGGATACGGTAAACCTGCACTGGTGCATCAGAATCTAATACTGGTCTCCCAGGAGCCGCTCAAAGCACAAACTCTTAGAAGATTCACTCTTCTTGTACTTAAATCAGCATTGTGCCTTTTGTATTCAATCCCGATGATATTTCTGTGTCTCATGGTCAATGTGAAGGTCCAAGCTGAAATCGTTATAGGTACAGAAAGCTGGCTTAAGCCAGAGATAAATTCTGCCGAAATTTTTACAAAGGTACTGACGGTGTTTAGAAAGGATAGATTGCATGCAACCGGTGATGGAGTGTTCGTCGCTGTTAGTAGTTCTTTATCCTGTAGTGAAGTAGAAGTGGATAGTTCCTGTGAATTATTATGGGTGGAGGTTACACTAAACAACCGAACTAGGTTAATAATTGGCTCCTTTTACCGACCTCCCGACTCAGCAGCATTTGTGGCAGAACACCAGAGAGAAAATTTGGAATACATTTCACATAAATTTTCACAGCATGTTATAGTCTTAGGTGGAGATTTCAATTTACCAGATATAGACTGGGACACTCAGTTGTTTAGGACCGGTGGTAGGGACAGAGCATCGAGTGACATTATACTGAGTGCACTATCCGAAAATTACCTCGAGCAATTAAACAGAGAACCGACTCGTGGAGATAACATCTTGGACCTACTGATAACAAACACACCCGAACTTTTCGACTCTGTATGTACAGAACAGGGAATCAGTGATCATAAGGCCGTTGCAGGATCCCTGAATATGGAAATTAATAGGAATATAAAAAAAGGGAGGAAGGTTTATCTGTTTAGCAAGAGTAATAGAAGGCAGATTTCAGTTTACCTAACAGATCAAAACGAAAATTTCTGTTCCGAAACTGACAATGTTGAGTGTTTATGGAAAAAGTTCAAGGCAATCGTAAAATGCGTTTTAGACAGGTACATGCCGAGTAAAACTGTGAGGGACGGGAAAAACCCACCGTGGTACAACATCAAAGTTAGGAAACTACTGTGAAATCAAAGAGAGCTCCACTCCAAGTTTAAACGCAGCCAAAACCTCTCAGACAAACAGAAGCTAAACGATGTCAAAGTTAGCGTAAGGAGGGCTATGCGCGAAGCGTTCATTGAATTCGAAAGTAAAATTCTATGTACCGACTTGACAGAAAATCCTAGGAAGTTCTGGTCTTACGTTAAATCAGTAAGTGGCTCGAAGCAGCATATCCAGACACTACGGGGTCATGATGGCATTGAAACAGAGGATGACACGCGTAAAGCTGAAATACTATACACCTTTTTCCAAAGCTGTTTCACAGAGGAAGACCGCACTGCAGTTCCTACTCTAAATCCTCGCACAAACGAAAAAATGGCTGACATCGAAATAAGTGTCCAAGGAATAGAAAAGCAACTGGAATCACTCAATAGAGGAAAGTCCACTGGACCTGATGGGATACCAATTCGATTCTACACAGAGTACGCGAAAGAACTTGCCCCCCTTCTAACAGCCGTGTACCGCAAGTCTCTAGAGGAACCGAGCGTTCCAAATGATTGGAAAAGAGCACAGGTAGTCCCAGTCTTCAAGAAGGGTCGTCGAGCAGATGCGCAAAACTATAGACCTATATCTCTGACGTCGATCTCTTGTAGAATTTTAGAACATGTTTTTTGCTCGCGTATCATGTCATTTCTGGAAACCCAGAATCTACTATGTAGGAATGAACATGGATTCCGGAAACAGCGATCGTGTGAGACCCAACTCGTTTTATTTGTTCATGAGACCCAGAAAATATTAGATACAGGCTCCCAGGTAGATGCTATTTTTCTTGACTTCCGGAAGGCGTTCGATACAGTTCCGCACTGTCGCCTGATAAACAAAGTAAGAGCCTACGGAATATCAGACCAGCTGTGTGGCTGGATTGAAGAGTTTTTAGCAAACAGGACACAGCATGTTGTTATCAATGGAGAGACGTCTACAGACGTTAAAGTAACCTCTGGCGTGCCACAGGGGAGTGTTATGGGACCATTGCTTTTCACAATATATATAAATGACCTAGTAGATATTGTCGGAAGTTCCATGCCGCTTTTCGCGGATGATGCTGTAGTATACAGAGAAGTTGCAGCATTAGAAAATTGTAGCGAAATGCAAGAAGATCTGCAGCGGATAGGCACTTGGTGCAGGGAGTGGGAACTGACCCTTAACATAGACAAATGTAGTGTATTGCGAAAACATAGAAAGAAGGATCCTTTATTGTATGATTATATGATAGCGGAACAAACACTGGTAGCAGTTACTTCTGTAAAATATCTGGGAGTATGCGTGCAGAACGATTTGAAGTGGAATGATCATATAAAATTAATTGTTGGTAAGGCGGGTACCAGGATGAGATTCATTGGGAGAGTGCTTAGAAAATGTAGTCCATCAACAAAGGAGGTGACTTACAAAACACTCGTACGACCTATACTTGAGTATTGCTCATCAGTGTGGGATCCGTACCAGATCGGTCTGACGGAGGAGATAGAGAAGATCCAAAGAAGAGCGGCGCGTTTCGTCACAGGGTTATTTGGTAACCGTGATAGCGTTACGGAGATGTTTAATAAACTCAAGTGGGAGACTCTGCAAGAGAGGCGCTCTGCATCGCGGTGTAGCTTGCTCGCCAGGTTTCGAGAGGTTGCGTTTCTGGATGAGGTATCGAGTATATTGCTTCCCCCTACTTATACCTCCCGAGGAGATCACGAATGTAAAATTAGAGAGATTAGAGCGCGCACGGAGGCTTTCAGCCAGTCGTTCTTCCCGCGAACCATACGCGACTGGAACAGGAAAGGGAGGTAATGACAGTGGCACGTAAAGTGCCCTCCGCCACACACCGTTGGGTGGCTTGCGGAGTATCAATATAGATGTAGATGTAGATGTAGACAGTAAACCTGCACTGGTGCATCGGAATCTAATACTGGTCTCCCAGGAGCCGCTCAAACCACAAACACTTAGAAGATTCACTCTTCTTGTACATAAGTCCGCATTGTCACTCTTGTATTCAATCTCGATGCAATTTCTGTGTTTCATGGTCAATGTGAAGGTCCAAGGGATACAGTAAACCTGCACTGGTGCATCGGAATCTAATACTGGTCTCCCAGGAGATGCTCAAAGCAAAAACTCTTAGAAGATTCTCTCTTCTTGTACTTTAGTCGGCATTGTGCATTTTGTATTCGGTCCCGATGCAATTTCTGTGTTTCATGGTCAATGTGCAGGTCCAAGTGATAAAGTAAACCTGCCCTGGTGCAACGGAATATAATACTGGTCTCCCAGGAGATGCTCAAAGCAAAAACTCTTAGAAGATTCTCTCTTCTTGTACTTTAGTCGGCATTGTGCCTTGTGTATTCAATCCCGATGCAATTTCTGCGTTTCATGGTCAATGTAATGGTCCAATGGATATGGTAAACCTGCACTGGTGCATCGGAATCTAATACTGGTCTCTCAGGAGCCGCTCAAAGCACAAATTTTTAGAAGATTCACACTTCTTTTACTTAAGTCGGCATTGTACCTTTTGTATTAATCTCGATGCAATTTCTGTGTTACATGGACAATGTGAAGGTCCAAAGGATACGGAAAACCTGCAGCGGTGCATCGGAATCTAATACTGGTCTCCCATGAGCCGCTGAAACCACAAGCTCTTAGAAGATTCGCTCTTATTGTACTTTATCCGGCATTGTGCCATTTGTATTCAATTACGATGCGATTTCTATGTTTCATGGTCAATTTGAAGGTACAAGTTGTGCAGTAAACCTTCACTGGTGCATCGGAATCGAATGCTGGTCTCCCAAGAGCGGCTCAAACCACAAACTCTTAGAAAATTTACTCTACTTGTACTTAAGTCGACATTGAGCCTTTTGCATTCCATCCCGATGCAATTACTGTGCTTCATGGTCCACGTAAAGGTCCGAGGGATACAGTAAACCTGCACTGGTGCATAGGAATTTAATACTGGTCTCCCAGGAGCCGCTCAAAGCACAAACTCTTAGAAGATTCACTCTTCTTGTACTCAAGACGGCATTGTGCCTTTCGTATTCAATCCCGATGCAATATCTAGGTTTCATGGTCAACGTGAAGGTCCAAAGAATACAGTAAACCTGCCCTGGTGCATCGGAATCTAATACTGGTCTCCCAGGGGCCGCTCAAAGCACAAACTCTTTGAAGATTCACTTTTCTTGTACTTAATTCAGCATTGTGAATTTTGTATACATTCCCGATGCAATTTCTGTCATTCATGCTCAATGTGAAGGTCCAAGGGATACAGTAAACCTGCACTGGTGCATCGGAATCTAATACTTGTCTCCCAGGAGCAGCTCAAACCACAAACTCTTAGAAAATTCACTCTTCTTGTACTTAAGTCGGACTGTCACTTTTGTATTCAATTCCGATGCTAATTCTGTGTTTCAAGGTCAATGTGAAGGTCCAAGGGATACAGTAAACCGGAAGTGGTGCATCGGAATCCAATACTGGTGTCCGAGAAGCTATTCAAAGCACAATCTCTTAGAAGTTTTACTCCTCTTGTACCTAAATCGGCACTGTCCCTTTTGTATTCAATGCCGATGCAATTTCGATGTTTCATGGTCAATGTGAAGTCCAAGGGATACAGTTAACCTGCACTGGTGCATCGGTATCTAATACTGGTCTCCCAGGAGCCGCTCAAACCACAAACTCTTAGAAGATTCACTCTTCTTGTACATAAGTCCGCATTGTCAATCTTGTATTCAATCCCGATGCAATTTCTGTGTTTCATGGTCAATGTGGAGGTCCAAGGGATACAGTAAACCTGAACTGGTGCATCGGAATCTAATACTGGTCTCCCAGGAGATGCTCAAAGCAAAAACTCTTAGAAGATTCTCTCTTCTTGTACTTTAGTCGGCATTGTGCAATTTGTATTCAGTCCCGTTGCAATTTCTGTGTTTCATGGTCAATGTGCAGGTCCAAGTGATAAAGTAAACCTGCCCTGGTGCAACGGAATATAATACTGGTCTCCCAGGAGATGCTCAAAGCAAAAACTCTTAGAAGATTCTCTCTTCTTGTACTTTAGTCGGCATTGTGCCTTGTGTATTCAATCCCGATGCAATTTCTGCGTTTCATGGTCAATGTAATGGTCCAATGGATATGGTAAACCTGCACTGGTGCATCGGAATCTAATACTGGTCTCTCAGGAGCCGCTCAAAGCACAAATTCTTAGAAGATTCACACTTCTTTTACTTAAGTCGGCATTGTACCTTTTGTATTAATCTCGATGCAATTTCTGTGTTACATGGACAATGTGAAGGTCCAAAGGATACGGTAAACCTGCAGCGGTGCATCGGAATCTAATACTGGTCTCCCATGAGCCGCTGAAACCACAAGCTCTTAGAAGATTCGCTCTTATTGTACTTTATCCGGCATTGTGCCTTTTGTATTCAATCACGATGCGATTTCTATGTTTCATGGTCAATTTGAAGGTACAAGTTGTGCAGTAAACCTTCACTGGTGCATCGGAATCGAATGCTGGTCTCCCAAGAGCCGCTCAAACCACAAACTCTTAGAAAATTTATTCTACTTGTACTTAAGTCGACATTGTGCCTTTTGCATTCCATCCCGATGCAATTACTGTGCCTCATGGTCCACGTGAAGGTCCGAGGGATACAGTAAACCTGCAGTGGTGCATAGGAATTTAATACTGGTCTCCCAGGAGCCGCTCAAAGCACAAACTCTTAGAAGATTCACTCTTCTTGTACTCAAGACGGCATTGTGCCTTTCGTATTCAATCCCGATGCAATATCAAGGTTTCATGGTCAACGTGAAGGTCCAAAGAATACAGTAAACCTGCCCTGGTGCATCGGAATCTAATACTGGTCTCCCAGGGGCCGCTCAAAGCACAAACTCTTTGAAGATTCACTTTTCTTGTACTTAATTCAGCATTGTAAATTTTGTATACATTCCCGATGCAATTTCTGTCATTCATGCTCAATGTGAAGGTCCAAGGGATACAGTAAACCTGCACTGGTGCATCGGAATCTAATACTTGTCTCCCAGGAGCAGCTCAAACCACAAACTCTTAGAAAATTCACTCTTCTTGTACTTAAGTCGGGACTGTCCCTTTTGTATTCAATTCCGATGCTAATTCTGTGTTTCGAGGTCAATGTGAAGGTCCAAGGGATACAGTAAACCGGAAGTGGTGCATCGGAATCCAATACTGGTGTCCGAGAAGCTATTCAAAGCACAATCTCTTGGAAGTTTTACTCCTCTTGTACCTAAATCGGCACTGTCCCTTTTGTATTCAATGCCGATGCAATTTCGATGTTTCATGGTCAATGTGAAGTCCAAGGGATACAGTTAACCTGCACTGGTGCATCGGAATCTAATACTGGTCTCCCAGGAGCCGTTCAAAACACTAACTCTTAGAAAATTCACTCTTCTTGTCCTTAGGTCGGCATCGTTCCTTTTGTATTCAATCCCGATGAAATTTCTGTGCTTCATGGTTAATGTGAAAGTCCAAGGGATACAGTTAACCTGCACTGGTGCATCGGAATCTAATACTGGTCTCCCAGGGGCCGCTCAAAGGTCAAACTCTTAGAAGATACACTATTCTTGTACTTAAGTCGGCATTGTGCCTTTTGTATTCAATCCCGATGCAATTTCTGTGTTCCACGGTGAATGCAAAGGTCCAAGGGATACAGTAGGACAGCACTGGTGCATCGGAATCTAATACTGGTCTGCCGGGAGCCTCTCAAAGCACAAACTCTTAGAAGATTCACTCTTCTTGTACTTAAGTTGGCATTGTCCCTTTTGTATTCAACCCGATGCAATTTCTGTGTTTCATGGTCAAAGTGAAGGTCCAAGGGATACGGTAAACCTGCACTGGTGCGTTGGAATCTAGTACTGGTGTCCCAGGAGCTGCTCAAAGCACAAACTCTTAGAAGATTTACTGTGCTTGTACTTTAGTCGGCATTGTCCTTTTTGATTTCAATCCCGATTCAATTTCTGTCTTTCTTGGTTAATGTGAAGGTCCAAGGGAAACAGTAAACCTGCACTGGTGCATCGGAATCTAATACTGGTCTCCCAGGCGCCGCTCATACCACAAACTCTTAGAAGATTCACTGTTCTTTTACATAAGTCCTCATTGTCTATCGTGTAATCAATCCCGATGCAATTTGTGTGTTTCATGGTCAATATGAAGGTCCAAGGGATACAGTAAACCTGCACTGGTGTATCGGAATCTAATACTGGTCTCCCAGGAGCCGCTCAAACCACAATTTCTTAGAAAATTCATTCTTTTTGTAGTTAAGTCAGCATTGTCCCTTTAGAATTCAATCCCGATGCAATATCTGTGTTTCATGGTCAATGAGACGGTCAAAGGGATACAGTAAACGTGCAATGGTGCATCGGAATCTAATACAGGTCTCCCAGGAGCCGCTCAAACCTCAAATTCGTAGATGACACACTCTACTTGTACTTAAGTTGGCATTGTGCCTTTTGTATTCAATTCCGTTGCAATTTCTGTGTTTCATGGTCAATGCGAAAGTCCAAGGGATACATTAAACCTGCACTGGTGCATCGGATTCTAATACTGGTCTCCCAGGAGCCACCAAAAACACAAACTCTTAGAAGATTCACTCGTTATGTACTTATGTCGGCATTGTTCCTTTCGTGTTCATTGCCGATGAAAATTCTGTGTCTCATGGTCAATGTGAAGGTCCAAGGAATGCAGAAAACCTGCACTGGTGCATCGTAATCTAATACTGGTCTGCAAGGAGCCGCTAAAAGTACAAACTCTTAGGAGAATCACTTTTCTTGTACCTACGTCGGCATTGTACATTTTGAATTCAATCCCGATGCAAATTCTGTGCTTCATGGTCAATGCGAATGTCCAACGGATACAGTAATTCTGCACTGGTGCATCGGAGACTAATACTGGTCTCCCAAGGAGCCGCTCAAAGCACAAACTCTTAGAAGATTCACTCATCTTGTACTTAAGTAGGCATCGTGCCTTATGTATTCAATACCGATGCAACTTCTGTGTTTCATGGTCATGTTGAAGAACCAAGGGATACAGTAAACCTGCACACGTGTATCAGAATCTAAAACTGGTCTCCCAGGGGCCGCTCAAAGGACAAACTCTTAGAAGATTCACTCTTCTTGTACTTAAGTCGGCATTGTGCCTTTTGTATTCAATCCCGATGCAATTTCTGTGTTCCACGGTGAATGTAAAGGTCCAAGGGATACAGTAAGGCAGCACTGGTGCATCGGAATCTAATACTGGTCTCCCAGGAACCACTCAAACACAAACTCTTAGAAGACTCACTCTTCTTGTACTTGAGTCGGAATTGTGCATTTTGTATTCAATCCCGATGCAGTGTGTGTGTTTCATGGTCAATGTGAACGTCCGAGGGATACAGTAAACCTGCACTGGTGCATCGGAATCTAATACTGGTCTCCCATCGAGCCACTGAAAGCACAAACTCTTAGAAGATTCACTCTTCTTGTACTTAAGTTGGCATTGTCCCTTTTGTATTCAATCCCGATGCAATTTCAGTGTTTCTTGGTCAATGTGAAGGTCCAAGGGATACAGTAAACCTGCACTGGTGCATCGGAATCTGATTCTGGTCTCCAAGGAGGCGTTCAAAGCACAAGCTCTTAGAAGATTCACTCTTCTTTACTGGATTCGGTATTGTGCCTTTTGTATTCAATCACGATCTGGTTTCTGTGTTTCATGGTCAATTTGAAGGCCCAAGGAATACAGTAAACTTTCACGTGTGCATCGGAATCTAATACTTGTCTCCCAGACGCAGCTCAAACCACAAACTCCAAGAAAATTCACTCTTCTTGTACCTAAGTCGGGTCTGTCCATTTTGTATTCAATCCCGATGCTAATTCTGTGTTTCAAGGTCAATGTGAAGTTCCAAGGGATACAGTAAACCGGCACTGGTGCATCGGAATCCAATACTGATGTCCGAGAAGCCACTCAAAGCACAAACTTTTAGAAGATTCACTCTTCTTGTACCTAAGTCGGCACTGTCCCTTTTGTATTCAATGTCGATGCAATTTCGATGTTTCATGGTCAATGTGAAGGTCCAAGGGATACAGTTAACCTTCGCTTGTGCATCGGAATCTAATACTGGTCTCCAAGGAGCCGCTCAAAGCAAAGACTCTTAAAGATTCACTCTTCATGTACTTAAGTCGGCATTGTGCTTTTGTATTCGATCCCGACGCAATTTCTGTAATTCATGGTCATATTGAATGTCCAAGGGATACAGTAAACGTGCACTGATGCATCGTAATCTAATACTGGTCTCCCAGGAGCCGCCCAAACCACAAACTCTCAGAAGATTCACTCATCCTGTACTTAAGTTCGCATTGTGCCTTTCGTATTCAATCCCGATGCAATTTCTGTTCTTCATGGTCAATGTGAAAGTCCAAGGGATACAGTTAACCTGCACCAGTGCATCGGAATCTAATACTGCTCTCCCAGGGGCCGCTCAAAGGACAAACTCTTAGAAGATTCACTCTTTTTGTACTTAAGTCGGCATTGTGTCTTTCGTATTCAATCCCAATGCAATTTGTGTGTTTGATGGTCAATGTGAATGTCTGAGGGATAGAGTAATCCTGCACTGGTGCATCGGATTCTAATACTGGTCTCCCAGGAGCCGCTCAAACACAAATTCTTAGAAGATTCAGTCTTGTTGTACCTAAATCGGCATTGTCTCCTTTGTATTCAAACCCGATGCAATTACTCTGTTTCATGGTCAATGAGAAGGTCCAAGGGATACAGTAAACCTGTACTGGTGCATCGGAATCGGAAACTGGTCTCCCAGAAGCCGCACAAAGCACTAACTCTTAGAAGATTCACTCTTCTTGTACTTATGTCGGCATTGTGCCTTTTGTATTTAATCCCGAGGCAATTTCTGTGTTTCAAGGTCAATGTAAAGGTCCAAGGGATAGGATAAACCGGCATTGGTACATCGGAATCTAATACAGGTCTCGCAGGAGCCGCTCAATATACAAACTGTTAGAAGATTCACTCTTCTAGTACTTAAGTCGGCATTGTGCCTTTTGTATTCAATGCTGATGCAGTGTGTGTGTTTCATGGTCAATGTGCACGTCCGAGGGATACAGTAAACCTGCACTGGTGCATCGGAATCTAATACTGGTCTCCCATCGAGCCACTCAAAGCACAAACTCTTAGAAGATTCACTCTTCTTGTACTTAAGTCAGCATTGTGCTTTTGGATTCAATCCCGATGCAGTTTCTGTGATACATGGTCAATGTGAAGGTCCAAGGGATACGGTAAGCTTTCACTGGCGCATCGGAATCTAATACTGGTCTCCCAGGAGCCGCTCAAACCACAAACTCTTAGAAAATTCACTCTTCTTGTACTTAAGTCGGCATTGTCCCTTTTGATTTCAATCCCGATGCAATTTCTGTCATTCATGGTCAATGTGAATGTCAAAGGTATACAGTAAAGCTGCACTGGCGCCCGGAACCTAATACTTATCTCCCAGGAGCCGCTCAAATCACAAACTCTTAAAAGATACACTCAACTTATACTTATTCGGCATTGTGCCTTTTGTATTCAATCCGAATGCAATTTCTGTGTTTCATGGTCAATGTGAACGCCCAAGGTGTACAGTAAACCTGCAATGGTGCATCGTAATCTGAAACTAGTCTCCCAGGAGCCGCTCAAACCACAACCTGTTAGAGGATTCACTCTTCTTGTACTTAAGACGGCATTGTCCCTCTTGCATTCAATCCCGATGCAATTTCTGTATTTTATGGTCAATGTGAAGGTCCAAGGGATACAGTAAACGAGCACAGGTGAATCGGAATCTTATCCTGGTCTCCCAGGAACCGCTCAAAGCGCAAAATCTTAGAAAATTTACTCCTCTTGTACTTAAGTCAGCATTGTGCTTTTTGTATTCAATTCCGATGCAATTTCTGTGTTTCATGGTCAATGTGAAGGTCCAAGGGATACAGTAACCCTGCCCTGTTGCATCGGAATCTAGTACTGGTCTCCCAGGAGCCGCTCATAGCACAAGCTCTTAGAAAACTCACTCTTCTTGTACTTAAGTCGGCATTGTGCTTTTTGTATTAGATCCCGACTCAATATCTGTGCTTCATGGCCAATGTGAAGGTCCAAGGGATACAGTAAACCTGCACTGGTGCATCGGAATCTAATACTGGTCTCGCAGGAGGCGCTCAAATCACAAACTCTTAGACGAATCACACTTCTTGTACTTAATTCAGCATTGTGCCTTTTACATTCAATCACGATGCAATTTCTGTGTTTCGTGGTCAATGTGAAGGTCCAAGGGATACAGTAAACCTGCACTGGTGAAACGGAATCTAATACTGGTCGCCCAGGAGCGGCTTAAACACAAAGTCTTAGAAGATTCAGTCTTCTTGTACTAATGTCGGCATTGTCCCTTTTGTATTCAATCCCGATGCAATTTCTGTGTTTAATTGTCAATGTGAAGGTCCAAGGAATACAGTAAACCTGCACTGGTGCATCGGAATCTAATACTGGTCTCCTAGGAGCCCCTCAAACACAAATTCATAGATGATTCACTCTTCTTGCACCTAAGTCGGCATTGTCCCTTTTGCATTCCGTCCCGAAGCAATTTCTATGTTGCATGGTCAATGTTAAGGCCCAAGGGATACAGTGAGCCAGCACTGGTGCATCGGAATCTCATACTGGTCTCCCAGGAGCCGCTCAAAGCATTAACTCTTAGAAGATTCACTCTTCTTGTACTTAAGACGGAATTGTGCCATTTGTATTCCATCCCGATGCAATTTCTGTGACTCATGGTCAATGTGAATGCCCAAGGGATACAGTAATCCTGCACTGGTGCATCGGAATCTGATACTGGTCTCCCATGCGATGCTCAAACCACAAGCTCTTAGAAGATTCACTCTTCTAGTTTTTAATTCGGCATTGTGCCTTTTGTATTCAATCACGATGCGAATTCTGTTTTTCATGGTCAATGTGAAGGTCCAAGGAATACAGTAAACGTGCACTGGTGTATCGGAATCTAATACAGGTCTCCCAGGAACAGCTCAAACTACAAACTCGTAGAAGATTCACTCTTCTAGTACTTAAGTTGGCATTGTACCTTTTGTGTTCAATCCCGATGCAATTTCTGTGTGTCATGGTCATTGTGAAGGTCCAAGGGATACAGTAAACTTGCACTGGTGCATCCGAATCTAATACTTGTCTCCCAGGAGCCGCTCAAAGCAAGAACATATAGAAGAATCACTCTTCTTGTACTTAAGTCGGCATTTTTCCCTTTTGTAATCGATACCGATGCAATTTCTGTGTTTCATGGTGAACGTGACGGTCCAAAAGAAGCAGTAAACGTGCAATGGTGCATCGTAATCCAATACTGGTCCCCAAGGAGCCGCTCAAAGTGGAAACTCTTAGAAGATTAACTCTTCTTGTACTTCAGTCGGCATTGTGACATTTGGATTCAATCCTGATGCAATTTCTGAGCTCCATGGTCAATGTGAAGGTCCAAGGGATACAGTTAACCTGCACTGGTGCATCGGAATCTAATACTGGTTTCCCACCAGCCGCTCAAACCACAAATTCTTAGTGGATTCACCCTTCTTGTACTTAAGTTGGCTTTGTCCATCTTGTATTCAATCCCGATGCAATTTCGGTGTTTCATGGTCAATGTGAAGGTCCAAGGGATACAGTAACCCTGCCCTGTTGCATCGGAATCTAATACTGGTCTCCCAGGAGCCGCTCATAGGAGAAACTCTTAGAAAACTCACTCTTCTTGTACTTAAGTCGGCATTGTGCTTTTTGCATTAGATCCCGATTCAATATATGTGTTTCATTGTCAATGTGAAGGTCCAAGGGATACAGTGAACCTGCACTGGTGCATCGGAATCTAATACTGGTCTGGCAGGAGGCGCTCATATCACAAACTCTTAGACGAATCACACTTCTTGTACTTAATTCAGCATTGTGCCTTTTACATTCAATCACGATGCAATTTCTGTGTTTCGTGGTCAATGTGAAGGTCCAAGGGATACAGTAAACCTGCATTGGTGATACGGAATCTAATACTGGTCGCCCAGGAGCCGCTTAAACACAAACTCTTAGAAGATTCAGTCTTCTTGTACTAATGTCGGCATTGTCCCTTTGTATTCAATCCCGATGCAATTTCTGTGTTTAATTGTCAATGTGAAGGTCCAAGGAATACAGTAAACCTGCACTGGTGCATCGGAATCTAATACTGGTCTCCCAGGAGCCCCTCAAACACAAATTCATAGATGATTCACTCTTCTTGTACCTAAGTCGGCATTGTCCCTTTTGCATTCAGTCCCGAAGCAATTTCTATGTTGCATGGTCAATGTTAAGGCCCGAGGGATACAGTGAGCCAGCACTGGTGCATCGGAATCTCATACTGGTCTCCCAGGATCCGCTCAAAGCATTAACTCTTAGAAGATTCACTCTTCTTGTACTTAAGAGGGAATTGTGCCATTTGTATTCCATCCCGATGCAATTTCTGTGACTCATGGTCAATGTGAAGGCCCCAGGGGGTACAGTAATCCTGCACTGGTGCATCGCAATCTGATACTGGTCTCCCATGCGATGCTCAAACCACAAGCTCTTGGAAGATTCACTCTTCTTGTTTTAATTCGGCATTGTGCCTTTTGTATTCAATCACGATGCGAATTCTGTTTCTCATGGTCAATTTGAAGGTCCAAGGGATACGGTAAAGCTTCACTGGTGCATCGGAATCTAACACTGGTCTCCCAGGAGTCGCTCAAACCACAAACTCTTAGAAAATTCACCCCTCTTGTACTTAAGTTTGCATTGTCCCTATTGGAATCAATGCCGATGCAATTTCTGTGTTTCATGGTGAACGTGAAGGTCCAAAAGATACAGTAAACCTGCACTGGTGCACCGGAATCTAATACTGGTCCCCAAGGACCCGCTCAAAGTAAAAACTCTTAGAAGATTAACTCTTCTTGTACTTCAGTCGCGATTGTGACATTTGGATTCAATCCCGATGCAATTTCTGAGATCCATGGTCAATGTGAAGGACCAAGGGATACAGTAAACCTGCACTGGTGCATCGGAATCTAATACTGGTCTCCCATGAGCCGCTCAAATCACAAATTCTTAGAAGGTTCACTCTTCTTGTAATTAAGTCGGCTTTGTGCCTTTTGTATTCAACCCCGATTCAATTTCTGCGCTTCATGGTCAATGTGATAGTCCAAGGGATACAGTAAACCTGCATTGGTGCATCGGAATCTAATACTGGTCTCCCAGCAGCCGCTCAAACCACAAATTCTTAGTGGGTTTACTCTTCTTGTACATATGTCGGCTTTGTCCCTCTTGTATTAAATCCCGATGCAATTTCTGTGTTTCATGGTCAATGTGAAGGTCAAAGGGATACAGTTAACCTGCCCTGTTGCATCGGAATCTAATACTGGTCTCCCATGAGCCGCTCAAATCACAAATTCTTATAAGGTTCACTCTTCTTGTAATTAAGTCGGCTTTGCGCCTTTTGTATTCAACCCCGATGCAATTTCTGCGCTTCGTGGTCAATGTGAAAGTCCAAATGATACAGTAAACCTGCATTGGTGCATCGGAATCTAATACCGGTCTCCCAAGCAGGCGCTCAAATCACAAACTCTTAGAAGATTCACTCTTCTTGTACTTAAGTCGCTATTGTGACTTTTGTATTCAATCCCGATGAAATTTCTATGTTTCATGGTCGATGTGAAGGTCCAACGGATACGTTAAAGCAGCACTGGTGCTACGGAATCTAATACTGGTATCCCAGGAGCCGCTCAAAGCACAAACTCGCAGAAGATTCACTCTTCTTGTACTGAAGTCGGCATTGTCCCTTTCCTATTCAATCTTGATGCATTTTCTGTGTTTCATGGTCAATGTGAAGGTCCAAGGGAAACGGTAAACCTGCACTGGTGCATCGTAATCTGATACTGGTATCCCAGGAGCCGCTGAAAGCACAAACTCTTGGGAGATTCACTCATCTTGTACTTAAGTCGTCATTGTGCTCTTAGTATTCAATCTAGATGCAATGTCTTTGTTTCATGGTCAATGCGAAAGTCCAACGGATACAGTAAAAATGCACTGGTGCATTGGAATCTAATACTCGTCTGCCAGGAGCCGCTCAAATCACAAACTCTTTGAAGATTCCCTCTTCTTGTACTTTAGTCGGCATTGTGCCTTTTGTATTCAATCCCGATTCAATTTCTTTGTATCATGGTCAATGTGGAGGATCAAGGGATACAGTAAACCTGCACTGGTGCATCGGTATTTAATACTGGTCTCCCAGGAGCCGCTCATAGCACAAACTCATAGAAAATTCACTCCTCTTGTACTTAAGTCGGCATTGTCCGTTTCGTATTCAATCCCGGTGCAATTTCTGAGTTTCATGGTCAATGGGAAGGTCCAAGGGATACGGTAAACCTGCGCTGGTGCATCAGGATCTAAGACGGTACTCCCAGGAGCCGCTAAAACCACAAACTCTTAGAAAATTCACTCCTCTTGTACTTAAGTCGGCATAGTCCCTTTCGTATTCGATCCCGATGCAATTTCCGTGTTTCATGGTCAAAGTGAAGGTCAAACGCATACATTAAACCTGCACTGGTGCATCTGAGTCTGATACTGTTCTCCCATGTGCCGCTCGAAGCTCAAATTCTTAGAAGATTCACTCTGCTTGTACTTAAGTCGTCATTGTGCCTATCGTATTCAATCCCGAAGCGATATCCGTGTTTCATGGTCAATTTGAAGGTCCAAGGGATACAGTCAGCGTGCACTGGTGCATCGGAGTCTAATACTGGTCTCCCAGGAGCCGCTCAATCCACAAACTCTGAGAAAATTCACTCTTCTTGTAATTATGTCGGCTTTGTGCCTTATGTATTCAACCCCGATGCGATTTCTGTGCTTCATGGTCAATGAAAAAGTCCAAGAAATACAGTAAACCTCCATTGGTGCATCGGAATCTAATACTGGTCTCACAAGTAACCGCTCAAAGCACGAACGTTTCGAAGATTCACTCTTTTTGTATTTAAGTCGCCGTTGTTTCTTTGTATTCAATCCCGATGCAATTTCTATGTTTCATGGTCGATGTGTAGGTCCAAGGCATACAGTAAACCTGCACAGCTGCATCGCATTCAAATACTGGTCACTCAGGAGCCGCTCGAAGCATTAACTCTTAGATGACTCACTCTTCTTGTACGTCAGTCGGCATTGTGCATTTTGTAATCAATCCCGATGCAATTTCTGTGTTTTATGGTCAATGTGAAGGTCAAAGGGATACAGAAAACCTGCACAGGTGCATCTGAATCTAATACTGGTCTCCCATGAGCCGCTCAAGGCAAAAATTCTTGAAAGATTCACTCTTCTTGTACTTAAGTCGGCATTGTGCCTTTTGTATTCAATCCCGATGCGATTTCTGTTTTTCATGGTCAATATGAGGGTCCAAGGGATACGGTAAACCGGCGCTGGTGCATCAGGATCTAAGACGGTACTCCCAGGAGCCGCTGAAACCACAAACTCTTAGAAAATTCACTCTTCTTGTACTTAAGTCGGCATTGTCCCTTTTGTATTCGTTACCGATGCCACTTCCGCGTTTCATGGTCAAATAGAAGGTCAAATGCATACAGAAAACCTGCACTGGTGCATCTGAGTCTGATACTGTTCTCCCATGAGCAGCTCAAATCTCAAATTCTTAGAAGATTCACTCATCTATTACCTAAGTCGTCACTGTGCCTTATGTATTCAACCCCGATGCAATTTCTGTGCTTCATGGTCAATGAGAAAGTCCAAGGAATACAGTAAACCTGCATTGGTGCATCGGAATCTAATACTGGTCTCACAAGTAGCCGCTCAAAGCACGAACTCTTAGCAGATTCACTCTTCTTGTATTTAAGTCGCCGTTGTGCCTTTTGTATTCAATCCCGATGCAATTTCTATGTTTCATGGTCGATGTAAAGGTCCAAGGGATACGTTAAACCAGCACTAGTGCTACGGAATCTAATACTGGTATCCCAGGAGCCGCTCAAAGCACAAACTCGCAGAAGATTCACACTTCTTTTAATTTAGTCTGCATTGTCCCTTTTGGTTTCAATCCCGATGCAATTTCTGTCTTTCATGGTCAATGTGAAGGTCCAAGGGATACAGTAAACCTGCGCAGCTGCATCGGAATCAAGTACTGGTCTCTCAGGAGCCGCTCGAAGCACAAACTCTTAGATGACTCACTCTTCTTGTACGTCAGTCGGCATTGTGCATTTTGTAATAAGTCCCGATGCAATTTCTGTGTTTCATGGTCAATGTGAAGGTCCAACGGATACAGAAAACCTGCACAGGTGCATCTGAATCTAATACTGGTCTCCCATGAGCCGCTCAAGGCAAAAATTCTTAGAAGATTCACTCTTCTTATACTTCAGTCGGCATTGTGCTTTTGTATACAATCCCTATGCGATTTCTGTTTTTCATGGTCAATATGAGGGTCCAAGGGATACAGTAAACCTGCACTGGTGCCTCGCAATCTAATACTGTTCTCCCAGGAGCTGCTCAAAGCACAAACTCATAGAAGACTCACTCTTCTTGTATTTAAGTCGGCATTGTGCTTTTCTATACAATCCCGATGCAATATCTGTGTTTCATGGTCAATGTGAAGGACCAAGCGATACAGTAAACCAGCACTGGTGCATCGGAAACTAATACTGGTCTCCCATGAGCCGCTCAAAGCACAAACTCTTAGAAGATTCACTCTTCTTGTACTTAAGTCGGCATTGTGCCTTCTGTATTCAATCCCGAAGCAATTTCTTTGTATTATGGTCAATGTGAAGGTCCAAGGGATACAGTAAACCTGCAGTGGTGCATCGGAAACTAATACTGGTTCCCCAGGAGATGCTCAAAGCACAAACGCATAGAAGATTCACTCTTCTGGTACTTAAGTCGGCATTGTCCCTTTCGTATTCAGTCCCGATGCATTTTCTGTGTTTCATGGTCAATGTGAAGGTCCAAGGGAAACGGTAAACCTGCACTGGTGCATCGGAATCCGATACTGGTAACCCAGGAGCCGCTGAAAGCACAAACTCTTGGGAGAATCACTCATCTTGAACTTAAGTCGTCATTGTGCTCTTAGTATTCAATCCCGATGCAATTTCTTTGTTTCATGGCCAATGTGAAAGTCCAAGGGGTACAGTAAAAATGCACTGGTGCATCGGAATCTAATACTCGTCTGCCAGGAGCCGCTCAAAGCACAAACTCATAAAAGATTCACTCTTCTTCTATTTAAGTCGGCATTGTCCCTTTCGTATTCAATCCCAATGCAATTTCCGTGTTTCATGGTCAAAGTGAAGGTCAAACGCATACAGAAAACCTGCACTGGTGCATCTGTGCCTGATACTGTTCTCCCATGAGCCGCTCAAAGCTTAAATTCTTAGAAGATTCACTCTTCTTGTACTTAAGGCGGCATTGTGCCTTCTGTATTCAATCCCGAAGCAATTTCTTTGTATTATGGTCAATGTGAAGGTCCAAGGGATACAGTAAACCTGCAGTGGTGCATCGGAAACTAATACTGGTTCCCCAGGAGATGCTCAAAGCACAAACGCATAGAAGATTCACTCTTCTTGTAATTAAGTTGGCTTTGTGCCTTATGTATTCAACCCCGATGCAATTTCTGTGCTTCATGGTCAATGAGAATGTCCAAGGAATACAGTAAACCTGCATTGGTGCATCAGAATCTACTACTGGTCTCACAAGTAGCAGCTCAAATCACGAACTCTAAGAAGATTCACTATTCTTGTGTTTAAGTCTCCTTTGTGCCTTTTGTATTCAATCCCGATGCAATTTCTATGTTTCATGGTCAACGTCAAGGTCCAAAAGACACGTTAAACCAGCACTGGTGCATCGGAATCTAATACTAGTATCCCAGGAGCCGCTCAAAGCACAAACTCTCAGAAGATTCACTCTTGTAGTACTAAAGTCTGCATTGTCCCTTTTGATTTATATCTCGATGCAAGTTCTGTCTTTCATGGCCAATGTGAAAGTCCATGGGATGAAGTAAACCTGCACAGCTGCATCGGAATCAAATACAGGTCTCCCAGGAGCCGCTCGAAGCAAAAACTCTTAGAAGATTCACTCTTCTTGTACTTAAGTCGGCATTGTCCCTTTCGTATTCAATCCCGATGCAATTTCTGTGTTTCATGTTCAACGTGAAGGTCCAAGGGATACGGTAAACCTGCACTGAAGCATCGGAATCTAATACTGGTCTCCCAAGCAACCGCTCAAAGCACGAACTCTGTTAAGATTCATTCTTCTTGTACTTAAATCGCCGTTGTACCTTTTGTATTCAATCCCGATGCAATAACTATGTTTCATGGTCAATGGGAAGGTCCAAGGGATACGCTAAACCAGCACTGGTGCATCGGAATTTAATACTGGTATCCCAGGAGCCGCTCAAAGCACAAACTCACAGAAGATTCACTCTTCTTGTACTTAAGTTGGCATTGTCCCTTTTGATTTCAATCCCGATGCAATTTGTGTCTTTCATGGTCAATGTGAAGGTCCAAGGGATACAGCAAACCTGTACTGGTGCATCGGAATCTAATACTGGTCTCCCAGGAGCCGCTCGAAGCACAAACTTTTAGAAGATTCACTCTTCTTGTACTTCAGTCGGCATTGTGCATTTTGTTTTCAATCCCGATGCAATTACTGTGTTTCATCGTCAATGTGACAGTCCAAGGGATACAGTAAACTTGCACTGGTGCATCGGAGTCTAATTCTGGTCTTCCTGGAGTCGCTCAAACCACAAACTCTCAGAAGATTCACTTATCTAGTACTTAAGGTCGCAATGTCCCGTTTGTATTCAATCCCGATGCAATTTCTGTGTTTCATGGTCAAAGTGAAGGTCAGACGGATACAGAAAACCTGCACTGGTGCATCTGAGTCTGATACTGGTCTCCCATGAGCCGCTCAAAGCACAATTACTTAGAAGATTCACTCTTCTTGTAGTTAAGTCGGCTTTGTGCCTTTTGTATTCAACCCCGATGCAATTTCTGTGCTTCATGGTCAAAGAGAAACTCGAAAGGATACAGTAAACCTGCATTGGTGCATCGGAATCTAATACTGGTCTCTCAAGTAGCCGCTCAAAGCACGAACTCTTAGAAGATTCACTCTTCTTGTATTTATGTCGCCGTTGTGCCTTTTGTATTCAATCCCGATGCAATTTCTATGTTTCATGGTCGATGTAAAGGTCCAAGGGATACGTCAAATCAGCACTAGTGCTACGGAATCTAATACTGGTATCCCAGGAGCCGCTCAAAGCACAAACTCGCAGAAGATTCACACTTCTTTTACTTTAGTCTGCATTGTCCCTTTTGGTTTCAATCCCGATGCAATTTCTGTCTTTCATGGTCAATGTGAAGGTCCAAGGGATACAGTAAACCTGCGCAGCTGCATCGGAATCAAGTACTGGTCTCTCAGGAGCCGCTCGAAGCACAAACTCTTAGATGACTCACTCTTCTTGTACGTCAGTCGGCATTGTGCATTTTGTAATAAATCCCGATGCAATTTCTGTGTTTCATGGTCAATGTGAAGGTCCAACGGATACAGAAAACCTGCACAGGTGCATCTGAATCTAATACTGGTCTCCCATGAGCCGCTCAAGGCAAAAATTCTTAGAAGATTCACTCTTCTTATACTTCAGTCGGCATTGTGCTTTTGTATACAATCCCTATGCGATTTCTGTTTTTCATGGTCAATATGAGGGTCCAAGGGATACAGTAAACCTGCACTGGTGCCTCGCAATCTAATACTGTTCTCCCAGGAGCTGCTCAAAGCACAAACTCATAGAAGACTCACTCATCTTGTATTTAAGTCGGCATTGTGCTTTTCTATACAATCCTGATGCAATATCTGTGTTTCATGGTCAATGTGAAGGACCAAGCGATACAGTAAACCAGCACTGGTGCATCGGAAACTAATCCTGGTCTCCCATGAGCCGCTCAAAGCACAAACTCTTAGAAGATTCACTCTTCCTGTACTTAAGTCGGCATTGTGCCTTCTGTATTCAATCCCGAAGCAATTTCTTTGTATTATGGTCAATGTGAAGGTCCAAGGGATACAGTAAACCTGCAGTGGTGCATCGGAAACTAATACTGGTTCCCCAGGAGATGCTCAAAGCACAAACGCATAGAAGATTCACTCTTCTGGTACTTAAGTCGGCATTGTCCCTTTCGTATTCAGTCCCGATGCATTTTCTGTGTTTCATGGTCAATGTGAAGGTCCAAGGGAAACGGTAAACCTGCACTGGTGCATCGGAATCCGATACTGGTAACCCAGGAGCCGCTGAAAGCACAAACTCTTGGGAGAATCACTCATCTTGAACTTAAGTCGTCATTGTGCTCTTAGTATTCAATCCCGATGCAATTTCTTTGTTTCATGGCCAATGTGAAAGTTCAAGGGGTACAGTAAAAATGCACTGGTGCATCGGAATCTAATACTCGTCTGCCAGGAGCCGCTCAAAGCACAAACTCATAAAAGATTCACTCTTCTTCTATTTAAGTCGGCATTGTCCCTTTCGTATTCAATCCCATTGCAATTTCCGTGTTTCATGGTCAAAGTGAAGGTCAAACGCATACAGAAAACCTGCACTGGTGCATCTGGGCCTGATACTGTTCTCCCATGAGCCGCTCAAAGCTTAAATTCTTAGAAGATTCACTCTTCTTGTACTTAAGTCCGCATTGTGCCTTCTGTATTCAATCCCGAAGCAATTTCTTTGTATTATGGTCAATGTGAAGGTCCAAGGGATACAGTAAACCTGCAGTGGTGCATCGGAAACCAATATTGGTTCCCCAGGAGATGCTCAAAGCACAAACGCATAGAAGATTCACTCTTCTTGTAATTAAGTTGGCTTTGTGCCTTATGTATTCAACCCCGATGCAATTTCTGTGCTTCATGGTCAATGAGAATGTCCAAGGAATACAGTAAACCTGCATTGGTGCATCAGAATCTACTACTGGTCTCACAAGTAGCAGCTCAAATCACGAACTCTAAGAAGATTCACTATTCTTGTGTTTAAGTCTCCTTTGTGCCTTTTGTATTCAATCCCGATGCAATTTCTATGTTTCATGGTCAACGTCAAGGTCCAAAAGACACGTTAAACCAGCACTGGTGCATCGGAATCTAATACTAGTATCCCAGGAGCCGCTCAAAGCACAAACTCTCAGAAGATTCACTCTTCTAGTACTAAAGTCTGCATTGTCCCTTTTGATTTATATCTCGATGCAAGTTCTGTCTTTCATGGCCAATGTGAAAGTCCATGGGATGAAGTAAACCTGCACAGCTGCATCGGAATCAAATACAGGTCTCCCAGGAGCCGCTCGAAGCAAAAACTCTTAGAAGATTCACTCTTCTTGTACTTAAGTCGGCATTGTCCCTTTCGTATTCAATCCCGATGCAATTTCTGTGTTTCATGTTCAACGTGAAGGTCCAAGGGATACGGTAAACCTGCACTGAAGCATCGGAATCTAATACTGGTCTCCCAAGCAACCGCTCAAAGCACGAACTCTGTTAAGATTCATTCTTCTTGTACTTAAATCGCCGTTGTACCTTTTGTATTCAATCCCGATGCAATAACTATGTTTCATGGTCAATGGGAAGGTCCAAGGGATACGCTAAACGAGCACTGGTGCATCGGAATTTAATACTGGTATCCCAGGAGCCGCTCAAAGCACAAACTCACAGAAGATTCACTCTTCTTGTACTTAAGTTGGCATTGTCCCTTTTGATTTCAATCCCGATGCAATTTCTGTCTTTCATGGTCAATGTGAAGGTCCAAGGGATACAGCAAACCTGTACTGGTGCATCGGAATCTAATACTGGTCTCCCAGGAGCCGCTCGAAGCACAAACTTTTAGAAGATTCACTCTTCTTGTACTTCAGTCGGCATTGTGCATTTTGTTTTCAATCCCGATGCAATTACTGTGTTTCATCGTCAATGTGACAGTCCAAGGGGTACAGTAAACTTGCACTGGTGCATCGGAATCTAATTCTGGTCTTCCTGGAGCCGCTCAAACCACAAAATCTCAGAAGATTCACTTATCTAGTACTTAAGGTCGCAATGTCCCGTTTGTATTCAATCCCGATGCAATTTCTGTGTTTCATGGTCAAAGTGAAGGTCAGACGGATACAGAAAACCTGCACTGGTGCATCTGAGTCTGATACTGGTCTCCCATGAGCCGCTCAAAGCACAATTACTTAGAAGATTCACTCTTCTTGTAGTTAAGTCGGCTTTGTGCCTTTTGTATTCAACCCCGATGCAATTTCTGTGCTTCATGGTCAAAGAGAAACTCGAAAGGATACAGTAAACCTGCATTGGTGCATCGGAATCTAATACTGGTCTCTCAAGTAGCCGCTCAAAGCACGAACTCTTAGAAGATTCACTCTTCTTGTATTTATGTCGCCGTTGTGCCTTTTGTATTCAATCCCGATGCAATTTCTATGTTTCATGGTCAATGTGAAGGTCCAAGGGATACGTTAAACCAGCACTGGTGCATCGGAATTTAATACTAGTATCCCACGAACCGCTCAAAACACATACTCTCAGAAGATTCACTCTTCTGGTACTTAAGTCGGCATTGTCCCTTTTGGTTTCAATCCCGATGCAATTTCTATCTTTCATGGTCAATGTGAAGGTCCAAGGTACACAGTAAACCTGCACAGCTGCATCGCAATCAAATACTGGTCTCCCAGGAGCCGCTCGAAGCACAAATTCTTAGAAGAATCACTCTTCTTGTACTTCAGTCAGCCTTGTGCATTTTGTATTCAATTCCGATGCAATGTCTGTGTTTCATCGTCAATGTGACGGTCCAAGGGATACAGTAAACCTGCAGTGGTGCATCGGAATCTAATACTGGTCTCCCTGGAGCCGCTCAAAGCACATAGTCTCAGAAGATTCACTTTTCTAGTACTTAAGGCGGCATTGTCCCTTTTGTATTCCATCCCGATGCAATTTGTGTGTTTCATGGTCAATGTGAAAGTCCAAGGGATACAGTAAACCCTCACTAGTGCATCGGAATCTAATACTGGTCTCCCAGGAGCCTCTCAATGCACAAACTCTTCGAAGATTCACTCTTCTTGTACGTCATTCGGCATTGTGCATTTTGCAATCAATCCCGATGCAATTTCTGTGTTTCACGGTCAATGTGAAGGTCAAAGGGATACTGAAAACCTGCACTGGCGCATCTGAATCCAATACTGGTCTCCCATGAGCCGCTCAAGGCAAAAATTCTTAGAAGATTCACTCTTCTTGTACTTAAGTCGGCATTGTGCTTTTGTATTCAATCCCGATGCGATTTCTGTGTTTCATGGTCAATATGAGGGTCCAAGGGATAAAGTAAACCTGCACTGCTGCCTCGGAATCTAATACTGGTCTTCCAGAAGCCGCTCAAAGCACAAACTCATAGAAGACTCACTCTTCTTGGACTTAAGTCGGCATTGTGCTTTTCTATACGATCCCGATGCAATATCTGTGTTTCATGGTCAATGTGAAGGTCCAAGGGATACAGTAAACCTGCACTGGTGAATCGGAATCTAATACTGGTCTCCCATGAGACGCACAAGGCACAAACTCTTAGAAGATTCACTCTTCTTGTACTTAAGTCGGCATTGTGCCTTTTTTATTCAATCCCGATGCAATATCTGTGTCTCATTGTTAATGTGAAGGTCCATGGGATAAAGTAAACCTGCACTGGTGCATCAGAATGTAGTACTGGTTTCCTAGGAGCTGCTCAAAGCACAAACTCTTAGAGAAATCACTCTTCTTGTACTTAAGTCGGCATTCTGCCTTCTGTATTCAATCCCGAAGCAAATTCTTTGTATCATGGTCAATGTGAAGGAGCAAGGAACACTGTAAACCTGCACTGGTGCATCGGAAAACTAATACTGGACTCCCAGGAGCTGCTCAAAGCACAAACTCGTAGAAGATTAAATCTTCTTGCACTTAAGTCGGCATTGTCCCTTCTGTATTTAATCCCGATGCAATTTCTTTGTGTCATGGTCAATGTGAAAGTCCAAGGGATACAGTAAAAATGAACTGGTGCATCGGAATCTAATACTCGTCTGCCAGGAGCCGCTGAAATCAAAAACTCTTAGAAGACTCCCTCTTCTTGAACTTAAGTCGGAATTGTGCCTTTTGTATGCAATCCAGATGCAATATCTGTGTTTCATGGTCAATATGAAGGTCCAAGGGATACAGTAAACCACCACTGGTGCATCGGAATCTAATACAGGTCTCCCAGCAGCCGCTCAAACCACAAACTCTTAGAAAATTCACTCTTCTTGTACTTCAGTCGGCATTGTGCCTTTTGTATTCAACCCCGATCCAATTTCTGTGCGTCATGGTCAATGAGAAAGTCCAAGGGATACAGTAAACCTGCATTGGTGCATCGGAATCTAATACTGGTCTCCCAAGTAGCAGTTCAAAGCACGAACTCTTAGAAGATTCACTGTTCTTGTATTTAAGTCACCGTTGTGCCTTTTGTATTCAATCCTGATGCAATTTCTATATTTCATGCTCAATGTGAAGGTCCTAGGGATACGTTAAACCAGCACTGGTGCATCGGAATCTAATACTAGTATCCCAGGAGCCGCTCAAAGCACAAACTCTCAGAAGATTCACTCTTCTAGTACTTAAGTCGGCATTGTCCGTTTTGGTTTCAATCCCGATGCAATTTCTGTCTTTCATGGTCAATGTGAAGGTCCAAGGTATACAGTATACCTGAACAGCTGCATCGGAATCAAATACTTGTCTCCCAGGAGCCGCTCGAAACACAAACTCTTAGAAGATTCGCTCTTCGTGTACTTTAGTCGGCATTGTGCGTTTTGTATTCATTCTCGATGCAATCTCTGTGTTTCATCGTCAATGTGACGGTCGAAGGGATACATTAAACCTGCAGTGGTGCATCGGAATCTAATACTGGTATCCGAGGAGCCGCTCAAAGCACAAACTCTCAGAAGATTCACTCTTCTTGTACATAAGTCTGCATTGTCCATTTTGATTTATATTCCGATGCAGGTTCTGTCTTTCATGGTCAATGTGAAGGTCCAACGGATGCAGTAAACCTGCACAGCTGCATCGGAATCAAATACTGGTCTCCCATGAGCCGCTCAATCCAAAATTTCTTAGAAGATTCACTCTTCTTGTACTTAAGTCGGCATTGTGCCTTTGTATTCAACCCCGATGCGATTTCTGTGTTTCATGGTCAATATGAGGGTCGAAGGGATACAGTAAACCTGCACTGATGCATCGGAATCTATTACCGGTCTCCCATGAGCCGCTCAAAGCACAAACTCTTAGAAGATTCACTCTTCTTGTACTTAAGTCGGCATTGTGCCTTTCTTATTCAATCCCGATGCAATATCTGTGTCTCATTGTTAATGTGAAGGTCCATGGGATAAGGTAAACCTGCACTGGTGCATCGGAATCTAATACTGGTCTCCCAGGAGCTGCTCAAAGTACAAACTCGTAGAAGATTCACTCTTCTTGCACTTAAGTCGGACATGTCCCTTTCGTATTCAATCCCGAAACATTTTCTGTGTTTCATGGTCAATGTGAAGGTCCAAGGGAAACGGTAAACCTGCACTGGTGCATCGGAATCTGATAGTGGTATCCCAGGAGCCGCTGAAAGCACAAACTCTTAGGAGATTCACTCATGTTGTACTTAAGTCGTCATCGTGCTCTTAGTATTTAATCCCGATGCAATTTCTTTGTTTCATGGTCAATGTGAAAGCCTAAGGGATACAGTAAAAATGAACTGGTGCATCGGAATGTAATACTCGTCTGCCAGGAGCCGCTCAAATCACAAATTCTTAGAAGACTTCCTCTTCTTGTACTTAAGTGGGCATTGTTCCTTTTGTATGCAATGCAGATGCAATATCTGTGTTTCATGGTCAATATGAAGGTCCAAGGGATACAGTAAACCTAAACTGGTGCATTGGAATCTAATACTGGTCTCCCATGAGCCGCTCAAAGCACAAATTCTAAGAATGTTCACTCTTCTTGTACTGAAGTCGGCATTGTGCCTTTTGTATTCAATCCCGATGCGATATCTGTGTTTCATGGTCAATGTGAAGGTCCGAGGGATACAGTAAACCTCCACTGGTGCATCGGAATCTAATACTGGTCTCCCATGAGCCGCTCAAAGCACAAATTCTAAGAATGTTCACTCTTCTTGTACTGAAGTCGGCATTGTGCCTTTTGTGTTCAATCTCGATGCAATTTCCGTGTTTCATGGTCAAAGTGAAGGTCAAACGGATACAGAAAACCTGCACTGGTGCATCTGAATCTAATACTGGTCTCCCATGTGCCGCTCAAAGCACAAATTCTTATTAGATTCACTCTTCTTGTACTTAAGTCGGCTTTGTACCTTTTGATTTCAATCCCGATGCAATTTCTGTCTTTCATGGTCAATGTGAAGGTCCAAGGGATACAGCAAACCTGTACTGGTACATCGGAATCTAATACTGGTCTCCCAGGAGCCGCTCGAAGCACAAACTTTTAGAAGATTCACTCTTCTTGTACTTCAGTCGGCATTGTGCATTTTGTTTTCAATCCCGATGCAATTACTGTGTTTCATCGTCAATGTGACAGTCCAAGGGATACAGTATACTTGCACTGGTGCATCGGAATCTAATTCTGGTCTTCCTGGAGCCGCTCAAACCACAAACTCTCAGAAGATTCACTTATCTAGTACTTAAGGTCGCAATGTCCCTTTTGTATTCAATCCCGATGCAATTTCTGTGTTTCATGGTCAAAGTGAAGGTCAGACGGATACAGAAAACCTGCACTGGTGCATCTGAGTCTGATACTGGTCTCCCATGAGCCGCTCAAAGCACAATTACTTAGAAGATTCACTCTTCTTGTAGTTAAGTCGGCTTTGTGCCTTTTGTATTCAACCCCGATGCAATTTCTGTGCTTCATGGTCAAAGAGAAACTCGAAAGGATACAGTAAACCTGCATTGGTGCATCGGAATCTAATACTGGTCTCTCAAGTAGCCGCTCAAAGCACGAACTCTTAGAAGATTCACTCTTCTTGTATTTATGTCGCCGTTGTGCCTTTTGTATTCAATCCCGATGCAATTTCTATGTTTCATGGTCGATGTAAAGGTCCAAGGGATACGTCAAACCAGCACTAGTGCTACGGAATCTAATACTGGTATCCCAGGAGCCGCTCAAAGCACAAACTCGCAGAAGATTCACACTTCTTTTACTTTAGTCTGCATTGTCCCTTTTGGTTTCAATCCCGATGCAATTTCTGTCTTTCATGGTCAATGTGAAGGTCCAAGGGATACAGTAAACCTGCGCAGCTGCATCGGAATCAAGTACTGGTCTCTCAGGAGCCGCTCGAAGCACAAACTCTTAGATGACTCACTCTTCTTGTACGTCAGTCGGCATTGTGCATTTTGTAATAAATCCCGATGCAATTTCTGTGTTTCATGGTCAATGTGAAGGTCCAACGGATACAGAAAACCTGCACAGGTGCATCTGAATCTAATACTGGTCTCCCATGAGCCGCTCAAGGCAAAAATTCTTAGAAGATTCACTCTTCTTATACTTCAGTCGGCATTGTGCTTTTGTATACAATCCCTATGCGATTTCTGTTTTTCATGGTCAATATGAGGGTCCAAGGGATACAGTAAACCTGCACTGGTGCCTCGCAGTCTAATACTGTTCTCCCAGGAGCTGCTCAAAGCACAAAGTCATAGAAGACTCACTCTTCTTGTATTTAAGTCGGCATTGTGCTTTTCTATACAATCCCGATGCAATATCTGTGTTTCATGGTCAATGTGAAGGACCAAGCGATACAGTAAACCAGCACTGGTGCATCGGAAACTAATCCTGGTCTCCCATGAGCCGCTCAAAGCACAAACTCTTAGAAGATTCACTCTTCCTGTACTTAAGTCGGCATTGTGCCTTCTGTATTCAATCCCGAAGCAATTTCTTTGTGTTATGGTCAATGTGAAGGTCCAAGGGATACAGTAAACCTGCAGTGGTGCATCGGAAACTAATACTGGTTCCCCAGGAGATGCTCAAAGCACAAACGCATAGAAGATTCACTCTTCTGGTACTTAAGTCGGCATTGTCCCTTTCGTATTCAGTCCCGATGCATTTTCTGTGTTTCATGGTCAATGTGAAGGTCCAAGGGAAACGGTAAACTTGCACTGGTGCATCGGAATCCGATACTGGTAACCCAGGAGCCGCTGAAAGCACAAACTCTTGGGAGAATCACTCATCTTGAACTTAAGTCGTCATTGTGCTCTTAGTATTCAATCCCGATGCAATTTCTTTGTTTCATGGCCAATGTGAAAGTTCAAGGGGTACAGTAAAAATGCACTGGTGCATCGGAATCTAATACTCGTCTGCCAGGAGCCGCTCAAAGCACAAACTCATAAAAGATTCACTCTTCTTCTATTTAAGTCGGCATTGTCCCTTTCGTATTCAATCCCAATGCAATTTCCGTGTTTCATGGTCAAAGTGAAGGTCAAACGCATACAGAAAACCTGCACTGGTGCATCTGGGCCTGATACTGTTCTCCCATGAGCCGCTCAAAGCTTAAATTCTTAGAAGATTCACTCTTCTTGTACTGAAGTCGGCATTGTGCCTTCTGTATTCAATCCCGAAGCAATTTCTTTGTATTATGGTCAATGTGAAGGTCCAAGGGATACAGTAAACCTGCAGTGGTGCATCGGAAACTAATATTGGTTCCCCAGGAGATGCTCAAAGCACAAACGCATAGAAGATTCACTCTTCTTGTAATTAAGTTGGCTTTGTGCCTTATGTATTCAACCCCGATGCAATTTCTGTGCTTCATGGTCAATGAGAATGTCCAAGGAATACAGTAAACCTGCATTGGTGCATCAGAATCTACTACTGGTCTCACAAGTAGCAGCTCAAATCACGAACTCTAAGAAGATTCACTATTCTTGTGTTTAAGTCTCCTTTGTGCCTTTTGTATTAAATCCAGATGCAATTTCTATGTTTCATGGTCAACGTCAAGGTCCAAAAGACACGTTAAACCAGCACTGGTGCATCGGAATCTAATACTAGTATCCCAGGAGCCGCTCAAAGCACAAACTCTCAGAAGATTCACTCTTCTAGTACTAAAGTCTGCATTGTCCCTTTTGATTTATATCTCGATGCAAGTTCTGTCTTTCATGGCCAATGTGAAAGTCCATGGGATGAAGTAAACCTGCACAGCTGCATCGGAATCAAATACAGGTCTCCCAGGAGCCGCTCGAATCAAAAACTCTTAGAAGATTCACTCTTCTTGTACTTAAGTCGGCATTGTCCCTTTCGTATTCAATCCCGATGCAATTTCTGTGTTTCATGTTCAACGTGAAGGTCCAAGGGATACGGTAAACCTGCACTGAAGCATCGGAATCTAATACTGGTCTCCCAAGCAACCGCTCAAAGCACGAACTCTGTTAAGATTCATTCTTCTTGTACTTAAATCGCCGTTGTACCTTTTGTATTCAATCCCGATGCAATAACTATGTTTCATGGTCAATGGGAAGGTCCAAGGGATACGCTAAACCAGCACTGGTGCATCGGAATTTAATACTGGTATCCCAGGAGCCGCTCAAAGCACAAACTCACAGAAGATTCACTCTTCTTGTACTTAAGTTGGCATTGTCCCTTTTGATTTCAATCCCGATGCAATTTCTGTCTTTCATGGTCAATGTGAAGGTCCAAGGGATACAGCAAACCTGTACTGGTGCATCGGAATCTAATACTGGTCTCCCAGGAGCCGCTCAAAGCACAAACTTTTAGAAGATTCACTCTTCTTGTACTTCAGTCGGCATTGTGCATTTTGTTTTCAATCCCGATGCAATTACTGTGTTTCATCGTCAATGTGACAGTCCAAGGGGTACAGTAAACTTGCACTGGTGCATCGGAATCTAATTCTGGTCTTCCTGGAGCCGCTCAAACCACAAACTCTCAGAAGATTCACTTATCTAGTACTTAAGGTCGCAATGTCCCGTTTGTATTCAATCCCGATGCAATTTCTGTGTTTCATGGTCAAAGTGAAGGTCAGACGGATACAGAAAACCTGCACTGGTGCATCTGAGTCTGATACTGGTCTCCCATGAGCCGCTCAAAGCACAATTACTTAGAAGATTCACTCTTCTTGTAGTTAAGTCGGCTTTGTGCCTTTTGTATTCAACCCCGATGCAATTTCTGTGCTTCATGGTCAAAGAGAAACTCGAAAGGATACAGTAAACCTGCATTGGTGCATCGGAATCTAATACTGGTCTCTCAAGTAGCCGCTCAAAGCACGAACTCTTAGAAGATTCACTCTTCTTGTATTTATATCGCCGTTGTGCCTTTTGTATTCAATCCCGATGCAATTTCTATGTTTCATGGTCAATGTGAAGGTCCAAGGGATACGTTAAACCAGCACTGGTGCATCGGAATTTAATACTAGTATCCCACGAACCGCTCAAAACACATACTCTCAGAAGATTCACTCTTCTGGTACTTAAGTCGGCATTGTCCCTTTTGGTTTCAATCCCGATGCAATTTCTATCTTTCATGGTCAATGTGAAGGTCCAAGGTACACAGTAAACCTGCACAGCTGCATCGCAATCAAATACTGGTCTCCCAGGAGCCGCTCGAAGCACAAATTCTTAGAAGAATCACTCTTCTTGTACTTCAGTCAGCCTTGTGCATTTTGTATTCAATTCCGATGCAATGTCTGTGTTTCATCGTCAATGTGACGGTCCAAGGGATACAGTAAACCTGCAGTGGTGCATCGGAATCTAATACTGGTCTCCCTGGAGCCGCTCAAAGCACATAGTCTCAGAAGATTCACTTTTCTAGTACTTAAGGCGGCATTGTCCCTTTTGTATTCCATCCCGATGCAATTTGTGTGTTTCATGGTCAATGTGAAAGTCCAAGGGATACAGTAAACCCTCACTAGTGCATCGGAATCTAATACTGGTCTCCCAGGAGCCTCTCAATGCACAAACTCTTCGAAGATTCACTCTTCTTGTACGTCATTCGGCATTGTGCATTTTGCAATCAATCCCGATGCAATTTCTGTGTTTCACGGTCAATGTGAAGGTCAAAGGGATACTGAAAACCTGCACTGGCGCATCTGAATCCAATACTGGTCTCCCATGAGCCGCTCAAGGCAAAAATTCTTAGAAGATTCACTCTTCTTGTACTTAAGTCGGCATTGTGCTTTTGTATTCAATCCCGATGCGATTTCTGTGTTTCATGGTCAATATGAGGGTCCAAGGGATAAAGTAAACCTGCACTGCTGCCTCGGAATCTAATACTGGTCTTCCAGAAGCCGCTCAAAGCACAAACTCATAGAAGACTCACTCTTCTTGGACTTAAGTCGGCATTGTGCTTTTCTATACGATCCCGATGCAATATCTGTGTTTCATGGTCAATGTGAAGGTCCAAGGGATACAGTAAACCTGCACTGGTGAATCGGAATCTAATACTGGTCTCCCATGAGACGCACAAGGCACAAACTCTTAGAAGATTCACTCTTCTTGTACTTAAGTCGGCATTGTGCCTTCTGTATTCAATCCCGAAGCAAATTCTTTGTATCATGGTCAATGTGAAGGAGCAAGGAACACTGTAAACCTGCACTGGTGCATCGGAAAACTAATACTGGACTCCCAGAAGCTGCTCAAAGCACAAACTCGTAGAAGATTAAATCTTCTTGCACTTAAGTCGGCATTGTCCCTTCTGTATTTAATCCCGATGCAATTTCTTTGTGTCATGGTCAATGTGAAAGTCCAAGGGATACAGTAAAAATGAACTGGTGCATCGGAATCTAATACTCGTCTGCCAGGAGCCGCTGAAATCAAAAACTCTTAGAAGACTCCCTCTTCTGGAACTTAAGTCGGAATTGTGCCTTTTGTATGCAATCCAGATGCAATATCTGTGTTTCATGGTCAATATGAAGGTCCAAGGGATACAGTAAACCACCACTGGTGCATCGGAATCTAATACAGGTCTCCCAGCAGCCGCTCAAACCACAAACTCTTAGAAAATTCACTCTTCTTGTACTTCAGTCGGCATTGTGCCTTTTGTATTCAACCCCGATCCAATTTCTGTGCGTCATGGTCAATGAGAAAGTCCAAGGGATACAGTAAACCTGCATTGGTGCATCGGAATCTAATACTGGTCTCCCAAGTAGCAGTTCAAAGCACGAACTCTTAGGAGATTCACTGTTCTTGTATTTAAGTCACCGTTGTGCATTTTGTATTCAATCCTGATGCAATTTCTATGTTTCATGCTCAATGTGAAGGTCCTAGGGATACGTTAAACCAGCACTGGTGCATCGGAATCTAATACTAGTATCCCAGGAGCCGCTCAAAGCACAAACTCTCAGAAGATTCACTCTTCTAGTACTTAAGTCGGCATTGTCCGTTTTGGTTTCAATCCCGATGCAATTTCTGTCTTTCATGGTCAATGTGAAGGTCCAAGGTATACAGTATACCTGAACAGCTGCATCGGAATCAAATACTTGTCTCCCAGGAGCCGCTCGAAACACAAACTCTTAGAAGATTCGCTCTTCGTGTACTTTAGTCGGCATTGTGCGTTTTGTATTCATTCTCGATGCAATCTCTGTGTTTCATCGTCAATGTGACGGTCGAAGGGATACATTAAACCTGCAGTGGTGCATCGGAATCTAATACTGGTATCCGAGGAGCCGCTCAAAGCACAAACTCTCAGAAGATTCACTCTTCTTGTACATAAGTCTGCATTGTCCATTTTGATTTATATTCCGATGCAGGTTCTGTCTTTCATGGTCAATGTGAAGGTCCAACGGATGCAGTAAACCTGCACAGCTGCATCGGAATCAAATACTGGTCTCCCATGAGCCGCTCAATCCAAAATTTCTTAGAAGATTCACTCTTCTTGTACTTAAGTCGGCATTGTGCTTTTGTATTCAACCCCGATGCGATTTCTGTATTTCATGGTCAATATGAGGGTCGAAGGGATACAGTAAACCTGCACTGATGCATCGGAATCTATTACCGGTCTCCCATGAGCCGCTCAAAGCACAAACTCTTAGAAGATTCACTCTTCTTGTACTTAAGTCGGCATTGTGCCTTTCTTATTCAATCCCGATGCAATATCTGTGTCTCATTGTTAATGTGAAGGTCCATGGGATAAGGTAAACCTGCACTGGTGCATCGGAATCTAATACTGGTCTCCCAGGAGCTGCTCAAAGTACAAACTCGTAGAAGATTCACTCTTCTTGCACTTAAGTCGGACATGTCCCTTTCGTATTCAATCCCGAAACATTTTCTGTGTTTCATGGTCAATGTGAAGGTC
This sequence comes from Schistocerca americana, assembly GCF_021461395.2. Classification (NCBI taxonomy): domain Eukaryota; kingdom Metazoa; phylum Arthropoda; class Insecta; order Orthoptera; family Acrididae; genus Schistocerca; species Schistocerca americana. Next base: position 11,219,673 of record NC_060121.1, on the reverse strand, counting down.
CAAGGGAAACGGTAAACCTGCACTGGTGCATCGGAATCTGATAGTGGTATCCCAGGAGCCGCTGAAAGCACAAACTCTTAGGAGATTCACTCATGTTGTACTTAAGTCGTCATCGTGCTCGTAGTATTTAATCCCGATGCAATTTCTTTGTTTCATGGTCAATGTGAAATCCTAAGGGATACAGTAAAAATGAACTGGTGCATCGGAATGTAATACTCGTCTGCCAGGAGCCGCTCAAATCACAAATTCTTAGAAGACTTCCTCTTCTTGTACTTAAGTGGGCATTGTTCCTTTTGTATGCAATGCAGATGCAATATCTGTGTTTCATGGTCAATATGAAGGTCCAAGGGATACAGTAAACCTAAACTGGTGCATTGGAATCTAATACTGGTCTCCCATGAGCCGCTCAAAGCACAAATTCTAAGAATGTTCACTCTTCTTGTACTGAAGTCGGCATTGTGAATTTTGTGTTCAATCTCGATGCAATTTCCGTGTTTCATGGTCAAAGTGAAGGTCAAACGGATACGGAAAACCTGCACTGGTACATCGGAATCTAATACTGGTCTCCCAGGAGCCGCTCGAAGCACAAACTTTTAGAAGATTCACTCTTCTTGTACTTCAGTCGGCATTGTGCATTTTGTTTTCAATCCCGATGCAATTACTGTGTTTCATCGTCAATGTGACAGTCCAAGGGATACAGTATACTTGCACTGGTGCATCGGAATCTAATTCTGGTCTTCCTGGAGCCGCTCAAACCACAAACTCTCAGAAGATTCACTTATCTAGTACTTAAGGTCGCAATGTCCCTTTTGTATTCAATCCCGATGCAATTTCTGTGTTTCATGGTCAAAGTGAAGGTCAGACGGATACAGAAAACCTGCACTGGTGCATCTGAGTCTGATACTGGTCTCCCATGAGCCGCTCAAAGCACAATTACTTAGAAGATTCACTCTTCTTGTACTTAAGTCGGCTTTGTGCCTTTTGTATTCAACCCCGATGCAATTTCTGTGCTTCATGGTCAAAGAGAAACTCCAAAGGATACAGTAAACCTGCATTGGTGCATCGGAATCTAATACTGGTCTCTCAAGTAGCCGCTCAAAGCACGAAATCTTAGAAGATTCACTCTTCTTGTATTTATGTCGCCGTTGTGCCTTTTGTATTCAATCCCAATGCAATTTCTATGTTTCATGGTCAATGTGAAGGTCCAAGGGATACGTTAAACCAGCACTGGTGCATCGGAATTTAATACTAGTATCCCACGAACCGCTCAAAACACATACTCTCAGAAGATTCACTCTTTTAGTACTTAAGTCGGCATTGTCCCTTTTGGTTTCAATCCCGATGCAATTTCTATCTTTCATGGTCAATGTGAAAGTCCAAGGTACACAGTAAACCTGCACAGCTGCATCGCAATCAAATACTGGTCTCCCAGGAGCCGCTCGAAGCACAAATTCTTAGAAGAATCACTCTTCTTGTACTTCAGTCAGCATTGTGCATTTTGTATTTAATTCCGATGCAATGTCTGTGTTTCATCTTCAATGTGACGGTGCAAGGGATACAGTAAACCTGCAGTGGTGCATCGGAATCTAATACTGGTCTCCCAGGAGCCTCGCAATGCACAAACTCTTCGAAGATTCACTCTTCTTGTACGTCATTCGGCATTGTGCATTTTGCAATCAATCCCGATGCAATTTCTGTGTTTCACGGTCAATGTGAAGGTCAAAGGGATACTGAAAACCTGCACTGGCGCATCTGAATCCAATACTGGTCTCCCATGAGCCGCTCAAGGCAAAAATTCTTAGAAGATTCACTCTTCTTGTACTTAAGTCGGCATTGTGCTTTTGTATTCAATCCCGATGCGATTTCTGTGTTTCATGGTCAATATGAGGGTCCAAGGGATAAAGTAAACCGGCACTGCTGCCTCGGAATCTAATATTGGTCTTCCAGAAGCCGCTCAAAGCACAAACTCATAGAAGACTCACTCTTCTTGGACTTAAGTCGGCATTGTGCTTTTCTATACGATCCCGATGCAATATCTGTGTTTCATGGTCAATGTGAAGGTCCAAGGGATACAGTAAACCTGCACTGGTGAATCGGAATCTAATACTGGTCTCCCATGAGACGCTCAAGGCACAAACTCTTAGAAGATTCTCTCTTCTTGTACTTAAGTCGGCATTGCGCCTTTTTTATTCAATCCCGATGCAATATCTGTGTCTCATTGTTAATGTGAAGGTCCATGGGATAAAGTAAACCTGCACTGGTGCATCAGAATGTAGTACTGGTTTCCTAGGAGCTGCTCAAAGCACAAACTCTTAGAGAAATCACTCTTCTTGTACTTAAGTCGGCATTCTGCCTTCTGTATTCAATCCCGAAGCAAATTCTTTGTATCATGGTCAATGAGAAGGAGCAAGGAACACTGTAAACCTGCACTGGTGCATCGGAAAACTAATACTGGACTCCCAGGAGCCGCTCAAAGCACAAACTCGTAGAAGATTAAATCTTCTTGCACTTAAGTCGGCATTGTCCCTTCTGTATTTAATCCCGATGCAATTTCTTTGTGTCATGATCAATGTGAAAGTCCAAGGGATACAGTAAAAATGAACTGGTGCATCGGAATCTAATACTCGTCTGCCAGGAGCCGCTGAAATCAAAAACTCTTAGAAGACTCCCTCTTCTTGAACTTAAGTCGGAATTGTGCCTTTTGTATGCAATCCAGATGCAATATCTGTGTTTCATGGTCAATATGAAGGTCCAAGGGATACAGTAAACCACCACTGGTGCATCGGAATCTAATACAGGTCTCCCAGCAGCCGCTCAAACCACAAACTCTTAGAAAATTCACTCCTCTTGTACTTCAGTCGGCATTGTGCCTTTTGTATTCAACCCCGATCCAATTTCTGTGCGTCATGGTCAATGAGAAAGTCCAAGGGATACAGTAAACCTGCATTGGTGCATCGGAATCTAATACTGGTCTCCCAAGTAGCAGTTCAAAGCACGAACTCTTAGAAGATTCACTGTTCTTGTATTTAAGTCACCGTTGTGCCTTTTGTATTCAATCCTGATGCAATTTCTATGTTTCATGCTCAATGTGAAGGTCCTAGGGATACGTTAAACCAGCACTGGTGCATCTTAATCTAATACTAGTATCCCAGGAGCCGCTCAAAGCACAAACTCTCAGAAGATTCACTCTTCTAGTACTTAAGTCGGCATTGTCCGTTTTGGTTTCAACCCCGATGCGATTTCTGTGTTTCATGGTCAATATGAGGGTCGAAGGGATACAGTAAACCTGCACTGGTGCATCGGAATCTATTACCGGTCTCCCATGAGCCGCTCAAAGCACAAACTCTTAGAAGATTCACTCTTCTTGTACTTAAGTCGGCATTGTGCCTTTCTTATTCAATCCCGATGCAATATCTGTGTCTCATTGTTAATGTGAAGGTCCATGGGATAAGGTAAACCTGCACAGGTGCATCGGAATCTAATACTGGTCTCCCAGGAGCTGCTCAAAGTACAAACTCGTAGAAGATTCACTCTTCTTGCACTTAAGTCGGACATGTCCCTTTCGTATTCAATCCCGAATCATTTTCTGTGTTTCATGGTCAATGTGAAGGTCCAAGGGAAACGGTAAACCTGCACTGGTGCATCGGAATCTGATAGTGGTATCCCAGGAGCCGCTGAAAGCACAAACTCTTAGGAGATTCACTCATGTTGTACTTAAGTCGTCATCGTGCTCTTAGTATTTAATCCCGATGCAATTTCTTTGTTTCATGGTCAATGTGAAAGCCTAAGGGATACAGTAAAAATGAACTGGTTCATCGGAATGTAATACTCGTCTGCCAGGAGCCGCTCAAATCACAAATTCTTAGAAGACTTCCTCTTCTTGTACTTAAGTGGGCATTGTTCCTTTTGTATGCAATGCAGATGCAATATCTGTGTTTCATGGTCAATATGAAGGTCCAAGGGATACAGTAAACCTAAACTGGTGCATTGGAATCTAATACTGGTCTCCCATGAGCCGCTGAAAGCACAAATTCTAAGAATGTTCACTCTTCTTGTACTGAAGTCGGCATTGTGCCTTTTGTATTCAATCCCGATGCGATATCTGTGTTTCATGGTCAATGTGAAGGTCCGAGGGATACAGTAAACCTCCACTGGTGCATCGGAATCTAATACTGGTCTCCCATGAGCCGCTCAAAGCACAAATTCTAAGAATGTTCACTCTTCTTGTACTGAAGTCGGCATTGTGCCTTTTGTGTTCAATCTCGATGCAATTTCCGTGTTTCATGGTCAAAGTGAAGGTCAAACGGATACAGAAAACCTGCACTGGTGCATCTGAATCTAATACTGGTCTCCCATGTGCCGCTCAAAGCACAAATTCTTATTAGATTCACTCTTCTTGTACTTAAGTCGGCTTTGTGCCTTTTGTATTCATCCCCGATGCAATTTCTGTGCTTCATGGTCAATGTGAATGTCCAAGGGATACTGCAAACGTGCAGTGGTGCATCGGAATCTAAAACTGGTCTCCCAGGAGCCGCTCAAAGCACAAACACATAGAAGAATCACTCTTCTTGTACTTAAGCCGGCATTGTCCCTTTTGGTTTCAATCCCGATGCAGTGTCTGTCTCTCATGGTCAATGTGAAGGTCCAAGGGATGCAGTAAACCTGCACAGCTGCATAGGAATCAAATACTGGTCTCCCAGGCGCCGTTCGAAGCACAAACTCTTAGAAGATTCACTCTTCTTGTACTTAAGTCGGCATAGTCCCTTTCGTAATTTATCCCGATGCAGTTTATGTGTTCCATGGTCAATGTGAAGGACAAACGTATACAGTAAACCTGCACTGGTGCATCGGAATCTAATACTGGTCTCCCTGGAGCCGCTCAAAGCACAAACTCTCGGAAGATTCACTTTTCTAGTACTTAATGCGGCATTGTCCGTTTTGTATTCCATCCCGATGCAATTTCTGTGTTTCATGGTCAATGTGAAGGTCCAACAAATACAGTAAACCTGCACAGCTGCATCGGAATCAAATACTGGTCTCCCAGGAGCCGCTCGAACCACAAACTCTTAGATGAGTCACTCTTCATGTACGTCAGTCGGCATTGTGCATTTTGTAATCAATCCCGATGCAATTTCTGTGTTTCATGGTCAATGTGAAGGTCAAACGGATACAGAAAACCTGCATTGGTGCATCTGAATCTAATACTGGTCTCCCATGTGCCGCTCAAGGCAAAAATTCTTAGAAGATTCACTCGTCTTGTACTTAAGTCGGCATTGTGCTTTTGTATTCAATCCCGATGCGATTTCTTTGTTTCATGGTAAATATGAGGGTCGAAGGGATACAGTAAACCTGCACTGGTGCCTCGGAATCTAATACTGGTCTCCCAGGAGCCACTCAAAGCACAAACTCATAGAAGACTCACTCTACTTGTACTTAAGTCGGCATTGTGCCTTTTTTATTTAATCCCGATGCAATTTCTTTGTATCATTGTCAATGTGAAGGTCCAAGGGATACTGTAAACCAGCACTGGTGCATCGGAATTTAATACTGGTCTCCCAGGAGCCGCTCAAAGCACAAACACATAGAAGAATCACTCTTCTTGTACTTAAGTCGGCATTGTCCCTTTTGGTTTCAATCCCGATGTAATTTCTGTCTCTCATGGTCAATGTAAAAGTCCAAGGGATACAGTAAACCTGCACAGCTGCATCGGAATCAAATACTGGTCTCCCAGGAGCCGCTCGAAGCACAAACTCTTAGAAGATTCACTCTTCCTGTACTTAAGTCGGCATAGTCCCATTCGTAATCAAACCCGATTCAATTTATGTGTTTCATGGTCAATGTGAAGGACAAACGTATACAGTAAACCTTCACTGGTGCATCGGAATCTAATACTGGTCTCCCTGGAGCCGCTCAAAGCACAAACTCTCAGAAGATTCACTTTTCTAGTACTTAAGGCGGCATTGTCCGTTTTGTATTCCATCCCGATGCAATTTCTGTGTTTCATGGTCAATGTGAAGGTCCAACAAATACAGTAAACCTGCACAGCTGCATCGGAATCAAATACTGGTCTCCCAGGAGCCGCTCGAACCACAAACTCTTAGATGAGTCACTCTTCTTGTACGTCAGTCGGCATTGTGCATTTTGTATTCAATCCCGATGCGATTTCTGTATTTCAAGGTAAATATGAGGGTCGACGGGATACATAAACCTGCACTGGTGCCTCGGAATCTAATACTGGTCTCCCAGGAGAAGCTCCAAGCACAAACTCTTAGAAGACTCACTCTTCTTGTACTTAAGTCGCATTGTGCCTTTCAATACGATCCCGATGCAATATCTGTGTTTCATGGTCAATGTGAAGGTCCAAGGGATACAGTAAACCTGCACTGCTGCATCGGAATCTAATACTGGTCTCCCATGAGCCGCTGAAGGCACAACCTCTTGGAAGATTCACTCTTCTTGTACTTAAGTCGGCATTGTGCCTTTGTTATTCAATCCCGATGAAATATCTGTGTCTCATTGTTAATGTGAAGGTCCATGGGATAAAGTAAACCTGCACTGGTGCATCGGAATCTAATACCGGTCTCCCAGGAGCTTCTCAAAGCACAAACTCTTACAGGAATCACTCTTCTTGTACTGAAGTCGGCATTGTGCCTTCTGTATACAATCCCGTAGCAATTTCTTTGTATCATGGTCAATGTGAAGGACCAAGGGATACTGTAAACCTGCACTGGTGCATCGGAAACTAATACTGGTCTCCCAGGAGCCGCTCAAAGCACAAACGTGTAGAAGATTCACTCTTCTTGCACTTAAGTCGACATTGTCCCTTTCGTATTCAATCCCGATGGATTTTCTGTTTTTCATGGTCAATGTGAAGGTCCAAGGAAACGGTAAACCTGCATTGGTGCATCATAATCTGATAGTGGTATCCCGGGAGCCGCTGAAAACACAAACTCTTAGGTGATTCACTCATCTTGTACTTAAGTCCTCATCGTGCTCTTAGTATTTAATCCCGATGCAATTTCTTTGTTTCATGGTCAATGTGAAAGTCCAAGGGATACAGTAAAAATGAACTGGTGCATCGGAATCTAATACTCGCCTGCCAGGAGCCGCTCAAATCACAAATTCTTAGAAGACTTCCTCTTCTTGTACTTAAGTCGGCATTGTGGCTTTTGTATGCAATGCAGATGCAAAATCTGTGTTTCATGGTCAATATGAAGGTCCAAGGGATACAGTAAATCTAAACTGGTGCATTGGAATCAAATACTGGTCTCCCATGAGCCGCTCAAAGCACAAATTCTAAGACGGTTCACTCTTCTTGTACTGAAGTCGGCATTGTGCCTTTTGTATTCAATCCCGATGCGATATCTGTGTGTCATGGTCAATGTGAAGGTCCGAGGGATACAGTAAACCTCCACTGGTGCATCGGAATCTAATACAGGTCTCAAAGGAGCCGCTCAAACCACAAACTCTTAGAAAATTCACTCTTCTTGTACTTCAGTCGGCATTGTCCCTTTCGTATTCAATCCCGATGCATTTTCTGTGTTTCATGGTCAATGAGAAAGTCCAAGGGATACAGTAAACCTGCATTGGTGCATCGGAATCTAATACTGGTCTCCCAAGTAGCAGCTCAAAGCACGAACTCTTAGAAGATTCACTCTTCTTGTATTTAAGTCGCCGTTGTGCCTTTTGTATTCAATCCTGATGCAATTTCTATGTTTCATGGTCAATGTGAAGGTCCTAGGAATACGTGAAACCAGCACTGGTGCATCTGAATCTAATACTAGAACCCCTGGAGCCGCTCAAAGCACACACTCTCAGAAGATTCACAATTCTAGTACTTAAGTCGGCATTGTCCCTTTTGGTTTCAATCTCGATGCAATTTCTGTCTTTCATGGTCAATGTGAAGGTCCAAGGTATACAGTAAAATGAACAGCTGCAACGGAATCAAATACTGGTCTCCCAGGAGCCGCATGAAACACAAACTCTTAGAAGTTTTTCTCTTCTTGTACTTCAGTCGGCATTGTGCATTTTGTATTCATTCTCGATGCAAACTCTGTGTTTCATCGTCAATGTGACGGTCGAATTGATACTGTAAACCTGCACTGGTGCATCGGAATCTAATACTGGTGTCCGAGTAGCCGCTCAAACCACAAACTCACAGAAGATTCACTCTTCTTGACAAATACTGGTCTCCAGGGAGCCGCTCGAAGGACAAACTCTTAGAGGATTCACTTTTCCTGCACTTAAGTCGGCATTGTGCCTTTTGTATTCAATCCCGATGCCATATCTTTGTATCATGGTCAATGTAAAGATCCAAGGGATGCAGTAAACCTGCACTGGTTCCTCGGAATCTAATACTGGTCTCCCAGGAGCCGCTCAAAGCACAAACGTGTAGAAGATTCACTCTTCTTGCACTTAAGTCGACATTGTCCCTTTCGTATTCAATCCCGATGGATTTTGTGTTTTTCATGGTCAATGTGAAGGTCCAAGGAAACGGCAAACCTGCATTGGTGCATCATAATCTGATAGTGGTATCCTGGGAGCCGCTGAAAACACAAACTCTTAGGTGATTCACTCATCTTGTACTTAAGTACTCATCGTGCTCTTAGTATTTAATCCCGATGCAATTTCTTTGTTTCATGGTCAATGTGAAAGTCCAAGGGATACAGTAAAAATGAACTGGTGCATCGGAATCTAATACTCGCCTGCCAGGAGCCGCTCAAATCACAAATTCTTAGAAGACTTCCTCTTCTAGCACTGAAGTCGGCATTGTGCCTTTTGTATTCAATCCCGATGCGATATCTGTGTGTCATGGTCAATGTGAAGGTCTGAGGGATACAGTAAACCTCCACTGGTGCATCGGAATCTAATACAGGTCTCAAAGGAGCCGCTCAAACCACAAACTCTTAGAAAATTCACTCTTCTTGTACTTCAGTCGGCATTTTCCCTTTCGTATTCAATCCCGATGCATTTTCTGTGTTTCATGGTCAATGAGAAAGTCCAAGGGATACAGTAAACCTGCATTGGTGCATCGGAATCTAATACTGGTCTCCCAAGTAAAAGCTCAAAGCACGAACTCTTAGAAGATTCACTCTTCTTGTATTTAAGTCGCCGTTGTGCCTTTTGTATTCAATCCTGATGCAATTTCTATGTTTCATGGTCAATGTGAAGGTCCTAGGAATACGTTAAACCAGCACTGGTGCATCTGAATCTAATACTAGAATCCCTGGAGCCGCTCAAAGCACACACTCTCAGAAGATTCACAATTCTAGTACTTAAGTCGGCATTGTCCCTTTTGGTTTCAATCTCGATGCAATTTCTGTCTTTCATGGTCAATGTGAAGGTCCAAGGTATACAGTAAAAATGAATAGCTGCAACGGAATCAAATACTGGTCTCCCAGGAGCCGCTCGAAACACAAACTCTTAGAAGATTTTCTCTTCTTGTACTTCAGTCGGCATTGTGCATTTTGTATTCATTCTCGATGCAAACTCTGTGTTTCATCGTCAATGTGACGGTCCAATTGATACAGTAAACCTGCACTGGTGCATCGGAATCTAATACTGGTATCCGAGTAGCCGCTCAAACCGCAAACCCTCAGAAGATTCACTCTTCTTGACAAATACTGGTCTCCAGGGAGCCGCTCGAAGGACAAACTCATAGAGGATTCACTTTTCCTGCACTTAAGTCGGCATTGTGCCTTTTGTATTCAATCCCGATGCAATATCTTTGTATCATGGTCAATGTAAAGGTCCAAGGGATACAGTAAACCTGCACTGGTTCCTCGGAATCTAATACTGGTCTCCCAGGAGCCGCTCAAAGCACAAACTCATAGAAGACTCACTCTTCTTGTACTTAAGTCAGCATTGTGCTTTTCTATAAGATCCCGAGCAATATCTGTGTTTCATGGTCAATGTGAAGGTCCAAGGGATACAGTAAACCTGCACTGGTGCATCGGAATTTAATACTGGTCTCCCAGGAGCCGCTCAAAGCACAATCTCGTAGAAGATTCACTCTTCTTGCACTTAAGTCGGCATTGTCCCTTTCGTATTCAATCCCGATGCATTTTCTGTGTTTCATGGTCAATGTGAAGGTCCAAGGTAAACGGTAAACCTGCACTGGTGCATCGGAATCTGATAGTGGTATCCCAGGAGCCGCTGAAAGCTCAAACTCTTGGGAGGTTCACTCATCATGTACTCAAGTCGTCATCGTGCTCTTAGTATTTAATCCCGATGCAATTTCTTTGTTTCATGGTCAATACGAAAGTCCAAGGGATACAGTAAAAATGCACTGGTGCATAGGAATCTGATACTCGTCTGCCAGGAGCCGCTCAAATCACAAACTCTTAGAAGACTCCCTCTTCTTGTACTTAAGTCGGCATTGTGCTAATTGTATGCAATCCAGATGCAATATCTGTGTTTCATGGTCAATATGAAGGTCCAAGGGATACAGTAAACCTAAACTGGTGCATTTGAATCTAATACTGGTCACCCATGAGCCGCTCAAAGCACAAATTCTAAGAAGGTTCACTCTTCTTGTACTTAAGACGGCATTGTGCCTTTTGTATTAAATCCCTAAGCAATTTCTGTGTTTCATCATCAATGTGACGGTCCAAGGGATACAGAAAAAATGCACTGGTACAACGGAATCTAATACTGGTCTCCCTGGAGCCGCTCAGAGCACAACCTCTCACAAGATTCACTCTTCTTGTACTTAAGGCAGCATTGTCCCTTTTGAATTCCATCCCGATGCAATTTCCGTGTTTCATGGTAAATGTGAAGGTCCAAGGGGTACAGTAAACCTGCACTGGTGCATCGGAATCTAATACTGGTCTCCCAGGAGCCTCTCAATGCACAAACCCTTAGCAGATTCACTCTTCTTGTACTTAAGTCGGCTTTGTGCCTTTTGTATTCAACCGTGATGCAATTTCTGTGCTTCATGGTCAATGTGAAAGTCCAAGGGATACAATAAACCTGCATTGGTGCATCGGAAACTAATACTGGTCTCCCAAGTAGCCGCTCGAAGTTCAAACTCTTAGAAGATTCACTCTTCTTTTACTTAAGTCGGCATTGATCCTTTTGTATTCAATCCCGATGCAATTTCTTTGTATCATGGTCAATGTGAAGGTCCAGGGGATACAGTAAACCTGCACTGGTGCATCGGAATCTATTACTGGAATCCTAGGAGCCGCTCAAAGCACAAATATTTAGAAGATTCACTCTTCTTGTACTTAAGTCGGCATTGTCCCTTTTAATTTATATCCCGATGCACGTTCTGTCTTTCATGGTCACCAAGGGATACAGTAAACCTGCACAGCTGCATCGGAATCAAATACTGGTCTCCCAGGAGCCACTCGAAGCACAAACTCTTAGAAGATTCACTCTTCTTGTACTTAAGTCGCCGTTGTGCCTTTTGTATTCCATCCCGATGCAATTTCTATTTTTCATGGTCAATGTGAAGGTCCAAGGGATACGTCAAACCAGCATTGGTGCATCGAAATCTAATACTGGTATCCCAGGAGCCGCTCAAAGCACAAACTATCAGAAGATTCACTCTTCTTGTACTTAAGTCGGATTTGTCCCTTTTGGTTCCAATCCCGATGCAATTTCCGTATTTCATGGTCAATGTGAAGGTCCAAGGGATACAGTAAACCTGCACTGGTCCATCGGAATCTAATACTGGTCTCCCAGGAGCCGCTCGAAGCACAAACTCTTAGAAGATTCACTCTTCTTGTACTTTTGTCGGCATTGTGCATTTTGTATTCAATCCCGATGCAATTTCTGTGTTTCATCGTCAATGTGACGGTTCAAGGGATACAGAAAACCTGCACTGGTGCATCGGAATCTAATACTGGTCTCCCTGGACCTGCTCAAAGCACTAACTCTCAGAAGATTCATTTTTCTAGTACATAAGGCGGCATTGTCCCTTTCCTATTCCATCCCGATGCAATTTCTGTGTTTCATGGTCAATGTGAAGGTCCAAAGGATACAGTAAACCTGCACTGGTGCATCGGAATCTAATACTGAACTCCTAGGAGCCTCTCAATGCACAAACCCTTAGCAGATTCACTCTTCTTGTACTTAAGTCGGCTTTGTGCCTTTTGTATTCAACCGTGATGCAATTTCTGTGCTTCATGGTCAATGTGAAAGTCCAAGGGATACAATAAACCTGCATTGGTGCATCGGAAACTAATACTGGTCTCCCAAGTAGCCGCTCGAAGTTCAAACTCTTAGAAGATTCACTCTTCTTTTACTTAAGTCGGCATTGATCCTTTTGTATTCAATCCCGATGCAATTTCTTTGTATCATGGTCAATGTGAAGGTCCAGGGGATACAGTAAACCTGCACTGGTGCATCGGAATCTATTACTGGAATCCTAGGAGCCGCTCAAAGCACAAATATTTAGAAGATTCACTCTTCTTGTACTTAAGTCGGCATTGTCCCTTTTAATTTATATCCCGATGCACGTTCTGTCTTTCATGGTCACCAAGGGATACAGTAAACCTGCACAGCTGCATCGGAATCAAATACTGGTCTCCCAGGAGCCACTCGAAGCACAAACTCTTAGAAGATTCACTCTTCTTGTACTTAAGTCGCCGTTGTGCCTTTTGTATTCCATCCCGATGCAATTTCTATTTTTCATGGTCAATGTGAAGGTCCAAGGGATACGTCAAACCAGCATTGGTGCATCGAAATCTAATACTGGTATCCCAGGAGCCGCTCAAAGCACAAACTATCAGAAGATTCACTCTTCTTGTACTTAAGTCGGATTTGTCCATTTTGGTTCCAATCCCGATGCAATTTCCGTATTTCATGGTCAATGTGAAGGTCCAAGGGATACAGTAAACCTGCACTGGTCCATCGGAATCTAATACTGGTCTCCCAGGAGCCGCTCGAAGCACAAACTCTTAGAAGATTCACTCTTCTTGTACTTTTGTCGGCATTGTGCATTTTGTATTCAATCCCGATGCAATTTCTGTGTTTCATCGTCAATGTGACGGTTCAAGGGATACAGAAAACCTGCACTGGTGCATCGGAATCTAATACTGGTCTCCCTGGACCTGCTCAAAGCACTAACTCTCAGAAGATTCATTTTTCTAGTACATAAGGCGGCATTGTCCCTTTCCTATTCCATCCCGATGCAATTTCTGTGTTTCATGGTCAATGTGAAGGTCCAAAGGATACAGTAAACCTGCACTGGTGCATCGGAATCTAATACTGAACTCCTAGGAGCCGCTCAATGCACAAACTCTTGGAAGATTCACTCTTCTTGTACTTAAATCGGCGTTGTCCTTTTCGTAATCAATCCCGATGCAATTTCTGTGTTTCATGGTCAATGTGAAGGACAAACATATACAGAAAACCTGCACTGGTTCATCTGAATCTAATACTGGTCTCCCATGACCCGCTCGAAGCACATTTTATAAATAGATTCACTCTTGTTGTACTTCAGTCGGGATTGTGCATCCCGATACAATTTCTGTAGTTCATCGTCAATGTGACGTTTCAGAGGATACAGAAAACCTGCATTGGTGCATCGGATTCTAATACTGAACTCCCAGGAGCCGCTCGAAGCACAAACTCTTAGAAGATTCACTCTTCTTGTACTTAAGTCGGCATTGTCCATTTTGTATTCAATCCCGATGCAATTTCTGTACTTCATTGACAAAGTGAAGGTCAAACGGATGCAGAAAACCTGCACTGGTGTGTCTGAATCTAATACTGGTCTCCCATGACCCGCTCAAAGAACAAATTATAAATAGATTCACTCTTCTTCTACTTCAGTCGGCATTGTGCATTTTGTATTCAATCGCGATACAATTTCTGTATTTCATCGTCAATGTGACGGTTCAAGGGATACAGAAAACCTGCATTGGTGCATCGGATTCTAATACTGGCCTCCCTGTAGCCGCTCAAACCACAAACTCTTAGAAGGTTCACTTTCCTTGTACTTAAGTCGGCATTGTCCATTTTGTATTCCATCCCGATTCAATTTCTGTATTTCATGGTCAATGTGAAGGTCCAGGGGATACAGTAAATCTGCACTGGTGCATCGGAATCTAATACTGGTTTCCCAGGAGTCGCCCAAAGTACAAAATTTTAGAAGATTCACTCATCTTGTCTTTATGTTGGAATTATCCCTCTTGTATTCAATCCCGATGCAATATGTGTGTTTTATGGTCAATGTGAAGGTCTAAGGGATACAGTAAACGTGCACTCGTGCATCGGAATTTAATATAGGTCTCCCAGGTGCCGTTCAAAGCACAAACTCTAAGAAGATTCACACTTCTTGTACTTAAGTCGACATTTTGCCTTTAATATTCAATCCCGATGCAATATCTTTGTTTCATGCTCAATGTGAAGGTCCAAGGGATACAGTAAACCTGCACTGGTGCATCAGAATCAAATACTCGTCTCCCCGGAGCCGCTCTAAGCACAAAGTCGTACAAGACTCTCTCTTCTAGTTCTTAAGTCGGCATTGTGCCTTTTGTATTCAATCCCGATGCAATATCTGTGTTTCATGGTCAATGTGAAGGTGATAGGGATACAGAAACAATGCACTGCTGCATCGGAATCTAATACAGGTCTCCCATGAGCCGCTGAAAGGACAACCTCTTAGAAGATTAAGTCTGCTTGTACTTAAGGCCCCATTGTGCCTTTATTATTCAATCCCGATGCAATTTCTATGTTTCATGGTCAATGTGAGGGTCCAAGGGATACTGAAAACCTGCACTGCTGCATCGTAATCAAATACTGGTGTCCCAGGAGCCGCTCAAAGCACAAACCCTTAGAAGATTCACTCTTCTTGCAATTAAGCCGGATTTGTTTCTTTTGTATTCAACCCCAATGCAATTTCTGTGCTTCATGGTCAATGTGAAAGTCCAAGGGATACAGTAAACCTGCACTGGTGCATCGGAATCTAATACTGGTCTCCCAAGGAGCCGCTCAAAACACAAAATCTTAGAAGATTCACTCTTCTTGTACTTATGTCGCCATTGTGCCTTTTGTATTCAATCACGATACAATTTCTTTGTATCATGGTCAATGTGAAGGTCCAGGGGATACAGTAAACCTGCACTGGTGCATCGGAATCTATTACTGGAATCCTAGGAGCCGCTCAAAGCACAAATATTTTGAAGATTCACTCTTCTTGTACTTAAGTCGGCATTGTCCCTTTTAATTTATATCCCGATGCATGTTCTGTCTTTCATGGTCACCAAGGGATACAGTAAACCTGCACAGCTGCATCGGAATCAAATACTGGTCTCCCAGGAGCAACTCGAAGCACAAACTCTTAGAAGATTCACTCTTCTTGTACTTAAGTCGGCATTGTGCCTTTTGTATTCAATCCCGATGCAATTTCTTTGTATCATGGCCAATGTGAAGGTCCAAGGGATACAGTAAACCTGCACTGGTGCATCGGAATCTAATACTGGTCTCCCAGGAGCCGCTCAAAGCACAAACTCATAGAAGATTCACTCTTCTTGTACTTACGTCGGCATTGTCCCTTACGTATTCAATCCCGATGCAATTTCTGTGTTTCATGGTTAATGTGAAGGTCCAAGAGATACGGTAAACCTGCACTGAGGCATCGGAATCTAATTCTGGTCTCCCAAGCAGCCGCTCAAAGCACGAACTCTTAGAAGATTCACTCATCTTGTACTTAAGTCGCCGTTGTGCCTTTTGTATTCCATCCCGATGCAATTTCTATTTTTCATGGTCAATGTAAAGGTCCAAGGGATACGTTAAACCAGCATTGGTGTATCGAAATCTAATACTGGTATCCCAGGAGCCGCTCAAAGCACAAACTGTCAGAAGATTCACTCTTCTTGTACTTAAGTCGGATTTGTCCCTTTTGGTTCCAATCCCGATGCAATTTCCGTATTTCATGGTCAATGTGAAGGACCAAGGGATACAGTAAACCTGCACTGGCGCATCGGAATCTAATACTGGTCTCCCAGGAGCCGCTCGAAGCACAAACTCTTAGAAGATTCACTCTTCTTTTACTTTTGTCGGCATTGTGCATTTTGTATTCAATCCCGATGCAATTTCTGTGTTTCATCGTCAATGTGACGGTTCAAGGGATACAGAAAACCTGCACTGGTGCATCGGAATCTAATACTGGTCTCCCTGTACCTGCTCAAAGCACTAACTCTCAGAAGATTCACTTTTCTAGTACATAAGGCGGCATTGTCCCTTTCCTATCCCATCCCGATGCAATTTCTGTGTTTCATGGTCAATGTGAAGGTCCAAAGGATACAGTAAACCTGCACTGGTGCATCGGAATCTAATACTGAACTCCTAGGAGCCGCTCAATGCACAAACTCTTGGAAGATTCACTCTTCTTGTACTTAAGTCGGCGTTGTCCTTTTCGTAATCAATCCCGATTCAATTTCTGTGTTTCATGGTCAATGTGAAGGACAAACATATACTGAAAACTTGCACTGGTGCATCTGAATGTAATACTGGTCTCCCATGACTCGCTCGAAGCACAAATTATAAATAGATTCACTCTTCTTGTACTTCAGTCGGCATTGTGCATCCCGATACAATTTCTGTAGTTCATCGTCAATGTGACGTTTCAAAGGATACAGAAAACCTGCATTGGTGCATCCTATTCTAATACTGAACTCCCAGGAGCCGCTCGAAGCACAAACTCTTAGAAGATTCACTCTTCTTGTACGTAAGTCGGCATTGTCCATTTTGTATTCAATCCCGATGCAATTTCTGTACTTCATGGACAAAGTGAAGGTCAAACGGATGCAGAAAACCTGCACTGGTGTGTCTGAATCTAATACTGGTCTCCCATGACCCGCTCAAAGAACAAATTATAAATAGATTCACTCTTCTTCTACTTCAGTTGGCATTGTGCATTTTGTATTCAATCCCGATACATATTCTGTATTTCATCGTCAATGTGACGGTTCAAGGAATACAGAAAACGTGCATTGGTGCATCGGTTTCTAATACTGGCCTCCCTGTAGCCGCTCAAACCAGAAACTCTTAGAAGGTTCACTTTCCTTGTACTTAAGACGGCATTGTCCATTTTGTATTCTATCCCGATTCAATTTCTGTACTTCATGGTCAATGTGAAGGTCCAGGGGATACAGTAAATCTGCACTGGTGCATCGGAATCTAATACTGGGCTCCCAGCAGTCGCCCAAAGCACAAAATTTTAGAAGATTCACTCATCTTGTCTTTATGTTGGAATTGTCCCTCTTGTATTCAATCCCGATGCAATATGTGTGTTTTATGGTCAATGTGAAGGTCTAAGGGATACAGTAAACCTGCACTCGTGCATCGGAATTTAATATAGGTCTCCCAGGAGCCGTTCAAAGCACAAACTCTAAGAAGATTCACACTTCTTGTACTTAAGTCGACATTTTGCCTTCAATATTCAATCCCGATGCAATATCTTTGTTTCATGCTCAATGTGAAGGTCCAAGGGATACAGTAAACCTGCACTGGTGCATCAGAATCAAATACTCGTCTCCCCGGAGCCGCTCTAAGCACAAAGTCGTACAAGACTCTCTCTTCTAGTACTTAAGTCGGCATTGTGCCTTTTGTATTCAATCCCGATGCAATATCTGTGTTTCATGGTCAATGTGAAGGTGATAGGGATACAGAAACAATGCACTGCTGCATCGGAATCTAATACAGGTCTCCCATGAGCCGCTGAAAGGACAACCTCTTAGAAGATTAAGTCTGCTTGTACTTAAGGCCCCATTGTGCCTTTATTATTCAATCCCGATGCAATTTCTATGTTTCATGGTCAATGTGAGGGTCCAAGGGATACTGAAAACCTGCACTGCTGCATCGTAATCAAATACTGGTGTCCCAGGAGCCGCTCAAAGCACAAACCCTTAGAAGATTCACTCTTCTTGTAATTAACCCGGATTTGTGCCTTTTATATTCAACCCCAATGCAATTTCTGTGCTTCATGGTCAATGTGAAAGTCCAAGGGATACAGTAAATCTGCACTGGTGCATCGGAATCTAATACTGGTCTCCCAAGGAGCCGCTCAAAACACAGAATCTTAGAAGATTCACTCTTCTTGTACTTATGTCGCCATTGTGCCTTTTGTATTCAATCACGATGCAATTTCTATGTTTCATGGTCGATGTGAAGGTCCAAGGGATACGTTAAATATGCACTGATGCAGGGAAATCTATTACTGGTATCCCAAAAGCCGCTTGAAGCACCAATTCTCAGAAGATTCACTCTTCTTGTACTTAAGCTGGCATTGTCCCTTTTGATTGCAATCCCGATGCAATATCTGTCTTTCATGGTCAATGTGAAAGTCCAAGGGATACTGTAAACCTGCACTGTTGCATTGGAATCAAATACTGGTCTCCCAGGAGCCGCTCAAAGCACAATCTCTTAAAAGATTCACTCTTCCTGTACTTCAGTCGGCATTGTGCATTTTGTATTCAATCCGAATGCAATTTCTGTGTTTCATGGTCAATGTGATGGTCCAAGGGTTACAGTAAACCTGCACTGGTGCATCGGAATCTAATACTGGTCTCCCTGGACCCGCTCAAAACACAAAATCGTGAGAGATTCACTCATCTTGAACATAGGTCGTCATTGTGCCTTATGTGTTCAATCCTGATGCAATTTCTGTGTTTCAATTTCGATGTGAAGGTCCATGGGATACAGTAAACGTGCACTGGTGCATCAGAATCTAATACTGATCTCTCAGGAGCCGCTCAAAGCGCAAACTCGTAGAAGACTCACTCTTCTTATACTTAAGTCGGCATTGTGCGTTTTGTATTCAATCCCGATGCAATATCAGTATTTCATCGTCAATGTGACGGTTCAAGGGATACAGAAAACCTGCAATGGTGCATCGGAATCTAATACTGGTCTCCCTGTAGTCGCTCAAACCACAAACTCTTAGAAGATTAACTTTTCCTGTACGTAAGTCGGCATTGTCCATTTTGTATTCCATCCCTATGCAATTTCTGTGTTTCATGGTCAATGTGAAGGTCCAGGGGATACAGTAAACCTGCACTGGTGCATCGGAATCTAATACTGGTCTTCCAGGAGTCGCTCAAATCACAAAATCTTAGAAGATTCACTCATCTTGTAATTAAGTTGGAATTGTCCCTCTTGTATTTAATCCCGATGCAATATCTGTGTTTTATGGTCAATGTGAAGGTCTAAGAGATACAGTAAACCTGCACTCGTGCATCTGAATTTAATACTGGTCTCCCAGGAGCCGCGCAAAGCACAAACTCTAAGAAGATTCACACTTCTTGTACTTAAGTCGACATTTTGCCTTTAATATTCAATCCCGATGCAATATCTTTTTTTCATGCTCAATGTGAAGGTCCAAGGGATACAGTAAACCTGCACTGGTGCATCAGAATCAAATACTCGTCTCCCAGGAGCCGCTCTAAGCTCAAAGTCGTAGAAGACTCTCTCTTCTAGTACTTAAGTCGGCATTGTGCCTTTTGTATTCAATCCCGATGCAATATCTGTGTTTCATGGTCAATGTGAAGGTGATAGGGATACAGAAACAATACACTGCTCCATCGGAATCTAATACTGGTCTGCCATGAGCCGCTGAAAGCATAACCTCTTAGAAGGTTCAGTCTTCTTGTACTTAAGTCGGCATTGTGCCTTTATTATTCAATCCCGATGCAATTTCTGTGCTTCATGGTCAATGTGCAAGTCCAAGGGATACAATAAACCTGCACTGGTGCATCGGAATCTAATACTGGTCTCCCAAGGAGCCGCTCAATACACAAAATCTTAAAGGATTCAATCTTCTTGAACTTATGTCGCCATTGTGCCTTTTGTATCCAATTACGATGCAATTTCTATGTTTCATGGTCGATGTGAAGTTCCAAGGGATACGTTAAATATGCACTGGTGCATCGAAATCTATTACTGGTAACCCAAGAGCCGCTCAAAGCACAAATTCTCAGAAGATTCACTCTTCTTGTACTTAAGCCGGCATTGTCCCTTTTGATTTCAATCCCGATGCAATATCTGTCTTTCATGGTCAATGTGAAAGTCCAAGGGATACTGTAAACCTGCGCTGCTGCATCGGAGTGAAATACTAGTCTCCCAGGAGCCGCTCAAAGCACAATCTCTTAGAAGATTCACTCTTCTTGTACTTCAGTCGGCATTGTGCATTTTGTATTCAATCCGAATGCAATTTCTGCTTTTCATGGTCAATGTGATGGTCCAAGGGTTACAGTAAACCTGCACTGGTGCATCGGGATCTAATACTGGTCTCCATGGACCCGCTCAAAACACAAAATCTTGGGAGATTCACTCATCTTGTACTTAGGCCGTCATTGTGCCTTTTGTGTTCAATCCTGATGCAATTACTGTGTTCAATTGTCAATGTGAAGGTCCATGGGATACAGTAAACTTGCACTGGTGCTTCGGAATCTAATACTGATCTCTCAGGAGCCGCTCAAAGCACAAACTCGTAGGAGACTCACTCTTCTTTTATTTAAGTCGGCATTGTGCGTTTTGTATTCAATCCCGATGCAATATCTGTGTTTCATGGTCAATGTGAAGGTGCAAGGGATACGGTAAACCTGCACTGGTGCATCGGAATCTCAAAGCACAAACTCTTAGAAAATTCACTCTTCTTGTATGTAAGTCGGCATTGTGCCTTTTATATTTAATCCCGATGCGATTTCTGTGTTTCATGGTCAATGTGAAGGTCCAAGTGATACAGTAAACCTGCACTGGTGCATTGGAATCTAATACAGGTCTCCTAGGAGCCGCTCAAACCACAAACTCTTAGAAAATTCACTCATCTTGTACTTAAGTCGGCATTGTCCCTTCTGTATTCAATCCCGATGCAATTTCCGTGTTTCATGGTCAAAGTGAACGTCAAACGTATACAGAAAACCTGCACTGGTGTGTCTGAATCTAGTACTGGTCTCCCATGACCCTCTCAAAGCACAAATTATAAATAGATTCACTCTTCTTGTACTTCAGTCGGCATTGTGCATTTTGTATTTAATCCCGATGCAATATCTGTATTTCATCGTCAATTTGACGGTTCAAGGGATACAGAAAACTGCCATTGGTGCATCGAAATAATACTGGTCTCCCCGTAGCCGCTCAAACCACAAACTCTTAGAAGATTCACTTTTCTTGTACTTAAGTCGGCATTGTCCATTTTGTATTCCATCCCGATGCAATTTCTGTGTTTCATGGTCAATGTGAATGTCCAAGGGATACAGTAAATTTGCACTGGTGCATCGGAATCTAATACTGGCCTCCCAGGAGTCGCTCAAAGCACAAAATCTTAGAAGATTCACTCATCTTGTCTTTAAGTCGGAATTGTCCCTCTTGTATTCAATCCCGATGAAATATCTGTGTTTTATGGCCAATGTGAAGGGCCAAGGAATACAGTAAACCTGCACTCGTGCATCGGAATTTAATACTGGTCTCCCAGGTACCGCTCAAAGCACAAAGTCGTAGAAGACTCTCTCTTCTAGTACTTAAGTCGGCATTGTGCCTTTTGTATTCAATCCCGATGCAATATCTGTGTTTCATGGTCAATGTGGAGGTGATAGGGATACAGAAACAATGCACTGCTGCATCGGAATCTAATACTGGTCTCCCATGAGCCGCTGAAAGCACAACTCCTTAGAAGATTCAGTTTTCTTGTACTTATGTCGGCATTGTGCCTTTGTTATTCAATCCCGATGCAATTTCTGTGTTTCATGGTCAATGTGAGGGTCCAAGGGATACTGAAAACCTGCACTGCTGCATCGTAATCAAATACTGGTGTCCCAGGAGCCGCTCAAAGCACAAACTCTTAGAAGATACACTCTTCTTGTAATTAAGCCGGATTTGTGCCTTTTGTATTCAACCCCAATGCAATTTCTGTGTTTCATGGTCAATGTGAAAGTCCAAGGGATACTGTAAACCTGCACTGCTGCGTCGGAATCAAATACTGGTCTCCCAGGAGCCGCTCAAAGCACGATCTCTTAGAAGATTCACTCTTCTTGTACTTCAGTCGGCACTGTGCATTTTGTATTCAATCCGAATGCAATTTCTGTGTTTCATGGTCAATGTGATGGTCCAAGGGTTACAGTAAACCTGCACTGGTGCATCGGAATCTAATACTGGTCTCTCAGGAGCCACTCAAAACACAAATTCAAAGAAGACTCACTCTTCTTATACTCAAGTCGGCATTGTGCGTTTTGTATTCAGTCCCGATGCAATATCTGTGTTGCATGGTCAATGTGAAGGTGCAAGGGATACAGTAAACCTGCACTGGTGCATCGGAATCTAATATTCATCTCCCATGAGCCGCTCAAAGCACAAACTCTTAGAAGATTCACTCTTCTTGTAAGTAAGCCAGAATTGTGCCTTTTGTATTCAACCCCAATGCAATCTCTGTGCTTCATGGTCAATGTGAAAGTCCAAGGGTTACAGTAAACCTGCACTGGTGCATCGGAATCTAATACTGGTCTCAGAAGGAGCCGCTCAAAGCAAAAACTCTTAGAAGATTCACTCTTCTTGTACTTGAGTCGCTATTGTGCCTTTTGTATTCAATTCCGATGCAATATCTGTGTTTCATGGTCAATGTGAAGGTGCAAGGGATACTGTAAACCTGCACTGGTGCATCGGAATCCAATACTGGTCTCCCATGAGCCGCTCAAAGCACAAACTCTTAGAAGATTCACTCTTCTTGTACTTAAGTCGGCATTGTGCCTTTTCTATTTAATCCCGATGTGATTTCTGTGTTTCACGGTCAATGTGAAGGTCCAAGGGATACAGTAAACCAGCACTGGTGCATTGGAATCTAATACATGTCTCCTAGGAGCCGCTCAAAACACAAACTCTTAGAAAATTCACTCTTCTTTTACCTAAGTCGGCATTGTCCCTTCTGTATTCAATCCCGATGCAATTTCCGTGTGTCACGGTCAAAGTGAAGGTCAAACGGATACAGAAAACCTGCACTGGTGCGTCGGAATCTAATACTGGTCTCTCATGAGCCGCTCAAAGCACAAATTCTTAGAAGATTCACTCTTCTTGTACCTAAGTCCGCATTGTGCATTTTGTAGTCAATCCCGATGCGATATCTGTGTTTCATGGTCAATGTGAAGGTCCAAGGGATACAGTAAACCTGCACTGGTGCATCGGAATCTAATACTGGTCTCCCAGGAGCCGCTCAAACCACAACATCTTGGTAAATTCAGTCTTCTTGTTATTAAGTCGGCTTTGTGCTTTTTGTATTCTAACCCGATGCAATTTCTGTGCTTCATGGTCAATGTGAAAGTCGAAGGGACGCAGTAAACCTGCACTGATGCATCGGAATCTAATACTGGTCTCACAATTATCCGCTCAAAGCAAAAACTCTTAGAAGATTCACTCTTCTTGTACTTAAGTCGCCATTGTGCCTTTTGTATTCAATCCCGATGCAATTTCTATGTTTCATGGTCGATGTGAAGGTCCAGGGGATAAGTGAATCCTGCACTGGTGCATCGGAATCTAATACTTGTATCCCAGGAAACGCTCAAAGCAGAAACCCTCAGAAGATTCACTCTTCTTGTACTCAAGTCGGCATTGTCCCTTTTGATTTATATCCCGATGCAAGTTCTGTCTTTCATGGTCAATGTGAAGGTTCAAGGGATGCAGTAAACCTGCACAGCTGCATAGGAATCATATACTGGTCTCCCAGGAGCCGCTCGAAGCACAAACTTTCAGATGATTCACTCTTCTTGTACATAAGTCGGCCTTGTGCCTTTTGTATTCAACCCCGATGCAATTTCTTTGTAACATGGTCAATGTGAAGGTCCAAGGGATACAGTAAACCTGCACTGGTGCATCGGAATCTAATACTGGTCTCCCAGGAGCCGCTCAAAGCACAAACTCTTAGAAGATTCACTCTTGTTGTAATTAAGCCGGATTTGTGCCTTTTGTATTCAACCCCAATGCAATTTCTGTGCTTCATGGTCAATGTGAAAGTCCAAGGGATACTGTAAACCTGCACTGCTGCATCGGAATCTAATACTGGTCTCCCAGGAGCCGCTCAAAGCACAATCTCTTAGAAGATTCACTCTTCTTGTACATCAGTCGGCATTGTGCATTTTGTATTCAATCCGAATGCAATTTCTGTGTTTCATGGACAATGTGATGGTCCAAAGGTTACAGTAAACCTGCACAGATGCATCGGAATCTGATACTGGTCTCCCTGGACCCGCTCAAAATACAAAATCTTGGGAGATTCACTCAAACTGCTCTGAGCACTATGGGACTCAACATCTTAGGTCATAAGTCCCCTGGAACTTAGAACTACTTAAACCTAACTAACCTAAGGACATCACACACACCCATGCCCGAGGCGGGAATCGAACCTGCGACTGTAGCAGTGCCGCGGTTCCGGACTGCAGCGCCAGAACCGCTAGACCAACGCGGCCGGCCTTGAGATTCACTCATCTTGTACTTAGGTCGTCATTGTGCCATTTGTATTCAATCCTGATGTAATTTCTGTGATTCATTGTCAATGTGAAGGTCCATGGGATACAGTAAACATGCAATGGTGCATCGGAATCTAATACCGATCTCCCAGGAGCCGCTCAAAGCACAAACTCTTAGAAGAATCACTCTTCTCTTAAATAAGTGGGCAATGTGCTTTTTGTATTTAAATTCCGAAGCAATTTCTTTCTCTTATGCTCAATGTGAAGGTCCAAGGGATACAGCAAACCTGCACTGGTGCATCGGAATCTAATACTCGTCTCCCAGGAGCCGCTCAAAGAACAAACTCGTAGAAGACTCACTCTTCTTGTACTTAAGTCGACGTTGTGCGTTTTGTGTTCAATCCCGATGCAATATCTGTGTTTCATGGTCAATGTGAAGGTGCAAGGGATACAGTAAAACTGCACTGGTGCATCAGAATCTAATACTGGTCTCCCATGAGCCACTCAAAGCACAAATTCTTAGAAGATTCACTCTTCTTGTACTTAAGTCGGCATTGTGGCTTTTCTATTTAATCCCGATGCGATTTCTATGTTTCACGGTCAATGTGAAGGTCCAAGGGATACAGTAAACCTGCACTGGTGCATTGGAATCTAATACAGGTCTCCTAGGAGCCGCTCAAACCACAAACTCTTAGAAAATTCACTCTTCTTGTACTTAAGTCGGCATTTTCTCTTCTGTATTCAATCCCGATGCAATTTCCGTGTTTCATGGTCAAAGTGAAGGTGAAACGAATACAGAGAACCTGCACTGGTGCGTCGGAATATAATACTGGTCTCCCATGAGACGCTCAAAGCACAAATTCTTAGAAGATTCACTCTTCTTGTACCTAAGTCGGCATTGCGCATTTTGTATTCAATCCCGATGCGATATCTGTGTTTCATGGTCAATGAGATGGTCCAAGGGATATAGTAAACCTGCACTGGTACATCGGAATGTAATACTGGTCTCCCAGGAGCCGCTCAAACCACAAACTCTTAGAAAATTGACTCTTCTTGTAATTAAGTCTGCATAGTGCTTTTTGTTTTCAATCCCGATTCAATCTCTATGTTTCATGGTCGATGTGAAGGTCCAGGGGATAAGTGAAACCTACACTGGTGCATCGGAATCTAATACTGGTATCCCAGGATGCGCTCAAAGCACAAACTCTCAGAAGATTACTCTTCTTATACTCAAGTCGGCATTGCCCCTTTTGATTTATATCCCGATGGAAGTTCTGTCTTTCATGGTCAATGTGAAGGTCTAGGGGATGCAGTAAACCTGCACAGCTGCTTAGGAATCAAATACTGGTCTCCCAGGAGCCGCTCGCAACACAAACTCTTAGAAGATTCACTCTTCCTGTACTTAAGTCGGCATTGTGCCTTTTGTATTCAATCCCGATGCAATTTCTTTGTATCATGGTCAATGTGAAGGTCCAAGGGATACTGTAAACCTGCACTGGTGCATCGGAATCTAATACTGGTCTCCCAGGAGCCGCTCAAAGCACAAACACATAGAAGAATCACTCTTCTTGTACTTAAGTTCGCATTGTCTCTTTTGGTTTCAATCCCGATGCAATTCCTGTCTCTCATGGTCAATTTAAAAGTCCAAGGGATACAGTAAACCTGCACAGCTGCATCGGAATCAAATACTGGTCTCCCAGGAGCCGCTCGAAGCACAAACTCTTAGAAGATTCACTCTTCCTGTACTTAAGTCGGCACAGTCCCTTTCGTAATCAAACCCGATGCAATTTATGTGTTTCATGGTCAATGTGAAGGACAAACGTAAACAGTAAACCTGCACTGGTGCATTGGAATCTAATACTGGTCTCCCTGGAGCCGCTCAAAGCACAAACTCTCAGTAGATTCACTTTTCTAGTACTTAAGGCGGCATTGTCCGTTTTGTATTCCATCCCGATGCAATTTCTGTGTTCCATGGTCAATGTGAAGGTCCAAAAAATACAGTAAACTTGCACAGCTGCATCGGAATCAAATACTGGTCTCCCAGGAGCCGCTCAAACCACAAACTCTTAGATGAGTCACTCTTCTTGTACGTCAGTCGGCATTGTGCATTTTGTTATCAATCCCGATGCAATTTCTGTGTTTCATGGTCAATGTGAAGGTCAAACGGATACAGAAAACCTGCACTGGTGCATCAGATTCTAATACTGGTCTCCCATGAGCCGCTCAAGGCAAAAATTCTTAGAAGATTCACTCGTCTTGTACTTAAGTCGGCATTGTGCTTTTGTATTCAATCCCGATGCGATTTCTGTGTTTCATGGTCAATGTGAAGGTCCAAGGAAACGGTAAGCCTGCATTGGTGCATCATAATCTGATAGTGGTTCCCCGGGAGCCGCTGAAAACACAAACTCTTAGGTGATTCACTCATCTTGTACTTAAGTCCTCATCGTGCTCTTAGTATTTAATCCCGATGCAATTTCTTTGTTTCATGGCCAATGTGAAAGTCCAAGGGATACAGTAAAAATGAACTGGTGCATCGGAATCTAATACTCGTCTGCCAGGAGCCGCTCAAATCACAAATTCTTAGAAGACTTCCTCTTCTTCTACTTAAGTCGGCATTGTGGCTTTTGTATGCAATGCAGATGCAATATCTGTGTTTCATGGTCAATATGAAGGTCCAAGGGATACAGTAAACCTAAACTGGTGCATTGGAATCTAATACTGGTCTCCCATGAGCCGCTCAAAGCACAAATTCTAAGAAGGTTCACTCTTCTTGTACTGAAGTCGGCATTGTGCCTTTTGTATTCAATCCCGATGCGATATCTGTGTGTCATGGTCAAAGTGAAGGTCCGAGGGATACAGTAAACCTCCACTGGTGCATCGGAATCTAATACAGGTCTCAAAGGAGCCGCTCAAACCACAAACTCTTAGAAAATTCACTCTACTTGTACTTCAGTCGGCATTGTCCCTTTCGTATTCAATCCCGACGCATTTTCTGTGTTTCATGGTCAATGAGAAAGTCCAAGGGATACAGTAAACCTGCATTGGTGCATCGGAATCTAATACTGGTCTCCCAAGTAGCAGCTCAAAGCACGAACTCTTAGAAGATTCACTCTTCTTGTATTTAAGTCGCCGTTGTGCCATTTGTATTCAATCCTGATGCAATTTCTATGTTTCATGGTCATTGTGATGGTCCTAGGGATACGTTAAACCAGCACTGGTGCATCTGAATCTAATACTAGAATCCCTGGAGCCGCTCAAAGCACAAATTCTAGTACTTAAGTCGGCATTGTCCCTTTTGGTTTCAATCTCGATGCAATTTCTGTCTTTCATGGTCAAAGTGAAGTTCCAAGGTATACAGTAAAAATGAACAGCTGCATCGGAATCGAATACTGGTCTCCCAGGAGCCGCTCGAAGCACAAACTCTTAGAAGATTCATTCTTCTTGTACTTTTGTCGGCATTGTGCATTTTGCATTGCATCCCGATGCAATTTCTGTGTTTCATCGTCAATGCGACGGTTCAAGGGATACAGAAAACCTGCACTGGTGCATCGGAATCTAATACTGGTCTCCCTGGACCTGCTCAAAGCACTAACTCCCAGAAGATTCATTTTTCTAGTACATAAGGCTTCGTTGTCCCTTTCCTATTCCATCCTGATGCAATTTCTGTGTTTCATGGTCAATGTGAAGGTCCAAGGGATACAGTAAACCTGCACTGTTGCATCGGAATCTAATACTGAACTCCCAGGAGCCGCTCAATGCACAAACTCTTGGAAGATTCACTCTTCTTGTACTTAAGTCGGCGTTGTCCTTTTCGTAATCAATCCCTATGCAATTTCTGTGTTTCATGGTCAATGTGAAGGACAAACATATACAGAAAACCTGCACTGGTGCATCTGAATCTAATACTGGTCTCCCATGACCCGCTCGAAGCACAAATTATAAATAAATTCACTCTTCTTGTACTTCAGTCGGCATTGTTCATTTTGTATTCAATCCCGATACAATTTCTTTATTTCATCGTCAATGTAACGGTTCAAGGGATACAGAAAGCCTGCACTGGTGCATCGGAATCTAATACTGGTCTCCCTGGACCTGCTCAAAGCACTAACTCTCAGAAGATTCATTTTTATAGTACATAAGGCTTCATTGTCCCTTTCCTATTCCATCCGGATGCAATTTCTGTGTTTCATGGTCAATGTGAAGGTCCAGGGGATACAGTAAATCTGCACTGGTGCATCGAAATCTAATACTGGTCTCCCAGGAGTCGCTCAAAGCACAAAATTTTAGAAGATTCACTCATCTTGTCTTTAAGTTGGAATTGTCCCTCTTGTATTCAATCCCGATGCAATATGTGTGTTTTTTGGTCAATGTGAAGGTCTAAGGGATACAGTAAACCTGCACTCGTGCATCGGAATTTAATATTGGTCTCCCAGGAGCCGTTCAAAGCACAAACTGTAAGAAGATTCACACTGCTTGTACTTAAGTCGACAATTTGCCTTTAATATTCAATCCCGATGCAATATCTTTGTTTCATGCTCAATGTGAAGGTCCAAGGGATACAGTAAACCTGCACTGGTGCATCAGAATCAAATACTCGTCTCCCCGGAGCCGCTCTAAGCACAAAGTCGTAGGAGACTCTCTCTTCTAGTACTTAAGTCGGCATTGTGCCTTTTGTATTCAATCCCGATGCAATATCTGTGTTTCATGGTCAATGTGAAGGTGATAGGGATACAGAAACAATGCACTGCTGCATTGGAATCTAATACAGGTCTCCCATTAGCCGCTGAAAGCACAACCTCTTAGAAGATTAAGTCTGCTTGTACTTAAGGCCCCATTGTGCCTTTATTATTCAATCCCGATGCAATTTCTGTGTTTCATGGTCAATGTGAGGGTCCAAGGGATACTGAAAACCTGCACTGTTGCATCGTAATCAAATACTGGTGTCCCAGGAGCCGCTCAAAGCACAAACCCATAGAAGATTCACTCTTCTTGTAATTAAGCCGGATTTGTGCCTTTTGTATTCAACCCCAATGCAATTTCTGTGCTTCATGGTCAATGTGAAAGTCCAAGGGTTACAGTAAACCTGCACTGGTGCATCGGAATCTAATACTGGTCTCCCAAGGAGCCGCTCAAAACACAAAATCTTAGAAGAATCACTCTTCTTGTACTTATGTCGCCATTGTGGTTTTTGTATTCAATCACGATGCAATTTCTATGTTTCATGGTCGATGTGAAGGTCCAAGGGATACGTTAAATATGCACTGTTGCATGGAAATCTATTACTGGTATCCCAAAAGCTGCTCAAAGCCCAAATTCTCAGAAGATTCACTCTTCTTGTACTTAAGCCGGCATTGTCCCTTTTGATTTCAATCCCGATGCAATATCTGTCTTTCATGGTCAATGTGAAAGTCCAAGGGATACTGTAAACCTGCACTGCTGCATCGGAATCAAATACTGGTCTCCCAGGAGCCGCTCAATGCACAATCTCTTAGAAGATTCACTCTTCTTGTACTTCAGTCGGCATTGTGCATTTTGTATTCAATCCGAATGCAATTTCTGTGTTTCATGGTCAATGTGATGGTCCAAGGGTTACAGTAAACCTGCACTGGTGCATCGGAATCTAATACTGGTCTCCCTGGACCCGCTCAAAACACAAAATCTTGGGAGATTCACTCATCTTGAACATAGGTCGTCATTGTGCCTTATGTGTTCAATCCTGATGCAATTTCTGTGTTTCAATGTCAATGTGAAGGTACATGGGATACAGTAAACGTGCACTGGTGCATCAGAATCTAATACTGATCTCTCAGGAGCCGCTCAAAGCACAAACTCGTAGAAGACTCACTCTTCTTATACTTAAGTCCACATTGTGCGTTTTGTATTCAATCCCGATGCAATATCTGTGCTTCATGGTCAATGTGAAGGTGCAAGGGATACAGTAAACCTGCACTGGTGCATCGGAATCTAATACTGGTCTCCTAGGAGCCGCTCATACCACAAACTCTTAGAAAATTCTCTCTTCTTGTACTTAAGTCGGCATTGTCCCTTCTGTATTCAATCCCGATGCAATTTCCGTGTTTCATGGTCAAAGTGAAGGTCAAACGTATACAGAAAACCTGCACTGGTGCGTCGGATTCTAATACTGGTCTCTCATGAGCCGCTCAAAGCACAAATTCTTCGAAGATTCACTCTTATTGTACCTAAGTCGGCATTGTGCATTTTGTATTCAATCCCGATGCGATATCTGTGTTTCATGGTCAATGTGAAGATCCAAGGGATACAGTAAGCCTGCACTGGTTCATCAGAATCTAATACTGGTCTCCCAGGAGCCGCTCAAACCACAAACTCTTAGAAAACTCACTCTTCTTGTAATTAAGTCGGCTTTGTGCTTTTTGTATTCAAACCCGATGCATTTTCTGTGCTTCATGGTCAGTGTGAAAGTCGAAGGGATACAGTAAACCTGCACTGGTGCATGGGAATATAATACTGGTCCCACAATTAGCCGCTCAAAGCAAGAACTCTTAGAAGATTCACTCTTCTTGTACTTAAGTCGCCATTGTGCCTTTTGTATTCAATCCCGATGCAATTTCTATGTATCATGGTCGATGTGAAGGTCCAGGGGATAAGTGAAACCTGCACTGGTGCATCGGAATCTTATACTGGTATCCCAGGACCCACTCAAAGCACAAACTCTTAGAAGATTCATTTTTCTAGTACATAAGGCGGCATTGTTCCTTTCTTATTCCATCCCGATCCAATTTCTGTGTTTCATGGTCAATGTGAAGGTCCAAGGGATACAGTAAACCTGCACTGGTGCATCGGAATCTTATACTGAACTCCCAGGAGCCGCTCAATACACAAACTCTTGGAAGATTCACTCTTCTTGTACTTAAGTCGGCGTTGTCCTTTTCGTAATCAATCCCGATGCAATTTCTGTGTTTCATGGTCAATGGGAAGGACAAACACATACAGAAAAACTGCACTGGTGCATCTGAATCTAATACTGGTCTCCCATGAAGCGCTCAAAGTAAAAACTCTTAGAAGATTTACTCTTCTTGTAGTTAAGTCGTTATTGTGCCTTTAGTATTCAAAACCGATGCAATTTCTTAGGTTCATTGTCAAGGCGCAGGTCCAAGGGATACAGTAAAAATGCACTGGTGCATCGGAATTTATTACAGGTCTCCCAGGAGCCGCTCAAACCACAAACTGTTAGAAAATTCACTCTTCTTGTACTTAAGGCGGCATTGTCCATTTTGTATTCAATCCCGATGCAATTTCTATACTACATGGTCAAAGAGAAGGTCAAAGGGATGCAGAAAACCTGCATAGGTGTGTCTGAATCTAATACTGGTCGCCCATGACCAGCTCAAAGCACAAATTATAAACAGATTCACTCTTCTTGTACTTCAGTCGGCATTGTGCATTTTGTATTCAATCCCCATGCAATTTCTGTATTTCATCGTCAATGTGACGGTTCAAGGGATACAGAAAACCTGCAATGGTGCATCGGAATCTAATACTGGTCTTCCTGTAGCCGCTCAAACCACAAACTCTTAGAAGATTCACTTTTCCTGTACTTAAGTCGGCATTGTCCATATTGTATTCCATCCCGATGCAATTTCTGTGTTTCATGGTCAATGTGAAGGTCCAGGGGATACAGTAAAATTGCACTGGTGCATCGGAATCTAATACTGGTCTCCCAGGAGTCGCTCAAATCACAAAATCTTAGAAGATTCACTCATCTTGTATTTAAGTTGGAATTGTCCCTCTTGTATTTAATCCCGATGCAATATCTGTGTTTTATGGTCAATGTGAAGGTGTGAGAGATACAGTAAACCTGCACTCGTGCATCTGAATTTAATACTGGTCTCCCAGGAGCCGCTCAAAGCACAAACTCTAAGAAGATTCACACTTCTTGTACTTAAGTCGACATTTTGCCTTTAATATTCAATCCCGATGCAATAACTTTTTTTCATGCTCAATGTGAAGGTCCAAGGGATACAGTAAACATGCACTGGTGCATCAGAACGAAATACTCGTCTCCCCTGGAGCCGCTCTAAGCTCAAACTCGTAGAAGACTCACTCTTCTTATACTTAAGTCGGCATTGTGCGTTTTGTATTCAATCCCGATGCAATATCTGTGTTTCATGGTCAATGTGAAGGTGCAAGGGATACAGTAAACCTGCACTGGTGCATCGGAATCTAATACTGGTCTCCCATGAGCCGCTCAAAGCACAAACTCTTAGAAGATTCACTCTTCTTGTACGTAAGTCGGCATTGTGCCTTTTATATTTATTCCCGATGCGATTTCTGTGTTTCATGGTCAATGTGAAGGTCCAAGGGATACAGTAAACCTGCACTGGTGCGCCGGATTCTAATACTGGTCTCTCATGATCCGCCCAAAGCACAAATTCTTAGTAGATTCACTCTTCTTGTACCTAAGTCGGCATTGTGCATTTTGTATTCAATCCCGATGCAATTTTTGTACTTCATGGTCAAAGTGTAGGTCAAACGTATGCAGAAAACCTGCACTGGTGTGTCTGAATCTAGTACTGGTCTCCCATGACCCGCTCAAAGCACAAATTATAAATAGATTCACTCTTCTTGTACTTCAGTCGGCATTGTGCATTTTGTATCCAATCCCGATGCAATATCTGTATTTCATCGTCAATGTGACGGTTCAAGGGATACAGAAAACTGCCATTGGTGCATCGAAATAATACTGGTCTCCCTGTAGCTGCTCAAACCACAAACTCTTAGAAGATTCACTTTTCTTGTACTTAAGTCGGCATTGTCCATTTTGTATTCCATCCCGATGCAATTTCTGTGTTTCATGGTCAATGTGAAGGTCCAAAGGATACAGTAAAACTGCACTCGTGCATCGGAATTTAATACTGGTCTCCCAGGTACCGCTCAAAGCACAAAGTCGTAGAAGACTCTCTCTTCTAGTACTTAAGTCGGCATTGTGCCTTTTGTATTCGATCCCGATGCAATATCTGTGTGTCATGGTCAATGTGAAGGATCAAGGGATACAGTAAACCGGCACTGGTGCATCAGAATCAAATACTGGTCTCCCAGGAGCCGCTCTAAGCACAAAGTCGTAGAAGACTCTCTCTTCTAGTACTTAAGTCGGCATTGTGCCTTTTGTATTCAATCCCGATGCAATATCTGTGTTTCATGGTCAATGTGAAGGATCAAGGGATACAGTAAACCTGCACTGGTGCATCAGAATCAAATACTCGTCTCCCAGGAGCCGCTCTAAGCACAAAGTCGTAGAAGACTCTCTCTTCTAGTACTTCAGTCGGCATTGAGCCTTTTGTATTCAATCCCGATGCAATTTCTGTGTTTCATGATCAATGTGAGGGTCCAAGGGATACTGAAAACCTGCACTGCTGCATTGTAATCAAATACTGGTGCCCCAGGAGCCGCTCAAAGCACAAACCCTTAGAAGATACACTCTTCTTGCAATTAAGCCGGATTTGTGCCTTTTGTATTCAACCCCAATGCAATTTCTGTGTTTCATGGTGTATGTGAAAGTCCAAGGGATACAGTAAACCTGCACTGGTGCATCTGAATCTAATACTGGGCTCCCAAGGAGCCGCTAAAAGCACAAATTCTCAGAAGATTCACTCTTCTTGTACTTAAGCCGGCATTGTCCATTTTGATTTCAATCCCGATGCAATATCTGTCTTTCATGGTCAATGTAAAAGAGCAAGGGATACTGTAAACCTGCACTGCTGCGTCGCAATCAAATACTGGTCTCCCAGGAGCCGCTCAAAGCACAAACTCTTACACGATTCACTCTTCTTGTACTTAAGTCGGCATTGTGCCTTTTCTATTTAATCCCGATGCGATTTCTGTGTTTCATGGTCAATGTGAAGGTCCTAGGGATACAGTAAACCTGCACTGCTGCATCGGAATCTAATACAGGTCTCCTAGGAGCCGCTCAAACCACAAACTCTTAGAAGATTCACTCTTCTTGTACATCAGTCGGCATTGTGCATTTTGCATTCAATCCGAATGCAGTTTCTGTGTTTCATGGTCAATGTGATGGTCCAAGGGTTACAGTAAACCTGCACTGGTGCATCGGGATCTAATACTGGTCTCCCTGGACCCGCTCAAAAAACAAAATCTTGGGAGATTCACTCAAACGGCTCTGAGCACTATGGGACTCAACATCTTAGGTCATAAGTCCCCTGGAACTTAGAACTACTTAAACCTAACTAACCTAAGGACATCACACACACCCATGCCCGAGGCAGGACTCGAACCTGCGACCGTAGCAGTCCCGCGGTTCCGGACTGCAGCGCCAGAACCGCTAGACCAACGCGGCCGGCCGGGAGATTCACTCATCTTGTACTTAGGTCGTCATTGTGCCATTTGTATTCAATCCTGATGTAATTTCTGTGTTTCATTGTCAATGTGAAGGTCCATGGGATACAGTAAACATGCAATGGTGCATCGGAATCTAATACTGATCTCCCAGGAGCCGCTCAAAGCACAAACTCTTAGAAGAATCACTCTTCTCTTAAATAAGTGGGCAATGTGCTTTTTGTATTCAAGTTCCGAAGCAATTTCTTTCTTTTATGCTCAATGTGAAGGTCCAAGGGATACAGCAAACCTGCACTGGTGCATCGGAATCTAATACTCGTCTCCCAGGAGCCGCTCAAAGCACAAACTCGTAAAAGACTCACTCTTCTTGTACTTAAGTCGACATTGTGCTTTTTGTATTCAATCCCGATGCAATATCTGTGTTTCATGGTCAATGTGATGGTGCAAGGGATACAGTAAACCTGCACTGGTGCATCAGAATCTGATACTGGTCTCCCATGAGCCGCTCAAAGCACAAACTCTTAGAAGATTCACTCTTCTTGTACTTAAGTCGGCATTGTGGCTTTTCTATTTAATCCCGATGCGATTTCTATGTTTCACGGACAATGTGAAGGTCCAAGGGATACAGTAAACCTGCACTGGTGCATTGGAATCTAATACAGGTCTCCTAGGAGCCGCTCAAACCACAAACTCTTAGAAAATTCACTCTTCTTGTACTTAAGTCGGCATTTTCTCTTCTGTATTCAATCCCGATGCAATTTCCGTGTTTCATGGTCAAAGTGAAGGTCAAACGGATACAGAGAACCTGCACTGGTGCGTCGGAATATAATACAGGTCTCCCATGAGACGCTCAAAGCACAAATTTTTAGAAGATTCACTCTTCTTGTACCTAAGTCGGCATTGTGCATTTTGTATTCAATCCCGATGCGATATCTGTGTTTCATGGTCAATGAGATGGTCCAAGGGATACAGTAAACCTGCACTGGTACATCGGAATCTAATACTGGTTTCCCAGGAGCCGCTCAAACCACAAACTCTTAGAAAATTCACTCTTCTTGTTATTAAGTCGGCATAGTGCTTTTTGTATTCAATCCCGATGCGATATCTGTGTTTCATGGTCAATGTGAAGGTCCTAGGGATACAGTAAACCTGCACTGCTGCATCGGAATCAAATACTGGTCTCCCAGGAGCCGTTCAAAGCAAAATCTCTTAGAAGATTCACTCTTCTTGCACATCAGTCGGCATTGTGCATTTTGTATTCAATCCGAATGCAGTTTCTGTGTTTCATGGTCAATGTGATGGTCCAAGGGTTACAGTAAACCTGCACTGGTGCATCGGGATCTAATACTGGTCTCCCTGGACCCGCTCAAAAAACAAAATCTTGGGAGATTCACTCAAACGGCTCTGAGCACTATGGGACTCAACATCTTAGGTCATAAGTCCCCTGGAACTTAGAACTACTTAAACCTAACTAACCTAAGGACATCACACACACCCATGCCCGAGGCAGGACTCGAACCTGCGACCGTAGCAGTCCCGCGGTTCCGGACTGCAGCGCCAGAACCGCTAGACCAACGCGGCCGGCCGGGAGATTCACTCATCTTGTACTTAGGTCGTCATTGTGCCATTTGTATTCAATCCTGATGTAATTTCTGTGTTTCATTGTCAATGTGAAGGTCCATGGGATACAGTAAACATGCAATGGTGCATCGGAATCTAATACTGATCTCCCAGGAGCCGCTCAAAGCACAAACTCTTAGAAGAATCACTCTTCTCTTAAATAAGTGGGCAATGTGCTTTTTGTAATCAAATTCCGAAGCAATTTCTTTCTTTTATGCTCAATGTGAAGGTCCAAGGGATACAGCAAACCTGCACTGGTGCATCGGAATCTAATACTCGTCTCCCAGGAGCCGCCCAAAGCACAAACTCGTAGAAGACTCACTCTTCTTGTACTTAAGTCGACATTGTGCTTTTTGTATTCAATCCCGATGCAATATCTGTGTTTCATGGTCAATGTGATGGTGCAAGGGATACAGTAAACCTGCACTGGTGCATCAGAATCTGATACTGGTCTCCCATGAGCCGCTCAAAGCACAAACTCTTAGAAGATTCACTCTTCTTGTACTTAAGACGGCATTGTGGCTTTACTATTTAATCCCGATGAGATTTCTATGTTTCACGGTCAATGTGAAGGTCCAAGGGATACAGTAAACTTGCACTGGTGCATTGGAATCTAATACAGGTCTCCTAGCACAAATTCTTAGAAGGCTCACTCTTCTTGTACTTAAGTCGGCATTGTTCCTTTCGTATTCAATCCCGATGCGATATCTGTGTTTCATGGTCAATGTGAAGGTCCTAGGGATACAGTAAACCTGCACTGGTGCATCGGGATCTAATACTGGTCTCTCAGGAGCCGCTCAAACCACAAACTCTTAGAAAATCACTCTTCTTGTGATTAAGTCTGCATTGTGCTTTTTGTATTCAACCCTGATGCGATTTCTGTGCTTCATGGTCAATGTGATAGTCCAAGGGATACAGTAAACCTGCACTGGTGCATCGGAATCTAATACTGGTCTCCCAAGGAGCCGCTCAAAGCAAAAACTCTTAGAAGATTCACTCTCCTTGTACTTCAGTTGCCATTGTGCCCTTTGTATTAAATCCCAATACAATTTCTATGTTTCATGCTCGAAGTGAAGGTCTTGGGGATAAGTTAAACCTGCACTTGTGCATCGGAATCTCATACAGGAATCCCAGGAGCCGCTCAAACACAAACTCTCAGAAAATTCACTCTTCTTGTACTTAAGTCGGCATTGTCTTTTTGATTTCAATCCCGATGCAATTTCTGTGCTTCATGGTCAATGTGAGGGTCCAAGGGATACAGTAAACCTGCACTGCTGCATCGGAATCAAATACTGGTCTTCCAGGAGCCGCTCAATGCTTAAACTCTTAGAAGATTCACTCTTCTTGTACTCAAGTCGGCATTGACCCTTTTGATATCAATCTCGATGCAATTTCTGTGTTTCATTGTCAATGTGAAGGTCCAAGGGATACGGGTATCCTGCACTGGTGCATCGAAATCTAATACTGGTATCCAAGGCGCCACTGAAAGCACAAAACCTTGGGAGATTCTCACATCTTGTACTTAAGTCGTCATTGTGCCTTTTGTATTCAATCCCGAGGCAATTTCTTTGTTTCATGGTCAATGTGAAGGTCCAAGGTATACAGTAAACATCCACTGGTGCATTGGAATCTAATACTGGTCTCCCAGGAGCCGCTCAAAAAACAAGCTCTTAGAAAATTCACTCTTCTTATAATTAAGCTGGATTTGTGGCTCTTGTATTCAACCCCAATGCAATTTCTGTGCTTCATAGTCGATGTGAAAGTCCAAGGGATACAGTTAACTTGCACTGGTGTATCGGAATTTAGTACTGGTCTCCCAGGTGCCGCTCAAACCACAAACTCTTAGAAAGTTCACTCTTCTTATAATTAAGCCGGATTTGTGCCTTTTGTATTCAAACCCAATGCAATTTCTGTGCTTCATGGTCAATGTGAAAGTCCAAGGGATACAGTAAACCTGCACTGGTGCATCGGAATCTAATATTGGACTTCCAAGGAGCTGCTCAAAACACAAACTCTTAGAAGATTCAGTCTTCTTGTACTTATGGCGCCCTTATGCCTTTTGTATTCAATCCCGATGCAATTTCTATGTTTCATGGTTGATGCGAAGGTCCAAGGGATAAGTTCAATATGCACTGGTGCATCGTAATCTAATACTGGTATCCCAAAAGCCGCTCAAACCACAAACTCTCAGAAGATTCACTCTTCTTGTACTTAAGTTGGCATTGTCCGTTTTGATTTCAATCCCGATGCAAAATCTGTCTTTCATAGTCAATGTGAAAGTCCAAGGGATACTGTAAACTTGCACTGCTGCATCGGAATCAAATATTGGTCTCCCAGCAGCCGCTCAAAGCACAAACTCTTAGAAGATTCACTCTTCTTGTACTTCAGTCGGCATTGTGCATTTTGTATTCAATCCGAATGCAATTTCTGTGTTTCATGGTCAATGTGACGGTCGAAGGGTTACAGTAAACCTGCACTGGTGCATTGGAATCTAATACTGGTCTCCCTGGAGCCGCTCAAAGCACAAACTCTTAGAAGATTAACTTTTTTTGTACTTAGGTCGGCACTGTGCCTCTTGTATTCAATCCCCATGCAATTTCTGTTTTTCATGGTCAATGTGAAGGTCCAAGGGATACAGTAAACCTGCACTGGTGCATCGGAATCTAATACTGGTCTCCGAGAAGCCGCTCAAAGCACAAACTCTTAGAAGATTCACTCTTCTTGTACTTAAGTCGGCATTGTCCCTTGCGTATTCAATCCCGATATAATTTCAGTGTTTCATGGTCAATGTGAAGGTTTAAGGGATGCGGTAAACCTGCACTGGTGCATCGGAATCTATAACTGGTATCCCAGGAGCCGCTGGAATCACAAACTCATGGAGGACTCACTCCTCTTGTACTTAAGTCGGCATTGTGCCTTCCATATTCAATCCCGATGGAATATCTGTGTTTCATGGTCAATGTGAAGGTCAAACGGATATAGAAAACCTGCGCTGTTGCATCGGAATCCAATACTGGTCTCCCATGAGCCGCTCAAAGCACAAACTCTCAGAAGATTCACTCTTCTTGTACTTAAGTTGGCATTGTCCGTTTTGATTTCAATCCCGATGCAATTTCTGTGTTTCATGGTCAATGTGATGGTCCAAGGGATACAGTAAACCTGCACTGGTCCATCATAATCAAATACTGGTCTCCCAGGAGCCGCTCGAAGCACAAACTCTAAGAAGAACACTCGTCTTGTACTTCAGTCGGCATTGTGCATTTTGGATTCAATCCGAATGCAATTTCTGTGGTTCATGGTCAATGTGATGGTCCAAGGGATACAGTAAACCTGCACTGGTGCAACGGCATCCAATACTGGTCTCCCAAGGTGCTGCTCAAAGCACAAACTCTTAGAAGATTCACTCTTCTTGTACTTCAGTCGCCATTGTGGTTTTTGTATTCAATCCCGATGCAAATTCTGTGTTTCATGGTCAATGTGAAGGTCCAAGGGATACAGTAAACCTGCACTGGTGCATCGGAGTCTGATACAGGTCTCAGATGAGCCGCTCAAGGGACAAACTTGTAGAAGATTCACTCCTCTTGTACTTAAGTGGGCTATGTGCCTTTTTATTCAATACCGATGCGATTTCTGTGTTTCATGGTCAATGGGAAGGTCCAAGGGATACAGTAAACCCGCACTGGTGCATTGGAATGTAATACAGGTCTCCCACGAGCCGCTCAAACCACAAACTGTTAGAAAATTCACACTTCTTGTACTTAAGTCGGCATTGTCCATTTTGTATTCAATCCCGATGCAATTTCCGTGTTTCATGGTCAAAGTGAAGGTCAGACGGATACAGTAAACCTGCACTGGTGCATCGAAATCTAATACTGGTCTCCCATGAGCCGCTCAAAGCACAAATTCTTGAAGATTCACTCGTCTTGTACTTATCTCGGCATTATGCATTTGTATTAAATCCCAATGCAATTTCCAAGTTTCATGGTCAATGTGAAGTTCCAAGGGATACGGTAAACCTGCACTGGTGCATTGGAATCTAATACTGGTATCCAAGGAGCAGATGAAAGCACAAACTCTTGGGAGATTCACTCATCGTGTACCTAATTCGTCATTGTGCCTTTAGTATTCAATCCCGATGCATTTTCTTTGTTTCATGGTCAATGTGAATGTCCAAGGGATACAATTAACCTGCACTGGTGCATCGGAATCTAATACTGGTCTCCCATGAGCCGCTCAAAGCACAAATTCATAGAAGATTCACTTTTCTTGTACTTAAGTCGGCATTGTCCCTGTTGTATTCAATGCTGAT
Organism: Schistocerca americana; assembly: GCF_021461395.2. NCBI lineage: Eukaryota > Metazoa > Arthropoda > Insecta > Orthoptera > Acrididae > Schistocerca > Schistocerca americana. Next base: position 11,179,008 of record NC_060121.1, on the reverse strand, counting down.
GCAATTTCCGTGTTTCATGGTCAAAGTGAAGGTCAAACGGGTACAGACAACTTGCAGTGGTGCATCGGAATCTAATACTGGTCTCCCATGAGCCGCTCAAAGCACAAATTCTTAGAAGATTCACCCTTCTTGTACTTAAGTCGGCATTGTGCCTTTTGTATTCAATCCCGATGCGATATCTGTGTTTCATGGTCAATGTGAAAGTTCAAGGGATACAGTAAACCTGCACTGGTGCATCTGAATCTAATACTGGTCTCCCAGGACACGCTCATACCTCAAACTCTTAGAAAATTCACTCTTCTTGTAATTAAGTCTGCTTTGTGCTATTTGTATTGAACGCCGATGCGATTTCTGTGCTTCATGGTCAATGTGAAAGTCCAAGGGAGACAGTAAACCTGCACTGGTGTATCGGAACCTAATACTAGTCTCCCAAGGAGCCGCTCAAAGCAAAAACTCTTTGAAGATTAACTCTTCTTGTACTTAAGTCGCCATTGTGCCTTATGTATTCAATCCCGATGCAATTTCTATGTATCATGGTCGATGTGAAGGTCCAGGGGATAAGTTAAACCAGCACTGGTGCATCGCAATCTAATACTGGTATCCCAGGAGCCGCTCAAAGCACAAACTCTCAGAAGATTCACTCTTCTTGTACTTAAGTCGGCATTGTCCGTTTTGATTTCAATCCCGATGCAGTTTCTGTGTTTCATGGTCAATGTAAAGGTTTAAGGGAAACGGTAAACCTGCACTGGTGCATCAAAATCTAATACTGGTCTCTCAGGAGAAACTCAAACCACAAACTCTTACAAAATTCACTCTTCTTGTAATTAAGTCGCCATTGTGGTTTTTGTATTCAATCCCGATGCAAATTCTGTGTTTCATGGTCAATGTGAAGGTTTAAGGGAAACGGTAAACCTGCACTGGTGCATCAAAATCTAATACTGGTGTCCCTGGAGGCGCTGGAAGCACAAACTCATAGAAGACTCACTCTTCTTGTACTTAAGTCGGCATTGTGCCCTTTGTATTCAATCCCGATGCAATATCTGTGTTTCATGGTCAATGTGAAGGTTCAAGGGATACATTAAACCTGCAATGGTGCATCTGAATCTAATACTGGTCTCCCAGGAGAAGCTCAAACCACAAACTCTTACAAAATTCAGTTTTCTTGTAATTAAGTCTGCTTTGTGCTTTTTGTATTGAACCCCGATGCGATTTCTGTGCTTCATGGTCAATGTGAAGGTCCAAGGGATACAGTAAACCTGCACTGGTGCATCGGAATCTGATACGGGACTCAGATGAGCCGCTCAAAGGACAAACTCATAGAAGATTCAATCTTCTTGTACTTAAGTCGGCTATGTGCCTTTTTTATTCAATACCGATGCGATTTCTGTGTTTCATGGTCAATAGGAAGGTCCAAGGGATACAGAAAACCCGCACTGGTGCATTGGAATGTAATACAGGTCTTCCACGAGCCGCTCAAACCACAAACTGTTAGAAAATTCACACTTCTTGTACTTAAGTCGGCATTGTCCCTTCTGTATTCAATCGCGATGCAATTTTCGTGTTTCATGGTCAAAGTGAAGGTCAAACGGATACAGTAAACCTGCACTGGCGCCTCGGAATCTAATACTGGTCTCCCATGATCCGCTGAAAGCACAAATTCTTTGAAGATTCACTCGTCTTGTACTTATCTCGGCATTGTGCATTTCTATTAAATCCCAATGCAATTTCTAAGTTTCATGGTCAATGTGAAGTTCCAAGGGATACGGTAAACCTTCACTGCTGCATCGGAATCTAATACTGGTCTCCCAGGAGCCGCTCAAAGCACAAACTCTTGGGAGATTCACTCATCGTGTACTTAATTCGTCATTGTGCCTTTAGTATTCAATCCCGATGCAATTTCTTTGTTTCATGGTCAATGTGAAAGTCCAAGGGATACTGTAAACCTTCACTGCTGCATCGGAATCTAATACTGGTCTCCCAGGAGCCGCTCAAAGCACAAACTCTAAGAAGTTTCACTCTTCTTTTACTTAAGTCGGCATTGTGCCTTTAATATTCAATCACGATACAATTTCTGTGTTTCATGGTCAATGTGAAAGTCCAAGGGATACTGTAAACCTTCACTGCTGCATCGGAATCTAATACTGGTATCCAAGGAGCCGATGAAAGCACAAACTCTTGGGAGATTCACTCATCGTGTACTTAATTCGTCATTGTGCCTTTAGTATTCAATCCCGATGCAATTTCTTTGTTTCATGGTCAATGTGAAAGTCCAAGGGATACTGTAAACCTTCACTGCTGCATCGGAATCTAATACTGGTCTCCCAGGAGCCGCTCAAAGCACAAACTCTAAGAAGTTTCACTCTTCTTTTACTTAAGTCGGCATTGTGCCTTTAATATTCAATCACGATACAATTTCTGTGTTTCATGGTCATTGTGAAAGTCCAAGGGATACTGTAAACCTTCACTGCTGCATCGGAATCAAATACTGGTCTCTCAGGGGCCGCTCAAAACCCAAACTCTTAGAAGATTCACTCTTCTTGTATTTAAGTCGCCATTGTGCTTTTTGTATTCAATCCCGATGCAATTTCAATGTTTCATGGTGGATGTGATGGTTGAAGTGATACAGTAAACCTGCATCGGAATCTAATACTAGTCTCCCAGGAGCCGCTCAAGGCACCAACACTTAGTAGATTCACTCTTCTTACACTTGTCCCTCTTGTTTTCAATACCGATGCAATTTCTATGTTTCATGGTCAATGTGAACGTCCAACGGATACAGTAAACCTTCACTGGTGCATCGGAATCTAACACTGGTCGCCCAGGGGCCGCTCAAAACACAAACTCTTAGGTGTTTCACTGTTCTTGTATTTAAGTCGGCATTGTGCCTTTTGTAATAAATCCCGATGCAATTTCTGTGTTTCATGGTCAATGTGAAGGTCCAAGGGATACCGCAAACCTGCACTGCTGCATCGGGATCTTATACTGGTCTCCCAGGAGGCACTAAAACCAAAAACTCTTGGATTATTCTCTTTTCTTGTACTTAAGACGGCATTGTGCATTTTGTATTCGATCCCGTTGCGATTTCTGTGTTTCATGGTCAATGTGAAGGTCCATGGGATACAGTAAATCTGCACGCGTGCATCGGAATCTAATACTGGTCTCCCAGGAGTCCCACAGTGCACAAACTCTTAGAAGATTCACTCTTCTTGTACTTATGTCGGCCATTGTGCCTTTTGTATTCATTCCCGGTGTAATTTCTGTGTTTCACGGTCAATGTGAACGTGTAAGAGATACAGTAATCCTGCACTGGTGCATCGGAATCTAATACTGGTCTCCCATGGACCGCTCAAAGCACAAACTCTTAGAAGATTCCTCTTCTTTTACATAAGTCGGCATTGTGCCTTTTCTCTTCAATCCCGGTGCTATTTATGTGTGTCATGGTCAATGTGAAGGTCCAAGGGATACATTAGACCTAAACTGGTGCATGGAAATCTCATACTGGCTTTCCATTAGCCGCTCAAAACACAAACCCTTAGAAGATTCACTCGTCTTGTACTTAAGTTGGCATTTGGCCTTTTGTACTCAATCCCGATGCAATTTCTGTGTTTCATGGTAATGTGATGGTCTAAGGGATACAGTAAACCTGCACTGATGCATCAGAATCTAATACTGGGCTCCAAGGAGCCACTCAAAGCACAATCTCTTAGAAGATACAATCGTCTTGAACTTAATTTTGCATTGTGCCTTTTGTATTCAATCCCGATGCAAATTCTCTGTTTCATGGTCAATGTGAAGGTCCAGAGGATACAGTAAAACTGCGCTGGTGTATTGGAATCTAATAGTGGTCTCCCAGGAGCCGCTCAAAACACAAACTCTTAGAAGATTCACTCCTCTTGTACTTAAGTGAGCATCGTGCATTTTGTATTCAATCCCGGCACGATATCTGTGTGTCATGGTCAATGTAAAGGTCCAAGGGACGCAGTAAACCTGTACTGGTGCATCGGAATCTAATACTAGTCTCCCAGGATCCGCTCAAAGCACAAACTCTTCGAAGATTCACTCTTCTTATACTTAAGTCGGCACTGTGCCTTTTGTATTCAATCCCGATGCGATTTCTGTTTTCCATGGTCAATGTGAATGTCTAAGGGATAAAGTAAACCCGCACTGGTGCATCGGAATCTAATACTGGTCTCCCAGGAGCCGCTCAGATCATAAACGCTTAGAAGATTCACTCTTCTTGTACTTAAGTCTGCATTGTGCTTTTTGTATTCAATCCCGATGCAATTTCTGTGTTTCTTAGTCAATGTGAAGGTCCAAGGGATACAGTAAACCTCCACTGGTGCATCGGAATCTACTACTGGTCTCCCGGCAGCCGCTCAAACCACAAACTCTTATAAGATTCTCTCCTCTTGCACTTAAAACGTCATGGTCCTTGTGTATTCAATCCAAATGCAATTTCTGTGTTACATGGTCATTGTGAAAGTCCAAGGGATACAGTAATCCTGCACTGGGGCATCGGAATCTAATACTAGTCTCCCAGGAGCTGCTCAAACCACAAACTCTAAGAAGATACACACTTCTTGTACTTAAGTCGGCATTGTCCCTTTTGTATTCAATGCCGATGCAATTTCTGTGACTCACGGTCAATGTGAAGGTCCAAGGGATACAGTAAACCTGCACTGGCGCATCGGAATCTAATACTGGTCTTCCAGGAGCCGCTCAAAGCACAAACTCTAAGAAGTTTCACTCTTCTTGTACTTAAGTCGGCATTGTGTCTTTAATATTCAATCACGATGCAATTTCTGTGTTTCATGGTAAATGTGGAGGTCCAAGGGACACGGTAATCTTGCACTGGTGCATCGGAACCTAATACTGGTCTCCCAGAAGCCGCTCAAAACACAAACTCTTAGAAGATTCATTCTTCTTGCAGTTAAGTCGGCATTGTCCATTTTGTATTCAATCCCGATGCAATTTCTGTGTTTCACGGTCAATGTGAAGGTCCAAGGGATACAGTTAACCTGCACTGGTGCATCGGAATCGAATTCTGGTCTCCCGGCTGCCGCTCAAATCATAAACTCTTAAAAGATTCACTCTTCTTGTACTTAAGTCGGCATTGGCACTTTTGTATTCAATCTTTATGCATTTTCTGTGTTTCATGGTGAATGAGAAGGTCCAAGGGATACAGTAAACCTGCACTGGCGCATCGGAATCTAATACTGGTCTCCCAAGAGCCGCTCAAAGCACTAACTCTAAGAAGTTTCCCTCTTCTTGTACTTAAGTCGGCATTGTGTCTTTAATATTCAATCACAATGCAATTTCTGTGTATCATGGTGAATGTGAAGGTCCAAGAGATACAGTAAACCTGCACTGGCGCATCGGAATCTAATACTGGTTTCCCAGGTGCCGCTCAAAGCACAAATTCTTAGAAGATTCCCTCTTCTTGTACTTAAGTCGGCATTGTGCATTTTGTATTCAAACACGATGTAATTTCTGTGTTTCATGGTCAATGTGAAGGGCCAAGGATTACAGTAATACTGCGCTGGTGTATTGGAATCTAATACTGGTCTCCCAGGAGCCGCACAAGGCAATAACTCTAAGAAGATTCACTCTTCTTGTACTTAAGTCAGCATCGTGCATTTTGTATTCAATCCTCACAAGATTTTTGTGTGTCATGGTCAATGTGAATGTCCAAGGGATGCAGTAAACCTGTACTGGTGCATCGGATTCTAATACTGGTCCCAGGATCCGCTCAAAGCACAAACTCTTGGATGATTCACTCTTCTTATACTTAAGTCGGCACTGTGCCTTTTGTATTCAATCCCGATGCGATTTCTGTGTTCCATGGTCCATGTAAATGTCCAAGGGTAAAGGAAACCTGCACTGGTGCATCGGAATCTAATACTGGTCTCGCAGGAGCCGCTCAGGTCATAAACGCTTAGAAGATTCACTCTTCTTGTACTTAAGTCGGCAATGTGCTTTTTGTATTCAATCCCGATGCAATTTCTGTGTTTCATGGTCAATGTGATGGACCAAGGGATACAGTAAACCTGCACTGGTGCATCGGAATCTACTACTGGTCTCCCGGCAGCCGCTGAAACCACAAACTCTTATAAGATTCTCTCCTCTTGTACTTAAAACGTCAAGGTCCATTTGAATTCAATCCAAATGCAATTTCTGTGTTTCATGGTCATTGTGAAGGTCCAAGGGATACAGTAATCCTGCACTGGGGCATCGGAATCTAATACTAGTCTCCCAGGAGCCGCTCAAACCACAAACTCTAAGAAGATATACACTTCTTGTACTTAAGTCGGCATTGTCCTTTTTGTATTCAATGCCGTCTGTGACTCATGGTCAATGTGAAGGTCCAAGGCATACAGTAAACCTGTGCTGGCGCATCGGAATCTAATACTGGTGTCCCAGGAGCCGCTCAAAGCACAAACTCTAAGAAGTTTCACTTTTCTTGTACTTAAGTCGGTATTGTGAGTTAATATTCAATCACGATGCAATTTCTGTGTTTCATGGTCAATGTGAAGGTTCAAGGGACACGGTAAACTTGCACTGGTGCATCGGAATCTAATACTGGTCTCCCAGAAGCCGCTCAAAACACAAACTCTTGGAAGATTCACTCTTCTTGCACTTAAGTCGGCATTGTCCATTTTGTATTCAATCCCGATGCAATTTCTGTGTTTCATGGTCAATGTGATGGTCCAAGGGATACAGTTAACCTGCCCTGGTGCATCGGTATCGAATACTGGTTTTCCGGCAGTCGCTCAAATCACAAACTCTTAGAAGATTCACTCTTCTTGTACTTAAGTCGGCATTGTCACTTTTGTATTCAATATTTATGCAATTTCTGTGTTTCATGGTCAATGTGAAGGTCCAAGGGATACTGTAAACTGGCACTTGTGCATCGGAATCTAATACTGGTCTCCCAGGTCACGCTCAAAGCACGAACTCTTAGAAGTTTCACTCTTTTTGTACTTATGTTGGCATTGTCAATTTTGTATTCAATCTTTATGCAATTTCTGTGTTTCATGGTCAATGTGAAGGTCCAAGGGACACGGTAAACTTGCACTGGTGCATCGGAATTCTTATACTCGTCTCCCAGAAGCTGCTCAAAATACAAACTCTTTGAAGATTCACTATTCTTGCACATAAGTCTTCATTGTCCGTTTTGTATTCAATCCCGATGAAATTTCTGTGTTTCATGGTCAATGTGATGGTCCAAGGGATACAGTTAACCTGCACTGGTGCATCGGAATCGAATACTGGTTTCCCGGCAGCCGCCCAAATCGCAAACTCTTAGAAGATTCACTCTTCTTGTACTTAAGTCGGCATTGTCACTTTTGTATTTAATCTTTATGCAATTTCTGTGTTTCATGGTCAATGTGAAGGTCCAAGGGATACTGTAAACTTGCACTTGTGCATCGGAATCAAATACTGGTCTCCGAGGAGGCGCTCAAACCACAAACTCTTACAAGATTCACTCTTCTTGTACTGAAGTCGGCATTGTCCCTTTTGTAGTCAATCACGATGCAATTTCTGTGTATCATGGAGAATGTGAAGGTCCAAGAGATACAGTAAACCGGCACTGGCGCATCGTAATCTAATACTGGTCTCCCAGCATCCGCTGAAAGCACAAAACCTTAGAAGATTCCTCATGTACATAAGGCGGCATTGTGCCTATTATTTTCAATCCCGACGCAATTTCTGTGTTTCATGGTCAATGTGATGTTCAATGGGATACAGTAAACATTCACTGGTGCATCGGAATCTAATACTGGTCTCCCAGGAGACGCACAAAGCACAAACCCTCAGAAGATTCACTCTTGTTGTACTTAAAACATCATTTAGCTATATGTATTCAATACCGCTACAATTCCTGTGATTCATGGTCAATGTGAAGGGCCAAGGATTACAGTAAACCTGCTCTGATGCATCGGAATCTAATTCTGGTATCCCAGCATCCGCTCAAAGCCAAACTCTTACAAGATTCCTCTTCTTGTACTTAAGCCGGCATTGTGCCTTTTATATTCAATCCCGATGCAATTTCTGTATTCCATGGTGAATGTGAAGGCCTAAGGGATACGGTAAACCTGCAGTGCTAGATCGAAATCTAATACTGGTCTCCCAGGAGCCGCTGAAATCACAAACTCTTGGAAGATTCACTCTACTTGTACTTAAGTCGGCATTGTGCCTTTGGTATTCAATACTGATACAATTTCTGTGTTTCATGGTCAATGTGAAGGTCCATGGGATGCAGTAAACCAGCACTGGTGCATCGGATTCTAATACTGGTCTCCCAGGAGCCGCTCAAAGCACACACTCTTACAAGATTCACTCTTCTTGTACTTAAGTCGGCATTGTGCTTTGTATTCAATCCCAATGCAATTTCTGGGTTTTTATGGTCAATGTGACGGTCCAAGGGATACAGTAAACCAGCACTGGTGCATCGGAATCTGATACTGGTCTCCCAGGAGCCGCTCAAAGCACAAATTCTTGGAAGATTCACTCTATTTGTACTTAAGTCGGCATTGTGCCATTAGTATTCAATCCCGAAACAATTTCAGTGTTTCATGGGCAATGTGAAGGTCCATGGGATGCAGTAAACCAGCACTGGTGCATCGGATTCTAATACTGGTCTCCCAGGAGTTGCTCAAAAGACACACTCTAACGAGATTCACTCTTCTTGTACTTAAGTCGGTATTGTGCTTTGTATTCAATCCCGATGCAATTTCTGGGTTCTTATGGTCAATGTGAAGGTCCAAGGGATACAGTATACATACACTGGTGCAACGGAATCTAATACTGGTCTATCAGGAACCGCTCAAAGCACAAACCCTTAGAAGATTCACTCTTCTTGTACTTAAGTCGGCATTGTGAATATTGTATTCAATCCCGATGCGATGTCTGTGCTTCACGTCGTATGTGAAGATCCATGGGATGCAGTAAACGAGGACTGGTGCATCGGTATCTAATTATGGTCTCCCAGGAGCCGCTCAAAACACACTTTCTTAGATGATTAACTCTTCTTGTACGTAAGTTGACATTGTGAAATTTGTATTCGATCTCGATGCAATTTCTGTGTTTCATGGTCATTGGGAAGGTCCGAGGGATACAGTAAACCTGCACTGGTGCATCGGAATCTAATACTGGTCTTCCAGGAGCCGCTCAAAGAAAAAATTCTTAGAAGATTCACTCTTCTTGTACTTAAGTCGGTATTGTGCTTTTAGTATTCAATCCCGATGCAATTCCTGTGATTCATGGTCAATGTGACTGTCCAAGGGATACAGTAAACCTGCACTCGTGCATCGGAATCTAATACTGGCCTCCCAGGAGCCGCTCAAAGCACAAATTCTTGGAAGATTCACTCTACTTGTACTTAAGTCGGCATTGTGCCATTAGTATTCAATAACGAAACAATTTCAGTGTTTCATGGGCAATGTGAAGGTCCATGGGATGCAGTAAACCAGCACTGGTGCATCGGATTCTAATACTGGTCTCCCAGGAGCCGCTCAAAGGACACACTCTAACGAGATTCATTCTTCTTGTACTTAAGTCGGTATTGTGCTTTGTATTCAATCCCGATGCAATTTCTGGGTTCTTATGGTCAATGTGAAGGTCAGAGGGATACAGTAAACCTGCACTGGTGCATCGGAATCTAATACTGGTCTTCCAGGAGCCACTCAAAGCACAAATTCTTAGAAGATTCACTCTATATGTACTTAAGTCGGCATTGTGCCTTTTGTATTCAATCCCGATACAATTTCTGTGTTTCATGGTCAATGTGATGGTCCGTGGGATGCAGTAAACTTGGACTGGGTTATCGGTATCTAATTCTGGTCTCCCAGAAGACTCTCAAAACACACTTTCTTAGATGATTCACTCTTCTTGAACTTAAGTCGGCATTGTGCAATTTGTATTCAATTCCGATGCATTTTCTGTGTATCGTGGTCAATGTGAAGGTCCAAGGGTTTCAGTAAACGAGCACTCGTGCATCGGAATCTAATTTTGGTCTCCCAGGAGCCGCTCAAAGCACAAACTCTTAGAAGATTCACTCTCCTTGTAATTAAGACGGCATTTAGCCTTTTGTATTCAATCCCGACGCAATTCCTGTGATTCATAGACAATGTGACGGTCCAAGGGATTCAGTAAACCTGCACTGGTGCATCGGAATCTAATACTGGTCTCCCAGGAGCCGCTCAAAACACACACTCTTGTAAGATTCTCTCTTCTTGTACTTGTGTTGGCATTGTGGTTTTGTATTCAATCGCGATGTAATTTCTGTGTTTCATGGTTAATGTGAAGGGCCAAGGATACCAGTAAACCTGCACTGGTGCATATGAATCTAATTCTGGTCCCGAGTATCCACTCAAAGTACAAACTCTTACAAGAATCCTCTTCTTGTACTTAGGCCGGCATTGTGCCTTTTGTATTCAATCCCGATGCAATTTCTGTATTTTATGGTCAATGTGAAGGCCCAAGGGATACGGTAAACCTGCACTGCTGCATCGGAATCTAATACTTATCTCCCAGGAGCCGCTGAAATCACAAACTCTTGGGAGATTCACTCTTCTTGTATTTAAGACCGCATTTTGCCTTTTGTATTTAATCCCGATGCAATTCCTGTGATTCATGGTCATTGTGACGGTCCAAGGAATACAGTAAACCAGCACTGGTGCATCGGAATCTAATACTGGAATCCCAGGAGCCGCTCAAAACCCAAATTCTTATAAGATTCACTCTACTTGTATTTAAGCCGGCATTGTGCCTTTAGTATTCAATCCCGATACAATTTCTGTGTTTCATGGTCAATGTGAAGATCCATGGGATGCTGTAAACCTGCACTGGTTCATCGGAATCTAATACTGGTCTCCCAGGAGCCGCTCAAATCACACACTCTTACAAGATCCACTCTTCTTGTACTTAAAACGGCAATGAGCCTTATGCATTCAATTCCGATGCAATTCCTATGATTAATGGTCAATGTGAAGGTCCAAGGGATACAGTAATCCTGCACTGGTACATCGGAATCTAATACTGCTCTCCCAGGAGCCGCTCAATGCACAAACTCTTAGGTGTTTCACTGTTCTTGTACTTAAGTCGGCATTGTGCCTTTTCTCATTAATCCCGGTGCAAATTCTGTGTGTCATGGTCAATGCGAAGGTCCAAGGGATACATTAGACCTAAACTGGTGCATGGGAATCTCATACTGGCTTTCCAGGAGCCGCTCAAAGCACAAACCCTTAGAAGATTCACTCGTCTTGTACTTAAGTTGGCATTTGGCCTTTTGTATTCAATCCCGATGCAATTTCAGTGTTACATGGTAATGTGATGGTCTAAGGGATACAGTAAACCAGCACTGGTGCATCGGAATCTACTACTGGTCTCCCGGCTGCCGTTCAAACCACAAACTCTTATAAGATTCTCTCCTCTTGCACTTAAAACGTCATGGTCCTTTTGTATTCAATCCAAATGCAATTTCTGTGTTACATGGTCATTGTGAAGGTCCATGGGTTACAGTAATCCTGCACTGGGGCATCGGAATCTAATAATGGTCTTCCAGTAGTCGCTCAAAACACAAACTCTTAGAAGATTCACTCTTCTTGCACTTATGTCGGCATTGTCCATTATGTATTCAATCCAGATGCAATCTCTGTGTTTCATGGTCAATGTGAAGGTCCAAGGGATACAGTTAACTTGCACTGGTGCATCGGAATCGAATACTGGTCTCCCGGCAGCCGCTCAAATCATAAACTCGTAGGAGATTCACTCTTCTTGTACTAAAGTCAGCATTGTCACTTTTGTATTCAATCTTTATGCAATTTCTGTGTTTCATGGTCAATGTGAAGGTCCAAGGGATACAGTAAACCTGCGCTGGTGCATCGGATTCTAGAACTGGTCAGCCAGGAGCCGCTCAAAGCAATGACTCTTAGAAGATTGACTCTTCTTGAACTTAAGTTGGCATTGTCCCTTTTGTATTCAATCCCGATGCAATTACTGTGTTTCATTGCCAATGTGAAAATCCAAGGGATACAGTAAGCCTGCACTGGTGCATCGGAGTCTAATACTGGTCTCGCAGCAGACGCTCATAGCACAAATTCTTAGAAGATACACTCTTCTTGTACTTAAATCGGCATTGTACTATTTGTACCAAATTCCTATTCAATTTCTGTGTTTCATGGTCAATGTAAATGTCCAAGGGAAACAGTAAACCTTCAGCTGTGCATCGGAATATAATACTGGTCTCCCAGGAGCAGCTCTAAGCTCAAACTCTTAGAAGATTCTTTCTTCTTGTACTTATGTCGGCATTGTGCCTTTTGTATTGAATCCCGATGCAATTTCTGTGTTTCATGGTCAATGTGAAAGTCCAACGGATACAATAAAATTGCACTGGTGCATCGGAATCTAACGCTGGTCTCCCGGCAGCCACACAAACCACAAACTCTTAGAAGATTCACTCTTCTTGTACTTAAGTCGGCATTGTCCCTTTTGTATTCAATCTTAATGCAATTTCGGTGTTTCATGGTCAATGTGAAGGTCCAAGGGATACAGTAAACCTGCACTGGGGCATCGGAATCTGATACTGGTCTCCCAGGAGGCGCTCAAACCACAAACTCTTACAAGATTCACTCTTCTTGTACTGATGCCGGCATTGCTCTTTTGTAGTCAATCACGATGCAATTTCTGTGTATCATGGTGAATGTGAAGGCCCAAGGGATACGGTAAACCTGCACTGCTGCATCGGAATCTAATACTTATCTCCCAGGAGCCGCTGAAATCACAAACTCTTGGGAGATTCACTCTTCTTGTATTTAAGACGGCATTTTGCCTTTTGTATTTAATACCGACGCAATTCCTGTGATTCATGGTAATTGTGAGGGTCCAAGGAATACAGTAAACCAGCACTGGTGCATCGGAATCTAATACTGGAATCCCAGGAGCCGCTCAACACCCAAATTCTTGGAAGATTCACTCTACTTGTATTTAAGCCGGCATTGTGCCTTTAGTATTCAATCCCGATACAATTTCTGTGTTTCATGGTCAATGTGAAGATCCATGGGATGCTGTAAACCTGCAGTGGTTCATCGGAATCTAATACTGGTCTCCCAGGAGCCACTCAAATCACACACTCTTACAAGATCCACTCTTCTTGTACTTAAAACGGCAATGAGCCTTATGCATTCAATTCCGATGCAATTCCTATGATTCATGGTCAATGTGAAGGTCCAAGGGATACAGTATTCCTGCACTGGTGCATCGGAATCTAATACTGCTCTCCCAGGAGCCGCTCAATGCACAAACTCTTAGGTGTTTCACTGTTCTTGTGCTTAAGTCGGCATTGTGCCTTTTCTCATTAATCCCGGTGCAAATTCTGTGTGTCATGGTCAATGCGAAGGTCCAAGGGATACATTAGACCTAAACTGGTGCATGGGAATCTCATACTGGCTTTCCAGGAGCCGCTCAAAGCACAAACCCTTAGAAGATTCACTCGTCTTGTACTTAAGTTGGCATTTGGCCTTTTGTATTCAATCCCGTTGCAATTTCAGTGTTACATGGTAATGTGATTTTCTAAGGGATACAGTAAACCTGCACTGGTGCATCAGAATCTAATACTGGTCTCCAAGGACCCACTCAAAGCACAAACTCTTTGAAGATACACTCGTCTTGAACTTAATTTGGCATTGCGCCTTTTGTATTCAATCCCAATGCAAATTCTCTGTTTCATGGTCAATGTGAAGGTCCAGAGAATACAGTAAAACTGCGCTGGTGTATTGGAATCTAATACTGGTCTCCCAGGAGATGCTCAAAGCACAAACTCATAGAAGCTTCACTCTTCTTGTACTTAAGTCAGCATCGTGCATTTTGTATTCAATCCCGGCACGATTTCTGTGTTGCATGGTCAATGTGAAGGTCCAAGGGATGCAGTAAACCTGTACTGAAGCATCGGAATCTAATACTGGTCTCTCAGGTTCCGCTCAAAGCACAAACCCTTCGAAGTTTCACTCTTCTTATACTTAAGTCGGCACTGTGCCTTTAGTATTCGATCCCGATGGGAATTCAGTGTTCCATGGTCAATGTGAATGTCTAAGGGATAAAGTAAACCTGCACTGGTGCATCGGAATCTAATACTGGGCTCCCAGGAGCCGCTCAGATCATAAACGCTTAGAAGATTCACTCTTCTTGTGCTTGAGTCGGCATTGTGCCTTTTGTATTCAATCCAGATGCAATTTCTGTGTTTCATGGTCAATGTGAAGGTCCAAGGGATACAGTTAACTTGCACTGGTGCATCGGAATCGAATACTGGTCTCCCGGCAGCCGCTCAAATCATAAACTCTTAGGAGATTCACTCTTCTTGTACGTAAGTCAGCATTGTCACTTTTGTATTCAATCTTTATGCAATTTCTGTGTTTCATGGTCAATGTGAAGGTCCAAGGGATACAGTAAACCTGCGCTGGTGCACCGGATTCTAGAACTGGTCAGCCAGGAGCCGCTCAAAGCAATGACTCTTAGAAGATTGACTCTTCTTGAACTTAAGTTGGCATTGTCCCTTTTGTATTCAATCCCGATGCAATTACTGTGTTTCATTGCCAATGTGAAAATCCAAGGGATACAGTAAACCAGCACTGGTGCATCGGAATCTAGTACTGGTCTCCCAGGAGCCGCTCAGATCATAAACGCTTAGAAGATTCACTCTTCTTGTACTGAAGCCGGCATTGCTCTTTTGTAGTCAATCACGATGCAATTTCTGTGTATCATGGTGAATGTGAAGGTCCAAGAGATACAGTAAACCTGCACTGGCGCATCGGAATCTAATACTGGTCTCCCAGGAGCCGCTCAAAGCACAAACTCTTAGAAGATTCACTCTTCTTGTACTTAAGTCAGCATCGTGCATTTTGTATTCAATCCCCACCCGATTTTTGTGTGTCATGGTCAATGTGAAGGTGCAAGGTATGCAGAAAACCTGTACTGGTGCATCGGAATCTAATACTGTTCTCCCAGGATCCGCTCAAAGCACAAACGCTTGGTAGATTCACTCTTCTTATACTTAAGTCGGCACTGTGCCTTTTGTATTCAATCCCGATGCGATTTCTGTGTTCCATGGTCAATGTGAATGTCCAAGGGATAAAGTAAACCTGCACTGGTGCATCGGAATCTAGTACTGGTCTCCCAGGAGCCGCTCAGATCAAAAACGCTTAGAAGATTCACTCTTCTTGTACTTAAGTCGGCATTGTGCTTTTTGTATTCAATCCCGATGCAATTTCTGTGCGTCATGGTCAATGTGAAGGTCCAAGGGATACTGTAAACCTGCACTGGTGCATCGGAATCTACTACTGGTCTCTCGGCAGCCGCTCAAACCACAAACTCTTATAAGATTCTGTCCTCTTGTACTTTAAACGTCATGGTCCTTTTGTATTCAATCCAAATGCAATATCTGTGTTTCATGGTCATTGTGAAGGTCCAAGGGAAACAGAAATCCTGCACTCGGGCATGGGAATCTAATACTAGTCTCCCAGGAGCCGCTCAAACCACAAACTCTAAGAAGATACACTCTTCTTCTACTTAAGTCGGTATTGTGACTTTAATATTGAATCACGATGCAATTTCTGTGTTTCATGGTCAATGTGAAGGTCCAAGTGACACGGTAAACTTGCACTGGTGCATCGGAATCTAATACTGGTCTCCCAGCAGCCGCTCAAACCACAAACTCTTATAAGATTCTCTCCTCTTGTACTTAAGACGGCATTGTCCCTTTTGTATTCAATCCCGATCCAATTTCTGTGTTTCATGGTCAATGTGAAGGTCCAAGGGATACAGTAAACCTGCACTGGTGCATCGGAATCTACTACTGGTCTCCAGGCAACCGCTTAAACCACAAACTCTTATAAGATTCTCTCCTCTTGTACTTAAGTCGGCATTGTCCCTTTTGTATTCAATGCCGATGCAATTTCTGTGACTCATGGTCAATGTGAAGGTCCAAGGGATACAGTAAACCTGCACTGGCGCATCGAAATCTAATACTGGTCTCCCAGGAGCGGCTCTAAAAACAAACTCTAAGTAGTTTCACTCTTCTTGTACATAAGTCGGTATTGTGACTTTAATATTGAATCACGATGCAATTTCTGTGTTTCATGGTCAATGTGAAGGTCCAAGGGACACGGTAAACTTGCAGTGGTGCATCGGCATCTAATACTGGTCTCCCAGAAGCCGCTCAAAACACAAACTCTTAGAAGAATCATTCTTCTTGCACTTAAGTCGGCATTGTCCATTTTGTATTTAGTCTCGATGCATTTTCTGTGTTTCATGGTCAATGTGATGGTCCAAGGGATACAGTTAACCTGCACTGGTGCATCGGAATCGAATACTACTCTCCCGGCAGCCGCTCAAATCATAAACTCTTATAAGATTCTCTCCTCTTGTACTTAAGTCGGCATTGTCACTTTTGTATTCAATCTTTATGCAATTTCTGTGTTTCATGGTCAATGTGAAGGTCCAAGGGATACAGTAAAACTTCACTGGTGCATCGGAATCTAATACTGGTCTCCCAGAAGCCGCTCAAAGCACAAACTCTAAGAAGTTTCACTCTTCTTGTACTTAAGTCGGCATTGTGTCTTTAATAATCAATCACGATGCAATTTCTGTGTTTCATGGTCAATGTGAAGGTCCAAGGGACACGGTAATCTTTCACTGGTGCATCGGAATCTAATACTGGTCTCCCAGTAGCCGCTCAAAGCACAAATTCTTAGAAGATTCCCTCTTCTTTTACTTAAGTCGGCGTTGTGCATTTTGTATTCAAACACGATGCAATTTCTGTGTTTCATGGTCAATGTGAAGGACCAACGATTACAGTAAAACTGAGCTGGTGTATTGGAATCTAATACTGGTCTCCCAGGAGCCGCTCAAAGCACAAACTCTTAGAAGATTCACTCTTCTTGTACTTAAGTCAGCATCGTGCATTTTGTATTCAATCCTGACACGATTTTTGTGTTTCATGGTCAATGTGAACGTCCAAGGGATGCAGTAAACCTGTACTGGTGCATCGGAATCTAATACTGGTCTCCCAGGATCCGCTCAAAGCACAAACGCTTGGTAGATTCACTCTTCTTATACTTAAGTCGGCACTGTGCCGTTTGTATTCAATCCCGATGCGATTTCTGTGTTCCATGGTCAATGTGAATGTCCAAGGGATAAAGTAAACCTGTACTGGTGCATCGGAATCTAGTACTGGTCTCCCAGGATCCGCTCAGATCATAAACGCCTAGAAGATTCACTCTTCTTGTACTTAAGTCGACATTGTGCTTTTTGTATTCAATCCCGATGCAATTTCTGTGTTCCATGGTCAATGTGAAGCTCCAAGGGATACAGTAAACCTGCACTGGTGCATCGGAATCTACTACTGGTCTCCCGGCAGCCGCTCAAACCACAAACTCTTATAAGATTCTCTCCTCTTGTACTTAAAACGTCATGGTCCTTTTGTATTCAATCCAAATGCAATATCTGTGTTTCATGGTCATTGTGAAGGTCCAAGGGAAACAGAAATCCTGCACTGGGGCATGGGAATCTAATACTAGTCTCCCAGGAGCCGCTCAAACCACAAACTCCAAGAAGATACACTTTTTTTGTACTTAAGTCGGTATTGTGACTTTAATATTGAATCACGATGCAATTTCTGCGTTTCATGGTCAATGTGAAGGTCCACGTGACGCGGTAAACTTGCACTGGTGCATCGGAATCTAATACTGGTCTCCCGGCAGCTGCTCAAACCACAAACTCTTATAAGTTTCTCTCCTCTTGTACTTTAGTCGGCATTGTCCCTTTTGTAATCAATGCCGATGCAATTTCTGTGACTCATGGTGAATGTGAAGGTCCAAGGGATACAGTAAAGCTGCACTGGCGCATCGGAATCTAATACTGGTCCCCCAGGAGCCGCTCTAAAAACAAACTCTAAGAAGTTTCACTCTTCTTGTATTTAAGTCGGTATTGGGTCTTTAATATTGAATCACGATGCAATTTCTGTGTTTCATCGTCAATGTGAACGTCCAAGGGACACGGTAAACTTGCAGTGGTGCATCGGAATCTAATGCTGGTCTCCCAGAAGCCGCTCAAAACACAAGCTCTCAGAAGATTCACTCTTCTTGCACTTAAGTCGGCATTGTCCATTTTGTATTCAGTCCCGATGCTTTTTATGTGTTTCATGGTCAATGTGATGGTCCAAGGGATACAGTTAACCTGCACTGGTGCATCGGAATCGAATACTGGTCTCCCGGCAGCCGCTCAAATCATAAACTCTTAGTAGATTCACTCTTCTTTTCCTTAAGTCGGCATTTTGCCTTTTCTCATTAATCCCGGTGCAAATTCTGTGTGTCATGGTCAATGCGAAGGTCCAAGGGATACATTAGACGTAAACTGGTGCATGGGAATCTCATACTGGCTTTGCAGGAGCCGCTCAAAGCACAAACCCTTAGAAGATTCACTCTTCTTGTACTTAAGTCAGCATCGTGCATTTTGTACTCAATCCCGACACGATTTTTGTGTGTCATGGTCAATGTGAAGGTCCAAGGGATGCAGTAAACCTGTACTGGTGCATCGGAATCTAATACTGGTCTCCCAGGATCCGCTCAAAGCACAAACGCTTGGTAGATTCACTCTTCTTATACTTAAGTCGGCACTGTGCCGTTTGTATTCAATCCCGATGCGATTTCTGTGTTCCATGGTCAATGTGAATGTCCAAGGGATAAAGTAAACCTGCACTGGTGCATCGGAATCTAGTACTGGTCTCCCAGGATCCGCTCAGATCATAAACGCTTAGAAGATTCACTCTTCTTGTACTTAAGTCGACATTGTGCTTTTTGTATTCAATCCCGATGCAATTTCTGTGTTCCATGGTCAATGTGAAGCTCCAAGGGATACAGTAAACCTGCACTGGCGCATCGAAATCTAATACTGGTCTCCCAGGAGCGGCTCTAAAAACAAACTCTAAGTAGTTTCACTCTTCTTCTACTTAAGTCGGTATTGTGACTTTAATATTGAATCACGATGCAATTTCTGTGTTTCATGGTCAATGTGAAGGTCCAAGGGACACGGTAAACTTGCAGTGGTGCATCGGAATCTAATACTGGTCTCCCAGAAGCCGCTCAAACACAAACTCTTAGAAGAATCACTCTTCTTGCACTTAAGTCGGCATTGTCCATTTTGTATTCAGTCTCGATGCATTTTCTGTGTTTCATGGTCAATGTGATGGTCCAAGGGATACAGTTAACCTGCACTGGTGCATCGGAATCGAATACTGGTCTCCCGGCAGCCGCTCAAATCATAAACTCTTAGAAGATTCACTCTTCTTGTACTTAAGTCGGCATTGTCACTTTTGTATTCAATCTTTACGCAATTTCTGTGTTTCATGGTCAATGTGAAAGTCCAAGGGATACAGTAAACCTGCACTTGTGCATCGGAATGTAAAACTGGTCTCCCAGGTCACGCTGAAAGCACGAACTCTTAGAAGATTCACTCTTTATGTACTTACGTTGGCATTGTGCCGTTTGTATTCAATTCCGATGCAATTTATGTGTTTCACGATCTATGTGAAGGTCCAAGGGATATAGTAAACCTGCACTGGTGCATCGGATTCTAGAACTGGTCAGCCAGGAGCCGCTCAAAGCAAAGACTCTTAGAAGATTGAATCTTCTTGAACTTAAGTTGGCATTGTCCCTTTTGTATTCAATACCGACGCAATTACTGTGTTTCATGGTCAATGTGAAGGTCCAAGGGTACAGTAGAATTGCACTGGTGCATCAGAATCTGATACTGGTGTCCCAGGAGCCGCTGAAATCACAAATTCTTGGAAGATTCACTCTACTTGTCCTTAAGTCAACATTGTGCCTTTAGTATTCAATCCCGATACAATTCCTGTGTTTCATGGTCAATGTGAAGATCCATTCGATGCAGTAAACCAGCACTAATGCATCGGAATCGAATTCTGGTATCCCAGCATCCGCTCAAAGCACAAACTCTTACAAGATTCCTCTTCTTGTACTTAAGCCGGCATTGTGCGTTTTATATTCAATCCCGATTCAATTTCTGTATTACATGGTCAATGTGAAGGCCCAAGGGATACGGTAAACCAGCACTGCTGCATCGGAATCTAATACTTGTCTCCCAGCAGCCGCTGAAATCACAAACTCTCCGAAGATTCACTCTACTTGTACTTAAGTCGGCATTGTGCCTTTAGTATTCAATCCCGATACAATTACTGTGTTTCATGGTCAATGTGAAGGTCCAAGTGTTTCAGTAAACCAGCACTGGTGCATCGGAATCTAATACTGGTCTCCCATTAGCCGCTCAAAGCACACACTCTTACAAGATTCACTCTTCTTGTACTTAAGTCGGCATTGTGCTTTGTATTCAATCACGATGCAATTTCTGTGTTTTTATGGTCAATGTGCCGGACCAAGGGATACAGTAAACCAGCACTGGTGCATCGGAATCTGATACTGGTCTCCCAGTAGCCGCTCAGAGCACACACTATTAGAAGATTCACTCTTCTTGTACTTAACTCATCATTGTGCCTTTTGTATTCAATCCCGATGCAATTTCTGTGTTTCATGGTCAATGTGAAGGTCCAAGGGTTTCAGTAAACCAGCACTGGTGCATCGGAATCTAATTTTGGTCTCCCAGGAGCCGCTCAAAGCACAAATTCTTAGAAGATTCACTATTCTTGTACTGAAGACAGCTTTGTGCGTTTTGTATTCAATCCCAATGCAATTTATGTGTTTCATGGTCAATGTGAAGTTCGAAGGGATACAGTAAACCTGCACTGATGCATCGGAATCTATTACTGGTCTCCCAGGAGACGCTCAAAGCACAAACTCTTAGAAGATTCACTCTTGTTGTACTTCAGAGAGCAATTAGCATTATATATTCATTCCCGATGCAATTCCTGCGATTCATGGTCAATGTGACGGTCCAAGGGATACAGTAAACCAGCACTGGTGCATCGGAATCTAATACTGGCCTCCCAGGCGCCGCTCAAAGCACAAATTCTTGGATGGTTCACTCTACCTGTACATAAGTCGGCATTGTGCCTTTAGTATTCAATCCCGAAACAATATCTGTTTTTCATGGTCAATGTAAGGGTCCATGGGATGCAGTAAACCAGCACTGGTACATCGGAATCTAATACTGGTCTCCCAGGAGCCGGTCAACTCACACACCCTAACAAGATTCACTCTTCTAGTACTTAAGTCGTTATTGTGCTTTGTATTCAATCCTGATGCAATTTCTATGTTTTTATGGTCAATGTGACGGTCCAAGGGATACAGTAAACCAGCACTCGTGCATCGGAATCTAATACTGGCCTCCCAGGAGCCGCTCAAAGCGCAAATTCTTGGATGATTCATTCTACTTGTACTTAAGTCGGCATTGTGCCTTTAGTATTCAATCCCGAAACAAATTCTGTGTTTCATGGTCAATGTGAAGGTCCATGGGATGCAGTAAACCAGCACTGGTGCATCGGAATCTAATACTGGTCTCCCAGGAGCCGCTCAAAGCACACACTCTAACAAGATTCACTCTTCTTGTACTTAAGTCGTTATTGTGATTTGTATTCAATCCCGATGCAATTTCTGGGTTTTTATGGTCAATGTGAAGGTCCAAGGGATACAGTATACCTACACTGGTGCATCGGAATCTAATACTGGTCTCCCAGGATCCGCTCAAAGCACAAACTCTTAGAAGATTCATTCTTCTAGTACTTAAGTCGGCATTGTGAATATTGTATTCATTCCCGATGCGATATCTGAGTTTCTCGGCGAATGTGAAGGTCCATGGGACGCAGTAAACGAGGACTGGTGTATCGGTATCTAATTCTGGTCTCCCAGGAGCCGCTCAAAGCACACTTTCTTGGATGGTTCACTCTTCCTGTACTTAAGTCGGCATTGTGTGTTTTGTATTCAATTCCGATGCAATTTCTGAGTTTCATGGTCAATGTGAAGGTCCATGGGATGCTGTAATCCTGCAATGGTGCATCGGAATCTAATACTGGTCTACCAGGAGCCGCTCAAATAACACACTCTTACAAGATCCAATCTTCTTGTACTTAAAAACGGCAATTAGCCTTATACATTCAATCCCGATGCAACTCCTATGATTCATGGTCAATGTGAAGGCCCAAGGGATACAATATACCTACACTGGTGCATCGGAATCTAATACTGGTCTCCCAGGAGCCGCTCAAAGCACACACTCTTAGAAGATTCACTCTTCTTGTACTTAAGTCGGCATTGTGCCTTATGTATTCAGTCCCGATGCAGTTTCTGTGTTTCATGATCAATGTGAACGTCCAAGGGTTTCAGTAAACCAGCACTGGTGCATCGGAATCTAAATCTAGTGTCCCAGGAGCCACTCAAATCACAAACTCTTAGAAGATTCACTCTGCTTGTACTTAAGTCGGCATTGTGCCCTTCGTATTCAATCCCGATGCAATTTCTGCGTTTCACGGTCAATGTGAAGGTCCAAGGGATACAGTAAACCTGCACTGATGCATCGCAATCTAATACTGGTCTCCCAGGAGCCGCTCAAAGCACACACTCTTAGATGATTCAATCTTCTTGTACTTAAGTCGGCATTGTGCCTTTTGTATTCCATCCCGATGCAGTTTCTGTGTTTCATGGTCAATGTGAAGGTCCATGGGATGCAGTAAACGTGGACTGGTGCATCGGTATCTAATTATGATCTCCCAGGAGCCGCTCGAACACACTTTCTTAGATGATTAACTCTTCTTGTACTTAAGTCGACATTGTGAAATTTGTATTCAATCCCGATGCAATTTCTGTGTTTCATGGTCATTGGGAAGGTCTGAGGGGGTACAGTAAACCTGCACTGGTGCATCGGAATCTAATACTGGTCTTCCAGGAGCCGCTCAAAGAAAAAATTCATAGAAGATTCACTCTTCTTGTACTTAAGTCGGTATTGTGCTTTCAGTATTCAATGCCGATGCAATTACTGTGTTTCATGGTCAATGTGACGGTCCAAAGGATACAGTAAACCTGCACAGATGAGTCGCAAACTAACACAGGCCTCCCAGGAGCCGCTCAAAGCTCAAATTCTTAGAAGATTCACTCTACATGTACTTAAGTCGGCATTGTGCCTTTTGTATTCAATCCCGATACAATTTCTGTGTTTCATGGTCAATGCGATGGACCATGGGATGCAGTAAACGTGGACTGGTGCATCGGTATCTAATTCTGGTCTCATAGGAGCCGCTCAAAGCACAAACTCTTAGAAGATTCACTCTCCTAGTACTTAAGACTGCATTTAGCCTTTTGTATACAATCCCGACGCAATTCCTGTGATTCATAGACAATGTGACGGTCCAAGGGATGCGGTATACCTGCACTGGTGCATCGGAATCTAATACCGGTCTCCCAGGAGTCGCTCAAAGCACACACTCTTAGAAGATTCACTTTTCTTTACTTATGTCGGCATTGTGCATTTTGTATTCAATCGCGATGCAATTTCTGTGTTTCATGGTTAATGTGAAGGGCCAAGGATTGCAGTAAACCTGCACTGTTGCATCGGAATCTAATTCTGGTCCCGAGCATCCACTCAAAGCACAAACTCTTACAAGATTCCTCTTCTTGTATTTAAGCCGGCATTGAGCCTTTTGTATTCAATCCCGATGCAATTTCTGTATTTTATGGTCGATTAGAATGCCCAAGGGATACGGTAAACCTGCACTGCTGCATCGGAATCTAGTACTGGTCTCCCAGGAGCCGCTGAAATCACAAACTCTTGGTAGATTCACTCTTCTTGTACTTAAGACGGCATTTTGCCTTTTGTATTCAATCCCGATGCGATTCCTGTGATTCATGGTCAATGTGACGGTCCAAGGAATACAGTAAGCCAGCACTGGTGCATCGGAATCTAATACTGGAATCCCAGGAGCCGCACAAAACCCAAAGGCTTGGAAGATTCACTCTACTTGTACTTAAGCTGTCATTGTGCCTTTAGTATTCAATCCCGATACAATTTCTGTGTTTCATGGTCAATGTGAAGGTCCATGGGATGCTGTAAACGTGCACTGGTGCATCGGATTCTATTACTGGTCTCCCAGGAGCCGCTCAAATCACACACTCTTACAAGATCCACTTTTCTTGTACTTAAAACGGCAATGAGCCTTATGCATTCAATCCCGATGCAATTCCTATGATTCATGGGCAATGTGAAGGTCCAAGGGATACAGTAAACCTGCACTGATGCATCGCAATCTAATACTGGCCTCCCAGGAGATGCTCAAACACAAACTCTTAGAAGTTTCACTCTTCTTGTACTTATGTCGGCATTGTACCTTCTGTATTCAATCCCGATACAATTTCTGTCTTTCATGGTCAATGTGAAGGATCATGGGAAGCAGTAAACCAGCACTGGTGCATCGGAATCTGATACCGGTCTACCAGGAGCCGTTCAAAGCACACACTCTTAGAAGATTCACTCTTCTTGTATTTAAGTCGGCATTGTGCTTTGTATTCAATCCCTATGCAATTCCTCTGTTTCATGGTCAATGTGAAGGTCTAAGGGATACAGTAAACCTGCACTGATGCATCGGAATCTAATACTGGTCTCCCAGAGACCGTTCAAATCACGAACGCTTAGAGGATTCACTCTTCTTGTACTTAAGTCGGCATTGTTCCGTTTGTATTCAATCCCGATGCAATTTCTGTGTTTCATGGTCAATGTGGAGGTCCAAGGTTTATAGTAAACCTGCACTGGTAAATCGGAATCTAATACTGGTCTCCCAGGAGCCGCTCAAAGCACAAACTCTTAGAAGATTCAGTCTTCTTTTACTTAAGTCATCATTGTGCATTTTGTGTTCAATCCCGGTGCAATTACTGTGTTTCATGGACAATGTGAAGGTCCAAGGGACACAGTAAACCTGCACTGTTGCATCGGAATCTAATTCTGGTCTCCCAGGAGCCGTTCAAAGCAAAAACTCTTAGAAGATTCACTCGTCTTTTCCTTAAGTCGGCATTGTGCTCTTTGTATTCAATGCCGATGAAATTTCTGTGTTTCATGGTCAATGTGAAGGGCCATGGGATACAGTAAACCTGCACTGATGCATCGGAATCTAATACTGGTCTCCCAGATACCGTTCAAATCACGAACGCTTAAAGGATTCACTCTTCCCGTACTTAAGTCGGCATTGTGCCTTTTGTATTCAATCCCGATGCAATTTCTGTGATTCGTGGTCAATGTGAAGGTCCAAGTGATGCAGTTAACCTGCACTGATGCATCCGAATCTAATACCGAACCCCCAGGAGCCGCTCATAGCACACAGTCTTAGAGGATTCAGTCATCTGGTACTTATGTCGCCATTGTGTTTTTGAATTCAATCGCGATGCAATTTCTGTGTTTCATGGTCAATGTGAAGGTCCGAGGGTTACAGTAAACCTGCACTGGTGCATCGGAATCTAATACTTGTCTCCCAGGAGCCGCTCAAAGCACTAACTCTTAGAAGAGTCACTCTTCTCGTACATAAGTATTCATCCTGAATTTTGTATTGAATCCCGATGCAATTTCTGTGTTTCATTATAAATGTGAAGGTCCAAGGGATACAGTAAACCTGCACTGATGCATTGGAATCTAATACTGGTTTGCCACTTGTTGCTCAGTGCACAAACTACTAGATGACTCACTCTACTTGTACTTGAGTTGGCATTGTGTCTTTTGCATTCAATCCCGATGCAATATCTGTGTTTTATGGTCAATGTGAAGGTCCTAGGCTTACAGTAAACCTGCACTGGCGCATCGGAATCTAATACTGGTCTCCAAGGAGCCGCTCAAATCACAAACTCTTAGAAGTATCACTCTTATTGTACTTAAGTATGCACTCTGCCATTTATATTCAATCCCGATGCAATTTCTGTGTTTCATCGTCAATAAGAATGTCAGAGGGATACAGTAACCCTGAAGTGAAGCATCGGAATCCATAACTAGTGTCACAGGAATGGTTCAAAACATAGACAGTAAGAAATGTCAGTTTTCTTGTACTTGAGTCGGCATTGTGCCTTTTGTATTTAATTCTGATGCAATTTCTGTGTTTCGTCGTCAAAAAGAAGGTCCAAGGGATACAGTAAACCTGAAGTGAAGCATCGCAATGTAAAACCGGTCTCACAGGAAAGGTTCAAAGCATAGTCAGCAAGAAGAGCCAGTCCTCTTGTACTTGAGTCGGCATTGTGCCTTTTGTATTTAATTGCGATGCAATTTCTGTGTTTCGTCATCAATAAGAAGGTCCAAGGGATACAGTAAACCTGAAGTGAAGCATCGCAATCTGAAACCGGTCTCACCGGAAAGGTTCAAAACATAGACGGTAAGAAGGGCCAGTCCTCTTGTACTTAAGTCGGCATTGTGCCTTTTGTATTAAACTCCAAAGCAATCTCTGTGATTCATCGTCAATAAGGAAATCAGAGGGATACAGTGAACCTGAAGTGAAGCATCGGAATCTATAACCAGTGTCACAGGAATGGTTCAAATCATAGACAGAAAGAAAAGCCAGTCTTCTTGTACTTGAGTCGGCATTGTGCCTTTTGTATTTAATTCCGATGCAATATCTGTGTTTCATCGTCAATAAGGAGGTCAGAGGGATACAGTAAACCTGAAGTGAAGCATCGGAATCTAAAACTAGTGTCACAGAAATGGTTAAAGACATAGACAGTAAGAAGAGTCAGTTTTGTTGTACTTAAGTCGGCATTGTGCCTTTTCTAATTAATTCCGATGCAATTTCTGTGTTTCATCGTCAATAAGAAGGTCAGAGGGATACAGTAAACCTGAAGTGAAGCATCGGAATCTACAACTAGTGTCACAGAAATGGTTCAAAACATAGACAGTAAGCAGAGTCAGTTTTCATGTAATTAAGTCGGCATTGTGCCGCTTCTATTTAATTCTGATGCAATTTCTGTGTTTCATCGTCAATAGGAAGGTCAGAGGGATACAGTAAACCTGAAGTGAAGCATCGGACTCTGTAACTAGTGTCACAGGAATGGTTCAAAACATAGACAGTAAGAAGAGTCAGTATTCTTGTTTTTGAATCGGCATTGTGCCTTTTCTAATTAATTCCGATGCAATGTCTGTGTTTCATCGTCAATAGGAATGTTAGAGGGATACAGTAAACCTGAAGTGAACCATCGGAATCTATAACTAGTGTCACAGGAATGGTTCAAAACATAGACAGTAAGAAGAGTCAGTTTTCTTGTACTTAAGTCAGCATTGTGCCTTTTCTATTTAATTCCAATGCAATTTCTGTGTTTCATCGTCAATAATGAGGTCCAAGGGATGCAGTAAACCTGAAGTGAAGCGTCGGAATCAAAAACCGGTCTCACAGGAAAGGTTCAAAACATAGACAGTAAGAAGAGATAGTCCTCTTGTACTTGAGTCGGCATTGTGCCTTTTGTATATCATTCCGATGCAATTTCTGTGTTTCATCGTCAATAAGAAGGTCAGAGGGATACAGTAAACCTGAAGTGAAGCATCGGAATTTATAACTAGTGTCACAGGAATGGTTCAAAACATAGACAATAAGAAGAGTCAGTTGTCTTGTACTTAAGTCGGCATTGTGCCTTTTCTATTTAATTCCGATGCAATTTCTGTGTTTCATCGTCAATAAGGAGGTCAGAGGGATACAGTAAACTTGAAGTGATGCATCGGAATCTGTAACTAGTGTCTCAGGAATGGTTCAAAACATAGACAGTAAGAAGGGTCAGTTGTCTTGTACTTGAGTCGGCATTGTGCCTTTTCTATTTAATTCCGATGCTATTTCTGTGTTTCATCTTCAATAAGGTGGTCAGAAGGATACAATAAACCTGAAGTGAAGCATCGGAATCCGTAATTAGTGTCACAGGAATGGTTCAAAACGAAGACAGTAAGAAGAGTCAGTCTTCTTGTACGTAAGTCGGCATTGTGCCTTTTCTATTTAATTCCGATGCAATTTCTGTGTTTCATCGTCACTACGAAGGTCAGAGGGATACAGTAAACCTGAAGTGAAGCAACGGTATCTATAACTAGTGTCACAGGAGTGGTTCAAAACATAGATAGTAAGAAGAGTCAGTTGTCTTGTACTTCAGTCGGCATTGTGCCTTTTCTATTTAATTCCGATGCAAATTCTGTGTTTCATCGTCAATAAGGAGGTCAGGGGAATACGGTAAACCTGAAGTGATGCATCGGAATCTATAACTAGTGTCACAGGAATGGTTCGAGACGTAGACAGTAAGAAGAGTCAGTCTTCTTGTACTTAAGTCTGCATTGTGCTTTTTCTATTTAATTCCAATGCAATTTCTGTGTTTCGTCGTCAATAAGAAGGTGCAAGAGATACAGTAAACCTGAAGTGAAGCATCGGAATCTAAAACCGGTCTCACAGGAAGGGTTCAAAACATAGACAGTAAGAAGAGCCGGTGCTCTTGTACTTGAGATGGCATTGTGACTTTTGTATATAATTCAGATGCAATTTCTGTGTTTCATCGTCAATAAGGAAATCAGAGGGATACAGTGAACCTGAAGTGAAGCATCGGAATCTATAACTAGTGTCACAGGAATAGTTCAAAACATAGACAGTAAGAAGAGCCAGTTTTCTTGTACTTAAATCGGCATTGTGCCTTTTCTAAATAATTCCGATGCAATTTCTGTGTTTCATCGTCGATAAGAAGGTCAGAGGGATACAGTAAACCTGAAGTGAAGCATCGGAAACTACAAGTAGTGTCACAGAAATGGTTCAAAACGTAGACAGTAAGAAGAGTCAGTTTTCTTGTACTTCAGTCGGCATTGTGCCTTTTCTATTTAATTCTGATGCAATTTCTGTGTTTCATCGTCAATAAGAAGGTCAGAGGGATACAGTAAACCTGAAGTGAAGCATTGGAATCTGTAACTAGTGTCACAGGAATGGCTCAAAACATAGACAGTAAGAAGAGTCAGTATTCTTGTACTTGAATCGGCATTGTGCCTTTTCTATTTAATTCCGATGCATTGTCTGTGTTTCATCGTCAATAAGAATGTCAGAGGGATACAGTAAACCTGAAGTGAACCATCGGAATCTATAACTAGTGTCACAGGAATGGTTCAAAACATAGACAGTAAGAAGAGTCAGTTTTCTTGTACTTAAGTCAGCATTGTGCCTTTTCTATTTAATTCCAATGCAATTTCTGTGTTTCATTGTCAATAATGAGGTTCAAGGGATACAGTAAACCTGAAGTGAAGCGTCGGAATCAAAAACCGGTCTCACAGGAAAGGTTCAAAACATAGACAGTAAGAAGAGCCAGTCCTCTTGTACTTGAGTCGGCATTGTGCCTTTTGTATATCATTCCGATGCAATTTATGTGTTTCATCGTCAATACGAAGGTCAGAGGGATACAGTAAACCTGAAGTGAAGCATCGGAATTTATAACTAGTGTCACAGGAATGTTCAAAACATAGACAGTAAGAATAGTCAGTTTTCTTGTACTTAAGTCGGCATTGTGCCTTTTGTATTTAATTCCGATGCAATTTCTGTGTTTCATCGTCAATAAGAAGGTCAGAGAGATACAGTAAACCTGAAGTGAAGCATCAGAATCTGTAACTAGTGTCACAGGAATGGTTCAAAACACAGACAGTAAGAAGAGTCAGTTGTCTTGTACTTAAGTCGGCATTGTGCCTTTTCTATTTAATTCCGATGCAATTACTGTGTTTCGTCGTCAATAAGAAGGTCCAAGGGATACAGTAAACCTGAAGTGAAGCATCGGAATCTAAAACCGGTCTCACAGGAAAGGTTCAAAACACAGACAGTAAGAAGAGCCAGTCCTCTTTAACTTGAGTCGGCATTGTGCCTTTTGTATATAATTCCCATGCAATTTCTGTGTTTCATCGTCAATAAGAAGGTCAGAGGGTAACAGTAAACATGAAGTGAAGCATCGGAATCTATAACTAGTGTCACAGGAATGGTTCAAAACATAGACAGTAAGAAGAATCAGTTGTCTTGTACTTAAGTCGGCATTGTGCCTTTTCTATTTAATTCCGATGCAATTTCTGTGTTTCATCGTCACTACGAAGGTCAGAGGGATACAGTAAACCTGAAGTGAAGCAACGGAATCTATAACTAGTGTCACAGGAGTGGTTCAAAACATAGATAGTAAAAAGAGTCAGTTGTCATGTACTTGAGTCGGCATTGTGCCTTTTCTATTTACTTCCGATGCAATTTCTGTGTTTCTTCGTCAATAAGAAGGTCAGAGGGATACAGTAAACCCGAAGTGAAGCATCGGAATCTGTAACTAGTGTCAAAGGAATGGTACAAAGCATAGACAGTAAGAAGAGTCAGTCTTCTTGTTTTTAAGTCGGCATTGTGCCTTTTCTATTTAATTCCGATGCAATATCTGTGTTTCGTCGTCAATAAGAAGGTACAATTGATACAGTAAACCTGAAGCGAAGCATCGCAATCTAGAACCGGTCTCACAGAAAAAGGTTCAATACATAGACAGTAAGAAGAGCCAGTCCTCTTGTACTCGAGTCGGCATTGTGCCTTTTGTAATTAATACCGATGCAATTTCTGTGTTTCATCGTCAATAAGGAGATCAAAGGGATACAGTGAACCTGAAGTGAAGCATCGGAATCTATAACTAGTGTCACAGGAATGGTTCAAATCATAGACAGAAAGAAGAGCTAGTCTTCTTGTACTTGAGTCGGCATTGTGCCTTTTGTATTTAATTCCGATGCAATTTCTGTGTTACGTCGTCAATAAGAAGGTCCAAGGGATACAGTAAACCTGAAGTGAATCATCGCAATCTGAAACCGGTGTCACAGGAGAGGTTCAAACCATAGACAGTAAGAAGAGCCAGTCCTCTTGTACATGAGTCGGCATTGTGCCTTTTGTATATAATTCCGATGCGATTTCTGTGTTTCATGGTCAATAAGGAGGTCAGAGGGATACAGTAAACATGAAGTGAAGCATCGGAATCTAAAACCGGTCTCACAGGAATGGTTCAAAACATAGACAGTAAGAAGAGTCAGTTTTCTTGTACTTGAATCGGCATTGTGTCTTTTCTATTTAATTCCGATGCAATGTCTGTGTTTCATCGTCAATAAGAATGTCAGAGGGATACAGTACACCTGAAGTGAACCATCGGAATCTATAACTAGTGTCACAGGAATGGTTCAAAACATAGACAGTAAGAAGGATCAGTTCTCTTGTACTTAAGTCAGCATTGTGCCTTTTGTATTTAATTCCAATGCAATTTCTGTGTTTCATCGTCAATAATGAGGTCCAAGGGATACAGTAAACCTAAAGTGAAGCGTCGGAATCAAAAACCGGTCTCACAGGAAAAGTTCGAAACATAGACAGTAAGAAGAGCCAGTCCTCTTGTACTTGAGTCGGCATTGTGCTTTTTGTATATCGTTCCGATGCAATTTCTGTGTTTCATCGTCAATAAGAAGGTCAGAGGGATACAGTAAACCTGACGTGAAGCATCGGAATCTGTAACTAGTGTCTCAGGAATGGTTCAAAACATAGACAGTAAGAAGGGTCAGTTGTCTTGTACATAAGTCGGCATTGTGCCTTTTCTATTTAATTCCGATGCAATTTCTGTGTTTCATCGTCAATAAGGAGGTCAGAGGCATACAGCAAACCTGAAGTGAAGCATCGCAATCTAAAACCGGTCTCACAGGAATGGTTCAAAACATAGACAGTAAGAAGAGTCGGTTGTCTTAAACTTATGTCGGCATTGTGCCTTTCCTATTTAATTCCGATGCAATTTCTGTGTTTCATCTTCAATAAGGAGGTCAGAGGTATACAGTAAAGCTGAAGTGAAGCATGGGAACCTAAAACTAGTGTCACAGGAATGTTTCAAAACGTAGACAGTAAGAAGAGTCAGTCTTCTTGTACGTAAGTCGGCATTGTGCCTTTTCTGATTAATTCCGATGCAATTTCTGTGTTTCGTCGTCAATAAGAAGGTCCAAGGGATACAGTAAACCTGGAGTGAACCATCGGAATCTAAAACCGGTCTCACAGGAAAGGTTCAAAACATAGACAGTAAGAAGGGCCAGTCCTCTTGTACTTGAGTCGGCATTGTGCCTTTTGTATATACTTCCGATGCAATTTCTGTGTTTCATCGTCAATAAGAAGGTCAGAGGGATACAGTAAACATGAAGTGAAGCATCGGAATCAATAACTAGTGTCACAGGAATGGTTCAAAACATAGACAGTAAGAAGAGTCAGCTGTCTTGTACTTATGTCGGCATTGTGCCTTTTCTATTTAATTCCGATGCAATTTCTGTGTTTCGTCGTCAATAAGAAGGTGCAAGGGATACAGTAAACCTGAAGTGAAGCATCGGAATCTAAAACCGGTCTCACAGGAAGGGTTCAAAACCTAGACAGTAAGAAGAGCCGGTCCTCTTGTACTTGACTTGGCATTGTGCCTTTTGTATATAATTCCGATGCAATTTCTGTGTTTCGTCGTCAATAAGAAGGTCCAAGGGATACAGTAAACCTGAAGTGAAGCATCGCAATCTAAAACCGGTCTCACAGGAAGGGGTTAAAACATAGACAGTAAGAAGGGCCAGTCCTCTTGTACTTGAGTCGGCATTGTGCCTTTTGTATATAATTCCGATGCAATCTCTGTGTTTCATCGTCAATATGGAGGTCAGAGGGATACAGTAAACCTGAAGTGAAGAAACGGAATCTATAACTAGTGTCACAGGTGTGGTCCAAAATATAGACAGTAAGAAGAGTCAGTTGTCTTGTACTTCAGTCCGCAATGTGCCTTTTCTATTTAATTCCGATGCAAATTCTGTGTTTCATCGTCAATAAGGAGGTCAGGGGGATACAGTAAACCTGAAGTGAAGCATCGGAATCTATAACTAGTGACACAGGAATGGATCAAAACGTAGACAGTAAGAAGAGTCAGTCTTCTTGTACCTAAGTCGGCATTGTGCCTTTTCTATTTAATTCCAATGCAATTTCTGTGTTTCGTCGTCAATAAGAAGGTGCAATGGATACAGTAAACCTGAAGTGAAGCGTCGGACTCTAAAACCGGTCTCACAGGAAGGGTTCAAAACATAGACAGTAAGAAGAGCCGGAACTCTTGTACTTGACTTGGCATTGTGCCTTTTGTATATAATTCCGATGCAATTTCTGTGCTTCGTCGTCAATAAGAAAGTCCAAGGGATACAGTAAACCTGAAGTGAAGCATCGCAATCTAAAACCGGTCTCTCAGGAAAGGTACAAAACATAGACAGTAAGAAGAGCCAGTCCTCTTGTACTTGAGTCGGCATTGTGCCCTTTGTATATAATTCCGATGCAATTTCTGTGTTTCATCGTCAATAAGGAGGTCAGAGGGATACAGTACACCTGAAGTGAAGCAACGGAATCTATAACTAGTGTCACAGAAGTGGTCCAAAACATAGACAGTAAGAAGAGTCAGTTGTCTTGTACTTCTGTCCGCAATGTGCCTTTTCTATTTAATTCCGATGCAAATTCTGTGTTTCATCGTCAATAAGGAGGTCAGGGGGATACAGTAAACCCGAAGTGAAGCATCGGAATCTATAACTAGTGTCACAGGAGTGGTTTAAATCATAGACAGGAAGAAGAGCAAGTCTTCTTGTACTTGAGTCGGCATTGTGCCTTTTGTATTTAATTCCGATGCAATTTCTGTGTTACGTCGTCAGTAAGAAGGTCCAATGGATATAGTAAACCTGAAGTGAAGCGTCGGAATCAAAAACCGGTCTCACAGGAAAGTTTCAAAACACAGGCAGTAAGAAAAGCCAGTCCTCTTGTACTTGAGTCAGCGCTGTGCTTTTTGTATATCATTCCGATGCAATTTCTGTGTTTCATCGTCAATAAGAAGGTCAGAGGGATACAGTAAACCCGAAGTGAAGCATCGGAA
Source organism: Schistocerca americana (assembly GCF_021461395.2). Taxonomy (NCBI): domain Eukaryota; kingdom Metazoa; phylum Arthropoda; class Insecta; order Orthoptera; family Acrididae; genus Schistocerca; species Schistocerca americana. The sequence continues at coordinate 11,145,118 of NC_060121.1, read as the reverse complement.
TTTATAACTACTGTCACAGGAATGGTTCAAAACATAGACAGTTAGAAGAGTCAGTTTTCTTATACTTAAGTCGGCATTGTGACTTTTGTATTTAATTCCGAAGCAATTTCCGTGTTTCGTCGTCAATAAGAAGGTCAGAGAGATACAATAAACCTGAAGTGAAGCATCGGAATCTGTAACTAGTGTCACAGGAATGGTTCAAAACATAGACAGTAAGAATGGTCAATTGTCTTGTACTTAAGTCGGCATTGTGCCTTTTCTATTTAATTCCGATGCAATTTCTGTGTTTCATCGTTAATAAGGAGGTCAGAGGGATACAGTAAACCGGAAGTGAAGCATCGGAATCTATAACTAGTGTCACAGGAATGGTTCAAAACATAGACAGTAAGATGAGTCAGTTGTCTTGTACTTAAGTCGGCATTGTGCCTTTTCTATTTAATTACGATGCAATTTCTGTGTTTCATCTTCAATAAGGAGGTCAGAGGGATACAGTAAACCTGAAGTGAAGCATCGGAATCTATAACTTGTGTCACAGGAATGGTTCAAAACGTAGAGAGTAAGAAGAGTCAGTCTTCTTGTACGTAAGTCGGCATTGTGACTTTTCTATTTAATTCCGATGCAATTTCTGTGTTTCGTCGTCAATAAGAAGGGCCAAGGGATACAGTAAACCTGAAGTGAAGCATCGAAATCTAAAACCGGTCTCACAGGAGAGGTTCAAAACATAGACAGTAGGAAGAGCTAGTCCTCTTTTACTTGAGTCGGCATTGTGCCTTTTGTATATAATTCCGATGCAATTTCTGTGTTTCATCGTCACCAAGAAGGTCAGAGGGATACAGTACACCTGAAGTGGAGCAACGGAATCTATACCTGGTGTCACAGGAGTGGTCCAAAACATAGACAGTAAGAAGAGTCAGTTGTCATTTACTTCAGTCGGCATTGTGCCTTTTCTATTTAATTCCGATGCAAATTCTGTGTTACATCGTCAATAAGGAGGTCAGGGGGATACAGTAAACCTGAAGTGAAGCATCGGAATCTATAACTAGTGTCACAGGAATGGTTCAAAACATAGACAGTAAGAAGAGTCAGTTTTCTTGTACTTGAATCGGCATTGTGTCTTTTCTATTTAATTCCGATGCAATGTCTGTGATTCATTGTCAATAAGAGTGTCAGAGGGATAGAGTAAACCTGAAGTGAACCATCGGAATCTATAACTAGTGTCACAGGAATGGTTCAAAACATAGACAGTAAGAAGAGTCAGTTTTCCTGTACTTAAGTCAGTATTGTGCCTTTTGTATTTAATTACAATGCAATTTCTGTGTTTCATCGTCAATAATGGGGTCCAAGGGATACAGTGAACCTGAAGTGAAGCGTCGGAATCAAAAACCGGTCTCACAGGAAAGGTTCAAAACGTTGACAGTAAGAAGAGCCAGTCCTCTTGTACTTGAGTCAGCACTGTGCTTTTTGTATATCATTCCGATGCAATTTCTGTGTTTCATCGTCAATAAGAAGGTCAGAGGGATACAGTAAACCCGAAGTGAAGCATCGGAATTTATAACTACTGTCACAGGAATGGTTCAAAACATAGACAGTAAGAACAGTCAGTTTTCTTGTACTGAAGTCGGCATTGTGCCTTTTGTATTTAATTCCGACGCAATTTCTGTGTTTCATCGTCAATAAGAAGGTCCGAGAGATACAATAAACCTGAAGTGAAGCATCGGAATCTGTAACTAGTGTCACAGGAATGGTTCAAAACATAGACAGTAAGAGGGCTCAATTGTCTTGTACTTAAGTCGGCATTGTGCCTTTTCTATTTAATTCTGATGCAATATCTGTGTTTCATCGTCAATAAGGAGGTCAGAGGGATACAGTAAACCTGAAGTGAAGCATCGGAATCTATAACTAGTTTCACAGGAATGGTTCAAAACATAGACAGTAAGATGAGTCAGTTGTCTTGTACTTAAGTAGGCATTGTGCCTTTTCTATTTAATTACGATGCAATTTCTGTGTTTCATCTTCAATAAGGAGGTCAGAGGGATACAGTAAACCTGAAGTGAAGCATCGGAATCTAAAACCGGTCTCACAGGAGAGGTTCAAAACATAGACAGTAGGAAGAGCCAGTCCTCTTTTACTTGAGTCGGCATTGTGCCTTTTGTATATAATTCCGATGCAATTTCTGTGTTTCATCATCAATAAGAAGGTCAGAGGGATACAGTAAACATGAAGTGAAGCAACGGAATCTATAACTAGTGTCACAGGAATGGTTCAAAACATAGACAGTAAGAAGAGTCAGTTGTCTTGTACTTAAGTCGGCATTGTGCCTTTTCTGTTTAATTCCGATGCAATTTCTGTGTTTCATCGTCACCAAGAAGGTCAGAGGGATACAGTACACCTGAAGTGGAGCAACGGAATCTATACCTGGTGTCACAGGAGTGGTCCAAAACATAGACAGTAAGAAGAGTCAGTTGTCTTGTACTTCAGTCGGCATTGTGCGTTTTCTATTGAATTCCGATGCAAATTCAGTGTTACATCGTCAATAAGGAGGTCAGGCGGATACAGTAAACCTGAAGTGAAGCATCGGAATCTATAACTAGTGTCACAGGAATGGTTCAAAGCATAGACAGTAAGAAGAGTCAGTTTTCATGTACTTGAGTCGTCATTGTGCCTTTTCTATTTAAGTCCGATGCAATTTCTGTGTTTCATCGTCAATAAGAAGGTCAGAGGGATACAGTAAACCCGAAGTGAAGCATCGGAATGTGTAACTAGTGTCACAGGAATGGTTCAAATCATAGACAGTAAGAAGAGTCAGTCTTCTTGTTTTTATGTCGGCATAGTGCCTTTTCTATTTAATTCCAATGCAATTTCTGTGTATCGTCGTCAATACGAAGGTCCAAGGGATACAGTAAACCTGAAGTGAAGCATCAGAATCTAAAATCGGTCTCAAAGGAAAGGTTCAAAACATAGACAGTAAGAAGAGCCAGTCCTCTTGTACTTAAGTCGGCATTGTGCCTGTTCTATTTAATTCTGATGCAATTTCTGTGTTTCATCGTCAATAAGAAGTTCAGAGGGATACAGTAATCCTGAAGTAAAGCAACGGAATCTATAACTAGTGTCACAGGAATGGTTCGAAAGATAGACAGTAAGATGAGCCAGCCTTCATGTACTTGAGTCGGCATTGTGCCTTTTGCATTTAATTCCGATGCAATTTCAGTGTGTCATCGTCTATAAGGAGGTCAGAGGGATACAGTGAACCTGAAGTGAATCATCGGAATCTATAACTAGTGTCACAGGAATGGTTCAAAACATAGAGAGAAAGAAAAGCCAGTCTTCTTGTACTTGAGTCGGCATTGTGCGTTTTGTATTTAATTCCGATGCAATTTTTGTGTTTCGTCGTCAATAAGAAGGTCAGAGGGATACAGTAAACCTGAAGTGAAGCATCGGAATCTATAACTAGTGTCACAGGAATGGTTCAAAACATAGACAGTAAGATGAGTCAGTTGTCTTGTACTTAAGTCGGCATTGTACCTTTTCTATTTAATTACGATGCAATTTCTGTGTTTCATCTTCAATAAGGAGGTCAGAGGGATACAGTAAACCTGAAGTGAAGCATCGGAATCTATAACTTGTGTCACAGGAATGGTTCAAAACGTAGACAGTATGAAGAGTAAGTCTTCTTGTACGTAAGTCGGCATTGTGACTTTTCTATTTAATTCCGATGCAATTCCTGTGTTTCGTCGTCAATAAGAAGGGCCAAGGGATACAGTAAACCTGAAGTGAAGCATCGAAATCTAAAACCGGTCTCACAGGAGAGGTGAAAACATAGACAGTAGGAAGAGCCAGTCCTCTTTTACTTGAGTCGGCATTGTGCCTTTTGTATATAATTCCGATGCAATTTCTGTGTTTCATCGTCAATAAGAAGGTCAGAGGGATACAGTAAACATGAAGTGAAGCATCGGAATCTATAACTAGTGTCACAGGAATGGTTCAAAGCATAGACAGTAAGAAGAGTCAGTTGTCTTGTACTTAAGTCGGCATTGTGCCTTTTCTGTTAATTTCCGATGCAATTTCTGTGTTTCATCGTCACCAAGAAGGTCAGAGGAATACAGTACACCTGAAGTTGTGCAACGGAATCTATACCTGGTGTCACAGGTGTGGTCCAAAACATAGACAGTAAGAAGAGTCAGTTGTCTTGTACTTCAGTCGGCATTGTGCCTTTTTTATTAAATTCCGATGCAAATTTTGTGTTACATCGTCAATAAGGAGGTCAGGGGGATACAGTAAACCTGAAGTGAAGCATCGGAATCTATAACTAGTGTCACAGGAATGGTTCAAAACATAGACAGTAAGAAGAGTCAGTTTTCTTGTACTTGAATCGGCATTGTGTCTTTTCTGTTTAATTCCGATGCAATGTCTGTGTTTCATCGTCAACAAGAAGGTCAGAGGGATACAGTAAACCTGAAGTGAAGCATGGGAATCTATAACTAGTGTCACAGAAATGGTTCAAATCACAGACAGTAAGAAGAGTCAGTTTTCTTGTACTTAAGTCGGCATTGTGCCTTTTCTATTTAATTCTGATGCAATTTCTGTATTTCATCGTCAATAAGAGGGTCAGAGGGATACAGTAAACCTGAAGTGAAGCATCGGAATCTGTAACTAGTGTCACAGGAATGGTTCAAAACATAGACAGTAAGAAGAGTCAGTTTTCTTGTACTTGAATCGGCATTGTGTCTTTTCTATTTAATTTTGACGCAATGTCTGTGTTTCATCGTCAATAAGAATGTCAGAGGGATACAGTAAACCTGAAGTGAACCATCGGAATCTATAACTAGTGTCACAGGAATGGTTCAAAACACAGACAGTAAGAAGAGTCAGTTTTCCTGTACTTAAGTCAGTATTGTGCCTTTTGTATTTAATTCCAATGCAATTTCTGTGTTTCATCGTCAATAATGGGGTCGAAGGGATACAGTGAACCTGAAGTGAAGCGTCGGAATCAAAAACCGGTCTCACAGGAAAGGTTCAAAACGTAGACAGTAAGAAGAGCCAGTCCTCTTGTACTTGAGTCAGCACTGTGCTTTTTGTATATCATTCCGATGCAATTTCTGTGTTTCATCGTCCATAAGAAGGTCAGAGAGATACAGTAAACCCGAAGTGAAGCATCGGAATTTATAACTACTGTCACAGGAATGATTCAAAGCATAGACAGTAAGATGAGTCAGTTGTCTTGTATTTAAGTCGGCATTGTGCCTTTTCTATTTAATTACGGTGCAATTTCTGTGTTTCATCTTCAATAAGGAGGTCAGAGGGATACAGTAAACCTGAAGTGAAGCATCGGAATCTATAACTAGTGTCAGAGGAATTGTTCAAATCACACACAGTCAGATGAGTCAGTTGTCTTGTACTTAAGTCGGCATTGTGCCTTTTCTATTTAATTACGATGCAATTTCTGTGTTTCATCTTCAATAAGGAGGTCAGAGGGATACAGTAAACCTGAAGTGAAGCATCGGAATCTATAACTAGTGTCACAGGAATTTTTCAAAACGTAGACAGTAGAAGAGTCAGTCTTCTTGTACGTAAGTCGGCATTGTGACTTTTCTATTTAATTCCGATACAATTTCAGTGTTTCGTCGTCAATAAGAAGGGCCAAGGGATACAGTAATCCTGAAGTGAAGCATCGGAATCTAAAACCGGTCTCACAGGAGAGGTTCAAAACATAGACAGTAGGAAGAGCCAGTCTCTTTTGCTTGAGTCGGCATTGTGCCTTTTGTATATAATTCCGATGCAATTTCTGTGTTTCATCATCAATAAGAGGGTCAGAGGAATACAGAAAACATGAAGTGAAGCATCGGAATCTATAACTAGTGTCACAGGAATGGTTCAAAACATAGACAGTAAGAAGAGTCAGTTGTCTTGTACTTAAGTCGGCATTGTGCCTTTTCTTTTTAATTCCGATGCAATTTCTGTGTTTCATCGTCACCACGAATGTCAGAGGGATACAGTACACCTGAAGTGGAGCAACGGAATCTATACCTGGTGTCACAGGAGTGGTCCAAAACATAGACAGTAAGAAGAGCCAGTTGTCTTGTACTTCAGTCGCAATTGTGCCTTTTCTATTTAATTCCGATGCAAATTCAGTGTTACATCGTCAATAAGGAGGTCAGGGGGATACAGTGAACCTGAAGTGAAGCATCGGAATCTATAACTAGTGTCACAGGAATGGTTCAAAGCATAGACAGTAAGATGAGTCAGTTTTCATGTACTTGAGTCGTCATTGTGCCTTTTCTATTTAATTCCGATGCAATTTCTGTGTTTCATCGTCAATAAGAAGGTCAGAGGGATACAGTAAACCCGAAGTGAAGCATCGGAATCTGTAACTAGTGTCACAGGAATGGTTCAAGACATAGACAGTAAGAAGAGTCAGTTTTCCTGTACTTAAGTCAGTATTGTGCCTTTTGTATTTAATTACAATGCAATTTCTGTGTTTCATCGTCAATAATGGGGTCCAAGGGATACAGTGAACCTGAAGTGAAGCGTCGGAATCAAAAACCGGTCTCACAGGAAAGGTTCAAAACGTTGACAGTAAGAAGAGCCAGTCCTCTTGTACTTGAGTCAGCACTGTGCTTTTTGTATATCATTCCGATGCAATTTCTGTGTTTCATCGTCAATAAGAAGGTCAGAGGGATACAGTAAACCCGAAGTGAAGCATCGGAATTTATAACTACTGTCACAGGAATGGTTCAAAACATAGACAGTAAGAACAGTCAGTTTTCTTGTACTGAAGTCGGCATTGTGCCTTTTGTATTTAATTCCGACGCAATTTCTGTGTTTCATCGTCAATAAGAAGGTCAGAGAGATACAATAAACCTGAAGTGAAGCATCGGAATCTGTAACTAGTGTCACAGGAATGGTTCAAAACATAGACAGTAAGAGGGCTCAATTGTCTTGTACTTAAGTCGGCATTGTGCCTTTTCTATTTAATTCTGATGCAATATCTGTGTTTCATCGTCAATAAGGAGGTCAGAGGGATACAGTAAACCTGAAGTGAAGCATCGGAATCTATAACTAGTGTCACAGGAATGGTTCAAAACATAGACAGTAAGATGAGTCAGTTGTCTTGTACTTAAGTAGGCATTGTGCCTTTTCTATTTAATTACGATGCAATTTCTGTGTTTCATCTTCAATAAGGAGGTCAGAGGGATACAGTAAACCTGAAGTGAGGCATCGGAATCTATAACTAGTGTCACAGGAATGGTTCAAAACGTAGACAGTAAGAAGAGTCAGTCTTCTTGTACGTAAGTCGGCATTGTGACTTTTCTATTTAATTCCGATGCAATTTCTGTGTTTCGTCGTCAATAAGAAGGGCCAAGGGATACAGTAAACCTGAAGTGAAGCATCGGAATCTAAAACCGGTCTCACAGGAGAGGTTCAAAACATAGACAGTAGGAAGAGCCAGTCCTCTTTTACTTGAGTCGGCATTGTGCCTTTTGTATATAATTCCGATGCAATTTCTGTGTTTCATCATCAATAAGAAGGTCAGAGGGATACAGTAAACATGAAGTGAAGCAACGGAATCTATAACTAGTGTCACAGGAATGGTTCAAAACATAGACAGTAAGAAGAGTCAGTTGTCTTGTACTTAAGTCGGCATTGTGCCTTTTCTGTTTAATTCCGATGCAATTTCTGTGTTTCATCGTCACCAAGAAGGTCAGAGGGATACAGTACACCTGAAGTGGAGCAACGGAATCTATACCTGGTGTCACAGGAGTGGTCCAAAACATAGACAGTAAGAAGAGTCAGTTGTCTTGTACTTCAGTCGGCATTGTGCGTTTTCTATTGAATTCCGATGCAAATTCAGTGTTACATCGTCAATAAGGAGGTCAGGCGGATACAGTAAACCTGAAGTGAAGCATCGGAATCTATAACTAGAGTCACAGGAATGGTTCAAAGCATAGACAGTAAGAAGAGTCAGTTTTCATGTACTTGAGTCGTCATTGTGCCTTTTCTATTTAATTCCGATGCAATTTCTGTGTTTCATCGTCAATAAGAAGGTCAGAGGGATACAGTAAACCCGAAGTGAAGCATCGGAATGTGTAACTAGTGTCACAGGAATGGTTCAAATCATAGACAGTAAGAAGAGTCAGTCTTCTTGTTTTTATGTCGGCATAGTGCCTTTTCTATTTAATTCCAATGCAATTTCTGTGTATCGTCGTCAATACGAAGGTCCAAGGGATACAGTAAACCTGAAGTGAAGCATCAGAATCTAAAATCGGTCTCAAAGGAAAGGTTCAAAACATAGACAGTAAGAAGAGCCAGTCCTCTTGTACTTAAGTCGGCATTGTGCCTGTTCTATTTAATTCTGATGCAATTTCTGTGTTTCACCGTCAATAAGAAGTTCAGAGGGATACAGTAATCCTGAAGTAAAGCAACGGAATCTATAACTAGTGTCACAGGAATGGTTCGAAAGATAGACAGTAAGATGAGCCAGCCTTCATGTACTTGAGTCGGCATTGTGCCTTTTGCATTTAATTCCGATGCAATTTCAGTGTGTCATCGTCAATAAGGAGGTCAGAGGGATACAGTGAACCTGAAGTGAATCATCGGAATCTATAACTAGTGTCACAGGAATGGTTCAAAACATAGAGAGAAAGAAAAGCCAGTCTTCTTGTACTTGAGTCGGCATTGTGCGTTTTGTATTTAATTCCGATGCAATTTCTGTGTTTCGTCGTCAATAAGAAGGTCAGAGGGATACAGTAAACCTGAAGTGAAGCATCGGAATCTATAACTAGTGTCACAGGAATGGTTCAAAACATAGACAGTAAGATGAGTCAGTTGTCTTGTACTTAAGTCGGCATTGTACCTTTTCTATTTAATTACGATGCAATTTCTGTGTTTCATCTTCAATAAGGAGGTCAGAGGGATACAGTAAACCTGAAGTGAAGCATCGGAATCTATAACTTGTGTCACAGGAATGGTTCAAAACGTAGACAGTATGAAGAGTAAGTCTTCTTGTACGTAAGTCGGCATTGTGACTTTTCTATTTAATTCCGATGCAATTTCTGTGTTTCGTCGTCAATAAGAAGGGCCAAGGGATACAGTAAACCTGAAGTGAAGCATCGAAATCTAAAACCGGTCTCACAGGAGAGGTGAAAACATAGACAGTAGGAAGAGCCAGTCCTCTTTTACTTGAGTCGGCATTGTGCCTTTTGTATATAATTCCGATGCAATTTCTGTGTTTCATCGTCAATAAGAAGGTCAGAGGGATACAGTAAACATGAAGTGAAGCATCGGAATCTATAACTAGTGTCACAGGAATGGTTCAAAGCATAGACAGTAAGAAGAGTCAGTTGTCTTGTACTTAAGTCGGCATTGTGCCTTTTCTGTTAATTTCCGATGCAATTTCTGTGTTTCATCGTCACCAAGAAGGTCAGAGGAATACAGTACACCTGAAGTTGAGCAACGGAATCTATACCTGGTGTCACAGGAGTGGTCCAAAACATAGACAGTAAGAAGTGTCAGTTGTCTTGTACTTCAGTCGGCATTGTGCCTTTTCTATTAAATTCCGATGCAAATTTTGTGTTACATCGTCAATAAGGAGGTCAGGGGGATACAGTAAACCTGAAGTGAAGCATCGGAATCTATAACTAGAGTCACAGGAATGGTTCAAAACATAGACAGTAAGAAGAGTCAGTTTTCTTGTACTTGAATCGGCATTGTGTCTTTTCTATTTAATTCCGATGCAATGTCTGTGTTTCATCGTCAACAAGAAGGTCAGAGGGATACAGTAAACCTGAAGTGAAGCATGGGAATCTATAACTAGTGTCACAGAAATGGTTCAAATCACAGACAGTAAGAAGAGTCAGTTTTCTTGTACTTAAGTCGGCATTGTGCCTTTTCTATTTAATTCTGATGCAATTTCTGTATTTCATCGTCAATAAGAGGGTCAGAGGGATACAGTAAACCTGAAGTGAAGCATCGGAATCTGTAACTAGTGTCACAGGAATGGTTCAAAACATAGACAGTAAGAAGAGTCAGTTTTCTTGTACTTGAATCGGCATTGTGTCTTTTCTATTTAATTTTGACGCAATGTCTGTGTTTCATCGTCAATAAGAATGTCAGAGGGATACAGTAAACCTGAAGTGAACCATCGGAATCTATAACTAGTGTCACAGGAATGGTTCAAAACATAGACAGTAAGAAGAGTCAGTTTTCCTGTACTTAAGTCAGTATTGTGCCTTTTGTATTTAATTCCAATGCAATTTCTGTGTTTCATCGTCAATAATGGGGTCGAAGGGATACAGTGAACCTGAAGTGAAGCGTCGGAATCAAAAACCGGTCTCACAGGAAAGGTTCAAAACGTAGACAGTAAGAAGAGCCAGTCCTCTTGTACTTGAGTCAGCACTGTGCTTTTTGTATATCATTCCGATGCAATTTCTGTGTTTCATCGTCCATAAGAAGGTCAGAGAGATACAGTAAACCCGAAGTGAAGCATCGGAATTTATAACTACTGTCACAGGAATGGTTCAAAGCATAGACAGTAAGATGAGTCAGTTGTCTTGTATTTAAGTCGGCATTGTGCCTTTTCTATTTAATTACGATGCAATTTCTGTGTTTCATCTTCAATAAGGAGGTCAGAGGGATACAGTAAACCTGAAGTGAAGCATCGGAATCTATAACTAGTGTCAGAGGAATTGTTCAAAACACAGATAGTAAGATGAGTCAGTTGTCTTGTACTTAAGTCGGCATTGTGCCTTTTCTATTTAATTCCGATGCAATTTCTGTGTTTCATCGTCAATAAGAAGGTCAGAGGGATACAGTAAACCCGAAGTGAAGCATCGGAATGTGTAACTAGTGTCACAGGAATGGTTCAAATCATAGACAGTAAGAAGAGTCAGTCTTCTTGTTTTTATGTCGGCATAGTGCCTTTTCTATTTAATTCCAATGCAATTTCTGTGTATCGTCGTCAATACGAAGGTCCAAGGGATACAGTAAACCTGAAGTGAAGCATCAGAATCTAAAATCGGTCTCAAAGGAAAGGTTCAAAACATAGACAGTAAGAAGAGCCAGTCCTCTTGTACTTAAGTCGGCATTGTGCCTGTTCTATTTAATTCTGATGCAATTTCTGTGTTTCATCGTCAATAAGAAGTTCAGAGGGATACAGTAATCCTGAAGTAAAGCAACGGAATCTATAACTAGTGTCACAGGAATGGTTCGAAAGATAGACAGTAAGATGAGCCAGCCTTCATGTACTTGAGTCGGCATTGTGCCTTTTGCATTTAATTCCGATGCAATTTCAGTGTGTCATCGTCAATAAGGAGGTCAGAGGGATACAGTGAACCTGAAGTGAATCATCGGAATCTATAACTAGTGTCACAGGAATGGTTCAAAACATAGAGAGAAAGAAAAGCCAGTCTTCTTGTACTTGAGTCGGCATTGTGCGTTTTGTATTTAATTCCGATGCAATTTCTGTGTTTCGTCGTCAATAAGAAGGTCAGAGGGATACAGTAAACCTGAAGTGAAGCATCGGAATCTATAACTAGTGTCACAGGAATGGTTCAAAACATAGACAGTAAGATGAGTCAGTTGTCTTGTACTTAAGTCGGCATTGTACCTTTTCTATTTAATTACGATGCAATTTCTGTGTTTCATCTTCAATAAGGAGGTCAGAGGGATACAGTAAACCTGAAGTGAAGCATCGGAATCTATAACTTGTGTCACAGGAATGGTTCAAAACGTAGACAGTATGAAGAGTAAGTCTTCTTGTACGTAAGTCGGCATTGTGACTTTTCTATTTAATTCCGATGCAATTTCTGTGTTTCGTCGTCAATAAGAAGGGCCAAGGGATACAGTAAACCTGAAGTGAAGCATCGAAATCTAAAACCGGACTCACAGGAGAGGTGAAAACATAGACAGTAGGAAGAGCCAGTCCTCTTTTACTTGAGTCGGCATTGTGCCTTTTGTATATAATTCCGATGCAATTTCTGTGTTTCATCGTCAATAAGAAGGTCAGAGGGATACAGTAAACATGAAGTGAAGCATCGGAATCTATAACTAGTGTCACAGGAATGGTTCAAAGCATAGACAGTAAGAAGAGTCAGTTGTCTTGTACTTAAGTCGGCATTGTGCCTTTTCTGTTAATTTCCGATGCAATTTCTGTGTTTCATCGTCACCAAGAAGGTCAGAGGAATACAGTACACCTGAAGTTGAGCAACGGAATCTATACCTGGTGTCACAGGAGTGGTCCAAAACATAGACAGTAAGAAGAGTCAGTTGTCTTGTACTTCAGTCGGCATTGTGCCTTTTCTATTAAATTCCGATGCAAATTTTGTGTTACATCGTCAATAAGGAGGTCAGGGGGATACAGTAAACCTGAAGTGAAGCATCGGAATCTATAACTAGAGTCACAGGAATGGTTCAAAACATGGACAGTAAGAAGAGTCAGTTTTCTTGTACTTGAATCGGCATTGTGTCTTTTCTATTTAATTCCGATGCAATGTCTGTGTTTCATCGTCAACAAGAAGGTCAGAGGGATACAGTAAACCTGAAGTGAAGCATGGGAATCTATAACTAGTGTCACAGAAATGGTTCAAATCACAGACAGTAAGAAGAGTCAGTTTTCTTGTACTTAAGTCGGCATTGTGCCTTTTCTATTTAATTTTGATGCAATTTCTGTATTTCATCGTCAATAAGAGGGTCAGAGGGATACAGTAAACCTGAAGTGAAGCATCGGAATCTGTAACTAGTGTCACAGGAATGGTTCAAAACATAGACAGTAAGAAGAGTCAGTTTTCTTGTACTTGAATCGGCATTGTGTCTTTTCTATTTAATTTTGACGCAATGTCTGTGTTTCATCGTCAATAAGAATGTCAGAGGGATACAGTAAACCTGAAGTGAACCATCGGAATCTATAACTAGTGTCACAGGAATGGTTCAAAACATAGACAGTAAGAAGAGTCAGTTTTCCTGTACTTAAGTCAGTATTGTGCCTTTTGTATTTAATTCCAATGCAATTTCTGTGTTTCATCGTCAATAATGGGGTCGAAGGGATACAGTGAACCTGAAGTGAAGCGTCGGAATCAAAAACCGGTCTCACAGGAAAGGTTCAAAACGTAGACAGTAAGAAGAGCCAGTCCTCTTGTACTTGAGTCAGCACTGTGCTTTTTGTATATCATTCCGATGCAATTTCTGTGTTTCATCGTCCATAAGAAGGTCAGAGAGATACAGTAAACCCGAAGTGAAGCATCGGAATTTATAACTACTGTCACAGGAATGGTTCAAAGCATAGACAGTAAGATGAGTCAGTTGTCTTGTATTTAAGTCGGCATTGTGCCTTTTCTATTTAATTACGATGCAATTTCTGTGTTTCATCTTCAATAAGGAGGTCAGAGGGATACAGTAAACCTGAAGTGAAGCATCGGAATCTATAACTAGTGTCAGAGGAATTGTTCAAAACACAGACAGTAAGATGAGTCAGTTGTCTTGTACTTAAGTCGGCATTGTGCCTTTTCTATTTAATTACGATGCAATTTCTGTGTTTCATCTTCAATAAGGAGGTCAGAGGGATACAGTAAACCTGAAGTGAAGCATCGGAATCTATAACTAGTGTCACAAGAATTGTTCAAAACGTAGACAGTAGAAGAGTCAGTCTTCTTGTACGTAAGTCGGCATTGTGACTTTTCTATTTAATTCCGATACAATTTCTGTGTTTCGTCGTCAATAAGAAGGGCCAAGGGATACAGTAATCCTGAAGTGAAGCATCGGAATCTAAAACCGGTCTCACAGGAGAGGTTCAAAACATAGACAGTAGGAAGAGCCAGTCTCTTTTGCTTGAGTCGGCATTGTGCCTTTTGTATATAATTCCGATGCAATTTCTGTGTTTCATCATCAATAAGAGGGTCAGAGGGATACAGTAAACATGAAGTGAAGCAACGGAATCTATAACTAGTGTCACAGGAATGGTTCAAAACATAGACAGTAAGAAGAGTCAGTTGTCTTGTACTTAAGTCGGCATTGTGCCTTTTCTTTTTAATTCCGATGCAATTTCTGTGTTTCATCGTCACCACGAATGTCAGAGGGATACAGTACACCTGAAGTGGAGCAACGGAATCTACACCTGGTGTCACAGGAGTGGTGCAAAACATAGACAGTAAGAAGAGCCAGTTGTCTTGTACTTCAGTCGCAATTGTGCCTTTTCTATTTAATTCCGATGCAAATTCAGTGTTACATCGTCAATAAGGAGGTCAGGGGGATACAGTGAACCTGAAGTGAAGCATCGGAATCTATAACTAGTGTCACAGGAATGGTTCAAAGCATAGACAGTAAGAAGAGTCAGTTTTCATGTACTTGAGTCGTCATTGTGCCTTTTCTATTTAATTCCGATGCAATTTCTGTGTTTCATCGTCAATAAGAAGGTCAGAGGGATACAGTAAACCCGAAGTGAAGCATCGGAATCTGTAACTAGTGTCACAGGAATGGTTCAAGACATAGACAGCAAGAAGAGTCAGTCTTCTTGTTTTAAAGTCGGCATTGTGCCTTTTCTATTTAATTCCAATGCAATTTCTGTGTTTCGTCGTCAATAAGAAAGTCCAAGGGATACAGTAAACCTGAAGTGAAGCATCGCAATCTAAAACCGGTCTCACAGGAAAGCTTCAAAGCATAGACAGTAAGAAGAGCCAGTCCTCTTGTACTTGAGTCGGCATTGTGCCTTTTGTATATAATTCCGATGCAATTTCTGTGTTTCATCGTCAATAAGGAGGTCAGAGGGATACAGTAAACCTGAAGTGAAGCATCGGAATCTATAACTTGTTTCACAGAAATGGTTCAAAACATAGACAGTAAGAAGAGTCAGTTTTCTTGTACTTAAGTCGGCATTGTGCGTTTTCAATTTAATTCCGATGCAATTTCTGTGTTTCATCGTCAATAAGAAGGTCAGAGGGATACAGTAAACCTAAAGTGAAGCATCGGTATCTGTAACTAGTGGCACAGGAATAGTTCAAATCATAGACAGTAAGAAGAGTCAGTTTTCTTGTACTTGAATCGGCATTGTGTCTTTTCTATTTAATTCCGATGCAATGTCTGTGTTTCATCGTCAATAAGAATGTCAGAGGGATACAGTAAACCTGAAGTGAACCATCGGAATCTATAACTAGTTGTCACAGGTATGGTTCAAAACATAGACAGTAAGAAGAGTCATTTTTTCTTGTACTTAAGTCAGTATTATGCCTTCTGTATTTAATTCCAATGCAATTTCTGTATTTCATCGTCAATAATGGGGTCCACGGGATACAGTGAACCTGAAGTGAAGCGTCGGAATCAAAAACCGGTCTTACAGGAAAGGTTCAAAACATAGACAGTAAGAAGAGCCAGTCCTCTTATACTTGAGTCAGCACTGTGCTTTTTGTATATCATTCCGATGCAATTTCTGTGTTTCATCGTCAATAAGAAGGTCAGAGGGATACAGTAAACCCGAAGTGAAGCATCGGAATTTATAACTACTGTCACAGGAATGGTTCAAAACATAGACAGTAAGAAGAGTCAGTTTTCTTGTACTCAAGTCGGCATTGTGCCTATTGTAATTAATTCCGATGCAATTTCTGTGTTTCATCGTCAATACGATGGTCAGAGAGATACAATAAACCTGAAGTGAAGCATCGGAATCTGTAACTAGTGTCACAGGAGTGGTTCAAAACATAGACAGTAAGAAGGGTCAGTTGTCTTGTACTTAAGTCGGCATTGTGCCTTTTCTATTTCATTCCGATGCAATTTCTGTGTTTCATCGTCAATAAGGAGGTCAGTGGGATACAGTAAACCTGAAGTGGACCATCGGAATCTATAACTAGTGTCACAGGAATGGTTCAAAACGTAGACAGTAAGAAGAGTCAGTCTTCTTGTACGTAAGTCGGCATTGTGACTTTTCTATTTAATTCCGATGCAATTTCTGTGTTTCGTCGTCAATAAGAAGGGCCAAGGGATACAGTAATCCTGAAGTGAAGCATCGGAATCTAAAACCGGTCTCACAGGAGAGGTTCAAAACATAGACAGTACGAAGAGCCAGTCCTCTTTCACTTGAGTCGGCATTGTGCCTTTTGTATATAATTCCCATGCAATTTCTGTGTTTCATCGTCAATAAGAAGGTCAGAGGGATACAGTAAACATGACGTGAGGCATCGGAATCTATAACTAGTGTCACAGGAATGGTTCTAAACATAGACAGTAAGAAGAGTCAGTTGTCTTGTACTTAAGTCGGCATTGTGCCTTTTCTGTTTAATTCCGATTCAATTTCTGTGTTTCATCGTCACTAAGAAGGTCAGAGGGATACAGTACACCTGAAGTGGAGGAACGGAATCTATACCTGGTGTCACTGGAGTGGTCCTAAACATAGACAGTATGAAGAGTCAGTTGTCTTGTACTTCAGTCGGCATTGTGCCTTTTCCATTTAATTCCGATGCAAATTCTTTGTTACATTGTCAATAAGGAGGTCAGGGGGATACAGTAAACCTGAAGTGAAGCATCGGAATCTATAACTAGTGTCACAGGAATGGTTCAAAACATAGACAGTAAGAAGAGTCAGTTTTCTTGTACTTGAATCGGCATTGTGTCTTTTCCATTTAATTCCGATGCAATGTCTGTGTTTCATCGTCAACAAGAAGGTCAGAGGGATACAGTAAACCTGAAGTGTAGCATGGGAATCTATAACTAGTGTCACAGAAATGGTTCAAATCACAGACAGTAAGAAGAGTCAGTTTTCTTGTACTTAAGTCGGCATTGTGCCTTTTCTATTTAATTCCGATGCAAATTCAGTGTTACATCGTCAATAAGGAGGTCAGGGGGATACAGTGAACCTGAAGTGAAGCATCGGAATCTATACTTGTGTCACAGGAATGGTTCAAAGCATAGACAGTAAGAAGAGTCAGTTTTCATGTACTTGAGTCGTCATTGTGCCTTTTCTATTTAATTCCGATGCAATTTCTGTGTTTCATCGTCAATAAGAAGGTCAGAGGGATACAGTAAACCCGAAGTGAAGCATCGGAATCTGTAACTAGTGTCACAGGAATGGTTCAAGACATAGACAGCAAGAAGAGTCAGTCTTCTTGTTTTAAAGTCGGCATTGTGCCTTTTCTATTTAATTCCAATGCAATTTCTGTGTTTCGTCGTCAATAAGAAGGTCCAAGGGATACAGTAAACCTGAAGTGAAGCATCAGAATCTAAAATCGGTCTCAAAGGAAAGGTTCAAATCATAGACAGTAGGAAGAGCCAGTCCTCTTGTACTTAAGTCGGCATTGTGCCTGTTCTCTTTAATTCTGATGCAATTTCTGTGTTTCATCGTCAATAAGAAGGTCAGAGGGATACAGTAATCCTGAAGTGAAGCAACGGAATCTATAACTAGTGTCACAGGAATGGTTCGAAAGATAGACAGTAAGATGAGCCAGCCTTCTTTTACTTGAGTCGGCATTGTGCCTTTTGCATTTAATTCCGATGCAATTTCTGTGTGTCATCGTCAATACGGAGGTCAGAGGGATACAGTGAACCTGAAGTGAATCATCGGAATCTATAACTAGTGTCACAGGAATGGTTCAAAACATAGACAGAAAGAAAAGCCAGTCTTCTTGTACTTGAGTCGGCATTGTGCCTTTTGTATTTAATTCCGATGCAATTTCTGTGTTTCGTCGTCAATAAGAAGGTCCAAGGGATACAGTAAACCTGAAGTGCAGCATCGCAATCTAAAACCGGTCTCACAGGAAAGCTTCAAAGCATAGACAGTAAGAAGAGCCAGTCCTCTTGTACTTGAGTCGGCATTGTGCCTTTTGTATATAATTCCGATGCAATTTCTGTGTTTCATCGTCAATAAGGAGGTCAGAGGGATACAGTAAACCTGAAGTGAAGCATCGGAATCTATAACTAGTGTCACAGAAATGGTTCAAAACATAGACAGTAAGAAGTGTCAGTTTTCTTGTACTTAAGTCGGCATTGTGCGTTTTCAATTTAATTCCGATGCAATTTCTGTGTTTCATCGTCAATAAGAAGGTCAGAGGGATACAGTAAACCTAAAGTCATGCATCGGAATCCGTAACTAGTTTCACAGGAATGGTTCAAAACATAGACAGTAAGAAGAGTCAGTTTTCTTGTACTTGAATCGGCATTGTGTCTTTTCTATTTAATTCCGATGCAATGTCTGTGTTTCATCGTCAATAAGAATGTCAGAGGGATACAGTAAACCTGAAGTGAACCATCGGAATCTGTAACTAGTTGTCACAGGAATGGTTCAAAACATAGACAGTAAGAAGAGTCATTTTTTCTTGTACTTAAGTCAGTATTGTGCCTTCTGTATTTAATTCCAATGCAATTTCTGTGTTTCATCGTCAATAATGGGGTCCACGGGATACAGTGAACCTGAAGTGAAGCGTCGGAATCAAAAACCGGTCTTACAGGAAAGGTTCAAAACATAGACAGTAAGAAGAACCAGTCCTATTGTACTTGAGTCAGCACTGTGCTTTTTGTATATCATTCCGATGCAATTTCTGTGTTTCATCGTCAATAAGAAGGTCAGAGGGATACAGTAAACCCGAAGTGAAGCATCGGAATTTATAACTACTGTCACAGGAATGGTTCAAAACATAGACAGTAAGAAGAGTCAGTTTTCTTGTACTCAAGTCGGCATTGTGCCTATTGTATTTAATTCCAATGCAATTTCTGTGTTTCATCGTCAATACGATGGTCAGAGAGATACAATAAACCTGAAGTGAAGCATCGGAATCTGTAACTAGTGTCACAGGAGTGGTTCAAAACATAGACAGTAAGAAGGGTCAGTTGTCTTGTACTTAAGTCGGCATTGTGCCTTTTCTATTTAATTCCGATGCAATTTCTGTGTTTCATCGTCAATAAGGAGGTCAGAGGGATACAGAAAACCTGAAGTGAAGCATCGGAATCTATAACTAGTGTCACAGGAATGGTTAAATCATAGACAGTAAGATGAGTCAGTTGTCTTGTACTTAAGTCGGCATTGTGCCTTTTCTATTTAATTACAATGCAATATCTGTGTTTCATCTTCAATAAGGAGGTCAGAGGGATACAGTAAACCTGAAGTGGAGCATCGGAATCTATAACTAGTGTCACAGGAATGGTTCAAAACGTAGACAGTAAGAAGAGTCAGTCTTCTTGTACGTAAGTCGGCATTGTGACTTTTCTATTTAATTCCGATGCAATTTCTGTGTTTCGTCGTCAATTAGAAGGGCCAAGGGATACAGTAATCCTGAAGTGAAGCATCGGAATCTAAAACCGGTCTCACAGGAGAGGTTCAAAACATAGACAGTACGAAGAGCCAGTCCTCTTTCACTTGAGTCGGCATTGTGCCTTTTGTATATAATTCCGATGCAATTTCTGTGTTTCATCATCAATAAGAGGGTCAGAGGGATACAGTAAACATGAAGTGAAGAATCGGAATCTATAACTAGTGTCACAGGAATGGTTCAAAACATAGACAGTAAGAAGAGTCAGTTGTCTTGTACTTAAGTCGGCATTGTGCCTTTTCTGTTTAATTCCGATTCAATTTCTGTGTTTCATCGTCACCAAGAAGGTCAGAGGGATACAGTACACCTGAAGTGGAGGAACGGAATCTATACCTGGTGTCACTGGGGTGGTCCTAAACATAAACAGTAAGAAGAGTCAGTTGTCTTGTACTTCAGTCGGCATTGTGCCTTTTCCATTTAATTCCGATGAAAATTCTTTGTTACATTGTCAATAAGGAGGTCAGGGGGATACAGTAAACCTGAAGTGAAGCATCGGAATCTGTAACTAGTGTCACAGGAATGGTTCAAAACATAGACAGTAAGAAGAGTCAGTCTTCTTGTTTTTAAGTCGGCATTGTGCCTTTTCTATTTAATTCCAATGCAATTTCTGTGTTTCGTCGTGAATAAGAGGGTCAAGTGATACAGTAAACCTGAAGTGAAGCATCAGAATCTAAAATCGGTCTCAAAGGAAAGGTTCAAAACATAGACAGTAAGAAGAGCCAGTCCTCTTTTACTTAAGTCGGCATTGTGCCTGTTCTATTTAATTCTGATGCAATTTCTGTGTTTCATCGTCAATAAGAAGGTCAGAGGGATACAGTAATCCTGAAGTGAAGCAACGGAATCTATAACTAGTGTCACAGGAATGGTTCGAAAGTTAGACAGTAAGATGAGCCAGCCTTCTTGTACTTGAGTCGGCATTGTGCCTCTTGCATTTAGTGCCGATGCAATTTCTGTTTGTCATCGTCAATAAGGAGGTCAGAGGGATACAGTGAACCTGAAGTGAATCATCGGAATCTATAACTAGTGTCACAGGAATGGTTCAAAACATAGACAGAAAGAAAAGCCAGTCTTCTTGTACTTGAGTCGGCATTGTGCCTTTTGTATTTAATTCCGATGCAATTTCTGTGTTTCGTCGTCAATAAGAAGGTCCAAGGGATACAGTAAACCTGAAGTGAAGCATCGCAATCTAAAACCGGTCTCACAGGAAAGGTTCAAAAGATAGACAGTAAGAAGAGCCAGTCCTCTTGTACTTGAGACGGCATTGTGCTTTTTGTATTTAATTCCGATGCAATTTCTGTGTTTCATCGTCAATAAGAAGGTCAGAGGGATACAGAAAACCTGAAGTGAAGCATCGGAATCAATAACTAGTGTCACAGAAATGGTTCAAAGCATAGACAGTAAGAAGAGTCAGTTATCTTGTACTTGAATCGGCATTGTATCTTTTCTATTTAATTCCGATGCAATGTCTGTGTTTCATCGTCAATAAGAATGTCAGAGGGATACAGTGAACCTGAAGTGAACAATTGGAATCTACAACTAGTGTCAAAGGAATGGTTCAAAACATAGACAGTAAGAAGAGTCAGTTTTTTTGTACTTAAGTCAGCATTGTGCCTTTTGTATTTAATTCCAATGCAATTTCTGTGTTTCATCGTCAATAATGGGGTCTAAGGGATAGAGTGAACCTGAAGTGAAGCGTCGGAATCAAAAACCGGTCTCACAGGAAAGGTTCAAAACGTAGAGAGTAAGAAGAGCCAGTCCTCTTGTACTTGAGTCGGCACTGTGCTTTTTGTATATCATTCCGATGCAATTTCTGTGTTTCATCGTCAATAAGAAGGTCAGAGGGATACAGTGAACCTGAATTGAAGCATCGGAATCTATAACTAGTGTCACAGGAATGGTTCAAAACATAGACCGTAAGAAGAGTCAGTTGTCTTGTACTTAAGTCGGCATTGTGCCTTTTCTATTTAAATCCGATGCAATATCTGTGTTTCATCGCCACCAAGAAGGTCAGAGGGATACAGTAAACCTGAAGTGAAGCAACGGAATCTATAACTAGTGTCACAGGAGTGGTCCAAAACGTAGACAGTAAGAAGAGTCAGTTTTCTTGTACTTCAGTCGGCATTGTGCCTTTTCTATTTAATTCCGATGCAAATTCTGTGTTACATCGTCAATAAGGAGGTTAGGGGAATACAGTAAACCTGAAGTGAAGCATCGGAATCTATAACTAGTGTCACAGGAATGGTTCAAATCGTAGACAGTAAGAAGAGTCAGTCTTCTTGTACTTATGTCGGCATTGTGCCTTTTCTATTTAATTCCAATGCATTTTCTGTGTTTCGACGTCAATAAGAAGGTGCAAGGGATACAGTAAACCTGAAGTGAAGCATCGGAATCTAAAATCGGTCTCAAAGGAAGGGCTCAAAACATAGACAGTAAGAAGAGCCGGTCCTCATGTACTTGAGTTGGCATTGTGCCTTTTGTATATAATTCCGATGCAGTGTCTGTGTTTCATCGTCAATAAGAAGGTCAGAGGGATACAGTAAACCTGAAGTGAAGCATCGGAATCTGTAACTAGTGTCACAGGAATGGTTCAAAGCATAGACAGTAAGAAAAGTCAGTTTTCATGTACTTGAGTCGTCATTGTGCCTTTTCTATTTAATTCCGATGCAATTTCTGTGTTTCATCGTCAATAAGAAGGTCAGAGGGATACAGTAAACCCGAAGTGAAGCATCGGAATCTGTAACTAGTGTCACAGGAATGGTTCAAAACATAGACAGTAAGAGGAGTCAGTCTTCTTGTTTGTAAGTCGGCATTGTGCCTTTTCTATTTAATTCCAATGCAATTTCTGTGTTTCGTCGTCAATAAGAAGGTCCAAGGGATACAGCAAACCTGAAGTGAAGCATCAGAATCTAAAATCGGTCTCAAAGGAAAGGTTCAAAACATAGACAGTAAGAAGAGCAAGTCCTCTTGTACTTAAGTCGGCATTGTGCCTGTTCTATTTAATTCTGATGCAATTTCTGTGTTTCATCGTCAATAAGAAGGTCAGAGGGATACAGTAATCCTGAAGTGAAGCAACGGAATCTATAACTAGTGTCACAAGAATGGTTCAAAACACAGACAGTAAGAAGAGTCAGTTTTCTTGTACTTGAGTCGGCATTGTGCCTTTTCTAATTAATTTCGATGCAATTTCTGTGTTTCATCGTCAATAAGAATGTCAGAGGGATACATTAAACCTGAAGTGAAGCATCGGAATTTATAACTAGTGTCAGAGGAATGGTTTAAAACATAGACAGTAAGAAGAGCCAGCCTTCTTGTACTTGAGTCGGCATTGCGCCTTTTGTATTTATTTCCGATACAATTTCTGTGTTTCATCGTCAA
This sequence comes from Schistocerca americana, assembly GCF_021461395.2. Lineage (NCBI taxonomy): Eukaryota > Metazoa > Arthropoda > Insecta > Orthoptera > Acrididae > Schistocerca > Schistocerca americana. Next base: position 11,122,466 of record NC_060121.1, on the reverse strand, counting down.
TAATGGGGTCCAAGGGATACAGTGAACCTGACGTGAAGCGTCGGAATCAAAAACCGGTCTCACAGGAAAGGTTCAAAATATAGACAGTAAGAAGAGCCAGTCCTCTTGTACTTGAGTCGGCACTGTGCTTTTTGTATATCATTCCGATGCAATTTCTGTGTTTCATCGTCAATAAGAAGGTCAGAGGGATACAGTAAACCCGAAGTGAAGCATCGGAATTTATAACCACTGTCACAGGAATGGTTCAAAACAAAGACAGTAAGAAGAGTCAGTTTTCTTGTACTTAAGTCGGCATTGTGTGTTTTGTATTTAATTCCGATGCAATTTCTGTGTTTCATCGTCAATAAGAGGGTCAGAGAGATACAGTAAACCTGAAGTGAAGCATCGGAATCTGTAACTTGTGTCACAGGAATGGTTCAAAACATAGACAGTAAGAAGGGTCAGTTGTCTTGTGCTTAAGTCGACATTGTGCCTTTTCTATTTAATTCCGTTGCAATTTCTGTGTTTCATCGTCAATAAGGGGGTCAGAGGGATACAGTAAACCTGAAGTGAAGCATCGGAATCTATAACTAGTGTCACAGGAATGGTTCAAAACACAGACAGTAAGAAGAGTCAGTTGTCTTGTACTTCAGTCGGCATTGTGCCTTTTCTATTTAATTACGATGCAATTTCTGTGTTTCATCTTCAATAAGGAGGTCAGAGGGATACAGTAAACCTGAAGTGAAGCATCGGAATCTATAACTAGTGTCACAGGAATGGTTCAAAACGTAGGCAGTAAGAAGAGTCAGTCTTCTTGTACGTAAGTCGGCATTGTGAATTTTCTATTTAATTCCGATGCAATTTCCGTGTTTCGTCGTCAATAAGAAGGGATAAGGGATACAGTAAACCTGAAGTGAAGCATTGGAATCTAAAACCGGTCTCACAGGAGAGGTTCAAAATATAGACAGTAGGAAGAGCCAGTCCTCTTTTACTTGAGTCGGCATTGTGCCTTTTGTATATAATTCCGATGCAATTTCTGTGTTTCATCGTCAATAAGAAGGTCAGAGGGATACAGTAAACATGAAGTGAAGCATCGGAATCTATAACTAGTGTCACAGGAATGGTTCACAGCATAGACAGTAAGAAGAGTCAGTTGTCTTGTACTTAAGTCGGCATTGTGCCTTTTCTGTTTAAATCCGATGCAATTTCTGTGTTTCATCGTCACCAAGAAGGTCAGAGGGATACAGTAAACCTGAAGTGAAGCAACGGAATCTATAACTAGTGTCACAGGAGTGGTCCAAAACATAGACAGTAAGAAGAGTCAGTTGTCTTGTACTTCAGTCGGAATTGTGCCTTTTCTATTTAATTCCGATTCAAATTCTGTGTTTCATCGTCCATAAGGAGGCCAGGGGGATACAGTAAACCTGAAGTGAAGCATCGGAATCTATAACTAGTGTCACAGGAATGGTTCAAAACGTAGACAGTAAGAAGAGTCAGTCTTCTTGTACTTATGTCGGTATTGTGCCTTTTCTATTTAATTCCAATGCATTTTCTGTGTTTCGACGTCAATAAGAAGTTGCAAGGGATACAGTAAACCTGAAGTGAAGCATCGGAATCTAAAACCGGTCTCAAAGGAAGGGCTCAAAACATAGACAGTAAGAAGAGCCGGTCCTCATGTACTTGAGTTGGCATTGTGCCTTTTGTATATAATTCCGATGCAGTGTCTGTGTTTCATCGTCAATAAGAAGGTCAGAGGGATACAGTAAACATGAAGTGAAGCATCGGAATCTATAACTAGTGTCACAGGAATGGTTCAAAGCATAGACAGTAAGAAAAGTCAGTTTTCATGTACTTGAGTCGTCATTGTGCCTTTTCTATTTAATTCCGATGCAATTTCTGTGTTTCATCGTCAATAAGAAGGTCAGAGGGATACAGTAAACCCGAAGTGAAGCATCGGAATCTGTAACTAGTGTCACAGGAATGGTTCAAAGCATAGACAGTAAGAGGAGTCAGTCTTCTTGTTTTTAAGTCGGCATTGTGCCTTTTCTATTTAATTCCAATGCAATTTCTGTGTTTCGTCGTCAATAAGAAGGTCCAAGGGATACAGCAAACCTGAAGTGAAGCATCAGAATCTAAAATCGGTCTCAAAGGAAAGGTTCAAAACATAGACAGTAAGAAGAGCCAGTCCTCTTGTACTTAAGTCGGCATTGTGCCTGTTCTATTTACTTCTGCTGCAATTTCTGTGTTTCATCGTCAATAAGAAGGTCAGAGGGATACAGTAATCCTGAAGTGAAGCAACGGAATCTATAACTAGTGTCACAGGAATGGTTCGAAAGATAGACAGTAAGATGAGCCTGCCTTCTTGTACTTGAGTCGGCATTGTGCCTTTTGCATTTAATTCCGATGCAATTTCTGTGTGTCATCGTCAATAAGGAGGTCAGAGGGATACAGTGAACCTGAAGTGAATCATCGGAATCCATAACTAGTGTCACAAGAATGGTTCAAAACATTGACAGTAAGAAGAGTCAGTTTTCTTGTACTTGAGTCGGCATTGTGCCTTTTCTAATTAATTTCGATGCAATTTCTGTGTTTCATCGTCAATAAGAATGTCAGAGGGATACAGTAAACCTGAAGTGAAGCATCGGAATTTATAACTAGTGTCAGAATAATGGTTTAAAACATAGACAGTAAGAAGAGCCAGCCTTCTTGTATTTGAGTCGGCATTGTGCCTTTTGTTTTTATTTCCGATACAATTTCTGTGTTTCATCGTCAATAATGGGGTCCAAGGGATACAGTGAACCTGAAGTGAAGCGTCGGAATCAAAAACCGGTCTCACAGGAAAGGTTCAAAATATAGACAGTAAGAAGAGCCAGTCCTCTTGTACTTGAGTCGGCACTGTGCTTTTTGTATATCATTCCGATGCAATTTCTGTGTTTCATCGTCAATAAGAAGGTCAGAGGGATACAGTAAACCCGAAGTGAAGCATCGGAATTTATATCTACTGTCACAGGAATGGTTCAAAGCAAAGACAGTAAGAAGAGTCAGTTTTCTTGTACTTAAGTCGGCATTGTGTGTTTTGTATTTAATTCCGATGCAATTTCTGTGTTTCATCGTCAATAAGTGGGTCAGAGAGATACAGTAAACCTGAAGTGAAGCATCGGAATCTGTAACTTGTGTCACAGGAATGGTTCAAAACATAGACAGTAAGAAGGGTCAGTTGTCTTGTACTTAAGTCGACATTGTGCCTTTTCTATTTAATTCCGTTGCAATTTCTGTGTTTCATCGTCAATAAGGGGGTCAGAGGGATACAGTAAACCTGAAGTGAAGCATCGGAATCTATAACTAGTGTCACAGGAATGGTTCAAAACACAGACAGTAAGAAGAGTCAGTTGTCTTGTACTTCAGTCGGCATTGTGCCTTTTCTATTTACTTACGATGCAATTTCTGTGTTTCATCTTCAATAAGGAGGTCAGAGGGATACAGTAAACCTGAAGTGAAGCATCGGAATCTATAACTAGTGTCACAGGAATGGTTCAAAACGTAGGCAGTAAGAAGAGTCAGTCTTCTTGTACGTAAGTCGGCATTGTGACTTTTCTATCTAATTCCGATGCAATTTCCGTGTTTCGTCGTCAATAAGAAGGGATAAGGGATACAGTAAACCTGAAGTGAAGCATTGGAATCTAAAACCGGTCTCACAGGAGAGGTTCAAAATATAGACAGTAGGAAGAGCCAGTCCTCTTTTACTTGAGTCGGCATTGTGCCTTTTGTATATAATTCCGATGCAATTTCTGTGTTTCATCGTCAATAAGTAGGTCAGAGGGATACAGTAAACATGAAGTGAAGCATCGGAATCTATAACTAGTGTCACAGGAATGGTTCACAGCATAGACAGTAAGAAGAGTCAGTTGTCTTGTACTTAAGTCGGCATTGTGCCTTTTCTATTTAAATCCGATGCAATATCTGTGTTTCATCGTCACCAAGAAGGTCAGAGGGATACAGTAAACCTGAAGTGAAGAAACGGAATCCATAACTAGTGTCACAGGAGTGGTCCAAAACATAGACAGTAAGAAGAGTCAGTTGTCTTGTATTCAGTCGGCATTGTGCCTTATCTATTTAATTCCGATTCAAATTCTGTGTTTCATCGTCCATAAGGAGGCCAGGGGGATACAGTAAACCTGAAGTGAAGCATCGGAATCTATAACTAGTGTCACAGGAATGGTTCAAAACGTAGACAGTAAGAAGAGTCAGTCTTCTTGTACTTATGTCGGTATTGTGCCTTTTCTATTTAATTCCAATGCATTTTCTGTGTTTCGACGTCAATAAGAAGTTGCAAGGGATACAGTAAACCTGAAGTGAAGCATCGGAATCTAAAACCGGTCTCAAAGGAAGGGCTCAAAACATAGACAGTAAGAAGAGCCGGTCCTCATGTACTTGAGTTGGCATTGTGCCTTTTGTATATAATTCCGATGCAGTGTCTGTGTTTCATCGTCAATAAGAAGGTCAGAGGGATACAGTAAACCTGAAGTGAAGCATCGGAATCTATAACTAGTGTCACAGGAATGGTTCAAAGCATAGACAGTAAGAAAAGTCAGTTTTCATGTACTTGAGTCGTCATTGTGCCTTTTCTATTTAATTCCGATGCAATTTCTGTGTTTCATCGTCAATAAGAAGGTCAGAGGGATACACTAAACCCGAAGTGAAGCATCGGAATCTGTAACTAGTGTCACAGGAATGGTTCAAAGCATAGACAGTAAGAGGAGTCAGTCTTCTTGTTTTTAAGTCGGCATTGTGCCTTTTCTATTTAATTCCAATGCAATCTCTGTGTTTCGTCGTCAATAAGAAGGTCCAAGGAATACAGCAAACCTGAAGTGAAGCATCAGAATCTAAAATCGGTCTCAAAGGAAAGGTTCAAAACATAGACAGTAAGAAGAGCCAGTCCTCTTGTACTTAAGTCGGCATTGTGCCTGTTCTATTTAATTCTGCTGCAATTTCTGTGTTTCATCGTCAATAAGAAGGTCAGAGGGATACAGTAATCCTGAAGTGAAGCAACGGAATCTATAACTAGTGTCACAGGAATGGTTCGAAAGATAGACAGTAAGATGAGCCTGCCTTCTTGTACTTGAGTCGGCATTGTGCCTTTTGCATTTAATTCCGATGCAATTTCTGTGTGTCATCGTCAATAAGGAGGTCAGAGGGATACAGTGAACCTGAAGTGAATCATCGGAATCTATAACTAGTGTCACAAGAATGGTTCAAAACATTGACAGTAAGAAGAGTCAGTTTTCTTGTACTTGAGTCGGCATTGTGCCTTTTCTAAATAATTTCGATGCAATTTCTGTGTTTCACCGTCAATAAGAATGTCAGAGGGATACAGTAAACCTGAAGTAAAGCATCGGAATTTATAACTAGTGTCAGAGGAATGGTTTGAAACATAGACAGTAAGAAGAGCCAGCCTTCTTGTACTTGAGTCGGCATTGTGCCTTTTGTATTTATTTCCGAAACAATTTCTGTGTTTCATCGTCAATAATGGGGTCCAAGGGATACAGTGAACCTGAAGTGAAGCGTCGGAATCAAAAACCGGTCTCACAGGAAAGTTTCAAAATATAGACAGTAAGAAGAGCCAGTCCTCTTGTACTTGAGTCGGCACTGTGCTTTTTGTATATCATTCCGATGCAATTTCTGTGTTTCATCGTCAATAAGAAGGTCAGAGGGATACAGTAAACCCGAAGTGAAGCATCGGAATTTATAACTACTGTCACAGGAATGGTTCAAAGCAAAGACAGTAAGAAGAGTCAGTTTTCTTGTACTTAAGTCGGCATTGTGTGTTTTGTATTTAATTCCGATGCAATTTCTGTGTTTCATCGTCAATAAGAGGGTCAGAGAGATACAGTAAACCTGAAGTGAAGCATCGGAATCTGTAACTTGTGTCACAGGAATGGTTCAAAACATAGACAGTAAGAAGGGTCAGTTGTCTTGTACTTAAGTCGACATTGTGCCTTTTCTATTTAATTCCGTTGCAATTTCTGTGTTTCATCGTCAATAAGGGGGTCAGAGGGATACAGTAAACCTGAAGTGAAGCATCGGAATCTATAACTAGTGTCACAGGAATGGTTCAAAACACAGACAGTAAGAAGAGTCAGTTGTCTTGTACTTCAGTCGGCATTGTGCCTTTTCTATTTAATTACGATGCAATTTCTGTGTTTCATCTTCAATAAGGAGGTCAGAGGGATACAGTAAACCTGAAGTGAAGCATCGGAATATATAACTAGTGTCACAGGAATGGTTCAAAACGTAGGCAGTAAGAAGAGTCAGTCTTGTTGTACGTAAGTCGGCATTGTGACTTTTCTATTTAATTCTGATGCAATTTCCGTGTTTCGTCGTCAATAAGAAGGGATAAGGGATACAGTAAACCTGAAGTGAAGCATTGGAATCTAAAACCGGTCTCACAGGAGAGGTTCAAAATATAGACAGTAGGAAGAGCCAGTCCTCTTTTACTTGAGTCGGCATTGTGATTTTGAATATAATTCCGATGCAATTTCTGTGTTTCATCGTCAATAAGAAGGTCAGAGGGATACAGTAAACATGAAGTGAAGCATCGGAATCTATAACTAGTGTCACAGGAATGGTTCACAGCATAGACAGTAAGAAGAGTCAGTTGTCTTGTACTTAAGTCGGCATTGTGCCTTTTCTATTTAAATCCGATGCAATTTCTGTGTTTCATCGTCACCAAGAAGGTCAGAGGGATACAGTAAACCTGAAGTGAAGCAACGGAATCTATAACTAGTGTCACAGGAGTGGTCCTAAACATAGACAGTAAGAAGAGTCAGTTGTCTTGTACTTCAGTCGGCATTGTGCCTTTTCTATTTAATTCCGATTCAAATTCTGTGTTTCATCGTCAATAAGGAGGCCAGGGGGATACAGTAAACCTGAAGTGAAGCATCGGAATCTATAACTAGTGTCACAGGAATAGTTCAAAACGTCGACAGTAGGAAGAGTCAGTCTTCTTGTACTGAAGTCGGCATTGTGCCTTTTCTATTGAATTCCAATGCAATTTCTGTGTTTCGTCGTCAATAAGAAGGTGCAAGTGAAACAGTAAACCTGAAGTGAAGCATCGGAATCTATAACTAGTGTCACAGGAATGGTTCAAAGCATAGACAGTAAGAAGAGTCAGTTTTCATGTACTTGAGTCGTCATTGTGCCTTTTCTATTTAATTCCGATACAATTTCTGTGTTTCATCGTCAATAAGAAGGTCAGAGGGATACAGTAAACCTGAAGTGAAGCATCGGAATTTACAACTAGTGTCAGAGGAATGGTTTAAAACATAGACAGTAAGAAGAGCCAGCCTTCTTGTACTTGAGTCGGCATTGTGCCTTTTGTATTTATTTCCGATACAATTTCTGTGTTTCATCGTCAATAATGGGGTCCAAGGGATACAGTGAACCTGAAGTGAAGCGTCGGAATCAAAAACCGGTCTCACAGGAAAGGTTCAAAATATAGACAGTAAGAAGAGCAAGTCCTCTTGTACTTGAGTCAGCACTGTGCTTTTTGTATATCATTCCGATGCAATTTCTGTGTTTCATCGTCAATAAGAAGGTCAGAGGGATACAGTAAACCCGAAGTGAAGCATCGGAATTTATAACTACTGTCACAGGAATGGTTCAAAACAAAGACAGTAAGAAGAGTCAGTTTTCTTGTACTTAAGTCGGCATTGTGTGTTTTGTATTTAATTCCGATGCAATTTCTGTGTTTCATCGTCAATAAGAGGGTCAGAGAGATACAGTAAACCTGAAGTGAAGCATCGGAATCTGTAACTAGTGTCACAGGAATGGTTCAAAACATAGGAAGTAAGAAGGGTCAGTTGTCTTGTACTTAAGTCGACATTGTGCCTTTTCTATTTAATTCCGATGCAATTTCTGTGTTTCACGTCAATAAGGGGGTCAGAGGGATACAGTAAACCTGAAGTGAAGCATCGGAATCTATAACTAATGTAACAGGAATGGTTCAAAACACAGACAGTAAGAAGAGTCAGTTGTCTTGTACTTCAGTCGGCATTGTGCCTTTTCTATATAATTACGATGCAATTTCTGTGTTTCATCTTCAATAAGGAGGTCAGAGGGATACAGTAAACCTGAAGTGAAGCATCGGAATCTATAACTAGCGTCACAGGAATGGTTCAAAACGTAGGCAGTAAGAAGAGTCAGTCTTCTTGTACGTAAGTCGGCATTGTGACTTTTCTATTTAATTCCGATGCAATTTCTGTGTTTCGTCGTCAATAAGAAGGGATAAGGGATACAGTAAACCTGAAGTGAAGCATTGGAATCTAAAACCGGTCTCACAGGAGAGGTTCAAAATATAGACAGTAGGAAGAGCCAGTCCTCTTTTACTTGAGTCGGCATTGTGCCTTTTGTATATAATTCCGATGCAATTTCTGTGTTTCATCGTCAATAAGAAGGTGAGAGGGATACAGTAAACATGAAGTGTAGCATCGGAATCTATAACTAGTGTCACAGGAATGGTTCAAAGCATAGACAGTAAGAAGAGTCAGTTGTCTTGTACCTAAGTCGGCATTGTGCCTATTCTATTTAAATCCGATGCAATTTCTGTGTTTCATCGTCACCAAGATGGTCAGAGGGATACAGTAAACCTGATGTGAAGCAACGGAATCTATAACTAGTGTCACAGGAGTGGTCCAAAACATAGACAGTAAGAAGAGCCGGTCCTCATGTACTTGAGTTGGCATTGTGCCTTTTGTATATAATTCCGATGCAGTTTCTGTGTTTCATCGTCATTAAGAAGGACAGAGGGATACAGAAAACCTGAAGGGGAGCATCGGAATCTATAACTAGTGTCACAGGAATGGTTCAAAACATAGACAGTAAGAAGAGCCAGCCTTCTTGTACTTGAGTCGGCACTGCGCCTTTTGTATTTATTTCCGATACAATTTCTGTGTTTCATCGTCAATAAGGAGGTCAGAGGGAAACAGTAAACCTGAAGTAAAGCATCGGAATCTATAACTAGTGTCACAGAAATGGTTCAAAACATAGACAGTAAGAAGAGTCAGTTTTCTTGTACTTAAGTCGGCATTGTGCCTTTTCTATTTATTTCCGATGCAATTTCTGTGTTTCATCGTCAATAAGAAGGTCAGAGGGATACAGTAAACCTGAAGTGAAGCATCGTAATCTGTAACTAGTGTCACAGGAATGGTTCAAAACATGGACAGTAAGAAGAGTCAGTTTTCTTGTACTTAAGTCAGCTTTGTGACTTTTCTATTTCATTCCGATGCAATTTCCGTGTTTCATCGTCAATAAGCAGGTCCAAGGGATACAGTAAACCTGAAGTGAAGCGTCGGAATCTAAAACGGGTCTCACAGGAAATTTTCAAATCATAGACAGTAAGAAGAGCTAGTCCTCTTTTACTTGAGTCGGCATTGTGCCTTTTGTATATAATTCCGGTGCAATGTCTGTGTCTCATCGTCAATAAGAAAGTCAGAGGGATACAGTAAACCTGAAGTGAACCATCGGAATCTATAACTAGTGGCACAGAAATGGTTCAAAATATAGACAGTAAGAAGAGCCTGCCTTCTTGTACTTGAGTCGGCATTGTGGCTTTTGTATTTCATTCCGTTGCAATTTCTGTGTGTCATCGTCAATAAGGAGGTCAGAGAGATACAGTGAACCTGAAGTGAAGCATCGGAATCTACAACTAGTGTCACAGGAATGGTTCGAAACATAGACAGAAAGAAAAGCCAGTGTTCTTGTACTTGAGACGGCATTGTTCCTTCTGTATTTAATTCCGATGCAATTTCTGTGTTTCGTCGTCAATAAGTAGGTCCAAGGGATACAGTAAACCTGAAGTGAAGCATCGCAATCTAAAACCGGTCTCACAGGAAAGGTTCAAAACATAGACAGTAAGAAGAGCCAGTCCTCTAGTACTTGAGTCGGCATTGTGCCTTTTGTATTTAATTGCGATGCAATTTCTGTGTTTCATCGTCAATAAGAAGGTCAGAGGGATACAGTAAACCTGAAGTTAAGCATCGGAATCTATAACTAGTGTCACAGAAATGGTTCAAAACATAGACAGTAAGAAGAGTCAGTTTTCTTGTACTTAAGTCGGCATTGTGCCTTTTCTATTTAAGTCGGAATTGTGTCTTTTCTATTTAATTCCGATGCAATTTCTGTGTTTCATCGTCAATAAGGATGTTAGAGGGATATAGTAAACATGAAGTGAAGCATCGGAATCAATAACTAGTGTCACAGAAATGGTTCAAAACATAGACAGTAAGAAGAGTCAGTTTTCTTGTACTTAAGTCGGCATTGTGCTTTTTCTATTTAATTCCGATGCAATTTCTGTCTTACATCGTCAATAAGAAGGTCAGAGGGATACAGTAAACCTGAAGTGAAGTATGGGATTCTATAACTAGTGTCACAGCAGTGGTTCAAAACATAGACAGTAAGAAGAGTCAGTATTCTTGTTCATAAGTCGGCATTGTGCCTTTTGTATTTAATTCCGATGCAATTACTGTGTTTCATCGTCAATAAGAAGGTCGGAGGGATGCAGTAAACCTGAAGTGAAGCATCGGAAACTATTACTAGTGTCACAGGAATTGTTCAAAACATAGACAGTAGGAAGAGTCAGTTTTCTTGTGCTTAAGTCGGCATTGTGCCTTTTCTATTTAATTTCGATGCAATTTCTGTGTTTCATCGTCAATAAAAAAGTCAGAGGGATACAGTAAACCTGAAGTGAAGCAACGGAATCTATAACTATTGTCACAGCAGTGGTTCAAAACATAGACAGTAAGAAGAGTCAGTATTCTTGTTCATAAGTCGGCATTGTGCCTTTTGTATTTAATTCCGATGCAATTACTGTGTTTCATCGTCAATAAGAAGGTCGGAGGGATGCAGTAAACCTGAAGTGAAGCATCGGAAACTATAATTAGTGTCAGAGGAATTGTTCAAAACATAGACAGTAAGTTGAGCCAGCCTTCTTGTACTTGAGTCGGCATTGTGCCTTTTGTATTTAATTCCAATGCAAATTCTGTGTTTTATCGTCAATAAGGAGGTCAGAGGGATACAATGAACCTGAAGTGAAGCATCGGAATCTCTAACTAGTGTCACAGGAATGTTTCAAAACATAGACAGTAACAAGAGCCAGTCTTCTTGTACTTGAGTCGGCGTTGTGCCTTTTGTATTTAATTCCGATGCAATTTCTGTGTTTCATCGTCAATAAGAAGGTCAGAGGGATACAGTAAACCCGAAGTGTAGCATCGGAAACTATAATTAGTGTCACAGGAATGGTTCAAAACATAGACAGTAAGATGAGTCAGTTTTCTTGTACTTAAATCGGCATTGTGCCTTTTCTATTTAATTCCGATGCAATTTCTGTATTTCATCGTCACTAAGAAGATCGGAGGGATACAGTAAACCTGAAGTGAAGCATCGGAATCTATAACTAGTGGCACAGGAATGGTTTAAAGCATAGACAGTAAGAAGGGTCAGTTGTCTTGTACTTAAGTCGACATTGTGCCTTTTCTATTTAATTCCGATGCAATTTCTGTGTTTCATCGTCAATAAGGGGGTCAGAGGGATACAGTAAACCTGAAGTGAAGCATCGGAATCTATAACTAGCGTAACAGGAATGGTTCAAACCGTAGGCAGTAAGAAGAGTCAGTCTTCTTGTACGTAAGTCGGCATTGTGACTTTTCTATTTAATTCCGATGCAATTTCTGTGTTTCGTCGTCAATAAGAAGGGATAAGGGATACAGTAAACCTGAAGTGAAGCATTGGAATCTAAAACCGGTCTCACAGGAGAGGTTCAAAGTATAGACAGTAGGAAGAGCCAGTCCTCTTTTACTTGAGTCGGCATTGTGCCTTTTGTATATAATTCCGATGCAATTTCTGTGTTTCATCGTCAATAAGAAGGTCAGTGGGATACAGTAAACATGAAGTGAAGCATCGGAATCTATAACTAGTGTCACAGGAATGGTTCAAAGCATAGACAGTAAGAAGAGTCAGTTGTCTTGTACTTAAGTCGGCATTGTGCCTTTTCTATTTAAATCCGATGCAATTTCTGTGTTTCATCGTCACCAATATGGTCAGAGGGATACAGTAAACCTGATGTGAAGCAACGGAATCTATAACTAGTGTCACAGGAGTGGTCCAAAACATCGACAGTAAGAAGAGCCGGTCCTCTTTTACTTGAGTCGGCATTGTGCCTTTTGTATATAATTCCGATGCAATTTCTGTGTTTCATCGTCAATAAGAAGGTCAGTGGGATACAGTAAACATGAAGTGAAGCATCGGAATCTATAACTAGTGTCACAGGAATGGTTCAAAGCATAGACAGTAAGAAGGGTCAGTTGTCTTGTACTTAAGTCGACATTGTGCCTTTTCTATTTAATTCCGATGCAATTTCTGTGTTTCATCGTCAATAAGGGGGTCAGAGGGATACAGTAAACCTGAAGTGAAGCATCGGAATCTATAACTAGCGTAACAGGAATGGTTCAAAACATAGACAGTAAGAAGAGCCAGCCTTCTTGTACTTGAGTCGGCACTGCGCCTTTTGTATTTATTTCCGATACAATTTCTGTGTTTCATCGTCAATAAGGAGGTCAGAGGGAAACAGTAAACCTGAAGTAAAGCATCGGAATCTATAACTAGTGTCACAGAAATGGTTCAAAACATAGACAGTAAGAAGAGTCAGTTTTCTTGTACTTAAGTCGGCATTGTGCCTTTTCTATTTATTTCCGATGCAATTTCTGTGTTTCATCGTCAATAAGAAGGTCAGAGGGATACAGTAAACCTGAAGTGAAGCATCGGAATCTGTAACTAGTGTCACAGGAATGGTTCAAAACATGGACAGTAAGAAGAGTCAGTTTTCTTGTACTTAAGTCAGCTTTGTGACTTTTCTATTTCATTCCGATGCAATTTCCGTGTTTCATCGTCAATAAGCAGGTCCAAGGGATACAGTAAACCTGAAGTGAAGCGTCGGAATCTAAAACCGGTCTCACAGGAAATTTTCAAAACATAGACGGTAAGAAGAGCTAGTCCTCTTTTACTTGAGTCGGCATTGTGCCTTTTGTATATAATTCCGTTGCAATGTCTGTGTCTCATCGTCAATAAGAAAGTCAGAGGGATACAGTAAACCTGAAGTGAACCATCGGAATCTATAACTAGTGGCACAGAAATGGTTCAAAATATAGACAGTAAGAAGAGCCTGCCTTCTTGTACTTGAGTCGGCATTGTGGCTTTTGTATTTCATTCCGTTGCAATTTCTGTGTGTCATCGTCAATAAGGAGGTCAGAGAGATACAGTGAACCTGAAGTGAAGCATCGGAATCTACAACTAGTGTCACAGGAATGGTTCGAAACATAGACAGAAAGAAAAGCCAGTGTTCTTGTACTTGAGACGGCATTGTTCCTTCTGTATTTAATTCCGATGCAATTTCTGTGTTTCGTCGTCAATAAGTAGGTCCAAGGGATACAGTAAACCTGAAGTGAAGCATCGCAATCTAAAACCGGTCTCACAGGAAAGGTTCAAAACATAGACAGTAAGAAGAGCCAGTCCTCTAGTACTTGAGTCGGCATTGTGCCTTTTGTATTTAATTGCGATGCAATTTCTGAGTTTCATCGTCAATAAGAAGGTCAGAGGGATACAGTAAACCTGAAGTTAAGCATCGGAATCTATAACTAGTGTCACAGAAATGGTTCAAAACATAGACAGTAAGAAGAGTCAGTTTTCTTGTACTTAAGTCGGCATTGTGCTTTTTCTATTTAATTCCGATGCAATTTCTGTCTTACATCGTCAATAAGAAGGTCAGAGGGATACAGTAAACCTGAAGTGAAGTATGGGATTCTATAACTAGTGTCACAGCAGTGGTTCAAAACATAGACAGTAAGAAGAGTCAGTATTCTTGTTCTTAAGTCGGCATTGTGCCTTTTGTATTTAATTCCGATGCAATTTCTGTGTTTCATCGTCAATAAGAAGGTCGGAGGGATGCAGTAAACCTGAAGTGAAGCATCGGAAACTATAACTAGTGTCAGAGGAATTGTTCAAAACATAGACAGTAAGATGAGCCAGCCTTCTTGTACTTGAGTCGGCATTGTGCCTTTTGTATTTAATTCCGATGCAAATTCTGTGTTTTATCGTCAATAAGGAGGTCAGAGGGATACAATGAACCTGAAGTGAAGCATCGGAATCTCTAACTAGTGTCACAGGAATGTTTCAAAACATAGACAGTAACAAGAGCCAGTCTTCTTGTACTTGAGTCGGCGTTGTGCCTATTGTATTTAATTCCGATGCAATTTCTGTGTTTCATCGTCAATAAGAAGGTCAGAGGGATACAGTAAACCCGAAGTGTAGCATCGGAAACTATAATTAGTGTCACAGGAATGGTTCAATACATAGACAGTAAGATGAGTCAGTTTTCTTGTACTTAAGTCGGCATTGTGCCTTTTCTATTTAATTCCGATGCAATTTCTGTATTTCATCGTCACTAAGAAGATCGGAGGGATACAGTAAACCTGAAGTGAAGCATCGGAATCTATAACTAGTGGCACAGGAATGGTTCAAAACATAGACAGTAAGAAGGGTCAGTTGTCTTGTACTTAAGTCGACATTGTGCCTTTTCTATTTAATTCCGATGCAATTTCTGTGTTTCATCGTCAATAAGGGGGTCAGAGGGATACAGTAAACCTGAAGTGAAGCATCGGAATCTATAACTAGCGTAACAGGAATGGTTCAAACCGTAGGCAGTAAGAAGAGTCAGTCTTCTTGTACGTAAGTCGGCATTGTGACTTTTCTATTTAATTCCGATGCAATTTCTGTGTTTCGTCGTCAATAAGAAGGGATAAGGGATACAGTAAACCTGAAGTGAAGCATTGGAATCTAAAACCGGTCTCACAGGAGAGGTTCAAAGTATAGACAGTAGGAAGAGCTAGTCCTCTTTTACTTGAGTCGGCATTGTGCCTTTTGTATATAATTCCGAAGCAATTTCTGTGTTTCATCGTCAATAAGAAGGTCAGTGGGATACAGTAAACATGAAGTGAAGCATCGGAATCTATAACTAGTGTCACAGGAATGGTTCAAAGCATAGACAGTAAGAAGAGTCAGTTGTCTTGTACTTAAGTCGGCATTGTGGCTTTTCTATTTAAATCCGATGCAATTTCTGTGTTTCATCGTCACCAAGATGGTCAGAGGGATACAGTAAACCTGAAGTGAAGCAACGGAATCTATAACTAGAGTCACAGGAGTGGTCCAAAACATAGACAGTAAGAAGAGTCAGTTGTCTTGTACTTCAGTCGGCATTGTGCCTTTTCTATTTAATTCCAATGCAATTTCTGTGTTTCGTCGTCAATAAGAAGGTGCAAGGGATACAGTAAACCTGAAGTGAAGCATCGGAATCTAAAACCGGTCTCACAGGAAGGGCTCAAAACATAGACAGTAAGAAGAGCCGGTCCTCATGTACTTGAGTTGGCATTGTGCCTTTTGTATATAATTCCGATGCAGTTTCTGTGTTTCATCGTCATTAAGAAGTTCAGAGGGATACAGTAAACCTGAAGTGAAGCATCGGAATCTATAACTAGTGTCACAGGAATGGTTCAAAGCATAGACAGTAAGAAGAGTCAGTTTTCATGTACTTGAGTCGTCATTGTGCCTTTTCTATTTAATTCCGATGCAATTTCTGTGTTTCATCGTCAATAAGTAGGTCAGAGGGATACAGTAAACCCGAAGTGAAGCATCGGAATCTGTAACTAGTGTCACAGGTATGGTTCAAAGCATAGACAGTAAGAAGAGTTACTCTTCTTGTTTTTAAGTCGGCATTGTGCCTTTTCTATTTAATTCCAATGCAATTTCTGTGTATCGTCGTCAATAAGAAGGTCCAAGGGATACAGTAAAATTGAAGTGAAGCATAACAATCTAAAATCGGTCTCAAAGGAAAGGTTCAAAACATAGACAGTAAGAAGAGCCAGTCCTCTTGTACTTAAGTCGGCATTGTGCCTGTTCTTTTTAATTCCGATGCAATTTCTGTGTTTCATCGTCAATAAGACGGGCAGAGGCATACAGTAATCCTGAAGTGAAGCAACGGAATCTATAACTAGTGTCACAGGAATGGTTCGAAAGATAGACCGTAAGATGAGCCAGCCTTCTTGTACTTGAGTTAGCATTGTGCCTTTTCTTTTAATTTTGATCCAATTTCTGTGTGTCATCGTCAATAAGGAGGTCAGAGGGATACAGTGAACCTGAAGTGAATCATCGGAATCTATAACTAGTGTCACAGGAATGGTTCAAGACATAGACAGAAAGAAAAGCCAGTTTTCTTGTACTTAAGTCGGCATTGTGCCTTTTCTATTTATTTCCGATGCAATTTCTGTGTTTCATCGTCAATAAGAAGGTCAGAGGGATACAGTAAACCTGAAGTGAAGCATCGGAATCTGTAACTAGTGTCACAGGAATGGTTCAAAACATGGACAGTAAGAAGAGTCAGTTTTCTTGTACTTAAGTCAGCTTTGTGCCTTTTCTATTTAATTCCGATGCAATTTCTGTGTTTTATCGTCAATAAGGAGGTCCAAGGGATACAGTAAACCGGAAGTGAAGCGTCGGAATCTAAAACCGGTCTCACAGGAAATTTTCAAAACATAGACAGTAAGAAGAGCTAGTCCTCTTTTACTTGAGTCGGCATTGTGCCTTTTGTATATAATTCCGATGCAATGTCTGTGTCTCATCGTCAATAAGAAAGTCAGAGGGATACAGTAAACCTGAAGTGAACCATCGGAATCTATAACTAGTGTCACAGAAATGGTTCAAAGTATAGGCAGTAAGAAGAGCCTGCCTTCTTGTACTTGAGTCGGCATTGTGGCTTTTGTATTTCATTCCGTTGCAATTTCTGTGTGTCATCGTCAATAAGGAGGTCAGAGGGATACAGTGAACCTGAAGTGAAGCATCGGAATCTACAACTAGTGTCACAGGAATGGTTCGAAACATAGACAGAAAGAAAAGCCAGTCTTCTTGTACTTGAGACGGCATTGTTCCTTTTGTATTTAATTCCGATGCAATTTCTGTGTTTCGTCGTCAATAAGTAGGTCCAAGGGATACAGTAAACCTGAAGTGAAGCATCACAATCTAAAACCGGTCTCACAGGAATTGTTCAAAACATAGACAGTAAGATGAGCCAGCCTTCTTGTACTTGAGTCGGCATTGTGCCTTTTGTATTTAATTCCGATGCAATTTCTGTGTTTTATCGTCAATAAGGAGGTCAGAGGGATACAGTGAACCTGAAGTGAGCATCGGAATCTATAACTAGTGTCACAGGAATGTTTCAAAACATAGACAGTAACAAGAGCCAGTCTTCTTGTACTTGAGTCGGCATTGTGCCTTTTGTATTTAATTCCGATGCAATTTCTGTGTTTCATCGTCAATAAGAAGGTCAGAGGGATACAGTAAACCTGTAGTGAAGCATCGGAATCTAAAACTAGTGTCACAGGAATGGTTCAAAACATAAACAGTAAGAAGAATCAGTCTTCTTGTACATAAGTCGGCATTGTGCCTTTTGTATTTAATTCCGATGCAATTTCTGTGTTTCATCGTCAATAAGAAGGTCAGAGGGATACAGTAAACCCGAAGTGTAGCATCGGAAACTATAACTAGTTTCACAGGAATGGCTCAAAACATAGACAGTAAGATGAGTCAGTTTTCTTGTACTTAAGTCGGCATTGTGCCTTTTGTATTTAATTCCGATGCAATTTCTGTGTTTCATCGTCACTAAGAAGATCGGGGGGATACAGTAAACCTGAAGTGAAGCATCGGAATCTATAACTAGTGGCCCAGGAATGGTTCAAAACATAGACAGTAAGAAGAGTCAGTTCTTTTGTACGTAGGTCGGCATTGTGCCTTTGTATTTAAATCCGATGCAATTTCTGTGTTTCGTCGTCAATAAGAAGGTCCAAGGGATACAGTAATCTTGAAGTGAAGCATTGGAATCTAAAACCGGTCTCACAGGAAAGGTTCAAAACGTAGACAGTAAGAAGAGCCAGTCTTCTTGTACTTGAGTCGGCATTGTGCCTTATCTATTGAATTCCGATGCTATTTCTGTGTTTCATCGTCAATAACAAGGTAAGAGGGATACAGTAAACCTGAAGTGATGCATCGGAAACTATAACTAGTGTCACAGGAATGGTTCAAAACATAGACAGTAAGAAGAGTCAGTTTTCTTGCACTTAAGTCGGCATTGTGCCTTTTGTATTTAATTCCGATGCAATTTCTGTGTTTTATTGTCAATAAGAAGGTCAGAGGGATACAGTAAACCTGAAGTGAAGCATCGGAATCTGTAACTAGTGTCACAGGAATGGGTCAAAACATAGACAGTAGGAAGTGTCAGACTTCTTTTACTTAAGTCGGCATTGTGCCTATCGTATTAATTTCCGATGCAATTTCTGTGTTTCACCGTCAATAAGAAAGTCAGAGGGATACAGTAAACCTGAAGTTAAGCATCGGAACCTATAACTAGTGTCACAGGAATGGTTCAAAACATAGACAGTAAGAAGAGTCAGTTTTCTTGTACTCAAGTCGGCATTGTGCCATTTGTATTTAATTCCGATGCAATTTCTGTGTTTCATCGTCAATAAGACGGTCAGAGGGATACAGTAAACCTGAAGTGAAGCATCGGAATCTATAACTATTGTCACAGGAATGGTTCAAAACATAGACAGTAAGAAGAGTCAGTTTTCTTGTACTTAAGTCAACATTGTGAATTTTGTATTTAATTCTGATGCAATTTCTGTGTTTCATCGTCAATAAGAAGGTCAGAGGGATACAGTAAACCTGAAGTGAAGCATCGGAATCTATAACTAGTGTCACAGGAATGGTTCAAAACACAGACAGTAAGAAGAGTCAGTTTTCTTTTACTTAAGTCGGCATTGTGTATTTTGTATTTAATTCCGATGCAATTTCTGTGTTTCATCGTCAATATGAGGGTCAGAGGGATACAGTAAACCTGAAGTGAAGCATCGGAATCTATAACCAGTGTCACAGGAATGGTTCAAAACATAGACAGTAAGAAGAGTCAGTTTTCTTGTACTTAAGTTGGCATTGTGTCTTTGTATTTAATTCCGATGAAATTTCTGTGTTTCATCGACAATAAGAAAGTCAGAGGGATACAGTAAACCTGAAGTGAAGCATCGGAATGTATAACTAGTGTCACAGGAATGGTTCACAACATAGACAGTAAGAAGAGTCAGTTTCCTTGTACTTAAGTCGGCATTATGATTTTTGTATTTAATTCCGATGCAATTTCTGTGTTTCATCGTCAATAAAAAGGTCAGAGGGATACAGTAAACCTGAAGTGAAGTATCGGAATCTATAACTAGTGTCACAGGAATGGCTCAAATCATAGACAGTAAGAAGAGTCAGTTTTCTTGTACTTAAGTCAGCATTGTGCCTATTGTATTTAATTCCGATGCAATTTCTGTGTTTCATCGTCAATAAGAACGTCAGAGGGATACAGTAAACCTGAAGTGAAGCATCGGAATCTATAACTAGTGTCACAGATATGGTTCAAAACATAGACAGTAAGAAGGGTCAGTTTTCTTCTACTTAGGTCGGCATTGTGCCTTTTGTATTTAATTCCGATGCAATTTCTGTGTTTCGTCGTCAATAAGAAAGTCCAAGAGATACAGTAAACCTGAAGTGAAGCATCGGAATCTAAAACCGGTCTCACAGGATAGGTTCAAAACGTAGAAGGTAAGAAGAGCCAGTCCTCTTGTACTTGAGTCGGCATTGTGCCTTTTCTTTTGAATTCCGAAGCAATTACTGTGTTTCATCGTCAATAAGGAGGTCAGAGGGATACAGTAAATCTGAAGTGAAGCATCGGAAACTACAACTAGTGTCACAGGAATGGTTCAAATCATAGACAGTAAGAAGAGTCAGTTTTTTTGTACTTAAGTCGGCATTGTGCCTTTTGTATTTAATTCCGATGCAATATCTGTGTTTCAACGTCAATAAGAGGGTCAAAGGGATACAGTAAACCTGAAGTGAAGTATCGGAATCTATAACTAGTGTCTCAGGAATGGTTCAAATCATAGACAGTAAGAAGAGTTAGTTTTCTTGTACTTAAGTCGGCATTGTGCCTTTTCTATTTAAATACGATGCAATTTGTGTGTTCCATCGTCAATACGAAGGTCAGAGAAATACAGTAAACCTGAAATGAAGCATCGGAATCTATAACTAGTGTCACAGGAATGGTTCAAATCATAGACAGTAAAAAGAGCCAGCCCTCTTGTACTTGAGTCGGCATTGTGCCTTTTGGATTTATTTCCGATGCAATTTCTGTGTTTCATCGTCAATAAGAAGGTCAGATGGATACAGTAAACAAGAAGTGAAGCATCGGAATCTGTAACTAGTGTCACAGAAATGGCTCAAAACATAGACAGTAAGAAGAGTCAGCTTTTTTGTACTTAAGTCGGCTTTGTGCCTTTTGTATTTAATCCCGATGCAATATCTGTGTTTCATCGTCAATAAGATGGTCAAAGGGATACAGTAAACCTGAAGTGAAGTATCGGAATCTATAACTAGTGTCACAGGAATGGTTCAAATCATAGATAGTAAGAAGAGTCAGTTTTCTTGTACTTAAGTCAGCATTGTGCCTTTTCTATTTAAATACGATGCAATTTCTGTGTTCCATCGTCAATACGAAGGTCAGAGGGATACAGTAAACCTGAAGTGAAGCATCGGAATCTATAACTAGTGTCACAGGAATGGTTCAAATCATAGACAGTGAAAAGTGCCAGCCCTCTTGTACTTGAGTCGGCATTGTGCCTTTTGGATTTATTTCCGATGGAATTTCTGTGTTTCATCGTCAATAAGAAGGTCAGATGGATACAGTAAACAAGAAGTGAAGCATCGGAATCTGTAACTAGTGTCACAGAAATGGTTCAAAACATAGACAGTAAGAAGAGTCAGTTTTGTTGTACTTAAGTCGGCTTTGTGCTTTTTGTATTAAATTCCGATGCAATTTCTATGTTTCATCGTCAATAAGGAGGTCAGAGGGATACAGTAAACCTGAAGTGAAGCATCGGAATCTGTAACTAGTGTCACAGGAATGGTTTAAAACATAGACAGTAAGAAGAGTCAGTTTTCTTGTACTTGAGTCGGCATTGTGCCTTTTCTATTTCTTTTTGATTCAAAGTCTGTGTTTCATCGTCAATACGAATGTCAGAGGGATACAGTAAACCTTAAGTGAACCATCGGAACCTATAACTAGTGTCACAGGAATAATTGAAAACATAGACAGTAGGAACAGTCAGTTTTCTTGTACTTAAGTCGGCATTGTGCCTTTTCTATTTAAATACGATGCAATTTCTGTGTTCCATCGTCAATACGAAGGTCAGAGGGATACAGTAAACCTGAAGTGAAGCATCGGAATCTATAACTAGTGTCACAGGAAAGGTTCAAACATAAACAGTAAGAAGAATCAGTCTTCTTGTACATAGGTCGGCATTGTGCCTTTTGTATTTAATTACGATGCAATTTCTGTGTTTCATCGTCAATAAGAAGGTCCGAGGGATACAGTAAACCCGAAGTGTAGCATGGGAAACTATAACTAGTGTCACAGGAATGGTTCAAAACTTAGACAGTAGGAAGAGTCAGTTTTCTTGTACTTAAGTCGGCATTGTGCCATTTGTATTTAATTCCGATGCAATTTCTGTGTTTCATCGTCAATAAGAAGGTCGGAGGGATGCAGTAAACCTGAAGTGAAGCATCGGAAACTATAACTAGTGTCAGAGGAATTGTTCAAAACATAGACAGTAAGATGAGCCAGCCTTCTTGTACTTGAGTTGGCATTGTGCCTTTTGTATTTAATTCCGATGCAATTTCTGTGTTTTATCGTCAATAAGGAGGTCAGAGGGATACAGTGAACCTGAAGTGAAGCATCGGAATCTATAACTAGTGTCACAGGAATGTTCAAAACATAGACAGTAACAAGAGCCAGTCTTCTTGTACTTGAGTCGGCATTGTGCCTTTTGTATTTAGTTCCGATGCAATTTCTGTGTTTCATCGTCAATAAGAAGGTCAGAGGGATACAGTACACCTGTAGTGAAGCATCGGAATCTAAAACTAGTGTCACAGGAATGGTTCAAAACATAAACAGTAAGAAGAATCAGTCTTCTTGTACATAAGTCGGCATTGTGCCTTTTGTATTTAATTCCGATGCAATTTCTGTGTTTCATCGTCAATAAGAAGGTCAGAGGGATACAGTAAACCCGAAGTGTAGCATCGGAAACTATAACTAGTGTCACAGGAATGGTTCAAAACATAGACAGTAAGATGAGTCAGTTTTCTTGTACTTAAGTCGGCATTGTGCCTTATGTATTTAATTCCGATGCAATTTCTGTGTTTCATCGTCACTAAGAAGATCGGAGGGATACAGTAAACCTGAAGTGAACCATCGGAATCTATAACTAGTGGCACAGGAATGGTTGAAAACATAGACAGTAAGAAGAGTCAGTTCTTTTGTACGTAGGTCGACATTGTGCCTTTGTAGTTAAATCCGATGCAATTTCTGTGTTTCGTCGTCAATAAGAAGGTCCAAGGGATACAGTAATCCTGAAGTGAAGCATTGGAATCTAAAACCGGTCTCACAGGAAAGGTTCAAAACGTAGACAGTAAGAAGAGCCAGTCTTCTTGTACTTGAGTCGGCATTGTGCCTTATCTATTGAATTCCGATGCTATTTCTGTGTTTCATTGTCAATAAGAAGGTCAGAGGGATACAGTAAACCTGAAGTGAAGCATCGGAATCTGTAACTAGTGTCACAGGAATGGTTCAAATCATAGACAGTAGGAAGTGTCAGACTTCTTTTACTTAAGTCGGCATTGAGCCTATCGTATTAATTTCCGATGCAATTTCTGTGTTTCACCGTCAATAAGAAAGTCAGAGGGATACAGTAAACCTGAAGTTAAGCATCGGAACCTATAACTAGTGTCACAGGAATGGTTCAAAACATAGACAGTAAGAAGAGTCAGTTTTCTTGTACTTAAGTCGGCATTGTGCCATTTGTATTTAATTCCGATGCAATTTCTGTGTTTCATCGTCAGTAAGAAGGTCAGAGGGATACAGTAAACCTGAAGTGAAGCATCGGAATCTATAACTATTGTCACAGGAATGGTTCAAAACATAGACAGTAAGAAGAGTCAGTTTTCTTGTACTTAAGTCGGCATTGTGCCTTTGTATTTAATTCCGATGAAATTTCTGTGTTTCATCGTCAATAAGTAAGTCAGAGGGATACAGTAAACCTGAAGTGAAGCATCGGAATCTATAACTAGTGTCACAGGAATGGTTCACAACATAGACAGTAAGAAGAGTCAGTTTTCTTGTACTTAAGTCGGCATTGTGCCTATTGCATTTAATTGCGATGCAATTTCTTTGTTTCATCGTCAATAAGAAAGTCAGAGTTATACAGTAAACATGAAGTGAAGCATCTGAATCTATAACTAGTGTCACAGGAATGGTTCAAAACACAGACAGTAAGAAGAGTCAGATTTCTTGTACTTAAGTCAACATTGTGAATTTTGTATTTAATTCTGATGCAATTTCTGTGTTTCATCGTCAATAAGGAGGTCAGAGGGATACAGTAAACCTGAAGTGAAGCATCGGAATCTATAACTAGTGTCACAGGAATGGTTCAATACATAGACAGTAAGAAGAGTCAGTTTTCTTTTACTTAAGTCGGCATTGTGCCTTTTGTATTTAATTCCGATGCAATATCTGTGTTTCATCGTCAATAAGGTCAGAGGGATACAGTAAACCTGAAGTGAAGCATCGGAATCTATAACTAGTGTCACAGGAATGGTTCAAAACATAGACAGTAAGAAGAGTCAGTTTTCTTTTACTTAAGTCGGCATTGTGCCTTTTGTATTTAATTCCGATGCAATTTCTGTGTTTCATCGTCAATATGAGGGTCAGAGGGATACAGTAAACCTGAAGTGAAGCATCGGAATCTATAACTAGTGTCACAGATATGGTTCAAAACATAGACAGTAAGAAGAGTCAGTTTTCTTCTACTTAGGTCGGCATTGTGCCTTTTGTATTTAATTCCGATGCAATTTCTGTGTTTCGTCGTCAATAAGAAAGTCCACGAGATACAGTAAACCTGAAGTGAAGCATCGGAATCTAAAACCGGTCTCACAGGATAGGTTCAAAACGTAGACAGTAAGAAGAGCCAGTCCTCTTGTACTTGAGTCGGCATTGTGCCTTTTCTATTGAATTCCGATGCAATTACTGTGTTTCATCGTCAATGAGGAGGTCAGAGGGATACAGTAAACCTGAAATGAAGCTTCGGAATCTATAACTAGTGTCACAGGAAAGGTTCAAATCATAGACAGTAAAAAGAGCCAGCCCTCTTGTACTTGAGTCGGCATTGTGCCTTTTGGATTTATTTCCGATGCAATTTCATTGTTTCATCGTCAATAAGAAGGTCAGATGGATACAGTAAACAAGAAGTGAAGCATCGGAATCTGTAACTAGTGTCACAGAAATGGTTCAAAACATAGGCAGTAAGAAGAGTCAGTTTTGTTGTACTTAAGTCGGCTTTGTGCTTTTTGTATTAAATTCCGATGCAATATCTGTGTTTCATCGTCAATAAGATGGTCAAAGGGATACAGTAAAAATGAAGTGAAGTATCGGAATCTATAACTAGTGTCACAGGAATGGTTCAAATCATAGACAGTAAGAAGAGTCAGTTTTCTTGTACTTAAGTCGGCATTGTGCCTTTTCTATTTAAATACGATGCAATTTCTGTGTTCCATCGTCAATACGAAGGTCAGAGGGATACAGTAAACCTCAAGTGAAGCATCGGAATCTATAACTAGTGTCACAGGAATGGTTCAAATCATAGACAGTAAAAAGAGCCAGCTCTCTTGTACTTGAGTCGGCATTGTGCCTTTTGGATTTATTTCCGATGCAATTTCTGTGTTTCATCGTCAATAAGAATGTCAGATGGATACAGTAAACAAGAAGTGAAGCATCGGAATCTGTAACTAGTGTCACAGAAATGGTTCAAAACATAGACAGTAAGAAGAGTCAGTTTTGTTGTACTTAAGTCGGCTTTGTGCTTTTTGTATTAAATTCCGATGCAATTTCTGTGTTTCATCGTCAATAAGGAGGTCAGAGGGATACAGTAAACCTGAAGTGAAGCATCGGAATCTGTAACTAGTGTCACAGCAATGGTTTAAAACATAGACAGTAAGAAGAGTCAGTTTTCTTGTACTTGAGTCCGCATTGTGCCTTTTCTATTTCTTTTTGATTCAAATTCTGTGTTTCATCGTCAATACGAATGTCAGAGGGATACAGTAAACCTTATGTGAACCATCGGAACCTATAACTAGTGTCACAGGAATAATTGAAAACATAGACAGTAGGAACAGTCAGTTTTCTTGTACTTAAGTCGGCATTGTGCCTTTTGTATTTAATTCCGATGCAATTTCTGTGTTTCATCGTCAATATGAGGGTCAGAGGGATACAGTAAACCTGAAGTGAAGCATCGGAATCTATAAGCAGTGTCACAGGAATGGTTCAAAACATAGACAGTAAGAAGAGTCAGTTTTCTTGTACTTAAGTCGTCATTGTGCCATTTGTATTTAATTCCGATGCAATTTCTGTGTTTCATCGTCAATAAGAAGGTCAGAGGGATACAGTAAACCTGAAATGAAGCATCGGAATCTTTAACTAGTGTCACAGGAATGGTTCCAAACATAGACAGTAAGAAGAGTCAGTTTTCTTGTACTTAAGTCGGCATTGTGCCTTTGTATTTAATTCCGTTGAAATTTCTGTGTTTCATCGTCAATAAGAAAGTCAGAGGGATACAGTAAACCTGAAGTGAAGCATCGGAATCTATAACTAGTGTCACAGGAATGGTTCACAACATAGACAGTAAGAAGAGTCAGTTTCCTTGTACTTAAGTCGGCATTGTGATTTTTGTATTTAATTCCGATGCAATTTCTGTGTTTCATCGTCAATAAGAAGGTCAGAGGGATACAGTAAACCTGAAGTGAAGTATCGGAATCTATAACTAGTGTCACAGAAATGGCTCAAATCATAGACAGTAAGAAGAGTCAGTTTTCTTGTACTTAAGTCAGCATTGTGCCTGTTGTATTTAATTCCGATGCAATTTCTGTGTTTCATCGCCAATAAGAAAGTCAGAAGGAAACAGTAAACCTGAAGTGAAGCATCGGAATCTATAACTAGTGTCACAGATATGGTTCAAAACATAGACAGTAAGAAGAGTCAGTTTTCTTCTACTTAGGTCGGCATTGTGCCTTTTGTATTTAATTCCGATGCAATTTCTGTGTTTCGTCGTCAATAAGAAAGTCCACGAGATACAGTAAACCTGAAGTGAAGCATCGGAATCTAAAACCGGTCTCACAGGATTGGTTCAAAACGTAGACAGTAAGAAGAGCCAGTCCACTTGTACTTGAGTCGGCATTGTGCCTTTTCTATTGAATTCCGATGCAATTACTGTGTTTCATCGTCAATAAGGAGGTCAGAGGGATACAGTAAACCTGAAATGAAGCTTCGGAATCTATAACTAGTGTCACACGAATGGTTCAAATCATAGACAGTAAAAAGAGCCAGCCCTCTTGTACTTGTGTCGGCATTGTGCCTTTTGGATTTATTTCCGATGCAATTTCATTGTTTTATCGTCAATAAGAAGGTCAGATGGATACAGTAAACAAGAAGTGAAGCATCGGAATCTGTAACTAGTGTCACAGAAATGGTTCAAAACATAGGCAGTAAGAAGAGTCAGTTTTGTTGTACTTAAGTCGCCTTTGTGCTTTTTGTATTAAATTCCGATGCAATATCTGTGTTTCATCGTCAATAAGATGGTCAAAGGGATACAGTAAAAATGAAGTGAAGTATCGGAATCTATAACTAGTGTCACAGGAATGGTTCAAATCATAGACAGTAAGAAGAGTCAGTTTTCTTGTACTTAAGTCGGCATTGTGCCTTTTCTATTTAAATACGATGCAAATTTCTGTGTTCCATCGTCAATACGAAGGTCAGAGGGATACAGTAAACCTGAAGTGAAGCATCGGAATCTATAACTAGTGTCACAGGAATGGTTCAAATCATAGACAGTAAAAAGAGCCAGCCCTCTTGTACTTGAGTCGGCATTGTGCCTTTTGGATTTATTTCCGATGCAATTTCTGTGTTTCATCGTCAAGAAGAAGGTCAGATGGATACAGTAAACAAGAAGTGAAGCATCGGAATCTGTAACTAGTGTCACAGAAATGGTTCAAAACATAGACAGTAAGAAGAGTCAGTTTTGTTGTACTTAAGTCGGCTTTGTGCTTTTTGTATTAAATTCCGATGCAATTTCTGTGTTTCATCGTCAATAAGGAGGTCAGAGGGATACAGTAAACCTGAAGTGAAGCATCGGAATCTGTAACTAGTGTCACAGCAATGGTTTAAAACATAGACAGTAAGAAGAGTCAGTTTTCTTGTACTTAAGTCGGCATTGTGCCATTTGTATTTAATTCCGATGCAATTTCTCTGTTTCATCGTCAGTAAGAAGGTCAGAGGGATACAGTAGACCTGAAGTGAAGCATCGGAATCTATAACTATTGTCACAGGAATGGTTCAAAACATAGACAGTAAGAAGAGTCAGTTTTCTTGTACTTAAGTCGGCATTGTGCCTTTGTATTTAATTCCGATGAAATTTCTGTGTTTCATCGTCAATAAGAAAGTCAGAGGGATACAGTAAACCTGAAGTGAAGCATCGGAATCTATAACTAGTGTCACAGGAATGGTTCACAACATAGACAGTAAGAAGAGTCAGTTTTCTTGTACTTAAGTCGGCATTGTGCCTATTGCATTTAATTGCGATGCAATTTCTTTGCTTCATCGTCAATAAGAAAGTCAGAGTTATTCAGTAAACATGAAGTGAAGCATCTTAATCTATAACTAGTGTCACAGGAATGGTTCAAATCATAGACAGTAAGAAGAGTCAGTTTTCATTTACTTAAGTCGGCATTGTGCCTTTTGTGTTTAATTCCGATGCAATTTCTGTGTTTCATCGTCAATATGAGGGTCAGAGGGATACAGTAAACCTGAAGTGAAGCATCGGAATCTATAAGCAGTGTCACAGGAATGGTTCAAAACATAGACAGTAAGAAGAGTCAGTTTTCTTGTACTTAAGTCGTCATTGTGCCATTTGTATTTAATTCCGATGCAATTTCTGTGTTTCATCGTCAATAAGAAGGTCAGAGGGATACAGTAAACTTGAAATGTAGCATCGGAATCTTTAACTAGTGTCACAGGAATGGTTCCAAACATAGACAGTAAGAAGAGTCAGTTTTCTTGTACTTAAGACGGCATTGTGCCTTTGTATTTAATTCCGTTGAAATTTCTGTGTTTCATCGTCAATAAGAAAGACAGAGGGATACAGTAAACCTGAAGTGAAGCATCGGAATCCATAACTAGTATCACAGGAATGGTTCACAACATAGACAGTAAGAAGAGTCAGTTTCCTTGTACTTAAGTCGGCATTGTGATTTTTGTATTTAATTCCGATGCAATTTCTGTGTTTCATCGTCAATAAGAAGGTCAGAGGGATACAGTAAACCTGAAGTGAAGTATCGGAATCTATAACTAGTGTCACAGGAATGGCTCAAATCATAGACAGTAAGAAGAGTCAGTTTTCTTGTACTTAAGTCAGCATTGTGCCTGTTGTATTTACTTCCGATGCAATTTCTGTGTTTCATCGCCAATAAGAAAGTCAGAGGGAAACAGTAAACCTGAAGTGAAGCATCGGAATCTATAACTAGTGTCACAGATATGGTTCAAAACATAGACAGTAAGAAGAGTCAGTTTTCTTCTACTTAGGTCGGCATTGTGCCTTTTGTATTTAATTCCGATGCAATTTCTGTGTTTCGTCGTCAATAAGAAAGTCCACGAGATACAGTAAACCTGAAGTGAAGCATCGGAATCTAAAACCGGTCTCACAGGATAGGTTCAAAACGTAGACAGTAAGAAGAGCCAGTCCTCTTGTACTTGAGTCGGCATTGTGCCTTTTCTATTGAATTCCGATGCAATTACTGTGTTTCATCGTCAATAAGGAGGTCAGAGGGATACAGTAAACCTGAAATGAAGCTTCGGAATCTATAACTAGTGTCACAGGAATGGTTCAAATCATAGACAGTAAAAAGAGCCAGCCCTCTTGTACTTGAGTCGGCATTGTGCCTTTTGGATTTATTTCCGATGCAATTTCATTGTTTTATCGTCAATAAGAAGGTCAGATGGATACAGTAAACAAGAAGTGAAGCATCGGAAACTGTAACTAGTGTCACAGAAATGGTTCAAAACATAGGCAGTAAGAAGAGTCAGTTTTGTTGTACTTAAGTCGGCTTTGTGCTTTTTGTATTAAATTCCGATGCAATATCTGTGTTTCATCGTCAATAAGATAGTCAAAGGGATACAGTAAAAATGAAGTGAAGTATCGGAATCTATAACTAGTGTCACAGGAATGGTTCAAATCATAGACAGTAAGAAGAGTCAGTTTTCTTGTACTTAAGTCGGCATTGTGCCTTTTCTATTTAAATACGATGCAATTTCTGTGTTCCATCGTCAATACGAAGGTCAGAGGGATACAGTAAACCTGAAGTGAAGCATCGGAATCTATAACTAGTGTCACAGGAATGGTTCAAATCATAGACAGTAAAAAGAGCCAGCCCTCTTGTACTTGAGTCGGCATTGTGCCTTTTGGATTTATTTCCGATGCAATTTCTGTGTTTCATCGTCAATAAGAAGGTCAGATGGATACAGTAAACAAGAAGTGAAGCATCGGAATCTGTAACTAGTGTCACAGAAATGGTTCAAAACATAGACAGTAAGAAGAGTCAGTTTTGTTGTACTTAAGTCGGCTTTGTGCTTTTTGTATTAAATTCCGATGCAATTTCTGTGTTTCATCGTCAATAAGGAGGTCAGAGGGATACAGTAAACCTGAAGTGAAGCATCGGAATCTGTAACTAGTGTCACAGCAATGGTTTAAAACATAGACAGTAAGAAGAGTCAGTTTTCTTGTACTTGAGTCCGCATTGTGCCTTTTCTATTTCTTTTTGATTCAAATTCTGTGTTTCATCGTCAATACGAATGTCAGAGGGATACAGTAAACCTTATGTGAACCATCGGAACCTATAACTAGTGTCACAGGAATAATTGAAAACATAGACAGTAGGAACTGTCAGTTTTCTTGTACTTAAGTCGGCATTGTGCCTTTTCTATTTAATTCCGATGCAATTTCTGTGTTTCATCGTCATTAAGGGGGTCAGAGGGATATAGCAAACCTGAAGTGAAGCATCGGAATCTATAACTAGTGTCACAGAAATGGTTCAAAACATAGACAGTAAGAAGAGTCAGTTTTCTTGTACTTAAGTCGGCATTGTGCCTTTTCTATTTAATTCCGATGCAATTTCTGTGTTTCATCGTCAATAAGATGGTCAGAGGGATACAGTAAACCTGAAGTGAAGTATGGGATTCTATAACTAGTGTCACAGCAGTGGTTCGAAACATAGACAGTAAGAAGAGTCAGTTTTCTTGTTCTTAAGTCGGCATTGCGCCTTTTGTATTTATTTCCGATGCAATATCTGTGTTTCATCGTCAATAAGAAGGTCAGAGGGATACAGTAAACCTGAAGTGAAGCACTGGAAACTATAACTAGTGTCACAGGAATGTTTCAAGACATAGACAGTAACAAGAGCCAGTCTTCTTGTACTTGAGTCGGCATTGTGCCTTTTGTAATTAATTCCGATGCAATTTCTGTGTTTCATCGTCAATAAGAAGGTCAGAGGGATACAGTAAATCTGTAGTGAAGCATCGGAATCTAAAACTAGTGCCACAGGAAAGGTTCAAAACATAAACAGTAAGACGAATCAGTTTTCTTGTACATAGGTCGGCATTGTGCCTTTTGTATTTCATTACGATGCAATGTCTGTGTTTCATCGTCAATAAGAAGGTCCGAGGGATACAGTAAACCCGAAGTGTACCATCGGAAACTATAACTAGTGTCACAGGAATGGTTCAAAACTTAGACAGTAGGAAGAGTCAGTTTTCTTGTACTTACGTCGGCATTGTGCCATTTGTATTTAATTCCGATGCTATTTCTGTGTTTCATCGTCAATAAGAAGGTCAGAGGGATACAGTAAACCTGAAGTGAAGCATCGGAACCTATAACTAGTGTCACAGGAAATGTTTCAAAACATAGACAGTAAGAAGAGTCAGTTTTGTTGTACTTAAGTCGGCATTGTGCCTTTTGTATTTAATTCCGATGAAATTTCTGTGTTTCATCGTCAATAAGAAAGTCAGAGGGATACAGTAAACCTGAAGTGAAGCATCGGAATCTATAACTAGTGTCACAGGAATGGTTCACATCATAGACAGTAAGAAGAGTCAGTTTCCTTGTACTTAAGTCAGCATTGTGCCTATTGTATTTAATTCCGATGCAATTTCTGTGTTTCATCGTCAATAAGAAAGTCACAGGGATGCAGTAAACCTGAAGTAAAGCATCGGAATCTATAACTAGTGTCACAGGAATGGTTCAAAAGCATAGACCGTAAGAAGAGTCATTTTTCATCTACTTAGGTCGGCATTGTGCCTTTTGTATTTAATTCCGATGCAATTTCTGTGTTTCATCGTCAATAAGGAGGTCAGAGGGATACAGTAAACCTAAAGTGAAGCATCGGAAACTATATCTAGTGTCACAGGTATGTTTCAAAACATAGACAGTAACAAGAGCCAGTCTTATTGTACTTGAGTCGGCATTGTGCCTTTTGTATTTAATTCCGATGCAATTTCTGTGTTTCATCGTCAATAAGAAGGTCAGAGGGATACAGTAAATCTGTAGTGAAGCATCGGAATCTAAAACTAGTGTCACAGGAATGGTTCAAAACGTAAACAGTAAGAAGAAGCAGTCTTCTTGTACATAAATCGGCATTGTGCCTTTTGTATTTAATTACGATGCAATTTCTGTGTTTCATCGTCAATAAGAAGGTCAGAGGGATACAGTAAACCTGAAGTGTAGCATCGGAAACTATAACTAGTGTCACTGGAATGGTTCAAAACATAGACAGTAGGAAGAGTCAGTTTTCTTGTACTTAAGTCGGCATTGTGCCTTTTGTATTTAATTCCGATGCGATTTCTGTGTTTCGTCGTCAATAAGGAGGTCGGAGGGATACAGTAAACCTGAAGTGAAGCATCGGAATCTATAACTAGTGGCACAGGAATGGTTCAAAGCATAGACAGTAAGAAGAGTCAGCTCTCTTGTACGTAGGTCGGCATTGTGCCTATGTATTTAAATCCGATGCAATTTCTGTGTTTCGTCGTCAATAAGAAGGTCCAAGGGATACAGTAAACCTGAAGTGAAGCATTGGAATCTAAAACCGGTCTCACAGGAAAGGTTCAAAACGTAGACAGCAAGAAGAGCCAGTCTTCTTGTACTTGAGGGTGCATTGTGACTTATCTATTGAATTCCGATGCTATTTCTGTGTTTCATCGTCAATAACAAGGTCAGAGGGATACAGTAAACCTGAAGTGAAGCATCGGAAACTATAACTAGTGTCACAGGAATGGTTCAAAACATAGACACTAAGAAGAGTCAGTTTCCTTCTACTTAAGTCGGCTTTGTGCCTTTTGTATTTAATTCCGATGCAATTTCTGTGTTTCATTGTCAATAAGAAGGTCAGAGGGATACAGTAAACCTGAAGTGAAGCATCGGAATCTATAACTAGTGTCACAGGAATGGTTCAAAACATAGACAGTAAGAAGTGTCAGACTTCTTCTACTTAAGTCGGCATTGTGCCTATCGTATTAATTTCCGATGCAATTTCTGTGTTTCATCGTCCATAAGAAAGTCAGAGGGATACAGTTAACCTGAAGTGAAGCATCGGAATCTATAACTAGTGTCACAGGAATGGTTAAAAACATAGACAGTAGGAAGAGCCACTATTCTTGTACTTGAGACGGCATTGTGCCTTTTGTATTTAATTCCGATGCAATTTCTGTGTTTCATCGTCAATAAGAAGGTAAGAGGGATACAGTAAACCTGAAATGAAGCATCGGAATCTATAACTAGTGTCACAGGAATGGTTCAAAACATAGACAGTAAGAAGAGTCAGTCTTCTTGTACTTAAGTCGGCATTGTGCCTATTGCATTTAATTCCGATGCAATTTCTGTGTTTCATCGTCAATAAGAAAGTCAGACTTATACAGTAAACATGAAGTGAAGCATCTGAATCTATAACTAGTGTCACAGGAATGGTTCAAAACATAGACAGTAAGAAGAGTCAGTGTTCTTGTACTTAAGTCGGCATTGTGAATGTTGTATTTAATTCTGATGCAATTTCTGTGTTTCATCGTCAATAAGAAGGTCAGAGGGATACAGTAAACCTGTAGTGAAGCATCGGAATCTATAACTAGCGCACAGGAATGATTCAAAAGATAGACAGTAAGAAGAGTCAGTTTTCTCGAACTTAGGTCGGCATTTTGCCTTTTGTATTTAATTCCGATGCAATTTCTGTGTTTCGTCGTCAATAAGAAGGTCCAAGGGATACAGTAAACCTGAAGTGAAGGATCGGAATCCAAAACCGGTCTCACAGGAAAGGTTCAAAACGTAGACAGTAAGAAGAGCCAGTCTTCTTGTACTTGAGTCGGCATTGTGCATTTTCTATTGAATTCCGATGCAATTTCTGTGTTTCATCGTCAATAAGAGGGTCAGAGGGATACAGTAAACCTGAAGTGAAGTATCGGAATCTATAACTAGTGTCACAGGAATGGTTCAAATCATAGACAGTAAGAAGAGTCGGTTTTCCTGTACTTAAGTTGGCATTGAGCCTTTTGTATTTAATTCCGATACAATTTCTGTGTTCCATCGTCAATAAGAAGGTCAGAGGGATACAGTAAACCTGAAGTGAAGCATCGGAATCTATAACTAGTGACACAGGAATGGTTCAAAACATAGACAGTAAGAAGAGTCAGTTTTCTTTTACTTAAGTCGGCATTGTGCCTTTTGTATTTAATTCCGATGCAATTTGTGTGTTTCATCGTCAATAAGAAGGTCAGAGTGATACAGTAAACCTGAAGTGAAGCATCGGAATCTCTAACCAGTGCCACAGGAATGGTTCAAATCATAGACAGTAAGAAGAGTCAGTTTTGTTGTACTTAAGTCGGCATTGTGCCATTTGTATTTAATTCCGATGCAATTTCTGTGTTTCATCGTCAATAAGAAGGTCGGAGGGATACAGTAAACCTGAAATGAAGCATCGGAATCTATGACTAGTGTCACAGGAATGGTTCAAACATAGACAGTAAGAAGAGTCAGTTTTCTTGTACTTAAGTCATCATTGTGCATTTTGTAATTAATTCCGGTGATATTTCTGTGTTTCATCGTCAACAAGAAGGTCAGAGTGACACAGTAAACCTGAAGTGAAGCATCGGAATCTATAATTAGTGTCACAGGAATGGTTCAAAACATACACAGTTAGAAGTGTCAGTTTACTTGTACTTAATTCGGCATTGTGCCATTTGTATTTAATTCCGATGCAATTTCTGTGTTTCATCGTCGATAAGAAGGTCAGAGGGATACACTAAACTTGAAGTGAAGCATCGGAATCCATAATTGGTGTCACAGGAATGGTTCAAAACATAGACAGTAGGAAGAGTCAGTTTACTTGTACTTAAGTTGGCATTGTGCCTTTTGTATTTAATTCCGATGCAATTTCTGTGTTTCATCGTCAATAAGAAGGTCAGAGGCATACAGTAAACCTGATGTGAAGCATCGGAATCTATAACTAGTGTCACAGGAATGGTTATAAACATAGACCGTAAGAAGAGTCAGTTTTCTTGTACTTAAGTCGGCATTGTGACTTTTGTATTTAATTCCGATGCAATTTCTGTGTTTCATCGTCAATAAGAAGTTCAGAGGGATACAGTAAACCTGAAGTGAAGCATCGGAATCTATAACTAGTGTCACAGGAATGGTTCAAAACATAGACTGTAAGAAGAGTAAGTTTTCTTGTACTTACGTCAACATTGTGATTTTTGTATTTAATTCCGTTGCAATTTCGGTGTTCCATCGTCAATAAGAAGGTCAGAGGGATACAGTAAACCTGAAGTAAAGCATCGGAATCTATAACTAGTGTCACTGGAATGGTTCAAAACATAGATAGTAAGAAGAGTCAGTCTTCACGTACTTAAGTCGGCATAGTGCCTATTGCATTTAATTCCGATGCAATCTCTGTGTTTCATCGTCAATAAGAAAGTCAGAGGGATACAGTAAACCTCAAGTGAAGCATCAGAATCTATAACTAGTGTCACAGGAGTGGTTCAAAGCATAGACAGTAAGAAGAGTCAGTTTACTTGTACTTAAGTCGGCATTGTGCCTTTTGTATTTAATTCCGATGCAATTTCTCTGTTACATCGTCAATAAGAAGGTAAGAGGGATACAGAAAACCTGAAGTGAAGCATCGGAATCTATAACTAGTGTCACAGGAATGGTTCAAAACGTAGACAGTAAGAAGAGCCAGTCTTCTTGTACTTGAGTCGGCATTGTACCTTTTCTATTGAATTCCGATGCAATTTCTGTGTTTCATCGTCAATAAGAAGGTCAGAGGGATACAGTAAACCTGAAGTGAAGTGCCGGAATCTATAACGAGTGTCACAGGAATGGTTCATACCATAGAGTGTAAGAAGAGTCAGTTTTCTTGTACTTAAGTCGGCATTGTGCCTTTTGTATTTAATTCCGATACAGTTTCTGTGTTTCATCGTCAATAAGAAGGTCAGAGGGATACAGTAAACCTGAAGTGAAGCATCGGAATCTATCACTAGTGTCACAGGAATGGTTCAAGACATAGATTGTAAGAAGGGTCAGTTTTCTTTTACTGAAGTCGGCATTGTGCCTTTTGTATTTAATTCCGTTGCAATATCTGTGTTTCATCGTCAATAACAAGGTCAGAGAGATACAGTAATCCTGAACTGAAGCATAGGAATCTGTAACTAGTGTCACAGGAATGGTTCAAAACATAGACAGTAAGAAGAGTCAGTTTACTTGTACTTAAGTCGGCATTGTGCCTTTTGTATTTAATTCCGATGCAATTTCTGTGTAACATCGTCAATAAGAAGGTCAGAGGGATACAGAAAAACCTTAAGTGAAGCATCGGAATCTATAACTAGTGTCACAGGAATGGTTCAAAACATAGACAGTAAGAAGAGTCAGTTTTCTTGTACTTACGTCAACATTGTGATTTTTGTATTTAATTCCGTTCAATTTCTGTGTTTCATCGTCAATAAGAAGGTCAGAGGGATACAGTAAACCTGAAGTGAAGCATCGGAATCTATAACTAGTGTCACAGGAATGGTTCAAAACATAGACAGTAAGAAGAGTCAGTCTTCATGTACTTAAGTCGGCATTGTGCCTATTGCATTTAATTCCGACGCAATTTCTGTGTTTCATCGTCAATAAGAAAGTCAGAGGGATACAGTAAAACCTGAAGTGAAGCATCAGAATCCATAACTAGTGTCACAGGAATGGTTCAAATCATAGACAGTAAGAAGAGTCAGTTTTCTAATACTTAAGTCGGCATTATGATTTTTGTATTTAATTCCGATGCAATTTCTGAGTTTCATCGTCAACAAGAAGGTCAGAGGGATACAGTAAACCTGAAGTGAAACATCGGAATATATAACTAGTGTCACAGGAATGGTTCAAAGCACAGACAGTAAGAAGAGTCAGTTTTCTTGTACCTAAGTCGGCATTGTGCCTTTTGTATTTAATTCCGATGTAATTTCTGTGTTTCATCATCAGCAAGAAGGTCAGAGGGATACAGTAAACCTGATGTGAAGCATCGGAATCTATAACGAGTGTCACAGGAATTGTTCAAAAGATAGACAGTAAGAAGAAGCAGTTTTCTTGTACTTATATCGGCATTTTGCCTTTTGTATTTAATTCCGATGCAATTTCTGTGTTTCGTCGCCAATACGAAGATCCAAGGGATACAGTAAACCTGAAGTGAAGCATCGGAATCTAAAACCGGTCTCACAGGAAAGGTTCAAAACGTAGACAGTAAGAAGAGCCAGTCTTCTTGTACTTGAGTCGGCATTGTGGCTTTTCTATTGAAATCCGAAGCAATTTCTGTGTTTCATCATCAATAAGAAGGTCAGAGGGATACAGTAAACCTGAAGTGAAGCATCGGAATCTATAACTAGTGTCACAGGAATGGTTCAAAACATAGACAGTAAGAAGGGTCAGATTTCTTTTACTTAAGTCCGCATTGTGCCTATTGTATTTAATTCCGGTGCTATTTCTGTGTTTCATCGTCAATAAGAAGGTCAGAGGGATACAGTAAACCTGAAGTGAAGCATCGGAATCTATAACCAGTGTCACAGGAATGGTTCAAAATATAGACAACAAGAAGAGTCAGTTTTCTTGTACTTCGGTCGGCATTGTGCCTATTGTATTTAATTCCGATGCAATTTCTGTGTGTCGTCGTCAATAAGAAGATCCAAGGGTTACAGTAATCCTGAAGTGAAGCATCGGAGTCTAAAACCAGTCTCACAGGAAAGGTTCAAGACGTAGACAGTAAGAAGAGCAAGTCTTCTTGTACTTGAGTCGGCATTGTGCCTTTTGTATTTAATTCCGTTGCAATCTCTGTGTTTCATCGTCAATAAGAATGTCAGAGGGATACAGTAAACCTGATGTGAAGCATCGGAATCTATAACTAGTGTCACAGGAATGGTTCAAACATAGACAGTAAGAAGAGTCAGTTTTCTTGTACTTAAGTCGGCATTGTGCCTATTGTATTGAATTCCGATGCAATTTCAGTGTTTCATAGTCAATAAGAAGGTCAAGGGATACAGTAAACCAGAAGTGAAGCATCGGAATCCATAACTAGTGTCACAGGAATGGTTCAAAACATAGACTGTAAGAAGATTGAGTTTTCTTGTACTTAAGTCGGCATTGTGCCTTTTGTATTTAATTCCGATGCAATTTCTGTGTTTCATCGTCAATAAAAAGGTCAGAGGGACACAGTAAACCTGAAGTGAAGCATCGGAATCTATAACTAGTGTCACAGGAATATAGACAGTAAGAAGAGTCAGTTTTCTTGTACTTAAGTCGGCATTGTGCCTTTTGCATTTAATTCCGATGAAATTTCTGTGTTTCATCGTCAATAAGAAGGTCGGAGGGATACAGTAAACCCGAAGTGAAGCATCGGAATCTATGATTAGTGTCACAGGAATGCTTCAAAGCATAGACAGTAAGAAGAGTCAGTTTTCTTGCACTTAAGTCATCATTGTGCATTTTGTTATTAATTCCGATGAAATTCCTGTGTTTCATCGTCAACAAGAAGGTCAGAGGCATACAGTAAACCTGAAGTGAAGCATCGGAATCTATAACTAGTGTCACAGGAATGGTTCAAAACATACACAGTAAGAAGATTCAGTTTACTTGTACTTAATTAGGCATTGTGCCTTTTTTATTTAATTCCGATGCAATCTCTGCGTTTCATCGTCAATACGAAGGTTAGAGGGATACACTAAACTTGAAGTGAAGCATCGGAATCCGTAACTAGTGTCACAGGAATGGTTCAAAACATAGACAGTAGGAAGAGTCATTTTACTTGTACTTAAAATGGCCTTGTGCCTTATGTATTTAATTCCGATGCAATTTCTGTGCTTCATCGTCAATAAGAAGGTCAGAGGGATACAGTAAACCTGATGTGAAGCATCGGAATCTATAACTAGTGTCACAGGAATGGTTCAAAACATAGACCGTAAGAAGAGTCAGTTTTCTTGTACTTAAGTCGGCATCATGCCTATTGTATTTAATTCCGATGCAATTTCTGTGTTTCATCGTCAATAAGAAGGTCAGAGGGATACAGTAAACCTGAAGTGAAGCTTCGGAATCTATAACTAGTGTCACAGGAAAGGTTCAAAACATAGACAACAAGAAGAGTTAGTCTTCCTGTACTTAAGTCGGCATTGTGCCTTTTGTATTTAATTCCGATGCAATTTCTATGTTTCATCGTCAATAAGAAGGTCAGAGGGAAACAGTAATCCTGAAGTGAAACATCGGAATCTGTAACTAGTGTCACAGGAATGGTTCAAAGCGTAGACAGTAAGAAGAGTCAGTTTACTTGTGCTTAAGTCGGCATTCTGCCTTTTGTATTTAATTCCGATGCAAATTCTGTGTTTCATCGTCATTAAGATGGTCAGAGGGATACAGAAAAACCTTAGGTGAAGCATCGGAATCTATAACTATTGTCACAGGAATGGTTCAAAACATAGACAGTAAGAAGAATCAGTTTTCTTTTACTTAAGTCGGCATTGTGCCTTTTGTATTTAATTCCGACGCAATATCTGTGTTTCATCGTCAATAATTAGGTCAGAGGGATACAGTAAACCTGAAGTGAAGCATCGGAATCTATAACCAGGGTCACTGAATCGGTTCAAAATATAGACAGGAAGAGGAGTCATTTTTCTGGTACCTAGGTCGGCATTGTGCCTTTTGTATTTAATTCCGATGCAATTTCTGTGTTTCGTCGTCAATAAGAAGGTCCAAGGGATACAGTAAACCTGAAGTGAACCATCGGAATCTAAAACCGGTCCCACGGGAAGGTTCAAGAC
Source organism: Schistocerca americana (assembly GCF_021461395.2). Lineage (NCBI taxonomy): Eukaryota > Metazoa > Arthropoda > Insecta > Orthoptera > Acrididae > Schistocerca > Schistocerca americana. The sequence continues at coordinate 11,082,829 of NC_060121.1, read as the reverse complement.
GTAGACAGTAAGAAGAGCCAGTCTTCTTGTACTTGAGTCGGCATTGTGCCTTTTGTATTGAATTCCGATGCAATTTCTGTGTTTCATCGTCAATAAGAAGGTCAGAGAGATACAGTAAACCTGAAGTGAAGCATCGGAATCCATAACTAGTGTCACAGGAATGGTTCAAAACATAGACAGTAAGAAGAGTCAGTTTTCTAGTACTTAAGTCGGCATTGTGATTTTTGTATTTAATTCCGATGCAATTTCTGAGTTTCATCGTCAACAAGAAGGTCAGAGGGATACAGTAAACCTGAAGTGAAGCATCGGAATATATAACTAGTGTCACAGGAATGGTTCAAAACACAGACAGTAAGAAGAGTCAGTTTTCTTGTACCTAAGTCGGCATTGTTCCTTTTGTATTTCATTCCGATGCAATTTCTTTGTTTCAACATCAGCAAGAAGGTCAGACGGATACAGTAAACCTGAAGTGAAGCATCGGAATCTATAACTAGTGTCACAGGAATGGTTCAAAAGATAGACAGTAAGAGGAGTCAGTTTTTTTGTACTGAAGTCGGCATTTTGCCTTTTGTATTTAATTCCGATGCAATTTCTGTGTTTCGTCGTCAATACGAAGATCCAAAGGATACAGTAAACCTGAAGTGAAGCATCGGAATCTAAAACCGGTCTGACAGGAAAGGTTCAAAGCGTAGACGGTAAGAAGAGCCAGTCTTCTTGTACTTGAGTCGGCATTGTGGCTTTTCTATTGAATTGCGATGCAATTTCTGTGTTTCATCGTCAATAAGAAGGTCAGAGGGATACAGTAAACCTGAAGTGAAGTATCGGAATCTATAACTAGTGTCTTAGGAATGGTTCAAAACATACACAGTAAGAAGAGTCAGTTTACTTGTACTTAATTCGGCATTGTGCCTATTGCATTTAATTCCGATGAAATTTCTGTGTTTCATCGTCAATAAGAAAGTCAGAGGAATACAGTAAACCTGAAGTGAAGCATAAGAATCTATAACTGGTGTCACAGGAATGGTTCAAAGCATAGACAGTAAGAAGAGTCAGTTTTCTTGTACTTAAGTCGGCATTGTGATTTTTGTATTTAAATCCGATGCAATTTCTGTGTTTCATCGTCACCAAGAAGGTCAGAGGGATACAGTAAACCTGAAGTGAAGCATCGGAATCTATAACTAGTGTCACAGGATTGGTTCAAAACACAGACAGTAAGAAGAGTCAGTTTTCTTGTACTTAAGTCGGCATTGTGCCTTTTGTATTTAATTCCGATGCAATTTCTGCGTTTCATCATCAACAAGAATTTCAGAGGGATACAGTAAACCTGAAGTGAAGCATCGGAATCTATAACTAGTGTCCCAGGAATGGTTCAAAAGATAGACAGTAAGAAGAGTCAGTTGTCTTGTACTTAAGTCGGCATTTTACCTTTTGTTTTTAATTCCGATGCAATTTCTGTGCTTCGTCGTCAATAAGAAGATCCAAGGGATACAGTAAACCTGAAGTGAAGCATCGGAATCTAAAACCGGTCTCACAGGAGAGGTTCAAAACGTAGACGGTAAGAAGAGCCAGTCTTCTTGTACTTGAGTCGGCATTGTACCTTTTTTATTGAATTCCGATGCAATTTCTGTGTTTCATCGTCAATAAGAAGGTCAGAGGGATACAGTAAACCTGAAGTGAAGTATCGGAATCTATAACGAGTGTCACAGGAATGGTTCAAACCATAGACTGTAAGAAGAGTCAGTTTTCTTGTACTTAAGTCGGCATTGTGCCTTTTGTATTTAATTCCGATACAGTTTCTGTGTTTCATCGTCAATAAGAAGGTCAGAGGGATACAGAAAAACCTGAAATGAAGCATCGGAATCTATCACTAGTGTCACAGGAATGGTTCAAAACATAGACAGTAAGAAGGGTCAGTTTTCTTTTACTTAAGTCGGCATTGTGCCTTTTGTATTTAATTCCGTTGCAATATCTGTGTTTCATCGTCAATAAGAAGGTCAGAGAGATACAGTAATACTGAACTGAAGCATAGGAATCTGTAACTAGTGTCACAGGAATGGTTCAAAACATAGACAGTAAGAAGAGTCATTTTACTTGTACTTAAGTCGGCATTGAGCCTTTTGTATTTTATTCCGATGCAATATCTGTGTAACATCGTCAATAAGAAGGTCAGAGGGATACAGAAAAACCTTAAGTGAAGCATCGGAATCTATAACTAGTGTCACAGGAATGGTTCAAAAGATAGACAGTAAGAAGAGTCAGTTTTCTTGTACTTACGTCAACATTGTGATTTTTGTATTTAATTCCGTTCCATTTCTGTGTTTCATCGTCAATAAGAAGGTCAGAGGGATACAGTAAACCTGAAGTGAAGCATCGGAATCTATAACTAGTGTCACAGGAATGGTTCAAAGCATAGACAGTAAGAAGAGTCAGTCTTCATGTACTTAAGTCGGCATTGTGCCTATTGCATTTAATTCCGACGCAATTTCTGTGTTTCATCGTCAATAAGAAGGTCAGAGGGATACAGTAAACCTGAAGTGAAGCATCGGAATCTATAACCAGTGTCACTGAATCGGTTCAAAACATAGACAGGAAGAAGAGTCATTTTTCTTGTACCTAGGTCGGCATTGTGCCTTTTGTATTTAATTCCGATGCAATTTCTGTGTTTCGTCGTCAATAAGAAGGTCCAAGGGATACAGTAAACCTGAAGTGAACCATCGGAATCTAAAACCGGTCCCACGGGAAGGTTCAAGACGTAGACAGTAAGAAGAGCCAGTCTTCTTGTACTTGAGTCGGCATTGTGCCTTCTGTATTGAATTCCGATGCAATTTCTGTGTTTCATCGTCAATAAGAAGGTCAGAGGGATACAGTAAACCTGAAGTGAAGCATCGGAATCCATAACTAGTGTCACAGGAATGGTTCAAAACACAGACAGTAAGAAGAGTCAGTTTTCTTGTACCTAAGTCGGCATTGTTCCTTTTGTATTTAATTCCGATGCAATTTCTTTGTTTCAACATCAGCAAGAAGGTCAGACGGATACAGTAAACCTGAAGTGAAGCATCGGAATCTATAACTAGTGTCACAGGAATGGTTCAAAAAATAGACAGTAAGAGGAGTCAGTTCTTTTGTACTGAAGTCGGCATTTTGCCCTTTGTATTTAATTCCGATGCAATTTCTGTGTTTCGTCGTCAATACGAAGATCCAAGGGATACAGTAAACCTGAAGTGAAGCATCGGAATCTAAAACCGGTCTGACAGGAAAGGTTCAAATCGTAGACAGTAAGAAGAGCCAGTCTTCTTGTACTTGAGTCGGCATTGTGGCTTTTCTATTGAATTCCGATGCAATTTCTGTGTTTCATCGTCAATAAGAAGGTCAGAGGGATACAGTAAACCTGAAGTGAAGTATCGGAATCTATAACTAGTGTCTTAGGAATGGTTCAAAACATACACAGTAAGAAGAGTCAGTTTACTTGTATTTAATTCGGCATTGTGCCTTTTGTATTTAATTCCGATACAATTTCTGTATTTCATCGTCAATAAGAAGGTCTGAGGGATACAATAAACTTGAAGTGAGGCATCGGAATCCATAACTAGTGTCACAGGAATGGTTCAAAACATAGACAGTAAGAAGAGTCAGTTTACTTGTACTTAAGTTGGCTTTGTGCCTTTTGTATTTAATTCCGATGCAATTTCTATGTTTCATCGTCAATAAGAATGTCAGAGGGATACAGAAAATATGATGTGAAGCATCGGAATCTATAACTAGTGTCACAGGAATGGTTCAAAACATAGACAGTAAGAAGAGTCAGTTTACTTGTACTTAAGTCGGCATTGTGCCTTTTGTATTTAATTCCGATGCAATTTCTGTGTTACATCGTCAATAAGAAGGTCAGAGGGATACAGAAAAACCTTAAGTGAAGCATCGGAATCTGTAACTAGTGTCACAGGAATGGTTCAAAACATAGACAGTAAGAAGAGTCAGTTTTCTTGTACTGACGTCAACATTGTGATTTTTGTATTTAATTCCGTTGCAATTTCTGTGTTCCATCGCCAATAAGAAGGTCAGAGGGATACAGTAAACCTGAAGTGAAGCATCGGAATCTATAAGTAGTGTCACACGAATGGTTCAAAACATAGACAGTAAGAAGAGTCAGTCTTCATGTACTTAAGTCGGCATTGTGCCTATTGCATTTAATTCCGATGCAATTTCTGTGTTTCATCGTCAATAAGAAAGTCAGAGGGATACAGTAAACCTGAAGTGAAACATCAGAATCTATAACTGGTGCCACAGGAATGGTTCAAAGCATAGACAGTAAGAAGAGTCAGTTTTCTTGTACTTAAGTCGGCATTGTGATTTTTGTATTTAAATCCGATGCAATTTCTGTGTTTCATCGTCACCAAGAAGGTCAGAGCGATACAGTAAACCTGAAGTGAAGCATCGGAATCTATAACTAGTGTCACAGGATTGGTTCAAAACACAGACAGTAAGAAGAGTCAGTTTTCTAGTACTTAAGTCGGCATTGTGCCTTTTGTATTTAATTCCGATGCAATTTCTGCGTTTCATCATCAACAAGAATTTCAGAGGGATACAGTAAACCTGAAGTGAAGCATCGGAATCTATAACTAGTGTCACAGGAATGGTTCAAAAGGTAGACAGTAAGAAGAGTCAGTTTTCTTGTACTTAAGTCGGCATTTTACCTTTTGTTTTTAATTCCGATGCAATTTCTGTGCTTCGTCGTCAATAAGAAGATCCAAGGGATACAGTAAACCTGAAGTGAAGCATCGGATTCTAAAACCGGTCTCACAGGAGAGCTTCAAAACGTAGACGGTAAGAAGAGCCAGTCTTCTTGTACTTGAGTCGGCATTATACCTTTTTTATTGAATTCCGATGCAATTTCTGTGTTTCATCGTCAATAAGAAGGTCAGAAGGATACAGTAAACCTGAAGTGAAGTATCGAAATCTATAACGAGTGTCACAGGAATGGTTCAAACCATAGACTGTAAGAAGAGTCAGTTTTCTTGTACTTAAGTCGGCATTGTGCCTTTTGTATTTAATTCCGTTGCAATATCTGTGTTTCATCGTCAATAAGAAGGTCAGAGAGATACAGTAATCCTGAACTGAAGCATAGGAATCTGTAACTAGTGTCACAGGAATGGTTCAAAGCATAGACAGTAAGAAGAGTCAGTCTTCATGTACTTAAGTCGGCATTGTGCCTATTGCATTTAATTCCGATGCAATTTCTGTGTTTCATCGTCAATACGAAAGTCAGAGGGATACAGTAATCCTCAAGTGAAGCATCAGAATCTATAACTAGTGTCACAGGAATGGTTCAAAGCATAGACAGTAAGAAGAGTCAGTTTTCTTGTACTTAAGTCGGCATTGTGATTTTTGTATTTAATTCCGATGCAATTTCTGAGTTTCATCGTCAACAAGAAGGTCAGAGGGATACAGTAAATCTGAAGTGAAACATCGGAATATATAACTAGCGTCACAGGAATGGTTCAAAGCACAGACAGTAAGAAGAGTCAGTTTTCTTGTACCTGAGTCGGCATTGTGCCTTTTGTATTTAATTCCGATGCAATTTCTGTGTTTCATCATCAGCAAGAAGGTCAGAGGGATACAGTAAACCTGAAGTGAAGCATCGGAATCTATAACTAGTGTCACAGGAATGGTTCAAAAGATAGACAGTAAGGAGAAGCAGTTTTCTTGTACTTAAGTCGGCATTTTGCCTTTTGTATTTAATTCCGATGCAATTTCTGTGTTTCGTCGTCAATACGAAGATCCAAGGGATACAGTAAACCTGAAGTGAAGCATCGGAATCTAAAACCGGTCTCACATTAAAGGTTCAAAACGTAGACAGTAAGAAGAGCCAGTCTTCTTGTACTTGAGTCGGCATTGTGGCTTTTCTATTGAATTCCGATGCAATTTCTGTGTTTCATCGTCAATAAGAAGGTCAGAGGGATACAGTAAACGTGAAGTGAAGTATCGGAATCTATAACTAGTGTCACAGGAATGGTTCAAAACATAGACAGTAAGAAGGGTCAGATTTCTTTTACTTAAGTCGGCATTGTGCCTTTTGTATTTAATTCCGGTGCTATTTCTGTGTTTCATCGTCAATAAGAAGGTCAGAGGGATACAGTAAACCTGAAGTGAAGCATCGGAATCTATAACCAGTGTCACAGGAATGGTTCAAAATATAGACAGCAAGAAGTGTCAGTTTTCTTGTACTTAGGTCGGCATTGTGCCTATTGTATTTAATTTCGATGCAATTTCTGTGTGTCGTCGTCAATAAGAAGATCCAAGGGATACAGTAATCCTGAAGTGAAGCATCGGAGTCTAAAACCGGTCTCACAGGAAAGGTTCAAGACGTAGACAGTAAGAAGAGCCAGTCTTCTTGTACTTGAGTCGGCATTGTGCCTTTTGTATTGAATTCCGATGCAATTTCTTTGTTTCATCGTCAATAAGAAGGTGGGAGGGATACAGTAAACCTGAAGTGAAGCATCGGAATCTATAACTAGTGTCTTAGAAATGGTTCAAAACATACACAGTAAGAAGAGTCAGTTTACTTGTCCTTAATTCGGCATTGAGCCTTTTTTATTTAATTCCGGTACAATTTCTGTGTTTCATCGTCTATAAGAATGTCAGAGGGATACAGTAAACCTGATGTCAAGCATCGGAATCTATAACTAGTGTCACAGGAATGGTTCAAAACATAGACAGTAAGAAGAGTCAGTTTACTTGTACTTAAGTTGGCATTGTGCCTTTTGTATTTAATTCCGATGCAATTTCTGTGTTTCATCGTCTATAAGAATGTCAGAGGGATACAGTAAACCTGATGTCAAGCATCGGAATCTATAACTAGTGTCACAGGAATGGTTCAAACATAGACAGTAAGAAGAGTCAGTTTTCTTGTACTTAAGTCGGCATTGTGCCTATTGTATTGAATTCCGATGCAATTTCAGTGTTTCATCGTCAATAAGAAGGTCAAGGGTACAGTATACCAGAAGTGAAGCATCGGAATCCATAACTAGTGTCACAGGAATAGTTCAAAACATAGACAGTAAGAAGATTGAGTTTTCTTGTACTTAAGTCGGCATTGTGCCTTTTGTATTTAATTCCGATGCAATTTCTGTGTTTCATCGTCAATAAGAAGGTCAGAGGGATACAGTAAACCTGAAGTGAAGCATCGGAATCTATAACTAGTGTCACAGGAATATAGACAGTAAGAAGAGTCAGTTTTCTTGTACTTAAGTCGGCATTGTGCCTTTTGCATTTAATTCCGATGAAATTTCTGTGTTTCATCGTCAATAAGAAGGTCGGAGAGATACAGTAAACCTGAAGTGAAGCATCGGAATCTATGACTAGTGTCACAGGAATGGTTCAAAACATAGACAGTAAGAAGAGTCAGATTTCTTGTACTTAAGTCATCATTGTGCATTTTGTTATTAATTCCGATGAAATTCCTGTGTTTCATCGTCAACAAGAAGAACAGAGGCATACAGTAAACCTGAATTGAAGCATCGGAATCTATAATTAGTTTCACAGGAATGGTTCAAAACATACACAGTAAGAAGAGTCAGTTTACTTGTACTTAATTCGGCATTGTGCCTTTTGTATTTAATTTCGATACAATTTCTGTATTTCATCGTCAATAAGAAGTTCAGAGGGATACAATAAACTTGAAGTGAGGCATCGGAATCCATAACTAGTGTCACAGGAATGGTTCAAAGCATAGACAGTAAGAAGAGTCAGTTTACTTGTACTTAAGTTGGCATTGTGCCTTTTGTATTTAATTCCGATGCAATTTCTGTGTTTCATCGTCAATAAGAATGTCAGAGGGATACAGTAAACCTGATGTGAAGCTTCGGAATCTATAACTAGTGTCACAGGAATGGTTCAAACATAGGCAGTGAGAAGAGTCAGTTTTCCTGTACTTAAGTCGGCATTGTGCCTATTGTATTGAATTCCGATGCAATTTCAGTGTTTCATCGTCAATAAGAAGGTCAAGGGATACAGTGAACCAGAAGTGAAGCATCGGAATCCATAACTAGTGTCACAGGAATGGTTCAAAACATAGACAGTAAGAAGATTGAGTTTTCTTGTACTTAAGTCGGCATTGTGCCTTTTGTATTTAATTCCGATGCAATTTCTGTGTTTCATCGTCAATAAGAAGGTCAGAGGGATACAGTAAACCTGAAGTGAATCATCGGAATCTATAACTAGTGTCACAGGAATATAGACAGTAAGAAGAGTCAGTTTTCTTGTACTTAAGTCGGCATTGTGCTTTTTGCATTTAATTCCGATGAAATTTCTGTGTTTCATCGTCAATAAGAAGGTCGGAGGGATACAGTAAACCTGAAGTGAAGCATCGGTATCTATGACTAGTGTCACAGGAATGGTTCAAAGCATAGACAGTAAGAAGAGTCAGTTTTCTTGTACTTAAGTCATCATTGTGCATTTTGTTATTAATTCCGATGAAATTCCTGTGTTTCATCGTCAACAAGAAGGTCAGAGGCATACAGTAAACCTGAAGTGAAGCATCGGAATCTATAACTATTGTCACAGGATCGGTTCAAAACATACACAGTAAGAAGAGTCAGTTTACTTGTACTTAATTCGGCATTGTGCCTTTTTTATTTAATTCCGATGCAATTTCTGTGTTTCATCGTCAATAAGAAGGTCAGAGGGATACAGTAAACCTGAAGTGAAGCTTCGGAATCTATAAGTAGTGTCACAGGAAAGGTTCAAAACATAGACAACAAGAAGAGCTAGTCTTCCTGTACTTAAGTCGGCATTGTGCTGTTGTGTTTAATTCCGATGCAATTTCTATGTTTCATCGTTAATAAGAAGGTCAGAATGATACAGTAATTCTGAAGTGAAGCATCGGAATCTGTAACTAGTGTCACAGGAATGGTTTAAAACATAGACAGTAAGAAGAGTCAGTTTACTTGTGCCTAAGTCGGCATTCTGCCTTTTGTATTTAATTTCGATGCAATTTCTGTGTTTCATCGTCATTAAGATGGTCAGAGGGATACAGAAAAACCTTAGGTGAAGCATCGGAATCTATAACTATTGTCACAGAAATGGTTCAAAACGTAGACAGTAAGAAGAGTCAGTTTTCTTTTACTTAAGTCGGCATTGTGCCTTTTGTATTTAATTCCGACCCAATTTCTGTGTTTCATCGTCAATAAGAAGGTCAGAGGGATACAGTAAACCTGAAGTGAAGCATCGGAATCTATAACCAGTGTCACTGAATCGGTTCAAAACATAGACAGTAAGAAGAGTCATTTTTCTTGTACTTAGGTCGGCATTGTGCCTTTTGTATTTAATTCCGATGCAATTTCTGTGTTTCGTTGTCAATAAGAAGTTCCAAGGGATACAGTAAACCTGAAGTGAACCATCGGAATCTAAAACCGGTCCCACGGGAAAGTTCAAGACGTAGACAGTAAGAAGAGCCAGTCTTCTTGTACTTGCGTCGGCATTGTGCCTTTTGTATTGAATTCCGATGCAATTTCTGTGTTTCATCATTAATAAGAAGGTCAGAGGGATACAGTAAACCTGAAGTGAAGCATCGGAATCCATAACTAGTGTCACAGGAATGGTTCAAAACATAGACAGTAGGAAGAGTCAGTTTTCTAGTACTTAAGTCGGCATTGTGATTTTTGTATTTAATTCCGAAGCAATTTCTGTGTTTCATCGTCAACAAGAGGGTCAGAGGGATACAGTAAACCTGAAGTGAAGCATCGGAATATATAACTAGTGTCACAGGAATGGTTCAAAACACAGACAGTAAGAAGAGTCAGTTTTCTTGTACCTAAGTCGGCATTGTTCCTTTTGTATTTAATTCCGATGCAATTTCTGTGTTTCGTCGTCAATACGAAGATCCAAGGGATGCAGTAAACCTGAAGTGAAGCATCGGAATCTAAAACCGGTCTGACAGGAAAGGTTCAAAACGTAGACAGTAAGAAGAGCCAGTCTTCTTGTACTTGAGTCGGCATTGTGGCTTTTCTATTGAATTCCGATGCAATTTCTGTGTTTCATCGTCAATAAGAAGGTCAGAGGGATACAGTAAACCTGAAGTGAAGTATCGGAATCTATAACTAGTGTCTTAGGAATGGTTCAAAACATACACAGTAAGAAGAGTCAGTTTACTTGTACTTAATTCGGCATTGTGCCTTTTGTATTTAATTCCGATACAATTTCTGTATGTCATCGTCAATAAGAAGGTCAGAGGGATACAATAAACTTGAAGTGAAACATCGGAATCCATAACTACTGTCACAGGAATGGTTCAAAACATAGACAGTAAGAAGAGTCAGTTTACTTGTACTTAAGTTGGCATTGTGCCTTTTGTATTTAATTCCGATGCAATTTCTGTGTTTCATCGTCAATAAGAATGTCAGAGGGATACAGTAAACCTGATGTGAAGCATCGGAATCTATAACTAGTGTCACAGGAATGGTTCAAACATAGACAGTAAGAAGAGTCAGTTTTCTTGTACTTAAGTCGGCATTGTGCCTATTGTATTGAATTCCGATGCAATTTCAGTGTTTCATCGTCAATAAGGTCAGAGGGATACAGTAAACCAGAAGTGAAGCATCGGAATCCATAACTAGTGTCACAGGAATGGTTCAAAACATAGACAGTAAGAAGATTCAGTTTTCTTGTACTTAAGTCGGCATTGTGCCTTTTGTATTTAATTCCGATGCAATTTCTGTGTTACATCGTCAATAAGAAGGTCAGAGGGATACAGTAAACCTGAAGTGAAACATCGGAATCTATAACTAGTGTCACAGGAATATAGACAGTAAGAAGAGTCAGTTTTCTTGTACTTAAGTCGGCATTGTGCTTTTTGCATTTAATTCCGATGAAATTTCTGTGTTTCATCGTCAATAAGAAGGTCGGAGGGATACAGTAAACCTGAAGTGAAGCATCGGAATCTATGACTATTGTCACAGGAATGGTTCAAAGCATAGACAGTAAGAAGAGTCAGTTTTCTTGTACTTAAGTCATCACTGTGCATTTTGTTATTAATTCCGATGAAATTCCAGTGTTTCATCGTCAACAAGAAGGTCAGAGGCATACAGTAAACCTGAAGTGAAGTATCGGAATCTATAACTAGTGTCTTAGGAATGGTTCAAAACATACACAGTAAGAAGAGTCAGTTTACTTGTACTTAATTCGGCATTGTGCCTTTTGTATTTAATTCCGATACAATTTCTGTATTTCATCGTCAATAAGAAGGTCAGAGGGATACAATAAACTTGAAGTGATGCATCGGAATCCATAACTAGTGTCACAGGAATGGGTCAAAACATACACAGTAAGAAGAGTCAGTGTGCTTGTACTTAATTCGGCATTGTGCCTTTTTTATTTAATTCCGATGCAATCTCTGTGTTTCATCGTCAATACGAAGGTCAGAGGGATACACTAAACTTGAAGTGAAGCATCGGAATCCGTAACTAGTGTCACAGGAATGGTTCAAAACATAGACAGTAAAAAGGGTCATTTCACTTGTACTTAAGTTGGCCTTGTGCCTTATGTATTTAATTCCGATGCAATTTCTGTGTTTCATCGTCAATAAGAAGGTCAGAGGGATACAGTAAACCTGATGTGAAGCATCGGAATCTATAACTAGTGTCACAGGAATGGTTCAAAACGTAGACCGTAAGAAGAGTCAGTTTTCTTGTACTTAAGTCGGCATCATGCCTTTTGTATTTAATTCCGATGCAATGTCTGTGTTTCATCGTCAATAAGAAGGTCAGAGGGATACAGTAAACCTGAAGTGAAGCTTCGGAATCTATAACTAGTGTCACAGGAAAGGTTCAAAACATAGACAACAAGAAGAACTAGTCTTCCTGTACTTAAGTCAGCATTGTGCCTTTTGTATTTAATTCCGATGTAATTTCTGTGTTTCATCGTCAATAAGAAGGTCAGAGGGAAGCAGTAATCCTGAAGTGAAGCATCGGAATCTGTAACTAGTGTCACAGGAATGGTTCTAAACATAGACAGTAAGATGGGTCAGTTTACTTGTGCTTTAGTCGGCATTCTGCCTTTTGTATTTAATTCCGATGCAATTTCTGTGTTTCATCGTCATTAAGATGGTCAGAGGGATACAGAAAAACCTTAGGTGAAGCATCGGAATCTATAACTATTTTCACAGGAATGGTCCAAAACATAGACAGTAAGAAGAGACAGTTTTCTTTCACTTAAGTCGGCATTGTGCCTTTTGTATTTAATTCCGACGCAATTTCTGTGTTTCATCGTCAATAAGATGGTCAGAGGGATACAGTAAACCTGAAGTGAAGCATCGGAATCTATAACCAGTGTCACTGAATCGGTTCAAAACATAGACAGTAAGAAGAGTCATTTTTCTTGTACTTAGGTCGGCATTGTGCCTTTTGTATTTAATTCCGATGCAATTTCTGTGTTTCGTCGTCAACAAGAAGGTCCAAGGGATACAGTAAACCTGAAGTGAACCATCGGAATCTGAAACCGGTCCCACGGGAAGGTTCAAGACGTAGACCGTAAGAAGAGCCAGTCTTCATGTACTTGAGTCGGCATTGTGCCTTTTGTATTGAATTCCGATGCAATTTCTGTGTTTCATCGTCAATAAGAAGGTCAGAGGGATACAGTAAACCCGAAGTGAAGCATCGGAATCCATAACTAGTGTCACAGGAATGGTTCAAAACATAGACAGTAAGAAGAGTCAGTTTTCTAGTACTTAAGTCGGCATTGTGATTTTTGTATTTAATTCCGATGCAATTTCTGAGTTTCATCGTCAACAAGAAGGTCAGAGGGATACAGTAAACCTGAAGTGAAGCATCGGAATATATAACTAGTGTCACAGGAATGGTTCAAAACACAGACAGTAAGAAGAGTCAGTTTTCTTGTACCTAAGTCGGCGTTGTTCAATTTGTATTTAATTCCGATGCAATTTCTGTGTTTCAACATCAGCAAGAAGGTCAGACGGATACAGTAAACCTGAAGTGAAGCATCGGAATCTTTAACTAGTGTCACAGGAATGGTTCAAAAGATAGACAATAAGAAGATTCAGTTTTCTTGTACTTAAGTCGGCATTGTGCCTTTAGCATTTTATTCCGATGAAATTTCTGTGTTTCATCGTCAATAAGAAGGTCGGAGGGATACAGTAAACCTGAAGTGAGGCATCGGAATCTATAACTAGTGTCACAGGAATGGTTCGAAACATAGACAGTAAGAAGATTCAGTTTTCTTGTACTTAAGTCGGCATTGTGCCTTTAGCATTTTATTCCGATGAAATTTCTGTGTTTCATCGTCAATAAGAAGGTCGGAGGGATACAGTAAACCTGAAGTGAAGCATCGGAATCTGTAAGTAGTGTCACAGAAATGGTTCAAAACATAGACAAAAAGAAGAGTCAGTTTACTTGTGCTTAAGTCGGCATTCTGCCTTTCGTATTTAATTCCGATGCCATTTCTGTGTTTCGTCGTCAATAAGAAGGTCCAAGGGATACAGTAAACCTGAAGTGAACCACCGGAATCTAAAACAGGTCCCACGGGAAGGTTCAAGACGTAGACAGTAAGAAGAGCCAGTCTTCTTGTACTTGAGTCGGCATTGTGCCTTTTGTATTGACTTCCGATGCAATTTCTGTGTTTCATCGTCAATAGGAAGGGCAGAGGGATACAGTAAACCTGAAGTGAAGCATCGGAATCCGTAACTAGTGTCACAGTAATGGTTCAAAACATAGACAGTAAGAAGAGTCAGTTTTCTTGTACTTAAGTCGGTATTGTGCTTTTGTATTTAATTCCGAAGCAATTTCTGTGTTTCATCGTCAATAAGGAGGTCAGAGGGATACAGTAAACCTGAAGTGAAGCATCGGAATCTATAACTAGTGTCACAGGAATGATTCAAACATAGACAGTAAGATGAGTCAGCTTTCTTGTACTTAAGTCGGCATAGTGCCTTTTGCATTTAATTCCGATGAAATTTCTGTGTTTCATCTTCAATAAGAAGGTCAGAGCGATACAGTAAACCTGAAGTGAAGCATCGGAATCTATAACTAGTGTCACAGGAACGGTTCAAGACATAGACAGTAAGATAAGTCAGTTTTCTTGTACTTAAGTCATCATTTTCCCTTTCGTAATTAATTCCGATGAAATTTCTGAGTTTCATCGTCAATAAGAAGGTCAGAGGGATACAGCAAACCTGAAGTGAAGCATCGGAATCTATAACTAGTGTCAAAGGAATGGTTCAAAACATGTGTGTTGGGGTTTATGGGCGCTCAACATCGAGGTCATCAGCGCCCTGGTTCAAAACATACACAGTAAGAAGAGTCAGTTTACTTGTACCTAATTCGGCGTTGTCCTTTTTGTATGTAAATCCGATGCAATTTCTGTGTTTCATCGTCAATAAGAAGGTCAGAGGGATACAGTAGACCTGATGTGAAGCATCGGATTCTATAACTAGTGTCACAGGAATGGTTCAAAACATAGACAGCCAGAAGAGTCAGTTTTCTTGTACTTAAGTCAGCATTGTGCGTTTTGTATTTAATTCTGATGCAATTTCTGTGTTTCATCGTCAATACGAAGGTCAGAGGGATACAGTAAACCTGAAGTGAGGCATCGGAATCTATAACTAGTGTCACAGGAAAGGTTCAAAACATAGACACTAAGAAGAGTCAGTCTTCTTGTACTTAAGTCAGCATTGAGCTTTTGTATTTAATTCCGATGCAATATCTGTGTTTCATCGTCAATAAGAAGGTCAGAGGGATACAGTAATCCTGAAGTGACGCATCGGAATCTGTAACTAGTGTCACAGGATTGGTTCAAAACATAGACAGTAAGAAGTGTCTGTTTACTTGTACTTAAGTCGGCATTGTGCCTTTTGTATTTAATTCCGATGCAATTTCTGTGTTTCATCGTCAATAAGAAGGTCAGAGGGATACAGTAAACCTGAAGTGAAGCATCGGGATCTATAACTAGAGTCACAGGAATGGTTCAGAACTTAGACAGTAAGAAGAGTCAGTTTCCTTGTACTTATGTCGGCGTTGTGGCCTATGTATTTTTAATTCCGATGCAATTTCTGTGTTTCATCGTCAATAAGACGGTCCGAGGGATACAGTAAACCTGAAATGAAGCATCAGAATCTGTAACTAATGTCACAGGAAAGGTTCAAAACATAGACAGTAAGAAGAGTCTGTTTTTTTGTACATAAGTCGGCATTGTGCCTTTTCTATTTAATTCCGATGCAATTTCTGTGTTTCATCGTCAATAAGAAGGTCGGAGGGATACAGTCAACCTGAAGTGAAGCATCGGAATCTATAACTAATGTCACAGGAATGGTTCAAAACATAGACAGTAAGTAGAGTCAGTTTTCTTGTACTTAAGTCGGCATTGTGCCTTTTGTATTTAATTCCGGTGCAATTTCTGTGTTTCATCGTCAATAAGAAGGTCCATGGGATATAGTAAACCTGAAGTGATGCATCGGAATCCATAACTAGTGTCACAGGAATGGTTCAAAACATGGACAGTAAGAAGAGTCAGTCTTCTAGTACTTAAGTCGGCATTGTGCCTTTTCTATTTAATTCCGATGCAATTTCTGTGTTTCATCGTCAATAAGAAGGTCAGAGGGATACACTAAACCTGAAGTGTAGCAACGGAATCTATAACTAGTGTCACAGGAATGGTTCAAAGCGTAGACAGTAAGATGAGCCAGCCCTCTTGTACTTTAGTCGGCATTGTGATTTTTGTACTTAATTACGATGAAATTGCTGTGTTTCATCGTCAATAAGAAGGTCAGAAGGATACAGTAAACCTGAAGTGAAGCATCGGAATCTATAACTAGTTTCACAGGAATGGTTCAAAACATAGACAGTAAGAAGAGTCCGTTTTCTTGTATTTAAGTCGGCATTGTGGATTTTCTATTTAATACCGATGCAATTTCTGTGTTTCATCGTCAATAAGAAGGTCAGAGGGATACAGTAAACCTGAAGTGAAACATCGGAATCTATAACTAGTGACACAGGAATGGTTCAAAACATAGACAGTAACAGGAGTCAGTGTTCTTGTACTTAAGTCGGCATTGTGCCCTTTTTATAGAATACCATTTCAATTTCTGTGTTTCATCGCCTATAAGAAGGTCAGAGGGATACAGTAAACCTGAAGTGAAGCATCGGAATCTATAACTAGAGCCACAGGAATGGTTTAAAACATAGACAGTAAGAAGAGTCAGTTTTCTTGTACTTAAGTCGGCATTGCACGTTTTCTATTTAATTCCGATGCAATTTCTGTGTTTCATCGTCAATAGGAAAGTCAGAGGGATACAGTAAACCTGAAGTGAAGCATCGGAATCTATAACTAGTGTCGCAGGAGTGGTTCAAAACACAGACAGTAAGATGAATCAGTTTTCTTGTTCTTAAGTCGGCATTGTGCCATTTGTATTTAATTCCGATGCAATTTCTGTGTTTCATCGTCAATAAGAAGGTCAGAGGCATACAGTAAACCTGAAGTGAAGCATCGGAAACTATAACTAGTGTCACAGGAATGGTTCAAAACATAGACAGTAAAAAGAGTCAGAGTTCTTGTACTTATGCCGGCATTGTGCCTTTTCAATTTAATTCTGATGCTATTTTTGTGTTTCCTCGTCAATAAGAATGTCAGAGGGATACAGTAAACCTGAAGAGAAGCAACGGAATCTATAACTAGTGTCACAGGAATGGTTCAAATCATAGACAGTAAGATGAGCCAGCCTTCTTGTACTTGAGTCGGCATAGTGCATTTTGTATTTAATTCCGATGCAATTTCTGTGTTTCATCGCCAACAAGTAGGTCAGAGTAATACAGTGAACCTGAAGTGAAGCATCGGAATCTATAACTAGTGTCACAGGAATGGTTCAAACATAGACAGTAAGAAGAGCCACTCTTCTTGTACTTGATTCGGCATTGTGCCTTTTGTATTTAATTCCGATGCAATTTCTGTGTTTCATCGTCAATAAGAAGGTCAGAGGGATACAGTAAACCTTAAGTGAAGCATCGGAATCTATAACTAGTGTCACAGGAAAGGTTCAAAACATAGACAGTAAGAAGAGTCAGTCTTCTTGTACTTAAGTCGGCATTGTTCCTATTGGATTTAATTCCGATGCTATTTCTGTGTTTCATCGTCAATAAGACAGTCAGAGGGATACAGTAAACCTGAAGTGAAGCATCGGAATCTATAACTAGAGTCACAGGATCGGTTCAAAACATATACAGTAAGAAGAGTCAGTCTTCTTGTACTTAAGTCGGCATTGTTCCTATTGCATTTAATTCCGATAAAATTTCTGTGTTTCATCGTCAATAAGAAAGTCAGAGGGATACAGTAAACCTGAAGTGAAGCATCGGAATCTATAACTAGTGTCACAGGAATGGTTCAAAACATAGACAGAAAGAAGAGTCAGTTTTCTTGTACTTAAGTCGGGATTGTGCCTTTTCTATTTAATTCTGATGCATTGTCTGTGTCTCGTCGTCAACAATAAGGTCAGAGGGTTACAGTAAACCTGAAGTGAAGCATCGGAATCTATTACTAGTGTCACAGGAACGGTTCAAAGCAAAGACAGTAAGAAGAGTCAGTTTTCATGTACTTATGTCGGCATTGTGCCTTTTGTATTTAATTCCGATGAAATTTCTGTGTTTCATCGCGAATAAGAAGGTCATAGGAATACAGTAAACCTGATGTGAAGCATCGGAATCTATAACTAGTGTCACAGGAATTTTTCAAAACATAGACAGTAAGAAGAGTCAGTCTTCTTGTACTTAAGTCGGCATTGTGCCTTTTGTATTTAATTCCGATGCAATTTCTGTGTTTCATCGTCAATATGAAGGTCAGAGGGATACAGTAAACCTGAGGTGAAGCATCGGAATCTATAACTAGTGTCACAGGAATGGTTCAAAATATAGACAGTAAGGTGTGTCAGTTTTCTTGTACTTAAGTCGGCATTGTGATTTTTGTATTTAATTCCGATGCAATTTCTGTGTTTCATTGTCAATAAGAAGGTCAGAGGAATACAATAAACCTTAAGTGAAGCATCGGAATCTATATCTAGTGTCAGAGGAATGGTTCAAACATAGACAGTAAGAAGAGCCAGTTTTCTCGTACCTAAGTCGGCATTGTGCCTTTTGTATAGAATTTCGATGTAAATTCTGTGTTTCATCGTCAATAAGAAGATCAGAGGGATACAATAAACCTGAAGTGAGGCTTCGGAATCTATAACTAGTGTCACAGGAATGGTTCAACACATAGACAGTAAGAAGAGTCAGTTTTCTTGTACTTAAGTCGGCATTGTGCCTTTTGTATAGAATTCCGATGCAATTTCTGTGTTTCATTGTCAATAAGAAGGTCAGAGGGATACAATAAACCTGAAGTGAAGCTTCGGAATCTATAACTAGTGTCACAGGAATGGTTCAACACATAGACAGTAAGAAGAGTCAGTTTTCTTGTACTTAAGTCGGCATTGTGCCTTTTGTATAGAATTCCGATGCAATTTCTGTGTTTCATTGTCAATAAGAAGGTCAGAGGGATACAGTAAACCTGAAGTGAAGCATCGAAATCTATAACTAGTGTCACAGGAATGGTTCAAAACATAGAAAGTAAGAAGAGTCAGTTTTCTTGTACCTAAGTCGGCATTGTGCATTTGTATTTAATTCCGATGGAATTTCTGTGTTTCATCGTCAATAAGAAGGTCAGAGGGATACAGTAAACCTGAAGTGAAGCATCGGAATCTATAACTAGTGTCACAGGAATGGTTCAAAGCATAGACAGTAAGAAGAGTCGGTTTTCTTGTACTTAGGTCGGCATTGTGCCCTTTGTATTTAATTCCGATGCAATTTCTGTGTTTCATCGTCAATAAGAAGGTCGGAGGGATACAGTAAACCTGAAGTGAAACATCGGAATCTATAACTGGTGTCACAGGAATGGGTCAAATCATAGACAGTAAGAAGAATCAGTTTTCTTGTACTTAAGTAGGCATTGTGCCTTTTCTATTGAATTCCGATGCAATTTCGGTGTTTCGTCGTCAATAAGGTCAGAGGGATACACCAAACCTGAAGTGAAGCATCGGAAACTATAACTAGTGTCACAGGAATGGTTCAAATCATAGACAGTAAGAAGAGTCAGTTTTCTTGTACCTAAGTCGGCATTGTGCATTTGTATTTAATTCCGATGCAATTTCTGTATTTCATCGTCAATATGAAGGTCAGAGGGATACAGTAAACCTGAGGTGAAGCATCGGAATCTATAACTAGTGTCACAGGAATGGTTCAAAACATAGACAGTAAGATGAATCAGTTTTCTTGTACTTAAGTCGGCATTGTGATTTTTGTATTTAATTCCGATGCATTTCTGTGTTTCATTGTCAATAAGAAGGTCAGAGGGATACAATAACCCTGAAGCGAAGTATCGGAATCTATAACTAGTGTCAGAGGAATGGTTAAAAAAATAGACAGTAAGAAGAGCCAGTTTTCTTGTACCTATGTCGGCAATGTGCCTCTTGTATAGAATTCCGATGCAATTTCTGTGTTTCATCGTCAATAAGAAGATCAGAGGGATACAGTAAACCTGAAGTGAAGCATCGGAATCAATTAACTAGTGTCACAGGAATGGTTCAAAACAAAGACAGTAAGAAGAGTCAGTTTTCTTGTACTTAAGTCGGCATTGTGCCTTTTGTACAGAATTCCAATGCAATTTCTGTGTTTCATCGTCAATAAGAAGGTCAGAGGGATACAGTAAACCTGAAGTGAAGCATCGGAATCTATAACTAGAGTCACAGGAATGGTTCAAAACATAGACAGTAAGAAGAGTCAGTTTTCTTGTACTTTAGTCGGCATTGCGCGTTTTCTATTTAATTTCGATGCAATTTCTGTGTTTCATCGTCAATAGGAAAGTCAGAGGGATACAGTAAACCTGAAGTGAAGCATCGGAATCTATAACTAGTGTCACAGGAGTGGTTCAAAACATAGACAGTAAGATGAATCAGTTTTCTTGTTCTTAAGTCGGCATTGTGCCATTTGTATTTAATTCCGATGCAATTTTTGTGTTTCATCGTCAATAAGAAGGTCAGAGGGATACAGTAAACCTGAAGTGAAGCAACGGAATCTATAACTAGTGTCACAGGAATGGTTGAAACATAGACAGTAAGAAGAGCCACTCTTCTTGTACTTGATTCGGCATTGTGCCTTTTGTATTTAATTCCGATGCATTTTCTGTGTTTCATCG
This sequence comes from Schistocerca americana, assembly GCF_021461395.2. NCBI lineage: Eukaryota > Metazoa > Arthropoda > Insecta > Orthoptera > Acrididae > Schistocerca > Schistocerca americana. The sequence goes on along the minus strand of NC_060121.1, from coordinate 11,062,606 downwards.
TCAATAATAAGGTCAGAGGGATACAGTAAATTTGAAGTGAAGCATCGGAATCTATAACTAGTGTCACAGGAATGGTTCAAAAGATATCCAGTAAGAAGAGTCAGTTTTCTTGTACTTAAGTCGGCATTGTGCCTTTTGTATAGAATTCCGATGCAATTTCTGTGTTTCATCGTCAATAACAAGGTCAGAGGGATACAGTAAACCTGAAGTGAAGCATCGGAAACTATAACTAGTGTCACAGGAATGGTTCAAAACATAGACAGTAAAAAGTGTCAGTGTTCTTGTACTTATGTCGGCATTGTGCCTTTTCTATTTAATTCCGATGCTATTTCTGTGTTTCACCGTCAATAAGAATGTCAGAGGGATACAGTAAACCTGAAGAGAAGCAACGGAATCTATAACTAGTGTCACAGGAATGGTTCAAATCATAGACAGTAAGATGAGCCAGCCTTCTTGTACTTGAGTCGGCATAGTGCATTTTGTATGTAATTCCGATGCAATTTCTGTGTTTCATCGCCAATAAGGAGGTCAGAGTAATACAGTGAACCTGAAGTGAAGCATCGGAATCTATAACTAGTGTCACAGGAGTGGTTGAAACATAGACAGTAAGAAGAGCCACTCTTCTTGTACTTGATTCGGCATTGTGCCTTTAGTATTTAATTCCGATGCATTTTCTGTGTTTCATCGTCAATAATAAGGTCAGAGGGATACAGTAAACCTGAAGTGAAGCATCGGAATCTATAACTAGTGTCACAGGAATGGTTCAAAAGATAGACACTAAGAAGAGTCAGTTTTCTTGTACTTAAGTCGGCATTGTGCCTTTTGTATAGAATTCCGATGCAATTTCTGTGTTTCATCGTCAATAACAAGGTCAGAGGGATACAGTAAACCTGAAGTGAAGCATCGAAATCTAAAACTAGTGTCACAGGAATGGTTCAAAACATAGAAAGTAAGAAGAGTCAGTTTTCTTGTACCTAAGTCGGCAATGTGCCTTTTGTATTGAATTCCGATGCAATTTCTGTGTTTCATCGTCAATAACAAGGTCACAGGGATACATTAAACCTGAAGTGAAGCATCGGAATCTATAACTAGTGTCAAAGGAATGGTTCAAAACATAGACAGCAAGAAGAGACAGTTTTCTTGTACTTAAGTTGGGATTGTGCCTTTTGTATTTAATTCTGATGCAATTTCTGTGTCTCATCGTCAACAATAAGGTCAGAGGGATACAGTAAACATGAAGTGAAGCATCGGAATCTATTACTAGTGTCACAGGAATGGTTCAAAACAAAGACAGTAAGAAGAGTCAGTTTACTAGTACTTAAGTCGGCATTGTGCCTTTTGTATTTAATTCCATTGCTATTTCTGTGTTTCATCGTCAATATGAAGGTCAGAGGGATACAGTAAACCTGAGGTGAAGCATCGGAATATATAACTAGTGTCACAGGAATGGTTCAATACGTAGACAGTAAGATGAGTCAGTTTTCTTGTACTTAAGTCGGCATTGTGATTTTTGTATTTAATTCCGATGCAATTTCTGTGTTTCATTATCAATAAGAAGGTCAGAGGGATACAATAAACCTGAAATGAAGCATCGGAATCATTAACTAGTGTCAGAGGAATGGTTCAAAACATAGACAGTAAGAAGAGCCAGTTTTCTTGTACCTAAGTCGGCATTGTGCCTTTTGTATAGAATTCCGATGCAATTTCTCTGTTTCATCGTCAATAAGATGATCCGAGGGATACAGTAAACCTGAAGCGAAGTATCGAAATCTATAACTAGTGTCACAGGAATGGTTCAAAACATAGAAAGTAAGAAGAGTCAGTTTTCTTGTACCTAAGTCGGCATTGTGCGTTTTCTATTGAATTCCGATGCAATTTCTGTGTTTCGTCGTCAATAAGAAGGTCAGAGGGATACAGTAAACCTGAAGTGAAGCATCGGAATCTATAACTAGTGTCACAGGAATGGTTCAAACATAGACAGTAAGAAGAGTCGGTTATCTTGTACTTAGGTCGGCATTGTGCCCTTTGTATTTAATTCCGATGCAATTTCTGTGTTTCATCGTCAATAAGAAGGTCGGAGGGATACAGTAAACCTGAAGTGAAGCATCGGAATCTATAACTAGTGTCACAGGAATGGTTCAAAACATAGACAGTAGGAAGAATCAGTTTTCTTGTACTTAAGTAGGCATTGTGCTTTTTCTATTGAATTCCGATGCAATTTCTGTGTTTCGTCGTCAATAAGAAGGTCAGAGGGATACAGTAAACCTGAAGTGAAGCATCGGAATCTATAACTAGTGCCACAGGAATGGTTCAAATCATAGACAGTAAGAAGAGTCAGTTTTCTTGTACTTAAGTCAGCATTGTGCGTTTTCTATTTAATTTCGATGCAATTTCTTTGTTTCATCGTCAATAAGAAGGTCAGAGGGATGCAGTAAACCTGTAGCGAAGCATCGGAATCAATAACTAGTGTCACAGGAATGGTTCAAAACATAGACAGTAAGAAGAGTCAGTTTACTTGTACTTAAGTCGGCATTGTGCCTTTTGTATTTAATTCCGATGCAATTTCTGTGTTTCATCGTCAATATGAAAGTCAGAGGGATACAGTAAAAATGAGGTGAAGCATCGGAATCTATAACTAGCGTCACAGGAATGGTTCAAAACATAGACAGTAAGATGAGTCAGTTTTCTTGTACTTAAGTCTGCATTGTGATTTTTGTATTTAATTACGGTGCAATTTCTGTGATTCATTGTCAATAAGAAGGTCAGAGGGATACAATAAACCTGAAGTGAAGCATCGGAATCTATAACTAGTGTCAGAGGAATGGTTCAAAACATAGACAGTACGGAGAGCCAGATTTCATGTACCTAAGTCGGCATTGTGCCTTTTGTATAGAATTCCGATTCAATTTCTGTGTTTCATCGTCAATACGAAGATCAGAGGAATACAGTAAACCTGAAGTGAAGCATCGGAATCTATAACTAGTGTCACAGGAAAGGTTCGAAACATAGACAGTAAGAAGAGTCAGTTTTCTTGTACTTAAGTCGGCATTGTACCTTTTGTATAGAATTCCGATGCAATTTCTGTGTTTCATCGTCAATAAGAAGGTCAGAGGGATACAGTAAACCTGAAGTGAAGCATCGGAATCTATAACTAGTGTCACAGGAATGGTTCAAACATAGACAGTAAGAAGAGTCGGTTATCTTGTACTTAGGTCGGCATTGTGCCCTTTGTATTTAATTCCGATGCAATTTCTGTGTTTCATCGTCAATAAGAAGGTCGGAGGGATACAGTAAACCTGAAGTGAAGCATCGGAATCTATAACTAGTGTCACAGGAATGGTTCAAAACATAGACAGTAGGAAGAATCAGTTTTCTTGTACTTAAGTAGGCATTGTGCTTTTTCTATTGAATTCCGATGCAATTTCTGTGTTTCGTCGTCAATAAGAAGGTCAGAGGGATACAGTAAACCTGAAGTGAAGCATCGGAATCTATAACTAGTGCCACAGGAATGGTTCAAATCATAGACAGTAAGAAGTGTCAGTTTTCTTGTACTTAAGTCAGCATTGTGCGTTTTCTATTTAATTTCGATGCAATTTCTTTGTTTCATCGTCAATAAGAAGGTCAGAGGGATGCAGTAAACCTGTAGCGAAGCATCGGAATCAATAACTAGTGTCACAGGAATGGTTCAAAACATAGACAGTAAGAAGAGTCAGTTTACTTGTACTTAAGTCGGCATTGTGCCTTTTGTATTTAATTCCGATGCAATTTCTGTGTTTCATCGTCAATATGAAAGTCAGAGGGATACAGTAAAAATGAGGTGAAGCATCGGAATCTATAACTAGCGTCACAGGAATGGTTCAAAACATAGACAGTAAGATGAGTCAGTTTTCTTGTACTTAAGTCTGCATTGTGATTTTTGTATTTAATTACGGTGCAATTTCTGTGATTCATTGTCAATAAGAAGGTCAGAGGGATACAATAAACCTGAAGTGAAGCATCGGAATCTATAACTAGTGTCAGAGGAATGGTTCAAAACATAGACAGTACGGAGAGCCAGATTTCATGTACCTAAGTCGGCATTGTGCCTTTTGTATAGAATTCCGATTCAATTTCTGTGTTTCATCGTCAATACGAAGATCAGAGGGATACAGTAAACCTGAAGTGAAGCATCGGAATCTATAACTAGTGTCACAGGAAAGGTTCGAAACATAGACAGTAAGAAGAGTCAGTTTTCTTGTACTTAAGTCGGCATTGTACCTTTTGTATAGAATTCCGATGCAATTTCTGTGTTTCATCGTCAATAAGAAGGTCAGAGGGATACAGTAAACCTGAAGTGAAGCATCGAAATCTATAACTAGTGTCACAGGAATGGTTCAAAACATAGAAAGTAAGAAGAGTCAGTTTTCTTGTACCTAAGTCGGCGTTGTGCCTTTTGTATTTAATTGCGATGGAATTTCTGTGTTTCATCGTCAATAAGAAGGTCAGGGGGATACAGTAAACCTGAAGTGAAGCATCGGAATCTATAACTAGTGTCACAGGAATGGTTCAAACATAGACAGTAAGAAGAGTCGGTTTTCTTGTACTTAGGTCGGCATTGTGCCATTTGTATTTAATTCCGATGCAATTTCTGTGTTTCATCGTCAATATGAAAGTCAGAGGGATACAGTAAAAATGAGGTGAAGCATCGGAATCTATAACTAGTGTCACAGGAATGGTTCAAAACATAGCCAGTAAGATGAGGCAGTTTTCTTGTACTTAAGTCGGCATTGTGATTTTTGTATTTAATTACGATGCAATTTCTGTGATTCATTGTCAATAAGTAGGTCAGAGGGATACAATAAACCTGAAGTGAAGCATCGGAATCTATAACTAGTGTCAGAGGAATGGTTCAAAACATAAACAGTAAGAAGTGCCAGATTTCTCGTACCTAAGTCGGCATTGTGCCTTTTGTATAGAATTCCGATGCAATCTCTGTGTTTCATCGTCAATAAGAAGATCAGAGGGATACAGTAAACCTGAAGTGAAGCATCGGAATCTATAACTAGTGACACAGGAATGGTTCAAAACATAGACAGTAAGAAGAGTCGGTTTTCTTGTACTTAGGTCGGCATTGTGCCATTTGTATTTAATTCCGATGCAATTTCTGTGTTTCATCGTCAATATGAAGGTCAGAGGGATACAGTAAACCTGAGGTGAAGCATCGGAATCTATAACTAGTGTCACAGGAATGGTTCAATACGTAGACAGTAAGATGGGTCAGTTTTCTTGTACTTAAGTCGGCATTGTGATTTTTGTATTTAATTCCGATGCAATTTCTGTGTTTCATTATCAATAAGAAGGTCAGAGCGATACAATAAACCTGAAATGAAGCATCGGAATCTTTAACTAGTGTCAGAGGAATGGTTCAAAACATAGACAGTAAGAAGAGCCAGTTTTCTTGTACCTAAGTCGGCATTGTGCCTTTTGTATAGAATTCCGATGCAATTTCTCTGTTTCATCGTCAATAAGAAGATCCGAGGGATACAGTAAACCTGAAGTGAAGTATCGGAATCTATAACTAGTGTCACAGGAATGGTTCAAAACATAGACAGTAAGAAGAGTCAGTTTTCTTGTACTTAAGTCGGCATTGTGCCTTTTGTATAGAATTCCGATGCAATTTCTGTGTTTCATCGTCAATAAGAAGGTCAGAAGGATACAGTAAACCTGAAGTGAAGCATCGAAATCTATAACTAGTGTCACAGGAATGGTTCAAAACATAGAAAGTAAGAAGAGTCAGTTTTCTTGTACCTAAGTCGGCATTGTGCGTTTTCTATTGAATTCCGATGCAATTTCTGTGTTTCGTCGTCAATAAGAAGGTCAGAGGGATACAGTAAACCTGAAGTGAAGCATCGGAATCTATAATTAGTGTCACAGGAATGGTTCAAACATAGACAGTAAGAAGAGTCGGTTTTCTTGTACTTAGGTCGGCATTGTGCCCTTTGTATTTAATTCCGATGCAATTTCTGTGTTTCATCGTCAATAAGAAGGTCGGAGGGATACAGTAAACCTGAAGTGAAGCATCGGAATCTATAACTAGTGTCACAGGAATGGTTCAAAACATAGACAGTAGGAAGAATCAGTTTTCTTGTACTTAAGTAGGCATTGTGCTTTTTCTATTGAATTCCGATGCAATTTCTGTGTTTCGTCGTCAATAAGAAGGTCAGAGGGATACAGTAAACCTGAAGTGAAGCATCGGAATCTGTAACTAGTGCCACAGGAATGGTTCAAATCATAGACAGTAAGAAGAGTCAGTTTTCTTGTACTTAAGTCAGCATTGTGCGTTTTCTATTTAATTTCGATGCAATTTCTTTGTTTCATCGTCAATAAGAAGGTCAGAGGGATACAGTAAACCTGTAGCGAAGCATCGGAATCTATAACTAGTGTCACAGGAATGGTTCAAAACATAGACAGTAAGAAGAGTCAGTTTACTTGTACTTAAGTCGGCATTGTGCCTTTTGTATTTAATTCCGATGCAATTTCTGTGTTTCATCGTCAATATGAAAGTCAGAGGGATACAGTAAAAATGAGGTGAAGCACCGGAATCTATAACTAGCGTCACAGGAATGGTTCAAAACATAGACAGTAAGATGAGTCAGTTTTCTTGTACTTAAGTCTGCATTGTGATTTTTGTATTTAATTACGGTGCAATTTCTGTGATTCATTGTCAATAAGAAGGTCAGAGGGATACAATAAACCTGAAGTGAATCATCGGAATCTATAACTAGTGTCAGAGGAATGGTTCAAAACATAGACAGTACGAAGAGCCAGATTTCTTGTACCTAAGTCGGCATTGTGCCTTTTGTATAGAATTCCGATTCAATTTCTGTGTGTCATCGTCAATACGAAGATCAGAGGGATACAGTAAACCTGAAGTGAAGCATCGGAATCTATAACTAGTGTCACAGGAATGGTTCGAAACATAGACAGTAAGAAGAGTCAGTTTTCTTGTACTTAAGTCGGCATTGTACCTTTTGTATAGAATTCCGATGCAATTTCTGTGTTTCATCGTCAATAAGAAGGTCAGAGGGATACAGTAAACCTGAAGTGAAGCATCGAAATCTATAACTAGTGTCACAGGAATGGTTCAAAACATAGAAAGTAAGAAGAGTCAGTTTTCTTGTACCTAAGTCGGCATTGTGCCTTTTGTATTTAATTCCGATGGAATTTCTGTGTTTCATCGTCAATAAGAAGGTCAGGGGGATACAGTAAACCTGAAGTGAAGCATCGGAATCTATAACTAGTGTCACAGGAATGGTTCAAACATAGACAGTAAGAAGAGTCGGTTTTCTTGTACTTAGGTCGGCATTGTGCCATTTGTATTTAATTCCGATGCAATTTCTGTGTTTCATCGTCAATATGAAAGTCAGAGGGATACAGTAAAAATGAGGTGAAGCATCGGAATCTATAACTAGTGTCACAGGAATGGTTCAAAACATAGACAGTAAGATGAGTCAGTTTTCTTGTACTTAAGTCGGCATTGTGATTTTTGTATTTAATTACGATGCAATTTCTGTGATTCATTGTCAATAAGAAGGTCAGAGGGATACAATAAACCTGAAGTGAAGCATCGGAATCTATAACTAGTGTCAGAGGAATGGTTCAAAACATAAACAGTAAGAAGTGCCAGATTTCTCGTACCTAAGTCGGCATTGTGCCTTTTGTATAGAATTCCGATGCAATCTCTGTGTTTCATCGTCAATAAGAAGATCAGAGGGATACAGTAAACCTGAAGTGAAGCATCGGAATCTATAACTAGTGACACAGGAATGGTTCACAACATAGACAGTAAGAAGAGTCGGTTTTCTTGTACTTAGGTCGGCATTGTGCCATTTGTATTTAATTCCGATGCAATTTCTGTGTTTCATCGTCAATATGAAGGTCAGAGGGATACAGTAAACCTGAGGTGAAGCATCGGAATCTATAACTAGTGTCACAGGAATGGTTCAATACGTAGACAGTAAGATGGGTCAGTTTTCTTGTACTTAAGTCGGCATTGTGATTTTTGTATTTAATTCCGATGCAATTTCTGTGTTTCATTATCAATAAGAAGGTCAGAGGGATACAATAAACCTGAAATGAAGCATCGGAATCTTTAACTAGTGTCAGAGGAATGGTTCAAAACATAGACAGTAAGAAGAGCCAGTTTTCTTGTACCTAAGTCAGCATTGTGACTTTTGTATAGAATTCCGATGCAATTTCTGTGTTTCATCGTCAATAAGAAGATCCGAGGGATACAGTAAACCTGAAGTGAAGCATCGGAAGCTATAACTAGTGTCACAGGAATGGTTCAAAACATAGACAGTAAGAAGAGTCAGTTTTCTTGTACTTAAGTCGGCATTGTGCCTTTTGTATAGAATTCCGATGCAATTTCTGTGTTTCATCGTCAATAAGAAGGTCAGAAGGATACATTAAACCTGAAGTGAAGCATCGAAATCTATAACTAGTGTCACAGGAATGGTTCAAAACATAGAAAGTAAGAAGAGTCAGTTTTCTTGTACCTAAGTCGGCATTGTGCCTTTTCTATTGAATTCCGATGCAATTTCTGTGTTTCGTCGTCAATAAGAAGGTCAGAGGGATACAGTAAACCCGAAGTGAAGCATCGGAATCTATAACTAGTGTCACAGGAATGGTTCAAACATAGACAGTAAGAAGAGTCGGTTTTCTTGTACTTAGGTCGGCATTGTGCCCTTTGTATTTAATTCCGATGCAATTTCTGTGTTTCATCGTCAATAAGAAGGTCGGAGGGATACAGTAAACCTGAAGTGAAGCATCGGAATCTATAACTAGTGTCACAGGAATGGTTCAAAACATAGACAGTAAGAAGAATAAGTTTTCTTGTACTTAAGTAGGCATTGTGCCTTTTCTATTGAATTCCGATGCAATTTCTGTGTTTCGTCGTCAATAAGAAGGTCAGAGGGATACAGTAAAGCTGAAGTGAAGCATCGGAATCTATAACTAGTGCCATAGGAATGGTTCAAATCATAGACAGTAAGAAGAGTCAGTTTTCATGTACTTAAGTCGGCATTGTGCCTTTTCTATTTAATTCCGATGCAATTTCTGTGTTTCATCGTCAATAAGAAGGTCAGAGGGATACAGTAAACCTGTAGTGAAGCATCGGAATCTATAACTAGTGTCACAGGAATGGTTCAAAACATAGACAGTAAGAAGAGTCAGTTTACTTGTACTTAAGTCGGCATTGTGCCTTTTGTATTGAATTCCGATGCAATTTCTGTGTTTCGTCGTCAATAAGAAGGTCAGAGGGATACAGTAAAGCTGAAGTGAAGCATCGAAATTTATAACTAGTGTCACAGGAATGGTTCAAAACATAGAAAGTAAGAAGACTCAGTTTTCTTGTACCTAAGTCGGCATTGTGCCTTTTGTATTTAATTCCGATGGAATTTCTTTGTTGCATCGTCAATAAGAAGGTCAGAGGGATACAGTAAACCTGAAGTGAAGCATCGGAATCTATAACTAGTGTCACAGGAATGGTACAAACATAGACAGTAAGAAAAGTCGGTTTTCTTGTACTTAGGTCGGCATTGTGCCATTTGTATTTAATTCCGATGCAATTTCTGTGTTTCATCGTCAATAAGAAGGTCGGAGGGATACAGAAAACTTGAAGTGAAGCATCGGAATCTGTAACTAGTGTCACAGGAATGGTTCTAAACATAGACAGTAAGAAGAATCAGTTTTCTTGTACTTAAATAGGCATTGTGCCTTTTCTATTGAATTCCGATGCATATTCTGTGTTTCGTCGTCAATAAGAAGGTCATTGGGGTACAGTAAACCTGAAGTGAAGCATCGGAATCTATAACTAGTGTCACAGGAATGGTTCAAATCATAGACAGTAAGAAGAGTCAGTTTTGTTGTACTTAAGTCGGCATTGTGCCTTTTCTATTTAATTCCGATGCAATTTCTGTGTTTCATCGTCAATAAGAAGGTCAATGGGATACAGTAAACCTGAAATGAAGCATCGGAATCTATACCTTGTGTCACAGGAGTGGTTCAAAACATAGACAGTAAGAAGAGTCAGTTTTCCTGTTCTTAAGTCGGCATTGTGCGTTTTGTATTTAATTCCGATGCAATTTCTGTGTTTCATCGTCAATAAGAAACTCAGAGGGATACAGTAAACCTGAAGTGAAGCATCGGAATCTATAACTAGTGTCACAGGAATGGTTCAAAAGATAGACAGTAAGAAGAGTCAGTTTTCTTGTACTTAAGTCGGCATTGTGCCTTTTGTATAGAATTCCGATGCAATTTCTGTGTTTCATCGTCAATAAGAAGGTCAGAGGGATACAGTAAACCTGAAGCGAAGCATCGAAATCTATAAGTAGTGTCACAGGAATGGTTCATAACATAGAAAGTAAGAAGAGTCAGTTTTCTTGTACCTAAGTCGGCATTGTGCCTTTTGTATTTAATTCCGATGGAATTTCTGTGTTTCATCGTCAATAAGAAGGTCAGAGGGATACAGTAAACCTGAAGTGAAGCATCGGAATCTATTACTAGTGTCACAGGAATGGTTCAAAACAAAGACAGTAAGAAGAGTCAGTTTTCATGTACTTATGTCGGCATTGTGCCTTTTGTATTTAATTCCGATGCAATTTCTGTGTTTCATCGTCAATAAGAAGGTCAGAGGGATACAGTAAACCTGAAGTGAAGCATCGAAATCTATAACTAGTGTCACAGGAATGGTTCAAAACATAGAAAGTAAGAAGAGTCAGTTTTCTTGTACCTAAGTCGGCATTGTGCCTTTTGTATTTAATTTCGATGGAATTTCTGTGTTTCATCGTCAATAAGAATGTCAGAGGGATACAGTAAACCTGATGTGAAGCATCGGAATCTATAACTAGTGTCACAGGAATGGTTCAAACATAGACAGTAAGAAGAGTCGGTTTTCTTGTACTTAGGTCGGCATTGTGCCCGTTGTATTTAATTCCGATGCAATTTCTGTGTTTCATCGTCAATAAGAAGGTCGGAGGGATACAGTAAACCTGAAGTGAAGCATCGGAATCTATAACTAGTGTCACAGGAATGGTTCAAAACATAGACAGTAAGAAAAAGCACTTTTCTTGTAATTAAGTAGGCATTGTGCCTTTTCAATTGAATTCCGATGCAATTTCTGTGTTACGTCGTCAATAAGAATGTCAGAGGGATACAGTAAACCTGAAGTGAAGCATCGGAATCTATAACTAGTGTCAGAGGAATGGTTCAAAACATAGACAGTAAGAAGAATCAGTTTTCTTGTACTTAAGTAGGCATTGTGAATTTTCAATTGAATTCCGATGCAATTTCTGTGTTTCGTCGTCAATAAGAAGGTCAGAGGGATACAGGAAACCTGAAGTGAAGCATCGGAATCTATAACTGGTGTCACAGGAATGGTTCAATACATAGACAGTAAGATGAGTCAGTTTTCTTGTACTTAAGTCAGCATTGTGATTTTTGTATTTAATTCCAATGCAATTTCTTTGTTTCATTGTCAATAAGAACGTCAGAGGGATACAATAAACCTGAAGTGAAGCATCGGAATCTATAACTAGTGTCAGAGGAATGGTTCAAAACATAGACAGTAAGAAGAGCCAGGTTTCTTGTACCTAAGTCGGCATTGTGCCTTTTGTATAGAATTCCGATGCAATTTCTGTGTTTCATCGTCAATAAGAAGATCAGAAAGATACAGTAAACCTGAAGTGAAGCATCGGAATCTATAACTAGTGTCACAGGAATGGTTCAAAGCATAGACAGTAAGAAGAGTCAGTTTTCTTGTACTTAAGTCGGCATTGTGCCTTTTGTATAGAATTCCGATGCAATTTCTGTGTTTCATCGTCAATAAGAAGGTCAGAGGGATACAGTAAACCTGAAGTGAAGCATGGAAATCTATATCTAGTGTCACAGAAATGGTTCAAAACATAGAAAGTAAGGAGAGTCAGTTTTCTTGTACCTAAGTCGGCACTGTGCCTTTCGTATTTAATACCGATGGAATTTCTGTGTTTCATCGTCAATAAGAAGGTCAGAGGGATACAGTAAACCTGAAGTGAAGCATCGGAATCTATAACTAGTGTCACAGGAATGGTTCAAACATAGACAGTGAGAAGAGACGGTTTTCTTGTACTTAGGTCGGCATTGTGCCCTTTGTATTTAATTCCGATGCAATTTCTGTGTTTCATCGCCAATAAGAAGGTCGGAGGGATACAGTAAACTTGAAGTGAAGCATCGGAATCTATAACTAGTGACACAGGAATGGTTCAAAACATAGACAGAAAGAAGAATCAGTTTTCTTGTACTTAAGTAGGCATTGTGCCTTTTCTATTGAATTCCGATGCAATTTCTGTGTTTCGTCGTCAATAAGAAGGTCAGAGGGATACAGTAAACCTGAAGTGAAGCATCGGAATCTATAACTAGTGTCACAGGAATGGTTCAAATCATAGAGAGTAAGAATAGTCAGTTTTCTTGTACTTAAGTCGGCATTGTGCCTTTTTTATTTAATTCCGATGCAATTTCTGTGTTTCATCGTCAATAAGAAGGTCAATGGGATACAGTAAACCTGAAGTGAAGCATCGGAATCTACAACTTGTGTCACAGGAGTGGTTCAAAACATAGACAGTAAGGAGAGTCAGTTTTCCTGTTCTTAAGTCGGCATTGTGCGTTTTGTTTTTAATTCCGATGCAATTTCTGTTTTTCATCGTCAATAAGGAGGTCAGAGGGATACAGTGAACCTGAAGTGCAGCATCGGAATCTATAACTAGTGTCACAGGAATGGTTCAAAACATAGACAGTAAGATGAGCCAGCCTTCTTGTACTTGAGTCGGCATTGTGCTTTTTGTATTTAATTCCGATGCAATTTCTGTGTTTCATTGTCAATAAAAAGGTCAGAGGGATACAGTGAACCTGAAGTGAAGCATCGGAATCTATAACTAGTGTCACAGGAATGGTTCAAAGCATAGACAGTAAGAAGAGCCAGTTATCTTGTACTTAAGTCGGCATTGTGCCTTTTGTATAGAATTCCGATGCAATTTCTGTGTTTCATCGTCAATAAGAAGGTCTGAGGGATACAGTAAACCTGAAGTGAAGCATGGAAATCTATAACTAGTGTCACAGGAATGGTTCAAAACATAGAAAGTAAGGAGAGTCAGTTTTCTTGTACCTAAGTCGGCATTGTGCCTTTTGTATTTAATACCGATGGAATTTCTGTGTTTCATCGTCAATAAGAAGGTCAGAGGGTTACAGTAAACCTGAAGTGAAGCATCGGAATCTATAACTAGTGTCACAGGAATGGTTCAAACATAGACAGTAAGAAGAGTCGGTTTTCTTGTACTTAGGTCGGCATTGTGCCCTTTGTATTTAATTCCGATGCAATTTCTGTGATTCATCGCCAATAAGGAGGTCAGAGGGATACAGTGAACCTGAAGTGCAGCATCGGAATCTATAACTAGTGTCACAGGAATGGTTCAAAGCATAGACAGTAAGATGAGCCAGCCTTCTTGTACTTGAGTCGGCATTGTGCCTTTTGTATTCAATTCCGATGCAATTTCTGTGTTTCATTGTCAATAAAAAGGTCAGAGGGATACAGTGAACCGGAAGTGAAGCATCGGAATCTATAACTAGAGTCACAGGAATGGTTCAAAACATAGACTGTAAGAAGAGCCAGTCTTCTTGTACTTGAGTCGGCATTGAGCCTTTTGTATTTAATTCCGATGCAATTCTGTGTTTCATCGTCAATAAGAAGGTCAGAGGGATACAGTAAACCTGAAGTGAAGCTTCGGAATCTATAACTAGTGTCACAGGAATGGTTCAAAACATAGACAGTAAGAAGAGTCAGTTTGCTTGAACTCAAGTCGGCATTGTGCCTTTTGTATTTAATTCCGAAGCAATTTCTGTGTTTCATCGTCAATATGAAGGTCAGAGGAATACTGTAAATCTGAAGTGAAGCAACGGAATCTATAACTAGTGCCACAGGAATGGTTCAAAACATAGACAGTAAGAAGAGTCAGTTTACTTGTACTTAAGTCGGCATTGTGCCTTTCGTATTTAATTCCGATGCAATTTCTGTGTTTCATCGTCAATAAGAAGGTCACAGGGATACAGTAAACCTGAAGTGAAGCATCGGAATCTATTACTAGTGTCACAAGAATGGTTCAAAACAAAGACAGTAAGAAGAGTCAGTTTTCATGTACTTATGTCGGCATTGTGCCTTTTGTATTAAATTCCGATGAAATTTCTGTGTTTCATCGCGAATAAGAAGGTCATAGGAATAGAGTAAACCTGATGTGAAGCATCGGAATCTATAACTAGTGTCACAGGAATGGTTCAAAACATAGACAGTAAGAAGGGTCAGTTTTCTTGTACTTCAGTTGGCATTGTGCCTTTTCTATTTAATTCCGATGAAATTTATGCGTTTCATCGTCAATAAGAAAGTCAGAGGGATACAGTAAACCTGAAGTGAAGCATCGGAATCTATAACTAGTGTCACAGGAATGGTTCAAAACATAGACAGTAAGAAGAGTCAGTTTTCTTGTACTTAAGTCGGCATTGTGATTTTTGTATTTAATTCCGTTGCAATTTCTGTGTTTCATTATCAATAAGAAGGTCAGAGGGACACAATAAACCTGAAATGAAGCATCGGAATCTGTAACTAGTGTCAGAGGAATGTTTCAAACATAGACAGGAAGAAGAGTCGGTTTTCTTGTACTTAGGTCGGCATTGTGCCCGTTGTATTTAATTCCGATGCAATTTCTGTGTTTCATCGTCAATAAGAAGGTCGGAGGGATACAGTAAACCTGAAGTGAAGCATCGGAATCTATAACTAGTGTCACAGGAATGGTTCAAAACATAGACAGTAAGAAGAAGCACTTTTCTTGTAATTAAGTAGGCATTGTGCCTTTTCAATTGAATTCCGATGCAATTATTGTGTTACGTCGTCAATAAGAAGGTCAGAGGGATACAGTAAACCTGAAGTGAAGCATCGGAATCTATAACTAGTGTCAGAGGAATGGTTCAAAACATAGACAGTAAGAAGAATCAGTTTTCTTGTACATAAGTAGGCATTGTGAATTTTCAATTGAATTCCGATGCAATTCCTGTGTTTCGTCGTCAATAAGAAGGTCAGAGGGATACAGTAAACCTGAAGTGAAGCATCGGAATCTATAACTAGTGTCACAGGAATGGTTCAATACATAGACAGTAAGAAGAGCCAGGTTTCTTGTACCTAAGTCGGCATTGTGCCTTTTGTATAGAATTCCGATGCAATTTCTGTGTTTCATCGTCAATAAGAAGATCACAGGGATACAGTAAACCTGAAGTGAAGCATCGGAATCTATAACTAGTGTCACAGGAATGGTTCAAAGCATAGACAGTAAGAAGAGTCAGTTTTCTTGTACTTAAGTCGGCATTGTGCCTTTTGTATAGAATTCCGATGCAATTTCTGTGTTTCATCGTCAATAAGAAGGTCAGAGGGATACAGTAAACCTGAAGTGAAGCATGGAAATCTATAACTAGTGTCACAGAAATGGTTCAAAACATAGAAAGTAAGGAGAGTCAGTTTTCTTGTACCTAAGTCGGCACTGTGCCTTTTGTATTTAATACCGATGGAATTTCTGTGTTTCATCGTCAATAAGAAGGTCAGAGGGATACAGTAAACCTGAAGTGAAGCATCGGAATCTATAACTAGTGTCACAGGCATGGTTCAAACATAGACAGTAAGAAGAGACGGTTTTCTTGTACTTAGGTCGGCATTGTGCCCTTTGTATTTAATTCCGATGCAATTTCTGTGTTTCATCGCCAATAAGAAGGTCGGAGGGGTACAGTAAACTTGAAGTGAAGCATCGGAATCTATAACTAGTGTCACAGGAATGGTTCAAAGCATAGACAGAAAGAAGAATCAGTTTTCTTGTACTTAAGTAGGCATTGTGCCTTTTCTATTGAATTCCGATGCAATTTCTGTGTTTCGTTGTCAATAAGAAGGTCAGAGGGATACAGTAAACCTGAAGAGAAGCATCCGAATCTATAACTAGTGTCACAGGAATGGTTCAAATCATAGAGAGTAAGAAGAGTCAGTTTTCTTGTACTTAAGTCGGCATTGTGCCTTTTTTATTTAATTCCGATGCAATTTCTGTGTTTCATCGTCAATAAGAAGGTCAATGGGATACAGTAAACCTGAAGTGAAGCATCGGAATCTATAACCTTTGTCACAGGAGTGGTTCAAAACATAGACAGTAAGAAGAGTCAGTTTGCTTGAACTCAAGTCGCCATTGTGCCTTTTGTATTTAATTCCGAAGCAATTTCTGTGTTTCATCGTCAATATGAAGGTCAGAGGAATACTGTAAATCTGAAGTGAAGCAACGGAATCTATAACTAGTGCCACAGGAATGGTTCAAAACATAGACAGTAAGAAGAGTCAGATTACTTGTACTTAAGTCGGCATTGTGCCTTTCGTATTTAATTCCGATGCAATTTCTGTGTTTCATCGTCAATAAGAAGGTCACAGGGATACAGTAAACCTGAAGTGAAGCATCGGAATCTATTACTAGTGTCACAAGAATGGTTCAAAACAAAGACAGTAAGAAGAGTCTGTTTTCATGTACTTATGTCGGCATCGTGCCTTTTGTATTAAATTCCGATGAAATTTCTGTGTTTCATCGCGAATAAGAAGGTCATAGGAATACAGTAAACCTGATGTGAAGCATCGGAATCTATAACTAGTGTCACAGGAATGGTTCAAAACATAGACAGTAAGAAGGGTCAGTTTTCTTGTACTTCAGTTGGCATTGTGCCTTTACTATTTAATTCCGATGAAATTTATGCGTTTCATCGTCAATAAGAAAGTCAGAGGGATACAGTAAACCTGAAGTGAAGCATCGGAATCTATAACTAGTGTCACAGGAATGGTTCAAAACATAGACAGTAAGAAGAGTCAGTTTTCTTGTACTTAAGTCGGCATTGTGATTTTTGTATTTAATTCCGATGCAATTTCTGTGTTTCATTATCAATAAGAAGGTCAGAGGGACACAATAAACCTGAAATGAAGCATCGGAATCTTTAACTAGTGTCAGAGGAATGGTTCAAACATAGACAGTAAGAAGAGTCGGTTTTCTTGTACTTAGGTCGGCATTGTGCCCGTTGTATTTAATTCCGATGCAATTTCTGTGTTTCATCGTCAATAAGAAGGTCGGAGGGATACAGTAAACCTGAAGTGAAGCATCGGAATCTATAACTAGTGTCACAGGAATGGTTCAAAACATAGACAGTAAGAAGAAGCACTTTTCTTGTAATTAAGTAGGCATTGTGCCTTTTCAATTGAATTCCGATGCAATTTCTGTGTTACGTCGTCAATAAGAAGGTCAGAGGGATACAGTAAACCTGAAGTGAAGCATCGGAATCTATAACTAGTGTCAGAGGAATGGTTCAAAACATAGACAGTAAGAAGAATCAGTTTTCTTGTACATAAGTAGGCATTGTGAATTTTCAATTGAATTCCGATGCAATTTCTGTGTTTCGTCGTCAATAAGAAGGTCAGAGGGATACAGTAAACCTGAAGTGAAGCATCGGAATCTATAACTAGTGTCACAGGAATGGTTCAATACATAGACAGTAAGATGAGTCAGTTTTCTTGTACTTAAGTCGGCATTGTGATTTTTGTATTTAATTCCGATGCAATTTCTGTGTTTCATTGTCAATAAGAAGGTCAGAGGGATACAATAAACCTGAAGTGAAGCATCGGAATCTATAACTAGTGTCAGAGGAATGGTTCAAAACATAGACAGTAAGAAGAGCCAGGTTTCTTGTACCTAAGTCGGCATTGTGCCTTTTGTATAGAATTCCGATGCAATTTCTGTGTTTCATCGTCAATAAGAAGATCAGAGGGATACAGTAAACCTGAAGTGAAGCATCGGAATCTATAACTAGTGTCACAGGAATGGTTCAAAGCATAGACAGTAAGAAGAGTCAGTTTTCTTGTACTTAAGTCGGCATTGTGCTTTTTGTATAGAATTCCGATGCAATTTCTGTGTTTCATCGTCAATAAGAAGGTCAGAGGGATACAGTAAACCTGAAGTGAAGCATGGAAATCTATAACTAGTGTCACAGAAATGGTTCAAAACATAGAAAGTAAGGAGAGTCAGTTTTCTTGTACCTAAGTCGGCACTGTGCCTTTTGTATTTAATACCGATGGAATTTCTGTGTTTCATCGTCAATAAGAAGGTCAGAGGGATACAGTAAACCTGAAGTGAAGCATCGGAATCTATAACTAGTGTCACAGGCATGGTTCAAACATAGACAGTAAGAAGAGACGGTTTTCTTGTACTTAGGTCGGCATTGTGCCCTTTGTATTTAATTCCGATGCAATTTCTGTGTTACATCGCCAATAAGAAGGTCGGAGGGATACAGTAAACTTGAAGCGAAGCATCGGAATCTATAACTAGTGTCACAGGAATGGTTCAAAACATAGACAGAAAGAAGAATCAGTTTTCTTGTACTTAAGTAGGCATTGTGCCTTTTCTATTGAATTCCGATGCAATTTCTGTGTTTCGTTGTCAATAAGAAGGTCAGAGGGATACAGTAACCCTGAAGTGAAGCATCGGAATCTATAACTAGTGTCACAGGAATGGTTCAAATCATAGAGAGTAAGAAGAGTCAGTTTTCTTGTACTTAAGTCGGCATTGTGCCTTTTTTATTTAATTCCGATGCAATTTCTGTGTTTCATCGTCAATAAGAAGGTCAATGGGATACAGTAAACCTGAAGTGAAGCATCGGAATCTATAACTTGTGTCACAGGAGTGGTTCAAAACATAGACAGTAAGAAGAGTCAGTTTGCTTGAACTCAAGTCGGCATTGTGCCTTTTGTATTTAATTCCGAAGCAATTTCTGTGTTTCATCGTCAATATGAAGGTCAGAGGAATACTGTAAATCTGAAGTGAAGCAACGGAATCTATAACTAGTGCCACAGGAATGGTTCAAAACATAGACAGTAAGAAGAGTCAGTTTACTTGTACTTAAGTCGGCATTGTGCCTTTCGTATTTAATTCCGATGCAATTTCTGTGTTTCATCGTCAATAAGAAGGTCACAGGGATACAGTAAACCTGAAGTGAAGCATCGGAATCTATTACTAGTGTCACAAGAATGGTTCAAAACAAAGACAGTAAGAAGAGTCAGTTTTCATGTACTTATGTCGGCATTGTGCCTTTTGTATTTAATTCCGATGAAATTTCTGTGTTTCATCGCGAATAAGAAGGTCATAGGAATACAGTAAACCTGATGTGAAGCATCGGAATCTATAACTAGTGTCACAGGAATGGTTCAAAACATAGACAGTAAGAAGGGTCAGTTTTCTTGTACTTCAGTTGGCATTGTGCCTTTTCTATTTAATTCCGATGAAATTTATGCGTTTCATCGTCAATAAGAAAGTCAGAGGGATACAGTAAACCTGAAGTGAAGCATCGGAATCTATAACTAGTGTCACAGGAATGGTTCAAAACATAGACAGTAAGAAGAGTCAGTTTTCTTGTACTTAAGTCGGCATTGTGATTTTTGTATTTAATTCCGATGCAATTTCTGTGTTTCATTATCAATAAGAAGGTCAGAGGGACACAATAAACCTGAAATGAAGCATCGGAATCTTTAACTAGTGTCAGAGGAATGGTTCAAACATAGACAGTAAGAAGGGTCGGTTTTCTTGTACTTAGGTCGGCATTGTGCCCGTTGTATTTAATTCCGATGCAATTTCTGTGTTTCATCGTCAATAAGAAGGTCGGAGGGATACAGTAAACCTGAAGTGAAGCATCGGAATCTATAACTAGTGTCACAGGAATGGTTCAAAACATAGACAGTAAGAAGAAGCACTTTTCTTGTAATTAAGTAGGCATTGTGCCTTTTCAATTGAATTCCGATGCAATTTCTGTGTTACGTCGTCAATAAGAAGGTCAGAGGGATACAGTAAACCTGAAGTGAAGCATCGGAATCTATAACTAGTGTCAGAGGAATGGTTCAAAACATAGACAGTAAGAAGAATCAGTTTTCTTGTACATAAGTAGGCATTGTGAATTTTCAATTGAATTCCGATGCAATTTCTGTGTTTCGTCGTCAATAAGAAGGTCAGAGGGATACAGTAAACCTGAAGTGAAGCATCGGAATCTATAACTAGTGTCACAGGAATGGTTCAATACATAGACAGTAAGATGAGTCAGTTTTCTTGTACTTAAGTCGGCATTGTGATTTTTTTATTTAATTCCAATGCAATTTCTGTGTTTCATTGTCAATAAGAAGGTCAGAGGGATACAATAAACCTGAAGTGAAGCATCGGAATCTATAACTAGTGTCAGAGGAATGGTTCAAAACATAGACAGTAAGAAGAGCCAGGTTTCTTGTACCTAAGTCGGCATTGTGCCTTTTGTATAGAATTCCGATGCAATTTCTGTGTTTCATCGTCAATAAGAAGATCAGAGGGATACAGTAAACCTGAAGTGAAGCATCGGAATCTATAACTAGTGTCACAGGAATGGTTCAAAGCATAGACAGTACGAAGAGTCAGTTTTCTTGTACTTAAGTCGGCATTGTGCCTTTTGTATAGAATTCCGATGCAATTTCTGTGTTTCATCGTCAATAAGAAGGTCAGAGGGATACAGTAAACCTGAAGTGAAGCATGGAAATCTATAACTAGTGTCACAGAAATGGTACAAAACATAGAAAGTAAGGAGAGTCAGTTTTCTTGTACCTAAGTCGGCACTGTGCCTTTTGTATTTAATACCGATGGAATTTCTGTGTTTCATCGTCAATAAGAAGGTCAGAGGGATACAGTAAACCTGAAGTGAAGCATCGGAATCTATAACTAGTGTCACAGGCATGGTTCAAACATAGACAGTAAGAAGAGACGGTTTTCTTGTACTTAGATCGGCATTGTGCCCTTTGTATTTAATTCCGATGCAATTTCTGTGTTTCATCGCCAATAAGATGGTCGGAGGGATACAGTAAACTTGAAGTGAAGCATCGGAATCTATAACTAGTGTCACAGGAATGGTTCAAAACATAGACAGAAAGAAGAATCAGTTTTCTTGTACTTAAGTATCCATTGTGCCTTTTCTATTGAATTCCGATGCAATTTCTGTGTTTCGTTGTCAATAAGAAGGTCAGAGGGATACAGTAAACCTGAAGTGAAGCATCGGAATCTATAACTAGTGTCACAGGAATGGTTCAAATCATAGATCGTAAGAAGAGTTAGTTTTCTTGTACTTAAGTCGGCATTGTGCCTTTTTTATTTAATTCCGATGCAATTTCTGTGTTTCATCGTCAATAAGAAGGTCAATGGGATACAGTAAACCTGAAGTGAAGCATCGGAATCTATAACTTGTGTCACAGGAGTGGTTCAAAACGTAGACAGTAAGAAGAGTCAGTTTTCCTGTTCTTAAGTCGGCATTGTGCGTTTTGTATTAATTCCGATGCAATTTCTGTTTTTCATCGTCAATAAGGAGGTCAGAGGGATACAGTGAACCTGAAGTGCAGCATCGGAATCTATAACTAGTGTCACAGGAATGGTTCAAAACATAGACAGTAAGATGAGCCAGCCTTCTTGTACTTGAGTCGGCATTGTGCCTTTTGTATTTAATTCCGATGCAATTTCTGTGTATCATTGTCAATAAAAAGGTCAGAGGGATACAGTGAACCTGAAGTGAACCATCTGAATCTATAACTAGTGTCACAGGAATGGTTCAAAGCATAGACAGTAAGAAGAGTCAGTTTTCCTGTACTTAAGCCGGCATTGTGCCTTTTGTATAGAATCCCGATGCAATTTCTGTGTTTCATCGTCAATAAGAAGGTGAGAGGGATACAGTAAACCTGAAGTGAAGCATGGAAATCTATAACTAGTGTCACAGGAATGGTTCAAAACATAGAAAGTAAGGAGAGTCAGTTTTCTTGTACCTAAGTCGGCATTGTGCCTTTTGTATTTAATACCGATGGAATTTCTGTGTTTCATCGTCAATAACAAGGTCAGAGGGATACAGTAAACCTGAAGTGAAGCATCGGAATCTATAACTAGTGTCACAGGAATGGTTCAAACATAGACAGTAAGAAGAGTCGGTTTTCTTGTACTTAGGTCGGCATTGTGCCCTTTGTATTTAATTCCGATGCAATTTCTGTGATTCATCGCCAATAAGAAGGTCGGAGGGATACAGTAAACTTGAAGTGAAGCATCGGAATATATAACTAGTGTCACAGGAATGGTTCAAAACATAGACAGAAAGAAGAATCAGTTTTCTTGTACTTAAGTAGGCATTGTGCTTTTTGTATTTAATTCCGATGGAATTTCTGTGTTTCGTCGTCAATAAGAAGGTCAGAGGGATACAGTAAACTTGAAGTGAAGCATCGGAATCTATAACTAGTGTCACAGGAATGGTTCAAATCATAGAGAGTAAGAAGAGTCAGTTTTCTTGTACTTAAGTCGGCATTGTGCCTTTTCTATTTAATTCCGATGCAATTTCTGTGTTTCTTCGTCAATAAGAAGGACAATGGGATACAGTAAACCTTAAGTGAAGCATCGGAATCTATAACTTGTGTCACAAGAGTGGTTCAAAACATAGACAGTAAGAAGAGTCAGTTTTCCTGTTCTTAATTCGGCATTGTGCGTTTTGTATTTAATTCCGATGCAATTTCTGTGTTTCATCGTCAATAAGGAGGTCAGAGGGATACAGTGAACCTGAAGTGCAGCATCGGAATCTATAACTAGTGTCACAGGAATGGTTCAAAACATAGACAGTAAGATGAGCCAGCCTTCTTGTACTTGAGTCGGCATTGTGCCTTTTGTATTTAATTCCGATGCAATTTCTGTGTTTCATTGTCAATAAAAAGGTCAGAGGGATACGGTGAACCGGAAGTGAAGCATCGGAATCTATAACTAGAGTCACAGGAATGGTTCAAAACATAGACTGTAAGAAGAGCGAGTCTTCTTGTACTTGAGTCGGCATTGTACCTTTTGTATTTAATTCCGATGCAATTTCTGTGTTTCATCGTCAATAAGAAGGTCAGAGGGATACAGTAAACCTGAAGTGAAGCTTCGGAATCTATAACTAGTGTCACAGGAATGGTTCAAAACATAGACAGTAAGAAGAGTCAGTTTGCTTGAACTTAGGTCGGCATTGTGCCTTTTGTATTTAATTCCGAAGCAATTTCTGTGTTTCATCGTCAATATGAAGGTCAGAGGAATACAGTAAACCTGAAGTGAAGCAACGGAATCTATAACTAGTGCCACAGGAATGGTTCAAAACATAGGCAGTAAGAAGAGTCAGTTTACTTGTACTTAAGTCGGCATTGTGCCTTTCGTATTTAATTCCGATGCAATTTCTGTGTTTCATCGTCAATAAGAAGGTCACAGGGATACAGTAAACCTGTAGTGAAGCATCAGAATCTGTAACTAATGTCACAGGACTGGTTCAAAACATAGACAGTAAGAAGAGCCAGTTTTCTTGAACTTAATTCGGCATTGTGCCTTTTGTATTTAATTCCGATGCAATTTCTGTGTTTCATCGTCAATAAGAAGGTCAGAGGGATACAGTAAACCTGAAGTGAAGCATCGGAATCTATAACTAGTGTCACAGGAATGGTTCAAAACATAGACAGTAAGAAGAGACAGTTTACTTGTACTTATGTCGGCATTGTGCCTTTTGTATTTAATTCCTATGCAATTTCTGTGTTTCATCGTCAATATGAAGGTCAGAGTGATACAGTAAACCTGAAGTGAAGCATCGGAATCTATAACTAATGTCCCAGGAATAGTTCAAAACAGTCACTAAGAAGAGTCAGACTTCTTGTACTTCAGTCGGAATTGTGCCTTTTGTATTTAATTCCGATGCAATTTCTGTGTTTCATCCTCAATGAGAAGGTCCAAGGGGTACAGTAAATCTGAAGTGAGGCACCGGAATCTATGACTAGTGTCACAGGAATGGTTCAAGACATAGACAGTGAGAAGAGTCAGTCTTCTTGTACTTAAGTCGGCATTGTGCATTTTCTATTTATTCCCGATGCTATTTCTGTGTTTCATCGTCAAAAAGAAGGTCAGAGGGATACAGTAAACCTGAAGTGAAGCATCGGAATCTATAACTAGTGTCACAGGAATGGTTCAAAACATAGACAGTAGGAAGAGTCAGTCTTCTTGTTTTTAGGTCGGTTTTGTGCCTATTGTATTTAACTCCGATGCACTATCTGTGATTAATCGTCAATAAGAAAATCCAAGGGATACAGTAAACCTAAAATGAAGCATCGGAATCTATAACTAGTGTCACAGGAATCTTCTAAACATAGACAGTAGGAAGAGTCAGTCTACATATACATAAGTCGGCATTGTGCCTTTTGTATTTAATTCCGAAGCGATTTCTATGTTTCATCGTCAATAAGAAGGTCAGAGGGATACAGTAAACCTGAAGTGAAGCATCGGAATCTGTCACTAGCGTCACAGGAGTGGTTCAAATCATAGTCAGTAAGAAGAGTCAGTCTGCTTGTACTTAAGTCGGCATTGTGCCTTTTCTATTTAATTCCGATGCAATTTCTGTGTTTCATAGTCAATAAGAACGTCCACGGGATACAGTAAATCTGAAGTGAAGCATCGGAATCTATAACTAGTGTCACAGGAATGGTTCAAAACATAGACAGTAGGAAGAGTCAGTCTTCTTGTACTTAAGTCGGCATTGTGCCTATTGCATTTAACTCCGATGCACTATCTGTGATTCATCGTCAATATGAAGATCCAAGGGATACAGTAAACCTGATATGAAGCATCGGAATCTATAACTAGTGTCACAGGAATCTTCTAAACATAGACAGTAGGAAGAGTCATTCTACAAGTACATAGGTCGGCATTGTGCATTTTGTATTTCATTCCGATGCGATTTCTGTGTTTCATCGTCAATAAGAAGGTCAGAGGGATACAGTAAACCTGAAGTGAAGCATCGGAATCTATAACTAGTGTCACACGAATGGTTCAAAACATAGTCAGTAAGAAGAGTCAGTCTTCTTGTCCTTAAGTCGGTATTGTGCCTTTTGTATTTATTTCCGATGCAAATTCTGTATTTCAACTTCAATAAGAAGGTCCAAGGGATACAGTAAACCTGAGGTGATTCATCGGAATCTATAACTAGTGTCACAGGAATGGTTCAAAACATAGTCAGTAATAAGAGTCAGTCTTCTTGTACTTAAGTCGGCATTGTGCGTTTTGTAATTAATTCCGATGCAATATCTGTGTTTCATCGTCAATAAGAAGGTCCAAGGGATACAGTAAACCTGAAGTGAAGCATCGGAATCCATAACTAGTGTCACAGGAAAGGTTCAAAACAGTCAGTAGGAAGAGCCAGTCGTCTTGTACTTAAGTCGGCGTTGTGCCTTTTGTATTTAATTCCGATGCAATTTCTGTGTTTCATCGTCAATAAGAAAGTCAGAGGGATACAGTATACCTGAAGTGTAGCATCGGAATCTATAACTAGTGTCACAGGAATGGTTCAAAACATAGACAGTAGGAAGAGTCAGTCTTCTTGTACTTAGGTCGGCATTGTGCCTTTTGTATTTAATTCCGATGCAATTTCTGTGTTTCATCGTCAATAAGAAGGTCCAAGGGATACAGTAACCCTAAAGTGATTCATCTGAATCTACAACTACTGACACAGGAATGGTTCAAAACTTAGTCAGAAAGGAGAGTCAGTCTTCTTGTATTTAAGTCGGCATTGTGCCTTTTCTATCTAATTCCGATGCAATATCTGTGTTTCATCGCCAATACGAAGGTCAGAGGGATACAGTAAACCTGAAGTGAAGCATCGGAATCTGTAACTTGCATCATAGGATTGGTTCAAAACATAGACAGTGCGAAGAGTCAGTCTACTTGTACTTAAGTTGGCATTGTGCCTTTTGTATTTAATTCCAAAGCAATTTCTGTGTTTCAACGTCAATAAGAGGGTCAGAGGGATACAGCAAACATGAAGTGATGCATCGGAATCTATAACTAGTGTCACAGGAATGGTTCAAAACACAGACAGTGGGAAGAGTCAGTCTTCTTGTACTTAAGTTGGCATTGTGCCTTTTGTATTTAATTCCGAAGCAATTTCTTTGTTTCATCGTCAATAACAAGGTCCAAGGGATACAGTCAACCTGGAGTGAAGCATCGGAATCTATGACTAGTGTCACAGGAATGGTTCAAACATAGACAGTAAGAAGAGTCAGTCTTCTTGTACTTAAGTCAGCATTGTGCCTTTTCTATTTAATTCCGATGCAATTTCTGTGTTTCATCGTCAAGAAGAAGGTCCAAGGGATACAGTAAACCTGAAGTGAAGCATTGGAATCTATAACTAGTGTCACAGGAATGGTTCAAAACATAAACAAAATAAGAGTCAGCCTTCTTGTTCTTAAGTCGGCAATGTGCCTATTGTATTTAATTCCGATGCAATTTCTGTGATTCATCGTCAATAAGAATGTCAGATGGTTACAGTAAACCTGAAGTGAAGCATCGGAATCTATAACTAATGGCCCAGGAATAGTTCAAAACAGTCAGAAGAGTCAGACTTCTTGTACTTAAGTCGGAATTGTGCCTTTTGTATTTAATTCCGATGCAATTTCTGTGTTTCATCGTCAATGAGAAGGTCCAAGGGGTACAGTAAATCTGAAGTGAGGCATCGGAATCTATGACTAGTGTCACAGGAATGGTTCAAGACATAGACAGTGAGAAGAGTCAGTCTTCTTGTACTTAAGTCGGCATTGTGCCTTTTCTATTTATTTCCGATGCTATTTCTGTGTTTCATCGTCAAAAAGAAGGTCAGAGGGATACAGTAAACCTGAAGTGAAGCATCGGAATCTATACCTAGTGTCACAGGAATGGTTAAAACATAGACAGTAGGAAGAGTCAGTCTTCTTGTACTTAGGTCGGTTTTGTGCCTATTGTATTTAACTCCGATGCACTATCTGTGATTAATCGTCAATAAGAAAATCCAAGGGATACAGTAAACCTAAAATGAAGCATCGGAATCTATAACTAGTGTCACAGGAATCTTCTAAACATAGACAGTAGGAAGAGTCAGTCTACATGTACATAAGTCGGCATTGTGCCTTTTGTATTTAATTCCGATGCGATTTCTATGTTTCATCGTCAATAAGAAGGTCAGAGGGATACAGTAAACCTGAAGTGAAGCATCGGAATCTGTCACTAGCGTCACAGGAGTGGTTCAAATCATAGTCAGTAAGAAGAGTCAGTCTGCTTGTACTTAAGTCGGCATTGTGCCTTTTCTATTTAATTCCGATGCAATTTCTGTGTTTCATAGTCAATAAGAACGTCCACGGGATACAGTAAATCTGAAGTGAAGCATCGGAATCTATAACTAGTGTCACAGGAATGGTTCAAAACATAGACAGTAGGAAGAGTCAGTCTTCTTGTACTTAAGTCGGCATTGTGCCTATTGCATTTAACTCCGATGCACTATCTGTGATTCATCGTCAATATGAAGATCCAAGGGATACAGTAAACCTGATATGAAGCATCGGAATCTATAACTAGTGTCACAGGAATCTTCTAAACATAGACAGTAGGAAGAGTCAGTCTACAAGTACATAGGTCGGCATTGTGCCTTTTGTATTTCATTCCGATGCGATTTCTGTGTTTCATCGTCAATAAGAAGGTCAGAGGGATACAGTAAACCTGAAGTGAAGCATCGGAATCTATAGCTAGTGTCACACGAATGGTTCAAAACATAGTCAGTAAGAAGAGTCAGTCTTCTTGTCCTTAAGTCGGTATTGTGCCTTTTGTATTTATTTCCGATGCAAATTCTGTATTTCAACTTCAATAAGAAGGTCCAAGGGATACAGTAAACCTGAGGTGATTCATCGGAATCTATAACTAGTGTCACAGGAATGGTTCAAAACATTGTCAGTAATAAGAGTCAGTCTTCTTGTACTTAAGTCGGCATTGTGCGTTTTGTAATTAATTCCGATGCAATATCTGCGTTTCATCGTCAATAAGAAGGTCCAAGGGATACAGTAAACCTGAAGTGAAGCATCGGAATCCATAACTAGTGTCACAGGAAAGGTTCAAAACAGTCAGTAGGAAGAGCCAGTCGTCTTGTACTTAAGTCGGCGTTGTGCCTTTTGTATTTAATTCCGATGCAATTTCTGTGTTTCATCGTCAATAAGAAAGTCAGAGGGATACAGTAAACCTGAAGTGTAGCATCGGAATCTATAACTAGTGTCACAGGAATGGTTCAAAACATAGACAGTAGGAAGAGTCAGTCTTCTTGTACTTAGGTCGGCATTGTGCCTTTTGTATTTAATTCCGATGCAATTTCTGTGTTTCATCGTCAATAAGAAGGTCCAAGGGATACAGTAACCCTAAAGTGATTCATCTGAATCTACAACTACTGACACAGGAATGGTTCAAAACTTAGTCAGAAAGGAGAGTCAGTCTTCTTGTATTTAAGTCGGCATTGTGCCTTTTCTATTTAATTCCGATGCAATATCTGTGTTTCATCGCCAATACGAAGGTCAGAGGGAGACAGTAAACCTGAAGTGAAGCATCGGAATCTGTAACTTGCATCACAGGATTGGTTCAAAACATAGACAGTGCGAAGAGTCAGTCTACTTGTACTTAAGTTGGCATTGTGATTTTTGTATTTAATTCCAAAGCAATTTCTGTGTTTCAACGTCAAAAAGAGTGTCAGAGGGATACAGCAAACATGAAGTGATGCATCGGAATCTATGACTAGTGTCACAGGAATGGTTCAAGACATAGACAGTGAGAAGAGTCAGTCTTCTTGTACTTAGGTCGGTTTTGTGCCTATTGTATTTAACTTCGATGCACTATCTGTGATTAATCGTCAATAAGAAAATCCAAGGGATACAGTAAACCTAAAATGAAGCATCGGAATCTATAACTAGTGTCACAGGAATCTTCTAAACATAGACAGTAGGAAGAGTCAGTGTACATGTACATAAGTCGGCATTGTGCCTTTTGTATTTAATTCCGATGCGATTTCTATGTTTCATCGTCAATAAGAAGGTCAGAGGGATACAGTAAACCTGAAGTGAAGCATCGGAATCTATAACTAGTCTCACACGAATGGTTCAAAACATAGTCAGTAAGAAGAGTCAGTGTTCTTGTACTTAAGTCGGTATTGTGCCTTTTCTATTTAATTCCGATGCAAATTCTGTGTTTCATCGTCAATAAGAAGGTCCAAGGGATACAGTAAACCAGAAGTGAAGCATCGGAATCTATATCTAGTGTCACAGGAATGGCTCAAAACATAGACAGTAAGGAGAGTCAGTCTTCTTGTGCTTAAGTCAGCATTGTGCCATTTGTATTTAATTCCGATACAATTTCTGTGTTTCATCGTCAATAAGAAGGTCAGAGGGATACAGTAAACCTGAAGTGAAGCATCGGAATCTATAACTAGTGTCACAGAAATGGTTCAAAACAGTCAGTAAGAAGAGCCAGTCTTCTTGTACTTAAGTCGGCGTTGTGCCTTTTGTATTTAATTCCGATGCAATTTCTGTGTTTCATCGTCAATAAGAACGTCAGAGGGGTACAGTAAACCTGAAGTGAAGCATCGGAATCTGTAACTAGCGTCACAGGAATGGTTCAAATCATAGGCAGTAGGAAGAGACAGTCTTCTTGTACTTAGGTCGGAATTGTGCCTTTTCTATTTAATTCCGATGCAATTTCTGTGTTTCATCGTCAATACGAAGGTCCAAGGGATACTGTAAACCTGAAGTGAATCATCGGAATCAATAACTAGTGTCACAGAAGTTGTTCAAAACATAGACAGTAGGAAGATTCAGTCTACATGTACTTAAGTCGGCATCGTGCCTTTTGTATTTTTTTCCGATGCAATTTCTGTGTTTCATCGTCAATAAGAAGGTCCAAGGGATACAGTAAACCTGAAGTGAAGCATCGGAATCTGAAACTAGCGTCACAGGAATGGTTCAAAGCATAGACACTATGAAGAGTCAGTCTGCTTGTACCTAAGACGGCATTGTGCATTTTCTATTTAATTCCGATGCAATTTCTGTGTTTCATGGTCAATGAGAAGGTCCAAGGGATACAGTAAACCTGAAGTGAAGCATCGGAATCAATAACTAGTGTCACAGGAATGGTTCAAAACATAGACAGTAAGAAGAGTCAGTCTTCTTGTACTTAAGTCGGTATTGTGCCTATTGTATTTAACTCCTATGCACTATCTGTGTTTCATCGTCAATAAGTAGATCAAAGGGATACAGTAAACCTGAAATGAAGCATCGGAATCTATAACTAGTGTCACGGGAATGGTTCAAAACATAGACAGTAGGAAGATTCAGTCTACATGTACTTAAGTCGGCATCGTGCCTTTTGTATTTATTTTACGATGCAATTTCTGTGTTTCATCGTCAATAAGATGGTCAGAGGGATTCAGTAAACCTCAAGTGAACTATCGGAATCTGTAACTAGTGTCACAGGAATGGCTCAAAACATAGTCAGTGAGAAGAGCCAGTCGTCTTGTACTTAAGTCGGCATTTTTCCTTTTGTATTTAATTCCGATGCAAATTCTGTGTTTCATCGTCAATAAGAAGTTCCAAGGGATACTGCAAACCTGAAGTGAAGCATCG
Organism: Schistocerca americana; assembly: GCF_021461395.2. Taxonomy (NCBI): domain Eukaryota; kingdom Metazoa; phylum Arthropoda; class Insecta; order Orthoptera; family Acrididae; genus Schistocerca; species Schistocerca americana. The sequence goes on along the minus strand of NC_060121.1, from coordinate 11,031,984 downwards.
GAATCTCTAACTAGCGTCACAGGAATGGTTAAAACATAGTCAGTAAGAAGAGTCATTCTTATTGTACTTAAGTCGGCATTGTGCCTTTTCTATTTATTCCGTTGCAATTTCTGTGTTTCATCGTCAATAAGAAGGTCAGAGGGATACAGTAAACCTGAAGTGAAGCATCGGAATCTGTAACTAGCGTCACAGGAATGGTTCAAAACATAGGCAGTAGGAAGAGACAGTCTTCTTGTACTTAGGTCGGATTTGTGCCTTTTCTATTTAATTCCGATGCAATTTCTGTGGTTCATCGTCAATAAGAAGGTCAAAGGGATACAATAAACCTGAAGTGAAGCATCGGAATCAATAACTAGTGTCACAGAAATGGTTCAAAACATAGACAGTAAGAAGAGTCAGTCTTCATGTACTTAAGTCGGCATTGTGATTTTTCTATTTAATTCCGATGCAATGTCTGTGTTTCATCGTCAATAAGAGGGTCAGAGGGATACAGTAAACCTGAAGTGAAGCATCGGAATCTATAACTAGTGACACAGGAATGGTTTAAAACATAGTCAGTAAGAAGAGTCAGTCTTCTTGTACTTAAGTCGGCATTGTGCCTTTTCTATTTAATTCCGATGCAATATCTGTGTTTCATCGTCAATAAGAAGGTCAGAGGGATACAGTAAACCTGAAGTGAAGCATCGGAATCTATAACTAGTGACACAGGCATGGTTGCAAACATAGTCAGGAAGAAGAGTCAGTCTTCTTGTACTGAAGTTGGCATTGAGCCTTTTCTTTTTAATTCCGATGCAATTTCTGTGTTTCATCGTCAATAAGAAGGTCCAAGGGATACAGTAAACCTGAAGTGAATCATCGTAATCTATTAGTGGTGTCACAGGAATGGTTCAAAACATAGTCAGTACAAAGAGTCAGTCTTCTTGTACTTATGTCGGCATTGTGCATTTTTTTTAATTCCGACGCAATTTCTGTGATTCATCGTCAATAAGAAGGTCAGAGGGATATAGTAAACCTTAAGTGAAGCATCGGAATCTATAACTAGTGTCACAGGAATGGTTGAAAGCATTGACAGTAAGAAGCGTCAGTCTTCTAGTAATTAAGTCGGCATTGTGCCTTTTGTATTTATTTCCGATGCAATTTCTGTGTTTCATGGTCAATGAGAAGGTCCAAGGGATACAGTAAACCTAAAGTGAAGCATCGGAATCTATAACTAGTTACACAGGCATGGTTACAAACATAGTCAGGAAGAAGAGTCAGTCTTCTTGTATTGAAGTTGGCATTGAGCCTTTTCTTTTTAATTCCGATGCAATTTCTGTGTTTCATCGTCAATAAGAAGGTCCAAGGGATACAGTAAACCTGAAGTGAATCATCGGAATCTATTAGTGGTGTCACAGGAATGGTTCAAAACATAGTCAGTACAAAGAGTCAGTCTTCTTGTACTTATGTCGGGGCATTGTGCCTTTTGTATTTAATTCCTATGCAATTTCTGTGATTCATCATCAAAAAGAAGGTCAGAGGGATACATTAAGCCTCAAGTGAAGCATCGGAATCTATAACTAGTGTCACAGGAATGGTTCAAAACATAGACAGTAGGAAGAGTCAGTCTTCTTGTACGTAAGTCGGTATTGTGCCTATTGTATTTAATTCCGATGCAATTTCTGTTTTTCATCGTGAATAAGAACGTCCAAGGGATACAGTAAACCTGAAGTGAAGCATCGGAATCTATAACTATTGTCACAGGAATGGTTCAAACATAGACAGTAGGAAAAGTCAGTCTTTTTGTACTCAAGTCGGCACTGAGCCTTTTCTATTTATTCCGTTGCAATTTCTGTGTTTCATCGTCAATAAGAAGGTCAGAGGGATACAGTAAACCTGAAGTAAAGCATCGGAATCTGTAACTAGCGTCACAGGAATGGTTCAAAACATAGGCAGTAGGAAGAGTCAGTCTTCTTGTACTTAGGTCGGATTTGTGCCTTTTCTATTTAATTCCGATGCAATATCTGTGTTTCATCGTCAATAAGAAGGTCCAAGGGATACAGTAAACCTGAAGTGAAGCATCGGAATCAATAATTAGTGTCACAGAAATGGTTCAAAGCATAGACAGTAAGAAGAGTCAGTCTTCATGTACTTAAGTCGGCATTGTGCCTTTTCTATTTAATTCCGATGCAATGTCTGTGTTTCATCGTCAATAAGAAGGTCAGAGGGATACAGTAAACCTGAAGGGAAGCATCAGAATCTCTAACTAGTGTCACAGGAATGGTTCAAAACATAGTCCGTACGAAGAGTCAGTCTTCTTGTACTTAAGTCGCCATTATGGCCTTTTCAATTTAATTCCGATGCAATTACTGTGTTTCATCGTCAATAATAAGGTCAGAGGGATACAGTAAACCTGAAGTGAAGCATCGGTATCTCTAACTAGTGTCACAGGAACGTTTCAAAACACAGTCAGTAAGAAGAGTCTGTCTTCTTGACATAAGTCGGCATTGTGCTTTTTGTATTTAATTCCGATGCAATATCTGTGTTTCATCGTCAATAAGAAGTTCCAAGGGATACTGTATACCTGAAGTGAAGCATCGGAATCTCTAACTAGCGTCACAGGAATGGTTAAAACATAGTCAGTAAGAAGAGTCATTCTTATTGTACTTAAGTCGGCATTGTGCCTTTTCTATTTATTCCGTTGCAATTTCTGTGTTTCATCGTCAATAAGAAGGTCAGAGGGATACAGTAAACCTGAAGTGAAGCATCGGAATCTGTAACTAGCGTCACTGGAATGGTTCAAAACATAGGCAGTAGGAAGAGACAGTCTTCTTGTACTTAGGTCGGATTTGTGCCTTTTCTATTTAATTCCGATGCAATTTCTGTGGTTCATCGTCAATAAGACGGTCCAAGGGATACAGTAAACCTGAATTGAAGCATCGGAATCAATAACTAGTGTCACAGAAATGGTTCAAAACATAGACAGTAAGAAGAGTCAGTCTTCATGTACTTAAGTCGGCATTGTGCCTTTTCTATTTAATTCCGATGCAATGTCTGTGTTTCATCGTCAATAAGAAGGTCAGAGGGATACAGTAAACCTGAAGTGAAGCATCGGAATCTATAACTAGTGTCACAGGAATGGTTTAAAACATAGTCAGTAAGAAGAGTCAGTCTTCTTGTACTTAAGTCGGCATTGTGCATTTTCTATTTAATTCCGATGCAATATCTGTGTTTCATCTTCAATAAGAAGGTCAGAGGGATACAGTAAACCTGAAGTGAAGCATCGGAATCTATAACTAGTGACACAGGCATGGTTACAAACATAGTCAGGAAGAAGAGTCAGTCTTCTTGTACTGAAGTTGGCATTGAGCCTTTTCTTTTTAATTCCGATGCAATTTCTGTGTTTCATCGTCAATAAGAAGGTCCAAGCGATACAGTAAACCTGAAGTGAATCATCGGAATCTATTAGTGGTGTCACAGGAATGATTCAAAACATAGTCAGTACAAAGAGTCAGTCTTCTTGTACTTATGTCGGCATTGTGCATTTTGTATTTAATTCCGATGCAATTTCTGTGATTCATCGCCAATAAGAAGGTCAGAGGGATACAGTAAACCTTAAGTGAAGCATCGGAATCTATAACTAGTGTCACAGGAATGGTTCAAAGCATTGACAGTAAGAAGCGTCAGTCTTCTTGTACTTAAGTCGGCATTGTGCCTTTTGTGTTTATCTCCGATGCAATTTCTGTGTTTCATGGTCAATGAGAAGGTCCAAGGGATACAGTAAACCTGAAGTGAAGCATCGGAAATAATAACTAGTGTCACAGGAATGGTTCAAAACATGGACAAAAAGAAGAGTCAGTCTTCTTGTACCTAAGTCGGCATTGTGCCTTTTGTATTTAATTCCTATACAATTTCTGTGATTCATCATCAAAAAGAAGGTCAGAGGGATACATTAAACCTCAAGTGAAGCATCGGAATCTATAACTAGTGTCACAGGAATGGTTCAAAACATAGACAGTAGGAAGAGTCAGTCTTCTTGTACTTAAGTCGGTATTGTGCCTATTGTATTTAATTCCGATGCAATTTCTGTTTTGCATCGTCAATAAGAAGGTCCAAGGGATACAGTAAACCTGAAGTGAAGCATCGGAATCAATAACTAGTGTCTCAGAAATGGTTCAAAACATAGACAGTAAGAAGAGTCAGTCTTCATGTACTTAAGTCGGCATTGTGCCTTTTCTATTTAATTCCGATGCAATGTCTGTGTTTCATCGTCAATAAGAAGGTCAGAGGGATACAGTAAACCTGAAGTGAAGCATCGGAATCTATAACTAGTGTCACAGGAATGGTTCAAAGCATTGACAGTAAGAAGCGTCAGTCTTCTTGTACTTAAGTCGGCATTGTGCCTTTTGTATTTAATTCCGATGCAATTTCTGTGTTTCATGGTCAATGAGAAGGTCCAAGGGATACAGTAAACCTGAAGTGAAGCATCGGAAATAATAACTAGTGTCACAGGAATGGTTCAAAACATAGACAAAAAGAAGTGTCAGTCTTCTTGTGCCTAAGTCGGCATTGTGCCTTTTGTATTTAATTCCTATGCAATTTCTGTGTTTCATCGTCAATAAGATGGTCAGAGGGATACAGTAAACCTGAAGTGAAGCATCGGAATCTATAACTAGTGTCACAGGAATGGTTCAAAACATAGTCAGTAGGAAGAGTCAGTCTTCATGTACTTATGTCGGCATTGTGCCTTTTGTATTTAATTCCGATGCAATTTCTGTGTTTCATCGTCAATACGAAGGTCCAAGGGATACAGTAAACCTGAAGTGAAGCATCGGAATCTGAAACTAGCGTCACAGGAATGGTTCAAAGCATAGACACTATGAAGAGTCAGTCTGCTTGTACCTAAGACGGCATTGTGCATTTTCTATTTAATTCCGATGCAATTTCTGTGTTTCATGGTCAATAAGAAGGTCAGAGGGATACAGTGAACCTGAGGTGAAGCATCGGAATCTATAACTAGTGTCACAGGAATGGTTCAAAACATAGACAGTAGGAAGATTCAGTCTACATGTACTTAAGTCGGCATCGTGCCTTTTGTATTTATATCCGATGCAATTTCTGTGTCTCATCGTCAATAAGATGATCAGAGGGATACAGTAAACCTCAAGTGAAGTATAGGAATCTAGAACTAGTGTCACAGGAATGGTTCAAAACATAGTCAGTAAGAAGAGCCAGTCGTCTTGTACTTAAGTCGGCATTGTTCCTTTTGTATTTAATTCCGATGCAAATTCTGTGTTTCATCGTCAATAAGAAGGTCAGAAGGATACAGTAAACCTGAAGGAAAGCATCGGAATCTCTAACTAGTGTCACAGGAATGGTTCAAAACATAGTCCGTACGAAGATTCAGTCTTCTTGTACATAAGTCGGCATTATGGCCTTTTCAATTTAATTCCGATGCAATTAGTGTGTTTCATCGTCAATAATAAGGTCAGAGGGATACAGTAAACCTTAAGTGAAGCATCGGTATCTCTAACTAGTGTAACAGGAATGTTTCAAATCATAGTCAGTAAGAAGAGTCTGTCTTCTTGTACTTAAGTCGGCATTGTGCTTTTTGTATTTAATTCCGATGCAATATCTGTGTTTCATCGTCAATAAGAAGTTCCAAGGGATACTGTAAACCTGAAGTGAAGCATCGGAATCTCTAACTAGCGTCACAGGAATGGTTAAAACATAGTCAGTAAGAAGAGTCATTCTTATTGTACTTAAGTCGGCATTGTGCCTTTTCTATTTAATTTCGATGCAATTTCTGTTTTTCATCGTGAATAAGAACGTCCAAGGGATACAGTAAACCTGAAGTGAAGCATCGGAATCTATAACTAGTGTCACAGGAATGGTTCAAAACATAAACAGTAGGTAAAGTCAGTCTTTTTGTACTTAAGTCGGCATTGTGCATTTTCTATTTAATTCCGATGCAATGTCTGTGTTTCATCGTCAATAAGAAGGTCAGAGGGATACAGTGAACCTGAAGTGAAGCATCGGAATCTATAACTAGTGTCACAGAAATGGTTCAAAACATAGTCAGTAAGAAGGGTCAGTCTTCTTGTACTTAAGTCGGCATTGTGCCTTTTCTATTTAATTCCGATGCAATATCTGTAATTCATCGTCAATAAGAAGGTCAGAGGGATACAGTAAACCTGAAGTGAAGCATCGGAATCTATAACTAGTGACACAGGCATGGTTCCAAACATAGTCAGGAAGAAGAGTCAGTCTTCTTGTACTGAAGTTGGCATTGAGCCTTTTCTATTTAATTCCGATGCAATTTCTGTGTTTCATCGTCAATGAGAAGGTCCAAGGGATACAGTAAACCTGAAGTGATTCATCGGAATCTATGAGTGGTGTCACAGGAATGGTTCAAAGCATAGTCGGTACAAAGAGTCAGTCTTCTTGTACTTATGTCGGCATTGTGCGTTTTGTATTTAATTCCGATGCAATTTCTGTGATTAATCGTCAGTAAGAAGGTCAGAGGGATACAGTAAACCTTAAGTGAAGCATCGGAATCTATAACTAGTGTCACAGGAATGGTTCAAAGCATAGACAGTAAGAAGCGTCAGTCTTCTTGTACTTAAGTCGGCATTGTGCCTTTTGTATTTAATTCCGATGCCATTTCTGTGCTTCATGGTCAATGAGAAGGTCCAAGGGATACAGTAAACCTGAAGTGAAGCATCGGAATCAATAACTAGTGTCACAGGAATGGTTCAAAACATAGACAAAAAGAAGAGTCAGTATTCTTGTACCTAAGTCGGCATTGTGCCTTTTGTATTTAATTCCTACGCAATTTCTGTGATTCATCCTCAAAAAGAATGTCAGAGGGATACATTAAACCTCAAGTGAAGCATCGGAATCTATAACTAGTGTCACAGGAATGGTTCAAAACATAGACAGTAAGAAGAGTCAGTCTTCTTGTACTTAAGTCGGTATTGTGCCTATTGTATTTAACTCCTATGCACTATCTGTGTTTCATCGTCAATAAGTAAATCAAAGGGATACAGTAAACCTGAAATGAAGCATCGGAATCTATAACTAGTGTCACAGGAATGGTTCAAAACATAGACAGTACGAAGATTCAGTCTACATGTACTTAAGTCGGCATCGTGCCTTTTGTATTTATTTTACGATGCAATTTCTGTGTTTCATCGTCAATGAGATGGTCAGAGGGATTCAGTAAACCTCAAGTGAAGTATCGGAATCTATAACTAGTGTCACAGGAATGGTTCAAAACATAGTCAGTAAGAAGAGCCAGTCGTCTTGAACTTAAGTCGGCATTGTTCCTTTTGTATTTAATTCCGATGCAAATTCTGTGTTTCATCGTCAATAAGAAGTTCCAAGGGATTCTGTAAACCTGAAGTGAAGCATCGGAATCTCTAACTAGCGTCACAGGAATGGTTAAAACATAGTCAGTAAGAAGAGTCATTCTTATTGTACTTAAGTCGGCATTGTGCCTTTTCTATTTATTCCGTTGCAATTTTTGTGTCTCTTCGTCAATAAGAAGGTCAGAGGGATACAGTAAACCTGAAGTAAAGCATCGGAATCTGTAACTAGCGTCTCAGGAATGGTTCAAAACATAGGCAGTAGGAAGAGACAGTCATCTTGTACTTAGGTCGGTTTTGTGCCTTTTCTATTTCATTCCGATGCAATTTCTGTGGTTCATCGTCAATAAGAAGGTCCAGGGGATACAGTAAACCTGAAGTGAAGCATCGGAATCAATAACTAGTGTCACAGAAATGGTTCAAAACATAGACAGTAAGAAGAGTTAGTCTTCATGTACTTAAGTCGGCATTGTGCCTTTTCTATTTAATTCCGATGCAATGTCTGTGTTTCATCGTCAATAAGAAGGTCAGAGGGATACAGTAAACCTGAAGTGAAGCATCGGAATCCATAACTAGTGTCACAGGAATGGTTTAAAACATAGTCAGTAAGAAGAGTCAGTCTTCTTGTACTTAAGTCGGCATTGTGCCTTTTCTATTTAATTCCGATGCAATATCTGTGTTTCATCGTCAATAAGAAGGTCAGTGGGATACGGTAAACCTGAAGTGAAGCATCGGAATCTATAACTAGTGACACAGGCATGTTTACAAACATAGTCAGGAAGAAGAGTCAGTCTTCTTGTACTGAAGTTGGCATTGAGCCTTTTCAATTTAATTCCGATGCAATTTCTGTGTTTCATCGTCAATAAGAAGGGCCAAGGGATACAGTAAACCTGAAGTGTATCATCGGAATCTATTAGTGGTGTCACAGGAATGGTTCAAAACATAGTCAGTACAAAGAGTCAGTCTTCTTGTACTTATGTCGGCATTGTGCATTTTGTATTTAATTCCGATGCAATTTCTGTGATTCATCGTCAATACGAAGGTCAGAGGGATACAGTAAAACTTAAGTGAAGCATCGGAATCTATAACTAGTGTCACAGGAATGGTTCAAAGCATTGACAGTAAGAAGCGTCAGTCTTCTTGTACTTATGTCGGCATTCTGCATTTTGTATTTAATTCCGATGCAATTTCTGTGTTTCATGGTCAATGAGAAGGTCCAAGGGATACAGTAAACCTGAAGTGAAGCATCGGAAATAATAACTAGTGTCACAGGAATGGTTCAAAACATAGACAAAAAGAAGAGTCAGTCTTCTTGTACCTAAGTCGGCATTGTGCATTTTGTATTTAATTCCTATGCAATTTCTGTGATTCATCATCAAAAAGAAGGTCAGAGGGATACATTAAACCTCAAGTGAAGCATCGGAATCTATAACTAGTGTCACAGGAATGGTTCAAAACATAGACAGTAGGAAGAGTCAGTCTTCTTGTACTTAAGTCGGTATTGTGCCTATTGTATTTAATTCCGATGCAATTTCTGTTTTTCATCGTGAATAAGAACGTCCAAGGGATACAGTAAACCTGAAGTGAAGCATCGGAATCTATAACTAGTGTCACAGGAATGGTTCAAAGCATTGACAGTAAGAAGCGTCAGTCTTTTTATACTTAAGTCGGCATTGTGCCTTTTCTATTTATTCCGTTGCAATCTCTGTGTTTCATCGTCAATAAGAAAGTCAGAGGGATACAGTAAACCTGAAGTGAAGCATTGGAATCTGTAACTAGCGTCACAGGAATGGTTCAAAACATAGGCAGTAGGAAGAGACAGTCTTCTTGTACTTAGGTCGGATTTGTGCCTTTTCTATTTAATTCCGATGCAATTTCTGTGTTTCATCGTCAATAAGACGGTCCAAGGGATACAGTAAACCTGAAGTGAAGCATCGGAACCAAAAACTAGTGTCACAGAAATGGTTCAAAACATAGACTGTAAGAAGAGTCAGTCTTAGTGTACTTAAGTCGGCATTGTGCCTTTTCTATTAATTTCCGATGCAATGTCTGTGTTTCATCGTCAATAAGAAGGTCAGAGGGATACAGTAAACCTGAAGTGAAGCATTGGAATCTATAACTAGTGTCACAGGAATGGTTCAAAACATAGTCAGTAAGAAGAGTCAGTCTTCTTGTACTTAAGTCGGCATTGTGCCTTTTCTATTTAATTCCGATGCAATATCTGTGTTTCATCGTCAATGAGAAGGTCAGAGGGATACTGTAAACCTGAAGTGCAGCATCGGAATATATAACTAGTGACACAGGCATGGTTACAAACGTAGTCAGGAAGAAGAGTCACTCTTCTTGTGTTGAAGATGGCATTGAGCCTTTTCTATTTAATTCCGATGCAATTTCTGTGTTTCATCGTCAATAAGAAGGTCCAAGGGATACAGTAAACCTGAAATGAAGCATCGGAATCTATAACTAGTGTCACAGGAATGGTTCAAATCATAGACAGTAGGAAGATTCGGTCTACATGTACTTAAGTCAGCATCGTGCCTTTTGTATTTTTCTACGATGCAATTTCTGTGTTTCATCGTCAATAAGATGGTCAGAGGGATACAGTAAACCTGAAGGGAAGCATCGGAATCTCTAACTAGGGGCACAGGAATGGTTCAAAACATAGTCAGTAGGAAGAGTCAGTCTTCTTGTACTTATGTCGGCATTGTGCCTTTTGTATTTAATTCCGATGCAATCTCTGTGTTTCATCGTCAATAAGAAGGTGCAAGGGATACAGTAAACCTGAAGTGAAGCATCGGAATCTGAAACTATCGTCACAGGAATGGTTCAGTGCATAGACACTATGAAGAGTCAGTCTGCTTGTATCTAAGACGGCATTGTGCCTTTTCTATTTAATTCCGATGCAATTTCTGTGTTTCATAGTCAATAAGAAGGTCAAAGGGATACAGTGAACCTGAGGTGAAGCATCGGAATCTATAACTAGTGTCACAGGAATGGTTCAAAACATAGACAGTAGGAAGATTCAGTCTACATGTACTTAAGTCGGCATCGTCCCTTTTGTATTTATTTCCGATGCATTTTCTGTGTTTCATCGTCAATAAGATGGTCAGAGGGATATAGTAAACCTGAAGTGAAGTATCGGAATCTATAACTAGTGTCACAGGAATGGTTCAAAACATAGTCAGTAAGAAGAGCCAGTCTTCTTGTACTTAAGTCGGCATTGTTCCTTTTGTATTTAATTCCGATGCAAATTCTTGTTTCATCGTCAATAAGAATTTCAGAGGGATACAGTAAACCTGAAGGGAAGCATCGGAATCTATAACTAGTGTCACAGGAATGGTTCAAAACATAGTCAGTACGAAGAGTCAGTCTTCTTGTACTTAAGTCGGAATTATGCCTTTTCTATTTAATTCCGATGCAATTTCTGTGTTTCGTCGTCAATAAGAAGGTCCAAGTTATACAGTAAACCTGAAGTGAAGCATCGGAATCTATAACTAGTGTCACAGAAATGGTTCAAAACATAGACAGTAAGAAGAGTCAGTCTTCTTATACTTAAGTCGGCATTGTGCCTTTTCTATTTAATTCCGATGCAAAGTCTGAGTTTCATCGTCAATAAGAAGGTCAGAGGGATACAGTAAACCTGAAGTGAAGCATCGGAATCTATAACTAGTGTCATAGGAATGGTTCAAAACATAGTCAGTAAGAAGAGTCAGTCTCCTTGTACATAAGTCGGCATTGTGCCTTTTCTATTTAATTCCGATGCAATATCTGTGTTTCATCGTCAATAAGAAGGTCAGAGGGAAACAGTAAACCTGAAGTGAAGCATCGGAAACTACAACTAGTGACACAGGAATGATTCCAAACATAGTCAGTAAGAAGTGTCAGTCTTCCTGTACTTATGTTGGCATTGTGCCTTTTCTATTTAATTCCGATGCAATATCTGTGTTTCATCGTAAATATGAAGGTCCAAGGGATACAGTAAACCTGAAGTGAATCATCGGAATCTATAACTAGTGTCACAGGAATGGTTCAAAACATAGTCGGTACGAAGAGTCAGTCTTCTTGTACTTAAGTCGGCATTGTGCATTTTGTATTTAATTCCGATTCAATTTCTGTGTTTCATCGTCAATAAGAAGGTCAGAGGGATACAGTAAAACTTAAGTGAAGCATCGGAATCTATAACTAGTGTCACAGGAATGGTTCATAGCACAGACTGTAAGAAGGGTCAGTGTTCTTGTACTTAAGTCGGCATTGTGCTTTTTGTATTTAATTCCGATGCAATTTCTGTGTTTCATCGACAATAAGAAGGTCCATGGGATACAGTAAACCTGAAGTGAAGCATCGGAATCAATAACTAGTGTCACAGGAATGGTTCAAAACATAGACAAAAAGAAGAGTCAGTCTTCTTGTACCTAAGTCGGCATTGTGCCTTTTGTATTTAATTCCGATGCAATTTCTGTGGTTCATCGTCAAAAAGAAGGTGAGAGGGATTCATTAAACCTGATGAGAAGCACCGGAATATATAACTAGTGTCACAGGAATGGTTCACAACTTAGACAGTAGGAAGAGTCAGTCTTCTTGTACTTAAGTCGGTATTGTGCCTATTGTATTTAACTCCTATGCACTATCTGTATTTCATCGTCAATACGAAGATCCAAGGGATACAGTAAACCTGAAATTAGGCATCGGAATCTATAACTAGTGTCACAGGAATGGTTCAAATCATAGACAGTAGGAGGATTCAGACTACATGTACTTAAGTCGGCATCGTGCCTTTTGTATTTATTTCCGATGCAATTTCTGTGTTTCATCGTCAAAAAGAAGGTCGGAAGGATACTGTAAACCTGAAGTGAGGCATCGGAATCTATAACTAGTGTCACAGGAATGGTTCAAAACATAGACAGTAAGAAGAGTCAGTCTTCTTGCACTTAAGTCGTCATTGTGCCTTATGTATTTAATTCAGATGCAATTTCTGTGTGTCATTGTCAATAAGAAGGTCCGAAAGATACAGTAATCCTGAAGTGAAGCATCGGAATCTGTAACTAGCGTCACATGAATGGTTCATAACATAGATAATAAGAAGAGTCAGTTTTCTTGTACTTAAGTCGGCATTGTGCTTTTTCTATTTAATTCCAATTCAATTTCTGTGTTATATCGTCAATACGAAGGTCCAAGGGATATAGTAAACCTGAAGTGAAGCATCGGAATCTATAACTAGTGTCACAGGAATGGTTCAAAACATAGACAGTAGGAGGAGTCTGTGCTCTTGTACATAAGTCGGCATTGTGCCTTTTCTATTTAATTCCGATGCAATTTCTGTGTTTCATCGTCAATAAGAAGGTCCAAGGGATACAGTAAACCTGAAGTGAATCATCGAAATCTATAATTAGTGTCACAGGAATGGTTCAAAACATAGTCAGTACGAAGAGTCAGTCTTCTTGTACTTAAGTCGGCATTGTGCCCTTTCTATTTAATTCCGATTTAATGTCTGTGTTTCATCGTCAATAAGAAGGTCAGAGGGATACAGTAAACCTGAAGTGAAGCATCGGAATCTATAACTAGTGTCACAGGAATGGTTTAAAGCATAGTCAGTAAGAAGAGTCAGTCTTCTTGTACTTAAGTCGGCATTGTGCCTTTTCTATTTAATTCCGATACAATATCTGTATTTCATCGTCAATAAGAAGGTTAGAGGGACACAGTAAACCTGAAGTGAAGCATCGGAATCTATAACTAGTGACACAGGCATGGTTCCAAACATAGTCAGTAAGAAGAGTCAGTCTTCTTGTACTTAAGTTGGCATTGAGCCTTTTCTATTTAATTCCGATGCAATTTCCGTGTTTCATCGTCGATAAGAAGGTCCAAGGGATACAGTAAACCTGAAGTGAATCATCGGAATCTATAACTAGTGTCACAGGAGTGGTTCAAAACATAGTCAGTACGAAGAGTCAGTCTTCTTGTACTTAAGTCGGCATTGTGCATTTTGAATTTAATTCCGATGCAATTTCTGTGTTTCATCGTCAATAAGAAGGTCAGAGGGATACAGTAAACCTTAAGTGAAGCATCGGAATCTATAACTAGTGTCACAGGAATGGTTTAAAGCATAGACAGTAAGAAGCGTCAGTCTTCTTGTACTTAAGTCGGCATTGTGCCTTTTGTATTTAATTCCGATGCAATTTCTGTGTTTCATGGCTATCAGAAGGTCCAAGGGATACAGTAAACCTGAAGTGAATAATCGGAATCAATAACTAGTGTCACAGGAATGGTTCAAAACGTAGACAAAAAGAAGAGTCAGTCTTCTTGTACCTAAGTCGGCATTGTGCCTTTTGTATTTAATTCCGATGCAATTTCTGTGATTCATCCACAAAAAGAAGGTCAGAGGGATACATTAAACCTGAAGTGAAGCATCGGAATCTATAACTAGTGTCACAGGAATGGTTAAAAGCATAGACAATAGGAAGAGTCAGTCTTCTTGTACTTAAGTCGGTATTGTGCCTATTGTATTTAGCTCCTATGCACTATCTTTGTTTCGTCGTCAATAAGTAGATCCAAGGGATACAGTAAACCTGAAATGAAGCATCGGAATCTATAACTAGTGTCACAGGAATGGTTCAAAACATAGACAGTAGGAAGATTCAGTCTACATGTACTTAAGTCGGCATCGTTCCCTTTGTATTTATTTCCGATGGTATTTCTGTGTTTCATCGTCAATAAGATGGTCAGAGGGATACAGTAAACCTGAAGTGAAGCATCGGAATCTATTACTAGTGTCACAGGAATGGTTAAAAACATAGTCAGTAAGAAGAGTCAGTCTTCTTGTACTTAAGTCGGCATTGTGCCTTTTGCATTTAATTCCGATGCAATTTCTGTGTTTCATCGTCAATAAGAAAGTCAGAGGGATACAGTAAACCTTAAGGGAAGCACCGGAACCTCTAACTAGTGTCACAGGAATGGTTAAAACATAGTCAGTAAGAAGAGTCAGTCTTCTTGTACTTAAGTCGGCATTGTGCCATTTGTATTTAATTCCGATGCAATTTCTGTTTTTCATCGTCAATAAGAAGGTCCAAGGGATACAGTAAACCTGAAGTGAAGCATCGGAATCTGAAACTAGCGTCACAGGAATGGTTCAAAACATAGACACTATGAAGAGTCAGTCTGCTTGTACCTAAGACGGCATAGTGCCTTTTCTATCTAATTCCGATGCAATTTCTGTGTTTCATCGTCAATAAGAAGGTCAGAGGGACACAGTAAACCTGAAGGGAAGCATCGGAATCTCTGACTAGTGTCACTGGAATGGTTCAAAACATAGTCAGTACGAAGAGTCAGTCTTCTTGTACTTAAGTCGGCTTCATGCGCTTTTCAATTTAATTCCGATGCAATTACTGTGTTTCATCGTCAATAATAAGGTCAGAGGGATACAGTAAACCTGAAGTGAAGTATCGGTATCTCTAACTAGTGTCACTGGAATGTTTCAAAACATAGTCAGTAAGAAGAGTCAGTCTTCTTGTACTTAAGTCGGCATTGTGCCTTTTGAATTTAATTCCGATGCAATATCTGTGTTTCATCGTCAATAAGAAGTTCCAAGGGATACAGTAAACCTGATGTGAAGCATCGGAAACTGTAACTAGCGTCACAGGAGTGGTTAAAAACATAGTCAGTAAGATGAGTCAGTCTTATTGTACTTAGGTCGGCATTGTGCCTTTTCTATTTAATTCCGATGCAATTTCTGTGTTTATCCGCCAATACGAATGTCCAAGGGATATAGTAAACCTGAAATGAACCATCGGAATCTATAACTAGTGACACAGAAGTGGTTCAAAACATAGACAGTAAGAAGCGTCAGTATTCTTGTACTTAAGTCGGTATTGTGCCTTTTCTATTTAATTCCGATGCAATGTCTGAGTTTCATCGTCAATAAGAAGGTCAGAGGGATACAGTAAACCTGAAGTGAAGCATCGGAATCTATAACTAGTGTCACAGGAATGGGTCAAAACATAGTCAGTAAGAAGAGTCAGTCTCCTTGTACATAAGTCGGCATTGTGCCTTTTCTATTTAATTCCGATGCAATATCTGTGTTTCATCGTCAATAAGAAGGTCAGAGGGAAACAGCAAACCTGAAGTGAAGCATCGGAATCTATAACTAGTGACACAGGAATGGTTCCAAACATAGTCAGTAAGAAGAGTCAGTCTTCTTGTACCTAAGTTGGCATTGTGCTTTTCTATTTAATTCCGATGCAAAATCTGTGTTTCATCGTCAATAAGAAGGTCCAAGGGATACAGTAAACCTGAAGTAAATCATCGGAATCTATAACTAGTGTCACAGGAATGGTTCAAAACATAGTCGGTACGAAGGGTCAGTCTTCTTGTACTTAAGTCGGCATTGTGCCTTTTCTATTTAATTCCGATGCAATATCTGTGTTTCATCGTCAATAAGAAGGTCAGAGGGATACAGTAAACCTGAATTGAAGCATCGGAATCAATAACTAGTGCCACAGGAATGGTTCAAAACAAAGACAAAAAGAAGAGTCAGTCTTCTTGTACCTAAGTCGGCATTGTGCCTTTTCTATTTAATTCCGATGCAATTTCTGTGGTTCATCGTCAAAAAGAAGGTCAGAGGGATTCATTAAAACTGAAGAGAAGCATCGGAATGTATAACTAGTGTCACAGAAATGGTTCAAAACATAGACAGTAGGAAGAGTCAGTCTTCTTGTACTTAAGTCGGGATTGTGCCTATTGTATTTAACTCCTATGCACTATCTGTGTTTCATCGTCAATAAGAAGATCCAAGGGATACAGTAAACCTGAAACGAAGCATCGGAATCTATAACTAGTGTCACAGGAATGGTTCAAATAATAGACAGTAGGAAGATTCAGTCTACATGTACTTATGTCAGCATCATGCCTTTTGTATTTTTTTCCGATGAAATTTCTGTGTATCGTCGTCAATAAGATGGTCAGAGGGATACAGTAAACCTGAAGTGAAGCATCGCAAGCGGAAACTAGCGTCACAGGAATGGTTCAAAGCATAGACACTAGGAAGAGCCAGTCTGCTTGTACCTAAGACGGCATTGTGCCTTTTATATTTAATTCCGATGCAATTTCTGTGTTACATCGTCAATAAGAAGGTCAGAGCGATACAGTGAACCTGAGGTGAGGCATCGGAATCTATAGCTAGTGTCACAGGAATGGTTCAAAAGATAGACAGTAGGAAGAGTCAGTCTTCTTGTACCTAAGTCGGCATTGTGCCTTTTCCATTTAATTCCGATGCAATGACTGTATTTCGTCACCAATTTGAAGGTCCAAAGGATACAGTAAACCTGAAGTGAAGCATCGGAATCTATAACTAATGTTACAGGAATCGTTCAAAAACATAGACAGTAGGAAGAGTCTCTCCTCTTGCACATAGGTCGGCATTGTGCCTTTTCTATTTAATTCGGATGCAATTTCTGTGTTTCATCGTCAATAAGAAGGTCCAAGGGATACAGTAAACCTAAAGTGAATCATCGTAATCTATAACTAGTGTCACAGGAATGGTTCAGAACATAGACAGTAAGAAGGGTCGGTCTTCTTGTACTTAAGTCGGCATTGTGCCTTTTGTATTTAATTCCGATGCAATTTCAGTATTCATCGTCAATAAGAAGGTTTAAGGGATACAGTAAACCTGAAATGAAGCATCGGAATCTATAATTAGTGTCACAGGAGTGGTTCAAAGCATAGACAGTAAGAAGAGTCAGTATTCTTGTACTTAAGTCTACATTGTGCCTTTTGATTTTAAGTCCGACGAAATTTCTGTGTTTCATCGTCAATAAGAAGGTCAGAGGGATACAGTAAACCTGAAGTGAAGCATCGGAATTTATAACTAGTGTCACAGGAATGGTTCAAAACCGTCAGTAAGAAGAGTCACTCTTCTTGTACTTAAGTCGGCATTGTGCCTTTTGTATTTAATTCCGATGCAATTTCTGTGTTTCATCGTTAATAAGAAGGTCCAAGGGATACAGTAAACCTGAAGTGAAGCTTCGGAATCTATAACTAGTGTCACAGGAATGGTTCAAATCATAGACAGTAGGAAGATTCAGTCTACATGTACTTATGTCGGCATGGTGCCTTTTGTATTTATTTCCGATGCAATTTCTATGTTTCATCGTCAATAAGATGGTCAGAGGGATACAGTAAACCTGAAGTGAAGCATCGGAATCTATAACTAGTGTCACAGAAATGGTTCAAATTATAGTCAGTAAGAAGAGTCAGTCTTCTTGTACTTAAGTCGGCATTGTGCCTTTTGTATTTAATTCCGATGCAATTTCTGTGTTTCATCGCCAATAAGAAGGTCAGAGGGATACAGTAAACGTGAAGGGAAGCATCGGAATCTCTAACTACTGTCACAGGAATGGTTCAAAACATAGTCAGTAAGATGAGTCAGTCTTCTTGTGCTTAAGTCGGCATTGTGCCTTTTGTATTTAATTCCGATGCAATTTCTGTGTTTCATCGTCAATAAGAAGGTCCAAGGGATACAGTAAACCTGAAGTGAAGCATCGGAATCTGAAACTAGCGTCACAGGAATGGTTCAAAGCATAGACACTAGGAAGAGCCAGTCTGCTTGTACCTAAGACGGCATTGTGCCTTTTCTATTTAATTCCGTTGCAATTTCTGTGTTTCATCGTCAATAAGAAGGTCAGAAGGATAAAGTGAACCTGAGGTGAGGCATCGGAATCTATAACTAGTGTCACAGGAATAGTTCAAAAGATAGTCAGTAGGAAGAGTCAGTCCTCTTGTACTTAAGTCGGCATTGTGCCTTTTCCATTTAATTCCGTTGCAATTACTGTATTTCGTCGCCAATATGAAGTTCCAAAGGATACAGTAAACCTGAAGTGAAGCATCGGTATCTATAACTCATGTTACAGGAATCGTTCAAAAACATAGACAGTCGGAAGAGTCAGTCATTTGTACTTAAGTCGGCATTGTGCCTTTTGTATTTAATTCCGATGCAATTTCTGTGTTTCATCGTCAAAAAGAAGGTCGGAGGGATACTGTAAACCTGAAGCGAGCCATCGGAATCTATAACTAGTGTCACAGGAATGGTTCAAAACATAGACAGTAGAAAGAGTTAGTCTTCTTGTACGTAAGTCTCCATTGTGCCTTTTGTATTTATTTCCGATGCAATTTCTGTGTTTCATCGTCAATTAGAAGGTCAGAGGAATGCAGTAAACCAGAAGTGAAGCATCCGAATCTATAAATGGTGTCACAGGAATGGTTCAAAACATAGACAGTAAGAAGAGTCAGTGTTCTTGTACTTAAGTCGACATTGTGCCTTTTGTATTTAAGTCCGATGCAATTTCTATGTTACATCGTCAATAAGATGGTCAGAGGTATACAGTAAACCTAAAGTGGAGCATCGGAATCTATAACTAGTGTCACAGGAATGGTTCAAAACAGTCAGCAAGAAGAGTCGGTCTTCTTGTACTTAAGTCGGCATTGTGCCTTTTGTATTTAATTCCGATGCAATTTCTGTGTTTCATCGTCAATAAGAATGTCCAAGGGATACAGTAAACCTGAAGTGAAGCATTGGAATCTATAACTAGTGTCAAAGGAATGGTTCAAAACATAGACAGTAAGAAGAGTCAGTCATCTTGTACTTAAGTCTGCATTGTGCCTTTTCTATTTAATTCCGATGCAATTTCTGTATTTCATCGCCAATATGAAGGTCCTAAGGATACAGTGAACCTGAAGTGAAACATCGGAATCTATAACTAATGTCACAGAAATCGTTCAAAGCATAGACAGTAGCATGAGTCAGTCTTCTTGTACTTAAGACGGCATTGTGCCATTTGTATTTAATTCCGATGCAATTTCTGTGTTTCATCGTCAAAAAGGAGGTCGGAGGGATACAGTAAAACTGAAGTGAGGCATCGGAATCTATAACTAGTGTCACAGGAATGGTTCAAAACATAGACAGTAGGAAGAGTCAGTCTTCTTGTACTTAAGTCGGCATTGTGCCTTTTGTATTTAATTCCGATGCAATTTCTGTGTTTCATCGTCAATAAGAAGGTCCAAGGGATTTAGTAAACCTGAAGTGAAGCATCGGAATCTGTAACTAGCGTCACAGGAGTGGTTCAAAACATAGTCAGTGAGAAGAGTCAGTCTTCTTGTACTAAAGTCGGCATTGTGCCTTTTCTATTTAATTCCCATGCAATTTCTGTGTTTCATCGTCAATAAGAACGTCCAAGGGATACAGTAAACCTGAAGTGAAGCATCGGAATCTATAACTAGTGTCACAGGATTGGCTCAAAACATAGACAGTAGGAAGAGTCTGTCTTCTTGTACTTAAGTCGGCATTGTGCCTTTTCTATTTAATTCCGATGCAATTTCTGTGTTTCATCGTTTATAAGAAGGTCGGAGGGATACAGCAACCCTGAAGTGAAGCATCGGAATCTGTAACTAGCGTCACAGGAATGGTTCATAACATAGACAGTAAGAAGAGTCAGTCCTCTTGTATTTAAGTCGGCATTGTGCCTTTTCTATTTAATTCCGATGCAATTTCTGTGTTTCATCGTCAATAAGAAGGTGCAAGGGATATAGTAAACCTGAAGTGAAGCATCGGAATCTATAACTAGTGTCACAGGAATGGTTCAAAACATAGACAGTGGGAGGAGTCAGTCTTCTTGTACTTAATTCGGCATTGTGCCTTTTGTATTTAATTCCGATGCAATTTCTGTGTTTCATCATCAATAAGAAAGTCAGAGGGATACAGTAAAACCTGAAGTGAAGCATCCGAATCTATAACTAGTGTCACAGGAATGGTTCAAAAGATAGACAGTAAGAAGAGACAGTATTCTTGTACTTCAGTCGACATTGTGCCTTTTGTATTTAAGTCCGATGCAATTTCTGTGTTTCATCGTCAATAAGAAGGTCCAAGGGATACAGTAAACCTGAAGTGAAGCATCGGAATCTGAAACTAGCCTCACAGGAATGGTTCAAAGCATAGACACTAAGAAGAGCCAGTCTGCTTGTACCTAAGAGGGCATTGTGCCTTTTCTTTTTTATTCCGATGCAATTTCTGTGTTTCATCGTCAATAAGAAGGTCAGAAGGATACAGTGAACCTGAGGTGAGGCATCGGAATCTATAACTAGTGTCACAGGAATAGTTCAAAAGATAGTTAGTAGGAAGAGTCAGTCCTCTTGTACTTAAGTCGGCATTGTGCCTTTTTCATTTAAATCCGATGCAATTACTGTATTTCGTCGCCAATATGAAGGTCCAAAGGATACAGTAAACCTGAAGTGAAGCGTCGGAATCTATAACTCATGTTACAGGAATCGTTCAAAAACATAGACAGTCGGAAGAGTCAGTCATTGGTACTTAAGTCGGCATTGTGCCTTTTGTATTTAATTCCGATGCAATTTCTGTGTTTCATCGTCAAAAAGAAGGTCGGAGGGATACTGTAAACCTGAAGTGAGGCATCGGAATCTATAACTAGAGTCACAGGAATGGTTCAAAACATAGACAGTAGCAAAAGTCCGTCTACGTGTACGTAAGTCGGCATTGTGCCTTTTGTATTTAATTCCGATGCAATTTCTGTGTTTCATCGTCAATAAGAAGGTCAGAGGAATACAGTAAACCTGAAGTGAAGCATCCGAATCTATAACTGGTGTCACAGGAATGGTTCAAAACATAGACAGTAAGAAGGGTCAGTCTTCTTGTACTTAAGCCGGCATTGTGCCTTTTGCATTTAATTCCGATGCAATTTCTGTGTTTCATCGTCAAAAACTAGGTCCAAGGGATACAGTAAACCTGAAGTGAAGCGTCGTAATCTAAACCTAGTGTCACAGGAATGGTTCAAAACATAGTCAATAAGAAGAGTCAGTCTTCTTGTACTTATGTTGGCATTGTGCCTTTTGTATTTAATTCTGATGCAATTTCTGTGTTTCATCGTCAATAAGATGGTCAGAGGGATACAGTAAACCTGAAGTGAAGCATCGGAATCTATAACTAGTGTCACAGGAATGGTTCAAAACAGTCAGTAAGAAGAGTCAGTCTCCTTGTACTTAAGTGGCATTGTGCATTTTGTATTTAATATCGATGCAATTTCTGGTTTTCATCGTCAATAAGGAGGTCCAAGGGACACAGTAAACCTAAAGTGAAGCATCGGAATCTATAACTAGTATCACAGGAATGGTTCAAAAGATAGTCAGTAGGAAGAGTCAGTCCTCTTGTACTTAAGTCGGCATTGTGCCTTTTCCATTTAATTCCGATGCAATTACTGTATTTCGTCGCCAATAAGAAGGTCCAAAGGATACAGTGAACCTGAAGTGAAACATCGGAATCTATAACTAATGTCACAGGAATCGTTCAAAGCATAGACAGTAGGATGAGTCAGTGTTCTTGTACTTAAGACGGCATTGTGCCATTTGTATTTAATTCCGATGCAATTTCTGTGTTTCATCGTCAAAAAGGAGGTCGGAGGGATACAGTAAACCTGAAGTGAGGCATCGGAATCTATAACTAGTGTCACAGGAATGGTTCAAAGCATAGACAGTAGGAAGAGTCAGTCTTCTTGTACTTAAGTCGGCATTGTGCCTTTTGTATTTAATTCCGATACAATTTCTGTGTTTCATCGTCAATAAGAAGGTCCAAGGGATTTAGTAAACCTGAAGTGAAGCATCGGAATCTGTAACTAGCGTCACAGGAGTGGTTCAAAACATAGTCAGTAAGAAGTGTCAGTCTTCTTGTACTAAAGTCGGCATTGTGCCTTTTCTATTTAATTCCCATGCAATTTCTGTGTTTCATCGTCAATAAGAACGTCCAAGGGATACAGTAAACCTGAAGTGAAGCATCGGAATCTATAACTAGTGTCACAGAATTGGCTCAAAACATAGACAGTAGGAAGAGTCAGTCTTCTTGTACTTAAGTCGGCATTGTGCCTTTTCTATTTAATTCCGATGCAATTTCTGTGTTTCATCGTCAATAAGAAGGTCGGAGGGATACAGTAACCCTGAAGTGAAGCGTCGGAATCTGTAACTAGCGTCACAGGAATGGTTCATAACATAGACAGTAAGAAGAGTCAGTCCTCTTGTACTTAAGTCGGCATTGTGCCTTTTCTATTTATTTCCGATGCAATTTCTGTGTTTCATCGTCAATAAGAAGGTCCAAGGGATGTAGTAAACCTGAAGTGAAGCATTCGAATCTATAACTAGTGTCACAGGAATGGTTCAAAACATAGACAATGGGAGGAGTCAGTCTTCTTGTACTTAAGTCGGTATTGTGCCTTTTGTATTTAAATCCGATGCAGTTTCTGTGTTTCATCGTCAATAAGAGGGTCAGAGGGATACAGTAAACCTGAAGTGAAGCATCCGAATCTATAACTAGTGTCACAGGAAAGGTTCAATACATAGACAGTAAGTAGAGTCAGTATTACTGTTCTTAAGTCGACATTGTGCCTTTTGTATTTAAGTCCGATGCAATTTCTGTGTTTCATCGTCAATTAGAAGGCCAAAGGGATACAGTAAACCTGAAGTGAAGCATCGGAATCTATAACTAGTGTCACAGGAATGGTTCAAAACAGTCAGTAAGAAGAGTCAGTCTTCATGTACTTAAGTCGGCATTGTGCTTTTGTATTTAATTCCGATGCAATTTCTGTGTTTTATCGTCAATAAGACGGTCCAAGGGATACAGTAAACCTGAAGTGAAGCATCAGAATCTACAACTAGTGTCACAGGAATGGTTCAAAACATAGACAGTAAGAAGAGTCAGTTTTCTTGTACTTAAGTCGGCGTTGTGCCTTTTCTATTTAATTCCGATGCAATTTCTGTATTTCATCGCCAACAAGAAGCTCCTAGGGATAGAGTAAACCTGAAGTGAAGCATCGGAAACTATAACTAGTGTCACAGGAATGGTTCGAAACTTAGTCAGTAAGAAGAGTCAGTCTTCTTGTACTTAAGTCGGCATTGTGCCGTTTGTATTTAATTCCGTTGCAATTTCTGTGTTTCATCGTCAATACGAAGGTCCAAGGGATACAGTAAACCTGCAGTGAAGCATCGTAATCTATAACTAGTGTCACAGGAATGGTTCAAAACATAGTCAATAAGAAGAGTCAGTCTTCTTGTACTTATGTTGGCATTGTGCCTTTTGTATTTAATTCTGATGCAATTTCTGTGTTTCATCGTCAATAAGATGGTCAGAGGGATACAGTAAACCTGAAGTGAAGCATCGGAATCTATAACTAGTGTCACAGGAATGGTTCAAAACAGTCAGTAAGATGAGTCAGTCTTCTTGTACTTAAGTCGGCATTGTGCATTTTGTATATAATCCCGATGCAATTTCTGGTTTTCATCGTCAATAAGGAGGTCCAAGGGACACAGTAAACCTAAAGCGAAGCATCGGAATCTATAACTAGTTTCACAGGAATGGTTCAAAACATAGACAATAAGAAGAGTAAGTCTTCTTGTACTTAAGTCGGCATTGTGCTTTTTGTATTTAATTCCGATGCAATTTCTGTGTTTCATCAACAATAAGAAGGTCAGAGGGATACAGTAAACCTGAAGTGAAGCATTGGAATCTATAACTAGTGTCACGGGAATTTTTCAAAACATAGACAGTAGGAAGAATCAATCTTCTTGTACTTAAGTCGGCATTGTGCCTTTTCTATTTAATTCCGATGCAATTTCTGTGTTTCATCGACATAAAGAAGGTCAGAGGGATACAGTAAACCGGATGTGAAGCATCGGAATCTATAACTAGTGTCACTGGAATGGTTCAAAACATAGACAGTGGGAAGAGTCAGTCGTCTTGTACTTAAGACGGCATTGTGGCTTTTCTATTTAATTCCGATGCAATTTCTGTGTTTCATCGTCAGTAAGAGGGTCCAAGGGATACAGTAAACCGGAAGTGAAGCATCGGAATCTATAACTAGTGTCACAGGAATGGTTCAAAACTTAGACAGTAGGAAGAGTCAGTCTACTTGTACTTAAGTCGACATAGTGCCTTTTCTATTAAATTCCGATGCAATTTCTGTGTTTCATCGTCAATAAGTAGGTCAGAGGGATACAGTAAACCTGACGTGAAGCATCGGAATCTATAACTAGTGTCACAGGAATGGTTCTAAACAGTCAGTAAGAAGAGTCAGTCTTCTTGTACTTAAATCGGCATTGTGCCTTTTGTATTTCATTCCCATGCACATTCTGTGTTTCATCGTCAATAAGAAGGTCCAAGGGATACAGTATACGTCAATTGAAGCATCGGAATCTATTACTAGTGTCACTGGAATGGTTCAAAACATAGATAGTAAGAAGAGTCAGTCTTCTTGTACTTTAGTCGGCATTGTGGCTTTTCTATTTAATTCCGATGCAATTTCTGTGTTTCATCGTCAATAAGAAGGTCCAAGGGATACAGTAAACCTGAAGTGAAGCAACGGCATCTATAAGTAGTGTCACAGGAATGGTTTAAAACATAGACAGTAGGAAGAGTCAGTCTTCTTGTACTTAAGTCGGCATTGTGCCTTTTCTATTTAATTCCGATGCAATTTCGGTGTTTCATCGTCAATAAGAAGGTCCAATGGATACAGTAAACCTGGAGTGAAGCATCGGAATCTATAACTAGTGTCACAGTAATGGTTCAAAACGTAGACAGTAAGAAGAGTCAGTCATCTTGTACGTAAGTCGGCATTGTGCCTTTTCTATTTAATTCCGATGCAATTTCTGTGTTTCATCGTCAATAAGAAGGTCCAAGGGATATAGTAAACCTGAAGTGAAGCATCGGTATTTATAACTAGTGTCACAGGAATGGTTCAAAACATAGACTGTAAGAGGAGTCAGTCTTCTTGTACTTAAGTCGGCATTGTACCTTTTCTATTTAATTCTGATGCAATTTCTGTGTTTCATCGTCAATAAGAAGGTCCAAGGGATACAGTAAACCTGAAGTGAATCATCGTAATCTATAACTAGTGTCACAGGAATGGTTCAAGACATAGTCAGTACGAAGAGTCAGTCTTCTTGTACTCAAGTCGGCATTGTGCCTTTTGTATTTAATTCCGATGCAATTTCTCTGTTTCATCGTCAATGAGAAGGTCAGAGGGATACAGTAAACCTTAAGTGAAGCATCCGAATCCATAACTTGTGTCACAGGAATGGTTCAAAACATAGACAGTAAGATGTGTCAGTCTTCTTGTACTTAAGTCAATATTGTGCATTTTGTATTTAATTCCGATGCAATTTCAGTGTTTCATCGTCAATAAGAAGATGTAAGGGATACAGTAAACCTGAAGTGAAGCATCGGAATCTATAACTAGTGTCACGGGAATGGTTCAAAACATAGACAGTAGGAAGAGTCAGTCTTCTTGTACTTAAGTCGGCATTGTGCCTTTTCTATTTAATTCCGATGCAATTTCTGTTTTTCATCGTCAATAAGAGGGTCAGAGGGATACAGTGAACCTGAGGTGAAGCATCGGAATCTATAACTAGTGTCACAGGAATGGTTCAAAACATAGACAGCAGAAAGAGTCAGTCTTTTTTTCCTTAAGTCGGCTTTGTGCATTTTGTATTTAATTCCGATGCAATTTCTGTGTTTCATCGTCAATACGAAGGTGTAAGGGATACAGTAAACCTGGAGTGAAGCATCGGAATCTTTAACTAGTGTCACAGGAATGGTTCAAAACATTGACAGTAAGAAGAGTCAGTCTTCTTGTTCTTAAGTCGACGTTGTGCCTTTTGTATTTAATTCCGATGCAATTTCTGTGTTTCATCGTCAATAAGAACGTCAGAGGGATACAGTAAACCTGAAGTGAAGCATTGTAATCTATAACTAGTGTCACAGGAATGGTTCAAAACAGTTATTAAGAAGAGACAGTTTTCTTGTACTTAAGTCGGCATTATGAATTTTGTATTTAATTCCCATGCAATTTCTGTGTTTCATCGTCAATAAGAAGGTCCAAAGGATACAGTAAACCTGAAGTGAAGCGTCGGAATCTATAACTAGTGTCACAGGAATGGTTCAAAACATAGACTGCAAGAAGAGTCAGTCTTCTTGTACTTAAGTTGGGATTGTGCCTTTTGTATTTAATTCCGATGCAATTTCTGTGTTTCATCGTCAATAAGAAGGTTAGAGGGATACAGTAAACCTGAAGTGAAGCATCGGAATCTATTACTAGTGTCACGGGAATGGTTCAAAACATAGACAGTAGGTAGGGTCAGTCTTCTTGTACTTAAGTCGGCATTGTGCCTTTTCTATTTAATTCCGATGCAATTTCTGTGTTTCATCGTCATAAAGAATGTCAAAGGGATACAGTAAACCGGATATGAAGCATCGGAATCTGTAACTAGTGTCACAGGAATGGTTCAAAACATAGACAGTAGGAAGAGTCAGTCTTCTTGTACTTAAGACGGCATTGTGGCTTTTCTATTTACTTCCGATGCAATTTCTGTGTTTCATCGTCAACAAGAAGGTCCAAGGGATACAGTAAACCTGAAGTGAAGCATCGGAATCTATAACTAGTGTCACAGGAATGGTTCAAAACGTAGACAGTAGGAAGAGTCAGTCTACTTGTACTTAAGTCGGCATAGTGCCTTTTCTATTTAATTCCGATGCAATTTCTGTGTTTCATCGTCAATACGAAGGTCCACGTGATACAGTAAGCCTGAAGTGAAGCATCAGAATCGATAACTAGTGTTACAGGACTGGTTCAAAACATAGACTGTAAGAAGAGTCAGTCTTCTTGTACTTAAGTCGGCATTGTGCCTTTTGTATTTAATTCCCATGCAATTTCTGTGTTTCATCGTCAATAAGAACGTCCAAGGGATACAGTAAACCTGAAGTGAAGCATCGGAATCTATAACTAGTGTCACAGAATTGGCTCAAAACATAGACAGTAGGAAGAGTCAGTCTTCTTGTACTTAAGTCGGCATTGTGCCTTTTCTATTTAATTCCGATGCAATTTCTGTGTTTCATCGTCAATAAGAAGGTCGGAGGGATACAGTAACCCTGAAGTGAAGCGTCGGAATCTGTAACTAGCGTAACAGGAATGGTTCATAACATAGACAGTAAGAAGAGTCAGTCCTCTTGTACTTAAGTCGGCATTGTGCCTTTTCTATTTAATTCCGATGCAATTTCGGTGTTTCATCGTCAATAAGAAGGTCCAATGGATACAGTCAACCTGGAGTGAAGCATCGGAATCTATAACTAGTGTCACAGTAATGGTTCAAAACGTAGACAGTAAGAAGAGTCAGTCATCTTGTACTTAAGTCGGCATTGTGCTTTTTCTATTTAATTCCGATGCAATTTCTGTGTTTCATCGTCAATAAGAAGGTCCAAGTTATATAGTAAACCTGAAGTAAAGCATCGGTATTTATAACTAGTGTCACAGGAATGGTTCAAAGCATAGACTGTAAGAGGAGTCAGTCTTCTTGTACTTAAGTCGGCATTGTACCTTTTCTATTTAATTCTGATGCAATTTCTGTGTTTCATCGTCAATAAGAAGGTCCAAGGGATACAGTAAACCTGAAGTGAATCATCGTAATCTATAACTAGTGTCACAGGAATGGTTCAAGACATAGTCAGTACGAAGAGTCAGTCTTCTTGTACTCAAGTCGGCATTGTGCCTTTTGTATTTAATTCCGATGCAATTTCTCTGTTTCATCGTCAATGAGAAGGTCAGAGAGATACAGTAAACCTTAAGTGAAGCATCCGAATCCATAACTTGTGTCACAGGAATGGGTCAAAACATAGACAGTAGGATGTGTCAGTCTTCTTGTACTTAAGTCAATATTATGCATTTTGTATTTAATTCCGATGCAATTTCAGTGTTTCATCGTCAATAAGAAGGTGTAAGGGATACAGTAAACCTGAAGTGAAGCATCGGAATCTATAACTAGTGTCACGGGAATGGTTCAAAACATAGACAGTAGGAAGTGTCAGTCTTCTTGTACTTAAGTCGGCATTGTGCCTTTTCTATTTAATTCCGAAGCAATTTCTGTGTTTCATCGTCAAAAAGAAGGTCAGAGGGATACAGTAAACCAGATGTGAAGCATCGGAATATATAACTAGTGTCACAGGAATGGTTCAAAACATAGACAGTAGGAAGAGTCAGTCTTCTTGTACTTAAGTCGGCATTGTAGCTTTTCTTTCTGATTCCGATGCAATTTCTGTGTTTCATCGTCAATAAGAAGTCCAAGGGATACAGTAAACCTGAAGTGAAGCATCGGAATCTATAACTAGTGTCACAGGAATGGTTCAAGACATAGACAGTGGGAAGAGTCAGTCTTCTTGTACTTAAGTCGGCATTGTGCCTTTTCTATTTAATTCCGATGCAACCTCTGTGTTTCATCGTCAATAAGAGGGTCAGAGGGATACAGTGAACCTGAGGTGAAGCATCGGAATCTATAACTAGTGTCACAGGAATGGTTCAAAACATAGACAGCAGAAAGAGTCAGTCTTTTTTTCCTTAAGTCGGCTTTGTGCATTTTGTATTTAATTCCGATGCAATTTCTGTGTTTCATCGTCAATAAGAAGGTGTAAGGGATACAGTAAACCTGAAGTGAAGCATCGGAATCTATAACTAGTGTCACAGGAATGGTTCAAAACATTGGCAGTAAGAAGAGTCTGTCTTCTTGTACTTAAGTCGACGTTGTGCTTTTTGTATTTAATTCCGATGCAATTTCTGTGTTTCATCGTCAATAAGAACGTCAGAGGGATACAGTAAACCTGAAGTGAAGCATTGGAATCTATAACTAGTGTCACAGGAATGGTTCAAAACAGTTATTAAGAAGAGTCAGTTTTCTTGTACTTAAGTCGGCATTATGCCTTTTGTATTTAATTCCGATGCAATTTCTGTGTTTCATCGTCAATAAGAAGGTCAGAGGGATACAGTAAACCGGATATGAAGCATCGGAATCTATAACTAGTGTCACAGGAATGGTTCAAAACATAGACAGTAGGAAGCGTCAGTCTTCTTGTACTTAAGACGGCATTGTGGCTTTTCTATATACTTCCGATGCAATTTCTGTGTTTCATCGTCAACAAGAAGGTCCAAGGGATACAGTAAACCTGAAGTGAAGCATCGGAATCTGTAACTAGTGTCACAGGAATGGTTCAAAACGTAGACAATAGGAAGAGTCAGTCTACTTGTACTTAAGTCGGCATAGTGCATTTTCTATTTAATTCCGATACAATTTCTGTGTTTCATCGTCAATACGAAGGTCCACGTGATACAGTAAACCTGAAGTGAAGCATCAGAATCTATAACTAGTGTTACAGGACTGGTTCAAAACATAGACTGTAAGAAGAGTCAGTCTTCTTGTACTTAAGTCGGCATTGTGCCTTTTGTATTTAATTCCGATCCAATTTCTGTGTTTCATCGTCAATAAGAAGGTCAGAGGGATACAGTAAACCTGCCGTGAAGCATCGGAATCTATAACTAGTGTCACAGGAATGGTTCTATACAGTCAGTAAGAAGAGTCAGTCTTCTTGTACTTAAGTCGGCATTGTGCCTTTTGTATTTAATTCCGATGCAATTTCTGTGTTTCATCGGCAATAAGAAGGTCCAAGGGATACAGTAAACGTGAATTGAAGCATCGGAATCTATAACTAGTTTCACTGGAATTGTTCAAAACATAGATAGTAAGAAGAGTCAGTCTTCTTGTATTTTAGTCGGCATTGTGGCTTTTCTATTTGATTCCGTTGCAAAAATCTGTGTTTCATCGTCAATAAGAAGGTCCAAGGGATACAGTAAACCTGAAGTGAAGCATCGGAATCTATAACTAGTGTCACAGGAATGTTTCAAAATATAGACAGTAGGAAGAGTCAGTCTTCTTGTACTTAAGTCGGCATTGTGCCTTTTCTATTTAATTCCGATGCAATTTCTGTGTTTCATCGTCATTAAGAAGGTCCAAGGGATACAGTAAACCTGAAGTGAAGCATCGGAATCTATAACTAGTGTCACAGGAATGGTTCAAAACATAGACAGTAAGAAGAGTCAGTCTTCTTGTACCTAAGTCGGCAGTGTGCCTTTTGTATTTAATTCCGATCCATTTTTTGTGTTTCATCGTCGATAAGAAGGTCCAATGGATACAGTAAACCTGGAGTGAAGCATCGGAATCTATAACTCATGTTACAGGAATCGTTCAAAAACATAGACAGTCGGAAGAGTCAGTCATTTGTACTTAAGTCGGCATTGTTCCTTTTGTATTTAATTCCGATGCAATTTCTGTGTTTCATCGTCAAAAAGAAGGTCTGAGGGATACTGTAAACCTGATGTGAGGCATCGGAATCTATAATTAGTGTCACAGGAATGGTTCAAAACATAGACAGTAGCAGGAGTCAGTCTTCTTGTACGTAAGTCGGCATTGTGCCTTTTGTATTTAATTCCGATGCAATTTCTCTGTTTCATCGTCAATAAGAAGGTCAGAGGAATACAGTAAACCTGAAGTGAAGCATCCGAAACTATAACTGGTGTCACAGGAATGGATCAAATCATAGACAGTAAGAAGGGTCAGTCTTCTTGTACTTAAGTCGGCATTGTGCCTCTTGTATTTAATTCCGATGCAATTTCAGTGATTCATCGTCAATAAGAAGGTGTAAGGCATACAGTAAACCTGAAGTGAAGCATCGGATTCTATAACTAGTGTCACTGGAATGGTTCAAAACATAGATATTAAGAAGAGTCAGTCTTCTTGTACTTTAGTCGGCATTGTGGCTTTTCTATTTAATTCCGATGCAATTTCTGTGTTTCATCGTCAATAAGAAGGTCCAAGGGATACAGTAAACCTGAAGTGAAGCATCGGTATTTATAACTAGTGTCACAGGAATGGTTCAAAACACAGACTGTAAGAGGAGTCAGTATTCTTGTACTTAAGTCGGCATTGTACCTTTTCTATTTAATTCTGATGCAATTTCTGTGTTTCATCGTCAATAAGAAGCTCCAAGGGATACAGTAAATCTGAAGTGAATCATCGTAATCTATAACTAGTGTCACAGGAATGGTTCAAGACATAGTCAGTACGAAGAGTCAGTCTTCTTGTACTCAAGTCGGCATTGTGCCTTTTGTATTTAATTCCGATGCAATTTCTCTGTTTCATCGTCAATGAGAAGGTCAGAGGGATACAGTAAACCTAAAGTGAAGCATCCGAATCCATAACTTGTGTCACAGGAATGGTTCAAAACATAGACAGTAAGATGTGTCAGTCTTCTTGTACTTAAGTCAATATTATGCATTTTGTATTTAATTCCGATGCAATTTCAGTGTTTCATCGTCAATAAGAAGGTGTAAGGGATACAGTAAACCTGAAGTGAAGCATCGGAATCTATAACTAGTGTCACGAGAATGGTTCAAAACATAGACAGTAGGAAGAGTCAGTCTTCTTGTACTTAAGTCGGCATTGTGCCTTTTCTATTTAATTCCGAAGCAATTTCTGTGTTTCATCGTCAAAAAGAAGGTCAGAGGGATACAGTAAACCAGATGTGAAGCATCGGAATCTATAACTAGTGTCACAGGAATGGTTCAAAACATTGACAGTAAGAAGAGCCAGTCTTCTTGTTCTTAAGTCGACGTTGTGCCTTTTGTATTTAATTCCGATGCAATTTCTGTGTTTCATCGTCAATAAGAACGTCAGAGGGATACAGTAAACCTGAAGTGAAGCATTGTAATCTATAACTAGTGTCACAGAAATGGTTCAAAACAGTTATTAAGAAGAGTCAGTTTTCTTGTACTTAAGTCGGCATTATGCCTTTTGTATTTAATTCCGATGCAATTTCTGTGTTTCATCGTCAATAAGAAGGTCCAAGGGATACAGTAAACCTGAAGTGAAGCATCGGAATCTATAACTAGTGTCACAGGAATGGTTCAAAACATAGACTGCAAGAAGAGTCAGTCTTCTTGTACTTAAGTCGGCATTGTGCCTTTTGTATTTAATTCCGATGCAATTTCTGTGTTTCATCGTCAATAAGAAGGTCAGAGGGATACAGTAAACCTTCCGTGAAGCATCGGAATCTATAACTAGTGTCACAGCAATGGTTCTATACAGTCAGTAAGAAGAGTCAGTCTTCTTGTACTTAAGTCGGCATTGTGCCTTTTGTATTTAATTCCGATGAAATTTCTGTGTTTCATCGGCAATAAGAAGGTCCAAGGGATACAGTAAACGTGAATTGAAGCATCGGAATCTATAACTAGTTTCACTGGAATTGTTCAAAACATAGATAGTAAGAAGAGTCAGTCTTCTTGTATTTTAGTCGGCATTGTGCCTTTTCTATTTAATTCCGATGCAATTTCTGTGTTTCATCGTCAATAAGAAGGTCGGAGGGATACAGTAACCCTGAAGTGAAGCGTCGGAATCTGTAACTAGCGTCACAGGAATGGTTCATAACATAGACAGTAAGAAGAGTCAGTCCTCTTGTACTTAAGTCGGCATTGTGCCTTTTCTATTTATTTCCGATGCAATTTCTGTATTTCATCGTCAATAAGAAGGTCCAAGGGATATAGTAAACCTGAAGTGAAGCATTCGAATCTATAACTAGTGTCACAGGAATGGTTCAAAACATAGACAATGGGAGGAGTCAGTCTTCTTGTACTTAAGTCGGCATTGTGCCTTTTCTATTTAATTCCGATGCAATTTCTGTGTTTCATCGTCAATAAGAAGGTCCAAGGGATACAAAAAACGTGAAATGAAGCATCGGAATCTATAACTAGTGTCACTGGAATGGTTCTAAATATAGATAGTAAGAAGAGTCAGTCTTCTTGTACTTAAGTCGGCATTGTGCCTTTTCTATTTAATTCCGATGCAATTTCTGTGTTTCATCGTCAATAAGAGGGTCAGAGGGATACAGTGAACCTGAGGTGAAGCATCGGAATCTGTAACTAGTGTCACAGGAATGGTTCAAAACATAGACAGCAGAAAGAGTCAGTCTTTTTTTCCTTAAGTCGGCTTTGTGCATTTTGTATTTAATTCCGATGCAATTTCTGTGTTTCATCGTCAATAAGAAGGTGTAAGGGATACAGTAAACCTGAAGTGAAGCATCGGAATCTATAACTAGTGTCACAGGAATGGTTCAAAACATTGACAGTAAGAAGAGTCAGTCTTCTTGTTCTTAAGTCGACGTTGTGCCTTTTGTATTTAATTCCGACGCAATTTCTGTGTTTCATCGTCAATAAGAACGTCAGAGGGATACAGTATACCTGAAGTGAAGCATTGTAAACTATAACTAGTGTCACAGGAATGGTTGAAAACAGTTATTAAGAAGTGTCAGTTTTCTTGTACTTAAGTCGGCATTATGCCTTTTGTATTTAATTCCGATGCAATTTCTGTGTTTCATCGTCAATAAGAAGGTCCAAGGGATACAGTAAACCTGAAGTGAAGCATCGGAATCTATAACTAGTGTCACAGAAATGGTTCAAAACATAGACTGTAAGAAGAGTCAGTCTTCTTGTACTTAAGTCGGCATTGTGCCTTTTGTATTTAATTCCGATGCAATTTCTGTGTTTCATCGTCAATAAGAAGGTCAGAGGGATACAGTAAACCTGATGTGAAGCATCGGAATCTATTACTAGTGTCACGGGAATGGTTCAAAACATAGACAGTAGGTAGGGTCAGTCTTCTTGTACTTAAGTCGGCATTGTGCCTTTTCTATTTAATTCCGATGCAATTTCTGTGTTTCATCGTCATAAAGAATGTCAGAGGGATACAGTAAACCGGATATGAAGCATCGGAATCTATAACTAGTGTCACAGGAATGGTTCAAAACATAGACAGTAGGAAGAGTCAGTCTTCTTGTACTTAAGACGGCATTGTGGCTTTTCTATTTACTTCCGATGCAATTTCTGTGTTTCATCGTCAACAAGAAGGTCCAAGGGATACAGTAAACCTGAAGTGAAGCATCGGAATCTATAACTAGTGTCACAGGAATGGTTCAAAACGTAGACAGTTGGAAGAGTCAGTCTACTTGTACTTAAGTCGGCATAAAGCCTTTTCTATTTAATTCCGATGCAATTTCTGTGTTACATCGTCAATACGAATGTCCACGTGATACAGTAAGCCTGAAGTGAAGCATCAGAATCGATAACTAGTGTTACAGGACTGGTTCAAAACATAGACTGTAAGAAGAGTCAGTCTTCTTGTACTTAAGTCGGCGTTGTGCCTTTTGTATTTAATTCCGATCCAATTTCTGTGTTTCATCGTAAATAAGAAGGTCAGAGGGATACAGTAAACCTGCCGTGAAGCATCGGAATCTATAACTAGTGTCACAGGAATGGTTCAAAACATAGACAATGGGAGGAGTCAGTCTTCTTGTACTTAAGTCGGTATTGTGCCTTTTGTATTTAAATCCGATGCAGTTTCTGTGTTTCATCGTCAATAAGAAGTCCAAGGGATACAGTAAACCTGAAGTGAAGCATCGGAATCTATAACTAGTGTCACAGGAATGGTTCAAGACATAGACAGTGGGAAGAGTCAGTCTTCTTGTACTTAAGTCGGCATTGTGCCTTTTCTATTTAATTCCGATGCAATTTCTGTGTTTCATCGTCAATAAGAAGGTCCAAGGGATACAAAAAACGTGAAATGAAGCATCGGAATCTATAACTAGTGTCACTGGAATGGTTCTAAATATAGATAGTAAGAAGAGTCAGTCTTCTTGTACTTAAGTCGGCATTGTGCCTTTTCTATTTAATTCCGATGCAATTTCTGTGTTTCATCGTCAATAAGAGGGTCAGAGGGATACAGTGAACCTGAGGTGAAGCATCGGAATCTATAACTAGTGTCACAGGAATGGTTCAAAACATAGACAGCAGAAAGAGTCAGTCTTTTTTTCCTTAAGTCGGCTTTGTGCATTTTGTATTTAATTCCGATGCAATTTCTGTGTTTCATCGTCAATAAGAAGGTGTAAGGGATACAGTAAACCTGAAGTGAAGCATCGGAATCTATAACTAGTGTCACAGGAATGGTTCAAAACATTGACAGTAAGAAGAGTCAGTCTTCTTGTTCTTAAGTCGACGTTGTGCCTTTTGTATTTAATTCCGATGCAATTTCTGTGTTTCATCGTCAATAAGAACGTCAGAGGGATACAGTAAACCTGAAGTGAAGCATTGTAAACTATAACTAGTGTCACAGGAATGGTTCAAAACAGTTATTAAGAAGTGTCAGTTTTCATGTACTTAAGTCGGCATTATGCCTTTTGTATTTAATTCCGATGCAATTTCTGTGTTTCATCGTCAATAAGAAGGTCCAAGGGATACAGTAAACCTGAAGTGAAGCATCGGAATCTATAACTAGTGTCACAGGAATGGTTCAAAACATAGACTGTAAGAAGAGTCAGTCTTCTTGTACTTAAGTCGGCATTGTGCCTTTTGTATTTAATTCCGATGCAATTTCTGTGTTTCATCGTCAATAAGAAGGTCAGAGGGATACAGTAAACCTGAAGTGAAGCATCGGAATCTATTACTAGTGTCACGGGAATGGTTCAAAGCATAGACAGTAGGTAGGGTCAGTCTTCTTGTACTTAAGTCGGCATTGTGCCTTTTCTATTTAATTCCGATGCAATTTCTGTGCTTCATCGTCATAAAGAATGTCAGAGGGATACAGTAAACCGGATATGAAGCATCGGAATCTATAACTAGTGTCACAGGAATGGTTCAAAACATAGACAGTAGGAAGAGTCAGTCTTCTTGTACTTAAGACGGCATTGTGGCTTTTCTATTTACTTCCGATGCAATTTCTGTGTTTCATCGTCAACAAGAAGGTCCAAGGGATACAGTAAACCTGAAGTGAAGCATCGGAATCTATAACTAGTGTCACAGGAATGGTTCAAAACGTAGACAGTTGGAAGAGTCAGTCTACTTGTACTTAAGTCGGCATAGTGCCTTTTCTATTTAATTCCGATGCAATTTCTGTGTTACATCGTCAATACGAAGGTCCACGTGATACAGTAAGCCTGAAGTGAAGCATCAGAATCGATAACTAGTGTTACAGGACTGGTTCAAATCATAGACTGTAAGAAGAGTCAGTCTTCTTGTACTTAAGTCGGCATTGTGCCTTTTGTATTTAATTCCGATCCAATTTCTGTGTTTCATCGTAAATAAGAAGGTCAGAGGGATACAGTAAACCTGCCGTGAAGCATCGGAATCTATAACTAGTGTCACAGGAATGGTTCTAAACAGTCAGTAAGAAGAGTCAGTCTTCTTGTACTTAAGTCGGCATTGTGCCTTTTGTATTTAATTCCGATGCAATTTCTGTGTTTCATCGGCAATAAGAAGGTCCAAGGGATACAGTAAACGTGAATTGAAGCATCGGAATCTATAACTAGTTTCACTGGAATTGTTCAAAACATAGATAGTAAGAGGAGTCAGTCTTCTTGTATTTTAGTCGGCCTTGTGGCTTTACTATTTAATTCCGATGCAATTTCTGTGTTTCATCGTCAATAAGAAGGTCCAAGGGATACAGTAAACCTGAAGTGAAGCATCGGAATCTATAACTAGTGTCACAGGAATGTTTCAAAACATAGACAGTAGGAAGAGTCAGTCTTCTTGTACTTACGTCGGCATTGTGCCTTTTCTATTTAATTCCGATGCAATTTCTGTGTTTCATCGTCATTAAGAAGGTCCAAGGGATACAGTAAACCTGAAGTGAAGCATCGGAATCTATAACTAGTGTCACAGGAATGGTTCAAAACATAGACAGTAAGAGGAGTCAGTCTTCTTGTACCTAAGTCGGCTGTGTGCCTTTTGTATTTAATTCCGATCCATTTTTTGTGTTTCATCGTCGATAAGAAGGTCCAATGGATACAGTAAACCTGGAGTGAAGCATCGGAATCTATAACTCATGTTACAGGAATCGTTCAAAAACATAGACAGTCGGAAGAGTCAGTCATTTGTACTTAAGTCGGCATTGTTCCTTTTGTATTTAATTCCGATGCAATTTCTGTGTTTCATCGTCAAAAAGAAGGTCGGAGGGATACTGTAAACCTGATGTGTGGCATCGGAATCTATAACTAGTGTCACAGGAATGGTTCAAAACATAGACAGTAGCAAGAGTCAGTCTTCTTGTACGTAAGTCGGCATTGTGCCTTTTGTATTTCATTCCGATGCAATTTCTGTGTTTCATTGTCAATAAGAAGGTCAGAGGAATACAGTAAACCTGAAGTGAAGCATCCGAAACTATAACTGGTGTCACAGGAATGGATCGAATCATAGACAGTAAGAAGGGTCAGTCTTCTTGTACTTAAGTCGGCATTGTGTCTCTTGTATTTAATTCCGATGCAATTTCAGTGATTCATCGTCAATAAGAAGGTGTAAGGCATACAGTAAACCTGAAGTGAAGCATCGGATTCTATAACTAGTGCCACTGGAATGGTTCAAAACATAGATAGTAAGAAGAGTCAGTCTTCTTGTACTTAAGTCGGCATTGTACCTTTTCTATTTAATTCTGATGCAATTTCTGTGTTTCATCGTCAATAAGAAGGTCCAAGGGATACAGTAAACCTGAAGTGAATCATCGTAATCTATAACTAGTGTCACAGGAATGGTTCAAGACATAGTCAGTACGAAGAGTCAGTCTTCTTGTACTCAAGTCGGCATTGTGCCTTTTGTATTTAATTCCGATGCAATTTCTCTGTTTCATCGTCAATGAGAAGGTCAGAGGGATACAGTAAACTTTAAGTGAAGCATCCGAATCCATAACTTGTGTCACAGGAATGGTTCAAAACATAGACAGTAAGATGTGTCAGTCTTCTTGTACTTAAGTCAATATTATGCATTTTGTATTTAATTCCGATGCAATTTCAGTGTTTCATCGTCAATAAGAAGGTGTAAGGGATACAGTAAACCTGAAGTGAAGCATCGGAATCTATAACTAGTGTCACGGGAATGGTTCAAAACATAGACAGTAGGAAGTGTCAGTCTTCTTGTACTTAAGTCGGCATTGTGCCTTTTCTATTTAATTCCGAAGCAATTTCTGTGTTTCATCGTCAAAAAGAAGGTCAGAGGGATACAGTAAACCAGATGTGAAGCATCGGAATATATAACTAGTGTCACAGGAATGGTTCAAAACATAGACAGTAGGGAGAGTCAGTCTTCTTGTACTTAAGTCGGCATTGTAGCTTTTCTTTCTAATTCCGATGCAATTTCTGTGTTTCAACGTCAATAAGAAGTCCAAGGGATACAGTAAACCTGAAGTGAAGCATCGGAATCTATAACTAGTGTCACTGGAATGGTTCTAAATATAGATAGTAAGAAGAGTCAGTCTTCTTGTACTTAAGTCGGCATTGTGCCTTTTCTATTTAATTCCGATGCAACCTCTGTGTTTCATCGTCAATAAGAGGGTCAGAGGGATACAGTGAACCTGAGGTGAAGCATCGGAATCTATAACTAGTGTCACAGGAATGGTTCAAAACATAGACAGCAGAAAGAGTCAGTCTTTTTTTCCTTAAGTCGGCTTTGTGCATTTTGTATTTAATTCCGATGCAATTTCTGTGTTTCATCGTCAATAAGAAGGTGTAAGGGATACAGTAAAC
This sequence comes from Schistocerca americana, assembly GCF_021461395.2. NCBI lineage: Eukaryota > Metazoa > Arthropoda > Insecta > Orthoptera > Acrididae > Schistocerca > Schistocerca americana. The sequence continues at coordinate 10,993,170 of NC_060121.1, read as the reverse complement.
CTGAAGTGAAGCATTGGAATCTATAACTAGTGTCACAGGAATGGTTCAAAACAGGTATTAAGAAGAGTCAGTTTTCTTGTACTTAAGTCGGCATTATGCCTTTTGTATTTAATTCCGATGCAATTTCTGTGTTTCATCGTCAATAAGAAGGTCCAAGGGATACAGTAAACCTGAAGTGAAGCATCGGAATCTATAACTAGTGTCACAGGAATGGTTCAAAACATAGACTGTAAGAAGAGTCAATCTTCTTGTACTTAAGTCGGCATTGTGCCTTTTGTATTTAATTCCGATGCAATTTCTGTGTTTCATCGTCAATAAGAAGGTCAGAGGGATACAGTAAACCTGAAGTGAAGCATCGGAATCTATTACTAGTGTCACGGGAATGGTTCAAAGCATAGACAGTAGGTAGGGTCGGTCTTCTTGTACTTAAGTCGGCATTGTGCCTTTTCTATTTAATTCCGATGCAATTTCTGTGTTTCATCGTCATAAAGAATGTCAGAGGGATACAGTAAACCGGATATGAAGCATCGGAATCTATAACTAGTGTCACAGGAATGGTTCAAAACATAGACAGTAGGAAGCGTCAGTCTTCTTGTACTTAAGACGGCATTGTGGCTTTTATATATACTTCCGATGCAATTTCTGTGTTTCAACGTCAACAAGAAGGTCCAAGGGATACAGTAAACGTGAATTGAAGCATCGGAATCTATAACTAGTTTCACTGGAATTGTTCAAAACATAGATAGTAAGAAGAGTCAGTCTTCTTGTATTTTAGTCGGCATTGTGGCTTTTCTATTTGATTCCGTTGCAAAAATCTGTGTTTCATCGTCAATAAGAAGGTCCAAGGGATACAGTAAACCTGAAGTGAAGCATCGGAATCTATAACTAGTGTCACAGGAATGTTTCAAAACATAGACAGTAGGAAGAGTCAGTCTTCTTGTACTTAAGTCGGCATTGTGCCTTTTCTATTTAATTCCGATGCAATTTCTGTGTTTCATCGTCATTAAGAAGGTCCAAGAGATACAGTAAACCTGAAGTGAAGCATCGGAATCTATAACTAGTGTCACGGGAATGGTTCAAAACATAGACAGTAAGAAGAGTCAGTCTTCTTGTACCTAAGTCGGCAGTGTGCCTTTTGTATTTAATTCCGATCCATTTTTTGTGTTTCATCGTCGATAAGAAGGTCCAATGGATACAGTAAACCTGGAGTGAAGCATCGGAATCTATAACTCATGTTACAGGAATCGTTCAAAAACATAGACAGTCGGAAGAGTCAGTCATTTGTACTTAAGTCGGCATTGTTCCTTTTGTATTTAATTCCGATGCAATTTCTGTGTTTCATCGTCAAAAAGAAGGTCTGAGGGATACTGTAAACCTGATGTGAGGCATCGGAATCTATAATTAGTGCCACAGGAATGGTTCAAAACATAGACAGTAGCAAGAGTCAGTCTTCTTGTACGTAAGTCGGCATTGTGCCTTTTGTATTTAATTCCGATGCAATTTCTCTGTTTCATCGTCAATAAGAAGGTCAGAGGAATACAGTAAACCTGAAGTGAAGCATCCGAAACTATAACTGGTGTCACAGGAATGGATCAAATCATAGACAGTAAGAAGGGTCAGTCTTCTTGTACTTAAGTCGGCATTGTGCCTCTTGTATTTAATTCCGATGCAATTTCAGTGATTCATCGTCAATAAGAAGGTGTAAGGCATACAGTAAACCTGAAGTGAAGCATCGGATTCTATAACTAGTGTCACTGGAATGGTTCAAAACATAGATATTAAGAAGAGTCAGTCTTCTTGTACTTTGGTCGGCATTGTGGCTTTTCTATTTAATTCCGATGCAATTTCTGTGTTTCATCGTCAATAAGAAGGTCCAAGGGATACAGTAAACCTGAAGTGAAGCATCGGTATTTATAACTAGTGTCACAGGAATGGTTCAAAACATAGACTGTAAGAGGAGTCAGTCTTCTTGTACTTAAGTCGGCATTGTACCTTTTCTATTTTATTCTGATGCAATTTCTGTGTTTCATCGTCAATAAGAAGGTCCAAGAGATACAGTAAATCTGAAGCGAATCATCGTAATCTATAACTAGTGTCACAGGAATGGTTCAAGACATAGTCAGTAAGAAGAGTCAGTCTTCTTGTACATAAGTCGGCATTGTGCCTTTTCTATTTAATTCCGATGCAATTTCTGCGTTTCATCGTCATAAAGAATGTCAAAGGGATACAGTAAACCGGATATGAAGCATCGGAATCTGTAACTAGTGTCACAGGAATGGTTCAAAACATAGACAGTAGGAAGAGTCAGTCTTCTTGTACTTAAGACGGCATTGTGGCTTTTCTATTTACTTCCGATGCAATTTCTGTGTTTCATCGTCAACAAGAAGGTCCAAGGAATACAGTAAACCTGAAGTGAAGCATCGGAATCTATAACTAGTGTCACAGGAATGGTTCAAAACGTAGACAGTAGGAAGAGTCAGTCTACTTGTACTTAAGTCGGCATAGTGCCTTTTCTATTTAATTCCGATGCAATTTCTGTGTTTCATCGTCAATACGAAGGTCCACGTGATACAGTAAGCCTGAAGTGAAGCATCAGAATCGATAACTAGTGTTACAGGACTGGTTCAAAACATAGACTGTAAGAAGAGTCAGTCTTCTTGTACTTAAGTCGGCATTGTGCTTTTTGTATTTAATTCCCATGCAATTTCTGTGTTTCATCGTCAATAAGAACGTCCAAGGGATACAGTAAACCTGAAGTGAAGCATCGGAATCTATAACTAGTGTCACAGAATTGGCTCAAAACATAGACAGTAGGAAGAGTCAGTCTTCTTGTACTTAAGTCGGCATTGTGCCTTTTCTATTTAATTCCGATGCAATTTCTGTGTTTCATCGTCAATAAGAAGGTCGGAGGGATACAGTAACCCTGAAGTGAAGCGTCGGAATCTGTAACTAGCGTCACAGGAATGGTTCATAACATAGACAGTAAGAAGAGTCAGTCCTCTTGTACTTAAGTCGGCATTGTGCCTTTTCTATTTATTTCCGATGCAATTTCTGTGTTTCATCGTCAATAAGAAGGTCCAAGGGATATAGTAAACCTGAAGTGAAGCATTCGAATCTATAACTAGTGTCACAGGAATGGTTCAAAACATAGACAATGGGAGGAGTCAGTCTTCTTGTACTTAAGTCGGTATTGTGCCTTTTGTATTTAAATCCGATGCAGTTTCTGTGTTTCATCGTCAATAAGAAGGTCAGAGGGATACAGTAAACCTGAAGTGAAGCATCCGAATCTATAACTAGTGTCACAGGAAAGGTTCAAAACATTGACAGTAAGTAGAGTCAGTATTACTGTTCTTAAGTCGACATTGTGCCTTTTGTATTTAAGTCCGATGCAATTTCTGTGTTTCATCGTCAATTAGAAGGCCAAAGGGATACAGTAAACCTGAAGTGAAGCATCGGAATCTATAACTAGTGTCACAGGAATGGTTCAAAACAGTCAGTAAGAAGAGTCAGTCTTCATGTACTTAAGTCGGCATTGTGCCTCTTGTATTTAATTCCGATGCAATTTCTGTGTTTCATCGTCAATAAGAAGGTGTAAGGGATACAGTAAACCTGAAGTGAAGCATTGGAATCTATAACTAGTGTCACAGGAATGGTTCAAAACAGGTATTAAGAAGAGTCAGTTTTCTTGTACTTAAGTCGGCATTATGCCTTTTGTATTTAATTCCGATGCAATTTCTGTGTTTCATCGTCAATAAGAAGGTCCAAGGGATACAGTAAACCTGAAGCGAAGCATCGGAATCTATAACTAGTGTCACAGGAATGGTTCAAAACATAGACTGTAAGAAGAGTCAATCTTCTTGTACTTAAGTCGGCATTGTGCCTTTTGTATTTAATTCCGATGCAATTTCTGTGTTTCATCGTCAATAAGAAGGTCAGAGGGATACAGTAAACCTGAAGTGAAGCATCGGAATCTATTACTAGTGTCACGGGAATGGTTCAAAGCATAGACAGTAGGTAGGGTCGGTCTTCTTGTACTTAAGTCGGCATTGTGCCTTTTCTATTTAATTCCGATGCAATTTCTGTGTTTCATCGTCATAAAGAATGTCAGAGGGATACAGTAAACCGGATATGAAGCATCGGAATCTATAACTAGTGTCACAGGAATGGTTCAAAACATAGACAGTAGGAAGCGTCAGTCTTCTTGTACTTAAGACGGCATTGTGGCTTTTATATATACTTCCGATGCAATTTCTGTGTTTCAACGTCAACAAGAAGGTCCAAGGGATACAGTAAACCTGAAGTGAAGCATCGGAATCTATAACTAGTGTCACAGGAATGGTTCAAAACGTAGACAGTAGGAAGAGTCAGTCTACTTGTACTTAAGTCGGCATAGTGCATTTTCTATTTAATTCCGATACAATTTCTGTGTTTCATCGTCAATACGAAGGTCCACGTGATACAGTAAACCTGAAGTGAAGCATCAGAATCTATAACTAGTGTTACAGGACTGGTTCAAAACATAGACTGTAAGAAGAGTCAGTCTTCTTGTACTTAAGTCGGCATTGTGCCTTTTGTATTTAATTCCGATCCAATTTCTGTGTTTCATCGTCAATAAGAAGGTCAGAGGGATACAGTAAACCTGCCGTGAAGCATCGGAATCTTTATCTAGTGTCACAGGAATGGTTCTATACAGTCAGTAAGAAGAGTCAGTCTTCTTGTACTTAAGTCGGCATTGTGCCTTTTGTATTTAATTCCGATGCAATTTCTGTGTTTCATCGGCTATAAGAAGGTCCAAGGGATACAGTAAACGTGAATTGAAGCATCGGAATCTATAACTAGTTTCACTGGAATTGTTCAAAACATAGATAGTAAGAAGAGTCAGTCTTCTTGTATTTTAGTCGGCATTGTGGCTTTTCTATTTGATTCCGTTGCAAAAATCTGTGTTTCATCGTCAATAAGAAGGTCCAAGGGATACAGTAAACCTGAAGTGAAGCATCGGAATCTATAACTAGTGTCACAGGAATGTTTCAAAACATAGACAGTAGCAAGAGTCAGTCTTCTTGTACGTAAGTCGGCATTGTGCCTTTTGTATTTAATTCCGATCCATTTTTTGTGTTTCATCGTCGATAAGAAGGTCCAATGGATACAGTAAACCTGGAGTGAAGCATCGGAATCTATAACTCATGTTACAGGAATCGTTCAAAAACATAGACAGTCGGAAGAGTCAGTCATTTGTACTTAAGTCGGCATTGTTCCTTTTGTATTTAATTCCGATGCAATTTCTGTGTTTCATCGTCAAAAAGAAGGTCTGAGGGATACTGTAAACCTGATGTGAGGCATCGGAATCTATAATTAGTGTCACAGGAATGGTTCAAAACATAGACAGTAGCAAGAGTCAGTCTTCTTGTACGTAAGTCGGCATTGTGCCTTTTGTATTTAATTCCGATGCAATTTCTCTGTTTCATCGTCAATAAGAAGGTCAGAGGAATACAGTAAACCTGAAGTGAAGCATCCGAAACTATAACTGGTGTCACAGGAATGGATCAAATCATAGACAGTAAGAAGGGTCAGTCTTCTTGTACTTAAGTCGGCATTGTGCCTCTTGTATTTAATTCCGATGCAATTTCAGTGATTCATCGTCAATAGGAAGGTGTAAGGCATACAGTAAACCTGAAGTGAAGCATCGGATTCTATAACTAGTGTCACTGGAATGGTTCAAAACATAGATATTAAGAAGAGTCAGTCTTCTTGTACTTTGGTCGGCATTATGGCTTTTCTATTTAATTCCGATGCAATTTCTGTGTTTCATCGTCAATAAGAAGGTCCAAGGGAAACAGTAAACCTGAAGTGAAGCATCGGTATTTATAACTAGTGTCACAGGAATGGTTCAAAACATAGACTGTAAGAGGAGTCAGTCTTCCTGTACTTAAGTCGGCATTGTACCTTTTCTATTTTATTCTGATGCAATTTCTGTGTTTCATCGTCAATAAGAAGGTCCAAGAGATACAGTAAATCTGAAGCGAATCATCGTAATCTATAACTAGTGTCACAGGAATGGTTCAAGACATAGTCAGTACGAAGAGTCAGTCTTCTTGTACATAAGTCGGCATTGTGCCTTTTCTATTTAATTCCGATGCAATTTCTGTGTTTCATCGTCATAAAGAATGTCAAAGGGATACAGTAAACCGGATATGAAGCATCGGAATCTGTAACTAGTGTCACAGGAATGGTTCAAAACATAGACAGTTGGAAGAGTCAGTCTTCTTGTACTTAAGACGGCATTGTGGCTTTTCTATTTACTTCCGATGCAATTTCTGTGTTTCATCGTCAACAAGAAGGTCCAAGGGATACAGTAAACCTGAAGTGAAGCATCGGAATCTATAACTAGTGTCACAGGAATGGTTCAAAACGTAGACAGTAGGAAGAGTCAGTCTACTTGTACTTAAGTCGGCATAGTGCCTTTTCTATTTAATTCCGATGCAATTTCTGTGTTTCATCGTCAATACGAAGGTCCACGTGATACAGTAAGCCTGAAGTGAAGCATCAGAATCGATAACTAGTGTTACAGGACTGGTTCAAAACATAGACTGTAAGAAGAGTCAGTCTTCTTGTACTTAAGTCGGCATTGTGCTTTTTGTATTTAATTCCCATGCAATTTCTGTGTTTCATCGTCAATAAGAACGTCCAAGGGATACAGTAAACCTGAAGTGAAGCATCGGAATCTATAACTAGTGTCACAGAATTGGCTCAAAACATAGACAGTAGGAAGAGTCAGTCTTCTTGTACTTAAGTCGGCATTGTGCCTTTTCTATTTAATTCCGATGCAATTTCTGTGTTTCATCGTCAATAAGAAGGTCGGAGGGATACAGTAACCCTGAAGTGAAGCGTCGGAATCTGTAACTAGCGTCACAGGAATGGTTCATAACATAGACAGTAAGAAGAGTCAGTCCTCTTGTACTTAAGTCGGCATTGTGCCTTTTCTATTTATTTCCGATGCAATTTCTGTGTTTCATCGTCAATAAGAAGGTCCAAGGGATATAGTAAACCTGAAGTGAAGCATTCGAATCTATAACTAGTGTCACAGGAATGGGTCAAAACATAGACAATGGGAGGAGTCAGTCTTCTTGTACTTAAGTCGGTATTGTGCCTTTTGTATTTAAATCCGATGCAGTTTCTGTGTTTCATCGTCAATAAGAAGGTCAGAGGGATACAGTAAACCTGAAGTGAAGCATCCGAATCTATAACTAGTGTCACAGGAAAGGTTCAAAACATTGACAGTAAGTAGAGTCAGTATTACTGTTCTTAAGTCGACATTGTGCCTTTTGTATTTAAGTCCGATGCAATTTCTGTGTTTCATCGTCAATTAGAAGGCCAAAGGGATACAGTAAACCTGAAGTGAAGCATCGGAATCTATAACTAGTGTCACAGGAATGGTTCAAAACAGTCAGTAAGAAGAGTCAGTCTTCATGTACTTAAGTCGGCATTGTGCTTTTGTATTTAATTCCGATGCAATTTCTGTGTTTTATCGTCAATAAGACGGTCCAAGGGATACAGTAAACCTGAAGTGAAGCATCAGAATCTACAACTAGTGTCACAGGAATGGTTCAAAACATAGACAGTAAGAAGAGTCAGTTTTCTTGTACTTAAGTCGGCATTGTGCCTTTTCTATTTAATTCCGATGCAATTTCTGTATTTCATCGCCAACAAGAAGGTCCTAGGGATAGAGTAAACCTGAAGTGAAGCATCGGAAACTATAACTAGTGTCACAGGAATGGTTCGAAACTTAGTCAGTAAGAAGAGTCAGTCTTCTTGTACTTAAGTCGGCATTCTGTCGTTTGTATTTAATTCCGTTGCAATTTCTGTGTTTCATCGTCAATACGAAGGTCCAAGGGATACAGTTAACCTGCAGTGAAGCATCGTAATCTATAACTAGTGTCACAGGAATGGTTCAAAACATAGTCAATAAGAAGAGTCAGTCTTCTTGTACTTATGTTTGCATTGTGCCTTTTGTATTTAATTCTGATGCAATTTCTGTGTTTCATCGTCAATAAGATGGTCAGAGGGATACAGTAAACCTGAAGTGAAGCATCGGAATCTATAACTAGTGTCACAGGAATGGTTCAAAACAGTCAGTAAGAAGAGTCAGTCTTCTTGTACTTAAGTCGGCATTGTGCATTTTGTATATAATCCCGATGCAATATCTGGTTTTCATCGTCAATAAGGAGGTCCAAGGAACACAGTAAACCTAAAGTGAAGCATCGGAATCTATAACTAGTTTCACAGGAATGGTTCAAAACATAGACAGTAAGAAGAGTAAGTCTTCTTGTACTTAAGTCTGCATTGTGCTTTTTGTATTTAATTCCGATGCAATTTCTGTGTTTCATCATCAATAAGAAGGTCAGAGGGATACAGTAAACCTGAAGTGAAGCATTGGAATCTATAACTAGTGTCACGGGAATTTTTCAAAACATAGACAGTAGGAAGAATCAATCTTCTTGTACTTAAGTCGGCATTGTGCCTTTTCTATTTAATTCCGATGCAATTTCTGTGTTTCATCGGCATAAAGAAGGTCAGAGGGATACAGTAAACCGGATGTGAAGCATCGGAATCTATAACTAGTGTCACTGGAATGGTTCAAAACATAGACAGTGGGAAGAGTCAGTCGTCTTGTACTTAAGACGGCATTGTGGCTTTTCTATTTAATTCCGATGCAATTTCTGTGTTTCATCGTCAATAAGAGGGTCCAAGGGATACAGTAAACCGGAAGTGAAGCATCGGAATCTATAACTAGTGTCACAGGAATGGTTCAAAACTTAGACGGTAGGAAGAGTCAGTCTACTTGTACTTAAGTCGACATAGTGCCTTTTCTATTAAATTCCGATGCAATTTCTGTGTTTCATCGTCAATAAGTAGGTCAGAGGGATACAGTAAACCTGACGTGAAGCATCAGAATCTATAACTAGTGTCACAGGAATGGTTCTAAACAGTCAGTAAGAAGAGTCAGTCTTCTTGTACTTAAATCGGCATTGTGCCTTTTGTATTTCATTCCCATGCACATTCTGTGTTTCATCGTCAATAAGAAGGTCCAAGGGATACAGTATACGTCAATTGAAGCATCGGAATCTATTACTAGTGTCACTGGAATGGTTCAAAACATAGATAGTAAGAAGAGTCAGTCTTCTTGTACTTTAGTCGGCATTGTGGCTTTTCTATTTGATTCCGTTGCAAAAATCTGTGTTTCATCGTCAATAAGAAGGTCCAAGGGATACAGTAAACCTGAAGTGAAGCATCGGAATCTATAACTAGTGTCACAGGAATGTTTCAAAACATAGACAGTAGGAAGAGTCAGTCTTCTTGTACTTAAGTCGGCATTGTGCCTTTTCTATTTAATTCCGATGCAATTTCTGTGTTTCATCGTCAATAAGAAGGTCAGAGGGATACAGTAAACCTGAAGTGAAGCATAGGAATCTGTAACTAGTGTCACAGGAATGGTTCAAAACATGGACAGTAAGAAGAGTCAGTTTTCTTGTACTTAAGTCAGCTTTGTGCCTTTTCTATTTAATTCCGATGCAATTTCTGTGTTTCATCGTCAATAAGAAGGTCCAAGGGATACAGTAAACCTGAAGTGAAGCAACGGCATCTATAAGTAGTGTCACAGGAATGGTTTAAAACATAGACAGTAGGAAGAGTCAGTCTTCTTGTACTTAAGTCGGCATTGTGCCTTTTCTATTTAATTCCGATGCAATTTCGGTGTTTCATCGTCAATAAGAAGGTCCAATGGATACAGTAAACCTGGAGTGAAGCATCGGAATCTATAACTAGTGTCACAGTAATGGTTCAAAACGTAGACAGTAAGAAGAGTCAGTCATCTTGTACGTAAGTCGGCATTGTGCCTTTTCTATTTAATTCCGATGCAATTTCTGTGTTTCATCGTCAATAAGAAGGTCCAAGGGATATAGTAAACCTGAAGTGAAGCATCGGTATTTATAACTAGTGTCACAGGAATGGTTCAAAACATAGACTGTAAGAGGAGTCAGTCTTCTTGTACTTAAGTCGGCATTGTACCTTTTCTATTTAATTCTGATGCAATTTCTGTGTTTCATCGTCAATAAGAAGGTCCAAGGGATACAGTAAACCTGAAGTGAATCATCGTAATCTATAACTAGTGTCACGGGAATGGTTCAAAACATAGACAGTAGGAAGAGTCAGTCTTCTTGTACTTAAGTCGGCATTGTGCCTTTTCTATTTAATTCCGAAGCAATTTCTGTGTTTCATCGTCAAAAAGAAGGTCAGAGGGATACAGTAAACCAGATGTGAAGCATCGGAATCTATAACTAGTGTCACAGGAATGGTTCAAAGCATAGACAGTAGGAAGAGTCAGTCTTCTTGTACTTAAGTCGGCATTGTAGCTTTTCTTTCTAATTCCGATGCAATTTCTGTGTTTCATCGTCAATAAGTAGTCCAAGGGATACAGTAAACCTGAAGTGAAGCATCGGAATCTATAACTAATGTCACAGGAATGGTTCAAGACATAGACAGTGGGAAGAGTCAGTCTTCTTGTACTTAAGTCGGCATTGTGCCTTTTCTATTTAATTCCGATGCAATTTCTGTGTTTCATCGTCAATAAGAAGGTCCAAGGGATACAAAAAACGTGAAATGAAGCATCGGAATCTATAACTAGTGTCACTGGAATGGTTCTAAATATAGATAGTAAGAAGAGTCAGTCTTCTTGTACTTAAGTCGGCATTGTGCCTTTTCTATTTAATTCCGATGCAATTTCTGTGTTTCATCGTCAATAAGAGGGTCAGAGGGATACAGTGAACCTGAGGTGAAGCATCGGAATCTATAACTAGTGTCACAGGAATGGTTCAAAACATATACAGCAGCAAGAGTCAGTCTTTTTTTCCTTAAGTCGGCTTTGTGCATTTTGTATTTAATTCCGATGCAATTTCTGTGTTTCATCGTCAATAAGAAGGTGTAAGGGATACAGTAAACCTGAAGTGAAGCATCGGAATCTATAACTAGTGTCACAGGAATGGTTCAAAACATTGACAGTAAGAAGAGTCAGTCTTCGTGTTCTTAAGTCGACGTTGTGCCTTTTGTATTTAATTCCGATGCAATTTCTGTGTTTCATCGTCAATAAGAACGTCAGAGGGATACAGTAAACCTGAAGTGAAGCATTGTAATCTATAACTAGTGTCACAGGAATGGTTCAAACAGTTATTAAGAAGAGTCAGTTTTCTTGTACTTAAGTCGGCATTATGCCTTTTGTATTTAATTCCGATGCAATTTCTGTGTTTCATCGTCAATAAGAAGGTCCAAGGGATACAGTAAACCTGAAGTGAAGCATCGGAATCTATAACTAGTGTCACAGGAATGGTTCAAAACATAGACTGTAAGAGGAGTCAGTCTTCTTGTACTTAAGTCGGCATTGTGCCTTTTGTATTTAATTCCGATGCAATTTCTGTGTTTCATCGGCTATAAGAAGGTGTAAGGGATACAGTAAACCTGAAGTGAAGCATCGGAATCTATAACTAGTGTCACAGGAATGGTTCAAAACATTGACAGTAAGAAGAGTCAGTCTTCTTGTTCTTAAGTCGACGTTGTGCCTTTTGTATTTAATTCCGATGCAATTTCTGTGTTTCATCGTCAATAAGAACGTCAGAGGGATACAGTAAACCTGAAGTGAAGCATTGTAATCTATAACTAGTGTCACAGGAATGGTTCAAACAGTTATTAAGAAGAGTCAGTTTTCTTGTACTTAAGTCGGCATTATGCCTTTTGTATTTAATTCCGATGCAATTTCTGTGTTTCATCGTCAAAAAGAAGGTCAGAGGGATACAGTAAACCAGATGTGAAGCATCGGAATCTATAACTAGTGTCACAGGAATGGTTCAAAGCATAGACAGTAGGAAGAGTCAGTCTTCTTGTACTTAAGTCGGCATTGTAGCTTTTCTTTCTAATTCCGATGCAATTTCTGTGTTTCATCGTCAATAAGTAGTCCAAGGGATACAGTAAACCTGAAGTGAAGCATCGGAATCTATAACTAATGTCACAGGAATGGTTCAAGACATAGACAGTGGGAAGAGTCAGTCTTCTTGTACTTAAGTCGGCATTGTGCCTTTTCTATTTAATTCCGATGCAATTTCTGTGTTTCATCGTCAATAAGAAGGTCCAAGGGATACAAAAAACGTGAAATGAAGCATCGGAATCTATAACTAGTGTCACTGGAATGGTTCTAAATATAGATAGTAAGAAGAGTCAGTCTTCTTGTACTTAAGTCGGCATTGTGCCTTTTCTATTTAATTCCGATGCAATTTCTGTGTTTCATCGTCAATAAGAGGGTCAGAGGGATACAGTGAACCTGAGGTGAAGCATCGGAATCTATAACTAGTGTCACAGGAATGGTTCAAAACATATACAGCAGCAAGAGTCAGTCTTTTTTTCCTTAAGTCGGCTTTGTGCATTTTGTATTTAATTCCGATGCAATTTCTGTGTTTCATCGTCAATAAGAAGGTGTAAGGGATACAGTAAACCTGAAGTGAAGCATCGGAATCTATAACTAGTGTCACAGGAATGGTTCAAAACATTGACAGTAAGAAGAGTCAGTCTTCTTGTTCTTAAGTCGACGTTGTGATTTTGTATTTAATTCCGATGCAATTTCTGTGTTTCATCGTCAATAAGAACGTCAGAGGGATACAGTAAACCTGAAGTGAAGCATTGTAATCTATAACTAGTGTCACAGGAATGGTTCAAACAGTTATTAAGAAGAGTCAGTCTTCTTGTACTTAAGTCGGCATTGTGCCTTTTCTATTTAATTCCGATGCAATTTCTGTTTTTCATCGTCAATAAGAAGGTCCAATGGATACAGTAAACCTGGAGTGAAGCATCGGAATCTATAACTAGTTTCACTGGAATTGTTCAAAACATAGATAGTAAGAAGAGTCAGTCTTCTTGTATTTTAGTCGGCCTTGTGGCTTTTCTATTTAATTCCGTTGCAATTTCTGTGTTTCATCGTCAATAAGAAGGTCCAAGGGATACAGTAAACCTGAAGTGAAGCATCGGAATCTATAACTAGTGTCACAGGAATGTTTCAAAACATAGACAGTAGGAAGAGTCAGTCTTCTTGTACTTAAGTCGGCATTGTGCCTTTTCTATTTAATTCCGATGCAATTTCTGTGTTTCATCGTCATTAAGAAGGTCCAAGGGATACAGTAAACCTGAAGTGAAGCATCGGAATCTATAACTAGTGTCACAGGAATGGTTCAAAACATAGACAGTAAGGAGAGTCAGTCTTCTTGTACCTAAGTCGGCAGTGTGCCTTTTGTATTTAATTCCGATCCATTTTTTGTGTTTCATCGTCGATAAGAAGGTCCAATGGATACAGTAAACCTGGAGTGAAGCATCGGAATCTATAACTCATGTTACAGGAATCGTTCAAAGACATAGACAGTCGGAAGAGTCAGTCATTTGTACTTAAGTCGGCATTGTTCCTTTTGTATTTAATTCCGATGCAATTTCTGTGTTTCATCGTCAAAAAGAAGGTCGGAGGGATACTGTAAACCTGATGTGAGGCATCGGAATCTATAACTAGTGTCACAGGAATGGTTCAAAACATAGACAGTAGCAAGAGTCAGTCTTCTTGTACGTAAGTCGGCATTGTGCCTTTTGTATTTCATTCCGATGCAATTTCTGTGTTTCATCGTCAATAAGAAGGTCAGAGGAATACAGTAAACCTGAAGTGAAGCATCCGAAACTATAACTGGTGTCACAGGAATGGATCAAATCATAGACAGTAAGAAGGGTCAGTCTTCTTGTACTAAAGTCGGCATCGTGCCTCTTGTATTTAATTCCGATGCAATTTCAGTGATTCATCGTCAATAAGAAGGTGTAAGGCATACAGTAAACCTGAAGTGAAGCGTCGGATTCTATAACTAGTGCCACTGGAATGGTTCAAAACATAGATAGTAAGAAGAGTCAGTCTTCTTGTACTTTAGTCGGCATTGTGGCTTTTCTATTTAATTCCGATGCAATTTCTGTGTTTCATCGTCAATAAGAAGGTCCAAGGGATACAGTAAACCTGAAGTGAAGCAACGGCATCTATAAGTAGTGTCACAGGAATGGTTTAAATCATAGACAGTAGGAAGAGTCAGTCTTCTTGTACTTAAGTCGGCATTGTGCCTTTTCTATTTAATTCCGGTGCAATTTCGGTGTTTCATCGTCAATAAGAAGGTCCAATGGATACAGTCAACCTGGAGTGAAGCATCGGAATCTATAACTAGTGTCACAGTAATGGTTCAAAACGTAGACAGTAAGAAGAGTCAGTCATCTTGTACTTAAGTCGGCATTGTGCCTTTTCTATTTAATTCCGATGCAATATCTGTGTTTCATCGTCAATAAGAAGGTCCAAGTTATATAGTAAACCTGAAGTGAAGCATCGGTATTTATAACTAGTGTCACAGGAATGGTTCAAAACATAGACTGTAAGAGGAGTCAGTCTTCTTGTACTTAAGTCGGCATTGTACCTTTTCTATTTAATTCTGATGCAATTTCTGTGTTTCATCGTCAATAAGAAGGTCCAAGGGATACAGTAAACCTGAAGTGAATCATCGTAATCTATAACTAGTGTCACAGGAATGGTTCAAGACATAGTCAGTACGAAGAGTCAGTCTTCTTGTACTCAAGTCGGCATTGTGCCTTTTGTATTTAATTCCGATGCAATTTCTCTGTTTCATCGTCAATGAGAAGGTCAGAGGGATACAGTAAACCTTAAGTGAAGCATCCGAATCCATAACTTGTGTCACAGGAATGGTTCAAAACATAGACAGTAAGATGTGTCAGTCTTCTTGTACTTAAGTCAATATTATGCATTTTGTATTTAATTCCGATGCAATTTCAGTGTTTCATCGTCAATAAGAAGGTGTAAGGGATACAGTAAACCTGAAGTGAAGCATCGGAATCTATAACTAGTGTCACGGGAATGGTTCAAAACATAGACAGTAGGAAGTGTCAGTCTTCTTGTACTTAAGTCGGCATTGTGCCTTTTCTATTTAATTCCGAAGCAATTTCTGTGTTTCATCGTCAAAAAGAAGGTCAGAGGGATACAGTAAATCAGATGTGAAGCATCGGAATATATAACTAGTGTCACAGGAATGGTTCAAAACATAGACAGTAGGAAGAGTCAGTCTTCTTGTACTTAAGTCGGCATTGTAGCTTTTCTTTCTAATTCCGATGCAATTTCTGTGTTTCATCGTCAATAAGAAGTGCAAGGGATACAGTAAACCCGAAGTGAAGCATCGGAATCTATAACTAGTGTCACAGGAATGGTTCAAGACATAGACAGTGGGAAGAGTCAGTCTTCTTGTACTTAAGTCGGCATTGTGCCTCTTCTATTTAATTCCGATGCAATTTCTGTGTTTCATCGTCAATAAGAAGGTCCAAGGGATACAAAAAACGTGAAATGAAGCATCGGAATCTATAACTAGTGTCACTGGAATGGTTCTAAATATAGATAGTAAGAAGAGTCAGTCTTCTTGTACTTAAGTCGGCATTGTGCCTTTTCTATTTAATTCCGATGCAACCTCTGTGTTTCATCGTCAATAAGAGGGTCAGAGGGATACAGTGAACCTGAGGTGAAGCATCGGAATCTATAACTAGTGTCACAGGAATGGTTCAAAACATAGACAGCAGAAAGAGTCAGTCTTTTTTTCCTTAAGTCGGCTTTTTGCATTTTGTATTTAATTCCGATGCAATTTCTGTGTTTCATCGTCAATAAGAAGGTGTAAGGGATACAGTAAACCTGAAGTGAAGCATCGGAATCTATAACTAGTGTCACAGGAATGGTTCAAAACATTGGCAGTAAGAAGAGTCAGTCTTCTTGTACTTAAGTCGACGTTGTGCCGTTTGTATTTAATTCCGATGCAATTTCTGTGTTTCATCGTCAATAAGAACGTCAGAGGGATACAGTAAACCTGAAGTGAAGCATTGGAATCTATAACTAGTGTCACAGGAATGGTTCAAAACAGTTATTAAGAAGAGTCAGTTTTCTTGTACTTAAGTCGGCATTATGCCTTTTGTATTTAATTCCGATGCAATTTCTGTGTTTCATCGTCAATAAGAAGGTCCAAGGGATACAGTAAACCTGAAGTGAAGCATCGGAATCTATAACTAGTGTCACAGGAATGGTTCAAAACATAGACTGTAAGAAGAGTCAGTCTTCTTGTACTTAAGTCGGCATTGTGCCTTTTGTATTTAATTCCGATGCAATTTCTGTGTTTCATCGTCAATAAGAAGGTCAGAGGGATACAGTAAACCTGAAGTGAAGCATCGGAATCTATTACTAGTGTCACGGGAATGGTTCAAAGCATAGACAGTAGGTAGGGTCAGTCTTCTTGTACTTAAGTCGGCATTGTGCCTTTTCTATTTAATTCCGATGCAATATCTGTGTTTCATCGTCATAAAGAATGTCAAAGGGATACAGTAAACCGGATATGAAGCATCGGAATCTATAACTAGTGTCACAGGAATGGTTCAAAACATAGACAGTAGGAAGCGTCAGTCTTCTTGTACTTAAGACGGCATTGTGGCTTTTCTATATACTTCCGATGCAATTTCTGTGTTTCATCGTCAACAAGAAGGTCCAAGGGATACAGTAAACCTGAAGTGAAGCATCGGAATCTATAACTAGTGTCACAGGAATGGTTCAAAACGTAGACAGTAGGAAGAGTCAGTCTACTTGTACTTAAGTCGGCATAGTGCATTTTCTATTTAATTCCGATACAATATCTGTGTTTCATCGTAAATACGAAGGTCCACGTGATACAGTAAACCAGAAGTGAAGCATCAGAATCTATAACTAGTGTTACAGGACTGGTTCAAAACATAGACTGTAAGAAGAGTCAGTCTTCTTGTACTTAAGTCGGCATTGTGCCTTTTGTATTTAATTCCGATCCAATTTCTGTGTTTCATCGTCAATAAGAAGGTCAGAGGGATACAGTAAACCTGCCGTGAAGCATCGGAATCTATAACTAGTGTCACAGGAATGGTTCTATACAGTCAGTAAGAAGAGTCAGTCTGCTTGTACTTAAGTCGGCATTGTGCCTTTTGTATTTAATTCCGATGCAATTTCTGTGTTTCATCGGCAATAAGAAGGTCCAAGGGATACAGTAAACGTGAATTGAAGCATCGGAATCTATAACTAGTTTCACTGGAATTGTTCAAAACATAGATAGTAAGAAGAGTCAGTCTTCTTGTATTTTAGTCGGCATTGTGGCTTTTCTATTTGATTCCGTTGCAAAAATCTGTGTTTCATCGTCAATAAGAAGGTCCAAGGGATACAGTAAACCTGAAGTGAAGCATCGGAATCTATAACTAGTGTCACAGGAATGTTTCAAAACATAGACAGTAGGAAGAGTCAGTCTTCTTGTACTTAAGTCGGCATTGTGCCTTTTCTATTTAATTCCGATGCAATTTCTGTGTTTCATCGTCATTAAGAAGGTCCAAGGGATACAGTAAACCTGAAGTGAAGCATCGGAATCTATAACTAGTGTCACAGGAATGGTTCAAAACATAGACAGTAAGAAGAGTCAGTCTTCTTGTACCTAAGTCGGCAGTGTGCCTTTTGTATTTAATTCCGATCCATTTTTTGTGTTTCATCGTCGATAAGAAGGTCCAATGGATACAGTAAACCTGGAGTGAAGCATCGGAATCTATAACTCATGTTACAGGAATCGTTCAAAAACATAGACAGTCGGAAGAGTCAGTCATTTGTACTTAAGTCGGCATTGTTCCTTTTGTATTTAATTCCGATGCAATTTCTGTGTTTCATCGTCAAAAAGAAAGTCTGAGGGATACTGTAAACCTGATGTGAGGCATCGGAATCTATAATTAGTGTCACAGGAATGGTTCAAAACATAGACAGTAGCAAGAGTCAGTCTTCTTGTACGTAAGTCGGCATTGTGTCTTTTGTATTTAATTCCGATGCAATTTCTCTGTTTCATCGTCAATAAGAAGGTCAGAGGAATACAGTAAACCTGAAGTGAAGCATCCGAAACTATAACTGGTGTCACAGGAATGGATCAAATCATAGACAGTAAGAAGGGTCAGTCTTCTTGTACTTAAGTCGGCATTGTGCCTCTTGTATTTAATTCCGATGCAATTTCAGTGATTCATCGTCAATAAGAAGGTGTAAGGCATACAGTAAACCTGAAGTGAAGCATCGGATTCTATAACTAGTGTCACTGGAATGGTTCAAAACATAGATATTAAGAAGAGTCAGTCTTCTTGTACTTTAGTCGGCATTGTGGCTTTTCTATTTAATTCCGATGCAATTTCTGTGTTTCATCGTCAATAAGAAGGTCCAAGGGATACAGTAAACCTGAAGTGAAGCATCGGTATTTATAACTAGTGTCACAGGAATGGTTCAAAACATAGACTGTAAGAGGAGTCAGTCTTCTTGTACTTAAGTCGGCATTGTACCTTTTCTATTTAATTCTGATGCAATTTCTGTGTTTCATCGTCAATAAGAAGGTCCAAGGGATACAGTAAATCTGAAGTGAATCATCGTAATCTATAACTAGTGTCACAGGAATGGTTCAAGACATAGTCAGTACGAAGAGTCAGTCTTCTTGTACTCAAGTCGGCATTGTGCCTTTTGTATTTAATTCCGATGCAATTTCTCTGCTTCATCGTCAATGAGAAGGTCAGAGGGATACAGTAAACCTTAAGTGAAGCATCCGAATCCATAACTTGTGTCACAGGAATGGTTCAAAACATAGACAGTAAGATGTGTCAGTCTTCTTGTACTTAAGTCAATATTATGCATTTTGTATTTAATTCCGATGCAATTTCAGTGTTTCATCGTCAATAAGAAGGTGTAAGGGATACAGTAAACCTGAAGTGAAGCATCGGAATCTATTACTAGTGTCACGGGAATGGTTCAAAGCATAGACAGTAGGTAGGGTCAGTCTTTTTGTACTTAAGTCGGCATTGTGCCTTTTGTATTTAATTCCGATGCAATTTCTGTGTTTCATCGTCAATAAGAAGGTCAGAGGGATACAGTAAACCTGAAGTGAAGCATCGGAATCTATTACTAGTGTCACGGGAATGGTTCAAAACATAGACAGTAGGTAGGGTCAGTCTTCTTGTACTTAAGACTTCTATTTAATTCCGATGCAATTTCTGTGTTTCATCGTCATAAAGAATGTCAGAGGGATACAGTAAACCGGATATGAAGCATCGGAATCTATAACTAGTGTCACAGGAATGGTTCAAAACATAGACAGTAGGAAGAGTCAGTCTTCTTGTACTTAAGACGGCATTGTGGCTTTTCTATTTACTTCCGATGCAATTTCTGTGTTTCATCGTCAACAAGAAGGTCCAAGGGATACAGTAAACCTGAAGTGAAGCATCTGAATCGATAACTAGTGTTACAGGACTGGTTCAAAACATAGACTGTAAGAAGAGTCAGTCTTCTTGTACCTAAGTCGGCATTGTGCCTTTTGTATTTAATTCCGATCCAATTTCTGTGTTTCATCGTAAATAAGAAAGTCAGAGGGATACAGTAAACCTGCCGTGAAGCATCGGAATCTATAACTAGTGTCACAGGAATGGTTCTAAACAGTCAGTAAGAAGAGTCAGTCTTCTTGTACTTAAGTCGGCATTGTACCTTTTGTATTTAATTCCGATGCAATTTCTGTGTTTCATCGGCTATAAGAAGGTCCAAGGGATACAGTAAACGTGAATTGAAGCATCGGAATCTATAACTAGTTTCAGTGGAATTGTTCAAAACATAGATAGTAAGAAGAGTCAGTCTTCTTGTATTTTAGTCAGCCTTGTGGCTTTTCTATTTAATTCCGTTGCAATTTCTGTGTTTCATCGTCAATAAGAAGGTCCAAGGGATACAGTAAACCTGAAGTGAAGCATCGGAATCTATAACTAGTGTCACAGGAATGTTTCAAAACATATACAGTAGGAAGAGTCAGTCTTCTTGTACTTAAGTCGGCATTGTGCCTTTTCTATTTAATTCCGATGCAATTTCTGTGTTTCATCGTCATTAAGAAGGTCCAAGGGATACAGTAAACCTGAAGTGAAGCATCGGAATCTATAACTAGTGTCACAGGAATGGTTCAAAACATAGACAGTAAGAAGAGTCAGTCTTCTTGTACCTAAGTCGGCAGTGTGCCTTTTGTATTTAATTCCGATCCATTTTTTGTGTTTCATCGTCGATAAGAAGGTCCAATGGATACAGTAAACCTGGAGTGAAGCATCGGAATCTATAACTCATGTTACAGGAATCGTTCAAAGACATAGACAGTCGGAAGAGTCAGTCATTTGTACTTAAGTCGGCATTGTTCCTTTTGTATTTAATTCCGATGCAATTTCTGTGTTTCATCGTCAAAAAGAAGGTCGGAGGGATACTGTAAACCTGATGTGAGGGATCGGAATCTATAACTAGTGTCACAGGAATGGTTCAAAACATAGACAGTAGCAAGAGTCAGTCTTCTTGTACGTAAGTCGGCATTGTGCCTTTTGTATTTCATTCCGATGCAATTTCTGTGTTTCATCGTCAATAAGAAGGTCAGAGGAATACAGTAAACCTGAAGTGAAGCATCCGAAACTATAACTGGTGTCACAGGAATGGATCAAATCATAGACAGTAAGAAGGGTCAGTCTTCTTGTACTTAAGTCGGCATTGTGCCTTTTCTATTTAATTCCGATGCAATATCTGTGTTTCATCGTCAATAAGAAGGTCCAAGTTATATAGTAAACCTGAAGTGAAGCATCGGTATTTATAACTAGTGTCACAGGAATGGCTCAAAACATAGACTGTAAGAGGAGTCAGTCTTCTTGTACTTAAGTCGGCATTGTGCCTTTTCTATTTAATTCCGATGCAATTTCGGTGTTTCATCGTCAATAAGAAGGTCCAATGGATACAGTCAACCTGGAGTGAAGCATCGGAATCTATAACTAGTGTCACAGTAATGGTTCAAAACGTAGACAGTAAGAAGAGTCAGTCATCTTGTACTTAAGTCGGCATTGTGCCTTTTCTATTTAATTCCGATGCAATATCTGTGTTTCATCGTCAATAAGAAGGTCCAAGTTAGATAGTAAACCTGAAGTGAAGCATCGGTATTTATAACTAGTGTCACAGGAATGGCTCAAAACATAGACTGTAAGAGGAGTCAGTCTTCTTGTACTTAAGTCGGCATTGTCCCTTTTCTATTTAATTCTGATGCAATTTCTGTGTTTCATCGTCAATAAGAAGGTCCAAGGGATACAGTAAACCTGAAGTGAATCATCGTAATCTATAACTAGTGTCACAGGAATGGTTCAAGACATAGTCAGTACGAAGAGTCAGTCTTCTTGTACTCAAGTCGGCATTGTGCCTTTTGTATTTAATTCCGATGCAATTTCTCTGTTTCATCGTCAATGAGAAGGTCAGAGGGATACAGTAAACCTTAAGTGAAGCATCCGAATCCATAACTTGTGTCACAGGAATGGTTCAAAACATAGACAGTAAGATGTGTCAGTCTTCTTGTACTTAAGTCAATATTATGCATTTTGTATTTAATTCCGATGCAATTTCAGTGTTTCATCGTCAATAAGAAGGTGTAAGGGATACAGTAAACCTGAAGTGAAGCATCGGAATCTATAACTAGTGTCACGGGAATGGTTCAAAACATAGACAGTAGGAAGTGTCAGTCTTCTTGTACTTAAGTCGGCATTGTGCCTTTTCTATTTAATTCCGAAGCAATTTCTGTGTTTCATCGTCAAAAAGAAGGTCAGAGGGATACAGTAAATCAGATGTGAAGCATCGGAATATATAACTAGTGTCACAGGAATGGTTCAAAACATAGACAGTAGGAAGAGTCAGTCTTCTTGTACTTAAGTCGGCATTGTAGCTTTTCTTTCTAATTCCGATGCAATTTCTGTGTTTCATCGTCAATAAGAAGTCCAAGGGATACAGTAAACCCGAAGTGAAGCATCGGAATCTATAACTAGTGTCACAGGAATGGTTCAAGACATAGACAGTGGGAAGAGTCAGTCTTCTTGTACTTAAGTCGGCATTGTGCCTCTTCTATTTAATTCCGATGCAATTTCTGTGTTTCATCGTCAATAAGAAGGTCCAAGGGATACAAAAAACGTGAAATGAAGCATCGGAATCTATAACTAGTGTCACTGGAATGGTTCTAAATATAGATAGTAAGAAGAGTCAGTCTTCTTGTACTTAAGTCGGCATTGTGCCTTTTCTATTTAATTCCGATGCAACCTCTGTGTTTCATCGTCAATAAGAGGGTCAGAGGGATACAGTGAACCTGAGGTGAAGCATCGGAATCTATAACTAGTGTCACAGGAATGGTTCAAAACATAGACAGCAGAAAGAGTCAGTCTTTTTTTCCTTAAGTCGGCTTTGTGCATTTTGTATTTAATTCCGATGCAATTTCTGTGTCTCATCGTCAATAAGAAGGTGTAAGGGATACAGTAAACCTGAAGTGAAGCATCGGAATCTATAACTAGTGTCACAGGAATGGTTCAAAACATTGGCAGTAAGAAGAGTCAGTCTTCTTGTACTTAAGTCGACGTTGTGCCTTTTGTATTTAATTCCGATGCAATTTCTGTGTTTCATCGTCAATAAGAACGTCAGAGGGATACAGTAAACCTGATGTGAAGCATTGGAATCTATAACTAGTGTCACAGGAATGGTTCAAAACAGT
Source organism: Schistocerca americana (assembly GCF_021461395.2). NCBI lineage: Eukaryota > Metazoa > Arthropoda > Insecta > Orthoptera > Acrididae > Schistocerca > Schistocerca americana. The sequence continues at coordinate 10,970,455 of NC_060121.1, read as the reverse complement.
TATTAAGAAGAGTCAGTTTTCTTGTACTTAAGTCGGCATTATGCCTTTTGTATTTGATTCCGATGCAATTTCTGTGTTTCATCGTCAATAAGAAGGTCCAAGGGATACAGTAAACCTGAAGTGAAGCATCGGAATCTATAACTAGTGTCACAGGAATGGTTCAAAACATAGACTGTAAGAAGAGTCAGTCTTCTTGTACTTAAGTCGGCATTGTGCCTTTTGTATTTAATTCCGATGCAATTTCTGTGTTTCATCGTCAATAAGAAGGTCAGAGGGATACAGTAAACCTGAAGTGAAGCATCGGAATCTATTACTAGTGTCACGGGAATGGTTCAAAGCATAGACAGTAGGTAGGGTCAGTCTTCTTGTACTTAAGTCGGCATTGTGCCTTTTCTATTTAATTCCGATGCAATTTCTGTGTTTCATCGTCATAAAGAATGTCAGAGGGATACAGTAAACCGGATATGAAGCATCGGAATCTATAACTAGTGTCACAGGAATGGTTCAAAACATGGACAGTAGGAAGCGTCAGTCTTCTTGTACTTAAGACGGCATTGTGGCTTTTCTATATACTTCCGATGCAATTTCTGTGTTTCATCGTCAACAAGAAGGTCCAAGGGATACAGTAAACCTGAAGTGAAGCATCGGAATCTATAACTAGTGTCACAGGAATGGTTCAAAACGTAGACAGTAGGAAGAGTCAGTCTACTTGTACTTAAGTCGGCATAGTGCATTTTCTATTTAATTCCGATACAATTTCTGTGTTTCATCGTAAATACGAAGGTCCACGTGATACAGTAAACCTGAAGTGAAGCATCAGAATCTATAACTAGTGTTACAGGACTGGTTCAAAACATAGACTGGAAGAAGAGTCAGTCTTCTTGTACTTAAGTCGGCATTGTGCCTTTTGTATTTAATTCCGATCCAATTTCTGTGTTTCATCGTCAATAAGAAGGTCAGAGGGATACAGTAAACCTGCCGTGAAGCATCGGAATCTATAACTAGTGTCACAGGAATGGTTCTATACAGTCAGTAAGAAGAGTCAGTCTTCTTGTACTTAAGTCGGCATTGTGCCTTTTGTATTTAATTCCGATGCAATTTCTGTGTTTCATCGGCAATAAGAAGGTCCAAGGGATACAGTAAACGTGAATTGAAGCATCGGAATCTATAACTAGTTTCACTGGAATTGTTCAAAACATAGATAGTAAGAAGAGTCAGTCTTCTTGTATTTTAGTCGGCATTGTGGCTTTTCTATTTGATTCCGTTGCAAAAATCTGTGTTTCATTGTCAATAAGAAGGTCCAAGGGATACAGTAAACCTGAAGTGAAGCATCGGAATCTATAACTAGTGTCACAGGAATGTTTCAAAACATAGACAGTAGGAAGAGTCAGTCTTCTTGTACTTAAGTCGGCATTGTGCCTTTTCTATTTAATTCCGATGCAATTTCTGTGTTTCATCGTCATTAAGAAGGTCCAAGGGATACAGTAAACCTGAAGTGAAGCATCGGAATCTATAACTAGTGTCACAGGAATGGTTCAAAACATAGACAGTAAGAAGAGTCAGTCTTCTTGTACCTAAGTCGGCAGTGTGCCTTTTGTATTTAATTCCGATCCATTTTTTGTGTTTCATCGTCGATAAGAAGGTCCAATGGATACAGTAAACCTGGAGTGAAGCATCGGAATCTATAACTCATGTTACAGGAATCGTTCAAAAACATAGACAGTCGGAAGAGTCAGTCATTTGTACTTAAGTCGGCATTGTTCCTTTTGTATTTAATTCCGATGCAATTTCTGTGTTTCATCGTCAAAAAGAAGGTCTGAGGGATACTGTAAACCTGATTTGAGGCATCGGAATCTATAATTAGTGTCACAGGAATGGTTCAAAACATAGACAGTAGCAAGAGTCAGTCTTCTTGTACGTAAGTCGGCATTGTGTCTTTTGTATTTAATTCCGATGCAATTTCTCTGTTTCATCGTCAATAAGAAGGTCAGAGGAATACAGTAAACCTGAAGTGAAGCATCCGAAACTATAACTGGTGTCACAGGAATGGATCAAATCATAGACAGTAAGAAGGGTCAGTCTTCTTGTACTTAAGTCGGCATTGTACCTTTTCTATTTAATTCTGATGCAATTTCTGTGTTTCATCGTCAATAAGAAGGTCCAAGGGATACAGTAAATCTGAAGTGAATCATCGTAATCTATAACTAGTGTCACAGGAATGGTTCAAGACATAGTCAGTACGAAGAGTCAGTCTTCTTGTACTCAAGTCGGCATTGTGCCTTTTGTATTTAATTCCGATGCAATTTCTCTGTTTCATCGTCAATGAGAAGGTCAGAGGGATACAGTAAACCTTAAGTGAAGCATCCGAATCCATAACTTGTGTCACAGGAATGGTTCAAAACATAGACAGTAAGATGTGTCAGTCTTCTTGTCCTTAAGTCAATATTATGCATTTTGTATTTAATTCCGATGCAATTTCAGTGTTTCATCGTCAATAAGAAGGTGTAAGGGATACAGTAAACCTGAAGTGAAGCATCGGAATCTATAACTAGTGTCACGAGAATGGTTCAAAACATAGACAGTAGGAAGAGTCAGTCTTCTTGTACTTAAGTCGGCATTGTGCCTTTTCTATTTAATTCCGAAGCAATTTCTGTGTTTCATCGTCAAAAAGAATGTCAGAGGGATACAGTAAACCAGATGTGAAGCATCGGAATCTATAACTAGTGTCACAGGAATGGTTCAAAACATAGACAGTAGGTAGAGTCAGTCTTCTTGTACTTAAGTCGGCATTGTAGCTTTTCTTTCTAATTCCGATGCAATTTCTGTGTTTCATCGTCAATAAGAAGGTCCAAGGGATACAAAAAACGTGAAATGAAGCATCGGAATCTATAACTAGTGTCACTGGAATGGTTCTAAATATAGATAGTGAGAAGAGTCAGTCTTCTTGTACTTAAGTCGGCATTGTGCCTTTTCTTTTTAATTCCGATGCAATCTCTGTGTTTCATCGTCAATAAGAGGGTCAGAGGGATACAGTGAACCTGAGGTGAAGCATCGGAATCTATAACTAGTGTCACAGGAATGGTTCAAAACATAGACAGCAGAAAGAGTCAGTCTTTTTTTCCTTAAGTCGGCTTTGTGCATTTTGTATTTAATTCCGATGCAATTTCTGTGTTTCATCGTCAATAAGAAGGTGTAAGGGATACAGTAAACCTGAAGTGAAGCATCGGAATCTATAACGAGTGTCACAGGAATGGTTCAAAACATTGGCAGTAAGAAGAGTCAGTCTTCTTGTACTTAAGTCGACGTTGTGCCTTTTGTATTTAATTCCGATGCAATTTCTGTGTTTCATCGTCAATAAGAACGTCAGAGGGATACAGTAAATCTGAAGTGAAGCATTGGAATCTATAACTAGTGTCACAGGAATGGTTCAAAACAGTTATTAAGAAGAGTCAGTTTTCTTGTACTTAAGTCGGCATTATGCCTTTTGTATTTAATTCCGATGCAATTTCTGTGTTTCATCGTCAATAAGAAGGTCCAAGGGATACAGTAAACCTGAAGCGAAGCATCGGAATCTATAACTAGTGTCACAGGAATGGTTCAAAACATAGACTGTAAGAAGAGTCAGTCTTCTTGTACTTAAGTCGGCATTGTGCCTTTTGTATTTAATTCCGATGCAATTTCTGTGTTTCATCGTCATTAAGAAGGTCAGAGGGATACAGTAAACCTGAAGTGAAGCATCGGAATCTATTACTAGTATCACGGGAATGGTTCAAAGCATAGACAGTAGGTAGGGTCAGTCTTCTTGTACTTAAGTCGGCATTGTGCCTTTACTATTTAATTCCGATGCAATTTCTGTGTTTCATCGTCATAAAGAATGTCAGAGGGATACAGTAAACCGGATATGAAGCATCGGAATCTATAACTAGTGTCACAGGAGTGGTTCAAGACATAGACAGTAGGAAGAGTCAGTCTTCTTGTACTTAAGACGGCATTGTGGCTTTTCTATTTACTTCCGATGCAATTTCTGTGTTTCATCGTCAACAAGAAGGTCCAAGGGATACAGTAAACCTGAAGTGAAGCATCGGAATCTATAACTAGTGTCACAGGAATGGTTCAAAACGTAGACAGTAGGAAGAGTCAGTCTACTTGTACTTAAGTCGGCATAGTGCCTTTTCTATTTAATTCCGATGCAATTTCTGTGTTTCATCGTCAATACGAAGGTCCACGTGATACAGTAAACCTGAAGTGAAGCATCAGAATCTATAACTAGTGTTACAGGACTGGTTCAAAACATAGACTGTAAGAAGAGTCAGTCTTCTTGTACCTAAGTCGGCAGTGTGCCTTTTGTATTTAATTCCGATCCATTTTTTGTGTTTCATCGTCGATAAGAAGGTCCAATGGATACAGTAAACCTGGAGTGAAGCATCGGAATCTATAACTCATGTTACAGGAATCGTTCAAAGACATAGACAGTCGGAAGAGTCAGTCATTTGTACTTAAGTCGGCATTGTTCCTTTTGTATTTAATTCCGATGCAATTTCTGTGTTTCATCGTCAAAAAGAAGGTCAGAGGGATACTGTAAACCTGATGTGAGGCATCGGAATCTATAACTAGTGTCACAGGTATGGTTCAAAACATAGACAGTAGCAAGAGTCAGTCTTCTTGTACGTAAGTCGGCATTGTGCCTTTTGTATTTAATTCCGATGCAATTTCAGTGATTCGTCGTCAATAAGAAGGTGTAAGGCATACAGTAAACCTGAAGTGAAGCATCGGATTCTATAACTAGTGTCACTGGAATGGTTCAAAACATAGATATTAAGAAGAGTCAGTCTTCTTGTACTTTAGTCGGCATTGTGGCTTTTCTATTTAATTCCGATGCAATTTCTGTGTTTCATCGTTAATAAGAAGGTCCAAGGGATACAGTAAACCTGAAGTGAAGCAACGGCATCTATAAGTAGTGTCACAGGAATGGTTTAAAACATAGACAGTAGGAAGAGTCAGTCTTCTTGTACTTAAGTCGGCATTGTGCCTTTTCTATTTAATTCCGATGCAATTTCGGTGTTTCATCGTCAATAAGAAGGTCCAATGGATACAGTAAACCTGGAGTGAAGCATCGGAATCTATAACTAGTGTCACAGTAATGGTTCAAAACGTAGACAGTAAGAAGAGTCAGTCATCTTGTACTTAAGTCGGCATTTTGCCTTTTCTATTTAATTCCGATGCAATTTCTGTGTTTCATCGTCAATAAGAAGGTCCAAGGGATATAGTAAACCTGAAGTGAAGCATCGGTATTTACAACTAGTGTCACAGGAATGGTTCAAAACATAGACTGTAAGAGGAGTCAGTCTTCTTGTACTTAAGTCGGCATTGTACCTTTTCTATTTAATTCTGATGCAATTTCTGTGTTTCATCGTCAATAAGAAGGTCCAAGGGATACAGTAAACCTGAAGTGAATCATCGTAATCTATAACTAGTGTCAAAGGAATGGTTCAAGACATAGTCAGTACGAAGAGTCAGTCTTCTTGTACTCAAGTCGGCATTGTGCCTTTTGTATTTAATTCCGATGCAATTTCTCTGTTTCATCGTCAATGAGAAGGTCAGAGGGATACAGTAAACCTTAAGTGAAGCATCCGAATCCATAACTTGTGTCACAGGAATGGTTCAAAACATAGACAGTAAGATGTGTCAGTCTTCTTGTACTTAAGTCAATATTATGCATTTTGTATTTAATTCCGATGCAATTTCAGTGTTTCATCGTCAATAAGAAGGTGTAAGGGATACAGTAAACCTGAAGTGAAGCATCGGAATCTATAACTAGTGTCACGAGAATGGTTCAAAACATAGACAGTAGGAAGAGTCAGTCTTCTTGTACTTAAGTCGGCATTGTGCCTTTTCTATTTAATTCCGAAGCAATTTCTGTGTTTCATCGTCAAAAAGAAGGTCAGAGGGATACAGTAAACCAGATGTGAAGCATCGGAATCTATAACTAGTGTCACAGGAATGGTTCAAAACATAGACAGTAGGAAGAGTCAGTCTTCTTGTACTTAAGTCGGCATTGTAGCTTTTCTTTCTAATTCCGATGCAATTTCTGTGTTTCATCGTCAATAAGAAGTCCAAGGGATACAGTAAACCTGAAGTGAAGCATCGGAATCTATAACTAGTGTCACAGGAATGGTTCAAGACATAGACAGTGGGAAGAGTCAGTCTTCTTGTACTTAAGTCGGCATTGTGCCTTTTCTTTTTAATTCCGATGTAATTTCTGTGTTTCATCGTCAATAAGAAGGTCCAAGGGATACAAAAAACGTGAAATGAAGCATCGGAATCTATAACTAGTGTCACTGGAATGGTTCGAAAGATAGATAGTAAGAAGAGTCAGTCTTCTTGTACTTAAGTCAGCATTGTGCCTTTTCTATTTAATTCCGATGCAATCTCTGTGCTTCATCGTCAATAAGAGGGTCAGAGGGATACAGTGAACCTGAGGTGCAGCATCGGAATCTATAACTAGTGTCACAGGAATGGTTCAAAACATAGACAGCAGAAACAGTCAGTCTTTTTTTCCTTAAGTCGGCTTTGTGCATTTTGTATTTAATTCCGATGCAATTTCTGTGTTTCATCGACAATAAGAAGGTGTAAGGGATACAGTAAACCTGAAGTGAAGCATCGGAATCTATAACTAGTGTCACAGGAATGTTTCAAAACATTGGCAGTAAGAAGAGTCAGTCTTCTTGTACTTAAGTCGACGTTGTGCCTTTTGTATTTAATTCCGATGCAATTTCTGTGTTTCATCGTCAATAAGAACGTCAGAGGGATACAGTAAACCTGAAGTGAAGCATTGGAATCTATTACTAGTGTCACAGGAATGGTTCAAAACAGTTATTAAGAAGAGTCAGTTTTCTTGTACTTAAGGCGGCATTATGCCTTTTGTATTTAATTCCGATGCAATTTCTGTGTTTCATCGTCAATAAGAAGGTCCAAGGGATACAGTAAACCTGAAGTGAAGCATCGGAATCTATAACTAGTGTCACAGGAATGGTTCAAAACATAGACTGTAAGAAGAGTCAGTCTTCTTGTACTTAAGTCGGCATTGTGCCTTTTGTATTTAATTCCGATGCAATTTCTGTGTTTCATCGTCAATAAGAAGGTCAGAGGGATACAGTAAACCCGAAGTGAAGCATCGGAATCTATTACTAGTGTCACGGGCGAGGTTCAAAGCATAGACAGTAGGTAGGGTCAGTCTTCTTGTACTTAAGTCGGCATTGTGCCTTTTCTATTTAATTCCGATGCAATTTCTGTGTTTCATCGTCATAAAGAATGTCAGAGGGATACAGTAAACCGGATATGAAGCATCGGAATCTATAACTAGTGTCACAGGAATGGTTCAAAACATAGACAGTAGGAAGAGTCAGTCTTCTTGTACTTAAGACGGCATTGTGGCTTTTCTATTTACTTCCGATGCAATTTCTGTGTTTCATCGTCAACAAGAAGGTCCAAGGGATACAGTAATCCTGAAGTGAAGCATCGGAATCTATAACTAGTGTCACAGGAATGGTTCAAAACGTAGACAGTAGGAAGAGTCAGCCTACTTGTACTTAAGTCGGCATAGTGCCTTTTCTATTTAATTCCGATGCAATTTCTGTGTTTCATCGTCAATACGAAGGTCCACGTGATACAGTAAACCTGAAGTGAAGCATCAGAATCTATAACTAGTGTTACAGGACTGGTTCAAAACATAGACTGTAAGAAGAGTCAGTCTTCTTGTACTTAAGTCGGCATTGTGCCTTTTGTATTTAATTCCGATCCAATTTCTGTGTTTCATCGTCAATAAGAAGGTCAGAGGGATACAGTAAACCTGCCGTGAAGCATCGGAATCTATAACTAGTGTCACAGGAATGGTTCTAAACAGTCAGTAAGAAGAGTCCGTCTTCTTGTACTTAAGTCGGCATTGTGCCTTATGTATTTAATTCCGATGCAATTTCTGTGTTTCATCGGCAATAAGAAGTCCAAGGGATACAGTAAACCTGAAGTGAAGCATCGGAATCTATAACTAGTGTCACAGGAATGGTTCAAGACATAGACAGTGGGAAGAGTCAGTCTTCTTGTACTTAAGTCGGCATTGTGCCTTTTCTATTTAATTCCGATGCAATTTCTGTGTTTCATCGTCAATAAGAAGGTCCAAGGGATACAAAAAACGTGAAATGAAGCATCGGAATCTATAACTAGTGTCACTGGAATGGTTCTAAATATAGATAGTAAGAAGAGTCAGTCTTCTTGTACTTAAGTCGGCATTGTGCCTTTTCTATTTAATTCCGATGCAATCTCTGTGTTTCATCGTCAATAAGAGGGTCAGAGGGATACAGTGAACCTGAGGTGCAGCATCGGAATCTATAACTAGTGTCACAGGAATGGTTCAAAACATAGACAGCAGAAAGGGTCAGTCTTTTTATCCTTAAGTCGGCTTTGTGCATTTTGTATTTAATTCCGATGCAATTTCTGTATTTCATCGACAATAAGAAGGTGTAAGGGATACAGTAAACCTGAAGTGAAGCATCGGAATCTATAACTAGTGTCACAGGAATGGTTCAAAACATTGGCAGTAAGAAGAGTCAGTCTTCTTGTACTTAAGTCGACGTTGTGCCTTTTGTATTTAATTCCGATGCAATTTCTGTGTTTCATCGTCAGTAAGAACGTCAGAGGGATACAGTAAACCTGAAGTGAAGCATTGGAATTAATAACTAGTGTCACAGGAATGGTTCAAAACAGTTATTAAGAAGAGTCAGTTTTCTTGTACTTAAGTCGGCATTATGCCTTTTGTATTTAATTCCGATGCAATTTCTGTGTTTCATCGTCAATAAGAAGGTCCAAGGGATACAGTAAACCTGAAGTGAAGCATCGGAATCTATAACTAGTGTCACAGGAATGGTTCAAAACATAGACTGTAAGAAGAGTCAGTCTTCTTGTACTTAAGTCGGCATTGTGCCTTTTGTATTTAATTCCGATGCAATTTCTGTGTTTCATCGTCAATAAGATGGTCAGAGGGATACAGTAAACCTGAAGTGAAGCATCGGAATCTATTACTAGTGTCACGGGAATGGTTCAAAGCATAGACAGTAGGTAGGGTCAGTCTTCTTGTACTTAAGTCGGCATTGTGCCTTTTCTATTTAATTCCGATGCAATTTCTGTGTTTCATCGTCATAAAGAATGTCAGAGGGATACAGTAAACGGGATATGAAGCATAGGAATCTATAACTAGTGTCACAGGAATGGTTCAAAGCATAGACAGTAGGAAGAGTCAGTCTTCTTGTACTTAAGACGGCATTGTGGCTTTTCTATTTACTTCCGATGCAATTTCTGTGTTTCATCGTCAACAAGAAGGTCCAAGGGATACAGTAAACCTGAAGTGAAGCATCGGAATCTATAACTAGTGTCACAGGAATGGTTCAAAACGTAGACAGTAGGAAGAGTCAGTCTACTTGTACTTAAGTCGGCATAGTGCCTTTTCTATTTAATTCCGATGCAATTTCTGTGTTTCATCGTCAATACGAAGGTCCACGTGATACAGTAAACCTGAAGTGAAGCATCAGAATCTATAACTAGTGTTACAGGACTGGTTCAAAACATAGACTGTAAGAAGAGTCAGTCTTCTTGTACTTAAGTCGGCATTGTGCCTTTTGTATTTAATTCCGATCCAATTTCTGTGTTTCATCGTCAATAAGAAGGTCAGAGAGATACAGTAAACCTGCCGTGAAGCATCGGAATCTATAACTAGTGTCACAGGAATGGTTCTAAACAGTCAGTAAGAAGAGTCAGTCTTCTTGTACTTAAGTCGGCATTGTGCCTTTTGTATTTAATTCCGATGCAATTTCTGTGTTTCATCGGCAATAAGGAGGTCCAAGGGATACAGTAAACGTGAATTGTAGCATCGGAATCTATAACTAGTTTCACTGGAATTGTTCAAAACATAGATAGTAAGAAGAGTCAGTCTTCTTGTATTTTAGTAGGCATTGTGGCTTTTCTATTTAATTCCGATGCAATTTCTGTGTTTCAACGTCAATAAGAAGGTCCAAGGGATACAGTAAACCTGAAGTGAAGCATCGGAATCTATAACTAGTGTCACAGGAATGTTTCAAAACATAGACAGTAGGAAGAGTCAGTCTTCTTGTACTTAAGTCGGCATTGTGCCTTTTCTATTTAATTCCGATGCAATTTCTGTGTTTCATCGTCATTAAGAAGGTCCAAGGGATACAGTAAACCTGAAGTGAAGCATCGGAATCTATAACTAGTGTCACAGGAATGGTTCAAAACATAGACTGTAAGAAGAGTCAGTCTTCTTGTACTTAAGTCGGCATTGTGCCTTTTGTATTTAATTCCGATGCAATTTCTGTGTTTCGTCGTCAATAAGAAGGTCAGAGGGATACAGTAAACCTGAAGTGAAGCATCGGAATCTATTACTAGTGTCACGGGCGAGGTTCAAAGCATAGACAGTAGGTAGGGTCAGTCTTCTTGTACTTAAGTCGGCATTGTGCCTTTTCTATTTAATTCCGATGCAATTTCAGTGTTTCATCGTCATAAAGAATGTCAGAGGGATACAGTAAACCGGATATGAAGCATCGGAATCTATAACTAGTGTCACAGGAATGGTTCAAAACATAGACAGTAGGAAGAGTCAGTCTTCTTGTACTTAAGACGGCATTGTGGCTTTTCTATTTACTTCCGATGCAAATTCTGTGTTTCATCGTCAACAAGAAGGTCCAAGGGATACAGTAAACCTGAAGTGAAGCATCGGAATCTATAACTAGTGTCACAGGAATGGTTCAAAACGTAGACAGTAGGAAGAGTCAGTCTACTTGTACTTAAGTCGGCATAGTGCCTTTTCTATTTAATTCCGATGCAATTTCTGTGTTTCATCGTCAATACGAAGGTCCACGTGATACAGTAAACCTGAAGTGAAGCATCAGAATCTATAACTAGTGTTACAGGACTGGTTCAAAACATAGACTGTAAGAAGAGTCAGTCTTCTTGTACTTAAGTCGGCATTGTGCCTTTTGTAGTTAATTCCGATCCAATTTCTGTGTTTCATCGTAAATAAGAAGGTCAGAGGGATACAGTAAACCTGCCGTGAAGCATCGGAATCTATAACTAGTGTCACAGGAATGGTTCTAAGCAGTCAGTAAGAAGAGTCAGTCTTCTTGTACTTAAGTCGTCATTGTGCCTTATGTATTTAATTCCGATGCAATTTCTGTGTTTCATCGGCAATAAGAAGTCCAAGGGATACAGTAAACCTGAAGTGAAGCATCGGAATCTATAACTAGTGTCACAGGAATGGTTCAAGACATAGACAGTGGGAAGAGTCAGTCTACTTGTACTTAAGTCGGCATTGTGCCTTTTCTATTTAATTCCGATGCAATTTCTGTGTTTCATCGTGAATAAGAAGGTCCAAGGGATACAAAAAACGTGAAATGAAGCATCGGAATCTATAACTAGTGTCACTGGAATGGTTCTAAATATAGATAGTAAGAAGAGTCAGTCTTCTTGTACTTAAGTCGGCATTGTGCCTTTTCTATTTAATTCCGATGCAATCTCTGTGTTTCATCGTCAATAAGAGGGTCAGAGGGATACAGTGAACCTGAGGTGCAGCATCGGAATCTATAACTAGTGTCACAGGAATGGTTCAAAACATAGACAGCAGAAAGAGTCAGTCTTTTTATCCTTAAGTCGGCTTTGTGCATTTTGTATTTAATTCCGATGCAATTTCTGTATTTCATCGACAATAAGAAGGTGTAAGGGATACAGTAAGCCTGAAGTGAAGCATCGGAATCTATAACTAGTGTCGCAGGAATGGTTCAAAACATTGGCAGTAAGAAGAGTCAGTCTTCTTGTACTTAAGTCGACGTTGTGCCTTTTGTATTTAATTCCGATGCAATTTCTGTGTTTCATCGTCAGTAAGAACGTCAGAGGGATACAGTAAACCTGAAGTGAAGCATTGGAATCTATAACTAGTGTCACAGGAATGGTTCAAAACAGTTATTAAGAAGAGTCAGTTTTCTTGTACTTAAGTCGGCATTATGCATTTTGTATTTAATTCCGATGCAATTTCTGTGTTTCATCGTCAATAAGAAGGTCCAAGGGATACAGTAAACCTGAAGTGAAGCATCGGAATCTATAACTAGTGTCACAGGAATGGTTCAAAACATAGACTGTAAGAAGAGTCAGTCTTCTTGTACTTAAGTCGGCATTGTGCCTTTTGTATTTAATTCCGATGCAATTTCTGTGTTTCATCGTCAATAAGAAGGTCAGAGGGATACAGTAAACCTGAAGTGAAGCATCGGAATCTATTACTAGTGTCACGGGAATGGTTCAAAGCATAGACAGTAGGAAGGTTCAGTCTTCTTGTACTTAAGTCGGCATTGTGCCTTTTCTATTTAATTCCGATGCAATTTCTGTGTTTCATCGTCATAAAGAATGTCAGAGGGATACAGTAAACCGGATATGAAGCATCGGAATTTATAACTAGTGTCACAGGAATGGTTCAAAGCATAGACAGTAGGAAGAGTCAGTCTTCTTGTACTTAAGGCGGCATTGTGGCTTTTCTATTTACTTCCGATGCAATTTCTGTGTTTCATCGTCAACAAGAAGGTCCAAGGGATACAGTAAACCTGAAGTGAAGCATCGGAATCTATAACTAGTGTCACAGGAATGGTTCAAAACGTAGACAGTAGGAAGAGTCAGTCTACTTGTACTTAAGTCCTCATAGTGCCTTTTCTATTTAATTCCGATGCAATTTCTGTGTTTCATCGTCAATACGAAGGTCCACGTGATACAGTAAACCTGAAGTGAAGCATCAGAATCTATAACTAGTGTTACAGGACTGGTTCAAACCATAGACTGTAAGAAGAGTCAGTCTTCTTGTACTTAAGTCGGCATTGTGCCTTTTGTATTTAATTCCGATCCAATTTCTGTGTTTCATCGTCAATAAGAAGGTCAGAGAGATACAGTAAACCTGCCGTGAAGCATCGGAATCTATAACTAGTGTCACAGGAATGGTTCTAAACAGTCAGTAAGAAGAGTCAGTCTTCTTGTACTTAAGTCGGCATTGTGCCTTTTGTATTTAATTCCGATGCAATTTCTGTGTTTCATCGGCAATACGAAGGTCCAAGGGATACAGTAAACGTGAATTGAAGCATCGGAATCTATAACTAGTTTCACTGGAATTGTTCAAAACATAGATAGTAAGAAGAGTCAGTCTTCTTGTATTTTAGTAGGCATTGTGGCTTTTCTATTTAATTCCGATGCAATTTCTGTGTTTCATCGTCAATAAGAAGGTCCAAGGGATACAGTAAACCTGAAGTAGCGCATCGGAATCTATAACTAGTGTCACAGGAATGTTTCAAAACATAGACAGTAGGAAGAGTCAGTCTTCTTGTACTTAAGTCGGCATTGTTCCTTTTCTATTTAATTCCGATGCAATTTCTGTGTTTCATCGTCATTAAGAAGGTCCAAGGGATACAGTAAACCTGAAGTGAAGCATCGGAATCTATAACTAGTGTCACAGGAATGGTTCAAAACATAGACAGTAAGAAGAGTCAGTCTTCTTGTACCTAAGTCGGCAGTGTGCCTTTTGTATTTAATTCCGATCCATTTTTTGTGTTTCATCGTCGATAAGAAGGTCCAATGGATACAGTAAACCTGGAGTGAAGCATCGGAATCTATAACTCATGTTACAGGAATCATTCAAAAACATAGACAGTCGGAAGAGTCAGTCATTTGTACTTAAGTCGGCATTGTTCCTTTTGTATTTAATTCCGATGCAATTTCTGTGTTTCATCGTCAAAAAGGAGGTCGGAGGGATACTGTAAACCTGATGTGAGGCATCGGAATCTATAACTAGTGTCACAGGAATGGTTCAAAACATAGACAGTAGCAAGAGTCAGTCTTCTTGTACGTAAGTCGGCATTGTGCCTTTTGTATTTAATTCCGATGCAATTTCTGTGTTTCATCGTCAATAAGATGGTCAGAGGAATACAGTAAACATGAAGTGAAGCATCCGAAACTATAACTGGTGTCACAGGAATGGATCAAATCATAGACAGTAAGAAGGGTCAGACTTCTTGTACTTAAGTCGGCATTGTGCCTCTTGTATTTAATTCCGATGCAATTTCAGTGATTCATCGTCAATAAGAAGGTGTAAGGCATACAGTAAACCTGAAGTGAAGCATCGGATTCCATAACTAGTGTCACTGGAATGGTTCAAAACATAGATAGTAAGAAGAGTCAGTCATCTTGTACTTAAGTCGGCATTGTGCCTTTTCTATTTAATTCCGATGCAATTTCTGTGTTTCATCGGCAATAAGAAGGTCCAAGGGATATAGTAAACCTGAAGTGAAGCATCGGTATTTATAACTAGTGTCACAGGAATGGTTCAAAACATAGACTGTAGGAGGAGTCAGTCTTCTTGTACTTAGGTCGGCATTGTACCTTTTCTATTTAATTCTGATGCAATTTCTGTGTTTCATCGTCAATAAGAAGGTCCAAGGGATACAGTAAACCTGAAGTGAATCATCGTAATCTATAACTAGTGTCACAGGAATGGTTCAAGACATAGTCAGTACGAAGAGTCAGTCTTCTTGTACTCAAGTCGGCATTGTGCCTTTTGTATTTAATTCCGATGCAATTTCTCTGTTTCATCGTCAATGAGAAGGTCAGAGGGATACAGTAAACCTTAAGTGAAGCATCCGAATCCATAACTTGTGTCACAGGAATGGTTCAAAACATAGACAGTAGGAAGAGTCAGTCTTCTTGTACTTAAGTCGGCATTGTAGCTTTTCTTTCTAATTCCGATGCAATTTCTGTGTTTCATCGTCAATAAGAAGTCCAAGGGATACAGTAAACCTGAAGTGAAGCATCGGAATCTATAACTAGTGTCACAGGAATGGTTCAAGACATAGACAGTGGGAAGAGTCAGTCTTCTTGTACTTAAGTCGGCATTGTGCCTTTTCTATTTAATTCCGATGCAATTTCTGTGTTTCATCGTCAATAGGAAGGTCCAAGGGATACAAAAAACGTGAAATGAAGCATCGGAATCGATAACTAGTGTCACTGGAATGGTTCTAAATATAGATAGTAAGAAGAGTCAGTCTTCTTGTACTTAAGTCGGCATTGTGCATTTTCTATTTAATTCCGATGCAATTTCTGTGTTTCATCGTCAATAAGAGGGTCAGAGGGATACAGTGAACCTGAGGTGAAGCATCGGAATCTATAACTAGAGTCACAGGAATGGTTCAAAACATAGACAGCAGAAAGAGTCAGTCTTTTTTTCCTTAAGTCGGCTTTGTGCATTTTGTATTTAATTCCGATGCAATTTCTGTGTTTCATCGTCAATAAGAAGGTGTAAGGGATACAGTAAACCTAAAGTGAAGCATCGGAATCTATAACTAGTGTCACAGGAATGGTTCAAACCATTGGCAGTAAGAAGAGTCAGTCTTCTTGTACTTAAGTCGACGTTGTGCCTTTTGTATTTAATTCCGATGCAATTTCTGTGTTTCATCGTCAATAAGAACGTCAGAGGGATACAGCAAACCTGAAGTGAAGCATCGGAATCTATTACTAGTGTCACGGGAATGGTTCAAAACATAGACAGTAGGTAGGGTCAGTCTTCTTGTACTTAAGTCGGCATTGTGCCTTTTCTATTTAATTCCGATGCAATTTCTGTGTTTCATCGTCATAAAGAAAGTCAGAGGGATACAGTAAACCGGATATGAAGCATCGGAATCTATAACTAGTGTCACAGGAATGGTTCAAAACATAGACAGTAGGAAGAGTCAGTCTTCTTGTACTTAAGACGGCATTGTGGCTTTTGTATTTAATTCCAATCCAATTTCTGTGTTTCATCGTCAATAAGAAGGTCCACGTGATACAGTAAACCTGAAGTGAAGCATCAGAATCTATAACTAGTGTCACAGGACTGGTTCAAAACATAGACTGTAAGAAGAGTCAGTCTTCTTGTTCTTAAGTCGGCATTGTGCCTTTTGTATTTAATTCCAATCCAATTTCTGTGTTTCATCGTCAATAAGAAGGTCAGAGGGATACAGTAAAACTGCCGTGAAGCATCGGAATCTATAACTAGTGTCACAGGAATGGTTCTAAACAGTCAGTAAGAAGAGTCAGTCTTCATGTACTTAAGTCGGCATTGTGCCTTTTGTATTTAATTCCGATGCTATTTCTGTGTTTCATCGGCAATAAGAAGGTCCAAGGGATACAGTAAACGTGAATTGAAGCATCGGAATCTATAACTAGTTTCACTGGAATTGTTCAAAACATAGATAGTAAGAAGAGTCAGTCTTCTTGTATTTTAGTCGGCATTGTGGCTTTTCTATTTAATTCCGATGCAATTTCTGTGTTTCATCGTCAATAAGAAGGTCCAAGGGATACAGTAAACCTGAAGTGAAGCATCGGAATCTATAACTAGTGTCACAGGAATGTTTCAAAACATAGACAGTAGGAAGAGTCAGTCATTTGTACTTAAGTCGGCATTGATCCTTTTGAATTTAATTCCGATGCAATTTCTGTGTTTCATCGTCAAAAAGAAGGTCGGAGGGATACTGTAAACCTGATGTGAGGCATCGGAATCTATATCTAGTGTCACAGGAATGGTTCAAAACATAGACAGTAGCAAGAGTCAGTCTTCTTGTACGTAAGTCGGAATTGTGCCTTTTCTATTTAATTCCGATGCAATTTCTGTGTTTCATCGTCAATAAGAAGGTCAGAGGAATACAGTAAACCTGAAGTGAAGCATCCGAATCTATAACTGGTGTCACAGGAATGGATCAAATCATAGACAGAGAGAAGGGTCAGTCTTCTTGTACTTAAGTCGACATTGTGCCTTTTGTATTTAAGTCCGATGCAATTTCCATGTTACATCGTCAATAAGAAGGTCAGAGGGATACAGTAAACCTAAAGTGAAGCATCGGAATCTATAACTAGTGTCACAGGAATGGTTCAAAACAGTCAGCAAGAAGAGTCAGTCTTCTTGTACTTAAGTCGGCATTGTGCCTTTTGTATTTAATTCCAATGCAATTTCTGTGTTTCATCGTTAATAAGAAGGTCCAAGGGATACAGTAAACCTGAAGTGAAGCATCGGAATCTATAACTAGTGTCAAAGGAATGGTTCAAAACATAGACAGTAAGAAGAGTCAGTCATCTTGTACTTAAGTCTGCATTGTGCCTTTTCTATTTAATTCCGATGCAATTTCTGTATTTCATCGCCAATAAGAAGGTCCAAAGGAAACAGTGAACCTGAAGTGAAGCATCGGAATCTGTAACTAGCGTCAAAGGAGTGGTTCAAAACATAGTCAGTAAGAAGAGTCAGTCTTCTTGTACTAAAGTCGGCATTGTGCCTTTTCTATTTATTTCCCATGCAATTTCTGTGTTTCATCGTCAATAAGAACGTCCAAGGGATACAGTAAACCTGAAGTGAAGCATCGGAATCTATAACTAGTGTCACAGGAATGGTTCAAAACTTTGACAGTAGGAAGAGTCAGTCTACTTGTACTTAAGTCGGCATAGTGACTTTTCTATTAAATTCCGATGCAATTTCTGTGTTTCATCGTCAATAAGAAGGTCAGAGGGATACAGTAAACCTGACGTGAAGCATCGGAATCTATAACTAGTGTCACAGGAATGGTTCTAAACAGTCAGTAAGAAGAGTCAGTCTTCTTGTACTTAAATCGGCATTGTGCCTTTTGTATTTCATTCCCATGCACATTCTGTGTTTCATCGTCAATAAGAAGGTCCAAGGGATACAGTATACGTCAATTGAAGCATCGGAATCTATTACTAGTGTCACTGGAACGGTTCAAAAACATAGATAGTAAGAAGAGTCAGTCTTCTTGTTCTTTAGTCGGCATTGTTGCTTTTCCATTTTATTCCGATGCAATTTCTGTGTTTCATCGTCAATAAGAAGGTCCAAGGGATACAGTAAACCTGAAGTGAAGCAACGGCATCTATAACTAGTGTCACAGGAATGGTTTGAGACATAGACAGTAGGAAGAGTCAGTCTTCTTGTACTTAAGTCGGCATTGTGCCTTTTCTATTTAATTCCGATGCAATTTCTGTTTTTCATCGTCAATAAGAAGGTCCAATGGATACAGTAAACCTGGAGTGAAGCATCGGAATCTATAACCAGTGTCACAGTAATGGTTCAAAACGTAGACAGTAAGAAGAGTCAGTCATCTTGTACTTATGTTGGCATTGTGCCTTTTCTATTTAATTCCGATGCAATTTCTGAGTTTCATCGTCAGCAAGAAGGTCCAAGCGATATAGTCAACCTGAAGTGAAGCATCGGTATTTATAACTAGTGTCACAGGAATGGTTCAAAACATAGACTGTAAGAGGAGTCAGTCTTCTTGTACTTAAGTCGGCATTGTACTTTTTCTATTTAATTCTGATGCAATTTCTGTGTTTCATCGTCAATAAGAAGGTCCAAGGGATACAGTAAACCTGAAGTGAATCATCGTAATCTATAACTAGTGTCACAGGAATGATTCAAGACATAGTCAGTACGAAGAGTCAGTCTTCTTGTACTCAAGTCGGCATTGTGCCTTTTGTATTTAATTCCGATGCAATTTCTCTGTTTCATCGTCAATGAGAAGGTCAGAGGGATACAGTAAACCTTAAGTGAAGCATCCGAATCCATAACTAGTGTCACAGGAATGGTTCAAAACATAGACAGTAAGATGTGTCAGTCTTCTTGTACTTAAGTCGGCATTGTGCCTTTTCTATTTAATTCCGAAGCAATTTCTGTGTTACATCGTCAAAAAGAAGGTCAGAGGGATACAGTAAACCAGATGTGAAGCATCGGAATCTGTAACTAGTGTCACAGGAATGGTTCAAAACATAGACAGTAGGAAGAGTCAGTCTTCTTGTACTTAAGTCGGCATTGTGGCTTTTCCTGCTAATTCCGATGCAATTTCTGTGTTTCATCGTCAATAAGAAGTCCAAGGGAAACAGTGAACCTGAAGTGAAGCATCGGAATCTATAACTAGTGTCACAGGAATGGTTCAAGACATAGACAGTGGGAAGAGTCAGTCTTCTTGTACATAAGTCGCATTGTGCCTTTTCTATTTAATTCCGATGCAATTTCTGTGTTTCATCGTCAATAAGAAGGTCCAAGGGATACAAAAAACGTGAAATGAAGCATCGGAATCTATAACTAGTGTCACTGGAATGGTTCAAAATATAGATAGTAAGAAGAGTCAGTCTTCTTGTACTTAAGTCGGCATTGTGCCTTTTCTATTTAATTCCGATGCAATTTCTGTGTTTCATCGTCAATAAGAGGGTCAGAGGGATACAGTGAACCTGAGGTGAAGCATCGGAATCTATAACTATTGTCACAGGAATGGTTCAAAACATAGACAGCAGATAGAGTCAGTCTTTTTTTCCTTAAGTCGGCTTTGTGCCTTTTGTATTTAATTCTGATGCAATTTCTGTGTTTCATCGTCATAAAGAATGTCAGAGGGATACAGTAAACCGGATATGAAGCATCGGAATCTATAACTAGTGTCACAGGAATGGTTCAAAACATAGACAGTAGGAAGAGTCAGTCTTCTTGTACTTAAGACGGCATTGTGGCTTTTCTATTTACTTCCGATGCAATTTCTGTGTTTCATCGTCAACAAGAAGGTCCAAGGGATACAGTAAACCTGAAGTGAAGCATCGGAATCTATAACTAGTGTCACAGGAATGGTTCAAAACATAGACTGTAAGAAGAGTCAGTCTTCTTGTACTTAAGTCGGCATTGTGCCTTTTGTATTTAATTCCGATGCAATTTCTGTGTTTCGTCGTCAATAAGAAGGTCAGAGGGATACAGTAAACCTGAAGTGAAGCATCGGAATCTATTACTAGTGTCACGGGCGAGGTTCAAAGCATAGACAGTAGGTAGGGTCAGTCTTCTTGTACTTAAGTCGGCATTGTGCCTTTTGTATTTAATTCCGATGCAATTTCTGTGTTTCATCGGCAATAAGAAGGTCCAAGGGATACAGTAAACGTGAATTGAAGCATCGGAATCTATAACTAGTTTCACTGGAATTGTTCAAAACATAGATAGTAAGAAGAGTCAGTCTTCTTGTATTTTAGTAGGCATTGTGGCTTTTCTATTTAATTCCGATGCAATTTCTGTGTTTCATCGTCAATAAGAAGGTCCAAGGGATACAGTAAACCTGAAGTAGCGCATCCGAATCTATAACTAGTGTCACAGGAATGTTTCAAAACATAGACAGTAGGAAGAGTCAGTCTTCTTGTACTTAAGTCGGCATTGTGCCTTTTCTATTTAATTCCGATGCAATTTCTGTGTTTCATCGTCATTAAGAAGGTCCAAGGGATACAGTAAACCTGAAGTGAAGCATCGGAATCTATAACTAGTGTCACAGGAATGGTTCAAAACATAGACAGTAAGAAGAGTCAGTCTTCTTGTACCTAAGTCGGCAGTGTGCCTTTTGTATTTAATTCCGATCCATTTTTTGTGTTTCATCGTCGATAAGAAGGTCCAATGGATACAGTAAACCTGGAGTGAAGCATCGGAATCTATAACTCATGTTACAGGAATCGTTCAAAAACATAGACAGTCGGAAGAGTCAGTCATTTGTACTTAAGTCGGCATTGTTCCTTTTGTATTTAATTCCGATGCAATTTCTGTGTTTCATCGTCAAAAAGGAGGTCGGAGGGATACTGTAAACCTGATGTGAGGCATCGGAATCTATAACTAGTGTCACAGGAATGGTTCAAAACATAGACAGTAGCAAGAGTCAGTCTTATTGTACGTAAGTCGGCATTGTGCCTTTTGTATTTAATTCCGATGCAATTTCTGTGTTTCATCGTCAATAAGATGGTCAGAGGAATACAGTAAACCTGAAGTGAAGCATCCGAAACTATAACTGGTGTCACAGGAATGGATCAAATCATAGACAGTAAGAAGGGTCAGTCTTCTTGTACTTAAGTCGGCATTGTGCCTCTTGTATTTAATTCCGATGCAATTTCAGTGATTCATCGTCAATAAGAAGGTGTAAGGCATACAGTAAACCTGAAGTGAAGCATCGGATTCCATAACTAGTGTCACTGGAATGGTTCAAAACATAGATAGTAAGAAGAGTCAGTCATCTTGTACTTAAGTCGGCATTGTGCCTTTTCTATTTAATTCCGATGCAATTTCTGTGTTTCATCGGCAATAAGAAGGTCCAAGGGATATAGTAAACCTGAAGTGAAGCATCGGTATTTATAACTAGTGTCACAGGAATGGTTCAAAACATAGACTGTAGGAATAGTCAGTCTTCTTGTACTTAAGTCGGCATTGTACCTTTTCTGTTTAATTCTGATGCAATTTCTGTGTTTCATCGTCAATAAGAAGGTCCAAATGATACAGTAAACCTGAAGTGAATCATCGTAATCTATAACTAGTGTCACAGGAATGGTTCAAGACATAGTCAGTACGAAGAGTCAGTCTTCTTGTACTCAAGTCGGCATTGTGCCTTTTGTATTTAATTCCGATGCAATTTCTCTGTTTCATCGTCAATGAGAAGGTCAGAGGGATACAGTAAACCTTAAGTGAAGCATCCGAATCCATAACTTGTGTCACAGGAATGGTTCAAAACATAGACAGTAAGATGTGTCAGTCTTCTTGTACTTAAGTCAATATTATGCATTTTGTATTTAATTCCGATGCAATTTCAGTGTTTCATCGTCAATAAGAAGGTGTAAGGGATACAGTAAACTTGAAGTGAAGCTTCGGAATCTATAACTAGTGTCACGGGAATGGTTCAAAACATAGACAGTAGGAAGAGTCAGTCTTCTTGTACTTAAGTCGGCATTGTGCCTTTTCTATTTAATTCCGAAGCAATTTCTGTGTTTCATCGTCAAAAAGAAGGTCAGAGGGATACAGTAAACCAGATGTGAAGCATCGGAATCTATAACTAGTGTCACAGGAATGGTTCAAAACATAGACAGTAGGAAGAGTCAGTCTTCTTGTACTTAAGTCGGCATTGTAGCTTTTCTTTCTAATTCCGATGCAATTTCTGTGTTTCATCGTCAATAAGAAGTCCAAGGGATACAGTAAACCTGAAGTGAAGCATCGGAATCTATAACTAGTGTCACAGGAATGGTTCAAGACATAGACAGTGGGAAGAGTCAGTCTTCTTGTACTTAAGTCGGCATTGTGCCTTTTCTATTTAATTCCGATGCAATTTCTGTGTTTCATCGTCAATAGGAAGGTCCAAGGGATACAAAAAACTTGAAATGAAGCATCGGAATCTATAACTAGTGTCACTGGAATGGTTCTAAATATAGATAGTAAGAAGAGTCAGTCTTCTTGTACTTAAGTCGGCATTGTGCATTTTCTATTTAATTCCGATGCAATCTCTGTGTTTCATCGTCAATAAGAGGGTCAGAGGGATACAGTGAACCTGAGGTGAAGCATCGGAATCTATAACTAGAGTCACAGGAATGGTTCAAAACATAGACAGCAGAAAGAGTAAGTCTTTTTTTCCTTAAGTCGGCTTTGTGCATTTTGTATTTAATTCCGATGCAATTTCTGTGTTTCATCGTCAATAAGAAGGTGTAAGGGATACAGTAAACCTAAAGTGAAGCATCGGAATCTATAACTAGTGTCACAGGAATGGTTCAAACCATTGGCAGTAAGAAGAGTCAGTCTTCTTGTACTTAAGTCGACGTTGTGCCTTTTGTATTTAATTCCGATGCAATTTCTGTGTTTCATCGTCAATAAGAACGTCAGAGGGATACAGC
The DNA here is from genome assembly GCF_021461395.2 of Schistocerca americana. Taxonomy (NCBI): domain Eukaryota; kingdom Metazoa; phylum Arthropoda; class Insecta; order Orthoptera; family Acrididae; genus Schistocerca; species Schistocerca americana. Next base: position 10,947,670 of record NC_060121.1, on the reverse strand, counting down.
AAACCTGAAGTGAAGCATCGGAATCTATTACTAGTGTCACGGGAATGGTTCAAAACATAGACAGTAGGTAGGGTCAGTCTTCTTGTACTTAAGTCGGCATTGTGCCTTTTCTATTTAATTCCGATGCAATTTCTGTGTTTCATCGTCATAAAGAAAGTCAGAGGGATACAGTAAACCGGATATGAAGCATCGGAATCTATAACTAGTGTCACAGGAATGGTTCAAAACATAGACAGTAGGAAGAGTCAGTCTTCTTGTACTTAAGACGGCATTGTGGCTTTTGTATTTAATTCCAATCCAATTTCTGTGTTTCATCGTCAATAAGAAGGTCCACGTGATACAGTAAACCTGAAGTGAAGCATAAGAATCTATAACTAGTGTCACAGGACTGGTTCAAAACATAGACTGTAAGAAGAGTCAGTCTTCTTGTTCTTAAGTCGGCATTGTGCCTTTTGTATTTAATTCCAATCCAATTTCTGTGTTTCATCGTCAATAAGAAGGTCAGAGGGATACAGTAAACCTGCCGTGAAGCATCGGAATCTATAACTAGTGTCACAGGAATGGTTCTAAACAGTCAGTAAGAAGAGTCAGTCTTCTTGTACTTAAGTCGGCATTGTGCCTTTTGTATTTAATTCCGATGCAATTTCTGTGTTTCATCGGCAATAAGAAGGTCCAAGGGATACAGTAAACGTGAATTGAAGCATCGGAATCTATAACTAGTTTCACTGGAATTGTTCAAAACATAGATAGTAAGAAGAGTCAGTCTTCTTGTATTTTAGTCGGCATTGTGGCTTTTCTATTTAATTCCGATGCAATTTCTGTGTTTCATCGTCAATAAGAAGGTCCAAGGGATACAGTAAACCTGAAGTGAAGCATCGGAATCTATAACTAGTGTCACAGGAATGGTTCAAAACATAGACAGTAAGAAGAGTCAGTCTTCTTGTACTTAAGTCGACGTTGTGCCCATTGTATTTAATTCCGATGCAATTTCTGTGTTTCATCGTCATAAAGAATGTCAGAGGGATACAGTAAACCGGATATGAAGCATCGGAATCTATAACTAGTGTCACAGGAATGGTTCAAAACATAGACAGTAGGAAGTGTCAGTCTTCATGTACTTAAGACGGCATTGTGGCTTTTCTATTTACTTCCGATGCAATTTCTGTGTTTCATCGTCAACAAGAAGGGCCAAGGGATACAGTAAACCTGAAGTGAAGCATCGGAATCTATAACTAGTGTCACAGGAATGGTTCAAAACATAGACAGTAGGAAGAGTCAGTCTACTTGTACTTAAGTCGGCATGGTGCCTTTTCTATTTAATTCCGATGCAATTTCTGTGTTTCATCGTCAATACGAAGGTCCACGTGATACAGTAAACCTGAAGTGAAGCATCAGAATCTATAACTAGTGTCACAGGACTGGTTCAAAACATAGACTGTAAGAAGAGTCAGTCTTCTTGTACTTAAGTCGGCATTGTGCCTTTTGTATTTAATTCCGATCCAATTTCTGTGTTTCATCGTCAATAAGAAGGTCAGAGGGATACAGTAAACCTGCCGTGAAGCATCGGAATCTATAACTAGTGTCACAGGAATGGTTCTAAACAGTCAGTAAGAAGAGTCAGTCTCTTGTACTTAAGTCGGCATTGTGCCTTTTGTATTTAATTCCGATGCAATTTCTGTGTTTCATCGTCATTAAGAAGGTCCAAGGGATACAGTAAACCTGAAGTGAAGCATCGGAATCTATAACTAGAGTCACAGGAATGGTTCAAAACATAGACAGTAAGAAGAGTCAGTCTTCTTGTACCTAAGTCGGCAGTGTGCCTTTTGTATTTAATTCCGATGCAATTTCTGTGTTTCACTGTCAAAAAGAAGGTCAGAGGGATACAGTAAACCAGACGTCAAGCATCGGAATCTATAACTAGTGTCACAGGAATGGTTCAAAACATAGACAGTAGGAAGAGTCAGTCTTCTTGTACTTAAGTCGGCATTGTTGCTTTCTACTTAATTCCGATGCAATTTCTGTGTTTCTACGTCAATAAGAAGGTCCAAGGGATACAGTAAACCTGAAGTGAAGCATCGGAATCTATAACTAGTGTCACAGGAATGGTTCAAAGCAGTCAGTAAGAAGAGTCAGTCTTCTTGTACTAAAGTCGGCATTGTGCCTTTTGTATTTAATTACGATGATATTTATGTGTTTCATTGTCAATAAGAAGGTCAGAGGGATACAGTAAACCTGAAGTGAAGCATCCGAATCTATAACTAGTGTCACAGGAATGGTTCAAAACATAGACAGTAAGAAGAGTCAGTCTTCTTGTTCTTAAGTCGGCATTGTGCCTTTTGTATTTAATTCCGATGCAATTTCTGTGTTTCATCGTCAATAAGAAGGTCAGAGGGATACAGTAAACCTGAAGTGAAGCATCGGAATCTATAACTAGTGTCACGGGAATGGTTCAAAACATAGACAGTAGGAAGAGTAAGTCTTCTTGTACTTAAGTCGGCATTGTGCCTTTACTATTTAATTCCGATGCAATTTCTGTGTTTCATCGTCTTACAGAAGGTCAGAGGGATACGGTAAACCGGATGTGAAGCATCGGAATCCATAACTAGTGTCACAGGAATGGTTCAAAACATAGACAGTAGGAAGAGTCAGTCTACTTGTACTTAAGTCGGCATAGTGCCTTTTCTATTTAATTCCGATGCAATTTCTGTGTTTCATCGTCAATACGAAGGTCCACGTGATACAGTAAACCTGAAGTGAAGCATCAGAATCTATAACTAGTGTCACAGGACTGGTTCAAAACATAGACTGTAAGAAGAGTCAGTCTTCTTGTACTTAAGTCGGCATTGTACCATCTGTATTTAATTACTATCCAATTTCTGTGTTTCATCGGCAATAAGAAGGTCCAAGGGATACAGTAAACGTGAATTGAAGCATTGGAATCTATAACTAGTTTCACTGGAATTGTTCAAAACATAGATAGTAAGAAGAGTCAGTCTTCTTGTATTTTAGTCGGCATTGTGTCTTTTCTATTTAATTCCGATGCAATTTCTGTGTTTCATCGTCAATAAGAAGGTCCAAGGGATACAGTAAACCTGAAGTGAAGCATCGGAATCTATAACTAGTGTCACAGGAATGTTTCAAAACATAGACAGTAGGAAGAGTCAGTCTTCTTGTACTTAAGTCGGCATTGTGCCTTTTCTATTTAATTCCGATGCAATTTCTGTGTTTCATCGTCATTAAGAAGGTCCAAGGGATACAGTAAACCTGAAGTGAAGCATCGGAATCTATAACTAGTGTCACAGGAATGTTTCAAAACATAGACAGTAAGAAGAGTCAGTCTTCTTGTACCTAAGTCGGCAGTGTGCCTTTTGTATTTAATTCCGATCCAATTTTTGTGTTTCATGGTCAATAAGAAGGTCCAATGGATACAGTAAACCTGGAGTGAAGCATCGTAATCTATATCTAGTGTCACAGGAATGGTTCAAAACATAGACAATAAGAAGAGTCAGTCATCTTGTACATATGTCGGCATTGTGCCTTTTCTATTTAATTCCGATGCAATTTCTGTGTTTCATCGTCAAAAAGAAGGTCAGAGGGATACAGTAAACCAGACGTGAAGCATCGGAATCTATAACTAGTGTCACAGGAATGGTTCAAAACATAGACAGTAGGAAGAGTCAGTCTTCTTGTACTTAAGTCGGCATTGTGGCTTTCTATTTAATTCCGATGCAATTTCTGTGTTTCTACGTCAATAAGAAGGTCCAAGGGATGCAGTAAACCTGAAGTGAAGCATCGGAATCTATAACTAGTGTCACAGGAATGGTTCAAAGCATAGACAGTAGGAAGAGTCGGCCTTCTTGTACTTAAGTCGGCATTGTGCTTTTCTATTTAATTCCGATGCAATTTCTGTGTTTCATCGTCAATAAGAAGATCAGAGGGATACAGTAAAAATGAAGTGAAGCATCGGAATCTATAACTAGTGTCACAGGAATGGTTCAAAGCAGTCAGTAAGTAGAGTCAGTCTTCTTGTACTAAAGTCGGCATTGTGCCTTTTGTATTTAATTACGATGCAATTTATGTCTTTCATCGTCAATAAGAAGGTCAGAGGGATACAGTTAACCTGCAGTGAAGCATCCGAATCTATAACTAGTGTCACAGGAATGGTTCAAAACATAGACAGTAAGAAGGGTCAGGCTTCTTGTATTTAAGTCGGCATTGTGCCTTTTGTATTTAATTCCCATGCAATTTCAGGGTTTCATCGTCAATAAGAAGGTGTAAGGGATACAGTAAACCTGAAGTGAAGCATCGGAATCTATAACTAGTGCCACAGGAAATTGTTCAAAACATAGACAGTAAGAAGAGTCAGTCTTCTTGTTCTTAAGTCGACATTGTGCCTTTTGTATTTAATTCCGATGCAATTTCTATTTTTCATCGTCAATAAGAAGGTCAGAGGGATACAGTAAACCTGAAGTGAAGCATCGGAATCTATAACTAGTGTCACAGGAATGGTTCAAAACAGTTAGTAAGAAGAGACAGTTTACTCGTACTTAAGTCGGCATTATGCCTTTTGTTTTTAATTCCGATGCAATTTCTGTGTTTCATCGTCAATAAGAAGGTCAGAGGGATACAGTAAACCTGAAGTGAAGCATTGGAATCTATAACTAGTGTCACGGGAATGGTTCAAAACATAGACAGTAGGAAGAGTCAGTCTTCTTGTACTTAAGTCGGCATTGTGCCTTTACTATTTAATTCCGATGCAGTTTCTGTGTTTCATCGTCTTAAAGAAGGTCAGAGGGATACAGTAAACCGGATCTGAAGCATCGGAATCCATAACTAGTGTCACAGGAATGGTTCAAAACATAGACAGTAGGAAGAGTCAGTCTTCTTGTACTTAAGACGGCATTGTGGCTTTTCTATTTCATTCCGATGCAATTTCTGTGTTTCATCGTCAATAAGAAGGTCCAAGGGATACAGCAAACCTGAAGTGCAGCATCGGAATCTATAACTAGTGTCACAGGAATGGGTCAAAGCATAGACAGTAGGAAGAGTCAGTCTACTTGTACTTAAGTCGGCATAGTGCCTTTTGTATTTAATTCCGATCCAAATTCTGTGTTTCATCGTCAATAAGAAGGTCAGAGGGATACAGTAAACCTGAAGTGAAGCATCGGAATCTATAACTAGTGTCACGGGAATGGTTCAAAACATAGACAGTAGGAAGAGTCAGTCTTCTTGTACTTAAGTCGGCATTGTGCCTTTACTATTTAATTCCGATGCAGTTTCTGTGTTTCATCGTCTTAAAGAAGGTCAGAGGGATACAGTAAACCGGATGTGAAGCATCGGAATCCATAACTAGTGTCACAGGAATGGTTCAAAACATAGACAGTAGGAAGAGTCAGTCTTCTTGTACTTAAGACGGCATTGTGGCTTTTCTATTTAATTCCGATGCAATTTCTGTGTTTCATCGTCAATAAGAAGGTCCAAGGGAGACAGTAAACGTGAATTGAAGCATCGGAATCTATAACTAGTGTCACTAGAATGGTTCAAAGCATAGATAGTAAGAAGAGTCTGTCTTCTTGTACTTTAGTCGGCATTGTGGCTTTTCTATTTAATTCCGATGCAATTTCTGTGTTTCATCGTCAATAAGTAGGTCCAAGGGATACAGTAAACCTGGAGTGAAGCATCGGAATCTATAACTAGTGTCACAGGAATGGTTCAAACATAGACAGTAAGAAAAGTCAGTCATATTGTACTTAAGTCGGCATTGTGCCTTTTCTATTTAATTCCGATGCAATTTCTGTGTTTCATCGTCAATAAGAAGGTCCAAGGGATACAGTAAACCTGAAGTGAAGCATCGGGATCTATAACTAGTGTCACAGGAATGGTTCAAAACATAGACAGTAAGAAGAGTCAGTCTTCTTGTACTTAAGTCGGCATTGTACCTTTTCTATTTAATTCTGATGCAATTTCTGTGTTTCATCGTCAATAAGAAGGTCCAAAGGATATAGTAAATCTGAAGTGAAGCATCGGTATTTATAACTAGTGTCACAGGAATGGTTCAAAACATAGACAGTAAGAGGAGTCAGTCTTCTTGTACTTAAGTCGGCATTGTGCCATTTCTATTGAATTCCGATGCAATTTTTGTGTTTCATCGTCAATAAGAAGGTCCAAGGGATACAGTAAACGTGAAGCATCGGAATCTGTAACTAGTGTCACTGGAATGGTTCAAAATATAGATAGTAAGAAGAGTCAGTCTTCATGTACTTAAGTCGGTATTGTGCCTTTTCTATTTAATTCCGATGCAATTTCTGTGTTTCTTCGTCAATAAGAAGGTCAGAGGGATACAGTGAACCTGAGGTGAAGCATCGGAATCTATAACTAGTGTCACAGAAATGGTTCAAAACATAGACAGTAGAAAGAGTCAGTCTTCTTTTACTTAAGTCGGCTTTGTGCCTTTTGTATTTAATTCCGATGCAATTTCCGTGTTTCATCATCAATAAGAAGGTCCAACGGATACAGTAAACCTGAAGTGAAGCATCGGAATCTATAACTAGTGTCACAGGAATGGTTCAAAACATAGACAGTAAGAAGGGTCAGTCTTCTTGTACTTAAGTCGGCATTGTGCCTTTTCTATTTAATTCCGCAGCAATTTCTGTATTTTATCGCCAATACGAAGGACCAAAGGATACAGTAAACCAGAAGTGAAGCATCGGAATCTATAACTAATGTCACAGGAATCGTTCAAAACATAGACAGTAGGATGAGTCAGTCTACTTGTACTTAAGTCGGCATTGTGCCTTTTGTATTTAATTCCGATGCAAATCTGTGTTTCATCGTCATAAAGAAGGTCACAGGGATACAGTAAACCTGAAGTGAAGCATCAAAATCTATAACTAGTGTCACGGGAATGGTTCAAAACATAGACAGTAGGAAGAGTCAGTCTTCTTGTACTTAAGTCGGCATTGTGCCTTTTCTATTTAATTCCGATGCAATTTCTGAATTCAGCGTCTAAAAGAAGGTCAGAGGGATACAGTAAACCAGATGCGAAGCATCGGAATCTATAACTAGTGCCACAGGAATGGTTCAAAACATAGACAGTAGGAAGAGTCTGTCTTCTTGTACTTAAGTCGGCATTGTGGCTTTTCTATTTAATTCCGATGCAATTTCTGTGTTTCATCGTCAATAAGAAGGTTAGAGGGATACAGGAAACCTGATGTGAAGCATCGGAATCTGTAACTAGTGTCACAGGAATGGTTCAAAACATAGACAGTAGGAAGGGTCAGTCTTCTTGTACTTAAGCCGGCATTGTGCCTTTTGTATTTAATTCCGATGCAACTTCTGTGTTTCATCGTCAATAAGAAGGTCCAAGGGATACAGTAAACCTGAAGTGAGGCAATGGAATCTGTTACTACTGCCACAGGAATGGTTCAAAACATAGACAGTAAGAAGAGTCAGTCTTCTTGTACATGATTTAGCATTGTGCCTTTTGTATTTAATTCCGATGCAACTTCTGTGTTTCATCTTCAATAAGAAGGTCCAAGGGATACAGTAAACCTGAAGTGAGGCATCGGAATCTATAACTAGTGTCACAGGAATGGTACAAAACATAGACAGTAGGAAGAGTCAGTCTTCTTGTACTGAAGTCGGCATTGTGCCTTTTCTATTTAATTCCGATGCAATTTCTGTGTTTTATCGTCAATAAGAACGTCCAAGGGATACGGTAAACCTGAAGTGAGGCATCGGAATCTATAACTAGTGTCACAGGAATGGTTCAAACATAGACAGTATTAAGAGACAGTCTTCTTGTACTTAAGTCGGCATTGTGCCTATTGTATTTTATTCCGATGCAATTTCTGTGTTTCATCATCAATACAAAGGTCCGTGGGATACAGTAAAACTGAAGTGAAGCATCAGAATCTATAACTAGTGTTACTGGAATGGTTCAAAACGTAGACAGAAAGAAGAGTCAGTCTACTTGTACTTAAGTCGGCATTGTGCCTTTTGTATTTAATTCCGATGCAATTTCTGTGTTTCATCATCAATACAAAGGTCCGTGGGATACAGTAAACCTGAAGTGAGGCATCGGAATCTATAACTAGTGTCACAGGAATGGTTCAAAACACAGTCAGTAAGAAGAGTCAGTCTTCTTGTACTTAAGTCGGCAAGGTGCCTTTTGTATTTAATTCCGATGAAATTTCTGTGTTTCGTCGTCAATAAGAAGGTCCAAGGGATACAGTAAACCAGAAGTGAAGCATCGGAATCTAATACCGGTATCACAGGAAAGGTTCAAAGCATAGTGAGTAAGAAGAGCCAGTCATTTTGTATTTGAGTCGGCATTGTGCTTTTTGTATTTAATTCCGATGCAATTTCTAAGTTTCATCGCCAATAAGAAGGTCAGGGGGATACAGTAAACCGGAAGTGAAGCATCGGAATCTATAACTAGTGTCACAGGAATGGTTCAATACATAGACAGTAGGAAGAGACAATCTTCTTGTACTTAAGTCGGCAATGTGCCTTTTGTATTTAATTCCGATGCAATTTCTGTGTTTCATCGTCAATAAGAAGGTCCAAGGGATACAGTAAACATACAGTGAAGCATCGGAATCTAAAACTGGTCTCACGGGAAATGTTCAAAGCATAGTAAGTAAAAAGAGTCAGTCTTCTTGTACTTAAGTCGGCAATGTGCCTTTTCTATTTAATTCCGATGCAATATCTTTGTTTCGTCGTCAATAAGAAGGTCCAAGGGATACAGTAAACCTGAAGTGAAGCATCGGAATCTAAATCCGGTCTCACAGGAAAGATTCAAAACATAGAGAGTAAGAAGAGCCAGTCTTCTTGTACTTAAGTCAGCATTGTGCCATTTCTATTTAATTCCGATGCAATTTCTGTGTTTTATCGTCAATAAGAAGGTCAGAGGGATACAGTAAACTTGAAGTGAAGCATCGGAATCTATAACTAGTGTCACAGGAATGGTTCAAATCATAGACAGTAAGAAGAGTCAGTCTTCTTGTACCTATGTCGGCATTGTGCCTTTTCTATTTAATTCCGATACAATTTCTGTGTTTCATCGTCAATAAGAAGGTTAGAGGGATACAGTAATCATGAAGTGAATCATCAGAATCTATAATTAGTGTCACAGGAATGGTTCTAAACATAGACAGTAGGAAGAGTCAGTCTTCTCGTACTTAATTCTGCATTGTGCCTTTTCTATTTAATTCCGATGCAATTTCTATGTTTCATCGTCAATAAGAAGGTCAGAGGGATACAGTAAACCTGATGTGAAGCATCGGAATGTATAACTAGTGTCACAGGAATGTTTCAAACATAGACAGTAGGAAGAGTCAGTCTTCTTGTACTTGTGTCGGCATTGTGCCATTTGTATTTAATTCCGATGCAATTTTTGGGTTTCATCGTCAATAAGAGGGTCAGAGGGATACAGTAAACCTGAAGTGAGGCATCGGAATCTATAACTACTGTCGCAGGAATGGTTCAAATCATAGACAGTAAGAAGAGTCAGTCTACGTGTACGTAAGTCGGCATTGTGCCTTTTGTATTTAATTCCGATGCAATTTTTGTGTTTCATCATCAATAAGAAGGTCCAAGGGATACAGCACACCTGAAGTGAAGAATCGGAATCTATAACTAGTGTCACAGGAATGGTTTAAATCATAGACAGTGAGAAGAGTCAGTCTTCTTGTACTTATGTCGGCATTGTGCCTTTTCTATTTAAATCCGATTCAATTTCTGTGTTTCATCGTCAATAAGAAGGTCAGAGGGATACAGAAAACCGGCCGTGAATCATCGGAATCTATAACTAGTGTCACAGGATTGGTTCAAAACATAGACAGTAGGAAGAGTCAGTCTTCTTGTACTTGAGTCGGCATTGTGATTTTTGTATTTAATTCCGATGCAATTTCTGTGTTTCATCGTCAATAAGAGGGTCAGAGGGATACAGTAAACCTGATGTGAAGCATCGGAATCTATAACTAGTGTCACAGGAATGGTTCAAAGCGTAGACAGTAGGAAGATTCAGTCTTCTTGTACTTAAGCCGGCATTGTGCCTTTTGTATTCAATTCCGATGCAACTTCTGTGTTTCATCGTCAATAAGAATGTCCAAGGGATACAGTAAACCTGAAGTGAGTCATCGGAATCTGTTACTACTGTCACAGGAATGGTTCAAACATAGACAGTAAGAAGAGTAAGTCTTCTTGTACATACGTCAGCATTGTGCCTTTTCTATTAATCTCCGATGCAATTTCTGTGTTTCATCGTCAATAAGAGGGTCAGAGGGTTACAGTAAACCTGAAGTGAGGCATCGGAATCTATAACTAGTGTCACAGGAATGGTTCAAAACATAGACAGTAAGAAGGGTCAGTCTTCTTGTACATGATTTAGCATTGTGCCTTTTGTATTTAATTCCGATGCAACTTCTGTGTTTCATCTTCAATAAGAAGGTCCAAGGGATACAGTAAACCTGAAGTGAGGCATCGGAATCTATAACCAGTGTCACAGGAATGGTGCAAAACATAGACAGTAGGAAGAGACAATCTTCTTGTACTTAAGTCGGCAATGTGCCTTTTGTATTTAATTCCGATGCAATTTCTGTGTTTCATCGTCAATAAGAAGGTCCAAGGGATACAGTAAACATACAGTGAAGCATCGGAATCTAAAACTGGTCTCACGGGAAATGTTCAAAGCATAGTAAGTAAAAAGAGTCAGTCTTCTTGTACTTAAGTCGGCAATGTGCCTTTTCTATTTAATTCCGATGCAATATCTGTGTTTCGTCGTCAATAAGAAGGTCCAAGGGATACAGTAAACCTGAACTGAAGCATCGGAATCTAAAACCGGTCTCACAGGAAAGATTCAAAACATAGAGAGTAAGAAGAGCCAGTCTTCTTGTACTTAAGTCAGCATTGTGCCATTTCTATTTAATTCCGATGCAATTTCTGTGTTTTATCGTCAATAAGAAGGTCAGAGGGATACAGTAAACTTGAAGTGAAGCATCGGAATCTATAACTAGTGTCACAGGAATGGTTCAAAACATAGACAGTAAGAAGAGGCAGTCTTCTTGTACATGATTTAGCATTGTGCCTTTTGTATTTAATTCCGATGCAACTTCTGTGTTTCATCTTCAATAAGAAGGTCCAAGGGATACAGTAAACCTGAAGTGAGGCATCGGAATCTATAACCAGTGTCACAGGAATGGTGCAAAACATAGACAGTAGGAAGAGTCAGTCTTCTTGTACTGAAGTCGGCATTGTGCCTTTTCTATTTAATTCCGATGCAATTTCTGTGTTTTATCGTCAATAAGAACGTCCAAGGGATACGGTAAACCTGAAGTGAGGCATCGGAATCTATAACTAGTGTCACAGGAATGGTTCAAACATAGACAGTATTAAGAGACAGTCTTCTTGTACTTAAGTCGGCATTGTGCCTATTGTATTTTATTCCGATGCAATTTCTGTGTTTCATCATCAATACAAAGGTCCGTGGGATACAGTAAAACTGAAGTGAAGCATCAGAATCTATAACTAGTGTTACTGGAATGGTTCAAAACGTAGACAGAAAGAAGAGTCAGTCTACTTGTACTTAAGTCGGCATTGTGCCTTTTGTATTTAATTCCGATGCAATTTCTGTGTTTCATCATCAATACAAAGGTCCGTGGGATACAGTAAACCTGAAGTGAGGCATCGGAATCTATAACTAGTGTCACAGGAATGGTTCAAAACACAGTCAGTAAGAAGAGTCAGTCTTCTTGTACTTAAGTCGGCAAGGTGCCTTTTGTATTTAATTCCGATGAAATTTCTGTGTTTCGTCGTCAATAAGAAGGTCCAAGGGATACAGTAAACCAGAAGTGAAGCATCGGAATCTAATACCGGTATCACAGGAAAGGTTCAAAGCATAGTGAGTAAGAAGAGCCAGTCATTTTGTATTTGAGTCGGCATTGTGCTTTTTGTATTTAATTCCGATGCAATTTCTAAGTTTCATCGCCAATAAGAAGGTCAGGGGGATACAGTAAACCGGAAGTGAAGCATCGGAATCTATAACTAGTGTCACAGGAATGGTTCAATACATAGACAGTAGGAAGAGACAATCTTCTTGTACTTAAGTCGGCAATGTGCCTTTTGTATTTAATTCCGATGCAATTTCTGTGTTTCATCGTCAATAAGAAGGTCCAAGGGATACAGTAAACATACAGTGAAGCATCGGAATCTAAAACTGGTCTCACGGGAAATGTTCAAAGCATAGTAAGTAAAAAGAGTCAGTCTTCTTGTACTTAAGTCGGCAATGTGCCTTTTCTATTTAATTCCGATGCAATATCTTTGTTTCGTCGTCAATAAGAAGGTCCAAGGGATACAGTAAACCTGAAGTGAAGCATCGGAATCTAAAACCGGTCTCACAGGAAAGATTCAAAACATAGAGAGTAAGAAGAGCCAGTCTTCTTGTACTTAAGTCAGCATTGTGCCATTTCTATTTAATTCCGATGCAATTTCTGTGTTTTATCGTCAATAAGAAGGTCAGAGGGATACAGTAAACTTGAAGTGAAGCATCGGAATCTATAACTAGTGTCACAGGAATGGTTCAAATCATAGACAGTAAGAAGAGTCAGTCTTCTTGTACCTATGTCGGCATTGTGCCTTTTCTATTTAATTCCGATACAATTTCTGTGTTTCATCGTCAATAAGAAGGTTAGAGGGATACAGTAATCATGAAGTGAATCATCAGAATCTATAATTAGTGTCACAGGAATGGTTCTAAACATAGACAGTAGGAAGAGTCAGTCTTCTCGTACTTAATTCGGCATTGTGCCTTTTCTATTTAATTCCGATGCAATTTCTATGTTTCATCGTCAATAAGAAGGTCAGAGGGATACAGTAAACCTGATGTGAAGCATCGGAATGTATAACTAGTGTCACAGGAATGTTTCAAACATAGACAGTAGGAAGAGTCAGTCTTCTTGTACTTGTGTCGGCATTGTGCCATTTGTATTTAATTCCGATGCAATTTTTGGGTTTCATCGTCAATAAGAGGGTCAGAGGGATACAGTAAACCTGAAGTGAGGCATCGGAATCTATAACTACTGTCGCAGGAATGGTTCAAATCATAGACAGTAAGAAGAGTCAGTCTACGTGTACGTAAGTCGGCATTGTGCCTTTTGTATTTAATTCCGATGCATTTTTTGTGTTTCATCATCAATAAGAAGGTCCAAGGGATACAGCACACCTGAAGTGAAGAATCGGAATCTATAACTAGTGTCACAGGAATGGTTTAAATCATAGACAGTGAGAAGAGTCAGTCTTCTTGTACTTATGTCGGCATTGTGCCTTTTCTATTTAAATCCGATTCAATTTCTGTGTTTCATCGTCAATAAGAAGGTCTGAGGGATACGGTAAACCTCAAATGAAGCATCGGAATCTATAACTCGTGTCACAGGAATGGTTCAAAACAGTCAGTGAGAAGAGTAAGTCTTCTTGTACTTAAGTCGGCATTGTGCATTTTCTTATTATTTCCGATGCAATTTCTGTGTTTCATCGTCAATAAGAAGGTCCAAGGGATACAGTAAACGTGAAGTGAAGCATCGTATTCTATAACTAGTGTCACAGGAATGTTTCAAAACATAGACAGTAGGAAGAATCAGTCTCCATGTACTTAAGTCGGCATTGTGCCTTTTGTATTTATTTCTGATGCAATTTCTGTGTTTCATCGTCAATAAGAAGGTCAGAGGGATACAGTAAACCTGAAGTTAAGCATCGGAATTTATAACTAGTGTCACAGAAATGGTTCAAAACATAGTCAGTAAGAAGAGTCAGTCTTCTTGTACTTAAGTCGGCATTGTGCCTTTTGTATTTATTTCCAATGCAATTTCTGTGATTCATCGTCAATAAGAAGGTCAGAGAGATACAGTGAACCTGAGGTGAAGCATCGGAATCTATAACTAGTGTCACAGGAATGGTTCAAAACATAGACAGTAGAAAGAGTCAGTCTTCCTTTACTGAAGTTGGCTTTGAGCCTTTTCTATTTAATTCCGATGAAATTTCTGTATTTAGTCGCCAATAAGAATGTCCAAAGGATATAGTAAACCTGAAGTGAAGCATCGGAATCTATAACTAATGTCACAGGAATCGTTCAAAACATAGACAGTCGGAAGAGTCAGTCTTCTTGTACTTAAATCGGCATTGTGCATTTTGTATTTAATTCCGATTCAATTTCTGTGTTTCATCGCCAAAAAGAAGGTCAGAGGGATGCAGTAAACCTGAAGTGAAGCATCGGAATCTATAACTAGTGTCACAGGAATGGTTCAAGACATAGACAGTAAGAAGAGGCAGTCTTCTTGTACTTAGGTCGGCATTGTGGTATTTGTATTTAATTGCGATGCAATATCTGTGTTTCATCGTCAATAAGTAGGTCCAAGGGATACAGTAAACCTGAAGTGAAGCATTGGAATCTGTAACTAGCGTCACAGGAACGGTTCAAAACATAGTCAGTAAGAAGAGTCGGCCTTCTTATGCTTAAGTCGGCATTGTGCCTTTTCTATTTAATTCCGATGCAATTTCTGTGTTTCATCGTCAATAAGAACGTCCAAGGGATACAGTAAACCCGAAGTGAAGCATCGGAATCTATAACTAGTGTCACAGGAATAGTTCAAAACAGAGACAGTAGGAAGAGTCAGTCTTCTTGTACTTAAGTCGGCATTGTGCCTTCTGTATTTAATTCCGATGCATTTTCTGTGTTTCATCGTCAATAAGAAGGTCCAAGGGATACAGTAAACCTGAAGTGAAGCATCGGAATCTATAACTAGTGTCACAGGAATGGTTCATATCATAGAGATTAAGAAGAGTCAGTCTTCTTGTACTTAAGTCGGCATTGTGCCTTTTGTATTTAATTCCGATCCAACTTCTGTGTTTCATCGTCAATAAGAAGGTCAGAGGGATACAGTAAATCTGAAGTGAAGCATCGGAATCTATAACTAGTGTCACAGGAATGGTTCAAAACAGTCAGTAAGAAGAGTCAGTCTTCTTGTAATTAAGTCGGAATTGTGCCTTTTGTATTTAATTCCGATGCAATATCTGTGTTTCATCGTCAATAAGAAGGTCCAAGGGATACAGTAAACGTGAAGTGAAGCATCGGAATCCATAACTAGTGTCACAGGAATGGTTTAAAACATAGACAGTAAGAGAAGTCAGTTTTCTTGTACTTAAGTCGGCATTGTGTCTTTTCTATTTAATTCCGATGCAATTTCTGTGTTTCATCGTCAAAAAGAAGGTCAGAGGGATAGAGTAAACCTGAAGTGAGTAATCGGAATCTTTAACTAGTGTCACAGGAACGGTTTAAAACATAGACAGTTGGAAGAGTGAGTCTTCTTGTACTTAAGTCGGCATTGTGCCTTTTCTATTTAATTCCGATGCAATTTCTGTGTTTCATCGTCAATAAGAAGGTCAGAGGGATACAGTTAACCTGAAGTGAAGCATCGGATTCTATAACTAGTCACACAGGAATGGTTCAAATCATTGACAGTAGGAAGAGTCAGTCTGCTTGTACTTAAGTCGACATTGTGCTTTTTCTATTTAATTAAGATGCAATTTCTGTGTTTCATCGTCAAAAAGAAGGTCAGAGGGATACAGGAAACCTGAAGTGAAGCATCGGTATCTATAACTAGTGTCACAGGAATGGTTCAAAACATAGACAGTAGGAAGAGTCAGTCGTCTTGTACTTAAGTCGGCATTGTGCCTTTTCTATTTAATTCCGATGCAATTTCTGTGTTTCATCGTCAATAAGTATGTCCAAGGGATACAGTAAACCTGAGGTGAAGCATCGGAATCTATAACTAGTGTCACAGGAATGGTTCAAAACATAGACAGTTGGAAGAACCAGTCTTCTTGTTCTTAAGTCGGCATTGTGCTTTTTCTACTTAATTCCGATGCAATTTCTGTGTTTCATCGTCAAAAAGAAGGTCAGAGGGATAGAGTAAACTTGAAGTGAATTATCGGAATCTATAACTAGTGTCACAGGAACGGTTCAAAACATTGACAGTAGGAAGAGTCAGCCTTCTTGTACTTCAGTCGGCATTGTCCCTTTGTATTTAATTCCGATGCACTATCTGTGTATCATCGTCATTAAGAAGATCCAAGGGATACAGTTAACCAGAAATGAAGCATCGGTATCTATAACGTGTCACAGGAATAATTCAAAACATAGCCAGTAAGAAGAGTCAGTCTTCTTGTATTTAAGTCTGCATTGTGCCTCTTCTATTTAATTCCGATGCAATTTCTGTGTTTCATCGTCAATAAGAAGGTCCTAGGGATAGAGTAAACCTGAAGTGAAAAATCAGAATCTATAACTAGTGTCTCAGGAATGGTTCAAATCATAGTCAGTAATAAGTGTCAGTCTTCTTGTACTTAAGTCGGCATTGTGCCTTTTGTATTTAATTCCGATGCAATTTCTGTGTTTCATCGTCAATACGAAGGTCCAAGGGATACAGTAAACCTGAAGTGAAGCATCGGAATCTATAACTAGTGTCACAGGAATGGTTCAAAACATAGACAGTAGGAAGAGTCAGTCTTCTTGTACTTATGTCGGCATTGTGCCTTTTCTATTTATTTCCGATGCAATTTCTGTGTTTCATCGTCAAAAAGAAGGTCAGAGGGATACAGTTAACCTGAAGTGAAGCATCGGAATCTATAACTAGTGTCACAGGAATGGTTCAAAAAATAGTCAGTAAGAAGAGTCAGTCTTCTTGTACTTATGTTGGCATTGTGCCTTTTGTATTTTTATTCCGATGCAATTTCTGTGTTTCATCGTCAATAAGATGGTCAGAGGGATACCGTAAACCTGAAGTGAAGCATCGGAATCTATAACTAGTGTCACAGGAATGGTTCAAATCATCAACAGTAAGAAGAGTCAGTCTCCTTGTACTTAAGTCAGCATTGTGCCTTTTCTATTTAATTCCGATGCAATTTCTGTGTTTCATCGTCAATAAGAAGGTCAGAGGGATACAGTAAACCTGAAGTGAAGCATTGGAATCTGTAACTAGCGTCACAGGAACGGTTCAAAACATAGTCAGTAAGAAGAGTCGGCCTTCTTGTACATAAGTCGGCATTGTGCCTTTTCTATTGAATTCCGATGCAATTTTTGTGTTTCATGGTCAATAAGAAGGTCCAAGGGATACAGTAAACGTGAAGCATCGGAATCTGTAACTAGTGTCACTGG
This sequence comes from Schistocerca americana, assembly GCF_021461395.2. Taxonomy (NCBI): domain Eukaryota; kingdom Metazoa; phylum Arthropoda; class Insecta; order Orthoptera; family Acrididae; genus Schistocerca; species Schistocerca americana. The sequence goes on along the minus strand of NC_060121.1, from coordinate 10,930,464 downwards.
AATGGTTCAAAATATAGATAGTAAGAAGAGTCAGTCTTCATGTACTTAAGTCGGTATTGTGCCTTTTCTATTTATTCCGATGCAATTTCTGTGTTTCTTCGTCAATAAGAAGGTCAGAGGGATACAGTGAACCTGAGGTGAAGCATCGGAATCTATAATTAGTGTCACAGGAATGGTTCAAAACATAGACAGTAGAAAGAGTCAGTCTTCTTTTACTTAAGTCGGCTTTGTGCCTTTTGTATTTAATTCCGATGCAATTTCCGTGTTTCATCATCAATAAGAAGGTCCAAGGGATACAGTAAACCTGAAGTGAAGCATCGGAATCTATAACTAGTGTCATAGGAATGGTTCAAAACATAGACAGTAAGAAGGGTCAGTCTTCTTGTACTTAAGTCGGCATTGTGCCTTTTCTAATTAATTCCGCAGCAATTTCTGTATTTCATCGCCAATACGTAGGTCCAAAGGATACAGTAAACCTGAAGTGAAGCATCGGAATCTATAACTAATGTCACAGGAATCGTTCAAAACATAGACAGTAGGATGAGTCAGTCTTCTTGTACTTAAGTCGGCATTGTGCCTTTTGTATTTAATTCCGCTGCAATTTCTGTATTTCATCGCCAATACGAAGGTCCAAAGGATACAGTAAACCTGAAGTGAAGCATCGGAATCTATAACTAATGTCACAGGAATCGTTCAAAACATAGACAGTAGGATGAGTCAGTCTTCTTGTCCTTAAGTCGGCATTGTGCCTTTTGTATTTGATTCCGATGCAAATCTGTGTTTCATCGTCATAAAGAAGGTCAGAGGGATACAGTAAACCTGAAGTGAAGCATCAAAATCTATAACTAGTGTCACGGGAATGGTTCAAAACATTGACAGTAGGAAGTGTCAGTCTTCTTGTACTTAAGTCGGCATTGTGCCTTTTCTATTTAATTCCGATGCAATTTCTGAATTCAGCGTCTAAAAGAAGGTCACAGTGATATAGTAAACCAGATGCGAAGCATCGGAATATATAACTAGGGTCACAGGAATGGTTCAAAACATAGACAGTAGGAAGAGTCTGTCTTCTTGTACTTAAGTCGGCATTGTGGCTTTTCTATTTAATTCCGATGCAATTTCTGTGTTTCATCGTCAATAAGAAGGTCCAAGGGATACAGTAAACCTAAAGTAAAGCATCGGAATCTAGTACTAGTGTCACAGGAACGGTTCAAATCATAGACAGTAGGAAGAGTCAGTCCTCTTGTACTTAAGTCGGCATTGTGCCTTTTCTATTTAATTCCGATGCAATTTCTGTGTTTCATCGTCAATAAGAAGGTCTGAGCGATACGGTAAACCTCAAATGAAGCATCGGAATCTATAACTCGTGTCACAGGAATGGTTCAAAACAGTCAGTAAGAAGAGTAAGTCTTCTTGTACTTAAGTCGGCATTGTGCCTTTTCTATTTATTTCCGATGCAATTTCTGTGTTTCATCGTTAATAAGAAGTTCCAAGGGATACAGTAAACGTGAAGTGAAGCATCGTATTCTATAACTAGTGTCACAGGAATGTTTCAAAACATAGACAGTAGGAAGAATCAGTCTCCATGTACTTAAGTCGGCATTGTGCCTTTTGTATTTATTTCTGATGCAATTTCTGTGTTTCATCGTCAATAAGAAGGTCAGAGGGATATAGTAAACCTGAAGTGAAGCATCGGAATCTATAACTCGTGTCACAGGAATGGTTCAAAACATAGTCAGTAAGAAGAGTCAGTCTTCTTGTACTTAAGTCGGCATTGTGCCTTTTGTATTTATTTCCAATGCAATTTCTGTGATTCATCGTCAATAAGAAGGTCAGAGAGATACAGTGAACCTGAGGTGATGCATCGGAATCTATAACTAGTGTCACAGGAATGGTTCAAAACATAGACAGTAGAAGGAGTCAGTCTTCCTTTACTGAAGTTGGCTTTGCGCCTTTTCTATTTAATTCCGATGCAATTTCTGTATTTAGTCGCCAATAAGAATGTCCAAAGGATATAGTAAACCTGAAGTGAAGCATCGGAATCTCTAACTAATGTCACAGGAATCGTTCAAAACATAGACAGTCGGAAGAGTCAGTCTTCTTGTACTTAAATCGGCATTGTGCATTTTGTATTTAATTCCGATTCAATTTCTGTGTTTCATCGCCAAAAAGAAGGTCAGAGGGATGCAGTAAACCTGAAGTGAAGCATCGGAATCTATAACTAGTGTCACAGGAATGGTTCAATACATAGACAGTAAGAAGAGGCAGTCTTCTTGTACTTAGGTCGGCATTGTGCCATTTGTATTTAATTGCGATGCAATATCTGTGTTTCATCGTCAATAAGTAGGTCCAAGGGATACAGTAAACCTGAAGTGAAGCATCGGAATCTATAACTAGTGTCACAGGAATGGTTCAAAACAGAGACAGTAGGAAGGGTCAGTCTTCTTGTACTTAAGTCGGCATTGTCCCTTTTGTAATTAATTCCGATGCAATTTCTGTGTTTCATCGTCAATAAGAGTGTCAGAAGGATACAGTAACCCTGACGTGAAGCATCGGAATCTGTAACTAGCGTCACAGGAATGGTTCAAAACGTAGACAGTAAGAAGAGTCAGTCTTCTTGTAATTAAGTCGGCATTGTGCCTTTTCTATTTAATTCCGATGCAATTTCTGTGTTTCATCGTCAATAAGAAGGTCCAAGGGATACAGTAAACCTGAAGTGAATCATCGTAATCTATTACTAGTGTCACAGGAATGGTTCAAAGCATAGTCAGTAAGAAGAGTCAGTCTTCTTGTACTTACGTCGGCATTGTGCCTTTTGTATTTAATTCCGATGCATTTTCTGTGTTTCATCGTCAATAAGAAGGTCCAAGGGATACAGTAAACCTGAAGTGAAGCATCGGAATCTATAACTAGTGTCACAGGAATGGTTCATAACATAGAGATTAAGAAGAGTCAGTCTTCTTGTACTTAAGTCGGCATTGTGCTTTTTCTATTTAATTAAGATGCAATTTCTGTGTTTCATCGTCAAAAAGAAGGTCAGAGGGATACAGTAAACCTGAAGTGAAGCATCGGAATCTATAACTAGTGTCACAGGAATGGTTCAAAACATAGACAGTAGGAAGAGTCAGTCGTCTTGTACTTAAGTCGGCATTGTGCCTTTTCTATTTAATTCCGATGCAATTTCTGTGTTTCATCGTCAATAAGTATGTCCAAGGGATACAGTAAACCTGAGGTGAAGTATCGGAATCTATAACTAGTGTCACAGGAATGGTTCAAAACATAGACAGTTGGAAGAACCAGTCTTGTTGTACTTAAGTCGGCATTGTGCTTTTTCTATTTAATTCCGATGCAATTTCTGTGTTTCATCGTCTATAAGAAGGTTAGAGGGATACAGTAAACCTGAAGTGAAGCATCGGAATCTATAACTAGTGTCACAGGAATGGTTCAAAACAGTCAGTTAGAAGAGTCAGTCTTCCTGTAATTAAGTCAGATTTTTGCATTTTGTATCTAATTCCGATGCAATATCTGTGTTTCATCGTCAATAAGAAGGTCCAAGGGATACAGTAAACGTGAAGTGAAGCATCGGAATCCATAACTAGTGTCACAGGAATGGTTTAAAACATAGGCAGTAAGAAGAGTCAGTCTTCTTGTACTCAAGTCGGCATTGTGCCTTTTCTATTAATTTCCGATGCAATTTCTGTGGTTCATCGTCAAAAAGGAGGTCAGAGGAATAGAGTAAACCTGAAGTGAATTATCGGAATCTATAACTAGTGTCACAGGAACGGTTCAAAACATTGACAGTAGGAAGAGTCAGCCTTCTTGTACTTCAGTCGGCATTGTGCCTTTTGTATTTAATTCCGATGCAATTTCTGTGTTTCATCGTCAGTACGAAGGTCCAAAGGTATACAGTAAACCTGAAGTGAAGCATCGGAATCTATAACTAGTGTCACAGGAATGGTTCAAAACATAGACAGTAGGAGGAGTCAGTCTTCTTGTACTTATGTCGGCATTGTGCCTTTTCTATTTATTTCCGATGCAATTTCTGTGTTTCATCGTCAAAAAGAAAATCAGAGGGATACAGTTAACCTGAAGTGAAGCATCGGAATCTATAACTAGTGTCACAGGAATGGTTCAAAACATAGTCAGTAAGAAGAGTCAGTCTTCTTGTACTTATGTTGGCATTGTGCCTTTTGTATTTTTATTCCGATGCAATTTCTGTGTTTCATCGTCAATAAGAAGGTCCTAGGGATAGAGTAAACCTGAAGTGAAAAATCAGAATCTATAACTAGTGTCTCAGGAATGGTTCAAATCATAGTCAGTAATAAGTGTCAGTCTTCTTGTACTTAAGTCGGCATTGTGCCTTTTGTATTTAATTCCGATGCAATTTCTGTGTTTCATCGTCAATACGAAGGTCCAAAGGTATACAGTAAACCTGAAGTGAAGCATCGGAATCTATAACTAGTGTCACAGGAATGGTTCAAAACATAGACAGTAGGAGGAGTCAGTCTTCTTGTACTTATGTCGGCATTGTGCCTTTTCTATTTATTTCCGATGCAATTTCTGTGTTTCATCGTCAAAAAGAAAATCAGAGGGATACAGTTAACCTGAAGTGAAGCATCGGAATCTATAACTAGTGTCACAGGAATGGTTCAAAACATAGTCAGTAAGAAGAGTCAGTCTTCTTGTACTTATGTTGGCATTGTGCCTTTTGTATTTTTATTCCGATGCAATTTCTGTGTTTCATCGTCAATACGATGGTCAGAGGGATACCGTAAACCTGAAGTGAAGCATCGGAATCTATAACTAGTGTCACAGGAATAGTTCAAAACAGTCAGTAAGAAGAGTCAGTCTTCTTGTACTTATGTCGGCATTGTGCCTTTTGTATTTAATTCCGATGCAATTTCTGTGTTTCATCGTCAATACGAAGGTCCAAAGGTATACAGTAAACCTGAAGTGAAGCATCGGAATCTATAACTAGTGTCACAGGAATGGTTCAAAACATAGACAGTAGGAGGAGTCAGTCTTCTTGTACTTATGTCGGCATTGTGCCTTTTCTATTTATTTCCGATGCAATTTCTGTGTTTCATCGTCAAAAAGAAAATCAGAGGGATACAGTTAACCTGAAGTGAAGCATCGGAATCTATAACTAGTGTCACAGGAATGGTTCAAAACATAGTCAGTAAGAAGAGTCAGTCTTCTTGTACTTATGTTGGCATTGTGCCTTTTGTATTTTTATTCCGATGCAATTTCTGTGTTTCATCGTCAATAAGATGGTCAGAGGGATACCGTAAACCTGAAGTGAAGCATCGGAATCTATAACTAGTGTCACAGGAATAGTTCAAAACAGTCAGTAAGAAGAGTCAGTCTTCTTGTACTTATGTCGGCATTGTGCATTTTGTATTTAATTCCGATGCAATTTCTGTGTTTCATCGTCAATAAGAAGGTCCAAGGGATACAGTAAACCTGAAGTGATGCATTGGAATCTATAACTAGTGTCACAGGAATGTGTCAAAACATAGACAGTAAGAAGAGTCAGTCTTCTTGTACTTAAGTCGGCATTGTGCCTTTTGTATTTAATTCCGATGCAATTTCTGTGTTTCATCGTCAAAAAGAAGGTCAGAGGGATACAGAAAACCTTAAGTGAAGCATCGGAATCTATAACTAGTGTCACAGGAATGGTTCAAAACATAGACAGTAGGAACAGTCAGTCTTCTTGTACTTAAGTCGGCATTGCGCATTTTCTATTTAGTTCCGATGCAATTTCTGTGTTTCATCGTCAATAAGTAGGTCCAAGGAATACACTAAACCTGAGGTGGAGCATCGGAATCTAAAACTAGTGTCACAGGAATGGATCAAAACAAAGAACAGTAGGAAGAACCAGTCTTCTTGTACTTAAGTCGGCATTGTTCTTTTTCTATTCAATTCCGATGCAATGTCTGTGTTTCATCGTCTATATGAAAGTCAGAGGGATACAGTAAACCTGAAGTGAAGCATCGGAATCTATAACTAGTGTCACTGGATTGGTTCTAACATAGACAGTAAGAAGGGTCAGTCTTCTTGTACTTAAGTCGGCATTGTGCCTTTTGTATTTATTTCGGATGCAATTTCTGTGTTTCATCGTCAATAAGAAGGTCCTAGGGATACAGTAAACCTGAAGTGAACCATCGGAATCTATAACTAGTGTCACAGGAATGGTTCAAAACATAGACAGTAAGAAGAGTCAGTCTTCTTGTACTTAAGTCGGCAATGTGCCTTTTGTATTTAATTCCGATACTACTTCTGTGTTTCATCGTCAATAAGAAGGTCAGAGGGATACAGTAAATCCGACGAGAAGCATCGGAATCTATAACTAGTGTCACAGGATTTGTTCAAACATAGACAGTAGGAAGAGTCAGCCTTCTTGTACTTAAGTCGACATTGTGCCTTTTCTATTTAATTCCGATGCAATCTCTGTGTTTCATCGTCAATAAGTAGGTCCAAGGGATACAGTGAACCTCAAGTGAAGCATCGGAAACTATAACTAGTGTCACAGGAATGGTTCAAAACATAGACAGTAGGAAGAGTCAGTCTTCTTGTACTTATGTTGGCATTGTGCCTTTTGTATTTTTATTCCGATACAATTTCTGTGTTTCATCGTCAATAAGAAGGTCAGAGGGATAGAGTAAACCCGAAGTGAATAATCGGAATCTATAACTAGTGTCACAGGAATGGTTTAAAACATAGAGATTAAGATGAGTCAGTCTTCTTGTACTTAAGTCGGCATTGTGCCTATTCTATCAAATTCCAATGCAATTTCTGTATTTCGTCGCAAATAAGAAGGTCCAAAGGATACAGTAAACCTGAAGTGAAGCATCGGAATCTATAACTAATGTCACAGGAATCGTTCAAAACATAGACAGTAGGAAGTGTCAGTCTTCTTGTACTTAAGTCGGCATTGTGCCGTTTGTATTTAGTTCCGATGCAATTTCTGTGTTTCATCGTCAATAAGAAGGTCCTAGAGATATAGTAAACCTGAAGTGAAGCATCGGAATCTATAACTAGTGTCACAGGAATGGTTCAAAACATAGTCAGTAAGAAGTGTCAATCTTCTTGTACTTAAGTCGGCATTCTGCCTTTTGTATTTAATTCCGATGCAATTTCTGTGTTTCATCGTCAATACGAAGATCCAAGAGATACAGTAAACCTGAAGTGAAGCATCGGAATCTGTAACTAGTGTCACAGGAATGGTTCAAAACATAGTCAGTAAGAAGAGTCAGTCTTCTTGTACTTATGTTGGCATTGTGCCTTTTGTGTTTAATTCCGATGCAATTTCTGTGTTTCAACGTCAATATGAAGGTCAGAGGGATACAGTAAACCTGAAGTGAAGCATCGGAATCTATAACTAGTGTCACAGGAATGGTTCAAAACAGTCAGTAAGAAGAGTCAGTCTTCTTGTACTTAAGTCGGCATTTTGCATTTTGTATTTAATTCCGATGCATTTTCTGTGTTTCATCGTCAATAAGATGGTCCAAGGGATACAGTAAACCTGAAGTGAAGCATCGAAATCTATAACTAGTGTCACAGGAATGGTTCAAAACATAGACAGTAGGAAGAGTCAGTCTTCTAGTACTTAAGTCGGCATTGTGCCTTTTCTATTTACTTCCGATGCAATTTCTGTGTTTCATCGTCAAAAAGAAGGGCAGAGGGATACAGTAAACCTGAAGTGAAGCATCGGAATGTATAACTAGTGTCACAGGAATGGTTCAAAACATAGTCAGTAAGAAGAGTCAGTCTTCTTGTACTTATGTTGGCATTGTGCCTTTTTTATTTAATTCCGATGCAATTTGTGTGTTTCATCGTCAATAAGTAGGTCCAAGGGATACGGTAAACCTGAAGTTAAGCATCGGAATCTATAACTAGTGTCACTGGAATGGTTCTAACATAGACAGTAAGAAGGGTCAGACTTCTTGTTCTTAAGTCGGCATTGTGCCTTTTATATTTTTATTCCGATGCAATTTATTTGTTTCATCGTCAATTAGAAGGTCCAAGGGATACAGTAAAAATGAAGTAAAGCATCGGAATCTATAACTAGTGTCACAGGAATGGTTCAATACTTAGACAGTAGGAAGAGTCAGTCTTCTTGTACTTAAGTCGGCATTGTGCCATTTCTATTTAATTCCGATGCAATTTCTGTATTTCATCGTCAAAAAGAGGGTCAGAGGGATACAGTAAACCTGAAGTGAAGCATCGGAATCTATAACTAGTGTCACAGGATTGGTTCAAATCATAGACAGTAGGAAGAGTCAGTCTTCTTGTACTTAAGTCGGCATTGTGCCTTTTCTATTTATTTCCGATGCAATTTCTGTGTTTCATCGTCAATAAGTAGGTCCAACGGATACAGTAAACCTGAGTTGAAGCATCGGAATCTATAACTAGTGTCACAGGAATTGGTCAAAACATAGACAGTAGGAAGAACCAGTCTTTTTGTACTTAAGACGCCATTGTGCTTTTTCTATTTAATTCCGATGCAACTTCTGTGTTTCATCGTCTATAAGAAGGTCAGAGGGATATAGTAAACCTGAAGTGAAGCATCGGAATCTATAACTAGTGTCACTGGATTGGTTCTAACATAGACAGTAAGAAGGGTCAGTCTTCTTGTACTTATGAAGGCATTGTCCGTTTTGTATTTAATTCCGATGCAATTTCTGTGTTTCATCGTCAATAAGAAGGTCCAAGGGACACAGTAAACCTGAAGTGAAGCATTGGAATCTATAAATAGTGTCACAGGAATGGTTCAAAACATAGGCAGTAAGAAAAGTCAGTCTTCTTGTACTTAAGTCGGCATTGTGCCTTTTGTATTTAATTCCGCTCCAACTTCTGTGCTTCATCGTCAATAAGAAGGTCGGAGGAATACAGTAAATCTGAAGTGAAGCATCGGAATCTATAACTTGTCTCACAGGAATGGTTGAAAACAGTCCGTAAGAGGAGTCAGTCTTCTTGTAATTAAGTCGGCATTGTGCCTTTTGTATTTAATTCCGATGCAATTTTTGTTTTTCATCGTGAACAAGAAGGTCCAAGGGATACAGTAAACGTGAAGTGAAGCATCGGAATCCATAACTAGTGTCACAGGAATGGTTCAAAACATAGACAGTAAGAAGAGTCAGTCTTCTTGTACTTAAGTCTGCATTGTGCCTCTTCTATTTAATTCCGATGCAACATCTGTGTTTCATCGCCAAAAAGAAGGTCAGAGGGATAGAGTAAACCCGAAGTGAATAATCGGAACATATAACTAGTGTCACAGGAATGGTTCAAAACATAGACAGTAGGAAGAGTCAGCCTTCTTGTACTTGAGTCGGCATTGTGACTTTTGTATTTAATTCCGATGCACTATCTGTGTTCCATCGTCAATAAGAAGATCCAAGGGATACAGTAAACCTGAAATGAAGCATCGGAATCAATAACTGGTGTCACAGGTTTAGTTCAAAACATATACAGTAGGAAGATTCAGTCTACATGTACTTAAGTCATCATTGTGCCTTTTGTATTTATTTCCGATGCAATTTCTGTGTTTCATCGTCAATAAGAAGGTCCAAGGGATACAGTAAACCTGAAGTGAAGCATCGGAATCTATAACTAGTGTCACACGAATGGTTCATAACATAGAGATTAAGAAGAGTCAGTCTTCTTGTACTTAAGTCGGCATTGTGCTTTTTCTATTTAATTAAGATGCAATTTCTGTGTTTCATCGTCAAAAAGAAGGTCAGAGGGATACAGTAAACCTGAAGTGAAGCATCGGAATCTATAACTAGTGTCACAGGAATGGTTCAAAACATAGACAGTAGGAAGAGTCAGTCGTCTTGTACTTAAGTCGGCATTGTGCCTTTTCTATTTAATTCCGATGCAATTTCTGTGTTTCATCGTCAATAAGTATGTCCAAGGGATACAGTAAACCTGAGGTGAAGTATCGGAATCTATAACTAGTGTCACAGGAATGGTTCAAAACATAGACAGTTGGAAGAACCAGTCTTGTTGTACTTAAGTCGGCATTGTGCTTTTTCTATTTAATTCCGATGCAATTTCTGTGTTTCATCGTCTATAAGAAGGTTAGAGGGATACAGTAAACCTGAAGTGAAGCATCGGAATCTATAACTAGTGTCACTGGAATGGTTCTAACATAGACAGAAAGAACGGTCAGTCTTCTTGTACTTAAGTCAGCATTGTGCCTTTTGCATTTAATTCCGATGCAATTTCTGTGTTTCATCGTTAATAAGAAGGTCCAAGGGATACAGTAAACCTGAAGTGAAGCATCGTAATCTATAACTAGTGTCACAGAAATGGTTCAAAACATAGACAGTAAGAAGAGTCAGTCTTCTTGTACTTAAGTCGGCATTGTGCCTTTTGTATTTAATTCCGATACAACGTCTGTGTTTCATCGTCAATAAGAAGGTCAGAGGGATACAGTAAATCTGAAGTGAAGCATCGGAATCTATAACTAGTGTCACAGGAATGGTTCAAAACAGTCAGTTAGAAGAGTCAGTCTTCCTGTAATTAAGTCGGATTTTTGCATTTTGTATCTAATTCCGATGCAATATCTGTGTTTCATCGTCAATAAGAAGGTCCAAGGGATACAGTAAACGTGAAGTGAAGCATCGGAATCCATAACTAGTGTCACAGGAATGGTTTAAAACATAGGCAGTAAGAAGAGTCAGTCTTCTTGTACTCAAGTCGGCATTGTGCCTTTTCTATTAATTTCCGATGCAATTTCTGTGGTTCATCGTCAAAAAGAAGGTCAGAGGAATAGAGTAAACCTGAAGTGAATTATCGGAATCTATAACTAGTGTCACAGGAACGGTTCAAAACATTGACAGTAGGAAGAGTCAGCCTTCTTGTACTTCAGTCGGCATTGTGCCTTTTGTATTTAATTCCGATGCACTATCTGTGTTCCATCGTCATTAAGAAGATCCAAGGGATACAGTTAACCTGAAATGAAGCATCGGAATCTATAACGTGTCACAGGAATCATTCAAAACATAGCCAGTAAGAAGAGTCAGTCTTCTTGTATTTAAGTCTGCATTGTGCCTCTTCTATTTAATTCCGATGCAATTTCTGTGTTTCATCGTCAATAAGAAGGTCCTAGGGATAGAGTAAACCTGAAGTGAAAAATCAGAATCTATAACTAGTGTCTCAGGAATGGTTCAAATCATAGTCAGTAATAAGTGTCAGTCTTCTTGTACTTAAGTCGGCATTGTGCCTTTTGTATTTAATTCCGATGCAATTTCTGTGTTTCATCGTCAATACGAAGGTCCAAGGTATACAGTAAACCTGAAGTGAAGCATCGGAATCTATAACTAGTGTCACAGGAATGGTTCAAAACATAGACAGTAGGAGGAGTCAGTCTTCTTGTACTTATGTCGGCATTGTGCCTTTTCTATTTATTTCCGATGCAATTTCTGTGTTTCATCGTCAAAAAGAAAATCAGAGGGATACAGTTAACCTGAAGTGAAGCATCGGAATCTATAACTAGTGTCACAGGAATGGTTCAAAATATAGTCAGTAAGAAGAGTCAGTCTTCTTGTACTTATGTTGGCATTGTGCCTTTTGTGTTTTTATTCCGATGCAATTTCTGTGTTTCATCGTCAATAAGATGGTCAGAGGGATACCGTAAACCTGAAGTGAAGCATCGGAATTTATAACTAGTGTCACAGGAATAGTTCAAAACAGTCAGTAAGAAGAGTCAGTCTTCTTGTACTTATGTCGGCATTGTGCATTTTGTATTTAATTCCGATGCAATTTCTGTGTTTCATCGTCAATAAGAAGGTCCAAGGGATACAGTAAACCTGAAGTGATGCATTGGAATCTATAACTAGTGTCACAGGAATGTGTCAAAACATAGACAGTAAGAAGAGTCAGTCTTCTTGTACTTAAGTCGGCATTGTGCCTTTTGTATTTAATTCCGATGCAATTTCTGTGTTTCATCGTCAAAAAGAAGGTCAGAGGGATACAGAAAACCTTAAGTGAAGCATCGGAATCTATAACTAGTGTCACAGGAATGGTTCAAAACATAGACAGTAGGAACAGTCAGTCTTCTTGTACTTAAGTCGGCATTGCGCATTTTCTATTTAGTTCCGATGCAATTTCTGTGTTTCATCGTCAATAAGTAGGTCCAAGGAATACACTAAACCTGAGGTGGAGCATCGGAATCTAAAACTAGTGTCACAGGAATGGATCAAAACAAAGAACAGTAGGAAGAACCAGTCTTCTTGTACTTAAGTCGGCATTGTTCTTTTTCTATTCAATTCCGATGCAATGTCTGTGTTTCATCGTCTATATGAAAGTCAGAGGGATACAGTAAACCTGAAGTGAAGCATCGGAATCTATAACTAGTGTCACTGGATTGGTTCTAACATAGACAGTAAGAAGGGTCAGTCTTCTTGTACTTAAGTCGGCATTGTGCCTTTTGTATTTATTTCGGATGCAATTTCTGTGTTTCATCGTCAATAAGAAGGTCCTAGGGATACAGTAAACCTGAAGTGAACCATCGGAATCTATAACTAGTGTCACAGGAATGGTTCAAAACATAGACAGTAAGAAGAGTCAGTCTTCTTGTACTTAAGTCGGCATTGTGCCTTTTGTATTTAAATCCGATACTACTTCTGTGTTTCGTCGTCAATAAGAAGGTCAGAGGGATACAGTAAATCCGACGTGAAGCATCGGAATCTATAACTAGTGTCACAGGATTTGTTCAAACATAGACAGTAGGAAGAGTCAGCCTTCTTGAAATTAAGTCGACATTGTGCCTTTTCTATTTAATTCCGATGCAATCTCTGTGTTTCATCGTCAATAAGTAGGTCCAAGGGATACAGTAAACTTGAGGTGAAGCATCGGAATCTACAACTAGTGTCACAGGAATGGTTCAAAACATAGACAGTAGGAAGAACCAGTCTTCTTGTACTTAAGTCGGAGTTGTGCTTTTTCTATTTAATTCCGATGCAATTTCTGTGTTTCATCGTCTATAAGAAGGTCAGAGGGATACAGTAAACCTGAAGTGAAGCATCGGAATCTATAACTAGTGTCACTGGATTGGTTCTAACATAGGCAGTAAGAAGGGTCAGTCTTCTTGTACTTAAGTCGTCATTGTGCCTTTTGTATTTAATTCCGATGCAATTTCTGTGTTTCATCGTCAATAAGACGGTCCAAGGGATACAGTGAACCTCAAGTGAAGCATCGGAAACTATAACTAGTGTCACAGAAATGGTTCAAAACATAGACAGTAGGAAGAGTCAGTCTTCTTGTACTTATGTTGGCATTGTGCCTTTTGTATTTTTATTCCGATACAATTTCTGTGTTTCATCGTCAATAAGAAGGTCAGAGGGATAGAGTAAACCCGAAGTGAATAATCGGAATCTATAACTAGTGTCACAGGAATGGTTTAAATCATAGAGATTATGATGAGTCAGTCTTCTTGTACTTAAGTCGGCATTGTGCCTATTCTATCAAATTCCAATGCAATTTCTGTATTTCGTCGCAAATAAGAAGGTCCAAAGGATACAGTAAACCTGAAGTGAAGCATCGGAATCTATAACTAATGTCACAGGAATCGTTCAAAACATAGACAGTAGGAAGTGTCAGTCTTCTTGTACTTAAGTCGGCATTGTGCCGTTTGTATTTAGTTCCGATGCAATTTCTGTGTTTCATCGTCAATAAGAAGGTCCTAGAGATATAGTAAACCTGAAGTGAAGCATCGGAATCTATAACTAGTGTCACAGGAATGGTTCAAAACATAGTCAGTAAGAAGTGTCAATCTTCTTGTACTTAAGTCGGCATTCTGCCTTTTGTATTTAATTCCGATGCAATTTCTGTGTTTCATCGTCAATACGAAGATCCAAGAGATACAGTAAACCTGAAGTGAAGCATCGGAATCTGTAACTAGTGTCACAGGAATGGTTCAAAACATAGTCAGTAAGAAGAGTCAGTCTTCTTGTACTTATGTTGGCATTGTGCCTTTTGTGTTTAATTCCGATGCAATTTCTGTGTTTCAACGTCAATATGAAGGTCAGAGGGATACAGTAAACCTGAAGTGAAGCATCGGAATCTATAACTAGTGTCACAGGAATGGTTCAAAACAGTCAGTAAGAAGAGTCAGTCTTCTTGTACTTAAGTCGGCATTTTGCATTTTGTATTTAATTCCGATGCATTTTCTGTGTTTCATCGTCAATAAGATGGTCCAAGGGATACAGTAAACCTGAAGTGAAGCATCGAAATCTATAACTAGTGTCACAGGAATGGTTCAAAACATAGACAGTAGGAAGAGTCAGTCTTCTAGTACTTAAGTCGGCATTGTGCCTTTTCTATTTACTTCCGATGCAATTTCTGTGTTTCATCGTCAAAAAGAAGGGCAGAGGGATACAGTAAACCTGAAGTGAAGCATCGGAATGTATAACTAGTGTCACAGGAATGGTTCAAAACATAGTCAGTAAGAAGAGTCAGTCTTCTTGTACTTATGTTGGCATTGTGCCTTTTTTATTTAATTCCGATGCAATTTGTGTGTTTCATCGTCAATAAGTAGGTCCAAGGGATACGGTAAACCTGAAGTTAAGCATCGGAATCTATAACTAGTGTCACTGGAATGGTTCTAACATAGACAGTAAGAAGGGTCAGACTTCTTGTTCTTAAGTCGGCATTGTGCCTTTTATATTTTTATTCCGATGCAATTTCTTTGTTTCATCGTCAATTAGAAGGTCCGAGGGATACAGTAAAAATGAAGTAAAGCATCGGAATCTATAACTAGTGTCACAGGAATGGTTCAATACTTAGACAGTAGGAAGAGTCAGTCTTCTTGTACTTTAGTCGGCATTGTGCCATTTCTATTTAATTCCGATGCAATTTCTGTATTTCATCGTCAAAAAGAGGGTCAGAGGGATACAGTAAACCTGAAGTGAAGCATCGGAATCTATAACTAGTGTCACAGGATTGGTTCAAATCATAGACAGTAGGAAGAGTCAGTCTTCTTGTACTTAAGTCGGCATTGTGCCTTTTCTATTTATTTCCGATGCAATTTCTGTGTTTCATCGTCAATAAGTAGGTCCAAGGGATACAGTAAACCTGAGGTGAAGCATCGGAATCTATAACTAGTGTCACAGGAATTGGTCAAAACATAGACAGTAGGAAGAACCAGTCTTTTGTACTTAAGACGGCATTGTGCTTTTTCTATTTAATTCCGATGCAACTTCTGTGTTTCATCGTCTATAAGAAGGTCAGAGGGATATAGTAAACCTGAAGTGAAGCATCGGAATCTATAACTAGTGTCACTGGATTGGTTCTAACATAGACAGTAAGAAGGGTCAGTCTTCTTGTACTTACGAAGGCATTGTCCGTTTTGTATTTAATTCCGATGCAATTTCTGTGTTTCATCGTCAATAAGAAGGTCCAAGGGACACAGTAAACCTGAAGTGAAGCATTGGAATCTATAAATAGTGTCACAGGAATGGTTCAAAACATAGGCAGTAAGAAAAGTCAGTCTTCTTGTACTTAAGTCGGCATTGTGCCTTTTGTATTTAATTCCGCTCCAACTTCTGTGCTTCATCGTCAATAAGAAGGTCGGAGGAATACAGTAAATCTGAAGTGAAGCATCGGAATCTATAACTTGTGTCACAGGAATGGTTGAAAACAGTCCGTAAGAGGAGTCAGTCTTCTTGTAATTAAGTCGGCATTGTGCCTTTTGTATTTAATTCCGATGCAATATTTGTTTTTCATCGTGAACAAGAAGGTCCAAGGGATACAGTAAACGTGAAGTGAAGCATCGGAATCCATAACTAGTGTCACAGGAATGGTTCAAAACATAGACAGTAAGAAGAGTCAGTCTTCTTGTACTTAAGTCTGCATTGTGCCTCTTCTATTTAATTCCGATGCAACATCTGTGTTTCATCGCCAAAAAGAAGGTCAGAGGGATAGAGTAAACCCGAAGTGAATAATCGGAACATATAACTAGTGTCACAGGAATGGTTCAAAACATAGACAGTAGGAAGAGTCAGCCTTCTTGTACTTGAGTCGGCATTGTGACTTTTGTATTTAATTCCGATGCACTATCTGTGTTCCATCGTCAATAAGAAGATCCAAGGGATACAGTAAACCTGAAATGAAGCATCGGAATCAATAACTGGTGTCACAGGTTTAGTTCAAAACATATACAGTAGGAAGATTCAGTCTACATGTACTTAAGTCATCATTGTGCCTTTTGTATTTATTTCCGATGCAATTTCTGTGTTTCATCGTCAATAAATAGGTCAGAGGGATACAGTAAACCTGAAGTGAAGCATCGGAATCTATAACTAGTGTCACAGGAATGGTTCAAAACATAGTCAGTAAGAAGAGTCAGTCCTCCTGTACTTAAGTCGGCATTGGGCCTTTTGTATTTAATTCCGATGCAATTTCTGTGTCTCATCGTCAATAAGAAGGTCAGAGGGATACAGTGAACCAGCGGTGAAGCAGTGGAATCTATAACAAGTGTCACAGGAATGGTTCAAAGCATAGCCAGTAGGAAGTGTCAGTCTTCCTTTACTTAAATCGGCATTGTGCCAATTCTATTTAAATCCGATGCAATTTCCGTGTTTCGTCGCCAATAAGAATGTCCAAAGGATACAGTGGACCTGAAGTGAAGCATCCGAATCCATAACTAATGTCACAGGAATCGTTCAAAATCATAGACAGTTGGAAGAGTCAGTCTTCTTGTACGTAAGTCGGCATTGTGCCTTTTGTATTTAGTTCCGATGCAATTTCTGTGTTTCATCATCAATACGAAGGTCCTAGGGATACAGTAAACCTGAAGTGAAGGATCGGAATATACAACTAGAGTCACAGGAATGGTTCAAAACATAGTCAGTAAGAATAGTCAGTCTTCTTGTACTTAAGTCGGCATTGTGCCTTTTGTATTTAATTCCGATGCAATTTCTGTGTTTCATCGTATATAAGAAGGTAGAGGGATACAGCAAACCTGAAGTGAAGCATCGGAATCTATAACTAATGTCACAGGAAACGTTCAAAACATAGACAGTAGGAAGAGTCAGTCTTCTTGTACTTAAGCCGGCATTGTGCCTTTTGTATTTAGTTCCGATGCAATTTCTGTGTTTCATCGTCAATAAGAAGGTCCTAGAGATATAGTAAACCTGAAGTGAAGCATCGGAATCTATAACTAGTGTCACAGGAATGGTTCAAAACATAGTCAGTAAGAAGTGTCAATCTTCTTGTACTTAAGTCGGCATTCTGCCTTTTGTATTTAATTCCGATGCAATTTCTGTGTTTCATCGTCAATACGAAGATCCAAGAGATACAGTAAACCTGAAGTGAAGCATCGGAATCTGTAACTAGTGTCACAGGAATGGTTCAAAACATAGTCAGTAAGAAGAGTCAGTCTTCTTGTACTTATGTTGGCATTGTGGCTTTTGTATTTAATTCCGATGCAATTTCTGTGTTTCAACGTCAATATGAATGTCAGAGGGATACAGCAAACCTGAAGTGAAGCATCGGAATCTATAACTAGTGTCACAGGAATGGTTCAAAACAGTCAGTAAGAAGAGTCAGTCTTCTTGTACTTATGTTGGCATTGTGCCTTTTGTATTTAATTCCGATGCAATTTCTGTGTTTCATCGTCAATACGAAGGTCATAGGGATACAGTAAACCTGAAGTGAAGCATCGGAATCTATAACTAGTGTCACAGGAATGGTTCAAAACAGTCAGTAAGAAGAGACAGTCTTCTTGTACTTAAGTCGGCATTGTGCATTTTGTATTTAATTCCGATGCATTTTCTGTGTTTCATCGTCAATAAGATGGTCCAGGGGATACAGTAAACCTGAAGTGAAGCATCGAAATCTATAACTAGTGTCACAGGAATGGTTCAAAACATAGACAGTAGGAAGAGTCAGTCTTCTAGTACTTAAGTCGGCATTGTGCCTTTTCCATTTACTTCCGATGCATTTTCTGTGTTTCATCGTCAAAAAGAAGGTCAGAGGGATACAGTAACCCTGAAGTGAGGCATCGGAATGTATAAGTAGTGTCACAGGAATGGTTCAAAACATAGTCAGAAAGAAGAGTCAGTCTTCTTGTACTTATGTTGTCATTGTGCCTTTTGTATTTACTTCCGATGCAATCCTGTGTTTCATCGTCAATACGAAGGTCATTGGGATACAGTAAACCTGAAGTGAAGCATCGGAATCTATAACTAGTGTCACAGGAATGGTTCAAAATAGTCAGTAAGAAGAGACAGTCTTCTTGTACTTAAGTCGGCATTGTGCATTTTGTATTTAATTCCAATGCAATTTCTGTGTTTCATCGTCAATAAGAAGGTCCAAGGGATACAGTAAACCTGAAGTGAAGCATCGGAATCTATTACTAGTGTCACAGGAATGGTTCAAAACATAGACAGTAAGAAGAGTCAGTCTTCTTGTACTTATGTTGGCATTGTGCCTTTTGTATTTACTTCCGATGCAATTTCTGTGTTTCATCGTCAAAATGAAGGTACGAGGGATACAGTAAACATAAAGTGAAGCATCGGAATCTATAACTAGTGTCACAGGAATGGTTCAAAACATAGACAGTAGGAAGAGTCAGTCTTCTTGTAATTAAGTCGGCAGTGTGCCTTTTTTATTTAATTCCGATGCAATTTCTGTGTTTCATCGTCAATAAGTAGGTCCAAGGGATACGGTAAACCTGAAGTGAAGTTTCGGAATCTATAACTAGTGTCACTGGAATGGTTCCAACATAGACAGTAAGAAGGGTTAGTCTTCTTGTTCTTAAGTCGGCATTGTGCCTTTTGTATTTAATTCCGATGCAATTTCTGTGTTTCACCGTCAATAAGAAGGTCCAAGGGATACAGTAAAAATGAAGTAAAGCATCGGAATCCATAACTAGTGTCACAGGAATGGTTCACAACATAGACAGTATGAAGAACCAGTCTTCTTGTACTTAAGTCGGCATTGTGCTTATTCTATTTAATTCCGATGCAATTTCTGTGTTTCATCGTCTATAGGAAGGTCAGAGGGATACAATAAACCAGAAGTGTAGCATCGGAATCTATAACTAGTGACTCTGGAATGGTTCTAACATAGACAGTAAGAAGGGTCAGTCTTCTAGTACTTAAGTCGGCATTGTGCCTTTTGTATTTAATTCCGATGCAATTGCTGTGTTTCATCGTCAATAGGAAGGTCCAAGGGATACAGTAAACCTGAAGTGAAGCGTCGGAATCTATAACTAGTGTCACAGGAATGGTTCAAAACATAGACAGTAAGAAGAGTCAGCCTTCTTGTACTTAAGTCGGCATTGTGCCTTTTGTATTTAATTCCGATCCAACTTCTGTGTTTCATCGTCAATAAGAAGGTCAGAGGGATACAGTAAATCTGAAGTGAAGCATCGGAATCTATAACTAGTGTCACAGGAATGGTTCAAAACAGTCAGTAAGGAGAGTCAGTCTCCTTGTAATTAAGTCGGCATTGTGCCTTTTGTATTTAATTCCGATGCAATATCTGTGTTTCATCGTCAATAAGAAGGTCCAAGGGATACAGTAAACGTGAAGTGAAGCATCGGAATCCATAACTAGTGTCACAGGAATGGTTCAAAACATAGATAGTAAGAAGAGTCAGTCTTCTTGTACTTAAGTCGGCATTGTGCATTTTCTATTTAATTCCGATGCAATTTCTGTGTTTCATCGTCAAAATGAAGGTCAGTGGGATAGAGTAAAGCTGAAGTGAATAATCGGAATCCATAACTAGTGTCTCAGGAACGGTTCAAACCATAGACAGTAGTAACACTCAGCCTTCTTGTACTTGAGTCGGCATTGTGCCTTTTCTATTAAATTCCGATGCAATTTCTGTGTTTCGTCGTCAAAAAGGAGGTCAGAGGGGTACAGTAAACCTGAAGTGAAGCATCGGAATCTATAACTAGTGTCACAGGAATGGTTCAAAACATAGACAGTAGAAAGAGTCATTCTTCTTGTACTGAAGTCGGCATTGTGCCTTTTCTATTTAATTCCGATGGAATTTCTGTGTTTCATCGTCAAAAAAAAGGTCAGAGGGATACAGTAAACCTGAAGTGAAGCATCGGAATCTATAACTAGTGTCACAGGAATGGTTCAAAGCATAGACAGTAGGAAGAGTCAGTCTTCTTGTACTTAAGTCGGCATTGTGCCTCTTCTATTTAATTCCGATGCAATTTCTGTGTTTCATCGTCAATAAGTAGGTCCAAGGGATACGGTAAACCTGAGGTGAAGCATCGGAATCTATAACTAGTGTCACAGGAATGGTTCAAAACATAGACAGTAGGAAGAGTCATTCTTCTTGTACTTAAGTCGGCATTGTGCCTTTTGTATTTAATTCCGATGCAATTTCTGTGTTTCATCGTCAATAAGAAGGTCCAAGGGATACAGTAATAAGGAAGTGAAGCATCGGAATCTATAACTAGTGTCACAGGAATGGTTCAAAGCATAGACAGTATGAAGAACCAGTCTTCTTGTACTTAAGTCGGCATTGTGCTTATTCTATTTAATTCCGATGCAATTTCGGTGTTTCATCTTCTATAAGAGGGTCAGAGGGATACAGTAAACCAGAAGTGAAGCATCAGAATCTATAACTAGTGTCACTGGAATTGTTCTAACGTAGTCAGTAAGAAGGGTCAGTCTTCTTGTACTTAAGTCAGCATTGTGCCTTTTGTATTTAATTCCGATGCAATTTCTGTGTTTCATCGTCAATAAGAAGGTCAGAGGGATACAGTAAATCTGAAGTGAAGCATCGGAATCTATAACTAGTGTCACAGGAATGGTTCAAAACAGTCAGTAAGGAGAGTCAGTCTTCTTATAATTAAGTCGGCATTGTGCCTTTTGTATTTAATTCCGATGCAATATCTGTGTTTCATCGTCAATAAGAAGGTATAAGGGATACAGTAAACGTGAAGTGAAGCATCGGAATCTATAACTAGTGTCACAGGAATGGTTCAAAACATAGACAGTAAGGAGAGTCAGTCTTCTTGTACTTAAGTCGGCATTGGGCCTTTTCTATTTAATTCCGATGCAATTTCTGTGTCTCATCGTCAAAAAGAAGGTCAGTGGGATAGAGTAAACCTGAAGTGCATAATCGGAATCTATAACTAGTGTCACAGGAACGGTTCAAACCATAGACAGTAGAAAGAGTCAGCCTTCTTGTACTTGAGTCGCATTGTGATTTTTCTATTTAATTCCGATGCAATTTCTGTGTTTCATCGTCAATAAGAAGGACAGAGGGATACAGTAAACCTGAAGTGAAGCATCGGAATCTATAACTAGTGTCACTGGAATGGTTCTAACATAGACAGTAAGTAGCTTCAGTCTTCTTGTACTTAAGTCGGCATTGTGCCCTTTGTATTTAATTCCGATGCAATTTCTGTGTTTCATCGTCAATAAGAAGGTCCAAGGGATACAGTAAAAATGAAGTGAAGCATCGGAATCTATAACTAGTGTCACAGGAATGGTTCAAAACATAGACAGTATGAAGAACCAGTTTTCTTGTACTTAAGTCGTTATTGTGCCTATTCTATTCAATTACGATGCAATTTCTGTGTTTCATCGTCTATAAGATGGTCAGAGGGATACAGTGAACCAGACGTGAGGCATCGGAATCTATAACTATTGTCACTGGAATGGTTCTAACATAGACAGTAAGAAGGGTCAGTCTTCTAGTACTTAAGTCGGCATTGTGCCTTTTGTATTTAATTCCGATGCAATTTCTGTGTTCCATCGTCAATAAGAAAGTCCAAGGGATACAGTAAACCTGAAGTGAAGCATCGGATTCTATAACTAGTGTCACAGGAATGGTTCAAAACATAGACAGTAAGAAGAGTCAGTCTTCTTGTACTTAAGTCGGCATTGTGCCTTTTGTATTTAATTCCGATCCAACTTCTGTGTTTCATCGTCAATAAGAAGGTCAGAGGGATACAGTAAATCTGAAGTGAAGCATCGGAATCTATAACTAGTGTCACAGGAATGGTTCAAAACAGTCAGTAAGGAGAGTCAGTCTCCTTGTAATTAAGTCGGCATTGTGCCTTTTGTATTTAATTCCGATGCAATATCTGTGTTTCATCGTCAATAAGAAGGTCCAAGGGATACAGTAAACGTGAAGTGAAGCATCGGAATCCATAACTAGTGTCACAGGAATGGTTCAAAACATAGACAGTAAGAAGAGTCAGTCTTCTTGTACTTAAGTCGGCATTGTGCATTTTCTATTTAATTCCGATGCAATTTCTGTGTTTCATCGTCAATAAGTAAATCAGAGGGATACAGTAAACCTGAAGTGAAGCATCCGAATCTACAACTAGTGTCACAGGAATGGTTCAAAACATAGTCAGTAAGAATAGTCAGTCTTCTTGTACTTAAGTCGGCATTGTGCCTTTTCTATTTAATTCCGATGCAATTTTCTGTGTTTCATCGTCAAAAAGAAGGTCAGAGGGATACAGTAAACCTGAAGTGAAGCATCGGAATCTATAACTAGTGTCACGGGAATGGTTCAAAACAGTCAGTAAGAAGTGTCAGTCTTCTTGTACTTAAGTCGGCATTGTGCATTTTGTATTTAATTCCGATGCTATTTCTGTGTTTCATCGTCAAAAAGATGGTCCAAGGGATACAGTAAACCTGAAGTGAAGCATCGGAATCTATAACTAGTGTCACAGGAACGGTTCAAAACATAGACAGTAAGAAGAGTCAGTCTTCTTGTACTTAAGTCGGCATTGTGCCTTTTCTATTTAATTCCGATGCAATTTCTGTGTTTCATCGTCAATATGTAGGTCCAAGGGATACAGTAAACCTCAAGTAAAGCATAGGAATCTATAACTAGTGTCACAGGAATGGTTCAAAACATAGACAGTAGGAAGAGTCAGTCTTCTTGTACTTAAGTCGGCATTGTGCCTTTTCTATTAAATTCCGATGCAATTTCTGTGTTTCGTCGTCAAAAGAAGGTCAGAGGGGTACAGTAAACCTGAAGTGAAGCATCGGAATCTATAACTAGTGTCACAGGAATGGTTCAAAACATAGACAGTAGAAAGAGTCATTCTTCTTGTACTGAAGTCGGCATTGTGCCTTTTCTATTTAATTCCGATGGAATTTCTGTGTTTCATCGTCAAAAACAAAGGTCAGAGGGATACAGTAAACCTGAAGTGAAGCATCGGAATCTATAACTAGTGTCACAGGAATGGTTCAAAACATAGACAGTAGGAAGAGTCACTCTTCTTGTACTTAAGTCGGCATTGTGCCTCTTCTATTTAATTCCGATGCAATTTCTGTGTTTCATCGTCAATAAGTAGGTCCAAGGGATACGGTAAACCTGAGGTGAAGCATCGGAATCTATAACTAGTGTCACAGGAATGGTTCAAAACATAGACAGTAGGAAGCATCACTCCTCTTGTACTTAAGTCGGCATTGTGCCTTTTGTATTTAATTCCGATGCAATTTCTGTGTTTCATCGTCAATAAGAAGGTCAAAGGGATACAGTAAAAATGAAGTGAAGCATCGGAATCTATAACTAGTGTCACAGGAATGGTTCAAAACATAGACAGTATGAAGAACCAGTCTTCTTGTAATTAAGTCGGCATTGTGCTTATTCTATTTAATTCCGATGCAATTTCGGTGTTTCATCTTCTATAAGAAGGTCAGAGGGATACAGTAAACCAGAAGTGAAGCATCAGAATCTATAACTAGTGTCACTGGAATTGTTCTAACGTAGTCAGTAAGAAGGGTCAGTCTTCTTGTACTTAAGTCAGCATTGTGCCTTTTGTATTTAATTCCGATGCAATTTCTGTGTTTCATCGTCAATAAGGAGGTCCAAATAATACAGTAAACCTGAAGTGAAGCATCGGAATCTATAACTAGTGTCACAGGAATGGTTCAAGACATAGACAGCAAGAAGAGTCAGTCTTCTTGTACTTAAGTCAGCATTGTGCCTTTTGTATTTAATTCCGATCCAACTTCTGTGCTTCATCGTCAATAAGTAGGTCAGAGGGATACAGTAAATCTGAAGTGAAGCATCGGAATCTATAACTAGTGTCACAGGAATGGTTCAAAACAGTCAGTAAGGAGAGTCAGTCTCCTTGTAATTAAGTCGGCATTGTGCCTTTTGTATTTAATTCCGATGCAATATCTGTGTTTCATCGTCAATAAGAAGGTCCAAGGGATACAGTAAACGTGAAGTGAAGCATCGGAATCCATAACTAGTGTCACAGGAATGGTTCAAAACATAGACAGTAAGAAGAGTCAGTCTTCTTGTACTTAAGTCGGCAATGTGCATTTTCTATTTAATTCCGATGCAATTTCTGTGTTTCATCGTCAATAAGGAAATCAGAGGGATACAGTAAACCTGAAGTGAAGCATCCGAATCTACAACTAGTGTCACAGGAATGGTTCAAAACATAGTCAGTAAGAATAGTCAGTCTTCTTGTACTTAAGTCGGCATTGTGCCTTTTCTATTTAATTCCGATGCAAATTTCTGTGTTTCATCGTCAAAAAGAAGGTCAGAGGGATACAGTAAACCTGAAGTGAAGCATCGGAATCTATAACTAGTGTCACGGGAATTGTTCAAAACAGTCAGTAAGAAGTGTCAGTCTTCTTGTACTTAAGACGGCATTGTGCATTTTGTATTTAATTCCGATGCTATTTCTGTGTTTCATCGTCAAAAAGATGGTCCAAGGGATACAGTAAACCTCAAGTAAAGCATAGGAATCTATAACTAGTGTCACAGGAATGGTTCAAAACGTAGACAGTATGAAGAACCAGTCTTCTTGTACTTAAGTCGGCATTGTGCTTATTCTATTTAGTTCCGATGCAATTTCGGTGTTTCATCTTCTATAAGAAGGTCAGAGGGATACAGTAAACCAGAAGTGAAGCATCAGAATCTATAACTAGTGTCACTGGAATTGTTCTAACGTAGTCAGTAAGAAGGGTCAGTCTTCTTGTACTTAAGTCAGCATTGTGCCTTTTGTATTTAATTCCGATGCAATTTCTGTGTTTCATCGTCAATAAGGAGGTCCAAGGAATACAGTAAACCTGAAGTGAAGCATCGGAATCTATAACTAGTGTCACAGGAATGGTTCAAGACATAGACAGCAAGAAGAGTCAGTCTTCTTGTACTTAAGTCAGCATTGTGCCTTTTGTATTTAATTCCGATCCAACTTCTGTGCTTCATCGTCAATAAGAAGGTCAGAGGGATACAGTAAATCTGAAGTGAAGCATCGGAATCTATAACTAGTGTCACAGGAATGGTTCAAATCAGTCAGTAAGGAGAGTCAGTCTTCTTGTAATTAAGTCGGCATTGTGCCTTTTGTATTTAATTCCGATGCAATATATGTGTTTCATCGTCAATAAGAAGGTCCAAGGGATACAGTAAACGTGAAGTGAAGCATCGGAATCTATAACTAGTGTCACAGGAATGGTTCAAAACATAGGCAGTAAGGAGGGTCAGTCTTCTTGTACTTAAGTCGGCATTGTGCCTTTTCTATTTAATTCCGATGCGATTTCTGTGTTTCATCATCGAAAAGGAGGTCAGTGGGATAGAGTAAACCTGAAGTGCATAATCGGAATCTATAACTAGTGTCACAGGAACGGTTCAAACCATAGACAGTAGGAAGAGTCAGCCTTCTGGTACTTGAGTCGGCATTGTGCCTTTTCTATTTAATTCCGATGCAATTTCTGTGTTTCATCGTCAATAAGAAGGACAGAGGGATACAAAAACCTGAAGTGAAGCATCGGAATCTATAACTAGTGTCACTGGAATGGTTTCAACATAGACAGTAAGTAGCTTCGGTCTTCTTGTACTTAAGTCGGCATTGTGCCCTTTGTATTTAATTCCGATGCAATTTCTGTGTTTCATCGTCAATAAGAAGGTCCAAGGGATACAGTAAAAATGAAGTGAAGCATCGGAATCTATAACTAGTGTCACAGGAATGGTTCAAAACATAGACAGTATGAAGAACCAGTTTTCTTGTACTTAAGTCGTTATTGTGCTTATTCTATTTAATTACGATGCAATTTCTGTGTTTCATCGTCTATAAGATGGTCAGAGGGATACAGTAAACCAGAAGTGAAGCATCGGAATCTATAACTATTGTCACTGGAATGGTTCTAACATAGACAGTAAGAAGGGTCAGTCTTCTAGTACTTAAGTCGGCATTGTGCCTTTTGTATTTAATTCCGATGCAATTTCTGTGTTTCATCGTCAATAAGAAAGTCCAAGGGATACAGTAAACCTGAAGTGAAGCATCGGATTCTATAACTAGTGTCACAGGAATGGTTCAAAATATAGACAGTATGAAGAACCAGTCTTCTTGTACTTAAGTCGGCATTGTGCTTATTCTATTTCATTCCCATGCAATTTCTGTGTTTCATCTTCTATAAGAAGGTCAGAGGGATACAGTAAACCAGAAGTGAAGCGTCAGAATCTATAACTAGTGTCACTGGAATTGTTCTAACGTAGTCAGTAAGAAGGGTCAGTCTTCTTGTACTTAAGTCAGCATTGTGCCTTTTGTATTTAATTCCGATGCAATTTCTGTGTTTCATCGTCAATAAGGAGGTCCAAGGAATACAGTAAACCTGAAGTGAAGCATCGTAATCTATAACTAGTGTCACAGGAATGGTTCAAGACATAGACAATAAGAAGAGTCAGTCTTCTTGTACTTAAGTCAGCATTGTGCCTTTTGTATTTAATTCCGATCCAACTTCTGTGTTTCATCGTCAATAAGGAGGTCAGAGGGATACAGTAAATCTGAAGTGAAGCATCGGAATCTATAACTAGTGTCACAGGAATGGTTCAAAACAGTCAGTAAGGAGAGTCAGTCTTCTTGTAATTAAGTCGGCATTGTGCCTTTTGTATTTAATTCCGATGCAATATCTGTGTTTCATCGTCAATAAGAAGGTCCAAGGGATACAGTAAACGTGAAGTGAAGCATCGGAATCTATAACTAGTGTCACAGGAATGGTTCAAAACATAGACAGTAAGGAGAGTCAGTCTTCTTGTACTTAAGTCGGCATTGTGCCTTTTCTATTTAATTCCGATGCAATTTCTGTGTCTCATCGTCAAAAAGAAGGTCAGTGGGATAGAGTAAACCTGAAGTGCATAATCGGAATCTATAACTAGTGTCACAGGAACGGTTCAAACCATAGACAGTAGAAAGAGTCAGCCTTCTTGTACTTGAGTCGCATTGTGATTTTTCTATTTAATTCCGATGCAATTTCTGTGTTTCATCGTCAATAAGAAGGACAGAGGGATACAGTAAACCTGAAGTGAAGCATCGGAATCTATAACTAGTGTCACTGGAATGGTTCTAACATAGACAGTAAGTAGCTTCAGTCTTCTTGTACTTAAGTCGGCATTGTGCCCTTTGTATTTAATTCCGATGCAATTTGTGTGTTTCATCGTCAATAAGAAGGTCCAAGGGATACAGTAAAAATGAAGTGAAGCATCGGAATCTATAACTAGTGTCACAGGAATGGTTCAAAACATAGACAGTATGAAGAACCAGTTTTCTTGTACTTAAGTCGTTATTGTGCCTATTCTATTTAATTACGATGCAATTTCTGTGTTTCATCGTCTATAAGATGGTCAGAGGGATACAGTGAACCAGAAGTGAAGCATCGGAATCTATAACTATTGTCACTGGAATGGTTCTAACATAGACAGTAAGAAGGGTCAGTCTTCTAGTACTTAAGTCGGCATTGTGCCTTTTGTATTTAATTCCGATGCAATTTCTGTGTTCCATCGTCAATAAGAAAGTCCAAGAAATACAGTAAACCTGAAGTGAAGCATCGGATTCTATAACTAGTGTCACAGGAATGGTTCAAAACATAGACAGTAAGAAGAGTCAGTCTTCTTGTACTTAAGTCGGCATTGTGCCTTTTGTATTTAATTCCGATCCAACTTCTGTGTTTCATCGTCAATAAGAAGGTCAGAGGGATACAGTAAATCTGAAGTGAAGCATCGGAATCTATAACTAGTGTCACAGGAATGGTTCAAAACAGTCAGTAAGGAGAGTCAGTCTCCTTGTAATTAAGTCGGCATTGTGCCTTTTGTATTTAATTCCGATGCAATATCTGTGTTTCATCGTCAATAAGAAGGTCCGAGGGATACAGTAAACGTGAAGTGAAGCATCGGAATCCATAACTAGTGTCACAGGAAGGGTTCAAAACATAGACAGTAAGAAGAGTCAGTCTTCTTGTACTTAAGTCGGCATTGTGCATTTTCTATTTAATTCCGATGCAATTTCTGTGTTTCATCGTCAATAAGGAAATCAGAGGGATACAGTAAACCTGAAGTGAAGCATCCGAATCTACAACTAGTGTCACAGGAATGGTTCAAAACATAGTCAGTAAGAATAGTCAGTCTTCTTGTACTTAAGTCGGCATTGTGCCTTTTCTATTTAATTCCGATGCAATTTTCTGTGTTTCATCGTCAAAAAGAAGGTCAGAGGGATACAGTAAACCTGAAGTGAAGCATCGGAATCTATAACTAGTGTCACGGGAATGGTTCAAAACAGTCAGTAAGAAGTGTCAGTCTTCTTGTACTTAAGTCGGCATTGTGCATTTTGTATTTAATTCCGATGCTATTTCTGTGTTTCATCGTCAAAAAGATGGTCCAAGGGATACAGTAAACCTGAAGTGAAGCATCGGAATCTATAACTAGTGTCACAGGAACGGTTCAAAACATAGACAGTAAGAAGAGTCAGTCTTCTTGTACTTAAGTCGGCATTGTGCCTTTTCTATTTAATTCCGATGCAATTTCTGTGTTTCATCGTCAATATGTGGGTCCAAGGGATACAGTAAACCTCAAGTAAAGCATAGGAATCTATAACTAGTGTCACAGGAATGGTTCAAAACATAGACAGTAGGAAGAGTCAGTCTTCTTGTACTTAAGTCGGCATTGTGCCTTTTCTATTAAATTCCGATGCAATTTCTGTGTTTCGTCGTCAAAAAGAAGGTCAGAGGGGTACAGTAAACCTGAAGTGAAGCATCGGAATCTATAACTAGTGTCACAGGAATGGTTCAAAACATAGACAGTAGAAAGAGTCATTCTTCTTGTACTGAAATCGGCATTGTGCCTTTTCTATTTAATTCCGATGGAATTTCTGTGTTTCATCGTCAAAAACAAAGGTCAGAGGGATACAGTAAACCTGAAGTGAAGCATCGGAATCTATAACTAGTGTCACAGGAATGGTTCAAAACATAGACAGTAGGAAGAGTCAGTCTTCTTGTACTTAAGTCGGCATTGTGCCTCTTCTATTTAATTCCGATGCAATTTCTGTGTTTCATCGTCAATAAGTAGGTCCAAGGGATACGGTAAACCTGAGGTGAAGCATCGGAATCTATAACTAGTGTCACAGGAATGGTTCAAAACATAGACAGTATGAAGAACCAGTCTTCTTGTACTTAAGTCGGCATTGTGCTTATTCTATTTAATTCCGATGCAATTTCGGTGTTTCATCTTCTATAAGAAGGTCAGAGGGATACAGTAAACCAGAAGTGAAGCATCAGAATCTATAACTAGTGTCACTGGAATTGTTCTAACGTAGTCAGTAAGAAGGGTCAGTCTTCTTGTACTTAAGTCAGCATTGTGCCTTTTGTATTTAATTCCGATGCAATTTCTGTGTTTCATCGTCAATAAGGAGGTCCAAGGAATACAGTAAACCTGAAGTGAAGCATCGGAATCTATAACTAGTGTCACAGGAATGGTTCAAGACATAGACAGCAAGAAGAGTCAGTCTTCTTGTACTTAAGTCAGCATTGTGCCTTTTGTATTTAATTCCGATCCAACTTCTGTGTTTCATCGTCAATAAGAAGGTCAGAGGGATACAGTAAATCTGAAGTGAAGCATCGGAATCTATAACTAGTGTCACAGGAATGGTTCAAAACAGTCAGTAAGGAGAGTCAGTCTCCTTGTAATTAAGTCGGCATTGTGCCTTTTGTATTTAATTCCGATACAATATCTGTGTTTCATCGTCAATAAGAAGGTCCAAGGGATACAGTAAACGTGAAGTGAAGCATCGGAATCCATAACTAGTGTCACAGGAATGGTTCAAAACATAGACAGTAAGAAGAGTCAGTCTTCTTGTACTTAAGTCGGCATTGTGCATTTTCTATTTAATTCCGATGCAATTTCTGTGTTTCATCGTCAATAAGGAAATCAGAGGGATACAGTAAACCTGAAGTGAAGCATCCGAATCTACAACTAGTTGTCACAGGAATGGTTCAAAACATAGTCAGTAAGAATAGTCAGTCTTCTTGTACTTAAGTCGGCATTGTGCCTTTTCTATTTAATTCCGATGCAATTTTCTGTGTTTCATCGTCAAAAAGAAGGTCAGAGGGATACAGTAAACCTGAAGTGAAGCATCGGAATCTATAACTAGTGTCACGGGAATTGTTCAAAACAGTCAGTAAGAAGTGTCAGTCTTCTTGTACTTAAGTCGGCATTGTGCATTTTGTATTTAATTCCGATGCTATTTCTGTGTTTCATCGTCAAAAAGATGGTCCAAGGGATACAGTAAACCTCAAGTAAAGCATAGGAATCTATAACTAGTGTCACAGGAATGGTTCAAAACATAGACAGTATGAAGAACCAGTCTTCTTGTACTTAAGTCGGCATTGTGCTTATTCTATTTAATTCCGATGCAATTTCGGTGTTTCATCTTCTATAAGAAGGTCAGAGGGATACAGTAAACCAGAAGTGAAGCATCAGAATCTATAACTAGTGTCACTGGAATTGTTCTAACGTAGTCAGTAAGAAGGGTCAGTCTTCTTGTACTTAAGTCAGCATTGTGCCTTTTGTATTTAATTCCGATGCAATTTCTGTGTTTCATCGTCAATAAGGAGGTCCAAGGAATACAGTAAACCTGAAGTGAAGCATCGGAATCTATAACTAGTGTCACAGGAATGGTTCAAGACATAGACAGCAAGAAGAGTCAGTCTTCTTGTACTTAAGTCAGCATTGTGCCTTTTGTATTTAATTCCGATCCAACTTCTGTGCTTCATCGTCAATAAGAAGGTCAGAGGGATACAGTAAATCTGAAGTGAAGCATCGGAATCTATAACTAGTGTCACAGGAATGGTTCAAATCAGTCAGTAAGGAGAGTCAGTCTTCTTGTAATTAAGTCGGCATTGTGCCTTTTGTATTTAATTCCGATGCAATATCTGTGTTTCATCGTCAATAAGAAGGTCCAAGGGATACAGTAAACGTGAAGTGAAGCATCGGAATCTATAACTAGTGTCACAGGAATGGTTCAAAACATAGGCAGTAAGGAGGGTCAGGCTTCTTGTACTTAAGTCGGCATTGTGCCTTTTCTATTTAATTCCGATGCGATTTCTGTGTTTCATCATCGAAAAGGAGGTCAGTGGGATAGAGTAAACCTGAAGTGCATAATCGGAATCTATAACTAGTGTCACAGGAACGGTTCAAACCATAGACAGTAGGAAGAGTCAGCCTTCTGGTACTTGAGTCGGCATTGTGCCTTTTCTATTTAATTCCGATGCAATTTCTGTGTTTCATCGTCAATAAGAAGGACAGAGGGATACAAAAACCTGAAGTGAAGCATCGGAATCTATAACTAGTGTCACTGGAATGGTTTCAACATAGACAGTAAGTAGCTTCGGTCTTCTTGTACTTAAGTCGGCATTGTGCCCTTTGTATTTAATTCCGATGCAATTTCTGTGTTTCATCGTCAATAAGAAGGTCCAAGGGATACAGTAAAAATGAAGTGAAGCATCGGAATCTATAACTAGTGTCACAGGAATGGTTCAAAACATAGACAGTATGAATAACCAGTTTTCTTGTACTTAAGTCGTTATTGTGCTTATTCTATTTAATTACGATGCAATTTCTGTGTTTCATCGTCTATAAGATGGTCAGAGGGATACAGTAAACCAGAAGTGAAGCATCGGAATCTATAACTATTGTCACTGGAATGGTTCTAACATAGACAGTAAGAAGGGTCAGTCTTCTAGTACTTAAGTCGGCATTGTGCCTTTTGTATTTAATTCCGATGCAATTTCTGTGTTTCATCGTCAATAAGAAAGTCCAAGGGATACAGTAAACCTGAAGTGAAGCATCGGATTCTATAACTAGTGTCACAGGAATGGTTCAAACATAGACAGTAAGAAGAGTCAGTCTTCTTGTACTTAAGTCGGCATTGTGCCTTTTGTATTTAATTCCGATGCAACTTCTGTGTTTCATCGTCAATAAGAAGGTCAGAGGGATACAGTAAACCTGAAGTGAAGCATCGGAATCTATTTCTAATGTCACAGGAATTGTTCAAAACATAGACAGTAGGAAGAGTCAGTCTTCTTGTACTTAAGTCGGCACTGTGCTTTTTCTATTTAATTCCGATGCAATTTCTGTGTTTCATCGTCAATAAGAAGGTCAGAGGGATACAGTAAACCTGAAGTGTAGCATCGGAATCTATAACTAGTGTCACTGGAATGGTTCTAACATAGACAGTAAGAAGGGTCAGTATTCTTGTACTTAAGTCGGCATTGTGAATTTTGTATTTAATTCCGATGCAATTTCTGTGTTTCATCGTCAATAAGAAGTTCCAAGGGATACAATAAAAATGAAGTGAAGCATCGGAATCTATAACTAGTGTCACAGGAATGGTTCAAAACATAGACAGTATGAAGAACCAGTCTTCTTGTACTTAAGTCGGCATTGTGCTTATTCTATTTAATTCCTATGCAATTTCTGTGTTTCATCTTCTATAAGAAGGTCAGAGGGATACAGTAAACCAGAAGTGAAGCATCAGAATCTATAACTAGTGTCACTGGATTGGTTCAAACGTAGTCAGTAAGAAGGGTCAGTCTTCTTGTACTTAAGTCAGCATTGTGCCTTTTGTATTTAATTCCGTTGCAATTTCTGTGTTTCATCGTCAAAAAGAAGGTCAGAGGGATACAGTATCCCTGAATTGAAGCATCGGAATCTGTAACTAGTGTCACAGGAACGGTTCAAAGCATAGATAGTAGGAAGAGTCAGTCTTCTTGTACTTAAGTCGGCATTGTGCTTTTTCCATTTAATTCCGATGCAATTTCTGTGTTTCGTCGTCTATAAGAAGGTCAGAGGGATACAGTAAACCAGATGTGAAGCATCAGAATCTATAACTAGTGTCACTGGATTGGTTCAAACGTAGTCAGTAAGAAGGGTCAGTCTTCTTGTACTTAAGTCGGCATTGTGCCTTTTGTATTAATTCCGATCCAACTTCTGTGTTTCATCGTCAATAAGAAGGACAGAGGGATACAGTAAATCTGAAGTGAAGCATCGGAATCTATAACTAGTGTCACAGGAATGGCTCAAAACAGTTAATAAGAAGAGTCAGTCTTCTTGTAATTAAGTCGGCATTGTGCCTTTTGTATTTAATTCCGACGCAATATCTGTGTTTCATCGTCAATAAGAAGGTCCAAGGGATACAGTAAACGTGAAGTGAAGTATCGGAATCCATAACTAGTGTCACAGGAATGGTTCAAAACATAGACAGTAAGAAGAGTCAGTCTTCTTGTACTTAAGTCGGCATTGTGCCTTTTTTATTTAATTCCGATGCAATTTCTGTGTTTCATCGTCAAAAAGAAGGTCAGAGGGATAGAGTAAACCTGAAGTGAATAATCGGAATCTATAACAAGTGTCACAGGAACGGTTCAAACCATAGACAGTAGGAAGAGTCAGCCTTCTTGTACTTGAGTCGGCATTGTGCCTTTTGTATTTAATTCCGATGCACTATCTGTGTTCCATCGTCAATAAGAAGATCCAAGGGATACACTAAACCTGAAATGATGCATCGGAATCTATAACTGGTGTCACAGGAATGGTTCAAAACATATACAGTAGGAAGATTCAGTCTACATGTACTTAAGTCGGCATTGTGCCTTTTGTATTGATTTCCGATGTAATATCTGTGTTACATCGTCAATAAGGAGGTCAGAGGGATACAGTAAACCTGAAGTGAAGCATCGGAATCTATAACTAGTGTCACAGGAATGGTTCAAAGCATAGTCAGTAAAAAGAGTCAGTCTTCTTGTACTTATGTTGGCATTGTGCCTTTTGTGTTTATTTCCGATGCAATTTCTTTGTTTCAACGTCAATAAGAAGGTCAGAGGGATACAGTAAACCTGAAGTGAAGCGTCGGAATCTATAACTAGTGTCACAGGAATGGTTCAAAACAGTCAGTAAGAAGAGTCAGCCTTCTTGTACTTCATTCGGCATTGTGCATTTTGTATTTAATTCCGATGCAATTTCTGTGTTTCATCGTCAATAAGATGGTCCAAGGGATACAGTAAACCTGAAGTGAATCATCGGAATCTAAAACTAGTGTCACAGGAATGGTTCAAATCTTAGACAGTAAGAAGAGTCAGTCTTCTTGTACTTAAGTCGGCAATGTGCCTTTTGTATTTAATTCCGATGTAAGTTCTGTGTTTCATCGTCAAAAAGAAGGTCAGAGGGATACAGTAAACCTGAAGTGAAGCATCGGAATCAATAACTAGTGTCACAGGAATGGTTCAAAACAGAGGCAGTAGGAAGAGTCAGTCTTTTTGTACTTAAGTCGGCATTGTGCCTTTCTATTTAATTCCGATGCAATTTCTGTGTTTCATCGTCAAAATGAAGGTCAGAGGGAAACAGTAAAACTGAAGTGAAGCATTGTAATCTATAACTAGTGTCACAGGAATGGTTCAAAACATAGACAGTAGGAAGAGTCAGTCTTCTTGTAATTAAGTCGGCATTGTGCCTTTTCTATTTAATTCCGATGCAATTTCTGTTTTTCATCGTCAATAAGTAGGTCCAAGGGATACAGTAAACCGGAAGTGAAGCATCGCAATCTATAACTAGTGTCACAGGAACGGTTCAAACCATAGGCAGTAGGAAGAGTCAGCCTTCTTGTACTTGAGTCGGCATTGTGCCTTTTCTATTTAATTCCGACGCAATTTCTGTGTTTCATCGTCAAAAAGAAGGTCAGAGGGATACAGTATCCCTTAATTGAAGCATCGGAATCTAAAACTAGTGTCACAGGAACGGTTCAAAGCATAGATAGTAGGAAGAGTCAGTCTTCTTGTACTTAAGTCGGCATTGTGATTTTTCATTTAATTCCGATGCAATTTCTGTGTTTCATCGTCAATAAGATGGACAGAGGGATACAGTAAACCTGAAGTGAAGCATCGGAATCTATAACTAGTTTCACTGGAATGGTTCTAACATAGACAGTAAGTAGGGTCAGTCTTCTTGTACTTAAGTCGGCATTGTGCCCTTTGTATTTAATTCCGATGCAATTTCTGTGTTTCATCGTCAATAAGAAGGTCCAAGGGATACAGTAAAAATGAAGTGAAGCATCGGAATCTATAACTAGTGTCACAGGAATGGTTCAAAACATAGGCAGTATGAAAAACCAGTTTTCTTGGACTTAAGTCGGCATTGTGCTTATTCTATTTAATTACGATGCAATTTCTGTGTTTCATCGTCTATAAGATGGTCAGAGGGATACAGTAAACCAGAAGTGAAGCATCGGAATCTATAACTATTGTCACTGGAATGGTTCGAACATAGACAGTAAGAAGGGTCAGTCTTCTAGTACTAAGTCGGCATTGTGCCTTTTGTATTTAATTCCGATCCAACTTCTGTGTTTCATCGTCAATAAGAAGGTCAGAGGGATACAGTAAATCTGAAGTGAAGCATCGGAATCTATAACTAGTGTCACAGGAATGGCTCAAAACAGTCAGTAAGAAGAGTCAGTCTTTTTGTAATTAAGTCGGCATTGTGCCTTTTGTATTTAATTCCGATGCACTATCTGTGTTCCATCGTCAATAAGAAGATCCAAGGGATACACTAAACCTGAAATGATGCGTCGGAATCTATAACTGGTGTCACAGGAATGGTTCAAATCTTAGACAGTAAGAAGAGTCAGTCTTCTTGTACTTATGTCGGCATTGTGCTTTTTCCATTTAATTCCGATGCAATTTCTGTGTTTCATCGTCAATAAGAAGGACAGAGGGATACAGTAAACCTGAAGTGAAGCATCGGAATCTATAACTAGTTTCACTGGAATGGTTCTAACATAGACAGTAAGTAGGGTCAGTCTTCTTGTACTTAAGTCGGCATTGTGCCCTTTGTATTTAATTCCGATGCAATTTCTGTGTTTCATCGTCAATAAGAAGGTCCAAGGGATACAGTAAAAATGAAGTGAAGCATCGGAATCTATAACTAGTGTCACAGGAATGGTTCAAAACATAGGCAGTATGAAAAACCAGTTTTCTTGTACTTAAGTCGGCATTGTGCTTATTCTATTTAATTACGATGCAATTTCTGTGTTTCATCGTCGATAAGATGGTCAGAGGGATACAGTAAACCTGAAGTGAAGCGTCGGAATCTATAACTAGTGTCACAGGAATGGTTCTAAACAGTCAGTAAGAAGAGTCAGCCTTCTTGTACTTCATTCGGCATTGTGCATTTTGTATTTAATTCCGATGCAATTTCTGTGTTTCATCGTCAATAAGATGGTCCAAGGGATACAGTAAACCTGAAGTGAATCATCGGAATCTATAACTAGTGTCACAGGAATGGTTCAAATCTTAGACAGTAAGAAGAGTCAGTCTTCTTGTACTTAAGTCGGCAATGTGCCTTTTGTATTTAATTCCGATGTAAGTTCTGTGTTTCATCGTCAAAAAGAAGGTCAGAGGGATACAGTAAACCTGAAGTGAAGCATCGGAATCAATAACTAGTGTCACAGGAATGGTTCAAAACATAGGCAGTAGGAAGAGTCAGTCTTTTTGTACTTAAGTCGGCATTGTGCCTTTCTATTTAATTCCGATGCAATTTCTGTGTTTCATCGTCAAAATGAAGGTCAGAGGGATACAGTAAAACTGAAGTGAAGCATCGTAATCTATAACTAGTGTCACAGGAATGGTTCAAAACATAGACAGTAGGAAGAGTCAGTCTTCTTGTAATTAAGTCGGCATGTGCCTTTTCTATTTAATTCCGATGCAATTTCTGTGTTTCATCGTCAATAAGTAGGTCCAAGGGATACAGTAAACCGGAAGTGAAGCATCGCAATCTATAACTAGTGTCACAGGAACGGTTCAAACCATAGGCAGTAGGAAGAGTCAGCCTTCTTGTACTTGAGTCGGCATTGTGCCTTTTCTATTTAATTCCGATGCAATTTCTGTGTTTCATCGTCAAAAAGAAGGTCAGAGGGACACAGTATCCCTGAAATGAAGCATCGGAATCTGTAACTAGTGTCACAGGAACGGTTCAAAGCATAGATAGTAGGAAGAGTCAGTCTTCTTGTACTTAAGTCGGCATTGTGCTTTTCCATTTAATTCCGATGCAATTTCTGTGTTTCATCGTCAATAAGAAGGACAGAGGGATACAGTAAACCTGAAGTGAAGCATCGGAATCTATAACTAGTTTCACTGGAATGGTTCTAACATAGACAGTAAGTAGGGTCAGTCTTCTTGTACTTAAGTCGGCATTGTGCCCTTTGTATTTAATTCCGATGCAATTTCTGTGTTTCATCGTCAATAAGAAGGTCCAAGGGATACAGTAAAAATGAAGTGAAGCATCGGAATCTATAACTAGTGTCACAGGAATGGTTCAAAACATAGGCAGTATGAAAAACCAGTTTTCTTGTACTTAAGTCGGCATTGTGCTTATTCTATTTAATTACGATGCAATTTCTGTGTTTCATCGTCTATAAGATGGTCAGAGGGATACAGTAAACCAGAAGTGAAGCATCGGAATCTATAACTATTGTCACTGGAATGGTTCTAACATAGACAGTAAGAAGGGTCAGTCTTCTAGTACTTAAGTCGGCATTGTGCCTTTTGTATTTAATTCCGATCCAACTTCTGTGATTCATCGTCAATAAGAAGGTCAGAGGGATACAGTAAATCTGAAGTGAAGCATCGGAATCTATAACTAGTGTCACAGGAATGGCTCAAAACAGTCAGTAAGAAGAGTCAGTCTTTTTGTAATTAAGTCGGCATTGTGCCTTTTGTATTTAATTCCGATGCACTATCTGTGTTCCATCGTCAATAAGAAGATCCAAGGGATACACTAAACCTGAAATGATGCGTCGGAATCTATAACTGGTGTCACAGGAATGGTTCAAATCTTAGACAGTAAGAAGAGTCAGTCTTCTTGTACTTATGTCGGCATTGTGCTTTTTCCATTTAATTCCGATGCAATTTCTGTGTTTCATCGTCAATAAGAAGGACAGAGGGATACAGTAAACCTGAAGTGAAGCATCGGAATCTATAACTAGTTTCACTGGAATGGTTCTAACATAGACAGTAAGTAGGGTCAGTCTTCTTGTACTTAAGTCGGCATTGTGCCCTTTGTATTTAATTCCGATGCAATTTCTGTGTTTCATCGTCAATAAGAAGGTCCAAGGGATACAGTAAAAATGAAGTGAAGCATCGGAATCTATAACTAGTGTCACAGGAATGGTTCAAAACATAGGCAGTATGAAAAACCAGTTTTCTTGTACTTAAGTCGGCATTGTGCTTATTCTATTTAATTACGATGCAATTTCTGTGTTTCATCGTCGATAAGATGGTCAGGGAGATACAGTAAACCTGAAGTGAAGCGTCGGAATCTATAACTAGTGTCACAGGAATGGTTCAAAACAGTCAGTAAGAAGAGTCAGCCTTCTTGTACTTCATTCGGCATTGTGCATTTTGTATTTAATTCCGATGCAATTTCTGTGTTTCATCGTCAATAAGATGGTCCACGGGATACAGTAATCCTGAAGTGAATCATCGGAATCTATAACTAGTGTCACAGGAATGGTTCAAATCTTAGACAGTAAGAAGAGTCAGTCTTCTTGTACTTAAGTCGGCAATGTGCCTTTTGTATTTAATTCCGATGTAAGTTCTGTGTTTCATCGTCAAAAAGAAGGTCAGAGGGATACAGTAAACCTGAAGTGAAGCATCGGAATCAATAACTAGTGTCACAGGAATGGTTCAAAACATAGGCAGTAGGAAGAGTCAGTCTTTTTGTACTTAAGTCGGCATTGTGCCTTTCTATTTAATTCCGATGCAATTTCTGTGTTTCATCGTCAAAATGAAGGTCAGAGGGATACAGTAAAACTGAAGTGAAGCATCGTAATCTATAACTAGTGTCACAGGAATGGTTCAAAACATAGACAGTAGGAAGAGTCAGTCTTCTTGTAATTAAGTCGGCATGTGCCTTTTCTATTTAATTCCGATGCAATTTCTGTTTTTCAACTTCAATAAGTAGGTCCAAGGGATACAGTAAACCGGAAGTGAAGCATCGCAATCTATAACTAGTGTCACAGGAACGGTTCAAACCATAGGCAGTAGGAAGAGTCAGCCTTCTTGTACTTGAGTCGGCATTGTGCCATTTCTATTTAATTCCGATGCAATTTCTGTGTTTCATCGTCAAAAAGAAGGTCAGAGGGA
The DNA here is from genome assembly GCF_021461395.2 of Schistocerca americana. Taxonomy (NCBI): domain Eukaryota; kingdom Metazoa; phylum Arthropoda; class Insecta; order Orthoptera; family Acrididae; genus Schistocerca; species Schistocerca americana. The sequence continues at coordinate 10,891,054 of NC_060121.1, read as the reverse complement.
TACAGTATCCCTGAAATGAAGCATCGGAATCTGTAACTAGTGTCACAGGAACGGTTCAAAGCATAGATAGTAGGAAGAGTCAGTCTTCTTGTACTTAAGTCGGCATTGTGCTTTTCCATTTAATTCCGATGCAATTTCTGTGTTTCATCGTCAATAAGAAGGACAGAGGGATACAGTAAACCTGAAGTGAAGCATCGGAATCTATAACTAGTTTCACTGGAATGGTTCTAACATAGACAGTAAGTAGGGTCAGTCTTCTTATACTTAAGTCGGCATTGTGCCCTTTGTATTTAATTCCGATGCAATTTCTGTGTTTCATCGTCAATAAGAAGGTCCAAGGGATACAGTAAAAATGAAGTGAAGCATCGGAATCTATAACTAGTGTCTCAGGAATGGTTCAAAACATAGGCAGTATGAAAAACCAGTTTTCTTGTACTTAAGTCGGCATTGTGCTTATTCTATTTAATTACGATGCGATTTCTGTGTTTCATCGTCTATAAGATGGTCAGAGGGATACAGTAAACCAGAAGTGAAGCATCGGAATCTATAACTATTGTCACTGGAATGGTTCTAACATAGACAGTAAGAAGGGTCAGTCTTCTAGTACCTAAGTCGGCATTGTGCCTTTTGTATTTAATTCCGATCCAACTTCTGTGTTTCATCGTCAATAAGAAGGTCAGAGGGATACAGTAAATCTGAAGTGAAGCATCGGAATCTATAACTAGTGTCACAGGAATGGCTCAAAACAGTCAGTAAGAAGAGTCAGTCTTTTTGTAATTAAGTCGGCATTGTGCCTTTTGTAGTTAATTCCGATGCACTATCTCTGTTCCATCGTCAAAAAGACGGTCAGAGGGATACAGTAAACCTGAAGTGAAGCATCGGAATCAATAACTAGTGTCACAGGAATGGTTCAAAACATAGGCAGTAGGAAGAGTCAGTCTTTTTGTACTTAAGTCGGCATTGTGCCATTCTATTTAATTCCGATGCAATTTCTGTGTTTCATCATCAAAATGAATGTCAGAGGGATACAGTAAAACTGAAGTGAAGCATCGGAATCTATAACTAGTGTCACAGGAATGGTTCAAAACATAGGCAGTAGGAAGAGTCAGTCTTCTTGTACTTAAGTCTGCATTGTGCCTTTTCTATTTAGTTCCGATGCAATTTCTGTTTTTCATCGTCAATAAGTAGGTCCAAGGGATACAGTAAACCGGAAGTGAAGCATCGCAATCTGTAACTAGTGTCACAGGAACGGTTCAAACCATAGACAGTAGGAAGAGTCAGCCTTCTTGTACTTGAGTCGGCATTGTGCCTTTTCTATTTAATTCCGATGCAATTTCTGTGTTTCATCGTCAAAAAGAAGGTCAGAGGGATACAGTATCCCTGAATTGAAGCATCGGAATCTGTAACTAGTGTCACAGGAACGGTTCAAAGCATAGATAGTAGGATGAGTCAGTCTTCTTGTACTTAAGTCGGCATTGTGCTTTTTCCATTTAATTCCGATGCAATTTCTGTGTTTCATCGTCAATAAGAAGGAAAGAGGGATACAGTAAACCTGAAGTGAAGCATCGGAATCTATAACTAGTGTCACTGGAATGGTTCTAACATAGACAGTAAGTAGGGTCAGTCTTCTTGTACTTAAGTCGGCATTGTGCCCTTTCTATTTAATTCCGATGCAATTTCTGTGTTTCATCGTCAATAAGAAGGTCCAAGGGATACAGTAAAAATGAAGTGAAGCATCGGAATCTATAACTAGTGTCACAGGAATGGTTCAAAACATAGGCAGTATGAAGAACCAGTTTTCTTGTACTTAAGTCGGCATTGTGCTTATTCTATTTAATTACGATGCACCTTCTGTGTTTCATCGTCTATAAGATGGTCAGAGGGATACAGTAAACCAGAAGTGAAGCATCGGAATCTATAACTATTGTCACTGGAATGGTTCTAATATAGACAGTAAGAAGGGTCAGTCTTCTAGTACTTAAGTCGGCATTGTGCCTTTTGTATTTAATTCCGATCCAACTTCTGTGTTTCATCGGCAATAAGAAGGTCAGAGGGATACAGTAAATCTGAAGTGAAGCATCGGAATCTATAACTAGTGTCACAGGAATGGCTCAAAACAGTCAGTAAGAAGAGTCAGTCTTCTTGTAATTAAGTCGGCATTGTGCCTTTTGTATTTAATTCCGATGCAATATCTGTGTTTCATCGTCAATAAGAAGGTCCAAGGGATACAGTAAACGTGAAGTGAAGTATCGGAATCCATAACTAGTGTCACAGGAATGGTTCAAAACAGTCAGTAAGAAGAGTCAGCCTTCTTGTACTTCTTTCGGCATTGTGCATTTTGTATTTAATTCCGATGCAATTTCTGTGTTTCATCGTCAATAAGATGGTCCAAGGGATACAGTAAACCTGAAGTGAATCATCGGAATCTATAACTAGTGTCACAGGAATGGTTCAAATCTTAGACAGTAAGAAGAGTCAGTCTTCTTGTACTTAAGTCGGCAATGTGCCTTTTGTATTTAATTCCGATGTAAGTTCTGTGTTTCATCGTCAAAAAGAAGGTCAGAGGGATACAGTAAACCTGAAGTGAAGCATCGGAATCTATAACTAGTGTCACAGGAAAGGTCCAAAGCATAGGCAGTAGGAAGAGTCAGTCTTCTTGTACTTATGTTGGCATTGTGCCTTTTGTATTTAATTCCGATGCAATTTCTTTGTTTCAACGTCAATAAGAAGGTCAGAGGGATACAGTAAACCTGAAGTGAAGCATCGGAATCTATAACTAGTGTCACAGGAAAGGTTGAAAACAGTCAGTAAGAAGAGTCAGTCTTCTTGTACTTAAGTCGGCATTGTGCATTTTGTATTTAATTCCGATGCAATTTCTGTGTTTCATCGTCAATAAGATTGTCCAAGGGATACAGTAAACCTGAAGTGAAGCATCGGAATCTATAACTAGTGTCACAGGAATGGTTCAAATCATAGACAGTAAGTAGAGTCAGTCTTCTTGTACTTAAGTCGGCATTCTGATTTTGTATTTAATTCCGATGTAATTTCTGTGTTTCATCGTCAAAAAGAAGGTCAGAAGGATACAGTAAACCTGAAGTGAAGCATCGGAATCTATAACTAGTGTCACAGGAATGGTTCAAAACATAGACAGTAGAAAGAGTCAGTCTTCTTGTACTTAAGTCGGCATTGTGCCTTTTCTATTTAATTCCGATGCAATTTCTGTGTTTCATCGTCAATAAGTAGGTCCAAGGGATACAGTAAACCTGAAGTGAGGCATCGGAGTCTATAACTAGTGTAACTGGAATGGTTCAAAACAGAGACAGTAAGAAGAGTAGGTCTTCTTGTACTTAAGTCGGCATTGTGCCTTTTGTATTTAATTCCGATCCAACTTCTGTGTTTCATCGTCAATAAGAAGGTCAGAGGGATACAGTAAATCTGCAGTGAAGCATCGGAAACTATAACTAGTGTCACAGGAATGGTTCAAAACAGTCAGTTAGAAGAGTCAGTCTTCTTGTAATTAAGTCGGCATTGTGCCTTTTGTATTAAATTCCGATGCAATATCTGTGTTTCATCGTCAATAAGAAGGTCCAAGGGATACAGTAAACGTGAAGTGAAGCATCGGAATCCATAACTAGAGTCACAGGAATGGTTCAAAACATAGACAGTAAGAAGAGTCAGTCTTCCTGTACTTAAGTCGGCATTGTGCCTTTTCTATTTAATTCCGATTCAATTTCTGTGTTTCATCGTCAAAAAGAAGGTCAGAGGGATAGAGTAAGCACGAAGTGAATAATCGGAATCTATAACTAGTGTCACAGGAACGGTTCAAAACATAGACAGTAGGAAGAGTCAGCCTTCTTGTACTTGAGTCGGCATTGTGCCTTTTGTATTTAATTCCGATGCAATTTCTGTGTTTCATCGTCAATAAGAAGGTCCAAGGGATACAGTAAACCTGAAGGGAAGCATCGGAATCTATAACTAGTGTCACAGGAATGGTTCAAAACATAGTCAGTAAGAAGAGTCAGTTTTCTTGTACTTATATTGGCATTGTGCTTTTTGTACTTAATTCCGATGCAATTTCTTTGTTTCAACGTCAATAAGAACGTCAGAGGGATACAGTAAACCTGAAGTGAAGCATCGGAATTTATAACTAGTGTCACAGGAATGGTTCAAAACAGTCAGTAAGAAGAGTCAGTCTTCTTGTACTTAAGTCGGCATTGTGCATTTTGTATTTACCTCCGATGCAATTTCTGTGTTTCATCGTCAATACGATGGTCCAAAGGATACAGTAAACCTGAAGTGAAGCATCGGAATCTATAACTAGTATCACAGGAATGGTTCAAATCATAGACAGTAAGAAGAGTCAGGCTTCTTGTACTTAAGTCGGCATTGTGCCTTTTGTATTTAATTCTGATGTAATTTCTGTGTTTCATCGTCAAAATGAAGGTCAGAGGGATACAGTAAACCTGAAGTGAAGCATCAGAAACTATAACTAGTGTCACAGGAATGGTTCAAAACATAGACAGTAGGAAGAATCAGTCTTCTGGTACTTAAGTCGGCATTGTGCCTTTTCTATTTAATTCCGATGCAATTTCTGTTTTACATCGTCAATAAGTAGGTCCAAGGGATACAGTAAACCTGAAGTGAAGAATCGAAATCTATAACTAGTGTCACAGGAATGCTTCAAAGCATAGGCAGTAGGAAGAGTCAGTCTTCTTGTACTTAAATCGTCATTCTGCCTTTTCTATTTAATTTCGAAGCAATTTCTGTGTTTCATCGTCAAAAAGAAGGTCAGAAGGATACAGTAAACCTGAAGTGAAGCATCGGAATCTATAACTAGTGTCACAGGAATGGTTCAAAACATAGACAGTAGGAAGAGTCAGTCTTCTTGTACTTAAGTCGGCATTGTGCCCTTTCTATTTAATTCCGATGCAATATCTGTGTTCCATCGTCAATACGAAGATCCAAGGGATACAGTAAACCTGAAATGAAGCATCGGAACCTATAACTGGTGTCACAGGAATTATTCAAATTAAATACAGTAGGAAGATTCAGTCTACATGTAGTTAAGTCGGCATTGTGCCTTTTGTATTTATTTCCGATGCAATTTCTGTGTTTCTTCATCAATAAGAAGGTCAGAGGGATACAGTAAACCTGAAGTGAAGAATCGGAATCAATAACTAGTGTCACAGGAATGGTTCAAAACATAGTCAGTAAGAAGAGTCAGTCTTCTTGTACTTAAGTCGGCATTGTGCATTTTGTATTTAATTCCGATGCAATTTCTGTGTCTCATCGTCAATAAGAAGGTCAGAGGGATACAATGAACCTGAGGTGAAACATTGGAATCTATAACTAGTGTCACAGGAATGGAACGAAGCACAGACAGTAGGAAGAGTCAGTCTTCTTTTACTTAAGTCGGCATTGTGCCTTTTCTATTTAATTCCGATGCAATTTCCGTGTTTCGTCTCCAATAAGAATGTCCAAAGGATACAGTGAACCTGAAGTGAAGCATCGGAGTCCATAACTAATGTCACAGGAATCGTTCAAAACATAGACAGTATTAAGAGTCAGTCTTCTTGTACTTAAGTCGGCATTATGCCTTTTGTATTCAGTTCCGATGAAATTTTTGTGTTGCATCGTCAATAAGAAGGTCCAAGGGATACAGTAAACCTGAAGTGACGCATCGGAATTTATAAATAGTGTCACAGGAATGGTTCAAACTATAGAGATTAAGAAGAGTCAGTCTTTTTGTACTTAAGTCGGCTTTGTGCCTATTCTATTTGATTCCGATGCAATTTCTGTATTTCGTCGCCAATATGAAGGTCCAAAGGATACAGTAAACCTGAAGTGAAGCATCGGAATCTATAACTAGTGTCACAGGAATGGTTCAAAACATAGTCAGTAAGAAGAGTCAGTCTTCTTGTACTTATGTTGGCATTGTGCCTTTTGTATTTATTTCCGATGCAAATTCTGTGTTTCATCGTCAATAAGAAGGTCAGAAGGATACAGTAAACCTGAAGTGAAGCATCGGAATCTATAACTAGTGTCACAGGAATGGTTCAAAACAGTCAGTAAGATGAGTCAGTCTTCTTGTACTTATGTCAGCATTGTGCGTTTTGTGTTTAATTCCGATTCAACTTCTCTGTTTCACCGTCAATAAGAAGGTCCAAGGGATACAGTAAACCTGAAGGGAAGTTTCGGAATCTATAACTAGTGTCACAGGAATGGTTCAAAACATAGACAGTAGGAAGAGTCAGTCTTCTTGTACTTAAGTCGGCATTGTGCTTTTTCTATCTAATTCAGATGCAATTTCTGTGTTTCATCGTCAATAAGAAGGTCAGAGGAATACAGTAAACGTGAAGTGAAGCATCGGAATCAGTAACTAGTGTCACTGGAATGGTTCTAACATAGACTGTAAGGAGGGTCAGTCTTCTAGTACTTAAGTCGGCATTGTGCCTTTTGTATTTAATTCCCATCCAACTTCTGTGTTTCATCGGCAATAAGAAGGTCAGAGGGATACAGTAAATCTGAAGTGAAGCATCGGAATCTGTAACTAGTGTCACAGGAACGGTTCAAATCATAGACAGTAGGAAGAGTCAGCCTTCTTGTACTTGAGTCGGCATTGTGCCTTTTCTATTTAATTCCGATGCAATTTCTGTGTTTCGTCGTCAAAAAGAAGGTCAGAGGGATACAGTATCCCTGAATTGAAGCATCGGAATCTGTAACTAGTGTCACAGGAACGGTTCAAAGCATGGATAGTAGGAAGAGTCAGTCTTCTTGTACTTAAGTCGGCATTGTGCTTTTTCCATTTAATTCCGATGCAATTTCTGTGTTTCATCGTCAATAAGAAGGACAGAGGGATACAGTAAACCTGAAGTGAAGCATCGGAATCTATATCTAGTGTCACTGGAATGGTTCTAACATAGACAGTAAGTAGGGTCATTCTTCTTGTACTTAAGTCGGCATTGTGCCCTTTGTATTTAATACCGATGCAATTTCTGTGTTTCATCGTCAATAAGAAGGTCCAAGGGATACAGTAAAAATGAAGTGAAGCATCGGAATCTATAACTAGTGTCACAGGAATGGTTCAAAACATAGGCAGTATGAAGAACCAGTTTTCTTGCACTTAAGTCGGCATTGTGCCTTTTTTATTTAATTCCGATGCAATTTCTGTGTTTCAACGTCAATAGGAAGGTCAGAGGGATACAGTAAACCTGAAGTGAAGCATCGGAATCTATAACTAGTGTCACAGGAATGGTTCAAAACAGTCAGTAAGAAGAGTCAGCCTTCTTGTACTTCTTTCGGCATTGTGCATTTTGTATTTAATTCCGATGCAATTTCTGTGTTTCATCGTCAATAAGATGGTCCAAGGGATACAGTAAAAATGAAGTGAATCATCGGAATCTATAACTAGTGTCACAGGAATGGTCCAAAGCATAGGCAGTAGGAAGAGTCAGTCTTCTTGTACTTAAGTCGGCATTGTGCCTTTTTTATTTAATTCCGATGCAATTTCTGTGTTTCAACGTCAATAGGAAGGTCAGAGGGATACAGTAAACCTGAAGTGAAGCATCGGAATCTATAACTAGTGTCACAGGAATGGTTCAAAACAGTCAGTAAGAAGAGTCAGCCTTCTTGTACTTCTTTCGGCATTGTGCATTTTGTATTTAATTCCGATGCAATTTCTGTGTTTCATCGTCAATAAGATGGTCCAAGGGATACAGTAAAAATGAAGTGAATCATCGGAATCTATAACTAGTGTCACAGGAATGGTTCAAATCTTAGACAGTAAGAAGAGTCAGTCTTCTTGTACTTAAGTCGGCAATGTGCCTTTTGTATTTAATTCCGATGTAAGTTCTGTGTTTCATCGTCAAAAAGAAGGTCAGATGGATACAGTAAACCTGAAGTGAAGCATCGGAATCAACAACTAGTGTCACAGGAATGGTTCAAAACATAGGCAGTAGGAAGAGTCAGTCTTTTTGTACTTAAGTCGGCATTGTGCCTTTCTATTTAATTCCGATGCAATTTCTGTGTTTCATCGACAAAATGAAGGTCAGAGGGATACAGTAAAACTGAAGTGAAGCATCGGAATCTATAACTAGTGTCACAGGAATGGTTCAAAACATAGACAGTAGGAAGAGTCAGTCTTCTTGTACATAAGTCGGCATTGTGCCTTTTCTATTTAATTCCGATGCAATTTCTGTTTTTCATCGTCAATAAGTAGGTCCAAGGGATACAGTAAACCTGAAGTGAAGCATCGCAATCTATAACTAGTGTCACAGGAATGGTCCAAAGCATAGGCAGTAGGAAGAGTCAGTCTTCTTGTACTTATGTTGGCATTGTGCCTTTTGTATTTAATTCCGATGCAATTTCTTTGTTTCAACGTCAATAAGAAGGTCAGAGGGATACAGTAAACCTGAAGTGAAGCATCGGAATCTATAACTAGTGTCACAGGAAAGGTTGAAAACAGTCAGTAAGAAGAGTCAGTCTTCTTGTACTTAAGTCGGCATTGTGCATTTTGTATTTAATTCCGATGCAATTTCTGTGTTTCATCGTCAATAAGATTGTCCAAGGGATACAGTAAACCTGAAGTGAAGCATCGGAATCTATAACTAGTGTCACAGGAATGGTTCAAATCATAGACAGTAAGTAGAGTCAGTCTTCTTGTACTTAAGTCGGCATTGTGATTTTGTATTTAATTCCGATGTAATTTCTGTGTTTCATCGTCAAAAAGAAGGTCAGAAGGATACAGTAAACCTGAAGTGAAGCATCGGAATCTATAACTAGTGTCACAGGAATGGCTCAAAACATAGACAGTAGAAAGAGTCAGTCTTCTTGTACTTAAGTCGGCATTGTACCTTTTCTATTTAATTCCGATGCAATTTCAGTGTTTCATCGTCAATAAGTAGGTCCAAGGGATACAGTAAACCTGAGGTGAAGCATCGGAATCTATAACTAGTGTCACAGGAACGGTTCAAAACATAGACAGTAGGAAGAGTCAGTCTTCTTGTACTTAAGTCGGCATTGTGCATTTTCTATTAAATTCCGATGCAATTTCTGGGTTTCATCGTCAATAAGAAGGTCAGAGGGATACAGTCAACCTGAAGTGAAGCATCGGAGTCTATAACTAGTGTAACTGGAATGGTTCAAAACAGAGACAGTAAGAAGAGTAGGTCTTCTTGTACTTAAGTCGGCATTGTGCCTTTTGTATTTAATTCCGATCCAACTTCTGTGTTTCATCGTCAATAAGAAGGTCAAAGGGATACAGTAAATCTGCAGTGAAGCATCGGAATCTATAACTAGTGTCACAGGAATGGTTCAAAACAGTCAGTAAGAAGAGTCAGTCTTCTTGTAATTAAGTCGGCATTGTGCCTTTTGTATTAAATTCCGATGCAATATCTGTGTTTCATCGTCAATAAGAAGGTCCAAGGGATACAGTAAACGTGAAGTGAAGCATCGGAATCCATAACTAGAGTCACAGGAATGGTTCAAAACATAGACAGTAAGAAGAGTCAGTCTTCCTGTACTTAAGTCGGCATTGTGCCTTTTCTATTTAATTCCGATGCAATTTCTGTGTTTCATCGTCAAAAAGAAGGTCAGAGGGATAGAGTAAGCACGAAGTGAATAATCGGAATCTATAACTAGTGTCACAGGAACGGTTCAAAACATAGACAGTAGGAAGAGTCAGCCTTCTTGTACTTGAGTCGGCATTGTGACTTTTGTATTTAATTCCGATGCAATTTCTGTGTTTCATCGTCAATAAGAAGGTCCAAGGGATACAGTAATCCTGAAGGGAAGCATCGGAATCTATAACTAGTGTGACAGGAATGGTTCAAAACATAGTCAGTAAGAAGAGTCAGTTTTCTTGTACTTATATTGGCATTGTGCCTTTTGTATTTAATTCGGATGCAATTTCTTTGTTTCATCGTCAATAAGAAGGTCAGAGGGATACAGTAAACCTGAAGTGAAGCATCGGAATTTATAACTAGTGTCACAGGAATGGTTCAAAACAGTCAGTAAGAAGAGTCAGTCTTCTTGTACTTAAGTCGGCATTGTGCATTTTGTATTTACCTCCGATGCAATTTCTGTGTTTCATCGTCAATACGATGGTCCAAGGGATACAGTAAACCTGAAGTTAAGCATCGGAATCTATAACTAGTGTCACAGGAATGGTTCAAATCATAGACAGTAAGAAGAGTCAGTCTTCTTGTACTTAAGTCGGCATTGTGCCTTTTGTATTTAATTCTGATGTAATTTCTGTGTTTCATCGTCAAAATGAAGGTCAGAGGGATACAGTAAACCTGAAGTGAAGCATCAGAAACTATAACTACTGTCACAGGAATGGTTCAAAACATAGACAGTAGGAAGAATCAGTCTTCTTGTACTTAAGTCGGCATTGTGCCTTTTCTATTTAATTCCGATGCAATTTCTGTTTTACATTGTCAATAAGTAGGTCCAAGGGATACAGTAAACCTGAAGTGAAGAATCGAAATCTATAACTAGTGTCACAGGAATGCTTCAAAGCATAGGCAGTAGGAAGAGTCAGTCTTCTTGTACTTAAGTCGTCATTTTGCCTTTTCTATTTAATTTCGAAGCAATTTCTGTGTTTCATCGTCAAAAAGAAGGTCAGAAGGATACAGTAAACCTGAAGTGAAGCATCGGAATCTATAACTAGTGTCACAGGAATGGTTCAAAACATAGACAGTAGGAAGAGTCAGTCTTCTTGTACTTAAGTCGGCATTGTGCCCTTTCTATTTATTTCCGATGCAATTTCTGTGTTCCATCGTCAATACGAAGATCCAAGGGATACAGTAAACCTGAAATGAAGTATCGGAACCTATAACTGGTGTCACAGGAATGGTTCAAATTATATACAGAAGGAAGATTCAGTCTACATGTAGTTAAGTCGGCATTGTGCCTTTTGTATTTATTTCCGATGCAATTTCTGTGTTTCTTCGTCAATAAGAAGGTCAGAGGGATACAGTAAACCAGAAGTGAAGAATCGGAATCTATAACTAGTGTCACAGGAATGGTACGAAGCACAGACAGTAGGAAGAGTCAGTCTTCTTTTACTTAAGTCGGCATTGTGCCTTTTCTATTTAATTCCGATGCAATTTCCGTGTTTCGTCTCCAATAAGAATGTCCAAAGGATACAGTGAACCTGAAGTGAAGCATCGGAGTCCATAACTAATGTCACAGGAATCGTTCAAAACATAGACAGAATTAAGAGTCAGTCTTCTTGTACTTAAGTCGGCATTATGCCTTTTGTATTCAGTTCCGATGAAATTTCTGTGTTGCATCGTCAATAAGAAGGTCCAAGGGATACAGTAAACCTGAAGTGACGCATCGGAATTTATAAATAGTGTCACAGGAATGGTTCAAACTATAGAGATTAAGAAGAGTCAGTCTTCTTGTACTTAAGTCGGCTTTGTGCCTATTCTATTTGATTCCGATGCAATTTCTGTATTTCGTCGCCAATATGAAGGTCCAAAGGATACAGTAAACCTGAAGTGAAGCATCGGAATCTATAACTAGTGTCACAGGAATGGTTCAAAACATAGTCAGTAAGAAGAGTCAGTCTTCTTGTACTTATGTTGGCATTGTGCCTTTTGTATTTAATTCCGATGCAAATTCTGTGTTTCATCGTCAATAAGAAGGTCAGAAGGATACAGTAAACCTGAAGTGATGCATCGGAATCTATAACTAGTGTCACAGGAATGGTTCAAATCATGGACAGTAAGTAGAGTCAGTCTTCTTGTACTTAAGTCGGCATTGTGATTTTGTATTTAATTCCGATGTAATTTCTGTGTTTCATCGTCAAAAAGAAGGTCAGAAGGATACAGTAAACCTGAAGTGAAGCATCGGAATCTATAACAAGTGTCACAGGAATGGTTCAAAACATAGACAGTAGAAAGAGTCAGTCTTCTTGTACTTAAGTCGGCATTGTGCCTTTTCTCTTTAATTCCGATGCAATTTCTGTGTTTCCTCGTCAATAAGTAGGTCCAAGGGATACAGTAAACCTGAGGTGAAGCATCGGAATCTATAACTAGTGGCACAGGAACGGTTCAAAACATAGACAGTAGGAAGAGTCAGTCTTCTTGTACTTAAGTCGGCATTGTGCTTTTTCTATTAAATTCCGATGCAATTTCTGGGTTTCATCGTCAATAAGAAGGTCAGAGGGATACAGTCAACCTGAAGTGAAGCATCGGAGTCTATAACTAGTGTAACTGGAATGGTTCAAAACAGAGACAGTAAGAAGAGTAGGTCTTCTTGTACTTAAGTCGGCATTGTGCCTTTTGTATTTAATTCCGATCCAACTTCTGTGTTTCATCGTCAATAAGAAGGTCAGAGGGATACAGTAAATCTGCAGTGAAGCATCGGAATCTATAACTAGTGTCACAGGAATGGTTCAAAACAGTCAGTAAGAAGAGTCAGTCTTCTTGTAATTATGTCGGCATTGTGCCTTTTGTATTAAATTCCGATGCAATATCTGTGTTTCATCGTCAATAAGAAGGTCCAAGGGATACAGTAAACGTGAAGTGAAGCATCGGAATCCATAACTAGAGTCACAGGAATGGTTCAAAACATAGACAGTAAGAAGAGTCAGTCTTCCTGTACTTAAGTCGGCATTGTGCCTTTCCTATTTAATTCCGATGCAATTTCTGTGTTTCATCGTCAAAAAGAAGGTCAGAGGGATAGAGTAAGCACGAAGTGAATAATCGGAATCTATAACTAGTGTCACAGGAACGGTTCAAAACATAGACAGTAGGAAGAGTCAGCCTTCTTGTACTTGAGTCGGCATTGTGCCTTTTGTATTTAATTCCGATGCAATTTCTGTGTTTCATCGTCAATAAGAAGGTCCAAGGGATACAGTAAACCTGAAGGGAAGCATCGGAATCTATAACTAGTGTGACAAGAATGGTTCAAAACATAGTCAGTAAGAAGAGTCAGTTTTCTTGTACTTATATTGGCATTGTGCCTTTTGTATTTAATTCCGATGCAATTTCTTTGTTTCATCGTCAATAAGAAGGTCAGAGGGATACAGTAAACCTGAAGTGAAGAATCGGAATTTATAACTAGTGTCACAGGAATGGTTTAAAACAGTCAGTAAGAAGAGTCAGTCTTCTTGTACTTAAGTCGGCATTGTGCATTTTGTATTTACCTCCGATGCAATTTCTGTGTTTCATCGTCAATACGATGGTCCAAGGGATACAGTAAACCTGAAGTGAAGCATCGGAATCTATAACTAGTGTCACAGGAATGGTTCAAATCATAGACAGTAAGAAGAGTCAGTCTTCTTGTACTTAAGTCGGCATTGTGCCTTTTGTATTTAATTCTGATGTAATTTCTGTGTTTCATCGTCAAAATGAAGGTCAGAGGGATACAGTAAACCTGAAGTGAAGCATCAGAAACTATATCTACTGTCACAGGAATGGTTCAAAACATAGACAGTAGGAAGAATCAGTCTTCTTGTACTTAAGTCGGCATTGTGCCTTTTCTATTTAATTCCGATGCAATTTCTGTTTTACATCGTCAATAAGTAGGTCCAAGGGATACAGTAAACCTGAAATGAAGCATCGGAACCTATAACTGGTGTCACAGGAATGGTTCAAATTATATACAGTAGGAAGATTCAGTCTACATGTAGTTAAGTCGGCATTGTGCCTTTTGTATTTATTTCCGATGCAATTTCTGTGTTTCTTCGTCAATAAGAAGGTCAGAGGGATACAGTAAACCTGAAGTGAAGAATCGGAATCTATAACTAGTGTCACAGGAATGGTTCAAAACATAGTCAGCAAGAAGAGTCAGTCTTCTTGTACTTAAGTCGGCAGTGTGCATTTTGTATTTAATTCCGATGCAATTTCTGTGTCTCATCGTCAATAAGAAGGTCAGAGGGATACAATGAACCTGAGGTGAAACATTGGAATCTATAACTAGTGTCACAGGAATGGTACGAAATACAGACAGTAGGAAGAGTCAGTCTTCTTTTACTTAAGTAGGCATTGTGCCTTTTCTATTTAATTCCGATGCAATTTCCGTGTTTCGTCTCCAATAAGAATGTCCAAAATATACAGTGAACCTGAAGTGAAGCATCGGAGTCCATAACTAATGTCACAGGAATCGTTCAAAACATAGACAGAATTAAGAGTCAGTCTTCTTGTACTTATGTCGCCATTATGCCTTTTGTATTCAGTTCCGATGAAATTTCTGTGTTGCATCGTCAATAAGAAGGTCCAAGGGATACAGTAAACCTGAAGTGAAGCATCGGAATCTATAACTAGTGTCACAGGAATGGTTCAAAACATAGTCAGTAAGAAGAGTCAGTCTTCTTGTACTTATGTTGGCATTGTGCCTTTTGTATTTAATTCCGATGCAAATTCTGTGTTTCATCGTCAATAAGAAGGTCAGAAGGATACAGTAAACCTGAAGTGAAGCATCGGAATCTATAACTAGTGTCACAGGAATGGTTCAAAACAGTCAGTAAGATGAGTCAGTCTTCTTGTACTTATGTCGGCATTGTGCGTTTTGTGTTTGATTCCGATTCAACTTCTGTGTTTCACCGTCAATAAGAAGGTCCAAGGGATACAGTAAACCTGAAGGGAAGTTTCGGAATCTATAACTAGTGTCACAGGAATGGTTCAAAACATAGACAGTAGGAAGAGTCAGTCTTCTTGTACTTAAGTCGGCATTGTGCTTTTTCTATTTATTTCAGATGCAATTTCTGTGTTTCATCGTCAATAAGAAGGTCAGAGGAATACAGTAAACCTGAAGTGATGCATCGGAATCTGTAACTAGTGTCACTGGAATGGTTCTAACATAGACAGTATGAAGGGTCAGTCTTCTTGTACTTAAGTCGGCATTGTGCCTTTTGTATTTAATTGCGATCCAATTTCTGTGTTTCATCGTCAATAAGAAGGTCAGAGGGCTACAGTAAATCTGAAGTGAGGCATCGGAATCTATAACTAGTGTCACAGGAATGGTTCAAAACAGGCAGTAAGTAGAGTCAGTCTTCTTTTAATTAAGTCGGCATTGTGCCTTTTGTATTTAATTCCGATGCAATTTCTGTGTTTCATCGTCAATACGAAGGTGCAAGGGATACAGTAAACGTAAAGTGAAGCATCGGAATCCTTAAGTAGTGTCACAGGAATGGTTCAAAACATGGACGGTAAGAAGAGGCCGTCTTCTTGTACTTAAGTCGGGATTGTGCCTTTTCTATTTAATTCCGATGCAATTTCTGTGTTTCATCGTCAAAAAGAAGGTCAGAGGGATAGAGTGAACCTGAAGTGAATAATCGGAATCTATAACTAGTGTCCCAGGAACGGTTCAAAACAGAGACAGTAGGAAGTGTCAGCCTTCTTGTACTTGAGTCGGCTTTGTGCCTTTTGTATTAAATTCCGATGCACTATCTGTGTTCCATCGTCAATAAGAAGATCCAAGGGATACAGTAAACCTGAAATGAAGTATCGGAATCTATAACTAGTGTCACAGGAATGGTTCAAAACATATACAGTAGGAAGATTCAGTCTACATGTACTTAAGTCGGCATTGTGCCTTTTGTATTTTTTTCCGATGCAATTTCTGTGTTTCATCGTCAATAAGAAGGTCAGAGGGATACAGTAAATCTGAAGTGAAGCATCGGAATCTCTAAATAGTGTCACAGGAACGGTTTAAAACATATTCAGTAAGAAGAGTCAGTCTTCTTGTACTTAGGTCGGCATTGTGCCTTATGTATTTAATTCCGATGCAATTTCTGTGTTTCATCGTCAATACGAAGGTCAGAGGGATACATTAAACCTGAAGTGAAGCATCGGAATCTGTAACTAGTGTCACAGGAATGGTTCAAAACAGTCAGTAAGAAGAGTCAATCTTCTTGTACTTAAGTCGGCATTGTGCCTTTTGTATTTAATTCCGATCCAATTTCTGTGTTTCATCGTCAATAAGAAGGTCCAAGGGATACAGTAAACCTGAAGTGAAGCATCGCAATTTATGAATAGTGTCACAGGAATGGTTCAAAACATAGAGACTAAGAAGCGTCAGTCTTTTTGTACTTAAGTCGGCTTTGTGCCTATTCTATTTAATTCCGATGCAATTTCTGTATTTCGTCGCCAATACGAAGGTCCAAAGGATACAGTAAACCTGAAGTGAAGCATCGGAATCTATAAGTAATGTCACAGGAATCGTTCAAAGCATAGACAGTAGGAAGAGTCAGTCTTCTTGTACTTAAGTCGGCATTGTGCATTTTGTGTTTAATTCCGATGCAATTTCTGTGTTTCATCGTCAATAAGAAGGTCCCAGGGATACAGTAAACCTGAAGGGAAGCATCGGAATCTATTACCATTGTCACAGGAATGGTTCAAAACATAGACAGTAGGAAGAGTCAGTCTTCTTGTACTTAAGTCGTTATTGTGCAATTTCTATTTAATTCAGATGCAATTTCTGTGTTTCATCGTCAATAAGAAGGTCAGAGGGATACTGTAAACCTGAAGTGAAGCATCGGAATCCATAACTAGTGTCACAGGAATGGTTCAAAACATAGACACTAAGAAGAGGCAGTCTTCTTGTAGTTAAGTCGGGATTGTGCCTTTTCTATTTAATTCCGATGCAATTTCTGTGTCTCAGCGTCAAGAAGAAGGTCAGAGGGATAGAGTGAACCTGAAGTGAATAATCGGAATCCATAACTAGTGTCCCAGGAACGGTTCAAAACAGAGACAGTAGGAAGAGTCTGCCTTCTTGTACTTGAGTCGGCATTGTGCCTTTTGTATTAAATTCCGATGCACTATCTGTGTTCCATCGTCAATAAGAAGATCCAAGGTATACAGTAAACCTGAAATGACGCATCGGAATCTATAACTAGTGTCACAGGAATGGTTCAAAACATATACAGTAGGAAGATTCAGTCTACATGTACTTAAGTCGGCATTGTGCCTTTTGTATTTATATCCGATGCAATTTCTGTGTTTCATCGTCAATAAGAAGGTCAGAGGGCTACAGTAAACCTGAAGTGAAGCATCGGAATCAATAACTAGTGTCACAGGAATGGTTCAAAACATAGTCAGTAAGAAGAGTCAGTCTTCTTGTACTTAAGTCGGCATTGTACCTTTTGTATTTAATTCCGATGCAATTTCTGTGTCTCATCGTCAATATGAAGGTCCAAGGGATACAGTAAACCAGAAGAGGAGCATCGGAATCAATAACTAGTGTCACAGGAATGGTTCAAAGCATAGACAGTAAGAAGTGTCAGTCTTTTTGTACTTAAGGCGGCATTGTGCCATTTTCAATTTAATTCCGATGCAATTAGTGTGTTTCATCGTCAATAAGAAAGTCAGAGGGATACTGTAAACCTGAAGTAAAGCATCGGAATCTCTACAGTGTGTCACAGGAATGGTTCAAAACATAGTCAGTAGGAAGAGTCAGTCTTCTTGTACTTAAGTCGCATTGTGCCTTTTGTATTTAATTCCGATGCAATTTCTGTGTTTCATCGTCAATACGAAGGTCCGAGGGATACAGTAAACCTGAAGTGAAGCATCGGAATCTATAACTAGTGTCACAGGAATGGTTCAAAACAGTCAGTAAGAAGAGTCAGTCTTCTTGTACTTAAGTCGGCATTGTGCATTTTGTATTTAATTCCGATGCAGTATCTGTGTTTCATCGTCAAAAAGAAGGTCCAAGGGATACAGTAAACCTGAAGTGAAGCATCGGAATCTACAACTAATGTCACAGGACTGGTTCAAATCATAGACAGTAAGAAGAGTCAGTCTTCTTGTACTTATGTCGGCATTGTGCCGTTTGTATTTAATTCCGATGCAATTTCTGTGTTTCGTCGTCAAAAAGAAGGTCAGTGGGATACAGTAAACCTAAAGTGAAGCATCGGAATCTATAACTAGTGTCACAGGAATGGTTCAAAACATAGACAGTAGGAAGAGTCAGTCTTCTTGTACTTAAGTCGGCATTGTGCCTTTTCTATTTAATTCCGATGCAATTTCTGTGTTTCATCGTCAGAAAGAAGGTCAGAGGGATACAGTAAACCTGATGTGAAGCATCGGAATCTATAAATAGTGTCACAGGAATGGTTCAAAACATAGCCAGTAGGAAGAGTCAGTCTTCTTGAACTTAAGTCGGCTTTGTGCCTTTTCTATTTAATTACGATGCAATTTCTGTGTTTCATCGTCAATAAGTAGGTCCAAGGGGTACAGTAAACCTGAGGTGAAGCATCGGAATCTGTAATTAGTGTCACAGGAATGGTTCATAATATAGACAGTAGCAAGAGTAGGTCTTCTGGTTCTTAAGTCGGTATTGTGCTTTCTCTTTTTAATTCCGATGCAATTTCTGTGTTTCATCGTCAATAAGAATATCCAAGGGATACAATAAACGTGAAGTCAAGCATCGGAATCTATAACTAGTGTCACAGGAATGGTTCAAAACATAGACAGTAAGAAGAGTCAGTATTCTTGTACTTAAGTCGGCATTGTGCCTATTCTATTTAATTCCGATGCAATCTCTGTGTTTCATCGTCAAAAAGAAGGTCAGAGGGATAGAGTAAACCTGAAGTGAATAATCGGAATCTATAACTAGTGTCACAGGACCGGTTCAAAACAGAGACAGTAGGAAGAGTCAGCCTTCTTGTACTTGAGTCGGCTTTGTGCCTTTTGTATTAAATTCCGATGCACTATCTGTGTTCCATCGTCAATAAGAAGATCCAAGGGATACAGTAAACCTGAAATGAAGCATCGGAATCTATAACTGGTGTCACAGGAATGGTTCAAAGCATGTACAGTAGGAAGATTCAGTCTACATGTACTTAAGTCGGCATTGTGCCTTTTGTAATTATTTCCGATGCAATTTCTGTGTTTCATCGTTAATAAGAAGGTCAGAGGGATACAGTAAACCTGAAGTGAAGCATCGGAATCTATAACTAGTATCACAGGAATGGTTCAAAACATAGTCAGGAAGAAGAGTCAGTCTTCCTGCACGTAAGTCGGCATTGTGCCTTTTGTATTTAATTCCGATGCAATTCCTGTGTCTCATCGTCAATAAGGAGGTCCAAGGGATACAGTAAACCTGAAGTGGAGCATCGGAATCAATGAGTAGTGTCACAGGGGTGGTTCAAAAACATAAACAGTAAGAAGAGTCAGTCTTTTTGTACTTAAGTCGGCATTGCGCCATTATCAATTTAATTCCGATGCAATTAGTGTGCCTCATCGTCAATAAGTAGGTCAGAGGGATACAGTAAACCTGAAGTGAAGCATCGGAATCTCTAACTAGTGTCACAGGAATGTTTCAAAACAAAGTCAGTAAGAAGTGTCAGTCTTCTTGTACTTAAGTCGGCATTGTGCCTTTTGTATTTAATTCCGACGCAATTTCTGTGTTTCATCGTCTATGAGAAGGTCCAAGGGATACAGTAAACCTGAAGTGTAGAATCGGAATCAGTAACTAGTGTCACAGGAATGGATCAATATATAGTCAGTAAGAAGAGTCAGTCTTCTTGTACTTAAGTCGGCATTGTGCCTTTTCTATTTAATTCCGATGCAATTTCTGTGTTTCATCGTCTATAAGAAGGTCCAAGGGATACAGTAAACCTGAAGTGAAGCATCGGAATCTATAACTAGTGTCACAGGAATGGTTCAAAATATAGACAGTAGCAAAAGTCAGTCTTCTTGTTCTTAAGTCGGGATTGTGCTTTTTCTCTTTAATTCTGATGCAATTTCTGTGTTTCATCGTCATTAAGAAGGTCAGAGGGATTCAGTAAACCTGAAGAGAAGCATCGGAATCTATAACTAGTGTCACTGTAATGTTTCTAACATAGACAGTAAGAAGAGTCAGTCTTATTGTACTTTGTCGGCATTGTGCCTTTTGTATTTAATTCCGATGCAATTTCTGTGTTTCATCGTCAATAAGAAGGTCCAAGGGTTACAGTGAACCTGAAGTGAAGCATCGGAATGTGTAACTAGTGTCACAGGAATGGTTCAAGACAGTCAGTAAGAAGAGTCAGTCTTCTTGTAATTAAGTCGGCATTGTGCCTTTTGTATTTAATTCCGAAGCAATTTCTGTGTTTCATCGTCAATAAGAAGGTCCAAGGGATACAGTAAACGTGAAGTGAAGTATCGGAATCTATAACTAGTGTCACAGGAATGGTTCAAAACATAGACAGTAAGAAGAGTCAGACTTCTTGTACTAAAGTCGGCATTGTGCCTATTCTATTTAATTCCGATGCAATTTCTGTGTTTCATCGTCAAAAAGAAGGTCAGAGGGATAGAGTAAACCTGAAGTGAGTAATCGGAATTTATAACTAGTGTCACAGTACCGGTTCGAAACAGAGACAGTAGGAAGGGTCAGCCTTCTTGTACTTGAGTCGGCTTTGTGCCTTTTGTATTAAATTCCGATGCACTATCTGTGTTCCATCGTCAATAAGAAGATCCAAGGGATACAGTAAACCTGAAATGGAGCATCGGAATCTATAACTGGTGTCACAGGAATGGTTCAAAACATAGTCAGTAAGAAGAGTCAGTCTTCCTGTACGTAAGTCGGCATTGTGCCTTTTGTATTTAATTCCGATGCAATTCCTGTGTCTCATCGTCAATAAGGAGGTCCAAGGGATACAGTAAACCTGAAGTGAAGCATCGGAATCTCTAACTAGTGTCACAGGAATGGTTGAAAACATGGTCAGTAAGAAGTGTCAGTCTTCTTGTACTTAAGTCGGCATTGTGCCTTTTGTATTTAATACCGATGCAATTTCTGTGTTTCATCGTCTATGAGAAGGTCCAAGGGATACAGTAAACCTGAAGCATCGGAATCTGTAACTAGCGTCACAGGAATGGTTCAAAACATTGACACTAAAAAGTGTCAGTCTGCTTGTACATAAGATGGCATTGTGCCTTTTCTATTTAATTCCGATGCAATTTCTGTATCTCATCGTCAATAAGAAGGTCCAAGGGATACAGTAAACCTGAAGTGAAGCATCGGAATCTGTAACTAGTGTCACAGGAATGGGTCAAGATATAGTCAGTAAGAAGAGTCAGTCTTCTTGTACTTAAGTCGGCATTGTGCAATTTCTATTTAATCCCGATGCAATTTCTGTGTTTCATCGTCAATAAGACGGTCCAAGGGATACACTAAACCTGAAGTGGAGCATCGGAATCTGTAACTAGTGTCACAGGAATGGTTCACAAATTAGACAGTAAGAAGAGCCAGTCTTCTTGCATTTAAGTCGGCATTGTGTTTTTCTACTTTATTCCGATGCAATTTCTGTGTTTCATCGTCAATAATAAGGTCAGAGGGATACAGTAAACCTGAAGTGAAGCATCTGAATCTATAACTAGTGTCATCGGAATGGTTCTAACATAGACAGTAAGAAGGGTCAGTCTTCTTGTACAAAGTCGGCATTGTGCCTTTTGTATTTAATTCCGATCCAATTTCTGTGTTTCATCGTCAATAAGAAGGTCAGAGGGATACAGTAAATCTGAAGTGAAGCATTGGAATCTATAACTAGTGTCACAGGAATGGCTCAAAACAGTCAGTAAGAAGAGTCAGTCTTCTTGTAATTAAGTCGGCATTGTGCCTTTTGTATTTAATTACGATGCAATTTCTGTATTTCATCGTCAATAAGAAGGTCCAAGGGATACAGTAAACGTGAAGTGAAGCATCGGAATCTATAACTAGTGTCAGAGGAATGGTTCAAAGCATATAGATTAAGAAGAGTCAGTCTTCTTGTACTTAAGTCGGCATTGTGCCTATTCAATTTAATTCCGATGCAATATCTGTGTTTCATCGTCAAAAAGAAGGTCAGAGGGATAGAGTAAACCTGAAGTGAATAATCGGAATCTATAACTAGTGTCACAGGAACGGTTCAAACCATAGACAGTAGGAAGAGTCAGCCTTCTTGTACTTGAGTCGGCATTGTGCCTTTTGTATTTAATTCCGATACGCTATCTGTGTTCCATCGTCAATAAGAAGATCCAAAGGTTACAGTAAACCTGAAATGAAGCATCGGAATCTATAACTAGTGTCAAAGGAATGGTTAAAAACATAGTCAGTAAGAAGAGTAAGTCTTCCTCTACTTAAGTCGGCATTGTGCCTATTGTATTTAATTCCGATGCAATTTCTGTGTTTCATCGTCAATAAGTAGGTCCAAGGGATACAGTAAACCTGAAGTGAAGCATCGTAGTCTGTAACTAGTGTCACAGGAATGGATCAAGATATAGTCAGTAAGAAGAGTCAGTCTTCTTCTACTTGAGTCGGCATTGTGCCTTTTGTATTTAATTCCGATGCACTATCTGTGTTGCATCGTCAATAAGAAGATCCAAAGGATACAGTAAACCTGAAATGAAGCATCGGAATCTATAACTAGTGTCACTGGAATGGTTCAATACATATACAGAAGGAAGATTCAGTCTACATGTACTTAAGTCGGCATTGTGCCTTTTGTATTTATTTCCGATGCAATTTCTGTGTTTCATCGTCAATAAGGAGGTCCTAGGGATACAGTAAACCTGAAGTGAAGGATCGGAATCTACAACTAGTGTCACAGGAATGGTTCAAAACATAGTCAGTAAGAAGAGTCAGTCTCCTTGTACTTAAGTCGGCATTGTGCCTTTTGTATTTAATTCCGATATAATTTCTGTGTTTCATCGTCAATAAGTAGGTCCAAGGGATACAGTAATCCTGAAGTGAAGCATCGGAATCTGTAACTAGTGTCACAGGAATGGGTCAAGATATAGTCAGTAAGAAGAGTCAGTCTTCTTGTACTTAAGTCGGCATTGTGCATTTTCTACACTCCTGGAAATTGAAATAAGAACACCGTGAATTCTTTGTCCCAGGAAGGGGAAACTTTAGTGACACATTCCTGGGGTCAGATACACCACATGATCACACTGACAGAACCACAGGCACATAGACACAGGCAACAGAGCATGCACAATGTTGGCACTAGTACAGTGTATATCCACCTTTCGCAGCAATGCAGGCTGCTATTCTCCCATGGAGACGATCGTAGAGATGCTGGATGTAGTCCTGTGGAACGGCTTGCCATGCCATTTCCACCTGGCGCCTCAGTTGGACCAGCGTTCGTGCTGGACGTGCAGACCGCGTGAGACGACGCTTCATCCAGTCCCAAACATGCTCAATGGGGGACAGATCCGGAGATCTTGCTGGCCAGGGTAGTTGACTTACACCTTCTAGAGCACGTTGGGTGGCACGGGATACATGCGGACGTGCATTGTCCTGTTGGAACAGCAACTTCTCTTGCCGGTCTAGGAATGGTAGAACGATGGGTTCGATGACGGTTTGGATGTACCGTGCACTATTCAGTGTCCCCTCGACGATCACCAGTGGTGTACGGACAGTGTAGGAGATCGCTCCCCACACCATGATGCCGGGTGTTGGCCCTGTGTGCCTCGGTCGTATGCAGTCCTGATTGTGGCGCTCACCTGCACGGCGCCAAACACGCTTACGACCATCATTGGCGCCAAGGCAGAAGCGACTCTCATCGCTGAAGACGACACGTCTCCATTCGTCCCTCCATTCACGCCTGTCGCGACACCACTGGAGGCGGGCTGCACGATGTTGGGGCGTGAGCGGAAGACGGCCTAACGGTGTGCGGGACCGTAGCCCAGCTTCATGGAGACGGTTGCGAATGGTCCTCGCCAATACCCCAGGAGCAACAGTGTCCCTAATTTGCTGGGAAGTGGCGGTGCGGTCCCCTACGGCACTGCGTCGGATCCTACGGTCTTGGCGTGCATCCGTGCGTCGCTGCGGTCCGGTCCCAGGTCGACGGGCACGTGCACCTTCCGCCGACCACTGGCGACAACATCGATGTACTGTGGAGACCTCACTCCCCACGTGTTGAGCAATTCGGCGGTACGTCCACCCGGCCTCCCGCATGCCCACTATACGCCCTCGCTCAAAGTCCGTCAACTGCACATACGGTTCACGTCCACGCTATCGCGGCACGCTACCAGTGTTAAAGACTGCGATGGAGCTCCGTATGCCACGGCAAACGGGCTGACACTGACGGCGGCGGTGCACAAATGCTGCGCAGCTAGCGCCATTCGACGGCCAACACCGCGGTTCCTGGTGTGTCCGCTGTGCCGTGCGTGTGATCATTGCTTGTACAGCCCTCTCGCAGTGTCCGGAGCAAGTATGGTGGGTCTGACACACCGGTGTCAATGTGTTCTTTTTTCCATTTCCAGGAGTGTATTTAATCCCGATGCAATTTCTGTGTTTCATCGTCAATAAGAAGGTCCAAGGGATACACTAAACCTGAAGTGGAGCATCGGAATCTGTAACTAGTGTCACAGGAATGGTTCACAAATTAGACAGTAAGAAGAGCCACTCTTCTTGTACTTAAGTCGGCATTGTGTTTTTCTACTTTATTCCGATGTAATTTCTGTGTTTCATCGTCAATAATAAGGTCAGAGGGATACAGTAAACCTGAAGTGAAGCATCGGAATCTATAACTAGTGTCATCGGAATGGTTCTAACATAGACCGTAAGAAGGGTCAGTCTTCTTGTACAAAGTCGGCATTGTGCCTTTTGTATTTAATTCCGATGCAATTTCTGTGTTTCATCGTCAATAAGAAGGTCCAAGGGATACAGTAAACCTGAAGTGAAGCATCGGAATCTATAACTAGTGTCACAGGAATGGTTCAAAACATAGACAGTAAGAAGAGTCAGTCATCTTGTACTTAAGTCAGCCTCGTGCCTTTTGTATTTAATTCCGATCCAATTTCTGTGTTTCATCGTCAATAAGAAGGTCAGAGGGACACAGTAAATCTGAAGTGAAGCATCGGAATCTATAACTAGTGTCACAAGAATGGTTCAAAACAGTCAGTAAGAAGAGTCAGTCTTCTTGTAATTAAGTCGGCATTGTGCCTTTTGTATTTAATTCCGATGCAATTTCTGTGTTTCATCGTCAATAAGAAGGTCCAAGGGATACAGTAAACGTGAAGTGAAGCATCGGAATCTATAACTAGTGTCACAGAAATGGTTCAAAACATAGAGATTAAGAAGAGTCAGTCTTCTTGTACTTAAGTCGGCATTGTGCCTATTCTATTTAATTCCGATGCAATTTCTGTGTCTCATCGTCAAAAAGAAGGTCAGAGGGATAGAGTAAACCTGAAGTGAATAATCGGAATCTATAACCAGTGTCACAGGAACGGTTCAAAACATAGACAGTAGGAAGAGTCAGCCTTCTTGTACTTGAGTCGGCATTGTGCCTTTTGTATTTAATTCCGATGCACTATCTGTGTTCCATCGTCAATAAGAAGATCCAAAGGATACAGTAAACCTGAAATGAAGCATCGGAATCTCTAACTAGTGTCACAGGAATGGTTCAAAACATATACAGTAGGAAGATTCTGTCTACATGTACTTAAGTCGGCATTGTGCCTTTTGTATTTATTTCCGATGCAATTTCTGCGTTTCATCGTCAATAAGAAGGTCAGAGGGATACAGTAAACCTGAAATGAAGCATCGGAATCTCTAACTAGTGTCACAGGAATGGTTCAAAACATATACAGTAGGAAGATTCTGTCTACATATACTTAAGTCGGCATTGTGCCTATTGTATTTAATTCCGATGCAATTTCTGTGTTTCATCGTCAATAAGAAGGTCCAAGGGATACAGTAAACCTGAAGCATCGGAATCTGTAACTAGCGTCACAGGAATGGTTCAAAACATTGACAGTAAGAAGGGTCAGTCTTCTTGTACCTAAGTCGGCATTGTGCCTTTTCTATTTAATTCCGATGCAATTTCTGTGTTTCATCATCAATAAGAAGGTCACAGGGATGCACTAAACCTGAAGTGAAGCATCGAAAGCTATGACTAGTGTCACAGGAATGGTTCAAAGCATAGACAGTAAGAAGAGTCAGTCTTCTTTTACTTAAGTCGGCATTGTGCCTTTTGTATTTAATTCGGATGCAATTTCTGTGTTTCATCGTCAATAAAAAGGTCCGAGGGATACAGGAAACCTGTGGTGGAGCTTCGGAATCTATAACTAGTGTCACAGGAATGGTTCAAAAATTAGTCAGTAAGAAGAGTCAGACTTCTTGTACTTAAGTCGGCATTGTGCCCTTTTCAATTTAATTTCGATGCAATTACTGTGTATCATCGTCAACAAGAAGGTCAGAGGGATACAGTAAACCTGAAGTGAAGCAACGGAATCTCTAACTAGTGTGACAGGAATGGTTCAACACATAGTCAGTAAGAAGAGTAAGTCTTCTTGTACTTAAGTCGCCATTCTGCCTTTTTGTATTTGATTCCGATGCAATTTCTGTGTTTCATCGTCAATAAGAAGGTCCAAGGGATACAATAAACCTGAAGTATAGCATCGGAATGTGTAACTAGCGTCACAGGAATAGTTCAGAAAATAGACACTAATAAGAGTTAGTCTGCTTGTACTTAAGTCGGCATTGTGCCTTTTCTATTTATTCCGATGCAATTTCTGTGTTTCATCGTCAATAAGAAGGTCAGAGGGATACAGTGAACCTTAGGTGAAGCATCGCAATATATAACTAGTGTCACAGGAATGGTTCAAAACATAGACAGTAGGAAGAGTCAGTCTTCTTGTACTTAAGTCAGCATTGAGCCTTTTCTATTTAATTACGATGCAATTTCTGTGTTCCGTCGCCAATAAGAAGGTCCAAAGGATACAGTAAACCTGAAGTGAAGCATCGGAATCCATAACTAATGTCACAGGAATCATTCAAAACATAGACAGTAGGAAGAGCCAGTCTTCCTGTACTTAAGTCGGCATTGTGCCTTTTGTATTTAGATCCCATGTAATTTCTGGGTTTCATCGTCAATAAGATGGTCCTAGGGTTGCAGTAAACCTGAAGTGAAGCATCGGAATCTGTAACTAGTTTCACAGGAATGGTTCACATCATAGTCAGCAAGAAGAGTCAGTCTTCTTGTACTTAGGTTGGCATTGTGCCTTTTGTATTTAATTCCGATTCAATTTCTGTGTTACATCGTCAATAAGAAGGTCAGAGGGATACAGTAAACCTGAAGTGAAGCATCGGAATCTATAACTAGCGTCACAGGAATGCTTCAAAACATAGACCGTAGGAAGAGTCAGTCTTCTTGTACTTAAGTCGGCATTGTGCCTCTACTATTTAATTCCGATGCAATTTCTGTGTTTCAACGACAATAAGAAGGTCCAATGGATACAGTAAACCTGAAGTGAAGCATCGGAATCTATAACTGGTGTCACAGGAATGGTTCAAAACATAGACAGTAAGAAGGGTCAGTCTTCTTGCACTTAACTCGGCATTGCGCCTTTTGTATTTAATTCCGATCGAATTTATGTGTTTCATCGTCAATAATAAGGTCAGAGGGATACAGTAAACCTGAAGTGAAGCATCGGAATCTATAACTAGTGTCATCGGAATGGTTCTAACATAGACAGTAAGAAGGGTCAGTCTTCTTGTACAAAGTCGGCATTGTGCCTTTTGTATTTAATTCCGATGCAATTTCTTAGTTTCATCGTCAATAAAAAGGTCCAAGGGATACAGTAAACCTGAAGTGAAGCATCGGAATCTATAACTAGTGTCACAGGAATGGTTCAAAACATAGACAGTAGGAAGAGTCAGTCATCTAGTACTTAAGTCAGCCTTGTGCCTTTTGTATTTAATTCCGATCCAATTTCTGTGTTTCATCGTCAATAAGAAGTTCAGAGGGACACAGTAAATCTGAGGTGAAGCATCGGAATCTATAACTAGTGTCACAGGAATGGTTCAAAACAGTCAGTAAGAAGAGTCAGTCTTCTTGTAATCAAGTCGGCATTGTGCCTTTTGTATTTAATTCCGATGCAATTTCTGTATTTCATCGTCAATACGAAGGTCCAAGGGATACAGAAAACGTGAAGTGAAGCATCGGAATCTATAACTAGTGTCACAGGAATGGTTCAAAACATAGAGATTAAGAAGAGTCAGTCTTCTTGTACTTAAGTCGGCATTGTGCCTATTCTATTTAATTCCGATGCAATTTCTGTGTCTCATCGTCAAAAAGAAGGTCAGAGGGATAGAGTAAACCTGAAGTGAATAATCGGAATCTATAACTAGTGTCACAGGAACGGTTCAAAACATAGACAGTAGGAAGAGTCAGCCTTCTTGTACTTGAGTCGGCATTGTGCCTTTTGTATTTAATTCCGATGCACTATCTGTGTTCCATCGTCAATAAGAAGATCCAATGGATACAGTAAACCTGAAATGAAGCATCGGAATCTCTAACTAGTGTCACAGGAATGGTTCAAAACATATACAGTAGGAAGAGTCTGTCTACATGTACTTAAGTCGGCATTGTGCCTTTTGTATTTATTTCCGATGCAATTTCTGTGTTTCATCGTCAATAAGAAGGTCAGAGGGATACAGTAAACCTGAAATGAAGCATCGGAATCTGTAACTAGTGTCACAGGAATGGTTCAAAACATATATAGTAGGAAGATTCTGTCTACATGTACTTAAGTCGGCATTGTGCCTATTGTATTTCATTTCGATGCAATTTCTGTGTTTCATCGTCAATAAGAAGGTCCAAGGGATACAGGAAACCTGAAGCATCGGAATCTGTAACTAGCGTCACAGGGATGGTTCAAAACATTGACAGTAAGAAGGGTCAGTCTTCTTGTACCTAAGTCGGCATTGTGCCTTTTCTATTTAATTCCGATGCAATT
Organism: Schistocerca americana; assembly: GCF_021461395.2. Lineage (NCBI taxonomy): Eukaryota > Metazoa > Arthropoda > Insecta > Orthoptera > Acrididae > Schistocerca > Schistocerca americana. The sequence goes on along the minus strand of NC_060121.1, from coordinate 10,862,396 downwards.
TCTGTGTTTCATCATCAATAAGAAGGTCACAGGGATACAGTAAACCTGAAGTGAAGCATCGAAATCTATGACTAGTGTCACAGGAATGGTTCAAAGCATAGACAGTAAGAAGAGTCAGTCTTCTTGTACTTAAGTCGGCATTGTGCCTTTTGTATTTAATTCCGATGCAATTTCTGTGTTTCATCGTCAATAAAAAGGTCCGAGGGATACAGGAAACCTGTGGTGGAGCATCGGAATCTATAACTAGTGTCACAGGAATGGTTTAAAAATTGGTCAGTAAGAAGAGTCAGACTTCTTGTACTTAAGTCGGCATTGTGCCCTTTTAAATTTAATTTCGATGCAATTACTGTGTATCATCGTCAACAAGAAGGTCAGAGGGATACAGTAAACCTGAAGTGAAGCAACGGAATCTCTAACTAGTGTCACAGGAATGGTTCAACACATAGTCAGTAAGAAGAGTAAGTCTTCTTGTACTTAAGTCGCCATTCTGCCTTTTTGTATTTGATTCCGATGCAATTTCTGTGTTTCATCGTCAATAAGAAGGTCAGAGGGATACAGTGAACCTTAGGTGAAGCATCGGAATATATAACTAGTGTCACAGGAATGGTTCAAAACATAGACATTAGGAAGAGTCAGTCTTGTTGTACTTAAGTCGGCATTGAGCCTTTTCTATTTAATTCCGATGCAATTTCTGTGTTCTGTCGCCAATAAGAAGGTCCAAAGGATACAGTAAACCTGAAGTGAAGCATCGGAATCCATAACTAATGTCACAGGAATCATTCAAAACATAGACAGTAGGAAGAAACAGTCTTCCTGTACTTAAGTCGGCATTGTGCCTTTTGTATTTAGTTCCCATGCACTTTCTAGGTTTCATCGTCAATAAGATGGTCCTAGGGTTGCAGTAAACCTGAAGTGAAGCATCGGAATCTATAACTAGTGTCACAGGAATGGTTCAAATCATAGTCAGCAAGAAGAGTCAGTCTTCTTGTACTTAGGTTGGCATTGTGCCTTTTGTATTTAATTCCGATTCAATTTCTGTTTTTCGTCGCCAATAAGAAGGTCCAAAGGATACAGTAAACCTGATGTGTAGCATCGGGATCTATAACTAGTGTCACAGGAATGGTTCAAAACATAGACAGTAGGAAGAGTCAGTCTTCTTGTACTTAAGTCGGCATTGTGCATCTTCTATTTAATTCCGATGCAATTTCTGTGTTTCATCGTCAATAAGAAGGTCAGAGGGATACAGTAAACCTGAAGTGAAGCATCGGAATCTATAACTAGTGTCACGGGAATGGTTCAAAACATAGACAGTAAGAAGAGTCAGTCTTCTTGTACTTAAGTCGGCATTGTGCCTTTTGTATTTAATTCCGATGCAATTTCTGTGTATCAACGACAATAAGAAGGTCCAAGGGATACACTAACCTGAAGTGAAGCATCGGAATCTATAACTAGTGTCACAGGAATGGTTCAAAACATAGACAGTAAGAACAGTCAGTCTTCTTGTACTTAACTCGGCATTGCGCCTTTTGTATTTAATTCCGATCCAATTTATGTGTTTCATCGTCAATAAGAAGGTCAGAGGGATAGAGTAAACCTGAAGTGAAGCATCGGAATCTATAACTAGTGTCACAGGAACGGTTCAAAACGTAGACAGTAAGAAGTGTCAGTCTTCTTGTACTTAAGTCGGCATTGTACCTTTTGTATTTAATTTCGATGTAATTTCTGTTTTTCATCGTCAATAAGAAGGTCCAAGGGATACAGTAAACGTGAAGCGAATAATCGTAATCTATAACAAGTGTCACAGGAGTGGTTCAAAACATAGGCAGTAGGAAGAATCAGTCTACATGTACTTAAGTCGGCATTGTGCCTTTCGTATTTATTTCTGATGCAATTTCTGTGTTTCATCGTCAATAAGATGGTCAGACGGATTCAGTAAACCTGAAGTGACGTATCGGAATCTATAACTAGTGTCACAGGAATGGTTCAAAACATAGTCAGTAAGAAGAGTGAGTCTTCTTGTACTTAAGACGGCATTGTGCCTTTTGTATTTAATTCAAATGCAATTTCTTTGTTTCATCGTCAATAAGAAGGTCCAAGGGACACAGTAAACCTGAAGTGGAGCATCGGAATCTATAACTAGTGTCACAGGAATGGTTCAAAACATAGACAGTAAGAAGAGTCAGTCTTTTTGTAATTAAGTCGGCATTGTGCCATTTTCAATTTAATTCCGATGCAATTTCTGTGTTTCATCGTCAATAAGAAGGTCAGAGCTATACAGTAAACCTGAAGTGAAGCATCGGAATCTCTAACTAGTGTCACAGGAATGGTTCAAACATAGACATTAAGAAGAATCAGTCCTCTTGTACTTAAGTCGGCATTGTGCCTTTCCTATTTAATTCCGATGTAATTTCTGTGTTTCATCGTCAAAAAGAAGGTCAGAGGGATAGAATAAACCTGAAGTGAATAATCGGAATCTATAACTAGTGTCACAGGAATGGTTCAAAACATAGCCAGTAAGAAGAGTCAGTCTTCTTGTACTTTAGTTGGCATTGTGCCTTTTGAATTTAATTCCGATGCACTATCTGTGTTTCATCGTCAATAAGAAGGTCCAAGGGATACAGTAAACCTGAAATGAAGCATCGGAATCTATAACTAGTGTCACACTAATGGTTCAAAACATAGACAGTAGGGAGATTCAGTCTACATGTACTTAAGTCGGCATTGAGCCTTTTGTATTTATTTCCGATGCAATTTCTGTGTTTCATCGTCAATAAGAAGGTCAGTGGGATACAGAAAACCTGAAGTGAAGCATCGGAATCTCCAACTAGTGTCACAGGAATGGTTCAACACATAGTCAGTAAGAAGAGTCAGTCCTCTAGTACTTAAGACGGCATTGTCCGTTTTGTATTGATTTCCGATGCAATTTCTGTGTTTCATCGTCAATAAGAAGGTCAGTGGGATACAGTAAACCTGAAGTGAAGCATCGGAATCTCCAACTAGTGTCACAGGAATGGTTCAACACATAGTCAGTAAGAAGAGTCAGTCCTCTTGTACTTAAGACGGCATTGTCCCTTTTGTATATATTTCCGATGCAATTTCTGTGTTTCATCGTCAAAAAGAAGGTCAGAGGGATACAGTAAACCTGAAGGGAGGCATCGGAATCTATAACTAGCGTCACAGGAGCGGTTCAAACCATAGACAGTAAGAGGAGTCAGTCTTCTTGTACTTCAGTCGGCATTGTGCCTTTTCTATTTAATTCCGATGCAATTTCTGCATTTCGTCGCCAATGAGAAGCTCCAAAGTACACAGTAAACCTGAATTGAAGCATCGTAATCTAAAACTAGTGTCACAGGAATGGTTCAATTCATAGACAGTAGGAGAAGTCAGTCTTCTTGTACTTAAGTTGGCTTTGTGCCTTTTGTATTTAATTTCGATGCACTATCTGTGTTTAAAAGTCAGTAAGAAGGTCCAAGGGATACAGTAAACCGGAAATGAAGCATCGGAATCTATAACTAGTGTCACACTAATGGTTCAAAACATAGACAGTAGGAAGATTCAGTCTACATGTACTTAAGTCGGCATTGAGCCTTTTGTATTTATTTCCGATGCAATTTCTGTGTTTCATCGTCAATACGAAGGTCAGAGGGATACAGTAAACCTGAAGTGAAGCAGCGGAATCTATAACTAGTGTCACAGGAATGGTTCAGAACATAGTCAAGAAGAAGAGCCAGCCTTCATGTACTTAAGTCAGCATTGTGCCTTTTCTATTTAATTCCGATGCTATTTCTGTGTTTCATCGTCAATAAGATGGTCAGAGGGATACAGTGAACCTGCGGTGAAGCATCGGAATCTATAACTAGTGTCACAGGCATGGTTTCATAGCATAGACACTAAGAAGAGTCAGACTGCTTGTACTTAAGACGGCATTGTGCATTTTCTATTTAATTCCGATGCAATTTCTGTGTTTCATAGTCAATAAGATGGTCAGAGGGATACAGTGAACCCGCGGTGAAGCATCGGAATCTATAACTAGTGTCACAGGAATGGTTGAAAACATAGACAGTAAGAAGAGTCAGTCTTCTTGTACTTAAGTCGGCATTGTGCCTTTTCTATTTAATTCCGATGAATTTCTGTGTTTCATCGTCAATAAGATGGTCCAAGGGATACAGTAAACCTGAAATGTAGCATCGGAACCTAAAACTAGTGTCACAGGAATGGTTCAAAACATAGACAGTAGGGAGATTCAGTCTACATGTCCTTAAGTCGGCATTGTGAAGTTTGTATTTATATCCGATGCAATTTCTGTGTTTCATCGTCAATAAGAAGGTCAGAGGGATACAGTAAACCTGAAGTGAAGCATCGGAATCTAAAACTAGTGACACAGGAGTGGTTCAATACATAGACAGTAGGATGAGACAGTCTTCTTGTACTTAAGTAGGCATTGTGCCTTTTGTATTTAATTTCGATGCACTATCTGTGTTTAATCATCAATAAGAAGGTCCAAGGGATACAGTAAACTGGAAATGAAGCATCGGAATCAATAACTAGTGTCACACTACTGGTTCAAAACATAGACAGTAGGAAGATTCAGTCTACATGTACATAAGCCGGCATTGTGCCTTTTGTATATAATTCCGATGCAATTTCAGTGTTTCATCGTCAATATGAAGGTCCAAGCGATACAGTAAACCTGAAGTGGAGCATCGGAATCTATAACTAGTGTCACATTAATGGTTCAAAGCATAGACAGTAAGAAGAGTCAGTCTTCTTGTACTTAAGTCGGCATTGTGCCCTTTTCAATTTTATTCCGATGCAATTACTGTGTTTCATCGTCAATAAGAAGGTCAGAGGGATACAGTAAACCTGAAGTGAAGCAACGGAATCTCTAACTAGTGTCACAGGAAAGGTTCAGCGCATAGTCAGTAAGAAGAGTCAGTCTTCTTGTACTTAAGTCGGCATTGTGCCTTTGGTATTTAATTCCGATGCAATTACTGCGTTTCATCGTCAATAAGAAGGTCCAAGGGATACAGTAAACCTGAAGTGAAGCGTCGGTATCTGTAACTAGCGTCACAGGAATGGTTCAAAACATAGACACTAAGAAGAGTCAGTCTGCTTGAACTTAAGACGTCATTGTGCCTTTTCTATTTAATTCCGATGCAGTTTCTGTGTTCCATCGTCAATAAGAAGGTCAGAGGGATACAGCGAACCTGCGGTGTAGCATCGCAATCTATAACTAGAGTCACAGGAATGGTTCAAAACATAGACAGTAGGAAGAGTCAGTCTTCTTGAACTTAAGTCGGCATTGTGCCTTTTCTATTTAATTCCGATGCAATTTCTGTGTTTCGTCGCTAATACGAAGTTCCAAAGGATACAGTATACCTGAAGTGAAGCATCGGATTCTATAACTAGTGTCACAGGAATGGTTCAAATCATAGACAGTAGGAAGATTCAGTGTAGATGTACTTAAGTCGGCATTGTGCCGTTTGTATTTATATCCGATGCAATTTCTGTGTTTCATCGTCAATAAGAAGGTCAAAGGGATACAGTAAACCTGAAGTGAAGCATCGCAATCTATAACTAGTGTCACAGGAATGGATCAAAACATAGTCAGTAAGAACAGTCAGTCTTCTTGTACTTAATTCGGCACTGTGCATTTTGTATTCAATTCCGATGCAATTTCTGTGTATCATCGTCAATAAGAAAGTCCAAGGGATACAGTAAACCTGACGTGGAGCATCGGAATCTATAACTAGTGTCACAGGAATGGTTCAAAGCATAGACAAGAAGAAGAGTCAGTCTTCTTGTACTTAAGTCGGCATTGTGCCCTTTTCAATTTAATTCCGATGCAATTACTGTGTTTCATCGTCAATAGGAAGGTCAGAGGGATACAGTAAACCAGAAGTGAAGCATCGGAATCTCTAACTATTGTCACAGGAATGGTTCAACACATAGTCAGTAAGAAGAGTCAGCCTTCTTGTACTTAAGTCGCCATTGTGCCTTTTGTATTTAATTCCGATGCAATTACTGTGTTTCATCGTCAATAAGAAGGTCCAAGGGATACAGTACACCTGAAGTGAAGCATCGGAAACTGTAACTAGAGTCACAGGAATGGTTCAAAACATAGACACTAAGAAGAGTCAGTCTGCTTGTACCTAAGAAGGCATTGTGCCTTTTCTATTTAATTCCGATGCAATTTCTGTGTTTCATCGTCAATGAGAAGGTCAGAGGGATACTGTGAACCTGAGGTGAAGCATCGGAATCTATAACTAGTGTCACAGGATTGGTTTAAAACATAGACAGTGGGATGAGTCAGTCTTCTTGCACTGAAGTCGGCATTGTGCCTTTTCTATTTAATTCCGATGCAATTTCTGTGTTTCGTCGCCAATAAGAAGTTCCAAAGGATACAGTAAACCTGAAGTTAAGCATGGGAATCTATAACCAATGTCACAGGATTCGTTCAAATCATAGACAGTAGGAAAAGTCAGTCTTGTGGTACTTAAGTCGGCATTGTGCCTTTTGTATTTAGTTCCGAAGCAATTTCTGTGTTTCATCGTCAATATGAAGGTCCTAGGGATACAGTAAATCTGAAGTGAAGCATCGGAATCTGTAACTAGTGTCACAGGAATGGTTCATAACATAGTCAGTAAGAAGAGTCAGTCTTCTTTTACTTAAGTCGGCATTGTGCCTTTTGTATTTAATTCCGATGCAATTTCTGTGTTTCATCGTCAGTACGAAGGTCCGAGGTATACAGTAAACCAGAAGTGAAGCATCGGACTCTATAACTACTGTCACAGGAATGGTTCAAAACATAGACAGTAAGAAGAGTCAGTCTTCTTGTGCTTAAGCCGATATTGTGCCTTTTCTATTTAATTCCGATGCAATCTCTGTGTTTCGTCGTCAATAAGAAGGGCCAAGGGATACAGTAAACCTAAAGTGAAGCATCGGAATCTATACCTAGTGTCACAGTAATGGTTCAAAGCATAGACGGTAGGAAGAGTCAGTTTTCTTGTACTTTAGTTGGCATTGTGCCCTTTGTATTTAATTCCGATTAACTATTTGTGTTTCATCGTCAATAAGATGTTCCAAGGGATACAGTAAACCTGAAATGAAGCATCGGAACCTATAACTAGTGTCACAGGAATGGTTCAAAACATAGACAGTAGGAAGATTCAGTCTACATGTACTTAAGTCGGCATTGTGCCGTTTGTATTTATATCCGATGCATTTTCTGTGTTTCATCGTCAATAAGAAGGTCCAAGGGATACCGTAAACCTAATGTGAAGCATCGGAATCTATAAGTAGTGTCACAGGAATGTTTCAAAACATAGTCAGTAAGAAGAGTCAGTCTTTTTGTACTAAAGTCGGCATTGTGCCTTTCGTATTTAATTCCGATGCTATTTCTGTGTTTCATCGTCCATAGGATGGTCCAAGGGATACAGTAAACCTGAAGTGGAGCATCGGAATCTATAACTAGTGTCACAGGAATGGTTCAAAACATAGACAGTAAGAAGAGTCAGTCTTCTTGTACTTAAGTCGGCATTGTGCCCTTTTCAAATTAATTCCGATGCAATTACTGTGTTTCATCGTCAATAAGAAGGTCAGAGGGATACAGTAAATCTAAAGTGAAGCATCGCAACCTCTAACTAGTGTCACAGGAATGGTTCAACACATAGTCAGTAAGAAGAGACAGTCTTCTTGTACTTAAGTCGGCATTGTGCCTCTTGTATTTAATTCCGGAGCAATTTCTGCGTTTCATCGTCAATAACAAGGTCCAAGGGATACAGTAAACCTGAAGTAAAGCATCGGAATCTATAACTAGTGTAACAGGAATGGTTCAAAACATAGACAGTAGGAAGAGTCAGTCTTCTTGTACTTAAGTCGGCATTGTGCCTTTTGTATTTAGTTCAGATGCAATTTCTGTGTTTCATCGTCAATAAAAAGGTCCTAGGGTTAGAGTAAAGCAGACGTGAAGCATCGGATTCTACAACTAGTGTCACAGGAATGGTTCAAAGCATAGTCAGGAAGTAGAGTCAGTCTTCTTGCACTTAAGTCGGCATTGTGCATTTTGTATTTAATTCAGATGCTATTTCTGTGTTTCATCGTCAATAAGACGGTCCAAGGGATACAGTAAACCTAAAGTGAAGCATCGGAATCCATGACTAGTGTCACAGGAATTGTTCAAATCATAGGCAGTAGGAAGAGTCAGTCTTCTTGTACTTAAGTCGGCATTGTGCCTTTTGTATTTAGTTCATATGCAATTTCTGTGTTTCATCGTCAATAAGAAGAACCAAGGGATACAGTAAACCTGAAATGAAGCATCGGAATCTATAACTAGTGTCACACTAATGATTCAAAACATAGACAGTAGGAAGATTTAGTCTACACGTACTTAAGTCGGCATTGTCCGTTTGCATTAATATCCGATGCAATTTCTGTGTTTCATCGTCAATAAGAAGGTCTAAGGGATTCAGTAAACCTGAAGTGAAGCATCGGAATCTATAACTAGTGTCACAGGAATGGTTCAAAGCATAGTCAGTAAGTAGAGTCAGTCTACTTGCACTTAAGTCGGCATTGTGCATTTTGTATTTAATTCCGATGCAATTTCTGTGTTTCATCGTCAATAAGAAGGTCCAAGGGATACAGTAAACCTAAAGTGGAAAATCGGAATCTATAACTAGTGTCACAGGAATGGTTCAAAGCATAGACTGTAAGAAGAGTCAGTCTTCTTGTACTTATGTCGGCATTGTGCCTTTTGTATTTAATTCCGATGCAATTACTGTGTTTCATCGTCAATTAGAAGGTCCAAGGGATACAGTAAACCTGAAGCGAAGCATCGGAATCTGTAACTAGCGTCACAGGAATGGTTCCAAACATAGACACTAAGAAGAGTCAGTCTGCTTGTACTTAAGACGGCATTGTGCCTTTTCTATTTAATTCCGATGAAATTTCTGTGTTTCATCGTCAATAACAAGGTCAGAGGGATACAGTGAACCTGAGGTGAAGCATCGGAATCTATAACTAGTGACACAGTAATGGTTCAAAACATAGACAGTAGGAAGAGTAAGTCTTCTTGTACTTAAGTCGGCATTGTGCCTTTTCTATTTAATTCCGATGCAATTTCTGCGTTTCGTCGCCAATAAGAAGTTCCAAAGGATACAGTAAACCTTAAGTGAAGCATCAAAATCTATAACTAATGTCACAGGATTCGTTCAAAACATAGACAGTAGGAAGAGTCAGTCTTGTGGCACTTATGTCAGCAATGTGCATTTGGATTTAGTTAAGATGCAATTTCTGTGTTTCATCGTCAATATGAAGGTCCAAGGGATACAGTAGATCTGAAGTGAAGCAACGGAATCTATAACTAGTGTCACAGGAATGGTTCAAACATAGTCAGTAAGAAGAGTCAGTCTTCTTGTACTTAAGTCGGATTGTGCCTTTTGTATTTAATTCCGATGCAATTTCTGTCTTTCATCGTCAATACGAAGGTCCGAGGGATACAGTAAACCAGAAGTGAAGCATCGGGATTTATAACTAGTGTCACAGGAATGGTTCAAAACATAGTAAGTAAGAATAGTCAGTCTTTTTGTACTTAAGTCGTCATTGTGCCTTTTGTATTTAATTCCGATGCAATATCTGTGTTTCATCGTCAATAAGAAGGTCAGAGAGATACAGTAAACCTGATGTGAAGCATCGGGATCTATAACTAGTGTCACAGGAATGGTTCAAAACATAGACAGTAGGAAGAGTCAGTCTTCTTGTACTTAAGTCGGCATTGTGCCTCTTATATTTAATTCCGATGCAATTTCTGTGTTTCATCGTCAATGAGAAGGTCAGAGGGATACAGTAAACCTGAAGTGAAGCATCGGAATCTATAACTAGTGTCACAGGAATGGTTCAAAACATAGACAGTAGGAAGATTCAGTGTAGATGTACTTAAGTCGGCATTGTGCCGTTTGTATTTATATCCGATGCAATTTCTGTGTTTCATCGTCAATAAGAAGGTCAAAGGGATACAGTAAACCTGAAGTGAAGCATCGCAATCTATAACTAGTGTCACAGGAATGGATCAAAACATAGTCAGTAAGAACAGTCAGTCTTCTTGTACTTAATTCGGCACTGTGCATTTTGTATTCAATTCCGATGCAATTTCTGTGTATCATCGTCAATAAGAAAGTCCAGGGGATACAGTAAACCTGACGTGGAGCATCGGAATCTATAACTAGTGTCACAGGAATGGTTCAAAGCATAGACAAGAAGAAGAGTCAGTCTTCTTGTACTTAAGTCGGCATTGTGCCCTTTTCAATTTAATTCCGATGCAATTACTGTGTTTCATCGTCAATAGGAAGGTCAGAGGGATACAGTAAACCAGAAGTGAAGCATCGGAATCTCTAACTATTGTCACAGGAATGGTTCAACACATAGTCAGTAAGAAGAGTCAGCCTTCTTGTACTTAAGTCGGCATTGTGCCTTTTGTATTTAATTCCGATGCAATTACTGTGTTTCATCGTCAATAAGAAGGTCCAAGGGATACAGTACACCTGAAGTGAAGCATCGGAATCTGTAACTAGAGTCACAGGAATGGTTCAAAACATAGACACTAAGAAGAGTCAGTCTGCTTGTACCTAAGAAGGCATTGTGCCTTTTCTATTTAATTCCGATGCAATTTCTGTGTTTCATCGTCAATGAGAAGGTCAGAGGGATACTGTGAACCTGAGGTGAAGCATCGGAATCTATAACTAGTGTCACAGGATTGGTTTAAAACATAGACAGTGGGATGTGTGAGTCTTCTTGCACTGAAGTCGGCATTGTGCCTTTTCTATTTAATTCCGATGCAATTTCTGTGTTTCGTCGCCAATAAGAAGTTCCAAAGGATACAGTAAACCTGAAGTTAAGCATGGGAAACTATAACCAATGTCACAGGATTCGTTCAAATCATAGACAGTAGGAAAAGTCAGTCTTGTGGTACTTAAGTCGGCATTGTGCCTTTTGTATTTAGTTCCGATGCAATTTCTGTGTTTCATCGTCAATATGAAGGTCCTAGGGATACAGTAAATCTGAAGTGAAGCATCGGAATCTGTAACTAGTGTCACAGGAATGGTTCATAACATAGTCAGTAAGAAGAGTCAGTCTTCTTTTACTTAAGTCGGCATTGTGCCTTTTGTATTTAATTCCGATGCAATTTCTGTGTTTCATCGTCAGTACGAAGGTCCGAGGTATACAGTAAACCAGAAGTGAAGCATCGGACTCTATAACTACTGTCACAGGAATGGTTCAAAACATAGACAGTAAGAAGAGTCAGTCTTCTTGTGCTTAAGCCGATATTGTGCCTTTTCTATTTAATTCCGATGCAATCTCTGTGTTTCGTCGTCAATAAGAAGGGCCAAGGGATACAGTAAACCTAAAGTGAAGCATCGGAATCTATACCTAGTGTCACAGTGATGGTTCAAAACATAGACGGTAGGAAGAGTCAGTTTTCTTGTACTTTAGTTGGCATTGTGCCCTTTGTATTTAATTCCGATTAACTATTTGTGTTTCATCGTCAATAAGATGTTCCAAGGGATACAGTAAACCTGAAATGAAGCATCGGAACCTATAACTAGTGTCACAGGAATGGTTCAAAACATAGACAGTAGGAAGATTCAGTCTACATGTACTTAAGTCGGCATTGTGCCGTTTGTATTTATATCCGATGCAATTTCTGTGTTTCATCGTCAATAAGAAGGTCCAAGGGATACCGTAAACCTAATGTGAAGCATCGGAATCTATAAGTAGTGTCACAGGAATGTTTCAAAACATAGTCAGTAAGAAGAGTCAGTCTTTTTGTACTAAAGTCGGCATTGTGCCTTTCGTATTTAATTCCGATGCTATTTCTGTGTTTCATCGTCCATAGGATGGTCCAAGGGATACAGTAAACCTGAAGTGGAGCATCGGAATCTGTAACTAGTGTCACAGGAATGGTTCAAAACATGGACAGGAAGAAGAGTCAGTCTTCTTGTACTTAAGTCGGCATTGTGCCCTTTTCAAATTAATTCCGATGCAATTACTGTGTTTCATCGTCAATAAGAAGGTCAGAGGGATACAGTAAATCTAAAGTGAAGCATCGCAACCTCTAACTAGTGTCACAGGAATGGTTCAACACATAGTCAGTAAGAAGAGACAGTCTTCTTGTACTTAAGTCGGCATTGTGCCTCTTGTATTTAATTCCGATGCAATTTCTGCGTTTCATCGTCAATAACAAGGTCCAAGGGATACAGTAAACCTGAAGTAAAGCATCGGAATCTATAACTAGTGTAACAGGAATGGTTCAAAACATAGACAGTAGGAAGAGTCAGTCTTCTTGTACTTAAGTCGGCATTGTGCCTTTTGTATTTAGTTCAGATGCAATTTCTGTGTTTCATCGTCAATAAAAAGGTCCTAGGGTTAGAGTAAAGCTGACGTGAAGCATCGGATTCTACAACTAGTGTCACAGGAATGGTTCAAAGCATAGTCAGGAAGTAGAGTCAGTCTTCTTGCACTTAAGTCGGCATTGTGCATTTTGTATTTAATTCAGATGCTATTTCTGTGTTTCATCGTCAATAAGATGGTCCAAGGGATACAGTAAACCTAAAGTGAAGCATCGGAATCCATGACTAGTGTCACAGGAATTGTTCAAATCATAGGCAGTAGGAAGAGTCAGTCTTCTTGTACTTAAGTCGGCATTGTGCCTTTTGTATTTAGTTCATATGCAATTTCTGTGTTTCATCGTCAATAAGAAGAACCAAGGGATACAGTAAACCTGAAATGAAGCATCGGAATCTATAACTAGTGTCACACTAATGATTCAAAACATAGACAGTAGGAAGATTCAGTCTACACGTACTTAAGTCGGCATTGTCCGTTTGCATTAATATCCGATGCAATTTCTGTGTTTCATCGTCAATAAGAAGGTCTAAGGGATTCAGTAAACCTGAAGTGAAGCATCGGAATCTATAACTAGTGTCACAGGAATGGTTCAAAGCATAGTCAGTAAGTAGAGTCAGTCTACTTGCACTTAAGTCGGCATTGTGCATTTTGTATTTAATTCCGATGCAATTTCTGTGTTTCATCGTCAATAAGAAGGTCCAAGGGATACAGTAAACCTAAAGTGGAACATCGGAATCTATAACTAGTGTCACAGGAATGGTTCAAAGCATAGACTGTAAGAAGAGTCAGTCTTCTTGTACTTATGTCGGCATTGTGCCTTTTGTATTTAATTCCGATGCAATTACTGTGTTTCATCGTCAATTAGAAGGTCCAAGGGATACAGTAAACCTGAAGCGAAGCATCGGAATCTGTAACTAGCGTCACAGGAATGGTTCCAAACATAGACACTAAGAAGAGTCAGTCTGCTTGTACTTAAGACGGCATTGTGCCTTTTCTATTTAATTCCGATGAAATTTCTGTGTTTCATCGTCAATAACAAGGTCAGAGGGATACAGTGAACCTGAGGTGAAGCATTTGAATCTATAACTAGTGACACAGTAATGGTTCAAAACATAGACAGTAGGAAGAGTAAGTCTTCTTGTACTTAAGTCGGCATTGTGCCTTTTCTATTTAATTCCGATGCAATTTCTGCGTTTCGTCGCCAATAAGAAGTTCCAAAGGATACAGTAAACCTTAAGTGAAGCATCAAAATCTATAACTAATGTCACAGGATTCGTTCAAAACATAGACAGTAGGAAGAGTCAGTCTTGTGGCACTTATGTCAGCAATGTGCCTTTTGTATTTAGTTAAGATGCAATTTCTGTGTTTCATCGTCAATATGAAGGTCCAAGGGATACAGTAAATCTGAAGTGAAGCAACGGAATCTATAACTAGTGTCACAGGAATGGTTCAAACATAGTCAGTAAGAAGAGTCAGTCTTCTTGTACTTAAGTCGGATTGTGCCTTTTGTATTTAATTCCGATGCAATTTCTGTCTTTCATCGTCAATACGAAGGTCCGAGGGATACAGTAAACCAGAAGTGAAGCATCGGGATTTATAACTAGTGTCACAGGAATGGTTCAAAACATAGTAAGTAAGAATAGTCAGTCTTTTTGTACTTAAGTCGTCATTGTGCCTTTTGTATTTAATTCCGATGCAATATCTGTGTTTCATCGTCAATAAGAAGGTCAGAGAGATACAGTAAACCTGATGTGAAGCATCGGGATCTATAACTAGTGTCACAGGAATGGTTCAAAACATAGACAGTAGGAAGAGTCAGTCTTATTGTACTTAAGTCGGCATTGTGCCTCTTATATTTAATTCCGATGCAATTTCTGTGTTTCATCGTCAATGAGAAGGTCAGAGGGATACAGTAAACCTGAAGTGAAGCATCGGAATCTATAACTAGTGTCACAGGAATGGTTCAAAACATAGACAGTAAGAAGGGTCAGTCTTCTTGTACTTAAGTCGGCATTGTGCCTCTTCTATTTAATTCCGATGCAATTTCTGTGTTTCATCGTCAATAAGAAGGTCAGAGGGATACAGTAAACCTGAAGTGAAGCATCGGAATCTAAAACTAGTGACACAGGAATGGTTCAATACATAGACAGTAGGAAGAGTCAGTCTTCTTGTACTTAAGTTGGCAATGTGCCTTTTGTATGTAATTTCGATGCACTATCTGTGTTTCATCGTCAATAAGAAGGTCCAAGGGATACAGTAAACTGGAAATGAAGCATCGGAATCAATAACTAGTGTCACAGGATTCGTTCAAAACGTAGACAGTAGGAAGAGTCAGTCTTCTTGTACTTAAGTCGGCATTGTGCCTTTGGTATTTAATTCCGATGCAATTAGTGTGTTTCATCGTCAATAAGAAGGTCCAAGGGATACAGTAAACCTGACGTGAAGCATCGGAATCTGTAATTAGCGTCACAGGAATGGTTAAAACCATAGACACTAAGAAGAGTAAGTCTGCTAGTACTTAAGACGTCATTGTGCTTTTTCTATTTAATTCCGATGCAATTTCTGTGTTTCATCGTCAATAAGAAGGTCAGAGGGATACACTGAACCTGCGGTAAAGCATCGGAATCTATAACTAGAGTCACAGGAATGGTTCAAAGCATAGACAGTAGGAAGAGTCAGTCTTCTTGAACATAAGTCGGCATTGTGCCTTTTCTATTTAATTCCGATGCAATTTCTGTGTTTCGTCGCCAATAAGAAGTTCCAAAGGATACAGTAAACCTGAAGTGAAGCATCGGAATCTATAACTAATGTCACAGGATTCGTTCAAAACGTAGACAGTAGGAAGAGTCAGTCTTGTGGTACTTAAGTCGGCATTGTGCCTTTTGTATTTAGTTCCGATGCAATTTCTGTGTTTCATCGTCAATAAGATGGTCCTAGGGATACAGTAAACCTGAAGTGAAGCATCGTAATCTGTAACTAGTGTCAGAGGAATGGTTCAAAACATAGGCAGTAACAAGTGTCGGTCTTCTTGTACTTAAGTCGGCTTTGTGGCTTTTGTACTTAATTCCGATGCAATATCTGTGTTTCATCGTTAATTAGAAGGTCAGAGGGATACAGTAAACCTGAAGTGAAGCATCGGAATCTACAACTAGTCACACAGGAATGGTTCAAATCATAGTCAGTAAGAAGAGTCAGTCCACATGTACTTAAGTCGGCATTGTGGCTTTTGTACTTAATTCCGATGCAATATCTGTGTTTCATCGTTAATTAGAAGGTCAGAGGGATACAGTAAACCTGAAGTGAAGCATCGGAATCTCCAACTAGTGTCACAGCAATTGTTCAACACATAGTCAGTAAGAAGAGTCAGTCTTTTTGTACTTAAGTCGGCATTGTGCCTTTTGTATTTTATTTCGATGCAATTACTGTGTTTCATCGTCAATAAGAAGGTCCAAGGGATACAGTAAACCTGTAGTGAAGCATCGGAATCTGTAACTAGCGTCACAGGAATGGTTCAAAACATAGACACTAAGAAGAGTCAGTCTGCTTGTACTTAAGACGGCATTGTGTCCTTTCTATTTAATTCCAATGCAATTTCTGTGTTTCATCGTCAATAAGAAGGTCAGAGGGATACAGTGAACCTGAGGTGAAGCATCGGAATCTGTAACTAGTGTCAGAGGAATGGTTCAAAACATAGACAGTAGGAAGAGTCAGTCTTCTTGTACTTAAGCCGGCATTGTGCCTTTTCCATTTTATTACGATGCAATTTCTGTGTTTCATCAACAATACGAAGGTCCTAGGGATACAGTAAACCTGAAGTGAAGCATCGGAATCCATAACTAATGTCACAGAATTCATTCAAATCATTGACAGTAGGAAGAGTCAGTCTTGTGGTACTTAAGTCGGCATTGTGCCTTTTGTATTTAGTTCCGATGCAATTTCTGTGTTTCATCGTCAATAAGAAGGTCCAAGGGATACAGTAAACCTGATGTGAAGCATCGGAATCTATACGTAGTGTCACAGGAAAGGTTCAAAACATAGACGGTAGGAAGAGTCAGTTTTCTTGTCCTTTTGTTGGCATTGTGCCTTTTGTACTTAATTCCGTTGGGATTTCTGTGTTTCATCGTCGAAAAGATGGTCCTAGGGATACAGTAAACCTGAAGTGAAGCATCGGAATATGTAACTAGTGTCACAGGAATGGTTCATAACATAGTCAGTAAGAAGAGTCAGTCTTCTTGTACTTAAGTCGGCATTGTGCTTTTGTATTTAATTTCGATGCAATTTCTGTGTTTCATCGTAAATACGAAGGTCCGAAGGATACAAAAAACCAGACGTGAAGCATCGGAAACTATAACTAGTGTCACAGGAATGGTTCAAAACATAGTCAGTAAGAAGAGTCAGTCTTCTTGTACTTAAGTCAGCATTGTGCCTTTTGTATTTAAATCCGATGCAATATCTGCGTTTCATCTTTAATAAGAAGGTCAGAGGGATACAGTAAACCTGAAGTGAAGCATCGGAATCTACAACTAGTCACACAGGCACGTTTCAAATCGAAGTCAGTAAGAAGAGTCAGTCTGCTTGTGCTTAAGCCGGCATTGTGCCTTTTCTATTTAATTCCGATGCAATCTCTGTGTTTCATCGTCAATAATAAGGTCCAAGGGATACAGTAAACCTGAAGTGAAGCATCGGAATCTATACCTAGTGTCACAGGAATGGTTCAAAACATAGACGGTAGGAAGAGTCAGTTTTCTTGTCCTTTTGTTGGCATTGTGCCTTTTGTAATTAATTCCGATGCACTATCTGTATTTCAGCGTCAATATGAAGGTCAGAGGGATACAGTAAACCTGAAGTGAAGCATCGGAATGTGTAACTAGCGTCAGAGGATTGGCTCAAAACGTAGACACTGAGAAGAGTCAGACTAGCTGGTACTTAAGACGGCATTGTGCCTTTTCTATCTAATTCCAATGCAATTTCTGTGTTTCATCGTCAATACAAAGGTCAGAGAGATACAGTAAACCTGAAGTGAAGCATCGGAATCTATTACTAGTGTCACAGGAAAGGTTCAAAATATAGTCAGTAATAAGAGTCAGTCTTCTTGTACTTAAGTCGGCATTGTGCCTTTTGTATTTAATTCCGATGCAATTTCTGTATTTCATCGACAATAAGAAAGTCCAAGGTATACAGTAAACCTGAAGTGGAGCATCGGAATCTATAACCAGTGTCAGAGGAATGGTTCAAAGCATAGACAGTAAGAAGAGGCAATCTCCTTGTACTTATGTCGGCAGTGCGACCTTTTCAATTTAATTCCGATGCAATTCCTATGTTTCATCGTCAATAAGGTGGTCAGAGGGAAACAGTAAACCTGAAGTGAAGCATCGGAATCTATAACTAGTGTCACAGGAATGGTTCAAAACATAGACAGTAGGAAGAGTCAGTCTACATGTACTTAAGTCGGCATTGTGCCTTTTGTATTTAGTTCAGATGCATTTTCTGTGTTTCATCGTTAATAAGAAGGTCCTAGGGTTACAGTAAAGCTGAAGTGAAGCATCGGAATCTACAATTAGTGTCAAAGGAATGGTTCAAAACATAGTCAGTAAGAAGAGTCAGTCTTCTTGTACTTAAGTCGGCATTGTGCCTTTTGTGTTTAGTTCAGATGCAATTTCTGGGTTTCATCGTCAATAGGAAGGTCCAAGGGATACAAAAACCTGAAGCGAAGCATCGGAATCTACAACTAGTGTCACAGGAATGGATCAAGATATAGTCAGTAAGAAGAGTCAGTCTTCTTGTACTTAAGTCGGTATTGTGTCTTTTCTATTTAATTCCGATGCAATTTCTGTGTTTCGTCGTCATTAAGAAGGTCCAAGGGATACAGTAAACCTGAAATGAAGCATCGGAATCCATAACTAATGTCACAGGAATCGTTCAAACATAGACAATACGAAGAGTCAGTCATCTTGTACTTATTCGGTTTTGTGCCTTTTCTATTTAGTTCAGATGCAATTTCTGTGTTTCATCGTCAATAAGAAGGTTCTAGGGTTACAGTAAAACTGAAGTGAAGCATCGGAATCTACAACTAGTGTCACAGGAATGGTTCAAAACATAGTCAGTAAGAAGAGTCAGTCTTCTTGTACTTAAGTCGGCATTGTGCCTTTTCTATTTAATTCCGATGCAATTTCTGTGTTTCATCGTCATTAAGAAGGTCCAAGGGATACAGTAAACCTGAAATGAAGCATCGGAATCTATAACTAGAGTCACACTAATGGTTCAAAACATAGACAGTAGGAAGATTCAGTCTACATTTACTTAAGTCGGCTTTGTGCCTTTTGAATTTATTTCCGACGCAATTTCTGTGTTTCATCCTCAATAATAAGGTCAGAGGGATACACTGAACCTGAGGTGAAGCATCGGAATCTATAACTAATGTCACAGGATTCGTTCAAATCATAGACAGTAGGAAGACTCAGACTTGTGGTACTTAAGTCGGCATTGTGCCTTTTGTATTAAGTTCCGATGCAATTTCTGTGTTTCATCGTCAATAAGAAGGTCCGAGGGATACAGTAAACCTGAAGTGAAGCATCGGAATCTATAACCAGTGTCACAGGAATGGTTCAAAACATAGTCAGTAAGAAGAGTCAGTCTTCTTGTACTTAAGTCGGCATTGTGCCTTTTGTATTTAATTCCGATGCAATTTCTGTGTTTCATCGTCAATACGAAGTTCCGAGGGATACAGTAAATCAGAAGTGAAGCATCGGAATCTATAACAAGAGTCACAGGAATGGTTCAAACATAGTCAGTAAGAAGTGTCAGTCTTCTTGTACTTAAGTCGGCATTGTGCATTTTGTATTAAGTTCCGATGCAATTTCTGTGTTTCATCGTCAATAAGAAGGTCAGAGGGATACAGTAAACCTGAAGTCAAGCATCGGAATCTACAACTAGTCACACAGGAATGGTTCAAATCATAGTCAGTAAGATGAGTCAGTCTTCTTGTACTTAAGCCGGCATTGTGCCTTTTCTATTTAATACCGATGCAATTTCTGTGTTTCATCGTCAATTAGAAGGTCCAAGGGATACAGTAAACCTGAAGTGAAGCAACGGAATCTATAACTAGTGTCACAGGAATGGATCAAGATATAGTCAGTAAGAAGAGTCAGTCTTCTTGTACATAAGTCGGCATTGTGCTTTTTGTATTTAATTCCGATGCAATTTCTGTGTTTCATCGTCAATAAGAAGGTCCAAGGGATACAGTAAACCTGAAGTGAAGCATCGGAATCTAAAACTAGTGACACAGGAATGGTTCAAAACATAGTCAGTAAGGAGAGTCAGTCGTCTTGTACTTAAGTCGGCATTGTGCTTTTTCTATTTGATTCCGATGCAATTTCTGTGTTTCATCGTCAATAGGAAGGTCCAAGGGATACAGTAAACTTGAAGTGTAGCATCGGAATCTGTAACTAGCGTCACAGGAATGGTTCGAAGCATAGACAGCAAGAAGAGTCAGTCTCCTTGTACTTAAGTGGGCATTGTGCCTTTTCTATTTAATTCCGATGCAATTTCTGTGTTTCATCGTTAATAAGAAGGTGAGAGGGATAATGGAAACCGGAGGTGAAGCATCGGAATCAATAACTGGTGTCACAGGAATGGTTCAAATCATAGACAGTAGGAAGAGTCAGTCTTCTTGTACTTAAGTCGGCATTGTGCCTTTTGTATTTAATTGCGTTGCAATATCTGTGTTTCATCGTCAATAAGAAGGTCCAAGGGATACAGTAAACCTGAAGTGAAGCATCGGATTCTATAATTAGTATCACAGGGACGGTTTAAAATATAGTCAGTTAGAAGTGTCAGTCTTCTTGTACTTCAGTAGGCATTGTGCCTTTTGTATTTAATTCCGATGCAATTTCTGTGTTACATCGTCAATAAGAAGGTGCAAGGGATACAGTAAACCTGAAGTGAAGCATCGGAATCTACAACTAGTGTCACAGGAATGGTTCAAAACATAGTCAGTAAGAAGAGTCAGTTTTCTTGTACTTAAGTCGGCACTATGCTTTTTCTAATTAATTCCGACGCTAATTCTGTGTTTCGTCGTCAATAAGAAGGTGCAAGTGATACAGTAAACCTGAAGTGAAGCATCGTAATCTATAACTAATGTCACAGGATTCGCTCAAAACATAGACAGTAGGATGAGTCCGTCTTGTGGTACTTAAGTCGGCATTGTGCCTTTTGTATTTAGTTCCGATGCAATTTCAGTGTTTCATCGTCAATAAGAAGGTCCTAGGGATACAGTAAACCTGAAGTGAAGCATCGTTATCTATAACTAGTGTCACAGGAATGGTTCAAAACATTGTCAGTAAGCAGAGACAGTCTTCTTGTACTTAAGTCGGCTTTGTGCCTTTTGTATTTAATTCCGATGAAATTTCTGTGTTTCATCGTCAATACGAAGTTCCGAGGGTTACAGTAAATCAGAAGTGAAGCATCGGAATCTATAACTAGTGTCACAGGAATGGTTCAAAACATAGTCAGTAAGAAGAGTCAGTCTTCTTGTACTTAAGTCTGCATTGTGCCTTTTGTATTTAATTCCAATGCAATATCTGGGTTTCATCGTTAATAAGAAGGTCAGGGGGATACAGTAAATCTGAAGTGAAGCATCGGAATCTACAACTAGTCACCCAGGAATGGTTCAAATCATAGTCAGTAAGAAGAGTCAGTCTTCTTGTACTTAAGCCGGCATGGTGCCTTTTCTATTTAATTCCGATGCAATCTCTGTGTTTCATCGTCAATAAGAAGGTCAAAGGGATACAGTAAACCTGAAGTGAAGCATCGGAATCTATAACTAGTGTCACAGGAATGGATCAAAATATAGTCAGTAAGAAGAGTCGGTCCTCTTGTACTTAAGTCGGCATTGTGCCTTTTGTATTTAATTCCGATGCAATTTCTGTGTTTCATCGTCAATTAGAAGGTCCAAGGGATACAGTAAACCTGAAGTGAAGCATCGGAATCTGTAACTAGTGTCTCAGGAATGGATTAAGATATAGTCAGTAAGAAGTGTCAGTCTTCTTTTTCTTAAGTCGGTATTGTGCATTTTCTATTTAATTCCGATGCAATTCTTGTGTTTCATCGTCAATAAGAAGGTCCAAGGGATACAGTAAACCTGAAGTGAAGCATCGGAATCCATAACTAGTGTCACAGGAATGGTTCAAAACATAGACAGTAGGAAGTAACAGTCTTCTTGTACATAAGTCGGCATTGTGCCTTTTCTATTTAATTCCGATGCAATTTCTGTCTTTCGTCGACAATAAGATGGTCCAAGGGATACAGTTATCCTAAAGTGAAGCATCGGAATCTATAACTAACGTCACAGGAATGGTTCAAAACATAGACAGTAAGAAGAGTCAGTATTCTTGTACATAAGTCGGCATTTTGCCTTTCGTATTTAATTCCGATGCAATTGCTGTGTTTCATCGTCAATAAGAAGGTCCAAGGGATACAGTGAATCTGAAGTGAAGCATCGGAATCCATATCTAGTGTCACAGGAATGGTTCAAAACAATGTCAGTAAGAGGAGTCAGTCTTCTTGTACTTAAGTCGACATTGCGCCATTTGTATTTAATTCCGATTCAATTTCTGTGTTTCATCGTCAATAATATAGTCAGAGGGAAACAGTAAACCTGAAGTGAATCATCGGAATCTAGAACTTTTGTCACAGGAATGGTTCAAAACATAGACAGTAAGATGGGTCCGTCTTCGTGTACTTAAGTCTTTATTGTGCCTTTTGTATTTAATTCCGATGCAATATATGTGTTTCATCGTCAATAAGAAGATCCAAGGGATACAGTAAACCTGAAGTGAAGCATCGGAATCTATAACTAGTGTCACAGAAACGGTTCAAACATAGTCAGTAATGAGAGTCAGTCTACTGGTACTTAAGTCGGCATAGTGCTTTTAGTATTTCATTCCGATGCAATTTCTGTGTTTCAACGTCAATAAGATGGTCCAAGGGATACAGTAAACCTGAAGTGAAGCATCGGAATCTAAAAGTAGTGTCACAGGAATGGTTCAAACATAGTCAGTAAGAAGAGTCAGACTTCTTGTACTTAAGTCGGAATTGTGCCTTTTCTATTTAATTCCGATGCAATTTCTGTGTTTCATCGTCAATAAGAAGGTCAGAGGGATACAGTAAACCTGAGGTGAAGCATCGGAATCTATAACTAGTGTCATAGGAATGGTTCAAAACATAGTCAGTGAGGAGACTCAGTCGTCTTGTACTTAAGTCGGCATTGTGCCTTTTCTATTTGATTCCGATGCAATTTCTGTGTTTCATCGTCAATAAGAAGGTCCAAGGGATACAGTAAACCTGAAGTGTAGCATCTGAATCTGTAAGTAGCGCCACAGGAATGGTTCAAAACATAGACAGCAAGAAGAATCAGTCTTCTTGTACTAAAGTGGGCATTGTGCCTTTTCTATTTAATTCCGATGCAATTTCTGTGTTTCATCGTTAATAAGAAGGTGAGAGGGATACAGTAAACCTGAAGTGAAGCATCGGAATCTACAACTAGTGTCACAGGAATGGTTCAAAACATAGTCAGTAAGAAGAGTCAGTTTTCTTGTACTTAAGTCGGCATTATGCTTTTTCTAATTAATTCCGACGCTATTTCTGTGTTTCGTCGTCAATAAGAAGGTCCAAGTGATACAGTAAACGTGAAGTGAAGCATCGGAATCTATAAGTAGCGTCACAGGAATGGTTCAAAACATAGACAGTAAAAAGAGTCAGTCTTCTTGTACTTAAGTCGCCATTGTGACTTTTGTATTTATTTTCGATGCAAATTCGGTGTTTCATCGTCATTAAGAAGGTCCAAGGGATTCAGCAAACCTGAAGTGAAGCATCGGAATCTATAACTAGTGTCACAGGAATGGTTCAAACATAGCCAGTAAGAAGAGTCAGTCTTCTTGTACTTAAGTCGGCATTGTGCCTTTTGTATTTATTTCCGATGCAATTTATGTGTTTCATCGTCAATAAGAAGGTCCAAGGGATTCAGTAAACCTGAAGTGAAGCATCGGAATCTATAACTAGTGTCACAGGAATGGTTCAAAATATAGTCAGTGAGGAGACTCAGTCGTCTTGTACTTAAGTCGGCATTGTGCCTTTTCTATTTGATTCCGATGCAATTTCTGTGTTTCATCGTCAATAAGATAGTCAGAGGGAAACAGTAAACCTGAAGTGAAGCATCGGAATCTAGAGCTTTTGTCACAGGAATGGTTCAAAACATAGACAGTAAGATGGGTCCGTCTTCTTGTACTTAAGTCGCCATTGTGACTTTTGTATTTATTTTCGATGCAAATTCGGTGTTTCATCGTCATTAAGAAGGTCCAAGGGATTCAGCAAACCTGAAGTGAAGCATCGGAATCTATAACTAGTGTCACAGAAACGGTTCAAACGTAGTCAGTAATAAGAGTCAGTCTACTGGTACTTAAGTCGGCATTCTGCTTTTTGTATTTCATTCCGATGCAATTTCTGTGTTTCAACGTCAATAAGAAGGCCCAAGGGATACAGTAAACCTGAAGTGAAGCTTCGGAATCTAAAACTAGTGTCACAGGAATGGTTCAAACATAGTCAGTAAGAAGAGACAGACTTCTTGTACTTAAGTCGGCATTGGCCTTTTCTATTTAATTCCGATGCAATTTCTGTGTTTCATCGTCAATAAGAAGGTCAGAGGGATACAGTAAACCTGAGGTGAAGCATCGGAATCTATAACTAGTGTCATAGGAATGGTTCAAAACATAGTCAGTGAGGAGACTCAGTCGTCTTGTACTTAAGTCGGCATTGTGCATTTTGTATTTCATTCCGATGCAATCTCTGTGTTTCATCGTCAATAAGAAGGTCAGAGGGATACAGTAAACCTGAAGTGAAGCATCGGAATCTAAAACTAGTGTCACAGGAATGGTTCAAACATAGTCAGTAAGAAGAGTCAGACTTCTTGTACTTAAGTCGGCATTGTGCCTTTTCTATTTAATTCCGATGCAATTTCTGTGTTTCATCGTCAATAAGAAGGTCAGAGGGATACAGTAAACCTGAGGTGAAGCATCGGAATCTATAACTAGTGTCATAGGAATGGTTCAAACATAGTCAGTGAGGAGACTCAGTCGTCTTGTACTTAAGTCGGCATTGTGCCTTTCCTATTTGTTTCCGATGCAATTTCTGTGTTTCATCGTCAATAAGAAGGTCCGAGGGATACAGTAAACCTGAAGTGTAGCATCTAAATCTGTAAGTAGCGTCACAGGAATGGTTCAAAACATAGACAGCAAGGAGAATCAGTCTTCTTGTACTTAAGTGGGCATTGTGCCTTTTCTATTTTATTCCGATGCAATTTCTGTGTTTCATCGTTAATAAGAAGGTGAGAGGGATACAGTAAACCTGAAGTGAAGCATCGGAATCTATAATTAGTATCACAGGAACGGTACAAAACATAGTCAGTAAGTAGAGTCAGTCTTCTTGTACTTATGTAGGCATTGTGCCTTTTGTATTTAATTCCGATGCAATTTCTATTTTACATCGTCAATAAGATGGTCCAAGGGATACAGTAAACCTGAAGTGAAGCATCGGAATCTACAACTAGTGTCACAGGAATGGTTCAAAACATAGTCAGTAAGAAGAGTCAGTTTTCTTGTACTTAAGTCGGCATTATGCTTTTTCTAATTAATGCCGACGCTATTTCTGTGTTTCGTAGTCAATAAGAAGGTCCAAGTGATACAGTAAACGTGAAGTGAAGCATCGCAATCTATAACTAGCGTCACAGGAATGGTTCAAAACATAGACAGTAAGAAGAGTCAGTCTTCTTGTACTTAAGTCGCCATTGTGACTTTTGCATTTATTTTCGATGCAAATTCGGTGTTTCATCGTCATTAAGAAGGTCCAAGGGATTCAGCAAATTTGAAGTGAAGCATCGGAATCTATAACTAGTGTCACAGGAATGGTTCAAAACATAGCCAGTAAGAAGAGTCAGTCTTCTTGTACTTAAGTCAGCATTGTGCCTTTTGTATTTATTTCCGTTGCAATTTATGTGTTTCATCGTCAATAAGAAGGTCCAAGGGATTCAGTAAACCTGAAGTGAAGCATCGGAATCTAAAACTAGTGTCACAGGAATGGTTCAAACATAGTCAGTAAGAAGAGTCAGACTTCTTATACTTAAGTCGGCATTGTGCCTTTTCTATTTAATTCCGATGCAATTTCTGTGTTTCATCGTCAATAAGAAGGTCAGAGGGATACAGTAAACCTGAGGTGAAGCATCGGAATCCATAACTAGTGTCATAGGAATGGTTCAAAACATAGTCAGTGAGGAGACTCAGTCGTCTTGTACTTAAGTCGGCATTGTGCTTTTTGTATTTCATTCCGATGCAATTTCTGTGTTTCATCGTCAATAAGAAGGTCAGAGGGATACAGTAAACCTGAGGTGAAGCATCGGAATCTGTAACTAGTGTCATAGGAATGGTTCAAAACATAGTCAGTGAGGAGACTCAGTCGTCTTGTACTTAAGTCGGCATTGCGCTTTTTGTATTTCATTCCGATGCAATTTCTGTGTTTCAACGTCAATAAGAAGGTCCATGGGATACAGTAAACCTGAAGTGAAGCATCGGAATCTAAAACTAGTGTCACAGGAATGGTTCAAACATAGTCAGTAAGAAGAGTCAGACTTCTTGTACTTAAGTCGGCATTGTGCCTTTTCTATTTAATTCCGATGCAATTTCTATGTTTCATCGTCAATAAGAAGGTCAGAGGGATACAGTAAACCTGAGGTGAAGCATCGGAATCTATAACTAGTGTCATAGGAATGGTTCAAAACATAGTCAGTGAGGAGACTCAGTCGTCTTGTACTTAAGTCGGCATTGTGCCTTTTCTATTTGATTCCGATGCAATTTCTGTGTTTCATCGTCAATAAGAAGGTCCAAGGGATACAGTAAACCTGAAGTGTAGCATCTGAATCTGTAAGTAGCGACACAGGAATGGTTCAAAACATAGACAGCAAGAAGAATCAGTCTTCTTGTACTTAAGTGGGCATTGTGCTTTTTCTATTTAATTCCGATGCAATTTCTGTGTTTCATCGTTAATAAGAAGGTGAGAGGGATACAGTAAACCTGAAATGAAGCATCGGAAGCTATAATTAGTATCACAGGAACGGTACAAAACATAGTCAGTAAGAAGAGTCAGTCTTCTTGTACTTATGTAGGCATTGTGCCTTTTGTATTTAATTCCGATGCAATTTCTGTGTTACATCGTCAATAAGAAGGTCCAAGGGATACAATAAACCTGAAGTGAAGCATCGGAATCTACAACTAGTGTCACAGGAATGGCTCAAAACATAGTTAGTAAGAAGAGTCAGTTTTCTTGTACTTAAGTTGGCATTATGCTTTTTCTTCGTAATTCCGACGCTATTTCTGTGTTTCGTCGTCAATAAGAAGGTCCAAGTGATACAGTAAACGTGAAGTGATGCATCGGAATCTATAACTAGCGTCACAGGAATGGTTCAAAACATAGACAGTAAGAAGAGTCAGTCTTCTTGTACTTAAGTCGCCATTGTGACTTTTGTATTGATTTTCGATGCAAATTCGGTGTTTCATCGTCATTAAGAAGGTCCAAGGGATTCAGCAAACCTGAAGTGAAGCCACGGAATCTATAACTAGTGTCACAGGAATGGTTCAAAACATAGCCAGTAAGAAGAGTCAGTCATCTTGTACTTAAGTCGGCATTGTGCCTTTTCTATTTGATTCCGATGCAATTTCTGTGTTTCATCGTCAATAAGATAGCCAGAGGGAAACAGTAAACCTGAAGTGAAGCATCGGAATCTAGAACTTTTGTCACAGGAATGGTTCAAAACATAGACAGTAAGATGGGTCCGTCTTCGTGTACTTAAGTCTTTATTGTGCCTTTTGTATTTAATTCCGATGCAATATATGTGTTTCATCGTCAATAAGAAGATCCAAGGGATACAGTAAACCTGAAGTGAAGCATCGGAATCTATAACTAGTGTCACAGAAACGGTTCAAACATAGTCAGTAATAAGAGTCAGTCTACTGGTACTTAAGTCGGCATTGAGCTTGTTGTATTTAATTCCGATGCAATTTCTGTGTTTCAACGTCAATAAGAAGGTCCAAGGGATACAGTAAACCTGAAGTGAAGCATCGGAATCTATAACTAGTGTCACAGGAATGGTTCAAACATAGTCAGTAAGAAGAGTCAGACTTCTTGTACTTAAGTCGGCATTGTGCCTTTTCTATTTAATTCCGATGCAATTTCTGTGTTTCATCGTCAATAAGAAGGTCAGAGGGATACAGTAAACCTGAGGTGAAGCATCGGAATCTATAACTAGTGTCATAGTAATGGTTCAAAACATAGTCAGTGAGGAGACTCAGTCGTCTTGTACTTAAGTCGGCATTGTGCATTTTGTATTTCATTCCGATGCAATCTCTGTGTTTCATCGTCAATAAGAAGGTCAGAGGGATACAGTAAACCTGAGGTGAAGCATCGGAATCTATAACTAGTGTCATAGGAATTGTTCAAAACATAGTCAGTGAGGAGACTCAGTCGTCTTGTACTTAAGTCGGCATTGTGCTTTTTGTATTTCATTCCGATGCAAATTCTGTGTTTCAACGTCAATAAGAAGGTCCAAGGGATACAGTAAACCTGAAGTGAAGCATCGGAATCTAAAACTAGTGTCACAGGAATGGTTCAAACATAGTCAGTAAGAAGAGTCAGACTTCTTGTACTTAAGTCGGCATTGTGCCTTTTCTATTTAATTCCGATGCAATTTCTGTGTTTCATCGTCAATACGAAGGTCAGAGGGATACAGTAAACCTGAGGTGAAGCATCGGAATCTATAACTAGTGTCATAGGAATGGTTCAAACATAGTCAGTGAGGAGACTCAGTCGTCTTGTACTTAAGTCGGCATTGTGCCTTTCCTATTTGTTTCCGATGCAATTTCTGTGTCTCATCGTCAATAAGAAGGTCCAAGGGATACAGTAAACCTGAAGTGTAGCATCTAAATCTGTAAGTAGCGTCACAGGAATGGTTCAAAACATAGACAGCAAGAAGAATCAGTCTTCTTGTACTTAAGTGGGCATTGTGCCTTTTCTATTTTATTCCGATGCAATTTCTGTGTTTCATCGTTAATAAGAAGGTGAGAGGGATACAGTAAACCTGAAGTGAAGCATCGGAATCTATAATTAGTATCACAGGAACGGTACAAAACATAGTCAGTAAGTAGAGTCAGTCTTCTTGTACTTATGTAGGCATTGTGCCTTTTGTATTTAATTCCGATGCAATTTCTATTTTACATCGTCAATAAGAAGGTCCAAGGGATACAGTAAACCTGAAGTGAAGCATCGGAATCTACAACTAGTGTCACAGGAATGGTTCAAAACATAGTCAGTAAGAAGAGTCAGTTTTCTTGTACTTAAGTCGGCATTATGCTTTTTCTAATTAATGCCGATGCTATTTCTGTGTTTCGTAGTCAATAAGAAGGTCCAAGTGATACAGTAAACGTGAAGTGAAGCATCGGAATCTATAACTAGCGTCACAGGAATCGTTCAAAACATAGACAGTAAGAAGAGTCAGTCTTCTTGTACTTAAGTCGCCATTGTGACTTTTGCATTTATTTTCGAAGCAAATTCGGTGTTTCATCGTCATTAAGAAGGTCCAAGGGATTCAGCAAATTTGAAGTGAAGCATCGGAATCTATAACTAGTGTCACAGGAATGGTTCAAAACATAGCCAGTAAGAAGAGTCAGTCTTCTTGTACTTAAGTCGGCATTGTGCCTTTTGTATTTATTTCCGTTGCAATTTATGTGTTTCATCGTCAATA
The DNA here is from genome assembly GCF_021461395.2 of Schistocerca americana. NCBI lineage: Eukaryota > Metazoa > Arthropoda > Insecta > Orthoptera > Acrididae > Schistocerca > Schistocerca americana. Next base: position 10,833,154 of record NC_060121.1, on the reverse strand, counting down.
AGAAGGTCCAAGGGATTCAGTAAACCTGAAGTGAAGCATCGGAATCTAAAACTAGTGTCACAGGAATGGTTCAAACATAGTCAGTAAGAAGAGCCAGACTTCTTGTACTTAAGTCGGCATTGTGCCTTTTCTATTTAATTCCGATGCAATTTCTGTGTTTCATCGTCAATAAGAAGGTCAGAGGGATACAGTAAACCTGAGGTGAAGCATCGGAATCCATAACTAGTGTCATAGGAATGGTTCAAAACATAGTCAGTGAGGAGACTCAGTCGTCTTGTACTTAAGTCGGCATTGTGCTTTTTGTATTTCATTCCGATGCAATTTCTGTGTTTCATCGTCAATAAGAAGGTCAGAGGGATACAGTAAACCTGAGGTGAAGCATCGGAATCTGTAACTAGTGTCATAGGAATGGTTCAAAACATAGTCAGTGAGGAGACTCAGTCGTCTTGTACTTAAGTCGGCATTGTGCTTTTTGTATTTCATTCCGATGCAATTTCTGTGTTTCAACGTCAATAAGAAGGTCCAAGGGATACAGTAAACCTGAAGTGAAGCATCGGAATCTAAAACTAGTGTCACAGGAATGGTTCAAACATAGTCAATAAGAAGAGTCAGACTTCTTGTACTTAAGTCGGCATTGTGCCTTTTCTACTTAATTCCGATGCAATTTTTGTGTTTCATCGTCAATAAGAAGGTCAGAGGGATACAGTAAACCTGAGGTGAAGCATCGGAATCTATAACTAGTGTCATAGGAATGGTTCAAAACATAGTCAGTGAGGAGACTCAGTCGTCTTGTACTTAAGTCGGCATTGTGCCTTTTCTATTTGATTCCGATGCAATTTCTGTGTTTCGTCGTCAATAAGAAGGTCCAAGGGATACAGTAAACCTGAAGTGTAGCATCTGAATCTGTAAGTAGCGACACAGGAATGGTTCAAAACATAGACAGCAAGAAGAATCAGTCTTCTTGTACTTAAGTGGGCATTGTGCCTTTTCTATTTAATTCCGATGCAATTTCTGTGTTTCATCGTTAATAAGAAGGTGAGAGGGATACAGTATACCTGAAGTGAAGCATCGGAAGCTATAATTAGTATCACAGGAACGGTACAAAACATAGTCAGTATGAAGAGTCAGTCTTCTTGTACTTATGTAGGCATTGTGCCTTTTGTATTTAATTCCGATGCAATTTCTGTGTTACATCGTCAATAAGAAGGTCCAAGGGATACAGTAAACCTGAAGTGAAGCATCGGAATCTACAACTAGTGTCACAGGAATGGTTCAAAACATAGTCAGTAAGAAGAGTCAGTTTTCTTGAACTTAAGTTGGCATTATGCTTTTTCTAATTAATTCCGACGCTATTTCTGTGTTTCGTCGTCAATAAGAAGGTCCAAGTGATACAGTAAACGTGAAGTGATGCATCGGAATCTATAACTAGCGTCACAGGAATGGTTCAAAATATAGACAGTTAGAAGAGTCAGTCTTCTTGTACTTAAGTCGCCATTGTGACTTTTGTATTTATTTTCGATGCAAATTCGGTGTTTCATCGTCATTGAGAAGGTCCAAGGGATTCAGCAAACCTGAAGTGAAGCCACGGAATCTATAACTAGTGTCACAGGAATGGTTCAAAACATAGCCAGTAAGAAGAGTCAGTCATCTTGTACTTAAGTCGGCATTGTGCCTTTTGTATTTATTTCCGATGCAATTTATGTGTTTCGTCGTCAATAAGAAGGTCCAAGGGATTCAGTAAACCTGAAGTGAAGCATCGGAATCTAAAACTAGTGTCACAGTAATGGTTCAAACATAGTCAGTAAGAAGAGTCAGACTTCTTGTACTTAAGTCGGCATTGTGCCTTTTCTACTTAATTGCGATGCAATTTCTGTGTTTCGTCGCCAATAAGACGTTCCAAAGGATACAGTAAACCTGAAGTGAAGCATCGTAATCTATAACTAATGTCACAGGATTCGTTCAAAACATAGACAGTAGGATGAGTCAGTCTTGTGGTACCTAAGTCGGCATTGTGCCTTTTGTATTTAGTTCCGATGCAATTTCAGTGTTTCATCGTCAATAAGAAGGTCCTAGGGATACAGTAAACCTGAAGTGAAGCATCGTAATCTATAACTAGTGTCACAGGAATGGTTCAAAACATAGTCAGTAAGAAGAGTCAGTCTTCTTGTACTTAAGTCGGCATTGTGCCTTTTGTATTTAATTCCGATGCAATTTCTGTGTTTCATCGTCAATAAGGAGGTCAGAGGGATACAGTAAATCTGAAGTGAAGCATCGAAAAGTGTAACTAGCGTCAGAGGAATGGTTCAAAACATAGACAATTGGAAGAGTCATTCTTATTGTACTTATTCGGCATTGTGCCTTTTGTATTTAGTTCAGATGCAATTTCTGTGTTTCATCGTCAATAGGAAGGTCCAAGGGATACAGTAAACCTGAAGTGGAGCGTCGGAATCTATAACTAGTGTCACAGAAATGGTTCTAAGCATAGACAGTAAGAGGAGTCAGTCCTCTTGTACTGAAGTCGGCATTGTGCCCTATTCAATTTAATTCCGATGCAATTACTGTGTTTCATCGTCAATAAGACGGTCAGAGCGATACAGTGAACCTGAGGTGAAGCATCGGAATCTATAACTAGTGTCACAGGAATGGTTCAACACATAGTCAGTAAGAAGAGTCAGACTTCTGGTACTTAAGTCGGCATTGTGCCTTTTGTATTTAATTCCGATGTTATTTCTGTGTTTCATCGTCAATAAGAAGGTCAGAGGGACACAGTAAACCTGAAGTGAAGCATCGGAATCTATAACTAGTGTCACAGGAATGGTTCCAAACATAGTCAGTAAGAACAGTCAATCTTCTTGTACTTATGTCGGCATTGTGCCTTTTCTATTTAATTCCGCTGCAATTTCAGTATTCCGTCGTCAATAGGAAGCTCCAAGGGATATAGTAAAGCTGAAGTGAATCATCTGAATCTGTAACTGGTGTCACAGGAATGGTTCGAAACATAGTCAGTAAGAAGAGTCAGTCTTCTTGTATTTAAGTCAGCATTGTGCCTTTTGTATTTAATTCCGATGCAATATCTGTGTTTCATCGTTAATAAGAGGGTCAGAGGGATACAGTAAATCTGAAGTGAAGCATCGGAATCCACAACTAGTCACACAGGATTGGTTCAAATCATAGTCAGTAAGAAGAGTCAGTCTTCTTGTACTTAAGCCGGCATTGTGCCCTTTCTATTTAATTCCGATGCAATTTCTGTGTTTCATCGTCAATAAGAAAGTCAGAGGGATACTGTAAACCTGAGGTGAAGCATCGGAATCTGTAACTAGCGTCACAGGAATGGTTCAAATCATAGACAGTAAGAAGAGTCAGTCTTCTTGTACTTAAGTGGGCATTGTGCCTTTTCTATTTAATTCCGATGCAATTTCTGTGTTTCATCGTCAATAAGAAGGTCAGAGGGATACAGTAAACCGGAGGTGAAGCATCGGAATCAATAACTAGTGTCATAGGAATGGTTCAAATCATAGACAGTAGGAAGAGTCAGTCTTCTTGTACTTAAGTCGGCATTGTGCCTTTTCTATTTAATTCCGATGCAATTTCTGTGTGTCGTCGCCAATAAGAAGCTCCAAAGGATACAGTAAACCTGAAGTGAAGCATCGGAATCTATAACTAATGTCACAGGATTCGTTCAAAACATAGACATTAGGAAGAGTCAGTCTTGTGGTACTTAAGTCGGCATTGTGTCCTTTTGTATTTAGTTCCGATGCAATTTCTGTGTTTCATCGTCAATAAGAAGGTCCTAGGGATACAGTAAACCTGAAGTGAAGCATCGGAAACTATAACTAGTGTCACAGGAATGGTTCAAAACATAGTCAGTAAGAAGAGTCAGTCTTGTTGTACTTAAGTCGGCATTGTGCCTTTTGTATTTAATTCCGATGCAATATCTGTGTTTCATCGTTAATAAGAAGGTCAGAGGGATACAGTAAACCTGAAATGAAGCATCGGAATCTACAACTAGTCACACAGGGATGGTTCAAATCATAGTCAGTAAGAAGAGTCAGTCTTCTTCTACTTAAGTCGGCATTGTGCCTTTTCTATTTAATTCCGAAACAATTTCTGTGTTTCATCGTCAATAAGAAGGTCCAAGGGATACAGTAAACCTGAAGTGAAGCATCGGAATCTATAACTAGTATCACAGGAATGGATCAAGTTATAGTCAGTAAGAAGAGTCAGTCTTCTTGTACTTAAGTCGGCATTGTGCCTTTTCTATTTAATTAAGACGCAATATCTGTGTTTCATCGTCAATAAGAAGGTCAGAGGGATACAGTAAACCTGAAGTGAAGCATCGCAATGTGTAACTAGCGTCAGAGGAATGGTTCAAAACATAGACACTAAGAAGAGTCAGACTGCTTGTACTTAAGACGGCATTGTGCATTTTCTATTTAATTCCGTTGCAATTTCTGTGTTTCATCGTCAACAAAAAGGTCAGGGGGATACAGTGAACCTGAGGTGATGAATCGGAATCTATAACTAGTGTCAAAGGAATGGGTCAAAACATAGACAGTATTAAGAGTAAGTCTTCTTGTACTTAAGTCGTCATTGTGCCTTTTCTATTTAATTCCGATGCAATTTCTGTGTTTCGTCGCCAATACGAAGGTCCAAAGGATACAGCAAAGCAGAAGTGAAGCATCGGAATCCATAACTAATGTCACAGGAATGGTTCAAGATATAGTCAGTAAGAAGAGTCAGTCTTCTTGTACTTAAATCGGCATTGTGCCTTTTCTATTTAATTCTGATGCAATTTCTGTGTTTCATCGTCATAAACAAGGTCAGAGGTTACAGTAAACCTGAAGTGAAGCATCGGAATCTATAACTAGTGTCACAGGAATGGATCAAGATATAGTCAGTAAGAAGAGTCAGTCTTCTTGTACTTAAGTCGGCATTGTGTCTTTTCTATTTAATTCTGATGCAGTTTCTGTGTTTCATCGTCATAAACAAGGTCAGAGGGTACAGTAAACCTGAAGTGAAGCATCGGAATCTATAACTAGTGTCACAGGAATGGATCAAGGTATAGTCCGTAAGAAGAGTCAGTCTTCTTGTACTTAAGTCGGCATTGTGCCTTTTCTATTTAATTCCGATGCAATTTCTGTGTTTCGTCGCCAATAAGATGGTGCAAAGGATACAGTAAACCTGAAGTGAAGCATCGGGATCTATAACTAGTGTCACAGGAATGGTTCAATACATAGCCAGTAAGAAGATTCAGTCTTCTTGTACTTAAGTCGGCATTGTGCCTTCTGTATGTAATTCCGATGCAATTTATGTGTTTCATCGTCAATATGAAGGACCAAGGGATGCAGTAAACCTGAAGTGAAGCATCAGAATCAATAACTAGTGTCACAGGAATGGTTCAAATCATAGACAGTAGGAAGAGTCAGTCTTCTTGTACTTGTGTCGGCATTGTGCCTTTTCTATTTAATTCCGATGCAATTTCTGTGTTTCATCGTCAATAAGAAGGTCAGAGGGATACAGTGAACCTGAGGTGAAGCATAGGAATCAATAACTAGTGTCACAGGAATGGTTCAAATCATAGACAGTAAGAAGAGTCAGTCTTCTTGTACTTAAGTCGGCATTGTGCCTTTTCTATTTAATTCCGATGCAATTTCTGTGTTTCGTCGCCAATAAGAAGTTCCAAAGGATACAGTAAACCTGATGTGAAGCATCGGAATCTATAACTAATGTCACAGGATTCGTTCAAAACATGGACAGTAGGAAGAGTCAGTCTTGTGGTACTTAAGTCGTCATTGTGTCCTTTTGTATTTAGTTCCGATGCAATTTCTGTGTTTCATCGTCAATAAGAAGGTCCTAGGGATACAGTAAACCTTAAGTGAAACATCGGAATCTATAACTAGTGTCACAGGAATGGTTCAAAACATAGTCAGTAAGAAGAGTCAGTCTTGTTGTACTTAAGTCGGCATTGTGCCTTTTGTATTTAATTCCGATGCAATATCTGTGTTTCATCGTCAATAAGAAGGTCCAAGGGATACAGTAAACCTGAAGTGAAGCATCGGAATCTATAACTAGTGTCACAGGAATGGATCAAGTTATAGTCAGTAAGAAGAGTCAGTCTTCTTGTACTTAAGTCGGCATTGTGCCTTTTCTATTTAATTCTGACGCAATATCTGTGTTACATCGTCAATAAGAAGGTCAGAGGGATACAGTAAACGTGAAGTGAAGCATCGGAATGTGTAACTAGCGTCAGAGGAATGGTTCAAAACATAGACACTAAGAAGAGTCAGACTGCTTGTACTTAAGACGGAACTGTGCATTTTCTATTTAATTCCGATGCAATTTCTGTGTTTCATCGTCAATAAAAAGGTCAGAGGGATACAGTGAACCTGAGGTGAAGAATCGGAATCTATAACTAGTGTCACAGGAATGGTTCAAAACATAGACAGTATTAAGAGTCAGTCTTCCTGTACATAAGTCGGCATTGTGCCTTTTCTATCTGATTCCGATGCAATTTCTGTGTTTCGTCGCCAATACGAAGGTCCAAAGGATACAGCAAAGCAGAAGTGAAGCATCGGAATCCATAACTAATGTCACAGGAATGGATCAAGATATAGTCAGTAAGAAGATATCAGTCTACTTGCACTTAAATCGGCATTGTGCCTTTTCTATTTAATTCTGATGCAATTTCTGTGTTTCATTGTCAAAATCAAGGTCAGATGGTACAGTAAACCTTAAGTGAAGCATCGGAATCTAAAACTAGTGTCACAGGAATGGTTCAAAACATAGACAGTATGAAGAGTCAGTCTTCTTGTACTTAAGTTGGCATTGTGTATTTTGTATTTAATTACGATGCACTATCTGTGTTTCATCGTCAATGAGATGGTCCAAGGGATACAGTAAACCTGAAATGAAGCATCGGAATCTATAACTAGTGTCACACTAATGGTTCAAAACATAGACAGTAGGGAGATACTGTCTACATGTACTTATGTCGGCTTTGTGCCTTTTGTATTTATTTCCGTTGCAATTTCTGTGTTTCATCGTCAATACGAAGGTCCGAGAGATACAGTAAAGCTGAAGTGAAGCATCGGAATCTATAACTAGTGTCACAGGAATGGTTCAAATTATAGTCAGTAAGATGAGTCTGTCTTCTTGTACTTAAGTCGGCATTTGGCCCTTTGTATTTAATTCCGATGCAATTTCTGTGTTTCATCGTCAATAAGAAGGTCCAAGGGATACAGTAAACCTGAAGTGGAGCAGCGGAATCTATAACTAGTGTCACAGGAATGGTTCAAAGCATAGGCAGTAAGAAGAGTCAGTCTTCTTGTACTTAAGTCGGCATTGTGCCCTTTTTAATTTAATTCCGATGCAATTACTGTGATTCATCGTCAATAAGAAGGTCAGAGGGATACAGTAAACCTGAAGTGAAGCATCGGAATCTCTAACTAGTGTCACAAGAATGGTTCATTACATAGTCAGTAAGAAGAGTCAGTCTTCTGGTACTTAAGTCGGCATTGTGCCTTTTGTATATAATTCCGACGCAATTACTGTGTCTCATCGTCAATAAGAAGGTCCAAGGGATACAGTGAACCTGAAGTGAAGCATCGGAATCTATAACTAATGTCACAGCATTCGTTCAAAACATAGACAGTAGGAAGAGTCAGTCTTGTGGTACTTAAGTCGGCATTGTGCCTTTTGTATTTAGTTCCGTTGCAATTTCTGTGTTTCATCGTCAATAAGAAGGTCCTAGGGATACAGTAAACCTGAAGTGAAGCATCGGAATCCATAACTAATGTCACAGGAATCGTTCAGAACATAGACAATAGGAAGAGTCAGTCTTCTTGTACTTATTCATCATTGTGCCTTTGTATTTAGTTCAGATGTAATTTCTGTGTTTCATCGTCAGTAAGAAGGTCAGAGGGATACAGTGAACCTGAGGTGAAGCATCGGAATCTATAACTAGTGTCACAGGAATGGTTGAAAGCATAGACAGTAGGAAGAGTCAGTCGTCTTGTACTTAAGAGGACATTGTGCCTTTTCTATATAATTCCGATGCAATTTCTGTGTTTCGTCGCCAATAAGAAGTTCCAAAGGATACAGTAAACCAGAAGTGTAGCATCGGAAACTATAACTAATGTCACAGGATTCGTTCAAAACATAGACAGTAGGAAGAGTCAGTCTAGTGGTACTTAAGTCGGCATTGTGCCTTTTGTATTTAGTTCCGTTGCAATTTCTGTGTTTCATCGTCAATAAGAAGGTCCTAGGGATACAGTAAACCTGAAGTGAAGCATCGGAAACTATAACTAGTGTCACAGGAATGGTTCAAAACATAGTCAGTAAGAAGAGTCAGTCTTGTTGTACTTAAGTCGGCATTGTGCCTTTTGTATTTAATTCCGATGCAATATCTGTGTTTCATCGTTAATAAGAAGGTCAGAGGGATACAGTAAACCTGAAATGAAGCATCGGAATCTACAACTAGTCACACAGGGATGGTTCAAATCATAGTCAGTAAGAAGAGTCAGTCTTCTTCTACTTAAGTCGGCATTGTGCCTTTTCTATTTAATTCCGAAACAATTTCTGTGTTTCATCGTCAATAAGAAGGTCCAAGGGATACAGTAAACCTGAAGTGAAGCATCGGAATCTGTAACTAGTATCACAGGAATGGATCAAGTTATAGTCAGTAAGAAGAGTCAGTCTTCTTGTACTTAAGTCGGCATTGTGCCTTTTCTATTTAATTAAGACGCAATATCTGTGTTTCATCGTCAATAAGAAGGTCAGAGGGATACAGTAAACCTGAAGTGAAGCATCGCAATGTGTAACTAGCGTCAGAGGAATGGTTCAAAACATAGACACTAAGAAGAGTCAGACTGCTTGTACTTAAGACGGCATTGTGCATTTTCTATTTAATTCCGTTGCAATTTCTGTGTTTCATCGTCAACAAAAAGGTCAGGGGGATACAGTGAACCTGAGGTGATGAATCGGAATCTATAACTAGTGTCAAAGGAATGGGTCAAAACATAGACAGTATTAAGAGTAAGTCTTCTTGTACTTAAGTCGTCATTGTGCCTTTTCTATTTAATTCCGATGCAATTTCTGTGTTTCGTCGCCAATACGAAGGTCCAAAGGATACAGCAAAGCAGAAGTGAAGCATCGGAATCCATAACTAATGTCACAGGAATGGTTCAAGATATAGTCAGTAAGAAGAGTCAGTCTTCTTGTACTTAAATCGGCATTGTGCCTTTTCTATTTAATTCTGATGCAATTTCTGTGTTTCATCGTCATAAACAAGGTCAGAGGTTACAGTAAACCTGAAGTGAAGCATCGGAATCTATAACTAGTGTCACAGGAATGGATCAAGATATAGTCAGTAAGAAGAGTCAGTCTTCTTGTACTTAAGTCGGCATTGTGTCTTTTCTATTTAATTCTGATGCAGTTTCTGTGTTTCATCGTCATAAACAAGGTCAGAGGGTACAGTAAACCTGAAGTGAAGCATCGGAATCTATAACTAGTGTCACAGGAATGGATCAAGGTATAGTCAGTAAGAAGAGTCAGTCTTCTTGTACTTAAGTCGGCATTGTGCCTTTTCTATTTAATTCCGATGCAATTTCTGTGTTTCGTCGCCAATAAGATGGTGCAAAGGATACAGTAAACCTGAAGTGAAGCATCGGGATCTATAACTAGTGTCACAGGAATGGTTCAATACATAGCCAGTGAGAAGATTCAGTCTTCTTGTACTTAAGTCGGCATTGTGCCTTCTGTATGTAATTCCGATGCAATTTATGTGTTTCATCGTCAATATGAAGGACCAAGGGATGCAGTAAACCTGAAGTGAAGCATCAGAATCAATAACTAGTGTCACAGGAATGGTTCAAATCATAGACAGTAGGAAGAGTCAGTCTTCTTGTACTTATGTCGGCATTGTGCCTTTTCTATTTAATTCCGATGCAATTTCTGTGTTTCATCGTCAATAAGAAGGTCAGAGGGATACAGTGAACCTGAGGTGAAGCATAGGAATCAATAACTAGTGTCACAGGAATGGTTCAAATCATAGACAGTAAGAAGAGTCAGTCTTCTTGTACTTAAGTCGGCATTGTGCCTTTTCTATTTAATTCCGATGCAATTTCTGTGTTTCGTCGCCAATAAGAAGTTCCAAAGGATACAGTAAACCTGAAGTGAAGCATCGGAATCTATAACTAATGTCACAGGATTCGTTCAAAACATGGACAGTAGGAAGAGTCAGTCTTGTGGTACTTAAGTCGTCATTGTGTCCTTTTGTATTTAGTTCCGATGCAATTTCTGTGTTTCATCGTCAATAAGAAGGTCCTAGGGATACAGTAAACCTTAAGTGAAACATCGGAATCTATAACTAGTGTCACAGGAATGGTTCAAAACATAGTCAGTAAGAAGAGTCAGTCTTGTTGTACTTAAGTCGGCATTGTGCCTTTTGTATTTAATTCCGATGCAATATCTGTGTTTCATCGTCAATAAGAAGGTCCAAGGGATACAGTAAACCTCAAGTGAAGCATCGGAATCTATAACTAGTGTCACAGGAATGGATCAAGTTATAGTCAGTAAGAAGAGTCAGTCTTCTTGTACTTAAGTCGGCATTGTGCCTTTTCTATTTAATTCCGACGCAATATCTGTGTTTCATCGTCAATAAGAAGGTCAGAGGGATACAGTAAACCTGAAGTGAAGCATCGGAATGTGTAACTAGCGTCAGAGGAATGGTTCAAAACATAGACACTAAGAAGAGTCAGACTGCTTGTACTTAAGACGGAACTGTGCATTTTCTATTTAATTCCGATGCAATTTCTGTGTTTCATCGTCAATAAAAAGGTCAGAGGGATACAGTGAACCTGAGGTGAAGAATCGGAATCTATAACTAGTGTCACAGGAATGGTTCAAAACATAGACAGTATTAAGAGTCAGTCTTCCTGTACATAAGTCGGCATTGTGCCTTTTCTATCTGATTCCGATGCAATTTCTGTGTTTCGTCGCCAATACGAAGGTCCAAAGGATACAGCAAAACAGAAGTGAAGCATCGGAATCCATAACTAATGTCACAGGAATGGATCAAGATATAGTCAGTAAGAAGATATCAGTCTACTTGCACTTAAATCGGCATTGTGCCTTTTCTATTTAATTCTGATGCAATTTCTGTGTTTCATTGTCAAAATCAAGGTCAGATGGTACAGTAAACCTTAAGTGAAGCATCGGAATCTAAAACTAGTGTCACAGGAATGGTTCAAAACATAGACAGTATGAAGAGTCAGTCTTCTTGTACTTAAGTTGGCATTGTGCCTTTTGTATTTAATTACGATGCACTATCTGTGTTTCATCGTCAATGAGATGGTCCAAGGGATACAGTAAACCTGAAATGAAGCATCGGAATCTATAACTAGTGTCACACTAATGGTTCAAAACATAGACAGTAGGAAGATACTGTCTACATGTACTTAAGTCGGCTTTGTGCCTTTTGTATTTATTTCCGTTGCAATTTCTGTGTTTCATCGTCAATACGAAGGTCCGAGAGATACAGTAAAGCTGAAGTGAAGCATCGGAATCTATAACTAGTGTCACAGGAATGGTTCAAATTATAGTCAGTAAGATGAGTCTGTCTTCTTGTACTTAAGTCGGCATTTGGCCCTTTGTATTTAATTCCGATGCAATTTCTGTGTTTCATCGTCAATAAGAAGGTCCAAGGGATACAGTAAACCTGAAGTGGAGCAGCGGAATCTATAACTAGTGTCACAGGAATGGTTCAAAGCATAGGCAGTAAGAAGAGTCAGTCTTCTTGTACTTAAGTCGGCATTGTGCCCTTTTTAATTTAATTCCGATGCAATTACTGTGATTCATCGTCAATAAGAAGGTCAGAGGGATACAGTAAACCTGAAGTGAAGCATCGGAATCTCTAACTAGTGTCACAAGAATGGTTCATTACATAGTCAGTAAGAAGAGTCAGTCTTCTGGTACTTAAGTCGGCATTGTGCCTTTTGTATATAATTCCGACGCAATTACTGTGTCTCATCGTCAATAAGAAGGTCCAAGGGATACAGTGAACCTGAAGTGAAGCATCGGAATCTATAACTAATGTCACAGGATTCGTTCAAAACATAGACAGTAGGAAGAGTCAGTCTTGTGGTACTTAAGTCGGCATTGTGCCTTTTGTATTTAGTTCCGTTGCAATTTCTGTGTTTCATCGTCAATAAGAAGGTCCTAGGGATACAGTAAACCTGAAGTGAAGCATCGGAATCCATAACTAATGTCACAGGAATCGTTCAAAACATAGACAATAGGAAGAGTCAGTCTTCTTGTACTTATTCATCATTGTGCCTTTGTATTTAGTTCAGATGTAATATCTGTGTTTCATCGTCAGTAAGAAGGTCAGAGGGATACAGTGAACCTGAGGTGAAGCATCGGAATCTATAACTAGTGTCACAGGAATGGTTGAAAGCATAGACAGTAGGAAGAGTCAGTCGTCTTGTACTTAAGAGGACATTGTGCCTTTTCTATATAATTCCGATGCAATTTCTGTGTTTCGTCGCCAATAAGAAGTTCCAAAGGATACAGTAAACCAGAAGTGTAGCATCGGAAACTATAACTAATGTCACAGGATTCGTTCAAAACATAGACAGTAGGAAGAGTCAGTCTTGTGGTACTTAAGTCGGCATTGTGCCTTTTGTATTTAGTTCCGTTGCAATTTCTGTGTTTCATCGTCAATAAGAAGGTCCTAGGGATACAGTAAACCTGAAGTGAAGCATCGGAAACTATAACTAGTGTCACAGGAATGGTTCAAAACATAGTCAGTAAGAAGAGTCAGTCTTGTTGTACTTAAGTCGGCATTGTGCCTTTTGTATTTAATTCCGATGCAATATCTGTGTTTCATCGTTAATAAGAAGGTCAGAGGGATACAGTAAACCTGAAATGAAGCATCGGAATCTACAACTAGTCACACAGGGATGGTTCAAATCATAGTCAGTAAGAAGAGTCAGTCTTCTTCTACTTAAGTCGGCATTGTGCCTTTTCTATTTAATTCCGAAACAATTTCTGTGTTTCATCGTCAATAAGAAGGTCCAAGGGATACAGTAAACCTGAAGTGAAGCATCGGAATCTATAACTAGTATCACAGGAATGGATCAAGTTATAGTCAGTAAGAAGAGTCAGTCTTCTTGTACTTAAGTCGGCATTGTGCCTTTTCTATTTAATTAAGACGCAATATCTGTGTTTCATCGTCAATAAGAAGGTCAGAGGGATACAGTAAACCTGAAGTGAAGCATCGCAATGTGTAACTAGCGTCAGAGGAATGGTTCAAAACATAGACACTAAGAAGAGTCAGACTGCTTGTACTTAAGACGGCATTGTGCATTTTCTATTTAATTCCGTTGCAATTTCTGTGTTTCATCGTCAACAAAAAGGTCAGGGGGATACAGTGAACCTGAGGTGATGAATCGGAATCTATAACTAGTGTCAAAGGAATGGGTCAAAACATAGACAGTATTAAGAGTAAGTCTTCTTGTACTTAAGTCGTCATTGTGCCTTTTCTATTTAATTCCGATGCAATTTCTGTGTTTCGTCGCCAATACGAAGGTCCAAAGGATACAGCAAAGCAGAAGTGAAGCATCGGAATCCATAACTAATGTCACAGGAATGGTTCAAGATATAGTCAGTAAGAAGAGTCAGTCTTCTTGTACTTAAATCGGCATTGTGCCTTTTCTATTTAATTCTGATGCAATTTCTGTGTTTCATCGTCATAAACAAGGTCAGAGGTTACAGTAAACCTGAAGTGAAGCATCGGAATCTATAACTAGTGTCACAGGAATGGATCAAGATATAGTCAGTAAGAAGAGTCAGTCTTCTTGTACTTAAGTCGGCATTGTGTCTTTTCTATTTAATTCTGATGCAGTTTCTGTGTTTCATCGTCATAAACAAGGTCAGAGGGTACAGTAAACCTGAAGTGAAGCATCGGAATCTATAACTAGTGTCACAGGAATGGATCAAGGTATAGTCAGTAAGAAGAGTCAGTCTTCTTGTACTTAAGTCGGCATTGTGCCTTTTCTATTTAATTCCGATGCAATTTCTGTGTTTCGTCGCCAATAAGATGGTGCAAAGGATACAGTAAACCTGAAGTGAAGCATCGGGATCTATAACTAGTGTCACAGGAATGGTTCAATACATAGCCAGTAAGAAGATTCAGTCTTCTTGTACTTAAGTCGGCATTGTGCCTTCTGTATGTAATTCCGATGCAATTTATGTGTTTCATCGTCAATATGAAGGACCAAGGGATGCAGTAAACCTGAAGTGAAGCATCAGAATCAATAACTAGTGTCACAGGAATGGTTCAAATCATAGACAGTAGGAAGAGTCAGTCTTCTTGTACTTATGTCGGCATTGTGCCTTTTCTATTTAATTCCGATGCAATTTCTGTGTTTCATCGTCAATAAGAAGGTCAGAGGGATACAGTGAACCTGAGGTGAAGCATAGGAATCAATAACTAGTGTCACAGGAATGGTTCAAATCATAGACAGTAAGAAGAGTCAGTCTTCTTGTACTTAAGTCGGCATTGTGCCTTTTCTATTTACTTCCGATGCAATTTCTGTGTTTCGTCGCCAATAAGAAGTTCCAAAGGATACAGTAAACCTGAAGTGAAGCATCGGAATCTATAACTAATGTCACAGGATTCGTTCAAAACATGGACAGTAGGAAGAGTCAGTCTTGTGGTACTTAAGTCGTCATTGTGTCCTTTTGTATTTAGTTCCGATGCAATTTCTGTGTTTCATCGTCAATAAGAAGGTCCTAGGGATACAGTAAACCTTAAGTGAAACATCGGAATCTATAACTAGTGTCACAGGAATGGTTCAAAACATAGTCAGTAAGAAGAGTCAGTCTTGTTGTACTTAAGTCGGCATTGTGCCTTTTGTATTTAATTCCGATGCAATATCTGTGTTTCATCGTCAATAAGAAGGTCCAAGGGATACAGTAAACCTGAAGTGAAGCATCGGAATCTATAACTAGTGTCACAGGAATGGATCAAGTTATAGTCAGTAAGAAGAGTCAGTCTTCTTGTACTTAAGTCGGCATTGTGCCTTTTCTATTTAATTCCGACGCAATATCTGTGTTTCATCGTCAATAAGAAGGTCAGAGGGATACAGTAAACCTGAAGTGAAGCATCGGAATGTGTAACTAGCGTCAGAGGAATGGTTCAAAACATAGACACTAAGAAGAGTCAGACTGCTTGTACTTAAGACGGAACTGTGCATTTTCTATTTAATTCCGATGCAATTTCTGTGTTTCATCGTCAATAAAAAGGTCAGAGGGATACAGTGAACCTGAGGTGAAGAATCGGAATCTATAACTAGTGTCACAGGAATGGTTCAAAACATAGACAGTATTAAGAGTCAGTCTTCCTGTACATGAGTCGGCATTGTGCCTTTTCTATCTGATTCCGATGCAATTTCTGTGTTTCGTCGCCAATACGAAGGTCCAAAGGATACAGCAAAACGGAAGTGAAGCATCGGAATCCATAACTAATGTCACAGGAATGGATCAAGATATAGTCAGTAAGAAGATATCAGTCTACTTGCACTTAAATCGGCATTGTGCCTTTTCTATTTAATTCTGATGCAATTTCTGTGTTTCATTGTCAAAATCAAGGTCAGATGGTACAGTAAACCTTAAGTGAAGCATCGGAATCTAAAACTAGTGTCACAGGAATGGTTCAAAACATAGACAGTATGAAGAGTCAGTCTTCTTGTACTTAAGTTGGCATTGTGCCTTTTGTATTTAATTACGATGCACTATCTGTGTTTCATCGTCAATGAGATGGTCCAAGGGATACAGTAAACCTGAAATGAAGCATCGGAATCTATAACTAGTGTGACACTAATGGTTCAAAACATAGACAGTAGGAAGATACTGTCTACATGTACTTAAGTCGGCTTTGTGCCTTTTGTATTTATTTCCGTTGCAATTTCTGTGTTTCATCGTCAATACGAAGGTCCGAGAGATACAGTAAAGCTGAAGTGAAGCATCGGAATCTATAACTAGTGTCACAGGAATGGTTCAAATTATAGTCAGTAAGATGAGTCTGTCTTCTTGTACTTAAGTCGGCATTTGGCCCTTTGTATTTAAATCCGATGCAATTTCTGTGTTTCATCGTCAATAAGAAGGTCCAAGGGATACAGTAAACCTGAAGTGGAGCAGCGGAATCTATAACTAGTGTCACAGGAATGGTTCAAAGCATAGGCAGTAAGAAGAGTCAGTCTTCTTGTACTTAAGTCGGCATTGTGCCCTTTTTAATTTAATTCCGATGCAATTACTGTGATTCATCGTCAATAAGAAGGTCAGAGGGATACAGTAAACCTGAAGTGAAGCATCGGAATCTCTAACTAGTGTCACAAGAATGGTTCATTACATAGTCAGTAAGAAGAGTCAGTCTTCTGGTACTTAAGTCGGCATTGTGCCTTTTGTATATAATTCCGACGCAATTACTGTGTCTCATCGTCAATAAGAAGGTCCAAGGGATACAGTGAACCTGAAGTGAAGCATCGGAATCTATAACTAATGTCACAGGATTCGTTCAAAACATAGACAGTAGGAAGAGTCAGTCTTGTGGTACTTAAGTCGGCATTGTGCCTTTTGTATTTAGTTCCGTTGCAATTTCTGTGTTTCATCGTCAATAAGAAGGTCCTAGGGATACAGTAAACCTGAAGTGAAGCATCGGAATCCATAACTAATGTCACAGGAATCGTTCAAAACATAGACAATAGGAAGAGTCAGTCTTCTTGTACTTATTCATCATTGTGCCTTTGTATTTAGTTCAGATGTAATTTCTGTGTTTCATCGTCAGTAAGAAGGTCAGAGGGATACAGTGAACCTGAGGTGAAGCATCGGAATCTATAACTAGTGTCACAGGAATGGTTGAAAGCATAGACAGTAGGAAGAGTCAGTCGTCTTGTACTTAAGAGGACATTGTGCCTTTTCTATATAATTCCGATGCAATTTCTGTGTTTCGTCGCCAATAAGAAGTTCCAAAGGATACAGTAAACCAGAAGTGTAGCATCGGAAACTATAACTAATGTCACAGGATTCGTTCAAAACATAGACAGTAGGAAGAGTCAGTCTTGTGGTACTTAAGTTGGCATTGTGCCTTTTGTATTTAGTTCCGATGAAATTTCTGTGTTTCATCGTCAATAAGAAGGTCCTAGGGGTACAGTAAACCTGAAGTGAAGCATCGGAATCTGTAACTAGTGTCACAGGAATGGTTCAAAACATAGTCAGTAAGCAGAGTCAGTCTTCTTGTACTTAAGTCGGCATTGTGCCTCTTGTATTTAATTCCGATGCAATTTCTGTGTTTCATCGTCAATACGAAGGTACGAGGGATACAGTAAATCAGAAGTGAAGCATCGGAATCTATAACTAATGTCACAGGAATGGTTCAAACATAGTCAGTAAGAAGAGTCAGTCTTCTTGTACTTAAGTCGGCATTGTGCATTTTGTATTTAATTAAGATGCAATATCTGTGTTTCATCGTTAATAAGAAGGTCCAAGGGATACAGTAAATCAGAAGTGAAGCATCGGAATCTATAACTAATGTCACAGGAATGGTTCAAACATAGTCAGTAAGAAGAGTCAGTCTTGTTGTACTTAAGTCGGCATTCTGCCTTTTCTATTTAATTCCGATGCAATTACTGTGTTTCATTGTCAATAAGATGGTCCAAGGGATACAGTAAACCTGAAGTAAAGCATGGGAATCTGTAACTAGCGTCAAAGGAATGGTTCAAAACATAGACACTAAGAAGAGTCAGTCTGCTTGTACTTAAGACGGCATTGTGCCTTTTCTATTTAATTCCGGTGCAATTTCTGTGTTTCATTGTCAATAAGAAGGTCAGAGGGATAAAAGTGAACCAGAGGTGAAGCATCGGAATCTATAACTAGTGTCACAGGAATGGTTCAAAACATAGACAGTAGGAAGAGTCATTCTTCTTGTACTTAAATCGGCATTGTGCCTTTTCTACTTAATTCCGATGCAATTTCTGTGTTTCGTCGCCAATAAGACGTTCCAAAGCATACAGTAAACCTGAAGTGAAGCATCGTAATCTATAACTAATGTCACAGGATTCGTTCAAAACATAGACAGTAGGATGAGTCAGTCTTGTGGTACCTAAAACGGCATTGTGCCTTTTGTATTTCGTTCCGATGCAATTTCAGTGTTTCATCGTCAATAAGAAGGTCCTAGGGATACAGTAAACCTGAAGTGAAGCATCGTAATCTATGACTAGTGACACAGGAATGGTTCAAAACATAGTCAGTAAGAAGAGTCAGTCTTCTTGTACTTAAGTCGGAATTGTGCCTTTTGTATTTAATTCCGATGCAATATCTGTGTTTCATCGTCAATAAGGAGGTCATAGGGATACAGTAAATCTGAAGTGAAGCATCGAAAAGTGTAACTAGCGTCAGAGGAATGGTTCAAAACATAGACAATAGGTAGAGTCATTCTTATTGTACTTATTCGGCATTGTTCCTTTTGTATTTAGTTCAGATGCAATTTCTGTGTTTCATCGTCAGTAAGAAGGTCCCAGGGTTACAGTAAAGCTGAAGTGAAGCATCGGAATCTATGACTAGTGTCACAGGAATGGTTCAAAACATAGTCAGTAAGCAGAGTCAGTCTTCTTGTACTTAAGTCGGCATTGTGCCTCTTGTTTTTAATTCCGATGCAGTTTTAGTGTTTCATCGTCAATACGAAGGTCCAAGGGATACAGTAAACCTGAAGTGAAGCATTGGATTCTATAACTAGTGTCACAGGAATGGATCAAGATATAGTCATTAAGAAGAGTCAGTCTTCTTGTACTTAAGTCGGCATTGTGCCTTTTCTATTTAATTCTGATGCAATTTCTGTGTTTCATCGTCAAAAACAAGGTCAGAGGGTACAGTAAACCTGAAGTGAAGCATCGGAATCTAAAAGTAGTGTCACAGGAATGGTTCAAAACATAGTCAGTAAGAAGAGTCAGTCTTCTTGTACTTAAGTCGGCATTGTGCCTTTTGTATATAATTCCGATGCAATTTCTGTGTTTCATCGTCAATAGGAAGGTCCAAGGGATACAGTAAACCTGAAGTGGAGCGTCGGAATCTATAACTAGTGTCACAGAAATGGTTCTAAGCATAGACAGTAAGAAGAGTCAGTCCTCTTGTACTGAAGTCGGCATTGTGCCCTTTTCATTTTAATTCCGATGCAATTACTGTGTTTCATCGTCAATAAGACGGTCAGAGCGATACAGTGAACCTGAGGTGAAGCATTGGAATCTATTACTAGTGTCACTGGAATGGTTCAACACATAGTCAGTAAGAAGAGTCAGTCTTCTGGTACTTAAGTCGGCATTGTGCCTTTTGTATTTAATTCCGATGTTATTTCTGTGTTTCATCGTCAATAAGAAGGTCAGAGGGACACAGTAAACCTGAAGTGAAGCATCGGAATCTATAACTAGTGTCACAGGAATGGTTCCAAACATAGTCAGTAAGAACAGTCAATCTTCTTGTACTTAAGTCGGCATTGTGCCTTTTCTATTTAATTCCGTTGCAATTTCAGTGTTCCGTCGTCAATAGGAAGGTCCAAGGGATATAGTAAAGCTGAAGTGAATCATCTGAATCTGTAACAGGTGTCACAGGAATGCTTCAAAACATAGTCAGTAAGAAGAGTCAGTCTTCTTGTATTGAAGTCGGCATTGTGCCTTTTGTATTTAATTCCGATGCAATATCTGTGTTTCATCGTTAATAAGAGGGTCAGAGGGATACAGTAAATCTGAAGTGAAGCATCGGAATCTACAACTAGTCACACAGGATTGGTTCAAATCATAGTCAGTAAGAAGAGTCAGTCTTCTTGTACTTAAGCCGGCATTGTGCCCTTTCTATTTAATTCCGATGCAATTTCTGTGTTTCATCGTCAATAAGAAAGTCAGAGGGATACTGTAAACCTGAGGTGAAGCATCGGAATCTGTAACTAGCGTCACAGGAATGGTTCAAATCATAGACAGTAAGAAGAGTCAGTCTTCTTGTACTTAAGTGGGCATTGTGCCTTTTCTATTTAATTCCGATGCAATTTCTGTGTTTCATCGTCAATAAGAAGGTCAGAGGGATACAGTAAACCGGAGGTGAAGCATCGGAATCAATAACTAGTGTCATAGGAATGATTCAAATCATAGACAGTAGGAAGAGTCAGTCTTCTTGTACTTAAGTCGGCATTGTGCCTTTTCTATTTAATTCCGATGCAATTTCTGTGTGTCGTCGCCAATAAGAAGTTCCAAAGGATACAGTAAACCTGAAGTGAAGCATCGGAATCTATAACTAATGTCACAGGATTCGTTCAAAACATAGACAGTAGGAAGAGTCAGTCTTGTGGTACTTAAGTCGGCATTGTGTCCTTTTGTATTTAGTTCCGATGCAATTTCTGTGTTTCATCGTCAATAAGAAGGTCCTAGGGTTACAGTAAACCTGAAGTGAAGCATCGGAAACTATAACTAGTGTCACAGGAATGGTTCAAAACATAGTCAGTAAGAAGAGTCAGTCTTGTTGTACTTAAGTCGGCATTGTGCCTTTTGTATTCAATTCCGATGCAATATCTGTGTTTCATCGTTAATAAGAAGGTCAGAGGGATACAGTAAACCTGAAATGAAGCATCGGAATCTACAACTAGTCACACAGGGATGGTTCAAATCACAGTCAGGAAGAAGAGTCAGTCTTCTTCTACTTAAGTCGGCATTGTGCCTTTTCTATTTAATTCCGAAACAATTTCTGTGTTTCATCGTCAATAAGAAGGTCCAAGGGATACAGTAAACCTGAAGTGAAGCATCGGAATCTATAACTAGTATCACAGGAATGGATCAAGTTATAGTCAGTAAGAAGAGTCAGTCTTCTTGTACTTAAGTCGGCATTGTGCCTTTTCTATTTAATTAAGACGCAATATCTGTGTTTCATCGTCAATAAGAAGGTCAGAGGGATACAGTAAACCTGAAGTGAAGCATCGGAATGTGTAACTGGCGTCAGAGGAATGGTTCAAAACATAGACACTAAGAAGAGTCAGACTGCTTGTACTTAAGACGGCATTGTGCATTTTCTATTTAATTCCGTTGCAATTTCTGTGTTTCATCGTCAACAAAAAGGTCAGAAGGATACAGTGAACCTGAGGTGAAGAATCGGAATCTATAACTAGTGTCACAGGAATGGGTCAAAACACAGACAGTATTAAGAGTCAGTCTTCTTGTACTTAAGTCGTCATTGTGCCTTTTCTTTTTAATTCCGATGCAATTTCTGTGTTTCGTCGCCAATACGAAGGTCCAAAGGATACAGCAAAGCAGAAGTGAAGCATCGGAATCCATAACTAATGTCACAGGAATGGTTCAAGATATAGTCAGTAAGAAGAGTCAGTCTTCTTGTACTTAAATCGGCATTGTGCCTTTTCTATTTAATTCTGATGCAATTTCTGTGTTTCATCGTCATAAACAAGGTCAGAGGGTACAGTAAACCTGAAGTGAAGCGTCGGAATCTATAACTAGTGTCACAGGAATGGATCAAGATATAGTCAGTAAGAAGAGTCAGTCTTCTTGTACTTAAGTCGGCATTGTGCCTTTTCTATTTAATTCTGATGCAATTTCTGTGTTTCATCGTCAATAAGAAGGTCAGAGGGATACAGTAAACCAGAGGTGAAGCATCGGAATCTATAACTGGTGTCACAGGAATGGTTCAAAACATAGACAGTAGGAAGAGTCAGCCTCCTTGTACTTAAGTCGGCATTGTGCCTTTTCTATTTAATTCAGATGCAATTTCTGTGTTTCGTCGCCAATAAGATGGTGCAAAGGATACAGTAAACCTGAAGTGAAACATCGGGATCTATAACTAGTGTCACAGGAATGGTTCAATACATAGCCAGTAAGAAGATTCAGTCTTCTTGTACTTAAGTCGGCATTGTGCCTTTTGTATTTAATTCCGATGCAATTTATGTGTTTCATCGTCAATATGAAGGACCAAGGGATGCAGTAAACCTGAAGTGAAGCATCGGAATCAATAACTAGTGTCACAGGAATGGTTCAAATCATAGACAGCAGGAAGAGTCAGTCTTCTTGTACTTATGTCGGCATTGTGCCTTTTCTATTTAATTCCGATGCAATTTCTGTGTTTCATCGTCAATAAGAAGGTCAGAGGGATACAGTAAACCTGAGGTGAAGCATCGGAATCAATAACTAGTGTCACAGGAATGGTTCAAATCATAGACAGTAGGAAGAGTCAGTCTTCTTGTACTTATGTCGGCATTGTGCCTTTTCTATTTAATTCCGATGCAATTTCTGTGTTTCGTCGCCAATAAGAAGTTCCAAAGGATACAGTAAACCTGAAGTGAAGCATCGGAATCTATAACTAATGTCACAGGATTCGTTCAAAACATAGACAGTACGAAGAGTCAGTCTTGTGGTACTTAAGTCGTCATTGTGTCCTTTTGTATTTAGTTCCGATGCAATTTCTGAGTTTCATCGTCAATAAGAAGGTCCTAGGGATACAGTAAACCTGAAGTGAAACATCGGAATCTATAACTAGTGTCACAGGAATGGTTCAAAACATAGTCAGTAAGAAGAGTCAGTCTTGTTGTACTTAAGTCGGCATTGTGCCTTTTGTATTTAATTCCGATGCAATATCTGTGTTTCATCGTCAATAAGAAGGTCCAAGGGATACAGTAAACCTGAAGTGAAGCATCGGAATCTATAACTAGTGTCACAGGAATGGATCAAGTTATAGTCAGTCTTCTTGTACTTAAGTCGGCATTGTGCCTTTTCTATTTAATTCTGATGCAATTTCTGTGTTTCATCGTCAAAATCAAGGTCAGATGGTACAGTAAACCTGAAGTGAAGCATCGGAATCTAAAACTAGTGTCACAGGAATGGTTCAAAACATAGACAGTATGAAGAGTCAGTCTTCTTGTTCTTAAGTTGGCATTGTGCCTTTTGTATTTAATTTCGATGCACTATCTGTGTTTCATCGTCAATGAGATGGTCCAAGGGATACAGTAAACCTGAAATGAAGCATCGGAATCTATAACTAGTGTCACACTAATGGTTCAAAACATAGACAGTAGGAAGATACAGATGTACTTAAGTCGGCTTTGTGCCTTTTGTATTTAATTCCGATGCAATTTCTGTGTTTCATCGTCAATACGAAGGTCCAAGAGATACAGTAAAGCTGTAGTGAAGCATCGGAATCTATAACTAGTGTCACAGGAATGGTTCAAAGCATAGGCAGTAAGAAGAGTCAGTCTTCTTGTACTTAAGTCGGCATTGTGCCCTTTTTAATTTAATTCCGATGCAATTACTGTGATTCATCGTCAATAAGAAGGTCAGAGGGATACAGTAAACCTGAAGTGAAGCATCGGAATCTCTAACTAGTGTCACAAGAATGGTTCATTACATAGTCAGTAAGAAGAGTCAGACTTCTGGTACTTAAGTCGGCATTGTGCTTTTTGTATTTAATTCCGATGCAATTACTGTGTCTCATCGTCAATAAGAAGGTCCAAGGGATACAGTGAACCTGAAGTGAAGCATCGGAATCTGTAACTAGCGCCACAGGAATGGTTCAAAACATAGACACTAAGAAGAGTCAGTCTGCATGTACTTAAGACGGCATTGTGCCTTTTCTATTTAACTCCGATGCAACTTCTGTGTTTCATCGTCAATAAGAAGGTCAGAGGGATACAGTGAACCTGAGGTGAAGCATCGGAATCTATAACTAGTGTCACAGGAATGGTTGAAAGCATTGACAGTAGGAAGAGTCAGTCGTCTTGTACTTAAGAGGGCATTGTGCCTTTTCTATATAATTCCGATGCAATTTCTGTGTTTCGTCGCCAATAAGAAGTTCCGAAGGATACAGTCAACCAGAAGTGTAGCATCGGAAACTATAACTAATGTCACAGGATTCGTTCAAAACATAGACAGTAGGAAGAGTCAGTCTTGTGGTACTTAAGTCGGCATTGTGCCTTTTGTATTTAGTTCCGTTGCAATTTCTGTGTTTCATCGTCAATAAGAAGGTCCTAGGGATACAGTAAACCTGAATAGAAGCATTGGAATCCATAACTAATGTCACAGGAATCGTTCAAAACATAGACAATAGGAAGAGTCAGTCTTCTTGTACATATTCATCATTGTGCCTTTGTATTTAGTTCAGATGTAATTTCTGTGTTTCATCGTCAGTAAGAAGGTCCTAGGGTAACAGTAAAGCTGAAGTGAAGCATCGGAATCTACAACTAGTGTCACAGGAATGGTTCAAAACATAGTCAGTAAGAAGAGTCCGTCTTCTTGTACTTAAGTCGGTATTGTGCCTTTTGTATTTAATTCCGATGCAATTTCTGTGTTTCATCGTCAATAAGGTCAGAGGGATACAGTAAACCTGAAGTGAAGCATCGGAATCTATAACTAGTGTCACAGGAATCGTTCAAAACGTAGACAGTAGGAAGAGTCATTCTTCTTGTACAGAAGTCGGCATTTTGCCTTCTGTATTTAATTCCGATGCAACTTCTGTGTTTGATCGTCAATAAGAAGGTCCAAGGGATACAGTAACCCTGAAGTGAAGCATCGGAATCTGTAACTAGCGTCACAGGAATGGTTCAAACCATAGACACTAAGAAGAGTCAGTCAGCTTGTACTTAAGACGGCATTGCGCCTTTTCTATTTAATTCCGATGCGATTTCTGTGTTTCATCGTCAATAAGAAGGTCAGAGCGATACAGTGAACCTGAGGTGAAGCATCGGAATCTATAACTAGTGTCACAGGAATGGTTCAAAACATTGACAGTAGGAAGAGTCAGTCTTCTTGTACTTAAGTCGGCATTGTGCCTTGTCTATTTAATTCCAATGCAATTTCTGTGTTTCGTCGCCAATAAGAAGTTCCAAAGGATACAGTAAACCTGAAGTGAAGCATCGGAATCTATAACTAATGTCACAGGATTCGTTTAAAACATAGACAGTAGGAAGAGTCAGTCTTGTGGTACTTAAGTTGGCATTGTGCCTTTTGTATTTAGTTCCGATGAAATTTCTGTGTTTCATCGTCAATAAGAAGGTCCTAGGGGTACAGTAAACCTGAAGTGAAGCATCGGAATCTGTAACTAGTGTCACAGGAATGGTTCAAAACATAGTCAGTAAGCAGAGTCAGTCTTCTTGTACTTAAGTCGGCATTGTGCCTCTTGTATTTAATTCCGATGCAACTTCTGTGTTTCATCGTCAATACGAAGGTACGAGGGATACAGTAAATCAGAAGTGAAGCATCGGAATCTATAACTAGTGTCACAGGAATGGATCAAGATATAGTCAGTAAGAAGAGTCAGTCTTCTTGTACTTAAGTCGGCATTGTGCCTTTTCTATTTAATTCTGATGCAATTTCTGTGTTTCATCGTCAATAAGAAGGTCAGAGGGATACAGTAAACCAGAGGTGAAGCATCGGAATCTATAACTGGTGTCACAGGAATGGTTCAAAACATAGACAGTAGGAAGAGTCAGCCTCCTTGTACTTAAGTCGGCATTGTGCCTTTTCTATTTAATTCCGATGCAATTTCTGTGTTTCGTCGCCAATAAGATGGTGCAAAGGATACAGTAAACCTGAAGTGAAGCATCGGGATCTATAACTAGTGTCACAGGAATGGTTCAATACATAGCCAGTAAGAAGATTCAGTCTTCTTGTACTTAAGTCGGCATTGTGCCTTTTGTATTTAATTCCGATGCAATTTATGTGTTTCATCGTCAATATGAAGGACCAAGGGATGCAGTAAACCTGAAGTGAAGCATCGGAATCAATAACTACTGTCACAGGAATGGTTCAAATCATAGACAGTAGGAAGAGTCAGTCTTCTTGTACTTATGTCGGCATTGTGCCTTTTCTATTTAATTCCGATGCAATTTCTGTGTTTCATCGTCAATAAGAAGGTCAGAGGGATACAGTGAACCTGAGGTGAAGCATCGGAATCAATAACTAGTGTCACAGGAATGGTTCAAATCATAGACAGTAGGAAGAGTCAGTCTTCTTGTACTTAAGTCGGCATTGTGCCTTTTCTATTTAATTCCAATGCAATTTCTGTGTTTCGTCGCCAATAAGAAGTTCCAAAGGATACAGTAAACCTGAAGTGAAGCATCGGAATCTATAACTAATGTCACAGGATTCGTTCAAAACATAGACAGTAGGAAGAGTCAGTCTTGTGGTACTTAAGTCGTCATTGTGTCCTTTTGTATTTAGTTCCGATGCAATTTCTGTGTTTCATCGTCAATAAGAAGGTCCTAGGGATACAGTAAACCTGAAGTGAAACATCGGAATCTATTACTAGTGTCACAGGAATGGTTCAAAACATACTCAGTAAGAAGAGTCAGTCTTGTTGTACTTAAGTCGGCATTGTGCCTTTTGTATTTAATTCCAAAGCAATATCTGTGTTTCATCGTCAATAAGAAGGTCCAAGGGATACAGTAAACCTGAAGTGAAGCATCGGAATCTATAACTAGTGTCACAGGAATGGATCAAGTTATAGTCAGTAAGAAGAGTCAGTCTTCTTGTACTTAAGACGGAACTGTGCATTTTCTATTTAATTCCGATGCAATTTCTGTGTTTCATCGTCAATAAAAAGGTCAGAGGGATACAGTGAACCTGAGGTGACGAATCGGAATCTATAACTAGTGTCACAGGAATGGTTCAAAACATAGACAGTATTAAGAGTCAGTCTTCCTGTACATAAGTCGGCATTGTGCCTTTTCTATCTGATTCCGATGCAATTTCTGTGTTTCGTCGCCAATACGAAGGTCCAAAGGATACAGCAAAGCAGAAGTGAAGCATCGGAATCCATAACTAATGTCACAGGAATGGATCAAGGTATAGTCAGTAAGAAGATATCAGTCTTCTTGCACTTAAATCGGCATTGTGCCTTTTCTATTTAATTCTGATGCAATTTCTGTGTTTCATTGTCAAAAACAAGGTCAGAGGGTACAGTAAACCTGAAGTGAAGCATCGGAATCTATAACTAGTGTCACAGGAATGGATCAAGATATAGTCAGTAAGAAGAGTCAGTCTTCTTGTACTTAAGTCGGCATTGTGCCTTTTCTATTTAATTCTGATGCAATTTCTGTGTTTCATCGTCAAAATCAAGGTCAGATGGTACAGTAAACCTGAAGTGAAGCATCGGAATCTAAAACTAGTGTCACAGGAATGGTTCAAAACATAGACAGTATGAAGAGTCACTCTTCTTGTACTTAAGTTGGCATTGTGCCTTTTGTATTTAATTTCGATGCACTATCTGTGTTTCATCGTCAATGAGATGGTCCAAGGGATACAGTAAACCTGAAATGAAGCATCGGAATCTATAACTAGTGTCACACTAATGGTTCAAAACATAGACAGTAGGAAGATACAGTCTACATGTACTTAAGTCGGCTTTGTGCCTTTTGTATTTATTTCCGTTGCAATTTCTGTGTTTCATCGTCAATACGAAGGTCCGAGAGATACAGTAAAGCTGAAGTGAAGCATCGGAATCTATAACTAGTGTCACAGGAATGGTTCAAATTATAGTCAGTAAGAAGAGTCTGTCTTCTTGTACTTAAGTCGGCATTTGGCCTTTTGTATTTAATTCCGATGCAATTTCTGTGTTTCATCGTCAATAAGAAGGTCCAAGGGATACAGTAAACCTGAAGTGGAGCAGCGGAATCTATAACTAGTGTCACAGGAATGGTTCAAGGCATAGGCAGTAAGAAGAGTCAGTCTTCTTGTACTTAAGTCGGCATTGTGCCCTTTTTAATTTAATTCCGATGCAATTACTGTGATTCATCGTCAATAAGAAGGTCAGAGGGATACAGTAAACCTGAAGTGAAGCATCGGAATCTCTAACTAGTGTCACAAGAATGGTTCATTACATAGTCAGTAAGAAGAGTCAATCTTCTGGTACTTAAGTTGGCATTGTGCCTTTTGTATTTAATTCCGATGCAATTACTGTGTCTCATCGTCAATAAGAAGGTCCAAGGGATACAGTGAACCTGAAGTGAAGCATCGGAATCTGTAACTAGCGCCACAGGAATGGTTCAAAACATAGACACTAAGAAGAGTCAGTCTGCATGTACTTAAGACGGCATTGTGCCTTTTCTATTTAACTCCGATGCAACTTTTGTGTTTCATCGTCAATAAGAAGGTCAGAGGGATACAGTGAACCTGAGGTGAAGCATCGGAATCTATAACTAGTGTCACAGGAATGGTTGAAAGCATAGACAGTAGGAAGAGTCAGTCGTCTTGTACTTAAGAGGGCATTGTGCCTTTTCTACATAATTCCGATGCAATTTCTGTGTTTCGTCGCCAATAAGGAGTTCCAAAGGATACAGTAAACCAGAAGTGTAGCATCGGAAACTATAACTAATGTCACAGGATTCGTTCAAAACATAGTCAGTAGGAAGAGTCAGTCTTGTGGTACTTAAGTCGGCATTGTGCCTTTTGTATTTAGTTCCGTTGCAATTTCTGTGTTTCATCGTCAATAAGAAGGTCCTAGGGATACAGTAAACCTGAAGTGAAGCATCGGAATCCATAACTAATGTCACAGGAATCGTTCAAAACATAGACAATAGGAAGAGTCAGTCTTCTGTTACTTATTCATCATTGTGCCTTTGTATTTAGTTCAGATGTAATTTCTGTGTTTCATCGTCAGTTAGAAGGTCCTAGGGTTACAGTAAAGCTGAAGTGAAGCATCGGAATCTACAACTAGTGTCACAGGAATGGTTCAAAACATAGTCAGTAAGAAGAGTCCGTCTTCTTGTACTTAAGTCGGTATTGTGCCTTTTGTATTTAATTCCGATGCAATTTCTGTGTTTCATCGTCAATAAGGTCAGAGGGATACAGTAAACCTGAAGTGAAGCATCGGAATCTATAACTAGTGTCACAGGAATCGTTCAAAACGTAGACAGTAGGAAGAGTCAGTCTTCTTGTACAGAAGTCGGCATTGTGCCTTCTGTATTTAATTCCGATGCAATTTCTATGTTTGATCGTCAATAAGAAGGCCCAAGGGATACAGTAACCCTGAAGTGAAGCATCGGAATCTGTAACTAGCGTCACAGGAATGGTTCAAACCATAGACACTAAGAAGAGTCAGTCTGCTTGTACTTAAGACGGCATTGCGCCTTTTCTATTTAATTCCGATACGATTTCTGTGTTTCATCGTCAATAAAAAGGTCAGAGCGATACAGTGAACCTGAGGTGAAGCATCGGAATCTGTAACTAGTGTCACAGGAATGGTTCAAAACATAGACAGTAGGAAGAGTCAGTCTTCTTGTACTTAAGTCGGCATTGTGCCTTGTCTATTTAATTCCGATGCAATTTCTGTGTTTCGTCGCCAATAAGAAGTTCCAAAGGATACAGTAAACCTGAAGTGAAGCATCGGAATCTATAACTAATGTCACAGGATTCGTTTAAAACATAGACAGTAGGAAGAGTCAGTCTTGTGGTACTTAGGTTGGCATTGTGCCTTTTGTATTTAGTTCCGATGAAATTTCTGTGTTTCATCGTCAATAAGAAGGTCCTAGGGGTACAGTAAACCTGAAGTGAAGCATCGGAATCTGTAACTAGTGTCACAGGAATGGTTCAAAACATAGTCAGTAAGCAGAGTCAGTCGTCTTGTACTTAAGTCGGCATTGTGCCTCTTGTATTTAATTCCGATGCAATTTCTGTGTTTCATCGTCAATACGAAGGTACGAGGGATACAGTAAATCAGAAGTGAAGCATCGGAATCTATAACTAACGTCACAGGAATGGTTCAAACATAGTCAGTAAGAAGAGTCAGTCTTCTTGTACTTAAGTCGGCATTGTGCCTTTTGTATTTAATTCCGATGCAATATCTGTGTTTCATCGTTAATAAGAAGGTCAGAGGGATACAGTAAATCTGAAGTGAAGCATCAGAATCTACAACTAGTCCCACAGGAATGTTTCAAATCATAGTCAGTAAGAAGAGTCAGTCTTCTTGTACTTAAGCCGGCATTGTGCCTTTTCTATTTAATTCCGATGCTATCTCTGTATTTCATCGTCAATAAGAAGGTCCAAGGGATACAGTAAAACTGAAGTGAAGCATCGGAGTCTATAACTAGTGTCACAGGAATGGATCAAAATTTAGTCAGTAAGAAGAGTCAGTCTTCTTGTACATAAGTCGGCATTGTGCCTTTTGTATTTACTTCCGATGCATTATCTGTGTTTCAACGTCAATAAGAAGGTCAGAGGGATATAGTAAACATAAAGTGAAGCATCGGAATCTATAACTAGTGTCACAGGAATGGTACAAAGCCTAGTCAGTAAGAAGAGTCAGTCTTCTTGTCCTTAGGTCGGCATTGTGCCTTTTGTATTTAATTCCGATGAAATTTATGTGTTTCGTCGTCACTATGAAGGTCCAAGTGATGCAGTAAACCTGAAGTGAAGCATCGGAATCTATAACTAGTGTCACAGGAGTGGTTCAAATCACAGACAGTAGGAAGAGTCAGTCTTCTTGTACTTAAGTCGGCATTGTGCCTTTTGTATTTAATTCCGATGCAATTTATGTGTTTCATCGTCAATATGAAGGTCCAAGGGATGCAGTAAACCTGAAGTGAAGCATCGGAATCTATAACTAGTGTCACAGGAATGGTTCCAAACATAGTCAGTAAGAACAGTCAGTCTTCTTGTATTTAAGTCGGCATTATGCCTTTTGTATTTAATTCCGATTCAATTTCTGTGTTTCATCGTCAATAAGATGGTCAGAGGGATACAGTAAACCTGAAGTGAAGCATCGTAATCTAGAACTATCGTCACAGGAATGCTTCAAAACATAGTCAGTAAGAAGAATCAGTCTTCTTGTACTTAAGTCGGCATTGTGCCATTTGTATTTAATTCCGATGCAATATCTGTGTTTCATCGTTAATAAAAAGGTCAGAGGGATACAGTACATCAGAAGTGAAGCATCGGAATCTACAACTAGTCACACAGGAATGGTTCAAATCACAGTCAGTAAAAAGAGTCAGTCTTCTTTTACTTAAGCCGGCATTGTGCCTTTTCTATTTAATTCCGATGCAATTTCTGTGTTTCATCGTCAATAAGAAAGTCAGAGGGATACAGTAAACCTGAGGTGAAGCATCGGTATCTGTAACTAGCGTCACAGGAATGGTTCAAAACATAGACAGTAAGAAGAGTCAGTCTTCTTGTACTTAAGTGGGCATTGTGCCTTTTTTATGTAATTCCGATGCAATTTCTGTGTTTCATCGTTAATAAGAAGGTGAGAGGAATACAGTAATCCGGAGGTGAGGCATCGGAATCTATAACTGGTGTCACAGGAATATTTCAAAACATTGACAATAGGAAGAGTCAGTCTTCTTGTACTTAAGTCGGAATTGTGCCTTTTCTATTTAATTCCGATGCAATTTCTGTGTTTCGTCGCCAATAAGAAGGTGCAAAGGATACAGTAACCCTGACGTGAAGCATCGGGATCTACAACTAGTGTCATAGGAATGGATCGTTACATAGCCAGTAAGACGAGTCAGTCTTCTTGTACTTAAGTCGGCATTATGCCTTTTGTGTTTAATTCCGATGCAATTTTTGTGTTTCATCGTCAATATGAAGGTCCAAGGGATGCAGTAAAGCTGAAGTGAAGCAACGGAATCTATAACTAGTGTCACAGGAATGGTTCAAAGCATAGACAGTAAGAAGAGTCAGTCTTCTTGTACTTAAGTCGGCATTGTGCCCTTTTCAATTTAATTCCGATGCAATTACTGTGTTTCATCGTCAATAAAAAGGTCAGAGGGATACAGTAAACCTGAAGTGATGTATCGGAATCTCTAACTAGTGTCACAGGAATGGTTCAACACATAGTCAGTAAGAAGAGTCAGTCTTCTGGTACTTAAGTCGGCATTGTGCATTTTGTATTTAATTCCGATGCAATTACTGTGTTTCATCGTCAATAAGAAGGTCCAAGGGATACATAAACGTGAAGTGAAGCATCGGAATCTGTAACTAGCGTCACAGGAATGGTTCAAACCATAGACACTAAGAAGAGTCAGTCTGCTTGTACTTAAGACGGCATTGCGCCTTTTCTATTTAATTCCGTTGCGATTTCTGTGTTTCATCGTCAATAAGAAGGTCAGAGCGATACAGTGAACCTGAGGTGAAGCATCGGAATCAATAACTAATGTCACAGGATTCGTTCAAAACATAGACAGTAGGAAGAGTTAGTCTTGTGGTACTTAAATTGGCATGGGCCTTTTGTATTTAGTTCCGATGCAATTTATATGTTTCATCGTCAATATGAAGGTCCAAGGGATGCAGTAAACCTAAAGAGAAGCATCGGGATCTATAACTAGTGTCATAGGAATGGATCACTACATAGCCAGTAAGAAGAGTCAGTTTTCTTGTACTTAAGCCGGCATTATGCCTTTTGTGTTTAATTCCGATGCAATTTGTATGTTTCATCGTCAATATGAAGGTCCAAGGGATGCAGTAAACCTAAAGTGAAGCATCGGAATCTATAACTAGTGTCACAGGAATGGTTCAAAGCATAGACAGTAAGAAGAGTCAGTCTTCTTGTACTTAAGTCGGCATTGTGCCTTTTGTATTTAATTCCGATGCAATATCTGTGTTTCATCGTTAATAAGAAGGTCAGAGGAATACAGTAAATCTGAAGTGAAGCATCGGAATCTACAACTAGTCCCACAGGAATGTTTCAAATCATAGTCAGTAAGAAGAGTCAGTCTTCTTGTACTTAAGCCGGCATTGTGCCTTTTCTAGTTAATTCCGATGCTATCTCTGTATTTCATCGTCAATAAGAAGGTCAAAGGGATACAGTAAAACTGAAGTGAAGCATCGGAATCTATAACTAGTGTCACAGGAATGGATCAAAATTTAGTCAGTAAGAAAAGTCAATCTTCTTGTACATAAGTCGGCATTGTGCCTTTTGTATTTAATTCCGATGCAATATCTGTGTTTCATCGTCAATAAGAAGGTCAGAGGGATACAGTAAACCTGAAGTGAATCATCGGTATCTAAAACTAGTGTCACAGGAATGGTTCAAAACATAGACAGTAAGAAGGGTCAGTCATTTTGCACATAAGTCGGCATTCTGCCTTTTCTATTTAATTCCGATGCAATTACTATGTTTCATCGTCAATAAGAAGGTCCAAGGGATACAGTAAACCTGAAGTGAAGCATCGGAATCTCTAACTAGCGTCACAGGAATGGTTTAAAACATAGACACTAAGAAGAGTCAGTCTGCTTGTACTTAAGACGACATTGGCCTTTTCTATTTAATTCCGATGCAATTTCTGTGTTTCATCGTCAATAAGAAGGTCAGAGGGATACAGTGAACCTGAGGTGAAGCATCGGAATCAATAACCAGTGTCACAGGAATGGTTCAAGTCATAGACAGTAGGAGGAGTCAGTCTTCTTGTACTTAAGTCGGCATTGTGCCTTTTCTATTTAATTCCTGTGTTTCGTCGCCAATAAGAAGTTCTAAAGGATACAGTAAACCTGAAGTGAAGCATCGGAATCTATAACTAATGTCACAGGATTCGTTCAAAACATAGACAGTAGGAAGAGTCAGTCTTGTAGAACTTAAGTCGGCATTGTGCCTTTTGTAATTAGTTCCGATGCAATTTCTGTGTTTCATCGTCAATATGAAGGTCCTAGGGAGACAGTAAACCTGAAGTGAAGCATCGGAATCTGTAACTAGCGTCACAGGAATGGTTCATAGCATAGACAGTAAGAAGAGTCAGTCTTCTTGTACTTAAGTGGGCATTGTGCCTTTTCTATTTAATTCCGATGCAATTTCTGTGTTTCATCGTTAATAGGAATGTGGGAGGGATACAGTAAACCGGAGGTGAAGCATCGGAATCTATAACTGGTGTCACAGGAATGATTCAAAACATTGACAGTAGGAAGAGTCAGTCGTCTTGTACTTAAGTCGGCATTGTGCCTTTTCTATTTAATTCCGATGCAATTTCTGTGTTTCGTCGCCAATAAGAAGTTCTAAAGGAAACAGTAAACCTGAAGTGAAGCATCGGAATCTATAACTAATGTCACAGGATTCGTTAAAAACATAGACAGTAGGATGAGTCAGTCTTGTAGTACTTAAGTCGGCATTGTGCCTTTTGTATTTAGTTCCGATGCAATTTCTGTGTTTCATCGTCAATATGAAGGTCCAAGGGATACAGTATACCTGAAGTGAAGCATCGGAATCTATAACTAGTGTCACAGAAATGGTTCAATACATAGTCACTGAGAAGAGTGAGTCTTATTGTACTTAAGTGGGCATTGTGCCTTTTCTATTTAATTCCGATGCAATTTCTGCGTTTCGTCGCCAATAAGTAGTTCCAAAGGATACTGTAAACCTGAAGTATAGCATCGGAAACTATAACTAATGTCACAGGATTCGTTCGAAACATAGACAGTTGAAAGAGTCAGTCTTGTGGTACTTACGTCGGCATTGTGCCTTTTGTATTTAGTTCCGATGCAATTTCTGTGTTTCATCGTCAATAAGAAGGTCCTAGGGATGCAGTAAACCTGAAGTGAAGCATCGGAATCTGTAGCTAGTGTCGAGGGAATGGTTCAAAGCATAGTCAGGAAGAAGAGTCAGTCTTCTTGTACTTAAGTCGGCATTGTGCCTTTTGTATTTAATTCCGATGCAATTTCTGTGTTTTATCGTCAATACGAAGGTCCGAGAGATACAGTAAATCAGAAGTGAGGCATGGGAATCTATAACTAGAGTCACAGGAATGGTACAAAAACATAGTCAGTAAGAAGAGTCAGTCTATTTGTACTTAAGCCGGCATTGTGATTTTTGTATTTAATTCAGATGCAATATCTGTGTTTCATCGTTAATAAGAAGGTCAGAGGGATACAGTAAACCTGAAGTGAAGCATCGGAATCTACAACTAGTCACACAGGAATGGTTCAAATCATAGTCAGTAAGAAGAGTCAGTCTTCTTGTTCTTAAGCCAGCATTGTGCCTTTTCTATTTAATTCCGATGCAATCTCTGTGTTTCATCGTCAATAAGAAGGTCCAAGGGATACAGTAAACCTGAAGTGAAGCATCGGAATCTATTACTAGTGTCGCAGGAATGGATCAAAATATAGTCAGTAAGATGAGTCAGTCTTCTTGTACTTAAGTCGGCATTCTGCCTTTTCTATTTAATTCCGATGCAATTTCTGTGTTTCATCGTCAATAAGAAGGTCCAAGGAATACAGTAAACCTGAAGTGAAGCATCGGAATCTATAACTACTGTCACAGGAATGGATCAAGATATAGTCAGTAAGAATAGTCAGTCTTCTTGTACTTCAGTCGGCATTGTGCCATTTCTATTTAATTCTGACGCAATTTCCGTGTTTCATCGTCAAAAACAAGGTCTGAGGGTACAGTAAACCTGAAGTGAAGCATCGGAATCTAAAACTAGTGTCACAGGAATGGTTCAAGACATAGACAGTAGGAAGAGTCAGTCTTCTTGTACTTACGTTGGCATTGTGCCTTATGTATTTATTTTCGATGCATTATCTGTGTTTCATCGTCAATGAGAAGGTCCAAGGGATACAGTAAACTTGAAATGAAGCATCGGAATCTATAACTAGTGTCACACTAATGGTTCAAAACATAGACAGTAGGAAGATACGGTCTACATGTACTTAAGTCGGCATTGTGCCTTTTATATTTATTTCCGATGCAATTTCTGTGTTTCACCGTCAAAACGGAGGTCCGAGGGATACAGTAAACCTGAAATGAAGCATCGGAATCTATAACTTGTGTCACAGGAATGGATCAAGATATAATCATTAAGAAGAGTCAGTCTTCTTGCACTTAAGTCAGCATTCTGCCTTTTCTATTTAATTCCGATGCAATTTCTGTGTTTCATCGTCAATAAGAAGGTCCAAGGGATACAGTAAACCTGAAGTGGAGCATCGTAATCTATAACTAGTGTCACAGGAATGGTTCAAAGCTTAGACAGTAAGAAGAGTCAGTCTTCTTCTTCTTAAGTCCGCATTGTGCCCTTTTCAATTTAATTCCGATGCAATTACTGTGTTTCATCGTCTATAAGAAGGTCAGAGGGATACAGTAAACCTGAAGTGATGCATCGGAATCTCTAACTAGTGTCACAGGAATGGTTCATCACATAGTCAATAAGAAGAGTCAGACTTCTGGTACTTAAGTCGGCATTGTGCCTTTTGTATTTATTTCCAATGCAATTACTGTGTTTCATCGTCAATAAGAATGTCCAAGGGATACAGTAAACCTGAAGTGTAGCATCGGAATCTGTAACAAGCGTCACAGGAATGGTTCAAAACATAGACACTAAGAAGAGTCAGTCTGCATGTACTTAAGACGGCATTGTGCCTTTTCTATTTAATTCCGATGCAATTTCTGTGTTTCATCGTCAATAAGAAGGTCAGAGGGATACAGTGAACCTGAGGTGAAGCATCGGAAGCTATAACTAGTGTCACAGGAATGGTTGAAAGCATAGACAGTAGGAAGAGTCAGTCTTATTGTACTTAAGTGGGCATTGTGCCTTTTCTATTTAATTCCGATGCAATTTCTGCATTTCGTCGCCATTAAGAAATTCCAAAGGATACAGTAAACCTGAAGTTTGGCATCGGAAACTATAACTAATGTCACAGGATTCGTTCAAAACATAGACAGTAGGCAGAGTCAGTCTTGTGGTACTTAAGTCGGCATTGTGCCTTTTGTATTTAGTTCCGATGCAATTTCTGTGTTTCATCGTCAACAAGAAGGTCCTAGGGATACAGTAAACCCGAAGTGAAGCATCGGAATCTGTAAGTAGTGTCGCAGGAATGGTTCAAAACATAGTCAGTAAGAAGAGTCAGTCTTCTTTTACTTAAGTTGGCATTGTACCTTTTGTATTTAATTCCGATGCAATTTCTGTGTTTCATCGTCAATAGGAAGGTCCAAGGGATACAGTAAACCTGAAGTGAAGCATCGGGATCTATTACTAGTGTCACAGGAATGGTTCAATCATAGTCAGTAAGAAGAGTCAGTCTACCTGTACTTAAGTCGGCACTGTGCTTTTTGTATTTAATTCCGATGCAATTTCTGTGTTTCATCGTTAATAAGAAGGTGAGAGGGATACAGTAAACCGGAGGTGAACCATCGGAATCTATAACTAGCGTCACAGGAATGGTTCAAACATAGACAGTAAGAAGAGTCAGTCTTCTTGCACTTAAGTCGGCATTGTGCCTTTTGTATTTATTTCCGATGCAATTTCTGTGTTTCATCGTCAATAAGAAGGTCCTAGGAATTCAGCAAACCTGAAGTGAAGCATCGGAATCTATAACCAGTGTCACACAAATGGTTCAAAACATAGCCAGTAAGAAGAGACAGACTTCTTGTAGTTAAGTCGGCATTGTGCCTTTTGTATTTAATTCCGATGCAATTTATGTGTTTCATCGTCAATAAGAAGGTCCAAGGGATTCAGTACACCTGAACTGAAGCATCGGAATCTATAACTAGTGTCACAGGAATGGTTCAAATCATAGACGGTAGGAAGAGTCAGTCTTCTTGTACTTAGGTCGGCATTCTGCCTTTTGTATTTAATTCCGATTCAATTTCTGTGTTTCATCGTCAATAGGAAGGTCAGAGGGATACAGTAAACCTGAAGTGAAGCATCGGAATATAAAACTAGAGTCACAAGAATGGTTCAAAACATAGACAGTAATAAGAGTCAGTATTCTTGTACTTAAGTCGGCACTGTGCCCTTTGTATTTAATTCCGATGCAATTTCTGTGTTTCATCGTCACTAAGAAGGTCCAAGGGATATAGTAAACCTGAAGTGAAGCATCGGAATCTGTAACTAGCGTCACAGGAATCGTTCAAATCATAGACAGTAAGAAGAGTCAGTCTTCTTGTACTTAAGTGAGCATTGTGCCTTTTCTATTTAATTCCGATGCAATTTCTGTGTTTCATCGTTAATAAGAAGTTGAGAGGGATACAGTAAACCGGAGGTGAAGCATCGGAATCTATAACTGGTGTCACAGGAATTGTTCAAAGCATAGACAGTAGGAAGAGTCAGTCTTCTTGTACTTAAGTCGGCATTGTGCCCTTTGTATTTAATTACGGTGCAATTTCTGTGTTTCATCGTCAATAAGAAGGTCCAAGGGATAGAGAAAACCTGGAGTTAAGCATCGGAATCTATAACTAGTGTCACAGGAATGGTTCAAATCATAGACAGTAGGAAGAGTCAGTCTTCTTGTACTTAAGTCGGCATTGTGCCTTTTGAATTTAATTCCGACTCAATTTCTGTGTTTCATCGTCAATAAGAACGTCGGAGGGATACAGTAAACCTGAAGTGAAGCATCGGAATATAAAACTAGTGTCACAGGAATGGTTCAAAACATAGACAGTAGGAAGAGTCAGTCTTCTTGTACTTAAGTCGGCATTGTGCCCTTTGTATTTAATTACGATGCAATTTCTGTGTTTCATCGTCAATAAGAAGGTCCAAGGGATAGAGAAAACCTGGAGTTAAGCATCGGAATCTATAACTAGTGTCACAGGAATGGTTCAAAATATAGACCGTAAGAAGAGTCAGTCTTCTTGTACTTAAGTCGGCATTATGCCTTTTCTATTTAATTCCGATGATATTTGTGTGTTTCATCGTCAATAAAAAGTTCAGAGGGATACAGTAGACATGAAGTGAAGCATCGGAAACTATAACTAGTGTCACAGGAATGGTTCAAAACATAGTCAGTAAGAAGAGTCAGCCTTCTAGTCCTTAAGTGCGCATTGTGCCTTTTGTATTTAATTCCGATGCAATTTCTGTGTATTATCGTCAATAAGAAGATCCAAGGGATACAGTAAACCTGAAGTGAAGCATCGGAATCTATAACTAGTGTCACAGGAATGGTTCAAAACATAGTCAGTAAGAAGAGTCAGTCTTCATGTACTTATGTCGGCAATGTGCCTTTTGTATTTAAACCCGATGCAATATCAGTGTTTCATCGTCAATAAGAAGGTCCAAGGGATACAGTAAACCTGAAGTGAAGCAACGGAATCTATAACTAGTGTGACAGGAATGGTTCAAAACATAGTCAGTAAAAAGAGTCAGTCTTCTTGTACCTAAGTCGACATTGTGCCTTTTCTATTTAATTCCGATGCAATTTCGGTGTTTCACCGTCATTAAGAAGGTCACAGGGATACAGTAAACCATACGTGAAGCATCGGAATCTAAAACTAGTGTCACAGGAATGGTTCAAAACATAGATGGTAAGAAGAGTCAGTCTTCTTGCACTTAAGTCGGCATTCTGCCTTTTCTATTTAATTCCGATGCAATTTCTGTGTTTCATCGCCAATAAGAATGTCAGAGAGATACAGTAAACCTGAAGTGAAGCATCGGAATCTATAACTAGTGTCACAGGAATGGTTCAAAGCATTGGCAGTAAGAAGGGTCAGTCTTCTTGTCCTTAAGTCGGCATTGTGCCTTTTGTATTTAATTCCGATGCAATTTCTGTGTTTCATCGTCAATAAGAAGGTCCAAGGGATACAGTAAACCTGGAGTGAAGCATCATAATCTTCAACTAGTGTCACAGGAATGGTTCTAAACATAGTCAGTAAGAAGAGTCAGTCTTCATGTACTTATGTCGGCAATGTGCCATTTGTATTTAAACCCGATGCAATTTCAGTGTTTCATCGTCAATAAGAAGGTCCAAGGGATACAGTAAACCTGAAGTGAAGCAACGGAATCTATAACTAGTGTGACAGGAATGGTTCAAAACATAGTCAGTAAAAAGAGTCAGTCTTCTTGTACCTAAGTCGGCATTGTGCCTTTTCTATTTAATTCCGATGCAATTTCGCTGTTTCACCGTCAATAAGAAGGTCAGAGGGATACAGTAAACCATAAGTGAAGCATCGGAATCTACAACTAGTGTCACAGGAATGGTTCAAAACATAGACGGTAAGAAGAGTCAGTCTTCTTGCACTTAAGTCGGCATTCTGCCTTTTCTATTTAATTCCGATGCAATTTCTGTGTTTCATCGTCAATAAGAATGTCAGAGGGATACAGTAAACCTGAAGTGAAGCATCGGAATCTATAACTAGTGTCACAGGAATGGTTCAAAGCATTGGCAGTAACAAGAGTCAGTCTTCTTGTCGTTAAGTCGGCATTGTGCCTTTTGTATTTAATTCCGATGCAATTTCTGTGTTTCATCGTCAATAAGAAGGTCCAAGGGATACAGTAAACCTGGAGTGAAGCATCATAATCTTCAACTAGTGTCGCAGGAATTGTTCTAAACATAGACAGTAAGAAGAGTCAGCCTTCTTGCACTTAAGTCGGCATTGTGCCTTTTGTATTTAATTCCGATGCAATTTCTGTGTTTCATCGCCAATAAGAAGGTCCAAGGGATACAGTAAACCTGAAGTGAAGCATCGGAATCTATAACTAGTGTCACATTAATGTTTCAAAACATAGTCAGTAAGAAGAGTCAGTCTTCATGTACTTATGTCGGCAATGTGCCTTTTGTATTTAAACCCGATGCAATTTCAGTGTTTCATCGTCAATAAGAAGGTCCAAGGGATACAGTAAACGTGAAGTGAAGCAACGGAATCTATAACTAGTGTGACAGGAATGGTTCAAAACATAGTCAGTAAAAAGAGTCAGTCTTCTTGTACCTAAGTCGACATTGTGCCTTTTCTATTTAATTCCGATGCAATTTCGGTGTTTCACCGTCAATAAGAAGGTCGGAGGGTTACAGTAACCCTGAAGTGAAGCATCGGAATCTGTAACTAGTGTCACAGAAATGGTTCAAAACATATACAGTAAGAAGAGTCACTCTCCTTGTACTTAAGTCTGCATTGTGCCTTTTGTATCAAATTCCGATGCAATTTCTGTGTTTCATCGCCAATAAGAAGGTCCAAGGGATACAGTAAACCTGAAGTGAAGCATCGGAATCTATAACTAGTGTCACAGGAATGGTTCAAAACATAGTCAGTAAGAAGAGTCTGTCTTCATGTACTTAAGTCGGCATTGTGCCTA
Organism: Schistocerca americana; assembly: GCF_021461395.2. NCBI lineage: Eukaryota > Metazoa > Arthropoda > Insecta > Orthoptera > Acrididae > Schistocerca > Schistocerca americana. The sequence goes on along the minus strand of NC_060121.1, from coordinate 10,792,140 downwards.
TTGTATTTTATTCCGATGCAATTGCGTTGTTTCATCGTCAATAAGAAGTTCCAAGGGAAACAGTAAACCTGAAGGGAAGCATCGGAATCTACAACTAGTGTTAATGGAATGGTTCAAACATAGACAGTAGGAAGAGTCAGTCTTCTTGTACTGAAGTCGGCATTGTGCCTTTTGTATTTAATTCCCAGGCAATTCCTGTGTTTCATCGTCAATAAGAAGGTCCAAGGGATACAGTAAACCTGAAGTGAAGCATCGGAATCTATAACTAGTGTCACAGGAATGGTTCAAAACATAGAAAGGAAGAAGAGTCAGTCTTCTTGTACTTAAGTCAGCACTGTGCCTTTTGTATTCAATTCCGATGCAATTTCAGTGTTTCATGGTCAAAAAGAAAGTCAGAGGGTTACAGTAACCCTGAAGTGGGGCATCGGAATCTGTAACAAGTGTTACAGAAATGGTTCAAAACATAGACAGTAAGAAGAGTCAGTCTTCTTGTACTTACGTCATCATTGTGCATTTTGTATTTAATTCCGATGCAATTTCTGTGTTTCATCGTCAATAAGAAGGTCAGAGGGATACAGTAAACCTGAAGTGAGGCATCGGAATCTATAACTAGTGTCACAGGAATGGTTCAAATCATAGACAGTAAGATGGGTCCGTCTTCGTGTACTTAATTCTTCATTGTGCCTTTTGTATTTAATTCCGATGCAACTTCTGTGTTTCATCGTCAATAAGAAGGTCCAAGGGATACAGTAAACCTGAAATGAAGCATCGGAATCCATAACTAGTATCACAATAATGGTTCAAACATTGTCAGTAAGAAGAGTCCGTCTACTTGTACTTAAGTCGGCATTGTTCTTTTTGTATTTCATTCCGATACAATTTCTGTGTTTCAACGTCAATAAGAAGGTCCAAGGGATAGAGTAAACCTAAAGTGAAGCATCGGAATCTATAACTAGCGTCACAGGAATGTTTCAAAACATAGTCATTAAGGTGTGTCAGTCTTCTTGTACTTAAGTCGGCATTGTGCCTTTTATATTTGATTCTGATGCAATTTCTATGTTTCATCGTCAATACGAAGGTATAAGGGATACTGTAAACCTGAAGTGTAGCATCGGAATCTGTAACTATCGACACAGGAATGAATTCAAATCATAGACAGTAAGAAGAGTCAGTCTTCTTGTACTTAAGTGAGCATTGTGCCTTACCTATTTAATTCCAAATCAATTTCTGTGTTTCGTCGCTAATACGAAGGTGAGAGGGATACAGTAAACCGGAGGTGAAGCATCGGAATCTATAACTGTTGTCACAGGAATGGTTCAAATCATAGACAGTAGGAAGAGTCAGTCTTCTTGTACTTAAGTCGGCATTGTGCCTTTTCTATTTAAATCCGATGCAATTTCTGTGTTTCGTCGCCAATAAGAAGGTGCAAAGGATACAGTAAACCTGAAGTGAAGCATCAGAATCTATAATTAATGTCACAGGAATGGTTCAAAACATAGACAGTAGGAAGAGTCAGTCTTCTTGTACTTAAGTCGGCATTGTGCCTTTTGTATTTAATTCCGATGCAATTTCTGTGTTTCATCGTCAATAAGAAGGTCCAAGGGATACAGTAAACCTGAAGTGAAGCATCGGAATCTATAATTAGTGTCACAGGAACGGTTCAAATCATAGTCAGTAAGAAGTGTCAGTCTTCTTGTACTTAAGTCGGCATTGTGCCTTTTGTATTTATTTCCGATGCAATTTCTGTGTTTCCTCGTCAATAAGAAGTCCCAAGGGATTCAGAAAACCTAAAGTGAAGCATCGGAATCTAAAACTAGTGTCACAGGAATGGTTCAAAACATAGCCAGTAAGATGAGTCAGTCTTCTTGTACTTAAGTCGGCATTGTGCCTTTTGTATTCAATTCCGATGCAATATCAGTGTTTCACCGTCAATAAGAAGGTCAGAGGGATACAGTAAACCATAAGTGAAGCATCGGAATCTAAAACTAGTGTCACAGGAATGGTTCAAAACATAGGCGGTAAGAAGAGTCAGTCTTCTTGCACTTAAGTCGGCATTCGGCCTTTTCTATTTAATTCCGATGCAATTTCTGAGTTTCATCGTCAATAAGAATGTCAGAGGGATACAGTAAACCTGAAGTGAAACATCGGAATCTATAACTAGTGTCACAGGAATGGTTCAAAGCATTGGCAGTAACAAGAGTCAGTCTTCTTGGCCTTAAGTCGGCATTGTGCCTTTTGTATTTAATTCCGATGCAATTTCTGTGTTTCATCGTCAATAAGAAGGTCCAAGGGATACAGTAAACCTGGAGTGAAGCATCATAATCTTCAACTAGTGTCACAGGAATGGTTCTAAACATAGACAGTAAGAAGAGTCAGCCTTCTTGCACTTAAGTCGGCATTGTGCCTTTTGTATTTAATTCCGATGCAATTTCTGTGTTTCATCGCCAATAAGAAGGTCCAAGGGATACAGCAAACCTGAAGTGGAGCATCGGAATTTATAACTAGTGTCACAGGAATGGTTCAAAACATAGTCAGTAAGAAGAGTCAGTCTTCATGTACTTATGTCGGCATTGTGGTTTTGTATATTGTTCCGATGCAATTTCATTGTTTCATCGTCAATAAGAAGTTCCAAGGGAAACAGTAAACCTGAAGTGAAGCATCGGAATCTATAACTAGTGTCACAGGAATGGTTCAATACATAGTCAGTAAGAAGAGTCAGTCTTCATGTACTTATGTCGGCAATGTGCCTTTTGTATTTAAACCCGATGCAATTTCAGTGTTTCATCGTCAATAAGAAGGTCCAAGGGATACAGTAAACCTGAAGTGAAGCAACGGAATCTATAACTAGTGTGACAGGAATGGTTCAAAATATAGTCAGTAAAAAGAGTCAGTCTTCTTGTACCTAAGTCGACATTGTGTCTTTTCTATTTAATTCCGATGCAATTTCGGTGTTTCACCGTCAATAAGAAGGTCAGAGGGTTACAGTAACCCTGAAGTGAAGCATCGGAATCTGTAACTAGTGTCACAGAAATGGTTCAAAACATAGACAGTAAGAAGAGTCACTCTTCTTGTACTTAAGTCGGCATTGTGCCTTTTGTATTTATTTCCGATGCAATTTCTGTGTTTCCTCGTCAATAAGAAGTCCCAAGGGATTCAGAAAACCTGAAGTGAAGCATCGGAATCTATAACTAGTGTCACAGGAATGGTTTAAAACATAGCCAGTTAGAAGAGTCAGTCTTCTTGTACTTAAGTCGGCATTGTGCCTTTTGTATTCAATTCCGATGCAATTTATGTGTTTCATCGTCAATCAGAAGGTCCAAGGGATTCAGTAAACCTGAAGTGAAGCATCGGAATCTATAACTAGTGTCACAGGAATGGTCTCAAATCATAGACAGTAGGAAGAGTCAGTCTTCCTGTACTTAAGTCGGCATTGTGCCTTTTGTATTTAATTCCGATGCAATTTCTGTGTTTCATCGTCAATAAGAAGGTCAGTGGGATACAGTAAACCTGAAGTGAAGCATCGGAATCCAAAACTAGTGTCACAGGAATGGTTCAAAACATAGACAGTGGGAAGAGTCAGTCCTCTTGTCCTTAAGTCAGCATTGTGCCTTTTGTATTTAATTCCGACGCAATTTCTGTGTTTCATCGTCAATAAGAAGGTCCAAGGGATACAGTAAACCTGGAGTGAAGCATCATAATCTTCAACTAGTGTCACAGGAATGGTTCTAAACATAGTCAGTAAGAAGAGTCAGTCTTCATGTACTTATGTCGGCAATGTGCCATTTGTATTTAAACCCGATGCAATTTCAGTGTTTCATCGTCAACAAGAAGGTCCAAGGGATACAGTAAACCTGAAGTGAAGCAACGGAATCCATAACTAGTGTGACAGGAATGGTTCAAAACATAGTCAGTAAAAAGAGTCAGTCTTCTTGTACCTAAGTCGACATTGTGCCTTTTCTATTTAATTCCGATGCAATTTCGGTGTTTCACCGTCAATAAGAAGGTCAGAGGGATACAGTAAACCATAAGTGAAGCATCGGAATCTAAAACTAGTGTCACAGGAATGGTTCAAAACATAGGCGGTAAGAAGAGTCAGTCTTCTTGCACTTAAGTCGGCATTCTGCCTTTTCTATTTAATTCCGATGCAATTTCTGAGTTTCATCGTCAATAAGAATGTCAGAGCGATACAGTAAACCTCAAGTGAAACATCGGAATCTATAACTAGTGTCACAGGAATGGTTCAAAACATTGGCAGTAACAAGAGTCAGTCTTCTTGTCCTTAAGTCGGCATTGTGCCTTTTGTATTTAATTCCGATGCAATTTCTGTGTTTCATCGTCAATAAGAAGGTCAGAGGGATATGGTAAACCTGAAGTGAAGCATCGGAATCTATAACTAGTGTCACAGGAATGGTTCAAACATAGACAGTAGGAAGAGTCAGTCTTCTTGTACTTAAGTTGGCATTGTGCCTTTTGTATTTAATTCCGATGCAATTTCATTGTTTCATCGTCAATAAGAAGTTTCAAGGGAAACAGTAAACCTGAAGTGAAACATCGGAATCTACAACTAGTGTCAATGGAATGGTTCAAACATAGACGGTAGGAAGAATCAGTCTTCTTGTACTGAAGTCGGCATTGTGCCTCTTGTATTTAATTCCGAGGCAATTCCTCTGTTTCATCGTCAATAAGAAGGTCCAAGGCATACAGTAAACCTGAAGTGAAGCATCGGAATCTATAACTAGTGACACAGCAATGGTTCAAAACATAGTCAGTAAGAAGAGTCAGTCTTCATGTACTTATGTCGGCATTGTGGTTCTGTATATTGTTCCGATGCAATTTCATTGTTTCATCGTCAATAAGAAGTTTAAAGGGAAACAGTAAACCTGAAGTGAAGCATCGGAATCTATAAGTAGTGTCACAGGAATGTTTCAAAACATAGTCAGTAAGAAGAGTCAGTCTTCATGTACTTATGTCGGCAATGTGCCCTTTGTATTTAAACCCGATGCAATTTCAGTGTTTCATCGTCAATAAGAAGGTCCAAGGGATACAGTAAACCTGAAGTGAAGCAACGGAATCTATAACTAGTGTGACAGGAATGGTTCAAAACATAGTCAGTAAAAAGAGTCAGTCTTCTTGTACCTAAGTCGACATTGTGTCTTTTCTATTTAATTCCGATGCAATTTCGGTGTTTCACCGTCAATAAGAAGGTCAGAGGGATACAGTAACCCTGAAGTGAAGCATCGGAATCTGTAACTGGTGTCACAGAAATGGTTCAAAACATAGACAGTAAGAAGAGTCACTCTTCTTGTACGTAAGTCGGCATTGTGCCTTTTGTATCTAATTCCGATGCAATTTCTGTGTTTCATCGCCAATAAGAAGGTCCAAGGGATACAGTAAACCTGAAGTGAAGCATCGGAATCTATAACTAGTGTCACAGGAATGGTTCAAAACATAGTCAGTAAGAAGAGTCTGTCTTCATGTACTTACGTCGGCATTGTGCCTATTGTATTTTATTCCGATGCAATTTCGTTGTTTCATCGTCAATAAGAAGTTCCAAGGGAAACAGTAAACCTGAAGGGAAGCATCGGAATCTACAACTTGTGTCAATGGAATGGTTCAAACATAGACAGTAGGAAGAGTCAGTCTTCTTGTACTAAAGTCGGCATTGTGCCTTTTGTATTCAATTCCGATGCAATTTCTGTGTTTCATCGCCAGTAAGAAGGTCAGAGGGTTACAGTAAACCTGAAGTGAAGCATCGGAATCTATAACTAGTGTCACAGGAATGGTTCAAAACATAGTCAATAAGAATAGTCAGTCTTCTTGTACTTAAGTCGGAATTGTGCCTTTTGTATTTAATTCCGATGCAATTTCATTGTTTCATCGTCAATAAGAAGTTCCAAGGGAAACAGTAATCCTGAAGTGAAGCATCGGAATCTACAACTAGTGTCAATGGAATGGTTCAAACATAGACAGTAGGAAGAGTCAGTCTTCTTGTCCTGAAGTCGGCATTGTGCATTTTGTATTTAATTACGATGCAATTTCTGTGTTTCATCGTCAATAAGAAGGTCAGAGGGATATGGTAAACCTGAAGTGAAGCATCGGAATCTATAACTAGTGTCACAGGAATGGTTCAAACATAGACAGTAGGAAGAGTCAGTCTTCTTGTACTTAAGTTGGCATTGTGCCTTTTGTATTTAATTCCGATGCAATTTCATTGTTTCATCGTCAATAAGAAGTTTCAAGGGAAACAGTAAACCTGAAGTGAAGCATCGGAATCTGTAACTAGTGTCACAGAAATGGTTCAAAACATAGGCAGTTAGAAGAGTGAGTCTTCTTGTCCTTAAGTCGGCATTGTGCCTTTTGTATTTAATTCCGATGCAATTTCTGTGTTTCATCGTCAATAAGAAGGTCCAAGGGATACAGTAAACCTGAAGTGAAGCATCGGAATCTGTAACTAGTGTCACAGAAATGGTTCAAAACATAGACAGTAAGAAGAGTCAGTCTTCTTGTGCTTAAGTCGGCATTGGGCATTTTGTATTTAATTCCGATGCAATTTCTGTGTTTCATCGTCAATAAGAGGGTCAGAGGGATACGGTAAACCTGAAGTGAAGCATCGGAATCTATAACTAGTGTCACAGGAATGGTTCAACACATAGTCAGTAAGAAGAGTCTGTCTTCATGTACTTAAGTCAGCATTGTGCCTTTTGTATATAATTCCGATGCAATTTCATTGTTTCATCGTCAATAAGAAGTTTCAAGGGAAACAGTAAACCTGAAGTGAAACAGCGGAATCTACAACTAGTGTCAATGGAATGGTCCAAATATAGACAGTAGGAATAATCAGTCTTCTTGTACTTAAGTCGGCATTGTGCCTTTTGTATTTAATTCCGAGGCAATTCCTGTGTTTCATCGTCAATAAGAAGGTCCAAGGGATACAGTAAACCTGAAGTGAAGCATCGGAATCTATAACTAGTGTCACAGGAATGGTTCAAAACATAGAAAGGAAGAAGAGTCAGTCTTCTTGTACTTAAGTCAGCACTGTGCCTTTTGTATTCAATTCCAATGCAATTTCAGTGTTTCATGGTCAATAAGAAAGTCAGAGGGTTACAGTAACCCTGAAGTGAAGCATCGGAATCTGTAACAAGTGTTACAGAAATGGTTCAAAACATAGACAGTAAGAAGAGTCAGTCTTCTTGTACTTACGTCATCATTGTGCATTTTGTATTTAATTCCGATGCAATTTCTGTGTTTCATCGTCAATAAGAAGGTCAGAGGGATACAGTAAACCTGAAGTGAGGCATCGGAATCTATAACTAGTGTCACAGGAATGGTTCAAATCATAGACAGTAAGATGGGTCCGTCTTCGTGTACTTAATTCTTCATTGTGCCTTTTGTATTTAATTCCGATGCAATTTCTGTGTTTCATCGTCAATAAGAAGGCCCAAGGGATACAGTAAACCTCAAGTGAAGCATCGGAATCCATAACTAGTGTCACAGGAATGGTTCAAACATTGTCAGTAAGAGGAGTCCGTCTACTTGTACTTAAGTCGGCATTGTGCTTTTTGTATTTCATTCCGATGCAATTTCTGTGTTTCAACGTCAATAAGAAGGTCCAAGGGATACAGTAAACCTAAAGTGAAGCATCGGAATCTATAATTAGTGTCACAGGAATGTTTCAAAACATAGTCATTAAGGAGTGTCAGTCTTCTTGTACTTAAGTCGGCATTGTGCCTTTTCTATTTGATTCTGATGCAATTTCTATGTTTCATCGTCAATACGAAGGTATAAGGGATACTGTAAACCGGAGGTGAAGCATCGGAATCTATAACTGGTGTCACAGGAATGGTTCAAAACATAGACAGTAGGAAGAGTCAGTCTTCTTGTACTTAAGTCGGCATTGTGCCTTTTGTATTTCATTCCGATGCAATTTCTGTGTTTCATCGTCAATAAGAAGGTCCAAGGGATACAGTAAACCTGAAGTGAAGCATCGGAATCTATAATTAGTGTCACAGGAACGGTTCAAAACATAGTCAGTAAGAAGAGTCAGTCTTCTTGTACTTAAGTCGGCATTGTGCCTTTTGTTTTCAATTCCGATGCAATTTATGTGTTTCATCGTCAATCAGAAGGTCCAAGGGATTCAGTAAACCTGAAGTGAAGCATCGGAATCTATAACTAGTGTCACAGGAATGGTCTCAAATCATAGACAGTAGGAAGAGTCAGTCTTCTTGTACTTAAGTCGGCATTGTGCCTTTTGTATTTAATTCCGATGCAATTTCTGTGTTTCATCGTCAATAAGAAGGTCAGTGGGATACAGTAAACCTGAAGTGAAGCATCGGAATCCAAAACTAGTGTCACAGGAATGGTTCAAAACATAGACAGTAGGAAGAGTCAGTCTTCTTGCACTTAAGTCAGCATTGTGCCTTTTGTATTTAATTCTGACGCAATTTCTGTGTTTCATCGTCAATAAGAAGGTCTAAGGGATACAGTAAACCTGGAGTGAAGCATCATAATCTTCAACTAGTGTCACAGGAATGGTTCGAAACATAGTCAGTAAGAAGAGTCAGTCTTCATGTACTTATGTCGGCAATGTGCCATTTGTATTTAAACCCGATGCAATTTCAATGTTTCATCGTCAATAAGAAGATCCAAGGGATACAGTAAACCTGAAGTTAAGCAACGGAATCTATAACTAGTGTGACAGGAATGGTTCAAAACATAGTCAGTAAAAAGAGTCAGTCTTCTTGTACCTAAGTCGACATTGTGCCTTTTCTATTTAATTCCGATGCAATTTCGGTGTTTCACCGTCAATAAGAAGGTCAGAGGGATACAGTAAACCATAAGTGAAGCATCGGAATCTAAAACTAGTGTCACAGGAATTGTTCAAAACATAGACGGTAAGAAGAGTCAGTCTTCTTGCACTTAAGTCGGCATTCTGCCTTTTCCGTTTAATTCCGATGCAATTTCTGTGTTTCATCGTCAATAAGAATGTCAGAGGGATACAGTAAACCTGAAGTGAAGCATCAGAATCTAAGCCTAGTGTCAATGGAATGGTTCAAACATAGACAGTAGGAAGAGTCAGTCTTCTTGTACTTAAGTCGGCATTGTGCTTTTTGTATTTAATTCCGAGGCAATTCCTGTGTTTCATCGTCAATAAGAAGGTCCAAGGGATACAGTAAACCTGAAGTGAAGCATCGGAATCTGTAACTAGTGTCACAGAAATGGTTCAAAACATAGACAGTAAGAAGAGTCAGTCTTCTTGTGCTTAAGTCGGCATTGGGCATTTTGTATTTAATTCCGATGCAATTTCTGTGTTTCATCGTCAGTAAGAAGGTCAGAGGTATACGGTAAACCTGAAGTGAAGCATCGGAATCTATAACTAGTGTCACAGGAATGGTTCAAACATAGACAGTAGGAAGAGTCAGTCTTCTTGTACTTAAGTTGGCATTGTGCCTTTTGTATTCAATTCCGATGCAATTTCATTGTTTCATCGTCAATAAGAAGTTTCAAGGGAAACAGTAAACCTGAAGTGAAACATCGGAATCTACAACTAGTGTCAATGGAATGGTTCAAACATAGACGGTAGGAAGAATCAGTCTTCTTGTACTGAAGTCGGCATTGTGCCTCTTGTATTTAATTCCGAGGCAATTCCTGTGTTTCATCGTCAATAAGAAGGTCCAAGGCATACAGTAAACCTGAAGTGAAGCATCGGAATCCATAACTAGTGACACAGCAATGGTTCAAGACATAGACAGTAAGATGAGTCAGTCTTCTTGTACTTAAGTCGGCATTGTGCCTTTTGTATTCAATTCCGATGCAATTTCTGTGTTTCATCGTCAATAAGAAGGTCAGAGGGTTACAGTAACCCTGAAGTGAAGCATCGGAATCTGTAACTAGTGTCACAGAAATGGTTCAAAACATAGACAGTAAGAAGAGTCAGTCTTCTTGTACTTAAGTCGGCATTGTGCATTTTGTATTTAATTCCGATGCAATTTCTGTGTTTCATCGTCAATAGGAAGGTCAGAGGGATACGGTAAACCTGAAGTGAAGCATCGGAATCTATAACTAGTGTCACAGGAATGGTTCAAAACATAGACAGTAAGAAGAGTCAGTTTTCTTGTACTTGAGTCGGCAATGTGACTTTTGTATTATATTCCGATGCAATTTCTGTGTTTCATCGTCAACAAGAATGTCCAAGGGATACAGTAAACCTGAAGTCATGCATCGGAATCTATAACTAGTGTCACAGGAATGGTTCAAAACATAGGCAGTAAGAAGAGTCAGTCTTCTTGTCCTTAAGTCGGCATTGGGCCTTTTGTATTTAATTCCGATGCAATTTCTGTGTCTCATCGTCAATAAGAAGGTCCAAGGGATACAGTAAACCTGAAGTGAAGCATCGGAATCTGTAACTAGTGTCACAGAAATGGTTCAAAACATAGACAGTAAGAAGAGTCAGTCTTCTTGTGCTTAAGTCGGCATTGGGCATTTTGTATTTAATTCCGATGCAATTTCTGTGTTTCATCGTCAATAAGAAGGTCAGAGGGATACGGTAAACCTGAAGTGAAGCATCGGAATCTATAACTAGTGTCAATGGAATGGTTCAAACATAGACAGTAGGAAGAGTCAGTCTTCTTGTACTTAAGTCGGCATTGTGCCTTTTGTATTCAATTCCGATGCAATTTCTGTGTTTCATCGTCAGTAAGAAGGTCAGAGGGTCACAGTAAACCTGAAGTGAAGCATCGGAATCTATAATTAGTGTCACGGGAATGGTTCAAAACATAGGCAGTAAGAAGAGTCAGTCTTCGTGTCCTTAAGTCGGCATTGTGCCTTTTGTATTTAATTCCGATGCAATTTCTGTGTTTCATCGTCAATAAGAAGGTCCAAGGGATACAGTAAACCTGAAGTGAAGCATCGGAATCTGTAACTAGTGTCACAGAAATGGTTCAAAACATAGACAGTAGGAACAGTCAGTGTTGCATTGGGCATTTTGTATGTAATTCCGACGCAATATCTGTGTTTCATCGTCAATAAGAAGGTCAGAGGGATACGGTAAACCTGAAGTGAAGCATCGGAATCTATAACTAGTGTCACAGGAATGGTTCAAACATAGACAGTAGGAAGAGTCAGTCTTCTTGTACATAAGTTGTCATTGTGCCTTTTGTATTTAATTCCGATGCAATTTCATTGTTTCATCGTCAATAAGAAGTTTCAAGGGAAACAGTAAACCTGAAGTGAAACATTGGAATCTACAACTAGTGTCAATGGAATGGTTCAAACATAGACAGTAGGAAGAATCAGTCTTCTTGTACTGAAGTCGGCATTGTGCCTTTTGTACTTAAATCCGACACAATTCCTGTGTTTCATCGTCAATAAGAAGGTCCAAGGGATACAGTAAACCCGAAGTGAAGCATCGGAATCCATAACTAGTGTCACAGGAGTGGTTCAAAACATAGAAAGGAAGAAGAGTCATTCTTCTTGTACTTAAGTCAGCACTGTGCCTTTTGTATTCAATTCCGATGCAATTTCAGTGTTTCATGGACAATAAGAATGTCAGAGGGTTACAGTAACCCTGAAGTGAAGCATCGGAATCTGTAACAAGTGTTACAGAAATGGTTCAAAACATAGACAGTAAGAAGAGTCAGTCTTCTTGTACTTACGTCATCATTGTGCATTTTGTATTTAATTCCGATGCAATTTCTGTGTTTCATCGTCAATAAGAAGGTCCAAGGGATACAGTAAACCTCAAGTGAAGCATCGGAATCCATAACTAGTGTCACAGGAATGGTTCAGACATTGTCAGTAAGAAGAGTCCGTCTACTTGTACTTAAGTCGGCATTGTGCTTTTTGTATTTCGTTCCGAAGCAATTTCTGTGTTTCAACGTCAATAAGAAGGTCCAAGGGATACAGTAAACCTAAAGTGAAGCATCGGAATCTATAACTGGTGTCACAGGAATGGTTCAAAACATAGACAGTAGGAAGAGTCAGTCTTCTTGTACTTAAGTCGGCATTGTGCCTTTTGTATTTAATTCCGATGCAATTTCTGTGTTTCATCGTCAATAAGAAGGTCCAAGGGATACAGTAAACCTGAAGTGAAGCATCGGAATCTATAATTAGTGTCACAGGAACGGTTCAAAACATAGTCAGTAAGAAGTGTCAGTCTTCTTGTACTTAAGTCGGCATTGTGCCTTTTGTATTTATTTCCGATGCAATTTCTGTGTTTCATCGTCAATAAGAAGGCCCAAGGGATTAAGAAAACCTGAAGTGAAGCATCGGAATCTATAACTAGTGTCACAGGAATGGTTCAAAACATAGCCAGTAAGAAGAGTCAGTCTTCTTGTACTTAAGTCGGCATTGTGCCTTTTGTATTCAATTCCGATGCAATTTATGTGTTTCATCGTCAATCAGAAGGTCCAAGGGATTCAGTAAACCTGAAGTGAAGCATCGGAATCTATAACCAGTGTCACAGGAATGGTCTCAAATCATAGACAGTAGGAAGAGTCAGTCTTCTTGTACTTAAGTCGGCATTGTGCCTTTTGTATTTAATTCCGATGAAATTTCTGTGTTTCATCGTCTATAAGAAGGTCAGTGGGATACAGTAAACCTGAAGTGAAGCATCGGAATCCAAAACTAGTGTCACAGGAATGGTTCAAACATAGACAGTAGCAAGAGTCAGTCTTCTTGCACTTAAGTCAGCATTGTGCCTTTTGTATTTAATTCCGACGCAATTTCTGTGTTTCATCGCCAATAAGAAGGTCCAAGGGATACAGTAAACCTGAAGTGAAGCAACGGAATCTATAACTAGTGTGACAGGAATGGTTCAAAACATAGTCAGTAAAAAGAGTCAGTCTTCTTGTACCTAAGTCGACATTGTGCCTTTTCTATTTAATTCCGATGCAATTTCGGTGTTTCACCGTCAATAAGAAGGTCAGAGGGTTACAGTAACCCTGAAGTGAAGCATCGGAATCTGTAACTAGTGTCACAGGAATGGTTCAAAACATAGTCAGTAAGAAGAGTCTGTCTTCATGTACTTAAGTCGGCATTGTGCCTATTGTATTTTATTCCGATGCAATTTCGTTGTTTCATCGTCAATAAGAAGTTCCAAGGGAAACAGTAAACCTGAAGGGAAGCATCGGAATCTACAACTAGTGTCAATGGAATGGTTCAAACATAGACAGTAGGAAGAGTCAGTCTTCTTGTACTTAAGTCGGCATTGTGCCTTTTGTATTCAATTCCGATGCAATTTCTGTGTTTCATCGTCAGTAAGAAGGTCAGAGGGTTACAGTAAACCTAAAGTGAAGCATCGTAATCTATAACTAGTGTCACAGGAATGGTTCAAAACATAGTCAATAAGAAGAGTCAGTCTTCACGTACTTAAGTCGGAATTGTGCCTTTTGTATTTAATTCCGATGCAATTTCATTGTTTCATCGTCAATAAGAAGTTCCAAGGGAAACAGTAAACCTGAATGGAAGCATCGGAATCTACAACTAGTGTCAATGGAATGGTTCAAACATAGACAGTAGGAAGAGTCAGTCTTCTTGTACTTAAGTCGGCATTGTGCTTTTCGTATTTAATTCCGAGGCAATTCCTGTGTTTCATCATCAATTAGAAGGTCCAAGGGATACAGTAAACCTGAAGTGAAGCATCGGAATCTATTACTAGTGACACAGCAATGGTTCAAATCATAGACAGTAAGAAGAGTCAGTCTTCTTGTACTTAAGTGAGCATTGTGCCTTACCTATTTAATTCCAAAGCAATTTCTGTGTTTCGTCGCTAATACGAAGGTGAGAGGGATACAGTAAACCGGAGGTGAAGCATCGGAATCTATAACTGGTGAAACAGGAATGGTTCAAGACATAGACAGTAGGAAGAGTCAGTCTTCTTGTACTTAAGTTGGCATTGTGCCTTTTCTATTTAAATCCGATGCAATTTCTGTGTTTCGTCGACAATAAGAAGGTGCAAACGATACAGTAAACCTGAAGTGAAGCATCAGAATCCATAACTAATGTCACAGGAATGGTTCAAATTATAGACAGTAGGAAGAGTCAGTCTTCTTGTACTTAAGTCGGCATTGTGCCTTTTGTATTTAATTCCGATGCAATTTCTGTGTTTCATCGTCAATAAGAAGGTCCAAGGGATACAGTAAACCTGAAGTGAAGCATCGGAATCTATAATTAGTGTCACAGGAACTGTTCAAAACATAGTCAGTAAGAAGTGTCAGTCTTCTTGTACTTAAGTCGGCATTGTGCCTTTTCTATTTAATTCCGATGCAATTTCGGTGTTTCACCGTCAATAAGAAGGTCAGAGGGATACAGTAAACCATAAGTGAAGCATCGGAATCTAAAACTAGTGTCACAGGAATTGTTCAAAACATAGACGGTAAGAAGAGTCAGTCTTCTTGCACTTAAGTCGGCATTCTGCCTTTTCCGTTTAATTCCGATGCAATTTCTGTGTTTCATCGTCAATAAGAATGTCAGAGGGATACAGTAAACCTGAAGTGAAGCATCAGAATCTAAGCCTAGTGTCAATGGAATGGTTCAAACATAGACAGTAGGAAGAGTCAGTCTTCTTGTACTTAAGTCGGCATTGTGCTTTTTGTATTTAATTCCGAGGCAATTCCTGTGTTTCATCGTCAATAAGAAGGTCCAAGGGATACAGTAAACCTGAAGTAAAGCATCGGAATCTATAACTAGTGTCACAGCAATGGTTCAAAACATAGACAGTAAGATGAGTCAGTCTTCTTGTACTTAAGTCGGCATTGTGCCTTTTGTATTCAATTCCGATGCAATTTCAGTGTTTCACCGTCAATAAGAAGGTCAGATGGTTACAGTAACCCTGAAGTGAAGCATCGGAATCTGTAACTAGTGTCACAGAAATCGTTAAAAACATAGACAGTAAGAAGAGTCAGTCTTCTTGTACCTAAGTCGGCATTGTGCATTTTGTATTTAATTCCGATGCAATTTCTGTGTTTCATCGTCAATAAGAAGGTCAGAGGGATATGGTAAACCTGAAGTGAAGCATCGGAATCTATAACTGGTGTCACAGGAATGGTTCAAAACACAGACAGTAAGAAGTGTCAGTCTTCCTGTACTTGAGTCGGTAATGTGCCTTTTGTATTATATTCCGATGCAATTTCTGTGTTTCATCGTCAACAAGAATGTCCAAGGGATACAGTAAACCTGAAGTCAAGCATCGGAATCTATAACTAGTGTCACAGGAATGGTTCAAAACATAGGTAGTAAGAAGAGTCAGTCTTCTTGTCCTGAAGTCGGCATTGTGCCTTTTGTATTTAATTCCGATGAAATTTCTGTGTTTCATCGTCAATAAGAAGGTCCAAGGGATACAGTAAACCTGAAGTGAAGCATCGGAATCTGTAACTAGTGTCACAGAAATGGTTCAAAACATAGACAGTAAGAAGAGTCAGTCTTCTTGTGCTTAAGTCGGCATTGGGCATTTTGTATTTAATTCCGATGCAATTTCTGTGTTTCATCGTCATTAAGAAGGTCAGAGGTATACGGTAAACCTGAAGTGAAGCATCGGAATCTATAACTAGTGTCACAGGAATGGTTCAAACATAGACAGTAGGAAGAGTCAGTCTTCTTGTACTTAAGTTGGCATTGTGCCTTTTGTATTCAATTCCGATGCAATTTCATTGTTTCATCGTCAATAAGAAGTTTCAAGGGAAACAGTAAACCTGAAGTGAAACATCGGAATCTACAACTAGTGTCAATGGAATGGTTCAAACATAGACGGTAGGAAGAATCAGTCTTCTTGTACTGAAGTCGGCATTGTGCCTCTTGTATTTAATTCCGAGGCAATTCCTGTGTTTCATCGTCAATAAGAAGGTCCAAGGCATACAGTAAACCTGAAGTGAAGCATCGGAATCTATAACTAGTGACACAGCAATGGTTCAAGACATAGACAGTAAGATGAGTCAGTCTTCTTGTACTTAAGTCGGCATTGTGCCTTTTGTATTCAATTCCGATGCAATTTCTGTGTTTCATCGTCAATAAGAAGGTCAGAGGGTTACAGTAACCCTGAAGTGAAGCATCGGAATCTGTAACTAGTGTCACAGAAATGGTTCAAAACATAGACAGTAAGAAGAGTCAGTCTTCTTGTACTTAAGTCGGCATTGTGCATTTTGTATTTAATTCCGATGCAATTTCTGTGTTTCATCGTCAATAAGAAGGTCAGAGGGATACGGTAAACCTGAAGTGAAGCATCGGAATCTATAACTAGTGTCACAGGAATGGTTCAAAACATAGACAGTAAGAAGAGTCAGTTTTCTTGTACTTGACTCGGCAATGTGACTTTTGTATTATATTCCGATGCAATTTCTGTGTTTCATCGTCAACAAGAATGTCCAAGGGATACAGTAAACCTGAAGTCATGCATCGGAATCTATAACTAGTGTCACAGGAATGGTTCAAAACATAGGCAGTAAGAAGAGTCAGTCTTCTTGTCCTTAAGTCGGCATTGGGCCTTTTGTATTTAATTCCGATGCAATTTCTGTGTCTCATCGTCAATAAGAAGGTCCAAGGGATACAGTAAACCTGAAGTGAAGCATCGGAATCTGTAACTAGTGTCACAGAAATGGTTCAAAACATAGACAGTAAGAAGAGTCAGTCTTCTTGTGCTTAAGTCGGCATTGGGCATTTTGTATTTAATTCCGATGCAATTTCTGTGTTTCATCGTCAATAAGAAGGTCAGAGGGATACGGTAAACCTGAAGTGAAGCATCGGAATCTATAACTAGTGTCACAGGAATGGTTCAAAACATAGTCAGTAAGAAGAGTCTGTCTTCATGTACTTAAGTCGGCATTGTGCCTATTGTATTTTATTCCGATGCAATTTCGTTGTTTCATCGTCAATAAGAAGTTCCAAGGGAAACAGTAAACCTGAAGGGAAGCATCGGAATCTACAACTAGTGTCAATGGAATGGTTCAAACATAGACAGTAGGAAGAGTCAGTCTTCTTGTACTTAAGTCGGCATTGTGCCTTTTGTATTCAATTCCGATGCAATTTCTGTGTTTCATCGTCAGTAAGAAGGTCAGAGGGTCACAGTAAACCTGAAGTGAAGCATCGGAATCTGTAATTAGTGTCACGGGAATGGTTCAAAACATAGGCAGTAAGAAGAGTCAGTCTTCGTGTCCTTAAGTCGGCATTGTGCCTTTTGTATTTAATTCCGATGCAATTTCTGTGTTTCATCGTCAATAAGAAGGTCCAAGGGATACAGTAAACCTGAAGTGAAGCATCGGAATCTGTAACTAGTGTCACAGAAATGGTTCAAAACATAGACAGTAGGAAGAGTCAGTGTTGCATTGGGCATTTTGTATGTAATTCCGACGCAATATCTGTGTTTCATCGTCAATAAGAAGGTCAGAGGGATACGGTAAACCTGAAGTGAAGCATCGGAATCTAAAACTAGTGTCACAGGAATGGTTCAAACATAGACAGTAGGAAGAGTCAGTCTTCTTGTACTTAAGTTGTCATTGTGCCTTTTGTATTTAATTCCGATGCAATTTCATTGTTTCATCGTCAATAAGAAGTTTCAAGGGAAACAGTAAACCTGAAGTGAAACATTGGAATCTACAACTAGTGTCAATGGAATGGTTCAAACATAGACAGTAGGAAGAATCAGTCTTCTTGTACTGAAGTCGGCATTGTGCCTTTTGTACTTAAATCCGACACAATTCCTGTGTTTCATCGTCAATAAGAAGGTCCAAGGGATACAGTAAACCTGAAGTGAAGCATCGGAATCCATAACTAGTGTCACAGGAGTGGTTCAAAACATAGAAAGGAAGAAGAGTCAGTCTTCTTGTACTTAAGTCAGCACTGTGCCTTTTGTATTCAATTCCGATGCAATTTCAGTGTTTCATGGACAATAAGAATGTCAGAGGGTTACAGTAACCCTGAAGTGAAGCATCGGAATCTATAACTGGTGTCACAGGAATGGTTCAAAACATAGACAGTAAGAAGAGTCAGTCTTCTTGTACTTACGTCATCATTGTGCATTTTGTATTTAATTCCGATGCAATTTCTGTGTTTCATCGTCAATAAGAAGGTCCAAGGGATACAGTAAACCTCAAGTGAAGCATCGGAATCCATAACTAGTGTCACAGGAATGGTTCAAACATTGTCAGTAAGAAGAGTCCGTCTACTTGTACTTAAGTCGGCATTGTGCTTTTTGTATTTCGTTCCGATGCAATTTCTGTGTTTCAACGTCAATAAGAAGGTCCAAGGGATACAGTAAACCTAAAGTGAAGCATCGGAATCTATAACTGGTGTCACAGGAATGGTTCAAAACATAGACAGTAGGAAGAGTCAGTCTTCTTGTACTTAAGTCGGCATTGTGCCTTTTGTATTTAATTCCGATGCAATTTCTGTGTTTCATCGTCAATAAGAAGGTCCAAGGGATACAGTAAACCTGAAGTGAAGCATCGGAATCTATAATTAGTGTCACAGGAACGGTTCAAAACATAGTCAGTAAGAAGTGTCAGTCTTCTTGTACTTAAGTCGGCATTGTGCCTTTTGTATTTATTTCCGATGCAATTTCTGTGTTTCATCGTCAATAAGAAGGCCCAAGGGATTAAGAAAACCTGAAGTGAAGCATCGGAATCTATAACTAGTGTCACAGGAATGGTTCAAAACATAGCCAGTAAGAAGAGTCAGTCTTCTTGTACTTAAGTCGGCATTGTGCCTTTTGTATTCAATTCCGATGCAATTTATGTGTTTCATCGTCAATCAGAAGGTCCAAGGGATTCAGTAAACCTGAAGTGAAGCATCGGAATCTATAACTAGTGTCACAGGAATGGTCTCAAATCATAGACAGTAGGAAGAGTCAGTCTTCTTGTACTTAAGTCGGCATTGTGCCTTTTGTATTTAATTCCGATGCAATTTCTGTGTTTCATCGTCTATAAGAAGGTCAGTGGGATACAGTAAACCTGAAGTGAAGCATCGGAATCCAAAACTAGTGTCACAGGAATGGTTCAAACATAGACAGTAGCAAGAGTCAGTCTTCTTGCACTTAAGTCAGCATTGTGCCTTTTGTATTTAATTCCGACGCAATTTCTGTGTTTCATCGCCAATAAGAAGGTCCAAGGGATACAGTAAACCTGAAGTGAAGCAACGGAATCTATAACTAGTGTGACAGGAATGGTTCAAAACATAGTCAGTAAAAAGAGTCAGTCTTCTAGTACCTAAGTCGACATTGTGCCTTTTCTATTTAATTCCGATGCAATTTCGGTGTTTCACCGTCTATAAGAAGGTCAGAGGGTTACAGTAACCCTGAAGTGAAGCATCGGAATCTGTAACTAGTGTCACAGGAATGGTTCAAAACATAGTCAGTAAGAAGAGTCTGTCTTCATGTACTTAAGTCGGCATTGTGCCTATTGTATTTTATTCCGATGCAATTTCGTTGTTTCATCGTCAATAAGAAGTTCCAAGGGAAACAGTAAACCTGAAGGGAAGCATCGGTATCTACAACTAGTGTCAATGGAATGGTTCAAACATAGACAGTAGGAACAGTCAGTCTTCTTGTACTTAAGTCGGCATTGTGCCTTTTGTATTCAATTCCGATGCAATTTCTGTGTTTCATCGTCAGTAAGAAGGTCAGAGGGTTACAGTAAACCTAAAGTGAAGCATCGTAATCTATAACTAGTGTCACAGGAATGGTTCAAAACATAGTCAATAAGAAGAGTCAGTCTTCACGTACTTAAGTCGGAATTGTGCCTTTTGTATTTAATTCCGATGCAATTTCATTGTTTCATCGTCAATAAGAAGTTCCAAGGGAAACAGTAAACCTGAAGTGAAGCATCGGAATCTACAACTAGTGTCAATGGAATGGTTCAAACATAGACAGTAGGAAGAGTCAGTCTTCTTGTACTTAAGTTGGCATTGTGCCTTTTCTATTTAAATCCGATGCAATTTCTGTGTTTCGTCGACAATAAGAAGGTGCAAACGATACAGTAAACCTGAAGTGAAGCATCAGAATCCATAACTAATGTCACAGGAATGGTTCAAATTATAGACAGTAGGAAGAGTCAGTCTTCTTGTACTTAAGTCGGCATTGTGCCTTTTGTATTTAATTCCGATGCAATTTCTGTGTTTCATCGTCAATAAGAAGGTCCAAGGGATACAGTAAACCTGAAGTGAAGCATCGGAATCTATAATTAGTGTCACAGGAACTGTTCAAAACATAGTCAGTAAGAAGTGTCAGTCTTCTTGTACTTAAGTCGGCATTGTGCCTTTTGTATTTATTTCCGATGCAATTTCTGTGTTTCATCCTCAATAAGAAAGCCCAAGGGATTCAGAAAACCTGAAGTAAAGCATCGGAATCTATAACTAGTGTCACAGGAATGGTTCAAAACATAGCCAGTAAGAATAGTCAGTTTTCTTGTACTTAAGTCGGCATTGTGCCTTTTGTATTCAATTCCGATGCAATTTATGTGTTTCATCGTCAATCAGAAGGTCCAAGGGATTCAGTAAACCTGAAGTGAAGCATCGGAATCTATAACTAGTGTCACAGGAATGGTCTCAAATCATAGACAGTAGGAAGTGTCAGTCTTCTTGTACTTAAGTCGGCATTGTGCCTTTTGTATTTAATTCCGATGCAATTTCTGTGTTTCATCGTCAATACGAAGGTCAGTGGGATACAGTAAACCTGAAGTGAAGCATCGGAATCCAAAACTAGTGTCACAGGATTGGTTCAAAGCATAGACAGTAGGAAGAGTCAGTCTTCTTGCACTTAAGTCAGCATTGTGCCTTTTGTATTTAATTCCGACGCAATTTCTGTGTTTCATCGTCAATAAGAAGGTCCAAGGGTGACAGTTAACCTGAAGTGAAGCATCGGAATCTATAACTAGTGTCACCGGAATTTTTCAATACATAGTCAGTGAGAAGAGTGAGTCTTCTTGTACTTAAGTCGGCATTGTGCGTTTTCTATTTAATTCAGATGCGATCTCTGTGTTTCATCGTCAATAAGAAGGTCCAAGGGATACAGTAAACCTGGAGTGAAGCATCGGAATCTATAACTAGTGTCACAGGAATGGTTCAAACATAGTCAGTAATGTGAGTCAGTCTTCTCGTCCTTAAGTCGGCATTGTGCCTTTTGTATTTAATTCCGATGCAATTTCTGTGTTTCATCGTCAATAAGAAGGTCAGTGGGATACAGTAAACCTGAAGTGATGCATCGGAATCCAAAACTAGTGTCACAGGAATGGTTCAAAACATAGACTGTAGTAAGAGTCAGTCTTCTTGCACTTAAGTCAGCACTGTGCCTTTTGTATTTAATTCCGAGGCAATTTCTGTGTTTGATCGTCAATAAGAAGGTCCAAGGGATACAGTAAAACTGAAGTGAAGCATCAGAATCTATAACTAGTGTCACCGGAATTTTTCAATACATAGTCAGTGAGAAGAGTGAGTCTTCTTGTACTTAAGTCGGCATTGTGCGTTTTCTATTTAATTCAGACGCAATCTCTGTGTTTCATCGTCAATAAGAAGGTCCAAGGGATACAGTAAACCTGGAGTGAAGCATCGGAATCTATAACTAGTGTCATAGGAATGGTTCAAACATAGTCAGTAATAAGAGTCAGTCTTCTCGTCCTTAAGTCGGCATTGTGCCTTTTGTATTTAATTCCGATGCAATTTCTGTGTTTCATCGTCAATAAGAAGGTCAGAGGGATACAGTGAACCTGAGGAGAAGCATCGGAATCTATAACTAGTGACACAGGAATGGTTCAAAACATAGTCATTAATTGGTGTCAGTCTTCTTGTACTTAAGTCGGCATTGTGCCTTTTCTATTTGATTCCGATGCAATTTCTGTGTTTCATCGTCACTAAGAAGGTCCAAGGGTTACTGTAAACCTGAAGTGAAGCATCGGAATCTGTAGCTAGCGTCACAGGAATGGTTCAAAACATAGACAATAAGAAGAGTCAGTCTTCTTGTACTTAAGTGGGCATTGTGCCTTTCCTATTTAATTCCGATGCAATTTCTGTGTTTCGTCGCTAATAAGAAGGTGAGAGGGATACAGTAAACCGGAGGTGAAGCATCGGAATCTATAACTAGTGTCACAGGAATGGTTCAAAACATAGACAGTAGGAAGAGTCAGTCTTCTTGCACTTAAGTCAGCATTGTGCCTTTTGTATTTAATTCCGACGCAATTTCTGTGTTTTATCGTCAATAAGAAGGTCCAAGGGATACAGTAAACCTGAAGTGAAGCATCGGAATCTATAATTAGTGTCACAGGGACGGTTCAAAACATAGTCAGTAAGAAGAGTCAGTCTTCTTGTCCTTGAGTCGGCATTGTGCCTTTTGTATTTAATTCCGATGCAATTTCTGTGTTTCATCGTAATAAGAAGGTCCAAGGTATACAGTAAACCTGAAGTGAAGCATCGGAATCTACAACTAGTGTCACAGGAATGGTTCTAAACATAGTCAGTAAGAAGAGTCAGTCATCTTGTACTTAAGTCGGCATTATGCCTTTTCTATTTACTTCCGACGCTATTTCAGTGTTTCGTCGTCAATAAGAAGGTCCAAGTGATACAGTAAACCTGAAGTGAAGCATCGGAATCTATAACTAGCGTCACAGGAATGGTTCAAATCATAGACAGTAAGAAGAGTCAGTCTTCTTGTACTTAAGTCGGCATTGTGCCTTTTGTATTTATTTCTGATGCAATTTCTGTGTTTCATCGTCAATTAGAAGGTCCAAGGGATTCTGAAAACCTGAAGTGAAGCATCGGAATCTATAACTAGTATCACAGGAATGGCTCGAATCATAGCCAGTAAGAAGAGTCAGTCTTCTTGTACTTAAGTCGGCATTGTGCCTTTTGTATTTAATTCCGATGCACTATCTGTGTTTCATTGTCAATAAGAAGGTCCAAGGGATACAGTAAACCTGAAGTGAAGCATCGGAATCTATAACTAATGTCACAGGAATGGTTAAAAACAGAGACTGTAGGAAGAGTGAGTCTACTTGTACTTAAGTCAGCATTGTGCCTTTAATATTTAAGTCCGATGCAATTTCTGTGTTTCATCGTCAATAAGAAGGTCCAAGGGATACAGTAAACCTGAAGTGAAGCATGGGAACCTATAACTAGTGTCACAGGAATTTTTCAATACATAGTCAGTGAGAAGAGTGAGTCTTCTTGTACTTAAGTCGGCATTGTGCCTTTTCTGTTTAATTCAGTTGCAATCTCTGTGTTTCATCGTCAATAAGAATGTCTAAGGGATACAGTAAACCTGGAGTGAAGCATCGGAATCTATAACTAGTGTCACAGGAATGGTTCAAAACATAGACAGTAAGAAGAGTCAGTCTTCTTGTACTTAAGTCGGCATTGTGCCTTTTCTATTTAATTCCGATGCAATTTGTGTGTTTCATCGTCAATAAGAAGGTCAGAGGGATGCAGTAAACATGAATTTAAGCATCGGAGTCTATAACTAGTGTCCCAGGAGTGGTTAAAAACATAGTCAGTAAGAAGAGTCAGTCTTCTTGTCCTTAAGTGCGCATTGTGCCTTTTGTATTTAATTCCGATGCAATATCTGTGTATCATCGTCAATATGAAGATCTATGGGATACAGAAAACCTGAAGTGAAGCATCGGAATCTGTAACTAGTGTCACAGGAATGGTTCAAAACATAGTCAGTAAGAAGAGTCAGTCTTCATGTACTTAAGTCGGCATTGTGCCTTTTGTATTTAATTCCGATGCAATTCCTGTGTTTCATCGTCAATAAGAAGGTCCAAGGGATAGAGTAGCCTGAGGTGAAGCAACGGAATCTATAACTAGTGTGACCGGAATGGTTCAAAACATAGTCAGTAACAAGTGTCAGTCTTCTTGTACTTAAGTCGGCATTGTGCCTTTTGTATTTAATTCCGATGCAATTTCATTGTTTCATCGTCAATAAGAAGTTCCAAGGGAAACAGTAAACCCGAAGTGAAGCATCGGAATCTGTAACTAGTGTCACAGGAATGGTTCAAAACGTAGTCAGTAAGAAGGGTCAGTCATTTTGTACTTAAGTCGGCATTGTGCCTTTTGGATTTATTTCCGATGTAATTTCTGTGTTTCATCGTCAATAAGAAGGGCCAAATGATACAGTAAACCTGAAGTGCAGCATCCGAATCTATAGCTAGTGTCACAGGAATGGTTCAATACATAGACAGTGAGAAGAGTCCGTCTTTATGTACTTAAGTCGGTATTGTGCCTTTTGTATTTTATTCCGATGCAATTTCTGTGATTCATCGTCAATAATGTCAGAGGGATACAGTAAACCTGAAGTGAAGCATCGGAATCTATAACTAGTGTCACAGGAATGGTTCAAAACGTAGACAGTAGGAAGAGTCTGTCTTCTTGTACATAAATCGGCATTGTGCCTTTTCCATTTAATTCCGATGCAATTTCTGTGTTTCATCGTCAATAAGAGGGTCCAAGGGATACAGTAAACCTGAAGTGAAGCATCGGAATCTATAACTAGTGTCACAGGAATGGTTCAATACATAGTCAGTAAGAAGAGTCAGTCTTCTTGTATTTAAGTCGGCATTGTGCCTTTTCTATTTAATTCCGATGCAGTTTCAGTGTTTCATCGTCCATAAGTAGGTCCAAGGGATACAGTAAACCTGGAGGAAGCATCAGAATCTATAACTAGTGTCACAGC
Source organism: Schistocerca americana (assembly GCF_021461395.2). Classification (NCBI taxonomy): domain Eukaryota; kingdom Metazoa; phylum Arthropoda; class Insecta; order Orthoptera; family Acrididae; genus Schistocerca; species Schistocerca americana. Next base: position 10,767,500 of record NC_060121.1, on the reverse strand, counting down.
TTTGGTTCAAATCATAGACAGTATGAAGAGTCAGTCTTCTAGTACTTAAGTCGGCATTGTGTCTTTTGTATTTAATTCCGATGCAATTTCTGTGTTTCATCGTCAATAAGAAGGTCAGATGGATACAGTAACCCTGAAGTGAAGCATCGGAATCTATAACTAGTGTCACAGAAATGGTTCAAAAGATAGGCAGTAGGAAGAGTCAGTCTTCTTGTACTTAAGTCGGCATTGTGCATTTTGTATATAATTCCGATGCAATTTCTGTGTTTCATCGTCAATAAGAAGGTCATATGGATACAGTAAACCTGATGTGAAGCATCGGAATCTATAACTACTGTCACAGGAATGGTTCAAAACATAGGCAGTAAGAAGAGTCAGTCTTCTTGTACTTAAGTCTGCATTGTGCCTTTTCTACATAATTCCGACGCAATTTCTGTGTTTCATCGTCAATAAGAAGGTCAGAGGGATACAGTAAACCTGAAGTGAAGCATCGGAATCTATAACTAGTGTCACAGGAATGGTTCAAAACATAGTCAGTTAGAAGAGTCAGTCTTTTTGTACTTAAGTCGGCATTGTGCCTTTTGTATTTATTTCGAATGTAATTTCTGTGTTTCATCGTCAATAACAAGGACCAAATGATACAGTAAACAGGAGGTGATGCATCGGATTCTATAACTAGTGTCACAGGAATAATTCAAATCATAGACATTAGGAAGAGTCAGTCTTCTTGTACTTAAGTCGGCACTGTGCCTTTTGTATTTAATTCCGATGCAATTTCTGTGTTTCATCGTCAATAAGAAGGTTAGAGGGATACAGTAAACCTGAAGTGAAGCATCGGAATCTATAACTAGTGTCACAGGAATGGCTCAAAACATAGACTGTGGGAAGAGTCAGTCTTCTTGTACTTAAGTCTGCATTGTGCCTTTTGCATTTAATTCCGATGCAATTTCTGTGTTTCATCGTCAATTAGAAGGTCCAAGGGATACAGTAAACCTGACGTGAAGAATCGGAACCTATAACTAGTGTCACAGGAATTTTTCAATACATAGTCAGTGAGAAGAGTGAGTCTTCTTGTACTTAAGTCGGCATTGTGCCTTTTCTATTTAATTCAGATGCAATCTCTGTGTTTCATCGTCAATAAGAAGGTCCAAGGGATACAGTAAACCTGGAGTGACGCATCGGAATCTATAACTAGTGTCACAGGAATGGTTCAAAACATAGACAGTAAGAAGAGTCAGTCTTCTTGTACTTAAGTCGGCATTGTGCCTTTTCTATTTAATTCCGATGCAATTTGTGTGTTTGATCGTCAATAAGAAGGTCAGAGGGATGCAGTAAACATGAAGTGAAGCATCGGAGTCTATAACTAGTGTCCCAGGAATGGTTCAAAACATAGTCAGTAGGAAGAGTCAGTCTTCTTGTCCTTAAGTGCGCATTGTGCCTTTTGTATTTAATTCCGATGCAATTTCTGTGTTTCATCGTCAATAAGAAGGTCAGAGGGATACAGTAAACCTGTAGTGAAGCATCGGAATCTATAACTAGTTTCACAGGAATGGTTCAAAACATAGACAATAGGATGAGTCAGTCTTCTTGTACTTAAGTCGGCATTGTGCCTTTTGTATTTAATTCCGAGGCAATTTCTGTGTTTCATCGTCAATAAGAAGGTCCAAGGGATACGGAATACCTGAAGTGAAGCATCGGAGTTTATAACTAGTGTCACAGGAAATAATCAAAGCATAGACAGTAAGAAGAGTCAATCTTCTTGCACTGACGTCGGCATTCTGCCTTTTGTATTTAATTCCGATACAATTTCTGTGTTTCATCGTCAATAAGAAGGTCAGAGGGATACAGTAACCCTGAAGTGAAGCATCGGAATCTATAACTAGTGTCACAGAAATGGTTCAAAACATAGACAGTAAGAAGAGTCAGTCTTCTTGTACTTAAGTCGGCATTGTGCATCTTGTATTTAATTCCGAAGCAATTTCTGTGTTACATCGACAATAAGAAAGTCAGAGGGATACAGTAAACCTGAAGTGAAGCATCGGAATCTATAACTAGTGTCACAGGAATAGTTCAAAACATAGACAGAAGAGTCAGTCTTCTTGAACTTGAGTCGGCATTGTGCCTTTTGTATTAAACTCCGATGCAATTTCTGTGTTTCATCGTCAATAAGAAGGTCCAATGGACACTGTAAACCTGAAGTGAAGCATCGGAATCTATAACTAGTGTCACAGGAATGGTTCAAAACATAGACAGTAAGAAGAGTCAGTCATCTTGTACTTAAGTCGGCATTGTGCCTTTTCTATTCAATTCCGATTCAATTTCTGTGTTTCATCGTCAATAAGAAGGTCAGAGGCATACAGTACACCTAAAGTGAAGCATCGAAATCTATAACTAGTGTCACAGGAATGGTTGAAACCGTAGTCAGTAAGAAGGGTCAGTCTTTTTGTACTTAAGTCGACATTGTGCCTTTTGTATTTATTTCCGATGTAATTTCTGTGTCTCATCGTCAATAAGAAGGTTCAAATGATACAGTAAACCTGAAGTGAAGCATCGGAATCTATAACTAGTGTCACAGGAATGGTTCAAAACATAGACAGTAAGAAGAGTCCGTCTTCCTGTACTTAAGTCGGTATTGTGCCTTTTGTATTTAATTCCGATGCAATTTCTGTGTTACATCGTCAATAAGGTCAGAGGGATACAGTAAACGTGAAGTGAAACATCGGAATCTATAACAAGTGTCACAGGAATGGTTCAAAACGTAGACAGTAGGAAGAGTCAGTCTTCTTGTACATAAGTCGGCATTGTGCCTTTTGTATTTAACAATTTCTGTGTTTCATCGTCAATAGGAGGGTCCAAAGGATACAGTAAACCTGAAGTGAAGCATCGGAATCTATAACTAATGTCACAGGAATGGTTCAATACATAGTCAGTAAGAAGAGTCAGTCTTCTTGTATTTAAGTCGGCATTGTGCCATTTCTACTTAATTCCGATGCAGTTTCAGTGTTTCATCGTCAATAAGGAGGTCCAAGGGATACAGTAAAAGTGGAGGAAGCATCAGAATCTATAACTAGTGTCACAGGTATGGTTCAAATCATAGACAGTATGAAGAGTCAGACTTCTTGTACTTAAGTCGGCATTGTGTCTTTTGTATTTAATTCCGATGCAATTTCTGTGTTTCATCGTCAATACGAAGGTCAGATGGATACAGTAACCCTGAAGTGAAGCATCGGGATCTATAACTAGTGTCACAGGAATGGTTCAAACCTAGAAAGGAAGAAGAGTCAGTCTTCTTGTATTTAAGTCAGCACTGTGCCTTTTGTATCAATTCCGATGCAATTTCAGTGTTTCATGGTCAATAAGAATCTCAGAGGGTTACAGTAACCCTGAAGTGAGGCATAGGAATCTGTAACAAGTGTTACAGAAATGGTTCAAAACATAGACAGTAAGAAGAGTCAGTCTTCTTGTACTTACGTCATCATTGTGCATTTTGTATTTAATACCGATGCAATTTCTGTGTTTCATCGTCAATAAGAAGGTCAGAGGGATACAGTAAACCTGTAGTGAAGCATCGGAATCTATAACTAGTGTCACAGGAATGGTTAAAACATAGCCAGTAAGAAGAGTCAGTCTTCTTGTACTTAAGTCGGCATTGTGCCTTTTGTATTCAATTCCGATGCAATTTATGTGTTTCATCGTCAATCAGAAGGTCCAAGGGATTCAGCAAACCTGAACTGAAGCATCGGAATCTATAACTAGTGTCACAGGAATGTTCTCAAATCATAGACAGTAGGAAGAGTCAGTCTTCTTGTACTTAAGTCGGCATTGTACCTTTTGTATTTAATTCCGATTCAATTTCTGTGTTTCATCGTCAATAAGAAGGTCAGTGGGATACAGTAAACCTGAAGTGAAGCATCGGAATCCAAAACTAGTGTCACAGGAATGGTTCAAAGCATAGACAGTAGGAAGAGTCAGTCTTGTTGCACTTAAGTCAGCATTGTGCCTTTTGTATTTAATTCCGACGCAATTTCTGTGTTTCATCGTCAATAAGAAGGTCCAAGGGTTACAGTAAACCTGAAGTGAAGCATCGGAATCTATAACTAATGTCACCGGAATTTTTCAATACATAGTCAGGGAGAAGAGTGAGTCTTCTTGTACTTAAGTCGGCATTGTGCGTTTTCTATTTAATTCAGATGCGATCTCTGTGTTTCATCGTCAATAAGAAGGTCCAAGGGATACAGTAAACCTGGAGTGAAGCATCGGAATCTGTAACTAGTGTCACAGGAATGGTTCAAAACGTAGTCAGTAAGAAGGGTCAGTCATTTTGTACTTAAGTCGGCATTGTGCCTTTTGGATTTATTTCCGATGTAATTTCTGTGTTTCATCGTCAATAAGAAGGGCCAAATGATACAGTAAACCTGAAGTGCAGCATCCGAATCTATAGCTAGTGTCACAGGAATGGTTCAATACATAGACAGTGAGAAGAGTCCGTCTTTTTGTACTTAAGTCGGTATTGTGCCTTTTGTATTTTATTCCGATGCTATTTCTGTGATTCATCGTCAATAATGTCAGAGGGATACAGTAAACCTGAAGTGAAGCATCGGAATCTATAACTAGTGTCACAGGAATGGTTCAAAACGTTGACAGTAGGAAGAGTCTGTCTTCTTGTACATAAATCGGCATTGTGCCTTTTCTATTTAATTCCGATGCAATTTCTGTGTTTCATCGTCAATAAGAGGGTCCAAGGGATGCAGTAAACCTGAAGTGAAGCATCGGAATCTATAACTAGTGTCACAGGAATGGTTCAATACATAGTCAGTAAGAAGAGTCAGTCTTCTTGTATTTAAGTCGGCATTGTGCCTTTTCTATTTAATTCCGATGCAGTTTCAGTGTTTCATCGTCCATAAGTAGGTCCAAGGGATACAGTAAACCTGGAGGAAGCATCAGAATCTATAACTAGTGTCACAGGTATGGTTCAAATCATAGACAGTATGAAGAGTCAGTCTTCTAGTACTTAAGTCGGCATTGTGTCTTTTGTATTTAATTCCGATGCAATTTCTGTGTTTCATCGTCAATAAGAAGGTCAGATGGATACAGTAACCCTGAAGTGAAGCATCGGAATCTATAACTAGTGTCACAGAAATGGTTCAAAAGATAGGCAGTAGGAAGAGTCAGTCTTCTTGTACTTAAGTCGGCATTGTGCATTTTGTATTTAATTCCGATGCAATTTCTGTGTTTCATCGTCAATAAGAAGGTCATATGGATACAGTAAACCTGATGTGAAGCATCGGAATCTATAACTACTGTCACAGGAATGGTTCAAAACATAGGCAGTAAGAAGAGTCAGTCTTCTTGTACTTAAGTCTGCATTGTGCCTTTTCTACATAATTCCGATGCAATTTCTGTGTTCTTCGTCAATAAGGAGGTCAGAGGGATACAGTAAACCTGAAGTGAAGCATCGGAATCTATAACTAGTGTCACAGGAATGGTTCAAAACATAGTCAGTTAGAAGAGTCAGTCTTTTTGTACTTAAGTCGGCATTGTGCCTTTTGTATTTATTTCAAATGTAATTTCTGTGTTTCATCGTCAATAACAAGGACCAAATGATACAGTAAACAGGAGGTGATGCATCGGATTCTATAACTAGTGTCACAGGAATAATTCAAATCAAAGACATTAGGAAGAGTCAGTCTTCTTGTACTTAAGTCGGCACTGTGCCTTTTGTATTTAATTCCGATGCAATTTCTGTGTTTCATCGTCGATAAGAAGGTTAGAGGGATACAGTAAACCTGAAGTGAAGCATCGGAATCTATAACTAGTGTCACAGAAATGGCTCAAAACATAGACTGTGGGAAGAGTCAGTCTTCTTGTACTTAAGTCTGCATTGTGCCTTTTGCATTTAATTCCGATGCAATTTCTGTGTTTCATCGTCAATTAGAAGGTCCAAGGGATACAGTAAACCTGACGTGAAGAATCGGAACCTATAACTAGTGTCACAGGAATTTTTCAATACATAGTCAGTGAGAAGAGTGAGTCTTCTTGTACTTAAGTCGGCATTGTGCCTTTTCTATTTTATTCAGATGCAATCTCTGTGTTTCATCGTCAATAAGAAGGTCCAAGGGATACAGTAAACCTGGAGTGACGCATCAGAATCTATAACTAGTGTCACAGGAATGGTTCAAAACATAGACAGTAAGAAGAGTCAGTCTTCTTGTACTTAAGTCGGCATTGTGCCTTTTCTATCTAATTCCGATGCAATTTGTGTGTTTGATCGTCAATAAGAAGGTCAGAGGGATGCAGTAAACATGAAGTGAAGCATCGGAGTCTATAACTAGTGTCCCAGGAATGGTTCAAAACATAGTCAGTAGGAAGAGTCAGTCTTCTTGTCCTTAAGTGCGCATTGTGCCTTTTGTATTTAATTCCGATGCAATTTCTGTGTTTCATCGTCAATAAGAAGGTCAGAGGGATACAGTAAACCTGTAGTGAAGCATCGGAATCTATAACTAGTGTCACAGGAATGGTTCAAAACATAGACAGTAGGATGAGTCAGTCTTCTTGTACTTAAGTCGGCATTGTGCCTTTTGTATTTAATTCCGAGGCAATTTCTGTGTTTCATCGTCAATAAGAAGGTCCAAGGGATACGGAATACCTGAAGTGAAGCATCGGAGTTTATAACTAGTGTCACAGGAAATAATCAAAGCATAGACAGTAAGAAGAGTCAATCTTCTTGCACTGACGTCGGCATTCTGCCTTTTGTATTTAATTCCGATACAATTTCTGTGTTTCATCGTCAATAAGAAGGTCAGAGGGATACAGTAACCCTGAAGTGAAGCATCGGAATCTATAACTAGTGTCACAGAAATGGTTCAAAACATAGACAGTAAGAAGAGTCAGTCTTCTTGTACTTAAGTCGGCATTGTGCATCTTGTATTTAATTCCGAAGCAATTTCTGTGTTACATCGACAATAAGAAAGTCAGAGGGATACAGTAAACCTGAAGTGAAGCATCGGAATCTATAACTAGTGTCACAGGAATAGTTCAAAACATAGACAGTAAGAAGAGTCAGTCTTCTTGAACTTGAGTCGGCATTGTGCCTTTTGTATTAAACTCCGATGCAATTTCTGTGTTTCATCGTCAATAAGAAGGTCCAATGGACACTGTAAACCTGAAGTGAAGCATCGGAATCTATAACTAGTGTCACAGGAATGGTTCAAAACATAGACAGTAAGAAGAGTCAGTCTTCTTGTACTTAAGTCGCCATTGTGCCTTTTCTATTCAATTCCGATTCAATTTCTGTGTTTCATCGTCAATAAGAAGGTCAGAGGCATACAGTACACCTAAAGTGAAGCATCGAAATCTATAACTAGTGTCACAGGAATGGTTGAAACCGTAGTCAGTAAGAAGGGTCAGTCTTTTTGTACTTAAGTCGACATTGTGCCTTTTGTATTTATTTCCGATGTAATTTCTGTGTCTCATCGTCAATAAGAAGGTTCAAATGATACAGTAAACCTGAAGTGAAGCATCGGAATCTATAACTAGTGTCACAGGAATGGTTCAAAACATAGACAGTAAGAAGAGTCCGTCTTCTTGTACTTAAGTCGGTATTGTGCCTTTTGTATTTAATTCCGATGCAATTTCTGTGTTACATCGTCAATAAGGTCAGAGGGATACAGTAAACGTGAAGTGAAACATCGGAATCTATAACAAGTGTCACAGGAATGGTTCAAAACGTAGACAGTAGGAAGAGTCAGTCTTCTTGTACATAAGTCGGCATTGTGCCTTTTGTATTTAACAATTTCTGTGTTTCATCGTCAATAGGAGGGTCCAAAGGATACAGTAAACCTGAAGTGAAGCATCGGAATCTATAACTAATGTCACAGGAATGGTTCAATACATAGTCAGTAAGAAGAGTCAGTCTTCTTGTATTTAAGTCGGCATTGTGCCATTTCTATTTAATTCCGATGCAGTTTCAGTGTTTCATCGTCAATAAGGAGGTCCAAGGGATACAGTAAAAGTGGAGGAAGCATCAGAATCTATAACTAGTGTCACAGGTATGGTTCAAATCATAGACAGTATGAAGAGTCAGACTTCTTGTACTTAAGTCGGCATTGTGTCTTTTGTATTTAATTCCGATGCAATTTCTGTGTTTCATCGTCAATACGAAGGTCAGATGGATACAGTAACCCTGAAGTGAAGCATCGGGATCTATAACTAGTGTCACAGGAATGGTTCAAACCTAGAAAGGAAGAAGAGTCAGTCTTCTTGTATTTAAGTCAGCACTGTGCCTTTTGTATCAATTCCGATGCAATTTCAGTGTTTCATGGTCAATAAGAATCTCAGAGGGTTACAGTAACCCTGAAGTGAAGCATAGGAATCTGTAACAAGTGTTACAGAAATGGTTCAAAACATAGACAGTAAGATGAGTCAGTCTTCTTGTACTTACATCATCATTGTGCATTTTGTATTTAATTCCGATGCAATTTCTGTGTTTCATCGTCAATAAGAAGGTCAGAGGGATGCAGTAAACCTGAAGTGAGGCATCGGAATCTATAACTAGTGTCACAGGAATGGTTCAAATCATAGACAGTAAGATGGGTCCGTCTTCGTGTACTTAATACTTCATTGCGCCTTTTGTATTTAATTCCGATGCAATTTCTGTGTTTCATCGTCAATAAGAAGGTCCAAGGGATAGAGTAAACCTAAAGTGAAGCATCGGAATCCATAACTAGTGTCACAGGAATGGTTCAAACATTGTCAGTAAGAAGAGTCCGTCTACTTGTACTTAAGTCGGCATTGTGCTTTTTGTATTTCATTCCGATGCAATTTCTGTGTTTCAACGTCAATAAGAAGGTCCAAGGGATACAGTAAACCTAAAGTGAAGCATCGGAATCTATAACTAGTGTCACAGGAATGTTTCAAAACATAGTCATTAAGGAGTGTCAGTCTTCTTGTACTTAAGTCGGCATTGTGCCTTTTCTATTTGATTCTGATGCAATTTCTATGTTTCATCGTCAATACGAAGGTATAAGGGATACTGTAAACCTGAAGTGTAGCATCGGAATCTGTAACTATCGTCACAGGAATGAATTCAAATCATAGACAGTAAGAAGAGTCAGTCTTCTTGTACTTAAGTGAGCATTGTGCCTTACCTATTTAATTCCAAAGCAATTTCTGTGTTTCGTCGCTAATACGAAGGTGAGAGGGATACAGTAAACCGGAGGTGAAGCATCGGAATCTATAACTGGTGTCACAGGAATGGTTCAAAACATAGACAGTAGGAAGAGTCAGTCTTCTTGTACTTAAGTCGGCATTGTGCCTTTTCTATTTAAATCCGATGCAATTTCTGTGTTTCGTCGCCAATAAGAAGGTGCAAAGGATACAGTAAACCTGAAGTGAAGCATCAGAATCTATAACTAATGTCACAGGGATGGTTCAAAACATAGACAGTAGGAAGAGTCAGTCTTCTCGTACTTAAGTCGGCATTGTGCCTTTTGTATTTAATTCCGATGCAATTTCTGTGTTTCATCGTCAATAAGAAGGTCCAAGGGATACAGTAAACCTGAAGTGAAGCATCGGAATCTATAATTAGTGTCACAGGAACGGTTCAAAACATAGTCAGTAAGAAGTGTCAGTCTTCTTGTACTTAAGTCGGCGTTGTGCCTTTTGTATTTATTTCCGATGCAATTTCTGTGTTTCATCGTCAATAAGAAGGCCCAAGGGATTCAGAAAACCTGAAGTGAAGCATCGGAATCTATAACTAGTGTCACAGGAATGGTTAAAACATAGCCAGTAATAAGAGTCAGTCTTCTTGTACTTAAGTCGGCATTGTGCCTTTTGTATTCAATTCCGATGCAATTTATGTGTTTCATCGTCAATCAGAAGGTCCAAGGGATTCAGCAAACCTGAACTGAAGCATCGGAATCTATAACTAGTGTCACAGGAATGTTCTCAAATCATAGACAGTAGGAAGAGTCAGTCTTCTTGTACTTAATTCGGCATTGTACCTTTTGTATTTAATTCCGATTCAATTTCTGTGTTTCATCGTCAATAAGAAGGTCAGTGGGATACAGTAAACCTGAAGTGAAGCATCGGAATCCAAAACTAGTGTCACAGGAATGGTTCAAAGCATAGACAGTAGGAAGAGTCAGTCTTCTTGCACTTAAGTCAGCATTGTGCCTTTTGTATTTAATTCCGACGCAATTTCTGTGTTTCATCGTCAATAAGAAGGTCCAAGGGTTACAGTAAACCTGAAGTGAAGCATCGGAATCTATATCTAATGTCACCGGAATTTTTCAATACATAGTCAGGGAGAAGAGTGAGTCTTCTTGTACTTAAGTCGGCATTGTGCGTTTTCTATTTAATTCAGATGCGATCTCTGTGTTTCATCGTCAATAAGAAGGTCCAAGGGATACAGTAAACCTGGAGTGAAGCATCGGAATCTATAACTAGTGTCACAGGAATGGTTCAAAACAGTCAGTAAGAAGAGTCAGTCTTCTTGTACTTAAGTCGGCATTGTGCATTTTGTATTTAATTCCGATGCAGTATCTGTGTTTCATCGTCAAAAAGAAGGTCCAAGGGATACAGTAAACCTGAAGTGAAGCATCGGAATCTACAACTAATGTCACAGGACTGGTTCAAATCATAGACAGTAAGAAGAGTCAGTCTTCTTGTACTTATGTCGGCATTGTGCCTTTTGTATTTAATTCCGATGCAATTTCATTGTTTCATCGTCAATAAGAAGTTCCAAGGGAAACAGTAAACCTGAAGTGAAGCATCGGAATCTACAACTAGTGTCAATGGAGTGGTTCGAACTTAGACAGTAGGAAGAGTCAGTCTTCTTGTACTTAAGTCGGCATTGTGCCTTTTGTATTTAATTCCGAGGCAATTCCTCTGTTTCATCGTCAATAAGAAGGTCCAAGGGATACAGTAAACCTGAAGTGAAGCATCGGAATCTGTAACTAGTGTCACAGAAATAATTCAAAACATAGACAGTAAGAAGAGTCAGTCTTCTTGTACTTAAGTCGGCATTTTGTATTTAATTTCGATGCAATTTCTGTGTTTCATCGTCAATAAGAAAGTCAGAGGGATACAGTAAACCCGAAGTGAAGCATCGGAATCTATAACTAGTGTCACAGGAATGGTTCAAAACGTAGTCAGTAAGAAGGGTCAGTCTTTTTGTACTTAAGTCGGCATTGTGCCTTTTGTATTTATTTCCGATGTAATTTCTGTGTTTCATCGTCAATAAGAAGGTCCAAGGGAAACAGTAAACCTGAAGTGAAGCATCGGAATCTACAACTAGTGTCAATGGAGTGGTTCGAACTTAGACAGTAGGAAGAGTCAGTCTTCTTGTACTTAAGTCGGCATTGTGCCTTTTGTATTTAATTCCGAGGCAATTCCTCTGTTTCATCGTCAATAAGAAGGTCCAAGGGATACAGTAAACCTGAAGTGAAGCATCGGAATCTGTAACTAGTGTCACAGAAATAATTCAAAACATAGACAGTAAGAAGAGTCAGTCTTCTTGTACTTAAGTCGGCATTTTGTATTTAATTTCGATGCAATTTCTGTGTTTCAGCGTCAATAAGAAAGTCAGAGGGATACAGTAAACCCGAAGTGAAGCATCGGAATCTATAACTAGTGTCACAGGAATGGTTCAAAACGTAGTCAGTAAGAAGGGTCAGTCTTTTTGTACTTAAGTCGGCATTGTGCCTTTTGTATTTATTTCCGATGTAATTTCTGTGTTTCATCGTCAATAAGAAGGTCCAAGGGTTACTATAAACCTGAAGTGAAGCATCGGAATCTGTAGCTAGCGTCACAGGAATGGTTCAAAACATAGACAATAAGAGGAGTCAGTCTTCTTGTACTTAAGTGGGCATTGTGCCTTTCCTATTTAATTCCGATGCAATTTCTGTGTTTCGTCGCTAATAAGAAGGTGAGAGGGATACAGTAAACCGCAGGTGAAGCATTGGAATCTATAACTGGTGTCACAGGAATGGATCAAAACATAGACAGTAGGAAGAGTCAGTCTCTTCTACTTAAGTCGGCATTGTGCCTTTTGTATTTAATTCCGATGCAAGTTCTGTGTTTCATCGTCAATAAGAAGGTACAAGGGATACAGTAAACCTGAAGTGAAGCATCGGAATCTATAATTAGTGTCACAGGGACGGTTCAAAACATAGTCAGTAAGAAGAGTCAGTCTTCTTGTACTTAAGTCGGCAATGTGCCTTTTGTATTTAGTTCCGATGCAATTTCTGTGTTTCATCGTCAATAAGAAGGTCCAAGGTATACAGTAAACCTGACGTGAAGCATCGGAATCTATAACTAGCGTCACAGGAATGGTTCAAATCATAGACAGTAAGAAGAGTCAGTCTACTTGTACTTAAGTCGGCATTGTGCCTTTTGTATTTATTTCCGATGCAATTTCTGTGTTTCATCGTCAATAAGAAGGTCCAAGAGATTCTGAAAACCTGAAGTGAAGCATCGGAATCTATAACTAGTATCACATGAATGGTTCGAATCATAGCCAGTAAGAAGAGTCAGTCTTCTTGTACTTAAGTCGGCAATGTGCCTTTTGTATTTAATTCCGATGCACTATCTGTGTTTCATCGTCAATAAGAAGGTCCAAGGGATACAGTAAACCTGAAGTGAAGCATCGGAATCTATAACTAATGTCACAGGAATGGTTGAAAACATAGACTGTAGGAAGAGTGAGTCTTCTTGTACTTAAGTCAGCATTGTGCCTTTAATATTTAAGTCCGATGCAATTTCTGTGTTTCATCGTCAATAAGAAGGTCCAAGGGATACAGTAAACCTGAAGTGAAGCATCGGAACCTATAACTAGTGTCACAGGAATTTTTCAATACATAGTCAGTGAGAAGAGTGAGTCTTCTTGTACTTAAGTCGGCATTGTGCCTTTTCTGTTTAATTCAGTTGCAATCTCTGTGTTTCATCGTCAATAAGAATGTCCAAGGGATACAGTAAACCTGGAGTGAAGCATCGGAATCTATAACTAGTGTCACAGGAATGGTTCAAAACATAGACAGTAAGAAGAGTCAGTCTTCTTGTACTTAAGTCGGCATTGTGCCTTTTCTATTTAATTCCGATGCAATTTGTGTGTTTCATCGTCAATAAGAAGGTCAGAGGGATGCAGTAAAAATGAAGTGAAGCATCGGAGTCTATAACTAGTGTCCCAGCAATGGTTCAAAACATAGTCAGTAAGAAGAGTCAGTCTTCTTGTCCTTAAGTGCTCATTGTGCCTTTTGTATTTAATTCCGATGCAATATCTGTGTATCATCGTCAATATGAAGATCCATGGGATACAGAAAACCTGAAGTGAAGCATCGGAATCTATAACTAGTGTCACAGGAATTGTTCAAAACATAGTCAGTAAGAAGAGTCAGTCTTCATGTACTTAAGTCGGCATTGAGCCTTTTGTATTTAATTCCGATGCAATTTCTGTGTTTCATCGTCAATAAGAAGGTCCAAGGGATAGAGTAACCTGAGGTGAAGCAACGGAATCCATAACTAGTGTGACCGGAATGGTTCAAAACATAGTCAGTAACAAGAGTCAGTCTTCTTGTACTTAAGTCGGCATTGTGCCTTTTGTATTTAATTCCGATGCAATTTCATTGTTTCATCGTCAATAAGAAGTTCCAAGGGAAACAGTAAACCTGAAGTGAAGCATCGAAATCTACAACTAGTGTCAATGGAGTGGTTCAAACTTAGACAGTAGGAAGAGTCAGTCTTCTTGTACTCAAGTCGGCATTGTGCCTGTTGTATTTAATTGCGAGGCAATTCCTCTGTTTCATCGTCAATAAGAAGGTCCAAGGGATACAGTAAACATGAAGTGAAGCATCGGAATCTGTAACTAGTGTCACAGAAATGGTTCAAAACATAGACAGTAAGAAGAGTCAGTCTTCTTGTACTTAAGTCGGCATTTTGTATTTAATTTCGATGCAATTTCTGTGTTTCATCGTCAATAAGAAAGTCAGAGGGATACAGTAAACCCGAAGTGAAACATTGGAATCTATAACTAGTGTCACAGGAATGGTTGAAAACATAGACAGTAAGAAGAGTCAGTCTACTTGTACTTGAGTCGGCATTGTGCCTTTTGTATTAAACTCCGATGCAATTTCTGTGTTTCATCGTCAATAAGTAGGTCCAAGGGGCACAGTAAACCTGAAGTGAAGCATCGGAATCTATAACTAGTGTCACAGGAATGGTTCAAAACGTAGACAGTAGGAAGAGTCAGTCTTCTTGTACATAAATCGGCATTGTGCCTTTTGTATTTAATTCCGATGCAATTTCTGTGTTTCATCGTCAATAAGAAGGTTAGAGGGATACAGTAAACCTGAAGTGAAGCATCGGAATCTATAACTAGTGTCACAGGAATGGCTCAAAACATAGACTGTGGGAGGCGTCAGTCTTCTTGTACTTAAGTCTGCATTGTGCCTTTTGCATTTAATTCCGATGCAATTTCTGTGTTTCATCGTCAATAAGAAGGTCCAAGGGATAGAGTAAACGTGACGTGAAGAATCGGAACCCATAACTAGTGTCACAGGAATTTTTCAATATATAGTCAGTGAGAAGAGTGAGTCTTCTTGTACTTAAGTCGGCATTGTGTCTTTTCTATTTAATTCAGATGCAATCTCTGTGTTTCATCGTCAATAAGAAGGTCCAAGGGATACAGTAAACCTGGAGTGACGCATCGGAATCTATAACTAGTGTCACAGGAATGGTTCAAAGCATAGACAGTAAGAAGAGTCAGTCTTCTTGTACTTAAGTCGGCATTGTGCCTTTTCTATTTAATTCCGATGCAATTTGTGTGTTTCACCGTCAATAAGAAGGTCAGAGGGATGCAGTAAACATGAAGTGAAGCATCGGAGTCTATAACTAGTGTCCCAGGAATGGTTCAAAACATAGTCAGTAGGAAGAGTCAGTCTTCTTGTCCTTAAGTGCGAATTGTGCCTTTTGTATTTAATTCCGATGCAATTTCATTGTTTCATCGTCAATAAGAAGTTCCAAGGGAAACAGTAAACCTGAAGTGAAGCATCGGAATCTATAACTTGTGTCAATAGAATGGTTCAAACATAGACAGTAGGATGAGTCAGTCTTCTTGTACTTAAGTCGGCATTGTGCCTTTTGTATTTAATTCCGAGGCAATTTCTGTGTTTCATCGTCAATAAGAAGGTCCAAGGGATACGGAATACCTGAAGTGAAGCATCGGAGTTTATAACTAGTGTCACAGGAAATAATCAAAGCATAGACAGTAAGAAGAGTCAATCTTCTTGCACTGAAGTCGGCATTCTGCCTTTTGTATTTAATTCCGATACAATTTCTGTGTTTCATCGTCAATAAGAATGTCAGAGGGATACAGTAACCCTGAAGTGAAGCATCGGAAACTATAACTAGTGTCACAGAAATGGTTCAAAACATAGACAGTAAGAAGAGTCAGTCTTCTTGTACTTAAGTCGGCGTTGTGCATTTTGTATTTAATTCCGAAGCAATTTCTGTGTTTCATCGTCAATAAGGAGGTCAGAGGGATACAGTAAACCGGAAGTGAAGCATCGGAATCTATAACTAGTGTCACAGGAATAGTTCAAAACATATACAGTAAGAAGAGTCAGTCTTCTTGAACTTGAGTCGGCATTGTGCCTTTTGTATTAAACTCCGATGCAATTTCTGTGTTTCATCGTCAATAAGAAGGTCCAAGGGACACTGTAAACCTGAAGTGAAGCATCGGAATCTATAACTAGTGTCACAGGAATGGTTCAAAACATAGACAGTAAGAAGAGTCAGTCTTCTTGTGCTTAAGTCGGCATTGTGCCTTTTCTATTTAATTGCGATGAAATTTGTTTGTTTTATCGTCAATATGAAGGTCAGAGGGATGCAGTAAACATGAAGTGAAGCATCGGAATCTATATCTAGTGTCACAGGAATGGTTCAAAACATTGTCAGTAAGAAGAGTCAGTCTTCTTGTACTTAAGTCGGCATTGTGCCTTTTGTATTTATTTCCGATGTAATTTCCGTGTTTCATCGTCATAAAGAAGGTTCAAATGATACAGTACACCTGAAGTGAAGCATCTGAATCTATAACTAGTGTCACAGGAATGGTTCAAAACATAGACAGTAAGAAGAGTAAGTCTTCTTGCACTTAAGTCGGCATTGTACCTTTTGTATTAAACTCCGATGCAATTTCTGTGTTTCATCGTCAATAAGAAGGTCCAAGGGATACAGTAAACAGGAAGTGAAGCATCGGAATCTATAACTAGTGTCACAGGAATGGTTCAAAACATAGTCAGTAACAAGAGTCAGTCTTCTTGTACCTACTTCGGCATTGTGCCTTATCTATTTAATTCCGATGCAATGTCGGTGTTTCATCGTAGATAAGAAGGTCAGAGGGATACAGTAAACCTGAAGTGAAGCATCGGAATCTAAAACTAGTGTCACAGGAACGGTTCAAAACATAGACAGTAAGAAGAGTCAGTCTTCTTGCACTTAAGTCGGCATTGTGCATTTTCTATTTAATTCCGATGCAATTTCTGTCTTTCATCGTCAATAAGAAGGTCCAAGGGATACAGTAAACCTGGAGTGATGCATCGGAATCTATAACTAGTGTCACAGGAATGGTTCAAAACATAGAGAGTAAGAAGAGTCTGTCTTCATGTACTTATGTCGGCATTGTGCCTTTTGTATTTAATTCCGATGCAATTTCTGTGTTTCATCGTCAATAAGAAGGTCCAAGGGATACAGTAAACCTGTAGTGAAGCAACGGAATCTATAACTAGTGTCACAGGAATGGTTCAAAACATAGTCAGTAACAAGAGTCAGTCTTCTTGTACCTACTTCGGCATTGTGCCTTATCTATTTAAATCCGATGCAATTTCTGTGTTTCATCGTCAATAAGAACGTCCATGGGATACAGTAAACCTGTAGTGAAGCATCGGAATCTATAACTATTGTCACAGGAATGGTTCAATACATAGTCAGTAAGAAGAGTCAGTCTTCTTGTATTTAAGTCGGCATTGTGCCTTTTCTCTTAAATCCCGATGAAGTTTCAGTGTTTCATCGTCAATAAGAAGGTCCAAGGGATACAGTAAACCTGGAGGAAGCATCAGAATCTATAACTAGTGTCACAGGTATGGTTCAAATCATAGACAGTATGAAGAGTCAGACTTCTTGTACTTAAGTCGGCATTGTGTATTTTGTATTTAATTCCGATGCAATTTCTGTGTTTCATCGTCAATAAGAAGGTCAGATGGATACAGTAACCCTGAAGTGAAGCATCGGAATCTATAACTAGTGTCACAGAAATGGTTCGAAACATAGGCAGTAAGAAGAGTCAGTCTTCTCGTACTAATGTCGCCATTGTGCATTTTGTATTTAATTCCGATGCAATATCTGTGTTTCATCGTCAATAAGAAGGTCCAAGGTATACAGTAAACCTGAAGTGAAGCATCGGAATCTATAACTAGTGACACAGGAATGGTTCAATACATAGTTAGTGAGAAGAGTGAGTCTCCTTGAACTTGAGTCGGCATTGTCCCTTTTCTATTCAATTCCGATGCAATTTCTGCGTTTCATCGTCAATAAGAAGGTCCAAGGGATACAGTAAACCTGGAGTGAAGCATCGGAATCTATAACTAGTGTCACAGGAATGGTTCAAAACATAGACAGTAAGAAGAGTCAGTCTTCTTATACTTAAGTCGGCATTGTGCCTTTTCTATTTAATTCCAAAAAAATTTGTTTGTTTCACCGTCAATGGGAAGGTCAGAGGGATACAGTAAACATGAAGTGAAGCATCGGAATCTGTAACTAGTGTCACAGAAATGGTTCAAATCTTAGTCAGTAACAAGAGTCAGTCTTCTTGTACCTACTTCGGCATTGTGCCTTATCTATTTAATTCCGATGCAATTTCGGTGTTTCATCGTAGATAAGAAGGTCAGAGGGATACAGTAAACCTGAAGTGAAGCATCGGAATCTAAAACTAGTGTCACAGGAACGGTTCAAAACATAGACAGTAAGAAGAGTCAGTCTTCTTGCACTTAAGTCGGCATTGTGCATTTTCTATTTAATTACGATGCAATTTCTGTGTTTCATCGTCAATAAGAAGGTCCAAGGGGTACAGTAAACCTGGAGTGAAGCATCGGAATCTATAACTAGTGTCACAGGAATGGTTCAAAACATAGAGAGTAAGAAGAGTCTGTCTTCATGTACTTATGTCGGCATTGTGCCTTTTGTATTTAATTCCGATGCAATTTCGGTGTTTCATCGTCAATAAGAAGGTCCAAGGGATACAGTAAACCTGTAGTGAAGCAACGGAATCTATAACTAGTGTCACAGGAATGGTTCAAAACATAGTCAGTAACAAGAGTCAGTCTTCTTGTACCTACTTCGGCATTGTGGCTTATCTATTTAAATCCGATGCAATTTCTGTGTTTCATCGTCAATAAGAAGGTCCATGGGATACAGTAAACCTGAAGTGAAGCATCGGAATCTATAACTAGTGTCACAGGAATGGTTCAATACATAGTCAGTAAGAAGAGTCAGTCTTCTTGTATTTGAGTCGGTATTGTGCCTTTTCTATTAAATTCCGATGCAGTTTCAGTGTTTCATCGTCAATAAGAAGGTCCAAGGGATACAGTAAACCTGGAGGAAGAATCAGAATCTATAACTAGTGTCACAGGTATGGTTCAAATCACAGACAGTAAGAAGAGTCTGACTTCTTGTACTTAAGTCGGCATTGTGTATTTTGTATTTAATTCCGATGCAATTTCTGTGTTTCATCGTCAATAAGAAGGTCAGATGGATACAGTAACCCTGAAGTGAAGCATCGGAATCTATAACTAGTGTCACAGAAATGGTTCGAAACACAGGCAGTAAGAAGAGTCAGTCTTCTCGTACTAATGTCGCCATTGTGCATTTTGTATTTAATTCCGATGCAATATCTGTGTTTCATCGTCAATAAGAAGGTCCAAGGTATACAGTAAACCTGAAGTGAAGCATCGGAATCTATAACTAGTGACACAGGAATGGTTCAATACATAGTTAGTGAGAAGAGTGAGTCTCCTTGAACTTGAGTCGGCATTGTCCCTTTTCTATTCAATTCCGATGCAATTTCTGTGTTTCATCGTCAATAAGAAGGTCCAAGGGATACAGTAAACCTGGAGTGAAGCATCGGAATCTATAACTAGTGTCACAGGAATGGTTCAAAACATAGACAGTGAGAAGAGTCAGTCTTCTTATACTTAAGTCGGCATTGTGCCTATTCTATTTAATTCCAAAAAAATTTGTTTGTTTCACCGTCAATGGGAAGGTCAGAGGGATACAGTAAACATGAAGTGAAGCATCGGAATCTATAACTAGTGTCACAGGAATGGTTCAAAACACAGTCAGTAACAAGAGTCAGTCTTCTTGTACCTACTTCGGCATTGTGCTTTATCTATTTAATTCCGATGCAATTTCGGTGTTTCATCGTCGATAAGAAGGTCAGAGGGATACAGTAAACCTGAAGTGAAGCATCGGAATCTAAAACTAGTGTCACAGGAACGGTTCAAAACATAGACAGTAAGAAGAGTCAGTCTTCTTGCACTTAAGTCGGCATTGTGCATTTTCTATTTAATTCCGATGCAATTTCTGTGTTTCATCGTCAATAAGAAGGTCCAAGGGATACAGTAAACCTGGAGTAAGGCATCGGAATCTATAACTAGTGTCACAGGAATGGTTCAAAACATAGAGAGTAAGAAGAGTCTGTCTTCATGTACTTATGTCGGCATTGTGCCTTTTGTATTTAATTCCGATGCAATTTCTGTGTTTCATCGTCAATAAGAAAGTCCAAGGGATACAGTAAACCTGTAGTGAAGCAACGGAATCTATAACTAGTGTCACAGGAATGGTTCAAAACATAGCCAGTAACAAGAGTCAGTCTTCTTGTACCTACTTCGGCATTGTGCCTTATCTATTTAAATCCGATGCAATTTTGGTGTTTCATCGTCAATAAGAAGGTCCAAGGGGTACAGTATACCTGGAGTGAAGCCACGGAATCTATAACTAGTGTCACAGGAATGGTTCAAAACATAGACAGTAAGAAGAGTCTCTCTCCATGTACTTAAGTCGGCATTGTGCCTTTAGTATTTATTTCCGATGCAATTTCTGTGTTTCATCGTCAATAAGACGATCAGAGGGATACAGTAAACATGAAGTGAATCAGCGGAATCTATAACTAGTGTCACAGGAGTGGTTCAAAACATAGTCATTAAGAAGAGTTAGTCTTTTTGTACTTAAGTCGGCATTGTGCATTTTGTATTTAATTCCGAAGCAATTTCTGTGTTTCATCGTCAATAAGAAGCTCAGAGGGATACAGTAAACCCGAAGTGAAGCATCGGAATCTATAACTAGTGTCATAGGAATAGTTCAAAACATAGACAGTTAGAAGAGTCAGTCTTCTTGAACTTGAGTCGGCATTGTGCCTTTTGTATTAAACTCCGATGCAATTTCTGTGTTTCATCGTCAATAAGAAGGTCCAAGGGACACTGTAAACCTGAAGTGAAGCATCGGAATCTATAACTAGTGTCACAGGAATGATTCAAAACATAGACAGTAAGAAGAGTCAGTCTTCTTGTACTTAAGTCGGCATTGTGCCTTTTCTATTCAATTCCGATTCAATTTCTGTGTTTCATCGTCAATAAGAAGGTCAGAGGCATACAGTACACCTAAAGTGTAGCATCGAAATCTATAACTAGTGTCATAGGAATGGTTGAAACCGTAGTCAGTAAGAAGGGTCAGTCTTTTTATACTTAAGTCGACATTGTGCCTTTTGTATTTATTTCCGATGTAATTTCTGTGTCTCATCGTCAATAAGAAGGTTCAAATGATACAGTAAACCTGAAGTGAAGCATCGGACTCTATAACTAGTGTCACAGGAATGGTTCAAAACGTAGACAGTAGGAAGAGTCAGTCTTCTTGTACATAAGTCGGCATTGTGCCTTTTCTATTTAATTCCGATGCAATTTCTGTGTTTCATCGTCAATAAGAGGGTCCAAGGGATACAGTAAACCTGAAGTGAAGCATCGGAATCTATAACTAATGTCACAGGAATGGTTCAATACATAGTCAGTAAGAAGAGTCAGTCTTCTTGTATTTAAGTCGGCATTGTGCCATTTCTATTTAATTCCGATGCAGTTTCAGTGTTTCATCGTCAATAAGGAGGTCCAAGGGATAAAGTAAAAGTGGAGGAAGCATCAGAATCTATAACTAGTGTCACAGGTATGGTTCAAATCATAGACAGTATGAAGAGTCAGACTTCTTGTACTTAAGTCGGCATTGTGTCTTTTGTATTTAATTCCGATGCAATTTCTGTGTTTCATCGTCAATAAGAAGGTCAGATGGATACAGTAACCCTGAAGTGAAGCATCGGAATCTACAACTAGTGTCACAGAAATGGTTCAAATCATAGGCAGTAAGAAGAGTCAGTCTTCTTGTACTTAAGTCGTCATTGTGCATTTTGTATTTAATTCCGATGCAATTTCTGTGTTTCATCGTCAATAAGAAGGTCAGAGGGATACAGTAAACCTGATGTGAAGCATCGGAATCTATAACTAGTGTCACAGGAATGGTTCAAAACATAGGCAGTAAGAAGAGTCAGTCTTCTTGTTTTTAAGTCTGCATTGTGCCTTTTCTATATATTTCCGATGCAATTTCTGTGTTTCCTCGTCAATAAGAAGGTCAGAGGCATACAGTAAACCTGAAGTGAAGCATCGGAATCTATAACTAGTGTCACAGGAATGGTTCAAAACATAGTCAGTAAGAAGAGTCAGCCTTTTTGTACTTAAGTCGGCATTGTGCCTCTTGTATTTATTTCAGATGTAATTTATGTGTTTCATCGTCAATAAGAAGGACCAAATGATACAGTAAACCGGAGGTGAAGCATCGGAATCTATAACTGGTGTCACACGAATGGTTCTAAACATATATAGTAAGAAGAGTCAGTCTTCTTGTACTTAAGTCGGCTTTGTGCCTTTTGTATTTAATTCCGATGCAATTTCTGTGTTTCATCGTCAATAAGAAGGTCCAAGGGATACAGTAAACCTGGAGTGAAGCATCGGAATCTATAACTGGTGTCACAGGAATGGTTCAAAACATAGACAGTAAGAAGAGTCAGTCTTCTTGTGCTTAAGTCGGCATTGTGCCTTTTCTATTTAATTGCGATGAAATTTGTTTGTTTTATCGTCAATATGAAGGTCAGAGGGATGCAGTAAACATGAAGTGAAGCATCGGAATCTATATCTAGTGTCACAGGAATGGTTCAAAACATTGTCAGTAAGAAGAGTCAGTCTTCTTGTACTTAAGTCGGCATTGTGCCTTTTGCATTTATTTCCGATGTAATTTCTGTGTTTCATCGTCATAAAGAAGGTCCAAGTGATACAGTACACCTGAAGTGAAGCATCGGAATCTATAACTAGTGTCACAGGAATGGTTCAAAACATAGACAGTAAGAAGAGTCCGTCTTCTTGCACTTAAGTCGGCATTGTACCTTTTGTATTAAATACCGATGCAATTTCTGTGATTCATCGTCAATAAGAAGGTCCATGGGAAACAGTAAACCTGAAGTGAAGCATCGGAATCTAACACTAGTGTCACAGGAACGGTTCAAAACATAGACAGTAAGAAGAGTCAGTCTTCTTGCACTTAAGTCGGCATTGTGCATTTTCTATTTAATTCCGATGCAATTTCTGTGTTTCATCGTCAATAAGAAGGTCCAATGGATACAGTAAACCTGGAGTAAGGCATCGGAATCTATAACTAGTGTCACAGGAATGGTTCAAAACATAGAGAGTAAGAAGAGTCAGTCTTCTTGTACCTACTTCGGCATTGTGCCTTATCTATTTAAATCCGATGCAATTTTGGTGTTTCATCGTCAATAAGAAGGTCCAAGGGGTACAGTATACCTGGAGTGAAGCCACGGAATCTATAACTAGTGTCACAGGAATGGTACAAAACATAGACAGTAAGAAGAGTCTGTCTCCATGTACTTAAGTCGGCATTGTGCCTTTAGTATTTATTTCCGATGCAATTTCTGTGTTTCATCGTCAATAAGAAGATCAGAGGGATACAGTAAACATGAAGTGAATCATCGGAATCTATAACTAGTGTCACAGGAGTGGTTCAAAACATAGTCATTAAGAAGAGTTAGTCTTTTTGTACTTAAGTCGGCATTGTGCATTTTGTATTTAATTCCGAAGCAATTTCTGTGTTTCATCGTCAATAAGAAGGTCAGAGGGATACAGTAACCCTGAAGTGAAGCATCGGAATCTATAACTAGTGTCACAGAAATGGTTCAAAACATAGACAGTAAGAAGAGTCTGTCTTCTTGTACTTAAGTCGACATTGTGCCTTTTGTATTTATTTCCGATGTAATATCTGTGTCTCATCGTCAATAAGAAGGTTCAAATGATACAGTAAACCTGAAGTGAAGCATCGGAATCTATAACTAGTGTCACAGGAATGGTTCAAAACATAGACAGTAAGAAGAGTCCGTCTTCTTGTACTTATGTCGGTATTGTGCCTTTTGTATTTAATTCCGATGCAATTTCTGTGTTTCATCGTCAATAAGGTCAGAGGGATACAGTAAACGTGAAGTGAAACATCGGAATCTATAAGTAGTGTCACAGGAATGGTTCAAAACGTAGACAGTAGGAAGAGTCAGTCTTCTTGTACATAAGTCGGCATTGTGCCTTTTCTATTTAATTCCGATGCAATTTCTGTGTTTCATCGTCAATAAGAGGGTCCAAGGGATACAGTAAACCTGAAGTGAAGCATCGGAATCTATAACTAATGTCACAGGAATGGTTCAATACATAGTCAGTAAGAAGAGTCAGTCTTCTTGTATTTAAGTCGGCATTGTGCCATTTCTATTTAATTCCGATGCAGTTTCAGTGTTTCATCGTCAATAAGGAGGTCCAAGGGATAAAGTAAAAGTGGAGGAAGCATCAGAATCTATAACTAGTGTCACAGGTATGGTTCAAATCATAGACAGTATGAAGAGACAGACTTCTTGTACTTAAGTCGGCATTGTGTCTTTTGTATTTAATTCCGATGCAATTTCTGTGTTTCATCGTCAATAAGAAGGTCAGATGGATACAGTAACCCTGAAGTGAAGCATCGGAATCTACAACTAGTGTCACAGGAATGGTTCAAAACATAGGCAGTAAGAAGAGTCAGTCTTCTTGTACTTAAGTCGTCATTGTGCATTTTGTATTTAATTCCGATGCAATTTCTGTGTTTCATCGTCAATAAGAAGGTCAGAGCGATACAGTAAACCTGATGTGAAGCATCGGAATCTATAACTAGTGTCACAGGAATGATTCAAAACATAGGCAGTAAGAAGAGTCAGTCTTCTTGTTTTTAAGTCTGCATTGTGCCTTTTCTATATATTTCCGATGAAATTTCTGTGTTTCCTCGTCAATAAGAAGGTCAGAGGCATACAGTAAACCTGAAGTGAAGCATCGGAATCTATAACTAGTGTCACAGGAATGGTTCAAAACATAGTCAGTAAGAAGAGTCAGCCTTTTTGTACTTAAGTCGGCATTGTGCCTCTTGTATTTATTTCAGATGTAATTTATGTGTTTCATCGTCAATAAGAAGGACCAAATGATACAGTAAACCGGAGGTGAAGCATCGGAATCTATAACTGGTGTCACACGAATGGTTCTAAACATATATAGTAAGAAGAGTCAGTCTTCTTGTACTTAAGTCGGCTTTGTGCCTTTTGTATTTAATTCCGATGCAATTTCTGTGTTTCATCGTCAATAAGAAGGTCCAAGGGATACAGTAAACCTGGAGTGAAGCATCGGAATCTATAACTAGTGTCACAGGAATGGTTCAAAACATAGACAGTAAGAAGAGTCAGTCTTCTTGTGCTTAAGTCGGCATTGTGCCTTTTCTATTTAATTGCGATGAAATTTGTTTGTTTTATCGTCAATATGAAGGTCAGAGGGATGCAGTAAACATGAAGTGAAGCATCGGAATCTATATCTAGTGTCACAGGAATGGTTCAAAACATTGTCAGTAAGAAGAGTCAGTCTTCTTGTACTTAAGTCGGCATTGTGCCTTTTGTATTTATTTCCGATGTAATTTCTGTGTTTCATCGTCATAAAGAAGGTCCAAGTGATACAGTACACCTGAAGTGAAGCATCGGAATCTATAACTAGTGTCACAGGAATGGTTCAAAACATAGACAGTAAGAAGAGTCCGTCTTCTTGCACTTAAGTCGGCATTGTACCTTTTGTATTAAACTCCGATGCAATTTCTGTGATTCATCGTCAATAAGAAGGTCCATGGGATACAGTAAACCTGAAGTGAAGCATCGGAATCTATAACTAGTGTCACAGGAATGGTTCAATACATAGTCAGTAAGAAGAGTCAGTCTTCTTGTATTTAAGTCGGCATTGTGCCTTTTCTATTTAATTCCGATGCAATTACGGTGTTTCATCGTAGATACGAAGGTCACAGGGATACAGTAAACCTGAAGTGAAGCATCGGAATCTAAAACTAGTGTCACAGGAACGGTTCAAAACATAGACAGTAAGAAGAGTCAGTCTTCTTGCACTTAAGTCGGCATTGTGCATTATCTATTTAATTCCGATGCAATTTCTGTGTTTCATCGTCAATAAGAAGGTCCAAGGGATACAGTAAACCTGGAGTGAAGCATCGGAATCTATAACTAGTGTCACAGGAATGGTTCAAAACATAGAGAGTAAGAAGAGTCTGTCTTCATGTACTTATGTCGGCATTGTGCCTTTTGTATTTAATTCCGATGCAATTTCTGTGTTTCATCGTCAATAAGAAGGTCCAAGGGATACAGTAAACCTGTAGTGAAGCAACGGAATCTATAACTAGTGTCACAGGAATGGTTCAAAACATAGACAGTAAGAAGAGTCTGTCTTCATGTACTTAAGTCGGCATTGTGCCTTTAGTATTTATTTCCGATGCAATTTCTGTGTTTCATCGTCAATAAGAAGATCAGAGGGATACAGTAAACATGAAGTGAATCATCGGAATCTATAACTAGTGTCACAGGAATGGTTCAAAATATAGTCATTAAGAAGAGCCAGTCTTTTTGTACTTAAGTCGGCATTGTGCCTTTTGTATTTATTTCAGATGTAATTTCTGTGTTTCATCGTCAATACGAAGGACCAAATGATACAGTAAACCGGAGGTGAAGCATCGGAATCTATAACTGGTGTCACAGGAATGGTTCTAAACATATATAGTAAGAAGAGTCAGTCTTCTAGTACTTAAGTCGGCATTGTGCCTTTAGTATTTATTTCGGATGCAATTTCTGTGTTTCATCGTCAATAAGAAGATCAGAGGGATACAGTAAACATGAAGTGAAGCATCGGAATCTATAACTAGTGTCACAGAAATGGTTCAAAACATAGACAGTAAGAAGAGTCTGTCTTCATGTACTTAAGTCGGCATTGTGCATTTTCTATTTAATTGCGGTGAAATTTGTTTGTTTTATCGTCAATATGAAGGTCAGAGGGATGCAGTAAACATGAAGTGAAGCATCGGAATCTATATCTAGTGTCACAGGAATGGTTCAAAACATAGTCAGTAAGAAGAGTCAGTCTTCTTGTCATTAAGTGCGCATTGTCCCTTTTGTATTTAATTCCGATGCAATTTCTGTGTATCATCGTCAATAAGAAGATCCAAGGGATACAGTAAACCTGAAGTGAGGAATCGGAATCTATAACTGGTGTCACAGGAATGGTTCTAAACATATATAGTAAGAAGAGTCAGTCTTCTAGTACTCAAGTCGGCATTGAACCTTTAGTATTTATTTCGGATGCAATTTCTGTGTTTCATCGTCAATAAGAAGATCAGAGGGATACAGTAACCCTGAAGTGAAGCATCGGAATCTACAACTAGTGTCACAGGAATGGTTCAAAACATAGGCAGTAAGAAGAGTCAGTCTTCTTGTTTTTAAGTCTGCATTGTGCCTTTTCTATATATTTCCGATGCAATTTCTGTGTTTCCTCGTCAATAAGAAGGTCAGAGGCATACAGTAAACCTGAAGTGAAGCATCGGAAGCTATAACTAGTGTCACAGGAATGGTTCAAAACATAGTCAGTAAGAAGAGTCAGCCTTTTTGTACTTAAGTCGGCATTGTGCCACTTGTATTTATTTCAGATGTAATTTATGTGTTTCATCGTCAATAAGAAGGACCAAATGATACAGTAAACCGGAGGTAAAAGCATCGGAATCTATAACTGGTGTCACACGAATGGTTCTAAACATATATAGTAAGAAGAGTCAGTCTTCTTGTACTTAAGTCGGCTTTGTGCCTTTTGTATTTAATTCTGATGCAATTTCTGTGTTTCATCGTCAATAAGAAGGTCGAAGGGATACAGTAAACCTGGAGTGAAGCATCGGAATCTATAACTAGTGTCACAGGAATGGTTCAAAACATAGACAGTAAGAAGAGTCAGTCTTCTTGTGCTTAAGTCGGCATTGTGCCTTTTCTATTTAATTGCGATGAAATTTGTTTGTTTTATCGCCAATATGAAGGTCAGAGGGATGCAGTAAACATGAAATGAAGCATCGGAATCTATATCTAGTGTCACAGGAATGGTTCAAAACATTGTCAGTAAGAAGAGTCAGTCTTCTTGTCTTAAGTCGGCATTGTGCCTTTTGTATTTATTTCCGATGTAATTTCTGTGTTTCATCGTCATAAAGAAGGTCCAAGTGATACAGTACACCTGAAGTGAAGCATCGGAATCTATAACTAGTGTCACAGGAATGGTTCAAAACATAGACAGTAAGAAGAGTCCGTCATCTTGCACTTAAGTCGGCATTGTACCTTTTGTATTAAACTCCGATGCAATTTCTTAGATTCATCGTCAATAAGAAGGTCCATGGGATACAGTAAACCTGAAGTGAAGCATCGGAATCTATAACTAGTGTCGCAGGAATGGTTCAATACATAGTCAGTAAGAAGAGTCAGTCTTCTTGTATTTAAGTCGGCATTGTGCCTTTTCTATTTAATTCCGATGCAATTTCGGTGTTTCATCGTAGATAAGAAGGTCACAGGGATACAGTAAACCTGAAGTGAAGCATCGGAATCTAAAACTAATGTCACAGGAACGGTTCAAAACATAGACAGTAAGAAGAGTCAGTCTTCTTGCACTTAAGTCGGCATTGTGTATTATCTATTTAATTCCGATGCAATTTCTGTGTTTCATCGTCAATAAGAAGGTCCAAGGGATACAGTAAACCTGGAGTGAAGCATCGGAATCTATAACTAGTGTCACAGGAATGGTTCAAAACATAGAGAGTAAGAAGAGTCTGTCTTCATGTACTTATGTCGGCATTGTGCCTTTTGTATTTAATTCCGATGCAATTTCTGTGTTTCATCGTCAATAAGAAGGTCCAAGGGATACAGTAAACCTGTAGTGAAGCAACGGAATCTATAACTAGTGTCACAGGAATGGTTCAAAACATAGACAGTAAGAAGAGTCTGTCTTCATGTACTTAAGTCGGCATTGTGCCTTTAGTATTTATTTCCGATGCAATTTCTGTGTTTCATCGTCAATAAGAAGATCAGAGGGATACAGTAAACATGAAGTGAATCATCGGAATCTATAACTAGTGTCACAGGAATGGTTCAAAACATAGTCATTAAGAAGGGTCAGTCTTTTTGTACTTAAGTCGGCATTGTGCCTTTTGTATTTATTTCAGATGTAATTTCTGTGTTTCATCGTCAATACGAAGGACCAAATGATACAGTAAACCGGAGGTGAAGCATCGGAATCTATAACTGGTGTCACAGGAATGGTTCTAAACATATATAGTAAGAAGAGTCAGTCTTCTAGTACTTAAGTCGGCATTGTGCCTTTAGTATTTATTTCGGATGCAATTTCTGTGTTTCATCGTCAATAAGAAGATCAGAGGGATACAGTAAACATGAAGTGAAGCATCGGAATCTATAACTAGTGTCACAGAAATGGTTCAAAACATAGACAGTAAGAAGAGTCTGTCTTCATCTACTTAAGTCGGCATTGTGCCTTTAGTATTTATTTCCGATGCAATTTCTGTGTTTCATCGTCAATAAGATGATCAGAGGGATACAGTAAACATGAAGTGAAGCATCGGAATCTATAACTAGTGTCACAGGAATGGTTCAAAACATAGTCAGTAACAAGAGTCAGTCTTCTTGTACCTACTTCGGCATTGTGCCTTATCTATTTA
The DNA here is from genome assembly GCF_021461395.2 of Schistocerca americana. NCBI lineage: Eukaryota > Metazoa > Arthropoda > Insecta > Orthoptera > Acrididae > Schistocerca > Schistocerca americana. The sequence goes on along the minus strand of NC_060121.1, from coordinate 10,738,259 downwards.
ATTCCGATGCAATTTCGGTGTTTCATCGTCGATAAGAAGGTCAGAGGGATACAGTAAACCTGAAGTGATGCATCGGAATCAATAACTAGTGTCACAGGAATGGTTCAAAACATAGACAGTAAGAAGAGTCAGTCTTCTTGTGCTTAAGTCGGCATTGTGCATTTTCTATTTAATTGCGGTGAAATTTGTTTGTTTTATCGTCAATATGAAGGTCAGAGGGATGCAGTAAACATGAAGTGAAGCATCGGAATCTATATCTAGTGTCACAGGAATGGTTCAAAACATAGTCAGTAAGAAGAGTCAGTCTTCTTGTCCTTAAGTGCGCATTGTCCCTTTTGAATTTAATTCCGATGCAATTTCTGTGTATCATCGTCAATAAGAAGATCCAAGGGATACAGTAAACCTGAAGTGAGGAATCGGAATCTATAACTAGTGTCACAGGAATGGTTCAAAACATAGACAGTAAGAAGAGTCTGTGTTCATGTACTTATGTCGGCATTGTGCCTTTTTTATTTAATTCCGATGCAATTTCTGTTTCATCGTCAATAAGTAGGTCCAAGGGATACAGTAAACCTGAAGTGAAGCAACGGAATCTATAACTAGTGTCACAGGAATGGTTCAAAACATAGTCAGTAACAAGAGTCAGTCTTCTTGTACCTACTTCGGCATTGTGCCTTATCTATTTAATTCCGATGCCATTTCGGTGTTTCATCGTCAATAAGAAGGTCAGAGGGATACATTAAACCGGAAGTAAAGCATCGGAATCTAAAACTAGTGTCACAGGAATTGTTCAAATCATAGACAGTAAGAAGTGTCAGTCTTCTTGTACTTAAGTCGGCATTGTGCCATTTGTATTTATTTTTGATGTAATTTCTGTGTTTCATCGTCATTAAGAAGGTCCAAATGATACAGTACACCTGAAGTGAAGCATCGGAATCTATAACTAGTGACACAGGAATGGTTCAATACATAGTCAGTAAGAAGAGTCAGTCTTCTTGTATTTAAGTCGGCATTGTGCCTTTTCTATTTAATTCCGAAGCAGTTTCAGTGTTTCATCGTCAATAAGAAGGTCCAAGGGATACAGTAAACCTGGAGGAAGCATCAGAATCTATAACTAGTGTCACAGGTATGGTTCAAATCATAGACAGTATGAAGAGTCAGACTTCTTGTACTTAAGTCGGCATTGTGTATTTTGTATTTAATTCCGATGCAATTTCTGTGTTTCATCGTCAATAAGAAGGTCAGATGGATACATTAACCCTGAAGTGAAGCATCGGAATCTATAACTAGTGTCACAGATATGGTTCGAAACATAGGCAGTAAGAAGAGTCAGTCTTCTCGTACTTATGTCGCCATTGTGCATTTTGTATTTAATTCCGATGCAATTTCTGTGTTTCATCGTCAATAAGAAGGTCAGAGGGATACAGTAAACCTGATGTGAAGCATCGGAATCTATAACTAGTGTCACAGGAAGGGTTCAAAACATAGGCAGTAAGAAGAGTCAGTCTTCTTTTACTTAAGTCTGCATTGTGCCTTTTCTATATAATTCAGATGCAATTTCTGTGTTTCATCGTCAATAAGAAGGTCAGAGGGATACAGTAAACATGAAGTGAAGCAACGGAATCTATAACTAGTGTCACAGGAATGGTTCAAAACATAGTCAGTAAGAAGAGTCAGTCTTTTTGTACTTAAGTCGGCATTGTGCCTTTTGTATTTATTTCAGATGTAATTTCTGTGTTTCATCGTCAATAAGAAGGACCAAATGATACAGTAAACCGGAGGTGAAGCATCGGAATCTATAACTGGTGTCACAGGAATGGTTCTAAACATATATAGTAAGAAGAGTCAGTCTTCTTGTACTTAAGTCGGCATTGTGCCTTTAGTATTTATTTCCGATGCAATTTCTGTGTTCCATTGTCAATAAGAAGGTCCAAGGGATTGAGCAAACCTGAAGTGAAGATTCGGAATCTATAACTAGTGTCACAGGAATGGTTCAAAACATAGCCAGTAAGAAGAGTCAACCTTCTTGTACTTAAGTCGGCTTTGTGCCTTTTGTATTTAATTCCGATGCAATATCTGTGTTTCATCGTCAATAAGAAGGTCCAAGGGATACAGTAAACCTGAAGTGAAGCATCGGAATCTATAACTAGTGACACAGGAATGGTTCAATACATAGTTAGTGAGAAGAGTGAGTCTCCTTGAACTTGAGTCGGCATTGTCCCTTTTCTATTCAATTTCGATGCAATTTCTGTGTTTCATCGTCAATAAGAAGGTCCAAGGGATACAGTAAACCTGGAGTGAAGCATCGGAATCTATAACTAGAGTCACAGGAATGGTTCAAAACATAGACAGTAAGAAGAGTCAGTCTTCTTGTACTTAAGTCGGCATTGTGCCTTTTCTATTTAATTCCGATAAAATTTGTTTGTTTCAACGTCAATGAGAAGGTCAGAGGGATACAGTAAACATGAACTGAAGCATCGGAAACAATAACTAGTGTCACAGGAATGGATCAAAACATAGTCAGTAACAAGAGTCAGTCTTCTTGTACCTACTTCAGCATTGTGCCTTATCTATTTAATTCCGATGCAATTTCTGTGTTTCATCGCCAATAAGAAGGTCCAAGGGATACAGTAAACCTGTAGTGAAGCAACGGAATCTATAACTAGTGTCACAGGAATGGTTCAAAACATAGTCAGTAACAAGAGTCAGTCTTCTTGTACCTACTTCGGCATTGTGCCTTATCTATTTAAATCCGATGCAATTTCGGTGTTTCATCGTCAATAAGAAGGTCAGAGGAATACAGTAAACCTGAAGTGAAGCATCGGAATCTATAACTAGTGTCACAGGAATGGTTCAATACATAGTCAGTGAGAAGAGTGAGTCTTCTTGTACTTAAGTCGGCATTGTGCCTTTTCTATTTAATTCCGATGCAACTTCTGTGTTCATCGTCAATAAGAAGGTCCAAGGGATACAGTAAACCTGGAGTGAAGCATCGGAATCTATAACTAGTGTCACAGGAATGGTTCAAAACATAGACAGTAAGAAGAGTCAGTCTTCTTGTACTTAAGTCGGCATTGTGCCTTTTCTATTTAAATGCGATGAAATTTGTTTGTTCCATCGTCAATATGAAGGTCAGAGGGATACAGTAAACATGAAGTGAAGCATCGGAATCTTTATCTAGTGTCACAGGAATGGTTCATAACATAGTCAGTAAGAAGAGTCAGTCTTCTTGTCCTTAAGTGCGCATTGTGCCTTTAGTATTTAATTCCGATGCAATTTCTGTGTATCATCGTCAATAAGAAGATCCAAGGGATACAGTAAACCTGAAGTGAAGCATCGGGAACTATAACTAGTGTCACAGGAATGGTTCAAAACATAGACAGTAAGAAGAGTCTGTCTTCATGTACTTATGTCGGCATTGTGCCTCTTGTATTTAATTCCGATGCAATTACTGTGCTTCATCGTCAATAAGAAGGTCCAAGGGATACAGTAAACCTGAAGTGAAGCAACAGAATCTATAACTAGTGTCACAGGAATGGTTCAAAACATAGTCAGTAACAAGAGTCAGTCTTCTTGTACCTACTTCGGCATTGTGCCTTATCTATTTAATTCCGATGCAATTTCGGTGTTTCATCGTCAATAAGAAGGCCAGAGGGATACAGTAAACCTGAAGTGAAGCATCGGAAATCTATAACTAGTGTCACAGGATTGGTTCAATACATAGTCAGTGAGAAGAGTGAGTCTTCTAGTACTTATGTCGGCATTGTGCCTTTTCTATTTAATTCCGATGCAATTTCTGTGTTCATCGTCAATAAGAAGCTCCAAGGGATACTGTAAACCTGGAGTGAAGCAGCGGAATCTATAACTAGTGTCACAGGAATGGTTCAAAACATAGACAGTAAGAAGAGTCTGTCTTAATGTACTTATGTCGGCATTGTGCCTTTTGTATTTAATTCCGATGCAATTTCTGTGTTTCATTGTCAATAAGAAGGTCCAAGGGATACAGTAAACCTGGAGTGAAGCATCGGAATCTATAACTAGTGTCACAGGAATGGTTCAAAACATAGACAGTAAGAAGAGTCTGTCTTCATGTACTTATGTCGGCATTGTGCATTTTGTATTTAATTCCGATGAAATTTCTGGGTTTCATCGTCAATACGAAGGTCCAAGGGATACAGTAAACCTGTAGTGAAGCATCGGAATCTGTAACTAGTGTCACAGGAATGGTTCAAAACATAGTCAGTAACAAGAGTCATTCTTCTTGTACCTACTTCGGCATTGTGCCTTATATATTTAACTCCGACGCAATTTCGGTGTCTCATCGTCAATAAGAAGGTCAGAGGGATACAGTAAACCTGAAGTGAAGCATCGGAATCTATAACTAGTGTCACAGGTATGGTTCAAATCATAGACTGTATGATGAATCAGACATCTTGTACTTAAGTCGGCATTGTGTCTTTTGTATTTAATTCCGATGCAATTTCTGTGTTTCATCGTCAATAAGATAGTCAGATGGATACAGTAACCCTGAAGTGAAGCATCGGAGTCTATAACTAGTGTCACAGAAATGGTTCAAAACATAGGCAGTAAGAAGAGTCAGTCTTCTTGTACTTAAGACGGCATTGTGCATTTTGTATTTAATTCCAATGCAATTTCTGTGTTTCATCGTCAATAAGAAGGTCAGAGGGATACAGCAAACCTGATGTGAAGCATCGGAATCTATAACTAGTGTCACAGGAAAGGTTCTAAACATAGACAGTAAGAAGAGTCAGCCTGCTTATACTTAAGTCGGCATTGTGCCTTTTGTATTTGATTCCGATGCAATTTCTGTGTTTCATCGTCAATAAGACGGTCCAAGGGATGCAGTACACCTGAAGCGAAGCATCGGAATCTATAACTAGTGTCACAGGAATGGTTCAAAGCACAGTCAGTAAGAAGAGTCAGTCTTCATATACTTATGTCGGCATTGTGCCTTTTGTATTTAATTCCGATGCAATTTCATTGTTTCATCGTCAATAAGAAGTTCCAAGGGAAACAGTAAACCTGAAGTGAAGCATCGGAATTTATAACTAGTGTCAATGGAATGGTTCAAACATATACAGTAGGAAGAGTCAGTCTTCTTGTACTTAAGTCGGCATTGTGCCTTTTGTATTTAATTCCGAGGCAATTCCTGTGTTTCATAGTCATTAAGAATGTCCAAGGGATACAGTAAACCTGAAGTGAAGCATCGGAATCTATAACTAGTGACACAGGAATGGTTCAATACATAGTTAGTGAGAAGAGTGAGTCTCCTTGAACTTGAGTCTGCATTGTCCCTTTTCTATTCAATTCCGATGCAATTTCTGTGTTTCATCGTCAATAAGAAGGTCCAAGGGATACAGTAAACCTGGAGTGAAGCATCGGAATCTATAACTAGAGTCACAGGAATTGTTCAAAACATAGACAGTAAGAAGAGTCAGTCTTCTTGTACTTAAGTCGGCATTGTGCCTTTTCTATTTAATTCCGATAAAATTTGTTTGTTTCAACGTCAATGAGAAGGTCAGAGGGATACAGTAAACATGAAGTGAAGCATCGGAAACAATAACTAGTGTCACAGGAATGGATCAAAACATAGTCAGTAACAAGAGTCAGTCTTCTTGTACCTACTTCGGCATTGTGCCTTATCTATTTAATTCCGATGCAATATCAGTGTTTCATCGTCGATAAGAAGGTCAGAGGGATACAGTAAACCTGAAGTGAAGCATCGGTATCTAAAACTAGTGTCACAGGAACGGTTCAAAACATAGAGAGTAAGAAGAGTCAGTCTTCTTGCACTTAAGTCGGCATTGTGCATTTTCTATTTCATTCCGATGCAATTTCTGTGTTTCATCGTCAATAAGAAGGTCCAAGGGATAGAGTAAACCTGGAGTGAAGCATCGGAATCTATAACTAGTGTCACAGGAATGGTTCAAAACATAGACAGTAAGAAGAGTCTGTCTTCATGTACTTATGTCGGCATTGTGCCTTTTGTATTTAATTCCGATGCAATTTCTGTGTTTCATCGTCAATAAGAAGGTCCAAGGGATACAGTAAACCTGTAGTGAAGCAACGGAATCTATAACTAGTGTCACAGGAATGGTTCAAAACATAGTCAGTAACAAGAGTCAGTCTTCTTGTACCTACTTCGGCATTGTGCCTTATCTATTTAAATCCGATGCAATTTCGGTGTTTCATCGTCAATAAGAAGGTCAGAGGAATACAGTAAACCTGAAGTGAAGCATCGGAATCTATAACTAGTGTCACAGGAATGGTTCAATACATAGTCAGTGAGAAGAGTGAGTCTTCTTGTACTTAAGTCGGCATTGTGCCTTTTCTATTTAATTCCGATGCAACTTCTGTGTTCATCGTCAATAAGAAGGTCCAAGGGATACAGTAAACCTGGAGTGAAGCATCGGAATCTATAACTAGTGTCACAGGAATGGTTCAAAAGATAGTCAGTAAGAAGAGTCAGTCTTCTTGTCCTTAAGTGCGCATTGTGCCTTTTGTATTTAATTCCGATGCAATTTCTGTGTATCATCGTCAATAAGAAGATCCAAGGGATACAGTAAACCTGAAGTGAAGCATCGGGAACTATAACTAGTGTCACAGGAATGGTTCAAAACATAGACAGTAAGAAGAGTCTGTCTTCATGTACTTATGTCGGCATTGTGCCTCTTGTATTTAATTCCGATGCAATTACTGTGCTTCATCGTCAATAAGAAGGTCCAAGGGATACAGTAAACCTGAAGTGAAGCAACAGAATCTATAACTAGTGTCACAGGAATGGTTCAAAACATAGTCAGTAACAAGAGTCAGTCTTCTTGTACCTACTTCGGCATTGTGCCTTATCTATTCAATTCCGATGCAATTTCGGTGTTTCATCGTCAATAAGAAGGCCAGAGGGATACAGTAAACCTGAAGTGAAGCATCGGAAATCTATAACTAGTGTCACAGGAATGGTTCAGTACATAGTCAGTGAGAAGAGTGAGTCTTCTAGTACTTATGTCGGCATTGTGCCTTTTCTATTTAATTCCGATGCAATTTCTGTGTTCATCGTCAATAAGAAGCTCCAAGGGATACTGAAACCTGGAGTGAAGCAGCGGAATCTATAACTAGTGTCACAGGAATGGTTCAAAACATAGACAGTAAGAAGAGTCTGTCTTAATGTACTTATGTCGGCATTGTGCCTTTTGTATTTAATTCCGATGCAATTTCTGTGTTTCATTGTCAATAAGAAGGTCCAAGGGATACAGTAAACCTGGAGTGAAGCATCGGAATCTATAACTAGTGTCACAGGAATGGTTCAAAACATAGACAGTAAAAAGAGTCTGTCTTCATGTACTTATGTCGGCATTGTGCATTTTGTATTTAATTCCGATGAAATTTCTGGGTTTCATCGTCAATACGAAGGTCCAAGGGATACAGTAAACCTGTAGTGAAGCATCGGAATCTATAACTAGTGTCACAGGAATGGTTCAAACCATAGTCAGTAAAAAGAGTCATTCTTCTTGTACCTACTTCGGCATTGTGCCTTATACATTTAACTCCGACGCAATTTCGGTGTCTCATCGTCAATAAGAAGGTCAGAGGGATACAGTAAACCTGAAGTGAAGCATCGGAATCTATAACTAGTGTCACAGGTATGGTTCAAATCATAGACAGTATGATGAATCAGACATCTTGTACTTAAGTCGGCATTGTGTCTTTTGTATTTAATTCCGATGCAATTTCTGTGTTTCATCGTCAATAAGATGGTCAGATGGATACAGTAACCCTGAAGTGAAGCATCGGAATCTATAACTAGTGTCACAGAAATGGTTCAAAACATAGGCAGTAAGAAGAGTCAGTCTTCTTGTACTTAAGACGGCATTGTGCATTTTGTATTTAATTCCAATGCAATTTCTGTGTTTCATCGTCAATAAGAAGGTCAGAGGGATACAGTAAACCTGATGTGAAGCATCGGAATCTATAACTAGTGTCACAGGAAAGGTTCTAAACATAGACAGTAAGAAGAGTCAGCCTTCTTATACTTAAGTCGGCATTGTGCCTTTTGTATTTAATTCCGATGCAATTTCTGTGTTTCATCGTCAATAAGACGGTCCAAGGGATGCAGTACACCTGAAGTGAAGCATCGGAATCTATAACTAGTGTCACAGGAATGGTTCAAAGCACAGTCAGTAAGAAGAGTCAGTATTCATATACTTATGTCGGCATTGTGCCTTTTGTATTTAATTCCGATGCAATTTCATTGTTTCATCGTCAATAAGAAGTTCCAAGGGAAACAGTAAACCTGAAGTGAAGCATCGGAATCTATAACTAGTGTCAATGGAATGGTTCAAACATATACAGTAGGAAGAGTCAGTCTTCTTGTACTTAAGTCGGCATTGTGCCTTTTGTATTTAATTCCGAGGCAGTTCCTGTGTTTCATAGTCATTAAGAATGTCCAAGGGATACAGTACACCTGAAGTGAAGCATCGGAATCTATAACTAGTGTCACAGGAATGGTTCAAAACATAGACAGTAAGAAGCGGCAGTCTGCTTGTACTTAAGTCGGCATTGTGCCTTTTGTATTCAATTCCGATGCAATATTTGTGTGTCATCGTCAATAAGAAGGTCAGAGGGTTACAGTAACCCAGAAGTGAAGCATCGGAATCTGTAACTAGTGTCACCTAAAATGGTTCGAAACATAGACAGTAAGAAGAGTCAGTCTTTTTGTACTTAAGTCGGCATTGTGAATTTTGTATTTAATTCCGATGCAATTTCTGTGTTTCATCGTCAATAAGAAGGTCCAAGGGATACAGTAAACCTGAAGTGAAGCATAGGAATCTATAATTAGTGTCACAGGAACGGTTCAAAGCATAGTCAGTAAGAAGAGTCAGTCTTCTTGTACTTAAGTCGGCATTGTGCCTTTTGTATTTAATTCCGATGCAATTTCAGTGTTTCATCGACAATAAAAAGGTCCAAGGGATACAGTAAACCTGAAGTGAAGCATCGGAATCTACAACTAGTGTCACAGGAATGGTTCAAAACATAGTCAGTAAGAAGAGTCAGTCTTCTTGTACTTAAGTCGGCATTATGCCTTTTTTATTTAATTCCGACGCTATTTCTGTGTTTCGTCGTCAATAAGAAGGTCGAAGTTATACAGTAAACCTGAAGTGAAGCATCGGAATCTATAACTAGCTTCAAAGGAATGGTTCAAAACATAAAGAGTAAGATGAGTCAGTCTTCTTGTACTTAAGTCGGCATTGTGTATTTTGTATTTAATTCCGATGCAATTTATGTGTTTCATCGTCAATAAGAATGTCCAAGGGATTCAGTAAACCTGAAGTGAAGCATCGGAATCTATAACTAGTGTCACAGAAATGGTTCATAACATAGACAGTTAGAAGAGTCAATCTTCTTGTACTTAAGTCGGCATTGTGCCTTTTCTATTCAATTCCGATGCAATTTCTGTGTTTCATCGTCAAAAAGAAGGTCAGAGGGATACAGTAAACCTGAAGTGAAGCATCGGAATCTATAACTAGTGTCACAGGAATGGTTCAAAACGTAGTCAGTAAGAAGTGTCAGTCTTTTTGTACTTAGGTCGGCATTGTGCCTTTTGTATTTATTTCCGATGTAATATCTGTGTTTCATCGTCAATATGAAAGTCCAAATGATACAGTAAACCTGAAGTGATGCATCGGAATCTATAACTAGTGTCACAGGAATGGTTCAAAACATAGAGAATAAGAAGCGTCAGTCTTCTTGTACTTAAGTCGGCATTGTGCCTTTTCTATTTAATTCCGACGCTATTTCTGTGTTTCGTCGTCAATAAGAAGGTACAAGATATACAGTAAACCTGAAGTGAAGCATCGGAATCCATAACTAGCTTTAGAGGAATGGTTCAAAACATAGAGAGTAAGATGAGTCAGCCTTCTTGTACTTAAGTCGGCATTGTGTATTTTGTATTTAATTCCGATGCAATTTATGTGTTTCATCGTCAATAAGAAGGTCCATGGGGTACAGTAAACCTGGAGTGAAGCATCGGAATCTATAACTAGTGTCACAGGAATGGTTCAAAGCATAGTCAGTAACAAGAGTCAGTCATCTTGTACCTAAGTCGGCATTGTGCCATTTCGATTTCATTCCGATGCATTTTCGGTGTTTCATCGTCAATAAGAAGGTCAGAGGGATACAGTAAACCTGAAGTGAAGCAAAGGAATCTAATACTAGTGTCACAGGAATGGTACAAAACGTAGACAGTAAGAAGAGTCTGTCTTTTTGCAATTAAGTCGGCATTATGCCTTTTCTATTTAATTCCGATGGAATTTCTGTGTTTCATCGTCAATAAGAAGGTCAGAGGGATACAGTAAACGTGAAGTGAAGCATCGGAATCAATAACTAGTGTCACAGGAATGGTTCAAAACATAGACAGTAAGAAGAGTCAGCCTGCTTGTACTTGAGTCGGCATTGTGCCTTTTGTATTAAATTCCGATGCAATTTCTGTGTTTCCTCGTCAATAAGAGGGTCCAAGGAATACAGTAAACCTGATGTGAAGCATCGGAATCTATAACTAGTGTCACAGGAATGGTTCATATCATAGACAGTTAGAAGAGTCAATCTTCTTGTACTTAAGTCGGCATTGTGCCTTTTCTATTCAATTCCGATGCAATTTCTGTGCTTCATCGTCAAAAAGAAGGTCAGAGGGATACAGTAAACGTGAAGTGAAGCATCGGAATCTATAACTAGTGTCACAGGAATGGTTCAAAACGTAGTCAGTAAGAAGAGTCAGTCTTTTTGTACTTAAGTCGGCATTGTGCCTTTTGTATTTATTTCCGATGTAATATCTGTGTTTCATCGTCAATATGAAGGTCCAAATGATACAGTAAACCTGAAGTGATGCATCGGAATCTATAACTAGTGTCACAGGAATGGTTCAAAACATAGACAATAAGAAGCGTCAGTCTTCTTGTACTTAAGTCGGCATTGTGCCTTTTGTATAATATTCCGATCCAATTTCTGTGTTTCATCGTCAATAAGCAGGTCAGATGGATACAGTAACCCTGAAGTGACGCATCGGAATCTATAACTAGTGTCACAGAAATGGTTCAAAACATAGGCAGTAAGAAGAGTCAGTCTTCTTGTACTTAAGTCGGCATTGTGCATTTTGTATTTAATTCCGATGCAATTTCTGTGTTTCATCGTGAACAAGGAGGTCAGAGGGATACAGTAAACCTGAAGTGAAGCATCGGAATCTATAACTAGTGTCACAGGGATGGTTTTAAACATAGACAGTAAGAAGAGTCAGTCTCCTTGTACTTAAGTCGGCATTGTGCCTTTTCTATATAATTCCGATACAATTTCTGTGCTTCATCGTCAATAAGAAGGTCAGAGGGATACAGTAAACCTGATGTGAAGCATCGGAATCTATAACTAGTGTCACAGGAATGGTTCAAAACATAGTCAGTAAGAAGAGTCAGTCTTTTTTGTACTTAAGTCGGCATTGTGCCTTTTGTATTTATTTCTGATGTACTTTCTGTGTTTCATCGTCAATAAGAAGGTCCAACTGATACAGTAAATCTGAAGTGAAGCATCGGAATCTATAACTAGTGTCACAGGAATGTTTCAAAACATAGTCAGTAAGATAAGTCAGTCGTCTTGTCCTTAAGTCGGCATGGCGCTTTTGGATCTAATTCTGATGCAATTTTTGTGTTTCATCGTCAATAAGAAGGTCCAAGGGATCCAGTAAACCTGGAGTGTACATCGGAATCTATAACTAGTGTCACAGGAATGGTTCAAAACATAGACAGTAAGAAGATACAGTCTTCTTGTACTTAAGTGGGCATTGTGCCTTTTGTATTTAATTCTGATGCAATTTCTGTGTTTCATCGTTAATAAGAAGGTCCACGGGATACAGTAAACCTGAAGTGAAGCATCGGAATCTATAACTAGTGTCACAGGAATGGTTCAAAACATAGACAGCAAGGAGAGTCAGTTTTCTTGTACTTAAGTCGGCAGTGTGCTTTTCTATTTAATTCCGATAAAATTTGTGTGTTTCATCGTCAATAAGAAGGTCAGAGGGATACAGTAAACATGAAGTGAAGCATCGGAATCTATAACTAGTGTCACAGGAATGGTTCAAATCATAGTCAGTAAGAAGAGTCAGTCATCTTGTTCTTAAGTGCGCATTGTGCCTTATGTATTTGATTCCGATGCAATTTCTGTCTATCATCCTCAATAAGAAGATCCAAGGGATACAGTTAACCTGAATTGTAGCATCGGAACCTATAACTAGTGTCACAGGAATGGTTCAAAACATAGACAGTAAGAAGAGTCAGTCTTCATGTACTTAAGTTGGCATTGTGTCTTTTGTATTTAATTCCGCTGCAATTTCATTGTTTCATCGTCAGTAAAATGTTCCAAGGGAAACAGTAAACCTGAAGTTGAGCATCGGAATCTATAACTAGTGTCAATGGAATGGTTCAAACATAGACAGTAGGAAGAGTCAGACTTCTTGTACTTAAGTCGGCATTGTGCCTTTTGTATTTAATTCCGAGGCAATTCCTGTGCTTCATCGTGATAAGAATGTCCAAGGGATACAGTAAACCTAAAGTGAAGCATCGGAATCTATAACTAGTGTCACAGGAACGGTTCAAAACATAGACAGTAAGAAGAGTCAGTCTTCTTGTACTTAACTTGGCATTGTGCTTTTGTATTCAATTCCGATGCAATTTCTGTGTTTCATCGTCAATAAGAAGGTCAGAGGGTTACTGTAACCCTTAAGTTAAGCATCGGAATCTGTAACTAGTGTCACAGAAATGGTTCAAAACATAGACAGTAAGAAGAGTCAGTCTTCTTGTACTTCAGTCGGCATTGTGGCTTTTGTATTTAATTCCGATTCAATTTCTGTGCTTCATCGTCAACAAGAAGGTCCAAGGGATACAGTAAAGCTGAAGTCAAGCATCGGAATCTGTAACTAGTGTTACGGGAAAGGTTTAAAACATAGGCAGTAAGAAGAGTCAGTCTTCTTGTCCTTAAGTCGACATTGTGCCGTTTGTATTTAATTCCGATGCAATTTCTGTGTTTCATCGTCAATTAGAAGGTCCAAGGGATACAGTAAACCTGAAGTGAAGCATCGGAATCTATAACTAGTGTCACAGAAATGGTTCAAAACATAGGCAGTAAGAAGAGTCAGTCTTCTTGTACTTAAGTCGGCATTGTGCATTTTGTAATTAATTCCGATGCAATTTCTGTGTTTCTGCGTCAATAAGGAGGTCAGAGGGATACTGTAAACTTGAAGTGAAGCATCGGAATCTATAACTAGTGTCACAGGAATGGTTCAAAACATTGACAGTAAGCAGAGTCAGTCTTCTTGTACTTAAGTCGGCATTGTGCCTTTTCTATATAATTCCGATGCAATTTCTGTGTTTCATCGTCAATAGGAAGGTCAGAGGGACACAGTAAACCTGAAGTGAAGCATCGGAATCCATAACTAGTGTCACAGGAATGGTTCAAAACATAGTCAGTAAGAAGAGTCAGTCTTTTTGTACTTATGTCGGCATTATGATTTTTGTATTTGTTTCAGATGTAATTTCTGTGTTTCATCGTCAATAAGAAGGTCCAAATGATACAGTAAACCTGAAGTGAAGCATCGGAATCTAGAACTAGTGTCACAGGAATGGTTCAAAACATAGACAGTAAGAAGAGTCAGGCATTTTGTACTTAAGTCGGCATTGTGCCTTTTGTATTTAATTCTGGTGCAATTTCTGTGTTTCATCGTCAATAAGAAGGTCAGAGGGGTACAGTAAACCTGAAGGGAATCATCGGAATCTATAACTAGTGTCACAGGAGTGTTTCAAAACATAGTCAGTAAGAAGAGTCAGTCTTCTTGTCCTTAAGTCGGCATTGTAACTTTTGAATTTAATTCCGAAGCTATTTTTGTGTTTCATCGTCAATAAGAAGGTCCAAGGGATACAGTAAACCTGCAGTGTACATCGGAATCTATAACTAGTGTCACAGGAATGGTTCAAATCATAGAAAGTAAGAAGATACAGTCTTCTTGTACTTATGTCGGCATTATGCCTTTTGTATTTAATGTCGATGCAATTTCTGTGTGTCATCGTCAATAAGAAGGTCCAAGGGATACAGAAAACTTGGAGTGTAGCATCAGAATCTGTAACTTTAGTCACAGGAATGGTTCAAATCATAGAGAGTAAGAAGAGTCAGTCTTCGTGTACCTAAGTCGGCATTGTGCCTTTTGTATTTAATTCCGATGCAATTTCTGTGTTTCATCGTCAATAAGAAGGTCCAAGGGATACAGTAGACCTGAAGTGAAGCATCGGAATCTATAACTAGTGTCACAGGAATGGTTCAAAGCATAGTCAGTAAGAAGAGTCAGTCTTCATGTACTTTTGCCGGCATTGTGCATTTTGTATTTAATTCCGATGCAATTTCTGTGCTTCATCGTCAATAAGAAGGTCCAAGGGAGACAGTAAACCTGTAGTGAAGCATCGGAATCTATAACTAGTGTCACAGGAATGGTTCAAATCATAGACAGTAAGAGGAGTCAGTCTTCTTGTACTTTAGTCGGCATTGTGCCTTTTCCATATAATTCCGATGCGAATTCTGTGTTTCATCGTTAATAAGAAGGTCAGAGGGATACAGGAAACCTAAAGTGAAGCATCGGAATCTATAATTAGTGTCACAGGAATGGTTCAAAACATAGTCAGTAAGAAGAGTCAGTCTTTATGTACTTAAGCCCGCATTGTGCCATTTGTATTTATTTCAGATGTAATTTCTGTGTTTCATCGTCAATAAGAAGGTCCAAATGATACAGTAAACCTGAAGTGAAGCATCGGAATCTATAACTAGTGTCACAGGAATGATTCAAAACATAGACAGTAAGAAGAGTCAGGCTTTTTGTACTTAAGTCGGCATTGTGCCTTTTGTATTTAATTCCGGTGCAATTTCTGTGTTTCATCGTCAATAAGAAGGCCAGAAGGATACAGTAAACCTGAAGTGAATCATCGGAATCTATAACTAGAGTCACAGGATTGTTTCAAAGCATAGTCTGCAAGAAGAGTCCGTCTTCTTGCTCTTAAGTCGGCATTGTGCCTTTTGTATTTAATTCCGATGCAATTTCTGTGTTTCATCGTCAATAAGAAGGTCCAAGGAATACAGTAAACCTGAAGTGAAGCATCGGAATCTATAACTAGCGTCACAGGAATGGTTCAATACATAGTCAGTGAGGAGAGTGAGTCTTCTTGTACTAAAGTCGGCATTGTGCCTTTTCTATTTAATTCCGATGCAATTTCTGTGTTTCATCGTCAATAAGAGGGTCCAAGGGATACAGTAAACCTGAAGTGAAGCATCGGAATCTATAACTAGTGTCACAGGAATGGTTCTAAGTATAGGCAGTTAGTAGAGTCAGTCATCTTGTCCTTAAGTCGGCATTGTGCCTTTTGTATTTAATTCCGATGCAATTTCTGTGTTTCATCGTCAATAGGAAGGTCCAAGGGATACAGTAAACCTGGAGTGAAGAATCATCATCTATAACTAGTGTCACAGGAAAGTTTCTAATCATAGACAGTAAGAAGAGTCAGCCTTCTTGTACTTAAGTTGGCATTGTGCCTTTTGTATTTAATTCTGATGCAATTTCTGTGTTTCATCCTCAATAAGAAGGTCCAAGGGATACGGTAAACCTGAAGTGAAGCAACGGAATCTATAACTAGTGTCACAGGAATGGTTCAAAACATAGACAGTAAGAAGAGTCAGTCTTCTTGTCCTTAAGTGGAAATTGTGCATTTTGTATTTAATTCCGATGCAATGTCTCTGTTTCATCGTCAACAAGAAGGTCCAAGGGATACAGTAAATCTGAAGTGAAGCATCGGAATCTGTAACTAGTGTCACAGGAATGGTTCAAAACACAGTCAGTAAGAAGAGTGAGTCTACTTGTCCTTAAGTCGGCAATGTGCCTTTTTTTTAAATTCCGGTTCAATTTCTGTGTTTCATCGTCAATAAGAAGGTCCAGGGGATACGGTAAACCTGGAGTGAAGCATCGGAATCTATAACTAGTGTCACAGGAATGGTTCAAAACATAGACAGTAAGAAGATACAGTCTTCTTGTACTTAAGTCAGCATTGTGACTTTTGTATTAAACTCCGATGCAATTTATGTGTTTCATCGTCAATAAGAAGGTCCAAGGGATACAGTAAACCTGAAGTGAAGCATCGGAATCCATAACTAGTACCACAGGAATGGTTCAGAACATAGACAGTAAGTAGAGTCGGTCTGCTTGTACTTAAGTCAGCATTGTGCCTTTTGTATTTAATTCCGATGCAATTTCTGTGTTTCATCGTCAATAAGAAGGTCTGAGGGTTACAGTAAACCTGAAGTGAAGCATCGGAATCTATAACTAGTATCACAGGAATGGTTCAAAACATAGACAGTAAGAAGAGTCAGTCTTCGTGTACTTAAGTCGGCATTGTGCCTTTTGTATTTACTTCCGATGCAATTTATGTGATTCATGGTGAATAAGAAGGTCAGAAGGATACAGTAACCCTGAAGTGAAGCATCGGAATCTATAACTAGTGTCACAGAAATGGTTCAAAACATGGTCAGTAAGAAGAGTCAGTCTTCTTGTACTTCAGTCGGCATTGTGCCTTTTGTATTTCATTCCGATGCAATTTCTGTGTTTCATCGTCAATAAGAAGGTCAGAGGAATACAGTAAACCTGAAGTGAAGCTTCGGAATCTATAACTGGTGTAACAGGAATGGTTCAAAACATAGACAGGAAGAAGAGTCAGTCTTCTTGTACTTGAGTCGGCACTGTGCCTTTTGTATTAAACTCCGATGCAATTTCTGTGTTTCATCGTCAATAAGGAGGTCCAAGGGATACAGTATACCTGGAGTGAAGCATCGGAATCTATAACTAGTTTTTAATGGAATTGTTTAAAACATAGACGGTAAGAAGAGTCAGTGTTCTTGTACTTAAGTCGGCATTGTGCCTTTCGTATTTAATTGCGGTGCAATTTCTGCGTTTCATCGTCAATACGAAGGTCAGAGCGATACAATAAACCTGAAGTGAAGCATCGGAATCTATAACTAGTGTCACAGGAATGGTTCAAAACATAGACAGTAAGAAGAGTCTGTCTTCATGTACTTATGTCGGCATTGTGCCTTTTCTATTTAATTGCGATGAAATTTGTTTGTTTCATCGTCAATATGAAGGTCA
Source organism: Schistocerca americana (assembly GCF_021461395.2). Classification (NCBI taxonomy): domain Eukaryota; kingdom Metazoa; phylum Arthropoda; class Insecta; order Orthoptera; family Acrididae; genus Schistocerca; species Schistocerca americana. The sequence goes on along the minus strand of NC_060121.1, from coordinate 10,721,029 downwards.
GAGGGATACAGTAAACATGAAGTGAAGCATCGGAATCTTTATCTAGTGTCACAGGAATGGTTCAAAACATAGTCAGTAAGAAGAGTCAGTCTTCTTGTCCTTAAGTGCGCATTGTGCCTTTTGTATTTAATTCCGATGCAATTTCTGTGTATCATCGTCAATAAGAAGATCCAAGGGATACAGTAAACCTGAAGTGAAGCATCGGAAACTATAACTAGTGCCACAGGAACGGTTCAAAACATAGACAGTAAGAAGAGTCTGTCTTCATGTACTTATGTCGGCATTGTGCCTCTTGTATTTAATTCCGATGCAATTACTGTGCTTCATCGTCAATAAGAAGGTCCAAGGGATACAGTAAACCTGAAGTGAAGCAACAGAATCTATAACTAGTGTCACAGGAATGGTTCAAAACATAGTCAGTAACAAGAGTCAGTCTTCTTGTACCTTCTTCGGCATTGTGCCTTATCTATTTAATTCCGATGCAATTTCGGTGTTTCATCGTCAATAAGAAGGCCAGAGGGATACAGTAAACCTGAAGTGAAGCATCGGAAATCTATAACTAGTGTCACAGGAATGGTTCAATACATAGTCAGTGAGGAGAGTGAGTCTTCTAGTACTTATGTCGGCATTGTGCATTTTGTATTTAATTCCGATGAAATTTCTGGGTTTCATCGTCAATACGAAGGTCCAAGGGATACAGTAAACCTGTAGTGAAGCATCGGAATCTATAACTAGTGTCACAGGAATGGTTCAAAACATAGTCAGTAATAAGAGTCATTCTTCTTGTACCTACTTCGGCATTGTGCCTTATATATTTAACTCCGATGCAATTTCGGTGTCTCATCGTCAATAAGAAGGGCAGAGGGATACAGTAAACCTGAAGTGAAGCATCGGAATCTATAACTAGTGTCACAGGTATGGTTCAAATCATAGACAGTATGATGAATCAGACTTCTTGTACTTAAGTCGGCATTGTGTCTTTTGTATTTAATTCCGATGCAATTTCTGTGTTTCATCGTCAATAAGATGGTCAGATGGATACAGTAACCCTGAAGTGAAGCATCGGAATCTAAACCTAGTGTCACAGGAATGGTTCAATACATAGTCAGTGAGGAGAGTGAGTCTTCTAGTACTTATGTCGGCATTGTGCCTTTTCTATTTAATTCCGATGAAATTTCTGGGTTTCATCGTCAATACGAAGGTCCAAGGGATACAGTAAACATGTAGTGAAGCATCGGAATCTATAACTAGTGTCACAGGAATGGTTCAAAACATAGTCAGTAACAAGAGTCATTCTTCTTGTACCTACTTCGGCATTGTGCCTTATATATTTAACTCCGATGCAATTTCGGTGTCTCATCGTCAATAAGAAGGGCAGAGGGATACAGTAAACCTGAAGTGAAGCATCGGAATCTATAACTAGTGTCACAGGTATGGTTCAAATCATAGACAGTATGATGAATCAGACTTCTTGTACTTAAGTCGGCATTGTGTCTTTTGTATTTAATTCCGATGCAATTTCTGTGTTTCATCGTCAATAAGATGGTCAGATGGATACAGTAACCCTGAAGTGAAGCATCGGAATCTATAACTAGTGTCACAGAAATGGTTAAAAACATAGGCAGTAAGAAGAGTCAGTCTTCTTGTACTTAAGTCGGCATTGTGCATTTTGTATTTAATTCCAATGCAATTTCTGTGTTTCATCGTCAATAAGAAGGTCAGAGGGATACAGTAAACCTGATGTGAAGCATCGGAATCTATAACTAGTGTCACAGGAAAGGTTCTAAACATAGACAGTAAGAAGAGTCAGCCTTCTTATACTTAAGTCGGCATTGTGCCTTTTGTATTTAATTCCGATGCAATTTCTGTGTTTCATCGTCAATAAGACGGTCCAAGGGATGCAGTACACCTGAAGTGAAGCATCGGAATCTATAACTAGTGTCACAGGAATGGTTCAAAGCATAGTCAGTAAGAAGAGTCAGTCTTCATATACTTATGTCGGCATTGTGCCTTTTGTATTTAATTCCGATGCAATTTCATTGTATCATCGTCAATAAGAAGTTCCAAGGGAAACAGTAAACCTGAAGTGAAGCATCGGAATCTATAACTAGTGTCAATGGAATGGTTCAAACATATACAGTAGGAAGAAACAGTCTTCTTGTACTTAAGTCGGCATTGTGCCTTTTGTATTTAATTCCGAGGCAATTCCTGTGTTTCATAGTCATTAAGAATGTCCAAGGGATACAGTAAACCTGAAGTGAAGCATCGGAATCTATAACTAGTGTCACAGGAATGGTTCAAAACATAGACAGTAAGAAGCGGCAGTCTGCTTGTACTTAAGTCGGCATTGTGCCTTTTGTATTCAATTCCGATGCAATATTTGTGTGTCATCGTCAATAAGAAGGTCAGAGGGTTACAGTAACCCAGAAGTGAAGCATCGGAATCTGTAACTAGTGTCACGGAAATGGTTCGAAACATAGACAGTAAGAAGAGTCAGTCTTTTTGTACTTAAGTCGGCATTGTGAATTTTGTATTTAATTCCGATGCAATTTCTGTGTTTCATCGTCAATAAGAAGGTCCAAGGGATTCAGTAAACCTGAAGTGAAGCATCGGAATCTATAACTAGTGTCACAGAAATGGTTCATAACATAGACAGTTAGAAGAGTCAATCTTCTTGTACTTAAGTCGGCATTGTGCCTTTTCTATTCAATTCCGATGCAATTTCTGTGTTTCATCGTCAAAAAGAAGGTCAGAGGGATACAGTAAACCTGAAGTGAAGCATCGGAATCTATAACTAGTGTCACAGGAATGGTTCAAAACGTAGTCAGTAAGAAGTGTCAGTCTTTTTGTACTTAGGTCGGCATTGTGCCTTTTGTATTTATTTCCGATGTAATATCTGTGTTTCATCGTAAATATGAAAGTCCAAATGATACAGTAAACCTGAAGTGATGCATCGGAATCTATAACTAGTGTCACAGGAATGGTTCAAAACATAGAGAATAAGAAGCGTCAGTCTTCTTGTATTTAAGTCGGCATTGTGCCTTTTGTATAAAATTCCGATGCAATTTCTGTGTATCATCGTCAATAAGCAGGTCAGATGGATACAGTAACCCTGAAGTGAAGCATCGGAATCTATAACTAGCGTCACAGAAATGGTTCAATACATAGGCAGTAAGAAGAGTCAGTCTTCTTGTACTTAAGTCGGCATTATGCCTTTTCTATTTAATTCCGGCGCTATTTCTGTGTTTCGTCGTCAATAAGAAGGTACAAGATATACAGTAAACCTGAAGTGAAGCATCGGAATCCATAACTAGCTTTAGAGGAATGGTTCAAAACATAGAGAGTAAGATGAGTCAGCCTTCTTGTACTTAAGTCGGCATTGTGTATTTTATATTTAATTCCGATGCAATTTATGTGTTTCATCGTCAATAAGAAGGTCCATGGGGTACAGTAAACCTGGAGTGAAGCATCGGAATCTATAACTAGTGTCACAGGAATGGTTCAAAGCATAGTCAGTAACAAGAGTCAGTCATCTTGTACCTAAGTCGGCATTGTGCCATTTCGATTTCATTCCGATGCATTTTCGGTGTTTCATCGTCAATAAGAAGGTCAGAGGGATACAGTAAACCTGAAGTGAAGCAAAGGAATCTAATACTAGTGTCACAGAAATGGTACAAAACGTAGACAGTAAGAAGAGTCTGTCTTTTTGCAATTAAGTCGGCATTATGCCTTTTCTATTTAATTCCGATGGAATTTCTGTGTTTCATCGTCAATAAGAAGGTCAGAGGGATACAGTAAACCTGAAGTGAAGCATCGTAATCTATAACTAATGTCACAGGAATGGTTCAAAGCATAGGCAGTAAGAAGAGTCAGCCTTCTTGTACTTAAGTCTGCATTGTGCATTTTGTATTTAATTCCGATGCAATTTCTGTGTTTCATCGTCAATAAGAAGGTCCAAGGGATACAGTAAAACTGAAGTGAAGCATCGGAATCTATAACTAGTGTCACAGGAATCGATCAAATCATAGACACTAAGAAGAGTCAGTCTTCATGTACTTACGTCGGCATTGTGCCTTTTGTATCTAATTCCGATGCAATTGCTGTGTTTCATCGTCAATAAGAACGTAAGAGGGATTCAGTAAACCTGAAGTGAAGCATCGGAATCTATAACTAGTGTCACAGAAATGGTTCAAAACATAGGCAGTAAGAAGAGTCAGTCTTCTTGTACTTAAGTCGGCATTGTTCATTTTGTATTTAATTCCGATGCCATTTCTGTGTTTCATCGTCAATAAGAAGGTCAGAGGGATACAGTAAACGTGAAGTGAAGCATCGGAATCTATAACTAGTGTCACAGGAATGGTTCAAAACACAGACAGTAAGAAGAGTCAGCCTGCTTGTAATTGAGTCGGCATTGTGTCTTTTGTATTAAATTCCGATGCAATTTCTGTGTTTCTTCGTCAATAAGAGGGTCCAAGGAATACAGTAAACCTGATGTGAAGCATCGGAATCTATAACTAGTGTCACAGGAATGGTTCATATCATAGACAGTTAGAAGAGTCAATCTTCTTGTACTTAAGTCGGCATTGTGCCTTTTCTATTCAATTCCGATGCAATTTCTGTGTTTCATCGTCAAAAAGAAGGTCAGAGGGATACAGTAAACGTGAAGTGAAGGATCGGAATCTATAACTAGTGTCACAGGAATGGTTCAAAACGTAGTCAGTAAGAAGAGTCAGTCTTTTTGTACTTAAGTCGGCATTGTGCCTTTTGTATTTATTTCCGATGTAATATCTGTGTTTCATCGTCAATATGAAGGTCCAAATGATACAGTAAACCTGAAGTGATGCATCGGAATCTATAACTAGTGTCACAGGAGTGGTTCAAAACATAGACAATAAGAAGCGTCAGTCTTCTTGTACTTAAGTCGGCATTGTGCCTTTTGTATAATATTCCGATGCAATTTCTGTGTTTCATCGTCAATAAGCAGGTCAGATGGATACAGTAACCCTGAAGTGAGGCATCGGAATCTATAACTAGTGTCACAGAAATGGTTCAAAACATAGGCAGTAAGAGGAGTCAGTCTTCTTGTACTTAAGTCGGCATTGTGCATTTTGTATTTAATTCCGATGCAATTTCTGTGTTTCATCGTGAACAAGGAGGTCAGAGGGATACAGTAAACCTGAAGTGAAGCATCGGAATCTATAACTAGTGTCACAGGGATGGTTTTAAACATAGACAGTAAGAAGAGTCAGTCTTCTTGTACTTAAGTCGGCAATGTGCCTTTTCTATATAATTCCGATACAATTTCTGTGCTTCATCGTCAATAAGAAGGTCAGAGGGATACAGTAAACCTGATGTGAAGCATCGGAATCTATAACTAGTGTCACAGGAATGGTTCAAATCATAGTCAGTAAGAAGAGTCAGTCTTTTTTGTACTTAAGTCGGCATTGTGCCTTTTGTATTTATTTCTGATGTACTTTCTGTGTTTCATCGTCAATAAGAAGGTCCAAATGATACAGTAAATCTGAAGTGAAGCATCGGAATATATAACTAGTGTCACAGGAAAGGTTCAAAACATAGACAGTAAGAAGAGTCAGTCTTTTTGTACTTAAGTCGGCATTGTGCCTTTTGTATTTTATTCCGGTGCAATTTCTGTGTTTCATCGTCAATAAGAAGGTCAGAGGGATACAGTAAACCTGAAGTGAATCATCAGAATCTATAACTAGTGTCACAGGAATGTTTCAAAACATAGTCAGTAAGATAAGTCAGTCGTCTTGTCCTTAAGTCGGCATTGTGCCTTTGGATCTAATTCTGATGCAATTTTTGTGTTTCATCGTCAATAAGAAGGTCCAAGGGATCCAGTAAACCTGGAGTGTACATCGGAATCTATAACTAGTGTCACAGGAATGGTTCAAAACATAGACAGTAAGAAGATACAGTCTTCTTGTACTTAAGTGGGCATTGTGCCTTTTGTATTTAATTCTGATGCAGTTTCTGTGTTTCATCGTTAATAAGAAGGTCCACGGGATACAGTAAACCTGAAGTGAAGCATCGGAATCTATAACTAGTGTCACAGGAATGGTTCAAAACATAGACAGTAAGGAGAGTCAGTTTTCTTGTACTTAAGTCGGCAGTGTGCTTTTCTATTTAATTCCGATAAAATTTGTGTGTTTCATCGTCAATAAGAAGGTCAGAGGGATGCAGTAAACATGAAGTGAAGCATCGGAATCTATAACTAGTGTCACAGGAATGGTTCAAATCATAGTCAGTAAGAAGAGTCAGTCATCTTGTTCTTAAGTGCGCATTGTGCCTTATGTATTTAATTCCGATGCAATTTCTGTCTATCATCCTCAATAAGAAGATCCAAGGGATACAGTAAACCTGAAGTGAAGCATCGGAACCTATAACTAGTGTCACAGGAATGGTTCAAAACATAGACAGTAAGAAGAGTCAGTCTACATGTACTTATGTCGGCATTGTGCCTTATGTATTTAATTCCGATGCAATTTCTGTGTTTCATCGTCAATAAGGAGGTACATGGGATACAGTAAACCTGAAGTGAATCAACGGAATCTATAACTAGTGTCACAGGAATGGTTCAAAACATAGTCAGCAACAAGAGTCAGTCTTCTTGTACCTAAGTCGGCATGGTGCCTTTTCTATTTAATTCCGATGCAATTTCTGTGTTTCATCGTCAATACGAAAGTCCAAGGGATACAGTAAACCTGAAGTGAAGCATCGGAATCTATAACTACTGTCACAGGAATGGTTCAAAACATAGACAGTAAGAAGAGTCAGTCTTCATGTACTTAAGTCGGCATTGTGCCTTTTGTATTTAATTCCGCTGCAATTTCATTGTTTCATCGTCAGTAAAAAGTTCCAAGGGAAACAGTAAACCTGAAGTTCAGCATCGGAATCTATAACTAGTGTCAATGGAATGGTTCAAACATAGACAGTAGGAAGAGTCAGACTTCTTGTACTTAAGTCGGCATTGTGCCTTTTGTATTTAATTCCGAGGCAATTCCTGTGTTTCATCGTGATAAGAATGTCCAAGGGATACAGTAAACCTAAAGTGAAGCATCGGAATCTATAACTAGTGTCACAGGAACGGTTCAAAACATAGACAGTAAGAAGAGTCAGTCTTCTTGTACTTAACTTGGCATTGTGCCTTTGTATTCAATTCCGATGCAATTTCTGTGTTTCATCGTCAATAAGAAGGTCATAGGGATACTGTAACCCTTAAGTTAAGCATCGGAATCTGTAACTAGTGTCACAGAAATAGTTCAAAACATAGACAGTAAGAAGAGTCAGTCTTCTTGTACTTCAGTCGGCATTGTGGCTTTTGTATTTAATTCCGATTCAATTTCTGTGCTTCATCGTCAATAAGAAGGTCCAAGGGATACAGTAAAGCTGAAGTCAAGCATCGGAATCTGTAACTAGTGTTACGGGAAAGGTTTAAAACATAGGCAGTAAGAAGAGTCAGTCTTCTTGTCCTTAAGTCGACATTGTGCCGTTTGTATTTAATTCCGATGCAATTTCTGTGTTTCATCGTCAATAAGAAGGTCCAAGGGATATAGTAAACCTGAAGTGAAGCATCGGAATCTATAACTAGTGTCACAGGAATGGTTCAAAACATAGACAGTAAGAAGAGTCAGGCATTTTGAACTTAAGTCGGCATTGTGCCTTTTGTATTTAATTCTGGTGCAATTTCTGTGTTTCATCGTCAATAAGAAGGTCAGAGGGGTACTGTAAACCTGAAGGGAATCATCGGAATCTATAACTAGTGTCACAGGAGTGTTTCAAAACATAGTCAGTAAGAAGAGTCAGTCTTCTTGTCCTTAAGTCGGCATTGTGACTTTTGAATTTAATTCCGAAGCTATTTTTGTGTTTCATCGTCAATAAGAAGGTCCAAGGGATACAGTAAACCTGGAGTGTACATCGGAATCTATAACTAGTGTCACAGGAATGGTTCAAATCATAGAAAGTAAGAAGATACAGTCTTCTTGTACTTATGTCGGCATTATGCCTTTTGTATTTAATGACGATGCAATTTCTGTGTGTCATCGTCAATAAGAAGGTCCAAGGGATTCAGTAAACCTGGAGTGTTCATCGGAATCTGTAACTAGTGTCACAGGAATGGTTCAAATCATAGAAAATAGGAAGATACAGTCTTCTTGTACTTATGTCGGCATTATGCCTTTTGTATTTAATGACGATGCAATTTCTGTGTGTCATCGTCAATAAGAAGGTCCAAGGGATACAGTAAACTTGGAGTGTAGCATCGGAATCTGTAACTTTAGTCACAGGAATGGTTCAAATCATAGACAGTAAGAAGAGTCAGTCTTCGTGTACCTAAGTCGGCATTGTGCCTTTTGTATTTAATTCCGATGCAATTTCTGTGTTTCATCGTCAATAAGAATGTCCAAGGGATACAGTAGACCTGAAGTGAAGCATCGGAATCTATAACTAGTGTCACAGGAATGGTTCAAAGCATAGTCAGTATGAAGAGTCAGTCTTCATGTACTTTTGCCGGCATTGTGTATTTTGTATTTAATTCCGATGCAATTTCTGTGCTTCATCGTCAATAAGAAGGTCCAAGGGAGACAGTAAACCTGTAGTGAAGCATCGGAATCTATAACTAGTGTCACAGGAATGGTTCAAATCATAGACAGTAAGAGGAGTCAGTCTTCTTGTACTTTAGTCGGCATTGTGCCTTTTCCATATAATTCCGATGCGAATTCTGTGTTTCATCGTTAATAAGAAGGTCAGAGGGATACAGGAAACCTAAAGTGAAGCATCGGAATCTATAATTAATGTCACAGGAATGGTTCAAAACATAGTCAGTAAGAAGAGTCAGTCTTTATGTACTTAAGTCCGCATTGTGCCATTTGTATTTATTTCAGATGTAATTTCTGTGTTTCATCGTCAATAAGAAGGTCCAAATGATACAGTAAACCTGAAGTGAAGCATCGGAATCTATAACTAGTGTCACAGGAATGATTCAAAACACAGACAGTAAGAAGAGTCAGGCTTTTTGTACTTAAGTCCTCATTGTGCCTTTTGTATTTAATTCCGGTGCAATTTCTGTGTTTCATCGTCAATAAGAAGGCCAGAAGGATACAGTAAACCTGAAGTGAATCATCGGAATCTATAACTAGAGTCACAGGATTGTTTCAAAGCATAGTCTGCAAGAAGAGTCCGTCTTCTTGCTCTTAAGTCGGCATTGTGCCTTTTGTATTTAATTCCGATGCAATTTCTGTGTTTCATCGTCACTAAGAATGTCCAAGGGATACAGTAGACCTGAAGTGAAGCATCGGAATCTATAACTAGTGTCACAGGAATGGTTCAAAGCATAGTCAGTATGAAGAGTCAGTCTTCATGTACTTTTGCCGGCATTGTGCATTTTGTATTTAATTCCGATGCAATTTCTGTGCTTCATCGTCAATAAGAAGGTCCAAGGGAGACAGTAAACCTGTAGTGAAGCATCGGAATCTATAACTAGTGTCACAGGAATGGTTCAAAACATAGTCAGTAAGAAGAGTCAGTCTTTTTTGTACTTAAGTCGGCATTGTGCCTTTTGTATTTATTTCTGATGTACTTTCTGTGTTTCATCGTCAATAAGAAGGTCCAAATGATACAGTAAATCTGAAGTGAAGCATCGGAATTTATAACTAGTGTCACAGGAATGGTTCAAAACATAGACAGTAAGAAGAGTCAGTCTTTTTGTACTTAAGTCGGCATTGTGCCTTTTGTATTTTATTCCGGTGCAATTTCTGTGTTTCATCGTCAATAAGAAGGTCAGAGGGATACAGTAAACCTGAAGTGAATCATCAGAATCTATAACTAGTGTCACAGGAATGTTTCAAAACATAGTCAGTAAGATAAGTCAGTCGTCTTGTCCTTAAGTCGGCATTGTGCCTTTGGATCTAATTCTGATGCAATTTTTGTGTTTCATCGTCAATAAGGAGGTCCAAGGGATCCAGTAAACCTGGAGTGTACATCGGAATCTATAACTAGTGTCACAGGAATGGTTCAAAACATAGACAGTAAGAAGATACAGTCTTCTTGTACTTAAGTGGGCATTGTGCCTTTTGTATTTAATTCTGATGCAGTTTCTGTGTTTCATCGTTAATAAGAAGGTCCACGGGATACAGTAAACCTGAAGTGAAGCATCGGAATCTATAACTAGTGTCACAGGTATGGTTCAAAACATAGACAGTAAGGAGAGTCAGTTTTCTTGTACTTAAGTCGGCAGTGTGCTTTTCTATTTAATTCCGATAAAATTTGTGTGTTTCATCGTCAATAAGAAGGTCAGAGGGATACAGTAAACATGAAGTGAAGCATCGGAATCTATAACTAGTGTCACAGGAATGGTTCAAATCACAGTCAGTAAGAAGAGTCAGTCATCTTGTTCTTAAGTGCGCATTGTGCCTTATGTATTTAATTCCGATGCAATTTCTGTCTATCATCCTCAATAAGAAGATCCAAGGGATACAGTAAACCTGAAGTGAAGCATCGGAACCTATAACTAGTGTCACGGGAATGGTTCAAAACATAGACAGTAAGAAGAGTCAGTCTTCATGTACTTATGTCGGCATTGTGCCTTATGTATTTAATTCCGATGCAATTTCTGTGTTTCATCGTCAATAAGGAGGTACATGGGATACAGTAAACCTGAAGTGAATCAACGGAATCTATAACTAGTGTCACAGGAATGGTTCAAAACATAGTCAGCAACAAGAGTCAGTCTTCTTGTACCTAAGTCGGCATGGTGCCTTTTCTATTTAATTCCGATGCAATTTCTGTGTTTCATCGTCAATACGAAAGTCCAAGGGATACAGTAAACCTGAAGTGAAGCATCGGAATCTATAACTACTGTCACAGGAATGGTTCAAAACATAGACAGTAAGAAGAGTCAGTCTTCATGTACTTAAGTCGGCATTGTGCCTTTTGTATTTAATTCCGCTGCAATTTCATTGTTTCATCGTCAGTAAAAAGTTACAAGGGAAACAGTAAACCTGAAGTTCAGCATCGGAATCTATAACTAGTGTCAATGGAATGGTTCAAACATAGACAGTAGGAAGAGTCAGACTTCTTGTACTTAAGTCGGCATTGTGCCTTTTGTATTTAATTCCGAGGCAATTCCTGTGTTTCATCGTGATAAGAATGTCCAAGGGATACAGTAAACCTAAAGTGAAGCATCGGAATCTATAACTAGTGTCACAGGAACGGTTCAAAACATAGACAGTAAGAAGAGTCAGTCTTCTTGTACTTAACTCTGCATTGTGCTTTTGTATTCAATTCCGATGCAATTTCTGTGTTTCATCGTCAATAAGAAGGTCAGAGGGTTACTGTAACCCTTAAGTTAAGCATCGGAATCTGTAACTAGTGTCACAGAAATGGTTCAAAACATAGACAGTAGGAAGAGTCAGTCTTCTTGTACTTCAGTCGGCATTGTGGCTTTTGTATTTAATTCCGATTCAATTTCTGTGCTTCATCGACAATAAGAAGGTCCAAGGGATACAGTAAAGCTGAAGTCAAGCATCGGAATCTGTAACTAGTGTTACGGGAAAGGTTTAAAACATAGGCAGTAAGAAGAGTCAGTCTTCTTGTCCTTAAGTCGACATTGTGCCGTTTGTATTTAATTCCGATGCAATTTCTGTGTTTCATCGTCAATAAGAAGGTCCAAGGGATACAGTAAACCTGAAGTGAAGCATCGGAATCTATAACTAGTGTCACAGAAATGGTTCAAAACATAGGCAGTAAGAAGAGTCAGTCTTCTTGTACTTAAGTCGGCATTGTGCATTTTGTAATTAATTCCGATGCAATTTCTGTGTTTCTGCGTCAATAAGGAGGTCAGAGCGATACTGTAAACTTGAAGTGAAGCATCGGAATCTATAACTAGTGTCACAGGAATGGTTGAAAACATTGAGAGTAAGCAGAATCAGTCTTCTTGTACTTAAGTCGGCATTGTGCCTTTTCTATATAATTCCGATACAATTTCTGTATTTCATCGTCAATAGGAAGGTCAGAGGGACACAGTAAACCTGAAGTGAAGCATCGGAATCCATAACTAGTGTCACAGGAATGGTTCAAAACATAGTCAGTAAGAAGAGTCAGTCTTTTTGTACTTATGTCGGCATTATGATTTTTGTATTTGTTTCAGATGTAATTTCTGTGTTTCATCGTCGATAAGAAGGTCCAAATGATACAGTAAACCTGAATTGAAGCATCGGAATCTATAACTAGTGTCACAGGAATGGTTCAAAACATAGACAGTAAGAAGAGTCAGGCATTTTGTACTTAAGTCGGCATTGTGCCTTTTGTATATAATTCTGGTGCAATTTCTGTGTTTCATCGTCAATAAGAAGGTCAAAGGGGTACAGTAAACCTGAAGGGAATCATCAGAATCTATAACTAGTGTCACAGGAGTGTTTCAAAACATAGTCAGTAAGAAGAGTCAGTCTTCTTGTCCTTAAGTCGGCATTGTGACTTTTGAATTTAATTCCGAAGCTATTTTTGTGTTTCATCGTCAATAAGAAGGTCCAAGGGATACAGTAAACCTGGAGTGTACATCGGAATCTATAACTAGTGTCACAGGAATGGTTCAAATCATAGAAAGTAAGAAGATACAGTCTTCTTGTACTTATGTCGGCATTATGCCTTTTGTATTTAATGACGATGCAATTTCTGTGTGTCATCGTCAATAAGAAGGTCCAAGGGATACAGTAAACTTGGAGTGTAGCATCGGAATCTGTAACTTTAGTCACAGGAATGGTTCAAACCATAGACAGTAAGAAGAGTCAGTCTTCGTGTACCTAAGTCGGCATTGTGCCTTTTGTATTTAATTCCGATGCAATTTCTGTGTTTCATCGTCAATAAGAATGTCCAAGGGATGCAGTAGACCTGAAGTGAAGCATCGGAATCTATAACTAGTGTCACAGGAATGGTTCAAAGCATAGTCAGTATGAAGAGTCCGTCTTCATGTACTTTTGCCGGCATTGTGCATTATGTCTTTAATTCCGATGCAATTTCTGTGCTTCATCGTCAATAAGAAGGTCCAAGGGAGACAGTAAACCTGTAGTGAAGCATCGAAATCTATAACTAGTGTCACAGGAATGGTTCAAATCATAGACAGTAAGAGGAGTCAGTCTTCTTGTACTTTAGTCGGCATTGTGCCTTTTCCATATAATTCCGATGCGAATTCTGTGTTTCATCGTTAATAAGAAGGTCAGAGGGATACAGGAAACCTAAAGTGAAGCATTGGAATCTATAATTAGTGTCACAGGAATGGTTCAAAACATAGTCAGTAAGAAGAGTCAGTCTTTATGTACTTAAGTCCACATTGTGCCATTTGTATTTATTTCAGATGTAATTTCTGTGTTTCATCGTCAATAAGAAGGTCCAAATGATACAGTAAACCTGAAGTGAAGCATCGGAATCTATAACTAGTGTCACAGGAATGATTCAAAACATAGACAGTAAGAAGAGTCAGGCTTTTTGTACTTAAGTCGGCATTGTGCCTTTTCTATTTAATTCCGATGCAATTTCTGTGTTTCATCGTCAATAAGAGGGTCCAAGGGATACAGTAAACCTGAAGTGAAGCATCGGAATCTATAACAAGTGTCACAGGAATGGTTCTAAGTATAGGCAGTTAGTAGAGTCAGTCATCTTGTCCTTAAGTCGGCATTGTGCCTTTTGTATTTAATTCCGATGCAATTTCTTTGTTTCATCGTCAATAGGAAGGTCCAAGGGATACAGTAAACCTGGAGTGAAGCATCATCATCTATAACTAGTGTCACAGGAAAGTTTCTAAACATAGACAGTAAGAAGAGTCAGCCTTCTTGTACTTATGTTGGCACTGTGCCTTTTGTATTTAATTCTGATGCAATTTCTGTGTTTCATCCTCAATAAGAAGGTCCAAGGGATACGGTAAACCTGAAGTGAAGCAACGGAATCTATAACTAGTGTCACAGGAATGGTTCAAAACATAGACAGTAAGAAGAGTCAGTCTTCTGGTCCTTAAGTGGAAATTGTGCATTTTGTATTTAATTCCGATGCAATGTCTCTGTTTCATCGTCAACAGGAAGGTCCAAGGGATACAGTAAATCTGAAGTGAAGCATCGGAATCTGTAACTAGTGTCACAGGAATGGTTCAAAACACAGTCAGTAAGAAGAGTCGGTCTTCATGTACTTAAGTCGGCATTGGGGTTTTGTATTTAAATCCGGTGCAATTTCTGTGTTTCATCGGCAATAAGAAGGTCAGAGGGATACAGTAACCCTGAAGTGAAGCATCGGAATCTATAACTAGTGTCACAGAAATGGTTCAAGCATGGTCAGTAAGAAGAGTCAGTCTTCTTGTACTTCAGTCGGCATTGTGCCTTTTGTATTTCATTCCGATGCAATTTCTGTGTTTCATCGTCAATAAGAAGGTCAGAGGAATACAGTAAACCTGAAGTGAAGCTTCGGAATCTATAACTGGTGTCACAGGAATGGTTCAAAACATAGACAGGAAGAAGAGTCAGTCTTCTTGTAGTTGAGTCGGCACTGTGCCTTTTGTATTAAACTCCGATGCAATTTCTGTGTTTCATCGTCAATAAGGAGGTCCAAGGGATACAGTATACCTGGAGTGAAGCATCGGAATCTATAACTAGTTTTTAATGGAATGGTTTAAAACATAGACGGTAAGAAGAGTCAGTGTTCTTGTACTTAAGTCGGCATTGTGCCTTTCGTATTTAATTGCGGTGCAATTTCTGCGTTTCATCGTCAATACGAAGGTCAGAGCGATACAATAAACCTGAAGTGAAGCATCGGAATCTATAACTAGTGCAACAGGAATGGTTCAAAACATAGTCAGTAAGAAGAGTCAGTCATCTTGTCCTTAAGTCATCCTTACGCCTTTTGTATTTAATTCCGATGCAATTTTTGTGTTTCATCGTCAATAAGGAGGTCCAAGGTATACAGTAAACCTGGAGTGAGGCATCGGCATCTATAACTAGTGTCACAGGAATGGTTCAATACATAGACAGTACTTAAGTCGGCATTGTGCCTTTTGTATTTAATTCCGAAGCAATATCTGAGTTTCATCGTCAACAAGAAGGTCCAAGGTATACAGTAAACCTGAAGTGAAGCATCGGAATCTATAACTAGTGTCACAGGAATGGTTAAAAACATAGTCAGTAAGAACAGTCGATCTTCTTGTACTTAAGTCGGCATTGTGCCTTTTGTATTTAATTCCGATGCAATTTCTGTGTTTCATCGTCAATAAGCAGGACAGATTAATACAGTAACCCTGAAGTGAAGCATCGTAATCTATAAGTAGTGTCACAGAAATGATTCAAAACATATGCAGTAAGAAGAGTCAGTCTTCTTGTACATAAGTCGCCATTGTGCATTTTGTATTTAATTCCGATGCAATTGCTGTGTTTCATCGTCAATAAGGAGGTCAGAGGGACACAGTAAACCTGAAGTGGAGCATCGGAATCTATAACTAGTGTCACAGGAATGTTTCAAAACATAGTTAGTATGAAGAGTCAGTCTCCTTGTCCATAAGTCGGCATTGTGCCTTTTGTATTTAATTCCGATGCAATTTCTGTGTTACATCGTCAATAAGAAGGTCCAAGGGATACAGTAGACCTGAAGTGAAGCATCGGAATCTATAACTAGTGTCACAGGAATGTTTCAAAACATAGTCAGTAAGAAGAGTCAGTCTTCATGTACTTATGTCGGCATTGTGCCTTTTGTATTTAATTCCGATGCAATTTCTGTGTTTCATCGTCAATAAGAAGGTCCAAGGGATAAAGTGAACCTGAAGTGAAGCATCGGAATCTAAAACTAGTGTCACAGGAATGGTTCAAAACATAGACTGTAAGAAGAGGCAGTCTTTTTGTACTTAAGTCGGCATTGTGCCTTTTGTATTTAATTCCGATGCAATTTCTGTGTTTCATCGTCAATAAGAAGGTCAGAGGGATACAGTAAACCTGAAGTGAATCATCGGAATCTACAACTAGTGTCACATAATGTTTCAAAACATAGACAGTAAGAAGAGTCAGTCTTCGTGTACCTAAGTCGGCATTGTGCCTTTTGTATTTAATTCCGATGCAATTTCTGTGTTTCATCGTCAATAAGAAGGTCCAAGGGAGACAGTAAACGTATAGTGAAGCATCGGAATTTATAACTAGGGTCAAAGGAATGGTTCAAAACATAGACAGTAAGAAGAGTCAGTCTTCTTGTACTTAAGTCGGCATTGTTCCTTTTCTATATAATTCCGATGCAAATTCTGTGTTTCATCGTTAATAAGAAGGTCAGATATATACAGCAAACCTGAAGTGAAGCATCGGATTCTGTAATTAGTGTCACAGGCATGGTTCAAAACATAGTCAGTAAGAAGAGTCAGTCTTTTTGTACTTAAGTCGGCGTTGTGCCATTTGTATTCATTTCAGATGTAATTTCTGTGTTTCATCGTCAATAAGAAGGTCCAAATGATACAGTACACCTGAAGTGAAGCATCGGAATCTATAACTAGTGTCACAGGAATGGTTCGATGCATAGTCAGTGAGGAGATTGAGTCTTCTTGTACTAAAGTCGGCATTGTGCCTTTTTTATTTAATTCCGATGCAATTTCTGTGTTTCATCGTCTATAAGAAGGTTGAAGGGATACAGTAAACCTGAAGTGAAGCATCGGAATCTATAACTAGTGTCACAGGAATAGTTCTAAGTATAGGCAGTTAGAAGAGTCAGTCATCTTGTCCTTAAGTCGGCATTGTGCCTTTTGTATTTAGTTCCGATGCGATTTCTGCGTTTCATCGTCAATAAGAAGGTTCAAGGGATACAGTAAACCTGAAGTGAAGCATCGGAATCTATAACTAGTGTCACAGGAATGGTTCAAAACATAGAGAGTATGAAGAGTCAGGCTTTTTGTACTTAAGTCGGCATTGTGCCTTTTGTATTTAATTCCGGTGCAATTTCTGTGTTTCATCGTCAATAAGAAGGCCAGAGTTATACAGTTAACCTGAAGTGAATCGTCGGAATCTATAACTAGTGTCACAGGATTGTTTCAAAACATAGTCAGTAAGTGGAGTCAGTCTTCTTGTCCTTAAGTCGGCATTGTGCCTTTTGTATTTAATTCCGATGCAATTTCTGTGTTTCATCGTCAATAAGAAGGTCAGAGGGATACAGTAAACCTGAAGTGAATCATCGGAATCTACAACTAGTGTCACATAATGTTTCAAAACATAGACAGTAAGAAGAGTCAGTCTTCGTGTACCTAAGTCGGCATTGTGCCTTTTGTATTTAATTCCGATGCAATTTCTGTGTTTCATCGTCAATAAGAAGGTCCAAGGGAGACAGTAAACGTATAGTGAAGCATCGGAATTTATAACTAGGGTCAAAGGAATGGTTCAAAACATAGACAGTAAGAAGAGTCAGTCTTCTTGTACTTAAGTCGGCATTGTTCCTTTTCTATATAATTCCGATGCAAATTCTGTGTTTCATCGTTAATAAGAAGGTCAGATATATACAGCAAACCTGAAGTGAAGCATCGGAATCTGTAATTAGTGTCACAGGAATGGTTCAAAACATAGTCAGTAAGAAGAGTCAGTCTTTTTGTACTTAAGTCGGCGTTGTGCCATTTGTATTCATTTCAGATGTAATTTCTGCGTTTCATCGTCAATAAGAAGGTTCAAGGGATACAGTAAACCTGAAGTGGAGCATCGGAATCTATAACTAGTGTCACAGGAATGTTTCAAAACATAGTTAGTATGAAGAGTCAGTCTCCTTGTCCATAAGTCGGCATTGTGCCTTTTGTATTTAATTCCGATGCAATTTCTGTGTTACATCGTCAATAAGAAGGTCCAAGGGATACAGTAGACCTGAAGTGAAGCATCGGAATCTATAACTAGTGTCACAGGAATGGCTAAATCTTAGTCAGTAAGAAGAGTCAGTCTTCATGTACTTATGTCGGCATTGTGCCTTTTGTATTTAATTCCGATGCAATTTCTGTGTTTCATCGTCAATAAGAAGGTCCAAGGGATAAAGTGAACCTGAAGTGAAGCATCGGAATCTAAAACTAGTGTCACAGGAATGGTTCAAAACATAGACTGTAAGAAGAGGCAGTCTTCTTGTACTTAAGTCGGCGTTGTGCCATTTGTATTCATTTCAGATGTAATTTCTGTGTTTCATCGTCAATAAGAAGGTCCAAATGATACAGTACACCTGAAGTGAAGCATCGGAATCTATAACTAGTGTCACATTAATGGTTCAATACATAGTCAGTGAGGAGATTGAGTCTTCTTGTACTTAAGTCGGCATTGTGCCTTTTTTATTTAATTCCGATGCAATTTCTGTGTTTCATCGTCTATAAGAAGGTTGAAGGGATACAGTAAACCTGAAGTGAAGCATCGGAATCTATAACTAGTGTCACAGGAATAGTTCTAAGTATAGGCAGTTAGAAGAGTCAGTCATCTTGTCCTTAAGTCGGCATTGTGCCTTTTGTATTTAGTTCCGATGCGATATCTGCGTTTCATCGTCAATAAGAAGGTTCAAGGGATACAGTAAACCTGAAGTGAAGCATCGGAATCTATAACTAGTGTCACAGGAATGGTTCAAAACATAGAGAGTATGAAGAGTCAGGCTTTTTGTACTTAAGTCGGCATCGTGCCTTTTGTATTTAATTCCGGTGCAATTTCTGTGTTTCATCGTCAATAAGAAGGCCAGAGTTATACAGTTAACCTGAAGTGAATCGTCGGAATCTATAACTAGTGTCACAGGATTGTTTCAAAACATAGTCAGTAAGTAGAGTCAGTCTTCTTGTCCTTAAGTCGGCATTGTGCCTTTTGTATTTAATTCCGATGCAATTTTTGTGTTTCATCGTCAATAAGAAGGTCCAAGGGATACAGTAAACCTGGAGTGTACATCGGAATCTAAAACTAGTGTCACAGGAATGGTTCAAAACATAGACAGTAAGAAGAGTCAGTTTTCTTGTACTTAAGTCAGCATTGTGCCTTTTGTATTTAATTCCGTTGCAATTTCTGTGTTTCATCGTCAATAAGAGGGTCCAAGGGATACAGTAAACCTGAAGTGAAGCATCGGAATCTATAACTAGTGTCACAGGAATGGTTCAATACACAGTCAGTGAGGAGATTGAGTCTTCTTGTACTTAAGTCGGCATTGTGCCTTTTTTATTTAATTCCGATGCAATTTCTGTGTTTCATCGTCTATAAGAAGGTTGAAGGGATACAGTAAACCTGAAGTGAAACATCGGAATCTATAACTAGTGTCACAGGAATGGTTCTAAGTATAGGCAGTTAGAAGAGTCAGTCATCTTGTCCTTAAGTCGGCATTGTGCCTTTTGTATTTAATTCCGATGCGATTTCTGTGTTTCATCGTCAATAAGAAGGTTCAAGGGATACAGTAAACCTGAAGTGAAGCATCGGAATCTATAACTAGTGTCACAGGAATGGTTCTAAGTATAGGCAGTTAGAAGAGTCAGTCATCTTGTCCTTAAGTCGGCATTGTGCCTTTTGTATTTAATTCCGATGCAATTTCTGTGTTTCATCGTCAATAAGAAGGTCCAAGGGATACAGTAAACCTGGAGTGAAGCATCATAATCTATAACTAGTATCACAGGAATGGTTCAAAACATAGACAGTAAGAAGAGTCAACCTTCTTGTACTTAAGTCAGCATTGTGCCTTTTGTATTTAATTCCGATGCAATTTCTGTGTTTCATCGTGAATAAGAAGGTCTGAGGGAAACAGTAAACCTGAAGTGACGCATCGGAATCTATAACTAGTATCACAGGAATGGTTCAAAACATAGACAGTAAGAAGAGTCAGTCTTCGTGTACTTAAGTCGGCATTGTGCCTTTTGTATTTACTTCCGATGCAATTTATGTGATTCATGGTGAATAAGAAGGTCAGAGGGATACAGTAACCCTGAAGTGAAGCATCGGAATCTATAACTAGTGTCACAGAAATGGTTCAAAACATGGTCAGTAAGAAGAGTCAGTCTTCTTGTACTTCAGTCGGCATTGTGCCTTTTGTATTTCATTCCGATGCAATTTCTGTGTTTCATCGTCAATAAGAAGGTCAGAGGAATACAGTAAACCTGAAGTGAAGCTTCGGAATCTATAACTGGTGTCACAGGAATGGTTCAAAACATAGACAGGAAGAAGAGTCAGTCTTCTTGTACTTGAGTCGGCACTGTGCCTTTTGTATTAAACTCCGATGCAATTTCTGTGTTTCATCGTCAATAAGGAGGTCCAAGGGATACAGTATACCTGGAGTGAAGCATCGGAATCTATAACTAGTTTTTAATGGAATGGTTTAAAACATAGACGGTAAGAAGAGTCAGTGTTCTTGTACTTAAGTCGGCATTGTGCCTTTCGTATTTAATTGCGGTGCAATTTCTGCGTTTCATCGTCAATACGAAGGTCAGAGCGATACAATAAACCTGAAGTGAAGCATCGGAATCTATAACTAGTGCAACAGGAATGGTTCAAAACATAGTCAGTAAGAAGAGTCAGTCATCTTGTCCTTAAGTCATCCTTACGCCTTTTGTATTTAATTCCGATGCAATTTTTGTGTTTCATCGTCAATAAGGAGGTCCAAGGTATACAGTAAACCTGGAGTGAAGCATCGGCATCTATAACTAGTGTCTCAGGAATGGTTCAATACATAGACAGTACTTAAGTCGGCATTGTGCCTTTTGTATTTAATTCCGAAGCAATTTCTGTGTTTCATCGTCAACAAGAAGGTCCAAGGTATACAGTAAACCTGAAGTGAAGCATCGGAATCTATAACTAGTGTTACAGGAATGGTTCAAAACATAGTCAGTAAAAACAGTCGATCTTCTTGTACTTAAGTCAGCATTGTGCCTTTTGTATTTAATTCCGATGCAATTTCTGTGTTTCATCGTCAATAAGCAGGACAGATTAATACAGTAACCCTGAAGTGAAGCATCGTAATCTATAAGTAGTGTCACAGAAATGATTCAAAACATATGCAGTAAGAAGAGTCAGTCTTCTTGTACATAAGTCGCCATTGTGCATTTTGTATTTAATTCCGATGCAATTGCTGTGTTTCATCGTCAATAAGGGGTTCAGAGGGATACAGTAAACCTGAAGTGAAGCATCGGAATCTATAACTAGTGTCACAGGAATGTTTCAAAACATAGTTAGTATGAAGAGTCAGTCTCCTTGTCCATAAGTCGGCATTGTGCCTTTTGTATTTAATTCCGATGCAATTTCTGTGTTACATCGTCAATAAGAAGGTCCAAGGGATACAGTAGACCTGAAGTGAAGCATCGGAATCTATAACTAGTGTCACAGGAATGGCTAAAACTTAGTCAGTAAGAAGAGTCAGTCTTCATGTACTTATGTCGGCATTGTGCCTTTTGTATTTAATTCCGATGCAATTTCTGTGTTTCATCGTCAATAAGAAGGTCCAAGGGATACAGTGAACCTGAAGTGAAGCATCGGAATCTAAAACTAGTGTCACAGGAATGGTTCAAAACATAGACTGTAAGAGGAGTCAGTCTTTTTGTACTTAAGTCGGCATTGTGCCTTTTGTATTTAATTCCGTTGCAATTTCTGTGTTTCATCGTCAATAAGAAGGTCAGAGGGATACAGTAAACCTGAAGTGAATCATCGGAATCTACAACTAGTGTCACATAATGTTTCAAAACATAGACAGTAAGAAGAGTCAGTCTTCGTGTACCTAAGTCGGCATTGTGCCTTTTGTATTTAATTCCGATGCAATTTCTGTGTTTCATCGTCAATAAGAAGGTCCAAGGGAGACAGTAAACCCATAGTGAAGCATCGGAATTTATAACTAGGGTCAAAGGAATGGTTCAAAACATAGACAGTAAGAAGAGTCAGTCTTCTTGTACTTAAGTCGGCATTGTTCCTTTTCTATATAATTCCGACGCAAATTCTGTGTTTCATCGTTAATAAGAAGGTCAGAGGGATACAGCAAACCTGAAGTGAAGCATCGGAATCTGTAATTAGTGTCACAGGAATGGTTCAAAACATAGTCAGTAAGAAGAGTCAGTCTTTTTGTACTTAAATCGGCGTTGTGCCATTTGTATTCATTTCGGTTGTAATTTCTGTGTTTCATCGTCAATAAGAAGGTCCAAATGATACAGTACACCTGAAGTGACGCATCGGAATCTATAACTAGTGTCACAGGATTGTTTCAAAACTTAGTCAGTAAGTAGAGTCAGTCTTCATGTCCTTAAGTCGGCATTGTGCCTTTTGTATTTAATTCCGATGCAATTTCTGTGTTTCATCGTCAATAAGAAGGCCAGAGTTATACAGTTAACCTGAAGTGAATCATCGGAATCTATAACTAGTGTCACAGGATTGTTTCAAAACTTAGTCAGTAAGTAGAGTCAGTCTTCATGTCCTTAAGTCGGCATTGTGCCTTTTGTATTTAATTCCGATGCAATTTTTGTGTTTCATCGTCAATAAGAAGGTCCAAGGGATACAGTAAACCTGGAGTGTACATCGGAATCTAAAACTAGTGTCACAGGAATGGTTCAAAACATAGACAGTAAGAAGAGTCAGTTTTTCTTGTACTTAAGTCAGCATTGTGCCTTTTGTATTTAATTCCGATGCAATTTCTGTGTTTCATCGTCAATAAGAGGGTCCAAGGGATACAGTAAACCTGAAGTGAAGCATCGGAATCTATAACTAGTGTCACAGGAATGGTTCAATACATAGTCAGTGAGGAGATTGAGTCTTCTTGTACTTAAGTCGGCATTGTGCCTTTTTTATTTAATTCCGATGCAATTTCTGTGTTTCATCGTCTATAAGAAGGCTGAAGGGATACAGTAAACCTGAAGTGAAGCATCGGAATCTATAACTAGTGTCACAGGAATGGTTCAAAACATAGAGAGTATGAAGAGTCAGGCTTTTTGTCTTAAGTCGGCATTGTGCCTTTTGTATTTAATTCCGGTGCAATTTCTGTGTTTCATCGTCAATAAGAAGGCCAGAGTTATACAGTTAACCTGAAGTGAATCGTCGGAATCTATAACTAGTGTCACAGGATTGTTTCAAAACATAGTCAGTAAGTAGAGTCAGTCTTCTTGTCCTTAAGTCGGCATTGTGCCTTTTGTATTTAATTCCGATGCAATTTTTGTGTTTCATCGTCAATAAGAAGGTCCAAGGGATACAGTAAACCTGGAGTGTACATCGGAATCTAAAACTAGTGTCACAGGAATGGTTCAAAACATAGACAGTAAGAAGCGCCAGTTTTCTTGTACTTAAGTCAGCATTGTGCCTTTTGTATTTAATTCCGATGCAATTTCTGTGTTTCATCGTCAATAAGAGGGTCCAAGGGATACAGTAAACCTGAAGTGAAGCATCGGAATCTATAACTAGTGTCACAGGAATGGTTCAATACACAGTCAGTGAGGAGATTGAGTCTTCTTGTACTTAAGTCGGCATTGTGCCTTTTTTATTTAATTCCGATGCAATTTCTGTGTTTCATCGTCTATAAGAAGGTTGAAGGGATACAGTAAACCTGAAGTGAAGCATCGGAATCTATAACTAGTGTCACAGGAATGGTTCTAAGTATAGGCAGTTAGAAGAGTCAGTCATCTTGTCCTTAAGTCGGCAATGTTTCCCTGTTGTATTTAATTCCGATGCGATTTCTGTGTTTCTTCGTCAATAAGAAGGTTCAAGGGATACAGTAAACCTGAAGTGAAGCATCGGAATCTATAACTAGTGTCACAGGAATGGTTCTAAGTATAGGCAGTTAGAAGAGTCAGTCATCTTGTCCTTAAGTCGGCATTGTGCCTTTTGTATTTAATTCCGATGCAATTTCTGTGTTTCATCGTCAATAAGAAGGTCCAAGGGATACAGTAAACCTGGAGTGAAGCATCATAATCTATAACTAGTATCACAGGAATGGCTAAAACATAGACAGTAAGAAGAGTCAGTCTTCTTGTACTTAAGTCAGCATTGTGCCTTTTGTATTTAATTCCGATGCAATTTCTGTGTTTCATCGTCAATAAGAAGGTCTGAGGGATACAGTAAACCTGAAGTGAAGCATCGGAATCTATAACTAGTATCACAGGAATGGTTCAAAACATAGACAGTAAAAAGAGTCAGTCTTCGTGTACTTAAGTCGGCATTGTGCCTTTTGTATTTACTTCCGATGCAATTTATGTGATTCATGGTGAATAAGAAGGTCAGAGGGATACAGTAACCCTGAATTGAAGCATCGGAATCTATAACTAGTGTCACAGAAATGGTTCAAAACATGGTCAGTAAGAAGAGTCAGTCTTCTTGTACTTCAGTCGGCATTGTGCCTTTTGTATTTCATTCCGATGCAATTTCTGTGTTTCATCGTCAATAAGAAGGTCAGAGGAATACAGTAAACCTGAAGTGAAGCTTCGGAATCTATAACTGGTGTCACAGGAATGGTTCAAAACATAGACAGGAAGAAGAGTCAGTCTTCTTGTGCTTGAGTCGGCACTGTGCCTTTTGTATTAAACTCCGATGCAATTTCTGTGTTTCATCGTCAATAAGGAGGTCCATGGGATACAGTATACCTGGAGTGAAGCATCGGAATCTATAACTAGTTTTTAATGGAATGGTTTAAAACATAGACGGTAAGAAGAGTCAGTGTTCTTGTACTTAAGTCGGCATTGTGCCTTTTGTATTTAATTGCGGTGCAATTTCTGCGTTTCATCGTCAATACGAAGGTCAGAGCGATACAATAAACCTGAAGTGAAGCATCGGAATCTATAACTAGTGCAACAGGAATGGTTCAAAACATAGTCAGTAAGAAGAGTCAGTCATCTTGTTCTTAAGTCATCCTTACGCCTTTTGTATTTAATTCCGATGCAATTTTTGTGTTTCATCGTCAATAAGGAGGTCCAAGGTATACAGTAAACCTGGAGTGAAGCATCGGCATCTATAACTGGTGTCACAGGAATGGTTCAATACATAGACAGTACTTAAGTCGGCATTGTGCCTTTTGTATTTAATTCCGAAGCAATTTCTGTGTTTCATCGTCAACAAGAAGGTCCAAGGTATACAGTAAACCTGAAGTGAAGCATCGGAATCTATAACTAGTGTCACAGGATTGTTTCAAAACTTAGTCAGTAAGTAGAGTCAGTCTTCATGTCCTTAAGTCGGCATTGTGCCTTTTGTATTTAATTCCGATGCAATTTCTGTGTTTCATCGTCAATAAGAAGGCCAGAGTTATACAGTTAACCTGAAGTGAATCATCGGAATCTATAACTAGTGTCACAGGATTGTTTCAAAACTTAGTCAGTAAGTAGAGTCAGTCTTCATGTCCTTAAGTCGGCATTGTGCCTTTTGTATTTAATTCCGATGCAATTTTTGTGTTTCATCGTCAATAAGAAGGTCCAAGGGATACAGTAAACCTGGAGTGTACATCGGAATCTAAAACTAGTGTCACAGGAATGGTTCAAAACATAGACAGTAAGAAGAGTCAGTTTTTCTTGTACTTAAGTCAGCATTGTGCCTTTTGTATTTAATTCCGATGCAATTTCTGTGTTTCATCGTCAATAAGAGGGTCCAAGGGATACAGTAAACCTGAAGTGAAGCATCGGAATCTATAACTAGTGTCACAGGAATGGTTCAATACATAGTCAGTGAGGAGATTGAGTCTTCTTGTACTTAAGTCGGCATTGTGCCTTTTTTATTTAATTCCGATGCAATTTCTGTGTTTCATCGTCTATAAGAAGGTTGAAGGGATACAGTAAACCTGAAGTGAAGCATCGGAATCTATAACTAGTGTCACAGGAATGGTTCAAAACATAGAGAGTATGAAGAGTCAGGCTTTTTGTCTTAAGTCGGCATTGTGCCTTTTGTATTTAATTCCGGTGCAATTTCTGTGTTTCAT
Source organism: Schistocerca americana (assembly GCF_021461395.2). Taxonomy (NCBI): domain Eukaryota; kingdom Metazoa; phylum Arthropoda; class Insecta; order Orthoptera; family Acrididae; genus Schistocerca; species Schistocerca americana. The sequence goes on along the minus strand of NC_060121.1, from coordinate 10,695,157 downwards.
CGTCAATAAGAAGGCCAGAGTTATACAGTTAACCTGAAGTGAATCGTCGGAATCTATAACTAGTGTCACAGGATTGTTTCAAAACATAGTCAGTAAGTAGAGTCAGTCTTCTTGTCCTTAAGTCGGCATTGTGCCTTTTGTATTTAATTCCGATGCAATTTTTGTGTTTCATCGTCAATAAGAAGGTCCAAGGGATACAGTAAACCTGGAGTGTACATCGGAATCTAAAACTAGTGTCACAGGAATGGTTCAAAACATAGACAGTAAGAAGCGCCAGTTTTCTTGTACTTAAGTCAGCATTGTGCCTTTTGTATTTAATTCCGATGCAATTTCTGTGTTTCATCGTCAATAAGAGGGTCCAAGGGATACAGTAAACCTGAAGTGAAGCATCGGAATCTATAACTAGTGTCACAGGAATGGTTCAATACACAGTCAGTGAGGAGATTGAGTCTTCTTGTACTTAAGTCGGCATTGTGCCTTTTTTATTTAATTCCGATGCAATTTCTGTGTTTCATCGTCTATAAGAAGGTTGAAGGGATACAGTAAACCTGAAGTGAAGCATCGGAATCTATAACTAGTGTCACAGGAATGGTTCTAAGTATAGGCAGTTAGAAGAGTCAGTCATCTTGTCCTTAAGTCGGCAATGTTTCCCTGTTGTATTTAATTCCGATGCGATTTCTGTGTTTCTTCGTCAATAAGAAGGTTCAAGGGATACAGTAAACCTGAAGTGAAGCATCGGAATCTATAACTAGTGTCACAGGAATGGTTCTAAGTATAGGCAGTTAGAAGAGTCAGTCATCTTGTCCTTAAGTCGGCATTGTGCCTTTTGTATTTAATTCCGATGCAATTTCTGTGTTTCATCGTCAATAAGAAGGTCCAAGGGATACAGTAAACCTGGAGTGAAGCATCATAATCTATAACTAGTATCACAGGAATGGCTAAAACATAGACAGTAAGAAGAGTCAGTCTTCTTGTACTTAAGTCAGCATTGTGCCTTTTGTATTTAATTCCGATGCAATTTCTGTGTTTCATCGTCAATAAGAAGGTCTGAGGGATACAGTAAACCTGAAGTGAAGCATCGGAATCTATAACTAGTATCACAGGAATGGTTCAAAACATAGACAGTAAAAAGAGTCAGTCTTCGTGTACTTAAGTCGGCATTGTGCCTTTTGTATTTACTTCCGATGCAATTTATGTGATTCATGGTGAATAAGAAGGTCAGAGGGATACAGTAACCCTGAATTGAAGCATCGGAATCTATAACTAGTGTCACAGAAATGGTTCAAAACATGGTCAGTAAGAAGAGTCAGTCTTCTTGTACTTCAGTCGGCATTGTGCCTTTTGTATTTCATTCCGATGCAATTTCTGTGTTTCATCGTCAATAAGAAGGTCAGAGGAATACAGTAAACCTGAAGTGAAGCTTCGGAATCTATAACTGGTGTCACAGGAATGGTTTAAAACATAGACAGGAAGAAGAGTCAGTCTTCTTGTACTTGAGTCGGCACTGTGCCTTTTGTATTAAACTCCGATGCAATTTCTGTGTTTCATCGTCAATAAGGAGCTCCATGGGATACAGTATACCTGGAGTGAAGCATCGGAATCTATAACTAGTTTTTAATGGAATGGTTTAAAACATAGACGGTAAGAAGAGTGAGTGTTCTTGTACTTAAGTCGGCATTGTGCCTTTTGTATTTAATTGCGGTGCAATTTCTGCGTTTCATCGTCAATACGAAGGTCAGAGCGATACAATAAACCTGAAGTGAAGCATCGGAATCTATAACTAGTGCAACAGGAATGGTTCAAAACATAGTCAGTAAGAAGAGTCAGTCATCTTGTCCTTAAGTCATCCTTACGCCTTTTGTATTTAATTCCGATGCAATTTTTGTGTTTCATCGTCAATAAGGAGGTCCAAGGTATACAGTAAACCTGGAGTGAAGCATCGGCATCTATAACTGGTGTCACAGGAATGGTTCAATACATAGACAGTACTTAAGTCGGCATTGTGCCTTTTGTATTTAATTCCGAAGCAATTTCTGTGTTTCATCGTCAACAAGAAGGTCCAAGGTATACAGTAAACCTGAAGTGAAGCATCGGAATCTATAACTAGTGTCACAGGAATGGTTCAAAACATAGTCAGTAAGAACAGTCGATCTTCTTGTACTTAAGTCGGCATTGTGCCTTTTGTATTTAATTCCGATGCAATTTCTGTGTTTCATCGTCAATAAGCAGGACAGATTAATACCGTAACCCTGAAGTGAAGCATCGTAATCTATAAGTAGTGTCACCGAAATGATTCAAAACATATGCAGTAAGAAGAGTCAGTCTTCTTGTACATAAGTCGCCATTGTGCATTTTGTATTTAATTCCGATGCAATTGCTGTGTTTCATCGTCAATAAGGAGTTCAGAGGGATACAGTAAACCTGAAGTGAAGCATCGGAATCTATAACTAGTGTCACAGGAATGTTTCAAAACATAGTTAGTATGAAGAGTCAGTCTCCTTGTCCATAAGTCGGCATTGTGCCTTTTGCATTTAATTCCGATGCAATTTCTGTGTTACATCGTCAATAAGAAGGTCCAAGGGATACAGTAGACCTGAAGTGAAGCATCGGAATCTATAACTAGTGTCACAGGAATGGCTAAAACTTAGTCAGTAAGAAGAGTCAGTCTTCATGTACTTATGTCGGTATTGTGCCTTTTGTATTTAATTCCGATGCAATTTCTGTGTTTCATCGTCAATAAGAAGGTCCAAATGATACAGTACACCTGAAGTGAAGCATCGGAATCTATAACTAGTTTCACAGGATTGTTTCAAAACTTAGTCAGTAAGTAGAGTCAGTCTTCATGTCCTTAAGTCGGCATTGTGCCTTTTGTATTTAATTCCGATGCAATTTCTGAGTTTCATCGTCAATAAGAAGGTCTGAGGGATGCAGTAAACCTGAAGTGAAGCATCGGAATCTATAACTAGTATCACAGGAATGTTTCAAAACATAGACAGTAAGAAGAGTCAGTCTTCGTGTACTTAAGTCGGCATTGTGCCTTTTGTATTTACTTCCAATGCAATTTATGTGATTCATGGTGAATAAGAAGGTCAGAGGGATACAGTAACCCTGAAGTGAAGCATCGGAATCTATAACTAGTGTCACAGAAATGGTTCAAAACATGGTCAGTAAGAAGAGTCAGCCTTCTTGTACTTCAGTCGGCATTGTGCCTTTTGTATTTCATTCCGATGCAATTTCTGTGTTTCATCGTCAATAAGAAGGTCAGAGGAATACAGTAAACCTGAAGTGAAGCTTCGGAATCTATAACTGGTGTCACAGGAATGGTTCAAAACATAGACAGGAAGAAGAGTCAGTCTTCTTGTACTTGAGTCGGCACTGTGCCTTTTGTATTAAACTCCGATGCAATTTCTGTGTTTCATCGTCAATAAGGAGGTCCAAGGGATACAGTATACCTGGAGTGAAGCATCGGAATCTATAACTAGTTTTTAATGGAATGGTTTAAAACATAGACGGTAAGAAGAGTCAGTGTTCTTGTACTTAAGTCGACATTGTGCCTTTTGTATTTAATTGCGGTGCAATTTCTGCGTTTCATCGTCAATACGAAGGTCAGAGCGATACAATAAACCTGAAGTGAAGCATCGGAATCTATAACTAGTGTCACAGGAATGGTTCAATACATAGACAATACTTAAGTCGGCATTGTGCCTTTTGTATTTGATTCCGAAGCAATTTCTGTGTTTCATCGTCAACAAGGAGGTCCAAGGTATACAGTAAACCTGAAGTGAAGCATCGGAATCTATAACTAGTGTCACAGGAATGGTTCAAAACATAGTCAGTAAGAACAGTCGATCTTCTTGTACTTAAGTCGGCATTGTGCCTTTTGTATTTAATTCCGATGCAATTTCTGTGTTTCATCGTCAATAAGCAGGACAGATTAATACAGTAACCCTGAAGTGAAGCATCGTAATCTATAAGTAGTGTCACAGAAATGATTCAAATCATATGCAGTAAGAAGAGTCAGTCTTCTTGTACATAAGTCGCCATTGTGCATTTTGTATTTAATTCCGATGCAATTGCTGTGTTTCATCGTCAATAAGGAGTTCAGAGGGATACAGTAAACCTGAAGTGAAGCATCGGAATCTATAACTAGTGTCACAGGAATGTTTCAAAACATAGTTAGTATTTAGAGTCAGTCTCCGTGTCCATAAGTCGGCATTGTGCCTTTTGTATTTAATTCCGATGCAATTTCTGTGTTTCATCGTCAATAAGAAGGCCAGAGTTATACAGTTAACCTGAAGTGAATCATCGGAATCTATAACTAGTGTCACAGGATTGTTTCAAAACTTAGTCAGTAAGTAGAGTCAGTCTTCATGTCCTTAAGTCGGCATTGTGCCTTTTGTATTTAATTCCGATGCAATTTTTGTGTTTCATCGTCAATAAGAAGGTCCAAGGGATACAGTAAACCTGGAGTGTACATCGGAATCTAAAACTAGTGTCACAGGAATGGTTCAAAACATAGACAGTAAGAAGAGTCAGTTTTCTTGTACTTAAGTCAGCATTGTGCCTTTTGTATTTAATTCCGATGCAATTTCTGTGTTTCATCGTCAATAAGAGGGTCCAAGGGATACAGTAAACCTGAAGTGAAGCATCGGAATCTATAACTAGTGTCACAGGAATGGTTCAATACATAGTCAGTGAGGAGATTGAGTCTTCTTGTACTTAAGTCGGCATTGTGCCTTTTTTATTTAATTCCGATGCAATTTCTGTGTTTCATCGTCTATAAGAAGGTTGAAGGGATACAGTAAACCTGAAGTGAAGCATCGGAATCTATAACTAGTGTCACAGGAATGGTTCAAAACATAGAGAGTATGAAGAGTCAGGCTTTTTGTACTTAAGTCGGCATTGTGCCTTTTGTATTTAATTCCGGTGCAATTTCTGTGTTTCATCGTCAATAAGAAGGCCAGAGTTATACAGTTAACCTGAAGTGAATCGTCGGAATCTATAACTAGTGTCACAGGATTGTTTCAAAACATAGTCAGTAAGTAGAGTCAGTCTTCTTGTCCTTAAGTCGGCATTGTGCCTTTTGTATTTAATTCCGATGCAATTTTTGTGTTTCATCGTCAATAAGAAGGTCCAAGGGATACAGTAAACCTGGAGTGTACATCGCAATCTAAAACTAGTGTCACAGGAATGGTTCAAAACATAGACAGTAAGAAGAGTCAGTTTTCTTGTACTTAAGTCAGCATTGTGCCTTTTGTATTTAATTCCGATGCAATTTCTGTGTTTCATCGTCAATAAGAGGGTCCAAGGGATACAGTAAACCTGAAGTGAAGCATCGGAATCTATAACTAGTGTCACAGGAATGGTTCAATACACAGTCAGTGAGGAGATTGAGTCTTCTTGTACTTAAGTCGGCATTGTGCCTTTTTTATTTAATTCCGATGCAATTTCTGTGTTTCATCGTCTATAAGAAGGTTGAAGGGATACAGTAAACCTGAAGTGAAGCATCGGAATCTATAACTAGTGTCACAGGAATGGTTCTAAGTATAGGCAGTTAGAAGAGTCAGTCATCTTGTCCTTAAGTCGGCATTGTGCCTTTTGTATTTAATTCCGATGCGATTTCTGTGTTTCATCGTCAATAAGAAGGTTCAAGGGATACAGTAAACCTGAAGTCAAGCATCGGAATCTATAACTAGTGTCACAGGAATGGTTCTAAGTATAGGCAGTTAGAAGAGTCAGTCATCTTGTCCTTAAGTCGGCATTGTGCCTTTTGTATTTAATTCCGATGCAATTTCTGTGTTTCATCGTCAATAAGAAGATCCAAGGGATACAGTAAACCTGGAGTGAAGCATCATAATCTATAACTAGTATCACAGGAATGGTTCAAAACATAGACAGTAAGAAGAGTCAGTCTTCTTGTACTTAAGTCAGCATTGTGCCTTTTGTATTTTATTCCGATGCAATTTCTGTGTTTCATCGTCAATAAGAAGGTCTGAGGGATACAGTAAACCTGAAGTGAAGCATCGGAATCCATAACTAGTATCACAGGAATGGTTCAAAACATAGACAGTAAGAAGAGTCAGTCTTCGTGTACTTAAGTCAGCATTGTGCCTTTTGTATTTACTTCCGATGCAATTTATGTGATTCATGGTGAATAAGAAGGTCAGAGGGATACAGTAACCCTGAAGTGAAGCATCGGAATCTATAACTAGTGTCACAGAAATGGTTCAAAACATGGTCAGTAAGAAGAGTCAGTCTTCTTGTACTTCAGTCGGCATTGTGCCTTTTGTATTTCATTCCGATGCAATTTCTGTGTTTCATCGTCAATAAGAAGGTCAGAGGAATACAGTAAACCTGAAGTGAAGCTTCGGAATCTATAACTGGTGTCACAGAAATGGTTCAAAACATGGTCAGTAAGAAGAGTCAGTGTTCTTGTACTTAAGTCGGCATTGTGCCTTTTGTATTTAATTGCGGTGCAATTTCTGCGTTTCATCGTCAATACGAAGGTCAGAGCGATACAATAAACCTGAAGTGAAGCATCGGAATCTGTAACTAGTGCAACAGGAATGGTTCAAAACATAGTCAGTAAGAAGAGTCAGTCATCTTGTCCTTAAGTCATCCTTACGCCTTTTGTATTTAATTCCGATGCAATTTTTGTGTTTCATCGTCAATAAGGAGGTCCAAGGTATACAGTAAACCTGGAGTGAAGCATCGGCATCCATAACTAGTGTCACAGGAATGGTTCAATACATAGACAGTACTTAAGTCGGCATTGTGCCTTTTGTATTTAATTCCGAAGCAATTTCTGTGTTTCATCGTCAACAAGAAGGTCCAAGGTATACAGTAAACCTGAAGTGAAGCATCGGAATCTATAACTAGTGTCACAGGAATGGTTCAAAACATAGTCAGTAAGAACAGTCGATCTTCTTGTACTTAAGTCGGCATTGTGCCTTTTGTTTTTAATTCCGATGCAATTTCTGTGTTTCATCGTCAATAAGCAGGACAGATTAATACAGTAACCCTGAAGTGAAGCATCGTAATCTATAAGTAGTGTCGCAGAAATGATTCAAAACATATGCAGTAAGAAGAGTCAGTCTTCTTGTACATAAGTCGCCATTGTGCATTTTGTATTTAATTCCGATGCAATTGCTGTGTTTCATCGTCAATAAGGAGTTCAGAGGGATACAGTAAACCTGAAGTGAAGCATCGGAATCTATAACTAGTGTCACAGGAATGTTTCAAAACATAGTTAGTATGAATAGTCAGTCTCCTTGTCCATAAGTCGGCATTGTGCCTTTTGTATTTAATTCCGATGCAATTTCTGTGTTACATCGTCAATAAGAAGGTCCAAGGGATACAGTAGACCTGAAGTGAAGCATCGGAATCTATAACTAGTGTCACAGGAATGGCTAAAACTTAGTCAGTAAGAAGAGTCAGTCTTCATGTACTTATGTTGGTATTGTGCCTTTTGTATTTAATTCCGATGCAATTTCTGTGTTTCATCGTCAATAAGAAGGTCCAAATGATACAGTACACCTGAAGTGAAGCATCGGAATCTATAACTAGTGTCACAGGATTGTTTCAAAACTTAGTCAGTAAGTAGAGTCAGTCTTCATGTCCTTATGTCGGCATTGTGCCTTTTGTATTTAATTCCGATGCAATTTCTGTGTTTCATCGTCAATAAGAAGGTCTGAGGGATACAGTAAACCTGAAGTGAAGCATCGGAATCTATAACTAGTATCACAGGAATGGTTCAAAACATAGACAGTAAGAAGAGTCAGTCTTCGTGTACTTAAGTCGGCATTGTGCCTTTTGTATTTACTTCCGATGCAATTTATGTGATTCATGGTGAATAAGAAGGTCAGAGGGATACAGTAACCCTGAAGTGAAGCATCGGAATCTATAACTAGTGTCACAGAAATGGTTCAAAACATGGTCAGTAAGAAGAGTCAGTCTTCTTGTACTTCAGTCGGCATTGTGCCTTTTGTATTTCATTCCGATGCAATTTCTGTGTTTCATCGTCAATAAGAAGGTCAGAGGAATACAGTAAACCTGAAGTGAAGCTTCGGAATCTATAACTGGTGTCACAGGAATGGTTCAAAACATAGACAGGAAGAAGAGTCAGTCTTCTTGTACTTGAGTCGGCACTGTGCCTTTTGTATTAAACTCCGATGCAATTTCTGTTTCATCGTCAATAAGGAGGTCCAAGGGATACAGTATACCTGGAGTGAAGCATCGGAATCTATAACTAGTTTTTAATGGAATGGTTTAAAACATAGACGGTAAGAAGAGTCAGTGTTCTTGTACTTAAGTCGGCATTGTGCCTTTTGTATTTAATTGCGGTGCAATTTCTGCGTTTCATCGTCAATACGAAGGTCAGAGCGATACAATAAACCTGAAGTGAAGCATCGGAATCTATAACTAGTGCAACAGGAATGGTTCAAAACATAGTCAGTAAGAAGAGTCAGTCATCTTGTCCTTAAGTCATCCTTACGCCTTTTGTATTTAATTCCGATGCAATTTTTGTGTTTCATCGTCAATAAGGAGGTCCAAGGTATACAGTAAACCTGGAGTGAAGCATCGGCATCTATAACTAGTGTCACAGGAATGGTTCAATACATAGACAGTACTTAAGTCGGCATTGTGCCTTTTGTATTTGATTCCGAAGCAATTTCTGTGTTTCATCGTCAACAAGAGAGTCCAAGGTATACAGTAAACCTGAAGTGAAGCATCGGAATCTATAACTAGTGTTACAGGAATGGTTCAAAACATAGTCTGTAAGAACAGTCGATCTTCTTGTACTTAAGTCGGCATTGTGCCTTTTGTATTTAATTCCGATGCAATTTCTGTGTTTCATCGTCAATAAGCAGGACAGATTAATACAGTAACCCTGAAGTGCAGAATCGTAATCTATAAGTAGTGTCACAGAAATGATTCAAAACATATGCAGTAAGAAGAGTCAGTCTTCTTGTACATAAGTCGCCATTGTGCATTTTGTATTTAATTCCGATGCAATTGCTGTGTTTCATCGTCAATAAGGAGTTCAGAGGGATACAGTAAACCTGAAGTGAAGCATCGGAATCTATAACTAGTGTCACAGGAATGTTTCAAAACATAGTTAGTATGAAGAGTCAGTCTCCGTGTCCATAAGTCGGCATTGTGCCTTTTGTATTTAATTCCGATGCAATTTCTGTGTTTCATCGTCAATAAGAAGGCCAGAGTTATACAGTTAACCTGAAGTGAATCATCGAAATCTATAACTAGTGTCACAGGATTGTTTCAAAACTTAGTCAGTAAGTAGAGTCAGTCTTCATGTCCTTAAGTCGGCATTGTGCCTTTTGTATTTAACTCCGATGCAATTTTTGTGTTTCATCGTCAATAAGAAGGTCCAAGGGATACAGTAAACCTGGAGTGTACATCGGAATCTAAAACTAGTGTCACAGGAATGGTTCAAAACATAGACAGTAAGAAGAGTCAGTTGTCTTGTACTTAAGTCAGCATTGTGTCTTTTGTATTTAATTCCGATGCAATTTCTGTGTTTCATCGTCAATAAGAGGGTCCAAGGGATACAGTAAACCTGAAGTGAAGCATCGGAATCTATAACTAGTGTCACAGGAATGGTTCAATACATAGTCAGTGAGGAGATTGAGTCTTCTTGTACTTAAGTCGGCATTGTGCCTTTTTAATTTAATTCCGATGCAATTTCTGTGTTTCATCGTCTATAAGAAGGTTGAAGGGATACAGTAAACCTGAAGTGAAGCATCGGAATCTATAACTAGTGTCACAGGAATGGTTCAAAACATAGAGAGTATGAAGAGTCAGGCTTTTTGTACTTAAGTCGGCATTGTGCCTTTTGTATTTAATTCCGGTGCAATTTCTGTGTTTCATCGTCAATAAGAAGGCCAGAGTTATACAGTTAACCTGAAGTGAATCGTCGGAATCTATAACTAGTGTCACAGGATTGTTTCAAAACATAGTCAGTAAGTAGAGTCAGTCTTCTTGTCCTTAAGTCGGCATTGTGCCTTTTGTATTTAATTCCGATTCAATTTTTGTGTTTCATCGTCAATAAGAAGGTCCAAGGGATACAGTAAACCTGGAGTGTACATCGCAATCTAAAACTAGTGTCACAGGAATGGTTTAAAACATAGACAGTAAGAAGAGTCAGTTTTCTTGTACTTAAGTCAGCATTGTGCCTTTTGTATTTAATTCCGATGCAATTTCTGTGTTTCATCGTCAATAAGAGGGTCCAAGGGATACAGTAAACCTGAAGTGAAGCATCGGAATCTATAACTAGTGTCACAGGAATGGTTCAATACACAGTCAGTGAGGAGATTGAGTCTTCTTGTACTTAAGTCGGCATTGTGCCTTTTTTATTTAATTCCGATGCAATTTCTGTGTTTCATCGTCTATAAGAAGGTTGAAGGGATACAGTAAACCTGAAGTGAAGCATCGGAATCTATAACTAGTGTCACAGGAATGGTTGTAAGTATAGGCAGTTAGAAGAGTCAGTCATCTTGTCCTTAAGTCGGCATTGTGCCTTTTGTATTTAATTCCGATGCGATTTCTGTGTTTCATCGTCAATAAGAAGGTTCAAGGGATACAGTAAACCTGAAGTGAAGCATCGGAATCTATAACTAGTGTCACAGGAATGGTTCTAAGTATAGGCAGTTAGAAGAGTCAGTCATCTTGTCCTTAAGTCGGCATTGTGCCTTTTGTATTTAATTCCGATGCAATTTCTGTGTTTCATCGTCAATAAGAAGGTCCAAGGGATACAGTAAACCTGGAGTGAAGCATCATAATCTATAACTAGTATCACAGGAATGGTTCAAAACATAGACAGTAAGAAGAGTCAGTCTTCTTGTGCTTAAGTCAGCATTGTGCCTTTTGTATTTAATTCCGATGCAATTTCTGTGTTTCATCGTCAATAAGAAGGTCTGAGGGATACAGTAAACCTGAAGTGAAGCATCGGAATCTATAACTAGTATCACAGGAATGGTTCAAAACATAGACAGTAAGAAGAGTCAGTCTTCGTGTACTTAAGTCGGCATTGTGCCTTTTGTATTTACTTCCGATGCAATTTATGTGATTCATGGTGAATAAGAAGGTCAGAGGGATACAATAACCCTGAAGTGAAGCATCGGAATCTATAACTAGTGTCACAGAAATGGTTCAAAACATGGTCAGTAAGAAGAGTCAGTCTTCTTGTACTTCAGTCGGCATTGTGCCTTTTGTATTTCATTCCGATGCAATTTCTGTGTTTCATCGTCAATAAGAAGGTCAGAGGAATACAGTAAACCTGAAGTGAAGCTTCGGAATCTATAACTGGTGTCACAGAAATGGTTCAAAACATGGTCAGTAAGAAGAGTCAGTGTTCTTGTACTTAAGTCGGCATTGTGCCTTTTGTATTTAATTGCGGTGCAATTTCTGCGTTTCATCGTCAATACGAAGGTCAGAGCGATACAATAAACCTGAAGTGAAGCATCGGAATCTATAACTAGTGCAACAGGAATGGTTCAAAACATAGTCAGTAAGAAGAGTCAGTCATCTTGTCCTTAAGTCATCCTTACGCCTTTTGTATTTAATTCCGATGCAATTTTTGTGTTTCATCGTCAATAAGGAGGTCCAAGGTACACAGTAAACCTGGAGTGAAGCATCGGCATATATAACTAGTGTCACAGGAATGGTTCAATACACAGACAGTACTTAAGTCGGCATTGTGCCTTTTGTATTTAATTCCGAAGCAATTTCTGTGTTTCATCGTCAACAAGAAGGTCCAAGGTATACAGTAAACCTGAAGTGAAGCATCGGAATCTATAACTAGTGTCACAGGAATGGTTCAAAACATAGTCAGTAAGAACAGTCGATCTTCTTGTACTTAAGTCGGCATTGTGCCTTTTGTATTTAATTCCGATGCAATTTCTGTGTTTCATCGTCAATAAGCAGGACAGATTAATACAGTAACATTGAAGTGAAGCATCGTAATCTATAATTAGTGTCACAGAAATGATTCAAAACATATGCAGTAAGAAGAGTCAGTCTTCATGTACATAAGTCGCCATTGTGCATTTTGTATTTAATTCCGATGCAATTGCTGTGTTTCATCGTCAATAAGGAGTTCAGAGGGATACAGTAAACCTGAAGTGAAGCATCGGAATCTATAACTAGTGTCACAGGAATGTTTCAAAACATAGTTAGTATGAAGAGTCAGTCTCCTTGTCCATAAGTCGGCATTGTGCCTTTTGTATTTAATTCCGATGCAATTTCTGTGTTACATCGTCAATAAGAAGGTCCAAGGGATACAGTAGACCTGAAGTGAAGCATCGGAATCTATAACTAGTGTCACAGGAATGGCTAAAACTTAGTCAGTAAGAAGAGTCAGTCTTCATGTACTTATGTCGGTATTGTGCCTTTTGTATTTAATTCCGATGCAATTTCTGTGTTTCATCGTCAATAAGAAGGTCCAAGGGATACAGTGAACCTGAAGTGAAGCATCGGAATCTAAAACTAGTGTCACAGGAATGGTTCAAAACATAGACTGTAAGAGGAGTCAGTCTTTTTGTACTTAAGTCGGCATTGAGCCTTTTGTATTTAATTCCGTTGCAATTTCTGTGTTTCATCGTCAATAAGAAGGTCAGAGGGATACAGTAAACCTGAAGTGAATCATCGGAATCTACAACTAGTGTCACATAATGTTTCAAAACATAGACAGTAAGAAGAGTCAGTCTTCGTGTACCTAAGTCGGCATTGTGCCTTTTGTATTTAATTCCGATGCAATTTCTGTGTTTCATCGTCAATAAGAAGGTCCAAGGGAGACAGTAAACCTATAGTGAAGCATCGGAATTTATAACTAGGGTCAAAGGAATGGTTCAAAACATAGACAAAAAGAAGAGTCAGTCTTCTTGTACTTAAGTCGGCATTGATCCTTTTCTATATATTTCCGATGCAAAGTCTGTGTTTCATCGTTAATAAGAAGGTCAGAGGGATACAGCAAACCTGAAGTGAAGCATCGGAATCTGTAATTAGTGTCACAGGAATGGTTCAAAACATAGTCAGTAAGAAGAGTCAGTCTTTTTGTACTTAAGTCGGCGTTGTGCCATTTGTATTCATTTCAGATGTAATTTCTGTGTTTCATCGTCAATAAGAAGGTCCAAATGATACAGTACACCTGAAGTGAAGCATCGGAATCTATAACTAGTGTCACAGGATTGTTTCAAAACTTAGTCAGTAAGTAGAGTCAGTCCTCATGTCCTTAAGTCGGCATTGTGCCTTTTGTATTTAATTCCGATGCAATTTCTGTGTTTCATCGTCAATAAGAAGGCCAGAGTTATACAGTTAACCTGAAGTGAATCATCGGAATCTATAACTAGTGTCACAGGATTGTTTCAAAACTTAGTCAGTAAGTAGAGTCAGTCTTCATGTCCTTAAGTCGGCATTGTGCCTTTTGTATTTAATTCCGATGCAATTTTTGTGTTTCATCGTCAATAAGAAGGTCCAAGGGATACAGTAAACCTGGAGTGTACATCGGAATCTAAAACTAGTGTCACAGGAATGGTTCAAAACATAGACAGTAAGAAGAGTCAGTTTTCTTGTACTTAAGTCAGCATTGTGCCTTTTGTATTTAATTCCGATGCAATTTCTGTGTTTCATCGTCAATAAGAGGGTCCAAGGGATACAGTAAACCTGAAGTGAAGCATCGGAATCTATAACTAGTGTCACAGGAATGGTTCAATACATAGTCAGTGAGGAGATTGAGTCTTCTTGTACTTAAGTCGGAATTGTGCCTTTTTTATTTAATTCCGATGCAATTTCTGTGTTTCATCGTCAATAAGAAGGTTGAAGGGATACAGTAAACCTGAAGTGAAGCATCGGAATCTATAACTAGTGTCACAGGAATGGTTCTAAGTATAGGCAGTTAGAAGAGTCAGTCATCTTGTCCTTAAGTCGGCATTGTGCCTTTTGTATTTAATTCTGATGCAATTTCTGTGTTTCATCGTCAATAAGAAGGTCCAAGGGATACAGTAAACCTGAAGTGAAGCAACGGAATCTATCACTAGTGTCACAGGAATGGTTCAAAACGTAGACTGTAAGAAGAGTCAGTCTTCTTGTACTTAAGTTGGCATTGTGCCTTTTGTATTCAATTCCGATGCAATTTCTGTGTTTCATCGTCAATAAGAAGGTCAGAGGGTTACAGTAACCCTGAAGTGAAGCATCGGAATCTGTAACTAGTGTCACAGAAATGGTTCAAAACATAGACATTAAGAAGAGTCAGTCTTCTTGTACTTAAGTCGGCATTGTGCATTTTGTATTTAATTCCGTTGCAATTTCTGTGTTTCATCGTCTTTAAGGAGGTCAGAGGGATACAGTAAACCTGAAGTGAAGCATCGGAATCTATAACTAGTGTCACAGGAATGGTTCAAAGCATAGACAGTAAGAAGAGTCAGTCTTCTTGTACTTGAGTCGGCATTGTGGCTTTTGTATTTAATTCCGATGCAATTTCTGTGTTTCATCGTCAATAAGAAGGTCCAAGGGATACAGTAAACCTGAAGTCAAGCATGGGAATCTATAACTAGTGTCACAGGAATGGTTCAATACATAGGCAGTAAGAAGAGTCAGTCTTCTTGTCCTTAAGTCGACATTGTGCCATTTGTATTTAATTCCAATGCAATTTCTGTGTTTCATCGTCAATAAGAATGCCCAAGGGATACAGTAAATCTGAAGTGAAGCATCGGAATCTATAACTAGTGCCACAGGAATGGTTCAATACATAGTCAGTAAGAAGAGTCAGTCTTTATGTACTTAAGTCGGCATTGTGCCTTTTGTATTTAATTCCGATGCAATTTCATTGTTTCATCGTCAATAAGAAGGTTCACGGGATACAGTAAACCTGAAGTGAAGCATCGGAAACTATAACTACAGTCAATGGAATGGTTCAAACATAGACAGTAGGAAGAGTCAGTCATCTTGTACTTAAGTCTGCATTGTGCCTTTTGTATTTAATTCCGAGGCAATTTCTGTGTTTCAGCGTCAATAAGAAGGTCCAAGGGATACAGTAAACCTGAAGTGAAGCATCGGAATCGATAACTAGTGTCATAGGAATGGATCAAGTCATACACAGTAAGAAGAGTCAGTCTTCTTGTACTTAAGTCGGCAATGTGCCTCTTGTATTTAATTCCGATGCAATTTCTGTGTTTCATCGTCAATAAGAAGGTAAGAGGGATTCAGTAAACCTGAAGTGAAGAATCGGAATCTATAACTAGTGTCACAGGAATGGTTCAAAACATATACAGTAAGAAGAGTCAGTCTTCTTGTACTGAAGTCGGCATTGTGCAATTTGACTTTAATTCCGATGCAATTTCTGTGTTTCATCGTCAATATGAAGGTCAGAGGGATACAGTAAACCTGAAGTGAAGCATCGGAATCTATAACTAGTGTCACAGGAATGGTTCAAATCATAGTCAGTAAGAAGCGTCAATCTTTTTGTACTTAAGTCGACATTGTGCCTTTTGTATTTAATTCCGATGCAATTTCTGTGTTTCATCGTCAATAAGAATGCCCAAGGGATACAGTAAACCTGAAGTGAAGCATCGGAATCTATAACTAGTGTCACAGGAAAGGATCAATACATAGTCAGTACGAAGAGTCACTCTTCATGTACTGAAGTCGGCATTGTGCCTTTTTTATTTAACTCCGATGCAATTTCATTGTTTCATCGTCAATAAGAAGGTCCATGGGATACAATAAACCTGAAGTCAAGCATCGGAATCTATAACTAAAGTCAATGGAATGGTTCAAACATTGTCAGTAGGAAGAGTCAGTCTTCTTGTACTTAAGTCTGCATTGTGCCTTCTGTATTTAATTCCGAGGCAATTTCTGTGTTTCATCGTCAATAGGAAGGTCCAAGGGATGCAGTAACCTGAAGTGAAGCATCGGAATCGATAACTAGTGTCACAGGAATGGATCAAGGCATAGACAGTAAGAAGAGTCAGTCTTCTTGTACTTAAGTCGGCATTGTGCCTCTTGTATTTAATTCCGATGCAATTTCTGTGTTTCATCGTCAATAAGAAGGTAAGAGGGATTCAGTAAACCTGAAGTGAAGCATCGGAATCTATAACTAGTTTCACAGGAATGGTTCAAACATAGTCAGTAAGAAGAGTCAGTCTTCATGTACTTATGTCGGCATTGTGCCTTTTGTATTTAAAACCGATGCAATTTCTGTTTTTCTTCGTCAATAAGAAGGTCAGAGGGATACAGTAAACTTGAAGTGAAGCATCGGAATCTATAACTAGTGTCACAGGAATGGTTCAAAACATAGTCAGTAAGAAGAGTAAGTCTTCTTGTACTTAAGTCGGCATTGTGCCTTATCTATTTAATTCCGATGCAATTTCTGTGTTTCATCGTCTATAAGAAGGTCCAAGGGATACGGTAAACCTGGAGTGAAGCATCGGAATCTATAACTAGTGTCACAGGAATGGTTCAAAACATAGGAAGTAAGAAGATACAGTCTTCTTGTACATAAGTCAGCATTGTGCCTTTTTTATTTAATGCCGATGCAATTTCTGTGTTTCATCGTCAATAAGAAGGTCCAAAGGATACAGTAAACATGAAGTGAAGCATCGGAATCTATAACTAGTATCACAGGAATGGTTCAAAACATAGACAGTATAAAGAGTCAGTCTTCTTGTACTTAAGTCGGCACTGTGCCTTTTGTATTTACTTCCGATGCAATTTCTGTGTTTCATCGTAAATAAGAAGGTCAGAGGGATACAGTAACCCTGAAGTGAAGCATCGGAATCTATAACTAGTGTCACAGAAATAGTTCAAAACATAGTCAGTAAGAAGAGTCAGTCTTCTTGTACTTAAGTCAGCATTGTGCCTTTTGAATTTAATTCCGATGCAATTTCTGTGTTTCATCGTCAATAAGAAGGTAAGAGGGATTCAGTAAACCTGAAGTGAAGAATCGAAATCTATAACTAGTGTCACAGGAATGGTTCAAAACATAGACAGTAAGAAGAGTCAGTCTTCTTGTACTGAAGTCGGCATTGTGCATTTTATATTTAATTCCGATGCAATTTCTGTGTTTCATCGTCAATAAGAAGGTCCAAGGGATACAGTAAACCTGAAGTGAAGCATCGGAATCTATAACTAGTGTCACAGGAATGGTTCAAATCGTAGTCAGTAAGAAGAGTCATTCTTTTTGTACTTAAGTCGACATTGTGCCTTTTGTATTTAATTCCGATGCAATTTCTGTGTTTCATCGTCAATAAGAATGCCCAAGGGATACAGTAAACCTGAAGTGAAGCATCAGAATCGATAACTAGTGTCACAGGAATGGATCAAGGCATAGACAGTAAGAAGAGTCAGTCTTCTTGTACTTAAGTCGGCATTGTGCCTCTTGTATTTAATTCCGATGCAATATCTGTGTTTCATCGTCAATAAGAAGGTAAGAGGGATTCAGTAAACCTGAAGTGAAGCATCGGAATCTATAACTAGTGTCACAGGAATGGTTCAAAACATAGTCAGTAAGAAGACTCAGTCTTCATGTACTGAAGTCGGCATTGTGCCTTTTGTATTAAACTCCGATGCAATTTCATTGTTTCATCGTCAATAAGAAGGTCCATGGGATACAATAAACCTGAAGTCAAGCATCGGAATCTATAACTAAAGTCAATGGAATGGTTCAAACATAGACAGTAGGAAGAGACAGTCTTCTTGTACTTAAGTCTGCATTGTGCCTTTTGTATTTAATTCCGAGGCAATTTCTGTGTTTCATCGTCAATAAGAAGGTCCAAGGGATACAGTAAACCTGAAGTGAAGCATCGGAATCGATAACTAGTGTCACAGGAATGGATCAAGGCATAGACAGTAAGAAGAGTCAGTCTTCTTGTACTTAAGTCGTCATTGTGCCTCTTGTATTTAATTCCGATGCAATTTCTGTGTTTCATCGTCAATAAGAAGGTAAGAGGGATTCAGTAAACCTAAAGTGAAGCATCGGGATCTATAACTAGTGTCACAGGAATGGTTCAAAACATAGTAAGTAAGAAGAGACAGTCTTCATGTACTTATGTCGGCATTGTGCCTTTTGTATTTAATTCCGATGCAATTTCTGTTTTTCTTCGTCAATAAGAAGGTCAGAGGGATACAGTAAACTTGAAGTGATGCATCGGAATCTATAACTAGTGTCACAGGAATGGTTCAAAACATAATCAGTAAGAAGAGTCAGTCTTCTTGTACTTAAGTCGGCATTGTGCCTTATCTCTTTAATTCCGATGCAATTTCTGTGTTTCATCGTCAATAAGAAGGTCCAAGGGATACGGTAAACCTAGAGTGAAGCATCGGAATCTATAGCTAGTGTCACAGGAATGGTTCAAAACATAGGAAGTAAGAAGATACAGTCTTCTTGTACATAAGTCAGCATTGTGCCTTTTGTATTTAATTCCGAAGCAATTTCTGTGTTTCATCGTCAATAAGAAGGTCCAAAGGATACAGTAAACCTGAAGTGAAGCATCGGAATCTATAACTAGTATCACAGGAATGGTTCAAAACATAGACAGTATAAAGAGTCAGTCTTCTTGTACTTAAGTCGGCACTGTGCCTTTTGTATTTACTTCCGATGCATTTTCTGTGTTTCATCGTAAATAAGAAGGTCAGAGGGATACAGTAACACTGAAGTGAAGCATCGGAATCTATAACTAGTGTCACATAAATGGTTCAAAACATAGTCAGTAAGAAGAGTCAGTCTTCTTGTACTTAAGTCAGCATTGTGCCTTTTGAATATAATTCCGATGCAATTTCTGTGTTTCATCGTTAATAAGACGGTCAGAGGAATACAGTAAACCTGAAGTGAAGCATCGGAATCTATAACTGGTGTCACTGGAATGGTTCAAAACATAGACAGGAAGAAGAGTCAGTCTTCTTGTACTTGAGTCGGCATTGTGCCTTTTGTATTAAATTCCGATGCAATTTCTGTGTTTCATCGTCAATAAAGAGGTCCTAGGGATACAGTAAACCTGAAATCAAGCATCGGAATCTGTAACTAGTGTCACAGGAATGGTTCAAAACATAGACAGTAAGAAGAGTCAGTCTTCTTGTACTTAAGTCGGCATTGTGCCTTCTCTATTTAATTCCGATGCAATATCTGTGTTTCATCGTCAATAAGAAGGTCAGAGCGATACAGTAAACCTGAAGTGAAGCATGGGAATCTATAACTAGTGTCACAGGTATGGTTAAAAACATAGTCTGAAAGAAGAGTCAGTCTTCTTGTCGTTAAGTCTTCATTGTGTTTTTTGTATTTAATTCTGATGCAATTTCTGTGTTTCATCGTCAATAAGAATGTCCAAGGGATACAGTAATCCTGGAATGTAGCATCGGAATCTATAACTAGTGTCACAGGAGTGGTTCTAAACATAGTAAGAAGAGTCAGTCTTCTTGTACTAAAGTTGGCATTGTGCCTTTTGTATTCAATTCCGATGCAATTTCTGTGTTTCATCGTCAATAAGAAGGTCAGAGGATTACAGTACCCTGAACTGAAGCATCGGAATCTGTAACTAGTGTCACAGAAATGGTTCAAAACATAGACATTAAGAAGAGTCAGTCTTCTTGTACTTACGTCGGCATTGTGCATTTTGTATTTAATTCCGATGCAATTTCTGTGTTTCATCGTCAATAAGAAGGTCAGAGGGATACAGTAAACCTGAAGTGAAGCATCGGAATCTATAACTAGTGTCACAGGAATGGTTCAAAGCATAGACAGTAAGAAGAGTCAGTCTTCTTGTACTTGAGCCGGCATTGTGGCTTTTGTATTTAATTCCGACTCAGTTTTTGTGTTTCATCGTCAATATGAATGCCCAAGGGATACAGTAAACCTGAAGTGAAGCATCGGAATCTATAACTAGTGACACAGGAATAGTTCAATACATAGTCAGTAAGAAGAGTCAGACTTCATGTACTTATGTCGGCATTGTGCCTTTTGTATTTAATTAAGATGCAATTTCATTGTTTCATCGTCAATAAGAAGGTCCATGGGATACAGTAGACCTGAAGTGAAGCATCGGAATCTATAACTAAAGTCAATGGAATGGTTCAAACATAGACAGTAGGAAGAGTCAGTCTTCTTGTCCTTAAGTCGGCATTGTGCCTTTTGTATTTAATTCCGATTCAGTTTTTGTGTTTCATTGTCAATATGAAGCTCCAAGGGATACAGTAAACGTGGAGTTTACAACGGAATCTATAACTAGTGTCACAGGCATGGTTCAAAACGTAGACAGTAAGAAGATACAGTCTTCTTGTACTTAAGTCGGCATTGTGCCTTTTGTATTCAATGCCGATGCAATTTCTGTGTTTTATCGTCAATACGAAGGTCCAAGGGATGCAGTAAACCTGGAGTGTAGCATCGGAATCTATAACTAGTGTCACAGGAATGGTTCAAATCATAGACAGTAAGAAGAGTCAGTCTTCGTGTACCTAAGTCGGCATTGTACCTTTTGTATTTAATTCCGATGCAATTTCTGTGTTTCATCGTCAATATAAAGGTCTAAGGGATACTGTAGACCTGACGTGAAGCATCGGAATCTGTAACTAGTGTAACAGGAATGGTACAAACCATAGTCAGTAAGAAGAGTCAGTCTTCATGTACTTATGTCGGCATTGTGCCTTTTGTATTTAATTCCGATGCAATATCTGTGTTTCATCGTCAACAAGAAGGTGCAAGGGATACAGTAAACCTGAAGTAAAGCATCGGAATCTATAACTAGTGACACAGGAATGGTTCAAAGCATAGACAGTAAGAAGAGTCAGTCTTCATGTACTTGAGACGGCATTGTGGCTTTTGTATTTAATTCCGATGCAATTTCTGTGTTTCATCGTCAATAAGAAGGTCCAAGGGATACAGTAAACCTGAAGTCAAGCATCGGAATCTATAACTACTGTCAAAGGAATGGTTCCAAACATAGGCAGTAAGAAGAGTCAGTTTTCTTGTCCTTAAATCGACATTGTGCCTTTTGTATTTAATTCCGATGCAATTTCTGTGTTTCATCGTCAATAAGAATGCCCAAGGGATACAGTAAACCTGAAGTAAAGCAACGGAATCTATAACTAGTGACACAGGAATGGTTCAATACATAGTCAGTAAGAAGAGTCAGTCTTCATGTACTTAAGTCGGCATTGTGCCTTTTGTATATAATTCCGATGCAATTTCATTGTTTCATCGTCAATATGAAGGTCCATGGGATACAGTAGACCTGAAGTGAAGCATCGGAATCTATAACTAAAGACAATGGAATGGTTCAAACATAGACAGTAGTAAGAGTCAGTCTTCTTGTACTTAAGTCTGCATTGTGCCTTTTGAATTTAATTCCGAGGCAATTTCTGTGTTTCATCGTCAATAAGAAAGTCCAAGGGATACAGTAAACTTGAAGTAAAGCATCGGAATCGATAACTAGTGTCACAGGAATGGATACAAGGCATAGACAGTAAGAAGAATCAGTCTTCTAGTACTTAAGTCGGCATTGTGCCTCTTGTATTTAATTCCGATGCAATTTCTGTGTTTCATCGTTAATAAGAAGGTAAGAGGGATTCAGTAAACCTGAAGTGAAGCATCGGAATCTATAACTAGTGTCACAGGAATGGTTCAAAACATAGACAGTAAGAAGAGTCAGTCTTCTTGTACTTAAGTCGGCATTGTGCATTTTGTATTTGATTCCGATGCAATTTCTGTGTTTCATCGTCTTTAAGGAGGTCCAAGGGATACGGTAAACCTGGAGTGAAGCATCGGAATCTATAACTAGTGTCACAGGAATGGTTCAAAACATAGGAAGTAAGAAGATACAGTCTTCTTGTACATAAGTCAGCATTGTGCCTTTTTTATTTAATTCCGATGCAATTTCTGTGTTTCATCGTCAATAAGAAGGTCCAAAGTATACAGTAAACATGAAGTGAAGCATCGGAATCTATAACTAGTATCACAGGAATGGTTCAAAACATAGACACTATAAAGAGTCAGTCTTCTTGTACTTAAGTCGGCACTGTGCCTTTTGTATTTACTTCCGATGCAATTTCTGTGTTTCATCGTAAATAAGAAGGTCAGAGGGATACAGTAACCCTGAAGTGAAGCATCGGAATCTATAACTAGTGTCACAGAAATGGTTCAAAACATAGTCAGTAAGAAGAGTCAGTCTTCTTGTACTTAAGTCAGCATTGTGCCTTTTGAATTTAATTCCGATGCAATTTCTGTGTTTCATCGTCAATAAGAAGGTAAGAGGGATTCAGTAAACCTGAAGTGAAGAATCGAAATCTATAACTAGTGTCACAGGAATGGTTCAAAACATAGACAGTAAGAAGAGTCAGTCTTCTTGTACTGAAGTCGGCATTGTGCATTTTATATTTAATTCCGATGCAATTTCTGTGTTTCATCGTCAATAATAAGGTCCAAGGGATACAGTAAACCTGAAGTGAAGCATCGGAATCTATAACTAGTGTCACAGGAATGGTTCAAATCGTAGTCAGTAAGAAGAGTCATTCTTTTTGTACTTAAGTCGACATTGTGCCTTTTGTATTTAATTCCGATGCAATTTATGTGTTTCATCGTCAATAAGAATGCCCAAGGCATACAGTAAACCTGAAGTGAAGCATCAGAATCGATAACTAGTGTCACAGGAATGGATCAAGGCATAAACAGTAAGAAGAGTCAGTCTTCTTGTACTTAAGTCGGCATTGTGCCTCTTGTATTTAATTCCGATGCAAATTCTGTGTTTCATCGTCAATAAGAAGGTAAGAGGGATTCAGTAAACCTGAAGTGAAGCATCGGAATCTATAGCTAGTGTCACAGGAATGGTTCAAAACATAGTCAGTAAGAAGACTCAGTCTTCATGTACTGAAGTCGGCATTGTGCCTTATGTATTTAACTCCGATGCAATTTCATTGTTTCATCGTCAATACGAAGGTCCATGGGATACAATAAACCTGAAGTCAAGCATCGGAATCTATAACTAAAGTCAATGGAATGGTTCAAACATAGACAGTAGGAAGAGACAGTCTTCTTGTACTTAAGTCTGCATTGTGCCTTTTGTATTTAATTCCGAGGCAATTTCTGTGTTTCATCGTCAATAAGAAGGTCCAAGGGATACAGTAAACCTGAAGTGAAGCATCGGAATCGATAACTAGTGTCACAGGAATGGATCAAGGCATAGACAGTAAGAAGAGTCAGTCTTCTTGTACTTAAGTCGTCATTGTGCCTCTTGTATTTAATTCCGATGCAATTTCTGTGTTTCATCGTCAATAAGAAGGTAAGAGGGATTCAGTAAACCTGAAGTTAAGCATCGGAATCTATAACTAGTGTCACAGGAATGGTTCAAAACATAGTAAGTAAGAAGAGACAGTCTTCATGTACTTATGTCGGCATTGTGCCTTTTGTATTTAATTCCGATGCAATTTCTGTTTTTCTTCGTCAATAAGAAGGTCAGAGGGATACAGTATACTTGAAGTGAAGCATCGGAATCTATAACTAGTGTCACAGGAATGGTTCAAAACATAGTCAGTAAGAAGAGTCAGTCGTCTTGTACTTAAGTCGGCATTGTGCCTTATCTATTTAATTCCGAAACAATTTCTGTGTTTCATCGTCAATAAGAAGGTCCAAGGGATACGGTAAACCTAGAGTGAAGCATCGGAATCTATAGCTAGTGTCACAGGAATGGTTCAAAACATAGGAAGTAAGAAGATACAGTCTTCTTGTACATAAGTCAGCATTGTGCCTTTTGTATTTAATTCCGATGCAATTTCTGTGTTTCATCGTCAATAAGAAGGTCCAAAGGATACAGTAAACCTGAAGTGAAGCATCGGAATCTATAACTAGTATCACAGGAATGGTTCAAAACATAGACAGTATAAAGAGTCAGTCTTCTTGTACTTAAGTCGGCACTGTGCCTTTTGTATTTACTTCCGATGCAATTTCTGTGTTTCATCGTAAATAAGAAGGTCAGAGGGATACAGTAACACTGAAGTGAAGCATCGGAATCTATAACTAGTGTCACATAAATGGTTCAAAACATAGTCAGTAAGAAGAGTCAGTCTTCTTGTACTTAAGTCAGCATTGTGCCTTTTGAATTTAATTCCGATGCAATTTCTGTGTTTCATCGTTAATAAGACGGTCAGAGGAATACAGTAAACCTGAAGTGAAGCATCGGAATCTATAACTGGTGTCACAGGAATGGTTCAAAACATAGACAGTAAGAAGAGTCAGTCTTCTTGTACTTAAGTCGGCATTGTGCCTTCTCTATTTAATTCCGATGCAATATCTGTGTTTCATCGTCAATAAGAAGGTCAGAGCGATACAGTAAACCTGAAGTGAAGCATGGGAATCTATAACTAGTGTCACAGGTATGGTTAAAAACATAGTCTGAAAGAAGAGTCAGTCTTCTTGTCGTTAAGTCTTCATTGTGCTTTTTGTATTTAATTCTGATGCAATTTCTGTGTTTCATCGTCAATAAGAATGTCCAAGGGATACAGTAATCCTGGAATGTAGCATCGGAATCTATAACTAGTGTCACAGGAGTGGTTCAAAACATAGTAAGAAGAGTCAGTCTTCTTGTACTTAAGTCGGCATAGTGGTTTTCTATTTAATTCCGATGCAATTTCAATGTATCATTTCAATAAGAAGGTCCAAGGGATACAGTATACCTGGAGTGAAGCATCGGAATCTATAACTAGTTTTTAATGGAATGTTTCAAAACATAGACAGTAAGAAGAGTCAGTCTACTTGTACTTAAGTCGGCATTGTACCTTTTGAATTGACTTCCGATGCAATTTCTGTGTTTCATCGTAAATAAGAAGGTCAGAGGGATACAGTAACCATGAAGTGAAGCATCGGAATCTATAACTAGTGTCACAGGAATGGTTCAAAACATAGACAGTAAGAAGAGTCAGTCTTCTTGTACTAAAGTTGGCATTGTGCCTTTTGTATTCAATTCCGATGCAATTTCTGTGTTTCATCGTCAATAAGAAGGTCAGAGGATTACAGTACCCTGAACTGAAGCATCGGAATCTGTAACTAGTGTCACAGAAATGGTTCAAAACATAGACATTAAGAAGAGTCAGTCTTCTTGTACTTACGTCGGCATTGTGCATTTTGTATTTAATTCCGATGCAATTTCATTGTTTCATCGTCAATAAGAAGGTCCATGGGATACAGTAGACCTGAAGTGAAGCATCGGAATCTATAACTAAAGTCAATGGAATGGTTCAAACATAGACAGTAGGAAGAGTCAGTCTTCTTGTCCTTAAGTCGGCATTGTGCCTTTTGTATTTAATTCCGATTCAGTTTTTGTGTTTCATTGTCAATATGAAGCTCCAAGGGATACAGTAAACGTGGAGTTTACAACGGAATCTATAACTAGTGTCACAGGCATGGTTCAAAACGTAGACAGTAAGAAGATACAGTCTTCTTGTACTTAAGTCGGCATTGTGTCTCTTGTATTCAATGCCGATGCAATTTCTGTGTTTTATCGTCAATACGAAGGTCCAAGGGATGCAGTAAACCTGGAGTGTAGCATCGGAATCTATAACTAGTGTCACAGGAATGGTTCAAATCATAGACAGTAAGAAGAGTCAGTCTTCGTGTACCTAAGTCGGCATTGTACCATTTGTATTTCATTCCGATGCAATTTCTGTGTTTCATCGTCAATATGAAGGTCTAAGGGATACTGTAGACCTGACGTGAAGCATCGGAATCTACACTCCTGGAAATTGAAATAAGAACACCGTGAATTCATTGTCCCAGGAAGGGGAAACTTTATTGACACATTCCTGGGGTCACATACATCACATGATCACACTGACAGAACCACAGGCACATAGACACAGGCAACAGAGCATGCACAATGTCGGCACTAATACAGTGTATATCCACCTTTCGCAGCAATGCAGGCTGCTATTCTCCCATGGAGACGATCGTAGAGATGCTGGATGTAGTCCTGTGGAACGGCTTGCCATGCCATTTCCACCTGGCGCCTCAGTTGGACCAGCGTTCGTGCTGGACGTGCAGACCGCGTGAGACGACGCTTTATCCAGTCCCAAACATGCTCAGTGGGGGACAGATCCGGAGATCTTGCTGGCCAGGGTAGTTGACTTACACCTTCTAGAGCACGTTGGGTGGCACGGGATACATGCAGACGTGCATTGTCCTGTTGGAACAGCAAGTTCCCTTGCCGGTCTAGGAATGGTAGAACGATGGGTTCGATGACGGTTTGGATGTACCGTGCACTATTCAGTGTCCCCTCGACGATCACCAGTGGTGTACGGCCAGTGTAGGAGATCGCTCCCCACACCATGATGCCGGGTGTTGGCCCTGTGTGCCTCGGTCGTATGCAGTCCTGATTGTGGCGCTCACCTGCACGACGCCAAACACGCATACGACCATCATTGGCACCAAGGCAGAAGCGACTCTCATCGCTGAAGACGACACGTCTCCATTCGTCCCTCCATTCACGCCTGTCGCGACACCACTGGAGGCGGGCTGCACGATGTTGGGGCGTGAGCGGAAGACGGCCTAACGGTGTGCGGGACCGTAGCCCAGCTTCATGGAGACGGTTGCGAATGGTCCTCGCCGATACCCCAGGAGCAACAGTGTCCCTAATTTGCTGGGAAGTGGCGGTGCGGTCCCCTACGGCACTGCGTAGGATCCTACGGTCTTGGCGTGCATCCGTGCGTCGCTGCGGCCCGGTCCCAGGTCGACGGGCACGTGCACCTTCCGCCGACCACTGGCGACAACATCGATGTACTGTGGAGACCTCACGCCCCACGTGTTGAGCAATTCGGCGGTACGTCCACCCGGCCTCCCGCATGCCCACTATACGCCCTCGCTCAAAGTCCGTCAACTGCACATACGGTTCACGTCCACGCTGTCGCGGCATGCTACCAGTGTTAAAGACTGCGATGGAGCTCCGTATGCCACGGCAAACTGGCTGACACTGACGGCGGCGGTGCACAAATGCTGCGCAGCTGGCGCCATTCGACGGCCAACACCGCGGTTCCTGGTGTGTCCGCTGTGCCGTGCGTGTGATCATTGCTTGTACAGCCCTCTCGCAGTGTCCGGAGCAAGTATGGTGGGTCTGACACACTGGTGTCAATGTGTTCTTTTTTCCATTTCCAGGAGTGTATAACTAGTGTCACAGGAATGGTTCAAACCATAGTCAGTAAGAAGAGTCAGTCTTCATGTACTTATGTCGGCATTGTGCCTTTTGTATTTAATTCCGATGCAATATCTGTGTTTCATCGTCAACAAGAAGGTGCAAGGGATACAGTAAACCTGAAGTAAAGCATACGAATCTATAACTAGTGACACAGGAATGGTTCAAAGCATAGACAGTAAGAAGAGTCAGTCTTCATGTACTTGAGACGGCATTGTGGCTTTTGTATTTAATTCCGATGCAATTTCTGTGTTTCATCGTCAATAAGAAGGTCCAAGGGATACAGTAAACCTGAAGTCAAGCATCGGAATCTATAACTACTGTCAAAGGAATGGTTCAAAACATAGGCAGTAAGAAGAGTCAGTTTTCTTGTCCTTAAATCGACATTGTGCCTTTTGTATTTAATTCCGATGCAATTTCTGTGTTTCATCGTCAATAAGAATGCCCAAGGGATACAGTAAACCTGAAGTAAAGCAACGGAATCTATAACTAGTGACACAGGAATGGTTCAATACATAGTCAGTAAGAAGAGTCAGTCTTCATGTACTTAAGTCGGCATTGTGCCTTTTGTATATAATTCCGATGCAATTTCATTGTTTCATCGTCAATATGAAGGTCCATGGGATACAGTAGACCTGAAGTGAAGCATCGGAATCTATAACTAAAGACAATGGAATGGTTCAAACATAGACAGTAGTAAGAGTCAGTCTTCTTGTACTTAAGTCTGCATTGTGCCTTTTGAATTTAATTCCGAGGCAATTTCTGTGTTTCATCGTCAATAAGAAAGTCCAAGGGATACAGTAAACTTGAAGTAAAGCATCGGAATCGATAACTAGTGTCACAGGAATGGATACAAGGCATAGACAGTAAGAAGAATCAGTCTTCTAGTACTTAAGTCGGCATTGTGCCTCTTGTATTTAATTCCGATGCAATTTCTGTGTTTCATCGTTAATAAGAAGGTAAGAGGGATTCAGTAAACCTGAAGTGAAGCATCGGAATCTATAACTAGTGTCACAGGAATGGTTCAAAACATAGACAGTAAGAAGAGTCAGTCTTCTTGTACTTAAGTCGGCATTGTGCATTTTGTATTTGAATCCGATGCAATTTCTGTGTTTCATCGTCTTTAAGGAGGTCAGAGGGATACAGTAAACCTGAAGTGAAGCATCGGAATCTGAAACTAGTGTCACAGGAATGGTTCAAAGCATAGACAGTAAGAAGAGTCAGTCTTCTTGTACTTGAGTCGGCATTGTGGCTTTTATATTTAATTCCGATGCAATTTCTGTGTTTCATCGTCAATAAGAAGGTCCAAGGGATACAGTAAACCTGAAGTCAAGCATCGGAATCTATAACTAGTGTCACAGGAATGGTTCAATACATAGGCAGTAAGAAGAGTCAGTCTTCTTGTCCTTAAGTCGACATTGTGCCATTTGTATTTAATTCCAATGCAATTTCTGTGTTTCATCGTCAATAAGAATGCCCAAGGGATACAGTAAACCTGAAGTGAAGCATCGGAATCTATAACTAGTGCCACAGGACTGGTTCAATACATAGTCAGTAAGAAGAGTCAGTCTTTATGTACTTAAGTCGGCATTGTGCCTTTTGTATTTAATTCCGATGCAATTTCATTGTTTCATCGTCAATAAGAAGGTCCATGGGATACAGTAAACCTGAAGTGAAGCATCGGAATCTATAACTACAGTGAATGGAATGGTTCAAACATAGACAGTAGGAAGAGTCAGTCATCTTGTACTTATGTCTGCATTGTGAATTTTGTATTTAATTCCGAGGCAATTTCTGTGTTTCAGCGTCAATAAGAAGGTCCAAGGGATACAGTAAACCTGAAGTGAAGCATCGGAATCGATAACTAGTGTCACAAAAATGGATCAAGTCATACACAGTAAGAAGAGTCAGTCTTCTTGTACTTAAGTCGGCAATGTGCCTCTTGTATTTAATTCCGATGCAATTTCTGTGTTTCATCGTCAATAAGAAGGTAAGAGGGATTCAGTAAACCTGAAGTGAAGAATCGGAATCTATAAGTAGTGTCACAGGAACGGTTCAAAACATAGACAGTAAGAAGAGTCAGTCTTCTTGTACTGAAGTCGGCATTGTGCATTTTGACTTTAATTCCGATGCAATTTCTGTGTTGCATCGTCAATAAGAAGGTCAGAGGGATACAGTAAACCTGAAGTGAAGCATCGGAATCTATAACTAGTGTCACAGGAATGGTTCAAATCATAGTCAGTAAAAAGAGTCAATCTTTTTGTACTTAAGTCGACATTGCGCCTTTTGTATTTAATTCCGATGCAATTTCTGTGTTTCATCGTCAATAAGAATGCCCAAGGGATACAGTAAACCTGAAGTGAAGCATCGGAATCTATAACTAGTGTCACAGGAAAGGTTCAATACATAGTCAGTAAGAAGAGTCAGTCTTCATGTACTGAAGTCGGCATTGTGCCTTTTGTATTTAACTCCGATGCAATTTCATTGTTTCATCGTCAATAAGAAGGTCCATGGGATACAATAAACCTGAAGTCAAGCATCGGAATCTATAACTAAAGTCAATGGAATGGTTCAAACATAGTCAGTAGGAGGAGTCAGTCTTCTTGTACTTAAGTCTGCATTGTGCCTTTTGTATTTAATTCCGAGGCAATTTCTGTGTTTCATCGTCAATAAGAAGGTCCAAGGGATACAGTAAACCTGAAGTGAAGCATCGGAATCGATAACTAGTGTCACAGGAATGGATCAAGGCATAGACAGTAAGAAGAGTCAGTCTTCTTGTGCTTAAGTCGGCATTGTGCCTTTTGTATTTAATTCCGATGCAATTTCTGTGTTTCATCGTCAATAAGAAGGTAAGAGGGATTCAGTAAACCTGAAGTGAAGCATCGGAATCTATAACTAGTGTCACAGGAATGGTTCAAACATAGTCAGTAAGAAGAGTCAGTCTTCATGTTCTTATGTCGGCACTGTGCCGTTTGTATTTAATTCCGATGCAATTTTTGTTTTTCTTCGTCAATAAGAAGGTCAGAGGGATACAGTAAACTTGAAGTGAAGCATCGGAATCTATAACTAGTGTCACAGGAATGGTTCAAAACATAGTCAGTAAGAAGAGTCAGTCT
The DNA here is from genome assembly GCF_021461395.2 of Schistocerca americana. Taxonomy (NCBI): domain Eukaryota; kingdom Metazoa; phylum Arthropoda; class Insecta; order Orthoptera; family Acrididae; genus Schistocerca; species Schistocerca americana. Next base: position 10,664,865 of record NC_060121.1, on the reverse strand, counting down.
TCTTGTACGTAAGTCGGCATTGTGCCTTATCTATTTAATTCCGATGCAATTTCTGTGTTTCATCGTCAATAAGAAGGTCCAAGGGATACGGTAAACCTGGAGTGAAGCATCGGAATCTATAACTAGTGTCACAGGAATGGTTCAAAACATAGGAAGTAAGAAGATACAGTCTTCTTGTACATAAGTCAGCATTGTGCCTTTTGTATTTAATTCCGATGCAATTTCTGTGTTTCATCGTCAATAAGAAGGTCCAAAGGATACAGTAAACCTGAAGTGAAGCATCGGAATCTATAACTAGTATCACAGGAATGGTTCAAAACAAAGACAGTATAAAGAGTCAGTCTTCTTGTACTTAAGTCGGCACTGTGCCTTTTGTATTTACTTCCGATGCAATTTCTGTGTTTCATCGTAAATAAGAAGGTCAGAGGGATACAGTAACCCTGAAGTGAAGCATCGGAATCTATAACTAGTGTCACATAAATGGTTCAAAACATAGTCAGTAAGGAGAGTCAGTCTTCTTGTACTTAAGTCAGCATTGTGCCTTTTGAATTTAATTCCGATGCAATTTCTGTGTTTCATCGTTAATAAGACGGTCAGAGGAATACAGTAAACCTGAAGTGAAGCATCGGAATCTATAACTGGTGTCACAGGAATGGTTCAAAACATAGACAGGAAAAAGAGTCAGTCTTCTTGTACTTGAGTCGGCATTGTGCCTTTTGTATTAAATTCCGATGCAATTTCTGTGTTTCATCGTCAATAAAGAGGTCCTAGGGATACAGTAAACCTGAAGTCAAGCATCGGAATCTATAACTAGTGTCACATTAATGGTTCAAAACATAGACAGTAAGAAGAGTCAGTCTTCTTGTACTTAAGTCGGCATTGTGCCTTTTCTATTTAATTCCGATGCAATTTCTGTGTTTCATCGTCAATAAGAAGGTCAGAGCGATACAGTAAACCTGAAGTGAAGCATGGGAATCTATAACTAGTGTCACAGGTATGGTTAAAAACATAGTCTGAAAGAAGAGTCAGTCTTCTTGTCGTTAAGCCTTCATTGTGCTTTTTGTATTTAATTCTGATGCAATTTCTGTGTTTCATCGTCAATAAGAATGTCCAAGGGATACAGTAAACCTGGAATGTAGCATCGGAATCTATAACTAGTGTCACAGGAGTGGTTCAAAACATAGTCAGTAAGAAGAGTTAGTCTTCTTGTACTTAAGTCGGCATTGTGGTTTTCTATTTAATTCCGATGCAATTTCAATGTATCATTTCAATAAGAAGGTCCAAGGGATACAGTATACCTGGAGTGAAGCATCGGAATCTATAACTAGTTTTTAATGGAATGTTTCAAAACATAGACAGAAAGAAGAGTCAGTCTACTTGTACTTAAGTCGGCATTGTGCCTTTTGTATTGACTTCCGATGCAATTTCTGTGTTTCATCGTAAATAAGAAGGTCAGGGGGATACAGTAACCATGAAGTGAAGCATCGGAATCTATAACTAGTGTCACAGGAATGGTTCAAAACATAGACAGTAAGAAGAGTCAGTCTTCTTGTACTAAAGTTGGCATTGTGCCTATTGTATTCAATTCCGATGCAATTTCTGTGTTTCATCGTCAATAAGAAGGTCAGAGGATTACAGTACCCTGAACTGAAGCATCGGAATCTGTAACTAGTGTCACAGAAATGGTTCAAAACATAGACATTAATTAGAGTCAGTCTTCTTGTACTTACGTCGGCATTGTGCATTTTGTATTTAATTCCGATGCAATTTCTGTGTTTCATCGTCAATAAGAAGGTCAGAGAGATACAGTAAACCTGAAGTGAAGCATCGGAATCTATAACTAGTGTCACAGGAATGGTTCAAAGCATAGACAGTAAGAAGAGTCAGTCTTCTTGTACTTGAGTCGGCATTGTGGCTTTTGTATTTAATTCCGATTCAGTTTTTGTGTTTCATCGTCAATATGAATGCCCAAGGGATACAGTAAACCTGAAGTGAAGCATCGGAATCTGTAACTAGTGACACAGGAATAGTTCAATACATAGTCAGTAAGAAGAGTCAGACTTCATGTACTTAAGTCGGCATTGTGCCTTTTGTATTTAATTCCGATGCAATTTCATTGTTTCATCGTCAATAAGAAGGTCCATGGGATACAGTAGACCTGAAGTGAAGCATCGGAATCTATAACTAAAGACAATGGAATGGTTCAAACATAGACAGTAGTAAGAGTCAGTCTTCTTGTACTTAAGTCTGCATTGTGCCTTTTGTATTTAATTCCGAGGCACTTTCTGTGTTTCATCGTCAATAAGAAAGTCCAAGGGATACAGTAAACCTGAAGTAAAGCATCGGAATCGATAACTAGTGTCACAGGAATGGATACAAGGCATAGACAGTAAGAAGAATCAGTCTTCTTGTACTTAAGTCGGCATTGTGCCTCTTGTATTTAATTCCGACGCAATTTCTGTGATTCATCGTCAATAAGAAGGTAACAGGGATTCAGTAAACCTGAAGTGAAGCATCGGAATCTATAACTAGTGTCACAGGAATGGTTCAAAACATAGACAGTAAGAAGAGTCAGTCTTCTTGTACTTAAGTCGGCATTGTGCATTTTGTATTTAATTCCGATGCAATTTCTGTGTTTCATCGTCAATAAGAAGGTCAGAGGGATACAGTAAACCTGAAGTGAAGCATCTGAATCTATAAGTAGTGTCACAGGAATGGTTAAAAACGTAGTTAGTAAGAAGAGTCAGTCTCTTTGTACTTAAGTCGGCATTGTGTATTTTGTATTTATTTCAGATGTAATTTCTGTGTTTCATCGTCAGTAAGAAGGTCCAAATGATACAGTAAACCTGAAGTGAAACATCGGAATCTATAACTAGTGTCACAGGAATGGTTCAAAACATAGACAGTATGAAGAGTCAGTCTTTTTGTACTTAAGTCGGCATTGTGCCTTTTGTACTTAATTCCGGTGCAATTTCTGTGTATCATCGTCAATAAGAAGGTCAGAGGGATACTGTAAACCTGAAGTGAATGATCGGAATCCATAACTAGTGTCACAGGAATGTTTCAAAACATAGTCAGTAAGAAGAGTCAGTCTTCTTGTCCTTAAGTCGGCATTGTGCCTTTTGTATTTAATTCCGATGCAATTTTTGTGTTTCATCGTCAATATGAATTTCCAAGGGATACAGTAAACCTGGAGTGTACAACAGAATCTATAACTAGTGTCACAGGCATGGTTCAAAACGTAGACAGTAAGAAGATACAGTCTTTTTGTACTTAAGTCGGCATTGTGCCTTTTGTATTCAATGCCGATGCAATTTCTGTGTTTCATCGTCAATACGAAGGTCCAAGGGATGCAGTAAACCTGGAGTGTAGCATCGGAATCTATAACTAGTGTCACAGGAATGGTTCAAATCATAGACAGTAAGAAGAGTCAGTCTTCGTGTACCTAAGTCGGCATTGTACCTTTTGTATTAAATTTCGATGCAATTTCTGTGTTTCATCGTCAATACGAAGGTCTAAGGGATACTGTAGACCTGACGTGAAGCATCGGAATCTATAACTAGTGTCACAGGAATGGTTCAAACCATATTCAGTAAGAAGAGTAGGTCTTCATGTACTTATGTCCGCATTGTGCCTTTTGTATTTAATTCCGATGCAATTTCTGTGTTTCATCGTCAATAAGAAGGTCCAAGGGATACAGTAAACTTGAAGTGAAGCATCGGAAACTATAACTAGTGTCACAGGAATGGTTCAAAACATAGTCAGTAAGAAGAGTCAGTCTTCTTGTACTTAAGTCGGCATTGTGCCTTTTGTATTTAATTCCGATGCAATTTCTGTGTTTCATCGTCAACAAGAAGGTCCTGGGGATACAGTAAATCTGAAGTGAAACATCGGAATCTATAACTAGTGTCACAGGAATGGTTCAAAACATAGTCAGTAAGAAGAGTCGGTCATCATGTACTTAAGTCGGCATTGGCCTTTGTATTTAAAACTGGTGCAATTTCTGTGTTTCATCGTCAATAAGAAGGTCAGAGGGATACACTAATCCTGAAGTGAAGCATCGAAATCTATAACTAGTGTCACAGGAATGGTTCAAAACATAGTCAGTAAGAAGAGTCAGTCTTCTTGTTCTTAAGTCGGCATTGTGCCTTTTGTATTTAATTCCGGTTCAATTTCTGTGTTTCATCGTCAATAAGAAGGTCCAAGGGATACGTAAACCTGGAGTGAATCATCGGAATCTATAACTAGTGTTAAAGGAATGGTTGAAAACATAGACAGTAAGAAGGTACAGTCTTCTTGTACTTAAGTCAGCTTTGTGCCTTTTGTATTTAATTCCGTTGCAATTTCTGTGTTTCATCGTCAATAAGAAGGTCCAAAGGATACAGTATACCTGAAGTGAAGCATCGGAAACTATAACTAGTGTCACAGGAATGGTTCAAAACATAGACAGTAGGAAGAGTCAGTCTTCTTGTACTTATGTCGGCATTGTGCCTTTTCTATTTAATTCCGATGCAATTTCTGTGTTTCATCGTAAATACGAAGGTCAGAGGGATACAGTAACCCTGAAGTGAAGCATCGGAATCTATAACTAGTGTCACAGAAATGGTTCAAAACATAGTCAGTAAGAAGAGTCAGTCTTCTTGTACTTAAGTCGGCATTGTGCCTTTTGTATTTAATTCCGATGCAATTTCTGTGTTTCATCGTTAATAAGAAGGTCAGAGGAATACAGTAAACCTGAAGTGAAGCATCGGAATCTATAAATGGTGTCACAGGAATGGTTCAAAACATAGACAGAAAGAAGAGTCAGTCTTCTTGTACTTGAGTCGGCATTGTGCCTTTTGTATTAAATTCCGATGCAATTTCTGTGTTTCATCGTCAATAAGGAGGTCCTAGGGATACAGTAAACCTCAAGCGAAGCATCGGAATCTATAACTAGTGTCACAGGAATGGTTCAAAACATAGACAGTAAGAAGAGTCAGTCTTCTTGTACTTATGTCGGCATTGTGCCTTTTCTATTTAATTCCGATGCAATTTCTGTGTTTCATCGTCAATAAGAAGGTCGGAGCGATACAGTAAACCCGAAGTGAAGCATGGGAATCTATAACTAGTGTCACAGGTATGGCTAAAAACATAGTCAGAAAGAAGAGTCAGTCTTCTTGTCGTTAAGTCTTCATTGTGCTTTTTGTATTTAATTCTGATGCAAATTCTGTGTTTCATCGTCAATAAGATGTCCAAGGGGTACAGTAAACCTGGAGTGTAGCTTCGGAATCTATAACTAGTGTCACGGGAATGGTTCAAAACATAGTCGGTAAGAAGACTCAGTCTTCTTGTACTTAAGTCGGCATTGTGCGTTTTGTATTTAATTGCGGTGCAATTTCTGTGTTTCATCGTCAATAAGCAGGTCAGATGGATACAGTATGCCTGAAGTGAAGCATCGGAATCTATAAGTAGTGTCACAGAAATGATTCAAAACATAGGCAGTAAGAAGAGTCACCCTTGTTGTACATAAGTCGGCATTGTGCATTTTGTATCTAATTCCGATGCAATTTCTGTGTTTCATCGTCAATAAGGAGGTCAGAGGGATACAGTAAACCTGAAGTGAAGCATCGGAATCTATAACTAGTGTCACAGGAATGGTTCAAAACATAGTCAGTAAGAAGAGTCAGTCTTCTTGTTCTTAAGTCGGCATTGTGCCTTTTGTATTTAATTCCGGTTCAATTTCTGTGTTTCATCGTCAATAAGAAGGTCCAAGGGATACGGTAAACCTGGAGTGAAGCATCGGAATCTATAACTAGTGTCACAGGAATGGTTCAAAACATAGACTTAAGAAGATACAGTCTTCTTGGACTTAAGTCAGCATTGTGCCTTTTGTATTGTTTCCGATGCAATTTCTGTGTTTAATCGTTAATAAGAAGGTCAGAGGAATACAGTAAACCTGAAGTGAAGCATCGGAATCTATAACTGGTGTCACAGGAATGGTTGAAAACATAGACAGGTAGAAGAGTCAGTCTTCTTGTACTTGAGCCGGCATTGTGCTTTTGGATTAAACTCCGATGCAATTTCTGTGTTTCATCGTCAATATGGAGGTCCTAGGGATACAGTAAACCTGAAGTCAAGCATCAGAATCTATAACTAGTGTCACAGGAATAGTTCAAAACATAGACAGTAAGAAGAGTCAGTCATCTTGTACTTAAGTCAGCATTGTGAATTTTCTATTTAATTCCGATGCAATTTCTGTGTTTCATCGTCAATAAGAAGGTCAGAGCGATACAGTAAACCTGAAGTGAAGCATGGGAATCTATAACTAGTGTCACAGGTATGGTTAAAAACATAGTCAGAAAGAAGAGTCAGTCTTCTTGTCGTTAAGTCTTCATTGTGCTATTTGTATTTAATTCTGATGCAATTTCTGTGTTTCATCGTCAATAAGAATGTCCAAGGGATACAGTAAACTTGAAGTGAAGCATCGGAATCTATAACTAGTGTCACAGGAATGGTTCAAAACAAAGACAGTAAGAAGAGTTAGTCTTCTTGTACTTAATTCGGCATTGTGCCTTTTGTATTCAATTCCGAAGCAATATCTGTGTTTCATCGTCAATAAGAAGGTCCAAGGGATACAGTAAACCTGGAGTGAAGTATCGGAATCTATAACTAGTGTCACAGGAATGGTTCGAAAATATAGACAGTAAGAAGATACTGTCTTCTTGTACTTAAGTCGGCATTGTGCCTTTTGTATTTAATTCCGATGCAATTTCTGTGTTTCATCGTCAACAAGAAGGTCCAAGGGATACAGGAAATCTGAAGTGAAGCATCGGAATCTATAACTACTGTCACAGGAATGGTTCAAAACATAGTCAGTAAGAAGAGTCGGTCTTCATGTACTTAAGTCGGCATTGGTCTTTTATATTTAATTCCGGTGCAATATCTGTGGTTCATCGTCAATAAGAAGGTCAGAGGGATACAGTAAACCTGAAGTGAAGCATCGAAATCTATAACTAGTGTCACAGGAATGGTTCAAAACATAGTCACTAAGAAGAACCAGTCTTCTTGTCCTTAAGTCGGCATTGTGCCTTTTGTATTTAAGTCCGGTTCAATTTCTGTGTTTCATCGACAATAAGAAGGTCCAAGGGATACAGTAAACCTGGAGTGAAGCATCGGAATATATAACTAGTGTCGCAAAATGGTTCAAAACATAGACAGTAAGAAGATACAGTCTCCTTGTACTTAAGTCAGCATTGTGCCTTTTGTATTTAATTCCGATTCAATTTCTGTGTTTCATCGTCAATAAGAAGGTCCAAGGGATACAGTAAACCTGAAGTGAAGCATCGGAATCTATAACTAGTATCACAGGAATGGTTCAAAACATAGACAGTTAGAAGAGTCCGTTTTCTTGTACTTAAGTCGGCATTGTGCCTTTTGTATTTACTTCCGATGCAATTTCAGTGTTCCATCGTGAATAAGAAGGTCAGAGGGATACAGTAACCCTAAAGGGAAGCATCGGAATCTATAACTAATGTCGCAGAAATGGTTAAAATCATAGTCAGTAAGAAGAGTCAGTCTACTTGCACTTAAGTCGTTATTGTGCCTTTTGTATTTAATTCCGATGCATTTTCTGTGTTTCATCGTCAATAAGAAGGTCAGAGGAATACAGTAAACCTGAAGTGAAGCATCGGAATCTATAACTGGTGTCACAGGAATGGTTCAAAACATAGAGCGGAAGAAGAGTCAGTGTTCTTGTACTTGAGTCGGCATTGTGCCTTTTGTATTAAATTCCGATGCAATTTCTGTGTTTCATCGTCAATAAGGATGTCCTAGGGATATAGTAAATCTGAAGGCAAGCATCGAAATCTATAACTAGTGTCACAGGAATAGTTCAAAACATAGACAGTAAGAAGAGTCAGTCTTCTTGTACTTAAGTCGGCATTGTGCCTTTTCTAATTAATTACGATGCAATTTCTGTGTTTCATCGTCAATACGAAGGTCAGAGCGATACAGTAAACCTGAAGTGAAGCATGGGAATCTAACTAGTGTCACAGGAATGGTTAAAAACATAGTCAGAAAGAATAGTCAGTCTTCTTGTCGTTAAGTCTTCATTGTGCCTTTTGTATTTAATTCTGAAGCAATTTCTGTGTTTCATCGTCAACAAGAAGGTCCAAGGGATACAGTAAACCTGGAGTGTAGCATCGGAATCTACAACTAGTGTCACAGGAATGGTTCAAAACATAGACAGTACTTAAATCGGCATTGTGGCTTTTGTATTTAATTCCGATGCAATTTCTGTGTTTCATCGACAATTAGAAGGTCCAAGGGATACAGTAAAGCTGAAGTGAAGCATCGCAATCTATAACTAGTGTCACAGGAGTGGTTCAAAACATAGTCAGTAAGAAGAGTCAGTCTTCATGTACTTAAGTCACCATTGTGCCTTTTATATTTAATTCCGATGCAGTTTCTGTGTTTCATCGTCAATAAGAAGGGTCAAGGGATTTAATAAACATGAAGTGAAGCATCGCAAACTATAAGTAGTGTCACAGGAATGGTTCAAAACATAGTCAGTAAGAAGAGTCAGTCTTCTTGCACTTAAGTCGGCATTTTGCCTAATCTATTTAATTCCGAAGCAATTTCAGTGTTTCATCGTCAATATGAAGGTCCAAGGGATGCAGTAAACCTGGAGTGAAGCATCGGAATCAATAACTAGTGTCAATGGAATGGTTCAAAACATAGACAGTAAGAAGAGACAGTCTTCTTATACTTAAGTCGGCATTGTGCCTTTTGTATTTCATTCCGGTGCAATTTCTGTGATTCATCGTCAATAAGAAGGTCAGAGGGATACAGTAAACCTGAAGTGAAGCATCGGAATCTATAACTAGTGTCACAGGAATGGTTCAAAACATAGTCAGTGAGAAGAGTCAGTCTTCTTCTCCTTAAGTCGGCATTGTGCCTTTTGTATTTAATCCCGATGCAATTTCTGTGTTTCATCGTCAATAAGAAGATCCAAAGGATACAGTAAACCTGGAGTGAAGCATCGGAATCTATAACTAGTGGCACAGGAATGGTTCAAAACATAGACAGTAAGAAGATACAGTCTTGTTGTACTTAATGCAGCATTGTGCCTTTTGTATTTAATTCCGATGCAATTTCTGTGTTTCATCGTCAATAAGAAGGTCCAAGGGATTTAGTGGACCTGGAGTGCAGCATCGGAATCTATAACTAGTGTCACAGGAATGGTTCAAATCATAGACAGTAAGAAGAGTCAGTCTTCGTGTACCTGAGTCGGCATTGTGCCTTTTGTATTTAATTCCGATGCAATTTCTGTGTTTCATCGTCAATAAGAAGGTCCAAGGGATACAGTAGACCTGAAGTGAAGCATCGGAATCTATAACTAGTGTCACAGGAATGGTTCAAAGCATAGTCAGTAAGAAGAGTCAGTCTTCATGTACTTATGTCGGCATTGTGCCTTTTGTATTTAATTCCGATGCAATTTCTGTGTTTCATTGTCAATAAGAAGGTCCAATGGATACAGTAAACCTGAAGTGAAGCATCGGAATCTATAACTAGTGTCACAGGAATGGTTCAAATCATAGTCAGTAAGAAGAGTCAGTCTTCTTGTACTTAAGTCGGCATTGTGCCTTTTCTATTTAATTCCGATGCAATTTATGTGTTTCATCGTCAATTAGAAGGTCCAAGGGATACAGTCAACCTCGAGTGAAGCATCGGAATCTATAACTAGTGTCAATGGAATGGTTCAACACATAGATAGTAAGAAGAGTCAGTTTTCTTGTACTTAAGTCGGCATTGTGCCTTTTGTATTTAATTCCGATGCAATTTCTGTGTTTCATCGTCAATAAGAAGGTCAGAGGGATACAGTAAACCTGAAGTGAAGCATCGGAATCTATAACTAGTGTCACAGGAATGGTTCAAATCATACTCAGTAAGAAGAATCAGTCTTCTTGTACTTAAGTCGGCATTGTGCCTTTTCTATTTAATTCCGATACAATTTATGTGTTTCATCGTCAATTAGACGGTCCAAGGGATACAGTAAACCTGAAGTGAAGCATCGGAATCTATAACTAGTGTCACAGGAATGGTTCAAATCATAGACAGTAAGAAGAGTCAGTCCTCTTGTACTTAAGTCGGCATTGTGCCTTTTCTATTTCATTCCGATGCAATTTATGCGTTTCATCGTCAATTAGAAGGTCCAAGGGATACAGTAAACCTCGAGTGAAGCATCGGAATCTATAACTAGTGTCAATGGAATGGTTCAAAACATAGACAGTAAGAAGAGTCAGTCTTTTTGTACTTAAGTCGGCATTGTGCCTTTTGCATTTAATTCCGGTGCAATTTCTGTGTTTCATCGTCAATAAGAAGGTCAGAGGGATACAGTAAACCTGAAGTGAAGCATCGGAATCTATAACTAGTGTCACAGGAATGGTTCGAAACATAGTCAGTAAGAAGAGTCGGTCTTCTTGTCCTTAAGTCAGCATTGTGCCTTTTGTATTTAATTCCGATGCAATTTCTGTGTTTCATCGTCAATAAGAAGGTCCAAGGGATACAGTAAACCTGGAGTAAAGCATCGGAATCTATAACTAGTGTCACAGGAATGTTTCGAAAATATAGACAGTGAGAAGATACAGTCTACTTGTACTTAAGTCGGCATTGTGCCTTTTGTATTTAATTCCGATGCAATTTATGTGTTTCATCGTCAACAAGAAGGTCCAAGGGATACAGTAAACCTAAAATGAAGCATCGGAATCAATAACTAGTGTCACAGGAATGGTTCAAAACATAGTCAGTAAGAAGAGTCGGTCATGATGTACTTAAGTCGGCATTGGCATTTTCTATTTAATTCCGGCGCAATTTCCGTGTTTCATCGTCAATAAGAAGGTCCAAGGGATACAGTAAACCTTAAGTGAAGCATTGGAATCTATAACTAGTGTCACAGGTATGGTTCAAAACATAGACATTTAGAAGAGTCAGTTTTCTTGTACTTAAGTCGGCATTGAGCATTTTGTATTTAATTACGATGCAATTTCTGTGTTTCATCGTCAATAAGAAGGTCAGAGGGATACAGTAAACCTGAAGTGAAGCATCGGAATCTATAACTAGTGTCACAGGAATGGTTCAAAACAGTCAGTAAGAAGAGTCAGTCTTCTTGTACTTAAGTCGGCATTGTGCATTTTGTATATAATTCCGATGCAATTTCTGTGTTTCATCGTCAATAAGAAGGTCAGAGGGATACAGTAAACCTGAAGTGAAGCATCGGAATCTATAACTAGTGTCACAGGAATGGTTCAAACATAAACCGTAAGAAGAGTCACTTTTCTTGTACTTATGTCGGCATTGAGCCTTTTGTATTTAATTCCGATGCACTTTCTCTTTTTCATCGTCAATAAGAAGGTCAGAGGGATACAGTAAACCTGAAGTGAAGCATCGGAATCTAATACCGGTCTCACAGGAATGGTTCAAAATCATAGACAGTACTTAAATCGGCATTGTGCCTTTTGTATTTAATTCCGAAGCAATTTCTGTGTTTCATCGTCAATAAGAAGGTCAGAGGGATACAGTAAACCTGAAGTGAAGCATCGGAATCTATAACTAGTGTCACAGGAATGGTTCAAAACATAGACAGTAAGAAGATACAGTCTTCTTGTACTTAAAGCGGCATTGTGCCTTTTGTATTTAATTCCGATGCAATTTCTGTGTTTCATCGTCAACAAGAAGGTCCAAGGGATTCAGTAGACCTGGAGTGCAGCATGGGAATCTATAACTAGTGTCACAGGAATGGTTCAAATCATAGACAGTAAGAAGAGTCAGTCTTCGTGTACCTAAGTCGGCATTGTGCCTTTTGTATTTAATTCCGATGCAATTTCTGTGTTTCATCGTCAATAAGAAGGTCCAAGGGATACAGTAGACCTGAAGTGAAGCATCGGAATCTATAACTAGTGTCACAGGAATGGTTCAAAGCATAGTCAGTAAGAAGAGTCAGTCTTCATGTACTTATGTCGGCAGTGTGCCTTTTGTATTTAATTCCGATGTAATTTCTGTGTTTCATCGTCAATAAGAAGATCCAAGGGATACAGTAAACCTGAAGTGAAGCATCGGAATCTATAACTAGTGTCACAGGAATGGTTCGAAACCTAGTCAGTAAGAGGAGTCGGTCCTCTTGTCCTTAAGTCGGCATTGTGCCTTTTGTATTTAATTCCGATGCAATTTCTGTGTTTCATCGTCAACAAGAAGGTCCAAGGGATACAGTAAACCTAAAGTGAAGCATCGGAATCTATAACTAGTGTCACAGGAATGGTTCAAAACATAGTCAGTAAGAAGAGTCGGTCTTGATGTACTTAAGTCGGCATTGGCCTTTTCTATTTAATTCCGGCGCAATTTCCGTGTTTCATCGTCAATAAGAAGGTCCAAGGGATACAGTAAACCTGAAGTGAAGCATCGGAATCTATAACTAGTGTCACAGGAATGGTTCAAAACATAGTCAGAAAGAAGAGTCAGTCTTCTTGTCATTAAGTCTTCATTGTGAATTTTGTATTTAATTCTGATGCAATTTCTGTGTTTCATCGTCAATAAGAAGGTCCAAGGGATACAGTAAACCTGAAGTGAAGCATCGGAATCTATAACTAGTGTCACAGGAAGGGTTCAAGACATAGTCAGTAAGAAGAGTCGGTTTTCATGTACTTGAGTCGGCATTGTGCCTTTTGTATTTAATTCCGATGCAATTTCTGTGTTTCATCGTCAATAAGAATGTCCAAGGGATACAGTAAACCTTAAGTGAAGCATTGGAATCTATAACTAGTGTCACAGGATTGGTTCAAAGCTTAGACATTTAGAAGAGTCAGTTTTCTTGTACTTAAGTCGGCATTGAGCCTTTTGTATTTCATTCCGATGCAATTTCTGTGTTTCATCGTCAATAAGAAGGTCAGAGGGATACAGTAAACCTGAAGTGAAGCATCGGAATCTATAACTAGTGTCACAGGAATGGTTCAAAACAGGCAGTAAGAAGAGTCAGTCTTCTTGTACTTAAGTCGGCATTGTGCATTTTGTATTTAATTCCGATGCAATTTCTGTGTTTCATCGTCAATAAGAAGGTCAGAGGGATACAGTAAACATGAAGTGAAGCACCGGAATCTAACACCGGTCTCACAGGAATGGTTCAAAATCATAGACAGTACTTAAATCGGCATTGTGCCTTTTATATTTAATTCCGAAGCAATTTCTGTGTTTCATCGTCAATAAGAAGGTCAGAGGGATACAGTAAACCTGAAGTGAAGCATCGGAATCTATAACTAGTGTCACAGGAATGGTTCAAATCATAGACAGTAAGAAGATACAGTCTTCTTGTACTTAAAGCGGCATTTTGCCTTTTGTATTTAATTCCGATGCAATTTCTGTGTATCATCGTCAACAAGAAGGTCCAAGGGATTCAGTAGACCTGGAGTGCAGCATCGGAATCTATAACTAGTGTCACAGGAATGGTTCAAATCATAGACAGTAAGAAGAGTCAGTCTTCGTGTACTTAAGTCGGCATTGTGCCTTTTGTATTTAATTCCTATGCAATTTCTGTGTTTCATCGTCAATAAGAAGGTCCAAGGGATACAGTAGACCTGAAGTGAAGCATCGGAATCTATAACTAGTGTCACAGGAATGGTTCAAAGCATAGTCAGTAAGAAGAGTCAGTCTTCATGTACTTATGTCGGCAGTGTGCCTTTTGTATTTAATTCCGATGTAATTTCTGTGTTTCATCGTTAATAAGAAGGTCCAAGGGATACAGTAAGCCTGAAGTGAAGCATCGGAATCTATATCTAGTGTCACAGGAATTTTTCAAAACATAGCCAGTAAGAAAAGTCAGTCTTCATGTACTTAAGTCGGCATTGTGCCTTTTCTATTTAATTCTGATGCAATTAATGTGTTTCATCGTCAATTAGAAGGTCCAAGGGATACAGTAAACCTGGAGTGAAGCATCGGAATCTATAACTAGTGTCAATGGAATGGTTCAAAACATAGACAGTAAGAAGAGTCAGTCTTCTTGTAATTAAGTCGGCATTGTGCCTTTTGTATTTAATTCCGGTGCAATTTCAGTGTTTCATCGTCAATAAGAAGGTCAGAGGGATACAGTAAACTTGAAGTGAAGCATCGGAATCTATAACTAGTGTCACAGGAATGGTTCGAAACATAGTCAGTAAGAAGAGTCGGTCTTCTTGCCTTAAGTCGGCATTGTGCCTTTTGTATTTAATTCCGATGCAATTTCTGTGTTTCATCGTCAATAAGAAGGTCCAAGGGATACAGTAAACCTGGAGTGAAGCATCGGAATCTATAACTAGTGTCACAGGAATGGTTCGAAAATATAGGCAGTAAGAAGATAGAGTCTACTCGTACTTAAGTCGGCATTGTGCCTTTTGTATTTAACTCCGATGCAATTTCTGTGTTTCATCGTCAACAAGAAGTTCCAAGGGATACAGTAAACCTAAAGTGAAGCATCGGAATCTATAACTAGTGTCACAGGAATGGTTCAAACATAGTCAGTAAGAAGAGTCGGTCTTCATGTACTTAAGTCGGCATTGGCCTTTTCTATTTAATTCCGGTGCAATTTCCGTGTTTCATCGTCAATAAGAAGGTCAGAGGGATACAGTAAACCAGAAGTGAAGCATCGGAATCTATAACTAGTATCACAGGAATGGTTCAAAACATAGACAGTAAGAAGAGTCAGTCTTCTTGTACTTAAGTCGGCATTGTGCATTTTGTATTTACTTCCGATGCAATTTCTGTGTATCATCGTCAATACGAAGGTCAGAGGAATACAGTAAACCTGAAGTGAAGCATGGGAATCTATAACTAGTGACACAGGAATGGTTAAAAACATAGTCAGAAAGAAGAGTCAGTCTTCTTGTCGTTAAGTCTACATTGTGCCTTTTGTATTTAATACTGATGCAATTTCTGTGTTTCATCGTCAATAAGAAGGTCCAAGGGATACAGTAAACCTGAAGTGAAGCATCGGAATCTATAACTAGTGTCACAGGAATGGTTCAAAACATCGTCAGTAAGAAGAGTCGGTCTTCATGTACTTGAGTCGGCATTGTGCCTTTTGTATTTAATTCCGGTTCAATTTCTGTGTTTCATCGTCAATAAGAAGGTCAGAGGGATACAGTAAACCTGAAGTGAAGCATCGGAATCTATAACTAGTGTCACAGGAATGGTTCAAAACAGTCAGTAAGAAGAGTCAGTCTTCTTGTACTTAAGTCGGCATTGTGCATTTTGTGTTTAATTCCGATGCAATTTCTGTGTTTCATCGTCAATAAGAAGGTCAGAGGGATACAGTAAACCTGAAGTGAAGCATCGGAATCTATAACTAGTGTCACAGGAATGGTTCAAACATAAACCGTAAGAAGAGTCAGTTTTCTTGTACTTATGTCGGCATTGAGCCTTTTGTATTTAATTCCGATGCACTTTCTGTTTTTCATCGTCAATAAGAAAATCAGAGGAAAACAGTAAACCTGAAGTGAAGCATCGGAATCTAATACCGGTCTCACAGGAAACGTTCAAAACATAGACTGTAACAAGAGCCAGTCTTCTTGTACTTGAGTCGGCATTGTGCCTTTTGTATTTAATTCCGATGCAATTTCTGTGTTAATCGTCAATAAGAAGGTCAGAGGGATAAAATAAACCTGAAGTGAAGCATCGGAATCTATAACTAGTGACACAGGAATGGTTAAAAACATAGTCAGAAAGAAGAGTCAGTCTTCTTGTCGTTAAGTCTTCATTGTGCCTTTTGTATTTAATTCTGATGCAATTTCTGTGTTTCATCGTAAATACGAAGGTCCAAGGGATACAGTAAACCTGAAGTGAAGCATCGGAATCTATAACTAGTGTCACAGGAATGGTTCAAAACATCGTCAGTAAGAAGAGTCGGTCTTTATGTACTTGAGTCGGCATTGTGCCTTTTGTATTTAATTCCGGTTCAATATCTGTGTTTCATCGTCAATAAGAAGGTCCAAGGGATACAGTAAACCTGGAGGGAAGCATCACAATCTATAACTAGTGTCACAGGAATGGTTCAAAACATAGACAGTAAGAAGAAATTGTCTTCTTGTACTTAAGTCAGCATTGTGCCTTTTGTATTTAATTCCGATGCAATTTCTGTGTTTCATCGGTAATAAGAAGGTCCAAGGGATACAGTAAACCTGAAGTGAAGCATCGGAATCTATAACTAGTATCACAGGAATGTTCAAAACATAGACAGCGAAAAGAGTCAGACTTCTTGTACTTAAGTCGGCATTGTGCCTTTTGTATTTACTTCCGATGCTATTTATGTGTTTCATCGTCAACAAGAAGGTCCAAGGGATACAGTAAACCTGAAGTGAAGCATCGGAATCTATAACTAGTGTCACAGGAATGGTTCAAGACATAGCAGTAAGATGAGTCAGTCTTTTTGTACTTAAGTCAGCATTGTGCCTTTTGTATTTAATTCCGATGCAATTTCTGTGTTTCATCGTCAATAAGAAGGTCCAAGGGATACAGTAAACCTGGAGTAAAGCATCGGAATCTATAACTAGTGTCACAGGAATGGTTCGAAAATATAGACAGTGAGAAGATACAGTCTACTTGTACTTAAGTCGGTATTGTGCCTTTTGTATTTAATTCCGATGCAATTTATTTGTTTCATCGTCAACAAGAAGGTCCAAGGGATACAGTAAACCTAAAGTGAAGCATCGGAATCAATAACTAGTGTCACAAGAATGGTTCAAAACATAGTCAGTAAGAAGAGTCGGTCATGATGTACTTAAGTCGGCATTGGCCTTTTCTATTTAATTCCGGCGCAATTTCCGTGTTTCATCGTCAATAAGAAGGTCCAAGGGATACAGTAAACCTTAAGTGAAGCAATGGAATCTATAACTAGTGTCACAGGAATGGTTCAAAACATAGACATTTAGAAGAGTCAGTTTTCTTGTACTTAAGTCGGCATTGAGCATTTTGTATTTAATTACGATGCAATTTCTGTGTTTCATCGTCAATAAGAAGGTCAGAGGGATACAGTAAACCTGAAGTGAAGCATCGGAATCTATAACTAGTGTCACAGGAATGGTTCAAAACAGTCAGTAAGAAGAGTCAGTCTTCTTGTACTTAAGTCGGCATTGTGCATTTTGTATTTAATTCCGATGCAATTTCTGTGTTTCATCGTCAATAAGAAGGTCAGAGGGATACAGTAAACCTGAAGTGAAGCATCGGAAACTATAACTAGTGTCACAGGAATGGTTCAAACATAAACCGTAAGAAGAGTCACTTTTCTTGTACTTATGTCGGCATTGAGCCTTTTGTATTTAATTCCGATGCACTTTCTCTTTATCATCGTCAGTAAGAAGGTCAGAGGGATACAGTAAACATGAAGTGAAGCACCGGAATCTAATACCGGTCTCACAGGAATGGTTCAAAATCATAGACAGTACTTAAATCGGCATTGTGCCTTTTATATTTAATTCCGAAGCAATTTCTGTGTTTCATCGTCAATAAGAAGGTCAGAGGGATACAGTAAACCTGAAGTGAAGCATCGGAATCTATAACTAGTGTCACAGGAATGGTTCAAAACATAGACAGTAAGAAGATACAGTCTTCTTGTACTTAAAGCGGCATTGTGCCTTTTGTATTTAATTCCGATGCAATTTCTGTGTTTCATCGTCAACAAGAAGGTCCAAGGGATTCAGTAGACCTGGAGTGCAGCATCGGAATCTATAACTAGTGTCACAGGAAGGGTTCAAATCATAGACAGTAAGATGAGTCAGTCTTCGTGTACCTAAGTCGGCATTGTGCCTTTTGTATTTAATTCCTATGCAATTTCTGAGCTTCATCGTCAATAAGAAGGTCCAAGGGATACAGTAGACCTGAAGTGAAGCATCGGAATCTATAACTAGTGTCACAGGAATGGTTCAAAGCATAGTCAGTAAGAAGAGTCAGTCTTCATGTACTTATGTCGGCAGTGTGCCTTTTGTATTTAATTCCGATGTAATTTCTGTGTTTCATCGTTAATAAGAAGGTCCAAGGAATACAGTAAGCCTGAAGTGAAGCATCGGAATCTATATCTAGTGTCACAGGAATGGTTCAAAACATAGCCAGTAAGAAAAGTCAGTCTTCATGTACTTAAGTCGGCATTGTGCCTTTTCTATTTAATTCCGATGCAATTTATGTGTTTCATCGTCAATTAGAAGGTCCAAGGGATACAGTAAACCTGGAGTGAAGCATCGGAATCTATAACTAGTGTCAATGGAATGGTTCAAAACATAGACAGTAAGAAGAGTCAGTCTTCTTGTACTTAAGTCGGCATTGTGCCTTTTGTATTTAATTCCGGTGCAATTTCTGTGTTTCATCGTCAATAAGAAGGTCAGAGGGATACAGTAAACTTGAAGTGAAGCATCGGAATCTATAACTAGTGTCACAGGAATGGTTCGAAACATAGTCAGTAAGAAGAGTCGGCCTTCTTGCCTTAAGTCGGCATTGTGCCTTTTGTATTTAATTCCGATGCAATTTCTGTGTTTCATCGTCAATAAGAAGGTCCAAGGGATACAGTAAACCTGGAGTGAAGCATCGGAATCTATAACTAGTGTCACAGGAATGGTTCGAAAATAGAGACAGTAAGAAGATAGAGTCTACTCGTACTTAAGTCGGCATTGTGCCTTTTGTATTTAACTCCGATGCAATTTCTATGTTTCATCGTCAACAAGAAGGTCCAAGGGATACAGTAAACCTAAAGTGAAGCATCGGAATCAATAACTAGTGTCACAAGAATGGTTCAAAACATAGTCAGTAAGAAGAGTCGGTCATGATGTACTTAAGTCGGCATTGGCCTTTTCTATTTAATTCCGGCGCAATTTCCGTGTTTCATCGTCAATAAGAAGGTCCAAGGGATACAGTAAACCTTAAGTGAAGCAATGGAATCTATAACTAGTGTCACAGGAATGGTTCAAAACATAGACATTTAGAAGAGTCAGTTTTCTTGTACTTAAGTCGGCATTGAGCATTTTGTATTTAAATACGATGCAATTTCTGTGTTTCATCGTCAATAAGAAGGTCAGAGGGATACAGTAAACCTGAAGTGAAGCATCGGAATCTATAACTAGTGTCACAGGAATGGTTCAAAACAGTCAGTAAGAAGAGTCAGTCTTCTTGTACTTAAGTCGGCATTGTGCATTTTGTATTTAATTCCGATGCAATTTCTGTGTTTCATCGTCAATAAGAAGGTCAGAGGGATACAGTAAACCTGAAGTGAAGCATCGGAAACTATAACTAGTGTCACAGGAATGGTTCAAACATAAACCGTAAGAAGAGTCACTTTTCTTGTACTTATGTCGGCATTGAGCCTTTTGTATTTAATTCCGATGCACTTTCTCTTTATCATCGTCAGTAAGAAGGTCAGAGGGATACAGTAAACATGAAGTGAAGCACCGGAATCTAATACCGGTCTCACAGGAATGGTTCAAAATCATAGACAGTACTTAAATCGGCATTGTGCCTTTTATATTTAATTCCGAAGCAATTTCTGTGTTTCATCGTCAATAAGAAGGTCAGAGGGATACAGTAAACCTGAAGTGAAGCATCGGAATCTATAACTAGTGTCACAGGAATGGTTCAAAACATAGACAGTAAGAAGATACAGTCTTCTTGTACTTAAAGCGGCATTGTGCCTTTTGTATTTAATTCCGATGCAATTTCTGTGTTTCATCGTCAACAAGAAGGTCCAAGGGATTCAGTAGACCTGGAGTGCAGCATCGGAATCTATAACTAGTGTCACAGGAAGGGTTCAAATCATAGACAGTAAGATGAGTCAGTCTTCGTGTACCTAAGTCGGCATTGTGCCTTTTGTATTTAATTCCTATGCAATTTCTGAGCTTCATCGTCAATAAGAAGGTCCAAGGGATACAGTAGACCTGAAGTGAAGCATCGGAATCTATAACTAGTGTCACAGGAATGGTTCAAAGCATAGTCAGTAAGAAGAGTCAGTCTTCATGTACTTATGTCGGCAGTGTGCCTTTTGTATTTAATTCCGATGTAATTTCTGTGTTTCATCGTTAATAAGAAGGTCCAAGGAATACAGTAAGCCTGAAGTGAAGCATCGGAATCTATATCTAGTGTCACAGGAATGGTTCAAAACATAGCCAGTAAGAAAAGTCAGTCTTCATGTACTTAAGTCGGCATTGTGCCTTTTCTATTTAATTCCGATGCAATTTATGTGTTTCATCGTCAATTAGAAGGTCCAAGGGATACAGTAAACCTGGAGTGAAGCATCGGAATCTATAACTAGTGTCAATGGAATGGTTCAAAACATAGACAGTAAGAAGAGTCAGTCTTCTTGTACTTAAGTCGGCATTGTGCCTTTTGTATTTAATTCCGGTGCAATTTCTGTGTTTCATCGTCAATAAGAAGGTCAGAGGGATACAGTAAACTTGAAGTGAAGCATCGGAATCTATAACTAGTGTCACAGGAATGGTTCGAAACATAGTCAGTAAGAAGAGTCGGCCTTCTTGCCTTAAGTCGGCATTGTGCC
The DNA here is from genome assembly GCF_021461395.2 of Schistocerca americana. NCBI lineage: Eukaryota > Metazoa > Arthropoda > Insecta > Orthoptera > Acrididae > Schistocerca > Schistocerca americana. The sequence continues at coordinate 10,644,335 of NC_060121.1, read as the reverse complement.
TTTTGTATTTAATTCCGATGCAATTTCTGTGTTTCATCGTCAATAAGAAGGTCCAAGGGATACAGTAAACCTGGAGTGAAGCATCGGAATCTATAACTAGTGTCACAGGAATGGTTCGAAAATAGAGACAGTAAGAAGATAGAGTCTACTCGTACTTAAGTCGGCATTGTGCCTTTTGTATTTAACTCCGATGCAATTTCTATGTTTCATCGTCAACAAGAAGGTCCAAGGGATACAGTAAACCTAAAGTGAAGCATCGGAATCTATAACTAGTGTCACAGGAATGGTTCAAAACAGTCAGTAAGAAGAGTCAGTCTTCATGTACTTAAGTCGGCATTGGCCTTTTCTATTTAATTCCGGTGCAATTTCCGTGTTTCATCGTCAATAAGAAGGTCAGAGGGATACAGTAAACCAGAAGTGAAGCATCGGAATCTATAACTAGTGACACAGGAATGGTTAAAAACATAGTCAGAAAGAAGAGTCAGTCTTCTTGTCGTTAAGTCTACATTGTGTCTTTTGTATTTAATTCTGATGCAATTTCTGTGTTTCATCGTCAATAAGAAGGTCCAAGCGATACAGTAAACCTGAAGTGAAGCATCGGAATCTATAACTAGTGTCACAGGAATGGTTCAAAACATCGTCAGTAAGAAGAGTCGGTCTTCATGTACTTGAGTCGGCATTGTGCCTTTTGTATTTAATTCCGGTTCAATTTCTGTGTTTCATCGTCAATAAGAAGGTCAGAGGGATACAGTAAACCTGAAGTGAAGCATCGGAAACTATAACTAGTGTCACACGAATGGTTCAAAACAGTCAGTAAGAAGAGTCAGTCTTCTTGTACTTAAGTCGGCATTGTGCATTTTGTGTTTAATTCCGATGCAATTTCTGTGTTTCATCGTCAATAAGAAGGTCAGAGGGATACAGTAAACCTGAAGTGAAGCATCGGAATCTATAACTAGTGTCACAGGAATGGTTCAAACATAAACCGTAAGAAGAGTCAGTTTTCTTGTACTTATGTCGGCATTGAGCCTTTTGTATTTAATTCCGATGCACTTTCTGTGTTTCATCGTCAATAAGAAAATCAGAGGAATACAGTAAACCTGAAGTGAAGCATCGGAATCTGATACCGGTCTCACAGGAAAGGTTCAAAACATAGACTGTCACAAGAGCCAGTCTTCTTGTACTTGAGTCGGCATTGTGCCTTTTGTATTTAATTCCGATGCAATTTCTGTGTTAATCGTCAATAAGAAGGTCAGAGGGATAAAATAAACCTGAAGTGAAGCATCGGAATCTATAACTAGTGACACAGGAATGGTTAAAAACATAGTCAGAAAGAAGAGTCAGTCTTCTTGTCGTTAAGTCTTCATTGTGCCTTTTGTATTTAATTCTGATGCAATTTCTGTGTTTCATCGTAAATACGAAGGTCCAAGGGATACAGTAAACCTGAAGTGAAGCATCGGAATCTATAACTAGTGTCACAGGAATGGTTCAAAACATCGTCAGTAAGAAGAGTCGGTCTTTATGTACTTGAGTCGGCATTGTGCCTTTTGTATTTAATTCCCGTTCAATATCTGTGTTTCATCGTCAATAAGAAGGTCCAAGGGATACAGTAAACCTGGAGGGAAGCATCGGAATCTATAACTAGTGTCACAGGAATGGTTCAAAACATAGACAGTAAGAAGAAATTGTCTTCTTGTACTTAAGTCAGCATTGTGCCTTTTGTATTTAATTCCGATGCAATTTCTGTGTTTCATCGGTAATAAGAAGGTCCAAGGGATACAGTAAACCTGAAGTGAAGCATCGGAATCTATAACTAGTATCACAGGAATGGTTCAAAACATAGACAGCGAAAAGAGTCAGACTTCTTGTACTTAAGTCGGCATTGTGCCTTTTGTATTTACTTCCGATGCAATGTCTGTGTTTCATCGTGAATAAGAAGGTCAGAGGGATACAGTAACCCTGAAGTGAAGCATCGTAATCTATAACTAGTGTCACAGAAATGGTTCAAAACATAGTCAGTAAGACGAGTCAGTCTTCTAGTACTTAAGTCGGCATTGTGCCTTTAGTATTTAATTCCGATGCAATTTCTATGTTTCATCGTCAATAAGAAGGTCCAACGGATACAGTAAACCTGGATTGTAGCATCGGAATCTATAACTAGTGTCACAGGAATGGTTCAAAAAATAGTCAGTAAGAAGAGTCAGTCTACATGTACTTAAGTCGGCATTGTGCCTTTTGTATTTAATTCTGGTGCAATTTCTGTGTTTCATCGTCAATAAGAAGGTCAGAGGGATAAAATAAACCTGAAGTGAAGCATCCAAATCTATAACTAGTGTCACAGGAATGGTTCAAAACATAGTCAGTAAGAAGAATCAGCCTTCTTGTCCTTAAGTCGGCCTTGTGACTTTTGTATTTAATTCCGAAGCAATTTCTGTGTTTCATCGTCAATAAGAAGGTCCAAGGGATACAGTAAACCTGAGGTGAAGCATCGGAATCTATAACTAGTGTCACAGGAATTGTTCAAAACATAGTCAGTAAGAAGAGTCGGTCTTCATGTACTTGAGACGGCATTGTGCCTTTTGTATTTAATTCCGATGCAATTTCTGTGTTTCATCGTCAATAAGAGAGTCCAAGGGATACAATAAACCTGAAGTGAAGCATCGCAATCTATAAGTAGTGTAACAGGAATGGGTCAAACATCGACCGTAAGAAGAGTCAGTCTTCTTGTACTTAAGTCGGCATTTTGCCTAATCTATTTAATTCCGATGCAATTTCAGTGTTTCATCGTCATTAAGATTTTAAAAGGGACGCAGTAAACCTGGAGTGAAGCATCGGAATCTATAACTAGTGTCAATGGAATGGTTCAAAACATAGTAAGTAAGAAGAGTCAGTCTTCATGTACTTAAGTCGGCATTAGCGTTTTGTATTTAAATCCGGTGCAATTTCCGTGTTTCATCGTCAATAAGAAGGTCAGAGGGATACAGTAAACCTGAAGTGAAGCATCGGAATCTATAACTAGTGTCTCAGGAATGGTTCAAAACATAGTCAGTAAGAAGAGTCAGTCTTCTTGTCCTTAAGTCGGCATTGTGCCTTTTGCATTTAATTCCGGTTCAATTTCTGTGTTTCATTGTCAATAAGAAGGTCCAAGGGATGCAGTAAACCTGGAGTGAAGCATCGGAATCTAAAACTAGTGTCACAGGAATGGTTCAAAACATAGACAGTAAGAAGATACAGTCTTCTTGTACTTAAGTCAGCATTGTGCCTTTTGTATTTAATTCCGATGCAATTTCTGTGTTTCATCGTCAATGAGAAGGTCCAAGGGATACAGTAAACCTGAAGTGAAGCATCTTAATCTATAACTAGTATCACAGGAATGGTTCAAAACATAGACAGTAAGAAGAGTCAGTCTACTTGTACTTAAGTCGGCATTGTGCCTTTTGTATTTACTTCCGATGCAATTTCTGTGTTTCATCGTGAATAAGAAGGTCAGAGGGATACAGTAACCCTGAAGTGAAGCATCGGAATCTATAACTTGTGTCACAGGAATGGTTGAAATCATAGACAGTAAGAAGAGTCAGTCTTCTTGTACTTAAGCCGGCAATGTGCCTTTTCTATTTAATTCCGATGCAATTTCTGTGATTCATCGTCAATAAGAAGGTCAGAGCGATACAGTAAACCTGGAGTGTAGCATTGGAATCTATAACTAATGTCCTAGGAATGGTTCAAATCATAGTCAGTAAGAAGAGTCAGTCTACATGTACTTACGTCGGCATTGTGCCTTTTGTATTTAATTCCGATGCAATTTCTGTGTTTCATCGTCAATAAGAAGGTCCAACGGATACAGTAAACCTGGAGTGTAGCATCGGAATCTATAACTAGTGTCACAGGAATGGTTCAAATCATAGTCAGTAAGAAGAGTCAGTCTTCTTATACTTATGTCGGCCTCGTGCCTTTTGTATTTAATTCCGATGCAACTTCTGTGTTTCATCGTCGATAAGAAGGTCCAAGGGATACAGTAAACCTCGAGTGAAGCATCGGCATCTATAACTAGTGTCACAGGAATGGTTCAAAACATAGACATCACTTAAATCGGCATTGTGCCTTTTGTATTTAATTCCGAAGCAATTTCTGTGTTTCATCGTCAATAAGAAGGTCCAAGGGATACAGTAAACCTGATGTGAAGCATCGGAATCTATAACTAGTGTCACAGGAATGGTTCAAAACATAGTCAGTAAGAAGAGTCGGTCTTTATGTACTTGAGTCGGCATTGTGCCTTTTGTATTTAATTCCGATACAATTTCTGTGCTTCATCGCCAATAAGAAGGGTCAGGGGGTACAGTAAACATGAAGTGAAGCATCGCAATCTATAACTAGTGTCACAGGAATGGTTCAAAACATAGTCAGTAAGAAGAGTCAGTCTTTTTGTACATAAGTCGGCATTTTGCTTAATCTATTTAATTCCGATGCAATTTCAGTGTTTCATCGTCATTATGAAGGTCCAAGGGATGCAGTAAACCTGGAGTGAAGCATCGGAATCAACAACTAGCGTCACAGGAATGGTTCAAAACATAGACAATTAGAAGATTCAGTTATCTTGTACTTATGTCGGCATTGTGCCATTTGTATTTAATTCCGATGCACTTTCTGCGTTTCATCGTCAATTAGAAGGTCCAAGGGATACAGTAATCCTGAAGGGAAGCATCGGAATCTAATACCGGTCTCACAGGAAAGGTTCAAAACATAGACAGTAAGAAGAGCCAGTCTTCTTGTACTTGAGTCGGCATTGTGCCTTTTGTATTTAATTCCGATGCAATTTCTGTGTTTCATCGGCAATAAGAAGGTCCAAGGGATACAGTAAACCTGAAGTGAAGCATCGGAATCTATGACTAGTATCACGGGAATGGTTCAAAACATAGACAATAAGAAGAGTCAGTCTTCTTGTACTGAAGTCGGCATTGTGCCTTTTGTATTTACTTCAGATGCAATGTCTGTGTTTCATCGTGAATAAGAAACTCAGAGGGATACAGTAACCCTGAAGTGAAGCATCGGAATCTATAACTAGTGTCACAGAAATGGTTCAAAGCACAGTCAGTAAGAAGAGTCAGTCTTCTTGTACTTAAGTCGGCATTGTGCCTTTTGTATTTAATTCCGTTGCAATTTCTGTGTTTCATCGTCAATAAGGAGGTCAAACGGATACAGTAAACCTGGAGTGTAGCATCGGAATCTATAACTTGTGTCACAGGAATGGTTCAAAACGTAGTCAGTAAGAAGAGTCAGTCTACATGTACTTATGTCGGCATTGAGCCTTTTGTATTTAATTCCGGTGCAATTTCTGTGTTTTATCGTCAATAAGAACGTCAGAGGGATAAAATAAACCTGAAGTTAAGCATCGGAATCTATAACTAGTGACACAGGAATGGTTCAAAACGTAGTCAGTAAGAAGAGTCAGTCTTCTTGTCCTTAAGTCGGCCTTGTGCCTTTTTGTATTTAATTCCGATGCAATTTCTGTGTTTCATCGTCAATAAGAATGTCCAAGGGATACAGTAAACCTGAGGTGCAGCATCGGAATCTATAACTAGTGTCACAGGAATGGTTCAAATCATAGTCAGTAGGAAGAGTCGGTCTTCATGTAGTTGAGTCGGCATTGTGCCTTTTGTATTTAATTCCGATGCAATTTCTGTGTTTCATCGTCAATACGAAGGTCCGAGGGATACAGTAAACCTGAAGTGAAGCGTCGGAATCTATAACTTGTGTCACAGGAATGGTTCAAAACATAATCAGTAAGAAGAGTCAGTCTACATGTACTTAAGTCATAATTGTGCCTTTTGTATTTAATTCCGATACAATTTCTGTGCTTCATCGTCAATAAGAAGGGTCAAGGGATACAGTAAACATGAAGTGAAGCATCGCAATCTATAACTAGTGTCACAGGAATGGTTCAAAACATAGTCAGTAAGAAGAGTCAGTCTTCTTGTACTTAAGTTGGCATTTTGCCTAATCTATTTAATTCCGATGCAATTTCAGTGTTTCATCGTCAATATGAAGGTCCGAGGGATGCAGTAAACCTGGAGTGAAGCATCGGAATCAATAACTAGTGTCACAGGAATGGTTCAAAACATAGACAATTAGAAGAGTCAGTTTTCTTGTACTTAAGTCGGCATTGTGCCTTATGTATTTAATTCCGATGCAATGTCTGTGTTTCATCGTCAATATGAAGGTCCAAGGGATACAGTAAACCTGAAGTGAAGCATCGGAATCTATAACTAGCGTCACAGGAATGGTTCAAAACATAAACAGTAAGAAGAGTCAGTTTTCTTGTACTTAAGTCGGCATTTTGCCTAATCTATGTAATTCCGATGAAATTTCAGTGTTTCATCGTCACTACGAAGGTCCAAGGGATACAGTAAACCTGAAGTGAAGAATCGGAATCTATAACTAGTGTCACAGGAATGGTTCAAAACATAGACAGTAAGAAGAGCCAGACTTCTTGTACTTGAGTTGGCATTGTGCCTTTTGTATTTAATTCCGATGCAATTTCTGTGTTTCATCGTCAATAAGAAGGTCAGAGGGATACAGTAAACCTGAAGTGAAGCATCGGAATCTATAACTAGTGTCACAATAATGGTTCACAACATAGACAGTAAGAAGAGACAGTTTTCTTGTACCTAAGTCGGTATTGTGCCTTTTGTATTTAATTCCGATGCAATTTCTGTGTTTCGTCGTGAATAATAAGGTCCATGGGATACAAAAAACCTGAAGTGAGGCAACGGAATCTAAGACCTGTTTTACAGGAAAGGTTCAAAACATAGACTGTAAGAAGAGCCAGTCTTCTTGTACTTGAGTCGGCATTGTGCCTTTTGTATTTAATTCCAATGCAATTTCTGTGTTTCATCGTCAATAAGAGTGTCAGAGGGTTACAGTAAACGTGAAGTGAAGCATCAGAATCTATAACTAGTGTCACACGAATGGTTCAAATTATAGACAGTAAAAAGATTCCGCTTTCTTGAACTTAAGTCGGCATTGTGCCTTTTGTATTTAATTCCGATGCAATTTCTGCGTTTCGTCGTCAATAAGAAGGTCCACCGGATACACTAAACCTGAAGTGAAGCATCGGAATCTAAAACCGGTGTAGCAGCAAAGGTTCAAAACATAGACAGGAAGAAGAGCCAGTCTTCTTGTACTTGAGTCGGCATTGTGCCTTTTGTGTTTAACTCCGATGCAGTTTGTGTGTTTCATCGTCAATAAGAGGGTCAGAGGGATACAGTAAACCTGAAGTGAAGCATCGGAATCTATAACTAGTGTCACAGGAATGGTTCAAAACATAGTCAGTAAGAAGAGTCGGTCTTCATGTACTTGAGTCGGCATTGTGCATTTTGTATTTAATTCCGATGCAATTTCTGTGTTTCATCGTCAATAAGAAGGACCAAGGGATACAGTAAACCTGGAGTGAAGCATCGGCATCTATAACTAGTGTCACAGGAATGGTTCAAAACATAGACAGTATTTAAATCGGCATTGTGCCTTTTTGTATTTAAATCCGAAGCAATTTCTGTGTTTCATCGTCATAAGAAGGTCCAAAAGATACAGTAAACCTGAGGTGAAGCATCGGAATCTATAACTAGTGTGACAGGAATGGTTCAAAACATAGTCAGTAAGAAGAGTCAGTCTACTTGTACTTAAGTCATCATTGTGCCCTTTGTATTTAATTCCGATACAATTTCTGTGCTTCATCGTCAATAAGAAGGGTCAAGGGATACAGTTAACATGAAGTGAAGCATCGCAATCTATAACTAGTGTCATAGGAATGGTTCAAAACACAGTCAGTAAGAAGAGTCAGTCTTCTTGTACTTAAGTCGGCATTTTGCCTAATCTATATAATTCCGATGCAATTTCAGTGTTTCATCGTCAAGATAAATTTCCAAGGGATGCAGTAAACTTGGAGTGAAGCATCGGAATCAATAACTAGTGTCACAGGAATGGTTCAAAACATAGACAATTAGAAGAGTCAGTTTTCTTGTACTTAAGTCGGCATTGTGCCTTTTGTATTTAATTCCGATGCAATTTCTGTGTTTCATCGTCAATATGAAGGTCCGAGGGAAACAGTAAACCTGAAGTGAAGCATCGGAATCTATAACTAGTGTCACAATAATGGTTCAAAACATAAACAGTAAGAAGAGCCAGTCTTCTTGTACTTGAGTCGGCATTTTGCCTTTTGTATTTAATTCCGATGCAATATCTGTGTTTCATCGACAATTTCATGGTCAGAGGGATACATTAAACCTGAAGTGAAGCATCGGAATCTATAACTAGTGTCACAGGAATGGTTCAAAACTTAGACAGTAAGAAGAGTCACTTTTCTTGTACTTAATTCGGCATTGTGCCTTTTGTATTTAATTCCGATGCAATTTCTGCGTTTCGTCGTCAATAGAAAGGTCCACCGGATACAATAAATCTGAAGTGAAGCATCGGAATCTAAAACCGGTGTAGCAGCAAAGGTTCAAAACATAGACAGGAAGAAGAGCCAGTCTTCTTGTACTTGAGTCGGCATTATGAATTTTGTGTTTAATTCCGATGCAGTTTCTGTGTCTCATCGTCAATAAGAAGGTCTGAGGGATACCGTAAACCTGAAGTGAAGCATCGGAATCTATAACTAGTGCCACAGGAATGGTTCAAAACATAGACAGTAAGAAGAGCCAGACTTCTTGTAGCTGAGTTGGCATTGTGCCTATTGTATTTAATTCCGATGCAATTTCTGTGTTTCATCGTCAATAAGAAGGTCAGAGGGATACAGTAAACCTGAAGTGAAGCATCGGAATCTATAACTAGTGTCACAGGAATGGATCAAAACATAGTCAGTAAGAAGAGTCGGTCTTCATGTACTTGAGTCGGCATTGTGCATTTTGTATTTAATTCCGATGCAATTTCTGTGTTTCATCGTCAATAAGAAGGTCCAAGGGATACAGTAAACCTGGAGTGAAGCATCGGAATTTATAACTAGTGTCACAGGAATGGTTCAAAACATAGACAGTATTTAAATCGGCATTGTGCCTTTTTGTATTTAAATCCGAAGCACTTTCTGTGTTTCATCGTCAATAAGAAGGTCGAAGGGATACAATAAACCTGAGGTGAAGCATCCGAATCTATAACTAGTGTGACAGGAATGGTTCAAAACATAGTCAGTAAGAAGAGTCGGTCTTCATGTACTTGAGTCGGCATTGTGCCTTTTGTATTTAATTCCGATGCAATTTCTGTGTTTCATCGTCAATAAGAAGGTCCAAGGGATACAGTAAACCTGAAGTGAAGCATCGGAATCTATAACTAGTGTCACAGGAATGGTTCAAAACATAATCAGTAAGAAGAGTCAGTCTACATGTACTTAAGTCATCATTGTGCCTTTTGTTTTTAATTCCGATACAATTTCTGTGCTTCATCGTCAATAAGAAGGGTCAAGGGATACAGTAAACATGAAGTGAAGCATCGCAATCTATAACTAGTGTCACAGGAATGGTTCAAAACACAGTCAGTAAGGAGAGTCAGTCTTCCTTTACTTAGGTCGGCATTTTGCCTAATCTATTTAATTCCGATGCAATTTCAGTGTTTTATCGTCAATATGATGGTCCAAGGGATTCAGTAAACTTGGAGTGAAGCATCGGAATCAATAACTAGTGTCACAGGAATGATTCAAAACATAGACAATTAGAAGCGTCAGTTTTCTTGTACTTAAGTCGGCATTGTGCCTTTTGTATTTAATTCCGATGCAATTTCTGTGTTTCATCGTCAATATGAAGGTCCAAGGGATACAGTAAACCTGAAGTGAAGCAACGGAATCTATAACTAGTGTCACAGGAATGGTTCAAAACATAAACAGTAAGAAGAGCCAGTCTTCTCGTACTTGAGTCGGCATTGTGCCTTTTGTATTTAATTCCGAAGCAATATCTGTATTTCATCGACAATTTCAAGGTCAGAGGGATACATTAAACCTGAAGTGAAGCATCGGAATCTATAACTAGTGTCACAGGAATGGTTCAAAACATAGACAGTAAGAAGAGTCACTTTTCTTGTACTTAATTCGGCATTGTGCCTTTTGTATTTAATTCCGATGCAATTGCTGCGTTTCGTCGTCAATAGGAAGGTCCACCGGATACAGTAAACCTGAAGTGAAGCATCGGAATCTAAAACCGGTGTAGCAGCAAAGGTTCAAAACATAGACAGGAAGAGGAGCCAGTCTACTTGTACTTCAGTCGGCATTGTGCCTTTTGTGTTTAATTCCGATGCAGTTTCTGTGTCTCATCGTCAATAAGAGGGTCTGAGGGATACAGTAAACCTGAAGTGAAGCATCGGAATCTATTACTAGTGCCACAGGAATGGTTCAAAACATAGACAGTAAGAAGAGCCAGACTTCTTGTACTTGAGTTTGCATTGTGCCTTTTGTATTTAATTCCGATGCAATTTCTGTGTTTCATCGTCAATAAGAAGGTCCGAGGGATACAGTAAACCTGAAGTGAAGCATCGGAATCTATAACTAGTGTCACAATAATGGTTCACAACATAGACAGTAAGAAGAGTCAGTTTTCTTGTACCTAAGTCGGTATTGTGCCTTTTGTATTTAATTCCGATGCAATTTCTGTGTTTCGTCGTGAAAAATAAGGTCCATGGGATACAGTAATCCTGAAGTGAGGCAACGGAATCTAAGACCTGTCTCGAAGGAAAGGTTCAAAACATAGACAGTAAGAAGAGCCTGTCTTCTTGTACTTGAGTCGGCATTGTGCCTTTTGTATTTAATTCCAATGCAATTTCTGTGTTTCATCGTCAATAAGAGGGTCAGAGGGATACAGTAAACGTGAAGTGAAGCATCGGAATCTATAACTAGTGTCACACGAATGGTTCAAATCATAGACAGTAAGAAGAGTCCGTTTTCTTGAACTTATGTCGGCATTGTACCTTTTGTATTTAATTCCGATGCAATTTCTGCGTTTCGTCGTCAATAAGAAGGTCCACCGGACACAGTAAACCTGAAGTGAAGCATCGGAATCTAAAACCGGTGTAGCAGCGAAGGTTCAAAACATAGACAGGAAGAAGAGCCAGTCTTCTTGTACTTGTGTCGGCATTGCGCCTTTTGTGTTTAATTCCGATGCAGTTTCTGTGTTTCATCGTCAATAAGAAGGTCTGAGGGACACAGTAAACCTGAAGTGAAGCATCGGAATCTATAACTAGTGTCACAGGAATGGTTCAAAATATAGTCAGTAAGAAGAGACGGTCTTCATGTACTTGAGTCGGCATTGTGCATTTTGTACTTAATTCCGATGCAATTTCTCTGTTTCATCGTCAACAAGAAGGTCCAAGGGATACAGTAAACCTGGAGTGAAGCATCGGCATCTATAACTAGTGTCACAGGAATGGTTCAAAACATAGACAGTATTTAAATCGGCATTGTGCCTTTTTGTATTTAATTCCGAAGCAATTTCTGTGTTTCATCGTCAATAAGAAGGTCCAAGGGATACAGTAAACCTGAGGTGAAGCATCGGAATCTATAACTAGTGTGACAGGAATGGTTCAAAACATAGTCAGTAAGAAGAGTCGGTCTTCATGTGCTTGAGTCGGCATTGTGACTTTTGTATTTAATTCCGATGCAATTTCTGTGTTTCATCGTCAATAAGAAGGTCCAAGGGATACAGTAAACCTGAAGTGAAGCATCGGAATCTATGACTAGTGTCACAGGAATGGTTCAAAACATAATCAGTAAGAAGAGTCAGTCTACATGTACTTAAGTCATCATTGTGCCTTTTGTATTTAATTCCGATACAATTTCTGTGCTTCATCGTCAATAAGAAGGGTCAAGGGATACAGTAAACATGAAGTGAAGCAACGCAATCTATAACTAGTGTCACAGGAATGGTTCAATACACAGTCAGTAAGAAGAGTCAGTCTTCTTGTACTTAAGTCGGCATTTTGCCTAATCTATTTAATTCCGATGCAATTTCAGTGTTTCATCGTCAATATGAAGGTCCAAGGGATGCAGTAAACTTGGAGTGAAGCATCGGATTCAATAACTAGTGTCACAGGAATGGTTCAAAATATAGACAATTAGAAGAGTCAGTTTTCTTGTACTTAAGACGGCATTGTGCCTTTTGTATTTAATTCCGATGCAATTTCTGTGTTTCATCGTCAATATGAAGGTCCAAGGGATACAGTAAACCTGAGGTGAAGCATCGGAATCTATAACTAGTGTCACAGGATTGGTTCAAAGCATAAACAGTAAGAAGAGTCAGTTTTCTTGTACTTAAGTCGGCATTTTGCCTAATCTATTTAATTCCGATGCAATTTCAGTGTTTCATCGTCAATATGAAGGTCCAAGGGATGCAGTAAAGCTGGAGTGAAGCATCGTAATCTATAAATAGTGTCACAGGAATGGTTCAAAACATAGTCAGTAAGAAGAGTCAGTCTTCTTGTACTTAAGTCGGCATTTTGCCTAATCCATTTAATTCGGATGAAATTTCAGTGTTTCATCGTCAATATGAAGGTCCAAGGGATACAGTAAACCTTAAGTGAAACATCGGAATCTATAACTAGTGTCACGGGAATGGTTCAAAACATAAACAGTAAGAAGAGCCAGTCTTCTTGTACTTGAGTCGGCATTGTGCCTTTTGAATTTAATTCCGATACAATATCTGTGTTTCATCGACAATTTCAAGGTCAGAGGGATACATTAAACCTGAAGTGAAGCATCGGAATCTATGACTAGTGTCACAGGAATGGTTCAAAACATAGACAGTATGAAGAGTGACTTTTCTTGTACTTAATTCGGCATTGTGCCTTTTGTATTTAATTCCGATGCAATTTCTGCGTTTCGTCGTCAATAGGAAGGTCCACCGGATACAGTAAACCTGAAGTGAAGCATCGGAATCTAAAACCGGTGTAGCAGCAAAGGTTCAAAACATAGACAGGAAGAAGAGCCAGTCTTCTTGTACTTGAGTCGGCATTGTGCCTTTTGTGTTTAGTTCCGATGCAGTTTCTGTGTCTCATCGTCAATAAGAAGGACTGAGGGATACAGTAAACCTGAAGTGAAGCATCGGAATGTATAACTAGTGTCACAGGAATGGTTCAAAACATAGACAGTAAGAAAAGCCAGACTTCTTGTACTTGAGTTGGCATTGTGCCTTTTGTATTTAATTCCGATGCAATTTCTGTGTTTCATCGTCAATAAGAAGGTCCAAGGGATACAGTAAACCTGGAGTGAAGCATCGGCATCTATAACTAGTGTCACAGGAATGGTTCAAAACATAGACAGTATTTAAATCGGCATTGTGCCTTTTTGTATTTAATTCCAAAGCAATTTCTGTGTTTCATCGTCAATAAGAAGGTCCAAGGGATACAGTGAACCTGAGGTGAAGCATCGGAATCTATAACTAGTGTCACAGGAATGGTTCAAAACATAGTCAGTAAGAAGAGTCGGTCTTCATGTACTTGAGTCGGCATTGTGCCTTTTGTATTTAATTCCGATGCAATTTCTGTGTTACATCGTCAATAAGAAGGTCCAAGGGATACAGTAAACCTGAAGTGAAGTATCGGAATCTATAACTAGTGTCACAGGAATGGTTCAAAACATAATCAGTAAGAATAGTCAGTCTCCATGTACTTAAGTCATCATTGTGCGTTTTGTATTTAATTCCGATACAATTTCTGTGCTTCATCGTCAATAAGAAGGGTCAAGGGATACAGTAAACATGAAGTGAAGCATCGCAATCTATAACTAGTGTCACAGGAATGGTTCAAAACACAGTCAGTAAGAAGAGTCAGTCTTCTTGTACTTAAGTCGGCATTTTGCCTAATCTATTTAATTCCGATGCAATTTCAGTGTTTCTTCGTCAATATGAAGGTCCAAGGGATGCAGTAAACTTGGAGTGAAGCATCGGAATCAATAACTAGTGTCACAGGAATGGTTCAAAACATAGACAATTAGAAGAGTCAGTTTTCTTGTACTTAAGTCGGCATTGTGCCTTTTGTATTTATTTCCGATGCAATTTCTGTGTTTCATCGTCAATATGAAGGTCCATGGGATACAGTAAACCTGAAGTGAAGCATCGGAATCTATAACTAGTGTCACAGGAATGGTTCAAAGCATAAACAGTAAGAAGAGTCAGTTTTCTTGTACTTAACTCGGCATTTTGCCTAATCTATTTAATTCCGATGCAATTTCAGTGTTTCATCGTCAATATGAACGTGCAAGCGATACAGTAAACCTGAAGTGAAGCATCGGAATCTATAACTAGTGTCACAGGAATGGTTCAAAACATAGACAGTAAGAAGAGTCAGTTTTCTTGCACTTAATTCGGCATTGTGCCTTTTGTATTTAATTCCAACGCAATTTCTGCGTTTCATCGTCAATAAGGAGGTCAGATGGATACAGTAAACCTGAAGTGCAGCGTCGGAATCTATAGCTAGTGTCACAGGAGTGGTTCAAACATAGACAGTAAGAAGAAACAGTTTTCTTGTACTTAAGTGGGCATTGTGCCTTTTGTATTTAATTCCGATGCAATTTCTGCGTTTCGTCGTCAATAAGAATGTCCACCGGATACAGTAAACCTGAAGTGAAGCATCGGAATCTAAAACCGGTGTAGCAGCAAAGGTTCAAAACATAGACAGGAAGAAGAGCCAGTCTTCTTGTACTTGAGTCGGCATTGTGCATTTTCTGTTTAGTTCCGATGCAGTTTCTGTGTTTCATCGTCAATAAGAAGGTCTGAGGGATACAGTAAACCTGAAGTGAAGCATCGGAATCTATAACTAGTGACACAGGAATGGTTCAAATCATAGACAGTAAGAAGAGCTAGACTTCTTGTACTTGAGTTGGCATTGTGCCTTTTGTATTTAATTCCGATGCAATTTCTGTGTTTCATCGTCAATAAGAAGGTCAGAGGGATACAGTAAACCTGAAGTGAAGCATCGGAATCTATAACTAGTGTAACAGCAATGGTTCACATCATAGACAGTAAGAAGAGTCAGTTTTCTTGTACCTAAGTCGGTATTGAGCCTTTTGTATTTAATTCCGATGCAATATCTGTGTTTCGTCGTTAATAATAAGGTCCATGGGATACAGTAAACCTGAAAAGAGGCAACGGAATCTAAGACCTGTCTCACACTAAAGGTTCAAAACATAGGCAGTAAGAAGAGCCAGTCTTCTTGTACTTGAGTCGGCATTGTGCCTTTTGTATTTAATTCCAATGCAATTACTGTGTTTCATCGTCAATAAGAGGGTCAGAGGGATATAGTAAACGTGAAGTGTAGCATCGGAATCTATAAGTAGTGTCACATGAATGGTTCAAATCATAGAGAGTAAGATGAGTCCGTTTTCTTGTCTTAAGTCGGCATTGTGCCTTTTGAGTTTAATTCCGATGCACTTTCTGTGTTTCATCGTCAATAAGAAGGTCAGAGAGATACAGTAAACCTGAAGTGAAGCATCGTAATCTATAACTAGTGTCACAGGAATGGTTCAAACATAGACAGTAAGAGGAGTCCGTTTTCTTGTACTTAAGTCGGCATTGTGCCTTTTGTATCTAATCTCGATGCAATTTCATTGTTTCATCGTCATTAAGAAGGTCAGATGGATACAGTAAACCTGAAGTGAAGCATTGGAATCTAAACCCGGTCTCACAGGAAAGGTTCAAAGCATAGACAGGAAGAAGAGCCAGTCATCTTGTACTTGAGTCGGCATTGTGCATTTTGTATTTAATTCCGACGCAATTTATGTGTTTCGTCGTCAAAAAGAATGTCCAATTGATACAGTAAACCTGAAGTGAAGCATCGGAATCTAAAACCGGGCTCACAGGCAAGGGTCAAACATAGACAGTAAGAAGAGCCAGTCTTCTTGTACTTGAGTCGGCATTGTTCCTTTTGTATTAAATTCCGATGCAATTTCTGTGTTTCATCGTCAATAAGGAGGTCCTAGGGATACAGTAAACATAAAGTCAAGCATCGAAATCTATAACTAGTGTCACAGGAATGGTTCAAAACATAGACAGTATTAAGAGTCAGTCTTCTTGTACTTAAGTCGGCATTGTGCCTTTTCTATTTAATTCCGATGCAATTTCTGTGATTTATCGTCAATAAGAAGGTCAGAGCGATACAGTAAACCTGAAGTGAAGCATGGGAATCTATAACTAGTGTCACAGGAATGGTTAAAAACATAGTCAGAAAGAAGAGTCAGTCTTCTTGTCGTTAAGTCATCATTGTGACTTTTGTATTTAATTCTGATGCAATTTCTGTGTTTCATCGTCAATAAGAAGGTCCAAGGGATACAGTAAACCTAGAGTGTAGCATCGGAATCTATAACTAGTGTCACAGGAATGGTTCAAAACATAGTCAGTATGAAGAGTCAGTCTACATGTACTTAAGTTGCCACTGTGCCTTTTGTATTCAATTCCGATGCAATTTCTGTGTTTCATCGTCAGTAAGAAGGTCCAAGGTATACAGTAAACCTGGAGTGTAGCATCGAAATCTATAACTAGTGTCACAGGAATGGTTCAAACATAGTCAGTAAGAAGTGTCAGTCTACATGTACTCAAGTCGGCATTGTGCCTTTTGTTTTTAATTCAGGTGCAATTTCTGTGTTTCATCGTCACTAAGAAGGTCAGAGGGATACAATAAACCTGAAATGAAGCATCGGAATCTATATTTAGTGTCACAGGAATGGTTCAAAACATAGTCAGTAAGAAGAGTCGGTCTTCATGTACTTAATTCGGCATTGTGCCTTTGTATTTAATTCCGATGCAATTTCTGTGTTTCATCGTCAATAAGAAGGTCCAAGGGATACAGTAAACATGAAGTCAAGCATCGGAATATATAACTTGTGTCACAGGATATTTTAAAACATAGACAGTAAGAAGAGTCAGTCTTCTTGTACTTAAGTGGGCATTGTGCCTTTTGTATTTAATTCCGATGCAATTTCTGTGTTTCATCGTCAATAAGAAGGTCCAAGAGGTACAGTAAACCTGGAGTGAAACATCGGCATCTATAACTAGTGTCACAGGAATGGTTCAAAACATAGTCAGTAAGAAGAGTCAGTCTACATGTACTTAAGTCTGCATTGTGCCTTTTGTATTTAATTCCGATGCAATTTCTGCGGTTCATCGTCAATAAGAAGGTCCAAGGGATACAGTAAACCTGGAGTGTAGCATCGGAATCTATAACTAGTGTCACAGGAATGGTTCAAAACATAGTCAGTAAGAAGAGTCAGTCTTCTTGTACTTGAGTCGGCATTGTGCCTTTTGTATTAAATTCCGATGCAATTTCTGTGTTTCATCGTCAATAAGAAGGTCCTAGGGCTACAGTAAACATGAAATCAAGCATCGGAATCTATAAGTAGTGTCACAGGAATGGTTAAAAGAATAGACAATAAGAAGAGTCAGACTTCTTGTACTTCAGCCGGCATTGTGCCTTTTCTATTTAATTCCGTTGCCATTTCTGTGTTTCATCGTCAATAAGAAGGTCCAAGGGATACAGTAAACCTGGAGTGTAGCATCGGAATCTATAACTAGTGTCACAGGAATGGTTCAAAACATAGTCAGTAAGAAGAGTCAGTCTACATGTACTTAAGTCTGCATTGTGCCTTTTGTATTTAATTCCGATGCAATTTCTGCGGTTCATCGTCAATAAGAAGGTCCAAGGGATACAGTAAACCTGGAGTGTAGCATCGGAATCTATAACTAATGTCACAGGAATGGTTCAAAACATAGTCAGTCAGAAGAGTCAGTCTACATGTACTTAAGTCAGCATTGTGCTTTTTGTATTTAATTCCGGTGCAATTTCTGTGTTTCATCGTCAATAAGAAGGTCAGAGAGATACAATTAACCCGACGTGTAGCATCGGAACCTATAACTAGTGTCACAGGAATGGTTCAGAACATAGTCAGTAAGAAGAGTCAGTCTTCTTATCCTTAAGTTGGCCTTGTGCCTTTTGTATTTAATTCCGATGCAATGTCTGTGTTTCATCGTCAATAAGAAGGTCCAAGAGATACAGTAAACCTGGAGTGAAACATCGGCATCTATAACTAGTGTCACAGGAATGGTTCAAAACATAGACAGTACTTAAATCGGCATTGTGATTGTTGTATTTAATTCCGAAGCAATTTCTGTGTTTCATCGTCAATAAGAAGGTCCAAGGGATACAGTAAACCTGAAGTAAAGCATCGGAATCTACTACTAGTGTCACAGGAATGGTTCAAAACATAGTCAGTAAGAAGAGTCGGTCTTCTTGTACTTAAGTCAGCATTGTGCCTTTGTATTTAATTCCGATGCAATTTCTGTGTTTCATCGTCAATACCAAGGTCCAAGGGATACAGTAAACCTGAAGTGAAGCATCGGAATCTATAACTAGTGTCACAGGAATGGTTCAAAACATAGTCAGTAAGAAGAATCAGTCTTCATGTACTTAAGTCGTTATTGTGCCTTTTATATTTCATTCCGGTGCAATTTCTGTGTTTCATCGTCAATAAGTAGGTCCAAGGGATACAGTAAACCTGGAGTGAAGCATCGGAATCTATAACTAGTGTCACAGGAATGGTTCAAAACATAGACAGTAAGAACATACAGCCTTCTTGTACTTAAGTCGGAATTGTGCCTTTTGTATTTAATTCCGATGCAATTTCTGTGTTTCATCGTCAATAAGAAGGTCCAAGGGATACAGTAAACCTGGAGTGTAGCATCGGAATCTATAACTAGTGTCACAGGAATGGTTCAAAACATAGTCAGTAAGAAGACTCAGTCTTCTTATCCTTAAGTTGGCCTTGTGCCTTTTATATTTAATTCCGATGCAATTTCTGTGTTTCATCGTCAATAAGAAGGTCCAAGAGATACAGTACACCTGCAGTGAAACATCGGAATCTATAACTAGTGTCACAGGAATGGTTCAAAACATAGTCAGTATGAAGAGTCAGTCTACATGTACTTAAGTTGGCACTGTGCCTTTTGTATTCAATTCCGATGCAATTTCTGTGTTTCATCGTCAGTAAGAAGGTCCAAGGTATACAGTAAACCTGGAGTGTAGCATCGAAATCTATAACTAGTGTCACAGGAATGGTTCAAACATAGTCAGTAAGAAGTGTCAGTCTACATGTACTCAAGTCGGCATTGTGCCTTTTG
Source organism: Schistocerca americana (assembly GCF_021461395.2). Classification (NCBI taxonomy): domain Eukaryota; kingdom Metazoa; phylum Arthropoda; class Insecta; order Orthoptera; family Acrididae; genus Schistocerca; species Schistocerca americana. The sequence goes on along the minus strand of NC_060121.1, from coordinate 10,625,205 downwards.
TTTTTAATTCAGGTGCAATTTCTGTGTTTCATCGTCACTAAGAAGGTCAGAGGGATACAATAAACCTGAAATGAAGCATCGGAATCTATATTTAGTGTCACAGGAATGGTTCAAAACATAGTCAGTAAGAAGAGTCGGTCTTCATGTACTTAATTCGGCATTGTGCCTTTGTATTTAATTCCGATGCAATTTCTGTGTTTCATCGTCAATAAGAAGGTCCAAGGGATACAGTAAACATGAAGTCAAGCATCGGAATATATAACTTGTGTCACAGGATATTTTAAAACATAGACAGTAAGAAGAGTCAGTCTTCTTGTACTTAAGTGGGCATTGTGCCTTTTGTATTTAATTCCGATGCAATTTCTGTGTTTCATCGTCAATAAGAAGGTCCAAGAGATACAGTAAACCTGGAGTGAAACATCGGCATCTATAACTAGTGTCACAGGAATGGTTCAAAACATAGTCAGTAAGAAGAGTCAGTCTACATGTACTTAAGTCTGCATTGTGCCTTTTGTATTTAATTCCGATGCAATTTCTGCGGTTCATCGTCAATAAGAAGGTCCAAGGGATACAGTAAACCTGGAGTGTAGCATCGGAATCTATAACTAGTGTCACAGGAATGGTTCAAAACATAGTCAGTAAGAAGAGTCAGTCTTCTTGTACTTGAGTCGGCATTGTGCCTTTTGTATTAAATTCCGATGCAATTTCTGTGTTTCATCGTCAATAAGAAGGTCCTAGGGCTACAGTAAACATGAAATCAAGCATCGGAATCTATAAGTAGTGTCACAGGAATGGTTAAAAGAATAGACAATAAGAAGAGTCAGACTTCTTGTACTTCAGCCGGCATTGTGCCTTTTCTATTTAATTCCGTTGCCATTTCTGTGTTTCATCGTCAATAAGAAGGTCCAAGGGATACAGTAAACCTGGAGTGTAGCATCGGAATCTATAACTAGTGTCACAGGAATGGTTCAAAACATAGTCAGTAAGAAGAGTCAGTCTACATGTACTTAAGTCTGCATTGTGCCTTTTGTATTTAATTCCGATGCAATTTCTGCGGTTCATCGTCAATAAGAAGGTCCAAGGGATACAGTAAACCTGGAGTGTAGCATCGGAATCTATAACTAATGTCACAGGAATGGTTCAAAACATAGTCAGTCAGAAGAGTCAGTCTACATGTACTTAAGTCAGCATTGTGCTTTTTGTATTTAATTCCGGTGCAATTTCTGTGTTTCATCGTCAATAAGAAGGTCAGAGAGATACAATAAACCCGACGTGTAGCATCGGAACCTATAACTAGTGTCACAGGAATGGTTCAAAACATAGTCAGTAAGAAGAGTCAGTCTTCTTATCCTTAAGTTGGCCTTGTGCCTTTTGTATTTAATTCCGATGCAATGTCTGTGTTTCATCGTCAATAAGAAGGTCCAAGAGATACAGTAAACCTGGAGTGAAACATCGGCATCTATAACTAGTGTCACAGGAATGGTTCAAAACATAGACAGTACTTAAATCGGCATTGTGATTTTTGTATTTAATTCCGAAGCAATTTCTGTGTTTCATCGTCAATAAGAAGGTCCAAGGGATACAGTAAACCTGAAGTAAAGCATCGGAATCTACAACTAGTGTCACAGGAATGGTTCAAAACATAGTCAGTAAGAAGAGTCGGTCTTCTTGTACTTAAGTCAGCATTGTGCCTTTGTATTTAATTCCGATGCAATTTCTGTGTTTCATCGTCAATACCAAGGTCCAAGGGATACAGTAAACCTGAAGTGAAGCATCGGAATCTATAACTAGTGTCACAGGAATGGTTCAAAACATAGTCAGTAAGAAGAATCAGTCTTCATGTACTTAAGTCGTTATTGTGCTTTTTATATTTCATTCCGGTGCAATTTCTGTGTTTCATCGTCAATAAGTAGGTCCAAGGGATACAGTAAACCTGGAGTGAAGCATCGGAATCTATAACTAGTGTCACAGGAATGGTTCAAAACATAGACAGTAAGAACATACAGCCTTCTTGTACTTAAGTCGGAATTGTGCCTTTTGTATTTAATTCCGATGCAATTTCTGTGTTTCATCGTCAATAAGAAGGTCCAAGGGATACAGTAAACCTGGAGTGTAGCATCGGAATCTATAACTAGTGTCACAGGAATGGTTTAAAACATAGTCAGTAAGAAGACTCAGTCTTCTTATCCTTAAGTTGGCCTTGTGCCTTTTATATTTAATTCCGATGCAATTTCTGTGTTTCATCGTCAATAAGAAGGTCCAAGAGATACAGTACACCTGCAGTGAAACATCGGCATCTATAACTAGTGTCACAGGAATGGTTCAAAACATAGACAGTACTTAAATCGGCATTATGATTTTTGTATTTAATTCCGAAGCAATTTCTGTGTTTCATCGTCAATAAGAAGGTCCAAGGGATACAGTAAACCTGAAGTGAAGAATCGGAATCTATAACTAGTGTCACGGGAATGGTTCAAAACATAGTCAGTAAGAAGAGTCGGTCTTCATGTACTTAAGTCAGCATTGTGCCTTTGTATTGAATTCCGATGCAATTTCTGTGTATCATCGTCAATAACAAGGTCCAAGGGATACAGTAAACCTGAAATGAAGCATCGGAATCTATAACTAGTGTCACAGGAATGGTTCAAAACATAGTCAGTAAGTAGAGTCAGTCTTCATGTACTTATGTCGTTATTGTGCGTTTTCCATTTCATTCCGGTGCAATTTCTGTGTTTCATCGTCAAAAAGAAGGTCCAAGGGATACAGTAAACCTGGAGTGAAGCATCGGAATCTATAACTAGTGTCACAGGAATGGTTCAAAACATAGACAGTAAGAAGATACAGTCTTCTTGTACTTAAGTCGGCAGTGTGCCTTTGTATTTAATTCCGATGCAATTTCTGTGTTTCATCGTCAATAAGAAGGTCCAAGGGATACAGTAAACACGAAGTTAAGCATCGGAATCTATAACTTGTGTCACAGGATATTTCAAAACATAGACAGTCAGAAGAGTCAGTCTTCTTGTACTTAAGTCGGCATTGTGCCTTTTGTATTTAATTCCGATGCAATTTCTGTGTTTCATCGTCAACAAGAAGGTCAGAGGAATACAGTAAATCTGAAGTGAAGCATCGGGATCAATAACTAGTGTCACAGGAATGGTTCAAAACATAGACAGGAAGAAGAGTCAGTCTTCTTGTACTTGAGTCGGCATTGTGCCTTTTGTATTAAATTCCGATGCAATTTCTGTGTTTCATCGTCAATAAGAAGGTCCTAGGGCTACAGTAAACCTGAAGTCAAGCATTGGAATCTTTAAGTAGTGTCACAGGAATGGTTAAAATGATAGACAATAAGAAGAGTCAGACTTCTTGTACTTCAGCCGGCATTGTGCCTTTTCTATTTAATTCCGTTGCCATTTCTGTGTTTCATCGTCAATAAGAAGGTCCAAGGGATACAGTAAACCTGGAGTGTTGCATCGGAATCTATAACTAGTGTCACAGGAATGGTTCAAAACATAGTCAGTAAGAAGAGTCAGTCTACATGTACTTAAGTCGGCATTGTGCTTTTTGTATTTAATTCCGGTGCAATTTCTGTGTTTCATCGTCAATAAGAAGGTCAGAGAGATACAATAAACCTGACGTGAAGCATCGGAACCTATAACTAGTGTCACAGGAATGGTTCAAAACATAGTCAGTAAGAAGAGTCAGTCTTCTTATCCTTAAGTTGGCCTAGTGCCTTTTGTATTTAATTCCCATGCAATTTCTGTTTTTCATCGTCAATAAGAAGGTCCAAGAGATACAGTAAACCTGGAGTGAAACATCGGCATCTATAACTAGTGTCACAGGAATGGTTCAAAACATAGACAGTACTTAAATCGGCATTGTGATTTTTGTATTTAATTCCGAAGCAATTTCTGTGTTTCATCGTCAATAAGAAGGTCCAAGGGATACAGTAAACCTGAAGTAAAGCATCGGAATCTACAACTAGTGTCACAGGAATGGTTCAAAACATAGTCAGTAAGAAGAGTCGGTCTTTATGTACTTAAGTCAGCATTGTGCCTTTGTATTTAATTCTGATGCAATTTCTGTGTTTCATCGTCAATAACAAGGTCCAAGGGATACAGTAACCCTGAAGTGAAGCATCGGAATCTATAACTAGTGTCACAGGAATGGTTCAAAACATAGTCAGTAAGAAGAATCAGTCTTCATGTACTTAAGTCGTTATTGTGCCTTTTGTATTTCATTCCGGTGCAATTTCTGTGTTTCATCGTCAATATGAAGGTCCAAGGGATACAGTAAACCAGGAGTGAAGCATCGGAATCTATAACTAGTGTCACAGGAATGGTTCAAAACATAGACAGTAAGAACATACAGTCTTCTTGTACTTAAGTCGGAATTGTGCCTTTTGTATTTAATTCCGATGCAATTTCTGTGTTTCATCGTCAATAAGAAGGTCCAAGGGATACAGTAAACCTGGAGTGTAGCATCGGAATCTATAACTAGTGTCACAGGAATGGTTCAAAACATAATCAGTAAGAAGAGTCAGTCTTCTTATCCTTAAGTTGGCCTTGTGCCTTTTATATTTAATTCCGTTGCAATTTCTGTGTTTCATCGTCAATAAGAAGGTCCAAGAGATACAGTAAACATGCAGTGAAACATCGGCATCTATAACTAGTGTCACAGGAATGGTTCAAAACATAGACAGTACTTAAATCGGGATTGTGATTTTTGTATTTAATTCCGAAGCAGTTTCTGTGTTTCATCGTCAATAAGAAGGTCCAAGGTATACAGTAAACCTGAAGTGAAGCATCGGAATCTATAACTAGTGTCACGGGAATGGTTTAAAACATAGTCAGTAAGAAGAGTCGGTCTCATGTACTTAAGTCTGCATTGTGCCTTTGTATTTGATTCCGACGCAATTTCTGTGTATCATCGTCAATAACAAGGTCCAAGGGATACAGTAAACCTGAAATGAAGCATCGGAATCTATAACTAGTGTCACAGGAATGGTTCAAAACATAGACAGTACTTAAATCGGCATTGTGATTTTTGTATTTAATTCCGAAGCAGTTTCTGTGTTTCATCGTCAATAAGAAGGTCCAAGGGATACAGTAAACATGAAGTCATGCATCGGAATCTATAACTTGTGTCACAGGATATTTCAAAACATAGACAGTAAGAAGAGTCAGTCTTCTTGTACTTAAGTCGGCATTGTGCCTTTTGTATTTAATTCCGATGCAATTTCTGTGTTTCATCGTCAATAAGAAGGTCAGAGGAATACAGTAAACCTGAAGTGAAGCATCCGAATCTATAACTAGTGTCACAGGAATGGTTCAAAACATAGACAGGAAGAAGAGTCAGTCTTCTTGTACTTGAGTCGGCATTGTGCCTTTTGTATTAAATTCCGCTGCAATTTGTGTGTTTCATCGTCAATAAGAAGGTCCTAGGGCTACAGTAAACCTGAAGTCAAGCATCGGAATCTTTAAGTAGTGTCACAGGAATGGTTAAAAGAATAGACAATAAGAAGAGTCAGACTTCTTGTACTTCAGCCGGCATTGTGCCTTTTCTATTTAATTCCGTTGCCATTTCTGTGTTTCATCGTCAATAAGAAAGTCCAAGGGATACAGTAAACCTGGAGTGTAGCATCGGAATCTATAACTAGTGTCACAGGAATGGTTCAAAACATAGTCAGTAAGAAGAGTCAGTCTACATGTACTTAAGTCTGCATTGTGCCTTTTGTATTTAATTCCGATGCAATTTCTGCGGTTCATCGTCAATAAGAAGGTCCAAGGGATACAGTAAACCTGGAGTGTAGCATCGGAATCTATAACTAGTGTCACAGGAATGGTTCAATGCATAGTCAGTCAGAAGAGTCAGTCTACATGTACTTAAGTCGGCATTGTGCTTCTCGTATTTAATTCCGGTGCAATTTCTGTGTTTCATTGTCAATAAGTAGGTCAGAGAGATACAATAAAATGACGTGAAGCATCGGAACCTATAACTAGTGTCACAGGAATGGTTCAAAACATAGTCAGTAAGAAGAGTCAGTCTTCTTATCCTTAAGTTGGCCTTGTGCCTTTTGTATTTAATTCCTATGCAATTTCTGTGTTTCATCGGCAATAAGAAGGTCCAAGAGATACAGTAAACCTGGAGTGAAACATCGGCATCTATAACTAGTGTCACAGGAATGGTTCAAAACATAGACAGTACTTAAATCGGCATTGTGATTTTTATATTTAATTCCGAAGCAATTTCTGTGTTTCATCGTCAATAAGAAGGTCCAAGGGATACAGTAAACCTGGAGTGAAGCATCGGAATCTATAACTAGTGTCACAGGAATGGTTCAAAACATAGACAGTAAGAACATACAGTCTTCTTGTACTTAAGTCTGAATTGTGCCTTTTGTATTTAATTACGATGCAATTTCTGTGTTTCATCGTCAATAAGAAGGTCCAAGGGATACAGTAATCCTGGAGTGTAGCATCGGAATCTATAACTAGTGTCACAGGAATGGTTCAAAACATAGTCAGTAAGAAGAGTCAGTCTTCTTATCCTTAAGTTGGCCTTGTGCCTTTTATATTTAATTCCGATGCAATTTCTGTGTTTCATCGTCAATAAGAAGGTCCAAGAGATACAGTAAACCTGCAGTGAAACATCGGCATCTATAACTAGTGTCACAGGAATGGTTCAAAACATGGACAGTACTTAAATCGGCATTGCGATTTTTGTATTTAATTCCGAAGCAATTTCTGTGTTTCATCGTCAATAAGAAGGTCCAAGGGATACAGTAAACCTGAAGTGAAGCATCGGAATCTATATCTAGTGTCACGGGAATGGTTCGAAACATAGTCAGTAAGAAGAGTCGGTCTTCATGTACTTAAGTCAGAATTGTGCCTTTGTATTTAATTCCGATGCAATTTCTGTGTATCATCGTCAATAACAAGGTCCAAGGGATACAGTAAACCTGAAATGAAGCATCGGAATCTATAACTAGTGTCACAGGAATGGTTCAAAACATAGTCAGTAAGAAGAGTCAGTCTTCATGTACTTAAGTCGTTATTGTGCGTTTTGTATTTCATTCCGGTGCAATTTCTGTGTTTCATCGTCAATAAGAAGGTCCAAGGGATACAGTAAACCTGGAGTGAAGCATCGGAATCTATAACTAGTGTCACAGGAATGGTTCAAAGCATAGACAGTAAGAAGATACAGTCTTCTTGTACTTAAGTCGGCATTGTGCCTTTTGTATTTAATTCCGATGCAATTTCTGTGTTTCATCGTCAATAAGAAGGACCAAGGGATACAGTAAACCTGGAGTGAAGCATCGGCATCTATAACTAGTGTCACAGGAATGGTTCAAAACATAGACAGTATTTAAATCGGCATTGTGCCTTTTTGTATTTAAATCCGAAGCAATTTCTGTGTTTCATCGTCATAAGAAGGTCCAAAAGATACAGTAAACCTGAGGTGAAGCATCGGAATCTATAACTAGTGTGACAGGAATGGTTCAAAACATAGTCAGTAAGAAGAGTCAGTCTACTTGTACTTAAGTCATCATTGTGCCCTTTGTATTTAATTCCGATACAATTTCTGTGCTTCATCGTCAATAAGAAGGGTCAAGGGATACAGTTAACATGAAGTGAAGCATCGCAATCTATAACTAGTGTCATAGGAATGGTTCAAAACACAGTCAGTAAGAAGAGTCAGTCTTCTTGTACTTAAGTCGGCATTTTGCCTAATCTATTTAATTCCGATGCAATTTCAGTGTTTCATCGTCAAGATAAAGGTCCAAGGGATGCAGTAAACTTGGAGTGAAGCATCGGAATCAATAACTAGTGTCACAGGAATGGTTCAAATTATAGACAGTAAAAAGATTCCGCTTTCTTGAACTTAAGTCGGCATTGTGCCTTTTGTATTTAATTCCGATGCAATTTCTGCGTTTCGTCGTCAATAAGAAGGTCCACCGGATACACTAAACCTGAAGTGAAGCATCGGAATCTAAAACCGGTGTAGCAGCAAAGGTTCAAAACATAGACAGGAAGAAGAGCCAGTCTTCTTGTACTTGAGTCGGCATTGTGCCTTTTGTGTTTAACTCCGATGCAGTTTCTGTGTTTCATCGTCAATAAGAGGGTCAGAGGGATACAGTAAACCTGAAGTGAAGCATCGGAATCTATAACTAGTGTCACAGGAATGGTTCAAAACATAGTCAGTAAGAAGAGTCGGTCTTCATGTACTTGAGTCGGCATTGTGCATTTTGTATTTAATTCCGATGCAATTTCTGTGTTTCATCGTCAATAAGAAGGACCAAGGGATACAGTAAACCTGGAGTGAAGCATCGGTATCTATAACTAGTGTCACAGGAATGGTTCAAAACATAGACAGTATTTAAATCGGCATTGTGCCTTTTTCTATTTAAATCCGAAGCAATTTCTGTGTTTCATCGTCATTAGAAGGTCCAAAAGATACAGTAAACCTGAGGTGAAGCATCGGAATCTATAACTAGTGTGACAGGAATGGTTCAAAACATAGTCAGTAAGAAGAGTCAGTCTACTTGTACTTAAGTCATCATTGTGCCCTTTGTATTTAATTCCGATACAATTTCTGTGCTTCATCGTCAATAAGAAGGCTCAAGGGATACAGTTAACATGAGGTGAAGCATCGCAATCTATAACTAGTGTCATAGGAATGGTTCAAAACACAGTCAGTAAGAAGAGTCAGTCTTCTTGTACTTAAGTCGGCATTTTGCCTAATCTATTTAATTCCGATGCAATTTCAGTGTTTCATCGTCAAGATAAAGGTCCAAGGGATGCAGTAAACTTGGAGTGAAGCATCGGAATCAATAACTAATGTCACAGGAATGGTTCAAAACATAGACAATTAGAAGAGTCAGTTTTCTTGTACTTAAGTCGGCATTGTGCCTTTTGTATTTAATTCCGATGCAATTTCTGTGTTTCATCGTCAATATGAAGGTCCGAGGGAAACAGTAAACCTGAAGTGAAGCATCGGAATCTATAACTAGTGTCACAATAATGGTTCAAAACATAAACAGTTAGAAGAGCCAGTCTTCTTGTACTTGAGTCGGCATTTTGCCTTTTGTATTTAATTCCGATGCAATATCTGTGTTTCATCGACAATTTCATGGTCAGAGGGATACATTAAACCTGAAGTGAAGCATCGGAATCTATAACTAGTGTCACAGGAATGGTTCAAAACTTAGACAGTAAGAAGAGTCACTTTTCTTGTACTTAATTCGGCATTGTGCCTTTTGTATTTAATTCCGATGCAATTTCTGCGTTTCGTCGTCTATAGAAAGGTCCACCGGATACAATAAATCTGAAGTGAAGCATCGGAATCTAAAACCGGTGTAGCAGCAAAGGTTCAAAACATAGACAGGAAGAAGAGCCAGTCTTCTTGTACTTGAGTCGGCATTATGAATTTTGTGTTTAATTCCGATGCAGTTTCTGTGTCTCATCGTCAACAAGAAGGTCTGAGGGATACCGTAAACTGAAGTGAAGCATCGGAATCTATAACTAGTGCCACAGGAATGGTTCAAAACATAGACAGTAAGAAGAGCCAGACTTCTTGTAGCTGAGTTGGCATTGTGCCTATTGTATTTAATTCCGATGCAATTTCTGTGTTTCATCGTCAATAAGAAGGTCAGAGGGATACAGTAAACCTGAAGTGAAGCATCGGAATCTATAACTAGTGTCACAGGAATGGATCAAAACATAGTCAGTAAGAAGAGTCGGTCTTCATGTACTTGAGTCGGCATTGTGCATTTTGTATTTAATTCCGATGCAATTTCTGTGTTTCATCGTCAATAAGAAGGTCCAAGGGATACAGTAAACCTGGAGTGAAGCATCGGAATTTATAACTAGTGTCACAGGAATGGTTCAAAACATAGACAGTATTTAAATCGGCATTGTGCCTTTTTGTATTTAAATCCGAAGCACTTTCTGTGTTTCATCGTCAATAAGAAGGTCGAAGGGATACAATAAACCTGAGGTGAAGCATCCGAATCTATAACTAGTGTGACAGGAATGGTTCAAAACATAGTCAGTAAGAAGAGTCGGTCTTCATGTACTAGAGTCGGCATTGTGCCTTTTGTATTTAATTCCGATGTAATTTCTGTGTTTCATCGTCAATAAGAAGGTCCAAGGGATACAGTAAACCTGAAGTGAAGCATCGGAATCTATAACTAGTGTCACAGGAATGGTTCAAAACATAATCAGTAAGAAGAGTCAGTCTACATGTACTTAAGTCATCATTGTTCCTTTTGTTTTTAATTCCGATACAATTTCTGTGCTTCATCGTCAATAAGAAGGGTCAAGGGATACAGTAAACATGAAGTGAAGCATCGCAATCTATAACTAGTGTCACAGGAATGGTTCAAAACACAGTCAGTAAGGAGAGTCAGTCTTCCTTTACTTAGGTCGGCATTTTGCCTAATCTATTTAATTCCGATGCAATTTCAGTGTTTTATCGTCAATATGAAGGTCCAAGGGATTCAGTAAACTTGGAGTGAAGCATCGGAATCAATAACTAGTGTCACAGGAATGATTCAAAACATAGACAATTAGAAGTGTCAGTTTTCTTGTACTTAAGTCGGCATTGTGCCTTTTGTATTTAATTCCGATGCAATTTCTGTGTTTCATCGTCAATATGAAGGTCCAAGGGATACAGTAAACCTGAAGTGAAGCAACGGAATCTATAACTAGTGTCACAGGAATGGTTCAAAACATAAACAGTAAGAAGAGCCAGTCTTCTCGTACTTGAGTCGGCATTGTGCCTTTTGTATATAATTCCGAAGCAATATCTGTATTTCATCGACAATTTCAAGGTCAGAGGGATACATTAAACCTGAAGTGAAGCATCGGAATCTATAACTAGTGTCACAGGAATGGTTCAAAACATAGACAGTAAGAAGAGTCACTTTTCTTGTACTTAATTCGGCATTGTGCCTTTTGTATTTAATTCCGATGCAATTGCTGCGTTTCGTCGTCAATAGGAAGGTCCACCGGATACAGTAAACCTGAAGTGAAGCATCGGAATCTAAAACCGGTGTAGCAGCAAAGGTTCAAAACATAGACAGGAAGAGGAGCCAGTCTTCTTGTACTTCAGTCGGCATTGTGCCTTTTGTGTTTAATTCCGATGCAGTTTCTGTGTCTCATCGTCAATAAGAGGGTCTGAGGGATACAGTAAACCTGAAGTGAAGCATCGGAATCTATTACTAGTGCCACAGGAATGGTTCAAAACATAGACAGTAAGAAGAGCCAGACTTCTTGTACTTGAGTTTGCATTGTGCCTTTTGTATTTAATTCCGATGCAATTTCTGTGTTTCATCGTCAATAAGAAGGTCCGAGGGATACAGTAAACCTGAAGTAAGCATCGGAATCTATAACTAGTGTCACAATAATGGTTCACAACATAGACAGTAAGAAGAGTCAGTTTTCTTGTACCTAAGTCGGTATTGTGCCTTTTGTATTTAATTCCGATGCAATTTCTGTGTTTCGTCGTGAAAAATAAGGTCCATGGGATACAGTAAACCTGAAGTGAGGCAACGGAATCTAAGACCTGTCTCGAAGGAAAGGTTCAAAACATAGACAGTAAGAAGAGCCTGTCTTCTTGTACTTGAGTCGGCATTGTGCCTTTTGTATTTAATTCCAATGCAATTTCTGTGTTTCATCGTCAATAAGAGGGTCAGAGGGATACAGTAAACGTGAAGTGAAGCATCGGAATCTATAACTAGTGTCACACGAATGGTTCAAATCATAGACAGTAAGAAGAGTCCGTTTTCTTGAACTTATGTCGGCATTGTACCTTTTGTATTTAATTCCGATGCAATTTCTGCGTTTCGTCGTCAATAAGAAGGTCCACCGGATACAGTAAACCTGAAGTGAAGCATCGGAATCTAAAACCGGTGTAGCAGCGAAGGTTCAAAACATAGACAGGAAGAAGAGCCAGTCTTCTTGTACTTGTGTCGGCATTGCGCCTTTTGTGTTTAATTCCGATGCAGTTTCTGTGTTTCATCGTCAATAAGAAGGTCTGAGGGATACAGTAAACCTGAAGTGAAGCATCGGAATCTATAACTAGTGTCACAGGAATGGTTCAAAATATAGTCAGTAAGAAGAGACGGTCTTCATGTACTTGAGTCGGCATTGTGCATTTTGTACTTAATTCCGATGCAATTTCTCTGTTTCATCGTCAATAAGAAGGTCCAAGGGATACAGTAAACCTGGAGTGAAGCATCGGCATCTATAACTAGTGTCACAGGAATGGTTCAAAACATAGACAGTATTTAAATCGGCATTGTGCCTTTTTGTATTTAATTCTGAAGCAATTTCTGTGTTTCATCGTCAATAAGAAGGTCCAAGGGATGCAGTAAACTTGGAGTGAAGCATCGGATTCAATAACTAGTGTCACAGGAATGGTTCACAACATAATCAGTAAGAAGAGTCAGTCTACATGTACTTAAGTCATCATTGTGCCTTTTGTATTTAATTCCGATACAATTTCTGTGCTTCATCGTCAATAAGAAGGGTCAAGGGATACAGTAAACATGAAGTGAAGCAACGCAATCTATAACTAGTGTCACAGGAATGGTTCAAAACACAGTCAGTAAGAAGAGTCAGTCTTCTTGTACTTAAGTCGGCATTTTGCCTAATCTATTTAATTCCGATGCAATTTCAGTGTTTCATCGTCAATATGAAGGTCCAAGGGATGCAGTAAACTTGGAGTGAAGCATCGGATTCAATAACTAGTGTCACAGGAATGGTTCAAAATATAGACAATTAGAAGAGTCAGTTTTCTTGTACTTAAGACGGCATTGTGCTTTTTGTATTTAATTCCGATGCAATTTCTGTGTTTCATCGTCAATATGAAGGTCCAAGGGATACAGTAAACCTGAGGTGAAGCATCGGAATCTATAACTAGTGTCACAGGATTGGTTCAAAGCATAAACAGTAAGAAGAGTCAGTTTTCTTGTACTTAAGTCGGCATTTTGCCTAATCTATTTAATTCCGATGCAATTTCAGTGTTTCATCGTCAATATGAAGGTCCAAGGGATGCAGTAAAGCTGGAGTGAAGCATCGTAATCTATAAATAGTGTCACAGGAATGGTTCAAAACATAGTCAGTAAGAAGAGTCAGTCTTCTTGTACTTAAGTCGGCATTTTGCCTAATCCATTTAATTCGGATGAAATTTCAGTGTTTCATCGTCAATATGAAGGTCCAAGGGATACAGTAAACCTGAAGTGAAACATCGGAATCTATAACTAGTGTCACAGGAATGGTTCAAAACATAAACAGTAAGAAGAGCCAGTCTTCTTGTACTTGAGTCGGCATTGTGCCTTTTGAATTTAATTCCGATACAATATCTGTGTTTCATCGACAATTTCAAGGTCAGAGGGATACATTAAACCTGAAGTGAAGCATCGGAATCTATGACTAGTGTCACAGGAATGGTTCAAAACATAGACAGTATGAAGAGTGACTTTTCTTGTACTTAATTCGGCATTGTGCCTTTTGTATTTAATTCCGATGCAATTTCTGCGTTTCGTCGTCAATAGGAAGGTCCACCGGATACAGTAAACCTGAAGTGAAGCATCGGAATCTAAAACCGGTGTAGCAGCAAAGGTTCAAAACATAGACAGGAAGAAGAGCCAGTCTTCTTGTACTTGAGTCGGCATTGTGCCTTTTGTGTTTAGTTCCGATGCAGTTTCTGTGTCTCATCGTCAATAAGAAGGACTGAGGGATACAGTAAACCTGAAGTGAAGCATCGGAATCTATAACTAGTGTCACAGGAATGGTTCAAAACATAGACAGTAAGAAAAGCCAGACTTCTTGTACTTGAGTTGGCATTGTGCCTTTTGTATTTAATTCCGATGCAATTTCTGTGTTTCATCGTCAATAAGAAGGTCCAAGGGATACAGTAAACCTTGAGTGAAGCATCGGCATCTATAACTAGTGTCACAGGAATGGTTCAAAACATAGACAGTATTTAAATCGGCATTGTGCCGTTTTGTATTTAATTCCAAAGCAATTTCTGTGTTTCATCGTCAATAAGAAGGTCCAAGGGATACAGTGAACCTGAGGTGAAGCATCGGAATCTATAACTAGTGTCACAGGAATGGTTCAAAACATAGTCAGTAAGAAGAGTCGGTCTTCATGTACTTGAGTCGGCATTGTGCCTTTTGCATTTAATTCCGATGCAATTTCTGCGTTACATCGTCAATAAGAAGGTCCAAGGGATACAGTAAACCTGAAGTGAAGTATCGGAATCTATAACTAGTGTCACAGGAATGGTTCAAAACATAATCAGTAAGAAGAGTCAGTCTACATGTACTTAAGTCATCATTGTGCGTTTTGTATTTAATTCCGATACAATTTCTGTGCTTCATCGTCAATAAGAAGGGTCAAGGGATACAGTAAACATGAAGTGAAGCATCGCAATCTATAACTAGTGTCACAGGAATGGTTCAAAACACAGTCAGTAAGAAGAGTCAGTCTTCTTGTACTTAAGTCGGCATTTTGCCTAATCTATTTAATTCCGATGCAATTTCAGTGTTTCTTCGTCAATATGAAGGTCCAAGGGATGCAGTAAACTTGGAGTGAAGCATCGGAATCAATAACTAGTGTCACAGGAATGGTTCAAAACATAGACAATTAGAAGAGTCAGTTTTCTTGTACTTAAGTCGGCATTGTGCCTTTTGTATTTATTTCCGATGCAATTTCTGTGTTTCATCGTCAATATGAAGGTCCATGGGATACAGTAAACCTGAAGTGAAGCATCGGAATCTATAACTAGTGTCACAGGAATGGTTCAAAGCATAAACAGTAAGAAGAGTCAGTTTTCTTGTACTTAACTCGGCATTTTGCCTAATCTATTTAATTCCGATGCAATTTCAGTGTTTCATCGTCAATATGAACGTGCAAGCGATACAGTAAACCTGAAGTGAAGCATCGGAATCTATAACTAGTGTCACAGGAATGGTTCAAAACATAGACAGTAAGAAGAGTCAGTTTTCTTGTACTTAATTCGGCATTGTGCCTTTTGTATTTAATTCCAACGCAATTTCTGCGTTTCATCGTCAATAAGGAGGTCAGATGGATACAGTAAACCTGAAGTGAAGCGTCGGAATCTATAGCTAGTGTCACAGGAGTGGTTCAAACATAGACAGTAAGAAGAAACAGTTTTCTTGTACTTAAGTCGGCATTGTGCCTTTTGTATTTAATTCCGATGCAATTTCTGCGTTTCGTCGTCAATAGGAAGGTCCACCGGATACAGTAAACCTGAAGTGAAGCATCGGAATCTAAAACCGGTGTAGCAGCAAAGGTTCAAAACATAGACAGGAAGAGGAGCCAGTCTTCTTGTACTTCAGTCGGCATTGTGCCTTTTGTGTTTAATTCCGATGCAGTTTCTGTGTCTCATCGTCAATAAGAGGGTCTGAGGGATACAGTAAACCTGAAGTGAAGCATCGGAATCTATTACTAGTGCCACAGGAATGGTTCAAAACATAGACAGTAAGAAGAGCCAGACTTCTTGTACTTGAGTTTGCATTGTGCCTTTTGTATTTAATTCCGATGCAATTTCTGTGTTTCATCGTCAATAAGAAGGTCCGAGGGATACAGTAAACCTGAAGTAAGCATCGGAATCTATAACTAGTGTCACAATAATGGTTCACAACATAGACAGTAAGAAGAGTCAGTTTTCTTGTACCTAAGTCGGTATTGTGCCTTTTGTATTTAATTCCGATGCAATTTCTGTGTTTCGTCGTGAAAAATAAGGTCCATGGGATACAGTAAACCTGAAGTGAGGCAACGGAATCTAAGACCTGTCTCGAAGGAAAGGTTCAAAACATAGACAGTAAGAAGAGCCTGTCTTCTTGTACTTGAGTCGGCATTGTGCCTTTTGTATTTAATTCCAATGCAATTTCTGTGTTTCATCGTCAATAAGAGGGTCAGAGGGATACAGTAAACGTGAAGTGAAGCATCGAAATCTATAACTAGTGTCACACGAATGGTTCAAATCATAGACAGTAAGAAGAGTCCGTTTTCTTGAACTTATGTCGGCATTGTACCTTTTGTATTTAATTCCGATGCAATTTCTGCGTTTCGTCGTCAATAAGAAGGTCCACCGGATACAGTAAACCTGAAGTGAAGCATCGGAATCTAAAACCGGTGTAGCAGCGAAGGTTCAAAACATAGACAGGAAGAAGAGCCAGTCTTCTTGTACTTGTGTCGGCATTGCGCCTTTTGTGTTTAATTCCGATGCAGTTTCTGTGTTTCATCGTCAATAAGAAGGTCTGAGGGATACAGTAAACCTGAAGTGAAGCATCGGAATCTATAACTAGTGTCACAGGAATGGTTCAAAATATAGTCAGTAAGAAGAGACGGTCTTCATGTACTTGAGTCGGCATTGTGCATTTTGTACTTAATTCCGATGCAATTTCTCTGTTTCATCGTCAATAAGAAGGTCCAAGGGATACAGTAAACCTGGAGTGAAGCATCGGCATCTATAACTAGTGTCACAGGAATGGTTCAAAACATAGACAGTATTTAAATCGGCATTGTGCCTTTTTGTATTTAATTCTGAAGCAATTTCTGTGTTTCATCGTCAATAAGAAGGTCCAAGGGATGCAGTAAACTTGGAGTGAAGCATCGGATTCAATAACTAGTGTCACAGGAATGGTTCACAACATAATCAGTAAGAAGAGTCAGTCTACATGTACTTAAGTCATCATTGTGCCTTTTGTATTTAATTCCGATACAATTTCTGTGCTTCATCGTCAATAAGAAGGGTCAAGGGATACAGTAAACATGAAGTGAAGCAACGCAATCTATAACTAGTGTCACAGGAATGGTTCAAAACACAGTCAGTAAGAAGAGTCAGTCTTCTTGTACTTAAGTCGGCATTTTGCCTAATCTATTTAATTCCGATGCAATTTCAGTGTTTCATCGTCAATATGAAGGTCCAAGGGATGCAGTAAACTTGGAGTGAAGCATCGGATTCAATAACTAGTGTCACAGGAATGGTTCAAAATATAGACAATTAGAAGAGTCAGTTTTCTTGTACTTAAGACGGCATTGTGCTTTTTGTATTTAATTCCGATGCAATTTCTGTGTTTCATCGTCAATATGAAGGTCCAAGGGATACAGTAAACCTGAGGTGAAGCATCGGAATCTATAACTAGTGTCACAGGATTGGTTCAAAGCATAAACAGTAAGAAGAGTCAGTTTTCTTGTACTTAAGTCGGCATTTTGCCTAATCTATTTAATTCCGATGCAATTTCAGTGTTTCATCGTCAATATGAAGGTCCAAGGGATGCAGTAAAGCTGGAGTGAAGCATCGTAATCTATAAATAGTGTCACAGGAATGGTTCAAAACATAGTCAGTAAGAAGAGTCAGTCTTCTTGTACTTAAGTCGGCATTTTGCCTAATCCATTTAATTCGGATGAAATTTCAGTGTTTCATCGTCAATATGAAGGTCCAAGGGATACAGTAAACCTGAAGTGAAACATCGGAATCTATAACTAGTGTCACAGGAATGGTTCAAAACATAAACAGTAAGAAGAGCCAGTCTTCTTGTACTTGAGTCGGCATTGTGCCTTTTGAATTTAATTCCGATACAATATCTGTGTTTCATCGACAATTTCAAGGTCAGAGGGATACATTAAACCTGAAGTGAAGCATCGGAATCTATGACTAGTGTCACAGGAATGGTTCAAAACATAGACAGTATGAAGAGTGACTTTTCTTGTACTTAATTCGGCATTGTGCCTTTTGTATTTAATTCCGATGCAATTTCTGCGTTTCGTCGTCAATAGGAAGGTCCACCGGATACAGTAAACCTGAAGTGAAGCATCGGAATCTAAAACCGGTGTAGCAGCAAAGGTTCAAAACATAGACAGGAAGAAGAGCCAGTCTTCTTGTACTTGAGTCGGCATTGTGCCTTTTGTGTTTAGTTCCGATGCAGTTTCTGTGTCTCATCGTCAATAAGAAGGACTGAGGGATACAGTAAACCTGAAGTGAAGCATCGGAATCTATAACTAGTGTCACAGGAATGGTTCAAAACATAGACAGTAAGAAAAGCCAGACTTCTTGTACTTGAGTTGGCATTGTGCCTTTTGTATTTAATTCCGATGCAATTTCTGTGTTTCATCGTCAATAAGAAGGTCCAAGGGATACAGTAAACCTTGAGTGAAGCATCGGCATCTATAACTAGTGTCACAGGAATGGTTCAAAACATAGACAGTATTTAAATCGGCATTGTGCCGTTTTGTATTTAATTCCAAAGCAATTTCTGTGTTTCATCGTCAATAAGAAGGTCCAAGGGATACAGTGAACCTGAGGTGAAGCATCGGAATCTATAACTAGTGTCACAGGAATGGTTCAAAACATAGTCAGTAAGAAGAGTCGGTCTTCATGTACTTGAGTCGGCATTGTGCCTTTTGCATTTAATTCCGATGCAATTTCTGCGTTACATCGTCAATAAGAAGGTCCAAGGGATACAGTAAACCTGAAGTGAAGTATCGGAATCTATAACTAGTGTCACAGGAATGGTTCAAAACATAATCAGTAAGAAGAGTCAGTCTACATGTACTTAAGTCATCATTGTGCGTTTTGTATTTAATTCCGATACAATTTCTGTGCTTCATCGTCAATAAGAAGGGTCAAGGGATACAGTAAACATGAAGTGAAGCATCGCAATCTATAACTAGTGTCACAGGAATGGTTCAAAACACAGTCAGTAAGAAGAGTCAGTCTTCTTGTACTTAAGTCGGCATTTTGCCTAATCTATTTAATTCCGATGCAATTTCAGTGTTTCTTCGTCAATATGAAGGTCCAAGGGATGCAGTAAACTTGGAGTGAAGCATCGGAATCAATAACTAGTGTCACAGGAATGGTTCAAAACATAGACAATTAGAAGAGTCAGTTTTCTTGTACTTAAGTCGGCATTGTGCCTTTTGTATTTATTTCCGATGCAATTTCTGTGTTTCATCGTCAATATGAAGGTCCATGGGATACAGTAAACCTGAAGTGAAGCATCGGAATCTATAACTAGTGTCACAGGAATGGTTCAAAGCATAAACAGTAAGAAGAGTCAGTTTTCTTGTACTTAACTCGGCATTTTGCCTAATCTATTTAATTCCGATGCAATTTCAGTGTTTCATCGTCAATATGAACGTGCAAGCGATACAGTAAACCTGAAGTGAAGCATCGGAATCTATAACTAGTGTCACAGGAATGGTTCAAAACATAGACAGTAAGAAGAGTCAGTTTTCTTGTACTTAATTCGGCATTGTGCCTTTTGTATTTAATTCCAACGCAATTTCTGCGTTTCATCGTCAATAAGGAGGTCAGATGGATACAGTAAACCTGAAGTGAAGCGTCGGAATCTATAGCTAGTGTCACAGGAGTGGTTCAAACATAGACAGTAAGAAGAAACAGTTTTCTTGTACTTAAGTCGGCATTGTGCCTTTTGTATTTAATTCCGATGCAATTTCTGCGTTTCGTCGTCAATAAGAATGTCCACCGGATACAGTTAACCTGAAGTGAAGCATCGGAATCTAAAACCGGTGTAGCAGCAAAGGTTCAAAACATAGACAGGAAGAAGAGCCAGTATTCTTGTACTTGAGTCGGCATTGTGCATTTTCTGTTTAGTTCCGATGCAGTTTCTGTGTTTCATCGTCAATAAGAAGGTCTGAGGTATACAGTAAACCTGAAGTGAAGCATCGGAATCTATAACTAGTGACACAGGAATGGTTCAAATCATAGACAGTAAGAAGAGCTAGACTTCTTGTACTTGAGTTGGCATTGTGCCTTTTGTATTTAATTCCGATGCAATTTCTGTGTTTCATCGTCAATAAGAAGGTCAGAGGGATACAGTAAACCTGAAGTGAAGCATCGGAATCTATAACTAGTGTAACAGCAATGGTTCACATCATAGACAGTAAGAAGAGTCAGTTTTCTTGTACCTAAGTCGGTATTGAGCCTTTTGTATTTAATTCCGATGCAATATCTGTGTTTCGTCGTTAATAATAAGGTCCATGGGATACAGTAAACCTGAAAAGAGGCAACGGAATCTAAGACCTGTCTCACACTAAAGGTTCAAAACATAGGCAGTAAGAAGAGCCAGTCTTCTTGTACTTGAGTCGGCTTTGTGCCTTTTGTA
This sequence comes from Schistocerca americana, assembly GCF_021461395.2. Classification (NCBI taxonomy): domain Eukaryota; kingdom Metazoa; phylum Arthropoda; class Insecta; order Orthoptera; family Acrididae; genus Schistocerca; species Schistocerca americana. Next base: position 10,605,041 of record NC_060121.1, on the reverse strand, counting down.
TTTAATTCCAATGCAATTACTGTGTTTCATCGTCAATAAGAGGGTCAGAGGGATATAGTAAACGTGAAGTGTAGCATCGGAATCTATAAGTAGTGTCACATGAATGGTTCAAATCATAGACAGTAAGATGAGTCCGTTTTCTTGTCTTAAGTCGGCATTGTGCCTTTTGAGTTTAATTCCGATGCACTTTCTGTGTTTCATCGTCAATAAGAAGGTCAGAGAGATACAGTAAACCTGAAGTGAAGCATCGTAATCTATAACTAGTGTCACAGGAATGGTTCAAACATAGACAGTAAGAGGAGTCCGTTTTCTTGTACTTAAGTCGGCATTGTGCCTTTTGTATCTAATCTCGATGCAATTTCATTGTTTCATCGTCATTAAGAAGGTCAGAGGGATACAGTAAACCTGAAGTGAAGCATTGGAATCTAAACCCGGTCTCACAGGAAAGGTTCAAAGCATAGACAGGAAGAAGAGCCAGTCATCTTGTACTGGAGTCGGCATTGTGCATTTTGTATTTAATTCCGACGCAATTTATGTGTTTAGTCGTCAAAAAGAATGTCCAATTGATACAGTAAACCTGAAGTGAAGCATCGGAATCTAAAACCGGGCTCACAGGCAAGGGTCAAACATAGACAGTAAGAAGAGCCAGTCTTCTTGTACTTGAGTCGGCATTGTTCCTTTTGTATTAAATTCCGATGCAATTTCTGTGTTTCATCGTCAATAAGGAGGTCCTAGGGATACAGTAAACATAAAGTCAAGCATCGAAATCTATAACTAGTGTCACAGGAATGGTTCAAAACATAGACAGTATTAAGAGTCAGTCTTCTTGTACTTAAGTCGGCATTGTGCCTTTTCTATTTAATTCCGATGCAATTTCTGTGATTTATCGTCAATAAGAAGGTCAGAGCGATACAGTAAACCTGAAGTGAAGCATGGGAATCTATAACTAGTGTCACAGGAATGGTTAAAAACATAGTCAGAAAGAAGAGTCAGTCTTCTTGTCGTTAAGTCATCATTGTGACTTTTGTATTTAATTCTGATGCAATTTCTGTGTTTCATCGTCAGTAAGAAGGTCCAAGGTATACAGTAAACCTGGAGTGTAGCATCGAAATCTATAACTAGTGTCACAGGAATGGTTCAAACATAGTCTGTAAGAAGTGTCAGTCTACATGTACTCAAGTCGGCATTGTGCCTTTTCTTTTTAATTCAGGTGCAATTTCTGTGTTTCATCGTCAATAAGAAGGTCCAAGGGATACAGTAAACCTAGAGTGTAGCATCGGAATCTATAACTAGTGTCACAGGAATGGTTCAAAACATAGTCAGTATGAAGAGTCAGTCTACATGTACTTAAGTTGGCACTGTGCCTTTTGTATTCAATTCCGATGCAATTTCTGTGTTTCATCGTCAGTAAGAAGGTCCAAGGTATACAGTAAACCTGGAGTGTAGCATCGAAATCTATAACTAGTGTCACAGGAATGGTTCAAACATAGTCTGTAAGAAGTGTCAGTCTACATGTACTCAAGTCGGCATTGTGCCTTTTCTTTTTAATTCAGGTGCAATTTCTGTGTTTCATCGTCACTAAGAAGGTCAGAGGGATACAATAAACCTGAAATGAAGCATCGGAATCTATATTTAGTGTCACAGGAATGGTTCAAAACATAGTCAGTAAGAAGAGTCGGTCTTCATGTACTTAATTCGACATTGTGCCTTTGTATTTAATTCCGATGCAATTTCTGTGTTTCATCGTCAATAGGAAGGTCCAAGGGATACAGTAAACATGAAGTCAAGCATCGGAATATATAACTTGTGTCACAGGATATTTTAAAACATAGACAGTAAGAAGAGTCAGTCTTCTTGTACTTAAGTGGGCATTGTGCCTTTTGTATTTAATTCCGATGCAATTTCTGTGTTTCATCGTCAATAAGAAGGTCCAAGAGATATAGTAAACCTGGAGTGAAACATCGGCATCTATAACTAGTGTCACAGGAATGGTTCAAAACATAGTCAGTAAGAAGAGTCAGTCTACATGTACTTAAGTCTGCATTGTGCCTTTTGTATTTAATTTCGATGCAATTTCTGCGGTTCATCGTCAATAAGAAGGTCCAAGGGATACAGTAAACCTGGAGTGTAGCATCGGAATCTATAACTAGTGTCACAGGAATGGTTCAAAACATAGTCAGTAAGAAGAGTCAGTCTTCTTGTACTTGAGTCGGCATTGTGCCTTTTGTATTAAATTCCGATGCAATTTCTGTGTTTCATCGTCAATAAGAAGGTCCTAGGGCTACAGTAAACCTGAAGTCAAGCATTGGAATCTTTAAGTAGTGTCACAGGAATGGTTAAAATGATAGACAATAAGAAGAGTCAGACTTCTTGTACTTCAGCCGGCATTGTGCCTTTTCTATTTAATTCCGTTGCCATTTCTGTGTTTCATCGTCAATAAGAAGGTCCAAGGGATACAGTAAACCTGGAGTGTAGCATCGGAATCTATAACTAGTGTCACAGGAATGGTTCAAAACATAGTCAGTAAGAAGAGTCAGTCTACATGTACTTAAGACTGCATTGTGCCTTTGGTATTTAATTCCGATGCAATTTCTGCGGTTCATCGTCAATAAGAAGGTCCAAAGGATACAGTAAACCTGGAGTGTAGCATCGGAATCTATAACTAGTGTCACAGGAATGGTTCAAAACATAGTCAGTCAGAAGAGTCAGTCTACATGTACTTAAGTCGGCATTGTGCTTTTTGTATGTAATTCCGGTGCAATTTCTGTGTTTCATCGTCAATAAGAAGGTCAGAGAGATACAATAAACCTTACGTGAAGCATCGGAACCTATAACTAGTGTCACAGGAATGGTTCAAAACATAGTCAGTAAGAAGAGTCAGTCTTCTTATCCTTAAGTTGGCCTAGTGCCTTTTGTATTTAATTCCCATGCAATTTCTGTTTTTAATCGTCAATAAGAAGGTCCAAGAGATACAGTAAACCTGGAGTGAAACATCGGCATCTATAACTAGTGTCACAGGAATGGTTCAAAACATAGACAGTACTTAAATCGGCATTGTGATTTTTGTATTTAATTCCGAAGCAATTTCTGTGTTTCATCGTCAATAAGAAGGTCCAGGGGATACAGTAAACCTGAAGTAAAGCATCGGAATCTACAACTAGTGTCACAGGAATGGTTCAAAACATAGTCAGTAAGAAGAGTCGGTCTTTATGTACTTAAGTCAGCATTGTGCCTTTGTATTTAATTCTGATGCAATTTCTGTGTTTCATCGTCAATAACAAGGTCCAAGGGATACAGTAACCCCGAAGTGAAGCATCGGAATCTATAACTAGTGTCACAGGAATGGTTCAAAACATAGTCAGTAAGAAGAATCAGTCTTCATGTACTTAAGTCGTTATTGTGCCTTTTGTATTTCATTCCAGTGCTATTTCTGTGTTTCATCGTCAATATGAAGGTCCAAGGGATACAGTAAACCAGGAGTGAAGCATCGGAATCTATAACTAGTGTCACAGGAATGGTTCAAAACATAGACAGTAAGAACATACAGTCTTCTTGTACTTAAGTCGGAATTGTGCCTTTTGTATTTAATTCCGATGCAATTTCTGTGTTTCATCGTCAATAAGAAGGTCCAAGGGATACAGTAAACCTGGAGTGTAGCATCGGAATCTATAACTAGTGTCACAGGAATGGTTCAAAACATAATCAGTAAGAAGAGTCAGTCTTCTTATCCTTAAGTTGGCCTTGTGCCTTTTATATTTAATTCCGTTGCAATTTCTGTGTTTCATCGTCAATAAGAAGGTCCAAGAGATACAGTAAACATGCAGTGAAACATCGGCATCTATAACTAGTGTCACAGGAATGGTTCAAAACATAGACAGTACTTAAATCGGGATTGTGATTTTTGTATTTAATTCCGAAGCAATTTCTGTGTTTCATCGTCAATAAGAAGGTCCAAGGTATACAGTAAACCTGAAGTGAAGCATCGGAATCTATAACTAGTGTCACGGGAATGGTTTAAAACATAGTCAGTAAGAAGAGTCGGTCTCATGTACTTAAGTCTGCATTGTGCCTTTGTATTTGATTCCGACGCAATTTCTGTGTATCATCGTCAATAACAAGGTCCAAGGGATACAGTAAACCTGAAATGAAGCATCGGAATCTATAACTAGTGTCACAGGAATGGTTCAAAACATAGACAGTACTTAAATCGGCATTGTGATTTTTGTATTTAATTCCGAAGCAATTTCTGTGTTTCATCGTCAATAAGAAGGTCCAAGGGATACAGTGAACCTGAAGTGAAGCATCGGAGTCTATAACTAGTGTCACAGGAATGGTTCAAAACATAGACAGTAAGAAGATACTGTCTTCTTGTACTTAAGTCGGCATTGTGCCTTTGTATTTAATTCCGATGCAATTTCTGTGTTTCATCGTCAATAAGAAGGTCCAAGGGATACAGTAAACATGAAGTCATGCATCGGAATCTATAACTTGTGTCACAGGATATTTCAAAACATAGACAGTAAGAAGAGTCAGTCTTCTTGTACTTAAGTCGGCATTGTGCCTTTTGTATTTAATTCCGATGCAATTTCTGTGTTTCATCGTCAATAAGAAGGTCAGAGGAATACAGTAAACCTGAAGTGAAGCATCCGAATCTATAACTAGTGTCACAGGAATGGTTCAAAACATAGACAGGAAGAAGAGTCAGTCTTCTTGTACTTGAGTCGGCATTGTGCCTTTTGTATTAAATTCCGATGCAATTTCTGTGTTTCATCGTCAATAAGAAGGTCCTAGGGCTACAGTAAACCTGAAGTCAAGCATCGGAATCTTTAAGTAGTGTCACAGGAATGGTTAAAAGAATAGACAATAAAAAGAGTCAGACTTCTTGTACTTCAGCCGGCATTGTGCCTTTTCTATTTAATTCCGTTGCCATTTCTGTGTTTCATCGTCAATAAGAAAGTCAAGGGATACAGTAAACCTGGAGTGTAGCATCGGAATCTATAACTAGTGTCACAGGAATGGTTCAAAACATAGTCAGTAAGAAGAGTCAGTCTACATGTACTTAAGTCTGCATTGTGCCTTTTGTATTTAATTCCGATGCAATTTCTGCGGTTCATCGTCAATAAGAAGGTCCAAGGGATACAGTAAACCCGGAGTGTAGCATCGGAATCTATAACTAGTGTCACAGGAATGGTTCAAAGCATAGTCAGTCAGAAGAGTCAGTCTACATGTACTTAAGTCGGCATTGTGCTTCTTGTATTTAATTCCGGTGCAATTTCTGTGTTTCATTGTCAATAAGTAGGTCAGAGAGATACAATAAAATGACGTGAAGCATCGGAACCTATAACTAGTGTCACAGGAATGGTTCAAAACATAGTCAGTAAGAAGAGTCAGTCTTCTTATCCTTAAGTTGGCCTTGTGCCTTTTGTATTTAATTCCGATGCAATTTCTGTGTTTCATCGTCAACAAGAAGGTCCAAGAGATACAGTAAACCTGGAGTGAAACATCGGCATCTATAACTAGTGTCACAGGAATGGTTCAAAACATAGACAGTACTTAAATCGGCATTGTGATTTTTATATTTATTTCCGAAGCAATTTCTGTGTTTCATCGTCAATAAGAAGGTCCAAGGGATACAGTAAACCTGGAGTGAAGCATCGGAATCTATAACTAGTGTCACAGGAATGGTTCAAAACATAGACAGTAAGAACATACAGTCTTCTTGTACTTAAGTCTGAATTGTGCCTTTTGTATTTAATTACGATGCAATTTCTGTGTTTCATCGTCAATAAGAAGGTCCAAGGGATACAGTAATCCTGGAGTGTAGCATCGGAATCTATAACTAGTGTCACAGGAATGGTTAAAAACATAGTCAGTAAGAAGAGTCAGTCTTCTTATCCTTAAGTTGGCCTTGTGCCTTTTATATTTAATTCCGATGCAATTTCTGTGTTTCATCGTCAATAAGAAGGTCCAAGAGATACAGTAAACCTGCAGTGAAACATCGGCATCTATAACTAGTGTCACAGGAATGGTTCAAAACATGGACAGTACTTAAATCGGCATTGCGATTTTTGTATTTAATTCCGAAGCAATTTCTGTGTTTCATCGTCATTAAGAAGGTCCAAGGGATACAGTAAACCTGAAGTGAAGCATCGGAATCTATAACTAGTGTCACGGGAATGGTTCGAAACATAGTCAGTAAGAAGAGTCGGTCTTCATGTACTTAAGTCAGCATTGTGCCTTTGTATTTAATTCCGATGCAATTTCTGTGTATCATCGTCAATAACAAGGTCCAAGGGATACAGTAAACCTGAAATGAAGCATCGGAATCTATAACTAGTGTCACAGGAATGGTTCAAAACATAGTCAGTAAGAAGAGTCAGTCTTCATGTACTTAAGTCGATATTGTGCGTTTTGTATTTCATTCCGGTGCAATTTCTGTGTTTCATCGTCAATAAGAAGGTCCAAGGGATACAGTAAACCTGGAGTGAAGCATCGGAATCTATAACTAGTGTCACAGGAATGGTTCAAAGCATAGACAGTAAGAAGATACAGTCTTCTTGTACTTAAGTCGGCATTGTGCCTTTTGTATTTAATTCCGATGCAATTTCTGTGTTTAATCGTCAATAAGAAGGTGCAAGGGATACAGTAAACCTGAAGTGAAGCATCGGAATCTATAACTAGTGTCACAGGTTGGTTCAAAACATAGGCAGTAAGATGAGTCAGTCTTCTTGTACTTAAGTCGGCATTGTGCCTTTTGTATTTCATTCCGATGCAATTTCTGTGTTTCATCGTCAATAAGAAGGTCAGAGGAATACAGTAAACCTGAAGTGAAGCATCGGAATCTATAACTAGTGTTACAGGAATGGTTCAAATCATAGACTGGAAGAAGAGTCAGTCTTCTTGTACTTGAGTCGGCATTGTGCCTTTTGTATTTCATTCCAATGTAATTTCTGTGTTTCATTGTCAATAAGAAGGTTCAAATGATACAGTAAACGTGAAGTGAAGCATCGGAATCTAAAACTAGTGTCACAGGAATGGTTCAAAACATAGTCAGTAAGAAGAGTCAGTCTTCTTGTCCTTAAATCGGCGTTGTGCCTATTGTATTTATTTCCGATGCTATTTCTGTGTTTCATCGTCAATAAAAAGGTCCAAGGGATGCAGTAAACATGGAGTGAAGCATCGGAATCAATAACTAGTGTCACAGGAATGGTTCAAAACATAGACAAGAAGAAGATACAGTCTACTTCTACTTAAGTCGGCATTGTGCATTTTGTATTTAATTCCGATGCAATTTCTGTGTTTTATCGTCAATAAGAAGGTCAGAGGGATACAGTAAACCTGAAGTGAAGCATCGGAATCTATAACTAGTGTCACAGGAATGGTTCAAAGCATAGTCAGTAAGAAGAGTCAGTCTTCATGGACTTAAGTCGGCTTTGTGCCTTTTGTATTTAATTCCGATGCAATTTCTGTGTTTCATCGTCAATAAGAAGGTCCAAGGGATACAGTAAACATGATGTGAAGCATCGGAATCTATAACTAATGTCACAGGATTGGTTCAAAGCATAGTCAGTAAGAAGAGTAAATCTTCTTTTACTTAAGTCGCCATTTTGCCTAATCTATTTAATTCCGATGCAATTTCAGTGTTTCATCGTCAATACGAAGGTCCAGGGGATGCAGTAACCCTGCAGTGAAAGATCAGAATCAATAACTTGTGTCAATGGAATGGTTCAAAACATAGTCAGTGAGAAGAGTCATTCTTCATGTACTTAAGTCGGCATTGTGCCTTTTGTATTCATTTCCGGTGCAATTACTGTGTTTCATCGTCAATAAGAAGGTCAGAGGGATACAGTAAACCTGAAGTAAAGCATCGGAATCTATAACTCGTGTCACAGGAATGTTTCAAAACATAGACAGTTAGAAGATACAGTCTTCTTGTACTTAAGTCGGCATTGTGCCTTTTGTATTTAATTCCGATGCAATTTCTGTGTTTCATCGTCAATAAGAAGGTCCAAGGGATACAGTTAAAATGAAGTGAAGCATCGGAATCAATAACTAGTGTCACAGGAATGGTACAAATCATAGTCAGCAAGAAGAGTAGGTCTTCATGTACTTAAGTTAGTTATGTGCCTTTTGTATTTAATTCCGGTGCGATTTCTGTGTTTCATCGTCAATAAGAAGGTCAGAGGGATACAGTAAACCTGAAGTGAAGCATCGGTATCTATAACTAGTGTCACAGGAATGGTTCAAAACATAATCAGTAAGAAAAGTTAGTCTTCTTGTCCTGAAGTCGGCAATTTGCGTTTTGTATTTAATTCCGATGCAATTTCTGTGTTTCATCGTCAATAAGAAGGTCCAAGGGATACAGTAAACCTGGAGTGAAGCATCGGAATCTATAACTATTGCCACAGGAATGGTTCAAAACATAGACAGTAAGACGACACAGTCTTGTTGTACTTATGTCGGCATTGTGCCTTTTGTATTTAATTCCGATGCAATTTCTGTGTTTCATTGTCAATATGAAGGTCCAAGGGATACAGTAAACCTGAAGTGAAGCATTGGAATCTATGACTAGTGTCACAGGAATGGTTCAAAACATAGACAGGAAGAAGAGTCAGTCTTCTTGTACTTGAGTCGGCATTGTGCCTTTTGTATAAAATTCCGATGCAATTTCTGTGTTTCATCGTCAATAAGAAGGTCCTAGGGCTACAGTAAACCTGAATTCAAGCATCGGAATCTATAACTAGTGTCACAGGAATGGTTAAAAGCATAGACAATAAGAAGAGTCAGTCTTCTTGTACTTCAGCCGGCATTGTGCCTTTTCTATTTAATTCCGATGCCATTTCTGTGTTTCATCGTCAATAAGAAGGTCCAAGGTATACAGTAAACCTGAAGTGTAGCATCGGAATCTATAACTAGTGTCACAGGAATGGTTCAAAACATAGTCAGTAAGAAGAGTCAGTCTACATGTACTTAAGTCTGCATTGTGACTTTTGTATTTAATTCCGATGCAATTTCTGTGGTTCATCGTCAATAAGAAGGTCCAAGGGATACAGTAAACCTGGAGTGTAGCATCGGAATCTATAACTAGTGTCACAGGAATGGTTCCAAACATAGTCAGTAAGAAGAGTCAGTCTACATGTACTTAAGTCGTTATAGTGCCTTTTGTATTTCATTCCGGTGCAATTTGTGTGTTTCATCGTCAATAAGAAGGTCCAAGGGATACAGTAAACCTGGAGTGAAGCATCGGAATCTATAACTCGTGTCACAGGAATGGTTAAATACATAGACAGTAAGAAGATACAGTCTTCTTGTACTTAAGTCGACATTGTGCCTTTTGTATTTAATTCCGATGCAATTTCTGTGTTTCATCGTCAATAAGAAGGTCCAAGGGATACAGTAAACCTGAAGTGAAGCATCAGAATCAATAACTAGTGTCACAGGATGGTTCAAAGCATAGACAATGAGAAGAGTCAGTCTTCTTGTACTTCAGCCGGCATTGTGCCTTTTCTATTTAATTCCGATGCCATTTCAGTGTTTCATCGTCAATAAGAAGGTCCAAGGTATACAGTAAACCTGGAGTGTATCATCGGTATCTATAACTAGTGTCACAGGAATGGTTCAAAGCATAGTCAGTAAGAAGACTCAGTCTACATGTACTTAAGTCTGCATTGTGCCTTTTGTATTTAATTCCGATGCAATTTCTGTGGTTCATCGTCAATAAGAAGGTCCAAGGGATACAGTAAACCTGGAGTGTAGCATCGGAATCTATAACTAGTGTCGCAGGAATGGTTCAAAACATAGTCAGTAAGAAGAGTCAGTCTACATGTACTTAAGTCGTTATTGTGCCTTTTGTATTTCATTCCGGTGCAATTTCTGTGTTTCATCGTCAATAAGAAGGTCCAAGGGATACAGTAAACCTGGAGTGAAGCATCGGAATCTATAACTAGTGTCACAGGAATGTTTCAAAACATAGACAGTAAGAAGATACAGTCTTCTTGTACCTAAGTCGGCATTGTGCCTTTTATATTTAATTCCGATGCAATTTCTGTGTTTCATCGTCAATAAGAAGGTCCAAGAGATACAGTAAACCTGGAGTGAAACATCGGCATCTATAACTAGTGTCACAGGAATGGTTCAAAACACAGACAGTACTTAAATCGGCATTGTGATTTTTATATTTAATTCCGAAGCAATTTCTGTGTTTCATCGTCAATAAGAAGGTCCAAGGGATACAGTAAACCTGAAGTGAAGCATCGGAATCTATAACTAGTGTCACGGGAATGGTTCAAAACATAGTCAGTAAGAAGAGTCGGTCTTCATGTACTTAAGTCAGCATTGTGCCTTTGTATTTAATTCCGATGCAATTTCTGTGTATCATCGTCAATAACAAGGTCCAAGGGATACAGTAAACCTGAAATGAAGCATCGGAATCTATAACTAGTGTCACAGGAATGGTTCAAAACATAGTCAGTAAGAAGAGTCAGTCTTCATGTACTTAAGTCGTTATTGTGCGTTTTGTATTTCATTCCGGTGCAATTTCTGTGTTTCATCGTCAATAAGAAGGTCCAAGGGATACAGTAAACCTGGAGTGAAGCATCGGAATCTATAACTAGTGTCACAGGAATGGTTCAAACATAGACAGTAAGAAGATACAGTCTTCTTGTACTTAAGTCGGCATTGTGCCTTTTGTATTTAATTCCGATGCAATTTCTGTGTTTAATCGTCAATAAGAAGGTGCAAGGGATACAGTAAACCTGAAGTGAAGCATCGGAATCTATATCTAGTGTCACAGGTTGGTTCAAAACATAGGCAGTAAGATGAGTCAGTCTTCTTGTACTTAAGTCGGCATTGTGCCTTTTGTATTTCATTCCGATGCAATTTCTGTGTTTCATCGTCAATAAGAAGGTCAGAGGAATACAGTAAACCTGAAGTGAAGCATCGTAATCTATAACTAGTGTTACAGGAATGGTTCAAATCATAGACTGGAAGAAGAGTCAGTCTTCTTGTACTTGAGTCGGCAGTGTGCCTTTTGTATTTCATTCCAATGTAATTTCTGTGTTTCATTGTCAATAAGAAGGTCCAAATGATACAGTAAACCTGAAGTGAAGCATCGGAATCTAAAACTAGTGTCACAGGAATGGTTCAAACATAGTCAGTAAGAAGAGTCAGTCTTCTTGTCCTTAAATCGGCGTTGTGCCTATTGTATTTAATTCCGATGCTATTTCTGTGTTTCATCGTCAATAAAAAGGTCCAAGGGATGCAGTAAACATGGAGTCAAGCATCGGAATCAATAACTAGTGTCACAGGAATGGTTCATAACATAGACAGGAAGAAGATACAGTCTACTTCTACTTAAGTCGGCATTGTGCATTTTGTATTTAATTCCGATGCAATTTCTGTGTTTTATCGTCAATAAGAAGGTCAGAGGGATACAGTAAACCTGAAGTGAAGCATCGGAATCTATAACTAGTGTCACAGGAATGGTTCAAAACATAGTCAGTAAGAAGAGTCGGTCTTCATGTACTTACGTCGGCATTGTGCCTTTTGTATTTAATACCGATGCAATTTCTGTGTTTCATCGTCAATACGAAGGTCCTAGGGATACAGTAAATCTGAAGTGAAGCATCGGAATCTATAACTAGTGTCACAGGAATGGTTCAAAGCATAGTCAGTAAGAAGACTCAGTCTTCATGGACTTAAGTCGGCTTTGTGCCTTTTGTATTTAATTTCGATGCAATTTCTGTGTTTCATCGTCAATAAGAAGGTCCAAGGGATACAGTAAACATGAAGTGAAGCATCGGAATCTATAACTAGTGTCACAGGATTGGTTCAAAGCATAGTCAGTAAGAAGAGTAAATCTTCTTTTACTTAAGTCGCCATTTTGCCTAATCTATTTAATTCCGATGCAATTTCAGTGTTTCATCGTCAATACGAAGGTCCAGGGGATGCAGTAACCCTGCAGTGAAAGATCGGAATCAATAACTTGTGTCAATGGAATGGTTCAAAACATAGTCAGTAAGAAGAGTCATTCTTCATGTACTTAAGTCGGCATTGTGCCTTTTGTATTCATTTCCGGTGCAATTTCTGTGTTTCATCGTCAATAAGAAGGTCAGAGGGATACAGTAAACCTGAAGTAAAGCATCGGAATCTATAACTCGTGTCACAGGAATGTTTCAAAGCATAGACAGTTAGAAGATACAGTCTTCTTGTACTTAAGTCGGCATTGTGCCTTTTGTATTTAATTCCGATGCAATTTCTGTGTTTCATCGTCAATAAGAAGGTCCAAGGGATACAGTAAACCTGAAGTGAAGCATCGGAATCTATAACTAGTGTCACAGGAATGGTACAAATCATAGTCAGCAAGAAGAGTAGGTCTTCATGTACTTATGTCAGTATTGTGCCTTTTGTATTTAATTCCGGTGCGATTTCTGTGTTTCATCGTCAATAAGAAGGTCAGAGGGATACAGTAAACCTGAAGTGAAGCATCGGAATCTATAACTAGTGTCACAGGAATGGTTCAAAACATAGTCAGTAAGAAAAGTTAGTCTTCTTGTCCTGAAGTCGGCAATTTGCGTTTTGTATTTAATTCCGATGCAATTTCTGTGTTTCATCGTCAATAAGAAGGTCCAAGGGATACAGTAAACCTGGAGTGAAGCATCAGAATCTATAACTATTGTCACAGGAATGGTTCAAAACATAGACAGTAAGACGATACAGTGTTGTTGTACTTATGTCGGCATTGTGCCTTTTGTATTTAATTCCGATGCAATTTCTGTGTTTCATTGTCAATTTGAAGGTCCAAGGGATACAGTAAACCTGAAGTGAAGCATTGGAATCTATGACTAGTGTCACAGGAATGGTTCAAATCATAGACAGGAAGAAGAGTCAGTCTTCTTGTACTTGAGTCGGCATTGTGCCTTTTGTATAAAATTCCGATGCAATTTCTGTGTTTCATCGTCAATAAGAAGGTCTTAGGGCTACAGTAAACCTGATGTCAAGCATCGGAATCTATAAGTAGTGTCACAGGAATGGTTAAAAGCATAGACAATAAGAAGAGTCAGTCTTCTTGTACTTCAGCCGGCATTGTGCCTTTTCTATTTAATTCCGATGCCATTTCTGTGTTTCATCGTCAACAAGAAGGTCCAAGGTATACAGTAAACCTGAAGTGTAGCATCGGAATCTATAACTAGTGTCACAGGAATGGTTCAAATCATAGTCAGTAAGAAGAGTCAGTCTACATGTACTTAAGTCTGCATTGTGCCTTTTGTATTTAATTCCGATGCAATTTCTGTGGTTCATCGTCAATAAGAAGGTCCAAGGGATACAGTAAACCTGGAGTGTAGCATCGGAATCTATAACTAGTGTCACAGGATTGGTTCCAAACATAGTCAGTAAGAAGAGTCAGTCTACATGTACTTAAGTCGTTATTGTGCCTTTTGTATTTCATTCCGGTGCAATTTCTGTGTTTCATCGTCAATAAGAAGGTCCAAGGGATACAGTAAACCTGGAGTGAAGCATCGGAATCTATAACTCGTGTCACAGGAATGGTTAAAAACATAGACAGTAAGAAGATACAGTCTTCTTGTACTTAAGTCGACATTGTGCCTTTTGTATTTAATTCCGATGCAATTTCTGTGTTTCATCGTCAATAAGAAGGTCCAAGGGATACAGTAAACCTGAAGTGAAGCATCGGAATCAATAACTAGTGACACAGGATGGTTCAAAGCATAGACAATGAGAAGAGTCACTCTTCTTGTACTTCAGCCGGCATTGTGCCTTTTCTATTTAATTCCGATGCCATTTCAGTGTTTCATCGTCAATAAGAGGGTCCAAGGTATACAGTAAACCTGGAGTGTATCATCGGTATCTATAACTAGTGTCGCAGGAATGGTTCAAAGCATAGTCAGTAAGAAGAGTCAGTCTACATGTACTTAAGTCTGCATTGTGCCTTTTGTATTTAATTCCGATGCAATTTCTGTGGTTCATCGTCAATAAGAAGGTCCAAGGGATACAGTAAACCTGGAGTGTAGCATCGGAATCTATAACTAGTGTCACAGGAATGGTTCAAAACATAGTCAGTAAGAAGAGTCAGTCTACATGTACTTAAGTCGTTATTGTGCCTCTTGTATTTCATTCCGGTGCAATTTCTGTGTTTCATCGTCAATAAGAAGGTCCAAGGGATACAGTAAACCTGGAGTGAAGCATCGGAATCTATAACTAGTGTCACAGGAATGTTTCAAAACATAGACAGTAAGAAGATACAGTCTTCTTGTACTTAAGTCGGCATTGTGCCTTTTGTATTTAATGCCGATGCAATTTCTGTGTTTCATCGTCAATAAGAAGGTCCAAGGGATACAGTAAACCTGAAGTGAAGCATCGGAATCTATAACTAGTGTCTAAGGATGGTTCAAAACATAGACAGTGAGAAGAGTCAGTCTTCTTGTACTTAAGTCGGCATTCTGCCTTTTGTATTTCATTCCGATGCAATTTCTGTGTTTCATCGTCAATAAGGTCAGAGGAATATAGTAAACCTGAAGTGAAGCATCGGAAACTATAACAAGTGTCACAGGAATGGTTTAAAACATAGTCAGTTAGAAGAGTCGGTCTTCATGTACTTAAGTCGGCATTGTGCCTTTTCTATTTAATTCCGATGCAATTTCTGTGTTTCATTGTCAATACGAAGGTCCAAGGGATACAGTAAACCTGAAGTGAAGCATCGGAATCTATAACTAGTGTCACAGGAATGTTTCAAAACATAGACAGTAAGAAGATACAGTCTTCTTGTACTTAAGTCGGCATTGTGCCTTTTGTATTTAATTCCGATGCAATTTCTGTGTTTCATCGTCAATAAGAAGGTCCAAGGGATACAGTAAACCTGAAGTGAAGCATCGGAATCTATAACTAGTGTCACAGGAATGGTTCAAACATAGTCAGTAAAAACAGTCAGTCTACATGTATTTAAGTCGGCATTGTGCCTTTTGTATTTCATTCCGGTGCAATTTCTGTGTTTCATCGTCAATACGAAGGTCAGAGGGATACAAAAAACCTGATGTGAAGCATCGGAACCTATAAGTAGTGTCACAGGAATGGTTCAAAGCATAGTCAGTAACAAGAGTCAGTCTTCTTATCATTAAGTTGGCCTTGTGCCTTTTATATTTAATTCCGATGCAATCTCTGTGTTTCATCGTCAATAAGAAGGTCCAAGAGATACAGTAAACCAGCAGTGAAACATCGGCATCTATAACTAGTGTCACAGGAATGGTTCAAAATACAGGCAGTACTTAAATCGGCATTGTGATTTTTGTATTTAATTCCGAAGCAATTTCTGTGTTTCATCGTCAATAAGAAGGTCCAAGGGATACAGTAAACCTGAAGTGAAGCATCGGAATCTATAACTAGTGTCACGGGAATGGTTCAAAACATAGTCAGTAAGAAGAGTCGGTCTTCATGTACTTAAGTCAGCATTGTGCCTTTGTATTTAATTCCGATGCAATTTCTGTGTATCATCGTCAATAACAAGGTCCAAGGGATACAGTAAACCTGAAATGAAGCATCGGAATCTATAACTAGTGTCACAGGATTGGTTCAAAACATAGTCAGTAAGAAGAGTCAGTCTTCATGTACTTAAGTCGTTATTGTGCGTTTTGTATTTCAGTCCGGTGCAATTTCTGTGTTTCATCGTCAATAAGAAGGTCCAAGGGATACAGTAAACCTGGAGTGAAGCATCGGAATCTATAACTAGTGTCACAGGAATGGTTCAAAACATAGACAGTACTTATATCGGCATTGTGATTTTTGTATTTAATTCCGTAGCAATTTCTGTGTTTCATCGTCAATAAGAAGGTCCAAGGGATACAGTAATCCTGAAGTGAAGCATCGGAATCTAAAACTAGTGTCACAGGAATGGTTCAAAACATAGTCAGTAAGGAGAGTCAGTCTTCTTGTCCTTAAATCGGCGTTGTGCCCATTGTATTTAATTCCGATGCTATTTCTGTGTTTCATCGTCAATAAGATGGTCCAAGGGATGCAGTAAACATGGAGTGAAGCATCGGAATCAATAACTAGTGTAACAGGAATGGTTCAAAACATAGACAGGAAGAAGATACAGTCTTCTTCTACTTAAGTCGGCATTGTGCCTTTTGTATTTAATTCCGATGCAATTTCCGTGTTTCATCGTCAATAAGAGGTCATAGGAATACAGTAAACCTGAAGTCAAGCATCGGAATCTATAAGTAGTGTCACAGGAATGGTTAAAAGCATAGGCAATAAGAAGAGTCAGTCTTCTTGTACTTCAGCCGGCATTGTGCCTTTTCTATTTAATTCCGATGCCATTTCTGTGTTTCATCGTCAATAAGAAGGTCCAAGCTATACAGTAAACCTGGAGTGTAGCATCGGAATCTATAACTAGTGTCACAGGAATCACTCAAAACATAGTCAGTAAGAAGAGTCAGTCTACATGTACTTAAGTCTGCATTGTGCCTTTTGTATTTAATTCCGATGGAATTTCTGTGGTTCATCGTCAATAAGAAGGTCCAAGGGATACAGCAAACCTGGAGTGTAGCATCGGAATCTATAACTAGTGTCACAGGAACGGTTCAAAACATAGTCAGTAAGAAGTGTCAGTCTACATGTACTTAAGTCGTTAATGTGCCTTTTGTATTTCATTCCGGTGCAATTTCTGTGTTTCATCGTCAATAAGAGGGTCCAAGGGATACAGTAAACATGGAGTGAAGCATCGGAATCTATAACTCGTGTCACAGGAATGGTTAATAACATAGACAGTAAGAAGATACAGTCTTCTTGTACTTCAGCTGGCATTGTGCCTTTTCTATTTAATTCCGATGCCATTTCTGCGTTTCATCGTCAATAAGAAGGTCCAAGGTATACAGTAAACCTGGAGTGTATCATCGGAATCTATAACTAGTGTCACAGGAATGGTTCAAAGCATAGTCAGTAAGAAGAGTCAGTCTACATGTACTTAAGTCAGCATTGTGCCTTTTGTATTTAATTCCGATGCAATTTCTGTGGTTCATCGTCAATAAGAAGTTCCAAGGGATACAGTAAACCTGGGGTGTAGCATCGGAATCTATAACTAGTGTCACAGGAATGGTTCAAAACATAGTCAGTAAGAAGAGTCAGTCTACATGCACTTAAGTCGTTATTGTGCATTTTGTATTTCATTCCAGTGCAATTTCTGTGTTTCATCGTCAATAAGAATGTCCAAGGGATACAGTAAACCTGGAGTGAAGCATCGGAATCTATAACTAGTGTCACAGGAATGGTTCAAACATAGACAGTAAGAAGATACAGTCTTCTTGTACTTAAGTCGCCATTGTGCCTTTTGTATTTAATTCCGATGCAATTTCTGTGTTTCATCGTCAATATGGTCAGAGGAATACAGTAAACCTGAAGTGAAATATCGGAATCTATAACTAGTGTCACAGGAATGGTTCAAATCATAGACAGGAAGAAGAGTCAGTCTTCTTGTACTTGAGTCGGCATTGTGCCTTTTGTATTTTATTCCGATGTAATTTCTGTGTTTCATTGTCAATACGAAGGTCCAAATGATACAGTAAACCTGAAGTGAAGCATCGGAATCTAAAACTAGTGTCGCAGGAATAGTTCAAATCATAGTCAGTAAGAAGAGTCAGACTTCTTGTCCTTAAGTCGGCGTTGTGCCTATTGTATTTAATTCCGATGCTATTTCTGTGTTTCATCGTCAATGAGAAGGTCCAAGGGATACAGTAAACCTGGAGTGAAGCATCAGAATCAATAAGTAGTGTCACAGGAATGGTTCAAAACATAGACAGGAAGAAGATACAGCCTACTTCTACTTAAGTCGGCATTGTGCCTTTTGTATTTAATTCCGATGCAATTTCTGTGTTTCATCGTCAATAAGAAGGTCAGAGGGATACAGTTAACCTGAAGTGAAGCATCGGAATCTATAACTAGTGTCACAGGAATGGTTCAAAACATAGTCAGTTAGAAGAGTCGGTCTTCATGTACTTAAGTCGGCACTGTGCCTTTTGTATTTAATTCCGATGCAATTTCTGTGTTTCATCGTCAATACGAAGGTCCAAGGGATACAGTAAACATGAAGTGAAGCATCGGAATCTATAACTAGTGTCACTGGAATGGTTCAAAGCATAGTCAGTAAGAAGAGTCAAGCTTCTTTTACTTAAGTCGCCATTTTGCCTAATCTATTTAATTACGATGCAATTTCAGTGTTTCACCATCAATAAGAAGGTCCAGGGGATGCAGTAAAACTGCAGTGAAGCAACGGAATCAACAACTTGTGTCAATGGAATGGTTCAAAACATAGTCAGTAAGAAGAGTCATTCTTCATGTACTTATGTCGGCATTGTGCCTTTTGTATTTAATTCCGGTGCAATTTCTGTGTTTCATCGTCAATAAGAAGGTCAGAGGGTTACCGTAAACCTGAAGTGAAGCATCGGAATCTATAACTAGTGTCACAGGAATGTTTCAAAACATAGACAGTAAGAAGATACAGTCTTCTTGTACTTAAGTCCGCATTGTGCCTTTTGTATTTAATTCCGATGCAATTTCTGTGTTTCTTCGTCAATAAGAAGGTCCAAGGGATACAGGAAACCTGAAGTGAAGAATCAGAATCTATAACTAGTGTCACAGGAGTGATACAAAACATAGTCAGTAATAAGAGTTGGTCTTCATGTACTTAAGTCAGTATTGTGCCTTTTGTATTTAATTCCGGTGAAATTTCTGTGTTTCATCGTCAATAAGAAGGTCAGAGGGATACAGTAAACCTGAAGTGAAGCATCGGAATCTATAACTAGTGTCACCGGAATGGTTCAAAACATAGTCAGTAAGAAAAGTCAGTCTTCTTGTCCTGAAGTCAACATTGTGCCTTTTGTACTTAATTCCGATGCAATTTCTGTGTTTCATCGTCAATAAGAAGGTCCAAGGGATACAGTAAACCTGGAGTTAAGCATCGGAATCTATAACTAGTGTCACAGGAATGGTTCAAAACATAGACAGTAAGACGATACAGTCTTGTTGTACTTAAGTCGGCATTGAGCCTTTTGTATTTAATTCTGTTGCAATTTCTGTGTTTCATCGTCTATAAGAAGGTCAGAGGATTACAGTAAACATGACGTGAAGCATCGGAATCTATAACTAGTGTCACAGGAATGGTTCAAAACGCAGACATGAAGAAGAGTCAGTCTTCTTGTACTTGAGGCGGCATTGTGCCTTTTGTATTAAATTCCGATGCAATTTCTGTGTTTCATCGTCAATAAGTAGGTCCTAGGGATAACGCAAACCTGAAGTCCAGTATCGGAATCTTAAACTAGTGTCACAGGAGTGGTTCAAAACATAGACAATAAGAAGAGTCATTCTTCATGTACTGAAGTCGGCATTGTGCCTTTTAGATTTAATTCCGGTGCAATTTCTGTGTTTCATCGTCAATAAGAAGGTCAGAGGGATACAGTAAACCTGAAGTGAAGCATCGGAATCTATAACTAGTGTCACAGGAATGTTTCAAAACATAGACAGTAAGAAGATACAGTCTTCTTGTACTTAAATCGGCATTGTGCCTTTTGTATTTAATTCCGATGCAATTTCTGTGTTTCATCGTCAATAAGAAGGTCCAAGGGATACAGTAAACCTGAAGTGAAGCATCGGAATCTATAACTAGTGTCACAGGAATGGTTCAAAACATAGTCAGTAAAAAGAGTCAGTCTACATGTACTGAAGTCGGCATTGTGCCTTTTGTATTTCATTCCGGTGCAATTTCTGTGTTTCATCGTCAATGAGAAGGTCAGAGGGATACAATAAACCTGATGTGAAGCATCGGAACCTATAACTAGTGTCACAGGAATGGATCAAAACATAGTCAGTAAGAAGAGTCAGTCTTCTTATCCTTAAGTTGGCCTTGTGCCTTTTATATTTAATTCCGATGCAATTTCTGTGTTTCATCGTCAATAAGAAGGTCCAAGAGATACAGTATACCTGCAGTGAAACATCGGCATCTATAACTAGTGTCACAGGAATGGTTCAAAGCATAGACAGTACTTAAATCGGCATTGTGATTTTTGTATTTAATTCCGAAGCAATTTCTGTGTTTCATCGTCAATAAGAAGGTCCAAGGGATACAGTAAACCTGAGGTGTAGCATCGGAATCTATAACTAGTGTCACGGGAATGGTTCAAAACATAGTCAGTAAGAAGAGTCGGTCCTCATGTACTTAAGTCAGCATTGTGCCTTTGTATTTAATTCCGATGCAATCTCTGTGTATCATCGACAATAACAAGGTCCAAGGGATACAGTAAACCTGAAATGAAGCATCGGAATCTATAACTAGTGTCACAGGAAATGTTCAAAACATAGTCAGTAAGAAGAGTCATTCGTCATGTACTTCAGTCGTTATTGTGCGTTTTGTATTTCATTCCGGTGCAATTTCTGTGTTTAATCGTCAATAAGAAGGTCCAAGGGATACAGTAAACCTGGTGTGAAGCATCGGAATCTATAACTAGTGTCACAGGAATGGTTCAAAACATAGACAGTAAGAAGATACAGTCTTCTTGTACTTAAGTCGGCATTGTGCCTTTTGTATTTAATTCCGATGCAATTTCTGTGTTTCATCGTCAATAAGATGGTGCAAGGGATACAGTAAACCTGAAGTGAAGCATCGGAATCTATAACTAGTGTCACAGGATTGTTCAAAACATAGACAGTAAGAAGAGTCAGTCTTCTTGCACTGAAGTCGGCATTGTGCCTTTTGTATTTAATTGCGATGCAATTTCTGTGTTTCATCGTCAATAAGAAGGTCAGAGGAATACAGTAAACCTGAAGTGAAGCATCGGAATCTATAACTAGTGTCACAGGAATGGTCAAATCATAGACAGGAAGAAGAGTCAGTCTTCTTGTACTTGAGTCGGCATTGTGCCTTTTGTATTTAATTCCGATGTAATTTCTGTGTTTCATTGTCAATAAGAAGGTCCAAATGATACAGTAAACCTGAAGTGAAGCATCGGAATCTAAAACTAGTGTCACAGGAATGGTTCAAAACATAGTCAGTAAGAAGAGTCAGTCTTCTTGTCCTTAAATCGGCGTTGTGCCTACTGTATTTAATTCCGATGCTATTTCTGTGTTTCAGCGTCAATAAGAAGGTCCAAGGGATGCAGTAAACATGGAGTGAAGCATCGGAATCAATAACTAGTGTCACAGGAATGGTTCAAAACATAGACAGGAAGAAGATACAGTCTACTTCTACTTAAGTCGGCATTGTGCATTTTGCATTTAATTCCGATGCAAATTCTGTGTTTCATCGTCAATAAGTAGGTCAGAGGGATACAGTAAACCTGAAGTGAAGCATCGGAATCTATAACTAGTGTCACAGGAATGGTTCAAAACATAGTCAGTAAGAAGAGTCGGTCTTCATGTACTTAAGTCGGCATTGTGCCTTTTGGATTTAATTCCGATGCAATTTCTGTGTTTCATCGTCAATACGAAGGTCCAAGGGATACAGTAAACCTGAAGTGAAGCATCGGAATCTGTAACTAGTGTCAGAGGATTGGTTCAAAGCATAGTCAGTAAGAAGAGTCAATCTTCTTTTACTTAAGTCGCCATTTTGCCTAATCTATTTAATTCCGATGCAATTTCAGTGTTTCATCGTCAATAAGAAGGCCCAGGTGATGCAGTAAATCTGCAGTGAAGCATCGGAATCAATAACTTGTGTCAATGGAATGGTTCAAAACATAGTCAGTAAGAAGAGTCATTCTTCATGTACTTAAGTCTGCATTGTGCCTTTTGTATTTAATTCCGGTGCAATTTCTGTGTTTCATCGTCAATAAGAAGGTCAGAGGGATACAGTAAACCTGAAGTGAAGCATCGGAATCTATAACTAGTGTCACAGGAATGTTTCAAAACATAGACAGTAAGAAGATACAGTCTTCTTGTACTTAAGTCGGCATTCTGCCTTTTGTATTTAATTCCGATGCAATTTCTGTGTTTCATCGTCAATAAGAAGGTCCAAGGGATACAATAAACCTGTAGTGAAGCATCGGAATCTATAACTAGTGTCAAAGGAATGGTTCAAAACATAGTCAGTAAAAAGAGTCAGTCTACATGTACTTAAGTCGGCATTGTGCCTTTTGTATTTCATTCCGGTGCAATTTCTGTGTTTCATCGTCAATAAGATGGTCAGAGGGATACAATAAACCTGATGTGAAGCATCGGAAACTATAACTAGTGTCACAGGAATGGTTCAAAACATAGTCAGTAAGAAGGGTCAGTCTTCTTATCCTTAAGTTGGCCTTGTGCCTTTTATATTTAATTCCGATGCAATTTCTGTGTTTCATCGTCAAAAAGAAGGTCCAAGAGATACAGTAAACCTGCAGTGAAACATCGGCATCCATAACTAGTGTCACAGGAATGGTTCAAAACATAGACAGTACTTAAATCGGCATTGTGATTTTTGTATTTAATTCGGAAGCAATTTCTGTGTTTCATCGTCAATAAGAAGGTCCAAGGGATACAGTAAACCTGAAGTGAAGCATCGGAATCTATAGCTAGTGTCACGGGAATGGTTCAAAACATAGTCAGTAAGAAGAGTCGGTCTTCATGTACTTAAGTCAGCATTGTGCCTTTGTATTTAATTCCAATGCAATTTCTGTGTATCATCGTCAATAACAAGGTCCAAGGGATACAGTAAACCTGAAATGAAGCATCGGAATCTATAACTAGTGTCACAGGAATGGTTCAAAACATAGTCAGTAAGAAGAGTCAGTCTTCATGTACTTAAGTCGTTATTGTGCGTTTATATTTCATTCCGGTGCAATTTCTGTGTTTCATCGTCATTAAGAAGGTCCAAGGGATACAGTAAACCTGGAGTGAAGCATCGGAATCTATAACTAGTGTCACAGGAATGGTTCAAAACATAGACAGTAAGAAGATACAGTCTTCTTGTACTTAAGTCGGCATTGTGCCTTTTGTATTTAATTCCGATGCAATTTCTGTGTTTCATCGTCAATAAGAAGGTGCAAGGGATACAGTAAACCTGAAGTGAACCATCGGAATCTATAACAAGTGTCACAGGATGGTTCAAAACATAGACAGTATGAAGAGTCAGTCTTATTGTACTTAAGTCGGCATTGTGCCTTTTGTATTTAATTGCGATGCAATTTCTGTGTTTCATCGTCAATAAGAAGGTCAGAGGAATACAGTAAACCTGAAGTGAAGCATCGGAATCTATAACTAGTGTCACAGGAATGGTTGAAATCATAGACAAGAAGAAGAGTCAGTCTTCTTGTACTTGAGTCGGCATTGTGCCTTTTGTATTTAATTCCGATGTAATTTCTGTGTTTCATTGTCAATAAGAAGGTCCAAATGATACAGTAAACCTGAAGTGAAGCATCGGTATCTAAAACTAGTGTCACAGGAATGGTTCAAAACATAGTCAGTAAGAAGAGTCAGTCTTATTGTCCTTAAATCGGCGTTGTGCCTATTGTATTTAATTCCGATGCTATTTCTGTGTTTCATCGTCAATAAGAAGATCCAAGAGATGCAGTAAACATGGAGTGAAGCATCGGAATCAATAACTAGTGTCACAGGAATGGTTCAAAACATAGACAGGAAGAAGATACTGTCTACTTCTACTTAAGTCGGCATTGTGCATTTTGTATTTAATTCCGATGCAATTTCTGTGTTTCATCGTCAATAAGAAGGTCAGAGGGATACAGTAAACCTGAAGTGAAGCATCGGAATCTATAACTAGTGTCACAGGAATGGTTCAAATCACAGTCAGTAAGAAGAGTCGGTCTTCATGTACTTAAGTCGGCATTGTGCCTTTTGTATTTAATTCCGATTCAATTTCTGTGTTTCATCGTCAATAAGAAGGTCCAAGGGATACAGTAAACCTGGAGTGAAGCATCGGAATCTGTAACTATTGTCACAGGAATGGTTCAAAACATAGACAGTAAGACGATACAGTCTTGTTGTACTTAAGTCGGCATTGTGCCTTTTGTATTTAATTCCGATGCAATTTCTGTGTTTCATCGTCAATAAGAAGGTCCAAGGGATACAGTAAACCTGAAGTGAAGCAACGGAATCTATGACTAGTGTCACAGGAATGGTTCAAAACATAGACAGGAAGAAGAGTCAGTCTTCTTGTACTTGAGTCGGCATTGTGCCTTTTGTATAAAATTCCGATGCAATTTCTGTGTTTCATCGTCAATAAGAAGGTCCTAGGGCTACAGTAAACCTGAAGTCAAGCATCGGAATCTATAAGTAGTGTCACAGGAATGGTTAAAAGCATAGACAATAAGAAGAGTCAGTCTTCTTGTACTTCAGCCGGCATTGTGCCTTTTCTATTTAATTCCGATGCCATTTCTGTGTTTCATCGTCAATAAGAAGGTCCAAGGTATACAGTAAACCTGGAGTGTAGCATCGGAATCTATAACTAGTGTCACAGGAATGGTTCAAAACATAGTCAGTAAGAAGATCCAGTCTACATGTACTTAAGTCTGCATTGTGCCTTTTGTATTTAATTCCGATGCAATTTCTGTGGTTCATCGTCAATAAGAAGGTCCAAGGGATACAGTTAACCTGGAGTGTAGCATCGGAATCTATAACTAGTGTCACAGGAATGGTTCAAAACATAGTCAGTAAGAAGAGTCAGTCTACATGTACTTAAGTCGTTATTGTGCCTTTTGTATTTCATTCAGGTGCAATTTCTGTGTTTCATCGTCAATAAGAAGGTCCAAGGGATACAGTAAACGTGGAGTGAAGCATCGGAATCTATAACTCGTGTCACAGGAATGGTTAAAAACATAGACAGTAAGAAGATACAGTCTTCTTGTACTTAAGTCGGCATTGTGCCTTTTGTATTTAATTCCGATGCTATTTCTGTGTTTCATCGTCAATAAGTAGGTCAGAGGAATACAGTAAACCTGAAGTGAAGCTCCGGAATCTATAACTAGTGTCACAGGAATGGTTCAAATCATAGACAGGAAGAAGAGTCAGTCTTCTTGTACTTGAGTCGGCATTGTGCCTTTTGTATTTAATTCCGATGTAATTTCTGTGTTTCATTGTCAATAAGAAAGTCCAAATGATACAGTAAACCTGAAGTGAAGCATCGGAATCTAAAACTAGTGTCACAGGAATGGTTCAAAACATAGTCAGTAAGAAGAGTCAGTCTTCTTGTCCTTAAGTCGGCGTTGTGCCTATTGTATTTAATTCCGATGCTATTTCTGTGTTTCATCGTCAATAAGAAGGTCCAAGGGATACAGTAAACCTGGAGTGAAGCATCGTAATCAATAACTAGTGTCACAGGAATGGTTCAAAACTTAGACAGGAAGAAGATACAGCCTACTTCTACTTAAGTCGGCATTGTGCCTTTTGTATTGAATTCCGATGCAATTTCTGTGTTTCATCGTCAATACGAAGGTCCATGGGATACAGTAAACCTGAAGTGAAGCATCGGAATCTATAACTAGTGTCACAGGAATGGTTCAAAGCATAGTCAGTAAGAAGGGTCAGTCTTCATGGACTTAAGTCGGGTTGGTGCCTTTTGTATTTAATTCTGATGCAGTTTCTGTGTTTCATCGTCACTAAGAAGGTCCAAGGGCTACAGTAAACCTGAAGTCAAGCATCGGAATCTGTAAGTAGTGCCACAGGAATGGTTAAAAGCATAGACAATAGGAAGAGTCAGTCTTCTTGTACTTCAGCCGGCATTGTGCCTTTTCTATTTAATTCCGATGCCATTTCTGCGTTTCATCGTCAATAAAAAGGTCCAAGGTATACAGTAAACCTGGAGTGTATCATCGGAATCTATAACTAGTGTCACAAGAATGGTTCAAAGCATGGTCAGTAAGAAGAGACAGTCTACATGTACTTAAGTCTGCATTGTGCCTTTTGTATTTAATTCCGATGCAATTTCTGTGGTTCATCGTTAATAAGAAAATCCAAGGGATACAGTAAACATGGAGTGTAGCATCGGAATCTATAACTAGTGTCACAGGAATGGTTCAAAACATAGTCAGTAAGAAGAGTCAGTCCACATGTACTTAAGTCGTTTTTGTGCCTTTCGTATTTCATTCCGCTGCAATTTCTGTGTTTCGTCGTCAATAAGAAGGTCCAAGGGATACAGTAAACCTGAAGTGAAGCATCGGAATCTATAACTAGTGTCACAGGAATGGTTCAAAACATAGTCAGTAAGAAAAGTCAGTCTTCTTGTCCTGGAGTCATCATTGTGCCTTTTGTATTTAATTCCGATGCAATTTCTGTGTTTCATCGTGTATAAGAAGGTCCAAGGGATACAGTAAACCTGGAGTGAAGCATCGGAATCTATAACTAGTGTCACAGGAATGGTTCAAACCATAGACAGTAAGACGATACAGTCTTGTTGTACTTAAGTCGGCATTGTGCCTTTTGTATTTAATTCCGATGCAATTTCTGTGTTTCATCGTCTATAAGAAGGTCAGAGGATTACAGTAAACATGACGTGAAGCATCGGAATCTATAACTAGTGTCACAGGAATGGTTCAAAACGCAGACATGAAGAGGAGTCAGTCTTCTTGTACTTGAGGCGGCATTTTGCCTTTTGTATTAAATTCCGATGCAATTTCTGTGTTTCATCGTCAATAAGTAAGTCCTAGGGATACCGCAAACCTGAAGTCCAGTATCGGAATCTATACCTAGTGACACAGGAATGGTTCAAAACATAGACAATTAGAAGAGTCTGTCTTCTTGTACTTAAGTCGGCATTGTGCCTTTTCTATTTAATTCCGATGCAATTTCTGTGTTCCATCGTCAATAAGAGGGTCAGAGGGATACAGTAAACCTGAAGTGAAGCATCGGAATCTATAACTAGTGTCACAGGAATGGTTGAAAACGTAGTCAGTAACAAGAGTCAGTCTTTTTGTACGTAAGTCAGCATTGTGCCTTTTGTATTTAATTACGATGTAATTTCTGTGATTCATCGTCAATAAGAAGGTCCAAATAATACAGTAAACCTGAAGTGAAGCATGGGAGTCTATCACTAGTGTCAATGGAGAGGTTCAAAACATAGACAGTAGGAAGAGTCAGTCTTCTTGTACTTAAGTCGGCATTGTGCCTTTTGTATTTAATTCCGGTGCAATTTCTGTGTTTCATCGTCAATAAGAATGTCCAAGGGATGCAGTAAACCTGGAGTGAAGCATCGGAATCCATAGCTAGTTTTATTGGAATGGTTCAAAATATAGGCAGTAAGAAGAGTCAGTCTTCTTGTACCTAAGTCGGCATTGTGCCTTTTGTATTTATTTCCGGTGCAATTTCTATGTTTCATCGTCAATAAGAAGGTCACAGCGATACAGTAAACCTGAAGTGAAGCATCGGAATCTATAACTAGTGTCACAGGAATGGTTCAAAACGTAGTCAGTAAGAAGAGTCAGTCTTCTTGCACTTAAGTCGGCATTGTGCCATTTGTATTTCATTCCGATGCAATATTTATGTTTCATCGTCAATAAGAAGGTCCAAGGGATACAGAAAACCTGGAGTGAAGCATCGGAATCTATAATTAGTGTCACAGGAATGGTTCAAACTTAGACAGTAAGAAGATACAGTCTTCTTGTACTTAAGTCGGCATTGTGCCTTTTGTTATTAATTCCGATGCAATTTCTGTGTATCATCGTCAATACGAAGGTCCAAGGGATACAGTAAACCTGAAGTGAAGCATCGGAATCTGTAACTAGTGTCAGAGGATTGGTTCAAAGCATAGTCAGTAAGAAGAGTCAATCTTCTTTTACTTAAGTCGCCATTTTGCCTAATCTATTTAATTCCGATGCAATTTCAGTGTTTCATCGTCAATAAGAAGGTCCAGGTGATGCAGTAAACCTGCAGTGAAGCATCGGAATCAATAACTTGTGTCAATGGAATGGTTCAAAACATAGTCAGTAAGAAGAGTCATTCTTCATGTACTTAAGTCGGCATTGTGCCTTTTGTATTTAATTCCGGTGCAATTTCTGTCTTTCATCGTCAATAAGAAGGTCAGAGGGATACAGTAAACCTGAAGTGAAGCATCGGAATCTATAACTAGTGTCACAGGAATGTTTCAAAACATAGACAGTAAGAAGATACAGTCTTCTTGTACTTAAGTCGGCATTGTGCCTTTTGTATTTAATTCCGATGCAATTTCTGTGTTTCATCGTCAATAAGAAGGTCCAAGGGATACAATAAACCTGAAGTGAATCATCGGAATCCAATAACTAGTGTCAAAGGAATGGTTCAAAACATAGTCAGTAAAAAGAGTCAGTCTACATGTACTTAAGTCGGCATTGTGCCTTTTGTATTTCATTCCGGTGCAATTTCTGTGTTTCATCGTCAATAAGAAGGTCCAAGAGATACAGTAAACCTGCAGTGAAACATCGGCATCCATAACTAGTGTCACAGGAATGGTTCAAATCATAGACAGTACTTAAATCGGCATTGTGATTTTTGTATTTAATTCCGAAGCAATTTCTGTGTTTCATCGTCAATAAGAAGGTCCAAGGGATACAGTAAACCTGAAGTGAAGCTTCGGAATCTATAGCTAGTGTCACGGGAATGGTTCAAAACATAGTCAGTAAGAAGAGTCGGTCTTCTTGTACTTAAGTCAGCATTGTGCCTTTGTATTTAATTCCGATGCAATTTCTGTGTATCATCGTCAATAACAAGGTCCAAGGGATACAGTAAACCTGAAATGAAGCATCGGAATCTATAACTAGTGTCACAGGAATGGTTCAAAACATAGTCAGGAAGAAGAGTCAGTCTTCTTGTACTTGAGTCGGCATTGTGCCTTTTGTATAAAATTCCGATGTAATTTCTGTGTTTCATCGTCAATACGAAGGTCCAAGGGATACAGTAAACCTGAAGTGAAGCATCGGAATCTATAACTAGTGTCACAGGAATGGTTCAAAACATAGTCAGTTAGAAGAGTCGGTCTTCATGTACTTAAGTCTGCACTGTGCATTTTGAATTTAATTCCGATGCAATTTCTGTGTTTCATCGTCAATACGAAAGTCCAAGGGATACAGTAAACCTGAAGTGAAGCATCGGAATGTATAACTAGTGTCACAGGAAAGGTTCAAAACATAGTGAGTAAGAAGAGTCAGTCTTCATGTACTTAAGTCGTTATTGTGCGTTTATATTTCATTCCGGTGCAATTTCTGTGTTTCATCGTCATTAAGAAGGTCCAAGGGATACAGTAAACCTGGAGTGAAGCATCGGAATCTATAACTAGTGTCACAGGAATGGTTCAAAACATAGACAGTAAGAAGATACAGTCTTCTTGTACTTAAGTCGGCATTGTGCCATTTGTATTTAATTCCGATGCAATTTCTGTGTTTCATCGTCAATAAGAAGGTGCAAGGGATACAGTAAACCTGAAGTGAAGCATCGGAATCAATAACTAGTGTCACAGGATGGTTCAAAACATAGACAGTAAGAAGAGTCAGTCTTCTTGTACTTAAGTCGGCATTGTGCCTTTTGTATTTAATTGCGATGCAATTTCTGTGTTTCATCGTCAATAAGAAGGTCAGAGGAATACAGTAAACCTGAAGTGAAGCATCGGAATCTATAACTAGTGTCACAGGAATGGTTCAAATCATAGACAGGAAGAAGAGTCAGTCTTCTTGTGCTTGAGTCGGCATTGTGCCTTTTGTATTTAATTCCGATGTAATTTCTGTGTTTCATTGTCAATAAGAAGGTCCAAATGATACAGTAAACCTGAAGTGAAGCATCGGAATCTAAAACCAGTGTCACAGGAATGGTTCAAAACATAGTCAGTAAGAAGAGTCAGTCTTCTTGTCCTTAAATCGGCGTTGTGCCTATTGTATTTAATTCCGATGCTATTTCTGTGTTTCATCGTCAATAAGAAGGTCCAAGAGATGCAGTAAAAACGGAGTGAAGCATCGGAATCAATAACTAGTGTCACAGGAATGGTTCAAACATAGACAGGAAGAACATACAGTCTACTTCTACTTAAGTCGGCATTGTGCATTTTGTATTTAAATCCGATGCAATTTCTGTGTTTCATCGTCAATAAGAAGGTCAGAGGGAAACAGTAAACCTGAAGTGAAGCATCGGAATCTATAACTAGTGTCACAGGAATGGTTCAAAACATAGTCAGTAAGAAGAGTCGGTCTTCATGTACTTAAGTCGGCATTGTGCCTTTTTGTGTTTAATTCCGATGTAATTTCTGTGTTTCATCGTCAATACGAAGGTCCAAGGGATACAGTAAACCTGAAGTGAAGCATCGGAATCTATAACTAGTGTCACAGGAATGGTTCAAAGCATAGTCAGTAAGAAGAGTCAGTCTTCATGGACTTAAGTCGGCTTTGTGCCATTTTTATTTACCTCCGTTGCAATTTCTGTGTTTCATCGTCAATAAGAAGGTCCAAGGGATACAGTAAACATGAAGTGAAGCATCGGAATCTATAACTAGTGTCACAGGAATGGTACAAAGCATAGTCAGTAAGAAGAGTAAATCTTCTTTTACTTAAGTCGCCATTTTGCCTAATCTATTTAATTCCGATGCAATTTCAGTGTTTCATCGTCAATAAGAAGTCCAAGGGATACAGTAAACCTGGAGTGAAGCATCGGAATCTATAACTATTGTCACAGGAATGTTTCAAAAACATAGACAGTTAGAAGATACAGTCTTGTTGTACTTAAGTCGGCATTGTGCCTTTTGTATTTAATTCCGATGCAATTTCTGTGTTTCATCGTCAATAAGAAGGTCCAAGGGATACAGTTAACCTGAAGTGAAGCATCGGAATCTATGACTAGTGTCACAGGAACGGTTCAAAACATAGACAGGAAGAAGAGTCAGTCTTCTTGTACTTGAGTCGGCATTGTGCCTTTTGTATAAATTTCCGATGCAATTTCTGTGTTTCATCGTCAATAAGAAGGTCCTAGGGCTACAGTAAACCTGAAGTCAAGCATCGGAATCTATAAGTAGTGTCACAGGAATGGTTAAAAGCATAGACAATAAGAAGAGTCAGTCTTCTTGTACTTCAGCCGGCATTGTGCCTCTTCTATTTAATTCCGATGCTATTTCTGTGTTTCATCGTCAATAAGAAGGTCCAAGGTATACAGTAAACCTGGAGTGTAGCATCGGAATCTATAACTAGTGTCACAGGAATGGTTCAAAACATAGTCAGTAAGAAGAGTCAGTCTACATGTACTTAAGTCTGCATTGTGCCTTTTGTAATTAATTCCGATGCAATTTCTGTGGTTCATCGTCAATAAGAAGGTCCAAGGGATACAGTAAACCTGGAGTGTAGCATCGGAATCTATAACTAGTGTCACAGGAATGGTTCAAAACATAGTCAGTAAGAAGAGTCAGTCTACATGTACTTAAGTCGTTATTGTGCCTTTTGTATTTCATTCCGGTGCAATTTCTGTGTTTCATCGTCAATAAGAAGGTCCAAGGGATACAGTAAACGTGGAGTGAAGCATCGGAATCTATAACTCGTGTCACAGGAATGGTTAAAAACATAGACAGTAAGAAGATACAGTCTTCTAGTACTTAGGTCGGCATTGTGCCTTTTGTATTTAATTCCGATGCAATTTCTGTGTTTCATCGTCAATAAGAAGGTCCAAGGGATACACTAAACCTGAAGTGAAGCATCGGAATCTATAACTAGTGTCACAGGATGGTCCAAAACATTGACAGTAAGAAGAGTCAGTCTTCTTCTACTTAAGTCGGCATTGTGCCTTTTGTATTTAATTCCGATGCAATTTCTGTGTTTCATCGTCAATAAGAAGGTCAGGGGAATACAGTAAACCTGAAGTGTAGCATCGGAATCTATAACTAGTGTCACAGGAATGGTTCAAATCATAGACAGGAAGAGGAGTCAGTCTTCTTGTACTTGAGTCGGCATTGTGCCTTTTGTATTTAATTCCGATGTAATATCTGTGTTTCATTGTCAATAAGAAAGTCCAAATGATACAGTAAACCTGAAGTGAAGGATCGGAATCTAAAAGTAGTGTCACAGGAATGGTTCAAAACATAGTCAGTAAGAAGAGTCAGTCTTCTTATCCTTAAGTCGGCGTTGTGCCTATTGTATTTAATTCCGACGCTATTTTTGTGTTTCATCGTCAATAAGATGGTCCAAGGGATACAGTAAACCTGGAGTGAAGCATCGTAATCAATAACTAGTGTTACAGGAATGGTTCACAACTTAGACAGGAACAAGATACAGCCTACTTCTGCTTAAGTCGGCATTGTGCCTTTTGTATTTAATTCCGATGCAATTTCTGTGTTTCATCGTCAATACGAAGGTCCATGCGATACAGTAAACCTGAAGTGAAGCATCGGAATCTATAACTAGTGTCACAGGGATGGTTCAAAACATAGTCAGTTAGAAGAGTCGGTCTTCATGTACTTAAGTCTGCACTGTGCCTGTTGAATTTAATTCCGAAGCAATTTCTGTGTTTCATCGTCAATACGAAGGTCCCAGGGATACAGTAAACCTGAAGTGAAGCATCGGAATGTATAACTAGTGTCACAGGAATGGTTCAAAGCATAGTCAGTAAGAAGGGTCAGTCTTCATGTACTTAAGTCGGCTTGGTGCCTTTTGTTTTTAATTCCGATGCAATTTCTGTGTTACATCGTCAATAAGAAGGTCCAAGGGATACAGTAAACATGAAGTGAAGCATCGGAATCTATAACTAGTGTCACAGGAATGGTTCAAAGCATAGTCAGTAAGAAGAGTCAATCTTCTTTTACTTAAGTCGCCATTTTGCCTAATCTATTTAATTCCGATGCAATTTCAGTGTTTCATCGTTAATAAGAAGGTCCAGGGGATGCAGTAAACCTGCAGTGATGCATCGGAATCAATAACTTGTGTCAATGAAATAGTTTAAAACATAGTCAGTAAGAAGAGTCATTCTTCATGTACTTAAGTCGGCATTGTGCCTTTTGTATTTAATTCCGGTGCAATTTCTATGTTTCATCGTCAATAAGAAGGTCAGAGGGATACAGTATACCTGAAGTGAAGCATCGGAATCTATAACTAGTGTCACAGGAATGTTTCAAAACATAGACAGTAAGAAGATACAGTCTTCTTGTACTTAAGTCGGCATTGTGCCTTTTGTATTTAATTCCGATGCAATTTCTGTGTTACATCGTCAATAAGAAGGTCCAAGGGATACAGTAAACCTGAAGTGAAGCATCGGAATCTATAACTAGTGTCACAGGAGTGATACTAAACATAGTCAGTAAGAAGAGTCGGTCTTCATGTACTTAAGTCAGTATTGTGCCTTTTGTATTTAATTGCGGTGCACTTTCTGTGTTTCATCGTCAATAAGAAGGTCAGAGGGATACAGTAAACCTGAAGTGAAGCATCGGAATCTATAACTAGTGTCACAGGAATGGTTCAAACATAGTCAGTAAGAAAAGTCAGTCTTCTTGTCCTGGAGTCAACATTGTGCCTTTTGTATTTAATTCCGCTGCAATTTCTGTGTTTCATCGTCTATAAGAAGGTCCAAGGGATACAGTAAACCTGGAGTGAAGCATCGGAATCTATAACTAGTGTCACAGGAATGGTTCAAAAAATAGACAGTAAGGCGATACAGTCTTGTTGTACTTAAGTCGGCATTGTGCCTTTTGTATTTAATTCCAATGCAATTTCTGTGTTTCATCGTCTATAAGAAGGTCAGAGGATTACAGTAAACATGACGTGAAGCATCGGAATCTATAATTAGTGTCACAGGAATGGTTCAAACTTAGACAGTAAGAAGATACAGTCTTCTTGTTCTTAATTCGGCATTGTGCCTTTTGTATTTAATTCCGATGCAATGTCTGTGTTTCGTCGTCAATAAGAAGGTCCAAGGGATACAGTAAACCTGAAGTGAAGCATCGGAATCTATAACTAGTGTCACAGGAATGGTTCAAAACATAGACAATAAGAGGACTCAGTCTTTTTGTACTTAAGTCGGCATTGTGCCTTTTGTATTTAATTCCGATGTTGTTTCTGTGTTTCATCGTCAATAAGAAGGTCAGAGCGATACAGTAAACCTGACGTGAAGCATCGGAATCTATAACTAGTGTCACAGGAATGGTTCAAATCATAGTCAGAAAGAATAGTCAGTCTTCTTGTCCTTAAGTCGGCATTGTGCGTTTTGTATTTAATTACGATGCAAATTCTGTGTTTCATCGTCAATAAGAAGGTCCTAGGGATACAGTAAACCTGGAGTGTAGCATCGGAATCTATAACTAGTGTCATAGGATTGGTTCTAAACATAGAGAGTAAGAGGAGTTAGTTTTCTTGTACTTAAGTCGGCATTGTGCCTTTTCTAGTTAATTCCGATGCAACTTCAGTGTTTCATCGTCAATAAGAAGGTCCAAGGGATACAGTAAACCAGGAGTGAAGCATCGGAATCTATAACTAGTGTCAATGGAACGGTTCAAAACATAGACAGTAAGAAGAGTCAGTCTTCTTGTACCTAAGTCGGCATTGTGCCTTTTGTATTTAATTCCGGTGCAATTTCTGTGTTACATCGTCAATAAGTAGGTCAGAGGGATACAATAAACCTGAAGTGAAGCATCGGAATCTATAACTAGTGTAACAGGAATGGTTCAAAACATAGACAGTAAGAAGATACGGTCTTGTTGTACTGAAGTCGGCATTGTGCCTTTTGTATATAATTCCGGTGCAATTTCTGTGTTTCATCGTCAATAAGGTCAGAGGGATAGAGTAAACATGAAGTGAAGCATCGGAATCTATAACTAGTGTCACAGGAATGGTTCAAAACATAGACAGTAATAAGATGCAGTCTTCTTGTACTTAAGTCGGCATTGTGCCTTTTGTATTTAATTCCGAAGCAAATTCTGTGTTTCATCTTCAATAAGAAGGTCCAAGGGATACAGTATACCTGAAGTGAAGCATTGGAATCTATAACTAGTGTCACAGGAATGGTTCAAAACATAGTCAGTTAGAAGAGTCGGTCTTCATGTACTTAAGTCAGCATTGTGAATTTGTATATAACTCAGGTGCAATTTCTGTGTTTCATCGTCAATAAGAAGGTCAGAGGGATAGAGTAAACCTGAAGTGAAGCATCGGAATCTATAACTAGTGTCACAGGAATGGTTAATATCATAGTCAGTAAGAAGAGTCAGTCTTCT
The DNA here is from genome assembly GCF_021461395.2 of Schistocerca americana. Classification (NCBI taxonomy): domain Eukaryota; kingdom Metazoa; phylum Arthropoda; class Insecta; order Orthoptera; family Acrididae; genus Schistocerca; species Schistocerca americana. The sequence goes on along the minus strand of NC_060121.1, from coordinate 10,569,919 downwards.
AGTCCTTAAGTCGGCATTGTGCCTTTTGTATTTAATTCCGATGCAATTTCTGTGTTTCATCGTCAATGAAAAGGTCCAAGGGATACAGTAAACCTGGAGTGAAGCACCGGAATCTATAACTAGTGTCACAGGAATGGTTCAAAACATAGACAGTAAGAAGATACAGACTTGTTGTACTTAAGTTGGCATTGTGCCTTTTGTATTTAATTCCGATGCAATTTCTGTGTTTCATCGACAATAAGAAGGTCCATGGGATACAGTAAACCTGAAGTGAAGCATCGGAATATATAACTAGTGTCACAGGAATGGTTAAAAACATAGTCAGTAAGAAGAGTCAGTCTTCTTCTAGATAAGTCGGCCTTGTGCCTTTTGTATTTAATTCCGATGCAATTTCAGTGTTTCATCGTCAATAAGAAGGTCCAAAGGATACAGTAAACCTGAAGTGAAGCATCGGAATCTATAACAAGTGTCACAGGAATGGTTCAAAACATAGACAGTAAGGAGAGTCAGTCTTCTTGTACTTAAGTCGGCATTGTGCCTTTTGTATTTAATTCCGGTGCAATTTCTGTGTTACATCGTCAATTAGTAGGTCAGAGGGATACAATAAACCTGAAGTGAAGCATCGGAATCTATAACTAGTGTAACAGGAATGGTTCAAAACATAGTCTGTAAGAAGAGTCAGTCTTCTTGTCCATAAGTCGGCCTTGTGCCTTTTGTATTTAATTCCGATGCAATTTCAGTGTTTCATCGCCAATAAGAAGGTCCAAAGGATACAGTAAACCTGAAGTGAAGCATCGGAATCTATAACTATTCACAGGAATGTTTCAAAACATAGTCAGTAAGAGGAGTCGGTCTTTAAGTACTTAAGTCAGCATTGTGCCTTTTGTATATAATTCCGGTGCAATTTCTGTGTTTCATCGTCAATAAGAAGGTCAGAGGGATACAGTAAACCTGAAGTGAAGCATCGGAATCTATAACTAGTGTCACAGGAATGGTTCAAACATAGTCAGTAAAAAAAGCCAGTCTTCTTGTCCTGAAGTCAACATTGCGCCATTTGTATTTAATTCCGATGCAATTTCTGTGTTTCATCGTCAATAAGAAGGTCCAAGGGATACAGTAAACCTGGAGTGAAGCATCGGAATCTCTAATTAGTGTCACAGGAATGGTTGAAAACGTAGTCAGTAACAAGAGTCAGTCTTTTTGTACGTAAGTCAGCATTGCGCCTTTTGTATTTAATTACGATGTAATTTCTGTGTTTCATCGTCAATAAGAAGGTCCAAATGATACAGTAAACCTGAAGTGAAGCATGGGAGTCTATCACTAGAATCAATGGAAAGGTTCAAAACATAGACAGTAAGTGGAGTCAGTCTTCTTGTACTTAAGTCGGCATTGTGCCTTTTGTATTTAATTCCGGTGCAATGTCTGTGTTTCATCGTCAATAAGAATGTCCAAGGGATGCTGTAAACCTGGAGTGAAGCATCGGAATCTATAACTAGTTTTAATGGAATGGTTCAAAACATAGACAGTAAGAGGAGTCAGTCTTCTTGTACTTAAGTCGGCATTGTGCCTTTTATATTTGTTTCCGGTGCAATTTCTATGTTTCAACGTCAATAAGAAGGTCACAGGGATACAGTAAACCTGAAGTGAAGCATCGGAATCTATAACTAGTGTCACAGGAATGGTTCAAGACATAGCAGTAAGATGAGTCAGTCTTTTTGTACTTAAGTCGGCATTGTGCCTTTTGTATATAATTCCGGTGCAATTTCTGTGTTTCATCGTCAATAAGAAGGTCAGAGGGATAGAGTAAACATGAAGTGAAGCATCGGAATCTATAACTAGTGTCACAGGAATGGTTCAAAACATAGACAGTAATGAGATACAGTCTTCTTGTACCTAAGTCGGCATTGTGCCCTTTGTATTTAATTCCGATGCAATTTCTGTGTTTCATCGTCAATAAGAAGGTCAGAGGAATACAGTAAACCTGAAGTGAAGCATCGGAATCTATAACTAGTGTCACAGGAATGGTTCAAAACATAGACAGGAAGAAGAGTCAGTCTTCTTGTACTTGAGTCGGCATTCTGTATTTTGTATTAAATTCCGATGCAATTTCTGTGTTTCATCGTCAATAAGAAGGCCCTAGGGATACAGTAATCCGGAAGTCAAGCATCGGAATCTATAACTAGTGTCACAGGAATGGTTCAAAACATAGTCAGAATGAATAGTCAGTCCTCTTGTCCTTAAGTCGGCATTGTGCCTTTTGTATTTATTTCCGATGCAAATTCTGTGTTTCATTGTCAATAAGAAGGTCCTAGGGATACAGTAAACCTGGAGTGTAGCATCGGAATCTATAACTAGTGTCAATGGAATGGTTCAAAACATAGGCAGTAAGAAGAGTCAGTCTTCTTGTACTTAAGTCGGCATTGTGCCTTTTGTATTTGATTCCGGTGCAATTTTTGTGTTTCATCGTCAATAAGAAGGTCGGAGCGATACAGTAAACCTGACGTGAAGCATCGGAATCTGTAACTAGTGTCACAGGAATGGTTAATAACATAGTCAGTAAGAAGAGTCAGTCTTCTTGTCCTTCAGTCGGTATTGTGCCTTTTGTGTTTAATTCCGATGCAATTTCTGTGTTTCATCGCCAATAAGAAGGTCCAAGGGATACAGTAAACCTGGAGTGAAGCATCGGAATCTATAACAAGTGTCACAGGAATGATTCAAAGCATAGACAGTAAGAAGATACAGTCTTTTTGTACTTAAGTCGGCATTGTGCCTTTTGTATTTAATTCCGAAGTAGTTTCTGTGTTTCATCGTCAATAAGAAGGTCCAAATGATACAGTATACCTGAAGTGAAGCATCGGAATCTATAACTAGTGTCACAGGAATGGTTCAAAACATAGTCAGTAAGAAGAGTCAGTCTTCATGTACTTAAGTCGGCATTGTGCCTTTTGTATTTAATTCCGATGCAATTTCTGTGTTTCATCGTCAATAAGAAGGTCCAAGGGATACAGTAAACCTGAAGTGAAGCATCGGAATCTATAACTAGTGCCACAGGATTGGTTCTAAACATAGTCAGTAAGTAGAGTCAGTTTTCTTGTACTTAAGTCGGCATTGTGCCTTTTCTATTTAATTCCGATGCAATTTCAGTGTTTCATCGTCAATAAGAAGGTCCAAGGGATACAGTAAACCAGGAGTGAAGCATCGGAATCTATACCTAGTCTCAATGGAATGGTTCATAACATAGACAGTAAGAAGAGTCAGTCCTCTTGTACCTAAGTCAGCATTGTCCTTTTGTATATAATTCCGGTGCAATTTCTGTGTTTCATCGTCAATAAGAAGGTCAGAGGGATAGAGTAAACCTGAAGTGAAGCATCGGAATCTATAACTAGTGTCTCAGGAATGGTTCAAATCATAGACAGTAAGAAGATACAGTCTTCTTGTACTTAAGTCGGCATTGTGCCTTTTATATTTTATTCCGATGCAATCTCTGTGTTTCATCGTCAATAAGAAGGTCCAAGGGATACAGTAAACCTGAAGTGAAGCATCGGAATCTATAACTAGTGTCTCAGGAATGGTTCAAATCATAGACAGTAAGAAGAGTCAGTCTTCTTGTCCTTAAGTCGGCTTTGTGCCTTTAGGTATTTAATTCCGATGAAATTTCTATGTTTCATCGTCAATAAGTAGGTCCAAGGAATGCAGTAAACCTGGAGTGAAGCATCGGAATCTATAACTAGTGGCACAGAAATGGTTCAAAACATAGACAGTAAGAAGATACAGACTTGATGTACTTACGTCGGCATTGTTTCTTTTGTATTTAGTTCCGATACAATTTCTGTGTTTCATCCACAATAAGAAAGTCCAAGGGATACAGTAAACCTGAAGTGAAGCATCGGAATCAATATCTAGTGTCACAGGAATGGTTCAAAACATTGACAGTAAGGAGAGTCAGTCTTCTTGTACTTAAGTCGGCATTGTGCATTTTGTATTTCATTCCGGTGCAATTTCTGTGTTTCATCGTCAATAAGAAGGTCAGAGGAATAGAGTAAACCTGAAGTGAAGCATGGGAATCTATAACTAGTGTCACAGGAATGGTTCAAAACATAGACAGGAAGAAGAGTCAGTCTTCTTGTACTTGAGTCGGCATTGTGCCTTTTGTACTAAATTCCGATGCAATTTCTGTGTTTCATCGTCAATAAGAAGGTCCTAGCGATACAGTAATCCTGAAGTCAAGCATCGGAATCTATAACTAGTGTCACAGGAATGGTTCAAAACATGGTCAGTAAGAAGAGTCAGTCTTCATGTACATAAGTCGGCATTGTGCCTTTTGTATTTAATTCCGATGCAATTTCTGTGTTTCATCGTCAATAAGAAGGTCAAAGGGATACAGTAAACCTGAAGTGAAGCATCAGAATCTGTAACTAGTGTCACAGGAATGGTTCTAAACATAGTCAGTAAAAAGAGTCAGTTTTCTTGTACTTAAGTCAGCATCGTGCTTTTTCTATTTACTTCCGATGCAATTTCAGTGTTTCATCGTCAATAAGAAGGTCCAAGTGATACAGTAAACCTGGAGTGAAGCATCGGAATCTATAACTAGTGTCAATGGAATGGTTCAAAACATAGACAGTAAGAAGAGTCAGTCTTCTTGTACCTAAGGTGCCATGGTGCCTATTGTATCTAATTCCGGTGCAATTTCTGTGTTTCATCGTCAATAAGAAGGTCAGAGGGATACAATAAACCTGAAGTGAAGCATCGGAATCTATAACTAGTGTAACAGGAATGGCTCCAAACACAGTCAGTAAGAAGTGCCAGTATTCCTGTCCTTAAGTCGGCCTTGTGCCTTTTGTATTTAATTCCGAAGCAATTTCTGTGTTTCATCGTCAATAAGAAGGTCCAAGGGATACAGTAAACCTGAAGTGAAGCATCGGAATCTGTAACTAGTGTCACAGGAATGGTTCAAAACATAGTCAGTACGAAGAGTCGGTCTTCATGCAGATTTGTCGGCATTGTCCTTTTGTATTTAATTCCGATGCAATTTCTGTGTTTCATGCTCAATAAGAAGGTCTAAGGGATAAAGTAAACCTGAAATGAAGCATCGGAATCTATAACTAGTGTAACAGGAATGGTTCAAAACATAGTCAGTAAGAAGTGTCAGTCTTCTTTTCCTTCAGTCAGCATTGTGCCTTTTGGATTTAATTCCGATGCAATTTCTGTGTTCATCGTCAATAAGAAGGTCCAAGGGATACAGTAATCCTGGAGTGAAGCATCGGAATCTATAACTAGTGTCACAGGAATGGTTCAAATCATAGACATTAAGGAGATACGGTCTTGTTGTACTTAAGTCGGCATTGTGCATTTTGTATTTCATTCCGATGCAATTTCTGTGATTCATCGTCAATAAGAAAGTCCAAGGGATACAGTAAACCTGAAGTGAAGCATCGGAATCTATAACTAGTGTCACAGGAATGGTTCGAAACATAGTCAGTAAGAAAAGCTGGTCTTCACGTATTTAAGTCGGCATTGTGCCTTTTGTATTTAATTCCGGTGCAATTTCTGTGATTCATCGTCAATAAGAAGGTCCAAGCGATACAGTAAACCTGAAGTGAAGCATCGGAATCTATAACTAGTGTCACAGGAATGGTTCAGAACATAGACAGTAAGAAGATACAGTCTTCTTGTACTTAAGTTGGCATTGTGCCTTTTGTATTTAATTCCGATGCAATTTCTGTGTTTCATCGTCAATAAGAAGGTCCAAGAGATACAGTAAACCAGAAGGGAAGCATCGGAATCTATAACTAGTGTCACAGGAATGGCTCAAATCATAGGCAGTAAGAAGAGCCAGTCTTCGTGTACGTAAGTCGGCATTGTGCCTTTTCTATTTAATTCCGATGGAACTTCAGTGTTTCATCGTCAATATGAAGGTCCAAGTGATTCAGTAAACCTGGAGTGAAGCATCGGAATCTATAACTAGTGACAATGGAATGGTTCAAAGCACAGACAGTAAGAAGAGTCAGTCTTCTTGTACTTAAGTCGGCATTGTGCCTTTTGTATTTAATTCTGGTGCAATTTCTGTGTTTCATCGTCAATAAGAATGTCAGAGGGATATAGTAAACCTGAAGTGAATCATCGGAATCTATAATTAGTGTCACAGAAATGGTTCAAAACATAGTCGGTAATAAGAGTCAGTCTTCTTGTCCTTAAGTCGGCCTTGTGCCTTTTGTATTTAATTCCGATGCAATTTCGGTGTTTGATCGTCAATAAGAAGGTCCAAGGGATACAGTACACCTGGAGTGAAGCATCGGAATCAATAACTAGTGTCACAGGAATGGTTCAAATCATAGTCAGTAAGAAGAGTCGGTCTTAATGTACTTAAGTCGGCATTGTGCCTTTTGTTTTTAATTCCGATGCAATTTCTGTGTTTCATCGTCAATAAGAAGGTCCAAGGGATACAGTAAACCTGAAGTGAAGCATCGGAATCTGTAACTAGTGTCACAGGAATGGTTCAAAACATAGTCAGTAAGAAGAGTCGGTCTTCATGCAGATATGTCGGCATTGTCCTTTTGTATTTAATTCCGATGCAATTTCTGTGTTTCATAGTCAATAAGAAGGTCTAAGGGATAAAGTAAACCTGAAATGAAGCATTGGAATCTATAACTAGTGTAACAGGAATGGTTCAAAGCATAGTCAGTAAGAAGAGTCAGTCTTCATGTACTTATGTCGGCATTGTGCCTTTTGCATTTAATTCCGATGCAAGTTCTGTGTTTCATCGTCAATAAGAAGGGCCAAGGGTTACAGTAAACACGAAGTGAAGCATCGGAATCTATAACTAGTGTCACAGGAATGGTTCAAAACATAGTCTGTAGGAAGAGTCAGTCTTCTTGTACTTAAGTCGGCATTTTCCCTAATCTATTTAATTCCGATGCAATTTCAGTGTTTCATCGTGAATACGAAGGTCCAAATGACGCAGTAAACCTGGAGTGAAGCATCGGAATCTATAACTAGTGTCAATGGAATGGTTCAAAACATAGACAGTAAGCAGAGTCAGTCTTCTTGTACTTAAGTCGGCATTGTGCCTTTTGTATTTAACTCCAGTGCAATTTCTGTGTTTCATGGGCAATAAGAGGGTTAGAGGGTTACAGTAAACCTGAAGTATAGCATCGGAATCTATAACTAGTGTCACAGGAATGGTCAAATCATAGACAGTAAGAAGTTACTGTCTTCTTGTACATAAGTCGGCATTGTGCCTTTTGTATTCAATTCCGATGCACTTTCTGTGTTTGATCGTCAATAAGAAGGACCAAGGGATACAGTAAACCTGAAGTGAAGCATCGGAATCTATAACTAGCGTCACAGGAATGGTTCAAAACATAGTCAGTAAGAAGTGTCAGTCTTCTTTTCCTTAAGTCAGCATTGTGCCTTTTGGATTTAATTCCGATGCAATTTCTGTGTTCATCGTCAATAAGAAGGTCCAAGGGATACAGTAATCCTGGAGTGAAGCATCGGAATCTATAACTAGTGTCACAGGAATGGTTCAAAACATAGTCAGTAAGAAAAGCTGGTCTTCACGTACTTAAGTCGGCATTGTGCCTTTTGTATTTAATTCCGGTGCAATTTCTGTGTTTCATCGTCAATAAGAAAGTCAAAGGGATACAGTATACCTGAAGTGAAGCATCGGAATCTATAACTAGTGTCACAGGAATCGTTAAAAGCATAGTCAGTAAGAACAGTCAGTATTCTTGCCCTTAAGTCGGCATTGTGCCTTTTGTATTTAATTCCTATGCAATTTCTGTGTTTCATCGTCAATAAGAAGGTCCAAGCGATACAGTAAACCTGAAGTGAAGCATCGGAATCTATAACTAGTGTCACAGGAATGGTTCAGAACATAGACAGTAAGAAGATACAGTCTTCTTGTACTTAAGTTGGCATTGCGCCTTTTGTATTTAATTCCGATGCAATTTCTGTGTTTCATCGTCAATAAGAAGGTCCAGGAGATACAGTAAACCAGAAGTGAAGCATCGGAATCTATAACTAGTGTCACAGGAATGGCTCAAATCATAGGTAGTAAGAAGAGCCAGTCTTCGTGTACGTAAGTCGGAATTGTGCCTTTTCAAATTAATTCCGATTGAACTTCAGTGTTTCATCGTCAATATGAAGGTCCAAGTGATTCAGTAAACCTGGAGTGAAGCATCGGAATCTATAACTAGTGACAATGGAATGGTTCAAAGCATAGACAGTAAGAAGAGTCAGTCTTCTTGTACTTAAGTCGGCATTGTGCCTTTTGTATTTAATTCCGGTGCAATTTCGGTGTTTGATCGTCAATAAGAAGGTCCAAGGGATACAGTACACCTGGAGTGAAGCATCGGAATCAATAACTAGTGTCACAGGAATAGTTCAAAGCATAGTCAGTAAGAAGAGTCGGTCTTCAGGTACTTAAGTCGGCATTGTGCCTTTTGTATTTAATTCCGATGCAATTTCTGTGTTTCATCGTCAATAAGAAGGTCCAAGGGATACAGTAAACATGAAGTGAAGCATCGGAAACTATAACTAGTGCCACAGGAATGGTTCAAAACATAGTCAGTAAGATGAGTCAGTCTTAATGTACTTAAGTCCCCATTGTGCCTTTTGTATTTAATTCCGATGCAATTATTGTGTTCTATCGTCAATACGAAGGTCAGAGGGATACAGTAAACCTGAAGTGAAGCATCGGAATCAATAACTAGTGTCATAGGAATGGTTCAAGACATAGACAGTAAGAAGAGTCAGTCTTCTTGTACTTGAGTCGGCATTGTGCCTTTTGTATTTAATTCCGATGCAATTTCCGTGTTTCATCGTCAATAAGAAGGTCCAAGGGATACAGTAAACCTGGAGTGAAGCATAGGAATTTATAACTAGTGTCACAGGAATGGGTCAAACATAGTCAGTACTTAAGTCGGCATTGTGCCTTTTGTATTTCATTCCGATGCAATTTCGGTGTTTCATCGTCAATAAGTAGGTCCAAGGGATACAGTAAACCTGAAGTGAAGTATCGGAATCTATAACTAGTGTCACAGGAATGGTTCAAAGCATAGTCAGTAAGAAGAGTCGGTCTTCATGTACTTATGTCGGCATTGTGCCTTTTGTATTTAATTCCGGTGCATTTTCTGTGTTTCAACGTCAATGAGAAGGTGCAAGGGATACAGTACACCTGGAGTGAAGCATCGGAATCAATAACTAGTGTCACAGGAATCGTTCAAAACATAGTCAGTAAGAAGAGTCGGTGTTCATGTACTTACGTCGGCATTCTGCCTTTTGTATTTAATTCCGATGCAATTTCTGTGTTTCATCGTCAATAAGAAGGTCCAAGGGATACAGTAAACCTGAAGTGAAGCATCGGAATCTATAACTAGTGCCACAGGAATGGTTCAAACATAGTCAGTAAGATGAGTGAGTCTTCATGTACTTAAGCCGCTATTGTGCCTTTTGTATTTAATTCCGATGCAATTTCTGTGTTTCAACGTCAATAAGAAGGTCTGAGGGATACAGTAAACCTGAAGTGAAGCATCGGAATCAATAACTAGTGTCATAGGAATGGTTCAAAACATAGACAGTAAGAAGAGTCAGTCTTCTTGTACTTGAGTCGGCATTGTGCCTTTTGTATTAAAGTCCGATGCAATTTCTGTGTTTCATCGTCAATAAGAAGGTCCAAGGGATACAGTAAACCTGGAGTGAAGCACAGGAATTTATAACTAGGGTCACAGGAATGGGTCAAAACATAGTCAGCACTTAAGTCGGCATTGTGCCTTTTGTATTTCATTCCGATGCAATTTCTTTGTTTCATCGTCAATAAGAAGGTCCAAGGGATATAGTAAACCTGAAGTGAAGTATCAGAATCTATAACTAGTGTCACAGGAATGGTTCAAAACATAGTCAGTAAGAAGTGTCAGTCTTCATGTACTTAAGTCGCCATTGTGCCTTTTGTATTTAATTCCGGTGCAATTTCTGTGTTTCATCGTCAACAAGAAGGTCAGAGGGATACAGTAGAACTGAAGTGAGGCATCGGAATCAATAACTAGTGTCATAGGAATGGCTAAAACTTAGACAGTAAGAAGAGTAAGTCTTCTTGTACCTGAGTCGGCATTGTGCATTTTGTATTTAATTCCGATGCAACTTCTGTGTTTCATCGTCAATAAGAAGGTCCAAGGGAAACAGTAAACCTGAAGTGAAGCATCGGAATCTATAACTAGTGTCATAGGAATGGTTCAAAACATAGACAGTAAGAAGAGTCAGTCTTCTTGTACTTGAGTCGGCATTGTGCCTTTTGTATTTAATTCCGATGCAATTTCTGTGTTTCATCGTCAATTAGAAGGTCAGAGGGATACAGTAAACCTGAAGTGAAGCACAGGAATTTATAACTAGTGTCACAGGAATGGGTCAAAACATAGTCAGTACTTAAGTCGGCATTGTGCCTTTTGTATTTCATTCCGATGCAATTTCTTTGTTTCATCGTCAATAAGAAGGTCCAAGGGATACAGTAAACCTGAAGTGAATTATCAGAATCTATAACTAGTGTCACAGGAATGGTTCAAATCATAGTCAGTAAGAAGAGTCAGTCTTCATGTACTTAAGTCGCCATTGTGCCTTTTGTATTTAATTCCGATGCAATTTCTGTGTTTCATCGTCAATAAGAAGGTCAGAGGGATACAGTAAACCTGAAGTGAAGCATCGGAATCTATAACTAGTAACACAGGAATGGTTCAAAACAGAGTCAGTAAGAAGAGTCGGTCTTCATGTACTTATGTCGGCATTGTGGCTTTTGTATTTAATTCCGGTGAAATTTCAGTGTTTCAACGTCAATAAGAAAGTCAGAGGGATACAGTAAACCTGAAGTGAAGCATCGGAATCTATAACTAGTGTTACAGGAATGGTTCAAAGCATAGTCAGTAAGAACAGTCAGTCTTCTTGTCCTTAAGTCGGCATTGTGCCTTTTGTATTTAATTCCGATGCAATTTCTAATTTTCACCGTCAATAAGAAGGTCCAAGGGATACAGTAAACCTGAAGTGAAGCTCGGAATCTAAAACTAGTGTCATAGGAATGGTTCAAAACATAGACAGTAAGAAGAGTTAGTCTTCTTGTACTTGAGTCGGCATTGTGTCTTTTGTATTTAATTCCGATGCAATTTCTGTGTTTCATCGTCAATAAGAAGGTCCAAGGGATACAGTAAACCTGGGGTGAAGCATCGGAAGCTATAACTAGTGTCACAGGAGTGGTTCAAAGCATAGTCAGTAAGAAGAGTCGGTCTTCATGTACTTAAGTCGGCATTGTGTCTTTTGTATTTAATCCCGATTCAATTTCTGTGTTTCATCGTCAATAAGAAGGTCAGAGGCATACAGTGAACCTGAAGTGAAGCACAGGAATTTATAACTAGTGTCACAGGAATGGGTCAAAACATAGTCAGTACTTAAGTCGGCATTGTGGGTTTTGTATTTCATTCCGATGCAATTTCTTTGATTCATCGTCAATAAGAAGGTCCAAGGGACACAGTAAACCTGAAGTGAAGTATCACAATCTATAACTAGTGTCACAGGAATGGTTCAAAACATAGTCAGTAAGAAGAGTCAGTCTTCATGTACTTAAATCGCCATTGTGCCTTTTGTATTTAATTGAGATGCAATTTCTGTGTTTCATCGTCAACAAGAAGGTCAGAGGGATACAGTAAAACTGAAGTGAAGCATCGGGATCAATAACTAGTGTCATAGGAGTGGTTAAAAACATAGACAGTAAGAAGAGTAAGTCTTCTTGTACCGGAGTCGGCATTGTGCATTTTGTATTTAATTCCGATGCAATTTCTGTGTTTCATCGTCAATAAGAAGGTCAGAGGGATACAGTAAACCTGAAGTGAAGCACAGGAATTTATAACTAGTGTCACAGGAATGGGTCATATTATAGTCAGTCCTTACGTCGGCATTGTGCCCTTTGTATTTCATTCCGATGCAATTTCTTTGTTTCATCGTCAATAAGAAGGTCCAAGGGATACAGTAAACCTGAAGTGAAGTATCAGAATCTATAACTAGTGACACAGGAATGGTTCAAAACATAGTCAGTAAGAAGAGTCAGTCTTTATGTACTTAAGTCGCCATTGTGCCTTTTGTATTTAATTCCAATGCAATTTCTGTGTTTCATCGTCAACAAGAAGGTCCAAGGGATACAGTAAAACTGAAGTGAAGCATCGCAATCAATAACTAGTGTCATAGGAATGGTTCAAGACATAGACAGTAAGAAGAGTCAGTCTTCTTGTACTTGAGTCGGCATTGTGCCTTTTGTATTTAATTCCGATGCAATTTCCGTGTTTCATCGTCAATAAGAAGGTCCAAGGGATACAGTAAACCTGGAGTGAAGCATAGGAATTTATAACTAGTGTCACAGGAATGGGTCAAACATAGTCAGTACTTAAGTCGGCATTGTGCCTTTTGTATTTCATTCCGATGCAATTTCGGTGTTTCATCGTCAATAAGTAGGTCCAAGGGATACAGTAAACCTGAAGTGAAGTATCGGAATCTATAACTAGTGTCACAGGAATGGTTCAAAGCATAGTCAGTAAGAAGAGTCGGTCTTCATGTACTTATGTCGGCATTGTGCCTTTTGTATTTAATTCCGGTGCATTTTCTGTGTTTCAACGTCAATGAGAAGGTGCAAGGGATACAGTACACCTGGAGTGAAGCATCGGAATCAATAACTAGTGTCACAGGAATCGTTCAAAACATAGTCAGTAAGAAGGGTCGGTGTTCATGTACTTACGTCGGCATTCTGCCTTTTGTATTTAATTCCGATGCAATTTCTGTGTTTCATCGTCAATAAGAAGGTCCAAGGGATACAGTAAACCTGAAGTGAAGCATCGGAATCTATAACTAGTGCCACAGGAATGGTTCAAACATAGTCAGTAAGATGAGTGAGTCTTCATGTACTTAAGCCGCTATTGTGCCTTTTGTATTTAATTCCGATGCAATTTCTGTGTTTCAACGTCAATAAGAAGGTCTGAGGGATACAGTAAACCTGAAGTGAAGCATCGGAATCAATAACTAGTGTCATAGGAATGGTTCAAAACATAGACAGTAAGAAGAGTCAGTCTTCTTGTACTTGAGTCGGCATTGTGCCTTTTGTATTAAAGTCCGATGCAATTTCTGTGTTTCATCGTCAATAAGAAGGTCCAAGGGATACAGTAAACCTGGAGTGAAGCACAGGAATTTATAACTAGGGTCACAGGAATGGGTCAAAACATAGTCAGCACTTAAGTCGGCATTGTGCCTTTTGTATTTCATTCCGATGCAATTTCTTTGTTTCATCGTCAATAAGAAGGTCCAAGGGATATAGTAAACCTGAAGTGAAGTATCAGAATCTATAACTAGTGTCACAGGAATGGTTCAAAACATAGTCAGTAAGAAGTGTCAGTCTTCATGTACTTAAGTCGCCATTGTGCCTTTTGTATTTAATTCCGGTGCAATTTCTGTGTTTCATCGTCAACAAGAAGGTCAGAGGGATACAGTAGAACTGAAGTGAGGCATCGGAATCAATAACTAGTGTCATAGGAATGGCTAAAACTTAGACAGTAAGAAGAGTAAGTCTTCTTGTACCTGAGTCGGCATTGTGCATTTTGTATTTAATTCCGATGCAACTTCTGTGTTTCATCGTCAATAAGAAGGTCCAAGGGAAACAGTAAACCTGAAGTGAAGCATCGGAATCTATAACTAGTGTCATAGGAATGGTTCAAAACATAGACAGTAAGAAGAGTCAGTCTTCTTGTACTTGAGTCGGCATTGTGCCTTTTGTATTTAATTCCGATGCAATTTCTGTGTTTCATCGTCAATTAGAAGGTCAGAGGGATACAGTAAACCTGAAGTGAAGCACAGGAATTTATAACTAGTGTCACAGGAATGGGTCAAAACATAGTCAGTACTTAAGTCGGCATTGTGCCTTTTGTATTTCATTCCGATGCAATTTCTTTGTTTCATCGTCAATAAGAAGGTCCAAGGGATACAGTAAACCTGAAGTGAATTATCAGAATCTATAACTAGTGTCACAGGAATGGTTCAAATCATAGTCAGTAAGAAGAGTCAGTCTTCATGTACTTAAGTCGCCATTGTGCCTTTTGTATTTAATTCCGATGCAATTTCTGTGTTTCATCGTCAATAAGAAGGTCAGAGGGATACAGTAAACCTGAAGTGAAGCATCGGAATCTATAACTAGTAACACAGGAATGGTTCAAAACAGAGTCAGTAAGAAGAGTCGGTCTTCATGTACTTATGTCGGCATTGTGGCTTTTGTATTTAATTCCGGTGAAATTTCAGTGTTTCAACGTCAATAAGAAAGTCAGAGGGATACAGTAAACCTGAAGTGAAGCATCGGAATCTATAACTAGTGTTACAGGAATGGTTCAAAGCATAGTCAGTAAGAACAGTCAGTCTTCTTGTCCTTAAGTCGGCATTGTGCCTTTTGTATTTAATTCCGATGCAATTTCTAATTTTCACCGTCAATAAGAAGGTCCAAGGGATACAGTAAACCTGAAGTGAAGCTCGGAATCTAAAACTAGTGTCATAGGAATGGTTCAAAACATAGACAGTAAGAAGAGTTAGTCTTCTTGTACTTGAGTCGGCATTGTGTCTTTTGTATTTAATTCCGATGCAATTTCTGTGTTTCATCGTCAATAAGAAGGTCCAAGGGATACAGTAAACCTGGGGTGAAGCATCGGAAGCTATAACTAGTGTCACAGGAGTGGTTCAAAGCATAGTCAGTAAGAAGAGTCGGTCTTCATGTACTTAAGTCGGCATTGTGTCTTTTGTATTTAATCCCGATTCAATTTCTGTGTTTCATCGTCAATAAGAAGGTCACAGGGATACAGTAAACCTGAAGTGAAGCATCAGAATCTATAACTAGTGCCATAGGGATGGTTCAAATCATAGACAGTAAGAAGAATCGGTCTTCTTGTACTTGAGTCGGCATTGTGCCTTTTGTATTAAATTCCGATGCAATTTCTGTGTTTCATCGTCAATAAGAAGGTCCAAGGGATACAGTAAACCTGGAGTGATACATAGGAATTTATAACTAGTGCACAGGAATGGGTCAAAACATAGTCAGTACTTAAGTCGCCATTGTGCCTTTTGTATTTAATTCCGATGCAATTTCTGTGTTTCATCGTCAACAAGAAGGTCAGAGGGATACAGTAAAACTGAAGTGAAGCATCGCAATCAATAACTAGTGTCATAGGAATGGTTAAAAACATAGACAGTAAGAAGAGTAAGTCTCCTTGTACCTGAGTCGGCATTGTGCATTTTGTATTTAATTCCGATGCAACTTCTGTGTTTCATCGTCAATAAGAAGGTCCAAGGGATACAGTAAACCTGAAGTGAAGTATCGGAATCTATAACTAGTGTCATAGGAATGGTTCAGAACATAGACAGTAAGAAGAGTCAGTCTTCTTGTACTTGAGTCGGCATTGTGCCTTTTGTATTTAATTCCGATGCAATTTCTGTGTTTCATCGTCAATAAGAAGGTCAGAGGCATACAGTGAACCTGAAGTGAAGCACAGGAATTTATAACTAGTGTCACAGGAATGGGTCAAAACATAGTCAGTACTTAAGTCGGCATTGTGGGTTTTGTATTTCATTCCGATGCAATTTCTTTGATTCATCGTCAATAAGAAGGTCCAAGGGACACAGTAAACCTGAAGTGAAGTATCACAATCTATAACTAGTGTCACAGGAATGGTTCAAAACATAGTCAGTAAGAAGAGTCAGTCTTCATGTACTTAAATCGCCATTGTGCCTTTTGTATTTAATTGAGATGCAATTTCTGTGTTTCATCGTCAACAAGAAGGTCAGAGGGATACAGTAAAACTGAAGTGAAGCATCGGGATCAATAACTAGTGTCATAGGAGTGGTTAAAAACATAGACAGTAAGAAGAGTAAGTCTTCTTGTACCGGAGTCGGCACTGTGCATTTTGTATTTAATTCCGATGCAATTTCTGTGTTTCATCGTCAATAAGAAGGTCAGAGGGATACAGTAAACCTGAAGTGAAGCACAGGAATTTATAACTAGTGTCACAGGAATGGGTCATATTATAGTCAGTCCTTACGTCGGCATTGTGCCCTTTGTATTTCATTCCGATGCAATTTCTTTGTTTCATCGTCAATAAGAAGGTCCAAGGGATACAGTAAACCTGAAGTGAAGTATCAGAATCTTTAACTAGTGACACAGGAATGGTTCAAAACATAGTCAGTAAGAAGAGTCAGTCTTTATGTACTTAAGTCGCCATTGTGCCTTTTGTATTTAATTCCAATGCAATTTCTGTGTTTCATCGTCAACAAGAAGGTCCAAGGGATACAGTAAAACTGAAGTGAAGCATCGCAATCAATAACTAGTGTCATAGGAATGGTTAAAAACATAGTTAGTAAGAAGAGTAAGTCTTCTTGTACCTGAGTCCGCATTGTGCATTTTGTATTTAATTCCGATGCAACTTCTGTGTTTCATCGTCAATAAGAAGTTCCAAGGGAAACAGTAAACCTGAAGTGAAGCATTGGAATCTATAACTAGTGTCATAGGAATGGTTCAAAACATAGACAGTAAGAAGAGTCAGTCTTCTGGTACTTGAATCGGCATTGTGCCTTTTGTATTTAATTCCGATGCAATTTCTGTGTTTCATCGTCAATAGGAAGGTCAGAGGGATACAGTAAACCTGAAGTGAAGCACAGGAATTTATAACTAGTGTCACAGGAATGGGTCAAAACATAGTCAGTACTTAAGTCGGCATTGTGCCTTTTGTATTTCATTCCGATGCAATTTCTTCGTTTCATCGTCAATAAGAAGGTCCAAGGGATACAGTAAACCTGAAGTAAAGTATCAGAATCTATAACTAGTGTCACAGGAATGGTTCAAAACATAGTCAGTAAGAAGAGTCAGTCTTCATGTACTTAAGACGCCATTGTGCCTTTTGTATTTAATTCCGATGAAATTTGTGTGTTTCATCGTCAATAAGAAGGTCAGAGGGATACAGTAAACCTGAAGTGAAGCATCGGAATCTATAACTAGTAACACAGGAATGGTTCAAAACAAAGTCAGTAAGAAGAGTCGGTCTTCATGTACTTGTGTCGGCATTGTGGCTTTTGTATTTAATTCCGGTGAAATTTCAGTGTTTCAACGTCAATAAGAAAGTCAGAGGGATACAGTAAACCTGAAGTGAAGCATCGGAATCTATAACTAGTGTCACAGGAATGGTTCAAAGCATAGTCAGTAAGAACAGTCAGTCTTCTTGTCCTTAAGTCGGCATTGTGCCTTTTGTATTTAATTCCGATGCAATTTCTGTTTTTCATCGTCAATAAGAAGGTCCAAGGGATACAGTAAACCTAAAGTGAAGCATCGGAATCTATAACTAGAGTCATAGGAATGGTTCAAAACATGGACAGTAAGAAGAGTCAGTCTTCTTGTACTTGAGTCGGCATTGTGCCTTTTGTATTTAATTCCGATGCAATTTCTGTGTTTCATCGTCAATAAGAAGGTCCAAGGGATACAGTAAACCTGGAGTGAAGCATAGGAATTTATAACTAGTGCACAGGAATGGGCCAAAACATAGTCAGTACTTAAGTCGCCATTGTGCCTTTTGTATTTAATTCCGATGCAATTTCTGTGTTTCATCGTCAACAAGTAGGTCAGAGGGATACAGTAAAACTGAAGTGAAGCATCGGAATCAATAACTAGTGTCATAGGAATGGTTAAAAACATAGACAGTAAGAAGAATAAGTCTTCTTGTACCTGAGTCGGCATTGTGCATTTTGTATTTAATTCCGATGCAACTTCTGTGTTTCATCGTCAATAAGAAGGTTCAAGGGAAACAGTAAACCTGAAGTGAAGCATCGGAATCTATAACTAGTGTAATAGGAATGGTTCAAAACATAGACAGTAAGAAGAGTCAGTCTTCTTGTACTTGAGTCGGCATTGTGCCTTTTGTATTTAATTCCGATGCAATTTCTGTGTTTCACCGTCAATAAGAAGGTCAGAGGGATACAGTGAACCTGAAGTGAAGCACAGGAATTTATAACTAGTGTCACAGGAATGGGTCAAAACATAGTCATTACTTAAGTCGGCATTGTGCCTTTTGTATTTCATTCCGATGCAATTTCTTTGATTCATCGTCAATAAGAAGGTCCAAGGGATACAGTAAACCTGAAGTGAAGTATCAGAATCTATAACTAGTGTCACAGGAATGGTTCAAAACATAGTCAGTAAGAAGAGTCAGTCTTCATGTACTCAAATCGCCATTGCGACTTTTGTATTTAATTGAGATGCAATTTCTGTGTTTCATCGTCAACAAGAAGGTCAGAGGGATACAGTAAAACTGAAGTGAAGCATCGGGATCAATAACTAGTGTCATAGGAATGGTTAAAAACATAGACAATAAGAAGAGTAAGTCTTCTTGTACCTGAATCGGCATTGTGCATTTTGTATTTAATTCGGATGCAATTTCTGTGTTTCATCGTCAATAAGAAGGTCAGAGGGATACAGTAAACCTGAAGTGAAGCACAGGAATTTATAACTAGTGTCACAGGAATGGGTCATATTATAGTCAGTACTTAAGTCGGCATTGTGCACTTTGTATTTCATTCCGATGCAATTTCTTTGTTTCATCGTCAATAAGAAGGTCCAAGGGATACAGTAAACCTGAAGTGAAGTATCAGAATCTATAACTAGTGTCACAGGAATGGTTCAAAACATAGTCAGTAAGAAGAGTCAGTCTTTATGTACTTAAGTCGCCATTGGCCTTTTGTATTTAATTCCTATGCAATTTCTGTGTTTCATCGTCAACAAGAACGTCCAAGGGATACAGTAAAACTGAAGTGAAGCATCGCAATCAATAACTAGTGTCATAGGAATGGTTAAAAACATAGACAGTAAGAAGAGTAAGTCTTCTTGTACCTGAGTCGGGATTGTGCTTTCTGTATTTAATTCCGATGCAACTTCTGTGTTTCATCGTCAACAAGAGGTTCCAAGGGAAACAGTAAACCTGAAGTGAAGCATCGGAATCTGTAACTAGTGTCATAGGAATGGTTCAAAACATAGACAGTAAGAAGAGTCAGTCTTCTTGTACTTGAATCGGCATTGTGCCTTTTGTATTTAATTCCGATGCAATTTCTGTGTTTCATCGTCAATAGGAAGGTCAGAGGGATACAGTGAACCTGAACTGAAGCACAGGAATTTATAACTAATGTCACAGGAATGGGTCAAAACATAGTCAGTACTTAAGTCGGCATTGTGCCTTTTGTATTTCATTCCGATGCAATTTCTTTGTTTCATCGTCAATAAGAAGGTCCAAGGGATACAGTAAACCTGAAGTGAAGTATCAGAATCTGTAACTAGTGTCACAGAATTGGTTCAAAACATAGTCAGTAATAAGAGTCAGTCTTCATGTACTTAAGTCGCCATTGTGCCTTTTGTATTTAATTCCGATGCAATTTCTGTGTTTCATCGTCAACAAGAAGGTCAGAGGGATACAGTAAAACTGAAGTGAAGCATCGGAATCAATAACTAGTGTCATAGGAATGGTTAAAAACATGGACAGTAAGAAGAGTAAGTCTTCTTGTACCTGAGTCGGCATTGCGCATTTTGTATTTAATTCCAACGCAACTACTGTGTTTCATCGTGAATAAGAAGGTCCAAGGGAAACAATAAACCTGAAGTGAAGCATCGGAATCTATAACTAGTATCATAGGAATGGTTCAAAACGTAGACAGTAAGAAGAGTCAGTCTTCTTGTTCTTGAGTCGCCATTGTGCCCTTTGTATTTCATTAAGATGCAATATCTGTGTATCATCGTCAATAAGAAGGTCCAAGGGATACAGTAAACCTGAAGTGAAGCATCGGAATCAATAACTAGTGTCATAGGAATGGTTCAAAACATAGTCAGTACTTAAGTCGGCATTGTGCCTTTTGTATTTCATTCCGATGCAATTTCTGTGTTTCATCGTCAATAAGAAGGTCCAACGGATACAGTAAACCTGAACTGAAGCATCGGAATCTATAACTAGTATCATAGGAATGGTTCAAAACGTAGACAGTAAGAAGAGTCAGTCTTCTTGTACTTGAGTCGCCATTGTGCCTTTTGTATTTAATTAAGATGCAATATCTGTGTATCATCGTCAATAAGAAGGTCCAAGGGATACAGTAAACCTGAAGTGAAGCATCGGAATCAATAACTAGTGTCATAGGAATGGTTCAAAACATAGTCAGTACTGAAGTCGGCATTGTGCCTTTTGTATTTCTTTCCGATGACATTTCTGTGTTTCATCGTCAATAAGAAGGTCCAAGGGATACAGTAAACCTGAAGTGAAGCATCGGAATCTATAACTAGTGTCATAGGAATGGTTCAAAACCTAGTCATTAAGAAAAGTCAGTCTTCAAGTACTTATGTCGCCATTGTGCCTTTTCTATTTAATTCCGATGCAATTTCTGTGTTTCATCGTCAACAAGAAGGTCAGAGGGATACAGTAAAACTGAAGTGAAGCATCGGAATCAATAACTAGTGTCATAGGAATGGTTAAAAACATAGACAGTAAGAAGAGTCAGTCTTCTTGTACTTGAGTCGGCATTGTGCCTTTTGTATTTAATTCCGATGCAATTTCTGTGTTTCATCGTCAATAAGAAGGTCAGAGGGATACAGTAAACGTGAAGTGAAGCATCGGAATCTATAACTAGTATCACAGGAATGGTTCAAAACAAAGTCAGTAAGAAGAGTCGGTCTTCATGTACTTATGTCGGCATTGTGAATTTTGTATTTAAGTCCGGTGCAATTTCTGTGTTTCAACGTCAATAAGGAAGTCAGAGGGATACAGTAAACCTGAAGTGAAGCATCGGAATCTATAACTAGTGTCACAGGAATGGTTCAATGCATAGTCAGTAAGAACAGTCAGACTTCTTGTCCTTAAGTCGGCATTGTGCCTTTTGTATTTTATTCCGATGCAATTTCTGTGTTTCATCGTCAACAAGAAGGTCCAAGGGATACAGTAAACCTGAAGTGAAGTATCAGAATCTATAACTAGTGTCACAGGAATGGTTCAAAACAAAGTCAGTAAGAAGAGTCGGTCTTCATGTACTTATGTCGGCATTGTGAATTTTGTATTTAATTCCGGTGCAATTTCTGTGTTTCAACGTCAATAAGGAAGTCAGAGGGATACAGTAAAACTGAAGTGAAGCATCGCAATCAATAACTAGAGTCATAGGAATGGTTAAAAACATGGACAGTAAGAAGAGTAAGTCTTCTTGTACCTGAGTCGGCATTGTGCATTTTGTATTTAATTCCGATGCAACTTCTGTGTTTCATCGTGAATAAGAAGGTCCAAGGGAAACAATAAACCTGAAGTGAAGCATCGGAATCTATAACTAGTATCATAGGAATGGTTCAAAACGTAGACAGTAAGAAGAGTCAGTCTTCTTGTACTTGAGTCGCCATTGTGCCTTTTGTATTTAATTAAGATGCAATATCTGTGTATCATCGTCAATAAGAAGGTCCAAGGGATACAGTAAACCTGAAGTGAAGCATCGGAATCAATAACTAGTGTCATAGGAATGGTTCAAAGCATAGTCAGTACTTAAGTCGGCATTGTGCCTTTTGTATTTCATTCCGATGCAATTTCTGTGTTTCATCGTCAATAAGAAGGTCCAAGGGATACAGTAAACCTGAACTGAAGCATCGAAATCTATAACTAGTGTCACAGGAATGGTTCAAACCATAGTCAGAAAGAAGAGTCAGTCTTCATGTACTGAAGTCGGCATTGTGCATTTTGTATTTAATTCCGATGCAACTTCTGTGTTTCATCGTTAATAAGAAAGTCCAAGGGATACAGTAAACCTGAAGTGAAGCATCGGAATCTATAACTAGTGTCATAGGAATGGTTCAAAACATAGTCATTAAGAAAAGTCAGTCTTCAAGTACTTAAGTCGCCATTGTGCCTTTTCTATTTAATTCCGTTGCAATTTCTGTGTTTCATCGTCACCAAGAAGGTCAGAGGGATACAGTAAAACTGAAGTAAAGCATCGGAATCAATAACTAGTGTCATAGGAATGGTTAAAAACATGGACAGTAAGAAGAGTAAGTCTTCTTGTACCTGAGTCGGCATTGTGCATTTTGTATTTAATTCCGATGCAACTTCTGTGTTTCATCGTCAATAAGAAGGTCCAAGGGAAACAGTAAACCTGAAGTGAAGCTTCGGAATCTATAACTAGTGTCATACGAATGGTTCAAAACATAGACAGTAAGAAGAGTCAGTCTTCTTGTACTTAAGTCGGCATTGTGCCTTTTGTATCTTATTCGGATGCAATTTCTGTGTTTCATCGTCAACAAGAAGGTCCAAGGGATACAGTAAACCTGAAGTGAAGCATCGGAATCTATAACTAGTGTCATAGGAATGGTTCAAAACATAGACAGTAAGAAGAGTCAGTCTTCTTGTACTTGAGTCGGCATTGTGCCTCTTGTATTTAATTCCGATGCAATTTCTGTGTTCATCGTCAATAAGAAGGTCAGAGGGATACAGTAAACCTGAAGTGAAGCATCGGAATCTATAACTAGTATCACAAGAATGGTTCAAAACAAAGTCAGTAAGAAGAGTCGGTCGTCATGTACTTATGTCGGCATTGTGCCTTTTGTATTTAATTCCGGTGCAATTTCTGTGTTTCAACGTCAATAAGGAAGTCAGAGGGATACAGTAAACCTGAAGTGAAGCATCGGAGTCTATAACTAGTGTCACAGGAATGGTTCAAAGCATAGTCAGTAAGAACAGTCAGTCTTCTTGTCCTTAAGTCGGCATTGTGCCTTTTGTATCTTATTCGGATGCAATTTCTGTGTTTCATCGTCAACAAGAAGGTCCAAGGGATACAGTAAACCTGAAGTGAAGCATCGGAATCTATAACTAGTGTCATAGGAATGGTTCAAAACATAGACAGTAAGAAGAGTCAGTCTTCTTGTACTTGAGTCGGCATTGTGCCTCTTGTATTTAATTCCGATGCAATTTCTGTGTTTCATCGTCAATAAGAAGGTCCAAGGGATACAGTAAACCTGGAGTGAAGCATCGGAATCTATAACAGGTGTCACAGGAGTGGTTCAAAACATAGTCAGTAAGAAGAGTCGGTCTTCATGTACTAAAGTCGGCATTGTGTCTTTTGTATTTAATCCCGATGTAATTTCTGTGTTTCATCGTCAATAAGAAGTTCAGAGGGATACAGTAAACCTGGAGTGAAGCATAGGAATTTATAACTAGTGCACAGGAATGGGTCAAAACATAGTCAGTACTTAAGTCGGCATTGTGCCTTTTGTATTTCATTCCGATGCAATATCTGTGTTTCATCGTCAATAAAAAGGTCCAAGGGATACAGTAAACCTGAAGTCAAGCATCGGAATCTATAACTAGTGTCACAGGAATGGTTCAAAACATAGTCAGAAAGAAGAGTCAGTCTTCTTGTACTGAAGTCGGCATTGTGCCTTTTGTATTTAATTCCGATGCAACTTCTGTGTTTCATCGTTAATATGAAAGTCCAAGGGATACAGTAAACCTGAAGTGAAGCATCGGAATCTATAACTAGTGTCATAGGAATGGTTCAAAACATAGACAGGAAGAAGAGTCAGTATTCTTGTACTTGAGTCGGCATTGTGCCTTTTGTATTTAATTCCGATGCAATATCTGTGTTTCATCGTCAATAAGAAGCTCCAAGGGATACAGTAAACCTAAAGTGAAGCATCGGAATCTATAACTAGTGTCACAGGAATGGTTCAAAACATAGTCAGTACTTAAGTCGGCACTGTGCCTTTTGTATTTCATTCCGATGCAATTTCTGTGATTGATTGTTAATAAGAAGGTCCAAGGGATACTGTAAACCTGAACTGAAGCATCGGAATCTATAACTAGTGTCACAGGAATGGTTCAAAACATAGTCAGTAAGAAGAGTCAGTCTTCTTGTACTTGAGTCGGCATTGTGCCTTTTGTATTTAATCCCGATGCAATTTCTTTGTTTCATCGTCAATAAGAAGGTCAAAGGGATACAGTAAACCTGAAGTGAAGCATCGGAATCTATACTAGTGCCATAGGAATGGTTCAAAACATAGACAGTAAGAAGAGTCAGGCTTCTTGTACTTGAGTCGGCATTGTGCCTTTTGTATTTATTTCCGATGCAATTTCTGTGTTTCATCGTCAATAAGAAGGTCCAAGGGATACAGTAAACCTGAAGTGAAGCATCGGAATCTATAACTAGTGTCACAGGAATGGTTCAAAACATAGTCAGTAAGAAGAGTCGGTCTTCATGTACTTAAGTCGGCATTGTGCCTTTTGTATTTAATCCCGATGCAATTTCTTTGTTTCATCGTCAATAAGAAGGTCAAAGGGATACAGTAAACCTGAAGTGAAGAATCGGAATCTATACTAGTGCCATAGGAATGGTTCAAAACATAGACAGTAAGAAGAGTCAGGCTTCTTGTACTTGAGTCGGCATTGTGCCTTTTGTATTTTTTTCCGATGCAATTTCTGTGTTTCATCGTCATTAAGAAGGTCCAAGGGATACAGTAAACCTGAAGTCAAGCATCGGAATCTATAACTAGTGTCACAGGAATGGTTCAAAACATAGTCAGTACTTAGGTCGGCATTGTGCCTTTTGTACTTCATTCCGATGCAATTTCTGTGTTTCATCGTCTTTAAGAAGGTCCAAGGTATACAGTAAACCTGAAGTGAAGCATCGAAATCTATAACTAGTGTCACAGGAATGGTTCAAAATATAGTTAGAGAGAAGAGTCAGTCTTCCTGTACTGAAGTCGGCATTGTGCCTTTTGTATTTAATTCCGATGCAACTTCTGTGTTTCATCGTTAATAAGAAGGTCCAAGGGATACAGTAAACCTGAAGTGAAGCATCGGAATCTATAACTAGTGTCATAGGAATGGTTCAAAACATAGACAGTAAGAAGAGTCAGTCTTCTTGTACTTAAGTCGGCATTGTGCCTTTTGTATCTTATTCGGATGCAATTTCTGTGTTTCATCGTCAACAAGAAGGTCCAAGGGATACAGTAAACCTGAAGTGAAGCATCGGAATCTATAACTAGTGTCATAGGAATGGTTCAAAACATAGACAGTAAGAAGAGTCAGTCTTCTTGTACTTGAGTCGGCATTGTGCCTCTTGTATTTAATTCCGATGCAATTTATGTGTTTCATCGTCAATAAGAAGGTCAGAGGGATACAGTAAACCTGAAGTGAAGCATCGGAATCTATAACTAGTATCACAGGAATGGTTCAAAACAAAGTCAGTAAGAAGAGTCGGTCTACATGTACTTATGTCGGCATTGTGCCTTTTGTATTTAATTCCGGTGCAATTTCTGTGTTTCAACGTCAATAAGGAAGTCAGAGGGATACAGTAAACCTGAAGTGAAGCATCGGAATCTATAACTAGTGTCACAGGAATGGTTCAAAGCATAGTCAGTAAGAACAGTCAGTCTTCTTGTCCTTAAGTCGGCATTGTGCCTTTTGTATCTTATTCGGATGCAATTTCTGTGTTTCATCGTCAACAAGAAGGTCCAAGGGATACAGTAAACCTGAAGTGAAGCATCGGAATCTATAACTAGTGTCATAGGAATGGTTCAAAACATAGACAGTAAGAAGAGTCAGTCTTCTTGTACTTGAGTCGGCATTGTGCCTCTTGTATTTAATTCCGATGCAATTTCTGTGTTTCATCGTCAATAAGATGGTCCAAGGGATACAGTAAACCTGGAGTGAAGCATCAGAATCTATAACAGGTGTCACAGGAGTGGTTCAAAACATAGTCAGTAAGAAGAGTCGGTCTTCATGTACTAAAGTCGGCATTGTGTCTTTTGTATTTAATCCCGATGTAATTTCTGTGTTTCATCGTCAATAAGAAGGTCAAAGGGATACAGTAGACCTGAAGTGAAGCATCGGAATCTATAACTAGTGCCATAGGAATGGTTCAAAGCATAGACAGTAAGAAGAGTCAGTCTTCATGTACTTGAGTCGGCATTGTGCTTTTGTATTAAATTCCGATGCAATTTCTGTGTTTCATCGTCAATAAGTAGGTCCAAGGGATGCAGTAAACCTGGAGTGAAGCATAGGAATTTATAACTAGTGCACAGGAATGGGTCAAAACATAGTCAGTACTTAAGTCGGCATTGTGCCTTTTGTATTTCATTCCGATGCAATATCTGTGTTTCATCGTCAATAAAAAGGTCCAAGGGATACACTAAACCTGAAGTCAAGCATCGGAATCTATAACTAGTGTCACAGGAATGGTTCAAAACATAGTCAGAAAGAAGAGTCAGTCTTCTTGTACTGAAGTCGGCATTGTGCCTTTTGTATTTAATTCCGATGCAACTTCTGTGTTTCATCGTTAATATGAAAGTCCAAGGGATACAGTAAACCTGAAGTGAAGCATCGGAATCTATAACTAGTGTCATAGGAATGGTTCAAAACATAGACAGGAAGAAGAGTCAGTATTCTTGTACTTGAGTCGGCATTGTGCCTTTTGTATTTAATTCCGATGCAATATCTGTGTTTCATCGTCAATAAGAAGCTCCAAGGGATACAGTAAACCTAAAGTGAAGCATCGGAATCTATAACTAGTGTCACAGGAATGGTTCAAAACATAGTCAGTACTTAAGTCGGCACTGTGCCTTTTGTATTTCATTCCGATGCAATTTCTGTGATTGATTGTTAATAAGAAGGTCCAAGGGATACTGTAAACCTGAACTGAAGCATCGGAATCTATAACTAGTGTCACAGGAATGGTTCAAAACATAGTCAGTAAGAAGAGTCAGTCTTCTTGTACTTGAGTCGGCATTCTGCCTTTTGTATTTAATCCCGATGCAATTTCTTTGTTTCATCGTCAATAAGAAGGTCAAAGGGATACAGTAAACCTGAAGTGAAGCATCGGAATCTATACTAGTGCCATAGGAATGGTTCAAAACATAGACAGTAAGAAGAGTCAGGCTTCTTGTACTTGAGTCGGCATTGTGCCTTTTGTATTTTTTTCCAATGCAATTTCTGTGTTTCATCGTCAATAAGAAGGTCCAAGGGATACAGTAAACCTGAAGTGAAGCATCGGAATCTATAACTAGTGTCACAGGAATGGTTCAAAACATAGTCAGTAAGAAGAGTCGGTCTTCATGTACTTAAGTCGGCATTGTGCCTTTTGTATTTAATCCCGATGCAATTTCTTTGTTTCATCGTCAATAAGAAGGTCAAAGGGATACAGTAAACCTGAAGTGAAGAATCGGAATCTATACTAGTGCCATAGGAATGGTTCAAAACATAGACAGTAAGAAGAGTCAGGCTTCTTGTACTTGAGTCGGCATTGTGCCTTTTGTATTTTTTTCCGATGCAATTTCTGTGTTTCATCGTCAATAAGAAGGTCCAAGGGATACAGTAAACCTGAAGTCAAGCATCGGAATCTATAACTAGTGTCACAGGAATGGTTCAAAACATAGTTGTACTTAGGTCGGCATTGTGCCTTTTGTATTTCATTCCGATGCAATTTCTGTGTTTCATCGTCTTTAAGAAGGTCCAAGGTATACAGTAAACCTGAAGTGAAGCATCGAAATCTATAACTAGTGTCACAGGAATGGTTCAAAATATAGTTAGAAAGAAGAGTCAGTCTTCCTGTACTGAAGTCGGCATTGTGCCTTTTGTATTTGATTCCGATGCAATTTCTGTGTTTCATCGTCAATAAGAAATTCCAAGGGATACAGTAAACCTAAAGTGAAGCATCGGAATCGATAACTAGTGTCAATGGAATGGTTCAAAACATAGACAGTAGGAAGAGTCAGTCTTCTTGTACTTAAGTCGGCATTGTGCGTTTTGTATTTAATTCCAGTGCAATTTCTGTGTTTCATCGTCATTAAGAAGGTCAGAGGGACACAGTGAACCTGGAGTGAAGCATCGGACTCTATAACTAATGTAACATGAATGGTACAAAACATAGTCAGTAAGAAGAGTCAGTCTTCTTTTTCTTAAGTCGGCCTTGTGCCTTTTGTATTTAATTCCGAAGCAATTTCTGTGTTTCATTGTCAATAAGATGGTACAAGAGATACAGTTAACCTGGAGTGAAGAATCGGAAGCTATAACTAGTGTCACAGGAATGGTTCAATACATAGTCAGTAAGAAGAGTCGGTCTTCATGTACTTAAGTCAGCATTGTGCCTTTTGTATATAATTCCGGTGCAATTTCTGTGTCTCATCGTCAATAAGAAGGTCCAAGGGAAACAGTAAACCTGAAATGAAGCATCGGAATCTATAACTAGTGTCACAGGAATGGTTAAAAACATAGTCAGTAAGAAGAGTCAGTCTTCTTGCCCTTAAGTCGGCATTGTGCCTTTTGTATTTCATTCCGGTCTAATTTCTGTGTTTCATCGTCAATAAGAAGGTCAGAGGAATACAGTAAACCTGAAGTGAAGCATCGGAATCTATAACTAGTGTCACAGGAATGGTTCAAAACATAGACAGGAAGAAGAGTCAGTCTTCTTGTACTTGAGTCGGCATTCTGAATTTTGTATTAAATTCCGATGCAATTTCTGTGTTTCATCGTCAATAAGAAGGTCCTAGGGATACAGTAATCCTAAAGTCAAGCATCGGAATCTATAACTAGTGTCACAGGAATGGTTCAAAACACAGACAGTAAGAAGAGTCAGTATTCTTGTAGTTGAGTCGGCATTGTGCCTTTTGTATTTTATTCCGATGCAATTTCTGTGTTTCATCGTCAATAAGAAGGTCCAAGGGATACAGTAAACCTAAAGTGAAGCATCGGAATCGATAACTAGTGTCAATGGAATGGTTCAAAGCATAGACAGTAAGAAGAGTCAGTCTTCTTGTACTTAAGTCGGCATTGTGCGTTTTGTATTTTATTCCAGTGCAATTTCTGTGTTTCATCGTCATTAAGAAGGTCGGAGGGATACAGTAAACCTGAAGTGAAGCATCGGACTCTATAACTAATATCACATGAATGGTTCAAAACATAGTCAGTAAGAAGAGTCAGTTTTCTTGTTCTTAAGTCGGCCTTGTGCCTTTTGTATTTAATTCCGATGCAATTTCTGTGTTTCATCGTCAATAAGAAGGTCCAAGGGATACAGTAAACCTGGAGTGAAGCATCGGAATCTATAACTAGTGTCACGGGAATGGTTCAAAACATAGACAGTAAGAAGATACAGACTTGTTGTACTTAAGTCGGCACTGTTTCTTTTGTATTTAGTTCCGATACAATTTCTGTGTTTCATCGACAATAAGAAGGTCCAAGGGATACAGTAAACATGAAGTGAAGCATCGGAATCTATAACTAGTGTCACAGGAATGGTTCAAAACATAGACAGTAAGGAGAGTCAGTCTTCTTGTATTTAAGTCGGCATTGTGCCTTTTGTATTTCATTCCAGTGCAATTTCTGTGTATCATCGTCAATAAGAAGGTCCAAGGGATACATTAACCTAAAGTGAAGCATCGGAATCGATAACTAATGTCAATGGAATGGTTCAAAGCATAGACAGTAAGAAGAGTCAGTCTTCTTGTACTTAAGTCGGCATTGTGCGTTTTGTATTTTATTCCAGTGCAATTTCTGTGTTTCATCGTCATTAAGAAGGTCAGAGGGGTACAGTAAACCTGAAGTGAAGCATCGGACTGTATAACTAATGTCACATGAATGGTTCAAAACATAGTCAGTAAGAAGAGTCAGTCTTCTTGTTCTTAAGTCGGCCTTGTGCCTTTTGTATTTAATTCCGATGCAATTTCTGTGTTTCATCGTCAATAATAAGGTCCAAGGGATACAGTTAACCTGCAGTGAAGCATCGGAATCTATAACAAGTGTCACAGGAATGGATCAAAACATAGTCAGTAAGAAGAGTCGGTCTTCATGTACTTAAGTCAGCATTGTGCCTTTTGTATATAATTCCGGTGCAATTTCTGTGTTTCATCGTCAATAAGAAGGTCCAAGGGATACAGTAAACCTGGAGTGAAGCATCGGAATCTATAACTAGTGTCACAGGAGTGGTTCAAAACAGAGACAGTAAGAAGATAAAGACTTGTTGTACTTAAGTCGGCATTGTTTCTTTTGTATTTAGTTCCGATACAATTTCTGTGTTTCATCGACAATAAGAAGGTCCAAGGGATACAGTAAAATTGAAGTGAAGCATCGGAATCTATAACTAGTGTCACAGGAATGGTTCAAAACATAGACAGTAAGGAGAGTCAGTCTTCTTGTACTTAAGTCGGCATTGTGCCTTTTGTATTTCATTCCGGTGCAATTTCTGTGTTTCATCGTCAATAAGAAGGTCCAAGGGATACAGTAAACCTGGAGTGAAGCATCGGAATCTATAACTAGTGTCACAGGAGTGGTTCAAAACATAGACAGTAAGAAGATAAAGACTTGTTGTACTTAAGTCGGCATTGTTTCTTTTGTATTTAGTTCCGATACAATTTCTGTGTCTCATCGACAATAAGAAGGTCCAAGGGATACAGTAAAATTGAAGTGAAGCATCGGAATCTATAACTAGTGTCACAGGAATGGTTCAAAACATAGACAGTAAGGAGAGTCAGTCTTCTTGTACTTGAGTCGGCATTCTGCCTTTTGTATTAAATTCTAATGCAATTTCTGTGTTTCATCGTCAATAAGAAGGTCCTAGGGATACAGTAATCCTAAAGTCAAGTATCGGAATCTATAACTAGTGTCACAGGAATGGTTCAAAACACAGACAATAAGAAGATTCAGTCTTTTTGTACTTAAGTCAGCATTGTGCCTTTTGTATTTAATTCCGATGTAGTTTCTGTGTTTCATCGTCAATAGAAAGGTCCAAATGATACAGTAAACCTGAAGTGAAGCATCGGAATCTATAACTGGTGTCAATGGAATGGGTCAAAACATAGACAGTAAGAAGAGTCAGTCTTCTTGTACTTAAGTCGGCATTGTGCCTTTTATATTTAATTCCGGTGCAATTTCTGTGTTTCATCGTCAATAAGAAGGTCAGAGCGATACAGTACACCTGAAGTGAAGCATCGGAATCTATAACTAGTGTCATAGGAATGGTTTAAAACATAGACAGTAAGAAGAGTAAGTCTTATTGTTCTTGAGTCGGCATTGTGCCTTTTGTATTTAGTTCCGATACAATTTCTGTGTTTCATCGACAATAAGAAGGTCCAAGGGATACAGTAAACATGAAGTGAAGCATCGGAATCTATAACTAGTGTCACAGGAATGGTTCAAAACATAGACAGTAAGGAGAGTCAGTCTTCTTGTATTTAAGTCGGCATTGTGCCTTTTGTATTTCATTCCAGTGCAATTTCTGTGTAGCATCGTCAATAAGAAGGTCCAAGGGATACAGTAAACCTAAAGTGAAGCATCGGAATCGATAACTAATGTCAATGGAATGGTTCAAAGCAGAGACAGTAAGAAGAGTCAGTCTTCTTGTACTTAAGTCGGCATTGTGCGTTTTGTATTTTATTCCAGTGCAATTTCTGTGTTTCATCGTCATTAAGAAGGTCCAAGGGATACAGTAAACCTGAAGTGAAGCATCGGAATCTATAACTAGTGTCACAGGATTGGTTCAAAACATAGACAGTAAGGAGAGTCAGTCTTCTTGTACTTAAGTCGGCATTGTGCCTTTTGTATTTCATTCCGGTGCAATTTCTGTGTTTCATCGCCAATAAGAAGGTCAGAGGAATACAGTAAACTTGAAGTGAAGCATCGGAATCTATAACTAGTGTCACAGGAATGGTTCAAATCATAGACAGGAAGAAGAGTCAGTCTTCTTGTACTTGAGTCGGCATTCTGCCTTTTGTATTAAATTCCGATGCAATTACTGTGTTTCATCGTCAATAAGAAGGTCCTAGGGATACAGTAATCCTAAAGTCAAGCATCGGAATCTATAACTAGTGTCACAGGAATAGTTCAAAACATAGTCAGTACTTAAGTCGGCATTGTGCCTATTGTATTTCATTCCGATGCAATTGCTGTGTTTCATCGTCAATAAGAAGGTCCAAGGGATACAGTAAACCTGAACTGAAGCATCGGAATCTATAACTAGTGTCACAGGAATGGTTCAAAACATAGTCAGTAAGATGAGTCAGTCTTCATGTACTTAAGTCGCCATTGTGCCTTTTGTTTTTAATTCCGACGTAATTTCTGTGTTTCATCGTCAATAAGCAGGTCAGAGGGATACAGTAAACCTGAAGTGAAGCATCGGAATCAATAACTAGAGTCGTAGGAATGGTTCAAAACATAGTCAGTACTTAGGTCGGCATTGTGCCTTTTGTATTTCATTCCGATGCAATTTCTGTGTTTCATCGTCAATAAGAAGGTCCGAGGTATACAGAAAACCTGAAGTGAAGCATCGAAATCTATAACTAGTGTCACAGGATTGGTTCAAAACATAGTCAGAAAGAAGAGTCAGTCTTCCTGTACTGAAGTCGGCATTGTGCCTTTTGTATTTAATTTCGATGCAACTTCAGTGTTTCATCGTTAATAAGAAGGTCCAAGGGATACAGTAAACCTGAAGTGAAGCATCGGAATATATAACTCGTGTCATAGGAATGGTTCAAAACATAGACAGTAAGAAGAGTCAGTATTCTTGTACTTGAGTCGGCATTGTGCCTTTTGTATTTGATTCCGATGCAATTTCTGTGTTTCATCGTCAATAAGAAATTCCAAGGGATACAGTAAACCTAAAGTGAAGCATCGGAATCGATAACTAGTGTCAATGGAATGGTTCAAAACATAGACAGTAAGAAGAGTCAGTCTTCTTGTACTAAAGTCGGCATTGTGCGTTTTGTATTTAATTCCAGTGCAATTTCTGTGTTTCATCGTCATTAAGAATGTCAGAGGGACACAGTGAAGCTGGAGTGAAGCATCGGACTCTATAACTAATATCACATGAATGGTTCAAAACATAGTCAGTAAGAAGAGTCAGATTTCTTGTTCCTAAGTCGGCCTTGTGCCTTTTGTATTTAATTCCGATGCAATTTCTGTGTTTCATCGTCAATACGAAGGTCCAAGGGATACAGTAAACCTGGAGTGAAGCATCGGAATCTATAACTAGTGTCACAGGAATGGTTCAAAACATAGACAGTAAGAAGATACAGACTTGTTGTACTTAAGTCGGCACTGTTTCTTTTGTATTTAGTTCCGATACAATTTCTGTGTTTCATCGACAATAAGAAGGTCCAAGGGATACAGTAAAAATGAAGTGAAGCATCGGAATCTATAACTAGTGTCACAGGAATGGTTCAAAACATAGACAGTAAGGAGAGTCAGTCTTCTTGTATTTAAGTCGGCATTGTGCCTTTTGTATTTCATTCTAGTGCAATTTCTGTACATCATCGTCAATAAGAAGGTCCAAGGGATGCAGTAAACCTAAAGTGAAGCATCGGAATCGATAACTAATGTCAATGGAATGGTTCAAAGCATAAACAGTAAGAAGAGTCAGTCTTCTTGTACTTAAGTCGGCATTGTGCGTTTTGTATTTTATTCCAGTGCAATTTCTGTGTTTCATCGTCATTAAGAAGGTCAGAGGGATACAGTAAACCTGAAGTGAAGCATCGGACTGTATAACTAATGTCACATGAATGGTTCAAAGCATAGTCAGTAAGAAGAGTCAGTCTTCTTGTTATTAAGTCGGCCTTGTGCCTTTTGTATTTAATTCCGATGCAATTTCTGTGTTTCATCGTCAATAAGAAGGTCCAAGGGATACAGTTAACCTGCAGTGAAGCATCGGAATCTATAACTAGTGTCACAGGAATGGTTCAAAACATAGTCAGTAAGAAGAGTCGGTCTTCATGTACTTAAGTCAGCATTGTGCCTTTTGTATATAATTCCGGTGCAATTTCTGTGTTTCATCGTCAATAAGAAGGTCAAAGGGAAACAGTAAACCTGAAGTGAAGCATCGGAATCTATAACTAGTGTCACAGGAATGGTTAAAAACATAGTCAGTAAGAAGAGTCAGTCTTCTTGTCCTTAAGTCGGCATTGTGCCTTTTGTATTTAATTCCGATGCAATTTCTGTGTTTCATCGTCAATAAGAAGGTCCAAGGGATACAGTAAACCTGGAGTGAAGCATCGGAATCTATTACTAGTGTCACAGGAGTGGTTCAAAACATAGACAGTAAGAAGATACAGACTTGTTGTACTTAAGTCGGCATTGTTTCTTTTGTATTTAGTTCCGATACAATTTCTGTGTTTCATCGACAATGAGAAGGTCCAAGTGATACAGTTAACCTGAAGTGAAGCATCGGAATCTATAACTAGTATCACAGGAATGGTTCAAAACATAGACAGTAAGGAGAGTCAGTCTTCTTGTACTTAAGTCGGCATTGTGCCTTTTGTATTTCATTCCGGTGCAATTTCTGTGTTTCATCGCCAATAAGAAGGTCAGAGGAATACAGTAAACCTGAAGTGAAGCATCTGAATCTATAACTAGTGTCACAGGAATGGTTCAAAACATAGACAGGAAGAAGAGACAGTCTTCTTGTACTTGAGTCGGCATTCTGCCTTTTGTATTAAATTCCGATGCAATTTCTGTGTTTCATCGTTAATACGAAGGTCCAAGGGATACAGTAAACCTGAAGTGAAACATCGGAATCTATAACTAGATTCATAGGAATGGTTCAAAACAATGACAGTAAGAAGAGTCAGTATTCTTGTACTTGAGTCGGCATTGTGCCTTTTGTATTTGATTCCGATGCAATTTCTGTGTTTCATCGTCAATAAGAAATTCCAAGGGATACAGTAAACCTAAAGTGAAGCATCGGAATCGATAACTAGTGTCAATGGAATGGTTCAAAACATAGACAGTAAGAAGAGTCAGTCTTCTTGTACTTAAGTCGGCATTGTGCGTTTTGTATTTAATTCCAGTGCAATTTCTGTGTTTCATCGTCATTAAGAAGGTCAGAGGGACACATTGAACCTGGAGTGAAGCATCGGACTCTATAACTAATGTCATATGAATGGTACAAAACATAGTGAGTAAGAAGAGTCAGTCTTCTTGTTCCTAAGTCGGCCTTGTGCCTTTTGTATTTAATTCCGATGCAATTTCTATGTTTCATCGTCAATAAGATGGTACAAGGGATACAGTAAACCTGAAGTGAAGCATCGGAATCAATAACTAGTGTCATAGGAATGGTTCAAGACATAGACAGTAAGAAGAGTCAGTCTTCTAGTGCTTGAGCCGGCATTGTGCCTTTTGTATTAAATTCTGATGCAATTTCTGTGTTTCATCGTCAATAAGAAGGTCCAAGGGATACAGTAAACCTGAAGTCAAGCATCGGAATCTATAACTAGTGTCACAGGAATGGTTAAAAACATAGACAGTAAGAAGATACAGACTTGTTGTACTTAAGTCGGCATTGTTTCTTTTGTATTTAGTTTCGACACAATTTCTGTGTTTCATCGACAATAAGAAGGTCCAAGGGATACAGTAAACCTGAAGTGAAGCATCGGAATCTATAACTAGTGTCACAGGAATGGTTCAAGGCATAGACAGTAAGGAGAGTCAGTCTTCTTGTACTTAAGTCGGCATTGTGCCTTTTGTATTTCATTCCGGTGCAATTTCTGTTTTTCATCGTCAATAAGAAGGTCAGAGGAATACAGTATACCTGAAGTGAAGCATCGGAATCTATAACTAGTGTCACAGGAATGGTTCAAAACATAGACAGGAAGAAGAGTCAGTCTTCTTGTACTTGAGTCGGCATTCTGCCTTTTGTATGAAATTCCGATGGAGTTTCTGTGTTTCATCGTCAATAAGAAGGTCCTAGGGATACAGTAATCCTGAAGTCAAGCATCGGAATCTATAACTAGTGTCACAGGAATGGTTCAAAACATAGACAATAAGAAGATTCAGTCTTTTTGTACTTAAGTCAGTATTGTGCCTTTGTATTTAATTCCGATGGAGTTTCTGTGTTTTATCGTCAGTAAAAAGGTCCAAATGATACAATAAACCTGAAGTGAAGCATCGGAATCTATAACTAGTGTCATAGGAATGGTTCAAAACATTGTCAGTAAGATGAGTCAGCCTTCATGTACTTCAGTCGCCATTGTGCCTTTTGTATTTAATTCCAATGCAATTTCTGTGTTTCATCGTTAATAAGAAGGTCAGAGGGATACAGTAAAACCTGAAGTGAAGCATCGGAATCAATAACTAGTGTCATAGGAATGGTTCAAGACATAGACAGTAAGAAGGGTCAGTCTTCTAGTACTTGAGCCGGCATTGTGCCTTTTGTATTAAATTCCGATGCAATTTCTGTGTTTCATCGTCAATAAGAAGGTCCAAGGTATACAGTAAACCTGAAGTGAAGCATCGAAATCTATAACTAGTGTCATAGGAATGGTTCAAAACATAGACAGTAAGAAGAGTCAGTCTTCTTGTACTTGAGTCGGCATTGTGCCTTTTGTTTTAAATTCCGAACCAATGTCTGTGTTTCATCGTCAATAAGAAGGTTCAAGGGATACAGTAAACCTGAAGTCAAGCATCGGATTCTATAACTAGTGTCACAGGAATGGTTCAAAACATAGTCAGTACTTAAGTCGGCATTGTGCCTTTTGTATTTCATTCCGATGCAATTTCTGTGTTTCATCGTCAATAAGAAGGTCCAAGGTATACAGTAAACCTGAAGTGAAGCATCGAAATCTATAACTAGTGTCATAGGAATGGTTCAAAACATAGACAGTAAGAAGAGTCAGTATTCTTGTACTTGAGTCGGCATTGTGCCTTTTGTATTTGATTCCGATGCACTTTCTGTGTTTCATCGTCAATAAGAAATTCCAAGGGATACAGTAAACCTAAAGTGAAGCATCGGAATCGATAACTAGTGTCAATGGAATGGTTCAAAACATAGACAGTAAGAAGAGTCAGTCTTCTTGTACTTAAGTCGGCATTGTGCGTTTTGTATTTAATTCCAGTGCAATTTCTGTGTTTCAACGTCATTAAGAAGGTCAGAGGGACACAGTGAACCTGGGGTGAAGCATCGGACTCTATAACTAATGTCACATGAATGGTACAAAACATAGTCAGTAAGAAGAGTCAGTCTCCTTGTTCTTAAGTCGGCCTTGTGCATTTTGTATTTCATTCCGATGCAATTTCTGTGTTTCATCGTCAATAAGAAGGTCCAAGGGATACAGTATACCTGAACTGAAGCATCGGAATCTATAACTAGTGTCACAGGAATTGTTCAAAACATAGTCAGTAAGATGAGTCAGTCTTCATGTACTTAAGTCGCCATTGTGCCTTTTGTATTTAATTCCGACGCAATTTCTGTGTTTCATCGTCAATAAGACGGTCAGAGGGATACAGTAAACCTGAAGTGAAGCATCGGAATCAATAACTAGTGTCATAGGAATGGTTCAAGACATAGACAGTAAGAAGAGTCAGTCTTCTAGTACTTGAGCCGGCATTGTGCCTTTTGTATTAAATTCCGATGCAATTTCTGTGTTTCATCGTCAATAAGAAGGTCCAAGGTATACAGTAAACCTGAAGTAAAGCATCGAAATCTATAACTAGTGTCACAGGAATGGTTCAAAACATAGTCAGAAAGAAGAGTCAGTCTTCCTGTACTGAAGTCGGCATTGTGCCTTTTGTATTTAATTCCGATGCAACTTCTGTGTTTCATCGTTAATAAGAAGGTCCAAGGGATACAGTAAACCTGAAGTGAAGCATCGTAATCTATAACTAGTGGCACAGGAATGGTTCAAAACATAGTCAGAAAGAAGAGTCAGTCTTCCTGTACTGTAGTCGGCATTGTGCCTTTTGTATTTAATTCCGATGCAACTTCTGTGTTTCGTCGTTAATACGAAGGTCCAAGGGATACAGTAAACCAGATGTGAAGCATCGGAATCTATAACTAGTGTCATAGGAATGGTTCAAAACATGGACAGTAAGAAGAGTCAGTATTCTTGTACTTGAGTCGGCATTGTGCCTTTTGTATTTGATTCCGATGCAATTTCTGTGTTTCATCGTCAATATGAAATTCCAAGGGATACAGTAAACCTAAAGTGAAGCATCGGAATCGATAACTAGTGTCAATGGAATGGTTCAAAACATAGACAGTAAGAAGAGTCAGTCTTCTTGTACTTAAGTCGGCATTGTGCGTTTTGTATTTAATTCCAGTGCAATTTCTGTGTTTCATCGTCATTAAGAAGGTCAGAGGGACACAGTGAACCTGGAGTGAAGCATCGGACTCTATAACTAATGTCACATGAATGGTACAAAACATAGTCAGTAAGAAGAGTCAGGCTTCTTGTCCTTAAGTCGGCCTTGTGCCTTTTGTATTTCATTCCGATTCAATTTCTGTGTTTCATCGTCAATAAGATGGTACAAGGGATACGGTATACCTGAAGTGAAGCATCGGAATCAATAACTAGTGTCATAGGAATGGTTCAAGACATAGACAGTAAGAAGAGTCAGTCTTCTAGTACTTGAGCCGGCAATGTGCCTTTTGTATTAAATTCCGATGCAATTTCTGTGTTTCATCGTCAATAAGAAGGTCCAAGGGATACAGTAAACCTGAAGTCAAGCATCGGAATCTATAACTAGTGTCACAGGAATAGTTCAAAACATAGACAATAAGAAGATTCAGTCTTTTTGTACTTAAGTCAGCATTCTGCCTTTTGTATTTAATTCCGATGTAGTTTCTGTGTTTCATCGTCAGTAAAAAGGTCCAAATGATACAGTAAACCTGAAGTGAAGCATCGGAATCTATAACTAGTGTCATAGGAATGGTTCAAAACATTGTCAGTAAGATGAGTCAGTCTTCATGTACTTAAGTCGCCATTGTGCCTTTTGTATTTAATTCCAATGCTATTTCTGTGTTTCATCGTCAATAAGAAGGTCAGAGGGATACAGTAAAACCTGAAGTGAAGCATCGGAATCAATAACTAGTGTCATAGGAATGGTTCAAAACATAGACAGTAAGAAGTGTCAGTCTTCTTGTACTTGAGTCGGCATTGTGCCTTTTGTATTAAATTTCCGATGCAATTTCTGTGTTTCATCGTCAGTAAGAAGGTCCAAGGGATACTGTAAACCTGAAGTCAAGCATCGGAATCTATAACTAGTGTCACAGGAATTGCTCAAAACATAGTCAGTACTTAGGTCGGCATTGTGCCTTTTGTATTTCATTCCGATGCAATTTCTGTGTTTCATCGTCAATAAGAAGATCCAAGGTATACAGTAAACCTGAAGTGAAGCATCGAAATCTATAACTAGTGTCACAGGAATGGTTCAAAACATAGTCAGAAAGAAGAGTCAGTCCTCCTGTACTGAAGTCGGCCTTGTGCCTTTTGTATTTAATTCCGATGCAACTTCTGTGTTTCATCGTTAATAAGAAGGTCCAAGGGATAAAGTAAACCTGAAGTGAAGCATCGGAATCTATAACTAGTGTCATAGGAATGGTTCAAAACATTGCTGTAAGAAGAGTCAGTATTCTTGTACTTGAGTTGGCATTGTGCCTTCTGTATTTGATTCCGATGCAATTTCTGTGTTTCATCGTCAATAAGAAATTCCAAGGCATACAGTAAACCTAAAGTGAAGCATCGGAATCGATAACTAGTGTCAATGGAATGGTTCAAAACATAGACAGTAAGAAGAGTCAGTCTTCTTGTACTTAAGTCGGCATTGTGCGTTTTGTATTTAATTCCAGTGCAATTTTGTGTTTCATCGTCACTAAGAAGGTCAGAGGGACACAGTGAACCTGGAGTGAAGCATCGGACTCTATAACTAATGTCACATGAATGGTACAAAACATAGTCAGTAAGAAGAGTCAGTCTTTTTGTTCTTAAGTCGGCCTTGTGCCTTTTGTATTTAATTCCGATGCAATTTCTGTGTTTCATCGTCAATAAGATGGTACAAGGGATACAGTTAACCTGGAGTGAAGAATCGGAATCTATAACTAGTGTCACAGGAATGGTTCAAAACATAGTCCGTAAGAAGAGTCGGTCTTCATGTACTTAAGTCAGCATTGTGCCTTTTGTATATAATTCCGGTGCAATTT
Source organism: Schistocerca americana (assembly GCF_021461395.2). Taxonomy (NCBI): domain Eukaryota; kingdom Metazoa; phylum Arthropoda; class Insecta; order Orthoptera; family Acrididae; genus Schistocerca; species Schistocerca americana. Next base: position 10,529,917 of record NC_060121.1, on the reverse strand, counting down.
CTGTGTTTCATCGTCAATAAGATGGTCCAAGGGATACAGTAAACCTGAAGTGAAGCATCGGAATCTATAACTAGTGTCACAGGAATGGTTCAAAACATAGACAGTAAGGAGAGTCAGTCTTCTTGTACTTAAGTCGGCATTGTACCTTTTGTATTTAATTCCGACGCAATTTCTGTGTTTCATCGTCAATAAGAAGGTCAGAGGGATACAGTAAACCTGAAGTGAAGCATCGGAATCAATAACTGGTGTCATAGGAATGGTTCAAGACATAGACAGTAAGAAGAGTCAGTCCTCTAGTACTTGAGCCAGCATTGTGCCTTTTGTATTAAATTCCGATGCAATTTCTGTGTTTCATCGTCAATAAGAAGGTCCAAGGGATACAGTAAACCTGAAGTCAAGCATCGGAATCTATAACTAGTGTCACAGGAATGGTTCAAATCATAGTCAGTACTTAGGTCGGCATTGTGCCTTTTGTATTTTATTCCGATGCAATTTCTGTGTTTCATCGTCAATAAGAAGGTCCAAGGGATACAGTAAACCTGAAGTGAAGCATAGGAATCTATAACTAGTGTCATAGGAATGGTTCAAAACATAGACAGTAAGAAATGTCAGTATTCTTGTACTTAAGTCGGCATTGTGCCTTTTGTATTTGATTCCGATGCAATTTCTGTGTTTCATCGTTAATACGAAATTCCAAGGGATACAGAAAACCTAAAGTGAAGCATCTGAATCGATAACTAGTGTCAATGGAATGGTTCAAAACATAGACAGTAAGAAGAGTCAGTCTTCTTGTACTTAAGTCGGCATTGTGCGTTTTGTATTTAATTCCAGTGCAATTTCTGTGTTTCATCGTCATTAAGGAGGTCAGAGGGACGCAGTGAACCTGGAGTGAAGCATCGGACTCTATAACTAATGTCACATGAATGGTACAAAACATAGTCAGTAAGAAGAGTCAGTCTTTTTGTTCTTAAGTCGGCCTTGTGCCTTTTGTATTTAATTCCGATGCAATTTCTGTGTTTCATCGTCAATAAGATGGTACAAGGGATACAGTTAACCTGGAGTGAAGAATCGGAATCTATAACTAGTGTCACAGGAATGGTTCAAAACATAGTCCGTAAGAAGAGTCGGTCTTCATGTACTTAAGTCAGCATTGTGCCTTTTGTATATAATTCCGGTGCAATTTCTGTGTTTCATCGTCAATAAGATGGTCCAAGGGATACAGTAAACCTGAAGTGAAGCATCGGAATCTATAACTAGTGTCACAGGAATGGTTCAAAACATAGACAGTAAGGAGAGTCAGTCTTCTTGTACTTAAGTCGGCATTGTGCCTTTTGTATTTCATTCCGGTCTACTTTCTGTGTTTCATCGTCAATAAGAAGGTCAGTGGAATACAGTAAACCTGAGGTGAAGCATCGGAATCTATAACTAGTGTCACAGGAATGGTTCAAAACATAGACAATAAGAAGATTCAGTCTTTTTGTACTTAAGTCAGCATTGTGCCTTTTGTATTTAATTCCGATGTAGTTTCTGTGTTTCATCGTCATTAAAAAGGTCCAAATGATACAGTAAACCTGAAGTGAAGCATCGGAATCTATAACTGGTGTCAATGGAATGGTTCAAAACATAGACAGTAAGAAGAGTCAGTCTTCTTGTACTTAATTCGGCATTGTGCCTTTTGTATTTAATTCCGATGCGATTTCTGTGTTTCATCGTCAATAAGATGGTACAAGGGATACAGTTAACCTGGAGTGAAGAATCGGAATCTATAACTAGTGTCACAGTAATGTTTCAAAACATAGTCAGTAAGAAGTGTCGGTCTTCATGTACTTAAGTCAGCATTGTGCCTTTTGTATATAATTCCGGTGCAATTTCTGTGTTTCATCGTCAATAAGAAGGTCCAAGGGATACAGTAAACCTGAAGTGAACCATCGGAATCTATAACTAGTGTCACAGGAATGGTTCAAAACATAGACAGTAAGGAGAGTCAGTCATCTTGTACTTTAGTCGGCATTGTGCCTTTTGAATTTCATTCCGATCTAATTTCTGTGTTTCATCGTCAATAAGAAGGTCAGTGGAATACAGTAAACCTGAGGTGAAGCATCGGAATCTATAACTAATGTCACAGGAATGGTTCAAAACATAGCTAGGAAGAAGAGTCAGTCTTCTTGTACTTGAGTCGGCATCTGCCATTTGTATTAAATTCCGATACAATTTCTGTGTTTCATCGTCAATAAGAAGGTCCTAGGGATACAGTAATCCTGAAGTCAAGCATCGGAATTTATAACTAGTGTCACAGGAATGGTTCAAAACATAGACAATTAGAAGATTCAGTCTTTTTGTACTTAAGTCAGCATTGTGCCTTTTGTATTTAATTCCGATGTAGTTTCTGTGTTTCATCGTCAATAAAAAGGTCCAAATGATACAGTTAACCTGGAGTGAAGAATCGGAATCTATAACTAGTGTCACAGGAATGGTTCAAAACATAGACAGTAAGGAGAGTCAGTTTTCTTGTACTTATGCGGCATTGTGCCTTTTGTATTTCATTCCGATCTAATTTCTGTGTTTCATCGTCAATAAGAAGGTCAGTGGAATACAGTAAACCTGAAGTGAAGCATCGGAATCTATAACTTGTGTCATAGGAATGGTTAAAAACATAGACAGTAAGAAGAGTCAGTCTTCTTTTTCTTGAGTCGGCATTGTGCCTTTTGTATTTGATTCCGATGCAATTTCTGTGTTTCATCGTCAATAAGATGGTCCAAGGGATACAGTAAACCTAAAGTGAAGCATCGGAATCGATAACTAGTGTCAATGGAATGGTTCAAAGCATAGACAGTAAGAAGAGTCAGTCTTCTTGTACTTAAGTCGGCATTGTGCGTTTTGTATTTTATTCCAGTGCAATTTCTGTGTTTCATCGTCATAAAGAAGGTCAGAGGGATACAGTAAACCTGAAGTGAAGCATCGGACTCTATAACTAATGTCACATGAATGGTCCAAAACATAGTCAGTAAGAAGAGTCAGTCTTGTTGTTCATAAGTCGGCCTTGTACCTTTTGTATTTATTTCCGATGCAATTTCTGTGTTTCATCGTCAATAAGAAGGTCAGAATGATACAGTAAACCTGAAGTGAAGCATCGGAATCAATAACTAGTGTCATAGGAATGGTTCAAGACATAGACAGTAAGAAGAGTCAGTCTTCTAGTACTTGAGCCGGCATTGTGCCTTTTGTATTAAATTCCGATGCATTTTCTGTGTTTCATCGTCAATAAGAAGGTCCAAGGGATACAGTAAACCTAAAGTCAAGCATCGGAATCTATAACTAGTGTCACAGGAATGGTTCAAAACATAGTCAGTACTTAGGTCGGCATTGTGCCTTTTGTATTTAATTCCGATGCGATTTCTGTGTTTCATCGTCAATAAGAAGGTCCAAGGTATACAGTAAACCTGAAGTGAAGCATCGAAATCTATAACAAGTGTCACAGGAATGGTCCAAAATATAGTCAGAAAGAAGAGTCAGTCTTCCTGTACTGAAGTCGGCATTGTGCCTTTTGTATTTAATTCCGATGCAACTTCTGTGTTTCATCGTTAATAAGAAGGTCCAAGGGATACAGTAAACCTGAAGAGAAGAATCGGAATCTATAACTAGTGTCAATGGAATGGTTCAAAACATAGACAGTAAGAAGAGTCAGTCTTCTTGTACTTAAGTCGGCATTGTGCGTTTTGTATTTAATTCCAGTGCAATTTCTGTGTTTCATCGTCATTAAGAAGGTCAGAGGGACACAGTGAACCTGGAGTGAAGCATCGGACTCTATAACTAATGTCACATGAATGGTACAAAACATAGTCAGTAAGAAGAGTCAGTCTTCTTATTCATAAGTCGGCCTTGTGCCTTTTGTATTTAATTCCGATGCAATTTCTGTGTTTCATCGTCAATAAGATGGTACAAGGGATACAGTTAACCTGGAGTGAAGAATCGGAATCTATAACTAGTGTCACAGTAATGGTTCAAAACATAGTCTGTAAGAAGAGTCGGTCTTCATGTACTTAAGTCAGCATTGTGCCTTTTGTATATAATTCCGGTGCAATTTCTGTGTTTCATCGTCAATAAGAAGGTCCAAGGGATACAGTAAACCTGAAGTGAACCATCGGAATCTATAACTAGTGTCACAGGAATGGTTCAAAACATAGACAGTAAGAAGAGTCAGTCTTCTTGTACTTTAGTCGGCATTGTGCCTTTTGAATTTCATTCCGATCTAATTTCTGTGTTTCATCGTCAATAAGAAGGTCAGTGGAATACAGTAAACCTGAGGTGAAGCATCGGAATCTATAACTAATGTCACAGGAATGGTTCAAAACATAGCTAGGAAGAAGAGTCAGTCTTCTTGTACTTGAGTCGGCATCTGCCTTTTGTATTAAATTCCGATGCAATTTCTGTGTTTCATCGTCAATAAGAAGGTCCTAGGGATACAGTAATCCTGAAGTCAAGCATCGGAATTTATAACTAGTGTCACAGGAATGGTTCAAAACATAGACAATAAGAAGATTCAGTCTTTTTGTACTTAAGTCAGCATTGTGCCTTTTGTATTTAATTCCGATGTAGTTACTGTGTTTCATCGTCAATAAAAAGGTCCAAATGATACAGTTAACCTGGAGTGAAGAATCGGAATCTATAACTAGTGTCACAGGAATGGTTCAAAACATAGACAGTAAGGAGAGTCAGTCTTCTTGTTCTTTAGTCGGCATTGTGCCTTTTGTATTTCATTCCGATCTAATTTCTGTGTTTCATCGCCAATAAGGTCAGTGGAATACAGTAAGCCCGAAGAGAAGCATCGGAATCTATAACTTGTGTCATAGGAATGGTTAAAAACATAGACAGTAAGAAGAGTCAGTCTTCTTTTTCTTGAGTCGGTATTGTGCCTTTTGTATTTAATTCCGATGCAACTTCTGTGTTTCATCGTTAATAGGAAGGTCCAAGAGATACAGTAAACCTGAAGTGAAGCATCGAAATCTATAACTAGTGTCAATGGAATGGTTCAAAACATAGACAGTAAGAAGAGTCAGTCTTCTTGTACTTAAGTCGGCATTGTGCGTTTTGTATTTTATTCCAGTGCAATTTCTGTGTTTCATCGTCGTAAAGAAGGTCAGAGGGATACAGTAAACCTGAAGTGAAGCATCGGACTCTATAACTAATTTCACATGAATGGTTCAAAACATAGTCAGTAAGAAGAGTCAGTCTTCTTGTTCATAAGTCGGCCTTGTGCCTTTTGTATTTATTTCCGATGCAATTTCTGTGTTTCATCGTCAATAAGAAGGTCCAAGGGATACAGTTAACCTGGAGTGAAGCATCGGAATCTATAACTAGTGTCACAGGAATGGTTCAAATAATAGTCAGTAAGAAGAGTCGGTCTTCATGTACATAAGTCAGCATTATGCCTTTTGTATATAATTCCGGTGCAATTTCTGTGTTTCATCGTCAATAAGAAGGTCCAAGGGAAACAGTAAACCTGAAGTGAAGCATCGGAATCTATAACTAGTGTCACAGGAATGGTTAAAACATAGTCAGTAAGAAGAGTCAGTCTTCTTGTCCTTAAGTCGGCATTGTGCCTTTTGTATTTTATTCCGATACAATATCTGTGTTTCATCGACAATAAGAAGATCCAAGGGATATAGTAAACCTGAAGTGAAGCATCGGAATCTATAACTAGTGTCACAGGAATGGTTCAAAGCATAGACAGTAAGGAGAGTCAGTCTTCTTGTACTTAAGTCGTCATTGTGCCCTTTGTATTTCATTCCGGTGCAATCTCTGTGTTTCATCGTCAATAAGAAGGTCAGAGGAATACAGTAAACCTGAACTGAAGCATCGGAATCTATAACTAGTGTCACAGAAATGGTTCAAATCATAGACAGGAAGAAGAGTCAGTCTTCTTGTACTTGAGTCGGCAATCTGCCTTTTGTATTAAATTCCGATGCAATTTCTGTGTTTCATCGTCAATAAGAAGGTCCTAGGGATACAGTAATCCTGAAGTCAAGCATCGGAATCTATAACTAGTGTCACAGGAATGGTTTAAAACATAGACAATAAGAAGATTCAGTCTTTTTGTTCTTAAGTCAGCATTGTGCCTTTTGTTATTAATTCCGATGTAGTTTCTGTGTTTCATCGTCAATAAAAAGGTCCAAATGATACAGTAAACCTGATGTGAAGCATCGGAATCTATAACTAGTGTCATAGGAATGGTTCAAAACATTGTCAGTAAGATGAGTCAGTCTTCATGTACTTAAGTCGCCATTGTGCCTTTTGTATTTAATTCCAGTGCAATTTCTGTGTTTCATCGTCAATAAGAAGGTCGGAGGGATACAGTAAAACCTGAAGTGAAGCATCGGAATCAATAACAAGTGTCATAGGAATGGTTCAAAATATAGACAGTTAGAAGAGTCAGTCTTCTTGTACTTGAGTCGGCATTGTGCCTTTTGTATTAAATTCCGATGCATTTTCTGTGTTTCATCGTCAATAAGAAGGTCCAAGGGATACAGTAAACCTGAAGTCAAGCATCGGAATCTATAACTAGTGTCACAGGAATGGTTCAAAACATAGTCAGTACTTAAGTCGGCATTGTGCCTTTTGTATTTCTTTGCGATGCAATTTCTGTGTTTCATCGTCAATAAGTAGGTCCAAGGGATACAGTAAACCTGAAGTGAAGCATCGGAATCTATAACTAGTGTCACAGGAATGGTTCAAAACATAGTCAGTAAGATGAGTCAGTCTTCATGTACTTAAGTCGCCATTGTGCCTTTTGTATTTAATTCCGACGCAATTTCTGTGTTTCATCGTCAATAAGAAGGTCAGAGGGATACAGTAAACCTGAAGAGAAGCATCGGAATCAATAACTAGTGTCATAGGAATGGTTCAAGACATAGACAGTAAGAAGAGTCAGTCTTCTAGTACTTGGGCCGTCATTGTGCCTTTTGTATTAAACTCCGATGCAATTTCTGTGTTTCATCGTCAATAAGAAGGTCCAAGGGATACAGTAAACCTGAAGTCAAGCATCGGAATCTATAACTAGTGTCACAGGAATGGTTCAAAACATAGACAGTAAGTAGATACAGACTTGTTGTACTTAAGTCGGCATTGTTTCTTTTGTATTTAGTTCCGATACAATTTCTGTGTTTCATCGACAATAAGAAGGTCCAAGGGATACAGTAAACCTGAAGTGAAGCATCGGAATCTATAACTAGTGTCACAGGAATGGTTCAAAACATAGACAGTAAGGAGAGTCAGTCTTCTTGTACTTAAGCCGGCATTGTGCCTTTTGTATTTCATTCCGGTCTAATTTCTGTGTTTCATCGTCAATAAGAAGGTCAGAGGAATACAGTAAACCTGAAGTGAAGCATCGGAATCTATAACTAATGTCACAGGAATGGTTCAAAACATAGACAGGAAGAAGAGTCAGTCTTCTTGTACTTATGTCGGCATTCTGCCTTTTCTATTAAATTCCGATGCAATTTCTGTGTTTCATCGTCAATAAGAAGGTCCTATGGATACAGTAATCCTGAAGTCAAGCATCGGAATCTATAACTAGTGTCACAGGAATGGTTCAAAACATAGGCAGTACTTAGGTCGGAATTGTGCCTTTTGTATTTCATTCCGATGCAATTTCTGTGTTTCATCATCAATAAGAAGGTCCAAGGTATACAGTAAACCTGAACTGAAGCATCGAAATCTATAACTAGTGTCACAGGAATGGTTCAAAACATAGTCAGAAAGAAGAGTCAGTCTTCCTGTACTGAAGTCGGCATTGTGCCTGTTGTATTTAATTCCGATGCAACTTCTGTGTTTCATCGTTAATAAGAAGGTCCAAGGGATAAAGTAAACCTGAAGTGAAGCATCGGAATCTATAACTAGTGTCATAGGAATGGTTCAAAACATTGCTGTAAGAAGAGTCAGTATTCTTGTACTTGAGTTGGCATTGTGCCTTTTGTATTTGATTCCGATGCAATTTCTGTGTTTCATCGTCAATAAGAAATTCCAAGGCATACAGTAAACCTAAAGTGAAGCATCAGAATCGATGACTAGTGTCAATGGAATGGTTCAAAACATAGACAGTAAGAAGAGTCAGTCTTCTTGTACTTAAGTCGGCATTGTGCGTTTTGTATTTAATTCCAGTGCAATTTCTGTGTTTCATCGTCACTAAGAAGGTCAGAGGGACACAGTGAACCTGGAGTGAAGCATCGGACTCTATAACTAATGTCACATGAATGGTACAAAACATAGTCAGTAAGAAGAGTCAGTCTTCTTGTTCTTAAGTCGGCCTTGTGCCTTTTGTATTTCATTCCGATGCAATTTCTGTGTTTCATCGTCAATAAGAAGGGCCAAGGGATACAGTATACCTGAACTGAAGCATCGGAATCTGTAACTAGTGTCACAGGAATGGTTCAAAATATAGTCAGTAAGATGAGTCACTCTTCATGTACTTAAGTCGCCATTGTGCCTTTTGTATTTAATTCCGACGCAATTTCTGTGTTTCATCGACAATAAGAGGGTCAGAGGGATACGGTAAACCTGAAGAGAAGCATCGGAATCAATAACTAGTGTCATAGGAATGGTTCAAGACATAGACAGTAAGAAGAGTCAGTCTTCTAGTACTTGCGCCGTCATTGTGCCTTTTGTATTAAACTCCGATGCAATTTCTGTGTTTCCTCGTCAATAAGAAGGTCCAAGGGATACAGTAAACCTGAAGTCAAGCATCGGAATCTATAACTAGTGTCACAGGAATGGTTCAAAACATAGACAGTAAGTAGATACAGACTTGTTGTACTTAAGTCGGCATTGTTTCTTTTGTATTTAGTTCCGATACAATTTCTGTGTTTCATCGACAATAAGAAGGTCCAAAGGATACAGTAAACCTGAAGTGAAGCATCGGAATCTATAACTAGTGTCACAGGAATGGTTCAAAACATAGACAGTAAGGAGAGTCAGTCTTCTTGTACTTAAGCCGGCATTGTGCCTTTTGTATTTCATTCCGGTCTAATTTCTGTGTTTCATCGTCAATAAGAAGGTCAGAGGAATAAAGTAAACCTGAAGTGAAGCATCGGAATCTATAACTAATGTCACAGGAATGGTTCAAAACATAGACAGGAAGAAGAGTCAGTCTTCTTGTACTTATGTCGGCATTCTGCCTTTTCTATTAAATTCCGATGCAATTTCTGTGTTTCATCGTCAATAAGAAGGTCCTATGGATACAGTAATCCTGAAGTCAAGCATCGGAATCTATAACTAGTGTCACAGGAATGGTTCAAAACATAGGCAGTACTTAGGTCGGAATTGTGCCTTTTGTATTTCATTCCGATGCAATTTCTGTGTTTCATCGTCAATAAGAAATTCCAAGGCATACAGTAAACCTAAAGTGAAGCATCAGAATCGATGACTAGTGTCAATGGAATGGTTCAAAACATAGACAGTAAGAAGAGTCAGTCTTCTTGTACTTAAGTCGGCATTGTGCGTTTTGTATTTAATTCCAGTGCAATTTCTGTGTTTCATCGTCACTAAGAAGGTCTGAGGGACACAGTGAACCTGGAGTGAAGCATCGGACTCTATAACTAATGTCACATGAATGGTACAAAACATAGTCAGTAAGAAGAGTCAGTCTTCTTGTTCTTAAGTCGGCCTTGTGCCTTTTGTATTTCATTCCGATGCAATTTCTGTGTTTCATCGTCAATAAGAAGGGCCAAGGGATACAGTATACCTGAACTGAAGCATCGGAATCTGTAACTAGTGTCACAGGAATGATTCAAAATATAGTCAGTGAGATGTGTCAGTCTCATGTACTTAAGTCGCCATTGTGCCTTTTGTATTTAATTCCGACGCAATTTCTTTGTTTCATCGTCAATAAGAAGGTCAGAGGGATACAGTAAACCTGAAGTGAAGCATCGGAATCAATAACTAGTGTCATAGGAATGGTTCAAGACATAGACAGTAAGAAGAGTCTGTCTTCTAGTACTTGAGCCAGCATTGTGCCTTTTGTATTAAATTCCGATGCAATTTCTGTGTTTCATCGTCAATTAGAAGGTCCAAGGGATACAGTAAACCTGAAGTCAAGCATCGGAATCTATAACTAGTGTCACAGGAATGGTTCAAAACATAGTCAGTACTTAAGTCGGCATTGTGCTTTTTGTATTTTATTCCGATGCAATTTCTGTGTTTCATCGTCAATAAGAAGGTCCAAGGTATACAGTAAAGCTGAAGTGAAGGATCGAAATCTATAACTAGTGTCACTGGAATGGTTCAAAACATAGTCAGAAAGAAGAGTCAGTCTTCCTGTACTGAAGTAGGCATTGTGCCTTTGTTTTTAATTCCGATGCAACTTCTGTGTTTCATCGTTAATAAGAAGGTCCAAGGGATACAGTAAACCTGAAGTGAAGCATAGGAATCTATAACTAGTGTCATAGGAATGGTTCAAAACATAGACAGTAAGAAAAGTCTGTCTTCTTGTACTTAAGTCGGCATTGTGTGTTTTGTATTTAATTCCAGTGCAATTTCTGTGTTTCATCGTCATTAAGAAGGTCAGAGGAACACAGTGAACCTGGAGTGAACCATCGGACTCTATAACTAATGTCACATGAATGGTACAAAACATAGTCAGTAAGAAGAGTCAGTCTTCTTGTTCATATGTCGGCCTAGTGCCTTTTGTATTTAATTCCGATGCAATTTCTGTGTTTCATCGTCAATAAGATGGGACAAGGGATACAGTTAACCTGTAGTGGAGAATCGGAATCTATAACTAGTGTCACAGGAATGGTTCAAAACATAGTCCGTAAGAAGAGTCGGTCTTCATGTACTTAAGTCAGCATTGTGCCTTTTGTATTTAATTCCGATGTAGTTTCTGTGTTTCATCGTCAATAAAAAGGTCCAAATGATCCAGTAAACCTGAAGTGAAGCATCGGAATCTATAACTGGTGTAAATGGAATGGTTCAAAACATAGACAGTAAGAAGAGTCAGTCTTCTTGTACTTAAGTCGGCATTGCGCCTTTTGTATTTAATTCCGATGCAACTTCCGTGTTTCATCGTTAATAAGAAGGTCCAAGAGATACAGTAAACCTGAAGTGAAGCATCGGAATCTATAACTAGTGTCATAGGAATGGTTCAAAACATAGACAGTAAGAAGAGTCAGTATTCTTGTACTTGAGTCGGCATTGTGCCTTTTGTATTTGATTCCGATGCAATTTCTGTGTTTCATCGTCAATAAGAAGGTCCAAGGGATACGGTAAACCCAAAGTGAAGCATCGGAATCGATAACTAGTGTCAATGGAATGGTTCAAAGCATAGACAGTAAGAAGAGTCAGTCTTCTTGTACTTAAGTCGTCATTGTGCGTTTTGTATTTTATTCCAGTGCAATTTCTGTGTTTCATCGTCATTAAGAAGGTCAGAGGGATACAGTATACCTGAACTGAAGCATCGGAATCTATAACTAGTGTCATTGGAATGGTTCAAACATAGTCAGTGAGATGAGTCAGTCTCATGTACTTAAGTCGCCATTGTGCCATTTGTATTTAATTCCGACGCAATTTCTGTGTTTCATCGTCAATAAGAAGGTCAGAGGGATACAGTAAACCTGAAGTGAAGCATCGGAATCAATAACTAGTGTCATAGGAATGGTTCAAGACATAGTCAGTACTTAGGTCGGCATTGTGCCTATTGTATTTAATTCCGATGCAATTTCTGTGTTTCATCGTCAATAAGATGGTCCAAGGTATACAGTAAACCTGAAGTGAAGCATCAAAATCTATAACTAGTGTCACAGGAATGGTCCAAAATATAGTCAGAAAGAAGAGTCAGTCTTCCTGTACTGAAGTCGGCATTGTGCCTTTTGTATTTAATTCCGATGCAACTTCTGTGTTTCATCGTTAAGAAGAAGGTCCAAGGGATACAGTAAACCTGAAGAGAAGCATCGGAATCTATAACTAGTGTCAATGGAATGGTTCAAAACATAGACAGTAAGAAGAGTCAGTCTTCTTGTACTTAAGTCGGCATTGTGCGTTTTGTATTTAATTCCAGTGCAATTTCTGTGCTTCATTGTCATTAAGAAGGTCAGAGGGACACAGTGAACCTGGAGTGAAGCATCGGACTCTATAACTAATGTCACATGAATTGTACAAAACATAGTCAGTAAGAAGAGTCAATCTTCTTGTTCCTAAGTCGGCCTTGTGCCTTTTGTATTTAATTCCGATGCAATTTCTGTGTTTCATCGTCAATAAGATGGTACAAGGGATACAGTTAACCTGGAGTGAAGAATCGGAATCTATAACTAGTGTCACAGGAATGGTTCAAAACATAGTCAGTAAGAAGAGTCGGTCTTCTTGTACTTAAGTCAGCATTGTGCCTTTTGTATATAATTCCGGTGCAATTTCTGTGTTTCATCGTTAATAAGAAGGTCCAAGGGATACAGTAAACCTGAAGTGAAGCATCTCAATCTATAACTAGTGTCACAGGAATGGTTCAAAGCATAGACAGTAAGGAGAGTCAGTCTTCTTGTACTTTAGTCGGCATTGTGCCTTTTGAATTTCATTCCGATCTAATTTCTGTGTTTCATCGTCAATAAGAAGGTCAGTGGAATATAGTAAACCTGAGGTGAAGCAACGGAATCTATAACTAATGTCACAGGAATGGTTCAAAACATAGCTAGGAAGAAGAGTCAGTCTTCTTGTACTTGAGTCGGCATCTGCCTTTTGTATTAAATTCCGATGCAATTTCTGTGTTTCATCGTCAATAAGAAGGTCCTAGGGATACAGTAATCCTGAAGTCAAGCATCGGAATTTATAAATAGTGTCACAGGAATGGTTGAAAACATAGACAATAAGAAGATTCAGTCTTTTTGTACTTAAGTCAGCATTGTGCCTTTTGTATTTAATTCCGATGTAGTTTCTGTGTTTCATCGTCGATAAAAAGGTCCAAATGATACAGTTAACCTGGAGTGAAGAATCGGAATCTATAACGAGTGTCACAGGAATGGTTCAAAACATAGACAGTAAGGAGAGTCAGTCTTCTTGTACTTTAGTCGGCATTTTGCCTTTTGTATTTCATTCCGATCTAATTTCTGTGTTTCATCGTCAATAAGAAGGTCAGTGGAATACAGTAAAACTGAAGTGAAGCATCGGAATCTATAACTTGTGTCATAGGAATGGTTAAAAACATAGACAGTAAGAAGAGTCAGTCTTCTTTTTCTTGAGTCGGTATTGTGCCTTTTGTATTTAATTCCGATGCATTTTCTGTGTTTCATCATTAATAAGAAGGTCCAAGAGATACAGTAAACCTGAAGTGAAGCATCGGAATCTATAACTAGTGTCATAGGAATGGTTCAAAACATAGACAGTAAGAAGAGTCAGTATTCGTGTACTTGAGTCAGCATTGTGCCTTTTGTATTTGATTCCGATGCAATTTCTGTGTTTCATCGTCAATAAGTTGGTCCAAGGGATACAGTAAACCTAAAGTGAAGCATCGGAATCGATAACTAGTGTCAATGGAAGGGTTCAAAGCATAGACAGTAAGAAGAGTCAGTCTTCTTGTACTTAAGTCGGCTTTGTGCGTTTTGTATTTTATTCCAGTGCAATTTCTGTGTTTCATCGTCATTAAGAAGGTCAGAGGGATACAGTAAACCTGAAGTGAAGCATCGGACCCTATAACTAATGTCACATGAATGGTTCAAAACATAGTCAGTAAGAAGAATCAGTCTTCTTGTTCATAAGTCGGCCTTGTGCCTTTTGTATTTATTTCCGATGCAATTTCTGTGTTTCATCGTCAATAAGAAGGTCCAAGGGATACAGTTAACCTGGAGTAAAGCATCGGAATCTATAACTAGTGTCACAGGAATGGTTCAAATCATAGTCAGTAAGAAGAGTCAGTCTTCTTGTCCTTAAGTCGGCATTGTGCCTTTTGTATTTAATTCCGATACAATTTCTGTGTTTCATCGACAATAAGAAGGTCCAAGGGATATAGTAAACCTGAAGTGAAGCATCGGAATCTATAACTAGTGTCACAGGAATGGTTCAAAGCATAGACAGTAAGGAGAGTCAGTCTTCATGTACTTAAGTCGGCATTGTGCCTTTTGTATTTCATTCCGGTGCAATCTCTGTGTTTCATCGTCAATAAGAAGGTCAGAGGAATACAGTAAACCTGAACTGCAGCATCGGAATCTATAACTAGTGTCACAGGAATGGTTCAAATCATAGACAGGAAGAAGAGTCAGTCTTCTTGTACTTGAGTCGGCATTCTACCTTTTGTATTAAATTCCGATGAAATTTCTGTGTTTCATCGTCAATAAGAAGGTCCTAGGGATACAGTAATCCTGAAGTCAAGCATCGGAATCTATAACTAGTGTCACAGGAATGGTTCAAACATAGACAGTAAGTAGATACAGACTTGTTGTACTTAAGTCGGCATTGTTTCTTTTGTATTTAGTTCCGATACAATTTCTGTGTTTCATCGACAATAAGAAGGTCCAAGGGATACAGTAAACCTGAAGTGAAGCATCGGAATCTATAACTAGTGTCACAGGAATGGTTCAAAACATAGACAGTACGGAGAGTCAGTATTCTTGTACTTGAGTCGGCATTGTGCCTTTTGTATTAAATTCCGATGCATTTTCTGTGTTTCATCGTCAATAAGAAGGTCCAAGGGATACAGTAAACCTGAAGTAAAGCATCGGAATCTATAACTAGTGTCACAGGAATGATTCAAAACATAGTCAGTACTTAAGTCGGCATTGTGCCTTTTGTATTTCATTGCGATGCAATTTCTGTGTTTCATCGACTATAAGAAGGTCCAAGGGATACAGTAAACTTGAAGTGAAGCATCGGAATCTATAACTAGTGTCACAGGAATGGTTCAAAACATAGACAGTAAGGAGAGTCAGTCTTCTTGTACTTAAGTCGGCATTGTGCCTTTTGTATTTCATTCTGGTGCAATTTCTGTGTTTCATCGTCAATAAGAAGGACAGAGGAATACAGTAAACCTGAAGTGAAGCATCGGAATCTATAGCTAGTGTCACAGGAGTGGTTCAAAACATTGACAGGAAGAAGAGTCAGTCTTCTTGTACTTGAGTCGGCATTCTGCCTTTTGTATTAAATTCCGATGCAATTTCTGTGTTTCATCGTCAATAAGAAGGTCCTAGGGATACAGTAATCCTGAAGTCAAGCATCGGAATCTATAACTAGTGTCACAGAATGGTTCAAAACATAGACAGTAAATAGATACAGACTTGTTGTACTTAAGTCGGCATTGTTTCTTTTGTATTTAGTTCCGATACAATTTCTGTGTTTCATCGACAATAAGAAGGTCCAAGGGATACAGTAAACCTGAAGTGAAGCATCGGAATCTATAACTAGTGTCACAGGAATGGTTCAAAACATAGACAGTAAGGAGAGTCAGTCTACTTGTACTTAAGCCAGCATTGTGCCTTTTGTATTTCATTCCGGTCTAATTTCTGTGTTTCATCGTCAATAAGAAGGTCAGAGGAATACAGTAAACTTGAAGTGAAGCATCGGAATCTATAATTAGTGTCACAGGAATGGTTCAAATCATAGTAAGAAGAGTCAGTCTTCTTGTCCTTAAGTCGGCATTGTGCCTTTTGTATTAAATTCCGATGCAATTTCTGTGTTTCATCGTCAATAAGAAGGTCCTATGGATACAGTAATCCTGAAGTCAAGCATCGGAATCTATAACTAATGTCACAGGAATGGTTCAAAACATAGACAATAAGAAGATTTAGTCTTTTTGTACTTAAGTCAGCATTGTGCCTTTTGTATTTAATTCCGATGTAGTTTCTGTGTTTCTTCGTCAATAAAAAGGTCCAAATGATACAGTAAACCTGAAGTGAAGCATCGGAATCTATAACTGGTGTCAATGGAATGGTTCAAAACATAGACAGTAAGAAGAGTCAGTCTTCTTGTACTTAAGTCGGCATTGTGCCTTTTGTATTTAATTCCGGTGCAATTTCTGTGTTTCATCGTCAATAAGAAGGTCGGAGCGATACAGTAAACCTGAAGTGAAGCATCGGAATCTATAACTAGTGTCATACGAATGGTTAAAAACATAGACATTAAGAAGAGTAAGTCTTCTTGTTCTTGAGTCGGCATTGTGCTTTTTGTATTTAATCCCGATGCAACTTCTGTGTTTCATCGTTAATAAGAAGGTCCAAGGGATACAGTAAAAATGAAGTGAAGCATCGGAATCTATAACTAGTGTCATAGGAATGGTTCAAAACATAGACAGTAAGAAGAGTCAGTATTCTAGTGGTTGAGTCGGCATTGTGCCTTTTGTATTTGATTCCGATGCAATTTCTGTGTTTCATCGTCAATAAGAAGGTCCAAGGGATACAGTAAACTTAAAGTGAAGCATCGGAATCGATAACTAGTGTCAATGGAATGGTTCAAAGCATAGACAGTAAGAAGAGTCAGTCTTTTTGTACATAAGTCGGCATTGTGCGTTTTGTATTTTATTCCAGTGCAATTTCTATGTTTCATCGTCATTAAGAAGGTCAGAGGGATACAGTAAACCTGAAGTGAAGCATCGGACTCTATAACTAATGTCACATGAATGGTTCAAAACATTGTCAGTAAGAAGAGTCAGTCTTCTTGTCCTTAAGTCGGCATTGTGCCTTTTGTATTTAATTCCGATGCAATTTATGTGTTTCATCGTCAATAAGAAGGTCCTAGGGATACAGTAATCCTGAAGTCAAGCATCGGAATCTATAACTAGTGTCACAGGAATGGTTCAAAACATAGATAATAAGCAGGTTCAGTCTTTTTGTACTTAAGTCAGCATTGTGCCTTTTGTATTTAATTCCGACGCAATTTCTGTGTTTCATCGTCAATAAGAAGGTCAGAGGGATACAGTAAACCTGAAGTGAAGCATCGGAATCAATAACTAGTGTCATAGGAATGGTTCAAGACATAGACAGTAAGAAGAGTCAGTCTTCTAGTACTTGAGCCGGCATGGTGCCTTTTGTATTAAATTCCGATGCAATTTCTGTGTTTCATCGTCAATAAGAAGGTCCAAGGGATACAGTAAACCTGAAGTCAAGCATCGGAATCTATAACAAGTGTCACAGGAATGGTTCAAATCATAGTCAGTTCTTAGGTCGGCATTGTGCCTTTTGTACTTCATTCCGATGCAATTTGTGTGTTTCATCGTCAATAAGAAGGTCCAAGGTATACAGTAAACCTAAAGTGAGGCATCGAAATCTATAACTAGTGTCACAGGAATGGTTCAAAACATAGTCAGAAAGAAGAGTCAGTCTTCCTGTACTGAAGTCGGCATTGTGCCCTTTGTATTTAAATCCGATGCAACTTCTGTGTTTCATCGCTAATAAGAAGGTCCAAGGGATACAGTAAACCTGAAGTGAAGCATAGGAATCTATAACTAGTGTCATAGGAATGGTTCAAAACATAGACAGTAAGAAGAGTCAGTATTCTTGTACTTGAGTCGGCATTGTGCCTTTTGTATTTGATTCCGACGCAATTTCTGTGTTTCATCGTCAATAAGAAATTCCAAGGGATACAGTAAACCTAAAGTGAAGCATCGGAATCGATAACTAGGGTCAATGGAATGGTTCAAAACATTGACAGTAAGAAGAGTCAGTCTTCTTGTACTTAAGTCGGCATTGTGCGTTTTGCTTTTAATACCAGTGCAATTTCTGTGTTTCATCGTCATTAAGAAGGTCAGAGGGACACAGTGAACCTGGAGCGAAATATCGGACTCTATAACTAATGTCACATGAATGGTACAAAACATAGTCAGTAAGAAGAGTCAGTCTTCTTGTTCTTAAGTCGGCCTTGTGCCTTTTGTATTTAATTCCGATGCAATTTCTGTGTTTCATCGTCAATAAGATGGTACAAGGGATACAGTTAACCTGGAGTGAAGAATCTATAACTAGTGTCACAATAATGGTTCAAAACATAGTCAGTAAGAAGAGTCGGTCTTCATGTACTTAAGTCAATATTGTGCCTTTTGTATATAATTACGGTGCAATTTCTGTGTTTCATCGTCAATAAGACGGTCCAAGGGAGACAGTAAACCTGAAGTGAAGCATCGGAATCTATAACTAGTGTCAGAGGAATGGTTAAAGACATAGTCAGTAAGAAGAGTCAGTCTTCTTGTCCTTAAGTCGGCGTTGTGCCGTTTGTATTTAATTCCGATGCAATTTCTGTGTTTCATCGTCAATAAGAAGGTCCAAGGGATACAGTAAACCTGGAGTGAAGCATAGGAATCTATAACTAGTGTCATACTAATGGTTCAAACATAGACAGTAAGAAGAGACAGTATTCTTGTAGTTGAGTTGGCATTGTGCCTTTTGTATTTGATTCCGATGCAATTTCTGTGTTTCATCGTCAATAAGAAGGTCCAAGGGATACAGTAAACCTGAAGTGAAGCATCGGAATCTATAACTAGTGTCGTACTAATGGTTCAAACATAGACAGTAAGAAGAGACAGTATTCTTGTAGTTGAGTTGGCATTGTGCCTTTTGTATTTGATTCCGATGCAATTTCTGTGTTTCATCGTCAATAAGAAGGTCCATGGGATACAGTAAACCTAAAGTGTAGCATCGGAATCGATAACTATTGTCAATGAAATGGTTCAAAACATAGACAGTAAGAAGAGTCACTCTTCTTGTACTTAAGTCGGCATTGTGCGTTTTGTATTTTATTCCAGTGCAATTTCTGTGTTTCATCGTCATTAAGAAGGTCAGAGGGATACAGTAAACCTGAAGTGAAGCATCGGACTCTATAACTAATGTGACATAAACGGTTCAAAACATAGTCAGTAAGAAGAGTCGGTCTTCATGTACTTAAGTCAGCATTGTGCCTTTTGTATATAATTCAGGTGCAATTTCTGTGTTTCATCGTCAATAAGAAGGTCCAAGGGAAACAGTAAACCTGAATTGAAGCATCGGAATCTATAACTAGTGTCACAGGAATGGTTAAAAACATAGTCAGTAAGAAGAGTCAGTCTTCTTGTCCTTAAGTCGGCATTGTGCCTTTTGTATTTAATTCCGATGCAATTTCTGTGTTTCATCGTCAATAAGAAGGTCCAAGGGATACAGTAAACCTGGAGTGAAGCATCGGAATCTATAACTAGTGTCACAGGAATGGTTCAAAACATAGACAGTAAGCAGATACAGACTTGTTGTACTTAAGCCGGCATTGTTTCTTTTGTATTTAGTTCCGATACAATTTCTGTGTTTCATCGACAATAAGAAGGTCTAAAGGTACATTAAACTTGAAGTGAAGCATCGGAATCTATAACTAGTGTCACAGGAATGGTTCAAAACATAGACAGTAAGGAGAGTCAGTCTTCTTGTACTTAAGTCGGCATTGTGCCTTTTGTATTTCATTCCGGTGCAATTTCTGTGTTTCATCGTCAATAAGAAGGACAGAGGAATACAGTAAACCTGAAGTGAAGCATCGGAATCTATAACTAGTGTCACAGGAATGGTTCAAAACATTGACAGGAAGAAGAGTCAGTCTTCTTGTACTTGAGTCGGCATTCTGCCTTTTGTATACAATTCCGGTGCAATTTCTGTGTTTCATCGTCAATAAGAAGGTCTAAGGGAAATAATAAACCTGAAGTGAAGCATCGGAATCTATAACTAGTGTCACAGGAATGGTTCAAAACATAGTCAGTAAGAAGAGTCGGTCTTCATGTACTTAAGTCAGCATTGTGCCTTTTGTATATAATTCCGGTGCAATTTCTGTGTTTCATCGTCAATAAGAAGGTCTAAGGGAAATAGTAAACCTGAAGTGAAGCATCGGAATCTATAACTAGTGTCACAGGAATGGTTAAAATTGTGCCTTTTGTATTTAATTCCGATGCAATTTCTGTGTTTCATCGTCAATAAGAAGGTCCAAGGGATACAGTAAACCTGGAGTGAAGCATCGGAATCTATAACTAGTGTCACAGGAATGGTTCGAAACATAGACAGTAAGCAGATACAGACTTGTTGTACTTAAGCCGGCATTGTTTCTTTTGTATTTAGTTCCGATACAATTTCTGTGTTTCATCGACAATAAGAAGGTCCAAGGGATACAGTAAACTTGAAGTGAAGCATCGGAATCTATAACTAGTTTCACAGGAATGGTTCAAAACATAGACAGTAAGGAGAGTCAGTCTTCTTGTACTTAAGTCGGCATTGTGCGTTTTGTATTTCATTCCGGTGCAATTTCTGTGTTTCATCGTCAATAAGAAGGACAGAGGAATACAGTAAACCTGAAGTGAAGCATCGGAATCTATAACTAGTGTCACAGGAATGGTTCAAAACATAGACAGAAAGTAGAGTCAGTCTTCTTGTACTTGAGTCGGCATTCTGCCTTTTGTATTAAATTCCGATGCAATTTCTGTGTTTCATCGTCAATGAGAAGGTCCTAGGGATACAGTAATCCTGAAGTCAAGCATCGGAATCTCTAACTAGTGTCACAGGAATGGTTCAAAACATAGACAATAAGAAGGTTCAGTCTTCATGTACTTAAGTCGCCATTGTGCCTTTTTTTATTTAATTCCAATGCAATTTCTGTGTTTCATCGTCAATAAGAAGGTCAGAGGGATACAGTAAAACCTGAAGTGAAGCATCGGAATCAATAACTAGTGTCATAGCAATGGTTCAAAACATAGACGGTCAGAAGAGTCAGTCTTCTTGTACTTGAGTCGGCATTGTGCCTGTTGTATTTCATTCCGATGCAATTTCTGTGTTTCATCGTCAATAAGAAGGCCCAAGGGATACAGTAAACCTGATCTAAAGCATCGGAATCTATAACTAGTGTCACAGGAATGGTTCAAAACATAGTCAGTAAGATGAGTCAGTCTTCATGTACTTAAGTCGCCATTGTGCCTTTTGTATTTAATTCCGACGCAATTTCTGTGTTTCATCGTCAATAAGAAGGTCCAAGGGATACAGTAAACCTGGAGTGAAGCATCGGAATCTATAACTAGTGTCACAGGAATGGTTCAAAACATAGACAGTAAGCAGATACAGACTTGTTGTACTTAAGCCGGCATTGTTTCTTTTGTATTTAGTTCCGATACAATTTCTGTGTTTCATCGACAATAAGAAGGTCTAAAGGTACATTAAACTTGAAGTGAAGCATCGGAATCTATAACTAGTGTCACAGGAATGGTTCAAAACATAGACAGTAAGGAGAGTCAGTCTTCTTGTACTTAAGTCGGCATTGTGCCTTTTGTATTTCATTCCGGTGCAATTTCTGTGTTTCATCGTCAATAAGAAGGACAGAGGAATACAGTAAACCTGAAGTGAAGCATCGGAATCTATAACTAGTGTCACAGGAATGGTTCAAAACATTGACAGGAAGAAGAGTCAGTCTTCTTGTACTTGAGTCGGCATTCTGCCTTTTGTATACAATTCCGGTGCAATTTCTGTGTTTCATCGTCAATAAGAAGGTCTAAGGGAAATAATAAACCTGAAGTGAAGCATCGGAATCTATAACTAGTGTCACAGGAATGGTTCAAAACATAGTCAGTAAGAAGAGTCGGTCTTCATGTACTTAAGTCAGCATTGTGCCTTTTGTATATAATTCCGGTGCAATTTCTGTGTTTCATCGTCAATAAGAAGGTCTAAGGGAAATAGAAAACCTGAAGTGAAGCATCGGAATCTATAACTAGTGTCACAGGAATGGTTAAAATTGTGCCTTTTGTATTTAATTCCGATGCAATTTCTGTGTTTCATCGTCAATAAGAAGGTCCAAGGGATACAGTAAACCTGGAGTGAAGCATCGGAATCTATAACTAGTGTCACAGGAATGGTTCGAAACATAGACAGTAAGCAGATACAGACTTGTTGTACTTAAGCCGGCATTGTTTCTTTTGTATTTAGTTCCGATACAATTTCTGTGTTTCATCGACAATAAGAAGGTCCAAGGGATACAGTAAACTTGAAGTGAAGCATCGGAATCTATAACTAGTTTCACAGGAATGGTTCAAAACATAGACAGTAAGGAGAGTCAGTCTTCTTGTACTTAAGTCGGCATTGTGCGTTTTGTATTTCATTCCGGTGCAATTTCTGTGTTTCATCGTCAATAAGAAGGACAGAGGAATACAGTAAACCTGAAGTGAAGCATCGGAATCTATAACTAGTGTCACAGGAATGGTTCAAAACATAGACAGAAAGTAGAGTCAGTCTTCTTGTACTTGAGTCGGCATTCTGCCTTTTGTATTAAATTCCGATGCAATTTCTGTGTTTCATCGTCAATGAGAAGGTCCTAGGGATACAGTAATCCTGAAGTCAAGCATCGGAATCTCTAACTAGTGTCACAGGAATGGTTCAAAACATAGACAATAAGAAGGTTCAGTCTTCATGTACTTAAGTCGCCATTGTGCCTTTTTTTATTTAATTCCAATGCAATTTCTGTGTTTCATCGTCAATAAGAAGGTCAGAGGGATACAGTAAAACCTGAAGTGAAGCATCGGAATCAATAACTAGTGCCATAGCAATGGTTCAAAACATAGACGGTCAGAAGAGTCAGTCTTCTTGTACTTGAGTCGGCATTGTGCCTGTTGTATTTCATTCCGATGCAATTTCTGTGTTTCATCGTCAATAAGAAGGCCCAAGGGATACAGTAAACCTGATCTAAAGCATCGGAATCTATAACTAGTGTCACAGGAATGGTTCAAAACATAGTCAGTAAGATGAGTCAGTCTTCATGTACTTAAGTCGCCATTGTGCCTTTTGTATTTAATTCCGACGCAATTTCTGTGTTTCATCGTCAATAAGAAGGTCAGAGGGATACAGTAAACCTGAAGTGAAGCATCGGAATCAATAACTAGTGTCATAGGAATGGTTCAAGACATAGACAGTAAGAAGAGTCAGTCTTCTAGTACTTGAGCCGGCATTGTGCCTTTTGTATTAAATTCCGATGCAATTTCTGTGTTTCATCGTCAATAAGAAGGTCCCAGGGATACAGTAAACCTGAAGTCAAGCATCGGAATCTATAACTAGTGTCACAGGAATGGTTCAAAACATAGTCAGTACTTAGGTCGGCATTGTGCCTTTTGTATTTCATTCCGATGCAATTTCTGTGTTTCATCGTCAATAAGAAGGTCCAAGGTATACAGTAAACCTGAAGAGAGGCATCTAAATCTATAACTAGTGTCACAGGAATGGTTCAAATCATAGTCAGAAAGAAGAGTCAGTCTTACTGTACTGAAGTCGGCATTGTGCCTTTTGTATTTAATTCCGATGCAACTTCTGTGTTTCGTCGTTAATAAGAAGGTCCAAGGGATACAGTAAACCTGAAGTGAAGCATAGGAATCTATAACTAGTGTCATAGGAATGGTTCAAAACATAGACAGTAACAAGAGTCAGTATTCTTGTACTTGAGTCGGCATTGTGCCTTTTGTATTTGATTCCGATGCAATTTCTGTGTTTCATCGTCAATAAGAAATTCCAAGGGATACAGTAAACCTAAAGTGAAGCATCGGAATCGATAACTAGTGTCAATGGAATGGTTCAAAACATTGACAGTAAGAAGAGTCAGTCTCCTTGTACTTAAGTCGGCATTGTGCGTTTTGTATTTAATTCCAGTGCAATTTCTGTGTTTCATCGTCATTAAGAAGGTCAGAGGGACACAGTGAACCTGGAGTGAAACATCGGACTCTATAACTAATGTCACATGAATGGTACAAAACATAGTCAGTAAGAAGAGTCGGTCTTCTTGTTCCTAAGTCGGCCTTGTGCCTTTTGTATTTCATTCCGATGCAATTTCTGTGTTTCATCGTCAATAAGAAGGTCCAAGGGAAACAGTAAACCTGAAGTGAAGCATCGGAATCTATAACTAGTGTCACAGGAATGGTTCAAAACAGAGACAGTAAGCAGATACAGACTTGTTGTACTTAAGTCGGCATTGTTTCTTTTGTATATAGTTCCGATACAATTTCTGTGTTTCATCGACAATAAGAAGGTCCAAGGGATACAGTAAACCTGAAGTGAAGCATCGGAATCTATAACTAGTGTCATAGGAATGGTTCAAACATAGACAGTAAGAAGAGACAGTATTCTTGTAGTTCAGTTGGCATTGTGCCTTTTGTATTTGATTCCGATGCAATTTCTGTGTTTCATCGTCAATAAGAAGGTCCATGGGATACAGTAAACCTAAAGTGTAGCATCGGAATCGATAACTATTGTCAATGGAATGGTTCAAAACATAGACAGTAAGAATAGTCAGTCTTCTTGTACTTAAGCCGCCATTGTGCCTTTTATATTTAATTCCGATGGAATTTCTGTATTTCGTCGTTAATAAGAAGGTCAGAGGGATACAGTAAACCTGAAGTGAAGCATCGGAATCTATAACTAGTGTCACAGGAATGGTTCAAAACATAGTCAGTAAGAAGAGTCGGTCTTCATGTACTTATGTCGGCATTGTGCCTTTTGTATTTAATTCCGGTGCAATTTCTGTGTTTCAACGTCAATAAGAAAGTCAGAGGGATACAGTAAACCTGAAGTGAAGCATCGGAATCTATAACTAGTGTCAGAGGAATGGGTCAAAACATAGTCAGTACTTAAGTCGGCATTGTGCCTTTTGTATTTCATTCCGATGCAATTTCTTTGTTTCATCGTTAATAAGAAGGTCCAAGGGATACAGTAAACCTGATGTGAAGTATCGGAATCTATAACTAGTGTCACAGGAATGGTTCAAAACATAGTCAGTAAGAGGAGTCAGTGTTAATGTACTTAAGTTGCCATTGTGCCTTTTGTATTTAATTCCAATGCAATTTCTGTGTTTCATCGTCAACAAGAAGGTCAGACGGATACAGTAAAACTGAAGTGAAGCATCGGAATCAATAAGTAGTGTCATAGGAATGGTTAAAAACATAGACAGTAAGAAGAGTAAGTCTTCTTGTACTTGAGTCGGCATTGTGCCTTTTGTATTTAATTCCGATGCAACTTCTGTGTTGCATCGTAAATAAGAAGGTCCAAGGGAAACAGTAAACCTGATGTGAAGCATCGGAATCTATAACTAGTGTCATAGGAATGGTTCAAAACATAGACAGTAAGAAGAGTCAGTCTTCATGTACTTAAGTCGCCATTGTGCCTTTTGTATTTAATTCCGATGCAATTTCTGTGTTTCATCGTCAACAAGAAGGTCAGAGGGATACAGTAAAACTGAAGTGAAGCATCGGAATCAATAACTAGTGTCATAGGAATGGTTTAAAACATAGACAGTAAGAAGAGTAAGTCTTCTTGTACTTGGGTCGGTATTGTGCCTTTTGTATTTAATTCCGATGCAACTTCTGTGTTTCATCGTCAATAAGAAGGTCAGAGGGATACAGTAAACCTGAAGTGAAGCATCGGAATCTATAACTAGTGTCACAGGAATGGTTCAAAACACAGTCAGTAAGAAGAGTCGGTCTTCATGTACTTATGTCGGCGTTGTGCCTTTTGTATTTAATTCCAGTGCAATTTCTGTGTTTCAGCGTCAATAAGAAGGTCCAAGGGATACAGTACACCTGGAGTGAAGCATTGGATTCAATAACTAGTGTCACAGGAATCGTTCAAAACATAGTCAGTAAGAAGAGTCGGTCCTCATGTACTTAAGTCGGCATTCTGCCTTTTGTATTTAATTTCGATGCAATTTCTGTGTTCCATCGACAATAAGAGGGTCCAAGGGATACAGTAAACCTGAAGTGACGTATCGGAATCTATAACTAGTGCCACAGGAATGGTTCAAAAGATAGTCGGTAAGATGAGTCAGTCTTTATGTACTTAAGCCGCCATTGATCTTTTATATTTAATTCCGATGCAATTTCTGTATTTCGTCGTCAATAACAAGGTCAGAGGGATACAGTAAACCTGAAGTGAATCATCGGAATCAGTATCTAGTGTCATAGGAATGGTTCAAAACATAGACCGTAAGAAGAGTCAGTCTTCTTGTACTAGAGTCGGCATTGTCCCTTTTGTATTAAATTCCGATGCAATTTCAGCGTTTCATCGTCAATAAGAAGGTCCAAGGGATACAGTAAACCTGGAGTGAAGCATAGGAATTTATAACTAGTGTCAGAGTAATGGGTCAAAACATAGTCAGTACTTAAGTCGGCATTGTGCCTTTTGTATTTCATTCCGATGCAAATTCTTTGTTTCATCGTCAATAAGAAGGTCCAAGGGATACAGTAAACCTGAAGTGAAGTATCGGAATCTATAACTAGTGTCACAGGAATGGTTCAAAACATAGTCAGTAAGAAGAGTCAGTGTTCATGTACTTGAGTCGGCATTGTGCCTTTTGTATTTTATTCCGATGCAATTTCTGTGTTTCATCGTCAATAAGAAGGTCAGAGGGATACAGTAAACCTGAAGTGAAGCATCGGAATCTATAACTAGTGTCACAGGAATGGTTCAAAACAAAGTCAGTAAGAAGAGTCGGTCTTCATGCACTTATGTCGGCATTGTGCCTTTTGTATTTAATTCCGGTGCAATTTCTGTGTTTCTACGTCAATAAGAAAGTCAGAGGGATACAGTAAACCTGAAGTGAAGCATCGGAATCTATAACTAGTGTCATAGGATGGCTTCAAAACATAGACAGTAAGAAGAATCAGTCTTCTTGTACTTGAGTCGGCATTGTGCCTTTTGTATTTTATTCCGATGCAATTTCTGTGTTTCATCGTCAATAAGAAGGTCAGAGGGATACAGTAAACCTGAAGTGAAGCATCGGAATCTATAACTAGTGTCACAGGAATGGTTCAAAACGAAGTCAGTAAGAATAGTCAGTCTTCTTGTCCTTAAGTCGGCATTGTGCCTTTTGTATTTAATTCCGATGCAATTTCTGTGTTTCATCGTCAATAAGAAGGTCCAAGGGATACAGTAAGCCTGAAGTGAAGCATCGGAATCAATAACTAGTGTCACAGGAATCGTTCAAAACATAGTCAGTAAGAAGAGTCGGTCTTCATGTACTTAAGTCGGCATTGTGATTTGTATTTAATTCCGATGCAATTTCTGTGTTTCATCGTCAATAAGAAGGGCCAAGGGATACAGTAAACCTGAAGTGAAGCATCGGAATCTATAACTAGAGCCACAGGAATGGTTCAAAACATAGTCAGTAAGATGAGTCAGTCTTCATGTACTTAAGTCGCCATTGTGCCTTTTGTATTTAATTCCGATGCAATTTCTGTGTGTCATCGTCAATAAGAAGGTCAGAGGGATACAGTAAACCTGAAGTGAAGCATCGGAATCAATAACTAGTGTCATAGGAATGGTTCAAAACATAGACAGTAAGAAGAGTCAGTCTTCTTGTACTTGAGTCGGCATTGTGCCTTTTGTATTAAATTCCGATGCAATTTCTGTGTTTCATCGTCAATAAGAAGGTACAAGGGATACAGTAAACCTGGAGTGAAGCATAGGAATTTATTACTAGTGTCACAGGAATGGGTCAAAACATAGTCAGTAAGAAGAGTCAGTCTTCTTTTACTTGAGTCGGCATTGTGCCTTTTGTATTTAATTCCGACGCAATTTCTGTGTTTCATCGTCAATAAGAAGGTCAGAGGGATACAGTAAACCTGAAGTGAAGCATCGGAATCTATAACTAGTGTCACAGGAATGGTAGAAAAAAACACAGTCAGTAAGAAGAGTCGGTCTTCATATACTTATGTCGGCATTGTGTCTTTTGTATTTAATTCCGACTCAATTTCTGTGTTTCATCGTCAATAAGAAGGTCAGAGGGATACAGTAAACCTGAAGTGAAGCATCGGAATCTATAACTAGTGTCACAGGAATGGTTCAAAGCATAGTCAGTAAGAACAGTCAGTCTTCTTGTCCTTAAGTCGGCATTGTGCCATTTGTATTTAATTCCGATGCAATTTCTGTGTTTCATCGTCAATAGAAAGGTCCAAGGGATACAGTAAACCTGAAGTGAAGCATCGGAATCTATAACTAGTGTCATAGGAATGGTTCAAAACATAGACAGTAAGAAGAGTCAGTCTTCTTGTACTTGAGTCGTCATTGTGCCTTTTGTATCTAATTCCGATGCAATTTCTGTGTTTCATCGCCAATAAGAAGGTCCAACTGATACAGTAAACCTGAAGTGAAGCATCGGAATCTATAACTAGTGTCACAGGAATGGTTCAAAACATAGTCAGTAAGAAGAGTCGGTCTTCGTGTACTTATGTCGGCATTGTGCCTTTTGTATTTAATTCCAGTGCAATTTCTGTGTATCAACGTCAACAAGAAGGTCCAAGGGATACAGTACACCTGGAGTGAAGCATTGGAATCAAAAACTAGTGTCACAGGAGTCGTTCAAAACATAGTCAGTAAGAAGAGTCGGTCCTCATGTACTTAAGTCGGCATTGTGCCTTTTGTATTTAATTCCGATGCAATTTCTGTGTTCCATCGACAATAAGAAGGTCCAAGGGATACAGTAAACCTGAAGTGAAGTATCGGAATCTATAACTAGTGCCACAGGAATGGTTCAAAAGATAGTCAGTAAGATGAGTCAGTCTTCATGTACTTAAGCCGCCATTGTTCCTTTTATATTTAATACCGATGCAATTTCTGTATTTCGTCGTCAATAAGAAGGTCAGAGGGATACAGTAAACCTGAAGTGAAGCATCGGAATCAATAACTAGTGTCATAGGAATGGTTCAAAACATAGACAGTAAAAAGAGTCAGTCTTCTTGTACTTGAGTTGGCATTGTGCCTTTTGTATTAAATTCCGTTGCAATTTCTGTGTTTCATCGTCAATAAGAAAGTCCAAGGGACACAGTAAACTTGGAATAAAGCATAGGTATATATAACTAGTGTCACAGGAATGGGTCAAAACATAGTCAGTAAGAAGAGTCAGTCTTTATGTACTTAAGTCGCCATTGTGCCTTTTCTATTTAATTCCGATGCAATTTCTGTGTTTCATCGTCAACAAGAAGGTCAGAGGGATACAGTAAATCTGAAGTGAAGCATCGGAATCAATAACTAGTGTCATAGGAATGGTTGAAAACAGAGACAGTAAGAAGAGTAAGACTTCTTGTACTTGTGTCGGCATTGTGCCTTTTGTATTTATTTCCGATGCAACTTCTGTGTTTCATCGTCAATAAGAAGGTCCAAGGGATACAGTAAACCTGAAGTGAAGCATCGGAATCAATAACTAGTGTCACAGGAATCGTTCAAAACATAGTCAGTAAGAAGAGTCGGTCTTCATGTACTTAAGTCGGCATTGTGATTTGTATTTAATTCCGATGCAATTTCTGTGTGTCATCGTCAATAAGAAGGTCAGAGGGATACAGTAATCCTGAAGTGAAGCATCGTAATCATAAACTAGTGCCATAGGAATGGTTCAAAACATAGACAGTAAGAAGAGTCAGTCTTCTTGTACTTGAGTCGGCATTGTGCCTTTTGTATTAAATTCCGATGCAATTTCTGTGTTTCATCGTCAATAAGAAGGTACAAGGGATACAGTAAACCTGGAGTGAAGCATAGGAATTTATAACTAGTGTCACAGGAATGGGTCAAAACATAGTCAGTAAGAAGAGTCAGTCTTCATGTACTTAAGTCGCCATTGTGCCTTTTGTATTTAATTCCGATGCAATTTCTGTGTTTCATCGTCAACAAGAAGGTCAGAGGGATACAGTAAAACTGAAGTGAAGCATCGGAATCAATAACTAGTGTCATAGGAATGGTTTAAAACATAGACAGTAAGAAGAGTAAGTCTTCTTGTACTTGGGTCGGTACTGTGCCTTTTGTATTTAATTCCGATGCAACTTCTGTGTTTCATCGTCAATGAGAAGGTCAGAGGGATACAGTAAACCTGAAGTGAAGCATCGGAATCTATAACTAGTGTCACAGGAATGGTTCAAAACACAGCAAGTAAGAAGAGTCGGTCTTCATGTACTTATGTCGGCATTGTGTCTTTTGTATTTAATTCCGGTGCAATTTCTGTGTTTCAACGTCAATAAGAAAGTCAGGGGGATACAGTAAACCTGAAGTGAAGCATCGGAATCTATAACTAGTGTCACAGGAATGGTTCAAAGCATAGTCAGTAAGAACAGTCAGTCCTCTTGTCCTTAAGTCGGCATTGTGCGTTTTGTATTTAATTCCGATGCAATTTCTGTGTTTCATCGTCAATAAAAAGGTCCAAGGGATACAGTAAACCTGAAGTGAAGCATCGGAATCTATAACTAGTGTCATAGGAATGGTTCAAAACATAGACAGTAAGAAGATCAGTCTTCATGTACTTGAGTCGGTATTGTGCCTTTTGTATTTAATTCCGATGCAATTTCTGTGATTCATCGTCAATAAGAAGGTCCAAGGGATACAGTAAACCTGATGTGAAGCATCGGAATCTGTAACTAGTGTCACAGGAATGGTTCAAAACATAGTCAGTAAGAAGAGTCAGTCTTCTTGTACTTGAGTCGGCATTGTGCCTTTTGTATTTAATTCCGATGCAATTTCTGTGTTTCATCGTCAATAAGAAGGTCCAAGGGATACAGTAAACCTGAAGTGAAGCATCGGAATCTATAACTAGTGTCATAGGAGTGGTTCAAAACATCGTCAGTAAGATGAGTCAGTCTTCATGTACTTAAGTCGCCATTGTGCCTTTTGTATTTCATTCCGATGCAATTTCTGTGTTTCATCGTCAATAGGAAGGTCGGAGGGATACAGTAAACCTGAAGTGAAGCATCGGAATCAATAACTAGTGTCATAGGAATGGTTCAAAACATAGACAGTAAGAAGAGTCAGTCTTCTTGTACTTTAGTCGGCATTGTGCCTTTTGTATTAAATTCCGATGCAATTTCTGTGTTTCATCGTCAATAAGAAGGTTTAAGGGATACAGTAAACCTGAAGTCAAGCATCGGAATCTATAACTAGTGTCACAGGAATGGTTCAAAACATAGTCAGTACTTAAGTCGGCATTGTGCCTTTTGTATTTCATTCCGATGCAATTACTGTGTTTCATCGTCAATAAGAAGGTCCAAGGGATACAGTAAACGTGAACTGAAGCATCGGAATCTATAACTAGTGTCACAGGAATGGTTCAAAACATAGTCAGTAAGATGAGTCAGTCTTCATATACTTAAGTCGCCATTGTGCCTTTTGTATTTAATTCCGACGCAACTTCTGTGTTTCATCGTCAATAAGAAGGTCAGAGGGATACAGTAAACCTGAAGTGAAGCATCGGAATCAATAACTAGTGTCATAGGAATGGTTCAAGACATAGACAGTAAGAAGAGTCAGTCTTCTAGTACTTGAGCAGGCATTGTGCCTTTTGTATTAAATTCCGATGCAATTTCTGTGTTTCATCGTCAATAAGAAGGTCCAAGGGATACAGTAAACCTAAAGTGAAGCATCGGAAACTATAACTAGTGTCACAGGAATGGTTCAAAACATAGTCAGTACTTAAGTCGGCATTGTGCCTTTTGTATTTCATTCCGATGTAATTTCTGTGTTTCATCGTCAATAACAAGGTCCAAGGGATACAGTAAAATTGAAGTGAAGCATCGGAATCTATAACTAGTGTCATAGGAATGGTTCAAAACGTAGTCAGTAAGATGAGTCAGTCTTCATGTACTTAGATCGCCATTGTGCATTTTGTATTTAATTCCGTCGCAATTTCAGTGTTTCATCGTCAATAAGAAGGTCAGAGGGAGACAGTAAACCTGAAGTGAAGCATCGGAATCAATAACTAGTGTCATAGGAATGGTTCAAGACATAGACAGTAAGAAGATTCAGTCTTCTAGTACTTGAGCCGGCATTGTGCCTTTTGTATTAAGTTCCGATGCAATTTCTGTGTTTCATCGTCAATAAGAAGGTCCAAGGGATACAGTAAACCTGAAGTCAAGCATCGGAATCTATAACTAGTGTCACAGGAATGGTTCAAAACATAGTCAGTACTTATGTCGGCATTGTGCCTTTTGTATTTCATTCCGATGCAATTTCTGTGTTTCATCGTCAATAAGAAGGTCCAAGGTATACAGTAAACCGGAAGTGAAGCATCGAAATCTATAACTAGTGTCATAGGAATGGTTCAAAACATAGACAGTAAGAAGAGTCTGTCTTCATGTACTTGGGTCGGTATTGTGCCTTTTGTATTTAATTCCGATGCAATTTCTGTGATTCATCGTCAATAAGAAGGTCCAAGGGATACAGTAAACCTGATGTGAAGCATCGGAATCTGTAACTAGTGTCACAGGAATGGTTCAAAACATAGTCAGTAAGAAGAGTCAGTCTTCTTGTACTTGAGTCGGCATTGTGCCTTTTGTATTTAATTCCGATGCAATTTCTGTGTTTCATCGTCAATAAGAAGGTCCAAGGGATACAGTAAACCTGAAGTGAAGCATCGGAATCTATAACTAGTGTCATAGGAGTGGTTCAAAACATCGTCAGTAAGATGAGTCAGTCTTCATGTACTTAAGTCGCCATTGTGCCTTTTGTATTTCATTCCGATGCAATTTCTGTGTTTCATCGTCAATAGGAAGGTCGGAGGGATACAGTAAACCTGAAGTGAAGCATCGGAATCAATAACTAGTGTCATAGGAATGGTTCAAAACATAGACAGTAAGAAGAGTCAGTCTTCTTGTACTTTAGTCGGCATTGTGCCTTTTGTATTAAATTCCGATGCAATTTCTGTGTTTCATCGTCAATAAGAAGGTTTAAGGGATACAGTAAACCTGAAGTCAAGCATCGGAATCTATAACTAGTGTCACAGGAATGGTTCAAAACATAGTCAGTACTTAAGTCGGCATTGTGCCTTTTGTATTTCATTCCGATGCAATTACTGTGTTTCATCGTCAATAAGAAGGTCCAAGGGATACAGTAAACGTGAACTGAAGCATCGGAATCTATAACTAGTGTCACAGGAATGGTTCAAAACATAGTCAGTAAGATGAGTCAGTCTTCATATACTGAAGTCGCCATTGTGCCTTTTGTATTTAATTCCGACGCAACTTTTGTGTTTCATCGTCAATAAGAAGGTCAGAGGGATACAGTAAACCTGAAGTGAAGCATCGGAATCAATAACTAGTGTCATAGGAATGGTTCAAGACATAGACAGTAAGAAGAGTCAGTCTTCTAGTACTTGAGCCGGCATTGTGCCTTTTGTATTAAATTCCGATGCAATTTCTGTGTTTCATCGTCAATAAGAAGGTCCAAGGGATACAGTAAACCTAAAGTGAAGCATCGGAAACTATAACTAGTGTCACAGGAATGGTTCAAAACATAGTCAGTACTTAAGTCGGCATTGTGCCTTTTGTATTTCATTCCGATGTAATTTCTGTGTTTCATCGTCAATAACAAGGTCCAAAGGATACAGTAAAATTGAAGTGAAGCATCGGAATCTATAACTAGTGTCATAGGAATGGTTCAAAACATAGTCAGTAAGATGAGTCAGTCTTCATGTACTTAGATCGCCATTGTGCATTTTGTATTTAATTCCGACGCAATTTCAGTGTTTCATCGTCAATAAGAAGGTCAGAGGGATACAGTAAACTTGAAGTGAAGCATCGGAATCAATAACTAGTGTCATAGGAATGGTTCAAGACATAGACAGTAAGAAGATTCAGTCTTCTAGTACTTGAGCCGGCATTGTGCCTTTTGTATTAAGTTCCGATGCAATTTCTGTGTTTCATCGTCAATAAGAAGGTCCAAGGGATACAGTAAACCTGAAGTCAAGCATCTGAATCTATAACTAGTGTCACAGGAATGGTTCAAAACATAGTCAGTACTTAAGTCGGCATTGTGCCTTTTGTATTTCATTCCGATGCAATTACTGTGTTTCATCGTCAATAAGAAGGTCCAAGGGATACAGTAAACGTGAACTGAAGCATCGGAATCTATAACTAGTGTCACAGGAATGGTTCAAAACATAGTCAGTAAGATGAGTCAGTCTTCATATACTTAAGTCGCCATTGTGCCTTTTGTATTTAATTCCGACGCAACTTCTGTGTTTCATCGTCAATAAGAAGGTCAGAGGGATACAGTAAACCTGAAGTGTAGCATCGGAATCAATAACTAGTGTCATAGGAATGGTTCAAGACATAGACAGTAAGAAGAGTCAGTCTTCTAGTACTTGAGCCGGCATTGTGCCTTTTGTATTAAATTCCGATGCAATTTCTGTGTTTCATCGTCAATAAGAAGGTCCAAGGGATACAGTAAACCTAAAGTGAAGCATCGGAAACTATAACTAGTGTCACAGGAATGGTTCAAAACATAGTCAGTACTTAAGTCGGCATTGTGCCTTTTGTATTTCATTCCGATGCAATTTCTGTGTTTCATCGTCAATAAGAAGGTCCAAGGTATACAGTAAACCGGAAGTGAAGCATCGAAATCTATAACTAGTGTCACAAGAATGGTTCAGAACATAGTCAGAAAGTAGTGTCAGTCTTCTTGTACTGAAGTCGGCATTGTGCCTTTTGTATTTAATTCCGATGCAACTTCTGTGTTTCATCGTTAATAAGAAGGTCCAAGGGATACAGTAAACCTGAAGTGAAGCATCGGATTCTGTAACTAGTGTCATAGGAATGGTTCAAAACGTAGACAGTAAGAAGAGTCAGTATTCTTGTACTTGTGTCGGCATTGTGCCTTTTGTATTTAATTCCGATGCAACTTCTGTGTTTCATCGTCAATAAGAAGGTCCAAGGGATACAGTAAACTTAAAGTGAAGCATCGGAATCTATAACTAGTGTCACAGGAATGGTTCAAAACATAGTCAGTACTGAAGTCGGCATTGTGCCTTTTGTATTTCATTCCGATGCAATTTCTGTGTTTCATCGTCAATAAGAAGGTCCAAGGGATACAGTAAACCTGAACTGAAGCATCGGAATCTATAACTAGTGTCACAGGAATGGTTCAAAACATAGTCAGTAAGATGAGTCAGTCTTCATGTACTTGAGTCGGCATTGTGCCTTTTGTATTTAATTCCGATTCAACTTCTGTGTTTCTTCGTCAATAAGATGGTCCAAGGGAAACTGTAAACCTGAAGTGAAGCATTGGAATCTATAACAAGTGTCATAGGAATGGTTCAAAACATAGACAGTAAGATGAGTCAGTCTTCTTGTACTTGAGTCGGCATTGTGCCTTTTGTATTTAATTCCGATGCAATTTCTGTGTTTCATCGTCAATAAGAAGGTCTGAGGGATGCAGTAAACCTGAAGTGAAGCATCGGAATCTATAACTAGTGTCACAGGAATGGTTCAAAACATAGTCAGTAAGAAGAGTCGGTCTTCATGTACTTATGTCGGCATTGTGCCTTTTGTATTTAATTCCGGTGCAATATCTGTGTTTCAACGTCAATAAGAAAGTCAGAGGGATACAGTAAACCTGAAGTGAAGCATCGGAATCTATAACTAGTGTCACAGGAATGGTTCAAAACATAGACTATAAGAAGATTCAGTCTTTTTGTACTTAAGTCAGCATTGTGCCTTTTGTATTTAATTCCGATGTAGTTTCTGTGTTTCATCGTCAATAAAAAGGTCCAAATGATACAATAAACCTGAAGTGAAGCATCGGAATCTATAACTAGTGTCAATGAAATGGGTCAAAACATAGACAGTAAGAAGAGTCAGTCTTCTTGTACTTAAGTCGGCATTGTGCCTCTTGTATTTAATTCCGATGCAATTTCTGTGTTTCATCGTCAATTAGAAGGTCAGAGGGATACAGTAAACCTGAAGTGAGGCATCGGAATCAATATCTAGTGTCATAGGAATGGTTCAAAACATAGACAGTAAGAAGAGTCAGTCTTCTTGTACTTGAGTCGGCATTGTGCCTTTTGTATTACATTCCGATGCAATTTCTGTGTTTCATCGTCAATAAGAAGGTCCAAGCTATACAGTAAACCTGAACTGAAGCATCGGAATCTATAACTAGAGTCACAGGAATGGTTCAAAGCATAGTCAGTAACATGATTCAGTCTTCATGTACTTGAGTCGGCATTGTGCCTTTTGTATTTAATTCCGATGCAACTTCTGTGTTTCTTCGTCAATAAGAAGGTCCAAGGGAAACAGTAAACCTGAAGTGAAGCATCGGAATCTATAACTAGTGTCATAGGAATGGTTCAAAACATAGACAGTAAGATGAGGCAGTTCTCTTGTATTTGAGTCGGCATTGTGCCTTTTGTATTTAATTCCGATGCAATTTCTGTGTTTCATCGTCAATAAGAAGGTCTGAGGGATACAGTAAACTTGAAGTGAAGCGTCGGAATCTATAACTAGTGTCACAGGAATGGTTCAAAACATAGTCAGTAAGAAGAGTCGTTCTTCATGTACTTATGTCGGCATTGTGCCTTTTGTATTTAATTCCGGTGCAATTTCTGTGTTTCAACGTCTATAAGAAAGTCAGAGGGATACAGTAAACCTGAAGTGAAGCATCGGAATCTATAACTAGTGTCACAGGAATGGTTCAAAACATAGACAGGAAGAAGAGTCAGTCTTCTTGTACTTGAGTCGGCACTCTGCCTTTTGTATTAAATTCCGATGCAATTTCTGTGTTTCATCGTCAATATGAAGGTCCTAGGGATACAGTAATCCTGAAGTCAAGCATCGGAATCTATAACTAGTGTCACAGGAATGGTTCAAAACATAGACATTCAGAAGATTCAGTCTTTTTGTACTTAAGTCAGCATTGTGCATTTTGTATTTAATTCCGATGTAGTTTCTGTGTTTCATCGTCAATAAAAAGGTCCAAATGATACAATAAACCTGAAGTGAAGCATCGGAATCTATAACTAGTGTCAATGAAATGGTTCAAAGCATAGACAGTAAGAAGAGTCAGTCTTCTTGTACTTAAGTCGGCATTGTGCCTCTTGTATTTAATTCCGGTGCCATTTCTGTGTTTCATCGTCAATAAGAAGGTCAAAGCGATACAGTAAACCTGAAGTGAAGCATCGGAATCTATAACTAGTGTCATAGGAATGGTTAAAAACATAGACAGTAAGAAGAGTAAGTCTTCTTGTACTTGAGTCGGCATTGTGCCTTTTGTATTAAATTCCGATGCAAATTCTGTGTTTCATCGTCAATAAGAAGGTCAGAGGGATACAGTAAACCTGAGGTGAAGCGTCGGAATCTATAACTAGTGTCACAGGAATGGTTCAAACATAGTCAGTAAGAAGAGTCGGTCTGCATGTACTTATGTCGGCATTGTGCCTTTTGTATTTAATTCCAGTGCAATTGCTGTGTTTCAACGTCAATAAGAAGGTCCAAGGGATACAGTACACTTGAAGTGAAGCATCGGAATCAATAACTAGTGTCACAGGAATCGTTCAAAACATAGGCAGTAAGAAGAGTCGGTCTTCATGTACTTAAGTCGGCATTGTGCCTTTTGAATTTAATTCCGATGCAATTTCTGTGTTTCATCGTCAATAAGAAGGTCCAAGGGATAAAGTAAACCTGAAGTGAAGCATCGGAATCTATAACTAGTGCCACAGGAATGGTTCAAACATAGTCAGTAAGACGAGTCAGTCTTCATGTACTTAAGCCGCCATTGTGCCTTTTGTATTTAATTCCGATGCAATTTCTGTGTTTCATCGTCAATAAGAAGGTCAGAGGGATACAGTAAACCTGAATTGATGCATCGGAATCAATATCTAGTGTCATAGGAATGGTTCAAAACATAGACAGTAAAAAGAGTCAGTCTTCTTGTACTTGAGTCGGCATTGTGCCTTTGGTATTAAATTCCGATGCAATTTCTGTGTTTCATCGTCAATAAGAAGGTCCTAGGGATACAGTAAACCTGAAGTGAAGCATCGGAATCTATAACTAGTGTCACAGGAATGGTTCAAAACATAGTCAGTAAGAAGAGTCGGTCTTCATGTACTTATTTCGGCATTGTGCCTTTTGTATTTAATTCCGGTGCAATTTCTGTGTTTCAACGTCAATAAGAAAGTCAGAGGGATACAGTAAACCTGAAGTGAAGCATCGGAATCTATAACTAGTTTCACAGGAATGTTTCAAAGCATAGTCTGTAAGAACAGTCAGTCTTCTTGTCCTTAAGTCGGCATTGTACCTTTTGTATTTAATTCCGATGCAATTTCTGTGTTTCATCGTCAATAAGAAGGTCCAAGGGATACAGTAAACCTGAAGTGAAGCATCGGAATCTATAACTAGTGTCATAGGAATGGTTCAAAGCATAGTCAGTAAGAAGAGTCAGTCTTCTTGTACTTGAGTCGGCATTGTGCCTTTTGTATTTAATTCCGATGCAATATCTGTGTTTCATCGTCAATAAGAAGGTCCAAGGGATACAGTAAACCTGAAGTGAAGCATCGGAATCTATAACTAGTGTCACAGGAATGGTTCAAAACATAGTCATTAAGAAGAGTCGGTCTTCATGTACTTAAGTCGGCATTTTGCCTTTTGTATTTAATTCCGGTGCAATTTCTGTGTTTCAACGTCAATACGAAAGTCAGAGGGATACAGTAAACCTGAAGTGAAGCATCGGAATCTATAACTAGTGTCATAGGAATGGTTCAAAACATAGTCAGTAAGAAGAGTCAGTCTTCTTGTACTTGAGTCGGCATTGTGCCTTTTGTATTTAATTCCGATGCAATATCTGTGTTTCATCGTCATTAAGAAGGTCCAAGGGATACAGTAAACCTGGAGCGAAGCATAGGAATTTATAACTAGTGTCATAGGAATGGGTCAAAACATAGTCAGTACTTAAGTCGGGATTGTGCCTTTTGTATTTAATCCCGATGCAATTTCTGTGTTTCATCGTAAATAAGAAGGTCAAAGGGATAAAGTAAACCTGAAGTGAAGCATCGGAATCTATCACTAGTGCCATAAGAATGGTTCAAAGCATAGACAGTAAGAAGAGTCAGTCTTCTTGTACTTGAGTCGGCATTGTGCCTTTTGTACTTAATTCCGATGCAATTTCTGTGTTTCATCGTCTATAAGAAGGTCCAAGGGATACAGTAAACCTGAAATGAAGCATCGGAATCTATAACTAATATCACAGGAATGGTTCAAAACATAGTCAGTAAGAAGAGTCAGTCTTCATGTACTTAAGTCGTTATTGTGCGTTTATATTTCATTCCGGTGCAATTTCTGTGTTTCATCGTCATTAAGAAGGTCCAAGGGATACAGTAAACCTGGAGTGAAGCATCGGAATCTATAACTAGTGTCACAGGATTGGTTCAAACCATAGACAGTAAGAAGATACAGTCTTCTTGTACTTAAGTCGGCATTGTGAGTTTTTTATTTAATTCCGATGCAATTTCTGTGTTTCATCGTCAATAAGAAGGTGCAAGGTATACAGTAAACCTGAAGTGAAGCATCGGAATCTATAACTAGTGTCACAGGATGGTTCAAAACATAGACAGTAAGAAGGGTCAGTCTTCTTGTACTTAAGTCATCATTGTGCCTTTTGTATTTAATTGCGATGCAATTTCTGTGTTTCATCGTCAATAAGAAGGTCAGAGGAATACAGTAAACCTGAAGTGAAACATCGGAATGTATAACTAGTGTCACAGGAATGGTTCAAATCATAGACAGGAAGAAGAGTCAGTCTTCTTGTACTTGAGTCGGCATTGTGCCTTTTGTATTTAATTCCGATGTAATTTCTGTGTTTCATTGTCAATAAGAAGGTCCAAATGATACAGTAAACCAGAAGTGAAGCATCGGAATCTAAAACTAGTGTCACAGGAATGGTTCAAAACATAGTCAGTAAGAAGAGTCAGTGTTCTTGTCCTTAAATCGGCGTTGTGCCTATTGTATTTAATTCCGATGCTATTTCTGTGTTTCATCGTCAATAAGAAGGTCCATGAGATGCAGTCAACACGGAGCGAAGCATCGGAATCAATAACTAGTGTCACAGGAATGGTTCAAAACATAGACAGGAAGAAGATACAGTCTACTTCTACTTAAGTCGGCATTGTGCATTTTGTATTCAATTAAGATGCAATTTCTGTGTTTCATCGTCAATAAGAAGGTCAGAGGGATACAGTAAACCTGAAGTGAAGCATCGGAATCTATAACTAGTGTCACAGGAATGGTTCAAAACATAGTCAGTAAGAAGAGTCGGTCTTCATGTACTTAAGTCAGCATTGTGCCTTTTGTATTTAATTCCGATGCAATTTCTGTGTTTCATCGTCAATACGAAGGTCCAAGGGATACAGTAAACCTGAAGTGAAGCATCGGAATCTATAACTAGTGTCACAGGAATGGTTCAAAGCATAGTCAGTAAGAAGAGTCAGTCTTCATGGACTTAAGTCGGCTTTGTGCCTTTTCTATTTACCTCCGATGCAATTTCTGTGTTTCATCGTCAATAAGAAGGTCCAAGGGATACAGTAAACATGAAGTGAAGCATCGAAATCTATAACTAGTGTCACAGGAATGGTACAAAGCATAGTCAGTAAGAAGAGTAAATCTTCTTTTACTTAAGTCGCCATTTTGCCTAATCTATTTAATTCCGATGCAATTTCAGTGTTTCATCGTCAATACGAAGGTCCAGGGGATGCAGTAAAACTGCAGTGAAGCATCGGAATCAATAACTTGTGTCATTGGAATGGTTCAAAACATAGTCGGTAAGAAGAGTCATTCTTCATGTACTTAAGTCGGCATTGTGCCTTTTGTATTCATTTCCGGTGAAATTTCTGTGTTTCATCGTCAATAAGAAGGTCAGAGGGACACAGTAAACCTGAAGTGAAGCATCGGAATCTATAACTAGTGTCACAGGAATGTTTCAAAACATAGACAGTTAGAAGATACAGTCTTCTTGTACTTAAGTCGGCATTGTGCCTTTTGTATTTAATTCCGATGCAATTTCTGTGTTTCATCGTCAATAAGAAGGTCCAAGGGATACCGTAAACCTGAAGTGAAGCATCGGAATCTATAACTAGTGTCACAGGAATGGTACAAAACATAGTCAGTGAGAAGAGTAGGTCTTCATGTACTTAAGTCAGTATTGTGCCTTTTGTATTTAATTCCGGTGCAATTTCTGTGTTTCATCGTCAATAAGAAGGTCAGAGGGATACAGTAAACCTGAAGTGAAGCATCGAAATTTATAACTAGTGTCACAGGAATGCTTCAAACATAGTCAGTAAGAAAAGTTAGTCTTCTTGTCCTGAAGTCGGCATTGTGCCTTTTGTACTTAATTCCGATGCAATTTCTGTGTTTCATCGTCAATAAAAAGGTCCAAGGGATACAGTAAACCTGGAGTGAAGCATCGGAATCTATAACTATTGTCACAGAAATGGTTCAAAACATAGACAGTAAGACGATACAGTCTTGTTGTACTTAAGTGGGCATTGTGCCTTTTGTATTTAATTCCGATGCAATTTCTGTGTTTCATCGTCAATAAGAAGGTCCAAAGGATACAGTAAACCTGAAGTGAATCATCGGAATCTATGACTAGTGTCACAGGAATGGTTCAAAACATAGACAGGAAGAAGAGTCAGTCTTCTTGTCCTTGAGTCGGCATTGTGCCTTTTGTATAATATTCCGATGCAATTTCTGTGTTTCATCGTCAATAAGAAGGTCCTAGGGCTACAGTAAACCTGAAGTCAAGCATCGGAATCTATAAGTAGTGTCACAGGAATGGTTAAAAGCATAGACAATAAGAAGAGTCAGTCTTCTTGTACATCAGCCGGCATTGTGCCTTTTCTATTTAATTCCGATGCCATTTCTGTGTTTCATCGTCAATAAGAAGGTCCAAGGTATACAGTAAACCTGGAGTGTAGTATCGGAATCTATAACTAGTGTCACAGGAATGGTTCAAAACATAGTCAGTAAGAAGAGTCAGTCTACATGTACTTAAGTCTGCATTGTGCCTTTTGTATTTAATTCCGATGCAATTTCTGTGGTTCATCGTCAATAAGAAGGTCCAAGGGATACAGTAAACCTGGAGTGTAGCATCGGATTCTATAACTAGTGTCACAGGAATGGTTCAAAACATAGTCAGTCAGAAGAGTCAGTCTACATGTACTTAAGTCTGCATTGTGCCTTTTGTATTTCATTCTGGTGCAATTTCTGTGGTTCATCGTCAATAAGAAAGTCCAAGGGATACAGTAAACGTGGAGTGAAGCATCGGAATCTATAACTCGTGTCACAGGAATGGTTAAAAACATAGACAGTAAGAAGATACAGTTTTCTTGTACTTAAGTCGGCATTGTGCCTTTTGTATTTAATTCCGATGCAATTTCTGTCTTTCATCGTCAATAAGAAGGTCCAAGGGATACAGTAAACCTGAAGTGAAGCATCGGAATCTGTAACTAGTGTCACAGGATGGTCCACAACATAGACAGTAAGAAGAGTCAGTCTTCTTCTACTTAAGTCGGCATTGTGCCTTTTGTATTTAATTCCGATGCAATTTCTGTGTTTCATCGTCAATAAGAAGGTCAGAGGAATACAGTAAACCTGAAGTGAAGCATCGGAATCTATAACTAGTGTCACAGGAATGGTTCAAATCATAGACAGGAAGAAGAGTCAGTCTTCTTGTACTTGAGTCGGGATTGTGCCTTTTGTATGTAATTCCGATGTAATTTCTGTGTTTCATTGTCAATAAGAAAGTCCAAATGATACAGTAAACCTGAAGTGAAGCATCGGAATCTAAAACTAGTGTCACAGGAATGGTTCAAAACATAGTCAGTAAGAAGAGTCAGTCTTCTTGTCCTTAAGTCGGCGTTGTGCCTATTGTATTTAATTCCGATGCTATTTCTGTGTTTCTTCGTCAATAAGAAGGTCCAAGGGATACAGTAAACCTGGAGTGAAGCATCGTAATCAATAACTAGTGTCACAGGAATGGTTCAAAACTTAGACAGGAAGAAGATACAGCCTACTTCTACTTAAGTCGGCATTGTGCCTTTTGTATTTAATTCCGATGCAATTTCTGTGTTTCATCGTCAATACGAAGGTCCATGGGATACAGTAAACCTGAAGTGAAGCATCGGAATCTATAACTACTGTCACAGGAATGGTTCAAAGTATAGTCAAAAAGAAGGGTTAGTCTTCATGGACTTAAGTCGGCTTAGTGCCTTTTGTATTTAATTCTGATGCAGTTTCTGTGTTTCATCGTCACTAAGAAGGTCCAAGGGCTACAGTAAACCTGAAGTCAAGCATCGGAATCTGTAAGTAGTGTCACAGGAATGGTTAAAAGCATAGACAATAAGAAGAGTCAGTCTTCTTGTACTTCAGCCGGCATTGTGCCTTTTCTATTTAACTCCGATGCCATTTCTGCGTTTCATCGTCAATAAGAAGGTCCAAGGTATACAGTAAACCTGGAGTGTATCATCGGAATCTATACCTAGTGTCACAGGAATGGTTCAAAGCATGGTCAGTAAGAAGAGTCAGTCTACATGTACTTAAGTCTGCATTGTGCCTTTTGTATTTAATTCCGATGCAATTTCTGTGGGTCATCATCAATAAGAAAATCCAAGGGATACAGTAAACCTGGAGTGAAGCATCGTAATCAATAACTAGTGTCACAGGAATGGTTCAAAACTTAGACAGGAAGAAGATACAGCCTACTTCTACTTAAGTCGTTATTGTGACTTTTGTATTTCATTCCGGTGCAATTTCTGTGTTTCATCGTCAATAAGAAGGTCCAAGGGATACAGTAAACCTGGAGTGAAGCATCGGAATCTATAACTAGTGTCACAGGAATGGTTCAAAACATAGACAGTAAGAAGATACAGTCTTCTTGTACTTAAGTCGGCAATGTGCCTTTTGTACTTAATTCCGATGTAATTTCTGTGTTTCATTGTCAATAAGAAGGTCCAAATGATAGAGTAAACCTGAAGTGAAGCATCGGAATCTAAAACTAGTGTCACAGGAATGGTTCAAATCATAGTCAGTAAGAAGAGTCAGTCTTCTTGTCCTTAAGTCGGCGTTGTGCCTATTGTATTTAATTCCGATGCTATTTCTGTGTTTCATCGCCAATAAGAAGGTCCAAGGGATACAGTAAACCTGGAGTGAAGCATCGGAATCAATAACTAGTGTCACAGGAATGGTTCAAAACATAGACAGGAAGAAGATACAGCCTACTTCTACTTAAGTCGGCATTGTGCCTTTTGTATTTAATTCCGATGCAATTTCTGTGTTTCATCGTCAATAAGAAGGTCAGAGGGATACAGTAAACCTGAAGTGAAGCATCGGAATCTATAACTAGTGTCACAGGAATGGTTCAAAACATAGTCAGTTAGAAGAGTCGGTCTTCATGTACTTAAGTCTGCACTGTGCCTTTTGAATTTAATTCCGATGCAATTTCTGTGTTTCATCGTCAATACGAAGGTCCAAGGGATACAGTAAACCTGAAGTGAAGCATCGGAATCTATAACTAGTGTCACAGGAATGGTTCAAAG
Source organism: Schistocerca americana (assembly GCF_021461395.2). Taxonomy (NCBI): domain Eukaryota; kingdom Metazoa; phylum Arthropoda; class Insecta; order Orthoptera; family Acrididae; genus Schistocerca; species Schistocerca americana. The sequence continues at coordinate 10,485,667 of NC_060121.1, read as the reverse complement.
CATAATCAGTAAGAAGGATCAGTCTTCATGTACTTAAGTCGCCATTTTGCCTAATCTATTTAAATCCGATGCAATTTCAGTGTTTCATCGTCAATAAGAAGGTCCAGGGGATGCAGTAAACCTGCAGTGAAGCATCGGATTCAATAACTTGTGTCAATGGAATGGTTCAAAACATAGTCAGTAAGAAGAGTCATTCTTCATGTACTTAAGTCGGCATTGTGCCCTTTGTATTTAATTCCGGTGCAATTTCTGTGTTTCATCGGCAATAAGAAGGTCAGTGGGATACAGTAAACCTGAAGTGCAGCATCGGAATCTATAACTAGTGTCACAGGAATGTTTCAAAACATAGACAGTAAGAAGATACAGTCTTCTTGTACTTAAGTCGGCATTGTGCCTTTTGTATTTTATTCCGATGCAATTTCTGTGTTTCATCGTCAATAAGAAGGTCCAAGGGATACAGTAAACCTGAAGTGAAGCATCGGAATCTATAACTAGTGTCACAGGAGTGATACAAAACATAGTCAGTAAGAAGAGTCGGTCTTCATGTACTTAAGTCAGTATTGTGCCTTTTGTATTTAATTCCGGTGCAATTTCTGTGTTTCATCGTCAATAAGAAGGTCAGAGGGATACAGTAAACCTGAAGTGAAGCATCGGAATCTATAACTAGTGTCACAGGAATGGTTCAAAACATAGTCAGTAACAAAAGTCAGTCTTCTTGTCCTGGAGTCAACATTGTGCCTTTTGTATTTAATTCCGATGCAATTTCTGTGTTTCATCGTCTATAAGAAGGTCCAAGGGATACAGTAAACCTGGAGTGAAGCATCGAAATCTATAACTAGTGTCACAGGAATGGTTCAAAACATAGACAGTAAGACGATACAGTCTTGTTGTACTTAAGTCGGCATTGTGCCTTTTGTATTTAATTCCGATGCAATTTCTGTGTTTCATCGTCTATAAGACGGTCAGAGGATTACAGTAAACATGACGTGAAGCATCGGAATCTATAACTAGTGTCACAGGAATGGTTCAAAACATAGTCAGTAACAAAAGTCAGTCTTCTTGTCCTGGAGTCAACATTGTGCCTTTTGTATTAAATTCCGATGCAATTTCTGTGTTTCATCGTCAATAAGTAAGTCCTAAAGATACCGCAAACCTGAAGTCCAGTATCGGAATCTATACCTAGTGTCACAGGAATGGTTCAAAACATAGACAATTAGAAGAGTCTGTCTTCTTGTACTTAAGTCGGCATTGTGCCTTTTCTATTTAATTCCGATGCAATTTCTGTGTTCCATCGTCAATAAGAGGGTCAGAGGGATACAGTAAACCTGAAGTGAAGCATCGGAATCTATAACTAGTGTCACAGGAATGGTTGAAAACGTAGTCAGTAACAAGAGTCAGTCTTTTTGTACGTAAGTCAGCATTGCGCCTTTTGTATTTAATTACGATGTAATTTCTGTGATTCATCGTCAATAAGAAGGTCCAAATGATACAGTAAACCTGAAGTGAAGCATGGGAGTCTATCACTAGTGTCAATGGAAAGGTTCAAAACATAGACAGTAGGAAGAGTCAGTCTTCTTGTACTTAAGTCGGCATTGTGCCTTTTGTATTTAATTCCGGTGCAATTTCTGTGTTTCATCGTCAATAAGAATGTCCAAGGGATGCAGTAAACCTGGAGTGAAGCATCGGAATCTATAACTAGTTTTAATGGAATGGTTCAAAACATAGACAGTAAGAAGAGTCAGTCTTCTTGTACTTAAGTCGGCATTGTGCCTTTTGTATCTATTTCCGGTGCAATTTCTATATGTTTCATCGTCAATAAGAAGGTCACAGGGATACAGAAAACCTGAAGTGAAGCATCGGAATCTATAACTAGTGTCACAGGAATGGTTCAAATCGTAGTCAGTAAGAAGAGTCAGTCTTCTTGCACTTAAGTCGGCATTGTGCCATTTGTATTTCATTCCGATGCAATATTTGTGTTTCATCGTCAATAAGAAGGTCCAAGGGATACAGTAAACCTGGAGTGAAGCATCGGAATCTATAATTAGTGTCACAGGAATGGTTCAAACTTAGACAGTAAGAAGATACAGTCTTCTTGTACTTAATTCGGCATTGTGCCTTTTGTATTTAATTCCGATGCAATTTCTGTGTTTCGTCGTCAATATTAAGGTCCAAGGGATACAGTAAACCTGAAGTGAAGCATCGGAATCTATAACGAGTGTCACAGGAATGGTTCAAAACATATACAGTAAGAAGATACAGACTTGTTGTACTTAAGTCGGCATTGTGCCTTTTGTATTTAATTCCGATGCAATTTCTGTGTTTCATCGACAATAAGAAGGTCCAAGGGATACAGTAAACCTGAAGTGAAGCATCGGAATCTATAACTAGTGTCACTGGAATGGTTCAAAACATAGACAGAAAGAAGAGTCAGTCTTCATGTACTTGAGTCGGCATTCTGCATTTTGTATTAAATTCCGATGTAATTTCTGTGTTTCATCGTCAATAAGAAGGTCCAAGGGATACAGTAAACCTGAAGTTAAGCATCTGAATCTATAACTAGTGTCATAGGATTGGTTCTAAACATAGTCAGTAAGAAGAGTCAGTTTTCTTGTACTTAAGTCGGCATTGTGCCTTTTCTAGTTAATTCCGATGCAATTTCAGTGTTTCATCGTCAATAAGAAGGTCCAAGGGATACAGTAAACCAGGAGTGAAGCATCGGAATCTATAACTAGTGTCAATGGAATGGTTCAAAACATAGACAGTAAGAAGAGTCAGTCTTCTTGTACCTAAGTCGGCATTGTGCCTTTTGTATTTAATTCCGGTGCAATTTCTGTGTTACATCGTCAATATGTAGGTCAGAGGGATACAATAAACCTGAAGTGAAGCATCGGAATCTATAACTAGTGTAACAGGAGTTGTTCAAAACATAGTCAGTAAGAAGAGTCAGTCTTCTTGTACTTAAGTCGGCATTGTGCCATTTGTATTTAATTCCAGTGCAATTCCTGTTTTTCATAGTCAATAAGAAGGTCAGTGGGATACAGTAAATCTGAAGTGAAGCATCGGAATCTATAACTAGTGTCACAGGAATGGTTCAAAGCATAGTCAGTACGAAGAGTTAGTCTTCTTGTCCTTAAGTCGGCATTGTGCATTTTGTATTTAATTCCGATGCGATTTCTGTGTTTCATCGTCAATAAGAAGGTCCAAGGGATACAGTAAACCTGAAGTGAAGCATCGGAATCTATAACTAGTGTCACAGGAATGGTTCAAAACATAGACAGTAAGAACATACGGTCTTGTTGTACTTAAGTCGGCATTGTGCCTTTTGTATATAATTCCGGTGCAATTTCTGTGTTTCATCGTCAATAAGTTCAGAGGGATATAGTAAACATGAAGTGAAGCATCGGAATCTATATCTAGTGTCACAGGAATGGTTCAAAACATAGACAGTAATAAGATACAGTCTTCTTGTACTTAAGTCGGCATTGTGCCTTTTGTATTTAATTCCGAAGCAAATTCTGTGTTTCATCGTCAATAAGAAGGTCCAAGGGATACAGTATACCTGAAGTGAAGCATTGGAATCTATAACTAGTGTCACAGGAATGGTTCAAAACATAGTCAGTAAGAAGAGTCGGTCTTCATGTACTTAAGTCAGCATTGTGAATTTGTATATAACTCAGGTGCATTTTCTGTGTTTCATCGTCAATAAGAAGGTCAGAGGGATAGAGTAAACCTGAAATGAAGCATCGGAATCTATAACTAGTGTCACAGGAATGGTTAATATCATAGTCAGTAAGATGAGTCAGTCTTCTTGTCCTTAAGTCGGCATTGTGCCTTTTGTATTTAATTCCGATGCTATTTCTGTGTTTCATCGTCAATAAGAAGGTCCTAGGGATACAGTAATCCTGAAGTCAAGCATCGGAATCTATAACTAGTGTCACTGGAATGGTTCAAAACATAGTCAGTAAGAAGAGTCAGTCTTCTTGTCCATAAGTCGGCCTTGTGCCTTTTGTATTTAATTCCGATGCAATTTCAGTGTTTCATCGTCAATAAGACGGTTTAAAGGATACAGTATATCTGAAGTGAAGCATCGGAATCTATAACTAGTGTCACAGGAATGGTTCAAAACATAGACAGTAAGGAGAGTCAGTCTTCTTGTACTTAAGTCGGCATTGTGCCTTTTGTATTTCATTCCGATGCAATTTCTGTGTTTCATCGTCAATAAGAAGGTCCAAGGGATACAGTAAACTTGCAGTGAAGCATCGGAATCTATAACTAGTGTCATAGGATTTTTTCAAAACATAGACAGTAAGAAGAGTCAGTCTTCTTGTAACTAAGTCGGCATTGTGCCTTTTGTATTTAATTCCGGTGCAATTTCTGTGTTACATCGTCAATAAGTAGGTCAGAGGGATAGGGTAAACCTGAAGTGAAGCATCGGAATCTATAACTAGTGTCACAGGAATGGTTAAAACAGTCAGTAAGAAGAGTCAGTCTTCTTGTCCTTAAGTCGGCATTGTGCCTTCTGTATTTAATTCCGATGCAATTTCTGTGTTTCATCGTCAATAAGTAGGTCCAAGGGATACAGTAAACCTGGAGTGAAGCACCGGAATCTATAACTAGTGTCACAGGAATGGTTCAAAACGTAGACAGTAAGAAGATACAGACTTGTTGTACTTAAGTCGGCATTGTTTCTTTTGTATTTAGTTCCGATACAATTTCTGTGTTTCATCGACAATAAGAAGGTCCAAGGGATACAGTAAACCTGAAGTGAAGCATCGGAATCTATAACTAGTGTCACAAGAATGGTTCAAAACATAGACAGTAAGGAGAGTCAGTCTTGTTGTACTTAAGTCGGCATTGTGCCTTTTGTATTTCATTCCGGTGCAATTTCTGTGTTTCATCGTCAATAAGAAGGTCAGAGGAATACAGTAAACCTGAAGTGAAGCATCGGAATCTATAACTAGTGTCACAGGAATGGTTCAAAACATAGACAGGAAGAAGAGTCAGTCTTCCTGTACTTGAGTCGGCATTCTCCCTTTTGTATTAAATTCCGATGCAATTTCTGTGTTTCATCGTCAATAAGAAGGTCCTAGGGATACAGTAAACCTGGAGTGTAGCATCGGAATCTATAACTAGTGTCACAGGAATGGTTCAAAACATAGTCAGTAAGAAGAGTCAGTCTTCATGTACTTAAGTCGGCATTGTGCCTTTTGTATTTAATTCCGATGCAATTTCTGTGTATCATCGTCAATAAGAAGGTCCAAGGGATACAGTAAACCTGAAGTGAAGCATCGGAATCTATAACTAGTGTCATAGGATTGGTTCTAAACATAGTCAGTAAGAAGAGTCAGTTTTCTTGTACTTAAGTCGGCATTGTGCCTTTTCTAGTTAATTCCGATGCAATTTCTGTGTTTCATCGTCAATAAGAAGGTCCAAGGGATACAGTAAACCAGGAGTGAAGCATCGGAATCTATAACTAGTGACAATGGAATGGTTCAAAACATAGACAGTAAGAAGAGTCAGTCTTCTTGTACCTAAGTCGGCATTGTGCCTTTTGTATTTAATTCCGGAGCAAATTCTGTGTTTCATCGTCAATAAGAAGGTCCAAGGGATACAGTATACCTAAAGTGAAGCATTGGAATCTATAACTAGTGTCACAGGAATGGTTCAAAACATAGTCAGTAAGAAGAGTCGGTCTTCATGTACTTAAGTCAGCATTGTGAATTTGTATATAACTCAGGTGCAATTTCTGTGTTTCATCGTCAATAAGAAGGTCAAAGGGATAGAGTAAACCTGAAGTGAAGCATCGGAATCTATAACTAGTGTCATAGGAATGGTTAATATCATAGTCAGTAAGAAGAGTCAGTCTTCTTGTCCTTAAGTCGGCATTGTGCCTTTTGTATTTAATTCCGATGCAATTTCTGTGTTTCATCGTCAATAAGTAGGTCCAAGGGATACAGTAAACCTGGAGTGAAGCACCGGAATCTATAACTAGTGTCACAGGAATGGTTCAAAACATAGACAGTAAGAAAATACAGACTTGTTGTACTTAAGTCGGCATTGTGCCTTTTGTATTTAATTCCGATGCAATTTCTGTGTTTCATCGACAATAAGAAGGTCCAAGGGATACAGTAAACCTGAAGTGAAGCATCGGAATCTATAACTAGTGTCACTGGAATGGTTCAAAACATAGACAATAAGAGGACTCAGTCTCTTTGTACTTAAGTCGGCATTCTCCCTTTTGTATTAAATTCCGATGCAATTTCTGTGTTTCATCGTCAGTAAGAAGGTCCTAGGGATACAGTAATCCTGAAGTCAAGCATCGGAATCTATAACTAGTGTCACAGGAATGGTTCAAAACATAGACAATAAGAGGACTCAGTCTTCTTGTCCATAAGTCGGCCTTGTGCCTTTTGTATTTAATTCCGATGCAATTTCAGTGTTTTATCGTCAATAAGAAGGTCCAAAGGATACAGTAAACCTGAAGTGAAGCATCGGAATCTATAACTAGTGTCACAGGAATGGTTCAAAACATAGACAGTAAGGAGAGTCAGTCTTCTTGTACTTAAGTCGGCATTGTGCCTTTGGTATTTCATTCCTGTGCAATTTCTGTTTTTCATCGTCAATAAGAAGGTCCAAGGGATACAGTAAACCTGAAGTGAAGCATCGGAATCTATAACTAGTGTCATAGGATTGGTTCTAAACATAGTTAGTAAGAAGAGTCAGTTTTCTTGTACTTAAGTCGGCATTGTGCCTTTTCAAGTTAATTCCGATGCAATTTCAGTGTTTCATCGTCAATAAGAAGGTCCAAGGGATACAGTAAACCTGGAGTGAAGCATCGGAATCTATAACTAGTGTCAATGGAATGGTTCAAAACATAGACAGTAAGAAGAGTCAGTCTTCTTGTACCTAAGTCGGCATTGTGCCTTTTGTATTTAATTGCGGTGCAATTTCTGTGTTACATCGTCAATAAGTAGGTCAGAGGGATACAATAAACCTGAAGTGAAGCATCGGAATCTATAACTAGTGTAACAGGAATGGTTCAAAACATAGTCAGTAAGAAGAGTCAGTCTTCTTGTCCATAAGTCGGCCTTGTGCTTTTTGTATTTAATTCCGATGCAATTTCAGTGTTTCATCGTCAATAAGAAGGTCCAAAGGATACAGTAAACCAGAAGTGAAGCATCGGAATCTATAACTAGTGTCACAGGAAAGGTTCAAAACATAGTCAGTAAGAAGAGTCGGTCTTCATGTACTTAAGTCAGCATTGTCCCTTTTGTATACAAATCCGGTGCAATTTCTGTGTTTCATCGTCAATAAGAAGGTCAGAGGGATAGAGTAAACCTGAAGTGAAGCATCGGAATCTATAACTAGTGTCACAGGAATGGTTAAAAACATAGTCAGTAAGAAGAGTCAGCCTTCTTGTCCTTAAGTCGGCATTGTGCCTTTTCTATTTAATTCCGATGCAATTTCTGTGTTTCATCGTCAATGAGTAGGTACAAGGGATACAGTAAACCTGGAGTGAAGCATCGGAATCTATAACTAGTGTCACAGGAATGGTTCAAAACATAGACAGTAAGAAGATACAGACTTGTTGTACTTAAGTCGGCATTGTTTCCTTTGTATTTAGTTCCGATACAATTTCCGTGTTTCATCGACAATAAGAAGGTCCAAGGGATACAGTAAACCTGAAGTGAAGCATCGGAATCTATAACTAGTGTCACAGGAATGGTTCAAAACATAGACAGTAAGGAGAGGCAGTTTTGTTGTACTTAAGTCGGCATTGTGCCTTTTGTATTTCATTCCGGTGCAATTTCTGTGTTTCATCGTCAATAAGAAGGTCAGAGGAATACAGTAAACCTGAAGTGAAGCATCGGAATCTATAACTAGTGTCACAGGAATGGTTCAAAACATAGACAGGAAGAAGAGTCAGTCTTCCTGTACTTGAGTCGGCATTCTACCTTTTGTATTAAATTCCGATGCAATTTCGGTGTTTCATCGTCAATAAGAAGGTCCTAGCGATACAGTAATCCTGAAGTCAAGCATCGGAATCTATAACTAGTGTCACAGGAATGGTTCAAAATATAGACAATAAGAAGATTCAGTCTCTTTGTACTTAAGTCAGCATTGTGCCTTTTGTATTTAATTCCGATGTAGTTCCTGTAATTCATCGTCAATAAAAAGGTCCAAATGATACAGTAAACCTGAAGTGAAGCATCGGAATCTGTAACTAGTGTCAATGGAATGGTTCAAATCATAGACTGTAAGAAGTGTCAGTCTTCTTGTACTTAAGTCGGCATTGTGCCTTTTGTATTAAATTCCGGTGCAATATCTGTGTTTCATCGTCAATAAGAAGGTCAGAGCGATACAGTAAACCTGAAGTGAAGCATCGGAATCTATAACTAGTGTCACAGGAATGGTTCAAAACATAGTCAGAAAGAATAGTCAGTCTTCTTGTCCTTAAGTCAACATTGTGCGTTTTATATTTAACTCCGATGCAAATTCTGTGTTTCATCGTCAATAAGAAGGTCCTAATGATACAGTAACCCTGGAGTGTAGCATCGGAATCTATAACTAGTGTCACAGGATTGTTTCAAAACATGGTCAGTAAGAAGAGTCAGTCTTCATGTACATAAGTCGGCATTGTGTCTTTTGTATTTAATTCCGATGCAATTTCTGTGTTTCATCGTCAATAAGAAGGTCCAAGGGATACAGTAAACCTGAAGTGAAGCATCAGACTCTATAACTAGTGTCACAGGAATGGTTCTAAACATAGTCAGTAAGAAGAGTCAGTTTTCTTGTACTTAAGTCAGCATCGTGCATTTTCTATTTAATTCCGATGCAATTTCAGTGTTTCATCGTAAATAAGAAGGTCCAAGTGATACAGTAAACCTGGAGTGAAGCATCGGAATCTATAAGTAGTGTCAATGGAATGGTTCAAAACATAGACAGTAAGAAGAGTCAGTCTTCTAGTACCTAAGTCGGCATTGTGCCTATTGTATCTAATTCCGGTGCAATTTCTGTGTTTCATCGTCAATTAGAAGGTCAGAGGGATACAATAAACCTGAAGTGAAGCATCGGAATCTATAACTAGTGTAACAGGAATGGTTCAAAACATAGTCAGTAAGAAGAGTCAGTCTTCTTGTCCTTAAGTCGGACTTGTGCCTTTTGTATTTAATTCCGATGCAATATCAGTGTTTCATCGTCAATAGGTAATTCCCAGGGATACAGTAAACCTGGAGTGAAGCATCGGAATCTATAACTAGTGTAACAGGAATGGCTCAAAACATAGTCAGTAAGAAGAGTCACTCTTCAGGTCCTTAAGTCGGCCTTGTGCCTTTTGTATTTAATTCCGAAGCAATTTCTGTGTCTCATCGTCAATAAGGAGGTCCAAGGGATACAGTAAACCTGAAGTGAAGCATCGGAATCTGTAACTAGTGTCACAGGAATGGTTCAAAACATAGTCAGTAAGAAGAGTCGGTCCTCATGCAGCTATGTCGGCATTGTGCATTTTGTATTTAATTCCGACGCAATTTCTGTGTTTCATCGTCAATAAGAAGGTCTAAGGGAAAATGTAAACCTGAAATGAAGCATCGGAATCTATAACTAGTGTAACAGGAATGGTTCAAAGCATAGTCAGTAAGAAGAGTCAGTCTTCATGAACTTATGTCGGCATTGTGCCTTTTGCATTTAATTCCGATGCAAGTCCTGTGTTTAATCGTCAATAAGAAGGGCCAGGGGTTACAGTAAACATGAAGTGAAGCATCGGAATCTATAACTAGTGTCACAGGAATGGTTCAAAACATAGTCTGTGGGAAGAGTCAGTCTTCTTGTACTTAAGTCGGCATTTTCCCTAATCTATTTATTTCCGATGCAATTTCAGTGTTTCATCGTCAATAGGAAGGTCCAAATGACGCAGTAAACTTGGAGTGAAGCATCGTAATCTATAACTAGTGTCAATGGAATGGTTCAAAACATAGACAGTAAGCAGAGTCAGTCTTCTTGTACTTAAGTCAGCATTGTGCCTTTTGTATTTAATTCCGATGCACTTTCTGTGTTTGATCGTCAATAAGAAGGTCCAAGGGATACAGTAAACCTGAAGGGAGGCATCGGAATCTATAACTAGTGTCACAGGAATGGTTCAAAAAATAGTCAGTAAGAAGAGTCTGTCTTCATGTAATTAAGTCTGCATTGTGCCTTTTGTATTTAATTCCGGTGCAATTTCTGTGTTTCATCGTCAATAAGAAGGTCAGAGGGATACAGTAAACCAGAAGTTTAGCGTCGGAATCTATAACTAGTGTCACAGGAATGGTTCAAAACATAGTCAGTAAGAAGTGTCAGTCTTCTTGTCCTTAAGTCGGCATTGTGCCTTTTGTATTTAATTCCGATGCAATTTCTGTGTTCATCGTCAATAAGAAGGTCCAAGAGATACAGTAATCCTGGAGTGAAGCAACGGAATCTATAACTAGTGTCACAGGAATGGTTCATAACATAGACAGTAAGAAGAGTCAGTTTTCTTGTACTTACGTCGGCATTGTGCCTAATCTATTTAATTCCGATGCAATTTCAGTGTTTCATCGTCAATAAGAAGGTCCAGGGGATGCAGTAAACCTGCAGTGAAGCATCGGAATCAATAACTTGTGTCAATGGAATGGTTCAAAACATAGTCAGTAAGAAGAGTCAATCTTCATGTACTTAAGTCGGCATTGTGCCTTTTGTATTTAATTCCGGTGCAATTTCTGTTTTTTATCGTCAATAAGAAGGTCAGAGGGATACAGTAAACCTGAAGTGAAGCATCGGAATCTATAACTAGTGTCACAGGAATGTTTCAAAACATAGACAGTAAGAAGATACAGTCTTCTTGTACTTAAGTCGGCATTGTGCCTTTTGTATTTAATTCCGATGCAATTTCTGTGTTTCATCGTCAATAAGAAGGTCCAAGGGATACAATAAACCTGAAGTGAAGCATCGGAATCTATAACTAGTGTCACAGGAGTGGTACAAAACATAGTCAGTAAGAAGTGTCTGTCTTCATGTACTTAAGTCAGTATTGTGCCTTTTGTATTTAATTCCGGTGCAATTTCTGTGTTTCATCGTCTGTATGAAGGTCAGAGGGATACATTTAACCTGAAGTGAAGCATCGGAATCTATAACTAGTGTCACAGGAATGATTCAAACCATAGTCAGTAAGAAAAGTCAGTCTTCTTGTCCTGAAGTCAACATTGCGCCTTTTGTATTTAATTCCGATGCAATTTCTGTGTTTCATCGTCAATAAGAAGGTCCAAGGGATACAGTAAACCTGGAGTGAAGCATCGGTATCTATAACTAGTGTCACAGGAATGGTTCAAAATATAGACAGTAAGACGATACAGTCTTGTTGTACTTAAGTTGGCATTGTGCCTTTTGTATTTAATTCCGATGCAATTTCTGTGTCATCGTCTATAAGAAGGTCAGAGGATTACAGTAAACATGACGTGAAGCATTGGAATCTATAACTAGTGTCACAGGAATGGTTCAAAACGCAGACATAAAGAAGAGTCAGTCTTCTTGTACTTGAGGCGTCATTGTGCCTTTTCTATTTAATTCCGATGCAATTTCTGTGTTCCATCGTCAATAAGAGGGTCAGAGGAATACAGTAAACCTGAAGTGAAGCATCGGAATCTATAACTAGTGTCAGAGGAATGGTTGAAAACGTAGTCAGTAACAAGAGTCAGTCTTTTTGTACGTAAGTCAGCATTGCGCCTTTTGTATTTAATTTCGATGTAATTCCTGTGTTTCATCGTCAATAAGAAGGTCCAAATGATACAGTAAACCTGAAGTGAAGCATGGGAGTCTATCACTAGAGTCAATGGAAAGGTTCAGAACATAGACAGTAAGAGGAGTCAGTCTTCTTGTACTTAAGTCAGCATTGTGCCTTTTGTATTTAATTCCGTCGCAATTTCTGTGTTTCATCGTCAATAAGAATGTCCAAGGGATGCAGTAAACCTGGAGTGAAGCATCGGTATCTATAACTAGCTTTAATGAAATGGTTCAAGACATAGACAGTAAGAAGAGTCAGTCTTCTTGTACTTAAGTCGGCATTGTGCCTTTTATATTTATTTCCGGTTCAATTTCTATGTTTCATCGTCAATAAGAAGGTCACAGGGATACAGTAAACGTGAAGTGAAGCATCGGAATATATAACTAGTGTCACAGGAATGGTTCAAGACATAAACAGTAAGAAGAGTCAGTCTTCTTGTACTTAAGTCGGCATTGTGCCTTTTGTATATAATTCCGGTGCAATTTCTGTGTTTCATCGTCAATAAGAAGGTCAGAGGGATAGAGTAAACATGAAGTGAAGCATCGGAAACTATAACTAGTGTCACAGGAATGGTTCAAAACATAGACAGTAATGAGATACAGTCTTCTTGTACTTAAGTCGGCATTGTGCCCTTGTTATTTAATTCCGATGCAATTTCTGTGTTTCATCGTCAGTAAGAAGGTCCAAGGGATACAGTATACCTGAAGTGAAGCATCGGAATCTATAACTAGTGTCACAGGAATGGATCAAAACATAGTCAGTAAGAAGAGTCGGTCTTCATGTACTTAAGTCAGCATTGTGAATTTGTATATAATTCAGGTGCAATTTCTGTGTTTCATCGTCAATAAGAAGGTCAGAGGGATAGAGTAAACCTGAAGTGTAGCATCGGAATCTATAACTAGTGTCACAGGAATGGTTAATAACATAGTCAGTAAGAAGAGTCAGTCTTCTTGTCCTTAAGTCGGTATTGTGCCTTTTGTATTTAATTCCGATGCAATTTCTGTGTTTCATCGTCTAGAAGAAGGTCCAAGGGATACAGTAAACCTGGAGTGAAGCATCGGAATCTATAACTAGTGCCACAGGAATGATTCAAAACATAGACAGTAAGAAGACACAGACTTGTTGTACTTAAGTCGGCATTGTGCCTTTTGTATTTAATTCCGATGCAATTTCTATGTTTCATCGACAATAAGAAGGTCCAAGGGATACAGTAAACCAGAAGTGAAGCATCGGAATCTATAACTAGTGTCACACGAATGGTTCAAAACATAGACAGTAAGGAGAGTCAGTCTTCTTGTACTTAAGTCGGCATTGTGCCTTTTGTATTTCATTCCGGTGCAATTTCTGTGTTTCATCGTCAATAAGTAGGTCAGAGGAATACAGTAAACCTGAAGTGAAGCATCGGAATCTATAACTAGTGTCACTGGAATGGTTCAAAACATAGACAGGAACAAGAGTCAGTCTTCTTGTACTTGAGTCGGCATTCTGCATTTTGTATTAAATTCCGATGCAATTTCTGTGTTTCATCGTCAATAAGAAGGCCCTAGGGATACAGTAATCCTGAAGTCAAGCATCGGAATCTATAACTAGTGTCACAGGAATGGTTCAAAACATAGACAATAAGAGGACTCAGTCTTTTTGTACTTAAGTCGGCATTGTGCCTTTTGTATTTAATTCCGAAGTACTTTCTGTGTTTCATCGTCAATAAGAAGGTCCAAATGATACAGTATACCTGAAGTGAAGCATCGGAATCTATAACTAGTGTCAATGGAATGGTTCAAAACATAGGCAGTAAGAAGAGTCAGTCTTCTTGTACTTAAGTCGGCATTGTGCCTTTTGTATTTAATTCCGGTGCAATTTTTGTGTTTCATCGTCAATAAGAAGGTCAGAGCGATACAGTAAACCTGACGTGAAGCATCGGAATCTGTAACTAGTGTCACTGGAATGGTTCAAAACATAGTCAGTAAGAATAGTCAGTCTTCTTGTCCTTAAGTCGGCATTGTGCCTTTTGTATTTAATTTCGATGCAAATTCTGTGTTTCATCGTCAATAAGAAGGTCCTAGGGATACTTTAAACCTGGAGTGTAGCATCGGAATCTATAACTAGTGTCACAGGAATGGTTCAAAACATAGTCAGTAAGAAGAGTCAGTCTTCAAGTACTTAAGTCGGCATTGTGCCTTTTGTATTTAATTCCGATGCAATTTCTGTGTTTCATCGTCAATAAGAAGGTCCAAGTAATACAGTAAACCAGGAGTGAAGCATCGGAATCTAGAACTAGTGTCAATGGAATGGTTCATAACATAGACAGTAAGAAGAGTCAGTCTTCTTGTACCTAAGTCAGCATTGTGACTTTTGTATATAATTCCGGTGCAATTTCTGTGTTTCATCGTCAATAAGAAGGTCATAGGGGTAGAGTAAACCTGAAGTGAAGCATCGGAATCTATAACTAGTGTCACAGGAATGGTTCAAATCATAGACAGTAAGAAGATACAGTCTTCATGTACTTAAGTCGGCATTGTGCTTTTTGTATTTAATTTCGATGCAATTTCTGTGTTTCATCGACAATAAGAAGGTCCAAGGGATACAGTAAACCAGGAGTGAAGCATCGGAATCTATAACTAGTGTCAATGGAATTTTTCATAACATAGACAGTAAGAAGAGTCAGTCTTCTTGTACCTAAGTCAGCATTGGGCCTTTTGTATATAATTCCGGTGCAATTTCTGTGTTTCATCGTCAATAAGAAGGTCAGTGGGATAGAGTAAACCTGAAGTGAAGCATCGGAATCTATAACTAGTGTCACAGGAATGGTTCAAGACATAAACAGTAAGAAGAGTCAGTCTACTTGTACTTAAGTCGGCATTGTGCCTTTTGTATATAATTCCGGTGCAATTTCTGTGTTTCATCGTCAATAAGAAGGTCAGAGGGATAGAGTAAACATGAAGTGAAGCATCCGAATCTATAACTAGTGTCACAGGAATGGTTCAAAACATAGACAGTAATGAGATACAGTCTTCTTGTACTTAAGTCGGCATTGTGCCCTTTGTATTTAATTCCGATGCAATTTCTGTTTTTCATCGTCAGTAAGAAGGTCCAAGGGATACAGTATACCTGAAGTGAAGCATCGGAATCTATAACTAGTGTCACAGGAATGGATCAAAACATAGTCAGTAAGAAGAGTCGGTCTTCATGTACTTAAGTCAGCATTGTGAATTTGTATATAATTCAGGTGCAATTTCTGTGTTTCATCGTCAATAAGAAGGTCAGAGGGATAGAGTAAACCTGAAGTGAAGCATCGGAATCTATAACTAGTGTCACAGGAATGGTTAATAACATAGTCAGTAAGAAGAGTCAGTCTTCTTGTCCTTAAGTCGGTATTGTGCCTTTTGTATTTAATTCCGATGCAATTTCTGTGTTTCATCGTCTAGAAGAAGGTCCAAGGGATACAGTAAACCTGGAGTGAAGCATCGGAATCTATAACGAGTGTCACAGGAATGATTCAAAACATAGACAGTAAGAAGATACAGACTTGTTGTACTTAAGTCGGCATTGTGCCTTTTGTATTTAATTCCGATGCAATTTCTGTGTTTCATCGACAATAAGAAGGTCCAAGGGATACAGTAAACCAGAAGTGAAGCATCGGAATCTATAACTAGTGTCACACGAATGGTTCAAAACATAGACAGTAAGGAGAGTCAGTCTTCTTGTACTTAAGTCGGCATTGTGCCTTTTGTATTTCATTCCGGTGCAATTTCTGTGTTTCATCGTCAATAAGAAGGTCCAAGGAATACAGTAAACCTGAAGTGAAGCTTTGGAATCTATAACTAGTGTCACTGGAATGGTTCAAAACATAGACAGGAACAAGAGTCAGTCTTCTTGTACTTGAGTCGGCATTCTGCATTTTGTATTAAATTCCGATGCAATTTCTGTGTTTCATCGTCAATAAGAAGGCCCTAGGGATACAGTAATCCTGAAGTCAAGCATCGGAATCTATAACTAGTGTCACAGGAATGGTTCAAAACATAGACAATAAGAGGACTCAGTCTTTTTGTACTTAAGTCGGCATTGTGCCTTTTGTATTTAATTCCGAAGTAGTTTCTGTGTTTCATCGTCAATAAGAAGGTCCAAATGATACAGTATACCTGAAGTGAAGCATCGGAATCTATAACTAGTGTCAATGGAATGGTTCAAAACATAGGCAGTAAGAAGAGTCAGTCTTCTTGTACTTAAGTCGGCATTGTGCCTTTTGTATTTAATTCCGGTGCAATTTTTGTGTTTCATCGTCAATAAGAGGGTCAGAGCGATACAGTAAACCTGATGTGAAGCATCGGAATCTGTAACTAGTGTCACAGGAATGGTTCAAAACATAGTCAGAAAGAATAGTCAGTCTTCTTGTCCTTAAGTCGGCATTGTGCCTTTTGTATTTAATTTCGATGCAAATTCTATGTTTCATCGTCAATAAGAAGGTCCAAGGGATACAGTAAACCAGCAGTGAAGCATCGGAGTCTATAACTAGTGTCAATGGAATGGTTCATAACATAGACAGTAAGAAGAGTCAGTCTTCTTGTACCTAAGTCAGCATTGTGCCTTTTGTATATAATTCCGGTGCAATTTCTGTGTTTCATCGTCAATAAGAAGGTCAGAGGGATAGAGTAAACCTGAAGTGAAGCATCGGAATCTATAACTAGTGTCACAGGAATGGTTCAAATCATAGACAGTAAGAAGATACAGTCTTCTTGTACTTAAGTCGGCATTGTGCTTTTTGTATTTAATTCCGATGCAATCTCTGTGTTTCATCGTCAATAAGAAGGTCCAAGGGATACAGTAAACCTGAGGTGAAGCATCGGAATCTATAACTAGTCTCACAGGAATGGTTCAAAACATAGTCAGTAAGAAGAGTCGGTCTTCATGTACTTAAGTCAGCATTGTGCCTTTTGTATACAATTCCGGTGCAATTTCTGTGTTTCATCGTCAATAAGAAGGTCAGAGGGATAGAGTAAACCTGAAGTGAAGCATCGGAATCTATAACTAGTGTCACAGGAATGGTTAAAAACATTGTCAGTAAGAATAGTCAGTCTTCTAGTCCTTAAGTCGGCATTGTGCCTTTAGGTATTTAATTCCGATGCAATTTCTGTGTTTCATCGTCAATAAGTAGGTCCAAGGTATGCAGTAAACCTGGAGTGAAGCATCGGAATCTATAACTAGTGTCACAGGAATGGTTCAAAACATAGACAGTAAGAAGATACAGACTTGATGTACTTAAGTCGGCATTGTTTCTTTCGTATTTAGTTCCGATACAATTTCTGTGTTTCATCGACAATAAGAAGGTCCAAGGGATACAGTAAACCTGAAGTGAAGCATCGGAATCTATAACTAGTGTCAATGGAATGGTTGAAAACATAGACAGTAAGAAGAGTCAGTCTTCTTGTACTTAAATCGGCATTGTGCCTTTTGTATTTAATTCCGGTGCAATTTCTGTGTTTCATCGTCAATAAGAAGGTCAGAGCGATACAGTAAACCTGAAGTGAAGCATCGGACTCTATAACTAGTGTCACAGGAATGGTTCAAAACATATTCAGAAAGAATAGTCAGTCTCCTTGTCCTTAAGTCAACATTGTGCCTTTTATATTAAACTCCGATGCAAATTCTGTGTTTCATCGTCAATAAGAAGGTCCTAGAGATACAGTAAACCTGGAGTGTAGCATCGGAATCTATAACTAGTGTCACAGGAATGGTTCAAAACATGGTCAGTAAGAAGAGTCAGTCTTCATGTACATAAGTCGGCATTGTGCCTTTTGTATTTAATTCCGATGCAATTTCTGTGTTTCATCGTCAATAAGAAGGTCAAAGGGATACAGTAAACCTGAAGTGAAGCATCAGAATCTATAACTAGTGTCACAGGAATGATTCTAAACATAGTCAGTAAGAAGAGTCAGTTTTCTTGTACTTAAGTCAGCATCATGCCTTTCTATTTACTTCCGATGCAATTTCGGTGTTTCATCGTCAATAAGAAGGTCCAAGTGATACAGTAAACCGGGAGTGAAGCATCGGAATCTATAACTAGTGTCAATGGAATGGTTCAAAACATAGACAGTAAGAAGAGTCAGTCTTCTTGTACCTAAGTCGTCATTGTGCCTATTGTATCTAATTCCGGTGCAATTTGTGTGTTTCATCGTCAATATGAAGGTCAGAGGGATACAATAAACCTGAAGTGAAGCATCGGAATCTATAACTAGTGTAACAGGAATGGTTCAAAACATAGTCAGTAAGAAGAGTAAGTCTTCTTGTCCTTAAGTCGGCCTTGTGCCTTTTGTATTTAATTCCGATGCAATATCAGTGTTTCATCGTCAATAGGAAGGTCCCAGGGATACAGTAAACCTGGAGTGAAGCATCGGAATCTATAACTAGTGTAACAGGAATGGCCCAAAACATAGTCAGTAAGAAGAGTCAGTCTTCCTGTCCTTAAGTCAGCCTTGTGCCTTTTGTATTAAATTCCGAAGCAATTTCTGTGTTTCATCCTCAATAAGAAGGTCCAAGGGATTCAGTAAACCAGAAGTGAAGCATCGGAATCTGTAACTAGTGTCACAGGAATGGTTCAAAACATAGTCAGTAAGAAGAGTCGGTCTTCATGCAGATATGTCGGCATTGTCCTTTTGTATTTAATTCCGATGCAATTTCTGTGTTTCATGGTCAATAAGAAGGTCTAATTGATAAAGTAAACCTGAAATGAAGCATCGGAATCTATAACTAGTGTAACAGGAATGGTTCAAAGCATAGTCAGTAAGAAGAGTCAGTCTTCATGTACTTATGTCGGCATTGTGCCTTTTGCATTTAATTCGGATGCAAGTTCTGTGTTTCATCGTCAATAAGAAGGTCAGAGGGTTACAGTAAACACGAAGTGAAGCATCGGAATCTATTACTAGTGTCACAGGAATGGTTCAAACATAGTCTGTAGGAAGAGTCACTCTTCTTGTACTTAAGTCGGCATTTTCCCTAATCTATTTAATTCCGATGCAATTTCAGTGTTTCATCGTCAATAGGAAGGTCCAAATGACGGAGAAAACCTGGAGTGAAGCATCGGAATCTATTACTATTGTCAATGGAATGGTTCAAAACATAGGCAGTAAGCAGAGTCAGTCTTCTTGTACTTAAGTCGGCATTGTGACTTTTGTATTTAACTCCAGTGCAATTTCTGTGTTTCATGGGCAATAAGAAGGTCAGATTGATACAGTAAACCTGAAGTGAAGCATCGGAATCTATAACTAGTGTCACAGGAATGGTTCATAACATAGACAGTAAGAAGAGTCAGTCTTCTTGTACCTAAGTCAGCATTGTGACTTTTGTATATAATTCCGGTGCAATTTCTGTGTTTCATCGTCAATAAGAAGGTCAGAGGGGTAGAGTAAACCTGAAGTGAAGCATCGGAATCTATAACTAGTGTCACAGGAATGGTTCAAATCATAGACAGTAAGAAGATACAGTCTTCATGTACTTAAGTCGGCATTGTGCTTTTTGTATTTAATTTCCATGCAATTTCTGTGTTTCATCGACAATAAGAAGGTCCAAGGGATACAGTAAACCAGGAGTGAAGCATCGGAATCTATAACTAGTGTCAATGGAATGGTTCATAACATAGACAGTAAGAAGAGTCAGTCTTCTTGTACCTAAGTCAGCATTGGGCCTTTTGTATATAATTCCGGTGCAATTTCTGTGTTTCATCGTCAATAAGAAGGTCAGAGGGATAGAGTAAACCTGAAGTGAAGCATCGGAATCTATAACTAGTGTCACAGGAATGGTTCAAGACATAAACAGTAAGAAGAGTCAGTCTTCTTGTACTTAAGTCGGCATTGTGCCTTTTGTATATAATTCCGGTGCAATTTCTGTGTTTCATCGTCAATAAGAAGGTCAGAGGGATAGAGTAAACATGAAGTGAAGCATCGGAATCTATAACTAGTGTCACAGGAATTTTTCAAAACATAGACAGTAATGAGATACAGTCTTCTTGTACTTAAGTCGGCATTGTGCCCTTTGTATTTAATTTCGATGCAATTTCTGTGTTTCATCGTCAGTAAGAAGGTCCAAGGGATACAGTATACCTGAAGTGAAGCATCGGAATCTATAACTAGTGTCACAGGAATGGATCAAAACATAGTCAGTAAGAAGAGTCGGTCTTCATGTACTTTAGACAGCATTGTGAATTTGTATATAATTCAATTGTAATTTCTGTGTTTCATCGTCAATAAGAAGGTCAGAGGGATAGAGTAAACCTGAAGTGAAGCATCGGAATCTATAACTAGTGTCACAGGAATGGTTAATAACATAGTCAGTAAGAAGAGTCAGTCTACTTGTCCTTAAGTCGGTATTGTGCCTTTTGTATTTAATTCCGATGCAATTTCTGTGTTTCATCGTCTAGAAGAAGGTCCAAGGGATACAGTAAACCTGGAGTGAAGCATCGGAATCTATAACGAGTGTCACAGGAATGATTCAAAACATAGACACTAAGAAGATACAGACTTGTTGTACTTAAGTCGGCATTGTGCCTTTTGTATTTAATTCCGATGCAATTTCTGTGTTTCATCGTCAATAAGAAGGCCCTAGGGATACAGTAATCCTGAAGTCAAGCATCGGAATCTATACCTAGTGTCACAGGAATGGTTCAAAACATAGACAATAAGAGGACTCAGTCTTTTTGTACTTAAGTCGGCATTGTGCCTTTTGTATTTAATTCCGAAGTAGTTTCTGTGTTTCATCGTCAATAAGAAGGTCCAAATGATACAGTATACCTGAAGTGAAGCATCGGAATCTATAACTAGTGTCAATGGAATGGTTCAAAACATAGGCAGTAAGAAGAGTCAGTCTTCTTGTACTTAAGTCGGCATTGTGCCTTTTGTATTTAATTCCGGTGCAATTTTTGTGTTTCATCGTCAATAAGAGGGTCAGAGCGATACAGTAAACCTGATGTGAAGCATCGGAATCTGTAACTAGTGTCACAGGAATGGTTCAAAACATAGTCAGAAAGAATAGTCAGTCTTCTTGTCCATAAGTCGGCATTGTGCCTTTTGTATTTAATTTCGATGCAAATTCTGTGTTTCATCGTCAATAAGAAGGTCCTAGGGATACATTAAACCTGGAGTGTAGCAACGGAATCTATAACTAGTGTCACAGGAATGGTTCAAAACATAGTCAGTAAGAGGAGTCAGTCTTCATGTACTTAAGTCGGCATTGTGCCTTTTGTATTTAATTCCGATGGAATTTCTGTGTTTCATCGTCAATAAGAAGGTCCAAGGGATACAGTAAACCTGAAGTGAAGCATCGTAATCTATAACTAGTGTCACAGGATTGGTTCTAAACATAGTCAGTAAGAAGAGTCAGTTTTCTTGTACTTGAGTCGGCATTGTGCCTTTTCTATTTAATTCCGATGCAATTTCAGTGTTTCATCGTTAATAAGAAGGTCCAAGGGATACAGTAAACCAGCAGTGAAGCATCGGAATCTATAACTAGTGTCAATGGAATGGTTCATAACATAGACAGTAAGAAGAGTCAGTCTTCTTGTACCTAAGTCAGCATTGTGCCTTTTGTATATAATTCCGGTGCAATTTCTGTGTTTCATCGTCAATAAGAAGGTCAGAGGGATAGAGTAAACCTGAAGTGAAGCATCGGAATCTATAACTAGTGTCACAGGAATGGTTCAAATCATAGACAATAAGAAGATACAGTCTTCTTGTACTTAAGTCGGCATTGTGCTTTTTGTATTTAATTCCGATGCAATCTCTGTGTTTCATCGTCAATAAGAAGGTCCAAGGGATACAGTAAACCTGAAGTGAAGCATCGGAATCTATAACTAGTCTCACAGGAATGGTTCAAAACATAGTCAGTAAGAAGAGTCGGTCTTCATGTACTTAAGTCAGCATTGTGCCTTTTGTATACAATTCCGGTGCAATTTCTGTGTTTCATCGTCAATAAGAAGGTCAGAGGGATAGAGAAAACCTGAAGTGAAGCATCGGAATCTATAACTAGTGTCACAGGAATGGTTAAAAACATTGTCAGTAAGAATAGTCAGTCTTCTAGTCCTTAAGTCGGCATTGTGCCTTTAGGTATTTAATTCCGATGCAATTTCTGTGTTTCATCGTCAATAAGTAGGTCCAAGGAATGCAGTAAACCTGGAGTGAAGCATCGGAATCTATAACTAGTGTCACAGGAATGGTTCAAAACATAGACAGTAAGAAGATACAGACTTGATGTACTTAAGTCGGCATTGTTTCTTTCGTATTTAGTTCCGATACAATTTCTGTGTTTCATCGACAATAAGAAGGTCCAAGGGATACAGTAAACCTGAAGTGAAGCATCGGAATCTATAACTAGTGTCAATGGAATGGTTCAAAACATAGACAGTAAGAAGAGTCAGTCTTCTTGCACTTAAATCGGCATTGTGCCTTTTGTATTTAATTCCGGTGCAATTTCTGTGTTTCATCGTCAATAAGAAGGTCAGAGCGATACAGTAAACCTGAAGTGAAGCATCGGACTCTATAACTAGTGTCACAGGAATGGTTCAAAACATATTCAGAAAGAATAGTCAGTCTCCTTGTCCTTAAGTCAACATTGTGCCTTTTATATTAATCTCCGATGCAAATTCTGTGTTTCATCGTCAATAAGAAGGTCCTAGAGATACAGTAAACCTGGAGTGTAGCATCGGAATCTATAACTAGTGTCACAGGAATGGTTCAAAACATGGTCAGTAAGAAGAGTCAGTCTTCATGTACATAAGTCGGCATTGTGCCTTTTGTATTTAATTCCGATGCAATTTCTGTGTTTCATCGTCAATAAGAAGGTCAAAGGGATACAGTAAACCTGAAGTGAAGCATCAGAATCTGTAACTAGTGTCACAGGAATGGTTCTAAACATAGTCAGTAAGAAGAGTCAGTTTTCTTGTACTTAAGTCAGCATCGTGCCTTTTCTATTTACTTCCGATGCAATTTCAGTGTTTCATCGTCAATAAGAAGGTCCAAGTGATACAGTAAACCTGGAGTGAAGCATCGGAATCTATAACTAGTGTCAATGGAATGGTTCAAAACATAGACAGTAAGAAGAGTCAGTCTTCTTGTACCTAAGTCGTCATTGTGCCTATTGTATCTAATTCCGGTGCAATTTCTGTGTTTCATCGTCAATAAGAAGGTCAGAGGGATACAATAAACCCGAAGTGAAGCATCGGAATCTATAACTAGTGTAACAGGAATGGTTCAAAACATAGTCAGTAAGAAGAGTAAGTCTTCTTGTCCTTAAGTCGGCCTTGTGCCTTTTGTATTTAATTCCGATACAATATCAGTGTTTCATCGTCAATAGGAAGGTCCCAGGGATACAGTAAACCTGGAGTGAAGCATCGGAATCTATAACTAGTGTAACAGGAATGGCCCAAAACATAGTCAGTAAGAAGAGTCAGTCTCCCTCTCCTTAAGTCGGCCTTGTGCCTTTTGTATTTAATTCCGAAGCAATTTCTGTGTTTCATCGTCAATAAGAAGGTCCAAGGGATTCAGTAAACCTGAAGTGAAGCATCGGAATCTATAACTAGCGTCACAGTAATGGTTCAAAACATAGTCAGTAAGAAGAGTCTGTCTTCATGTAATTAAGTCTGCATAGTGCCTTTTGTATTTAATTCCGGTGCAATTTCTGTGTTTCATCGTCAATAAGAAGGTCAGAGGGATACGGTAAACGTGAAGTTTAGCGTCGGAATCTATAACTAGTGTCACAGGAATGGTTCAAAGCATAGTCAGTAAGAAGTGTTAGTCTTCTTTTCCTTAAGTCAGCATTGTGCCTTTTGTATTTAATTCCGATGCAATTTCTGTGTTCATCGTCAATAAGAAGGTCCAAGGGATACAGTAATCCTGGAGTGAAGCATCGGAATCTATAACTAGTGTCACAGGAATGGTTCAAATCGTAGACATTAAGGAAATACGGTCTTGTTGTACTTAAGTCGGCATTGTGCCTTTTCTATTTAATTCCGATGCAATTTCTGTGATTCATCGTCAATAAGAAGGTCCAAGGGATACAGTAAACCTGAAGTGAAGCAACGGAATCTATAACTAGTGTCACAGGAACGGTTCATAACATAGACTGTAAGAAGAGTCAGTCTTCTTGTACTTACGTCGGCATTGTGCCTTTTGTATTTAATTCCGATGCAGTTTCTGTGTTTCATTGTCAATAAGAAGGTCCAAGGGATACAGTAAACCTGAAGTGAAGCATCGGTATCTGTAACTAGTGTCACAGGAATGGTTCAAAACATTGACAGTAGGAAGAGTCAGTCTTCTTGTACCCAAATCGGCATTGTGCCATTTGTATTTAATTCCGATGCAATTTCTGTGTTTCATCGTCAATAAGAAGGTCCAAGGGATACAGTAAACCTGAAGTGAAGCATCGGAATCTATAACTAGTGTCACAGGAATGGTAAAAACATAGACAGTAAGAGGACTCAGTCTTCTTGTACTTAAGTCGTCATTGTGCGTTTTCTATTTAATTCCGATGCAATTTTTGTGTTTCATCGTCAATAAGAAGGTCAGAGGGATACAGTAAACCTGAAGTGAAGCATGGGAATCTATAACTAGTGTCACAGGAATGGTTCAAAACATAGACAGTAAGAAGTGTCAGTCTTCTTGTACTTAAGTCGGCATTGTGCCTTTTTTATACAATTTCGATGCAATTTCTGTGTTTCATCGTCAATAAGAAGGTCAGAGGGATACAGTAAACACGAAGTGAAGCATCGGAATCTATAACTAGTGTCACAGGAATGGTTCAAAACATAGTCAGTAAGAAAAGCTGGTCTTCACGTATTTAAGTCGGCATTGTGCCTTTTGTATTTAATTCCAGTGCAATTTCTGTGTTTCATCGTCAATAAGAAAGTCAAAGGGATACAGTATACCTGAAGTGAAGCATCGGAATCTATAACTAGTGTCACAGGAATGGTTAAAAGCATAGTCAGTAAGAACAGTCAGTATTCTTGTCCTTAAGTCGGCATTGTGCCTTTTGTATTTAATTCCTATGCAATTTCTGTGTTTCATCGTCAATAAGAAGGTCCAAGCGATACAGTAAACCTGAAGTGAAGCATCGGAATCTATAACTAGTGTCACAGGAATGGTTCAGAACATAGACAGTAAGAAGATACAGTCTTCTTGTACTTAAGTTGGCATTGTGCCTTTTGTATTTAATTCCGACGCAATTTCTGTGTTTCATCGTCAATAAGAAAGTCCAAGAGATACACTAAACCAGAAGTGAAGCATCGGAATCTATAACTAGTGTCACAGGAATGGCTCAAATCATAGGCAGTAAGAAGAGCCAGTCTTCGTGTACGTAAGTCGGCATTGTGCCTTTTCTATTTAATTCCGATGGAACTTCAGTGTTTCATCGTCATTATGAAGGTCCAAGTGATTCAGTAAACCTGGAGTGAAGCATCGGAATCTATTACTAGTGACAATGGAATGGTTCAAAGCATAGACAGTAAGAAGAGTCAGTCTTCTTGTACTTAAGTCGGCATTGTGCCTTTTGTATTTAATTCCGGTGCAATTTCTGTGTTTCATCGTCAATAAGAAGGTCAGAGGGAAATAGTAAACCTGAAGTGAATCATCGGAATCTATAATTAGTGTCACAGAAATGGTTCAAAACATAGTCGGTAATAAGAGTCAGTCTTCTTGTCCTTAAGTAGGCCTTGTGCCTTTTGTATTTAATTCCGATGCAATTTCGGTGTTTGATCGTCAGTAAGAAGGTCCAAGGGATACAGTACACCTGGAGTGAAGCATCGGAATCAATAACTAGTGTCACAGGAATGGTTCAAATCATAGTCAGTAAGAAGAGTCGGTCTTCATGTACTTAAGTCGGCATTGTGTCTTTTGTATTTAATTCCGATGCAATTTCTTTGTTTCATCGTCAATAAGAAGGTCCAAGGGATACAGTAAACATGAAGTTAAGCATCGGAATCTATAACTAGTGCCACAGGAATGGTTCAAAACATAGTCAGCAAGATGAGTCAGTCTTCATGTACTTAAGTCCCCATTGTGCCTTTTGTATTTAATTCCGATGCAATTTCTGTGTTTCATCGTCAATAAGAAGGTCAGAGGGATACAGTACACCTGAAGTGAAGCATCGTAATCAATAACTAGTGTCATAGGAATGGTTCAAGACATAGACAGTAAGAAGAGTCAGTCTTCTTGTACTTGAGTCGGCATTGTGCCTTTTGTATTAAATTCCGATGCAATTTCCGTGTTTCATCGTCAATAAGAAGGTCCAAGGGATACAGTAAACCTGGAGTGAAGCATAGGAATTTATAACTAGTGTCACAGGAATGGGTCAAACATAGTCAGTACTTAAGTCGGCATTGTGCCTTTTGTATTTCATTCCGATGCAATTTCGGTGTTTCATCGTCTAGAAGAAGGTCCAAGGGATACAGTAAACCTGGAGTGAAGCATCGGAATCTATAACTAGTGTCACAGGAATGATTCAAAACATAGACAGTAAGAAGATACAGACTTGTTGTACTTAAGTCGGCATTGTGCCTTTTGTATTTAATTCCGATGCAATTTCCGTGTTTCATCGACAATAAGAAGGTCCAAGGGATACAGTAAACCAGAAGTGAAGCATCGGAATCTATAACTAGTGTCACACGAATGGTTCAAAACATAGACAGTAAGGAGAGTCAGTCTTCTTGTACTTAAGTCGGCATTGTGCCTTTTGTATTTCATTCCGGTGCAATTTCTGTGTTTCATCGTCAATAAGAAGGTCAGAGGAATACAGTAAACCTGAAGTGAAGCTTTGGAATCTATAACTAGTGTCACTGGAATGGTTCAAAACATAGACAGGAACAAGAGTCAGTCTTCTTGTACTTGAGTCGGCATTCTGCATTTTGTATGAAATTCCGATGCAATTTCTGTGTTTCATCGTCAATAAGAAGGCCCTAGGGATACAGTAATCCTGAAGTCAAGCATCGGAATCTATAACTAGTGTCACAGGAATGGTTCAAAACATAGACAATAAGAGGACTCAGTCTTTTTGTACTTAAGTCGGCATTGTGCCTTTTAAATTTAATTCCGAAGTAGTTTCTGTGTTTCATCGTCAACAAGAAGGTCCAAATGATACAGTATACCTGAAGTGAAGCATCGGAATCTATAACTAGTGTCAATGGAATGGTTCAAAACATAGGCAGTAAGAAGAGTCAGTCTTCTTGTACTTAAGTCGGCATTGTGCCTTTTGTATTTAATTCCGGTGCAATTTTTGTGTTTCATCGTCAATAAGAATGTCAGAGCGATACAGTAAACCTGACGTGAAGCATCGAAATCTGTAACTAGTGTCACAGGAATGGTTCAAAACATAGTCAGAAAGAATAGACAGTTTCTTGTCCTTAAGTCGGCGTTGTGCCTTTTGTATTTAATTTCGATGCAAATTCTGTGTTTCATCGTCAATAAGAAGGTCCTAGGGATACATTAAACCTGGAGTGTAGCATCGGAATCTATAACTAGTGTCACAGGAATGGTTCAAAGCATAGTCAGTAAGAAGAGTCAGTCTTCATGTACTTAAGTCGGCATTGTGCCTTTGTATTTAATTCCGATGCAATTTCTGTGTTTCATCGTCAATAAGAAGGTCCAAGGGATACAGTAAACCTGAAGTTAAGCATCGGAATCTATAACTAGTGTCACAGGATTGGTTCTAAACATAGTCAGTAAGAAGAGTGAGTTTTCTTGTACTTAAGTCGGCATTGTGCCTTTTCTATTTAATTCCGATGCAATTTCAGTGTTTCATCGTCAATAAGAAGGTCCAAGGGATACAGTAAACCAGGAGTAAAGCATCGTAATCTATAACTAGTGTCAATGGAATGGTTCATAACATAGACAGTAAGAAGAGTCAGTCTTCTTGTACCTAAGTCAGCATTGTGCCTTTTGTATATAAATCCGGTGCAATTTCTGTGTTTCATCGTCAATAAGAAGGTCAGAGGGATAGAGTAAACCTGAAGTGAAGCATCGGAATCTATAACTAGTGTCACAGGAATGGTTCAAATCATAGACAGTAAGAAGAGTCGGTCTTCATGTACTTAAGTCAGCATTGTGCCTTTCGTATACAATTCCGGTGCAATTTCTGTGTTTCATCGTCAATAAGAAGGTCAGAGGGATAGAGTAAACCTGAAGGGAAGCATCGGAATCTATAACTAGTGTTACAGGAATGGTTAAAAACATTGTCAGTAAGAAGAGTCAGTCTTCTTGTCCTTAAGTCGGCATTGTGCCTTTAGGTATTTAATTCCGATGCAATTTCTGTGTTTCATCGTCAATAAGTAAGTCCAAGGAATGCAGTAAACCTGGAGTGAAGCATCGGAATCTATAACTAGTGTCAATGCAATGGTTCATAACATAGACAGTAAGAAGAGTCAGTCTTCTTGTACCTAAGTCAGCATTGTGCCTTTTGTATATAATTCCGGTGCAATTTCTGTGTTTCATCGTCAATAAGAAGGTCAGAGGGATAGAGTAAACCTGAAGTGAAGCATCGGAATCTATAACTAGTGTCACAGGAATGGTTCAAATCATAGACAGTAAGAAAACACAGTCTTCTTGTACTTAAGTCGGCATTGTGCTTTTTGTATTTAATTCCGATGCAATCTCTGTGTTTCATCGTCAATAAGAAGGTCCAAGGGATACAGTAAACCTGAAGTGAAGCATCGGAGTCTATAACAAGTCTCACAGGAATGGTTCAAAACATAGTCAGTAAGAGGAGTCGGTCTTCATGTACTTAAGTCAGCATTGTGACTTTCGTATACAATTCCGGTGCAATTTCTGTGTTTCATCGTCAATAAGAAGGTCAGAGGGATAGAGTAAACCTGAAGGGAAGCATCGGAATCTATAACTAGTGTCACAGGAATGGTTAAAAACATTGTCAGTAAGAAGAGTCAGTCTTCTTGTCCTTAAGTCGGCATTGTGCCTTTAGGTATTTAATTCCGATGCAATTTCTGTGTTTCATCGTCAATAAGTAAGTCCAAGGAATGCAGTAAACCTGGAGTGAAGCATCGGAATCTATAACTAGTGTCAATGGAATGGTTCATAACATAGACAGTAAGAAGAGTCAGTCTTCTTGTACCTAAGTCAGCATTGTGCCTTTTGTATATAATTCCGGTGCAATTTCTGTGTTTCATCGTCAATAAGAAGGTCAGAGGGATAGAGTAAACCTGAAGTGAAGCATCGGAATCTATAACTATTGTTACAGGAATGGTTCAAAACATAGACAGGAAGAAGAGTCAGTCTTCTTGTACTTGAGTCGGCATTGTGCTTTTTGTATTACATTACGATGAAATTTCTGTGTTTCATCGTCAATAAGAAGGTCCTAGCGATACAGTAATCCTGAAGTCAAGCATCGGAATCTATAACTAGTGTCACAGGAATGGTTCAAAACATAGACAATAAGAAGATTCAGTCTTTTTGTACTTAAGTCAGCATTGTGCCTTTTGTATTTAATTCCGAAGCAATTTCTGTGTTTCATCGTCAATAAGAAGGTCCAAGGGATACAGTAAACCTGAAGTGAAGCATCGGTATCTGTAACTAGTGTCACAGGAATGGTTCAAAACATAGACAGTAGGAAGAGTCAGTCTTCTTGTACTCAAATCGGCATTGTGCCATTTGTATTTAATTCCGATGCAATTTCTGTGTTTCATCGTCAATAAGAAGGTCCAAGGGATACAGTAAACCTGAAGTGAAGCATCGGAATCTATAACTAGTGTCACAGGAATGGTAAAAACATTGACAGTAAGAGGACTCAGTCTACTTGTACTTAAGTCGTCATTGTGCGTTTTCTATTTAATTCCGATGCAATTTTTGTGTTTCATCGTCAATAAGAAGGTCAGAGGGATACAGTAAACATGAAGTGAAGCATGGGAATCTATAACTAGTGTCACAGGAATGGTGCAAAATATAGACAGTAAGAAGTGTCAGTCTTCTTGTACTTAAGTCGGCATTGTGCCTTTTGTATATAATTTCGATGCAATATCTGTGTTTCATCGTCAATAAGAAGGTCCAAGAGATACAGTAAAACAGAAGTGAAGCATCGGAATCTATAACTAGTGTCACAGGAATGGCTCAAATCATAGGCAGTAAGAAGAGCCAGTCTTCGTGTACGTAAGTCGGCATTGTGCCATTTCTATTTAATTCCGATGGAACTTCAGTGTTTCATCGTCAATATGAAGGTCCAAGTGATTCAGTAAACCTGGAGTGAAGCATCGGAATCTATAACTAGTGACAATGGAATGGTTCAAAGCATAGACAGCAAGAAGAGTCAGTCTTCTTGTACTTAAGTCGGCATTGTGCCTTTTGTATTTAATTCCGGTGCAATTTCTGTGTTTCATCGTCAATAAGAAGGTCAGAGGGATATAGTAAACCTGAAGTGAATCATCGGAAACTATAATTAGTGTCACAGAAATGGTTCAAAACATAGTCGGTAATAAGAGTCAGTCTTCTTGTCCTTAAGTCGGCCTTGTGCCTTTTGTATTTAATTCCGATGCAATTTCGGTGTTTGATCGTCAAATGAAGGTCCAAGGGATACAGTACACCTGGAGTGAAGCATCGGAATCAATAACTAGTGTCACAGGAGTGGTTCAAATCATAGTCAGTAAGAAGAGTCGGTCTTCATGTACTTAAGTTGGCATTGTGCCTTTTGTATTTAATTCCGATGCAATTTCTGTGTTTCATCGTCAATAAGAAGGTCCAAGGGATACAGTAAACATGAAGTTAAGCATCGGAATCTATAACTAGTGCCACAGGAATGGTTCAAAACATAGTCAGTAAGATGAGTCAGTCTTCATGTACTTAAGTCCCCATTGTGCCTTTTGTATTTAATTCCGATGCAATTTCTGTGTGTCAGCGTCAATAAGAAGGTCAGAGGGATACAGTAAACCTGAAGTGAAGCATCGGAATCAATAACTAGTGTCATAGGAATGGTTCAAGACATAGACAGTAAGAAGAGTCAGTCTTCTTGTACTTGAGTCGGCATTGTGCCTTTTGTATTAAATTCCGATGCAATTTCCGTGTTTCATCGTCAATAAGAAGGTCCAAGGGATACAGTAAACCTGGAGTGAAGCATAGGAATTTATAACTAGTGTCACAGGAATGGGTCAAACATAGTCAGTACTTAAGTCGGCATTGTGCCTTTTGTATTTCATTCCGATGCAATTTCGGTGTTTCATCGTCAATAAGTAGGTCCAAGGGATACAGTAAACCTGAAGTGAAGTATCGGAATCTATAACTAGTGTCACAGGAATGGTTCAAAACATAAGCAGTAAGAGGAGTCAGTCTTCATGTACTTAAGTCGCCATTGTGCCTTTTGTATTTAATTCCGATGCAATTTCTGTGTTTCATCGTCAATTAGAAGGTCAGAGGGATACAGCAAAACTGAAGTGAAGCATCGGAATCAATAACTAGTGTCATAGGAATGGTTAAAAACATAGACAGTACGAAGAGTAAGTATTCTTGTACTTGAGTCGGCATTGTGCCTTTTGTTTTTAATTCCGATGCAACTTCTCTGTTTCATCGTCAATAAGAAGGTCCAAGGGAAACAGTATACCTGAAGTGAAGCATCGGAATCTATAACTAGTGCCATAGGAATGGTTCAATACATAGACAGTAAGAAGAGTCAGTCTTCTTGTACATGAGTTGACATTGTGCCTTTTGTATTTAATTCCGATGCAATTTCTGTGTTACATCGTCAATAAGAAGGTCAGAGGGATACAGT
The DNA here is from genome assembly GCF_021461395.2 of Schistocerca americana. Taxonomy (NCBI): domain Eukaryota; kingdom Metazoa; phylum Arthropoda; class Insecta; order Orthoptera; family Acrididae; genus Schistocerca; species Schistocerca americana. The sequence goes on along the minus strand of NC_060121.1, from coordinate 10,454,136 downwards.
AAACCTGAAGTGAAGCATCGGAATCTGTAACTAGTGTCACAGGAATGGTTCAAAACATAGTCAGTAAGAAGAGTCGGTCTTCATGTACTTATGTCGGCATTGTGCCTTTTGAATTTAATACCGGTGCATTTTCTGTGTTTCAACGTCAATGAGAAGGTGCAAGGGATACAGTACACCTGGAGTGAAGCATCGGAATCAATAACTAGTGTCACAGGAATCGTTCAAAACATAGTCAGTAAGAAGAGTCGCTGTTCATGTACTTATGTCGGCATTCTGCCTTTTCTATTTAATTCCGATGCAATTTCTGTGTTTCATCGTCAATAAGAAGGTCCAAGGGATACAGTAAACCTGAAGTGAAGCATCGGAATCTATAACTAGTGCCACAGGAATGGTTCAAAACATAGTCAGTAAGATGAGTCAGTCTTCATGTACTTAAGCCGCCATTGTGCCTTTTGTATTTAATTCCGATGCAATTTCTGTGTTTCAACGTCAATAAGAAGGTCAGAGGGATACAGTAAACCTGAAGTGAAGCATCGGAATCAATAACTAGTGTCATAGGAATGGTTCAAAACATAGACAGTAAGAAGAGTCGGTCTTCTTGTACTTGAGTCGGCACTGTGCCTTTTGTATTAAAGTCCGATGCAATTTCTGTGTTTCATCGTCAATAAGAAGGTCCAAGGGATACAGTAAACCTGGAGTGAAGCACAGGAATTTGTAACTAGTGTCACAGGAATGGGTCAAAACATAGTCAGTACTTAAGTCGGCATTGTGCCTTTTGTATATCATTCCGATGCAATTTCTTTGTTTCATCGTCAATAAGAAGGTCCAAGGGATACAGTAAACCTGAAGTGAAGTATCAGAATCTATAACTAGTGTCACAGGAATGGTTCAAAACATAGCCAGTAAGAAGAGTCAGTCATCATGTACTTAAGTCGCCATTGTGCCTTTTGTATTTAATTCCGATGCAATTTCTGTGTTTCATCGTCAACAAGAAGGTCAGAGGGATACTGTAAAACTGAAGTGAAGCATCGGAATCAATAACTAGTGTCATGGGAATGGTTAAAAACATAGACAGTAAGAAGAGTAAGTCTTCTTGTACCTGAGTCGGCATTGTGCATTTTGTATTTAATTCCGATGCAACTTCTGTGTTTCATCGTCAATAAGAAGGTCCAAGGGAAACAGTAAACCTGAAGTGAAGCATCGGAATCTATAACTAGTGTCATAGGAATGGTTCAAAACATAGACAGTAAGAAGAGTCAGTCTTCTTGTACTTGAGTCGGCATTGTGCATTTTGTATTTAATTCCGATGCAATTTCTGTGTTTCATCGTCAATAAGAAGGTCAGAGGGATACAGTAAACCTGAAGTGAAGCACAGGAATTTATAACTAGTGTCACAGGAATGGGTCAAAACATAGTCAGTACTTAAGTCGGCATTGTGCCTTTTGTATTTCATTCCGATGCAATTTCTTTGTTTCATCGTCAATAAGAAGGTCCAAGGGATACAGTAAACCTGAAGTGAAGTATCAGAATCTATAACTAGTGTCACAGGAATGGTTCAAAACATAGTCAGTAAGAAGAGTCAGTCTTCATGTACTTAAGTCGCCATTGTGCCTTTTGTATTTAAATCCGATGCAATTTCTGTGTTTCATCGTCAATAAGTAGGTCAGAGGGATACAGTAAACCTGAAGTGAAGCATCGGAATCTATAACTAGTAACACAGGAATGGTTCAAACAAAGTCAGTAAGAAGAGTCGGTCTTCATGTACTTATGTCGGCATTGTGGCTTTTGTATTTAATTCCGGTGAAATTTCAGTGTTCCAACGTCAATAAGAAAGTCAGAGGGATACAGTAAACCTGAAGTGATGCATCGGAATCTATAACTAGTGTCACAGCAATGGTTCAAAGCATAGTCAGTAAGAACAGTCAGTCTTCTTGTCCTTAAGTCGGCATTGTGCCTTTTGTATTTAATTCCGATGCAATTTCTGTTTTTCATCGTCAATAAGAAGGTCCAAGGGATACAGTAAACCTGAAGTGAAGCATCGGCATCTATAACTAGTGTCATAGGAATGGTTCAAAACATAGACAGTAAGAAGAGTCAGTCTTCTTGTACTTGAGTCGGCATTGTGCCTTCTGTATTTAATTCCGATGCAATTTCTGTGTTTCATCGTCAATAAGAAGGTCCAAGGGATACAGTAAACCTGGATTGAAGCATAGGAATTTATAACTAGTGCACAGGAATGGGTCAAAACATAGTCAGTACTTAAGTCGCCATTGTGCCTTTTGTATTTAATTCCGGTGCAATTTCTGTGTTTCATCGTCAACAAGAAGGTCAGAGGGATACAGTAAAACTGAAGTGAAGCATCGGAATCAATAACTAGTGTCATAGGAAAGGTTAGAAACATAGACAGTAAGAAGAATAAGTCTTCTTGTACCTGAGTCGGCATTGTGCATTTTGTATTTAATTCCGATGCAATTTCTGTGTTTCATCGTCAATAAGAAGGTCAGAGGGATACAGTGAACCTGAAGTGAAGCACAGGAATTTATAACTAGTGTCACAGGAATGGGTCAAAACATAGTCAGTAAGAAGAGTCAGTCTTCATGTACTTAAATCGCCATTGTGCCGTTTGTATTTAATTGAGATGCAATTTCTGTGTTTCATCGTCAACAAGAAGGTCAGAGGAATACAGTAAAACTGAAGTGAAGCATCGGGATCAATAACTAGAGTCATAACAATGGTTAAAAACATAGACAGTAAGAAGAGTAAGTCTTCTTGTACCTGAGTCGGCATTGTGCATTTTGTATTTAATTCCGATGCAATTTCTGTGCTTCATCGTCAATAAGAAGGTCAGAGGGATACAGTAAACCTGAAGCGAAGCACAGGAATTTATAACTAGTGTCACAGGAATGGGCCTATTTATAGTCAGTACTTAAGTCGGCATTGTGCCCTTTGTATTTCATTCCGATGCAATTTCTTTGCTTCATCGTCAATAAGAAGGTCCTAGGGATACAGTAAACCTGAAGTGAAGTATCAGAATCTATAACTAGTGTCACTGGAATGGTTCATACCATAGTCAGTAAGAAGAGTCAGTCTTTATGTACTTAAGTCGCCATTGTGCCTTTTGTATTTAATTCCAATGCAATTTTTGTGTTTCATCGTCAACAAGAAGGTCCAAGGGATACAGTAAAACTGAAGTGAAGCATCGCAATCAATAACTAGTGTCATAGGAATGGTTAAAATCATAGACAGTAAGAATAGTAAGTCTTCTTGTACCTGAGTCGGCATTGTGCATTTTGTATTTAATTCCGATGCAACTTCTGTGTTTCATCGTCAATAAGAAGTTCCAAGGGAAACAGTAAACCTGAAGTGAAGCATCGGAATCTATAACTAGTGTCATAGGAATGGTTCAAAACATAGACAGTAAGAAGAGTCAGTCTTCTTGTACTTGAATCGGCATTGTGCCTTTTGTATTTAATTCCGATGCAATTTCTTTGTTTCATCGTCAATAGGAAGGTCAGAGGGATACAGTAAACCTGAAGTGAAGCACAGGAATTTATAACTAGTGTCACAGGAATGGGTCAAAACATAGTCAGTACTTAAGTCGATATTGTGCCTTTTGTATTTCATTCCGATGCAATTTCTTTGTTTCATCGTCAATAAGAAGGTCCAAGGGATACAGTAAACCTGGAGTGAAGTATCAGAATCTGTAACTAGTGTCACAGAATTGGTTCAAAAGATAGGCAGTAAGAAGAGTCAGTCTACATGTACTTAAGTCGTCATTGTGCCTTTTGTATTTAATTCCGATGCAATTTCTGTGTTTCATCGTCAACAAGAAGGTCAGAGGGATACAGTAAAACTGAAGTGAAGCATCGGAATCAATAACTAGTGTCATAGGAATGGTTAAAAACATGGACAGTAAGAAGAGTAAGTCTTCTTGTACCTGAGTCGGCATTGTGCATTTTGTATTTAATTCCGATGCAACTTCTGTGTTTCATCGTGAATAAGAAGGTCCAAGGGAAACAATAAACCTGAAGTGAAGCATCGGAGTCTATAACTAGTATCACAGGAATGGTTCAAAACGTAGACAATAAGAAGAGTCAGTCTTCTTGTACTTGAGTCGCCATTGTGCCTTTTGTATTTAATTAAGATGCAATTTCTCTGTATCATCGTCAATAAGAAGGTCCAAGGGATACAGTAAACCTGAAGGAAGCATCGGAATCGATAACTAGTGTCATAGGAATGGTTCAAAACATAGTCATTACTTAAGTCGGCATTGTGCCTTTTGTATTTCATTCCGATGCAATTTCTGTGTTTCATCGTCAATAAGAAGGTCCAAGGGATACAGTAAACCTGAACTGAAGCATCGGAATCTATAACTAGTGTCACAGGAATAGTTCAAAACATAGTTAGTAAGATGAGTCAGCCTTCATGTACTTAAGTCGCCATTGTGCCTTTTGTATTTAATTCCGACGCAAAGTCTGTGTTTCATCGTCAATAAGAAAGTCAGAGGGACACAGTAAACCTGAACTGAAGCATCGGAATCTATAACTAGTGTCACAGGAATGGTTCAAAGCATAGTCAGTAAGAACAGTCAGTCTTCTCGTCCTTAAGTCGGCATTGTGCCTTTTGTATTTTATTCCGATGCAATTTCTGTGTTTCATCGTCAACAAGAAGGTGCAAGGGATACAGTAAATCTGAAGTGAAGCATCGGAATCTATAACTAGTGTCATAGGAATGGTTCAAAACATAGACTGTAAGAAGAGTCAGTCTTCTTGTACTTGAGTCGGCATTGTGCGTTTTGTATTTAATTCCGTTGCAATTTCTGTGTTTCATCGTCAATAAGAAGGTCCAAGGGATACAGTAAACCTGGAGTGAAGCATCGGAATCTATAACAGGTGTCACAGGAGTGGTTCAAAACATATTCAGTAAGAAGAGTCGGTCTTCATGTACTTAAGTCGGCATTGTGTCTTTTGTATTTAATCCCGATGCAATTTCTGTGTTTCATCGTCAATAAGAAGGTCAAAGGGGGTACAGTAAACCTGAAGTGAAGCATCGGAATCTATAACTAGTGCCATAGGAATGGTTCAAAGCATAGACAGTAAGAAGAGTCCGTCTTCTTGTACTTGAGTCGGCACTGTAACTTTTGTATTAAATTCCGATGCAATTTCTGTTTTTCATCGTCAATAAGTAGGTCCAAGGGATACAGTAAAGCTGGAGTGAAGCATAGGAATTTATAACTAGTGCACAGGAATGGGTCAAAACATAGTCAGTACTTAAGTCGGCATTGTGCCTTTTGTATTTCATTCCGATGCAATATCTGTGTTTCATCGTCAATAAAAAGGTCCAAGGTATACAGTAAACCTGAAGTGAAGCATCGGAATCTATAACTAGTGTCACAGGAATGGTTCAAAGCATATTCAGTAAGAAGAGTCAGTCTTCATGTACTTAAGTCGCCATTGTGCCTTTTGTATTTAATTGGGATGCAATTTCTGTGTTTCATCGTCAACAAGAAGGTCAGAGGGATACAGTAAAACTGAAGTGAAGCATCGGAATCAATAACTAGTGTCATAGGAATGGTTAAAAACATAGACAGTAAGAAGAGTAGTCTTCTTGTTCCTGAGTCGGCATTGTGCATTTTGTATTTAATTCCGATGCAACTTCTATGTTTCATCGTCAATAAGAAGGTCCAAGGGAAACAGTAAACCTGAAGTGAAGCATCGCAATCTATAACTAGTGTCATAGGAATGGATCAAATCATAGACAGTAAGAAGAGTCAGTCTTCTTGTACATGAGTCGGCATTGTGCCTTTTGTATTTAATTCCGATGCAATTTCTGTGTTTCATCGTCAATAAGAAGGTCAGAGGGATACAGTAAACCTGAAGTGAAGCATCGGAATCTATAACTAGTATCACAGGAATGGTTCAAAACAAAGTCAGTAAGAAGAGTCGGTTTTCATGTACTTATATCGGCATTGTGCCTTTTGTATTTAATTCCGGTGCAATTTCTGTGTTTCAACGTCAATAAGGAAGTCAGAGGGATACAGTAAACCTGAAGTGAAGCATCGGAATCTATAACTAGTGTCACAGGAATGGTTCAAAGCATAGTCAGTAAGAACAGTCAGTCTTCTTGTCCTGAAGTCGGCATTGTGCCTTTTGTATTTAATTCCGATGCAATTTCTGTGTTTCATCGTCAATAAGAAGGTCCAAGGGATACAATAAACCTGAAGTGAAGCATCGGAATCTATAACTAGTGTCATTGGAATGGTTCAAAACATAGACAGTAAGAAGAGTCAGTCTTCTTGTACTTGAGTCGCCACTGTGCCTTTTGTATTTAATTCCGATGCAATTTCTGTGTTTCATCGTCAATAAGATGGTCCAAGGGATACAGTAAACCTGGAGTGAAGCATCGGAATCTATAACAGGTGTCACAGGAGTGGTTCAAAACATAGTCAGTAAGAAGAGTCGGTCTTCATGTACTTAAGTCGGCATTGTGTCTTTTGTATTTAATCCAGATGCAATTTCTGTGTTTCATCGTCAATAAGAGGGTCAAAGGGATACAGTAAACCTGAAGTGAAGCATCGGAATCTATAACTAGTGCCATAGGAATGGTTCAAAGCATAGACAGTAAGAAGAGTCAATCTTCTTGTACTTGAGTCGGCATTGTGCCTTTTGTATTAAATTCCGATGCAATTTCTGTGTTTCATCGTCAATAAGAAGGTCCAAGGGATACAGTAAACCTGGAGTGAAGCATAGGAATTTATAACTAGTGCACAGGAATGGGTCAAAACATAGTCAGTACTTAAGTCGGCATTGTGCCTTTTGTATTTCATTCCGATGCAATATCTGTGTTTCATCGTCAATAAGAAGGTCCAAGGGATACAGTAAACCTGGAGTCAAGCATCGGAATCTATAACTAGTGTCACAGGAATGGTTCAAAAATAGTCAGTACTTAAGTCGGCATTGTGCATTTAGTATTTCATTCCGATGCAATTTCTGTGTTTCATCGACAATAAGAAGGTCCAAGGTATACAGTAAACCTGAAGTGAAGCATCGCAATCTATAACTAGTCTCACAGGAATGATTCAAAACATAGTCAGAAAGAAGAGTCAGTCCTCTTGTACTGAAGTCGGCATTGTGCCTGTTGTATTTAATTACGATGCAACTTCTGTGTTTCATCGTTAATAAGAAAGTCCAAGGGAAACAGTAAACCTGAAGTGAAGCATCGGAATCTATAACTAGTGTCATAGGAATGGTTCAAAACATAGACAGGAAGAAGAGTCAGTATTCTTGTACTTGAGTCGGCATTGTGCCTTTTGTATTTAATTCCGATGCAATATCTGTGTTTCATCGTCAATAAGAAGGTTCACCGGATACAGTGAACCTAAAGTGAAGCATCGGAATCTATAACTAGTGTCATAGGAATTGTTCAAATCATAGACAGTAAGAAGAGTCAGTCTCCTTGTACTTGAGTCGGCATTGTGCCTTTTGTATTTAATTCCGATGCAATTTCTGTGTTTCATCGTCAATAAGAAGGTCAGAGGGATACAGTAAACCTGAAGTGAAGCATCGGAATCTATAACTAGTGTCATAGGAATTGTTCAAATCATAGTCAGTAAGAAGAGTCAGTCTTCATGTACTTAAGTCGCCATTGTGCCTTTTGTATTTAATTGGGATGCAATTTCTGTGTTTCATCGTTAACAAGAAGGTCAGAGGGATACAGTAAAACTGAAGTGAAGCATCGGAATCAGTAACTAGTGTCATAGGAATGGTTAAAAACATAGACAGTAAGAAGAGTAAGTCTTCTTGTACCTGAGTCGGCATTGTGCATTTTGTATTTAATTCCGATGCAACTTCTGTGTTTCATCGTCAATAAGAAGGTCCAAGGGAAACAGTAAACCTGAAGTGAAGCATCGGAATCTATAACTAGTGTCATAGGAATTGTTCAAATCATAGACAGTAAGAAGAGTCAGTCTCCTTGTACTTGAGTCGGCATTGTGCCTTTTGTATTTAATTCCGATGCAATTTCTGTGTTTCATCGTCAATAAGAAGGTCAGAGGGATACAGTAAACCTCAAGTGAAGCATCGGAATCTATAACTAGTATCAGAGGAATGGTTCAAAACAAAGTCAGTAAGAAGAATCGGTCTTCATGTACTTATATCGGCATTGTGCCTTTTGTATTTAATTCCGGTGCAATTTCTGTGTTTCAACGTCAATAAGGAAGTCCGAGTGATACATTAAACCTGACGTGAAGCATCGGAATCTATAACTAGTGTCACAGGAATGGTTCAAAGCATAGTCAGTAAGAACAGTCAGTCTTCTTGTCCTTAAGTCGGCATTGTCCCTTTTGTATTTAATTCCGATGCAATTTCTGTGTTTCATTGTCAATAAGAAGGTCCAAGGGATACAGTAAACCTGAAGTGAAACATCGGAATCTATAACTAGTGTCATAGGAATGGTTCAAAGCATAGACAGTAAGAAGAGTCAGTCTTCTTGTACTTCAGTCGGCATTGTGCCTTTTGTATCTAATTCCGATGCAATTTCTGTGTTTCATCGTCAATAAGAAGGTCCAAGGGATACAGTAAACCTGGAGTGAAGCATAGGAATTTATAACTAGTGCACAGGAATGGGTCAAAACATAGTCAGTACTTAAGTCGGCATTGTGCCTTTTGTATTTCATTCCGATGCAATATAAGTGTTTCATCGTCAATAAGAAGTTCCAAGGGATACAGTAAACCTGAAGTCAAGCATCGGAATCTATAACTAGTGTCACAGGAATGGTTCAAAATATAGTCAGTACTTAAGTCGGCATTGTGCATTTTGTATTTCATTCCGATGCAATTTCTGTGTTTCATCGACAATAAGAAGGTCCAAGGTATACAGTAAACCTGAAGTGAAGCATCGAAATCTATAACTAGTGTCATAGGAATGGTTCAAAACATAGACAGGAAGAAGAGTCAGTATTCTTGTACTTGAGTCGGCATTGTGCCTTTTGTATTTAATTCCGATGCAATACCTGTGTTTCATCGTCAATAAGAAGGTCCAAGGGATACAGTAAACCGAAAGTGAAGCATCGGAATCTATAACTAGTGTCACAGGAATGGTTCAAAACATAGTCAGTACTCAAGTCGGCACTGTGCCTTTTGTATTTCATTCCGATGCAATTTCTGTGATTCATCGTAAATAAGAAGGTCCAAGGGATACAGTAAACCTGAACTGAAGCATCGGAATCTAAAACTAGTGTCACAGGAATGGTTCAAAACATAGTCAGTAAGATGAGTCAGTCTTCATGTACTTGAGTCGGCATTGTGCCTTTTGTATTTAATTCCGATGCAACTTCTGTGTTTCATCGTCAATAAGAAGGTCCAAGGGAAACAGTAAACCTGAAGTAATGCATCGGAATCTGTAACTAGTGTCATAGGAATGGTTCAAAACATAGACAGTAAGAAGAGTCAGTCTTCTTGTACTTGAGTCGGCATTGTGCTTTTTGTATTTAATTCCGATGCAATTTCTGTGTTTCATCGTCAATAAGAAGGTCAGAGGGATACAGTAAACCTGAAGTGAAGCATCGGAATCTATAACTAGTGTCACAGGAATGGTTCAAAACATAGTCAGTAAGAAGAGTCGGTCTTCACGTACTTATGTCGGCATTGTGCCTTTTGTACTTAGTTCTTGTGCAATTTCTGTGTTTCAACGTCAATAAGAAAGTCAGAGGGATACAGTAAACCTGAAGTGAAGCATCGGAATCTATAACTAGTGTCACAGGAATGGTTCAAAGCATATTCAGTAAGAACAGTCAGTATTCTTGTCCTTAAGTCGGCATTGTGCCTTTTGTATTTATTTCCGATGCAATTTCTGTGTTTCATCTCAATAAGAAGGTCCAAGGGATACAGTAAACCTGAAGTGAAGCATGGGAATCTATAACTTGTGTCATAGGAATGGTTCAAAACATAGACAGTAAGAAGAGGCAGTCTTCTTGTACTTGAGTTGGCATTGTGGATTTTGTATTTAATTCCGATGCAATTTCTGTGTTTCATCGTCAATAAGAAGGTCCAAGGGATACAGTAAACCTGAAGTGAAGCATCGGAATCTATAACTAGTGCCATTGGAATGGTTCAAAACATAGACAGTAAGAAGAGTCAGGCTTCTTGTTTTTTAGTCGGCATTGTGCCTTTTGTATTTAATTCCGATGCAATTTCTGTGTTTCATCGTCAATAAGAAGGTCCAAGGGATACAGTAAACCTGAAGTCAAGCATCGGAATCTATAACTAGTGTCACAGGAATGGTTCAAAACATAGTCAGTACTTAGGTCGGCCTTGTGCCTTTTGTATTTCATTCCGATGCAATTTCTGTGTTTCATCGTCATTAAGAAGGTCCAAGGTATACAGTAAACCTGAAGTGAAGCATCGAAATCTATAACTAGTGTCACAGGAATGGTTCAAAATATAGTCAGAAAGAAGAGTCAGTCTTCCTGTACTGAAGTCGGCATTGTGCCTTTTGTATTTAATTCCGATGCAACTTCTGCGTTTCATCGTTAATAAGAAGGTCCAAGGGATACAGTAAACCTGAAGTGAAGCATCGGAATCTATAACTAGTGACATAGGAATGGTTCAAAGCATAGACAGTAAGAAGAGTCAGTGTTCTTGTACTTGAGTCGGCATTATGCCTTTTGTATTTGATTCCGATGCAATTTCAGTGTTTCATCGTCAATAAGAAATTCCAAGGGATACAGTAAACCTAAAGTGAAGCATCGGAATCGATAACTAGTGTCAATGGAATGGTTCAAAACATAGACAGTAAGAAGAGTCAGTCTTCTTGTACTTAAGTCGGCATTGTGCGTTTTGTATTTAATTCCAGTGCAATTTCTGTGTTTCATCGTCATTAAGAAGCTCAGAGGGACACAGTGAACCTGGAGTGAAGCATCGGACTCTATAACTAATGTCACATGAATGGTACAAAACATAGTCAGTAAGAAGAGTCAGTCTTCTTGTTCTTAAGTCGGCCTTGTGCCTTTTGTATTTAATTCCGATGCAATTTCTGTGTTTCATCGTCAATAAGATGGTACCAGGGATACAGTTAACCTGGAGTGAAGAATCGGAATCTATAACTATTGTCACAGGAATGGTTCAATACAAAGTCAGTAAGAAGAGTCGGTCTTCATGTACTTAAGTCAGCATTGTGCCTTTTGTATATAATTCCGGTGCAATTTCTGTGTCTCATCGTCAATAAGAAGGTCCAAGGGAAACAGTAAACCTGAAGTGAAGCATCGGAATCTATAACTAGTGTCACAGGAATGGTTAAAAAATAGTCAGAAAGAAGAGTCAGTGTTCTTGCCCTTAAGTCGGCATTGTGCCTTTTGTATTTAATTCCGATGCAATTTCTGTGTTTCATCGTCAATTAGAAGGTCCAAGGGATACAGTAAACCTGGAGTGAAGCATCGGAATCTATAACTAGTGTCACAGGAATGGTTCAACACATAGACAGGATGAAGAGTCAGTCTTCTTGTACTTGAGTCGGCATTCTGAACTTTGTATTAAATTCCGATGCAATTTCTGTGTTTCATCGTCAATAAGAAGGTCCTAGGGATACAGTAATCCTAAAGTCAAGCATCGGAATCTATAACTAGTGTCACAGGAATGGTTCAAAACACAGACAATAAGAAGATTCAGTCTTTCTGTACTTAAGTCAGCATTGTGCCTTTTGTATTTAATTCCGATGTAGTTTCTGTGCTTCATCGTCAATAAAAAGGTCCAAATGATACAGTAAACCTGAAGTGAAGCATCGGAATCTATAACTGGTGTCAATGGAATGGTTCAAAACATAGACAGTAAGAAGAGTCAGTCTTCTTGTACGTAAGTCGGCATTGAGCCATTTGTATTTAATTCCGGTGCAATTTCTGTGTTTCATCGTCAATAAGAAGGTCAGAGCGATACAGTACACATGAAGTGAAGCATCGGAATCTATAACTAGTGTCATAGGAATGGTTAAAAACATAGACAGTAAGAAGAGTAAGTCTTATTGTTCTTGAGTCGGCATTGTGCCTTTTGTATTTAATTCCGATGCAACTTCTGTGTTTCATCGTTAATAAGAATTTCCAAGGGATACAGTAAACCTGAAGTGAAGCATCGGAATCTATAACTAGTGTCATAGGAATGGTTCAAAACATAGACAGTAAGAAGAGTCAGTCTTCTTGTCATTAAGTCGGCATTGTGCCTTTTGTATATAATTCCGGTGCAATTTCTGTGTTTCATCGTCAATAAGAAGGACAGAGGAATACAGTAAACCTGAAGTGAAGCATCGGAATCTATAACTAGTGTCACAGGAATGGTTAAAAACATAGTCAGTATGAAGAGTCAGTCTTCTTGTCCTTAATAGGGCATTGTGCCTTTTTTATTTAATTCCGATGCAATTTCTGTGTTTCATCGTCAATAAGAAGGTCCAAGGGATACAGTAAACCTGAAGTGAAGCATCGGAATCTATAACTGGTGTCAATGGAATGGTTCAAAACATAGACAGTAAGAAGAGTCAGTCTTCTTGTACTTAAGTCGGCATTGTGCCTTTTGTATTTCATTCCGGTCTAATTTCTGAGTTTCATCGTCAATAAGAAGGTCAGAGGAATACAGTAAACCTGAAGTGAAGCATCGGAATCTATAACTAATGTCACAGGAATGGTTCAAAACATAGACAGGAAGAAGAGTCAGTCTTCTTGTACTTGAGTCGGCATTCTGAACTTTGTATTAAATTCCGATGCAATTTCTGTGTTTCATCGTCAATAAGAAGGTCCTAGGGATACAGTAATCCTAAAGTCAAACATCGGAATCTATAACTAGTGTCACAGGAATGGTTCAAAACACAGACAATAAGAAGATTCAGTCTTTTTGTACTTAAGTCAGCATTGTGCCTTTTGTATTTAATTCCGATGTAGTTTCTGTGCTTCATCGTCAATAAAAAGGTCCAAATGATACAGTAAACCTGAAGTGAAGCATCGGAATCTATAACTGGTGTCAATGGAATGGTTCAAAACATAGACAGTAAGAAGAGTCAGTCTTCTTGTACTTAAGTCGGCATTGAGCCATTTGTATTTAATTCCGGTGCAATTTCTGTGTTTCATCGTCAATAAGAAGGTCAGAGCGATACAGTACACATGAAGTGAAGCATCGGAATCTATAACTAGTGTCATAGGAATGGTTAAAAACATAGACAGTAAGAAGAGTAAGTCTTATTGTTCTTGAGTCGGCATTGTGCCTTTTGTATTTAATTCCGATGCAACTTCTGTATTTCATCGTTAATAAGAATTTCCAAGGGATACAGTAAACCTGAAGTGAAGCATCGGAATCTATAACTAGTGTCATAGGAATGGTTCAAAACATAGACAGTAAGAAGAGTCAGTCTTCTTGTCCTTAAGTCGGCATTGTGCCTTTTGTATATAATTCCGGTGCAATTTCTGTGTTTCATCGTCAATAAGAAGGACAGAGGAATACAGTAAACCTGAAGTTAAGCATCGGAATCTATAACTAGTGTCACAGGAATGGTTAAAAACATAGTCAGTAAGAAGAGTCAGTCTTCTTGTCCTTAAGTCGGCATTGTGCCTTTTTTATTTAATTCCGATGCAATTTCTGTGTTTCATCGTCAATAAGAAGATCCAAGGGATACAGTAAACCTGGAGTGAAGCATAGGAATCTATAACTAGTGTCACAGGAATGGTTCAAAACATAGACAGTAAGAAGATACAGACTTGTTGTACTTAAGTCGGCACTGTTTCTTTTGTATTTAGTTCCGATACAAATTCTGTGTTTCATCGACAATAAGAAGGTCCAAGGGATACAGTAAACCTGAAGTGAAGCATCGGAATCTATAACTAGTGTCACAGGAATGGTTCAAAACATAGACAGTAAGGAGGGTCAGTCTTCTTGTACTTAATTCGGCATTGTGCCTTTTGTATTTCATTCCGCTGCAATTTCTGTGTATCATCGTCAATACGAAGGTCCAAGGGATACAGTAAACCTAAAGTGAAGCATCGGAATCGATAACTAGTGTCAATGGAATGGTTCAAAGCATAGACAGTAAGAAGAGTCAGTCTTCTTGTACTTAAGTCGGCATTGTGCGTTTTGTATTTTATTCCAGTGCAATTTCTGTGTTTCATCGTCATTAAGAAGGTCAGAGGGATACAGTAAACCTGAAGTGAAGCATCGGACTGTATAACTAATGTCACATGAATGGTTCAAAACATAGTCAGTAAGAAGAGTTAGTCTTCTTGTTCTTAAGTCTGCCTTGTGCCTTTTGTATTTAATTCCGATGCAATTTCTGTGTTTCATCGTAAATAAGAAGGTCCAAGGGATACAGTTAACCTGCAGTGAAGCATCGGAATCTATAACGAGTGTCACAGGAATCATTCAAAACATAGTCAGTAAGAAGAGTCAGTCTTCTTGTCCCTAAGTCGGCATTGTGCCTTTTGTATTTAATTCCGATGCATTTTCTGTGTTTCATCGTCAATAAGAAGGTCCAAGGGATACAGTAAACCTGGAGTGAAGCATCGGAATCTATAACTAGTGTCACAGGAGTGGTTCAAAACAAAGACAGTAAAAAGATACAGTCTTGTTGTACTTAAGTCGGCATTGTTTCTTTTGTATTTAGTTCCGATATAATTTCTGTGTTTCATCGACAATAAGAAGGTCCAAGGGATACAGTAAACCTGAAGTGAAGCATCGGAATCTATAACTAGTGTCACAGGAATGGTTCAAAACATAGACAGTAAGGAGAGTCAGTCTTCTTGTACTTAAGTCGGCATTGTGCCTTTTGTATTTCATTCCGGTGCAATTTCTGTGTTTCATCGTCAATAAGAAGGTCAGAGGAATACAGTAAACCTGAAGTGAAGCATCGGAATCTATAACTAGTGTCACAGGAATGGTTCTAAACATAGACAGGAAGAAGAGCCAGTCTTCTTGTACTTGAGTCGGCATTCTGCCTTTTGTATTAAATTCCGATGCAATTTCTGTGTTTCATCGTCAATAAGAAGGTCCTAGGGATACAGTAATCCTGAAGTCAAGCATCGGAATCTATAACTAGTGTCACAGGAATGGTTCAAAGCATAGACAGTAAGGAGAGTCAGTCTTCTTGTACTTAAGTCGGCATTGTGCCTTTTGTATTTAATTCCGATGCAACTTCTGTGTTTCATCGTTAATAAGAAAGTCCAAGGGACACAGTAAACCTGAAGTGAAGCATCGGAATCTATAACTAGTGTCATAGGAATGGTTCAAAACATAGACTCGAAGAAGAGTCAGTATTCTTGTACTTGAGTCGGCATTGTGCCTTTTGTATTTAATTCCGATGCAATATCTGTGTTTCATCGTCAATAAGAAGGTCCAAGGGATACAGTAAACCTAAAGTGAAGCATCGGAATCTATAACTAGTGTCACAGGAATGGTTCAAAACATAGTCAGTACTTAAGTCGGCACTGTGCCTTTTGTATTTCATTCCGATGCAATTTCTGTGATTCATCGTAAATAAGAAGGTCCAAGGGATACAGTAAACCTGAACTGAAGCATCGGAATCTATAACTAGTGTCACAGGAACGGTTCAAAACATAGTCAGTAAGATGAGTCAGTCTTCATGTACTTGAGTCGGCATTGTGCCTTTTGTATTTAATTCCGATGCAACTTCTGTGTTTCATCGTAAATAAGAAGGTCCAAGGGAAACAGTAAACCTGAAGTAATGCATCGGAATCTGTAACTAGTGTCATTGGAATGGTTCAAAACATAGACAGTAAGAAGAGTCAGTCTTCTTGTACTTGAGTCGGCATTGTGCTTTTTGTATTTAATTCCCATGCAATTTCTGTGTTTCATCGTCAATAAGAAGGTCAGAGGGATACAGTAAACCTGAAGTGAAGCATCGGAATCTATAACTAGTGTCACAGGAATGGTACAAAACATAGTCAGTAGGAAGAGTCGGTCTTCACGTACTTATGTCGGCATTGTGCCTTTTGTATTTAGTTCCGGTGCAATTTCTGTGTTTCAACGTCAATAAGAAAGTCAGAGGGATACAGTAAACCTGAAGTGAAGCATCGGAATCTATAACTAGTGTCACAGGAATGGTTCAAAGCATCTTCAGTAAGAACAGTCAGTATTCTTGTCCTTAAGTCGGCATTGTGCCTTTTGTATTTAATTCCGATGCAATTTCTGTGTCTCATCGTCAATAAGAAGGTCCAAGGGATACAGTAAACCTGAAGTGAAACATCGGAATCAATAACTAGTGTCACAGGAATGGTTCAAAACATAGTCAGTAAGAAGAGTCGGTCTTCATGTACTTAAGTCGGCATTGTGCCTTTTGTATTTAATCCCGATGCAATTTCTTTGTTTCATCGTCAATAAGAAGGTCAAAGGGATACAGTAAACCTGAAGTGAAGCATCGGAATCTATAACTAGTGCCATAGGAATGGTTCAAAACATAGACAGTAAGAAGAGTCAGGCTCCTTGTACTTGAGTCGGCATTGTGCCTTTTGTATTTAATTCCGATGCAATTTTTGTGTTTCTTCGTCAATAAGAAGGTCCAAGGGATACAGTAAACCTGAAGTCAAGCATCGGAATCTATAACTAGTGTCACAGGAATGGTTCAAAACATAGTCAGTACTTAGGTCGGCATTGTGCCTTTTGTATTTCATTCCGATGCAATTTCTGTGTTTCATCGTCATTAAGAAGGTCCAAGGTATACAGTAAACCTGAAGTGAAGCATTGAAATCTATAACTAGTGTCACAGGAATGGTTCAAAATATAGTCAGAAAGAAGAGTCAGTCTTCCTGTACTGAAGTCGGCATTGTGCCTTTTGTATTTAATTCCGATGCAACTTCTGTGTTTCATCGTTAATAAGAAGGTCCAAGGGATACAGTAAACTTGAAGTGAAGCATCGGAATCTATAACTAGTGTCATAGGAATGGTTCAAAACATAGACAGTAAGAAGAGTCAGTATTCTTAAACTTGAGTCGGCATTGTGCCTTTTGTATTTGATTCCGATGCAATTTCTGTGTTTCATCGTCAATAAGAAATTCCAAGGGATACAGTAAACCTAAAGTGAAGCATCGGAATCGATAACTAGTGTCAATGGAATGGTTCAAAACATAGACAGTAAGAAGAGTCAGTCTTCTTGCCCTTAAGTCGGCATTGTGCCTTTTGTATTTAATTCCGATGCAATTTCTGTGTTTCATCGTCAATAAGAAGGTCCAAGGGATACACTAAACCTGGAGTGAAGCATCGGAATCTATAACTAGTGTCACAGGAATGGTTCAAAACATAGACAGTAAGTAGATACAGACTTGTTGTACTTAAGTCGGCATTGTTTCTTTTGTATTTAGTTCCGATACAATTTCTGTGTTTCATCGACAATAAGAAGGTCCAAGGGATACAGTAAACCTGAAGTGAAGCATCGGAATCTATAACTAGTGTCACAGGAATGGTTCAAAACATAGACAGTAAGGAGAGTCAGTCTTCTTGTACATAAGTCGGCATTGTGCCTTTTGTATTTCATTCCGGTCTAATTTCTGTGTTTCATCGTCAATAAGAAGGTCAGAGGAATACAGTAAACCTGAAGTGAAGCATCGGAATCTATAACTAATGTCACAGGAATGGTTCAAAGCATAGACAGGAAGAAGAGTCAGTCTTCTTGTACTTGAGTCGGCATTCTGAATTTTGTATTAAATTCCGATGCAATTTCTGTGTTTCATCGTCAATAAGAAGGTCCTAGGGATACAGTAATCCTAAAGTCAAGCATCGGAATCTATAACTAGTGTCACAGGAATGGTTCAAAACACAGACAATAAGAAGATTCAGTCTTTTTGTACTTAAGTCAGCATTGTGCCTTTTGTATTTAAGTCCGATGTAGTTTCTGTGCTTCATCGTCAATAAAAAGGTCCAAATGATACAGTAAACCTGAAGTGAAGCATTGGAATCTATAACTGGTGTCAATGGAATGGTTCAAAACATAGACAGTAAGAAGAGTCAGTCTTCTTGTACTTAAGTCGACATGGTGCCTTTTGTATTTAATTCTGGTGCAATTTCTGTGTTTCATCGTCAATAAGAAGGTCAGAGCGATACAGTACACCTGAAGCGAAGCATCGGAATCTATAACTAGTGTCATAGGAATGGTTAAAAACATAGACAGTAAGAAGAGTAAATCTTATTGTTCTTGAGTCGGCATTCTGCCTTTTGTATTTAATTCCGATGCAACTTCTGTGTTTCATCGTTAATAAGAATTTCCAAGGGATACAGTAAACCTGAAGTGAAGCATCGGCATCTATAACTAGTGTCATAGGAATGGTTCAAAACATAGACAGTAAGAAGAGTCAGTATTCTTGTAGTTGAGTCGGCATTGTGCCTTTTGTATTTTATCCGATGCAATTTCTGTGTTTCATCGTCAATAAGAAGGTCCAAGGGATACAGTAAACCTAAAGTGAAGCATCGGAATCGATAACTAGTGTCAATGGAATGGTTCAAAGCATAGACAGTAAGAAGAGTCAGTCTTCTTGTACTTAAGTCGGCATTGTGCGTTTTGTATTTTATTCCAGTGCAATTTCTGTGTTTCATCGTCATTAAGAAGGTCAGAGGGATACAGTAAACCTGAAGTGAAGCATCGAAATCTATAACTAGTGTCACAGGAATGGTTCAAAACATAGTCAGTAAGAAGAGTCGGTCTTCATGTACTTAAGTCAGCATTGTGCCTTTTGTATATAATTCCGGTGCAATTTCTGTGTTTCATCGTCAATAACAAGGTCCAAGGGAAACAGTAAACCTGAAGTGAAGCATCGGAATCTTTAACTAGTGTCACAGGAATGGTTAAAAACATAGTCAGTAAGAAGAGTCAGTCTTCTTGTCCTTAAGTCGGCATTGTGCCTTTTTTATTTAATTCCGATGCAATTTCTGTGTTTCATCGTCAATAAGAAGGTCCAAGGGATACAGTAAACCTGGAGTGAAGCATCGGAATCTATAACTAGTGTCACAGAAATGGTTCAAAACATAGACAGTAAGAAGATACAGACTTGTTGTACTTAAGTCGGCACTGTTTCTTTTGTATTTAGTTCCGATACAATTTCTGTGTTTCATCGACAATAAGAAGGTCCAAGGGATACAGTAAACCTGAAGTGAAGCATCGGAATCTATAACTAGTGTCACAGGAATGGTTCAAAACATAGACAGTAAGGAGAGTCAGACTTCTTGTACTTAAGTCGGCATTGTGGCTTTTGTATTTCATTCCGGTGCAATTTCTGTGTATCATCGTCAATAAGAAGGTCCAAGGGATACAGTAAACCTGAAGTGAAGCATCGGAATCTATAACTAGTGTCACATGAATAGTTCAAAACATAGTCAGTACTTAAGTCGCCATTGTGGCTTTTGTATTTCATTCCGGTGCAATTTCTGTGTTTCATCGTCAATAAGAAGGTCCAAGGGATACAGTTAACCTGAACTGAAGCATCTGAATCTATAACTAGTGTCACAGGAATGGTTCAAAACATAGTCAGTAAGATGAGTCAGTCTTCATGTACTTAAGTCGCCATTGTGCCTCTTGTATTTAATTCCGTCGTAATTTCTGTGTTTCATCGTCAATAAGAAGGTCAGAGGGATACAGTAAACCTGAAGTGAAGCATCGGAATCAATAACTAGTGTCATAGGAATGGTTCAAAACATAGTCAGTACTTAGGTCGGCATTGTGCCTTTTGTATTTCATTCCGATGCAGTTTCTGTGTTTCATCGTCAATAAGAAGGTCGAAGGTATACAGTAAACCTGAAGTGAAGCATCGAAATCTATAACTAGTGTCACAGGAATGGTTCAAATCATAGTCAGAAAAAAGAGTCAGTCTTCCTGTACTGAAGTCGGCATTGTGCCTTTTGTATTTAATTCCGATGCAACTTCAGTGTTTCATCGTTAATAAGAAGGTCCAAGGGATACCGTAAACCTGACGTGAAGCATCGGAATATATAACTAGTGTCATAGGAATGGTTCAAAACATAGACAGTAAGAGGAGTCAGTATTCTTGTACTTGAGTCGGCATTGTGCCTTTTGTATTTGATTCCGATGCAATTTCTGTGTTTCATCGTCAATAAGGAATTCCAAGGGATACAGTAAACCTAAAGTGAAGCATCGGAATCGATAACTAGTGTCAATGGAATGGTTCAAAACATAGACAGTAAGAAGAGTCAGTCTTCTTGTACTAAAGTCGGCATTGTGCGTTTTGTATTTAATTCCAGTGCAATTTCTGTGTTTCATCGTCATTAAGAAGGTCAGAGGGACACAGTGAACCTGGAGTGAAGCATCGGACTCTATAACTAATGACACATGAATGGTACAAAACATAGTCAGTAAGAAGAGTCAGTCTTCTCGTTCTTAAGTCGGCCTTGTGCCTCTTGTATTTCATTCCGATGCAACTTCTGTGTTTCATCGTCAATAAGAAGGTCCAAGGGATACAGTATACCTGAACTGAAGCATCGGAATCTACAACTAGTGTCACAGGAATGGTTCAAACATAGTCAGTAAGATGGGTCAGTCTTCATATACTTAAGTCGCCATTGTGCCTTTTGTATTTAATTCCGACGCAATTTCTGTGTTTCATCGTCAATAAGAAGGTCAGAGGGATACAGTAAACCTGAAGTGAAGCATCGGAATCAATAACTAGTGTCATAGGAATGGTTCAAGACATAGAAAGTAAGAAGAGTCAGTCTTCTAGTACTTGATCCGGCATTGTGCCTTTTGTATTAAATTCCGATGCAATTTCTGTGTTTCATCGTCAATAAGAAGGTCCAAGGGATACAGTAAAGCTGAAGTCAAGCATCGGAATCTATAACTAGTGTCACCGGAATGGTTCAAAACATAGTCAGTACTTAGGTCGGCATTGTGCCTTTTGTATTTCATTCCGATGCAATTTCTGTGTTTCATCGTCAATAAGAAGGTCCAAAGTATACAGTAAACCTGAAGTGAAGCATCGAAATCTATAACTAGTGGCACAGGAATGGTTCAAAACATAGTCAGAAAGAAGAGTCAGTCTTCCTGTACTGAAGTCGGCATTGGGCCTTTTGTATTTAATTCCGATGCAACTTCTGTGTTTCATCGTTAATAAGAAGGTCCAAGGGATAAAGTAAACCTGAAGTGAAACATCGGAATCTATAACTAGTGTCATAGGAATGGTTCAAAACATAGACAGTAAGAAGAGTCAGTATTCTTGTACTTGAGTCGGCATTGTGCCTTTTGTATTTGATTCCGATGCAATTTCTGTGTTTCATCGTCAATAAGAAATTCCAAGGGATACAGTAAACCTAAAGTGAAGCATCGGAATCGATAACTAGTGTCAATGGAATGGTTCAAAACATAGACAGTAAGAAGAGTCAGTCTTCTTGTACTTAAGTCGGCATTGTGCGTTTTGTATTTAATTCCAGTGCAATTTCTGTGTTTCATCGTCATTAAGAAGGTCAGAGGGACACAGTGAACCTGGAGTGAAGCATCGGACTCTATAACTAATGTCACATGAATGGTACAAAACATAGTCAGTAAGAAGAGTCAGTCTTCTTGTTCTTAAGTCGGCCATGTGCCTTTTGTATTTAATTCCGATGCAATGTCTATGTTTCATCGTCAATAAGATGGTACAAGGGATACAGTAAACCTGAAGTGAAGCATCGGAATCAATAACTAGTGTCATAGGAATGGTTCAAGACATAGACAGTAAGAAGAGTCAGTCTTCTAGTACTTGAGACGGCATTGTGCCTTTTGTATTAAATTCCGATGCAATTTCTGTGTTTCATCGTCAATAAGAAGGTCCAAGGGATACAGGAAACCTGAAGTCAAGCATCGGAATCTATAACTAGTGTCACAGGAATGGTTCAAAACATAGACAGTAAGAAGATACAGCCCTATTGTACTTAAGTCGGCATTGTTTCTTTTGTATTTAGTTTCGACACAATTTCTGTGCTTCATCGACAATAAGAAGGTCCAAGGGATACA
This sequence comes from Schistocerca americana, assembly GCF_021461395.2. Classification (NCBI taxonomy): domain Eukaryota; kingdom Metazoa; phylum Arthropoda; class Insecta; order Orthoptera; family Acrididae; genus Schistocerca; species Schistocerca americana. The sequence goes on along the minus strand of NC_060121.1, from coordinate 10,432,167 downwards.
GTAAACCTGAAGTGAAGCATCGGAATCTATAACTAGTGTCACAGGAATGGTTCAATGCATAGACAGTAAGGAGAGTCAGTCTTCTTGTACTTAAGTCGGCATTGTGCCTTTTGTATTTCATTCCGGTGCAATTTCTGTGTTTCATCGTCAATAAGAAGGTCAGAGGAATACTGTAAACCTGAAGTGAAGCATCGTAATCTATAACTAGTGTCACAGGAATGGTTCAAAACATAGACAGGAAGAAGAGTCAGTCTTCTTGTACTAGAGTCGGCATTCTGCCTTTTGTATTAAATTCCGATGCAATTTCTGTGTTTCATCGTCAATAAGAAGGTCCTAGGGATACAGTAATCCCAAAATCAAGCATCGGAATCTATAACTAGTGTCACAGGAATGGTTCAAACCATAGACATTAAGAAGATTCAGTCTTTTTGTACTTAAGTCAGCATTGTGCCTTTGTATTTAATTCCGATGTAGTTTCTGTGTTTCATCGTCAGTAAAAAGGTCCAAATGATACAATAAACCTGTAGTGAAGCATCGGAATCTATAACTAGTGTCATAGGAATGGTTCAAAACATAGTCATTAGGATGAGTCAGTCTTCATGTACTTAAGTCGCCATTGTGCCTTTTGTATTTAATTCCAATGCAATTTCTGTGTTTCATCGTTAATAAGAAGGTCCGAGGGATACAGTAAAACCTGAAGTGAAGCATCGGAATCAATAACTAGTGTCATAGGAATGGTTCAAAACATAGACAGTAAGAAGAGTCAGTCTTCTTGTACTTGAGTCGGCATTGTGCCTTTTGTTTTAAATTCCGAAGCAATGTCTGTGTTTCATCGTCAATAAGAAGGTCCAAGGGATACAGTAAACCTGTAGTCAAGCATCGGAATCTATAACTAGTGTTACAGGAATGGTTCAAAACATAGTCGATACTTAAGTTGGCATTGTGCATTTTGTATTTCATTGCGATGCAATTTCTGGGTTTCATCGTCAATAAGAAGGTCCAAGGCATACAGTAAACCTGAACTGAAGCATCGGAATATATAACTAGTGTCACAGGAATGTTTCAGAACATAGTCAGTAAGATGAGTCAGTCTTCATGTACTTAAGTCGCCATTGTGCCTTTTGTATTTAATTCCGACGCAATTTCTGTGTTTCATCGTCAATAAGAAGGTCAGAGGGATACAGCAAACCTGAAGTGAAGCATCGGAATCAATAACTACTGTCATAGGAATGGTTGAAGGCATAGACAGTAAGACGAGTCAGTCTTCTAGTACTTGGGCCGTAATTGTGCGTTTTGTATTAAAATCCGATGTAATTTCTGAGTTTCATCGTCAATAAGAAGGTTCAAGGGATACAGTAAAACTGAAGTCAATCATCGGAATCTATAACTAGTGTCACAGGAATGGTTCAAATCATAGTCAGTACTTAAGTCGGCATTGTGCCTTTTGTATTTCATTCCGATGCAATTTCTGTGTTTCATCGTCAATAAGAAGGTCCAAGGTATACAGTAAACCTTAAGTAAAGCATCGAAATCTATAACTAGTGTCACAGGAATGGTTCAAAACATAGTCAGAAAGAAGAGTCAGTCTTCCTGTACTGAAGTCGGCATTATGTCTTTTGTATTTAATTCCGATGCAACTTCTGTGTTTCATCGTTAATAAGAAGGTCCAAGGGATACAGTAAACCTGAAGTGAAGCATAGGAATCTATAACTAGTGTCATAGGAATGGTTCAAAACATAGACAGTAAGAAGAGTCAGTATTCTTGTACTTGAGTCGGCATTGTGCCTTTTGTATTTGATTCCGATGCAATTTCTGTGTTTCATCGTCAATAAGAAATTCCAAAGGATACAGTAAACCTAAAGTGAAGCATCGCAATCGATAACTAGTGTCAATGGAATGGTTCAAAACATAGACAGTAAGAAGAGTCAGTCTTCTTGTACTTAAGTCGGCATTGTGCGTTTTGTATTTAATTCCAGTGCAATTTCTGTGTTTCATCGTCATTAAGAAGGTCAGAGGGACACAGTGAACCTGGAGTGAAGCATCGGACTCTATAACTAATGTCACATGAATGGTACAAAACATAGTCAGTAAGAAGAGTCAGTCTTCTTGTTCTTAAGTCGGCCTTGTGCCTTTTGTATTTCATTCCGATGCAATTTCTGTGTTTCATCGTCAATAAGAAGGTCCAACGGATACAGTATACCTGAACTGAAGCATCGGAATCTATAACTAGTGTCACAGGAATGGTTCAAAACATAGTCAGTAAGATGAGTCAGTCTTCATGTACTTAAGTCGCCATTGTGCCTTTTGTATTTAATTAACACGCAATTTCTGTGTTTCATCCGCAATAAGACGGTCAGAGGGATACAGTTAACCTGAAGTGAGGCATCGGAATCAATAACTAGTGTCATAGGAATGGTTCAAGACATAGACAGTAAGAAGAGTCAGTCTTCTAGTACCTGAGCCGGCATTGTGCCTTTTGTATTAAATTCCGATGCAATTTCTGTGTTTCATCGTCAATAAGAAGGTCCAAGAGATACAGTAAACCTGAAGACAAGCATCGGAATCTATAACTAGTGCCACAGGAATGGTTCAAAACATAGTCAGTACTTAGGTCGGCATTGTGCCTTTTGTATTTCATTCCGATGCAATTTCTGTGTTTCATCGTCAATAAGAAGGTCCAAGGTATACAGTAAACCTGAAGTGAAGCATCGAAATCTATAACTAGTGTCACAGGAATGGTTCAAAACATAGTCAGAAAGAAGAGTCAGTCTTCCTGTACTGAAGTCGGCATTGTGCCTTTTGTATTTAATTCCGATGCAACTTCTGTGTTTCATCGTTAATAAGAAGGTCCAAGGGATACAGTAAACCTGAAGTGAAGCATCGGAATCTATAACTAGTGTCATAGGAATGGTTCAAGACATAGAAAGTAAGAAGAGTCAGTCTTCTAGTACTTGATCCGGCATTGTGCCTTTTGTATTAAATTCCGATGCAATTTCTGTGTTTCATCGTCAATAAGAAGGTCCAAGGGATACAGTAAAGCTGAAGTCAAGCATCGGAATCTATAACTAGTGTCACCGGAATGGTTCAAAACATAGTCAGTACTTAGGTCGGCATTGTGCCTTTTGTATTTCATTCCGATGCAATTTCTGTGTTTCAACGTCAATAAGAAGGTGCAAGGTATACAGTAAACCTGAAGTGAAGCATCGAAATCTATAACTAATGTCACAGGAATGGTTCAAAACATAGTCAGAAAGAAGAGTCAGTTTTCCTGTACTGAAGTCGGCATTGTGCCTTTTCTATTTAATTCCGATGCAACTTCTGTGTTTCATCGTTAATAAGAAGGTCCAAGGGATACAGTAAACCTGAAGTGAAACATCGGAATCTATAACTAGTGTCATACGAATGGTTCAAAACATAGACAGTAAGAAGAGTCAGTATTCTTGTACTTGAGTCAGCATTGTGCCTTTTGTATTTGATTCCGATGCAATTTCTGTGTTTCATCGTCAATAAGAAATTCCAAGGGATACAGTAAACCTAAAGTGAAGCATCGGAATCGATAACTAGTGTCAATGGAATGGTTCAAAACATAGACAGTAAGAAGAGTCAGTCTTCTTGTACTTAAGTCGGCATTGTGCGTTTTGTATTTAATTCCAGTGCAATTTCTGTGTTTCATCGTCATTAAGAAGGTCAGAGGGACACAGTGAACCTGGAGTGAAGCATCGGACTCTATAACTAATGTCACATGAATGGTACAAAACATAGTCAGTAAGAAGAGTCAGTCTTCTTGTTCTTAAGTCGGCCTTGTGCCTTTTGTATTTAATTCCGATGCAATTTCTATGTTTCATCGTCAATAAGATGGTATAAGGGATACAGTAAACCTGAAGTGAAGCATCGGAATCAATAACTAGTGTCATAGGAATGGTTCAAGACATAGACAGTAAGAAGAGTCAGTCTTCTAGTACTTGAGCCGGCATTGTGCCTTTTGTATTAAATTCCGATGCAATTTCTGTGTTTCATCGTCAATAAGAAGGTCCAAGGGATACAGGAAACCTAAAGTCAAGCATCGGAAACTATAACTAGTGTCACAGGAATGGTTCAAAACATAGACAGTAAGAAGATACAGACTTGTTGTACTTAAGTCGGCATTGTTTCTTTTGTATTTAGTTTCGACACAATTTCTGTGCTTCATCGACAATAAGAAGGTCCAAGGGATACAGTAAACCTGAAGTGAAGCATCGGAATCTGTAGCTAGTGTCACAGGAATGGTTCAAAGCATAGACAGTAAGGAGAGTCAGTCTTCTTGTACTTAAGTCGGCATTGTGCCCTTTGTATTTCATTCCGGTGCAATTTCTGTGTTTCATCGTCAATAAGAAGGTCAGAGGAATACAGTAAACCTGAAGTGAAGCATCGGAATCTATAACTAGTGTCACAGGAATGGTTCAAAACATAGACAGGAAGAAGAGTCAGTCTTCTTGTACTAGAGTCGGCATTCTGCCTTTTGTATTAAATTCCGATGCAATTTCTGTGTTTCATCGTCAATACGAAGGTCCTAGGGATACAGTAATCCCAAAGTCAAGCATCGGAATCTATAACTAGTGTCACAGGAATGGTTCAAAACATAGACAATAAGAAGATTCAGTCTTCTTGTACTTAAGTCGGCATTGTGCCCTTTGTATTTCATTCCGGTGCAATTTCTGTGTTTCATCGTCAATAAGAAGGTCAGAGGAATACAGGAAACCTGAAGTCAAGCATCGGAAACTATAACTAGTGTCACAGGAATGGTTCAAAACATAGACAGTAAGAAGATACAGACTTGTTGTACTTAAGTCGGCATTGTTTCTTTTGTATTTAGTTTCGACGCAATTTCTGTGTTTCATCGTCAATAAGAAGGTCAGAGCGATACAGTAAACCTGAGGTGAAGCATCGGAATCAATAACTAGTGTCACAGGAATGGTTCAAAACATAGTCGGTACTTAAGTCGGCATTGTGCATTTTGTATTTCATTGCGATGCAATTTCTGTGTTTCATCGTCAATAAGAAGGTCCAAGGCATACAGTAAACCTGAACGAAAGCATCGGAATATATAACTAGTGTCACAGGAATGTTTCAGATCATAGTCAGTAAGATGAGTCAGTCTTCATATACTTAAGTCGCCATTGTGCCTTTGGATTTAATTCCGACGCAATTTCTGTGTTTCATCGTCAATAAGAAGGTCAGAGCGATACAGTAAACCTGAGGTGAAGCATCGGAATCAGTAACTAGTGTCATAGGAATGGTTCAAGGCATAGACAGTAAGACGAGTCAGTCTTCTAGATCTTGAGCCGGAATTGTGCCTTTTGTATTAAATTCCGATGCAATTTCTGTGTTTCATCGTCAATAAGAAGGTTCAAGGGATACAGTAAAACTGAAGTCAAGCATCGGAATCTATAACTAGTGTCACAGGAATGGTTCAAAACATAGTCAGTACTTAAGTCGGCATTGTGCCTTTTGTATTTCATTCCGATGCAATTTCTGTGTTTCATCGTCAATAAGAAGGTCCAAGGTATACAGTAAACCTGAAGTGAAGCATCGAAATCTATAACTAGTGTCACAGGAATGGTTCAAAACATAGTCAGAATAAAGAGTCAGTCTTCCTGTACTGAAGTCGGCATTGTGCCTTTTGTATTTAATTCCGATGCAATTTCTGTGTTTCATCGTCAATAAGACGGTCAGAGGGATACAGTAAACCTGAAGTGAAGCATCGGAATCAATAACTAGTGTCATAGGAATGGTTCAAGACATAGACAGTATTTGAGCCGGCATTGTGCCTTTTGTATTAAATTCCGATGCAATTTCTGTGTTTCATCGTCAATAAGAAGGTCCAAGGGATGCAGTAAACCTGAAAACAAGCATCGGAATCTATAACTAGTGTCACAGGAATGGTTCAAAACATAGTCAGTACTTAGGTCGGCATTGTGCCTTTTGTATTTCATTCCGATGCAATTTCTGTGTTTCATCGTCAATAAGAAGGTCCAAGGTATACAGTAAACCTGAAGTAAAGCATCGAAATCTATAACTAGTGTCACAGGAATGGTTCAAAACATAGTCAGAAAGAAGAGTCAGTCTTCCTGTACTGAAGTCGGCATTATGCCTTTTGTATTTAATTCCGATGCAACTTCTGTGTTTCATCGTTAATAAGAAGGTCCAAGGGATACAGTAAACCTGAAGTGAACATCGAAATCTATAACTAGTGGCACAGGAATGGTTCAAAACATAGTCAGAAAGAAGAGTCAGTCTTCCTGTACTGTAGTCGGCATTGTGCCTTTTGTATTTAATTCCGATGCAACTTCTGTGTTTCATCGTTAATAAGAAGGTCCAAGGGATACAGTAAACCTGAAGTGAAGCATAGGAATCTATAACTAGTGTCATAGGAGTGGTTCAAAACATAGACAGTAAGAGAAGTCAGTATTCTTGTACTTAAGTCAGCATTGTGCGTTTTGTATTTAATTCCAGTGCAATTTCTGTGTTTCATCGTCATTAAGAAGGTCAGAGGGACACAGTGAACCTGGAGTGAAGCATCGGACTCTATAACTAATGTCACATGAATGGTACAAAAAATAGTCAGTAAGAAGAGTCAGTCTTCTTGTTCTTAAGTCGGCCTTGTGCCTTTTGTATTTCATTCCGATGCAATTTCTGTGTTTCATCGTCAATAAGAAATTCCAAGGGATACAGTAAACCTAAAGTGAAGCATCGGAATCGATAACTAGTGTCAATGGAATGGTTCAAAACATAGACAGTAAGAAGAGTCAGTCTTCTTGTACTTAAGTCGGCATTGTGCGTTTTGTATTTAATTCCAGTGCAATCTCTGTGTTTCATCGTCATTAAGAAGGTCAGAGGGACACAGTGAACCTGGAGTGAAGCATCGGACTCTATAACTAATGTCACATGAATGGTACAAAACATAGTCGGTAAGAAGAATCAGTCTTCTTGTTCTTAAGTCGGCCTAGTGCCTTTTGTATTTCATTCCGATGCAATTTCTGTGTTTCATCGTCAATAAGAAGGTCCTAGGGATACAGTATACCTGAACTGAAGCATCGGAATCTATAACTAGTGTCACAGGAATGGTTCAAAGCACAGTCAGTAAGATGGGTCAGTCTTCATGTACTTAAGTCGCCATTGTGCCTTTTGTATTTAATTCCGACGCAATTTCTGTGTTTCATCGTCAATAAGAAGGTCAGAGGGATACAGTAAACCTGAAGTGAAGCATCGGAATCAATAACTAGTGTCATAGGAATGGTTCAAGACATAGACAGTAAGAAGAGTCAGTCTACTAGTACTTGAGCCGGCATTGTGCCTTTTGTATTAAATTCCGATGCAATTTCTGTGTTTCATCGGCAATAAGAAGGTCCAAGGGATACAGTAAACCTGAAGACAAGCATCGGAATCTATAACTAGTGTCACAGGAATGGTTCAAAACATAGTCAATACTTAGGTCGGCATTGTGCCTTTTGTATTTCATTCCGATGCAATTTCTGTGTTTCATCGTCAATAAGTAGGTCCAAGGTACACAGTAAACCTGAAGTGAAGCATCGAAATCTATAACTAGTGTCACAGGAATGGTTCAAAACATAGTCAGAAAGAAGAGTCAGTCTTCCTGTACTGAAGTCGGCATTGTGCCTTTTGTATTTAATTCCGATGCAACTTCTGTGTTTCATCGTTAATAAGAAGGTCCAAGGGATACAGTAAACCTGAATTGAAGCATCGGAATCTATAACTAGTGTCATAGGAATGGTTCAAAACATAGACAGTGAGAGGAGTCAGTATTCTTGTACTTGAGTCGGCATTGTGCCTTTTGTATTTGATTCCGATGCAATTTCTGTGTTTCATCGTCAATAAGAAATTCCAAGGGATACAGTAAACCTAAAGTGAACCATCGGAATCGATAACTAGTGTCAATGGAATGGTTCAAAACATAGACAGGAAGAAGAGTCAGTCTTCTTGTACTTAAGTCGGCATTGTGCGTTTTGTATTTAATTCCAGTGCAAATTCTGTGTTTCATCGTCATTAAGAAGGTCAGAGGGACACAGTGAACCTGGAGTGAAGCATCGGACTCTATAACTAATGTCACATGAATGGTACAAAACATAGTCAGTAAGAAGAGTCAGTCTTCTTGTTCTTAAGTCGGCCTTGGGCCTTTTGTATTTCATTCCGATGCAATTTCTGTGTTTCATCGTCAATAAGAAGGTCCAAGGGATACAGTATACCTGAACTGAAGCATCGGAATCTATAACTAGTGTCACAGGAATGGTTCAAAATATAGTCAGTGAGATGAGTCAGTCTCATGTACGTAAGTCGCCATTGTGCCATTTGTATTTAATTCCGACGCAATTTCTGTGTTTCATCGTCAATAAGAAGGTCAGAGGGATACAGTAAACCTGAAGTGAAGCATCGGAATCAATAACTAGTGTCATAGGAATGGTTCAAGACACAGACAGTAAGAAGAGTCAGTGTTCTAGTAGTTGAGCCGGCATTGTGGCTTTTGTATTAAATTCCGATGCATTTTCTGTGTTTCATCGTCAATAAGAAGGTCCAAGGGATACAGTAAACCTGAAGTGAAGCATCGGAATCTGTAACTAGTGTCACAGGAATGGTTCAAAACATAGTCAGTACTTAGGTCGGCATTGTGCCTTTTGTATTTAATACCGATGCAATTTCTGTGTTTCATCGTCAATAAGATGGTACAAGGAATACAGTTAACCTGGAGTGAGGAATCGGAATTTATAACTAGTGTCACAGGAATGGTTCAAAACATAGTCAGTAAGAAGAGTCGGTCTTCATGTACTTAAGTCAGCATTGTGCCTTTTGTATATAATTCCGGTGCAATTTCTGTGTTTCATCGTCAATAAGAAGGTCCAAGGGATACAGTAAACCTGAAGTGAAGCATCGGAATCTATAACTAGTGTCAGAGGAATGGTTCAAAACATAGACAGTAAGGAGAGTCAGTCTTCTTGTACTTAAGTCGGCATTGTGCCTTTTGTATTTCATTCCGATCTAATTTCTGTGTTTCATCGTCAATAAGAAGGTCAGTGGAATACAGTAAACCTGAGGTGAAGCATCGGAATCTATAACTAATGTCACAGGAATGGTTCAAAACATAGCTAGGAAGAAGAGTCAGTCTTCTTGTACTTGAGTCGGCATCTGCCTTTTGTATTAAATTCCGATGCAATTTCTGTGTTTCATCGTCAATAAGAAGGTCCTAGGGATACAGTAATCCTGAAGTCAAGTATCGGAATTTATAACTAGTGTCACAGGAATGGTTCAAAACATAGACAATAATAAGATTCAGTCTTTTTGTACTTAAGTCAGCATTGTGCCTTTTGTATTTAATTCCGATATAGTTTCTGTGTTTCATCGTCATTACAAAGGTCCAAATGATACAGTAAACCTGAAGTGAAGCATCGGAATCTATAACTGGTGTCAATGGAATGGTTCAAAACATAGACAGTAAGAAGAGTCAGTCTTCTTGTACTTAAGTCGGCATTGTGCCTTTTGTATTTAATTCTGGTGCACTTTCTGTGTTTCATCGTCAATAAGAAGGTCAGAGCGATACAGTAAACCTGAAGTAAAGCATGGGAATATATAACTACTGTCATAGGAATGGTTCAAAACATAGACAGTAAGAAAAGTCAGTATTCTTGTACTTGAGTCGGCATTGTGCCTTTTGTATTTGATTCCGATGCAATTTCTGTGTTTCATCGTTAATAAGAAATTCCAAGGGATACAGTAAACCTAAAGTGAAGCATCGGAATCGATAACTAGTGTCAATGGAATGGTTCAAAACATAGACAGTAAGAAGAGTCTGTCTTCTTGTTCTTAAGTCGGCCTTGTGCCTTTTGTATTTAATTCCGACGCAATTTCTGTGTTTCATCGTCAATAAGATGGTACAAGGGATACAGTTAACCTGGAGTGAAGAATCGGAATCTATAACTAGTGTCACAGGAATGGTTCAAAGCATAGTCCGTAAGAAGAGTCGGTCTTTATGTACTTAAGTCAGCATTGTGCCTTTTGTATATAATTCCGATGCAATTTCTGTGTTTCATCGTCAATAAGAAAGTCCAAGGGATACAGTAAACCTGAAGTGCAGCATCGGAATCTATAACTAGTGTCACAGGAATGGTTCAAAACATAGACAGTAAGGAGAGTCAGTCTTCTTGTACTTAAGTCGGCATTGTGCCTTTTGTATTTCATTCCGGTCTAATTTCTGTGTTTCATCGTCAATAAGAAGGTCAGTGGAATACAGTAAACCTGAGGTGAAGCATCGGAATCTATAACTAATGTCACAGGAATGGTTCAAAACATAGCTAGGAAGAAGAGTCAGTCTTCTTGTACTTGAGTCGGCATCTGCCTTTTGTATTAAATTCCGATGCCATTTCTGTGTTTCATCGTCAATAAGAAGGTCCTAGGGATACAGTAATCCTGAAGTCAAGCATCGGAAATTAATAACTAGTATTACAGGAATGGTTCAAAACATAGACAATAAGAAGATTCAGTCTTTTTGTACTTAAGTCAGCATTGTGCCTTTTGTATTTAATTCCGATGTAGTTTCTGTGTTTCATCGTCAATAAAAAGGTCCAAATGATACAGTAAACCTGAAGTGAAGCATCGGAATCTGTAACTGGTGTCAATGGAATGGTTCAAACCATAGACAGTAAGAAGAGTCAGTCTTCTTGTACTTAAGTCGGCATTGTGCCTTTTGTATTTAATTCCGGTGCAATTTCTGTGTTTCATCGTCAATAAGAAGGTCAGAGCGATACAGTAAACCTGAAGTGAAGCATCGGAATCTATAACTTGTGTCATAGGAATGGTTAAAAACATAGACAGTAAGAAGAGTCAGTCTTCTCGTTCTTGAGTCGGTATTGCGCCTTTTGTATTTAATTCCGATGCGACTTCTGTGTTTCATCGTTAATAAGAAGGTCCAAGAGATACAGTAAACCTGAAGTGAAGCATCGGAATCTATAACTAGTGTCATAGGAATGGTTCAAAACATAGACAGTAAGAAGAGTCAGTATTCTTGTACTTGAGTCGGCATTGTGCCTTTTGTATTTGATTCCGATGCAATTTCTGTGTTTCATCGTCAATAAGAAGGTCCAAGGGATACGGTAAACCTAAAGTGAAGCATCGGAATCGATAACTAGTGTCAATGGAATGGTTCAAAGCATAGACAGTAAGAAGAGTCAGTCTTCTTGTACTTAAGTCGGCATTGTGCGTTTTGTATTTTATTCCAGTGCAATTTCTGTGTTTCATCGTCATTAAGAAGGTCAGAGGGATACAGTATACCTGAACTGAAGCATCGGAATCTATAACTAGTGTCACAGGAATGGTTCAAAACATAGTCAATGAGATGAGTCAGTCTCATGTACGTAAGTCGCCATTGTGCCATTTGTATTTAATTCCGACGCAATTTCTGTGTTTCATCGTCAATAAGAAGGTCAGAGGGATACAGTAAACCTGAAGTGAAGCATCGGAATCAATAACTAGTGTCATAGGAATGGTTCAAGACATAGACAGTAAGAAGAGTCAGTCTTCTAGTACTTGAGCCGGCATTGTGCCTTTTGTATTAAATTCCGATGCATTTTCTGTGTTTCATCGTCAATAAGAAGGTCCAAGGGATACAGTAAACCTGAAGGCAAGCATCGGAATCTATAACTAGTGTCACAGGAATGGTTCAAAACATAGTCAGTACTTAGGTCGGCATTGTGCCTTTTGTATTTAATTCCGATGCAATTTCTGTGTTTCATCGTCAATAAGATGGTACAAGGAATACAGATAACCTGGAGTGAAGAATCGGAATCTATAACTAGTGTCACAGGAATGGTTCAAAACATAGTCAGTAAGAAGAGTCGGTCTTCATGTACTTAAGTCAGCATTGTGCCTTTTGTATATAATTCCGGTGCAATTTCTGTGTTTCATCGTCAATAAGAAGGTCCAAGGGATACAGTAAACCTGAAGTGAAGCATCGGAATCTATAACTAGTGTCAGAGGAATGGTTCAAAACATAGACAGTGAGGAGAGTCAGTCTTCTTGTACTTAAGTCGGCATTGTGCCTTTTGTATTTCATTCCGATCTAATTTCTGTGTTTCATCGTCGATAAGAAGGTCAGTGGAATACAGTAAACCTGAGGTGAAGCATCGGAATCTATAACTAATGTCACAGGAATGGTTCAAAACATAGCTAGGAAGAAGAGTCAGTCTTCTTGTACTTGAGTCGGCATCTGCCTTTTGTATTAAATTCCGATGCAATTTCTGTGTTTCATCGTCAATAAGAAGGTCCTAGGGATACAGTAATCCTGAAGTCAAGTATCGGAATTTATAACTAGTGTCACAGGAATGGTTCAAAACATAGACAATAAGAAGATTCAGTCTTTTTGTACTTAAGTCAGCATTGTGCCTTTTGTATTTAATTCCGATGTAGTTTCTGTGTTTCATCGTCAATAAAAAGGTCCAAATGACACAGTAAACCTGAAGTGAAGCATCAGAATCTATAACTGGTGTCAATGGAATGGTTCAAAACATAGACAGTAAGAAGAGTCAGTCTTCTTGTACTTAAGTCGGCATTGTGCCTTTTGTATTTAATTCCGGTGCACTTTCTGTGTTTCATCGTCAATAAGAAGGTCAGAGCGATACAGTAAACCTGAAGTGAAGCATCGGAATCTATAACTTGTGTCATAGGAATGGTTAAAAACATAGACAGTAAGAAGAGTTAGTCTTCTTGTTCTTGAGCCGGTATTGTGCCTTTTGTATTTAATTCCGATGCAACTTCTGTGTTTCATCGTTAATAAGAAGGTCCAAGAGATACAGTAAACCTGAAGTGAAGCATCGGAATCTATAACTAATGCCACAGGAATGGTTCAAAACATAGCTAGGAAGAAGAGTCAGTCTTCTTGTACTTGAGTCGGCATCTGCCTTTTGTATTAAATTCCGATGCAATTTCTGTGTTTCATCGTCAATAAGAAGGTCCTAGGGATACAGTAATCCTGAAGTCAAGCATCGGAATTTATAACTAGTGTCACAGGAATGGTTCAAAACATAGACAATAAGAAGATTCAGTCTTTTTGTACTTAAGACAGCGTTGTGCCTTTTATATTTAATACCGATGTAGTTTCTGTGTTTCATCGTCAATCAAAAGGTCCAAATGATACAGTAAACCTGAAGTGAAGCATCGTTATCTATAACTGGTGTCAATGGAATGGTTCAAAACATAGACAGTAAGAAGAGTCAGTCTTCTTGTACTTAAGTCGGCATTGTGCCTTTTGTATTTAATTCCGGTGCACTTTCTGTGTTTCATCGTCAATAAGAAGGTCAGAGCGATACAGTAAACGTGAAGTGAAGCATCGGAATCTATAACTTGTGTCATAGGAATGGTTAAAATCATAGACAGTAAGAAGAGTCAGTCTTCTTGTTCTTGAGTCGGTATTGTGCCTTTTGTATTTTATTCCGATGCAACTTCTGTGTTTCATCGTTAATAAGAAGGTCCAAGAGATACAGTAAACCTGAAGTGAAGCATCGGAATCTATAACTAGTGTCATAGGAATGGTTCAAAACATAGACAGTAAGAAGAGTCAGTGTTCTTGTACTTGCGTCGGCATTGTGCCTTTTGTATTTGATTCCGATGCAATTTCTGTGTTTCATCGTCAATAAGAAGGTCCAAGGGATACAGTAAACCTAAAGTGAAGCATCGGAATCGATAACTAGTGTCAATGGAATGGTTCAAAGCATAGACTGTAAGAAGAGTCAGTCTTCTTGTACTTAAGTCGGCATTGTGCGTTTTGTATTTTATTCCAGTGCAATTTCTGTGTTTCATCGTCATTAAGAAGGTCATAGGGATACAGTAAACCTGAAGTGAAGCATCGGACTCTTTAACTAATGTCACATGAATGGTTCAAAACATAGTCAGTAAGAAGAGTCAGTCTTCTTGTTCATATGTCGGCCTTGTGCCTTTTGTATTTATTTCCGATGCAATTTCTGTGTTTCATCGTCAATAAGAAGGTCCAAGGGATACAATGAACCTGGAGTGAAGCATCGGAATCTATAACTAGTGTCACAGGAATGGTTCAAATCATAGTCAGTAAGAAGAGTCGGTCTTCATGTACTTAAGACAGCATTGTGCCTTTTGTATATACTTCCGGTGCAATTTCTGTGTTTCATCGTCAATAAGAAGGTCCAAGGGAAACAGTAAACCTGAAGTGAAGCATCGGAATCTATAACTAGAGTCACAGGAATGGTTAAAACATAGTCAGTAAGAAGAGTCAGTCTTTTTGTACTTAAGTCAGCATTGTGCCTTTTGTATTTTATTCCGATGTAGTTTCTGTGTTTCATCGTCAATAAAAAGGTCCAAATGATACAGTAAACCTGATGTGAAGCATCGGAATCTATAACTAGTGTCATAGGAATGGTTCAAAACATTGTCAGTAAGATGAGTCAGTCTTCATGTACTTAAGTCGCCATTGTGCCTTTTGTATTTAATTTCAATGCAATTTCTGTGTTTCATCGTCAATAAGAAGGTCGGAGGGATACAGTAAAACCTGAAGTGAAGCATCGGAAACAATAACTAGTGTCATAGGAATGGTTCAAAATATAGACAGTAAGAAGAGTCAGTCTTCTTGTACTTGAGTCGGCATTGTGCCTTTTGTATTAAATTCCGATGCATTTTCTGTGTTTCATCGTCAATAAGAAGGTCCAAGGGATACAGTAAACCTGAAGTCAAGCATCGGAATCTATAACTAGTGTCACTGGAATGGTTCAAAACATAGTCAGTACTTAAGTCGGCATTGTGCCTTTTGTATTTCATTGCGATGCAATTTCTGTGTTTCATCGTCAATAAGAAGGTCCAAGGGATACAGTAAACCTGAAGTGAAGCATCGGAATCTATAACTACTGTCACAGGAATGGTTCAAATCATAGTCAGTAAGATGAGTCAGTCTTCATGTACTTAAGTCGCCATTGTGCCTTTTGTATTTAATTCCGACGCAATTTCTGTGTTTCATCGTCAATAAGAAGGTCAGAGGGATACAGTAAACCTGAAGTGAAGCATCGGAATCAATAACTAGTGTCATAGGAGTGGTTCAAGACATAGGCAGTAAGAAGAGTCAGTCTTCTAGTACTTGAGTCGCCATTCTGCTTTTTGTATTAAATTCCGATGCAATTTCTGTGTTTCATCGTCAATAAGAAGGTCCTAGGGATACAGTAATCCTGAAGTCAAGCATCGGAATCTATAACTAGTGTCACAGGAATGGTTTAAAACATAGACAATAAGAAGATTCAGTCTTTTTGTACTTAAGTCAGCATTGTGCCTTTTGTATTTTATTCCAATGTAGTTTCTGTGTTTCATCGTCAATAAAAAGGTCCAAATGATACAGTAAACCTGATTTGAAGCATCGGAATCTATAACTAGTGTCATAGGAATGGTTCAAAGCATTGTCAGTAAGATGAGTCAGTCTTCATGTACTTAATTCGCCATTGTGCCTTTTGTAATTAATTTCAATGCAATTTCTGTGTTTCATCGTCAATAAGAAGGTCGGAGGGATACAGTAAAACCTGAAGTGAAGCATCGGAATCAAAAACTAGTGTCATAGGAATGGTTCAAAATATAGACAGTAAGAAGAGTCAGTCTTCTTGTACTTGAGTCGGCATTGTGCCTTTTGTGTTAAATTCCGATGCATTTTCTGTGTTTCATCGTCAATAAGAAGGTCCAAGGGATACAGTAAACTTGAAGTCAAGCATCGGAATCTATAACTAGTGTCACAGGAATGGTTCAAATCATAGTCAGTACTTAAGTCGGCATTGTGCCTTTTGTATTTCATTGCGATGCAATTTCTGTGTTTCATCGTCAATAAGAAGGTCCAAGGGATACAGTAAACCTGAAGTGAAGCATCGGAATCTATAACTAGTGTCACAGGAATGGTTCAAATCATAGTCAGTAAGATGAGTCAGTCTTCATGTACTTAAGTCGCCATTGTGCCTTTTGTATTTAATTCCGACGCAATTTCTGTGTTTCATCATCAATAAGAAGGTCAGAGGGATACAGTAAACCTGAAGTGAAGCATCGGAATCAACAACTAGTGTCATAGGAGTTGTTCAAGACATTGACAGTAAGAAGAGTCAGTCTTCTAGTACTTGAGCCGGCATTGTGCCTTTTGTATTAAACTCCGATGCAATTTCTGTGTTTCATCGTCAATAAGAAGGTCCTAGGGATACAGTAATCCTGAAGTCAAGCATCGGAATCTATAACTAGTGTCACAGGAATGGTTTAAAACATAGACAATAAGAAGATTCAGTCTTTTTGTACTTAAGTCAGCATTGTGCCTTTTGTATTTTATTCCGATGTAGTTTCTGTGTCTCTTCGTCAATAAAAAGGTCCAAAAGATACAGTAAACCTGAAGTGAAGCATCGGAATCTATAACTGGTGTCAATGGAATGGTCCAAATCATAGACAGTAAGAAGAGTCAGTCTTCTTGTACTTAAGTTGGCATTGTGCCTTTTGTATTTAATTCCGGTGCAATTTCTGTGTTTCATCGTCAATAAGAAGGTCAGAGCGATACAGTAAACCTGAAGTGAAGCATCGGAATCTATAAGTAGTGTCATAGGAATGGTTAAAAACATAGACAGTAAGAAGAGTAAGTCTTCTTGTTCTTGAGTCGGCATTGTGCCTTTTGTATTTAATTCCGATGCAACTTCTGTGTTTCATCGTTAATAAGAAGGTCCAAGGGATACAGTAAAAATGAATTGAAGCATCGGAATCTATAACTAGTGTCACAGGAATGGTTCAAAACATAGACAGTAAGAAGAGTCAGTATTCTTGTGGTTGAGTCGGCATTGTGCTTTTTGTATTTGATTCCGATGCAATTTCTGTGTTTCATCGTCAATAAGAAGGTCCAAGGGATACAGTAAACTTAAAGTGAAGCATCGGAATCGATAACTAGTGTCAGTGGAATGGTTCAAAGCATAGACAGTAAGAAGAGTCAGTCTTTTTGTACTTAAGTCGGCATTGTGCGTTTTGTATTTTATTCCAGTGCAATTTCTGTGTTTCATCGTCATTAAGAAGGTCAGAGGGATACAGTAAACCTGAAGTGAAGCATCGGACTCTATAACTAATGTCACATGAATGGTTCAAAACATAGTCAGAAAGAAGAGTCAGTCTTTTTGTTCTTAAGTCGGCCTTGTGCCTTTTGTTTTTAATTCCGATGCAATTTCTGTGTTTCATCGTCAATAAGAAGGTCCAAGGGATACAGTGAACCTGGAGTGAAGCATCGGAATCTATAACTAGTGTCACAGCAATGGTTCAAAACATAGTCAGTAAGAAGAGTCGGTCTTCATGTACTTAAGTCAGCATTGTGCCTTTTGTATATAATTCCGGTGCAATTTCTGTGTTTCATCGTCAATAAGATGGTCCAAGGGATACAGTAAAAATGAAGTGAAGCATCGGAATCTATAACTAGTGTCATAGGAATGGTTCAAAACATAGACAGTAAGAAGAGTCAGTATTCTTGTGGTTGAGTCGGCATTGTGCCTTTTGTATTTGATTCCGATGCAATTTCTGTGTTTCATCGTCAATAAGAAGGTCCAAGGGATACAGTAAACTTAAAGTGAAGCATCGGAATCGATAACTAGTGTCAGTGGAATGGTTCAAAGCATAGACAGTAAGAAGAGTCAGTCTTTTTGTACTTAAGTCGGCATTGTGCGTTTTTTATTTTATTCCAGTGCAATTTCTGTGTTTCATCGTCAATAAGAAGGTCCAACTGACACAGTAAACCTGGAGTGAAGCACCGGAATCTATAACTAGTGTCACAGGAATCGTTCAAAACAAAGACAGTAAGAAGATACAGACTTGTTGTACTTAAGTCGGCATTGTTTCTTTTGTATTTAGTTCCGATACTATTTCTGTGTTTCATCGACAATAAGAAGGTCCAAGGGATACAGTAAACTTGAAGTGAAGCATCGGAATCTATAACTAGTGTCACAGGAATGGTTCAAAACATAGACAGTAAGGAGAGTCAGTCTTCTTGTACATAAGTCGGCATTGTGCCTTTTGTATTTCATTCCGGTGCAATTTCTGTGTTTCATCGTCAATAAGAAGGACAGAGGAATACAGTAAACCTGAAGTGAAGCATCGGAATCTATAACTAGTGTCGCAGGAATGGTTCAAAACATAGACAGTAAGGAGAGTCAGTCTTCTTGTCCTTAAGTCGGCATTCTGCCTTTTGTATTAAATTCCGATGCAATTTCTGTGTTTCATCGTCAATAAGAAGGTCCTAGGGATGCAGTAATCCTGAAGTCAAGCATCGGAATCTATAACTAGTGTCACAGAAATGGTTCAAAACATAGACAATATGAAGGTTCAGTCTTTTTGTACTTAAGTCAGCATTGTGCCTTCTGTATTTAATTCCGATGTAATTTCTGTGTTTCATCGTCAATAAAAGGGTCCAAATGATACAGTAAACCTGAAGTGAAGCATCGGAATCTATAACTAGTGTCATAGGAATGGTTCAAAACATTGTCAGTAAGATGAGTCAGTCTTCATGTACTTAAGTCGCCATTGTGCCTTTTTTTATTTAATTCCAATGCAATTTCTGTGTTTCATCGTCAATAAGAAGGTCAGAGGGATACAGTAAAACCTGAAGTGAAGCATCGGAATCAATAACTAGTGTCATAGCAATGGTTCAAAACATAGACAGTAACAAGAGTCAGTCTTCTTGTACTTGAGTCGGCATTGTGCCTATTGTATTAAATTCCTATTCAATTTCTGTGTTTCATCGTCAATAATAAGGTCCAAGGAATTCAGTAAACCTGAAGTCAAGCATCGGAATCTATAACTAATGTCACAGGAATGGTTCAAAACATAGTCAGTACTTAAGTCGGCATTGCACCTTTTGTATTTCATTCCGATGCAATTCCTGTGTTTCATCGTCAATAAGAAGGTCCAAGGGATACAGTAAACCTGAACTAAAGCATCGGAATCTATAACTAGTGTCACAGGAATGGTTCAAAACATAGTCAGTAAGATGAGTCAGTCTTCGTGTACTTAAGTCGCCATTGTGCCTTTTGTATTTAATTCCGACGCAATTTCTGTGTTTCATCGTCAATAAGAAGGTCAGAGGGATACAGTAAACCTGAAGTGAAGCATCGGAATCAATAACTAGTGTCATAGGAATGGTTCAAGACATAGACAGTAAGAAGAGTCAGTCTTCTAGTGCTTGAGCCGGCATTGTGCCTTTTGTATTAAATTCCGATGCAATTTCTGTGTTTCATCGTCAATAAGAAGGTCCAAGGGATACAGTAAACCTGAAGTCAAGCATCGGAATCTATAACTAGTGTCACAGGAATGGTTCAAAACATAGTCAGTACTTAGGTCGAAATTGTGCTTTTGTATTTCATTCCGATGCAATTTCTGAGTTTCATCGTCAATAAGAAGGTCCAAGGTATACAGTAAACCTGAAGTGAGGCATCGGACTCTATAACTAATGTCACATGAATGGTTCAAAACATAGTCAGTAAGAAGAGTCAGTCTTCTTGTTCTTAAGTCGGCCTTGTGCCTTTTGTATTTAATTCCGATGCAATTTCTGTGTTTCATCGTCAATAAGAAGGTCCCAGGGATACAGTTAACCTGGAGTGAAGCATCGGAATCTATAACTAGTGTCACAGGATTGGTTCAAAACATAGTCAGTAAGAAGGGTCGGTCTTTATGTACTTAAGTCAGCATTGTGCCTATTGTATATAATTCAGTTGCAATTTCTGTGTTTCATCGCCAATAATTAGGTCCAAGGGAAACACTAAACCTGAAGTGAAGCATCGGAATCTATAACTAGTGTCACAGGAATGGTTCAAAACATAGTCAGTAAGAAGAGTCGGTCTTCATGTACTTATGTCGGCATTGTGTCTTTTGTATTTAATTCCAGTGCAATTTCTGTGTTTCAACGTCAATAAGAAGGTCCAAGGGATACAGTACACCTGGAGTGAAGCATTGGAATCAATAACTAGTGTCACAGGAATCGTTCAAAACATAGTCAGTAAGAAGAGTCGGTCCTCATGTACTTAAGTCGGCATTGTGCCTATTGTATTTAATTCCGATGCAATTTCTGTGTTCCTTTGACAATAAGAAGGTCCAAGGGATACAGTAAACCTGAAGTGAAGTATCGGAATCTATAACTAGTGCCACAGGAATGGTTCAAAAGATAGTCAGTAAGATGAGTCAGTCTTCATGTACTTAAGCCGCCATTGTTCCTTTTATATTTAATTCCGATGCAATTTCTGTATTTCGTCGTCAATAAGAAGGTCAGAGGGATACAGTAAACCTGAAGTGAAGCATCGGAATCAGTATCTAGTGTCATAGGAATGGTTCAAAACATGGACCGTAAGAAGAGTCAGTCTTCTTGTACTTGAGTCGGCATTGTGCCTTTTGTATTAACTTCCGATGCAATTTCTGCGTTTCATCGTCAATAAGAAGGTCCAAGGGATACAGTAAACCTGGAGTGAAGCATAGGAATTTATAACTAGTGTCAGAGGAATGGGTCAAATCATAGTCAGTACTTAAGTCGGCATTGTGCCTTTTGTATTTCATTCCGATGCAAATGCTTTGTTTCATCGTCAATAAGAAGGTCCAAGGGATACAGTAAACCTGAAGTGAAGTATCGGAATCTATAACTAGTGTCACAGGAATGGGTCAAAACATAGTCAGTAAGAAGAGTCAGTGTTCATGTACTTAAGTCGCCATTGTGCCTTTTGTATTTAATTCCGCTGCAATTTCTGTGTTTCATCGTCAACAAGAAGGTCAGGCGGATACAGTAAAACTGAAGTGAAGCATCGGAATCAATAAGTAGTGTCATAGGAATGGTTAAAAACATTGACAGTAAGAAGAGTAAGCCATCTTGTACATGAGTCGGCATTGTGCCTTTTGTATTTAATTCCGATGCAACTTCCGTGTTTCATCTTAAATAAGAAGGTCCAAGGGAAACAGTAAACCTGAAGTGAAGCATCGGAATCTATAACTAGTGACATAGGAATGCTTCAAAACATAGACAGTAAGAAGAGTCAGTCTTCTTGTACTTGAGTCGGCATTGTGCCTTTTGTATTTTATTCCGATGCAATTTCTGTGTTTCATCGTCAATAAGAAGGTCAGAGAGATACAGTAAACCTGAAGTGAAGCATCGGAATCTATAACTAGTGTCACAGGAATGGTTCAAAACATAGTCAGTAAGAAGAGTCGGTCTTCATGTACTTATGTCGGCATTGTGCCTTTTGTATTTAATTCCGGTGCAATTTCTGTGTTTCCACGTCAATAAGAAAGTCAGAGGGATAGAGTAAACCTGAAGTGAAGCATCGGAATCTATAACTAGTGTCACAGGAATGGTCCAAAACATAGTCAGTAAGAATAGTCAGTCTTCTTGTCCTTAAGTCGGCATTGTGCCTTTTGTATTTAATTCCGATGCAATTTCTGTGTTTCATCGTCAATAAGAAGGTCCAAGGGATACAGTAAACCTGAAGTGAAGCATCGGAATCTATAACTAGTGTCATAGGAATGGTTCAAAACATAGTCAGTAAGAAGAGTCAGTCTTCTTGAACTTGAGTCGGCATTGTGCCTTTTGTATTTAATTCCGATGCAATTTCTGTGTTTCATCGTCGATAAGAAGGTCCAAGCGATACAGTAAACCTGAAGTGAAGCATCGGAATCAATAACTAGTGTCACAGGAATCGTTCAAAGCATAGTCATTAAGAAGAGTCGGTCTTCATGTACTTAAATCGGCATTGTGATTTGTATTTAATTCCGACGCAATTTCTGTGTTTCATCGTCAATAAGAAGGTCCAAGGGATACAGTAAACATGAAATGAAGCATCGGAATCTATAACTAGAGCCACAGGAATGGTTCAAAACATAGTCAGTAAGATGAGTCAGTCTTCATGTACTTAAGTCGCCATTGTGCGTTTTGTATTTAATTCCGATGCAATTTCTGTGTGTCATCGTCAATAAGAAGGTCAGAGGGATACAGTAAACCTGAAGTGAAGCATCGGAATCAATAACTAGTGTCATAGGAATGGTTCAAAACATAGACAGTAAGAAGAGTCAGTCTTCTTGTACTTGAGTCGGCATTGTGCCTTTTGTATTATATTCCGATGCAATTTCTGTGTTTCATCGTCAATAAGAAGGTCCAAGGGATACAGTAAACTTGGAGTGAAGCATAGGAATTTATAACTAGTGTCACAGGAATGGGTCAAAACATAGTCAGTAAGAAGAGTCAGTCTTCATGTACTTAAGTCGCCATTGTGCCTTTTGTATTTAATTCCGATGCAATTTCTGTGTTTCATCGTCAACAAGAAGGTCAGAGGGATACAGTAAAACTGAAGTGAAGCATCGGAATCAATAACTAGTGTCATAGGAATGGTTAAAAACAGAGACAGTAAGAAGAGTAAGTCTTCTTGTACTTGTGTCGGCATTGTGCCTTTTGTATTTAATTCCGATGCAACTTCTGTGTTTCATCGTCAATAAGAAGGTCCAAGGGAAACAGTAAACCTGAAGTGAAGCATCGGAATCTATAACTAGTGTCATAGGAATGGTTCAAAACATAGACCCTAAGAAGAGTCAGTCTTCTTGTACTTGAGGCGGCATTGTGCCTTTTGTATTTAATTCCGATGCAATTTCTGTGTTTCATCGTCAATAAGAAGGTCCGAGGGATACAGTAAACCTGAGGTGAAGCTTCGGAATCTATAACTAGTGTCACAGAAATGGTTCAAAACACAGTCAGTAAGAAGAGTCGGTCTTCATATACTTATGTCGGAATTGTGTCTTTTGTATTTAATTCCGGTGCAATTTCTGTGTTTCAACGTCAATAAGAAAGTCAGGGGGATACAGTAAACCTTAAGTGTAGCATCGGAATCTATAACTAGTGTCACAGGAATGGTTCAAAGCATAGTCAGTAAGAACAGTCAGTCTTCTTGTCCTTAAGTCGGCATTGTGCCTTTTGTATTTAATTCCGATGCAATTTCTGTGTTTCATCGTCAATAAAAAGGTCCAAGGGATACAGTAAACCTGAAGTGAAGCATCGGAATCTATAACTAGTGTCATAGGAATGGTTCAAAACATAGACAGTAAGATGAGTCAGTCTTCTTGTACTTGAGTCAGCATTGTGCCTATTGTATATAATTCAGGTGCAATTTCTGTGTTTCATCGTCAATAATAAGGTCCAAGGGAAACACTAAACCTGAAGTGAAGCATCGGAATCTATAACTAGTGTCACAGGAATGGTTCAAAACATAGTCAGTAAGAAGAGTCGGTCTTCATGTACTTATGTTGTCATTGTGTCTTTTGTATTTAATTCCAGTGCAATTTCTGTGTTTCAACGTCAATAAGAAGGTCCAAGGGATACAGTACACCTGGAGTGAAGCATTGGAATCAATAACTAGTGTCACAGGAATCGTTCAGAACATAGTCAGTAAGAAGAGTCGGTCCTCATGTACTTAAGTCGGCATTGTGCCTTTTGTATTTAATTCCGATGCAATTTCTGTGTTCCATCGACAATAAGAAGGTCCAAGGAATACAGTAAACCTGAAGTGAAGTATCGGAATCTATAACTAGTGCCACAGGAATGGTTCAAAAGATAGTCAGTAAGATGAGTCAGTCTTCATGTACTTAAGCCGCCATTGTTCCTTTTATATTTAATTCCGATGCAATTTCTGTATTTCGTCGTCAATAAGAAGGTCAGAGGGATACAGTAAACCTGAAGTGAAGCATCGGAATCAGTATCTAGTGTCATAGGAATGGTTCAAAACATAGACCGTAAGAAGAGTCAGTCTTCTTGTACTTGAGTCGGCATTGTGCCTTTTGTATTAACTTCCGATGCAATTTCTGCGTTTCATCGTCAATAAGAAGGTCCAAGGGATACAGTAAACCTGGAGTGAAGCATAGGAATTTATAACTAGTGTCAGAGGAATGGGTCAAATCATAGTCAGTACTTAAGTCGGCATTGTGCCTTTTGTATTTCATTCCGATGCAAATGCTTTGTTTCATCGTCAATAAGAAGGTCCAAGGGATACAGTAAACCTGAAGTGAAGTATCGGAATCTATAACTAGTGTCACAGGAATGGGTCAAAACATAGTCAGTAAGAAGAGTCAGTGTTCATGAACTTAAGTCGCCATTGTGCCTTTTGTATTTAATTCCGCTGCAATTTCTGTGTTTCATCGTCAACAAGAAGGTCAGGCGGATACAGTAAAACTGAAGTGAAGCATCGGAATCAATAAGTAGTGTCATAGGAATGGTTAAAAACATTGACAGTAAGAAGAGTAAGCCATCTTGTACATGAGTCGGCATTGTGCCTTTTGTATTTAATTCCGATGCAACTTCTGTGTTTCATCTTAAATAAGAAGGTCCAAGGGAAACAGTAAACCTGAAGTGAAGCATCGGAATCTATAACTAGTGACATAGGAATGCTTCAAAACATAGACAGTAAGAAGAGTCAGTCTTCTTGTACTTGAGTCGACATTGTGCCTTTTGTATTTTATTCCGATGCAATTTCTGTGTTTCATCGTCAATAAGAAGGTCAGAGGGATACAGTAAACCTGAAGTGAAGCATCGGAATCTATAACTAGTGTCACAGGAATGGTTCAAAACATAGTCAGTAAGAAGAGTCGGTCTTCATGTACTTATGTCGGCATTGTGCCTTTTGTATTTAATTCCGGTGCAATTTCTGTGTTTCCACGTCAATAAGAAAGTCAGAGGGATACAGTAAACCTGAAGTGAAGCATCGGAATCTATAACTAGTGTCACAGGAATGGTCCAAAACATAGTCAGTAAGAATAGTCAGTCTTCTTGTCCTTAAGTCGGCATTGTGCCTTTTGTATTTAATTCCGATGCAATTTCTGTGTTTCATCATCAATAAGAAGGTCCAAGGGATACAGTAAACCTGAAGTGAAGCATCGGAATCTATAACTAGTGTCATAGGAATGGTTCAAACATAGTCAGTAAGAAGAGTCAGTCTTCTTGAACTTGAGTCGGCATTGTGCCTTTTGTATTTTATTCCGATGCAATTTCTGTGTTTCATCGTCGATAAGAAGGTCCAAGGGATACAGTGAACCTGAAGTGAAGCATCGGAATCAATAACTAGTGTCACAGGAATCGTTCAAAGCATAGTCAGTAAGAAGAGTCGGTCTTCATGTACTTAAATCGACATTGCGATTTGTATTTAATTCCGACGCAATTTCTGTGTTTCATCGTCAATAAGAAGGTCCAAGGGATACAGTAAACATGAAGTGAAGCATCGGAATCTATAACTAGAGCCACAGGAATGGTTCAAAACATAGTCAGTAAGATGAGTCAGTCTTCATGTACTTAAGTCGCCATTGTGCGTTTTGTATTTAATTCCGATGCAATTTCTGTGTGTCATCGTCAATAAGAAGGTCAGAGGGATACAGTAAACCTGAAGTGAAGCATCGGAATCAATAACTAGTGTCATAGGAATGGTTCAAAACATAGACAGTAAGAAGAGTCAGTCTTCTTGTACTTGAGTCGGCATTGTGCCTTTTGTATTAAATTCCGATGCAATTTGTGTGTTTCATCGTCAATAAGAAGGTCCAAGGGATACAGTAAACTTGGAGTGAAGCATAGGAATTTATAACTAGTGTCACAGGAATGGGTCAAAACATAGTCAGTAAGAAGAGTCAGTCTTCATGTACTTAAGTCGCCATTGTGCCTTTTGTATTTAATTCCGATGCAATTTCTGTGTTCATCGTCAACAAGAAGGTCAGAGGGATACAGTAAAACTGAAGTGAAGCATCGGAATCAATAACTAGTGTCATAGGAATGGTTAAAAACAGAGACAGTAAGAAGAGTATGTATTCTTGTACTTGTGTCGGCATTGTGCATTTTGTATTTAATTCCGATGCAACTTCTGTGTTTCATCGTCAATAAGAAGGTCCAAGGGAAACAGTAAACCTGAAGTGAAGCATCGGAATCTATAACTAGTGTCATAGGAAAGGTTCAAAACATAGACAGCAAGAAGAGTCAGTCTTCTTGTACTTGAGGCGGCATTGTGCATTTTGTATTTAATTCCGATGCAATTTCTGTGTTTCATCGTCAATAAGAAGGTCAGAGGGATACAGTAAACCTGAGGTGAAGCTTCGGAATCTATAACTAGTGTCACAGAAATGGTTCAAAACACAGTCAGTAAGAAGAGTCGGTCTTCATATACTTATGTCGGCATTGTGTCTTTTGTATTTAATTCCGGTGCAGTTTCTGTGTTTCAACGTCAATAAGAAAGTCAGGGGGATACAGTAAACCTGAAGTGTAGCATCGGAATCTATAACTAGTGTCACAGGAATGGTTCAAAGCATAGGCAGTAAGAACAGTCAGTCTTCTTGTCCTTAAGTCGGCATTGTGCCTTTTGTATTTAATTCCGATGCAATTTCTGTGTTTCATCGTCAATAAAAAGGTCCAAGGGATACAGTAAACCTGAAGTGAAGCATCGGAATCTATAACTAGTGTCATAAGAATGGTTCAAAACATAGACAGTAAGAAGAGTCAGTCTTCTTGTACTTGAGTCGGCATTGTGCCTTTTGTATTTAATTCCGATGCAATTTCTGTGTTTCATCGTCAATAAGAAGGTCCAAGGGATACAGTAAACCTGAAGTGAAGCATCGGAATCTATAACTAGTCCCATGGGCATGGTTCAAACATAGAGAGTAAGAAGAATCAGTCTTCTTGTACTTGAGTCGCCATTGTGACTTTTGTATTTAATTCCGATGCTATTTCTGTGTTTCATCGTCAATAAGAAGGTCCAAGGGATACAGTAAACCTGAAGTGAAGCATCGGAATCTATAACTAGTGTCATAGGAGTGGTTCAAAACATCGTCAGTAAGATGAGTCAGTCTTCATGTACTTAAGTCGCCATTGTGCCTTTTGTATTTCATTCCGATGCAATTTCTGTGTTTCATCGTCAATAAGAAGGTCGGAGGGATACAGTAAACCTGAAGTGAAGCATCGGAATCAATAACTAGTGTCATAGGAATGGTTCAAAACATAGACAGTAAGAAGAGTCAGTCTTCTTGTACTTGAGTCGGCATTGTGCCTTTTGTATTAAATTCCGATGCAATTTCTGTGTTTCATCGTCAATAAGAAGGTTTAAGGGATACAGTAAACCTGAAGTAAAGCATCGGAATCTATAACTAGTGTCACAGGAATGGTTCAAAACATAGTCAGTACTTAAGTCGGCATTGTGCCTTTTGTATTTCATTCCGATGCAATTCCTGTGTTTCATCGTCAATAAGAAGGTCCAAGGGATACAGTAAACCTGAACTGAAGCATCGGAATCTATAACTAGTGTCACAGGAATGGTTCAAAACATAGTCAGTAAGACGAGTCAGTCTTCATATACTTAAGTCGCCATTGTGCCTTTTGTATTTAATTCCGACGCAATTTCTGTGTTTCATCGTCAATAAGAAGGTCAGAGGGATACAGTAAACCTGAAGTAAGCATCGGAATCAATAACTAATGTCATAGGAATGGTTCAAGACATAGACAGTAAGAAGAGTCAGTCTTCTAGTACTTCAGCCGGCATTGTGCCTTTTGTATTAAATTCCGATGCAATTTCTGTGTTTCATCGTCAATAAGAAGGTCCAAGGGATGCAGTAAACCTGAAGTCTAGCATCGGAATCTATAACTAGTGTCACAGGATGGTTCATAACATAGTCAGTACTTATGTCGGCATTGTGCCTTTTTTATTTCATTCCGATGCAATTTCTGTGTTTCATCGTCAATAAGAAGGTCCAAGGGATACAGTAAAATTGAAGTGAAGCATCGGAATCTATAACTAGTGTCATAGGAATGGTTCAAAACATAGTCAGTAAGATGAGTCAGTCTTCATGTACTTAAGTCGCCATTGTGCATTTTGTATTTAATTCCGACGCAATTTCAGTGTTTCATCGTCAATAAGAAGGTCAGAGGGATACAGTAAACCTGAAGTGAAGCATCGGAATCAATAACTAGTGTCACAGGAATGGTTCAAGACATAGACAGTAAGAAGAGTCAGTCTTCTAGTACTTGAGCCGGCATTGTGCCTTTTGTATAAAATTCCGATGCAATTTCTGTGTTTCATCGTCAATAAGAAGGTCCAAGGGATACAGTAAACCTGAAGTCAAGCATCGGAATCTATAACTAGTGTCACAGGAATGGTTCAAAACATAGTCAGTACTTATGTCGGCATTGTGCCTTTTGTATTTCATTCCGATGCAATTTCTGTGTTTCATCGTCAATAAGAAGGTCCAAGGTATACAGTAAACCTGAAGTGAAGCATCGAAATCTATAACTAGTGTCACAGGAAAGGTTCAAAACATAGTCAGAAAGTAGAGTCAGTCTTCTTGTACTGAAGACGGCATTGTGAGTTTTGTATTTAATTCCGATGCAATTTCTGTGTTTCTTCGTCAATAAGATGGTCCAAGGGAAACAGTAAACCTGAAGTGAAGCATCGGAATCTATAACTAGTGTCATAGGAATGGTTCAAAACATAGACAGTAAGATGAGTCAGTCTTCTTGTACTTGAGTCGGCATTGTGCCTTTTGTATTTAATTCCGATGCAATTTCTGTGTTTCATCGTCAATAAGAAGGTCTGAGGGATACAGTAAACCTGAAGTGAAGCATCGGAATCTATAACTAGTGTCACAGGAATGGTTCAAAACATAGTCAGTAAGAAGAGTCGGTCTTCATGTACTTATGTCGGCATTGTGCCTTTTGTATTTAATTCCGATGTAGTTTCTGTGTTTCATCGTCATTAAAAAGGTCCAAATGATACAATAAACCTGAAGTGAAGCATCGGAATCTATAACTAGTGTCAATGAAATGGGTCAAAACATAGACAGTAAGAAGAGTCAGTCTTCTTGTACTTAAGTCGGCATTGTGCCTCTTGTATTTAATTCCGATGCAATTTCTGTGTTTCATCGTCAATAAGAAGGTCAGAGGGATACAGTAAACCTGAGGTGAAGCATCGGAATCTATAACTAGTGTCACAGGAACGGTTCAAAACATAGTTAGTAAGAAGAGTCGGTCTTCATGTACTTATGTCGGCAATGTGCTTTTGTATTTAATTCCAGCGCAATTTCTGTGTTTCAACGTCAATAAGAAGGTCCAAGGGATACAGTACACCTGACGTGAAACATCGGAATCGATAACTAGTGTCACAGGAAATGTTCAAAACATAGTCAGAAAGAAGAGTCAGTCTTCATGTACTTAAGTCGGCATTGTGCCTTTTATATTTAATTCCGATGCTATTTCTGTGTTTCATCGTCAATTAGAAGGGGAGAGGGATACAGTAAACCTGAAGTGAAGCATCGGAATCAATATCTAGTGTCATAGGAATGGTTCAAAACATAGACAGTAAGAAGAGTCAGTCTTCTTGTCCTTAAGTCGGCATTGTGCCTTTTGTATTTAATTCCGATGCAATTTCTGTGTTTCATCGTCAATAAAAAGGTCCAAGGGATACAGTAAACCTGAAGTGAAGCATCGGAATCTATAACTAGTGTCATAAGAATGGTTCAAAACATAGACAGTAAGAAGAGTCAGTCTTCTTGTACTTGAGTCGGCATTGTGCCTTTTGTATTTAATTCCGATGCAATTTCTGTGTTTCTTCGTCAATAAGAAGGTCCAAGGGAAACAGTAAACCTGAAATGAAGCATCGGAATCTATAACCAGTGTCATAGGAATGGTTCAAAACATAGACAGTAAGATGAGTCAGTCTTCTTGTACTTGAGTCGGCATTGTGCCTTTTGTATTTAATTCCGATGCAATTTCTGTGTTTCATCTTCAATAAGAAGGTCTGAGGGATACAGTAAACTTGAAGTGAAGCATCGGAATCTATAACTAGTGTCACAGGAATGGTTCAAAACATAGTCAGTAAGAAGAGTCGTTCTTCATGTACTTATGTCGGCATTGTGCCTTTTGTATTTAATTCCGGTGCAATTTCTGTGTTTCAACGTCAATAAGAAAGTCAGAGGGATACAGTAAACCTGAAGTGAAGCATCGGAATCTATAACTAGTGTCACAGGAATGGTACAAAACATAGACAGGAAGAAGAGTCAGTCTTCTTGTACTTGAGTCAGCATTCTGCCTTTTGTATTAAATTCCGATGCAATTTCTGTGTTTCATCGTCAATATGAAGGTCCTAGGGATACAGTAATCCTGAAGTCAAGCATCGGAATCTATAACTAGTGTCACAGGAATGGTTCAAAACATAGACATTAAGAAGATTCAGTCTTTTTGTACTTAAGTCAGCATTGTGCCATTTGTATTTAATTCCGATGTAGTTTCTGTGTTTCATCGTCAATAAAAAGGTCCAAATGATACAATAAACCTGAGGTGAAGCATCGGAATCTATAACTAGTGTCAATGAAATGGTTCAAAACATAGACAGTAAGAAGAGTCAGTCTTCTTGTACTTGAGTCGGCATTGTGCCTTTTGTATTTAATTCCGATGCAATTTCTGTGTTTCATCGTCAATAAGAAGGTCCAAGGGATACAGTAAACCTGAAGTGAAGCATCGGAATGTATAACTAGTGCCATGGGCATGGTTCAAAACATAGAGAGTATGAAGAGTCAGTCTTCTTGTACTTGAGTCGGCATTGTGCCTTTTGTTTTTAATTCCGATGCAATTTCTGTGTTTCATCGTCAATAAGAAGGTCCAAGGGATACAGTAAACCTAAAGTGAAGCATCGGAATCAACAACTAGTGTCATAGGAATGGTTCAAAACATAGACAGTAAGAAGAGTCAGTCTTCTTGTACTTGAGTCGGCATTGTGCCTTTTGTATTAAATTCCGATGCAATTTCTGTGTTTCATCGTCAATAAGAAGGTTTAAGGGATACAGTAAACCTGAAGTCTAGCATCGGAATCTATAACTAGTGTCACAGGAATGGTTCATAACATAGTCAGTACTTATGTCGGCATTGTTCCTTTTTTATTTCGTTCCGATGCAATATCTGTGTTTCATCGTCAATAAGAAGGTCCAAGGTATACAGTAAACCTGAAGTGAAGCATCGAAATCTATAACTAGTGTCACAGGAATGGTTCAAAACATAGTCAGAAAGGAGAGTCTTCTTGTACTGAAGTCGGCATTGTGCCTTTTGTATTTAATTCCGATGCAACTTCTGTGTTTCATCGTTAATAAGAAGGTCCAAGGGATACAGTAAACCTGAAGTGAAGCATCGGAATCTATAACTAGTGTCATAGGAATGGTTCAAAACATAGACAGTAAGAAGAGTCAGTATTCTTGTACTTGTGTCGGCATTTTGCCTTTTGTATTTAATTCCGATGCAATTTCTGTGTTTCATCGTCAATAAGAAGGTCCAAGGGATACAGTAAACCTAAAGTGAAGCATCGGAATCTATAACTAGTGTCACAGGAATAGTTCAAAACATAGTCAGTACTTAAGTCGGCATTGTGCCTCTTGTATTTCATTCCGATGCAATTTCTGTGTTTCATCGTCAATAAGATGGTCCAAGGGATACAGTAAAATTGAAGTGAAGCATCGGAATCTATAACTAGTGTCATAGGAATGGTTCAAAACATAGTCAGTAAGATGAGTCAGTCTTCATGTACTTAAGTCGCCATTGTGCATTTTGTATTTAACTCCGACGCAATTTCAGTGTTTCATCGTCAATAAGAAGGTCAGAGGGATACAGTAAACCTGAAGTGAAGCATCGGATCAATAACTAGTGTCATAGGAATGGTTCAAGACATAGACAGTAAGAAGAGTCAGTCTTCTAGTACTTGAGCCGGCATTGTGCCTTTTGTATTAAATTCCGATGCAATTTCTGTGTTTCATCGTCAATAAGAAGGTCCAAGGGATACAGTAAACCTGAAGTCAAGCATCGGAATCTATAACTAGTGTCACAGGAATGGTTCAAAACATAGTCAGTACTTATGTCGGCATTGTGCCTTTTGTATTTCATTCCGATGCAATTTCTGTGTTTCATCGTCAATTAGAAGGTCCAAGGTATACAGTAAACCTGAAGTGAAGCATCGAAATCTATAACTAGTGTCACAGGAATGGTTCAAAACATAGTCAGAAAGTAGAGTCAGTCTTCTTGTACTGAAGTCGGCATTGTGCCTTTTGTATTTAATTCCGATGCAACTTCTGTGTTTCTTCGTCAATAAGATGGTCCAAGGGAAACAGTAAACCTGAAGTGAAGCATCGGAATCTATAACTAATGTCATAGGAATGGTTCAAAACATAGACAGTAAGATGAGTCAGTCTTCTTGTACTTGAGTCGGCATTGTGCCTTTTGTATTTAATTCCGATGCAATTACTGTGTTTCTTCGTCAATAAGATGGTCCAAGGGAAACAGTAAACCTGAAGTGAAGCATCGGAATCTATAACTAGTGTCATAGGAATGGTTTAAAGCATAGACAGTAAGATGAGTCAGTCTTCTTGTACTTGAGTCGGCATTGTGCCTTTTGTATTTAATTCCGATGCAATTTCTGTGTTTCATCGTCAATAAGAAGGTCTGAGTGATACACTAAACCTGAAGTGAAGCATCGGAATCTATAACTAGTGTCACAGGAATGGTTCAAAACATCGTCAGTAAGAAGAGTCGGTCTTCATGTACTTATGTCGGCATTGTGCCTTTTGTATTTAATTCCGATGTAGTTTCTGTGTTTCATCGTCATTAAAAAGGTCCAAATGATACAATAAACCTGAAGTGAAGCATCGGAATCTATAACTAGTGTCAATGAAATGGGTCAAAACATAGACAGTAAGAAGAGTCAGTCTTCTTGTACTTAAGTCGGCATTGTGCCTCTTGTATTTAATTCCGATGCAATTTCTGTGTTTCATCGTCAATAAGAAGGTCAGAGGGATACAGTAAACCTGAGGTGAAGCATCGGAATCTATAACTAGTGTCACAGGAAAGGTTCAAAACATAGTTAGTAAGAAGAGTCGGTCTTCATGTACTTATGTCGGCAATGTGCTTTTGTATTTAATTCCAGCGCAATTTCTGTGTTTCAACGTCAATAAGAAGGTCCAAGGGATACAGTACACCTGACGTGAAGCATCGGAATCGATAACTAGTGTCACAGGAAATGTTCAAAACATAGTCAGAAAGAAGAGTCAGTCTTCATGTACTTAAGTCGGCATTGTGCCTTTTGTATTTAATTCCGATGCAATTTCCGTGTTTCATCGTCAATAAGAAGGTCCAAGGGATACAGTAAACCTGAAGTGAAGCATCGGAATCTATAACTAGTGCCACAGGAATGGTTCAAAGCATAGTCAGTAAGATGAGTCAGTTTTCATGTACTTAAGCCGCCATTGTGCCTTTTATATTTAATTCCGATGCTATTTCTGTGTTTCATCGTCAATTAGAAGGTCAGAGGGATACAGTAAACCTGAAGTGAAGCATCGGAATCAATATCTAGTGTCATACGAATGGTTCAAAACATAGACAGTAAGAAGAGTCAGTCTTCTTGTACTTGAGTCGGCATTGTGCCTTTTGTATTTAATTCCGATGCAACTTCTGTGTTTCTTCGTCAATAAGAAGGTCCAAGGGAAACAGTAAACCTGAAGTGAAGCATCGGAATCTATAACCAGTGTCATAGGAGTGGTTCAAAACATAGACAGTAAGATGAGTCAGTCTTCTTGTACTTGAGTCGGCATTGTGCCTTTTGTATTTAATTCCGATGCAATTTCTGTGTTTCATCTACAATAAGAAGGTCTGAGGGATACAGTAAACTTGAAGTGAAGCATCGGAATCTATAACTAGTGTCACAGGGATGGTTCAAAACATAGTCAGTAAGAAGAGTCGTTCTTCATGTACTTATGTCGGCATTGTGCCTTTTGTATTTAATTCCGGTGCAATTTCTGTGTTTCAACGTCAATAAGAAAGTCAGAGGGATACAGTAAACCTGAAGTGAAGCATCGGAATCTATAACTAGTGTCACAGGAATGGATCAAAACATAGACAGGAAGAAGAGTCAGTCTTCTTGTACTTGAGTCGGCATTGTGCCTTTTGTATTTAATTCCGATGCAATTTCTGTGTTTCATCGTCAATAAGAAGATCCAAGGGATACAGTAAACCTGAAGTGAAGCATCGGAATCTATAACTAGTGTCATAGGAGTGGTTCAAAACATCGTCAGCAAGATGAGTCAGTCTTCATGTACTTAAGTCGCCATTGTGCCTTTTGTATTTCATTCCGATGCAATTTCTGTGTTTCATCGTCAATAAGAAGGTCGGAGGGATACAGTAAACCTGAAGTGAAGCATCGGAATCAATAACTAGTGTCATAGGAATGGTTCAAAACATAGACAGTAAGAAGAGTCAGTCTTCTTGTACTTGAGTCGGCATTGAGCCTTTTGTATTAAATTCCGATGCAATTTCTGTGTTTCATCGTCAATAAGAAGGTTTAAGGGATACAGTAAACCTGAAGTCAAGCATCGGAATCTATAACTAGTGTCACAGGAATGGTTCAAAACATAGTCAGTACTTAAGTCGGCATTGTGCCTTTTGTATTTCATTCCGATGCAATTCCTGTGTTTCATCGTCAATAAGAAGGTCCAAGGGATACAGTAAACCTGAACTGAAGCATCGGAATCTATAACTAGTGTCACAGGAATGGTTCAAAACATAGTCAGTAAGATGAGTCAGTCTTCATATACTTAAGTCGCCATTGTGCCTTTTGTATTTAATTCCGTTGCAATTTCTGTGTTTCATCGTCAATAAGAAGGTCAGGAGGATACAGTAAACCTGATGTGAAGCATCGGAATCAATAACTAGTGTCATAGGAATGGTTCAAGACATAGACAGTAAGAAGAGTCAGTCTTCTAGTACATGAGCCGGCATTGTGCCTTTTGTATTAAATTCCGATGCAATTTCTGTGTTTCATCGTCAATAAGAAGGTCCAAGGGATGCAGTAAACCTGAAGTCAAGCATCGGAATCTATAACTAGTGTCACAGGAATTTTTCAAAACATAGTCTGTACTTATGTCGGCATTGTGCCTTTTTTATTTCATTCCGATGCAATATCTGTGTTTCATCGTCAATAAGAAGGTCCAAGGTATACAGTAAACCTGAAGTGAAGCATCGAAATCTATAACTAGTGTCACAGGAATGGTTCAAAACATAGTCAGAAAGAAGAGTCTTCTTGTACTGAAGTCGGCATTGTGCCTTTTGTATTTAATTCCGATGCAACTTCTGTGTTTCATCGTTAATAAGAAGGTCCAAGGGATACAGTAAACCTGAAGTGAAGCATCGGAATCTATAACTAGTGTCATAGGAATGGTTCAAAACATAGACAGTAAGAAGAGTCAGTATTCTTGTACTTGTGTCGGCATTTTGCCTTTTGTATTTAATTCCGATGCAATTTCTGTGTTTCATCGTCAATAAGAAGGTCCAAGGGATACAGTAAACCTAAAGTGAAGCATCGGAATCTATAACTAGTGTCACAGGAATGGTTCAAAACATAGTCAGTACTTAAGTCGGCATTGTGCCTTTTGTATTTCATTCCGATGCAATTTCTGTGTTTCATCGTCAATAAGAAGGTCCAAGGGATACAGTAAAATTGAAGTGAGGCATCGGAATCTATAACTAGTGTCATAGGAATGGTTCAAAACATAGTCAGTAAGATGAGTCAGTCTTCATGTACTTAAGTCGCCATTGTGCATTTTGTATTTAATTCCGACGCAATTTCAGTGTTTCATCGTCAATAAGAAGGTCAGAGGGATACAGTAAACCTGAAGTGAAGCATCGGAATCAATAACTAGTGTCATAGGAATGGTTCAAGACATAGACAGTAAGAAGAGTCAGTCTTCTAGTACTTGAGCCGGCATTGTGCCTTTTGTATTTAATTCCGATGCAATTTCTGTGTTTCATCGTCAATAAGAAGGTCTGAGGGATACAGTAAACCTGAAGTGAAGCATCTGAATCTATAAGTAGTGTCACAGGAATGGTTCAAAACATTGTCAGAAAGAAGAGTCAGTCTTCTTGTACTTGAGTCGGCATTGTGCCTTTTGTATTACATTCCGATGCAATTTCTGTGTGTCATCGTCAATAAGAAGGTCCAAGGGATACAGTAAACCTGAACTGAAGCATCGGAATCTATAACTAGTGTCACAGGAATGGTTCATAACATAGTCAGTACTTAAGTCGGCATTGTGCCTTTTGTATTTCATTCCGATGCAATTTCTGTGTTTCATCGTCAATAAGAAGGTCCAAGGGATACAGTAAACCTGAACTGAAGCATCGGAATCTATAACTAGTGTCACAGGAATGGTTCATAACATAGTCAGTACTTAAGTCGGCATTGTGCCTTTTGTATTTCATTCCGATGCAACTTCTGTGTTTCATCGTTAATAAGAAGGTCCAAGGGATACAGTAAACCTGAAGTGAAGCATCGGAATCTATAACTAGTGTCATAGGAATGGTTCAAAACATAGACAGTAAGAAGAGTCAGTATTCTTGTACTTGTGTCGGCATTTTGCCTTTTGTATTTAATTCCGATGCAATTTCTGTGTTTCATCGTCAATAAGAAGGTCCAAGGGATACAGTAAACCTAAAGTGAAGCATCGGAATCTATAACTAGTGTCACAGGAATGGTTCAAAACATAGTCAGTACTTAAGTCGGCATTGTGCCTTTTGTATTTCATTCCGATGCAATTTCTGTGTTTCATCGTCAATAAGAAGGTCCAAGGGATACAGTAAAATTGAAGTGAGGCATCGGAATCTATAACTAGTGTCATAGGAATGGTTCAAAACATAGTCAGTAAGATGAGTCAGTCTTCATGTACTTAAGTCGCCATTGTGCATTTTGTATTTAATTCCGACGCAATTTCAGTGTTTCATCGTCAATAAGAAGGTCAGAGGGATACAGTAAACCTGAAGTGAAGCATCGGAATCAATAACTAGTGTCATAGGAATGGTTCAAGACATAGACAGTAAGAAGAGTCAGTCTTCTAGTACTTGAGCCGGCATTGTGCCTTTTGTATTTAATTCCGAAGCAACTTCTGTGTTTCATCGTTAATAAGAAGGTCCAAGGGATACAGTAAACCTGAAGTGAAGCATCGGAATCTATAACTAGAGTCATAGGAATGGTTCAAAACGTAGACAGTAAGAAGAGTCAGTATTTTTGTACTTGTGTCGGCATTGTGCCTTTTGTATTTAATTCCGATGCGATTTCTGTGTTTCATCGTCAATAAGAAGGTCCAAGGGATACAGTAAACCTGAAGTGAAGCATCGGAATCTATAACTAGTGTCACAGGAATGGTTCATAACATAGTCAGTACTTAAGTCGGCATTGTGCCTTTTGTATTTCATTCCGATGCAATTTCTGTGTTTCATCGTCAATAAGAAGGTCCAAGGGATACAGTAAACCTGAACTGAAGAGTCGGAATCTATAACTAGTGTCACAGGAATGGTTCAAAACATAGTCAGTAAGATGAGTCAGTCTTCATGTACTTGAGTCGGCATTGTGCCTTTTGTATTGAATTCCGATGCAACTTCTGTGTTTCTTCGTCAATAAGATGGTCCAAGGGAAACAGTAAACCTGAACTGAAGCATCGGAATCTATAACTAGTGTCACAGGAATGGTTCAAAACATACACAATAAGAAGATTCAGTCTTTTTGTACTTAAGTCAGCATTGTGCATTTTGTATTTAATTCCGATGTAGTTTCTGTGTTTCATCGTTAATAAAAAGGTCCAAATGATACAATAAACCTGAAGTGAAGCATCGGAATCTATAACTAGTGTCAATGAAATGGGTCAAAACATAGACAGTAAGAAGAGTCAGTCTTCTTGTACTTAAGTCGGCATTGTGACTCTTGTATTTAATTCCGATGCAATTTCTGTGTTTCATCGTCAATAAGAAGGTCAGAGGGATACAGTAAACCTGAAGTGAAGCATCGGAATCTATAACTAGTGCCACAGGAATGGTTCAAAGCATAGTCAGTAAGATGAGTCAGTCTTCATGTACTTAAGCCGCCATTGTGCCTTTTATATTTAATTCCGATGCTATTTCTGTGTTTCATCGTCAATTAGAAGGTCAGAGGGATACAGTAAACCTGAAGTGAAGCATCGGAATCAATATCTAGTGTCATAGGAATGGTTCAAAACATAGACAGTAAGAAGAGTCAGTCTTCTTGTACTTGAGTCGGCATTGTGCCTTTTGTATTACATTCCGATGCAATTTCTGTGTTTCATCGTCAATAAGAAGGTCCAAGGGACACAGTAAACCTGAACTGAAGCATCGGAATCTATAACTAGTGTCACAGGAATGGTTCTAAACATAGTCAGTAACATGATTCAGTCTTCATGTACTTGAGTCGGCATTGTGCCTTTTGTATTTAATTCCGATGCAACTTCTGTGTTTCTTCGTCAATAAGAAGGTCCAAGGGAAACAGTAAACCTGAAGTGACGCATCGGAATCTATAACCAGTGTCATAGGAATGGTTCAAAACATAGACAGTAGGATGAGTCAGTCTTCTTGTACTTGAGTCGGCATTGTGCCTTTTGTATTTAATTCCGATGCAATTTCTGTGTTTCATCGTCAATAAGAAGGTCTGAGGGATACAGTAAATTTGAAGTGAAGCATCGGAATCTATAACTAGTGTCACAGGAATGGTTCAAAACATAGTCAGTAAGAAGAGTCGTTCTTCATGTACTTATGCCAGCATTGTGCCTTTTGTATTTAATTCCGGTGCAATTTCTGTGTTTCAACGTCAATAAGAAAGTCAGAGGGATACAGTAAACCTGAAGTGAAGCATCGGAATCTATAACTAGTGTCACAGGAATGGTTCAAAACATAGACAGGAAGAAGAGTCAGTCTTCTTGTACTTGTGTCGGCATTCTGCCCTTTGTATTATATTCCGATGCATTTTCTGTGTTTCATCGTCAATATGAAGGTCCTAGGGATACAGTAATCCTGAAGTCAAGCATCGGAATCTATAACTAGTGTCACAGGAATGGTTCAAAACATAGACATTAAGAAGATTCAGTCTTTTTGTACTTAAGTCAGCATTGTGCCTTTGTATTAAATTCCGATGTAGTTTCTGTGTTTCATCGTCAATAAAAAGGTCCAAATGATACAATAAACCTGAAGTGAAGCATTGGAATCTATAACTAGTGTCAATGAAATTGTTCAAAACATAGACAGTAAGAAGAGTCAGTCTTCTTGTACTTAAGTCGGCATTGTGCCTCTTGTATTTAATTCCGGTGCCTTTTCTGTGTTTCATCGTCAATAAGAAGGTCAGAGCGATACAGTAAACCTGAAGTGAAGCATCGGAATCTATAACTAATGTCATAGGAATGGTTAAAATCATAGACAGTTAGAAGAGTAAGTCTTCTTGTACTTGAGTCGGCATTGTGCCTTTTGTATTTAATTCCGATGCAAATTCTGTGTTTCATCGTCAATAAGAAGGTCAGAGGGATACAGTAAACCTGAGGTGAAGCGTCGGAATCTATAACTAGTGTCACAGTAATCGTTCAAAACATAGTCAGTAAGAAGAGTCGGTCTGCATGTACTTATGTCGGCATTGTGCCTTTTGTTATTAATTCCAGTGCAATTGCTGTGTTTCAACGTCAATAAGAAGGTCCAAGGGATACAGTACACCTGAAGTGAAGCATCGGAATCAATAACTAGTGTCACAGGAATCGTTCAAAACATAGTCAGTAAGAAGAGTCGGTCTTCATGTACTTAAGTCGGCATTGTGCCTTTTGAACTTAATTCCGATGCAATTTCTGTGTTTCATCGTCAATAAGAAGGTCCAAGGTTACAGTAAACCTGAAGTGAAGCATCGGAATCTATAACTAGTGCCACAGGAATGGTTCAAAACATAGTCAGTAAGATGAGTCAGTCTTCATGTACTTAAGCCGCCATTGTGCCTTTTGTATTTAATTCCGATGCAATTTCTGTGTTTCATCGTCAATAAGAAGGTCAGAGGGATACAGTAAACCTGAAGTGAAGCATCGGAATCAATATCTAAAGTCATAGGAATGGTTCAAAACATAGACAGTAAAAAGAGTCAGTCTTCTTGTACTTGAGTCGGCATTGTGCCTTTTGTATCAACTTCCGATGCAATTTCTGTGTTTCATCGTCAATAAGAAAGTCCAAGGGATACAGTAAACCTGAAGTGAAGCATCGGAATCTATAACTAGTGTCACAGGAATGGTTCAAAACATAGTCAGTAAGAAGAGTCGGTCTTCATGTACTTATGTCGGCATTGTGCCTTTTGTATTTAATTCCGGTGCAATTTCTGTGTTTCAACGTCAATAAGAAAGTCAGAGGGATACAGTAATCCTGAAGTGAAGCATCGGAATCTATAACTAGTTTCACAGGAATGGTTCAAAGCATAGTCTGTAAGAACAGTCAGTCTTCTTGTCCTTAAGTCGGCATTGTGCCTTTTGTATTTAATTCCGATGCAATTTCTGTGTTTCATCGTCAATAAGAAGGTCCAAGGGATACAGTAAACCTGAAGTGAAGCATCGGAATCTATAACTAGTGTCATAGGAATGGTTCAAATCACAGTCAGTAAGAAGAGTCAGTCTTCTTGTACTTGAGTCGGCATTATGCCTTTTGTATTTAATTCCGATGCAATATCTGTGTTTCATCGTCAATAAGAAGGCCCAAGGGATACAGTACACCTGACGTGAAGCATCGGAATCAATAACTAGTGTCACAGGAATGGTTCAAAACATAGTCAGTAAGATGAGTCAGTCTTCATGTACTTAAGCCGCCATTGTGCCTTTTGTATTTAATACCGATGAAATTTCTGTGTTTCATCGTCAATAAGAAGGTCAAAGGGATACAGTAAACCTGAAGTGAAGCATCGGAATCTATAACTAGTGCCAT
Source organism: Schistocerca americana (assembly GCF_021461395.2). Taxonomy (NCBI): domain Eukaryota; kingdom Metazoa; phylum Arthropoda; class Insecta; order Orthoptera; family Acrididae; genus Schistocerca; species Schistocerca americana. The sequence goes on along the minus strand of NC_060121.1, from coordinate 10,391,330 downwards.
AGGAATGGTTCAAAGCATAGACAGTAAGAAGAGTCAGTCTTCTTGTACTTGAGTCGGGATTGTGCCTTTTGTATTTCATTCCGATGCAATTTCTGTGTTTCATCGTCAATAAGAAGGTCCAAGGGATACAGCAAACCTGGAATGAAGCATCGGAATCAATAACTAGTGTCACAGGAATCGTTCAAAACATAGTCAGTAAGAAGAGTCGGTCTTCATGTACTTAAGTCGGCATTGTGCCTTTTGTATTTAATTCCGATGCAATTTCTGCGTTTCATCGTCAATAAGAAGGTCCAAGGGATACAGTAAACCTGAAGTGAAGCATCGGAATCTATAACTAGTGCCACAGGAATGGTTCAAAACATAGTCAGTAAGATGAGTCAGTCTTCATGGACTTAAGTCGCCGTGGTGCCTTTTGTATTTAATTCCGATGCAATTTCTGTGTTTCATCGTCAATAAGAAGGTCAGAGGGATACAGTAAACCTGAAGTGAATCATCGGAATCAATAACTAGTGTCATGGGAATGGTTCAAAACATAGACAGTAAGAGGAGTCAGTCTTCTTGTACTTGAGTCGGCATTGTGCCTTTTGTATTTAATTCCGAAGCAATTTCTGTGTTTCATCGTCAATAAGAAGGTCAAAGGGATACAGTAAATCTGAAGTGAAGCATCGGAATCTATAACTAGTGCCATAGGAATAGTTCAAAACATAGACAGTAAGAAGAGTCAGTCTTCTTGTACTTGAGTCGGCATTGTGCCTTTTGTATTTAATTCCGAAGCAATTTCTGTGTTTCATCGTCAATAAGAAGGTCCAAGGGATACAGTAAACCTGAAGTGAAGCATCGGAGTCAATAACTAGTGTCATGGGAATGGTTCAAAACATAGACAGTAAGAAGAGTCAGTCTACTTGTACTTGAGTCGGCATTGTGCCTTTTGTATTAAATTCCGATGCAATTTCTGTGTTTCATCGTCAATAAGAAGGTTTAAGGGATACAGTAAACCTGAAATCAAGCATCGGAATCTATAACTAGTGTCACAGGAATGGTTCAAAACATAGTCAGTACTTAAGTCGGCATTGTGCCTTTTGTATTTCATTCCGGTGCAATTTCTGTGTTTCTTCGTCAATAAGAAGGTCCAAGGGATACAGTAAACCTGAGATGAAGCATCGGAATCTATAACTAGTGTCACAGGAATGGTTCAAAACATAGTCAGAAAGAAGAGTCAGTCTTCTTGTCCTGAAGTCGGCATTGTGCCTTTTGTATTTAAGTCCGATGCAACTTCTGTGTTTCATCGTTAATAAGAAGGTCCAAGGGATATAGTAAACCTGAAGTGAAGCATCGGAATCTATAACTAGTGTCATAGGAATGGTTCAAATCATAGACAGTAAGAAGAGTCAGTATTCTTGTACTTGTGTCGGCATTGTGCCTTTTGTATTTAATTCCGATGCAATTTCTGTGTTTCATCGTCAATAAGAAGGTCCAAGGGATACAGTAAACCTTAAGTGAAGCATCGGAATCTATAACTAGTGTCACAGGAATGGTTCAAATCATAGTCAGTAAGAAGAGTCGGTCTTCATGTACTTAAGTCGGCATTGTGCCTTTTGTATTTAATCCCGATGCAATTTCTGTGTTTCATCGTCAATAAGAAGGTCAAAGGGATACAGTAAACCAGAAGTGAAGCATCGGAAACTATAACTAGTGCTATAGGAATGGTTCAAAACATAGACAGTAAGAAGAGTTAGTCTTCTTGTACTTTGAGTCGGCATTGTGCCTTTTGTATTTAATTCCGATGCAATTTCCTTGTTTCATCGTCAATAATAATTTCCAAGGGATACAGTAAACCTGAAGTGAAGCATCGGAATCTATAACTAGTGTCATAAAATGGTTCAAAACATAGTCAGTAAGATGAGTCAGTCTTCATGTACTTAAGTCGCCATTGTGCCTTTTGTATTTAATTCCGATGCAATTTCTGTGTTTCATCGTCAATAAGAAGGTCAGAGGGATACAGCAAACCTGAAGTCAAGCATCGGAATCTATAACTAGTGTCACAGGAATGGTTCAAAACATAGTCAGTACTTAAGTCGGCATTGTGCCTTTTGTATTTCATTCCGATGCAATTTCTGTGTTTCATCGTCAATAAGAAGGTCCAAGGGATACAGTAAACCTGAACTGAAGCATCGGAATCTATAACTAGTGTCACAGGAATGGTTCAAAACATAGTCAATAAGATGAGTCAGTCTTCATGTACTTAAGTCGCCATTTGTATTTAATTCCGACGCAATTTCTGTGTTTCATTGTCAATGAGATTGTCAGAGGGATACAGTAAACCTGAAGTGAAGCATCGGAATCAATAACTAGTGTCATAGGAATGGTTCAAGACATAGACAGTAAGAGGATTCAGTCTTCTAGTACTTGAGCCTCCATTGTGCCTTTTGTATTAAATTCCGATGCAATTTCTGTGTTTCATCGTCAATAAGAAGGTCCAAGGGATACAGTAAACCTGAAGTCAAGCATCGGAATCTATAACTAGTGTTACAGGAATGGTTCAAAACATAGTCAGTACCTATGTCGGCATTGTGCCTTTTGTGTTTCATTCCGATGCAATATCTGTGTTTCATCGTCAATAAGAAGGTCCAAGGTATACAGTAAACCTGAAGTGAAGCATTGAAATCTATAACTAGTGTCACAGGAATGGTTCAAAACATAGTCAGAAAGAAGAGTCAGTCTTCTTGTGCTGAAGTCGGCATTGTGCCTTTTGTATTTAATTCCGATGCAACTTCTGTGTTTCATCGTTAATAAGAAGGTCCAAGGGATACAGTAAACCTGAAGTGAAGCATCGGAATCTATAACTAGTGTCATAGGAATGGTTCAAAACATAGACAGTAAGAAGAGTCAGTATTCTTGTACTTGTGTCGGCATTTTGCCTTTTGTATTTAATTCCGATGCAATTTCTGTGTTTCATCGTCAATAATAAGGTCCAAGGGATACAGTAAACCTAAAGTGAAGCATCGGAATCTATAACTAGTGTCACAGAAATGGTTCAAAACATAGTCAGTACTTAAGTCGGCATTGTGCCTTTTGTATTTCATTCCGATGCAATTTCTGTGTCTCATCGTCAATAAGAAGGTCCAAGGGATACAGTAAAATTGAAGTGAAGCATCGGAATCTATAACTAGTGTCATAGGAATGGTTCAAAACATAGTCAGTAAGATGAGTCAGTCTTCATGTACTTAAGTCGCCATTGTGCCCTTTGTATTTCATTCCGATGCAATTTCTGTGTTTTATCGTCAATAAGAAGGTCGGAGGGATACAGTAAACCTGAAGTGAAGCATCGGAATCAATAACTAGTGTCATACGAATGGTTCAAAACATAGACAGTAAGAAGAGTCAGTCTTCTTGTACTTGAGTCGGCATTGTGCCTTTTGTATTAAATTCCGATTGCAATTTCTGTGTTTCATCGTCAATAAGAAGGTTTAAGGGATACAGTAAACCTGAAGTCAAGCATCGGAATCTATAACTAGTGTCACAGGAATGGTTCAAAACATAGTCAGTACTTAAGTCGGCATTGTGCCTTTTGTATTTCATTCCGATGCAATTTCTGTGTTTCATCGTCAATAAGAAGGTCCAAGGGATACAGTAAACCTGAACTGAAGCATCGGAATCTATAACTAGTGTCACAGGAATGGTTCAAAACGTAGTCAGTAAGATGAGTCAGTCATCATGTACTTAAGTCGCCATTGTGGCTTTTGTATTTAATTCCGACGCAATTTCAGTGTTTCATCGTCAATAAGAAGGTCAGAGGGATACAGTAAACCTGAAGTGAAGCATCGGAATCAATAACTAGTGCCATGGGAATGGTTCAAGACATAGGCAGTAAGAAGAGTCAGTCTTCTAGTACTTGAGCCGGCATTGTGCCTTTTGTATTAAATTCCGATGCAATTTCTGTGTTTCATCGTCAATAAGAAGGTCCAAGGGATACAGTAAACCTGAAGTCAAGCATCGGAATCTATAACTAGTGTCACAGGAATGGTTCAAAACATAGTCAGTACTTATGTCGGCATTGTGCCTTTTGTATTTCATTCCGATGCAATTTCTGTGTTTCAACGTCAATAAGAAGGTCCAAGGTATACAGTAAACCTGAAGTGAAGCTCCGAAATCTATAACAAGTGTCACAGGAATGGTTCAAAACATAGTCAGAATGTAGAGTCAGTCTTCTTGTCCTGAAGTCGTCATTGTGCCTTTTGTATTTAATTCCGATGCAACTTCTGTGTTTCATCGTTAATAAGAAGGTCCAAGGGATACAGTAAACCTGAAGTGAAGCATCGGAATCTATAACTAGTGTCATAGGAATGGTTCAAAACATAGTCAGTAAGATGAGTCAGTCTTCATGTACTTGAGTCGGCATTGTGCCTTTTGTATTTAATTCCGATGCAACTTCTGTGTTTCTTCGTCAATAAGAAGGTCCAAGGGAAACAGTAAACCAGAAGTGAAGCATCGGAATCTATAACTAGTGTCATAGAAATGGTTCAAAACATAGACAGTAAGATGAGTCAGTCTTCTTGTACTTGCGTCGGCATTGTGTCTTTTGTATTTAATTCCGATGAAATTTCTGTGTTTCATCGTCAATAAAAAGGTCCAAATGATACAATAAACCTGAAGTGAAGCTTCGGAATCTATAACTAGTGTCAATGAAACGGTTCAAAACATAGACAGTAAGAAGAGTCAGTCTTCTTGTACTTAAGTCGGCATTGTGCCTCTTGTATTTAATTCCGATGCAATTTCAGTGTTTCATCGTCTATACGAAGGTCAGAGGGATACAGTAAACCTGAGGTGAAGCATCGGAATCTATAACTGGTGTCACAGGAATGGTTCAAAACATAGTCAGTAAGAAGAGTCGGTCTTCATGTACTTATGTCGGCAATGTGCCTTTTGTATTTAATTCCAGCGCAATTTCTGTTTTTCAACGTCAATAAGAAGGTCCAAGGGATACAGTACACCTGACGTGAAGCATCGGAATCAATAACTAGTGTCACAGGAATCGTTCAAAACATAGTCAGTAAGAAGAGTCAGTCTTCATGTACTTAAGTCGGCATTGTGCCTTTTGTATTTAATTCCGATGCGATTTCTGTGTTTCGTCGTCAATAAGGAGGTCCAAGGGATACAGTAAACCTGAAGTGAAGCATCGGAATCTATAACTAATGCCACAGGAATGGTTCAAAACATAGTCAGTAAGATGAGTCAGTCTTCATGTACTTAAGCCGCCATTGTGCCTTTTGTATTTAATTTCGATGTAATTTCTGTGTTTCATCGTCAATAAGAAGGTCAGAGGGATACAGTAAACCTGAAGTGAAGCATCGGAATCAATATCTAGTGTCATAGGAATGGTTCAAAACATAGACAGTAAGAAGAGTCAGTCTTCTTGTACTTGAGTCGGCATTGTGCCTTTTGTATTAAATTCCGATGCAATTTCTGTGTTTCATCGTCAATAAGAAGGTCCAAGGGATACAGTAAACATGAACTGAAGCATCGGAATCTATAACTAGTGTCACAGGAATGGTTCAAAACATAGTCAGTAAGATGAGTCAGTCTTCATGTACTTGAGTCGGCATTGTGCCTTTTGTATTTAATTCCGATGCAACTTCTGTGTTTCTTCGTCAATAAGAAGGTCCAAGGGAAACAGTAAACCTGAAGTGAAGCATCGGAATCTATAACTAGTGTCAATGAAATGGTTCAAAACATAGGTAGTAAGAAGAGTCAGTCTTCTTGTACTTAAGTCGGCATTGTGCCTCTTGTATTTAATTCCGGTGCAATTTCTGTGTTTCATCGTCAATAAGAAGGTCAGAGCGATACAGTAAAACTGAAGTGAAGCATCGGAATCTATAACTAGTGTCATAGGAATGGTTAAAAACATAGACAGTAAGAAGAGTAAGTCTTCTTGTACTTGAGTCAGCATTGTGCCTTTTGTATTTAATTCCGATGCAATTTCTGTGTTTCATAGTCAATAATAAGGTAAGTGGGATACAGTAAACCTGAGGTGAAGCATCGGAATATATAACTAGTGTCACAGGAATGGTTCAAACATAGTCAGTAAGAAGAGTCGGTCTGGATGTACTTATGTCGGCATTGTGCCTTTTGTATTTAATTCCAGTGCAATTGCTGTGTTTCAACGTCAATAAGAAGGTCCAAGGCATACAGTACACCTGAAGTGAAGCATCGGAATCAATAACTAGTGTCACAGGAATCGTTCAAAACATAGTCAGTAAGAAGAGTCGGTCTTCATGTACTTATGTCGGCATTGTGCCTTTTGTATTTAATTCCGGTGCAAGTTTTGTGTTTCAACGTCAATAAGAAAGTCAGAGGGATACAGCAAACCTGAAGTGAAGCATCGGAATCTATAACTAGTGTCACAGGAATGGTTCAAAGCATAGTCTGTAAGAACAGTCAGTCTTCTTGTCCTTAAGTCGGCATTGTGCCTTTTGTATTTAATTCCGATGCAATTTCTGTGTTTCATCGTCAATAAGAAGGTCCAAGGGATACAGTAAACCTGAAGTGAAGCATCGGAATCTATAACTAGTGTCATTGGAATGGTTCAAAACATAGTCAGTAAGAGGAGTCAGTCTTCTTGTACTTGAGTCGGCATTGTGCCTTTTGTATTTAATTCCGATGCAATATCTGTGTTTCATCGTCAATTAGAAGGTCCAAGGGATACAGTAAACCTGAAGTGAAGCATCGGAATCTATAACTAGTGTCACAGGAATGGTTCAAAACATAGTCAGTAAGAAGGGTCGGTCTTCATGTACTTACGTCGGCATTGTGCCTTTTGTATTTAATACCGATGAAATTTCTGTGTTTCATCGTCAATAAGAAGGTCAAAGGGATACAATAAACCTGAAGTGAAGCATCGGAATCAATAACTAGTGCCATAAGAATGGTTCATAGCATAGACAGTAAGAAGAGTCAGTCTTCTTGTACTTGAGTCGGCATTGTGCCATTTGTATTAAATTCCGATGCAATTTCTGTGTTTCATCGTCAATAAGAAGGTCCAAGGGATACAGTAAACCTGGAGTGAAGCATAGGAATTTATAACTAGTGTCACAGCAATGGGTCAAAACATAGTCAGTAAGAAGATTCAGTCTTCATGTACTTAAGTCGCCATTGTGCCTTTTGTATTTCATTCCGATGCAATTTCTGTGTTTCATCGTCAACAAGAAGGTCAGAGGGATACAGTAAAACTGAAGTGAAGCATCGGAATCAAAAACTAGTGTCATTGGCATGGTTAAAAACATAGACAGTAAGAAGAGTAAGTCTTCTTGTACTTGAGTCGGCATTGTGCCTTTTGTATGTAATTCCGATGCAACTTCTGTGTTTCATTGTCAATAAGAAGGTCCAAGGAAAACAGTAAACCTGAAGTGAAGCATCGGAATCTATAACTAGTGTCATAGGAATGGTTCAAAGCATAGACAGTAAGAAGAGTATGTCTTCTTGTACTTGAGTCGGCATTGTGCCTTTTGTATTTAATTCCGATGCAAATTCTGTGTTTCATAGTCAATAATAAGGTCAGTGGGATACAGTAAACCTGAGGTGTAGCATCAAAATATATAACTAGTGTCACAGGAATGGTTCAAAACATAGTCAGTAAGAAGAGTCGGTCTGGATGTACTTATGTCGGCATTGTGCCTTTTGTATTTAATTCCAGTGCAATTGCTGTGATTCAACGTCAATAAGAAGGTCCAAGGGATACAGTACACCTGAAGTGAAGCATCGGAATCAATAACTAGTGTCACAGGAATCGTTCAAATCATAGTCAGTAAGAAGAGTCGGTCTTCATGTACTTAAGCCGCCATTGTGCCTCTTGTATTTAATTCCGATGCAATTTCTGTGTTTCATCGTCAATAAGAAGGTCAGAGGAATACAGTAAACCTGAAGTGAAGCATCGGAATCAATATCTGGTGTCATAGGAATGGTTCAAAACATAGACAGTAAAAAGAGTCAGTCTTCTTGTACTTGAGTCGGCATTGTGCCTTTTGTATTAAATTCCGATGCAATTTCTGTGTTTCATCGTCAATAAGAAGGCCCAAGGGATACAGTAAACCTGAAGTGAAGCATCGGAATCTATAACTAGTGTCACAGGAATGGTTCAAAACATAGTCAGTAAGAAGAGTCGGTCTTCATGTACTTATGTCGGGATTGTGCCTTTTGTATTTAATTCCGGTGCAATTTCTGTGTTTCAACGTCAATAAGAAAGTCAGAGGGATACAGTAAACCTGAAGTGAAGCATCGGAATCTATAACTAGTGTCACAGGAATGGTTCAAAGCATAGTCTGTAAGAACAGTCAGTCTTCTTGTCCTTAATTCGGCATTGTGCCTTTTGTATTAAATTCCGATGCAATTTCTGTGTTTCATCGTCAATAAGAAGGCCCAAGGGATACAGTAAACCTGAAGTGAAGCATCGGAGTCTATAACTAGTGTCACAGGAATGGTTCAAAACATAGTCAGTAAGAAGAGTCGGTCTTCATGTACTTAAGTCGGCATTGTGCCTTTTGTATTTAATACCGATGCAATATCTGTGTTTCATCGTCAATTAGAAGGTCCAAGGGATACAGTAAACCTGAAGTGAAGCATCAGAATCTATACCTAGTGTCACAGGAATGGTTCAAAACATAGTCAGTAAGAAGAGTCGGTCTTCATGTACTTAAGTCGGCATTGTGCCTTTTGTATTTAATACCGATGAAATTTCTGTGTTTCATCGTCAATAAGAAGGGCAAAGGGATACAGTAAACCTGAAGTGAAGCATCGGAATCTATAACTAGTGCCATAGGAATGGTTCAAAGCATAGACAGTAAGAAGAGTCAGTCTTCTTGTACTTGAGTCGGCATTGTGCCTTTTGTATTAAATTCCGATGCAATTTCTGTGTTTCATCGTCAATAAGAAGGTCCAAGGAAATCAGTAAACCTGAACTGAAGCATCGGAATCTATAACTAGTGTCATAGGAATGGTTCAAAACATAGACCGTAAGAAGAGGCAGTCTTCTTGTACTTGAGTCGGCATTGTGCCTTTTGTATTTAATTCCGATGCAATTTCTGTGCTTCATCGTCAATAAGAAGGTCAGAGGGATACAGTAAACCTGAAGTGAAGCATCGGAATCTATAACTAGTGTCACAGGAATGGTTCAAAACATAGTCAGTAAGAAGAGTCGGTCTTCATGTACTTATGTCGGTATTCTGCCTTTTGTATTTATTTCCGGTGCAATTTGTGTGTTTCAACGTCAATAAGAAAGTCAGAGGAATACAGTAAACCTGAAGTGAAGCATCGGAATCTATAACTAGTGTCACAGGAGTGGTTCAAAGCATTGTCAGTAAGAACAGTCAGTCTTCTTGTCCTTCAGTCGGCATTGTGCATTTTGTATTTAATTCCGATGCAATTTCTGTGTTTCATCGTCTATAATAAGTTCCAAGGGATACAGTAAACCTGAAGTGAAACATCGGAATCAATAACTAGTGTCATAGGAATGGTTAAAAACATGGACAGTAAGAAGAGTAAGTCTCCTTGTACTTGAGTCTGCATTGTGCATTTTGTATTTAATTTCGATGCAACTTCTGTGTTTCATCGTCAATAAGAAGGTCCAAGGAAAACAGTAAACCTGAAGTTAAGCATCGGAATCTATAACTAGTGTCGTAGGAATGGTTCAAAACATAGACCGTAAGAAGAGGCAGTCTTCTTGTACTTGAGTCGGCATTGTGCCTTTTGTATTTAATTCCGATGCAATTTCTGTGTTTCATCGTCAATAAGAAGGTCAGAGGGATACAGTAAACCTGAAGTGAAGCATCGGAATCTATAACTAGTGTCACAGGAATGGTTCAAAGCATAGTCAGTAAGAACAGTCAGTCTTCTTGTCCTTAAGTCGGCATTGTGCATTTTGTATTTAATTCCGATGCAATTTCTGTGTTTCATCGTCTATAAGAAGGTCCAAGGGATACAGTACACCTGAAGTGAAGCATCGGAATCAATATCTAGTGTCATAGGAATGGTTCAAAGCATGGACAGTAAGAAGAGTCAGTCTTCTTGTACTTGAGTCGGCATTGTGCCTTTTGTATTTAATTCCGATGCAATTTCTGTGTTTCAACGTCAATAAGAAAGTCAGAGGGATACAGTAAACCTGAAGTGAAGCATCGGAATCAATATCTAGTGTCATAGGAATGGTTCAAAACATAGACAGTATAAAGAGTCAGTCTTCTTGTACTTGAGTCGGCATTGTGCCTTTTGTATTAAATTCCGATGCAATTTCTGTGTTTCATCGTCAATAAGAAGGCCCAAGGGATACAGTAAACCTGAAGTGAAGCATCGGAATCTATAACTAGTGCCACAGGAATGGTTCAAAACATAGTCAGTAATATGAGTCAGTCTTCATGTACTTAAGCCGCCATTGTGCCTTTTGTATTTAATTCCGATGCAATTTCTGTGTTTCATCGTCAGTAAGAAGGTCAGAGGGATACAGTAAACCTGAAGTGAAGCATCGGAATCAATATCTAGTGTCATAGGAATGGTTCAAAACATAGACAGTAAAAAGAGTCAGTCTTCTTGTACTTGAGTCGGCATTGTGCCTTTTGTACTAAATTCCGATGCAATTTCTGTGTTTCATCGTCAATAAGAAGGCCCAAGGGATACAGTAAACCTGAAGTGATTCATCGGAATCTATAACTAGTGTCACAGGAATGGTTCAAAACATAGTCAGTAAGAAGAGTCGGTCTTCTTGTACTTGAGTCGGCATTGTGCCTTTTGTATTTAATTCCGATGCAATATCTGTGTTTCATCGTCAATTAGAAGGTCCAAGGGATACAGTAAACCTGAAGTGAAGCATCGGAATCTATAACTAGTGTCACAGGAATGGTTCAAAACATAGTCAGTAAGAAGAGTCAGTCTTCATGTACTTAAGTCGGCATTGTGCCTTTTGTATTTAATACCGATGAAATTTCTGTGTTTCATCGTCAATAAGAAGGTGAAAGGGATACTGTAAACCTGAAGTGAAGCATCGGAATCTATAACTAGTGCCATAGGAATGGTTCAAAGCATAGACAGTAAGAAGAGTCAGTCTTCTTGTACTTGAGTCGGCATTGTGCCTTTTGTATTAAACTCCGATGCAATTTCTGTGTTTCATCGTCAATAAGAAGGTCCAAGGAAAACAGTAAACCTGAAGTGAAGCATCGGAATCTATAACTAGTGTCATAGGAATGGTTCAAAACATAGACCGTAAGAAGAGGCAGTCTTCTTGTACTTGAGTCGGCATTGTGCCTTTTGTATTTAATTCCGATGCAATTTCTGTGGTTCATCGTCAATAAGAAGGTCAGAGGGATACAGTAAACCTGAAGTGAAGCATCGGAATCTATAACTAGTGTCACAGGAATGGTCCCAAAACATAGTCAGTAAGAAGAGTCGGTCTTCATGTACTTATGTCGGCATTCTGCCTTTTGTATTTATTTCCGGTGCAATTTGTGTGTTTCAACGTCAATAAGAAAGTCAGAGGGATACAGTAAACCTGAAGTGAAGCATCGGAATCTAAAACTAGTGTCACAGGAATGGTTCAAAGCATAGTCAGTAAGAACAGTCAGCCTTCTTGTCCTTAAGTCGGCATTGTGCATTTTGTATTTAATTCCGATTCAATTTCTGTGTTTCATCGTCTACAAGAAGGTCCAAGGGATACAGTAAACCTGAAGTGAAGCATCGGAATCTATAACTACTGTCATAGGAATGGTTCAAAACATAGACCGTAAGAAGAGACAGTCTTCTTGTACTTGAGTCGGCATTGTGCCTTTTGTATTTAATTCCGATGCAATTTCTGTGTTTCATCGTCAATAAGAAGGTCAGAGGGATACAGTAAACCTGAAGTGAAGCATCGGAATCTATAACTAGTGTCACAGGAATGGTTCAAAGCATAGTCAGTAAGAAGAGTCGGTCTTCATGTATTTATGTCGGCATTCTGCCTTTTGTATTTAATTCCGGTGCAATTTGTGTGTTTCAACGTCAATAAGAAAGAAAGAGGGATACAGTAAACCTGAAGTGAAGCATCGGAATCTATAACTAGTGTCACAGGAATGGTTCAAAGCATAGTCAGTAAGAACAGTCAGTCTTCTTGTCCTTAAGTCGGCATTGTGCATTTTGTATTTAACTCCGATACAATTTCTGTGTTTCATCGTCTATACGAAGGTCCAAGGGATACAGTACACCTGAAGTGAAGCATCGGAATCAGTATCTAGTGTCATAGGAATGGTTCAAAGCATAGACAGTAAGAAGAGTCAGTCTTCTTGTACTTGAGTCGGCATTGTGCCTTTTGTATTTAATTCCGATGCAATTCCTGTGTTTCAACGTCAATAAGAAAGTCAGAGGGATACAGTAAACCTGAAGTGAAGCATCGGAATCAATATCTAGTGTCATAGGAATGGTTCAAAACATAGACAGTATAAAGAGTCAGTCGTCTTGTACTTGAGTCGGCATTGTGCCTTTTGTATTAAATTCTGATGCAATTTCTGTGTTTCATCGTCAATAAGAAGGCCCAAGGGATACAGTAAACCTGAAGTGAAGCATCGGAATCTATAACTAGTGCCACAGCAATGGTTCAAAACATAGTCAGTAATATGAGTCAGTCTTCATGTACTTAAGCCGCCATTGTGCCTTTTGTATTTAATTCCGATGCAATTTCTGTGTTTCATCGTCAGTAAGAAGGTCAGAGGGATACAGTAAACCTGAAGTGAAGCATCGGAATCAATATCTAGTGTCATAGGAATGGTTCAAAACATAGACAGTAAAAAGAGTCAGTCTTCTTGTACTTGAGTCGGCATTGTGCCTTTTGTACTAAATTCCGATGCAATTTCTGTGTTTCATCGTCAATAAGAAGGCCCAAGGGATACAGTAAACCTGAAGTGATTCATCGGAATCTATAACTAGTGTCACAGGAATGGTTCAAAACATAGTCAGTAAGAAGAGTCGGTCTTCTTGTACTTGAGTCGGCATTGTGCCTTTTGTATTTAATTCCGATGCAATATCTGTGTTTCATCGTCAATTAGAAGGTCCAAGGGATACAGTAAATCTGAAGTGAAGCATCGGAATCTATAACTAGTGTCACAGGAATGGTTCAAAACATAGTCAGTAAGAAGAGTCAGTCTTCATGTACTTAAGTCGGCATTGTGCCTTTTGTATTTAATACCGATGAAATTTCTGTGTTTCATCGTCAATAAGAAGGTGAAAGGGATACTGTAAACCTGAAGTGAAGCATCGGAATCTATAACAAGTGCCATAGGAATGGTTCAAAGCATAGACAGTAAGAAGAGTCAGTCTTCTTGTACTTGAGTCGGCATTGTGCCTTTTGTATTAAACTCCGATGCAATTTCTGTGTTTCATCGTCAATAAGAAGGTCCAAGGAAAACAGTAAACCTGAAGTGAAGCATCGGAATCTATAACTAGTGTCATAGGAATGGTTCAAAACATAGACCGTAAGAAGAGACAGTTTTCTTGTACTTGAGTCGGCGTTGTGCCTTTTGTATTTAATTCCGATGCAATTTCTGTGGTTCATCGTCAATAAGAAGGTCAGAGGGATACAGTAAACCTGAAGTGAAGCATCGGAATCTATAACTAGTGTCACAGGAATGGTCCCAAAACATGGTCAGTAAGAAGAGTCGGTCTTCATGTACTTATGTCGGCAACCTGCATTTTGTATTTATTTCCGGTGCAATTTGTGTGTTTCAACGTCAATAAGAAAGTCAGAGGGATACAGTAAACCTGAAGTGAAGCATCGGAATCTAAAACTAATGTCACAGGAATGGTTCAAAGCATAGTCAGTAAGAACAGTCAGCCTTCTTGTCCTTAAGTCAGCATTGTGCATTTTGTATTTAATTCCGATGCAATTTCTGTGTTTCATCGTCTACAAGAAGGTCCAAGGGATACAGTAAACCTGAAGTGAAGCATCGGAATCTATAACTACTGTCATAGGAATGGTTCAAAACATAGTCAGTAAGAAGAGTCAGTCTTCTTGTACTTGGGTCGACATTGTGCCTTTTGTATTTAATACCGATGCAATATCTGTGTTTCATCGTCAATAAGAAGGTCCAAGGGATACAGTAAACTTGATGTGACGCATCGGAATCTATAACTAGTGTCACAGGAATGGTTCAAAACATAGTCAGTAAGAAGAGTCGGTCTTCATGTACTTAAGTCGGCATTGTTTCTTTTGTATTTAATCCCGATGCAATTTCTGTGTTTCATCGTAAATAAGAAGGTCAAAGGTATACAGTAAACCTGAAGTGAAGCATCGGAATCTATAACTAGTGCCATAGGAATGGTTCAAAGCATAGACAGTAAGAAGAGTCAGTCTTCTTGTACTTGAGTCGGCATTGTGCCTTTTGTATTTAATTCCGATGCAATTTCTGTGTTTCATCGTCAATAAGAAGGTCCAAGGGATACAGTAAACCTGGAGTGAAGCATAGGAATTTATATCTAGTGTCACAGGAATGGGTCAAACATAGTCAGTACTTAAGTCGTCATTGTGCCTTTTGTATTTCATTCCGATGCAATTTCTGTGTTTCGTCGTCAATAAGAAGGTCCAAGGGATACAGCAATCCTGGAGTGAAGCATCGGAATCAATAACTAGTGTCACAGGAATCATTCAAAACATAGTCAGTAAGAAGAGTCGGTCTTCATGTACTTAAGTCGGCATGGTGCCTTTTGTATTTAATTCCGATGCAATTTCTGTGTTTCATCGTCAATAAGAAGGTCCAAGGGATACAGTAAACCTGAAGTGAAGCATCGGAATCTATAACTAGTGCAACAGGAATGTTTCAAAAAATAGTCAGTAAGATGAGTCAGTCTTCATGTACTTATGTCGCCATTGTGCCTTTTGTATTTAATTCCGATGCAATTTCTGTGTTTCATCGTCAACAAGAGTGTCAGAGGGATACAGTAAAACCGAAGTGAAGCATCGGAATCAATAACTAGTGTCATAGGAATGGTTAAAAACATAGACAGTAAGAAGAGTAAGTCTTCTTGTACTTGAGTCGGCATTGTGCCTTTTGTATTTAATTCCGATGCAACTTCTGTGTTTCATCGTCAATAAGAAGGTCCAAGGGAAACAGTAAACCTGAAGTGAAGCATCGGAATCTATAACTAGTGTCATAGGAATGGTTCAAATCATAGACAGTAAGAAGAGTCAGTCTTCTTGTACTTGAGTCTGCATTGTGCCTTTTGTATTTAATTCCGATGCACTTTCTGTGTTTTATCGTCAATAAGAACTTCAGAGGGATACAATAAACCTGAAGTGAAGCATCGGAATCTATAACTAGTGTCACAGGAATGTATCAAAACATAGTCAGTAAGAAGAGTCGGTCTTCATATACTTATGTCGGCATTGTGCCTTTTGTATTTAATTCCGGTGCAATTTCTGTGTTTCAACGTCAATAAGAAAGTCAGAGGGCTACAGTAAACCTGAAGTGAAGCATCGGAATCTATAACTAGTGTCATAGGAATGGTTCAAAACATAGACTGCAAGATAAGTCAGTCTTCTTGTACTTGAGTCGGCATTGTGCCTTTTGTATTTAATTCCCATGCAATTTCTGTGTTTCATCGTCAATAAGAAGGTCAAAGGGATACAGTAAATCTGAAGTGAAGCATCGGAATCTATAACTAGTGCCATAGGAATTGTTCAAAACATAGACAGTAAGAAGAGTCACTCTTCTTGTACTTGAGTCGGCATTGTGCCTTTTGTATTTCATTCCGATGCAATTTCTGTGTTTCATCGTCAATAAGAAGGTCCAAGGGATACAGTAAACCTGAAGTGAAGCATCGGAATCTATAACTAGTGTCATAGGAATGGTTCAAAACATAGTCAGTAAGATGAGTCAGTCTTCATGTACTTAAGTCGCCATTGTGCATTTTGTATTTAATTCCGATGAAATATCTGTGTTTCATCGTCAATAAGAAGGTCCAAGGGATACAGTAAACCTGAAGTGAAGCATGGGAATCAATCACTAGTGTCATGGGAATGGTTCGAAACATAGACAGTAAGAAGAGTCAGTCTTCTTGTACTTGAGTCGGCATTGTGCCTCTTGTATTAAATTCCGATGCAAATTTCTGTGTTTCATCGTTAATAAGAAGGTTTAAGGGATACAGTAAACCTGAAATCAAGCATCGGAATCTATAGCTAGTGTCACAGGAATGGTTCAAAACATAGTCAGTAAGATGAGTCAGTCTTCATGTACTTGAGTCGGCATTGTGCCTTCTGTATTTAATTCAGATGCAACTTCTGTGTTTCATCGTCAATAAGAAGGTCCAAGGGAAACAGTAAACCTGAAGTGAAGCATCGGAATCTGTAACTAGTGTCATAGGAATGGTTCAATACATAGACAGTAAGATGAGTCAGTCTTCTTGTACTTGAGTCGCCATTGTGCCTTTTGTATTTAATTCCGATGCAATTTCTGTGTTTCATCGTCAATAAGAAGGTCTGAGGGATACAGTAAACCTGAAGTGAAGCATTGGAATCTATAACTAGTGTCACAGGAATGGTTCAAAACACAGCCAGTAAGAAGAGTCGGTCTTCATGTACTTATGTCGGCATTGTGCCTTTTGTACTTAATTCCGGTGCAATTTCTGTGTTTCAACGTCAATAAGAAAGACAGAGGGATACAGTGAACCTGAAGTGAAGCATCGGAATCTGTAACTAGTGTCACAGGAATGGTTCAAAGCATAGTCAGTAAGAACAGTCAGTCTTCTCGTCTTTAAGTCGGCATTGTGGCTTTTGTATTTAATTATGATACAATTTCTGTGTTTCATCGTCAATAAGAATGTCCAAGGGATACAGTAAACCTGAAGTGAAGCATCGGAATCTATAACTAGTGTCATAGGAATGGTTCAAAACAAAGACAGTAAGAAGAGTCAGTCTTCTTGTACTTGAGTCGGCATTGTGACTTTTGTATTTAATTCCGATGCAATTTCTGTGTTTCATCGTCAATAAGAAGGTCCAAGGGATACAGTAAACCTGAAGTGAAGCGTCGGAATCTATAACTAGTGTCACAGGAATGGTTCAAATCATAGTCAGTAAGAAGAGTCGGTCTTCATGTACTTAAGTCGTCATTGTGCCTTTTGTATTTAATCCCGATGCAATTTCTGTGTTTCATCGTCAATAAGAAGGTCAAAGGGATACAGTAAACCTAAAGTGAAGCATCGGAATCTCTAGCTAGTGCCATAGGAATGGTTCAAAACATAGACAGTAAGAAGAGTCAGTCTTCTTGTACTTTGAGTCGGCATTGGGCCTTTTGTATTTAATTCCGATGCAATTTCTGTGTTTCATCGTCAATAAGAAGGTCCAAGGGATACAGTAAACCTTTAGTGAAGCATCGGAATCTATAACTAGTGTCATAAGAATGGTTCAAAACATAGTCAGTAAGATGAGTCGGTCTTCATGTACTTAAGTCGCCATTGTGCCTTTTGTATTTAATTCCGATGCAATTTCTGTTTTTCATCGTCAATAAGAAGGTCAGAGGGATACAGTAAACCTGACGTCAAGCATCGGAATCTATAACTACTGTCACAGGAATGGTTCAAAACATAGTCAGTACTTAAGTCGGCATTGTGCCTTTTGTATTTCATTCCGATGCAATTTCTGTGTTTCGTCGTCAATAAGAAGCTCCAAGGGATACAGTAAACCTGAACTGAAGCATCGGAATCTATAACTAGTGTCACAGGAATGGTTCAAAACATAGTCAGTAAGATGAGTCAGTCTTCATGTACTTAAGTCGCCATTCTGCCTTTTGTATTTAATTCCGACGCAATTTCTGTGTTTCATCGTCAATAAGAAGGTCAAAGGGATACAGTAAACCTGAAGTGAAGCATCGGAATCTATAACTAGTGCCATAGGAATGGTTCAAAACATAGACAGTAAGAAGAGTCAGTCTTCTTGTACTTTGAGTCGGCATTGTGCCTTTTGTATTTAATTCCGATGCAATTTCTATGTTTCATCGTCAATAAGACGGTCCAAGGTACACAGTAAACCTAAAGTGAAGCATCGAATCCTATAACTAGTGTCACAGGAATGGTTCAAAACATAGTCAGAAAGAAGAGTCAGTGTTCTTGTACTGAAGTCGGCATTGTGCCTTTTGTATTTAATTCCGATGCAATTTCTGTGTTTCATCGTCAATAAGAAGGTCCAAGGGATACAGTAAACCTAAAGTGAAGCATCGGAATCGATAACTAGTGTCAATGGAATGGTTCAAAACATAGACAGTAAGAAGAGTCAGTCTTCTTCTACTTAAGTCGGCATTGTGCCTTTTGTATTTAATTCCAGTGCAATTTCTGTGTTTCATCGTCATTAAGAAGCCCAGAGGGATACAGTAAACCTGAAGTGAAGCATCGGACTCTATAACTAATGTCACATGAATGGTTCAAAACGTAGTCAGTAAGAAGAGTCAGTCTTCTTGTACTTTGAGTCGGCATTGTGCCTTTTGTATTTAATTCCGATGCAATTTCTATTATTCATCGTCAATAAGAAGGTCCAAGGTACACAGTAAACCTAAAGTGAAGCATCGAATCCTATAACTAGTGTCACAGGAATGGTTCAAAACATAGTCAGAAAGAAGAGTCAGTCTTCTTGTACTGAAGTCGGCATTGTGCCTTTTGTATTTAATTCCGAACCAATTTCTGTGTTTCATCGTCAATAAGAAGGTGCAAGGGTTACAGTAAACATGTAGTGAAGCATCGGAATCTATAACTAGTGTCACTGGAATGGTTCAAACATAGTCTGTAGGAAGAGTCAGTCTTCTTGTACTTAAGTCGGCATTTTCCCTAATCTATTTAATTCCCATGCAATTTCAGTGTCTCATCGTCAATAGGAAGGTCCAAAAGACGCAGTAAACCTGGAGTGAAGCTTCGGAATCTATAACAAGTGTCAATTGAATGGTTCAAAACATAGACAGTAAGCAGAGTCAGTCTTCTTGTACTTACGTCGGCATTGTGCCTTTTGTATTTAATTCCGATGCAATTACTGTGTTTCATCGTCAATAAGAAGGTCAGAGGGATACAGTAACCCTGAAGTGAAGCATCGGAATCTTTAACTAGTGTCACAGGAATGGTTCAAAACATTGTCAGTAAGAAGAGTCGCTCTTCATGTACTTAAGTCGGCATTGTGCCTTTTGTATTTAATTCCGATGCAATTTCTGTGTTTCATCGTCAATAAGAAGGGCCGAGGGATACAGTAAACCTGAAGTGAAGCATCGGAATCAATAACTAGTGTCACAGGAATGGTTCAAAATATAGTCAGTAAGAACAGTCGGTCTTCATGTACTGAAATCGGCATTGTGCCTTTTGGATTTAATTCCAATGCAATTTCTGTGTTTCATCGTCAATAAGAAGGTCCAAGGGATACACTAAACCTGAAATGAAGCATCGGAATCTATAACTAGTGTCACAGGAATGGTTCAAAACATAGACAGTAGGAAGAGTCAGTCTTCTCGTACTTAAATCGGCATTGTGCCATTTGTATTTAATTCCGATGCAATTTCTGTGTTTCATCGTCAATAAGAAGGTCCAAGGGATACAGTAAACCTGAAGTGAAGTATCGGAATCTATAACTAGTGTCACAGGAATGGTAAAAACATAGACAGTAAGAAGAGTCAGTCTTCTTGTACTTAAGTCGTCACTGTGCCTTTTCGATTTAATTTCGATGCAATTTCTGTGTTTCATCGTCAATAAGAAGGTCAGAGGGATACAGTAAACCTGAAGTGAAGCATGGGAATCTATAACTAGTGTCACAGGAATGGTTCAAAACATAGACAGTGAGAAGAGTCAGTCTTCTTCTACTTAAGTCGGCATTGTGCCTTTTCTATTTAATTCCGATGCAATTTCTGTGTTTCATCGTCAATAAGAAGATCAGAGGGATACAGTAAACATGAAGTGAAGCATCTGAATCTATAACTAGTGTCACAGGAATGGTTCAAACATAGTCAGTAAGAAGAGTCACCCTTCACGTATTTAAGACGGCATTGTGCCCTTTGTATTTAATTCCGGTGCAATTTCTGTGTTTCATCGTCAATACGAAAGTCAGAGGGATACAGTAAACCTGAAGTGAAGCACCGGAATCTATAACTAGTGTCACAGGAATGGTTAAAAACATAGTCAGTAAGAACAGTCAGTATTCCTGTCCTTAAGTCGGCATTGTGCCTTTTGTATTTAATTCCTATGCAATTTCTGTGTTTCGTCGTCAATAAGAAGGTCCAAGCGATACAGTAAACCTGAAGTGAAGCGTCGGAATCTATAACTAGTGTCACAGGAATGGTTCAGAACTTAGACAGTAAGAAGATACAGTCATCTTGTACTTAGGTTGGCATTGTGCCTTTTGTATTTAATTCCGATGCAATTTCTGTGTTTCATCGTCAATAAGAAGGTCCAAGGGATACAGTAAACCAGAAAAGAAGCATCGGAATCTATAACTAGTGTCACAGGAATGGCTCAAATCATAGACTGTATGTAGAGTCAGTCTTCGTGTACTTAAGTCGGCATTGTGCCTTTTCTATTTAATTCCGATGGAACTTCAGTGTTTCATTGTCAGTATGAAGGTCCAAGTGATTCAGTAAACCTGGAGTGAAGCATCGGAATCTATAACTAGTGACAATGGATTGGTTCAAAACATAGTCAGTAAGAACAGTCGGTCTTCATGTACTTAAGTCGGCATTGTGCCTTTTGTATTTAATTCCGATGCAATTTCTGTGTTTCATCGTCAATAAGAAGGTCAGAGGAATGCAGTAAAACTGAAGTGAAGCATCGGCATCAATAACTAGTGTCATAGGAATGGTTCAAAACATAGACAGTAAGAAGTGTAAGCCTTCTTGTACTTGAGTCGGCATTGTGCCTTTTGTATTTAATTCCGATGCAACTTCTGTGCTTCATCGTCAATAAGAAGGTCCAAGGGAAACAGTAAACCTGAAGTGAAGCATCGGAATCTATAACTAGTGTCATAGGAATGGTTCGAAACATAGACGTAAGAAGAGTCAGTCTTCTTGTACTTGAGTCGGCATTGTGCCTTTTGTATTTAATTCCGAAGCAATTTCTGTGTTTCATCGTCAATAAGAAGGTCAGAGGGATACAGTAAACCTGAAGTGAAGCATCGGAATCTATAACTAGTGTCACAGGAATGGTTCAAAAGATAGTCAGTAAGAAGAGTCGGTCTTCATGTACTTATGTCGGCATTGTGCATTTTGTTTTTAATTCCGGTGCAATTTCTGTGTTTCAACGTCAATAAGAAGGTCCAAGGGATACAGTACACCTGGCGTGAAGCATCGGAATCAATAACTAGTGTCACAGGAATCGTTCAAAACATAGTCAGTAACAAGAGTCGGTCTTCTTGTACTTAAGTCGGCCTTGTGCCTTTTGTATTTAATTTCGATGCAATTTCTGTGTTTCATCGTCAATAAGAAGGTCCAAGGGATACAGTTAACCTGGAGTGAAGCATCGGAATCTATAACTAGTGTCACAGGAATGGTTCAAAACATAGTCAGTAAGAAGAGTCGGTCTTCATGTACTTAAGTCAGCATTGTGCCTTTTGTATATCATTCCGGAGCAATATCTGTGTTTCATCGTCAATAAGAAGGTCAGAGGGATAGAGTAAACCTGAAGTGAAGCATCGGAATCTATAACTAGTGTCACAGGAATGGTTAAAAACATAGTCAGTAAGAAGAGTCAGTCTTCTTGTCCTTATGTCGGCATTGTGCCTTTTGTATTTAATTCCGATGCAATTTCTGTGTTTCATCGTCAATAAGAAGGTCCAAGGGATACAGTAAAACTAGAGTGAAGCATCGGAATCTATAACTAGTGTCACAGGAATGGTTCAAAACATAGACAGTAAGAAGATACAGACTTCTTGTACTTAAGTCGGCATTGTTTCTTTTGTATTTAGTTCCTATACAGTTTCTGTGTAACATCGACACTAATAAGGTCCAAGGGATACAGTAAACCTGAAGTGAAGCATCGGAATCTATAACTAGTGTCAATGGAATGGTTCAAAACATAGACAGTAAGAAGAGTCAGTCTTCTTGTACTTAAGTCGGCATTGTGCCTATTGTATTTAATTCCGGTGCAATTTCTGTGTTTCATCGTCAATAAGAAGGTCAGAGGGATACAATAAACCTGAAGTGAAGCATCGGAATCTGTAACTAGTGTAATAGGAATGGTTCAAACCATAGTCAGTAAGAAGAGTCAGTCTTATTGTCCTTAAGTCGGCCTTGTGCCTTTTGTATTTAATTCCGATGCAATATCAGTGTTTCATCGTCAATAGGAAGGTCCCAGGGATACAGTAAACCTGGAGTGAAGCATCGGAATCTATAACTAGTGTAACAGGAATGGTTCAAAGCATAGTCAGTAAGAAGAGTCAGTCTTCTTGTCCGTAAGTCGGCCTTGTGCCTTTTGTATTTAATTCCGAACCAATTTCTGTGTTTCATCGTCAATAAGAAGGTGCAAGGGTTACAGTAAACATGTAGTGAAGCATCGGAATCTATAACTAGTGTCACAGGAATGGTTCAAACATAGTCTGTAGGAAGAGTCAGTCTTCTTGTACTTAAGTCGGCATTTTCCCTAATCTATTTAATTCCCATGCAATTTCAGTGTCTCATCGTCAATAGGAAGGTCCAAAAGACGCAGTAAACCTGGAGTGAAGCTTCGGAATCTATAACAAGTGTCAATTGAATGGTTCAAAACATAGACAGTAAGCAGAGTCAGTCTTCTTGTACTTACGTCGGCATTGTGCCTTTTGTATTTAATTCCGATGCAATTACTGTGTTTCATCGTCAATACGAAGGTCAGAGGGATACAGTAACCCTGAAGTGAAGCATCGGAATCTTTAACTAGTGTCACAGGAATGGTTCAAAACATTGTCAGTAAGAAGAGTCGCTCTTCATGTACTTAAGTCGGCATTGTGCCTTTTGTATTTAATTCCGATGCAATTTCTGTGTTTCATCGTCAATAAGAAGGGCCGAGGGATACAGTAAACCTGAAGTGAAGCATCGGAATCAATAACTAGTGTCACAGGAATGGTTCAAAATATAGTCAGTAAGAACAGTCGGTCTTCATGTACTGAAATCGGCATTGTGCCTTTTGGATTTAATTCCGATGCAATTTCTGTGTTTCATCGTCAATAAGAAGGTCCAAGGGATACACTAAACCTGAAATGAAGCATCGCAATCTATAACTAGTGTCACAGGAATGGTTCAAAACATAGACAGTAGGAAGAGTCAGTCTTCTTGTACTTAAATCGGCATTGTGCCATTTGTATTTAATTCCGATGCAATTTCTGTGTTTCATCGTCAATAAGAAGGTCCAAGGGATACAGTAAACCTGAAGTGAAGTATCGGAATCTATAACTAGTGTCACAGGAATGGTTCAAACATAGTCAGTAAGAAGAGTCACCCTTCACGTATTTAAGACGGCATTGTGCCCTTTGTATTTAATTCCGGTGCAATTTCTGTGTTTCATCGTCAATACGAAAGTCAGAGGGATACAGTAAACCTGAAGTGAAGCACCGGAATCTATAACTAGTGTCACAGGAATGGTTAAAAACATAGTCAGTAAGAACAGTCAGTATTCCTGTCCTTAAGTCGGCATTGTGCCTTTTGTATTTAATTCCTATGCAATTTCTGTGTTTCGTCGTCAATAAGAAGGTCCAAGCGATACAGTAAACCTGAAGTGAAGCATCGGAATCTATAACTAGTGTCACAGGAATGGTTCAGAACTTAGACAGTAAGAAGATACAGTCATCTTGTACTTAGGTTGGCATTGTGCCTTTTGTATTTAATTCCGATGCAATTTCTGTGTTTCATCGTCAATAAGAAGGTCCAAGGGATACAGTAAACCAGAAAAGAAGCATCGGAATCTATAACTAGTGTCACAGGAATGGCTCAAATCATAGACTGTATGAAGAGTCAGTCTTCGTGTACTTAAGTCGGCATTGTGCCTTTTCTATTTAATTCCGATGGAACTTCAGTGTTTCATTGTCAGTATGAAGGTCCAAGTGATTCAGTAAACCTGGAGTGAAGCATCGGAATCTATAACTAGTGACAATGGATTGGTTCAAAACATAGTCAGTAAGAACAGTCGGTCTTCATGTACTTAAGTCGGCATTGTGCCTTTTGTATTTAATTCCGATGCAATTTCTGTGTTTCATCGTCAATAAGAAGGTCAGAGGAATGCAGTAAAACTGAAGTGAAGCATCGGCATCAATAACTAGTGTCATAGGAATGGTTCAAAACATAGACAGTAAGAAGTGTAAGTCTTCTTGTACTTGAGTCGGCATTGTGCCTTTTGTATTTAATTCCGATGCAACTTCTGTGCTTCATCGTCAATAAGAAGGTCCAAGGGAAACAGTAAACCTGAAGTGAAGCATCGGAATCTATAACTAGTGTCATAGGAATGGTTCGAATCATAGACGTAAGAAGAGTCAGTCTTCTTGTACTTGAGTCGGCATTGTGCCTTTTGTATTTAATTCCGAAGCAATTTCTGTGTTTCATCGTCAATAAGAAGGTCAGAGGGATACAGTAAACCTGAAGTGAAGCATCGGAATCTATAACTAGTGTCACAGGAATGGTTCAAAAGATAGTCAGTAAGAAGAGTCGGTCTTCATGTACTTATGTCGGCATTGTGCATTTTGTTTTTAATTCCGGTGCAATTTCTGTGTTTCAACGTCAATAAGAAGGTCCAAGGGATACAGTACACCTGGCGTGAAGCATCGGAATCAATAACTAGTGTCACAGGAATCGTTCAAAACATAGTCAGTAACAAGAGTCGGTCTTCATGTACTTAAGTCGGCATTCTGCCTTTTGTATTTAATTCCGATGCAATATCTGTGTTTCATCGTCAATAAGAAGGTCCAAGGGATACAGTAAACCTGAAGTGAAGCATCGGAATCTATAACTAGTGCCACAGGAATGGTTCAAAACATAGTCAGTAAGATGAGTCAGTCTTCATTTACTTAAGTCGCCATTGTGCCGTTTGTACTTAATTCCGATGCAATATCTGTGTTTCATCGTCAATAAGAAGGTCAGAGGGATACAGTAAACCTGAAGTGAAGCATCGGAATCAATAACTAGTGTCATAGGACTGGTTCAAAACATAGACAGTAAGAAGAGTCAGTCTTCTTGTACTTGAGACGGCACTGTGCCTTTTGTATTCAATTCCGATGCAATTTCTGTGTTTCATCGCCAATACGAAGGTCCAAGGGATTCAGTAAACCTGGAGTGAAGCATAGGAATTTATAACTAGTGTCACAGGAATGTGTCAAAACATAGTCAGTACTTAAGTCGGCATTGTGCCTTTTGTATTTAATTCCGATGCAACTTCTGTGTTTCATCGTCAATAAGAAGGTCCAAGGGAAACAGTACACCTGAAGTGAAGCATCGGAATCTATAACTAGTGTCATAGGAATGGTTCAAAACATAGACAGTACGAAGAGTCCGCCTTTTTGTACTTGAGTCGGCATTGTGCCATTTGTATTTAATTCCGATGCAATTTCTGTGTTTCATCGTCAATAAGAAGGTCAGAGGGATACAGTAAACCTGAAGTGAAGCATCGGAAAG
Source organism: Schistocerca americana (assembly GCF_021461395.2). Classification (NCBI taxonomy): domain Eukaryota; kingdom Metazoa; phylum Arthropoda; class Insecta; order Orthoptera; family Acrididae; genus Schistocerca; species Schistocerca americana. The sequence continues at coordinate 10,365,744 of NC_060121.1, read as the reverse complement.
TATAACTAGTGTCACAGGAATGGTTAAAACATTGTCAGTGAGAAGAGTCGGTCTTCATGTACTTATGTCGGCATTGTGCCTTTTGTATTTAATTCCGGTGCAATTTCTGTGTTTCAACGTCTATAAGAAAGTCAGAGGGATACAGTAAACCTGAAGTGAAGCATCGGAATCTATAACTAGTGTCACAGGAATGGTTCAAACCATAGTCAGTAAGAACAGTCAGTCTTCTTGTCCTTAAGACGGCATTGTGCCTTTTGTATTTAATTCCGATGCAATTTCTGTGTTTCATCGTCAATAAGACGGTCCAAGGGATACAGTAAACCTGAAGTGAAGCATCGGAATGTATAACTAGTGTCATAGGAATGGTTCAAAACATAGACAGTAAGAAGAGTCAGTCTTCTTGTACTTGAGTCGGCATTGTTCCTTTTGTATTTAATTCCGATGCAATATCAGTGTTTCATCGTCAATAGGAAGGTCCCAGGGATACAGTAAACATGGAGTGAAGCATCGGAATCTATAACTAGTGTAACAGGAATGGTTCAAAACATAGTCAGTAAGAAGAGTCAGTCTTCTTGTCCTTAAGTCGGCCTTGTGCCATTTGTATTTAATTCCGATGCAATTTCTGTGTTTCATCGTCAATAAGAAGGTCCAAGGGATACAGTAAACCTGAAGTGAAGTATCGGAATCTATAACTAGTGTCACAGGAATGGTAAAAACATAGACAGTAAGAAGAGTCAGTCTTCTTGTACTTAAGTCGTCACTGTGCCTTTTCGATTTAATTTCGATGCAATTTCTGTGTTTCATCGTCAATAAGAAGGTCAGAGGGATACAGTAAACCTGAAGTGAAGCATGGGAATCTATAACTAGTGTCACAGGAATGGTTCAAAACATAGACAGTAAGAAGAGACAGTCTTCTTGTACTTAAGTCGGCATTGTGCCTTTTCTATTTAATTCCGATGCAATTTCTGTGTTTCATCGTCAATAAGAAGATCAGAGGGATACAGTAAACATGAAGTGAAGCATCTGAATCTATAACTAGTGTCACAGGAATGGTTCAAACATAGTCAGTAAGAAGAGTCACCCTTCACGTATTTAAGTCGGCATTGTGCCCTTTGTATTTAATTCCGGTGCAATTTCTGTGTTTCATCGTCAATACGAAAGTCAGAGGGATACAGTAACCCTGAAGTGAAGCATCGGAATCTATAACTAGTGTCACAGGAATGGTTAAAAACATAGTCAGTAAGAACAGTCAGTATTCCTGTCCTTAAGTCGGCATTGTGCCTTTTGTATTTAATTCCTATGCAATTTCTGTGTTTCATCGTCAATAAGAAGGTCCAAGCAATACAGTAAACCTGAAGTGAAGCATCGGAATCTATAACTAGTGTCACAGGAATGGTTCAGAACTTAGACAGTAAGTAGATACAGTCATCTTGTACTTAAGTTGGCATTGTGCCTTTTGTATTTAATTCCGATGCAATTTCTGTGTTTCATCGTCAATAAGAAGGTCCAAGGGATACAGTAAACCTGAAGTGAAGCATCGGAATCTATAACTAGTGTCACAGGAATGGCTCAAATCATAGACTGTATGAAGAGTCAGTCTTCGTGTACTTAAGTCGGCATTGTGCCTTTTCTATTTAATTCCGATGGAACTTCAGTGTTTCATTGTCAGTATGAAGGTCCAAGTGATTCAGTAAACCTGGAGTGAAGCATCGGAATCTATAACTAGTGACAATGGATTGGTTCAAAACATAGTCAGTAAGAACAGTCGGTCTTCATGTACTTAAGTCGGCATTGTGCCTTTTGTATTTAATTCCGATGCAATTTCTGTGTTTCATCGTCAATAAGAAGGTCAGAGGAATGCAGTAAAACTGAAGTGAAGCATCGGCATCAATAACTAGTGTCATAGGAATGGTTCAAAACATAGACAGTATGAAGTGTAAGTCTTCTTGTACTTGAGTCGGCATTGTGCCTTTTGTATTTAATTCCGATGCAACTTCTGTGCTTCATCGTCAATAAGAAGGTCCAAGGGATACAGTAAACCTGAAGTGAAGCATCGGAATCTATAACTAGTGTCACAGGAATGGTTCAAAAGATATGCAGTAAGAAGAGTCGGTCTTCATGTACTTATGTCGGCATTGTGCATTTTGTATTTAATTCCGGTGCAATTTCTGTGTTTCAACGTCAATAAGAAGGTCCAAGGGATACAGTACACCTGGCGTGAAGCATCGGAATCAATAACTAGTGTCACAGGAATCGTTCAAAACATAGTCAGTAACAAGAGTCGGTCTTCATGTACTTAAGTCGGCATTCTGCCTTTTGTATTTAATTCCGATGCAATTTCTGTGTTTCATCGTCAATAAGAAGGTCCAAGGGATACAGTAAACCTGAAGTGAAGCATCAGAATGTATAACTAGTGCCACAGGAATGGTTCAAAACATAGTCAGTAAGATGAGTCAGTCTTCATGTACTTAAGTCGCCATTGTGCCGTTTGTACTTAATTCCGATGCAATATCTGTGGTTCATCGTCAATAAGAAGGTCACAGGGATACAGTAAACCTGAAGGGAGGCATCGGAATCAATAACTAGTGTCATAGGACTGGTTCAAAACATAGACAGTAAGAAGAGTCAGTCTTCTTGTACTTGAGACGGCACTGTGCCTTTTGTATTCAATTCCGATGCAATTTCTGTGTTTCATCGTCAATACGAAGGTCCAAGGGATTCAGTAAACCTGGAGTGAAGCATAGGAATTTATAACTAGTGTCACAGGAATGGGTCAAAACATAGTCAGTACTGAAGTCGGCATTGTGCCTTTTGTATTTAATTCCGATGCAACTTCTGTGTTTCATCGTCAATAAGAAGGTCCAAGGGAAACAGCAAACCTGAAGTGAAGCATCGGAATCTATAACTAGTGTCATAGGAATGGTTCAAAACATAGACAGTACGAAGAGTCCGCCTTCTTGTACTTGAGTCGGCATTGTGCCATTTGTATTTAATTCCGATGCAATTTCTGAGTTTCATCGTCAATAAGAAGGTCAGAGGGATACAGTAAACCTGAAGTGAAGCATCGGAAAGTATAACTAGTGTCACAGGAATGGTTCAAAACATAGTCAGTGAGAAGAGTCGGTCTTCATGTACTTATGTCGGCATTGTGCCTTTTGTATTTAATTCCGGTGCAATTTCTGTGTTTCAACGTCTATAAGAAAGTCAGAGGGATACAGTAAACCTGAAGTGAAGCATCGGAATCTATAACTAGTGTCACAGGAATGGTTCAAAGCATAGTCAGTAAGAACAGTCAGTCTTCTTGTCCTTATGTCGGCATTGTGCCTTTTGTATTTAATTCCGATGCAATTTCTGTGTTTCATCGTCAATAAGAAGGTCCAAGGGATACAGTAAACCTGAAGTGAAGCATCGGATTCTATAACTAGTGTCGTAGGAATGGTTCAAAAAATAGACAGTAAGAAGAGTCAGTCTTCTTGTACTTGAGTCGGCATTGTTCCTTTCGTATTTAATTCCGATGCAATTTCTGTGATTTATCGTCAATAAGAAGGTCCAAGGGATACAGTAAACCTGAAGTGAAGCATCTTAATCTATGACTAGTGTAACAGGAATGGTTCAAAACATAGTCAGTAAGAAGAGTCAGTCTTCTTGTCCTTAAGTCGGTCGTTTGCCATTTCTATTTAATTCCGATGCAATATCAGTGTTTCATCGTCAATAGGTAGGTCCCAGGGATACAGTAAACCTGGAGTGAAGCATCGGAATCTATAACTAGTGTAACAGGAATGGTTCAAAACATAGTCAGTAAGAAGAGTCAGTCTTCTTGTCCCTAAGTCGGCCTTGTGCCTTTTGTATTTAATTCCGATGCAACTTCTGTGCTTCATCGTCAATAAGAAGGTCCAAGGGAAACAGTAAACCTGAAGTGAAACATCGGAATCTATAACAAGTGTCATAGGAATGGTTCGAAACATAGACGTAAGAAGAGTCAGTCTTCTTGTACTTGAGTCGGCATTGTGCCTTTTGTATTTAATTCCGAAGCAATTTCTGTGTTTCATCGTCAATAAGAAGGTCAGAGGGATACAGTAAACCTGAAGTGAAGCATCGGAATCTATAACTAGTGTCACAGGAATGGTTCAAAATATAGTCAGTAAGAAGAGTCGGCCTTCATGTACTTATGTCGGCATTGTGCATTTTGTATTTAATTCCGGTGCAATTTCTGTGTTGCAACGTCAATAAGAAGGTCCAAGGGATACAGTACACCTGGCGTGAAGCATCGGAATCAATAACTAGTGTCACAGGAATCGTTCAAAACATAGTCAGTAACAAGAGTCGGTCTTCATGTACTTAAGTCGGCATTCTGCCTTTTGTATTTAATTCCGATGCAATTTCTGTGTTTCATCATCAATAAGAAGGTCCAAGGGATACAGTAAACCTGACGTGAAGCATCGGAATCTATAACTAGTGCCACAGGAATGGTTCAAAACATAGTCAGTAAGATGAGTCAGTCTTCATGTACTTAAGTCGCCATTGTGCCGTTTGTACTTAATTCCGATGCAATATCTGTGTTTCATCGTCAATAAGAAGGTCAGAGGGATACAGTAAACCTGAAGTGAAGCATCGGAATCAATAACTAGTGTCATAGGACTGGTTCAAAACATAGACAGTAAGAAGAGTCAGTCTTCTTGTACTTGAGACGGCACTGTGCCTTTTGTATTCAATTCCGATGCAATTTCTGTGTTTCATCGTCAATACGAAGGTCCAAGGGATTCAGTAAACCTGGAGTGAAGCATAGGAATTTATAACTAGTGTCACAGGAATGGGTCAAAACATAGTCAGTACTTAAGTCGGCATTGTGCCTTTTGTATTTAATACCGATGCAACTTCTGTGTTTCATCGTCAATAAGAAGGTCCAAGGGAAACAGTAAACCTGAAGTGAAGCATCGGAATCTATAACTAGTGTCATAGGAATGGTTCAAAACATAGACAGTTCGAAGAGTCCGCCTTTTTGTACTTGAGTCGGCATTGTGCCATTTGTATTTAATTCCGATGCAATTTCTGTGTTTCATCGTCAATAAGAAGGTCAGAGGGATACAGTAAACCTGAAGTGAAGCATCGGAAAGTATAACTAGTGTCACAGGAATGGTTCAAACATTGTCAGTGAGAAGAGTCGGTCTTCATGTACTTATGTCGGCATTGTGCCTTTTGTATTTAATTCCGTTGCAATTTCTGTGTTTCAACGTCTATAAGAAAGTCAGAGGGATACAGTAAACCTGAAGTGAAGCATCGGAATCTATAACTAGTGTCACAGGAATGGTTCAAACCATAGTCAGTAAGAACAGTCAGTCTTCTTGTCCTTAAGTCGGCATTGTGCCTTTTGTATTTAATTCCGATGCAATTTCTGTGTTTCATCGTCAATAAGACGGTCCAAGGGATACAGTAAACCTGAAGTGAAGCATCGGAATCTATAACTAGTGTCATAGGAATGGTTCAAAACATAGACAGTAAGAAGAGTCAGTCTTCTTGTACTTGAGTCGGCATTGTTCCTTTTGTATTTAATTCCGATGCAATTTCTGTGATTCATCGTCAATAAGAAGGTCCAAGGGATACAGTAAACCTGAAGTGAAGCATCTTAATCTATGACTAGTGTAACAGGAATGGTTCAAAACATAGTCAGTAAGAAGAGTCAGTCTTCTTGTCCTTAAGACGGCCTTGTGCCTTTTGTATTTAATTCCGATGCAATATCAGTGTTTCATCGTCAATAGGAAGGTCCCAGGGATACAGTAAACATGGAGTGAAGCATCGGAATCTATAACTAGTGTAACAGGAATGGTTCAAAACATAGTCAGTAAGAAGAGTCAGTCTTCTTGTCCTTATGTCGGCCTTGTGCCATTTGTATTTAATTCCGATGCAATTTCTGTGTTTCATCGTCAATAAGAAGGTCCAAGGGATACAGTAAACCTGAAGTGAAGTATCGGAATCTATAACTAGTGTCACAGGAATGGTAAAAACATAGACAGTAAGAAGAGTCAGTCTTCTTGTACTTAAGTCGTCACTGTGCCTTTTCGATTTAATTTCGATGCAATTTCTGTGTTTCATCGTCAATAAGAAGGTCAGAGGGATACAGTAAACCTGAAGTGAAGCATGGGAATCTATAACTAGTGTCACAGGAATGGTTCAAAACATAGACAGTAAGAAGAGACAGTCTTCTTGTACTTAAGTCGGCATTGTGCCTTTTCTATTTAATTCCGATGCAATTTCTGTGTTTCATCGTCAATAAGAAGATCAGAGGGATACAGTAAACATGAAGTGAAGCATCTGAATCTATAACTAGTGTCACAGGAATGGTTCAAACATAGTCAGTAAGAAGAGTCACCCTTCACGTATTTAAGTCGGCATTGTGCCCTTTGTATTTAATTCCGGTGCAATTTCTGTGTTTCATCGTCAATACGAAAGTCAGAGGGATACAGTAACCCTGAAGTGAAGCATCGGAATCTATAACTAGTGTCACAGGAATGGTTAAAAACATAGTCAGTAAGAACAGTCAGTATTCCTGTCCTTAAGTCGGCATTGTGCCTTTTGTATTTAATTCCTATGCAATTTCTGTGTTTCATCGTCAATAAGAAGGTCCAAGCGATACAGTAAACCTGAAGTGAAGCATCGGAATCTATAACTAGTGTCACAGGAATGGTTCAGAACTTAGACAGTAAGTAGATACAGTCATATTGTACTTAAGTTGGCATTGTGCCTTTTGTATTTAATTCCGATGCAATTTCTGTGTTTCATCGTCAATAAGAAGGTCCAAGGGATACAGTAAACCTGAAGTGAAGCATCGGAATCTATAACTAGTGTCACAGGAATGGCTCAAATCATAGACTGTATGAAGAGTCAGTCTTCGTGTACTTAAGTCGGCATTGTGCCTTTTCTATTTAATTCCGATGGAACTTCAGTGTTTCATTGTCAGTATGAAGGTCCAAGTGATTCAGTAAACCTGGAGTGAAGCATCGGAATCTATAACTAGTGACAATGGATTGGTTCAAAACATAGTCAGTAAGAACAGTCGGTCTTCATGTACTTAAGTCGGCATTGTGCCTTTTGTATTTAATTCCGATGCAATTTCTGTGTTTCATCGTCAATAAGAAGGTCAGAGGAATGCAGTAAAACTGAAGTGAAGCATCGGCATCAATAACTAGTGTCATAGGAATGGTTCAAAACATAGACAGTAAGAAGTGTAAGTCTTCTTGTACTTGAGTCGGCATTGTGCCTTTTGTATTTAATTCCGATGCAACTTCTGTGCTTCATCGTCAATAAGAAGGTCGAAGGGAAACAGTAAACCTGAAGTGAAGCATCGAAATCTATAACTAGTGTCATTGGAATGGTTCAAAACATAGACAGTAAGAAGAGTCAGTCTTCTTGTACTTGAGTCGGCATTGTGCCTTTTGTATTTAATTCCGAAGCAATTTCTGTGTTTCATCGTCAATAAGAAGGTCCAAGGGATACAGTAAACCTGAAGTGAAGCATCGGAATCTATAACTAGTGTCACAGGAATGGTTCAAAAGATATTCAGTAAGAAGAGTCGGTCTTCATGTACTTATGTCGGCATTGTGCATTTTGTATTTAATTCCGGTGCAATTTCTGTGTTTCAACGTCAATAAGAAGGTCCAAGGGATACAGTACACCTGGCGTGAAGCATCGGAATCAATAACTAGTGTCACAGGAATCGTTCAAAACATAGTCAGTAACAAGAGTCGGTCTTCATGTACTTAAGTCGGCATTCTGCCTTTTGTATTTAATTCCGATGCAATTTCTGTGTTTCATCGTCAATAAGAAGGTCCAAGGGATACAGTAAACCTGAATTGAAGCATCAGAATCTATAACTAGTGCCACAGGAATGGTTCAAAACATAGTCAGTAAGATGAGTCAGTCTTCATGTACTTATGTCGCCATTGTGCCGTTTGTACTTAATTCCGATGCAATATCTGTGTTTCATCGTCAATAAGAAGGTCACAGGGATACAGTAAACCTGAAGTGAAGCATCGGAATCAATAACTAGTGTCATAGGACTGGTTCAAAACATAGACAGTAAGAAGAGTCAGTCTTCTTGTACTTGAGACGGCACTGTGCCTTTTGTATTCAATTCCGATGCAATTTCTGTGTTTCATCGTCAATACGAAGGTCCAAGGGATTCAGTAAACCTGGAGTGAAGCATAGGAATTTATAACTAGTGTCACAGGAATGGGTCAATACATAGTCAGTACTGAAGTCGGCATTGTGCCTTTTGTATTTAATTCCGATGCAACTTCTGTGTTTCATCGTCAATAAGAAGGTCCAAGGGAAACAGTAAACCTGAAGTGAAGCATCGGAATCTATAACTAGTGTCATAGGAATGGTTCAAAACATAGACAGTACGAAGAGTCCGCCTTCTTGTACTTGAGTCGGCATTGTGCCATTTGTATTTAATTCCGATGCAATTTCTGAGTTTCATCGTCAATAAGAAGGTCAGAGGGATACAGTAAACCTGAAGTGAAGCATCGGAAAGTATAACTAGTGTCACAGGAATGGTTCAAAACATAGTCAGTGAGAAGAGTCGGTCTTCATGTACTTATGTCGGCATTGTGCCTTTTGTATTTAATTCCAGTGCAATTTCTGTGTTTCAACGTCTATAAGAAAGTCAGAGGGATACAGTAAACCTGAAGTGAAGCATCGGAATCTATAACTAGTGTCACAGGAATGGTTCAAAGCATAGTCAGTAAGAACAGTCAGTCTTCTTGTCCTTATGTCGGCATTGTGCCTTTTGTATTTAATTCCGATGCAATTTCTGTGTTTCATCGTCAATAAGAAGGTCCAAGGGATACAGTAAACCTGAAGTGAAGCATCGGAATCTATAACTAGTGTCACAGGAATGGTTCAAAACATAGTCAGTAAGAAGAGTCGGTCTTCATGCTCTTATGTCGGCATTGTGCCTTTTGTATTTAATTCCGATGCAATTTCTGTGTTTCATCGTCAATAAGAAGGTCTAAGGGATAAAGTAAACCTGAAGTGAAGCATCGGAATCTATAACTAGTGTAACAGGAATGGTTCAAAACATAGTCAGTACGAAGAGTCAGTCTCCATGTACTTATGTCGGCATTGTGCCTTTTGTATTTATTTCGGATGCAATTTCTGTGTTTCATCGTCAATAAGAAGGTCCAAAGGTTACAGTAAACATGAAGTGAAGCATCGGAATCTATAACTAGTGTCACAGGAATGGTTGATAACATAGTCTGTAGGAAGAGTCAGTCTTCTTGTACTTAAGTCGGCATTTTCCCTAATCTGTTTAATTCCAATGCATTTTCAGTGTTTCGCCGTCAATAGGAAGGTCCAAATGATAATGTAAACCTGGAGTGAAGCATCGGAATCTATAACTAGTGTCAATGGAATGGTTCAAAACATAGACAGTAATCAGAGTCAGTCTTCTTGTACTTAAGTCGGCATTGTGCCTTTTGTATTATACTCCAGTGCAATTTCTGTGTTTCATAGTCAATAAGAAGGCCAGAGGGATACAGTAAACCTGAAGTGAAGCATCGGAATCCTTAACTAGTGTCACAGGAATGGTTCAAAACATAGGCAGTAAGAAGTTTCAGTCTTCTTGTACATAAGTCGGCATTGTGCCTTTTGTATTTAATTCCGATGCACTTTCTGTGTTTCATCGTCAATAAGAAGGTCCAAGGGATACAGTAAACCTGAAGTGAAGCATCGGAATCTATAACTAGTGTCACAGGAATGGTTCAAAACATAGTCAGTAACAAGAGTCTGTCTTCATGTAATTAAGTCAGCATTGGGCCTTTTGTATCTAATTCCGGTGCAATTTCTGTGTTCCATCGTCAATATGAAGGTCAGAGGGATACAGCAAACCTGAAGTGAAGCGTCGGAATCTATAACTAGTGTCACAGGAATGGTTCAAAACATAGTCAGTAAGAAGAGTCAGTCTTCTTGTCCTTAAGTCGGCATTGTGCCTTTTGTATTTAATTCCGATGCAATTTCTGTGTTCATCGTCAATAAGAAGGTCCAAGGGATACAGTAATCCTGGAGTGAAGCATCGGAATCTATAACTAGTGTCACAGGAATTGTTCATATCATAGACATTAAGAAGATACGGTCTTGTTGTACTTAAGTCGGCATTGTGCCTTTAGTATTTAATTCCGATGCAATTTCTGTGTTTCATCGTCAATAAGAAGGTCCAAGAGATACAGTAAACCTGAAGTGAAGCAACGGAATCTATAACTAGTGTCACAGGAATGGTTCATAACATAGTCAGTAAGAAGAGTCAGTCTTCTTGTACTTACGTCGGCATTGTGCCTTTTGTATTTAATTCCGATGCAATTTCTGTGTTTCATCGTCAATAAGAAGGTCATAGGGATACAGTAAACCTGAAGTGAAGCATCGGAATCTTTAACTAGTGTCACAGGAATAGTTCAAAACATTGTCAGTGAGAAGAGTCGCTCTTCATGTACTTAAATCGGCATTGTGCCTTTTGTATTTAATTCCGATGCAATTTCTGTGTTTCATCGTCAATAAGAAGGTCCAAGGGAAACAGTAAACCTGAAGTGAAGCATCGGAATCTATAACTAGTGTCAAAGGAATGGTTCAAAACATAGACAGTAGGAAGAGTCAGTCTTCTTGTACTTAAATCGGCATTGTGCCATTTGTATTTAATTCCGATGCAATTTCTGTGTTTCATCGTCAATAAGAAGGTCCAAGGGATACAGTAAACCTGAAGTGAAGCATCGGAATCTGTAACTAGTGTCACAGGAATGGTTCAAAACATAGACAGTAGGAAGAGTCAGTCTTCTTGTACTTAAGTCGGCATTGTGCCTTTTCTATTTAATTCCGATGCAATTTCTGTGTTTCATCGTCAATAAGAAGGTCAGAGGGATACAGTAAACATGAAGTGAAGCATCTGAATCAATAACTAGTGTCACAGGAATGGTTCAAAACATAGTCAGTAAGAAGAGTCGGCCTTCACGAATTTAAGTCGGCATTGTGCCCTTCGTATTTAATTCCGGTGCAATCTCTGTGTTTCATCGTCAATACGAAAGTCAGAGGGATACAGTAAACCTGAAGTGAAGCATCGGAATCTATAACTAGTGTCACAGGAATGGTTAAAAACATAGTCAGTAAGAACAATCAGTATTCCTGACCTTAAGTCGGCATTGTGCCTTTTGTATTGAATGCCTATGCAATTTCTGTGCTTCATCGTCAATAAGAAGGTCCAAGCGATACAGTAAACCTGAAGTGAAGCATCGGTATCTATAACTAGTGTCATAGGAATGGTTCAGAACATAGACAGTAAGAAGATACAGTCATCTTGTACTTAAGTTGGCATTGTGATTTTTGTATTTAATTCCGATGCAATTTCTGTGTTTCATCGTCAATAAGAAGGTCCAAGGGATACAGTAAACCAGAAGTGAAGCATCGGAATCTATAACTAGTGTCACAGGAATGGCTCACATCATAGACAGTATGAAGAGTCTGTCTTCGTGTACTTAAGTCGGCATTGTGATTTTTCTATTTAATTCCGATGGAACTTCAGTGTTTCATCGTCAGTATGAAGGTCCAAGTGATTCAGTAAACATGGAGTTAAGCATCGGAATCTATGACTAGTGACAATGGAATGGTTCAAAACATAGTCAGTAAGAAGAGTCGGTCTTCATGTACTTAAGTCGGCATTGTGAATTCTGTATTTAATTCCGATGCAAATTCTGTGTTTCATCGTCAATAAGAAGGTCAGAGGAATACAGTAAAACTGAAGTGAAGCATCGGCACCAATAACTAGTGTCATAGGAATGGTTCAAAACATAGACAGTAAGAAGAGTAAGTCTTCTTGTACTTGAGTCGGCATTGTGCCTTTTGTATTTAATTCCGATGCAACTTCAGTGTTTCATCGTCAATAAGAAGTTCCAAAGGAAACAGCAAACCTGAAGTGAAGCATCGGAAAGTATAACTAGTGTCACAGGAATGGTTCAAAACATAGTCAGTGAGAAGAGTCGGTCTTCATGTACTTATGTCGGCATTGTGCCTTTTGTATTTAATTCCAGTGCAATTTCTGTGTTTCAACGTCTATAAGAAAGTCAGAGGGATACAGTAAACCTGAAGTGAAGCATCGGAATCTATAACTAGTGTCACAGGAATGGTTCAAAGCATAGTCAGTAAGAACAGTCAGTCTTCTTGTCCTTATGTCGGCATTGTGCCTTTTGTATTTAATTCCGATGCAATTTCTGTGTTTCATCGTCAATAAGAAGGTCCAAGGGATACAGTAAACCTGAAGTGAAGCATCGGAATCTATAACTAGTGTCACAGGAATGGTTCAAAACATAGTCAGTAAGAAGAGTCGGTCTTCATGCTCTTATGTCGGCATTGTGCCTTTTGTATTTAATTCCGATGCAATTTCTGTGTTTCATCGTCAATAAGAAGGTCTAAGGGATAAAGTAAACCTGAAGTGAAGCATCGGAATCTATAACTAGTGTAACAGGAATGGTTCAAAACATAGTCAGTACGAAGAGTCAGTCTCCATGTACTTATGTCGGCATTGTGCCTTTTGTATTTATTTCGGATGCAATTTCTGTGTTTCATCGTCAATAAGAAGGTCCAAAGGTTACAGTAAACATGAAGTGAAGCATCGGAATCTATAACTAGTGTCACAGGAATGGTTGATAACATAGTCTGTAGGAAGAGTCAGTCTTCTTGTACTTAAGTCGGCATTTTCCCTAATCTGTTTAATTCCAATGCATTTTCAGTGTTTCGCCGTCAATAGGAAGGTCCAAATGATAATGTAAACCTGGAGTGAAGCATCGGAATCTATAACTAGTGTCAATGGAATGGTTCAAAACATAGACAGTAATCAGAGTCAGTCTTCTTGTACTTAAGTCGGCATTGTGCCTTTTGTATTATACTCCAGTGCAATTTCTGTGTTTCATAGTCAATAAGAAGGCCAGAGGGATACAGTAAACCTGAAGTGAAGCATCGGAATCCTTAACTAGTGTCACAGGAATGGTTCAAAACATAGGCAGTAAGAAGTTTCAGTCTTCTTGTACATAAGTCGGCATTGTGCCTTTTGTATTTAATTCCGATGCACTTTCTGTGTTTCATCGTCAATAAGAAGGTCCAAGGGATACAGTAAACCTGAAGTGAAGCATCGGAATCTATAACTAGTGTCACAGGAATGGTTCAAAACATAGTCAGTAACAAGAGTCTGTCTTCATGTAATTAAGTCAGCATTGGGCCTTTTGTATCTAATTCCGGTGCAATTTCTGTGTTCCATCGTCAATATGAAGGTCAGAGGGATACAGCAAACCTGAAGTGAAGCGTCGGAATCTATAACTAGTGTCACAGGAATGGTTCAAAACATAGTCAGTAAGAAGAGTCAGTCTTCTTGTCCTTAAGTCGGCATTGTGCCTTTTGTATTTAATTCCGATGCAATTTCTGTGTTCATCGTCAATAAGAAGGTCCAAGGGATACAGTAATCCTGGAGTGAAGCATCGGAATCTATAACTAGTGTCACAGGAATTGTTCATATCATAGACATTAAGAAGATACGGTCTTGTTGTACTTAAGTCGGCATTGTGCCTTTAGTATTTAATTCCGATGCAATTTCTGTGTTTCATCGTCAATAAGAAGGTCCAAGAGATACAGTAAACCTGAAGTGAAGCAACGGAATCTATAACTAGTGTCACAGGAATGGTTCATAACATAGTCAGTAAGAAGAGTCAGTCTTCTTGTACTTACGTCGGCATTGTGCCTTTTGTATTTAATTCCGATGCAATTTCTGTGTTTCATCGTCAATAAGAAGGTCATAGGGATACAGTAAACCTGAAGTGAAGCATCGGAATCTTTAACTAGTGTCACAGGAATAGTTCAAAACATTGTCAGTGAGAAGAGTCGCTCTTCATGTACTTAAATCGGCATTGTGCCTTTTGTATTTAATTCCGATGCAATTTCTGTGTTTCATCGTCAATAAGAAGGTCCAAGGGAAACAGTAAACCTGAAGTGAAGCATCGGAATCTATAACTAGTGTCAAAGGAATGGTTCAAAACATAGACAGTAGGAAGAGTCAGTCTTCTTGTACTTAAATCGGCATTGTGCCATTTGTATTTAATTCCGATGCAATTTCTGTGTTTCATCGTCAATAAGAAGGTCCAAGGGATACAGTAAACCTGAAGTGAAGCATCGGAATCTGTAACTAGTGTCACAGGAATGGTTCAAAACATAGACAGTAGGAAGAGTCAGTCTTCTTGTACTTAAGTCGGCATTGTGCCTTTTCTATTTAATTCCGATGCAATTTCTGTGTTTCATCGTCAATAAGAAGGTCAGAGGGATACAGTAAACATGAAGTGAAGCATCTGAATCAATAACTAGTGTCACAGGAATGGTTCAAAACATAGTCAGTAAGAAGAGTCGGCCTTCACGAATTTAAGTCGGCATTGTGCCCTTCGTATTTAATTCCGGTGCAATCTCTGTGTTTCATCGTCAATACGAAAGTCAGAGGGATACAGTAAACCTGAAGTGAAGCATCGGAATCTATAACTAGTGTCACAGGAATGGTTAAAAACATAGTCAGTAAGAACAATCAGTATTCCTGACCTTAAGTCGGCATTGTGCCTTTTGTATTGAATGCCTATGCAATTTCTGTGCTTCATCGTCAATAAGAAGGTCCAAGCGATACAGTAAACCTGAAGTGAAGCATCGGTATCTATAACTAGTGTCATAGGAATGGTTCAGAACATAGACAGTAAGAAGATACAGTCATCTTGTACTTAAGTTGGCATTGTGATTTTTGTATTTAATTCCGATGCAATTTCTGTGTTTCATCGTCAATAAGAAGGTCCAAGGGATACAGTAAACCAGAAGTGAAGCATCGGAATCTATAACTAGTGTCACAGGAATGGCTCACATCATAGACAGTATGAAGAGTCTGTCTTCGTGTACTTAAGTCGGCATTGTGATTTTTCTATTTAATTCCGATGGAACTTCAGTGTTTCATCGTCAGTATGAAGGTCCAAGTGATTCAGTAAACATGGAGTTAAGCATCGGAATCTATGACTAGTGACAATGGAATGGTTCAAAACATAGTCAGTAAGAAGAGTCGGTCTTCATGTACTTAAGTCGGCATTGTGAATTCTGTATTTAATTCCGATGCAAATTCTGTGTTTCATCGTCAATAAGAAGGTCAGAGGAATACAGTAAAACTGAAGTGAAGCATCGGCACCAATAACTAGTGTCATAGGAATGGTTCAAAACATAGACAGTAAGAAGAGTAAGTCTTCTTGTACTTGAGTCGGCATTGTGCCTTTTGTATTTAATTCCGATGCAACTTCAGTGTTTCATCGTCAATAAGAAGTTCCAAAGGAAACAGCAAACCTGAAGTGAAGCATCGGAAACTATAACTAGAGTCATAGGAATGGTTCAAAAGATAGTCAGTAAGAAGAGTCGGTCTTCATGTACTTATGTCGGCATTGTGCCTTTTGTATTTAATTCCGGAGCAATTTCTGTGTTTCAACGTCTATAAGAAAGTCAGAGGGATACAGTAAACCGGAAGTGAAGCATCGGAATCTATAACTAGTGTCACAGGAATGGTTCAAAGCATAGTCAGTAAGAACAGTCAGTCTTCTTGTCCTTAAGTCGGCATTGTGCCTTTTGTATTTAATTCCGATGCAATTTCTGTGTTTCATCGTCAATAAGAAGGTCCAAGGGATACAGTAAACCTGAAGTGAAGCATCGGAATCTGTAACTAGTGTCATAGGAATGGTTCAAAACATAGACAGTAAGAAGAGTCAGTCTTCTTGTACTTGAGTCGGCATTGTTCCGTTTGTATTTAATTCCGATGCAATTTCTGTGTTTCATCGTCAATAAGAAGGTCCAAGGGATACAGTAAACCTGAAGTGAAGCATCGGAATCTATAACTAGTGTAACAGGAATGGTTCAAAACATAGACAGTTCGAAGAGTCCGCCTTTTTGTATTTGAGTGTGCATTGTGCCATTTGTATTTAATTCCGATGCAATTTCTGTGTTTCATCGTCAATAAGAAGGTCAGAGGGATACAGTAAACCTGAAGTGAAGCATCGGAAAGTATAACTAGTGTCACAGGAATGGTTCAAACATTGTCAGTGAGAAGAGTCGGTCTTCATGTACTTATGTCGGCATTGTGCCTTTTGTATTTAATTCCGGTGCAATTTCTGTGTTTCAACGTCTATAAGAAAGTCAGAGGGATACAGTAAACCTGAAGTGAAGCATCGGAATCTATAACTAGTGTCACAGGAATGGTTCAAACCATAGTCAGTAAGAACAGTCAGTCTTCTTGTCCTTAAGTCGGCATTGTGCCTTTTGTATTTAATTCCGATGCAATTTCTGTGTTTCATCGTCAATAAGACGGTCCAAGGGATACAGTAAACCTGAAGTGAAGCATCGGAATCTATAACTAGTGTCATAGGAATGGTTCAAAACATAGACAGTAAGAAGAGTCAGTCTTCTTGTACTTGAGTCGGCATTGTTCCTTTTGTATTTAATTCCGATGCAATTTCTGTGATTCATCGTCAATAAGAAGGTCCAAGGGATACAGTAAACCTGAAGTGAAGCATCTTAATCTATGACTAGTGTAACAGGAATGGTTCAAAACATAGTCAGTAAGAAGAGTCAGTCTTCTTGTCCTTAAGTCGGCCTTGTGCCTTTTGTATTTAATTCCGATGCAATATCAGTGTTTCATCGTCAATAGGAAGGTCCCAGGGATACAGTAAACATGGAGTGAAGCATCGGAATCTATAACTAGTGTAACAGGAATGGTTCAAAACATAGTCAGTAAGAAGAGTCATTCTTCTTGTCCTTAAGTCGGCCTTGTGCCATTTGTATTTAATTCCGATGCAATTTCTGTGTTTCATCGTCAATAAGAAGGTCCAAGGGATACAGTAAACCTGAAGTGAAGTATCGGAATCTATAACTAGTGTCACAGGAATGGTAAAAACATAGACAGTAAGAAGAGTCAGTCTTCTTGTACTTAATTCGTCACTGTGCCTTTTTGATTTAATTTCGATGCAATTTCTGTGTTTCATCGTCAATAAGAAGGTCAGAGGGATACAGTAAACCTGAAGTGAAGCATGGGAATCTATAACTAGTGTCACAGGAATGGTTCAAAACATAGACAGTAAGAAGAGACAGTCTCCTTGTACTTAAGTCGGCATTGTGCCTTTTCTATTTAATTCCGATGCAATTTCTGTGTTTCATAGTCAATAAGAAGATCAGAGGGATACAGTAAACATGAAGTGAAGCATCTGAATCTATAACTAGTGTCACAGGAATGGTTCAAACATAGTCAGTAAGAGGAGTCACCCTTCACGTATTTAAGTCGGCATTGTGCCCTTTGTATTTAATTCCGGTGCAATTTCTGTGTTTCATCGTCAATACGAAAGTCAGAGGGATACAGTAACCCTGAAGTGAAGCATCGGAATCTATATCTAGTGTCACAGGAATGGTTAAAAACATAGTCAGTAAGAACAGTCAGTATTCCTGTCCTTAAGTCGGCATTGTGCCTTTTGTATTTAATTCCTATGCAATTTCTGTGTTTCATCGTCAATAAGAAGGTCCAAGGGATACAGTAAACCTGAAGTGAAGCATCGGAATCTATAACTAGTGTCACAGGAATGGTTCAAAAGATATTCAGTAAGAAGAGTCGGTCTTCATGTACTTATGTCGGCATTGTGCATTTTGTATTTAATTCCGGTGCAATTTCTGTGTTTCAACGTCAATAAGAAGGTCCAAGGGATACAGTACACCTGGCGTGAAGCATCGGAATCAATAACTAGTGTCACAGGAATCGTTCAAAACATAGTCAGTAACAAGAGTCGGTCTTCATGTACTTAAGTCGGCATTCTGCCTTTTGTATTTAATTCCGATGCAATTTCTGTGTTTCATCGTCAATAAGAAGGTCCAAGGGATACAGTAAACCTGAAGTGAAGCATCAGAATCTATAACTAGTGCCACAGGAATGGTTCAAAACATAGTCAGTAAGATGAGTCAGTCTTCATGTACTTAAGTCGCCATTGTGCCGTTTGTACTTAATTCCGATGCAATATCTGTGTTTCATCGTCAATAAGAAGGTCACAGGGATACAGTAAACCTGAAGTGAAGCATCGGAATCAATAACTAGTGTCATAGGACTGGTTCAAAACATAGACAGTAAGAAGAGTCAGTCTTCTTGTACTTGAGACGGCACTGTGCCTTTTGTATTCAATTCCGATGCAATTTCTGTGTTTCATCGTCAATACGAAGGTCCAAGGGATTCAGTAAACCTGGAGTGAAGCATAGGAATTTATAACTAGTGTCACAGGAATGGGTCAAAACATAGTCAGTACTGAAGTCGGCATTGTGCCTTTTGTATTTAATTCCGATGCAACTTCTGTGTTTCATCGTCAATAAGAAGGTCCAAGGGAAACAGTAAACCTGAAGTGAAGCATCGGAATCTATAACTAGTGTCATAGGAATGGTTCAAAACATAGACAGTACGAAGAGTCCGCCTTCTTGTACTTGAGTCGGCATTGTGCCATTTGTATTTAATTCCGATGCAATTTCTGAGTTTCATCGTCAATAAGAAGGTCAGAGGGATACAGTAAACCTGAAGTGAAGCATCGGAAAGTATAACTAGTGTCACAGGAATGGTTCAAAACATAGTCAGTGAGAAGAGTCGGTCTTCATGTACTTATGTCGGCATTGTGCCTTTTGTATTTAATTCCGGTGCAATTTCTGTGTTTCAACGTCTATAAGAAAGTCAGAGGGATACAGTAAACCTGAAGTGAAGCATCGGAATCTATAACTAGTGTCACAGGAATGGTTCAAAGCATAGTCAGTAAGAACAGTCAGTCTTCTTGTCCTTATGTCGGCATTGTGCCTTTTGTATTTAATTCCGATGCAATATCTGTGTTTCATCGTCAATAAGAAGGTCCAAGGGATACAGTAAACCTGAAGTGAAGCATCGGAATCTATAACTAGTGTCACAGGAATGGTTCAAAACATAGTCAGTAAGAAGAGTCGGTCTTCATGCTCTTATGTCGGCATTGTGCCTTTTGTATTTAATTCCGATGCAATTTCTGTGTTTCATCGTCAATAAGAAGGTCTAAGGGATAAAGTAAACCTGAAGTGAAGCATCGGAATCTATAACTAGTGTAACAGGAATGGTTCAAAACATAGTCAGTACGAAGAGTCAGTCTTCATGTACTTATGTCGGCATTGTGCCTTTTGTATTTATTTCGGATGCAATTTCTGTGTTTCATCGTCAATAAGAAGGTCCAAAGGTTACAGTAAACATGAAGTGAAGCATCGGAATCTATAACTAGTGTCACAGGAATGGTTGATAACATAGTCTGTAGGAAGAGTCAGTCTTCTTGTACTTAAGTCGGCATTTTCCCTAATCTGTTTAATTCCAATGCATTTTCAGTGTTTCACCGTCAATAGGAAGGTCCAAATGATAATGTAAACCTGGAGTGAAGCATCGGAATCTATAACTAGTGTCAATGGAATGGTTCAAAACATAGACAGTAATCAGAGTCAGTCTTCTTGTACTTAAGTCGGCATTGTGCCTTTTGTATTATACTCCAGTGCAATTTCTGTGTTTCATAGTCAATAAGAAGGCCAGAGGGATACAGTAAACCTGAAGTGAAGCATCGGAATCCTTAACTAGTGTCACAGGAATGGTTCAAAACATAGGCAGTAAGAAGTTTCAGTCTTCTTGTACATAAGTCGGCATTGTGCCTTTTGTATTTAATTCCGATGCACTTTCTGTGTTTCATCGTCAATAAGAAGGTCCAAGGGATACAGTAAACCTGAAGTGAAGCATCGGAATCTATAACTAGTGTCACAGGAATGGTTCAAAACATAGTCAGTAACAAGAGTCTGTCTTCATGTAATTAAGTCAGCATTGGGCCTTTTGTATTTAATTCCGGTGCAATTTCTGTGTTCCATCGTCAATATGAAGGTCAGAGGGATACAGCAAACCTGAAGTGAAGCGTCGGAATCTATAACTAGTGTCACAGGAATGGTTCAAAACATAGTCAGTAAGAAGAGTCAGTCTTCTTGTCCTTAAGTCGGCATTGTGCCTTTTGTATTTAATTCCGATGCAATTTCTGTGTTCATCGTCAATAAGAAGGTCCAAGGGATACAGTAATCCTGGAGTGAAGCATCGGAATCTATAACTAGTGTCACAGGAATTGTTCATATCATAGACATTAAGAAGATACGGTCTTGTTGTACTTAAGTCGGCATTGTGCCTTTAGTATTTAATTCCGATGCAATTTCTGTGTTTCATCGTCAATAAGAAGGTCCAAGAGATACAGTAAACCTGAAGTGAAGCAACGGAATCTATAACTAGTGTCACAGGAATGGTTCATAACATAGTCAGTAAGAAGAGTCAGTCTTCTTGTACTTACGTCGGCATTGTGCCTTTTGTATTTAATTCCGATGCAATTTCTGTGTTTCATCGTCAATAAGAAGGTCATAGGGATACAGTAACCCTGAAGTGAAGCATCGGAATCTTTAACTAGTGTCACAGGAATAGTTCAAAACATTGTCAGTAAGAAGAGTCGCTCTTCATGTACTTAAATCGGCATTGTGCCTTTTGTATTTAATTCCGATGCAATTTCTGTGTTTCATCGTCAATAAGAAGGTCCAAGGGAAACAGTAAACCTGAAGTGAAGCATCGGAATCTATAACTAGTGTCACAGGAATGGTTCAAAACATAGACAGTAGGAAGAGTCAGTCTTCTTGTACTTAAATCGGCATTGTGCCATTTGTATTTAATTCCGATGCAATTTCTGTGTTTCATCGTCAATAAGAAGGTCCAAGGGATACAGTAAACCTGAAGTGAAGCATCGGAATCTATAACTAGTGTCACAGGAATGGTTCAAAACATAGACAGTAGGAAGAGTCAGTCTTCTTGTACTTAAGTCGGCATTGTGCCTTTTCTATTTAAATCCGATGCAATTTCTGTGTTTCATCGTCAATAAGAAGGTCAGAGGGATACAGTAAACAAGAAGTGAAGCATCTGAATCAATAACTAGTGTCACAGGAATGGTTCAAAACATAGTCAGTAAGAAGAGTCGGCCTTCACGAATTTAAGTCGGCATTGTGCCCTTCGTATTTAATTCCGGTGCAATCTCTGTGTTTCATCGTCAATACGAAAGTCAGAGGGATACAGTAAACCTGAAGTGAAGCATCGGAATCTATAACTAGTGTCACAGGAATGGTTAAAAACATAGTCAGTAAGAACAGTCAGTATTCCTGACCTTAAGTCGGCATTGTGCCTTTTGTATTGAATGCCTATGCAATTTCTGTGCTTAATCGTCAATAAGAAGGTCCAAGCGATACAGTAAACCTGAAGTGAAGCATCGGTATCTATAACTAGTGTCATAGGAATGGTTCAGAACATAGACAGTAAGAAGATACAGTCATCTTGTACTTAAGTTGGCATTGTGATTTTTGTATTTAATTCCGATGCAATTTCTGTGTTTCATCGTCAATAAGAAGGTCCAAGGGATACAGTAAACCAGAAGTGAAGCATCGGAATCTATAACTAGTGTCACAGGAATGGCTCACATCATAGACAGTATGAAGAGTCTGTCTTCGTGTACTTAAGTCGGCATTGTGCCTTTTCTATTTAATTCCGATGGAACTTCAGTTTTTCATCGTCAGTATGAAGGTCCAAGTGATTCAGTAAACATGGAGTTAAGCATCGGAATCTATGACTAGTGACAATGGAATGGTTCAAAACATAGTCAGTAAGAAGAGTCGGTCTTCATGTACTTAAGTCGGCATTGTGAATTCTGTATTTAATTCCGATGCAAATTCTGTGTTTCATCGTCAATAAGAAGGTCAGAGGAATACAGTAAAACTGAAGTGAAGCATCGGCACCAATAACTAGTGTCATAGGAATGGTTCAAAACATAGACAGTAAGAAGAGTAAGTCTTCTTGTACTTGAGTCGGCATTGTGCCTTTTGTATTTAATTCCGATGCAACTTCTGTGTTTCATCGTCAATAAGAAGGTCAGAGGAATACAGTAAAACTGAAGTGAAGCATCGGCACCAATAACTAGTGTCATAGGAATGGTTCAAAACATAGACAGTAAGAAGAGTAAGTCTTCTTGTACTTGAGTCGGCATTGTGCCTTTTGTATTTAATTCCGATGCAACTTCTGTGTTTCATCGTCAATAAGAAGGTCCAAAGGAAACAGCAAACCTGAAGTGAAGCATCGGAAACTATAACTAGAGTCATAGGAATGGTTCAAAAGATAGTCAGTAAGAAGAGTCGGTCTTCATGTACTTATGTCGGCATTGTGCCTTTTGTATTTAATTCCGGAGCAATTTCTGTGTTTCAACGTCTATAAGAAAGTCAGAGGGATACAGTAAACCGGAAGTGAAGCATCGGAATCTATAACTAGTGTCACAGGAATGGTTCAAAGCATAGTCAGTAAGAACAGTCAGTCTTCTTGTCCTTAAGTCGGCATTGTGCCTTTTGTATTTAATTCCGATGCAATTTCTGTGTTTCATCGTCAATAAGAAGGTCCAAGGGATACAGTAAACCTGAAGTGAAGCATCGGAATCTGTAACTAGTGTCATAGGAATGGTTCAAAACATAGACAGTAAGAAGAGTCAGTCTTCTTGTACTTGAGTCGGCATTGTTCCGTTTGTATTTAATTCCGATGCAATTTCTGTGTTTCATCGTCAATAAGAAGGTCCAAGGGATACAGTAAACCTGAAGTGAAGCATCGGAATCTATAACTAGTGTAACAGGAATGGTTCAAAACATAGTCAGTAAGAAGAGTCAGTCTTCTTGTCCTTAAGTCGGCCTTGTGCCTTTTGTATTTAATTCCGATGCAATATCACTGTTTCATCGTCAATAGGAAGGTAACAGGGATACAGTAAACCTGGAGTGAAGCATCGGAATCTATAACTAGTGTAACAGGAATGGTTCAAAACATAGTCAGTAAGAAGAGTCAGTCTTCTTGTCCTTAAGTCGGCATTGTGACTTTTGTATTTAATTCCAAAGCAATTTCTGTGTTTCATCGTCAATAAGAAGGTCCAAGGGATACAGTAAACCTGAAGTGAAGCATCGGAATCTATAACTAGTGTCACAGGAATGGTTCAAAACATAGTCAGTAAGAAGAGTCGGTCTTCATGCACTTATGTCGGCATTGTGCCTTTTGTATTTAATTCCGATGCAATTTCTGTGTTTCATCGTCCATAAGAAGGTCTAAGGGATAAACTAAACCTGAAGTGAAGCATCGGAATCTGTAACTAGTGACACAGGAATGGTTCAAAACATAGACAGTAAGAAGATACAGTTCTAGTACATAAGTCGGCATTGTGCCTTTTGTATTTAATTCCGATGCACTTTCTGTGTTTCATCGTCAATAAGAAGGTCCAAGGGATACAGTAAACCTGAAGGGAAGCATCGGAATCTATAACTAGTGTTACAGGAATGGTTCAAAACATAGTCAGTAACAAGAGTCTGTCTTCATGTAATTAAATCAGCATTGGGCCTTTTGTATTTAATTCCGGTGCTATTTCTGTGTTTCATCGTCAATATGAAGGTCAGAGGGATACAGTAAACCTGAAGTGAAGCGCGGAATCTATAACTAGTGTCACAGGAATGGTTCAAATCATAGTCAGTAAAAAGAGTCAGTCGTCTTGTTCTTAAGTCGGCATTGTGCCTTTTGTATTTAATTCCGATGCAATTTCTGTGTTCATCGTCAATAAGAAGGTCCAAGGGATACAGTAATCCTGGAGTGAAGCATCGGAATCTATAACTAGTGTCACAGGAATGGTTCAAAACATAGACATTAAGAAGATTCGGTCTTGTTGTACTTAAGTCGGCATTGTGCCTTTTGTATTTAATTCCGATGCAATTTCTGTGTTTCATCGTCAATAAGAAGGTCAGAGGGATACAGTAACCCTGAAATGAAGCATCGGAATCTTTAACTAGTGTCACAGGAATCGTTCATAACATAGTCAGTAAGAAGAGTCGGTCTTCATGTACTTAAGTCGGCATTGTGCCTTTTGTATTTAATTCCGATGCAATTTCTGTGTTTCATCGTCAATAAGAAGGTCCAAGGGATACAGTAAACCAGAAGTGAAGCATCGGAATCTATAACTAGTGCCACAGGAATGGTTCAAAACATAGACAGTAAGAAGAGTCAGTCTTCTTGAACTTGAGTCGGCATTGTGCCTTTTGTATTAAATTCCGATGCAATTTCTGTGTTTCATCGTCAATAAGAAGGTCGAAGGGATACAGTAAACCTGGAGTGAAGCATAGGAATTTATAACTAATGTCACAGGAATGGGTCAAAACATAGTCAGTACTTAAGTCGGCATTGTGCCTTTTGCATTTCATTCCGATGCAATTTCTGTGTTTCATCGTCAATATGAAGGTCCAAGGCATACAGTAAACCTGAAGTGAAGTATCGGAATCTATAACTAGTGTCACAGTAATGGTTCAAAACGTAGTCAGTATGAAGAGTCAGTCTTGATGTACTTAAGTCGGCATTGTGCCTTTTGTATTTAATTCCGATGCAACTTCTGTGTATCATCGCCTATAAGAAGGTCCAAGGGAAACAGTAAACGTGAAGTGAAGAATCGGAATCTATCACTAGTGTCATAGGAATGGTTCAAAATATAGACAGTACGAAGAGTCCGTCTTCTTGTACTTGAGTCAGCATTGTGCTATCTGTATTTAATTCCAATGCATTATCTGTGTTTCATCGTCAATAAGAAGGTCAGAGGGATACAGTAAACCTGAGGTGAAGCATCGGAATCTATAACTAGTGTCACAGGAATGGTTCAAAACATAGTCAGTAAGAAGACTCGGTCTTCATGTACTTATGTCATCATTGTGCCTTTTGTATTTATTTCCGGTGCAATTTCTGTGTTTCAACGTCTATAAGAAAGTCAGAGGGATACAGTAAACCTGAAGTGAAGCATCGGAATCTGTAACTAGTGTCACAGGAATGGTTCAGAGCATAGTCAGTAAGAACAGTCAGTCTTCTTGTCCTTAAGTCGGCATTGTGCCTTTTGCATTTAATTCCGATGCAATTTCTGTGTTTCATCGTCAATAAGAAGGTCCAAGGGATACAGTAAACCTGAAGTGAAGCATCGGAATCTGTAACTAGTGTCATAGGAATGGTTCAAAACATAGACAGTAAGAAGAGTCAGTCTTCTTGTACTTGAGTCGGCATTGTTCCTTTTGTATTTAATTCCGATGCAATTTCTGTGTTTCATCGTCAATAAGAAGGTCCAAGGGATACAGTAAACCTGAAGTGAAGCATCGGAATCTATAACTAGTGTAACAGGAATGGTTCAAAACATAGTCAGTAAGAAGAGTCAGTCTTCTTGTCCTTAAGTCGGCCTTGTGCCATTTGTATTTAATTCCGATGCAATATCAGTGTTTCATCGTCAATAGGAAGGTCCCAGGGATACAGTAAACCTGGAGTGAAGCATCGGAATCTATAACTAGTGTAACAGGAATGGTTCAAAACATAGTCAGTAAGAAGAGTCAGTCTTCTTGTTCTTATGTCGGCATTGTGCCTTTTGTATTTAATTCCGAAGCAATTTCTGTGTTTCATCGTCAATAAGAAGGTCCAAGGGATACAGTAAACCTGTAGTGAAGCAGCGGAATCTATAACTAGTGTCACAGGAATGGTTCAAAACATAGACAGTAAGAAGAGTCGGTCTTCATGCACTTATGTCGGCATTGTGCCTTTTGTATTTAATTCCGATGCAATTTCTGTGTTTCATCGTCATTAAGAAGGTCTAAGGGATAAAGTAAACCTGAAGTGAAGCATCGGAATCTATAACTAGTGTCACAGGAATGGTTCAAAACATAGACAGTAAGAAGATACAGTCTTCTTGTACATAAGTCGGCATTGTGATTTTTGTATTTAATTCCGATGCACTTTCTGTGTTTCATTGTCAATAAGAAGGTCCAAGGGATACAGTAAACCTGAAGTGTAGCATCGGAATCTATAACTAGTGTCACAGGAATGGTTCAAAACATAGTCAGTAACAAGAGTCTGTCTTCATGTAATTAAATGAGCATTGGGCCTTTTGTATTTAATTCCGGTGCTATATCTGTGTTTCATCGTCAATATGAAGGTCAGAGGGATACAGTAAACCTGAAGTGAAGCATCGGAATCGATAACTAGTGTCACAGGAATGGTTCAAAACATAGACAGTAAGAAGATACAGTCTTCTTGTACATAAGTCGGCATTGTGCCTTTTGTATTTAATTCCGATGCACTTTCTGTGTTTCATCGTCAATAAGAAGGTCCAAGGGATACAGTAAACCTGAAGTGAAGCATCGGAATCTATAACTAGTGTCACAGGAATGGTTCAAAACATAGTCAGTAACAAGAGTCTGTCTTCATGTAAGTAAATCAGCATTGGGCCTTTTGTATTTAATTCCGGTGCTATTTCTGTGTTTCATCGTCAATATGAAGGTCAGAGGGATACAGTAAACCTGAAGTGAAGCGTCGGAATCTATAACTAGTGTCACAGGAATGGTTCAAAACATAGTCAGTAAAAACAGTCAGTCTTCTTGTCCTTAAGTCGGCATTGTGCCTTTTGCATTTAATTCCGATGCTATTTCTGTGTTCATCGTCAATAAGAAGGTCCAAGGGATACAGTAATCCTGGAGTGAAGCATCGGAATCTATAACTAGTGTCGCAGGAATGGTTCAAAACATAGACATTAAGAAGATACGGTCTTGTTGTGCTTAAGTCGGCATTGTGCCTTTTGTATTTAATTCCGATGCAATTTCTGTGTTTCATCGTCAATAAGAAGGTCCAAGCGACACAGTAAACCTGAAGTGAAGTAACGGAATCTATAACTAGTGTAACAGGAATGGTTCAAAACATAGTCAGTAAGAAGAGTCAGTCTTCTTGTTCTTATGTCGGCATTGTGCCTTTTGTATTTAATTCCGATGCAATTTCTGTGTTTCATCGCCTATAAGAGGGTCAGAGGGATACAGTAAAACTGAAGTGAAGCATCGGAATCAATAACTAGTGTCATAGGTATGGTTAAAAACATAGACAGTAAGAAGAGTAAGTCTTCTTGTACTTGAGTCGGCATTGTGCCTTTTATATTTAATTCCGATGCAACTTCTGTGTTTCATCGTCAATAAGAAGGTCCAAGGGAAACAGTAAACCAGAAGTGAAGCATCGGAATCTATAACTAGTGTCATAGGAATGGTTCAAAACATAGACAGTAAGAAGACTCAGTCTTCTTGTACTTCAGTCTTCATTGTGCCTTTTGCATTTAATTCCGATGCAATTTCTATGTTTCAACGTCAATAAGAAGGTCAGAGGGATACAGTAAACCTGAAGTGAAGCATCGGAATCCTTAACTAGTGTCACAGGAATGGTTCAAAACATAGTCAGTAAGAAGAGTCGGTCTTCATGTACTTATGTCGGCATTGTGCTTTTATATTTAATTCCGGTGCTATTTCTGTGTTTCAACGTCAATAAGAAAATCAAAGGGATACAGTAAACCTGAAGTGAAGCATCGGAATCTATAACTAGTGACACAGGAATGGTTCAAAGCATAGTCAGTAAGAACAGTCAGTCTTCTTGTCCTTAAGTCGGCATTGTGCCTTTTGTATTTAATTCCGATGCAATTTCTGTGTTTCATCGTCAATAAGAAGGTCAGAGGGATACAGTAAACCTGAAGTGAAGCATCAGAATCTATAACTAGTGTCACAGGAATGGTTCAAAACATAGTCAGTAAGAAGAGTCGGTCTTCATGTACTTAAGTCGGCATTGTGCCTTTTGTATTTAATCCCGATGCAATTTCTGTGTTTCATCGTCAATAAGAAGGTCCAAGGGATACAGTAAACCTGAAGTGAAACATCGGAATCTATAACTAGTGCCATAGGAATGGTTCAAAACATAGACAGTAAGAAGAGTCAGTCTTCTTGTACTTGAGTCGGCATTGTTCCTTTTGTATTTAATTCCGATGCAATTTCTGTGTTTTATCGTCAATAAGAAGGTCCAAGGGATACAGTAAACCTGAAGTGAAGCATCAGAATCTGTAACTAGTGTCACAGGAATGGTTCAAAACATAGTCAGTAAGAAGAGTCGGTCTTCATGTACTTAGGTCGCCATTGTGCCTTTTGTATTTAATTCCGATGCAATTTCTGTGTTTCATCGTCAATAAGAAGGTCAGAGGGATACAGTTAACCTGAAGTGAAGCATCGGAATCAATAACTAGGGTCATAGGAATGGTTCAGAACATAGACAGTAAGAAGAGTCAGTCTCCTTGTACTTGAGTCGGCATTGTGCCTTTTGTATTAAATTCCGATGCAATTTCTGTGTTTCATCGTCAATAAGAAGGTCCAAGGGATACAGTAAACCTGAAGTGAAGCATCGGAATCTATAACTAGTGTCACAGGAATGGTTCAAAACATAGTCAGTACTTAAGTCGGCATTGTGCCTTTTGTATTTCATTCCGATGCAATTTCTGTGTTTCATCGCCAATAAGAAGTTCCAAGAGATACAGTAAACCTGAACTGAAGCATCGGAATCTATAACTAGTGTCACAGGAATGGTTCAAAACATAGTCAGTAAGATGAGTCAGTCTTCATGTACTTAAGTCGCCATTGTGCCTTTTGTATTTAATTCCGACGCAATTTCTGTGTTTCATCGTCAATAAGAAAATCAGAGGGATACAGTAAACCTTAAGTGAAGCATCGGAATCAATAACTAGTGTCATAGGAATGGTTCAAGGCATAGACAGTAAGTAGAGTCAGTCTTCAAGTACTTGAGCCGGCATTGTGCCTTTTGTATTAAATTCCGATGCAATTTCTGTGTTTCATCGTCAATAAGAAGGTCCAAGGGATACAGTAAACCTGAAGTCAAGCATCGGAATCTATAACTAGTGTCACAGGAATGGTTCAAAACATAGTCAGTACTTAAGTCCTCATTGTGCCTTTTGTATTTAATTCCGATGCAATTTCTGTGTTTCATCGTCAATAAGAAGGTCCAAGGGATACAGTAAACCTGAAGTGAAGCATCGGAATCTATAACTAGAGTCACAGGAATGGTTCAAAACATGACAGTAGGAAGAGTCAGTCTTCCTGTACTTAAGTCGGCATTGTGCCTTTTCTATTTTATTCCGATGCAATTTCTGTGTTTCGTCGTCAATAAGAAGGTCAGAGGGATACAGTAATTCTGAAGTGAAGCATCGGAATCTATAACTAGTGTCACAGGAATGGTTCAAATCATACACAGCAAGAAGGTTCAGTCTTGTTGTACTTAAGTCGGCATTGTGCCTTTCGTATTTAATTCCGATGCAATTTCTGTGTTTCATCGTCAATAAGAAGGTCCAAGGGATACAGTAAACCTGAAGTGATGCATCGGAATCCATAACTAGTGTCACAAGAATGGTTCAATACATAGACAGTAAGAATTGTCAGTCTTCTTGTACTTAAGTCTGCATTGTGCCTTTTGTATTTAATTCCGATGCAATTTCTGTGTTTCATCGTCAATAAGAAGGTCCAAGGGATACATTCAACCTGAAGTGAAGCATCGGAATCTATAACTAGTGTCATAGGAATGGTTCAAAACATAGTCAGTAAGATGAGTCAGACTTCATGTACTTAGGTCGCCTTTGTGCCTTTTGTATTTAATTCCGATGCAATTTCTGTGTTTCATCGTCAATAAGAAGGTCAGAGGGATGCAGTAAACCTGAAGTGAAGCATCGGAATCAATAACTAGTGTCATAGGAATGGTTCAAAACATGGACAGTAAGAAGAGTCAGTCTTCTTGTACTTGAGTCGGCATTGTGCCTTTTGTATTAAATTCCGATGCAATTTCTGTGTTTCATCGTCAATACGAAGGTCCAAGGGATATAGTAAACCTGAAGTCAAGCATCGGAATATATAACTAGTGTCACAGGAATGGTTGAAAACATAGTCAGTACTTAAGTCGGCATTGTGCCTTTTGTATTTCATTCCGATGCAATTTCTGTGTTTCATCGTCAATAAGAAGGTCCAAGGGATACAGTAAACCTGAAGTGAAGCATCGGAATCTATAACTAGTGTCACAGGAATGGTTCAAAACATAGTCAGTAAGAAGAGTCGGTCTTCATGTACTTAAGTCCGCATTGTGCCTTTTGTATTTAATCCCGATGCAATTTCTGTGTTTCATCGTCAATAAGAAGGTCCAAGGGATACAGTAAACCTGGAGTGAAGCATCGTAATCTATAACTAGTGTCATAGGAATGGTTCAAAACATAGTCAGTAAGATGAGTCAGACTTCATGTAGTTAGGTCGCCATTGTGCCTTTTGTATTTAATTCCGATGCAATTTCTGTGTTTCATCGTTAATAAGAAGGTCCAAGGGATACAGTAAACCTGAAGTGAAGCATCGGAATCTATAACTAGTGTCATAGGAATGGTTCAAAACATAGTCAGTAAGATGAGTCAGACTTCATGTACTTAGGTCGCCATTGTGCCTTTTGTATTTAATTCCGATGCAATTTCTGTGTTTCATCGTCAATAAGAAGGTCAGAAAGATACAGTAAACCTGAAGTGAAGCATCGGAATCAATAACTAGTGTCATAGGAATGGTTCAAAACATAGACAGTAAGAAGAGTCAGTCTTCTTGTACTTGAGTCGGCATTGTGCCTTTTGTATTAAATTCCGATGCAATTTCTGTGTTTCATCGTCAATAAGAAGGTCCAAGGGATACAGTAAACCTGAAGTGAAGCATCGGAATCTATAACTAGTGTCACAGGAATGGTTCAAAACATAGTCAGTACTTAAGTCGGCATTGTGCCTTTTGTATTTCATTCCGATGCAATTTCTGTGTTTCATCGCCAATAAGAAGGTCCAAGGGATACAGTAAACCTGAACTGAAGCATCGGAATCTATAACTAGTGTCACAGGAATGGTTCAAAACATAGTCAGTAAGATGAGTCAGTCTTCATGAACTTAAGTCGCCATTGTGCCTTTTGTATTTAATTCCGACGCAATTTCTGTGTTTCATCGTCAATAAGAAAATCAGAGGGATACAGTAAACCTGAAGTGAAGCATCGGAATCAATAACTAGTGTCATAGGAATGGTTCAAGGCATAGACAGTAAGAAGAATCAGTCTTCTAGTACTTGAGCCGGCATTGTGCATTTTGTATTAAATTCCGATGCAATTTCTGTGTTTCATCGTCAATAAGAAGGTCCAAGGGATACAGTAAACCTGAAGTCACGCATCGGAATCTATAACTAGTGTCACAAGAATGGTTCAAAACATAGTCAGTACTTAAGTCCTCATTGTGCCTTTTGTATTTAATTCCGATGCAATTTCTGTGTTTCATCGTCAAAAAGAAGGTCCAAGGGTTACAGTAAACCTGAAGTGAAGCATCGGAATCTATAACTAGAGTCACAGGAATGGTTCAAAACATGACAGTAGGAAGAGTCAGTCTTCCTGTACTTAAAAGGTTTTCAGAAATTACTGCAACCAGTCGCCTTTTATGTAGATGTATTTTATTTAACCATGACCGGTTTCGAGCTGCCTAGCAACTCATCATCAGATGGTATATACATTTAGTGCTTTTTTGTACCCATTGTGTGGGTGGTTGAGTATCTGTGGCTAGACAGAAACGAGAACAAATAATCGCTACATGTGGTACAGTAACACGAAATATTTACAGCATAATTTATGTTTAACGTATAAGAACAAATAATCACTACATGTGGTACAGTTACACGAAATATTTACAGTTTAATTTACGTTTTGAGGTGTTACTTACAGATAAATCTTTCTGCAGGTATATATATATATCTCTTTTAGGACGTATTTTTGAAACCATTGTGTCTTGTTTTTCACAATTTCACAAGTTAAAACTTTCACTAGATGTATATTACTTTTATGAGGCACTGTTGGAAACATATATCTTGTTTTTCGTAAACATCGCTGAACACACTTAGCCACAGATACGAATACAGGATTTACACATTATAAACAAACCAAAGATTGCAATATAATTAGATAAAAACATTATATCTAACAAAGCAAAACCAGTAAGCCAGACCTCAGTAGCAGAAGAAACCAAATTCGTTTGTATGCCGTTTCTCGGCAATATCTCATACAAACTTGCTAAGCTATTCAAACCACATGATGTCAAAATAAGTTTTCACACTAACAACAAAATACAGAACAAAATAGTCCACAACACCAAAAGAGCCAGCACACCCTACCAAAAATCTGGTATATATAAATTAAGATGTGACAGCTGCTCCTGCTACTACATAGGGCAAACAGGTAGAAATTTTGAGATCCAATACAAAGAGCACACTGATGTACTTCGCCTAAACAACTTAAATAGATCCACTTTTGCTACCCATCTAGCAGATAATAAACATTCCATAACAGACATTAAAACTAACCTTCAAATCCTACACACTGTAGACAAGGGATTCAAGATGGATCTTCTCGAA
Organism: Schistocerca americana; assembly: GCF_021461395.2. NCBI lineage: Eukaryota > Metazoa > Arthropoda > Insecta > Orthoptera > Acrididae > Schistocerca > Schistocerca americana. The sequence continues at coordinate 10,333,257 of NC_060121.1, read as the reverse complement.
CAATTAGAGATTTTTACCCACAAACATAATTCCCCACATACCATTTTAAATGAGCAGACAGAATTGGCGAATAACTCCTTCTTTCAGAATTTTAAGGATTCTTTGAACTTAAAAAACTAAACAGTCATTCAGAAACAAAATGCCCCCCCCTCTTCTCTCTCCACATCACCCTCTCAACCCCCCCCTCCCTTTTCCCCCCTTTTTCCTATACACCCCCCCCAACCCCCCCCCCCCCCACCGCCAACTCCTTTTCCACACCCTTTCAAGTATCAGCATCACTTATTATTTCAAGTTAACCATCAACCTCTCATCCCAGACATCATATGCCAAGATCAGCCAATGGAAGGAGCAAGAAATTAGCTGTCATAATACTCTCAATACCAATTATCTTAAATGTAACTGAAATATAATGTAAAAAATCTAGTTTTTTATATACCTGTTAAAATTGCACAGTTAATTTATAAATAAACATTTTACTAGTTTAAGCTAATTTACATTTATTTTCTATGTAATAAAGACAAATCTCTTGTCAGTGTGTGTGATGACTAATAATGCCTCTGGTCAACTTGAAATCTTTGATACTGTAGTTATATTGCAATCTTTGGCTTGTTTATAATGTGTAAATCCTGTATTCGTATCTGTGGCTAAGTGTGTTCAGCGATGTTTACGAAAAACAAGATATATGTTTCCAACAGTGCCTCATAAAAGTAATATACATCTAGTGAAAGTTTTAACTTGTGAAATTGTGAAAAACAAGACACAATGGTTTCAAAAATACGTCCTAAAAGAGATATATATATACCTGCAGAAAGATTTATCTGTAAGTAATACCTCAAAACGTAAATTAAACTGTAAATATTTCGTGTAACTGTACCACATGTAGTGATTATTTGTTCTTATACGTTAAACATAAATTATGCTGTAAATATTTCGTGTTACTGTACCACATGTAGCGATTATTTGTTCTCGTTTCTGTCTAGCCACAGATACTCAACCACCCACACAATGGGTACAAAAAAGCACTAAATGTATATACCATCTGATGATGAGTTGCTAGGCAGCTCGAAACCGGTCATGGTTAAATAAAATACATCTACATAAAAGGCGACTGGTTGCAGTAATTTCTGAAAACCTTTTCACACCACAGTCGCAGTGTTCCACATAGACAATGGATAAAAGTCTTCCTGTACTTAAGTCGGCATTGTGCCTTTTCTACTTTATTCCGATGCAATTTCTGTGTTTCGTCGTCAATAAGAAGGTCAGAGGGATACAGTAATTCTGAAGTAAAGCATCGGAATCTATAACTAGTGTCACAGGAATGGTTCAAACCATACACAGCAAGAAGAGTCAGTCTTGTTGTACTTAAGTCGGCATTGTGCCTTTTGCATTCCATTCCGATGCGCTTTCTATGTTTCATTATCAGTAAGAAGGTCCAAGGGATACAGTAAACATTTAGTGAAGCATCGGAATCTAAAACCGGTCTCACAGGAAATGTTTACAACACTGTCAGTAAGAAGTGTCAGTCTTCTTCTACTTAAGTCGGCACTGTGCCGTTTGTATTTAATTCCGATGCAATTTCTATGTTTCATCGTCAACAAGAAGGTCAGAGGGATACAGTAAACCTGAAGTGAAGCATCGTAATCTCTAACTAGTGCCACAGGAATGGTTCAAAACATAGACAGTTGGAAGTGTCAGTCTTCTTGTACTTAAGTCGGCATTGTGCCTTTTCTATTTAATTCCGATGCTATTTCAGTGTTTCGTCGTCAATAAGAAGGTAAGAGGGATACAATAAACCTGAAGTGAAGCAACGGAATCTATATCTAGTGTCACAGGAAAGGTTCAAAACATTGACAGTAAGAAGAGTCAGTCTTCTTGTACATGAGTAGGCATTGTGCCTTTTGTGTTTAATTCCGATGCAATTACTGTGTTTCATCGTCAATAAGAAGGTTAGAGGGATACAGTAAACCTGATGTGAAGCAACGGAATCTATAAATAGTGTCACAGGAATGGTTCAAAACATACACAGCAAGAAGAGTCAGTCTTCTTGTACTTAAGTCGGAATTGTGCTTTTGTATTTAATTCCGATGCAATTTCTGTGTTTCATCGTCAAAAAGAAGGTCCAAGGGATACAGTAAACATATAGTGAAGCATCGGAATCTAAAACTGGTCTCACAGGAAAGGTTCAAAACATAGCAAGTAAGAAGAGCCACTCATCATGTATTTGAGTCAGCATTGTGCCTTTTGTATTTAATTCCGATGCAATTTCTGTGTTTCATCGTCAATAAGAATGTCAGAGGGATATAGTAAACCTGAAGTGTAGCATCGGAATCTATAACTTGTGTCACAGGAATGGTTAAAACATAGACAGTAGGAAGAGTCAGTCTTCTTGTACTTAAGTCGGCATTGTGCCTTTTGTATTTAATCGCCATGCAATTTCTGTGTTTCGTCGTCAATAAGAAGGTCCAAGGGATACAGTAAACCTGAAGTGAAGCATCGGAATCTATATCAAGTGTCACAGGAATGATTCTAAACATAAACACGGAAGAGTCAGTCTTCTTGTACTTAAGTCACCATTGTGCCTTTTCTATTTAATTCCGATGCTATTTCTTTTTTTCGTCGTCAATAAGAAGGTCCAAGGGATACAGTAAACCTGAAGTGAAGCATCGGAATCTGTAACTAGTATCAGAGAAAAGGTTCAAAACACAGACAGTAGGAAGAGTCAGTCTTCCTGTACTTAAGTCGGCATTGTGCCTTTTCTATTTAATTACGATGCAATTTCTGTGTTTCGTCGTCAATAAGAAGGTCAGAGGGATACAGTAAACCTGAAGTGAAGCATCGGAATCTAAAACTAGTGTCACAGGAATGGTTAAAAGCATACACAGCAACAAGAGTCAATCTTGTTGTACCTAAGTCCGCATTGTGCCTTTTGTATTTAATTCCGATACACTTTCTGTGTTTCATCATCAATAAAAAGGTCCAAGGGATATAGCAACATATAGTGAAGAATCGGAATCTAAAACTGGTCTCATAGGAAATGTTCACAACATAGTCAGAGAGAAGAGTCAGTCTTCTTGTACTTAAGTCTGCACTGTGCAGTTTGTATTTCATTCCGATGTAATTTCTGTGATTCATCGTCAATAAGAATGACAGAGGGATACAATAAACCTGAAGGAAGCATCGGAATCTATAACTAGTGTCACAGGAATTGTTCAAAACATAGACAGTAGGAAGAGTCAGTCTTCTTGTACTTAAGTCGGCATTGTGCCTTTTCTATTTATTTCCGATGAAATTTCTGTGTTTCGTCGTCAATAAGAAGGTCCAAGGGATACAGTAAACCTGAAGTGAAGCATCGGAATCTGTATCTAGTGTCACAGGAAAGGTTCAAAACATAAACAGTAAGAAGAGTCAGTCTTCTTGTACATGAGTCCGCATTGTGCATTTTGTATTTAATTCCGATGCCATTACTGTGTTTCATCGTCAATAAGAAGGTCAGAGGAATACAGTAAACCTAAAGTGAAGCATCGGAATCTATAACTAGTGTCACAGGAATGGTTCAAAACACACACAGCAAGAAGAGTCAGTCTTCTTGTACTTAAGGCTTCATTGTGCCTTTTGTATGTAATTCCGATGCAATTTCTGTGCTTCATCGTCAACAAGGAGGTCCAAGGGATACAGTAAACATATAGTGAAGCGTCGGAATCTAAAACTGGTCTCACAGGAAATGTTCAAATCATAGTCAGTAAGAAGAGTCAGTCTTCTTGTACTTATGTCGGCATTGTGCCTTTTCTATTTAATTCCGATGCATTTTCTGTGTTTCGTCGTCAATAAGGAGGTCCAAGGGATAGAGTAATCCTGAAGTGAAGCATCGGAATCTAAAACCGGTCTCTCAGGAAAGGTTCAAAACATAGAGAGTAAGAAGAGCCAGTCATCTTGTATTTGAGTCGGCATTGTGCCTTTTGTATTTAATTGCGATGCTATTTCTGTGTTTCATCGTCGATAAGAAGGTCTAAAGGATACAGTAAACCTGAAGTGAAGCATCGGAATCTATAACTAGTGTCAATGGAATTGCTCAAAACATAGACAGTAGAAAGAGTCAGTCCTCTTGTACTTAAGTCGGCGTTGTACCTTTTGCCTTAATTCCGATGCAAATTCTGTATTACATCGTCAATAAGAAGGTCCAAAGGATACAGTAAACCTGATGTGAAGCTTCGGAATCTATAACAAGTGTCACAGGAATGGTTCAAAACATATACAGTAAGAAGAGTGAGTCTTCTTGTACTTAAGTCGGCATTGTGCCATTTGTATTTAATTCCGATGCAATTTCTGTGTTTCATCGTCCATAAGAGTGTCAGAGGGATACAGTAAAACTGAAGTGGAGCATCAGAATCTATAACTAGTGTCACAGGAATGGTTCAAAACATAGACAGTTGGAAGAGTCAGTATTCTTGTACTTAAGTCGGCATTGTGCCTTTTGTATTTAATCCCGATGCAATTTCTGTGTTTCGTCGTCAATAAGAAGGTCCAAGGGATACAGTAAACCTGAAGTGAAGCATCAGAATCTATATCAAGTGTCACAGGAATGGTTCAAAACATAGACACAGAAGAGTCAGTCTTCTTGTACTTAAGTCAGCATTGTGCCTTTTCTATTTAATTCCGATGCTATTTCTTTGTTTCGTCGTCAATAAGAAGGTCCAAGGGATACAGTAAACCTGAAGTGAAGCATCGGAATCTATAACTAGAGTCACAGGAATGGTTCAAAACATGACAGTAGGAAGAGTCAGTCTTCCTGTACTTAAGTCGGCATTGTGCCTTTTTTATTTTATTCCGATGCAATTTCTGTGTTTCTTCGTCATTAAGAAGGTCAGAGGGATACAGTAAACCTAAAGTGAAGCATCGGAATCTATAACCAGTGTCACAGGAATGGTTCAAAACATACACAGCAAGACAAGTCAGTCTTGTTGTACTTAAGTTGGCATTGTGCCTTTTGTATTTAATTCCGATGCAATTTCAGTGTTTCATCGTCAATAAGAAGGTCCAAGGGATACAGTAAACCTGAAGTGATGCATCGGAATCCGAAACTAGTGTCACAAGAATGGTTCAAAACATAGACAGTGGGAAGAGTCAGTCTTCTTGTACTTAAGTCGGCATTGTGCCTTTTGTATTTAATTCCGATGCAATTTCCGTGTTTCATCGTCAATAACAAGGTCCAGGGGATACAGTAAACCTCAAGAGAAGCATCGTAATCTATAACTAGCGTCACAGAAACGGTTCAAAACATAGACAGTAAGAAGAGTCAGTCTTCTTGTACTTAAGTCTGCATTGTGCCTTTTGTATTTAATTCCGATGCAATTTCTGTGTATCTTCGTCAATATGAAGGTCCAAGGGATACAGTAAACATATAGTGAAACATCGGAATCTAAAACTGGTCTCACAGGAAATGTTCAAATCATAGTCAGTAAGAAGAGTCAGTCTTCTTATACTTAAGTCGGCATTGTGCCTTTTGTATTTAATTCCGATGCACTTTCTGTGTCTCATCATCAATACGAAGGTCCAAGGGATACAGTAAACATTTAGTGAAGCATCGGAATCTAGATCTTGTCTCACAGGAAATGTTTACAACATAGTCAGTAGGAAGAGTCAGTCTTCATGTACTTAAGGCGGCACTGTGCCGTTTGTATTTAATTCCTATGCAATTTCTGTGTTTCATCGTCAACAACAAGGTCACAGGGATACAGTAAACCTGAAGTGAAGCATCGGAATCTATAACTAGTGTCACAGGAATGGTTAATACATAGACAGTAGGAAGAGTCAGTCTTCTTGTACTTAAGTCGGCATTGTGCCTTTTGTATTTAATCCCGATTCAATTTCTGTGTTTCGTCGTCAATAAGAAGGTCCAAGGGATACAGTAAACCTGAAGTGGAGCATCGGAATCTATAACTAGTGACACAGGAATGGTTAAAACATAGACAGTAAGAAGAGTCAGTCTTCTTGTACTTAAGTCGGCATTGTGCCATTTGTATTTAATTCCGATGCTATTTCTGTGTTTCATCGTCGATAAGAAGGTCCAAAGGATACAGTAAACCTGAAGTGACGCATCGGAATCTATAACTAGTGTCAATGGAATTGCTCAAAACATAGACAGTAGGAAGAGTCAGTCTTCTTGTACTTAAGTCAGCATTGTACTTTTTTGTATTGAATTCCGATGCAAATTCTGTGATTCATCGTCAATAAGAAGGTCCAAAGGATACAGTAAGGCTGAAGTGAAGCTTCGGAATCTATAACTAGTGTCACAGGAAAGGTTCATAACATAGGCAGTAAGAAGTGTCAGTCTTCTTGAACATGAGTCGGCATTGTGCCTTTTGTATTTCATTACGATGCAATTACTGTGTTTCATCGTCAATAAGAAGGTCAGAGGGATACAGTAAACCTGAAGTTAAGCATCGGAATCTATAACTAGTGTCACAGGAATGGTTCAAAACATACACAGCAAGAAGAGTCAGTCTTCTTGTACTTAAGTCGGCATTGTGCCTTTTGTATTTAATTCCGATGCAATTTCTGTGTTTCATCGTCAACAAGAAGGTCCAAGGGATACAGTAAACATATAGTGTTGCATCGGAATCTAAAACTGGTCTCACAGGAAATGTTCAAATCATAGTCAGTAAGAAGAGTCAGTCTTCTTGTACTTATGTCGGCATTGTGCCTTTTCTAGTTAATTCCGATGCAATTTCTGTGTTTCGTCGTCAATAAGATGGTCCAAGGGATACAGTAAACCTGAACTGAAGCATCGGAATCTAAAACCGGTCTCACAGGAGAGGTTCAAAACATAGAGAGTAAGAAGAGCCAGTCATCTTGTATTTGAGGCAACATTGTGCCTTTTGTATTTAATTCCGATGCAATTTCTTTGTTTCGTCGTCAATAAGAAGGTCCAAGGGATACAGTAAACCTGAAGTGAAGCATCGGAATCTATATCAAGTGTCACAGGAATGGTTCTAAACATAGACACGGAAGAGTCAGTCTTCTTGTACTGATGTCGGCATTGTGCCTTTTCTATTTAATTCCGAAGCTATTTCTTTGTTTCGTCGTCAATAAGAAGGTCAGAAGGATACAGTAAACCTGAAGTGACGCATCGGAATCCAAAACTAGTGTCACAAGAATGGTTCAAAACATAGACAGTGGGAAGAGTCAGTCTTCTTGTACTTAAGTCGGCATTGTGCCTTTTGTATTTAATTCCGATGCAATTTCTGTGTTTCATCGTCAATAACAAGGTCGAAGGGATACAGTAAACCTCAAGAGAAGCATCGTAATCTCTAACTAGCGTCACAGAAACGGTTCAAAACATAGACAGTAAGAAGAGTCAGTCTTCTTGTACTTAAGTCTGCATTGTACCTTTTGTATTTAATTCCGATGCAATTTCTGTGTATCTTCGTCAATATGAAGGGCCAAGGGATACAGTAAACATATAGTGAAACATCGGAATCTAAAACTGGTCTCACAGGAAATGTTCAAATCATAGTCAGTAAGAAGAGACAGTCTTCTTATACTTAAGTCGGCATTGTGCCTTTTGTATTTAATTCCGATGCACTTTCTGTGTCTCATCATCAATACGAAGGTCAAAGGGATACAGCAAACATTTAGTGAAGCATCGGAATCTAGAACTTGTCTCACAGGAAATGTTTACAACATAGTCAGTAAGAAGGGTCAGTCTTCTTGTACTTAAGGCGGCACTGTGCCGTTTGTATTTAATTCCGATGCAATTTCTGTGTTTCATCGTCAACAACAAAGTCACAAGGATACAGTAAACCTGAAGTGAAGCATCGGAATCCATAACTAGTGTCACAGGAATAATTAATACATAGACAGTAGGAAGAGTCAGTCTTCTTGTACTTAAGTCGGCATTGTACTTTTTTGTATTGAATTCCGATGCAAATTCTGTGATTCATCGTCAATAAGAAGGTCCAAAGGATACAGTAAGCCTGAAGTGAAGCTTCGGAATCTATAACTAGTGTCACAGGAAAGGTTCAAAACATAGGCAGTAAGAAGAGTCAGTCTTCTTGAACATGAGTCGGCATTGTGCCTTTTGTATTTAATTCCGATGCAATTACTGTGTTTCATCGTCAATAAGAAGGTCAGAGAGATACAGTAAACCTGAAGTTAAGCATCGGAATCTATAGCTAGTGTCACAGGAATGGTTCAAAACATACACAACAAGAAGAGTCAGTCTTCTTGTACTTAAGTCGGCATTGTGCCTTTTGTATTTAATTCCGATGCAGTTTTTGTGTTTAATCGTCAATAACAAGGTCCAAGGGATACAGTAAACCTGAAGTGAAGCATCGGAATCTATAACTAGTGTCACAGAAATGGTTCAAATCATAGACAGTAAGAAGTGTCAATCTTCTTGTACTTAAGTCTGCATTGTGCCTTTTGTATTTAATTCCGATGCAATTTCTGTGTTTCTTCGTCAATAAGAAGGTCCAAGGTAGACAGTAAACATATAGTGAAACATCGGAATCTAAAACTGGTCTCACAGGAAATGTTCAAATCATAGTCAGTAAGAAGAGTCAGTCTTCTGATACTTAAGTCGGCATTGTGAATTTTGTATATAATTCCGATGCACTTTCTGTGTTTCATCATCAATAAGAAGGTCCAAGGGATACAGTAAACATATAGTGAAGCATCGGAATCTAAAACTGGTGTCACAGGTAATGTTTACAACATAGTCAGTAAGAAGAATCAGTCATCTTGTACTTAAGTCGGCACTGTGCCGTTTGTATTTAATTCAGATACAATTTCTGTGTTTCATCGTCAGTAAGAATGTCAGAGGGTTACACTGAACCTGAAGTGAAGCATCGGAATCTATAACTAGTGTCACAGGAATGGTTCAAAACATAGACAGTAGGAAGAGTCAATCTTTTTGTACTTAAGTCGGCATTGTGCTTTTTCTATTTAATTCCGATGCAATTTCTCTGTTTCATCGACAATAAGAATGTCAGAGGGATACAGTAAACCTGAAGTGAAGCATCGGAATCTATAACTAGTGTCACAGGAATTTTTCAAAACATACAAAGCAAGAAGAGTCAGTCTTCTTGTAGTTAAGTCGGCATTGTGCCTTTTGTATTTAATTCCGATGCAATTTCTGTGTTTCATCGTCAATAAGAAGGACGGAAGGGATACAGTAAACCTGAAGTGAAGCATCGGAATCTATAACTAGTGTCACAGGAATGGTTCAAAACATAGACAGTAGGAAGAGTCAATCTTTTTGTACTTAAGTCGGCATTGTGCTTTTTCTATTTAATTCCGATGCAATTTCTGTGTTTCATCGACAATAAGAATGTCAGAGGGATACAGTAAACCTGAAGTGAAGCATCGGAATCTATAACTAGTGTCACAGGAATTTTTCAAAACATACAAAGCAAGAAGAGTCAGTCTTCTTGTAGTTAAGTCGGCATTGTGCCTTTTGTATTTAATTCCGATGCAATTTCTGTTTTTCATCGTCAATAAGAAGGTCAGAGGGATACAGTAAACCTGAAGTGATGCATCGGAATCCAAAACTAGTGTCACAAGAATGGTTCAAAACATAGACAGTAGGAAGAGTCAGTATTCTTGTACTTAAGTCGGCATTGTGCCTTTTATATTTAATTCCGATGCAATTTCTGTGTTTCATCGTCAATAAGAAGGTCCAAGGGATACAGTAAACCTGAAGTGAAGCATCAGAATCGATATCAAGTGTCACAGGAATGGTTCAAAACATAGACACGGAAGAGTCAGTCTTCTTGTACTTAAGTCAGCATTGTGCCTTTTCTATTTAATTCCGATGCTATTTCTTTGTTTCGTCGTCAATAAGAAGGTCCAAGGGATACAGTAAACCTGAAGTGAAGCATCGGAATCTATAACTAGAGTCACAGGAATGGTTCAAAACATGACAGTAGAAAGAGTCAGTCTTCCTGTACTTAAGTCGGCATTGTGCCTTTTTTATTTTATTCCGATGCAATTTCTGTGTTTCTTCGTCATTAAGAAGGTCAGAGGGATACAGTAAACCTAAAGTGAAGCATCGGAATCTATAACCAGTGTCACAGGAATGGTTCAAAACATACACAGCAAGACAAGTCAGTCTTGTTCTACTTAAGTTGGCATTGTGCCTTTTGTATTTAATTCCGATGCAATTTCAGTGTTTCATCGTCAATAAGAAGGTCCAAGGGATACAGTAAACCTGAAGTGATGCATCGGAATCCAAAACTAGTGTCACAAGAATGGTTCAAAACATAGACAGTGGGAAGAGTCAGTCTTCTTGTACTTAAGTCGGCATTGTGCCTTTTGTATTTAATTCCGATGCAATTTCTGTGTTTCATTGTCAATAACAAGGTCCAGGGGATACAGTAAACCTCAAGAGAAGCATCGTAATCTATAACTAGCGTCACAGAAACGGTTCAAAACATAGACAGTAAGAAGAGTCAGTCTTCTTGTACTTAAGTCTGCATTGTGCCTTTTGTATTTAATTCCGAAGCAATTTCTGTGTATCTTCGTCAATATGAAGGTCCAAGGGATACAGTAAACTTATAGTGAAACATCGGAATCTAAAACTGGTCTCACAGGAAATGTTCAAATCATAGTCAGTAAGAAGAGTCAGTCTTCTTATACTTAAGTCGGCATTGTGCTTTTTGTATTTAATGCCGATGCACTTTCTGTGTCTCATCATCAATACGAAGGTCCAAGGGATACAGTAAACATTTAGTGAAGCATCGGAATCTAGAACTTGTCTCACAGGAAATGTTTACAACATAGTCAGTAAGAAGAGTCAGTCTTCTTGTACTTAAGGCGGCACTGTGCAGTTTGTATTTAATTCCGATGCAATTTCTGTGTTTCATCGTCAACAACAAGGTCACAGGGATACAGTAAACCTGAAGTGAAGCATCGGAATCTATAACTAGTGTCACAGGAATGGTTAATACATAGACAGTAGGAAGAGTCAGTCTTCTTGTACTTAAGTCGGCATTGTGCCTTTTGTATTTAATCCCGATTCAATTTCTGTGTTTCGTCGTCAATAAGAAGGTCCAAGGGATACAGTAAACCTGAAGTGGAGCATCGGAATCTATAACTAGTGACACAGGAATGGTTAAAACATAGACAGTAAGAAGAGTCAGTCTTCTTGTACTTAAGTCGGCATTGTGCCATTTGTATTTAATTCCGATGCTATTTCTGTGTTTCATCGTCGATAAGAAGGTCCAAAGGATACAGTAAACCTGAAGTGACGCATCGGAATCTATAACTAGTGTCAATGGAATTGCTCAAAAGATAGACAGTAGGAAGAGTCAGTCTTCTTGTACTTAAGTCAGCATTGTACTTTTTTGTATTGAATTCCGATGCAAATTCTGTGATTCATCGTCAATAAGAAGGTCCAAAGGATACAGTAAGGCTGAAGTGAAGCTTCGGAATCTATAACTAGTGTCACAGGAAAGGTTCATAACATGGGCAGTAAGAAGTGTCAGTCTTCTTGAACATGAGTCGGCATTGTGCCTTTTGTATTTCATTACGATGCAATTACTGTGTTTCATCGTCAATAAGAAGGTCAGAGGGATACAGTAAACCTGAAGTTAAGCATCGGAATCTATAACTAGTGTCACAGGAATGGTTCAAAACATACACAGCAAGAAGAGTCAGTCTTCTTGTACTTAAGTCGGCATTGTGCCTTTTGTATTTAATTCCGATGCAATTTCTGTGTTTCATCGTCAACAAGAAGGTCCAAGGGATACAGTAAACATATAGTGTTGCATCGGAATCTAAAACTGGTCTCACAGGAAATGTTCAAATCATAGTCAGTAAGAAGAGTCAGTCTTCTTGTACTTATGTCGGCATTGTGCCTTTTCTAGTTAATTCCGATGCAATTTCTGTGTTTCGTCGTCAATAAGATGGTCCAAGGGATACAGTAAACCTGAAGTGAAGCATTGGAATCTAAAACCGGTCTCACAGGAAAGGTTCAAAACATAGAGAGTAAGAAGAGCCAGTCATCTTGTATTTGAGTCAACATTGTGCCTTTTGTATTTAATTCCGATGCAATTTCTTTGTTTCGTCGTCAATAAGAAGGTCCAAGGGATACAGTAAACCTGAAGTGAAGCATCGGAAACTATATCAAGTGTCACAGGAATGGTTCTAAACATCGACACGGAAGAGTCAGTCTTCTTGTACTGATGTCGGCATTGTGCCTTTTCTATTTAATTCCGATGCTATTTCTTTGTTTCGTCGTCAATAAGAAGGTCCAAGGGATACAGTAAACCTGAAGTGAAGCATCGGAATCTATATCAAGTGTCACAGGAATGGTTCTAATCATAGACACGGAAGAGTCAGTCTTCTTGTACTGATGTCGGCATTGCGCCTTTTCTATTTAATTCCGAAGCTATTTCTTTGTTTCGTCGTCAATAAGAAGGTCAGAAGGATACAGTAAACCTGAAGTGACGCATCGGAATCCAAAACTAGTGTCACAAGAATGGTTCAAAACATAGACAGTGGGAAGAGTCAGTCTTCTTGTACTTAAGTCGGCATTGTGCCTTTTGTATTTAATTCCGATGCAATTTCTGTGTTTCATCGTCAATAACAAGGTCGAAGGGATACAGTAAACCTCAAGAGAAGCATCGTAATCTATAACTAGTGTCAATGGAATTGCTCAAAACATAGACAGTAGGAAGAGTCAGTCTTCTTGTACTTAAGTCGGCATTGTACTTTTTTGTATTGAATTCCGATGCAAATTCTGTGATTCATCGTCAATAAGAAGGTCCAAAGGATACAGTAAGCCTGAAGTGAAGCTTCGAAATCTATAACTAGTGTCACAGGAAAGGTTCAAAACATAGTCTGTAAGAAGAGTCAGTCTTCTTGAACATGAGTCGGCATTGTGCCTTTTGTATTTAATTCCGATGCAATTACTGTGTTTAATCGTCAATAACAAGGTCCAAGTGATACAGTATACCTGAAGTGAAGCATCGGAATCTATAACTAATGTCACAGAAATGGTTCAAATCATAGAGAGTAAGAAGTGTCAATCTTCTTGTACTTAAGTCTGCATTGTGCCTTATGTATTTAATTCCGATGCAATTTCTGTGTTTCTTCGTCAATAAGAAGGTCCAAGGTAGACAGTAAACATATAGTGAAACATCGGAATCTAAAACTGGTCTCACAAGAAATGTTCAAATCATAGTCAGTAAGAAGAGTCAGTCTTCTGATACTTAAGTCGGCATTGTGAATTTTGTATATAATTCCGATGCACTTTCTGTGTTTCATCATCAATAAGAAGGTCCAAGGGATACAGTAAACATATAGTGAAGCATCGGAATCTAAAACTGGTGTCACAGGTAATGTTTACAACATAGTCAGTAAGAAGAATCAGTCATCTTGTACTTAAGTCGGCACTGTGCCGTTTGTATTTAATTCCGATACAATTTCTGTGTTTCATCGTCAGTAAGAATGTCAGAGGGTTACAGTGAACCTGAAGTGAAGCATCGGAATCTATAACTAGTGTCACAGGAATGGTTCAAAACATAGACAGTAGGAAGAGTCAATCTTTTTGTACTTAAGTCGGCATTGTGCTTTTTCTATTTAATTCCGATGCAATTTCTGTGTTTCATCGTCAATAAGAATGTCAGAGGGATACAGTAAACCTGAAGTGAAGCATCGGAATCTATAACTAGTGTCACAGGAATTTTTCAAAACATACAAAGCAAGAAGAGTCAGTCTTCTTGTAGTTAAGTCGGCATTGTGCCTTTTGTATTTAATTCCGATGCTATTTCTGTGTTTCGTCGTCAATAAGGAGGTCAAAGGGATACAGTTATCCTGAAGTGAAGCATCGGCATCTAAAACCGGTCTCACAGAAAAGGTTCAAAGCATAGAGAGTAAGAAGAGCCAGTCATCATGTATTTGAGTCGGCATTGTACCTTTTGTATTTAATTCCGATGCAATTTCTGTTTTTCATCGTCAATAAGAAGGTCAGAGGGATACAGTAAACCTGAAGTGATGCATCGGAATCCAAAACTAGTGTCACAAGAATGGTTCAAAACATACACAACAAGAAGAGTCAGTCATCTTGTACTTAAGTCGGCATTGTGCCTTTTGTATTTAATTCCGATGCAAATTCTGTGTTTCATCGTCAATAACAAGGTCCAAGGGATACAGTAAACCTGAAGTGAAGCTTCGGAATCTATAACTAGTGTCACAGGAATGGTTCAAAGCATAGACAGTAATAAGAGTCAGTCTTCTTGTACTTAAGTCGGCATTGTGCGTTTTGTACTTAATTCCGATGCAATTTCTGTGTTTCATCGTCAATAAGAGTGTCAGAGGGATACAGTTCACCTGAAGTGAGGCATCGGAATCTATGACTAGTGTCACAGGAATGGTTCAAAACATAGACATTTGAAAGAGTCAGTCTTCTTGCACTGAAGTCGGCATTGTGCCTTTTGTATTTAATTCCGATGCAATTTCTGTGTTTCATCGTCAATAAGAGTGTCAGAGGGATACAGTAAACCTGAAGTGAAGCATCGGAATCTATAACTAGTGTCACGGGAATGGTTCAAAACATAGACACGGACGAGTCAGTCTTCTTGTACTGAAGTCGGCATTGTGCCTCTTCTATTTAATTCCGATGCAATTTCTGTGTTTCGTCGTCAATAAGATGGTCCAAGGGATACAGTAAACCTGAAGTGAAGCATCGGAATCTATAACTAGTGTCACAGGAATGGTTCAAAACATACACAGCAGGAACAGTCAGTCTTCTTGTACTTAAGTCGGCATTGTGCCTTTTGTATTTAATTCCGATGCAATTTCTGTGTTTCATCGTCAATAACAAGGTCCAAGGGATACAGTAAACCTGAAGTGAAGCATCGGAATCTATAACTAGTGTCACTGGAATGGTTCAAAACATAGACAGTAAGAGGACTCAGTCTTCTTGTACTTAAGTCGGCATTGTGCCTTTTGTATTTAATTCCGATACAATTTCTGTGTTTCATCGTCAATAAGAAGGTCCAAGGGATACAGTAAACATATAGTGAGGCATCGGAATCTATGACTAGTGTCACAGGAATGGTTCAAAACATAGACATTTGAAAGAGTCAGTCTTCTTGTACTGAAGTCGGCATTGTGCCTTTTGTATTTAATTCCGATGCAATTTCTGTGTTTCATCGGCAATAAGAGTGTCAGAGGGATACAGTAAACCTGAAGTGAAGCATCGGAATCTATAACTAGTGTCACGGGAATGGTTCAAAACATAGACACGGACGAGTCAGTCTTCTTGTACTGAAGTCGGCATTGTGCCTCTTCTATTTAATTCCGATGCAATTTCTGTGTTTCGTCGTCAATAATATGGTCCAAGGGATACAGTAAACCTGAAGTGAAGCATCGGAATCTATAACTAGTGTCACAGGAATGGTTCAAAACATACACAGCAGGAACAGTCAGTCTTGTTGTACTTAAGTCGGCATTGTGCCTTTTGTATTTAATTCCGATGCAATTTCTGTGTTTCATCGTCAATAACAAGGTCCAAGGGATACAGTAAACCTGAAGTGAAGCATCGGAATCAATAACTAGTGTCACTGGAATGGTTCAAACCATAGACAGTAAGAGGAGTCAGTCTTCTTGTACTTATATCGGCATTGTGCCTTTTCTAGTTAATTCCGATGCAATTTCCGTGTTTCATCGTCAATAAGAAGGTCATAAGGATACAGTAAACCTGAAGTGAAGCATCGGAATCTATAACTAGTGTCACAGAAATGGTTCTAAACATAGACACGGAAGAGTCAGTCTTCATGTACTGATGTCGGCATTATGCCTTATCTATTTAATTCCGATGCTATTTCTTTGTTTCGTCGTCAATAAAAAGGTCCAAGGGATACAGTAAACCTGAAGTGAAGCATCGGAATCTATATCAAGTGTCACAGGAATGGTGCTAAACATAGACACGGAAGAGTCAGTCTTCTTGTACTGATGTCGGCATTGTGCCTTTTCTATTTAATTCCGATGCTATTTCTTTGTTTCGTCGTCAATACGAAGGTCAGAGGGATACAGTAAACCTGAAGTGAAGCATCGGAATCTATAACTAGTGACACAGGAATGGATCAAAACATACACAGCAAGAAGTGTCAGTCTTGTTGTACTTAAGTCGGCATTGTGCCTTTTGTATTTAATTCCGATGCAATTTCTGTGTTTCATCGTCAATAAGAAGGTCCAAGGGATACAGTAAACCTGAAGTGTTGCATCGGAATCCATAACTAGTGTCACAGGAATGGGTCAAAACATAGACAGTAGGAAGAGTCAGTCTTCTTGTACTTAAGTCGGCATTGTGCCTTTTGTATTTAATTCCGATGCAATTTCTGTGTTTCATCGTCAATAACAAGGTCCAAAAGATACAGTAAACCTGAAGTGAAGCATCGGAATCTATAACTAGTGTCACAGAAATGGTTCAAATCATAGACAGTTAGAAGTGTCAATCTTCTTGTACTTAAGTCTGCATTGTGCCTTTTGTATTTAATTCCGACGCAATTTATGTGTTTCTTCGTCAATAAGAAGGTCCAACGTATACAGTAAACATATAGTGAAGCATCGGAATCTAGAACTGGTCTCACAGGTAATGTTTACAACATAGTCAGTAAGAAGAATCAGTCATCTTGTACTTAAGTCGGCACTGTGCCGTTTGTATTTAATTCCGATGCAATTTCTGTGTTTCATCGTCAGTAAGAATGTCAGAGGGTTACAGTGAACCTGAAGTGAAGCATCGGAATCTATAACTAGTGTCACAGGAATGGTTCAAAACATAGACAGTAGGAAGAGTCAATCTTTTTGTACTGAAGTCGGCATTGTGCTTTTTCTATTTAATTCCGATGCAATTTCTGTGTTTCATCGTCAATAAGAATGTCAGAGGGATACAGTAAACCTGAAGTGAAGCATCGGAATGTATAACTAGTGTCACAGGAATGGTTCAAAACATACACAGCAAGAAGAGTCAGTCTTCTTGTAGTTATGTCGGCATTGTGCCTTTTGTATTTAATTCCGATGCAATTTCTGTGTTTCGTCGTCAATAAGGAGGTCCAAGGGATACATTTATCATGAAGTGAAGCATCGGCATCTAAAACCGGTCTCACAGGAAAGGTTCAAAGCATAGAGAGTAAGAAGAGCCAGTCATCTTGTAGTTGAGTCGGCATTGTACCTTTTGTATTTAATTCCGATGCAATTTCTGTGTTTCATCGTCAATAAGAAGGTCAGAGGGATACAGTAAACCTGAAGTGAAACATCTGAATCTATAACTAGCGTCACAGGAATGGTTAATACATAGACAGTAGGAAGAGTCAGTCTTCTTGTACTTAAGTCGGCATTGTGCCTTTTGTATTTAATCCCGATTCAATTTCTGTGTTTCGTCGTCAATAAGAAATGTTCAAGGGATACAGTAAACCTGAAGTGAAGCATCGGAATCTGTAACTAGTGTCAATGGAATTGCTCAAATCATAGACAGTAAGAAGAGTCAGTCTTCTTGTACATAAGCCGGCATTGTACCTTTTGTATTTAATTCCGATGCAATTTCTGTGTTTCATCGTCAAAAAGAAGGTCCAAGGGATACAGTAAGCATATAGTGTTGCATCGGAATCTAAAACTGGTCTCACAGGAAATGTTCAAATCGTAGTCAGTAAGAAGAGTCAGTCTTCTTGTACTTATGTCGGTATTGTGCCTTTTCTAGTTAATTCCGATGCAATTTCTGTGTTTCATCGTCAATAAGATGGTCCAAGGGATACAGTAAACCTGAAGTGAAGCATCGGAATCTAAAACTGGTCTCACAGGAAAGGTTCAAAACATAGAGAGTAAGAAGAGCCAGTCATCTTGTATTTGAGTCAACATTGTGCCTTTTGTATTTAATTCCGATGCAATTTCCGTGTTTCATCGTCAATAAGAAGGTCATAAGGATACAGTAAACCTGAAGTGAAGCATCGGATTCTATAACAACTGTAACAGAAATGGTTCTAAACATAGACACGGAAAGTCAGTCTTCTTGTACTGATGTCGGCATTGTGCCTTTTCTATTTAATTCCGATGCTATTTCTTTGTTTCGTCGTCAATAAGAAGGTCCAAGGGATACAGTAAACCTGAAGTGAAGCATCGGAATCTATATCAAGTGTCACAGGAATGCTTCTAAACATAGACACGGAAGAGTCAGTCTTCTTGTACTGATGTCGGCATTGTGCCTTTTCTATTTAATTCCGAAGCTATTTCTTTGTTTCGTCGTCAATAAGAAGGTCAGAGGGATACAGTTAACCTGAAGTGATGCATCGGAATCCAAAACTAGTGTCACAAGAATGGTTCAAAACATAGACAGTAGGAAGAGTCAGTCTTCTTGTACTTAAGTCGGCATTGTGCCTTTTGTATTTAATTCCGATGCAATTTCTGTGTTTCATCGTCAATAACAAGGTCCAAGGGATACAGTAAACCTCAAGAGAAGCATCGTAATCTATAACTAGCGTCACAGAAATGGTTCAAAACATAGACAGTAAGAAGAGTCAGTCTTCTTGTACTTAAGTCTGCATTGTGCCTTTTGTATTTAATTCCGATGCAATTTCTGTGTATCTTCGTCAATATGAAGGTCCAATGGAAACAGTAAACATATAGTGAAAGATCGGAATCTAAAACTGGTCTCACAGGAAATGTTCAAATCATAGTCAGTAACAAGAGACAGTCTTCTTATACTTAAGTCGGCATTGTGCCTTTTGTATTTAATTCCGATGCACTTTCTGTGTCTCATCATCAATACGAAGGTCAAAGGGATACAGTAAACATTTAGTGAAGCATCAGAATCTAGAACTTGTCTCACAGGAAATGTTTACAACATAGTCAGTAAGAAGAGTCAGTCTTCTTGTACTTAAGTCGGCATTGTGACTTTTGTATTTAATTCCGATGCAAATTCTGTGATTCATCGTCAATAAGAAGGTCCAAAGGATACAGTAAGCCTGAAGTGAAGCTTCGGAATCTATAACTAGTGTCACAGGAAAGGTTCAAAACATAGGCAGTAAGAAGAGTCAGTCTTCTTGAACATGAGTCGGCATTGTGCCTTTTGTATTTAATTCCGATGCAATTACTGTGTTTCATCGTCAATAAGAAGGTCAGAGGGATACAGTAAACCTGAAGTTAAGCATCGGAATCTATAACTAGTGTCACAGGAATGGTTCAAAACATACACAACAAGAAGAGTCAGTCCTCTTGTACTTAAGTCGGCATTGTGCCTTTTGTATTTAATTCCGATGCAGTTTCTGTGTTTCATCGTCAATAACAAGGTCCAAGGGATACAGTAAACCTGAAGTGAAGCATCGGAATCTATAACTAGAGTCACAGAAATGGTTCAAATCATAGACAGTAAGAAGTGTCAATCTTCTTGTACTTAAGTCTGCATTGTGCCTTTTGTATTTAATTCCGATGCAATTTCTGTGTTTCTTCGTCAATAAGAAGGTCCAAGGTATACAAGAAACATATAGTGAAACATCGAAATCTAAAACTGGTCTCACAGGAAATGTTCAAATCATAGTCAGTAAGAAGAGTCAGTCTTGTTATACTTAAGTCGGCATTGTGAATTTTGTATATAATTCCGATGCACTTTCTGTATTTCATCATCAACAAGAAGGTCCAAGGGATACAGTAAACATATAGTAAAGCATCGGAATCTAAAACTGGTCTCACAGGTAATGTTTACAACATAGTCAGTAAGAAGAATCAGTCATCTTGTACTTAAGTCGGCACTGTGCCGTTTGTATTTAATTCCGATATAATTTCTGTGTTTCATCGTCAGTAAGAATGTCAGAGGGTTACAGTGAACCTGAAGTGAAGCATCGGAATCTATAACAAGTGTCACAGGAATGGTTCAAAACATAGACAGTAGGAAGAGTCAATCTTTTTGTACTTAAGTCGGCATTGTGCTTTTTCTATTTAATTCCGATGCAATTTCTGTGTTTCATCGTCAATAAGAATGTCAGAGGGATACAGTAAACCTGAAGTGAAGCGTCGGAATCTATAACTAGTGTCACAGGAATTTTTCAAAACATACACAGCAAGAAGAGTCAGTCTTCTTGTAGTTAAGTCGGGATTGTGCCTTTTGTATTTAATTCCGATGCAATTTCTGTGTTTCGTCGTCAATAAGGAGGTCCAAAGGATACAGTAAACCTGAAGTGAAGCATCGGAATCTATTACTAGTGTCACGGGAATGGTTCAAACATAGACACGGACGAGTCAGTCTTCTTGTACTTAAGTCGGCATTGTGCCTCTTCTATTTCATTCCGATGCAATTTCTGTGTTTTGTCGTCAATAAGATGGTCCATAGGATACAGTAATCCTGAAGTGAAGCATCGGAATCTATAACTAGAGTCACAGGAATGGTTCAAAACATAGACAGTAGGAAGAGTCAGTCTTCTTGTACTTAAGTCGGCATTGTGCCTTTTGTATTTAATTCCGATGCAATTTCTGTGTTTCATCGTCAATAAGAGTGTCAGAGGGATACAGTAAACCTGAAGTGAAGCATCGGAATCTATAACTAGTGTCACAGGAATGGTTCAAAGCATAGACAGTAATAAGAGTCAGTCTTCTTGTACTTAAGTCGGCATTGTGCCTCTTGTATTTATTTCCAATGCAATTTCTGTGTTTCATCGTCAATAAGAGTGTCAGAGGGATACAGTTCACCTGAAGTGAGGCATCGGAATCTATGGCTAGTGTCACAGGTATGGTTAAAACATAGACATTTGAAATAGTCAGTCTTCTTGTACTTAAGTCGGCATTGTGCCTTTTGTATTTAATTCCGATGCAATTTCTGTGTTTCATCGTCAATAAGAGTGTCAGAGGGATACAGTAAACCTGAAGTGAAGCATCGGAATCTATAACTAGTGTCACGGGAATGGTTAAAAACATAGACACGGACGAGTCAGTCTTTTTGTACTGAAGTCGGCATTGTGCCTCTTCTATTTAATTCCGATGCAATTTCTGTGTTTCGTCGTCAATAAGATGGTCCAAGGGATACAGAAAACCTGAAGTGAAGCATCGGAATCTATAACTAGTGTCACAGGAATGGTTCAAAACATACACAGCAGGAACAGACAGTCTTCTTGTACTTAAGTCGGCATTGTGCCTTTTGTATTTAATTCCGATGCAATTTCTGTGTTTCATCGTCAATAACAAGGTCCAAGGGATACAGTAAACCTGAAGTGAAGCATCGGAATCTATAACTAGTGTCACAGGAATGGTTCAAATCATAGACAGTAAGAGGAGTCAGTCTTCTTGTACTTAAGTCGGCATTGTGCCTTTTGTATTTAATTCCGATACAATTTCTGTGTTTCATCGTCAATAAGAAGGTCCAAGGGATACAGTAAACATATAGTGAAGCATCGGAATCTAAAACTGGTGTCACAGGAAATGTTCAAATCATTGTCAGTAAGAAGAGACAGTCTTCTTATACTTAAATCGGCTTTGTGCCTTTTGTATTTAATTCCGATGCAATATCTGTGTTTCATCGTCAAAAAGAAGGTCCAAGGGATACAGTAAACATATAGTGATGCACCGGAATCTAAAACTAGTCTCACGGGAAATGTTCAAATCATAATCAGTAAGAAGAGTCAGTCTTCTTGTACTTATGTCGGCATTGTGCCTTTTCTAGTTAATTCCGATGCAATTTCTGTGTTTCTTCGTCAATACGATGGTCCAAGGGATACAGTAAACCTGAAGTGAAGCATCGGAATCTAAAACTGGTCTCACAGGAAAGGTTCAAAACATAGAGAGTAAGAAGGGCCAGTCATCTTGTATTTGAGTCAACATTGTGCCTTTTGTATTTTATTCCGATGCAATTTCCGTGTTTCATCGTCAATAAGAAGGTCATAAGGATACAGTAAACCTGAAATGAAGCATCGGATTCTATAACTACTGTCACAGAAATGGTTCTAAACATAGACACGGAAAGTCAGTCTTCTTGTACTGATGTCGGCATTGTGCCATTTCTATTTAATTCCGATGCTATTTCTTTGTTTCGTCGTCAATAAGAAGGTCCAAGGGATACAGTAAACCTGAAGTGAGGCATCGGAATCTATATCAAGTGTCACAGGAATGCTTCTAAACATAGACACGGAAGAGTCAGTCTTCTTGTACTGATGTCGGCATTGTGCCTTTTCTATTTAATTCCGAAGCTATTTCTTTGTTTCGTCGTCAATAAGAAGGTCAGAGGGATACAGTTAACCTGAAGTGATGCATCGGAATCCAAAACTAGTGTCACAAGAATGGTTCAAAACATAGACAGTAGGAAGAGTCAGTCTTCTTGTACTTAAGTCGGCATTGTGCCTTTTGTATTTAATTCCGATGCAATTTCTGTGTTTCATCGTCAATTACAAGGTCCAAGGGATACAGTAAACCTCAAGAGAAGCATCGTAATCTATAACTAGCGTCACAGAAATGGTTCAAAACATAGACAGTAAGAAGAGTCAGTCTTCTTGTACTTAAGTCTGCATTGTGCCTTTTGTATTTAATTCCGATGCAATTTCTGTGTATCTTCGTCAATATGAAGGTCCAAGGGATACAGTAAACATATAGTGAAAGATCGGAATCTAAAACTGGTCTCACAGGAAATGTTCAAATCATAGTCAGTAAGAAGAGACAGTCTTCTTATACTTAAGTCGGCATTGTGCCTTTTGTATTTAATTCCGATGCACTTTCTGTGTCTCATCATCAATACGAAGGTCAAAGGGATACAGTAAACATTTAGTGAAGCATCGGAATCTAGAACTTGTCTCACAGGAAATGTTTACAACATAGTCAGTAAGAACAATCAGTCTTCTTGTACTTAAGGCGGCACTGTGCCGTTTGTATTTAATTCCGATGCAATTTCTGTGTTTCATCGTCAACAACAAGGTCATAAGGATACAGTAAACCTGAAGTGAAGCATCGGAATCTATAACTAGTGTCACAGGAATGGTTAATACATACACAGTAGGAAGAGTCAGTCATCTTGTACTTAAGTCGGCATTATGCCTTTTGTATTTCATTCCGATGCAATTTCTGTGTTTCGTCGTCAATAAGATGGTCCATAGGATACAGTAAACCTGAAGTGAAGCATCGGAATCTATAACTAGAGTCACAGGAATGGTTCAAAACATACACAACAAGAAGGGTCAGTCTTCTTGTACTTAAGTCGGCATTGAGCCTTTTGTATTTAATTCTGATGCAGTTTCTGTGTTTCATCGTCAATAACAAGGTCCAAGGGATACAGTAAACCTGAAGTGAAGCATCGGAATCTATAACTAGAGTCACAGAAATGGTTCAAATCATAGACAGTAAGAAGTGTTAATCTTCTTGTACTTAAGTCTGCATTGTGCCTTTTGTATTTAATTCCGATGCAATTTCTGTGTTTCATCGTCAATAAGAGTGTCAGAGGGATACAGTAAACCTGAAGTGAAGCATCGGAATCTATAACTAGTGTCACAGGAATGGTTCAAAGCATAGACAGTAATAAGAGTCAGTCTTCTTGAACATGAGTCGGCATTGTGCCTTTTGTATTTAATTCCGATGCAATTACTGTGTTTCATCGTCATTAAGAAGGTCAGAGGGATACAGTAAACCTGAAGTTAAGCATCGGAATCTATAACTAGTGTCACAATATGGTTCAAAACATACACAACAAGAAGGGTCAGTCTTCTTGTACTTAAGTCGGCATTGAGCCTTTTGTATTTAATTCCGATGCAGTTTCTGTGTTTCATCGTCAATAACAAGGTCCAAGGGATACAGTTAACCTGAAGTGAAGCATCGGAATCTATAACTAGAGTCACAGAAATGGTTCAAATCATAGACAGTAAGAAGTGTTAATCTTCTTGTACTTAAGTCTGCATTGTGCCTTTTGTATTTAATTCCGATGCAATTTCTGTGTTTCATCGTCAATAAGAGTGTCAGAGGGATACAGTAAACCTGAAGCGAAGCATCGGAATCTATAACTAGTGTCACAGGAATGGTTCAAAGCATAGACAGTAATAAGAGTCAGTCTTCTTGTACTTAAGTCGGCATTGTGCCTCTTGTATTTATTTCCAATGCAATTTCTGTGTTTCATCGTCAATAAGAGTGTCAGAGGGATACAGTTCACCTGAAGTGAGGCATCGGAATCTATGACTAGTGTCACAGGTATGGTTAAAACATAGACATTTGAAAGAGTCAGTCTTCTTGTACTTAAGTCGGCATTGTGCATTTTGTATTTAATTCCGATGCAATTTCTGTGTTTCATCGTCAATAAGAGTGTCAGAGGGATACAGTAAACCTGAAGTGAAGCATCGGAATCTATAACTAGTGTCACGGGAATGGTTCAAAACATAGACACGGACGAGTCAGTCTTCTTGTACTGAAGTCGGCATTGTGCCTCTTCTATTTAATTCCGATGCAATTTCTGTGTTTCGTCGTCAATAAGATGGTCCAAGGGATACAGAAAACCTGAAGTGAAGCATCGGAATCTATAACTAGTGTCACAGGAATGGTTCAAAACATACACAGCAGGAACAGACAGTCTTCTTGTACTTAAGTCGGCATTGTGCCATTTGTATTTAATTCCGATGCAATTTCTGTGTTTCATCGTCAATAACAAGGTCCAAGGGATACAGTAAACCTGAAGTGAAGCATCGGAATCTATAACTAGTGTCACAGGAATGGTTCAAATCATAGACAGTAAGAGGAGTCAGTCTTCTTGTACTTAAGTCGGCATTGTGCCTTTTGTATTTAATTCCGATACAATTTCTGTGTTTCATCGTCAATAAGAAGGTCCAAGGGATACAGTAAACATATAGTGAAGCATCGGAATCTAAAACTGGTGTCACAGGAAATGTTCAAATCATTGTCAGTAAGAAGAGACAGTCTTCTTATACTTAAATCGGCTTTGTGCCTTTTGTATTTAATTCCGATGCAATATCTGTGTTTCATCGTCAAAAAGAAGATCCAAGGGATACAGTAAACATATAGTGATGCATCGGAATCTAAAACTAGTCTCACGGGAAATTTTCAAATCATAATCAGTAAGAAGAGTCAGTCTTCTTGTACCTATGTCGTCATTGTGCCTTTTCTAGTTAATTCCGATGCAATTTCTGTGTTTCTTCGTCAATAAGATGGTCCAAGGGATACAGTAAACCTGAAGTGAAGCATCGGAATCTATAACTAGTGTCACAGGAATGGTTCAAAGCATAGACAGTAATAAGAGTCAGTCTTCTTGTACTTAAGTCGGCATTGTGCCTCTTGTATTTATTTCCAATGCAATTTCTGTGTTTCATCGTCAATAAGAGTGTCAGAGGGATACAGTTCACCTGAAGTGAGGCATCGGAATCTATGACTAGTGTCACAGGTATGGTTAAAACATAGACATTTGAAAGAGTCAGTCTTCTTGTACTTAAGTCGGCATTGTGCCTTTTGTATTTAATTCCGATGCAATTTCTGTGTTTCATCGTCAATAAGAGTGTCAGAGGGATACAGTAAACCTGAAGTGAAGCATCGGAATCTATAACTAGTGTCACGGGAATGGTTCAAAACATAGACACGGACGAGTCAGTCTTCTTGTACTGAAGTCGGCATTGTGCCTCTTCTATTTAATTCCGATGCAATTTCTGTGTTTCGTCGTCAATAAGATGGTCCAAGCGATACAGAAAACCTGAAGTGAAGCATCGGAATCTATAACTAGTGTCACAGGAATGGTTCAAAACATACACAGCAGGAACAGACAGTCTTCTTGTACTTAAGTCGGCATTGTTCCTTTTGTATTTAATTCCGAAGCAATGTCCGTGTTTCATCGTCAATAAGAAGGTCATAAGGATACAGTAAACCTGAAGTGAAGCATTGGAATCTATAACTAGTGTCACAGAAATGTTTCTAAACATAGACACGGAAGAGTCAGTCTTCTTGTACTGATGTCGGCATTATGCCTTTTCTATTTAATTCCGATGCTATTTCTTTGTTTCATCGTCAATAAGAGTGTCAGAGGGATACATTAAACCTGAAGTGAAGCATCGGAATCTATAACTAGAGTCACAGGAATGGTTCTAAACATAGACAGTAGGAAGAGTCAGTCTTCTTGTACTTAAGTCGGCATTGTGCCTTTTGTATTTAATTCCGATGCAATTTCTGTGTTTCATCGTCAATAACAAGGTCCAAGGGATACAGTAAACCTGAAGTGAAGCATCGGAATCTATAACTAGAGTCACAGGAATGGTTCAAATCATAGACAGTAATAAGTGTCAATCTTCTTGTACTTAAGTCTGCATTGTGCCTTTTGTATTTAATACCGATGCAATTTATGTGTTTCTTCGTCAATAAGAAGGTCCAAGGTATACAGTAAACATATAGTGAAACATCGGAATCTAAAACTGGTCTCACAGGAAATGTTCAAATCAAAGTCAGTAAGAAGAGTCAGTCTTCTTATACTTAAGTCGGCATTGTGAATTTTGTATATAATTCCGATGCACTTTCTGTGTTTCATCATCAATAAGAAGGTCCAAGGGATACAGTAAACATATAGTGAAGCATCGGAATCTAAAACTGGTCTCACAGGCAATGTTTACAACATAGTAAGAAGAATCAGTCATCTTGTACTTAAGTCGGCACTGTGCCGTTTGTATTTAATTCCGATGCAGTTTCTGTGTTTCATCGTCAGTAAGAATGTCAGAGGGTTACAGTGAACCTGAAGTGAAGCATCGGAATCTGTAACTAGTGTCACAGGAATGGTTCAAAACATAGACAGTAGGAAGAGTCAATCTTTTTGTACTTAAGTCGGCATTGTGCTTTTTCTATTTAATTCCGATGCAATTTCTGTGTTTCATCGTCAATAAGAATGTCAGAGGGATACAGTAAACATCAAGTGAAGCATCGGAATCTATAACTAGTGTCACAGGAATGGTTCAAAACATACACAGCAAGAGGAGTCAGTCTTCTTGTACTTAAGTCGGCATTGTGCGTTTTTATTTAATCCCGATTTAATTTCTGTGTTTCGTCGTCAATAAGAAATGTTCAAGGGATACAGTAAATCTGAAGTGAAGCATCGGAATCTGTAACTAGTGTCAATGGAATTGCTCAAATCATAGACAGTAAGAAGAGTCAGTCTTCTTGTACATAAGCCGGCATTGTACCTTTTGTATTTAATTCCGATGCAAATTCTGTGTTTCATCGTCAATAAGAAGGTCCAAAGGATACAGTAAACCTGAAGTGAAGCTTCGGAATCTATAACTAGTGTCACAGGAATGGTTCAAAGCATAGACAGTAATAAGAGTTAGTCTTCTTGTACTTAAGTCGGCATTGTGCGTTTTGTACTTAATTCCGATGCAATTTCTGTGTTTCATCGTCAATAAGAGTGTCAGAGGGATACAGTAAACCTGACGTGAAGCATCGGAATCTATAACTAGTGTCACAGGAATGGTTCAAAACATACACAGCAAGAAGAGTCAGTCTTCTTGTACTTAAGTCGGCATTGTGCCTTTGTATTTCATTCCGATGCAATTTCTGTGTTTCATCGTCAATAAGAGTGTCAGAGGGATACAGTAAACCTGAAGTGAAGCATCGGAATCTATAACTAGTGTCACAGGAATGGTTCAAAATATAGACAGTAGGAAGAGTCAGTCTTTGTACTTAAGTCGGCATTGTGCCTTTTGTATTTAATTCCGATGCAATTTCTGTGCTTCATCGTCAATAAGAGTGTCAGAGGGATACAGTAAACCTGAAGTGATGCATTGGAGTCTATAACTAGTGTCACAGGAACGGTTCAAAACATAGGCATTTGGAAGAGTCAGTCTTCTTGTACTTAAGTCGGCATTGTGCCTGTTGTATTTAATTCCGATGCAATTTCTGTGTTTCATCGTCAATAAGAGTGTCAGAGGGATACAGTAAACCTGAAGTGAAGCATCGGAATCTATAACTAGTGTCACGGGAATGGTTAAAAACATAGACACGGACGAGTCAGTCTTCTTGTACTCAAGTCGGCATTGTGCCTCTTCTATTTCATTCCGATGCAATTTCTGTGTTTCATCGTCAACAACAAGGTCCAAGGGATACAGTAAACCTGAAGTGAAGCATCGGAATCTATAACTAGTGTCACAGAAATGGTTCAAATCATAGACAGTAAGAAGTGTCAATCTTCTTGTACTTAAGTCTGCATTGTGCCTTTTGTATTTAATTCCGATGCAATTTCTGTGTTTCTTCGTCAATAAGAAGTTCCAAGGTATACAGCAAACATATAGTGAAACATCGGAATCTAAAACTGGTCTCACAGAAATGTTCAAATCATAGTCAGTAAGAAGAGTCAGTCTTGTTATACTTAAGTCGGCATTGTGAATTTTGTATATAATTCCGATGCACTTTCTGTGTTTCATCATCAATAAGAAGGTCCAAGGGATACAGTAATCATATAGTGAAGCATCGGAATCTAAAACTGGTCTCACAGGTAATGTTTACAACATAGTCAGTAAGAAGAATCAGTCTTCTTGTACTTAAGTAGGCACTGTGCCGTTTGTATTTAATTCCGATGCAATTTCTGTGTTTCATCGTCAGTAAGAATGTCAGAGGGTTACAGTGAACCTGAAGTGAAGCATCGGAATCTATAACTAGTGTCACAGGAATGGTTCAAAACATACACAGCAAGAAGAGTCAGTCTTCTTGTAGTTAAGTCGGCATTGTGCCTTTTGTATTAATTTCCGATGCAATTTCTGTGTTTCGTCGTCAATAAGGAGGTCCAAGGGATACAGTTATCCTGAAGTGAAGCATCGGCATCTAAAACCGGTCTCACAGGAAAGGTTCAAAGCATAGAGAGTAAGAAGAGCCAGTTATCTTGTATTTAAGTCGGCATTGTACCTTTTGTATTTAATTCCGATGCAATTTCTGTGTTTCATCGTCAATAAGAAGGTCAGAGGGATACAGTAAACCTGAAGTGAAACATCTGAATCTATAACTAGCGTCACAGGAATGGTTAATACATAGACAGTAGGAAGAGTCAGTCTTCTTGTACTTAAGTCGGCATTGTGACTTTTGTATTTAATCTCGATTCAATTTCTGTGTTTCGTCGTCAATAAGAAATGTTCAAGGGATCCATTAA
Organism: Schistocerca americana; assembly: GCF_021461395.2. Lineage (NCBI taxonomy): Eukaryota > Metazoa > Arthropoda > Insecta > Orthoptera > Acrididae > Schistocerca > Schistocerca americana. The sequence goes on along the minus strand of NC_060121.1, from coordinate 10,304,180 downwards.
ACCTGAAGTGAAGCATCGGAATCTGTAACTAGTGTCAATGGAATTGCTCAAATCATAAACAGTAAGAAGAGTCAGTCTTCTTGTACTTAAGTCGGCATTGTGCGTTTGGTACTTAATTCCGATGCAATTTATGTGTTTCATCGTCAATAAGAGTGTCAGAGGGATACAGTAAACCTGAAGTGAAGCATCGGAATCTATAACTAGTGTCACAGGAATGGTTCAAAACATACACAGCAGGAAGAGTCAGTCTTCTTGTACTTAAGTCGGCATTGTGCCTTTTGTATTTCATTCCGATGCAATTTCTGTGTTTCATCGTCAATAAGAGTGTCAGAGGGATACAGTAAACCTGAAGTGAAGCATCGGAATCTATAACTAGTGTCACAGGAATGGTTCAAAATATAGACAGTAGGAAGAGTCAGTCTTTTGTACTTAAGTCGGCATTGTGCCTTTTGTATTTAATTCCGATGCAATTTCTATGCTTCATCGTCAATAAGAGTGTCAGAGGGATACAGTAAACCTGAAGTGAAGCATCGGAATCTATAACTAGTGTCACAGGAATGGTTCAAAACATAGGCATTTGGAAGAGTCAGTCTTCTTGTACTTAAGTCGGCATTGTGCCTTTTGTATTTAATTCCGATGCAATTTCTGTGTTTCATCGTCAATAAGAGTGTCAGAGGGATACAGTAAACCTGAAGTGAAGCATCGGAATCTATAACTAGTGTCACAGGAATGGTTCAAAGCATAGACAGTAATAAGAGTCAGTCTTCTTGTACTTAAGTCGGCATTGTGCCTCTTGTATTTATTTCCAATGCAATTTCTGTGTTTCATCGTCAATAAGAGTGTCAGAGGGATACAGTACACCTGAAGTGAAGCATCGGAACCTATGACTAGTGTCACAGGAATGGTTCAAAACATAGATATTTGAAAGAGTCAGTCTTCTTGTACTTAAGTCGGCATTGTGCCTTTTGTATTTGATTCCGATGCAATTTCTGTGTTTCATCGTCAATAAGAGTGTCAGAGGGATACAGTAAACCTGAAGTGAAGCAACTAGTGTCACGGGAATGGTTCAAAACATAGACACGGACGAGTCAGTCCTCTTGTACTGAAGTCGGCATTGTGCCTCTTCTATTTAATTCCGATGCAATTTCTGTGTTTCGTCGTCAATAAGATGGTCCAAGGGATACAGTAAACCTGAAGTGAAGCATCGGAATCTATAACTAGTGTCACAGGAATGGTTCAAAACATACACAGCAGGAACAGTCAGTCTCCTTGTACTCAAGTCGGGATTGTGACTTTTGTATTTAATTCCGATGCAATTTCTGTGTTTCATCGTCAATAAGAAGGTCCTAGGGATACAGTAAACCTGATGTGATGCATCGGAATTTATAACTAGTGTCACAGGAATGGTTCAAAACATAGACAGTAGGAAGAGTCAGTCTTCTTGTACTTAAGTCGGCACTGTGCCGTTTGTATTTAATTCCGATGCAATTTCTGTGTTTCATCGTCAATAAGAATGTCAGAGATATACAGTAAACCTTAATTGAAGCATCGGAATCTATAAATAGTGTCACAGAAATGGATCAAAACATAGACAGTAGAAAGAGTCAGTCTTCTTGTACTGAAGTCGGCATTGTGCCTCTTCTATTCAATTCCGATGCAATTTCTGTGTTTCGTCGTCAATAAGATGGTCCAAGGGATACAGTAAACCTGAAGTGAAGCATCGGAATCTATAACTAGTGTCACAGGAATGGTTCAAAACATAGACAGTCGGAAGACTCAGTCTCCTTGTACTTAAGTCGGCATTGTGCCTTTTGTATTTAATTCCGATGCAAATTCTGTGTTTCATCGTCAATAAGAAGGTCCAAGGGATACAGTAAACATATAGTGAAGCATCGGAATCTAAAACTGGTCTCACAGGAAATGTTCAAATCATACTCAGTAAGAAGAGTCAGTCTTCTTATACTTAAGTTGGCAATGTGCCTTTTCTACTTAATTCCGATGCAATTTCTGTGTTTCGTCGTCAATAAGAAGGTCCACGGGTTGCAGTAAACCTGAAGTGAAGCATCGGAATCTAAAACCGGTCTCACAGGAAAGGTTCAAAACATAGAGAGTAAGAAGAGCCAGTCATCATGTATATGAGTCGGCATTGTGCCTTTTGTATTTAATTCCGATGCAATTTCTGTGTTTCATCGTCAATAACAAGGTCCAAGGGGTACAGTAAACCTGAAGTGAAGCATCGGTATCTATAACAAGTGTCACAGGAATGGTTCAAAACATAGATAGTAAGAAGAGTCAGTCTTCTTGTACTTAAGTCGGCGTTGTGCCTTTTGTATTTAATTCCGATGCAATTTCTGTGTTTCATCGTCAATAAGAAGGTCCAAGGGATACAGTAAACATATAGTGAATCTTCGGAATCTAAAACTGTTCTCACAGGAGATGTTCAAATCATAGTCAGTAAGAAGAGTCAGTCTTCTTATACTTAAGTCGGCTTTGTGCCTTTTGTATTTAATTCCGATGCAATTTCTGTGTTTCATCCACATTAAGAAGGTCCAAGGGATACTGTAAACATATAGTGAAGCATCGGAATCTAAAAGTGGTCTCACATTAAATGTTCACAACATAGTTAGTAAGAAGAGTCAGTCTTCTTGTACTTAAGTCGGCACTGTGCCGTTTGTATTTAATTCCGATGCAATGTCTGTGTTTCATCGTTAATAAGAATGTCAGAGGGATACAGTAAAACCTGAAGTGAAACATCGGAATCTATAACTAGTGTCACAGGAATGGTTCAAAACATAGACAGTAAGAAGAGTCAGTCCTCTTGTACTTAAGTCGGCATTGTGCCTTTTGTATTTAAATCCAATGCAATTTCTGTGTTTCATCGTCAATAAGAGTGTCAGAGGGATACAGTAAACATTAAGTGAAGCATCGGAATCTATAACTAGTGTCACGGGAATAGTTCAAATCATAGACACGGACGAGTCAGTCTTCTTGTACTTAAGTCGGCATTGTGCCACTTCTATTTATTTCCGATGCAACTTCTGTGTTTCGTCGTCAATAAGATGATCCAAGGGATACAGTAAACCTGAAGTGAAGCATCGGAATCTATAACTAGAGTCACAGGAATGGTTCAAAACGTAGACAGTAGGAAGAGTCAGTCTTCTTGTACTTAAGTCGGCATTGTGCCTTTTGTATTTAATTCCGATGCAATTTCTGTGTTTCATCGTCAATACGAGTGTCAGAGGGATACAGTAAACCTGAAGTGAAGCATCGGAATCTATAACTAGTGTCACAGGAATGGTTCAAAGCATAGACAGTAATAAGAGTCAGTCTTCTTGTACTTAAGTCGGCATTGTGCCTTTTGTATTTAATTCCGATGCAATTTCTGTGTTTCATCGTCAATAACAAGGTCCAAGGGATACAGTAAACCTGAAGTGAAGCATCGGAATCTATAACTAGTGTCACAGGAATGGCTCAAAACATAGACAGTAAGAAGAGTCAGTCTCCTTGTAGTTAAGTCGGCATTGTGCCTTTTGTATTTAATTCCGATACAATTTCTGTGTTCCATCGTCAACAAAAAGGTCCCAGGGATACAGTAAACATATAGTGAAGCATCGGAATCTAAAACTGGTCTCACAGGAAATGTTCACAACATAGTCAGTAAGAAGAGTCAGTCTTCTTGTACTTAAGTCAGCACTGTGCCGTTTGTATTTAATTCCGATGCAATTTCTGTGTTTCATCGTCAATAAGAGTGCCAGAGGGATACAGTAAACCTGAAGTGAAGCATCGGAATCAATAACTAGTGTCACAGAAATGGTTCAAAACATAGTCAGTAGGAACAGTCAGTCTTCTTCTACTTAAGTCGGCATTGTGCCTTTTCTATTTAATTCCGATGCAATTTCTGTGTTTCGTCTTCAATAAGAAGGTCCAAGGGATACAGTAAACCTGAAGTGAAGCATCGGAATCTATATCTAGTGTCACAGGAAAGGTTCAAAACATAGACAGTTAGAAGAGTCAGTCTTCTTGTACATGAGTCGGCATTGTGCCTTTTGTATTTAATTCCGATGCAATTTCTGTGTTTAATCGTAAACAAGAAGGTCCAAGGGATACAGTAAACATATAGTGAAGCATCGGAATCTAAATATGGTCTCACAGGAAATGTTCAAATCATAGTCAGTAAGAAGAGTCAGTCTTCTTGTACTTATGTCGGCATTGTGCCTTTTGTATTTAACTCTGATGCTATTTCTGTGTTTCATCGTCGATCAGAAGGTCCAAGGTATACAGTAAACCTGAAGTGAAGCATCGGAATCTATAACTAGCGTCACAGGAATTGCTCACAACATAGACAGTAACAAGAGTCAGTCTTCTTGTACTTAAGTAGTCATTGTGCCTTTTGTATTTAATTCCGATGCAAATTCTGTGCTCCATCGTCAATAAGATGGTCCAAAGGATACAGTAAACCTGAAGGGAATCTTCGGAATCGATAACTAGTGTCACATTAATTGTTCAAAAATTAGACAGTAAGAAGAGTCAGTCTTCTTGTACTTAAGTCGGCATTGTGCCTTTTGTGTTTAATTCCGACGCAATTTCTGTGTTTCATCGTCAATAAGAGTGTCAGAGGGATACAGTAAACCTGAAGTGAAGCATCGGAAACTATAACTAGTATCACAGGAATGGTTCAAAACATAGGCAGTTGGAAGAGTCAGTCTTCTTCTACTTAAGTCGGCATTGTGCCTTTTCTATTTAATTCCGATGCAATTTCTGTGTTTCGTCTTCAATAAGAAGGTCCAAGGGATACAGTAAACCTAAAGTGAAGCATCGGAATCTATATCTAGTGTCACAGGAAAGGTTCAAAACATAGACAGTAAGAAGAGACAGTCTTCTTGTACATGAGTCGGCATTGTGCCTTTTGTATTTAATTCCGATGCAATTACTGTGTTTCATCGTCAATAAGAAGGTCAAAGGGATACAGTAAACCTGAAGTGAAGCATCGGAATCTATAACTAGTTTCACAGGAATGGTTCAAAACATACACAGCAAACAGAATCAGTCGTCTTGTACTTAAGTCGGCATTGTGCCTTTTGTATTTAATTCCGATGCGATTTCTGTGTTTCATCGTCAACAAGATGGTCAAAGGGGTACAGTAAACATATAGTGAAGCGTCGGAATGTAAAACTGGTCTCACAGGAAATGTTCAAATCATAGTCAGTAAGAAGAGTCAGTCTTCTTGTACTTATGTCGGCATTGTGCCTTTTCTATTTAATTCCGATGCAATTTCTGTGTTTCGTCGTCAATAAGAAGGTCAGAGGGGTACAGTAAACCTGAAGTGAAGCATCGGAATCTAAAACCCGTCTGACAGGAAAAGTTCAAAACATAGAGAGTAAGAAGGGCCAGTCATTTTGTATTTGAGTCGGCATTGTGCCTTTTGTATTTAATTCCGATGCAATCTCTGTGTTTCATCGTCAACAAGAAGGTCAGAGGGATACAGTAAACCTTTAGTGAAGCATCGGAATCTATAACTAGTGCCACAGGAATGGTTAAAACATAGACAGTAGGAAGGGTCAGTCTTCTTGTACTTAAGTCGGAATTGTGCCTTTTGTATTTAATCCTGATTCAATTTCTGTGTTTCGTCGTCAATAAGATGGTCCAAGGGATACAGCAAACCGGAAGTGAAGCATCGGAATCTATAACTAGTGTCACAGGAATGGTTCAAAACTTAGACAGTAAGAAGAGTCAGTCGTCTTGTACTTAATCCGGCTTTGTGCCTTTTGTATTTAATTCCGATGATATTTCTGTGTTTCATCGTCGATAAGAAGGTCCAAGGGATACAGTAAACCTGAAGTGAAGCATCGGAATCTACAACTAGTGTCACAGGAATTGCTCAAAACATAGGCAGTAAGAAGAGTCAGTCTTCTTGTACTTAAGTCGACATTGTGCCTTTTGTGTATAATTCCGATGCAAATTCTTTGTTTCATCGTCAATAAGAAGGTCCAAAGGATACAGTAAACCTGAAGTGAAGCTTCGGAATCTATAACTAGTGTCACAGGAATGGTTCAAATCATAGACAGTAAGAAGAGTCAGTCTTCTTGTACTTAAGTCGGCTTTGTGCCTTTTGTATTTAAATCCGATGCAATTTCTTGGTTTCATCGTCAGTAAGAGTGTCAGAGGGATACAGTAAACCTGAAGTGAAGCATCTTAAACTATAACTAGTGTCACAGGAATGGTTCAAAACATAGAATGTTGGAAGAGTCAGTCTTCTTGTACTTAAGTCAGCATTGTGCCTTTCCTCTTTAATTCCGTTGCAATTTCTGTGCTTCGTCGTCAATAAGAAGGTCCAAGGGATACAGTAAACCTGAAGTGAAGCATCGGAATCGAAAACCGGTCTCACAGGAAAGTTTCAAAACATAGAGAGTAAAAAGAGCCAGTAATTTTGTATTTGAGTCGGCATTGTGCCTTTTGTATTTAATTCCGATGCAATTTCTGTATTTTATCGTCAATAAGAAGGTCAGAGGGATACAGTAAACGTGAAGTGAAGCATCGGAATCTATTACTAGTGTCACAGGAATGGTTCAAAACATAGACAGTAAGAAGAGTCAGTCTTCTTGTACTAAAGTCGGCATTGTGCCTTTTGTATTTAATTCCGATGCAATTTCTGTTTTTCATCGTCAATAAGAAGGTGCAACTGATACAGTAAACCTGAAGTGAAGCTTCGGAATCCATGACTAGTGTCACAGAATGGTTCAAAACATAGACAGTAAGCAGAGTCAGCCTTCTTGTACTTAAACCGGCATTGTGATTTTTGTATTTAATTCCGATGTAATTTCTGTGTTTCATAGTCAATAAGAGTGGCAGAGGGATACAGTAAACCTGAAGTGAAGCATCGGAATCTATAACTAGTGTCACACAATAGGTTCAAAACATAGACAGAAAGAAGAGTCAGTCTTCTTGTACTTAAGTCGGCATTTTGCCTTTTGTATTTATTTCCGATGCCATTTCTGTGTTTCATCGTCAATAAGAAGGATAGAGGGATACAGTAAACGTGAAGTGAAGCATCGGAATCTATAACTAGTGTCACAGGAATGGTTCAATACATAGACAGTAAGAAGAGTCAGTCTTCTTGTACTTAAGTCGGCATTGTGCCTTTAGTATTTCATTCCGATGCAATTTCTGTGTTTAATCGTCAATAAAGGTGTCAGAGGGATACAGTAAACCTGAAGTGAAGCATCGAAATCTATAACTAGTGTCACATTAATGGTTCAAAACATAGACAGTTGGAAGAGTCAGTCTTCTTGTACTTGAGTCAGCATTGTGCCTTTTCTATTTAATTCCGATGCAATTTCTGTGTTTCGTCGTCAATAAGAAGGTCCAAGGGATACAGTAAACCTGAAGTGGAGCATCGGAAACAACATATAGTGTCACAGGAATGGTTGAAAACATAAACACGGAAGAGTCAGTCTTCTTGTACTTATGTCGGCATTGTGCCTTTTGTATTTAATTCCGATACAATTTCTGTTTTGCATCGTCAACAAAAAGGTCCCAGGGATACAGTAAACATATAGTGAAGCATCGGAATCTAAAACTGGTCTCACAGGAAATGTTCACAACATAGTCAGTAAGAAGAGTCAGTCTTCTTGTACTTAAGTCAGCACTGTGCCGTTTGTATTTAATTCCGATGCAATTTCTGTGTTTCATCGTCAATAAGAGTGCCAGAGGGATACAGTAAACCTGAAGTGAAGCATCGGAATCTATAACTAGTGTCACAGAAATGGTTCAAAACATAGTCAGTAGGAACAGTCAGTCTTCTTCTACTTAAGTCGGCATTGTGCCTTTTCTATTTAATTCCGATGCTATTTCTGTGTTTCGTCTTCAATAAGAAGGTCCAAGGGATACAGTAAACCTGAAGTGAAGCATCGGAATCTATATCTAGTGTCACAGGAAAGGTTCAAAACATAGACAGTTAGAAGAGTCAGTCTTCTTGTACATGAGTCGGCATTGTGCCTTTTGTATTTAATTCCGATGCAATTTCTGTGTTTAATCGTAAACAAGAAGGTCCAAGGGATACAGTAAACATATAGTGAAGCATCGGAATCTAAATATGGTCTCACAGGAAATGTTCAAATCATAGTCAGTAAGAAGAGTCAGTCTTCTTGTACTTATGTCGGCATTGTGCCTTTTGTATTTAACTCTGATGCTATTTCTGTGTTTCATCGTCGATCAGAAGGTCCAAGGTATACAGTAAACCTGAAGTGAAGCATCGGAATCTATAACTAGCGTCACAGGAATTGCTCACAACATAGACAGTAACAAGAGTCAGTCTTCTTGTACTTAAGTAGTCATTGTGCCTTTTGTATTTAATTCCGATGCAAATTCTGTGCTCCATCGTCAATAAGATGGTCCAAAGGATACAGTAAACCTGAAGGGAATCTTCGGAATCCATAACTAGTGTCACATTAATTGTTCAAAAATTAGACAGTAAGAAGAGTCAGTCTTCTTGTACTTAAGTCGGCATTGTGCCTTTTGTATTTAATTCCGATGCAATTTCTGTGTTTCATCGTCAATAAGAGTGTCAGAGGGATACAGTAAACCTGAAGTGAAGCATCGGAAACTATAACTAGTATCACAGGAATGGTTCAAAACATAGGCAGTTGGAAGAGTCAGTCTTCTTCTACTTAAGTCGGCATTGTGCCTTTTCTATTTAATTCCGATGCAATTTCTGTGTTTCGTCTTCAATAAGAAGGTCCAAGGGATACAGTAAACCTGAAGTGAAGCATCGGAATCTATATCTAGTGTCACAGGAAAGGTTCAAAACATAGACAGTAAGAAGAGACAGTCTTCTTGTACATGAGTCGGCATTGTGCCTTTTGTATTTAATTCCGATGCAATTACTGTGTTTCATCGTCAATAAGAAAATCAAAGGGATACAGTAAACCTGAAGTGAAGCATCGGAATCTATAACTAGTTTCACAGGAATGGTTCAAAACATACACAGCAAACAGAATCAGTCGTCTTGTACTTAAGTCGGCATTGTGCCTTTTGTATTTAATTCCGATGCGATTTCTGTGTTTCATCGTCAATAACATGGTCAAGGTGTACAGTAAACATATAGTGAAGCGTCGGAATGTGAAACTGGTCTCACAGGAAATGTTCAAATCATAGTCAGTAAGAAGAGTCAGTCTTCTTGTACTTATGTCGGCATTGTGCCTTTTCTATTTAATTCCGATGCAATTTCTGTGTTTCGTCGTCAATAAGAAGGTCAGAGGGCTACAGTAAACCTGAAGTGAAGCATCGGAATCTAAAACCCGTCTCACAGGAAAAGTTCAAAACATAGAGAGTAAGAAGAGCCAGTCATTTTGTATTTGAGTCGGCATTGTGCCTTTTGTATTTAATTCCGATGCAATCTCTGTGTTTCATCGTCAACAAGAAGGTCAGAGGGATACAGTAAACCTTTAGTGAAGCATCGGAATCTATAACTAGTGCCACAGGAATGGTTAAAACATAGACAGTAGGAAGGGTCAGTCTTCTTGTACTTAAGTCGGAATTGTGCCTTTTGTATTTAATCCTGATTCAATTTCTGTGTTTCGTCGTCAATAAGATGGTCCAAGGGATACAGCAAACCGGAAGTGAAGCATCGGAATCTATAACTAGTGTCACAGGAATGGTTCAAAACATAGACAGTAAGAAGAGTCAGTCGTCTTGTACTTAATTCGGCTTTGTGCCTTTTGTATTTAATTCCGATGACATTTCTGTGTTTCATCGTCGTTAAGAAGGTCCAAGGGATACAGTAAACCTGAAGTGAAGCATCGGAATCTACAACTAGTGTCACAGAAATTGCTCAAAACATAGGCAGTAAGAAGAGTCAGTCTTCTTGTACTTAAGTCGACATTGTGCCTTTTGTGTATAATTCCGATGCAAATTCTTTGTTTCATCGTCAATAAGAAGGTCCATAGGATACAGTAAACCTGAAGTGAAGCTTCGGAATCTATAACTAGTGTCACAGGAATGGTTCAAAACATAGACAGTAAGAAGAGTCAGTCTTCTTGTACTTAAGTCGGCTTTGTGCCTTTTGTATTTAAATCCGATGCAATTTCTGGGTTTCATCGTCAGTAAGAGTGTCAGAGGGATACAGTACACCTGAGGTGAAGCATCTTAAACTATAACTAGTGTCACAGGAATGGTTCAAAACATAGAATGTTGGAAGAGTCAGTCTTCTTGTACTTAAGTCAGCATTGTGCCTTTCCTCTTTAATTCCGTTGCAATTTCTGTGTTTCGTCGTCAATAAGAAGGTCCAAGGGATACAGTAAACCTGAAGTGAAGCATCGGAATCGAAAACCGGTCTCACAGGAAAGTTTCAAAACATAGAGAGTAAAAAGAGCCAGTAATTTTGTATTTGAGTCGGCATTGTGCCTTTTGTATTTAATTCCGATGCAATTTCTGTATTTTATCATCAATAAGAAGGTCAGAGGGATACAGTAGACGTGAAGTGAAGCATCGGAATCTATTACTAGTGTCACAGGAATGGTTCAAAACATAGACAGTAAGAAGAGTCAGTCTTCTTGTACTTAAGTCGGCATTGTGCCGTTTGTATTTAATTCCGATGCAATTACTGTTTTTCATCGTCCATAAGAAGGTCCAAGGGATACAGTAAACATATAGTGAAGCATCGGAATCTAAAACTGGTCTCACAGGAAATGTTCAAATCATAGTCAGTAAGAAGAGTCAGTCTTCTTGTACTTAAGTCGGCATTTTGCCTTTTGTATTTATTTCCGATGCAATTTCTGTGTTTCATCGTCAATAAGAAGGTCAGAGGGATACAGTAAACGTGAAGTGAAGCATCGGAATCTATAACTAGTGTCACAGGAATGGTTCAAAACATAGACAGTAAGAAGAGTCAGTCTTCTTGTACTAAAGTCGGCATTGTGCCTTTTGTATTTAATTCCGATGCAATTTCTGTTTTTCATCGTCAATAAGAAGGTCCAACTGATACAGTAAACCTGAAGTGAAGCTTCGGAATCCATGACTAGTGTCACAGAATGGTTCAAAACATAGACAGTAAGCAGAGTCAGCCTTCTTGTACTTAAACCGGCATTGTGATTTTTGTATTTCATTCCGATGTAATTTCTGTGTTTCATAGTCAATAAGAGTGGCAGAGGGATACAGTAAACCTGAAGTGAAGCATCGGAATCTATAACTAGTGTCACACAATAGGTTCAAAACATAGACAGAAAGAAGAGTCAGTCTTCTTGTACTTAAGTCGGCATTTTGCCTTTTGTATTTATTTCCGATGCCATTTCTGTGTTTCATCGTCAATAAGAAGGATAGAGGGATACAGTAAACGTGAAGTGAAGCATCGGAATCTATAACTAGTGTCACAGGAATGGTTCAATACATAGACAGTAAGAAGAGTCAGTCTTCTTGTACTTAAGTCGGCATTGTGCCTTTAGTATTTCATTCCGATGCAATTTCTGTGTTTCATCGTCAATAATGGTGTCAGAGGGATACAGTAAACCTGAAGTGAAGCATCGAAATCTATAACTAGTGTCACATTAATGGTTCAAAACATAGACAGTTGGAAGAGTCAGTCTTCTTGTATTTGAGTCGGCATTGTGCCTTTTGTATTTAATTCCGATGCAATTTCTGTGTTTCATCGTCAATAAGAATGTCAGAGGGATACCGTAAACGTGAAGTGAAGCATCGGAATCTATAACTAGTGTCACAGGAATGGTTAAAACATAGAGAGTATGAAGAGTCAGTCTTCTTGTACTTAAGTCGGCATTGTGCCTTTTCTATTTAATTCCGATGCAATTTCTGTGTTTCGTCGTCAATAAGAAAGTCCAAGGGATACAGTAAACCTGAAGTGGAGCATCGGAAACAACATATAGTGTCACAGGAATGGTTGAAAACATAAACACGGAAGAGTCAGTCTTCTTGTACTTATGTCGGCATTGTGCATTTTGTATTTAATTCAGATGCAATTTCTGTGTTTCATCGTCAATAACAAGGTCCAAGGGATACAGTAAACCTGAAGTGAAGCATCGGAATCTATAACTAGTGTCACAGGAATGGTTAAAACATAGACAGTAGGAAGAGTCAGTCTTCTTGTACTTAAGTCGGCATAGTGCCGTTTGTATTTAATTCCGATGCAATTTCTGTGTTTCATCGTCAATAAGAAGGTCAGAGGGATACAGTAAACGTGAAGTGCAGCATCGTAATTTATAACTAGTGTCACAGGAATGGTTCAAAACATAGACAGTAGAAAGAGTCAGTCTTCTTGTACTTAAGTCGGCATTGTGCCTTTTCTATTTAATTCCGATGCAATTTCAGTGTTTCGTAGTCAATAAGAAGGTCAGAGGGATACAGTAAACCTGAAGTGAAGCATCGGAATCTATAACTAGTTTCACAGGAATGGTTCAAAACATACAGAGCAAGAAGAGTCAGTCTTCTTGTACTTAGGTCGGCATTGTGCATTTTGTATTTAATTCCGATGCAATTTCTGTGTTTCATCGTCAATACGAAGGTCCAAGGGATTCAGTAAACCTAAAGTGATGCATCGTAATCTATAACTAGTGTCACAGGAATGGCTCAGAACACAGACAGTAAGAAGAGTCAGTCTTCTTGTACTTAAGTCGGCCTTGTGCCTTTTGTATTTAAATCCGATGCAAATTCTGTGTTTCATCGTCAATAAGAAGGGCCAAGGGATACAGTAAACATATAGTGAAGCATCGGAATCTAAAACTGGTCTCACAGGAAATGTTTAAATCATAGTCAGTAAGAAGTCAGTCTTCTTATACTTAAGTCGGCATTGTGCCTTTTCTACTTAATTCCAATGCAATTTCTGTGTTTCGTCGTCAATAAGAAGGTCCACGGGATACAGTAAACCTGAAGTGAAGCATCGGAATCTAAAACCGGTCTCACAGGAAAGATTCAAACATAGAGAGTGAGAAGAGCCAGTCATCATGTATTTGAGTCGGCATTATGCCTTTTGTATTTAATTCGGATGCAATTTCTGTGTTTCATCGTCAATAACAAGGTCCAAGGGATACAGTAAACGTGAAGTGAAGCATCGGAATCTATAACTAGTGTCACAGGAATGGTTCAAAGCATAGACAGTAAGAAGAGTCAGTCTTCTTGTACTTAAGTCGGCATTGTACCTTTTGTATTTAATTCCGATGCAATTTCTGTTTTTCATAGTCAATAAGAAGGTCCAAGGGATACAGTAAACATATAGTGAAGCATCGGAATCTAAAACTGGTCTCACAGGAAAAGTTCAAATCATAGTCTGTAAGAAGAGTCAGTCCTCTTGTACTTAAGTCGGCATTTTGCCTTTTGTATTTATTTCCGATGCAATTTCTGTGTTTCATCGTCAATAAGAAGGTCACAGGGATACAGTAAACGTGAAGTGAAGCATCGGAATCTATAACTAGTGTCACAGGAATGGTTCAAAACATAGACAGTAAGAAGAGTCAGTCTTCTTGTACTTAAGTCGGCATTGTGCCTTTTGTATTAAATTCCGATGCAATTTCTGTTTTTCATCGTCAATAAGAAGGTCCAACTGATACAGTAAACCTGAAGTGAAGCTTCGGAATCCATGACTAGTGTCACAGAATGGTTCAAAACATAGACAGTAAGAAGAGTCAGTCTTCTTGTACTTAAATCGGCATTGTGATTTTTGTATTTAATTCCGATGTAATTTCTGTGTTTCATAGTCAATAAGAGTGGCAGAGGGATACAGTAAACCTGAAGTGAAGCATCGGAATCTATAACTAGTGTCACAGGAATGGTTCAAAACATACACAACAAGAAGAGTCAGTCATCTTGTACTTAAGTCGGCATTGTGCCTTTTGGATTTAATTCCGATGCAATTTCTGTGTTTCATCGTCAATAACGAGGTCCAAGGGATACAGTAAACCTGAAGTAAAGCATCGGAATCTATAACTAGTGTCACAGGAATGGTTCAAATCATAGACAGTACGATGAGTCAGTCTTCTTGTACTTAAGTCGGCATTGTGCCTTATATATTTAATTCCGATGCAATTTCTGTGTTTCATCGTCAATAAGAACGTCCAAGGGATACAGTAAACATATAGTGAAGCATCGGAATCTAAAACTGGTCTCACAGGAAATGTTCAAATCATAGTCATTAAGAAGAGTCAGTCATCTTGTACTTATGTCTGCATTGTGCCTTTTCTATTTAATTCCGATGCAATTTCTGTGTTTCGTCGTCAATAACAAGGTCCAAGGGATACAGTAAACCGAAAGTGAAGCATCGGAATCTGAAACCCGTCTCACAGGAAAAGTTCAAAGCATAGAGAGTAAGAAGAGCCAGTCATCTTGTATTTGAGTCGGCATTGAGCCTTTTCTATTTAATTCCGATGCAATTTCTGTGTTTCGTCGTCAATAAGAAGGTCCAAGGGATACAGTAAACCTGAAGTGAAGCATCGGAATCTAAAACCGGTCTCACAGGAGAGTTTCAAAACATAGAGAGTAAGAAGAGCCAGTCATCTTGTATTTGAGTCGGCATTGTGCCTTTTGTATTTAATTCCGATGCAATTTCTGTGTTTCATCGTCAATAAGAAGGTCAGAGGGATACAGTAAACGTGAAGTGAAGCATCGGAATCTATAACTAGTGTCACAGGAATGGTTAAAACATAGAGAGTATGAAGAGTCAGTCTTCTTGTACTTAAGTCGGCATTGTGCCTTTTCTATTTAATTCCGATGCAATTTCTGTATTTCGTCGTCAATAATAAGGTCCAAGGGATACAGTAAACCTGAAGTGGAGCATCGGAATCAACATATAGTGTCACAGGAATGGTTGAAAACATAAACACGGAGGAGTCAGTCTTCTTGTACTTATGTCGGCATTGTGCATTTTGTATTTAATTCAGATGCAATTTCTGTGTTTCATCGTCAATACCAAGGTCCAAGGGATACTGTAAACCTGAAGTGAAGCATCGGAATCTATAACTAGTGTCACAGGAATGGTTAAAACATAGACCGTTGGAAGAGTCAGTCTCCTTGTACTTAAGTCGGCTTAGTGCCTTTTGTATTTAATTCCGATGCAATTTCTGTGTTTCATCGTCAATAAGAAGGTCAGAGGGATACAGTAAACGTGAAGTGTAGCATCGGAATCTATAACTAGTGTCACAGGAATGGTTCAAAACATAGACAGTAGAAAGAGTCAGTCTTCTTGTACTTAAGTCGGCATTAAGCCTTTTCTATTTAATTCCGATGCAATTTCTGTGTTTCGTAGTCAATAAGAAGGTCAGAGGGATGCAGTAAACCTGAAGTGAAGCATCGTAATCTATAACTAGTGTCACAGGAATGGTTCAAAACTTAGACAGTCGGAAGAGTCAGACTTCTTGTACTTAAGTCGGCATTGTGCCCGTTGTATTTAATTCCGATGCAATTTCTGTGTTTCATCGTCAATAACAAGGTCCAAGGGATAAAGTAAACCTGAAGCGAAACATCGGAATCTATAACTAGTGTCACAGGAATGGCTCAGAACACAGACAGTAAGAAGGGTCAGTCTTCTTGTACTTAAGTCGGCATTGTGCCTTTTGTATTTAAATCCGATGCAAATTCTGTGTTTCATCGTCAATAAGAAGGGCCAAGGGATACAGTAAACATATAGTGAAGCATCGGAATCTAAAACTGGTCTCACAGGTAATGTTTAAATCATAGTCAGTAAGAAGAGTCAGTCTTCTTATACTTAAGTCGGCATTGTGCCTTTTCTACTTAATTCCAATGCAATTTCTGTGTTTCGTCGTCAATAAGAAGGTCCATGGGATACAGTAAACCTGAAGTGAAGCATCGGAATCTAAGACCGGTCTCACAGGAAAGATTCAAACATAGAGAGTAAGAAGAGCCAGTCATCATGTATTTGAGTCGGCATTGTGCCTTTTGGATTTAATTCCGATGCAATTTCTGTGTTTCATCGTCAATAACAAGGTCCAAGGGATACAGTAAACCTGAAGTGAAGCATCGGAATCTATAACTAGTGTCACAGGAATGGTTCAAATCATAGACAGTACGATGAGTCAGTCTTCTTGTACTTAAGTCGGCACTGTGCCTTTTGTATTTAATTCCGATGCAATTTCTGTGTTTCATCGTCAATAAGAACGTCCAAGGGATACAGTAAACATATAGTGAAGCATCGGCATCTAAAACTGGTCTCACAGGAGATGTTCAAATCATAGTCAGTAAGAAGAGTCAGTCTTCTTGTACTTATGTCTGCATTGTGCCTTTTCTATTTAATTCCGATGCAATTTCTGTGTTTCGTCGTCAATAAGAAGGTCCAAGGGATACAGTAAACCGAAAGTGAGGCATCGGAATCTGAAACCCGTCTCACAGGAAAAGTTCAAAGCATAGAGAGTAAGAAGAGCCAGTCATCTTGTATTTGAGTCGGCATTGTGCCTTTTGTATTTAATTCCGATGCAATTTTTGTGTTTCATCGTCAATAAGAAGGTCAGAGGGATACAGTAAACCTGTAGTGAAGCATCGGAATCTATAACTACTGTCACAGGAATGGTTAAAACATAGACAGTAGGAAGGGTCAGTCTTCTTGTACTTAAGTCGGCATTGTGCCTTTTGTATTTAATTCCGATGCAATCTCTGTGTTTCATCGTCAATAAGAAGGTCCAAGGGATACAGTAAACCAGAAGTGAAGCATCGGAATCTATAACTAGTGTCACAGGAATTGCTCAAAGCATAGACAGTAAGAAGAGTCAGCCTTCTTGTACTGAAGTCGGCATTGTGCATTTTGTATTTAATTCCGATGCAAATTTTTTCTTTCATCGTCACAAAGAAGGTCCAAAGGATACAGTAAACCTGAGGTGAAGCTTCGGAATCTATAACTAGTGTCACAGGAATGGTTCAAAACATAGACAGTAAGAATAGTCAGTCTTCTTGTACTTAAGTCGGCATTGTGCCTTTTGTATTTAATTCCGATGCATTTCTGTGTTTCATCGTCAATAACAAGGTCCAAGGGGTACAGTTAACCTGAAGTGAAGCATCGGAATCTATAACAAGTGTCACAGGAATGGTTCAAAACATAGACAGTAAGAAGAGTCAGTCTTCTTGTACTTATGTCGGCATTGTGCCTTTTGTATTTAATTCCGATGCAATTTCTGTGTTTCATCGTCAATAAGAAGGTCCAAGGGATACAGTAAACGTATAGTGAATCATCGGAATCTAAAACTGGTCTCACAGGAGATGTTCAAATCATAGTCAGTAAGAAGAGTCAGTCCTCTTATACTTAAGTCGGCTTTGTGCCTTTTGTATTTAATTCCGATGCAATTTCTGTGTTTTATCCTCATTAAGAAGGTCCAAGGGATACAGTAAACATATAGTGAAGAATCGGAATCTAAAAGTGGTCTCACAGGAAATGTTCACAACATAGTCAGTAAGAAGAGTCAGTCTTCTTTTACTTAAGTCGGCACTGTGCCGTTTGTATTTAATTCCAATGCAATTTCTGTGTTTCATCGTCAATAAGAATGTCAGAGGGATAGAGTAAAACCTGAAGTGAAGCATCGGAATCTATAACTTGTGTCACAGGAATGGTTCAAAACATAGACTGTAGGAAGTGTCAGTCTTCTTGTACATAAGTCTGCATTGTGCCCTTTCTATTTAATTCCGATGCAATTTCTGTGTTTCTTCGTCAATAAGAAGGTCCAAGGGATACAGTAAACCTGAAGTGAAGCATCGGAATCTATATCTAGTGTCACAGGAAAGGTTCAAAACATAGACAGTAAGAAGAGACAGTCTTCTTGTACATGAGTCGGCATTGTGCCTTTTGTATTTAATTCCGAAGCAATTACTGTGTTTCATCGTCAATAAGAAGGTCAGAGGGATACAGTAAACCTGAAGTGAAGCTTCGGAATCTATAACTAATGTCACAGGAATGGTTCAAAACATACACAGCAAACAGAACCAGTCGTCTTGTACTTAAGTCGGCATTGTGCCTTTTGTATTTAATTCCGATGCGATTTCTGAGTTTCATTGTCAACAAGAAGGTCAAAGGGATACAGTAAACATATAGTGAAGCGTCGGAATGTAAAACTGGTCTCACAGGAAATGTTCAAATCATAGTCAGTAAGAAGAGTCAGTCTTCTTGTACTTATGTCGGCATTGTGCCTTTTCTATTTAATTCCGATGCAATTTCTGTGTTTCGTCGTCAATAAGAAGGTCCAAGGGATACAGTAAACCTGAAGTGAAGCATCGGAATCTAAAACCGGTCTCACAGGAGAGTTTCAAAACATAGAGAGTAAGAAGAGCCAGTCATCTTGTATTTGAGTCGGCATTGTGCCTTTTGTATTTAATTCCGATGCAATTTCTGTGTTTCATCGTCAATAAGAAGGTCAGAGGGATACAGTAAACGTGAAGTGAAGCATCGGAATCTATAACTAGTGTCACAGGAATGGTTAAAACATAGAGAGTATGAAGAGTCAGTCTTCTTGTACTTAAGTCGGCATTGTGCCTTTTCTATTTAATTCCGATGCAATTTCTGTATTTCGTCGTCAATAAGAAGGTCCAAGGGATTCAGTAAACCTGAAGTGGAGCATCGGAATCAACATATAGTGTCACAGGAATGGTTGAAAACATAAACACGGAAGAGTCAGTTTTCTTGTACTTATGTCGGCATTGTGCATTTTGTATTTAATTCAGATGCAATTTCTGTGTTTCATCGTCAATACCAAGGTCCAAGGGATACTGTAAACCTGAAGTGAAGCATCGGAATCTATAACTAGTGTCACAGGAATGGTTAAAACATAGACCGTTGGAAGAGTCAGTCTCCTTGTACTTAAGTCGGCATAGTGCCTTTTGTATTTAATTCCGATGCAATTTCTGTGTTTCATCGTCAATAAGAAGGTCAGAGGGATACAGTAAACGTGAAGTGTAGCATCGGAATCTATAACTAGTGTCACAGGAATGGTTCAAAACATAGACAGTAGAAAGAGTCAGTCTTCTTGTACTTAAGTCGGCATTAAGCCTTTTCTATTTAATTCCGATGCAATTTCTGTGTTTCGTATTCAATAAGAAGGTCAGAGGGATACAGTAAACCTGAAGTGAAGCATCGTAATCCATAACTAGTGTCACAGGAATGGTTCAAAACTTAGACAGTCGGAAGAGTCAGACTTCTTGTACTTAAGTCGGCATTGTGCCCGTTGTATTTAATTCCGATGCAATTTCTGTGTTTCATCGTCAATAACAAGGTCCAAGGGATAAAGTAAACCTGAAGTGAAACATCGGAATCTATAACTAGTGTCACAGGAATGGCTCAGAACACAGACAGTAAGAAGGGTCAGTCTTCTTGTACGTAAGTCGGCATTGTGCCTTTTGTATTTAAATCCGATGCAAATTCTGTGTTTCATCGTCAATAAGAAGGGCCAAGGGATACAGTAAACATATAGTGAAGCATCGGAATCTAAAACTGGTCTCACAGGTAATGTTTAAATCATAGTCAGTAAGAAGAGTAAGTCTTCTTATACTTAAGTCGGCATTGTGCCTTTTCTACTTAATTCCAATGCAATTTCTGTGTTTCGTCGTCAATAAGAAGGTCCATGGGATACAGTAAACCTGAAGTGAAGCATCGGAATCTAAGACCGGTCTCACAGGAAAGATTCAAACATAGAGAGTAAGAAGAGCCAGTCATCATGTATTTGAGTCGGCATTGTGCCTTTTGGATTTAATTCCGATGCAATTTCTGTGTTTCATCGTCAATAACAAGGTCCAAGGGATACAGTAAACCTGAAGTGAAGCATCGGAATCTATAACTAGTGTCACAGGAATGGTTCAAATCATAGACAGTACGATGAGTCAGTCTTCTTGTACTTAAGTCGGCACTGTGCCTTTTGTATTTAATTCCGATGCAATTTCTGTGTTTCGTCGTCAATAAGAAGGTCCAAGGGATACAGTAAACCGAAAGTGAAGCATCGGAATCTGAAACCCGTCTCACAGGAAAAGTTCAAAGCATAGAGAGTAAGAAGAGCCAGTCATCTTGTATTTGAGTCGGCATTGTGCCTTTTGTATTTAATTCCGATGCAATTTTTGTGTTTCATCGTCAATAAGAAGGTCAGAGGGATACAGTAAACCTGTAGTGAAGCATCGGAATCTATAACTACTGCCACAGGAATGGTTAAAACATAGACAGTAGGAAGGGTCAGTCTTCTTGTACTTAAGTCGGCATTGTGCCTTTTGTATTTAATTCCGATGCAATCTCTGTGTTTCATCGTCAATAAGAAGGTCCAAGGGATACAGTAAACCAGAAGTGAAGCATCGGAATCTATAACTAGTGTCACAGGATTTGCTCAAAGCATAGACAGTAAGAAGAGTCAGCCTTCTTGTACTTAAGTCGGCATTGTGCATTTTGTATTTAATTCCGATGCTAATTTTTTCTTTCATCGTCACAAAGAAGGTCCAAAGGATACAGTAAACCTGAGGTGAAGCTTCGGAATCTGTAACTAGTGTCACAGGAATGGTTCAAAACATAGACAGTAAGAATAGTCAGTCTTCTTGCACTTAAGTCGGCATTGTGCCTTTTGTATTTAATTCCGATGCATTTCTGTGTTTCATCGTCAATAACAAGGTCCAAGGGGTACAGCTAACCTGAAGTGAAGCATCGGAATCTATAACAAGTGTCACAGGAATGGTTCAAAACATAGACAGTAAGAAGAGTCAGTCTTCTTGTACTTATGTCGGCATTGTGCCTTTTGTATTTAATTCCGATGCAATTTCTGTGTTTCATCGTCAATAAGAAGGTCCAAGGGATACAGTAAACGTATAGTGAATCATCGGAATCTAAAACTGGTCTCACAGGAGATGTTCAAATCATAGTCAGTAAGAAGAGTCAGTCCTCTTATACTTAAGTCGGCTTTGTGCCTTTTGTATTTAATTCCGATGCAATTTCTGTGTTTTATCCTCATTAAGAAGGTCCAAGGGATACAGTAAACATATAGTGAAGAATCGGAATCTAAAAGTGGTCTCACAGGAAATGTTCACAACATAGTCAGTAAGAAGAGTCAGTCTTCTTTTACTTAAGTCGGCACTGTGCCGTTTGTATTTAATTCCAATGCAATTTCTGTGTTTCATCGTCAATAAGAATGTCAGAGGGATAGAGTAAAACCTGAAGTGAAGCATCGGAATCTATAACTTGTGTCACAGGAATGGTTCAAAACATAGACTGTAGGAAGTGTCAGTCTTCTTGTACATAAGTCTGCATTGTGCCCTTTCTATTTAATTCCGATGCAATTTCTGTGTTTCTTCGTCAATAAGAAGGTCCAAGGGATACAGTAAACCTGAAGTGAAGCATCGGAATCTATATCTAGTGTCACAGGAAAGGTTCAAAACATAGACAGTAAGAAGAGACAGTCTTCTTGTACATGAGTCGGCATTGTGCCTTTTGTATTTAATTCCGAAGCAATTACTGTGTTTCATCGTCAATAAGAAGGTCAGAGGGATACAGTAAACCTGAAGTGAAGCTTCGGAATCTATAACTAATGTCACAGGAATGGTGCAAAACATACACAGCAAACAGAACCAGTCGTCTTGTACTTAAGTCGGCATTGTGCCTTTTGTATTTAATTCCGATGCGATTTCTGAGTTTCATCGTCAACAAGAAGGTCAAAGGGATACAGTAAACATATAGTGAAGCGTCGGAATGTAAAACTGGTCTCACAGGAAATGTTCAAATCATAGTCAGTAAGAAGAGTCAGTCTTCTTGTACTTATGTCGGCATTGTGCCTTTTCTATTTAATTCCGATGCAATTTCTGTGTTTCGTCGTCAATATGAAGGTCAGAGGGCTACAGTAAACCTGAAGTGAAGCATCGGAATCTAAAACCCGTCTCACAGGAAAAGTTCAAAGCATAGAGAGTAAGAAGAGCCTGTCATTTTGTATTTGAGTCGGCATTGTGCCTTTTGTATTTAATTCCGATGCAATTTCTGTGTTTCATCGTCAACAAGAAGGTCAGAGGGATACCGTAAACCTTTAGTGAAGCATCGGAATCTATAACTAGTGCCAAAGGAATGGTTAAAACATAGACAGTAGGAAGAGTCAGTCTTCTTGTACTTAAATCGGCATTGTGATTTTTGTATTTAATTCCGACGTAATTTCTGTGTTTCATAGTCAATAAGAGTGGCAGAGGGATACAGTAAACCTGAAGTGAAGCATCGGAATCTATAACTAGTGTCACACAATAGGTTCAAAACATAGACACAAAGAAGAGTCAGTCTTCTTGTACTTATGTCGGTATTTTGCCTTTTGTATTTATTTCCGATGCAATTTCTGTGTTTCATCGTCAATACGAAGGTCAGAGGGATACAGTAAACGTGAAGTGAAGCATCGGAATCTATAACTAATGTCACAGGAATGGTTCAAAACATAGACAGTAATAAGAGTCAGTCTTCTTGTACTTAAGTCCCCATTGTGCCTTTAGTATTTAATTCCGAAGCAATTTCTGTGTTTAATAGTCAATAAAGGTGTCAGAGGGATACAGTAAACCTGAAGTGAAGCATCGGAATCTATAACTAGTGTCACAGGAATGGTTAAAACGTAGAGAGTATGAAGAGTCAGTCTTCTTGCACTTAAGTCGGCATTGTGCCTTTTCTATTTAATTCCGATGCAATTTCTGTGTTTCGTCGTCAATAAGAAGGTCCAAGGGATACAGTAAACCTGAAGTGGAGCATCGGAATCAACATATAGTGTCACAGGAATGGTTGAAAACATAAACTCGGAAGAGTCAGTCTTCTTGTACTTATGTCGGCATAGTGCCTTTTGTATTTAATTCAGATGCAATTTCTGTGTTTCATCGTCAATAACAAGGTCCAAGGGATACAGTAAACCTGAAGTGAAGCATCGGAATCTATAACTAGTGTCACAGGAATGGTTAAAACATAGACAGTAGGAAGAGTCAGTCTTCTTGTACTTAAGTCGGCATTGTGCCTTTTCTATTTAATTCCGATGCAATTTCTGTGTTTCGTAGTCAACAAGAAGGTCAGAGGGATACAGTAAACCTGAAGTGAAGCATCGGAATCTATAACTAGTTTCACAGGAATGGTTCAAAACATACAGAGCAAGAAGAGTCAGTCTTCTTGTACTTAAGTCGGCATTGTGCATTTTGTATTTAATTCCGATGCAATTTCTTTGTTTCATCGTCAATAAGAAGGTCCAAGGGATTCAGTAAACCTAAAGTGATGCATCGGAATCTATAACTAGTGTCACAGGAATGGTTCAAAGCATAGACAGTCGGAAGAGTCAGACTTCTTGTACTTAAGTCGGCATTGTGCCCGTTGTATTTAATTCCGATGCAATTTCTGTGTTTCATCGTCAATAACAAGGTCCAAGGGATACAGTAAACCTGAAGTGAAACATCGGAATCTATAACTAGTGTCACAGGAATGGCTCAGAACACAGACAGTAAGAAGAGTCAGTCTTCTTGTACTTAAGTCGGCCTTGTGCCTTTTGTATTTAAATCCGATGCAAATTCTGAGTTTCATCGTCAATAAGAAGGGCCAAGGGACACAGTAAACATATAGTGAAGGATCGGAATCTAAAACTGGTCTCACAGGAAATGTTTAAATCATAGTCAGGAAGAAGAGTCAGTCTTCTTATACTTAAGTCGGCATTGTGCCTTTTCTACTTAATTCCGATGCAAATTCTGTGTTTCGTCGTCAATAAGAAGCCCACGGGATACAGTAAACCTGAAGTGAAGCATCGGAATCTAAAACCGGTCTCACAGGAAAAATTCAAACATAGAGAGTGAGAAGAGCCAGTCATCATGTATTTGAGTCGGCATTATGCCTTTTGTATTTAATTCGGATGCAATTTCTGTGTTTCATCGTCAATAACAAGGTCCAAGGGATACAGTAAACGTGAAGTGAAGCATCGGAATCTATAACTAGTGTCACAGGAATGGTTCAAAACATAGACAGTAAGAAGAGTCAGTCTTCTTGTACTTAAGTCGGCATTGTGCCTTTTGTATTTAATTCCGATGCAATTTCTGTTTTTCATCGTCAATACGAAGGTCCAAGGGATACAGTAAACATATCGTGAAGCATCGGAATCTAAAACTGGTCTCACAGGAAATGTTCAAATCATAGTCTGTAAGAAGAGTCAGTCCTCTTGTACTTAAGTCGGCATTTTGCCTTTTGTATTTATTTCCGATGCAATTTCTGTGTTTCATCGTCAATAAGAAGGTCACAGGGATACAGTAAACGTGAAGTGAAGCATCGGAATCTATAACTAGTGTCACAGGAATGGTTCAAAACATAGACAGTAAGAAGAGTCAGTCTTCTTGTACTTAAGTCGGCATTGTGCGTTTTGTATTTAATTCCGATGAAATTTCGGTTTTTCATCGTCAATAAGAAGGTCCAACTGATACAGTAAACCTGAAGTGAAGCTTCGGAATCCATGACTAGTGTCACAGAATGGTTCAAAACATAGATAGTAAGAAGAGTCAGTCTTCTTGTACTTAAATCGGCATTGTGATTTTTGTATTTAATTCCGATGTAATTTCTGTGTTTCATAGTCAATAAGAGTGGCAGAGGGATACAGTAAACCTGAAGTGAAGCATCGGAATCTATAACTAGTGTCACAGGAATGGTTCAAAACATACACAACAAGAAGAGTCAGTCATCTTGTACTTAAGTCGGCATTGTGCCCTTTGGATTTAATTCCGATGCAATTTCTGTGTTTCATCGTCAATAACAAGGTCCAAGGGATACAGTAAACCTGAAGTAAAGCATCGGAATCTATAACTAGTGTCACAGGAATGGTTCAAATCATAGACAGTACGATGAGTCAGTCTTTTGTACTTATGTCTGCATTGTGCCTTTTCTATTTAATTCCGATGCAATTTCAGTGTTTCGTCGTCAATAACAAGGTCCAAGGGATACAGTAAACCGAAAGTGAAGCATCGGAATCTGAAACCCGTCTCACAGGAAAAGTTCAAAGCATAGAGAGTAAGAAGAGCCAGTCATCTTGTATTTGAGTCGGCATTGTGCGTTTTCTATTTAATTCCGATGCAATTTCTGTGTTTCGTCGTCAATAAGAAGGTCCAAGGGATACAGTAAACCTGAAGTGAAGCATCGGAATCTAAAACCGGTCTCACAGGAGAGTTTCAAAACATAGAGAGTAAGAAGAGCCAGTCATCTTGTATTTGAGTCGGCATTGTGCCTTTTGTATTTAATTCCGATGCAATTTCTGTGTTTCATCGTCAATAAGAAGGTCAGAGGGATACAGTAAACGTGAAGTGAAGCATCGGAATCTATAACTAGTGTCACAGGAATGGTTAAAACATAGAGAGTATGAAGAGTCAGTATTCTTGTACTTAAGTCGGCATTGTGCCTTTTCTATTTAATTCCGATGCAATTTCTGTATTTCGTCGTCAATAAGAAGGTCCAAGGGATACAGTAAACCTGAAGTGGAGCATCGGAATCAGCATATAGTGTCACAGGAATGGTTGAAAACATATACACGGAAGAGTCAGTCTTCTTGTACTTATGTCGGCATTGTGCATTTTGTATTTAATTCAGATGCAATTTCTGTGTTTCATCGTCAATACCAAGGTCCAAGGGATACAGTAAACCTGAAGTGAAGCATCGGAATCTATAACTAGTGTCACTGGAATGGTTAAAACATAGACCGTTGGAAGAGTCAGTCTTCTTGTACTTAAGTCGGCATAGTGCCTTTTGTATTTAATTCCGATGCAATTTCTGTGTTTCATCGTCAATAAGAAGGTCAGAGGGATACAGTAAACGTGAAGTGTAGCATCGGAATCTATAACTAGTGTCACAGGAATGGTTCAAAACATAGACAGTAGAAAGAGTCAGTCTTCTTGTACTTAAGTCGGCATTAAGCCTTTTCTATTTGATTCCGATGCAATATCTGTGTTTCGTAGTCAATAAGAAGGTCAGAGGGATACAGTGAACCTGAAGTGAAGCATCGTAATCAATAACTAGTGTCACAGGAATGGTTCAAAACTTAGACAGTCGGAAGAGTCAGACTTCTTGTACTTAAGTCGGCATTGTGCCCGTTGTATTTAATTCCGATGCAATTTCTGTGTTTCATCGTCAATAACAAGGTCCAAGGGATAAAGTAAACCTGAAGTGAAACATCGGAATCTATAACTAGTGTCACAGGAATGGCTCAGAACACAGACAGTAGGAAGGGTCAGTCTTCTTGTACTTAAGTCGGCCTTGTGCCTTTTGTATTTAAATCCGATGCAAATTCTGTGTTTCATCGTCAATAAGAAGGGCCAAGGGATACAGTAAACATATAGTGAAGCATCGGAATCTAAAACTGGTCTCACAGGAAATGTTTAAATCATAGTCAGTAAGAAGAGTCAGTCTTCTTATACTTAAGTCGGCATTGTGCCTTTTCTACTTAATTCCAATGCAATTTCTGTGTTTCGTCGTCAATAAGAAGGTCCACGGGATACAGTAAACCTGAAGTGAAGCATCGGAATCTAAGACCGGTCTCACAGGAAAGATCCAAACATAGAGAGTAAGAAGAGCCAGTCATCATGTATTTGAGTCGGCATTGTGCCTTTTGGATTTAATTCCGATGCAATTTCTGTGTTTCATCGTCAATAACAAGGTCCAAGGGATGCAGTAAACCTGAAGTGAAGCATCGGAATCTATAACTAGTGTCACAGGAATGGTTCAAATCATAGACAGTACGATGAGTCAGTCATTTTGTACTTAAGTCGGCATTGTGCCTTTTGTATTTAATTCCGATGCAATTTCTGTGTTTCATCGTCAATAAGAACGTCCAAGGGATACAGTAAGCATATAGTGAAGCATCGGCATCTAAAACTGGTCTCACAGGAAATGTTCAAATCATAGTCAGTAAGAAGAGTCAGTCTTCTTGTACTTATGTCTGCATTGTGCCTTTTCTATTTAATTCCGATGCAATTTCTGTGTTTCGTCGTCAATACGAAGGTCCAAGGGATACAGTAAACCGAAAGTGAAGCATCGGAATCTGAAACCCGTCTCACAGGAAAAGTTCAAAGCATAGAGAGTAAGAAGAGCCAGTCATCTTGTATTTGAGTCGGCATTGTGCCTTTTCTATTTAATTACGATGCAATTTCTGTGTTTCGTCGTCAATAAGAAGGTCCAAGGGATACAGGAAACCTGAAGTGAAGCATCGGAATCTAAAACCGGTCTCACAGGAGAGTTTCAAAACATAGAGAGTAAGAAGAGCCAGTCATCTTGTATTTGAGTCGGCATTGTGCCTTTTGTATTTAATTCCGATGCAATTTCTGTATTTCGTCGTCAATAAGAAGGTCCAAGGGATACAGTAAACCTGAAGTGGAGCATCGGAATCAACATATAGTGTCACAGGAATGGTTGAAAACATAAACACGGAAGAGTCAGTCTTCTCGTACTTATGTCGGCATTGTGCATTTTGTATTTAATTCAGATGCAATTTCTGTGTTTCATCGTCAATACCAAGGTCCAAGGGATACAGTTAACCTGAAGTGAAGCATCGGAATCTATAACTAGTGTCACAGGAATGGTTAAAACATAGACCGTTGGAAGAGTCAGTCTTCTTGTACTTAAGTCGGCATAGTGCCTTTTGTATTTAATTCCGATGCAATTTCTGTATTTCATCGTCAATAAGAAGGTCAGAGGGATACAGTAAACGTGAAGTGTAGCATCGGAATCTATAACTAGTGTCACAGGAATGGTTCAAAACATAGACAGTAGAAAGAGTCAGTCTTCTTGTACTTAAGTCGGCATTAAGCCTTTTCTATTTAATTCCGATGCAATTTCTGTGTTTCGTCGTCAATAAGAAGGTCCAAGGGATACAGTAAACCGAAAGTGAATCATCGGAATCTGAAACCCGTCTCACAGGAAAAGTTCAAAGCATAGAGAGTAAGAAGAGCCAGTCATCTTGTATTTGAGTCGGCATTGTGCCTTTTGTATTTAATTCCGATGCAATTTTTGTGTTTCATCGTCAATAAGAAAGTCAGAGGGATACAGTAAACCTGTAGTGAAGCATCGGAATCTATAACTAGTGTCACAGGAATGGTTAAAACATAGACAGTAGGAAGGGTCAGTCTTCTTGTACTTAAGTCGGCATTGTGCCTTTTGTATTTAATTCCGATGCAATCTCTGTGTTTCATCGTCAATAAGAAGGTCCAAGGGATACAGTAAACCAGAAGTGAAGCATCGGAATCTATAACTAGTGTCACAGGAATTGCTCAAAGCATAGACAGTAAGAAGAGTCAGCCTTCTTGTACTTAAGTCGGCATTGTGCATTTTGTATTTAATTCCGATGCAAATTTTTTCTTTCATCGTCACAAAGAAGGTCCAAAGGATACAGTAAACCTGAGGTGAAGCTTCGGAATCTATAACTAGTGTCACAGGAATGGTTCAAAACATAGACAGTAAGAATAGTCAGTCTTCTTGTACTTAAGTCGGCATTGTGCCTTTTGTATTTAATTCCGATGCATTTCTGTGTTTCATCGTCAATAACAAGGTCCAAGGGGTACAGTTAACCTGAAGTGAAGCATCGGAATCTATAACAAGTGTCACAGGAATGGTTCAATACATAGACAGTAAGAAGAGTCAGTCTTCTTTTACTTAAGTCGGCATTGTGCCTTTTGTATTTAATTCCGATGCAATTTCTGTGTTTCATCGTCAATAAGAAGGTCCAAGGGATACAGTAAACGTATAGTGAATCATCGGAATCTAAAACTGGTCTCACAGGAGATGTTCAAATCATAGTCAGTAAGAAGAGTCAGTCCTCTTATACTTAAGGCGGCTTTGTGCCTTTTGTATTTAATTCCGATGCAATTTCTGTGTTTTATCCTCATTAAGAAGGTCCAAGGGATACAGTAAACATATAGTGAAGAATCGGAGTCTAAAAGTGGTCCCACAGGAAATGTTCACAACATAGTCAGTAAGAAGAGTCAGTCTTCTTTTACTTAAGTCGGCACTGTGCCGTTTGTATTTAATTCCAATGCAATTTCTGTGTTTCATCGTCAATAAGAATGTCAGAGGGATAGAGTAAAACCTGAAGTGAAGCATCGGAATCTATAACTTGTGTCACAGGAATGGTTCAAAACACAGACTGTAGGAAGTGTCAGTCTTCTTGTACATAACTCTGCATTGTGCCCTTTCTATTTAATTCCGATGCAATTTCTGTGTTTCTTCGTCAATAAGAAGGTCCAAGGGATACAGTAAACCTGAAGTGAAGCATCGGAATCTATATCTAGTGTCACAGGAAAGGTTCAAAACATAGACAGTAAGAAGAGACAGTCTTCTTGTACATGAGTCGGCATTGTGCCTTTTGTATTTAATTCCGAAGCAAGTACTGTGTTTCATCGTCAATAAGAAGGTCAGAGGGATACAGTAAACCTGAAGTGAAGCATCGGAATCTATAACTAATGTCACAGGAATGGTTCAAAACATACACAGCAAACAGAATCAGTCTTCTTGTACTTATGTCGGCATTGTGCCTTTTCTATTTAATTCCGATGCAATTTCTGTGTTTCGTCGTCAATATGAAGGTCAGAGGGCTACAGTAAACCTGAAGTGAAGCATCGGAATCTAAAACCCGTCTCACAGGAAAAGTTCAAAGCATAGAGAGTAAGAAGAGCCAGTCATTTTGTATTTGAGTCGGCATTGTGCCTTTTGTATCTAATTCCGATGCAATTTCTGTGTTTCATCGTCAACAAGAAGGTCAGAGGGATACCGTAAACCTTTAGTGAAGCATCGGAATCTATAACTAGTGCCACAGGAATGGTTAAAACATAGACAGTAGGAAGGGTCAGTCGTCTTGTACTTAAGTCGGCTTTGTGCATTTTGTATTTAATTCCGATGCTATTTCTGTGTTTCATCGTCGATAAGAAGGTCCAAGGGATACAGTAAACCTGAAGTGAAGCATCGGAATCTACAACTAGTGTCACAGGAATTGCTCAAAACATACACAGTAAGAAGAGTCAGTCTTCTTGTACTTAAGTCGACATTGTGCCTTTTGTATATAATTCCGATGCAAATTCTTTGTTTCATCGTCAATAAGAAGGTCCAAAGGATACAGTAAACCTGAAGTGAAGCTTCGGAATCTATAACTAGTGTCACAGGAATGGTTCAAAACATAGACAGTAAGAAGAGTCAGTCTTCTTGTACTTAAGTCGGCATTGTGCCTTTTGTATTTAAATCCGAAGCAATTTCTGTGTTTCATCGTCAATAAGAGTGTCAGAGGGATACAGTAAACCTGAAGTGAAGCATCTTAATCTATAACTAGTGTCACAGGAATGGTTCAAAACATAGAATGTTGGAAGAGTGAGTCTTCTTGTACTTAAGTCAGCATTGTGCCTTTTCGATTTTATCCCGATGCAATTTCTGTGTTTCGTCGTCATTAAGAAGGTCCAAGAGATGCAGTAAACCTGAAGTGAAGCATCGGAATCGAAAACCGGTCTCACAGGGAAGTTTCAAAACATAGAGTGTAAAAAGGGCCAGTAATCTTGTATTTGAGTCGGCATTGTGCCTTTTGTATTTAATTCCAATGCAATTTCTGTATTTTATCGTCAATAAGAGTGTCAGAGGGATACAGTAAACGTGAAGTGAGGCATCGGAATCTGTAACTAGTGCCACAGGAATGGTTAAAAAATAGAGAGTAGGGAGAGTCAGTCATCATGTATTTGAGTCAGCATTGTGCCTTTTGTATTTAAATCCGATGCAATTTCTGTGTTTCATCGTTAATAACAAGGTCCAAGGCATACAGAAACCTGAAGTGAAGCATCGGAATCTATAAATAGTGTCACAGGAATGGTTCAAAACATAGACAGTAAGAAGAGTCAGTCTTCTTGTACTTAAGTCGGCATTGTGCCTTTTGTATTTAATTCCGATGCAATATCTGTTTTTCATCGTCAATAAGAAGGTTCAACGGATACAGTAAACATATAGTGAAGCATCGGAATCTAAAACTGGTCTCACAGGAAATGTTTAAATCATAGTCAGTAAGAAGAGTCAGTCTTCTTGTACTTGAGTCGGCATTGTGCCTTTAGTATTTAATTCCGATGCAATTTCTGTTTTTCATCGTCAATAAGAAGGTCCAACTGATACAGTAAACCTGAAGTGAAGCTTCGGAATCCATGACTAGTGTCACAGAATGGTTCAAAATATAGACAGTAAGAAGAGTCAGTCTTCTTGTACTTAAATCGGCATTGTGATTTTTGTATTTAATTCCGACGTAATTTCTGTATTTCATAGTCAATAAGAGTGGCAGAGGGATACAGTAAACCTGAAGTGAAGCATCGGAATCTATAACTAGTGTCACACAATAGGTTCAAAACATAGACACAAAGAAGAGTCAGTCTTCTTGTACTTAAGTCGGCATTTTGCCTTTTGTATTTATTTCCGATGCAATTTCTGTGTTTCATCGTCAATAAGAAGGTCAGAGGGATACAGTAAACGTGAAGTGAAGCATCGGAATCTATAACTAATGTCACAGGAATGGTTCAAAACATAGACAGTAATAAGAGTCAGTCTTCTTGTACTTAAGTCGGCATTGTGCCTTTAGTATTTAATTCCGAAGCAATTTCTGTGTTTAATAGTCAATAAAGGTGTCAGACGGATACATTAAACCTGAAGTGAAGCATCGGAATCTATAACTAGTGTCACATTAATGATTCAAAACATAGACAGTTGGAAGAGTCAGTCTTCTTGTACTTGAGTCAGCATTGTGCCTTTTATAATTAATTCCGATGCAATTTCTGTGTTTCGTCGTCAATAAGAAGGTCCAAGGGATACAGTAAACCTGAAGTGAAGCATCGGAATCTAAAACCGGTCTCACAGGAAAGTTTCAAATCATAGAGAGTAAGAAGAGCCGGTCATCTTGTATTTGAGTCGGCATTGTGCCTTTTGTATTTAATTCCGATGCAATTTCTGTGTTTCATCGTCAATAAGAGGTCAGAGGGATACAGTAAACGTGAAGTGAAGCATCGGAATCTATAACTAGTGTCACAGGAATGGTTGAAACATAGAGAGTATGAAGAGTCAGTCTTCTTGCACTTAAGTCGGCATTGTGCCTTTTCTATTTAATTACGATGCAATTTCTGTGTTTCGTCGTCAATAAGAAGGTCCAAGGGATACAGTAAACCTGAAGTGGAGCATCGGAATCAACATATAGTGTCACAGGAATGGTTGAAAACATAAACTCGGAAGAGTCAGTCTTCTTGTACTTATGTCGGCATAGTGCCTTTTGTATTTAATTCAGATGCAATTTCTGTGTTTCATCGTCAATAACAATGTCCAAGGGATACAGTAAACCTGAAGTGAAGCATCGGAATCTATAACTAGTGTCACAGGAATGGTTAAAACATAGACAGTAGGAAGAGTCAGTCTTCTTGTACTTAAGTCGGCACTGTGCCTTTTCTATTTAATTCCGATGCAATTTCTGTGTTTCGTAGTCAACAAGAAGGTCAGAGGGATACAGTAAACCTGAAGTGAAGCATCGGAATCTATAACTAGTTTCACAGGAATGGTTCAAAACATACAGAGCAAGAA
This sequence comes from Schistocerca americana, assembly GCF_021461395.2. Taxonomy (NCBI): domain Eukaryota; kingdom Metazoa; phylum Arthropoda; class Insecta; order Orthoptera; family Acrididae; genus Schistocerca; species Schistocerca americana. Next base: position 10,271,674 of record NC_060121.1, on the reverse strand, counting down.
GAGTCAGTCTTCTTGTACTTACGTCGGCATTGTGCATTTTGTATTTAATTCCGATGCAATTTCTTTGTTTCATCGTCAATAACAAGGTCCAAGGGATTCAGTAAACCTACAGTGATGCATCGGAATCTATAACTAGTGTCACAGGAATGGTTCAAAGCATAGACAGTCGGAAGAGTCAGACTTCTTGTACTTAAGTCGGCATTGTGCCCGTTGTATTTAATTCCGATGCAATTTCTGTGTTTCATCGTCAATAACAAGGTCCAAGGGATACAGTAAACCTGAAGTGAAACATCGGAATCTATAACTAGTGTCACAGGAATGGCTCAGAACACAGACAGTAAGAAGAGTCAGTCTTCTTGTACTTAAGTCGGCCTTGTGCCTTTTGTATTTAAATCCGATGCAAATTCTGTGTTTCATCGTCAATAAGAAGGGCCAAGGGATACAGTAAACATATAGTGAAGCATCGGAATCTAAAACTGGTCTCACAGGAAATGTTTAAATCATAGTCAGTAAGAAGAGTCAGTCTTCTTATACTTAAGTCGGCATTGTGCCTTTTCTACTTAATTCCGATGCAAATTCTGTGTTTCGTCGTCAATAAGAAGGTCCACGGGATACAGTAAACCTGAAGTGAAGCATCGGAATCTAAAACCGGTCTCACAGGAAAGATTCAAAACATAGAGAGTAAGAAGAGCCAGTCATCATGTATTTGAGTCGGCATTGTGCCTTTTGTATTTAATTCCGATGCAATTTCTGTGTTTCATCGTCAATAACAAGGTCCAAGGGATACAGTAAACCTGAAGTGAAGCATCGGAATCTATAACTAGTGTCACAGGAATGGTTCAAATCATAGACAGTAAGAAGAGACAGTCTTCTTGTACATGAGTCGGCATTGTGCCTTTTGTATTTAATTCCGAAGCAAGTACTGTGTTTCATCGTCAATAAGAAGGTCAGAGGGATACAGTAAACCTGAAGTGAAGCATCGGAATCTATAACTAATGTCACAGGAATGGTTCAAAACATACACAGCAAACAGAATCAGTCTTCTTGTACTTATGTCGGCATTGTGCCTTTTCTATTTAATTCCGATGCAATTTCTGTGTTTCGTCGTCAATATGAAGGTCAGAGGGCTACAGTAAACCTGAAGTGAAGCATCGGAATCTAAAACCCGTCTCACAGGAAAAGTTCAAAGCATAGAGAGTAAGAAGAGCCAGTCATTTTGTATTTGAGTCGGCATTGTGCCTTTTGTATCTATTTCCGATGCAATTTCTGTGTTTCATCGTCAACAAGAAGGTCAGAGGGATACCGTAAACCTTTAGTGAAGCATCGGAATCTATAACTAGTGCCACAGGAATGGTTAAAACATAGACAGTAGGAAGGGTCAGTCGTCTTGTACTTAAGTCGGCTTTGTGCCTTTTGTATTTAATTCCGATGCTATTTCTGTGTTTCATCGTCGATAAGAAGGTCCAAGGGATACAGTAAACCTGAAGTGAAGCATCGGAATCTACAACTAGTGTCACAGGAATTGCTCAAAACATACACAGTAAGAAGAGTCAGTCTTCTTGTACTTAAGTCGACATTGTGCCTTTTGTATATAATTCCGATGCAAATTCTTTGTTTCATCGTCAATAAGAAGGTCCAAAGGATACAGTAAACCTGAAGTGAAGCTTCGGAATCTATAACTAGTGTCACAGGAATGGTTCAAAACATAGACAGTAAGAAGAGTCAGTCTTCTTGTACTTAAGTCGGCATTGTGCCTTTTGTATTTAAATCCGAAGCAATTTCTGTGTTTCATCGTCAATAAGAGTGTCAGAGGGATACAGTAAACCTGAAGTGAAGCATCTTAATCTATAACTAGTGTCACAGGAATGGTTCAAAACATAGAATGTTGGAAGAGTGAGTCTTCTTGTACTTAAGTCAGCATTGTGCCTTTTCGATTTTATTCCGATGCAATTTCTGTGTTTCGTCGTCATTAAGAAGGTCCAAGAGATGCAGTAAACCTGAAGTGAAGCATCGGAATCGAAAACCGGTCTCACAGGGAAGTTTCAAAACATAGAGTGTAAAAAGCGCCAGTAATCTTGTATTTGAGTCGGCATTGTGCCTTTTGTATTTAATTCCAATGCAATTTCTGTATTTTATCGTCAATAAGAGTGTCAGAGGGATACAGTAAACGTGAAGTGAGGCATCGGAATCTGTAACTAGTGCCACAGGAATGGTTAAAAAATAGAGAGTAGGGAGAGTCAGTCATCATGTATTTGAGTCAGCATTGTGCCTTTTGTATTTAAATCCGATGCAATTTCTGTGTTTCATCGTTAATATCAAGGTCCAAGGCATACAGAAACCTGAAGTGAAGCATCGGAATCTATAACTAGTGTCACAGGAATGGTTCAAAACATAGACAGTAAGAAGAGTCAGTCTTCTTGTACTTGAGTCGGCATTGTGCCTTTAGTATTTAATTCAGATGCAATTTCTGTTTTTCATCGTCAATAAGAAGGTCCAACTGATACAGTAAACCTGAAGTGAAGCTTCGGAATCCATGACTAGTGTCACAGAATGGTTCAAAACATAGACAGTAAGAAGAGTCAGTCTTCTTGTACTTAAATCGGCATTGTGATTTTTGTATTTAATTCCGACGTAATTTCTGTATTTCATAGTCAATAAGAGTGGCAGAGGGATACAGTAAACCTGAAGTGAAGCATCGGAATCTATAACTAGTGTCACACAATAGGTTCAAAACATAGACACAAAGAAGAGTCAGTCTTCTTGTACTTAAGTCGGCATTTTGCCTTTTGTATTTATTTCCGATGCAATTTCTGTGTTTCATCGTCAATAAGAAGGTCAGAGGGATACAGTAAACGTGAAGTGAAGCATCGGAATCTATAACTAATGTCACAGGAATGGTTCAAAACATAGACAGTAATAAGAGTCAGTCTTCTTGTACTTAAGTCGGCATTGTGCCTTTAGTATTTAATTCCGAAGCAATTTCTGTGTTTAATAGTCAATAAAGGTGTCAGACGGATACAGTAAACCTGAAGTGAAGCATCGGAATCTATAACTAGTGTCACATTAATGATTCAAAACATAGACAGTTGGAAGAGTCAGTCTTCTTGTACTTGAGTCAGCATTGTGCCTTTTATAATTAATTCCGATGCAATTTCTGTGTTTCGTCGTCAATAAGAAGGTCCAAGGGATACAGTAAACCTGAAGTGAAGCATCGGAATCTAAAACCGGTCTCACAGGAAAGTTTCAAATCATAGAGAGTAAGAAGAGCCGGTCATCTTGTATTTGAGTCGGCATTGTGCCTTTTGTATTTAATTCCGATGCAATTTCTGTGTTTCATCGTCAATAAGAGGTCAGAGGGATACAGTAAACGTGAAGTGAAGCATCGGAATCTATAACTAGTGTCACAGGAATGGTTGAAACATAGAGAGTATGAAGAGTCAGTCTTCTTGCACTTAAGTCGGCATTGTGCCTTTTCTATTTAATTACGATGCAATTTCTGTGTTTCGTCGTCAATAAGAAGGTCCAAGGGATACAGTAAACCTGAAGTGGAGCATCGGAATCAACATATAGTGTCACAGGAATGGTTGAAAACATAAACTCGGAAGAGTCAGTCTTCTTGTACTTATGTCGGCATAGTGCCTTTTGTATTTAATTCAGATGCAATTTCTGTGTTTCATCGTCAATAACAATGTCCAAGGGATACAGTAAACCTGAAGTGAAGCATCGGAATCTATAACTAGTGTCACAGGAATGGTTAAAACATAGACAGTAGGAAGAGTCAGTCTTCTTGCACTTAAGTCGGCACTGTGCCTTTTCTATTTAATTCCGATGCAATTTCTGTGATTCGTAGTCAACAAGAAGGTCAGAGGGATACAGTAAACCTGAAGTGAAGCATCGGAATCTATAACTAGTTTCACAGGAATGGTTCAAAACATACAGAGCAAGAAGAGTCAGTCTTCTTGTACTTACGTCGGCATTGTGCATTTTGTATTTAATTCCGATGCAATTTCTTTGTTTCATCGTCAATAACAAGGTCCAAGGGATTCAGTAAACCTACAGTGATGCATCGGAATCTATAACTAGTGTCACAGGAATGGTTCAAAGCATAGACAGTCGGAAGAGTCAGACTTCTTGTACTTAAGTCGGCATTGTGCCCGTTGTATTTAATTCCGATGCAATTTCTGTGTTTCATCGTCAATAACAAGGTCCAAGGGATACAGTAAACCTGAAGTGAAACATCGGAATCTATAACTAGTGTCACAGGAATGGCTCAGAACACAGACAGTAAGAAAAGTCAGTCTTCTTGTACTTAAGTCGGCTTTGTGCCTTTTGTATTTAAATCCGATGCAAATTCTGTGTTTCATCGTCAATAAGAAGGGCCAAGGGATACAGTAAACATATAGTGAAGCATCGGAATCTAAAACTGGTCTCACAGGAAATGTTTAAATCATAGTCAGTAAGAAGAGTCAGTCTTCTTATACTTAAGTCGGCATTGTGCCTTTTCTACTTAATTCCGATGCAAATTCTGTGTTTCGTCGTCAATAAGAAGGTCCACGGGATACAGTAAACCTGAAGTGAAGCATCGGAATCTAAAACCGGTCTCACAGGAAAGATTCAAAACATAGAGAGTAAGAAGAGCCAGTCATCATGTATTTGAGTCGGCATTGTGCCTTTTGTATTTAATTCCGATGCAATTTCTGTGTTTCATCGTCAATAACAAGGTCCAAGGGATACAGTAAACCTGAAGTGAAGCATCGGAATCTATAACTAGTGTCACAGGAATGGTTCAAATCATAGACAGTTAGATGTGTCAGTCTTCTTGTACTTAAGTCGGCATTGTGCCTTTTGTATTTAATTCCGATGCAATTTCTGTGTTTCATCGTCATTAAGAACGTCCAAGGGATAGAGTAAACATATAGTGAAGCATCGGAATCTAGAACCGGTCTCACAGGAAATGTTCAAATCATAGTCAGTAAGAAGAGTCAGTCTTCTTGTACTTATGTCTGCATTGTGCCTTTTCTATTTAATTCCGATGCAATTTCTTTGTTTCGTCGTCAATAAGAAGGTCCAAGGGATACAGTAAACCTGAAGTGAAGCATCGGAATCTATAACTAGTGTCACAGGAATTGCTCAAAGCATAGACAGTAAGAAGAGTCAGCCTTCTTGTACTTAAGTCGGCATTGTGCATTTTGTATTTAATTCCGATGCAAATTTTTTGTTTCATCGTCAAAACGAAGGTCCAAAGGATACAGTAAACATGAGGTGAAGCTTCGGAATCTATAACTAGTGTCACAGGAATGGTTCAAACCATAGACAGTAAGAGCAGTCAGTCTTCTTGTACTTAAGTCGGCATTGTTCCCTTTGTATTTAATTCCGATCAATTTCTGTGTTTCATAGTCAATAAGAGTGGCAGAGGGATACAGTAAACCTGAAGTGAAGCATTGGAATCTATAACTAGTGTCACAGGACTGATTCAAAACATAGACAGTTGGAAGAGTCAGTCTTCTTGTACTTAATTCGGCATTGTGCATTTTCTATTTAATTCCGATGCAATTTCTGTGTTTCGTCGTCAATAAGAACGTCCAAGGGATACAGTAAACCTGAAGTGGAGCATTGTAATCTATATCTAGTGTCACAGGAATTGGTGAAAACATAAACACGGAAGAGTCAGTCTTCTTGTACTTATGTCGGCATTGTGCCTTTTGTATTTAATTCCGATGCAATTTCTGTGTTTCGTCGTCAATAAGAAGGTCCAAGGGATACAGTAAACCTGAAGTGAAGCATCGGAATCTATAACTAGTGTCACAGAATAGGTTCAAAACATAGACAGTAAGAAGGGTCAGTCCTTTTGTACTTATGTCGGCAATTTGCCTTTTGTATTTAATTCCGATGCAATTTCTGTGTTTTATCGTCAATAAGAATGTCAGAGGGATACAATAAAAGTGAAGTGAAGCATCGGAATCTATAACTAGAGTCACAGGAATGGTTCAAAACATAGACAATGGGAAGAGTCAGTCTTCTTGTACTTAGGTTGGCATTGTGATCTTTCTATTCAATTCAGATGCAGTTTCTGTATTTCGTCGTCAATAAGAAGGCCAGAGGGATTCAGTAAACCTGAAGTGAAGCATCGGAATCTATAACTAGTTTCACAGGAATGGTTCAAAACATACACAGCTAGAAGAGTCAGTCTTCTTGTACTAAAGTCGGCATTGTGCATTTTGTATTTAATTCCGATGGAATTTCTGTGTTTCATCGTCAATAAGAAGTTCCAAGGGATACAGTAAACCTGAAGTGATGCATCGGAATCTGTAACTAGTGTCACAGGAATGGTTCAAAACATAGACAGTCGGAAGATTCAGTCTTCTTGTACTTAAGTCGCCATTGTGCCTTTTGTAATTAATTCCGATGCAATTTCTGTGTTTCATCGTCAATAACAAGGTCCATGGGATACAGTAAACCTGAAGTGAAGCATCGGAATCTATAACTAGTGTCGCAGGAATGGTTCAAAACATAGACAGTTAGAAGAGTCAGTCTTCTTGTACCTAAGTCGGCCTTGTGCATTTTGTATTTAATTCCGATGCAATTTCTGTGTTTCATCGACAATAAGAAGGTCCAAGGGATACAGTAAACATATAGTGAAGCATCGGCATCTAAGACTGGTCTCACAGGAAATGTTCAAATCATAGTCAGTAAGAAGAGTCAGTCTTCTTATACTTAAGTCGGCTTTGTCCCTTTTCTACACAATTCCGATGTAATTTCTGCGTTTCTTCGTCAATTAGAAGGTCAAAGGGATACAGTAAACCTGAAGTGAAGCATCGGAATCTATAACTAGTGTCACAGGAATGGTTAAAACATAGACAGTAGGAAGAGTCAGTCTTCTTGTACTTAAGTCGGCATAGTGCCTTTTGTATTTAATTCCGATGCAATTTCTGTGTTTCATCGTCAATAAGAAGGTCAGAGGGATACAGTAAAAGTGAAGTGTAGCATCGGAATCTATAACTAGTGTCACAGGAATGTTTCAAAACATAGACAGTAGAAAGAGTCAGTCTTCTTGTACTTAAGTCGGCATTGTGCCTTTTCTATTTAATTCCGATGCAATTTCTGTGTTTCGTAGTCAACAAGAAGGTCAGAGGGATACAGTAAACCTGAAGTGAAGCATCGGAATCTATAACTAGTGCCACAGGAATGGTTAAAACATAGACAGTAGGAAGGGTCAGTCGTCTTGTACTTAAGTCGGCTTTGTGCCTTTTGTATTTAATTCCGATGCTATTTCTGTGTTTCATCGTCGATAAGAAGGTCCAAGGGATACAGTAAACCTGAAGTGAAGCATCGGAATCTACAACTAGTGTCACAGGAATTGCTCAAACCATACACAGTAAGAAGAGTCAGTCTTCTTGTACTTAAGTCGACATTGTGCCTTTTGTATATAATTCCGATGCAAATTCTTTGTTTCATCGTCAATAAGAAGGTCCAAAGGATACAGTAAACCTGAAGTGATGCTTCGGAATCTATAACTAGTGTCACAGGAATGGTTCAAAACATAGACAGTAAGAAGAGTCAGTCTTCTTGTACTTAAGTCGGCATTGTGCCTTTTGTATTTAAATCCGAAGCAATTTCTGTGTTTCATCGTCAATAAGAGTGTCAGAGGGATACAGTAAACCTGAAGTGAAGCATCTTAATCTATAACTAGTGTCACAGGAATGGTTCAAAACATAGAATGTTGGAAGAGTGAGTCTTCTTGTACTTAAGTCAGCATTGTGCCTTTTCGATTTAATTCCGATGCAATTTCTGTGTTTCGTCGTCATTAAGAAGGTCCAAGAGATACAGTAAACCTGAAGTGAAGCATCGGAATCGAAAACCGGTCTCACAGGAAAGTTTCAAAACATAGAGAGTAAAAAGAGCCAGTAATCTTGTATTTGAATCGGCATTGTGCCTTTTGTATTTAATTCCAATGCAATTTCTGTATTTTATCGTCAATAAGAGTGTCAGAGGCATACAGTAAACGTGAAGTGAGGCATCGGAATCTGTAACTAGTGCCACAGGAATGGTTAAAACATAGAGAGTAGGGAGAGTCAGTCATCATGTATTTGAGTCAGCATTGTGCCTTCTGTATTTAAATCCGATGCAATTTCTGTGTTTCATCGTTAATAACAAGGTCCAAGGGATACAGAAACCTGAAGTGAAGCATCGGAATCTATAACTAGTGTCACAGGAATGGTTCAAAACATAGACAGTAAGAAGAGTCAGTCTTCTTGTACTTAAGTCGGCATTGTGCCTTTTGTATTTAATTCCGATGCAATTTCTGTTTTTCATCGTCAATAAGAAGGTTCAACGGATACAGTAAACATATAGTGAAGCATCGGAATCTAAAACTGGTCTGACAGGAAATGTTCAAATCGTAGTCAGTAAGGAGAATCAGTCTTCTTGTACATAAGTCGGCATTGTGCCTTTAGTATTTAATTCCGATGCAATTTCTGTTTTTCATCGTCAATAAGAAGGTCCAACTGATACAGTAAACCTGAAGTGAAGCTTCGGAATCCATGACTAGTGTCACAGAATGGTTCAAAACATAGACAGTAAGAAGAGTCAGTCTTCTTGTACTTAAATCGGCATTGTGATTTTTGTATTTAATTCCGACGTAATTTCTGTGTTTCATAGTCAATAAGAGTGGCAGAGGGATACAGTAAACCTGAAGTGAAGCATCGGAATCTATAACTAGTGTCACACAATCGGTTCATAACATAGACACAAAGAAGAGTCAGTCTTCTTGTACTTAAGTCGGCATTTTGCCTTTTGTATTTATTTCCGATGCAATTTCTGTGTTTCATCGTCAATAAGAAGGTCAGAGGGATACAGTAAACGTGAAGTGAAGCATCGGAATCTATAACTAATGTCACAGGAATGGTTCAAAACATAGACAGTAATAAGAGTCAGTCTTCTTGTACTTAAGGCGGCATTGTGCCTTTAGTATTTAATTCCGAAGCAATTTCTGTGTTTAATAGTCAATAAAGGTGTCAGAGGGATACAGTAAACCTGAAGTGAAGCATCGGAATCTATAACTAGTGTCACATTAATGATTCAAAACATAGACAGTTGGAAGAGTCAGTCATCTTGTACTTGAGTCAGCATTGTGCCTTTTATAATTAATTCCGATGCAATTTCTGTGTTTCGTCGTCAATAAGAAGGTCCAAGGGATACAGTAAACCTGAAGTGAAGCATCGGAATCTAAAACCGGTCTCACAGGAAAGTCTCAAAACATAGAGAGTAAGAAGAGCCGGTCATCTTGTATTTGAGTCGGCATTGTGCCTTTTGTATTTAATTCCGATGCAATTTCTGTGTTTCATCGTCAATAAAAAGGTCAGAGGGATACAGTAAACGTGAAGTGAAGCATCGAAATCTATAACTAGTGTCACAGGAATGGTTAAAACATAGAGAGTATGAAGAGTCAGTCTTCTTGCACTTAAGTCGGCCTTGTGCCTTTTCTATTTAATTCCGATGCAATTTCTGTGTTTCGTCGTCAATAAGAAGGTCCAAGGGATACAGTAAACCTGAAGTGGAGCATCGGAATCAACATATAGTGTCACAGGAATGGTTGAAAACATAAACTCGGAAGAGTCAGTCTTCTTGTACTTATGTCGGCATTGTGCATTTTGTATTTAATTCAGATGCAATTTCTGTGTTTCATCGTCAATAACAAGGTCCAAGGGATACAGTAAACCTGAAGTAAAGCATCGGAATCTATAACTATTGTCACAGGAATGGTTAAAACATAGACAGTAGGAAGAGTCAGTCTTCTTGTACTTAAGTCGGCATAGTGCCTTTTGTATTTAATTCCGATGCAATTTCTGTGTTTCATCGTCAATAAGAAGGTCAGAGGGATACAGTAAACGTGAAGTGTAGCATCGGAATCTATAACTAGTGTCACAGGAATGGTTCAAAACATAGACAGTAGAAAGAGTCAGTCTTCTTGTACTTAAGTCGGCATTGTGCCTTTTCTATTTAATTCCGATGCAATTTCTGTGTTTCATCGTCAATAAGAAGGTCAGAGGGATACAGTAAACGTGAAGTGTAGCATCGGAATCTATAACTAGTGTCACAGGAATGGTTCAAAACATAGACAGTAGAAAGAGTCAGTCTTCTTGTACTTAAGTCGGCATTGTGCCTTTTCTATTTAATTCCGATTCAATTTCTGTGTTTCGTAGTCAACAAGAGGTCAGAGGGATACAGTAAACCTGAAGTGAAGCATCGGAATCTATAACTAGTGCCACAGGAATGGTTAAAACATAGACAGTAGGAAGGGTCAGTCGTCTTGTACTTAAGTCGGCTTTGTGCCTTTTGTATTTAATTCCGATGCTATTTCTGTGTTTCATCGTCGATAAGAACGTCCAAGGGATACAGTAAACCTGAAGTGAAGCATCGGAATCTACAACTAGTGTCACAGGAATTGCTCAAAACATACACAGTAAGAAGAGTCGGTCTTCTTGTACTTAAGTCGACATTGTGCCTTTTGTATATAATTCCGATGCAAATTCTTTGTTTCATCGTCAATAAGAAGGTCCAAAGGATACAGTAAACCTGAAGTGAAGCTTCGGAATCTATAACTAGTGTCACAGGAATGGTTCAAAACATAGACAGTAAGAAGAGTCAGTCTTCTTGTACTTAAGTCGGCATTGTGCCATTTGTATTTAAATCCGAAGCAATTTCTGTGTTTCATCGTCAATAAGAGTGTCAGAGGGATACAGTAAACCTGAAGTGAAGCATCTTAATCTATAACTAGTGTCACAGGAATGGTTCAAAACATAGAATATTGGAAGAGTGAGTCTTCTTGTACTTAAGTCAGCATTGTATCTTTTCGATTTAATTCCGATGCAATTCCTGTGTTTCGTCGTCATTAAGAAGGTCCAAGAGATGCAGTAAACCTGAAGTGAAGCATCGGAATCGAAAACCGGTCTCACAGGAAAGTTTCAAAACATAGAGAGTAAAAAGAGCCAGTAATCTTGTATTTGAGTCGGCATTGTGCCTTTTGTATTTAATTCCAATGCAATTTCTGTATTTTATCGTCAATAAGAGTGTCAGAGGGATACAGTAAACGTGAAGTGAGGCATCGGAATCTGTAACTAGTGCCACAGGAATGGTTAAAACATAGAGAGTAGGGAGAGTCAGTCATCATGTATTTGAGTCAGCATTGTGCCTTTTGTATTTAAATCCGATGCAATTTCTGTGTTTCATCGTTAATAACAAGGTCCAAGGGATACAGAAACCTGAAGTGAAGCATCGGAATCTATAACTAGTGTCACAGGAATGGTTCAAAACATAGACAGTAAGAAGAGTCAGTCTTCTTCTACTTGAGTCGGCATTGTGCATTTAGTATTTAATTCCGATGCAATTTCTGTTTTTCATCGTCAATAAGAAGGTCCAACTGATACAGTAAACCTGAAGTGAAGCTTCGGAATCCATGACTAGTGTCACAGAATGGTTCAAAACATAGACAGTAAGAAGAGTCAGTCTTCTTGTACTTAAATCGGCATTGTGATTTTTGTATTTAATTCCGACGTAATTTCTGTGTTTCATAGTCAATAAGAGTGGCAGAGGGATACAGTAAACCTTAAGTGGAGCATCGGAATCTGTAAGTAGTGTCACACAATAGGTTCAAAACATAGACACAAAGAAGAGTCAGTCTTCTTGTACTTAAGTCGGCATTTTGCCTTTTGTAATTATTTCCGATGCAATTTCTGTGTTTCATCGTCAATAAGAAGGTCAGAGGGATACAGTAAACGTGAAGTGAAGCATCGGAATCTATAACTAATGTCACAGGAATGGTTTAAAACATAGACAGTAATTAGAGTCAGTCTTCTTGTACTTAAGTCGGCATTGTGCCTTTAGTATTTAATTCCGAAGCAATTTCTGTGTTTCATAGTCAATAAAGGTGTCAGAGGGATACAGTAAACCTGAAGTGAAGCATCGGAATCTATAACTAGTGTCACATTAATGATTCAAAACATAGACAGTTGGAAGAGTCAGTCTTCTTGTACTTGAGTCAGCATTGTGCCTTTTATAATTAATTCCGATGCAATTTCTGTGTTTCGTCGTCAATAAGAAGGTCCAAGGGATACAGTAAACCTGAAGTGAAGCATCGGAATCTAAAACCGGTCTCACAGGAAAGTCTCAAAACATAGAGAGTAAGAAGAGCCGGTCATCTTGTATTTGAGTCGGCATTGTGCCTTTTGTATTTAATTCCGATGCAATTTCTGTGTTTCATCGTCAATAAAAAGGTCAGAGGGATACAGTAAACGTGAAGTGAAGCATCGGAATCTATAACTAGTGTCACAGGAATGGTTAAAACATAGAGAGTATGAAGAGTCAGTCTTCTTGCACTTAAGTCGGCATTGTGCCTTTTCTATTTAATTCCGATGCAATTTCTGTGTTTCGTCGTCAATAAGAAGGTCCAAGGGATACAGTAAACCTGAAGTGGAGCATCGGAATCAACATATAGTGTCACAGGAATGGTTGAAAACATAAACTCGGAAGAGTCAGTCTTCTTGTACTTATGTCGGCATTGTGCATTTTGTATTTAATTCAGATGCAATTTCTGTGTTTCATCGTCAATAACAAGGTCCAAGGGATACAGTAAACCTGAAGTGAAGCATCGGAATCTATAACTATTGTCACAGGAATGGTTAAAACATAGACAGTAGGAAGAGTCAGTCTTCTTGTACTTAAGTCGGCATAGTGCCTTTTGTATTTAATTCCGATGCAATTTCTGTGTTTCATCGTCAATAAGAAGGTCAGAGGGATACAGTAAACGTGAAGTGTAGCATCGGAATCTATAACTAGTGTCACAGGAATGGTTCAAAACATAGACAGTAGAAAGAGTCAGTCTTCTTGTACTTAAGTCATCATAGTGCCTTTTGTATTTAATTCCGATGCAATTTCTGTGTTTCATCGTCAATAAGAAGGTCAGAGGGATACAGTAAACGTGAAGTGTAGCATCGGAATCTATAACTAGTGTCACAGGAACGGTTCAAAACATAGACAGTAGAAAGAGTCAGTCTTCTTGTACTTAAGTCGGCATAGTGCCTTTTGTATTTAATTCCGATGCAATTTCTGTGTTTCATCGTCAATAAGAAGGTCAGTGGGATACAGTAAACGTGAAGTGTAGCATCGGAATCTATAACTAGTGTCACAGGAATGGTTCAAAACATAGACAGTAGAAAGAGTCAGTCTTCTTGTACTTAAGTCGGCATTGTGCCTTTTCTATTTAATTCCGATGCAATTTCTGTGTTTCGTAGTCAACAAGAGGTCAGAGGGATACAGTAAACCTGAAGTGAAGCATCGGAATCTATAACTAGTGCCACAGGAATGGTTAAAACATAGACAGTAGGAAGGGTCAGTCGTCTTGTACTTAAGTCGGCTTTGTGCCTTTTGTATTTAATTCCGATGCTATTTCTGTGTTTCATCGTCGATAAGAACGTCCAAGGGATACAGTAAACCTGAAGTGAAGCATCGGAATCTACAACTAGTGTCACAGGAATTGCTCAAAACATACACAGTAAGAAGAGTCGGTCTTCTTGTACTTAAGTCGACATTGTGCCTTTTGTATATAATTCTGATGCAAATTCTTTGTTTCATCGTCAATAAGAAGGTCCAAAGGATACAGTAAACCTGAAGTGAAGCTTCGGAATCTATAACTAGTGTCACAGGAATGGTTCAAAACATAGACAGTAAGAAGAGTCAATCTTCTTGTACTTAAGTCGGCATTGTGCCTTTTGTATTTAAATCCGAAGCAATTTCTGTGTTTCATCGTCAATAAGAGTGTCAGAGGGATACAGTAAACCTGAAGTGAAGCATCTTAATCTATAACTAGTGTCACAGGAATGGTTCAAAACATAGAATATTGGAAGAGTGAGTCTTCTTGTACTTAAGTCTGCATTGTGCCTTTTCGATTTAATTCCGATGCAATTTCTGTGTTTCGTCGTCATTAAGAAGGTCCAAGAGATGCAGTAAACCTGAAGTGAAGCATCGGAATCGATAACCGGTCTCACAGGAAAGTTTCAAAACATAGAGAGTAAAAGGAGCCAGTAATCTTGTATTTGAGTCGGCATTGTGCCTTTTGTATTTAATTCCAGTGCAATTTCTGTATTTTATCGTCAATAAGAGTGTCAGACGTATACAGTAAACGTGAAGTGAGGCATCGGAATCTGTAACTAGTGCCACAGGAATGGTTAAAACATAGAGAGTAGGGAGAGTCAGTCATCATGTATTTGAGTCAGCATTGTGCCTTTTGTATTTAAATCCGATGCAATTTCTGTGTTTCATCGTTAATAACAAGGTCCAAGGGATACAGAAACCTGAAGTGAAGCATCGGAATCTATAACTAGTGTCACAGGAATGGTTCAAAACATACACAGTAAGAAGAGTCAGTCTTCTTGTACTTAAGTCGGCATTGTGCCTTTTGTATTTAATTCCGATGCAATTTCTGTTTTTCATCGTCAATAAGAAGGTTCAACGGATACAGTAAACATATAGTGAAGCATCGGAATCTAAAACTGGTCTCACAGGAAATGTTCAAATCATAGTCAGTAAGAAGAGTCAGTCTTCTTGTACTTGAGTCGGCATTGTGCATTTAGTATTTAATTCCGATGCAATTTCTGTTTTTCATCGTCAATAGGAAGGTCCAACTGATACAGTAAACCTGAAGTGAAGCTTCGGAATCCATGACTAGTGTCACAGAATGGTTCAAAACATAGACAGTAAGAAGAGTCAGTCTTCTTGTACTTAAATCGGCATTGTGATTTTTGTATTTAATTCCGACGTAATTTCTGTGTTTCATAGTCAATAAGAGTGGCAGAGGGATACAGTAAACCTGAAGTGAAGCATCGGAATCTATAACTAGTGTCACACAATAGGTTCAAAACATAGACACAAAGAAGAGTCAGTCTTCTTGTACTTAAGTCGGCATTTTGCCTTTTGTATTTATTTCCGATGCAATTTCTGTGTTTCATCGTCAATAAGAAGGTCAGAGGGATACAGTAAACGTGAAGTGAAGCATCGGAATCTATAACTAATGTCACAGGAATGGTTCAAAACATAGACAGTAATTAGAGTCAGTCTTCTTGTACTTAAGTCGGCATTGTGCCTTTAGTATTTAATTCCGAAGCAATTTCTGTGTTTCATAGTCAATAAAGGTGTCAGAGGGATACAGTAAACCTGAAGTGAAGCATCGGAATCTATAACTAGTGTGACATTAATGATTCAAAACATAGACAGTTGGAAGAGTCAGTCTTCTTGTACTTGAGTCAGCATTGTGCCTTTTATAATTAATTCCGATGCAATTTCTGTGTTTCATCGTCAATAAGAAGGTCCAAGGGATACAGTAAACCTGAAGTGAAGCATCGGAATCTAAAACCGGTCTCACAGGAAAGTCTCAAAACATAGAGAGTAAGAAGAGCCGGTCATCTTGTATTTGAGTCGGCATTGTGCCTTTTGTATTTAATTCCGATGCAATTTCTGTGTTTCATCGTCAATAAAAAGGTCAGAGGGATACAGTAAACGTGAAGTGAAGCATCGGAATCTATAACTAGTGTCACAGGAATGGTTAAAACATAGAGAGTATGAAGAGTCAGTCTTCTTGCACTTATGTCGGCCTTGTGCCTTTTCTATTTAATTCCGATGCAATTTCTGTGTTTCGTCGTCAATAAGAAGGTCCAAGGGATACAGTAAACCTGAAGTGGAGCATCGGAATCAACATATAGTGTCACAGGAATGGTTGAAAACATAAACTCGGAAGAGTTAGTCTTCTTGTACTTATGTCGGCATTGTGCATTTTGTATTTAATTCAGATGCAATTTCTGTGTTTCATCGTCAATAACAAGGTCCAAGGGATACAGTAAACCTGAAGTGAAGCATCGGAATCTATAATTATTGTCACAGGAATGGTTAAAACATAGACAGTAGGAAGAGCCAGTCTTCTTGTACTTAAGTCGGCATAGTGCTTTTTGTATTTAATTCCGATGCAATTTCTGTGTTTCATCGTCAATAAGAAGGTCAGAGGGATACAGTAAACGTGAAGTGTAGCATCGGAATCTATAACTAGTGTCACAGGAATGGTTCAAAACATAGACAGTAGAAAGAGTCAGTCTTCTTGTACTTAAGTCGGCATTGTGCCTTTTCTATTTAATTCCGATGCAATTTCTGTGTTTCGTAGACAACAAGAAGCTCAGAGGGATACAGTAAACCTGAAGTGAAGCATCGGAATCTATAACTAGTTTCACAGGAATGGTTCAAAACATACAGAGCAAGAAGAGTCAGTCTTCTTGTACTTAAGTCGGCATTGTGCATTTTGTATTTAATTCCAATGCAATTTCTTTGTTTCATCGTCAATAAGAAGGTCCAAGGGATTCAGTAACCTAAAGTGATGCATCGGAATCTATAACTAGTGTCACAGGAATGGTTCAAAACATAGACAGTCGGAAGAGTCAGTCTTCTTGTACTTAAGTCGGCATTGTGCCTTTTGTAATTAATTCCGATGCAATTTCTGTGTTTCATCGTCAATAACAAGGTCCAAGGGATACAGTAAACCTGAAGTGAAGCATCGGAATCTATAACTAGTGTCGCAGGAATGGTTCAAAACATAGACAGTTAGAAGAGTCAGTCTTCTTGTACCTAAGTCGGCCTTGTGCCTTTTGTATTTAATTCCGATGCAATTTCTGTGTTTCATCGACAATAAGAAGGTCCAAGGGATACAGTAAACATATAGTGAAGCATCGGCATCTAAGACTGGTCTCACAGGAAATGTTCAAATCATAGTCAGTAAGAAGAGTCAGTCTTCTTATACGTAAGTCGGCTTTGTCCCTTTTCTACACAAATCCGATGTAATTTCTGCGTTTCGTCGTCAATAAGAATGTCAAAGGGATACAGTAAACCTGAAGTGAAGCATCGGAATCTATAACTAGTGTCACAGGAATGGTTAAAACATAGACAGTAGGAAGAGTCAGTCTTCTTGTACTTAAGTCGGCATAGTGCCTTTTGTATTTAATTCCGATGCAATTTCTGTGTTTCATCGTCGATAAGAACGTCCAAGGGATACAGTAAACCTGAAGTGAAGCATCGGAATCTACAACTAGTGTCACAGGAATTGCTCAAAACATAGACAGTAAGAAGAGTCGGTCTTCTTGTACTTAAGTCGACATTGTGCCTTTTGTATATAATTCCGATGCAAATTCTTTGTTTCATCTTCAATAAGAAGGTCCAAAGGATACAGTAAACCTGAAGTGAAGCTTCGGAATCTATAACTAGTGTCACAGGAATGGTTCAAAACATAGACAGTAAGAAGAGTCAGTCTTCTTGTACTTAAGTCGGCATTGTGCCTTTTGTATTTAAATCCGAAGCAATTTCTGTGTTTCATCGTCAATAAGAGTGTCAGAGGGATACAGTAAACCTGAAGTGAAGCATCTTAATCTATAACTAGTGTCACAGGAATGGTTCAAAACATAGAATGTTGGAAGAGTGAGTCTTCTTGTACTTAAGTCAGCATTGTGCCTTTTCGATTTAATTCCGATGCAATTTCTGTGTTTCGTCGTCATTAAGAAGGTCCAAGAGATGCAGTAAACCTGAAGTGAAGCATCGGAATCGAAAACCGGTCTCACAGGAAAGTTTCAAAACATAGAGAGTAAAAAGAGCCAGTAATCTTGTATTTGAGTCGGCATTGTGCCTTTTGTATTTAATTCCAATGATATTTCTGTATTTTATCGTCAATAAGAGTGTCAGAGGGATACAGTAAACGTGAAGTGAGGCATCGGAATCTGTAACTAGTGCCACAGGAATGGTTAAAACATAGAGAGTAGGGAGAGTCAGTCATCATGTATTTGAGTCAGCATTGTGCCTTTTGTATTTAAATCCGATGCAATTTCTGTGTTTCATCGTTAATAACAAGGTCCAAGGGATACAGAAACCTGAAGTGAAGCATCGGAATCTATAACTAGTGTCACAGGAATGGTTCAAAACATAGACAGTAAGAAGAGTCAGTCTTCTTGTACTTAAGTCGGCATTGTGCCTTTTGTATTTAATTCCGATGCAATTTCTGTTTTTCATCGTCAATAAGAAGGCTTAACGGATACAGTAAACATATAGTGAAGCATCGGAATCTAAAACTGGTCTCACAGGAAATGTTCAAATCATAGTCAGTAAGAAGAGTCAGTCTTCTTGTACTTGAGTCGGCATTGTGCCTTTAGTATTTAATTCCGATGCAATTTCTGTTTTTCATCGTCAATAAGAAGGTCCAACTGATACAGTAAGCCTGAAGTGAAGCTTCGGAATCCATGACTAGTGTCACAGAATGGTTCAAAACATAGACAGTAAGAAGAGTCAGTCTTCTTGTACTTAAATCGGCATTGTGATTTTTGTATTTAATTCCGACGTAATTTCTGTGTTTCATAGTCAATAAGAGTGGCAGAGGGATACAGTAAACCTCAAGTGAAGCATCGGAATCTATAACTAGTGTCACACAATAGGTTCAAAACATAGACACAAAGAAGAGTCAGTCTTCTTGTACTTAAGTCGGCATTTTGCCTTTTGTATTTATTTCCGATGCAATTTCTGTGTTTCATCGTCAATAAGAAGGTCAGAGGGATACAGTAAACGTGAAGTGAAGCATCGGAATCTATAACTAATGTCACAGGAATGGTTCAAAACATAGACAGTAATTAGAGTCAGTCTTCTTGTACTTAAGTCGGCATTGTGCCTTTAGTATTTAATTCCGAAGCAATTTCTGTGTTTCATAGTCAATGAAGGTGTCAGAGGGATACAGTAAACCTGAAGTGAAGCATCGGAATCTATAACTAGTGTCACATTAATGATTCAAAACATAGACAGTTGGAAGAGTCAGTCTTCTTGTACTTGAGTCAGCATTGTGCCTTTTATAATTAATTCCGATGCAATTTCTGTGTTTCATCGTCAATAAGAAGGTCCAAGGGATACAGTAAACCTGAAGTGAAGCATCGGAATCTAAAACCGGTCTCACAGGAAAGTTTCAAAACATAGAGAGTAAGAAGAGCCGGTCATCTTGTATTTGAGTCGGCATTGTGCCTTTTGTATTTAATTCCGATGCAATTTCTGTGTTTCATCGTCAATAAGAAGGTCAGAGGGATACAGTAAACGTGAAGCGAAGCATCGGAATCTATAACTAGTGTCACAGGAATGGTTAAAACATAGAGAGTATGAAGAGTCAGTCTTCTTGCACTTAAGTCGGCATTGTGCCTTTTCTATTTAATTCCGATGCAATTTCTGTGTTTCGTCGTCAATAAGAAGGTCCAAGGGATACAGTAAACCTGAAGTGGAGCATCGGAATCAACATATAGTGTCACAGGAATGGTTGAAAACATAAACTCGGAAGAGTCAGTCTTCTTGTACTTATGTCGGCATTGTGCATTTTGTATTTAATTCAGATGCAATTTCTGTGTTTCACCGTCAATAACAAGGTCCAAGGGATACAGTAAACCTGAAGTGAAGCATCGGAATCTATAACTAGTGTCACAGGAATGGTTAAAACATAGACAGTAGGAAGAGTCAGTCTTCTTGTACTTAAGTCGGCATAGTGCCTTTTGTATTTAATTCCGATGCAATTTCTGTGTTTCATCGTCAATAAGAAGGTCAGAGGGATACAGTAAACGTGAAGTGTAGCATCGGAATCTATAACTAGTGTCACAGGAATGGTTCAAAACATAGGCAGTAGAAAGAGTCAGTCTTCTTGTACTTAAGTCGGCATTGTGCCTTTTCTATTTAATTCCGATGCAATTTCTGTGTTTCGTAGTCAACAAGAAGGTCAGAGGGATACAGTAAACCTGAAGTGAAGCATCGGAATCTATTACTAGTTTCACAGGAATGGTTCAAAACATACAGAGCAAGAAGAGTCAGTCTTCTTGTACTTAAGTCGGCATTGTGCATTTTGTATTTAATTCCGATGCAATTTCTTTGTTTCATCGTCAATAAGAAGGTCCAAGGGATTCAGTAAACCTAAAGTTATGCATCGGAATCTATTACTAGTTTCACAGGAATGGTTCAAAGCATAGACAGTCGGAAGAGTCAGACTTCTTGTACTTAAGTCAGCATTGTGCCCGTTGTATTTAATTCCGATGCAATTTCTGTGTTTCATCGTCAATACCAAGGTCCAAGGGATACAGTAAACCTGAAGTGAAACATCGGAATCTATAACTAGTGTCACAGGAATGGCTCAGAACACAGACAGTAAGAAGAGTCAGTCTTCTTGTACTTAAGTCGGCCTTGTGCCTTTTGTATTTAAATCCGATGCAAATTCTGTGTTTCATCGTCAATAAGAAGGGCCAAGGGATACAGTAAACATATAGTGAAGCATCGGAATCTAAAACTGGTCTCACAGGAAATGTTTAAATCATAGTCAGTAAGAAGAGTCAGTCTTCTTATACTTAAGTCGGCATTGTGCCTTTTCTACTTAATTCCGATGCAAATTCTGTGTTTCGTCGTCAATAAATAGGTCCACGGGATACAGTAAACCTGAAGTGAAGCATCGGAATCTAAAACCGGTCTCACAGGAAAGATTCAAAACATAGAGAGTAAGAAGAGCCAGTCATCATGTATTTGAGTCGGCATTGTGCCTTTTGTATTTAATTCCGATGCAATTTCTGTGTTTCATCGTCAATAACAAGGTCCAAGGGATACAGTAAACCTGAAGTGAAGCATCGGAATCTATAACTAGTCTCACAGGAATGGTTCAAATCATAGACAGTTAGATGAGTCAGACTTCTTGTACTTAAGTCGGCATTGTGCCTTTTGTATTTAATTCCGATGCAATTTCTGTGTTTCATCGTCAATAAGAACGTCCAAGGGATAGAGTAAACATATAGTGAAGCATCGGAATCTAAAACTGGTCTCACAGGAAATGTTCGAATCATAGTCAGTAAGAAGAGTCAGTCTTCTTGTACTTATGTCTGCATTGTGCCTTTTCTATTTAATTCCGATGCAATTTCTGTGTTTCGTCGTCAATAAGAAGGTCCAAGGGATACAGTAAACCTGAAGTGAAGCATCGGAATCTATAACTAGTGTCACAGGAATTGCTCAAAGCATAGACAGTAAGAAGAGTCAGCCTTCTTGTACTTAAGTCGGCATTGTGCATTTTGTATTTAATTCCGATGCAAATTTTTTGTTTCATCGTCAAAACGAAGGTCCAAAGGATACAGTAAACATGAGGTGAAGCTTCGGAATCTATAACTAGTGTCACAGGAATGGTTCAAAACATAGACAGTAAGAGCAGTCAGTCTTCTTGTACTTAATTCGGCATTGTTCCTTTTGTATTTAATTCCGATGCAATTTCTGTGTTTCATAGTCAATAAGAGTGGCAGATGGATACAGTAAACCTGAAGTGAAGCATTGGAATCTATAACTAGTGTCACAGGAATGATTCAAAACATAGACAGTTGGAAGAGTCAGTCTTCTTGTACTTAATTCGGCATTGTGCATTTTCTATTTAATTCCGATGCAATTTCTGTGTTTCGTCGTCAATAAGAACGTCCAAGGGACACAGTAAACCTGAAGTGGAGCATTGTAATCTATATCTAGTGTCACAGGAATTGGTGAAAACATAAACACGGAAGAGTCAGTCTTCTTGTACTTATGTCGGCATTGTGCCTTTTGTATTTAATTCCGATGCAATTTCTGTGTTTCGTCGTCAATAAGAAGGTCCAAGGGATACAGTAAACCTGAAGTGAAGCATGGGATTCTATAACTAGTGTCACAGAATAGGTTCAAAACATAGACAGTAAGAAGGGTCAGTCCTCTTGTACTTATGTCGGCAATTTGCCTTTTGTATTTAATTCCGATGCAATTTCTGTGTTTTATCGTCAATAAGAATGTCAGAGGGATACAATAAAAGTGAAGTGAAGCATCGGAATCTATAACTAGAGTCACAGGAATGGTTCAAAACATAGACAATATGAAGAGTCAGTCTTCTTGTACTTAGGTTGGCA
This sequence comes from Schistocerca americana, assembly GCF_021461395.2. NCBI lineage: Eukaryota > Metazoa > Arthropoda > Insecta > Orthoptera > Acrididae > Schistocerca > Schistocerca americana. Next base: position 10,249,679 of record NC_060121.1, on the reverse strand, counting down.
TTGTGCCCTTTCTATTCAATTCAGATGCAGTTTCTGTATTTCGTCGTCAATAAGAAGGCCAGAGGGATACAGTAAACCTGAAGTGAAGCATCGGAATCTATAACTAGTGTCACAGGAATGGTTCACAACATACACAGCTAGAAGAGTCAGTCTTCTTGTACTAAAGTCGGCATTGTGCATTTTGTATTTAATTCCGATGGAATTTCTGTGTTTCATCGTCAATAAGAAGGTCCAAGGGATACAGTAAACCTGAAGTGATGCATCGGAATCTATAACTAGTGTCACAGGAATGGTTCAAAACATAGACAGTCGGAAGAGTCAGTCTTCTCGTACTTAAGTCGGCATTGTGCCTTTTGTAATTAATTCCGATGCAATTTCTGTGTTTCATCGTCAATAACAAGGTCCAAGGGATACAGTAAACCTGAAGTGAAACATCGGAATCTATAACTAGTGTCGCAGGAATGGTTCAAAACATAGACAGTTAGAAGAGTCAGTCTACTTGTACCTAAGTCGGCCTTGTGCCTTTTGTATTTAATTCCGATGCAATTTCTGTGTTTCATCGACAATAAGAAGGTCCAAGGGATACAGTAAACATATAGTGAAGCATCGGCATCTAAGACTGGTCTCACAGGAAATGTTCAAATCATAGTCAGCAAGAAGAGTCAGTCTTCTTATACTTAAGTCGGCTTTGTCCCTTTTCTACACAATTCCGATGTAATTTCTGCGTTTCGTCGTCAATAAGAAGGTCAAAGGGATACAGTAAACCTGAAGTGAAGCATCGGAATTTATAACTAATTTCACAGGAATGGTTCAAAACATACACAGCAATAAGAATCAGTCTTCTTGTACTTAAGTCGGCATTGTGCATTTTTTATTTACTTCCGATGCAATTTCTGTGTTTCATCGTCAATAAGAAGGTCCAAGGGATACAGTAAATGTATAGTGAAGCATCGGAATCTAAAACTGGTCTCACAGGAAATGTTCAAATCTTAGTCAGTAAGAAGAGTCAGTTTTGTTATACTTAAGTCGGCTTTGTGCCTTTTGTATTTGATTCTGAAGCAATTTCTGTGTTTCATCGTCAATACGAAGGTCCAAAGGATACAGTAAACCTGAAGCGAAGCATCGGAATCTATAACTAGTGTCACAGGAATGGTTCAAAACATAGAGAGTAAGAAGAGTCAGTCTTCTTGTACTTAACTCGGCATTGAGCCTTTTGTATTAAATTCCGATGCTATTTCTGTTTCGTCGGCGATAAGAAGGTCCAAGGGATACAGTGAACCTGAAGTGAAGCAACGTAATCTATAACTAGTGTCACAGGAATTGCTCAAAACATAGACAGTAATAAGAGTCATTCTTCTTGTACTTATGTCGGCATTCTGCATTTTTTATGTAATTCAGATGCAAATTCTGTATTTTCATCGTCAATAAGAAGGTCCAAAGATACAGTAAACCTGAAGTAAAGCTTCGGAATCTGTAACTAGTGTCACAGGAATGGTTCAAATCATAGACAGTAAAAAGAGTCAGTCTTCTTGTAGTTAAGTCGGCATTGTGCCTTTTGTGTTTAATTCCGATGCAATTTCTGTGTTTCATCCTCAATAAGAAGGTCAGAGGGATACAGTAAACGTTTATCGAAGCATCGGAATCTATAACTAGAGTCACAGGAATGGTTCAAAACATAGACAATAGGAAGAGTCAGTCTTCTTGTACTTAAGTCGGCATTGTGCCTTTTCTATTTAATTCCGATGCAATTTCTGTGTTTCGTCGTCAATAAGAGGGTCAGAGGGATACAGTAAACCTGAAGTGAAGCATCGGAATCTATAACTAGTGTCACAGGAATGGTTCAAAACATACACAGCAAGAAGAGTCAGTCTTCTTGTCCTTAAGTCGGCATTGTGCCATTTGCATTTAAATCCGATGCAATTTCTGTGTTTCATCGTCAATAACAAGGTCCAAGGGGTACAGTAAATCTGAAGTGAAGCATCGTAATCTATAACTAGTGTCACAGGAATGGTTCAAAACATAGACAGCAAGAATAGTCAGTCTTCTTGTACTTCTGTCGGCCTTGTGCCTTTTGTATTTAATTCCGATGCATTTTCTGTGTTTCATCGTCAATAGGAAGATACAAGGGATAGAGTACACTTATAGTGAAGCATCAGACTCTAAAACTGGTCTCACAGGTAATGATCAAATCATAGTCAGTAAGAAGAGTCAGTCTTGCCATACTTAAGTCGGCTTTGTGCCTTTTGTATTTAATTCCGATGCAAATTCTGTGCTTTATCGTCAATAAGATGGTGCAAAGGATACAGTAAACCTGAAGTGAAGCTTCGGAATCTATAACTAGTGTCACATGAATGGTTCAAAACATAGACAGTAAGAAGAGTCAGTCTTCTTGTCCTTAAGTCGGCATTGTGCCTTTTGTATTTAATTCCGATGCAATTTCTGTGTTTCGTCGTCAATAAGAGTGTCAGAGGGATAAAGTAAACCTGTAGTGAAGCATCGAATTCTATAACTAGTATCACAGGAATGGTTCAAAACATAGACAGTTGGAAGAGTCAGTCTTCTTGTACTTAGGTCGGCATTGTGCCTTTTCTATTTAATTCCGATGCAATATCTGTGTTTCGTCGTCAATACGAAGGTCCAAGGGATACAGTAAACCTCAAGTGAAGCGTTGGAATCTATATCTAGTGTCACAGGAATTGTTGAAAACATAGACACGGAAGAGTCAGCCTTTTTGTGCTTAAGTCGGCATTGTGCATTTGTATTTAATTCCGATGCAATTTCTGTGTTTCGTCGTCAGTATGAAGGTCCAAGGGATACAGTAAACCTGAAGTGAAGCATCGGAATCTATAACTAGTGTCACAGATAAGGTTCAAAACGTAGACAGTAATAAGAGTCAGTCTTCTTGTACTTAAGTCGGCATTGTGCCCTTTGTATTTAATTCCGATGCAATTTCTGTGTTTCATCGTCAATAAGAAGGTCCAAGGGATACAGTAAACCTGAAGTGTAGCATCGGAATCTATAACTAGTGTCACAGGAATTTTTCAAACATAGACAGTCGGAAGAGTCAGTCTTCTTGTACTTAAGTCGGCATTGTGCCTTTTGTATTTAATTCCGATGCAATTACTGTGTTTCATCGTCAATATGAAGGTCAGAGGGATACAGTAAATTTGAAGTGAAGCATCGGAATCTACAACTATTGTTACAGGAATTTTTCAAAACATAGACTGTAAGAAGAGTCAGTCTTCTTGTACTTAATACGGCATTGTGCCTTTTCTATCTAATTCCGATGCAATTTCTGTGTTTTATCGACATTAAGAATGTCAGAGGGATACAGTAAACCCGAAGTGAAGCATCGGAATCTATAACTAGTGTCACAGGAACGGTTCAAAACATAGACACTAGAAAGAGTCAGTCTTCTTGTACTAATGTCGGCATTGTGCCTTTTCTTTTTGTTTCCGATGCAATTTCTGTGTTTCATCGTCAATAAGAAGGTCCAAAGGACTCAGTAAACCTGAAGTGAAACTGCGGAATCTATAACTAGTGTCACAGGAATGGTTCAAACCATCGAGAGTAAGAAGAGTCAGTCTTCTTGTACTTAAGTGGGCACTGTGCCTTTTGTATTTAATTCCGATGCAATTTCTGTGTTTCATCGTCAGTAAGAGTGTCAGAGGGATACAGTAAACCTGAAGTGAAGCATCGGAATCTAAAATCGGTCTCACAGGAAAGGTTCAAAACATAGAGAGTAAGAAGGGCCATTCATCTTGCATGTGAGTCGGCATTGTGCCTTTTGAATTTAATTCCGATGCAATTTCTGTGTTTCATCGTCAATAAGAAGGTCAGAGGGATACAGTAAACCTGAAGTGAAGCATCGGAATCTATAACTAGTATCACAGGAATGGTTCAATACATAGACAGTTGGAAGAGTCAGTCTTTATGTACTTAAGTCAGCATTGTGCCTTTTCTATTTAATTCCAATGCAATTCCTTTGTTTCGTCGTCAATACGAAGAACCAAGGGATACAGTAAACCTCAAGTGAAGCATTGGAATCTATATCTAGTGTCACAGGAATGGTTGAAAACATAGACACGGAAGAGTCAGTCTTCTTGTACTTAAGTCGGCATTGTGCCTTTTGTATTTAATTCCGATGCAATTTCTGTGTTTCATCGACAATAACAAGGTCCAAGGGATACAGTAAACCTGAAGTAAAGCATCGGAATCTATAACCAGTGTCACAGGAATTGTTCAAAACATAGACAGTAAGAAGTGTCAGTCTTCTTGTACCTAAATCGGCCTTGTGCCTTTTGTATTTAATTACGATGCAATTTCTGTGTTTCATCGTCAATAAGAAGGTCCAAGGGATACAGTAAACATATAGTGAAGCATCGGAATCTAAAACTGGTCTCACAGGAAATGTTCAAATCATAGTCAGTAAGAAGAGTCAGTCTTCTTATACTCAAGTCGGCTTTGTGCCTTTTCTACATAATTCCGATCCTATTTCTGTGTTTCGTCGTCAATAAGAAGGTCAGAGGGATACAGTAATCGTGAAGTGAAGCATCGGAATCTATAACTAGATTCACAGGAAGGTTCAAAGCATACACAGCAATAAGAGTCAGTCTTCTTGTACTTAAGTCGGCATTGTGCCTTTTGTATTCAATTCCGAAGTACTTTCTGTGTTTCATCGTCAATAAGAAGGTCCAAGGGATACAGTAAACGTATTGTGAAGCATCGGAATCTAAAACTGGTCTCACTGGAAATGTTCACAACATAGTCAGTAAGAAGAGTCAGTCTTCTTGTACTTAAGTCGGCACTGTGCCGTTTGCATTTAATTCCGATGCAATTTCTGTGTTTCATCGTCAATAAGAAGTCAGAGGGATACAGTTAACCTGAAGTGAAGCATCGGAATTTATAACTAGTGTCACAGGAATGGTTCAAAACATAGACATTAAGAAGAGTCAGTCTTCTTGTACTTAAGTCGGCATTGTGCCTTTTGTATTTAATTCCGATGCTATTTCTGTGTTTCATCGTCGATAAGAAGGTCCAAGGGATACAGTAAACCTGAAGTGTAGCATCGGAATCTATAACTAGTGTCACAGGAATTTTTCAAAACATAGACAGTTGGAAGAGTCAGTCTTCTTGTACTTAGGTTCGCATTTGGCCTTTTCTATTTAATTCCAATGCAATTTCTGTGTTTCGTCGTAAATAAGAAGGTCACAGGGATACAGTAATCCTGAAGTGAAGCATCGTAATCTATAACTAGTGACTCAGGAATGGTTCAAAACATAGACTGTAAGAAGAGTCAGTCTTCTTGTACTTAAGTCGGCCTTGTGCCTTATGTATTTAATTCCGATGCAATTTCTGTGTTTCATCGTCAATAGGAAGGTACAAGGGATACAGTACACTTATAGTGAAACATCGGAATCTAAAACTGGTCTAACAGGAAATGTTCAAATCATAGTCAGTAAGAAGAGTTAGACTTCTTATACTTAAGTCGGCATTGTGCATTTTGTATTTAAGTCCGATGCAATTTCTGTGTTTCATCGTCAATAACAAATCCCAAGGGATACAGTAAACCTGAAGGGAAGCATCGCAATCTATAACTAGTGTCACAGGTATGGTTCAAAACATAGACAGTAAGGAGAGTCAGTCTTCTTGTACTTAAGTCGTCACTGTGCCTTTTGCATTTAATTCCGATGCAATTTCTGTGTTTTATCGTCAATAAGAAGGTCCAAGGGATACAGTAAACCTCAATGAAGCATCGGATTCTAAAACCGATCTCACAGGAAAGATTCAAAACATAGAGAGTAAGAAGAGCCAGTCAACTTGTATGTGAGTCGGCATTGTGCCTTTTGTATTTAATTCAGGAACCATTTCTGTGTTTCACCGTCAATAAGAAGGTCCAAGGGATACAGTAAACCTTAAGTGACGCATCGGAATCGATAAGTAGTGTCACAGGAATTGCTAAAAACATAGACAGTGAGAAGGGTCATTCTTCTTGTACTTAAGTCGGCATTGTGCCTTTTTTATATAATTCAGATGCAAATTCTGTGTTTCATCGTCAATAAGAAGGTCAGAGGGATAGAGTAAACCTGAAGTGCAGCATCGGAATCTATAACTAGTATCACAGGAATGGTTCAAAACATAGACAGTTGGAAGACTCACTCTTCTTGTACTTAAGTCGGCATTGTCCCTTTTGTATTTAATTCCGATGCAAATTCTGTGTTTCATCGTCAATAACAAGGCCCAAGGGATACAGTAAACCTGAAGTGAAGCATCGGAATCTATAACTAGAGTCACAGGAATGGTTCAAAACATAGACAGTAAGAAGAGTCAGTCTTCTTGTACGTAAGTCGGCATTGTGCCTTTTGCATTTAATTCCGATGCAATTTCTGTGTTTCATCGTCGATAAGAAGGTCCAAAGGATACATGAAACCTGAACTGAAGCATCGGAATCTATAACTAGTGCCACAGGAATGGATCAAAACATAGACAATAAGAAGAGTCAGTCTTCTTGTACTTAAGTCGTCATTGTGCAATTTGTATTTGATTCCGATGCAATTACTGTGTTTCATCGTCAATATGAAGGTCAGAGGGATACAGTAAATTTGAAGTGAAGCATCGGAATCTGTAAGTATTATTACAGGAATTTTTCAAAACATAGACTGTACGAAGAGTCAGTCTTCTTGTACTTAATACGGCATTGTGCCTTTTCTATCTAATTCCGATGCAATTTCTAAGTTTCATCGACAATAAGAATGTCAGAGGGATACAGTAAACCTGAAGTGAAGCATCGGAGTCTGTAACTAGTGTCACAGGAACGGTTCAAAACATAGACACTAGGAAGAGTCAGTCTTCTTGTACTTATGTCGGCATTGTGCTTTTTCTTTTTGATTCCGTTGCAATTTCTGTGTTTTTCTTCGTCAATAAGAAGGGCGAAAGGACACAGTAAACTTGAAGTGAAGCTTCGGAATCTATAACTAATGTCACAGGTATGGTTCAAAACATATACAGTAAGAAGAGTCAGTCTTCTTGTACTTAAGTCGGCATTGTGCATTTTGTATTTAATTCCGATGCAATTTCTGTGTTTCATCGTCAATAAGACTGTCAGAGGGATACAGTAAACCTGAAGTGAAGCATCGGAATCTATAACTAGTATCACAGGAATGGTTCAAAACATAGACAGTTGGAAGAGTCAGTCTTCTTGTACTTAAGTCGGCATTGTGCCTTTTCTATTTAATTCCGATGCAATTTCTGTGTTTCGTCGTCAATACGAAGGTCCAAGGGATACAGCAAACCTGAAGTGAAGCATTGGAATCTATATCTAGTGTCACAGGAATAGTTGAAATCATAGACACGGAAGAGTCAGTCTTCTTGTGCTTAAGTCGGGATTGTGCATTTGTATTTAATTCCGATGCAATTTCTGTGTTTCGTCGTCAATATGAAGGTCCAAGGGATACAGTTAACCTGAAGTGAAGCATCGGAATCTATAACTAGTGCCACAGAAAAGGTTCAAAACATAGACAGTAAGAAGTGTCACTCTTCCTGTACTTAAGTCGGCATTGTGCCCTTTGTATTTAATTCCGATGCAATTTCTGTGTTTCATCGTCAATAAGAAGGTCAGAGGCATACAGTAAACGTGAAGTGAAGCATCGGAATCCATAACTAGAGACTCAGGAATGGTTCAAAACATAGACAGTAGGAAAAGTCAGTCTTCTTGTACTTAAGTCGGCATTGTGCTTTTTCTATTTAATTCCGATGCAATTTCTGTGTTTCGGCGACAAATTAGAATGTCAGAGGGATACAATAAACCTGAAGTGAAGCATCGGAATCTATAACTAGTGTCGCAGGAATGATTCAAAACACACACAGCCAGAAGAATCATTCTTCTTGTACTTAAGTCGGCATTTTGCCTTTTGTATTTAATTCCGATGCAATTTCTGTGTTTCATCGTCAGTAGGAAGGTACAAGGGATACAGTACACTTATAGTGAAGCATCGGAATCTAAAACTGTTCTCACAGGAAATGTTCAAATCATAGTCAGTAAGAAGAGTTAGACTTCTTATACTTAAGTCGGCATTGTGCATTTTGTATTTAAGTCCGATGCAATTTCTGTGTTTCAACGTCAATAACAAGGCCCAAGGGATACAGTAAACCTGAAGGGAAGCATCGGAATCTATAACTAGTGTCATATTAATGGTTCAAAACATAGACAGTAAGAAGAGTCAGTCTTCTTGTACTTAAGTCGGCATTGTGCCTTTTGCATTTAATTCCGATGCAATTTCTGTGTTTCATCGTCGATAAGAAGGTCCAAGGGATACAGGAAACCTGAACTGAAGCATCGGAATCTATAACTAGTGCCACAGGAATGGTTCAAAACATAGACAATAAGATGAGTCAGTCTTCTTGTACTTAAGTCGGCATTGTGCCTTTTGTATTTAATTCCGATGCAATTGCTGTGTTTCATCGTCAATATGAAGGTCAGAGGGATACTGTAAATTTGAAGTGAAGCATCGGAATCTATAACTATTGTTACAGGAATTTTTCAAATCATAGACTGTAAGAAGAGTCAGTCTTCTTGTACTTAATACGGCATTGTGCCTTTTCTATCTAATTCCGATGCAATTTCTGGGTTTCATCGACATTAAGAATGTCAGAGGGATACAGTAAACCCGAAGTGAAGCATCGGAATCTGTAACTAGTGTCACAGGAACGGTTCAAACATAGACACTAGAAAGAGTCAGTCTTCTTGTACTAATGTCGGCATTGTGCCTTTTCTTTTTGTTTCCGATGCAAATTCTGTGTTTCACCGCCAATAAGAAGGTCCAAAGGACACAGTACACCTGAAGTGAAACTTCGGAATCTATACCTAGTGTCACAGGAATGGTTCAAATCATCGAAAGTAAGAAGAGTCAGTCTTCTTGTACTTAAGTTGGCACTGTGCCTTTTGTATTTAATTCCGATGCAATTTCTGTGTTTCATCGTCAGTAAGAGTGTCAGAGGGATACAGTAAACCTGAAGTGTAGCATCGGAATCTAAAACCGGTCTCACAGGAAAGGTTCAAAACATAGAGAGTAAGAAGAGCCAGTCATCTTGCATGTGAGTCGGCATTGTGCCTTTTGTATTTAATTCCGATGCAATTTCTGTGTTTCATCGTCAATAAGAAGGTCAGAGGGATACAGTAAACCTGAAGTGAAGCATCGGAATCTATAACTAGTATCACAGGAATGGTTCAAAACATAGACAGTTGGAAGAGTCAGTCTTCTTGTACTTAAGTCGGCATTGTGCCTTCTCTATTTAATTACGATGCAATATCTGTGTTTCGTCGTCAATACGAAGGTCACAGGGATACAGTAAACCTGAAGTGATGCATCGGAATCTATAACTAGTGTCACAGGAATGGTTCAAAACATAGACAGTCGGAAGAGTCAGTCTTCTTGTACTTAAGTCGGCATTGTGCCTTTTGTATTAAATGCCGATGCAATTTCTGTGTTTCATCGACAATAACAAGGTCCAAGGGATACAGTAAACCTAAAGTAAAGCATCGGAATCTATAACTAGTGTCACAGGAATGGTTCAAAGCATGGACCATAAGAAGTGTCAGTCTTCATGTACCGAAGTCGGCCTTGTGCCTTTTGTATTTAATTCCGATGCAATTTCTGTGCTTCATCGTCAATAAGAAGGTCCAAGGGATACAGTAAACATATAGTGAAGCATCGGAATCTAAAACTGGTCTCACAGGAAATGTTCAAATCATAGTCAGTGAGAAGAGTCAGTCTTCTTACACTTAAGTCGGCTTTGTGCATTTTCTACATAATTCCGATGCAATTCCAGTGTTTCGTCGTCAATAAGAAGGTCAGAGGGATACAGTAATCCTGAAGTGAAGCATCGGAATCTATAACTAGATTCACAGGAATTGTTCAAATCATACACAGCAATAAGAGTCAGTCTTCTTGTACTTAAGTCGGCACTGTGCCGTTTGCATTTAATTCCGATGCAATTTCTGTGTTTCATCGTCAATAAGAAGTCAGAGGGATACGGTTAACCTGAAGTGAAGCATCGGAATCTATAACTAGTGTCACAGGAATGGTTCAAAACATAGACAGTAAGAAGAGTCAGTCTTCTTGTACTTAATACGGCATTGTGCCTTTTCTATCTAATTCCGATGCAATTTCTGTGTTTCATCGACATTAAGAATGTCAGAGGGATACAGTAAACCCGAAGTAAGGCATCGGAATCTATAACTAGTGTCACAGGAACGGTTCAAAACATAGACACTAGAAAGAGTCAGTCTTCTTGTACTTATGTCGGCATTGCGCCTTTTCTTTTTGTTTCCGATGCAATTTCTGTGTTTCATCGTCAATAACAAGGTCCAAGGGATACAGTAAATCTGAAGTGAAGCATCGTAATGTATAGCTAGTGTCTCAGGAATGGGTCAAAACATAGACTGTAAGAAGAGTCAGTCTTCTTGTACTTAAGTCGGCCTTGTGCCTTATGTATTTAATTCCGATGCAATTTCTGTGTTTCATCGTCAATAGGAAGGTACAAGGGATACAGTACACTTATAGTGAAGCATCAGAATCTAAAACTGGTCTCACAGGAAATGTTCAAATCATAGTCAGTAAGAAGAGTTAGACTTCTTATACTTAAGTCGGCATTGTGCATTTTGTATTTAAGTCCGATGCAATTTCTAAGTTTCATCGTCAATAACAAGGCCCAAGGGATACAGTAAACCTGAAGGGAAGCATCGGAATCTATAACTAGTGTCATAGGAATGGTTCAAAACATAGACAGTAAGAAGAGTCAGTCTTCTTGTACTTAAGTCGGCATTGTGCCTTTTGCCTTTAATTCCGATGCAATTTCTGTGTTTCATCGTCGATAAGAAGGTCCAAGGGATACAGGAAACCTGAACTGAAGCATCGGAATCTGTAACTAGTGCCACAGGAATGGTTCAAAACATAGACATTAAGAAGAGTCAGTCTTCTTGTACTTAATACGGCATTGTGCCTTTTCTATCTAATTCCGATGCAATTTCTGTGTTTCATCGACATTAAGAATGTCAGAGGGATACAGTAAACCCGAAGTAAAGCATCGGAATCTATAACTAGTGTCACAGGAACGGTTCAAAACATAGACACTAGAAAGAGTCAGTCTTATTGTACTTATGTCGGCATTGTGCCTTTTCTTTTTGTTTCCGATGCAATTTCTGTGTTTCATCGTCAATAAGAATGTCCAAAGGACACAGTAACCCTGAGGTGAAGCTTCGGAATCTATAACTAGTGTCACAGGAATGGTTCAAAACATAGGCAGTGAGAAGAGTTAGTCTTCTTGGACTTAAGTCGTCACTGTGCTTTTTGTATTTAATTCCGATGCAATTTCTGTGTTTCATCGTCAATAAGAAGGTCAGTGGGATACAGTAAACCTAAAGTGAAGAATCGGAACCTATAACTAGTGTCACAGGAATGGTTTAAACATAGACAGTAGGAAGAGTCAGTCTTCTTGTACTTAAGTCCGCATTGTGCCTTTTGTATTTAATAGCGATGAAATTTCCGTGTTTCGTCGTCAATAAGAAGGTCCAAGGGATACAGTAAACCTGAAGTGCAGCATCGGAATCTATAACTAGTGTCACAGGAATGGTTCAAAACATAGAGAGTAAGAAGAGTCAGTCTTCATGTACTTAAGTTGGCATTGTGCCTTTTGTATTAAATTCCGATCCTATTTCTGTTTCATCGTAGATAAGAAGGTCCAAGGGATACAGTAAACCTGAAGTGAAGCATCGGAATCTATAAGTAGTGTCACATGAATTGCTCAAAACATAGACAGTAAGAAGAGTCATTCTTCTTGTACTTAAGTCGGCATTGTGCCTTTTTTATATAATTCAGATGCAAATTCTGTGTTTCATCGTCAATAAGAAGCTCCAAAGGATACGGTAAACCTGAAGTGTAGCCTCGTAATCTGTAACTAGTAACACAGGAATGGTTCAAAACATAGACAGTAGGAAGAGTCAGTCTTCTTGTACTTAAGTCGACATTGTGCCTTTTGTATTTAATTCCGATGCAATTTCTGTGTTTCATCGTCAATAAGAGTGTCAGAGGGATACAGTAAACCTGAAGTGCAGCATCGGAATCTATAACTAGTATCACAGGAATGGTTCAAAACATAGACAGTTGGAAGACTCACGCTTCTTGTGCTTAAGTCGGCATTGTCCCTTTTGTATTTAATTCCGATGCAAATTCTGTGTTTCATCGTCAATAACAAGGCCCAAGGGATACAGTAAACCTGAAGTGAAGCATCGGAATCTATAACTAGTGACATAGGAATGGTTCAAAACATAGACAGTAAGAAGAGTCAGTCTTCTTGAACATAAGTCGGCATTGTGCCTTTTGCATTTAATTCCGATGCAATTTCTGTGTTTCATCGTCGATAAGAAGGTCCAAGGGATACAGGAAACCTGAACTGAAGCATCGGAATCTATAACTAGTGCCACAGGAATGGTTCAAAACATAGAGAATAAGAAGAGTCAGTCTTCTTGTACTTAAGTCGGCATTGTGACATTTGTATTTAATTCCGATGCAATTACTGTGTTTATCGTCAATATGAAGGTCAGAGGGATACAGTAAATTTGAAGTGAAGCATCGGAATCTATAACTATTATTACAGGAATTTTTCAAAACATAGACTGTAAGAAGAGTCAGTCTTCTTGTACTTAATACGGCATTGTGACTTTTCTAGCTAATTCCGATGCAATTTCTGTGTTTCATCGACAATAAGAATGTCAGAGGGATACAGTAAACCTGAAGTGAAGCATCGGAATCTGTAACTAGTGTCACAGGAACGGTTCAAAACATAGACACTAGGAAGAGTCTGTGTTCTTGTACTTATGTCGGCATTGTGCCTTTTCTTTTTTATTCCGTTGCATTTTCTGTGTTTCATCGTCAATTAGAAGGTCCAAAGGACACAGTAAACCTGAAGTGTAGCTTCGGAATCTATAACTAGTGTCACAGGTATGGTTCAAAACATATACAGTAAGAAGAGTCAGTCTTCTTGTACTTAAGTCGGCATTGTGCATTTTGTATTTAATTCCGATGCAATTTCTGTGCTTCATCGTCAATAAGAGTGTCAGAGGGATACAGTAAACCTGAAGTGAAGCATCGGAATCTATAACTAGTATCACAGGAACGGTTCAAAACATAAACAGTTGGAAGATTCAGTCTTCTTGTACTTAAGTCGGCATTGTGCCTTTTCTATTTAATTCCGATGCAATTTCTGTGTTTCTTCGTCAATACGAAGGTACAAGGGATACAGCAAACCTGAAGTGAAGCATTGGAATCTATATCTAGTGTCACAGGAATGGTTGAAAACATAGGCACGGAAGAGTCAGTCTTCTTGTGCTTAAGTCGGGAATGTGCATTTGTATTTAATTCCATTGCAATTTCTGTGTTTCGTCGTCAATATGAAGGTCCAAGAGATACACTAAACCTGAAGTGAAGCATCGGAATCTATAACTAGTGTCACAGAAAAGGTTCAAAACATAGTCAGTAAGAAGAGTCACTCTTCCTGTACTTAAGTCGGCATTGTGCCCTTTGTATTTCATTCCGATGCAATTTCTGTGTTTTATCGTCAATAGGAAGGTCAGAGGGATACAGTAAGCGTGAAGTGAAGCATCGGAATCTATAACTAGAGACTCAGGAATGGTTCAAAACATAGACAGTAGGAAGAGTCAGTCTTCTTGTACTTAAGTCGGCATTGTGCCTTTTCTACTTAATTCCGATGCAATTTCTGTGTTTCGTCGTCAATAAGAAGGTCCACGGGATACAGTAAACCTGAAGTCATGCATCGGAATGTAAAACCGGTCTCACAGGAAAGGTTCAAAACATAGAGAGTAAGAAGAGCCAGCCATCTTGTATTTGAGTCGGCATTGGGCCTTTTGTATTTAATTCCGATCAAATTCTGTGTTTCATCGTCAATAATAAGGTCAGAGGGATACAGTAAACCTGAAGTGAAGCATCGGAATCTATAACTAGTGTCACAGGAATGGTTCACATCATAGACAGTAAGAAGAGTCAGTCTTCTTGTACTTAAGTCGGCATTGTGCCTTTTGTATTTCATTCCGTCCAATCTCTGTGTTTCATCGTCGATAAGAAGGTCCAAGGGATACAGTAAACCTGAAGTGAAGCATCGGAATCTATAACTAGTGTCACAGGAATGGTTCACATCATAGACAGTAAGAAGAGTCAGTCTTCTTGTGCTTAAGTCGGAATTGTGCCTTTTGTATTTAATTCCGATGCAATTACTGTGTTTCATCGTCAATACGCAGGTCAGAGGGATACAGTAAATTTGAAGTGAAGCATCGGAATCTATAACTATTGTTACAGGAATTTTTCAAAACATAGGCTGTAAGAAGAGTCAGTCGTCTTGTGCTTAATACGGCATTGTGTCTATTCTATTTAATTCCGATGGAATTTCTGTGTTTCGTCGTCAATAAGAATGTCCAAGGGATACAGTAAACCTGAAGTGAAGCATCGGAATCTATACCTAGTGTCACAGGAATGGTTGAAAACATAGACACGGAAGAGTCAGTCTTCTTGTAGTTAAGTCGGCATTGGGCCTTTTGTATTTAATTCCGATGCAATTTCTTTGTTTCGTTGTCAATAAGAAGGTCCAAGGGATGCAGTAAACCTGAAGTGAAGCATCGGAATCTAAAACCGGTCTCACAGGAAAGGTTCAAGACATAGAGAGTAAGAAGAGCCAGCCATCTTGTAATAGAGTCGGCATTGTGCCTTTTGTATTTAATTCCGATGCAATTTCTGTGTTTCATCGTCAATAAGATGGTCAGAGGGATACAGTAAACCTGAAGTGAAGCATCGGAATCTATAACTAGTGTCACAGGAATGGTTCAAAACATAGACAGTAAGGTAAGTCAGTCTTCTTGTACTTAAGTCGGCATTGCGCATTTTGTATTTAATTCCGATGCTATTTCTGTGTTTCATCGTCGATAAGAAGTTCCAAGGGATACAGTAAACCTGAAGTGAAGCATTGGAATCTATATCTAGTGTCACAGGAATGGTTGAAAACAAAGACACGGAAGAGTCAGTCTTCTTGTGCTTAAGTTGGGATTGTGCATTTGTATTTAATTCCGATGCAATTTCTGTGTTTCGTCGTCATTATGAAGGTCCAAGGGATACAGTAAACCTTCAGTGAAGCATCGGAATCTATAACTAGTGTCACAGAAATGGTTCAAAACATAGACAGTAAGAAGAGTCACTCTTCTTGTACTTAAGTCGGCATTGTGCCCTTTGTATTCAATTCCAATGCAATTTCTGTGTTTCATCGTCAATAAGAGTGTCAGAGGGATACTGTAAACCTGAAGTGAAGCATCAGAATCTATAACTAGTATGACAGGAATGGTTTAAATCATAGACAGTTGGAAGAGTCAGTCTTCTTGTACTTAAGTCGGCATTGTGTGAAGCATCAGAATCTATAACTAGTATGACAGGAATGGTTTACATCATAGACAGTTGGAAGAGTCAGTCTTCTTGTACTTAAGTCGGCATTGTGTCTATTCTATTTAATTCCGGTGGAATTTCTGTGTTTCGTCGTCAATAAGAATGTCCAAGGGATACAGATAACCTGAAGTGAAGCATCGGAATCTATACCTAGAGTCACAGGAATGGTTGAAAACATAGACTCGGAAGAGTCAGTCTTCTAGTAGTTAAGTCGGCATTGGGCCTTTTGTATTTAATTCCGATGCAATTTCTGTGTTTCGTTGTCAATAAGAAGGTCCAAGGGATGCAGTAAACCTGAAGTGAAGCATCGGAATCTAAAACCGGTCTCACAGGAAAGGTTCAAATCATAGAGAGTAAGAAGAGCCAGCCATCTTGTAATTGTGTCGCCATTGTGCCTTTTGTATTTAATTCCGATGCAATTTCTGTGTTTCGTCGTCCATAAGAAGGTCCAAGGGATACAGTAAACCAGAAGTGAAGCATCGGAATCTATAACTAGTGTCACAGGAGTGTTTCAAAACACACACAGCAAGAAGAATCAATCTTCTTGTACTTAAGTCGGCCTTGTGCCTTTGGTATTTAATTCCGATGCAATTTCTGTGTTTCATCGTCAATAAGAGAGTCCAAGGGATACAGTAAACATATAGTGAAGCATCGGAATCTAAAACTGGTCTCACTGGAAATGTTCAAATCATAGTCAGTAAGAAGAGTCAGTCTTCTTATACTTAAGTCGGCATTGTGCCGTTTCTACTTAATTCCGATGCAATTTCTGTGTTTCATCGACAATAAGAATGTCAGAGGGATACAGTAAACCTGGAGTGAAGCATCGGAATCTATAACTAGTGTCACAGGAACGGTTCAAACATAGACCCTAGGAAGAGTCAGACTTCTTGCACTTAAACCGGCATTGTACCTTTTCCATTTAATTCCGATGCAATTTCTGTGTTTCATCGTCAATAAGAGTGTCAGAGGGATACAGTAAACCTGAAGTGAAGCATCAGAATCTATAACTAGTATCACAGGAATGGTTCAATACATAGACAGTTGAAAGAGTCAGTCTTCTTGTACTTAAGTCGGCATTGTGCATTTTGTATTTCATTCCGATGCTATTTCTGTGTTTCATCGTCGATAAGAAGGTCCAAGGGATACAGTAAACCTGAAGTGAAGCATCGGAATCTATAACAAGTGTCACAGGAATTGCTCAAAACATAGACAGTAAGAAGAGTCGGTCTTCTTGTATTTAAGTCGGCATTGTGCCTTTTGTATTTAATTCCGATGCAAATTCTGTGTTTTATCGTCAATACGAAGGTCCAAAGGATACAGTAAACCTGAAGTGATGCTTCGGAATCTATAAGTTGTGTCACAGGAATGGTTCAAAACATAGACAGTACGAAGAGTCGGTCTTCTTGTACTTTAGTCGGCATTGTGCCGTTTGTATTTAATACCGATGCAATTTCTGTGTTTCATCGTCAATAACAGTGTCAGAGGGATACAGTAAACCTGAAGTGAAGCATCGGAATCTATAAGTAGTATCCCAGGAATGGTACAAAACATAGACAGTTGGAAGAGTCAGTCTTCTTGTACTTATGTCGGCATTGTGCCTTTTCTATTTAATTCCGATGCAATTTCTGTGTTTCGTCGTCCATAAGAAGGGCCAAGGGATACATTAAACCAGAAGTGAAGCATCGGAGTCTATAACTAGTGTCACAGGAGTGGTTCAAAACACACACAGCAAGAAGAATCAATCTTCTTGTACTTAAGTCGGCCTTGTGCCTTTTGTATTTAATTCCGATGCAATTTCTGTGTTTCATCGTCAATAAGAGAGTCCAAGGGATACAGTAAACATATAGTGAAGCATCGGAATCTAAAACTGGTCTCACTGGAAATTTTCAAATCATAGTCAGTAAGAAGAGTCAGTCTTCTTATACTTAAGTCGGCATTGTGCCTTTTCTACTTAAATCCGATGCAATTTCTGTGTGTCGTCGTCAATAAGAAGGTCCACGGGATACAGTAAACCTGAAGTGAAGCATCGGAATCTAAAACCGGTCTCACAGGAAAGGTTCAAAACATAGGGAGTAAGAAGAGCCAGTCATCCTATATTTGAGTCGGCATTGTGCCTTTTGTATTTAATTCCGATGCAATTTCTGTGTTTCATCGTCAATAAGAAGGTCCAACAGATACAGTAAACCTGAAGTGAAGCATCGGAAACTATAACTAGTATGACCGGAATGGTTCAAAACATAGACAGTAGGAAGAGTCAGTCTTCTTGTACTTAAGTCGGCATTGTGCCTTATGTATTTAATTCCAAAGCAATTTCTGTGTTTCATCGTCAATAAGAAGGTCCAAGGGAAACAGTAAACCTGAAGTAAAGCATCGGAATCTATAACTAGTGTCACAGGAATGGTTCAAAACATAGACAGTAAGAAGAGTCAGTCTTCTTGTACTTAAGTCGGCATTGTGCCTTTTGTATTTAATCCCGATGCAATTTCTGTGTTTCATCGTCAATAAGAATGTCCAAGGGATACAGTACACCTGAAGTGAAGCATCGGAATCTATAACTAGTGTCACAGGAATGGTTCAAAACATAGACAATAAGAAGAGTCAGTCTTCTTGTACTTAAGTCGGCATTGTGCCATTTCTTTTTAATTCCGATGCAATTTCTGTGTTTCATCGTCAATAAGAAGGTCAGAGAGATACAGTAAAACTGAAGTGAAGTATCGGAATCTATAACTAGTGTCACAGGAATGGTTCAAAACATAGACAATTGGAAGAGTCAGTCTTCTTGTACTTAAGTCGGCATTGTGAATTTTGTATTTAATTCCGATGCAATTTCTGTGTTTCATCGTCAATATGAAGGTCATAGGGATACAGTAAACCTGAAGTTAAGCATCGGAATCTATAACTAGAGTCACGGGAATGGTTCAAAACATAGAGAGTCCGAAGAGTCAGTCTTCTTATACTTAAGTCGGCACTGTGCCTTTTTTATTTCATTCCGAAGAAATTTCTGTGTTTCATCTTCAGTGAGAAGGTCAGAGGGATACAGTGAACCTGAAGTGAAGCATCGGAATCTATAAGTAGTGTCACAGGAATGGTTCAAAACACAGTCAGTAAGAAGAGTCACTCTTCTTGTACTGAAGTCGGCATTGTGCCTTTTTATTAAATCCCGATGCAATTTCCATGTTTCATCGTCAATAAGAAGGTTCAAGGGATACAGTAAACCTGAGATGAGGCATCGGAATGTATTACTAGGGTCACAGGAAAGGTTCAAAACACAGACAGTTGGAAGAGTCAGTCTTCTTGTATTTGAGTCGGCATTGTGCCTTTTGTATTTATTTCCGATGCAATTTCTGTGTTTCATCGTCAATAAGGAGGACAGAGGGATACAGTAAACCTGAAGTGAAGCATCGGAAACTATAACTAGTGTCAGAAGAATGGTTCAAAACATAGACAGTAGGAAGAGTCAGTCTTCTAGTACTTATGTCGGCATTGTGCCCTTTCTATTTATTTCCGATGCAATTTCTGTGTTTCATCGTCAATAAGAGGGTCAGAGGGATACCGTAAACCTGAAGTGAAGCATCAGAATGTATAACTAGGGTCACAAGAATGGTTCAAAACATAGACAGTAGGAAGAGTCAGTCTTCTTGTACTCAAGTCGTCATTGTGCCTTATGTATCTAATTCCAAAGCAATTTCTGTGTTTCATCGTTAATAAAAAGGTCCAAGGGAAACAGTAAACCTGAAGTAAAGCATCGGAATCTATAACTAGTGTCACAGGAATGGTTCAAAACATAGTTAGTAAGAAGAGTCAGTCCTTTTGTACTTAAGTCGGCATTGTGCCTATTCTATTTAATTCCGATGCAATTTCTGTGTTTCATCGTCAATAAGAAGGTCAGAGGGATACAGTAAACCTTAAGTGAAGCATCGGAATCTCTAACTAGTATCACAGGGATGGTTCAAAACATAGACAGTAGGAAGAGTCAGTCTTCTTGTACTTAAGTCGTCATTGTGCCTTTTGTATTTAATCCCGATGCAATTTCTGTGTTTCATCGTCAATAAGAAGGTCCAAGGAATACAGTACACCTGAAGTGAAGCATCGGAATCTGTAACTAGTGTCACAGGAATGGTTCAAATCATAGACAGTAAGAAGTGTCAGTCTTCTTGTACTTAAGTCGGCAATGTGCCTTTTCTATTTAGTTCCGATGCAATTTCTGTGTTACGTCATCAATAAGAAGGTCAGAGGGATACAGTAAACCTGAAGTGAAGCATCGGAATCCATAACTAGTGTCACAGGAATGGTCAAAACATACACAGCAAGAAGAGTCAGTCTTCTTGTACTTAAGTCGGCATTGTGCCTTTTGTATTTAATTCCGATGCAATTTCTGTGTTTCATCGTCAATAAGAAGGTCAGAGGGATACAGTAAACCTGAAGTGAAGCATCGGAATATATAACTAGAGTCACGGGAATGGTTCAAAACATAGAGAGTCGGAAGAGTCAGTCTTCTTATACTTAAGTCGGCACTGTGCCTTTTTTATTTCATTCCGAAGAAATTTCTGTGTTTCATCTTCAGTAAGAAGGTCAGAGGGATAGAGTGAACCTGAAGTGAAGCATCGGAATCTATAAGTAGTGTCACAGGAATAATTCAATACATAGTCAGTAAGAAGAGTCACTCTTCTTGTACTGAAGTCGGCATCGTGCCTTTTTATTAAATCCAGATGCAATTTCCATGTTTCATCGTCAATAAGAAGGTTCAAGTGATACAGTAAACCTGAGGTGAGGCATCAGAATGTATTACTAGGGTCACAGGAAAGGTTCAAAACACAGACAGTTGGAAGAGTCAGTCTTCTTGTATTTGAGTCGGCATTGTGCCTTTTGTATTTATTTCCGATGCAATTTCTGTGTTTCATCGTCAATAAGAAGGTCAGAGGGATACAGTAAACCTGAAGTGAAGCATCGGAATCTATAACTAGTGTCAGATGAATGGTTCAAAACATAGACAGTAGGAAGAGTCAGTCTTCTAGTACTTAAGTCGGCATTGTGCCCTTTCTATTTATTTCCGATGCAATTTCTGTGTTTCATCGCCAATAAGAAGGTCAGAGGGATACAGTAAACCTGAAGTAAAGCATCGGAATCTATAACTAGTGTCACAGGAATGGTTCAAAACATAGTTAGTAAGAAGAGTCAGTCCTTTTGTACTTAAGTCGGCATTGTGCCTATTCTATTTAATTCCGATGCAATTTCTGTGTTTCATCGTCAATAAGAAGGTCTAAGGGATACGGTAAACCTGAAGTGATGCATCGGAATCTATAACTAGTGTCACAGGAGCTGTTTAAAACATAGTTAGTAAGAAGAGTCAGTCTTCTTGTACTTAAGTCGGCATTGTCCCTATTATATTTAATTCCGATGCAATTTCTGTGTTTCGTCGTCAATAAGAAGGTCCAAGGGATACCGTAAACCTGAAGTGAAGCATCAGAATGTATAACTAGTGTCACAAGAATGGTTCAAAACATAGACAGTAGGAAGAGTCAGTCTTCTTGTACTCAAGTCGTCATTGTGCCTTATGTATTTAATTCCAAAGCAATTTCTGTGTTTCATCGTCAATAAAAAGGTCCAAGAGAAACAGTAAACCTGAAGTAAAGCATCGGAATCTATAACTAGTGTCACAGGAATGGTTCAAAACATAGTTAGTAAGAAGAGTCAGTCCTTTTGTACTTAAGTCGGCATTGTGCCTATTCTATTTAATTCCGATGCAAATACTGTGTTTCATCGTCAATAAGAAGGTCAGAGGGATACAGTAAACCTGAAGTGAACCATCGGAATCTCTAATTAGTATCACAGGGATGGTTCAATATATAGACAGTAGGAAGAATCAGTCTTCTTGTACTTAAGTCGTCATTGTGCCGTTTGTATGTAATCCCGATGCAATTTCTGTGTTTCATCGTCAATAAGAAGGTCCAAGGAATACAGTACACCTGAAGTGAAGCATCGGAATCTGTAACTAGTGTCACAGGAATGGTTCAAATCATAGACAGTAAGAAGTGTCAGTCTTCTTGTACTTAAGTCGGCAATGTGCCTTTTATATTTAGTTCCGATGCAATTTCTGTGTTTCGTCATCAATAAGAAGGTCAGAGGGATACAGTAAACCTGAAGTGAAGCATCGGAATCCATAACTAGTGTCACAGGAATGGATCAAAACATACACAGCAAGAAGAGTCAGTCTTCTTGTACTTAAGTCGGCATTGTGCCTTTTGTATTAAATTCCGATTCAATTTCTGTGTTTCATCGTCAATAAGAAGGTCTAAGGGATACAGTAAACCATAAGTGATGCATCGGAATCTATAACTAGGGTCACAGGAATAGATCAAAGCATAGACAGTAGGAAAAGTCAGTCTTCTTGTACTTAAGTCGGCATTGTGCCTTTTGTATTTAATTCCGATGCAATTTCAGTGTTTCATCGTCAATAAGAAGATCCAAGAGATACAGTAAACTCATAGTGAAGCATCGCAATCTTAAACTGGTGTCACAGGAAGTGTTCAAATCATTGTCAGTAAGAAGAGCCAGTCTTCTTCTACTTAAGTCGCCATTGTGACTTTTCTATTTAATTCTGATGCAGTGTCAGTGTATCATCGTCAATAAGAAGGTCCAAGGGATACAGTAATCATATAGTGAAGCATCGGAATCTAAAACTGGTCTCACAGGAAATGTTCACAACATAGTCAGTAAGATGAGTCAGTCTTCTTGTACTTAAGTCGGCATTGTGCATTTTGTATTTAATTCAGATGCAATTTCTGTGTTTCATCATCAATAAGAATGTCAGAGGGATACAGTAAACCTGAAGTGAAGCATCGGAATCTATAACTAGTGTCACAGGAGCGGTTTAAAACATAGTTAGTAAGAAGAGTCAGTCTTCTTGTACTTAAGTCGGCATTGTGCCTATTCTGTTTAATCCCGATGCAATTTCTGTGTTTAATCGTCAATAAGAAGGTCCAAGGGATACTGTAAACCTGAAGTGAAGCATCAGAATGTATAACTAGTGTCACAGGAATGGTTCAAAACATAGACAGTAGGAAGAGTCAGTCTTCTTGTACTTAAGTCGGCATTGTGCCTTATGTATTTAATTCCAAAGCGGTTTCTGTGTTTCATCGTCAATAAGAAGGTCCAAGGGAAACAGTAAACCTGAAGTAAAGCATCGGAATGTATCACTAGTGTCACAGGAATGGTTCAAATCATAGTTAGTAAGAAGAGTCAGTCTTCTTGTACTGAAGTCGGCATTGTGCCTATTCTATTTAATTCCGATGCACTTTCTGTGTTTCATCGTCATTAAGAAGGGCCAAGGGATATAGTAAACCTGAAGTGAAGTATCGGAATCTATAACTAGTGTCACAGGAATGGTTCAAAACATAGACAGTAAGAAGAGTCAGTCTTCTTGTACTTATGTCGGCATTGTGCCTTTTGTATTTATTTCCAATGCAATTTGTGGGTTTCATCATCAATAAGAAGGTCCAAGGGATACAGTAAACCTGAAGTGATGCATCGGAATCTATAACTAGGGTCACAGGAATGGTTCAAAACGTAGACCGTAGGAAGAGTCAGTCTTCTTGTACTTAAGTCGGCATTGTGCCTTATGTATTTAATTCCGATGCAATTTCTGTGTTTCATCGTAAATATGAAGGTCAGAGGGATACAGTAAACCTGAAGTGAAGCATCGGAATCTATAACTAGTGTCACAGGAGCGGAGCTAAATATAGACAGTAGGTAGAGTCAGTCTTCTTGTACTTAAGTCGGCATTGTGCTTTTGTATTTAATTGCGATGCAATTTCTGTGTTTCATCGTCAAAAAGAAGGTCCAAGGGATACAATAAACTTATAGTGAAGCATCGTAATCTAAAACTGGTCTCACAGGAAATGTTCACAACATAGTCAGAAAGAAGAGGCAGTCTTATTGTACTTAAGTGGGCATTGTGCCTTTTGTATTTAATTCCGATGCAATTTCTGTGTTTCATCGTCAATAAGAAGGTCAGAGGGATACAGTAAACACATAGTGAAGCATCGGAATCTAAGACTGGTCTCACAGGAAATGATGAAATCATAGTAAGTAAGAGGAGTCAGTCTTCTTTTACTTAAGTCGCCATTGTGCCTTTTCTATGTAATTTTGAAGCAATTTCTGTGTTTCATCGTCGATAAGAAGGTCAAAGGGATACAGTAAACCTGAAGTGAGGCATCGGAATCTATAACTAGTATCACAGGAATTGTTCAAAACATAGACAGTAAGAAGAGTCAGTCTTCTTGTACTTAATTCGGCATTGTGCCTTTTGTATTTGATTCCGATGCAATTTCTGTGTTTCATCGTCAATAAGAAGGTCCAAGTGATACAGTAAACCTGAAGTGAAGCATCGGAAACTATAACTAGTGTCACCGGAATGGTTCAAAACATTGACAGTAAGAAGTGTCAGTCTTCTTGTACTTAAGTCGGCATTGTGCCTTTTCTATTTGATTTCGATGCAATTTCTGTGTTTCATCGTCAATACGAATGTCCAAGGGATACAGTAAACACATAGTGAAGCATCGGAATCTAAGACTGGTCTCACAGGAAATGATCAAATCATAGTAAGTAAGAGGAGTCAGTCTTCTTTTACTTAAGTCGGCATTGTGCCTTTTCTATGTTATTTTGATGCAATTTCTGTGTTTCGTCGTCAATAAGAAGGTCCAAGGGATACAGTGAACCAGAAGTGAAGCACCGGAATCTAAAACCGGTCTCTCAGAAAAGGGCAAAAAATAAAGAGTAAGAAGAGCCAGTCATCTTGTATTTGAGTCGGCATTGTGCCTTTTGTATTTAATTCCGATGCAGTTTCTGTGTTTCATCGTCAATAAGAAGGTCAGAGGGGATCTGTAAACCTGAAGTGAAGCATCGGAATCTATAACTAGTGTCACAGGAATGCGTAAAACATAGACAGTAGGAAGAGTCTGTGGTCTTGTACTTAAGCCGGCATTGTTCCTTTTCTATTTAATTCCGATGCAATGTATGTGTTTCATCGTCAATAAGAAGGTCCAAGGGATACAGTGAACATATAGTGAAGCATCGGAATCTAAAACTGGTCTCACAGGAAATGTTCACAACATAGTCAGTAAGAAGAGTCAGTCTTCTTGTACTTAAGTCGGCATTGTGCATTTTGTATTTAATTCCGATGCAATTTCTGTGTTTCATCATCAATAAGAAGGTCAGAGGGATACAGTAAACCTGAAGTGAACCAACGGAATCTATAACTAGTGTCACAGGAATGGTTCAAAACATAGACAGTAGGAAGAGTCAGTCTTCTTGTACTTAAGTCGGCATTGTGCCTTTTCTATTTAATTCCGATGCAATTTCTGTGTTTCGTCGTCAATAAGAAGGTCAAAAGGATATAGTAAACCTAAAATGAAGCATCGGAATCTATAACTAGTGTCACAGGAATGGTTCAAAACATAGACAGTAAGATAAGTCAGTCTTCTTGTACTTATGTCATCATTGTGCCTCTTGTATTTTATTCCGATGCAATTTCTGTGTTTCATCGTCGATAAGAAGGTCCAAGGGATACAGTAAACCTGAAGTGAAGCATCGGAATCCATAACTAGTATCACAGGAATTGTTCAAAACATAGACAGTAAGAAGAGTCAGTCTTCTTGTACTTAAGTCGGCATTGTGCCTTTTTATTTAATACCGATGCAATTTCTGTGTTTCATCGTCAATAAGAAGGTCCAAGTGATACAGTAAACCTGAAGTGAAGCATCTGAAACTATAACTAGTGTCACCGGAATGGTTCAAAACATAGACAGTAAGAAGAGTCAGTCTTCTTGCACTTAAGTCGGCATTGTGCCTTTTGTATTTGATTCCGATGCAATTTCTGTGTTTTATCGTCAATAAGAAGGTCCAAGTGATACAGTAAACCTGAAGTGAAGCATCGGAAACTATAACTAGTGTCACCGGAATGGTTCAAACGTAGACAGTAAGAAGTGTCAGTCTTCTTGTACTTAAGTCGGCATTGTGCCTTTTGTATTTAATTATGATGCAATTTCTGTGTTTCATCGTAAATAAGAAGGTCATAGGGATACAGTAAACCTGAAGTGAAGCATCGGAATCTATAACTAGTGTCACAGGAACGGTTCTAAACATAGACAGTAGGTAGAGTCAGTCTTCTTGTACTTAAGTCGGCATTGTGCTTTTGTATTTAATTGCGATGCAATTTCTGTGTTTCATCGTCAATAAGAAAGTCCAAGGGATACAATAAACATATAGTGAAGCATCTGAATCTAAAACTGGTCTCACCGGAAATGTTCACAACATACTCAGAAAGAAGAGACAGTCTTATTGTACTTAAGTGGGCATTGTGCCTTTTGTATTTAATTCCGATGCAATTTCTGTGTTTCATCGTCAATAAGAAGGTCAGAGGGATACAGGAAACCTGAAGTGAAGCATCGGAATCTATAACTAGTGTCACAGGAATGGTTCAAAACAGAGACAGTTGGAAGAGTCAGTCTTTTTGTACTTAAGTCGGCATTGTGCCTTTTCTATTTAATTCCGATGCAAATTCTGTGTTTCGTCGTCAATAAGAAGATCCAAGGGATACAATAAACCTGAAGTGAAGCATCGGAATATATAACTAGTGTCACAGTAATGGTTCAAAACATAGACAGTAAGAAGAGTCAGTCTTCTTGTACTTAAGTTGGCATTGTGCTTTTTTAATTTGATTTCGATGCAATTTCTGTGTTTCATCGTCAATAAGAGGGTCAGAGGGATACAGTAAACCTGAAGTGAAGCATCGGAATCTATAACTAGTGTCACAGGAATCGTTTAAAACATAGACAATAGGAAGGGTCAGTCTTCTTGTACTTAAGTCGGCATTGTGCCTTTCCTATTTTATTCCGATGCAATTTCTGTGTTTCGTCGTCAATAAGAAGGTCAAAGGGATGCAGTAAACCTGAAGTGAAGCATCGGAATCTATAACTAGTGTCACAGGAATGGTTCAAAAAATAGACAGTAAGATTTGTCAGTCTTCTTGTACGTAAGTCGGCATTGTGCCTTTTGTATTTAATTCCGATGCAATTTCTGTGTTTCATCGTCAATAAGGTCAGAGGGATACAGTAAACCTGAAGTGAAGCATCGGAATCTATAACTAGTGTCACAGGAATGGTTCAAATCATAGAGATTAGAAAGAGTCAGTCTTCTTATACTTAAATCGGCACTGTGCCTTTTGTATTTAATTCCGATGCAATTTCTGTGTTTCATCGTCAATACGATGGTCATAGGGATACAGTAAACCTTAAGTGAAGCATCGGGATGTATAACTAGTGTCACAGGAATGGTTCAAAACATATTCAGTAGGAAGAGTCAGTCTTCTTGTACTTAAGTCGGCATTGTGCCTTTTCTATTTAATTCCGATGCAATTTCTGTGTTTCGTCGTCAATAAGACGGTCAAAATGATACAGTAAACCTAAAATGAAGCATCGGAATCTATAACTAGTGTCACAGGAATGGTTCAAAACATAGACAGTAAGAAGAGTCAGTCTTCCTGTACTTAAGTCGACATTGAGTTTTTTTTTTTAATTCCGATGCTATTTCTGTGTTTCATCGTCAATAAGAAGGTCCAAGTGATACAGGAAACCTGAAGTGAAGCATCTGAAACTATAACTAGTGTCACCGGAATGGTTCAAAACATAGACAGTAAGAAGAGTCAGTCTTCTTGTACTTAAGTCGGCATTGTGCCTTTTGTATTTGATTCCGATGCAATTTCTGTGTTTCATCGTCAATAAGAAGGTCCAAGTGATACAGTAAACCTGAAGTGAAGCATCGTAAACTGTAACTAGTGTCACCGGAATGATTCAAAACATAGACAGTAAGAAGTGTCAGTCTTCTTGTACTTATGTCGGCGTTGTGCCTTTTGTATTTAATTCCGATGCAATTTCTGTGTTTCATCGTCAACAAGAGGGTCAGAGGGACACAGTGAACCTGAAGTGAAGCATCGGAATCTATAACTAGTGTCACAGGAATCGTTCAAAACATAGACAATAGGAAGGGTCAGTCTTCTTGTACTTAAGTCGGCATTGTGCCTTTCCTATTTTATTCCGATGCAATTACTGTGTTTCGTCGTCAATAAGAAGGTCAAAGGGTTGCAGTAAACCTGAAGTGAAGCATCGGAATCTATAACTAGTGTCACAGGAATGGTTCAAAAAATAGACAGTAAGATGAGTCAGTCTTCTTGTACGTAAGTCGGCATTGTGCCTTTTGTATTTAATTCCGATGCATTTTCTGTGTTTCATCGTCAATAAGGTCAGAGGGATACAGTAAACCTGAAGTGAAGCATCGGAATCTATAACTAGTGTCACAGGAATGGTTCAAATCATAGAGATTAGAAAGAGGCAGTCTTCTTATACTTAATTCGGCACTGTGCCTTTTGTATTTAATTCCGATGCAATTTCTGTGTTTCATCGTCAATAAAAAGGTCATAGGGATACAGAAAACCTTAAGTGAAGCATCGGATTGTATAACTAGTGTCACAGGAATGTTTCAAAACATAGATAGTAGGAAGAGTCAGTCTTCTTGTGCTTGAGTCGGCATTATGTATTTGGTATTTATTTCCGATGCCATTTCTGTGTTTCATCGTCAGTAAGAAGGTCAGAGGGATACAGTAAACCTGAAGTGAAGCATCGGAATCTATAACTAGTGTCACAGGAATGCTTCAAAACATAGACAGTAGGAAGAGTCATTCTTCTTGTACTTAAGTCGGAATAGTGCCTTTTCTATTTAATTCCGATGCAATTTCTGTGTTTCATCATCAAGAAGAAGGTCAGAGCGATACTGAAAACCTGAAGTGAAGCATCAGAATGTATAACTAGTGTCACAGAAATGTTTCAAACATAGACAGTAGGAAGAGTCAGTCTTCTTGTACATGTGTCGGCATTGTGCCATTTGTATACAATTCCGATGCAATTTCTGAGTTTCATCGTCAATAAGAAGGTCAGAGGGATGCAGTAAACCTAAAGTGAAGCATCGGAATCTATAACTAGTGTCACAGGAATGGTTCAAAACACAGACAGTGGGGAGAGTCAGTATTCTTGTACTTAAGTCGGCATTGTGCCTTTTTATTTGATTCCGATGCAATTTCTGTGTTTTATCGTCAATAAGAAGGTCCAAGTGATACAGTAAACCTGAAGTGAAGCATCGGAAACTATAACTAGTGTCACCGGAATGGTTCAAAACATAGACAGTAAGAAGTGTCAGTCTTCTTGTACTTAAGTCGGCATTGTGCGTTTTCTATTTAATTCCGATGCAATTTCTGTGTTTCATCGTAAGTAAGAAGGTCAGAGGGATACAGAAAACCTGAAGTGAAGCATCGGAATCTATAACTAGTGTCACAGGAATGGTTCTAAACTTAGACAGTAAGTAGAGTCAGTCTTCTAGTACTTAAGTCGGCATTGTGCTTTTGTATTTAATTGCGATGCAATTTCTGTGATTCATCGTCAATAAGACGGTCCAAGGGATACAATAAACATATAGTGAAGCATCGGAATCTAAAACTGGTCTCACAGGAAATGTTCACAACATAGTCAGAAAGAAGAGACAGTCTTCTTGTACTTAAGTCGGCATTGTGCCTTTTGTATTTAATTCCGATGCAATTTCCGTGTTTCATCGTCAATAAGAAGGTCAGAGGGATACAGTAAACCTGAAGTCAAGCATCGGAATGTATAACTAGTGTCACAGGATGGTTCAAAACATAGACAGTAGGAAGAGTCAGTCTTCTTGTACTTGAGTCGGCAATGTGCATTTTGTATTTAATTCCGATGCAATTTCTGTTTTTCATCGTCAATAAGAAGGTCCAAGTGATACAGTAAACCTGAAGTGAAGCATCGGAAACTATAACTAATGTCACCGGAATGGTTCAAAACATAGACAGTAAGAAGAGTCAGTCTTCTTGAACTTTAGTCGGCATTGTGCCTTTTCTATTTAATTCCGATGCAATTTCTGTGTTTCATCGTGAATAAGAATGTCAGAGGGATACAGTAAACCTGAAGTGAAGCATCGGAATCTATAACTAGTGTCACAGGACTGGTTTTAATCATAGACAGTAAGAAGAGTCAGTCTACTTCTACTAAAGTCGGCATTGAGCCCTTTGTATTTAATTCCGATGCAATTTCTGTGTTTCATCGTCAATAAGAAGGTCCAAGGGATACAATAAACATATAGTGAAGCATCGGAATGTAAAACTGCTCTCACAGGAAATGTTCACAACATAGTCAGAAAGAAGAAGCAGTCTTCTTGTACTTAAGTGGGCATTGTGCCTTTTGTATTTAATTCCGATGCAATTTCTGTGTTTCATCGTCAATAAGAAGGTCAGAGGGATACAGTAAACCTGAAGTGAAGCATCGGAATCTAAAACTTGTGTCACAGGAATGGTTCAAAACAGAGACAGTAGGAAGAGTCAGTCTTTTTGTACTTAAGTCGGCGTTGTGCCTTTTCTATTTAATTCCGATGCAAATTCTGTGTTTCGTCGTCAATAAGAAGATCCAAGAGATACAATAAACCTGAAGTGAAGCATCGGAATCTATAACTAGTGTCACAGTAATGGTTCAAAACATAGACAGTAAGAAGAGTCAGTCGTCTTGTACTTAAGTCTGCATTGTGCTTTTTCTATTTGATTTCGATGCAATTTCTGTGTTTCATCGTCAATAAGAGGGTCAGACGGATACAGTAAACCTGAAGTGAAGCATCGGAATCTATAACTAGTGTCACAGGAATCGTTCAAAACATAGACAATAGGAAGGGTCAGTCTTCTTGTACTTAAGTCGGCATTGTGCCTTTCCTATTTTATTCCAATGCAATTTCTGTGTTTCGTTGTCAATAAGAAGGTCAAAGGGATGCAGTAAACCTGAAGTGAAGCATCGGAATCTATAACTAGTGTCACAGGAATGGTTCAAAAAATAGACAGTAAGGTGAGTCAGTCTTCTTGTACGTAAGTCGGCATTGTGCCTTTTGTATTTAATTCCGATGCAATTTCTGTGTTTCATCGTCAATAAGGTCAGAGGGATACAGTAAACCTGAAGTGAAGCATCGGAATCTATAACTAGTGTCACAGGAATGGTTCATATCACAGAGATTAGAAAGAGTCAGTCTTCTTATACTTAAATCGGCACTGTGCCTTTTGTATTTAACTCCGATGCAATTTCAGTGTTTCATCGTCAATAAGAAGGTCATAGGGATACAGTAAACCTTAAGTGAAGCATCGGAATGTATAACTAGTGTTACAGGAATGGTTCAAAACATATTCAGTAGGAAGAGTCAGTCTTCTTGTACTTAAGTCGGCATTGTGCCTTTTGTATTTAATTCCGATGCAATTTCTGTGTTTCATCGTCAATAAGAGGGTCCAAGTGATACAGTAAACCTGAAGTGAAGCATCTGAAACTATAACTAGTGCCACCGGAATGGTTCAAAACATAGACAGTAAGAAGAGTCAGTCTTCTTGTACTTATGTCGGCATTGTGCCTTTTGTATTTGATTCCGATGCAATTTCTGTGTTTCATCGTCAATAAGAAGGTCCAAGTGATACAGTAAACCTGAAGTGAAGCATCGGAAACTATAACTAGTGTCACCGGAATGGTTCAAATCATAGACAGTAAGAAGTGTCAGTCTTCTTGTACTTAAGTCGGCATTGTGCCCTTTGTATTTAATTCCGATGCAATTTCTGTGTTTCATCGTAAATAAGAAAGTCAGAGGGATACAGTAAACCTAAAGTGAAGCATCGGAACCTATAACTAGTGTCACAGGAACGGTTCTAAACATAGACAGTAAGTAGAGTCAGTCTTCTTGTACTTAAGTCGGCATTGTGCTTTTGTATTTAATTGCGATGCAATTTCTGTGTTTCATCGTCAATAAGAAGGTCGAAGGGATACAATAAAGCTATAGTGCAGCATCGGAATCTAAAACTGGTCTCACAGGAAATGTTCACAACATAGTCAGAAAGAAGAGACAGTCTTATTGTACTTAAGTCGGCATTGTGCTTTTTCTATTTGATTTCGATGCAATTTCTGTGTTTCATCGTCAACAAGAGGGTCCGAGGGATACAGTAAACCTGAAGTGAAGCATCGGAATCTATAACTAGTGTCACAGGAATCGTTCAAAACATAGACAATAGGAAGGGTCAGTCTTCTTGTACTTAAGTCGGCATTGTGCCTTTCCTATTTTATTCCGATGCAATTTCTGTGTTTCGTCGTCAATAAGAAGGTCAAAGGGATGCAGTAAACCTGAAGTGAAGCATCGGAATCTATAACTAGTGTCACAGGAATGGTTCAAAAAATAGACAGCAAGATTTGTCAGTCTTCTTGTACGTAAGTCGGCATTGTGCCTTTTGTATTTAATTCCGATGCAATTTCTGTGTTTCATCGTCAATAAGGTCAGAGGGATACAGTAAACCTGAAGTGAAGCATCGGAATCTATAACTAGTTTCACAGGAATGGTTCAAATCATAGAGATTAGAAAGAGTCAGTCTTCTTATACTTAAATCGGCACTGTGCCTTTTGTATTTAATTCCGATGCAATTTCTGTGTTTCATCGTCAATACGATGGTCATAGGGATACAGTAAACCTTAAGTGAAGCATCGGGATGTATAACTAGTGTCACAGGAATGGTTCAAAACATATTCAGTAGGAAGAGTCAGTCTTCTTGTACTTAAGTCGGCATTGTGCCTTTTCTATTTAATTCCGATGCAATTTCTGTGTTTCGTCGTCAATAAGACGGTCAAAAGGATACAGTAAACCTAAAATGAAGCATCGGAATCTATAACTAGTGTCACAGGAATGGTTCAAAACATAGGCAGTAAGAAGAGTCAGTCTTCCTGTACTTAAGTCGGCATTGAGTTTTTTGTATTTAATTCCGATGCTATTTCTGTGTTTCATCGTCAATAAGAAGGTCCAAGTGATACAGGAAACCTGAAGTGAAGCATCTGAAACTATAACTTGTGTCACCGGAATGGTTCAAAACATAGACAGTAAGAAGAGTCAGTCTTCTTGTACTTAAGTCGGCATTGTGCCTTTTGTATTTGATTCCAATGCAATTTCTGTGTTTCATCGTCAATAAGAAGGCCCAAGTGATACAGTAAACCTGAAGTGAAGCATCGTAAACTGTAACTAGTGTCACCGGAATGGTTCAAAACATAGACAGTAAGAAGTGTCAGTCTTCTTGTACTTATGTCGGCGTTGTGCCTTTTGTATTTAATTCCGATGCAATTTCTGTGTTTCATCGTCAACAAGAGGGTCAGAGGGACACAGTGAACCTGAAGTGAAGCATCGGAATCTACAACTAGTGTCACAGGAATCGTTCAAAACATAGACAATAGGAAGGGTCAGTCTTCTTGTACTTAAGTCGGCATTGTGCCTTTTGTATTTAATTCCGATGCATTTTCTGTGTTTCATCGTCAATAAGGTCAGAGGGATACAGTAAACCTGAAGTGAAGCATCGGAATCTATAACTAGTGTCACAGGAATGGTTCAAATCATAGAGATTAGAAAGAGTCAGTCTTCTTATACTTAAATCGGCACTGTGCCTTTTGTATTTAATTCCGATGCAATTTCTGTGTTTCATCGTCAATAAAAAGGTCATAGGGATACAGAAAACCTTAAGTGAAGCATCGGATTGTATAACTAGTGTCACAGGAATGTTTCAAACCATAGATAGTAGGAAGAGTCAGTCTTCTTGTGCTTGAGTCGGCATTATGTATTTTGTATTTATTTCCGATGCCATTTCTGTGTTTCATCGTCAGTAAGAAGGTCAGAGGGATACAGTAAACCTGAAGTGAAGCATCGGAATCTGTAACTAGTGTAACAGGAATGGTTCAAAACATAGACAGTAGGAAGAGTCATTCTTCTTGTACTTAAGTCGGAATAGTGCCTTTTCTATTTAATTCCGATGCAATTTCTGTGTTTCATCATCAAGAAGAAGGTCAGAGCGATACTGAAAACCTGAAGTGAAGCATCAGAATGTATAACTAGTGTCACAGAAATGTTTCAAACATAGACAGTAGGAAGAGTCAGTCTTCTTGTACATGTGTCGGCATTGTGCCATTTGTATTCAATTCCGATGCAATTTCTGAGTTTCATCGTCAATAAGAAGGTCAGAGGGATGCAGTAAACCTAAAGTGAAGCATCGGAATCTATAACTAGTGTCACAGGAATGGTTCAAAACACAGACAGTGGGGAGAGTCAGTATTCTTGTACTTAAGTCGGCATTGTGCCTTTTGTATTTGATTCCGATGCAATTTCTGTGTTTTATCGTCAATAAGAAGGTCCAAGTGATACAGTAAACCTGAAGTGAAGCATCGGAAACTATAACTAGTGTCACCGGAATGGTTCAAAACATAGACAGTAAGAAGTGTCAGTCTTCTTGTACTTAAGTCGGCATTGTGCGTTTTCTATTTAATTCCGATGCAATTTCTGTGTTTCATCGTAAGTAAGAAGGTCAGAGGGATACAGAAAACCTGAAGTGAAGCATCGGAATCTATAACTAGTGTCACAGGAATGGTTCTAAACTTTGACAGTAAGTAGAGTCAGTCTTCTAGTACTTAAGTCGGCATTGTGCTTTTGTATTTAATTGCGATCCAATTTCTGTGATTCATCGTCAATAAGACGGTCCAAGGGATACAATAAACATATAGTGAAGCATCGGAATCTAAAACTGGTCTCACAGGAAATGTTCACAACATAGTCAGAAAGAAGAGACAGTCTTCTTGTACTTAAGTCGGCATTGTGCCTTTTGTATTTAATTCAGATGCAATTTCCGTGTTTCATCGTAAGTAAGAAGGTCAGAGGGATACAGTAAACCTGAAGTCAAGCATCGGAATGTATAACTAGTGTCACAGGATGGTTCAAAACGTAGACAGTAGGAAGAGTCAGTCTTCTTGTACTTGAGTCGGCAATGTGCATTTTGTATTTAATTCCGATGCAAATTCTGTTTTTCATCGTCAATAAGAAGGTCCAAGTGATACAGTAAACCTGAAGTGAAGCATCGGAAACTATAACTAATGTCACCGGAATGGTTCAAAACATAGACAGTAAGAAGAGTCAGTCTTCTTGAACTTTAGTCGGCATTGTGCCTTTTCTATTTAATTCCGATGCAATTTCTGTGTTTCATCGTAAAATAAGAATGTCAGAGGGATACAGTAAACCTGAAGTGAAGCATCGGAAACTATAACCAGTGTCACAGGACTGGTTTTAATCATAGACAGTAAGAAGAGTCAGTCTACTTCTACTAAAGTCGGCATTGAGCCCTTTGTATTTAATTCCGATGCAATTTCTGTGTCTCATCGTCAATAAGAAGGTCCAAGGGATACAATAAACATATAGTGAAGCATCGGAATGTAAAACTGCTCTCACAGGAAATGTTCACAACATAGTCAGAAAGAAGAAGCAGTCTTCTTGTACTTAAGTGGGCATTGTGCCTTTTGTATTTAATTCCGATGCAATTTCTGTGTTTCATCGTCAATAAGAAGGTCAGAGGGATACAGTAAACCTGAAGTGAAGCATCGGAATCTAAAACTTGTGTCACAGGAATGGTTCAAAACAGAGACAGTAGGAAGAGTCAGTCTTTTTGTACTTAAGTCGGCGTTGTGCCTTTTCTATTTAATTCCGATGCAAATTCTTTGTTTCGTCGTCAATAAGAAGATCCAAGAGATACAATAAACCTGAAGTGAAGCATCGGAATCTATAACTAGTGTCACAGTAATGGTTCAAAACATAGACAGTAAGAAGAGTCAGTCGTCTTGTACTTAAGTCTGCATTGTGCTTTTTCTATTTGATTTCGATGCAATTTCTGAGTTTCATCGTCAATAAGAGGGTCAGACGGATACAGTAAACCTGAAGTGAAGCATCGGAATCTATAACTAGTGTCACAGGAATCGTTCAAAACATAGACAATAGGAAGTGTCAGTCTTCTTGTACTTAAGTCGGCATTGTGCCTTTCCTATTTTATTCCGATGCAATTTCTGTGTTTCGTTGTCAATAAGAAGGTCAAAGGGATGCAGTAAACCTGAAGTGAAGCATCGGAATCTATAACTAGTGTCACAGGAATGGTTCAAAAAATAGACAGTAAGATGAGTCAGTCTTCTTGTACGTAAGTCGGCATTGTGCCTTTTGTATTTAATTCCGATGCAATTTCTGTGTTTCATCGTCAATAAGAAGGTCCAAGTGATACAGTAAACCTGAAGTGAAGCATCTGAAACTATAACTAGTGCCACCGGAATGGTTCAAAACATAGACAGTAAGAAGAGTCAGTCTTCTTGTACTTATGTCGGGATTGTGCCTTTTGTATTTGATTCCGATGCAATTTCTGTGTTTCATCGTCAATAAGAAGGTCCAAGTGATACAGTAAACCTGAAGTGAAGCATCTGAAACTATAACTAGTGCCACCGGAATGGTTCAAAACATAGACAGTAAGAAGAGTCAGTCTGCTTGTACTTATGTCGGCATTGTGCCCTTTGTATTTAATTCCGATGCAATTTCTGAGTTTCATCGTAAATAAGAAAGTCAGAGCTATACAGTAAACCTAAAGTGAAGCATCGGAACCTATAACTAGTGTCACAGGAACGGTTCTAAACATAGACAGTAAGTAGAGTCAGTCTTCTTGTACTTAAGTCGGCATTGTGCTTTTGTATTTAATTGCGATGCAATTTCTGTGTTTCATCGTCGATAAGAAGGTCGAAGGGATACAATAAATCTATAGTGCAGCATCGGAATCTAAAACTGGTCTCACAGGAAATGTTCACAACATAGTCAGAAAGAAGAGACAGTCTTATTGTACTTAAGTCGGCATTGTGATTTTTCTATTTGATTTCGATGCAATTTCTGTGTTTCATCGTCAACAAGAGGGTCCGAGGGATACAGTAAACCTGAAGTGAAGCATCGGAATCTATAACTAGTGTCACAGGAATCGTTCAAAACATAGACAATAGGAAGGGTCAGTCTTCTTGTACTTAAGTCGGCATTGTGTCTTTCCTATTTTATTCCGATGCAATTTCTGTGTTTCGTCGTCAATAAGAAGGTCAAAGGGATGCAGTAAACCTGAAGTGAAGCATCGGAATCTATAACTAGTGTCACAGGAATGGTTCAAAAGTAGACAGTAAGATGAGTCATTCTCCTTGTACGTAAGTCGGCATTATGCCTTTTGTATTTAATTCCGATGCAATTTCTGTGTTTCATCGTCAATAAGGTCAGAGGGATACAGTAAACCTGAAGTGAAGCATCGGAATCTATAACTATTGTCACAGGAATGGTTCAAATCATAGAGATTAGAAAGAGTCAGTCTTCTTATACTTAAATCGGCACTGTGCCTTTTGTATTTAATTCCGATGCAATTTCTGTGTTTCATCAACAAGAAGAAGGTCAGAGCGATACTGTAAACCTGAAGTGAAGCATCGGAATGTATAACTAGTGTCACAGGAATGTTTCAAACATAGACAGTAGGAAGAGTCAGTCTTCTTGTACTTGTGTCGGCATTGTGCCATTTGTATTTAATTCCGATGCAATTTCTGAGTTTCATCGTCAATAAGAAGGTCAGAGGGATGCAGTAAACCTGAAGTGAAGCATCGGAATCTATAACTAGTGTCACAGGAATGGTTCAAAACACAGACAGTAGGAAGAGTCAGTATTCTTGTACGTAATTCGGCATTGTGCCTTTTGTGTTTGATTCCGATGCAAATTCTGTGTTTCATCGTCAATAAGAACGTCCAAGTGATACGGTAAACCTGAAGTGAAGCATCGGAAACTATAACTAGTGTCACCGGAATGGTTCAAAACATAGACAGTAAGAAGTGTCAGTCTTCTTGTACTTAAGTCGGCATTGTGCCTTTTCTATTTAATTCCGATGCAATTTCTGTGTTTCATCGTAAATATGAAGGTCAGAGGGATACAGTAAACCTGAAGTGAAGCATCGGAATCTATAACTAGTCTCACAGGAATGGTTCTAAACTTAGACAGTAAGTAGAGTCAGTCTTCTTGTACTTAACTCGGCATTGTGCTTTTGTATTTAATTGCGATGCAATTTCTGCGTTTCATCGTCAATAAGAAGGTCCAAGGGATACAATAAACATATAGTGAAGCATCGGAATCTAAAACTGGTTTCACAGGAAATGTTCACAACATAGTCAGACAGAAGAGACAGTCTTCTTGTACTTAAGTCGGCATTGTGCCTTTTGTATTTATTTCCGATGAAATTTCCGTGTTTCATCGTCAATAAGAAGGTCAGAGGGATACAGTAAACCTGAAGTGAAGCATCGGAAACTATAACTAGTGTCACCGGAATGGTTCAAAACATAGACAGTAAGAAGAGTCAGTCTTCTTGT
The DNA here is from genome assembly GCF_021461395.2 of Schistocerca americana. Taxonomy (NCBI): domain Eukaryota; kingdom Metazoa; phylum Arthropoda; class Insecta; order Orthoptera; family Acrididae; genus Schistocerca; species Schistocerca americana. The sequence continues at coordinate 10,211,827 of NC_060121.1, read as the reverse complement.
ACTTAAGTCGGCATTGTGCCTTTTCTATTTAATTCCGGTGCAATTTCTGTGTTTCATCGTGAATAAGAGTGTCAGAGGGATACAGTAAACCTGAAGTGAAGCATCGGAATCTATAACTAGTGTCACAGGAATTGTTTTAATCATAGACAGTAAGAAGAGTCAGTCTACTTGTACTAAAGTCGGCATTGTGCCCTTTGTATTTAATTCCGATGCAATTTCTGTGTTTCATCGTCAATAAGAAGGTCCAAGGGATACAATAAACATATAGTCAAGCATCGCAATGTAAAACTGGTCTCACAGGAAATGTTCACAACATAGTCAGAAAGAAGAAACTGTCTTCTTGTACTTAAGTGGGCATTGTGCCTTTTGTATTTAATTCCGAAGCAAATTCTGCGTTTCATCGTCAATAAGAAGGTCAAAGGGATACAGCAAACGTTAAGTGAATCATCGGAATCTATAACTATTGTCACAGGAATGGTTCAAAACATAGACAGTAGGAAGAGTCAGCCCTCTTGTACTTAAGTCGGCATTGTGCCTTTTGTATTTAATTCCGATGCAATTTTTGTGTTTCATCGTCAAAAAGAAGGTATAAGGGATACAGTAAACCTGAAGTAAAGCATCGGTATCTATAACTAGTGTCACAGGGATGGTTCAAAGCATAGTCAGTAGGATGAGTCAGTCTTGTTGTACTTAAGTCGGCATTGTGCGTTTTGTATTTAATTCCGATGCTATTTCTGTGTTTCAACGTCAATGAGAAGGTCGGAGGGATACAGTGAGACTGATGTGAAGCATCAGAATCTATAACTAGTGTCACAGGAATGGTTCAAAACATAGACAGTAAGAAGAGTCAGTCTACCTGTACTTAAGTCGGCATTGTGCCTTTTGTATTTAATCCCGATGCAATTTCTGTGTTTCATCGTCAATAAGAAGGTCCAAGGGATACACTACACCTGAAGTGAAGCATCGGAATCTATAACTAGTGTCACAAGAATGGATCAAATCATAGACAGTAAGAAGAGTCAGTCTTCTTGTACTTAAGTCGGCATAGTGCCTTTTCTATTTAATTGCGATGCAATTTCTGTGTTTCATCATCAAGAAGAAGGTCAGAGCGATACTGTAAACCTGAAGTGAGCATCGGAATGTATAACTAGTGTCACAGGAATGTTTCAAACATAGACAGTAGGAAGAGTCAGTCTTCTTGTACTTGTGTTGGCATTGTGCCATTTGTATTTAATTCAGATGCAATTTCTGAGTTTCATCGTCAATAAGATGGTCAGAGGGATGCAGTAAACCTGAAGTGAAGCATCGGAATCTATAACTAGTGTCACAGGAATGGTCCATAACACAGACAGTAGGAAGTGTCAGTATTCTTGTACTTAAGTCGGCATTGTACCTTTTGTATTTAATTCCGATGCAATTTCTCTGTTTCATCGTCAATAAGAAAGTCAGAGGGATACAGTAAACCTGAAGTGAAGCATCGGAATCTAAAACTGGTCTCACAGGAAAGGTTCAAAGCATAGAGAGTAAGAAGAGCCAATCATCTATTATTTGAGTCAGCATTGTGCCTTTTGTATTTAATTCCGATGCAATTTCTAAGTTTCATCGTCAATAAGAAGGTCAGAGGGATACAGTAAACCTGAAGTGAAGCATCGGAAACTATAACTAGTGTCACAGGAATGGTTAAAAACATTGACAGTAAGAAGAGTCAGTCTTCTTGTACTTAAGTCGGCACTGTGCCTTTTGTATTTAATTCCGATGCAATTTCTGTGTTTCATCGTCAATAAAAAGATCCAAGTGATACAGTAAACCCAAAGTGTAGCATCTGAATCAATAACTAGTGTCTCAGGAATAGTTCAAAACCTAGTGAGTAAGAAGAGTCAGTCAGCTTGTACTTAAGTCAGCATTGTGCCTTTTCTATTTAATTCCGATGCAATTTCTGTGTTTTAACGTCAATAAGAAGGTCAGAGGGATACAATAAACCTGAAGTGAAGCGTCGGAATCTAAAACTAGTGTCACAGGGATGGTTCAAAGCGTAGACAGTAGGAAGAGTCATTCTTCTTGTACTTAAGTCAGCATTGTGCGTTTTGTATTTAATTCCGATGCAATTTCTGTGTTTCATCGTCAATAAGAAGGTCAGAGGGATACGGTAAACCTGAATTGAGGCATCGGAATGTATAACTAGTGTTACAGGGATGATTCAAAACATAGACAGTAGGAAGAGTCAGTGTTCCTGTACTTGAGTCGTTATTGTGCCTTTTCTATTTAATTCCGATGCAAATTCTGTGTTTCGTCGACAATAAGAAGGTCCAAGGGATACAGTAAACCTGAAGTGAAGAATCGGAATCTATAACTAGTGTCACAGGAATGGTTCAAAACATAGACAGTTGGAAGAGTCAGTGTCCTTGTACTTAAGTCGGCATTGTGCCTTTTGTATTTAATTCCGATGCAATTTCTCTGTTTCATCGTCAATATAAATGGCAGAGGGATACAGTAAACCTGAAGTGAAGCATCGGAATCTAAAACTGGTCCCACAGGAAAGGTTCAAAGCATAGAGAGTAAGAAGAGCCAGTCATCTATTATTTGAGTCGGCATTGTGCCTTTTGCACTTAATTCCGATACAATTTCTAAGTTTCATCGTCAATAAGAAGGTCAGAGGAATACAGTAAACTTGAAGTGAAGCATCGGAATCTATAACTAGTGTCACAGGAATCGTTCAAATCATAGACAGTAAGGAGAGTCAGTCTTCTTGTACTTAAGTCGGCATTGTGCCTTTTCTATTTAATTCCGATGCAAATTCTGTGTTTCGTCGACAATAAGAAGGTCCAAGGGATACAGTAAACCTGAAGAAAGAATCGGAATCTATAACTAGTGTCACAGGAATGGTTCAAAACATAGACAGTTGGAAGAGTCAGTGTCCTTGTACTTAAGTCGGCATTGTGCCTTTTGTATTTAATTCCGATGCAATTTCTCTGTTTCATCGTCAATATAAATGTCAGAGGGATACAGTGAACCTGAAGTGAAGCATCGGAATCTAAAACTGGTCCCACAGGAAAGGTTCAAAGCATAGAGAGTAAGAAGAGCCAGTCAACTATTATTTGAGTCGGCATTGTGCCTTTTGTATTTAATTCCGATGCAATTTCTGTGTTTCATCGCCAATAAGAAGGTCAGAGGGGTACAGTAAACCTGAATTGATGCATCGGAATGTATAACTAGTGTTACAGGAATGATTCAAAACATAGACAGTACGAAGAGTCAGTGTTCTTGTACTTGAGTCGGCATTGTGCCTTTTCTATTTAATTCCGATGCAAATACTGTGTTTCGTCGACAATAAGAAGGTCCAACTGATACAGTAAACCTGAAGTGAAGAATCGGAATCTATAACTAGTGTCACAGGAATGGTTCAAAACATAGACAGTGGGAAGAGTCAGTCTCCTTGTACATAAGTCGGCATTGTGCCTTTTATATTTAATTACGATGCAATTTCTGTGTTTCGTCGTCAATAAGAAGGTCAGAGGGATACAGTACACCTGAAGTGAAGCATCGGAATCTATAACTAGTGTCACAGGAATGGTTCAAAACATAGACAGTAAGAAGAGTCAGTCTTCTTGTACTTAAGTCGGCATTGTTCATTTTCTATTTAATTCCGATGCAATTTCTGTGTGTCATCGTCAATAATAAAGTCCAAGGGATATAGTAAACCTGAAGTGAAGAATCGGAATCTATAACTAGTGTTACAGGAATGGTTCAAAACATAGACAGTAGGAAGAGTCAGTCTTCTTGTACTTAAGTCGGCATTGTGCATTTTGTATTTAATTCCGATGCAACTTCTGTGTTTCATCGTCAAGAAGAAGGTCCAAGGGATACAGTACACCTGAAATGAAGCATCTTAATCTATAACTAGTGTCACAGGAATCGTTCAAATCATAGACAGTAAGGAGAGTCAGTCTTCTTGTACTTAAGTCGGCATTGTGCCTTTTCTATTTAATTCCGATGCAATTTCTGTGTTTGATCATCAAGAAGAAGGTCAGAGGGATACAGTAAACATGAAGTGAAGCATCGGAATGTATAACTAGTGTCACAGGAATTGTTAAAAACGTAGCCAGTAGGAAGTGTCAGTCTTCTTGTACTTGAGTCGGCATTGTGCCTTTTGTATTTAATTCCGATGCAATTTCTGTGTTTCATCGTCAATAAGAAGGTCAGAGGGATACAGTAAACATGAAGTGAAGCATCGGAATCTAAAACCGGTCTCACAGGAAAGGATCAAAACATAGAGTGTAAGAAGAGCCAGTCATCTTGTATTTGAGTCGGCATTGTGCCTTTTGTATTTAATTCCGATGCAATTTCTAAGTTTCATCTTCAATAGGAAGGTCAGAGGGATACAGTAAATCTGAAGTGGAGCACAGGAATCTATAACTAGTGTCACAGGAATGGTTAAAAACATTGACAATAAGTCGAGTCAGTCTTCTTGTACTTAGGTCGGCATTGTGCCTTTTTTATTTAATTCCGATGCAATTTCTGTGTTTCATCGTCTAGAAGATGGTCCAAGTGATACAGTAAACCCAAAGTGAAGCATCGGAATCTATAACTAGTGTCACAGGAATGGTTCAAAATATAGACAGTAAGAAGAGTCAGTCTTCTTGTACTTATGTGAGCATTGTGCCTTTCCTATTTAATTCCGGTGCATTTTCTGTGTTTCGTCGTCAAGAAGAAGGTCCAAAGGATGCAGTAAACCTGAAGTGAAGCATCGGAATCTATAACTAGTGTCACAGGAATGGTTCAAATCATTGACAGTAAGAAGAGTCAGTCTACTTGTACTTAAGTCGGCATTGTGCCTTTTGTATATAATCCCGATGCAATTTCTGTGTTTCATCGTAAATAAGAAGGTCCAAGGGATACAGTAAACCTGAAGTGAATCATCGGAATCCATAACTAGTGTCACAGGAATGGTTCAAAGCATAGTCAGTAAGAAGAGTCAGTCTTCTTGTACTTATGTCGACATTGTGCATTTTCTGTTTAATTCCTATGCAATTTCTGTGTTTCATCGTCAATAACAAGGTCAAAGGGATACAGTAAACCTGGAGTGAACCATCGGAATCTATAACTAGTGCCAATGGAATGGTTCACATCATAGACAGTAAGAAGAGTCAGTTTCCCCGTACTTAAATCAGCATGGTGCCTTTTGTATTTAATTCTGATGCAATTTCTGTGTTTCATCGTCAATAAGAAGGTCCAAGGGATACAGTAACCCTGAAGTGAAGCATAGGAATCCATAACAAGTGTCACAGGAATGGTTCAAAAAATAGACAGTAGGAAGAGTCAGTCTTCTTGTACTTAAGTCAGCATTGTGCCTTTTGTATTTAATTTCGATGCAATTTCTGTGTTTCATCGTCAATAATAAGGTCCAAGGGATACAGTAAACCAGAAGTGAGGCATCGGAATCTATAACTAGCGTCACAGGAATGCTTCAAATCATAGACAGTAGGAAGAGTCAGTCTTCTTGTACTTAAGTCGGCATTGTGCCTTTTCTATTTAATTCCGATGCAAATTCTGTGTTTCGTCGACAATAAGAAGGTCCAAGGGATACAGTAAACCTGAAGTGAAGAATCGGAATCCATAACTAGTGTCACAGGAATGGTTAAAAACATAGACAGTTGGAAGAGTCAGTGTCCTTGTACTTAAGTCGGCATTGTGCCTTTTGTATTTAATTCCGATGCAATTTCTCTGTTTCATCGTCAATATAAATGTCAGAGGGATACAGTGAACCTGAAGTGAAGCATCGGAATCTAAAACTGGTCCCACAGGAAAGGTTCAAAGCATAGAGAGTAAGAAGAGCCAGTCATCTATTATTTGAGTCGGCATTGTGCCTTTTGTATTTAATTCCGATGCAATTTCTGTGTTTCATCGCCAATAAGAAGGTCAGAGGGATACAGTAAATATGAATAGAAGCATCGGAATGTATAACTAGTGTTACAGGAATGATTCAAAACATAGACAGTACGAAGAGTCAGTGTTCTTGTACTTGAGTCGGCATTGTGCCTTTTCTATTTAATTCCGATGCAAATACTGTGTTTCGTCGACAATAAGAAGGTCCAACTGATACAGTAAACCTGAAGTGAAGAATCGGAATCTATAACTAGTGTCACAGGAATGGTTCAAAACATAGACAGTAGGAAGAGTCAGTCTTCTTGTACTTAAGTCGGCATTGTGCATTTTGTATTTGATTCCGATGCAACTTCTGTGTTTCATCGTGAAGAAGAAGGTCCAAGGGATACAGTACACCTGAAATGAAGCATCGGAATCTATAACTAGTGTCACAGGAATCGTTCAAATCATAGACAGTAAGGAGAGTCAGTCTTCTTGTACTTAAGTCGGCATTGTGCCTTTTCTATTTAATTCCGATGCAATTTCTGTGTTTGATCATCAAGAAGAAGGTCAGAGGGATACAGTAAACATGAAGTGAAGCATCGGAATGTATAACTAGTGTCACAGGAATTGTTAAAAACGTAGCCAGTAGGAAGTGCCAGTCTTCTTGTACTTGAGTCGGCATTGTGCCTTTTGTATTTAATTCCGATGCAATTTCTGTGTTTCATCGTCAATAAGAAGGTCAGAGGGATACAGTAAACCAGAAGTGAAGCATCGGAATCTAAAACCGGTCTCACAGGAAAGGATCAAAACATAGTGTGTAAGAAGAGCCAGTCATCTTGTATTTGAGTCGGCATTGTGCCTTTTGTATTTAATTCCGATGCAATTTCTAAGTTTCATCGTCAATAGGAAGGTCAGAGGGATACAGTAAATCTGAAGTGAAGCACAGGAATCTATAACTAGTGTCACAGGAATGGTTAAAAACATTGACAATAAGTCGAGTCAGTCTTCTTGTACTTAGGTCGGCATTGTGCCTTTTGTATTTAATTCCGACGCAATTTCTGTGTTTCATCGTCTAGAAGATGGTCCAAGTGATACAGTAAACCCAAAGTGAAGCATCGGAATCTATAACTAGTGTCACAGGAATGGTTCAAAACATAGACAGTAAGAAGAGTCAGTCTTCTTGTACTTAAGTGAGCATTGTGCCTTTCCTATTTAATTCCGGTTCATTTTCTGTGTTTCGTCGTCAAGAAGAAGGTCCAAAGGATGCAGTAAACCTGAAGTGAAGCATCGGAATCTATTACTAGTGTCACAGGAATGGTTCAAATCATTGACAGTAAGAAGAGTCAGTCTACTTGTACTTAAGTCGGCATTGTGCCTTTTGTATATAATCCCGATGCAATTTCTGTGTTTCATCGTAAATAAGAAGGTCCAAGGGATACAGTAAACCTGAAGTGAATCATCGGAATCCATAACTAGTGTTACAGGAATGGTTCAAAGCATAGTCAGTAAGAAGAGTCAGTCTTCTTGTACTTATGTCGACATTGTGCCTTTTCTTTTTAATTCCTATGCAATTTCTGTGTTTCATCGTCAATAACAAGGTCAAAGGGATACAGTAAACCTGGAGTGAACCATCGGAATCTATAACTAGTGTCAATGGAATGGTTCACATCATAGACAGTAAGAAGAGTCGGTTTTCTCGTACTTAAATCAGCATTGTGCCTTTTGTATTTAATTCTGATGCAATTTCTGTGTTTCATCGTCAATAAGAAGGTCCAAGGGATACAGTAACCCTGAAGTGAAGCATAGGAATCCATAACAAGTGTCACAGGAATGGTTCAAAAAATAGACAGTCGGAAGAGTCAGTCTTCTTGTACTTAAGTCAGCATTGTGCCTTTTGTATTTAATTTCGATGCAATTTCTGTGTTTCATCGTCAATAATAAGGTTCAAGGGATACAGTAAACCAGAAGTGAGGCATCGGAATCTATAACTAGCGTCACAGGAATGCTTCAAATCATAGACAGTAGGAAGAGTCAGTCTTCTTGTACTTAAGTCGGCATTGTGGCTTTTGTATTTAATTCCGATGCAATTTCTGTGTTTCATCATCAATAAGAAGGTCCAAGGGATACAGTAAACCTGAAGTGAGGCATCGGAATCTATAACTAGTGTCACAGGAATGGTTCAAAGCATAGACAGTAAGAAGAGTCAGTCTTCTTGTACTTAAGCCGGCATTGTGCATTTTCTATTTAATTCCGATGCAATTTCCAAGTTTCATCGTCAATAAGAAGGTCAGAGGGATACAGTAAACCTGAAGTGAAGCATCTGAAACTATAACTAGTGTCACCGGAATGGTTCCAAACATAGACAGTAAGAAGAGTCAGTCTTCTTGTACTTAAGTCGGCATTGTGCCTTTTGTATTTAATTCCGATGCAATTTCTGTGTTTCATCGTAAATAAGAAGGTCAGAGCGATACAGTAAACCTGAAGTGAAGCATCGGAATCTATAACTAGTGTCACAGGTTCGGTTCTAAACATAGACAGTAAGTAGAGTCAGTCTTCTTGTACTTAAGTCGGCATTGTGCTTTTGTATTTAATTGCGATGCAATTTCTGTGTCTCATCGTCAATAAGAAGGTCCATGGGATACAATAAACATATAGTGCTGCATCGGAATCTAAAACTGGCCTCACAGGAAATGTTCACAACATAGTCAGAAAGAAGAGACAGTCTTAATGTACTTAAGTGGGCATTGTGCCTTTTGTATTTAATTCCGATGCAATTTCTGTGTTTCGTCGTCAATAAGAAGGTCAGAGGGATACAGGAAACCTGAAGTGAAGCATCGGAATCTATAACTAGTGTCGCCGGAATGGTTCAAAACAGAGACAGTAAGAAGAGTCAGTCTATTTGTACTTAAGTCGGCATTGTGCCTTTTCTATTTAATTCCGATGCAATTTCTGTGTTTCATCGTGAATAAGAGTGTCAGAGGGATACAGTAATTCTGAAGTGAAGCATCGGGATCTATAACTAGTGTCACAGGAATTGTTTTAATCATAGACAGTAAGAAGAATCAGTCTACTTGTACTAAAGTCGGCATTGTGCCCTTTGTATTTAATTCCGATGCAATTTCTGTGTTTCATCGTCAATAAGAAGGTCCAAGGGATACAATAAACATATAGTCAAGCATCGCAATGTAAAACTGGTCTCACAGGAAATGTTCACAACATAGTCAGAAAGAAGAAACAGTCTTCTTGTACTTAAGTGGGCATTGTGCCTTTTGTATTTAATTCCGAAGCAAATTCTGTGTTTCATCGTCAATAAGAGGGTCAAAGGGATACAGTAAACGTTAAGTGAATCATCGGAATCTATAACTAGTGTCACAGGAATGGTTCAAAACATAGACAGTAGGAAGAGTCAGTCCTCTTGTACTTAAGTCGGCATTGTGCCTTTTGTATTTAATTCCGATGCAATTTTTGTGTTTCATCGTCAACAAGAAGGTATAAGGGATACAGTTAACCTGAAGTAGAGCATCGGAATCTATAACTAGTGTCACAGGGATGGTTCAAAGCATAGTCAGTAGGATGAGTCAGTCTTGTTGTACTTAAGTCGGCATTGTGCGTTTTGTATTTAATTCCGATGCTATTTCTGTGATTCAACGTCAATGAGAAGGTCGGAGGGATACAGTGAGACTGATGTGAAGCATCAGAATCTATAACTAGTGTCACAGGAATGGTTCAAAACATAGACAGTAAGAAGAGTCAGTCTACCTGTACTTAAGTCGGCATTGTGCCTTTTGTATTTAATCCCGATGCAATTTCTGTGTTTCATCGTCAATAAGAAGGTCCAAGGGATACACTACACCTGAAGTGAAGCATCGGAATCTATAACTAGTGTCACAAGAATGGTTCAAATCATAGACAGTAAGAAGAGTCAGCCTTCTTGTACTTAAGTCGGCATAGTACCTTTTCTATTTAATTCCGATGCAATTTCTGTGTTTCATCATCAAGAAGAAGGTCAGAGCGATACTGTAAACCTGAAGTGAGCATCGGAATGTATAACTAGTGTCACAGGAATGTTTCAAACATAGACAGTAGGAAGAGTCAGTCTTCTTGTACTTGTGTTGGCATTGTGCCATTTGTATTTAATTCAGATGCAATTTCTGAGTTTCATCGTCAATAAGATGGTCAGAGGGATGCAGTAAACCTGAAGTGAAGCATCGGAATCTATAACTAGTGTCACAGGAATGGTCCATAACACAGACAGTAGGAAGTGTCAGTATTCTTGTACTTAAGTCGGCATTGTACCTTTTGTATTTAATTCCGATGCAATTTCTCTGTTTCATCGTCAATAAGAAAGTCAGAGGGATACAGTAAACCTGAAGTGAAGCATCGGAATCTAAAACTGGTCTCACAGGAAAGGTTCAAAGCATAGAGAGTAAGAAGAGCCAATCATCTGTTATTTGAGTCTGCATTGTGCCTTTTGTATTTAATTCCGATGCAATTTCTAAATTTCATCGTCAATAAGAAGGTCAGAGGGATACAGTAAACCTGAAGTGAAGCACCGGAAACTATAACTAGTGTCACAGGAATGGTTAAAAACATTGACAGTAAGAAGAGTCAGTCTTCTTGTACTTAAGTCGGCACTGTGCCTTTTGTATTTAATTCCGATGCAATTTCTGTGTTTTAACGTCAATAAGAAGGTCAGAGGGATACAATAAACCTGAAGTGAAGCGTCGGAATCTAAAACTAGTGTCACAGGGATGGTTCAAAGCGTAGACAGTAGGAAGAGTCAGTCTTCTTGTACTTAAGTCAGCATTGTGCGTTTTGTATATAATTCCGATGCAATTTCTGTGTTTCATCGCCAATAAGAAGGTCAGAGGGATACAGTAAACCTGAATTGAAGCATCGGAATGTATAACTAGTGTTACAGGGATGATTCAAAACATAGACAGTAGGAAGAGTCAGTGTTCCTGTACTTGAGTCGGCATTGTGCCTTTTCTATTTAATTCCGATGCAAATTCTGTGTTTCGTCGACAATAAGAAGGTCCAAGGGATACAGTAAACCTGAAGTGAAGAATCGGAATCTATAACTAGTGTCACAGGAATGGTTCAAAACATAGACAGTTGGAAGAGTCAGTGTCCTTGTACTTAAGTCGGCATTGTGCCTTTTGTATTTAATTCCGATGCAATTCCTCTGTTTCATCGTCAATATAAATGGCAGAGGGACACAGTAAACCTGAAGTGAAGCATCGGAATCTAAAACTGGTCCCACAGGAAAGGTTCAAAGCATAGAGAGTAAGAAGAGCCAGTCATCTATTATTTGAGTCGGCATTGTGCCTTTTGCACTTAATTCCGATACAATTTCTAAGTTTCATCGTCAATAAGAAGGTCAGAGGGATACAGTAAACCTGAAGTGAAGCATCGGAATTTATAACTAGTGTCACAGGAATCGTTCAAATCATAGACAGTAAGGAGAGTCAGTCTTCTTGTACTTAAGTCGGCATTGTGCCTTTTCTATTTAATTCCGATGCAAATTCTGTGTTTCGTCGACAATAAGAAGGTCCAAGGGATACAGTAAACCTGAAGTGAAGAATCGGAATCTATAACTAGTGTCACAGGAATGGTTCAAAACATAGACAGTTGGAAGAGTCAGTGTCCTTGTACTTATGTCGGCATTGTGCCTTTTGTATTTATTTCCGATGCAATTTCTCTGTTTCATCGTCAATATAAATGTCAGAGGGATACAGTGAACCTGAAGTGAAGCATCGGAATCTAAAACTGGTCCCACAGGAAAGGTTCAAAGCATAGAGAGTAAGAAGAGCCAGTCATCTATTATTTGAGTCGGCATTGTGCTTTTTGTATTTAATTCCGATGCAATTTCTGTGTTTCATCGCCAATAAGAAGGTCAGAGGGATACAGTAAACCTGAATTGAAGCATCGGAATGTATAACTAGTGTTACAGGAATGATTCAAAACATAGACAGTACGAAGAGTCAGTGTTCTTGTACTTGAGTCGGCATTGTGCCTTTTCTATTTAATTCCGATGCAAATACTGTGTTTCGTCGACAATAAGAAGGTCCAACTGATACAGTAAACCTGAAGTGAAGAATCGGAATCTATAACTAGTGTCACAGGAATGGTTCAAAACATAGACAGTGGGAAGAGTCAGTCTCCTTGTACATAAGTCGGCATTGTGCCTTTTCTATTTAATTACGATGCAATTTCTGTGTTTCGTCGTCAATAAGAAGGTCAGAGGGATACAGTACACCTGAAGTGAAGCATCGGAATCTATAACTAGTGTCACAGGAATGGTTCAAATCATAGACAGTAAGAAGAGTCAGTCTTCTTGTACTTAAGTCGGCATTGTTCATTTTCTATTTAATTCCGATGCAATTTCTGTGTGTCATCGTCAATAATAAAGTCCAAGGGATTTAGTAAACCTGAAGTGAAGAATCGGAATCTATAACTAGTGTTACAGGAATGGTTCAAAATATAGACAGTAAGAAGAGTCAGTCTTCTTGTACTTATGTGAGCATTGTGCCTTTCCTATTTAATTCCGGTGCATTTTCTGTGTTTCGTCGTCAAGAAGAAGGTCCAAAGGATGCAGTAAACCTGAAGTGAAGCATCGGAATCTATAACTAGTGTCACAGGAATGGTTCAAATCATTGACAGTAAGAAGAGTCAGTCTACTTGTACTTAAGTCGGCATTGTGCCTTTTGTATATAATCCCGATGCAATTTCTGTGTTTCATCGTAAATAAGAAGGTCCAAGGGATACAGTAAACCTGAAGTGAATCATCGGAATCCATAACTAGTGTCACAGGAATGGTTCAAAGCATAGTCAGTAAGAAGAGTCAGTCTTCTTGTACTTATGTCGACATTGTGCATTTTCTGTTTAATTCCTATGCAATTTCTGTGTTTCATCGTCAATAACAAGGTCAAAGGGATACAGTAAACCTGGAGTGAACCATCGGAATCTATAACTAGTGCCAATGGAATGGTTCACATCATAGACAGTAAGAAGAGTCAGTTTCCCCGTACTTAAATCAGCATGGTGCCTTTTGTATTTAATTCTGATGCAATTTCTGTGTTTCATCGTCAATAAGAAGGTCCAAGGGATACAGTAACCCTGAAGTGAAGCATAGGAATCCATAACAAGTGTCACAGGAATGGTTCAAAAAATAGACAGTAGGAAGAGTCAGTCTTCTTGTACTTAAGTCAGCATTGTGCCTTTTGTATTTAATTTCGATGCAATTTCTGTGTTTCATCGTCAATAATAAGGTCCAAGGGATACAGTAAACCAGAAGTGAGGCATCGGAATCTATAACTAGCGTCACAGGAATGCTTCAAATCATAGACAGTAGGAAGAGTCAGTCTTCTTGTACTTAAGTCGGCATTGTGCCTTTTCTATTTAATTCCGATGCAAATTCTGTGTTTCGTCGACAATAAGAAGGTCCAAGGGATACAGTAAACCTGAAGTGAAGAATCGGAATCTATAACTAGTGTCACAGGAATGGTTAAAAACATAGACAGTTGGAAGAGTCAGTGTCCTTGTACTTAAGTCGGCATTGTGCCTTTTGTATTTAATTCCGATGCAATTTCTCTGTTTCATCGTCAATATAAATGTCAGAGGGATACAGTGAACCTGAAGTGAAGCATCGGAATCTAAAACTGGTCCCACAGGAAAGGTTCAAAGCATAGAGAGTAAGAAGAGCCAGTCATCTATTATTTGAGTCGGCATTGTGCCTTTTGTATTTAATTCCGATGCAATTTCTGTGTTTCATCGCCAATAAGAAGGTCAGAGGGATACAGTAAATATGAATAGAAGCATCGGAATGTATAACTAGTGTTACAGGAATGATTCAAAACATAGACAGTACGAAGAGTCAGTGTTCTTGTACTTGAGTCGGCATTGTGCCTTTTCTATTTAATTCCGATGCAAATACTGTGTTTCGTCGACAATAAGAAGGTCCAACTGATACAGTAAACCTGAAGTGAAGAATCGGAATCTATAACTAGTGTCACAGGAATGGTTCAAAACATAGACAGTAGGAAGAGTCAGTCTTCTTGTACATAAGTCGGCATTGTGCATTTTGTATTTAATTCCGATGCAACTTCTGTGTTTCATCGTGAAGAAGAAGGTCCAAGGGATACAGTACACCTGAAATGAAGCATCGGAATCTATAACTAGTGTCACAGGAATCGTTCAAATCATAGACAGTAAGGAGAGTCAGTCTTCTTGTACTTAAGTCGGCATTGTGCCTTTTCTATTTAATTCCGATGCAATTTCTGTGTTTGATCATCAAGAAGAAGGTCAGAGGGATACAGTAAACATGAAGTGAAGCATCGGAATGTATAACTAGTGTCACAGGAATTGTTAAAAACGTAGCCAGTAGGAAGTGCCAGTCTTCTTGTACTTGAGTCGGCATTGTGCCTTTTGTATTTAATTCCGATGCAATTTCTGTGTTTCATCGTCAATAAGAAGGTCAGAGGGATACAGTAAACCAGAAGTGAAGCATCGGAATCTAAAACCGGTCTCACAGGAAAGGATCAAAACATAGTGTGTAAGAAGAGCCAGTCATCTTGTATTTGAGTCGGCATTGTGCCTTTTGTATTTAATTCCGATGCAATTTCTAAGTTTCATCGTCAATAGGAAGGTCAGAGGGATACAGTAAATCTGAAGTGAAGCACAGGAATCTATAACTAGTGTCACAGGAATGGTTAAAAACATTGACAATAACTCGAGTCAGTCTTCTTGTACTTAGGTCGGCATTGTGCCTTTTGTATTTAATTCCGACGCAATTTCTGTGTTTCATCGTCTAGAAGATGGTCCAAGTGATACAGTAAACCCAAAGTGAAGCATCGGAATCTATAACTAGTGTCAAAGGAATGGTTCAAAACATAGACAGTAAGAAGAGTCAGTCTTCTTGTACTTAAGTGAGCATTGTGCCTTTCCTATTTAATTCCGGTTAATTTTCTGTGTTTCGTCGTCAAGAAGAAGGTCCAAAGGATGCAGTAAACCTGAAGTGAAGCATCGGAATCTATTACTAGTGTCACAGGAATGGTTCAAATCATTGACAGTAAGAAGAGTCAGTCTACTTGTACTTAAGTCGGCATTGTGCCTTTTGTATATAATCCCGATGCAATTTCTGTGTTTCATCGTAAATAAGAAGGTCCAAGGGATACAGTAAACCTGAAGTGAATCATCGGAATCCATAACTAGTGTTACAGGAATGGTTCAAAGCATAGTCAGTAAGAAGAGTCAGTCTTCTTGTACTTATGTCGACATTGTGCCTTTTCTTTTTAATTCCTATGCAATTTCTGTGTTTCATCGTCAATAACAAGGTCAAAGGGATACAGTAAACCTGGAGTGAACCATCGGAATCTATAACTAGTGTCAATGGAATGGTTCACATCATAGACAGTAAGAAGAGTCGGTTTTCTCGTACTTAAATCAGCATTGTGCCTTTTGTATTTAATTCTGATGCAATTTCTGTGTTTCATCGTCAATAAGAAGGTCCAAGGGATACAGTAACCCTGAAGTGAAGCATAGGAATCCATAACAAGTGTCACAGGAATGGTTCAAAAAATAGACAGTCGGAAGAGTCAGTCTTCTTGTACTTAAGTCAGCATTGTGCCTTTTGTATTTAATTTCGATGCAATTTCTGTGTTTCATCGTCAATAATAAGGTTCAAGGGATACAGTAAACCAGAAGTGAGGCATCGGAATCTATAACTAGCGTCACAGGAATGCTTCAAATCATAGACAGTAGGAAGAGTCAGTCTTCTTGTACTTAAGTCGGCATTGTGGCTTTTGTATTTAATTCCGATGCAATTTCTGTGTTTCATCATCAATAAGAAGGTCCAAGGGATACAGTAAACCTGAAGTGAGGCATCGGAATCTATAACTAGTGTCACAGGAATGGTTCAAAACATAGACAGTAAGAAGAGTCAGTCTTCTTGTACTTAAGCCGGCATTGTGCATTTTCTATTTAATTCCGATGCAATTTCCAAGTTTCATCGTCAATAAGAAGGTCAGAGGGATACAGTAAACCTGAAGTGAAGCATCTGAAACTATAACTAGTGTCACCGGAATGGTTCCAAACATAGACAGTAAGAAGAGTCAGTCTTCTTGTACTTAAGTCGGCATTGTGCCTTTTGTATTTAATTCCGATGCAATTTCTGTGTTTCATCGTAAATAAGAAGGTCAGAGCGATACAGTAAACCTGAAGTGAAGCATCGGAATCTATAACTAGTGTCACAGGTTCGGTTCTAAACATAGACAGTAAGTAGAGTCAGTCTTCTTGTACTTAAGTCGGCATTGTGCTTTTGTATTTAATTGCGATGCAATTTCTGTGTCTCATCGTCAATAAGAAGGTCCATGGGATACAATAAACATATAGTGCTGCATCGGAATCTAAAACTGGCCTCACAGGAAATGTTCACAACATAGTCAGAAAGAAGAGACAGTCTTAATGTACTTAAGTGGGCATTGTGCCTTTTGTATTTAATTCCGATGCAATTTCTGTGTTTCGTCGTCAATAAGAAGGTCAGAGGGATACAGGAAACCTGAAGTGAAGCATCGGAATCTATAACTAGTGTCGCCGGAATGGTTCAAAACAGAGACAGTAAGAAGAGTCAGTCTATTTGTACTTAAGTCGGCATTGTGCCTTTTCTATTTAATTCCGATGCAATTTCTGTGTTTCATCGTGAATAAGAGTGTCAGAGGGATACAGTAAACCTGAAGTGAAGCATCGGGATCTATAACTAGTGTCACAGGAATTGTTTTAATCATAGACAGTAAGAAGAATCAGTCTACTTGTACTAAAGTCGGCATTGTGCCCTTTGTATTTAATTCCGATGCAATTTCTGTGTTTCATCGTCAATAAGAAGGTCCAAGGGATACAATAAACATATAGTCAAGCATCGCAATGTAAAACTGGTCTCACAGGAAATGTTCACAACATAGTCAGAAAGAAGAAACAGTCTTCTTGTACTTAAGTGGGCATTGTGCCTTTTGTATTTAATTCCGAAGCAAATTCTGTGTTTCATCGTCAATAAGAGGGTCAAAGGGATACAGTAAACGTTAAGTGAATCATCGGAATCTATAACTAGTGTCACAGGAATGGTTCAAAACATAGACAGTAGGAAGAGTCAGTCCTCTTGTACTTAAGTCGGCATTGTGCCTCTTGTATTTAATTCCGATGCAATTTTTGTGTTTCATCGTCAACAAGAAGGTATAAGGGATACAGTTAACCTGAAGTAGAGCATCGGAATCTATAACTAGTGTCACAGGGATGGTTCAAAGCATAGTCAGTAGGATGAGTCAGTCTTGTTGTACTTAAGTCGGCATTGTGCGTTTTGTATTTAATTCCGATGCTATTTCTGTGATTCAACGTCAATGAGAAGGTCGGAGGGATACAGTGAGACTGATGTGAAGCATCAGAATCTATAACTAGTGTCACAGGAATGGTTCAAAACATAGACAGTAAGAAGAGTCAGTCTACCTGTACTTAAGTCGGCATTGTGCCTTTTGTATTTAATCCCGATGCAATTTCTGTGTTTCATCGTCAATAAGAAGGTCCAAGGGATACACTACACCTGAAGTGAAGCATCGGAATCTATAACTAGTGTCACAAGAATGGTTCAAATCATAGACAGTAAGAAGAGTCAGCCTTCTTGTACTTAAGTCGGCATAGTACCTTTTCTATTTAATTCCGATGCAATTTCTGTGTTTCATCATCAAGAAGAAGGTCAGAGCGATACTGTAAACCTGAAGTGAGCATCGGAATGTATAACTAGTGTCACAGGAATGTTTCAAACATAGACAGTAGGAAGAGTCAGTCTTCTTGTACTTGTGTTGGCATTGTGCCATTTGTATTTAATTCAGATGCAATTTCTGAGTTTCATCGTCAATAAGATGGTCAGAGGGATGCAGTAAACCTGAAGTGAAGCATCGGAATCTATAACTAGTGTCACAGGAATGGTCCATAACACAGACAGTAGGAAGTGTCAGTATTCTTGTACTTAAGTCGGCATTGTGCCTTTTGTATTTAATTCCGATGCAATTTTTGTGTTTCATCGTCAACAAGAAGGTATAAGGGATACAGTTAACCTGAAGTAGAGCATCGGAATCTATAACTAGTGTCACAGGGATGGTTCAAAGCATAGTCAGTAGGATGAGTCAGTCTTGTTGTACTTAAGTCGGCATTGTGCGTTTTGTATTTAATTCCGATGCTATTTCTGTGATTCAACGTCAATGAGAAGGTCAGAGGGATACAATAAACCTGAAGTGAAGCGTCGGAATCTAAAACTAGTGTCACAGGGATGGTTCAAAGCGTAGACAGTAGGAAGAGTCAGTCTTCTTGTACTTAAGTCAGCATTGTGCGTTTTGTATATAATTCCGATGCAATTTCTGTGTTTCATCGCCAATAAGAAGGTCAGAGGGATACAGTAAACCTGAATTGAAGCATCGGAATGTATAACTAGTGTTACAGGGATGATTCAAAACATAGACAGTAGGAAGAGTCAGTGTTCCTGTACTTGAGTCGGCATTGTGCCTTTTCTATTTAATTCCGACGCAAATTCTGTGTTTCGTCGACAATAAGAAGGTCCAAGGGATACAGTAAACCTGAAGTGAAGAATCGGAATCTATAACTAGTGTCACAGGAATGGTTCAAAACATAGACAGTTGGAAGAGTCAGTGTCCTTGTACTTAAGTCGGCATTGTGCCTTTTGTATTTAATTCCGATGCAATTCCTCTGTTTCATCGTCAATATAAATGGCAGAGGGACACAGTAAACCTGAAGTGAAGCATCGGAATCTAAAACTGGTCCCACAGGAAAGGTTCAAAGCATAGAGAGTAAGAAGAGCCAGTCATCTATTATTTGAGTCGGCATTGTGCCTTTTGCACTTAATTCCGATACAATTTCTAAGTTTCATCGTCAATAAGAAGGTCAGAGGGATACAGTAAACCTGAAGTGAAGCATCGGAATTTATAACTAGTGTCACAGGAATCGTTCAAATCATAGACAGTAAGGAGAGTCAGTCTTCTTGTACTTAAGTCGGCATTGTGCCTTTTCTATTTAATTCCGATGCAAATTCTGTGTTTCGTCGACAATAAGAAGGTCCAAGGGATACAGTAAACCTGAAGTGAAGAATCGGAATCTATAACTAGTGTCACAGGAATGGTTCAAAACATAGACAGTTGGAAGAGTCAGTGTCCTTGTACTTATGTCGGCATTGTGCCTTTTGTATTTATTTCCGATGCAATTTCTCTGTTTCATCGTCAATATAAATGTCAGAGGGATACAGTGAACCTGAAGTGAAGCATCGGAATCTAAAACTGGTCCCACAGGAAAGGTTCAAAGCATAGAGAGTAAGAAGAGCCAGTCATCTATTATTTGAGTCGGCATTGTGCTTTTTGTATTTAATTCCGATGCAATTTCTGTGTTTCATCGCCAATAAGAAGGTCAGAGGGATACAGTAAACCTGAATTGAAGCATCGGAATGTATAACTAGTGTTACAGGAATGATTCAAAACATAGACAGTACGAAGAGTCAGTGTTCTTGTACTTGAGTCGGCATTGTGCCTTTTCTATTTAATTCCGATGCAAATACTGTGTTTCGTCGACAATAAGAAGGTCCAACTGATACAGTAAACCTGAAGTGAAGAATCGGAATCTATAACTAGTGTCACAGGAATGGTTCAAAACATAGACAGTGGGAAGAGTCAGTCTCCTTGTACATAAGTCGGCATTGTGCTTTTTCTATTTAATTACGATGCAATTTCTGTGTTTCGTCGTCAATAAGAAGGTCAGAGGGATACAGTACACCTGAAGTGAAGCATCGGAATCTATAACTAGTGTCACAGGAATGGTTCAAATCATAGACAGTAAGAAGAGTCAGTCTTCTTGTACTTAAGTCGGCATTGTTCATTTTCTATTTAATTCCGATGCAATTTCTGTGTGTCATCGTCAATAATAAAGTCCAAGGGATTTAGTAAACCTGAAGTGAAGAATCGGAATCTATAACTAGTGTTACAGGAATGGTTCAAAACATAGACAGTAGGAAGAGTCAGTCTTCTTGTACTTAAGTCGGCATTGTGCATTTTGTATTTAATTCCGATGCAACTTCTGTGTTTCATCGTCAAGAAGAAGGTCCAAGGGATACAGTACACCTGAAATGAAGCATCGGAAACTATAACTAGTGTCACAGGAATCGTTCAAATCATAGACAGTAAGGAGAGTCAGTCTTCTTGTACTTAAGTCGGCATTGTGCCTTTTCTATTTAATTCCGATGCAATTTCTGTGTTTGATCATCAAGAAGAAGGTCAGAGGGATACAGTAAACATGAAGTGAAGCATCGGAATGTATAACTAGTGTCACAGGAATTGTTAAAAACGTAGCCAGTAGGAAGTGACAGTCTTCTTGTACGTGAGTCGGCATTGTGCCTTTTGTATTTAATTCCGATGCAATTTCTGTGTTTCATCGTCAATAAGAAGGTCAGAGGGATACAGTAAACATGAAATGAAGCATCGGAATCTAAAACCGGTCTCACAGGAAAGGATCAAAACATAGAGTGTAAGAAGTGCCAGTCATCTTGTATTTGAGTCGGCATTGTGCCTTTTGTATTTAATTCCGATGCAATTTCTAAGTTTCATCGTCAATAGGAAGGTCAGAGGGATACAGTAAATCTGAAGTGAAGCACAGGAATCTATAACTAGTGTCACAGGAATGGTTAAAAACATTGACAATAAGTCGAGTCAGTCTTCTTGTACTTAGGTCGGCATTGTGCCTTTTGTATTTAATTCCGATGCAATTTCTGTGTTTCATCGTCTAGAAGATGGTCCAAGTGATACAGTAAACCCAAAGTGAAGCATCGGAATCTATAACTAGTGTCACAGGAATGGTTCAAAACATAGACAGTAAGAAGAGTCAGTCTTCTTGTACTTAAGTGAGCATTGTGCCTTTCCTATCTAATTCCGGTGCATTTTCTGTGTTTCGTCGTCAAGAAGAAGGTCCAAAGGATGCAGTAAACCTGAAGTGAAGCATCGGTATCTATAACTAGTGTCACAGGAATGGTTCAAATCATTGACAGTAAGAAGAGTCAGTCTACTTGTACTTAAGTCGGCATTGTGCCTTTTGTATATAATCCCGATGCAATTTCTGTGTTTCATCGTAAATAAGAAGGTCCAAGGGATACAGTAAACCTGAAGTGAATCATCGAAATCCATAACTAGTGTCACAGGAATGGTTCAAAGCATAGTCAGTAAGAAGAGTCAGTCTTCTTGTACTTATGTCGACATTGTGCCTTTTCTGTTTAATTCCTATGCAATTTCTGTGTTTCATCGTCAATAACAAGGTCAAAGGGATACAGTAAACCTCGAGTGAACCATCGGAATCTATAACTAGTGTCAATGGAATGGTTCACATCATAGACAGTAAGAAGAGTCAGTTTTCTCGTACTTAAATCAGCATTGTGCCTTTTGTATTTAATTCTGATGCAATTTCTCTGTTTCATCGTCAATAAGAAGGACCAAGGGATACAGTAACCCTGAAGTGAAGCATAGGAATCCATAACAAGTGTCACAGGAATGGTTCAAAAAATAGACAGTAGGAAGAGTCAGTCTTCTTGTACTTAAGTCAGCATTGTGCCTTTTGTATTTATTTTCGATGCAATTTCTGTGTTTCATCGTCAATAATAAGGTCCAAGGGATACAGTAAACCAGAAGTGAGGCATCGGAATCTATAACTAGCGTCACAGGAATGCTTCAAATCATAGACAGTAGGAAGAGTCAGTCTTCTTGTACTTAAGTCGGCATTGTGCCTTTTCTATTTAATTCCGATGCAAATTCTGTGTTTCGTCGACATTAAGAAGGTCCAAGGGATACAGTAAACCTGAAGTGAAAAATCGGAATCTATAACTAGTGTCACAGGAATGGTTCAAAACATAGACAGTTGGAAGAGTCAGTGTCCTTGTACTCAAGTCGGCATTGTGCCTTTTGTATTTAATTCCGATGCAATTTCTCTGTTTCATCGTCAATATAAATGTCAGAGGGATATAGTGAACCTGAAGTGAAGCATCGGAATCTAAAACTGGTCCCACAGGAAAGGTTCAAAGCATAGAGAGTAAGAAGAGCCAGTCATCTATTATTTGAGTCGGCATTGTGCCTTTTGTATTTAATTCCGTTGCAATTTCTGTGTTTCATCGCCAATAAGAAGGTCAGAGGGATACAGTAAACCTGAATTGAAGCATCGGAATGTATAACTAGTGTTACAGGAATGATTCAAAACATAGACAGTACGAAGAGTCAGTGTTCTTGTACTTGAGTCGGCATTGTGCCTTTTCTATTTAATTCCGATGCAAATACTGTGTTTCGTCGACAATAAGAAGGTCCAACTGATACAGTAAACCTGAAGTGAAGAATCGGAATCTATAACTAGTGTCACAGGAATGGTTCAAAACATAGACAGTGGGAAGAGTCAGTCTCCTTGTACATAAGTCGGCATTGTGCCTTTTCTATTTAATTACGATGCAATTTCTGTGTGTCGTCGTCAATAAGAAGGTCAGAGGGATACAGTACACCTGAAGTGAAGCATCGGAATCTATAACTAGTGTCACAGGAATGGTTCAAAACATAGACAGTAAGAAGAGTCAGTCTTCTTGTACTTAAGTCGGCATTGTTCATTTTCTATTTAATTCCGATGCAATTTCTGTGTGTCATCGTCAATAATAAAGTCCAAGGGATATAGTAAACCTGAAGTGAAGAATCGGAATCTATAACTAGTGTTACAGGAATGGTTCAAAACATAGACAGTAGGAAGAGTCAGTCTTCTTGTACTTAAGTCGGCATTGTGCATTTCGTATTTAATTCCGATGCAACTTCTGTGTTTCATCGTCAAGAAGAAGGTCCAAGGGATACAGTACACCTGAAATGAAGCATCGGAATCTATAACTAGTGTCACAGGAATCGTTCAAATCATAGACAGTAAGGAGAGTCAGACTTCTTGTACTTAAGTCGGCATTGTGCCTTTTCTATTTAATTCCGATGCAATTTCTGTGTTTGATCATCAAGAAGAAGGTCAGAGGGATACAGTAAACATGAAGTGAAGCATCGGAATGTATAACTGGTGTCACAGGAATTGTTAAAAACGTAGCCAGTAGGAAGTGTCAGTCTTCTTGTACTTGAGTCGGCATTGTGCCTTTTGTATTTAATTCCGATGCAATTTCTGTGTTTCATCGTCAATAAGAAGGTCAGAGGGATACAGTAAACATGAAGTGAAGCATCGGAATCTAAAACCGGTCTCACAGGAAAGGATCAAAACATAGAGTGTAAGAAGAGCCAGTCATCTTGTATTTGAGTCGGCATTGTGCCTTTTGTACTTAATTCCGATGCAATTTCTAAGTTTCATCGTCAATAGGAAGGTCAGAGGGATACAGTAAATCTGAAGTGAAGCACAGGAATCTATAACTAGTGTCACAGGAATGGTTAAAAACATTGACAATAAGTCGAGTCAGTCTTCTTGTACTTAGGTCGGCATTGTGCCTTTTGTATTTAATTCCGATGCAATTTCTGTGTTTAATCGTCTAGAAGATGGTCCAAGTGATACAGTAAACCCAAAGTGAAGCATCGGAATCTATAACTAGTGTCACAGGAATGGTTCAAAACATAGACAGTAAGAAGAGTCAGTCTTCTTGTACTTAAGTGAGCATTGTGCCTTTCCTATGTAATTCGGGTGCATTTTCTGTGTTTCGTCGTCAAGAAAGTCCAAAGGATGCAGTAAACCTGAAGTGAAGCATCGGAATCTATAACTAGTGTCACAGGAATGGTTCAAATCATTGACAGTAAGAAGAGTCAGTCTACTTGTACTTAAGTCGGCATTGTGCCTTTTGTATATAATCTCGATGCAATTTCTGTGTTTCATCGTAAATAAGAATGTCCAAGGGATACAGTAAACCTGAAGTGAATCATCGGAATCCATAACTAGTGTCACAGGAATGGTTCAAAGCATAGTCAGTAAGAAGAGTCAGTCTTCTTGTACTTATGTCGACATTGTGCCTTTTCTGTTTAATTCCTATGCAATTTCTGTGTTTCATCGTCAATAACAAGGTCAAAGGGATACAGTAAACCTGGAGTGAACCATCGGAATCTATAACTAGTGTCAATGGAATGGTTCACATCATAGACAGTAAGGAGAGTCAGTTTTCTCGTACTTAAATCAGCATTGTGCCTTTTGTATTTAATTCTGATGCAATTTCTGTGTTTCATCGTCAATAAGAAGGTCCAAGGGATACAGTAACCCTGAAGTGAAGCATAGGAATCCATAACAAGTGTCACAGGAATGGTTCAAAAAATAGACAGTAGGAAGAGTCAGTCTTCTTGTACTTAAGTCAGCATTGTGCCTTTTGTATTTAATTTCGATGCAATTTCTGTGTTTCATCGTCAATAATAAGGTCCAAGGGATACAGTAAACCAGAAGTGAGGCATCGGAATCTATAACTAGCGTCACAGGAATGCTTCAAATCATAGACAGTAGGAAGAGTCAGTCTTCTTGTACTTAAGTCGGCATTGTGGCTTTTGTATTTAATTCCGATGCAATTTCTGTGTTTCATCATCAATAAGAAGGTCCAAGGGATACAGTAAACCTGAAGTGAGGCATCGGAATCTATAACTAGTGTCACAGGAATGGTTCAAAACATAGACAGTAAGAAGAGTCAGTCTTCTTGTACTTAAGCCGGCATTGTGCATTTTCTATTTAATTCCGATGCAATTTCCAAATTTCATCGTCAATAAGAAGGTCAGAGGGATACAGTAAACCTGAAGTGAAGCATCGGAATCTATAACTCGTGTCACACGAATGGTTAATAACATTTACAGTAATAAGAGTCAGTCTTCTTGTACGTAAGTCGGCATTGTGCCTTTTGTATTTAATTCCGATGCAACTTCTGTGTTTCATCGTCAATAAGAAGGTCCAAGTGATACAGTAAACCTAAAGTGAAGCATCGGAATCTATAACTAGTGTCACAGGAATGGTTCAAAACATAGACAGTAAGAAGAGTCAGTCTTCTTGTACTTAATTCGGCATTGTGCCTTTTGTATTTAATTCCGATGCAATTTCTGTGTTTCATCGTCAATAAGAAGGTCCAAGTGATACAGTAAACCTGAAGTGAAGCATCTGAAACTATAACTAGTGTCACCGGAATAATTCAAAACATAGACAGTAAGAAGAGTCAGTCTTCTTGTACTTAAGTCGGCATTGTGCCTTTTGTATTTAATTCCGATGCAATTTCTGTGTTTCATCGTAAATAAGAAGGTCAGAGCGATACAGTAAACCTGAAGTGAAGCTTCGGAATCTATAACTAGTGTCACAGGTTCGGTTCTAAACATAGACAGTAAGTAGAGTCAGTCTTCTTGTACTTAAGTCGGCATTGTGCTTTTGTATTTAATTGCGATGCAATTTCTGTGTTTCATCGTCAATAAGAAGGTCCATGGGATACAATAAACATATAGTGCAGCATCGGAATCTAAAACTGGCCTCACAGGAAATGTTCACAACATAGTCAGAAAGAAGAGACAGTCTTATTGTACTTAAGTGGGCATTGTGCCTTTTGTATTTAATTCCGATGCAATTTCTGTGTTTCGTCGTCAATAAGAAGGTCAGAGGGATACAGGAAACCCGAAGTGAAGCATCGGAATCTATAACTGGTGTCGCCGGAATGGTTCAAAACAGAGACAGTAAGAAGAGTCAGTCTATTTGTACTTAAGTCGGCATTGTGCCTTTTCTATTTAATTACGATGCAAATTCTGTGTTTCGTCGTCAATAAGAAGATCCAAGGGATACAATAAACCTGAAGTGAAGCATCGGAATCTATAACTAGTGTCACAGTAATGGTTCAAAACATAGACAGTAAGAAGAGTCACTCTTCTTGTACTTAAGTCGGCATTGTGCTGTTTCTATTTGATTTCGATGCAATTTCTGTGTTTCATCGTCAACAAGAGGGTCAGAGGGATACACTAAACCTGAAGTGAAGCATCGGAATCCATAACTAGTGTCACAGGAATCGTTCAAAACATAGACAATAGGAAGGGCCAGTCTTCTTGTACTTAAGTCGGCATTGTGCCTTTCCTATTTTATTCCGATGCAATTTCTGTGTTTCGTCGTCAATAAGAAGGTCAAAGGGATGCAGTAAACCTGAAATGAAGCATCGGAATCTATAACTAGTGTCACAGGAATGGTTCATAAAATAGACAGTAAGATGAGTCAGTCTTCTTGTACGTAAGTCGGCATTGTGCCTTTTCTATTTAATTCCGATGCAATTTCTGTGTTTCATCGTAAATAAGAAGGTCAGAGGGATACAGTAAACCTGAAGTGAAGAATCGGAATCTATAACTGGTGTCGCCGGAATGGTTCAAAACATAGACAGTAGGAAGAGTCAGTCTTCTTGTACTTGAGTCGGCATTGTGCATTTTGTATTTAATTCCGATGCAATTTCTGTATTTCATCGTCAATAAGAAGGTCCAAGTGATACAGTAAACCTGAAGTGAAGCATCGGAAACTATAACTTGTGTCACCGGAATGGATCAAAACATAGACAGTAGGAAGAGTCAGTCTTCTTGTACTTAAGTCGGCATTGTGCCTTTTCTATTTACTTCCGAAGCAATTTCTGTGTTTCATCGTGAATAAGACTGTCAGAGGGATACAGTAAACCTGAAGTGAAGCATCGGAATCTATAACTAGTGACACAGGAATGGTTTTAATCATAGACAGTAAGAAGAGTCAGTCTACTTGTACTAAAGTCGGCATTGTGCCCTTTGTATTTAATTCCGATGCAATTTCTGTGTTTCATCGTCAATAAGAAGGTAAAAGGGATACAATAAACATATAGTGAAGCATCGGAATGTAAAACTGGTCTCACAGGAAATGTTAACAACATAGTCAGAAAGAAGAAACAGTCTTCTTGTACTTAGGTGGGCATTGAGCCTTTTGTATTTAATTCCGATGCAATTTCTGTGTTTCATCGTCAATAAGTAGGTCAGAGGGATACAGTAAACCTGAAGTGAAGCATCGGAATCTATAACTAGTGTCACAGCAATGGTTCAAAGCAGAGACAGTAGGAAGACTCAGGCTTCTTGTACTTAAGTCGGCATTGTGCCTTTTCTATTTAATTCCGATGCAATTTCTGTGTTTCATCGTCAATAAGAAGTTCAAAGGGATACAGTAAACGTAAAGTGAATCATCGGAATCTATAACTAGTGTCACAGGAATGGTTCAAAACATAGACAGTAAGAGGAGTCAGCATACCTGTACTTACGTCGGCATTGTGCCTTTTGTATTTAATCCCGATGCAATTTCTGTGTTTCATCGTCAATAAGAAGGTCCAAGGGATACGGTACACCTGAAGTGAAGCATCGGATTCTGTAACTAGTGTCACAAGAATGGTTTAAATCATAGACAGTAAGAAGAGTCAGTCTTCTTGTACTTAAGTCGGCATAGTGCCTTTTCTATTTAATTCCGATGCAATTTCTGTGTTTCATCATCAAGAAGAAGGTCAGAGAGATACTGTAAACTTGAAGTGAAGCATCGGAATGTATAACTAGTGTCACAGGAATGTTTCAAACATAGACAGTAGGAAGAGTCAGTCTTCTTGCACTTGTGTCGGCTTTGTGACATTTGTATTTAATTCCGATGCAATTTCTGAGTTTCATCGTCAATACGAAGGTCAGAGGGATGCAGTAAACCTGAAGTGAAGCATCGGAATCTGTAACTAGTGTCACAGGAATGGTTAAAAACATTGATAGTAAGAAGAGTCAGTCTTCTTGTACTTAAGTCGGCACTGTGCCTTATGTATTTAATTCCGATGTAATTTCTGTGTTTCGTCGTCAATAAGAAGTTCCAAGTGATACAGTAAACCCAAAGTGTAGCATCGGAATCTATAACTAGTGTCTCAGGAATAGTTCAAAACATAGTGAGTAAGAAGAGTCAGTCGGCTTGTACTTAAGTCAGCATTGTGCCTTTTCTATTTAATTCCGATGCAATTTCTGTGTTTTAACGTCAATAAGAAGGTCAGAGTGATACAATAAACCTGATGTGAAGCGTCGGAATCTATAACTAGTGTCACAGGCATGGTTCAAAACGTAGACAGTAGGAAGAGTCAGTCTTCTTGTACTTGATTCGGCATTGTGCATTTTGTATTTAATTCCGATGCAATTTCTGTTTTTCATCGTCAATAAGAAGGTCTAAGTGATACAGTAAACCTGAAGTGAAGCATCGGAAACTATAACTAGTGCCACCGGAATGGTTCAAAACATAGACAGTAAGAAGAGTCAGTCTTCTTGTACTTAAGTCGGCATTGTGCCTTTTCTATTTAATTCCGATGCAATTTCTGTGTTTCATCGTGAATAAGAATGTCAGAGGGATACAGTAAGCCTGAAGTGAAGCATCGGAATCTATAACTAGTGTCACAGCAATGGTTCAAAACATAGACAGTAAGAAGACTCAGTCTTCTTGTACTTAAGTCGGCATTGTGCATTTTCTATTTAATTCCGATGCAATTTCTGTGTGTCATCGTCAATAATAAAGTCCAAGGAATATAGTAAACCTGAAGTGAAGAATCGGAATTTATAACTAGTGTCACAGGAATGGTTCAAAACATAGACAGTAGGAAGAGTCAGTCTTCTTGTACTTAAGTCCGCATTGTGCATTTTGTATTTAATTCCGATGCAACTTCTGTGTTTCATCGTCAATAAGAAGGTCAAAGGGATACAGTACACCTGAAATGAAGCATCGGAATCTATAACTAGTGTCACAGGAATCGTTCAATTCATAGACAGTAAGGAGAGTCAGTCTTCTAGTACTTAAGTCGGCATTGTGCCTTTTCTATTTAATTCCGATGCAATTTCTGTGTTTGATCATCAAGAAGAAGGTCAGAGGATTACTGTAAACCTGAAGTGAAGCATCGGAATGTATAAATAGTGTCACAGGAATTGTTCAAAACATAGCCAATAGGAAGAGTCAGTCTTCTTGTACTTGAGTCGGCATTGTGCCTTTTGTATTTAATTCCGATGCAATTTCTGTGTTTCATCATCAATAAGAAGGTCAGAGGGATACAGTAAACATGAAGCGAAGGATCGGAATCTAAAACCGGTCCACACAGGAAAGGATCAAAACATAGAGTGTAAGAAGAGCCAGTCATCTTGTATTTGAGTCTGCATTGTGCCTTTTGTATTTAATTCCGATGCAATTTCTAAGTTTCATCGTCTATAAGAAGGTCATAGGGATACAGTAAACCTGAAGTGAAGCACAGGAATCATTAACTAGTGTCACAGTAATGGTTAAAAATATTGACAATAGGATGAGTCAGTCTTCTTGTACTTAAGTCATCATTGTGCCTTTTGTATTTAATTCCGATGCAATTTCTGTGTTTCATCGTCAAGAAGAAGGTCCAAGTGATACAGTAAACCTAAAGTGAAGCATCGGAATCTATAACTAGTGTCACAGGAATGGTTCAAAACATAGACAGTAAGAAGAGTCAGTCTTCTTGTACTTATGTCGGCATTGTGCCTTTTGTATTTAACCCCGATGCAATTTCTGTGTTTCATCGTAAATAAGAAGGTCCAAGGGATACAGTAAACCTGAAGTGAATCATCGGAATCCATAACTAGTGTCACAGGAATGGTTCAAATCATAGTCAGTAAGAAGAGTCAGTCTTCTTGTACTTATGTCGACATTGTGCCTTTTCTATTTAATTCCGATGCAATTTCTGTGTTTCATTGTCAATAACAAGGTCAAAGGGATACAGAAAACCTGGAGTGTACCATCGGAATCTATAACTAGTGTCAATGGAATGGTTCAAATCATTGACAGTAAGACGTCTCAGTTTTCTTGTACTTAAGCCAGCATTGTGCCTTTTGTATTTAATTCTGATGCAATTTCTGTGTTTCATCGTCAATAAGAAGGTCCAAGGGATACAGCAAACCTGAATTGAAGCATAGGAATCTATAACAAGTGTCACAGGAATGGTTCAAAAAATAGACAGTAGGAAGAGTCAGTGTTCTTGTACTTAAGTCAGCATTGTGCCTTTTGTATTTAATTCCGATGCAATTTCCAAGTTTCATCGTCAATAAGAAGGTCAGAGGGATACAGTTAACCTGAAGTGAAGCATCGGAATCTATAACTCGTGTCACACATTGACAGTAAGAAGAGTTAGTCTTCTTGTACGTAAGTCGGCATTGTGCCTTTTGTATTTAATTCCGATGCATTTTCTGTGTTTCATCGTCAATAAGAAAGTGCAAGTGATACAGTAAACCTAATGTGAAGCATCGGAATCTATAACTAGTGTCACAGGAATGGTTCAAAACATAGACAGTAAGAAGAGTCGGTCTTCTTGTACTGAAGTCGGAATTGTGACTTTCCTAAGTAATTCCGATGCAATTTCTGTGTTTCGTCGTCAATAAGAAGGTCCAAGAGATGCAGTAAACCTGAAGTGAAGCATCGGAATCTATAACTACTGTCACAGGAATGGTTCAAAACATAGACAGTAAGAAGAGTCAGTCTTCTTGTACTTAAGTCGGCATTGTGCATTTTCTATTTAATTCCGATGCAATTTCTGTGTGTCATCGTCAATAATAAAGTCCAAGGGATATAGTAAACCTGAAGTGAAGAATCGGAATCTATAACTAGTGTCACAGGAATGGTTCAAAACATAGACAGGAGGAAGAGTCAGTCTTCTTGTACTTAAGTCGGCATTGTGCATTTTGTATTTAATTCCGATGCAACTTCTGTGTTTCATCGTCAATAAGAAGGTCCAAGGGATACAGTACACCTGAAATGAAGCATCGGAATCTATAACTAGTGTCACAGGAAAAGTTCAAAGCATAGTCAGTAAGTAGAGTCAGTCTACTTGTACTCAAGTCGGCATTGTGCATTTTGTATTTAATTCCGATGCAATTTCTAAGTTTCATCGTCAATAAGAAGGTCAGAGGGATACAGTAAACCTGAAGTGAAGCATCGGAATCTATAACTAGTGTCACAGGAATGGTTAAAAACATTGATAGTAAGAAGAGTCAGTCTTCTTGAACTTAAGTCGGCACTGTGCCTTTTCTATTTAATTCCGATGTAATTTCTGTGTTTCGTCGTCAATAAGAAGTTCCAAGTGATACAGTAAACCCAAAGTGTAGCATCGGAATCTATAACTAGTGTCTCAGGAATAGTTCAATGCATAGTGAAGAAGAAGAGTCAGTCTGCTTGTACTTAAGTCGGCATTGTGCATTTTCTATTTAATTCCGATGCAATTTCTGTGTTTCATTGTTAATAACAAGGTCAAAGGGATACAGAAAACCTGGAGTGAACCATCGGAATCTATAACTGGTGTCAATGGAATGGTTCAAATCATAGACAGTAAGAAGTCTCAGTTTTCTTGTACTTAAGTCAGCATTGTGCCTTTTGTATTTAATTCTGATGCAATTACTGTGTTTCATCGTCAATAAGAAGGCCAAGGGATACAGTAAACCTGAAGTGAAGCTTAGGAATCTATAACAAGTGTCACAGGAATGGTTCAAAGCATAGACAGTAAGAAGAGTCAGTCTTCTTGTACTTAAGTCGGCATTGTGCCTTTCCTAAGTAATTCCGATGCAATTTCAGTGTTTCGTCGTCAATAAGAAGGTCCAAGGGATGCAGTAAACCTGAAGTGAAGCATTGGAATCTATAACTACTGTCACAGGAGTGGTTCAAAACATAGACAGTAAGAAGAGTCAGTCTTCTTGTACTTAAGTCGGCATTGTGCATTTTCTATTTAATTCCGATGCAATTTCTGTGTGTCATCGTCAATTATAAAGTCCAAGGGATATAGTAAACCTGAAGTGAAGAATCGGAATCTATAACTAGTGTCACAGGAATGGTTCAAAACATAGACAGTAGGAAGAGTCAGTCTTCTTGTACTTAAGTCGGCATTGTGCATTTTGCATTTAATTCCGATGCAATTTCTAAGTTTCATCGTCAATAAGAAGGTCAGAGGGATACAGTAAACCTGAAGTGAAGCATCGGAATCTATAACTAGTGTCACAGGAATGGTTAAAAACATTGATAGTAAGAAGAGTCAGTCTTCTTGTACTTAAGTCGGCACTGTGCCTTTTGTATTTAATTCCGATGTAATTTCTGTGTTTCGTCGTCAATAAGAAGTTCCAAGTGATACAGTAAACCCAATGTGTAGCATCGTAATCTATAACTAGTGTCTCAGGAATTGTTCAAAACATAGTGAGTATGAAGAGTCAGTCTGCTTGTACTTAAGTAGGCATTGTGCATTTTCTATTTAATTCCGATGCAATTTCTGTGTGTCATCGTCAATAATAAAGTCCAAGGGATATAGTAAACCTGAAGTGAAGAATCGGAATCTATAACTAGTGTCACAGGAATGGTTCAAAACATAGACAGTAGGAAGAGTCAGTCTTCTTGTACTAAAGTCGGCATTGTGCCTTTTCTATTTAATTCCGATGCAATTTCTGTGTTTGATCATCACGAAGGAGGTCAGAGGGATACAGTAAACCTGAAGTGAAGCACAGGAATCATTAACTAGTGTCACAGTAATGGTTAAAAACATTGACAATAAGATGAGTCAGTCTTCTTGTACTTAAGTCGGCATTGTGCCTTTTGCATTTAATTCCGATGCAATTTCTGTGTTTCATCGTCAAGAAGAAGGTCCAAGTGATACAGTAAACCTAAAGTGAAGCATCGGAATCTATAACTAGTGTCACAGGAATGGTTCAAAACATAGACAGTAAGAAGAGTCAGTCTTCTTGTACTTAAGTCGGCATTGTGCCTTTCGTATTTAATTCCGGTGCATTTTCTGTGTGTCGTCGTCAATAAGAAGGTCCAAGGGATGCAGTAAACCTAAAGTGAAGCATCGGAATCTATAACTAGTGTCACATGAATGGTTCAAATCATTGACAGTAAGAAGAGTCAGTCTACTTGTACTTAAGTCGGCTTTGTTCCTTTTGTATTTAATCCCGATGCAATTTCTGTGTTTCATCGTAAATAAGAAGGTCCAAGGGATACAGTAAACCTGAAGTGATTCATCGAAATCGATAACTAGTGTCACAGGAGTGGTTCAAAACATAGTCAGTAAGAAGAGTCAGTCTCCTAGTACTTATGTCGACATTGTGCCTTTTCTATTTAATTCCGATGCAATTTCTGTGTTTCATCGTCAATAACAAGGTCAAAGGGAAACAGTAAACCTCGAGTGAACCATCGGAATCTATAACTAGTGTCAATGGAATGGTTCAAATCATAGACAGTAAGAAGAGTCAGTCTTCTTGTACTTAAGTCGGCATTGTACCTTTTGTATTTAATTCTGATTCAATTTCTGTGTTTCATCGTCAATAAGAAGGTCCAAGGGATACAGTAAACCTGAAGTGAAGCATCGGAATCTATAACAAGTGTCACAGGAATGGTTCAAAAAATAGACAGTAGGAAGAGTCAGTCTTCTTGTACTTATGTCAGCATTGTGCCTTTTGTATTTAATTCCGATGCAATTTCTGTGTTTCATCGTCAATAAGAAGGTCCAAGGGATACAGTAAACCTGAAGTGAGGCATCGGAATCTATAACTAGCGTCACAGGAATGCTTCAAAATATAGACAGTAGGAAGAGTCAGTCTTCTTGTACTTAAATCGGCATTGTGCCTTTTGTATTTAATTCCGATGCAATTTCTGTGTTTCATCATCTATAAGAAGGTCCAAGGGATACAGTGAATTTGAAGTGAGGCATCGGAATCTATAACTAGTGTCACAGGAATGGTTCAAAGCACAGTCAGTAAGAGGAGTCAGTCTTCTTGTACTTAAGTCGGCATGGTGCCTTTTGTATTTAATTCCGATGCAATTTCTGTGTTTCATCGTCAATAAGAAGGTCCAAGGATACAGTAAACATATAGCGAAGTAGCGGAATCTAAAACTGGACTCACAGGAAAAGTTCAAAGCATAGTCAGTAAGAAGAGTCAGTCTACTTGTACTCAAGTCGGCATTGTGCCGTTTCTATTTAATTCCGATGCAATTTCTAAGTTTCATCGTCAATAAGAAGGTCAGAGGGATACAGTAAACCTGAAGTGAAGCATCGGAATCTATAACTAGTGTCACACGAATGGTTAATAACATTGACAGTAAGAAGAGTCAGTCTTCTTGTACTTAAGTCGGCATTGTGCCTTTTGTATTTAATTCCGATGCAATTTCTGTGTTTCATCGTCAATAAGAAGGTCCAAGTGATACAGTAAACCTATAGTGAAGCATCGGAATCTATAACTAGTGTCACAGGAATGGTTCAAAACATAGACAGTAAGAAGAGTCAGTCTTCTTGTACTTAAGTCGGCATTGTGCCTTTCCTAAGTAATTCCGATGCAATTTCTGTGTTTCGTCGTCAATTAGAAGGTCCAAGGGATACAGTAAACCTGAAGTGAAGCATCGGAATCTATAACTAGTCTCACAGGAATGGTTCAAAACATCGACAGAAGGATGAGTCAGTCTTCTTGTACGTAAGTCGGCATTGTGCCTTTTGTATTTAATTCCGATGCAATTTCTGTGTTTCATCGTCAATAAGAAGGTCCAAGGGATACAGTAAACATATAGCGAAGCATCGGAATCTAAAACTGGTCTCACAGGAAAAGTTCAAAGCATAGTCAGTAAGAAGAGTCAGTCTACTTGTACTTAAGTCGGCATTGTGCCATTTCTATTTAACTCCGATGCAATTTCTAAGTTTCATCGTCAATAAGAAGGTCAGAGGGATACAGTAAACCTGAAGTGAAGCATCGGAATCTATAACTAGTGTCACACGAATGGTTAATAACATTGACAGTAAGAAGAGTCAGTCTTCTTGTACTTTAGTCGGCATTGTGCCTTTTGTATTTAGTTCCGATGCAATTTTTGTGTTTCATCGTCAATAAGAAGGTCCAAGTGATACAGTAAACATAAAGTGAAGCATCGGAATCTATAACTAGTATCACAGGAATGGTTCAAAACTTAGACAGTTTGAAGAGTCAGTCTTCTTGTACTTAAGTCGGCATTGTGCCTTTTCTATTTAATTCAGATGCAGTTTCTGTGTTTCGTCGTCAATGAGAAGGTCCAAGGGATACAGTAAACCTGAAGTGAAGCATCGGAATCTATAACTAGTGTCACAGGAATGGTTCAAAACATAGACAGTAAGAAGAGTCAGTCTTCTTGTACTTAAGTCGGCATTGTGCCTCTCCTAAGTAATTCCGATGCAATTTCTGTGTTTCGTCGTCAATAAGAAGGTCCAAGGGATGCAGTAAACCTGAAGTGAAGAATCGGAATCTATAACTACTGTCACAGGAATGGTTCAAAACATAGACAGTAAGAAGAGTCAGTCTTCTTCTACTTAAGTCGGCATTGTGCATTTTCTATTTAATTCCGATGCAATTTCTGTGTGTCATCGTCAATAATAAAGTCCAAGGGATATAGTAAACCTGAAGTGAAGAATCGGAATCTATAACTAGTGTCACAGGAATGGTTCAAAACATAGACAGTAGGAAGAGTCAGTCTTCTTGTACTTAAGTCGGCATTGTGCATTTTGTATTTAATTCCGATGCAATTTCTAAGTTTCATCGTCAATAAGAAGGTCATAGGGATACAGTAAACCTGAAGTGAAGCATCGGAATCTATAACTAGTGTCACACGAATGGTTAATAACATTGACAGTAAGAAGAGTCAGTCTTCTTGTACTTAAGTCGGCATTGTGCCTTTTGTATTTAATTCCGATGCAATTTCTGTGTTTCATCGTCAATAAGAAGGTCCAAGTGATACAGTAAACCTGAAGTGAAGCATCGGAATCTATAACTAGTGTCACAGGAATGGTTCAAAACATAGACAGTAAGAAGAGTCAGTCTTCTTGTACTTATGTCGGCATTGTGCCTTTCCTAAGTAATTCCGATGCAATTTCTGTGTTTCGTCGTCAATAAGAAGGTCCAAGGGATACAGTAAACCTGAAGTGAAGCATCGGAATCTATAACTAGTGTCACAGGAATGGTTCAAAACATAGACAGAAGGATGAGTCAGTCTTCTTGTACGTAAGTCGGCATTGTGCCTTTTGTATTTAATTTCGATGCAATTTCTGTGTTTCATCGTCAATAAGAAGGTCCAAGGGATACAGTAAACATATAGCGAAGCATCGGAATCTAAAACTGGTCTCACAGGAAAAGTTCAAAGCATAGTCAGTAAGAAGAGTCAGTCTACTTGTACTTAAGTCGGCATTGTGCCATTTCTATTTAATTCCGATGCAATTTCTAAGTTTCATCGTCAATAAGAAGGTCAGAGGGATACAGTAAACGTGAAGTGAAGCATCGGAATCTATAACTAGTGTCACACGAATGGTTAATAACATTGACAGTAAGAAGAGTCAGTCTTCTTGTACTTTAGTCGGCATTGTGCCTTTTGTATTTAGTTCCGATGCAATTTTTGTGTTTCATCGTCAATAAGAAGGTCCAAGTGATACAGTAAACCTAAAGTGAAGCATCGGAATCTATAACTAGTATCACAGGAATGGTTCAAAACTTAGACAGTTTGAAGAGTCAGTCTTCTTGTACTTAAGTCGGCATTGTGCCTTTTCTATTTAATTCAGATGCAGTTTCTGTGTTTCGTCGTCAATGAGAAGGTCCAAGGGATACAGTAAACCTGAAGTGAAGCATCGGAATCTATAACTAGTGTCACAGGAATGGTTCAAAACATAGACAGTAAGAAGAGTCAGTCTTCTTGTACTTAAGTCGGCATTGTGCCTTTCCTAAGTAATTCCGATGCAATTTCTGTGTTTCGTCGTCAATAAGAAGGTCCAAGGGATGCAGTAAACCTGAAGTGAAGCATCGGAATCTATAACTACTGTCACAGGAATGGTTCAAAACATAGACAGTAAGAAGAGTCAGTCTTCTTCTACTTAAGTCGGCATTGTGCATTTTCTATTTAATTCCGATGCAATTTCTGTGTGTCATCGTCAATAATAAAGTCCAAGGGATATAGTAAACCTGAAGTGAAGAATCGGAATCTATAACTAGTGTCACAGGAATGGTTCAAAACAGACAGTAGGAAGAGTCAGTCTTCTTGTACTTAAGTCGGCATTGTGCATTTTGTATTTAATTCCGATGCAATTTCTAAGTTTCATCGTCAATAAGAAGGTCAGAGGGATACAGTAAACCTGAAGTGAAGCATCGGAATCTATAACTAGTGTCACAGGAATGGTTAAAAGCATTGATAGTAAGAAGAGTCAGTCTTCTTGTACTTAAGTCGGCACTGTGCCTTTTGTATTTAATTCCGATGTAATTTCTGTGTTTCGTCGTCAATAAGAAGTTCCAAGTGATACAGTAAACCCAAAGTGTAGCATCGGAATCTATAACTAGTGTCTCAGGAATAGTTCAAAACATAGTGAGTAAGAAGAGTCAGTCTGCTTGTACTTAAGTCAGCGTTGTGCCTTTTCTATTTAATTCCGATGCAATGACTGTGTTTTAACGTCAATAAGAAGGTCAGAGGGATACAATAAACCTGATGTGAAGCGTCGGAATCTATAACTAGTTTCACAATCATGGTACAAAACGTAGACAGTAGGAAGAGTCAGTCCTCTTGTACTTGATTCGGCATTGTGCATTTTGTATTTAATTCCGATGCAATTTCTGTTTTTCATCGTCAATAAGAAGGTCCAAGTGATACAGTAAACCTGAAGTGAAGCATCGGAAACTATTACTAGTGCCACCGGAATGGTTCAAAACATAGACAGTAAGAAGAGTCAGTCTTCTTGTACTTAAGTCGGCATTGTGCCTTTTCTACTTAATTCCGATGCAATTTCTGTGTTTCATCGTGAATAAGAATGTCAGAGGGATACAGTAAACCTTTGTATTTAATTCCGATGCAATTTCTGTGTTTCAAAGTCAATAAGAAGGTCCAAGGGATACAATAAACATATAGTGAAGCATCGGAATGTAAAACTGGTCTCACAGGAAATGTTCACAACATAGTCAGAAAGAAGAAACAGTCTTCTTGTACTTAGGTGGGCATTGAGCCTTCTGTATTTAATTCCGATGCAGTTTCTGTGTTTCATCGTCAGTAAGAAGGTCAGAGGGATACAGTAAACCTGAAGTGAAGCATCGGAATCTATAACTAGTGTCACAGGAATGGTTCAAAACATAGACAGTAAGAAGAGTCAGTCTTCTTGTACTTAAGTCGGCATTGTGCCTTTCCTAAGTAATTCCGATGCAATTTCTGTGTTTCGTCGTCAATAAGAAGGTCCAAGGGATACAGTAAACCTGAAGTGAAGCATCGGAATCTATAACTAGTGTCACAGGAATGGTTCAAAACATAGACAGAAGGATGAGTCAGTCTTCTTGTACGTAAGTCGGCATTGTGCCTTTTGTATTTAATTCCGATGCAATTTCTGTGTTTCATCGTCAATAAGAAGGTCCAAGGGATACAGTAAACATATAGCGAAGCATCGGAATCTAAAACTGGTCTCACAGGAAAAGTTCAAAGCATAGTCAGTAAGAAGAGTCAGTCTACTTGTACTTAAGTCGGCATTGTGCCATTTCTATTTAATTCCGATGCAATTTCTGTGTTTCGTCGTCAATGAGAAGGTCCAAGGGATACAGTAAACCTGAAGTGAAGCATCGGAATCTATAACTAGTGTCACAGGAATGGTTCAAAACATAGACAGTAGGAAGAGTCAGTCTTCTTGTACTTAAGTCGGCATTGTGCCTTTTCTATTTAATTCAGATGCAGTTTCTGTGTTTCGTCGTCAATGAGAAGGTCCAAGGGATACAGTAAACCTGAAGTGAAGCATCGGAATCTATAACTAGTATCACAGGAATGGTTCAAAACTTAGACAGTTTGAAGAGTCAGTCTTCTTGTACTTAAGTCGGCATTGTGCCTTTTCTATTTAATTCAGATGCAGTTTCTGTGTTTCGTCGTCAATGAGAAGGTCCAAGGGATACAGTAAACCTGAAGTGAAGCATCGGAATCTATAACTAGTGTCACAGGAATGGTTCAAAACATAGACAGTAGGAAGAGTCAGTCTTCTTGTACTTAAGTCGGCATTGTGCATTTTGTATTTAATTCCGATGCAATTTCTAAGTTTCATCGTCAATAAGAAGGTCAGAGGGATACAGTAAACCTGAAGTGAAGCATCGGAATCTATAACTAGTGTCACAGGAATGGTTAAAAGCATTGATAGTAAGAAGAGTCAGTCTTCTTGTACTTAAGTCGGCACTGTGCCTTTTGTATTTAATTCCGATGTAATTTCTGTGTTTCGTCGTCAATAAGAAGTTCCAAGTGATACAGTAAACCCAAAGTGTAGCATCGGAATCTATAACTAGTGTCTCAGGAATAGTTCAAAACATAGTGAGTAAGAAGAGTCAGTCTGCTTGTACTTAAGTCAGCGTTGTGCCTTTTCTATTTAATTCCGATGCAATTACTGTGTTTTAACGTCAATAAGAAGGTCAGAGGGATACAATAAACCTGATGTGAAGCGTCGGAATCTATAACTAGTTTCACAATCATGGTACAAAACGTAGACAGTAGGAAGAGTCAGTCCTCTTGTACTTGATTCGGCATTGTGCATTTTGTATTTAATTCCGATGCAATTTCTGTTTTTCATCGTCAATAAGAAGGTCCAAGTGATACAGTAAACCTGAAGTGAAGCATCGGAAACTATAACTAGTGCCACCGGAATGGTTCAAAACATAGACAGTAAGAAGAGTCAGTCTTCTTGTACTTAAGTCGGCATTGTGCCTTTTCTACTTAATTCCGATGCAATTTCTGTGTTCCATCGTGAATAAGAATGTCAGAGGGATACAGTAAACCTGAAGTGAAGCATTGGAATCTAAAACTGGTCTCACAGGAAAGGTTCAAAGCATAGAGAGTAAGAAGAGTCAGTCATCTATTATTTGAGTCGGCATTGTGCCTTTTGTATTTAATTCCGATGCAATTTCTAAGTTTCATCGTCAATAAGAAGGTCAGAGGGATACAATAAACCTGAAGTGAAGCGTCGGAATCTATAACTAGTGTCACAGGCATGGTTCAAAACGTAGACAGTAGGAAGAGTCAGTGTTCTCGTACTTGAGTCGGCATTGTGCCTTTTCTATTTAATTCCGATGCAAATTCTGTGTTTCGTCGACAATAAGAAGGTCCAAGGGATACAGTAAACGTGAAGTGAAGAATCGGAATCTATAACTAGTGTCACATGAATGGTTCAAAACATAGACAGTGGGAAGGGTCAGTCTCTTTGTACATAAGTCGGCATTGTGCCTTTTCTATTTAATTACGATGCAATTTCTGTGTTTCATCGTCAATAAGAAGGTCAGTAGGATACAGTACACCTGAAGTGAAGCATCGGAATCTATAACTAGTGTCACAGGAATGGTTCAAAACATAGACAGTAAGAAGACTCAGTCTTCTTGTACTTAAGTCGGCATTGTGCATTTTCTATTTTATTCCGATGCAATTTCTGTGTGTCATCGTCAATAATAAAGTCCAAGGAATATAGTAAACCTGAAGTGAAGAATCGGAATTTATAAGTAGTGTCACAGGAATGGTTCAAAGCATAGACAGTAGGAAGAGTCAGTCTTCTTGTACTTAAGTCCGCATTGTGCATTTTGCATTTAATTCCGATGCAACTTCTGTGTTTCATCGTCAATAAGAAGGTCCAAGGGATACAGTACACCTGAAATGAAGCATCGGAATCGATAACTAGTGTCACAGGAATCGTTCAATTCATAGACAGTAAGGAGAGTCAGTCTTCTAGTACTTAAGTCGGCATTGTGCCTTTTCTATTTAATTCCGATGCAATTTCTGTGTTTGATCATCTAGAAGAAGGTCAGAGAATACAGTAAACCTGAAGTGAAGCATCGGAATGTATAAATAGTGTCACAGGAATTGTTCGAAACATAGCCAGTAGGAAGAGTCAGTCTTCTTGTACTTGAGTCGGCATTGTGCCTTTTGTATTTAATTCCGATGCAATTTCTGTGTTTCATCGTCAATAAGAAGGTCAGAGGGATACAGTAAACCTGAAGTGAAGCACAGGAATCATTAACTAGTGTCACAGTAATGGTTAAAAACATTGACAATAAGATGAGTCAGTCTTCTTGTACTTAAGTCATCATTGTGCCTTTTGTATTTAATTCCGATGCAATTTCTGTGTTTCATCGTCAAGAAGAAGGTCCAAGTGATACAGTAAACCTAAAGTGAAGCATCGGAATCTATAACTAGTGTCACAGGAATGGTTCAAAACATAGTCAGTAAGAAGAGTCAGTCTTCTTGTACTTAAGTCGGCATTGTGCCTTTCCTATTTAATTCCGGTGCATTTTCTGTGTTTCGTCGTCAATTAGAAGGTCCAAGGGATGCAGTAAACCTTAAGTGAAGCATCGGACTCTATAACTAGTGTCACAGGAATGGTTCAAATCATTGACAGTAAGAAGAGTCAGTCTACTTGTACTTATGTCGGCATTGTGCCTTTCGTATTTAATCCCGATAAAAATTCTGTGTTTCATCGTAAATAAGAAGGTCCAAGGGATACAGTAAACCTGAAGTGAATCATCGGAATCCATAACTAGTGTCACAGGAATGGTTCAAAACATAGACAGTAAGAAGAGTCAGTCTTCTTGTACTTAAGTCGGCATTGTGCCTCTCCTAAGTAATTCCGATGCAATTTCTGTGTTTCGTCGTCAATAAGAAGGTCCAAGGGATGCAGTAAACCTGAAGTGAAGAATCGGAATCTATAACTACTGTCACAGGAATGGTTCAAAACATAGACAGTAAGAAGAGTCAGTCTTCTTCTACTTAAGTCGGCATTGTGCATTTTCTATTTAATTCCGATGCAATTTCTGTGTGTCATCGTCAATAATAAAGTCCAAGGGATATAGTAAACCTGAAGTGAAGAATCGGAATCTATAACTAGTGTCACAGGAATGGTTCAAAACATAGACAGTAGGAAGAGTCAGTCTTCTTGTACTTAAGTCGGCATTGTGCATTTTGTATTTAATTCCGATGCAATTTCTAAGTTTCATCGTCAATAAGAAGGTCATAGGGATACAGTAAACCTGAAGTGAAGCATCGGAATCTATAACTAGTGTCACACGAATGGTTAATAACATTGACAGTAAGAAGAGTCAGTCTTCTTGTACTTAAGTCGGCATTGTGCCTTTTGTATTTAATTCCGATGCAATTTCTGTGTTTCATCGTCAATAAGAAGGTCCAAGTGATACAGTAAACCTGAAGTGAAGCATCGGAATCTATAACTAGTGTCACAGGAATGGTTCAAAACATAGACAGTAAGAAGAGTCAGTCTTCTTGTACTTTAGTCGGCATTGTGCCTTTTGTATTTAGTTCCGATGCAATTTCTGTGTTTCGTCGTCAATAAGAAGGTCCAAGGGATGCAGTAAACCTGAAGTGAAGAATCGGAATCTATAACTACTGTCACAGGAATGGTTCAAAACATAGACAGTAAGAAGAGTCAGTCTTCTTCTACTTAAGTCGGCATTGTGCATTTTCTATTTAATTCCGATGCAATTTCTGTGTGTCATCGTCAATAATAAAGTCCAAGGGATATAGTAAACCTGAAGTGAAGAATCGGAATCTATAACTAGTGTCACAGGAATGGTTCAAAACAGACAGTAGGAAGAGTCAGTCTTCTTGTACTTAAGTCGGCATTGTGCATTTTGTATTTAATTCCGATGCAATTTCTAAGTTTCATCGTCAATAAGAAGGTCAGAGGGATACAGTAAACCTGAAGTGAAGCATCGGAATCTATAACTAGTGTCACAGGAATGGTTAAAAGCATTGATAGTAAGAAGAGTCAGTCTTCTTGTACTTAAGTCGGCACTGTGCCTTTTGTATTTAATTCCGATGTAATTTCTGTGTTTCGTCGTCAATAAGAAGTTCCAAGTGATACAGTAAACCCAAAGTGTAGCATCGGAATCTATAACTAGTGTCTCAGGAATAGTTCAAAACATAGTGAGTAAGAAGAGTCAGTCTGCTTGTACTTAAGTCAGCGTTGTGCCTTTTCTATTTAATTCCGATGCAATGACTGTGTTTTAACGTCAATAAGAAGGTCAGAGGGATACAATAAACCTGATGTGAAGCGTCGGAATCTATAACTAGTTTCACAATCATGGTACAAAACGTAGACAGTAGGAAGAGTCAGTCCTCTTGTACTTGATTCGGCATTGTGCATTTTGTATTTAATTCCGATGCAATTTCTGTTTTTCATCGTCAATAAGAAGGTCCAAGTGATACAGTAAACCTGAAGTGAAGCATCGGAAACTATAACTAGTGCCACCGGAATGGTTCAAAACATAGACAGTAAGAAGAGTCAGTCTTCTTGTACTTAAGTCGGCATTGTGCCTTTTCTACTTAATTCCGATGCAATTTCTGTGTTTCATCGTGAATAAGAATGTCAGAGGGATACAGTAAACCTTTGTATTTAATTCCGATGCAATTTCTGTGTTTCAAAGTCAATAAGAAGGTCCAAGGGATACAATAAACATATAGTGAAGCATCGGAATGTAAAACTGGTCTCACAGGAAATGTTCACAACATAGTCAGAAAGAAGAAACAGTCTTCTTGTACTTAGGTGGGCATTGAGCCTTCTGTATTTAATTCCGATGCAGTTTCTGTGTTTCATCGTCAATAAGAAGGTCGGAGGGATACAGTAAACCTGAAGTGAAGCATCGGAATCTATAACTAGTGTCACAGGAATGGTTCAAAACATAGACAGTAAGAAGAGTCAGTCTTCTTGTACTTAAGTCGGCATTGTGCCTTTCCTAAGTAATTCCGATGCAATTTCTGTGTTTCGTCGTCAATAAGAAGGTCCAAGGGATACAGTAAACCTGAAGTGAAGCATCGGAATCTATAACTAGTGTCACAGGAATGGTTCAAAACATAGACAGAAGGATGAGTCAGTCTTCTTGTACGTAAGTCGGCATTGTGCCTTTTGTATTTAATTCCGATGCAATTTCTGTGTTTCATCGTCAATAAGAAGGTCCAAGGGATACAGTAAACATATAGCGAAGCATCGGAATCTAAAACTGGTCTCACAGGAAAAGTTCAAAGCATAGTCAGTAAGAAGAGTCAGTCTACTTGTACTTAAGTCGGCATTGTGCCATTTCTATTTAATTCCGATGCAATTTCTGTGTTTCGTCGTCAATGAGAAGGTCCAAGGGATACAGTAAACCTGAAGTGAAGCATCGGAATCTATAACTAGTGTCACAGGAATGGTTCAAAACATAGACAGTAGGAAGAGTCAGTCTTCTTGTACTTAAGTCGGCATTGTGCCTTTTCTATTTAATTCAGATGCAGTTTCTGTGTTTCGTCGTCAATGAGAAGGTCCAAGGGATACAGTAAACCTGAAGTGAAGCATCGGAATCTATAACTAGTATCACAGGAATGGTTCAAAACTTAGACAGTTTGAAGAGTCAGTCTTCTTGTACTTAAGTCGGCATTGTGCCTTTTCTATTTAATTCAGATGCAGTTTCTGTGTTTCGTCGTCAATGAGAAGGTCCAAGGGATACAGTAAACCTGAAGTGAAGCATCGGAATCTATAACTAGTGTCACAGGAATGGTTCAAAACATAGACAGTAGGAAGAGTCAGTCTTCTTGTACTTAAGTCGGCATTGTGCATTTTGTATTTAATTCCGATGCAATTTCTAAGTTTCATCGTCAATAAGAAGGTCAGAGGGATACAGTAAACCTGAAGTGAAGCAT
The DNA here is from genome assembly GCF_021461395.2 of Schistocerca americana. Taxonomy (NCBI): domain Eukaryota; kingdom Metazoa; phylum Arthropoda; class Insecta; order Orthoptera; family Acrididae; genus Schistocerca; species Schistocerca americana. The sequence continues at coordinate 10,167,241 of NC_060121.1, read as the reverse complement.
CGGAATCTATAACTAGTGTCACAGGAATGGTTAAAAGCATTGATAGTAAGAAGAGTCAGTCTTCTTGTACTTAAGTCGGCACTGTGCCTTTTGTATTTAATTCCGATGTAATTTCTGTGTTTCGTCGTCAATAAGAAGTTCCAAGTGATACAGTAAACCCAAAGTGTAGCATCGGAATCTATAACTAGTGTCTCAGGAATAGTTCAAAACATAGTGAGTAAGAAGAGTCAGTCTGCTTGTACTTAAGTCAGCGTTGTGCCTTTTCTATTTAATTCCGATGCAATTACTGTGTTTTAACGTCAATAAGAAGGTCAGAGGGATACAATAAACCTGATGTGAAGCGTCGGAATCTATAACTAGTTTCACAATCATGGTACAAAACGTAGACAGTAGGAAGAGTCAGTCCTCTTGTACTTGATTCGGCATTGTGCATTTTGTATTTAATTCCGATGCAATTTCTGTTTTTCATCGTCAATAAGAAGGTCCAAGTGATACAGTAAACCTGAAGTGAAGCATCGGAAACTATAACTAGTGCCACCGGAATGGTTCAAAACATAGACAGTAAGAAGAGTCAGTCTTCTTGTACTTAAGTCGGCATTGTGCCTTTTCTACTTAATTCCGATGCAATTTCTGTGTTCCATCGTGAATAAGAATGTCAGAGGGATACAGTAAACCTGAAGTGAAGCATCGGAACCTTAAACTGGTCTCACAGGAAAGGTTCAAAGCATAGAGAGTAAGAAGAGTCAGTCATCTATTATTTGAGTCGGCATTGTGCCTTTTGTATTTAATTCCGATGCAATTTCTAAGTTTCATCGTCAATAAGAAGGTCAGAGGGATACAGTAAACCTGAAGTGAAGCATCGGAATCTATAACTAGTGTCACACGAATGGTTAAAAACATTGACAGTAAGAAGAGTCAGTCTTCTTGTACTTAAGTCGGCACTGTGCCTTTTGTATTTAATTCCGATGCAATTTCTGTGTTTCGTCGTCTATAAGAAGTTCCAAGTGATACAGTAAACCCAAAGTGTAGCATCGGAATCTATAACTAGTGTCTCAGGAATAGTTCAAAACATAGTGAGTAAGAAGAGTCAGTCTGCTTGTACTTAAGACAGCATTGTGCCTTTTCTATTTAATTCCGATGCAATTTCTGTGTTTTAACGGCAATAAGAAGGTCAGAGGGATACAATAAACCTGAAGTGAAGCGTCGGAATCTATAACTAGTGTCACAGGCATGGTTCAAAACGTAGACAGTAGGAAGAGTCAGTGTTCTCGTACTTGAGTCGGCATTGTGCCTATTCTATTTAATTCCGATGCAAATTCTGTGTTTCGTCGACAATAAGAAGGTCCAAGGGATACAGTAAACGTGAAGTGAAGAATCGGAATCTATAAGTAGTGTCACATGAATGGTTCAAAACATAGACAGTGGGAAGGGTCAGTCTCTTTGTACATAAGTCGGCATTGTGCCTTTTCTATTTAATTACGATGCAATTTCTGTGTTTCATCGTCAATAAGAAGGTCAGTAGGATACAGTACACCTAAAGTGAAGCATCGGAATCTATAACTAGTGTCACAGGAATGGTTCAAAACATAGACAGTAAGAAGACTCAGTCTTCTTGTACTTAAGTCGGCATTGTGCATTTTCTATTTTATTCCGATGCAATTTCTGTGTGTCATCGTCAATAATAAAGTCCAAGGAATATAGTAAACCTGAAGTGAAGAATCGGAATTTATAAGTAGTGTCACAGGAATGGTTCAAAGCATAGACAGTAGGAAGAGTCAGTCTTCTTGTACTTAAGTCCGCATTGTGCATTTTGCATTTAATTCCGATGCAACTTCTGTGTTTCATCGTCAATAAGAAGGTCCAAGGGATACAGTACACCTGAAATGAAGCATCGGAATCGATAACTAGTGTCACAGGAATCGTTCAATTCATAGACAGTAAGGAGAGTCAGTCTTCTAGTACTTAAGTCGGCATTGTGCCTTTTCTATTTAATTCCGATGCAATTTCTGTGTTTGATCATCTAGAAGAAGGTCAGAGAATACAGTAAACCTGAAGTGAAGCATCGGAATGTATAAATAGTGTCACAGGAATTGTTCGAAACATAGCCAGTAGGAAGAGTCAGTCTTCTTGTACTTGAGTCGGCATTGTGCCTTTTGTATTTAATTCCGATGCAATTTCTGTGTTTCATCGTCAATAAGAAGGTCAGAGGGATACAGTAAACCTGAAGTGAAGCACAGGAATCATTAACTAGTGTCACAGTAATGGTTAAAAACATTGACAATAAGATGAGTCAGTCTTCTTGTACTTAAGTCATCATTGTGCCTTTTGTATTTAATTCCGATGCAATTTCTGTGTTTCATCGTCAAGAAGAAGGTCCAAGTGATACAGTAAACCTAAAGTGAAGCATCGGAATCTATAATTAGTGTCACAGGAATGGTTCAAAACATAGACAGTAAGAAGAGTCAGTCTTCTTGTACTTAAGTCGGCATTGTGCCTTTCCTATTTAATTCCGGTGCATTTTCTGTGTTTCGTCGTCAATTAGAAGGTCCAAGGGATGCAGTAAACCTGAAGTGAAGCATCGGACTCTATAACTAGTGTCACAGGAATGGTTCAAATCATTGACAGTAAGAAGAGTCAGTCTACTTGTACTTATGTCGGCATTGTGCCTTTCGTATTTAATCCCGATAAAATTTCTGTGTTTCATCGTAAATAAGAAGGTCCAAGGGATACAGTAAACCTGAAGTGAATCATCGGAATCCATAACTAGTGTCACAGGAATGGTTCAAATCATAGTCAGTAAGAAGAGTCAGTCTTCATGTACTTATGTCGACATTGTGCCTTTTCTATTTAATTCCGATGCAATTTCTGTGTTTCATTGTAAATAACAAGGTCAAAGGGATACAGAAAACCTGGAGTGAACCATCGGAATCTATAACTAGTGTCAATGGAATGGTTCAAATCATAGACAGTAAGAAGTCTCAGTTTTCTTGTACTTAAGACAACATTGTGCCTTTTGTATTTAATTCTGATGCAATTTCTGTGTTTCATCGTCAATAAGAAGGTCCAAGGGATACAGTAAACCTGAAGTGAAGCATAGGAATCTATAACAAGTGTCACAGGAATGGTTCAAAAAATAGACAGTAGGAAGAGTCAGTCTTCTTGTACTTAAGTCAGCATTCTGCCTTTTCTATTTAATTCCGATGCAATTTCCAAGTATCATCGTCAATAAGAAGGTCAGAGGGATACAGTTAACCTGAAGTGAAGCATCGGAATCTATAACTCGTGTCACACGAATGGTTAAAAACATTGACAGTAAGAAGAGTCAGTCTTCTTGTACGTAAGTCGGCATTGTGCCTTTTGTATTTATTTCCGATGCAATTTCTGTGTTTCATCGTCCATAAGAAGGTCCAAGTGATACAGTAAACCTAAAGTGAAGCATCGGAATCTAAAACTGGTCTCACAGGAAAGGTTCAAAGCATAGAGAGTAAGAAGAGCCAGTCATCTATTATTTGAGTCGGCATTGTGCCTTTTGTATTTAATTCCGATGCAATTTCTAAGTTTCATCGTCAATAAGAAGGTCAGAGGGATACAGTAAACCTGAAGTGAAGCATCGGAATCTAAAACTGGTCTCACAGGAAAGGTTCAAAGCATAGAGAGTAAGAAGAGCCAGTCATCTATAACTTGAGTCGGCATTGTGCCTTTTGTATTTAATTCCGATGCAATTTCTAAGTTTCATCGTCAATAAGAAGGTCAGAGGGATACAGTAAACCTGAAGTGAAGCATCGGAATCTATAACTAGTGTCACACGAATGGTTAAAAACATTGACAGTAAGAAGAGTCAGTCTTCTTGTACTTAAGTCGGCACTGTGCCTTTTGTATTTAATTCCGATGCAATTTCTGTGTTTCGTCGTCAATAAGAAGTTCCAAGTGATACAGTAAACCCAAAGTGTAGCATGGGAATCTATAACTAGTGTCTCAGGAATTGTTCAAAACATAGTGAGTAAGAAGAGTCAGTCTGCTTGTACTTAAGTCAGCATTGTGCCTTTTCTATTTAATTCCGATGCAATTACTGTGTTTTAACGTCAATAGGAAGGTCAGAGGGATACAATAAACCTGATGTGAAGCGTCGCAATCTATGACTAGTTTCACAGGCATGGTACAAACCGTAGACAGTAGGAAGAGTCAGTCCTCTTGTACTTGATTCGGCATTGTGCATTTTGTATTTAATTCCGATGCAATTTCTGTTTATCATCGTCAATAAGAAGGTCCAAGTGATACAGTACACCTCAAGTGAAGCATCGGAAACTACAACTAGTGTCACCGGAATGGTTCAAAACATAGACAGTAAGAAGAGTCAGTCTTCTTGTACTTAAGTCGGCATTGTGCCTTGTCTATTTAATTCCGATGCAATTTCTGTGTTTCATCGTGAATAAGAATGTCAGAGGGATACAGTTAACCTGAAATGAAGCATCGGAATCTAAAACTGGTCACACAGGAAATGTTCACAACATAGTCAGAAAGAAGAAACAGTCTTCTTGTACTTAGGTGGGCATTGAGCCTTTTGTATTTAATTCCGATGCAGTTTCTGTGTTTCATCGTCAATAAGAAGGTAAGAGGGATACAGTAAACCTGAAGTGAACCATCGGAATCTATAACTAGAGTCACAGGAATGGTTCATAACAGAAACAGTAGGAAGAGTCAGTCTTCTTGTACTTAAGTCGGCATTGTGCATTTTCTATTTAATTCCGATGCAAATTCTGTGTTTCATCGTCAATAAGAAGATCCAAGGGATACAATAAACCCGAAGTGAAGCGTCGGAATCTATAACTAGTGTCACAGGCATGGTTCAAAACGTAGACAGTAGGAAGAGTCAGTCTTCTTGTACTTGAGTCGGCATTGTGCATTTTGTATTTAATTCCGATGCAATTTCTGTTTATCATCGTCAATAAGAAGGTCCAAGTGATACAGTACACCTCAAGTGAAGCATCGGAAACTACAACTAGTGTCACCGGAATGGTTCAAAACATAGACAGTAAGAAGAGTCAGTCTTCTTGTACTTAAGTCGGCATTGTGCCTTGTCTATTTAATTCCGATGCAATTTCTGTGTTTCATCGTGAATAAGAATGTCAGAGGGATACAGTTAACCTGAAATGAAGCATCGGAATCTAAAACTGGTCTCACAGGAAAGGTTCAAAGCATAGAGAGTAAGAAGAGCCAGTCATCTATTATTTGAGTCGGCGTTGTGCCTTTTGTATTTAATTCCGATGCAATTTCTAAGTTTCATCGTCAATAAGAAGGTCAGAGGGATACAGTAAACCTGAAGTGAAGCATCATAATCTATAACTAGTGTCACACAAATGGTTAAAAACATTGACAGTAAGAAGAGTCAGTCTTCTTGTACTTAAGTCGGCACTGTGCCTTTTGTATTTTATTCCGATGCAATTTCTGTGTTTCGTCGTCTATAAGAAGTTCCAAGTGATACAGTAAACCCAAAGTGTAGCATCGAAATCTATAACTAGTGTCTCAGGAATAGTTCAAAAGATAGTGAGTAAGAAGAGTCAGTCTGCTTGTACTTAAGGCAGCATTGTGCCTTTTCTATTTAATTCCGATGCAATTTCTGTGTTTTAACGGCAATAAGAAGGTCAGAGGGATACAATAAACCTGAAGTGAAGCGTCGGAATCTATAACTAGTGTCACAGGCATGGTTCAAAACGTAGACAGTAGGAAGAGTCAGTCTTCTTGTACTTAAGTCGGCATTGTGCGTTTTGTATTTAATTCCGATGCAATTTCTGTGTTTCATCGCCAATATGAGGGTCAGAGGGATACAGTAAACCTGAATTGAAGCATCGGAATGTGTAACTAGTGTTACAGGAATGATTCAAATCATAGACAGTAGGAAGAGTCAGTGTTCTCGTACTTCAGTCGGCATTGTGCCTTTTCTATTTAATTCCGATGCAAATTCTGTGTTTCGTCGACAATAAGAAGGTCCAAGGGATACAGTAAACGTGAAGTGAAGAATCGGAATCTATAACTAGTGTCACAGGAATGGTTCAAAACATAGACAGTGGGAAGGGTCAGTCTCCTTGTACATAAGTCGGCATTGTGCCTTTTCTATTTAATTACGATGCAATTTCTGTGCTTCATCGTCAATAAGAAGGTCAGTGGGATACAGTACACCTGAAGTGAAGCATCGGAATCTATAACTAGTGTCACAGGAATGGTTCAAATCATAGACAGTAAGAAGACTCAGTCTTCTTGTACTTAAGTCGGCACTGTGCCTTTTCTATTTAATTCCGATGCAACTTCTGTGTTTCATCGTCAATAAGGACGTCCAAGGGATACAGTACACCTGAAATGAAGCTTCGGAATCTATAACTAGTGTCACAGGAATAGTTCAATTCATAGACAGTAAGGAGAGTCAGACTTCTAGTACTTAAGTCGGCATTGTGCCTTTTCTATTTAATTCCGATGCAATTTCTGTGTTTGATCATCAAGAAGAAGGTCAGAGGGATACAGTAAACCTGTAGTGAAGCATCGGAATGTATAAATAGTGTCACAGGAATTGTTCAAAACATAGCCAGTAGGAAGAGTCAGTCTTCTTGTACTTGAGTCGGCATTGTGCCTTTTGTATTTAATTCCGATGCAATTTCTGTGTTTCATCATCAATAAGAAGGTCAGAGGGATACAGTAAACATGAAGTGAAGCATCGGAATCTAAAACCGGTCTCACAGGAAAGGATCAAAACATAGAGTGTAAGAAGAGCCAGTCATCTTGTATTTGAGTCGACATTGTGCCTTTTCTATTTAATTCCGATGCAATTTCTGTGTTTCATTGTCAATAACAAGGTCAATGGGATAGAGAACACCTGGAGTGAACCATCGGAATCTATAACTAGTGTCAATGGAATGGTTCAAATCATAGACAGTAAGAAGTCTCAGTTTGTTTGTACTTAAGTCAGCATTGTGTCTTTTGTATTTAATTCTGATGCAATTTCTGTGTTTCATCGTCAATAAGAAGGTCCAAGGGATACAGTAAACCCAAAGTGTAGCATCGAAATCTATAACTAGTGTCTCAGGAATAGTTCAAAAAATAGTGAGTAAGAAGAGTCAGTCTGCTTGTACTTAAGACAGCATTGTGCCTTTTCTATTTAATTCCGATGCAATTTCTGTGTTTTAACGGCAATAAGAAGGTCAGAGGGATACAATAAACCTGAAGTGAAGCGTCGGAATCTATAACTAGTGTCACAGGCATGGTTCAAAACGTAGACAGTAGGAAGAGTCAGTCTTCTTGTACTTAAGTCGGCATTGTGCGTTTTGTATTTAATTCCGATGCAATTTCTGTGTTTCATCGCCAATATGAAGGTCAGAGGGATACAGTAAACCTGAATTGAAGCATCGGAATGTGTAACTAGTGTTACAGGAATGATTCAAATCATAGACAGTAGGAAGAGTCAGTGTTCTCGTACTTGAGTCGGCATTGTGCCTTTTCTATTTAATTCCGATGCAAATTCTGTGTTTCGTCGACAATAAGAAGGTCCAAGGGATACAGTAAACGTGAAGTGAAGAATCGGAATCTATAACTAGTGTCACAGGAATGGTTCAAAACATAGACAGTGGGAAGGGTCAGTCTCCTTGTACTAAGTCGGCATTGTGCCTTTTCTATTTAATTACGATGCAATTTCTGTGCTTCATCGTCAATAAGAAGGTCAGTGGGATACAGTACACCTGAAGTGAAGCATCGGAATCTATAACTAGTGTCACAGGAATGGTTCAAATCATAGACAGTAAGAAGACTCAGTCTTCTTGTACTTAAGTCGGCACTGTGCCTTTTCTATTTAATTCCGATGCAACTTCTGTGTTTCATCGTCAATAAGGACGTCCAAGGGATACAGTACACCTGAAATGAAGCTTCGGAATCTATAACTAGTGTCACAGGAATAGTTCAATTCATAGACAGTAAGGAGAGTCAGACTTCTAGTACTTAAGTCGGCATTGTTCCTTTTCTATTTAATTCCGATGCAATTTCTGTGTTTGATCATCAAGAAGAAGGTCAGAGGGATACAGTAAACCTGTATTGAAGCATCGGAATGTATAAATAGTGTCACAGGAATTGTTCAAAACATAGCCAGTAGGAAGAGTCAGTCTTCTTGTACTTGAGTCGGCATTGTGCCTTTTGTATTTAATTCCGATGCAATTTCTGTGTTTCATCATCAATAAGAAGGTCAGAGGGATACAGTAAACATGAAGTGAAGCATCGGAATCTAAAACCGGTCTCACAGGAAAGGATCAAAACATAGAGTGTAAGAAGAGCCAGTCATCTTGTATTTGAGTCGACATTGTGCCTTTTCTATTTAATTCCGATGCAATTTCTGTGTTTCATTGTCAATAACAAGGTCAATGGGATAGAGAACACCTGGAGTGAACCATCGGAATCTATAACTAGTGTCAATGGAATGGTTCAAATCATAGACAGTAAGAAGTCTCAGTTTGCTTGTACTTAAGTCAGCATTGTGTCTTTTGTATTTAATTCTGATGCAATTTCTGTGTTTCATCGTCAATAAGAAGGTCCAAGGGATACAGTAAACCTGAAGTTAAGCATAGGAATCTATAACAAGTGTCACAGGAATGGTTCAAAAAATAGACAGTAGGAAGAGTCAGTCTTCTTGTACTTAAGTCAGCATTGTGCCTTTTGTATTTAATTCCGATGCAATTTCCAAGTTTCATCGTCAATAAGAAGGTCAGAGGGATACAGTTAACCTGAAGTGAAGCATCGGAATCTATAACTCGTGTCACACGAATGGTTAATAACATTGACAGTAAGAAGAGTGAGTCTTCTTGTACGTAAGTCGGCATTGTGCCTTTTGTATTTAATTCCGATGCAATTTCTGTGTTTCATCGTCAATAAGAAGGTCCAAGTGATACAGTAAACCTAAAGTGAAGCATCGGAATCTATAACTAGTGTCATAGGAATGGTTCAAAACATAGACAGTAAGAAGAGTCAGTCTTCTTGTACTTAAGTCGGCATTGTGCCTTTTCTATTTAATTCCGCTGCAATTTCTGTGTTTCATCGTGAATAAGAATGTCAGAGGGATACAGTAAACGTGAAGTGAAGCATCGGAATCTAAAACTGGTCTCACAGGAAAGGTTCAAAGCATAGAGAGTAAGAAGAGCCAGTCATCTATTATTTGAGTCGGCATTGTGCCTTTTGTATTTAATTCCGATGCAATTTCTAAGTTTCATCGTCAATAAGAAGGTCAGAGGAATACAGTAAACCTGAAGTGAAGCATCGGAATCTAAAACTGGTCTCACAGGAAAGGTTCAAAGCATAGAGAGTAAGAAGAGCCAGTCATATATTATTTGAGTCGGCATTGTGCCTTTTGTATTTAATTCCGATGCAATTTCTAAGTTTCATAGTCAATAAGAATGTCAGAGGGATACAGTAAACCTGAAGTGAAGCTTCGGAATCTATAAATAGTGTCACACGAATGGTTAAAAGCATTGACAGTAAGAAGAGTCAGTCTTCTTGTACTTAAGTCGACACTGTGCCTTTTGTATTTAATTCCGATGCAATTTCTGTGTTTCGTCGTCAATAAGAAGTTCCAAGTGATACAGTAAACCCAAAGTGTAGCATCGGAATCTATAACTAGTGTCTCAGGAATAGTTCAAAACATAGTGAGTAAGAAGAGTCAGTCGTCTTGTACTTAAGTCAGCATTGTGCCTTTTCTATTTAATTCCGATGCAATTACTGTGTTTTAACGTCAATAAGAAGGTCAGAGGGATACAATAAACCTGATGTGAAGCGTCGGAATCTATGACTAGTTTCACAGGCATGGTACAAAACGTAGACAGTAGGAAGAGTCAGTCCTCTTGTACTTAATTCGGCATTGTGCATTTTGTATTTAATTCCGATGCAATTTCTGTTTTTCATCGTCAATAAGAAGGTCCAAGTGATACAGTAAACCTGAAGTGAAGCATCGGAAACTATAACTAGTGCCACCGGAATGGTTCAAAACATAGACAGTAAGAAGAGTCAGTCTTCTTGTACTTAAGTCGGCATTGTGCCTTTTCTATTTAATTCCGATGCAATTTCTGTGTTTCATCGTGAATAAGAATGTCAGAGGGATACAGTAAACCTGAAGTGAAGCATCGGAATCTAAAACTGGTCTCACAGGAAAGGTTCAAAGCATAGAGAGTAAGAAGAGCCAGTCATCTATTATTTGAGTCGGCATTGTGCCTTTTGTATTTAATTCCGATGCAATTTCTAAGTTTCATCGTCAATAAGAAGGTCCAAGGGATACAATAAACATATAGTGGAGCATAGAAATGTCAAACTGGTCTCACAGGAAATGTCCACAACATAGTCAGAAAGAAGAAACAGTCTTCTTGTACTTAGGTGGGCATTGAGCCTTTTGTATTTAATTCCGATGCAGCTTCTGTGTTTCATCGTCAATAAGAAGGTCAGAGGGATACAGTAAACCTGAAGTGAAGCATCGGAATCTATAACTAGTGTCACAGGAATGGTTCAAAACAGAGACAGTAGGAAGAGTCAGTCTTCTTGTACTTAAGTCGGCATTGTGCATTTTCTATTTAATTCCGATGCAAATTCTGTGTTTCATCGTCAATAAGATCCAAGGGATACAATAAACCTGAAGTGAAGCGTCGGAATCTATAACTAGTGTCACAGGCATGGTTCAAAACGTAGACAGTAGGAAGAGTCAGTCTTCTTGTACTTGAGTCGGCATTGTGCATTTTGTATTTCATTCCGATGCAATTTCTGTTTTTCATCGTCAATAAGAAGGTCCAAGTGATACAGTACACCTCAAGTGAAGCATCGGAAACTACAACTAGTGTCACCGGAATGGTTCAAAACATAGACAGTAAGAAGAGTCAGTCTTATTGTACTTAAGTCGGCATTGTGCCTTTTCTATTTAATTCCGATGCAATTTCTGTGTTTCATCGTGAATAAGAATGTCAGAGGGATACAGTAAACCTGAAGTGAAGCATCGGAATCTAAAACTGGTCTCACAGGAAAGGTTCAAAGCATAGAGAGTAAGAAGAGACAGTCATCTATTATTTGAGTCGGCATTGTGCCTTTTGTATTTAATTCCGATGCAATTTCTAAGTTTCATCGTCAATAAGAAGGTCAGAGGGATACAGTAAACCTGAAGTGAAGCATCGGAATCTATAACTAGTGTCACACGAATGGTTAAAAACATTGACAGTAAGAAGAGTCAGTTTTCTTGTACTTAAGTCGGCACTGTGCCTTTTGTATTTAATTCCGATGCAATTTCTGTGTTTCGTCGTCTATAAGAAGTTCCAAGTGAGACAGTAAACCCAAAGTGTAGCATCGGAATCTATAACTAGTGTCTCAGGAATAGTTCAAAACATTGTGAGTAAGAAGAGTCAGTCTGCTTGTACTTAAGACAGCATTGTGCCTTTTCTATTTAATTCCGATGCAATTTCTGTGTTTTAACGGCAATAAGAAGGTCAGAGGGATACAATAAACCTGAAGTGAAGCGTCGGAATCTATAACTAGTGTCACAGGCATGGTTCAAAACGTTGACATTAGGAAGAGTCAGTCTTCTTGTACTTAAGTCGGCATTGTGCGTTTTGTATTTAATTTTGATGCAATTTCTGTGTTTCATCGCCAATATGAAGGTCAGAGGGATACAGTAAACCTGAATTGAAGCATCGGAATGTATAACTAGTGTTACAGGAATGATTCAAATCATAGACAGTAGGAAGAGTCAGTGTTCTCGTACTTGAGTCGGCATTGTGCCTTTTCTATTTAATTCCGATGCAAATTCTGTGTTTCGTCGACAATAAGAAGGTCCAAGGGATACAGTAAACGTGAAGTGAAGGATCGGAATCTGTAACTAGTGTCACAGGAATGGTTCAAAACATAGACAGTGGGAAGGGTCAGTCTCCTTGTACATAAGTCGGCATTGTGCCTTTTCTATTTAATTACGATGCAATTTCTGTGTTTCATCGTCAATAAGAAGGTCAGTGGGATACAGTACACCTGAAGTGAGGCATCGGAATCTATAACTAGTGTCACAGGAATGGTTCAAATCATAGACAGTAAGAAGACTCAGTCTTCTTGTACTTAAGTCGGCATTGTGCTTTTTCTATTTAATTCCGATGCAATTTCTGTGTGTCATCGTCAATAATAAAGTCCAAGGAATATAGTAAACCTGAAGTGAAGAATCGGAATTTATAAGTAGTGTCACAGGAATGGTTCAAAGCATAGACAGTAGGAAGAGTCAGTGTTCTTGTACTTAAGTGCGCATTGTGCATTTTGTATTTAATTCCGATGCAACTTCTGTGTTTCATCGTCAGTAAGAAGGTCCAAGTGATACAGTACACCTGAAATGAAGCATCGGAATCTATAACTAGTGTCACAGGTATCGTTCAATTCATAGACAGTGAGAAGAGTCAGTCTTCTTGTACTTAAGTCGGCATTGTGCCTTTCCTATTTAATTCCGGTGCATTTTCTGTGTTTCGTCGTCAATAAGAAGGTCCAAGGGATGCTGTAAACCTGAAGTGAAGCATCGGACTCTATAACTAGTGTAACAGGAATGGTTCAAATCATTGACAGTAAGAAGAGTCAGTCTACTTGTACTTATGTCTGCATTGTGCCTTTTGTATTTAATCCCGATGCAATTTCTGTGTTTCATCGTAAATAAGAAGGTCCAAGGGATACAGTAAACCTGAAGTGAATCATCGGAATCCATAACTAGTGTCACAGGAATGGTTCAAAACATAGTCAGTAAGAAGAGTCAGTCTTCTTGTACTTATGACGACATTGTGCCTTTTCTATTTAATTCCGATGCAATTTCTGTGTTTCATTGTCAATAACAAGGTCAAAGGGATACAGAAAACCTGGAGTGAACCATCGGAATCTATAACTAGTGTCAATGGAATGGTTCAAATCATAGACAGTAAGAAGTCTCAGTTTTCTTGTTTCTAAGTCAGCATTGTGCCTTTTGTATTTAATTCTTATGCAATTTCTGTGTTTCATCGTCAATAAGAATGTCCAAGGGGTACAGTAAACCTGAAGTGAAGCATAGGAATCTATAACAAGTGTCACAGGAATGGTTCAAAAAATAGACAGTAGGAAGAGTCAGTCTTCTTGTACTTAAGTCAGCATTGTGCCTTTTGTTTTTAATTCCGATGCAATTTCCAAGTTTCATCGTCAATAAGAAGGTCAGAGGGATACAGTTAACCTGAAGTGAAGCATCGGAATCTATAACTCGTGTCACACGAATGGTTAATAACATTGACAGTAAGAAGAGTCAGTCTTCTTGTACGTAAGTCGGCATTGTGCCTTTTGTATTTAATTCCGATGCAATTTCTGTGTTTCATCGTCAATAAGAAGGTCCAAGTGATACAGTAAACCTAAAGTGAAGCATCGGAATCTGTAACTAGTGTCAAAGGAATGGTTCAAAACATAGACAGTAAGAAGAGTCAGTCTTCTTGTACTTAAGTCGGCATTGTGCCTTTCCTAAGTAATTCCGATGCAATTTCTGTGTTTCGTCGCCATTAAGAAGGTCCAAGGGATGCAGTAAACCTGAAGTGAAGCATCGGAATCTATAACTACTGTCACAGGAATGGTTCAAAACATAGACAGTAAGAAGAGTCAGTCTTCTTGTACTTAAGTCGGCATTGTGCATTTTCTATTTAATTCCGATGCAATTTCTGTGTGTCATCGTCAATAATAAAGTCGAAGGGATATAGTAAACCTGAAGTGAAGAATCGGAATCTATAACTAGTGTCACAGGAATGGTTCAAAACATAGACAGTAGGAAGAGTCAGTCTTCTTGTACTTAAGTCGGCATTGTGCATTTTGTATTTAATTCCGATGCAACTTCTGTGTTTCATCGTCAATAAGAAGGTCCAAGGGATACAGTACACCTGAAATGAAGCATCGGAATCTATAACTAGTGTCACAGGAATCGTTCAAATCATAGACAGTAAGGAGAGTCAGTCTTCTTGCACTTATGTCGGCATTGTGCCTTTTCTATTTAATTCCGATGCAATTTCTGTGTTTGATCATCACGAAGAAGGTCAGCGGGATAAAGTAAACCTGAAGTGAAGCACAGGAATCATTACCTAGTGTCACAGTAATAGTTAAAAACATTGACAATAAGATGAGTCAGTCTTCTTGTACTTAAGTCGGCATTGTGCCTTTTGTATTTAATTCCGATGCAATTTCTGTGTTTAATCGTCAGGAAGAAGGTCCAAGTGATACAGTAAACCTAAAGTGAAGCATCGGAATCTATAACTAGTGTCACAGGAATGGTTCAAAACATAGATAGTAAGAAGAGTCAGTCTTCTTGTACTTAAGTCGGCATTGTGCCTTTCCTATTTATTTCCGGTGCATTTTCTGTGTGTCGTCGTCAATAAGAAGGTCCAAGGGATGCAGTAAACCTAAAGTGAAGCATCGGAATCTATAACTAGTGTCACAGGAATGGTTCAAATCATTGACAGTAGGAAGAGTCAGTCTACCTGTACTTAAGTCGGCTTTGTTCCTTTTGTATTTAATCCCGATGCAATTTCTGTGTTTCATCGTAAATAAGAAGGTCCAAGGGATACAGTAAACCTGAAGTGAATCATCGGAATCCATAACTAGTATCACAGGAGTGGTTCAAAACATAGTCAGTAAGAAGAGTCAGTCTCCTTGTACTTATGTCGACATTGTGCCTCTTCCATTTAATTCCGATGCAATTTCTGTGTTTCATCGTCAATAACAAGGTTAAGGGAAACAGTAAACCTCGAGTGAACCATCGGAATCTATAACTAGTGTCAATGGAATGGTTCAAATCATAGACAGTAAGAAGAGTCAGTCTTCTTGTACTTAAGTCGGCATTGTGCCTTTTGTATTTAATTCTGATGCAATTTCTGTGTTTCATCGTCAATAAGAAGGTCCAAGGGATACAGTAAACCTGAAGTGAAGCATCGGAATCTATAACAAGTGTCACAGGAATGGTTCAAAAAATAGACAGTAGGAAGAGTCAGTCTTCTTGTACTTAAGTCAGCATTGTGCCTTTTGTATTTAATTCTGATGCAATTTCTGTGTTTCATCGTCAATAAGAAGGTCCAAGGGATACAGTAAACCTGAAGTGAAGCATCGGAATCTATAACAAGTGTCACAGGAATGGTTCAAAAAATAGACAGTAGGAAGAGTCAGTCTTCTTGTACTTAAGTCAGCATTGTGCCTTTTGTATTTAATTCCGATGCAATTTCTGTGTTTCATCGTCAATAAGAAGGTCCAAGGGATACAGTAAACCTGAAGTGAGGCATCGGAATCTATAACTAGCGTCACAGGAATGCTTCAAAATATATACAGTAGGAAGAGTCAGTCTTCTTGTACTTAAGTCGGCATTGTGCCTTTTGTATTTAATTCCGATGCAATTTCTGTGTTTCATCATCTATAAGAAGGTCCAAGGGATACAGTAAATTTGAAGTGAGGCATCGGAATCTATAACTAGTGTCACAGGAATGGTTCAAAGCACAGTCTGTAAGAGGAGTCAGTCTTCTTGTACTTAAGTCGGCATGGTGCCTTTTGTATTTAATTCCGATGCAATTTCTAAGTTTCATCGTCAATAAGAAGGTCAGAGGGATACAGTAAACCTGAAGTGAAGCACAGGAATCATTAACTAGTGTCACAGTAATGGTTAAAAACATTGACAATAAGATAAGTCAGTCTTCTTGTACTTAAGTCATCATTGTGCCTTTTGTATTTAAGTCCGATGCAATTTCTGTGTTTCATCGTCAAGAAGAAGGTCCTAGTGATACAGTAAACCTAAAGTGAAGCATCGGAATCTATAACTAGTGTCACAGGAATGGTTCAAAACATAGACAGTAAGAAGAGTCAGTCTTCTTGTACTTAAGTCGGCATTGTGCCTTTCCTATTTAATTCCGGTGCATTTTCTGTGTTTCGTCGTCAATAAGAAGGTCCAAGGGATGCTGTAAACCTGAAGTGAAGCATCGGACTCTATAACTAGTGTCACAGGAATGGTTCAAATCATTGACAGTAAGAAGAGTCAGTCTACTTGTACTTATGTCGGCATTGTGCCTTTTGTATTTAATCTCGATGCAATTTCTGTGTTTCATCGTAAATAAGAAGGTCCAAGGGATACAGTAAACCTGAAGTGAACCATCGGAATCTATAACTAGTGTCAATGGAATGGTTCACATCATAGACAGTAAGAAGTCTCAGTTTTCTTGTACTTAAGTCAGCATTGTGCCTTTTGTATTTAATTCTGATGCAATTTCTGTGTTTCATCGTCAATAAGAAGGTCCAAGGGATACAGTAAACCTGAAGTGAAGCATAGGAATCTATAACAAGTGTCACAGGAATGGTTCAAAAAATAGACAGTAGGAAGAGTCAGTCTTCTTGTACTTAAGTCAGCATTGTGCCTTTTGTATTTAATTCCGATGCAATTTCCAAGTTTCATCGTCAATAAGAAGGTCAGAGGGATACAGTTAACCTGAAGTGAAGCATCGGAATCTATAACTCGTGTCACACGAATGGTTAATAACATTGACAGTAAGAAGAGTCAGTCTTCTTGTACGTAAGTCGGCATTGTGCCTTTTGTATTTAATTCCGATGCAATTTCTGTGTTTCATCGTCAATAAGAAGGTCCAAGTGATACAGTAAACCTAAAGTGAAGCATCGGAATCTGTAACTAGTGTCACAGGAATGGTTCAAAAGCATAGACAGTAAGAAGAGTCAGTCTTCTTGTACTTAAGTCGGCATTGTGCCTTTCCTAAGTAATTCCGATGCAATTTCTGTGTTTCGTCGCCATTAAGAAGGTCCAAGGGATGCAGAAAACCTGAAGTGAAGCATCGGAATCTATAACTACTGTCACAGGAATGGTTCAAAACATAGACAGTAAGAAGAGTCACTCTTCTTGTACTTAAGTCGGCATTGTGCATTTTCTATTTAATTCCGATGCAATTTCTGTGTGTCATCGTCAATAATAAAGTCGAAGGGATATAGTAAACCTGAAGTGAAGAATCGGAATCTATAACTAGTGTCACAGGAATGGTTCAAAACATAGACAGTAGGAAGAGTCAGTCTTCTTGTACTTAAGTCGGCATTGTGCATTTTGTATTTAATTCCGATGCAACTTCTGTGTTTCATCGTCAATAAGAAGGTCCAAGGGATACAGTACACCTGAAATGAAGCATCGGAATCTATAACTAGTGTCACAGGAATCGTTCAAATCATAGACAGTAAGGAGAGTCAGTCTTCTTGTACTTAAGTCGGCATTGTACCTTCTCTATTTAATTCCGATGCAATTTCTGTGTTTGATCATCACGAAGAAGGTCAGAGGGATACAGTAAGCCTGAAGTGAAGCACAGGAATCATTACCTAGTGTCACAGTAATGGTTAAAAACATTGACAATAAGATGAGTCAGTCTTCTTGTACTTAAGACGGCATTGTGCCTTTTGTATTTAATTCCGTTGCAATTTCTGAGTTTCATCGTCAGGAAGAAGGTCCAAGTGATACAGTAAACCTAAAGTGAAGCATCGGAATCTATAACTAGTGTCACAGGAATGGTTCAAAACATAGATAGCAAGAAGAGTCAGTCTTCTTGTACTTAAGTCGGCATTGTGCCTTTCCTATTTATTCCGGTGCATTTTCTGTGTGTCGTCGTCAATAAGAAGGTCCAAGGGATGCAGTAAACCTAAAGTGAAGCATCGGAATCTATAACTAGTGTCACAGGAATGGTTCAAATCATTGACAGTAAGAAGAGTCAGTCTACTTGTACTTAAGTCGGCTTTAATCCTTTTGTATTTAATCCCGATGCAATTTCTGTGTTTCATCGTAAATAAGAAGGTCCAAGGGATACAGTAAACCTGAAGTGAATCATCGGAATCCATAACTAGTGTCACAGGAGTGGTTCAAAACATAGTGAGTAAGAAGAGTCAGTCTCCTTGTACTTATGTCGACATTGTGCCTTTTCTATTTAATTCCGATGCAATTTCTGTGTTTCATCGTCAATAACAAGGTCAAAGGGAAACAGTAAACCTCGAGTGAACCATCGGAATCTATAACTAGTGTCAATGGAATGGTTCAAATCATAGACAGTAAGAAGAGTCAGTCTTCTTGTACTTAAGTCGGCATTGTGCCTTTTGTATTTAATTCTGATGCAACTTCTGTGTTTCATCGTCAATAAGAAGGTCCAAGGGATACAGTACACCTGAAATGAAGCATCGGAATCTATAACTAGTGTCACAGGAATCGTTCAAATCATAGACAGTAAGGAGAGTCAGTCTTCTTGTACTTAAGTCGGCATTGTGCCTTTTCTATTTAATTCCGATGCAATTTCTGTGTTTGATCATCACGAAGAAGGTCAGAGGGATACAGTAAACCTGAAGTGAAGCACAGGAATCATTACCTAGTGTCACAGTAATGGTTAGAAACATTGACAATAAGATGAGACAGTCTTCTTGTACTTATGTCGACATTGTGCCTTTTCTATTTAATTCCGATGCAGTTTCTGTGTTTCATCGTCAATAACAAGGTCAAAGGGAAACAGTAAACCTCGAGTGAACCATCGGAATCTATAACTAGTGTCAATGGAATGGTTCAAATCATAGACAGTAAGAAGAGTCAGTCTTCTTGTACTCAAGTCGGCATTGTGCCTTTTGTATTTAATTCTGATGCAATTTCTGTGTTTCATCGTCAATAAGAAGGTCCAAGGGATACAGTACACCTGAAATGAAGCATCGGAATCTATAACTAGTGTCACAGGAATGGTTCAAATCATTGACAGTAAGAAGAGTCAGTCTACTTGTACTTAAGTCGGCTTTGTTCCTTTTGTATTTAATCCCGATGCAATTTCTGTGTTTCATCGTACTTAAGAAGGTCCAAGGGATACAGTAAACCTGAAGTGAATCATCGGAATACATAACTAGTGTCACAGGAGTGGTTCAAAACATAGTCAGTAAGAAGAGTCAGTCTCCTTGTACTTATGTCGACATTGTGCCTTTTCTATTTAATTCCGATGCAATTTCTGTGTTTCATCGTCAATAACAAGGTCAAAGGGAAACAGTAAACCTCGAGTGAACCATCGGAATCTATAACTAGTGTCAATGGAATGGTTCAAATCATAGACAGTAAGAAGAGTCTGTCTTCTTGTACTTAAGTCGGCATTGTGCCTTTTGTATTTAATTCTGATGCAATTTCTGTGTTTCATCGTCAATAAGAAGGTCCAAGGGATACAGTAAACCTGAAGTGAAGCATCGGAATCTATAACAAGTGTCACAGGAATGGTTCAAAAAATAGACAGTAGGAAGAGTCAGTCTTCTTGTACTTAAGTCAGCATTGTGCCTTTTGTATTTAATTCCGATGCAATTTCTGTGTTTCATCGTCAATAAGAAGGTCCAAGGGATACAGTAAACCTGAAGTGAGGCATCGGAATCTATAACTAGTGTCACAGGAATGCTTCAAAATATATACAGTAGGAAGAGTCAGTCTTCTTGTACTTAAGTCGGCATTGTGCCTTTTGTATTTAATTCCGATGCAATTTCTGTGTTTCACCATCTATAAGAAGGTCCAAGGGATACAGTAAACTTGAAGTGAGGCATCGGAATCTATAACTAGTGTCACAGGAATGGTTCAAAACACAGTCAGTAAGAGGAGTCAGTCTTCTTGTACTTAAGTCGGCATGGTGCCTTTTGTATTTAATTCCGATGCAATTTCTGTGTTACATCGTCAATAAGAAATCCAAGGGATGCAGTACACATGTAGCGAAGCATCGGAATCTAAAACTGGTCTCACAGGAAAAGTTCAAAGCATAGTCAGTAAGAAGAGTCAGTCTACTTGTACTTAAGTCGGCATTGTGCCTATTCTATTTAATTCCGATGCAATTTCTAAGTTTCATCGTCAATAAGAAGGTCAGAGGGATACAGTAAAAATGAAGTGAAGCATCGGAATCTATAACTAGTGTCACACGAATGGTTAATAACATTGACAGTAGGAAGAGTCAGTCTTCTTGTACATAAGTCGGCATTGTGCCTTTTGTATTTAATTCCGATGCAATTTCTGTGTTTCATCGTCAATAAGAAGGTCCAAGTGATACAGTAAACCTAAAGTGAAGCATCGGAATCTATAACTAGTGTCACAGGAATGGTTCAAAACGTAGACAGTAAGAAGAGTCAGTCTTCTTGTACTTAAGTCGGCATTGTGCCTTTCCTAAGTAATTCCGATGCAATTTCTGTGGTTCCTCGTCAATAAGAAGGTCCAAGGGATACAGTAAACCTGAAGTGAAGCATCGGAATCTATAACTAGTGTCACAGGAATGGTTTAAAACATAGACAGAAGGATGAGTCAGTCTTCTTGTACGTAAGTCGGCATTGTGCCTTTTGTATTTAATTCCGATGCAATTTCTGTGTTTCATCGTCAATAAGAAGGTATAAGGGATACAGTAAACATATAGCGAAGCATCGGAATCGAAAACTGGTCTCACAGGAAAAGTTCAAAGCATGGTCAGTATGAAAAGTCAGTCTACTTGTACTTAAGTTCTGTTTAATTCCGATGCAATTTCTAAGTTTCATCGTCAATAAGAAGGTCAGGGGGATACAGTAAACCTGAAGTGAAGCATCGGAATCTATAACTAGTGTCACACGAATGGTTAATAACATTGACAGTAAGAAGAGTCAGTCTTCTTGTACTTTAGTCGGCATTGTGCCTTTTGTATTTAGTTCCGATGCAATTTTTGTGTTCCATCGTCAATAAGAAGGTCCAAGTGATACAGTAAACCTAAAGCGAAGCATCGGAATCTATAACTAGTGTCACAGGAATGGTTCAAAACATGGACAGTAAGAAGAGTCAGTTTTCTTGTACATAAGTCGGCATTGTGCCTTTTGTATTTAATTCCGATGCAATTTCTGTTTTTCATCGTCAATAAGAAGGTCACAGGGATACAGTAAACCTGAAGTGAGGCATCGGAATCTATAACTAGTCTCACAGAAATGGTTCAAAGTATAGACAGTAAGATGAGTGAGTTTTCCTGTACTTAATTCGGCATTGTGCCATTTGTATTTAATTCCGATGCAATTTCTGTGTTTCATCGTCAATAAGAAGGTCAGCGGCATTCAGTAAACCTGAAGTGAATAATTGGAATCTATAACTAGAGTCACAAGAATAATTCAAAACATAGACAGTAAGAAAAGTCAGTTTTCTTGTACTTATGTCGGCATTGTGCCTTTTGCAATTAATTCCGATGTAATTTCTGTGATTCATCGTCAATAAGAAGGTCACAGGGATACAATAAACATGAAGTGAAGCATCGGAATCTATAACTAGTGTCACAGGAATGGTTCAAACATAAACAGTAAGAAGAGTCAGTTTTCTTGTACTTAAGTCGGTATTGTGCCTATTCTATTTAATTCCGACGCAATATCTGTGTTTCATCGTCAATAAGAAGGTCAGAGGGATACAGTAAACCTGAAGTGAAGCATCGGAATCTATAACTAGTGTCACAGGAATGGTTTAAAACAAAGACAGAATGAAAAGTAAGTTTTCTTGTACTTAAGTCGGCATTGTGCCTTTAGTATCTAATTCCGATGCAATTTCTGTGTTTCATCGTCAATAAGAAGGTCAGAGGGAACAGTAAGCCTGAAGTGAAGCATCGGAATCTATAACTAGTGCCACAGGAATGGTTCAAACATAGACAGTAAGAAGAGTCAGTTTTCTTGTACTTATGTGGCATTGTGCCTTTTGTATTTAATTCCGATGCAATTTTTGTCTTTCATCGTCATTACGAAGGTCAGAGGGATACAGTAAACCTGAATTGAAGCATCGTAATCTATAACTAGTGTCACAGGAATGGTTTAAAACATAGACAGTAAGAAGAGCCAGTATTCTTGTACTTCGGTCGGCATTGTGCTTTTTGTAGTTAATTCCTATGCAATTTCTGTGTTTCATCGTCAATAAGAAGGTCAGAGGGATACAGTAAACCTGAAGTGAAGCATCGGAATATATAACTAGTGTCACAGGAATGGTTCAAAACATAGACAGTTAGAAATGTCAGATTTCTTGTACTTTAGTCGACATTGTGTGTTTTGTTTTCATTTCCGATGAAATTTCTGCGTTTCGTCGTCAATAAGAAGGTCCACCGGATACAGTAAACCGGAAGTGAAGCATCGGAATCTAAAACCGGTCTCACAGGAAAGGTTCAAAACATAGACAATAAGAAGAGCCAGTCCTCTTGTACTTGAGTCGGCATTGTGCCTTTTGTATGTAATTCCGATGCAATTTCTGTGTTTCATAGTCAATAAGAAGGTCCAAGGGATACAGTAAACCTGAAGTGAGGCATCGGAATCTATAACTAGCGTCACAGGAATGCTTCAAAATATATACAGTAGGAAGAGTCAGTCTTCTTGTACTTAAGTCGGCATTGTGCCTTTTGTATTTAATTCCGATGCAATTTCTGTGTTTCATCATCTATAAGAAGGTCCAAGGGATACAGTAAACTTGAAGTGAGGCATCGGAATCTATAACTAGTGTCACAGGAATGGTTCAAAACACAGTCAGTAAGAGGAGTCAGTCTTCTTGTACTTAAGTCGGCATGGTGCCTTTTGTATTTAATTCCGATGCAATTTCTGTGTTACATCGTCAATAAGAAATCCAAGGGATGCAGTAAACATGTAGCGAAGCATCGGAATCTAAAACTGGTCTCACAGGAAAAGTTCAAAGCATAGTCAGTAAGAAGAGTCAGTCTACTTGTACTTAAGTCGGCATTGTGCCTTTTCTATTTAATTCCGATGCAATTTCTAAGTTTCATCGTCAATAAGAAGGTCAGAGGGATACAGTAAAAATGAAGTGAAGCATCGGAATCTATAACTAGTGTCACACGAATGGTTAATAACATTGACAGTAGGAAGAGTCAGTCTTCTTGTACTTAAGTCGGCATTGTGCCTTTTGTATTTAATTCCGATGCAATTTCTGTGTTTCATCGTCAATAAGAAGGTCCAAGTGATACAGTAAACCTAAAGTGAAGCATCGGAATCTATAACTAGTGTCACAGGAATGGTTCAAAACGTAGACAGTAAGAAGAGTCAGTCTTCTTGTACTTAAGTCGGCATTGTGCCTTTCCTAAGTAATTCCGATGCAATTTCTGTGTTTCCTCGTCAATAAGAAGGTCCAAGGGATACAGTAAACCTGAAGTGAAGCATCGGAATCTATAACTAGTGTCACAGGAATGGTTCAAAACATAGACAGAAGGATGAGTCAGTCATCTTGTACGTAAGTCGGCATTGTGCCTTTTGTATTTAATTCCGATGCAATTTCTGTGTTTCATCGTCAATAAGAAGGTCCAAGGGATACAGTAAACATATAGCGAAGTATCGGAATCGAAAACTGGTCTCACAGGAAAAGTTCAAAGCATGGTCAGTATGAAAAGTCAGTCTACTTGTACTTAAGTTCTGTTTAAATCCGATGCAATTTCTAAGTTTCATCGTCAATAAGAAGGTCAGGGGGATACAGTAAACCTGAAGTGAAGCATCGGAATCTATAACTAGTGTCACACGAATGGTTAATAACATTGACAGTAAGAAGAGTCAGTCTTCTTGTACTTTAGTCGGCATTGTGCCTTTTGTATTTAGTTCCGATGCAATTTTTGTGTTCCATCGTCAATAAGAAGGTCCAAGTGATACAGTAAACCTAAAGTGAAGCATCGGAATCTATAACTAGTATCACAGGAATGGTTCAGAACATAGACAGTTTGAAGAGTCAGTCTTCTTGTACTTAAGTCGGCATTGTGCCTTTTCTATTTAATTCCGATGCAGTTTCTGTGTTTCGTCGTCAATGAGAAGGTCCCAGGGATACAGTAAACCTGAAGTGAAGCATCGGAATCTATAACTTGTGTCACAGGAATGGTTCAAAACATAGACAGTAAGAAGAGTCATTCTTCTTGTACTTAAGTCGGCATTGTGCCTTTCCGAAGTAATTCCGATGCAATTTCTGAGTTTCGTCGTCAATAAGAAGGTCCAAGGGATGCAGTAAACCTGAAGCGAAGCATCGGAATCTATAACTACTATCACAGGAATGGTTCAAAACATAGACAGTAAGAAGAGTCAGTCTTCTTGTACTTAAGTCGGCATTGTGCATTTTCTATTTAATTCCGATGCAATTTCTGTGTGTCATCGTCAATAATAAAGTCCAAGGGATATAGTAAACCTAAAGTGAAGTATCGGAATCTATAACTAGTGTCACAGGAATGGTTCAAAACATAGACAGTAGGAAGAGTCAGTCTTCTTGTACTTAAGTCGGCATTGTGCATTTTGTATTTAATTCCGACGCAACTTCTGTGTTTCATCGTCAATAAGAAGGTCCAAGGGATACAGTACACCTGAAATGAAGCATCGGAATCTATAACTAGTGTCACAGGAATCGTTCAAATCATAGACAGTAAGGAGAGTCAGTCTTCTTGTACTTAAGTCGGCATTGTGCCTTTTCTATTTAATTCCGATGCAATTTCTGTGTTTGATCATCACGAAGAAGGTCAGAGGGATACAGTAATCCTGAAGTGAAGCACAGGAATCATTAACTAGTGTCACAGTAATGGTTAAAAACATTGACAATACGATGAGTCAGTCTTCTTGTACTTAAGTCGGCATTGTGCCTTTTGTATTTAATTCCGATGCAATTTCTGTGTTTCATCGTCAAGAAGAAGGTCCAAGTGATACAGTGAACCTAAAGTGAAGCATCGGAATCTATAACTAGTGTCACAGGAATGGTTCAAATCATAGACAGTAAGAAGAGTCAGTCTTCTTGTACTTAAGTCGGCATTGTGCCTTTTGTATTTAATTCCGATGCAATTTCTGTGTTTCGTCGTCAATAAGAAGGTCCAAGGGATACAGTAAACCTGAAGTGAAGCATCGGAATCTATAACTAGTGTCACAGGAATGGTTCAAAACATAGACAGAAGGATGAGTCAGTCTTCTTGTACGTAAGTCCGCATTGTGCCTTTTGTATTTAATTGCGATGCAATTTCTGTGTTTCATCGTCAATAAGAAGGTCCAAGGGATACAGTAAACATATAGCAAAGCATTGGAATCTAAAACTGGTCACACAGGAAAAGTTCAAAGCATGGTCAGTAAGAAGAGTCAGTCTACTTGTACTTAAGTTCTATTTAATTCCGATGCAATTTCTAAGTTTCATCGTCAATAAGAAGGTCAGAGGGATACAGTAAACCTGAAGTGAAGCATCGGAATCTATAACTAGTGTCACACGAATGGTTAATAACATTGACAGTAAGAACAGTCATTTTTCTTGTAGTTTAGTCGGCATTGTGCCTTTTGTATTTAGTTCCGATGCAATTTTTGTGTTTGATCGTCAATAAGAAGGTCCAAGTGATACAGTAAACCTAAAGTGAAGCATCGGAATCTATAACGAGTATCACAGGAATGGTTCAAAACATAGACAGTTTGAAGAGTCAGTCTTCTTGTACTTAAGTCGGCATTGTGCCTTTTCTATTTAATTCCGATGCAGTTTCTGTGTTTCGTCGTCAATGAGAAGGTCCAAGGGATACAGTAAACCTGAAGTGAAGTATCGGAATCCATAACTAGTGTCACAGGAATGGTTCAAAACATAGACAGTAAGAAGAGTCAGTCTTCTTGTACTTAAGTCGGCATTGTGCCTTTCCTAAGTAATTCCGATGCAATTTCTGTGTTTCGTCGTCAATAAGAAGGTCCAAGGGATGCAGTAAACCTGAAGTGAAGCATCGGAATCTATAACTACTGTCACAGGAATGGTTCATAACATAGACAGTAAGAAGAGTCAGTCTTCTTGTACTTAAGTCGGCATTGTGCATTTTCTATTTAATTCCGATGCAATTTCTGTGTGTCATCGTCAATAATAAAGTCCATGGGATATAGTAAACCTGAAGTGAAGAATCGGAATCTATAACTAGTGTCACATGAATGGTTCAAAACATAGACAGTAGGAAGAGTCAGTCTTCTTGTACTTAAGTCGGCATTGTGCATTTTATATTTAATTAAGATGCAACTTCTGTGCTTCATCGTCAACAAGAACGTCCAAGGGATACAGTACACCTGAAATGAAGCATCGGAATCCATAACTAGTGTCACAGGAATCGTTCAAATCATAGACAGTAAGGAGAGTCAGTCTTCTTGTACTTAAGTCGGCATTGTGCCTTTTGTATTTTATTCCGATGCAATTTCTGTGTTTCATCGTCAAGAAGAAGGTCCAAGTGATACAGTAAACCTAAAGTGAAGCATCGGAATCTATATCTAGTGTCACAGGAATGGTTAAAAACATAGACAGTAAGAAGAGTCAGTCTTCTTTTACTTGAATCGGCATTGTACCTTTCCTATTTAATTCCGGTGCATTTTCTGTGTGTCGTCGTCAATAAGAAGGTCCAAGGGATGCAGT
Organism: Schistocerca americana; assembly: GCF_021461395.2. Lineage (NCBI taxonomy): Eukaryota > Metazoa > Arthropoda > Insecta > Orthoptera > Acrididae > Schistocerca > Schistocerca americana. The sequence continues at coordinate 10,140,828 of NC_060121.1, read as the reverse complement.
AAACCTAAAGTGAAGCATCGGAATCTATAAATAGTGTCACAGGAATGGTTCAAATCATTGACAGTAAGAAGAGTCAGTCTACTTGTACTTAAGTCGGCTTTGTCCCTTTTGTATTTAATCCCGATGCAATTTCTGTGTTTCGTCGTAAATAAGAAGGTCCAAGGGATACAGTAAACCTGAAGTGAATCATCGCAATCCATAACTAGTGTCACAGGAGTGGTTCAAAACATAGTCAGTAAGATGAGTCAGTCTCCTTGTACTTATGTCGACATTGTGCCTTTTCTATTTAATTCCGATGCAAGTTCTGTGTTTCATCGTCAATAACAAGGTCAAAGGGAAACAGTAAACCTCGAGTGAACCATCGGAATCTATAACTAGTGTCAATGGAATGGTTCAAATCATAGACAGTAAGAAGAGTCAGTCTTCTTGTACTTAAGTCGGCATTGTGCCTTTTGTATTTAATTCTAATGCAATTTCTGTGATTCATCGTCAATAAGAAGGTCCAAGGGATACAGTAAACCTAAAGTGAAGCATCGGAATCTATAACTAGTATCACAGGAATGGTTCAAAACATAGACAGTTTGAAGAGTCAGTCTTCTTGTACTTAAGTCGGCATTGTGCCTTTTCTATTTAATTCCGATGCAGTTTCTGTGTTTCGTCGTCAATGAGAAGGTCCCAGGGATACAGTAAACCTGAAGTGAAGCATCGGAATCTATAACTTGTGTCACAGGAATGGTTCAAAACATAGACAGTAAGAAGAGTCATTCTTCTTGTACTTAAGTCGGCATTGTGCCTTTCCTAAGTAATTCCGATGCAATTTCTGAGTTTCGTCGTCAATAAGAAGGTCCAAGGGATGCAGTAAACCTGAAGTGAAGCATCGGAATCTATAACTACTATCACAGGAATGGTTCAAAACATAGACAGTAAGAAGAGTCAGTCTTCTTGTACTTAAGTCGGCATTGTGCATTTTCTATTTAATTCCGATGCAATTTCTGTGTGTCATCGTCAATAATAAAGTCCAAGGGATATAGTAAACCTAAAGTGAAGTATCGGAATCTATAACTAGTGTCACAGGAATGGTTCAAATCATAGACAGTAGGAAGAGTCAGTCTTCTTGTACTTAAGTCGGCATTGTGCATTTTGTATTTAATTCCGACGCAACTTCTGTGTTTCATCGTCAATAAGAAGGTCCAAGGGATACAGTACACCTGAAATGAAGCATCGGAATCTATAACTAGTGTCACAGGAATCGTTCAAATCATAGACAGTAAGGAGAGTCAGTCTTCTTGTACTTAAGTCGGCATTGTGCCTTTTCTATTTAATTCCGCTGCAATTTCTGTGTTTGATCATCACGAAGAAGGTCAGAGGGATACAGTAATCCTGAAGTGAAGCACAGGAATCATTAACTAGTGTCACAGTAATGGTTAAAAACATTGACAATAAGATGAGTCAGTCTTCTTGTACTTAAGTCGGCATTGTGCCTTTTGTATTTAATTCCGATGCAATTTCTGTGTTTCATCGTCAAGAAGAAGGTCCAAGTGATACAGTGAACCTAAAGTGAAGCATCGGAATCTATAACTAGTGCCACAGGAATGGTTCAAATCATAGACAGTAAGAAGAGTCAGTCTTCTTGTACTTAAGTCGGCATTGTGCCTTTTGTATTTAATTCCGATGCAATTTCTGTGTTTCGTCGTCAATAAGAAGGTCCAAGGGATACAGTAAACCTGAAGTGAAGCATCGGAATCTATAACTAGTGTCACAGGAATGGTTCAAAACATAGACAGAAGGATGAGTCAGTCTTCTTGTACGTAAGTCCGCATTGTGCCTTTTGTATTTAATTGCGATGCAATTTCTGTGTTTCATCGTCAATAAGAAGGTCCAAGGGATACAGTAAACATATAGCAAAGCATCGGAATCTAAAACTGGTCACACAGGAAAAGTTCAAAGCATAGTCAGTAAGAAGAGTCAGTCTACTTGTACTTAAGTTCTATTTAATTCCGATGCAATTTCTAAGTTTCATCGTCAATAAGAAGGTCAGAGGGATACAGTAAACCTGAAGTGAAGCATCGGAATCTATAACTAGTGTCACACGAATGGTTAATAAGATTGACTGTAAGAACAGTCAGTCTTCTTGTAGTTTAGTCGGCATTGTGCCTTTTGTATTTAGTTCCGATGCGATTTTTGTGTTTGATCGTCAATAAGAAGGTCCAAGTGATACAGTAAACCTAAAGTGAAGCATCGGAATCTATAACTAGTATCACAGGAATGGTTCAAAACATAGACAGTTTGAAGAGTCAGTCTTCTTGTACTTAAGTCGGCATTGTGCCTTTTCTATTTAATTCCGATGCAGTTTCTGTGTTTCGTCGTCAATGAGAAGGTCCAAGGGATACAGTAAACCTGAAGTGAAGTATCGGAATCCATAACTAGTGTCACAGGAATGGTTCAAAACATAGACAGTAAGAAGAGTCAGTCTTCTTGTACTTAAGTCGGCATTGTGCCTTTCCTAAGTAATTCCGATGCAATTTCTGTGTTTCGTCGTCAATAAGAAGGTCCAAGGGATGCAGTAAACCTGAAGTGAAGCATCGGAATCTATAACTACTGTCACAGGAATGGTTCAAAACATAGACAGTAAGAAGAGTCAGTCTTCTTGTACTTAAGTCGGCATTGTGCATTTTCTATTTAATTCCGATCCAATTTCTGTGTGTCATCGTCAATAATAAAGTCCATGGGATATAGTAAACCTGAAGTGAAGAATCGGAATCTATAACTAGTGTCACATGAATGGTTCAAAACATAGACAGTAGGAAGAGTCAGTCTTCTTGTACTTAAGTCGGCATTGTGCATTTTATATTTAATTAAGATGCAACTTCTGTGCTTCATCGTCAACAAGAAGGTCCAAGGGATACAGTACACCTGAAATGAAGCATCGGAATCCATAACTAGTGTCACAGGAATCGTTCAAATCATAGACAGTAAGGAGAGTCAGTCTTCTTGTACTTAAGTCGGCATTGTGCCTTTTGTATTTAATTCCGATGCAATTTCTGTGTTTCATCGTCAAGAAGAAGGTCCAAGTGATACAGTAAACCTAAAGTGAAGCATCGGAATCTATATCTAGTGTCACAGGAATGGTTCAAAACATAGACAGTAAGAAGAGTCAGTCTTCTTTTACTTGAATCGGCATTGTGCCTTTCCTATTTAATTCCGGTGCATTTTCTGTGTGTCGTCGTCAATAAGAAGGTCCAAGGGATGCAGTAAACCTAAAGTGAAGCATCGGAATCTATAACTAGTGTCACAGGAATGGTTCAAATCATTGACAGTAAGAAGAGTCAGTCTACTTGTACTTAAGTCGGCTTTGTCCCTTTTGTATTTAATCCCGATGCAATTTCTGTGTTTCATCGTAAATAAGAAGGTCCAAGGGATACAGTAAACCTGAAGTGAATCATCGCAATCCATAACTAGTGTCACAGGAGTGGTTCAAAACATAGTCAGTAAGATGAGTCAGTCTCCTTGTACTTATGTCGACATTGTGCCTTTTCTATTTAATTCCGATGCAAGTTCTGTGTTTCATCGTCAATAACAAGGTCAAAGGGAAACAGTAAACCTCGAGTGAACCATCGGAATCTATAACTAGTGTCAATGGAATGGTTCAAATCATAGACAGTAAGAAGAGTCAGTCTTCTTGTACTTAAGTCGGCATTGTGCCTTTTGTATTTAATTCTAATGCAATTTCTGTGATTCATCGTCAATAAGAAGGTCCAAGGGATACAGTAAACCTGAAGTGAAGCATCGGAATCTATAACAAGTGTCGCAGGAATGGTTCAAAAAATAGACAGTAGGAAGAGTCAGTCTTCTTGTACTTAAGTCAGCATTGTGCCTTTTGTATTTAATTCCGATGCAATTTCTGTGTTTCATCGTCAATAAGAAGGTCCAAGGGATACAGTAAACCTGAAGTGTGGCATCGGAATCTATAACTAGCGTCACAGGAATGCTTCAAAATATAGACAGTAGGAAGAGTCAGTCTTCTTGTACTTAAGTCGGCATTGTGCCTTTTGTATTTAATTCCGATGCAATTTCTGTGTTTCGTCATCTATAAGAAGGTCCAAGGGATACAGTAAATTTGAAGTGAGGCATCGGAATCTATAACTAGTGTTACAGGAATGGATCAAAACTCAGTCAGTGAGAGGAGTCAGTCTTCTTGTACTTAAGTCGGCATGGTGCCTTTTGTATTTAATTCCGATGCAATTTCTGTGTTTCATCGTCAATAAGAAGGTCCAAGGGATACAGTAAACATATAGCGAAGCATCGGAATCTAAAACTGGTCTCACAGGAAAAGTTCAAAGCATAGTCAGTAAGAAGAGTCAGTCTACTTGTACTGAAGTCGGCATTGTGCCTTTTCTATTTAATTCCGATGTAATTTCTAAGTTTCATCGTCAATAAGAAGGTCAGAGGGATACAGTAAACCTGAAGTGAAGCATCGGAATCTATAACTAGTGTCACACGAATGGTTAATAACATTGACAGTAAGAAGAGTCAGTCTTCCTGTACTTAAGTCGGCATTGTGCCTTTTGTATTTAATTCCGATGCAATTTCTGTGTTTCATCGTCAATAAGAAGGTCCAAGTGATACAGTAAACCTAAAGTGAAGCATCGGAATCTATAACTAGTGTCACAGGAATGGTTCAAAACATAGACAGTAAGAAGAGTCAGTCTTCTTGTACTTAAGTCGGCATTGTGCCTTTCCTAAGTAATTCCGATGTAATTTCTAAGTTTCATCGTCAATAAGAAGGTCAGAGGGATACAGTAAACCTGAAGTGAAGCATCGGAATCTATAACTAGTGTCACACGAATGGCTAATAACATTGACAGTAAGAAGAGTCAGTCTTCTTGTACTTAAGTCGGCACTGTGCCTTTTCTATTTAATTCCGATGCAGTTTCTGTGTTTCGTCGTCAATGAGAAGTCCAAGGGATACAGTAAACCTGATGTGAAGCATCGGAATCAATAACTAGTGTCACTGGAATGGTTCAAAACATAGACAAAAGGATGAGTCAGTCTTCTTGTACGTAAGTCGGCATTGTGCCATTTCTATTTATTTCCGATGCAATTTCTGTGTTTCATCGTCAATAAGAAGGTCAGAGGGATACCGTAAACCTGAAGTGAAGCATCGGAATCTATAACTAGTGTCACGGGAATGGTTCAAAACATAGATATTAGGAAGAGTCAGTCTTCTTATACTTAAGTCGGCACTGTGCCTTTTGTATTTAATTTCGAAGCAATTTCTGTGTTTCATCGTCAATTAGAAGATCAGAGGGATACAGTAAACCTGAAGTGAAGCATCGGAAAGTATAACTAGTGTCACAGGAATGGTTCAAAACATAGACAGAAGGATGAGTCAGTCTTCTTGTACATAAGTCGGCATTGTGCCTTTTGTATTTAATTCCGATGCAATTTCTGTGTTTCATCGTCAATACGAAGGTCAGAGGGATACAGTAAACCTCAAGTGAAGCATCGGAATCTATAACTAGTGTCACGGGAATGGTTCAAAACATAGAGATTAGGAAGAGTCCGTCTTCTTATACTTAAGTCGGCACTGTGCCTTTTGTATTTAATTTCGATGCAATTTCTGTGTTTCATCGTCAATTAGAAGATCAGAGGGATACAGTAAACCTGAAGTGAAGCATCGTAATCTATAACTAGTGTCACAGGAATGGTTCAAAACATAGACAGTAGGAAGAGTCAGTCTTCTTGTACTTAAGTCGGCATTGTGCACTTTGTATTTAATTCCGATGCAACTTCTGTGTTTCATCGTCAATAAAAAGGTCCAAGGGATACAGTACACTTCAAATGAAGCATCGGAATCTATAACTAGTGTCACAGGAATCGCTCATATCATAGACAGTAAGGAGAGCCAGTCTTCTTGTACTTAAATCGGCATTGTGCCTTTTCTATTTAATTCCGAAGCAATTTCTGTGTTTGATCATCACGAAGAAGGTCAGAGGGATACAGTAAACCTGAAGTGAAGCACAGGAATCATTAACTAGTGTCACAGTAATGGTTAAAAACATTGACAGTAAGATGAGTCAGTCTTCTTGTACTTAAGTCGGCATTGTGCCTTTTGTATTTAATTCCGATGCAATTTCTGTGTTTCATCGTCAAGAAGTAGGTCCAAGTGATACAGTAAACCTAAAGTGAAGCATCGGAATCTATAACTAGTGTCTCAGGAATGGTTCAAAACATAGACAGTAAGAAGAGTCAGTCTTCTTGTACTTAAGTCGGCATTGTGCCTTTCCTATTTAATTCCGGTGCATTTTCTGTGTTTCGTCGTCAATAAGACGGTTCAAGGGATGCAGCAAACCTGAAGTGAAGCATCGGAATCTATAACTAGTGTCACAGGAGTGGTTCAAAACATAGTCAGTAAGAAGAGTTAGTCTCCTTGTACTTATGTCGACATTGTGCCTTTTCTATTTAATTCCGATGCAATTTCTGTGTTTCATCGTCAATAACAAGGTCAAAGGGAAACAGTAAACCTGGAGTGAACCATCGGAATCTATAACTAGTGTCAATGGAATGGTTCAAATCATAGACAGTAAGAAGAGTCAGTCTTCTTGTACTTAAGTCGGCATTGTGCCTTTTGTATTTAATTCCGATGCAATTTCTGTGTTTCATCGTCAATAAGAAGGTCCAAGGGATACTGTAAACCTGAAGTGAGGCATCGGAATCTATAACTAGCGTCACAGGAATGCTTCAAAATATAGACAGTAGGAAGAGTCAGTCTTCTTGTACTTAAGTCGGCATTGTGCCTTTCCTAAGTAATTCCGATGCAATTTCTGTGTTTCGTCGTCAATAAGAAGGTCCAAGGGATACAGTAAACTTGAAGTGAAGCATCGGAATCTATAACTAGTGTCACAGGAATGGTTCAAAACATAGACAGAAGGATGAGTCAGTCTTCTTGTACGTAAGTCGGCATTGTGCCTTTTGTATTTAATTCCGATGCAATTTCTGTGTTTCATCGTCAATAAGAAGGTGCAAGGGATACAGTAAACATATAGCGAAGCATCGGAATCTAAAACTGGTCTCACAGGAAAAGTTCAAAGCATAGTCAGTAAGAAGAGTCAGTCTACTTGTACTTAAGTCGGCATTGTGCCTTTTCTATTTAATTCCGATTTCATTTCTAAGTTTCATCGTCAATAAGAAGGTCAGAGGGATACAGTAAACCTGAAGTGAAGCATCGGAATCTATAACTAGTGTCACACGAATGGTTAATAGCATTGACAGTAAGAAGAGTCAGTCTTCTTGTACTTAAGTCGGCATTGTGCCTTTTGTATTTAATTCCAATGAAATTTCTGAGTTTCATCGTCAATAATAAGGTCCAAGTGATACAGTAAACCTAAAGTGAAGCATCGGAAACTATAACTAGTATCACAGGAATGGTTCAAAACATAGACTGTTTGAAGAGTCAGTCTTCTTGTACTTAAGTCGGCATTGTGCCTTTTCTATTTAATTCCGATGCAGTTTCTGTGTTTCGTCGTCAATGAGAAGGTCCAACAGATACAGTAAACCTAAAGTGAAGCATCGGAATCTATAACTAGTGTCACAGGAATGGTTCAAAACATAGACAGAAGGATGAGTCAGTCTTCTTGTACGTAAGTTGGCATGGTGCCTTTTGTATTTAATTCCGATGCAATTTCTGTGTTTCATCGTCATTAAGAAGGTCAGAGGGATACCGTAAACCTGAAGTGAAGCATCGGAATCTATAACTAGTGTCACGGGAATGGTTCAAAACATAGATATTAGGAAGAGTCAGTCTTCTTATACTTAAGTCGGCACTGTGCCTTTTGTATTTAATTTCGAAGCAATTTCTGTGTTTCATCGTCAATTAGAAGATCAAAGGGATACAGTAAACCTGAAGTGAAGCATCGGAAAGTATAACTAGTGTCACAGGAATGGTTCAAAACATAGACAGAAGGATGAGTCAGTCTACTTGTACGTAAGTCGGCATTGTGCCTTTTGTACTTAATTCCGATGCAATTTCTGTGTTTCATCGTCAATATGAAGGTCAGAGGGATACAGTAAACATCAAGTGAAGCAACGGAATCTATAATTAGTGTCACGGGAATGGTTCAAAACATAGAGATTAAGAAGAGTCAGTCTTCTTATACTTAAGTCGGCACTGTGCCTTTTGTATTTAATTTCGATGCAATTTCTGTCTTTCATCATCAATTAGAAGCTCAGAGGGATACAGTAAACCTGAAGTGAAGCATAGGAATGTATAACTAGTGTCACAGGTATGGTTCAAATCATAGACAGTAGGAAGAGTCAGATTTCATGTACTTGAGTGCGCATTGTACCTTTTGTATTTAATTTTGATGCAATTTCTGTGTTTCATCGTCAATAAGAATTTCCAAAGGATACAGTAAACATATTGTGAAGCATCCGAATCTAAAACTGGTCTCACAGGAAATGATCAAAACATAGACAGTAAGAAGAGCGAGTTCTCTTGTACTTAAGTCGGCATTGTGCCTTTTCTTTTTAATTCCGATGCAATTTCTGTGTTTCATCGTCAATAAGAAGGTCCAAGGGATACAGTAAACCTGAAGTGAGGCATCGGAATCTATTAGTAGTGTCACAGGAATGGTTCAAAACATAGACAGTATTAAGAGTAAGTCTTCTTGTACTTAAGTCGGCATTGTGCCCTTTGTATTTAATTCCGATGCAATTTCTGTGTTTCAACATCAATAAGAATGTCAGAGGGATACAATAAACCTGAAGTGAAGCATCGGAATCTAATACCGGTCTCACAGGAAAGGTTCATAGCATAGAGAGTAAGAAGAGCCAGTCATCTTGTATTTGAGTCGGCATTGTGCCTTTTGTATTAATTCCGATGAAATTTCTGTGTTTCATCGTCAATAAGAAGGTCAAAGGGCTACAGTAAACCTAAGTGAAGCTTCGGAATCTATAGCTAGTGTCACAGGAATGGTTCAAAACATAGTCAGTAAAAAGAGTCAGTCCTCTTGTACTTAAGTCGGCATTGCGCCTTTTGTATTTAATTCCGATGCAGTTTCTGTGTTTCGTCGCCAATGAGAGGGTCCAAGGGATACAGTAAACCTGAAGTGAAGCATCGGAATCTATAACTAGTGTCACAGGAATGGTTCAAAACATAGACAGAAGGATGAGTCAGTCTTCTTGTACTTAAGTCGGCATTGTGCCTTTTGTATTTAATTCCGATGCAATTTCTGTGTTTCATCGTCAATAAGAAGGTCAGAGGGATACAGTAAACCTCAAGTGAAGCATCGGAATCTATAACTAGTGTCACGGGAATGGTTCAAAACATAGAGATTAGGAAGAGTCAGTCTTCTTATACTTAAGTCGGCACTGTGCCTTTTGTATTTAATTTCGATGCAATTTCTGTGTTTCATCGTATATTAGAAGATCAGAGGGATACAGTAAACCTGAAGAGAAGCATCGGAATGTATAACTAGAGTCACAGGAATGGTTCAAATCATAGACAGTAGGAAGAGTCAGATTTCTTGTACTTGAGTCGGCATTGTGCCTTTTGTATTTAATTCCGATGCTATTTCTGTGTTTCATCGTCAATAAGAAGTTCCAAGTGATACAGTAAACCTAAAGTGAAGCATCGGAAACTATAACTAGTGTCACCGGAATGGTTCAAAACATAGACAGTAAGAAGAGTCAGTCTTCTTGTACTTAAGTCGGCATTGTGCCTTTTGTATTTAATTCCGATGCAATTTCTGTGTTTCATCGTCAATAAGAAGATCAGAGGGCTACAGTAAACCTGAAGTGAAGCATCGGAATCTATAGCTAGTGTCACAGGAATACTTCGAAGCAGAGACAATAGGAAGAGTCAGCCTTCTTGTACTTAAGTGGGCATTGTGCCTTTTCTATTTAATTCCGATGCAATTTCTGTGTTTCGTCGTCAATAAGCAGGTCCAAGGGATGCAGTAAACCTGAAGTGAAGCATCGGAATCTATAACTAGTGTCACAGGAATGGTTCAAAACATAGAAAGTAAGAAGAGTCAGTCTTCTTGTACTTAAGTCGGCATTGTGCCTTTCCTAAGTAATTCCGATGCAATTTCTGTGTTTCATCGTCAATAAGAAGGTCCAAGGGATGCAGTAAACATGAAGTGAAGCATCGGAATCTAAAACCGGTCTCACAGGAAAGGATCACAACATAGAGTGTAAGAAGAGCCAGTCATCTTGTATTTCAGTCGGCATTGTGCCTTTTGTATTTAATTCCGATGCAATTTCTAAGTTTCATCGTCACTAAGAAGGTCGGAGGGATACAGTAAACCTGAAGTGAAGCACAGGAATCTATAACTAGTGTCACAGAAATGGTTAAAACTTTGACAGTAAGATGAGTCAGTCTTCTTGTACTCAAGTCGGCATTGTGCCTTTCGTATTTAATTCCGGTGCATTTTCTGTGTTTCGTCGTCAATAAGAAGGTCCTAGGTATGCAGTAAACCTGAAGTGAAGCATCGGAATCTATAACTAGTGTCACAGGAATGGTTCAAATCATTCACAGTAAGAAGAGTCATTCTACTTGTACTTAAGTCGGCATTGTGCCCTTTGAATTTAATCCCGATGCAATTTCTGTGTTTCATCGTGAATAGGAAGGTCCAAGGGATACAGTAAACCTGAAGTGAATCATCGGAATCCATAACTAGTGTCACAGGAATGGTTCAAAACATAGTCCGTAAGAAGAGTCAGTATTCTTGTACATACGTCGACATTGTGCCTTTTCTATTTAATTCTGATGCAATTTCTGTGTTTCATCGTCAATTACAAGGTCAAAGGGATACAGTAAACCTGGAGTGAACCATCGGAATCTATAATTAGTGTCAATGGAATGGTTCAAATCATAGACAGTAAGAAGAGTCAGTCTTCGTGTACTTAAGTCGGCATTGTGCCTTTTGTATTTAATTCTGATGCAATTTCTGTGTTTCATCGTCAATAAGAAGGTACAAGGGATACAGTGAACCTGAAGTGAAGCATCGGAATCTATAACAAGTGTCACAGGAATGGTTCAAAAAATAGAAAGTAGGAAGAGTCTGTCTTCTTGTACTTAAGTCAACATTGTGCCTTTTGTATTTAATTCCGATGCAATTTCTGTGTTTCATCGTCAATAAGAAGGTCCAAGGGATACAGTAAACCTGAAGTGAAGCATCGGAATCTAAAACTGGTCTCACAGGAATAGTTCAAAGCATAGTCAGTAAGAAGAGTCAGTCTACTTGTACTTAAGTCGGCATTGTGCTTTTTCTATTTAATTCCGATGCAATTTCTAAGTTTCATCGTCAATAAGAAGGTCAGAGGGATACAGTAAACCTGAAGTGAAGCATCGGAATCTATAACTAGTGTCACAGGAATGGTTCAAAACATAGACAGTAAGAAGAGTCAGTCCTCTTGTACTTAAGTCGACATTGTGCCTTTTGTATTTAATTCCGATGCAATTTCTGTGTTTCATCGACAATAAGAAGCGAGTAGGGAGAAAGTAAACCTGAAGTGAAGCATCGGAATCTATAACTAGTGTCACACGAATGGTTCAAAATATAGACAGTTTGAAGAGTCAGTCTTCTTGTACTTAAGTCGGCATTGTGCCTTTTCTATTCAATTCCGATGCAGTTTCTGTGTTTCGTCGTCAATGAGAAGGTCCAAGGGATATAGGAAACCTGAAGTGAAGCATCGGAATCTATAACTAGTGTCACAGGAATGGTTCAAAACATAGACAGAAGGATGAGTCAGTCTTCTTGTACGTAAGTCGGCATTGTGCCTTTTGTATTTAATTCCGATGCAATTTCTGTGTTTCATCATCAATAAGAAGGTCAGAGGGATACAGTAAACCTGAAGTGAAGCATCGGAATCTATAACTAGTGTCACGGGAATGGTTCAAAACATAGAGATTAGGAAGAGTCAGTCTTCTTATACTTAAGTCGGCACTGTGCCTTTTGTATTTAATTTCGATGCAATTTCTGTGTTTCATCGTCAATTAGAAGATCAGAGGGATACAGCAAACCTGAAGTGAAGCATCGGAATGAGTATCTAGTGTCACAGGAATGGTTCAAATCATAGACAGTAGGAAGAGTCAGATTTCTTGTACTTGAGTCGGCATTGTGCCTTTTGTATTTAATTCCGATGCAATTTCTGTGTGTCATCGTCAATAATAAAGTCCAAGTGATACAGTAAACCTAATGTGAAGCATCGGAAACTATAACTAGTGTCACCAGAGGGTTCAAAACATAGACAGTAAGAAGAGTCAGTCTTCTTGTACGTAAGTCGGCATTGTGCCTTTTGTATTTAATTCCGATGCAATTTCTGTGTTTCATCGTCAATAAGAAGGTCAGAGGGCTACAGTAAACCTGAAGTGAAGCATCGGAATCTGTAGCTAGTGTCACAGGAATGGTTCAAAACAGAGACAGTAGGAAGAGTCAGCCTTCTTGTACTTAAGTCGGCATTGTGCCTTTTCTATTTAATTCCGATGCAAATTCTGTGTTTCGTCGTCAATAAGAAGGTCCAAGGGATACAGTAAACCTGAAATGAGGCATCGGAATCTATAACTAGTGTCACAGGAATGGTTCAAAACATAGACAGTTTGAAGAGTCAGTCTTCTTGTACTTAAGTCGGCATTGTGCCTTTTCTATTCAATTCCGATGCTGTTTCTGTGTTTCGTCGTCAATGAGAAGGTCCAAGGGATACAGGAAACCTGAAGTGAAGCATCGGAATCTATAACTAGTGTCACAGGAATGGTTCAAAACATAGACAGAAGGATGAGTCAGTGTTCTTGTACGTAAGTCGGCATTGTGCCTTTTGTATTTAGTTCCGATGCAATTTCTGTGTTTCATCGTCAATAAGAAGGTCAGAGGGATACAGTAAACCTGAAGTGAAGCATCGGTATCTATAACAAGTGTCACGGGAATGGTTGAAAGCATAGAGATTAGGAAGAGTCAGTCTTCTTATACTTAAGTCGGCACTGTGCCTTTTGTATTTAATTTCGATGCAATTTCTGTGTTTCATCGTCAATTAGAAGATCAGAGGGATACAGGAAACCTGAAGTGAAGCATCGGAATGAATATCTATTGTCACAGGAATGGTTCAAATCATAGACAGTAGGAAGTGTCAGATTTCTTGTACTTGAGTCGGCATTGTGCCTTTTGTATTTAATTCCGATGCAATTTCTGTGTTTCATCGTCAATACGAAGTTCCAAGTGATACAGTAAACCTAAAGTGAAGCATCGGAAACTATAACTAGTGTCACCGGAATGGTTCAAATCATAGACAGTAAGAAGAGTCAGTCTTCTTGTACTTAAGTCGGCATTGTGCCTTTTGTATTTAATTCCGATGCAATTTCTGTGTTTCATCGTCAATAAGAAGGTCAGAGGGCTACAGTAAACCTGAAGTGAAGCATCGGAATCTATAGCTAGTGTCACAGGAATGGTTCAAAACAGAGACAGTAGGAAGAGTCAGCCTTCTTGTACTTAAGTCGGCATTGTGCCTTTTCTATTTAATTCTGATGCAATGTCTGTGTTTCATCGTCAATAAGAAGGTACAAGGGATACAGTAAACCTGAAGTGAAGCATCGGAATCTATAACAAGTGTCACAGGAATGGTTCAAAACATAGACAGTAAGAAGAGTCAGTCTTCTTGTACTTAAGTCGGCATTGTGCCTTTTGTATTTAATTCCGGTGCATTTTCTGTGTTTCGAAGTCAATAAGAAGGTCCAAGGTATGCAGTAAACCTGAAGTGAAGCATCGGAATCTATAACTAGTGTCACAGGAATGGTTCAAATCATTCACAGTAAGAAGAGTCATTCTACTTGTACTTAAGTCGGCATTGTGACCTTTGTATTTAATCCCGATGCAATTTCTGTGTTTTATCGTGAATAAGAAGGTCCATGGGATACAGTAAACCTGAAGTGAATCATCGGAATCCATAACTAGTGTCACAGGAATGGTTCAAAACATAGTCCGTAAGAAGAGTCAGTATTCTTGTACTTATGTCGACATTGTGCCTTTTCTATTTAATTCCGATGCAATTTCTGTGTTTCATCGTCAATAACAAGGTCAAAGGGATACAGTAAACCTGGAGTGAACCATCGGAATCTATAATTAGTGTCAATGGAATGGTTCAAATCATAGACAGTAAGAAGAGTCAGTCTTCGTGTACTTAAGTCGGCATTGTGCCTTTTGTACTTAAATCTGATGCAATTTCTGTGTTTCATCGTCAATAAGAAGGTACAAGGGATACATTAAACCTGAAGTGAAGCATCGGAATCTATAACAAGTGTCACAGGAATGGTTCAAAAAATAGACAGTAGGAAGAGTCAGTCTTCTTGTACTTAAGTCAACATTGTGCCTTTTGTATTTAATTCCGATGCAATTTCTGTGTTTCATCGTCAATAAGAAGGTCCAAGGGATACAGTAAACCTGAAGTGAAGCATCGGAATCTATAACTAGCGTCACAGGAATGCTTCAAAACATAGACAGTAGGAAGAGTCAGTCTTCTTGTACTTAAGTCGGCATTGTGCCTTTTGAATTTAATTCCGATGCAATTTCTGTGTTTCATCATCAATAAGAAGGTCCAAGGGATACAGTAAACCTGTAGTGAGGCATCGGAATCTAAAACTAGTGTCACAGGAATGGTTCAAAACATAGTCAGTAAGAGGAGTCAGTCTTCTTCTACTTAAGTCGGCATGGTGCCTTGTGTATTAAATTCCGATGCAATTTCTGTTTTTCATCGTCAATAAGAAGGTCCACGGGATACAGTAAACATATAGCGAAGCATCGGAATCTAAAACTGGTCTCACAGGAATAGTTCAAAGCATAATCAGTAATAAGAGTCAGTCGACTTGTACTTAAGTCGGCATTGTGCTTTTTCTATTTAATTCCGATGCAATTTCTAAGTTTCATCGTCAATAAGAAGGTCAGAGGGATACAGTAAACCTGAAGTGAAGCATCGGAATCTATAACTAGTGTCACACGAATGGTTAATAACATTGACAGTAAGAAGAGTCAGTCTTCTTGTACTTAAGTTGGCATTGTGCCTTTTGTATTTAATTCCGATGCAATTTCTGTGTTTCATCGTCAATAAGAAGGTCCAAGTGATACAGTAAACGTAAAGTGAGGCATCGGAATCCATAACTAGTGTCACAGGAATGGTTCAAAACATAGACAGTAAGAAGAGTCAGTCTTCTTGTACTTAAGTCGGCATTGTGCCTTTCCTAATTAATTCCGATGCAATTTCTGTGTTTCGTCGTCAATAAGACGGTCCAAGGGATGCAGTAAACCTGAAGTGAAGCATCGAAATCTATAACAAGTGTCACAGGAATGGTTCAAAACATAGACAGTAAGAAGAGTCAGTCCTCTTGTACTTAAGTCGGCATTGTGCCTTTTGTATTTAATTCCGATGCAATTTCTGTGTTTCATCGACAATAAGAAGCGAGGAGGGATAAAGTAAACCTGAAGTGAAGCATCAAAATCTATAACTAGTGTCACAGGAATGGTTCAAAACATAGACAGTAAGAAGAGTCAGTCTTCTTGTACTTAAGTCGGCATTGTGCCTTTTGTATTTAATTCCGATGCAATTTCTGTGTTTCATCGTCAATAAGAAGGTCAGAGGGCTACAGTAAACCTGAAGTGAAGCATCGGAATCTATAGCTAGTGTCACAGGAATGGTTCAAAACAGAGACAGTAGGAAGAGTCAGCCTTCTTGTACTTAAGTCGGCATTGTGCCTTTTCTATTTAATTCTGATGCAATTTCTGTGTTTCATCGTCAATAAGAAGGTAAAAGGGATACAGTAAACCTGAAGTGAAGCATCGGAATCTATAACAAGTGTCACAGGAATGGTTCAAAACATAGACAGTAAGAAGAGTCAGTCTTCTTGTACTTAAGTCGGCATTGTGCCTTTTGTATTTAATTCCGGTGCATTTTCTGTGTTTCGAAGTCAATAAGAAGGTCCAAGGTATGCAGTAATCCTGAAGTGAAGCATCGGAATCTATAACTAGTGTCACAGGAATGGTTCAAATCATTCACAGTAAGAAGAGTCATTCTACTTGTACTTAAGTCGGCATTGTGACCTTTGTATTTAATCCCGATGCAATTTCTGTGTTTCATCGTGAATAAGAAGGTCCAAGGGATACAGTAAACCTGAAGTGAATCATCGGAATCCATAACTAGTGTCACAGGAATGGTTCAAAACATAGTCCGTAAGAAGAGTCAGTATTCTTGTACTTATGTCGACATTGTGCCTTTTCTATTTAATTCCGATGCAATTTCTGTGTTTCATCGTCAATAACAAGGTCAAAGGGATACAGTAAACCTGGAGTGAACCATCGGAATCTATAATTAGTGTCAATGGAATGGTTCAAATCATAGACAGTAAGAAGAGTCAGTCTTCGTGTACTTAAGTCGGCATTGTGCCTTTCCTAATTAATTCCGATGCAATTTCTGTGTTTCGTCGTCAATAAGAAGGTCCAAGGGATGCAGTAAACCTGAAGTGAAGCATTGAAATCTATAACAAGTGTCACAGGAATGGTTCAAAACATAGACAGTAAGAAGAGTCAGTCCTCTTGTACTTAAGTCGGCATTGTGCCTTTTGTATTTAATTCCGATGCAATTTCTGTGTTTCATCGACAATAAGAAGCGAGGAGGGATAAAGTAAACCTGAAGTGAAGCATCGGAATCTATAACTAGTGTCACAGGAATGGTTCTAAACATAGACAGTTTGAAGAGTCAGTCTTCTTGTACTTAAGTCGGCATTGTGCCTTTTGTATTTAATTCCGATGCAATTTCTGTGTTTCATCATCAATAAGAAGGTCCAAGGGATACAGTAAACCTGAAGTGAGGCATCGGAATCTATAACTAGTGTCACAGGAATGGTTCAAAACATAGTCAGTAAGAGGAGTCAGTCTTCTTCTACATAAGTCGGCATGGTGCCTTTTGTATTTAATTCCGATGCAATTTCTGTGTTTCATCGTCAATAAGAAGGTCCACGGGATACAGTAAACATATAGCGAAGCATCGGAATCTAAAACTGGTCTCACAGGAATAGTTCAAAGCATAATCAGTAAGAAGAGTCAGTCGACTTGTACTTAAGTCGGCATTGTGCTTTTTCTATTTAATTCCGATGCAATTTCTAAGTTTCATCGTCAATAAGAAGGTCAGAGGGATACAGTAAACCTGAAGTGAAGCATCGGAATCTATAACTAGTGTCACACGAATGGTTAATAACATTGACAGTAAGAAGAGTCAGTCTTCTTGTACTTAAGTTGGCATTGTGCCTTTTGTATTTAATTCCGATGCAATTTCTGTGTTTCATCGTCAATAAGAAGGTCCAAGTGATACAGTAAACCTAAAGTGAGGCATCGGAATCCATAACTAGTGTCACAGTAATGGATCAAAACATAGACAGTAAGAAGAGTCAGTCTTCTTGTACTTAAGTCGGCATTGTGCCTTTTGTATTTAATTCCGATGCAATTTCTGTGTTTCATCGTCAATAAGAAGATCAGAGGGCTACAGTAAACCTGAAGTGAAGCATCGGAATCTATAGCTAGTGTCACAGGAATACTTCGAAGCAGAGACAATAGGAAGAGTCAGCCTTCTTGTACTTAAGTGGGCATTGTGCCTTTTCTATTTAATTCCGATGCAATTTCTGTGTTTCGTCGTCAATAAGCAGGTCCAAGGGATGCAGTAAACCTGAAGTGAAGCATCGGAATCTATAACTAGTGTCACAGGAATGGTTCAAAACATAGAAAGTAAGAAGAGTCAGTCTTCTTGTACTTAAGTCGGCATTGTGCCTTTCCTAAGTAATTCCGATGCAATTTCTGTGTTTCATCGTCAATAAGAAGGTCCAAGGGATGCAGTAAACATGAAGTGAAGCATCGGAATCTAAAACCGGTCTCACAGGAAAGGATCACAACATAGAGTGTAAGAAGAGCCAGTCATCTTGTATTTCAGTCGGCATTGTGCCTTTTGTATTTAATTCCGATGCAATTTCTAAGTTTCATCGTCACTAAGAAGGTCGGAGGGATACAGTAAACCTGAAGTGAAGCACAGGAATCTATAACTAGTGTCACAGAAATGGTTAAAACTTTGACAGTAAGATGAGTCAGTCTTCTTGTACTCAAGTCGGCATTGTGCCTTTCGTATTTAATTCCGGTGCATTTTCTGTGTTTCGTCGTCAATAAGAAGGTCCTAGGTATGCAGTAAACCTGAAGTGAAGCATCGGAATCTATAACTAGTGTCACAGGAATGGTTCAAATCATTCACAGTAAGAAGAGTCATTCTACTTGTACTTAAGTCGGCATTGTGCCCTTTGAATTTAATCCCGATGCAATTTCTGTGTTTCATCGTGAATAGGAAGGTCCAAGGGATACAGTAAACCTGAAGTGAATCATCGGAATCCATAACTAGTGTCACAGGAATGGTTCAAAACATAGTCCGTAAGAAGAGTCAGTATTCTTGTACATACGTCGACATTGTGCCTTTTCTATTTAATTCTGATGCAATTTCTGTGTTTCATCGTCAATTACAAGGTCAAAGGGATACAGTAAACCTGGAGTGAACCATCGGAATCTATAATTAGTGTCAATGGAATGGTTCAAATCATAGACAGTAAGAAGAGTCAGTCTTCGTGTACTTAAGTCGGCATTGTGCCTTTTGTATTTAATTCTGATGCAATTTCTGTGTTTCATCGTCAATAAGAAGGTACAAGGGATACAGTGAACCTGAAGTGAAGCATCGGAATCTATAACAAGTGTCACAGGAATGGTTCAAAAAATAGAAAGTAGGAAGAGTCTGTCTTCTTGTACTTAAGTCAACATTGTGCCTTTTGTATTTAATTCCGATGCAATTTCTGTGTTTCATCGTCAATAAGAAGGTCCAAGGGATACAGTAAACCTGAAGTGAAGCATCGGAATCTAAAACTGGTCTCACAGGAATAGTTCAAAGCATAGTCAGTAAGAAGAGTCAGTCTACTTGTACTTAAGTCGGCATTGTGCTTTTTCTATTTAATTCCGATGCAATTTCTAAGTTTCATCGTCAATAAGAAGGTCAGAGGGATACAGTAAACCTGAAGTGAAGCATCGGAATCTATAACTAGTGTCACAGGAATGGTTCAAAACATAGACAGTAAGAAGAGTCAGTCCTCTTGTACTTAAGTCGACATTGTGCCTTTTGTATTTAATTCCGATGCAATTTCTGTGTTTCATCGACAATAAGAAGCGAGTAGGGAGAAAGTAAACCTGAAGTGAAGCATCGGAATCTATAACTAGTGTCACACGAATGGTTCAAAATATAGACAGTTTGAAGAGTCAGTCTTCTTGTACTTAAGTCGGCATTGTGCCTTTTCTATTCAATTCCGATGCAGTTTCTGTGTTTCGTCGTCAATGAGAAGGTCCAAGGGATATAGGAAACCTGAAGTGAAGCATCGGAATCTATAACTAGTGTCACAGGAATGGTTCAAAACATAGACAGAAGGATGAGTCAGTCTTCTTGTACGTAAGTCGGCATTGTGCCTTTTGTATTTAATTCCGATGCAATTTCTGTGTTTCATCATCAATAAGAAGGTCAGAGGGATACAGTAAACCTGAAGTGAAGCATCGGAATCTATAACTAGTGTCACGGGAATGGTTCAAAACATAGAGATTAGGAAGAGTCAGTCTTCTTATACTTAAGTCGGCACTGTGCCTTTTGTATTTAATTTCGATGCAATTTCTGTGTTTCATCGTCAATTAGAAGATCAGAGGGATACAGCAAACCTGAAGTGAAGCATCGGAATGAGTATCTAGTGTCACAGGAATGGTTCAAATCATAGACAGTAGGAAGAGTCAGATTTCTTGTACTTGAGTCGGCATTGTGCCTTTTGTATTTAATTCCGATGCAATTTCTGTGTGTCATCGTCAATAATAAAGTCCAAGTGATACAGTAAACCTAATGTGAAGCATCGGAAACTATAACTAGTGTCACCAGAGGGTTCAAAACATAGACAGTAAGAAGAGTCAGTCTTCTTGTACGTAAGTCGGCATTGTGCCTTTTGTATTTAATTCCGATGCAATTTCTGTGTTTCATCGTCAATAAGAAGGTCAGAGGGCTACAGTAAACCTGAAGTGAAGCATCGGAATCTGTAGCTAGTGTCACAGGAATGGTTCAAAACAGAGACAGTAGGAAGAGTCAGCCTTCTTGTACTTAAGTCGGCATTGTGCCTTTTCTATTTAATTCCGATGCAAATTCTGTGTTTCGTCGTCAATAAGAAGGTCCAAGGGATACAGTAAACCTGAAATGAGGCATCGGAATCTATAACTAGTGTCACAGGAATGGTTCAAAACATAGACAGTTTGAAGAGTCAGTCTTCTTGTACTTAAGTCGGCATTGTGCCTTTTCTATTCAATTCCGATGCTGTTTCTGTGTTTCGTCGTCAATGAGAAGGTCCAAGGGATACAGGAAACCTGAAGTGAAGCATCGGAATCTATAACTAGTGTCACAGGAATGGTTCAAAACATAGACAGAAGGATGAGTCAGTGTTCTTGTACGTAAGTCGGCATTGTGCCTTTTGTATTTAGTTCCGATGCAATTTCTGTGTTTCATCGTCAATAAGAAGGTCAGAGGGATACAGTAAACCTGAAGTGAAGCATCGGTATCTATAACAAGTGTCACGGGAATGGTTGAAAGCATAGAGATTAGGAAGAGTCAGTCTTCTTATACTTAAGTCGGCACTGTGCCTTTTGTATTTAATTTCGATGCAATTTCTGTGTTTCATCGTCAATTAGAAGATCAGAGGGATACAGGAAACCTGAAGTGAAGCATCGGAATGAATATCTATTGTCACAGGAATGGTTCAAATCATAGACAGTAGGAAGTGTCAGATTTCTTGTACTTGAGTCGGCATTGTGCCTTTTGTATTTAATTCCGATGCAATTTCTGTGTTTCATCGTCAATACGAAGTTCCAAGTGATACAGTAAACCTAAAGTGAAGCATCGGAAACTATAACTAGTGTCACCGGAATGGTTCAAATCATAGACAGTAAGAAGAGTCAGTCTTCTTGTACTTAAGTCGGCATTGTGCCTTTTGTATTTAATTCCGATGCAATTTCTGTGTTTCATCGTCAATAAGAAGGTCAGAGGGCTACAGTAAACCTGAAGTGAAGCATCGGAATCTATAGCTAGTGTCACAGGAATGGTTCAAAACAGAGACAGTAGGAAGAGTCAGCCTTCTTGTACTTAAGTCGGCATTGTGCCTTTTCTATTTAATTCTGATGCAATGTCTGTGTTTCATCGTCAATAAGAAGGTACAAGGGATACAGTAAACCTGAAGTGAAGCATCGGAATCTATAACAAGTGTCACAGGAATGGTTCAAAACATAGACAGTAAGAAGAGTCAGTCTTCTTGTACTTAAGTCGGCATTGTGCCTTTTGTATTTAATTCCGGTGCATTTTCTGTGTTTCGAAGTCAATAAGAAGGTCCAAGGTATGCAGTAAACCTGAAGTGAAGCATCGGAATCTATAACTAGTGTCACAGGAATGGTTCAAATCATTCACAGTAAGAAGAGTCATTCTACTTGTACTTAAGTCGGCATTGTGACCTTTGTATTTAATCCCGATGCAATTTCTGTGTTTTATCGTGAATAAGAAGGTCCATGGGATACAGTAAACCTGAAGTGAATCATCGGAATCCATAACTAGTGTCACAGGAATGGTTCAAAACATAGTCCGTAAGAAGAGTCAGTATTCTTGTACTTATGTCGACATTGTGCCTTTTCTATTTAATTCCGATGCAATTTCTGTGTTTCATCGTCAATAACAAGGTCAAAGGGATACAGTAAACCTGGAGTGAACCATCGGAATCTATAATTAGTGTCAATGGAATGGTTCAAATCATAGACAGTAAGAAGAGTCAGTCTTCGTGTACTTAAGTCGGCATTGTGCCTTTTGTACTTAAATCTGATGCAATTTCTGTGTTTCATCGTCAATAAGAAGGTACAAGGGATACATTAAACCTGAAGTGAAGCATCGGAATCTATAACAAGTGTCACAGGAATGGTTCAAAAAATAGACAGTAGGAAGAGTCAGTCTTCTTGTACTTAAGTCAACATTGTGCCTTTTGTATTTAATTCCGATGCAATTTCTGTGTTTCATCGTCAATAAGAAGGTCCAAGGGATACAGTAAACCTGAAGTGAAGCATCGGAATCTATAACTAGCGTCACAGGAATGCTTCAAAACATAGACAGTAGGAAGAGTCAGTCTTCTTGTACTTAAGTCGGCATTGTGCCTTTTGAATTTAATTCCGATGCAATTTCTGTGTTTCATCATCAATAAGAAGGTCCAAGGGATACAGTAAACCTGTAGTGAGGCATCGGAATCTAAAACTAGTGTCACAGGAATGGTTCAAAACATAGTCAGTAAGAGGAGTCAGTCTTCTTCTACTTAAGTCGGCATGGTGCCTTGTGTATTAAATTCCGATGCAATTTCTGTTTTTCATCGTCAATAAGAAGGTCCACGGGATACAGTAAACATATAGCGAAGCATCGGAATCTAAAACTGGTCTCACAGGAATAGTTCAAAGCATAATCAGTAATAAGAGTCAGTCGACTTGTACTTAAGTCGGCATTGTGCTTTTTCTATTTAATTCCGATGCAATTTCTAAGTTTCATCGTCAATAAGAAGGTCAGAGGGATACAGTAAACCTGAAGTGAAGCATCGGAATCTATAACTAGTGTCACACGAATGGTTAATAACATTGACAGTAAGAAGAGTCAGTCTTCTTGTACTTAAGTTGGCATTGTGCCTTTTGTATTTAATTCCGATGCAATTTCTGTGTTTCATCGTCAATAAGAAGGTCCAAGTGATACAGTAAACGTAAAGTGAGGCATCGGAATCCATAACTAGTGTCACAGGAATGGTTCAAAACATAGACAGTAAGAAGAGTCAGTCTTCTTGTACTTAAGTCGGCATTGTGCCTTTCCTAATTAATTCCGATGCAATTTCTGTGTTTCGTCGTCAATAAGACGGTCCAAGGGATGCAGTAAACCTGAAGTGAAGCATCGAAATCTATAACAAGTGTCACAGGAATGGTTCAAAACATAGACAGTAAGAAGAGTCAGTCCTCTTGTACTTAAGTCGGCATAGTGCCTTTTGTATTTAATTCCGATGCAATTTCTGTGTTTCATCGACAATAAGAAGCGAGGAGGGATAAAGTAAACCTGAAGTGAAGCATCAAAATCTATAACTAGTGTCACAGGAATGGTTCAAAACATAGACAGTAAGAAGAGTCAGTCTTCTTGTACTTAAGTCGGCATTGTGCCTTTTGTATTTAATTCCGATGCAATTTCTGTGTTTCATCGTCAATAAGAAGGTCAGAGGGCTACAGTAAACCTGAAGTGAAGCATCGGAATCTATAGCTAGTGTCACAGGAATGGTTCAAAACAGAGACAGTAGGAAGAGTCAGCCTTCTTGTACTTAAGTCGGCATTGTGCCTTTTCTATTTAATTCTGATGCAATTTCTGTGTTTCATCGTCAATAAGAAGGTAAAAGGGATACAGTAAACCTGAAGTGAAGCATCGGAATCTATAACAAGTGTCACAGGAATGGTTCAAAACATAGACAGTAAGAAGAGTCAGTCTTCTTGTACTTAAGTCGGCATTGTGCCTTTTGTATTTAATTCCGGTGCATTTTCTGTGTTTCGAAGTCAATAAGAAGGTCCAAGGTATGCAGTAATCCTGAAGTGAAGCATCGGAATCTATAACTAGTGTCACAGGAATGGTTCAAATCATTCACAGTAAGAAGAGTCATTCTACTTGTACTTAAGTCGGCATTGTGACCTTTGTATTTAATCCCGATGCAATTTCTGTGTTTCATCGTGAATAAGAAGGTCCAAGGGATACAGTAAACCTGAAGTGAATCATCGGAATCCATAACTAGTGTCACAGGAATGGTTCAAAACATAGTCCGTAAGAAGAGTCAGTATTCTTGTACTTATGTCGACATTGTGCCTTTTCTATTTAATTCCGATGCAATTTCTGTGTTTCATCGTCAATAACAAGGTCAAAGGGATACAGTAAACCTGGAGTGAACCATCGGAATCTATAATTAGTGTCAATGGAATGGTTCAAATCATAGACAGTAAGAAGAGTCAGTCTTCGTGTACTTAAGTCGGCATTGTGCCTTTCCTAATTAATTCCGATGCAATTTCTGTGTTTCGTCGTCAATAAGAAGGTCCAAGGGATGCAGTAAACCTGAAGTGAAGCATTGAAATCTATAACAAGTGTCACAGGAATGGTTCAAAACATAGACAGTAAGAAGAGTCAGTCCTCTTGTACTTAAGTCGGCATTGTGCCTTTTGTATTTAATTCCGATGCAATTTCTGTGTTTCATCGACAATAAGAAGCGAGGAGGGATAAAGTAAACCTGAAGTGAAGCATCGGAATCTATAACTAGTGTCACAGGAATGGTTCAAAACATAGACAGTTTGAAGAGTCAGTCTTCTTGTACTTAAGTCGGCATTGTGCCTTTTGTATTTAATTCCGATGCAATTTCTGTGTTTCATCATCAATAAGAAGGTCCAAGGGATACAGTAAACCTGAAGTGAGGCATCGGAATCTATAACTAGTGTCACAGGAATGGTTCAAAACATAGTCAGTAAGAGGAGTCAGTCTTCTTCTACATAAGTCGGCATGGTGCCTTTTGTATTTAATTCCGATGCAATTTCTGTGTTTCATCGTCAATAAGAAGGTCCACGGGATACAGTAAACATATAGCGAAGCATCGGAATCTAAAACTGGTCTCACAGGAATAGTTCAAAGCATAATCAGTAAGAAGAGTCAGTCGACTTGTACTTAAGTCGGCATTGTGCTTTTTCTATTTAATTCCGATGCAATTTCTAAGTTTCATCGTCAATAAGAAGGTCAGAGGGATACAGTAAACCTGAAGTGAAGCATCGGAATCTATAACTAGTGTCACACGAATGGTTAATAACATTGACAGTAAGAAGAGTCAGTCTTCTTGTACTTAAGTTGGCATTGTGCCTTTTGTATTTAATTCCGATGCAATTTCTGTGTTTCATCGTCAATAAGAAGGTCCAAGTGATACAGTAAACCTAAAGTGAGGCATCGGAATCCATAACTAGTGTCACAGTAATGGATCAAAACATAGACAGTAAGAAGAGTCAGTCTTCTTGTACTTAAGTCGGCATTGTGCCTTTCCTAATTAATTCCGATGCAATTTCTGTGTTTCGTCGTCAATAAGAAGGTCCAAGGGATGCAGTAAACCTGAAGTGAAGCATTGAAATCTATAACAAGTGTCACAGGAATGGTTCAAAACATAGACAGTAAGAAGAGTCAGTCCTCTTGTACTTAAGTCGGCATTGTGCCTTTTGTATTTAATTCCGATGCAATTTCTGTGTTTCATCGACAATAAGAAGCGAGGAGGGATAAAGTAAACCTGAAGTGAAGCATCGGAATCTATAACTAGTGTCACAGGAATGGTTCAAAACATAGACAGTTTGAAGAGTCAGTCTTCTTGTACTTAAGTCGGCATTGTGCCTTTTCTATTCAATTCCGATGCAGTTTCTGTGTTTCGTCGTCAATGAGAAGGTCCAAGGGATACAGGAAACCTGAAGTGAAGCATCGGAATCTATAACTAGTGTCACAGGAATGGTTCAAAACAAAGACAGAAGGATGAGTCAGTCTTCTTGTACGTAAGTCGGCATTGTGCCTTTTGTATTTAATTCCGATGCAATTTCTGTGTTTCATCGTCAATAAGAAGGTCAGAGGGATACAGTAAACCTGAAGTGAAGCATCGGAATCTATAACTAGTGTCACGGGAATGGTTCAAAACATAGAGATTAGGAAGAGTCAGTCTTCTTATACTTAAGTCGGCACTGTGCCTATTGTATTTAATTTCGATGCAATTTCTGTGTTTCATCGTCAATAAGAAGATCAGAGGGATACAGCAAACCTGAAGTGAAGCATCGGAATGAATATCTAGTGTCACAGGAATGGTTCAAATCATAGACAGTAGGAAGTGTCAGATTTCTTGTACTTGAGTCGGCATTGTGCCTTTTGTATTTAATTCCGATGCAATTTCTGTGTTTCATCGTCAATACGAAGTTCCAAGTGAGACAGTAAACCTAAAGTGAAGCATCGGAAACTATAACTAGTGTCACCGGAATGGTTCAAAACATAGACAGTAAGAAGAGTCAGTCTTCTTGTACTTAAGACGGCATTGTGCCTTTTGTATGTAATTCCGATGCAATTTCTGTGTTTCATCGTCAATAAGAAGGTCAGAGGGCTACAGTAAACCTGATGTGAAGCATCGGAATCTATAGCTAGTGTCACAGGAATGGTTCAAAACAGAGACAGTAGGAAGAGTCAGCCTTCTTGTACTTAAGTCGGCATTGTGCTTTTTCTATTTAATTCCGATGCAAATTCTGTGTTTCGTCATCAATACCAAGGTCCAAGGGATACAGTAAACCTGAAATGGGGCATCGGAATCTATAAGTAGTGTCACAGGAATGGTTCAAAACAAAGACAGTAGGAAGAGCAAGTCTTCTTGTACTTAAGTAGGCATTGTGCCCTTTGTATTTAATTCCGATGCAATTTCTGTGTTTCATCGTCAATAAGAAGGTCAGAGGGATACAGTAAACCTGAAGTGAGGCACCGGAATCTATAACTAGTGTCACAGGAATGGTTCAAAACACAGTCAGTAATAAGAGTCAGTTTTCTTGTACTTAAGTCGGCATTGTGCCTTTTGTATTTAATTCCGATGCAATTTCTGTGTTTCATCGTCAATAAGAAGGTCAGAGGGCTACAGTAAACCTGAAGTGAAGCATCGGAATCGATAGCTAGTGTCACAGGAATGGTTCAAAACAGAGACAGTAGGAAGAGTCAGCCTTCTTGTACTTAAGTCGGCATTGTGCCTTTTCTATTTAATTCTGATGCAATTTCTGTGTTTCATCGTCAATAAGAAGGTACAAGGGATACAGTAAACCTGAAGTGAAGCATCGGAATCTATAACAAGTGTCACAGGAATGGTTCAAAACATAGACAGTAAGAAGAGTCAGTCTTCTTGTACTTAAGTCGGCATTGTGCCTTTTGTATTTAATTCCGGTGCATTTTCTGTGTTTCGAAGTCAATAAGAAGGTCCAAGGTATGCAGTATACCTGAAGTGAAGCATCGGAATCTATAACTAGTGTCACAGGAATGGTTCAAATCATTCACAGTAAGAAGAGTCATTCTACTTGTACTTAAGTCGGCATTGTGACCTTTGTATTTAATCCCGATGCAATTTCTGTGTTTCATCGTGAATAAGAAGGTCCAAGGGATACAGTAAACCTGAAGTGAATCATCGGAATCCATAACTAGTGTCACAGGAATGGTTCAAAACATAGTCCGTAAGAAGAGTCAGTATTCTTGTACTTATGTCGACATTGGGCCTTTTCTATTTAATTCCGATGCAATTTCTGTGTTTCATCGTCAATAGCAAGGTCAAAGGGATACAGTAAACCTGGAGTGAACCATCGGAATCTATAATTAGTGTCAATGGAATGGTTCAAATCATAGACAGTAAGAAGAGTCAGTCTTCGTGTACTTAAGTCGGCATTGTGCCTTTTGTTCTTAAATCTGATGCAATTTCTGTGTTTCATCGTCAATAAGAAGGTACAAGGGATACAGTAAACCTGAAGTGAAGCATCGGAATCTATAACAAGTGTCACAGGAATGGTTCAAAAAATAGACAGTAGGAAGAGTCAGTCTTCTTGTACTTAAGTCGGCATTGTGCCTTTTGTATTTAATTCCGGTACAATTTCTGTGTTTCATCATCAATAAGAAGGTCCAAGGGATACAGTAAACCTGAAGTGAGGCATCGGAATCTATAACTAGTGTCACAGGAATGGTTCAAAACATAGTCAGTAAGAGGAGTCAGTCTTCTTCTACTTAAGTCGGCATGGTGCCTTTTGTATTTAATTCCGATGCAATTTCTGTGTTTCATCGTCAATAAGAAGGTCCACGGGATACAGTAAACATATAGCGAAGCATCGGAATCTAAAACTGGTCTCACAGGAATAGTTCAAAGCATAATCAGTAAGAAGAGTCAGTCGACTTGTACTTAAGTCGGCATTGTGCTTTTTCTATTTAATTCCGATGCAATTTCTAAGTTTCATCGTCAATAAGAAGGTCAGAGGGATACAGTAAACCTGAAGTGAAGCATCGGAATCTATAACTAGTGTCACACGAATGTTTAATAACATTGACAGTAAGAAGAGTCAGTCTTCTTGTACTTAAGTTGGCATTGTGCCTTTTGTATTTAATTCCGATGCAATTTCTGTGTTTCATCGTCAATAAGAAGGTCCAAGTGATACAGTAAACCTGAAGTGAGGCATCGGAATCCATAACTAGTGTCACAGGAATGGTTCAAAACATAGACAGTAAGAAGAGTCAGTCTTCTTGTACTTAAGTCGGCATTGTGCCTTTCCTAATTAATTCCGATGCAATTTCTGTGTTTCGTCGTCAATAAGACGGTCCAAGGGATGCAGTAAACCTGAAGTGAAGCATCGAAATCTATAACAAGTGTCACAGGAATGGTTCAAAACATAGACAGTAAGAAGAGTCAGTCCTCTTGTACTTAAGTCGGCATTGTGCCTTTTGTATTTAATTCCGATGCAATTTCTGTGTTTCATCGACAGTAAGAAGCGAGGAGGGATAAAGTAAACCTGAAGTGAAGCATCAAAATCTATAACTAGTGTCACAGGAATGGTTCAAAACATAGACAGTTTGAAGAGTCAGTCTTCTTGTACTTAAGTCGGCATTGTGCCTTTTGTATTTAATTCCGATGCAATTTCTGTGTTTCATCGTCAATAAGAAGGTCAGAGGGCTACAGTAAACCTGAAGTGAAGCATCGGAATCTATAGCTAGTGTCACAGGAATGGTTCAAACAGAGGCAGTAGGAAGAGTCAGCCTTCTTGTACTTAAGTCGGCATTGTGCCTTTTCTATTTAATTTTGATGCAATTTCTGTGTTTCATCGTCAATAAGAAGGTACAAGTGATACAGTAAACCTGAAGTGAAGCATCGGAATCTATAACAAGTGTCACAGGAATGGTTCAAAACATAGACAGTAAGAAGAGTCAGTCTTCTTGTACTTAAGTCGGCATTGTGCCTTTTGTATTTAATTCCGGTGCATTTTCTGTGTTTCGAAGTCAATAAGAAGGTCCAAGGTATGCAGTAAACCTGAAGTGAAGCATCGGAATCTATAACTAGTGTCACAGGAATGGTTCAAATCATTCACAGTAAGAAGAGTCATTCTACTTGTACTTAAGTCGGCATTGTGACCTTTGTATTTAATCCCGATGCAATTTCTGTGTTTCATCGTGAATAAGAAGGTCCAAGGGATACAGTAAACCTGAAGTGAATCATCGGAATCCATAACTAGTGTCACAGGAATGGTTCAAAACATAGTCCGTAAGAAGAGTCAGTATTCTTGTACTTATGTCGACATTGTGCCTTTTCTATTTAATTCCGATGCAATTTCTGTGTTTCATCGTCAATAACAAGGTCAAAGGGATACAGTAAACCTGGAGTGAACCATCGGAATCTATAATTAGTGTCAATGGAATGGTTCAAATCATAGACAGTAAGAAGAGTCAGTCTTCGTGTACTTAAGTCGGCATTGTGCCTTTTGTACTTAAATCTGATGCAATTTCTGTGTTTCATCGTCAATAAGAAGGTACAAGGGATACAGTAAACCTGAAGTGAAGCATCGGAATCTATAACAAGTGTCACAGGAATGGTTCAAAAAATAGACAGTAGGAAGAGTCAGTCTTCTTGTACTTAAGTCAACATTGTGCCTTTTGTATTTAATTCCGATGCAATTTCTGTGTTTCATCGTCAATAAGAAGGTCCAAGGGATACAGTAAACCTGAAGTGAAGCATCGGAATCTATAACTAGCGTCACAGGAATGCTTCAAAACATAGACAGTAGGAAGAGTCAGTCTTCTTGTACTTAAGTCGGCATTGTGCCTTTTGTATTTAATTCCGATGCAATTTCTGTGTTTCATCATCAATAAGAAGGTCCAAGGGATACAGTAAACCTGAAGTGAGGCATCGGAATCTATAACTAGTGTCACAGGAATGGTTCAAAACATAGTCAGTAAGAGGAGTCAGTCTTCTTCTACTTAAGTCGGCATGGTGTCTTTTGCATTTAATTCCGATGCAATTTCTGTGTTTCATCGTCAATAAGAAGGTCCACGGGATACAGTAAACATATAGCGAAGCATCGGAATCTAAAACTGGTCTCACAGGAATAGTTCAAAGCATAATCAGTAAGAAGAGTCAGTCGACTTGTACTTAAGTCGGCATTGTGCTTTTTCTATTTAATTCCGATGCAATTTCTAAGTTTCATCGTCAATAAGAAGGTCAGAGGGATACAGTAAACCTGAAGTGAAGCATCGGAATCTATAACTAGTGTCACACGAATGGTTAATAACATTGACAGTAAGAAGAGTCAGTCTTCTTGTACTTAAGTTGGCATTGTGCCTTTTGTATTTAATTCCGATGCAATTTCTGTGTTTCATCGTCAATAAGAAGGTCCAAGTGATACAGTAAACCTAAAGTGAGGCATCGGAATCCATAACTAGTGTCACAGTAATGGTTCAAAACATAGACAGTAAGAAGAGTCAGTCTTCTTGTACTTAAGTCGGCATTGTGCCTTTCCTAATTAATTCCGATGCAATTTCTGTGTTTCGTCGTCAATAAGAAGGTCCAAGGGATGCAGTAAACCTGAAGTGAAGCATCGAAATCTATAACAAGTGTCACAGGAATGGTTCAAAACATAGACAGTAAGAAGAGTCAGTCCTCTTGTACTTAAGTCGGCATTGTGCCTTTTGTATTTAATTCCGATGCAATTTCTGTGTTTCATCGACAATAAGAAGCGAGGAGGGATAAAGTAAACCTGAAGTGAAGCATCGGAATCTATAACTAGTGTCACAGGAATGGTTCAAAACATAGACAGTTTGAAGAGTCAGTCTTCTTGTACTTAAGTCGGCATTGTGCCTTTTCTATTCAATTCCGATGCAGTTTCTGTGTTTCGTCGTCAATGAGAAGGTCCAAGGGATACAGGAAACCTGAAGTGAAGCATCGGAATCTGTAACTAGTGTCACAGGAATGGTTCAAAACATAGACAGAAGGATGAGCCAGTCTTCTTGTACGTAAGTCGGCATTGTGCCTTTTGTATTTAATTCCGATGCAATTTCTGTGTTTCATCGTCAATAAGAAGGTCAGAGGGATACAGTAAACCTGAAGTGAAGCATCGGAATCTATAACTAGTGTCACGGGAATGGTTCAAAGCATAGAGATTAGGAAGAGTCAGTCTTCTTATACTTAAGTCGGCACTGTGCCTTTTGTATTTAATTTCGATGCAATTTCTGTGTTTCATCGTCAATTAGAAGATCAGAGGGATACAGCAAACCTGAAGTGAAACATCGGAATGAATATCTAGTGTCACAGGAATGGTTCAAATCATAGACAGTAGGAAGTGTCAGATTTCTTGTACTTGAGTCGGCATGGTGCTTTTGTATTTAATTCCGATGCAATTTCTGTGTTTCATCGTCAATACGAAGTTCCAAGTGATACAGTAAACCTAAAGTGAAGCATCGGAAACTATAACTAGTGTCACCGGAATGGTTCAAAACATAGACAGTAAGAAGAGTCAGTCTTCTTGTACTTAAGACGGCATTGTGCCTTTTGTATGTAATTCCGATGCAATTTCTGTGTTTCATCGTCAATAAGAAGGTCAGAGGGCTACAGTAAACCTGACGTGAAGCATCGGAATCTATAGCTAGTGTCACAGGAATGGTTCAAAACAGAGACAGTAGGAAGAGTCAGCCTTCTTGTACTTAAGTCGGCATTGTGCTTTTTCTATTTAATTCCGATGCAAATTCTGTGTTTCGTCATCAATACGAAGGTCCAAGGGATACAGTAAACCTGAAATGAGGCATCGGAATCTATAAGTAGTGTCACAGGAATGGTTCAAAACAAAGACAGTAGGAAGAGCAAGTCTTCTTGTACTTAAGTAGGCATTGTGCCCTTTGTATTTAATTCCGATGCAATTTCTGTGTTTCATCGTCAATAAGAAGGTCAGAGGGATACAGTAAACCTGAAGTGAGGCACCGGAATCTATAACTAGTGTCACAGGAATGGTTCAAAACATAGTCAGTAATAAGAGTCAGTCTTCTTGTATTTAAGTCGGCATGGTGCCTTTTGTATTTAATTCCGATGCAATTTCTGTGTTTCATCGTCAATAAGAAGGTCCAAGGGATACAGTAAACATATTGTGAAGCATCGGAATCTAAAACTGGTCTCACAGGAAATGTTCAAATCATAACCAGTAAGAAGAGTGAGTCCTCTTGTACTTAAGTCGGCATTGTGCCTTTTCTTTTTAATTCCGATGCAATTTCTGTGTTTCATCGTCAATAAGAAGGTCCAAGGTATACAGTAAACCTGAAATTAGGCATCGGAATCTATAAGTAGTGTCACAGGAATGGTTCAAAACATAGTCTGTAGGAAGAGTAAGTCTTCTTGTACTTAAGTCGGCATTGTGCCCTTTGTATTTAATTCCGATGCAATTTCTGTGTTTCAACATCAATAAGAATGTCAGAGAGATACAGTAAACCTGAAGTGAAGCATCGGAATCTAATACCGGTCTCACAGGAAAGGTTCAGAGCTTAGAGAGTAAGATGAGCCAGTCATCTTGTATTTGAGTCGGCATTGTGCCTTTTGTATTTAATTCCGATGCAATTTCTGTGTTTCATCGTCAATAAGAAGGTCAGAGGGCTACAGTAAACCTAAGTGAAGCTTCGGAATCTATAGCTAGTGTCACAGGAATGGTTCAAAACATAGTCATTTAAAAGAGTCAGTCCTCTTGTACTTAAGTCGGCATTGCGCCTTTTGTATTTAAATCCGATACAATTTCTGTGTTTCATCGACAATAAGAAGGTCAGAGGGATACAATAACCCTGAAGTGAAGCACTGGAATCCATAACTAATGTCACAGGAATGGTTCAAAACATAGAAAGTTGGAAGAGTCAGTCTTCTTGTACTTATGTCGGCATTGTGACATTTCTATTTAATTCCGATGCAGTTTTTGCGTTTTGTCGTCAATGAGAAGGTCCAAGGGATACAGAAACCTGAAGTGAAGCATCGGAATCTATAACTAGTGTCACAGGAATGGTTCAAAACATAGACAGAAGGATGAGTCTGTCTTCTTGTACGTAAGTCGGCAATGTGCCTTTTGTATTTAATTCCGAAGCAATTTCTGTGTTTCATCGTCAATAAGAAGGTCAGAGGGATACAGTAAACCTGAAGTGAAGCATCGTAATCTATAACTAGTATCACGGAAATGGTTCAAAACATAGAGATTAGGAAGAGTCAATCTTCTTATACTTAAGTCGGCACTGTGTCTTTTGTATTTAATTGCGATGCAACTTCTGTGTTTCATCGTCAATTAGAAGGGCAGAGGGATACAGTAAACCTGAACTGAAGCATCGGAATGTATAACTAGTGTCACGGGATTGGTTCAAAACATAGACAGTAGGAAGAGTCAGTCTTCTTGTACTTGAGTCGTTATTGTGCCTTTTGTATTTAATTCCGATGCAATTTCTGTGTTTCATCGTCAATAAGAAGGTCAGAGGGATACAGTAAACCTTACGTGAAGCATCGGAATGTATAACTAGTGACACAGGAATGGTTCAAAACATAGACAGTAGGAACAGTCAGTCTTCTTGTACTTGTGTCGGCATTGAGCCTTTTGTATTTATTTCCGATGCCATTTCTCTGTTTCATCGTCAATAAGAAGGTCAGAGGGATACAGTAAACCTGAAGTAAAGCATGGGAATCTATAACTAGTGTCACAAGGATGGTTCAAAGCATAGTCAGTAGGAAGAGTCAGTCTTGTTGTCCTTAAGTCATCATTGTGCCCTTTGTATTTAATTCCGATGCTATTTCTGTGTTTCATCGTCAATGAGAAGGTCAGAGGGATACAGTGAGACTGATGTGAAGCATCAGAATCTATATCTAGTGTCACAGGAATGGTTCAAAACATAGACAGTAAGAAGAGTCAGTCTACTTGTACTTAAGTCTGTATTGTGCCTTTTGTATTTAATCCCGATGCAATTTCTGTGTGTCATCGTCAATAAGAAGGTCCAAGGGATACAGTACACCTGAAGTGAAGCATCGGAATCTATAACTAGTGTCACAAGAATGGTTCAAATCATAGACAGTAAGAAGAGTCAGTCTTCTTGTACTTAAGTCGGCATAGTGCCTTTTCTATTTAATTCCGATGCAATTTCTGTGTTTCATCATCAAGCAGAAGGCCAGAGCGATACTGTAAACCTGAAGTGAAGCATTGGAATGTATAACTAGTGTCACAGGAATGTTTCAAACATAGACAGTAGGAAGAGTCAGTCTTCTTGTACTTGTGTCGGCATTGTGCCATTTGTATTTAATTCCGATGCAATTTCTGAGTTTCATCGTCAATAAGAAGGTCAGAGGGATGCAGTAAACCTGAAGTGAAGAATCGGAATCTATAACTAGTGCCACAGGAATGGTTCAAAACACAGACAGTAGGAAGAGTCAGTATTCCTGTACTTAAGTCGGCATTGTGCCTTTTGTATTTAATTCCGATGCAATTTCTGTGTTTCATCGTCAATAAGAAAGTCAGAGGGATACAGTAAACCTGAAGTGAAGCATCGGAATCTAAAACTGGTCTCACAGGAAAGGTTCAAAGCATAGACAGTAAGAAGAGCCAGTCATCTATTATTTGAGTCGGCATTGTGCTTTTTGTATTTAATTCCGATGCAATTTCTGTGTTTTAACGTCAATAAGAAGGTCAGAGGGATACAATAAACCTGAAGTGAAGCGTCGGAATCTATAACTAGTGTCACAGGGATGGTTCAAAACGTAGACAGTAGGAAGAGTCAGTCTTCTTGCACTTAAGTCGGCATTGTGCGTTTTGTATTTAATTCCGATGCAATTTCTGTGTTTCATCGCCAATAAGGTCAGAGGGATACAGTAAACCTGAATTGAAGCATCGGAATGTATAACTAGTGTTACAGGAATGATTCAAAACATAGACAGTAGGAAGAGTCAGTGTTCTTGTACTTGAGTCGGCATTGTGCCTTTTCTATTTAATTCCGATGCAAATTCTGTGTTTCGTCGACAATAAGAAGGTCCAAGGGATACAGTAAACCTGAAGTGAAGAATCGGAATCTATAACTAGTGTCACAGGAATGGTTCAAAACATAGACAGTGGGAAGAGTCAGTCTCCTTGTACATAAGTCGGCATTGTGCTTTTTCTATTTAATTACGATGCAATTTCTGTGTTTCATCGTCAATAAGAAGGTCAGAGGGATACAGTACACCTTAAGTGAAGCATCGGAATGTATAACTAGTGACACAGGAATGGTTCAAAACATAGACAGTAGGAAGAGTCAGTCTTCTTGTACTTGTGTCGGCATTGTGCCTTTTGTATTTATTTCCGATGCCATTTCTGTGTTTCAACGTCAATAAGAAGGTCAGAGGGATACAGTAAACCTGAAGTGAAGCATCGGAATCTATAACTAGTGTCACAAGAATTGTTCAAACATAGAAAGTAGGAAGAGTCATTCTTCTTGTACTTAAATCGGCATTGTGATTTTTCTATTTAATTCCGAAGCAAATTCTGTGTTTCATCGTCAATAAGAAGGTCAAAGGGATACGGTAAACGTAAAGTGAGTCATCGGAATCTATAACTAGTGTCACAAGAATGGTTCAAATCTTAGACAGTAAGAAGAGTCAGTCTTCTTGTACTTTAGTCGGCATAGTGCCTTTTCTATTTAATTCCGATGCAATTTCTGTGTGTCATCATCAAGAAGAAGGTCAGAGCGATACTGTAAACCTGAAGTGAAGCATCGGAATGTATAACTATTGTCACAGGAAAGTTTCAAACATAGACAGTAGGAAGAGCCAGTCTTCTTGTACTTGTGGCGGCATTGTGCCATTTGTATTCAATTCCGATGCAATTTCTGAGTTTCATCGTCAATAAGAGGTTCCAAGTGATACAGTAAACCTAAAGTGTAGCATCGGAATCTATAACTAGTGTCTCAGGAATAGTTCAAGACATAGTGAGTAAGAAGAGTCAGTCTGCTTGTACTTAAGTCAGCATTGTGCCTTTTCTATTTAATTCCGATGCAATTTCTGTGTTTTAACGTCAATAAGAAGGTCAGAGGGATACAATAAACCTGAAGGGAAGCGTCGGAAACTATAACTAGTGTCACAGGGATGGTTCGAAACGTAGACAGTGGGAAGAGTCAGCCTTCTTGTACTTAAGTCGGCATTGTGCGTTTTGTATTTCATTCCGATGCAATTTCTGTGTTTCATCGTCAATAAGAAGGTCAGAGAGATACAGTACACCTGAAGTGAAGCATCGGAATCTGTAACTAGTGTCACAGGAATGGTTCAAAACATAGACAGTAAGAAGAGTCAGTCTTCTTGTACTTAAGTCGGCATTGTGCATTTTCTATTTAATTCCGATGCAATTTCTGTGTGTCATCGTCAATAATAAAGTCCAAGGGATATCGTAAACCTGAAGTGAAGAATCGGAATCTATAACTAGTGTCACAGGAATGGTTCAAAACATAGACAGTAGGAAGAGTCAGTCTACTTGTACTTAAGTCGGCATTGTGACTTTTGTATTTAATTCCGATGCAACTTCTGTGTTTCATCGTCAATAAGAAGGTCCAAGGGATACAGTACACCTGAAATGAAGCATCGCAATCTATCACTAGTGTCACAGGAATCGTTCAAATCATGGACAGTAAGGAGAGTCAGTCTTCTTGTACTTAAGTCGGCCTTGTGCCTTTCCTAAGTAATTCCGATGCAATTTCTGTGTTTTGTCGTCAATAAGAAGGTCCAAGGGATGCAGTAAACATGAAGTGAAGCATCGGAATCTATAACTAGTGTCACAGGAATGGTTCAAAACATAGACAGAAGGATGAGTCAGTCTTCTTGTACGTAAGTCGGCATTGTGCCTTTTGTATTTAATTCCGATACAACTTCTGTGTTTCATCGTGAATAAGAAGGTCAGAGGGATACTGTAAACCTGAAGTGAAGCATTGGAATGTATAACTACTGTCACAGGAATGTTTCAAACATAGACAGTAGGAAGAGTCAGTCTTCTTGTACTTGTGTCGGCATTGTGCCATTTGTATTTAATTCCGATGCAATTTCTGAGTTTCATCGTCAATAAGAAGGTCAGAGGAATGCAGTAAACCTGAAGTGAAGCATCGCAATCTATAACTAGTGTCACAGAAATGGTTAAAACATTGACAGTAAGATGAGTCAGTCTTCTTGTACTTAAGTCGGCATTGTGCCTTTTATATTTAATTCCGATGCAATTTCTGTGTTTCATCGTCAAGAAGAAGGTCCAAGTGATACAGTAAACCTAAAGTGAAGCATTGGAATCTATAACTAGTGTCACAGGAATGGTTCAAAACATAGACAGTAAGAAGAGTCAGTCTTCTTGTACTTAAGTCGGCATTGTGCCTTTCCTATTTAATTCCGGTGCATTTTCTGTGTTTCGTCGTCAATGAGAAGGTCCAAGGGATACAGGAAACCTGAAGTGAAGCATCGTAATCTATAACTAGTGTCACAGGAATGGTTCAAAACATAGACAGAAGGATGAGTCAGTCTTCTTGTACGTAAGTCGGCATTGTGCCTTTTGTATTTAATTCCGATACAATTTCTGTGTTTCATCGTGAATAAGAAGGTCAGAGGGATACAGTAAACCTGAAGTGAAGCGTCTGAATCTATAACTAGTGTCACGGGAATGGTTCAAAACATAGAGATTAGGAAGAGTCACTCTTCTTATACTTGAGTCGGCACTGTGCCTTTTGTATTTAATTTCGATGCAATTTCTGTGTTTCGTCGTCAATAAGAAGGTCCAAGGGATACAGTAAACCTGAAATGAGGCATCGGAATCTATAAGTAGTGTCACAGGAATGGTTCAAAACAAAGACAGTAGGAAGAGCAAGTCTTCTTGTACTTAAGTAGGCAATGTGCCATTTGTATTTAATTCCGATGCAATTTCTGTGTTTCAACATCAATAAGAAGGTCAGAGAGATACAGTAAACCTGAAGTGAAGCATCGGAATCTAATACCGTTCTCACAGGAAAGGTTCATAGCATAGAGAGTAAGATGAGCCAGTCATCTTGTATCTGAGTCGGCATTGTGCCTTTTGTATTTAATTCCGATGCAATTTCTGTGTTTCATCGTCAATAAGAAGGTCAGAGGGCTACAGTAAACCTAAGTGAAGCTTCGGAATCTATAGCTAGTGTCACAGGAATGGTTCAAAACATAGTCAGTAAAAAAAGAGTCAGTCCTCTTGTACTTAAGTCGGCATTGCGCCTTTTGTATTTAAATCCGATGCAATTTCTATGTTTCATCGACAATAAGAAGGTCAGAGGGATACAATAAACCTGAAGTGAAGCATTGGAATCTATAACTAATATCACAGGAATGGTTCAAAACATAGAAAGTTGGAAGAGTCAGTCTTCTTGTACTTATGTCGGCATTGTGCCTTTTCTATTTAAATCCGATAAAGTTTTTGTGTTTCGTCGTCAATGAGAAGGTCCAAGGCATACAGAAACCTGAAGTGAAGCATCGGAATCTATAACTAGTATCACGGAAATGGTTCAAAACATAGAGATTAGGAAGAGTCAATCTTCTTATACTTAAGTCGGCACTGTGCCTTTTGTATTTAATTCCGATGCAACTTCTGTGTTTCATCGTCAATTAGAAGGGCAGAGGGATACAGTAAACCTGAAGTGAAGCATCGGAATGTATAACTAGTGTCACGGGATTGGTTCAAATCATAGACAGTAGGAAGAGTCAGATTTCTTGTACTTGAGTCGTTATTGTGCCTTTTGTATTTAATTCCGATGCAATTTCTGGGTTTCATCGTCAATAAGAAGGTCAGAGGGATACAGTAAACCTTAAGTGAAGCATCGGAATGTATAACTAGTGACACAGGAATGGTTCAAAACATAGACAATAGGAAGAGTCAGTCTTCTTGTACTTGTGTCGGAATTGTGCCTTTTGTTTTTATTTCCGATGCCATTTCTGTGTTTCATCGTCAATAAGAAGGTCAGAGGGATACAGTAAACCCGAAGTAAAGCATGGGAATCTATAACTAGTGTCACAAGGATGGTTCAAAGCATAGTCAGTAGGAAGAGTCAGTCTTGTTGTACTTAAGTCGGCATTGTGCGCTTTGTATTTAATTCCGAAGCTATTTCTGTGTTTCATCGTCAATGAGAAGGTCATAGGGAAACAGTGAGACTGATGTGAAGCATCAGAATCTATAACTAGTGTCACAGGAATGGTTCAAATCATAGACAGTAAGAAGAGTCAGTCTACCTGTACTTAAGTCGGCATTGTGCTTTTTGTATTTAATCCCGATGCAATTTCTGTGTTTCATCGTCAATAAGAAGGTCCAAGGGATACAGTACACCTGAAGTGAAGCATCGGAATCTATAACTAGTGTCACAAGAATGGTTCAAATCAAAGACAGTAAGAAGAGTCAGTCTTCTTGTACTTAAGTCGGCATAGTGCCTTTTCTATTTAATTCCGATGCAATTTCTGTGTTTCATCATCAAGAAGAAGGCCAGAGCGATACTGTAAACCTGAAGTGAAGCATTGGAATGTATAACTACTGTCACAGGAATGTTTCAAACATAGACAGTAGGAAGAGTCAGTCTTCTTGTACTTGTGTCGGCATTGTGCCATTTGTATTTAATTCCGATGCAATTTCTGAGTTTCATCGTCAATAAGAAGGTCAGAGGAATGCAGTAAACCTGAAGTGAAGCATCGGAATCTATAACTAGTGCCACAGGAATGGTTCAAAACACAGACAGTAGGAAGAGTCAGTATTCTTGCACTTAAGTCGGCATTGTGCCTTTTGTATTTAATTCCGATGCAATTTCTCTGTTTCATCGTCATTAAGAAAGTCAGAGGGATACAGTAAACCTGAAGTGAAGCATCGGAATCTAAAACTGGTCTCACAGGAAAAGTTCAAAGCATAGACAGTAAGAAGGGCCAGTCATCTATTATTTGAGTCGGCATTGTGCCTTTTGTATTTAATTCCGATGCATTTTCTGTGTTTTAACGTCAATAAGAAGGTCAGAGGGATACAATAAACCTGAAGTGAAGCGTCGGAATCTATAACTAGTGTCACAGGGATGGTTCAAAACGTAGACAGTAGGAAGAGTCAGTCTTCTTGCACTTTAGTCGGCATTGTGCGTTTTGTATTTAATTCCGATGCAATTTCTGTGTTTCATCGCCAATCAGAAGGTCAGAGGGATACAGTAAACCTGAATTGAAGCATCGGAATGTATAACTAGTGTTACAGGAATGATTCAAAACATAGACAGTAGGAAGAGTCAGTGTTCTTGTACTTGAGTCGGCATTGTGCCTTTTCTATTTAATTCCGATGCAAATTCTGTGTTTCGTCGACAATAAGAAGGTCCAAGGGTAACAGTAAACCTGAAGTGAAGATTCGGAATCTATAACTAGTGTCACAGGAATGGTTCAAAACATAGACAGTGGGAAGAGTCAGTCTCCTTGTACATAAGTCGGCATTGTGCCTTTTCTATTTACTTACGATGCAATTTCTGTGTTTCATCGTCAACAAGAAGGTCAGAGGGATACAGTACACCTGAGGTGAAGCATCGGAATCTATAACTAGTGTCACAGGAATGGTTCAAAACATAGACAGTAAGAAGAGTCAGTCTTCTTGTACTTAAGTCGGCATTGTGCCTTTCCTATTTAATTCCGGTGCATTTTCTGTGTTTCGTCGTCAATGAGAAGGTCCAAGGGATACAGGAAACCTGAAGTGAAGCATCGTAATCTATAACTAGTGTCACAGGAATGGTACAAAACATAGACAGAAGGATGAGTCAGTCTTCTTGTACGTAAGTCGGCATTGTGCCTTTTGTATTTAATTCCGATACAATTTCTGTGTTTCATCGTGAATAAGAAGGTCAGAGGGATACAGTAAACCTGAAGTGAAGCATCTGAATCTATAACTAGTGTCACGGGAATGGTTCAAAACATAGAGATTAGGAAGAGTCAGTCTTCTTATACTTGAGTCGGCACTGTGCCTTTTGTATTTAATTTCGATGAAATTTCTGTGTTTCGTCGTCAATAAGAAGGTCCAAGGGATACAGTAAACCTGAAATGAGGCATCGGAATTTATAACTAATATCACAGGAATGGTTCAAAACAAAGACAGTAGGAAGAGCAAGTCTTCTTGTACTTAAGTAGGCAATGTGCCATTTGTATTTAATTCCGATGCAATTTCTGTGTTTCAACATCAATAAGAAGGTAAGAGAGATACAGTAAACCTGAAGTGAAGCATCGGAATCTAATAGCGGTCTCACAGGAAAGGTTCATAGCATAGAGAGTAAGATGAGCCAGTCATCTTGTATCTGAGTCGGCATTGTGCCTTTTGTATTTAATTCCGATGCAATTTCTGTGTTTCATCGTCAATAAGAAGGTCAGAGGGCTACAGTAAACCTAAGTGAAGCTTCGGAATCTATAGCTAGTGTCACAGGAATGGTTCAAAACATAGTCAGTAAAAAAAGAGTCAGTCCTCTTGTACTTAAGTCGGCATTGCGCCTTTTGTATTTAAATCCGATGCAATTTCTGTGTTTCATCGACAATAAGAAGGTCAGAGGGATACAATAAACCTGAAGTGAAGCATTGGAATCTATAACTAATATCACAGGAATGGTTCAAAACATAGAAAGTTGGAAGAGTCAGTCTTCTTGTACTTATGTCGGCATTGTGCCTTTTCTATTTAAATCCGATGAAGTTTTTGTGTTTCGTCGTCAATGAGAAGGTCCAAGGGATACAGAAACCTTAAATGAAGCATCGGAATCTATAACTAGTGTAACAGGAATGGTTCAAAACATAGACAGAAGGATGAGTCAGTCTTCTTGTACGTAAGTCGGCATTGTGCCTTTTGTATTTAATTCCGATGCAATTTCTGTGTTTCATCGTCAATAAGAAGGTCAGAGGGATACAGTAAACCTGAAGTGAAGCATCGGAATCTATAACTAGTATCACGGAAATGGTTCAAAACATAGAGATTAGGAAGAGTCAATCTTCTTATACTTAAGTCGGCACTGTGCCTTTTGTATTTAATTCCGATGCAACTTCTGTGTTTCATCGTCAATTAGAAGGGCAGAGGGATACAGTAAACCTGAAGTGAAGCATCGGAATGTATAACTAGCGTCACGGGATTGGTTCAAATCATAGACAGTAGGAAGAGTCAGATTTCTTGTACTTGAGTCGTTATTGTGCCTTTTGTATTTAATTCCGATGCAATTTCTGGGTTTCATCGTCAATAAGAAGGTCAGAGGGATACAGTAAACCTTAAGTGAAGCATCGGAATGTATAACTAGTGACACAGGAATGGTTCAAAACATAGACAATAGGAAGAGTCAGTCTTCTTGTACTTGTGTCGGCATTGTGCCTTTTGTTTTTATTTCCGATGCCATTTCTGTGTTTCATCGTCAATAAGAAGGTCAGAGGGATACAGTAAACCTGAAGTAAAGCATGGGAATCTATAACTAGTGTCACAAGGATAGTTCAAAGCATAGTCAGTAGGAAGAGTCAGTCTTGTTGTACTTAAGTCGGCATTGTGCGCTTTGTATTTAATTCCGATGCTATTTCTGTGTTTCATCGTCAATGAGAAGGTCATAGGGAAACAGTGAGACTGATGTGAAGCATCAGAATCTATAACTAGTGTCACAGGAATGGTTCAAATCATAGACAGTAAGAAGAGTCAGTCTACCTGTACTTAAGTCGGCATAGTGCTTTTTGTATTTAATCCCGATGCAATTTCTGTGTTTCATCGTCAATAAGAAGGTCCAAGGGATAC
Source organism: Schistocerca americana (assembly GCF_021461395.2). Taxonomy (NCBI): domain Eukaryota; kingdom Metazoa; phylum Arthropoda; class Insecta; order Orthoptera; family Acrididae; genus Schistocerca; species Schistocerca americana. Next base: position 10,097,866 of record NC_060121.1, on the reverse strand, counting down.
AGTACACCTGAAGTGAAGCATCGGAATCTATAACTAGTGTCACAAGAATGGTTCAAATCAAAGACAGTAAGAAGAGTCAGTCTTCTTGTACTTAAGTCGGCATAGTGCCTTTTCTATTTAATTCCGATGCAATTTCTGTGTTTCATCATCAAGAAGAAGGCCAGAGCGATACTGTAAACCTGAAGTGAAGCATTGGAATGTATAACTACTGTCACAGGAATGTTTCAAACATAGACAGTAGGAAGAGTCAGTCTTCTTGTACTTGTGTCGGCATTGTGCCATTTGTATTTAATTCCGATGCAATTTCTGAGTTTCATCGTCAATAAGAAGGTCAGAGGAATGCAGTAAACCTGAAGTGAAGCATCGGAATCTATAACTAGTGCCACAGGAATGGTTCAAAACACAGACAGTAGGAAGAGTCAGTATTCTTGCACTTAAGTCGGCATTGTGCCTTTTGTATTTAATTCCGATGCAATTTCTCTGTTTCATCGTCATTAAGAAAGTCAGAGGGATACAGTAAACCTGAAGTGAAGCATCGGAATCTAAAACTGGTCTCACAGGAAAAGTTCAAAGCATAGACAGTAAGAAGGGCCAGTCATCTATTATTTGAGTCGGGATTGTGCCTTTTGTATTTAATTCCGATGCAATTTCTGTGTTTTAACGTCAATAAGAAGGTCAGAGGGATACAATAAACCTGAAGTGAAGCGTCGGAATCTATAACTAGTGTCACAGGGATGGTTCAAAACGTAGACAGTAGGAAGAGTCAGTCTTCTTGCACTTTAGTCGGCATTGTGCGTTTTGTATTTAATTCCGATGCAATTTGTGTGTTTCATCGCCAATAAGAAGGTCAGAGGGATACAGTAAACCTGAATTGAAGCATCCGAATGTATAACTAGTGTTACAGGAATGATTCAAAACATAGACAGTAGGAAGAGTCAGTGTTCTTGTACTTGAGTCGGCATTGTGCCTTTTCTATTTAATTCCGATGCAAATTCTGTGTTTCGTCGACAATAAGAAGGTCCAAGGGTAACAGTAAACCTGAAGTGAAGATTCGGAATCTATAACTAGTGTCACAGGAATGGTTCAAAACATAGACAGTGGGAAGAGTCAGTCTCCTTGTACATAAGTCGGCATTGTGCCTTTTCTATTTAATTACGATGCAATTTCTGTGTTTCATCGTCAATAAGAAGGTCAGAGGGATACAGTACACCTGAGGTGAAGCATCGGAATCTATAACTAGTGTCACAGGAATGGTTCAAAACATAGACAGTAAGAAGAGTCAGTCTTCTTGTACTTAAGTCGGCATTGTGCCTTTCCTATTTAATTCCGGTGCATTTTCTGTGTTTCGTCGGCAATGAGAAGGTCAAAGGGATACAGGAAACCTGAAGTGAAGCATCGTAATCTATAACTAGTGTCACAGGAATGGTTCAAAACATAGACAGAAGGATGAGTCAGTCTTCTTGTACGTAAGTCGGCATTGTGCCTTTTGTATTTAATTCCGATACAATTTCTGTGTTTCATCGTGAATAAGAAGGTCAGAGGGATACAGCAAACCTGAAGTGAAGCATCTGAATCTATAACTAGTGTCACGGGAATGGTTCAAAACATAGAGATTAGGAAGAGTCAGTCTTCTTATACTTGAGTCGGCACTGTGCCTTTTGTATTTAATTTCGATGCAATTTCTGTGTTTCGTCGTCAATAAGAAGGTCCAAGGGATACAGTAAACCTGAAATGAGGCATCGGAATCTATAAGTAGTGTCACAGGAATGGTTCAAAACAAAGACAGTAGGAAGAGCAAGTCTTCTTGTACTTAAGTAGGCAATGTGCCATTTGTATTTAATTCCGATGCAATTTCTGTGTTTCAACATCAATAAGAAGGTCAGAGAGATACAGTAAACCTGAAGTGAAGCATCGGAATCTAATACCGGTCTCACAGGAAAGGTTCATAGCATAGAGAGTAAGATGAGCCAGTCATCTTGTATCTTAGTCGGCATTGTGCATTTTGTATTTAATTCCGATGCAATTTCTGTGTTTCATCGTCAATAAGAAGGTCAGAGGGCTACAGTAAACCTAAGTGAAGCTTCGGAATCTATAGCTAGTGTCACAGGAATGGTTCAAAACATAGTCAGTAAAAAAAGAGTCAGTCGTCTTGTACTTAAGTCGGCATTGCGCCTTTTGTATTTAAATCCGATGCAATTTCTGTGTTTCATCGACAATAAGAAGGTCAGAGGGATACAATAAACCTGAAGTGAAGCATTGGAATCTATAACTAATATCACAGGAATGGTTCAAAACATAGAAAGTTGGAAGAGTCAGTCTTCTTGTACTTATGTCGGCATTGTGCCTTTTCTATTTAAATCCGATGAAGTTTTTGTGTTTCGTCGTCAATGAGAAGGTCCAAGGGATACAGAAACCTGAAATGAAGCATCGGAATCTATAACTAGTGTAACAGGAATGGTTCAAAACATAGACAGAAGGATGAGTCAGTCTTCTTGTACGTAAGTCGGCATTGTGCCTTTTGTATTTAATTCCGATGCAATTTCTGTGTTTCATCGTCAATAAGAAGGTCAGAGGGATACAGTAATCCTGAAGTGAAGCATCGGAATCTATAACTAGTATCACGGAAATGGTTCAAAACATAGAGATTAGGAAGAGTCATTCTTCTTATACTTAAGTCGGCACTGTGCCTTTTGTATTTAATTCCGATGCAACTTCTGTGTTTCATCGTCAATTAGAAGGGCAGAGGGATACAGTAAACCTGAAGTGAAGCATCGGAATGTATAACTAGTGTCACGGGATTGGTTCAAATCATAGACAGTAGGAAGAGTCAGATTTCTTGTACTTGAGTCGTTATTGTGCCTTTTGTATTTAATTCCGATGCAATTTCTGGGTTTCATCGTCAATAAGAAGGTCAGAGGGATACAGTAAACCTTAAGTGAAGCATCGGAATGTATAACTAGTGACACAGGAATGGTTCAAAACATAGACAATAGGAAGAGTCAGTCTTCTTGTACTTGTGTCGGCATTGTGCCTTTTGTTTTTATTTCCGATGCCATTTCTGTGTTTCATCGTCAATAAGAAGGTCAGAGGGATACAGTAAACCCGAAGTAAAGCATGGGAATCTATAACTAGTGTCACAAGGATGGTTCAAAGCATAGTCAGTAGGAAGAGTCAGTCTTGTTGTACTTAAGTCGGCATTGTGCGCTTTGTATTTAATTCCGATGCTATTTCTGTGTTTCATCGTCAATGAGAAGGTCATAGGGAAACAGTGAGACTGATGTGAAGCATCAGAATCTATAACTAGTGTCACAGGAATGGTTCAAATCATAGACAGTAAGAAGAGTCAGTCTACCTGTACTTAAGTCGGCATTGTGCTTTTTGTATTTAATCCCGATGCAATTTCTGTGTTTCATCGTCAATAAGAAGGTCCAAGGGATACAGTACACCTGAAGTGAAGCATCGGAATCTATAACTAGTGTCACAAGAATGGTTCAAATCAAAGACAGTAAGAAGAGTCAGTCTTCTTGTACTTAAGTCGGCATAGTGCCTTTTCTATTTAATTCCGATGCAATTTCTGTGTTTCATCATCAAGAAGAAGGCCAGAGCGATACTGTAAACCTGAAGTGAAGCATTGGAATGTATAACTACTGTCACAGGAATGTTTCAAACATAGACAGTAGGAAGAGTCAGTCTTCTTGTACTTGTGTCGGCATTGTGCCATTTGTATTTAATTCCGATGCAATTTCTGAGTTTCATCGTCAATAAGAAGGTCAGAGGAATGCAGTAAACCTGAAGTGAAGCATCGGAATCTATAACTAGTGCCACAGGAATGGTTCAAAACACAGACAGTAGGAAGAGTCAGTATTCTTGCACTTAAGTCGGCATTGTGCCTTTTGTATTTAATTCCGATGCAATTTCTCTGTTTCATCGTCATTAAGAAAGTCAGAGGGATACAGTAAACCTGAAGTGAAGCATCGGAATCTAAAACTGGTCTCACAGGAAAAGTTCAAAGCATAGACAGTAAGAAGGGCCAGTCATCTATTATTTGAGTCGGCATTGTGCCTTTTGTATTTAATTCCGATGCAATTTCTGTGTTTTTACGTCAATAAGAAGGTCAGAGGGATACAATAAACCTGAAGTGAAGCGTCGGAATCTATAACTAGTGTCACAGGGATGGTTCAAAACGTAGACAGTAGGAAGAGTCAGTCTTCTTGCACTTTAGTCGGCATTGTGCGTTTTGTATTTAATTCCGATGCAATTTGTGTGTTTCATCGCCAATAAGAAGGTCAGAGGGATACAGTAAACCTGAATTGAAGCATCGGAATGTATAACTAGTGTTACAGGAATGATTCAAAACATAGACAGTAGGAAGAGTCAGTGTTCTTGTACTTGAGTCGGCATTGTGCCTTTTCGATTTAATTCCGATGCAAATTCTGTGTTTCGTCGACAATAAGAAGGTCCAAGGGTAACAGTAAACCTGAAGTGAAGATTCGGAATCTATAACTAGTGTCACAGGAATGGTTCAAAACATAGACAGTGGGAAGAGTCAGTCTCCCTGTACATAAGTCGGCATTGTGCCTTTTCTATTTAATTACGATGAAATTTCTGTGTTTCATCGTCAATAAGAAGGTCAGAGGGATACAGTACACCTGAGGTAAAGCATCGGAATCTATAACTAGTGTCACAGGAATGGTTCAAAACATAGACAGTAAGAAGAGTCAGTCTTCTTGTACTTAAGTCGGCATTGTGCATTTTCGATTTAATTCCGATGCAATTTCTGTGTGTCATCGTCAATAATAAAGTCCAAGGGATATAGTAAACCTGAAGTGAAGAATCGGAATCTATAACTAGTGTCACAGGAATGGTTCAAAACATAGACAGTAGGAAGAGTCAGTCTTCTTGTACTTAAGTCGGCAATGTGCATTTTGTATTTAATTCCGATGCAACTTCTGTGTTTCATCGTCAATAAGAAGGTCAGAGGGATACAGTAAACCTTAAGTGAAGCATCGGAATGTATAACTAGTGACACAGGAATGGTTCAAAACATAGACAGTAGGAAGAGTCAGTCTTCTTGTACTTGTGTCGGCATTGTGCCATTTGTATTTAATTCCGATGCAATTTCTGAGTTTCATGGTCAATAAGAAGTTCCAAGTGATACAGTAAACCCAAAGTGTAGCATCGGAATCTATAACTAGAGTCTGAGGAATAGTTCAAAACATAGTGAGTAAGAAGAGTCAGTCTGCTTGTACTTAAGTCAGCATTGTGCCTTTTCTATTTAATTCCGATGCAATTTCTGTGTTTTAACGTCAATAAGAAGGTCAGAGGGATACAATAAACCTGAAGGGAAGCGTCGGAAACTATAACTAGTGTCACAGGGATGGTTCGAAACGTAGACAGTGGGAAGAGTCAGCCTTCTTGTACTTAAGTCGGCATTGTGCGTTTTGTATTTAATTCCGATGCAATTTCTGTGTTTCATCGTCAATAAGAAGGTCAGAGGGATACAGTGCACCTGAAGTGAAGCATCGGAATCTGTAACTAGTGTCACAGGAATGGTTCAGAACATAGACAGTAAGAAGAGTCAGTCTTCTTGTACTTAAGTCGGCATTGTGCATTTTCTATTTAATTCCGAGCAATTTCTGTGTGTCATCGTCAATAATAAAGTCCAAGGGATATAGTAAACCTGAAGTGAAGAATCGGAATCTATAACTAGTGTCACAGGAATGGTTCAAAACATAGACAGTAAGAAGATTAGTCTACTTGTACTTAAGTCGGCATTGTGACTTTTGTATTTAATTCCGATGCAACTTCTGTGTTTCATCGTCAATAAGAAGGTCCAAGGGATACAGTACACCTGAGATGAAGCATCGAAATCTATAACTAGTGTCACAGGAATCGTTCAAATCATAGACAGTTGGGAGAGTCAGTCTTCTTGTACTTAAGTCGCCATTGTGCCTTTTCTATTTAATTCCGATGCAATTTCTGTGTTTGATCAACAAGAAGAAGGTCAGAGGGATACAGTAAACCTGAAGTGAGCATCGGAATGTATAACTAGTGTCGCAGGAATTGTTCAAAACACTGCCAGTAGGAAGAGTCAGTCTTCTTGTACTTGAGTCGGCATTGTGCCTTTTGTATTTAATTCCGATGCAATTTCTGTGTTTCATCGTCAATAAGAAGGTCAGAGGGATACAGTAAACCTGAAGTGAAGCACAGGAATCTATAACTAGTGTCACAGGAATGGTTAAAAACATTGACAGTAAGATGAGTCAGTCTTCTTGTACTTAAGTCGGCATTGTGCCTTTTGTATACAATTCCGATGCAATTTCTGTGTTTCATCGTCAAGAAGAAGGTCCAAGTGATACAGGAAACCTAAAGTGATGCATCGGAATCTATAACTAGTGTCACAGGAATGGTTCAAAACATAGACAGTAAGAAGAGTCAGTCTTCTTGTACTTAAGTCGGCATTGTGCCTTTCCTATTTAATTCCGATGCAATTTCTGTGTGTCATCGTCAATAATAAAGTCCAAGGGATATAGTAAACCTGACGTGAAGAATCGGAATCTATAACTAGTGTCACAGGAATGGTTCAAAACATAGACAGTAGGAAGAGTCAGTCTTCTTGTACTTAAGTCGGCATTGTGCCTTTCCTAAGTAATTCCGATGCAATTTCTGTGTTTCGTCGTCAATAAGAAGGTCCAAGGGATGCAGTAAACCTGAGGTGAAGAATCGGAATCTATAACTAGTGGCTCAGGAATGGTTCAAAACATAGACAGTAGGAAGAGTCAGTCTTCTTGTACTTAAGTCGGCATTGTGCCTTTCCTAAGTAATTCCGATGCAATTTCTGTGTTTCGTCGTCAATAAGAAGGTCCAAGGGATGCAGTAAACCTGAAGTGAAGCATCGTATTATATAACTAGTGTCACAGGAATGGTTCAAATCATTGACAGTAGGAAGGGTCAGTTTTCTTGTACTTAAGTCGGCATTGTGCCTTTTGTATTTGTTTCTCATGGAATTTCTGTGTTTCATCGTCAATAAGAATGTCCAAGGGATACAGTAAACCTGAAGTGGAGCATAGGAATCTATAACAAGTGTCACAGGAATGGTTCAAAAAATAGACAGTAGGAAGAGTCAGTCTTCTTGTACTTAAGTCAGCATTGTACCTTTTGTATTTAATTCCGATGCAATTTCTGTGTTTCATCCTCAATCAGAAGGTCCAAGGGATACAGTAAACCTGATGTGAGGCATCGGAATCTATAACTTGCGTCACAGGAATGCTTCAAAACATAGACAGTAGGAAGAGTCAGTCTTCTTGTACTTAAGTCGGCATTGTGCCTTTTGTATTTAATTCCGATGCAATTTCTGTGTTTCATCAACAATAAGAAGGTCCAAGTGATACAGTAAACCTAAAGTGAAGCATCGGAATCTATAACTAGTGTCACAGGAATGGTTCAAGTCATAGACAGTAAGAAGTGTCAGTCTTCTTGTACTTAAGTCGGCATTGTGCCTTTCCTAAGTAATTCCGATGCAATTTCTGTGTTTCGTCGTCAATAAGAAGGTCCAAGGGATGCAGTAAACCTGAGGTGAAGAATCGGAATCTATAACTAGTGGCTCAGGAATGGTTCAAAACATAGACAGTAAGAAGAGTCAGTCTTCTTGTACTTAAGTCGGCATTGTGCATTTTCTATTTAATTCCGATGCAATTTCTGTGTGTCATCGTCAATAATAAAGTCCAAGGGATATAGTAAACCTGACGTGAAGAATCGGAATCTATAACTAGTGTCACAGGAATGGTTCAAAACATAGACAGTAAGAAGAGTCAGTCTTCTTGTACTTAAGTCGGCATTATGCCTTTCCTATTTAATTCCGGTGCATTTTCTGTGTATCGTCGTCAATAAGAAGGTCCAAGGGATGCAGTAAACCTGAAGTGAAGCATCGGAATGTATAACTAGTGTCACAGGAATGGTTCAAATCATTGACAGTAAGAAGGGTCAGTCTACTTGTACTTAAGTCGGCTTTGTTCCTTTTGTATTTAATCCCGATGCAATTTCTGTGTTTCATCGTAAATAAGAAGGTCCAAGGGATGCAGTAAACCTGAAGTGAATCATCGGAATCTATAACTAGTGTCACAGGAATGGTTCAAAACATAGTCAGTAAGAAGAGTCAGTCTTCTTGTACTTATGTCGACATTGTGGCTTTTCTATTTAATTCCGATGCAATTTCTGTGTTTCATCGTCAATAACAAGGTCAAAGGGATACAGTAAACCTGGAGTGAACCATCGGAATCTATAACTAGTGTCAATGGAATGGTTTAAATCATAGACAGTAAGAAGAGTCAGTCCTCTTGTACTTAAGTCAGCATTGTGCCTTTTGTATTTAATTCTGATGTAATTTCTGTGTTTCATCGTCAATGAGAAGGTCCAAGGGATACAGTAACCCCGAAGTGAAGCATCGGAATCTATAACAAGTGTCACAGGAATGGTTCAAAAAATAGACAGTAGGAAGAGTCAGTCTTCGTGTACTTAAGTCAGCATTGTGCCTTTTGTATTTAATTCCGATGCAATTTCTGTGTTTCATAGTCAATAAGAAGGTCCAAGGGATACAGTAAACCTGAAGTGAGGCATCGGAATCTATAACTAGCGTCACAGGAATGCTTCAAAACATAGACAGTAGGAAGAGTCAGTCTTCTTGTACTTAAGTCGGCATGGTGCCTTTTGTATTTAATTCCGATGCAATTTCTGTGTTTCATCGTCAATAAGAAGGTCCAAGGGATACAGTAAACATATAGCGAATCATCGGAATCTAAAACTAGTCTCACAGGAAAAGTTCAAAGCATAGTCAATAAGAAGAGTCAGTCTACTTGTACTTAAGTCGGCATTGTGCCTTCTCTATTTAATTCCGATGCAATATCTAAGTTTCATCGTCAATAAGAAGGTCAGAGGGATACAGTAAACCTGAAGTGAAGCATCGGATTCTATAACTAGTGTCACACGAATGGTTAACAACATTGACAGTAAGAAGAGTCAGTCTTCTTGTACTTAAGTCGGCGTTGTGCCTTTTGTATTTAATTCCGATGCAATTTCTGTGTTTCATCGTCAATAAGAAGGTCCAAGTTATACAGTAAACCTAAAGTGAAGCATCGGAATCTATAACTAGTGTCACAGGAATAGTTCAAAAAATAGACAGTAAGAAGAGTCAGTCTTCTTGTACTTAAGTCGGCATTGTGCCTTTCCTAAGTAATTCCGATGCAATTTCTGTGTTTCGTCGTCAATAAGAAGGCCCGAGGGATGCAGTAAACCTGAAATGAAGCATCGGAATCTATAACTAGTGTCACAGGAATGGTTCAAAACATAGACAGTAAGAAGAGTCAGTCCTCTTGTACTTAAGTCGGCATTGTGCTATTTGTATTTAATTCCGATGCAATTTCTGAGTTTCATGGTCAATAAGAAGTTCCAAGTGATACAGTAAACCCAAAGTGTAGCATCGGAATCTATAACTAGAGTCTGAGGAATAGTTCAAAACATAGTGAGTAAGAAGAGTCAGTCTGCTTGTACTTAAGTCAGCATTGTGCCTTTTCTATTTAATTCCGATGCAATTTCTGTGTTTTAACGTCAATAAGAAGGTCAGAGGGATACAATAAACCTGAAGGGAAGCGTCGCAAACTATAACTAGTGTCACAGGGATGGTTCGAAACGTAGACAGTGGGAAGAGTCAGCCTTCTTGTACTTAAGTCGGCATTGTGCGTTTTGTATTTAATTCCGATGCAATTTCTGTGTTTCATCGTCAATAAGAAGGTCAGAGGGATACAGTACACCTGAAGTGAAGCATCGGAATCTGTAACTAGTGTCACAGGAATGGTTCAGAACATAGACAGTAAGAAGAGTCAGTCTTCTTGTACTTAAGTCGGCATTGTGCATTTTCTATTTATTTCCGAGCAATTTCTGTGTGTCATCGTCAATAATAAAGTCCAAGGGATATAGTAAACCTGAAGTGAAGAATCGGAATCTATAACTAGTGTCACAGGAATGGTTCAAAACATAGACAGTAAGAAGATTAGTCTACTTGTACTTAAGTCGGCATTGTGACTGTTGTATTTAATTCCGATGCAACTTCTGTGTTTCATCGTCAATAAGAAGGTCCAAGGGATACAGTACACCTGAGATGAAGCATCGAAATCTATAACTAGTGTCACAGGAATCGTCCAAATCATAGACAGTTGGGAGAGTCAGTCTTCTTGTACTTAAGTCGCCATTGTGCCTTTTCTATTTAATTCCGATGCAATTTCTGTGTTTGATCAACAAGAAGAAGGTCAGAGGGATACAGTAAACCTGAAGTGAAGCATCGGAATGTATAACTAGTGTCGCAGGAATTGTTCAAAACACTGCCAGTAGGAAGAGTCAGTCTTCTTGTACTTGAGTCGGCATTGTGCCTTTTGTATTTAATTCCGATGCAATTTCTGTGTTTCATCGTCAATAAGAAGGTCAGAGGGATACTGTAAACATGAAGTGAAGCATCGGAATCTAAAAGCGGTCTCACAGGAAAGGATCAAAAAATAGAGTGTAAGAAGAGCCAGTCATCTTGTATTCGAGTCGGCATTGTGCCTTTTGTATTTAATTCCGATGCAATTTCTAAGTTTCATCGTCAATAAGAAGGTCAGAGGGATACAGTAAACCTGAAGTGAAGCACAGGAATCTATAACTAGTGTCACAGGAATGGTTAAAAACATTGACAGTAAGATGAGTCAGTCTTCTTGTACTTAAGTCGGCATTGTGCCTTTCCTATTTAATTCCGGTGCATTTTCTGTGTTTCGTCGTCAATAAGAAGGTCCAAGGGATGCAGTAAACCTGAAGTGAAGCATCGTATTCTATAACTAGTGTCACAGGAATGGTTCAAATCATTGACAGTAAGAAGAGTCAGTTTTCTTGTACTTAAGTCGGCATTGTGCCTTTTGTATTTAATTCTGATGGAATTTCTGTGTTTCATCGTCAATAAGAATGTCCAAGGGATACAGTAAACCTGAAGTGGAGCATAGGAATCTATAACAAGTGTCACAGGAATGGTTCAAAAAATAGACAGTAGGAAGAGTCAGTCTTCTTGTACTTAAGTCAGTATTGTACCTTTTGTATTTAAAATCCGATGCAATTTCTGTCTTTCATCCTCAATCAGAAGGTCCAAGGGATACAGTAAACCTGATGTGAGGCATCGGAATCTATAACTTGCGTCACAGGAATGCTTCAAAACATAGACAGTAGGAAGAGTCAGTCTTCTTGTACTTAAGTCGGCATTGTGCCTTTTGTATTTAATTCCGATGCAATTTCTGTGTTTCATCAACAATAAGAAGGTCCAAGTGATACAGTAAACCTAAAGTGAAGCATCGGAATCTATAACTAGTGTCACAGGAATGGTTCAAGTCATAGACAGTAAGAAGTGTCAGTCTTCTTGTACTTAAGTCGGCATTGTGCCTTTCCTAAGTAATTCCGATGCAATTTCTGTGTTTCGTCGTCAATAAGAAGGTCCAAGGGATGCAGTAAACCTGAGGTGAAGAATCGGAATCTATAACTAGTGGCTCAGGAATGGTTCAAAACATAGACAGTAAGAAGAGTCAGTCTTCTTGTACTTAAGTCGGCATTGTGCATTTTCTATTTAATTCCGATGCAATTTCTGTGTGTCATCGTCAATAATAAAGTCCAAGGGATATAGTAAACCTGACGTGAAGAATCGGAATCTATAACTAGTGTCACAGGAATGGTTCAAAACATAGACAGTAAGAAGAGTCAGTCTTCTTGTACTTAAGTCGGCATTATGCCTTTCCTATTTAATTCCGGTGCATTTTCTGTGTATCGTCGTCAATAAGAAGGTCCAAGGGATGCAGTAAACCTGAAGTGAAGCATCGGAATGTATAACTAGTGTCACAGGAATGGTTCAAATCATTGACAGTAAGAAGGGTCAGTCTACTTGTACTTAAGTCGGCTTTGTTCCTTTTGTATTTAATCCCGATGCAATTTCTGTGTTTCATCGTAAATAAGAAGGTCCAAGGGATGCAGTAAACCTGAAGTGAATCATCGGAATCTATAACTAGTGTCACAGGAATGGTTCAAAACATAGTCAGTAAGAAGAGTCAGTCTTCTTGTACTTATGTCGACATTGTGGCTTTTCTATTTAATTCCGATGCAATTTCTGTGTTTCATCGTCAATAACAAGGTCAAAGGGATACAGTAAACCTGGAGTGAACCATCGGAATCTATAACTAGTGTCAATGGAATGGTTTAAATCATAGACAGTAAGAAGAGTCAGTCCTCTTGTACTTAAGTCAGCATTGTGCCTTTTGTATTTAATTCTGATGTAATTTCTGTGTTTCATCGTCAATGAGAAGGTCCAAGGGATACAGTAACCCCGAAGTGAAGCATCGGAATCTATAACAAGTGTCACAGGAATGGTTCAAAAAATAGACAGTAGGAAGAGTCAGTCTTCGTGTACTTAAGTCAGCATTGTGCCTTTTGTATTTAATTCCGATGCAATTTCTGTGTTTCATAGTCAATAAGAAGGTCCAAGGGATACAGTAAACCTGAAGTGAGGCATCGGAATCTATAACTAGCGTCACAGGAATGCTTCAAAACATAGACAGTAGGAAGAGTCAGTCTTCTTGTACTTAAGTCGGCATGGTGCCTTTTGTATTTAATTCCGATGCAATTTCTGTGTTTCATCGTCAATAAGAAGGTCCAAGGGATACAGTAAACATATAGCGAATCATCGGAATCTAAAACTAGTCTCACAGGAAAAGTTCAAAGCATAGACAATAAGAAGAGTCAGTCTACTTGTACTTAAGTCGGCATTGTGCCTTCTCTATTTAATTCCGATGCAATATCTAAGTTTCATCGTCAATAAGAAGGTCAGAGGGATACAGTAAACCTGAAGTGAAGCATCGGATTCTATAACTAGTGTCACACGAATGGTTAACAACATTGACAGTAAGAAGAGTCAGTCTTCTTGTACTTAAGTCGGCGTTGTGCCTTTTGTATTTAATTCCGATGCAATTTCTGTGTTTCATCGTCAATAAGAAGGTCCAAGTTATACAGTAAACCTAAAGTGAAGCATCGGAATCTATAACTAGTGTCACAGGAATAGTTCAAAAAATAGACAGTAAGAAGAGTCAGTCTTCTTGTACTTAAGTCGGCATTGTGCCTTTCCTAAGTAATTCCGATGCAATTTCTGTGTTTCGTCGTCAATAAGAAGGCCCGAGGGATGCAGCAAACCTGAAATGAAGCATCGGAATCTATAACTAGTGTCACAGGAATGGTTCAAAACATAGACAGTAAGAAGAGTCAGTCCTCTTGTACTTAAGTCGGCATTGTGCCATTTGTATTTAATTCCGATGCAATTTCTGAGTTTCATGGTCAATAAGAAGTTCCAAGTGATACAGTAAACCCAAAGTGTAGCATCGGAATCTATAACTAGAGTCTGAGGAATAGTTCAAAACATAGTGAGTAAGAATAGTCAGTCTGCTTGTACTTAAGTCAGCATTGTGCCTTTTCTATTTAATTCCGATGCAATTTCTGTGTTTTAACGTCAATAAGAAGGTCAGAGGGATACAATAAACCTGAAGGGAAGCGTCGCAAACTATAACTAGTGTCACAGGGATGGTTCGAAACGTAGACAGTGGGAAGAGTCAGCCTTCTTGTACTTAAGTCGGCATTGTGCGTTTTGTATTTAATTCCGATGCAATTTCTGTGTTTCATCGTCAATAAGAAGGTCAGAGGGATACAGTACACCTGAAGTGAAGCATCGGAATCTGTAACTAGTGTCACAGGAATGGTTCAGAACATAGACAGTAAGAAGAGTCAGTCTTCTTGTACTTAAGTCGGCATTGTGCATTTTCTATTTAATTCCGAGCAATTTCTGTGTGTCATCGTCAATAATAAAGTCCAAGGGATATAGTAAACCTGAAGTGAAGAATCGGAATCTATAACTAGTGTCACAGGAATGGTTCAAAACATAGACAGTAAGAAGATTAGTCTACTTGTACTTAAGTCGGCATTGTGACTTTTGTATTTAATTCCGATGCAACTTCTGTGTTTCATCGTCAATAAGAAGGTCCAAGGCATACAGTACACCTGAGATGAAGCATCGAAATCTATAACTAGTGTCACAGGAATCGTCCAAATCATAGACAGTTGGGAGAGTCAGTCTTCTTGTACTTAAGTCGCCATTGTGCCTTTTCTATTTAATTCCGATGCAATTTCTGTGTTTGATCAACAAGAAGAAGGTCAGAGGGATACAGTAAACCTGAAGTGAAGCATCGGAATGTATAACTAGTGTCGCAGGAATTGTTCAAAACACTGCCAGTAGGAAGAGTCAGTCTTCTTGTACTTGAGTCGGCATTGTGCCTTTTGTATTTAATTCCGATGCAATTTCTGTGTTTCATCGTCAATAAGAAGGTCAGAGGGATACTGTAAACATGAAGTGAAGCATCGGAATCTAAAAGCGGTCTCACAGGAAAGGATCAAAAAATAGAGTGTAAGAAGAGCCAGTCATCTTGTATTCGAGTCGGCATTGTGCCTTTTGTATTTAATTCCGATGCAATTTCTAAGTTTCATCGTCAATAAGAAGGTCAGAGGGATACAGTAAACCTGAAGTGAAGCACAGGAATCTATAACTAGTGTCACAGGAATGGTTAAAAACATTGACAGTAAGATGAGTCAGTCTTCTTGTACTTAAGTCGGCATTGTGCCTTTCCGATTTAATTCCGGTGCATTTTCTGTGTTTCGTCGTCAATAAGAAGGTCCAAGGGATGCAGTAAACCTGAAGTGAAGCATCGTATTCTATAACTAGTGTCACAGGAATGGTTCAAATCATTGACAGTAAGAAGAGTCAGTTTTCTTGTACTTAAGTCGGCATTGTGCCTTTTGTATTTAATTCTGATGGAATTTCTGTGTTTCATCGTCAATAAGAATGTCCAAGGGATACAGTAAACCTGAAGTGGAGCATAGGAATCTATAACAAGTGTCACAGGAATGGTTCAAAAAATAGACAGTAGGAAGAGTCAGTCTTCTTGTACTTAAGTCAGTATTGTACCTTTTGTATTTAAAATCCGATGCAATTTCTGTCTTTCATCCTCAATCAGAAGGTCCAAGGGATACAGTAAACCTGATGTGAGGCATCGGAATCTATAACTTGCGTCACAGGAATGCTTCAAAACATAGACAGTAGGAAGAGTCAGTCTTCTTGTACTTAAGTCGGCATTGTGCCTTTTGTATTTAATTCCGATGCAATTTCTGTGTTTCATCAACAATAAGAAGGTCCAAGTGATACAGTAAACCTAAAGTGAAGCATCGGAATCTATAACTAGTGTCACAGGAATGGTTCAAAACATAGACAGTAAGAAGTGTCAGTCTTCTTGTACTTAAGTCGGCATTGTGCCTTTCCTAAGTAATTCCGATGCAATTTCTGTGTTTCGTCGTCAATAAGAAGGTCCAAGGGATGCAGTAAACCTGAGGTGAAGAATCGGAATCTATAACTAGTGGCTCAGGAATGGTTCAAAACATAGACAGTAAGAAGAGTCAGTCTTCTTGTACTTAAGTCGGCATTGTGCATTTTCTATTTAATTCCGATGCAATTTCTGTGTGTCATCGTCAATAATAAAGTCCAAGGGATATAGTAAACCTGAAGT
This sequence comes from Schistocerca americana, assembly GCF_021461395.2. Taxonomy (NCBI): domain Eukaryota; kingdom Metazoa; phylum Arthropoda; class Insecta; order Orthoptera; family Acrididae; genus Schistocerca; species Schistocerca americana. Next base: position 10,082,207 of record NC_060121.1, on the reverse strand, counting down.
GAAGAATCGGAATCTACACTCCTAGAAATTGAAATAAGAACACCGTGAATTCATTGTCCCAGGAAGGGGAAACTTTATTGACACATTCCTAGGGTCAGATACATCACATGATCACACTGACAGAACCACAGGCACATAGACACAGGCAACAGAGCATGCACAATGTCGGCACTAGTACAGTGTATATCCACCTTTCGCAGCAATGCAGGCTGCTATTCTCCCATGGAGACGATCGTAGAGATGCTGGATGTAGTCCTGTGGGACGGCTTGCCATGCCATTTCCACCTGGCGCCTCAGTTGGACCAGCGTTCGTGCTGGACGTGCAGACCGCGTGAGACGACGCTTCATCCAGTCCCAAACATGCTCAATGGGGGACAGATCCGGAGATCTTGCTGGCCAGGGCAGTTGGCGTACACCTTCTAGAGCACGTTGGGTGGCACGGGATACATGCGGACGTGCATTGTCCTGTTGGAACAGCAAGTTACCTTGCCGGTCTAGGAATGGTAGAACGATGAGTTCGATGACGCTTTGGATGTACCGTGCACTATTCAGTGTCCCCTCGACGATCACCAGTGGTGTACGGCCAGTGTAGGAGATCGCTCCCCACACCATGATGCCGGGTGTTGGCCCTGTGTGCCTCGGTCGTATGCAGTCCTGATTGTGGCGCTCACCTGCACGGCGCCAAACACGCATACGACCATCATTTACACCAAGGCAGAAGCGACTGTCATCGCTGAAGACGACACGTCTCCATTCGTCTCTCCATTCACGCCTGTCGCGACACCACTGGACGATGTTGGGGCAGGAGCGGAAGACGGTCTAACGATGTGCGGGACCGTAGCCCAGCTTCATGGAGACGGTTGCGAATGGTCCTCGCCGATACCCCAGGAGCAACAGTGTCCCTAATTTGCTGGGAAGTGGCGGTGCGGTCCCCTACGGCACTGCGTAGGATCCTACGGTCTTGGCGTGCATCCGTGCGTCGCTGCGGTCCGGTCCCAGGTCGACGGGCACGTGCACCTTCCGCCGACCACTGGCGACAACATCGATGTACTGTGGAGACCTCACGCCCCACGTGTCGAGCAATTCGGCGGTACGTCCACCCGGCCTCCCGCATGCCCACTATACGCCCTCGCTCAAAGTCCGTCAACTGCACATACGGTTCACGTCCACGCTGTCGCGGCATGCTACCAGTGTTAAAGACTGCGATGGAGCTCCGTATGCCACGGCAAACTGGCTGACACTGACGGCGGCGGTGCACAAATGCTGCGCAGCTAGCGCCATTCGACGGTCAACACCGCGGTTCCTGGTGTGTCCGCTGTGCCGTGCGTGTGATCATTGCTTGTACAGTCCTCTCGCAGTGTCCGGAGCAAGTATGGTGGGACTGACACACCGGTGTCAATGTGTTCTTTTTTCCATTTCCAGGAGTGTATAACTAGTGTCACAGGAATGGTTCAAAACATAGACAGTAAGAAGAGTCAGTCTTCTTGTACTTAAGTCGGCATTGTGCCTTTCCTATTTAATTCCGGTGCATTTTCTGTGTTTCGTCGTCAATAAGAAGGTCCAAGGGATGCAGTAAACCTGAAGTGAAGCATCGTATTCTATAACTAGTGTCACAGGAATGGTTCAAATCATTGACAGTAGGAAGAGTCAGTTTTCTTGTACTTAAGTCGGCATTGTGCCTTTTGTATTTAATTCTGATGGAATTTCTGTGTTTCATCGTCAATAAGAATGTCCAAGGGATACAGTAAACCTGAAGTGGAGCATAGGAATCTATAACAAGTGTCACAGGAATGGTTCAAAAAATAGACAGTAGGAAGAGTCAGTCTTCTTGTACTTAAGTCAGCATTCTACCTTTTGTATTTAATTCCGATGCAATTTCTGTGTTTCATCCTCAATCAGAAGGTCCAAGGGATACAGTAAACCTGATGTGAGGCATCGGAATCTATAACTTGCGTCACAGGAATGCTTCAAAACATAGACAGTAGGAAGAGTCAGTCTTCTTGTACTTAAGTCGGCATTGTGCCTTTTGTATTTAATTCCGATGCAATTTCTGTGTTTCATCAACAATAAGAAGGTCCAAGTGATACAGTAAACCTAAAGTGAAGCATCGGAATCTATAACTAGTGTCACAGGAATGGTTCAAGTCATAGACAGTAAGAAGTGTCAGTCTTCTTGTACTTAAGTCGGCATTGTGCCTTTCCTAAGTAATTCCGATGCAATTTCTGTGTTTCGTCGTCAATAAGAAGGTCCAAGGGATGCAGTAAACCTGAGGTGAAGAATCGGAATCTATAACTAGTGGCTCAGGAATGGTTCAAAACATAGACAGTAAGAAGAGTCAGTCTTCTTGTACTTAAGTCGGCATTGTGCATTTTCTATTTAATTCCGATGCAATTTCTGTGTGTCATCGTCAATAATAAAGTCCAAGGGATATAGTAAACCTGAAGTGAAGAATCGGAATCTATAACTAGTGTCACAGGAATGGTTCAAAACATAGACAGTAAGAAGAGTCAGTCTTCTTGTACTTAAGTCGGCATTATGCCTTTCCTATTTAATTCCGGTGCATTTTCTGTGTATCGTCGTCAATAAGAAGGTCCAAGGGATGCAGTAAACCTGAAGTGAAGCATCGGAATGTATAACTAGTGTCACAGGAATGGTTCAAATCATTGACAGTAAGAAGAGTCAGTCTACTTGTACTTAAGTCGGCTTTGTTCCTTTTGTATTTAATCCCGATGCAATTTCTGTGTTTCATCGTAAATAAGAAGGTCCAAGGGATACAGTAAACCTGAAGTGAATCATCGGAATCTATAACTAGTGTCACAGGAATGGTTCAAAACATAGTCAGTAAGAAGAGTCAGTCTTCTTGTACTTATGTCGACATTGTGGCTTTTCTATTTTATTCCGATGCAATTTCTGTGTTTCATCGTCAATAACAAGGTCAAAGGGATACAGTAAACCTGGAGTGAACCATCGGAATCTATAACTAGTGTCAATGGAATGGTTTAAATCATAGACAGTAAGAAGAGTCAGTCCTCTTGTACTTAAGTCAGCATTGTGCCTTTTGTATTTAATTCTGATGTAATTTCTGTGTTTCATCGTCAATGAGAAGGTCCAAGGGATACAGTAACCCCGAAGTGAAGCATCGGAATCTATAACAAGTGTCACAGGAATGGTTCAAAAAATAGACAGTAGGAAGAGTCAGTCTTCGTGTACTTAAGTCAGCATTGTGCCTTTTGTATTTAATTCCGATGCAATTTCTGTGTTTCATAGTCAATAAGAAGGTCCAAGGGATACAGTAAACCTGAAGTGAGGCATCGGAATCTATAACTAGCGTCACAGGAATGCTTCAAAACATAGACAGTAGGAAGAGTCAGTCTTCTTGTACTTAAGTCGGCATGGTGCCTTTTGTATTTAATTCCGATGCAATTTCTGTGTTTCATCGTCAATAAGAAGGTCCAAGGGATACAGTAAACATATAGCGAAGCATCGGAATCTAAAACTAGTCTCACAGGAAAAGTTCAAAGCATAGTCAATAAGAAGAGTCAGTCTACTTGTACTTAAGTCGGCATTGTGCCTTCTCTATTTAATTCCGATGCAATATCTAAGTTTCATCGTCAATAAGAAGGTCAGAGGGATACAGTAAACCTGAAGTGAAGCATCGGATTCTATAACTAGTGTCACACGAATGGTTAACAACATTGACAGTAAGAAGAGTCAGTCTTCTTGTACTTAAGTCGGCGTTGTGCCTTTTGTATTTAATTCCGATGCAATTTCTGTGTTTCATCGTCAATAAGAAGGTCCAAGTTATACAGTAAACCTAAAGTGAAGCATCGGAATCTATAACTAGTGTCACAGGAATAGTTCAAAAAATAGACAGTAAGAAGAGTCAGTCTTCTTGTACTTAAGTCGGCATTGTGCCTTTCCTAAGTAATTCCGATGCAATTTCTGTGTTTCGTCGTCAATAAGAAGGCCCGAGGGATGCAGTAAACCTGAAATGAAGCATCGGAATCTATAACTAGTGTCACAGGAATGGTTCAAAACATAGACAGTAAGAAGAGTCAGTCCTCTTGTACTTAAGTCGGCATTGTGCCATTTGTATTTAATTCCGATGCAATTTCTGAGTTTCATGGTCAATAAGAAGTTCCAAGTGATACAGTAAACCCAAAGTGTAGCATCGGAATCTATAACTAGAGTCTGAGGAATAGTTCAAAACATAGTGAGTAAGAAGAGTCAGTCTGCTTGTACTTAAGTCAGCATTGTGCCTTTTCTATTTAATTCCGATGCAATTTCTGTGTTTTAACGTCAATAAGAAGGTCAGAGGGATACAATAAACCTGAAGGGAAGCGTCGCAAACTATAACTAGTGTCACAGGGATGGTTCGAAACGTAGACAGTGGGAAGAGTCAGCCTTCTTGTACTTAAGTCGGCATTGTGCGTTTTGTATTTAATTCCGATGCAATTTCTGTGTTTCATCGTCAATAAGAAGGTCAGAGGGATACAGTACACCTGAAGTGAAGCATCGGAATCTGTAACTAGTGTCACAGGAATGGTTCAGATCATAGACAGTAAGAAGAGTCAGTCTTCTTGTACTTAAGTCGGCATTGTGCATTTTCTATTTAATTCCGAGCAATTTCTGTGTGTCATCGTCAATAATAAAGTCCAAGGGATATAGTAAACCTGAAGTGAAGAATCGGAATCTATAACTAGTGTCACAGGAATGGTTCAAAACATAGACAGTAAGAAGATTAGTCTACTTGTACTTAAGTCGGCATTGTGACTTTTGTATTTAATTCCGATGCAACTTCTGTGTTTCATCGTCAATAAGAAGGTCCAAGGGATACAGTACACCTGAGATGAAGCATCGAAATCTATAACTAGTGTCACAGGAATCGTCCAAATCATAGACAGTTGGGAGAGTCAGTCTTCTTGTACTTAAGTCGCCATTGTGCCTTTTCTATTTAATTCCGATGCAATTTCTGTGTTTGATCAACAAGAAGAAGGTCAGAGGGATACAGTAAACCTGAAGTGAAGCATCGGAATGTATAACTAGTGTCGCAGGAATTGTTCAAAACACTGCCAGTAGGAAGAGTCAGTCTTCTTGTACTTGAGTCGGCATTGTGCCTTTTGTATTTAATTCCGATGCAATTTCTGTGTTTCATCGTCAATAAGAAGGTCAGAGGGATACTGTAAACATGAAGTGAAGCATCGGAATCTAAAAGCGGTCTCACAGGAAAGGATCAAAAAATAGAGTGTAAGAAGAGCCAGTCATCTTGTATTCGAGTCGGCATTGTGCCTTTTGTATTTAATTCCGATGCAATTTCTAAGTTTCATCGTCAATAAGAAGGTCAGAGGGATACAGTAAACCTGAAGTGAAGCACAGGAATCTATAACTAGTGTCACAGGAATGGTTAAAAACATTGACAGTAAGATGAGTCAGTCTTCTTGTACTTAAGTCGGCATTGTGCCTTTCCTATTTAATTCCGGTGCATTTTCTGTGTTTCGTCGTCAATAAGAAGGTCCAAGGGATGCAGTAAACCTGAAGTGAAGCATCGTATTCTATAACTAGTGTCACAGGAATGGTTCAAATCATTGACAGTAAGAAGAGTCAGTTTTCTTGTACTTAAGTCGGCATTGTGCCTTTTGTATTTAATTCTGATGGAATTTCTGTGTTTCATCGTCAATAAGAATGTCCAAGGGATACAGTAAACCTGAAGTGGAGCATAGGAATCTATAACAAGTGTCACAGGAATGGTTCAAAAAATAGACAGTAGGAAGAGTCAGTCTTCTTGTACTTAAGTCAGTATTGTACCTTTTGTATTTAAAATCCGATGCAATTTCTGTCTTTCATCCTCAATCAGAAGGTCCAAGGGATACAGTAAACCTGATGTGAGGCATCGGAATCTATAACTTGCGTCACAGGAATGCTTCAAAACATAGACAGTAGGAAGAGTCAGTCTTCTTGTACTTAAGTCGGCATTGTGCCTTTTGTATTTAATTCCGATGCAATTTCTGTGTTTCATCAACAATAAGAAGGTCCAAGTGATACAGTAAACCTAAAGTGAAGCATCGGAATCTATAACTAGTGTCACAGGAATGGTTCAAAACATAGACAGTAAGAAGTGTCAGTCTTCTTGTACTTAAGTCGGCATTGTGCCTTTCCTAAGTAATTCCGATGCAATTTCTGTGTTTCGTCGTCAATAAGAAGGTCCAAGGGATGCAGTAAACCTGAGGTGAAGAATCGGAATCTATAACTAGTGGCTCAGGAATGGTTCAAAACATAGACAGTAAGAAGAGTCAGTCTTCTTGTACTTAAGTCGGCATTGTGCATTTTCTATTTAATTCCGATGCAATTTCTGTGTGTCATCGTCAATAATAAAGTCCAAGGGATATAGTAAACCTGAAGTGAAGAATCGGAATCTACACTCCTAGAAATTGAAATAAGAACACCGTGAATTCATTGTCCCAGGAAGGGGAAACTTTATTGACACATTCCTAGGGTCAGATACATCACATGATCACACTGACAGAACCACAGGCACATAGACACAGGCAACAGAGCATGCACAATGTCGGCACTAGTACAGTGTATATCCACCTTTCGCAGCAATGCAGGCTGCTATTCTCCCATGGAGACGATCGTAGAGATGCTGGATGTAGTCCTGTGGGACGGCTTGCCATGCCATTTCCACCTGGCGCCTCAGTTGGACCAGCGTTCGTGCTGGACGTGCAGACCGCGTGAGACGACGCTTCATCCAGTCCCAAACATGCTCAATGGGGGACAGATCCGGAGATCTTGCTGGCCAGGGCAGTTGGCGTACACCTTCTAGAGCACGTTGGGTGGCACGGGATACATGCGGACGTGCATTGTCCTGTTGGAACAGCAAGTTACCTTGCCGGTCTAGGAATGGTAGAACGATGAGTTCGATGACGCTTTGGATGTACCGTGCACTATTCAGTGTCCCCTCGACGATCACCAGTGGTGTACGGCCAGTGTAGGAGATCGCTCCCCACACCATGATGCCGGGTGTTGGCGCTGTGTGCCTCGGTCGTATGCAGTCCTGATTGTGGCGCTCACCTGCACGGCGCCAAACACGCATACGACCATCATTGGCACCAAGGCAGAAGCGACTGTCATCGCTGAAGACGACACGTCTCCATTCGTCTCTCCATTCACGCCTGTCGCGACACCACTGGACGATGTTGGGGCAGGAGCGGAAGACGGTCTAACGGTGTGCGGGACCGTAGCCCAGCTTCATGGAGACGGTTGCGAATGGTCCTCGCCGATACCCCAGGAGCAACAGTGTCCCTAATTTGCTGGGAAGTGGCGGTGCGGTCCCCTACGGCACTGCGTAGGATCCTACGGTCTTGGCGTGCATCCGTGCGTCGCTGCGGTCCGGTCCCAGGTCGACGGGCACGTGCACCTTCCGCCGACCACTGGCGACAACATCGATGTACTGTGGAGACCTCACGCCCCACGTGTCGAGCAATTCGGCGGTACGTCCACCCGGCCTCCCGCATGCCCACTATACGCCCTCGCTCAAAGTCCGTCAACTGCACATACGGTTCACGTCCACGCTGTCGCGGCATGCTACCAGTGTTAAAGACTGCGATGGAGCTCCGTATGCCACGGCAAACTGGCTGACACTGACGGCGGCGGTGCACAAATGCTGCGCAGCTAGCGCCATTCGACGGTCAACACCGCGGTTCCTGGTGTGTCCGCTGTGCCGTGCGTGTGATCATTGCTTGTACAGTCCTCTCGCAGTGTCCGGAGCAAGTATGGTGGGACTGACACACCGGTGTCAATGTGTTCTTTTTTCCATTTACAGGAGTGTATAACTAGTGTCACAGGAATGGTTCAAAACTTAGACAGTCGGAAGAGTCAGTCTTCTTGTACTTAAGTCGGCATTGTGAATTTTGTATTTAATTCCGATGCAACTTCTGTGTTTCATCGTCAATAAGAGGGTCCAAGGGATACTGTACACCTGAAATGAAGCATCGTATTCTATAACTAGTGTCACAGGAATCGTTCAAATCATAGACAGTAAGGAGAGTCAGTCCTCTTGTACTGAAGTCGGCGTTGTGCCTTTTCTATTTAATTCCGATGCAATATCTGTGTTTGATCATTAAGAAGAAGGTCAGAGGGATACAGTAAACCTGAAGTGAAGCATCGGAATGTATAACTAGTGTCACAGGAATTGTTCAAAGCATAGCCAGTAGGAAGAGTCAGTCTTCTTGTACTTGAGTCTGCATTGTGCTTTTTGTATTTAATTCCGATGCATTTTCTGTGTTTCATCGTCAATAAGAAGGTCAGAGGGATACAGTAAACATGAAGTGAAGCATCGGAATCTAAAACCGGTCTCACAGGAAAGGATCAAAACATAGAGTGTAAGAAGTGCCAGTCATCTTGTATTTGAGTCGGCATTGTGCCTTTTGTATTTAATTCCGATGCAATTTCTAAGTTTCATCGTCAATAAGAAGGTCAGAGGGATACAGTAAACCTGAAGTGAAGCACAGGAATCTATAACTAGTGTCACAGGAATGGTTAAAAACATTGACAGTAAGATGAGTCAGTCTTCTTGTACTTAAGTCGGCATTGTGCATTTTGTATTTAATTCCGATGCAATTTCTGTGTTTCATCGGCAATAAGAAGGGAGGAAGGATACAGTAAACCTTAAGTGAAGCATCGGAATCTATAACTAGTATCACAGGAATGGGTCAAATCATAGACAGTTTGAAGAGTCAGTCTTCTTGTACTTAAGTCGTCATTGTGCCTTTTGTATTTAATTCCGATGCAATTTCTGTGTTTCATCGTCAAAAAGAAGGTCCAAGTGATACAGTAAACCTAAAGTGAAGCATCGGAATCTATAACTAGTGTCACAGGAATGGTTCAAAACATAGACAGTAAGAAGAGTCAGTCTTCTTGTACTTAAGTTCTTCATTGTGCCTTTCCTATTTAATTCCGGTGCATTTTCTGTGTATCGTCGTCAATAAGAAGGTCCAAGGGATGCAGTAAACCTGAAGTGAAGCATCGGAATGTATAACTAGTGTCACAGGAATGGTTCAAATCATTGACAGTAAGAAGAGTCAGTCTACTTGTACTTAAGTCGGCTTTGTTCCTTTTGTATTTAATCCCGATGCAATTTCTGTGTTTCATCGTCAATAAGAAGGTCAGAGGGATACAGTAAACATGAAGTGAAGCATCGGAATCTAAAACCGGTCTCACAGGAAAGGATCAAAACATAGAGTGTAAGAAGAGCCAGTCATCTTGTATTTGAGTCGGCATTGTGCCTTTTGTATTTAATTCCGATGCAATTTCTAAGTTTCATCGTCAATAAGAAGGTCAGAGGGATACAGTAAACCTGAAGTAAAGCACAGGAATCTATAACTAGTGTCACAGGAATGGTTAAAAACATTGACAGTAAGATGAGTCAGTCTTCTTGTACGTAAGTCGGCATTGTGCATTTTGTATTTAATTCCGATGCAATTTCTGTGTTTCATCGGCAATAAGAAGGGAGGAAGGATACAGTAAACCTTAAGTGAAGCATCGGAATCTATAACTAGTATCACAGGAATAGGTCAAATCATAGACAGTTTGAAGAGTCAGTCTTCTTGTACTTAAGTCGTCATTGTGCCTTTTGTATTTAATTCCGATGCAATTTCTGTGTTTCATCGTCAAAAAGAAGGTCCAAGTGATACAGTAAACCTAAAGTGAAGCATCGGAATCTATAACTAGTGTCACAGGAATGGTTCAAAACATAGACAGTAAGAAGAGTCAGTCTTCTTGTACTTAAGTCGGCATTGTGCCTTTCCTATTTAATTCCGGTGCATTTTCTGTGTATCGTCGTCAATAAGAAGGTCCAAGGGATGCAGTAAACCTGAAGTGAAGCATCGGAATGTATAACTAGTGTCACAGGAATGGTTCAAATCATTGACAGTATGAAGAGTCAGTCTACTCGTACTTAAGTCGGCTTTGTTCCTTTTGTATTTAATCCCGATGCAATTTCTGTGTTTCATCGTAAATAAGAAGGTCCAAGGGATACAGTAAACCTGAAGTGAATCATCGGAATCTATAACTAGTGTCACAGGAATGGTTCAAAACATAGTCAGTAAGAAGAGTCAGTCTTCTTGTACTTATGTCGACATTGTGGCTTTTCTATTTAATTCCGATGCAATTTCTGTGTTTCATCGTCAATAACAAGGTCAAAGGGATACAGTAAACCAAGAGTGAACCATCGGAATCTATAACTAGTGTCAATGGAATGGTTTAAATCATAGACAGTAAGAAGAGTCAGTCCTCTTGTACTTAAGTCAGCATTGTGCCTTTTGTATTTAATTCTGATGTAATTTCTGTGTTTCATCGTCAATGAGAAGGTCCAAGGGATACAGTAACCCCGAAGTGAAGCATCGGAATCTATAACAAGTGTCACAGGAATGGTTCAAAAAATAGACAGTAGGAAGAGTCAGTCTTCGTGTACTTAAGTCAGCATTGTGCCTTTTGTATTTAATTCCGATGCAATTTCTGTGTTTCATAGTCAATAAGAAGGTCCAAGGGATACAGTAAACCTGAAGTGAGGCATCGGAATCTATAACTAGCGTCACAGGAATGCTTCAAAACATAGACAGTAGGAAGAGTCGGTCTTCTTGTACTTAAGTCGGCATGGTGCCTTTTGTATTTAATTCCGATGCAATTTCTGTGTTTCATCGTCAATAAGAAGGTCCAAGGGATACAGTAAACATATAGCGAAGCATCGGAATCTAAAACTAGTCTCACAGGAAAAGTTCAAAGCATAGTCAATAAGAAGAGTCAGTCTACTTGTACTTAAGTCGGCATTGTGCCTTCTCTATTTAATTCCGATGCAATATCTAAGTTTCATCGTCAATAAGAAGGTCAGAGGGATACAGTAAACCTGAAGTGAAGCATCGGATTCTATAACTAGTGTCACACGAATGGTTAACAACATTGACAGTAAGAAGAGTCAGTCTCCTTGTACTTAAGTCGTCATTGTGCCTTTTGTATTTAATTGCGATGCAATTTCTGTGTTTCATCGTCAATAAGAAGGTCCAAGTTATACAGTAAACCTAAAGTGAAGCATCGGAATCTATAACTAGTGTCACAGGAATAGTTCAAAAAATAGACAGTAAGAAGAGTCAGTCTTCTTGTACTTAAGTCGGCATTGTGCCTTTCCTAAGTAATTCCGATGCAATTTCTGTGTTTCGTCGTCAACAAGAAGGCCCGAGGGATGCAGTAAACCTGAAATGAAGCATCGGAATCTATAACTAGTGTCACAGGAATGGTTCAAAACATAGACAGTAAGAAGAGTCAGTCATCTTACACTTAAGTCGGCATTGTGCCTTATGTATTTAATTCCGATGCAATTTCTGTGTTTCATCGGCAATAAGAAGGGAGGAGGGATTCAGTAAACCTGAAGTGAAGCATCGGAATCTATAACTAGTATCACAGGAATGGTTCAAATCATAGACAGTTTGAAGAGTCAGTCTTCTTGTACTTAAGTCGTCATTGTGCCTTTTCTATTTAATTCCGATGCAGTTTCTGTGTTTCGTCGTCAATGAGAAGATCCAAGGATACAGTGAACATGAAGTGAAGCATCGGAATCTATAACTAGTGTCACAGGAATGGTTAAAAACATAGACAGAAGGATGAGTCAGTCTTCTTGTACGTAAGTCGGCATTGTGCCTTTTGTATTTAATTCCGATGCAATTTCTGTGTTTCATCGTCAATAAGAAGGTCAGAGGGATACAGTAAACCTGAAGTGAAGCATCGGAATCTATAACTAGTGTCACGGGAATGGTTCAAAACATAGAGATTTTGAAGAGTCAGTCTTCTTATACTTAAGTCGGCACTGTGCCATTTGTATTTAATTTCGAAGCAATTTCTGTGTTTCATCGTCAATTAGTAGATCAGAGGGATACAGTAAACCTGAAGTGAAGCATCGGAATGTATAACTAGTGTCACAGGAATGGTTCAAATCATAGACAGTAGGAAGAACCAGATTTCTTGTACTTGAGTCGGCCTTGTGCCTTTTGTATTTAATTCTGATGCAATTTCTGTGTTTCGTCGTCAATAAGAAGTTCCAAGTGATACAGTAAACATATAGTGAAGCATCGGAAACTTCAACTAGTGTCACCGGAATGGTTGAAAACGTAGACAGTAAGAAGAGTCAGTCTTCTTGTACTTAAGTCGGCATTGTGCCTTTTATATTCAATTCCGACGCAATTTCTGTGTTTCAACATCAATAAGAAGGTGAGAGGGATACAGTAAACCTGAAGTGAGGCATCGGAATCTATAACTAGTGTCACAGGAATGTTTCAAAACATAGTAAGTGAGAAGAGTCAGTCTTCTTGTATTTAAGTCGGCATGGTGCCTTTTGTATTTAATTCCGATGCAATTTCTGTTTTTCATCGTCAATAAGAAGGTCCAAGGGATACAGTAAACATATTGTGAAGCATCGGAATCTTAAACTGGTCGCACATTAAATGTTCAAAACATAGCCAGTAAGAAGAGTGAGTTCTCTTGTACTTAAGTCGGCACTGTGCCTTTTCTTTTTAATTCCGATGCAATTTCTGTGTTTCATCGTCAATAAGAAGGTCCAAGGGATACAGTAAACCTGAAGTGAGGCATCGGAATCTATAAGTAGTGTCACAGGAATGGTTCAAAACATAGACAGTAAGAAGAGTCAGTCTTCTTGTACTTAAGTCGGCATTGTGCCTTTCCTATTTAATTCCGGTGCATTTGCTGTGTTTCGTCGTCAATAAGAAGGTCCAAGGGATGCAGTAAACCTGAAGTGAAGCATCGTATTCTATAACTAGTGTCACAGGAATGGTTCAAATCATTGACAGTAAGAAGAGTCAGTTTTCTTGTACTTAAGTCGGCATTGTGCCTTTTGTATTTAATTCTGATGCAATTTCTGTGTTTCATCGTCAATAAGAAGGTCAGAGGGATACAGTACACCTGAAGTGAAGCATCGGAATCTGTAACTAGTGTCACAGGAATGGTTCAGAACATAGACAGTAAGAAGAGTCAGTCTTCTTGTACTTAAGTCGGCATTGTGCATTTTCTATTTAATTCCGAGCAACTTCTGTGTGTCATCGTCAATAATAAAGTCCAAGGGATATAGTAAACCTGAAGTGAAGAATCGGAATCTATAACTAGTGTCACAGGAATGGTTCAAAACATAGTCAGTAAGAAGATTAGTCTACTTGTACTTAAGTCGGCATTGTGACTTTTGTATTTAATTCCGATGCAACTTCTGCGTTTCATCGTCAATAAGAAGGTCCAAGGGATACAGTACACCTGAGATGAAGCATCGAAATCTATAACTAGTGTGACAGGAATCGTTCAAATCATAGACAGTTGGGAGAGTCAGTCTTCTTGTACTTAAGTAGCCATTGTGCCTTTTCTATTTAATTCCGATGCAATTTCTGTGTTTGATCAACAAGAAGAAGGTCAGAGGGATACAGTAAACCTGAAGTGAAGCATCGGAATGTATAACTAGTGTCGCAGGAATTGTTCAAAACACTGCCAGTAGGAAGAGTCAGTCTTCTTGTACTTAAGTCGGCATTGTGCCTTTTGTATTTCATTCCGATGCAATTTCTGTGTTTCATCGTCAATAAGAAGGTCAGAGGGATACAGTAAACATAAAGTGAAGCACAGGAATCTATAACTAGTGTCACAGGAATGGTTAAAAACATTGACAGTAAGATGAGTCAGTCTTCTTGTACTTAAGTCGGCATTGTGCCTTTTGTATTCAATTCCGATGCAATTTCTGTGTTTCATCGTCAAGAAGAAGGTCCAAGTGATACAGTAAACCTAAAGTGATGCATCGGAATCTATAACTAGTGTCACAGGAATGGTTCAAAACATAGACAGTAAGAAGAGTCAGTCTTCTTGTACTTAAGTCGGCATTGTGCCTTTCCTATTTAATTCCGGTGCATTTTCTGTGTTTCGTCGTCAATAAGAAGGTCCAAGGGATGCAGTAAACCTGAAGTGAAGCATCGTATTCTATAACTAGTGTCACAGGAATGGTTCAAATCATTGACAGTAAGAAGAGTCAGTTTTCTTGTACTTAAGTCGGCATTGTGCCTATTGTATTTAATTCTGATGCAATTTCTGTGTTTCATCGACAATAAGAATGTCCAAGGGATGCAGTAAACCTGAAGTGAAGCATCGGAATGTATAACTAGTGTCACAGGAATGGTTCAAATCATTGACAGTAAGAAGAGTCAGTCTACTTGTACTTAAGTCGGCTTTGTTCCTTTTGTATTTAATCCCGATGCAATTTCTGTGTTTCATCGTAAATAAGAAGGTCCAAGGGATACAGTAAACCTGAAGTGAATCATCGGAATCTATAACTAGTGTCACAGGAATGGTTCAAAACATAGTTAGTAAGAAGAGTCAGTCTTCTTGTACTTATGTCGACATTGTGGCTTTTCTATTTAATTCCGATGCAATTTCTGTGTTTCATCGTCAATAACAAGGTCAAAGGGATACAGTAAACCTGGAGTGAACCATCGGAATCTATAACTAGTGTCAATGGAATGGTTTAAATCATAGACAGTAAGAAGAGTCAGTCCTCTTGTACTTAAGTCAGCATTGTGCCTTTTGTATTTAATTCTGATGTAATTTCTGTGTTTCATCGTCAATGAGAAGGTCCAAGGGATACAGTAACCCTGAAGTGAAGCATCGGAATCTATAACAAGTGTCACAGGAATGGTTCAAAAAATAGACAGTAGGAAGAGTCAGTCTTCGTGTACTTAAGTCAGCATTGTGCCTTTTGTATTTAATTCCGATGCAATTTCTGTGTTTCATAGTCAATAAGAAGGTCCAAGGGATACAGTAAACCATAAGTGAGGCATCGGAATCTATAACTAGCGTCACAGGAATGCTTCAAAACATAGACAGTATGAAGAGTCAGTCTTCTTGTACTTAAGTCGGCATGGTGCCTTTTGTATTTAATTCCGATTTAATTTCTGTGTTTCATCGTCAATAAGAAGGTCCAAGGGATACAGTAAACATATAGCGAAGCATCGGAATCTAAAACTAGTCTCACAGGAAAAGTTCAAAGCATAGTCAATAAGAAGAGTCAGTCTATTTGTACTTAAGTCGGCATTGTGCCTTCTCTATTTAATTCCGATGCAATATCTAAGTTTCATCGTCAATAAGAAGGTCAGAGGGATACAGTAAACCTGAAGTGAAGCATCGGATTCTATAACTAGTGTCACACGAATGGTTAATAACATTGACAGTAAGAAGAGTCAGTCTTCTTGTACTTAAGTCGGCGTTGTGCCTTTTGTATTTAATTCCGATGCAATTTCTGTGTTTCATCGTCAATAAGAAGGTCCAAGTTATACAGTAAACCTAAAGTGAAGCATCGGAATCTATAACTAGTGTCACAGGAATAGTTCAAAAAATAGACAGTAAGAAGAGTCAGTCTTCTTGTACTTAAGTCGGCATTGTGCCTTTCCTAAGTAATTCCGATGCAATTTCTGTGTTTCGTCGTCAATAAGAAGGCCCGAGGGATGCAGTAAACCTGAAATGAAGCATCGGAATCTATAACTAGTGTCACAGGAATGGTTCAAAACATAGACAGTAAGAAGAGTCAGTCCTCTTGTATTTAAGTCGGCATTGTGCCTTATGTATTTAATTCCGATGCAATTTCTGTGTTTCATCGGCAATAAGAAGGGAGGAGGGATACAGTAAACCTGAAGTGAAGCATCGGAATGTATAACTAGTGTCACAGAAATGGTTTAAATCATAGACAGTAAGAAGAGTCAGTCCTCTTGTACTTAAGTCAGCATTGTGCCTTTTGTATTTAATTCTGATGTAATTTCTGTGTTTCATCGTCAATGAGAAGGTCCACGGGATACAGTAACCCTGAAGTGAAGCATCGGAATCTATAACAAGTGTCACAGGAATGGTTCAAAAAATAGACAGTAGGAAGTGTCAGTCTTCGTGTAGTTAAGTCAGCATGGTGCCTTTTGTATTTAATTCCGATGCAATTTCTGTGTTTCATAGTCAATAAGAAGGTCCAAGGGATACAGTAAACCTGAAGTGAGGCATCGGAATCTATAACTAGCGTCACAGGAATGCTTCAAAACATAGACAGTAGGAAGAGTCAGTCTTCTTGTACTTAAGTCGGCATGGTGCCTTTTGTATTTAATTCCGATGCAATTTCTGTGTTTCATCGTCAATAAGAAGGTCCAAGGGATACAGTAAACATATAGCGAAGCATCGGAATCTAAAACTAGTCTCACAGGAAAAGTTCAAAGCATAGTCAATAAGAAGAGTCAGTCTATTTGTACTTAAGTCGGCATTGTGCCTTCTCTATTTAATTCCGATGCAATATCTAAGTTTCATCGTCAATAAGAAGGTCAGAGGGATACAGTAAACCTGAAGTGAAGCATCGGATTCTATAACTAGTGTCACACGAATGGTTAATAACATTGACAGTAAGAAGAGTCAGTCTTCTTGTACTTAAGTCGGCGTTGTGCCTTTTGTATTTAATTCCGATGCAATTTCTGTGTTTCATCGTCAATAAGAAGGTCCAAGTTATACAGTAAACCTAAAGTGAAGCAAGGAATCTATAACTAGAGTCACAGGAATAGTTCAAAAAATAGACAGTAAGAAGAGTCAGTCTTCTTGTACTTAAGTCGGCATTGTGCCTTTCCTAAGTAATTCCGATGCAATTTCTGTGTTTCGTCGTCAATAAGAAGGCCCGAGGGATGCAGTAAACCTGAAATGAAGCATCGGAATCTATAACTAGTGTCACAGGAATGGTTCAAAACATAGACAGTAAGAAGAGTCAGTCCTCTTGTACTTAAGTCGGCATTGTGCCTTATGTATTTAATTCCGATGCAATTTCTGTGTTTCATCGGCAATAAGAAGGGAGGAGGGATACAGTAAACCTGAAGTGAAGCATCCGAATCTATAACTAGTATCACAGGAATGGTTCAAATCGTAGACAGTTTGAAGAGTCAGTCTTCTTGTACTTAAGTCGTCATTGTGCCTTTTCTATTTAATTCCGATGCAGTTTCTGTGTTTCGTCGTCAATGAGAAGGTCCAAGGATACAGTGAACATGAAGTGAAGCATCGGAATCTATAACTAGTGTCACAGGAATGGTTCAAAACATAGACAGAAGGATGAGTCAGTCTTCTTGTACGTAAGTCGGCATTGTGCCTTTTGTATTTAATTCCGATGCAATTTCTGTGTTTCATCGTCAATAAGAAGGTCAGAGGGATACAGTAAACCTGAAGTGAAGCATCGGAATCTATAACTAGTGTCACGGGAATGGTTCAAAACATAGAGATTTGGAAGAGTCAGTCTTCTTATACTTAAGTCGGCACTGTGCCATTTGTATTTAATTTCGAAGCAATTTCTGTGTTTCATCGTCAATTAGTAGATCAGAGGGATACAGTAAACCTGAAGTGAAGCATCGGAATGTATAACTAGTGTCACAGGAATGGTTCAAATCATAGACAGTAGGAAGAACCAGATTTCTTGTACTTGAGTCGGCCTTGTGCCTTTTGTATTTAATTCCGATGCAATTTCTGTGTTTCATCGTCAATAAGAAGTTCCAAGTGATACAGTAAACATATAGTGAAGCATCGGAAACTTCAACTAGTGTCACCGGAATGGTTGAAAACGTAGACAGTAAGAAGAGTCAGTCTTCTTGTACTTAAGTCGGCATTGTGCCTTTTATATTCAATTCCGATGCAATTTCTGTGTTTCAACATCAATAAGAAGGTGAGAGGGATACAGCAAACCTGAAGTGAGGCATCGGAATCTATAACTAGTGTCACAGGAATGGTTCAAAACATAGTAAGTGAGAAGAGTCAGTCTTCTTGTATTTAAGTCGGCATGGTGCCTTTTGTATTTAATTCCGATGCAATTTCTGTTTTTCATCGTCAATAAGAAGGTCAGAGGGATGCAGTACACCTGAAGTAAAGCATCGGAATCTATAACTAGTGTCACAGGAATGGTTCAGAACATAGACAGTAAGAAGAGTCAGTCTTCTTGTACTTAAGTCGGCATTGTGCATTTTCTATTTAATTCCGAGCAATTTCTGTGTGTCATCGTCAATAATAAAGTCCAAGGGATATAGTAAACCTGAAGTGAAGAATCGGAATCTATAACTAGTGTCACAGGAATGGTTCAAAACATAGACAGTAAGAAGATTAGTCTACTTGTACTTAAGTCGGCATTGTGACTTTTGTATTTAATTCCGATGCAACTTCTGTGTTTCATCGTCAATAAGAAGGTCCAAGGGATACAGTACACCTGAGATGAAGCATCGAAATCTATAACTAGTGTCACAGGAAACGTTCAAATCATAGACAGTTGGGAGAGTCAATCTTCTTGTACTTAAGTCGCCATTGTGCCTTTTCTATTTAATTCCGATGCAATTTCTGTGTTTGATCAACAAGAAGAAGGTCAGAGGGATACAGTAAACCTGAAGTGAAGCATCGGAATGTATAACTAGTGTCGCAGGAATTGTTCAAAACACTGCCAGTAGGAAGAGTCATTCTTCTTGTACTTAAGTCGGCATTGTGCCTTTTGTATTTCATTCCGATGCAATTTCTGTGTTTCATCGTCAATAAGAAGGTCAGAGGGATACAGTAAACATGAAGTGAAGCACAGGAATCTTTAACTAGTGTCACAGGAATGGTTAAAAACATTGACAGTAAGATGAGTCAGTCTTCTTGTACTTAAGTCGGCATTGTGCCTTTTGTATTCAATTCCGATGCAATTTCTGTGTTTCATCGTCAAGAAGAAGGTCCAAGTGATACAGTAAACCTAAAGTGATGCATCGGAATCTATAACTAGTGTCACAGGAATGGTTCAAAACATAGACAGTAAGAAGAGTCAGTCTTCTTGTACTTAAGTCGGCATTGTGCCTTTCCTATTTAATTCCGGTGCATTTTCTGTGTTTCATCGTCAATAAGAAGGTCCAAGGGATGCAGTAAACCTGAAGTGAAGCATCGTATTCTATAACTAGTGTCACAGGAATGGTTCAAATCATTGACAGTAAGAAGAGTCAGTTTTCTTGTACTTAAGTCGGCATTGTGCCTATTGTATTTAATTCTGATGCAATTTCTGTGTTTCATCGACAATAAGAATGTCCAAGGGATACAGTAAACCTGAAGTGGAGCATAGGAATCTATAACAAGTGTCACAGGAATGGTTCAAAAAATAGACAGTAGGAAGAGTCAGTCTTCTTGTACTTAAGTCAGCATTGTGCCTTTTGTATTTAATTCCGATGCAATTTCTGTGTTTCATCGTCAATAAGAAGGTCCAAGGGATACAGTAAACCTGATGTGAGGCATCGGAATCTATAACTTGCGTCACAGGAATGTTTCAAAACATAGACAGTAGGAAGAGTCAGTCTTCTTGTACTTAAGTCGGCTTTGTGCCTTTTGTATTTAATTCCGATGCAATTTCTGTGTTTCATCAACAATAAGAAGGTCCAAGTGATACAGTAAACCTAAAGTGAAGCATCGGAATCTATAACTAGTGTCACAGGAATGGTTCAAAACATAGACAGTAAGAAGTGTCAGTCTTCTTGTACTTAAGTCGGCATTGTGCCTTTCCTAAGTAATTACGATGCAATTTCTGTGTTTCGTCGTCAATAAGAAGGTCCAAGGGATGCAGTAAACCTGAGGTGAAGAATCGGAATCTATTACTAGTGGCTCAGGAATGGTTCAAAACATAGACAGTAAGAAGAGTCAGTCTTCTTGTACTTAAGTCGGCATTGTGCATTTTCTATTTAATTCCGATGCAATTTCTGTGTGTCATCGTCAATAATAAAGTCCAAGGGATATAGTAAACCTGAAGTGAAGAATCGGAATCTATAACTAGTGTCACAGGAATGGTCAAAACTTAGACAGTAGGAAGAGTCAGTCTTCTTGTACTTAAGTCGGCATTGTGAATTTTGTATTTAATTCCGATGCAACTTCTGTGTTTCATCGTCAATAAGAGGGTCCAAGGGATACTGTACACCTGAAATGAAGCATCGTATTCTATAACTAGTGTCACAGGAATCGTTCAAATCATAGACAGTAAGGAGAGTCAGTCCTCTTGTACTGAAGTCGGCGTTGTGCCTTTTCTATTTAATTCCGATGCAATTTCTGTGTTTCATCGTCAATAAGAAGGTCCAAGTTATACAGAAAACCTAAAGTGAAGCATCGGAATCTATAACTAGTGTCACAGGAATAGTTCAAAAAATAGACAGTAAGAAGAGTCAGTCTTCTTGTACTTAAGTCGGCATTGTGCCTTTCCTAAGTAATTCCGATGCAATTTCTGTGTTTTGTCGTTAATAAGAAGGCCCGAGGGTTGCAGTAAACCTGAAATGAAGCATCGGAATCTATAACTAGTGTCACAGGAATGGTTCAAAACATAGACAGTAAGAAGAGTCAGTCCTCTTGTACTTAAGTCGGCATTGTGCCTTATGTATTTAATTCCGATGCAATTTCTGTGTTTCATCGGCAATAAGAAGGGAGGAGGGATACAGTAAACCTGAAGTGAAGCATCGGAATCTATAACTAGTATCACAGGAATGGTTCAAATCATAGACAGTTTGAAGAGTCAGTCTTCTTGTACTTAAGTCGTCATTGTGCATTTTCTATTTAATTCCGATGCAGTTTCTGTGTTTCGTCGTCAATGAGAAAGTCCAAGGATACAGTGAACATGAAGTGAAGCATCGGAATCTATAACTAGTGTCACAGGAATGGTTCAAAACATAGACAGAAGGATGAGTCAGTCTTCTTGTACGTAAGTCGGCATTGTGCCTTTTGTATTTAATTCCGATGCAATTTCTGTGTTTCATCGTCAATAAGAAGGTCAGAGGGATACAGTAAACCTGAAGTGAAGCATCGGAATCTATAACTAGTGACACGGGAATCTTTCAAAACATAGAGATTTGAAAGAGTCAGTCGTCTTATACTTAAGTCGGCACTGTGCCATTTGTATTTAATTTCGAAGCAATTTCTGTGTTTCATCGTCAATTAGTAGATCAGAGCGATACAGTAAACCTGAAGTGAAGCATCGGAATGTATAACTAGTGTCACAGGAATGGTTCAAATCATAGACAGTAGGAAGAACCAGATTTCTTGTACTTGAGTCGGCCTTGTGCCTTTTGTATTTAATTCCGATGCAATTTCTGTGTTTCATCGTCAATAAGAAGTTCCAAGTGATACAGTAAACATATAGTGAAGCATCGGAAACTACAACTAGTGTCACCGGAATGGTTGAAAACGTAGACAGTAAGAAGAGTCAGTCTTCTTGTACTTAAGTCGGCATTGTGCCTTTTATATTCAATTCCGATGCAATTTCTGTGTTTCAACATCAATAAGAAGGTCAGAGGGATACAGTAAACCTGAAGTGAGGCAACGGAATCTATAACTAGTGTCACAGGAATGGTTCAAAACATAGTAAGTGAGAAGAGTCAGTCTTCTTGTATTTAAGTCGGCATGGTGCCTTTTGTATTTAATTCCCATGCAATTTCTGTTTTTCATCGTCAATAAGAAGGTCCAAGGGATACAGTAAACATATTTTGAAGCATCGGAATCTTAAACTGGTCGCACAGGAAATGTTCAAAACATAGCCAGTAAGAAGAAAGAGTTCTCTTGTACTTAAGTCGGCACTGTGCCTTTTCTTTTTAATTCCGATGCAATTTCTGTGTTTCATCGTCAATAAGAAGGTCCAAGGGATACAGTAAACCTGAAGTGAGGCATCGGAATCTATAAGTAGTGTCACAGGAATGGTTCAAAACATAGCCAGTAGGAAGAGTAAGTCTTCTTGTACTTAAGTCGGCATTGTGCCCTTTGTATTTATTTCCGATGCAATTTCTGTGTTTCAACATCAATAAGAAGTTCAGAGGGATACAGTAAACCTGAAGTGAAGCATCGGAATCTAATACCGGTCTCACAGGAAAGGTTCATAGCATTGAGAGTAGGAAGAGCCAGTCATCTTGTATTTGAGTCGGCATTGTGCCTTTTGTATTTAATTCCGATGCAATTTCTGTGTTTCATCGTCAATAAGAAGGTCAGAGGGATACAGTAAACCTGAAGTGAAGCATCGGAATCTATAACTAATGTCAAAGGAATGGTTCAAAACATAGAAAGTTGTAACAGTCAGTCTTCTTGTACATAAGTCGGCATTGTGCCTTTTCTATTTAATTCCGATGCAGTTTCTGTGTTTCGTCGCCAATGAGAAGGTCCAAGGGATACAGTAAACCTGAAGTGAAGCATCGGAATCTATAACTAGTGTCACAGGAATGGTTCAAAACATAGACAGAAGGATGAGTCAGTCTTCTTGTACGTAAGTCGGCATTTTGCCTTTTGTATTTAATTCCGATGCAATTTCTGTGTCTCATCGTCAATAAGAAGGTCAGAGGGATACAGTAAACCTGAAGTGAAGCACCGGAATCTATAACTAGTTTCACACGAATGGTTAATCACATTGACAGTAAGAAGAGTCAGTCTTCTTGTACTTAAGTTGGCATTGTGCCTTTTGTATTTAATTCCGATGCAATTTCTGTGTTTCATCGTCAATAAGAAGGTCCAAGTGCTACAGTAAACCTAAAGTGAAGCATCGGAATCTATAACTAGTGTCACAGGAATGGTTCAAATCATAGACAGTAAGAAGAGTCAGTCCTCTTGTACTTAAGTCGGTATTGTGCCTTTTGTATTTAATTCCGATGCAATTTCTGTGTTTCATCGACAATAAGAAGCGAGGAGGGATACAGTAATCCTGAAGTGAAGCATCGGAATCTATAACTAGTGTCACAGGAAATGTTCAAAACATAACCAGTAAGACGAGTGATTTCTCTTGTACTTAAGTCGGCATTGTGCCTTTTCTGTTTAATTCCGATGCAGTTTCTGTGTTTCGTCGTCAATGAGAAGGTCCAAGGGATACAGTAAACCTGAAGTGAAGCATCGGAATCTATATCTAGTGTCACAGGAATGGTTCAAATATAGACAGAAGGATGAGTCAGTCTCCTTGTACGTAAGTCGGCATTGTGCCTTTTGTACTTAATTCCGATGCAATTTCTGTGTTTCATCGTCAATAAGAAGGTCAGAGGGATACAGTAAACCTGAAGTGAAGCATCGGAATCCATAACTAGTGTCACGGGAATGGTTCAAAACATAGAGATTAGGAAGAGTCAGTCTTCTTATACTTAAGTCGGCACTGTGCCTTTTGTATTTAATTTCGATGCAATTTCTGTGTTTCATCGTCAATTAGAAGATCAGAGGGATACAGCAAACCTGAAGTGATGCGTCGGAATCTATAACTAGTGTCACAGGAATGGTTCAAATCATAAACAGTAAGAAGAGTCAGTCTTCCTGTACTTAAGTCGGCTTTGTGCCTTTTGTATTTAATTCCGATGCAATTTCTGTGTTTCATCGTCAATAAGCAGGTCAGAGGGCTACAGTAAACCTGAAGTGAAGCATCGGAATCTATAGCTAGTGTCACAGGAATGGTCAAGACAGAGACAGTGGGAAGAGTCAGCCTTCTTGTACTTAAGTCGGCATTGTGCCTTTTCTATTTAATTCCGATGCAAATTCTGTGTTTCGTCGTCAATACGAAGGTCCAAGGTATACAGTAAACCTGAAGTGAGGCATCTGAATCTGTAAGTAGTGTCACAGGAATGGTTCAAAACATAGACAGTAGGAAGAGTAAGTCTTCATGTACTTAAGTCGGCATTGTGCCCTTTGTATTTAATTCCGATGCAATTTCTGTGTTTCATAGTCAATAAGAAGGTCAGAGGGATACAGTAAACCTGAAGTGAGGCATCGGAATCTATAACTAGTGTCACAGGAATGGTACAAAACATAGTCAGTAAGAAGAGTCAGTCTTCTTGTATTTCTGTCGGCATGGAGCCTGTTGTATTTAATTCCGATGCAAATTCAGTGTTTCATCGTCAATAAGAAGGTCCAAGGGATACAGTAAACATATTGTGAAGCATCGGAATCTAAAACTGGTCTCACAGGAAATGTTCAAAACATAACCAGTAAGACGAGTGATTTCTCTTGTACCTAAGTCGGCATTGTGCCTTTTCTTTTTAATTCCGATGCAATTTCTGTGTTTCATCGTCAATAAGAATTTCCAAGGGATACAGTAAACCTGAAGTGAAGCATCGGAATCTATAACTAGTGTCACGGGAATGGTTCAAAACATAGAGATTAGGAAGTGTCAGTCTTCTTATACTTAAGTCGGCACTGTGCCTTTTGTATTTAATTTCGAAGCAATTTCTGTGTTTCATCGTCAATTAGAAGATCAGAGGGATACAGTAAACCTGAAGTAAAGCATCGGAATGTATAACTAGTGTCACAGGAATGGTTCAAATCATAGACAGTAGGAAGAACCAGATTTCTTGTACTTGAGTCGGCATTGCGCCTTTTGTATTTAATTCCGATGCAATTTCTGTGTTTCATCGTCAATAAGAAGGTCCAAGGGATACAGTAAACATATTGTGAAGCATCGGAAACTAAAACTGGTCTCACAGGAAATGTTCAAAACATAGCCAGTAAGAAGAGTGAGTTCTCTTGTACTTAAGTCGGCATTGTGCCTTTCCTAAGTAATTCCGATGCAATTTCTGTGTTTCGTCGTCAATAAGATGGTCCAAGGGATGCAGTAAACCTGAAGTGAAGCATCGGAATCTATAACTAGTGTCACAGGAATGGTTCAAAACATAGACAGATTGATGAGTCAGTCTTCTTGTACGTAAGTCGGCATTGTGCCTTTTGTATTTAACTCCGATGCAATTTCTGTGTTTCATCGTCAATAAGAAGGTCAGAGGGATACAGTAAACCTGAAGTGAAGCATCGGAATCTATAACTAGTGTCACAGGAATGGTTCAAAACTTAGAGAGTTTGAAGAGTCAGTCTTCTTGTACTTAAGTCGGCATTGTGCCTTTTCTATTTAATACCGATGCAGTTTCTGTGTTTCGTCGCCAATGAGAAGGTCCAAGGGATACAGTGAACCTGATGTGAAGCATCGGAATCTATAACTAGTGTCACAGGAATGGTTCAAAACATAGACAGAAGGATGAGTCAGTCTTCTTGTACGTAAGTCGGCATTGTGCCTTTTGTATTTAATTCCGATGCAATTTCTGTGTTTCATCGTCAATAAGAAGGTCAGAGGGATACAGTAAACCTGAAGTGAAGCATCGGAATCTATAGCTAGTGTCACAGGAATGGTCAAGACAGAGACAGTGGGAAGAGTCAGCCTTCTTGTACTTAAGTCGGCATTGTGCCTTTTCTATTTAATTCCGATGCAAATTCTGTGTTTCGTCGTCAATACGAAGGTCCAAGGGATACAGTAAACCTGAAGTGAGGCATCTGAATCTATAAGTAGTGTCACAGGAATGGTTCAAAGCATAGACAGTAGGAAGAGTAAGTCTTCATGTACTTAAGTCGGCATTGTGCCCTTTGTATTTAATTCCGATGCAATTTCTGTGTTTCATAGTCAATAAGAAGGTCAGAGGGATACAGTAAACCTGAAGTGAGGCATCGGAATCTATAACTAGTGTCACAGGAATGGTACAAAACATAGTCAGTAAGAAGAGTCAGTCTTCTTGTATTTCTGTCGGCATGGAGCTTGTTGTATTTAATTCCGATGCAAATTCTGTGTTTCATCGTCAATAAGAAGGTCCAAGGGATACAGTAAACATATTGTGAAGCATCGGAATCTAAAACTGGTCTCACAGGAAATGTTCAAAACATAACCAGTAAGACGAGTGATTTCTCTTGTACCTAAGTCGTTATTGTGCCTTTTCTTTTTAATTCCGATGCAATTTCTGTGTTTCATCGTCAATAAGAATTTCCAAGGGATACAGTAAACCTGAAGTGAAGCATCGGAATCTATAACTAGTGTCACGGGAATGGTTCAAAGCATAGAGATTAGGAAGTGTCAGTCTTCTTATACTTAAGTCGGCACTGTGCCTTTTGTATTTAATTTCGAAGCAATTTCTGTGTTTCATCGTCAATTAGAAGATCAGAGGGATACAGTAAACCTGAAGTAAAGCATCGGAATGTATAACTAGTGTCACAGGAATGGTTTAAATCATAGACAGTAGGAAGAACCAGATTTCTTGTACTTGAGTCGGCATTGCGCCTTTTGTATTTAATTCCGATGCAATTTCTGTGTTTCATCGTCAATAAGAAGGTCCAAGGGATACAGTAAACATATTGTGAAGCATCGGAATCTAAAACTGGTCTCACAGGAAATGTTCAAAACATAGCCAGTAAGAAGAGTGAGTTCTCTTGTACTTAAGTCGGCATTGTGCCTTTCCTAAGTAATTCCGATGCAATTTCTGTGTTTCGTCGTCAATAAGATGGTCCAAGGGATGCAGTAAACCTGAAGTGAAGCATCGGAATCTATAACTAGTGTCACAGGAATCATTCAAAACATAGACAGAATGATGAGTCAGTCTTCTTGTACGTAAGTCGGCATTGTGCCTTTTGTATTTAATTCCGATGCAATTTCTGTGTTTCATCGTCAATAAGAAGGTCAGAGGGATACAGTAAACCTGAAGTGAAGCATCGGAATCTATAACTAGTGTCACAGGAATGGTTCAAAACTTAGAGAGTTTGAAGAGTCAGTCTTCTTGTACTTAAGTCGGTATTGTGCCTTTTCTATTTAATACCGATGCAGTTTCTTTGTTTCGTCGCCAATGAGAAGGTCCAAGGGATACAGTGAACCTGATGTGAAGCATCGGAATCTATAACTAGTGTCACAGGAATGGTTCAAAACATAGACAGAAGGATGAGTCAGTCTTCTTGTACGTAAGTCGGCATTGTGCCTTTTGTACTTAATTCCGATGCAATTTCTGTGTTTCATCGTCAATAAGAAGGTCAGAGGGATACAGTAAACCTGAAGTGAAGCATCGGAATCTATAACTAGTGTCACGGGAATGGTTCAAAACATAGAGATTAGGAAGAGTCAGTCTTCTTATACTTAAGTCGGCACTGTGCCTTTTGTATTTAATTTCGATGCAATTTCTGTGTTTCATCGTCAATTAGAAGATCAGAGGGATACAGCAAACCTGAAGTGATGCGTCGGAATGTATAACTAGTGTCACAGGAAGGGTTCAAATCATAGACAGTAAGAAGAGTCAGTCTTCCTGTACTTAAGTCGGCTTTGTGCCTTTTGTATTTAATTCCGATGCAATATCTGTGTTTCATCGTCAATAAGCAGGTCAGAGGGCTACAGTAAACCTGAAGTGAAGCATCGGAATCTATAGCTAGTGTCACAGGAATGGTCAAGACAGAGACAGTGGGAAGAGTCAGCCTTCTTGTACTTAAGTCGGCATTGTGCCTTTTCTATTTAATTCCGATGCAAATTCTGTGTTTCGTCGTCAATACGAAGGTCCAAGGGATACAGTAAACCTGAAGTGAGGCATCTGAATCTATAAGTAGTGTCACAGGAATGGTTCAAAACATAGACAGTAGGAAGAGTAAGTCTTCATGTACTTAAGTCGGCATTGTGCCCTTTGTATTTAATTCCGATGCAATTTCTGTGTTTCATAGTCAATAAGAAGGTCAGAGGGATACAGTAAACCTGAAGTGAGGCATCGGAATCTATAACTAGTGTCACAGGAATGGTACAAAACATAATCAGTAAGAAGAGTCAGTCTTCTTGTATTTCTGTCGGCATGGAGCCTGTTGTATTTAATTCCGATGCAAATTCTGTGTTTCATCGTCAATAAGAAGGTCCAAGGGATACAGTAAACATATTGTGAAGCATCGGAATCAAAAACTGGTCTCACAGGAAATGTTCAAAACATAACCAGTAAGACGAGTGATTTCTCTTGTACCTAAGTCGGCATTGTGCCTTTTGTTTTTAATTCCGATGCAATTTCTGTGTTTCATCGTCAATAAGAATTTCCAAGGGATACAGTAAACCTGAAGTGAAGCATCGGAATCTATAACTAGTGTCACGGGAATGGTTCAAAACATAGAGATTAGGAAGTGTCAGTCTTCTTATACTTAAGTCGGCACTGTGCCTTTTGTATTTAATTTCGAAGCAATTTCTGTGTTTCATCGTCAATTAGAAGATCAGAGGGATACAGTAAACCTGAAGTAAAGCATCGGAATGTATAACTAGTGTCACAGGAATGGTTCAAATCATAGACAGTAGGAAGAACCAGATTTCTAGTACTTGAGTCGGCATTGCGCCTTTTGTATTTAATTCCGATGCAATTTCTGTGTTTCATCGTCAATAAGAAGGTCCAAGGGATACAGTAAACATATTGTGAAGCATCGGAATCTAAAACTGGTCTCACAGGAAATGTTCAAAACATAGCCAGTAAGAAGAGTGAGTTCTCTTGTACTTAAGTCGGCATTGTGCCTTTCCTAAGTAATTCCGATGCAATTTCTGTCTTTCGTCGTCAATAAGATGGTCCAAGGGATGCAGTAAACCTGAAGTGAAGCATCGGAATCTATAACTAGTGTCACAGGAATGGTTCAAAACATAGAGAGATTGATGAGTCAGTCTTCTTCTACGTAAGTCGGCATTGTGCCTTTTGTATTTAATTCCGATGCAATTTCTGTGTTTCATCGTCAATAAGAAGGTCAGAGGGATACAGTAAACCTGAAGTGAAGCATCGGAATCTATAACTAGTGTCACAGGAATAGTTCAAAACTTAGAGTGTTTGAAGAGTCAGTCTTCTTGTACTTAAGTCGGCATTGTGCCTTTTCTATTTAATACCGATGCAGTTTCTGTGTTTCGTCGCCAATGAGAAGGTCCAAGGGATACAGTGAACCTGATGTGAAGCATCGGAATCTATAACTAGTGTCACAGGACGGGTTCAAAACATAGACAGAAGGATGAGTCAGTCTTCTTGTACGTAAGTCGGCATTGTGCCTTTTGTATTTAATTCCGATGCAATTTCTGTGTTTCATCGTCAATAAGAAGGTCAGAGGGATACAGTAAACCTGAAGTGAAGCATCGGAATCTATAACTAGTGACACACGAATGGTTAATCACATTGACAGTAAGGAGAGTCAGTCTCCTTTTACTTAAGTTGGCATTGTGCCTTTTCTACTTAATTCCGATGCAACTTCTGTGTTTCATCGTCAATTAGAAGGGCAGAGGGATACAGTAAACCTGAAGTGAAGCATCGGAATGTATAACTAGTGTCACAGGATTGGTTCAAATCATAGACAGTAGGAAGAGTCAGATTTCTTGTACTTGAGTCGTTTTTGTGCCTTTTGTATTTAATTCCGATTCAATTTCTGTGTTTCATCGTCAATAAGAAGGTCAAAGGGATACAGTAAACCTTAAGTGAAGCATCGGAATGTATAACTAGTGACACAGGAATGGTTGAAAACATAGACAGTAGGAAGAGTCAGTCTTCTTGTACTTGTGTCAGCATTGTGAATTTTGTATTTATTTCCGATGCCATTTTTGTGTTTCATCGTCAATAAGAAGGTCAGAGGGATACAGTAAACCTGAAGTGAAGCATCGGAATCTAAAACTGGTCTCACAGGAAAGGTTCAAAGCATAGAGAGTAAGAAGAGCCAGTCATCTATTATTTAAGTCGGCATTGTGCCTTTTGTATTTAATTCTGATGCAATTTCTGAGTTTCATTGTCAATAAGAAGGTCTGAGGGATGCAGTAAACCTGAAGTGAAGCATCGGAATCTATAACTAGTGTGACAGGGATGGTTCAAAACGTAGACAGTAGGAAGAGTCAGTCTTCTTGCACTTAAGTCGGCATTGTGCGTTTTGTATTTAATTCCGATGCAATTTCTGTGTTTCATCGCCAATAAGAAGGTCAGAGGGATACAGTAAACCTGAATTGAAGCATTGGAATGTATTACTAGTGTTACAGGAATGATTCAAAACATAGACAGTAGGAAGAGTCAGTGTTCTTGTACTTGAGTCGGCATTGTGCCTTTTCTATTTAATTCCGATGCAAATTCTGTGATTCGTCGACAATAAGAAGGTCCAAGGGATACAGTAAACCTGAAGTGAAGAATCGGAATCTATAACTAGTGTCACAGGAATGGTTCAATACATAGACAGTGGGAAGAGTCAGTCTCCTTGTACATAAGTTGGCATTGTGCCTTTTCTATTTAATTACGATGCAATTTCTGTGTTTCATCGTCAATAAGAAGGTCAGTGGGATACAGTACACCTGAAGTGAAGCATAGGAATCTATAACTAGTGTCCAAGGAATGGTTCAAAACATAGACAGTAAGAAGAGTCAGTCTTCTTGTACTTAAGTCGGCATTGTGCATTTTCTATTTAATTCCGATGCAATTTCTGTGTGTCATCGTCAATAATAAAGTCCAAGGGATATAGTAAACCTGAAGTGAAGAATCGGAATCTATAACTAGTGTCACAGGAATGGTTCAAAACATAGACAGTAGGAAGAGTCAGTCTTCTTGTACTTAAGTCGGCATTGTGCATTTTGTATTTAATTCCGATGCAACTTCTGTGTTTCATCGTCAATAAGAAGGTCAGAGGGATACAGTAAACCTGAAGTGAAGCATCGGAATCTATAACTAGTGTCACAAGAATTGTTCAAAACATAGACAGTAGGAAGAGTCATTCTTCATGTACTTACATCGGCATTGTGCCTTTTCTATTTCATTCCGAAGTAAATTCTGTGTTTCATCGTCAATAAGAAGGTCAAAGGGATACAGTAAACGTAAAGTGAGTTATCGGAATCTATAACTAGTGTCACAAGAGTGGTTCAAATCGTAGCGAGTAAGAAGAGTCAGTCTTCTTGTACTTAAGTCGGCATAGTGCCTTTTCGATTTAATTCCGATGCAATTTCTGTGTTTCATCATAAAGAAGAAGGTCAGAGCGATACTGTAAACCTGAAGTGAAGCATCGGAATGTGTAACTAGTGTCACAGGAATGTTTCAAACATAGACAGTAGGAAGAGCCAGTCTTCTTGTACTTGTGTCGGCATTGTGCCATTTGTATTTAATTCCGATGCAATTTCTGAGTTTCATCGTCAATAAGAAGGTCTGAGGGATGCAGTAAACCTGAAGTGAAGCATCGGAATCTATAACTAGTGTCACAGGAATGGTTCAAAACACGGACAGTAGGAAGAGTCAGTATTCTTGTACTTAATCCCGATGCAATTTCTCTGTTTCATCGTCAATAAGAAAGTAAGAGGGATACAGTAAACCTGAAGTGAAGCATCGGAATCTAAAACTGGTCTCACAGGAAAGGTTCAAAGCATAGAGAGTAAGAAGATCAGTCATCTATTATTTGAGTCGGCAATGTGCCTTTTGTATTTAATTTCGATGCAATTTCTAAGTTTCATTCTCAATAAGAAGGTCAGAGGGATACAGTAAACCTGAAGTGAAGCATCGGAATCTATAACTAGTGTCACAGGAATAATTAAAAACATTGACAGTAAGAAGAGTCAGTCTTCTTGTACTTAAGTCGGCACTGTGCCGTTTGTATTTAATTCCGATGCAATTTCTGTGTTTCATCGTCAATAAGAAGTTCCAAGTGATCCAGTAAACAAAAAGTGTAGCATCGGAATCTATAACTAGTGTCTCAGGAATAGTTTAAAACATAGTGAGTAAGAAGAGTCAGTCTGCTTGTACTTAAGTCAGCATTGTGCCTTTTTTATTTAATTCCGATGCAATTTCTGTGTTTTAACGTCAATAAGAAGGTCAGAGGGATACAATAAACCTGAAGGGAAGCGTCGGAAACTATAACTAGTGTCACAGGGATGGTTCAAAACGTAGACAGTAGGAAGAGTCAGTCCTTTTGTACTTAAGTCGGCATTGTGCGTTTTGTATTTAATTCCGATGCAATTTCTGTGTTTCCTCGGCAATAAGAAGGTCAGAGGGATACAGTACACCTGAATTGAAGCATCGGAATGTATAACTAGTGTTCCAGGAATGATTCAAAACATAGACAGTAGGAAGAGTCAGTGTTCTTGTACTTGAGTCGGCATTGTGCCTTTTCTATTTAATTCCGATGCAAATTCTGTGTTTCGTCGACAATAAGAAGGTCCAAGGGATACAGTAAACCTGAAGTGAAGAATCGGAATCTATAACTAGTGTCACAGGAATGGTTCAAAACATAGACAGTGGGAAGAGTCAGTCTCCTTGTACATAAGTCGGCATTGTGCCTTTTCTATTTAATTACGATGCAATTTCTGTGTTTCATCGTCAATAAGAAGGTCAGAGGGATACAGTACACCTGAAGTGAAGCATCGGAATCTGTAACTAGTGTCACAGGAATGGTTGAAAACATAGACAGTAAGAAGAGTCAGTCTTCTTGTACTTAAGTAGGCATTGTGCATTTTCTATTTAATTCCGATGCAATTTCTGTGTGTCATCGTCAATAATAAAGTCCAAGGGATATAGTAAACCTGAAGTGAAGAATCGGAATCTATAACTAGTGTCACAGGAATGGTTCAAAACATAGACAGTAGGAAGAGTCAGTCTACTTCTACTTAAGTCGGCATTGTGCATTTTGTATTTAATTCCGCTGCAAAATCTGTGTTTCATCGTCAATAAGAAGGTATAACTGATACAGTACACCTGAAATGAAGCATCAGAATCTATAACTAGTGTCACAGGAATCGTTCCACGCATAGACAGTAAGGAGAGTCAGTCTTCTTGTACTTAAGTCGGCATTGTGCCTTTTCTATTCAATTCCGATGCAATTTCTGGGTTTGATCATCAAGAAGAAGGTCAGGGGGATACAGTAAACCTGAAGTGAAGCATCGGAATGTATAACTAGTGTCACAGGAATTGTTCAAATCATACCCAGTAGGAAGAGTCAGTCTTCTTGTACTTGAGTCGGCATTGTGCCTTTTGTATTTATTTCCGATGCAATATCTGTGTTCCATCGTCAATAAGAAGGTCAGAGGGATACAGTAAACATGAAGTGAAGCATCGGAATCGAAAACCGGTCTCACAGGAAAGGATCAAAACATAGAGTGTAAGAAGAGCCAGTCATCTTGTATTCGAGTCGGCATTGTGCCTTTTGTATTTAATTCCGATGCAATTTCTAAGTTTCATCGTCAATAAGAAGGTCAGAGGGATACAGTAAACCTGAAGTGAAGCACAGGAATCTATAACTAGTGTCACAGAAATGGTTAAAAACATTGACAGTAAGATGAGTCAGTCTTCTTGTACTTAAGTCGGCATTGTGCCTTTTGTATTTAATTCCGATGCAATTTCGGTGTTTCATCGTCAAGAAGAAGGTCCAAGTGATACAGTAAAAGTAAAGTGAAGCATCGGAATCTATAACTAGTGTCACAGGAATGGTTCAAAGCATAGACAGTAAGAGGAGTCAGTCTTCTCGTACTTAAGTCGGCATTGTGCCTTTCCTATTTAATTCCGGTGCATTTTCTGTGTTTCGTCGTCAATAAGAAGGTCCAAGGGATGCAGTAAACCTGAAGTGAAGCATCAGAATCTATAACTAGTGTCACAGGAATGGTTCAAATCATTGACAGTAAGAAGAGTCAGTTTTCTTGTACTTAAGACGGAATTGTGCCTTTTGTATTTAACTCTGATGCAATTTCTGTGTTTCAACGTCAATAAGAAGGGCAGAGGGATACGGTAACCCTGATGTGAGGCATCGGAATCTATAACTAGCGTCACATGAGTGCATCAAAACATAGACATTTGGAAGAGTCAGTCTTCTTGTATTTAAGTCGGCATTGTGCCTTTTGTATTTAATTCCGATGCAATTTCTGTGTTTCATCAGCAATACGAAGGTCCAAGGGATACAGTAATCCTGAAGTGAGGCATCGTAATCTATAACTAGTGTCACAGGAATGGTTCAAAACATAGACAGTAAGAAGAGTCAGTCTTCTTGTACTTAAGTTTTCATTGTGCATTTTCTATTCAATTCCGATGCAATTTCCAAGTTTCATCGTCAATACGAAGGTCAGAGGGATACAGTAAACCTGAAGTGAAGCATCGGAATCTATAACTAGTGTCACACGAATGGTTAATAACATTGACAGTAAGAAGAGTCAGTCTTCTTGTACTTAAGTCGACATTGTGCCTTTTGTATTTAATTCCGATGCAATTTCTGTGTTTCATCGTCAATAAGAAGGTCCTAGTGATACAGTAAACCTAAAGTGAAGCATCGGAATCTATAACTAGTGTCACAGGAATGGTTCAAAACATAGACAGTAAGAAGAGTCAGACTTCTTGTACTTAAGTCGGCATTGTGCCTTTCCTAAGTAATTCCGATGCAATTTCTGTGTTTCGTCGTCAATAAGAAGGTCCAAGGGATGCAGTAAACCTGAAGTGAAACATCGGAATTTATAACTAGTGTCACAGGAATGGTTCAAAACATAGACAGTAAGAAGAGTCAGTCTTCTTGTACTTAAGTCGGCATTGTGCATTTTCTATTTAATTCTGATGCAATTTCTATGTGTCATCGTCAATAATTAAGTCCAAGGGATATAGTAAACCTGAAGTGAAGAATCGGAATCTATAACTAGTGTCACAGGAATGGTTCAAAACATAGACAGTAGGAAGAGTCAGTCTTCTTGTACTTAAGTCGGCATTGTGCATTTTGTATTTAATTCCGATGCAACTTCTGTGTTTCAACGTCAATAAGAAGGTCCAAGGGATACCGTACACCTGAAATGAAGCATCGGAATGTATAACTAGTGTCACAGGAATGGTTCAAACCATAGACAGTAGGAAGAACCAGATTTCTTGTACTTAAGTCGGCATTGCGCCTTTTGTATTTAATTCCGTTGCAATTTCTGTGTTTCAACATCAATAAGAAGGTCAGAGGGATGCCGTAAACCTGAAGTGAGGCATCGGAATCTATAACTAGTGTCACAGGAATGGTTCAAAACATAGTCAGTAAGAAGAGTCAGTCTTCTTGTATTTAAGTCGGCATGGTGCCTTTTGTATTTAATTCCGTTGCAATTTCTGTGTTTCATCGACAATAAGAAGGGAGGTGGGATACAGTAAACCTGAAGTGAGGCATCGGAATCTATAACTAGTGTCACAGGAATGGTTCAAAACATAGTCAGTAAGAAGAGTCACTCTTCTTGTATTTAAGTCGGCATGGTGCCTTTTGTATTTAATTCTGATGCAGTTTCTGTGTTTCGTCGTCAATGAGAAGGGCCAAGGGATACAGTAAACCTGAAGTGAAGCATCGGAATCTGTAACTAGTGTCACAGGAATGGTTCAAAACATAGACAGAAGGATGAGTCAGTCTTCTTGTACTTAAGTCGGCATTGTGCCATTTCTTTTTAATTCCGATGCAATTTCTGTGTTTCATCGTCAATAAGAAGGTCCAAGGGATACAGTAAACCTGAAGTGAGGCATCGGAATCTATAAGTAGTGTCACAGGAATGGTTCAAAACATAGACAGTAGTAAGAGTAAGTCTTCTTGTACTTAAGTCGGCATTGTGCCCTTTGTATTTAATTCCGATGCAATTTCTGTGTTTCAACATCAATAAGAAGGTCAGAGGTATACAGTAAACCTGAAGTGAAGCATCGGATTCTAATACCGGTCTCACAGGAAAGGTTCATAGCATAGACAGTAAGAGGAGTCAGTCTTCTCGTACTTAAGTCAGCATTGTGCCTTTCCTATTTAATTCCGGTGCATTTTCTGTGTTTCGTCGTCAATAAGAAGGTCCAAGGGATGCAGTAAACCTGAAGTGAAGCATCTGAATCTATAACTAGTGTCACAGGAATGGTTCAAATCATTGACAGTAAGAAGAGTCAGTTTTCTTGTACTTAAGACGGAATTGTGCCTTTTGTATTTAACTCTGATGCAATTTCTGTGTTTCAACGTCAATAAGAAGGTCCAAGGGATACCGTAAACCTGAAGTGAAGCATAGGAATCTATAACAAGTGTCACAAGAGTGGTTCAAAAAATAGACAGTAGGAAGAGTCAGTCTTCTTGTACTTAAGTCGGCATTGTGCATTTTGTATTTAATTCCGATGCAACTTCCGTGTTTCAACGTCAATAAGCAGGGCAGAGGGATACGGTAAACCTGATGTGAGGCATCGGAATCTATAACTTGCGTCACATGAGTGCATCAAAACATAGACATTTGGAAGAGTCAGTCTTCTTGTATTTAAGTCGGCATTGTGCCTTTTGTATTTAATTCCGATGCAATTTCTGTGTTTCATCAACAATACGAAGGTCCAAGGGATACAGTAATCCTGAAGTGAGGCATCGTAATCTATAACTAGTGTCACAGGAATGGTTCAAAACATAGACAGTAAGAAGAGTCAGTCTTCTTGTACTTAAGTCTTCATTGTGCATTTTCTATTCAATTCAGATGCAATTTCCAAGTTTCATCATCAATACGAAGGTCAGAGGGATACAGTAAACCTGAAGTGAAGCATCGGAATCTATAACTAGTGTCACACGAATGGTTAATAACATTGACAGTAAGAAGAGTCAGTCTTCTTGTACTTAAGTCGGCATTGTGCCTTTTGTATTTAATTCCGATGCAATTTCTGTGTTTCATCGTCAATAAGAAGGTCCTAGTGATACAGTAAACCTAAAGTGAAGCATCGGAATCTATAACTAGTGTCACAGGAATGGTTCAAAACATGGACAGTAAGAAGAGTCAGACTTCTTGTACTTAAGTCGGCATTGTGCCTTTCCTAAGTAATTCCGATGCAATTTCTGTGTTTCGTCGTCAATAAGAAGGTCCAAGGGATGCAGTAAACCTGAAGTGAAACATCGGAATTTATAACTAGTGTCACAGGAATGGTTCAAAACATAGACAGTACGAAGAGTCAGTCTTCTTGTACTTAAGTCGGCATTGTGCATTTTCTATTTAATTCTGATGCAATTTCTATGTGTCATCGTCAATAATTAAGTCCAAGGGATATAGTAAACCTGAAGTGAAGAATCGGAATCTATAACTAGTGCCACAGGAATGGTTCAAAACATAGACAGTAGGAAGAGTCAGTCTTCTTGTACTTAAGTCGGCATTGTGCATTTTGTATTTAATTCCGATGCAACTTCTGTGTTTCAACGTCAATAAGAAGGTCCAAGGGATACCGTACACCTGAAATGAAGCATCGGAATCTATAACTAGTGTCACAGGAATCCTTCAAATCATAGACAGTAAGGAGAGTCAGTCTTCTTGTACTGAAGTCGGCGTTGTGCCTTTTCTATTTAATTCCGATGCAATTTCTGTGTTTCATCGTCAATAAGAAGGTCAGAGGGATACAGTAAACATGAAGTGAAGCATAGGAATCTAAAACCGGTCTCACAGGAAAGGATCAAAACATAGAGTGTAAGGAGAGCCAGTCATCTTGTATTTGAGTCGGCATTGTGCCTTTTGTATTTAATTCCGATGCAATTTCTAAGTTTCATCGTCAATAAGAAGGTCAGAGGGATACAGTAAACCTGAAGTGAAGCACAGGAATCTATAACTAGTGTCACAGGAATGGTTAAAAACATTGACAGTAAGATGAGTCAGTCTTCTTGTACTTATGTCGACATTGTGCCTTTTCTATTTAATTCCGATGCAATTTCTGTGTTTCATCGTCAATAACAAGGTCAAAGGGATACAGTAAACCTGGA
This sequence comes from Schistocerca americana, assembly GCF_021461395.2. NCBI lineage: Eukaryota > Metazoa > Arthropoda > Insecta > Orthoptera > Acrididae > Schistocerca > Schistocerca americana. Next base: position 10,044,680 of record NC_060121.1, on the reverse strand, counting down.
GTGAACCATCGGAATCTATAACTAGTGTCAATGGAATGGTTCAAATCATAGACAGTAAGAAGAGTCAGTCCTCTTGTACTTAAGTCGGCATTGTGCCTTTTGTATTTAATTCTGATGTAATTTCTGTGTTTCATCGTCAATGAGAAGGTCCAAGGGATACAGTAAACCTGAAGTGAAGCATCGGAATCTATAACTAGTGTCACAGGAATGGTTCAAAACATAGTCAGTAAGAGGAGTCATTCTTCTTGTACTTAAGTCGGCATGGTGCCTTTTGTATTTAATTCCGATGCAATTCCTGTGTTTCATCGTCAATAAGTAGGTCCAAGGGATACAGTAAACATATAGCGAAGCATCGGAATCTAAAACCGGTCTCACAGGAAAAGTTCAAAGCATAGTCAGTAAGAAGAGTCTGTCTACTTGTACTTAAGTCGGCATTGTGCCTTCTCTATTTAATTCCGATGCAATATCTAAGTTTCATCGTCAATAAGAAGGTCAGAGGGATACAGTAAACCTGAAGTGAAGCATCGGAATCTATAACTAGTGTCACAGGAATGGTTCAAAACATAGACAGTAAGAAGAGTCAGTCTTCTTGTACTTAAGTCGGCATTGTGCCTTTCCTAAGTAATTCCGATGCAATTTCTGTGTTTCGTCGTCAATAAGTTGGTCCAAGGGACCAAGGGATGCAGTAAACCTGAAATGAAGCATCGGAATCTATAACTAGTGTCACAGGAATGGTTCAAAACATAGACAGTATGAAGAGTCAGTCCTCTTGTACTTAAGTCGGCATTGTGCCTTTTGTATTTAATTCCGATGCAGTTTCTGTGTTTCGTCGTCAATGAGAAGGGCCAAGGGATACAGTAAACCTGAAGTGAAGCATCGGAATGTATAACTAGTGTCACAGGAATGGTTCAAACCATAGACAGTAGGAAGAACCAGATTTCTTGTACTTAAGTCGGCATTGTGCCTTTTGTATTTAATTCCATTGCAATTTCTGTGTTTCAACATCAATAAGAAGGTCAGAGGGATACAGTAAACCTGAAGTGAGGCATCGGAATCTATAACTAGTGTCACAGGAATGGTTCAAAACATAGTCAGTAAGAAGAGTCAGTCTTCTTGTATTTACGTCGGCATGGTGCCTTTTGTATTTAATTCCGTTGCAATTTCTGTGTTTCATCGACAATAAGAAGGGAGGTGGGATACAGTAAACCTGAAGTGAGGCATCGGAATCTATAACTAGTGTCACAGGAATGGTTCAAAACATAGTCAGTAAGAAGAGTCACTCTTCTTGTATTTAAGTCGGCATTGTGCCTTTTGTATTTAATTCTGATGCAGTTTCTGTGTTTCGTCGTCAATGAGAAGGTCCAAGGGATACCGTAAACCTGAAGTGAAGCATAGGAATCTATAACAAGTGTCACAAGAATGGTTCAAAAAATAGACAGTAGGAAGAGTCAGTCTTCTTGTACTTAAGTCGGCATTGTGCATTTTGTATTTAATTCCGATGCAACTTCCGTGTTTCAACGTCAATAAGAAGGGCAGAGGGATACGGTAAACCTGATGTGAGGCATCGGAATCTATAACTTGCGTCACATGAGTGCATCAAAACATAGACATTTGGAAGAGTCAGTCTTCTTGTATTTAAGTCGGCATTGTGCCTTTTGTATTTAATTCCGATGCAATTTCTGTGTTTCATCAACAATACGAAGGTCCAAGGGATACAGTAATCCTGAAGTGAGGCATCGTAATCTATAACTAGTGTCACAGGAATGGTTCAAAACATAGACAGTAAGAAGAGTCAGTCTTCTTGTACTTAAGTCTTCATTGTGCATTTTCTATTCAATTCCGATGCAATTTCCAAGTTTCATCGTCAATACGATGGTCAGAGGGATACAGTAAACCTGAAGTGAAGCATCGGAATCTATAACTAGTGTCACACGAATTGTTAATAACATTGACAGTATGAAGAGTCAGTCTTCTTGTACTTAAGTCGGCATTGTGCCTTTTGTATTTAATTCCGATGCAATTTCTGCGTTTCATCGTCAATAAGAAGGTCCTAGTGATACAGTAAACCTAAAGTGAAGCATCGGAATCTATAACTAGTGTCACAGGAATGGTTCAAAACATAGACAGTAAGAAGAGTCAGACTTCTTGTACTTAAGTCGGCATTGTGCCTTTCCTAAGTAATTCCGATGCAATTTCTGTGTTTCGTCGTCAATAAGAAGGTCCAAGGGATGCAGTAAACCTGAAGTGAAACATCGGAATTTATAACTAGTGTCACAGGAATGGTTCAAAACATAGACAGTACGAAGAGTCAGTCTTCTTGTACTTAAGTCGGCATTGTGCATTTTCTATTTAATTCTGATGCAATTTCTATGTGTCATCGTCAATAATTAAGTCCAAGGGATATAGTAAACCTGAAGTGAAGAATCGTAATCTATAACTAGTGTCACAGGAATGGTTCAAAACATAGACAGAAGGATGAGTCAGTCTTCTTGTACGTAAGTCGGCATTGTGCCTTTTGTATTTAATTCCGATGCAACTTCTGTGTTTCAACGTCAATAAGAAGGTCCAAGGGATACCGTACACCTGAAATGAAGCATCGGAATCTATAACTAGTGTCACAGGAATCCTTCAAATCATAGACAGTAAGGAGAGTCAGTCTTCTTGCACTGAAGTCGGCGTTGTGCCTTTTCTATTTAATTCCGATGCAATTTCTGTGTTTCATCGTCAATAAGAAGGTCAGAGGGATACAGTAAACATGAAGTGAAGCATCGGAATCTAAAACCGGTCTCACAGGAAAGGATCAAAACATAGAGTGTAAGGAGAGCCAGTCATCTTGTATTTGAGTCGGCATTGTGCCTTTTGTATTTAATTCCGATGCAATTTCTAAGTTTCATCGTCAATAAGAAGGTCAGAGGGATACAGTAAACCTGAAGTGAAGCACAGGAATCTATAACTAGTGTCACAGGAATGGTTAAAAACATTGACAGTAAGATGAGTCAGTCTTCTTGTACTTATGTCGACATTGTGCCTTTTCTATTTAATTCCGATGCAATTTCTGTGTTTCATCGTCAATAACAAGGTCAAAGGGATACAGTAAACCTGGAGTGAACCATCGGAATCTATAACTAGTGTCAATGGAATGGTTCAAATCATAGACAGTAAGAAGAGTCAGTCCTCTTGTACTTAAGTCGGCATTGTGCCTTTTGTATTTAATTCTGATGTAATTTCTGTGTTTCATCGTCAATGAGAAGGTCCAAGGGATACAGTAAACCTGAAGTGAAGCATCGGAATCTATAACTAGTGTCACAGGAATGGTTCAAAACATAGTCAGTAAGAGGAGTCATTCTTCTTGTACTTAAGTCGGCATGGTGCCTTTTGTATTTAATTCCGATGCAATTCCTGTGTTTCATCGTCAATAAGAAGGTCCAAGGGATACAGTAAACATATAGCGAAGCATCGGAATCTAAAACCGGTCTCACAGGAGAAGTTCAAAGCATAGTCAGTAAGAAGAGTTTGTCTACTTGTACTTAAGTCGGCATTGTGCCTTCTCTATTTAATTCCGATGCAATATCTAAGTTTCATCGTCAATAAGAAGGTCAGAGGGATACAGTAAACCTGAAGTGAAGCATCGGAATCTATAACTAGTGTCACAGGAATGGTTCAAAACATAGACAGTAAGAAGAGTCAGTCTTCTTGTACTTAAGTCGGCATTGTGCCTTTCCTAAGTAATTCAGATGCAATTTCTGTGTTTCGTCGTCAATAAGAAGGTCCAAGGGATGCAGTAAACCTGAAATGAAGCATCGGAATCTATAACTAGTGTCACAGGAATGGTTCAAAACATAGACAGTATGAAGAGTCAGTCCTCTTGTACTTAAGTCGGCATTGTGCCTTTTGTATTTAATTCCGATGCAGTTTCTGTGTTTCGTCGTCAATGAGAAGGGCCAAGGGATACAGTAAACCTGAAGTGAAGCATCGGAATGTATAACTAGTGTCACAGGAATGGTTCAAACCATAGACAGTAGGAAGAACCAGATTTCTTGTACTTAAGTCGGCATTGCGCCTTTTGTATTTAATTCCGTTGCAATTTCTGTGTTTCAACATCAATAAGAAGGTCAGAGGGATACAGTAAACCTGAAGTGAGGCATCGGAATCTATAACTAGTGTCACAGGAATGGTTCAAAACATAGTCAGTAAGAAGAGTCAGTCTTCTTGTATTTAAGTCGGCATGGTGCCTTTTGTATTTAATTCCGTTGCAATTTCTGTGTTTCATCGACAATAAGAAGGGAGGTGGGATACAGTAAACCTGAAGTGAGGCATCGGAATCTATAACTAGTGTCACAGGAATGGTTCAAAACATAGTCAGTAAGAAGAGTCACTCTTCTTGTATTTAAGTCGGCATGGTGCCTTTTGTATTTAATTCTGATGCAGTTTCTGTGTTTCGTCGTCAATGAGAAGGGCCAAGGGATACAGTAAACCTGAAGTGAAGCATCGGAATCTGTAACTAGTGTCACAGGAATGGTTCAAAACATAGACAGAAGGATGAGTCAGTCTTCTTGTACTTAAGTCGGCATTGTGCCATTTCTTTTTAATTCCGATGCAATTTCTGTGTTTCATCGTCAATAAGAAGGTCCAAGGGATACAGTAAACCTGAAGTGAGGCATCGGAATCTATAAGTAGTGTCACAGGAATGGTTCAAAACATAGACAGTAGTAAGAGTAAGTCTTCTTGTACTTAAGTCGGCATTGTGCCCTTTGTATTTAATTCCGATGCAATTTCTGTGTTTCAACATCAATAAGAAGGTCAGAGGTATACAGTAAACCTGAAGTGAAGCATCGGATTCTAATACCGGTCTCACAGGAAAGGTTCATAGCATAGGCAGTAAGAGGAGTCAGTCTTCTCGTACTTAAGTCAGCATTGTGCCTTTCCTATTTAATTCCGGTGCATTTTCTGTGTTTCGTCGTCAATAAGAAGGTCCAAGGGATGCAGTAAACCTGAAGTGAAGCATCTGAATCTATAACTAGTGTCACAGGAATGGTTCAAATCATTGACAGTAAGAAGAGTCAGTTTTCTTGTACTTAAGACGGAATTGTGCCTTTTGTATTTAACTCTGATGCAATTTCTGTGTTTCAACGTCAATAAGAAGGTCCAAGGGATACCGTAAACCTGAAGTGAAGCATAGGAATCTATAACAAGTGTCACAAGAATGGTTCAAAAAATAGACAGTAGGAAGAGTCAGTCTTCTTGTACTTAAGTCGGCATTGTGCATTTTGTATTTAATTCCGATGCAACTTCCGTGTTTCAACGTCAATAAGAAGGGCAGAGGGATACGGTAAACCTGATGTGAGGCATCGGAATCTATAACTTGCGTCACATGAGTGCATCAAAACATAGACATTTGGAAGAGTCAGTCTTCTTGTATTTAAGTCGGCATTGTGCCTTTTGTATTTAATTCCGATGCAATTTCTGTGTTTCATCAACAATACGAAGGTCCAAGGGATACAGTAATCCTGAAGTGAGGCATCGTAATCTATAACTAGTGTCACAGGAATGGTTCAAAACATAGACAGTAAGAAGAGTCAGTCTTCTTGTACTTAAGTCTTCATTGTGCATTTTCTATTCAATTCAGATGCAATTTCCAAGTTTCATCATCAATACGAAGGTCAGAGGGATACAGTAAACCTGAAGTGAAGCATCGGAATCTATAACTAGTGTCACACGAATGGTTAATAACATTGACAGTAAGAAGAGTCAGTCTTCTTGTACTTAAGTCGGCATTGTGCCTTTTGTATTTAATTCCGATGCAATTTCTGTGTTTCATCGTCAATAAGAAGGTCCTAGTGATACAGTAAACCTAAAGTGAAGCATCGGAATCTATAACTAGTGTCACAGGAATGGTTCAAAACATGGACAGTAAGAAGAGTCAGACTTCTTGTACTTAAGTCGGCATTGTGCCTTTCCTAAGCAATTCCGATGCAATTTCTGTGTTTCGTCGTCAATAAGAAGGTCCAAGGGATGCAGTAAACCTGAAGTGAAACATCGGAATTTATAACTAGTGTCACAGGAATGGTTCAAAACATAGACAGTACGAAGAGTCAGTCTTCTTGTACTTAAGTCGGCATTGTGCATTTTCTATTTAATTCTGATGCAATTTCTATGTGTCATCGTCAATAATTAAGTCCAAGGGATATAGTAAACCTGAAGTGAAGAATCGGAATCTATAACTAGTGCCACAGGAATGGTTCAAAACATAGACAGTAGGAAGAGTCAGTCTTCTTGTACTTAAGTCGGCATTGTGCATTTTGTATTTAATTCCGATGCAACTTCTGTGTTTCAACGTCAATAAGAAGGTCCAAGGGATACCGTACACCTGAAATGAAGCATCGGAATCTATAACTAGTGTCACAGGAATCCTTCAAATCATAGACAGTAAGGAGAGTCAGTCTCCTTGTACTGAAGTCGGCGTTGTGCCTTTTCTATTTAATTCCGATGCAATTTCTGTGTTTCATCGTCAATAAGAAGGTCAGAGGGATACAGTAAACAGGAAGTGAAGCATAGGAATCTAAAACCGGTCTCACAGGAAAGGATCAAAACATAGAGTGTAAGGAGAGCCAGTCATCTTGTATTTGAGTCGGAATTGTGCCTTTTGTATTTAATTCCGATGCAATTTCTAAGTTTCATCGTCAATAAGAAGGTCAGAGGGATACAGTAAACCTGAAGTGAAGCACAGGAATCTATAACTAGTGTCACAGGAATGGTTAAAAACATTGACAGTAAGTTGAGTCAGTCTTCTTGTACTTATGTCGACATTGTGCCTTTTCTATTTAATTCCGATGCAATTTCTGTGTTTCATCGTCAATAACAAGGTCAAAGGGATACAGTAAACCTGGAGTGAACCATCGGAATCTATAACTAGTGTCAATGGAATGGTTCAAATCATAGACAGTAAGAAGAGTCAGTCCTCTTGTACTTAAGTCGGCATTGTGCCTTTTGTATTTAATTCTGATGTAATTTCTGTGTTTCATCGTCAATGAGAAGGTCCAAGGGATACAGTAAACCTGAAGTGAAGCATCGGAATCTATAACTAGTGTCACAGGAATGGTTCAAAACATAGTCAGTAAGAGGAGTCATTCTTCTTGTACTTAAGTCGGCATGGTGCCTTTTGTATTTAATTCCGATGCAATTCCTGTGTTTCATCGTCAATAAGTAGGTCCAAGGGATACAGTAAACATATAGCGAAGCATCGGAATCTAAAACCGGTCTCACAGGAAAAGTTCAAAGCATAGTCAGTAAGAAGAGTCTGTCTACTTGTACTTAAGTCGGCATTGTGCCTTCTCTATTTAATTCCGATGCAATATCTAAGTTTCATCGTCAATAAGAAGGTCAGAGGGATACAGTAAACCTGAAGTGAAGCATCGGAATCTATAACTAGTGTCACAGGAATGGTTCAAAACATAGACAGTAAGAAGAGTCAGTCTTCTTGTACTTAAGGCGGCATTGTGCCTTTCCTAAGTAATTCCGATGCAATTTCTGTGTTTCGTCGTCAATAAGATGGTCCAAGGGACCAAGGGATGCAGTAAACCTGAAATGAAGCATCGGAATCTATAACTAGTGTCACAGGAATGGTTCAAAACATAGACAGTATGAAGAGTCAGTCCTCTTGTACTTAAGTCGGCATTGTGCCTTTTGTATTTAATTCCGATGCAGTTTCTGTGTTTCGTCGTCAATGAGAAGGGCCAAGGGATACAGTAAACCTGAAGTGAAGCATCGGAATGTATAACTAGTGTCACAGGAATGGTTCAAACCATAGACAGTAGGAAGAACCAGATTTCTTGTACTTAAGTCGGCATTGTGCCTTTTGTATTTAATTCCGTTGCAATTTCTGTGTTTCAACATCAATAAGAAGGTCAGAGGGATACAGTAAACCTGAAGTGAGGCATCGGAATCTATAACTAGTGTCACAGGAATGGTTCAAAACATAGTCAGTAAGAAGAGTCAGTCTTCTTGTATTTACGTCGGCATGGTGCCTTTTGTATTTAATTCCGTTGCAATTTCTGTGTTTCATCGACAATAAGAAGGGAGGTGGGATACAGTAAACCTGAAGTGAGGCATCGGAATCTATAACTAGTGTCACAGGAATGGTTCAAAACATAGTCAGTAAGAAGAGTCACTCTTCTTGTATTTAAGTCGGCATTGTGCCTTTTGTATTTAATTCTGATGCAGTTTCTGTGTTTCGTCGTCAATGAGAAGGGCCAAGGGATACAGTAAACCTGAAGTGAAGCATCGGAATCTGTAACTAGTGTCACAGGAATGGTTCAAAACATAGACAGAAGGATGAGTCAGTCTTCTTGTACTTAAGTCGGCATTGTGCCATTTCGTTTTAATTCCGATGCAATTTCTGTGTTTCATCGTCAATAAGAAGGTCCAAGGGATACAGTAAACCTGAAGTGAGGCATCGGAATCTATAAGTAGTGTCACAGGAATGGTTCAAAACATAGACAGTAGTAAGAGTAAGTCTTCTTGTACTTAAGTCGGCATTGTGCCCTTTGTATTTAATTCCGATGCAATTTCTGTGTTTCAACATCAATAAGAAGGTCAGAGGGATACAGTAAACCTGAAGTGAAGCATCGGATTCTAATACCGGTCTCACAGGAAAGGTTCATAGCATAGACAGTAAGAGGAGTCAGTCTTCTCGTACTTATGTCGGCATTGTGCCTTTCCTATTTAATTCCGGTGCATTTTCTGTGTTTCGTCGTCAATAAGAAGGTCCAAGGGATGCAGTAAACCTGAAGTGAAGCATCTGAATCTATAACTAGTGTCACAGGAATGGTTCAAATCATTGACAGTAAGAACAGTCAGTTTTCTTGTACTTAAGACGGAATTGTGCCTTTTGTATTTAACTCTGATGCAATTTCTGTGTTTCAACGTCAATAAGAAGGTCCAAGGGATACCGTAAACCTGAAGTGAAGCATAGGAATCTATAACAAGTGTCACAAGAATGGTTCAAAAAATAGACAGTAGGAAGAGTCAGTCTTCTTGTACTTAAGTCGGCATTGTGCATTTTGTATTTAATTCCGATGCAACTTCCGTGTTTCAACGTCAATAAGAAGGGCAGAGGGATACGGTAAACCTGATGTGAGGCATCGGAATCTATAACTTGCGTCACATGAGTGCATCAAAACATAGACATTTGGAAGAGTCAGTCTTCTTGTATTTAAGTCGGCATTGTGCCTTTTGTATTTAATTCCGATGCAATTTCTGTGTTTCATCAACAATACGAAGGTCCAAGGGATACAGTAATCCTGAAGTGAAGCATAGGAATCTATAACAAGTGTCACAAGAATGGTTCAAAACATAGACAGTAAGAAGAGTCAGTCTTCTTGTACTTAAGTCGGCATTGTGCATTTTCTATTTAATTCTGATGCAATTTCTATGTGTCATCGTCAATAATTAAGTCCAAGGGATATAGTAAACCTGAAGTGAAGAATCGTAATCTATAACTAGTGTCACAGGAATGGTTCAAAACATAGACAGTAGGAAGAGTCAGTCTTCTTGTACTTAAGTCGGCATTGTGCATTTTGTATTTAATTCCGATGCAACTTCTGTGTTTCAACGTCAATAAGAAGGTCCAAGGGATACCGTACACCTGAAATGAAGCATCGGAATATATAACTAGTGTCACAGTAATCCTTCAAATCATAGACAGTAAGGAGAGTCAGTCTTCTTGCACTGAAGTCGGCGTTGTGCCTTTTCTATTTAATTCCGATGCAATTTCTGTGTTTCATCGTCAATAAGAAGGTCAGAGGGATACAGTAAACATGAAGTGAAGCATCGGAATCTAAAACCGGTCTCACAGGAAAGGATCAAAGCATAGAGTGTAAGAAGAGCCAGTCATCTTGTATTTGAGTCGGCATTCTGCCTTTTGTATTTAATTCCGATGCAATTTCTAAGTTTCATCGTCAATAAGAAGGTCAGAGGGATACAGTAAACCTGAAGTGAAGCACAGGAATCTATAACTAGTGTCACAGGAATGGTTAAAAACATTGACAGTAAGATGAGTCCGTCTTCTTGTACTTATGTCGACATTGTGCCTTTTCTATTTAATTCCGATGCAATTTCTGTGTTTCATCGTCAATAACAAGGTCAAAGGGATACAGTAAACCTGGAGTGAACCATCGGAATCTATAACTAGTGTCAATGGAATGGTTCAAATCATAGACAGTAAGAAGAGTCAGTCCTCTTGTACTTAAGTCGGCATTGTGTCTTTTGTATTTAATTCTGATGTAATTTCTGTGTTTCATCGTCAATGAGAAGGTCCAAGGGATACAGTAAACCTGAAGTGAAGCATCGGAATCTATAACTAGTGTCACAGGAATGGTTCAAAACATAGTCAGTAAGAGGAGTCATTCTTCTTGTACTTAAGTCGGCTTGGTGCCTTTTGTATTTAATTCCGATGCAATTCCTGTGTTTCATCGTCAATAAGAAGGTCCAAGGGATACAGTAAACATATAGCGAAGCATCGGAATCTAAAACCGGTCTCACAGGAAAAGTTCAAAGCATAGTCAGTAAGAAGAGTCTGTCTACTTGTACTTAAGTCGGCATTGTGCCTTCTCTATTTAATTCCGATGCAATATCTAAGTTTCATCGTCAATAAGAAGGTCAGAGGGATACAGTAAACCTGAAGTGAAGCATCGGAATCTATAACTAGTGTCACAGGAATGGTTCAAAACATAGACAGTAAGAAGAGTCAGTCTTCTTGTACTTAAGTCGGCATTGTGCCTTTCCTAAGTAATTCAGATGCAATTTCTGTGTTTCGTCGTCAATAAGAAGGTCCAAGGGATGCAGTAAACCTGAAATGAAACATCGGAATCTATAACTAGTTGCACAGGAATGGTTCAAAACATAGACCGTATGAAGAGTCAGTCCTCTTGTACTTAAGTCGGCATTGTGCCTTTTGTATTTAATTCCGATGCAGTTTCTGTGTTTCGTCGTCAATGAGAAGGGCCAAGGGATACAGTAAACCTGAAGTGAAGCATCGGAATGTATAACTAGTGTCACAGGAATGGTTCAAACCATAGACAGTAGGAAGAACCAGATTTCTTGTACTTAAGTCGGCATTGTGCCTTTTGTATTTAATTCCGTTGCAATTTCTGTGTTTCAACATCAATAAGAAGGTCAGAGGGATACAGTAAACCTGAAGTGAGGCATCGGAATCTATAACTAGTGTCACAGGAATGGTTCAAAACATAGTCAGTAAGAAGAGTCAGTCTTCTTGTATTTAAGTCGGCATGGTGCCTTTTGTATTTAATTCCGTTGCAATTTCTGTGTTTCATCGACAATAAGAAGGGAGGTGGGATACAGTAAACCTGAAGTGAGGCATCGGAATCTATAACTAGTGTCACAGGAATGGTTCAAAACATAGTCAGTAAGAAGAGTCACTCTTCTTGTATTTAAGTCGGCATGGTGCCTTTTGTATTTAATTCTGATGCAGTTTCTGTGTTTCGTCGTCAATGAGAAGGGCCAAGGGATACAGTAAACCTGAAGTGAAGCATCGGAATCTGTAACTAGTGTCACAGGAATGGTTCAAAACATAGACAGAAGGATGAGTCAGTCTTCTTGTACTTAAGTCGGCATTGTGCCATTTCTTTTTAATTCCGATGCAATTTCTGTGTTTCATCGTCAATAAGAAGGTCCAAGGGATACAGTAAACCTGAAGTGAGGCATCGGAATCTATAAGTAGTGTCACAGGAATGGTTCAAAACATAGACAGTAGTAAGAGTAAGTCTTCTTGTACTTAAGTCGGCATTGTGCCTTTTGTATTTAATTCCGTTGCAATTTCTGTGTTTCATCGACAATAAGAAGGGAGGTGGGATACAGTAAACCTGAAGTGAGGCATCGGAATCTATAAGTAGTGTCACAGGAATGGTTCAAATCATAGACAGTAGGAAGAGTCAGATATCTTGTACTTGAGTCGTTATTGTGCCTTTTGTATTTACTTTCGATGCAATTTCTGTGTTTCATCGTCAATAAGAAGGTCAGAGGGATACAGTAAACCTTAAGTGAAGCATCGGAAGGTATAACTAGTGACACAGGAATGGTTCAAACATAGACAGTAGGAAGAGTCAGTCTTCTTGTACTAGTGTCGGCATTGTGCCTTTTGTATTTATTTCCGATGCCATTTCTGTGTTTCATCGTCAATAAGAAGGTCAGAGGGATACAGTAAACCTGAAGTGAAGCATCGGAAACTATAACTAGTGTCACAAGAATTGTTCAAAACATAGACAGTAGGAAGAGTCATTCTTCTTGTACTTAAATCGGCATTGTGCCTTGTCTATTTAATTCCGAAGCAAATTCTGTGTTTCATCGTCAATAAGAAGGTCAAAGGGATACAGTAAACGTAAAGTGAATCATCGGAATCTATAACTAGTGTCACAGGAATGGTTCAAAACATAGACAGTAGGAAGAGTCAGTCCTCTTGTACTTAAGTCGGCATTGTGCCCTTTGTATTTAATTCCGATGCAATTTCTGTGTTTCATCGACAACAAGAAGGTCAGGGGGATACAGTGAGACTGATGTGAAGCATCGGAATCTATAACTATTGTCACAGGAATGGTTCAAAACATTGACAGTAAGAAGAGTCACTCTACCTGTACTTAAGTCGGCATTGTGCCTTTTGTATTTAATCCCGATGCAATTTCTGTGTTTCATCGACAATAAGAAGGTCCACTGATACAGTACACCTGAAGTGAAGCATCGGAATCTATAACTAGTGTCACAAGAATGGTTCAAATCATAGACAGTAAGAAGAGTCAGTCTTCTTGTACTTAAGTCGGCATAGTGCCTTTTCTATTTAATTCCGATGCAATTTCTGTGTTTCATCACAAAGAAGAAAGTCAGAGCGATACTGTAAACCTGAAGTGAAGCATCGGAATGTATAACTAGTGTCACAGGAATGTTTCAAACATAGACAGTAGGAAGAGTCAGTCTTCTTGTACTTGTGTCGGCATTGTGCCATTTGTATTTAATTCCGATGCAATTTCTGAGTTTCATCGTCAATAAGAAGGTCAGAGGGATACAGTAAACCTGAAGTGAAGCATCGGAATCTATAACTAGTGTCACAGGAATGGTTCAAAACACAAACTGTAGGAAGAGTCAGTATTCTTGTACTTAAGTCGGCATTGTGCCTTTTGTATTTAATTCCGATGCAATTTCTCTGTTTCATCGTCAATAAGAAAGTCAGAGGGATACAGTAAACCTGAAGGGAAGCATCGGAATCTAAAACTGGTCTCACAGGAAAGGTTCAAAGCATAGGGAGTAAGAAGAGCCAGTCATCTATTATTTGAGACGGCATTGCGCCTTTTGTATTTAATTCCGATGCAATTTCTAAGTTTCATCGTCAATTACAAGGTCAGACGGATACAGTAAACCTGAAGTGAAGCATCGGAATGTATAACTAGTGACACAAGAATGGTTCAAAACATAGACAGTAGGAAGACTCAGTCTTCTTGTACTTGTGTCGGCATTGTGAATTTTGTCTTTATTTCCGATGCCATTTCTGTGTTTCATCGTCAATAAGAAGGTCAGAGGGATACAGTAAACCTGAAGTGAAGCATCGGAATCTATTACTAGTGTCACAAGAATTGTTCAAAACATAGACAGTAGGAAGAGTCATTCTTATTGTACTTAAATCGGCAATGTGCCTTTTCTGTTTCATTCCGAAGCAAATTCTGTGTTTCATCGTCAATAAGAAGGTCAAAGGGATACAGTAAACGTAAAGTGAATCATCGGAATCTATAACTAGTGTCACAGGAATGGTTCAAAACATAGACAGTAGGAAGAGTCAGTCCTCTTGTACTTAAGTCGGCAATGTGCCTTTTGTATTTAATTCCGATGCAATTTCTGTGTTTCATCGCCAACAAGAAGGTCAGAGGGATTGAGTGAGACTGATGTGAAGCATCGGAATCTATAACTATTAGTAACAGGAATGGTTCAAAACATAGACAGTAAGAAGAGTCACTCTACCTGTACTTAAGTCGGCATTGTGCCTTTTGTATTTAATCCCGATGCAATTTCTGTGTTTCATCGTCAATAAGAAGGTCCACTGAGACAGTACACCTGAAGTGAAGCATCGGAATCTATAACTAGTGTCACAAGAATGGTTCAAATCATAGACAGTAAGAAGAGTCAGTCTTCTTGTACTTAGGTCGGCATAGTGCCTTTTCTATTTAATTCCGATGCAATTTCTGTGTTTCATCACCAAGAAGAAAGTCAGAGCGATACTGTAAACCTGAAGTGAAGCATCGGAATGTATAACTAGTGTCACAGGAATGTTTCAAACATAGACAGTAGGAAGAGTCAGTCTTCTTGTACTTGTGTCGGCATTGTGTCATTTGTATTTAATTCCGATGCAATTTCTGAGTTTCATCGTCAATAAGAAGGTCAGAGGGATACAGTAAACCTGAAGTGAAGCATCGGAATCTATAACTAGTGTCACAGGAATGGTTCAAAACACAGACAGTAGGAAGAGTCAGTATTCTTGTACTTAAGTCGGCATTGTGCCTTTTGTATTTAATTCCGATGCAATTTCTCTGTTTCATCGTCAATAAGAAAGTCAGAGGGATACAGTAAACCTGAAGGGAAGCATCGGAATCTAAAACTGGTCTCACAGGAAAGGTTCAAAGCATAGAGATTAAGAAGAGCCAGTCATCTATTATTTGAGTCGGCATTGTGAATTTTGTATTTAATTCCGATGCAATTTCTAAGTTTCATCGTCAATTACAAGGTCAGACGGATACAGTAAACCTGAAGTGAAGCATCGGAATCTATAACTAGTGTCACATGAATGGTTATAAACATTGACAGTAAGAAGAGTCAGTCTTCTTGTACTTAAGTCGGCACTGTGCCTTTTGTATTTAATTCCGATGCAATTTCTGTGTTTCATCGTCAATAAGAAGTTCCAAGTGATACAGTAATCCCAAAGGGTAGCATCGGAATCTATAACTAGTGTCTCAGGAATAGTTCAAAACATTGTGAGTAAGAAGAGTCAGTCTGCTTGTATTAAGTCAGCATTGTGCCTTTTCTATTTAATTCCGATGCAATTTCTGTGTTTTAACGTCAATAAGAAGGTCCAAAAGATGCAGTAAACCTGAAGTGAAGCATCGAAATCTATAACTAGTGTCACAGGAATGGTTCAAAACATAGACAGTAAGAAAAGTCAGTCTTCCTGTACTTAAAACGGCATTGTGCTTTTTCAATCTAATTCCGATGCAATTTCTGTGTTTCATCATCAAGAAGAAGGTCAGAGGGTTACAGTAAACCTGAAGTGAAACATCGGAATGTATAACTAGTGTCACAGGAATGGATCAACACATAGACAGTAGGAAGAGTCAGTTTTCTTGTACTTGAGTCGGCATTGTGCCTTTTGTATTTAATTCCGATGCAATTTCTGTGTTTCTTCGTCAATAAGAAGGTCAGAGGGATACAGTAAACCGGAAGTGAAGCATCGGAATCTATAACAAGTGTCACAGGAATGGTTCAAAACATAGACAGTAGGAAGAGTAAGTCTTCTTGTACTTAAGTCGGCATTGTGCCCTTTGTATTTAATTCCGATGCAATTTCTGTGTTTCAACATCAATAAGAAGGTCAGAGGGATACAGTAAACCTGAAGTGAAGCATCGGAATCTAATACCAGTCTCACAGGAAAGGTTCATAGAATAGAGAGTAAGAAGAGCCAGTTATCTTGTATTTGAGTCGGCATTGTGCCTTTTTTTTTTTTAAATTACGATGCAATTTCTGTGTTTCATCGTCAATAAGACGGTCAGAGGGCTACAGTAAACCTAAGTGAAGCTTCAGAATCTATAGCTAGTCACACAGGAATGGTTCAAACATAGTCAGTAAAAAGAGTCAGCCCTCCTGTACTTAAGTCGTCATTGCGCCTTTTCTATTTAATTCCGATGCAGTTTTTGTGTTTCGTCGTCAATGAGAAGTTCCAAGGGATACAGAAACCTAAAATGAAGCATCGGAATGTATAACTAGTGTCACCGGAATGGTTCAAAACATAGACAGAAGGATGAGTCAGTCTTCTTGTACGTAAGTCGGCATTGTGCCTTTTGTATTTAATTCCGTTGCAATTTCTGCGTTTCATCGTCAATAAGAAGGTGAGAGGGATACAGTAAACCTGAAGTGAAGCATCGGAATCTATAACTAGTATCACGGAAATGGTTCAAAACGTAGAGATTAGGAAGAGTCAATCTTCTGATACTTAAGTTGGCACTGTGCCTTTTGTATTTAATTCCGATGCAACTTCTGTGTTTCATCGACAATTAGAAGGTGTGAGGGATACAGTAAACCTGAAGTGAAGCATCGGAATGTATAACTAGTGTCACAGGAATGGTTCAAATCATAGACAGTAGGAAGAGTCAGATATCTTGTACTTGAGTCGTTATTGTGCCTTTTGTATTTACTTTCGATGCAATTTCTGTGTTTCATCGTCAATAAGAAGGTCAGAGGGATACAGTAAACCTTAAGTGAAGCATCGGAAGGTATAACTAGTGACACAGGAATGGTTCAAACATAGACAGTAGGAAGAGTCAGTCTTCTTGTACTTGTGTCGGCATTGTGCCTTTTGTATTTATTTCCGATGCCATTTCTGTGTTTCATCGTCAATAAGAAGGTCAGAGGGATACAGTAAACCTGAAGTGAAGCATCGGAAACTATAACTAGTGTCACAAGAATTGTTCAAAACATAGACAGTAGGAAGAGTCATTCTTCTTGTACTTAAATCGGCATTGTGCCTTGTCTATTTAATTCCGAAGCAAATTCTGTGTTTCATCGTCAATAAGAAGGTCAAAGGGATACAGTAAACGTAAAGTGAATCATCGGAATCTATAACTAGTGTCACAGGAATGGTTCAAAACATAGACAGTAGGAAGAGTCAGTCCTCTTGTACTTAAGTCGGCATTGTGCCCTTTGTATTTAATTCCGATGCAATTTCTGTGTTTCATCGACAACAAGAAGGTCAGAGGGATACAGTGAGACTGATGTGAAGCATCGGAATCTATAACTATTGTCACAGGAATGTTTCAAAACATAGACAGTAAGAAGAGTCACTCTACCTGTACTTAAGTCGGCATTGTGCCTTTTGTATTTAATCCCGATGCAATTTCTGTGTTTCATCGTCAATAAGAAGGTCCACTGATACAGTACGCCTGAAGTGAAGCATCGGAATCTATAACTAGTGTCACAAGAATGGTTCAAATCATAGACAGTAAGAAGAGTCAGTCTTCTTGTACTTAAGTCGGCATAGTGCCTTTTCTATTTAATTCCGATGCAATTTCTGTGTTTCATCACCAAGAAGAAAGTCAGAGCGATACTGTAAACCTGAAGTGAAGCATCGGAATGTATAACTAGTGTCACAGGAATGTTTCAAACATAGACAGTAGGAAGAGTCAGTCTTCTTGTACTTGTGTCGGCATTGTGCCATTTGTATTTAATTCCGATGCAATTTCTGAGTTTCATCGTCAATAAGAAGGTCAGAGGGATACAGTAAACCTGAAGTGAAGCATCGGAATCTATAACTAGTGTCACAGGAATGGTTCAAAACACAGACTGTAGGAAGAGTCAGTATTCTTGTACTTAAGTCGGCATTGTGCCTTTTGTATTTAATTCCGATGCAATTTCTCTGTTTCATCGTCAATAAGAAAGTCAGAGGGATACAGTAAACCTGAAGGGAAGCATCGGAATCTAAAACTGGTCTCACAGGAAAGGTTCAAAGCATAGAGAGTAAGAAGAGCCAGTCATCTATTATTTGAGTCGGCATTGCGCCTTTTGTATTTAATTCCGATGCAATTTCTAAGTTTCATCGTCAATTACAAGGTCAGACGGATACAGTAAACCTGAAGTGAAGCATCGGAATGTATAACTAGTGACACAGGAATGGTTCAAAACATAGACAGTAGGAAGAGTCAGTCTTCTTGTACTTGTGTCGGCATTGTGCCTTTTGTATTTATTTCCGATGCCATTTCTGTGTTTCATCGTCAATAAGAAGGTCAGAGGGATACAGTAAACCTGAAGTGAAGCATCGGAATCTGTTACTAGTGTCACAAGAATTGTTCAAAACATAGACAGTAGGAAGAGTCATTCTTCTTGTACTTAAATCGGCAATGTGCCTTTTCTGTTTCATTCCGAAGCAAATTCTGTGTTTCATCGTCAATACGAAGGTCAAAGGGATACAGTAAACGTAAAGTGAATCATCGGAATCTATAACTAGTGTCACAGGAATGGTTCAAAACATAGACAGTAGGAAGAGTCAGTCCTCTTGTACTTAAGTCGGCAATGTGCCTTTTGTATTTAATTCCGATGCAATTTCTGTGTTTCATCGACAACAAGAAGGTCAGAGGGATAGAGTGAGACTGATGTGAAGCATCGGAATCTATAACTATTGTAACAGGAATGGTTCAAAACATAGACAGTAAGAAGAGTCACTCTACCTGTACTTAAGTCGGCATTGTGCCTTTTGTATTTAATCCCGATGCAATTTCTGTGTTTCATCGTCAATGAGAAGGTCCACTGAGACAGTACACCTGAAGTGAAGCATCGGAATCTATAACTAGTGTCACAAGAATGGTTCAAATCATAGACAGTAAGAAGAGTCAGTCTTCTTGTACTTAAGTCGGCATAGTGCCTTTTCTATTTAATTCCGATGCAATTTCTGTGTTTCATCACCAAGAAGAAAGTCAGAGCGATACTGTAAACCTGAAGTGAAGCATCGGAATGTATAACTAGTGTCACAGGAATGTTTCAAACATAGACAGTAGGAAGAGTCAGTCTTCTTGTACTTGTGTCGGCATTGTGCCATTTGTATTTAATTCCGATGCAATTTCTGAGTTTCATCGTCAATAAGAAGGTCAGAGGGATACAGTAAACCTGAAGTGAAGCATCGGAATCTATAACTAGTGTCACAGGAATGGTTCAAAACACAGACTGTAGGAAGAGTCAGTATTCTTGTACTTAAGTCGGCATTGTGCCTTTTGTATTTAATTCCGATGCAATTTCTCTGTTTCATCGTCAATAAGAAAGTCAGAGGGATACAGTAAACCTGAAGGGAAGCATCGGAATCTAAAACTGGTCTCACAGGAAAGGTTCAAAGCATAGAGAGTAAGAAGAGCCAGTCATCTATTATTTGAGTCGGCATTGCGCCTTTTGTATTTAATTCCGATGCAATTTCTAAGTTTCATCGTCAATTACAAGGTCAGACGGATACAGTAAACCTGAAGTGAAGCATCGGAATGTATAACTAGTGACACAGGAATGGTTCAAAACATAGACAGTAGGAAGAGTCAGTCTTCTTGTACTTGTGTCGGCATTGTGCCTTTTGTATTTATTTCCGATGCCATTTCTGTGTTTCATCGTCAATAAGAAGGTCAGAGGGATACAGTAAACCTGAAGTGAAGCATCGGAATCTATTACTAGTGTCACAAGAATTGTTCAAAACATAGACAGTAGGAAGAGTCATTCTTCTTGTACTTAAATCGGCAATGTGCCTTTTCTGTTTCATTCCGAAGCAACGTCTGTGTTTCATCGTCAATAAGAAGGTCAAAGGGATACAGTAAACGTAAAGTGAATCATCGGAATCTATAAC
Organism: Schistocerca americana; assembly: GCF_021461395.2. Taxonomy (NCBI): domain Eukaryota; kingdom Metazoa; phylum Arthropoda; class Insecta; order Orthoptera; family Acrididae; genus Schistocerca; species Schistocerca americana. The sequence continues at coordinate 10,025,044 of NC_060121.1, read as the reverse complement.
TAGTGTCACAGGAATGGTTCAAAACATAGACAGTAGGAAGAGTCAGTCCTCTTGTACTTAAGTCGGCAATGTGCCTTTTGTATTTAATTCCGATGCAATTTCTGTGTTTCATCGACAACAAGAATGTCAGAGGGATAGAGTGAGACTGATGTGAAGCATCGGAATCTATAACTATTGTAACAGGAATGGTTCAAAACATAGACAGTAAGAAGAGTCACTCTACCTGTACTTAAGTCGGCATTGTGCCTTTTGTATTTGATCCCGATGCAATTTCTGTGTTTCATCGTCAATAAGAAGGTCCACTGAGACAGTACACCTGAAGTGAAGCATCGGAATCTATAACTAGTGTCACAAGAATGGTTCAAATCATAGACAGTAAGAAGAGTCAGTCTTCTTGTACTTAAGTCGGCATAGTGCCTTTTCTATTTAATTCCGATGCAATTTCCGTGTTTCATCACCAAGAAGAAAGTCAGAGCGATACTGTAAACCTGAAGTGAAGCATCGGAATGTATAACTAGTGTCACAGGAATGTTTCAAACATAGACAGTAGGAAGAGTCAGTCTTCTTGTACTTGTGTCGGTATTGTGTCATTTGTATTTAATTCCGATGCAATTTCTGAGTTTCATCGTCAATAAGAAGGTCAGAGGGATACAGTAAACCTGAAGTGAAGCATCGGAATCTATAACTAGTGTCACAGGAATGGTTCAAAACACAGACAGTAGGATGAGTCAGTATTCTTGTACTTAAGTCGGCATTGTGCCTTTTGTATTTAATTCCGATGCAATTTCTCTGTTTCATCGTCAATAAGAAAGTCAGAGGGATACGGTAAACCTGAAGGGAAGCATCGGAATCTAAAACTGGTCTCACAGGAAAGGTTCAAAGCATAGAGAGTAAGAAGAGCCAGTCATCTATTATTTGAGTCGGCATTGTGCCTTTTGTATTTAATTCCGATGCAATTTCTAAGTTTCATCGTCAATTACAAGGTCAGACGGATACAGTAAACCTGAAGTGAAGCATCGGAATCTATAACTAGTGTCACAGGAATGGTTAAAAACATTGACAGTAAGAAGAGTCAGTCTTCTTGTACTTAAGTCGGCACTGTGCCTTTTGTATTTAATTCCGATGCAATTTCTGTGTTTCATCGTCAATAAGAAGTTCCAAGTGATACAGTAATCCCAAAGGGTAGCATCGGAATCTATAACTAGTGTCTCAGGAATAGTTCAAAACATTGTGAGTAAGAAGAGTCAGTCTGCTTGTATTAAGTCAGCATTGTGCCTTTTCTATTTAATTCCGATGCAATTTCTGTGTTTTAACGTCAATAAGAAGGTCCAAGGGATGCAGTAAACCTGAAGTGAAGCATCGGAATCTATAACTAGTGTCACAGGAATGGTTCAAAACATAGACAGTAAGAAAAGTCAGTCTTCCTGTACTTAAAACGGCATTGTGCTTTTTCAATCTAATTCCGATGCAATTTCTGTGTTTCATCATCAATTAGAAGGTCAGAGGGATACAGTAAACCTGAAGTGAGGCATCGGAAACTATAACTAGTGTCACAGGAATTGTTCAAAACATAGTCAGTAAGAAGGGTCAGTCTTCTTGTACTTAAGTCGGCATGGTACCTATTGTATTTAATTCTGATGCAATTTCTGTGTTTCATCGTCAATAAGAAGGTCCATTGGATACAGTAAACATATCGTGAAGCATCAGGATCTATAACTAGTGTCACAGGAATAGTTCAAAACAAAGTCAGTAAGAAGAGTCAGTCCTCTTGTACTTAAGTCGGCATTGTGCCTTTTCTATTTAATTCCGATGCAACTTCTGTGTTTCGTCGTCAATAAGAAGGTCCAAGGGATACAGTAAACCTGAAGTGATGCATCGGAATCTAATACCGGTCTCACAGGAAAGGTTCATAGCATAGAGAGTGAGAAGAGCAAGTCATCTTGTATATGAGTCGGCATTGTGCCATTTGTATTTAATTCCGATGCAATTTCTGTGTTTCATCGTCAATAAGAAGGTCAGAGGGCTAAAGTAAACCTGAAGTAAAGCATCGGAATCTATAGCTAGTGTCACAGGAATGGTTCAAAACGGAGACAGTAGGAAGAGTCAGTCTTCTTGTACTTAAGTCGGCATTATGCCTTTTGTATTTAATTCCGATGCAACTTCTGTGTTTCATCGTCAATAAGAAGGTCCAAGGGATACAGTAAACCTGAAGTGAAGCATCGGAATCTATAACTAGTGTCACAGGAATGGTTCCAAACATAGACAGTAAGAAGAGTCAGTTTTATTGTACTTAAGTCGGCATTGTGCCTTTTCTGTTTAATTCCGATGCAATTTCTGTCTTTCATTCTCAATAAGAAGGTCCAAGGGATACAGTAAACCTGAAGTGAAGCATCGGAATCTATAGCTAGTGTCACAGGAATGGTTCAAAATAGAGACAGTAGGAAGAGTCAGTCTTCTTGTACTTAAGTCGTAGATCTGCCTTTTGTATTTAATTCCGATGTAATTTCTGTGTTTGATCGTCAATAAGAAGGTCCAAGGGATACAGTAAACCTGAAGTGAGTCATCGGAATCTATAAGTAGTGTCACAGGAATGGTTCCAAACATAGACAGTAAGAAGAGTCAGTTTTATTGTACTTAAGTCGGCATTGTGCCTTTTCTGTTTAATTCCGATGCAATTTCTGTCTTTCATCCTCAATAAGAAGGTCCAAGGGATACAGTAAACCTGAAGTGAAGCATCGGAATCTATAACTACTGTCACAGGAATTGTTCAAAACATAGACAGTAGGGAGAGATAGTCTTCTTGTACTTAAGTCGGCATTGTGCCTTTTGTATTTTTATTCCGATGCAATTTCTGTGTTTCATCGTCAATAAGAAGGTCCGAGGGATACAGTAAAACTGAAGTGAAGCATCAGGATCTATAACTAGTGTCACAGGAATGGTTCGAAACAATGTCAGTAAGTAGAGTCAGTCCTCTTGTACTTAAGTCGGCATTGTGCCTTTTGTATTTAATTCCGATGCAATTTCTGTGTTTCATCGACAATAAGAAGGTCAGAGGGATACAGTAAACCTGAAGTGAAGCATCGGAATCTATAACTAGTGTCACAGGAATGGATCAAACATAGTCAGCAAGAAGAGTCAGTCCTCTTGTACTTAAGTTGGCATTGTGCCTTTTGTATTTAATTCCGATGCAATTTCTGTGTTTCATCGACAATAAGAAGGTCAGAGGGATACAGTAAACCTGAAGTGAAGCATCGGAATCTATAACTAGTGTCACAGGAAAGGTTCAAAACATAGAGATTAGGAAGAGTCAGTCTTCTTATACTTAAGTCGGCACTGTGGCTTTTGTATTTAATTTTAATGCAATTTCTATGTTTCATCGTCAATTAGAAGGTCAGAGGGATACAGTAAACCTGAAGTGAAGCATCGGAATGTATAACTAGTGTCACAGGAATGGTTCAAATCATAGACAGTAGGAAGAGTCAGATTTCTTGTACTTGAGTCGGGATTGTGCCTTTTGTATTTAATTATAGTGCAATTTCTGTGTTTCATCGTCAATAAGAAGTTCCAAGTGATACAGTAAACCTAAGGTGAAGCATCAGAGACTATAACTAGTGTCACCGGAATGGTTCAAAACATAGACAGTAAGAAGAGTCAGTCTTCTTGTACTTAAGTCGGCATTGTGCCTTTTGTATTTAATTCCTAAGCCATTTCTGTGTTTCATCGTAAATAAGAAGGTCAGAGGGATACAGTAAACCTGAAGTGAAGCATCGTAATCTGTAACTAGTGTCACAGGAATGGTTCAGAACATAGACAGTATGAAGAGTCAGTCTTCTTGTACTTAAGTCGGCATTGTGCCTTTTGTATTTAATTCCGATGCAATATCTGTGTTTCATCGTCAATAAGAAGGTCCAAGGGATACAATAAACATATTGTGAAGCAACGGAATCTAAAACTGGTCTCACACGAAATGTTCACAACATAGTCAGAAAGAAGAGACAGTCTTCTTGTACTTAAGTCGGCATTGTGCATTTTGTATTTAATTCCGATGCAATTTCTGTGTTTAGTCGTCAATAAGAAGGTCAGAGGGCTACAGTAAACCTGAAGTGAAGCATCGGAATCTATAGCTAGTGTCACAGGAATGGTTCAAAAAATAGACAGTAGGAAGAGTCAGTCTTCTTGTACTTAAGTCGGCATTGTACCTTTTCTATTTAATTCCGATGCAATTTCTGTGTTTGATCGTCAATAAGAAGGTCCAAGGGATACAGTAAACCTGAAGTGAGGCATCGGAATCTATAAGTAGTGTCACAGGAATGGTTCAAATCATAGACAGTAGGAAGAGTAAGTCTTCTAGTGCTTAAGTCGGCATTGTGCCTTTTGTATTTAATTCCGATTCAATTTCTGTGTTTCATCGTCAATAAGAAGTCCCAAGGGATACAGTAAACATATTGTGAAGCATCGGAATCTAAAACTGGTCACACAGGAAATGTTCAAAACATAGCCAGTAAAAAGAGTCAGTTCTCTTGTACTTAAGTCGGCATTGTGGCTTTTCTTTTTAATTCCGATGCAATTTCTGTGTTTCGTCGTCAATAAGAATGTCCAAGGGATACAGTAAACCTGAAGTGAAGCATCGGAATCTATAACTAGTGTCACAGGAATGGTTCAAAACATAGAAAGTTGGAAGAGTCAGTCTTCTTGTACTTAAGTCGACATTGTGCCTTTTCTATTTAATTCCGATGCAGTTTCTGTGTTTCGTCGTCAATGAGAAGGTGCAAGGGATACAGTAAACCTGAAGTGAAGCATCGGAATCTATAACTAGAGCCACGGGAATGGTTCAAAACATAGACAGAAGGATGAGTCAGTCTTCTTGTACGCAAGTCGGCATTGTGCCTTTTGTATTTAATTCCGATGCAATTTCTGTGTTTCATCGTCAATAAGAAGGTCCAAGGGATACAGTAAACCTGAAGTGAAGCATCGGAATCTATAACTAGTATCACGGGAATGGTTCAAAACATAGAGATTATGAAGAGACAGTCTTCTTATACTTTAGTCGGCGTTGTGCCTTTTCTATTTCATTCCGATGCAGTTTCTGTGTTTCGTCGTCAATAGGAAGGTGCAAGGGATACAGTAAACCTGAAGTGAAGCATCGGAATGTATAACTAGTGTCACAGGAATGGTTCATATCATAGACAGTAGGAAGTGTCAGATTTCTAGTACTTGAGTCGTTATTATGTCTTTTGTATTTAATTCCGATGCAATGTCTGTGTTTCATCGTCAATAAGAAGGTCCAAGTGATACAGTAAACCTAAAGTGAAGCATCGGAAACTATAACTAGTGTCACCGGAATGGTTCAAAACATAGACAGTAAGAAGAGTCAGTCTTCTTGTACTTAAGTCGGCATTGTGCCTTTTGTATGTAATTCCGATGCAATTTCTGTGTTTCATCGTAAATAAGAAGGTCAGAGGGATACAGTAAACCTGAAGTGAAGCATCGGAATCTGTAACTAATGTCACAGGGATGGTTCTAAACATATTCAGTAAGAAGAGTCAGTCTTCTTGTACTTAAGTCGGCATTGTGACTTTTGTATTTAATTCCGATGCAATATCTGTGTTTCATCGTCAATAAGAAGGTCAGAGGGCTAAAGTAAACCTGAAGTGAAGCATCGGAATCTATAGCTAGTGTCACAGGAATGGTTCAAAACAGAGACAGTAGGAAGAGTCAGTCTTCTTGTACTTAAGTCGGCATTGTGCCTTTTCTATTTATTCCGATGCAAATTCTGTGTTTCGTCGTCAATAAGAAGGTCCAAGGGATACAGTAAACCTGAAGTGAATCATCGGAGTCTATAACTAGTGTCACAGGAATGGTTCAAAACATAGACAGTAAGAAAATTCAGTCTTCTTGTACTTAAGTCGGCATTGTGCCTTTTCTATTGAATTCCGATGCTATTTCTGTGTTTCATCATCAAGAATAAGGTCAGAGGGATACAGTAAACCTGAAGTGAAGCATCGGAATGTATAACTAGTTTCACAGGAATGGTTCAAAACGTAGACAGTAGGAAGAGTCAGTTCTCTTGTACTTGAGTCGGCATTGTGCCTTTTGTATTTAATTCCGATGCAATTTCTGTGTTTCATCGTCAATAAGAAGGCCAGAGGGATACGGTAAATTGAAGTGAAGCTTCGGAATCTATAACAAGTGTCACAGGAATGGTTAAAAAAATAGACAGTAGGAAGAGTCAGTCTTCTTGTACTAAAGGCGGCATTGTGCCTTTTGTATTTAATTGCGATGCAATTTCTGTGTTTCATCGTCAATAAGAAGGTCCAAGGGATACAGTAAACCTGAAGTGAGGCATCGGAATCTGTAACTAGTGTCACAGGAATTGTTCAAAACATAGACAGTAGGAAGAGTAAGTCTTCTAGTACTTAAGTCGGCATTGTGCTTTTGTATTTAATTCCGATGCTATTTCTGTGTTTCATCATCAATAAGAAGGTCCAAGGGATACAGGAAACATATTGTGAAGCATCGGAATCTAAAACTGGTCTCACAGGAAATGTTCAAAACATAGTCAGTAGGAAAAGTCAGTCCTCTTGTACTTAAGTCCGCATTGGGCCTTATCTATTTAATTCCGATGCAATTTCTGTGTTTCGTCGTCAATAGGAAGGTCCAAGGGATACAGTAAACCTGAAGTGAGGCATCGGAATCTGTAAGTAGTGTCACAGGAATTGTTCAAATCATAGACAGTAGGGAGAGTCAGTCTTCTTGTACTTAAGTCGGCATTGTGCCTTTTGTATTTAATTCCTAAGCAATTTCTGTGTTTCAACATCATTAAGAAGGTCAGAGGAATACAGTAAATCTGAAGTGAGGCATCGGAATCTCTTACTAGTGTCACAGGAATGGTTCAAAACATAGTCAGTAAGAAGAGTCAGTCTTCTTGTACTTAAGTCGGCATTATGCCTATTGTATTTAATTCCGATACAATTTCTGTGTTTCATCGTCAATAAGAAGGTCCAAGGGATACAGTAAACATATTGTGAAGCATCGGAATCTAAAACTGGTCTCACAGGAAATGTTCAAAACATAGCAAGTAAGAGGAGTCAGTTCTGTTGTACTTAAGTCGGCATTGTGGCTTTTCTTTTTAATTCCGATGCAATTTCTGTGTTTCGTCGTCAATAAGAAGGTCCAAGGGATACAGTAAACCTGAAGTGAAGCATCGGAATCTAATACCGGTCTCACAGGATAGGTTCATAGCATAGAGAGTAAGAAGAGCCAGTCATCTTGTATTTGAGTCGGCATTGTGCCTTTTGTATTTAATTCCGATGCAATTTCTGTGTTTCATCGTCAATAAGAAGGTCAGAGGGCTAAAGTAAACCTGAAGTGAAGCATCGGAATCTATAGCTAGTGTCACAGGAATGGTTCAAAACAGAGACAGTAGGAAGAGTCAGTCTTCTTGTACTTAAGTCGGCATTGTGCCTTTTCTATTTATTCCGACGCAAATTCAGTGTTTCGTCGTCAATAAGAAAGTCCAAGGGATACAGTAAACCTAAAGTGAAGCATCGGAAACTATAACTAGTGTCACCGGAATGGTTCAAAACATAGTCAGAAAGAAGAGACAGTCTTTTTGTACTTAAGACGGCATTGTGCCTTTTGTATTTAATTCCGATGTAATTTCTGTGTTCGTCGTCAATAAGAAGGTCAGAGGGCTACAGTAAACCTGAAGTGAAGCATCGGAATCTATAGCTAGTGTCACAGGAATGGTTCAAAACAGAGACAGTAGGAAGAGTCAGTCTTCTTGTACTTAAGTCGGCATTGTGCCTTTTCTATTTCATTCCGTTGCAAATTCTGTGTTTCGTCGTCAATAAGAAGATCCAAGGGATACAGTAAACCTGAATTGAGGCATCGGAATCTATAACTAGTGCCACAGGAATGGTTCAAAACATAAACAGTAAGAAAAGTCAGTCTTCCTGTACTTAAGTCGGCATTGTGACTTTTCTATTTAATTCCGATGCAATTTCTGTGTTTCATCATCAAGAAGAAGGTCAGAGGGATACAGTAAACCTGAAGTGAAGCATCGGAATGTATAACTAGTGTCACAGGAATGGATCAAAACATAGGCAGTAGGAAGAGTCAGTTTACTTGTACTTGAGTCGGCATTGTGCCTTTTGTATTTAATTCCGATGCATTTCTGTGTTTCTTCGTCAATAAGAAGGTCAGAGGGATACAGTACACCTGAAGTGAAGCATCGGAATCTAAAACAAGTGTCACAGGAATTGTTTAAAACATAGACAGTAGGAAGAGTGAGTCTTCTAGTACTTAAGTCGGCATTGTGCTTTTGTATTTAATTCCGATGCTATTTCTGTGTTTCATCATCAATAAGAAGGTCCAAGGGATACAGTTAACCTGAAGTGAGGCATCGGAATCTGTAACTAGTGTCACAGGAATGGTTCAAAACATAGTCAGTAAGAAGAGTCAGTCTTCTTGTACTTATGTCGGCATGGTGCCTTCTGTATTTAATTGCGATGCAATTTCTGTGTTTCATCGTCAATAAGAAGGTCCAAGGGATACAGTAAACATATTGTGAAGCATCGGAATCTAAAACTGGTCTCACAGGAAATGTTCAAAACATAGTCAGTAGGAAAAGTCAGTTCTGTTGTACTTAAGTCGGCATTGGGCCTTATATATTTATTTCCGATGCAATTTCTGTGTTTCGTCGTCAATAAGAAGGTCCAAGGGATACAGTAAACCTGAAGTGAGGCATCGGAATCTATAAGTAGTGTCACAGGAATGGTTCAAATCATAGACAGTAGGAAGAGTAAGTCTTCTTGTACTTAAGTCGGCATTGTGCCTTTTGTATTTAATTCCTAAGCAATTTCTGTGTTTCAACATCATTAAGAAGGTCAGAGGAATACAGTAAATCTGAAGTGAGGCATCGGAATCTATAACTAGTGTCACAGGAAAGGTTCAAAACAAAATCAGTAAGAAGAGTCAGTCTTCTTGTACTTAAGTCGGCATTATGCCTATTGTATTTAATTCCGATGCAATTTCTGTGTTTCATCGTCAATAAGAAGGTCCAAGGGATACAGTAAACATATTGTGAAGCATCGGAATCTAAAACTGGTCTCACAGGAAATGTTCAAAACATAGCAAGTAAGAGCAGTCAGTTCTGTTGTACTTAAGTCGGCATTGTGGCTTTTCTTTTTAATTCCGATGCAATTTCTGTGTTTCGTCGTCAATAAGAAGGTCCAAGGGATACAGTAAACCAGAGGAGAAGCATCGGAATCTAATACCGGACTCACAGGTAAGGTTCATAGCATAGAGAGTAAGAAGAGCCAGTCATCTTGTATTTGAGTCAGCATTGTGCCTCTTGTATTTAATTCCGTGCAATTTCTGTGTTTCATCGTCAATAAGAAGGTCAGAGGGCTACAGTAAACCTGAAGTGAAGCTTCGAAATCTATAGCTAGTGTCACAGGAATGGTTCAAAACATAGTCAGTAAGAGGAGTCTGTCCTCTTGTACTTAAGTCGGCTTTGCGCCTTTTGTATTTAAATCCGATGCAATTTCTGTGTTTCATCGACAATAAGAAGGTCAGAGGGATACAGTGAACCTGAAGTGAAGCATCGGGATCTATAACTAGTATCACGGGAAAGGTTCAAAACATAGAGAATAGGAAGAGTGAGTGTTCTTATACTTAAGTGCGCACTGTGCCTTTTATATTTAATACCGATGCAATTTCTGTGTTTCATCGTCAATTAGAAGGTCAGAGGGATACAGTAAACCTGAAGTGAAGCATCGGAATGTATGACTAGTGTCACAGGAATGGTTCAAATCATAGACAGTAGGAAGTGTCAGATTTCTAGTACTTGAGTCGTTATTGTGCTTTTTTTATTTAATTCCGATGCAATGTCTGTGTTTCATCGTCAATAAGAAGGTCCAAGTGATACAGTAAATCTAAAGTGAAGCATCGGAAACTATAACTAGTGTCACCGGAAAGGTTCAAAACATAGACAGTAAGAAGAGTCAGTCTTCTTGTACTTAAGTCGGCATTGTGCCTCTTGTATTTAATTCCGATGCAATTTCTGTGTTTCATCGTCAATAAGAAGGTCCAAGGGATACAGTAAACCTGAAGTGTGGCATCGGAATCTATAAGTAGTGTCACAGGAATGGTTCAAAACATAGACAGTTGGAAGAGTAAGTCTTCTTGTACTTAAGTCGGCATTGTGCCTTTTGTAATTAATTCCGATGCAATATCTGTGTTTCATCGTCAATAAGAAGGTCCAAGGGATACAATAAACATATTGTGAAGCATCGGAATCTAAAACTGGACTCACAGGAATTGTTCACAACATAGTCAGAAAGAAGAGACAGTCTTCTTGTACTTAAGACGGCATTGTGCCTATTGTATTAAATTCCGATGTAATTTCTGTGTTCGTCGTCAATAAGAAGGTCAGAGGGCTACAGTAAACCTGAAGTGAAGCATCGGAATCTATAGCTAGTGTCACAGGAATGGTTCAAAACAGAGACAGTAGCAAGAGTCAGTCTTTATGTACTTAAGTCGGCATTGTGCCTTTTCTATTTCATTCCGATGCAAATTCTGTGTTTCGTCGTCAATAAGAAGGTCCAAGGGATACAGTAAACCTGAAGTGAAGCATCGGAATGTATAACTAGTGTCACAGGAATGGATCAAAACATAGGCAGTAGGAAGTGTCAGTTTACTTGTACTTGAGTCGGCATTGTGCCTTTTGTATTTAATTCCGATGCAATTTCTGTGTTTCTTCGTCAATAAGAAGGTCAGAGGGATACAGTACACCTGAAGTGAAGCATCGGAATCTATAACAAGTGTCACAGGAATGGTTCAAAAAATAGACAGTAGGAAGAGTCAGTCTTCATGTACTGAAGTCGGCATTGTGCCTTTTGTATTTAATTCCGATGCAATTTCTGTGTTTCATCGTCAATAAGAAGGTCCAAGGGATACAGTAAACCTGAAGTATGGCATCGGAATCTATAAGTAGTGTCACAGGAATGGTTCAAAACATAGACAGTAGGAATAGTAAGTCTTCTTGTACTTAAGGCGGCATTGTGCCTTTTGTATTTAATTCCGATGCAATTTCTGTGTTTCATCATCAATAAGAAGGTCAGAGGGATACAGTAAACCTGAAGTGAGACATCGGAATCTGTAACTAGTGTCACAGGAATGGTTGAAAACATAGTCAGTAAGAAGAGTCAGACTTCTTGTACTTAAGTCGGCATGGTACCTTATGTATTTAATTCCGATGAAATTTCTGTGTTTCATCGTCAATAAGAAGGTCCAAGGGATACAGTAAACATATTGTGAAGCATCGGAATCTAAAACTGGTCTCACAGGAAATGTTCAAATCATAGCCAGTAAGAAGAGTCAGTCCTCTTGTACTTAAGTCGGCATTGTGCCTTTTCTATTTAATTCCGATGCAATTTCTGTGTTTCGTCGTCAATAAGAAGGTCCAAGGGATACAGTAAACCTGAAGTGAAGCATCGGAATCTAATACCGGTCTCACAGGAAAAGTTCATAGCATAGAGAGTAAGAAGAGCCAGTCATCTTGTATTTGAGTCGGCATTGTGCCTTTTGTATTTAATTCCGATGCAATTTCTGCGTTTCATCGTCAATAAGAAGGTCGGAGGGCTAAAGTAAACCTGAAGTGAAGCATCGGAATCTATAGCTAGTGACACAGGAATGGTTCAAAACATAGACAGTAAGAAAAGTCAGTCTTCTTGTACTTAAGTCGGCATTGTGCCTTTTGTATTTAATTCCGATGCAATATCTGTGTTTCATCGTCAATAAGAAGGATTAAGGGATAAAATAAACATATAGTGAAGCATCGGAATCTAAAACTGGTCTCACAGGAAATGTTCACAACATAGACAGAAAGAAGAGACAGTCTTCTTGTACTTAAGTCGGCATTGTGCCTTTCGTATTTAATTCCGTTGCAATTTCTGTGTTTCGTCGTCAATAAGAAGGTCAGAGGGCAACAGTAAACCTGAAGTGAAGCATCGGAATCTATAGCTAGTGTCACAGGAATGTTTCAAAACAGAGACAGTAGGAAGAGTCAGTCTTCTTGTACTTAAGTCGGCATTGTGTTTTTTCCATTTAATTCCGATGCAAATTCTGCGTTTCGTCGTCAATAAGAAGGTCCAAGGGATGCAGTAAACTTGAAGTGAAGCATCGGAATCTATAACTAGTGTCACAGGAATGGTTCAAAACATAGACAGTAAGAAAAGTCAGTCTTCTTGTACTTAAGTCGGCATTGTGCCTTTTCTATTTAATTCCGATGCAATTTCTGTGTTTCATCATCACGAAGAAGGTCAGAGGGATACAGTAAACCTGAAGTGAAGCATCGGAATGTATAACTAGTGTCACAGGAATGGTTCAAAACATAGACAGTAGGATGAGTCAGTTTTCTTGTACTTGAGTCGGCATTGTGCCTTTTGTATTTAATTTTGATGCAATTTCTGTGTTTCATCGTCAACAAGAAGGTCAGAGGGATACAGTAAACCAGAAGTGAAGCATCGGAATCTATAACAAGTGTCACAGGAATGGTTCAAAAAATAGACAGTAGGAAGAGTCAGTCTTCTTGTACTTAAGGCGGCATGGTGTCTTTTGTATTTAATTCCGATGCAATTTCTGTGTTTCATCGTCAATAAGAAGGTCCAAGGGATACAGTAAACATATTTTGAAGCATCGGAATCTAAAACTAGTCTCACAGGAAATGTTCAAAACATAGCCAGTAAGAAGAGAAAGTCCTCTTGTACTTAAGTCTTCATTGAGCCTTTTCTATTTAATTCCGATGCAATTTCTGTGTTTCGTCGTCAATAAGAAGGTCAAGGGGATACAGTAAACCTGAAGTGAAGCATCGGAATCTAATACCGGTCTCACAGGAATGGTTCAAAAAATTGACAGTAGGAAGAGTCAGTTTTCTTGTACTTGAGTCAGCATTGTGCCCTTTGTATTTAATTCCGACGCAATTTCTGTGTTTCATCGTCAATAAGAAGGTCCAAGGGATACAGTAAACCTGAAGTGAGGCATCGGAATCTATAACTAGTGTCACAGGAATAGTTCAAAACATAGTGAGTAAGAAGAGTCAGTCTTCTTGTACATAACTCGGCATGGTGCCTTTTGTATTTAATTCCGATGCAATTTCTGTGTTTCGTCGTCAATAACAAGGTCCAAGGGAAACAGTGAACCTGAAGTGAAGCATCGGAATCTAATACCGATCTCACAGGAAAGGTTCATAGCATAGAGAGTAAGAAGAGCCAGTCATCTTGTATTTGAGTCGGCATTGTGCCTTTTGTATTTAATTCCGATGCAATTTCTCAGTTTCATCGTCAATAAGAAGGTCAGAGGGATACAGTGAAACTGAAGTGAAGCATCGGAATCTATTACTAGTGTCACAGGAATGGTTAAAATCATTGACAGTAAAAAGAGTCAGTCATCTTGTACTTTAGTCGGCATTGTGCCTTTTGTATTTAATTCCGATGCAATTTCTGTGTTTCATCGTCAATAAGAAGATCCAAGTGATACAGTAATACTAAAGTGAAGCATCGGAATCTGTCACTAGTGTCACAGGAATGGTTTTTTTAAACATAGTCAGTAAGAAGAGTCAATCTTCTTGTACTTAAGTCAGCATTGTGCCTTTTGTTTGTAATTCCGATGCAATTTCTGTGTTTCTTCGTCAATAAGAAGGTCAGAGGGATGCTGTAAACCTGAAGTGAAGCATCGGAATCTATAACTAGTGTCACAGGAATGGTTCAAAACATAGACAGAAGGATGAGTCGGTCTTCTTGTACGTAAGTCGGCATTGTGCCTTTTGTTTGTAATTCCGATGCAATTTCTGTGTTTCATCGCCAATTAGAAGGTCAGAGGGATACAGTAAACCTGAAGTGAAGCATCGGAATCTATAACTAGCGTCACAGGAATGGTTCAAAACATAGACAGTAGGAAGAGTCAGATTTCTTGTACTTGAGTCGGCATTGTGCCTTTTCTATTTAACTCCGATGCAATTTCTGTGTTTCATCGTCAATAAGAAGGTCAGAGGGCTAAAGTAAACCTGAAGTGAAGCATCGGAATCTATAGCTAGTGTCACTGGAATAGTTCAAAACATAGACAGTAAGAAAAGTCAGTCTTCTTGTACTTAAGTCGGCATTGTGCCTTTTCTATTTAATTCCGATGCAATTTCTGTGTTTCGTCATCAATAAGAAGGTCCAAGGGATACAGTAAACCTGAAGTGAGGCATCGGAATCTATAACTAGTGTCACAGAAATGGTTCAAAGCATAGTCAGTAAGAAGAGTCAGTCTTCTTGTACTTAAGTCGGCATGGTGCCTTCTGTATTTATTTACGATGCAATTTCTGTGTTCATCGTCAATAAGAAGGTCCAAGGGATACAGTAAACATATTGTGAATCATTGGAATCTAAAACTCGTCTCACAGGAAATGTTCAATACATAGTCACTAGGAAGAGTCAGTCCTCTTGTACTTAAGTCGGCATTGGGCCTTATCTATTTAATTCCGATGCAATTTCTGTGTTTCGTCGTCAATAAGAAGGTCCAAGGGATACAGTAAACCTGAAGTGAAGCATCGGGTTCAAATACCGGTCTCACAGGAAAGGTTCATAGCATAGAGAGTAAGAAGAGCCAGTCATCTTGTATTTGAGTGGCATTGTGCCTTTTGTATTTAAATCCGATGCAAATTCTGTGTTTCGTCGTCAATAAGAAGGTCCAAGGGATACAGTAAACCTGAACTGAAGCATCGGAATCTATAACTAGTGTCACAGGAATGGTTCAAAACATAGACAGAAGGATGAGTCGGTCTTCTTGTACGTAAGTCGGCATTGTGCCTTTTGTATTTAATTGCGATGCAATTTCTGTGTTTCATCGTCAATAAGAAGGTCCAAGGGATACAGTAAACCTGAAGTGAGGCATCGGAATCTGTAACTAGTGTCACAGGAATTGTTCAAAACATAGACAGTAGGAAGAGTAAGTCTTCTAGTACTTAAGTCGGCATTGTGCTTTTGTATTTAATTCCGATGCTATTTCTGTGTTTCATCATCAATAAGAAGGTCCAAGGGATACAGTAAAACTGAAGTGAGGCATCGGAATCTGTAACTAGTGTCACAGGAATGGTTCAAAACATAGTCAGTAAGAAGAGTCAGTCTTCTTGTACTTAAGTCGGCATGGTGTTTTCTGTATTTAATTGCGATGCAATTTCTGTGTTTCATCGTCAATAAGAAGGTCCAAGGGATACAGTAAACATATTGTGAAGCATCGGAATCTAAAACTGGTCTCACAGGAAATGTTCAAAACATAGTCAGTAGGAAAAGTCAGTCCTCTTGTACTTAAGTCCGCATTGGGCCTTATCTATTTAATTCCGATGCTATTTCTGTGTTTCATCATCAATAAGAAGGTCCAAGGGATACAGTAAAACTGAAGTGAGGCATCGGAATCTGTAACTAGTGTCACAGGAATGGTTCAAAACATAGTCAGTAAGAAGAGTCAGTCTTCTTGTACTTAAGGGGAGTTGGAATGCCCTATCTCGCCAATGTTAAATTTGCTAACTTTGTGTACCTTTTTCTTTGGAACTATTATCTTCAGAACTTTGAAATTCTGGCAGAGGTTTTCAGCATATATTGTGAGCCCACTGAACTAGAACCAATGTTTTCTTGTTGTTGGTATAGTATTTATGAATTTTTTACCATTAAGCCATTTTTTATTGGAAAAAGTATAACATAAACTTCCCTAGTTCAGAGAATAAGCCAGTTCTTGTCATGATTCTAGTTCAGTGGCCTCTTTGAACTGTTTTGCAGCATTTCTGAAAATTTGAATGTTGTTGGTTGAGTGGTTTATGAGATAAAGGTACATGTAACACTAAAAATGTCAAATGCCAGAAAATGCGATTAAAGTAATTTATTATGAAAATTCACAAATACCTTTTATTCTATTATCAAAAGTGTCCAGCAGAGTAATCAGGGTCATCTTCTAGTTCTTCTTCTTCACCTAGAAGCTTTCTTCTCCTTGCTGCCCTTGCTTTTTTTGTATTAAATTCAGCTGCATACTGAGCCTTCCTTACTCGCACGCTGTCCAGAAGCTGAAGACCTCTGATGGTGTTGATACCAGGAGCAATGCCGAGCCTTGCCATGACCTTTAGCCTACCCATATGACCATCATTGAATGAAATAACAGCATCACTGACTCCCCATTTCAATGTTTTTATCCCAACAAATACATTCTTAGGTACACGAGTCCAAATGAGGTTGTTGAACGACTCGTTTTGATTCTGGGTACAACCATGAAGACATTTTCGCAGAAGATCAGGATGCCCCAAGTCTCTATATATTGGTTTAATTACTTCCATAACAGCCAATGGAATATAATTTTTATGGTGATAAGGATCCCCAGTAGCTTGAGATTTTCTATAATTGCACCATGACTGAGGACCATCTGGACAAGCAAAATGTTGAGGATTATCATCAGTTGATGATCGATGTAAATATGTGGCCCATACAGCTTGTCTCATTTCCTGCAAATTATTTGCATTATTTCTTATTGCCATACCATAGTATTGTTGTAATTCATTTATAATTTTATCTGACAGGCGACCTCTAATGGTTTTACCATCTGACAAAATTTTGTCCTTCAGATTCTGTTTCAGTTTCCTTAGACGAGTGCCCATTCGTTTCTGAACATGACCGACACATTCTAGTTTAGTTATTGTCTTATTGACATATGGCATGGATTCTGTAACACTTTTGTATGCCTTGGAGTCCCCATCTCCAAGGAATTTTGTGTAAAATACTCCCCGTTCTTTTTCTGATCTGCTAAACATTTTCACAGCAGCGGCAGCCTCCATGCCTCCACTCGTACCTTCATAATTCTTGCTACATATGTGAGCTGCTTCTATCTTACCAGATGCACAATGGTAACAATGTTTAGTGAGCACTTCATAGTCCAAAACTTTACCGCTGTCCACACTAGTAACAGTAGCAACAGCATTTTTGGATGTGTGACCCCTTTTCTGCCAGGTTCCATCAAAAGCAACAGGGATATCTGGGTTTCCTTCATTTATATATTTTGCTTCACTGGCAGCAGCTTTCATTGATAAATCTGCTACAGACTGAACAGCATCTCCTATCACTTCAGTGTAATTGTCAATTTTAGCAGGTGGAGGTGGAAGATTCATTATGGCACAAAATGTTTGAGCAGCAGTATGTCCTTTACCAATTGCTCTCATTGCATACATTAGCCTGATATTACTCTCAAACAAATTGCTACTGCATGTTTTAGAGCTCCAAAAACAGGTCTCATTTTCACAACTGGCACAAACTATAGCAATTTTGCAGGAAAGTCCTATAGATTTTGTTATGTTCATATCAAAAGAACCTCCACAAAGATTACAACACAAACATTTCTTCATAAACTCAGTAAAAACAGGAAAGTCGACTAAAACATATTGTTCATTAGAAGCTTCATCTGTAATTTCACTTGCACAGTTTGATAACTTCTTTTTTGATGCACTGGTGGGCGTGTCTCCTTCACACATCTCAGCTGTACAAACGTCAGAACTTTCACCAGCATCAACAGGTGCTGAAGCAGAATCACTTGAACAAACGTTATTTGTAAATCTATTACCGCGAAACTTTCGCTTTTTAAATAATGATGCACTCCTAGGCATCGTAGAAACTACGCACTCACCACTGAAAGTCAAAACAAGACAGATAACAAACTCCAAATGAGCGACAAACTAAACTCGAGGCTCAAAACAAACACTCACAGATCAAAAACTGAACAATAAACACAGCTAGTAGTAAAAACAATGGTACCTATGGAAGGATCAAAGATTCTACAACTGAAGAGTGAAATCCACAGCCTTCTATATGTAATGTTTTCGGAAATGCGAAGATTTAAATGTGTACAAATCACAAGATGGGTAACTTTGCTGGGCGCACATGTAATTTTGAAAAATTAAATAAAAATACTTCCAATTGGAATTTCTTAACAAATTTTGCACCATTTTAAGCAGAAAATTTCAAATTAAGTTATAAGGTTAAAAACTGAAAATGTGAATTTTTTCCATTTTCCGGCATTCCAACTCCCCTTAAGTCGGCATGGTGTTTTCTGTATTTAATTCCGATGCAATTTCTGTGTTGCATCGTCAATAAGAAGGTCCAAGGGATACAGTAAACATATTGTGAAGCATCGGAATCTAAAACTGGTCTCACAGGAAATGTTCAAAACATAGCAAGTAAGAGGAGTCAGTTCTGTTGTACTTAAGTCGGCATTGTGGCTTTTCTTTTTAATTCCGATGCAATTTCTGTGTTTCGTCGTCAATAAGAAGGTCCAAGGGATACAGTAAACCTGAAGAGAAGCATCGGAATCTAATACCGGTCTCACAGGTAAGGTTCATAGCATAGAGAGTAAGAAGAGCCAGTCATCTTGTATTTGAGTCAGCATTGTGCCTCTTGTATTTAATTCCGTGCAATTTCTGTGTTTCATCGTCATTAAGAAGGTCAGAGGGCTACAGTAAACCTGAAGTGAAGCTTCGAAATCTATAGCTAGTGTCACAGGAATGGTTCAAAACATAGTCAGTAAGAGGAGTCAGTCCTCTTGTACTTAAGTCGGCTTTGCGCCTTTTGTACTTAAATCCGATGCAATTTCTGTGTTTCATCGACAATAAGAAGGTCAGAGGGATACAGTGATCCTGAAGTGAAGCATCGGAATCTATAACTAGTATCACGGGAATGGTTCAAAACATAGAGAATAGGAAGAGTCAGTATTCTTATACTTAAGTGCGCACTGTCACTTTTATATTTAATACCGATGCAATTTCTGTGTTTCATCGTCAATTAGATGGTCAGAGGGATACAGTAAACCTGAAGTGAAGCATCGGAATGTATGACTAGTGTCACAGGAATGGTTCAAATCATAGACAGTAGGAAGTGTCAGATTTCTAGTACTTGAGTCGTTATTGTGCCTTTTGTATTTAATTCCGATGCAATGTCTGTGTTTCATCGTCAATAAGAAGGTCCAAGTGATACAGTAAACCTAAAGTGAAGCATCGGAAACTATAACTAGTGTCACCGGAATGGTTCAAAACATAGACAATAAGAAGAGTCTGTCTTCATGTACATAAGTCGGCATTGTGCCTTTTGTATTTAATTCCGATGCAATTTCTGTGTTTCATCGTCAATAAGAAGGTCCAAGGGATACAGTAAACCTGAAGTGTGGCATCGGAATCTATAAGTAGTGTCACAGGAATGGTTCAAAACATAGACAGTTGGAAGAGTAAGTCTTCTTGTACTTAAGTCGGCATTGTGCCTTTTGTAATTAATTCCCATGCAATATCTGTGTTTCATCGTCAATAAGAAGGTCCAAGGGATACAATAAACATATTGTGAAGCATCGGAATCTAAAACTGGACTCACAGGAAATGTTCACAACATAGTCAGAAAGAAGAGACAGTCTTCTTGTACTTAAGACGGCATTGTGCCTTTTGTATTAAATTCCGATGTAATTTCTGTGTTCGTCGTCAATAAGAAGGTCAGAGGGCTACAGTAAACCTGAAGTGAAGCATCGGAATCTAAAGCTAGTGTCACAGGAATGGTTCAAAACAGAGGCAGTAGGAAGAGTCAGTCTTCTTGTACTTAAGTCGGCATTGTGCCTTTTCTATTTCATTCTGATGCAAATTCTGTGTTTCGTCGTCAATAAGAAGGTCTAAGGGATACAGTAAACCTGAATTGAGGCATCGGAATCTATAACTAGTGCCACAGGAATGGTTCAAAACATAAACAGTAAGAAAAGTCAGTCTTCCTGTACTTAAGTCGGCATTGTGCCTTTTCTATTTAATTCCGATGCAATTTCTGTGTTTCATCATCAAGAAGAAGGTCAGAGGGATACAGTAAACCTGAAGTGAAGCATCGGAATGTATAACTAGTGTCACAGGAATGGATCAAAACATAGGCAGTAGGAAGAGTCAGTTTACTTGTACTTGAGTCGGCATTGTGCCTTTTGTATTTAATTCCGATGCAATTTCTGTGTTTCTTCGTCAATAAGAAGGTCAGAGGGATACAGTACACCTGAAGTGAAGCATCGGAATCTAAAACAAGTGTCACAGGAATTGTTTAAAACATAGACAGTAGGAAGAGTAAGTCTTCTAGTACTTAAGTCGGCATTGTGCTTTTGTATTTAATTCCGATGCTATTTCTGTGTTTCATCATCAATAAGAAGGTCCAAGGGATACTGTTAACCTGAAGTGAGGCATCGGAATCTGTAACTAGTGTCACAGGAATGGTTCAAAACATAGTCAGTAAGAAGAGTCAGTCTTCTTGTACTTATGTCGGCATGGTGCCTTCTGTATTTAATTGCGATGCAATTTCTGTGTTTCATCGTCAATAAGAAGGTCCAAGGGATACAGTAAACATATTGTGAAGCATCGGAATCTAAAACTGGTCTCACAGGAAATGTTCAAAGCATAGCAAGTAAGAGGAGTCAGTTCTGTTGTACTTAAGTCGGCATTGTGGCTTTTCTTTTTAATTCCGATGCAATTTCTGTGTTTCGTCGTCAATAAGAAGGTCCAAGGGATACAGTAAACCAGAGGAGAAGCATCGGAATCTAATACCGGACTCACAGGTAAGGTTCATAGCATAGAGAGTAAGAAGAGCCAGTCATCTAGTATTTGAGTCAGCATTGTGCCTCTTGTATTTAATTCCGTGCAATTTCTGTGTTTCATCGTCAATAAGAAGGTCAGAGGGCTAAAGTAAACCTGAAGTGAAGCATCGGAATCTATAGCTAGTGACACAGGAATGGTTCAAAACATAGACAGTAAGAAAAGTCAGTCTTCTTGTACTTAAGTCGGCATTGTGCCTTTTCTATTTAATTCCGATGCAATTTCTGTGTTTCATCATCACGAAGAAGGTCAGAGGGATACAGTAAACCTGAAGTGAAGCATCGGAATGTATAACTAGTGTCACAGGAATGGTTCAAAACATAGACAGTAGGATGAGTCAGTTTTCTTGTACTTGAGTCGGCGTTGTGCCTTTTGTATTTAATTTTGATGCAATTTCTGTGTTTCATCGTCAACAAGAAGGTCAGAGGGATACAGTAAACCTGAAGTGAAGCATCGGAATCTATAACAAGTGTAACAGGAATGGTTCAAAAAATAGACAGTAGGAAGAGTCAGTCTTCTTGTACTTAAGGCGGCATGGTGTCTTTTGTATTTAATTCCGATGCAATTTCTGTGTTTCATCGTCAATAAGAAGGTCCAAGGGATACAGTAAACATATTTTGAAGCATCGGAATCTAAAACTAGTCTCACAGGAAATGTTCAAAACATAGCCAGTAAGAAGAGAAAGTCCTCTTGTACTTAAGTCGGCATTGTGCCTTTTGTATTAAATTCCGATGTAATTTCTGTGTTCGTCGTCAATAAGAAGGTCAGAGGGCTACAGTAAACCTGAAGTGAAGCATCGGAATCTATAGCTAGTGTCACAGGAATGGTTCAAAACAGAGACAGTAGGAAGAGTCAGTCTTCTTGTACTTAAGTCGGCATTGTGCCTTTTCTATTTCATTCCGATGCAAATTCTGTGTTTCGTCGTCAATAAGAAGGTCCAAGGGATACAGTAAACCTGAAGTGAAGCATCGGAATGTATAACTAGTGTCACAGGAATGGATCAAAACATAGGCAGTAGGAAGAGTCAGTTTACTTGTACTTGAGTCGGCATTGTGCCTTTTGTATTTAATTCCGATGCAATTTCTGTGTTTCTTCGTCAATAAGAAGTTCAGAGGGATACAGTACACCTGAAGTGAAGCATCGGAATCTATAACAAGTGTCACAGGAATGGTTCAAAAAATAGACAGTAGGAAGAGTCAGTCTTCTTGTACTGAAGTCGGCATTGTGAGTTTTGTATTTAATTCCGATGCAATTTCTGTGTTTCATCGTCAATAAGAAGGTCCAAGGGATACAGTAAACCTGAAGTATGGCATCGGAATCTATAAGTAGTGTCACAGGAATGGTTCAAAACATAGACAGTAGGAATAGTAAGTCTTCTTGTACTTAAGGCGGCATTGTGCCTTTTGTATTTAATTCCGATGCAATTTCTGTGTTTCATCATCAATAAGAAGGTCAGAGGGATACAGTAAACCTGAAGTGAGACATCGGAATCTGTAACTAGTGTCACAGGAATGGTTGAAAACATAGTCAGTAAGAAGAGTCAGTCTTCTTGTACTTAAGTCGGCATGGTACCTTATGTATTTAATTCCGATGAAATTTCTGTGTTTCATCGTCAATAAGAAGGTCCAAGGGATACTGTAAACATATTGTGAAGCATCGGAATCTAAAACTGGTCTCACAGGAAATGTTCAAATCATAGCCAGTAAGAAGAGTCAGTCCTCTTGTACTTAAGTCGGCATTGTGCCTTTTCTATTTAATTCCGATGCAATTTCTGTGTTTCGTCGTCAATAAGAAGGTCCAAGGGATACAGTAAACCTGAAGTGAAGCATCGGAATCTAATACCGGTCTCACAGGAAAGGTTCATAGCATAGAGAGTAAGAAGAGCCAGTCATCTTGTATTTGAGTCGGCATTGTGCCTTTTGTATTTAATTCCGATGCAATTTCTGCGTTTCATCGTCAATAAGAAGGTCGGAGGGCTAAAGTAAACCTGAAGTGCAGCATCGGAATCTATAGCTAGTGACACAGGAATGGTTCAAAACATAGACAGTAAGAAAAGTCAGTCTTCTTGTACTTAAGTCGGCATTGTGCCTTTTGTATTTAATTCCGATGCAATATCTGTGTTTCATCGTCAATAAGAAGGACCAAGGGATAAAATAAACATATAGTGAAGCATCGCCATCTAAATCTGGTCTCACAGGAAATGTTCACAACATAGACAGAAAGAAGAGACAGTCTTCTTGTACTTAAGTCGGCATTGTGCCTTTTGTATTTAATTCCGTTGCAATTTCTGTGTTTCGTCGTCAATAAGAAGGTCCAAGGGATGCAGTAAACTTGAAGTGAAGCATCGGAATCTATAACTAGTGTCACAGGAATGGTTCAAAACATAGACAGTAAGAAAAGTCAGTCTTCTTGTACTTAAGTCGGCATTGTGCCTTTTCTATTTAATTCCGATGCAATTTCTGTGTTTCATCATCAAGAAGAAGGTCAGAGGGATACAGTAAACCTGAAGTGAAGCATCGGAATGTATAACTAGTGTCACAGGAATGGTTCAAAACATAGACAGTAGGATGAGTCAGTTTTCTAGTACTTGAGTCGGCATTGTGCCTTTTGTATTTAATTTTGATGCAATTTCTGTGTTTCATCGTCAACAAGAAGGTCAGAGGGATACAGTAAACCTGAAGTGAAGCATCGGAATCTATAACAAGTGTCACAGGAATGGTTCAAAAAATAGACAGTAGGAAGAGTCAGTCTTCTTGTACTTAAGGCGGCATGGTGTCTGTTGTATTTAATTCCGATGCAATTTCTGTGTTTCATCGTCAATAAGAAGGTCCAAGGGATACAGTAAACATATTTTGAAGCATCGGAATCTAAAACTAGTCTCACAGGAAATGTTCAGAACATAGCCAGTAAGAAGAGAAAGTCCCCTTGTACTTAAGTCGGCATTGAGCCTTTTCTATTTAATTCCAATGCAATTTCTGTGTTTCGTCGTCAATAAGAGGGTCAAGGGGATACAGTAAACCTGAAGTGAAGCATCGGAATCTAATACCGGTCTCACAGGAATGGTTCAAAAAATTGACAGTAGGAAGAGTCAGTTTTCTTGTACTTGAGTCAGCATTGTGCCCTTTGTATTTATTTCCGACGCAATTTCTGTGTTTCATCGTCAATAAGAAGGTCCAAGGGATACAGTAAACCTGAAGTGAGGCATCGGAATCTATAACTAGTGTCACAGGAATAGTTCAAAACATAGACAGTAGGAAGAGTAAGTCTTCTAGTACTTAAGTCGGCATTGTGCCTTTTGTATTCAATTCCGATGCAAATTCTGTGTTTCATCATCAATAAGAAGGTCCAAGGGATACAGTAAACCTGAAGATAGGCATCGGAATCTATAACTAGTGTCACAGGAATAGTTCAAAACATAGTGAGTAAGAAGAGTCAGTCTTCTTGTACATAACTCGGCATGGTGCCTTTTGTATTTAATTCCGATGCAATTTCTGTGTTTCGTCGTCAATAACAAGGTCCAAGGGAAACAGTGAACCTGAAGTGAAGCATCGGAATCTAATACCGATCTCACAGGAAAGGTTCATAGCATAGAGAGTAAGAAGAGCCAGTCATCTTGTATTTGAGTCGGCATTGTGCCTTTTGTATTTAATTCCGATGCAATTTCTCAGTTTCATCGTCAATAAGAAGGTCAGAGGGATACAGTGAAACTGAAGTGAAGCATCGGAATCTATAACTAGTGTCACAGGAATGGTTAAAATCATTGACAGTAAAAAGAGTCAGTCATCTTGTACTTAAGTCGGCATTGTGCCTTTTGTATTTAATTCCGATGCAATTTCTGTGTTTCATCGTCAATAAGAAGATCCAAGTGATACAGTAAACCTAAAGTGAAGCATCGGAATCTGTCACTAGTGTCACAGGAATGGTTTTTTGAAACATAGTCAGTAAGAAGAGTCAATCTTCTTGTACTTAAGTCAGCATTGTGCCTTTTCTATATAATTCCGATGCAATTTCTGTGTTTTATCGTCAATAAGAAGGTCAGAGGGATACAGTAAACCTGAAGTGAAGCATCGGAATCTATAACTAGTGTCACAGGGATGGTTCAAAACGTAGACAGTAGGAAGAGTCAGTATTCTTGTACTTAAGTCGGCATTGTGCTTTTTCTATTTAATTCCGATGCAAATTCTGTGTTTCGTCGTCAATTAGAAGGTCCAAGGGATGCTGTAAACCTGAAGTGAAGCATCGGAATCTATAACTAGTGTCACAGGAATGGTTCAAAACATAGACAGAAGGATGAGTCGGTCTTCTTGTACGTAAGTCGGCATTGTGCCTTTTGTATGTAATTCCGATGCAATTTCTGTGTTTCATCGCCAATTAGAAGGTCAGAGGGATACAGTAAACCTGAAGTGAATCATCGGAATGTATAACTAGCGTCACAGGAATGGTTCAAAACATAGACAGTAGGAAGAGTCAGATTTCTTGTACTTGAGTCGGCATTGTGCCTTTTCTATTTAATTCCGATGCAATTTCTGTGTTTCATCGTCAATAAGAAGGTCAGAGGGCTAAAGTAAACCTGAAGTGAAGCATCGGAATCTATAGCTAGTGTCACAGGAATGGTTCAAAACATAGACAGTAAGAAAAGTCAGTCTTCTTGTACTTAAGTCGGCATTGTGCCTTTTCTATTTAATTCCGATGCAATTTCTGTGTTTCGTCATCAATAAGAAGGTCCAAGGGATACAGTAAACCTGAAGTGAGGCATCGGAATCTATAACTAGTGTCACAGAAATGGTTCAAAGCATAGTCAGTAAGAAGAGTCAGTCTTCTTGTACATAAGTCGGCATGGTGCCTTCTGTATTTATTTACGATGCAATTTCTGTGTTTCATCGTCAATAAGAAGGTCCAAGGGATACAGTAAACATATTGTGAATCATTGGAATCTAAAACTGGTCTCACAGGAATTGTTCAATACATAGTCACTAGGAAGAGTCAGTCCCCTTGTACTTAAGTCGGCATTGGGCCTTATCTATTTAATTCCGATGCAATTTCTGTGTTTCGTCGTCAATAAGAAGGTCCAAGGGATACAGTAAACCTGAAGTGAAGCATCGGGTTCAAATACCGGTCTCACAGGAAAGGTTCATAGCATAGAGAGTAAGAAGAGCCAGTCATCTTGTATTTGAGTGGCATTGTGCCTTTTGTATTTAAATCCGATGCAAATTCTGTGTTTCGTCGTCAATAAGAAGGTCCAAGGGATACAGTAAACCTGAACTGAAGCATCGGAATCTATAACTAGTGTCACAGGAATGGTTCAAATCATAGACAGAAGGATGAGTCGGTCTTCTTGTACGTAAGTCGGCATTGTGCCTTTTGTATTTAATTGCGATGCAATTTCTGTGTTTCATCGTCAATAAGAAGGTCCAAGGGATACAGTAAACCAGAAGTGAGGCATCGGAATCTGTAACTAGTGTCACAGGAATTGTTCAAAACATAGACAGTAGGAAGAGTATGTCTTCTAGTACTTAAGTCGGCATTGTGCTTTTGTATTTAATTCCGATGCTATTTCTGTGTTTCATCATCAATAAGAAGGTCCAAGGGATACAGTAAAACTGAAGTGAGGCATCGGAATCTGTAACTAGTGTCACAGGAATGGTTCAAAGCATAGTCAGTAAGAAGAGTCAGTCTTCTTGTACTTAAGTCGGCATGGTGTTTTCTGTATTTAATTGCGATGCAATTTCTGTGTTTCATCGTCAATAAGAAGGTCCAAGGGATACAGTAAACATATTGTGAAGCATCGGAATCTAAAATTGGTCTCACAGGAAATGTTCAAAACATAGCAAGTAAGAGGAGTCAGTTCTGTTGTACTTAAGTCGGCATTGTGGCTTTTCTTTTTAATTCCGATGCAATTTCTGTGTTTCGTCGTCAATAAGAAGGTCCAAGGGATACAGTAAACCTGAAGAGAAGCATCGGAATCTAATACCGGTCTCACAGGTAAGGTTCATAGCATAGAGAGTAAGAAGAGCCAGTCATCTTGTATTTGAGTCAGCATTGTGCCTCTTGTATTTAATTCCGTGCAATTTCTGTGTTTCATCGTCATTAAGAAGGTCAGAGGGCTACAGTAAACCTGAAGTGAAGCTTCGAAATCTATAGCTAGTGTCACAGGAATGGTTCAAAACATAGTCAGTAAGAGGAGTCAGTCCTCTTGTACTTAAGTCGGCTTTGCGCCTTTTGTATTTAAATCCGATGCAATTTCTGTGTTTCATCGACAATAAGAAGGTCAGAGGGATACAGTGAACCTGAAGTGAAGCATCGGAATCTATAACTAGTATCACGGGAATGGTTCAAAACATAGAGAATAAGAAGAGTCAGTATTCTTATACTTAAGTGCGCACTGTCCCTTTTATATTTAATACCGATGCAATTTCTGTGTTTCATCGTCAATTAGAAGGTCAGAGGGATACAGTAAACCTGAAGTGAAGCATCGGAATGTATGACTAGTGTCACAGGAATGGTTCAAATCATAGACAGTAGGAAGTGTCAGATTTCTAGTACTTGAGTCGTTATTGTGCCTTTTGTATTTAATTCCGATGCAATGTCTGTGTTTCATCGTCAATAAGAAGGTCCAAGTGATACAGTAAACCTAAAGTGAAGCATCGGAAACTATAACTAGTGTCACCGGAATGGTTCAAAACATAGACAGTAAGAAGAGTCAGTCTTCTTGTACTTAAGTCGGCATTGTGCCTTTTGTATTTAATTCCGATGCAATTTCTGTGTTTCATCGTCAATAAGAAGGTCCAAGGGATACAGTAAACCTGAAGTGTGGCATCGGAATCTATAAGTAGTGTCACAGGAATGGTTCAAAACATAGACAGTTGGAAGAGTAAGTCTTCTTGTACTTAAGTCGGCATTGTGCCTTTTGTAATTAATTCCGATGCAATATCTGTGTTTAATCGTCAATAAGAAGGTCCAAGGGATACAATAAACATATTGTGAAGCATCGGAATCTAAAACTGGACTCACAGGAAATGTTCACAACATAGTCAGAAAGAAGAGACAGTCTTTTTGTACTTAAGACGGCATTCTGCCTTTTGTATTTAATTCCGATGTAATTTTCTGTGTTCGTCGTCAATAAGAAGGTCAGAGGGCTACAGTAAACCTGAAGTGAAGCATCGGAATCTATAGCTAGTGTCACAGGAATGGTTCAAAACAGAGACAGTAGGAAGAGTCAGTCTTCTTGTACTTAAGTCGGCATTGTGCCTTTTCTATTTCATTCCGATGCAAATTCAGTGTTTCGTCGTCAATAAGAAGGTCCAAGGGATACAGTAAACCTGAATTGAGGCATCGGAACCTATAACTAGTGCCACAGGAATGGTTCAAAACATAAACAGTAAGAAAAGTCAGTCTTCCTGTACTTAAGTCGGCATTGTGCCTTTTCTATTTAATTCCGATGCAATTTCTGTGTATCATCATCAAGAAGAAGGTCAGAGGGATACAGTAAACCTGAAGTGAAGCATCGGAATGTATAACTAGTGTCACAGGAATGGATCAAAACATAGGCAGTAGGAAGAGTCAGTTTACTTGTACTTGAGTCGGCATTGTGCCTTTTGTATTTAATTCCGATGCAATTTCTGTGTTTCTTCGTCAATAAGAAGGTCAGAGGGATACAGTACACCTGAAGTGAAGCATCGGAATCTAAAACAAGTGTCACAGGAATTGTTTAAAACATAGACAGTAGGAAGAGTAAGTCTTCTAGTACTTAAGTCGGCATTGTGCTTTTGTATTTAATTCCGATGCTATTTCTGTGTTTCATCATCAATAAGAAGGTCCAAGGGATACAGTTAACCTGAAGTGAGGCATCGGAATCTGTAACTAGTGTCACAGGAATGGTTCAAAACATAGTCAGTAAGAAGAGTCAGTCTTCTTGTACTTATGTCGGCATGGTGCCTTCTGTATTTAATTGCGATGCAATTTCTGTGTTTCATCGTCAATAAGAAGGTCCAAGGGATACAGTAAACATATTGTGAAGCATCGGAATCTAAAACTGGTCTCACAGGAAATGTTCAAAACATAGTCAGTAGGAAAAGTCAGTCCTCTTGTACTTAAGTCGGCATTGGGCCTTATCTATTTAATTCCGATGCAATTTCTGTGTTTCGTCGTCAATAAGAAGGTCCAAGGGATACAGTAAACCTGAAGTGAGGCATCGGAATCTATAAGTAGTGTCACAGGAATGGTTCAAATCATAGACAGTAGGAAGAGTAAGTCTTCTTGTACTTAAGTCGGCATTGTGCCTTTTGTATTTAATTCCTAAGCAATTTCTGTGTTTCAACATCATTAAGAAGGTCAGAGGAATACAGTAAATCTGAAGTGAGGCATCGGAATCTATAACTAGTGTCACAGGAATGGTTCAAAACAAAATCAGTAAGAAGAGTCAGTCTTCTTGTACTTAAGTCGGCATTATGCCTATTGTATTTAATTCCGATGCAATTTCTGTGTTTCATCGTCAATAAGAAGGTCCAAGGGATACAGTAAACATATTGTGAAGCATCGGAATCTAAAACTGGTCTCACAGGAATTGTTCAAAACATAGCAAGTAAGAGGAGTCAGTTCTGTTGTACTTAAGTCGGCATTGTGGCTTTTCTTTTTAATTCCGATGCAATTTCTGTGTTTCGTCGTCAATAAGAAGGTCCAAGGGATACAGTAAGCCAGAGGAGAAGCATCGGAATCTAATACCGGACTCACAGGTAAGGTTCATAGCATAGAGAGTAAGAAGAGCCAGTCATCTTGTATTTGAGTCAGCATTGTGCCTCTTGTATTTAATTCCGTGCAATTTCTGTGTTTCATCGTCAATAAGAAGGTCAGAGGGCTACAGTAAACCTGAAGTGAAGCTTCGAAATCTATAGCTAGTGTCACAGGAATGGTTCAAAACATAGTCAGTAAGAGGAGTCAGTCCTCTTGTACTTAAGTCGGCTTTGCGCCTTTTGTATTTAAATCCGATGCAATTTCTGTGTTTCATCGACAATAAGAAGGTCAGAGGGATACAGTGAACCTGAAGTGAAGCATCGGGATCTATAACTAGTATCACGGGAATGGTTCAAAACATAGAGAATAGGAAGAGTGAGTGTTCTTATACTTAAGTGCGCACTGTGCCTTTTATATTTAATACCGATGCAATTTCTGTGTTTCATCGTCAATTAGAAGGTCAGAGGGATACAGTAAACCTGAAGTGAAGCATCGGAATGTATGACTAGTGTCACAGGAATGGTTCAAATCATAGACAGTAGGAAGCGTCAGATTTCTAGTACTTGAGTCGTTATTGTGCCTTTTGTATTTAATTCCGATGCAATGTCTGTGTTTCATCGTCAATAAGAAGGTCCAAGTGATACAGTAAATCTAAAGTAAAGCATCGGAAACTATAACTAGTGTCACCGGAATGGTTCAAAACATAGACAGTAAGAAGAGTCAGTCTTCTTGTACTTAAGTCGGCATTGTGCCTTTTGTATGTAATTCCGATGCAATTTCTGTGTTTCATCGTCAATAAGAAGGTCCAAGGGATACAGTAAACCTGAAGTGTGGCATCGGAATCTATAAGTAGTGTCACAGGAATGGTTCAAAACATAGACAGTTGGAAGAGTAAGTCTTCTTGTACTTAAGTCGGCATTGTGCCTTTTGTAATTAATTCCCATGCAATATCTGTGTTTCATCGTCAATAAGAAGGTCCAAGGGATACAATAAACATATTGTGAAGCATCGGAATCTAAAACTGGACTCACAGGAAATGTTCACAACATAGTCAGAAAGAAGAGACAGTCTTCTTGTACTTAAGACGGCATTGTGCCTTTTGTATTAAATTCCGATGTAATTTCTGTGTTCGTCGTCAATAAGAAGGTCAGAGGGCTACAGTAAACCTGAAGTGAAGCATCGGAATCTATAGCTAGTGTCACAGGAATGGTTCAAAACAGAGACAGTAGGAAGAGTCAGTCTTCTTGTACTTAAGTCGGCATTGTGCCTTTTCTATTTCATTCCGATGCACATTCTGTGTTTCGTCGTCAATAAGAAGGTCCAAGGGATACAGTAAACCTGAAGTGAAGCATCGGAATGTATAACTAGTGTCACAGGAATGGATCAAAACATAGGCAGTAGGAAGAGTCAGTTTACTTGTACTTGAGTCGGCATTGTGCCTTTTGTATTTAATTCCGATGCAATTTCTGTGTTTCTTCGTCAATAAGAAGGTCAGAGGGATACAGTACACCTGAAGTGAAGCATCGGAATCTATAACAAGTGTCACAGGAATGGTTCAAAAAATAGACAGTAGGAAGAGTCAGTCTTCTTGTACTGAAGTCGGCATTGTGCCTTTTGTATTTAATTCCGATGCAATTTCTGTGTTTCATCGTCAATAAGAAGGTCCAAGGGATACAGTAAACCTGAAGTATGGCATCGGAATCTATAAGTAGTGTCACAGGAATGGTTCAAAACATAGACAGTAGGAATAGTAAGTCTTCTTGTACTTAAGGCGGCATTGTTCCTTTTGTATTTAATTCCGATGCAATTTCTGTGTTTCAGCATCAATAAGAAGGTCCAAGGGATACAGTAAACCTGAAGTGAGGCATCGGAATCTGTAACTAGTGTCACAGGAATTGTTCAAAACATAGACAGTAGGAAGAGTATGTCTTCTAGTACTTAAGTCGGCATTGTGCTTTTGTATTTAATTCCGATGCTATTTCTGTGTTTCATCATCAATAAGAAGGTCCAAGGGATACAGTAAAACTGAAGTGAGGCATCGGAATCTGTAACTAGTGTCACAGGAATGGTTCAAAGCATAGTCAGTAAGAAGAGTCAGTCTTCTTGTACTTAAGTCGGCATGGTGTTTTCTGTATTTAATTGCGATGCAATTTCTGTGTTTCATCGTCAATAAGAAGGTCCAAGGGATACAGTAAACATATTGTGAAGCATCGGAATCTAAAATTGGTCTCACAGGAAATGTTCAAAACATAGCAAGTAAGAGGAGTCAGTTCTGTTGTACTTAAGTCGGCATTGTGGCTTTTCTTTTTAATTCCGATGCAATTTCTGTGTTTCGTCGTCAATAAGAAGGTCCAAGGGATACAGTAAACCTGAAGAGAAGCATCGGAATCTAATACCGGTCTCACAGGTAAGGTTCATAGCATAGAGAGTAAGAAGAGCCAGTCATCTTGTATTTGAGTCAGCATTGTGCCTCTTGTATTTAATTCCGTGCAATTTCTGTGTTTCATCGTCATTAAGAAGGTCAGAGGGCTACAGTAAACCTGAAGTGAAGCTTCGAAATCTATAGCTAGTGTCACAGGAATGGTTCAAAACATAGTCAGTAAGAGGAGTCAGTCCTCTTGTACTTAAGTCGGCTTTGCGCCTTTTGTATTTAAATCCGATGCAATTTCTGTGTTTCATCGACAATAAGAAGGTCAGAGGGATACAGTGAACCTGAAGTGAAGCATCGGAATCTATAACTAGTATCACGGGAATGGTTCAAAACATAGAGAATAAGAAGAGTCAGTATTCTTATACTTAAGTGCGCACTGTCCCTTTTATATTTAATACCGATGCAATTTCTGTGTTTCATCGTCAATTAGAAGGTCAGAGGGATACAGTAAACCTGAAGTGAAGCATCGGAATGTATGACTAGTGTCACAGGAATGGTTCAAATCATAGACAGTAGGAAGTGTCAGATTTCTAGTACTTGAGTCGTTATTGTGCCTTTTGTATTTAATTCCGATGCAATGTCTGTGTTTCATCGTCAATAAGAAGGTCCAAGTGATACAGTAAACCTAAAGTGAAGCATCGGAAACTATAACTAGTGTCACCGGAATGGTTCAAAACATAGACAGTAAGAAGAGTCAGTCTTCTTGTACTTAAGTCGGCATTGTGCCTTTTGTATTTAATTCCGATGCAATTTCTGTGTTTCATCGTCAATAAGAAGGTCCAAGGGATACAGTAAACCTGAAGTGTGGCATCGGAATCTATAAGTAGTGTCACAGGAATGGTTCAAAACATAGACAATAGGAAGAGTAAGTCTTCTTGTACTTAAGTCGGCATTGTGCCTTTTGTAATTAATTCCGATGCAATATCTGTGTTTAATCGTCAATAAGAAGGTCCAAGGGATACAATAAACATATTGTGAAGCATCGGAATCTAAAACTGGACTCACAGGAAATGTTCACAACATAGTCAGAAAGAAGAGACAGTCTTTTTGTACTTAAGACGGCATTCTGCCTTTTGTATTTAATTCCGATGTAATTTTCTGTGTTCGTCGTCAATAAGAAGGTCAGAGGGCTACAGTAAACCTGAAGTGAAGCATCGGAATCTATAGCTAGTGTCACAGGAATGGTTCAAAACAGAGACAGTAGGAAGAGTCAGTCTTCTTGTACTTAAGTCGGCATTGTGCCTTTTCTATTTCATTCCGATGCAAATTCTGTGTTTCATCGTCAATAAGAAGGTCCAAGGGATACAGTAAACCTGAATTGAGGCATCGGAACCTATAACTAGTGCCACAGGAATGGTTCAAAACATAAACAGTAAGAAAAGTCAGTCTTCCTGTACTTAAGTCGGCATTGTGCCTTTTCTATTTAATTCCGATGCAATTTCTGTGTATCATCATCAAGAAGAAGGTCAGAGGGATACAGTAAACCTGAAGTGAAGCATCGGAATGTATAACTAGTGTCACAGGAATGGATCAAAACATAGGCAGTAGGAAGAGTCAGTTTACTTGTACTTGAGTCGGCATTGTGCCTTTTGTATTTAATTCCGATGCAATTTCTGTGTTTCTTCGTCAATAAGAAGGTCAGAGGGATACAGTACACCTGAAGTGAAGCATCGGAATCTAAAACAAGTGTCACAGGAATTGTTTAAAACATAGACAGTAGGAAGAGTAAGTCTTCTAGTACTTAAGTCGGCATTGTGCTTTTGTATTTAATTCCGATGCTATTTCTGTGTTTCATCATCAATAAGAAGGTCCAAGGGATACAGTTAACCTGAAGTGAGGCATCGGAATCTGTAACTAGTGTCACAGGAATGGTTCAAAACATAGTCAGTAAGAAGAGTCAGTCTTCTTGTACTTATGTCGGCATGGTGCCTTCTGTATTTAATTGCGATGCAATTTCTGTGTTTCATCGTCAATAAGAAGGTCCAAGGGATACAGTAAACATATTGTGAAGCATCGGAATCTAAAACTGGTCTCACAGGAAATGTTCAAAACATAGTCAGTAGGAAAAGTCAGTCCTCTTGTACTTAAGTCGGCATTGGGCCTTATCTATTTAATTCCGATGCAATTTCTGTGTTTCGTCGTCAATAAGAAGGTCCAAGGGATACAGTAAACCTGAAGTGAGGCATCGGAATCTATAAGTAGTGTCACAGGAATGGTTCAAATCATAGACAGTAGGAAGAGTAAGTCTTCTTGTACTTAAGTCGGCATTGTGCCTTTTGTATTTAATTCCTAAGCAATTTCTGTGTTTCAACATCATTAAGAAGGTCAGAGGAATACAGTAAATCTGAAGTGAGGCATCGGAATCTATAACTAGTGTCACAGGAATGGTTCAAAACAAAATCAGTAAGAAGAGTCAGTCTTCTTGTACTTAAGTCGGCATTATGCCTATTGTATTTAATTCCGATGCAATTTCTGTGTTTCATCGTCAATAAGAAGGTCCAAGGGATACAGTAAACATATTGTGAAGCATCGGAATCTAAAACTGGTCTCACAGGAATTGTTCAAAACATAGCAAGTAAGAGGAGTCAGTTCTGTTGTACTTAAGTCGGCATTGTGGCTTTTCTTTTTAATTCCGATGCACTTTCTGTGTTTCGTCGTCAATAAGAAGGTCCAAGGGATACAGTAAGCCAGAGGAGAAGCATCGGAATCTAATACCGGACTCACAGGTAAGGTTCATAGCATAGAGAGTAAGAAGAGCCAGTCATCTTGTATTTGAGTCAGCATTGTGCCTCTTGTATTTAATTCCGTGCAATTTCTGTGTTTCATCGTCAATAAGAAGGTCAGAGGGCTACAGTAAACCTGAAGTGAAGCTTCGAAATCTATAGCTAGTGTCACAGGAATGGTTCAAAACATAGTCAGTAAGAGGAGTCAGTCCTCTTGTACTTAAGTCGGCTTTGCGCCTTTTGTATTTAAATCCGATGCAATTTCTGTGTTTCATCGACAATAAGAAGGTCAGAGGGATACAGTGAACCTGAAGTGAAGCATCGGGATCTATAACTAGTATCACGGGAATGGTTCAAAACATAGAGAATAGGAAGAGTGAGTGTTCTTATACTTAAGTGCGCACTGTGCCTTTTATATTTAATACCGATGCAATTTCTGTGTTTCATCGTCAATTAGAAGGTCAGAGGGATACAGTAAACCTGAAGTGAAGCATCGGAATGTATGACTAGTGTCACAGGAATGGTTCAAATCATAGACAGTAGGAAGCGTCAGATTTCTAGTACTTGAGTCGTTATTGTGCCTTTTGTATTTAATTCCGATGCAATGTCTGTGTTTCATCGTCAATAAGAAGGTCCAAGTGATACAGCAAATCTAAAGTAAAGCATCGGAAACTATAACTAGTGTCACCGGAATGGTTCAAAACATAGACAGTAAGAAGAGTCAGTCTTCTTGTACTTAAGTCGGCATTGTGCCTTTTGTATGTAATTCCGATGCAATTTCTGTGTTTCATCGTCAATAAGAAGGTCCAAGGGATACAGTAAACCTGAAGTGTGGCATCGGAATCTATAAGTAGTGTCACAGGAATGGTTCAAAACATAGACAGTTGGAAGAGTAAGTCTTCTTGTACTTAAGTCGGCATTGTGCCTTTTGTAATTAATTCCCATGCAATATCTGTGTTTCATCGTCAATAAGAAGGTCCAAGGGATACAATAAACATATTGTGAAGCATCGGAATCTAAAACTGGACTCACAGGAAATGTTCACAACATAGTCAGAAAGAAGAGACAGTCTTCTTGTACTTAAGACGGCATTGTGCCTTTTGTATTAAATTCCGATGTAATTTCTGTGTTCGTCGTCAATAAGAAGGTCAGAGGGCTACAGTAAACCTGAAGTGAAGCATCGGAATCTATAGCTAGTGTCACAGGAATGGTTCAAAACAGAGACAGTAGGAAGAGTCAGTCTTCTTGTACTTAAGTCGGCATTGTGCCTTTTCTATTTCATTCCGATGCACATTCTGTGTTTCGTCGTCAATAAGAAGGTCCAAGGGATACAGTAAACCTGAAGTGAAGCATCGGAATGTATAACTAGTGTCACAGGAATGGTTCAAAACATAGTCAGTAAGAGGAGTCAGTCCTCTTGTACTTAAGTCGGCTTTGCGCCTTTTGTATTTAAATCCGATGCAATTTCTGTGTTTCATCGACAATAAGAAGGTCAGAGGGATACAGTGAACCTGAAGTGAAGCATCGGAATCTATAACTAGTATCACGGGAATGGTTCAAAACATAGAGAATAAGAAGAGTCAGTATTCTTATACTTAAGTGCGCACTGTCCCTTTTATATTTAATACCGATGCAATTTCTGTGTTTCATCGTCAATTAGAAGGTCAGAGGGATACAGTAAACCTGAAGTGAAGCATCGGAATGTATGACTAGTGTCACAGGAATGGTTCAAATCATAGACAGTAGGAAGTGTCAGATTTCTAGTACTTGAGTCGTTATTGTGCCTTTTGTATTTAATTCCGATGCAATGTCTGTGTTTCATCGTCAATAAGAAGGTCCAAGTGATACAGTAAACCTAAAGTGAAGCATCGGAAACTATAACTAGTGTCACCGGAATGGTTCAAAACATAGACAGTAAGAAGAGTCAGTCTTCTTGTACTTAAGTCGGCATTGTGCCTTTTGTATTTAATTCCGATGCAATTTCTGTGTTTCATCGTCAATAAGAAGGTCCAAGGGATACAGTAAACCTGAAGTGTGGCATCGGAATCTATAAGTAGTGTCACAGGAATGGTTCAAAACATAGACAATAGGAAGAGTAAGTCTTCTTGTACTTAAGTCGGCATTGTGCCTTTTGTAATTAATTCCGATGCAATATCTGTGTTTAATCGTCAATAAGAAGGTCCAAGGGATACAATAAACATATTGTGAAGCATCGGAATCTAAAACTGGACTCACAGGAAATGTTCACAACATAGTCAGAAAGAAGAGACAGTCTTTTTGTACTTAAGACGGCATTCTGCCTTTTGTATTTAATTCCGATGTAATTTTCTGTGTTCGTCGTCAATAAGAAGGTCAGAGGGCTACAGTAAACCTGAAGTGAAGCATCGGAATCTATAGCTAGTGTCACAGGAATGGTTCAAAACAGAGACAGTAGGAAGAGTCAGTCTTCTTGTACTTAAGTCGGCATTGTGCCTTTTCTATTTCATTCCGATGCAAATTCTGTGTTTCATCGTCAATAAGAAGGTCCAAGGGATACAGTAAACCTGAATTGAGGCATCGGAACCTATAACTAGTGCCACAGGAATGGTTCAAAACATAAACAGTAAGAAAAGTCAGTCTTCCTGTACTTAAGTCGGCATTGTGCCTTTTCTATTTAATTCCGATGCAATTTCTGTGTATCATCATCAAGAAGAAGGTCAGAGGGATACAGTAAACCTGAAGTGAAGCATCGGAATGTATAACTAGTGTCACAGGAATGGATCAAAACATAGGCAGTAGGAAGAGTCAGTTTACTTGTACTTGAGTCGGCATTGTGCCTTTTGTATTTAATTCCGATGCAATTTCTGTGTTTCTTCGTCAATAAGAAGGTCAGAGGGATACAGTACACCTGAAGTGAAGCATCGGAATCTAAAACAAGTGTCACAGGAATTGTTTAAAACATAGACAGTAGGAAGAGTAAGTCTTCTAGTACTTAAGTCGGCATTGTGCTTTTGTATTTAATTCCGATGCTATTTCTGTGTTTCATCATCAATAAGAAGGTCCAAGGGATACAGTTAACCTGAAGTGAGGCATCGGAATCTGTAACTAGTGTCACAGGAATGGTTCAAAACATAGTCAGTAAGAAGAGTCAGTCTTCTTGTACTTATGTCGGCATGGTGCCTTCTGTATTTAATTGCGATGCAATTTCTGTGTTTCATCGTCAATAAGAAGATCCAAGGGATACAGTAAACATATTGTGAAGCATCGGAATCTAAAACTGGTCTCACAGGAAATGTTCAAAACATAGTCAGTAGGAAAAGTCAGTCCTCTTGTACTTAAGTCGGCATTGGGCCTTATCTATTTAATTCCGATGCAATTTCTGTGTTTCGTCGTCAATAAGAAGGTCCAAGGGATACAGTAAACCTGAAGTGAGGCATCGGAATCTATAAGTAGTGTCACAGGAATGGTTCAAATCATAGACAGTAGGAAGAGTAAGTCTTCTTGTACTTAAGTCGGCATTGTGCCTTTTGTATTTAATTCCTAAGCAATTTCTGTGTTTCAACATCATTAAGAAGGTCAGAGGAATACAGTAAATCTGAAGTGAGGCATCGGAATCTATAACTAGTGTCACAGGAATGGTTCAAAACAAAATCAGTAAGAAGAGTCAGTCTTCTTGTACTTAAGTCGGCATTATGCCTATTGTATTTAATTCCGATGCAATTTCTGTGTTTCATCGTCAATAAGAAGGTCCAAGGGATACAGTAAACATATTGTGAAGCATCGGAATCTAAAACTGGTCTCACAGGAATTGTTCAAAACATAGCAAGTAAGAGGAGTCAGTTCTGTTGTACTTAAGTCGGCATTGTGGCTTTTCTTTTTAATTCCGATGCACTTTCTGTGTTTCGTCGTCAATAAGAAGGTCCAAGGGATACAGTAAGCCAGAGGAGAAGCATCGGAATCTAATACCGGACTCACAGGTAAGGTTCATAGCATAGAGAGTAAGAAGAGCCAGTCATCTTGTATTTGAGTCAGCATTGTGCCTCTTGTATTTAATTCCGTGCAATTTCTGTGTTTCATCGTCAATAAGAAGGTCAGAGGGCTACAGTAAACCTGAAGTGAAGCTTCGAAATCTATAGCTAGTGTCACAGGAATGGTTCAAAACATAGTCAGTAAGAGGAGTCAGTCCTCTTGTACTTAAGTCGGCTTTGCGCCTTTTGTATTTAAATCCGATGCAATTTCTGTGTTTCATCGACAATAAGAAGGTCAGAGGGATACAGTGAACCTGAAGTGAAGCATCGGGATCTATAACTAGTATCACGGGAATGGTTCAAAACATAGAGAATAGGAAGAGTGAGTGTTCTTATACTTAAGTGCGCACTGTGCCTTTTATATTTAATACCGATGCAATTTCTGTGTTTCATCGTCAATTAGAAGGTCAGAGGGATACAGTAAACCTGAAGTGAAGCATCGGAATGTATGACTAGTGTCACAGGAATGGTTCAAATCATAGACAGTAGGAAGCGTCAGATTTCTAGTACTTGAGTCGTTATTGTGCCTTTTGTATTTAATTCCGATGCAATGTCTGTGTTTCATCGTCAATAAGAAGGTCCAAGTGATACAGCAAATCTAAAGTAAAGCATCGGAAACTATAACTAGTGTCACCGGAATGGTTCAAAACATAGACAGTAAGAAGAGTCAGTCTTCTTGTACTTAAGTCGGCATTGTGCCTTTTGTATGTAATTCCGATGCAATTTCTGTGTTTCATCGTCAATAAGAAGGTCCAAGGGATACAGTAAACCTGAAGTGTGGCATCGGAATCTATAAGTAGTGTCACAGGAATGGTTCAAAACATAGACAGTTGGAAGAGTAAGTCTTCTTGTACTTAAGTCGGCATTGTGCCTTTTGTAATTAATTCCCATGCAATATCTGTGTTTCATCGTCAATAAGAAGGTCCAAGGGATACAATAAACATATTGTGAAGCATCGGAATCTAAAACTGGACTCACAGGAAATGTTCACAACATAGTCAGAAAGAAGAGACAGTCTTCTTGTACTTAAGACGGCATTGTGCCTTTTGTATTAAATTCCGATGTAATTTCTGTGTTCGTCGTCAATAAGAAGGTCAGAGGGCTACAGTAAACCTGAAGTGAAGCATCGGAATCTATAGCTAGTGTCACAGGAATGGTTCAAAACAGAGACAGTAGGAAGAGTCAGTCTTCTTGTACTTAAGTCGGCATTGTGCCTTTTCTATTTCATTCCGATGCACATTCTGTGTTTCGTCGTCAATAAGAAGGTCCAAGGGATACAGTAAACCTGAAGTGAAGCATCGGAATGTATAACTAGTGTCACAGGAATGGATCAAAACATAGGCAGTAGGAAGAGTCAGTTTACTTGTACTTGAGTCGGCATTGTGCCTTTTGTATTTAATTCCGATGCAATTTCTGTGTTTCTTCGTCAATAAGAAGGTCAGAGGGATACAGTACACCTGAAGTGAAGCATCGGAATCTATAACAAGTGTCACAGGAATGGTTCAAAAAATAGACAGTAGGAAGAGTCAGTCTTCTTGTACTGAAGTCGGCATTGTGCCTTTTGTATTTAATTCCGATGCAATTTCAGTGTTTCATCGTCAATAAGAAGGTCCAAGGGATACAGTAAACCTGAAGTATGGCATCGGAATCTATAAGTAGTGTCACAGGAATGGTTCAAAACATAGACAGTAGGAATAGTAAGTCTTCTTGTACTTAAGGCGGCATTGTTCCTTTTGTATTTAATTCCGATGCAATTTCTGTGTTTCAGCATCAATAAGAAGGTCAGAGGGATACAGTAAACCTGAAGTGAGACATCGGAATCTGTAACTAGTGTCACAGGAATGGTTGAAAACATAGTCAGTAAGAAGAGTCAGTCTTCTTGTACTTAAGTCGGCATGGTACCTTATGTATTTAATTCCGATGAAATTTCTGTGTTTCATCGTCAATAAGAAGGTCCAAGGGATACAGTAAACATATTGTGAAGCATCGGAATCTAAAACTGGTCTCACAGGAAATGTTCGAATCATAGCCAGTAAGAAGAGTCAGTCCTCTTGTACTTAAGTCGGCATTGTGCCTTTTCTATTTAATTCCGATGCTATTTCTGTGTTTCGTTGTCAATAAGAAGGTCCAAGGGATACAGTAAACCTGAAGTGAAGCATCGGAATCTAATACCGGTCTCACAGGAAAGGTTCATAGCATAGAGAGTAAGAAGAGCCAGTCATCTTGTATTTGAGTCGGCATTGTGCCTTTTGTATTTAATTCCGATGCAATTTCTGCGTTTCATCGTCAATAAGAAGGTCGGAGGGCTAAAGTAAACCTGAAGTGAAGCATCGGAATCTATAGCTAGTGACACAGGAATGGTTCAAAACATAGACAGTAAGAAAAGTCAGTCTTCTTGTACTTAAGTCGGCATTGTGCCTTTTGTATTTAATTCCGATGCAATATCTGTGTTTCATCGTCAATAAGAAGGACCAAGGGATAAATAAACATATAGTGAAGCATCGGAATCTAAAACTGGTCTCACAGGAAATGTTCACAACATAGCCAGAAAGAAGAGACAGTCTTCTTGTACTTAAGTCGGCATTGTGCCTTTTGTATTTAATTCCGTTGCAATTTCTGTGTTTCGTCGTCAGTAAGAAGGTCAGAGGGCTACAGTAAACCTGAAGTGAAGCATCGGAATCTATAGCTAGTGCCACAGGAATGTTTCAAAACAGAGACAGTAGGAAGAGTCAGTCTTCTTGTACTTAAGTCGGCATTGTGTTTTTTCTATTTAATTCCGATGCAAATTCTGTGTTTCGTCGTCAATAAGAAGGTCCAAGGGATGCAGTAAACTTGAAGTGAAGCATCGGAATCTATAACTAGTGTCACAGGAATGGTTCAAAACATAGACAGTAAGAAAAGTCAGTCTTCTTGTACTTAAGTCGGCATTGTGCCTTTTCTATTTAATTCCGATGCAATT
This sequence comes from Schistocerca americana, assembly GCF_021461395.2. Classification (NCBI taxonomy): domain Eukaryota; kingdom Metazoa; phylum Arthropoda; class Insecta; order Orthoptera; family Acrididae; genus Schistocerca; species Schistocerca americana. Next base: position 9,983,517 of record NC_060121.1, on the reverse strand, counting down.
TCTGTGTTTCATCATCAAGAAGAAGGTCAGAGATATACAGTAAACCTGAAGTGAAGCATCGGAATGTATAACTAGTGCCACAGGAATGGTTCATAGCATAGACAGTAGGATGAGTCAGTTTTCTTGTACATGAGTCGGCATTGTGCCTTTTGTATTTAATTTTGATGCAATTTCTGTGTTTCATCGTCAACAAGAAGGTCAGAGGGATACAGTAAACCTGAAGTGAAGCATCGGAATCTATAACAAGTGTCACAGGAATGGTTCAAAAAATAGACAGTAGGAAGAGTCAGTCTTCTTGTACTTAAGGCGGCATGGTGTCTTTTGTATTTAATTCCGATGCAATTTCTGTGTTTCATCGTCAATAAGAAGGTCCAAGGGATACAGTAAACATATTTTGAAGCATCGGAATCTAAAACTAGTCTCACAGGAAATGTTCAAAACATGGCCAGTAAGAAGAGAAAGTCCTCTTGTACTTAAGTCGGCATTGAGCCTTTTCTATTTAATTCCGATGCAATTTCTGTGTTTCGTCGTCAATAAGAAGGTCAAGGGGATACAGTAAACCTGAAGTGAAGCATCGCAATCTAATACCGGTCTCACAGGAATGGTTCAAAAAATTGACAGTAGGAAGAGTCAGTTTTCTTGTACTTGAGTCAGCATTGTGCCCTTTGTATTTAATTCCGACGCAATTTCTGTGTTTCATCGTCAATAAGAAGGTCCAAGGGATACAGTAAACCTGAAGTGAGGCATCGGAATCTATAACTAGTGTCACAGGAATAGTTCAAAACATAGACAGTAGGAAGAGTAAGTCTTCTAGTACTTAAGTCGGCATTGTGCCTTTTGTATTCAATTCCGATGCAAATTCTGTGTTTCATCATCAATAAGAAGGTCCAAGGGATACAGTAAACCTGAAGATAGGCATCGGAATCTATAACTAGTGTCACAGGAATAGTTCAAAACATAGTGAGTAAGAAGAGTCAGTCTTCTTGTACATAACTCGGCATGGTGCCTTTTGTATTTAATTCCGATGCAATTTCTGTGTTTCGTCGTCAATAACAAGGTCCAAGGGAAACAGTGAACCTGAAGTGAAGCATCGGAATCTAATACCGATCTCACAGGAAAGGTTCATAGCATAGAGAGTAAGAAGAGCCAGTCATCTTGTATTTGAGTCGGCATTGTGCCTTTTGTATTTAATTCCGATGCAATTTCTCAGTTTCATCGTCAATAAGAAGGTCAGAGGGATACAGTGAAACTGAAGTGAAGCATCGGAATCTATAACTAGTGTCACAGGAATGGTTAAAATCATTGACAGTAAAAAGAGTCAGTCATCTTGTACTTAAGTCGGCATTGTGCCTTTTGTATTTAATTCCGATGCAATTTCTGTGTTTCATCGTCAATAAGAAGATCCAAGTGATACAGTAAACCTAAAGTGAAGCATCGGAATCTGTCACTAGTGTCACAGGAATGGTTTTTTGAAACATAGTCAGTAAGAAGAGTCAATCTTCTTGTACTTAAGTCAGCATTGTGCCTTTTCTATTTAATTCCGATGCAATTTCTGTGTTTTATCGTCAATAAGAAGGTCAGAGGGATACAGTAAACCTGAAGTGAAGCATCGGAATCTATAACTAGTGTCACAGGGATGGTTCAAAACGTAGACAGTAGGAAGAGTCAGTATTCTTGTACTTAAGTCGGCATTGTGCTTTTTCTATTTAATTCCGATGCAAATTCTGTGTTTCGTCGTCAATAAGAAGGTCCAAGGGATGCTGTAAACCTGAAGTGAAGCATCGGAATCTATAACTAGTGTCACAGGAATGGTTCAAAACATAGACAGAAGGATGAGTCGGTCTCCTTGTACGTAAGTCGGCATTGTGCCTTTTGTATGTAATTCCGATGCAATTTCTGTGTTTCATCGCCAATTAGAAGGTCAGAGGGATACAGTAAACCTGAAGTGAATCATCGGAATGTATAACTAGCGTCACAGGAATGGTTCAAAACATAGACAGTAGGAAGAGTCAGATTTCTTGTCCTTGAGTCGGCATTGTGCCTTTTCTATTTAATTCCGATGCAATTTCTGTGTTTCATCGTCAATAAGAAGGTCCAAGGGATACAGTAAACCTGAAGTGAGGCATCGGAATCTATAACTAGTGTCACAGAAATGGTTCAAAGCATAGTCAGTAAGAAGAGTCAGTCTTCTTGTACTTAAGTCGGCATGGTGCCTTCTGTATTTATTTACGATGCAATTTCTGTGTTTCATCGTCAATAAGAAGGTCCAAGGGATACAGTAAACATATTGTGAATCATTGGAATCTAAAACTGGTCTCACAGGAAATGTTCAATACATAGTCACTAGGAAGAGTCAGTCCTCTTGTACTTAAGTCGGCATTGGGCCTTATCTATTTAATTCCGATGCAATTTCTGTGTTTCGTCGTCAATAAGAAGGTCCAAGGGATACAGTAAACCTGAAGTGAAGCATCGGGTTCAAATACCGGTCTCACAGGAAAGGTTCATAGCATAGAGAGTAAGAAGAGCCAGTCATCTTGTATTTGAGTGGCATTGTGCCTTTTGTATTTAAATCCGATGCAAATTCTGTGTTTCGTCGTCAATAAGAAGGTCCAAGGGATACAGTAAACCTGAACTGAAGCATCGGAATCTATAACTAGTGTTACAGGAATGGTTCAAAACATAGACAGAAGGATGAGTCGGTCTTCTTGTACGTAAGTCGGCATTGTGCCTTTTGTATGTAATTCCGATGCAATTTCTGTGTTTCATCGTCAATTAGAAGGTCAGAGGGATACAGTAAACCTGAAGTGAAGCATCGGAATCTGTAACTAGTGTGACAGGAATGATTCTAAACATAGACAGTAAGAAGAGTCAGTCTTCTTGTACTTAAGTCTGCATTATGCCTTTTGTATTCAATTCCGATGCAATATCTGTGTTTCAACGTCAATACGAAGGACCAAGGGATAAAATAAACATATAGTGAAGCATCGGAATCTAAAACTGGTCTCACAGGAAATGTTCACAACATAGACAGAAAGAAGAGACAGTCTTCTTGTACTTAAGTCGGCATTGTGCCTTTTGTATTTAATTCCGTTGCAATTTCTGTGTTTCGTCGTCAATAAGAAGGTCAGAGGGCTACAGTAAACCTGAAGTGAAGCATCGGAATCTATAGCTAGTGTCACAGGAATGTTTCAAAACAGAGACAGTAGGAAGAGTCAGTCTTCTTGTACTTAAGTCGGCATTGTGCTTTTTCTATTTAATTCCGATGCAAATTCTGTGTTTCGTCGTCAATAAGAAGGTCCAAGGGATGCAGTAAACCTGAAGTGAAGCATCGGAATCTATAACTAGTGTCACAGGAATGGTTCAAAACATAGACAGTAAGAAAATTCAGTCTTCTTGTACTTAAGTCGGCATTGTGCCTTATCTATTTAATTCCGATGCAATTTCTGTGTTTCATCATCAAGAAGATGGTCAGAGGGATACAGTAAACCTGAAGTGAAGCATCGGAATGTATTACTAGTGTCACAGGAATGGTTCAAAACATAGACAGTAGGATGAGTCAGTTTTCTTGTACTTGAGTCGGCATTGTGCCTTTTGTATTTAATTTTGATGCAATTTCTGTGTTTCATCGTCAACAAGAAAGTCAGAGGGATACAGTAAACCTGAAGTGAAGCATCGGAATCTATAACAAGTGTCACAGGAATGGTTCAAAGAATAGACAGAAGGAAGAGTCAGTCTTCTTGTACTTAAGTCGGCATGGTGTCTTTTGTATTTAATTCCGATGCAATTTCTGTGTTTCATCGTCAATAAGAAGGTCCAAGGGATACAGTAAACATATTTTGAAGCATCAGAATCTAAAACTGGTCTCACAGGAAATGTTCAAAACATAGCCAGTAAGAAGAGTCAGTCCTCTTGTACTTAAGTCGGCATTGAGCCTTTTCTATTTAATTCCGATGCAATTTCTGTGTTTCGTCGTCAATAAGAAGGTCAAGGGGATACAGTAAACCTGAAGTGAAGCATCGGAATCTAATACCGGTCTCACAGGAATGGTTCAAAAAATTGACAGTAGGAAGAGTCAGTTTTCTTGTACTTGAGTCAGCATTGTGCCTTTTGTATTTAATTCCGACGCAATTTCTGTGCTTCATCGTCAATAAGAAGGTCCAAGGGATACAGTAAACCTGAAGTGAGGCATCGGAATCTATAACTAGTGTCACAGGAATGGTTCAAAACATAGTGAGTAAGAAGAGTCAGTCTTCTTGTACATAAGTCGGCATGGTGCCTTTTGTATTTAATTCCGATGCAATTTCTGTGTTTCGTCGTCAATAAGAAGGTCCAAGGGAAACAGTGAACCTGAAGTGAAGCATCGGAATCTATAACTAGTGTCACAGGGATGGTTCAAAACGTAGACAGTAGGAAGAGTCAGTCTTCTTGTACTTAAGTCGGCATTGTGCGTTTTCTATTTAATTCCGATGCAAATTCTGTGTTTCGTCGTCAATAAGAAGGTCCAAGGGGTGCAGTAAACCTGAAGTGAAGCATCGGAATCTATAACTAGTGTCACAGGAATGGTTCAAAACATAGACAGAAGGATGAGTCGGTCTTCTTGTACGTAAGTCGGCATTGTGCCTTTTGTATGTAATTCCGATGCAATTTCTGTGTTTCATCGTCAATTAGAAGGTCAGAGGGATACAGTAAACCTGAAGTGAAGCATCGGAATGTATAACTAGTGTCTCAGGAATGGTTCAAAACATAGACAGTAGGAAGAGTCAGATTTCTTGTACTTGAGTCGGCATTGTGCCTTTTGTATTTAATTCCGATGCAATTTCTGTGTTTCATCGTCAATAAGAAGGTCCAAGTGATACAGTCAACCTAAAGTAAAGCATCGGAAACTATAACTAGTGTCACCGGAATGGTTCAAAACATAGACAGTGAGAAGAGTCAGTCTTCTTGTACTTAAGTCAGCATTGTGCCTTTTCTATTTAATTCCGATGCAATTTCTGTGTTTTATCGTCAATAAGAAGGTCAGAGGGATACAGTAAACCTGAAGTGAAGCATCGGAATCTATAACTAGTGTCACAGGGATGGTTCAAAACGTAGACAGTAGGAAGAGTCAGTCTTCTTGTACTTAAGTCGGCATTGTGCGTTTTCTATTTAATTCCGATGCAAATTCTGTGTTTCGTCGTCAATAAGAAGGTCCAAGGGGTGCAGTAAACCTGAAGTGAAGCTTCGGAATCTATAACTAGTGTCACAGGAATGGTTCAAAACATAGACAGAAGGATGAGTCGGTCTTCTTGTACGTAAGTCGGCATTGTGCCTTTTCTATTTCATTCCGATGCAATTTCTGTGTTTCATTGTCAATTAGAAGGTAAGAGGGATACAGTAAACCTGAAGTGAAGCATCGGAATGTATAACTAGTGTCTCATGAATGGTTCAAAACATAGACAGTAGGAAGAGTCAGATTTCTTGTACTTGAGTCGGCATTGTGCCTTTTGTATTTAATTCCGATGCAATTTCTGTGTTTCATCGTCAATAAGAAGGTCCAAGTGATACAGTCAACCTAAAGTAAAGCATCGGAAACTATAACTAGTGTCACCGGAATGGTTCAAAACATAGACAGTGAGAAGAGTCAGTCTTCTTGTACTTAAGTCGGCATTGTGCCTTTTGTATTTAATTCCGATGCAATTTCTGTGTTTCATCGTAAATTAGAAGGTCAGAGGGATACAGTAAACCTGAAGTGAAGCATCGGAATCTGTAACTAGTGTCGCAGGAATGGTTCTAAACATAGACAGTAAGAAGAGTCAGTCTTCTTGTACTTAGGTCTGCATTGTGCCTTTTGTATTTAATTCCGATGCAATATCTGTGTTTCATCGTCAATAAGAAGGACCAAGGGATAAAATAAACATATAGTGAAGCATCGGAATCTAAAACTGGTCTCACAGGAAATGTTCACAACATAGACAGAAAGAAGAGACAGTCTTCTTGTACTTAAGTCGGCATTGTGCCTTTTGTATTTAATTCCGTTGCAATTTCTGTGTTTCGTCGTCAATAATAAGGTCAGAGGGCTACAGTAAACCTGAAGTGAAGCATCGGAATCTATAGCTAGTGTCACAGGAATGTTTCAAAACAGAGACAGTAAGAAAAGTCAGTCTTCTTGTACTTAAGTCGGCATTGTGCCATTTCTATTTAATTCCGATGCAATTTCTGTGTTTCATCATCAAGAAGAATGTCAGAGGGAAACCGTAAACCTGAAGTGAAGCATCGGAATCTATAACAAGTGTCACAGGAATGGTTCAAAATATAGACAGTAGGAAGAGTCAGTCTTCTTGTACTTAAGTCGGCATGGTGTCTTTTGTATTTAATTCCGATGCAATTTCTGTGTTTCATCGTCAATAAGAAGGTCCAAGGGATACAGTAAACATATTTTGAAGCATCGGAATCTAAAACTGGTCTCTCAGGAAATGTTCAAAACATAGCCAGTAAGAAGAGCCAGTCCTCTTGTACTTAAGTCGGCATTGAGCCTTTTCTATTTAATTCCGATGCAATTTCTGTGTTTCGTCGTCAATAAGAAGGTCAAGGGGATACAGTAAACCTGAAGTGAAGCATCGGAATCTAATACCGGTCTCACAGGAATGGTTCAAAAAATTGACAGTAGGAAGAGTCAGTTTTCTTGTACTTGAGTCAGCATTGTGCCTTTTGTATTTAATTCCGACGCAATTTCTGTGTTTCATCGTCAATAAGAAGGTCCAAGGGATACAGAAAACCTGAAGTGACTCATCGGAATCTATAACTAGTGTCACAGGAATAGTTCAAAACATAGACCGTAGGAAGAGTAAGTCTTCTAGTACTTAAGTCGGCATTGTGCCTTTTGTATTTAATTCCGATGCAAATTCTGTGTTTCATCATCAATAAGAAGGTCCAAGGGATACAGTAAACCTGAAGATAGGCATCGGAATCTATAACTAGTGTCACAGGAATGGTTCAAAACATAGTGAGTAAGAAGAGTCAGACTTCTTGTACATAAGTCGGCATGGTGCCTTTTGTATTTAATTCTGATGCAATTTCTGTGTTTCGTCGTCAATAAGAAGGTCCAAGGGAAACAGTGAACCTGAAGTGAAGCATCGGAATCTAATACCGATCTCACAGGAAAGGTTCATAGCATAGAGTGTAAGATGAGCCAGTCATCTTGTATTTGAGTCGGCATTGTGCCTTTTGTATTTAATTCCGATGCAATTTCTAAGTTTCATCGTCAATAAGAAGGTCTGAGGGATACAGTGAAACTGAAGTGAAGCATCGGAATCTATAACTAGTGTCACAGGGATGGTTAAAATCATTGACAGTAAAAAGAGTCAGTCATCTTGTACTTAAGTCGGCATTGTGCCTTTTGTATTTAATTCCGATGCAATTTCTGTGTTTCATCGTCAATAAGATGATCCAAGTGATAGAGTAAACCTAAAGTGAAGCATCGGAATCTATCACTAGTGTCACAGGAATGGTTTTTTGAAACATAGTCAGTAAGAAGAGTCAATCTTCTTGTACTTAAGTCAGCATTGTGCCTTTTCTATTTAATTCCGATGCAATTTCTGTGTTTTATCGTCAATAAGAAGGTCAGGGGGATACAGTAAACCAGAAGTGAAGCATCGGAATCTATAACTAGTGTCACAGGGATGGTTCAAAACGTAGACAGTAGGAAGAGTCAGTCTTCTTGTACTTAAGTCGGCATTGTGCTTTTTCTATTTAATTCCGATGCAAATTCTGTGTTTCGTCGTCAATAAGAAGGTCCAAGGGATGCAGTAAACCTGAAGTGAAGCATCGGAATCTATAACTAGTGTCACAGGAATGATTCAAAACATAGACAGTATGAAAAGTCAGTCTTCTTGTACTTAAGTCGGCATTGTGCCTTTTCTATTTAATTCCGATGCAATTTCTGTGTTTCAACATCAAGAAGAAGGTCAGAGGGATACAGTAAACCTGAAGTGAAGCATCGGAATGTATAACTAGTGTCACAGGAATGGTTCAAAACATAGACAGTAGGATGGGTCAGTTTTCTTGTACTTGAGTCGGCATTGTGCCTTTTGTATTTAATTTTGATGCAATTTCTGTGTTTCATCGTCAACAAGAAGGTCAGAGGGATACAGTAAACCTGAAGTGAAGCATCGGAATCTATAACAAGTGTCACAGGAATGGTTCAAAAAATAGACAGTAGGAAGAGTCAGTCTTCTTGTACTTAAGTCGGCATTGTGCCTTTTGGATTTAATTTCGGTGCAATTTCCGTGTTTCATCATCATTAAAAGGGTCAGAGGGATGCAGTAAACCTGACGTGAGGCATCGGAATCTATAACTAGTGTCACAGGAATGGTTTAAAACATAGTCAGTAAGAAGACTCAGTCTTCTTGTACTTAAGTCGGCATGGTGCCTTTTGTATTTAATTCCGATGCAATTTCTGTGTTTCGTCGTCAATAAGAAGGTCAAGGGGATACAGTAAACCTGAAGTGAAGAATCGGAATCTAATACCGGTCTCACATGAATGGTTCAAAAAATTGACAGTAGGAAGAGTCAGTTTTCTTGTACTTGAGTCAGCATTGTTCGTTTTGTATTTAATTCCGACGCAATTTCTGTGTTTCATCGTCAATAAGAAGGTCCAAGGGATACAGTAAACCTGAAGTGAGGCATCGGAATCTATAACTGGTGTCACAGGAATAGTTCAAAAGATAGACAGTAGGAAGAGTAAGTCTTCTAGTACTTAAGTCGGCATTGTGCCTTTTGTATTTAATTCCGATGCAAATTCTGTGTTTCATCATCAATAAGAAGGTCCAAGGGATACAGTAAACCTGAAGATAGGCATCGGAATCTATAACTAGTGTCACAGGAATGGTTCAAAACATAGTGAGTAAGAAGAGTCAGTCTTCTTGTACATAAGTCGGCATGGTGCCTTTTGTATTTAATTCCGATGCAATTTCTGTGTTTCGTCGTCAATAAGAAGGTCCAAGGGAAACAGTGAACCTGAAGTGAAGCATCGGAATCTAATACCGATCTCACAGGAAAGGTTCATAGCATAGAGAGTAAGAAGAGCCAGTCATCTTGTATTTGAGTCGGCATTGTGCCTTTCGAATTTAATTCCGACGCAATTTCTAAGTTTCATCGTCAATAAGAAGGTCAGAGGGATACAGTGATACTGAAGTGAAGCATCGGAATCTATAACTAGTGTCACACGAATGGTTAAAATCATTGACAGTAAAAAGAGTCAGTCAACTTGTACTTAAGTCGGCATTGTGCCTTTTGTATTTAATTCCGATGCAATATCTGTGTTTCATCGTCAATAACAAGATCCAAGTGATACAGTAAACCTAAAGTGAAGCCTCGGAATCTATCACTAGTGTCACAGGAATGGTTTTTTGAAACATAGTCACTAAGAAGAGTCAATCTTCTTGTACTTAAGTCAGCATTGTGCCTTTTCTATTTAATTCCGATGCAATTTCTGTGTTTTATCGTCAATAAGAAGGTCAGAGGGATACAGTAAACCTGAAGTCAAGCCTCAGAATCTATAACTAGTGTCACAGGGATGGTTCAAAACGTAGACAGTAGGAAGAGTCAGTATTCTTGTCCTTAAGTCGGCATTGTGCCTTTTGTATTTACTTCCAATGCAATTTCTCTGTGTGCTCGTCAATAAGAGGGTCAGAGGGATACAGTAAACCTGAAGTGAGGCAGCAGAATCTATAACTAGTGCCACAGGAGTGGTTCAAAACATAGACAGTCAGAAGAGTCGGTCTACTTGTTCTTAAGTCGGCATTGTGCCTTTTATATTTAATTCCGATGCAATTTCTGTGTTTCATCATCAAGAAGAAGGTCAGAGGGATACAGTAAACCTGAAGTGAAGCATCGGAATGTATAACTAGTGTCACAGGAATGGTTCAAAACATAGACAGTAGGATGAGTCAGTTTTCTTGTACTTGAGTCGGCATTGTGCCTTTTGTATTTAATTTTGATGCAATTTCTGTGTTTCATCGTCAACAAGAAGGTCAGAGGGATACAGTAAACCGGAAGTGAAGCATCGGAATCTGTAACAAGTGTCACAGGAATGGTTCAAAAAATAGACAGTAGGAAGAGTCAGTCTTCTTGTACTTAAGTCGGCATTGTGCGTTTTGTCTTTTATTCCAGTGCAATTTCTGTGTTTCATCGTCATTAAGAAGGTCAGAGGGATACAGTAAACCTGAAGTGAAGCATCGGACTCTATAACTAATGTCACATGAATGGTTCAAAACATAGTCAGTAAGAAGAATCAGTCTTCTTGTTCATAAGTCGGCATTGTGCCTTTTGTATTCAATTCCGATGCAATTTCTGTGTTTCATCGTCAATAAGAAGGTCTAAGGGATACAGCACACCTGAAGTGAAGAATCGGAATCTATAACTAGTGACACAGGAATGGTTCAAATCATAGACAGTAAGAAGAGTCAGTCTTCTTGTACTTAGGTCGGCATTGTGCCTTTTCGATTTAATTCCGACGCAATTTCTGTGTTTTATCATCGCGAAGAAGGTCAGAGGAATACAGTAAACCTGAAGTGAGGCATCAGAATCTATCACTAGTGTCACAGGAATGGTTTTTAAAACATAGTCAGTAAGAAGAGTCAATCTTCTTGTACTTAAGTCAGCATTGTGCCTTTTGTATTTAACTCCGATGCAATTTCTGTGTTTCATCGTCAATAAGAAGGTCCAAGGGATACTGTAAGCCTGAAGTGAAGCATCGCAAACTATAACTAGTGTCCCAGGAATGGTTCAAAGCATAGTCAGTAAGAAGAGCCAGGCTTCTTGTCTTTGAGTCGGCATTGTGCCTTTTGTATTTAATTCCGATGCAATTTCTAAGTTTCATCGTCAATAAGAAGAAGAGAGGTATACAGTAAACCTGAAGTAAAGCATCGGAATCTATAACTAGTGTCACAGGAATAGTTAAAAACATTGACAGTAAGAAGAGTCTGTCTTCTTGTACTTAAGTCGGCATTGTGCCTTTTGTATTTTATTCCGCTGCAATTTCTGTGGTTCATCGTCAATAAGAAGGTCCAAGGGATACAGTAAACCTGAAGTGAGGCATCGGAATCTATAAGTAGTGTCACAGGAATGGTTCAAAACATAGTAAGAAGAGTCAGTCTTCTTGTACTTAAGTCAGCATTGTGCCTTTTCTGTTTAATTCCGATGCAATTTCTGTGTTTCATCGTCAATAAGAGAGTCCAAGGGATACAGTAAACATATAGTGACGCATCTGAATCTAAAACTGGTCTCACAGGAAATGTTCAAAGCATAGTCAGTATGAAGAGTCAGTCTTCTTGTACTTAAGTCGGCATTGTGCCTTTTCTATTTAATTCCGATGCCATTTCTGTGTTTCGTCGTCAATAAGAAGGTCCAAGGGATACAGTAAACCTGAAGTGAGGCATCGGAAACTATAAGTAGTGTCACAGGAATGGTTTCCAACCATAGAGAGTAGGAAGAGTAAGTCTTCTTGTACTTAAGTCGGCATTGTGCCTTTTGTATTTAATTCCGAGACAATTTCTGTGTTTCATCAACATTAAAAGGGTCAGAGGGATGCAGTAAACCTGAATTCAGGCATCGGAATCTATAACTAGTGTCACAGGAATGGTTCAAACCATAGTCAGTAAGAAGACTCAGTCTTCTTGTACTTAAGTCGGCATGGTGTCTTTTGTATTTAATTCCGATGCAATTTCTGTGTTTCATCGTCAATAAGAAGGTCCAAGGGATACAGTAAACACATTTTGAGCATCGGAATCTAGAACTGGTCTCACAGGAAATGTTCAAAACATAGCCAGTAAGAAGAGCTAGTCCTCTTGTACTTAAGTCGGCATTGAGCCCTTTCTATTTAATTCCGATGCAATTTCTGTGTTTTATCATCAAGAAGAAGATCAGAGGGATACAGCACACCTGAAGTGAAGAATCGGAATCTATAACTAGTGACACAGGATTGGTTCAAATCATAGACAGTAAGAAGAGTCAGTCTTCTTGTACTTAGGTCGGCATTGTGCCTTTTCGATTTAATTCCGATGCAATTTCTGTGTTTTATCATCAAGAAGAAGGTCAGAGGGATACAGTAAACCTGAAGTGGGGCATCGGAATCTGTCACTAGTGTCACAGGAATGGTTTTTAAAACATAGTCAGTAAGAAGAGTCAATCTTCTTGTACTTAAGTCAGCATTGGGCCTTTTGTATTTAACTCCGATGCAATTTCTGTGTTTCATCGTCAATAAGAAGGTCCAAGGAATACAGTAAGCCTGAAGTGAAGCATCGCAATCTATAACTAGTGTCCCAGGAATGGTTCAAAACATAGTCAGTAAGAAGAGCCAGTCTTGTATTTGAGTCGGCATTGTGCCTCTTGTATTTAATTCCGATGCAATTTCTAAGTTTCATCGTCAATAAGAAGAAGAGAGGTATACAGTAAACCTGAAGTGAAGCATCGGAATCTATAACTAGTGTCACAGGAATAGTTAAAAACATTGACAATAAGAAGAGTCTGTCTTCTTGTACTTAAGTCGGCATTGTGCCTTTTGTATTTTATTCCGATGCAATTTATAGGGTTCATCGTCAATAAGAAGGTCCAAGGGATGCAGTAAACATTTTTTGAAGCATCGGAATCTAAAACTGGTCTCACAGGAAATGTTCAAAACATAGCCAGTAAGTAGAGCCAGTCCTCTTGTACTTAAGTCGGCATTGAGCCTTTTCTATTTCATTCCGATGCAATTTCTGTGTTTCGTCGTCAATAAGGTCCAAGGGAAACAGTGAACCTGAAGTGAAGCATCGGAATCTAATACCGATCTCACAGGAAAGGTTCATAGCATAGAGAGTAAGAAGAGCCAGTCATCTTGTATTTGAGTCGGCATTGTGCCTTTTGTACTTAATTCCGATGCAATTTCTAAGTTTCATCGTCAATAAGAAGGTCAGAGGGATACAGTGAAACTGAAGTGAAGCATCGGAATCTATAACTAGTGTCACAGGAATGGTTAAAATCATTGACAGTACAAAGAGTCAGTCATCTTGTACTTAAGTCGGCATTGTGCCTTTTGTATTTAATTCCGATGCAATTTCTGTGTTTCTTCGTCAATAAGAAGGTCAAGGGGATACAGTAAACCTGAAGTGAAGCATCGGAATCTAATACCGGTCTCACAGGAATGGTTCAAAAAATTGACAGTAGGAAGAGTCAGTTTTCTTGTACTTGAGTCTGCATTGTGCCTTTCGTATTTAATTCCGACGCAAGTTCTGTGTTTCATCGTCAATAAGAAGGTCAGAGGGATACAGCAAACCTGAAGTGAAGCATCGGAATCTATAACTAGTGTCACAGGAATAGTTCAAAACATAGACAGTAGGAAGAGTAAGTCTTCTTGTACTTAAGTCGGCATTGTGCCTTTGTATTTAATTCCGATGCAAATTCTGTGTTTCATCATCAATAAGAAGGTCCAAGGGATACAGTAAACCTGAAGATAGGCATCGGAATCTATAACTAGAGTCACAGGAATGGTTCAAAACATAGTGAGTAAGAAGAGTCAGTCTTCTTGTACATAACTCGGCATGGTGCCTTTTGTATTTAATTCCGATGCAATTTCTGTGTTTCGTCGTCAATAAGAAGGTCCAAGGGAAACAGTGAACCTGAAGTGAAGCAACGGAATCTAATACCGATCTCACAGGAAAGGTTCATAGCAGAGAGAGTAAGAAGAGCCAGTCATCTTGTATTTGAGTCGGCATTGTGCCTTTTGTATTTAATTCCGATGCAATTTCTAAGCTTCATCGTCAATAAGAAGGTCAGAGGGAAACAGTGTAACTGAAGTGAAGCATCGGAATCTATAACTAGTGTCACAGGAATGGTTAAAATCATTGACAGTAAAAAGAGTCAGTCATCTTGTACTTAAGTCGGCATTGTGCCTTTTGTATTTAATTCCGATGCAATGTCTGTGTTTCATCGTCAATAAGAAGATCCAAGTGATACAGTAAACCTAAAGTGAAGCATCGGAATCTATCACTAGTGTCGCAGGAATGGTTTTTTGAAACATAGTCAGTAAGAAGAGTCAATCTTCTTGTATTTAAGTCAGCATTGTGCCTTTTCTATTTAATTCCGATGCTATTTCTGTGTTTTATCGTCAATAAGAACGTCATAGGGATACAGTAAACCTGAAGTGAAGCATCGGAATCTATAACTAGTGTCACAGGGATGGTTCAAAACGTAGACAGTGGGAAGAGTCAGTATTCTTGTCCTTAAGTCGGCATTGTGCCTTTTGCATTTACTTCCGATGCAATTTCTGTGTTTCCTCGTCAATAAGAGGGTCAGAGGGATACAGTAAACGTGAAGTGAGGCATCAGAATCTATAACTAGTGCCACGGGAATGGTTCAATACATAGACAGTCAGAAGAGTCAGTCTACTTGTTCGTAAGTCGGCATTGTGCCTTTTGTATTTAATTCCGATGCAATTTCTGTGTTTCATCGTCAATAAGAAGGTCTAAGGGATACAGCACACCTGAAGTGAAGAATCGGAATCTATAACTAGTGACACAGGAATGATTCAAATCATAGACAGTAAGAAGAGTCAGTCTTCTTGTACTTAGGTCGGCATTGTGCCTTTTCGATTTAATTCCGATGCAATTTCTGTGTTTTATCATCACGAAGAAGGTCAGAGGGATACAGTAAACCTGAAGTGAGGCATCGGAATCTATCACTAGTGTCACAGGAATGGTTTTTAAAACATAGTCAGTAAGAAGAGTCAATCTTCTTGTACTTAAGTCAGCATTGTGCCTTTTGTATTTAACTCCGATGCAATTTCTGTGTTTCATCGTCAATAAGAAGGTCCAAGGGATACAGTAAGCCTGAAGTGAAGCATCGCTATCTATAACTAGTGTCCCAGGAATGGTTCAAAGCATAGTCAGTAAGAAGAGCCAGTCTTCTTGTTTTTGAGTCGGCATTGTGCCTTCTGTATTTAATTCCGATGCAATTTCTAAGTTTCATCGTCAATAAGAAGAAGAGAGGTATACAGTAAACCTGAAGTGAAGCATCGGAATCTATAACTAGTGTCACAGGAATAGTTAAAAACATTGACAGTAAAAAGAGTCTGTCTTCTTGTACTTAAGTCGGCATTGTGCCTTTTGTATTTTATTCCGCTGCAATTTCTGTGGTTCATCGTCAATAAGAAGGTCCAAGGGATACAGTAAACCTGAAGTGAGGCATCGGAATCTATAAGTAGTGTCACAGGAATGGTTCAAAACATAGTAAGAAGAGTCAGTCTTCTTGTACTTAAGTCAGCATTGTGCCTTTTCTGTTTAATTCCGATGCAATTTCTGTGTTTCATCGTCAATAAGAGAGTCGAAGGGATACAGTAAACACATAGTGACGCATCTGAATCTAAAACTGGTCTCACAGGAAATGTTCAAAACATAGTCAGTAAGAAGAGTCAGTCTTCTTGTACTTAAGTCGGCATTGTGCCTTTTCTATTTAATTCCGATGCCATTTCTGTGTTTCGTCGTCAATAAGAAGATCCAAGGGATACAGTAAACCTGAAGTGAGGCATTGGAAACTATAAGTAGTGTCACAGGAATGGTTGAAACCATAGAGAGTAGGAAGAGTAAGTCTTCTTGTACTTAAGTCGGCATTGTGCCTTTTGTATTTAATTCCGAGACAATTTCTGTGTTTCATCATCTTTGAAAGGGTCAGAGGGATGCAGTAAACCTGAAGTGAGGCATCGGAATCTATAACTAGTGTCACAGGAATGGTTTAAAACATAGTCAGTAAGAAGAATCAGTCTTCTTGTACTTAAGTCGGCATGGTGTCTTTTGTATTTAATTCCGATGCAATTTCTGTCTTTCATCGTCAATAAGAAGGTCCAAGGGATACAGTAAACACATTTTGAGCATCGGAATCTAGAACTGGTCTCACAGGAAATATTCAAATCATAGCCAGTAAGAAGAGCTAGTCCTCTTGTACTTAAGTCGGCATTGAGCCTTTTCTATTTAATTCCGATGCAATTTCTGTGTTTTATCATCAAGAAGAAGGTCAGAGGGATACAGCACACCTGAAGTGAAGAATCGGAATCTGTAACTAGTGACACAGGGATGGTTCAAATCATAGACAGTAAGAAAAGTCAGTCTTCTTGTACTTAGGTCGGCATTGTGCCTTTTAGATTTAATTCCGATGCAATTTCTGTGTTTTATCATCGAGAAGAAGGTCAGAGGGATACAGTAAACCTGAAGTGAGGCATCGGAATCTGTCACTAGTGTCACGGGAATGGTTTTTAAAACATAGTCAGTAAGAAGAGTCAATCTTCTTGTACTTAAGTCAGCATTGTGCCTTTTGTATTTAACTCCGATGCAATTTCTGTGTTTCATCGTCAATAAGAAGGTCCAAGGGATACAGTAAGCCTGAAGTGAAGCATCGCAATCTATAACTAGTGTCCCAGGAATGGTTCAAAACATAGTCAGTAAGAAGAGCCATTCTTGTATTTGAGTCGGCATTGTGCCTCTTGTATTTAATTCTGATGCAATTTCTAAGTTTCATCGTCAATAAGAAGAAGAGAGGTATACAGTAAACCTGAAGTGAAGCATCGGAATCTATAACTAGTGTCACAGGAATAGTTAAAAACATTGACAGTAAGAAGAGTCTGTCTTCTTGTACTTAAGTCGGCATTGTGCCTTTTGTATTTTATTCCGATGCAATTTCTGTGGTTCATCGTCAATAAGAAGGTCCAAGGGATGCAGTAAACCTGAAGTGATTCATCGGAATCTATAAGTAGTGTCACAGGAATGGTTCAAAACATAGACAGTAAGAAGAGTCAGTCTTCTTGTACTTAAGTCAGCATTGTGCCTTTTCTGTTTAATTCCGATGCAATTTCTGTGTTTCATCGTCAATAAGAGAGTCCAAGGGACACAGGAAACATATAGTGACGCATCTGAATCTAAAACTGGTCTCACAGGAAATGTTCAAAACATAGTCAGTAAGAAGAGTCAGTCTTCTTGTACTTAAGTCGGCATTGTGCCTTTTCTATTTAATTCCGATGCCATTTCTGTGTTTCGTCGTCAATAAGAAGGTCCAAGGGATACAGTAAACCTGAAGTGAGGCATCGGAATCTATAAGTAGTGTCACAGGAATGGTTCAAACCATAGAGAGTAGGAAGAGTAAGTCTTCTTGTGCTTACGTCGGCATTGTGCCTTTTGTATTTAATTCCGATGCAATTTCTGTGTTTCATCATCATTAAAAGGGTCAGAGGGATGCAGTAAACCTGAAGTGAGGCATCGGAATCTATAACTAGTGTCACAGGAATGGTTTAAAACATAGTCAGTAAGAAGAATCAGTCTTCTTGTACTTAAGTCTGCATGGTGTCTTTTGTATTTAATTCCGATGCAATTTCTGTGTTTCATCGTCAATAAGAAGGTCCAAGGGATACAGTAAACATATTTTGAGCATCGGAATCTAAAACTGGTCTCACAGGAAATGTTCAAAACATAGCCAGTAAGAAGAGCCAGTCCTCTTGTACTTAAGTCGGCATTGAGCCTTTTCTATTTAATTCCGATGCAATTTCTGTGTTTCGTCGTCAATAAGAAGGTCAAGGGGATACAGTAAACCTGAAGTGAAGCATCGGAATCTAATACCGGTCTCACAGGAATGGTTCAAAACATTGACAGTGGGAAGAGTCAGTTTTCTTGTACTTGAGTCAGCATTGTTCCTTTTGTATTTAATTCCGACGCAATTTCTGTGTTTCATCGTCAATAAGAAGGTCAGAGGGATACAGTAAACCTGAAGTGAAGCATCGGAATCTATAACAAGTGTCACAGGAATGGTTCAGAAAATAGACAGTAGGAAGAGTCAGTCTTCTTGTGCTAAAGTCGGCATTGTGCCTTTTGTATTTAATTCCGATGCAATTTCTGTGTTTCATCGTCAATAAGAAGGTCCAAGGGATACAGTAAACCTGAAGTGAGGCATCGGAATCTATAACTAGTGTTCACAGGAATAGTTCAAAACATAGACAGTAGGAAGAGTAAGTCTTCTAGTACTTAAGTCGGCATTGTGCCTTTTGTATTTAATTCCGATGCAAATTCTGTGTTTCATCATCAATAAGAAGGTCCAAGGGATACAGTAATCCTGAAGTTAGGCATCGGAATCTATAACTAGTGTCACAGGAATGGTTCAAAACATAGTCAGTAAGAAGAGTCAGTCTTCTTGTACATAAGTCGGCATGGTGCCCTTTGTATTTAATTCCGATGCAATTTCTGTGTTTCGTCGTTAATAAGAAGGTCCAAGGGAAACAGTGAACATGAAGTGAAGCATCGGAATCTAATACCGATCTCACAGGAAAGGTTAATAGCATAGAGAGTAAGAAGAGCCAGTCATCTTGTATTTGAGTCGGCATTGTGCCTTTTGTATTTAATTCCGATGCAATTTCTAAGTTTCATCGTCAATAAGAAGGTCTGAGGGATACAGTGAAACTGAAGTGAAGCATCGGAATCTATAACTAGTGTAACAGGAATGGTTGAAATCATTGACAGTAAAAAGAGTCAGTCATCTTGTACTTAAGTCGGCATTGTGCCTTTTGTATTTAATTCCGATGCAATTTCTGTGTTTCATCGTCAATAAGAAGATCCAAGTGATACAGTAAACCTAAAGTGAAGCATCGGAATCTATCACTAGTGTCACAGGAATGGTTTTTTGAAACATAGTCAGTAAGAAGAGTCAATCTTCTTGTACTTAAGTCGGCATTGTGCCTTTTGTATTTAATTCCGATGCAATTTCTGTGTTTCATCGTCAATAAGAAGATCCAAGTGATACAGTAAACCTAAAGTGAAGCATCGGAATCTATCACTAGTGTCACAGGAATGGTTTTTTGAAACATAGTCAGTAAGAAGAGTCAATCTTCTTGTATTTAAGTCAGCATTGTGCCTTTTCTATTTAATTCCGATGCAATTTCTGTGTTTTATCGTCAATAAGAAGGTCATAGGGATACAGTAAACCTGAAGTGAAGCATCGGAATCTATAACTAGTGTCACAGGGATGGTTCAAAACGTAGACAGTGGGAAGAGTCAATCTTCTTGTACTTAAGTCAGCATTGTGCCTTTTGTATTTAACTCCGCTGCAATTTCTGTGTTTCATCGTCAATAAGAAGGTCCAAAGGAATACAGTAAGCCTGAAGTGAAGCATCGCAATCTATAACTAGAGTCCCAGGAATGGTTCAAAACATAGTCAGTAGGAAGAGCCAGTCTTCGTGTATTTGAGTCGGCATTTTGCCTTTTGTATTTAATTCCGATGCAATTTCTAAGTTTCATCGTCAATAAGAAGAAGAGAGGTATACAGTAAACCTGAAGTGAAGCATCGGAATCTATAACTAGTGTCACAGGAATAGTTAAAAGCATTGACAGTAAGAAGAGTCAGTCTTCTTGTACTTAGGTCGGCATTGTGCCTTTTCGATTTAATTCCGATGCAATTTCTGTGTTTTATCATCACGAAGAAGGTCAGAGGGATACAGTAAACCTGAAGTGAGGCAACGGAATCTATCACTAGTGTCACAGGAATGGTTTTTAAAACATAGTCAGTAAGAAGAGTCAATCTTCTTGTACTTAAGTCAGCATTGTGCCTTTTGTATTTAACTCCGATGCAATTTCTGTGTTTCATCGTCAATAAGAAGGTCCAAGGGATACAGTAAGCCTGAAGTGAAGCATCGCAATCTATAACTAGTGTCCCAGGAATGGTTCAAAGCATAGTCAGTAAGAAGAGCCAGTCTTCTTGTTTTTGAGTCGGCATTGTGCCTTTTGTATTTAATTCCGATGCAATTTCTAAGTTTCATCGTCAATAAGAAGAAGAGAGGTATACAGTAAACCTGAAGTGAAGCATCGGAATCTATAACTAGTGTCACAGGAATAGTTAAAAACATTGACAGTAAAAAGAGTCTGTCTTCTTGTACTTAAGTCGGCATTGTGCCTTTTGTATTTTATTCCGCTGCAATTTCTGTGGTTCATCGTCAATAAGAAGGTCCAAGGGATACAGTAAACCTGAAGTGAGGCATCGGAATCTATAAGTAGTGTCACAGGAATGGTTCAAAACATAGTAAGAAGAGTCAGTCTTCTTGTACTTAAGTCAGCATTGTGCCTTTTCTATTTATTTCCGATGCAATTTCTGTGTTTCATCGTCAATAAGAGAGTCGAAGGGATACAGTAAACATATAGTGACGCATCTGAATCTAAAACTGGTCTCACAGGAAATTTTCAAAACATAGTCAGTAAGAAGAGTCAGTCTTCTTGTACTTAAGTCGGCATTGTGCCTTTTCTATTTAATTCCGATGCCATTTCTGTGTTTCGTCGTCAATAAGAAGGTCCAAGGGATACAGTAAACCTGAAGTGAGGCATTGGAAACTATAAGTAGTGTCACAGGAATGGTTGAAACCATAGAGAGTAGGAAGAGTAAGTCTTCTTGTACTTAAGTCGGCATTGTGCCTTTTGTATTTAATTACGAGACAATTTCTGTGTTTCATCATCATTAAAAGGGTCAGAGGGATGCAGTAAACCTGAATTCAGGCATCGGAATCTATAACTAGTGTCACAGAAATGGTTCAAAACATAGAGAGTAAGAAGACTCAGTCTTCTTGTACTTAAGTCGGCATGGTGTCTTTTGTATTTAATTCCGATGCAATTTCTGTGTTTCATCGTCAATAAGAAGGTCCAAGGGATACAGTAAACACATTTTGAGCATCGGAATCTAGAACTGGTCCCACAGGAAATATTCAAAACATAGCCAGTAAGAAGAGCTAGTCCTCTTGTACTTAAGTCGGCATTGAGACTTTTCTATTTAATTCCGATGCAATTTCTGTGTTTTATCATCAAGAAGAAGGTCAGAGGGATACAGCACACCTGAGGTGAAGAATCGGAAACTGTAACTAGTGACACAGGAATGGTTTTTAAAACATAGTCAGTAAGAAGAGTCAATCTTCTTGTACTTAAGTCAGCTTTGTGCCTTTTGTATTTAACTCCGATGCAATTTCTGTGTTTCATCGTCAATAAGAAGGTCCAAGGGATACAGTAAGCCTGAAGTGAAGCATCGCAATCTATAACTAGTGTCCCAGGAATGGTTCAAAACATAGTCAGTAAGAAGAGCCATTCTTGTATTTGAGTCGGCATTGTGCCTCTTGTATTTAATTCCGATGCAATTTCTAAGTTTCATCGTCAATAAGAAGAAGAGAGGTATACAATAAACCTGAAGTGAAGCATCGGAATCTATAACTAGTGTCACAGGAATAGTTAAAAACATTGACAGTAAGAAGAGTCTGTCTTCTTGTACTTAAGTCGGCATTGTGCCTTTTGTATTCTATTCCGATGCAATTTCTGTGGTTCATCGTCAATAAGAAGGTCCAAGGGATACAGTAAACCTGAAGTGAGGCATCGGAATCTATAAGTAGTGTCACAGGAATGGTTCAAAGCATAGACAGTAAGAAGAGTCAGTCTTCTTGTACTTAAGTCAGCATTGTGCCTTTTCTGTTTAATTCCGATGCAATTTCTGTGTTTCATCGTCAATAAGAGAGTCCAAGGGACAGAGTAAACATATAGTGACGCATCTGAATCTAAAACTGGTCTCACAGGAAATGTTCAAAACATAGTCAGTAAGAAGAGTCAGTCTTCTTGTACTTAAGTCGGCATTGTGCCTTTTCTATTTAATTCCGATGCCATTTCTGTGTTTCGTCGTCAATAAGAAGGTCCAAGGGATACAGTAAACCTGAAGTGAGGCATCGGAATCTATAAGTAGTGTCACAGGAATGGTTCAAACCATAGAGAGTAGGAAGAGTAAGTCTTCTTGTGCTTACGTCGGCATTGTGCCTTTTGTATTTAATTCCGATGCAATTTCTGTGTTTCATCATCATTAAAAGGGTCAGAGGGATGCAGTAAACCTGAAGTGAGGCATCGGAATCTATAACTAGTGTCACAGGAATGGTTCAAAACATAGTCAGTAAGAAGATCAGTCTTCTTGTACTTAAGTCGGCATGGTGTCTTTTGTATTTAATTCCGATGCAATTTCTGTGTTTCATCGTCAATAAGAAGGTCCAAGGGATACAGTAAACATATTTTGAGCATCGGAATCTAAAACTGGTCTCACAGGAAATGTTCAAAACATAGCCAGTAAGAAGAGCCAGTCCTCTTGTACTTAAGTCGGCATTGAGCCTTTTCTATTTAATTCCGATGCAATTTCTGTGTTTCGTCGTCAATAAGAAGGTCAAGGGGATACAGTAAACCTGAAGTGAAGCATCGGAATCTAATACCGGTCTCACAGGAATGGTTCAAAGCATTGACAGTAGGAAGAGTCAGTTTTCTTGTACTTGAGTCAGCATTATGCCTTTTGTATTTAATTCCGACGCAATTTCTGTGTTTCATCGTCAATAAGAAGGTCAGAGGGATACAGTAAACCTGAAGTGAAGCATCGGAATCTATAACAAGTGTCACAGGAATGGTTCAGAAAATAGACAGTAGGAAGAGTCAGTCTTCTTTTGCTAAAGTCGGCATTGTGCCTTTTGTATTTGATTCCGATGCAATTTCTGTGTTTCATCGTCAATAAGAAGGTCCAAGGGATACAGTAAACCTGAAGTGAGGCATCGGAATCTATAACTAGTGTTCACAGGAATAGTTCAAAACATAGACAGTAGGAAGAGTAAGTCTTCTAGTACTTAAGTCGGCATTGTGCCTTTTGTATTTAATTCCGATGCAAATTCTGTGTTTCATCATCAATACGAAGGTCCAAGGGATACAGTAATCCTGAAGTTAGGCATCGGAATCTATAACTAGTGTCACAGGAATGGTTCAAAACATAGTCAGTAAGAAGAGTCAGTCTTCTTGTACATAAGTCGGCATGGTGCCTTTTGTATTTAATTCCGATGCAATTTCTGTGTTTCGTCGTTAATAAGAAGGTCCAAGGGAAACAGTGAACATGAAGTGAAGCATCGGAATCTAATACCAATCTCACAGGAAAGGTTCATAGCATAGAGCGTAAGAAGAGCCAGTCATCTTGTATTTGAGTCGGCATTGTGCCTTTTGTATTTAATTCCGATGCAATTTCTAAGTTTCATCGTCAATAAGAAGGTCTGAGGGATACAGTGAAACTGAAGTGAAGCATCGGAATCTATAATTAGTGTCACAGGAATGGTTGAAATCATTGACAGTAAAAAGAGTCAGTCATCTTGTACTTAAGTCGGCATTGTGCCTTTTGTATTTAATTCCGATGCAATTTCTGTGTTTCATCGTCAATAAGAAGATCCAAGTGATACAGTAAACCTAAAGTGAAGCATCGGAATCTATCACTAGTGTCAAAGGAATGGTTTTTTGAAACATAGTCAGTAAGAAGAGTCAATCTTCTTGTACTTCAGTCAGCATTGTGCCTTTTCTATTTAATTCCGATGCAATTTCTGTGTTTTATCGTCAATAAGAAGGTCAGAGGGATACAGTAAACCTGAAGTGAAGCATCGGAATCTATAACTAGTGACACAGGAATGGTTCAAATCATAGACAGTAAGAAGAGTCAGTCTTCTTGTACTTAGGTCGGCATTGTGCCTTTTCGATTTAATTCCGATGCAATTTCTGTGTTTTATCATCAAGAAGAAGGTCAGAGGGATACAGTAAACCTGAAGTGAAGCATCGGAATCTATCACTAGTGTCGCAGGAATGGTTTTTAAAACATAGTCAGTAAGAAGAGTCAATCTTCTTGTACTTAAGTCAGCATTGTGCCTTTTGTATTTAACTCCGCTGCAATTTCTGTGTTTCATCGTCAATAAGAAGGTCCAAAGGAATACAGTAAGCCTGAAGTGAAGCATCGCAATCTATAACTAGTGTCCCAGGAATGGTTCAAAACATAGTCAGTAAGAAGAGCCAGTCTTCTTGTATTTGAGTCGGCATTTGGCCTTTTGTATTTAATTCCGATGCAATTTCTAAGTTTCATCGTCAATAAGAAGAAGAGATGTATACAGTAAACCTGAAGTGAAGCATCGGAATCTATAACTAGCGTCACAGGAATAGTTAAAAACATTGACAGTAAGAAGAGTATGTCTTCTTGTACTTAAGTCGGCATTTGGCCTTATGTATTTTATTCCGATGCAATTTCTGTGTTTCATCGTCAATAAGATGGTCCAAGGGATACAGTAAACCTGAAGTGAGGCATCGGAATCTATAAGTAGTGTCACAAGAATGGTTCAAAACATAGACAGTAAGGAGAGTCAGTCTTCTTGTACTTAAGTCAGCATTGTGCCTTTTCTGTTTAATTCCGATGGAATTTCTGTGTTTCATCGTCAATAAGAGAGTCCAAGGGATACAGTAAACATATAGTGACGCATCTGAATCTAAAACTGGTCTCACAGGAAGTGTTCAAAACATAGTCAGTAAGAAGAGTCAGGCTTCTTGTACTTAAGTCGGCATTGTGCCTTTTCTATTTAATTCCGATGCCATTTCTGTGTTTCGTCGTCAATAAGAAGGTCCAAGGGATACAGTAAACCTGAAGTGAAGCATCGCAATCTAAAACTGGTCTCATAGGAAAGGCTCAAATCATAGAGGGTAAGAAGAGCCAGTCATCTTGTATTTGAGTCGGCATTGTGCCCTTTGTATTTAATTCCAATGCAATTTCTGTGTTTTATCGTCAATAAGAAGGTCCAATTGATACAGCAAACCTAAAGTGAAGCATCGCAATTTATAACTAGTGTCCCAGGAATGGTTCAAAACATAGTCAGTAAGAAGAGTCAGTCTTCTTGTACTTTAGTCATCATTGTGCCTTTTCTATTTAATTCCGATGCAATTTCTGTGTTTTATCGTCATTAAGAAGGTCAGAGGGATACAGTAAACTTGAAGTGAAGCATCGGAATCAATAGCTAGTGTCACAGGGATGGTTCAAAGCGTAGACAGTAGGAAGAATCTGTCATCTTGTACTTATGTCGGCATTGTGATTTTTGTATTTAATTCCGATGCAATTTCTGTGTTTCATCGTCAATAAGAGGGTCAGAGGGTTACAGTCAACCTGAAGTGAGGCATCAGAATCTATAACTAGTGTCACAGGAATGGTTCAAAACATAGACAGTAGGAAGAGTCAGTATTCTTGTACTTAAGTCGGCATTGCGCCTTTTGTATTTAATTCCGATGCAACTTCTGTGTTTCATCGTCAATAAGAAGGTCCAAGGGATACAGTAAACCTTAAGTGAGGCATCGGAGTTTATAACTAGTGTCACAGGAATAGTTCAAAGCATAGACAGTAAGAAGTGACAGTCTTCTTGTACTTAAGTCAGCATTGTGCCTTTTCTATTCAATTCCGATGCAATTTCTGTGTTTCATCGACATTAGGAAGGTCAGAGGGATACATTAAACCTGAAGTGAAGCATCGGAATCTATAACTAGTGTCACAGGGATGGTTCAAAACGTAGACAGTAGGAAGAGTCAGTCTCCTTGTACTTAAGTCGGCATTGTGCCTTTTGTATTTAATTTCCATGCAATTTCTGTCTTTCATCGTCAAAAAGAAGGTCCAAGGGATACAGTAAACCTGAAGTGAGGCATCGGAAACTATAAGTAGTGTCACAGGAATGGTTCAAAACATAGACAGTAGGAAGAGACAGTCTTCTTGTACTTAAGTCGGCATTGTGCCTTTTGTATTTAATACCGATGCAATTTCTGTGTTTCATCGTCAATAAGAAGGGCCGAGGGATAGAGTAAACATATAGTGAAGCATCGGAATCTAAAACTGGTCTCACAGGAAATGTTCAAAACATAGTCAGTAAGAAGAGTCAGTCTTCTTGTACTTAAGTCGGCATTGTGCCATTTCTATTTAATTCCGATGCAATTTCTGTGTGTCGTCATCAATACGAGGTTCCACGGGATACAGTAAACCTGAAGTGAAACACCGGAATCTAAAAATGGTCTCACTGGAAAGGTTCAAAACGTAGAGAGTAAGAAGAGCCAGTCATCTTGTATTTGAGTCGGCATTGTGCCTTTTGTATTTAATTCCGATGCAATTTCTAAGTTTCATCGTCAATAAGAAGGTCAGAGGTATACAGTAAACCTGAAGTGAAGCATCGGAATCTATAACAAGTGTCACAGGAATGGTTCAAAAAATAGACAGTAGGAAGAGTCAGTCTTCTTGTACTTAAGTCGGCATTGTGCCTTTTGGATTTAATTCCGATGCAATTTCTGTGTTTCATCGTCAATAAGAAGGTCCACGGATACAGTGAACCTGTAGTGAGGCATCGGAATCCATAAGTAGTGTCACAGGAATGGTTCAAACCATAGAGAGTAGGAAGAGTAAGTCTTCTTGTACTTAAGTCGGCATTGTGCCTTTTGTATTTAATTCCGATGCAATTTCTGTGTTTCATCATCATTAAAAGGGTCAGAGGGATGCGGTAAACCTGAAGTGAGGCATCGGAATCTATAACTAGTGTCACAGGAATCGTTCAAAACATAGTCAGTAAGAAGACTCAGTCTTCTTGTACTTAAGTCGGCATGGTGTCTTTTGTATTTAGTTCCGATGCAATTTCTGTGTTTCGTCGTCAATAAGAAGGTCCAAGGGAAACAGTGAACCTGAAGTGGAGCATCGGAATCTAATACCGATCTCACAGGAAAGGTTCATAGCATAGAGAGTAAGAAGAGCCAGTCATCTTGTATTTGAGTCGGCATTGTGCCTTTTGTATTTAATTCCGATGCAATTTCTAAGTTTCATCGTCAATAAGAAGGTCATAGGGATACAGTGAAACTGAAGTGAAGCATCGGAATCTATAACTAGTGTCACAGGAATGGTTAAAATCATTGACAGTATAAAGAGGCAGTCATCATGTACTTAAGTCGGCATTGTGCCTTTTGTATTTAATTCCGATGCAATTTCTGTGTTTCATCGTCAATAAGAAGATCCAAGTGATACTGTAAACCTAAAGTGAAGCATCGGAATCTATAACTAGTGTCACAGGAATAGTTAAAAACATTGACAGTAAGAAGAGTTTGTCTTCTTGTACTTAAGTCGGCATTGTGCCTTTTGTATTTTATTCCGATGCAATTTCTGTGTTTCATCGTCAATAAGAAGGTCCAAGGGATACAGTAAACCTGAAGTGAGGCATCGGAATCCATATGTAGTGTCACAGGAATGGTTCAAAACATAGACAGTAAGAAGCGTCAGTCTTCTTGTACTTAAGTCAGCATTGTGCCTTTTCTGTTTAATTCCGATGCAATTTCTGTGTTTCATCGTCAATAAGAGAGTCCAAGGGATACAGTAAACATATAGTGACGCATCTGAATCTAAAGCTAGTCTCACAGGAAATGTTCAAAACATAGTCAGTAAGAAGAGTCAGTCTTCTTGTACTTAAGTCGGCATTGTGCCTTTTCTATTTAATTCCGATGCAATTTCTGTGTGTCGTCGTCAATAAGAGGGTCCACGGCATACAGTAAACCTGAAGTGAAGCATCGGAATCTAAAAATGGTCTCGCAGGAAAGGTTCAAAACATAGAGAGTAAGAAGAGCCAGTCATCTTGTATTTGAGTCGGCATTGTGCCTTTTGTATTAAATTCCGATGCAATTTCTAAGTTTCATCGTCAATAAGAAGGTCAGAGGTATAGAGTAAACCTGAAGTTAAGCATCGGAATGCATAACTAGTGTCACAGGAATGGTTAAAAACATTGACAGTAAGAAGAGTCAGTCTTCTTGTACTTAAGTCGGCATTGTGCCTTTTGTATTAATTTCCGATGCAATTTCTGTGTTTCATCGTCAATAAGAAGGTCCAAGTGTAAGAGTAAACCTAAAGCGAAGCATCGGAATCTATAACTAGTGTCACAGGCATGGTTCAAAACATAGTCAGTAAGAAGAGTCAGTCTTCTTGCACTTTAGTCATCATTGTGCCTTTTTATTTAATTCCGATCCAATTTCTGTGTTTTATCGTCATTAAGAAGGTCAGAGGGATACAGTAAACTCGAAGTGAAGCATCGGAATCAATAACTAGTGTCACGGGGATGGTTCAAAACGTAGACAGTAAGAAGAGTCAGTCTTCTTGTACTTAAGTCAGCATTGTGCCTTTTCTATTTATTTCCGATGCTATTTCTGTGTTTTATCGTCAATAAGAAGGTCCGAGGGATACAGTAAACTTTAAGTGAAGCATCGGAATCTATAACTAGTGTCACAGGGATGGTTCAAAACGTAGACAGTAGGAAGAGTCAATCTTCTTGTACTGAAGTCGGCATTGTGATTTTTGTATTTAATTCTGATGCAATTTCTGTGTTTCATCGTCAATAAGAGGGTCAGAGGGATACAGTAAACCTGAAGTGAGGAATCAGAATCTATAACTAGTGTCACAGGAATGGTTCAAAACATAGACAGTAGGAAGAGTTAGTCTTCTTGTACTTAAGTCGCCATTGTGCCTTTTGTATTTAATTCCGATGCAACTTCTGTGTTTCATCGTCAATAAGTACGTCCAAGGGATACAGTAAACCTGAAGTGACGCATCGGAATCTATAACTAGTGACACAGGAGTGGGTCAAAACATGGACAGTAAGAAGAGTCACTCTTCTTGTACTTTAGTCATCATTGTGCCTTTTCTACTTAATTCCGATGCAATTACTGTGTTTTATCGTCATTAAGAAGTTCAGAGGGATACAGTAAACTTGAAGTGAAGCATCGGAATCAATAAC
This sequence comes from Schistocerca americana, assembly GCF_021461395.2. Taxonomy (NCBI): domain Eukaryota; kingdom Metazoa; phylum Arthropoda; class Insecta; order Orthoptera; family Acrididae; genus Schistocerca; species Schistocerca americana. Next base: position 9,954,887 of record NC_060121.1, on the reverse strand, counting down.
TAGTGTCACAGGGATGGTTCAAAACGTAGACAGTAGGAAGAATCTGTCATTTTGTACTTATGTCGGCATTGTGATTTTTGTATTTAATTCCGATGCAATTTCTGCGTTTCATCGTCAATAAGAGGGTCAGAGGGTTACAGTTAACCTGACGTGAGGCATCAGAATCTATAACTAGTGTCACAGGAATGGTTCAAATCATAGACAGTAGGAAGAGTTAGTCTTCTTGTACTTAAGTCGCCATTGTGCCTTTTGTATTTAATTCCGATGCAACTTCTGTGTTTCATCGTCAATAAGTAGGTCCAAGGGATACAGTAAACCTGATGTGAGGCATCGGAATCTATAACTAGTGACACAGGAATGGTTCAAAACATAGACAGTAAGAAGAGTCAGTCTTCTTGTACTTAAGTCAGCATTGTGCCTTTTCTAATTAATTCCGATGCAATTTCTCTGTTTCATTGTCAATAAGAATGTCAGAGGATACAGTAAACCTGAAGTGAGGCATCGGAATCTATAACAAGTGTCACAGGAATGGTTCAAAACATAGTCAGTAAGATGAGTCAGCCTTCTTGTACTTAAGTCGGCATGGTGCCTTTTGTATTTAATTCCGATGCAATTTCTGTGTTTCATCGTCAATAAGTATGTCCAAGGGATACAGTAAGTATATAGTGAAGCATCGGAATCTAAAACTGGTCTCACAGGAATTGTTCAAAACATAGTCAGTAAGAAGAGTCAGTCTTCTTGTACTTAAGTCGGCATTGTGCCTTTTCTATTTAATTCCGATGCTATTTCTGAGTTTCGTCGTCAATAAGAAGGCCCAAGGGATACAGTAAACCTAAAGTGAAGCATCGGAATCTAAAACCGGTCTCACAGGAACGGTTCAAAACATAGAGATTAAGAAGAGCCAGTCATCTTGTATTTCAGTCGGCATTGTCCCTCTTGTATTTAATTCCTATGCAACGTCTAAGATTCATCGTCAATAAGACGGTCAGTGATATACAGTAAACCTGAAGTGAAGCATCGGAATCTATAACAAGTGTCACAGGAATGGTTCAAAAAATAGACAGTAGGAGGAGTCAGTCTTCTTGTACTTAAGTCGGCATTGTGCCTTTTGTATTTAATTCCGATGCAATTTCTGTGTTTTATCGTCAATAAGAAGGTCCAAGAGATACAGTAAACCTGAAGTGAGACATCGGAATCTATAACTAGTGTCACACGAATGGTTCAAAACATAGACAGTAGGAAGAGTCAGACTTCTTGTACTTAAGTCGGAATTGTGCCTTTTGTATTTAATTCCGATGCAATTTCTGTGTTTCATCATCAATACGAAGGTCCAAGGGATACAGTAAACCTGAAGTGAAGCATCGGAATCTATAACAAGTGTCACAGGAATGGTTCAAAACATAGTCAGTAAGAAGAGTCAGTCTTGTTGTACTTAAGTCATCATGGTGCCTTTTGTATTTAATTCCGATGCAATTTCTGTATTTCATCGTCTATAAGAAGGTCCAAGGAATACAGTAAACATACAGTATAGCATCGGAATCGTCAACTGGTCTCACACGAAATGTTCAAAACATAGTAAGTAAGAAGAGTCAGTCTTCTTGTACTTAAGTCGGCAATGTGCCTTTTCTATTTAATTCCTATGCAATTACTTTGTTTTATCGTCAATAAGAAGGTCCAAGTGATACAGTAAACCTAAAGTGAAGCATCGGAATCTATAACTAGTGTCACAGGAATGGTTCAAAACATAGTCAGTAAGAAGAGTCAGTCTTCTTGTACTTAAGTCAGCATTGTGCCTTTTCTATTTAATTCCGATGCAATTTCTTTGTTTTATCGTCAATAAGAAGGTCAGAGGGATACAGTAAACATGAAGTGAAGCATCGGAATCTATAACTAGTGTCACAGGGATGGTTCAAATCATAGACAGTAAGAGGAGTCAGTCTTCTTGTACTCAAGTCGGCATTGTGATTTTTCTATTTAATGCCGATGCAATTTATGTGTTTCATCATCAAGAAGAAGGTCAGAGGGTTACAGTTAACCTGAAGTGAGGCATCAGAATCTATAACTAGTGTCACAGGAATGGTTCAAAACATAGACAGTAGGAAGAGTCAGTCTTCTTGTACTTAAGTCGGCATTGTGCCTTTTCTATTTAATTCCGATGCCATTTCTGTGTTTCATCGTCAATAAGAAGGTCCAAATGATACAGTAAACCTAAAGTGAAGCATCGGAATCTATAACTAGTGTCACAGGAATGGTTCAAAACATAGACAGTAAGAAGGGTCAGTCTTCTTGTACTTAAGTCAACATTGTGCATTTTCTATTTATTTCCGATGCTATTTATGTGTTTTATCGTCAATAAGATGGTCAGAGGGATACAGTAAACTTGAAGCGAAGCATCGGAATCTATAACTAGTGTCACATCGATGGTTCAAAACGTAGACAGTAGGAAGAGTCAATCTTCTTGTACTTAAGTCGGCATTGTGATTTTTGTATTTAAATCTGATGCAATTTCTGTGTTTCATCGTCAATAAGAGGGTCAGAGGGATACAGTAAACCTGACGTGAGGCATCAGAATCTATAACTAGTGTCACAGGAATGGTTCAAAACATAGACAGTAGGAAGAGTTAGTCTTCTTGCACTTAAGTCGCCATTGTGCCTTTTGTATTTAATTCCGATGCAACTTCTGTGTTTCATCGTCAATAAGTAGGTCCAAGGGATACAGTAAACCTGATGTGAGGCATCGGAATCTATAACTAGTGACACAGGAATGGTTCAAAACATAGACAGTAAGAAGAGTCAGTCTTCTTGTACTTAAGTCAGCATTGTGCCTTTTCTAATTAATTCCGATGCAATTTCTCTGTTTCATTGTCAATAAGAATGTCAGAGGGATACAGTAAACCTGAAGTGAATCATCGGAATCTATAACAAGTGTCACAGGAATGGTTCAAAACATAGTCAGTAAGATGAGTCAGCCTTCTTGTACTTAAGTCGGCATGGTGCCTTTTGTATTTAATTCCGATGCAATTTCTGTGTTTCATCGTCAATAAGTAGGTCCAAGGGATACAGTAAATATATAGTGAAGCATCGGAATCTAAAACTGGTCTCACAGGAAATGTTCAAAACATAGTCAGTAAGAAGAGTCAGTCTTCTTGTACTTAAGTCGGCATTGTACCTTTTCTATTTAATTCCGATGCTATTTCTGAGTTTCGTCGTCAATAAGAAGGCCCAAGGGATACAGTAAACCTAAAGTGAAGCATCGGAATCTAAAACCGGTCTCACAGGAACGGTTCAAAACATAGAGATTAAGAAGAGCCAGTCATCTTGTATTTCAGTCGGCATTGTCCCTCTTGTATTTAATTCCTATGCAACGTCTAAGATTCATCGTCAATAAGACGGTCAGTGGTATACAGTAAACCTGAAGTGAAGCATGGGAATCTATAACAAGTGTCACAGGAATGGTTCAAAAATAGACAGTAGGAGGAGTCAGTCTTCTTGTACTTAAGTCGGCATTGTGCCTTTTGTATTTAATTCCGATGCAATTTCTGTGTTTTATCGTCAATAAGAAGGTCCAAGGGATACAGTAAACCTGAAGTGAGACATCGGAATCTATAACTAGTGTCACACGAATGGTTCAAAACATAGACAGTAGGAAGAGTCAGACTTCTTGTACTTAAGTCGGAATTGTGCCTTTTGTATTTAATTCCGATGCAATTTCTGTGTTTCATCATCAATACGAAGGTCCAAGGGATACAGTAAACCTGAAGTGAAGCATCGGAATCTATAACAAGTGTCACAGGAATGGTTCAAAACATGGTCAGTAAGAAGAGTCAGTCTTGTTGTAGTTAAGTCATCATGGTGCCTTTTGTATTTAATTCGGATGCAATTTCTGTGTTTCATCGTCTATAAGAAGGTCCAAGGGATACAGTAAACATACAGTATAGCATCGGAATCGTCAACTGGTCTCACACGAAATGTTCAAAACATAGTAAGTAAGAAGAGTCAGTCTTCTTGTACTTAAGTCGGCAATGTGCCTTTTCTATTTAATTCCTATGCAATTTCTTTGTTTTATCGTCAATGAGAAGGTCCAAGTGATACAGAAAACCTAAAGTGAAGCATCGGAATCTATAACTAGTGTCACAGGAATGGTTCAAAACATAGTCAGTAAGAGGAGTCAGTCTTCTTGTACTCAAGTCGGCATTGTGATTTTTCTATTTAATGCTGATGCAATTTCTGTGTTTCATCATCAAGAAGAAGGTCAGAGGGATACAGTAAACCTGAAGTGATGCATCGGAATGTATAACTAGTGTCACAGGAATGGTTCAAAACATAGACAGTAGGAAGAGTCAGTCTTCTTGTACTTGAGTCGGCATTGTGCCTTTTGTATTTAATTCCGATGCAATTTCTGTGTTTCATCGTCGATAAGAAGGTCAGAGGGATACAGTAAACCTGAAGTGAAGCATCGGAATCTATAACAACTGTCACAGGAATGGTTCAAAAAATAGACAGTAGGAGGAGCCAGTCTTCTTGTACTTAAGTCGGCATTGTGCCTTTTGTATTTAATTCCGATGCAATTTCTGTGTTTCATCGTCAATAAGAAGGTCCAAGGGATACAGTAAACCTGAAGTGACGCATCGGAATCCATAACTAGTGTCACAGGAATGGTTCAGAACATAGTCACTAAGAAGAGTCAGTCTTCTTGTACTTAAGTTGGCATGGTGCCTTTTGAATTTAATTCCGATGCAATTTCTGTGTTTCATCGTCAATAAGAAGGTCCAAGATATACAGTAAACATATAGTGAAGCACCGGAATCTAAAACTTGTCTCACAGGAAATGTTCAAAGCATAGTCAGTAAGAAGAGTCAGTCTTCTTGTACTTAAGTCGGCATTGTGCCTTTTCTATTTAATTCCGATGAAATTTCTGTGTTTCGTAGTCAATAAGAAGGTCCAAGGGATGCAGTAAACCTGAAGTGAAGCATCGGAATCTAATACCGGTCTCACAGGAAAGGTTCAAAGCATTGTGAGTAAGATGAGCCAGTCATCTTGTATTTGATTCGGCATTGTGCCTTTTGTATTTAATTCCGATGCAATTTCTAAGTTTCATGGTCAATAACAACGTCAGAGGGATACAGTAAACCTGAAGTGAACCATCGGAATCTATAACTAGTGTCACAGGAATGATTAAAATCATTGACAGTAAAAAGATACAGTCTTCTTGTACTGAAGTCGGCATTGTGCCTTTTGTATTTTATTCCGTTGCAATTTCTGTGTTTCATCGTCAATAAGAAGGTTCAAGTGATACAGTAAACCTAAAGTGAAGCATCGGAATCTATAACTAGTGTCACAGGAATGGTTCAAAACATAGTCACTAAGAAGAGTCAGTCTTCTTGTACTTAAGTCAGCATTGTGGCTTTACTATTTAATTCCGATGCAATTTCTGTGATTTATCGTCAATAAGAAGGTCGGAGGGATACAGTAAACCTGAAGTGAAGCATCGGAATCTATAACTAGTGTCACAGGGATGTTTCAAAACGTAGACAGTATGAAGAGTCAGTCTTCTTGTACTTATGTCGACATTGTGCCTTTTGTATTTAATTCCGATGCAATTTCTGTGTTTCATCCTCAATAAGAGGGACAGAGGGATACAGTAAACCTGAAGTGAGGCATCAGCATCTATAACTAGTTGCACAGGAATGGTTCAAAACATAGACAGTAAGAAGAGTCAGTCTACTTGTACTTCATTCGGCATTGTGCCTTTTCTATTTGATTCCGATGCAATTTCTATGTTTCATCGTCAATAAGAAGGTCAGAGGGATACAGTAAACCTGAAGTGAAGCATCGGAATCTCTAACTAGTGTCACAGGAGTGGGTCGAAGCATAGGCGGTAGGAAGAGTCAGTCTTCTTGTACTTAAATCGGCATTGTGCCTTTTGTATTTAATCCCGATGCAATATCTGTGTTTCATCGTCAATAAGAAGGTCCAAGGGATACAGTAAACCTGAAGTGAGGCATCGGAATCTACAACTAGTGTCACAGGAATGGTTCAAAAACACAGACAGTAGGAAGAGACAGTCTTCTTGTACTTAAGTCGGCGTTGTGCCTTTTGTATTTAATTTCGATGCAATTTCTGTGTTTCATCGTCAATAAGACGGTCAGAGGGATACAGTAAAACTGAAGTGAAACATCAGAATCTATAACGAGTGTTACAGAAATGGTTCAAAACATAGACAGTAAGAAGAGTCAGTCTACTTGTACTTAAGTCGGCATTGTGCCTTTTGTATTTAATCCCGATGCAATATCTGTGTTTCATCGTCAATAAGAAGGTCCAAGGTATACAGTACACCTGAAGTGAAGCATCGGAATCTATAACTAGTCTCACAGGAATGGTTCAAATCATAGACAGTAAGAAGAGTCAGTCTTCTTGTACTTAAGTCGGCATTGTGCCTCTTCTACTTAATTCCGATGCAATCTGGGTTCCATCATCAAGAAGAAGGTCAGAGGGATACTGTAAACCTGAAGTGAAGCATCGGAATGTATAACTAGTCTCACAGGAATGGTTCAAAACATAGACAGCAGGAAGAGTCAGTCTTCTTGTACTTGAGTTGGCATTGTGCCTTTTGTATTTAATTCCGATGCAATTTCTGTGTTTCATCGTCAATAAGAAGGTCAGAAGGATGCAGTAAACCTGAAGTGAACCATCGGAATCTATAACTACTGTCACAGGAATGTTTCAAAACATTGACAGTAGGAAGAGACAGTCTTCTTGTACTTAAGTCGGCATTGTGCCTTATCTATTTAATTCCGATGCAATTTCTCTGTTTCATCGTCAATAAGAAAGTCAGAGGGATACAGTAATTCTGAAGTGAAGCATCGGAATCTATAACAAGTGTCACAGGAATGGTTCAAAACATAGTCAGTAAGAAGAGTCAGTCTTCTTGTACTTAAGTCGGCATGGTGCCTTTTGTATTTAATTCCGATGCAATTTCTGTGTTTCATCGTCATTAAGAAGGTCCAAAGGATACAGTAAACATACAGTGTAGCATCGGAATCTAAAACTGGTCTCACAGCAAATGTTCAAACATAGTAAGTAAGAAGAGTCAGTCTTCTTGTACTTAAGTCGGAAATGTGCCTTTTCTATTTAATTCCGATGCAATTTCTGTGTCTCGTCATCAATTAGAAGGTCCAAGGGATACAGTAAACCTGAAGTGAAGCATCGGAATCTAAAACCGGTCTCACTGGAAAGTTTCAAAACATAGAGAGTAAGAAGATCCAGTCTTCTTGTACTTAAGTCAGCATTGTGCCTTCTCTATTTAATTCCGATGCAATTTCTGTGTTTTATCGTCAATAAGAAGGTCAGAGGGATACAGTAAACTTGAAGTGAAGCATCGGAATCTATAACTAGTGTCACAGGAATGGTTCAAAACATAGTCAGTAAGAAGAGTCAGTCTTCTTGTACTTAAGTCAGCTTTGTGCCTTTTCTATTTAATTCCGATGCAATTTCTTTGTTTTATCGTCAATAAGGTCAGAGGGATACAGTAAACTTGAAGTGAAGCATCGGAATCTATAACTAGTGTCACAGGGATGGTTCAAATCATAGACAGTAAGAGGCGTCAGTCTTCTTGTACTCAAGTCGGCATTGTGCCTTTTCTATTTCATTCCGATGCAATTTCAGTGTTTCATCATCAAGAAGAAGGTCAGAGGGATACGGTAAACCTGAAGTGAAGCATCGGAATGTATAACTAGTGTCACAGGAATGGTTCAAAACATAGACAGTAGGAAGAGTCAGTCTTCTTGTACTTGAGTCGGCATTGTGCCTATTGTACTTAATTCCGATGCAATTTCTGTGTTTCATCGTCAATACGAAGGTCAGAGGGATACAGTAAACATGAAGTGAAGCATCGGAATCTATAACGAGTGTCACAGGAATGGTTCAAAAAATAGACAGTAGGAGGAGCCAGTCTTCTTGTACTTAAGTCGGCATTATGCCTTTTGTATTTAATTCCCATGCAATTTCTGTGTTTCATCGTCAATAAGAAGGTCCAAGGGATACAGTAAACCTGAAGTGAGGAATCGGAATCTATAACTAGTGTCACAGGAATGGTTCAGAACATAGTCAGTAAAAAGAGTCAGTCCTCTCGTACTTAAGTCGGCTTGGTGAATTTTTAAATTAATTCCGATGCAATTTCTGTGTTTCATCTTCAATAAGAAGGTCCAAGATATACAGTAAGCATATAGTGAAGCACCGGAATCTAAAACTGGTCTCACAGGAAATGTTCAAAGCATAGTCATTAAGAGGAGTCAGTCTTCTTGTACTTAAGTCGGCATTGTGCCTTTTCTATTTAATTCCGATGAAATTTCTGTGTTTCGTCGTCAATAAGAAGGTCCAAGGGATACAGTAAACCTGAAGTGAAGCATCGGAATCTAATACCGGTCTCACAGGAAAGGTTCAAAGCATTGAGAGTAAGATGAGCCAGTCATCTTGTATTTGATTCGGGATTGTGCCTTTTGTATTTAATTCCGATGCAATTTCTAAGTTTCATCGTCAATAAGATGGTCAGAAGGATACAGTAAACCTGAAGTGAAGCATCGGAATCTATAATCTATAACTAGTGTCACAGGAATGGTTCAAAACATAGTCACTAAGAAGAGTCAGTCTTCTTGTACTTAAGTCAGCATTGTGGCTTTTCTATTTAATTCCGATGCAATTTCTGTGATTTATCGTCAATAAGAAGGTCGGAGGGATACAGTAAACCTGAAGTGAAGCATCGGAATCTATAACTAGTGTCACAGGGATGTTTCAAAACGTAGACAGTATGAAGAGTCAGTCTTCTTGTACTTATGTCGACATTGTGCCTTTTGTATTTCATTCCGATGCAATTTCTGTGTTTCATCCTCAATAAGAGGGACAGAGGGATACAGTAAACCTGAAGTGAGGCATCAGCATCTATAACTAGTCTCACAGGAATGGTTCAAAACATAGACAGTAAGAAGAGTCAGTCTACTTGTACTTCATTCGGCATTGTGCCTTTTATATTTATATCCGATGCAATTTCTATGTTTCATCGTCAATAAGAGGGTCAGAGGGATACAGTAAACCTGAAGTGAAGCATCGGAATCTATAACTAGTGTCACAGGAATGGTTTGAAGCATAGGCGGTAGGAAGAGTCAGTCTTCTTGTACTTAAATCGGCATTGTGCCTTTTGTATTTAATCCCGATGCAATATCTGTGTTTCATCGTCAATAAGAAGGTCCAAGGGATACAGTAAACCTGAAGTGAGGCATCGGAATCTACAACTAGTGTCACAGGAATGGTTCAAAACACAGACAGTAGGAAGAGACAGTCTTCTTGTACTTAAGTCGGCATTGTGCCTTTTGTATTTAATTTCGATGCAATTTCTGTGTTTCATCGTCAATAAGCCGGTCAGAGGGATACAGTAAAACTGAAGTGAAACATCAGAATCTATAACGAGTGTCACAGGAATGGTTCAAAACATAGACAGTAAGAAGAGTCAGTCTACTTGTACTTAAGTCGGCATTGTGCCTTTTGTATTTAATCCCGATTCAATATCTGTGTTTCATCGTCAATAAGAAGGTCCAAGGGATACAGTACACCTGAAGTGAAGCATCGGAATCTATAACTAGTCTCACAGGAATGGTTCAAATCATAGACAGTAAGAAGAGTCAGTCTTCTTGTACTTAAGTCGGCATTGTGCCTTTTCTACTTAATTCCGATGCAATCTGGGTGCCATCATCAAGAAGAAGGTCAGAGGGATACTGTAAACCTGAAGTGAAGCATCGGAATGTATAACTAGTCTCACAGGAATGGTTCAAAACATAGACAGTAGGAAGAGTCAGTCTTCTTGTACTTGAGTTGGCATTGTGCCTTTTGTATTTAATTCCGATGCAATTTCTGTGTTTCATCGTCAATGAGAAGGTCAGAGGGATACAGTAAACCTGAAGTGAAGCATCGGAATCTATAACTACTGTCACAGGAATGTTTCAAAACATTGACAGTAGGAAGAGACAGTCTTCTTGTACTTAAGTCGGCATTGTGCCTTATCTATTTAATTCCGATGCAATTTCTCTGTTTCATCGTCAATACGAAAGTCAGAGGGATACAGTAATTCTGAAGTGAAGCATCGGAATCTATAACAAGTGTCACAGGAATGGTTCAAAACATAGTCAGTAAGAAGAGTCAGTCTTCTTGTACTTAAGTCGGCATGGTGCCTTTTGTATTTAATTCCGATGCAATTTCTGTGTTTCATCGTCATTAAGAAGGTCCAAAGGATACAGTAAACATACAGTGTAGCATCGGAATCTAAAACTGGTCTCACAGCAAATGTTCAAACATAGTAAGTAAGAAGAGTCAGTCTTCTAGTACTTAAGTCGGCAATGTGCCTTTTCTATTTAATTCCGATGCAATTTCTGTGTTTCGTCATCAATTAGAAGGTCCAACGGATACAGTAAACCTGAAGTGAAGCATCGGAATCTAAAACCGGTCTCACTGGAAAGTTTCAAAACATAGAGAGTAAGAAGATCCAGTCTTCTTGTACTTAAGTCAGCATTGTGCCTTCTCTATTTAATTCCGATGCAATTTCTGTGTTTTATCGTCAATAAGAAGGTCAGAGGGATACAGTAAACTTGAAGTGAAGCATCGGAATCTATAACTAGTGTCACAGGAATGGTTCAAAACATAGTCAGTAAGAAGAGTCAGTCTTCTTGTACTTAAGTCAGCATTGTGTCTTTTCTATTTAATTCCGATGCAATTTCTTTGTTTTATCGTCAATAAGGTCAGAGGGATACAGTAAACTTGAAGTGAAGCATCGGAATCTATAACTAGTGTCACAGGGATGGTTCTAATCATAGACAGTAAGAGGAGTCAGTCTTCTTGTACTTGAGTCGGCATTGTGCCTTTTGTACTTAATTCCGATGCAATTTCAGTGTTTCATCATCAAGAAGAAGGTCAGAGGGATACAGTAAACCTGAAGTGAAGCATCGGAATGTATAACTAGTGTCACAGGAATGGTTCAAAACATAGACAGTAGGAAGAGTCAGTCTTCTTGTACTTGAGTCGGCATTGTGCCTTTTGTACTTAATTCCGATGCAATTTCTGTGTTTCATCGTCAATAAGAAGGTCAGAGGGATACAGTACACATGAAGTGAAGCATCGGAATCTATAACAAGTGTCACAGGAATGGTTCAAAAAATAGACAGTAGGAGGACCCAGTCTTCTTGTACTTAAGTCGGCATTATGCCTTTTGTATTTAATTCCCATGCAATTTCTGTGTTTCATCGTCAATAAGAAGGTCCAAGTGATACAGTAAACATTTTGTGAAGCATCGGAATCTATAACTAGTGTCACAGGAATGGTTCAAAACATAGTCAGTAAGAAGAGTCAGTCTACTTGTACTTAAGTCAGCATTGTGCCTTTTCTATTTAATTCCGATGCAATTTCTGTGTTTTATCGTCAATGAGGTCAGAAGGATACAGTAAACCTGAAGTGAAGCATCGGAATCTATAACTAGTGTCACAGGGATGTTTCAAAACGTAGACAGTATGAAGAGTCAGTCTTCTTGTACTTATGTCGACATTGTTCCTTTTCTATTTAATTCCGATGAAATTTCTGTGTTTCGTCGTCAATAAGAAGGTCCAAGGGATACAGTACACCTGAAGTGAAGAATCGGAATCTATAACTAGTGTGACAGGAATGGTTCAAATCATAGACAGTAAGAAGAGTCAGTCTTTTTGTACTTATGTCGGCATCGTGCCTTTTGTATTTAATTCCGATGCAATTTCTGTGTTTCATCGTCAATAAGAAGATCCAAGGGATACAGTAAACATACAGTGAAGCATCGGAATCTAAAACTGGTCTCACAGCAAATGTTCAAAACATAGCAAGTAAGAAGAGTCAGTCTTCTTGTACTTAAGTCGGCAATGTGCCTTTTCTATTTAAATCCGATGCAATTTCGGTTTTTCATCGTCAATAAGAAGGTCAGAGGGATACAGTAAACCTGACGTGAATCATCGGAATCTATAACTAGTGTCACAGGATTGGTTCTAAACATAGACAGTAGGAAGAGTCAGTCTTCTTGTACTTGAGTCGGCATTGTGATTTTTGTATTTAATTCCGATACAATTTCTATGTTTCATCGTCAATAAGAGGGTCAGAGGGATACAGTGATCCTGAAGTGAGGCATCAGAATCTATAACTAGTGTCACAGGAATGGTTCAAAGCATAGACAGTAGGAAGAGTCAGTCTTCTTGTACTTAAGTCGGCATTGTGCCTTTTGTATTTAATTCCGATGCAACGTCTGTGTTTCATCTTCAATAAGAAGGTCCAAGGGATACAGTAAACCTGAAGTGAGGCATCGGAATCTATAACTAGTGTCACAGGAATGGTTCAAAACATAGACAGTAAGAAGAGTCTGTCTTCTTGTACTTAAATCAGCATTGTGCTTTTTCCATTTAATTCCCATGCAATTTCTGTGTTTCATCGTCAATAAGAAGGTCAGAGGGATACAGTAAACCTGAAGTGAAGCATCGGAATCTATAACTAGTGCCACAGGGATGGTTCAAAACGTAGACAGTGGGAAGAGTCAGTCTTCTTGTACTGAAGTCGGCATTGTCCCTTTTGTATTTAATCCCGATGCAATTTCTGTGTTTCATCGTCAATACAAAGGTCCAAGGGATCCAGTATACCTGAAGTGAAGCATCGCAATCTATAACTAGTGTCACAGGAATGGTTCAAATCATAGACAGTAAGAAGAGGCAGTCTTCTTGTACTTAAGTCGGCATTGCGCCTTTTCTATTTAATTCCGATGCAATTCATGTCTCTTATCGTCAATAAGAAGGTCCAAGGGATACAGTAAACCTGAAGTGAAGCATCAGAATCTATAACTAGTGTCACAGGAATGGTTCAAAGCGTAGACAGTAAGAAGAGTCAGTCTACTTGTACTTAAGTCGGCATTGTGCCTTTTGTATTTAATCCCGATGCAATTTCTGTGTTTCATCGTCAATACAAAGGTCCAAGGGATCCAGTATACCTGAAGTGAAGCATCGCAATCTATAACTAGTGTCACAGGAATGGTTCAAATCATAGACAGTAAGAAGAGTCAGTCTTCTTGTACTTAAGTCGGCATTGTGCCTTTTCTATTTAATTCCGATGCAATTTCTGTGTTTTATCGTCAATAAGAAGGTCAGAGGGATACAGTAAACTTGAAGTGAAGCATCGGAATCTATAACTAGTGTCACAGGAATGGTTCAAAACATAGTCAGTAAGAAGAGTCAGTCTTCTTGTACTTAAGTCATCATTGTGCCTTTTCTATTTAATTCCGATGCAATTTCTTTGTTTTATCGTCAATAAGGGCAGAGGGATACAGTAAACTTGAAGTGAAGCATCGGAATCTATAACTAGTGTCACAGGGATGGTTCAAATCATAGACAGTAAGAGGAGTCAGTCTTCTTGTACTTGAGTCGACATTGTGCCTTTTGTACTTAATTCCGATGCAATTTCAGTGTTTCATCATCAAGATGAAGGTCAGAGGGATACAGTAAACCTGAAGTGAAGCATCGGAATGTATAACTAGTGTCACAGGAATGGTTCAAAACATAGACAGTAGGAAGAGTCAGTCTTCTTGTACTTGAGTCGGCATTGTGCCTTTTGTACTTAATTCCGATGCAATTTCTGTGTTTCATCGTCAATAAGAAGGTCAGAGGGATACAGTAAACATGAAGTGAAGAATCGGAATCTATAACAAGTGTCACAGGAATGGTTCAAAAAATAGACAGTAGGAGGAGCCAGTCTTCTTGTACTTAAGTCGGCATTATGCCTTTTGTATTTAATTCCCATGCAATTTCTGTGTTTCATCGTCAATAAGAAGGTCCAAGGGATACAGTAAACCTGAAGTGAGGAATCGGAATCTATAACTAGTGTCACAGGAATGGTTCAGAACATAGTCAGTAAAAAGAGTCAGTCCTCTCGTACTTAAGTCGGCTTGGTGCCTTTTGAATTTGATTCCGATGCAATTTCTGTGTTTCATCGTCAATAAGAAGGTCCAAGATATACAGTAAACATATAGTGAAGCACCGGAATCTAAAACTGGTCTCACAGGAAATGTTCAAAGCATAGTCAGTAAGAGGAGTCAGTCTTCTTGTACTTAAGTCGGCATTGTGCCTTTTCTATTTAATTCCGATGAAATTTCTGTGTTTCGTCGTCAATAAGAAGGTCCAAGGGATACAGTAAACCTGAATTGAAGCATTGGAATCTAATACCGGTCTCACAGGAAAGGTTCAAAGCATTGAGAGTAAGATGAGCCAGTCATCTTGTATTTGATTCGGCATTGTGCCTTTTGTATTTAATTCCGATGCAATTTCTAAGTTTCATCGTCAATAAGATGGTCAGAAGGATACAGTAAACCTGAAGTGAAGCATCGGAATCTATAATCTATAACTAGTGTCACAGGAATGATTAAAAACATTGACAGTAAAAAGATACAGTCTTCTTGTACTTAAGTCGGCATAGTGCCTTTTGTATTTAATTCCGATGCAATTTCTGTGTTTCATCGTCAATAAGAAGGTCCAAGTGATACCGTAAACATTTTGTGAAGCATCGGAATCTATAACTAGTGTCACAGGAATGGTTCAAAACATAGTCAGTAAGAAGAGTCAGTTTTCTTGTACTTAAGTCAGCATTGTGCCTTTTCTATTTAATTCCGATGCAATTTCTGTGTTTTATCGTCAATAAGAAGGTCAGAAGGATACAGTAAACCTGAAGTGAAGCATCGGAATCTATAACTAGTGTCACAGGGATGTTTCAAAACGTAGACAGTATGAAGAGTCAGTCTTCTTGCACTTATGTCGACATTGTGCCTTTTCTATTTAATTCCGATGCAATTTCTGTGTTTCATCGTCAATAAGAAGATCCAAGGGATACAGTAAACATACAGTGAAGCATCGGAATCTAAAACTGGTCTCACAGCAAATGTTCAAAACATAGCAAGTAGGAAGAGTCAGTCTTCTTGTACTTAAGTCGGCAATGTGCCTTTTCTATTTAAATCCGATGCAATTTCCGTTTATCATCGTCAATAAGAAGGTCAGAGGGATACAGTAAACCTGACGTGAATCATCGGAATCTATAACTAGTGTCACAGGATTGGTTCTAAACATAGACAGTAGGAAGAGTCAGTCTTCTTGTACTTGAGTCGGCATTGTGATTTTTGTATTTACTTCCGATACAATTTCTATGTTTCATCGTCAATAAGAGGGTCAGAGGGATACAGTGATCCTGAAGTGAGGCATCAGAATCTATAACTAGTGTCACAGGAATGGTTCAAAGCATAGACAGTAATAAGAGTCAGTCTTCTTGTACTTAAGTCGGCATTGTGCCTTTTGTATTTAATTCCGATGCAACGTCTGTGTTTCATCTTCAATAAGAACGTCCAAGGGATACAGTAAACCTGAAGTGAGGCATCGGAATCTATAACTAGTGTCACAGGAATGGTTCAAAACATAGACAGTAAGAAGAGTCTGTCTTCTTGTACTTAAATCAGCATTGTGCTTTTTCCATTTAATTCCCATGCAATTTCTGTGTTTCATCGTCAATAAGAAGGTCAGAGGGATACAGTAAACCTGAAGTGAAGCATCAGAATCTATAACTAGTGTCACAGGAATGGATCAAAGCGTAGACAGTAAGAAGAGTCAGTCTACTTGTACTTAAGTCGGCATTGTGCCTTTTGTATTTAATCCCGATGCAATTTCTGTGTTTCATCGTCAATACAAAGGTCCAAGGGATACAGTACACCTGAAGTGAAGCATCGCAATCTATAACTAGTGTCACAGGAATGGTTCAAATCATAGACAGTAAGAAGAGTCAGTCTTCTTGTAGTTAAGTCGGCATTGTGCCTTTTCTATTTAATTCCGATGCAATTTCTGTGTTTCATCATCAAGAAGAAGGTCAGAGGGATACAGTAAACTTGAAGTGAAGCATCGGAATGTATAATTAGTGTCACAGGAATGGTTCAAAACATTGACAGTAGTTAGAGTCAGTCTTCTTGTACTTGAGTCGGCATTGTGCATTTTGTATTTAAATCCGATGCAATTTCTGTGTTTCATCGTCAATAAGAAGGTCAGAGGGATACAGTAAACCTGAAGTGAAGCATCGGAATCCATAACAGGTGTCACAGGAATGGTTCAAAAAATAGACAGTAGGAGGAATCATTCTTCTTGTACTTAAGTCGGGATTGTGCCTTTTGTATTTAATTCCGATGCAATTTCTGTTTTTCATCGTCAATAAGAAGGTCCAAGGGATACAGTAAACCTGAAGTGAGGCATCGGAATCTATAACTAGTGTCACAGGAATGGTTCAAAACATAGACAGTAGGAAGAGTCAGTCTTCTTGTACTTAAGTCGGCATTGTGCCTTTTGTATTTAATTCCGATGTAATTTCTAAGTTTCATCGTCAATAAGAAGGTCAGTGGGATACAGTAAAGCTGAAGTGAAGCATCGGAATCTATAACTAGTGTCACAGGAATGGTTAAAAGCATTGACAGTAAGAAGAGTCAGTCTTCTTGTACCTAAGTTTGCATCGTGATTTTTGTATTTATTTCCGATGCAATTTCTGTGTTTCATCGTCAATTAGAGGGTCAGAGAGATACAGTAAGCCTAAAGTGAAGCATCGGAATCTATAACTAGTTTCACAGGAATGGTTCAAAACATAGTCAGTAAGAAGAGTTAGTCTTCTTGTACTAAAGTCAGCATTGTGCCTTTTCTATTTAATTCCGATGCAATTTCTGTGTTTTATCGTCAATAAGAAGGTCCAAGGGATACAGTAAACCTGAAGTGAGGCAATGGAATCTGTTACTACTGTCACAGGAATGGTTCAAAACATAGACAGTAAGAAGAGTCAGTCTTCTTGTACATGATTTAGCATTGTGCCTTTTGTATTTAATTCCGATGCAACTTCTGTGTTTCATCTTCAATAAGAAGGTCCAAGGGATACAGTAAACCTGAAGTGAGGCATCGGAATCTATAACTAGTGTCACAGGAATGGTACAAAACATAGACAGTAGGAAGAGACAATCTTCTTGTACTTAAGTCGGCAATGTGCCTTTTGTATTTAATTCCGATGCAATTTCTGTGTTTCATCGTCAATAAGAAGGTTAGAGGGATACAGTAAACCTTATGTGAAGCATCGGAATCTGTAACTAGTGTCACAGGAATGGTTCAAAACATAGACAGTAGGAAGAGTCAGTCTTCTTGTACTTAAGCCGGCATTGTGCCTTTTGTATTTAATTCCGATGCAACTTCTGTGTTTCATCGTCAATAAGAAGGTCCAAGGGATACAGTAAACCTGAAGTGAGGCAATGGAATCTGTTACTACTGTCACAGGAATGGTTCAAAACATAGACAGTAAGAAGAGTCAGTCTTCTTGTACATGATTTAGCATTGTGCCTTTTGTATTTAATTCCGATGCAACTTCTGTGTTTCATCTTCAATAAGAAGGTCCAAGGGATACAGTAAACCTGAAGTGAGGCATCGGAATCTATAACTAGTGTCACAGGAATGGTACAAAACATAGACAGTAGGAAGAGACAATCTTCTTGTACTTAAGTCGGCAATGTGCCTTTTGTATTTAATTCCGATGCAATTTCTGTGTTTCATCGTCAATAAGATGGTCCAAGGGATACAGTAAACATACAGTGAAGCATCGGAATCTAAAACTGGTCTCACGGGAAATGTTCAAAGCATAGTAAGTAAAAAGAGTCAGTCTTCTTGTACTTAAGTCGGCAATGTGCCTTTTTTATTTAATTCCGATGCAATATCTGTGTTTCGTCGTCAATAAGAAGGTCCAAGGGATACAGTAAACCTGAAGTGAAGCATCGGAATCTAAAACCGGTCTCACAGGAAAGATTCAAAACATAGAGAGTAAGAAGAGCCAGTCTTCTTGTACTTAAGTCAGCATTGTGCCATTTGTATTTAATTCCGATGCAATTTTTGGGTTTCATCGTCAATAAGAGGGTCAGAGGGATACAGTAAACCTGAAGTGAGGCATCGGAATCTATAACTACTGTCGCAGGAATGGTTCAAATCATAGACAGTAAGAAGAGTCAGTCTACGTGTACGTAAGTCGGCATTGTGCCTTTTGTATTTAATTCCGATGCAATTTTTGTGTTTCATCATCAATAAGAAGGTCCAAGGAATACAGCACACCTGAAGTGAAGAATCGGAATCTATAACTAGTGTCACAGGAATGGTTTAAATCATAGACAGTGAGAAGAGTCAGTCTTCTTGTACTTATGTCGGCATTGTGCCTTTTCTATTTAAATCCGATTCAATTTCTGTGTTTCATCGTCAATAAGAAGGTCAGAGGGATACAGAAAACCGGCCGTGAATCATCGGAATCTATAACTAGTGTCTTAGGATTGGTTCAAAACATAGACAGTAGGAAGAGTCAGTCTTCTTGTACTTGAGTCGGCATTGTGATTTTTGTATTTAATTCCGATGCAATTTCTGTGTTTCATCGTCAATAAGAGGGTCAGAGGGATACAGTAAACCTGATGTGAAGCATCGGAATCTATAACTAGTGTCACAGGAATGGTTCAAAGCGTAGACAGTAGGAAGAGTCAGTCTTCTTGTACTTAAGCCGGCATTGTGCCTTTTGTATTCAATTCCGATGCAACTTCTGTGTTTCATCGTCAATAAGAATGTCCAAGGGATACAGTAAACCTGAAGTGAGTCATCGGAATCTGTTACTACTGTCACAGGAATGGTTCAAACATAGACAGTAAGAAGAGTAAGTCTTCTTGTACATAAGTCAGCATTGTGCCTTTTCTATTAATCTCCGATGCAATTTCTGTGTTTCATCGTCAATAAGAGGGTCAGAGGGTTACAGTAAACCTGAAGTGAGGCATCGGAATCTATAACTAGTGTCACAGGAATGGTTCAAAACATAGACAGTAAGAAGGGTCAGTCTACTTGTACTTAAGTCGGCATCGTGCCTTTTCTATTTAAATCCGATTCAATTTCTGTGTTTCATCGTCAATAAGAAGGTCAGAGGGATACAGAAAACAGGCCGTGAATCATCGGAATCTATAACTAGTGTCACATAATTGGTTCACAACATAGACAGTAGGAAGAGTCAGTCTTCTTGTACTTGAGTCGGCATTGTGATTTTTGTATTTAATTCCGATGCAATTTCTGTGTTTCATCGTCAATAAGAGGGTCAGAGGGATACAGTGAACCTGAAGTGAGGCATCAGATTCTATAACTAGTGTCACAGGAATGGTTCAAAACATAGACAGTAAGAAGAGTCAGTCTTCTTGTACTTAAGACCGCATTGTGCCTTTTCTATTTAATTCCGATGCAATTTCTGTGTTTCATCGTCAATAAGAAGGTCAGAGGAATACAGTAAACCTGAAGTGAAGCATCGGAATCTATAACTAGTGTCACAGGGATGGTTCAAAACGTATACAGTAGGAAGAGTCAGTCTTCTTGTACTGAAGTCGGCATTGTGCCTTTTCTATTTAATTCCGATGCAATTTCTGTCTTTCATCGTCAATAAGAAGGTCCAAGGGATACAGTAAACCTGAACTGAGGCATCGGAATCTATAACTAGTGTCACAGGAATGGTTCAATACATAGACAGTAGGAAGAGACAATCTTCTTGTACTTAAGTCGGCAATGTGCCTTTTGTATTTAATTCCGATGCAATTTCTGTGTTTCATCGTCAATAAGAAGGTCCAAGGGATACAGTAAACATACAGTGAAGCATCGGAATCTAAAACTGGTCTCACGGGAAATGTTCAAAGCATAGTAAGTAAAAAGAGTCAGTCTTCTTGTACTTAAGTCGGCAATGTGCATTTTCTATTTAATTCCGATGCAATATCTGTGTTTCGTCGTCAATAAGAAGGTCCAAGGGATACAGTAAACCTGAAGTGAAGCATCGGAATCTAAAACCGGTCTCACAGGAAAGATTCAAAACATAGAGAGTAAGAAGAGCCAGTCTTCTTGTACTTAAGTCAGCATTGTGCCATTTCTATTTAATTCCGATGCAATTTCTGTGTTTTATCGTCAATAAGAAGGTCAGAGGGATACAGTAAACTTGAAGTGAAGCATCGGAATCTATAACTAGTGTCACAGGAATGGTTCAAAACATAGACAGTAAGAAGAGTCAGTCTTCTTGTACATGATTTACCATTGTGCCTTTTGTATTTAATTCCGATGCAACTTCTGTGTTTCATCTTCAATAAGAAGGTCCAAGGGATACAGTAAACCTGAAGTGAGGCATCGGAATCTATAACTAGTGTCACAGGAATGGTACAAAACATAGACAGTAGGAAGAGTCAGTCTTCTTGTACTGAAGTTGCATTGTGCCTTTTCTATTTAATTCCGATGCAATTTCTGTGTTTTATCGTCAATAAGAACGTCCAATAGATACGGTAAACCTGAAGTGAGGCATCGGAATCTATAACTAGTGTCACAGGAATGGTTCAAAACACAGTCAGTAAGAAGAGTCAGTCTTCTTGTACTTAAGTCGGCAAGGTGCCTTTTGTATTTAATTCCGATGAAATTTCTGTGTTTAGTCGTCAATAAGAAGGTCCAAGGGATACAGTAAACCAGAAGTGAAGCATCGGAATCTAATACCGGTATCACAGGAAAGGTTCAAAGCGTAGTGAGTAAGAAGAGCCAGTCATTTTGTATTTGAGTCGGCATTGTGCCTTTTGTATTTAATTCCGATGCAATTTCTAAGTTTCATCGCCAATAAGAAGGTCAGGGGGATACAGTAAACCTAAAGTGAAGCATCGGAATCTATAACTAGTGTCACAGGAATGGTTCAATACATAGACAGTAGGAAGAGACAATCTTCTTGTACTTAAGTCGGCAATGTGCCTTTTGTATTTAATTCCGATGCAATTTCTGTGTTTCATCGTCAATAAGAAGGTCCAAGGGATACAGTAAACATACAGTGAAGCATCGGAATCTAAAACTGGTCTCACGGGAAATGTTCAAAGCATAGTCAGTAAAAAGAAACAGTCTTCTTGTACTTAAGTCGGCAATGTGCCTTTTCTATTTAATTCCGATGCAATATCTGTGTTTTGTCGTCAATAAGAAGGTCCAAGGGATACAGTAAACCTGAAGTGAAGCATCGGAATCTAAAACCGGTCTCACAGGAAAGATTCAAAACATAGAGAGTAAGAAGAGCCAGTCTTCTTGTACTTAAGTCAGCATTGTGCCATTTCTATTTAATTCCGATGCAATTTCTGTGTTTGATCGTCAATAAGAAGGTCAGAGGGATACAGTAAACTTGAAGTGAAGCATCGGAATCTATAACTAGTGTCACAGGAATGGTTCAAATCATAGACAGTAAGAAGAGTCAGTCTTCTTGTACCTATGTCGGCATTGTGCCTTTTCTATTTAATTCCGATACAATTTCTGTGTTTCATCGTCAATAAGAAGGTTAGAGGGATACAGTAATCATGAAGTGAATCATCAGAATCTATAATTAGTGTCACAGGAATGGTTCTAAACATAGACAGTAGGAAGAGTCAGTCTTCTCGTACTTAATTCGGCATTGTGCCTTTTCTATTTAATTCCGATGCAATTTCTATGTTTCATCGTCAATAAGAAGGTCAGAGGGATACAGTAAACCTGATGTGAAGCATCGGAATGTATAACTAGTGTCACAGGAATGTTTCAAACATAGACAGTAGGAAGAGTCAGTCTTCTTGTACTTGTGTCGGCATTGTGCCATTTGTATTTAATTCCGATTCAATTTCTGGGTTTCATCGTCAATAAGAGGGTCAGAGGGATGCAGTAAACCTGAAGTGAGGCATCGGAATCTATAACTACTGTCACAGGAATGGTTCAAAACATAGACAGTAAGAAGAGTCTGTCTACGTGTACGTAAGTCGGCATTGTGCCTTTTGTATTTAATTCCGATGCAATTTTTGTGTTTCATCATCAATAAGAAGGTCCAAGGGATACAGCACACCTGAAGTGAAGAATCGGAATTTATAACTTGTGTCACAGGAATGGTTTAAATCATAGACAGTGAGAAGAGTCAGTCTTCTTGTACTTATGTCGGCATTGTGCCTTTTCTATTTAAATCCGATTCAATTTCTGTGTTTCATCGTCAATAGGAAGGTCAGAGGGATACAGAAAACCGGCCGTGAATCATCGGAATCTATAACTAGTGTCACAGGATTGGTTCAAAACATAGACAGTAGGAAGAGTCAGTCTTCTTGTACTTGAGTCGGCATTGTGATTTTTGTATTTAATTCCGATGCAATTTCTGTGTTTCATCGTCAATAAGAGGGTCAGAGGGATACAGTAAACCTGATGTGAAGCATCGGAATCTATAACTAGTGTCACAGGAATGGTTCAAAGCGTAGACAGTAGGAAGAGTCAGTCTTCTTGTACTTAAGCCGGCATTGTGCCTTTTGTATTCAATTCCGATGCAACTTCTGTGTTTCATCGTCAATAAGAATGTCCAAGGGATACAGTAAACCTGAAGTGAGGCATCGGAATCTGTTACTACTGTCACAGGAATGGTTCAAACATAGACAGTAAGAAGAGTAAGTCTTCTTGTACATAAGTCAGCATTGTGCCTTTTCTATTAATCTCCGATGCAATTTCTGTGTTTCATCGTCAATAAGAGGGTCAGAGGGTTACAGTAAACCTGAAGTGAGGCATCGGAATCTATAACTAGTGTCACAGGAATGGTTCAAAACATAGACAGTAAGAAGGGTCAGTCTACTTGTACTTAAGTCGGCATTGTGCCTTTTGTATTTAATTCCGAAGCAATTTTTTGTGTTTCATCGTCAATAAGAAGGTCCAAGGGATACAGCACACCTGAAGTGAAGAATCGGAATCTATAACTAGTGTCACAGCAATGGTTCAAATCATAGACAGTGAGAAGAGTCAGTCTTCTTGTACTTATGTCGGCATTGTGCCTTTTCTATTTAAATCCGATTCAATTTCTGTGTTTCATCGTCAATAAGAAGGTCAGAGGGATACAGAAAACAGGTCGTGAATCATCGGAATCTATAACTAGTGTCACATAATTGGTTCACAACATAGACAGTAGGAAGAGTCAGTCTTCTTGTACTTGAGTCGGCATTGTGTTTTTTGTATTTAATTCCGATGCAATTTCTGTGTTTCATCGTCAATAAGAGGGTCAGAGGGATACAGTGAACCAGAAGTGAGGCATCAAATTCTATAACTAGTGTCACAGGAATGGTTCAAAACATAGACAGTAAGAAGAGTCAGTCTTCTTGTACTTAAGACCGCATTGTGCCTTTTCTATTTAATTCCGATGCAATTTCTGTGTTTCATCGTCAATAAGAAGGTCAGAGGGATACTGTAAACCTGAAGTGAAGCATCGGAATCTATAACTAGTGTCACAGGGATGGTTCAAAACGTATACAGTAGGAAGAGTCAGTCTTCTTGTACTGAAGTCGGCATTGTGCCTTTTCTATTTAATTCCGATGCAATTTCTGTCTTTCATCGTCAATAAGAAGGTCCAAGGGATACAGTAAACCTGAACTGAGGCATCGGAATCTATAACTAGTGTCACAGGAATGGTTCAAAACATAGACAGTAAGAGGAGTCAGTCTTCTTGTACTTAAGTCGGCATGGTGCCTATTGTATTTTATTCCGATGCAATTTCTGTGTTTCATCATCAATACAAAGGTCCGTGGGATACAGTAAAACTGAAGTGAAGCATCAGAATCTATAACTAGTGTTACTGGAATGGTTCAAAACGTAGACAGAAAGAAGAGTCAGTCTACTTGTACTTAAGTCGGCATTGTGCCTTTTGTATTTAATTCCGATGCAATTTCTGTGTTTCATCATCAATACAAAGGTCCGTGGGATACAGTAAACGTGAAGTGAGGCATCGGAATCTATAACTAGTGTCACAGGAATGGTTCAAAACACAGTCAGTAAGAAGAGTCAGTCTTCTTGTACTTAAGTCGGCAAGGTGCCTTTTGTATTTAATTCCGATGAAATTTCTGTGTTTCGTCGTCAATAAGAAGGTCCAAGGGATACAGTAAACCAGAAGTGAAGCATCGGAATCTAATACCAGTATCACAGGAAAGGTTCAAACCATAGTGAGTAAGAAGAGCCAGTCATTTTGTATTTGAGTCGGCATTGTGCCTTTTGTATTTAATTCCGATGCAATTTCTAAGTTTCATCGCCAATAAGAAGGTCAGGGGGATACAGTAAACCTGAAGTGAAGCATCGGAATCTATAACTAGTTTCACAGGAATGATTCAATTCATAGACAGTAGGAAGAGACAATCTACTTGTACTTAAGTCGGCAATGTGCCTTTTGTATTTAATTCCGATGCAATTTCTGTGTTTCATCGTCAATAAGAAGGTCCAAGGGATACAGTAAACATACAGTGAAGCATCGGAATCTAGAACTGGTCTCACGGGAAATGTTCAAAGCATAGTAAGTAAAAAGAGTCAGTCTTCTTGTACTTAAGTCGGCAATGTGCCTTTTCTATTTAATTCCGATGCAATATCTGTGTTTCGTCGTCAATAAGAAGGTCCAAGGGATACAGTAAACCTGAAGTGAAGCATCGGAATCTAAAACCGGTCTCACAGGAAAGATTCAAAACATAGAGAGTAAGAAGAGCCAGTCTTCTTGTACTTAAGTCAGCATTGTGCCATTTCTATTTAATTCAGATGCAATTTCTGTGTTTGATCGTCAATAAGAAGGTCAGAGGGATACAGTAAACTTGAAGTGAAGCATCGGAATCTATAACTAGTGTCACAGGAATGGTTCAAATCATAGGCAGTAAGAAGAGTCAGTCTTCTTGTACCTATGTCGGCATTGTGCCTTTTCTATTTAATTCCGATACAATTTCTGTGTTTCATCGTCAATAAGAAGGTTAGAGGGATACAGTAATCATGAAGTGAATCATCAGAATCTATAATTAGTGTCACAGGAATGGTTCTAAACATAGACAGTAGGAAGAGTCAGTCTTCTCGTACTTAATTCGGCATTGTGCCTTTTCTATTTAATTCCGATGCAATTTCTATGTTTCATCGTCAGTAAGAAGGTCAGAGGGATACAGTAAACCTGATGTGAAGCATCGGAATGTATAACTAGTGTCACAGGAATGTTTCAAACATAGACAGTAGGAAGAGTCAGTCTTCTTGTACTTGTGTCGGCATTGTGCCATTTGTATTTAATTCCGATTCAATTTCTGGGTTTCATCGTCAATAAGAGGGTCAGAGATATGCAGTAAACCTGAAGTGAGGCATCGGAGTCTATAACTACTGTCACAGGAATGGTTCAAAACATAGACAGTAAGAAGAGTCTGTCTACGTGTACGTAAGTCGGCATTGTGCCTTTTGTATTTAATTCCGATGCAATTTTTGTGTTTCATCATCAATAAGAAGGTACAAGGGATACAGCACACCTGAAGTGAAGAATCGGAATCTATAACTAGTGTCACAGGAATGGTTTAAACCATAGACAGTGAGAAGAGTCAGTCTTCTTGTACTTATGTCGGCATTGTGCCTTTTCTATTTAAATCCGATTCAATTTCTGTGTTTCATCGTCAATAAGAAGGTCAGAGGGATACAGAAAACCGGCCGTGAATCATCGGAATCTATAACTAGTGTCTCAGGATTGGTTCAAAACATAGACAGTAGGAAGAGTCAGTCTTCTTGTACTTGAGTCGCCATTGTGATTTTTGTATTTAATTCCGATGCAATTTCTGTGTTTCATCGTCAATAAGAGGGTCAGAGGGATACAGTAAACCTGATGTGAAGCATCGGAATCTATAACTAGTGTCACAGGAATGGTTCAAAGCGTAGACAGTAGGAAGAGTCAGTCTTCTTGTACTTAAGCCGGCATTGTGCCTTTTGTATTCAATTCCGATGCAACTTCTGTGTTTCATCGTCAATAAGAAGGTCCAAGGGATACAGTAAACCTGAAGTGAGGCATCGGAATCTGTTACTACTGTCACAGGAATGGTTCAAACATAGACAGTAAGAAGAGTAAGTCTTCTTGTACATAAGTCAGCATTGTGCCTTTTCTATTAATCTCCGATGCAATTTCTGTGTTTCATCGTCAATAAGAGGGTCAGAGGGTTACAGTAAACCTGAAGTGAGGCATCGGAATCTATAACTAGTGTCACAGGAATGGTTCAAAACATAGACAGTAAGAAGGGTCAGTCTACTTGTACTTAAGTCGGCATTGTGCGTTTTGTATTTAATTCCGAAGCAATTTTTTGTGTTTCATCGTCAATAAGAAGGTCCAAGGGATACAGCACACCTGAAGTGAAGAATCGGAATCTATAACTAGTGTCACAGCAATGGTTCAAATCATAGACAGTGAGAAGAGTCAGTCTTCTTGTACTTATGTCGGCATTGTGCCTTTTCTATTTAAATCCGATTCAATTTCTGTGTTTCATCGTCAATAAGAAGGTCAGAGGGATACAGAAAACAGGCCGTGAATCATCGGAATCTATAACTAGTGTCACATAATTGGTTCACAACATAGACAGTAGGAAGAGTCAGTCTTCTTGTACTTGAGTCGGCATTGTGATTTTTGTATTTAATTCCGATGCAATTTCTGTGTTTCATCGTCAATAAGAGGGTCAGAGGGATACAGTGAACCTGAAGTGAGGCATCAGATTCTATAACTAGTGTCACAGGAATGGTTCAAAACATAGACAGTAAGAAGAGTCAGTCTTCTTGTACTTAAGACCGCATTGTGCCTTTTCTATTTAATTCCGATGCAATTTCTGTGTTTCGTCGTCAATAAGAAGGTCAGAGGGATACAGTAAACCTGAAGTGAAGCATCGGAATCTATAACAAGTGTCACAGGAATGGTTCAAAAAATAGACAGTAGAAGGAGTCATTCTTCTTGTACTTAAGTCGGCATTGTGCCTGTTGTAATTAAGTCCGATGCAATTTCTGTGTTTCATCGTCAATAAGAAGGTCCAAAGGATACAGTAAACCTGAAGTGAGGCATCGGAATCTATAACTAGTGTCACAGGAATGGTTCAAAACATAGACAGTAAGAAGAGTCAGTCTTCTTGTACTTAAGTCGGCATTGTGCCTTTTCTATTTAATTCCGATGCAATTTCTGTGTTTCATCATCAATACGAAGGTCCATGGGGTACAGTAAACCTGAAGTGAGGCATCGGAATCTATAACTAGTGTCACAGGAATGGTTCAAAACATAGTCAGTAAGAAGAGTCAGTCTTCTTGTACTTAAGTCGGCATGGTGCCTTTTGTATTTAATTCCGATGCAATTTCTGTGTTTCATCGTCAATAAGAAGGTCCAAGATATACAGTAAACATATAGTGAAGCATCGGAATCTAAATCTGGTCTCACAGGAAATGTTCAAATCATAGTCAGTAAGAAGAGTGAGTCTTCTTGTACGTAAGTCGGCATTGTGCCTTTTCTATATAAGTCCGATGAAATTTCTGTGTTTCGTCGTCAATAAGAAGGTCCAAGGGATACAGTAAACCTGAAGTAAACCATCGGAATCTAATACCGGTCTCACAGGAAAGGTTCAAAGCATAGTGAGTAAGAAGAGCCAGTCATCTTGTATTTGAGTCGGCATTGTGCCTTTTGTATTTAATTCCGATGCAATTTCTAAGTTTCATCGCCAATAAGAAGGTCAGGGGGATACAGTAAACCTGAAGTGAAGCATCGGAATCTATAACTAGTGTCACAGGAATGGTTCAATACATAGACAGTAGGAAGAGACAATCTTCTAGTACTTAAGTCGGCAATGTGCCGTTTGTATTTAATTTCGATGCAATTTCTGTGTTTCATCGTCAATAAGAAGGTCCAAGGGATACAGTAAACATACAGTGAAGCATCGGAATCTAAAATTGGTCTCACGGGAAATGTTCAAAGCATAGTAAGGAAAAGAGTCAGTCTTCTTTTACTTAGGTCGGCAATGTGCCTTTACTATTTAATTCCGATGCAATTTCTGTGTTTCATCGTCAATAAGAAGGTTAGAGGGATACAGTAATCATGACGTGAATCATCAGAAACTATAATTAGTGTCACAGGAATGGTTCTAAACATAGACGGTAGGAAGAGTCAGTCTTCTCGTACTTAATTCGGCATTGTGCCTTTTCTAATAAATTCCGATGCAATTTCTATGTTTCATCGTCAATATGAAGGTCAGAGGGATACAGTAAACCTGATGTGAAGCATCGGAATGTATAACTAGTGTCACAGGAATGTTTCAAACATAGACAGTAGCAAGAGTCAGTCTTCTTGTACTTGTGTCGGCATTGTGCCATTTGTATTTAATTCCGATGCAATTTCTGTGTTTCATCGTCAATAAGAAGGTCAGATGGATACAGTAAACCTGAAGTGTAGCATCGGAATCAATAACTAGTGTCACAGGAATGGTTCAAACATAGACAGTAGGAAGAGTCAGTCTTCTTGTACTTGTGTCGGCATTGTGCCTTTTCTATTTAATTCCGATGCAATTTCTGTGTTTCATCGTCAATAAGAGGGTCAGAGGGATACAGTAAACCTGAAGTGAGGCATCGGAATCTATAACTAGTGTCACAGGAATGGTTCAAATCATAGACAGTAAGAAGAGTCAGTCTACTTGTACTTAAGTCGGCATTGTGCCTTTTGTATTTAATTCCGAAGCAATTTTTTGTGTTTCATCGTCAATAAGAAGGTCCAAGGGATACAGCACACCTGAAGTGAAGAATCGGAATCTATAACTAGTGTCACAGGAATGGTTCAAATCATAGACAGTGAGAAGAGTCAGTCTTCTTGTACTTATGTCGGCATTGTGCCTTTTGTATTTAAATCCGATCAATTTCTGTGTTTCATCGTCTATAAGAGGGTCAGAGGGATACAGTGAAGCTGAAGTGAGGCATCAGAATCTATAACTAGTGTCACAGGAATGGTTCAAGACATAGACAGTAAGAAGAGTCAGTGTTCTTGTACTTAAGACGGCATTGTGCTTTTTCTATTTAATTCCGATGCAATTTCTGTGTTTCATCGTCAATAAGAAGGTCAGAGGGATACAGTAAACCTGAAGTGAAGCATCGGAATCTATAACTAGTGTCACAGGGATGGTTCAAAACGTATACAGTAGGAAGAGTCAGACTTCTTGTACTGAAGTCGGCATTGTGCCTTTTCTATTTAATTCCGATGCAATTTCTGTCTTTCATCGTCAATAAGAAGGTCCAAGGGATACAGTAAACCTGAACTGAGGCATCGGAATCTATAACTAGTGTCACAGGAATGGTTCAAAACATAGACAGTAGGAAGAGACAGTCTTCTTGTACTTAAGTCGGCATTGAGCCTTTTGTATTTAATTCCGATGCAATTTCTGTGTTTCATCGTCAATAAAAAGGTCCAAGATATACAGTAAACATATCGTGAAGCATCGGAATCTAAATCTGGTCTCACAGGAAATGTTCAAATCATAGTCAGTAAAAAGAGTCAGACTTCTTTTACGTAAGTCGGCATTGTGCCTTTTCTATTTAATTCCGATGAAATTTCTGTGTTTCGTCGTCAATAAGAAGGTCCAAGGGAGACAGTAAACCTGAAGTGAAGCATCGCAATCTAATACCGGTCTCACAGGAAAGGTTCAAAGCATAGTGAGTAAGAAGAGCCAGTCATCTTGTATTTGAGTCGGCATTGTGCCTTTTGTATTTAATTCCGATGCAATTTCTAAGTTTCATCGCCAATAAGAAGGTCAGGGGGATACAGTAAACCTGAAGTGAAGCATCGGAATCTATAACTAGTGTCACAGGAATGGTTCAATACATAGACAGTAGGAGGAGACAATCTTCTTGTACTTAAGTCGGCAATGTGCCTTTTGTATTTAATTCCGATGCAATTTCTGTGTTTCATCGTCAATAAGAAGGTGCAAGGGATACAGTAAACATACAGTGAAGCATGGGAATCAAAAATTGGTCTCACGGGAAACGTTCAAAGCATAGTAAGTAAAAAGAGTCAGTCTTCTTGTACTTAAGTCGGCAATGTGCCTTTTCTATTTAATTCCGATGCAATTTCTGTCTTTCATCGTCAATAAGAAGGTCCAAGGGATACAGTAAACATACAGTGAAGCATCGGAATCTAAAACTGGTCTCACAGGAAATGTTCAAAGCATAGTAAGTAAGAAGAGTCAGTCTTCTTGTACTTAAGTCGGCATTGTGCCTTTTGTATTTAATTCCGATGCAACTTCTGTGTTTCATCGTCAATAGGAAGGTCCAGGGGATACAGTAAACCTGAAGTGAGGCATCGGAATCTGTTACTACTGTCACAGGAATGGTTCAAAACATAGACAGTAAGAAGAGTCAGTCTTCTTGTACATAAGTCAGCATTGTGCCTGTTCTATTAATTTCCGATGCAATTTCTGTGTCTCATCGTCAATAAGAGGATCAGAGGGATACTGTAAACCTGAAGTGAGGCATCGGAATCTATAACTAGTGTCACAGGAATGGTTCAAAACATAGACAGTAAGAAGAGTCAGTCTTCTTGTACTTAAGACAGCATTGTGCCTTTTCTATTTAATTCCGATGCAATTTCTGTGTTTCATCGTCAATACGAAGGTCAGAGGGATACAGTAAACCTGAAGTGAAGCAGCGGAATCTATAACTAGTGTCACAGGGATGGTTCAAAACGTATACAGTAGGAAGAGTCAGTCTTCTTGTACTGAAGTCGGCATTGTGCCTTTTCTATTTAATTCCGATGCAATTTCTGTCTTTCATCGTCAATAAGAAGGTCCAAAAGATACAGTAAACCTGAACTGAGGCATCGGAATCTATAACTAGTGTCACAGGAATGGTTCAAAACATAGACAGTAGGAAGAGTCAGTCTTCTTGTACTTAAGTCGGCATTGTGCCTTTTGTATTTTATTCCGATGCAATTTCTGTGTTTCATCGTCAATAAGAAGGTCAGAGGGATACAGTAAAACTGAAGTGAAGCATCAAAATCTATAACTAGTGTCACAGGAATGGTTCAAAACATAGACAGTAAGAAGAGTCAGTCTACTTGTACTTAAGTCGGCATTGTGCCTTTTGTATTTAAACCCTATGCAATTAATGTGTTTCATCGTCAATACGAAGGTCCAAGGGATACAGTACACCTGAAGTGAAGCATCGGAATCTATAACTAGTGTCACAGGAATGGTTCAAATCATAGACAGTAAGAAGAGTCAGTCTTCTTGTACTTAAGTCGGCATTGTGCCTTTTCTATTTAATTCCGATGCAATTTCTGGGTTTCATCATCAAGAAGAAGGTCAGCGGGATACAGTAAACCTGAAGAGAAGCATCGGAATGTATAACTAGTCTCATAGGAATGGTTCAAAACATAGACAGTAGGAAGAGTCAGTCTTCTTGTACTTTAGTCGGCATTGTGCCTTTTGTATTTAATTCCGATGCAATTTCTGTGTTTCATCGTCAATAAGAAGGTCCAAGGGATACAGTAAACCTGAACTGAGGCATCGGAAACTACAACTAGTGTCACAGGAATGGTTCAAAACATTGACAGTAGGAAGAGACAGTCTTCTTGTACTTATGTCGGCATTGTGCCTTTTGTATTTTATTCCGATGCAATTTCTGTGTTTCATCGTCAATAAGAAGGTCAGAGGGATACAGTAAAACTGAAGTGAAGCATCAGAATCTATAACTAGTGTCACAGGAATGGTTCAAAACATAGTCAGTAAGAAGAGTCAGTCTTCTTGTACCTAAGTCGGCATGGTGCCTTTTGTATTTAATTCCGAAGCAATTTTTTGTGTTTCATCGTCAATAAGAAGGTCCAAGGGATACAGCACACCTGAAGTAAAGAATCGGAATCTATAACTAGTGTCACAGGAATGGTTCAAATCATAGACAGTGAGAAGAGTCAGTCTTCTTGTACTTATGTCGGCATTGTGCCTTTTGTATTTTATTCCGATGCAATTTCTGTGTTTCATCGTCAATAAGAAGGTCAGAGGGATACAGTAAACCTGAAGTGAAGCATCGGAATCTATAACAAGTGTCACGGGAATGGTTCAAAAAATAGACAGTAGAAGGAGTCATTCTTCTTGTACTTAAGTCGAGATTGTGCCTTTTGTAATTAATTCCGATGCAATTTCTGTGTTACATCGTAAATAAGAAGGTACAAAGGATACAGTAAACCTGAAGTGAGGCATCGGAATCTATAACTAGTGTCACAGGAAAGGTTCAAAGGATAGACAGTAAGAAGAGGCAGTCTACTTGTACTTAAGTCGGCATTGTGCCTTTTGTATTTAATCCCTATGCAATTTCTGTGTTTCATCGTCAATACGAAGGTCCAAGGGATACAGTACACCTGAAGAGAAGCATCGGAATCTATAACTAGTGTCACAGGAATGGTTCAAATCATAGACAGTAAGAAGAGTCAGTCTTATTGTACTTAAGTCGGCATTGTGCCTTTTCTATTTAATTCCGATGCAATTTCTGGGTTTCATCATCAAGAAAAAGGTCAGAGGGATACAGTAAAGCTGAGGAGAAGCATCGGAATGTATAACTAGTCTCACAGGAATGGTTCAAAACATAGACAGTAGGAAGAGTCAGTCTTCTTGTACTTTAGTCGGCATTGTGCCTTTTGTATTTAATTCCGATGCAACTTCTGTGTATCATCGTCAATAAGAAGGACCAGGGGATACAGTGAACCTGAAGTGAGGCATCGGAATCTGTTACTACTGTCACAGGAATGGTTCAAAACATAGACAGTAAGAAGAGTCAGTCTTCTTGTACATAAGTCGGCATTGTGCCTTTTCTATTAATTTCCGATGCAATTTCTGTGTTTCATCGTCAATAAGAGGGTCAGAGGGATACAGTAAACCTGAAGTGAGGCATCGGAATCTATAACTAGTGTCACAGGAATGGTTCAAAACATAGACAGTAAGAAGAGTCAGTCTTCTTGTACTTAAGACAGCATTGTGCCCTTTCTATTTAATTCCGATGCAATTTCTGTGTTTCATCGTCAATAAGAAGGTCAGAGGGATACAGTATACGTGAAGTGAAGCATCGGAATCTATAACTAATGTCACAGGGATGGTTCAAAACATAGACAGTAGGAAGAGTCAGGATTCTCGTACTGAAGTCGGCATTGTGCCTTTTCTATTTAATTCCGATGCAATTTCTGTCTTTCATCGTCAATAAGAAGGTCCAAGGGATACAGTAAACCTGAACTGAGGCATCGGAATCTATAACCAGTGTCACAGGAATGGTTCAAAACATAGACAGTAGGAAGAGGCAGTCTTCTTGTACTTAAGTCGGCATTGTGAATTTTGTATTTTATTCGGATGCAATTTCTGTGTTTCATCGTCAATAAGAAGGTCAGAGGGATACAGTAAACCTGAAGTGAAGCATCAGAATCTATAACTAGTGTCACAGGAATGGTTCAAAGGATAGACAGTAAGAAGAGTCAGTCACTTGTACTTAAGTCGGCATTGTGCCATTTGTATTTAATCCCGATGCAATCTCTGTGTTTCATAGTCGATACGAAGGTCCTAGGGATACAGTACACCTGAAGTGAAGCATCGGATCTATAACTAGTGTCGCAGGAATGGTTCAAATCATACACAGTAAGAAGAGTGAGTCTTCTTGTACTTATGTCGGCATTGTGCCTTTTCTATTTAATTCCGATGCAATTTCTGTGTTTCATCATCAAGAAGAAGGTCAGAGGGATACAGTAAACCTGAAGTGAAGCATCGGAATGTATAACTAGTGACACAGGAATGGTTCAAAGCATAGACAGTAGGAAGTGTCAGTCTTCTTGTACTTGAGTCGGCATTGTGCCTTTTGTATTTAATTCCGATGCAATTTCTGTGTTTCATCGTCAATGAGAAGGTCAGAGGGATACACGAAACCTGAAGTGAAGCATCGGAATCTATTACAAGTGTCACAGGAATGGTTCAAAAAATAGACAGTAGGAGGGGTCATTCTTCTTGTACTTAAGTCGGCATTGTGCCTTTTGTATTTAATTCCGATGCAATTTCTGTGTTTCAACGTCAATAAGAAGGTCCAAATATACAGTAAACATGTAGTGAAGCATCGGAATCTAAATCTGGTCTCACAGGAAATGTTCAAAGCATAGTCAGTAAGAAGAGTCAGTCTTCTTGTACGTAAGTCGACATTGTGCCTTTTCTATTTAAGTCCGATGAAATTTCTGCGTTTCGTCGTCAAGAAGAAGGTCCAAGGGATACAGTAAACCTGAAGTCAAGCATCGGAATCTAATACCGGTCTCACAGGAAAGGTTCAAAGCATAGTGATTAAGAAGAGCCAGTCATCTTGTATTTGAGTCGGCATTGTGCCTTTTGTATTTAATTGCGATGCAATTTCTGTGTTTCATCGTCAATAAGAAGGTCAGAGGCATACAGTAAAACTGAAGTGAAGCATCAGAATCTATAACTAGTGTCACAGGAATGGTTCAAAACATAGACAGTAAGAAGAGTCATTCTACTTGTACTTAAGTCGGCATTGTGCCTTTTGTATTTAATTCCGATGCAATTTCTGTGTTTCATCGTCAATAAGAAGGTCCAAGATATACAGTAAACATATAGTGAAGCATCGGAATCTAAATCTGGTCTCACAGGAAATGTTCAAAGCATAGTCAGTAAGAAGAGTCAGTCTTCTTGTACGTAAGTCGGCATTGTGCCTTTTCTACTTAAGTCCGATGAAATTTCTGCGTTTCGTCGTCAATAAGAAGGTCCAAGGGATACAGTACAACTGAAGTGAAGCATCGGAATCTATAACTAGTGTCACAGGAATAGTTCAAATCACAGACAGTAAGAAGAGTCAGTCTTCTTGTACTTAAGTCGGCATTGTGCCTTTTCTATTTAATTCCGATGCAATTTCTGGGTTTCATCATCAAGAAGAGGGTCAGAGGGATACAGTAAACCTGAAGAGAAGCATCGGAATGTATAACTAGTCTCACAGGAATGGTTCAAAACATAGACAGTAGGAAGAGTCAGTCTTCTTGTACTTTAGTCGGCATTGTGCCTTTTGTATTTAATTCCGATGCAATTTCTGTGTTTCATCGTCAATAAGAAGGTCAGAGGGATACAGTAAACCTGAAGTGAACCATCGGAATGTATAACTAGTGTCACAGGTACGGTTCAAAACATTGACAGTAGTAAGAGTCAGTCTTCTTGTACTTAAGTCGGCATTGTGCCTTTTCCATTTAATTATAATGCAATATCTCTGTTTCATCGTCAATAAGAAAGTTAGAGGGATACAGTAAACCTTAAGTGAAGCATCGGAATCTATAACAAGTGTCACAGGAATGGTTCAAAACATAGTCAGTAGGAAGAGTCAGTCATCCTGTACCTAAGTCGGCATGGTGCCTTTTGTATTTAATTCCGATGCAACTTCTGTGTTTCATCGTCAATAGGAAGGTCCAGGGGATACAGTAAACCTGAAGTGAGGCATCGGAATCTGTTACTACTGTCACAGGAATGGTTCAAAACATAGACAGTAAGAAGAGTCAGTCTTCTTGTACATAAGTCAGCATTGTGCCTTTTCTATTAATTTCCGATGCAATTTCTATGTTTCATCGTCAATAAGAGGGTCAGAGGGATACAGTAAACCTGAAGTGAGGCATCGGAATCTATAACTAGTGTCACAGGAGTGGCTCAAAATATAGACAGTAAGAAGAGTCAGTCTACTTGTACTTCAGTCGGCATTGTGCCTTTTGTATTTAATTCCGATGCAATTTCTGTGGTTCATCGTCAATAAGAAGGTCCAAGGGATACAGCACACCTGAAGTGAAGAATCGGAATCTATAACTACTTTCACAGGAATGGTTCAATTCATAGACAGTGAGAAGAGTCAGTGTTAATGTACTTATGTCGGCATTGTGCATTTTCTATTAAAATCTGATGCAATTTCTGTGTTTCATCGTCAATAAAAAGGTCAGAGGGATACAGTAAAACTGAAGACTACTTTCACAGGAATGGTTCAAATCATAGACAGTGAGAAGAGTCAGTGTTGTTGTACTTATGTCGGCATTGTGCCTTTTCTATTTAAATCCGATGCAATTTCTGTGTTTCATCGTCAATAAAAAGGTCAGAGGGATACAGTAAAACTGAAGTCAAGCATCAGAATCTATAACTAGTGTCACAGGAATGGTTCAAAACATAGACAGTAAGAAGAGTCAGTCTACTTGTACTTAAGTCGGCATTGTGCCTTTTGTATTTAATCCCGATGCAATTTCTGTATTTCATAGTCAATACGAAGGTCCAAGGGATACAGTACACCTGAAGTGAAGCATCGGAATCTCTAACTAGTGTCACAGGAATGGTTCAAATCATAGACAGTAGGAAGAGTCAGTCTTCTTGTACTTGAGTCGCCATTGTGCATTTTGTATTTAATTCCGATGCAATTTCTGTGTTTCATCGTCAATAAGAAGGTCGGAGGTATACAGTAAACCTGAAGTGAAGCATCGGAATCTATAACAAGTGTCAGAGGAATGGTTCAAAAAATAGACAGTAGGAGGAGTCATTCTTCTTGTACTTAAGTCGGCATTGTGCCTTTTGTATTTAATTCCGATGCAATTTCTGTGTTTCATCATCTATACGAAGGTCCATGGGATACAGTAAACCTGAAGTGAGGCATCCGAATCTATAACTAGTGTCACAGGAATGGTTCAAAACATAGTCAGTAAGAAGAGTCAGTCTTCTTGTACTTAAGTCGGCATGGTGTCTTTTGTATTTAATTCCGATGCAATTTCTGTGTTTCATCGTCAATAAGAAGGTCCAAGATATACAGTAAACATATAGTGAAGCATCGGAATCTAAATCTGGTCTCTCAGGAAATGTTCAAAGCATAGTCAGTACGAAGAGTCAGTCTTCTTGTACGTAAGTCGGCATTGTGCCTTTTCTATTTAATTCCGATGAAATTTCTGTGTTTCATCGTCAATAAGAAGGTCCAAGGGATACAGTAAACCAGAAGTGAAGCATCGGAATCTAATACCGGTCTCACAGGAAAGGTTCAAAGCATAGTGAGTAAGAAGAGCCAGTCATCTTGATTTTGAGTCGGCATTGTGCCTTTTGTATTTAATTCCGATGCAATTTCTAAGTTTCATCGTCAATAATAAGGTCAGGGGGATACAGTAAACCTGAAGTGAAGCATCGGAATCTATATCTAGTGTCACAGGATTGGTTCAATACATAGACAGTAGGAAGAGACAGTCGTCTTGTACTTAAGTCGGCATTGTGCCTTTTGTCTTTAATTCCGATGCAATTTCTGTGTTTCATCGTCAATAAGAAGGTCAGAGGCATACAGTAAAACTGAAGTGAAGCATCAGAATCTATAACGAGTGTCACAGGAATGGTTCAAAACATGGACAGTAAGAAGAGTCAGTCTACTTGTACTTAAGTCGGGATTGTGCCTTTTGTATTTAATCCCTATGCAATTTCTGTGTTTCATCGTCAATAAGAAGGTCCAAGGGATACAGTACACCTGAAGTGAAGCATCGGAATCTGAAACTAGTGTCACAGGAATGGTTCAAATCATAGACAGTAAGAAGAGTCAGTCTTCTTGTACTTAAGTCGGCATTGTGCCCTTTCTATTTAATTCCGATGCAATTTCTGGGTTTCATCATCAAGAAGAAGGTCAGAGGGATACAGTAAACCTGAAGTGAAGCATCGGAATGTATAACTAGTCTCACAGGAATTGTTCAAAACATACACAGTAGGAAGAGTCAGTCTTCATGTACTTTAGTCGGCATTGTGCCTTTTGTATTTAATTCCGATGCATTTTCTGTGTTTCATCGTCAGTAAGAAGGTCAGATCGATACAGTAAACCTGAAGTGAACCATCGGAATCTATAACTAGTGTCACAGGTATGGTTCAAAACATTGACAGTAGGAAGAGTCAGTCTTCTTGCACTTAAGTCGGCATTGTGCCTTTTGTATTTAATTCCGATGTAATTTCTAAGTTTCATCGTTAATAAGAAGGTCAGTGGGATACAGTAAACCTGAAGTCAAGCATCGGAATCTATAACTAGTGTCACAGGATTGGTTAAAAGCATTGACAGTAAGAAGAGTGTGTCTCCTTGTACTTAAGTCGGCATTGTGCCTTTTCTATTTAATTCCGATGAAATTTCTGTGTTTCATCGTCAATAAGAAGGTCCAAGTGATACAGTAAACCAAAAGTGAAGCATCGGAATCAGTAACTAGTGTCGCAGGATTGGTTCAAAACATAGTCAGTAGGAACAGTCAGTCTTCCTGTACCTAAGTCAGCATTGTGCCTTTTCTATTTAATTCCGATGCAATTTCTGTGTTTCATCGTCAATAAGAAGGTCCAAGTGATACAGTAAACCAAAAGTGAAGCATCGGAATCAATAACTAGTGTCACAGGATTGGTTCAAAACATAGTCAGTAGGAACAGTCAGTCTTCCTGTACCTAAGTCAGCATTGTGCCTTTTCTATTTAATTCCGATGCAATTTCTGTGTTTTATCGTCAGTAAGAAGTTCGGAGGGATACAGTAAACTTGAAGTGAAGCATCAGAATCTATAACTAGTGTCACAGGGATGGTTCAAAACGAAGACAGTAGGAAGAGTCAGTCTCCTTGTACTTAAGTCAGCATTGTGCCTTTTCTATTTAATTCCGATGCAATTTCTGTGTTTTATCGTCAATAAGAAGGTCAGAGGGATACAGTAATTGTGAAGTGAAGAATCGGAATCTATAACTAGTGTCACAGGAATGGTTCAAATCATAGACAGTAAGAAGAGTCAGTCTTCTTGTACTTATGTCTGCATTGTGCCTTTTCTATCTAATTCCGATGCAATTTCTGTGTTTCATCGTCAATAAGAAGGTTAGAGGGATACAGTAATCATGAAGTGAATCATCGGAATCTATAATTAATTTCACAGGAATGGTTCTAAACATAGACAGTAGGAAGAGTCAGTCTTCTTGTACTTGAGTCAGCATTGTGCCTTTTGTATTTACTTCCGATGCAATTTCTGTTTTTCATCGTCAATAAGAAGGTCAGAGGGATACAGTAAACCTGAAGAGAATCATCGGAATCTATAACTAGTGTCACAGGAATGGTTCAACACATAGACAGTAAGAAGAGTCAGTATACTTGTACTTAAGTCGGCATTGTGCCTTTTGTATTTAATTCCGATGCAATTTCTGTGTTTCATCGTCAATAAGAAGGTCCTAGAGATACAGCACACCTGAAGTGAAGAATCGGAATCTATAACTAGTGTCACAGGAGTGGTTCAAATCATAGACAGCGAGAAGAGTCAGTCTTCTTGTACTTATATCGGCATTGTGAGTTTTCTATTTAAATTCGATGCAATTTCTGTGTTTCATCGTCAATAAGAAGGTCCAAGAGATACAGTACACCTGAAGTGAAGCATCGGAATCTATAACTAGTGTCACAGGAATGGTTCAAATCATAGTCAGTAAGAAGAGTCAGTCTTCTTGTACTTAAGTCGGCATTGTGCCTTTTGTATTTAATCCTGACGCAATTTCTGTGTTTCATCGTCAATATGAAGGTCCAAGGGATACAGTACACCTGAAGTGAAGCATCGGAATCTATAACTAGTGTCACAGGAATGGTTCAAATCATAGTCAGTAAGAAGAAGCAGTCTTCTTGTACTTAAGTCGGCATTGTGCCTTTTGTATTTAATTCCGATGCAATTTCTGTGCTTCATCGTCAATAAGAAGGTCAGAGGGATGCAGTACACCTGAAGTGAAGAATCATAATCGATAACTAGTGACACGGGAATGGTTCAAATCATAGACAGTAAGATGAGTCAGTCTTCTTGTACTTAAGTCGGCATAGTGCCGTTTATATTTAATTCCGATGCAATTTCTATGTTTCATCATCAAGAAGTAGGTCAGAGGGATAAAGTAAACCTGAAGTGAAGCATCAGAATGCATAACTAGTGTAACAGGAATGGTTCAAAACATTGACAGTAGTAAGAGTCAGTCTTCACGTACTTGAGTCGGCATTGAGCCTTTTGTATTTAAATCCGAAGCAATTTCTGTGTTTCATCGTCAATAAGGAGGTCAGAGGGATACAGTAAACCTGAAGTGAAGCATCGGAAACTATAACTAGTGTCACAGGAATGGTTCAAAACATAGACAGTAGGAAGAGTCAGTCTTCTTGTACTAAGTCGGCATTGTGCCTTTTCTATTTAATTCCGACGCAATTTCTCTGTATTATCGTCAATAAGAAAGTCAGAAGGATACAGTAAACCTGAAGTGAAGCATCGGAATCTATAACAAGTGTCACAGCAATGGTTCAAAAAATAGACAGTAGGAAGAGTCAGTCTTCTTGTACATAAGTCGTCATTCTGCCTTTCCTATTTAATTCCGATGCAATTTCTCTGTTTCATCGTCAATAGTAAAGTCAGAGGGATACAGTAAACCTGAGGTGAAGCATCGGAATCTATAACAAGTGTCACAGGAATGGTTCCAAAAATAGGCAGTAGGAGGACTCAGTCTTCTTGTACTTAAGTCGGCATTGTGCCTTTTGTATTTAATTCCGATGCAATTTCTGTGTTTCATCGTCTATAAGAAGGTCCAAGGGATACAGTAAACCTGAACTGAGGCATCGGAATCTATAATTAGTGTCACAGGAATGGTTCAAAACATAGACAGTAGGTAGAGTCAGTCTTCTTGTACTTAAGTCGGCATTGTGCCTTTTGTATTTAATTCTGATGCAATTTCTGTGTTTCATCGTCAATAAGAAGGTCCAAGGGATACAGTAAACCTGAAGTGAAGCATCGGAATCTAAAACCGGTCTCACAGGAAGGGTTCAAAACATACAGAGTAAGAAGAGCCGTTCATCTTGTATTTGAGTCGGCATTGTGCCTTTTGTATTTAATTCCGATGCAATTTCTAGGTTTCATCGTCAAAAAGAAGGTCAGAGGGATACAGAAAACCTGAAACGGAGCATCGGAATCTATAACTAGTGTCACAGGAATGGTTAAAAGCATAGACAGTAAGAAGAGTCAGTCTTCTTGTTCTTAAGTCGGCATTGTGCCATTTGTATTTAATTCCCATGCATTTTCTGTGTTTCATCGTCAATATGAAGGTCCAAGGGATACAGCAAACCTAAAGTAAAGCATCGGAACCTAAAACTAGTGTCACAGGAATGGTTCAAAACATAGTCAGTAAGAAGAGTCCGTCTTCTTGTACTGAAGTCGGCATTGTGCCCTTTCTATTTAATTCCGATGCAATTTCTGTGTTTTATCGTCAATAAGGAGGTCAGAGGGATACAGTAAACCTGAAGTGACGCATCGGAATCTATATCTAGTGTCACAGGGATGGTTCAGACCGTAGACAGTAGGAAGAGTCAGTCTACTTGTACTTAAGTCGGCAATGTGAAATTTGTATTTAATTCCGATGCAATTTCTGTGGTTCATCGTCAATAAGAAGGTCCAAGGGATACAGTACGCCTGAAGTGATGCATCGAAATTTATAACTATTGTCACAGGAATGGTTTAAAGCATAGACAGTAAGAGGAGTCAGTCTTCTTGTACTTACGTCGGCATTGTGCCTTTTCTATTTAATTCCGATAAAATTTGTATGTTTCATCGTCAATAAGAAGGTCAGAGGGATACAGTAAACCTGATGTGAGGCATCGGAATCTATAACCAGTGTCACAGGAATGGTTCAAAGCATAGTCAGTAAGAAGAGTCAGTCTTCTTATACTTAAGTCGGCATGATGTCTTTTGTATTTAATTCCGATGCAATATCTGTGTTTCATCTTCAATAAGAAGGTCCAAGGGATACAGTAAACAAATAGTGAAGCATCGGAATCTGAAACTGGTCTCACAGGAAATGTTCAAAACATAGACAGTAGGTAGAGTCAGTCTTCTTGTACTTAAGTCGGCATTGTGCCTTTTCTATTAAATTCCGATGCAATATCTGTGTTTCGTCGTCAATAAGAAGGTCCAAGGAATCCAGTAAACCTGAAGTGAAGCATCGGAATCTAAAACCCGTCTCACAGGAAAGGTTCAAATCATAGAGAGTAAGAAGAGCCAGTCATCTTGTATTTGAGTCAGCATTGTGCCTTTTGTATTTAATTCCGATTCAATTTCTGTGTTTCATCGTCAATAAGGAGTTCCAAGAGATACAGTAAACCTAAAGTTAAGCATCGGAATCTATAACTAGTGTCACAGGAATGGTTCAAAACATAGTCAGTAAGAAGAGTGAACCTTCTTGTACTTAAGACGGCATTGTGCCTTTTCTATTTAATTCCGATGCAATTTCTGTGTTTTATCGTCAATAAGAATCTCAGAGGGATACAGTAAACCTGAAGTGAAGCATCGTAATCTATAACTAGTGTCACACGGATGTTTCAAAACGTATACAGTAGGAAGAGTCAATCTTCTTGTACTTAAGTCGGCATTGTGCCTTTTGTATTTCATTTGGATGCAATTTCTGTGTTTCATCGTCTATAAGAGGGTCAGAGGAATGCAGTAAACCTGAAGTGAAGCATCAGAATTCATAACTAGTGTCACAGGAATGGTTCAAATCATAGACCGTAACAAGAGTCAGTCTACTTGTACTAAAGTCGGAATTGTGCCTTTTGTATTTAATTCCGATGCAATTTCTGTGTTTCATCGTCAATAAGAAGGTCCAAGGGAAACAGTACACATGAAGTGAAGCATCGGAATCTATCACTAGTGTCTCAGGAATGGTTCAAATCATAGACTGTAAGAAGAGTCAGTCTTCTTGTACTTAAGTCGGCATTGTGCCTTTTGTATTTAATTCCGATGCAATTTCTGTGTTTCATCGTCAATATGAAGGTCCAAGGGATACAGTAAACCTGAAGTGAGGCATCGGAATCTATAACTAGTGTCACAAGAATGGTTCATAATATAGACCGAAAGAAGAGTCAGTCTTCTTGTACTTAAGTCGGCATTGTGCCTTTTCTGTTTAATTCCGATGCAATTTCTGTGTTTCATCGTCAATAAGAAGGGCAGAGGGATACAGTAAACCTGAAGTGAGGCATCGAAATCTATAAGTAGTGTCGCAGGAATGGTTCAAAACATAGTCAGTAAGAAGAGTCAGTCTTCTTGTACTTAAGTCGGCATTGTGCCTTTTCTATTTAATTCCGATGCTATTTCTGTGTTTCATCGTCAATAAGAAGGTCAGAGGGATACAGTAAACCTGAAGTGAAGCATCGGAATCTATAAGTTGTGTCACAGGAATGGTTCCAAACATAGTCAGTAAGAAGAGTCAGTCTTCTTGTACATAAGGTGGCATTGTGCCTTTCGTATTTAATTCCGATGCAATTTCGGTGTTTAATCGTCAATAAGAAGGTTCAAGGGATACAGTAAACCTGAAGTGAAGCATCGGAATCTATAACTAGTGTCACAGGTTCGGTTCAAAACATAGACAGTAAGAAGAGTCTGTCTTCTTGTACTTAAGTCGGCATTGTGCCTTTTCTATTTAATTCCGAAGCAATTTCTGTGTTTCATAACCAAAAAGAAGGTAAGTGTGATGCAGTAAACCTGAAGTGAAGCATCATAATCTATAACTAGAGTCACAGGAATGGTTCAAAACATAGACAGTAAGAAGAGTCAGTCTACTTGTACGTAAGTCGGCACTGTGCCTTTTGTATTTAATTCCGATGCAATTTCTGTGTTTCATCGTCAATAAGAAGGTCAGAGGCATACGGTACACCTGAAGTGAAGCATCGGAATCTATAACTAGTGTCACAGGAATGGTTCAAATCATAGACAGTATAAAGAGTCAGTCTTCTTGTACTTGTGCCGGCATTATGCGTTTTGTATTTAATTCCGATGCAATTTCTGATTTTCATCGTCAATATGAAGGTCAGAGGGATACAGTAAACCTGAAGTAAAGCATCGGAATCTATATCTAATGTCACAGGAATGGTTCATAACATAGACAGTAGGAAGAGTCAGTCTTCTTGTACTTACGTCGGCATTGTGCCTTTTCTATTTAATTCCGATGCAATTTCCATGTTTCATCGTCCATAAGAAGGTCAGAGGGATACAGTAAACCTGAAGTAAAGCATTGGAATCTATCAGTGGTGTCACAGGAATGGTTCAAAGCATAGTCAGTATGAAGAGACAGTCTTCTTGTACTTAAGTCGGCATTGTGCCTTTTCTATTTAATTCCGATGCAATTTCTGTGTTTCATCGGCAATAACAAGGTCCAAGTGATACAGTAAACCAAAAGTGAAGCACGGAATCAATAACTAGTGTCACAGGAATGGTTCAAAGCATAGTCAGTAAGAACAGTCAGTCTTCCTGTACTTAAGTCAGCATTGTGCCTTTTCTATTTAATTCCGATGCAATTTCAGTGTTTTATCGTCAGTAAGAAGTTCGGAGGGATACAGTAAACTTGAAGTGAAGCATCAGAATCTATAACTAGTGTCACAGGGATGGTTCAAAACGAAGACAGTAGGAAGAGTCAGTCTTCTTGTACTTATGTCTGCATTGTGCCTATTCTATTTCATTCCGATGCAATTTCTGTGTTTCATCGTCAATAAGAAGGTTAGAGGGATACAGTAATCATGAAGTGAATCATCGGAATCTATAATTAATTTCACAGGAATGGTTCTAAACATAGACAGTAGGAAGAGTCAGTCTTCTTGTACTTGAGTCGGCATTGTGCCTTTTGTATTTACTTCCGATGCAATTTCTGTTTTTCATCGTCAATAAGAAGGTCAGAGGGATACAGTAAACCTGAAGTGAAGCATCGGAATCTATAACTAGTGTCACAGGAATTGTTCAAAACATAGACACTAGGAAGAATCAGTCTTCTTGTACTTAATTCGGCATTGTGCCTTTTGTATTTAATTCCGATGCAATTTCTATGTTTCATCGTCAATAAGAAGGTCCAAGGGATACACTACACCTGAAGTGAAGCATCGGAATCTATAACTAGTGTCACAGGAATGGTTCAAATCATAGTCAGTAAGAAGAGTCACTCTTCTTGTACTTAAGTCGGCATTGTGCCTTTTGTATTTAATTCCGATGCAATTTCTGTGTTTCATCGTCAATAAGAGGGCCAG
This sequence comes from Schistocerca americana, assembly GCF_021461395.2. Classification (NCBI taxonomy): domain Eukaryota; kingdom Metazoa; phylum Arthropoda; class Insecta; order Orthoptera; family Acrididae; genus Schistocerca; species Schistocerca americana. The sequence continues at coordinate 9,909,900 of NC_060121.1, read as the reverse complement.
AGGGATACAGTAAACCTGACGTGAGGCATCGGAATCTATAACTAGTGTCACAGGAATGGTTCAACACATAGACAGTAAGAAGAGTCAGTCTACTTGTACTTAAGTCGGCATTGTGCCTTTTGTATTTAATTCCGATGCAATTTCTTCGTTTCATCGTCAATAAGAAGGTCCAAGAGATACAGCACACCTAAAGTGAAGAATCGGAATCTATAACTAGTGTCACAGGAGTGGTTCAAATCATAGACAGCGAGAAGAGTCAGTCTTCTTGTACTTATATCGGCATTGTGCTTTTTCTATTTAAATCCGATGCAATTTCTGTGTTTCATCGTCAATAAGATGGTCAGAGGGATACAGTAAACCTGAATTGAATCGTCGGAATTTATAACTAGTGTCACAGGATTGGTTCAAAACATAGACAGTAGGAAGAGTCAGTCTTCTTGTACTTGAGTCGGCATTGTGCCTTTTATATTTAATTCCGATGCAATTGCTGTTTTTCATCGTCAATAAGAAGGTCAGAGGGATACAGTAAACCTGAAGTGAAGCATCGGAATCTATAACTAGTGTCACAGGAATTGTTCAAATCATAGACAGTAGGAGGAGTCAGTCTTCTTGTACTTACTTCGGCATTGTGCCTTTTCTATTTTATTTCGATGCAATTTCTATGTTTCATCGTCAATACGAAGGTCAGAGGGATACAGTAAACCTGAAGTGAAGCATCGGAATCTATAACTAGTGTCACAGGAATGGTTCAAATCATAGACAGTAGGAAGGTTCAGTCTTCTTGTACTTACGACGGCATTGTGCCTTTTGCATTTAATTCCGATGCAGCTTCTGTGCTTCATCGTCAATAAGACGGTCCAAGGGATATAGTAAACCTGAAGTGAGGCATCGGAATCTATAACTAGTGTGACAGGAATGGTTCAAAACATTGACAGTAGGAAGAGTCAGTCTTCATGTACTTGAGTCGGCATTGTACCTTTTGTATTTAAGTCCGAAGCAATTTCTGTGTTTCATCGTCAATAAGAAGGTCAGAGGGATACAGTAAACCTGGAGTGAAGCATCGGAAACTATAACTAGTGTCACAGGAATGGTTCAAAACATAGAAAGTAGGAAGAGTCAGTCTTCTTGTACTTAAGTCGGCATTGTGCCTTTTCTATTTAATTCCGATGCAATTTCTCTGTATCATCGACAATAAGAAAGTCAGAGGAAACAGTAAACCTGAAGTGAAGCATCGGTATCTATAACAAGTGTCACAGCAGTGGTTCAAAAAATAGACAGTAGGAAGAGTCAGTCTTCTTGTACTTAAGTCGGCATTGTGCCTTTTGTATTTAATTCCGATGCAATTTCTGTGTTTCATCGTCTATAAGAAGGTCCAAGGGATGCAGTAAACCTGAAGTGAGGCATCGGAATCAGTAACTAGTGTCAAAGGAATGGTTCAAAACATAGACACAGTAGGAAGAGTCAGTCTTCTTGTACATAAGTCGTCATTGTGCCTTTCCTATTTAATTCCGATGCAATTTCTATGTTTCATCGTCAATAATAAAGTCAGAGGGCTACAGTAAACCTGAGGTGAAGCATCGGAATCTATAACAAGTGTCACAGGAATGGTCCAAAAATAGGCAGTAGGAGGACTCAGTCTTCTTGTACTTAAGTCGGCATTGTGCCTTTTGTATTTAATTCCGATGCAATTTCTGTGTTTCATCGTCTATAAGAAGGTCCAAGGGATACAGTAAACCTGAACTGAGGCATCGGAATCTATAATTAGTGTCACAGGAATGGTTCAAAACATAGACAGTAGGTGGAGTCAGTCTTCTTGTACTTAAGTCGGCACTGTGCCTTTTGTATTTAATTCCGATGCAATTTCTGTGTTTCATCGTCAATAAGAAGGTCCAAGCGATACAGTAAACCTGAAGTGAAGCATCGGAATCTAAAACCGGTCTCACAGGAAAGGTTCAAAACATAGAGTGTAAGAAGAGCCATTCATCTTCTATTTGAGTCGGCATTTTGCCTTTTGTATTTAATTCCGATTCAATTTCTAGGTTTCATCGTCAAAAAGAAGGTCAGAGGGATACAGAAAACCTGAAACGGAGCATCGGAATCTATAACTAGTGTCACAGGAATGGTTTAAAGCATAGACAGTAAGAAGAGTCAGTCTTCTTGTCCTTAAGTCGGCATTGTGCCCTTCCTATTTAATTCCGATGCAATTTCTGTGTTTTATCGTCAATAAGAAGGTCAGAGTAATAGAGTAAACCTGAAGTGAAGCATCGGAATCTATAACTAGTGTCACAGGAGTTGTTCAAAACATAGACAGTAGGAGGAGTCAGTCTTCTTGTACTTAAGTCGGCATTGTGCCTTTTCTATTTAATTCCGATGCAATTTCTATGTTTCATCGTCAATAAGGAGGTCAGAGGTATACAGTAAACCTGATGTGAAGCATCGGAATCTATAATTAGTGTCACAGGAATGGTTCAAAACATAGACAGTAATAAGAGTCAGTCTTCTTGTACTTAAGTCGGCATTGTGCCTTTTGTATTTAATTCCGATGCAATTTCTGTGTTTCATCGTCAATAAGAAGGTCCAAGGGATACAGTAAACCTGAAGTGAGGCATCGGAATCTAAAACTAGTGTCACAGGAATGGTTCAAAACACAGACAGAAAGAAGAGTCAGTTTTCTGGTACTTAGGTCGGCATTGTTACTTTTCCATTTTTTTCCGATGCAATTGCTGTGTTTCATTGTCCATAAGAAGGTCTGAGGGATACAGTAAACCTGAAGTGAAGCATCGGAATCTATAAGTGGTCTCACAGGAATGGTTCAAAACATACTCAGTAAGAAGAGTCAGTCTTCTTGTACTTAAGTCGCCATTGTGCCTTTCGTATTTAATTCCGATGCAATTTCTGTGTTTCATCGTCAATATGAAGGTCCAAGTGATACAGTACACCTGATGTGAAGCATCGGAATCTACAACTAGTGTCACAGGAATGGTTCAAAACATACACAGTAAGAAGAGTAAGTCTTCTTGTACTTAAGTCGGCATTGTGCCTTTAGTATTTATTTCCGATGCAATTTCTGTGTTTCATTGTCAATAAGAAGGTCCAAGAGATACTGTAATCATATAGTGAAGCAACGGATTCTAAATCTAGTATCACAGAAATGTTCAAAAGGTAGTCAGTAAGAAGAGTCAGCCTCCTTGTTCTTAAGTCGGCATTGTGCCTTTTGTATTTAATGCCGATGCAATTTATGTGTTTCATCGTCAATAAGAAGGTCAGAGGGATACAGTAAACCTGAAGTGAAGCATCGGAAACTATAACTAGTGTCACAGGAATGGTTCAAAACATAGAAAGTAGGAAGAGTCAGTCTTCTTGTACTTAAGTCGGCATTGTGCCTTTTCTATTTAATTCCGATGCAATTTCTCTGTATCATCGACAATAAGAAAGTCAGACGAAACAGTAAACCTGAAGTGAAGCATCGGTATCTATAACAAGTGTCACAGCAGTGGTTCAAAAAATAGACAGTAGGAAGAGTCAGTCTTCTTGTACTTAAGTCGGCATTGTGCCTTTTGTATTTAATTCCGATGCAATTTCTGTGTTTCATCGTCTATAAGAAGGTCCAAGGGATGCAGTAAACCTGAAGTGAGGCATCGGAATCAGTAACTAGTGTCAAAGGAATGGTTCAAAACATAGACACAGTAGGAAGAGTCAGTCTTCTTGTACATAAGTCGTCATTGTGCCTTTCCTATTTAATTCCGATGCAATTTCTATGTTTCATCGTCAATAATAAAGTCAGAGGGCTACAGTAAACCTGAGGTGAAGCATCGGAATCTATAACAAGTGTCACAGGAATGGTCCAAAAATAGGCAGTAGGAGGACTCAGTCTTCTTGTACTTAAGTCGGCATTGTGCCTTTTGTATTTAATTCCGATTCAATTTCTAGGTTTCATCGTCAAAAAGAAGGTCAGAGGGATACAGAAAACCTGAAACGGAGCATCGGAATCTATAACTAGTGTCACAGGAATGGTTTAAAGCATAGACAGTAAGAAGAGTCAGTCTTCTTGTCCTTAAGTCGGCATTGTGCCCTTCCTATTTAATTCCGATGCAATTTCTGTGTTTTATCGTCAATAAGAAGGTCAGAGTAATAGAGTAAACCTGAAGTGAAGCATCGGAATCTATAACTAGTGTCACAGGAGTTGTTCAAAACATAGACAGTAGGAGGAGTCAGTCTTCTTGTACTTAAGTCGGCATTGTGCCTTTTCTATTTAATTCCGATGCAATTTCTATGTTTCATCGTCAATAAGGAGGTTAGAGGTATACAGTAAACCTGATGTGAAGCATCGGAATCTATAATTAGTGTCACAGGAATGGTTCAAAACATAGACAGTAATAAGAGTCAGTCTTCTTGTACTTAAGTCGGCATTGTGCCTTTTGTATTTAATTCCGATGCAATTTCTGTGTTTCATCGTCAATAAGAAGGTCCAAGGGATACAGTAAACCTGAAGTGAGGCATCGGAATCTAAAACTAGTGTCACAGGAATGGTTCAAAACACAGACAGTAAGAAGAGTCAGTTTTCTTGTACTTAGGTCGGCATTGTTACTTTTCCATTTTTTTCCGATGCAATTGCTGTGTTTCATTGTCCATAAGAAGGTCTGAGGGATACAGTAAACCTGAAGTGAAGCATCGGAATCTATAAGTGGTCTCACAGGAATGGTTCAAAACATACTCAGTAAGAAGAGTCAGTCTTCTTGTACTTAAGTCGCCATTGTGCCTTTCGTATTTAATTCCGATGCAATTTCTGTGTTTCATCGTCAATATGAAGGTCCAAGTGATACAGTACACCTGATGTGAAGCATCGGAATCTACAACTAGTGTCACAGGAATGGTTCAAAACATACACAGTAAGAAGAGTAAGTCTTCTTGTACTTAAGTCGGCATTGTGCCTTTAGTATTTATTTCCGATGCAATTTCTGTGTTTCATTGTCAATAAGAAGGTCCAAGAGATACTGTAATCATATAGTGAAGCAACGGATTCTAAATCTAGTATCACAGAAATGTTCAAAAGGTAGTCAGTAAGAAGAGTCAGCCTCCTTGTTCTTAAGTCGGCATTGTGCCTTTTGTATTTAATGCCGATGCAATTTATGTGTTTCATCGTCAATAAGAAGGTCAGAAAGATACAGTAAGCCTGAAGTGAAGCATCGGAATCTATATCTAGTGTCACAGGGATGGTTCAAAACGTAGACAGTAGGAAGAGTCAGTCTACTTGCACTTAAGTCGGCAATGTGAAATTTGTATTTAATTCCGATGCAATTTCTGTGGTTCATCGTCAATAAGAAGGTCCAAGGGATACAGTACACCTGAAGTGCAGCATCGAAATTTATAACTAGTGTCACAGGAATGGTTTAAATCATAGACAGTAAGAAGAGTCAGTCTTCCTGTACCTAAGTCAGCATTGTGCCTTTTCTATTTAATTCCGATGCAATTTCTGTGTTTCATCGTCAATAAGAAGGTCCAAGTGATACAGTAAACCAAAAGTGAAGCATCGGAATCAATAACTAGTGTCACAGGATTGGTTCAAAACATAGTCAGTAGGAACAGTCAGTCTTCCTGTACCTAAGTCAGCATTGTGCCTTTTCTATTTAATTCCGATGCAATTTCTGTGTTTTATCGTCAGTAAGAAGTTCGGAGGGATACAGTAAACTTGAAGTGAAGCATCAGAATCTATAACTAGTGTCACAGGGATGGTTCAAAACGAAGACAGTAGGAAGAGTCAGTCTCCTTGTACTTAAGTCAGCATTGTGCCTTTTCTATTTAATTCCGATGCAATTTCTGTGTTTTATCGTCAATAAGAAGGTCAGAGGGATACAGTAATTTTGAAGTGAAGAATCGGAATCTATAACTAGTGTCACAGGAATGGTTCAAATCATAGACAGTAAGAAGAGTCAGTCTTCTTGTACTTATGTCTGCATTGTGCCTTTTCTATTTAATTCCGATGCAATTTCTGTGTTTCATCGTCAATAAGAAGGTTAGAGGGATACAGTAATCATGAAGTGAATCATCGGAATCTATAATTAATTTCACAGGAATGGTTCTAAACATAGACAGTAGGAAGAGTCAGTCTTCTTGTACTTGAGTCGGCATTGTGCCTTTTGTATTTACTTCCGATGCAATTTCTGTTTTTCATCGTCAATAAGAAGGTCAGAGGGATACAGTAAACCTGAAGAGAATCATCGGAATCTATAACTAGTGTCACAGGAATGGTTCAACACATAGACAGTAAGAAGAGTCAGTATACTTGTACTTAAGTCGGCATTGTGCCTTTTGTATTTAATTCCGATGCAATTTCTGTGTTTCATCGTCAATAAGAAGGTCCAAGAGATACAGCACACCTGAAGTGAAGAATCGGAATCTATAACTAGTGTCACAGGAGTGGTTCAAATCATAGACAGCGAGAAGAGTCAGTCTTCTTGTACTTATATCGGCATTGTGAGTTTTCTATTTAAATTCGATGCAATTTCTGTGTTTCATCGTCAATAAGAAGGTCCAAGAGATACAGTACACCTGAAGTGAAGCATCGGAATCTATAACTAGTGTCACAGGAATGGTTCAAATCATAGTCAGTAAGAAGAAGCAGTCTTCTTGTACTTAAGTCGGCATTGTGCCTTTTGTATTTAATTCCGATGCAATTTCTGTGCTTCATCGTCAATAAGAAGGTCAGAGGGATGCAGTACACCTGAAGTGAAGCATCATAATCGATAACTAGTGACACGGGAATGGTTCAAATCATAGACAGTAAGATGAGTCAGTCTTCTTGTACTTAAGTCGGCATAGTGTCGTTTATATTTAATTCCGATGCAATTTCTATGTTTCATCATCAAGAAGTAGGTCAGAGGGATAAAGTAAACCTGAAGTGAAGCATCAGAATGCATAACTAGTGTAACAGGAATGGTTCAAAACATTGACAGTAGTAAGAGTCAGTCTTCATGTACTTGAGTCGGCATTGTGCCTTTTGTATTTAAATCCGAAGCAATTTCTGTGTTTCATCGTCAATAAGGAGGTCAGAGGGATACAGTAAACCTGAAGTGAAGCATCGGAAACTATAACTAGTGTCACAGGAATGGTTCAAAACATAGACAGTAGGAAGAGTCAGTCTTCTTGTACTAAGTCGGCATTGTGCCTTTTCTATTTAATTCCGACGCAATTTCTCTGTATTATCGTCAATAAGAATGTCAGAGGGATACAGTAAACCTGAAGTGAAGCATCGGAATCTATAACAAGTGTCACAGCAATGGTTCAAAAAATAGACAGTAGGAAGAGTCAGTCTTCTTGTACATAAGTCGTCATTCTGCCTTTCCTATTTAATTCCGATGCAATTTCTCTGTTTCATCGTCAATAATAAAGTCAGAGGGATACAGTAAACCTGAGGTGAAGCATCGGAATCTATAACAAGTGTCACAGGAATGGTTCCAAAAATAGGCAGTAGGAGGACTCAGTCTTCTTGTACTTAAGTCGGCATTGTGCCTTTTGTATTTAATTCCGATGCAATTTCTGTGTTTCATCGTCTATAAGAAGGTCCAAGGGATACAGTAAACCTGAACTGAGGCGTCGGAATCTATAATTAGTGTCACAGGAATGGTTCAAAACATAGACAGTAGGTAGAGTCAGTCTTCTTGTACTTAAGTCGGCATTGTGCCTTTTGTATTTAATTCCGATGCAATTTCTGTGTTACATCGTCAATAAGAAGGTCCAAGGGATACAGTAAACCTGAAGTGAAGCATCGGAATCTAAAACCGGTCTCACAGGAAGGGTTCAAAACATACAGAGTAAGAAGAGCCGTTCATCTTGTATTTGAGTCGGCATTGTGCCTTTTGTATTTAATTCCGATGCAATTTCTAGGTTTCATCGTCAAAAAGAAGGTCAGAGGGATACAGAAAACCTGAAACGGAGCATCGGAATCTATAACTAGTGTCACAGGAATGGTTAAAAGCATAGACAGTAAGAAGAGTCAGTCTTCTTGTTCTTAAGTCGGCATTGTGCCATTTGTATTTAATTCCCATGCATTTTCTGTGTTTCATCGTCAATATGAAGGTCCAAGGGATACAGTAAACAAATAGTGAAGCATCGGAATCTGAAACTGGTCTCACAGGAAATGTTCAAAACATAGACAGTAGGTAGAGTCAGTCTTCTTGTACTTAAGTCGGCATTGTGCCTTTTCTATTAAATTCCGATGCAATATCTGTGTTTCGTCGTCAATAAGAAGGTCCAAGGAATCCAGTAAACCTGAAGTGAAGCATCGGAATCTATAAGTAGTGTCGCAGGAATGGTTCAAAACATAGTCAGTAAGAAGAGTCAGTCTTCTTGTACTTAACTCGGCATTGGGCCTTTTCTATTTAATTCCGATGCTATTTCTGTGTTTCATCGTCAATAAGAAGGTCAGAGGGATACAGTAAACCTGAAGTGAAGCATCGGAATCTATAAGTTGTGTCACAGGAATGGTTCCAAACATAGTCAGTAAGAAGAGTCAGTCTTCTTGTACATAAGGTGGCATTGTGCCTTTCGTATTTAATTCCGATGCAATTTCGGTGTTTAATCGTCAATAAGAAGGTTCAAGGGATACAGTAAACCTGAAGTGAAGCATCGGAATCTATAACTAGTGTCACAGGTTCGGTTCAAAACATAGACAGTAAGAAGAGTCTGTCTTCTTGTACTTAAGTCGGCATTGTGCCTTTTCTATTTAATTCCGAAGCAATTTCTGTGTTTCATAACCAAAAAGAAGGTAAGTGTGATGCAGTAAACCTGAAGTGAAGCATCATAATCTATAACTAGAGTCACAGGAATGGTTCAAAACATAGACAGTAAGAAGAGTCAGTCTACTTGTACGTAAGTCGGCACTGTGCCTTTTGTATTTAATTCCGATGCAATTTCTGTGTTTCATCGTCAATAAGAAGGTCAGAGGCATACGGTACACCTGAAGTGAAGCATCGGAATCTATAACTAGTGTCACAGGAATGGTTCAAATCATAGACAGTATAAAGAGTCAGTCTTCTTGTACTTGTGCCGGCATTATGCGTTTTGTATTTAATTCCGATGCAATTTCTGATTTTCATCGTCAATATGAAGGTCAGAGGGATACAGTAAACCTGAAGTAAAGCATCGGAATCTATATCTAATGTCACAGGAATGGTTCACAACATAGACAGTAGGAAGAGTCAGTCTTCTTGTACTTACGTCGGCATTGTGCCTTTTCTATTTAATTCCGATGCAATTTCCATGTTTCATCGTCCATAAGAAGGTCAGAGGGATACAGTAAACCTGAAGTAAAGCATTGGAATCTATCAGTGGTGTCACAGGAATGGTTCAAAGCATAGTCAGTATGAAGAGACAGTCTTCTTGTACTTAAGTCGGCATTGTGCCTTTTCTATTTAATTCCGATGCAATTTCTGTGTTTCATCGGCAATAACAAGGTCCAAGTGATACAGTAAACCAAAAGTGAAGCATCGGAATCAATAACTAGTGTCACAGGAATGGTTCAAAGCATAGTCAGTAAGAACAGTCAGTCTTCCTGTACTTAAGTCAGCATTGTGCCTTTTCTATTTAATTCCGATGCAATTTCAGTGTTTTATCGTCAGCAAGAAGTTCGGAGGGATACAGTAAACTTGAAGTGAAGCATCAGAATCTATAACTAGTGTCACAGGGATGGTTCAAAACGAAGACAGTAGGAAGAGTCAGTCTCCTTGTACTTAAGTCAGCATTGTGCCTTTTCTATTTAATTCCGATGCAATTTCTGTGTTTTATCGTCAATAAGAAGGTCAGAGGGATACAGTAATTTTGAAGTGAAGAATCGGAATCTATAACTAGTGTCACAGGAATGGTTCAAATCATAGACAGTAAGAAGAGTCAGTCTTCTTGTACTTATGTCTGCATTGTGCCTATTCTATTTCATTCCGATGCAATTTCTGTGTTTCATCGTCAATAAGAAGGTTAGAGGGATTTAGTAATCATGAAGTGAATCATCGGAATCTATAATTAATTTCACAGGAATGGTTCTAAACATAGACAGTAGGAAGAGTCAGTCTTCTTGTACTTGAGTCGGCATTGTGCCTTTTGTATTTACTTCCGATGCAATTTCTGTTTTTCATCGTCAATAAGAAGGTCAGAGGGATACAGTAAACCTGAAGTGAAGCATCGGAATCTATAACTAGTGTCACAGGAATTGTTCAAAACATAGACACTAGGAAGAATCAGTCTTCTTCTACTTAATTCGGCATTGTGCCTTTTGTATTTAATTCCGATGCAATTTCTATGTTTCATCGTCAATAAGAAGGTTCAAGGGATACACTACACCTGAAGTGAAGCATCGGAATCTATAACTAGTGTCACAGGAATGGTTCAAATCATAGTCAGTAAGAAGAGTCACTCTTCTTGTACTTAAGTCGGCATTGTGCCTTTTGTATTTAATTCCGATGCAATTTCTGTGTTTCATCGTCAATAAGAGGGCCAGAGGGATACAGTAAACCTGACGTGAGGCATCGGAATCTATAACTAGTGTCACAGGAGTGGTTCAACACATAGACAGTAAGAAGAGTCAGTCTACTTGTACTTAAGTCGGCATTGTGCCTTTTGTATTTAATTCCGATGCAATTTCTTCGTTTCATCGTCAATAAGAAGGTCCAAGAGATACAGCACACCTAAAGTGAAGAATCGGAATCTATAACTAGGGTCACAGGAGTGGTTCAAATCATAGACAGCGAGAAGAGCCAGTCTTCTTGTACTTATATCGGCATTGTGCTTTTTCTATTTAAATCCGATGCAATTTCTGTGTTTCATCGTCAATAAGATGGTCAGAGGGATACAGTAAACCTGAATTGAATCATCGGAATTTATAACTAGTGTCACAGGATTGGTTCAAAACATAGGCAGTAGGAAGAGTCAGTCTTCTTGTACTTGAGTCGGCATTGTGCCTTTTATATTTAATTCCGATGCAATTGCTGTTTTTCATCGTCAATAAGAAGGTCAGAGGGATACAGTAAACCTGAAGTGAAGCATCGGAATCTATAACTAGTGTCACAGGAATTGTTCAAATCATAGACAGTAGGAGGAGTCAGTCTTCTTGTACTTACTTCGGCATTGTGCCTTTTCTATTTTATTTCGATGCAATTTCTATGTTTCATCGTCAATACGAAGGTCAGAGGGATACAGTAAACCTGAAGTGAAGCATCGGAATCTATAACTAGTGTCACAGGAATGGTTCAAATCATAGACAGTAGGAAGGTTCAGTCTTCTTGTACTTACGTCGGCATTGTGCCTTTTGCATTTAATTCCGATGCAGCTTCTGTGCTTCATCGTCAATAAGACGGTCCAAGGGATATAGTAAACCTGAAGTGAGGCATCGGAATCTATAACTAGTGTGACAGGAATGGTTCAAAACATTGACAGTAGGAAGAGTCAGTCTTCATGTACTTGAGTCGGCATTGTACCTTTTGTATTTAAGTCCGAAGCAATTTCTGTGTTTCATCGTCAATAAGAAGGTCAGAGGGATACAGTAAACCTGAAGTGAAGCATCGGAAACTATAACTAGTGTCACAGGAATGGTTCAAAACATAGACAGTAGGAAGAGTCAGTCTTCTTGTACTTAAGTCGGCATTGTGCCTTTTCTATTTAATTCCGATGCCATTTCTCTGTGTCATCGTCAATAAGAAAGTCAGAGGAAACAGTAAACCTGAAGTGAAGCATCGGTATCTATAACAAGAGTCACAGCAGTGGTTCAAAAAATAGACAGTAGGAAGAGTCAGTCTTCTTGTACTTAAGTCGGCATTGTGCCTTTTGTATTTAATTCCGATGCAATTTCTGTGTTTCATCGTCTATAAGAAGGTCCAAGGGATGCAGTAAACCTGAAGTGAGGCATCGGAATCAATAACTAGTGTCACAGGAATGGTTCAAAACATAGACACAGTAGGAAGAGTCAGTCTTCTTGTACCTAAGTCGTCATTGTGCCTTTCCTATTTACTTCCGATGCAATTTCTATGTTTCATCGTCAATAATAAAGTCAGAGGGATACAGTAAACCTGAGGTGAAGCATCGGAATCTATAACAAGTGTCACAGGAATGGTCCAAAAATAGGCAGTAGGAGGACTCAGTCTTCTTGTACTTAAGTCGGCATTGTGCCTTTTGTATTTAATTCCGATGCAATTTCTGTGTTTCATCGTCTATAAGAAGGTCCAAGGGATACAGTAAACCTGAACTGAGGCATCGGAATCTATAATTAGTGTCACAGGAATGGTTCAAAACATAGACAGTAGGTAGAGTCAGTCTTCTTGTACTTAAGTCGGCATTGTGCCTTTTGTATTTAATTCCGATGCAATTTCTGTGTTTCATCGTCAATAAGAAGGTCCAAGGGATACAGTAAACCTGAAGTGAAGCATCGGAATCTAAAACCGGTCTCACAGGGAAGGTTCAAAACATAGAGAGTAAGAAGAGCCATTCATCTTCTATTTGAGTCGGCATTTTGCCTTTTGTATTTAATTCCGATTCAATTTCTAGGTTTCATCGTCAAAAAGAAGGTCAGAGGCATACAGAAAACCTGAAACGGAGCATCGGAATCTATAACTAGTGTCACAGGAATGGTTTAAAGCATAGACAGTAAGAAGAGTCAGTCTTCTTGTCCTTAAGTCGGCATTGTCCTTTTCCTATTTAATTCCGATGCAATTTCTGTGTTTTATCGTCAATAAGAAGGTCAGAGTAATAGAGTAAACCTGAAGTGAAGCATCGGAATCTATAACTAGTGTCACAGGAGTTGTTCAAAACATAGACAGTAGGAGGAGTCAGTCTTCTTGTACTTAAGTCGGCATTGTGAATTTTCTATTTAATTCCGATGCAATTTCTATGTTTCATCGTCAATAAGGAGGTAAGAGGGATACAGTAAACCTGATGTGAAGCATCGGAATCTATAATTAGTGTCACAGGAATGGTTCAAAACATAGACAGTAATAAGAGTCAGTCTTCTTGTACTTAAGTCGGCATTGTGCCTTTTGTATTTAATTCCGATGCAATTTCTGTGTTTCATCGTCAATAAGAAGGTCCAAGGGATACAGTAAACCTGAAGTGAGGCATCGGAATCTAAAACTAGTGTCACAGGAATGGTTCAAAACACAGACAGTAAGAAGAGTCAGTTTTCTTGTACTTAGGTCGGCATTGTTACTTTTCCATTTTTTTCCGATGCAATTGCTGTGTTTCATTGTCCATAAGAAGGTCTGAGGGATACAGTAAACCTGAAGTGAAGCATCGGAATCTATAAGTGGTCTCACAGGAATGGTTCAAAACATACTCAGTAAGAAGAGTCAGTCTTCTTGTACTTAAGTCGCCATTGTGCCTTTCGTATTTAATTCCGATGCAATTTCTGTGTTTCATCGTCAATAAGAAGGTCCAAGTGATACAGTACACCTGATGTGAAGCATCGGAATCTACAACTAGTGTCACAGGAATGGTTCAAAACATACACAGTAAGAAGAGTAAGTCTTCTTGTACTTAAGTCGGCATTGTGCCTTTAGTATTTATTTCCGATGCAATTTCTGTGTTTCATTGTCAATAAGAAGGTCCAAGAGATACTGTAATCATATAGTGAAGCACGGATTCTAAATCTAGTATCACAGAAATGTTCAAAAGATAGTCAGTAAGAAGAGTCAGCCTCCTTGTTCTTAAGTCGGCATTGTGCCTTTTGTATTTAATGCCGATGCAATTTATGTGTTTCATCGTCAATAAGAAGGTCAGAAAGATACAGTAAGCCTGAAGTGAAGCATCGGAATCTATATCTAGTGTCACAGGGATGGTTCAAAACGTAGACAGTAGGAAGAGTCAGTCTACTTGCACTTAAGTCGGCATTGTGAAATTTGTATTTAATTCCGATGCAATTTCTGTGGTTCATCGTCAATAAGAAGGTCCAAGGGATACAGTACACCTGAAGTGAAGCATCGAAATTTATAACTAGTGTCACAGGAATGGTTTAAATCATAGACAGTAAGAAGAGTCAGTCTTCTTGTACTTAAGTTGGCATTGTGCCTTTTCTATTTAATTACGATAAAATTTGTATGTTTCATCGTCAATAAGAAGGTCAGAGGGATACATTAAACCTGATGTGAGGCATCGGAATCTATAACCAGTGTCACAGGAATGGTTCACACCATAGTCAGTAAGAAGAGTCAGTCTTCTTGTACTTAAGTCGGCATGGTGCCTTTTGTATTAAATTCCGATGCAATTTCTGTGTTTCTTCGTCAATAAGAAGGTCCAAGGAATACAGTAAACCTGAAGTGAAGCGTCGGAATCTAAAACCCGTCTCACAGGAAAGGTTCAAATCATAGAGAGTAAGAAGAGCCAGTCATCTTGTATTTGAGTCGGCATTGTGCCTTTTGTATTTAATTCCGATTCAATTTCTGTGTTTCATCGTCAATAAGGAGTTCCAAGAGATACAGTAAACCTAAAGTTAAGCATCGGAATCTATAACTAGTGTCACAGGAATGGTTCAAAACATAGTCAGTAAGAAGAGTCAGTCTTCTTGTACTTAAGTCGGCATTGTGCCTTTTCTATTTAATTCCGATGCAATTTCTGTGTTTTATCGTCAATAAGAATCTCAGAGGGATACAGTAAACCTGAAGTGAAGCATCGTAATCTATAACTAGTGTCACAGGGATGTTTCAAAACGTATACAGTAGGAAGAGTCAATCTTCTTGTACTTAAGTCGGCATTGTGCCTTTTGTATTTCATTTGGATGCAATTTCTGTGTTTCATCGTCTATAAGAGGGTCAGAGGAATGCAGTAAACCTGAAGTGAAGCATCAGAATCTATAACTAGTGTCACAGGAATGGTTCAAAACATAGACCGTAAGAAGAGTCAGTCTACTTGTACTAAAGTCGGAATTGTGCTTTTGTATTTAATTCCGATGCAATTTCTGTATTTCATCGTCAATAAGAAGGTCCAAGGGAAACAGTACACATGAAGTGAAGCATCGGAATCTATAACTAGTGTCTCAGGAATGGTTCAAATCATAGACTGTAAGAAGAGTCAGTCTTCTTGTACTTAAGTCGGCATTGTGCCTTTCGTATTTAATTCCGATGCAATTTAGGTCTTTCATCGTCAATAAGAAGGTCCAAGGGATACAGTAAACCAGAAGTGAAGCATCGGAATATATAACTAGTGTCACAGGTTCGGTTCAATACATAGACAGTAAGAAGAGTCTGTCTTCTTCTACTTAAGTCGGCATTGTGCCTTTTCTATTTAATTCCAAAGCAATTTCTGTGTTTCATCATCAATAAGAAGATCAGAGTGATACAGTAAACCTGAAGTGAAGCGTCGGAGTCAATTACTAGTGTCACAGTAATGGTTCAAAACATTGTCAGTAAGATGAGTCAGTCTTCTTGTACTTAAGTCGGCATTGTGCCTTTTGTATTTAATTCCGATGCAATTTCTGTGTTTCATCGTCAATAAGAGGGTCAGAGGCATACAGCAAACCTGAAGTTTATCATCATAATCTATAACTAGAGTCACAGGAATGGTTCAAATCATAGACAGTAAGAAGAGTCAGTCTACTTGTACTTAAGTCGGCATTGTGCCTTTTCTATATTATTCCGATGCAATTTCTGTGTTTCATCGTCAATAAGAAGGTCGGAGGTATACAGTGCACCTGAAGTGAAGCATCGGAATCTATAACTAGTGTCGCAGGAGTGGTTCAAACCATAGACAGTAAGAAGAGTCAGTCTTCTTGTAGTTAAGTCGGCATTGTGCCTTTTCTATTTAATTCCGAAGCAATTTCTGTGTTTCATAACCAAAAAGAAGGTCAGAGTGATACAGTAAACCTGAAGTGAAGCATCGGACTCTATAACTAGTGTCACAGGAATGGTTCAAAACATAGTCAGTAAGAAGAGCCAGTCTTCTTGTACTTAAGTCAGCATTGTGCCTTTTCTATTTAATTCCGATGCAATATCTGTGTTTCATTGTCAATAAGAAGGGCAGAGGGATACAGTAAACCTGAAGTGAGGCATCGGAATCTATAACTAGTGTCACAGGAATGGTTCAAACATAGTCAGTAAGAAGAGTCAGTCTTCTTGTACTTAAGTCGGCATTGTGCCTTTTGTATTTAATTCCAATGCATTTTCTGTGTTTCATCGTCAATAACAGGGTCAGAGGGATACAGTAAACCTGAAGTGAAGCATCATAATCTATAACTAGTGTCACAGGAATGGTTCAAAACATAGACAGTAAGAAGAGTCAGTCTACTTGTACGTAAGACGGCACTGTGCCTTTTGTATTTAATTCCGATGCAATTTCCGTGTTTCATCGTCAATAAGAAGGTCAGAGGCATACAGTACACCTGAGGTGAAGCATCGGAATCGATAACTAGTGTCACAGGAATGGTTCAAATCATAGACAGTAAGAAGAGTCAGTGTTCTTGTACTTATGTCGGCATTGTGCCTTTTCTATTTAATTCCGATGCAATTTCTGTGTTTCATCGTCAATATGAAGGTCAGAGGGATACAGTAAACCTGAAGTGAAGCATCGGAATCTATAACTAGTGTCACAGGAATGGTTCAAATCATAGACAGTATAAAGAGTCAGTCTTCTTGTACTTGTGCCGGCATTGTGCGTTTTGTATTTAATTCTGATGCAATTTCTGATTTTCATCGTCAATATGAAGGTCAGAGGGATACAGTAAACCTGAAGTAAAGCATCGGAATCTATATCTAATGTCACAGGAATGGTTCAAAACATAGACAGTAGGAAGAGTCAGTCTTCTTGTACTTAAGTCGCCATTGTGCCTTTTCTATTAATTTCCGATGCAATTTCTATGTTTCATCGTCCATAAGAAGGTCAGAGGGATACACTAAACCTGAAGTAAAGCATTGGAATCTATAAGTGGTGTCACAGGAATGGTTCAAAATATAGTCAGTAAGAAGAGACAGTCTTCTTGTACTTAAGTCGGCATTGTGCCTTTCGTATTTAATTCCGATGCAATTTCGGTGTTTCATCGTCAATAAGAAGGTCCAAGTGATACAGTAAACCTGAAGTGAAGCATCGGAGTCTATAACTAGTGTCACAGGAATGCTTCAAAACATAGTCAGTAAGAAGAGTCAGTCTTCTTGTACTTAAATCGGCATTGTGCCTTTTCTATTTAATTCCGATGCAATTTCTGTGTTTCATCATCAATAAGAATGTCAGAGGGATACAGTAAACCTGAAGTGAATCATCGGAGTCTATAACTAGTGTCAAAGGAATGGTTCAAAACGTAGTCAGTAAGAAGAGTCAGTCTTCTTGTACTTAAGTCGGCATTGTGCCTTTTCTATTTAATTCCGATGCAATATCTGTGTTTCATCGTCAATACGAAGGTCAGAGGGATACAGTAAACCTGAAGTGAAGCATCGGAATCTATATCTAGTGTCACAGGAATGGTTCAAAACATAGACAGTAGGAAGAGTCAGTCTTCATGTACTTAAGTCGGCATTGTGCCTCGTCTATATAATTAAGATGCAATTTCTGTGTTTCATTATCAATAAGAAGGTCCAAGGTGTAATATTAGTAATTTTCGCCTCACAAACATTGATATACGCTCAATAGTAAACGCCTGATGGCCTAAAGTTATCGAAAAATTGTAAAGTAAAAGAAATGAATCATCGCATAGCATCGACAGAAACTATTATTCTTTATCTTTACCGTTCTTGCGCGGTGCCAGTAAATCTCTATGTACATATATCGATTAATGGTATAAAAAAGAATTCTGTTGTTTCAAGACAAATGAGGCTTTTGGTGCCTCACCTTTTACTGATTGTATTCCATGAGAGGCGGACGCGGACTTGCTGCGTTCCGCAACTGTATTTTATATTTTATGTGAAAATATTTAGTGAATATGCTAATTGTTATTTTTTCCAATCAGAAAACATGTAGTTTCTTGTAACTGATATCGAACAGACAGCGTCAAGAGGACATTTTGACTGATATGTATAAAGTATTTAACCACAATGGTCATCTATTGTAATTTAATATGAAAAGGTACGTAGCATTAAAAAAACGTGTGTTAAAGATAAGTGTGCTTATTTTCGTAAATTAACCTTGATGATTCCATCTCCTTATTTAACTGAATGATAATTATTTTTGTGTTACTTCATCAGAAATTACGATCACGCTGATGGGCCGAACGCAGCATGAGGCAGAAGGAACATTATCGTTTTCCTATTATTTCTGAACCAACTTTTTCGTGTAGTGTTGCATTTCTTTTAAAGTCTATAAATCTTCTGGTCCCTTAGTGTTGATCCGGGTATGACGTACATCGCGACTATAAAAATGCACAGAAATGATAATGTTTCTTCCGAGCGATCTCAAATATATATATATATATCAATATGCTGCTCTTATTCAGGTATTTAATGGTCAACGTATGTTATTATAATAGCGTATTAAATCCCTGATTCTGTTGCCAAGTGGCCCACCAAAATATTCACTTTTTCGACATTAAAAAAAAAAGTAACAATTCTTTTTATTTTTGTCCCCCAAGAGCAACGCTACACTTGGCGCCCGAACAGGGACTTGATCAAAAAAATCATTTCATGTATGTGTTTAAAAAATTTTCTTTGCTTGTTCTAATAACTGTTTCATTTTTTTCATGTGGATGCAATTCAACCGAGAAAGAGAAGTGGGAAAACCTTTTAATTAATTCAGAAGAACGATTGATGAAATTACCAAAAAACGCGAGTATCCAGCTGTATCATTATCAAGACAGCCATAGTAAGTCAAATTTTTATACGCAGTAGCCAAGCTTTCGTAGTGACGTAGCATCTTTCGAGTTGATCAGAACGTAAACCTGTCTTTCCTTGCCTTGAAACAGCTTTATTTCAATTTGTCTATAGTCCATTCTTACGTAGTTAAATTCAGTGAAAGTGTAACATTGTTGTCAGTGCATAAAAAAATTACGATATGGCGGATAACTACGCTCAAAACCGGTAAAACGTGTGATATTTCATTTGTTTGTAATTAGTAGGAACCATCTTGTCTTCTTGGCGTAAATGAACGTCAGTTGTTACACAGAGATAAAATTTTATCTTAGGTCCCAGTAAGCCATAGCACTACGTCACAGACAAACGACTGACGGCAGTGACAAACAATATCTGTAGCATTTTGACGTTTGACAAATAATTCATGAACATGGCTGACGGTAAACAGCGGACACAAACAAAACCAGACGACAGCGGTGATGCGAATGGACCTCACTATCCATTACGATCACGCGCGATAGGTACACGAGCGGAGGCAGAAGCAGCCTCGACCGAAGTTTTAGAAGCTGGTCCTAGTGTGCAAACTATTCCCGCTTTTGAAAAAAATGACTTGGCTACAATGATCGAAGCAATAATGGAACGCAAGTTCGAAAGTCAAAGACAGAGAGAGGCGCAAAGACAGGAACGTGAAAAGCAGGAAAAATTAGATGAAAAGGCCCGCGAAGAAAAAGAGAAGGCCGAAAGACGGCATAATAAAAATCAGGTCCTTACAAATCTGTGCAACTCAGTAAAAGAAGACATAAATTCAGTAAAAACAGAAATAAATTCGGTAAAAACAGACATAAATTCAGTAAAAACAGATCTGCAAACGGAGATAAATGACCTAAATACACGGTTAAATTCGGTAAAGGTCGAACTAAAGGCAGACATAACAGCTGATTTAAATACCCTGTTGGGTAATGTCCAAAGCCAAATCAGCAGTCAGATCACGATCATGAGGCTAGAAATTGACACACAAGTAGAGTCAAAAATAGAGGATATTTCAAAACGGTTAGATAAAAAAATCGAAGCAGCCAAGGGGGAGATAAATTCAAAAGTGATAGAATATCAAAAACAAGCTGCGACCTTAAAAGAAGATTATACTGCAATCTCTGATGAGGTCAAAGGAGTTAAAACCGCGGTAGACACGATCGAGAATGTTGTTGATGATCTTTCGAAACAGATTGAGACTCTTAATGTAGAGGACCAAATAAAGAATACTGTTAAGGCACATGCTGAAGCATTGTCTGATCACTACCAAGAGTGGATTAAAAACAAAGACGGATTCATAGAAAACAAGGTCAAGAACGAACTCAGGGAAACTGTCAAAAACATGACCTTTGAAATATTGGCAGCCCCTGGAAAAACAGGAGACACGGTGATGTCAGAATTAGGCCAGATAAGACGAGCGTTAGCTCAAGATTTACCTGAATGGCGTCAACAGATAGTTGATGAAGTTCGTACACTAAAATGTCAAGTTGAAAATTCCCCACCTCCCGTGTCAGGAAACTGGAATAATTCACCACGAAGTAATGAACAACAGCAGGTACATTACCGTTCACCATTTGTTAACGCTCAAACTCATAGTTCTATAGAATCACAAGTTAACCAGACTACCAGCCCATCCACTTTTGTCAGTTTGATGCAGGAGGAAAGCGTGATCAAACATCGTATTTTTCCGACCTTTCACCCACAGAAAAGAGAAATTCATCCTATAGTGTTCCTCCGAAATTTTTCAGGAATTTTCCCGAGTAGCTGGAGTGACCGCCAGCGAATTCAATTTGTTAGTGGATTTATCGTAGGCGATGCTGCCTTATGGGGAACCGAAATGGTCGACTCTTGTAAAAGTTACAAAGAGTTTGAACAGATGTTTTTAGCTAAATTCTGGAGTTCTGGTGTGCAGCAGCGCCTGAGAAAAGAGGTTTACAACGCCGAAGTGTTTAACAGTAAGCGCGGTAGTTTGAGAAGATATTTTGAAAAGTATTTAGCGAAAATCAAGTTCTGGGATTCGCCGATCACCGCCAAAGACGTTATTATGATTCTAAAAACTAAGCTACCGATTGCGATCAGAGAAAAGTTAGTAAACGTGTCTGAGGACGATACGGACACTTTCCTATCTGTGTTAGACTCGTTAGATCTGATTTACGAGGACGCTAGAGTTGATGTTGGCAACGCCCACTTCAGTGCAGGCGGCCAGCACAATACAGAATACGCAGGCAACAATGGTGGCCGAGCGAAAGCGCGTCACAGCGACAGCCAGTACCAACCCCACAACGGTTTCAAAAATAAACACACTACGTACTCCAACAGCAAATACAAAAATAAGTACAATAACGGCCAGAGATACAATCCAATATATAATTCGTCACCACCTCAGTACGAAAATACACATTATAGCACACAGCCCCATCAATACGGAAACACGCAACCGATCAACGGTAATTATCAAAACGATCAGTCTTACGATTCAAATCGTCAGTGGAAAAGAAATAAATGGCATAATCAAGGTGGAGACCAATGTACACCTTTCAGTAACGGTTACAATCAACACAAGCCACAGCAAAATACCTTTCAGCCACAAAATATACACTTCACGCAACAAGCGAACGGACCTTCGGGAACTCTGAAGCCTAAACGCCCGCATAATACGCAAATTTATTATGCGCAAGCGAATACGCCAGGACAACAAGATCCGTTTCCAACAGAGTTCGTACCACAAAACCAACACCAGTTCCAGACGGAAGAAACATTAAAAAATATAAATCAGCAGGAAAGTAAGCGTCGAGCGGAAAATTAAAAGCAGCACCTTTGAGCCTCCTAGAGGATGCTGCAAGTTTGAATGGGGGCACCCTGTCCCTTAGTCCACACGAAATTAAAGCAATTAGGTATGACAAAGAGACAAACTTGCGGGATGATCTAGTAGCAGACACTGAGACGAAAGACAATGATGACGTATGGGACGAACAAGTTCAAGCTTCCATAAGGGTATCAATTGCCAACATACCAGTAACAGCTATTGTAGATACAGGAGCTAATATAAATGTCTTATCTTTATGTTTATTTAAGCAAATATCCTCTGTATGCAAAGTTTTATCACTTCCAATTCAAGGTTGCACCATATCGGGAGCAATTGGTCCACTAACACAACGTGTAAATCTTCAGACTCAGCTTCAAATCCAGATAGAGTCTATTTCAGTAACGTGCATTTTTCTTATTGTTAAAAACCTATCAGTGCCATGTATCCTGAGTATGGAATTCTTGAGGCAGACGAAAGCTAAAATTGACATCGAGTGTGGAATCTGTACTCTAGTAGCGAGCCAGCAACAAGTAACTGTAAATTTGTTAAGAAGTAAGGTGAAGACAAACTTTGGGGTGCTTCAAACAGCAGTACGGCCATGGACTAAAAGACAACAGTACAGTCAGACAGAAGACATGACAGATCTTGAAAGTGTTAATGACGATGAGTATAAAGACCTAATTCCCGGTCAGAATGAATTATACGGTAAAGCTAGTGAGTCCATTGAATTATCCAAACAACAGAAGAATGAGCTTTACAATTTGTTAACAGATTACGTTCAAGTATTTTCTAAGAAACCTGGACTAATAAAAGGCTTTGAATATCGAATGGATGTCCTGCCCCATTCAACCTACTGTAGAACAAGCTATTCCATTCCATATGCGAGACGCGAAGCTGTCAAGTGCGAGATCAAGAAAATGTTACGCTGGAATGTGATAGAAGTATCTCATTCACCTTATTCGAGTCCTTTATTGTCTGTGCTAAAATCAGATGGTAGCGTAAGGCTAGTCCTAGATGCAAGATTAATCAATAAAATTATAGTACCCATAAGAACGAGACCAGAGGCTCTTGAAGAGCATCTGCAGAAGTTTCTTGGAGTTAGTTATTAGTCAGGACTCACTTTAAACCATCCCTGTTGTTAAAGAAGAATCGTAAGTGGCAACACATTTATGAAGGTCCCTTTGTGATAATGAGGAAACCACACATTGGTAGCTATTTGTTATCTGACCCTGCCACGAATAAAATCAAAGGATTGTTCCACCATCAGGATTTAAGAAAATTTTATAACGCCAGGAATTAAGTTAATTTAAGCTGTAAGAAAATTCTAAGGTATTGGAGATCAGGATTAACCAATGAGTAACAAGAACGGAACTGAACTGACTACGGACGTTAGCCGGTGCTAAAAGGAAACCTTATGTATCAAAACAACGTGTCTGGAAAATAAAATACAGAATAAGTTGCAGACAAGTATTTACATGAATAATCTTTATGTAAACAGGAGGACATGTCCTAGAGGCGATTTTCAATTTTAGTTATAAGTTAGTATGTAAGGAAAATGATGTACTCGAGAGGTATTAATTAGCCCCGAGGTACTAAAATGAGGAAAGAGGAAGGAGCGAATAATGCACTTCTCTCGCTAAATAGTAATTTGAGAATGAGCAGGAAGGAGCGAATAATGCACTTCTCTCGCTAAATAGTAATTTGAGAATGAGCAGGAAGGAGCGAATAATGCACTTCTCTCACTAAATAGTAATATGAAAATGATGATTATATGTGCTTAGTATTAGTAAGTGAAATTTAATCGAGGACAAATTAATTACCTGTTTTAAAAGGAAATACTTAAACGTCCAGACAAAAGAGGAAAGTTGTGAGAAAGATTCGATTCCATGAGGTTATTCCCTATTTTCAAATGTGACGTAAATAAGGCACCACCTGTTAGCGTAAAACAGTCGGTAGATTTAACTTGTAAATTCCAGCACAGTGCTGTGCCAGCGATAAAATAACATCTCTTTGAAGTGAACAGATACCTAGGATTAAGCATGAACAGATTGATGACGCAGTGCAATTGTTCTAAAAAGGCCTGACGTTAACCTTAAGTAAAAGCGTGATGGAATAAAAAGGAAGTTTATTATATAACGCAAAGTAAGATGAGTCCAGACTATAAACAAGCTGAGTAAAAGAACATATGAGTAACATGGTTTATTATGCCAACTTCACGGTACTATTGAGCATTAGCGATACTGCAAATTCACAAGCTAGCAGCACATAGAATAAGGATCTCGCCCAAGCTTCACAGGTAGCGACAGCAGAAAAAAAACAACACTCTAGTGAGAGGCTTATATATACAAATGATAATTAATACCTAAATGCGTAATGCATAAACTTGACTTAGTCTAAGAAATGTGCAAAGAGTAGTAAGCAAGCTGCAGCAAGATACATATTAGATATACATGCTTGAAGTGATAGATTTTATTTTAAGTGTGCACTGCAATATTTATTGTTTTCTCTGTGATTATGTGATTATTGAATCCCTTTCCTAAGTGCAAATCCTTTAAGATCCTTGATCCTATCCACTCCTCAGGATCAACTTGTAAAGATGCACGTGTGCTTAGGAAGTGAGGCACTACATATAAAAATGAATAGGTTCGCGACGCGCATATTGCTTTTGTAATGCGCAAGGTAAATTAAATTTTCGACCTGGTTGAGGAGTAATTTAGATTCTGTCGACGATCCGCGAGTAGACCCGCTTTTCCCACCTTTCTTTTTTCGACTGTTTGTATTTCTACACGAAACTCAGAGGCGGAATTGCTATTTTCAAATCTGTCCTCGAACTTTCTTTAAAGACAAGCACATACGAGAAAAACTTTTGACACTAAACAAGACGAGCACTAAAAAAAAAAAGTATTGGTCCTACAAAATGAATAAGCAAGCGTGATAAAGATTACTATGAATGAAATTAATTTGTAAAGGAGATTGGAATGGATTTGGTCAAAGAAAAAGGACTCATAATAGCCTACCTGTGACCGTAGGCTTAAATAAAAAAAAGACTAATTAAGAAACAATTGTTTTGATTCAAAGTGGTCAATTAGATTATTTATCGATTTAAATGAACTCTTGTAAATATTAGTATGTAAATCAACTTGTAAACACCGTGTGATGTTATGACGCGAGAATTTCTTTTAATACACCGTTCACGCAGACGCTCACCACAGTGCAAGTGAAGTTTTAAAGTTCGACGATTGTCAGTGGCAGTATTCTACTGCACCATATGTGTGAACAATTTCGTTGGTGTGTGCAGTGTGTAATAATCAGTGTCATTCCACACATGCAGTTGCAGCGGTAGCTACCACTTACCTGTGAATCCGTAACTGGATAGTGGACAGGAAGTGATGTGAGGCAGTTTCGGTGGCAGAAGCTCCCTCCAGCAATCTAAAAAGCACAAAGCCACGATCCGCCGAACAAAAGCGACGCACGGCACCTCAAGCGCGAAATCAACGCTCTGCAAGAAAGCTCCGGTCACGTGCGCGGGCACAGACTGAATTTCAAGATTGCTCGCAACAGTGGGGGCGGACAGCCACCACGTGACGAAATAATGTAAACGTTCAACCGCCAACACAGTTGCTGTGCGCTATATTCTGTAGCAAAAACATTCACACCCAGTACTGAAAACATTTTTGTGTGTATCATAAACCTTCCGAGAGACTCTAAGATAGAGAAGTTAGCGTAATTATTATAATGACTGATTGTACACAGAGACAAGTCACAAGGTCACCTCTGAACACTGTTGAAATGTAAACTTTAACGAAAGGTCACGATACGAATGAAAATAAGCACACGAAAATACGTCAAAGGATCCGATCCTTCCTATATCCCATCCCACATGTATATAAAATTAGTTTTGTAAGCTATTCTAATATAAGACATTTTATCTGTTTCATATGTGAAATAATTCGGAGAGCCACACTCGAGCCCTGAAAGTGAAAGATATGGACTTCCTTGTCGAAGCCATCACCAGTGGCCGCTCTACAATCAAAGTCTATCATAAATAGTGTATGTGCGACGAAAATAAATGTATAATTAAGTGCGACGACGGACAAGGCAATCAATCGACAAGACGATGACAATGTAATGAATACTGTCAAAACAGAAAGTTGTGTACCAGTTGTGATAGTCAAATTACTTTTGCAACGATGAAAAATGAAGTGTGACTCTATTTCCTTATAAATCTTGTAAATATGTGTACTTATAGCCTTAATTTTAAGAATCATCAAGATAGACTGAATCCATACAAACACTGATAGACATACAGAACAAATTCACAATGATCCACCGTCAGTAATTACAAATTGAAACGTTAATTCTTTTATTATGGAATGAATATGAAATGAGACTTTTAATAACCTGTATGTTACACTCAAAAATTACAAATATTCCAATGTGCATGAGGATGAAAGCAATACCTTCGGTATTCCTTCCCTCCTCATGGGAGGCAGTGTAATATTAGTAATTTTCGCCTCACAAACATTGATATACGCTCAATAGTAAACGCCTGATGGCCTAAAGTTATCGAAAAATTGTAAAGTAAAAGAAATGAACCATCGCATAGCATCGACAGAAACTATTATTCTTTATCTTTACCGTTCTTGCGCGGTGCCAGTAAATCTCTATGTACATATATCGATTAATGGTATAAAAAAGAATTCTGTTGTTTCAAGACAAATGAGGCTTTTGGTGCCTCACCTTTTACTGATTGTATTCCATGAGAGGCGGACGCGGACTTGCTGCGTTCCGCAACTGTATTTTATATTTTATGTGAAAATATTTAGTGAATATGCTAATTGTTATTTTTTCCAATCAGAAAACATGTAGTTTCTTGTAACTGATATCGAACAGACAGCGTCAAGAGGACATTTTGACTGATATGTATAAAGTATTTAACCACAATGGTCATCTATTGTAATTTAATATGAAAAGGTACGTAGCATTAAAAAAACGTGTGTTAAAGATAAGTGTGCTTATTTTCGTAAATTAACCTTGATGATTCCATCTCCTTATTTAACTGAATGATAATTATTTTTGTGTTACTTCATCAGAAATTACGATCACGCTGATGGGCCGAACGCAGCATGAGGCAGAAGGAACATTATCGTTTTCCTATTATTTCTGAACCAACTTTTTCGTGTAGTGTTGCATTTCTTTTAAAGTCTATAAATCTTCTGGTCCCTTAGTGTTGATCCGGGTATGACGTACATCGCGACTATAAAAATGCACAGAAATGATAATGTTTCTTCCGAGCGATCTCAAATATATATATATATATCAATATGCTGCTCTTATTCAGGTATTTAATGGTCAACGTATGTTATTATAATAGCGTATTAAATCCCTGATTCTGTTGCCAAGTGGCCCACCAAAATATTCACTTTTTCGACATTAAAAAAAAAAGTAACAATTCTTTTTATTTTTGTCCCCCAAGAGCAACGCTACAAAGGGATACAGTAAACCTGACGTGAGGCATCGGAATCCGTAACTAGTGTCACAGGATTGGTTCAAAACATAGCCAGTAAGAAGAGTCAGTATTCTTGTACTTAAGTCGGCACTGTGCCTTCTGTATTTAATTCCGATGCAATTTCTGTGTTTCATCGTCAATACGATGGTCAGAGGGATACAGTAAACCTGAAGGGAAGCATCGAAATCCATAACTAGAGTCACAGGAATCGTTAAAAGCATAGACAGTAAGTAGAGTCAGTCTTCTTGTACTTACGTCGGCATTGTGCCTTTTGTATTTAATTCCGATGCAATTTTTGTGTTTCATCGTCAATAAGAAGGTCCAAGGGATGCTGTACACCTGAAGTGAAGCATCGGAATCTATAACTAGTGTCACAGGAATGGTTCAAAGCATAGACAGTAAGAAGAGTCAGTCTTTTTGTACTTAAGCCGGCATTGTGCCTTCTCTATATATTTCCGATGCAATTTCTGTGTTTCATCGTCCATAAGAAGGTCAGAGGGATACAGTAAACCTGAACTGAAGCATCGGAAACGTTAAGTGGTGTCACAGGAATGGTTCAAAATATAGTCAGTAAGAAGAGACAGTCTTCTTGTACTTAAGTCGGCATTGTGCCTTTCGTATTTAATTCCGATGCAATTTCGGTGTTTCATCGTCAGTAAGAAGGTCCAAGTGACACAGTAAACCTGAAGTGAAGCATCGAAAACTATCACTAGTGTCACGGGTTCGGTTCAAAACATAGACAGTAAGTAGAGTCAGTCTTATTGTACTTAAGTTGGCATTGAGCCATTTCTACTTCATTCTCATGCAATTGCTGTGTTTCATCGTCAATATGAAGGTCAGAGGGATACAGTAAACCTTAAGTGAAGCATCGGAGTCTATAACTAGTGTCACAGGAATGGTTAAAAACACAGTCAGTAAGAAGAGTCAGTCTTCTTGTACTTAAGTCGGCATTTTGCCTTTTCTACTTAATTCCGATGCAATATCTGTGTTTCAACGTCAATAAGAAGGTCAGAGGGATACAGTAAACCTGAAGTGTGGCATCGGAATCTATAACTAGTGTCACAGGAATGGGTCAAAACATAGGCAGTAAGAAGCGTCACTCTTCCTGTACTTAAGTCGGCATTGTCCCTTTTCTATTTAATTCCGATGCAATTTCTGTGTTTCATCATCAATAGGAAGGTCCTAGGGATGCAGTACACATGAAGTGAAGCATCGGATTCTATAACTAGTGTCACAGAAATGGTTCATAACATAGACGGTAAGAAGAGTCAGTCTTCTTGTACTTACGTCGGCATTGTGCCTTTTCTATTTATTTTCGATGCAATTTCTGTGTTTCATCGTCCATAAGAAGGTCAGAGGTATACAGTAAAACTGAAGTGAAGCATCGGAATCTATAAGTGGTGTCACAGGAATGGTTCAAAACATAGTCAGTAAGAAGAGTCAGTCTTCTTGTACTTAAGTCGGCATTGTTCCTTTCGTATTTAATTCCGATGCAATTTCGGTATTTCAACGTCAATAAGCAGGTCCAAGGGATACAGTAAACCTGAAGTGAAGTATCAGAATCTATAACTAGTGTCACGGGAATGGTTCAAACATAGACTGTAAGAAGAATCTGTCTACTTGTACTTAAGTAGGCATTGTGCCTTTTGTATTTAATTCCGATGCAATTTCTGTGTTTCATCGTCAATACGAAGGTCCAAGGGATAGAGTACACCTGAAGTGAAGCATCGGAATCTATAACTAGTGTCACAGGAATGGTTCAAATCATAGACAGTAAGAAGAGTAAAGCCTTCTGGTACTTAAGTCGGCATTGTGCCTCTTCTATTTAATTCCGATGCAATTTCTGTGTTTCATCGTCGATAAGAATTTCAGAGGGATACGGTAAACCTGAAGTGAAGCATCAGAATCTATAACTAGTGTCACAGGAATGGTTCAAAACATAGACAGTAGGAACAGTCAGTCTTCTTGTACTTGAGTCGGCATTGTGCCTTTTCTATTAAATTCCGATGCAATTTCTGTGTTTCATCATCAATAAGAAGGTCAGAGGGATACGGTAAACCTGACGTGAAGCATCGGAGTCTATAACTAGTGTTACAGGAATGGTTCAAAACAAAGTCAGTAAGATGAGTCAGTCTTCTAGCACTTAAGTCGGCATTGTGCCTTTCGTATTTAATTCCGATGCAATTTAGGTCTTTCATCGTCAATAAGAAGGTCCAAGGGATACAGTAAACCAGAAGTGAAGCATCGGAATATATAACTAGTGTCACAGGTTCGGTTCAATACATAGACAGTAAGAAGAGTCTGTCTTCTTCTACTTAAGTCGGCATTGTGCCTTTTCTATTTAATTCCAAAGCAATTTCCGTGTTTCATCATCAATAAGAAGATCAGAGTGATACAGTAAACCTGAAGTGAAGCGTCGGAGTCAATTACTAGTGTCACAGTAATGGTTCAAAACATTGTCAGTAAGATGAGTCAGTCTTCTTGTACTTAAGTCGGCATTGTGCCTTTTGTATTTAATTCCGATGCAATTTCTGTGTTTCATCGTCAATAAGAGGGTCAGAGGCATACAGCAAACCTGAAGTTTATCATCATAATCTATAACTAGAGTCACAGGAATGGTTCAAATCATAGACAGTAAGAAGAGTCAGTCTACTTGTACTTAAGTCGGCATTGTGCCTTTTCTATATTATTCCGATGCAATTTCTGTGTTTCATCGTCAATAAGAAGGTCGGAGGTATACAGTGCACCTGAAGTGAAGCATCGGAATCTATAACTAGTGTCGCAGGAGTGGTTCAAACCATAGACAGTAAGAAGAGTCAGTCTTCTTGTACTTATGTCGGCATTGTGCCTTTTCTATTTAATTCCGACGCAATTTCTGTGTTTCATCGTCAATAAGAAGGGCAGAGGGATACAGTAAACCTGAAGTGAGGCATCGAAATCTATAAGTAGTGCCGCAGGAGTGGTTCAAAATATAGTCAGTAAGAAGAGTCAGTCTTCTTGTAGTTAAGTCGGCATTGTGCCTTTTCTATTTAATTCCGATCCAATTTCTGTGTTTCATCGTCAATAAGAAGGTCAGAGGGATACAGTAAACCTGAAGTGAAGCATCGGAATGTATGAGTTGTGTCACAGGAATGGTTTCAAACATAGTCAGTAAGAAGAGTGAGTCTTCTTGTACTTAAGTCGGCATTGTGCCTTTCGTATTTAATTCCGATGCAATTTCGGTGTTTCATCGTCAATAAGAAGGTTCAAGGGATACAGTAAACCTGAAGTGAAGCATCGTAAGCTATAACTAGTGTCACAGGTTCGGTTCAAAACATAGACAGTAAGAAGAGTCTGTCTTCTTGTACTTAAATCGGCATTGTGCCTTTTCTATTTAATTCCGAAGCAATTTCTGTGTTTCATAACCAAAAAGAAGGTCAGAGTGATACAGTAAACCTGAAGTGAAGCATCGGACTCTATAACTATTGTCACAGGAATGGTTCAAAACATAGTCAGTAAGAAGAGTCAGTCTTCTTGTACTTAAGTCAGCATTGTGCCTTTTCTATTTAATTCCGATGCAATATCTGTGTTTCATTGTCAATAAGAAGGGCAGAGGGATACAGTAAACCTGAAGTGAGGCATCGGAATCTATAACTAGTGTCACAGGAATGGTTCAAACATAGTCAGTAAGAAGAGTCAGTCTTCTTGTACTTAAGTCGGCATTGTGCCTTTTGTATTTAATTCCAATGCATTTTCTGTGTTTCATCGTCAATAACAGGGTCAGAGGGATACAGTAAACCTGAAGTGAAGCATCATAATCTATAACTAGTGTCACAGGAATGGTTCAAAACATAGACAGTAAGAAGAGTCAGTCTACTTGTACGTAAGACGGCACTGTGCCTTTTGTATTTAATTCCGATGCAATTTCCGTGTTTCATCGTCAATAAGAAGGTCAGAGGCATACAGTACACCTGAGGTGAAGCATCGGAATCTATAACTAGTGTCACAGGAATGGTTCAAATCATAGACAGTAAGAAGAGTCAGTGTTCTTGTACTTATGTCGGCATTGTGCCTTTTCTATTTAATTCCGATGCAATTTCTGTGTTTCATCGTCAATATGAAGGTCAGAGGGATACAGTAAACCTGAAGTGAAGCATCGGAATCTATAACTAGTGTCACAGGAATGGTTCAAATCATAGACAGTATAAAGAGCCAGTCTTCTTGTACTTGTGCCGGCATTGTGCGTTTTGTATTTAATTCTGATGCAATTTCTGATTTTCATCGTCAATATGAAGGTCAGAGGGATACAGTAAACCTGAAGTAAAGCATCGGAATCTATATCTAATGTCACAGGAATGGTTCAAAACATAGACAGTAGGAAGAGTCAGTCTTCTTGTACTTAAGTCGCCATTGTGCCTTTTCTATTAATTTCCGATGCAATTTCTATGTTCCATCGTCCATAAGATGGTCAGAGGGATACACTAAACCTGAAGTAAAGCATTGGAATCTATAAGTGGTGTCACAGGAATGGTTCAAAATATAGTCAGTAAGAAGAGACAGTCTTCTTGTACTTAAGTCGGCATTGTGCCTTTCGTATTTAATTCCGATGCAATTTCGGTGTTTCATCGTCAATAAGAAGGTCCAAGTGATACAGTAAACCTGAAGTGAAGCATCGGAGTCTATAACTAGTGTCACAGGAATGCTTCAAAACATAGTCAGTAAGAAGAGTCAGTCTTCTTGTACTTAAATCGGCATTGTGCCTTTTCTATTTAATTCCGATGCAATTTCTGTGTTTCATCATCAATAAGAATGTCAGAGGGATACAGTAAACCTGAAGTGAATCATCGGAGTCTATAACTAGTGTCAAAGGAATGGTTCAAAACATAGTCAGTAAGAAGAGTCAGTCTTCTTGTACTTAAGTCGGCATTGTGCCTTTTCTATTTAATTCCGATGCAATATCTGTGTTTCATCGTCAATACGAAGGTCAGAGGGATACAGTAAACCTGAAGTGAAGCATCGGAATCTATATCTAGTGTCACAGAAATGGTTCAAAACATAGACAGTAGGAAGAGTCAGTCTTCTTGTACTTGAGTCGGCATTGTGCCTTTTCTATTAAATTCCGATGCAATTTCTGTGTTTCATCATCAATAAGAAGGTCAGAGGGATACGGTAAACCTGAAGTGAAGCATCGGAGTCTATAACTAGTGTTACAGGAATGGTTCAAAACATAGTCAGTAAGATGAGTCAGTCTTCTAGCACTTAAGTCGGCATTGTGCCTTTCGTATTTAATTCCGATGCAATTTAGGTCTTTCATCGTCAATAAGAAGGTCCAAGGGATACAGTAAACCAGAAGTGAAGCATCGGAATATATAACTAGTGTCACAGGTTCGGTTCAATACATAGACAGTAAGAAGAGTCTGTCTTCTTCTACTTAAGTCGGCATTGTGCCTTTTCTATTTAATTCCAAAGCAATTTCTGTGTTTCATCATCAATAAGAAGATCAGAGTGATACAGTAAACCTGAAGTGAAGCGTCGGAGTCAATTACTAGTGTCACAGTAATGGTTCAAAACATTGTCAGTAAGATGAGTCAGTCTTCTTGTACTTAAGTCGGCATTGTGCCTTTTGTATTTAATTCCGATGCAATTTCTGTGTTTCATCGTCAATAAGAGGGTCAGAGGCATACAGCAAACCTGAAGTTTATCATCATAATCTATAACTAGAGTCACAGGAATGGTTCAAATCATAGACAGTAAGAAGAGTCAGTCTACTTGTACTTAATTCGGCATTGTGCCTTTTCTATATTATTCCGATGCAATTTCTGTGTTTCATCGTCAATAAGAAGGTCGGAGGTATACAGTGCACCTGAAGTGAAGCATCGGAATCTATAACTAGTGTCGCAGGAGTGGTTCAAACCATAGACAGTAAGAAGAGTCAGTCTTCTTGTACTTATGTCGGCATTGTGCATTTTCTATTTAATTCCGACGCAATTTCTGTGTTTCATCGTCAATAAGAAGGGCAGAGGGATACAGTAAACCTGAAGTGAGGCATCGAAATCTATAAGTAGTGCCGCAGGAGTTTTTCAAAATATAGTCAGTAAGAAGAGTCAGTCTTCTTGTAGTTAAGTCGGCATTGTGCCTTTTCTATTTAATTCCGATCCAATTTCTGTGTTTCATCGTCAATAAGAAGGTCAGAGGGATACAGTAAACCTGAAGTGAAGCATCGGAATGTATGAGTTGTGTCACAGGAATGGTTTCAAACATAGTCAGTAAGAAGAGTGAGTCTTCTTGTACTTAAGTCGGCATTGTGCCTTTCGTATTTAATTCCGATGCAATTTCGGTGTTTCATCGTCAATAAGAAGGTTCAAGGGATACAGTAAACCTGAAGTGAAGCATCGTAAGCTATAACTAGTGTCACAGGTTCGGTTCAAAACATAGACAGTAGGAAGAGTCTGTCTTCTTGTACTTAAATCGGCATTGTGCCTTTTCTATTTAATTCCGAAGCAATTTCTGTGTTTCATAACCAAAAAGAAGGTCAGAGTGATACAGTAAACCTGAAGTGAAGCATCGGACTCTATAACTATTGTCACAGGAATGGTTCAAAACATAGTCAGTAAGAAGAGTCAGTCTTCTTGTACTTAAGTCAGCATTGTGCCTTTTCTATTTAATTCCGATGCAATATCTGTGTTTCATTGTCAATAAGAAGGGCAGAGGGATACAGTAAACCTGAAGTGAGGCATCGGAATCTATAACTAGTGTCACAGGAATGGTTCAAACATAGTCAGTAAGAAGAGTCAGTCTTCTTGTACTTAAGTCGGCATTGTGCCTTTTGTATTTAATTCCAATGCATTTTCTGTGTTTCATCGTCAATAACAGGGTCAGAGGGATACAGTAAACCTGAAGTGAAGCATCATAATCTATAACTAGTGTCACAGGAATGGTTCAAAACATAGACAGTAAGAAGAGTCAGTCTACTTGTACGTAAGACGGCACTGTGCCTTTTGTATTTAATTCCGATGCAATTTCCGTGTTTCATCGTCAATAAGAAGGTCAGAGGCACACAGTACACCTGAGGTGAAGCATCGGAATCTATAACTAGTGTCACAGGAATGGTTCAAATCATAGACAGTAAGAAGAGTCAGTGTTCTTGTACTTATGTCGGCATTGTGCCTTTTCTATTTAATTCCGATGCAATTTCTGTGTTTCATCGTCAATATGAAGGTCAGAGGGATACAGTAAACCTGAAGTGAAGCATCGGAATCTATAACTAGTGTCACAGGAATGGTTCAAATCATAGACAGTATAAAGAGTCAGTCTTCTTGTACTTTTGCCGGCATTGTGCGTTTTGTATTTAATTCTGATGCAATTTCTGATTTTCATCGTCAATATGAAGGTCAGAGGGATACAGTAAACCTGAAGTAAAGCATCGGAATCTATATCTAATGTCACAGGAATGGTTCAAAACATAGACAGTAGGAAGAGTCAGTCTTCTTGTACTTAAGTCGCCATTGTGCCTTTTCTATTAATTTCCGATGCAATTTCTATGTTCCATCGTCCATAAGATGGTCAGAGGGATACACTAAACCTGAAGTAAAGCATTGGAATCTATAAGTGGTGTCACAGGAATGGTTCAAAATATAGTCAGTAAGAAGAGACAGTCTTCTTGTACTTAAGTCGGCATTGTGCCTTTCGTATTTAATTCCGATGCAATTTCGGTGTTTCATCGTCAATAAGAAGGTCCAAGTGATACAGTAAACCTGAAGTGAAGCATCGGAGTCTATAACTAGTGTCACAGGAATGCTTCAAAACATAGTCAGTAAGAAGAGTCAGTCTTCTTGTACTTAAATCGGCATTGTGCCTTTTCTATTTAATTCCGATGCAATTTCTGTGTTTCATCATCAATAAGAATGTCAGAGGGATACAGTAAACCTGAAGTGAATCATCGGAGTCTATAACTAGTGTCAAAGGAATGGTTCAAAACATAGTCAGTAAGAAGAGTCAGTCTTCTTGTACTTAAGTCGGCATTGTGCCTTTTCTATTTAATTCCGATGCAATATCTGTGTTTCATCGTCAATACGAAGGTCAGAGGGATACAGTAAACCTGAAGTGAAGCATCGGAATCTATATCTAGTGTCACAGGAATGGTTAAAAGCATAGACAGTAAGAAGAGTCAGTCTTCTTGTACTTACGTCGGCATTTTGCCTTTTGTATTTAATTCCGATGCAATTTTTGTGTTTCATCGTCAATAAGAAGGTCCAAGGGATGCTGTACACCTGAAGTGAAGCATCGGAATCTATAACTAGTGTCACAGGAATGGTTCAAAGCATAGACAGTAAGAAGAGTCAGTCTTTTTGTACTTAAGCCGGCATTGTGCCTTCTCTATATATTTCCGATGCAATTTCTGTGTTTCATCGTCCATAAGAAGGTCAGAGGGATACAGTAAACCTGAACTGAAGCATCGGAAACTATAAGTGGTGTCACAGGAATGGTTCAAAATATAGTCAGTAAGAAGAGACAGTCTTCTTGTACTTAAGTCGGCATTGTGCCTTTCGTATTTAATTCCGATGCAATTTCGGTGTTTCATCGTCAGTAAGAAGGTCCAAGTGACACAGTAAACCTGAAGTGAAGCATCGAAAACTATCACTAGTGTCACGGGTTCGGTTCAAAACATAGACAGTGAGTAGAGTCAGTCTTATTGTACTTTAGTTGGCATTGAGCCATTTCTACTTCATTCTCATGCAATTGCTGTGTTTCATCGTCAATATGAAGGTCAGAGGGATACAGTAAACCTTAAGTGAAGCATCGGAGTCTATAACTAGTGTCACAGGAATGGTTAAAAACACAGTCAGTAAGAAGAGTCAGTCTTCTTGTACTTAAGTCGGCATTTTGCCTTTTCTACTTAATTCCGATGCAATATCTGTGTTTCAACGTCAATAATAAGGACAGAGGGATACAGTAAACCTGAAGTGTGGCATCGGAATCTATAACTAGTGTCACAGGAATGGGTCAAAACATAGGCAGTAAGAAGAGTCACTCTTCCTGTACTTAAGTCGGCATTGTCCCTTTTCTATTTAATTCCGATGCAATTTCTGTGTTTCATCATCAATAGGAAGGTCCTAGGGATGCAGTACACATGAAGTGAAGCATCGGATTCTATAACTAGTGTCACAGAAATGGTTCATAACATAGACAGTAAGAAGAGTCAGTCTTCTTGTACTTACGTCGGCATTGTGCCTTTTCTATTTATTTTCGATGCAATTTCTGTGTTTCATCGTCCATAAGAAGGTCAGAGGTATACAGTAAAACTGCAGTGAAGCATCGGAATCTATAAGTGGTGTCACAGGAATGGTTCAAAACATAGTCAGTAAGAAGAGTCAGTCTTCTTGTACTTAAGTCGGAATTGTTCCTTTCGTATTTAATTCCGATGCAATTTCTGTGTTTCATCGTCAATACGAAAGTCCAAGGGATAGAGTACACCTGAAGTGAAGCATCGGAATCTATAACTAGTGTCACAGGAATGGTTCAAATCATAGACAGTAAGAAGAGTAAAGCCTTCTGGTACTTAAGTCGGCATTGTGCCTCTTCTATTTAATTCCGATGCAATTTCTGTGTTTCATCGTCGATAAGAATTTCAGAGGGATACGGTAAACCTGAAGTGAAGCATCAGAATCTATAACTAGTGTCACAGGAATGGTTCAAAACATAGACAGTAGGAAGAGTCAGTCTTCTTGTACTTGAGTCGGCATTGTGCCTTTTCTATTAAATTCCGATGCAATTTCTGTGTTTCATCATCAATAAGAAGGTCAGAGGGATACGGTAAACCTGAAGTGAAGCATAGGAGTCTATAACTAGTGTTACAGGAATGGTTCAAAACATAGCCAGTAAGATGAGTCAGTCTTCTAGCACTTAAGTCGGCATTGTGCCTTTTCTATTTAATTCTGATGCACTCTCTGTGTTTCATCGTCAATAAGAAGGTCAGAGGGATAGAGTAAACCTGAAGTGAGGCATCGGAATCCATAACTACTGTCACAGGAATGGTTAAAAGCATAGTCAGTAAGAAGAGACAGTCTTCTTGTACTTAAGTCGTCATTGTGCCTTTTGTATTTACTTCCGATGCAATTTCTGTGTTTCGTCGTCAATAAGAAGTTCCAAGGGATACAGAAAATCTGAAGTGAGGCATCGGAATCTATAACTAATGTCACAGGAATGGTTCAAAACATAGTCAGTAAGAAGAGTCAGTCTTCTTGTACTTAAGTCGGCATTGTGCCTTATCTATTAAATTCTGATGCAACTTCTGTGTTTCATCGTCAATAAGAAGGTCAGAGGGATGCAGTACACCTGAAGTGAAGCATTGGAATCTATAACTAGTGTCATAGGAATGGTTCAAAGCATAGGCACTAAGAAGAGTCAGTTTTCCTGTACTTAAGCCGGCATTGTGCCTTTTCTATTTATTTCTGATACAATTTCAGTGTTTCATCGTCAATAAGAAGGTCCAAGGGATGCAGTACACCTGAAGTGAAGCATCGGAATCTATAACTAGTGTCACAGGAATGGTTCAAAGCATAGACAGTAAGAAGAGTCGGTCTCTTGTACTTACGCCGGCATTGTGCCTTTTCTATATATTTCCGATTCAATTTCTGTGTTTCATCGTCCATAAGAAGGTCAGAGGCATACAGTAAACCTGAAAAGAAGCATCGGAATCTATAAGTGGTGTCACAGAAATGGTTCAAAATATAGTCAGTAAGAAGAGACAGTCTTCTTGTACTTAGGTCGGCATTTTCCCTTTTTACTTAATTCCGAAGCAATTTCGGTGTTTCATCGTCAATAAGAAGGTCCAAGTGACACAGTAAACCTGAAGTGAAGCATCGGAAACTATAACTAGTGTCATAGGTTCGGTTGAAAACATAGACAGTAAGTAGAGTCAGTCTTCTTGTACTTAAGTTGGTATTGTGCCATTTCTACTTAATTCTGAAGCAATTTCTGTGTTTCATCGTTAATATGAAGGTCAGAGGGATACAGTAAACCTTAAGTGAAGCATCGGAGTCTATAACTAGTGTCTCAGGAATGGTTCAAAACATAGTCAGTAAGAAGAGTCAGTGTTCTTGTACTTAAGTCGGCATTTTGCCATTTCTATTTAATTCCGATGCAATATCTGTGTTTCATCGTCAATAAGAAGGTCAGAGGGATGCAGTAAACCTGAAGTGTGGCATCGGAATCTATAACTAGTGTCACAGGAATGGGTCAAAACATAGGCAAAAGAAGAGTCAGTCTTCCTGTACTTAAGTCGGCATTGTGCCTTTTCTATTTAATTCCGATGCAATTTCTGTGTTTCATCATCAATAAGAAGGTCCTAGGGATGCAGTACACCTGAAGTGAAGCATCGGATTCTATAACTAGTGTCACAGGAATGGTTCATATCATAGACAGTAAGAAGAGTCAGTCTTCTTGTACTTACGTCGGCATTGTGCCTTTTATATTTCTTTTCGTTGCAATTTCTGTGTTTCATCGTCCATAAGAAGGTCAGAGGTATTCAGTAAAACTGAAGTGAAGCATCGGAATCTACAAGTGGTGTCACAGGAATGGTTCAAAACATAGTCAGTAAGAAGAGTCAGTCTTCTTGTACTTAAGTCGCCATTGTGCCTTTCGTATTTAATTCCGATGCAATTTCGGTGTTTCAACGTCAATAAGAAGGTCCAAGGGATACAGTAAACCTGAAGTGAAGTATCAGAATCTATAACTAGTGTCACAGGAATGGTTCAAACATAGACTGTAAGCAGAATCTGTCTACTTGTACTTAAGTTGGCATTGTGCCTTTTGTATTTAATTCCGATGCAATTTCTGTGTTTCATCGTCAATACGAATTTCCAAAGTATATGGTACACCTGAAATGAAGCATCGGAATCTATAACTAGTGTCACAGGAATGGTTCAAATCATAGACAGAAAGAAGAGTAAAGTCTTCTTGTACTTAAGTCGGCATTGTGCCTCCTCTATTTAATTTCGATGCAATTTCTGTGTTTCATCGTCGATAAGAAGGTCAGAGGGTTACGGTAAACCTGAAGTGAAGCATCAGAGTCTATAACTAGTGTCACAGGAACGATTCAAAACATAGACAGTAGGAAGAGTCAGTCTTCTTGTACTTGAGTCGGCATTGTGCCTTTTGTATTTAATTCCGATGCAATTTCTGTGTCTCATCGTCAATAAGAAGGTCAGAGGGATACAGTAAACCTGAAGTGAAGCATCGGAATCTATAACTAGTGTCACAGGAATGTTTCAAATCATATCCAGTAGGAAGAGTCAGTCTTCATATACTTAAGTCGGCATTGTGCCTTTTCTATTTAATTCCGATGCAATTTCTGTGTTTCATCATCAATAAGAAGGTCAGAGGGGTACAGTAAACCTGAAGTGAAGCATCGGAGTTTATAACTAGTGTCACAGGAATGGTGCAAAACATAGTCAGTAAGAAGAGTCAGTCTTCTTGTACTTAAGTCTGCATTGTGCCTTTTCTATTTAATTCCGATGCAATTTCTGTGTTTCATCATCAATAAGAAGGTCCGAGGGATACAGTAAACCCGAAGTGAAGCATCGGACTCTATAACTAGTGTTACAGGAATGGTTCGAAACATAGTCAGTAAGAAGAGTCAGTCTTCTTGTACTTAAGTCGGCATTGTGCCTTTTCTATTTAATTCTGATGCACTATGTGTGTTTCATCGTCAATAAGAAGGTCAGAGGGATACAGTAAACCTTAAGTGAAGCATCGGAATCTATAACTAGTGACACAGGAATGGTTCAAAACATAGACGTTAGGAAGAGTCCGTCTTCTTGTACTTAAGTCGGCATTGTGCCTTTTCTATATAATTCCGATGCAATTTCTGTGTTTCGTTATCAATAAGAAGATCCAAGGGATACAGTAAACCTGAAGTGAGGCATCGGAATCCATAACTACTGTCACAGGAATGGTTAAAAACATAGTCAGTAAGAAGAGTCAGTCTTCTTGTACTCAAGTCGTCATTGTGCCTTTTGTATTTACTTCCGATTCAATTTCTGTGTTTCGTCGTCAATAAGAAGGTCCAAGGGACACAGTAAACCTAAAGTGAAGCATCGGTATCTATAACTAGTGACACAGGAATGGTTCAAAACATAGTCAGTAAGAAGAGGCAGTCTTCTTCTACTTAAGTCGGCATTGTGCCTTTTCTATTTAATTCCGATGCAATTCCTGTGTTTTATCGTCAATAAAGAAGGTCAGTGAGATATAGTAAAACTGAAGTGAAGCATCGGAATCTATAACTAGTGTCACAGGGATGGTTCAAAACATAGACAGTAGGAAGAGTCAGACTTCTTGTACTTAAGTCGGCATTGTGCCTTTTCTATTTAATTCCGATGCTATTTCTGTGTTTCGTCGTCAATAAGAAGGTCAGTGGGAGACAGTAAACCTGAAGTGAAGTATAAAAATCTATAACTAGTGTCACAGGAATGGTTTATAGCATAGACAGTAAGAAGAATCTGTCTACTTGAACTTAAGTCGGCAATGTGCCTTTTGTATTTATTTCGATGCAATTTCTGTGTTTCATCGTCAATAAGAAGGTCCAAGGGATACAGTACACCTGAAGTGAAGCATCGGAATCTATAACTAGTGTCACAGGAATGGTTCAAATCATAGACAGTAAGAAGAGTCAGTGTTCTTGTATTTAAGTCGGCATTGTGCCTCTTCTATTTAATTCCGATGCAATTTTTGTGTTTCATCGTCAATAAGAAGGTCAGAGGGATACAGTAAACCTGAAGTGAAGCACCAGAATCTATAACTAGTGTCACAGGAATGGTTCAAAACATAGACAGTGGGAAGAGTCAGTCTTCCTGTACTTGAGTCGGCATTGTGCCTTTTGTATTTAATTCCGATGCAATTTCTGTGTTTCATCGTCAATAAGAAGGTCAGAGGGATACAGTAAACCTGAAGTGAAGCATCAGAATCTATAACTAGTGTCACAGGGATGGTTCAAGGCATAGACAGTAAGAAGAATCAGTCTTCTTGTACTTAAGTCGGCATTGTGCCTTTTCTGTTTAATTCCGATACAATTTCTGTGTTTCATCGTCAATAAGAAGGTCAGAGGGATACAGTAAACCTGAAGTGAAGCATCGGAATCTATAACTAGTCTCACAGGAATGGTTCAAAACATAGCCAGTAGGAAGAGTCAGTCACCTTGTACTTAAGTTGGCATTGTGCCTTTTCTATATAATTCCGATGCAATTTCTGTGTTTCATCGTCAATAAGAAGGTCAGAGGGATACAGTAAACCAGAAGTGAAGCATCAATATCTATAACTAGTGTGACAGGAATGGTTCCAAACATAGACAGTAGGAAGAGCCAGTCTTCTTGTACTTAAGTCGGCATTGTGCCTTTTGTATTTATTTCCGATGCAATTTCTGTGTTTCATTGTCAATAAGAAGGTCCAAGGGATACAGTAAATCTGAAGTGAGGCATCGGAATCTATAACTAGTGTCACAGGAATGGTTCAAAACATAGTCAGTAAGAAGAGTCAGTCTTCTTGTACTTAATTCGGCATTGTACCTTATCTATTTAATTCCGTTGCAATTTCTGTGTTTCATCGTCAATAAGAAGGTCTAAGGGATGCAGTACACCTGAAGTGAAGCATTGGAATCTATAACTAGTGTCACAGGAATGGTTCAAAGCATAGGCACTAAGAAGAGTCAGTTTTCCTGTACTTAAGCCGGCATTGTGCCTTTTCTATTTATTTCCGATGCAATTTCTGTGTTTCATCGTCAATAAGAAGGTCAGAGGGATACAGTAAACCTGAAGTGAAGCACCAGAATCTATAACTAGTGTCACAGGAATGGTTCAAAACATAGACAGTGGGAAGAGTCAGTCTTCCTGTACTTGAGTCGGCATTGTGCCTTTTGTATTTAATTCCGATGCAATTTCTGTGTTTCATCGTCAATAAGAAGGTCAGAGGGATACAGTAAACCTGAAGTGAAGCATCGGAATCTATAAGTGGTGTCACAGGAATGGTTCAAAATATACTCAGTAAGAAGAGACATTCTTCTTGTACTTAAGTCGGCATTGTGCCTTTCGTATTTATTTCCGATGCAATTTCGGTGTTTCATCGTCAATAAGAAGGTCCAAGTGATACAGTAAACCTGAAGTGAAGCATCGGAGTGTATAACTAGTGTCACAGGAATGGTTCAAAACATAGTCAGTAAGAAGAGTCAGTCTTCTTGTACTTAAATCGGCATTGTGCCTTTTCTATTTAATTCCGATGCAATTTCTGTGTTTCATCATCAATAATAAGGTCAGAGGGATACAGTAAACACGAAGTGAATCATCGGAGTCTATAACTAGTGTCACAGGAATGGTTTAAAACATAGTCAGTAAGAAGAGTCAGTCTTCTTGTACTTAAGTCGGCATTGTGCCTTTTCTATTTAATTCCGATGCAATATCCGTGTTTCATCGTCAATACGAAGGTCAGAGGGATACAGTAAACCTGAAGTGAAGCATCGGAATCTATAACTAGTGTCACAGGAATGGTTCAAAACATAGACAGTAGGAAGAGTCAGTCTTCATGTACTTAAGTCGGCATTGTGCCTCGCCTATAGAATTCCGATGCAATTTCTGTGTTTCATTATCAATAAGATGGTCCAAGGGATACAGTAAAAATGAAGTGAGGCATCGGAATCTATAACTAGTGTCACAGGAATGGTTCAAAACATAGTCAGTAAGAAGTGTCAGTCTTCTTGTACTTAAGTTGGCATTGTGCCTTCTGTATTTAATTCCGATGCAATTTCTGTGTTTCATCGTCAATAAGAAGGTCAGAGGGATACAGTAAACCTCAAGGGAAGCATCGCAATCTATAACTAGTGTCACAGGAATGGTTAAAAGCATAGACAGTAAGAAGAGTCAGTCTTCTTGTACTTAAGTCGGCATTGTGCCTTTTGTATTTAATTCCGATGCAATTTCTGTGTTTCATCGTCAATAAGAAGGTCCAAGGGATGCAGTACACCTGAAGTGAAGCATCGGAATCTATAACTAGTGTCACAGGAATGGTTCAAAACATAGTCAGTAAGAAGAGTCAGTCTTCTTGTACTTAAGTCGGCATTTTGCCTTTTCTATTTAATTCCGATGCAATATCTGTGTTTCATCGTCAATAAGAAGGTCAGAGGGATACAGTAAACATGAAGTGTGGCATCGGAATCTATAACTAATGTCACAGGAATGGGTCAAACATAGGCAGTGAGAAGAGTCAGTCTTCCTGTACTTAAGTCGGCATTGTGCCTTTTCTATTTAATTCCGATGCAATTTCTGTCTTTCGTCGTCAATAAGAAGGTCAGAGGGAGACAGTAAACCTGAAGTGAAGTATCAGAATCTATAACTAGTGTCACAGGAGTGGTTCAAAACATAGACAGTAAGAAGAGGCAGTCTACTTGTACTTAAGTCAGCATTGTGCATTTTCTATTCAATTCCGATGCAATTTCTGTGTTTCATCGTCAATAAGAAGGTCAGAGGGTACAGTAAATCTGAAGCGAAGCATCGGAATCTGTAACTAGTGTCACAGGAATGGTTCAAAACATAAACAGTAGGAAGAGTCAGTCTTCTTGTACTTAAGTCGGCATTGTGCCTTTTCTATTCAATTCCGATGCAATTTCTGTGTTTCATCGTCAATAAGAAGGTCAGAGGGTACAGTAAATCTGAAGCGAAGCATCGGAATCTATAATTAGTGTCGCAGGAATGGTTACAAAATAGACAGTAAGAAGAGTCAGTCTTCTTGTACTTAATTAGGCATTGTGCCCTTAGTATTTAATTCCGATGCAATTTATGTGTTTCATCGTCAATACGAAGGTCCAAAGGATACAGTAAACGTATAATGAAGCATCGGAATCTAAAACTGGTCTCACAGGAAATGATCACAACATAGTCAGTAAGAAGAGTTAGTCTTCTCGTACTTAAGTCAGCATTGTGCCTTTTGTATTTAATTCCGATGCAATTTCTGTGTTTCATCGTCAATAAGAATGTCAGAGGGATACAGTTAACCTGAAGTGAAGCATCGGAATCTCTAACTACTGTCACAGGAATGGTTCGATACATAAACATTGGGTAGAGTCAGTCTCCTTTTACTTAAGTCGGCATTGTGCCTTTTCTATTTAATTCCGATTCTATTTCTGTGTTTCGTCGTCAATAAGAATTTCCGAGGGATACAGCAAGTCTGACGTGAAGAATCGGAATTTATAATTAGTGACAAAGGAATGGTTCAAAACATAGACAGTAAGAGGAGTCAGTATTCTTGAACTGAAGTCGGCATTCCGCCTTTTGTATTTAATTCCGATGCAATTTCTGTGTTTCATCGTCGATATGGAGGTCCAAGGGATACAGTAAACCTGAAGTGAAGCATCGGAATCTATAACTAGTGTCACAGGAAAGTTTCAAAACATAGAAAGTAAGAAGAGTCATTCCTCTTGTAATTAAGTCGGCAATGTGCCTTTTGTTTTTAATTCCGATGCAATTTCTGTGTTTCATCGTCATTAAGAAGGTCCAAGGGATACAGTTAACATATAGTGAAGCATCGGAATCTAAAACTGGTCTCACAGGAAATGTTCAAAACATAGTCAGTAAGAAGAGTCAGTCTTCTTGTACTTAAGTCGGCATTGTGCCTTTTGTATTCAATTCCGATGCAATTTCTGTGTTTCATCGTCAATAAGATGGTCAGAGGGATACAGTAAAATTGAAGTGAAGCATCGGAATCTATAACTGGTGTCACAGGAATGGTTCAAAACATAGACGTTAGGTAGAGTCAGTCTTCTTGTACTTAAGTCGGCATTGTGCCTTTTCTATTTCATTCCGATGCTATT
Source organism: Schistocerca americana (assembly GCF_021461395.2). NCBI lineage: Eukaryota > Metazoa > Arthropoda > Insecta > Orthoptera > Acrididae > Schistocerca > Schistocerca americana. The sequence continues at coordinate 9,864,985 of NC_060121.1, read as the reverse complement.
TCTGTGTTTCATCGCCAATAAGAAGGTCAGAGGGATACAGTGACCCTGAAGTGAAGCATAGGAATCTATAACTAGTGTCACAGTAATGGTTCAAAACATAGACATTAGGTAGAGTCAGTCTTCTTGTACCTAAGTCGGCATTGTGAGTATTCTACTTAATTCCGATGCAATTTCTGTGTTTCGTCGTCCTTAAGATGGTCGTAGGGATACAGTAAATCTGAAGTGAAGCATCGGAATCTATAACTAGTGTCACAGGAATGGTTCAAAACAATGACATTAAGAAGAGTCAGTCTTCTTGTACTTACGTCGGCATTGTGCCTTTTGTATTTAATTCCGATGCAATTTCTGTGTTTCATCGTCAATAAGAAGGTTCAAGGAATACAGTAAACATATGGTGAAGCATCGGAATCTAAAACTGGTCTCACAGGAAATATTCAAAACATAGTCAGTAAGAAGAGTCAGTCTTCTTGTACTTAAGTCGGCATTGTGCCTTTTGTATTTAATTCCGATGCAATTTCTGTGTTTCATCGTCAATAAGATGGTCAGAGGGATACAGTAAACCTGAAGTGAAGCATCGGAATCTATAACTAGTGTCACAGGAATGGTTCAAAGCATAGACATTAAGAAGAGTCAGTCTTCTTGTACTTAAGTCGGCACTGTGCCTTTTGTATTTATTTCCGATGCAATTTCTGTGTTTCATCGTCAATACGAAGGTCCACGGGATACAGTAAGCATATAGTGAAGCATCGGAATCTAAAACTGGTCTCACAGGAAATGTTCAAAACATAGTCAGTAAGAAGAGTCAGTCTTCTTGTACTTAAGTCGGCATTGTGCCTTTTGTATTTAATTCCGATGCAATTTCTGTGTCTCATCGTCAATAAGAAGGTCACAGGGATATAGTAAACATGAAGTGAAGCTTCGGAATCTATAACTAATGTCACAGGAATGGTTTAAATCATAGACAGTAAGATGTTTCAGTCTTCTTGTACAAAAGTCGGCATTGTGCCTTTTCTATTTAATTCCGATGCAATTTCTGTGATTCATCGTCAAAAGAAAGGTCCAAGGGATACAGTAAACCTGATGTGAAGCATCGGAATCCAAAACTGGTCTCACAGGAAATGTTCAAAACGTAGACAGTAAGTAGAGTCAGTCTTCTTGTACTTAAGTCGGCATTGTGCCTTTTGTATTTAATTCCGATGCAATTTCTGTGTTTCATCGTCAATAAGATGGTCAGAGGGATACATTAAACCTGAAGTGAAGCATCGGAATCTATAACTAGTGTCACAGGAATGGTTCAAAGCATAGACATTAAGAAGAGTCAGTGTTCTTGTACTTAAGTCGGCACTGTGCCTTTTGTATTTATTTCCGATGCAATTTCTGTGTTTCATCGTCAATACGAAGGTCCAAGGGATACAGTAAGCATATAGTGAAGCATCGGAATCTAAAACTGGTCTCACAGGAAATGTTCAAAACATAGTCAGTAAGAAGAGTCAGTCTTCTTGTACTTATGTCGGCATTGTGCCTTTTGTATTTAATTCCGATGCAATTTCTGTGTCTCATTGTCAATGAGAAGGTCACAGAGATACAGTAAACTTGAAGTGAAGCATCAGAATCTATAACTAGTGTCACAGGAATGGTTAAAAAATAGACAGTAAGAAGAGTCTGTCTTCTTATACTTAAAACGGCACTGTGCCTTTTGTATTTAATTCCGATGCAATTTCTGTGATTCATCGTCAAAAGGAAGGTCCAAGGGATACAGTAAACCTGATGTGAAGCATCGGAATCTAAAACTGGTCTCACAGGAAATGTTCAAAACGTAGACAGTAAGAAGAGTCAGTCTTCTTGTACTTAAGTCGGCATTGTGCCTTTTGTATTTAATTCCGATGCAATTTATATGTTTCATCGTCAATAAGAAGGCCAGAGGGATACAGTAAACCTGAAGCGAAGCATCGGAATCTACAACTAGTGTCACAGGAATGGTTCAAAACATAGACAGTAAGATGAGTCAGTCTTCTTGTACATAAGTCGGCATTGTGCCTTTTCTATTTAATTGCGATGCAATTTCTCTGATTCATCGCCAATAAGAAGGTCCAAGGGATACAGTAAACCTGAAGTGAAGCATCGGAATCTAAAACTAGTGTCACAGGAATGGTTCAAATCATAGACAGTAAGAAGAGTCAGTCATCTTGTAACTAAAGGCATTGTGCATTTTCTATTTAGTTCCGATGCAATTTCTGTGATTCATCGTCAATAAGAAGGTCCAAGGGATACAGTAAACCTGAAGTAAAGCATCGGAATCTATAACTAGTGTCACAGGAATGGTTCGAATCATAGCCAGTAAGAAGAGTCAGTCTTTTTGTACCTAACGGCATTGTGCATTTTCTACTTAATTCCGATGCAATTTCTGTGTTTCATCGGCAATTAGAAGGTCAGAGGGATACAGTAAACCTGAAGTGAAGAATCGGAATCTATAACTAGTGTCACATTAATCGTTCAAAACATAGACAATAGGAAGGGTTAGTCTTCTTGAACTTAAGTCGGCATTGTGCCTTTTCCATTTAATTCCGATGCAATTTCTGTGTTTCGTCGTCAATAAGAAAGTCCAAGGGATACAGTAAACCTGAAGTGAATCATCGGAATCTATAAGTATTGTCACAGGAATGGTTCAAAACATAGACAATAGGAAGAGTCAGTCTACATGTACTGAAGTCGGCATTGTGCCTTTTGTATTTAATTCCGATGCAGTTTCCGTGTTTCTTCGTCAATAAGAAGGTCATAGGGATACAGTAAACCTGAAGTGAAGCATCGGAATTTATACCTAGTCTCACAGGAATGATTCAAAACATAGACAGTAAGAAGATTCAGTCTACTTGTACTTGAGTCGGCATTGTGCCTTTTGTATTTATTTCCGATGCAATATCTGTGTTTCATCGTCAATAAGGAGGTCAGAGGGATACAGTAAACCTGAAGTGAAGAATCGGAATCTATAACTAGTGTCGCATTAATGGTTCAAAACATAGACAATAGGAAGAGTCATTCTTCTTGTACTTAAGTTAGCATTGTTGCTTTTCTATTTAATTCCGATGCAATTTCTGTGTTTCATCGTCAATAAGAAGGTCAGAGGGATACAGTAAACCTGAAGTGAATCATCGGAATCTATAACTAGTGTCACAGGAATGGTTCAAAACATAGAAAGTAGGAAGAGTCAGTCTACATGTACTTAAGTCGGCATTGTGCCTTTTGTATTTAATTCCGATGAAATTTCTGTGTTTCATCGTCAATAAGAAGGTCAGAGGGATACAGTAAACCTGAAGTGAAGCTTCGGAATCTCTAACTAGTGTCAGAGGAATGGTTCGATACATAAACATTGGGTAGAGTCAGTCTTCTTTTACTTAAGTCGGCATCGTGCCTTTTCTATTTAATTCCGATTCTATTTCTGTGTTTCGTCGTCGATAAGAAGGTCCAAGGGATACAGTAAGTCTGACGTGAAGAATCGGAATCTATAATTAGTACAAAGGAATGGTTCAAAACATAGACAGTAAGAGGAGTCAGTCTTCTTGAAATGAAGTCGGCATTCTGCCTTTTGTATTTAATTCCGATGCAATTTCTGTGTTTCATCGTCGATAAGAAGGTCCAAGGGATACAGTAAACCTGAAGTGAAGCATCGGAATCTATAACTAGTGTCACAGGAAAGTTTCAAACATAGACAGTAAGAAGAGTCATTCCTCTTGTAATTAAGTCGGCATTGTGCATTTTGTATCTAATTCCGATGCAATTTCTGTGTTTCATCGGCAATTAGAAGGTCACAGAGATACAGTAAACCTGAAGTGAAGCATCGGAATCTATAACTAGTGTCACAGGAATGGTTCAAAACGTAGACAGTATGAAGAGTCAGTCTACTTGTTCTTAAGTCGGCATTGTGCCTTTTGTTTTTAATTCCGATGCAATTTCTGTGTTTCATCGTCTTTAAGAAGGTCCAAGGGATACAGTAAACATATAGTGAAGCATCGGAATCTAAAACTGGTCCCACAGGAAATGTTCAAAACATAGTCAGTAAGAAGAGTCAGTCTTCTTGTACTTAAGTCGGCATTGTGCCTTTTGTATTTAATTCCGATGCAATTTCTGTGTTTCATCGTCAATAAAATGGTCAGAGGGATACAGTAAACTTGAAGTGAAGCATCGGAATCTATAACTGGTGTCACAGGAATGGTTCAAAACATAGACGTTAGGTAGAGTCAGTCTTCTTGTACTTAAGTCGGCATTGTGCCTTTTCTATTTAATTCCGATGCTATTTCTGTGTTTCATCGCCAATAAGAAGGTAAGAGGGATACAGTGAACCTGAAGTGAAGCATCGGAATCTATAACTAGTGTCACAGTAATGGTTCAAAACATAGACATTAGGTAGAGTCAGTCTCCTTGTACCTGAGTCGGCATTGTGCCTATTCTATTTAATTCCGATGCAATTTCTGTGTTTCGTCGTCCTTAAGATGGTCCTAGGGATACAGTAAATCTGAAGTGAAGCATCGGAATCTAAACTAGTGTCACAGGAATGGTTCAAAACAATAACATTAAGAAGAGTCAGTCTTCTTGTACTTACGTCGGCATTGTGCCTTTTGTATTTAATTCCGATGCAATTTCTGTGTTTCATCGTCGATAAGAAGGTCCAAGGGATACAGTAAACCTGAAGTGAAGCATCGGAATCTATAACTAGTGTCATAGGAATTATCCAAACATAGACAGTAAGAAGAGTCAGTCTTCTTGTACTTAAGTCGGCATTGCGCCTTTTGTATTAAATTCCGATGAAATTTCTTTGTTTCATCGTAATAAGAAGGTCCAAGGGATACAGTAAACCTGAAGTGAAGCATCGGAATCTGTAACTAGTGTCACAGGAATGGTTCAAAACATAGACAGGAAGAAGACTCAGTCTTCTTGTACTTAAGTCGGCATTGTGCTCTTTGTATTTACTTCCGATGCAATTTCTGTGTTTCATCGTCAATAAGAAGGTTAGAGGGATACAGTAAACCTGAAGTGAAGCATCAGAATCTATAACTAGTGTCACAGGAATGGTTAAAAAATAGACAGTAAGAAGAGTTTGTCTTCTTATACTTAAAACGGCACTGTGCCTTTTGTATTTAATTCCGATGCAATTTCTGTGTTTCATCGTCAATAAGAAGGTCCAAGGAATACAGTAAACATATAGTGAAGCATCGGAATCTAAAACTGGTCTCACAGGAAATGTTCAAAACATAGTCAGTAAGAAGAGTCAGTCTTCTTGTACTTAAGTCGGCATTGTGCCTTTTGTATTTAATTCCGATGCAATTTCTGTGTTTCATCGTCAATAAGATGGTCAGAGGGATACAGTAAACCTGAAGTGAAGCATCGGAATCTGTAACTAATGTCACAGGAATGGTTCAAAGCATAGACATTAAGAAGAGTCAGTCTTCTTGTACTTAAGTCGGCACTGTGCCTTTTGTATTTATTTCCGATGCAATTTCTGTGTTTCATCGTCAATACGAAGGTCCAAGGGATACAGTAAGCATATAGTGAAGCATCGGAATCTAAAACTGGTCTCACAGGAAATGTTCAAAACATAGTCAGTAAGAAGAGTCAGTCTTCTTGTACTTAAAACGGCATTGTGCCTTTTGTATTTAATTCCGATGCAATTTCTGTGTCTCATCGTCAATAAGAAGGTCACAGGGATACAGTAAACCTGATGTGAAGCAGCGGAATCTATAACTAGTGTCACAGGAATGGTTCAAAACATAGACAGTAAGAAGAGTCAGTCTTCTTGTACTTAAGTCGGCATTCTGCCTTTTCTATTTAATCCCGATGCTATTTCAGTGTTTCATCTTCAATAGGAAGGTCAGAGGGATACAGTAAACCTGAAGTGAAGCATCGGAATCTATAACTAGTGTCACGGGGATGGTTCAAAGCATAGACAGTAAGAAGTGTCAGTCTTCTTGTACTTAAGTCGGCAATGTGCCTTTTCTATTTAATTCCGATGCAATTTCTGTGTTTCACCGTCAATAAGAAGGGCAGAGGGATACAGTAATCCTGATGTGACGCATCGGAATCTATAACTAGTGTCACAGGAATGGTTCAAAACATAGACAATAGGAAGGGTCAGTCTACTTGAACATAAGTCGGCATTGTGCCTTTTCTATTTAATTGCGATGCAATTTCTGTGTTTCGTCGTCCTGAAGATGTTCCAAGGGATACAGTAAATCTGAAGTGAAGCATCAGAATCTATAACTAGTGTCACAGGAATGGTTCAGAACATAGACAGTAAGATGAGTCAGTCTTCTTGTAATTAAGTCGGCATTGTGCGTTTTGTATTTAATTCCGATGCAATTTCTGTGATTCATCGTCGTTAAGAAGGTCCAAGGGATACAGTAAACCTGAAGTGAAGCATCGGAATCTATAACTAGTGTCACAGGAATGTTTCAAAACATAGACAGTAAGAAGAGTCAGTCCTCTTGTACTTAAGTCGGCATTGTGCTTTTTGTATTTAATTCCGATGCAATTTCTGTGTTTCATCGTCAAAAAGAAGGTTAGAGGGATACAGTAAACCTGAAGTGAAGCATCAGAATCTGTAACTAGTGTCACAGGAATGGTTCGAAACATAGACAGTAAGAAGAGTCAGTCTACTTGTACTTAAGACGGCATTGTGCATTTTGTATTTAATTCCGATGCAATATCTGTGTTTCATCGTCAATAAGAAGGTCGAAGGAATACAGTACACCTGAAGTGAAGCATCGGAATCTATAACTAGAGTCACAGGAATGGTTCAAATCATAGACAGTAAGAAGGGTCTGTCTTCTTGTACTTAAGTCAGCATTTGCCTTTTCTATTTAATTCCGATGCATTTTCTATGTTTCATCGTCAATATGAAGGTCAGAGGGATACAGTAAAACTGAAGTGAAGCATCGGAATCTAAAACTAGTGTCACAGGAATGGTTAAAAAATAGACAGTAAGAAGAGTCAGTCTTCTTGTACTTAAGTCGGCACTGTGCCTTTTGTATTTAATTCCGATGCAATTTCTGTGTTTCATCGTCAATAAGAAGGTCCAAGGGATACAGTAAACATATAGTGAAGCAGCGGAATCTAAAACTGGTAGCACAGGAAATGTTCACAACATAGTCAGTAAGAAGAGTCAGTCTTCTTGTACTTAAGTCTGCACTGTGCGTTTTGAACTTAATTCCGATGCAATTTCTGTGTTTCATCGTCAATAAGAAGGTCAGAGGGATACAGTAAACCTGAAGGGAAGCATCGGAATCTGGAACTAGTGTCACAGGAATGGTTCAAATCATAGACATTAGGTAGAGTCAGTCTTCTTGTACCTAAGTCGGCATTGTGCCTTTTCTATTTAATTCCGATGCAATTTCTATGTTTCGTCGTCAATAAGATGGTCCAAGAGATACAATAAATCTGAAGTGAAGCATCGGAATCAATAAGTAGTGTCACAGGAATGGTTCAAATCATAGACATTAAGATGAGTCAGTCTTCTTGTACTTAAGTCGGCATTGTGCATTTTGTATTTAATTCCGATGCAATTTCTGTGTTTCATCGTCGATAAGAAGGTCCAAGGGATACAGTAAACCTGAAGTGAAGCATCGGAATCTATAACTAGTGTCACAGGAATTGTTCAAACATAGACAGTAAGAACAGTCAGTCTTCTTGTACTTAAGGCGGCATTGTGCCTTTTGTATTTAATTCCGTCGAAATTTCTTTGTTTCATCGTCAATCACAAGGTCCAAGGGATACAGTAAACCTGAAGTGAAGCATCGGAATCTATAACTAGTGTCACAGGAATGGTTCAAAACATATACAGTAAGAAGAGTCAGTCTTCTTGTACTTAAGTCGGCATTGTGCCTTTTCTATTTAATTCCGATGCTATTTCTGTGTTTCATCTTCAATATGAAGGTGAGAGGGATACAGTATACCTGAAGTGAAGCATCGGAATCTATAACTAGTGTCACGGGGATGGTTCAAAGCATAGACAATAGGAAGGGTCAGTCTTCTTGTACTTAAGTCGGCATTGTGCCTTTTCTATTTAATTCCGATGCAATTTCTGTGTTTCGTCGTGAATAAGAAGGCCCAAGGTATACAGTAAACCTGAAGTGGAGCATCGGAATCTATAACTAGGGTCACAGGAATGTCTCAAAACATAGACAGTAAGAAGAGTCAGCCCTCTTATACTCAAGTCAGCATTGTGCTTTTTGTATCTAATTCCCATGCAATTTCTGTGTTTCTTCGGCAATTAGAAGGTCAGAGGGATACAGTAAACCTGAAGTTAAGCATCGGAATCTATAACTAGTGTCACAGGAATGGTTCATAACATAGACAATAGGAAGGGTCAGTTTTCTTGTACTTAAGTCGGCATTGTGCCTTTTGTATTTAATTCCGATGCTATTTCTGTGTTTCATCTTCAATAGGAAGGTCAGAGGGATACAGTAAACCTGACGTGTAGCATCGGAATCCGTAACTAGATTCACAGGAATGGTGCAAAGCATAGACAGTAAGAAGAGTCAGTCTTCTTGTACTTATGTCGGCATTGTGCCTTTTCTAATTAATTCCGATGCTATTTCTGTGTTTCATCGTCAATAAGAAGGGCAGAGGGATACAGTAAACCTGAAGTGAAGCATCGGAATCTATAACTAGAGTCACAGGAATGTTTCAAAACATAGACAGTACAAAGAGTCAGTCCTCTTGTACTTAAGTCGGCATTGTGCTTTTTGTATCTAATTCCGATGCAATTTCTGCGTTTCATCGGCAATTAAAAGATCAGAGGGATACAGTAAACCTGAAGTGAAGCATCGGAATCTATAACTAGTGTCACAGGAATGGTTCAAAACATAGACAGTAGGAAAAGTCAGTCTACATGTACATAAGTCGGCATTGTGCCTTTTGTATTTAATTCCGATGCAATTTCTGTGTTTCATCGTCCATAAGAAGGTCAGAGAGATACAGTAAACCTGAATTGAAGCATCAGAATCTATAACTAGTGTCACAGGAATGGTTCAAAACATTGACAGTAAGAAGTGTCAGTCTACTTGTACTTATGTCGGCATTGTGCCTTTTGTATTTAACTCCGATGCAATATCTGTGTTTCATCGTCAATAAGAAGGTCCAAGGGATACAGTACACCTGAAGTGGAGCATCGGAATCTATAACTAGTGTCACAGGAATGGTTCAAATCATAGACAGTAATAAGAGTCTGTCTTCTTGTACTAAAGTCAGCATTGTGCCTTTTCCATTTAATTCCGATGCAATTTCTATGTTTCATCGACAATAAGAAGGTCAGAGGGATACAGTAAACCTGAAGGGAAGCATCGGAATCCATAACTAGTGTCACAGGAATGGTTAAAATATAGACAGTAACAAGAGTCAGTCTTCTTGTACATAAGTCGGCACTGTGCCTTTTGTATTTGATTCCGATGCAATTTCTGTGTTTCATCGTCAATAAGAAGGTCCAATGGATACAGTAAACATATAGTGAAGCATTGGAATCTAAATCTGGTCTCACGGGAAATGTTCACATCATAGTCAGTAAGAAGAGTCAGTCATATTGTACTTAAGTCGGCATTGTGCCTTTTGTAATTAATTCCGATGCAATTTCTGTGTTTCATCGTCAATAAGAAGGTCAGAGGGATACAGTAAACCTGAAGTGAAGCATCGGATTCTATAACTAGTGTCACAGGAATGGTTCAAAACATAGACATTAAGAAGTGTCAGTGTTCTTGTACTTAAGTCGGCATTGTCCCTTTTGTATTTAATTCCGCTGCAATTTCTGTGTTTCATCGTCGATAAGAAGGTCCAAGGTATACGGTAAACCTGAAGTGAAGCATCGGAACCTATAACTAGTGTCCCAGGAATTGTTCAAACATAGACAGAGAGAAGAGTCTGTCTACTTGTACTTATGTCGGCATTGTACATTTTGTATTTAAGTACGATGCAATTTCTGTGTTTCATCGTCAATAAGAAGGTCCAAGGGATACAGTACACCTGAAGTGAAGCATCGGAATCTATAACTAGTGTCACAGGAATGGTTCAAATCATAGACAGTAAGAAGAGTCTGTCTTCTTGTACTAAAGCCAGCATTGTGCCTTTTCTATTTAATTCCGATGCAATTTCTATGTTTCATCGACAATAAGAAGGTCAGAGGGATACAGTTAACCTGAAGGGAAGCATCGGAATCTATGACTAGTGTCACAGGAATGGTTCAAAGCATAGACAGTAAGATGAGTCAGTCTTCTTGTACATAAGTCGGCAATGTGCCTTTTTTATTTAATTCCGATGCAAATTTCTGTGTTTCATCGTCAATAAGAAGGTCCAAGGCAAACAGTAAACCTGAAGTGAAGCATCGAAATCTATAACTAGTGTCACAGGAATGATTCAAAGCATAGACAGTAGGAATAGTCAGTCTTCTTGTACTTAAGTCGGCATTGTGCATTTTGTATTTAATTCCGGTGCAATTTCTGTGTTTCATCGTCAATAAGAAGGTCAGAGGGATACATTAAACCTGAAGTGAAGCATCGGAATTTATAACTAGTGTCACAGGAATGGTTCAAAACATGGTCAGTAAGAAGAGTCAGTCTTCTTGTACCTATGTCGGCATTGTGCCTTTTCTATTAAACCCGATGCAATTTCTATGTTTTGTCGTCAATAATAAGGTCCAAGGGATACAGTAAACCTGAAGTGAAGCATCGGAATCTATAACTAGTGTCACAGGAATGTTTCAAATCATTGTCAGTAAGAAGAGTCAGTCCTCTTGTACTTAAGTCGGCATTGTGCTTTTTGTATCTAATTCCGATGCAATTTCTGTGTTTCATCGTCAATGAGAAGGTCCAAGGGATACAGTAAACATATAGTGAAGCATCGAAATCTATAACTAGTGTCACAGGAATGGTACAAAACATAGACAGTAATAAGAGTCAGTCTTCTTGTACTTAAGTCGGCATTGTGCCTTTTGTATTTAATTCCGATGCATTTTCTGTGTTTCATCGTCAATAAGAAGGTCAGAGGGATACAGTAAACCTGAAGGGAAGCATCGGAATCTGGAACTAGTGTCACAGGAATGGTTCAAATCATAGACATTAGGTAGAGTCAGTCTTCTTGTACCTAAGTCGGCATTGTGCCTTTTCTATTTAATTCTGATGCAAATTCTATGTTTCGTCGTCAATAAGATGGTCCAAGAGATACTATAAATCTGAAGTGAAGCATCGGAATCAATAAGTAGTGTCACAGGAATGGTTCAAATCATAGACATTAAGATGAGTCAGTCTTCTTGTACTTAAGTCGGCATTGTGCATTTTGTATTTAATTCCGATGCAATTTCTGTGTTTCATCGTCGATAAGAAGGTCCAAGGGATACAGTAAACCTGAAGTGAAGCATCGGAATCTATAACTAGTGTCACAGGAATTGTTCAAACATAGACAGTAAGAACAGTCAGTCTTCTTGTACTTAAGGCGGCATTGTGCCTTTTGTATTTAATGCCGTCGAAATTTCTTTGTTTCGTCGTCAATCACAAGGTCCAAGGGATACAGTAAACCTGAAGTGAAGCATCGGAATCTATAACTAGTGTCACAGGAATGGTTCAAAACATATACAGTAAGAAGAGTCAGTCTTCTTGTACTTAAGTCGGCATTGTGCCTTTTCTATTTAATTCCGATGCTATTTCTGTGTTTCATCTTCAATATGAAGGTGAGAGGGATACAGTATACCTGAAGTGAAGCATCGGAATCTATAACTAGTGTCACGGGGATGGTTCAAAATATAGACAATAGGAAGGGTCAGTCTTCTTGTACTTAAGTCGGCATTGTGCCTTTTCTATTTAATTCCGATGCAATTTCTGTGTTTCGTCGTGAATAAGAAGGCCCAAGGTATACAGTAAACCTGAAGTGGAGCATCGGAATCTATAACTAGGGTCACAGGAATGTCTCAAAACATAGACAGTAAGAAGAGTCAGCCCTCTTATACTCAAGTCAGCATTGTGCTTTTTGTATGTAATTCCCATGCTATTTCTGTGTTTCTTCGGCAATTAGAAGGTCAGAGGGATACAGTAAACCTGAAGTTAAGCATCGGAATCTATAACTAGTGTCACAGGAATGGTTCATAGCATAGACAATAGGAAGGGTCAGTTTTCTTGTACTTAAGTCGGCATTGTGCCTTTTGTATTTAATTCCGATGCTATTTCTGTGTTTCATCTTCAATAGGAAGGTCAGAGGGATACAGTAAACCTGACGTGTAGCATCGGAATCCATAACTAGATTCACAGGAATGGTTCAAAGCATAGACAGTAAGAAGAGTCAGTCTTCTTGTACCTATGTCGGCATTGTGCCTTTTCTATTAAACCCGATGCAATTTCTATGTTTTGTCGTCAATAATAAGGTCCAAGGGATACAGTAAACCTGAAGTGAAGCATCGGAATCTATAACTAGTGTGACAGGAATGTTTCAAATCATTGTCAGTAAGAAGAGTCAGTCCTCTTGTACTTAAGTCGGCATTGTGCTTTTTGTATCTAATTCCGATGCAATTTCTGTGTTTCATCGTCAATGAGAAGGTCCAAGGGATACAGTAAACATATAGTGAAGCATCGAAATCTATAACTAGTGTCACAGGTATGGTTCAAAACATAGACAGTAATAAGAGTCAGTCTTCTTGTACTTAAGTCGGCATTGTGCTTTTGTATTTAATTCCGATGCAATTTCTGTGTTTCATCGTCAATAAGAAGGTCAGAGGGATACAGTAAACCTGAAGAGAAGCATCGGAATCTATAACTAGTGTCACGGGAATGGTTCAAATCATAGACAGTAAGAAGAGTCAGTCTTCTTGTACTTAAGTCGGCATTGTGCCTTTTGTATTTAATTCCGATGCAATTTCTGTGTTTCATCGTCAATAAGAAGGTTTAAGGGATACAGTAAACCTGAAGTGAAGCATCGGAATCTATAACTAGAGTCACAGGAATGGTTCAAAACATAGTCAGTAAGAAGAGTCAGTCTTGTTGTACTTAAGTCGGCATTGTGCCTTTTCTATTTAATTCCGATGCAATTTCTGTGTTTCATCGTCAATAAGAAGGTCCAAGGGATGCAGTACACCTGAGACGAAGCATCGGAATCTATAGCTAGTGTAACAGGAATGGTTCAAAGCATAGACGGTAGGAAGAGTCAGTCATCTTTTACTTAAGTCGGCATTGTGCCTTTTCTATTTAATTCCGATGCAATTTCTGTGTTTCATCGTCAATAAGAAGGTCAGAGGGATACAGTAAACCTGAAGTGAATCATCGGAATCTATAACTAGTGTCACAGGAGTGGTACAGAACATAGACAGTAGGAAGAGTCAGTCTACATGTACACAAATCGGCATTGTGCCTTTTGCATTAAATTCCGATTAAATTTCTGTGTTTCATCGTCAATAAGAAGATCAGAGGGATACAGTAAACCTGAAGTGAAGCATCGGAATCTATAACTAGTGTCACAGGAATGTTTCAAATCATTGTCAGTAAGAGGAGTCAGTCCTCTTGTACTTAAGTCGGCATTGTGCTTTTTGTATCTAATTCCGATGCAATTTCTGTGTTTCATCGGCAATTAGAAGGTCAGAGGGATACAGTAAACCTGAAGTGAGGCATCGGAATCTATAACTAGTGTCACAGGAATGTTTCAAATCATAGACAGTAAGAAGACTCAGTCCTCTTGTACTTAAGTCGGCATTGTGCTTTTCGTATCTAATTCCGATGCAATTTCTCTGTTTCATCGTCAATAAGAAGGTCAGAGGGATACAGTAAACCTGAAGTGAAGCATCGGAACCTATAACTAGTGTCACAGGAATGTTACAAATCATAGACAGTAAGAAGAGTCAATCTTCTTGTACGTAAGTCGGCACTGTGCCTTTTGTATTTAATTCCAATGCAATTTCTGTGTTTCATCGTCAATAAGAAGGTCAGAGGGATGCAATAAATCTGAAGTGAAGCATCGGAATGTATAACTAGTGTCACAGGAATGATTAAAAGAAAAACGGTAGGAAGAGTCAGTCTTCTTGTACTTAAGTCGGCATTGTGCTTTTTCTATTTAATTCCGATGCAATTTCTGTGTTTCATCGTCAATATGAAGGTCAGATGGATACAGTAAACCTGAAGTGAAGCATCGGAATCTATAACTAGTGTCACAGGAATGGTTCAAAACATAGACAATAGGAAGAGTCAGTCTTCTTGTACTTAAGTCGGCATTGTGCCTTTTGTATTTAATTCCGATGAATTTTCTGTGTATCGTCGTCAATAAGAAGGTCCAAGGGATACAGTAAACCTGAAGTGAGGCATCGGAATCTATAACTAGTGTCACAGGAATAGTTAAAAACATAGTCAGTAAGAAGAGTCAGCCTTCTTGTACTTAAGCCGGCATTGTGCCTTTTTATTTAATTCCGATGCAATTTCTGTGTTTCATCGTCAATAACAAGTCACGAGGGATGCAGTACACCTGAAACGAAGCATCGGAATCTGTAACTAGTGTAACAGGAATGGTTCAAAACATAGACAGTAAGAAGAGTCAGTCTTGTTGTACTTAAGTCGGCATTGTGCCTTTTCTATTTAATTCCGATGCAATTTCTGTGTTTCGTCGGCAATTAGAAGGTCAGAGGGATACAGTAAACCTGAAGTGAATCATCGGAATCTATAACTAGTGTCACAGGAGTGGTTCAAAACATAGACAGTAGGAAGAGTCAGTCTACATGTACACAAGTCGGCATTGTGCCTTTTGTATTAAATTCCGATGTAATTTCTGTGTTTCATCGTCAATAAGAAGGTCAGAGGGATACAGTAAACCTGAAGTGAAGCATCGGAATCTATAACTAGTGTCACAGGAATGTTTCAAATCATTGTCAGTAAGAGGAGTCAGTCCTCTTGTACTTAAGTCGGCACTGTGCCTTTTGTATTTAATTCCAATGCAATTTCTGTGTTTCATCGTCAATAAGAAGGTCAGAGGGATGCAATAAATCTGAAGTGAAGCATCGGAATGTATAACTAGTGTCACAGGAATGATTAAAAGAAAAACGGTAGGAAGAGTCAGTCTTCTTGTACTTAAGTCGGCATTGTGCTTTTTCTATTTAATTCCGATGCAATTTCTGTGTTTCATCGTCAATATGAAGGTCAGATGGATACAGTAAACCTGAAGTGAAGCATCGGAATCTATAACTAGTGTCACAGGAATGGTTCAAAACATAGACAATAGGAAGAGTCAGTCTTCTTGTACTTAAGTCGGCATTGTGCCTTTTGTATTTAATTCCGATGAATTTTCTGTGTATCGTCGTCAATAAGAAGGTCCAAGGGATACAGTAAACCTGAAGTGAGGCATCGGAATCTATAACTAGTGTCACAGGAATAGTTCAAAACATAGTCAGTAAGAAGAGTCAACCTTCTTGTACTTAAGTCGGCATTGTGCCTTTTTATTTAATTCCGATGCAATTTCTGTGTTTCATCGTCAATAACAAGACCCAAGGGATGCAGTACACCTGAAACGAAGCATCGGAATCTGTAACTAGTGTAACTGGAATGAATCAAAACATAGACAGTAAGAAGAGTCAGTCTTGTTGTACTTAAGTCAGCAATGTGCCTTTTCTATTTAATTCCGATGCAATTTCTGTGTTTCATCGTCAATAAGAAGGTCCAAGGGATACAGTAAACCTGAAGTGAATCATCGGAATCTATAACTAGTGTCACAGGAATGGTCCAAAACATAAACAGTAGGAAGAGTCAGTCTACAAGTACATAAGTCGGCATTGTGCCTTTTGTATTTAATTCCAATGTAATTTCTGTGTTTCATCATCAATAAGGTCAGATGGATACAGTAAACCTGAAGTGAAGCATCGGAATCTATAACTAGTGTCACAGAAATGGTTCAAAACATAGTCAGTAAGAAGAGTCAGTCTTTTTGTACTTATGTCGGCATTGTGCATTTTCTATTTCATTCCGATGTAATTTCTGTGTTTCATCGTCAATAAGAAGGTCAGAGTGATACAGTAAACCTGAAGTGATGCATCGGAATGTATAACTAGTGTCACAGGAATGGTTCAAAGCATAGACAGTTAGAAGAGTCAGTCTTCTTGTACTTAAGTGGCATTGTGCCCTTTGTATTTAATTCCGATGCAATTTCTGTGTTTCATCGTCAATAAGAAGGTCCAAGGGATAGAGCAAACATATAGTGAAGCATCGGAATCTAAAACTTGTCTCACAGGACATTGTTCACAACATAGTCAGTAAGAAGAGTCAGTCTTCTTGTACTTAAGTAGGCATTGTGCCTTTTGTATTTAATTCCGATGCAATTTCTGTGTTTCTTCGTCAATAAGAAGGTCAGAGGGTTACAGTAAACCTGAAGTGAAGCATCGGAATCTATAACTAGTGTCACAGGAATGTTTCAAATCATAGACTATAAGAAGACGCAGTCCGCTTGTACTTAAGTAGGCATTGTGCTTTTCGTATCTAATTCCGATGCAATTTCTGTGTTTCATCGTCAATAAGAAGGTCAGAGGGATACAGTACCCTGAAGTGAAGCATCGGAATCTATAACTAGTGTCACAGGAATGGTTCATAACATGGTCAGTAAGAAAAGTCAGTCTTCTTGTACTCAATTCGGCATTGTGCCTTTTTATTTAATTCCGATGCAATTTCTGTGTTTCATCGTCAATAAGAAGGTCAGAGGGATGCAGTATACCTGAAGTGAAACATCGCAATCTACAACTAGTGTTACAGAAATGGTTCATAACGTAGTCAGTAAGAAGAGTCAGTCTTCTTGTACTTAAGTCGGCATTGTGCCTTTTCTATTAAACCCGCTGCAAATTCTGTGTTTCATCGCCAATACGAAGGTCAGACGGATACAGTAAACCTGATGTGAAGCATCGGAATGTATAACTAGTGTCACAGGAATGGTTCAAAACATAGAGAGTAGGAAGAGTCAGTCTTCTTGTACTTAAGTCGGTATTGTGCCTTTTGTATATAATTCCGATGCAATTTCTGTGTTTCATCGTCAATATGAAGGTCAGAGGGATACATTAAACGTGAAGTGAAGCATCGGAATCTATAACTAGTGTCACAGGAATGGTTCAAAACATGGTCAGTAAGAAGAGTCAGTCTTCTTGTACTTAATTCGGTATTGTGCTTTTTTATTTAATTCCGATGCAATTTCTGTGCTTCATCGTCAATGCTAAGGTCAGAGGGATACAGTTAACCTGAAGTGAAGCATCGGAATCTATAACTATTGTCACAAAAATGGTTCAAAACACAGTCAGTAAGAAGAGTCGGTCTTCTTGTACATAAGTCGGCATTGTGCCTTTTCTATTAAGCCCGATGCAATTTCTGTGTTTCATCGGCAATAAGAAAGCCAGAGGGATACAGTAAACCTGAATTGAAGCGTCGGAATGTATGACTAGTTTCACAAGAATCGTTCAAAACATAGACAGTAGGAAGAGTCAGTCCTCTTCTACTTGAGTTGGCATTGTGCCTTTTGTATTTATTTCCGATGCAATTTCTGTGTTTCATCGGCAATAAGAAGGTCAGAGGGATACAGTAAACCTGAATTGAAGCATCGGAATGTATGACTAGTGTCACAGGAATCGTTCAATGCATAGACAGTAGGAAGAGTCAGTCTACTTGTACTTAAGTCGGCATTTAGCCTTTTGTAATTAATTCCGATGCAATTCCTGTCTTTCATCGTCAATAAGAAGGTCCAAGGGATACAGTAAACATATAGTGAAGCATCGAAATCTATAACTAGTGTCACAGGTATGGTTCAAAACATAGACAGTAATAAGAGTCAGTCTTCTTGTACTTAAGTCGGCATTGTGCCTTTTCTATTTAATTCCGATGCAATTTCTGTGTTTCATCGTCAATAAGAAGGTCCAAGGGATGCAGTACACCTGAGACGAAGCATCGGAATCTATAGCTAGCGTAACAGGAGTGGTTCAAAGCATAGACGTAGGAAGAGTCAGTCATCTTTCACTTAAGTCGGCATTGTGCCTTTTCTACTTAATTCCGATGCAATTTCTGTGTTTCATCGTCAATAAGAAGGTCAGAGGGATACAGTAAACCTGAAGTGAATCATCGGAATCTATAACTAGTGTCACAGGAGTGGTTCAAAACATAGACAGTAGGAAGAGTCAGTCTACATGTACACAAGTCGGCATTGTGCCTTTTGTATTAAATTCCGATGTAATTTCTGTGTTTCATCGTCAATAAGAAGGTCAGAGGGATACAGTAAACCTGAAGTGAAGCATCGGAATCTATAACTAGTGTCACAGGAATGTTTCAAATCATTGTCAGTAAGAGGAGTCAGTCCTCTTGTACTTAAGTCGGCATTGTGCTTTTTGTATCTAATTCCGATGCAATTTCTGTGTTTCATCGGCAATTAGAAGGTCAGAGGGATACAGTAAACGTGAAGTGAGGCATCGGAATCTATAACTAGTGTCACAGGAATGTTTCAAATCATAGACAGTAAGAAGACTCAGTCCTCTTGTACTTAAGTCGGCATTGTGCTTTTCGTATCTAATTCCGATGCAATTTCTCTGTTTCATCGTCAATAAGAAGGTCAGAGGGATACAGTAAACCTGAAGTGAAGCATCGGAATCTATATCTAGTGTCACAGGAATGTTACAAATAATAGACAGTAAGAAGAGTCAATCTTCTTGTACGTAAGTCGGCACTGTGCCTTTTGTATTTAATTCCAATGCAATTTCTGTGTTTCATCGACAATAAGAAGGTCAGTGGGATGCAATAAATCTGAAGTGAAGCATCGGAATGTATAACTAGTGTCACAGGAATGATTAAAAGAAAAACGGTAGGAAGAGTCAGTCTTCTTGTACTTAAGTCGGCATTGTGCTTTTTCTATTTAATTCCGATGCAATTTCTGTGTTTCATCGTCAATATGAAGGTCAGATGGATACAGTAAACCTGAAGTGAAGCATCGGAATCTATAACTAGTGTCACAGGAATGGTTCAAAACATAGACAGTAGGAAGAGTCAGTCTTCTTGTACTTAAGTCGGCATTGTGCCTTTTGTATTTAATTCCGATGAATTTTCTGTGTATCGTCGTCAATAAGAAGGTCCAAGGGATACAGTAAACCTGAAGTGAGGCATCGGAATCTATAACTAGTGTCACAGGAATAGTTAAAAACATAGTCAGTAAGAAGAGTCAGCCTTCTTGTACTTAAGCCGGCATTGTGCCTTTTTATTTAATTCCGATGCAATTTCTGTGTTTCATCGTCAATAACAAGTCCCAAGGGATGCAGTACACCTGAAACGAAGCATCGGAATCTGTAACTAGTGTAACAGGAATGGTTCAAAACATAGACAGTAAGAAGAGTCAGTCTTGTTGTACTTAAGTCGGCATTGTGCCTTTTCTATTTAATTCCGATGCAATTTCTGTGTTTCGTCGTCAATAAGAAGGTCCAAGGGATACAGTAAACCTGAAGTGAATCATCGGAATCTATAACTAGTGTCACAGGAATGGTCCAAAACATAAACAGTAGGAAGAGTCAGTCTACATGTACTTAAGTCGGCATTGTGCCTTTTGTATTTAATTCCAATGTAATTTCTGTGTTTCATCATCAATAAGGTCAGATGGATACAGTAAACCTGAAGTGAAGCATCGGAATCTATAACTAGTGTCACAGAAATTGTTCAAAACATAGACAGTTAGAAGAGTCAGTCTTCTTGTACTTAAGTGGCATTGTGCCCTTTGTATTTAATTCCGATGCAATTTCTGTGTTTCATCGTCAATAAGAAGGTCCAAGGGATAGAGCAAACATATAGTGAAGCATCAAAATCTAAAACTGGTCTCACAGGACATTGTTCACAACATAGTCAGTAAGAAGAGTCAGTCTTCTTGTACTTAAGTAGGCATTGTGCCTTTTGTATTTAATTCCGATGCAATTTCTGTGTTTTATCGTCAATAAGAAGGTCAGAGGGTTACAGTAAACCTGAAGTGAAGCATCGGAATCTATAACTAGTGTCACAGGAATGTTTCAAATCATAGACTATAAGAAGACTCAGCCCGCTTGTACTTAAGTCGGCATTGTGCTTTTCGTAACTAATTCCGATGCAATTTCTGTGTTTCATCGTCAATAAGAGGGTCAGAGGGATACAGTCCCCTGAAGTGAAGCATCGGAATCTATAACTAGTGTCACAGAAATGGTTCATAACATGGTCAGTAAGAAAAGTCAGTCTTCTTGTACTCAATTCGGCATTGTGCCTTTTTATTTAATTCCGATGCAATTTCTGTGTTTCATCGTCAATAAGAAGGTCAGAGGGATGCAGTATACCTGAAGTGAAACATCGCAATCTACAACTAGTGTTACAGAAATGGTTCAAAACGTAGTCAGTAAGAAGAGTCAGTCTTCTTGTACTTAAGTCGGCATTGTGCCTGTTCTATTAAACCCGATGCAAATTCTGTGTTTCATCGCCAATACGAAGGTCAGACGGATACAGTAAACCTGATGTGAAGCATCGGAATGTATAACTAGTGTCACAGGAATGGTTCAAAACATAGAGAGTAGGAAGAGTCAGTCTTCTTGTACTTAAGTCGGTATTGTGCCTTGTGTATTTAATTCCGATGCAATTTCTGTGTTTCATCGTCAATATCAAGGTCAGAGGGATACATTAAACGTGAAGTGAAGCATCGGAATCTATAACTAGTGTCACAGGAATGGTTCAAAACATGGTCAGTAAGAAGTGTCAGTCTTCTTGTACTTAAGTCGGTATTGTGCCTTTTGTATTTAATTCCGATGCATTTTCTGTGTTTCATCGACAATAAGATGGTCCAAGGATACAGTACACCTGAAGTGCAGCATCGGAATCTATAACTAGTGTCACAGGAATGTTTCAAATCATTGTCAGTAAGAAGAGTCAGTCCTCTTGTACTTAAGTCGGCATTGTGCTTTTTGTATCTAATTCCGATGCAATTTCTGTGTTTCATCATCAATTAGAGGGTCAGAGGGGTACAGTAAACCTGAAGTGATGAATCGGAATGTATGACTAGTGTCACAGGAATGATTCAAAACTTAGACAGTAGGACGAGTCAGTCTTCATGTACATAAGTCGGCATTGTGCCTTTTGTATTTAATTCCGACGTAATTTCTGTGTTTCATCGTCAATAAGAAGGTCAGAGGGATATAGTAAACCTGAGGTGAAGCATCGGAATCTATAACTAGTGTTACAGGAATGTTACAAATCATAGACAGTAAGAAGAGTCAGTCTTCTTGTACGTAAGTCTGCACTGTGCCTTTTGTATTTAATTCCAATGCAATTTCTGTGTTTCATCGTCAATAAGAAGGTCAGAGGGATGCAGTAAATCTGAAGTGAACCATCGGAATGTATAACTAGTGTCACAGGAATGATTAAAAAAAAACACTGTAGGAAGAGTCAGTCTTCATGTACTTAAGTCAGCATTGTGCTTTTTCTATTTAATTCCGATGCAATTTCTGTGTTTCATCGTCAATATGAAGGTCAGATGGATACAGTAAACCTGATGTGAAGCATCGGAATCTATAACTAGTGTCACAGGAATGGTTCAAAACATAGACAGTAGGAAGAGTCAGTCTTTTTGTACTTAAGTCGGCATTGTGCCTTTTGTATTTAATTCCGATGCAATTTCTGTGTTTCATCGTCAATAAGAAGGTCCAAGGGATACAGTAAACCTGAAGTGAATCATCGGAATCTATAACTAGTGTCACAGGAATGGTCCAAAACATATACAGTAGGAAGAGTCAGTCTACATGTACTTAAGTCGGTATTGTGCCTTTTGTATTTAATTCCAATGTATTTTTCTGTGATTCATCATCAATAAGGTCAGATGGATACAGTAAACCTGAAGTGAAGCATCGGAATCTATAACTAGTGTCACAGAAATGGTTCAAAACATAGTCAGTAAGAAGAGTCAGTCTTTTTGTGCTTATGTCGGCATTGTGCATTTTCTATTTAATTCCGATGCAATTTCTGTGTTTCATCGTCAATAAGAAGGTCAGAGGGATACAGTAAAGCTGAAGTGAAGCATCAGAACGTATAACTAGTGTCACAGGAATGGTTAAAAACATAGACAGTTAGAAGAGTCAGTCTTCTTGTACTTAAGTCGGCATTGTGCCTTTTGTATTTAATTCCGATGCATTTTCTGTGTATCATCGTCAATAAGAAGGTCCAAGGGATACAGAAAAACTGAAGTGAAGCATCACAATCTGTAACTAGTGTCACAGGAATGGTTCACAACATAGTCAGTAAGAAGAGTCAGTCTTCTTGTACTTAAGTAGGCATTGTGACTTTTGTATTTAATTCCGATGCAATTTCTGTGTTTCATCGTCGATAAGAAGGTCAGAATGATACAGTAAACCTGAAGTGAAGCATCGGAATCTATAACTAGTAACACAGGAATGGTTCAACACATAGACAGTAAGAAGAGCCAGTCTTCTTATATTTAAGTCGGCAATGTGCCTTTTCTATTTAATTCCGATGCAATTTCTGTGTTTCATCGTCAATATGAAGGTCAGAGGGATACAGTGAACCTGAAGTGAAGCATCGGAATCTATAACTAGTGTCACAGGAATGGTTCAAAACATTGACAGTAGGAAGAGTCAGTCTTCTTGTACTTAAGTCGGGATTGTGACTTTAGTATTTAATTCCGATGAATTTTCTGTGTTTCATCGGAAATAAGAAGGTCAGATGGATACAGTAAACCTGAAGTTAAGCATCGGAATCAATAACTAGTGTCACAGAAATGGTTCAAAACATAGTCAGTAAGAAGAGTCAGCCTTCTTGTACTTAATTCGGCATTGTGCCCTTTTATTTAATTCCGTTGCAATTTCTGTGCTTCATCGTCAATGCTAAGGTCAGAGGGATACAGTTAACCTGAAGTGAAGCATCGGAATATATAACTATTGTCACAGAAATGGTTCAAAACACAGTCAGTAAGAAGAGTCGGTCTTCTTGTACATAAGTCGGCATTGTGCCTTTTCTATTAAGCCCGATGCAATTTCTGTGTTTCATCGGCAATAAGAAGGCCAGAGGGATACAGTAAACCTGAATTGAAGCATCGGAATGTATGACTAGTGTCACAAGAATCTTTCAATACATAGACAGTTGGGAAGAGTCAGTCCTCTTCTACTTGAGTTGGCATTGTGCCTTTTGTATTTATTTCCGATGCAATTTCTGTGTTTCATCGGCAATAAGAAGGTCAGAGGGATACAGTAAACCTGAATTGAAGCATCGGAATGTATGACTAGTGTCACAGGAATCGTTCAATGCATAGACAGTAGGAAGAGTCAGTCTACATGTACTTAAGTCGGCATTTAGCCTTTTGTATTTAATTCCGATGCATTTTCTGTGTTACATCGTCAATGAGGTGGTCCAAGGATACATTACACCTGAAGTGAAGCTTCGGAATCTATAACTAGTGTCACAGGAATGTTTCAAATCATAGACTATAAGAAGACTCAGTCCGCTTGTACTTAAGTCGGCATTGTGCTTTTCGTATCTAATTCCGATGCAATTTCTGTGTTTCATCGTCAATAAGAAGGTCAGAGGGATACAGTACCCTGAAGTGAAGCATCGGAATCTATAACTAGTGTCACAGGAATGGTTCATAACATGGTCAGTAAGAAAAGTCAGTCTTCTTGTACTCAATTCGGCATTGTGCCTTTTTATTTAATTCCGATGCAATTTCTGTGTTTCATCGTCAATAAGAAGGTCAGAGGGATGCAGTATACCTGAAGTGAAACATCGCAATCTGCAACTAGTGTTACAGAAATGGTTCAAAACGTAGTCAGTAAGAAGAGTCAGTCTTCTTGTACTTAAGTCGGCAATGTGCCTTTTCTATTAAACCCGATGCAAATTCTGTGTTTCATCGCCAATACGAAGGTCAGACGGATACAGTAAACCTGAATTGAAGCATCGGAATGTATGACTAGTGTCACAAGAATCGTTCAAAACATAGACAGTAGGAAGAGTCAGTCCTCTTCTACTTGAGTTGGCATTGTGCCTTTTGTATTTATTTCCGATGCAATTTCTGTGTTTCATCGGCAATAAGAAGGTCAGAGGGATACAGTAAACCTGAATTGAAGCATCGGAATGTATGAATAGTGTCACAGGAATCGTTCAATGCATAGACAGTAGGAAGAGTCAGTCTACTTGTACTTAAGTTGGCATTTAGCCTTTTGTATTTAATTCCGATGCATTTTCTGTGTTTCATCGGAAATAAGAAGGTCAGATGGATACAGTAAACCTGAAGTTAAGCATCGGAATCAATAACTAGTGTCACAGAAATGGTTCAAAACATAGTCAGTAAGAAGAGTCAGTCTTTTTGTACTTATGTCGGCATTGTCCCTTTTCTATTTAAATCCGATGCAATTTCTGTGTCTCATCGTCAATAAGAAGGTAAGAGGG
Source organism: Schistocerca americana (assembly GCF_021461395.2). NCBI lineage: Eukaryota > Metazoa > Arthropoda > Insecta > Orthoptera > Acrididae > Schistocerca > Schistocerca americana. The sequence goes on along the minus strand of NC_060121.1, from coordinate 9,840,575 downwards.
ATACAGTAAACCAGAAGTGAAGCATCGGAATGTATAACTAGTGTCACAGAAATCGTTCAAAACATAGACAGTAGGAAGAGTCAGACTACTTGTACTTAAGTCGGCATTGTGCCTTTTGTATTTAATTCCGATGTAATTTCTGTGTTTCATCGTCAATAAGGAGGTCCAAGGAATACAGTACACCTGAAGTGAAGAATCGGAATTTATAACTAGTGTCACAGGAATGGTTCAAATCATAGACAGTAAGAAAAGTCAGTCTTCATGTACTTCAGTCGGCATTGTGCCTTTTGTATTTAATTCCGATGCCATTTCTGTGTTTCATCGTCAATAAGAAGGTCAGAGGGATTCAGTAAACCTGAAGTGAAGCATCGGAATGTATAACTAGTGTCACAGGAATGGTTCAAAACATAGACGGTAAGAAGAGGCAGTCTTCTTGTACTTAAGTCGGCATTGTGCTTTTGTACTTAATTCCGATGCAATTTCTGTGTTTCATCGTCAATAAGAAGGTCAGAAGGATACAGTAAACCTGAAGTGAAGCATCGGAATCTATGACTAGTGTCATAGGAATGGTTCAAAACACAGACGGTAAGTTGAGTCAGTCTTTTTGTACATAAGCCGGCATTGTGACTTTTCTATGTAATTCCGATGCAATTTCTGTTTTTCATCGTCAATAAGAAGGTCAGAGGGATACAGTGAACCTGAAGTGTAGCATCGGAATCTATAACTAGCGTCACAGGAATGGTTTAAACATAGACAATAGGAAGGGTCAGTCTTCTTGAATTTAAGTCGGCATTGTCCCTTTTCTATTTAATTCCGATGCAATTTCTGTGTTTCATCGTCAATAAGAAGGTCAGAGGGATACAGTAAACCTGATGTGAGGCATCGGAATCTATAACTAGTGTTACAGGAATGATTCAAAACGTAGACAGTAGGATGAGTCCGTCTTCTTTTATTTAAGTCGGCGTTGTGCCTTTTCTATTTAATTCCGTTGCAATTTCTGTGTTTCATCGTCAATAAGAAGGTCAGATGGATACAGTAAACCTGAAGTGAAGCATCGGAATGTATAACTAGTGTCACAGGAATGATTCAAAACATAGACAGTAGGAAGAATCAGTCTTCATGTACTTAAGTCGGCATTGTGCTTTTTCTATTTATTTCCGATGCAATTTCTGTGTTTCACCGTCAATAAGAAGGTCAGATGTATACAGTAAACCTGAAGTGTAGCATCGGAATCTATAACTAGTGTCACAGGAATGGTTCAAATATAGACAGTAGGAAGAGTCGGTCTTCTTGTATTTATGTCGGCATTGTGCCTTTTGTATTTAGTTCCGATGCCATTTCTGTGTTTCATCGTCAATAAGAAGGTCAGATGGATACAGTAAACCTGAAGTGTAGCATCGGAATCAATAACTAGTGTCACAGGAATGGTTCAAAATTAGACCGTGAGAAGAGTCAGTCTTCTTGTATTTAAGTCGGCATTGTGCCTTTTGTATTTAATTCCGATGCAATTTCTGTGTTTCATCGTCAATAAGAAGGTCCAAGGAATACAATAAACCTGAAGTGAGGCATCGGAATCTATAACTAGTGTCACAGGACGGGTTCAAAACATAGTCTGTAGGATGAGTCAGTCTTCTTGTACTTAAGTCGGCATTGTGCCTTTAGTATTTAATTCCGATGCAATTTCTGTGTTCCATCGTCGATAAGAAGGACCAAGGTATACAGTAAACCTGAAGTAAAGCATCGGAATCTATAACTAGTGTCACAGGAATAGTTCAAACATAGACAGTACGAAGAGTCAGTCTTCTTGTACTTAAGTCGGCATTGTGCCTTTTGTATTTAATTCCGATGAAATTTCTATGTTTCATCGTCAATACGAAGATCCAAGGGATACAGTAAACCTGAAGTGAAGCATCGGAATCTATAACTAGTGTCACAGGAATGGTTTAAAACATAGACAGTAAGAAGAGGCAGTCTTCTTGTACTTAAGTCGGCATTGTGCCTTTTGTACTTAATTCCGATGCAATTTCTGTGTTTCATCGTCAATAAGAAGGACAGAAGGATACAGTAAACCTGAAGTGAAGCATCGGAATCTGCAACTAGTGTCACAGGAATGGTTCAAAACACAGACAGTAAAATGAGTCAGTCTTCTTGTACATAAGTCGGCATTGTGCCTTTTCCATTTAATTCCGATGCAATTTCTGTTTTTCATCGTCAATAAGAAGGTCAGAGGGATACAGTGAACCTGAAGTGTAGCATCGGAATCTATAACTAGCGTCACAGGAATGGTTTAAAACATAGACAATAGGAAGGGTCAGTCTTCTTGTATTTAAGTCGGTATTGTGCCTTTTGTATTTAATTCCGATGCAATTTCTGTTTTTCATCGTCAATATGAAGGTCAGAGGGATACATTAAACGTGAAGTGAAGCATCGGAATCTATAACTAGTGTCACAGGAATGGTTCAAAACATGGTCAGTAAGAAGAGTCAGTCTTCTTGTACTTAATTCGGTATTGTGCTTTTTTATTTAATTCCGATGCAATTTCTGTGCTTCATCGCCAATGCTAAGGTCAGAGGGATACAGTTAACCTGAAGTGGAGCATCGGAATCTATAACTATTGTCACAAAAATGGTTCAAAACACAGTCAGTAAGAAGAGTCGGTCTTCTTGTACATAAGTCGGCATTGTGCCTTTTCTATTAAGCCCGATGCAATTTCTGTGTTTCATCGGCAATAAGAAGGCCAGAGGGATACAGTAAACCTGAACTGAAGCATCGGAATGTATGACTAGTGTCACAAGAATCGTTCAAAACATAGACAGTAGGAAGAGTCAGTCCTCTTCTACTTGAGTTGGCATTGTGCCTTTTGTATTTATTTCCGATGCAATTTCTGTGTTTCATCGGCAATAAGAAGGTCAGAGGGATACAGTAAACCTGAATTGAAGCATCGGAATGTATGACTAGTGTCAAAGGAATCGTTCAATGCATAGACAGTAGGAAGAGCCAGTCTACTTGTACTTAAGTCGGCATTTAGCCTTTTGTATTTAATTCCGATGCATTTTCTGTGTTTCATCGTCAATAAGATGGTCCAAGGATACATTACACCTGAAGTGCAGCATCGGAATCTATAACTAGTGTCACAGGAATGTTTCAAATCATTGTCAGTAAGAAGAGTCAGTCCTCTTGTACTTAAGTCATCATTGTGCTTTTTGTATCTAATTCCGATGCAATTTCTGTGTTTCATCGGCAATTAGAGGGTCAGAGGGGTACAGTAAACCTGAAGTGATGAATCGGAATGTATGACTAGTGTCACAGGAATGATTCAAAACATAGACAGTAGGACGAGTCAGTCTTCATGTACTTAAGTCGGCATTGTGCCTTTTGTATTTAATTCCGACGTAATTTCTGTGTTTCATCGTCAATAAGAAGGTCAGAGGGATACAGTAAACGTGAAGTGAAGCATCGGAATCTGTAACTAGTGTCACAGGAATGGTTCAAAACATAAACAGTAGGAAGAGTCAGTCTTCTTGTACTTAAGTCGGCATTGTGCCTTTTCTATTCAATTCCGATGCTATTTCTGTGTTTCGTAGTCAATAAGAAGGTCAGAGGCATACAGTAAACCTGAAGTGAAGCATCGGAATCTATAACTAGTGTCAGAGAAATGGTTCAAAACATAGACAGTAAGATGAGTCAGTCTTCTTGTACATAAGTCGGCATTGTGCCTTTTGTAATTAATTCCGATGCAATTTCCTTCTTTCATCGTCAATAAGAAGGTCCAAGGGATACAGTAAACATATAGTGAAGCATCGAAATCTATAACTAGTGTCACAGGTATGGTTCAAAACATAGACAGTAATAAGAGTCAGTCTTCTTGTACTTAAGTCGGCATTGTGCCTTTTGTATTTAATTCCGATGCAATTTCTGTGTTTCATCGTCTATAAGAAGGTCAGAGGGATACAGTAAACCTGAAGTGAAGCATCGGAATCTATAACTAGGGTCACAGGAATGGTTCAAATCTTAGACAGTAAGAAGAGTCAGTCTTCTTGTACTTAAGTCGGCATTGTGCCTTTTGTATTTAATTCCGATGCAATTTCTGTGTTTCATCGTCAATAAGAAGGTTTAAGGGATACAGTAAACCTGAAGTGAAGCATCGGAATCTATAACTAGAGTCACAGGAATGGTTCAAAGCATAGTCAGTAAGAAGAGTCAGTCTTGTTGTACTTAAGTCGGCATTGTGCCTTTTCTATTTAATTCCGATGCAATTTCTGTGTTTCATCGTCAATAAGAAGGTCCAAGGGATGCAGTACACCTGAGACGAAGCATCGGAATCTATAGCTAGCGTAACAGGAATGGTTCAAAGCATAGACGGTAGGAAGAGTCAGTCATCTTTCACTTAAGTCGGCATTGTGCCTTTTCTACTTAATTCCGATGCAATTTCTGTGTTTCATCGTCAATAAGAAGGTCAGAGGGATACAGTAAACCTGAAGTGAATCATCGGAATCTATAACTAGTGTCACAGGAGTGGTTCAAAACATAGACAGTAGGAAGAGTCAGTCTACATGTACACAAGTCGGCATTGTGCCTTTTGTATTAAATTCCGATGTAATTTCTGTGTTTCATCGTCAATAAGAAGGTCAGAGGGATACAGTAAACCTGAAGTGAAGCATCGGAATCTATAACTAGTGTCACAGGAATGGTTCAAATCATAGACAGTAAGAAGAGTCAGTCTTCTTGTACTTAAGTCGGCATTGTGCTTTTTGTATCTAATTCCGATGCAATTTCTGTGTTTCATCGGCAATTAGAAGGTCAGAGGGATACAGTAAACCTGAAGTGAGGCATCGGAATCTATAACTAGTGTCACAGGAATGTTTCAAATCATAGACAGTTAGAAGACTCAGTCCTCTTGTACTTAAGTCGGCACTGTGCCTTTTGTATTTAATTCCAATGCAATTTCTGTGTTTCATCGTCTATAAGAAGGTCAGAGGGATGCAATAAATCTGAAGTGAAGCATCGGAATGTATAACTAGTGTCACAGGAATGATTAAAAAAAAACACTGTAGGAAGAGTCAGTCTTCATGTACTTAAGTCGGCATTGTGCTTTTTCTATTTAATTCCGATGCAATTTCTGTGTTTCATCGTCAATATGAAGGTCAGATGGATACAGTAAACCTGAAGTGAACCATCGGAATCTATAACTAGTGTCACAGAAATGGTTCAAAACATAGTCAGTAAGAAGAGTCAGTCTTTTTGTACTTATGTCGGCATTGTGCATTTTCTATTTAATTCCGATGCAATTTCTGTGTATCATCGTCAATAAGAAGGTCCAAGGGATACAGTAAAACTGAAGTGAAGCATCACAATCTGTAACTAGTGTCACAGGAATGGTTCAAAACATAGACAGTAAGAAGAGTCAGTCTACTTGTACTTAAGTGGCATTGTGCCTTTTGTATTTAATTGCGATGCAATTTCTGTGTTTCATCGTCAATAAGAAGGTCCAAGGGATAGAGTAAACATATAGTGAAGCATCGGAATCTAAAACTGGTCTCACAGGACATTGTTCACAACATAGTCAGTAAGAAGAGTCAGTCTTCTTGTACTTAAGTAGGCATTGTGCATTTTGTATTTAATTACGATGCAATTTCTGTGTTTCATCGTCGTTAAGAAGGTCAGAAGGATACAGTAAACCTGAAGTGAAGCATCGGAATCTATAACTAGTGACACAGGAATGGTTCAACACATAGACAGTAAGAAGAGTCAGTCTTCTTGTACTTAAGTCGGCAATGTGCCTTTTCTATTTAATTCCGATGCAATTTCTGTGTTTCATCGTCAATATGAAGGTCAGAGGGATACAGTGAACCTGAAGTGAAGCATCGGAATCTATAACTAGTGTCACAGGAATGGTTCAAAACATTGACAGTAAGAAGAGTCAGTCTTCTTGTACTTAAGTCGCCATTGTGCTTTTTGTACTTAATTCCGATGCAATTTCTGTGTTTCATCGTCAATAAGAAGGTCAGAAGGATACAGTAAACCTGAAGTGAAGCATCGGAATCTATAACTAGTGACACAGGAATGGTTCAACACATAGACAGTAAGAAGAGTCAGTCTTCTTGTACTTCAGTCGGCAATGTGCCTTTTCTATTTAATTCCGATGCAATTTCTGTGTTTCATCGTCAATATGAAGGTCAGAGGGATACAGTGAACCTGAAGTGAAGCATCGGAATCTATAACTAGCGTCACAGGAATGGTTCAAAGCATAGACAATAGGAAGGGTCAGTCTTCTTGTATTTAAGTCGGCATTGTGCCTTTTCTATTTAATTCCGATGCAATTTCTGTGTTTCGTCGTCAATAAGAAGGTCCAAGGGATACAGTAAACCTGAAGTGAAGCATCGGAATCTATAACTAGTGTCACAGGAATGTTACAAAACATAGACAGTACGAAGAGTCAGTCTTCTTGTACTTAAGTAGGCATTGTGCCTTTTCTATTTAATTCCGATGCAATTTCTGTGTTTCATCGTCAATAAGAAAGTCAGATGGATACAGTAAACCTGAAGTGAAGCATCGGAATCTATAACTAGTGTCACAGAAATGGTTCAAAACATAGTCAGTAAGAAGAGTCAGTCTTTTTGTACTTATGTCGGCATTGTGCATTTTCTATTTAATTCCGATGCAATTTCTGTGTTTCATCGTCAATAAGAAGGTCAGAGGGATACAGTAAAGCTGAAGTGAAGCATCAGAATGTATAACTAGTGTCACAGGAATGGTTAAAAACATAGACAGTTAGAAGAGTCAGTCTTCTTGTACTTAAGTCGGCATTGTGCCTTTTGTATTTAATTCCGATGCATTTTCTGTGTATCATCGTCAATGAGAAGGTCCAAGGGATACAGTAGAGCTGAAGTGAAGCATCACAATCTGTAACTAGTGTCACAGGATTGGTTCAAAACATAGACAGTAAGAAGAGTCAGTCTACTTGTACTTATGTGGCATTGTGCCATTTGTATTTAATTCCGATGCAATTTCTGTGTTTCATCGTCAATAAGAAGGTCCAAGGGATAGAGTAAACATATAGTGAAGCATCGGAATCTAAAACTGGTCTCACAGGACATTGTTCACAACATAGTCAGTAAGAAGAGTCAGTCTTCTTGTACTTAAGTAGGCATTGTGCCTTTTGTATTTAATTCCGATGCAATTTCTGTGTTTCATCGTCAATAAGAAGGTCCAAGGGATAGAGTAAACATATGGTGAAGCATCGGAATCTGAAACTGGTCTCACAGGACATTGTTCACAACATAGTCAGTAAGAAGAGTCAGTCTTCTTGTACTTAAGTAGGCATTGTGCCTTTTCTATTTAATTCCGATGCAATTTCTGTATTTCGTCGTCAATAAGAAGGTCCAAGGGATACAGTGAACCTGAAGTGAAGCATCGGAATCTATAACTAGTGTCACAGGAATGGTTCAAATCATAGACAGTACGAAGAGTCAGTCTTCTTGTACTTAAGTCGGCAATGTGCCTTTTCTATTTAATACCGATGCAATTTCTGTGTTTCATCGTCAATATGAAGGTCAGAGGGATACAGTGAACCTGAAGTGAAGCATCGGAATCTATAACTAGTGTCACAGGAATGGTTCAAATCATAGACAGTACGAAGAGTCAGTCTTCTTGTACTTAAGTAGGCATTGTGCCTTTTCTATTTAATTCCGATGCAATTTCTGTGTTTCATCGTCAATAAGAAAGTCAGATGGATACAGTAAACCTGAAGTGAAGCATCGGAATCTATAACTAGTGTCACAGAAATGGTTCAAAACATAGTCAGTAAGAAGAGTCAGTCTTTTTGTACTTATGTCGGCATTATGCATTTTCCATTTAATTCCGATGCAATTTCTGTGTTTCATCGTCAATGAGAAGGTTGGAGGGATACAGTAAACCTGAAGTGAAGCATCGGAATGTATAACTAGTGTCACAGGAATCGTTCAAAATATATACAGTAGGAAGAGTCAGTCTTCTTCTACTTGATTCGGCATTGTGCCTTTTGTATTAATTTCCGACGCACTTTCTGTGTCTCATCGTCAATAAGAAGGTCCAAGGGATGCAGTACACCTGAAACGAAGCATCGGAATCTATAACTAGTCTAACAGGAATGGCTCAAAAAATAGACAGTAAGAAGAGTCAGTCTTCTTGTACTTAAGTCGGCATTGTGCCTTTTCTATTTATTTCCGAAGCAATTTCTGTGTTTCATCGTCAATAAGAAGGTGTAAGGGATACAGTAAACCTGAAGTGAATCATTGGAATCTATAACTAGTGTCACAGGAATGGTCCAAAACATATACAGTAGGAGGTGTCAGTCTACATGTACTTAAGTCGGCATTGTGCCTTTTGTATTTAATTCCAATGTAATTTCTGTGTTTCTTCGTCAATAAGAAGGTCAGAGGGATACAGTTAAACGGAAGTGAAGCATCACAATCTATAACTAGTGTCACAGGAATGGTTCAAAACATAGTCAGTAAGAAGAGTCAGTCTACTTGTACTTAAGTCGGCATTGTGCCTTTTGTATTTAATTCCGATGCAATTTCTGTGTTTCATCGTCAATAAGTTGGACCAAGGGATACAGTACACCTGAAGTGAAGCATCGGAATCTATAACTAGTGTCACAGAAATGGTTTAAATCATAGACATTAAGAAGAGTCAGTCTACTTGTACTTAAGTCAGCATTGTGCCTTTTCTATTTAATTCCGATGCAATTTCTGTGTTTCATAGTCAATAAGAAGTTCAGAGGGATACAGTAAACCTGAAGTGAGGCATCGGAATCTATAACTAGTGTCACGGGAATGGTTAAAAAATAGAGAGTTAGAAGAGTCAGTCTTCTTATTCTTAAGTCGGCGTTTTTCCTTTTGTATTTACTTCCGATGCAATTTCTGTGTTTCATCGTCAATAAGAAGGTCAGAGGGATACAGTAAACATATAGTGAAGCATCGGAATCTAAAACTGGTCTCACAGGACATGTTCACAACATAGTCAGTAAGAAGAGTCAGTCTTCTCGTACTTAAGTAGGCATTGTGCCTTTTGCATTTAATTCCGATGCAATTTCTGTGTTTAATCGTCAATAAGAAGGTCAGAGGGTTACAGTAAACCTAAATTGAAGCATCGGAATCTATAACTAGTGTCACAGGAATGGTTCAAAACATAGACATTAGGTAGAGTCAGTCTTCTTGTACTGTAGTCGGCATTGTGCCTTTTCTATTTAATTCCGATTCAATTTCTATGAATAATCGTCAATAAGAAGGTTCAAGGGATACAGTAAACCTGAAGTGAAGCATCGGAATCTATAACTAGTGTCACAGGAATGTTTCAAAACATAGACAGTAAGAAGAGTCAGTCCTCTTGTACTTATGTCGGCATTGTGCTTTTTGTATCTAATTCCGATGCAATTTCTGTGTTTCATCGTCGATAAGAAGGACCAAGGTATACAGTTAACCTGAAGTGAAGCATCGGAATCTATAACTAGTGTTACAGGAATAGTTCACACATAGATAGTAGGAAGAGTCAGTCTTCTTCTATTTAAGTCGGCATTGAAAATTTTGTATTTATTTCCGATGAAACTTCTTTGTTTCATCGTCAATAAGAAGACCCAAGGGATACAGTAAATCTGAAGTGAAGCATCGTAATCTATAACTAGTGTCACAAGAATGGTTCAAATCACAGACAGTAAGATGAGTCAGTCTTCTTGTACATAAGTCGGCATTGTGCCTTTTCTATTTAATTCCGATTCAATTTCTATGAATAATCGTCAATAAGAAGGTTCAAGGGATACAGTAAACCTGAAGTGAAGCATCGGAATCTATAACTAGTGTGACAGGAATGTTTCAAAACATAGAAAGTAAGAAGAGTCAGTCCTCTTGTACTTATGTCGGCATTGTGCTTTTTGTATCTAATTCCGATGCAATTTCTGTGTTTCATCGTCAATTAGAAGGTCAGAGGGATACATTAATCCTGAAGTGAAGCATCGGAATCTATAACTAGTGTCACAGGAATGGTTCAAAACATAGACAGTAAGAAGAGTCAGTCTTCTTGTACTTAAGTTGGCATTGTGCCATTTCTATTTAATTCCGACGCAATTTCTGTGTTTCACCGTCAATAAGAAGGTGAGAGGGATACAGTAAACCTGAAGTGAAGCATCGGAATCTATAACTAGTGTCACAGGAATGGTTCAAAACATAGACAGTAGGAAGAGTTAGTGTTTTTGTACTTAAGTCGGCATTGTGCCTTTTGTACTTACTTCCGATGCAATTTCTGTGTTTCATCGTCAATAAGAAGGTCCAAGGGATAGAGTAAACATATAGTGAAGCATCGGAATCTAAAACTGGTCTCACAGGACATTGTTCACAACATAGTCAGTAAGAAGAGTCAGTCTTCTTGTACTTAAGTAGGCATTGTGCCTTTTCTATTAAACCCGATGCAAATTCTGTGTTTCATCGCCAATACGAAGGTCAGACGGATACAGTAAACCTGATGTGAAGCATCGGAATGTATAACTAGTGTCACAGGAATGGTTCAAAACATAGAGAGTAGGAGGAGTAAGTCTTCTTGTACTTAAGTCGGTATTGTGCCTTTTGTATTTAATTCCGATGCAATTTCTGTGTTTCATCGTCAATATGAAGGTCAGAGGGATACATTAAACGTGAAGTGAAGCATCGGAATCTATAACTAGTGTCACAGGAATGGTTCAAAACATGGTCAGTAAGAAGAGTCAGTCTTCTTGTACTTCTTTCGGCATTGTGCTTTTTCATTTAATTCCGATGCAATTTCTGAGCTTCATCGTCAATGCTAAGGTCAGAGGGATACAGTTAACCTGAAGTGAAGCATAGGAATCTATAACTATTGTCACAGAAATGGTTCAAAACACAGTCAATAAGAAGAGTCGGTCTTTTTGTACATAAGTCGGCATTGTGCCTTTTCTATTAAGCCCGACGCAATTTCTGTGTTTCATCGGCAATAAGAAGGCCAGAGGGATACAGTAAACCTGAATTGAAGCATCGGAATGTATGACTAGTGTCACAAGAATCGTTCAAAACAAAGACAGTAGGAAGAGTCAGTCCTCTTCTACTTGAGTAGGCATTGTGCCTTTTGTATTTATTTCCGATGCAATTTCTGTGTTTCATCGGCAATAAGAAGGTCAGAGGGATACAGTAAACCTGAATTGAAGCATCGGAATGTATGACTAGTGTCACAGGAATCGTTCAATGCATAGACAGTAGGAAGAGTCAGTCTACTTGTACTTAAGTCGGCATTTAGCCTTTTGTATTTAATTCCGATGCATTTTCTGTGTTTCATCGTCAATAAGAAGGTCCAAGGATACAGTACACCTGAAGTGAAGCATCGGAATCTATAACTAGTGTCACAGGAATGTTTCAAATCATTGTCAGTAAGAAGAGTCAGTCCTCTTGTACTTAAGTCGGCATTGTGCTTTTTGTATCTAATTCCGATGCAATTTCTGTGTTTCATCGGCAATTAGAAGGTCAGAGGGGTACAGTAAACCTGAAGTGAAGAATCGGAATGTATGACTAGTGTCACAGGAATGATTAAAAACATAGACAGTACGACGAGTCAGTCTTCATGTACTTAGGCCGGCATTGTGTCTTTTGTATTTAATTCCGACGTAATTTCTGTGTTTCATCGTCAATAAGAAGGTCAGAGGGATATAGTAAACCTGAGGTGAAGCATCGGAATCTATAACTAGTGTCACAGGAATGTTACAAATCATAGACAGTAAGAAGAGTCAGTCTTCTTGTACGTAAGTCTGCACTGTGCCTTTTGTATTTAATTCCAATGCAATTTCTGTGTTTCATCGTCAATAAGAAGGTCAGAGAGATGCAGTAAATCTGAAGTGAAGCATCGGAATGTATAACTAGTGTCACAGGAATGATTAAAAAAAAACACTGTAGGAAGAGTCAGTCTTCATGTACTTAAGTCGGCATTGTGCTTTTTCTATTTAATTCCGATGCAATTTCTGTGTTTCATCGCCAATATGAAGGTCAGATGGATACAGTAAACCTGAAGTGAAGCATCGGAATCTATATCTAGTGTCACAGGAATGGTTCAAAACATAGACAGTAGGAAGAGTCAGTCTCTTTGTACTTAAGTCGGCATTGTGCCTTTTGTATTTAATTCCGATGCAATTTCTGTGTTTCACCGTTAATAAGAAGGTCCAAGGACACAGTAAACCTGAAGTGAATCATCGGAATCTATAACTAGTGTCACAGGAATGGTCCAAAACATATACAGTAGGAAGAGTCAGTCTACATGTACTTAAGTCGGTATTGTGCCTTTTGTATTTAATTCCAATGTATTTTTCTGTGTTTCATCATCAATAAGGTCAGCTGGATACAGTAAACCTGAAGTGAAGCATCGGAATCCATAACTAGTGTCACAGAAATGGTTCAAAACATAGTCAGTAAGAAGAGTCCGTCTTTTTGTACTTATGTCGGCATTGTGCATTTTCTATTTAATTCCGATGCAATTTCTGTGTTTCATCGTCAATAAGAAGGTCAGAGGGATACAGTAAAGCTGAAGTGAAGCATAAGAATTTATAACTAGTGTCACAGGAATGGTTAAAAACATAGACAGTTAGAAGAGTCAGTCTTCTTGTACTTAACTCGGAATTGTGCCTTTTGTATTTATTTCCGATGCATTTTCTATGTATCATCGTCAATAAGAAGGTCCAAGGGATACAGTAAAACTGAAGTGAAGCATCACAATCTGTAACTAGTGTCACAGGAATGGTTGAAAACATAGACAGTAAGAAGAGTCAGTCTACTTGTACTTAAGTGGCATTGTGCCTTTTGTATTTAATTCCGATGCAATTTCTGTGTTTAATCGTCAATAAGAAGGTCCAAGGGATAGAGTAAACATATAGTGAAGCATCGGAATCTAAAACTGGTCTCACAGGACATTGTTCAAAACATAGTCAGTAAGAAGAGTCAGTCTTCTTGTACTTAAGTCGGCATTGTGCCTTTTGTATTTAATTCTGATGCATTTTCTGTGTTTCATCGTCGATAAGTAGGACCAAGGTATACAGTAAACCTGAAGTGAAGCATCGGAATCTATAACTAGTGTCACAGGAACAGTTCAAACATAGACAGTAGGAAGTGTCCGTCTTCTTGTACTTAAGTCGGCATTGTGCCTTTTGTATTTAATTCCAATGAAATTTCTTTGTTTCATCGTCAATAAGAAGATCCAAGGGATACAGTAAACCTGAAGTGAAGCATCGGAATCTATAACTAGTGACACAGGAATGGTTCAACGCATAGACAGTAAGAAGAGTCAGTCTCCTTGTACTTAAGTCGGCAATGTGCCTTTTATATTTAATTCCGATGCAATTTCTGTCTTTCATCGTCAATATGAAGGTCAGAGGGATACAGTGAACCTGAAGTGAAGCATCGGAATCTATAACTAGCGTCACAGGAATGGTTCAAAACATAGACAGTAAGATGAGTCAGTCTTCTTGTACATAAGTCGGCATTGTGCCTTTTGTAATTAATTCCGATGCAATTTCCTTCTTTCATCGTCAATAAGAAGGTCCAAGGGATACAGTAAACATATAGTGAAGCATCGAAATCTATAACTAGTGTCACAGGTAAGGTTCAAAACATAGACAGTAATAAGAGTCAGTCTTCTTGTACTTAAGTCGGCATTGTGCCTTTTGTATTTAATTCCGATGCAATTTCTGTGTTTCATCGTCTATAAGAAGGTCAGAGGGATACAGTAAACCTGAAGTGAAGCATCGGAATCTATAACTAGGGTCACAGGAATGGTTCAAATCATAGACAGTAAGAAGAGTCAGTCTTCTTGTACTTAAGTCGGCATTGTGCCTTTTGTATTTAATTCCGATGCAATTTCTGTGTTTCATCGTCAATAAGAAGGTTTAAGGGATACAGTAAACCTGAAGTCAAGCATCGGAATCTATAACTAGAGTCACAGGAATGGTTCAAAGCATAGTCAGTAAGAAGAGTCAGTCTTGTTGTACTTAAGTCGGCATTGTGCCTTTTCTATTTAATTCCGATGCAATTTCTGTGTTTCATCGTCAATAAGAAGGTCCAAGGGATGCAGTACACCTAAGACGAAGCATCGGAATCTATAGCTAGCGTAACAGGAATGGTTCAAAGCATAGACGGTAGGAAGAGTCAGTCATCTTTCACTTAAGTCGGCATTGTGCCTTTTCTACTTAATTCCGATGCAATTTCTGTGTTTCATCGTCAATAAGAAGGTCAGAGGGATACAGTAAACCTGAAGTGAATCATCGGAATCTATAACTAGTGTCACAGGAGTGGTTCAAAACATAGACAGTAGGAAGAGTCAGTCTACATGTACACAAGTCGGCATTGTGCCTTTTGTATTAAATTCCGATGTAATTTCTGTGTTTCATCGTCAATAAGAAGGTCAGAGGGATACAGTAAACCTGAAGTGAAGCATCGGAATCTATAACTAGTGTCACAGGAATGGTTCAAATCATAGACAGTAAGAAGAGTCAGTCTTCTTGTACTTAAGTCGGCATTGTGCTTTTTGTATCTAATTCCGATGCAATTTCTGTGTTTCATCGGCAATTAGAAGGTCAGAGGGATACAGTAAACCTGAAGTGAGGCATCGGAATCTATAACTAGTGTCACAGGAATGTTTCAAATCATAGACAGTAAGAAGACTCAGTCCTCTTGTACTTAAGTCGGCACTGTGCCTTTTGTATTTAATTCCAATGCAATTTCTGTGTTTCATCGTCAATAAGAAGGTCAGAGGGATGCAATAAATCTGAAGTGAAGCATCGGAATGTATAACTAGTGTCACAGGAATGATTAAAAAAAAACACTGTAGGAAGAGTCAGTCTTCATGTACTTAAGTCGGCATTGTGCTTTTTCTATTTAATTCCGATGCAATTTCTGTGTTTCATCGTCAATATGAAGGTCAGATGGATACAGTAAACCTGAAGTGAAGCATCGGAATCTATAACTAGTGTCACAGAAATGGTTCAAAACATAGTCAGTAAGAAGAGTCAGTCTTTTTGTACTTATGTCGGCATTGTGCATTTTCTATTTAATTCCGATGCAATTTCTGTGTATCATCGTCAATAAGAAGGTCCAAGGGATACAGTAAAACTGAAGTGAAGCATCACAATCTGTAACTAGTGTCACAGGAATGGTTCAAAACATAGACAGTAAGAAGAGTCAGTCTACTTGTACTTAAGTGGCATTGTGCCTTTTGTATTTAATTGCGATGCAATTTCTGTGTTTCATCGTCAATAAGAAGGTCCAAGGGATAGAGTAAACATATAGTGAAGCATCGGAATCTAAAACTGGTCTCACAGGACATTGTTCACAACATAGTCAGTAAGAAGAGTCAGTCTTCTTGTACTTAAGTAGGCATTGTGCCTTTTGTATTTAATTCCGATGCAATTTCTGTGTTTCATCGTCGTTAAGAAGGTCAGAAGGATACAGTAAACCTGAAGTGAGGCATCGGAATCTATAACTAGTGACACAGGAATGGTTCAACACATAGACAGTAAGAAGAGTCAGTCTTCTTGTACTTAAGTCGGCAATGTGCCTTTTCTATTTAATTCCGATGCAATTTCTGTGTTTCATCGTCAATATGAAGGTCAGAGGGATACAGTGAACCTGAAGTGAAGCATCGGAATCTATAACTAGTGTCACAGGAATGGTTCAAAACATTGACAGTAGGAAGAGTCAGTCTTCTTGTACTTAAGTCGGCATTGTGCCTTTTGTATTTAATTCCGATGAATTTTCTGTGTATCGTCGTCAATAAGAAGGTCCAAGGGATACAGTAAACCTGAAGTGAGGCATCGGAATCTATAACTAGTGTCACAGGAATAGTTCAAAACATAGTAAGAAGAGTCAGCCTTCTTGTACTTAATTCGGCATTGTCCCTTTTTATTTAATTCCGTTGCAATTTCTGTGCTTCATCGTCAATGCTAAGGTCAGAGGGATACAGTGAACTTGAAGTGAAGCATCGGAATTTATAACTAGTGTCACAGGAATGGTTCAAAACATAGACAGTTAGAAGAGGCAGTCTTCTTGTACTTAAGTCGGCATTGTGCCTTTTGTATTTAATTCCGATGCAATTTCTGTGTTTCATCGTCGATAAGAAGGACCAAGGTATACAGTAAACCTGAAGTGAAGCATCGGAAACTATAACTAGTGTCACAGGAACAGTTCAAACATAGACAGTAGGAAGAGTCCGTCTTCTTGTACTTAAGTCGGCATTGTGCCTTTTGTATTTAATTCCGATGAAATTTCTTTGTTTCATCGTCAATACGAAGATCCAAGGGATACAGTAAACCTGAAGTGAAGCATCGGAATCTATAACTAGTGTCACAGGAATGGTTCAAATATAGACAGTAAGAAGAGTCAGTCTTCTTGTACTTAAGTCGCCATTGTGCTTTTTGTACTTAATTCCGATGCAATTTCTGTGTTTCATCGTCAATATGAAGGTCAGAGGGATACAGTGAACCTGAAGTGAAGCATCGGAATCTATAACTAGCGTCACAGGAATGGTTCAAAGCATAGACAATAGGAAGGGTCAGTCTTCTTGTATTTAAGTCGGCATTGTGCCTTTTCTATTTAATTCCGATGCAATTTCTGTGTTTCGTCGTCAATAAGAAGGTCCAACGGATACAGTAAATCTGAAGTGAAGCATCGGAAACTATAGCTAGTGTCACAGGAATGGTTCAAAACATAGACAGTTAGAAGAGTCAGTCTTCTTGTACTTAAGTCGGCATTGTGCCTTTTGTATTTAATTCCGATGCAATTTCTGTGTTTCATCGTCGATAAGAAGTACCAAGGTATACAGTAAACCTGATGTGAAGCATCGGAATCTATAACTAGTGTCACAGGAACAGTTCAAACATAGACAGTAGGAAGGGTCCGTCTTCTTGTACTTAAGTAGGCATTGTGCCTTTTCTATTTAATTCCGATGCAATTTCTGTGTTTCATCGTCAATAAGAAGGTCAGAGGGATACAGTAAAGCTGAAGTGAAGCATCAGAATGTATAACTAGTGTCACAGGAATGGTTAAAAACATAGACAGTTAGAAGAGTCAGTCTTCTTGTACTTAAGTCGGCATTGTGCCTTTTGTATTTAATTCCGATGCATTTTCTGTGTATCATCGTCAATAAGAAGGTCCAAGGGATACAGTAGAGCTGAAGTGAAGCATCACAATCTGTAACTAGTGTCACAGGAATGGATCAAAACATAGACAGTAAGAAGAGTCAGTCTACTTGTACTTATGTGGCATTGTGCCTTTTGTATTTAATTCCGATGCAATTTCTGTGTTTCATCGTCAATAAGAAGGTCCAAGGGATAGAGTAAACATATGGTGAAGCATCGGAATCTGAAACTGGTCTCACAGGACATTGTTCACAACATAGTCAGTAAGAAGAGTCAGTCTTCTTGTACTTAAGTAGGCATTGTGCCTTTTCTATTTAATTCCGATGCAATTTCTGTATTTCGTCGTCAATAAGAAGGTCCAACGGATACAGTAAATCTGAAGTGAAGCATCGGAAACTATAGCTAGTGTCACAGGAATGGTTCAAAACATAGACAGTTAGAAGAGTCAGTCTTCTTGTACTTAAGTCGGCATTGTGCCTTTTGTATTTAATTCCGATGCAATTTCTGTGTTTCATCGTCGATAAGAAGTACCAAGGTATACAGTAAACCTGATGTGAAGCATCGGAATCTATAACTAGTGTCACAGGAACAGTTCAAACATAGACAGTAGGAAGGGTCCGTCTTCTTGTACTTAAGTCGGCATTGTGCTTTTTGTATTTAATTCCGATGAAATTTCTTTGTTTCATCGCCAATAAGAAGATCCAAGGGATACAGTAAACCTGAAGTGAAGCATCGGAATCTATAACTAGTGACACAGGAATGGTTCAACGCATAGACAGTAAGAAGAGTCAGTCTTCTTGTACTTAAGTCGGCAATGTGCCTTTTATATTTAATTCCGATGCAATTTCTGTCTTTCATCGTCAATATGAAGGTCAGAGGGATACAGTGAACCTGAAGTGAAGCATCGGAATCTATAACTAGCGTCACAGGAATGGTTCAAAACATAGACAGTAAGATGAGTCAGTCTTCTTGTACATAAGTCGGCATTGTGCCTTTTGTAATTAATTCCGATGCAATTTCCTTCTTTCATCGTCAATAAGAAGGTCCAAGGGATACAGTAAACATATAGTGAAGCATCGAAATCTATAACTAGTGTCACAGGTATGGTTCAAAACATAGACAGTAATAAGAGTCAGTCTTCTTGTACTTAAGTCGGCATTGTGCCTTTTGTATTTAATTCCGATGCAATTTCTGTGTTTCATCGTCTATAAGAAGGTCAGAGGGATACAGTAAACCTGAAGTGAAGCATCGGAATCTATAACTAGGGTCACAGGAATGGTTCAAATCATAGACAGTAAGAAGAGTCAGTCTTCTTGTACTTAAGTCGGCATTGTGCCTTTTGTATTTAATTCCGATGCAATTTCTGTGTTTCATCGTCAATAAGAAGGTTTAAGGGATACAGTAAACCTGAAGTGAAGCATCGGAATCTATAACTAGAGTCACAGGAATGGTTCAAAGCATAGTCAGTAAGAAGAGTCAGTCTTGTTGTACTTAAGTCGGCATTGTGCCTTTTCTATTTAATTCCGATGCAATTTCTGTGTTTCATCGTCAATAAGAAGGTCCAAGGGATGCAGTACACCTGAGACGAAGCATCGGAATCTATAGCTAGCGTAACAGGAATGGTTCAAAGCATAGACGGTAGGAAGAGTCAGTCATCTTTCACTTAAGTCGGCATTGTGCCTTTTCTACTTAATTCCGATGCAATTTCTGTGTTTCATCGTCAATAAGAAGGTCAGAGGGATACAGTAAACCTGAAGTGAATCATCGGAATCTATAACTAGTGTCACAGGAGTGGTTCAAAACATAGACAGTAGGAAGAGTCAGTCTACATGTACACAAGTCGGCATTGTGCCTTTTGTATTAAATTCCGATGTAATTTCTGTGTTTCATCGTCAATAAGAAGGTCAGAGGGATACAGTAAACCTGAAGTGAAGCATCGGAATCTATAACTAGTGTCACAGGAATGGTTCAAATCATAGACAGTAAGAAGAGTCAGTCTTCTTGTACTTAAGTCGGCATTGTGCTTTTTGTATCTAATTCCGATGCAATTTCTGTGTTTCATCGGCAATTAGAAGGTCAGAGGGATACAGTAAACCTGAAGTGAGGCATCGGAATCTATAACTAGTGTCACAGGAATGTTTCAAATCATAGACAGTAAGAAGACTCAGTCCTCTTGTACTTAAGTCGGCACTGTGCCTTTTGTATTTAATTCCAATGCAATTTCTGTGTTTCATCGTCAATAAGAAGGTCAGAGGGATGCAATAAATCTGAAGTGAAGCATCGGAATGTATAACTAGTGTCACAGGAATGATTAAAAAAAAACACTGTAGGAAGAGTCAGTCTTCATGTACTTAAGTCGGCATTGTGCTTTTTCTATTTAATTCCGATGCAATTTCTGTGTTTCATCGTCAATATGAAGGTCAGAGGGATACAGTGAACCTGAAGTGAAGCATCGGAATCTATAACTAGTGTCACAGGAATGGTTCAAAACATTGACAGTAGGAAGAGTCAGTCTTCTTGTACTTAAGTCGGCATTGTGCCTTTTGTATTTAATTCCGATGAATTTTCTGTGTATCGTCGTCAATAAGAAGGTCCAAGGGATACAGTAAACCTGAAGTGAGGCATCGGAATCTATAACTAGTGTCACAGGAATAGTTCAAAACATAGTAAGAAGAGTCAGCCTTCTTGTACTTAATTCGGCATTGTCCCTTTTTATTTAATTCCGTTGCTATTTCTGTGCTTCATCGTCAATGCTAAGGTCAGAGGGATACAGTGAACTTGAAGTGAAGCATCGGAATTTATAACTAGTGTCACAGGAATGGTTCAAAACATAGACAGAAGAGGCAGTCTTCTTGTACTTAAGTCGGCATTCTGCCTTTTGTATTTAATTCCGATGCAATTTCTGTGTTTCATCGTCGATAAGAAGGACCAAGGTATACAGTAAACCTGAAGTGAAGCATCGGAAACTATAACTAGTGTCACAGGAACAGTTCAAACATAGACAGTAGGAAGAGTCCGTCTTCTTGTACTTAAGTCGGCATTGTGCCTTTTGTATTTAATTCCGATGAAATTTCTTTGTTTCATCGTCAATACGAAGATCCAAGGGATACAGTAAACCTGAAGTGAAGCATCGGAATCTATAACTAGTGTCACAGGAATGGTTCAAATATAGACAGTAAGAAGAGTCAGTCTTCTTGTACTTAAGTCGCCATTGTGCTTTTTGTACTTAATTCCGATGCAATTTCTGTGTTTCATCGTCAATAAGAAGGTCAGAAGGATACAGTAAACCTGAAGTGAAGCATCGGAATCTATAACTAGTGACACAGGAATGGTTCAACACATAGACAGTAAGAAGAGTCAGTCTTCTTGTACTTCAGTCGGCAATGTGCCTTTTCTATTTAATTCCGATGCAATTTCTGTGTTTCATCGTCAATATGAAGGTCAGAGGGATACAGTGAACCTGAAGTGAAGCATCGGAATCTATAACTAGCGTCACAGGAATGGTTCAAAGCATAGACAATAGGAAGGGTCAGTCTTCTTGTATTTAAGTCGGCATTGTGCCTTTTCTATTTAATTCCGATGCAATTTCTGTGTTTCGTCGACAATAAGAAGGTCCAAGGGATACAGTAAACCTGAAGTGAAGCATCGGAATCTATAACTAGTGTCACAGGAATGTTACAAAACATAGACAGTACGAAGAGTCAGTCTTCTTGTACTTAAGTAGGCATTGTGCCTTTTCTATTTAATTCCGATGCAAATTCTGTGTTTCATCGTCAATAAGAAGGTCAGAGGGATACAGTAAAGCTGAAGTGAAGCATCAGAATGTATAACTAGTGTCACAGGAATGGTTAAAAACATAGACAGTTAGTAGAGTCAGTCTTCTTGTACTTAAGTCGGCATTGTGCCTTTTGTATTTAATTCCGATGCATTTTCTGTGTATCATCGTCAATAAGAAGGTCCAAGGGATACAGTAGAGCTGAAGTGAAGCATCACAATCTGTAACTAGTGTCACAGGAATGGTTCAAAACATAGACAGTAAGAAGAGTCAGTCTACTTGTACTTATGTGGCATTGTGCCTTTTGTATTTAATTCCGATGCAATTTCTGTGTTTCATCGTCAATAAGAAGGTCCAAGGGATAGAGTAAACATATAGTGAAGCATCGGAATCTAAAACTGGTCTCACAGGACATTGTTCACAACATAGTCAGTAAGAAGAGTCAGTCTTCTTGTACTTAAGTAGGCATTGTGCCTTTTGTATTTAATTCCGATGCAATTTCTGTGTTTCATCGTCAATAAGAAGGTCCAAGGGATAGAGTAAACATATGGTGAAGCATCGGAATCTGAAACTGGTCTCACAGGACATTGTTCACAACATAGTCAGTAAGAAGAGTCAGTCTTCTTGTACTTAAGTAGGCATTGTGCCTTTTCTATTTAATTCCGATGCAATTTCTGTATTTCGTCGTCAATAAGAAGGTCCAACGGATACAGTAAATCTGAAGTGAAGCATCGGAAACTATAGCTAGTGTCACAGGAATGGTTCAAAACATAGACAGTTAGAAGAGTCAGTCTTCTTGTACTTAAGTCGGCATTGTGCCTTTTGTATTTAATTCCGATGCAATTTCTGTGTTTCATCGTCGATAAGAAGTACCAAGGTATACAGTAAACCTGATGTGAAGCATCGGAATCTATAACTAGTGTCACAGGAACAGTTCAAACATAGACAGTAGGAAGGGTCCGTCTTCTTGTACTTAAGTCGGCATTGTGCCTTTTGTATTTAATTCCGATGAAATTTCTTTGTTTCATCGCCAATAAGAAGATCCAAGGGATACAGTAAACCTGAAGTGAAGCATCGGAATCTATAACTAGTGTCACAGGAATGGTTCAAAACGTAGACAGTAAGAAGAGTCAGTCTTCTTGTACTTAAGTCGCCATTGTGCTTTTTGTACTTAATTCCGATGCAATTTCTGTGTTTCATCGTCAATAAGAAGGTCAGAAGGATACAGTAAACCTGAAGTGAAGCATCGGAATCTATAACTAGTGACACAGGAATGGTTCAACACATAGACAGTAGGAAGAGTCAGTCTTCTTGTACTTAAGTCGGCAATGTGCCTTTTCTATTTAATTACGATGCAATTTCTGTGTTTCATCGTCAATATGAAGGTCAGAGGGATACAGTGAACCTGAAGTGAAGCATCGGAATCTATAACTAGTGTCACAGGAATGGTTCAAATCATAGACAGTACGAAGAGTCAGTCTTCTTGTACTTAAGTAGGCATTGTGCCTTTTCTATTTAATTCCGATGCAATTTCTGTGTTTCATCGTCAATAAGAAAGTCAGATGGATACAGTAAACCTGAAGTGAAGCATCGGAATCTATAACTAGTGTCACAGAAATGGTTCAAAACATAGTCAGTAAGAAGAGTCAGTCTTTTTGTACTTATGTCGGCATTATGCATTTTCCATTTAATTCCGATGCAATTTCTGTGTTTCATCGTCAATGAGAAGGTCAGAGGGATACGGTAAACCTGAAGTGAAGCATCGGAATGTATAACTAGTGTCCCAGGAATCGTTCAAAATATATACAGTAGGAAGAGTCAGTCTTCTTCTACTTGATTCGGCATTGTGCCTTTTGTATTTATTTCCGACGCACTTTCTGTGTCTCATCGTCAATAAAAAGGTCCAAGGGATGCAGTACACCTGAAGCGAAGCATCGGAATCTATAACTAGTCTAACAGGAATGGCTCAAAAAATAGACAGTAAGAAGAGTCAGTCTTCTTGTACTTAAGTCGGCATTGTGCCTTTTCTATTTATTTCCGAAGCAATTTCTGTGTTTCATCGTCAATAAGAAGGTGTAAGGGATACAGTAAACCTGAAGTGAATCATTGGAATCTATAACTAGTGTCACAGGAATGGTCCAAAACATATACAGTAGGAGGTGTCAGTCTACATGTACTTAAGTCGGCATTGTGCCTTTTGTATTTAATTCCAATGTAATTTCTGTGTTTCTTCGTCAATAAGAAGGTCAGAGGGATACAGTTAAACGGAAGTGAAGCATCACAATCTATAACTAGTGTCACAGGAATGGTTCAAAACATAGACAGTAGGAAGAGTTAGTGTTTTTGTACTTAAGTCGGCATTGTGCCTTTTGTATTTACTTCCGATGCAATTTCTGTGTTTCATCGTCAATAAGAAGGTCCAAGGGATAGAGTAAACATATAGTGAAGCATCGGAATCTAAAACTGGTCTCACAGGACATTGTTCACAACATAGTCAGTAAGAAGAGTCAGTCTTCTTGTACTTAAGTAGGCATTGTGCCTTTTCTATTAAACCCGATGCAAATTCTGTGTTTCATCGCCAATACGAAGGTCAGACGGATACAGTAAACCTGATGTGAAGCATCGGAATGTATAACTAGTGTCACAGGAATGGTTCAAAACATAGAGAGTAGGAGGAGTAAGTCTTCTTGTACTTAAGTCGGTATTGTGCCTTTTGTATTTAATTCCGATGCAATTTCTGTGTTTCATCGTCAATATGAAGGTCAGAGGGATACATTAAACGTGAAGTGAAGCATCGGAATCTATAACTAGTGTCACAGGAATGGTTCAAAACATGGTCAGTAAGAAGAGTCAGTCTTCTTGTACTTCATTCGGCATTGTGCTTTTTCATTTAATTCCGCTGCAATTTCTGAGCTTCATCGTCAATGCTAAGGTCAGAGGGATACAGTTAACCTGAAGTGAAGCATAGGAATCTATAACTATTGTCACAGAAACGGTTCAAAACACAGTCAGTGAGAAGAGTCGGTCTTCTTGTACATAAGTCGGCATTGTGCCTTTTCTATTAAGCCCGATGCAATTTCTGTGTTTCATCGGCAATAAGAAGGCCAGAGGGATACAGTAAACCTGAATTGAAGCATCGGAATGTATGACTAGTGTCACAAGAATCGTTCAAAACAAAGACAGTAGGAAGAGTCAGTCCTCTTCTACTTGAGTAGGCATTGTGCCTTTTGTATTTATTTCCGATGCAATTTCTGTGTTTCATCGGCAATAAGAAGGTCAGAGGGATACAGTAAACCTGAATTGAAGCATCGGAATGTATGACTAGTGTCACAGGAATCGTTCAATGCATAGACAGTAGGAAGAGTCAGTCTACTTGTACTTAAGTCGGCATTTAGCCTTTTGTATTTAATTCCGATGCATTTTCTGTGTTTCATCGTCAATAAGAAGGTCCAAGGATACAGTACACCTGAAGTGAAGCATCGGAATCTATAACTAGTGTCACAGGAATGTTTCAAATCATTGTCAGTAAGAAGAGTCAGTCCTCTTGTACTTAAGTCGGCATTGTGCTTTTTGTATCTAATTCCGATGCAATTTCTGTGTTTCATCGGCAATTAGAAGGTCAGAGGGGTACAGTAAACCTGAAGTGAAGAATCGGAATGTATGACTAGTGTCACAGGAATGATTAAAAACATAGACAGTACGACGAGTCAGTCTTCATGTACTTAGGCCGGCATTGTGTCTTTTGTATTTAATTCCGACGTAATTTCTGTGTTTCATCGTCAATAAGAAGGTCAGAGGGATATAGTAAACCTGAGGTGAAGCATCGGAATCTATAACTAGTGTCACAGAAATGGTTCAAAACATAGTCAGTAAGAAGAGTCCGTCTTTTTGTACTTATGTCGGCATTGTGCATTTTCTATTTAATTCCGATGCAATTTCTGTGTTTCATCGTCAATAAGAAGGTCAGAGGGATACAGTAAAGCTGAAGTGAAGCATAAGAATTTATAACTAGTGTCACAGGAATGGTTAAAAACATAGACAGTTAGAAGAGTCAGTCTTCTTGTACTTAACTCGGAATTGTGCCTTTTGTATTTATTTCCGATGCATTTTCTATGTATCATCGTCAATAAGAAGGTCCAAGGGATACAGTAAAACTGAAGTGAAGCATCACAATCTGTAACTAGTGTCACAGGAATGGTTGAAAACATAGACAGTAAGAAGAGTCAGTCTACTTGTACCTAAGTGGCATTGTGCCTTTTGTATTTAATTCCGATGCAATTTCTGTGTTTCATCGTCAATAAGAAGGTCCAAGGGATAGAGTAAACATATAGTGAAGCATCGGAATCTAAAACTGGTCTCACAGGACATTGTTCACAACATAGTCAGTAAGAAGAGTCAGTCTTCTTGTACTTAAGTCGGCATTGTGCCTTTTGTATTTAATTCTGACGCAATTTCTGTGTTTCATCGTCGATAAGTAGGACCAAGGTATACAGTAAACCTGAAGTGAAGCATCGGAATCTATAACTAGTGTCACAGGAACAGTTCAAACATAGACAGTAGGAAGAGTCCGTCTTCTTGTACTTAAGTCGGCATTGTGCCTTTTGTATTTAATTCCAATGAAATTTCTTTGTTTCATCGTCAATAAGAAGATCCAAGGGATACAGTAAACCTGAAGTGAAGCATCGGAATCTATAACTAGTGACACAGGAATGGTTCAACGCATAGACAGTAAGAAGAGTCAGTCTTCTTGTACTTAAGTCTGCAATGTGCCTTTTATATTTAATTCCGATGCAATTTCTGTCTTTCATCGTCAATATGAAGGTCAGAGGGATACAGTGAACCTGAAGTGAAGCATCGGAATCTATAACTAGCGTCACAGGAATGGTTCAAAGCATAGACAATTGGAAGGGTCAGTCTTCTTGTATTTAAGTCGGCATTGTGCCTTTTCTATTTAATTCCGATGCAATTTCTGTGTTTCGCCGTCAATAAGAAGGTCCAAGGGATACAGTAAACCTAAAGTGAAGCATCGGAATCTATAACTAGTGTCACAGGAATGTTTCAAAACATAGACAGTAAGAAGAGTCAGTCCTCTTGTACTTAAGTCGGCATTGTGCTTTTTGTATCTAATTCCGATGCAATTTCTGTGTTTCATCGTCAATTGGAAGCTCAGAGGGATACAGTAATCCTGAAGTGAAGCATCGGAATCTATAACTAGTGTCACAGGAATGGTACAAAACATAGACAGTACGAAGAGTCAGTCTTCTTGTACTTAAGTAGGCATTGTGCCATTTCTATTTAATTCCGACGCAATTTCTGTGTTTCATCGTCAATAAGAAGGTGAGAGGGATACAGTAAACCTGAAGTGAAGCATCGGAATCTATAACTACTGTCACAGGAATGGTTCAAATCATAGACAGTACGAAGAGTCAGTCTTCTTGTACTTAAGTAGGCATTGTGCCTTTTCTATTTAATTCTGATGCAATTTCTGTGTTTCATCGTCTATAAGAAAGTCAGATGGATACAGTAAACCTGATGTGAAGCATCGGAATCTATAACTAGTGTCACAGAAATGGTTCAAAACATAGTCAGTAGGAAGAGTCAGTCTTTTTGTACTTATGTCGGCATTGTGCATTTTCTATTTAATTCCGATGCAATTTCTGTGTTTCATCGTCAATAAGAAGGTCAGAGGGATACAGTAAACTTGAAGTGAAGCATCGGAATGTATAACTAGTGTCACAGGAATCGTTCAAAATATAGACAGTAGGAAGAGTCAGTCTTCTTCTACTTGATTCGGCATTGTGCCTTTTGTATTTATTTCCGACGCAATTTCTGTGTCTCATCGTCAATAAGAAGGTCCAAGGGATGCAGTACACCTGAAACGAAGCATCGGATCTATAACTAGTCTAACAGGAATGGCTCAAAACATAGACAGTACGATGAGTCATTCTTCTTGTACTTAAGTCGGCATTGTGCCTTTTCTATTTATTTCCGATGCAATTTCTGTGTTTCATCGTCAATAAGATGGACCAAGGGATACAGTACACCTGAAGTGAAGCATCGGAATCTATAACTAGTGTCACAGGAATGGTCCAAAACATATACAGTAGGAGGTGTCAGTCTACATGTACTTAAGTCGGCATTGTGCCTTTTGTATTTAATTCCAATGTAATTTCTGTGTTTCATCGTCAATAAGAAGGTCAGAGGGATAAGTTAAACGGAAGTGAAGCATCACAATCTATAACTAGTGTCACAGGAATGGTTCAAAATATAGTCAGTAAGAAGAGTCAGTCTACTTGTACTTAAGTCGGCATTGTGCCTTTTGTCTTTAATTCCGATGCAATTTCTGTGTTTCATCGTCAATAAGATGGACCAAGGGATACAGTACACCTGAAGTGAAGCATCGGAATCTATAACTAGTGTCACAGGAATGGTTTAAATCATAGACAGTAAGAAGAGTCAGTCTACTTGTACTTAAGTCAGCATTGTGCCTTTTCTATTTAATTCCGATGCAATTTCTGTGTTTCATCGTCAATAAGAAGTTCAGAGGGATACAGTAAACCTGAAGTGAGGCATCGGAATCTATAACTAGTGTCACAGGAATGGTTAAAAAATAGAGAGTAAGAAGAGTCAGTCTTCTTATTCTTAAGTCGGCGTTGTTCCTTTTGTATTTACTTCCGATGCAATTTCGGTGTTTCATCGTCAATAAGAAGGTCAGAGGGATACAGTAAACATATAGTGAAGCATCGTAATCTAAAACTGGTCTCACAGGACATGTTCACAACATAGTCAGTAAGAAGAGTCAGTCTTCTCGTACTTAAGTAGGCATTGTGCCTTTTGTATTTAATTCCGATGCAATTTCTGTGTTTCATCGTCAATAAGAAGGTCAGAGGGTTACAGTAAACCTGAATTGAAGCATCGGAATCTATAACTAGTGTCACAGGAATGGTTCAAAACATAGACATTAGGTAGAGTCAGTCTTCTTGTACTGTAGTCGGCATTGTGCCTTTTCTATTTAATTCCGATGCAATTTCTGTATTTCGTTGTCAATAAGAAGGTCCAAGGGATACAGTAAATCTGAAGTGAAGCATCGGAATCTATAACTAGTGTCACAGGAAAGGTACAAACATAGACAGTAAGAAGAGTCAGTCTTCTTGTACTTAAGTCGGCATTGTGCTTTTTGTATTTAATTCCGATGCAATTTCTGTGTTTCATCGTCGATAAGAAGGACCAAGGTATACAGTAAACCTGAAGTGAAGCATCGGAATCTATAACTAGTGTTACAGGAATAGTTCAAACATAGACAGTAGGAAGAGTCAGTCTTCTTGTATTTAAGTCGGCATTGGGAATTTTGTATTTATTTCCGATGAAACTTCTTTGTTTCATCGTCAATAAGAAGATCCAAGGGATACAGTAAACCTGAAGTGAAGCATCGGAATCTATAACTAGTGTCACAGGAATGGTTCAAAACATAGACAGTAAGAAGAGTCAGTCTTCTTGTACTTAAGTCGGCATTGTGCTTTTTGAACTTAATTCCGATGCAATTTCTGTGTTTCATCGTCAATAAGAAGGTCAGAAGGATACAGTAAACCTGAAGTGAAGCATCGTAATCTATAACTAGTGTCACAAGAATGGTTCAAAACACAGACAGTAAGATGCGTCAGTCTTCTTGTACATAAGTCGGCATAGTGCCTTTTCTATTTAATTCCGATTCTATGAATAATCGTCAATAAGAAGGTTCAAGGGATACAGTAAACCTGAAGTGAAGCATCGGAATCTATAACTAGTGTCACAGGAATGTTTCAAAACATAGACAGTAAGAAGAGTCAGTCCTCTTGTACTTATGTCGGCATTGTGCTTTTTGTATCTAATTCCGATGCAATTTCTGTGTTTCATCGTCAATTAGAAGGTCAGAGGGAAACAGTAATCCTGAAGTGAGGCATCGGAATCTATAACTAGTGTCACAGGAATGGTTCAAAACATAGACAGTAAGAAGAGTAAGTCTTCTTGTACTTAAGTTGGCACTGTGCCATTTCTATTTAATTCCGACGCAATTTCTGTGTTTCACCGTCACTAAGAAGGTGAGAGGGATACAGTAAACCTGAAGTGAAGCATCGGAATCTATAACTAGTGTCACAGGAATGGTTCAAAACATAGACAGTAGGAAGAGTCAGTCTTTTTGTACTTAAGTCGGCATTGTGCCTTTTGTATTTACTTCCGATGCAATGTCTGTGTTTCATCGTCAATAAGAAGGTCAGAGGGATACAGTAAACCTGATGTGAGGCATCGGAATCTATAACTAGTGTTACAGGAATGATTCAAAACGTAGACAGTAGGATGAGTCAGTCTTCTAGTATTTAAGTCAGCATTGTGCCTTTTTTATTTAATTCCGATGCAATTTCTGTGTTTCATCGTCAATACGAAGGTCAGATGGATACAGCAAAGTTGAAGTTAAGCATCGGAATGTATAACTAGTGTCACAGGAATCGTTCAAAACATAGACAGTAGGAAGAGTCAGTCTTCTTGTACTTAAGTCGGCGTTGTGCCTTTTCTATTTAATTCCCATGCAATTTCTGTGTTTCATCGGCAATAAGAAGGTCCAAGGGATACAGTAAACCTGAAGTGAATCATCGGAATCTATTACTAGTGTCACAGGAATGGTCCAAAACATATACAGTAGTAAGTGTCAGTCTACATGTACTTAAGTCGGCATTGTGCCTTTTGTATTTAATTCCAATGTAATTTCTGTGTTTCATCGTCAATAAAAAGGTCAGAGGGATACCGTTAACTGAAGTGAAGCATCACAATCTGTAACTAGTGTCACAGGAATGGTTCAAAACATAGACAGTAAGAAGAGTCAGTCTACTTCTACTTGAGTCGGCATTGTGCCTTTTGTATTTAATTCCGATGCAATTTCTGTGTTTCATCGTCAATAAGATGGTCCAAGGGATACTGTACACCTTAAGTGAAGCATCGGAATCTATAACTAGTGTCACAGGAATGGTTTAAATCATAGACAGTAAGAAGAGTCAGTCTTCTTGTACTTAAGTCAGCATTGTGCCTTTTCTATTTAATTCCGATGCAATTTCTGTGTATCATCGTCAATAAGAAATTCAGAGCGATACAGTAAACCTGATGTGAGGCATCGGAATCTATATCTAGTGTTACAGGAATGATTCAAAAACGTAGACAGTAGGATGAGTCAGCCTTCTTGTATTTAAGTCGGCATTGTGCCTTTTCTATTTAATTCCGATGCAATTTCTGTGTTTCATCGTCAATAAGAAAGTCAGATGGATACAGTAAACCTGATGTGAAGCATCGGAATCTATAACTAGTGTCACAGAAATGGTTCAAAACATAGTCAGTAAGAAGAGTCAGTCTTTTTGTACTTATGTCGGCATTGTGCATTTTTTATTTAATTCCGATGCAATTTCTGTGTTTCATCGTCAATAAGAAAGTCAGAGGGATACAGTAAACCTGAAGTGAAGCATCGGAATGTATAACTAGTGTCACAGGAATCGTTCAAAATATAGACAGTAGGAAGAGTCAGTCTTCTTCTACTTGATTCGGCATTGTGCCTTTTGTATTTAGTTCCGACGCAATTTCTGTGTCTCATCGTCAATAAGAAGGTCTAAGGGATGCAGTACACCTGAAACGAAGCATCGGAATCTATAACTAGTCTAACAGGAATGGCTCAAAACATAGACAGTAAGAAGAGTCAGTCTTCTTGTACTTAAGTCGGCATTGTGCCTTTTGTATTTAATTCCAATGTAATTTCTGTGTTTCATCGTCAATAAGAAGGTCAGAGGGATTGAGTTAAACGTAAGTGAAGCATCACAATCTATAACTAGTGTCACAGGAAAGGTTCAAAACATAGACAGTAAGAAGAGTCAGTCTACTTGTACTTAAGTCGGCATTGTGCCTTTTGCATTTAAGTCCGATGCTATTTCTGTGTTTCATCGTCAATAAGATGGACCAAGGGATACAGTACACCTGAAGTGAAGCATCAGAATCTATAACTAGTGTCACAGGAATGGGTTAAATCATAGACAGTAAGAAGAGTCAGTCTACTTGTACTTAAGTAAGCATTGTGCCTTTTGTATTTACTTCCGATGCAATTTCTGTGTTTCATCGTCAATAAGAAGGTCAGAGGGATACAGTAAACATATAGTGAAGCATCGGAATCTAAAACTGGTCTCACAGGACATGTTCACAACATAGTCAGTAAGAAGAGTCAGTCTTCTTGTACTTAAGTAGGCATTGTGCATTTTGTATTTAATTCCGACGCAATTTCTGTGTTTCATCGTCAATAAGAAGTTCAGAGGGATACAGTAAACCTGAAGTGAGGCATCGCAATCTATAACTAGTGTCACAGGAGTGGTTCAAAACATAGTCATTAGGTAGAGTCAGTCTTCTTGTACTTTAGTCGGCATTGTGCCTTTTCTATTTAATTCCGATGCAATTTCTGTATTTCGTCGTCAATAAGAAGGTCCAAGGGATACAGTAAATCTGAAGTGAAGCATCGGAATTTATAACTAGTGTCACAAGAATGGTTCAAAACATAGACAGTAAGAAAAGTCAGTCTTCTTGTACTTAAGTCGGCATTGTGCCTTTTGTATTTAATTCCGATGCAATTTCTGTGTTTCATCGTCGATAAGAAGGACCAAGGTATACAGTAAACCTGAAGTGAAGCATCGGAATCTATAACTAGTGTCATAGGAATAGTTCAAACATAGACAGTAGGAAGAGTCAGTCTTCTTGTACTTAAGTCGGCATTGTGCCTTTTGTATTTAATTCCGATGAAATTTCTTTGTTTCATCGTCAATAAGAAGATCCAAGGGATACAGTAAACCTGAAGTGAAGCATCGGAATCTATAACTAGTGTCACAGGAATGGTTCAAATCATAGACAGTAAGAAGAGTCAGTCTTCTTGTACTTAAGTCGGCATTGTGCCTTTTGTACTTCATTCCGATGCAACTTCTGTGTTTCATCGTCAATAAGAAGGTCTGAAGGATACAGTAAACCTGAAGTGAAGCGTCGGAATCTATAACTAGTGTCACAGGAATGGTTTATATCATAGACAGTAGGAAGAGTCAGTCTTCTTGTACTTAAGTCAGCATTGTGCCTTTTCTATTTAATTCCGATGCAATTTCTGTGTTTCATCGTCAATAAGAAGTTCAGAGGGATACAGTAAACCCGATGTGAGGCATCGGAATCTATAACTAGTGTTACAGGAATGATTCAAAACGTAGACAGTAGGATGAGTCAGTCTTTTTGTACTTATGTCGGCATTGTCCCTTTTCTATTTAATTCCGATGCAATTTCTGTGTTTCATCATCAGTAAGAAGGTCAGAGGGATACAGTAAACCAGAAGTGAAGCATCGGAATGTATAACTAGTGTCACTGGAATCGTTCAAAACATAGACAGTAGGAAGAGTCAGTCTTCTTCTACTTGATTCATCATTGTACCTTTTGTACTTATTTCCGCTGCAATTTCTGTGTTTCATCGTCAATAAGAAGGTCAGAGGGATACAGTAAACCTGAATCGAAGCATCGTAATCTATAACTAGTGTCACAAGAATGGTTCAATTCATAGACAGTAGGAAGAGTCAGTTGTCTTGTACTTATGTCGGCATTGTGCCTTTTTTATTTAATTCCGATGCAATTTCTGTGTATCATCGTCAACATAAAGGACAGAGGGATACAGTAAACCTGAAGTGAAGCATCAGAATCTATAACTAGTGTCACAGAAATGGTTCAAAACATAGACAGTAGGAAGAGTCAGACTACTTGTACTTAAGTCGGCATTGTGCCTTTTGTATTTAATTCCGATGCAATTTCTGTGTTTCATCGTCAATAAGAAAGTCAGATGGATACAGTAAACCTTAAGTGAAGCATCGGAATCTATAACTAGTGTCACAGAAATGGTTCAAAACATAGTCAGTAAGAAAAGTCAGTCTTTTTGTACTTATGTCGGCATTGTGCATTTTCTATTTAATTCCGATGCAATTTCTGTGTTTCATCGTCAATAAGAAGGTCGGAGGGATACAGTAAACCTGAAGTGAAGCATCGGAATGTATAACTAGTGTCACAGGAATCGTTCAAAATATAGACAGTAGGAAGAGTCAGTCTTCTTCTACTTGATTCGGCATTGTGCCTCTTGTATGTAGTTCCGACGCAATTTCTGTGTCTCATCGCCAATAAGAAGGTCCAAGGGATGCAGTCCACCTGAAACGAAGCATCGGAATCTATAACTAGTCTAACAGGAATGGCTCAAAACATAGACAGTAAGAAGAGTCAGTCTTCTTGTACTTAAGTCGGCATTGTGACTTTTCTATTTATTTCCGATGCAATTTCTGTGTTTTATCGTCAATAAGAAGGTCCAAGGGATACAGTAAACCTGAAGTGAATCATCTGAATCTATAACTAGTGTCACAGGAATGGTCCAAACCATATACAGTGGGAGGAGTCAGTCTACATGTACTTAAGTCGGCATTGTGCCTTTTGTATTTAATTCCAATGTAATTTCTGTGTTTCATCGTCAATAAGAAGGTCAGAGGGATACAGTTAAACGGAAGTGAAGCATCACAATCTATAACTAGTGTCACAGGAATGGTTCAAAACATAGACAGTAAGAAGAGTCAGTCTACTTGTACTTAAGTCGGCATTGTGCCTTTTGTACTTAATTCCGATGCAACTTCTGTGTTTCATCGTCAATAAGAAGGTCTGAAGGATACAGTAAACCTGAAGTGAAGAGTCGGAATCTATAACTAGTGTCACAGGAATGGTTAAACACATAGACAGTAAGATGAGTCAGTCTTCTTGTACTTAAGTCGGCATTGTGCCTTTTCTATTTAATTCCGATGCAATTTCTGTGTTTCATCGTCAATAAGAAGGTCAGAGGGATACAGTAAACCTGAAGTGAAGGATCGTAATCTATAACTAGTGTCACAAGAATGGTTCAATTCATAGACAGTAGGAAGAGTCAGTTGTCTTGTAGTTATGTCGGCATTGTGAGTTTTTTATTTAATTCCGATGCAATTTCTGTGTATCATCGTCAACATAAAGGACAGAGGGATACAGTAAACCTGAAGTGAAGCAATAGAATCTATAACTAGTGTCACAGAAATGGTTCAAAACATAGACAGTATGAAGAGTCAGACTACTTGTACTTAAGTCGGCATTGTGCTTTTTGCATTTAATTCCGATGCAATTCCTGTGTTTCATCGTCAATAAGAAGGTCCAAGGATTACAGTACACCTGAGATGAAGCATCGGAATCTATAACTAGTGTCACAGTAATGGTTCAAAACATAGCGAGTAAGAAGAGTCAGTCTTCATGTACTTAAGTCGGCATTGTGCCTTTTGTATTTAATTCCGTTGCCATTTCTGTGTTTCATCGTCAATAAGAAGGTCAGAGGGATACAGTAAACCTGAAGTGAAGCATCGGAATGTCTAACTAGTGTCACAGGAATGATTCAAAACATAGACAGTGGGAAGAATCAGTCTTCATGTACTTAAGTCGGCATTGTGCCTTTTCTATTTAATTCCGATGCAATTTCTGTGTCTCATCGTCAATAAGAAGGTCAGATGGATACAGTAAACCTGAAGTGAAGCATCGGAATCTATAACTAGTGTCACAGGAATGGTTCAACACATAGACAGTAAGAAGAGTCAGTCTTCTTGTACTTAAGTCGCCATTGTGCTTTTTTTATTTAATTCCGATGCAATTTCTGTGTTTCATCGTCAATAAGAAGGTCCAAGGGATACAGAAAACATATAGTGAAGCATCGGAATGTAAAACTGGTCTCACAGGACATGTTCACAACATAGTCAGTAAGAAGAGTCAGTCTTCTTGTACTTAAGTAGGCATTGTGCCTTTTGTATTTAATTCCGATGCAATTTCCGTGTTTCATCGTCCATAAGAAGGTCAGAGGGTTACAGTAAGCCTGAAGTGAAGCATCGGAATCTATAACTAGTGTCACAGGAATGGTTCAAAACATAGACATTAGGTAGAGTCAGCCTTTTTGTAGTTTAGTCGGCATTGTGCCTTTTGTACTTAATTCCGATGCAATTTCTGTGTTTCATCGTCAATAAGAAGGTCAGAAGGATACAGTAAACCTGAAGTGAAGCATCGGAATCTATAACTAGTGTCACAGGAATGGTTCAAAGCACAGACAGCAAGATGAGTCAGTCTTCTTGTACATAAGTCGGCATTTTGCTTTTTCTATTTAATTTCGTTTCAATTACTGTGATTAATCGTCAATAACAAGGTCCAAGGGATACAGTAAACCTGAAGTGAAGCATCGGAATCTATAACTAGTGTCACAGGAATGGTTCAACACATAGACAGTAAGAAGAGTCAGTCTTCTTGAACTTAAGTCGGCATTGTGCCTTTTCTATTTAATTCCGATGCAATTTCTGTTTTTCATCGTCAATAAGAAGGTCAGAGGGATACAGTGAACCTGAAGTGAAGCATCGGAATCTATAACTAGCGTCACAGGAATGGTTCAAAACATAGCCAATAGGAAGGGTCAGTCTTCTTGTATTTAAGTCGGCATTGTGCTGTTTCTATTTAATTCCGATGCAATTTCTGTGTTTCGTCGTCAATAAGAAGGTCCAAGGGATACAGTAAACCTGAAGTGAAGCATCGGAATCTATAACTAGTGTCACAGGAATGTTTCAAAACATAGACAGTAAGAAAATTCAGTCCTCTTGTACTTAAGTCGGCATTGTACTTTTTGTATCTAATTCCGATGCAATTTCTGAGTTTCATCGTCAATTAGAAGGTCAGAGGGATACTGTAATCCTGTAGTTACGAATCGGAATCTATAACTAGCGTCACAGGAGTGGTTCAAAACATAGTCAGTAAGAAGAGTCAGTCTTCTTGTACTTAAGTCGGCATTGTGCCTTTTCTAATTAATTCCGATGCAATTTCTGTGTTTCATCGTCAATAAGAAAGTGAGAGGGATACAGTAAACCTGAAGTGAAGCATCGGAATCTATAACTAGTGTCACAGGAATGGTTTCAAACATAGACAGTAGGAAGAGTCAGTCTTTTTGTACTTTAGTCGGCATTGTGCCGTTTGTATTTACTTCCGATGCAATTTCTGTGTTTCATCGTCAATAAGAAGGTCAGAGGGATACAGTAAACCTGATGTGAGGCATCGGAATCTGTAGCTTGTGTTACAGGAATGATTCAAAACGTAGACAGTAGGATGAGTCAGTCTTCTTGTATTTAAGTCGGCATTGTGCCTTTTCTATTTAATTCCGATGCAATTTCTGAGTTTCATGGTCAATAAGAAGGTCAGATGGATACAGTAAACCTGAAGTTAAGCATCGGAATCTATAACTAGTGTCATAGGAATGGTTCAAAAAACAGACGGTAAGTTGAGTCAGTCTTCTTTTACATAAGCCGGCATTGTGACTTTTCTATGTAATTCCGATGCAATTTCTGTTTTTCATCGTCAATAAGAAGGTCAGAGGGATACAGTGAACCTGAAGTGTAGCATCGGAATCTATAACTAGCGTCACAGGAATGGTTTAAACATAGACAATAGGAAGGGTCAATCTTCTTGTATTTAAGTCGGCATTGTGCCTTTTCTATTTAATTCCGATGCAATTTCTGTGTTTCATCGTCAATAAGAAGGTCAGAGGGATACAGTAAACCTGATGTGAGGCATCGGAATCTATAACTAGTGTTACAGGAATGATTCAAAACGTAGACAGTAGGATGAGTCCGTCTTCTTGTATTTAAGTCGGCATTGTGCCTTTTCTATTTAATTCCGTTGCAATTTCTGTGTTTCATCGTCAATAAGAAGGTCAGATGGATACAGTAAACCTGAAGTGAAGCATCGGAATCTATAACTAGTGTCACAGAAATGGTTCAAAACATAGTCAGTAAGAAGAGTCAGTCATTTTGTACTTATATCGGCATTGTCCCTTTTCTATTTAATTCCGATGCAATTTCTGTGTTTCATCGTCAATACGAAGGTCAGAGCGACCAAGTAAACCAGAAGTGATGCATCGGAATGTATAACTAGTGTCACAGGAATCGTTCGAAACATAGAGTGTAGGAAGAGTCTGTCTTCTTCTACTTGATTCGGCATTGTGCCTTTTGTATTTATTTCCGATGCAATTTCTGTGTTTCATCGTCAATAAGAAGGTGAGAGGGATACAGTAAACCTGAAGTGAAGCATCGGAATCTATAAGTGGTGTCACAGGAATGATTCAAACATAGTCATTAAGAAGAGTCGGTCTTCTTCTACTTAAGTCTGCATTGTGCCTTTCGTATTTAATTCCGATGCAACTTCCGTGTTTCGTCGTCAATACGAAGGTCCAAGGGATACAGTAAACCTGAAGTGAAGCATCGGAATCTATAACAAGTGTCACAGGAATGGTTCAAAACATAGTCAGTAAGAAGAGTCAGTCTTCTTGTACATAGGTCGGCATTGTGCCTTTTCTATTTAATTCCGATTCAATTTCTGTGTTTCGTCGTCAATAAGAAGGTCCTAGGGATACAGTAAACCTGAAGTGAAGCATCGGAATGTATAACTAGTGTCACAGGAATGATTCAAAACATAGACAGTAGGAAGAATCAGTCTTCATGTACTTAAGTCGGCATTGTGCTTTTTCTATTTAATTCCGATGCAATTTCTGTGTTTCACCGTCAATAAGAAGGTCAGATGTATACAGTAAACCTGAAGTGTAGCATCGGAATCTATAACTAGTGTCACAGGAATGGTTCAAACATAGACAGTAGGAAGAGTCAGTCTTCTTGTATTTAAGTCGGCATTGTGCCTTTTGTATTTAATTCCGATGCCATTTCTGTGTTTCATCGTCAATAAGAAGGTCAGATGGATACAGTAAACCTGAAGTGTAGCATCGGAATCAATAACTAGTGTCACAGGAATGGTTTAAAACATAGACAGTAAGAAGAGGCAGTCTTCTTGTACTTAAGTCGGCATTGTGCCTTTTTACTTAATTCCGATGCAATTTCTGTGTTTCATCGTCAATAAGAAGGTCAGAAGGATACAGTAAACCTGAAGTGAAGCATCGGAATCTGCAACTAGTGTCGCAGGAATGGTTCAAAACACAGACAGTAAAATGAGTCAGTCTTCTTGTACATAAGTCGGCATTGTGCCTTTTCCATTTAATTCCGATGCAATTTCTGTTTTTCATCGTCAATAAGAAGGTCAGAGGGATACAGTGAACCTGAGGTGTAGCATCGGAATCTATAACTAGCGTCACAGGAATGGTTTAAAACATAGACAATAGGAAAGGTCAGTCTTCTTGTATTTAAGTCGGCATTGTGCCTTTTCTATTTAATTCCGATGCAAATTCTGTGTTTCATCGTCAATAAGAAGGTCAGAGGGATACAGTAAACCTGATGTGAGGCATCGGTATCTATAACTAGTGTGACACGGGACGGATTCAAAACGTAGACAGTAGGATGAGTCAGTCTTCTTGTATTTAAGTCGGCATTGTGCCTTTTTTATTTATATCCGATGCAATTTCTGTGTTTCATCGTCAATAAGAAGGGCAGAGGGATACAGTAAACCTGAAGTGAATCATCGGAATCTATAACTACTGTTACAGGAATGGTTCAAAACATAGTCATTAGGTAGAGTCAGTCTTCTTGTACTTTAGTCGGCATTGTGCCTTTTCTATTTAATTCCGATGCAATTTCTGTATTTCGTCGTCAATAAGAAGGTCCAAGGGATACAGTAAATCTGAAGTGAAGCATCGGAATCTATAACTAGTGTCACAAGAATGGTTCAAAACATAGACAGTAAGAAAAGTCAGTCTTCTTGTACTTAAGTCGGCATTGTGCCTTTTGTATTTAATTCCGATGCAATTTCTGTGTTTCATCGTCGATAAGAAGGACCAAGGTATATAGTAAACCTGATGTGAAGCATCGGAATCTATAAATAGTGTCATAGGAATAGTTCAAACATAGACAGTAGGAAGAGTCAGTCTTTTTGTACTTAAGTCGGCATTGTGCCTTTTGTATTTAATTCCGATGAAATTTCTTTGTTTAATCATCAATAAGAAGATCCAAGGGATACAGTAAACCTGAAGTGAAGCATCGGAATCTATAACTAGTTTCACAGGAATGGTTCAAAACATAGACTGTAAGAAGAGTCAGTCTTCTTGTACTTAAGTTGGCATTGTGCCTTTTGTACTTAATTCCGATGCAACTTCTGTGTTTCATCGTCAATAAGAAGGTCTGAAGGATACAGTAAACCTGAAGTGAAGAGTCGGAATCTATAACTAGTGTCACAGGAATGGTTAAACACATAGACAGTAAGATGAGTCAGTCTTCTTGTACTTAAGTCGGCATTGTGCCTTTTCTATTTAATTCCGATGCAATTTCTGTGTTTCATCGTCAATAAGAAGGTCAGAGGGATACAGTAAACCTGAAGTGAAGGATCGTAATCTATAACTAGTGTCACAAGAATGGTTCAATTCATAGACAGTAGGAAGAGTCAGTTGTCTTGTAGTTATGTCGGCATTGTGCCTTTTTTATTTAATTCCGATGCAATTTCCGTGTATCATCGTCAACATAAAGGACAGAGGGATACAGTAAACCTGAAGTGAAGCAATAGAATCTATAACTAGTGTCACAGAAATGGTTCAAAACATAGACAGTATGAAGAGTCAGACTACTTGTACTTAAGTCGGCATTGTGCCTTTTGTATTTAATTCCGATGCAATTCCTGTGTTTCATCGTCAATAAGAAGGTCCAAGAAATACAGTACACCTGAGATGAAGCATCGGAATCTATAACTAGTGTCACAGGAATGGTTCAAAACATAGCGAGTAAGAAGAGTCAGTCTTCATGTACTTAAGTCGGCATTGTGCCTTTTGTTTTTAATTCCGTTGCCATTTCTGTGTTTCATCGTCAATAAGAAGGTCAGAGGGATACAGTAAACCTGAAGTGAAGCATCGGAATGTCTAACTAGTGTCACAGGAATGATTCAAAACATAGACAGTGGGAAGAATCAGTCTTCATGTACTTAAGTCGGCATTGTGCCTTTTCTATTTAATTCCGATGCAATTTCTGTGTCTCATCGTCAATAAGAAGGTCAGATGGATACAGTAAACCTGAAGTGAAGCATCGGAATCTATAACTAGTGTTACAGGAATGGTTCAACACATAGACAGTAAGAAGAGTCAGTCTTCCTGTACTTAAGTCGCCATTGTGCTTTTTTTATTTAATTCCGATGCAATTTCTGTGTTTCATCGTCAATAAGAAGGTCCAAGGGATACAGTAAACATATAGTGAAGCATCGGAATGTAAAACTGGTCTCACAGGACATGTTCACAACATAGTCAGTAAGAAGAGTCAGTCTTCTTGTACTTAAGTAGGCATTGTGCCTTTTGTATCTAATTCCGATGCAATTTCTGTGTTTCATCGGCCGATAAGAAGGTCAGAGGGTTACAGCAAGCCTGAAGTGAAGCATCGGAATCTATAAATAGTGTCACAGGAATGGTTCAAAACATAGACATTAGGTAGAGTCAGCCTTTTTGTACTTTAGTCGGCATTGTGCCTTTTGTACTTAATTCCGATGCAATTTCTGTGTTTCATCGTCAATAAGAAGGTCAGAAGGATACAGTAAACCTGAAGTGAAGCATCGGAATCTATAACTAGTGTCACAGGAATGGTTCAAAGCACAGACAGCAAGATGAGTCAGTCTTCTTGTACATAAGTCGGCATTTTGCTTTTTCTATTTAATTTCGATTCAATTACTGTGATTAATCGTCAATAACAAGGTCCAAGGGATACAGTAAACCTGAAGTGAAGCATCGGAATCTATAACTAGTGTCACAGGAATGGTTCAACACATAGACAGTAAGAAGAGTCAGTCTTCTTGAACTTAAGTCGGCATTGTGCCTTTTCTATTTAATTCCGATGCAATTTCTGTTTTTCATCGTCAATAAGAAGGTCAGAGGGATACAGTGAACCTGAAGTGAAGCATCGGAATCTATAACTAGCCTCACAGGAATGGTTCAAAACATAGCCAATAGGAAGGGTCAGTCTTCTTGTATTTAAGTCGGCATTGTGCTGTTTCTATTTAATTCCGATGCAATTTCTGTGTTTCGTCGTCAATAAGAAGGTCCAAGGGATACAGTAAACCTGAAGTGAAGCATCGGAATCTATAACTAGTGTCACAGGAATGTTTCAAAACATAGACAGTAAGAAAATTCAGTCCTCTTGTACTTAAGTCGGCATTGTACTTTTTGTATCTAATTCCGATGCAATTTCTGAGTTTCATCGTCAATTAGAAGGTCAGAGGGATACTGTAATCCTGTAGTTACGAATCGGAATCTATAACTAGCGTCACAGGAGTGGTTCAAAACATAGTCAGTAAGAAGAGTCAGTCTTCTTGTACTTAAGTCGGCATTGTGCCTTTTCTAATTAATTCCGATGCAATTTTTGTGTTTCATCGTCAATAAGAACGGCCAAGGGGTACAGTAAACCTGAAGTGAAGGAACGGAATCTATAACTAGTGTCACAGGAATGGTTCATATCATAGACAGTAAGAAGAGTCAGTCTTCCTGTACTTAAGTTGGCATTGTGCCATTTCTATTTAATTCCGACGCAATTTCTGTGTTTCATCGTCAATAAGAAAGTGAGAGGGATACAGTAAACCTGAAGTGAAGCATCGGAATCTATAACTAGTGTCACAGGAATGGTTTCAAACATAGACAGTAGGAAGAGTCAGTCTTTTTGTACTTTAGTCGGCATTGTGCCGTTTGTATTTACTTCCGATGCAATTTCTGTGTTTCATCGTCAATAAGAAGGTCAGAGGGATACAGTAAACCTGATGTGAGGCATCGGAATCTGTAGCTTGTGGTACAGGAATGATTCAAAACGTAGACAGTAGGATGAGTCAGTCTTCTTGTATTTAAGTCGGCATTGTGCCTTTTCAATTTAATTCCGATGCAATTTCTGAGTTTCATCGTCAATAAGAAGGTCAGATGGATACAGTAAACCTGAAGTTAAGCATCGGAATCTATAACTAGTGTCATAGGAATGGTTCAAAACACAGACGGTAAGTTGAGTCAGTCTTCTTTTACATAAGCCGGCATTGTGACTTTTCTATGTAATTCCGATGCAATTTCTGTTTTTCATCGTCAATAAGAAGGTCAGAGGGATACAGTGGACCTGAAGTGTAGCATCGGAATCTATAACTAGCGTCACAGGAATGGTTTAAACATAGACAATAGGAAGGGTCAATCTTCTTGTATTTAAGTCGGCATTGTGCCTTTTCTATTTAATTCCGATGCAATTTCTGTGTTTCATCGTCAATAAGAAGGTCAGAGGGATACAGTAAACCTGATGTGAGGCATCGGAATCTATAACTAGTGTTACAGGAATGATTCAAAACGTAGACAGTAGGATGAGTCCGTCTTCTTGTATTTAAGTCGGCATTGTGCCTTTTCTATTTAATTCCGTTGCAATTTCTGTGTTTCATCGTCAATAAGAAGGTCAGATGGATACAGTAAACCTGAAGTGAAGCATCGGAATCTATAACTAGTGTCACAGAAATGGTTCAAAACATAGTCAGTAAGAAGAGTCAGTCATTTTGTACTTATATCGGCATTGTCCCTTTTCTATTTAATTCCGATGCAATTTCTGTGTTTCATCGTCAATACGAAGGTCAGAGCGACCAAGTAAACCAGAAGTGATGCATCGGAATGTATAACTAGTGTCACAGGAATCGTTCGAAACATAGAGTGTAGGAAGAGTCTGTCTTCTTCTACTTGATTCGGCATTGTGCCTTTTGTATTTATTTCCGATGCAATTTCTGTGTTTCATCGTCAATAAGAAGGTGAGAGGGATACAGTAAACCTGTAGTGAAGCATCGGAATCTATAAGTGGTGTCACAGGAATGATTCAAACATAGTCATTAAGAAGAGTCGGTCTTCTTCTACTTAAGTCTGCATTGTGCCTTTCGTATTTAATTCCGATGCAACTTCCGTGTTTCGTCGTCAATACGAAGGTCCAAGGGATACAGTAAACCTGAAGTGAAGCATCGGAATCTATAACAAGTGTCACAGGAATGGTTCAAAACATAGTCAGTAAGAAGAGTCAGTCTTCTTGTACATAGGTCGGCATTGTGCCTTTTCTATTTAATTCCGATTCAATTTCTGTGTTTCGTCGTCAATAAGAAGGTCCTAGGGATACAGTAAACCTGAAGTGAAGCATCGGAATGTATAACTAGTGTCACAGGAATGATTCAAAACATAGACAGTAGGAAGAATCAGTCTTCATGTACTTAAGTCGGCATTGTGCTTTTTGTATTTAATTCGGATGCAATTTCTGTGTTTCACCGTCAATAAGAAGGTCAGATGTATACAGTAAACCTGAAGTGTAGCATCGGAATCTATAACTAGTGTCACAGGAATGGTTCAAACATAGACAGTAGGAAGAGTCAGTCTTCTTGTATTTAAGTCGGCATTGTGCCTTTTGTATTTAATTCCGATGCCATTTCTGTGTTTCATCGTCAATAAGAAGGTCAGATGGATACAGTAAACCTGAAGTGTAGCATCGGAATCAATAACTAGTGTCACAGGAATGGTTCAAACATAGACAGTAGGAAGAGTCAGTCTTCTTGTATTTAAGTCGGCATTGTGCCTTTTGTATTTAATTCCGATGCAATTTCTGTGTTTCATCGTCAATAAGAAGGTCCAAGGAATACAATAAACCTGAAGTGAGGCATCGGAATCTATAACTTGTGTCACAAGACGGGTTCAAAACATAGTCTGTAGGAAGAGTCAGTCTTCTTGTACTTAAAACGGCATAGTGCCTTTTGTATTTAATTCCGATGCAATTTCTGTGTTCCATCGTCGATAAGAAGGACCAAGGTATACAGTAAACCTGAAGTAAAGCATCGGAATCTATAACTAGTGTCACAGGAATAGTTCAAACATAGACAGTACGAAGAGTCAGTCTTCTTGTACTTAAGTCGGCATTGTGCCTTTTGTATTTAATTCCGATGAAATTTCTATGTTTCATCGTCAATACGAAGATCCAAGGGATACAGTAAACGTGAAGTGAAGCATCGGAATCTATAACTAGTGTCACAGGAATGGTTTAAAACATAGACAGTAAGAAGAGGCAGTCTTCTTGTACTTAAGTCGGCATTGTGCCTTTTTACTTAATTCCGATGCAATTTCTGTGTTTCATCGTCAATAAGAAGGTCAGAAGGATACAGTAAACCTGAAGTGAAGCATCGGAATCTGCAACTAGTGTCGCAGGAATGGTTCAAAACACAGACAGTAAAATGAGTCAGTCTTCTTGTACATAAGTCGGCATTGTGCCTTTTCCATTTAATTCCGATGCAATTCCTGTTTTTCATCGTCAATAAGAAGGTCAGAGGGATACAGTGAACCTGAAGTGTAGCATCGGAATCTATAACTAGCGTCACAGGAATGGTTTAAAACATAGACAATAGGAAAGGTCAGTCTTCTTGTATTTAAGTCGGCATTGTGCCTTTTCTATTTAATTCCGATGCAAATTCTGTGTTTCATCGTCAATAAGAAGGTCAGAGGGATACAGTAAACCTGATGTGAGGCATCGGTATCTATAACTAGTGTGACACGGGACGGATTCAAAACGTAGACAGTAGGATGAGTCAGTCTTCTTGTATTTAAGTCGGCATTGTGCCTTTTTTATTTATATCCGATGCAATTTCTGTGTTTCATCGTCAATAAGAAGATCAGATGGATACAGTAAACCTGAAGTGAAGCATCGGAATCTATAACTAGTGTCACAGAAATGGTTCAAAACAT
Organism: Schistocerca americana; assembly: GCF_021461395.2. NCBI lineage: Eukaryota > Metazoa > Arthropoda > Insecta > Orthoptera > Acrididae > Schistocerca > Schistocerca americana. The sequence goes on along the minus strand of NC_060121.1, from coordinate 9,795,848 downwards.
AGTCAGTAACAAGAGTCAGTCTTTTTGTACTTATATCGGCATTGTCCCTTTTCTATTAAATTCCGACGCAATTTCTGTGTTTCATCGTCAATAAGAAGGGCAGAGGGATACAGTAAACCTGAAGTGAATCATCGGAATCTATAACTACTGTTACAGGAATGGTTCAAAACATAGTCATTAGGTAGAGTCAGTCTTCTTGTACTTTAGTCGGCATTGTGCCTTTTCTATTTAATTCCGATGCAATTTCTGTATTTCGTCGTCAATAAGAAGGTCCAAGGGATACAGTAAATCTGAAGTGAAGCATCGGAATCTATAACTAGTGTCACAAGAATGGTTCAAAACATAGACAGTAAGAAAAGTCAGTCTTCTTGTACTTAAGTCGGCATTGTGCCTTTTGTATTTAATTCCGATGCAATTTCTGTGTTTCATCGTCGATAAGAAGGACCAAGGTATATAGTAAACCTGATGTGAAGCATCGGAATCTATAAATAGTGTCATAGGAATAGTTCAAACATAGACAGTAGGAAGAGTCAGTCTTTTTGTACTTAAGTCGGCATTGTGCCTTTTGTATTTAATTCCGATGAAATTTCTTTGTTTAATCATCAATAAGAAGATCCAAGGGATACAGTAAACCTGAAGTGAAGCATCGGAATCTATAACTAGTTTCACAGGAATGGTTCAAAACATAGACTGTAAGAAGACTCAGTCTTCTTGTACTTAAGTCGGCATTGTGCCTTTTGTACTTAATTCCGATGCAACTTCTGTGTTTCATCGTCAATAAGAAGGTCTGAAGGATACAGTAAACCTGAAGTGAAGAGTCGGAATCTATAACTAGTGTCACAGGAATGGTTAAACACATAGACAGTAAGATGAGTCAGTCTTCTTGTACTTAAGTCGGCATTGTGCCTTTTTTATTTAATTCCGATGCAATTTCTGTGTTTCATCGTCAATAAGAAGGTCAGAGGGATACAGTAAACCTGGATTGAAGGATCGTAATCTATAACTAGTGTCACAAGAATGGTTCAATTCATAGACAGTAGGAAGAGTCAGTTGTCTTGTAGTTATGTCGGCATTGTGCCTTTTTTATTTAATTCCGATGCAATTTCCGTGTATCATCGTCAACATAAAGGACAGAGGGATACAGTAAACCTGAAGTGAAGCAATAGAATCTATAACTAGTGTCACAGAAATGGTTCAAAACATAGACAGTATGAAGAGTCAGACTACTTGTACTTAAGTCGGCATTGTGCCTTTTGTATTTAATTCCGATGCAATTCCTGTGTTTCATCGTCAATAAGAAGGTCCAAGGAATACAGTACACCTGAGATGAAGCATCGGAATCTATAACTAGTGTCACAGGAATGGTTCAAAACATAGCGAGTAAGAAGAGTCAGTCTTCATGTACTTAAGTCGGCATTGTGCCTTTTGTATTTAATTCCGTTGCCATTTCTGTGTTTCATCGTCAATAAGAAGGTCAGAGGGATACAGTAAACCTGAAGTGAAGCATCGGAATGTCTAACTAGTGTCACAGGAATGATTCAAAACATAAACAGTGGGAAGAATCAGACTTCATGTACTTAAGTCGGCATTGTGCCTTTTCTATTTAATTCCGATGCAATTTCTGTGTCTCATCGTCAATAAGAAGGTCAGATGGATACAGTAAACCTGAAGTGAAGCATCGGAATGTATAACTAGTGTTACAGGAATGGTTCAACACATAGACAGTAAGAAGAGTCAGTCTTCTTGTACTTAAGTCGCCATTGTGCTTTTTTTATTTAATTCCGATGCAATTTCTGTGTTTCATCGTCAATAAGAAGGTCCAAGGGATACAGTAAACATATAGTGAAGCATCGGAATGTAAAACTGGTCTCACAGGACATGTTCACAACATAGTCAGTAAGAAGAGTCAGTCTTCTTGTACTTAAGTAGGCAAATTGCCTTTTGTATTTAATTCCGATGCAATTTCTGTGTTTCATCGTCCATAAGAAGGTCAGAGGGTTACAGCAAGCCTGAAGTGAAGCATCGGAATCTATAAATAGTGTCACAGGAATGGTTCAAAACATAGACATTAGGTAGAGTCAGCCTTTTTGTACTTTAGTCGGCATTGTGCCTTTTGTACTTAATTCCGATGCAATTTCTGTGTTTCATCGTCAATAAGAAGGTCAGAAGGATACAGTAAACCTGAAGTGAAGCATCGGAATCTATAACTAGTGTCACAGGAATGGTTCAAAGCACAGACAGTAAGATGAGTCAGTCTTCTTGTACATAAGTCGGCATTTTGCTTTTTCTATTTAATTTCGATTCAATTACTGTGATTAATCGTCAATAACAAGGTCCAAGGGATACAGTAAACCTGAAGTGAAGCATCGGAATCTATAACTAGTGTCACAGGAATGGTTCAACACATAGACAGTAAGAAGAGTCAGTCTTCTTGAACTTAGGTCGGCATTGTGCCTTTTCTATTTAATTCCGATGCAATTTCTGTTTTTCATCGTCAATAAGAAGGTCAGAGGGATACAGTGAACCTGAAGTGAAGCATCGGAATCTATAACTAGCGTCACAGGAATGGTTCAAAACATAGCCAATAGGAAGGGTCAGTCTTCTTGTATTTAAGTCGGCATTGTGCTGTTTCTATTTAATTCCGATGCAATTTCTGTGTTTCGTCGTCAATAAGAAGGTCCAAGGGATACAGTAAACCTGAAGTGAAGCACCGGAATCTATAACTAGTGTCACAGGAATGTTTCAAAACATAGACAGTAAGAAAATTCAGTCCTCTTGTACTCAAGTCGGCATTGTACTTTTTGTATCTAATTCCGATGCAATTTCTGAGTTTCATCGTCAATTAGAAGGTCAGAGGGATACTGTAATCCTGAAGTTACGAATCGGAATCTATAACTAGCGTCACAGGAGTGGTTCAAAACATAGTCAGTAAGAAGAGTCAGTCTTCTTGTACTTAAGTCGGCATTGTGCCTTTTCTATTTAATTCCGATGCAATTTTTGTGTTTCATCGTCAATAAGAACGGCCAAGGGGTACAGTAAACCTGAAGTGAAGGAACGGAATCTATAACTAGTGTCACAGGAATGGTTCATATCATAGACAGTAAGAAGAGTCAGTCTTCTTGTACTTAAGTTGGCATTGTGCCATTTCTATTTAATTCCGACGCAATTTCTGTGTTTCATCGTCAATAAGAAAGTGAGAGGGATACAGTAAACCTGAAGTGAAGCATCGGAATCTGTAACTAGTGTCACAGGAATGGTTTCAAACATAGACAGTAGGAAGAGTCAGTCTTTTTGTACTTTAGTCGGCATTGTGCCTTTTGTATTTATTTCCGATGCAATTTCTGTGTTTCATCGTCAATAAGAAGGTGAGAGGGATACAGTAAACCTGAAGTGAAGCATCGGAATGTACAACTAGTGTCACAGGAATGATTCAAAACATAGACAGTAGGAAGAATCAGTCTTCATGTACTTAAGTCGGCATTGTGCTTTTTCTATTTAATTCCGATGCAATTTCTGTGTTTCACCGTCAATAAGAAGGTCAGATGTATACAGTAAACCTGAAGTGTAGCTTCGGAATCTATAACTAGTGTCACAGGAATGGTTCAAACATAGACAGTAGGAAGAGTCAGTCTTCTTGTATTTAAGTCGGCATTGTGCCTTTTGTATTTAATTCCGATGCCATTTCTGTGTTTCATCGTCAATAAGAAGGTCAGATGGATACAGTAAACCTGAAGTGTAGCATCGGAATCAATAACTAGTGTCACAGGAATGGTTCAAACATAGACAGTAGGAGGAGTCAGTCTTCTTGTATTTAAGTCGGCATTGTGCCTTTTGTATTTAATTCCGATGCAATTTCTGTGTTTCATCGTCAATAAGAAGGTCCAAGGAATACTATAAACCTGAAGTGAGGCATCGGAATCTATAACTTGTGTCACAAGACGGGTTCAAAACATAGTCTGTAGGAAGAGTCAGTCTTCTTGTACTTAAGTCGGCATTGTGCCTTTTGTATTTAATTCCGATGCAATTTCTGTGTTCCATCGTCGATAAGAAGGACCAAGGTATACAGTAAACCTGAAGTAAAGCATCGGAATCTATAACTAGTGTCACAGGAATAGTTCAAACATAGACAGTACGAAGAGTCAGTCTTCTTGTACTTAAGTCGGCATTGTGCCTTTTGTATTTAATTCCGATGAAATTTCTATGTTTCATCGTCAATACGAAGATCCAAGGGATACAGTAAACCTGAAGTGAAGCATCGGAATCTATAACTAGTGTCACAGGAATGGTTTAAAACATAGACAGTAAGAAGAGGCAGTCTTCTTGTACTTAAGTCGGCATTGTGCCTTTTTACTTAATTCCGATGCAATTTCTGTGTTTCATCGTCAATAAGAAGGTCAGAAGGATACAGTAAACCTGAAGTGAAGCATCGGAATCTGCAACTATTGTCGCAGGAATGGTTCAAAACACAGACAGTAAAATGAGTCAGTCTTCTTGTACATAAGTCGGCATTGTGCCTTTTCCATTTAATTCCGATGCAATTTCTGTTTTTCATCGTCAATAAGAAGGTCAGAGGGATACAGTGAACCTGAAGTGTAGCATCGGAATCTATAACTAGCGTCACAGGAATGGTTTAAAACATAGACAATAGGAAGGGTCAGTCTTCTTGTATTTAAGTCGGCATTGTGCCTTTTCTATTTAATTCCGATGCAAATTCTGTGTTTCATCGTCAATAAGAAGGTCAGAGGGATACAGTAAACCTGATGTGAGGCATCGGTATCTATAACTAGTGTGACACGGGACGGATTCAAAACGTAGACAGTAGGATGAGTCAGTCTTCTTGTATTTAAGTCGGCATTGTGCCTTTTTTATTTATATCCGATGCAATTTCTGTGTTTCATCGTCAATAAGAAGATCAGATGGATACAGTAAACCTGAAGTGAAGCATCGGAATCTATAACTAGTGTCACAGAAATGGTTCAAAACATAGTCAGTAAGAAGAGTCAGTCTTTTTGTACTTATATCGGCATTGTCCCTTTTCTATTAAATTCCGACGCAATTTCTGTGTTTCATCGTCAATAAGAAGGGCAGAGGGATACAGTAAACCTGAAGTGAATCATCGGAATCTATAACTACTGTTACAGGAATGGTTCAAAACATAGACAGTAGGAAGAGTCAGTCTTCTTGTACTTAAGTCGGCATTGTGCCATTTCTATTCTATTCCGACGCAATTTCTGTGTTTCATCGTCAATAAGAAGGTGAGAGGGATACAGTAAACCTGAAGTGAAGCATCGGAATCTATAAGTGGTGTCACAGGAATGGTTCAAACATAGTCATTAAGAAGAGTCAGACTTCTTGTACTAAAGTCGGCATTGTGCCTTTCGTATTTAATTCCGATGCAACTTCGGTGTTTCATCGTCAATAAGAAGGTCCAAGGGATACAGCAAACCTGAAGTGAAGCATCGGAATCTATAACTAGTGTCACAGGAGTGGTTTATAGCGTAGAGAGTAGGAAGAGTCAGTCTTCTTGTACTTAAGTCGGCATTGTGCCATTTGTATAGTATTCCGTTGCAATTTCTGTGTTTCATCGTCATAAAGAAGGTCAGAGGGATACATTAAACCTGAAGTGAAGCATCGGAATCTATAACTAGTGTCACAGGAATGGTTCAAATCATAGTCAGTAAGAAGGATCGGTCTTCTTGTACGTAATTCGGCATTGTGCCTTTTTATTTAATTCCGATGCAATTTCCGTGTTTCATCGTCAATAAGAAGTTCAAAGGGATACAGTAAACCTGAAGCATCGGAATCTATAATTAGTGTCACAGAAATGGTTCAAAACATAGTCAGCAAGAAGAGTCAGTCTTCTTGTACTTAAATCGGCGTTGTGCCTTTTCTATTTAATTCCGATGCAATTTCTGTGTTTCATCGTCAATAAGAAGGTCAGAGGGATTCAGTAAACCTGAAGTGAATCATCGGATTGTATAACTAGTGTCACAGGATGGTAAAAAACATAGACAGCAGAAGAGTCATTCTTCTTGTACTTAAGTCGGCATTGTGCCTTGTCTATTTAATTCCGATGCAATTTCTGTGTTTCATCGTCAATAAGAAGGTCAGAGGGATACAGTAAACCTGAAGTGAATCATCGGAATCTATAACTAGTGTCACAGGAATGGTTCAAAACATAGACAGTAGGTGGAGTCAGTCTACATGTACTTAAGTCGGCATTGTGCCTTTTGTATTTAATTCGGATGCAATTATTTTGTTTCATCGTCAATAAGAAGGTCCGAGGGATACAGTAAACCTGAAGTGGAGAATCGGAATGTATAACTAGTGTCACAGGAATGGTTCTAAACATAGTCAGTAAGAAGAGTCACTCTTCTTGTACTTAAGTCGGCATTGTGCCTTTTCTATTTAATTCCGAAGGAATTTCTGTGTTTCATCGTCAATAAGAAGGTCAGAGGGAAACAGTAAACCTGAAGTGAATCATCGGAATCTATAACTAGTGTCACAGGAATGGTTCAAAACATTGTCAGTAAGAAGAGTCAGTCTTCTTGTACTTAATTCGGCATGTGCCTTTTTATTTAATTCCGATGAAATTTCTGCGTTTTATCGCCAATAAGAAGGTCAGAGGGATACAGTATACCTGAAGTCAAGCATCGGAATCTATAACTAGTGTCACAGAATTGGTTCAAAACATAGTCAGTAAGAAGAGTCAGTCTTCTTGTACTTAAGTCGGCATTGTGACTTTTCCATATAATTTCGATGCCATTTCTGTGTTTCATCGTCAATAAGAAGATTAGAGGGATACAGTAAACCTGAAGTGAAGCATCGGAATGTATAACTATTGTCACAGGAATCGTTCAAAGAATAGACAGTAGGAAGTGTCAGTCTTCTTCTACTTGATTCGGCATTGTGCCTTTTGTATTTATTTCCTATGCAATTTCTGTGTTTCATCGTCAATAAGAAGCTCAGAGGGATACAGTAAACGTGTAGTGAAGCATCGGAATCTATAACTAGTGTCACAGGAATGGTTCAAAACATAGACAGTAAGAAGAGTCAGTCTTCTTGTACTTAAGTCGGCATTGTGCCTTTTCTATTTAATTCCGACGCAATCTCTGTGTTTCATCGTCAATAAGAAGGTCAGAGGGATACAGTAAACCTAACGTGAATCATGGGAATCTATAACTAGTGTCACAGGAATGGTTCAAAACATAGACAGTAGGAAGAGTCAGTCTACATGTACTTAAGTCGACATTGTGCATTTTGTAATTAATTCCGATGAAATTTCTGTGTTTTATCGTCAATAAGAAGGTCCAAGGAATTCAGTAAACCTGAAGTGAGGCATCGGAATCTATAATTAGTGTCACAGGAATGGTTCAAAACATAGTCAGTAAGAAGAGTCAATCTTCTTGTACTTAAGTCGGCATTGTGACTTTTCTATTTAATTCTGATGCAATTTCTGTGTTTCATCGTCAATAACAAGGTCAGATGGATACAGTAAACCTGAGGCGAAGCATCGGAACCTATAACTAGTGTCACAGGAATGGTTCAAATGATAGACAGTAGGAAGAGTCAGTCTTCTTGTACTTAAGTCGGCATTGTGCCTTTTGTATTTAATACCGATGCAATTTCTGCGTTTCATCGTCAATAAGAAGGTCAGAGGGATACAGTAAACCTGAAGTGTATCATCGGAATCTATAACTAGTGTCACAGGAATGGTTCAAAACATTGTCAGTAAGAAGAGTCAGTCTTCTTTTACTTAATTCGCCATTGTGCCTTTTTATTTAATTCCGATGAAATTTCTGTGTTTTATCGTCTATAAGTAGGTCAGAGGGATACAGTAAACCTGAAGTCAAGCATCGGAATCTATAACTAGTGTCACAGAAATGGTTCAAAACATAGACAGTAAGAAGAGTCAGTCTTCTTGTACTTAGGTCGGCATTGTGCCTTTTCTATTTAATTCCGATTCAATTTCTGTGTTTCGTCGTCAATAAGAAGGTCCAAGGGATACAGTAAACCTGAAGCATCGGAATCTATAACTAGTGTCACAGAAATGGTTCAAGACATTGAAGCCAGAACAGTCAGTCTTCTTGTACTTACATCGGCGTTGTGCCTTTTCTATTTAATTCCGATGCAATTTCTGTGTTTCATCGTCAATAAGATGGTCAGAGGGATACAGTAAACCTGAAGTGAAGCATCGGATTGTATAACTAGTGTCACAGGAATGGTTCAAAACTTAGACAGTAGGAAGAGTCAGTCTTCTTGTACTTGAGTCGGCGTTGTGCCTTTTGTATTTATTTCCGATGCAATTTCTGTGTTTCATCATCAATAAGAAGTTCAGACGGATACAGTAAAACTGATGTGAAGCATCGGAATCTATAACTAGTCTCACAGGATGGTAAAAAACATAGACAGTTAGAAGAGTCAGTCTTCTTGTACTTAGGTCGGCATTGTGCCTTTTCTATTTAATTCCGATTCAATTTCTGTGTTTCGTCGTCAATAAGAAGGTCCAAGGGAGACAGTAAACCTGAAGCATCGGAATCTATAACTAGTGTCACAGAAATGGTTCAAGACATAGAAGCCAGAAGAGTCAGTCTTCTTGTACTTAAATCGGCGTTGTGCCTTTTCTATTTAATTCCGATGCAATTTCTGTGTTTCATCGTCAATAAGATGGTCAGAGGGATACAGTAAACCTGAAGTGAAGCATCGGATTGTATAACTAGTGTCACAGGAATGGTTCAAAACATAGACAGTAAGAAGAGTCAGTCTTCTTGTACTTAAGTCGGCATTGTGCCATTTCTATTTAATTCCGACGCAATTTCTGTGTTTCATCGTCAATATGAAGGTCAGAGGGATACAGTAAACCTGAAGTGAATCATCGGAATCTATAACTAGTGTCACAGGAATGGTTCAAAACATTGTCAGTAAGAAGAGTCAGTCTTCTTGTACTTAATTCGGCATTGTGCCTTTTTATTTAATTCCGATGAAATTTCAGTGTTTTATCGCCAATAAGAAGGTCAGAGGGATACAGTAGACCTGAAGTCAAGCATCGGAATCTATAACTAGTGTCACAGAAATGGTTCAAAACATAGTCAGTAAGAAGAGTCAGTCTTCTTGTACTTAAGTCGGCATTGTGACTTTTCTATATAATTCCGATGCCATTTCTGTTTTTCATCGTCAATAAGAAGGTCAGAGGGATACAGTAAACCTGAAGTGAAGCATCGGAATGTATAACTAGTGTCACAGGAATCGTTCAAAGCATAGACAGTAGGAAGAGTAAGTCTTCTTCTACTTGATTCGGCATTGTGCCTTTTGTATTTATTTCCGATGCAATTTCTGTGTTTCATCGTCAATAAGAAGCTTAGAGGGATACAGTAAACTTGAAGTGAAGCATCGGATTCTGTAACTAGTGTCACAGGAATGGTTCAAAACATAGACAGTAAGAAGAGTCAGTCTTCTTGTACTTAAGTCGGCATTGTGCCTTTTCTATTTAATTCCGACGCAATCTCTGTGTTTCATCGTCAATAAGAAGGTCAGAGGGATACAGTAAACCTAAAGTGAAGCAACGGACTCTATAAGTGGTGTCACAGGAATGGTTCAAAATATAGACAGTAGGAAGAGTCAGTCTTCTTGTTCTTAAGTCGGCATTGTGACTTTTCTATTTAATTCCGATGCCATTTCTGTGTTTCATCATCAATACGATGGTCCGAGGGATACAGTAAAACCTGAAGTGAAGCATCGGAATGTATAACTAGTGTCACAGGAATCGTTCAAAGCATAGACAGTAGGAAGAGTCAGTCTTCTTCTACTTGATTCGGCATTGTGCGTTTTGTATCTATTTCCGATGCAATTCCTGCGTTTCATCGTCAAAAAGAAGGTCAGAGAGATACAGTAAATTTGAAGTGAAGCATCGGAATGTATAACTAGTGTCACAGGAATGATTCAAAACATAGACAGTTGGAAGAATCAGTCTTCAAGTACTTAAGTCGGCATTGTGCCTTTTCTATTTAATTCCGATGTAATTTCTGTGTTTCATCGTCAATATGAAGGTCAGAGGGATACAGTAAACCTGAGGTGAAGCATCGGAATCTATAACTAGTGTCACAGGAATGGTTCAAAGCATAGACAGTAGGAAGAGTCAGTCTTTTTGTACTTAAGTAGTCATTGTGCCTTTTGTATTTAATTCCGATGCAATTTCTGCGTTTCATCGTCAATAAGAAGGTCAGAGGGATACAGTAAACCTGAAGTGAATCATCGGAATCTATAACTAGTGTCACAGGAATCGTTCAAAACATTGTCAGTAAGAAGAGTCAGTCTTCTTTTACTTAATTCGGCATTGTGCCTTTTTATTTTATTCCGATGAAATTTCTGTGTTTTATCGTCTATACGTAGGTCAGAGGGATACAGTAAACCTGAAGTCAAGCATCGGAATCTATAACTAGTGTCACAGAAATGGTTCAAAACATAGACAGTAAGAAGAGTCAGTCTACATGTACTTAAGTCTGCATTGTGCCTTTTGAATTTTATTCCGATGCAATTTTTGTGTTTCATCGTCAATAAGAAGGTCCAAGGGATACAGTAAACCTGAAGTGAAGAATCGGAATCTATAACTAGTGTCACAGGAATGGTTAAAAGCATAGTCAGTAAGAATAGTCAGTCTTTTTCTACTTGATTCGGCATTGTGCCTTTTGTATTTATGTTCGATGCAATTTCTGTGTTTCATCGTCAATAAGAAGCTCAGAGGGATACAGTAAACATAAAGTGAAACATCGGAATCTATAACTAGTGTCACAGGAATGGTTCAAAACATAGACAGTAAGAAGAGTCAGTCTTCTTGTACTTTAGTCGGCATTGTGCCTTTTGTATTTATTTCCGATGAAATTTCTGTGTTTCATCATCAATAAGATGGTCAGAGGGATACAGTAAACCTGAAGTGAAGCATCGGATTCTATAAGTAGTGTCACAGGAATGGTTCAAAACATAGACAGGAGGAAGAGTCATTCTTGTTGTACTTAAGTCGGCATTGTGCCTTTTCTATTTAATTCCGATGCAATTTCTGTGTTTCATCATCAATAAGAAGGTCAGAGGGATACAGCAAACCTAAAGTGAATCAACGGAATCTATAACTAGTGTCACAGGACTGGTTCAAAACATAGACAGTAGGAAGAGTCAGTCTACATGTACTTAAGTCTGCATTGTGCCTTTTGTATTTAATTCCGATGCAATTTTTGTGTTTCATTGTCAATAAGAAGGTCCAAGGGATGCAGTAAACCTGAAGTGAAGAATCGGAATCTATAACTAGTGTCACAGGAATGGTTAAAAGCATAGTCAGTAAGAAGAGTCAGTCTTCTTGTAATTAAGTCGGCATTGTGCCTTTTCTATTTACTTCCGATGCAATTTCTGTGTTTCATCGTCAATAAGAAAGTCAGAGGGATACAGTAAACCTGAAGTGAAGCAACGGAATCTATAACTAGTGTCACTGGAAGGGTTCAAAACATAGACAGTAGGAGGAATCAGTCTTCTCGTACTTAAGTCGGCATTGTGCCTTTTGTATTTAATTCCGATGCAATTTCTGTGCTTCATCGTCAACAAGAAGGTCAGAGGGATACAGCAAACCTGAAGTGAAGCATCGGAATGTATAACTAGTGTCACAGGAATGATTCAAAACATAGACTGCAGGAAGAATCAGTCTTCATGTACTTAAGTCGGCATTGTGCTTTTTCTATTTAATTCCGATGCAATATCTGTGTTTCATCGTCAACAAGAAGGTCAGATGGATACAGTAAACCTGACGTGAAGCATCGGAATCCATAACTAGTGTCACACGACTGGTTTAAAACATAGACAGTAGGAAGAGTCAGTCTTCTTGTTCTTAAGTCGACATTGTGCCTTTTGTATTTAATTCCGATGCAATTTCTGTGTTTTATCGTCAATAAGAAGGTCCAAGGAATACAGTAAACCTGAAGTGAGGCATCGGAATCTATAACTAGTGTCACAGGAATGGTTCAAAACATAGTCAGTAAGAAGAGTCAATCTTCTTGTACTTAAGTCGGCATTGTGACTTTTCTATTTACTTCCGATGCAATTTCTGTATTTTATCGACAATACGAAGGTCCAAGGGATGCAGTACACCTGAAGTGCAGAATCGGAATCTATAACAAGTGTCATAGGAATGGTTCAAAACGTAGACAGTAAGAAGAGTCAGTCTTCTTGTACTTAAGTCGGCATTGTGTGTTTCGTATTTAATTCCGATGAAATTTCGGTGTTTCATCGTCAATAAGAAGGTCCAAGGGATACAATTAACCTCAAGTGAAGCATCGGAATCTATAACTAGTGTCAAAGGAATGGTTCAAAACATAGACAGTAGGAAGAGTCAGTCTCCTTGTACTTGACTCGGCATTGTGCCTTTTGTATTTATTTCCGATGCAATTTCGGTGTTTCATCATCAATAAGAAAGTCAGAGGGATACAGTAAACCTGAAGTGAATCATCGGAATCTATAACTAGTGTCACAGGAATGGTTCAAAAGATAGACAGTAGGAAGAGTCAGTCTACATGTACTTAAGTCGGCATTGTGCCTTTCGTATTTAATTCCGATGCAATTTTTGTGTTTCATCGTCAATAAGAAGGTCCAAGGAATACAGTAAACCTGAAGTGAGGCTTCGGAATCTATAACTAGTGTCACAGGAATGGTTCATAACATAGACAGTAAGAAGAGTCAGTCTTCTTGTACTTAAGTCGGCATTGTGCCTTTCCTATTTAATTCCGACGCAATCTCTGTGTTTCATCGTCAATAAGAAGGTCAGAGGGATACAGTAAACCTGAAGTGAAGCATCGGAATCTATAAGTGGTGTCACAGGAATGGTTCAAACATAGTCAGTAAGAAGAGTCAGTCTTCTTGTACTTAAGTCGGCATTGTGTCTTTCGTATTTAATTCCGATGAATTTTCGGTGTTTCATCGTCAATAAGAAGGTCCAAGGAATACAGTAAACCTGAAGTGAGGCATCGGAATCTATAACTAGTGTCACAGGAATGGTTCAAAACATAGACAGTAGGAAGAGTCAGTCTACATGTACTTAAGTCGGCATTGTGCCTTTTGAATTTAATTCCGATGCAATTTTTGTGTTTCATCGTCAATAAGAAGGTACAAGGGATACAGTAAACCTGAAGTGAAGAATCGGAATCTATAACTAGTGTCACAGGAATGGTTCAAAACATAGTCAGTAAGAAGAGTCAGTCCTCTTGTACTTAAGTCGGCATTGTGCATTTTCTATTTACTTCCGATGCAATTTCTGTATTTCATCGTCAATAAGAAGGTCACAGGGATACAGTAAACCTGAAGTGTAGCATCGGAATCTATAACTAGTGTCACAGGAATGGTTCAAAACAGAGACAGTAGAAAGAGTCAGTCTTCTTGTACTTAAGTCGGCATTGTGCCTTTTGTATTTAATTCCGATGCAATTTCTGTGTAACATCGTCAATAAGAAAGTCAGAAGGATACAGTACACCTGAAGTGAAGCAACAGAATCTATAACTAGTGTCATAGGAATGGTTCAAAGCACAGACACTAAGAAGAGTCAGTCTATTTGTACTCAAGTCGGCATTGTGCCTTTTGTATTTAATTCCGATTCAATTTCTGTGCTTCATCGTCAATAAAAAGTTCCAAGGGATATAGTACACCTGAAGTGAAGCATCGGAATCTATAACCAGAGTCACAGGAATTGTTCAAAACATTGACAGTAGGAAGAGTCAGTCTTCTTGTACTTAAGTCGGCATTGTGCCTTTTCTATTTAATTCCGATGCAATTTCTGTGTTTCATCGTCAATAAGAAGGTCCAAGGAATACAGTAAACCTGAAGTGAGGCATCGGAATCTATAACTAGTGTCACAGGAATGGTTCAAAACATTGACAGTACGCAGAGTCAGTCGTCTTGTACTTAAGTCTTCATTGTGCCTTTTCTATTTAATTCCGACGCAATCTCTGTGTTTCATCGTCATTAAGAAGGTCAGAGGGATACAGTAAACCTGAAGTGAAGCATCAGAATCTACAATTGGTTTCACAGGAAAAGTTCAAACATAGTCAGTAATAAGAGTCAGTCTTCTTGTACTTAAGTCGGCATTGTGCCTTTCGTATGTTATTCCGATGCAATTTCGGTGTTACATCATCAATAAGAAGGTCCAAGGGATACAATAAACCTGAAGTGAAGCATCGGAATCTATGACTAGTGTCACAGGAATGGTTCAAAACATAGTCAGTAAGAAGAGTCAGTCTTCTTGTACTTAAGTCGGCATTGTGCCATTTCTATTTAATTCCGATGCAATTTCTGAAATCACGTCAATAAGAAGGTCAGAGGGATACAGTAAATCTGAAGTGAAGCATCAGAATGTATAACTAGTGTCAAAGGAATGGTTCAAACATAGAGAGTAGGAAGTGTCAGTCTCCTTGTACTAGAGTCGGCATTGTGCCTTTTCTATTAAATTCCGATTCAATTTCTGTGTTTCGTCGTCAATAAGAAGGTCCAAGGGATACAGTAAACCTGAAGCATCGGAATCTATAACTAGTGTCACAGAAATGGTTCAAGACATTGAAGCCAGAACAGTCAGTCTTCTTGTACTTAAATCGGCGTTGTGCCTTTTCTATTTAATTCCGATGCAATTTCTGTGTTTCATCGTCAATAAGATGGTCAGAGGGATACAGTAAACCTGAAGTGAAGCATCGGATTGTATAACTAGTGTCACAGGAATGGTTCAAAACATAGACAGTAGGAAGAGTCAGTCTTCTTGTACTTGAGTCGGCATTGTGCCTTTTGTATTTATTTCCGATGCAATTTCTGTGTTTCATCATCAATAAGAAGTTCAGAGGGATACAGTAAACCTGATGTGAAGCATCGGAATCTATAACTAGTCTCACAGGATGGTAAAAAACATAGACAGTTAGAAGAGTCAGTCTTCTTGTACTTAGGTCGGCATTGTGCCTTTTCTATTTAATTCCGATTCAATTTCTGTGTTTCGTCGTCAATAAGAAGGTCCAAGGGAGACAGTAAACCTGAAGCATCGGAATCTATAACTAGTGTCACAGAAATGGTTCAAGACATAGAAGCCAGAAGAGTCAGTCTTCTTGTACTTAAATCGGCGTTGTGCCTTTTCTATTTAATTCCGATGCAATTTCTGTGTTTCATCGTCAATAAGATGGTCAGAGGGATACAGTAAACCTGAAGTGAAGCATCGGATTGTATAACTAGTGTCACAGGAATGGTTCAAAACATAGACAGTAGGAAGAGTCAGTCTTCTTGTACTTGAGTCGGCATTGTGCCTTTTGTATTTATTTCCGATGCAATTTCTGTGTTTCATCATCAATAGGAAGTTCAGAGGGATACAGTAAACCTGAAGTGAAGCATCGGAATCTATAACTAGTCTCACAGGATGGTAAAAAACATAGACAGCAGAAGAGTTATTCTTCTTGTACTTAAGTTGGCATTGTGCCTTGTCTATTTAATTCCGATGCAATTTCTGTGTTTCATCGTCAATAAGAAGGTCAGAGGGATACAGTAAACCTGAAGTGAATCATCGGAATCTATAACTAGTGTCACAGGAATGGTTAAAAACATAGACAGTAGGAAGAGTCAGACTTCTTGTACTTATGTCGGCATTGTGCCTTTTGTATTTAATTCCGGTGCAATTTCTGTGTTTCATCGTCAATAAGAAGGTCCAAGGAAAACAATAAACCTGAAGTGAGGCATCGGAATCTATAACTAGTGTCACAGGACGGGTTCAAAACATAGTCAGTACGGAGAGTCAGTCTTCTTGTACTTAAGTCGGCATTGTGCCTTTTCTATTTAATTCCGATGCAATTTCTGTGTTTCATCGTCAATAAGAAGGTCCAAGGGATGCAGTACACCTGAAGTGAAGCATCGGAATCCATAACTAGTGTCACAGGAATGGTTCAAAACATAGACAGTAAGAAGAGTCAGTCTTCTTGTACTTAAGTCGGCATTGTGCCATTTCTATTTAATTCCGACGCAATTTCTGTGTTTCATCGTCAATATGAAGGTCAGAGGGATACAGTAAACCTGAAGTGAATCATCGGAATCTATAACTAGTGTCACAGGAATGGTTCAAAACATTGTCAGTAAAATGAGTCAGTCTTCTTGTACTTAATTCGGCATTGTGCCTTTTTATTTAATTCCGATGAAATTTCAGTGTTTTATCGCCAATAAGAAGGTCAGAGGGATACAGTAGACCTGAAGTCAAGCATCGGAATCTATAACTAGTGTCACAGAAATGGTTCAAAACATAGTCAGTAAGAAGAGTCAGTCTTCTTGTACTTAAGTCGGCATTGTGACTTTTCTATATAATTCCGATGCCATTTCTGTTTTTCATCGTCAATAAGAAGGTCAGAGGGATACAGTAAACCTGAAGTGAAGCATCGGAATGTATAACTAGTGTCACAGGAATCGTTCAAAGCATAGACAGTAGGAAGAGTAAGTCTTCTTCTACTTGATTCGGCATTGTGCCTTTTGTATCTATTTCCGATGCAATTCCTGCGTTTCATCGTCAAAAAGAAGGTCAGAGAGATACAGTAAACCTGAAGTGAAGCATCGGAATGTATAACTAGTGTCACAGGAATGATTCAAAACATAGACAGTTGGAAGAATCAGTCTTCAAGTACTTAAGTCGGCATTGTGCCTTTTCTATTTAATTCCGATGTAATTTCTGTGTTTCATCGTCAATATGAAGGTCAGAGGGATACAGTAAACCTGAGGTTAAGCATCGGAATCTATAACTAGTGTCACAGGAATGGTTCAAAGCATAGACAGTAGGAAGAGTCAGTCTTTTTGTACTTAAGTAGTCATTGTGCCTTTTGTATTTAATTCCGATGCAATTTCTGCGTTTCATCGTCAATAAGAAGGTCAGAGGGATACAGTAAACCTGAAGTGAATCATCGGAATCTATAACTAGTGTCACAGGAATCGTTCAAAACATTGTCAGTAAGAAGAGTCAGTCTTCTTTTACTTAATTCGGCATTGTGCCTTTTTATTTTATTCCGATGAAATTTCTGTGTTTTATCGTCTATACGTAGGTCAGAGGGATACAGTAAACCTGAAGTCAAGCATCGGAATCTATAACTAGTGTCACAGGAATGGTTAAAAGCATAGTCAGTAAGAATAGTCAGTCTTTTTCTACTTGATTCGGCATTGTGCCTTTTGTATTTATGTCCGATGCAATTTCTGTGTTTCATCGTCAATAAGAAGCTCAGAGGGATACAGTAAACATAAAGTGAAGCATCGGAATCTATAACTAGTGTCACAGGAATGGTTCAAAACATAGACAGTAAGAAGAGTCAGTCTTCTTGTACTTAAGTCGGCATTGTGCCTTTTGTATTTATTTCCGATGAAATTTCTGTGTTTCATCATCAATAAGATGGTCAGAGGGATGCAGTAAACCTGAAGTGAAGCATCGGATTCTATAAGTAGTGTCACAGGAATGGTTCAAAACATAGACAGGAGGAAGAGTCATTCTTGTTGTACTTAAGTCGGCATTGTGCCTTTTCTATTTAATTCCGATACAATTTCTGTGTTTCATCATCAATAAGAAGGTCAGAGGGATACAGCAAACCTAAAGTGAATCAACGGAATCTATAACTAGTGTCACAGGACTGGTTCAAAACATAGACAGTAGGAAGAGTCAGTCTACATGTACTTAAGTCTTCATTGTGCCTTTTGTATTTAATTCCGATGCAATTTTTGTGTTTCATTGTCAATAAGAAGGTCCAAGGGATGCAGTAAACCTGAAGTGAAGAATCGGAATCTATAACTAGTGTCACAGGAATGGTTAAAAGCATAGTCAGTAAGAAGAGTCAGTCTTCTTGTAATTAAGTCGGCATTGTGCCTTTTCTATTTACTTCCGATGCAATTTCTGTGTTTCATCGTCAATAAGAAAGTCAGAGGGATACAGTAAACCTGAAGTGAAGCAACGGAATCTATAACTAGTGTCACTGGAAGGGTTCAAAACATAGACAGTAGGAGGAATCAGTCTTCTCGTACTTAAGTCGGCATTGTGCCTTTTGTATTTAATTCCGATGCAATTTCTGTGCTTCATCGTCAACAAGAAGGTCAGAGGGATACAGCAAACCTGAAGTGAAGCATCGGAATGTATAACTAGTGTCACAGGAATGATTCAAAACATAGACTGCAGGAAGAATCAGTCTTCATGTACTTAAGTCGGCATTGTGCTTTTTCTATTTAATTCCGATGCAATATCTGTGTTTCATCGTCAACAAGAAGGTCAGATGGATACAGTAAACCTGACGTGAAGCATCGGAATCCATAACTAGTGTCACACGACTGGTTTAAAACATAGACAGTAGGAAGAGTCAGTCTTCTTGTTCTTAAGTCGACATTGTGCCTTTTGTATTTAATTCCGATGCAATTTCTGTGTTTTATCGTCAATAAGAAGGTCCAAGGAATACAGTAAACCTGAAGTGAGGCATCGGAATCTATAACTAGTGTCACAGGAATGGTTCAAAACATAGTCAGTAAGAAGAGTCAATCTTCTTGTACTTAAGTCGGCATTGTGACTTTTCTATTTACTTCCGATGCAATTTCTGTATTTTATCGACAATACGAAGGTCCAAGGGATGCAGTACACCTGAAGTGCAGAATCGGAATCTATAACAAGTGTCATAGGAATGGTTCAAAACGTAGACAGTAAGAAGAGTCAGTCTTCTTGTACTTAAGTCGGCATTGTGTGTTTCGTATTTAATTCCGATGAAATTTCGGTGTTTCATCGTCAATAAGAAGGTCCAAGGGATACAATTAACCTCAAGTGAAGCATCGGAATCTATAACTAGTGTCAAAGGAATGGTTCAAAACATAGACAGTAGGAAGAGTCAGTCTCCTTGTACTTGACTCGGCATTGTGCCTTTTGTATTTATTTCCGATGCAATTTCGGTGTTTCATCATCAATAAGAAAGTCAGAGGGATACAGTAAACCTGAAGTGAATCATCGGAATCTATAACTAGTGTCAGTGGAATGGTTCAAAAGATAGACAGTAGGAAGAGTCAGTCTACATGTACTTAAGTCGGCATTGTGCCTTTCGTATTTAATTCCGATGCAATTTTTGTGTTTCATCGTCAATAAGAAGGTCCAAGGAATACAGTAAACCTGAAGTGAGGCTTCGGAATCTATAACTAGTGTCACAGGAATGGTTCATAACATAGACAGTAAGAAGAGTCAGTCTTCTTGCACTTAAGTCGGCATTGTGCCTTTCCTATTTAATTCCGACGCAATCTCTGTGTTTCATCGTCAATAAGAAGGTCAGAGGGATACAGTAAACCTGAAGTGAAGCATCGGAATCTATAAGTGGTGTCACAGGAATGTTTCAAACATAGTCAGTAAGAAGAGTCAGTCTTCTTGTACTTAAGTCGGCATTGTGTCTTTCGTATTTAATTCCGATGAAATTTCGGTGTTTCATCGTCAATAAGAAGGTCCAAGGAATACAGTAAACCTGAAGTGAGGCATCGGAATCTATAACTAGTGTCACAGGATCGGTTCAAAACATAGACAGTAGGAAGAGTCATTCTTCTTGTACTTCAGTCGGCATTGTGCCTTTTCTATTTCATTCCGATGCAATTTCCGTGTTTCATCTTCAATAAGAATGTCAAAGGGATACAGTAAACCTGAAGTGAGACATCGGAATCTATAACTAGTGTCACAGGAATGGTTCAAAACATAGACAGTAGGAAGAGTCAGTCTACATGTACTTAAGTCGGCATTGTGCCTTTTGAATTTAATTCCGATGCAATTTTTGTGTTTCATCGTCAATAAGAAGGTACAAGGGATACAGTAAACCTGAAGTGAAGAATCGGAATCTATAACTAGTGTCACAGGAATGGTTCAAAACATAGTCAGTAAGAAGAGTCAGTCCTCTTGTACTTAAGTCGGCATTGTGCATTTTCTATTTACTTCCGATGCAATTTCTGTATTTCATCGTCAATAAGAAGGTCACAGGGATACAGTAAACCTGAAGTGTAGCATCGGAATCTATAACTAGTGCCACAGGAATGGTTCAAAACATAGACAGTAGAAAGAGTCAGTCTTCTTGTACTTAAGTCGGCATTGTGCCTTTTGTATTTAATTCCGATGCAATTTCTGTGTAACATCGTCAATAAGAAAGTCAGAGGGATACAGTACACCTGAAGTGAAGCAACAGAATCTATAACTAGTGTCATAGGAATGGTTCAAAGCACAGACACTAAGAAGAGTCAGTCTATTTGTACTTAAGTCGGCATTGTGCCTTTTGTATTTAATTCCGATGCAATTTCTGTGCTTCATCGTCAATAAAAAGTTCCAAGGGATATAGTACACCTGAAGTGAAGCATCGGAATCTATAACCAGAGTCACAGGAATTGTTCAAAACATTGACAGTAGGAAGAGTCAGTCTTCTTGTACTTAAGTCGGCATTGTGCCTTTTCTATTTAATTCCGATGCAATTTCTGTGTTTCATCGTTAATAAGAAGGTCCAAGGAATACTGTAAACCTGAAGTGAGGCATCGGAATCTATAACTAGTGTCACAGGAATGGTTCAAAACATTGACAGTACGCAGAGTCAGTCGTCTTGTACTTAAGTCTTCATTGTGCCTTTTCTATTTAATTCCGACGCAATCTCTGTGTTTCATCGTCATTAAGAAGGTCAGAGGGATACAGTAAACCTGAAGTGAAGCATCAGAATCTACAATTGGTTTCACAGGAAAAGTTCAAACATAGTCAGTAATAAGAGTCAGTCTTCTTGTACTTAAGTCGGCATTGTGCCTTTCGTATGTTATTCCGATGCAATTTCGGTGTTTCATCATCAATAAGAAGGTCCAAGGGATACAATAAACCTGAAGTGAAGCATCGGAATCTATGACTAGTGTCACAGGAATGGTTCAAAACATAGTCAGTAAGAAGAGTCAGTCTTCTTGTACTTAAGTCGGCATTGTGCCATTTCTATTTAATTCCGATGCAATTTCTGAAATCACGTCAATAAGAAGGTCAGAGGGATACAGTAAATCTGAAGTGAAGCATCAGAATGTATAACTAGTGTCAAAGGAATGGTTCAAACATAGAGAGTAGGAAGTGTCAGTCTCCTTGTACTTGAGTCGGCATTGTGCCTTTTGTATTTATTTCCGATGCAATTCCTGTGTTTCATCGTCAAAAAGACGGTCAGAGGAATACAGTAAAACTGAAGTGAAGCATCGGAATATATAACTAGTGTGAAAGGAATGGTTCAAAACGTAGACAGTAGGAAGAGTCAGTCTCCTTGTACTTGAGTCGGCATTGTGCTTTTGTATTTATTTCCGATGCAATTTCGGTGCTTCATCATCAATAAGAAGGTCAGAGGGATACAGTAAACCTGAAGTGAAGCATCGGAATCTATAACTAGTGTCACAGGAATGGTTCAAGACATAGACAGCAGGAAGAGTCATTCTTCTTGTACTTAAGTCGGCATTGTGCCTTATCTATTTAATTCCGATGCAATTTCTATGTTTCTTCGTCTCTAAGAAAGTCAGAGGGATACTGTAAACCTGAAGTGAATCATTGGAATCTATAACTAGTGTCACAGGAATGGTTCAAACATAGACAGTACGAAGAGTCAGTCTACTAGTACTTAAGTCGGCATTGTGCCTTTTGAATTTAATTCCGATGCAATTTTTGTGTTTCATCGTCAATACGAGGGTCTTAGGGATACAGTAAGCCTGAAGTGAAGAATCGGAATCTATAACTAGTGTCACAGGAATGGTTCAAAACATAGTCAGTAAGAAGAGTCAGTCCTCTTGTACTTAAGTCGGCATTGTGCCTTTTCTATTTACTTCCGATGCAATTTCAGTGTTTCATCGTCAATAAGAAGGTCACAGGGTTAATGTACACCTGAAGTGAAGAATCGGGATCTATAACTAGTGTCACAGTAATGGTTCAAATCATAGACAGTAAGAATTGTCAGTCTTCTTGTACTTAAGTTGGCATTGTGCCTTTTCTATTTAATTCCGAAGCAATTTATGTGTTTCATCGTCAATAAGAAAGTCCTAGGGATGCAGTACACCTGAAGTGAAGCATCGGAGTCTATAACTAGTGGCACAGGAATGGTTCAAAACATAGACAGTAGGAAGAGTCAGTCTTCTTGTACTTAAGTCGGCATTGTGCATTTTCTATTTAATTCCGTTGCAATTTCTGTGTTTCATTGTAAATAAGAAGGTCCAAGGGATACAGTAAACCTGAAGTGAGGCATCGGAATCTATAACTAGTGTCACAGGAATGGTTCAAAACATAGTCGGTAAGAAGAGTCGGTCTTCTTGTACTTAAGTTGGCAATGTGCCTTTTCAATGTAATTCCGAAGCAATTTATGTGATTCATCGTCAATAAGAAGGTCCTAGCGATGCAGTACACCTGAAGTGAAGCATCGGAATCTATAACTAGTGTCACAGGAATGGTTCAAAACATAGACAGTAAGAAGAGTCAGTCTTCTTGTACTTAAGTCGGCTATGTGCCTTTTCTTTTTAATTCCGATGCTATATCTGTGTTTCATGGTCAATAAGAAGGTCAGAGGGATACAGAAAACCTGAAGTGAAGCATCGGAATCTACAAGTGTTGTCACAGGAATGGTTCCAAATATAGTCAGTTTAAGATTCAGTCTTCTTGTAGTTAAGTCGGCATTGTGCCTTTCGTATATAAATCCGATGCAATTTCGGTGTTTCATCGTCAATAAGAAGGTCCAAGGGATTCAGTAAACCTGAAGTGAAGCATCGGAATCTATTACTAGTGTCACAGGATCGGTTCAAAACATAGACAGTAAGAAGAGTCAGTCTTCTTGTACTTAGGTCGGCATTGTGCCTTTTCTATTTCATTCCGATGCAATTTCTGTGTTTCATCATCAATAAGAAGGTCAAAAGGATACAGTAAACCTGATGTGAGACATCGGAGTCTATATCTAGTGTCACAGGAATGGTTCAAACATAGTCAGTAAGAAGAGTCAGTCTTCTTGTACTTAAGTCGGCATTGTGCCTTTTCTATTCAATTCTGATGCAATTTCTGTTTTTCATTGACAATAAGAAGGTCAGAAGAATACAGCAAACCTGAAGTGAAGCATCGGAATGTATAACTAGTGTCACAGGAATGATTCAAAACATAGACTGTTGGAAGAATCAGTCTTCATGTACTTAAGTAGGCATTGTGCCTTTTCTATTTAATTCCGATGCAATTTCTGTGTTTCATCGTCAACAACAAGGTCAGAGGGATACAGTAAACCTGAAGTGAAGCATCGGAATCCATAACTAGTGTCACACGATTGGTTCAAAACATAGACAGTAGAAAGAGTCAGTCTTCTTGTTCTTAAGTCGGCATTGTGCCTTTTGTATTTAATTCCGATGCAATTTCTGTGTTTTATCGTCAATAAGAAGGTCCAAGGATTACAGTAAACCTGAAGTGAGGCATCGGAATCTATAACTAGTGTCACAGGAATGGTTCAAAACATAGACAGTAGGAAGAGTCAGTCTACATGTACTTAAGTAGGCATTGTGCCTTTTGAATTTAATTCCGATGCAATTTTTGTGTTTCATCGTCAATAAGAAGGTCACAGGGATACAGTAAACCTGAAGTGAGGCATCGGAATCTAAAACTAGTGTCACAGGAATGGTTCAAAACATAGTCGGTAAGAAGAGTCGGTCTTCTAGTACTTAAGTTGGCATTGTGCATTTTCAATGTAATTCCGAAGCAATTTATGTGTTTCATCGTCAATAAGAAGGTCCTAGCGATGCAGTACACCTGAAGTGAAGCATCGGAATCTATAACTAGTGTCACAGGAATGGTGCAAAACATAGACAGTAAGAAGAGCCAGTCTTCTTGTACTTAAGTCGGCTATGTGCCTTTTCTATTTAGTTCCGATGCAATTTCTGTGTTTCATCGACAATAAGAAGGTCAGAAGGATACAGTATACCTGAAGTGAAGCATCGAAATCTACAAGTGGTGTCACAGGAATGGTTCCAAACATAGTCAGTAAGAAGAGTCAGTCTTCTAGTAGTTAAGTCGGCATTGTGCCTTTCGTATATAATTCCGATGCAATTTCGGTGTTTCATCGTCACTAAGAAGGTCCAAGGGATTCAGTAAACCTGAAGTGAAGCATCGGAATCTATAACTAGTGTCACAGGATCGGTTCAAAACATAGACAGTAAGAAGAGTCAGTCTTCCTGTACTTAAGTCTGCATTGTGCCTTTTCTATTTCATTCCGATGCAATTTCTGTGTTTCATCATCAATAAGTAGGTCAAAGGGATACAGTAAACCTGAAGTGAGACATCGGAGTCTATATCTAGTGTCACAGGAATGGTTCAAACATAGTCAGTAAGAAGTGTCAGTCTACTTGTACTTAAGTCGGCATTGTGCATTTTCTATTTAATTCTGATGCAATTTCTGTTTTTCATTGACAATAAGAAGGTCAGAGGAATACAGCAAACCTGAAGTGAAGCATCGGAATGTATAACTAGTGTCACAGGAATGATTCAAAACATAGACTGTTGGAAGAATCAGTCTTCATGTACTTAAGTCGACATTGTGCCTTTTCTATTTAATTCCGATGCAATTTCTGTGTTTCATCGTCAACAAGAAGGTCAGAGGGATACAGTAATCCTGAAGTGAAGCATCGGAATCCATAACTAGTGTCACACGATTGGTTCAAAACATAGACAGTAGGAAGAGTCAGTCTTCTTGTTCTTAAGTCGACATTGCGCCTTTTGTATTTAATTCCGATGCAATTTCTGTGTTCTATCGTCAATAAAAAGGTCCAAGGAATACAGTAAACCTGAAGTGAGGTATCGGAATCTATAACTAGTGTCACAGGAATGGTTCAAAACATAGACTGTAGGAAGAGTCAGTTTACATGTACTTAAGTAAGCATTGTGCCTTTTGAATTTAATTCCGATGCAATTTCTGTGTTTCATCGTCAATAAGAAGGTCAGAGCGATACAGTAAACCTGAAGTGAATCACCGGAATCTATAAGTGGTGTCACAGGAATGGTTCCAAACATAGTCAGTAAGAAGAGTCAGTCCTCTTGTAGTTAAGTCGGCATTGTGCCTTTCGTATTTAATCCCGATGCTATTTCGGTGTTTCATCGTCGATAAGAAGTCCAAGGGATACAGTAAACCTGAAGTGAGGCATCGGAATCTATAACTAGTGTCACAGGAATGGTTCAAATCATAGACAGTAAGAAGAGCCAGTCTTCTTGTACTTAAGTTGGCATTGTGCCTTTTATATTTAATTCCGAAGCAATTTATGTGGTTCATCGTCAATAAGAAAGTCCTAGGGATGCAGTACACCTGAAGTGAAGCATCGGAATCTATAACTAGTGTCACAGGAATGGTCCAAACGTAGACAGTAAGAAGAGACAGTCTTCTTGTACTTAAGTCGGCTATGTGCCTTTTCTATTTAATTTCGATGCAATTTCTGAGTTTCATCGTCAATAAGAAGGTCAGAGGGATACAGTAAACCTGAAGTGAATCACAGGAATCTATAAGAGGTGTCACAGGAATGGTTCCAAACATAGTCAGTAAGAAGAGTCAGTCTTCTTGTAGTTAAGTCGGCATTGTGCCTTTCGTATTTAGTTCCGATGCAATTTCGGTGTTTCATCGACGATAAGAAGGTCCAAGGGATACAGTAAACCTGAAGTGAGGCATCGGAGTCTATATCTATTGTCACAGGAATGGTTCAAAACATAGTCAGTAAGTAGAGTCAGTCTTCTTATACTTAAGTCGGCATTGTGCCTTTTCTATTTAATTCTGATGCAATTTCAGTGTTTCATTGTCAATAAGAAGGTCAGAGGGATACAGTAAACCTGAAGTGAAGCATCGTAATCTATAACTAGTGTTACAGGAATTTTTCAAAACATAGTCAGTAAGAAGAGTCAGCCTTTTTGTACTTGAGTCGGCTTTGTGCCTTTTGTATTTAATTCCGATGCAATTCCTGTGTTTCATCGTCAATAGGAAAGTCGGAGGGATGCAGTAAACCTGAAGTGAAGCATCGGAATCTATAACTGGTGTCACAGGAATGGTTCAAAACATAGACGGTAGGAAGAGTCAGTCTACATGTACTTAAGTCTTCACTGTGCCTTTCGAATTTAATTCCGATGCAATTTTTGTGCTTCATCGTCAATAAGAAGGTCCAAGGGATACAGTAAACCTGAAGTGTGGCATCGGAATCTATATTTAGTGTCACTGGAATGGTTCAAAACAGAGACAGTAAGAAGAGTAAGTCTTCTTGTACTTAAGTCGGCTTTGTGCCTTTTCTATTTAATTCCGATGCAATTTCTGTGATTCGTGGTCAATAAGAAGGTCAGAGGGATACAGAAAACCTGAAGTGAAGCATCGGAATCAATAAGTGGTGTCACAGGAATGGTTCAAAGCATAGTCAGTAAGAAGAGTCAGTCTCCTTGTACTTAAGTCGGCATTGTGCATTTCGAATTCAATTCCGATGCAATTTCCGTGTTTCATTGTCAATAAGAAGGTCCATGGGATACAGTAAACCTGAAGTGAAGCATCGGAATCTGTATATAGTGTCACAGGAATGGTTCAAAACATAGTCAGTAAGAAGAGTCAGTCTTCTTGTACTTAAGTCGGCTATGTGCCTTTTCTATTTAATTCCGATGCAATTTCTGTGTTTCATCGTCAATAAGAAGGTCAGAGGGATACAGTAAACCTGAAGTGAGGCATTGGAATCTGTAACTAGTGTCACAGGAATGGTTCAAAACATAGACACTAGGAAGAGTCAGTCTACTTGTACTTAAGTCGGCATTGTGCCTTTTGTATTTAATTCCGATGCAATTTCTGTGTTTCATCGTGAATAAGAAGGCCAAGGGATTCAGTAAACCTGAAGTGAAGCATCGGAATCTATAACTAGTGTCACAGGAATTGTTCAAAACATTGACAGTAGGAAGAGTCAGTCTTCCTGTACTTAAGTCGGCATTGTGCCTTTTCTATTTAATTCCGATGCAATTTCTGTGTTTCATCGTCAATAAGAAGGTCCTAGGGATGCAGTACACCTGAAGTGAAGCATCGGAATCTATAACTAGTGTCACAGGAATTGTTCAAAACATTGACAGTAAGAAGAGACAGTCTTCTTGTACTTAAGTCGGCTATATGCCTTTTATATTTAATTCCGATGCAATTTCTGTGTTTCATCGTCAATAAGAAGTTAGAGGGATACAGTAAACCTGAAGTGAAGCATCGGAATCTATAAGTGGTGTCACAGGAATGGTTCCAAACATAGTCAGTAAGAAGAGTCAGTCTTCTTGTAGTTAAGTGGGCATTGTGCCTTTCGTATTTAATTCCGATGCAATTTCGGTGTTTCATCGTCGATAAGAAGGTCCAAGGGGTACAGTAAACATGAAGTGAAGCATCAGAATCTATAACTAGTGTCACAGGATCGGTTCAAAACCTAGACAGTAAGAAGAGTCAGTCTTCTTGTACTTAAGTCGGCATTGCGCCTTTTCTATTTCATTCCGATGCTATTTCTGTGTTTCATCATCAATAAGAAGGTCAAAGGGATACAGTAAACCTGAAGTGAGGCATCAGAGTCTATAACTTGTGTCACAGGAATGGTTCAAAACATAGACCGTAGGAAGAGTCAGTCTTCTTGTACTTAAGTCGGCATTGTGCCTTTTGTATTCAATTCCGATGCAATTTCTGTGTTTCATCATTAATAAGAAGGTCCAAGGGATACAGTAAACCTGAAGTGAGAATTCGGAATCGATAACTATTGTCACAGGAATGGTTCAAAACATAGTATACAGAGTCAGTCTTCTTGTACTTAAGTCTGCATTGTGCCTTTTGTATTTAATTCCGATGCAATTTCTGTGTTTTATCGTCAATTAGAAGGTCAGAGGGATACAGTAAACCTGAAGTGAAGCATCGGAAACTATAACTAGTGTCACAGGGATGGTTCTAAACATAGACAGTAGGAAGAGTCAGTCTTCTTGTTCTTAGTTCGGCATTGTGCCTTTTGTATTTAATTCCGATGCAATTTCTGTGTTTCAACGCCAATAAGAAAGTCCAAGGGATACAGTACACCTGAAGTGAGGCATCGGAATCTATATTTAGTGTCACAGGAATGGTTCAAAACAGAGACAGTAAGACGAGTAAGTCTTCTTGTGCTTAAGTCGGCATTGTGCCTTTTCTATTTAATTCCGAAGCAATTTCTGTGTTTCGTGGTCAATAAGAAGGTCAGAGGGATACAGAAAACCTGAAGTGAAGCATCGGAATCAATAAGTGGTGTCACAGGAATGGTTCAATGCATAGTCAGTAAGAAGAGTCAGTCTCCTTGTACTTAAGTCGGCATTGTGCATTTCGTATTCAATTCCGATGCAATTTCCGTGTTTCATCGTCAATAAGAAGGTCCATGGGATACAGTAAACCTGAAGTGAAGCATCGGAATCTGTAACTAGTGTCACAGGAATGGTTCAAATCATAGTCAGTAAGAAGAGTCAGTCTTCTTGTACTTAAGTCGGCTATGTGCCTTTTCTATTTAATTCCGATGCAATTTCTGTGTTTCATCGTCAATAAGAAGGTCAGAGGGATACAGTAAACCTGAAGTGAAGCATCGGAATCTATAACTAGTGTCACAGGAATGGTTCAAAACATAGTCAGTAAGAAGAGTCAGTCTTTTTTTACTTGAGTCGGCATTGTGCCTTTTGTATTTAATTCCGATGCAATTTCTGTGTTTCATCGTCAATAAGAAGGTCAGATTGATACAGTAAACATGAAGTGAAGCATCGGAATCTATAACTAGTGTCACAGGATCGGTTCAAAACCTAGACAGTAAGAAGAGTCAGTCTTCTTGTACTTAAGTCGGCATTGTGCCTTTTCTATTTCATTCCGATGCAATTTCTGTGTTTCATCATCAATAAGAAGGTCAAAGGGATACAGTAAACCTGAAGTGAGGCATCATAGTCTATAACTAGTGTCACAGGAATGGTTCAAAACATAGACAGTAGGAAGAGTCAGTCTTCTTGTACTTAAGTCGGCATTGTGCCTTTTGTATTTAATTCCGATGCAATTTCTGTGTTTCATCATCAATAAGAAGGTCCAAGGGATACAGTAAACCTGAAGTGAGAATTCGGAATCGATAACTAGTGTCACAGGAATGGTTCAAAACATAGTCAGTAAACAGAGTCAGTCTTCTTGTACTTAAGTCAGCATTGTGCCTTTTGTATTTAATTCCGATGCAATTTCTGTGTTTTATCGTCAATTAGAAGGTCAGAGGGATACAGTAAACCTAAAGTGAAGCATCGGAATCTATAACTAGTGTCACAGGGATGGTTCTAAACATAGACAGTAGGAAGAGTCAGTCTTCTTATTCTTAGGTCGGCATTGTGCCTTTTGTATTTAATTCCGATGAAATTTCTGTGTTTCAACGTCAATAAGAAAGTCCAAGGGATACAGTACACCTGAAGTGAGGCATCGGAATCTATATTTAGTGTCACAGGAATGGTTCAAAACAGAGACAGTAAGACGAGTAAGTCTTCTTGTGCTTAAGTCGGCATTGTGCCTTTTCTATTTAATTCCGATGCAATTTCTGTGTTTCGTGGTCAATAAGAAGGTCAGAGGGATACAGAAAACCTGAAGTGAAGCATCGGAATCAATAAGTGGTGTCACAGGAATGGTTCAAAGCATAGTCAGTAAGATGAGTCAGTCTCCTTGTACTTAAGTCGGCATTGTGCATTTCGTATTCAATTCCGATGCAATTTCCGTGTTTCATCGTCAATAAGAAGGTCCATGGGATACAGTAAACCTGAAGTGAAGCATCGGAATCTGTAACTAGTGTCACAGGAATGGTTCAAAACATAGTCAGTAAGAAGAGTCAGTATTCTTGTACTTAAGTCGACTATGTTCCTTTTCTATTTAATTCCGATGCAATTTCTGTGTTTCATCGTCAATAAGAAGGTCAGAGGGATGCAGTACACCTGAAGTGAAGCATCGGAATCTATAACTAGTGTCACAGGAATAGTTCAAAACATAGACAGTAGGAAGAGTCAGTCTTCTTATACTTAAGTCGGCATTGTGCCTTTTGTATTTAATTCCGATGCAATTTCTGTGTTTCATCATCAATAAGAAGGTCCAAGGGATACAGTAAACCTGAAGTGAGAATTCGGAATCGATAACTAGTGTCACAGGAATGGTTCAAAACATAGTCAGTAAACAGAGTCAGTCTTCTTGTACTTAAGTCAGCTTTGTGCCTTTTGTATTTAATTCCGATGCAATTTCTGTGTTTTATCGTCAATTAGAAGGTCAGAGGGATACAGTAAACCTGAAGTGAAGCATCGGAATCTATAACTAGTGTCACAGGGATGGTTCTAAACATAGACAGTAGGAAGAGTCAGTCTTCTTGTTCTTAGGGCGGCATTGTGCCTTTTGTATTTAATTCCGATGCAATTTCTGTGTTTCATCGTCAATAAGAAACTCCAAGGGATACAGTACACCTGAAGTGAGGCATCAGAATCTATATTTAGTGTCACAGGAATTGTTCAAAACAGAGACAGTAAGGAGAGTAAGTCTTCTTGTACTTAAGTCGGCATTGTGCCTTTTCTATTTAATTCCGATGCAATTTCTGTGTTTCGTGGTCAATAAGAAGGTCAGAGGGATACAGAAAACCTGAAGTGAAGCATCGGAATCAATAAGTGGTGTCACAGGAATGGTTCAAAGCATAGTCAGTAAGAAGAGTCAGTCTCCTTGTACTTAAGTCGGCATTGTGCATTTCGTATTCAATTCCGATGCAATTTCCGTGTTTCATCGTCAATAAGAAGGTCCATGGGATACAGTAAACCTGAAGTGAAGCATCGGAATCTGTAACTAGTGTCACAGGAATGGTTCAAAACATAGTCAGTAAGAAGAGTCAGTCTTTTTTTACTTGAGTCGGCATTGTACCTTTTGTATTTAATTCCGATGCAATTTCTGTGTTTCATCGTCAATAAGAAGGTCAGATTGATACAGTAAACCTGAAGTGAAGCATCGGAATCTATAACTAGTGTCACAGGAATTTTTTCAAAACATAGCCAGTAGGAAGAGTCAGTCTTCTTATGCTTAAGTCGGCATTGTGCTTTTTCTATTTACTTCTGATGCAATTTCTGTGTTTTATCATTAATAATAAGGGCAGAGGGATACAGTAAACCTGAAGTGAGGCATTGGAATCTGTAACTAGTGTCACAGGAATGGTTCAAAACATAGACACTAAGAAGAGTCAGTCTACTTGTACTTAAGTCGGCATTGTGCCTTTTGTATTTAATTCCGATGCAATTTCTGTGTTTCATCGTGAATAAGAAGGCCAAGGGATTCAGTAAACCTGAAGTGAAGCATCGGAATCTATAACTAGTGTCACAGGAATTGTTCAAAACATTGACAGTAGGAAAAGTCAGTCTTCTTGTACTTAAGTCGGCATTGTGCCTTTTCTATTTAATTCCGATGCAATTTCTGTGTTTCATCGTCAATAAGAAGGTCCTAGGGATGCAGTACACCTGAAGTGAAGCATCGGAATCTATAACTAGTATCACAGGAATGGTTCAAAACATAGACAGTAAGAAGAGGCAGTCTTCTTGTACTTAAGTCGGCTATGTGCCTTTTCAATTTAGTTCCGATGCAATTTCTGTGTTTCATCGTCAATAAGAAGGTCAGATGGATACAGTATACCTGAAGTGAAGCATCGGAATCTATAAGTGGTGTCACAGGAATGGTTCCAAACATAGTCAGTAAGAAGAGTCATTCTTCTTGTAGTTAAGTCGGCATTGTGCCTTTCGTATTTAATTCCGATGCAATTTCGGTGTTTCATCGTCAATAAGAAGGTCCAAGGGATACAGTAAACCTGAAGTGAAGCATCGGAATCTATAACTAGCGGCACAGGATCGGTTCAAAACATAGACAGTAAGATGAGTCAGTCTTCTTGTACTTAAGTCGGCAATGTGCCTTTTCTATTTAATTCCGATGCAATTTCTGTGTTTCATCATCAATAAGAAGGGCAAAGGGACACAGTAAACCTGAAGTGAGGCATCGGAGTCTATATCTAGTGTCACAGGAATGGTTCAAAACATAGTCAGTAAGAAGAGTCAGACTTCTTGTACTTAAGTCGGCATTGTGCCTTTTCTATTTTATTCTGATGCAATTTTTGTGTTTCATTGTCAATAAGAAGGTCAGAGGGATATAGCAAACCTGAAGTGAAGCATCGGAATGTATAAGTAGTGGCACAGGAATGATTCAAAACATAGACTGTTGGAAGAATCAGTCTTCATGTACTTCAGTCGGAATTGTGCTTTTTCTGTTTAATTCCGATGCAATTTCTGTGTTTCATCGTCAACAAGAAGGTCAGAGGGATACAGTAAACCTGAAGTGAAGCATCGGAATCCATAACTAGTGTTACACGATTGGTTCAAAACATAGACAGTAGGAAGAGTCAGTCTTCTTGTTCTTAAGTCGGCATTGTGCCTTTTGTATTTAATTCCGATGCAGTTTCTGTGTTTTATCGTCAATAAGAAGGTCCAAGGAATACAGTAAACTTGAAGTGAGGCATCGGAACCTATAACTTGTGTCACAGGAATGGTTCAAAGCATTGACAGTAAGCAGAGTCAGTCTTCTTGTACTTAAGTCGCCATTGTGCCTTTTCTATTTAATTCCGACGCAATCTCTGTGTTTCTTCGTCATTAAGACGCTCAGAGGAATACAGTAATCCTGAAGTGAAGCATCGGAATCTATATTTGGTTTCACAGGAAAAGTTCAAACATAGTCAGTAAGAAGAGTCAGTCTTCTTGTACTTAAGTCGGCATTGTGCCATTTCTATTTAATTCCGATGCAATTTCTGTATTTCACGTCAATAAGTAAGTCAGAGGGATACAGTAAATCTGAAGTGAAGCATCGGAATGTATAACTAGTGTCAAAGGAATGGTTCAAACATAGAGAGTAGGAAGAGTCAGTCTCCTTGTACTTGAGTCGGCATTGTGCCTTTTGTATTTATTTCCGATGCAATTCCTGTGTTTCATCGTCAAAAAGAAGGTCAGAGGGATACAGTAAACCTGAAGTGAGGCATCAGAAACTATAACTAGTGCCACAGGAATGGTTCAAAACATAGTCAGTAAGAAGAGTCAGTCCTCTTGTACTTAAGTCGGCATTGTGCCTTTTGTATTTAATTCCGATGCAATTTCTGTGTTTCATCGTCAATAAGAAGGTCCAAGGAATACAGTAAATATGACGTGAGACATCGGAATCTATAACTACTGTCACAGGAATGGTTCATAACATAGACAGTAAGAAGATTCAGTCTTCTTGTACTTAAGTCGGCATTGTGCATTTTCTATTTAATTCCGACGTAATCTCTGTGTTTCATGATCAATAAGAAGGTCAGAGGGATACAGTAAATCTGAAGTGAAGCATCGGAATGTATAACTAGTGTCAAAGGAATGGTTCAAAGCATAGACAGTAGGAAGAGTCAGTCTCCTTGTACTTGAGTCGGCATTGTGCCTTTTGTATTTATTTCCGATGCAATTTCGGTGTTTCATCATCAATAAGAAGGTCAGAGGGATACAGTAAACCTGAAGTGAAGCATCGGAATCCATAACTAGTGTCACAGGAATGGTTCAAGACATAGACAGCAGGAAGAGTCATTCTTCTTGTACTTAAGTCGGCATTGTGCCTTTTCTATTTAATTCCGATGCTATTTCTATGTTTCATCGTCTCTAAGAAAGTCAGAGGGATGCTGTAAACCTGAAGTGAATCAGTGAAATCTATAACTAGTGTCACAGGAATGGTTCAAACATAGACAGTAGGAAGAGTCAGTCTACATGTGCTTAAGTCGGCATTGTGCCTTTTGAATTTAATTCCGATACAATTTTTGAGTTTCACCGTCAATACGAGGCTCTTAGGGATACAGTAAACCTGAAGTGAAGAATCGGAATCTATAACTAGTGTCACAGGAATGGTTCAAAACGTAGTCAGTAAGAAGAGTCAGTCCTCTTGCACTTAAGTCGGCATTGTGCCATTTCTATTTAATTCCGATGCAATTTCAGTGTTTCATCGTCAATAAGGTCACAGGGGTACAGTAAACCTGAAGTGTAGCATCGGAATCTATAACTAGTGTCACAGGAATGGTTCAAAACATAGACAGTAGAAAGAGTCAGTTTTCTTGTACTTAAGTCGGCATTGTGCCTTTTGTATTTAATTCCGATGCAATTTCTGTGTTTCATCGTCAATAAGAAGGTCAGAGGGATACAGTAAACCTGAAGTGAAGCATCAGAATCTATAACTAGTGTCACAGGAATGGTTCAAAAGCATAGACAGTAAGAAGAGTCAGTCTACTTGTACTTAAGACGGCATTGTGCCTTTTGTAATTAATTCCGATGCAATTTCTGTGTTTCATCGTCAATAAGAAGTTCCAAGGGATATAGTACACCTGAAGTGAAGAATCGGAATCTATAACTAGTGTCACAGGAATGGTTCAAATCATAGACAGTAAGAAGAGTCAGTCTTCTTGTACTTAAGTCAGCATTGTGCCTTTTCTATTTAATTCCGATGCAATTTCTGTGTTTCATCGTCAATTAGAAGGCCAAGGGATACAGTAAACCTGAAGTGAAGCATCGGAATCTATAACTAGTTTCACAGGAATGGTTCAAAACATAGTCAGTAAGAAGAGTCAGTCTTCTTGTACTTAAGTTGGCATTGTGCCTTTTCTATTTAATTCCGAAGCAATTTATGTGTTTCATAGTCAATAAGAAAGTCCTAGGGATGCAGTACACCTGACGTGAAGCATCGGAATCTATAACTGGTGTCACAGGAATGGTTCAAAACGTAGACAGTAAGAAGAGTCAGTCTTCTTGTACTTAAGTCGGCTATGTGCCGTTTCTATTTAATTCCGATGCAATTTCTGAGTTTCATCGTCAATAAGAAGGTCAGAGGGATACAGTAAACCTGAAGCGAATCACCGGAATCTGTAAGTGGTGCCACAGGAATGGGTCCAAACATAGTCAGTAAGAAGAGTCAGTCTTCTTGTAGTTAAGTCGGCATTGTACCTTTTGTATTTAATTCCGATGCAATTTCGGTGTTTCATCGTCGATAAGAAGGTCCAAGGGATACAGTAAACCTGAAGTGAAGCATCGGAATCTATAACTAGTGTCACAGGATCGGTTCAAAACATAGACAGTAAGAAGAGTCAGTCTTCATGTACTTAAGTCGGCATTGTGCCTTTTCTATTTAATTCCGATGCAATTTCTGTATTTCATCATCAATAAGAAGGTCAAAGGGATACAGTAAACCTGAAGTGAGGCATCGGAGTCTAAATCTAGTGTCACAGGAATGGTTCAAAAGATAGTCAGTAAGAAGAGTCAGTCTTCTTGTACTTAAGTCGGCATTGTGCTTTTCTATTTAATTCTGATGCAATTTCAGTGTTTCATTGTCAATAAGAAGGTCAGAGGGATACAGTAAACCTGAAGTGAAGCATCGGAATCAATAACTAGTGTCACAGAAATGGTTCAAAACATAGACAGTAGGAGGAGTCAGTCTACATGTACTTAAGTCGGCACTGTGCCTTCTGAATTTAATTCCGATGCAATTTTTGTGCTTCATCGTCAATAAGAACGTCCAAGGGATACAGTGAACCTGAAGTGAGGCATCGGAATCTTAATTTAGTGACACTGGAATGGTTCAAAACAGAGACAGTAAGAAGAGTCAGGCTTCTTGTACTTAAGTTGGCATTGTGCCATTTCTATTTAATTCCGAAGCAATTTATGTGTTTCATCGTCAATAAGAAGGTCCTAGGGATGCAGTACACCTGAAGTGAAGCATCGGAATCTATAACTAGTGTCACAGGAATGGTTCAAAACATAGACAGTAAGAAGAGTCAGTCTTCTTGTACTTAAGTCGGCATTGTACATTTTCTATTTAATTCCGACGTAATCTCTGTGTTTCATGGTCAATAAGAAGGTCAGAGGGATACAGTAAATCTGAAGTGAAGCATCGGAATGTATAACTAGTGTCAAAGGAATGGTTCAAAGCGTAGGCAGTAGGAAGAGTCAGTCTCCTTGTACTTGAGTCGGCATTGTGCCTTTTGTATTTATTTCCGATGCAATTTCGGTGTTTCATCATCAATAAGAAGGTCAGAGGGATACAGTAAACCAGAAGTGAAGCATCGGAATCCATAACTAGTGTCACAGGAATGGTTCAAGACATGGACAGCAGGAAGAGTCATTCTTCTTGTACTTAAGTCGGCATTGTGCCTTTTCTATTTAATTCCGATGCTATTTCTATGTTTCATCGTCTCTAAGAAAGTCAGAGGGATGCTGTAAACCTGAAGTAAATCAATGGAATCTATAACTAGTGTCACAGGAATGGTTCAAACATAGACAGTAGGAAGAGTCAGTCTACATGTACTTAAGTCGGCATTGTGCCTTTTGTATTTAATTCCGATGCAATCTCTGTGTTTCATCGTCAATAAGAAGGTCAGAGGGATACAGTAAACCTGAAGTGAAGCATCAGAATCTATAACTAGTGTCACAGGAATGGTTCAAAACATAGACAGTAGAAAGAGTCAGTCTTCTTGTACTTAAGTCGGCATTGTGCCTTTTGTATTTAATTCCGATGCAATCTCTGTGTTTCATCGTCAATAAGAAGGTCAGAGGGATACAGTAAACCTGAAGTGAAGCATCAGAATCTATAACTAGTGTCACAGGAATGGTTCAAAACATAGACAGTAAGAAGAGTCAGTCTACTTGTACTTAAGTCGGCATTGTGACTTTTGTATTTAATTCCGATGCAATTTCTGTGTTTTATCGTCAATAAGAAGTTCCAAGGGATATAGTACACCTGAAGTGAAGAATCGGAATCTATAACTAGTGTCACAGGAATGGTTCAAATCATAGACAGTAAGAAGAGTCAGTCTTCTTGTACTTAAGTCAGCATTGTGCCTTTTCTATGTAATTCCGAAGGAGTTTATGTGTTTCATCGTCAATAAGAAAGTCCTAGGGATGCAGTACACCTGAAGTGAAGCATCGGAATCTATAACTAGTGTCACAGGAATGGTTCAAAACATAGACAGTAAGAAGAGTCAGTCTACTTGTACTTAAGTCGGCATTGTGCCTTTTCTATTTAATTCCGATGTAATTTCTGTATTTCATCATCAATAAGAAGGTCAAAGGGATACAGTAAACCGGAAGTGAGGCATCGGAGTCTAAATCTAGTGTCACAGGAATGGTTCAAAAGATAGTCAGTAAGAAGAATCAGTCTTCTTAAACTTAAGTCGGCATTGTGCTTTTCTATTTAATTCTGATGCAATTTCAGTGTTTCATTGTCAATAAGAAGGTCAGAGGGATACAGTAAACCTGAAGTGAAGCATCGTAATCTATAACTAGTGTTACAGGAATTTTTCAAAACATAGTCAGTAAGAAGAATCAGTCTTTTTGTACTTGAGTCGGCTTTGTGCCTTTTGTATTCAATTCCGATGCAATTTCTGTGTTTCATCGTCAATAGGAAGGTCAGAGGGATACAGTAAACCTGAAGTGAAGCATCGGAATCTATAACTAGTGTCACAGGAATGGTTTAAAACATAGACAGTAGGAGGAGTCAGTTTACATGTACTTAAGTCGGCACTGTGCCTTCTGAATTTAATTCCGATGCAATTTTTGTGCTTCATCGTCAATAAGAAGGTCCAAGGGATACAGTAAACCTGAAGTGAGGCATCGGAATCTATATTTAGTGTCACTGGAATGGTTCAAAACAGAGACAGTAAGAAGAGTCAGGCTTCTTGTACTTAACTTGGCATTGTGCCTTTTCTATTTAATTCCGAAGCAATTCATGTGTTTCATCGTCAATAAGAAGGTCCTAGGGATGCAGTACACCTGAAGTGAAGCATTGGAATCTATACCTAGGGTCACAGGAATGGTTCAAAACATAGACAGTAAGAAGAGTCAGTCTTCTTGTACTTAAGTCGGCTATGTGCCATTTCTATTTAATTCCGATGCGATTTCTGTGTTTCATCGTCAATAAGAAGGTCTGAGGGATACAGTAAACCTGAAGTGAAGCATCGGAATCTATAAGTGGTGTCACAGGAATGGTTCCAAACATAGTCAGTAAGAAAAGTCAGTCTTCTTGTAGTTAAGTGGCCATTGTGCCTTTCGTATTTAATTTCGATGGAATTTCGGTGTTTCATCGTCGATAAGAAGGTCCAAGGGATACAGTAAACCTGAAGTGAAGCATCGGAATCTATAACTAGTGTCGCAGGGTCGGTTCAAAACCTAGACAGTAAGAAGAGTCAGTCTTCTTGTACTTAAGTCGGCATTGTGCCTTTTCTATTTCATTCCGCTGCAATTTCTGTGTTTGACCATCAATAAGAAGGTCAAAGGGATACAGTAAACCTGAAGTGAGGCATCGGAGTCTATAACTAGTGTCACAGGAATGGTTCAAAACATAGACAGTATTAAGAGTCAGTCTTCTTGTACTTAATTCGGCATTGTGCCTTTTGTATTTAATTCCGATGCAATTTCTTTGTTTCATCATCAATAAGAAGGTCCAAGGGATACAGTAAACCTGAAGTGAGAATTCGGAATCGATAACTAGTGTCACAGGAATGGTTCAAAACATAGTCAGTAAACAGAGTCAGTCTTCTTGTACTTAAGTCAGCATTGTGCCTTTTGTATTTAATTCCGATGCAATTTCTGTGTTTTATCGTCAATTAGAAGGTCAGAGGGATACTGTAAACCTGAAGTGAAGCATCGGAATCTATAACTAGTGTCACAGGGATGGTTCAAAACATAGACAGTAGGAAGAGTCAGTCTTCTTGTTCTTAGTTCGGCATTGTGCCTCTTGTTTTTAATTACGATGCAATTTCTGTGTTTCATCGTCAATAAGAAAGTCCAAGGGATACAGTAAACCTGAAGTGAGGCATCGGAATCTATATTTAGTGTCACAGGAATGGTTCAAAACAGAGACAGTAAGAAGAGTCAGTCTTCTTGTACTTAAGTCGGCATTGTGCCTTTTCTATTTAATTCCGATGCAATTTCTGTGTTTCATGGTCAATAAGAAGGTCAGAGGGATACAGGAAACCTGAAGTGAAGCATCGGAATCAATACGTGGTGTCACAGGAATGGTTCAAAGCATAGTCAGTAAGAAGAGTCAGTCTTCTTGTACTTAAGTCGGCATTGTGCATTTCGTATTCAATTCCGATGCAATTTCGGTGTTTCATCGTCAATAAGAAGGTCCAAGGGATACAGTAAACCTGAAGTGAAGCATCGGAATCTATAACTAGTGTCACAGGAATGGTTCAAAACATAGACAGTAAGAAGAGTCAGTCTTCTTGTACTTAAGTCGGCATTGTGCCTTTTCTATTTAATTCCGATGCAATTTCTGTGTTTCATCATCAATAAGAAGGTCAGAGGGATACAGTAAATCTGAAGTGTAGCATCGGAGGCTATAACTAGTGTCACAGGAATGGTTCAAAGCATAGTCAGTAAGAAGAGTCAGTCTTCTTGTACTTAAGTCGGCATTGTGCTTTTTCTATTTAATTCCGATGCAATTTCCGTGTTTCATCATCAATAAGAAGGTCAGACGGATACAGTAAACCTGAAGTGAAGCATCGGAATCTGCAACTAGTGTCACAGGACTGGTTCAAAACATAGTCAGTAAGAAGAGTCAGTCTTTTTTTACTTGAGTCGGCATTGTGCCTTTTGTATTTAATTCCAATGCAATTTCTGTGTTTCATCGTCAATAAGAAGGTCAGATTGATACAGTAAACCTGAAGTGAAGCATCGGAATCTATAACTAGTGTCACAGGAATGGTTCAAAACATTGACAGTAGGAAGAGTCAGTCTTCTTGTACTTAAGTCGGCATTGTGCCTTTTGTATTTAATTCCGATGCAATTTCTGTGTTTCATCATAAATAAGAAGGTCCAAGTGATACAGTAAACCTGAAGTGAGAATTCGGAATCGATAACTAGGGTCACAGGAATGGTTCAAAACATAGTCAGTAAGAAGAGTCAGTCTTCTTGTACTTAAGTCGGCATTGTGCCTTTTGTATTTTATTCCAATGCAATTTCTGTGTTTTATCGTCAATAAGAAGGTCAGAGGGATACAGTAAACCTTTTCACGTACAACTCTCTCGCGGATTGTAGAATTGTTGCTCTTTGGTTTATTTATTCTCTTTGTAACAACACATTTACGAAAAGATTTACGTGAAATACTTTTAGCAATGCTGTGCTTTGCTTTTCTTCATCATCATTACCCTTTAGCGGAATAAAATGTATATATGGAAGTCTTATTGTTCTGTATCTGGCCTACAATTTAAGGAACGATTTTTCGTAACTGCAACTCATGCTAAGAATCAATATATCTTCCCTACTTCATAGTGATTAAAAGTTGAAATTACTTTGTTATGAGCACTGATGTTACAGTCCGTGTGATCGTTCAAAAACACAAGTTCGCAGTGGATTTTATTTCTCGTTAAAATGCTATTTCATACCACGACTAGCCCAAGAACATGAGACTCTCATTAAAAAATACGTTGTCACTATAAAGTTTGCCAGATCAGAACGGAGCACAGCAAGATTCCTATCAGATTCTGAAGGTACATTAAATTATTTGCACTGTAAATTATATCCTATCAGCAGCCCGCGTCAATCTGTAACACATCATAAAATCTGCTGATCTTCACTGCCAGTCTGGGAGCTAAAAGAAATAATATTATTTTACTATTATTTTACCGCTTCCTTGCGGTATGCTCGACTATATTGTAAGTCGTTTAAATACGCCGCGGCAACGGCTCTTCGTTCTCCACGCAGCTCAGCACCACAGATAATATTTATATAACTGAAAAATGTCTCAACAGGATGGGATAATATGCAAGCAAGCTTAACAATAAATAATACAAGTTTTCATTTAAACAACTCTATTAAAACCTTTAAATATCTCAGTGATTACAGACCTTTGTGAATTCACACGTAATGGCGTACATTTCGTAGTCTCGACAAAAGAATGCTACACTAGCGTTCGCTACTACGACACAGGATATCTTACTCGTTCGACTCCCAGATGAAGAAGACAAAGAAATTGCTATTCGTCACGTATTATATACTAGTTACTTATTTTAATCTTTGTTCGACATTTATCGTCTGTGGCGGTTTCATTACTCGCCGACGCAGATATTCTCAAAAATAAATAATAAAAAAATTACATAATTTTATACAATAACACAATATGATACATATAATTTTCTCGTTACTACATAATATGTTATTTTGTTTCTTACTAGACGTTACAATGCCCCCTGGCAGCAATTGACTAACGTTAAGAATGTTCGGCAATATGCTGATACTAACGTCTGTTTGGTTATTGTCTGTTACCTTGGTTAGAACATTCACTTTAAACTTCTTAGTTCTTTTACACTGTAGGTTTAATTACACTTTTTATACTGTTCTTACACTTTGCGAGGTGACCATAAACCTAGTCCCAGGGTCATTACATTTATCTGGCTCCCCCATTCGGGCTACGTGCGATCAGAAAACCTGGTAAAACTGCGCCGGAGCCATAGTCATCTCGCCTGGTTTGTTTTAATACCCAGTTTGATCACAAAAAGTTCA
The DNA here is from genome assembly GCF_021461395.2 of Schistocerca americana. NCBI lineage: Eukaryota > Metazoa > Arthropoda > Insecta > Orthoptera > Acrididae > Schistocerca > Schistocerca americana. Next base: position 9,754,237 of record NC_060121.1, on the reverse strand, counting down.
GATTCTATCCAATGTTCACATATAACAAAGGCTATTTGTGAGAGCATGTTAAACCTTTAGTCTCTTTGTTACCCATATAATATTTGTGTTTTGGATTGTAATGAAAGTCACTTATTACACATTTTTACAGTAGTATCATGAATCGTCCTTGCATTTACTCGCGACAATTGGTTTAAAATGTCTATCATTCATGCGAGTATACTTCATTAGCATGATGAAAACATATTATATCTATATATCACTGAACCAATGAATACTTTGGGTCCGTATTGAATAACTCAAGAAAAAAAAACAAATGTTTGTCACGTCATTTCGTGTCCACTAAACCCTATTCATGTTAGTGCATTAAACACATATTTGGTAGTTCATTTGAATGACAACAATGTTGTACGGAGCTGGCGGCGCGAAGCAATTGTTGAGTCGCGTCGTCTGGAACGCCGCGTGCCGACGGCCGCTGGGTTCGACGACCTGCTCTCAGTAACAGCGACGTCGTGCTGACGTGGCGCCCAAGCAGTCGCGAACCGCGGCGAACCATTCGCCGATGTCGGTGAGTGGCAGTCGTTTACCGCGACCGGCTGGCTGGCGGCACGGCACTCGTCTCGGCTTCTCCACATGGCTCCCCGTTGTAGCGCATGAAACAAACATTCCACAACGGTGTACTGCCTTTAAGGACACAGATTACTAGCTGTGGAAGAAGATGCAACTTGTTAAAAGCGATTATTGTTCAGTAAGCCGTCGCTTCACTGGTATGCACAGGATGGTTTGGCGTGATAACAGGTTTCTTGTGGCATTGTGACACTGGTATTCAAGGTTCGTCACACGCACATTGTACTACACATTTTCACTCACTCCACGGTTGGGCACTGCCAGAGCGTCTTTCAACACGTGAAAATGTTTCGTAACACACATACTACATGTCCCCGTCGAGCTAGGTTCGTTTAACTCGACTCCGAACGGATCAATAACTACTGTTTTTATACACTGTCTATTGTTCGTTGAGCACTGCACTAGGACAGTCTGTCACTCAACACTAGACTTATCGACGTATATATTGGTGCAGATACAACAGTCATTTTCTGTCCCTGCTACACACAATATTCCGTCCTTTCCTCCATTGTTTATGCACACAGTTTATTTTTTAATACCTTTTAACTGTTCTTCGCATACTCACTCTCATCTACATGGCGTCTATTTGTTTTTACCTTATCACAACACACTTTTCATATTGTTACTAGGCGTATATAGCCCTTTTGTGAAATTTTTTAATTTTCTTATCAGTGTAGCTTGCCTGGTTATCACCCATCTATCAAACAGATTTTACCATGTGCATGACAGCTTGACTTGGGCATATTGATCAATAAATACTTCATTTAGCACTAGCATTATTTTTAATGATTTTTCCTATATGACTACAGTGTAGGTTCCACATTGGTTGACTTAATTCGCGTATCGCGTAATGAATATTCAAGGGCGTGTACCAAGTACACAGGCTTCAATTGAAGCATTGTTATATACAAAGCGGATTTTCCACGGAACGGGCTTGTTTTTTGATTAGCTTATGCTCCAGTGTCGTTCTCATATCACTACTGGCAGCAAACATCACATAATTGTTGCATATTACAGAGTCCATGTTTGGCTAGTCAAGACTCTCTCTCTCAGGGTTCCTTATCCTAATACAATTACAACAGTTACCTTACTATATTAGATTGCATCATTAATTGCACTTACATACTACACATAGAAAATGGTTCAAGAAATTAATCCTTTGTATAATGATTCAAGAAATTAATCCTCACTTTATCAACAAGAAGATTGTTCGTTGCTTAATGAGCCTATAATTTTTAAATGGCTCTAATTGTCTGTAAACAAAATCTTTCCTGTGTAAGCTATTGCCTACTTTCTGAATCCACTTCCTCCAAGTTTCATTACACACAAATTTCTTTCTTAATACTAACATACTTATATTCTAAAACACAATTAAAATCTTCTTACAACTATTACTCTTTATATGTGATATGTCACTGAATAAATAACTTCACATCTTTACGTGGATACAATCCTTTGATCTTCCCCATATGGGGATGTGCTAACAAATAGCTACATTCGTGTGGCACGCTTATTACTTCAAAAGGCCCTGAATATAGCAATTGCCACTTACTATTCTGTTTTAAGGTGGCTGAGGATTTAGCGTGGTTACGAATAAGTACTAGATCTCCTACATTATATTTCTGTTCGTTAGTTACACCTCGGTCGTACTTCCTTTTCCTCTTTGCCGCACAGCTGGTTAGTCTGTTCCATATCTTTTTCATCTTTTCCTCCCTTGTTTCTGCCTTGACTGGTAGTCTCGGCAGAGGCGTGAGCCATTCATTCGGTGTCTCATTAAATCCCTTCAATATCTCTACCGGTGGATAGCCTGTACTTGAATGGGGTGTTAAATTGTGTATTTCTACAAATTTCGGTACTAGCCCTGGCCATTTTGTATGTCGGTTCCCTATGTAGATTCTAAGGAACTTATTCAATTCTCTGAATATTCTTTCAACTAGACTGGCTTCGGGATGGAACCGGGATACCAGAATATGCTGTATATTTTGTTCCCGTAGGTAATTTTTCCAAGTTCGACCCGTGAAATAAGAAGCATTATCAGTCGTTATGGCTTCGGGTTTTCCCACTTGGGGCAAGTATTCTTGACTGATCCGCCTGACCATGGTTTTGGCAGTAGCTGATTTTATGCAATAAATTGCCAAGTATTTGGAAAAAATATCGTACATGGCCAGTATATATTTCATACCTCCTCTGGCCATGGGATAAGGACCGGCTACATCCACAGATACTATTTGAAGCGGCCTGAGTGGAACTATGGGATGTAGCTCAAACTTAGTGGATCTATTATAATGTTTTGCTTTTTGACATATCACGCCAGTTCTCACTGTTACCTGAATCTGGTGTTTCATACGAGGAAAGTAGCAGTATCTCGCCATGATCTCTGCACACTTTCCAATCCCTGCATGGCCCCATGCCAAGTGCGTGTGCCATATCATAACTTTTACCGACTGGTTAGGTATACATACCGCCCAGCAGTCTTCTTTCGTATTAAGTTTATGATACAAAATATGGTTCACTATTTTAAAACCTTGCTCATCTCTATTGTTAACAGCCTCTTCAATATTATTAATGATTTTTTTCCACATCGGATCTGTCCTTTGTAATTCGCACAGGTTTTTACATATATATAAAAAATCCTTCATGTAAGTATTGTCACGCACTAACAGCACTTTATACTCCGCGGATTGCTCTAACATTTCTGCTAAATCCGGTAATCCTACCGGCAGTCGCGACAGAGCATCCGCTATTACGTTATCTTGGCCTTTTATGTACATAATCTTTATCCGGTATTCTTGTAAGACAAGCATCCATCTCCTCAGTCTGGTATGGAATAGTTTGCATGACATCAAAAAACTTAACGCCTGGTGGTCACTATACACTTTAATCTCCTTCCCTTGTAAATAATAATTAAACTTTTTCACAGCCCAGACTACTGCAAGTGCTTCCAGTTCGGTTGCCGAGTAGGCTCTCTCGCAGCTAGGTAAAGTCCTACTGGCGAAGCCGATAATCTTTATTGTTGTCGGGTCGTTTCCTTCCTCCCACTGAAATAAGCACGCTCCCAGGCCATAGGAACATGAATCCGTCGCAAGACAAAAATCTTTTGACAGATCTGGGTGCTGCAAAATATTTGCATTCAGTAGGGCGGTTTTAATCGCTTCAAAAGCTTGTTGACATTTGTCAGTCCAAACCCACTGCACACTTTTTCGTAGCAGATTTAGTAGCGACGCGTCATTTAACAACTGATTGGGCACGAACCTTCTGAAAAAAGACGTGAGCCCAAGGAATGCTTTCAATTGTCTCTTAGTGCGGGGGCTTGGAAATTCTCGGATCGCCTCTAGTTGTTTGTTGTCTGGTCGTATACCAAGTGGTGTAATAAGATGGCCTAAAAATTTAATTTTATTTCGTCCAAATTTTGACTTTTCTAGGTTTGCTGTCACACCTGCTTGCTTAAATCTCTCTAGTACTCTACGCAACAATTCCATATGTTCGTCCCAAGTAGCAGTAGCGATTACCAGATCATCAACATATACAGTGATTTTTTTCTAATAAGTCTGGACCCAGTACCGTGTCTAGTGCAGTAATAAACACTCCAGCACTCACATTCAATCCGAAGGGAAGTACCTTGAATTGGTAACTCCGCCCTCCGAATATGAAAGCTGTGTACTTCCTGGATTCCGGTGTAAGGTGAATTTGCCAGTATGAACTTTTCAGATCGACCGAGGTCAAGTACTGTGCTCCATGAAATTTTTGTATCTGCTCATCTAAATTCTCAGGGCGAGTCCGGACAGGTATGATAATTTTGTTAATGTCCCTCGCATCTAACACTAGCCTGATTTTTCCATTGGCTTTCGCCACTGCTACAAGAGGACTACTGTATGGAGAGAAGGAGGGCTCAATGATATCCCACTCTAACATCTTCCGAATCTCTTTAGCTACTAATTCCCTCCTCGACCAAGGGATGGAGTAAGTTGCGCGACAGTATGTTTTGTGGGGCATCACCTCTATGTGATAGTGGTACCCTTTGACTATTCCTGGTCGGTCGGTAAATACCATAGTGTATTCCGATAGCAGCTGCGTCAACTGTTGCTTTTGTTTACCGCTTAAACCTTCAGATTCCTGCACTTTGGTTTGAAATGCCTCAACATTTGTTTCAAAATTTCGATCCTCTAAATTCGGGTAATAGAGGTCTGCTGCATGTGACAAATCATCAAGGTGTAGTACCCAAGGGTTCCTATCCTTGATATTGATTCGATTACAACATGGCACAAGTACCTCCTTCGATTCCATCATAGATAACTCAATCCCCCCACCCCTATTAACTATGCTTAATTTCCGCAGGGAGAGGTCGATCAATGCGTCCCTCTCACGGAGAAAATCTACTCCCAGAATGCAGGCCACCTTCAATCCTCTAACAACGAGGAACGAGCTCACTATGGCTTCGCCCTCCTTACAAATCTCCACCTGCACCTGGTACTTAACTGATTGGCTCTGTGCACCAATGGCTCCAGACACCTTACAATTATTAACCGGGAAAGTCGGAATGCTATGTCCTTTTCCCAGTGCCTTAAATAACTCCATACTCATTACACTTACTGAGGCACCTGTGTCGATGATTATATTCACTGCAACATCATTGATTTTCGCTTCGATAATAGCTTGCACATTTTCGTTATTATCTTTCTTACATTCGTGTGGTTCATTCAGTAGATCTTTATCCATACTGACACCATCGTTGTATCGCAGCATACGTATCCCAGGTATATTATTATCACTCGTGTTGCTCTCACTCCATCCCTCGGCCATCGATGGAGAGCATATCGAGGCCGATTCTAGTTTGTTGGATTAGTTGCTTGTGAAGTACTTGGAAGGCTATTGTCCGCGACCTCCGCTATATGTACACTCTGATTTGTCGGCCGCCACGGCTGCGCAATAGGCGCGTTTTGCGGCGGTGGTCTATTGTTGTCATACCGGTCATTACCCTGTCGCTCTGGGCTTCTTCGCTGATTTTGCTGCCAATTTCGATTACTATCACTATAATTGCTCTGCCACTGACCTCGCGCATTTTTCCAGCGGTTGGTCCCTGACATTCCAGATTCGTACTGGTCGTCAAATCGACGCCTTTTGTTATAAGTTGTTTGTCCATACCCGTTCTGGCCTCTACCATTACTACCATTTTGCGAATGTTCTTGCCGCTTGTTACCACCCCCACCATTTCCATGGTTGTGGTTTTGTGCACTACTATTTCTGTCATGTTGACATCCTGACCCATTATTCCGCGAGTGATCACACGCTGATTTTGCGTCTTCCTGTATCAAGTCTATAGAATCTAGAACAGACAGGAAGTTTTCCATATCGCTTTCTGGTACGTGTATTAATTTCTCTTTGATATGAATGGGTAAATGTGATTTTAGTAGTCTTATTATGTCTCTTGGTGATATAGGCTCGTCCCAGTAGCGTGTTTTGTTTATACATTTTTCAAAATACCGTCTCAAATTCCCCAGACGAGGTGAGTACGGTTCGGGATTATATACTTCTTTTCTTAGCCGCTCTTGTATACAAGGCGACCAATATTTCGATAGAAATGCCCTTTCGAACTGTTCATATGTCATGCAGCTGTCTGCTACTTCTGTAGCCCACAACGCTGCATCACCTTGAGTGTACGACATTACGTATTGAATTTTCTGTGTTTCGTTCCACACACTGGGCAAGATATTTTTAAAGCTTTTTATGAATACTACTGGGTGTACTGATTTCCGTTCAGTAGTAAACGTTTGAAATTGTCTATTTTTGATTAAACTTTCTTCCACTAATATTTTTGAACTACATGGTTTTGCTCCTTGGACATATGCTGTGTGCTCCGAACCGAAGCTACAGCTCTTCGCATTATCGACTACAGATTCCCCATTGTTGTATCGCGTATAAGTTTGTGCGTTGCCGAAACCATGGGCTGTTGGCGACAGAGTTTCCTGTTCCAAATGTTTTCTGCTTTGTGCTAAACCCTTCTCCAGGTCGGATATCCGTTTGTTCATATTCACTTGCCACTGCGGAATATCCTCACTGAGTATTTGTTTGATGGTTTGCACGTCGTTCTGTACCTGACTATTCACTGCGGTACTGAACGATTCGGAGCCTCTATTTGCTATGGCTGCTTGTACTTTGGAATTAATGTTCTTGTCAATCTCACACTCCTTCACTTCTAGCCATGAGTTGAATTCTGTTTCAATTTTAGTTGCTTGTTCGTTCCACTTCTGCTCTACAAGCTGCGTGGAATCTATTTCTAGCTTTTCTACTCGATTGGCTAATACACCTTTTTCGTCTACCCTGTTAGTGTTTGCTACTTGCAGGTTGTTGACCTGTTCAGTCAGCTCCTGCACGGCCTTAGGTATCGACTCATAATTCTGTTTCATATCTGCAATCTCTTTTTTCATGTTTTCTAACGATTGCACAAGTTGCTGGTCCCGCTCAGCTTGCCGGCGATCTCGCTCAGCTTGCTGGCGGTCTCGCTCGACTTGCTGTTGCGCAAATTCTGCTTGGTAATTCAGCACGCGCTCTAATATAGCCTGAAGCGAATACCCACCAGGCAGATTACCACTCTCTGGTTCCTGCTTTTCTGGTGGTGGTACAACTTCTTTCTCTACATCCCCTTGAGGACTAGTGGGCGGTGGCACCACTTCCTGTGCCCCTGCCCCCACATTCTCACATCTTATATCCTCAAAGAGAGTACTAGTACTACTTGAGGTACCCGGTTCCACATTTCCTGCACTAACTAATTGTTGTTCCTCAGTATCCATATTGCTCGGACGTTGACTACGCAACTTAACCATATTCATAAATTGCTTACTAAACCACAAAGTCTGACAGTTTTGCCCCTTGCACACAAAATACGTTAATTTATCTACATTAACTGCACACTAAAAATTACTATCTACCATCAACTTTGTCCTGTCACAAACACTAACATCAAACTATGCACAATGTGCACACCACTAGCGAAATGAGATCACTTCACTGGAGCTCGACTTCTACAAACAGGACAACTACACTGTAGTCTTACCTTTAGTTTATCTTATCTCGGGGTTCGGCTGCCCCCGGATTACGTAGTCGTTACAGCTTCTCAGTACTATCAGGATCGTCTTCTCAGACTCGTTTGCAGTAGTACGTTTTGTCATGAAAGAGTGTTTACACATTCATTAATACATAGCATTGATCATGATATACATACATACATTTATCACTAAATACATATATATCTACACATACATAATAATCAACACTGAAAGAAAAATACATAAAATTTTATATTTGTGGCCACTGCAAATTCGGGCCCCACGTTGGGCGAAAGTTTCACGTTTTTTATTCTCTTTGTAACAACACATTTACGAAAAGAGTTACGTCAAATACTTTTAGCAATGCTGTGCTTTGCTTTTCTTTATCATCATTACCCTTTAGCGGAATAAAATGTATATATGGAAGTCTTATTGTTCTGTATCTGGCCTACAATTTAAGGAACGATTTTTCGTAACTGCAACTCATGCTAAGAATCAATATATCTTCCCTACTTCATAGTGATTAAAAGTTGAAATTACTTTGTTATGAGCACTGATGTTACAGTCCGTGTGATCGTTCAAAAACACAAGTTCGCAGTGGATTTTATTTCTCGTTAAAATGCTATTTCATACCACGACTAGCCCAAGAACATGAGACTCTCATTAAAAAATACGTTGTCACTATAAAGTTTGCCAGATCAGAACGGAGCACAGCAAGATTCCTATCAGATTCTGAAGGTACATTAAATTATTTGCACTGTAAATGGCGTTTTCATTACTCGCCGACGCAGATATTCTCAAAAATAAATAATAAAAAAAAAAATACACAATTTTATACAATAACACAATATGATACATATAATTTTCTCGTTACTACATAATATGTTGTTTTTGTTTCTTACTAGACGTTACAACCTGAAGTGAAGCATCGGAATCTATAACTAGTGTCACAGGGATGGTTCAAAACATAGACAGTAGGAAGAGTCAGTCTTCTTGTACTTAAGTCGGAATTGTGCCTTCTGTATTCAATTCCGATGCAATTTCGGTGTTTCATCGTCAATAAGAATGTCCAAGGGATACAGTAAACCTGAAGTGAAACATCGGAAACTACAACTAGTGTCACAGGAATGGTTCAAAACATAGACAGTAAGAAGAGTCAGTCTTCTTGTACTTAAGACAGCATTATGCCTTTTCTATTTAATTCCGATGCAATTTCTGTGTTTCATCATCAATAAGAGGGTCAGAGGGATACAGTAAACCTGAAGTGTAGCATCAGAGGCTATAACTAGTGTCACAGGAATGGTTCAAAGCATAGTCCGTAAGAAGAGTCAGTCTTCTTGTACTTAAGTCGGCATTGTACTTTTTCTATTTAATTCTGATTCAATATCTGTGTTTCATCGTCAATAAGAAGGTCAGAGGGATATTGTAAACCTGAAGTGAAGCATCGTAATCTATAACTAGTGTCACAGGAATGCTTCAAATCTAAGATAATAGGAAGAGTCAGTCTTCTTGTACTTAAGTCGGCATTGTGCCTTTTGTATTTAATTCCGATGCAATTTCTGTGTTTTATCGTCAATAAGAAGGTCAGAGGGATACAGTAAAACTGAAGTGAGGCATCGGAATCTATAACTAGTGTCACAGGAATGGTTCAAAACAGAGACAGTAAGAAGTGTCAGTCTTCTTGTACTTAAGTCGGCATTGTGCCCTTTCTATTTAATTCCGATGCTATTTCTGTGTTACATCGTCAATAAGAAGGTCCAAGGGATGCAGAACACCCGAAGTGAAGCATCGGAATCTATAACCTGTGTCACAGGAATGGTTCAAATTATAGACAGTAAGAAGAGTCAGTCTTCTTGTACTTAAGTCGGCATTGTGCCTTTTCTTTTCAATTCCGATGCAATTTCTGTGTTTCACCGTCAATAAGAAGGTCAGAGGGATACAGTAAACCTGAAGTGAAGCATCGTAATCTATAAGTGGTGTCACAGGAATGGTTCAAAACATAGTCAGTAAGAAGAGTCAGTCTTCTTGTAGTTAAGTCGTAATTGTGGCTTTCGTATTTAATTCCGATGCAATTTCGGTGTTTCATCGTCAATAAGAAGGCCCAAGGGATACAGTAAACCTGAAGTGAAGCACCGGAATCAAAAACTAGTGTCACAGGAATGGTTCAAAACATAGCCAGAAGAAAGAGTCAGTCTTCTTGTACTTAAGTCGGCATTGTGCCTTTTTCTATTTAATTCTGATGCAATTTCTGTGTTTCATCATCAATAATAACGTTAGAGGGATACAGTAAACCTGAAGTGAAGCATTTTAATCTATAACCAGTGTCACAGGAATGGTTCAAAGCATAGGCGGTAGGAAGAGTCAGTGTTCTTGTACTTAAGTCGGCATTGTGCCCTTTCTATTTAATTCCAATGCAATTTCTGTGTTTCATCATCAATAAGAAGGTCGGAGGGATACAGTAAACTTGAAGTGTAGCATCGGAGGCTATAACTAGTGTCACAGGAATGGTTCAAAGCATAGTCAGTAAGAAGAGTAAGTCTTCTTGTACTTAAGTCGGCATTTTGCCTTTTCTATTTAATTCCGATGCAATTTCTGTGTTTCATCGTCAATAAGAAGGTCAGAGGGATACAGTAAACCTGAAGTGAAGCATCGGAATCAATATGTGGTGTCACAAGAATGGTTCAAAACATAGTCAGTAAGAAGAGTCAGTCTTCTTGTACTTAGGTCGGCATTGTGCATTTCGTATTCAATTCCGATGCAATTTCGGTGTTTCATCGTCAATAAGAAGGTCCAAGTGATACAGTAAATATGAAGCGAAGCATCGGATTCTATAACTAGTGTCACAGGAATGGTTCAAAACATAGACAGTAAGAAGAGTCAGTCTTCTTGTACTTAAGTCGGCATTGTGCCTTTTGTATTTAGTTCCGATGCAATTTCTGTGTTTCATCGTCAGTAAGAAGGTCCAAGGGATACAGTAAACATGAAGTGAAGCATCGGAATCAAAAAGTGGTGTCGAAGGAATGGTTCAAAGCATAGTCAGTAAGAAGAGTCAGTCTTCTTGTACTTAATTCAGCATTGTGCATTTCGTATTCAATTCCGATGCAAATTCGGTGTTTCATCGTCAATAATAAGGTCCAAGGGATACAGTAAACCTGAAGGGAATCTTCGGAATCAATAACTAGTGTCACATTAATTGTTCAAAAATTAGACAGTATGAAGAGTCAGTCTTCTTATACTTAAGGCGGCATTGTGCCTTTTCTATTTAATTTTGATGCAATTTCTGTGTTTCATCATCAATAAGAAGGTCTGTGGGATACAGTAAACCTGAAGTGTAGCATTGGAGGCTATAACTAGTGTCACAGGAATGGTTCAAAGCATAGTCAGTAAGATGAGTCAGTCTTCATGTACTTAAGTCAGCATTGTGCTTTTTCTATTTAATTCCGATGCAATTTCTGTGTTACATCGTCAATAAGAAGGTCAGAGGGATACAGTAAACCTGACGTGATGCATCGGAATCAAAAACTAGTGTCACAGGAATGGTTCAAAACATAGCCAGAAGAAAGAGTCAGTCTTCTTGTACTTAAGTCAGCATTGTGCCTTTATCTATTTAATTCTGATGCAATTTCTGTGTTTCATCATCAATAATAACGTTAGAGGGATACAGTAAACCTGAAGTGAAGCATTTTAATCTATAACCAGTGTCACAGGAATGGTTCAAAGCATAGGCGGTAGGAAGAGTCAGTGTTCTTGTACTTAAGTCGGCATTGTGCCTTTGTATTTAATTCCGATGCAATTTCTGTGTTTCATCGTCAATAAGAAGGTCAGTGGGATACAGTAAAACTGAAGTGAGGCATCGGAATCTAAAACTAGTGTCACAGGAATGGTTCCAAACAGAGACAGTAAGAAGTGTCAGTCTTCTTGTACTTAAGTCGGCATTGTGCCCTTTCTATTTAATTCCAATGCAATTTCTGTGATTCATCATCAATAAGAACGTCGGAGGGATACAGTAAACCTGAAGTGAAGCATCGGAATCAATATGTGGTGTCACAAGAATGGTTCAAAACATAGTCAGTAAGAAGAGTCAGTCTTCTTGTACTTAGGTCGGCATTGTACATTTCGTATTCAATTCCGATGCAATTTCGGTGTTTCATCGTCAATAAGAAGGTCCAAGTGATACAGTAAATATGAAGCGAAGCATCGGATTCTATAACTAGTGTCACAGGAATGGTTCAAAACATAGACAGTAAGAAGAGTCAGTCTTCTTGTACTTAAGTCGGCATTGTGCCTTTGTATTTAATTCCGATGCAATTTCTGTGTTTCATCGTCAATAAGAAGGTCAGAGGGATACAGTAAACCTGAAGTGAAGCATCGGAATCTATAACTAGTGTCACAGGAATCGTTCAAAACATAGATAGTAGGAAGAGTCAGTCTTCTTGTACTTAAGTCGGCATTGTGCCTATTGTATTTAATTCCGATGCAATTTCTGTGTTTCATCGTCAATAAGAAGGTCCAAGGGATACAGTAAACCTGAAGTGAAGCATCGGAATCTAAAACTAGTGTCACAGGAATGGTTCAAAACATAGATAGTAGGAAGAGTCAGTCTCCTTGTACTTAATTCGGCATTGTGCCTTATGTATTTAATTCCGATGCAAATTCTGTGTTTCATCGTCAGTAAGAAGGTCCAAGGGATACAGTAAACATGAAGTGAAGCATCGGAATCAAAAAGTGGTGTCGAAGGAATGGTTCAAAGCATAGTCAGTAAGAAGAGTCAGTCTTCTTGTACTTAATTCAGCATTGTGCATTTCGTATTCAATTCCGATGCAAATTCGGTGTTTCATCGTCAATAATGAGGTCCAAGGGATACAGTAAACCTGAAGGGAATCTTCGGAATCAATAACTAGTGTCACATTAATTGTTCAAAAATTAGACAGTATGATGAGTCAGTCTTCTTGTACTTAAGGCGGCATTGTGCCTTTTCTATTTAATTTTGATGCAATTTCTGTGTTTCATCATCAATAAGAAGGTAAGAGGGATACAGTAAACCTGAAGTGTAGCATCGGAGGCTATAACTAGTGTCACAGGAATGGTTCAAAGCATAGTCAGTAAGAAGAGTCAGTCTTCATGTACTTAAGTCAGCATTGTGCTTTTTCTATTTAATTCCGATGCAATTTCTGTGTTACATCGTCAATAAGAAGGTCGGAGGGATACAGTAAACCTGACGTGATGCATCGGAATCTATAACTAGTGTCACAGGAATGGTTCAAAACATAGGCAGTAGGAATAGTCAGTCTTCTTATACTTAAGTCGGCATTGTGCTTTTTCTATTTAATTCCGATGCAATTTCTGTGTTTCATCATCAATAATAAGGTCAGAGGATACAGTAAACCTAAAGTGCAGTATTGGAATCTATAACTAGTGTCACAGGAATGGTTCAAAGCATTGACAGTAGGAAGAGTCAGTCTTCGTGTACTTAAGTCGGCAATGAGCCTTTTGTATTTAATTCCGATGCAATTTCTGTGTTTCATCATAAATAAGAAGGTCCAAGGGATACAGTAAACCTCAAGTGAGAATTCGGAATCGATAACTAGTGTCACAGGAACAGTCAAAACATAGTCAGTAAGAAGAGTCAGTCTTCTTGTACTTAAGTCGGCATTGTGCCTTTTGTATTTAATTCCGATGCAATTTCTGTGTTTCATCATCAATAAGAAGGTCGGAGGGATACAGTAAACCTGAAGTGTAGCATCGGAGGCTATAACTAGTGTCACAGGAATGGTTCAAAGCATAGTCAGTAAGAAGAGTCAGTCTTCATGTACTTAAGTCAGCATTGTGCTTTTTCTATTTAATTCCGATGCAATTTCTGTGTTACATCGTCAATAAGAAGGTCAGAGGGATACAGTAAACCTGACTTGATGCATCGGAATCTATAACTAGTGTCACAGGAATGGTTCACAACATAGTCAGTAGAAAGAGTCAGTCTTCTTGTACTTCAGTCGGCATTGTGGCTTTCGTATTTAATTCCGATGCAATTTCGGTGTTTCATCATCAATAAGAAGGCCCAAGGGATACAGTAAACCTGAAGTGAAGCATCGGAATCTATAACTAGTGTCACAGGAATGGTTCAAAACATAGGCAGTAGGAACAGTCAGTCTTCTTATACTTAAGTCGGCATTGTGCTTTTTCTATTTAATTCCGATGCAATTTCTGTGTTTCATCATCAATAATAAGGTCAGAGGATACAGTAAACCTGAAGTGCAGTATTGGAATCTATAACTAGTGTCACAGGAATGGTTCAAAACATTGACAGTAGGAAGAGTCAGTCTTCTTGTACTTAAGTCGGCAATGAGCCTTTTGTATTTAATTCCGATGCAATTTCTGTGTTTCATCATCAATAAGAAGGTCGGAGGGATACAGTAAACCTGAAGTGTAGCATCTGAGGCTATATCTAGTGTCACAGGAATGGTTCAAAGCATAGTCAGCAAGAAGAGTCAGTCTTCTTGTACTTAAGTCGGCATTGTGCATTTCGTATTCAATTCCGATGCAAATTCGGTGTTTCATCGTCAATAATAAGGTCCAAGGGATACAGTAAACCTGAAGGGAATCTTCGGAATCAATAACTAGTGTCACATTAATTGTTCAAAAATTAGACAGTATGAAGAGTCAGTCTTCTTGTTCTGAAGGCGGCATAGTGCCTTTTCTATTTAATTTTGATGCAATTTCTGTGTTTCATCATCAATAAGAAGGTCAGAGGGATACAGTAAACCTGAAGTGTAGCATCGGAGGCTATAACTAGTGTCACAGGAATGGTTCAAAGCATTGTCAGTAAGAAGAGTCAGTCTTCATGTACTTAAGTCAGCATTGTGCTTTTTCTATTTAATTCCGATGCAATTTCTGTGTTACATCGTCAATAAGAAGGTCAGAGGGATACAGTAAACCTGACGTGATGCATCGGAATCCATAACTAGTGTCACAGGAATGGTTCAAAACATAGTCAGTAGAAAGAGTCAGTCTTCTTGTACTTAAGTCGGCATTGTGCCTTTTGTATTTAATTCCGATGCAATTTCTGTGTTTCATCGTCAATAAGAAGGTCAAAGGGATACAGTAAACCTGAAGTGAAGCATCGGAATCTATAACTAGTGTCACAGGAATGGTTCAAAACATAGGCAGTAGGAATAGTCAGTCTTCTTATACTTAAGTCGGCATTGTGCTTTTTCTATTTAATTCCGATGCAATTTCTGTGTTTCATCATCTATAATAAGGTCAGAGGATACAGTAAACCTGAAGTGCAGTATTGGAATCTATAACTAGTGTCACAGGAATGGTTCAAAACATTGACAGTAGGAAGAGTCAGTCTTCTTGTACTTAAGTCGGCAATGAGCCTTTTGTATTTAATTCCGATGCAATTTCTGTGTTTCATCATAAATAAGAAGGTCCAAGGGATACGGTAAACCTCAAGTGAGAATTCGGAATCGATAACTAGTGTCACAGGAACAGTTCAAAACATAGTCAGTAAGAAGAGTCAGTCTTCTTGTACTTAAGTCGGCATTGTGCCTTTTGTATTTAATTCCGATGCAATTTCTGTGTTTTATCGTCAATACGAAGGTCAGAGGGATACAGTAAAACTGAAGTGAAGCATCGGAATCAATAACTAGTGTCACAGGTATGGTTCAAATCATAGACAGTAGGAAGAGTCAGTCTTCTTGTACTTAAGTCGGAATTGTGCCTTTTGTATTTAATTCCGATGCAATTTTTGTGTTTCATCATCAATAAGAAAGTCCAAGGGATACAGTGAACCTGAAGTGAGGCATCGGAATCTATAACTAGTGTCACAGGAATGATTCAGAACGTAGACAGTAGGAAGAGTCAGTCTTCTTGTATTTAAGTCGGCATTGTGCTTTTTCCATTTAATTCCGATGCAATTACTGTGTTTCATCGTCAATAAGAAGGTCCAAGGGATACAGTAAACCTGAAGTGAGGCATCGGAATCTATAACTAGTGTCACAGGAATGGTTCAAATCATAGTCAACTAGAAGAGTCAGTCTTCTTGTACTTAAGTCGGCATTGAACATTTCTATTTAATTCCGAAGCAATTTAAGTGTTTCATCGTCAATAAGAAGGTCCAAGGGATGCAGTACAGCCGAAGTGAAGCATCGGAATCTATAACCAGTGTCACAGGAATGGTTCAAATTATAGACAGTAAGAAGAGTCAGTCTTCTTGTACTTAAGTCGGCATTGTGCCTTTTCTTTTCAATTCCGATGCAATTTCTGTGTTTCACCGTCAATAAGAAGGTCAGAGGGATACAGTAAACCTGAAGTGAAGCATCGTAATCTATAAGTGGTGTCACAGGAATGGTTCAAAACATAGTCAGTAAGAAGAGTCAGTCTTCTTGTAGTTAAGTCGTAATTGTGGCTTTCGTATTTAATTCCGATGCAATTTCGGTGTTTCATCGTCAATAAGAAGGGCCAAGGGATACAGTAAACCTGAAGTGAAGCATCGGAATCAAAAACTATTGTCACAGGAATGGTTCAAAACATAGCCAAAAGGAAGAGTCAGTCTTCTTGTACTTAAGACGGCATTGTGCCTTTTTCTGTTTAATTCTGATGCAATTTCTGTGTTTCATCATCAATAATAACGTTAGAGGGATACAGTAAACCTGAAGTGAAGCATTTTAATCTATAACCAGTGTCACAGGAATGGTTCAAAGCATAGGCGGTAGGAAGAGTCAGTGTTCTTGTACTTAAGTCGGCATTGTGCCTTTGTATTTAATTCCGATGCAATTTCTGTGTTTCATCGTCAATAAGAAGGTCAGAGGGATACAATAAAACTGAAGTGAGGCATCGGAATCTATAACTAGTGTCACAGGAATGGTTCAAAACAGAGACAGTAAGAAGTGTCAGTCTTCTTGTACTTAAGTCGGCATTGTGCCCTATCTATTTAATTCCGATGCAATTTCTGTGTTTCATCATCAATAAGAAGGTCGGAGGGATACAGTAAACCTGAAGTGTAGCATCGGAGGCTATAACTAGTGTCACAGGAATGGTTCAAAGCATAGTCAGTAAGAAGAGTAAGTCTTCTTGTACTTAAGTCGGCATTGTGCCTTTTCTATTTAATTACGATGCAATTTCTGTGTTTCATCGTCAATAAGAAGGTCAGAGGGATACAGTAAACCTGAAGTGAAGCATCGGAATCAATATGTGGTGTCACAAGAATGGTTCAAAACATAGTCAGTAAGAAGAGTCAGTCTTCTTGTACTTAGGTCGGCATTGTGCATTTCGTATTCAATTCCGATGCAATTTCGGTGTTTCATTGTCAATAAGAAGGTCCAAGTGATACAGTAAATATGAAGCGAAGCATCGGATTCTATAACTAGTGTCACAGGAATGGTTCAAAACATAGACAGTAAGATGAGTCAGTCTTCTTGTACTTAAGTCGGCATTGTGCCTTTTCTATTTAATTCCGATACAATTTCAGTGTTATATCATCAATAAGAACGCCTGAGGGATACAGTAAACCTGAAGTGTAGCATTGGAGGCCATAACTAGTGTCACAGGAATGGTTCAAACCATTGACAGTAAGAAGTGTCAGTCTTCTTGTACTTAAGTCGGCATTGTGCTTTTTCTATTTAATTCCGATGCAATATCTGTGTTTCATCGTCAATAAGAAGGTCCAAGGGATACAGTAAACCTGAAGTGAAGCATCGGAATCTAAAACTAGTGTCACAGGAATTTTTCAAAACATAGACAGTAGGAAGAGTCAGTCCTCTTGTACTTAAGTCGGCATTGTGCCTTTTCTATTTACTTCCGATGCAATTTCAGTGTTTCATCGTCAATAAGATGGTCACTGGGATACAGTAAACCTGAAGTGTAGCATCGGAATCTATAGCTAGTGTCACAGGAATGGTTCAAAACATAGACAGTAAGAAGAGTCAGTCTTCTTGTACTTAAAACGGCATTTTGCCTTTTGTATTTAATTCCTATGCAATTTTTGTGTTTCGTCTTCAATAAGAAGGTCAGAGGGATACAGTAAACCTGAAGTGAAGCATCGGAATCTATAACTAGTGTCACAGGAATGGTTCAAAACATAGTAAGTAAGATGAGTCAGTCTTCTTGTACATAATTCGGCATTGTGCCTCTTCTATTTAATTCCGATGTAATTTCTGTGATTCATCGTCAATAAGAAGGTCCAAGGGATACAGTAAACCTGAAGTGAAGCATCGGAATCTATAACTAGTGTCACAGGAATGGTTCAAAATATAGACAGTACGAAGACCCAGTCTTCTTGTACTTAAGTCGGCATTGTGCATTTTCTACTTAATTCCGATGCAATTTCTGTGATTCATCGTCAATAAGAAGGTCCAAGGGATTCAGTAAACCTGAAGTGAAGCATCGGAATCTATAACTAGCGTCACAGGAATGTTTCAAAACGTAGACAGCAAGAAGAGTCAGTCCTCTTGAACTTAAGTCGGCATTGTGCTATTTGTATCTAATTCCGTTGCTATTTCTGTGTATCATCGTCAATAAGAAGGTCGGAGGGATACAGTAAACCTGAAGTGTAGCATCGGAGGCTATAACTAGTGTCACAGGAATGGTTCAAAGCATAGTCAGTAAGAAGAGTAAGTCTTCTTGTACTTAAGTCGGCATTGTTCATTTTCTATTTAATTCCGATGCAATTTCTGTGTTTCATCGTCAATAAGAAGGTCAGAGGGATACAGAAAACCTGAAGTGAAGCATCGGAATCAATATGTGGTGTCATAAGAATGGTTCAAAACATAGTCAGTAAGAAGAGTCAGTCTTCTTGTACTTAGGTCGGCATTGTGCATTTCGTATTCAATTCCGATGCAATTACGGTGTTTCATCGTCAATAAGAAGGTCCAAGTGATACAGTAAATCTGAAGCGAATCATCGGATTCTATAACTAGTGTCACAGGAATGGTACAAAACATAGATAGTAGGAAGAGTCAGTCTCCTTGTACTTAATTCGGCATTGTGGCTTTTGTATTTAATTCCGATGCAATTTCTGTTTTTCATCGCCAGTAAGAAGGTCCAAGGGATACAGAAAACCTGAAGTGAGGCATCGGAATCTATCACCAGTGTCACAGGAATGGTTCGAAACATAGTCAGTAACAAGAGTCAGTCTACTTGTACTTAAGTCGGCATTGTGCCTTTTGTATTTAATTCCGATGCAATTTTTGTGTTTCATCGTCAATAAGAAGTTCCAAGGGATATAGTACACCTGAAGTGAAGCAACGAAATCTATAACT
This sequence comes from Schistocerca americana, assembly GCF_021461395.2. Lineage (NCBI taxonomy): Eukaryota > Metazoa > Arthropoda > Insecta > Orthoptera > Acrididae > Schistocerca > Schistocerca americana. The sequence goes on along the minus strand of NC_060121.1, from coordinate 9,735,330 downwards.
AGTGTCACAGGAATGGTTCAAATCATATACATTAAGAAGAGTCAGTCTTTTAGTAATTAAGTCAGCATTGTGCCTTTTCTATTTAATTCCGATGCAATTTCTGTGTTTCATCGTCGATAAGAAAGTCCAAGGGATACAGTAAACTTGAAGTGAAGCATCGGAATCTATAACTAGTGTCACAGGAATTATTGAAACATAGCCAGTAAGAAGAGGCAGTCTACTTGTACTTAAGTAGGCATTGTGCCTTTTGTATTTAATTCCGATGCAATTTCTGTGTTTCATCGTCAATGAGATGGTCCAAGGGATACAGTACACCTGAAGTTAAGCATCGGAATCTATAACTAGTGTCACAGGAATGGTTCAAAACATAGACATTAGGTAGAGTCAGGCTTCTTGTACTTAAGTCGGCATTGTGCCTTTTCTATTTAATTCCAATGCAATTTCTGTGTTTCGTCGTCAATAAGAAGGTCAGAGGGTTACAGTAAACCTGAAGTGAAGCATCGGAATCTATAACTAGTGTCACAGGAATGGTTCAAAACATAGTAAGTAAGATGAGTCAGTCTTCTTGTACATAATTCGGCATTGTGCCTCTTCTATTTAATTCCGATGTAATTTCTGTGATTTATCGTCAATAAGAAGGTCCAAGGGATGCAGTAAACCTGAGGTGAAGCAACGGAATCTATAACTAGTGTCACAGGAATGGTTCAAAATATAGACAGTACGAAGACTCAGTCTTCTTGTACTTAAGTCGGCATTGTGCTTTTTCTATTTAATTCCGATGCAATATCTGTGTTTCATCGTCAATAAGAAGGTCCAAGGGATACAGTAAACCTGAAGTGAAGCATCGGAATCTAAAACTAGTGTCACAGGAATTTTTCAAAACATAGACAGTAGGAAGAGTCAGTCCTCTTGTACTTAAGTCGGCATTGTGCCTTTTCTATTTACTTCCGATGCAATTTCAGTGTTTCATCGTCAATAAGATGGTCACTGGGATACAGTAAACCTGAAGTGTAGCATCGGAATCTATAGCTAGTGTCACAGGAATGGTTCAAAACATAGACAGTAAGAAGAGTCAGTCTTCTTGTACTTAAAACGGCATTTTGCCTTTTGTATTTAATTCCTATGCAATTTTTGTGTTTCGTCTTCAATAAGAAGGTCAGAGGGATACAGTAAACCTGAAGTGAAGCATCGGAATCTATAACTAGTGTCACAGGAATGGTTCAAAACATAGTAAGTAAGATGAGTCAGTCTTCTTGTACATAATTCGGCATTGTGCCTCTTCTATTTAATTCCGATGTAATTTCTGTGATTCATCGTCAATAAGAAGGTCCAAGGGATACAGTAAACCTGAAGTGAAGCATCGGAATCTATAACTAGTGTCACAGGAATGGTTCAAAATATAGACAGTACGAAGACCCAGTCTTCTTGTACTTAAGTCGGCATTGTGCATTTTCTACTTAATTCCGATGCAATTTCTGTGATTCATCGTCAATAAGAAGGTCCAAGGGATTCAGTAAACCTGAAGTGAAGCATCGGAATCTATAACTAGCGTCACAGGAATGTTTCAAAACGTAGACAGCAAGAAGAGTCAGTCCTCTTGAACTTAAGTCGGCATTGGGCTATTTGTATCTAATTCCGTTGCTATTTCTGTGTATCATCGTCAATAAGAAGGTCGGAGGGATACAGTAAACCTGAAGTGTAGCATCGGAGGCTATAACTAGTGTCACAGGAATGGTTCAAAGCATAGTCAGTAAGAAGAGTAAGTCTTCTTGTACTTAAGTCGGCATTGTTCATTTTCTATTTAATTCCGATGCAATTTCTGTGTTTCATCGTCAATAAGAAGGTCAGAGGGATACAGAAAACCTGAAGTGAAGCATCGGAATCAATATGTGGTGTCATAAGAATGGTTCAAAACATAGTCAGTAAGAAGAGTCAGTCTTCTTGTACTTAGGTCGGCATTGTGCATTTCGTATTCAATTCCGATGCAATTACGGTGTTTCATCGTCAATAAGAAGGTCCAAGTGATACAGTAAATCTGAAGCGAATCATCGGATTCTATAACTAGTGTCACGGGAATGGTACAAAACATAGATAGTAGGAAGAGTCAGTCTCCTTGTACTTAATTCGGCATTGTGGCTTTTGTATTTAATTCCGATGCAATTTCTGTTTTTCATCGCCAGTAAGAAGGTCCAAGGGATACAGAAAACCTGAAGTGAGGCATCGGAATCTATCACCAGTGTCACAGGAATGGTTCGAAACATAGTCAGTAACAAGAGTCAGTCTACTTGTACTTAAGTCGGCATTGTGCCTTTTGTATTTAATTCCGATGCAATTTTTGTGTTTCATCGTCAATAAGAAGTTCCAAGGGATATAGTACACCTGAAGTGAAGCAACGAAATCTATAACTAGTGTCACAGGAATGGTTCAAATCATATACATTAAGAAGAGTCAGTCTTTTAGTAATTAAGTCAGCATTGTGCCTTTTCTATTTAATTCCGATGCAATTTCTGTGTTTCATCGTCGATAAGAAAGTCCAAGGGATACAGTAAACTTGAAGTGAAGCATCGGAATCTATAACTAGTGTCACAGGAATTATTGAAACATAGCCAGTAAGAAGAGGCAGTCTACTTGTACTTAAGTAGGCATTGTGCCTTTTGTATTTAATTCCGATGCAATTTCTGTGTTTCATCGTCAATGAGATGGTCCAAGGGATACAGTACACCTGAAGTTAAGCATCGGAATCTATAACTAGTGTCACAGGAATGGTTCAAAACATAGACATTAGGTAGAGTCAGGCTTCTTGTACTTAAGTCGGCATTGTGCCTTTTCTATTTAATTCCAATGCAATTTCTGTGTTTCGTCGTCAATAAGAAGGTCAGAGGGTTACAGTAAACCTGAAGTGAAGCATCGGAATCTATAACTAGTGTCACAGGAATGGTTCAAAACATAGTAAGTAAGATGAGTCAGTCTTCTTGTACATAATTCGGCATTGTGCCTCTTCTATTTAATTCCGATGTAATTTCTGTGATTTATCGTCAATAAGAAGGTCCAAGGGATGCAGTAAACCTGAGGTGAAGCAACGGAATCTATAACTAGTGTCACAGGAATGGTTCAAAATATAGACAGTACGAAGACTCAGTCTTCTTGTACTTAAGTCGGCATTGTGCTTTTTCTATTTAATTCCGATGCAATATCTGTGTTTCATCGTCAATAAGAAGGTCCAAGGGATACAGTAAACCTGAAGTGAAGCATCGGAATCTAAAACTAGTGTCACAGGAATTTTTCAAAACATAGACAGTAGGAAGAGTCAGTCCTCTTGTACTTAAGTCGGCATTGTGCCTTTTCTATTTACTTCCGATGCAATTTCAGTGTTTCATCGTCAATAAGATGGTCACTGGGATACAGTAAACCTGAAGTGTAGCATCGGAATCTATAGCTAGTGTCACAGGAATGGTTCAAAACATAGACAGTAAGAAGAGTCAGTCTTCTTGTACTTAAAACGGCATTTTGCCTTTTGTATTTAATTCCTATGCAATTTTTGTGTTTCGTCTTCAATAAGAAGGTCAGAGGGATACAGTAAACCTGAAGTGAAGCATCGGAATCTATAACTAGTGTCACAGGAATGGTTCAAAACATAGTAAGTAAGATGAGTCAGTCTTCTTGTACATAATTCGGCATTGTGCCTCTTCTATTTAATTCCGATGTAATTTCTGTGATTCATCGTCAATAAGAAGGTCCAAGGGATACAGTAAACCTGAAGTGAAGCATCGGAATCTATAACTAGTGTCACAGGAATGGTTCAAAATATAGACAGTACGAAGACCCAGTCTTCTTGTACTTAAGTCGGCATTGTGCATTTTCTACTTAATTCCGATGCAATTTCTGTGATTCATCGTCAATAAGAAGGTCCAAGGGATTCAGTAAACCTGAAGTGAAGCATCGGAATCTATAACTAGCGTCACAGGAATGTTTCAAAACGTAGACAGCAAGAAGAGTCAGTCCTCTTGAACTTAAGTCGGCATTGTGCTATTTGTATCTAATTCCGTTGCTATTTCTGTGTATCATCGTCAATAAGAAGGTCGGAGGGATACAGTAAACCTGAAGTGTAGCATCGGAGGCTATAACTAGTGTCACAGGAATGGTTCAAAGCATAGTCAGTAAGAAGAGTAAGTCTTCTTGTACTTAAGTCGGCATTGTTCATTTTCTATTTAATTCCGATGCAATTTCTGTGTTTCATCGTCAATAAGAAGGTCAGAGGGATACAGAAAACCTGAAGTGAAGCATCGGAATCAATATGTGGTGTCATAAGAATGGTTCAAAACATAGTCAGTAAGAAGAGTCAGTCTTCTTGTACTTAGGTCGGCATTGTGCATTTCGTATTCAATTCCGATGCAATTACGGTGTTTCATCGTCAATAAGAAGGTCCAAGTGATACAGTAAATCTGAAGCGAATCATCGGATTCTATAACTAGTGTCACAGGAATGGTACAAAACATAGATAGTAGGAAGAGTCAGTCTCCTTGTACTTAATTCGGCATTGTGGCTTTTGTATTTAATTCCGATGCAATTTCTGTTTTTCATCGCCAGTAAGAAGGTCCAAGGGATACAGAAAACCTGAAGTGAGGCATCGGAATCTATCACCAGTGTCACAGGAATGGTTCGAAACATAGTCAGTAACAAGAGTCAGTCTACTTGTACTTAAGTCGGCATTGTGCCTTTTGTATTTAATTCCGATGCAATTTTTGTGTTTCATCGTCAATAAGAAGTTCCAAGGGATATAGTACACCTGAAGTGAAGCAACGAAATCTATAACTAGTGTCACAGGAATGGTTCAAATCATATACATTAAGAAGAGTCAGTCTTTTAGTAATTAAGTCAGCATTGTGCCTTTTCTATTTAATTCCGATGCAATTTCTGTGTTTCATCGTCGATAAGAAAGTCCAAGGGATACAGTAAACTTGAAGTGAAGCATCGGAATCTATAACTAGTGTCACAGGAATTATTGAAACATAGCCAGTAAGAAGAGGCAGTCTACTTGTACTTAAGTAGGCATTGTGCCTTTTGTATTTAATTCCGATGCAATTTCTGTGTTTCATCGTCAATGAGATGGTCCAAGGGATACAGTACACCTGAAGTTAAGCATCGGAATCTATAACTAGTGTCACAGGAATGGTTCAAAACATAGACATTAGGTAGAGTCAGGCTTCTTGTACTTAAGTCGGCATTGTGCCTTTTCTATTTAATTCCAATGCAATTTCTGTGTTTCGTCGTCAATAAGAAGGTCAGAGGGTTACAGTAAACCTGAAGTGAAGCATCGGAATCTATAACTAGTGTCACAGGAATGGTTCAAAACGTAGTAAGTAAGATGAGTCAGTCTTCTTGTACATAATTCGGCATTGTGCCTCTTCTATTTAATTCCGATGTAATTTCTGTGATTTATCGTCAATAAGAAGGTCCAAGGGATGCAGTAAACCTGAGGTGAAGCATCGGAATCTATAACTAGTGTCACAGGAATGGTTCAAAATATAGACAGTACGAAGACTCAGTCTTCTTGTACTTAAGTCGGCATTGTGCATTTTCTACTTAATTCCGATGCAATTTCTGTGATTCATCGTCAATAAGAAGGTCCAAGGGATACAGTAAACCTTAAGTGAAGTATCGGAATCTATAACTAGTGTCACAGGAATGTTTCAAAGCATAGACAGCAAGAAGAGTCAGTCCTCTAGAACTTAAGTCGGCATTGTGCTATTTGTATCTAATTCCGTTGCTATTTCTGTATATCATCGTCAATAAGAAGGTCAGAAAGATACAGTAAACCTGAAGTGAAGCATCGGAATCTATAACTAGTGTCACAGGAATGGTTCAAAACATAGACAGTAGGAAGACGCATTCTTCTTGTACTTAAGTCGGCATTGTGCCTTTTCTATTTAATTCCGATGCAATTTCTGTGTTTCATCGTCAATAAGAAGTTCCAAGGGATATAGTACACCTGAAGTGAAGCAACGAAATCTATAACTAGTGTCACAGGAATGGTTCAAATCATATACATTAAGAAGAGTCAGTCTTTTAGTAATTAAGTCAGCATTGTGCCTTTTCTATTTAATTCCGATGCAATTTCTGTGTTTCATCGTCGATAAGAAAGTCCAAGGGATACAGTAAACTTGAAGTGAAGCATCGGAATCTATAACTAGTGTCACAGGAATTATTGAAACATAGCCAGTAAGAAGAGGCAGTCTACTTGTACTTAAGTAGGCATTGTGCCTTTTGTATTTAATTCCGATGCAATTTCTGTGTTTCATCGTCAATGAGATGGTCCAAGGGATACAGTACACCTGAAGTTAAGCATCGGAATCTATAACTAGTGTCACAGGAATGGTTCAAAACATAGACATTAGGTAGAGTCAGGCTTCTTGTACTTAAGTCGGCATTGTGCCTTTTCTATTTAATTCCAATGCAATTTCTGTGTTTCGTCGTCAATAAGAAGGTCAGAGGGTTACAGTAAACCTGAAGTGAAGCATCGGAATCTATAACTAGTGTCACAGGAATGGTTCAAAACATAGTAAGTAAGATGAGTCAGTCTTCTTGTACATAATTCGGCATTGTGCCTCTTCTATTTAATTCCGATGTAATTTCTGTGATTTATCGTCAATAAGAAGGTCCAAGGGATGCAGTAAACCTGAGGTGAAGCAACGGAATCTATAACTAGTGTCACAGGAATGGTTCAAAATATAGACAGTACGAAGACTCAGTCTTCTTGTACTTAAGTCGGCATTGTGCTTTTTCTATTTAATTCCGATGCAATATCTGTGTTTCATCGTCAATAAGAAGGTCCAAGGGATACAGTAAACCTGAAGTGAAGCATCGGAATCTAAAACTAGTGTCACAGGAATTTTTCAAAACATAGACAGTAGGAAGAGTCAGTCCTCTTGTACTTAAGTCGGCATTGTGCCTTTTCTATTTACTTCCGATGCAATTTCAGTGTTTCATCGTCAATAAGATGGTCACTGGGATACAGTAAACCTGAAGTGTAGCATCGGAATCTATAGCTAGTGTCACAGGAATGGTTCAAAACATAGACAGTAAGAAGAGTCAGTCTTCTTGTACTTAAAACGGCATTTTGCCTTTTGTATTTAATTCCTATGCAATTTTTGTGTTTCGTCTTCAATAAGAAGGTCAGAGGGATACAGTAAACCTGAAGTGAAGCATCGGAATCTATAACTAGTGTCACAGGAATGGTTCAAAACATAGTAAGTAAGATGAGTCAGTCTTCTTGTACATAATTCGGCATTGTGCCTCTTCTATTTAATTCCGATGTAATTTCTGTGATTCATCGTCAATAAGAAGGTCCAAGGGATACAGTAAACCTGAAGTGAAGCATCGGAATCTATAACTAGTGTCACAGGAATGGTTCAAAATATAGACAGTACGAAGACCCAGTCTTCTTGTACTTAAGTCGGCATTGTGCATTTTCTACTTAATTCCGATGCAATTTCTGTGATTCATCGTCAATAAGAAGGTCCAAGGGATTCAGTAAACCTGAAGTGAAGCATCGGAATCTATAACTAGCGTCACAGGAATGTTTCAAAACGTAGACAGCAAGAAGAGTCAGTCCTCTTGAACTTAAGTCGGCATTGTGCTATTTGTATCTAATTCCGTTGCTATTTCTGTGTATCATCGTCAATAAGAAGGTCGGAGGGATACAGTAAACCTGAAGTGTAGCATCGGAGGCTATAACTAGTGTCACAGGAATGGTTCAAAGCATAGTCAGTAAGAAGAGTAAGTCTTCTTGTACTTAAGTCGGCATTGTTCATTTTCTATTTAATTCCGATGCAATTTCTGTGTTTCATCGTCAATAAGAAGGTCAGAGGGATACAGAAAACCTGAAGTGAAGCATCGGAATCAATATGTGGTGTCATAAGAATGGTTCAAAACATAGTCAGTAAGAAGAGTCAGTCTTCTTGTACTTAGGTCGGCATTGTGCATTTCGTATTCAATTCCGATGCAATTACGGTGTTTCATCGTCAATAAGAAGGTCCAAGTGATACAGTAAATCTGAAGCGAATCATCGGATTCTATAACTAGTGTCACAGGAATGGTACAAAACATAGATAGTAGGAAGAGTCAGTCTCCTTGTACTTAATTCGGCATTGTGGCTTTTGTATTTAATTCCGATGCAATTTCTGTTTTTCATCGCCAGTAAGAAGGTCCAAGGGATACAGAAAACCTGAAGTGAGGCATCGGAATCTATCACCAGTGTCACAGGAATGGTTCGAAACATAGTCAGTAACAAGAGTCAGTCTACTTGTACTTAAGTCGGCATTGTGCCTTTTGTATTTAATTCCGATGCAATTTTTGTGTTTCATCGTCAATAAGAAGTTCCAAGGGATATAGTACACCTGAAGTGAAGCAACGAAATCTATAACTAGTGTCACAGGAATGGTTCAAATCATATACATTAAGAAGAGTCAGTCTTTTAGTAATTAAGTCAGCATTGTGCCTTTTCTATTTAATTCCGATGCAATTTCTGTGTTTCATCGTCGATAAGAAAGTCCAAGGGATACAGTAAACTTGAAGTGAAGCATCGGAATCTATAACTAGTGTCACAGGAATTATTGAAACATAGCCAGTAAGAAGAGGCAGTCTACTTGTACTTAAGTAGGCATTGTGCCTTTTGTATTTAATTCCGATGCAATTTCTGTGTTTCATCGTCAATGAGATGGTCCAAGGGATACAGTACACCTGAAGTTAAGCATCGGAATCTATAACTAGTGTCACAGGAATGGTTCAAAACATAGACATTAGGTAGAGTCAGGCTTCTTGTACTTAAGTCGGCATTGTGCCTTTTCTATTTAATTCCAATGCAATTTCTGTGTTTCGTCGTCAATAAGAAGGTCAGAGGGTTACAGTAAACCTGAAGTGAAGCATCGGAATCTATAACTAGTGTCACAGGAATGGTTCAAAACATAGTAAGTAAGATGAGTCAGTCTTCTTGTACATAATTCGGCATTGTGCCTCTTCTATTTAATTCCGATGTAATTTCTGTGATTTATCGTCAATAAGAAGGTCCAAGGGATGCAGTAAACCTGAGGTGAAGCATCGGAATCTATAACTAGTGTCACAGGAATGGTTCAAAATATAGACAGTACGAAGACTCAGTCTTCTTGTACTTAAGTCGGCATTGTGCATTTTCTACTTAATTCCGATGCAATTTCTGTGATTCATCGTCAATAAGAAGGTCCAAGGGATACAGTAAACCTTAAGTGAAGTATCGGAATCTATAACTAGTGTCACAGGAATGTTTCAAAGCATAGACAGCAAGAAGAGTCAGTCCTCTAGAACTTAAGTCGGCATTGTGCTATTTGTATCTAATTCCGTTGCTATTTCTGTATATCATCGTCAATAAGAAGGTCAGAAAGATACAGTAAACCTGAAGTGAAGCATCGGAATCTATAACTAGTGTCACAGGAATGGTTCAAAACATAGACAGTAGGAAGACGCATTCTTCTTGTACTTAAGTCGGCATTGTGCCTTTTCTATTTAATTCCGATGCAATTTCTGTGTTTCATCGTCAATAAGAAGGTCAGAGGGATACAGTCAACCTGAAGTGAGTCATCGGAATCTATAACTAGTGTCACAGGAATGGTTCAAAACATAGACTGTAGGAAGAGTCAGTCCTCTTGTACTTAAGTCGGCATTGTGCCTTTTCTATTTACTTCCGATGCAATTTCAGTGTTTCATCGTCAATAAGGAGGTCACTGGGATACAGTAAACCTGAAGTGTAGCATCGGAATCTATCACTAGTGTCACAGGAATGGTTCAAAACATAGACAGTAAGAAGAGTCAGTCTACTTGTACTTAAGTCGGCGTTGTGCCTTTTGTATTTAATTCCGATGCAATTTTTGTGTTTCATCGTCAATAAGAAGTTCCAAGGGATATAGTACACCTGAAGTGAAGCAACGGAATCTATAACTAGTGGCAGAGGACTGGTTCAAATCATAGACTTTAAGAAGAGTCAGTCTTCTAGTAATTAAGTCAGCATTGTGCCTTTTCTATTTAATTCCGATGCAATTTCTGTGTTTCATCGTCGATAAGAAAGTCCAAGGGATACAGTAAACCTGAAGTGAAGCATCGGAATCTAGAACCAGTGTCACAGGAATTATGGAAACATAGACAGTAAGAAGAGGCAGTCTACTTGTACTTAAGTAGGCATTGTGCCTTTTGTATTTAATTCCGATGCAATTTCTGTGTTTCATCGTCAATGAGAAGGTCCAAGGGATACAGTACACCTGAAGTTAAGCATCGGAATCTATAACTAGTGTCACAGGAATGGTTCAAAACATAGACATTAGGTACAGTCAGGCTTCTTGTACTTAAGTCGGCATTGTGCCTTTTCTATTTAATTCCGATGCATTTTCTGTGTTTAATCGTCAATAAGAAGGTCAGAGGGATACAGTCAACATATAGTGAAGCATCGGAATCTAAAACTGGTCTCACAGAAAATGTTCACAACATAGTCAGTAAGAAGAGTCAGTCTTCTTGTACTTAAGTCGGCATTGTGCTTTTGTATTTAATTCCGATGCAATTTCTGTGTTTCATCGCCAATAAGAAGGTCAGAGGGATACAGTAAGCCTGAAGTGAAGCATCGGAAACTATAACTAGTGTCACAGGAATTGTTCAAAACATAGACAGTAGGAAGAGTCAGTCTTCTTCTACTTGAGTCGGCATTGTGCCTTTTGTATCTATATGCGATGCAATTTCTGTGTATCATCGTCAACAAGAAGGTCAGAGGGATACAGTAAACCTCAAGTGAAGCATCGGAATCTATTACTAGTGTCACAGGAATGGTTCAAAACATAGACAATACGAAGGGTCAGTCTTCTTGTACTTAAGTCGGCTTTGTGCCTTTTCTATTTAATTCCGATGCAATTTCTGTGTTTCATCATCGATACGAAGGCCAGAGGGATACACTAAACCTGAAGTGAAGCATCGGAATCTATAACTAGTGTCACAGGAATGGTTCCAAACGTAGACAGTAAGATGAGTCAGTCTTCTTGTACATAAGTCGGCATTGTGCCTTTTCTATTTAATTCCGATGCAATTTCTGTGATTCTTCGTAAATAAGAAGGTCCAAGGGATACAGTAAACCTGATGTGAAGCGTCGGAATCTATAACTTGTGTCACAGGAATGGTTCAAAACATAGACGGTAAGAAGAGTCAGTCTTCTTGTACTTAAGTCGGCATTGTGCCTTTTCTATTTAATTCCGATGTAATTTCTGTGTTTCATCTTCAATAGGAAGGTCTTAGGGATACAGTAAACCTGAAGTGAAGCATCGGAATCTTTATCTAGTGTCACAGGAATGGTTCAAAACATACACAGTAAGAAGAAGCAGTCTTCTTGTTTATAAGTCGGTATTGTGCCTTTTCTATTTAATTCCGATGCAATTTCTGTGTTTCATCGTCAACATGAAGGTCAGAGGGATACAGTAAACCTGAAGTGAAGCATCGGAATCTATAACTAGTGTCACAGGAATGGTTCAAAACATAGAGAGTAGGAAGAGTCAGTCTTCTTGTACTTAAGTCGGCATTGTGCCTTTTCTATTTAATTCCGTTGCAATTTCTGTGTTTCGTCGTCAATAAGATGGTCCGAGGGATACAGTAAACCCGAAGTGAAGCATCGGAATCAATATCTAGTGTCAGAGGAATGGTTCAAACATAGACAGTAAGATGAGTCAGTCTTCCTGTACATAAGTCGGCATTGTGCCTTTTGTATTTAATTCCGATGCAATTTCTGTGTTTCATCTTCAATACGAAGGTCCAAGGGATACAGTAAACCTGATGTGATGCATAGGAATCTATAACTAGTGTCACAGAAATAGTTCGAAACATAGTCAGTAACAAGAGACAGTCTTCTTGTACGTAAGTCGGCATTGTGACTATTTTATTTAATTACGATGCAATTTCTGTGTTTCTTCGTCAAGAAGAAGGTGAGGGGGATACAGTAAACCTGAAGTGAAGAATCGGAATGTATAACTAATGTCACAGGAATCGTTCAAAACATAGACAGTAGGAAGAGTCAGTCTTCTTCTACTTAAGTTGGCATTGTACCTTTTGTATTTATTTCCGATGCTATTTCTGCGTTTCATCGTTAATAAGAAGGTCAGAGGGATACAGTAAACTTGAAGTGAAGCATCGGAGTGTCACAGGAATGGTTCAAAACATAGACAATTGGAAGGGTCAGTCTTCTTGAACTTAAGTCGGCATTGTGCCTTTTCTATTTAATTCCGATGCAATTTCTGTGTTTCGTCGTCAATAAGAAGGTCCAAGGGATACAGTAATCCTGAAGTGAAGCATCGGAATCTATAACTAGTGTCACAGGAATGTTTCAAAACATAGACAGCAAGAAGAGTCAGTCCTCTTGTACATAAGTCGGCATTGTGCTTTTTGTATCTAATTCCGATGCAATTTGTGTGTTTCATCGTCAATAAGAAGGTCAGAGGGATACTGTAAACCTGAGATAAAGCAGCGAAATCTATAACTAGTGTCACAGGAATGGTTCAAAACATAGTAGGAAGAGTCAGTCTTCTTGTACTTAAGACTTAAGTCGACATTGTGCCTTTTCTATTTAATTCCGATGCAATTTCTGTGTTTCGTCGTCAATAAGAAGGTCCAAGGGATGCAGTACACCCGAAGTGAAGCATCGGAATCTATAACCAGTGTCACAGGAATGGTTCAAATTATAGACAGTAAGAAGCGTCAGTCTTCTTGTACTTAAGTCGGCATTGTGCCTTTTATTTTCTATTCCGATGCAATTTCTGTGTTTCATCATCAATAAGAAGGTCAGAGGGATACAGTAAACCTGAAGTGAAGCATCGTAATCTATAAGTGGTGTCACAGGAATGGTTCAAAACATAGTCAGTAAGAAGAGTCAGTCTTCTTGTAGTTAAGTCGTAATTGTGGCTTTCGTTTTTAATTATTATGCAATTTCGGTGTTTCATCGTCAATAAGAAGGTCCAAGTGATACAGTAAATCTGAAGCGAAGCATCGGATTCTGTAATTAGTGTCACAGGAATGGTTCAAAACATAGACAGTAAGAAGAGTCAGTCTTCTTGTACTTAAGTCGGCATTGTGCCTTTTCTATTTAATTCCGATACAATTTCAGTGTTTCATCATCAATAAGAACGCCTGAGGGATACAGTAAACCTGAAGTGTAGCATCGGAGGCTATAACTAGTGTCACAGGAATGGTTCAAAGCATTGACAGTAAGAAGTGTCAGTCTTCTTGTACTTAAGTTGGCATTGTGCTTTTTCTCTTTAATTCCGATGTAATATCTGTGTTTCATCGTCAATAAGAAGGTCCAAGGGATACAGTAAACATGTAGTGAAGCACCGGAATCTAAAACTTGTCTCACAGGAAATGTTCAAAACATACTAATTAAGAAGAATCAGTCTTCTTGTACTTAAGTCGGCATGGTGCATTTCGTATTCAATTCCGATGCAATTTCGGTGTTTCATCGTCAATAAGAAGGTCCAAGGGATACAGTAAACCTGAAGTGAAGCATCGGAATCTAAAACTAGTGTCACAGGAATGGTTCAAATCATAGACAGTAAGAAGAGTCAGTCTTCTTGTACTTAAGTCGGCATTGTGCCTTTTCAGTTTAATTCCGATGCAATTTCTGTGTTTCATCATCAATAATAAGGTCGGAGGGATACAGTAAACCTGAAGTGTAGCATCGGAGGCTATAACTAGTGTCACAGGAATGGTTCAAAGCATAGTCAGCAAGAAGAGTCAGTCTTCTTGTACTTAAGTCGGCATTGTGCTTTTTCTATGTAATTGCGATCCAATATCTGTGTTTCATCGTCAATAAGAAGGTCAAAGGGATACACTAAACAAGAAGTGAAGCATCGGAATCTATAACTAGTGTCACAGGAATGGTTCAAATCATAGATAGTAAGAAGAGTCAGTCTCCTTGTACTTAATTCGGCATTGTGCCTTTTGTATTTAATTCCGATGCAATTTCTGTGTTTCATCGTCAGTAAGAAGGTCCAAGGGATACAGTAAACCTGAAGTGAGGCATCGGTATCTGTAACTAGTGTCACAGGAGTGGTTCAAAGCATAGTCAGTAAGAAGAGTCAGTCTTCTTGTACTTAAGTCGGCGTTGTGTCTTTTCTATTTAATTCCGATGCAATTTCTGTGTTTCGTCGACAATAGGAAGGTACAAGTAATACAGTAAACCTGAAGTGAAGCATCGGAATCTATAACTAGTGTCACAGGAATGGTTCAAAACATAGACAGTAAGAAGAGTCAGTCTTCTTGTACTTAAAACGGCATTTTGCCTTTTGTATTTAATTCCGATGCAATTTTTGTGTTTCGTCGTCAATACGAAGGTCAGAGGGATACAGTAAACCTGAAGTGAAGCATCGGAATCTATAACTAGTGTCACAGGAATGGTTCAAAACATAGTAAGTGAGATGAGTCAGTCTTCTTGCACATAATTCGGCATTGTGCCTCTTCTATTTAATTCCGATGTAATTTCTGTGATTCATCGTCAATAAGAAGATCCAAGGGATACAGTAAACCTGAAGTGAAGCATCGGAGTCTATAACTAGTGTCACAGGAATGGTTCAAAATATAGACAGTACGAAGACTCAGTCTTCTTGTACTTAAGTCGGCATTGTGCAATTTTTACTCAATTCCGATGCAATTTCTGTGATTCATCGTCAATAAGAGGGTCCAAGGGATACAGTAAACCTGAAGTGAAGCATCGGAATCTATAACTAGTGTCACAGGAATGTTTCAAAACATAGACAGCAAGAAGAGTCAGTCCTCTTGAACTTAAGTCGGCATTGTGCTATTTGTATCTAATTCCGTTGCTATTTCTGTGTATCATCGTCAATAAGAAGGTCAGAGGGATAAAGTAAACCTGAAGTGAAGCATCGGAATCTATAACTAGTGTCACAGGAATGGTTCAAAACATAGACAGTAGGAAGATGCATTCTTCTTGACCTTAAGTCGGCATGGAGCCTTTTCTATTTAATTCCGATGCAATTTCTGTGTTTCATCGTCAATAAGAAGGTCAGAGGGATACAGTCAACCTGAAGTGAGTCATCGGAATCTATAACTAGTGTCACAGGAATGGTTCAAAACATAGACAGTAGGAAGAGTCAGTCTACTTGTACTTAAGTCGGCATTGTGCCTTTTGTATTTAATTCCGCTGCAATTTTTGTGTTTCATCGTCAATAAGAAGTTCCAAGGGATATAGTACACCTGAAGTGAAGCAACGGAATCTATAACTAGTGTCACAGGAATGGTTCAAATCACAGACATTAAGAAGAGTCAGTCTTCTAGTAATTAAGTCAGCATTGTGCCTTTTCTATATAATTCCGATGCAATTTCTGTGGTTCATCGTCGATAAGAAAGTCCAAGGGATACAGTAAACCTGAAGTGAAGCATCGGAATCTATAACTAGTGTCACAGGAATTATTGAAACATAGACAGTAAGAAGAGGCAGTCTACTTGTACTTGAGTAGGCATTGTGCCTTTTGTATTTAATTCCGGTGCAATTTCTGTGTTTCATCGTCAATGAGAAGGTCCAAGGGATACAGTACACCTGAAGTTAAGCATCGGAATCTATAACTAGTGTCACAGGAATGGTTCAAAACATAGACATTAGGTAGAGTCAGGCTTCTTGTACTTAAGTCGGCATTGTGCCTATTCTATTTAATTCCGATGCAATTTCTGTGTTTCATCGACAATAAGAAGGTCAGAGGAATACAGTCAACCTGAAGTGAGTCATCGGAATCTATAACTAGTGTCACAGGAATGGTTCAAAACATAGACAGTAGGAAGAGTCAGTCTACATGTACTTAAGTCGGCATTGTGCCTTTTGTATTTAATTCCGATGCAATTTCTGTGTTTAATCGTCAATAAGAAGGTCAGAGGGATACAGTAAACCTGAAGTGAAGCATCAGAATCTATAACTAGTGTCACAGGAGTGGTTCAAATCTTAGACAGTAAGAAGAGTCAGTCTTCTTGTACTTAAGTCAGCATTGTGCCTTTTCTATTAATTCCGATGCAATTTCTTTGTTTCAACGCCAATAAGAAGGTCAGAGGGATACAGTAAACATATAGTGAAGCATCGGAATCTAAAACTGGTCTCACAGCAAATGTTCACAACATAGTCAGTAAGAAGAGTCAGTCTTCTTATACTTAATTCGGCATTGTGCTTTTGTGTTTAATTCCGATGCAATTTCTGTGTTTCATCGTCAATAAGAAGGTCAGAGGGATACAGTAAACCTGAAGTGAAGCATCGGAAACTATAACTAGTGTCACAGGAATCGTTCAAAACATAGACAGTAGGAAGAGTCAGTCTTCTTCTACTTGAGTCGACATTGTGCCTTTTGTACTTATATGCGATGCAATTTCTGTGTATCATCGTCAACAAGAAGGTCAGAGGGATACAGTAAACCTGAAGTGATGCATCGGAATCTATAACTTGATCACAGGAATTGTTCAAACATAGACAGTAAGAAGAGTCAGTCTTCATGTACTTAAGTCGGCATTGTGCCTTTTGTATTTAATTCCGATGAAATTTCTTTGTATCTTCGTCAATAACAAGGTCCAAGGGATACAGTAAACCTGAAATGAAGCATCGGAATCTATAACTAGTGTCACAGGAATCGTTCAAAGCATAGACAGTAAGAAGAGTAACTCTTCTTGTACCTAAGTCGGCATTGTGCCTTTTTTATTTAATTCCGATGCAATTTCTGTGTTTCATCTTCAATAGGAAGGTCTGAGGGATACAGTAAACCTGAAGTGAAGCATCGGAATCTTTATCTAGTGTCACAGGAATGGTTCAAAACATATACAGTAAGAAGAAACAGTCTTCTTGTACATAAGTCGGCATTGTGCCTTTTCTATTTTATTCCGATCCAATTTCTGTGTTTCATCGTCAACAAGAAGGTCAGAGGGATACAGTAAACCTGAAGTGAAGCATCGGAATCTGTAACTAGTGTCACAGGAATAATTCAAAACATAGACAGTAGGAAGAGTCAGTCTTCTTGTACTGAAGTCGGCATTGTGCCTTTTCTATTTAATTCCGATGTAATTTCTGTGTTTCATCTTCAATAGGAAGGTCTGAGGGATACAGTAAACCTGAAGTGAAGCATCGGAATCTAGAAACAGGGGCACAGGAATTATGGAAACATAGACAGTAAGAAGAGGCAGTCTACTTGTACTTAAGTAGGCATTGTGCCTTTTGTATTTAATTCCGATGCAATTTCTGTGTTTCATCGTCAATGAGAAGGTCCAAGGGATACAGTACACCTGAAGTTAAGCATCGGAATCTATAACTAGTGTCACAGGAATGGTTCAAAACATAGACATTAGGTACAGTCAGGCTTCTTGTACTTAAGTCGGCATTGTGCCTTTTCTATTTAATTCCGATGCATTTTCTGTGTTTAATCGTCAATAAGAAGGTCAGAGGGATACAGTCAACATATAGTGAAGCATCGGAATCTAAAACTGGTCTCACAGAAAATGTTCACAACATAGTCAGTAAGAAGAGTCAGTCTTCTTGTACTTAAGTCGGCATTGTGCTTTTGTATTTAATTCCGATGCAATTTCTGTGTTTCATCGCCAATAAGAAGGTCAGAGGGATACAGTAAGCCTGAAGTGAAGCATCGGAAACTATAACTAGTGTCACAGGAATTGTTCAAAACATAGACAGTAGGAAGAGTCAGTCTTCTTCTACTTGAGTCGGCATTGTGCCTTTTGTATCTATATGCGATGCAATTTCTGTGTATCATCGTCAACAAGAAGGTCAGAGGGATACAGTAAACCTCAAGTGAAGCATCGGAATCTATTACTAGTGTCACAGGAATGGTTCAAAACATAGACAATACGAAGGGTCAGTCTTCTTGTACTTAAGTCGGCTTTGTGCCTTTTCTATTTAATTCCGATGCAATTTCTGTGTTTCATCATCGATACGAAGGCCAGAGGGATACACTAAACCTGAAGTGAAGCATCGGAATCTATAACTAGTGTCACAGGAATGGTTCCAAACGTAGACAGTAAGATGAGTCAGTCTTCTTGTACATAAGTCGGCATTGTGCCTTTTCTATTTAATTCCGATGCAATTTCTGTGATTCTTCGTAAATAAGAAGGTCCAAGGGATACAGTAAACCTGATGTGAAGCGTCGGAATCTATAACTTGTGTCACAGGAATGGTTCAAAACATAGACGGTAAGAAGAGTCAGTCTTCTTGTACTTAAGTCGGCATTGTGCCTTTTCTATTTAATTCCGATGTAATTTCTGTGTTTCATCTTCAATAGGAAGGTCTTAGGGATACAGTAAACCTGAAGTGAAGCATCGGAATCTTTATCTAGTGTCACAGGAATGGTTCAAAACATACACAGTAAGAAGAAGCAGTCTTCTTGTTTATAAGTCGGTATTGTGCCTTTTCTATTTAATTCCGATGCAATTTCTGTGTTTCATCGTCAACATGAAGGTCAGAGGGATACAGTAAACCTGAAGTGAAGCATCGGAATCTATAACTAGTGTCACAGGAATGGTTCAAAACATAGAGAGTAGGAAGAGTCAGTCTTCTTGTACTTAAGTCGGCATTGTGCCTTTTCTATTTAATTCCGTTGCAATTTCTGTGTTTCGTCGTCAATAAGATGGTCCGAGGGATACAGTAAACCCGAAGTGAAGCATCGGAATCAATATCTAGTGTCAGAGGAATGGTTCAAACATAGACAGTAAGATGAGTCAGTCTTCCTGTACATAAGTCGGCATTGTGCCTTTTGTATTTAATTCCGATGCAATTTCTGTGTTTCATCTTCAATACGAAGGTCCAAGGGATACAGTAAACCTGATGTGATGCATAGGAATCTATAACTAGTGTCACAGAAATAGTTCGAAACATAGTCAGTAACAAGAGACAGTCTTCTTGTACGTAAGTCGGCATTGTGACTATTTTATTTAATTACGATGCAATTTCTGTGTTTCTTCGTCAAGAAGAAGGTGAGGGGGATACAGTAAACCTGAAGTGAAGAATCGGAATGTATAACTAATGTCACAGGAATCGTTCAAAACATAGACAGTAGGAAGAGTCAGTCTTCTTCTACTTAAGTTGGCATTGTACCTTTTGTATTTATTTCCGATGCTATTTCTGCGTTTCATCGTTAATAAGAAGGTCAGAGGGATACAGTAAACTTGAAGTGAAGCATCGGAGTGTCACAGGAATGGTTCAAAACATAGACAATTGGAAGGGTCAGTCTTCTTGAACTTAAGTCGGCATTGTGCCTTTTCTATTTAATTCCGATGCAATTTCTGTGTTTCGTCGTCAATAAGAAGGTCCAAGGGATACAGTAATCCTGAAGTGAAGCATCGGAATCTATAACTAGTGTCACAGGAATGTTTCAAAACATAGACAGCAAGAAGAGTCAGTCCTCTTGTACATAAGTCGGCATTGTGCTTTTTGTATCTAATTCCGATGCAATTTGTGTGTTTCATCGTCAATAAGAAGGTCAGAGGGATACTGTAAACCTGAGATAAAGCAGCGAAATCTATAACTAGTGTCACAGGAATGGTTCAAAACATAGTAGGAAGAGTCAGTCTTCTTGTACTTAAGACTTAAGTCGACATTGTGCCTTTTCTATTTAATTCCGATGCAATTTCTGTGCTTCGTCGTCAATAAGAAGGTCCAAGGGATGCAGTACACCCGAAGTGAAGCATCGGAATCTATAACCAGTGTCACAGGAATGGTTCAAATTATAGACAGTAAGAAGCGTCAGTCTTCTTGTACTTAAGTCGGCATTGTGCCTTTTATTTTCTATTCCGATGCAATTTCTGTGTTTCATCATCAATAAGAAGGTCAGAGGGATACAGTAAACCTGAAGTGAAGCATCGTAATCTATAAGTGGTGTCACAGGAATGGTTCAAAACATAGTCAGTAAGAAGAGTCAGTCTTCTTGTAGTTAAGTCGTAATTGTGGCTTTCGTTTTTAATTATTATGCAATTTCGGTGTTTCATCGTCAATAAGAAGGTCCAAGTGATACAGTAAATCTGAAGCGAAGCATCGGATTCTGTAATTAGTGTCACAGGAATGGTTCAAAACATAGACAGTAAGAAGAGTCAGTCTTCTTGTACTTAAGTCGGCATTGTGCCTTTTCTATTTAATTCCGATACAATTTCAGTGTTTCATCATCAATAAGAACGCCTGAGGGATACAGTAAACCTGAAGTGTAGCATCGGAGGCTATAACTAGTGTCACAGGAATGGTTCAAAGCATTGACAGTAAGAAGTGTCAGTCTTCTTGTACTTAAGTCGGCATTGTGCTTTTTCTCTTTAATTCCGATGTAATATCTGTGTTTCATCGTCAATAAGAAGGTCCAAGGGATACAGTAAACATGTAGTGAAGCACCGGAATCTAAAACTTGTCTCACAGGAAATGTTCAAAACATACTAATTAAGAAGAATCAGTCTTCTTGTACTTAAGTCGGCATGGTGCATTTCGTATTCAATTCCGATGCAATTTCGGTGTTTCATCGTCAATAAGAAGGTCCAAGGGATACAGTAAACCTGAAGTGAAGCATCGGAATCTAAAACTAGTGTCACAGGAATGGTTCAAATCATAGACAGTAAGAAGAGTCAGTCTTCTTGTACTTAAGTCGGCATTGTGCCTTTTCAGTTTAATTCCGATGCAATTTCTGTGTTTCATCATCAATAATAAGGTCGGAGGGATACAGTAAACCTGAAGTGTAGCATCGGAGGCTATAACTAGTGTCACAGGAATGGTTCAAAGCATAGTCAGCAAGAAGAGTCAGTCTTCTTGTACTTAAGTCGGCATTGTGCTTTTTCTATGTAATTGCGATCCAATATCTGTGTTTCATCGTCAATAAGAAGGTCAAAGGGATACACTAAACAAGAAGTGAAGCATCGGAATCTATAACTAGTGTCACAGGAATGGTTCAAATCATAGATAGTAAGAAGAGTCAGTCTCCTTGTACTTAATTCGGCATTGTGCCTTTTGTATTTAATTCCGATGCAATTTCTGTGTTTCATCGTCAGTAAGAAGGTCCAAGGGATACAGTAAACCTGAAGTGAGGCATCGGTATCTGTAACTAGTGTCACAGGAGTGGTTCAAAGCATAGTCAGTAAGAAGAGTCAGTCTTCTTGTACTTAAGTCGGCGTTGTGTCTTTTCTATTTAATTCCGATGCAATTTCTGTGTTTCGTCGACAATAGGAAGGTACAAGTAATACAGTAAACCTGAAGTGAAGCATCGGAATCTATAACTAGTGTCACAGGAATGGTTCAAAACATAGACAGTAAGAAGAGTCAGTCTTCTTGTACTTAAAACGGCATTTTGCCTTTTGTATTTAATTCCGATGCAATTTTTGTGTTTCGTCGTCAATACGAAGGTCAGAGGGATACAGTAAACCTGAAGTGAAGCATCGGAATCTATAACTAGTGTCACAGGAATGGTTCAAAACATAGTAAGTGAGATGAGTCAGTCTTCTTGCACATAATTCGGCATTGTGCCTCTTCTATTTAATTCCGATGTAATTTCTGTGATTCATCGTCAATAAGAAGATCCAAGGGATACAGTAAACCTGAAGTGAAGCATCGGAGTCTATAACTAGTGTCACAGGAATGGTTCAAAATATAGACAGTACGAAGACTCAGTCTTCTTGTACTTAAGTCGGCATTGTGCAATTTTTACTCAATTCCGATGCAATTTCTGTGATTCATCGTCAATAAGAGGGTCCAAGGGATACAGTAAACCTGAAGTGAAGCATCGGAATCTATAACTAGTGTCACAGGAATGTTTCAAAACATAGACAGCAAGAAGAGTCAGTCCTCTTGAACTTAAGTCGGCATTGTGCTATTTGTATCTAATTCCGTTGCTATTTCTGTGTATCATCGTCAATAAGAAGGTCAGAGGGATAAAGTAAACCTGAAGTGAAGCATCGGAATCTATAACTAGTGTCACAGGAATGGTTCAAAACATAGACAGTAGGAAGATGCATTCTTCTTGACCTTAAGTCGGCATGGAGCCTTTTCTATTTAATTCCGATGCAATTTCTGTGTTTCATCGTCAATAAGAAGGTCAGAGGGATACAGTCAACCTGAAGTGAGTCATCGGAATCTATAACTAGTGTCACAGGAATGGTTCAAAACATAGACAGTAGGAAGAGTCAGTCTACTTGTACTTAAGTCGGCATTGTGCCTTTTGTATTTAATTCCGCTGCAATTTTTGTGTTTCATCGTCAATAAGAAGTTCCAAGGGATATAGTACACCTGAAGTGAAGCAACGGAATCTATAACTAGTGTCACAGGAATGGTTCAAATCACAGACATTAAGAAGAGTCAGTCTTCTAGTAATTAAGTCAGCATTGTGCCTTTTCTATTTAATTCCGATGCAATTTCTGTGGTTCATCGTCGATAAGAAAGTCCAAGGGATACAGTAAACCTGAAGTGAAGCATCGGAATCTATAACTAGTGTCACAGGAATTATTGAAACATAGACAGTAAGAAGAGGCAGTCTACTTGTACTTGAGTAGGCATTGTGCCTTTTGTATTTAATTCCGGTGCAATTTCTGTGTTTCATCGTCAATGAGAAGGTCCAAGGGATACAGTACACCTGAAGTTAAGCATCGGAATCTATAACTAGTGTCACAGGAATGGTTCAAAACATAGACATTAGGTAGAGTCAGGCTTCTTGTACTTAAGTCGGCATTGTGCCTATTCTATTTAATTCCGATGCAATTTCTGTGTTTCATCGACAATAAGAAGGTCAGAGGAATACAGTCAACCTGAAGTGAGTCATCGGAATCTATAACTAGTGTCACAGGAATGGTTCAAAACATAGACAGTAGGAAGAGTCAGTCTACATGTACTTAAGTCGGCATTGTGCCTTTTGTATTTAATTCCGATGCAATTTCTGTGTTTAATCGTCAATAAGAAGGTCAGAGGGATACAGTAAACCTGAAGTGAAGCATCAGAATCTATAACTAGTGTCACAGGAGTGGTTCAAATCTTAGACAGTAAGAAGAGTCAGTCTTCTTGTACTTAAGTCAGCATTGTGCCTTTTCTATTAATTCCGATGCAATTTCTTTGTTTCAACGCCAATAAGAAGGTCAGAGGGATACAGTAAACATATAGTGAAGCATCGGAATCTAAAACTGGTCTCACAGCAAATGTTCACAACATAGTCAGTAAGAAGAGTCAGTCTTCTTATACTTAATTCGGCATTGTGCTTTTGTGTTTAATTCCGATGCAATTTCTGTGTTTCATCGTCAATAAGAAGGTCAGAGGGATACAGTAAACCTGAAGTGAAGCATCGGAAACTATAACTAGTGTCACAGGAATCGTTCAAAACATAGACAGTAGGAAGAGTCAGTCTTCTTCTACTTGAGTCGACATTGTGCCTTTTGTACTTATATGCGATGCAATTTCTGTGTATCATCGTCAACAAGAAGGTCAGAGGGATACAGTAAACCTGAAGTGATGCATCGGAATCTATAACTTGATCACAGGAATTGTTCAAACATAGACAGTAAGAAGAGTCAGTCTTCATGTACTTAAGTCGGCATTGTGCCTTTTGTATTTAATTCCGATGAAATTTCTTTGTATCTTCGTCAATAACAAGGTCCAAGGGATACAGTAAACCTGAAATGAAGCATCGGAATCTATAACTAGTGTCACAGGAATCGTTCAAAGCATAGACAGTAAGAAGAGTAACTCTTCTTGTACCTAAGTCGGCATTGTGCCTTTTTTATTTAATTCCGATGCAATTTCTGTGTTTCATCTTCAATAGGAAGGTCTGAGGGATACAGTAAACCTGAAGTGAAGCATCGGAATCTTTATCTAGTGTCACAGGAATGGTTCAAAACATATACAGTAAGAAGAAACAGTCTTCTTGTACATAAGTCGGCATTGTGCCTTTTCTATTTTATTCCGATCCAATTTCTGTGTTTCATCGTCAACAAGAAGGTCAGAGGGATACAGTAAACCTGAAGTGAAGCATCGGAATCTGTAACTAGTGTCACAGGAATAATTCAAAACATAGACAGTAGGAAGAGTCAGTCTTCTTGTACTGAAGTCGGCATTGTGCCTTTTCTATTTAATTCCGATGTAATTTCTGTGTTTCATCTTCAATAGGAAGGTCTGAGGGATACAGTAAACCTGAAGTGAAGCATCGGAATCTATAACTTGTGTCACAGGAATGGTTCAAAACATAGACAGTGAGAAGAGTCAGTCTTCTTGTACTTAAGTCGGCATTGTGTCTTTTGTATTTAATTCCGATGCAATTTCTGTGTTTCATCTTCAATACGAAGGTCCAAGGGATACAGTAAACCTGATGTGATGCATAGTAACCTATAACTAGTGTCACAGAAATAGTTTGAAACATAGTCAGTAAGAAGAGTCAGTCTTCTTGTACTTAAGGCGGCATTGTGCCTATTTTATTTAATTACGATGCAATTTCTGTGTTTCATGGTCAATAAGAAGGCGAGGGGGATACAGTAAACCTGAAGTGAAGAATCGGAATGTATAACTAATGTCACAGGAATCGTTCAAAACATAGACAGTAGGAAGAGTCAGTCTTCTTCTACTTAAGTTGGCATTGTGCCTTTTGTATTTATTTCCGATGCTATTTCTGTGTTTCATCGTTAATAAGAAGGTCAGAGGGATACAGTAAACTTGAAGTGAAGGATCGGAGTCTATAACTAGTGTCACAGGAATGGTTCAAAACGTAAACAATTGGAAGGGTCAGTCTTCTTGAACTTAAGTCGGCATTGTGCCTTTTCTATTTAATTCCGATGCAATTTCTGTCTTTCGTCGTCAATAAGAAGGTACAAGGGATACAGTAATCCTGAACTGAAGCATCGGAATCTATAACTAGTGTCACAGGAATGTTTCAAAACATGGACAGCAAGAAGAGTCAGTCCTCTTATACTTAAGTCGGCATTGTGCTTTTTGTATCTAATTCCGATGCAATTTCTGTGTTTCATCGTCAATAAGAAGGTCAGAGGGATACAGTAAACCTGAGATAAAGCAGCGGAATCTATAACTAGTGTCACAGCAATGGTTCAAAACATAGACAGTAGGAACAGTCAGTCTTCTTGTACTTAAGACTTAAGTCGACATTGTGCCTTTTCTATTTAATTCCGACGCAATTTCTGTGTTTCGTCGTCAATAAGTAAGTCCAAGGGATACAGTAAACCTGAAGTGAAGCATCGGAATCTATAACTAGTGTCACCGGAATGGTTCAAAAAATAGACAGTAAGATGAGTCAGTCTTCTTGTACATAAGTCGGCATAGTGCCTTTTGTATTTAATTCCGATGCAATTTCTGTGTATCATCGTCAATAAGAAGGACCAAGGGATACAGTAAACCTGAAGTGAAGCAGCGGAATCTATAACAAGTGTCACAGGTATGGTTCAAAACATAGACAGTAGGAAGAGTCATTCTTCTTGTACTTAAGTCGGCATTGTGCCCTTTCTATTTAATTCCGATGCAATTTCTGTGTTTCGTCGTCAATAAGAAGATCCGAGGGATACAGTAAACCCGAAGTGAAGCATCGGAATCTATACCTAGTGTCAGAGGAATGTTTCAAACATAGACAGTAAGATGAGTCAGTCTTCCTGTACATAAGTCGGCATTGTGTCTTTTGTATTTAATTCCGATGCAATTTCTGTGTTTCATCTTCAATACGAAGGTCCAAGGGATACAGTAAACCTGATGTGATGCATAGTAATCTATAACTAGTGTCACAGAAATAGGTCAAAACATAGTCAGTAAGAAGAGTCAGTCTTCTTGTACTTAAGGCGGCATTGTGCCTATTTTATTTAATTACGATGCAATTTCTGTGTTTCATCGTCAATAAGAAGGTGAGGGGGATACAGTAAACCTGAAGTGAAGAATCGGAATGTATAACTAATGTCACAGGAATCGTTCAAAACATAGACAGTAGGAAGAGTCAGTCTTCTTCTACTTAAGTTGGCATTGTGCCTTTTGTATTTATTTCCGATGCTATTTCTGTGTTTCATCGTTAATAAGAAGGTCAGAGGGATACAGTAAACTTGAAGTGAAGCATCGGAGTCTATAACTAGTGTCACAGGAATGGTTCAAAACATAGACAATTGGGAGGGTCAGTCTTCTTGAACTTAAGTCGGCATTGTGCCTTTTCTATTTAATTCCGATGCAATTTCTGTCTTTCGTCGTCAATAAGAAGGTCCAAGGGATACAGTAATCCTGAACTGAAGCATCGGAATCTATAACTAGTGTCAGAGGAATGTATCAAAACATAGACAGAAAGAAGAGTCAGTCCTCTTATACTTAAGTCGGCATTGTGCATTTTGTATCTAATTCCGATGCAATTTCTGTGTTTCATCGTCAATAAGAAGGTCAGAGGGATACAGTAAACCTGAGATAAAGCAGCGGAATCTATAACTAGTGTCACAGGAATGGTTCAAAACATAGACAGTAGGAACAGTCAGTCTTCTTGTACTTAAGACTTTAGTCGACATTGTGCCTTTTCTATTTAATTCCGATGCAATTTCTGTGTTTCGTCGTCAATAAGTAAGTCCAAGGGATACAGTAAACCTGAAGTGAAGCATCGGAATCTATAACTAGTGTCACCGGAATGGTTCAAAAAATAGACAGTAAGATGAGTCAGTCTTCTTGTACATAAGTCGGCATAGTGCCTTTTGTATTTAATTCCGATGCAATTTCTGTGTATCATCGTCAATAAGAAGGACCAAGGGATACAGTAAACCTGAAGTGAAGCATCGGAATCTATAACAAGTGTCACAGGTATGGTTCAAATCATAGATAGTAGGAAGAGTCATTCTTCTTGTACTTAAGTCGGCATTGTGCCCTTTCTATTTAATTCCGATGCAATTTCTGTGTTTCGTCGTCAATAAGAAGGTCCGAGGGATACAGTAAACCCGAAGTGAAGCATCGGAATCTATACCTAGTGTCAGAGGAATGGTTCAAACATAGACAGTAAGATGAGTCAGTCTTCCTGTACATAAGTCGGCATTGTGTCTTTTGTATTTAATTCCGATGCAATTTCTGTGTTTCATCTTCAATACGAAGGTCCAAGGGATACAGTAAACCTGATGTGATGCATAGTAATCTATAACTAGTGTCACAGAAATAGGTCAAAACATAGTCAGTAAGAAGAGTCAGTCTTCTTGTACTTAAGGCGGCATTGTGAATGTTTTATTTAATTACGATGCAATTTCTGTGTTTCATCGTCAATACGAAGGTGAGGGGGATACAGTAAACCTGAAGTGAAGAATCGGAATGTATAACTAATGTCACAGGAATCGTTCAAAACATAGACAGTAGGAAGAGTCAGTCTTCTTCTACTTAAGTTGGCATTGTGCCTTTTGTATTTATTTCCGGTGCTATTTCTGTGTTTCATCGTTATTAAGAAGGTCAGAGGGATACAGTAAACTTGAAGTGAAGCATCGGAGTCTATAACTAGTGTCACAGGAATGGTTGAAAGCATAGACAATTGGAAGGGTCAGTCTTCTTGAACTTAAGTCGGCATTGTGCCTTTTCTATTTAATTCCGATGCAATTTCTGTCTTTCGTCGTCAATAAGAAGGTCCAAGGGATACAGTAATCCTGAACTGAAGCATCGGAATCTATAACTAGTGTCACAGGAATGTTTCAAAACATAGACAGCAAGATGAGTCAGTCCTCTTATACTTAAGTCGGCATTGTGCTTTTTGTATCTAATTCCGATGCAATTTCTGTGTTTCATCGTCAATAAGAAGGTCAGAGGGATACAGTAAACCTGAGATAAAGCAGCGGAATCTATAACTAGTGTCACAGGAATGGTTCAAAACATAGACAGTAGAAACAGTCAGTCTTCTTGTACTTAAGACTTAAGTCGACATTGTGCCTTTTCTATTTAATTCCGATGCAATTTCTGTGTTTCGTCGTCAATAAGTAAGTCCAAGGGATACAGTAAACCTGAAGTGAAGCATCGGAATCTATAACTAGTGTCACCGGAATGGTTCAAAAAATAGACAGTAAGATGAGTCAGTCTTCTTGTACATAAGTCGGCATAGTGCCTTTTGTATTTAATTCCGATGCAATTTCTGTGTATCATCGACAATAAGAAGGACCAAGGGATACAGTAAACCTGAAGTGAAGCATCGGAATCTATAACAAGTGTCACAGGTATGGTTCAAAACATAGACAGTAGGAAGAGTCATTCTTCTTGTACTTAAGTCGGCATTGTGCCCTTTCTATTTAATTCCGATGCAATTTCTGTGTTTCGTCGTCAATACGAAGGTCCGAGGGATACAGTAAACCCGAAATGAAGCATCGGAATCCATACCTAGTGTCAGAGGAATGGTTCAAACATAGACAGTAAGATGAGTCAGTCTTCCTGTACATAAGTCGGCATTGTGTCTTTTGTATTTAATTCCGATGCAATTTCTGTGTTTCTTCTTCAATACGAAGGTCCAAGGGATACAGTAAACCTGATGTGATGCATAGTAATCTATAACTAGTGTCACAGAAATAGGTCAAAACATAGTCAGTAAGAAGAGTCAGTCTTCTTGTACTTAAGGCGGCATTGTGCCTATTTTATTTAATTACGATGCAATTTCTGTGTTTCATCGTCAATAAGATGGTGAGGGGGATACAGTAAACCTGAAGTGAAGAATCGGAATGTATAACTAATGTCACAGGAATCGTTCAAAACATAGACAGTAGGAAGAGTCAGTCTTCTTCTACTTAAGTTGGCATTGTGCCTTTTGTATTTATTTCCGGTGCTATTTCTGTGTTTCATCGTTATTAAGAAGGTCAGAGGGATACAGTAAACTTGAAGTGAAGCATCGGAGTCTATAACTAGTGTCACAGGAATGGTTGAAAGCATAGACAATTGGAAGGGTCAGTCTTCTTGAACTTAAGTCGGCATTGTGCCTTTTCTATTTAATTCCGATGCAATTTCTGTCTTTCGTCGTCAATAAGAAGGTCCAAGGGATACAGTAATCCTGAACTGAAGCATCGGAATCTATAACTAGTGTCACAGGAATGTTTCAAAACATAGACAGCAAGATGAGTCAGTCCTCTTATACTTAAGTCGGCATTGTGCTTTTTCTATCTAATTCCGATGCAATTTCTGTGTTTCATCGTCAATAAGAAGGTCAGAGGGATACAGTAAACCTGAGATAAAGCAGCGGAATCTGTAACTAGTGTCACAGGAATGGTTCAAAACATAGACAGTAGAAACAGTCAGTCTTCTTGTACTTAAGACTTAAGTCGACATTGTGCCTTTTCTATATAATTCCGATGCAATTTCTGTGTTTCGTCGTCAATAAGTAAGTCCAAGGGATACAGTAAACCTGAAGTGAAGCATCGGAATCTATAACTAGTGTCACCGGAATGGTTCAAAAAATAGACAGTAAGATGAGTCAGTCTTCTTGTACATAAGTCGGCATAGTGCCTTTTGTATTTAATTCCGATGCAATTTCTGTGTATCATCGTCAATAAGAAGGACCAAGGGATACAGTAAACCTGAAGTGAAGCATCGGAATCTATAACAAGTGTCACAGGTACGGTTCAAAACATAGACAGTAGGAAGAGTCATTCTTCTTGTACTTAAGTCGGCATTGTGCCTTTTCTATTTAATTCCGATGCCATTTCTGTGTTTCATCGTCAATAAGAAGGTCAGAGGGAGACAAAAAAACCTGAAGTGAATCATCGGAATCTACAACTAGTGTCACAGGAATGGTTCAAAACATAGACAGTAGGAAGAGTCAGTCTACATGTACCTAAGTCGGCATTGTGCCTTTTGTATTGAATTCCGATGCAATTTCTGTGTTTCATCGTCAATAAGAAGGTCAGAGGGATACAGTAAACCTGAAGTGAAGCATCAGAATCTATAACTAGTGTCACAGGAATGGTTCAAAACATAGACAGTAAGACGAGTCAGTCTACTTGTACTTAAGTCGGCATTGTGCTTTTTGTATTTAATTCCGATGCAATTTCTGTGTTTCATCGTCAATAAGAAGGTCCAAGGGATACAGTTCACCTGAAGTGAAGCATCGGAATCTATAACTAGTGTCACAGGAATGGTTCAAATCATTAACAGTAAGAAGAGTCAGTCTTCTTGTAATTAAGTCAGCATTGTGCCTTTTCTATTTACTTCCGATGTAATTTCTGTGATTCATCGTCAATAAGAAGGTCCAAGGGATACAGTAAGCCTGAAGTGAAGCATCGGACTCTATAACTAGTGTCACAGGAATGGTTCAAAATATAGACAGTAAGAAGACTCAGTCTTCTTGTACTTAAGTCGGCATTGTGCATTTTCTTCTTAATTCCGATGCAATTTCTGTGATTCATCGTCAATAAGAAGGTCCAAGGGATACAGTAAACCTGAAGTGAAACATCGGAATGTATAAGTAGTGTCACAGGAATGTTTCATAACATAGACAGCAAGAAGAGTCAGTCCTCTTGAACTTAAGTCGGCATTGTGCTATTTGTATCGAATTCCGATGCTATTTCTGTGTATCATCGTCAATAAGAAGGTCAGTGGGATACAGTAAACCTGAAGTGAAGCATCGGAATCTATAACTAGTGTCACAGGAATGGTTCAAAACATAGTCAGTAGGAAGAGGCATTCTTCTTGTACTTAAGTCGGCATTGTGCCTTTTCTATTTAATTCCGATGCAATTTCTGTGTTTCATCGTCAATAGGAAGGTCCAAGGGATACAGTACACCTGAAGTGAAGCATCGGAATCTATAACTAGTGTCTCAGGAGTGGTTCAAATCATAAGCAGTAAGAAGAGTCAGTCTTCTTGTACTTAAGTCGGCATTGTGCCTTTTCTATTTAATTCCGATGCCATTTCTGTGTTTCATCGTCAATAGGAAGGTCCAAGGGATACAGTACACCTGAAGTGTAGCATCGGAATCTATAACTAGTGTCTCAGGAGTGGTTCAAATCATAAGTAGTAAGAAGAGTCAGTCTTCTTGTTCTTAGGTCAGCATTGTGCCTTTTCTATTTAATTCCGAAGCAATTTTTGTGTTTCATCGTCAATAAGAAGTTCCAAGGGATATAGTACACCTGAAGTGAAGCATCGGAAACTATAACTAGTGTCACAGGAACGGTTCAAATCATAGACATTAAGAAGAGTCAGTCTTCTATTAATTAAGTCAGCATTGTGCATTTTCTATTTAATTCCGATGCAATTTCTGTGTTTCATCGTCGATAAGAGAGTCCAAGGGATACAGTAAACCTAAAGTGAAGCATCGGAATCTATAACTAGTGTCACAGGAATTATTGAAACATAGACAGTAAGAAGAGGCAGTCTACTTGTACTTAAGTAGGCATTGTGCCTTT
Source organism: Schistocerca americana (assembly GCF_021461395.2). Lineage (NCBI taxonomy): Eukaryota > Metazoa > Arthropoda > Insecta > Orthoptera > Acrididae > Schistocerca > Schistocerca americana. Next base: position 9,703,961 of record NC_060121.1, on the reverse strand, counting down.
TGTATTTAATTCCGATGCAATTTCTGTGTTTCATCGTCAATAAGAAGGTCCAAGGGATACAGTACACCTGAAGTTAAGCATCGGAATCTATAACTAGTGTCACAGGAATGGTTCAAAACATACACATTAGGTAGAGTCAGGCTTCTTGTACTTTAGTCGGCATTGTGCCTTTTCTATTTAATTCCAATGCAATTTCTGTGTTTCATCGACAATAAGAAGGTCAGAGGGATACAGTCAACCTGAAGTGAGTCATCGGAATCTATAACTAATGTCACAGGAATGGTTCAAACATAGACAGTAGGAATAGTCAGTCTACATGTACTTAAGTCGGCATTGAGCCTTTTGTATTTAATTCCGATGATATTTCTGTGTTTAATCGTCAATAAGAAGGTCAGAGGGATACAGTAAACCTGAAGTGAAGCATCAGAATCTATAACTAGTGTCACTGGAGTGGTTCAAATCTTAGACAGTAAGAAGAGTCAGTTTTCTTGTACTTAAGTCAGCATTGTGCTTTTTCTATTTAATTCCGATGCAATTTCTGTATTTCATCGCCAATAAGAAGGACAGAGTTATACAGCAAACATATAGTAAAGCATCGGAATCTAAAACCTGTCTCACAGAAAATGTTCACAACATAGTCAGTAAGAAGAGTTAGTCTTCTTGTACTTAAGTCGGCATTGTGCTTTTGTATTTAATTCCGATGCAATTTCTGTGTTTCATCGTCAATAAGAAGGTCAGAGGGATACAGTAAACCTGAAGTGAAGCATCGGAATCTACAACTAGTGTCACAGGAATGGTTCAAAACATAGACAGTAAGATGAGTAAGTCTTCTTGTACATAAGTCGGCATTGTGCCTTTTCTATTTAATTCCGATGCAATTTCTGTGATTCATCGTAAATAACAGGGTCCAAGGGATACAGTAAACCTGAAGTGAAGCATCGGAATCTATAACTAGTGTCACAGGAATGGTTCAAAACATAGACAGTACGAAGAGTCAGTCTTCTTGTACTTAAGTCGGCATTGTTCCTTTTCTATTTAATTCCGATGCAATTTCTGTGTTTCGTCGTCAATAAGAAGGTCCGAGGGATAGAGTAAACCCGAAGTGAAGCATCGGAATCTATACCTAGTGTCAGAGGAATGGTTGAAACATAGACAGTAAGATGAGTCAGTCTTCCTGTACATAAGTCGGCATTGTGCCTTTGTATTTAATTCCGATGCAATTTCTGTGTTTCATCTTCAATACGAAGGTCCAAGGGATACAGTAAACCTGATGTGATGCATAGGAATCTATAACTAGTGTCACAGAAATGGTTCAAATCATAGACAGTAAGAAGAGTCAGTCTTCTTGTAATTAAGTCAGCATTGTGCCTATTCTATTTAATTCCGATGCAATTTCTGTGATTCATCGTCAATAAGAAGGTCCAAGGGATACAGTAAACCTGAAGTGAGGCATCGGAATCTATAACAAGTGTCACAGGAATGTTTCAAAACATAGACAGTAGGAAGAGTCAGTCTACATGTACTTAAGTCGGAATTGGGTTTTTTGTATTTAATTCCGATGCAATTTCTGTGTATCATCGTCAATAAGAAGGTCAGAGGGATACAGTAAACCTGTAGTGAGGCATCGGAATCTATAACTAGTGTCACAGGAATGGTTCAAAACATAGACAGTAGGAAGAGGCATTCTTCTTGTACTTAAGTCGGCATTGTGCCTTTTCTATTTAATTCCGATGCAATCTCTGTGTTTCATCGTCAATAAGAAGGTCAGAGAAATACAGTCAACCTGAAGTGAGTCATCGGAATCTATAACTAGAGTCACAGGAATGGTTCAAAACATAGACAGTAGGAAGAGTCAGTCTACATGTACTTAAGTCGGCATTGTGCTTTTTGTATTTAATTCCGATGCAATTTCTGTGTTTCATCGTCAATAAAAAGGTCAGAGGGATACAGTAAATCCTGAAGTGAAGCATCAGAATCTATAACTAGTGTCACAGGAATGGTTCAAAACATGGACAGTACGAAAAGTCAGTCTACTTGTACTTAAGTGCCCATTGTGCCTTTTGTATTTAATTCCGATGCAATTTCTGTGTTTCATCGTCAATAGGAAGGTCCAAGGGATACAGTACACCTGAAGTGAAGCATCGGAATCTTTAACTAGTGTCTCAGGAGTGGTTCAAATCATAAGCAGTAAGAAGAGTCAGTCTTCTAGTAATTAAGTCAGAATTGTGCCTTTTCTATTTAATTCCGATGCAATTTCTGTGTTTCATCGTCGATAAGAAAGTCCAAGGGATACAGTAAACCTGAAGTGAAGCATCGGAATCTATAACTAGTGTCACAGGAATTATTGAAACATAGACAGTAAGAAGAGGCAGTCTACTTGTACTTAAGTAGGCATTGTGCCTTTTGTATTTAATTCCGATGCAATTTCTGTGTTTCATCGTCAATAAGAAGGTCCAAGGGATACAGTACACCTGAAGTTAAGCATCGGAATCTATAACTAGTGTCACAGGAATGGTTCAAAACATAGACATTAGGTAGAGTGAGGCTTCTTGTACTTAAGTCGGCATTGTGCCTTTTCTATTTAATTCCAATTCAATTTCTGTGTTTCATCGACAATAAGAAGGTCAGAGGGATACAGTCAACCTGAAGTGAGTCATCGGAATCTATAACTAGAGTCACAGGAATGGTTCAAACATAGACAGTAGGAAGAGTCAGTCTACATGTACATAAGTCGGCATTGTGCCTTTTGTATTTAATTCCGATGCAATTTCTGTATTTAATCGTCAATAAGAAGGTCAGAGGGATACAGTAAACCTGAAGTGAAGCATCAGAATCTATAACTAGTGTCACAGGAGTGGTTCAAATCTTAGACAGTAAGAAGAGTCAGTCTTCTTGTACTTAAGTCAGCATTGTGCCTTTTCTATTTAATTCCGATGCAATTTCTGTACTTCATCGCCAATAAAAAGGTCAGAGGGATACAGTAAACATATAGTGAAGCATTGGAATCTAAAACCTGTCTCACAGAAAATGTTCACAACATAGTCAGTAAGAAGAGTCAGTCATCTTGTACTTAAGTCGGCATTGTGCTTTTGTATTAATTCCGATGCAATTTCTGTGTTTCATCGTCAATAAGAAGGTCAGAGGGATACAGTAAACCTAAAGTGAAGCATCGGAATCTATAACTAGTGTCACAGGAATCGTTCAAAACATAGACAGTAGGAAGAGTCAGTCTTCTTCTACTTGAGTCGGCATTGTGCCTTTTGTATTTAATTCCGATGAAATTTCTTTGTTTCATCGTCAATAAGAAGGTCCAAGGTATACAGTAAACCTGAAGTGAAGCATCAAAATCTATAACTAGTGTCACAGGAATCGTTCAAAGCATAGACAGTAAGAAGAGTAACTCTTCTTGTACCAAAGTCGGCATTGTGCAGTTTGTATTTAATTCCGATGCATTTTCTGTGTTTCATCATCGGTACGAAGGCCAGAGGGATACAGTAAACCTGAAGTGAAGCATCAGAATCTATAACTAGTGTCACAGGAATGGTTCAAAACATAGACAGTAAGATGAGTAAGTCTTCTTGTACATAAGTCGGCATTGTGCCTTTTCTATTTAATTCCGATGCAATTTCTGTGATTCGTCGTAAATAAGAAGGTCCAAGGGATACAGTAAACCTGAAGTGTAGCATCGGAATCTATAACTTGTGTCACAGGAATGGTTCAAAACATAGACAGTAAGAAGAGTCAGTCTTCTTGTACATAAGTCGGCATTGTGCCTTTTCTATTTAATTCCGATGCAATTTCTGCGTTTCATCGTCAACAAGAAGGTCAGAGGGATACAGTAAACCTCAAGTCAAGCATCGGAATCTATAACTAGTGTCACAGGAATGGTTCAAAACATAGACAGTAGGAAGAGTCAGTCTTCTTGTACTTAAGTCGGCATTGTGCCTTTTCTATTTAATTCCGATGCAATTTCTGTGTTTCGTCGTCAATAAGAAGGTCCGAGGGATACAGTAAACCCGAAGTGAAGCATTGGAATCTATACCTAGTGTCAGAGGAATGGTTCATACATAGACAGTAAGATGAGTCAGTCTACCTGTACATAAGTCGGCATTGTTCCTTTTGTATTTAATTCCGATGCAAATTCTGTGTTTCATCTTCAATACGAAGGTCCAAGGGATACAGTAAACCAGATGTGATGCATAGGAATCTATAACTAGTGTCACAGAAATGGTTCAAAACATAGTCAGTAAGAAGAGTCAGTCTTCTTGTACTTAAGTCGGCATTGTGCCTATTTTATTTAATTACGATGCAATTTCTGTGTTTCATCGTCAATAAGAACGTCCAAGGGATACAGTAAACCTGAAGTGAAGCATCGGAATCTATAACTAGTGTCACAGGAATGTTTCAAATCATAGACAGCAAGAAGAATCAGTCCCCTTGTACTTAAGTCGGCATTGTGCTTTTTCTATCTAATTCCGATGCAATTTCTGTGTTTCATCGTCAATAAGAAGGTCAGAGGGATACAGTAAACCTGAGATAAAGCAGCGGAATCTATAACTAGTGTCACAGGAATGGTTCAAAACATAGACAGTAGGAAGAGTCAGTCTTCTTGTACTTAAGACTGAAGTCGACATTGTGCCTTTTCTATTTAATTCCGATACAATTTCTGTGTTTCGTCGTCAATAAGAAAGTCCAAGGGATACAGTAAACCTGAAGTGAATCATCGGAATCTATAACTAGTGTCACCGGAATGGTTCAAAACATAGACAGTAAGATGAGTCAGTCTTCTTGTACATAAGTCGGCATTGTGCCTTTTGTATTTAATTCCGATGCAATTTCTGTGTTTCATCGTCAATAAGAAGGACCAAGGGATACAGTAAACCTGAAGTGAAGCATCGGAATCTATAACTGGTGTCACAGAAATGGTTCAAAACAAAGACAGTAATAAGAGTCAGTCATCTTGTACTTACGTCGGCATTGTGCCTTTTGTATTTAATTCCGACGCAATTTCTGTGTTTCATCGGTAATAGGAAGGTTAGAGGGATACAGTAAACCTGAAGTGAAGCATCGGAGTCTATAACTATTGTCACAGGAATGGTTGAAATCATAGAGAGTAGGAAGAGTCAGTCTTCTTGTACTTAAATCTGCATTGTGCCTTTTGTGTTTAATTCCGATGCAATTTGTTTCATCGTCAATAAGAAGGTCAGAGGGATACAGTAAACCTGAAGTCATGCATCGGAATCTTTAACTAGTGTCACAGGAATGGATCAAAACATAGTCAGTAAGAAGAGTCAGTTTACTTGTACTTAATTCGGCATTGTGCCTTTTTATTTAATTCCGATGCAATTACTGTGTTTCATCGTCAATAAGAAGGTCCAAGGGATACAGTAAAGCTGAAGTGAAGCTTCGGAATCTATAACTAGTGTCACAGAAATGGTTCAAGACATAGTCAGTAAGAAGAATCAGTCTTCTTGTACTTAAATCGGCATTGTGCCTTTTCTATTTAATTCCGATGCAAGTTCTGTGCTTCATCGTCAATAAGAAGGTCAGAGTGATACAGTAAACCTGACGTGAAGCATCGGAAAGTATAAGTAGTGTCACAGGAATGGTTCAAAACATAAACAGTAGGAAGAGTCACTCTTCTTGTACTTAAGTCGGCATTGTGCCTTTTGTATTTAATTAAGATGCAATTTCTGTGTTTCATCGTCAATAAGAAGGTCAGAGGGATACAGTAAACCTGAAGTGAAGCATCGGAATCTATAACTAGTGTCACAGGAATGGTTCAAAACATACACAGTAAGATGAGTCAGTGTTCTTGTACATAAGTCAGCATTGTGCCGTTTCTATTTATTTCCGATGCAATTTCTGCGATTCATCGTCAATAAGAAGGTCCAAGGGATACAGTAAATCTGAAGTGAAGCATCGGAATCTATAACTAGTGTCACAGGAATGGTTCAAAACATAGACAGTCAGAACAGTCAGTCTTCTTGTACTTAAGTCGGCATTGTGCCTTTTCTATTTAATTCCGATGCAATTTCTGTGTTTCATCTTCAACAGGAAGGTCAGAGGGATACAGTAAACTTGAAGTGAAGCATCGGAATCTATAACTAGTGTCACAGGAATGGTTCAAAACATAGACAGTAAGAAGAGTCAGTCTTCTTGTACTTAAGTCGGCATTGTACCTATTCTTTTTAATTCCGATGCAATTTCTGTGTTTCATCGTCAATAAGAAGGTCAGAGGCATACAGTAAACCTGAAGTGAAGCATCGGAATCTATAACTAGTGTCACAGGAATGGTTCAAAACATAGACAATAGGAAGGGTTAGTCTTCTCGTACTTAAGTCGGCATTGTGCGTTTTCTATTTAATTCCGATGCAATTTCTGCATTTCGTCGTAAATAAGAAGGTCCAAGGGATACAGTAGACCTGACATGAAGCATCGGAATCTATAACTAGTGTCACAAGAATGGTTCAAAAAATTGACAGTAAGAAGAGTCAATCCTCTTGTACTTAAGTCGGCATTGTGCATTTTGTATCTAATTCCGGTGCAATTTCTGTGTTTCATCGTCAATTAGAAGGGCAGAGAGATACAGTAAACCTGAAGTGAAGCATCGGAATCCATAACTAGTGTCACAGGAATGGTTCAAAACATAGTCAGTAAGAAGAGTCAGTCTTCTTGTACTTAATTCGGCATTGTGCATTTTTATTTAATTCCGATGCTATCTCTGTGTTTCATCGTCAATACGAAGGTCAGAGGGATACAGTAAACCTGAAGTGAAGCATCGGAATCTATACCTACTGTCACAGGAATGGTGCAAAACATAGACATTAGGTAGAGTCAGTCTTCTTGTATTTAAGTCGGCATTGTCCCTTTTGTATTAAATTCCGATGAAATTTCTTTGTTTCATCGTCAAATAGAAGGTCCAAGGGATACAGTAAACCTGAAGTGAAGCATCGGAATCTATAACTAGTGTCACAGGAATGGTTCAAAACATAGACAGTCAGAACAGTCAGTCTTCTTGCACTTAAGTCGGCATTGTGCCTTTTGTATTTCATTTCGATGCAATATCTGTGTTTCATCGTCAATAAGAAGGTCAGAGGGATACAGTAAATCTGAAGTGAAGCATCGGAGTCTATAACGAGTGTCACAGGAATGATTCAAAACATACACCGTAAGAAGAGTCAGTCTTCTTGTACTTAAGTCGGCATTGTGCCTTTTTTATTTAATTCTGATGCAATTTCTGTGTTTCATCGTCGGTAAGAAGGTTGAAGGAATACAGTAAACTTGAAGTGAAGCATTGAATCTATAACTAGTGTCACAGGAATGGTTCAAAACATAGACAGTAAGAAGAGTCAGTCTTCTTGTAATTAAGTCGGAATTGTGCCTTTTGTATTTAATTCCGATGCAATTTCTGTGTTTCATCGTCAATAAGAAGGTCAGAGGGATACAGTAAACCTGGATTGAAGCATCGGAATCTATAACTAGTGTCACAGGAATGGTTCAAATCATACACAGTAAGATGAGTCAGTCTTCTTGTACATAAGTCAGCAATGTGCCGTTTCTATTTAATTCCGATGCAATTTCTGTGATTCATCGTCAATAAGAAGGTACAAGGGATACAGTAAACCTGAAGTGAAGCATGGGAATCTATAACTAGTGTCACACTAATGGTTCAAATCATAGACAGTAAGTAGAGTCTAACTTCTTGTACCTAAGTCAGCATTGTGCCTTTTCTATTTAATTCCGATGAAATGTCTGTGTTTCATCTTTAATTGGAAGGTCAGAGGGATACAGTAAACCTGAAATGAAGCATCGGAATCTATAACTTGTGTCACAGGAATGGTTCAAAACATAGACAGTAAGAAGAGTCAGTCCACTTGCACTTAAGTCGGCATTGTTCATCTTCTATCTAATTCCGATGCAATTTCTGTGTTTCATCGTCAATTAGAAGGGCAGAGGGATACAGAAAACCTGAAGTGAAGCATCGTAATCTTTAACTAGTGTCACAGGATTGGTTCAAAACATAGACAGTAGGAAGAGTCAGTCTTCTTGTACTTAAGTCGGCATTGTGCCTCTTCTATTTATTTCCGATGCAATTTCTGTGTTTCATCGTCAACAAGAAGGTCCAAGGGATACAGTAAACCTAAAGTGAAGCATCGGAATCTATAACTAGTGTCACAGGAATGGTTCAAAGCATAGACAGTAATAAGAGTCAGTCTTCTCGTACTTCAGTCGGCAATGTGCCTTTTGTATTTAATTCCGATGCAATTTCTGTGTTTCATCGTCAATAAGAAGGTCAGAGGGATACAATGAACCTGAAGTGAAGCATCGGAATCTGTAACTAGTGTCACAGGAAAGGTTCAAAATATAGTAAGTAAGAAGAGTCAGTCTTCTTGGACTTAACTCGGCATTGTGCCTTATGTATTTAATTCCGATGCAATTTCTGTGTTTCATCGTCAATAAGAAGGTCCAAGGGATACAGTAAACCAGAAGTGAACCATCGAAATCTAAAACTGGTCTCACAGGAAAGGTTCAATTCATAGACAGTAAGAAGAGTCATCTTCTGGTACTTAAGTGGGCATTGTGCTTTGTCTATTTAATTCCTATGCAGTTTCTGTGTTCCATCGTCAATAAGAAGGTCCAAGGGATACAGTAAACCTGACGTAAAGCAGCGGAATCTAAAACAGGTCTCACAGGAATGGTTCAAAACATAGACAGTAAGATGAGTCAGTCTTATTGTACTTAAGTCAGCATTCCGCATTTGTATTTAACTCCAATGCAATTTCTGTGTTTCATCGTCAATAAGAAGGTCCAAGGAATACACTAAACATGAAGTGAAGCATCGGAATCTGAAACTGGTCTCACAGGAAAGGTTAAAAACATAGACAGTAAGAAGAGTCAGTCATCTTGTACTTAAGTCGGCTTTGTGCCTTTTGTATTTAATTCCGATGCAATCTCTGTGCTTCATCGTCAATATGAAGGTCCAAGGCATACAGTAAACCTGAGGTTAGGCATCGGAATCTAAAACTGATCTCACAGGAAAGGTTCCAATCATAGAATGTAAGATGAGTCAGTTCTTGTGTACTTAAGTAGGCATTGTGCCTTTTGCATTTAATTCCGATGCAATTTTTGTGTTTCATCGTCAATAAGAAGGTATACGGGATACAGTAAACCTGAGGTGAAGCATCATATTCTAAAACTGGTCTCACTGGAAAGGTTCAAAGCATAGACAGTAAGAAGAGTCAGTCTTCTTGTACTTAAGTCGGCAGTGTGCCTTTTGTATTAAATTCAGATGCAATTTCTGTGTTTCATCGTCAATAAGAAGGTCCAAGGTATCCAGTAAACCTCAAGTGAAGCATCGGAATCTAAAACTTGTCTCACAGGAAAGGTTCAAAACATACACAGTAAGAAGAGTCAGTCTTCTTGTACTTAAGTCGGCATTCCGCCTTTTGTCTTTGATTCCGATGCAATTTCTGTGTTTCATCAACAATAAGATGGTCCAAGGAATACAGTAAACCAGAAGTGAAGCATCGGAATCTGAAACTGGTCTCACAGGAACGGTTAGAATCATAGACAGTAACAAGAGTCAGTTATCTTGTACTTAAGTCGGCTTTTGAATTTTGTATTTAATTCCGATGCAACTTCTGTGTTTCATCGTCAATAAGAAGGTCCAAGGGATACAGTATACCTGAAGTGAAGCATCGGAATCTAAAACTGGTCTCACAGGAAAGATACAAAACATAGACAGTAAGAAGAGTTAGTCTTCTTGTACTTAAGTCTGCATTCTGCCTTTTGTATTTAATTCCGATGCAATTTCTGTTTTTCATCGTCAATAAGAAGGTCCAAGGGATACAGGTAACCTGAAGTGAAGGATCGATATCTGATACTGGTCTCACAGGAAAGGCTAAAATCATAGATTGTTAGAAGAGTCAATCCTCTTGTACTTAAGTCGGCATTATGCCTTTTGTATTTAATTCCGATGCAATTTCTCTGTCTCATCGTCAATAAGAAGGTCCAATGGATACATTAAACCTAAAGCAAAGCATCGTAATCTAAAACTGGTCTCACTGGAAAGGCTCAGAACATAGACAGTAAGAAGAGTAACACTTCTTGTACTTAAGTCGGCATAGTGCCCTTTGTATTTAATTCCGATGCAATTTCTGTGTTTCATTGTCAAAAAGAAGGTCCGAGGGATACAGTACACCTGAAGTGAAGCATCGGAATCTAAAACTGGTCCCACAGGAAAGGTTCAAAACAAAGACTGTAAGAAGAGTCAGTCTTCTTGTACTTCAGTCGGCATTTTGCCTTTTGTATTTAATTCCGATGCAATTTCTGTGTTTCATCGTCAATACGAAGGTCCAAGGGATACATGAAACCTGACGTGAAGCATCGATATCTAAATCTGGTGTTACAGGAAAGGTTCAAATCATAGAAGGTAAGAAGAGTCAGTCCTCTTGTACTTAAGTCGGCATTGTGCATTTTGTATCTAATTCCGGTGCAATTTCTGTGTTTAATCGTCAATAGGAAGGTTAGAGGGATACAGTAAACCTGAAGTGAAGCATCGGAGTCTATAACTATTGTCACAGGAATGGTTGAAATCATAGAGAGTAGGAAGAGTCAGTCTTCTTGTACTTAAGTCTGCATTGTGCCTTTTGTATTTAATTCCGATGCAATTTGTTTCATCGTCAATAAGAAGGTCAGAGGGATACAGTAAACCTGAAGTCATGCATCGGAATCTATAACTAGTGTCACAGGAATGGATCAAAACATAGTCAGTAAGAGGAGTCAGTTTACTTGTACTTAATTCGGCATTGTGCCTTTTTATTTAATTCCGATGCAATTTCTGTGTTTCATCGTCAATACGAAGGTCAGAGAGATACAGCAACCTGAATTGAAGCATCGGAATCTATAACTAGTGTCACAGGAATGGTTCAAAACATAGACAGTAAGAAGAGTCAGTCTTCTTGTACTTAAGTCGGCATTGTGCCTTTTGTATTTAATTCCGATGCAATTTCTGTGTTTCATCGTCAATAAGAAGGTCAGAGGGATACAGTAAACCTGAAGTGAAGCATCGGAATCTATAACTAGTGTCACAGGAATGGTTCAAAACATACACAGTAAGATGAGTCAGTGTTCTTGTACATAAGTCAGCATTGTGCCGTTTCTATTTATTTCCGATGCAATTTCTGCGATTCATCGTCAATAAGAAGGTCCAAGGGATACAGTAAATCTGAAGTGAAGCATCGGAATCTATAACTAGTGTCACAGGAATGGTTCAAAACATAGACAGTCAGAACAGTCAGTCTTCCTGTACTTAAGTCGGCATTGTGCCTTTTCTATTTAATTCCGATGCAATTTCTGTGTTTCATCTTCAACAGGAAGGTCACAGGGATACAGTAAACCTGAAGTGAAGCATCGGAATCTATAACTAGTGTCACAGGAATGGTTCAAAACATAGACAATAGGAAGGGTCAGTCGTCTCGTACTTAAGTCGGCATTGTGCGTTTTCTATTTAATTCCGATGCAATTTCTGCATTTCGTCGTAAATAAGAAGGTCCATGGGATACAGTAAACCTGACATGAAGCATCGGAATCTATAACTAGTGTCACAAGAATGGTTCAAAAAATAGACAGTAAGAAAAGTCAGTCCTCTTGTACTTAAGTCGGCATTGTGCATTTTGTATCTAATTCCGGTGCAATTTCTGTGTTTCATCGTCAATTAGAAGGGCAGAGGGATACAGTAAACCTGAAGTGAAGCATCGGAATCCATAACTAGTGTCACAGGAATGGTTCAAAACATAGTCAGTAAGAAGAGTCAGTCTTCATGTACTTAATTCGGCATTGTGCATTTTTATTTAATTCCGATGCTATCTCTGTGTTTCATCGTCAATAAGGAGATCAGAGGTATACTGTAAACCTGAAGTGAAGCATTGGAATCTATAACTAGTGTCACAGGAATGGTTCAAAGCATAGACAGTAGGAAGAGTCTGTCTTCTTGTACTTAAGTCGGCATTGTGACTTTTGTATTTAATTCCGATGCAATTTCTGTGTTTCATCGTCAATAAGAAGGTTCAAGGGATACAGTACACCTGAAGGGAAGCATCAGAATCTAAAACTAGTGTCACAGGAATGGATCAAATCATAGACAGTAAGAAGAGTCAGTCTTCGTGTACTTAAGTCGGCATTGTGCCATTTGTATTTAATTCCGATGCAATTTCTGTGTTTCATCGTCAATAAGGAGGACCAAGGGATACAGTAAACATATTGTGAAGCATCGGAATCTAAAACTGGTCTCACAGGAAATGTTCACAACATAGTCAGTCAGAAGAGTCAGCCTTCTTGTACTTAAGGCGGCATTGTTCCTTTTGTATTTAATTCCAATGCAATATCTGTGTTTCAGCGTCAATACGAAGGTCAGAGGCATACAGTAAACCTGAAGTGAAGCATCGGAATCTATACCTAGTGTCACAGGAATGGTGCAAAACATAGACATTAGGTAAAGTCAGTCTTCTTGTATTTAAGTCGGCATTGTTCCTTTTGTATTAAATTCCGATGAAATTTCTTTGTTTAATCGTCAAATAGAAGGTCCAAGGGATACAGTAAACCTGAAGTGAAGCATCGGAATCTATAACTAGTGTCACAGGAATGGTTCAAAGCATAGACAGTCAGAACAGTCAGTCTTCCTGGACTTAAGTCGGCATTGTGCCTTTTGTATTTCATTTCGATGCAATATCTGTGTTTCATCGTCAATAAGAAGGTCAGAGGGATACAGTAAATCTGAAGTGAAGCATCGGAGTCTATAGCGAGTGTCACAGGAATGTTTCAAAACATACACCGTAAGAAGAGTCAGTCTTCTTGTACTTAAGTCGGCATTGTGCCTTTTGTATTTAATTCTGATGCAATTTCTGTGTTTCATCGTCGGTAAGAAGGTTCAAGGAATACAGTAAACCTGAAGTGAAACATTGAATCTATAACTAGTGTCACAGGAATGGTTCAAAACATAGACAGTAAGAAGAAACAGTCTTCTTGTAATTAAGTCGGAATTGTGCCTTTTGTATTTAATTCCGATGCAATTTCTGTGTTTCATCGTCAATAAGAAGGTCAGAGGGATACAGTAAACCTGGATTGAAGCATCAGAATCTATAACTAGTGTCACAGGAATGGTTCAAAACATACACAGTAAGATGAGTCAGTCTTCTTGTACATAAGTCAGCAATGTGCCGTTTCTATTTAATTCCGATGCAATTTCTGTGATTCATCGTCAATAAGAAGGTACAAGGGATACAGTGAACCTGAAGTGAAGCATGGGAATCTATAACTAGTGCCACACTAATGGTTCAAATCATAGGCAGTAAGTAGAGTCAAACTTCTTGTACCTAAGTCAGCATTGTGCCTTTTCTATTTAATTCTGATGAAATGTCTGTGTTTCATCTTCAATTGGAAGGTCAGAGGGATACAGTAAACCTGAAATGAAGCATCGGAATCTATAACTTGTGTCACAGGAATGGTTCAAAACATAGACAGTAAGAAGAGTCAGTCCTCTTGCACTTAAGTCGGCATTGTTCATTTTGTATCTAATTCCGATGCAATTTCTGTGTTTCATCGTCAATTAGAAGGGCAGAGGGATACAGAAAACCTGAAGTGAAGCATCTGAATCTTTAACTAGTGTCACAGGATTGGTTCAAAACATTGACAGTAGGAAGAGTCAGTCTTCTTGTACTTAAGTCGGCATTGTGCCTTTTCTATTTATTTCCGATGCAATTTCTGAGTTTCATCGTCAACAAGAAGGTCCAAGGGATACAGTAAACCTAAAGTGAAGCATCGGAATCTATAACTAGTGTCACAGGAATGGTTCAAAGCATAGACAGTAATAAGAGTCAGTCTTCTCGTACTTCAGTCGGCAATGTGCCTTTTGTATTTAATTCCGATGCAATTTCTGTGTTTCATCGTCAATAAGAAGGTCAGAGGGATACAATGAACCTGAAGTGAAGCATCGGAATCTGTAACTAGTGTCACAGGAGAGGTTCAAAATATAGTAAGTAAGAAGAGTCAGTCTTCTTGGACTTAACTCGGCATTGTGCCTTTTGTATTTAATTCCGATGCAATTTCTGTGTTTCATCGTCAATAAGAAGGTCCAAGGGATACAGTAAACCAGAAATGAACCATCGAAATCTAAAACTGGTCTCACAGGAAAGGTTAAATCATAGACAGTAAGAAGAGTCAGTCTTCTGATACTTAAGTGAGCATTGTGCTTTGTCTATTTAATTCCTATGCAGTTTCTGTGTTTCATCGTCAATAAGAAGGTCCAAGGGATACAGTAAACCTGACGTAAAGCAGCGGAAACTAAAACAGGTCTCACAGGAATGGTTCAAAACATAGACAGTAAGATGAGTCAGTCTTATTGTACTTAAGTCAGCATTCCGCATTTGTATTTAACTCCAATGCAATTTCTGTGTTTCATCGTCAATAAGAAGGTCCAAGGAATACAGTAAACATGAACTGAAGCATCGGAATCTGAAACTGGCCTCACAGGAAAGGTTAAATACATAGACAGTAAGAAGAGTCAGTCATCTTGTACTTAAGTCGGCTTTGTGCCTTTTGTATTTAATTCCGATTCAATCTCTGTGTTTCATCGTCAATATGAAGGTCCAAGGCATACAGTAAACCTGAGGTGAGGCATCGGAATCTAAAACTGATCTCACAGGAAAGTTTCCAATCATAGAATGTAAGATGAGTCAGTTCTTGTGTACTTGGGTAGGCATTGTGCCTTTTGCAATTAATTCCGATGCAATTTTTGTGTTTCATCGTCAATAAGAAGGTATACGGGATACAGTAAACCTGAGGTGAAGCATCATATTCTAAAACTGGTCTCACTGGAAAGGTTCAAAGCATAGACAGTAAGAAGAGTCAGTCTTCTGGTACTTAATTCGGCAGTGTGCCTTTTGTATTAAATTCAGAAGCAATTTCTGTGTTTCATCGTCAATAAGAAGGTCCAAGGGATACGGTAAAGCTGAAGTGAAGCTTCGGAATCTATAACTAGTGTCACAGAAATGGTTCAAGACATAGACAAAAAGAAGAGTCAGTCTTCTTGTACTTAAGTCGGCATTGTACCTATTCTTTTTAATTCCGATGCAATTTCTGTGTTTCATCGTCAATAAGAAGGTCAGAGGCATACAGTAAACCTGAAGTGAAGCATCGGAATCTATAACTAGTGTCACAGGAATGGTTCAATACATAAACAGTAGGAAGAGTCACTCTTCTTGTACTTGAGTCGGCATTGTGCCTTTTGTATTTATTTCCGTTGCAATTTCTGTGTTTCATCGTCAATAAGAAGGTCAGAGAGATACAGCAACCTCAATTGAAGCATCGGAATCTATAACTAGTGCCACAGGAATGGATCAAAACATAGACAGTAAGAAGAGTCAGTCTTCTTGTACTTAAGTCGGCATTGTACCTATTCTTTTTAATTCCGATGCAATTTCTGTGTTTCATCGTCAATAAGAAGGACAGAGGCATACAGTAAACCTGAAGTGAAGCATCGGAATCTATAACTAGTGTCACAGGAATGGTTCAAAACATAGACAATAGGAAGGGTTAGTCTTCTCGTACTTAAGTCGGCATTGTGCGTTTTCTATTTAATTCTGATGCAATTTCTGCATTTCGTCGTAAATAAGAAGGTCCAAGGGATACAGTAAACATATTGTGAAGCATCGGAATCTAAAACTGGTCTCACAGGAAATGTTCACAACATAGTCAGTAAGAAGAATCAGTCTTCTTGTACTTAAGTCGGCATTGTTCCTTTTGTATTTAATTCCGATGCAAGTTCTGTGCTTCATCGTCAATAAGAAGGTCAGAGTGATACAGTAAACCTGACGTGAAGCATCGGAATGTATAAGTAGTGTCACAGGAATGGTTCAAAACATAAACAGTAGGAAGAGTCACTCTTCTTGTACTTGAGTCGGCATTGTGCCTTTTTTATTTATTTCCGTTGCAATTTCTGTGTTTCATCGTCAATAAGAGGGTCAGAGAGATACAGCAACCTGAATTGACGCATCGGAATCTATAACTAGTGCCACAGGAATGGTTCAAAACATAGACAGTAAGAAGAGTCAGTCTTCTTGTACTTAAGTCGGCATTGTGCCTTTTGTATTTAATTAAGATGCAATTTCTGTGTTTCATCGTCAATAAGAAGGTCAGAGGGATACAGTAAACCTGACATGAAGCATCGGAATCTATAACTAGTGTCACAAGAATGGTTCAAAAAATTGACAGTAAGAAGAGTCAGTCCTCTTGTACTTCAGTCGGCATTGTGCATTTTGTATCTAATTCCGGTGCAATTTCTGTGTTTCATCGTCAATTAGAAGGGCAGAGGGATACAGTAAACCTGACGTGAAGCATCGTAATTCATAACTAGTGTCACAGGAATGGTGCAAAACATAGACAGTCAGAACAGTCAGTCTTCTTGCACTTAAGTCGGCATTGTGCATTTTTATTTAATTCCGATGCTATCTCTGTGTTTCATCGTCAATAAGGAGATCAGAGGTATACTGTAAACCTGAAGTGAAGCATTGGAATCTATAACTAGTGTCACAGGAATGGTTCAAAGCATAGACAGTAGGAAGAGTCTGTCTTCTTGTACTTGTGTCGGCGTTGTGACTTTTGGATTTAATTCCGATGCAATTTCTGTGTTTCATCGTCAATAAGAAGGTTCAAGGGATACAGTACACCTGAAGTGAAGCATCGGAATCTAAAACTAGTGTCACAGGAATGGTTAAAATCATAGACAATAAGAAGAGTCAGTCTTCGTGTACTTAAGTCGGCATTGTGGCATTTGTATTTAATTCCGATGCAATTTCTGTGTTTCATCGTCAATAATGACGACCAAGGGATACAGTAAACATATTGTGAAGCATCGGAATCTAAAACTGGTCTCACAGGAAATGTTCACAACATAGTCAGTAAGAAGAGTCAGTCTTCTTGTACTTAAGTCGGCATTGTTCCTTTTGTATTTAATTCCAATGCAATATCTGTGTTTCAGCGTCAATACGAAGGTCAGAGGGATACAGTAAACCTGAAGTGAAGCATCGGAATCTATACCTAGTGTCACAGGAATGGTGCAAAACATAGACATTAGGTAGAGTCAGTCTTCTTGTATTTAAGTCGGCATTGTCCCTTTTGTATTAAATTCCGATGAAATTTCTTTGTTTCATCGTCAAATAGAAGGTCCAAGGGATACAGTAAACCTGAATTGAAGCATCGGAATCTATAACTAGTGTCACAGGAATGGTTGAAAACATAGACAGTCAGAACAGTCAGTCTTCTTGCACTTAAGTCGGCACTGTGCCTTTTGTGTTTCATTTCGATGCAATATCTGTGTTTCATCGTCAATAAGAAGGTCAGAGGAATACAGTAAATCTGAAGTGAAGCATCGGAGTTATAACGAGTGTCACAGGAATGATTCAAAACATACACCGTAAGAAGAGTCAGTCTTCTTGTACTTAAGTCGCAATTGTGCCTTTTGTATTTAAATCTGATGCAATTTCTGTGTTTCATCGTCGGTAAGGAGGTTCAAGGAATACAGTAAACTTGAAGTGAAGCATTGAATCTGTAACTAGTTTCACAGGAATGGTTCAAAACATAGACAGTAAGAAGAGTCAGTCTTCTTGTAATTAAGTCGGAATTGTGCCTTTTGTATTTAATTCCGATGCAATTTCTGTGTTTCATCGTCAATAAGAAGGTCAGAGGGATACAGGAAACCTGGATTGAAGCATCGGAATCTATAACTAGTGTCACAGAAATGGTTCAAAACATACACAGTAAGATGAGTCAGTCTTCTTGTACATAAGTCAGCAATGTGCCGTTTCTATTTAATTCCGATGCAATTTCTGTGATTCATCGTCAATAAGAAGGTACAAGGGATACAGTAAACCTGAAGTGAAGCATGGGAATCTACAACTAGTGTCACACTAATGGTTCAAAACATAGACAGTAAGTAGAGTCAAACTACTTGTACCTAAGTCAGCATTGTGCCTTTTCTATTTAATTCCGATGAAATGTCTGTGTTTTATCTTCAATTGGAAGGTCAGAGGGATACAGTAAACCTGAAATGAAGCATCGGAATCTATAACTTGTGTCACAGGAATGGTTCAAAACATAGACAGTAGGAAGAGTCAGTCCTCTTGCACTTAAGTCGGCATTGTTCATTTTGTATCTAATTCCGATGCAATTTCTGTGTTTCATCGTCAATAAGAAGGACCAAGGGATACAGTAAACCTGAAGTGAAGCATCGGAATCTATAACTGGTGTCACAGAAATGGTTCAAAACAACGACAGTAATAAGAGTCAGTCATCTTGTACTTACGTCGGCATTGTGCCTTTTGTATTTAATTCCGATTCAATTTCTGTGTTTCATCGTCAATAGGAAGGTTAGAGGGATACAGTAAACCTGAAGTGAAGCATCAGAGTCTATAACTATTGTCACAGGAATGGTTGAAGTCATAGAGAGTAGGAAGAGTCAGTCTTCTTGTACTTAAGTCTGCATTGTGCCTTTTGTATTTAATTCCGATGCAATTTGTTTCATCGTCAATAAGAAGGTCAGAGGGATACAGTAAACCTGAAGTCATGCATCGGAATCTATAACTAGTGTCACAGGAATGGATCAAAACATAGTCAGTAAGAAGAGTCAGTTTACTTGTACTTAATTCGGCATTGTGCCTTTTTATTTAATTCCGATGCAATTTCTGAGTTTCATCGTCAACAAGAAGGTCCAAGGGATACAGTAAACCTAAAGTGAAGCATCGGAATCTATAACTAGTGTCACAGGAATGGTTCAAAGCATAGACAGTAATAAGAGTCAGTCTTCTCGTACTTCAGTCGGCAATGTGCCTTTTGTATTTAATTCCGATGCAATTTCTGTGTTTCATCGTCAATAAGAAGGTCAGAGGGATACAATGAACCTGAAGTGAAGCATCGGAATCTGTAACTAGTGTCACAGGAGAGGTTCAAAATATAGTAAGTAAGAAGAGTCAGTCTTCTTGGACTTAACTCGGCATTGTGCCTTTTGTATTTAATTCCGATGCAATTTCTGTGTTTCATCGTCAATAAGAAGGTCCAAGGGATACAGTAAACCAGAAATGAACCATCGAAATCTAAAACTGGTCTCACAGGAAAGGTTAAATCATAGACAGTAAGAAGAGTCAGTCTTCTGATACTTAAGTGAGCATTGTGCTTTGTCTATTTAATTCCTATGCAGTTTCTGTGTTTCATCGTCAATAAGAAGGTCCAAGGGATACAGTAAACCTGACGTAAAGCAGCGGAAACTAAAACAGGTCTCACAGGAATGGTTCAAAACATAGACAGTAAGATGAGTCAGTCTTATTGTACTTAAGTCAGCATTCCGCATTTGTATTTAACTCCAATGCAATTTCTGTGTTTCATCGTCAATAAGAAGGTCCAAGGAATACAGTAAACATGAACTGAAGCATCGGAATCTGAAACTGGCCTCACAGGAAAGGTTAAATACATAGACAGTAAGAAGAGTCAGTCATCTTGTACTTAAGTCGGCTTTGTGCCTTTTGTATTTAATTCCGATTCAATCTCTGTGTTTCATCGTCAATATGAAGGTCCAAGGCATACAGTAAACCTGAGGTGAGGCATCGGAATCTAAAACTGATCTCACAGGAAAGTTTCCAATCATAGAATGTAAGATGAGTCAGTTCTTGTGTACTTGGGTAGGCATTGTGCCTTTTGCAATTAATTCCGATGCAATTTTTGTGTTTCATCGTCAATAAGAAGGTATACGGGATACAGTAAACCTGAGGTGAAGCATCATATTCTAAAACTGGTCTCACTGGAAAGGTTCAAAGCATAGACAGTAAGAAGAGTCAGTCTTCTGGTACTTAATTCGGCAGTGTGCCTTTTGTATTAAATTCAGAAGCAATTTCTGTGTTTCATCGTCAATAAGAAGGTCCAAGGGATACGGTAAAGCTGAAGTGAAGCTTCGGAATCTATAACTAGTGTCACAGAAATGGTTCAAGACATAGACAAAAAGAAGAGTCAGTCTTCTTGTACTTAAGTCGGCATTGTACCTATTCTTTTTAATTCCGATGCAATTTCTGTGTTTCATCGTCAATAAGAAGGTCAGAGGCATACAGTAAACCTGAAGTGAAGCATCGGAATCTATAACTAGTGTCACAGGAATGGTTCAATACATAAACAGTAGGAAGAGTCACTCTTCTTGTACTTGAGTCGGCATTGTGCCTTTTGTATTTATTTCCGTTGCAATTTCTGTGTTTCATCGTCAATAAGAAGGTCAGAGAGATACAGCAACCTCAATTGAAGCATCGGAATCTATAACTAGTGCCACAGGAATGGATCAAAACATAGACAGTAAGAAGAGTCAGTCTTCTTGTACTTAAGTCGGCATTGTACCTATTCTTTTTAATTCCGATGCAATTTCTGTGTTTCATCGTCAATAAGAAGGACAGAGGCATACAGTAAACCTGAAGTGAAGCATCGGAATCTATAACTAGTGTCACAGGAATGGTTCAAAACATAGACAATAGGAAGGGTTAGTCTTCTCGTACTTAAGTCGGCATTGTGCGTTTTCTATTTAATTCTGATGCAATTTCTGCATTTCGTCGTAAATAAGAAGGTCCAAGGGATACAGTAAACATATTGTGAAGCATCGGAATCTAAAACTGGTCTCACAGGAAATGTTCACAACATAGTCAGTAAGAAGAATCAGTCTTCTTGTACTTAAGTCGGCATTGTTCCTTTTGTATTTAATTCCGATGCAAGTTCTGTGCTTCATCGTCAATAAGAAGGTCAGAGTGATACAGTAAACCTGACGTGAAGCATCGGAATGTATAAGTAGTGTCACAGGAATGGTTCAAAACATAAACAGTAGGAAGAGTCACTCTTCTTGTACTTGAGTCGGCATTGTGCCTTTTTTATTTATTTCCGTTGCAATTTCTGTGTTTCATCGTCAATAAGAGGGTCAGAGAGATACAGCAACCTGAATTGACGCATCGGAATCTATAACTAGTGCCACAGGAATGGTTCAAAACATAGACAGTAAGAAGAGTCAGTCTTCTTGTACTTAAGTCGGCATTGTGCCTTTTGTATTTAATTAAGATGCAATTTCTGTGTTTCATCGTCAATAAGAAGGTCAGAGGGATACAGTAAAAATGACATGAAGCATCGGAATCTATAACTAGTGTCACAAGAATGGTTCAAAAAATTGACAGTAAGAAGAGTCAGTCCTCTTGTACTTCAGTCGGCATTGTGCATTTTGTATCTAATTCCGGTGCAATTTCTGTGTTTCATCGTCAATTAGAAGGGCAGAGGGATACAGTAAACCTGACGTGAAGCATCGTAATTCATAACTAGTGTCACAGGAATGGTGCAAAACATAGACAGTCAGAACAGTCAGTCTTCTTGCACTTAAGTCGGCATTGTGCATTTTTATTTAATTCCGATGCTATCTCTGTGTTTCATCGTCAATAAGGAGATCAGAGGTATACTGTAAACCTGAAGTGAAGCATTGGAATCTATAACTAGTGTCACAGGAATGGTTCAAAGCATAGACAGTAGGAAGAGTCTGTCTTCTTGTACTTGTGTCGGCATTGTGACTTTTGGATTTAATTCCGATGCAATTTCTGTGTTTCATCGTCAATAAGAAGGTTCAAGGGATACAGTACACCTGAAGTGAAGCATCGGAATCTAAAACTAGTGTCACAGGAATGGTTAAAATCATAGACAATAAGAAGAGTCAGTCTTCGTGTACTTAAGTCGGCATTGTGGCATTTGTATTTAATTCCGATGCAATTTCTGTGTTTCATCGTCAATAATGACGACCAAGGGATACAGTAAACATATTGTGAAGCATCGGAATCTAAAACTGGTCTCACAGGAAATGTTCACAACATAGTCAGTAAGAAGAGTCAGTCTTCTTGTACTTAAGTCGGCATTGTTCCTTTTGTATTTAATTCCAATGCAATATCTGTGTTTCAGCGTCAATACGAAGGTCAGAGGGATACAGTAAACCTGAAGTGAAGCATCGGAATCTATACCTAGTGTCACAGGAATGGTGCAAAACATAGACATTAGGTAGAGTCAGTCTTCTTGTATTTAAGTCGGCATTGTCCCTTTTGTATTAAATTCCGATGAAATTTCTTTGTTTCATCGTCAAATAGAAGGTCCAAGGGATACAGTAAACCTGAATTGAAGCATCGGAATCTATAACTAGTGTCACAGGAATGGTTGAAAACATAGACAGTCAGAACAGTCAGTCTTCTTGCACTTAAGTCGGCACTGTGCCTTTTGTGTTTCATTTCGATGCAATATCTGTGTTTCATCGTCAATAAGAAGGTCAGAGGAATACAGTAAATCTGAAGTGAAGCATCGGAGTTATAACGAGTGTCACAGGAATGATTCAAAACATACACCGTAAGAAGAGTCAGTCTTCTTGTACTTAAGTCGCAATTGTGCCTTTTGTATTTAAATCTGATGCAATTTCTGTGTTTCATCGTCGGTAAGGAGGTTCAAGGAATACAGTAAACTTGAAGTGAAGCATTGAATCTGTAACTAGTTTCACAGGAATGGTTCAAAACATAGACAGTAAGAAGAGTCAGTCTTCTTGTAATTAAGTCGGAATTGTGCCTTTTGTATTTAATTCCGATGCAATTTCTGTGTTTCATCGTCAATAAGAAGGTCAGAGGGATACAGGAAACCTGGATTGAAGCATCGGAATCTATAACTAGTGTCACAGAAATGGTTCAAAACATACACAGTAAGATGAGTCAGTCTTCTTGTACATAAGTCAGCAATGTGCCGTTTCTATTTAATTCCGATGCAATTTCTGTGATTCATCGTCAATAAGAAGGTACAAGGGATACAGTAAACCTGAAGTGAAGCATGGGAATCTACAACTAGTGTCACACTAATGGTTCAAAACATAGACAGTAAGTAGAGTCAAACTACTTGTACCTAAGTCAGCATTGTGCCTTTTCTATTTAATTCCGATGAAATGTCTGTGTTTTATCTTCAATTGGAAGGTCAGAGGGATACAGTAAACCTGAAATGAAGCATCGGAATCTATAACTTGTGTCACAGGAATGGTTCAAAACATAGACAGTAGGAAGAGTCAGTCCTCTTGCACTTAAGTCGGCATTGTTCATTTTGTATCTAATTCCGATGCAATTTCTGTGTTTCATCGTCAATAAGAAGGACCAAGGGATACAGTAAACCTGAAGTGAAGCATCGGAATCTATAACTGGTGTCACAGAAATGGTTCAAAACAACGACAGTAATAAGAGTCAGTCATCTTGTACTTACGTCGGCATTGTGCCTTTTGTATTTAATTCCGATTCAATTTCTGTGTTTCATCGTCAATAGGAAGGTTAGAGGGATACAGTAAACCTGAAGTGAAGCATCAGAGTCTATAACTATTGTCACAGGAATGGTTGAAGTCATAGAGAGTAGGAAGAGTCAGTCTTCTTGTACTTAAGTCTGCATTGTGCCTTTTGTATTTAATTCCGATGCAATTTGTTTCATCGTCAATAAGAAGGTCAGAGGGATACAGTAAACCTGAAGTCATGCATCGGAATCTATAACTAGTGTCACAGGAATGGATCAAAACATAGTCAGTAAGAAGAGTCAGTTTACTTGTACTTAATTCGGCATTGTGCCTTTTTATTTAATTCCGATGCAATTACTGTCTTTCATCGTCAATAAGAAGGTCCAAGGGATACAGTAAAGCTGAGGTGAAGCTTCGGAATCTATAACTAGTGTCACAGAAATGGTTCAAGACATAGTCAGTAAGAAGAATCAGTCTTCTTGTACTTAATTCGGCATTGTGCCTTTTCTATTTAATTCCGATGCAAGTTCTGTGCCTCATCGTCAATAAGAAGGTCGGAGTGATACAGTAAACCTGACGTGAAGCATCGGAATGTATAAGTAGTGTCACAGGAATGGTTCAAAACATAAACAGTAGGAAGAGTCACTCTTCTTGAACTTGAGTCGGCATTGTGCCTTTTGTATTTATTTCCGTTGCAATTTCTGTGTTTCATCGTCGATAAGAAGGTCAGAGAGATACAGCAACCTGAATTGAAGGATCGGAATCTATAACTAGTGTCACAGGAATGGTTCAAAACATAGACAGTAAGATGAGTCAGTCTTCTTGTACTTAAGTCGGCATTGTGCCTTTTGTATTTAATTCCGATGCAATTTCTGTGTTTCATCGTCAATAAGAAGGTCAGAGGGATACAGTAAACCTGAAGTGAAGCATCGGAATCTATAACTAGTGTCACAGGAATGGTTCAAAACATACACAGTAAGATGAGTCAGTGTTCTTGTACATAAGTCAGCATTGTGCCGTTTCTATTTATTTCCGATGCAATTTCTGCGATTCATCGTCAATAAGAAGGTCCAAGGGATACAGTAAATCTGAAGTGAAGCATCGGAATCTATAACTAGTATCACAGGAATGGTTCAAAACATAGACAGTCAGAACAGTCAGTCTTCTTGTGCTTAAGTCGGCGTTGTGCCTTTTCTATTTAATTCCGATGCAATTTCTGTGTTTCATCTTCAACAGGAAGGTCACAGGGATACAGTAAACCTGAAGTGAAGCATCGGAATCTATAACTAGTGTCACAGGAATGGTTCAAAACATAGACAGTAAGAAGAGTCAGTCTTCTTGTACTTAAGTGGGCATTGTACCTATTCTTTTTATTTCCGATGCAATTTCTGTGTTTCATCGTCAATAAGAAGGTCAGAGGCATACAGTAAACCTGAAGTGAAGCATCGGAATCTATAACTAGTGTCACAGGAATGGTTCAAAACATAGACAATAGGAAGGGTCAGTCGTCTCGTACTTAAGTCGGCATGGTGCGTTTTCTATTTAATTCCGATGCAATTTCTGCATTTCGTCGTAAATAAGAAGGTCCATGGGATACAGTAAACCTGACATGAAGCATCGGAATCTATAACTAGTGTCACAAGAATGGTTCAAAAAATAGACAGTAAGAAAAGTCAGTCCTCTTGTACTTAAGTCGGCATTGTGCATTTTGTATCTAATTCCGGTGCAATTTCTGTGTTTCATCGTCAATTAGAAGGGCAGAGGGATACAGTAAACCTGAAGTGAAGCATCGGAATCTATAACTGGCGTCACAGAAATGGTTCAAAACAACGACAGTAATAAGAGTCAGTCATCTTGTACTTACGTCGGCATTGTGCCTTTTGTATTTAATTCCGATTCAATTTCTGTGTTTCATCGTCAATAGGAAGGTTAGAGGGATACAGTAAACCTGAAGTGAAGCATCAGAGTCTATAACTATTGTCACAGGAATGGTTGAAGTCATAGAGAGTAGGAAGAGTCAGTCTTCTTGTACTTAAGTCTGCATTGTGCCTTTTGTATTTAATTCCGATGCAATTTGTTTCATCGTCAATAAGAAGGTCAGAGGGATACAGTAAACCTGAAGTCATGCATCGGAATCTATAACTAGTGTCACAGGAATGGATCAAAAACATAGTCAGTAAGAAGAGTCAGTTTACTTGTACTTAATTCGGCATTGTGCCTTTTTATTTAATTCCGATGCAATTACTGTGTTTCATCGTCAATAAGAAGGTCCAAGGGATACAGTAAAGCTGAGGTGAAGCTTCGGAATCTATAACTAGTGTCACAGAAATGGTTCAAGACATAGTCAGTAAGAAGAATCAGTCTTCTTGTACTTAATTCGGCATTGTGCCTTTTCTATTTAATTCCGATGCAAGTTCTGTGCCTCATCGTCAATAAGAAGGTCGGAGTGATACAGTAAACCTGACGTGAAGCATCGGAATGTATAAGTAGTGTCACAGGAATGGTTCAAAACATAAACAGTAGGAAGAGTCACTCTTCTTGTACTTGAGTCGGCATTGTGCCTTTTGTATTTATTTCCGTTGCAATTTCTGTGTTTCATCGTCGATAAGAAGGTCAGAGAGATACAGCAACCTGAATTGAAGGATCGGAATCTATAACTAGTGTCACAGGAATGGTTCAAAACATAGACAGTAAGATGAGTCAGTCTTCTTGTACTTAAGTCGGCATTGTGCCTTTTGTATTTAATTCCGATGCAATTTCTGTGTTTCATCGTCAATAAGAAGGTCAGAGGGATACAGTAAACCTGAAGTGAAGCATCGGAATCTATAACTAGTGTCACAGGAATGGTTCAAAACATACACAGTAAGATGAGTCAGTGTTCTTGTACATAAGTCAGCATTGTGCCGTTTCTATTTATTTCCGATGCAATTTCTGCGATTCGTCGTCAATAAGAAGGTCCAAGGGATACAGTAAATCTGAAGTGAAGCATCGGAATCTATAACTAGTATCACAGGAATGGTTCAAAACATAGACAGTCAGAACAGTCAGTCTTCTTGTACTTAAGTCGGCATTGTGCCTTTTCTATTTAATTCCGATGCAATTTCTGTGTTTCATCTTCAACAGGAAGGTCACAGGGATACAGTAAACGTGAAGTGAAGCATCGGAATCTATAACTAGTGTCACAGGAATGGTTCAAAACATAGACAGTAAGAAGAGTCAGTCTTCTTGTACTTAAGTCGGCATTGTACCTATTCTTTTTAATTCCGATGCAATTTCTGTGTTTCATCGTCAATAAGAAGGTCAGAGGCATACAGTAAACCTGATGTGAAGCATCGGAATCTATAAGTAGTGTCACAGGAATGGTTCAAAACATAGACAATAGTAAGGGTCAGTCTTCTCGTACTTAAGTCGGCATTGTGCGTTTTCTATTTAATTCCGATGCAATTTCTGCATTTCGTCGTAAATAAGAAGGTCCAAGGGATACAGAAAACCTGACATGAAGCATCGGAATCTATAACTAGTGTCACAAGAATGGTTCAAAACATAGTCAGTAAGAAGAGTCAGTCTTCTTGTACTTAATTCGGCATTGTGCATTTTTATTTAATTCCGATGCTATCTCTGTGTTTCATCGTCAATAAGGAGATCAGAGGTATACTGTAAACCTGAAGTGAAGCATTGGAATCTATATCTAGTGTCACAGAAATGATTCAAAGCATAGACAGTAGGAAGAGTCTGTCTTCTTGTACTTAAGTCGGCATTGTGACTTTTGTATTTAATTCCGGTGCAATTTCTGTGTTTCATCGTTAATAAGAAGGTTCAAGGGCTGCAGTACACCTGAAGTGAAGCATCAGAATCTAAAACTAGTGTCACAGGAATGGTTCAAATCATAGACAGTAAGAAGAGTCAGTCTTTGTGTACTTAAGTCGGCATTGTGCCATTTGTATTTAATTCCGATGCAATTTCTGTGTTTCATCGTCAATAAGGAGGACCAAGGGATACAGTAAATATATTGTGAAGAATCGGAATCTAAAACTGGTCTCACAGGAAATGTTCACAACATAGTCAGTAAGAAGAGTCAGTCTTCTTGTACTTAAGTCGGCATTGTTCCTTTGGTATTTAATTCCAATGCAATATCTGTGTTTCAGCGTCAATACGAAGGTCAGAGGGATACAGTAAACCTGAAGTGAAGCATCGGAATCTATAACTAGTGTCACAGGAATGGTTCAAAACATAGACAGTCAGAACAGTCAGTCTTCTTGCACTTAAGTCGGCATTGTGCCTTTTGTATTTCATTTCGATGCAATATCTGTGTTTCATCGTCAATAAGAAGGTCAGAGGGATACAGTAAATCTGAAGTGAAGCATCGGAGTCTATAACGAGTGTCACAGGAATGATTCAAAACATACACCGTAAGTAGAGTCAGTCTTCTTGTACTTAAGTCGGCATTGTGCCTTTTGTATTTAATTCTGATGCAATTTCTGTGTTTCATCGTCGGTAAGAAGGTTCAAGGAATACAGTAAACTTGAAGTGAAGCATTGAATCTATAACTAGTGTCACAGGAATGGTTCAAAACATAGACAGTAAGAAGAAACAGTCTTCTTGTAATTAAGTTGGAATCGTGCCTTTTGTATTTAATTCCGATGCAATTTCTGTGTTTCATCGTCAATAAGAAGGTCAGAGGGATACAGTAAACCTGGATTGAAGCATCATAATCTATAACTAGTGTCACAGGAATGGTTCAAAACATACACAGTAAGATGAGTCAGTCTTCTTGTACATAAGTCAGCAATGTGGAGTTTCTATTTAGTTCCGATGCAATTTCTGTGATTCATCGTCAATAAGAAGGTACAAGGGATACAGTAAACCTGAAGTGAAGCATGGGAATCTATAACTAGTGTCACACTAATGGTTCAAAACATAGACAGTAAGTAGAGTCAAACTTCTTGTACCTAAGTCAGCATTGTGCCTTTTCTATTTAATTCTGATGAAATGTCTGTGTTTCATCTTCAATTGGAAGGTCAGAGGGATACAGTAAACCTGAAATGAAGCATCGGAATCTATAACATGTGTCACTGGAATGGTTCAAAACATAGACAGTAAGAAGAGTCAGTCCTCTTGCACTTAAGTCGGCATTGTTCATTTTGTATCGAATTCCGATGCAATTTCTGTGTTTCATCGTCAATTAGAAGGGCAGAGGGATACAGAAAACCTGAAGTGAAGCATCGGAATCTTTAACTAGTGTCACAGGATTGGATCAAAACATAGACAGTAGGAAGAGTCAGTCTTCTTGTACTTAGTCGGCATTGTGCCTCTTCTATTTATTTCCGATGCAATTTCTGTGTTTCATCGTCAACAAGAAGGTCCAAGGGATACAGTAAACCTAAAGTGAAGCATCGGAATCTATAACTAGTGTCACAGGAATGGTTCAAAGCATAGACAGTAGTAAGAGTCAGTCTTCTCGTACTTCAGTCGGCAATGTGCCTTTTGTATTTAATTCCGATGCAATTTCTGTGTTTCATCGTCAATAAGAAGGTCAGAGGGATACAATGAACCTGAAGTGAAGCATCGGAATCTGTAACTAGTGTCACAGGAGAGGTTCAAAATATAGTAAGTAAGAAGAGTCAGTCTTCATGGACTTAACTCGGCATTGTGCCTTTTGTATTTAATTCCGGTGCAATTTCTGTGTTTCATCGTCAATAAGAAGGTCCAAGGGATACAGTAAACCAGAAGTGAACCATCGAAATCTAAAACTGGTCTCACAGGAAAGGTTAAATCATAGACAGTAAGAAGAGTCAGTCTTCTGGTACTTAAGTAGGCATTGTGCTTTGTCTATTTTATTCCTATGCAGTTTCTGTGTTCCATCGTCAATAAGAAGGTCCAAGGGATACAGTAAACCTGACGTAAAGCAGCGGAATGTAAAACAGGTCTCACAGGAATGGTTCAAACATAGACAGTAAGATGAGTCAGTCTTATTGTACTTAAGTCAGCTTCCGCATTTGTATTTAACTCCAATGCAATTTCCTAGTTTCATCGTCAATAAGAAGGTCCAAGGAATACAGTAAACATGAAGTGAAGCATCGGAATCTGAAACTGGTCTCACAGGGAAGGTTAAAAACATAGACAGTAAGAAGAGTCAGTCATCTTGTACTTATGTCGGCTTTGTGCCTTTTGTATTTAATTCCGATGCAATCTCTGTGTTTCATCGTCAATATTAAGGTCCAAGGCATACAGTAAACCTGAGGTGAGGCATCGGAATCTAAAACTGATCTCACAGGAAAGGTTCCAATCATAGAATGTAAGATGAGTCAGTTCTTGTGTACTTAAGTAGGCATTGTGCCTTTTGCAATTAATTCCGATGCAATTTTTGTGTTTCATCGTCAATAAGAAGGTATACGGGATACAGTAAACCTGTGGTGAAGCATCATATTCTAAAACTGGTCTCACTGGAAAGGTTCAAAGCATAGACAGTAAGATGAGTCAGTCTTCTTGTACTTAAGTCGGCAGTGTGCCTTTTGTATTAAATTCAGATGCAATTTCTGTGTTTCACCGTCAATAAGAAGGTCCAAGGTATCCAGTAAACCTGAAGTGAAGCATCGGAATCTAAAACTTGTCTCACAGGAAAGGTTCAAAACATACACAGTAAGAAAAGTCAGTCTTCTTGTACTTAAGTCGGCATTCCGCCTTTTGTCTTTGATTCCGATGCAATTTCTGTGTTTCATCAACAATACGATGGTCCAAGGGATACAGTAAACCAGAAGTGAAGCATCGGAATCTGAAACTGGTCTCACAGGTACGGTTAGAATCATAGACAGTAACAAGAGTCAGTCATCTTGTACTTAAGTCGGCTTTTGAATTTTGTATTTAATTCCGATGCAACTTCTGTGTTTCATCGTCAATAAGAAGGTCCAAGGGATACAGTATACCTGAAGTGAAGCATCGGAATCTAAAACTGGTCTCACAGGAAAGATACAAAACATAGACAGTAAGAAGAGTTAGTCTTCTTGTACTTAAGTCGGCATTCTGCCTTTTGTATTTAATTCCGATGCAATTTCTGTTTTTCATCGTCAATAAGAAGGTCCAAGGGATACAGGTAACCTGAAGTGAAGGATCGATATCTGATACTGGTCTCACAGGAAAGGCTAAAATCATAGAATGTTAGAAGAGTCAATCCTCTTGTACTTAAGTCGGCATTGTGCCTTTTGTATTTAATTCCGATGCAATTTCTCTGTCTCATCGTCAATAAGAAGGTCCAATGGATACATTAAACCTGAAGCAAAGCATCGTAATCTAAAACTGGTCTCACTGGAAAGGCTCAGAACGTAGACAGTAAGAAAAGTAACACTTCTTGTACTTAAGTCGGCATAGTGCCCTTTGTATTTAATTCCGATGCAATTTCTGTGTTTCATTGTCAAAAACATGGTCCGAGGGATACAGTACACCTGAAGTGAAGCATCGGAATCTAAAACTGGTCCCACAGGAAAGGTTCAAAACAAAGACTGTAAGAAGAGTCAGTCTTCTTGTACTTTAGTCGGCATTTTGCCTTTTGTATTTAATTCCGATGCAATTTCTGTGTTTCATCGTCAATACGAAGGTCCAAGGGATACATTAAACCTGACGTGAAGCATCGATATCTAAAACTGGTCTCACAGGAAACGCTAAAATCATAGAATGTACGAAGACACAGTCCACTTTTACTTAAGTCGGCATTGTGCCTTTTGCATTTAATTCTGATGCAATTTCTGTGTTTCATCGTCAAAAAGAAGGTCCAAGGGATACAGTAAACCAGAAGTGAACCATCGGAATCTAAAACTGGTCTCACAGGATAGGTTCAAAACATAGACAGTAAGAAGAGTCAGTCTTCTTGTACTTCAGTCGGCAATGTGCTTTTTGCATTTAATTCCGATGCAATTTCAGTGTTTCATCGTCGATATGAAGCTTCAAGGGATACAGTAAACCTGAAGTGAAGCATCGGAATCGAATACTGGTCCCACAGGAAAGGTTCAAAGCATACACAGTAAGAATAGTCAGTCTTCTTGTACTTAATTCGGCATTGTGACTTTTGTATTTAATTCCGATGCAATTTCTGTGTTTCATCGTCAATAAGAAGATCTAACTGATACAGTAAACCTATGGTGAAGCATCGGAATCAAAAACTGGTCTCACACGAAAGGTTCAAATCATAGACAGTAAGAAGAGTCAGTCTTCTTGTACTTAAGTAAGCATGGTGCCTTTTGTATTAAATTCCGATGCAATTTCTGTGTTTCGTCGTCAAAAAGAAAGTCCAAGGGATACGGTAAACCTGAAGTGACGCATCGGAATCTAAAACTGGTCTCACAGGAAAGATACAAAACATAGACAGTAAGAGGAGTTAGTCGTCTTGTACTTAAGTCGGCATTCTGCCTTTCGTATTTAATTCCGATGCAATTTCTGTGTTTCATCGTCAATAAGAAGGTCCAAGGGATACAGGTAACCTGAAGTGAAGCATCGATATCTGAAACAGGTCCCACAGGAAAGGCTAAAATCATAGAATGTTAGAAGAGTCAATCCTCTTGTACTTAAGTCGGCATTGTGCCTTTTGTATTTAATTCCGATGCAATTTCTCTGCCTCATCGTCAATAAGAAGGTCCAATGGATACACTAAACCTGAAGCGAAGCATCGGAATCCAAAACTGGTCTCACTGGAAAAGCTCAAATCATAGACAGTAAGAAGAGTCACACTGCTTGTACTTAAGTCGTCACTGTGCCCTTTGTATTTAATTCCGATGCAATGTCTGTGTTTCATCGTCAAAAAGAAGGTCCAAGGGATACAGTAAACCTGAAGTGAAGCATCGGAACCAAAAACTGGTCTCACAGGAGAGGTTAAAAACGAAGTCACTAAGAAGAGTCAGACATCGTGTACTTAAGTCGGGATTGTGCCATTTTTGTTTAATTATGATGCAGTTACGTGTTTCATCGTCAATAAGAAGGTTCAAGCGATACAGTAAACCAGAAGTGAACTATCGGTATCTAAAACTGGTCTCACAGGAATGGTTCAAAACATAGACAGTAAGAAGAGTCAGTCTTCTTGTACTTCAGTCGGCAATGTGATTTTTGCATTTAATTCCGATGCAATTTCAGTGTTTCATCGTCGATATGAAGCTTCAAGGGATACAGTAAACCTGAAGTGAAGTATCGGAATCGAAAACTGGTCTCACAGGAAAGGTTCAAAGCATACACAGTAAGAATAGTCAGTCTTCCTGTACTTAAGCCGGCATTGTGATTTTTGTATTTAATTCCGATGCAATTTCTGTGTTTCATCGTCAATAAGAAGGTATACGGGATACAGTAAACCTGTGGTGAAGCATCATATTCTAAAACTGGTCTCACTGGAAAGGTTCAAAGCATAGACAGTAAGATGAGTCAGTCTTCTTGTACTTAAGTCGGCAGTGTGCCTTTTGTATTAAATTCAGATGCAATTTCTGTGTTTCACCGTCAATAAGAAGGTCCAAGGTATCCAGTAAACCTGAAGTGAAGCATCGGAATCTAAAACTTGTCTCACAGGAAAGGTTCAAAACATACACAGTAAGAAAAGTCAGTCTTCTTGTACTTAAGTCGGCATTCCGCCTTTTGTCTTTGATTCCGATGCAATTTCTGTGTTTCATCAACAATAAGATGGTCCAAGGGATACAGTAAACCAGAAGTGAAGCATCGGAATCTGAAACTGGTCTCACAGGTACGGTTAGAATCATAGACAGTAACAAGAGTCAGTCATCTTGTACTTAAGTCGGCTTTTGAATTTTTTATTTAATTCCGATGCAACTTCTGTGTTTCATCGTCAATAAGAAGGTCCAAGGGATACAGTATACCTGAAGTGAAGCATCGGAATCTAAAACTGGTCTCACAGGAAAGATACAAAACATAGACAGTAAGAAGAGTTAGTCTTCTTGTACTTAAGTCGGCATTCTGCCTTTTGTATTTAATTCCGATGCAATTTCTGTTTTTCATCGTCAATAAGAAGGTCCAAGGGATACAGGTAACCTGAAGTGAAGGATCGATATCTGATACTGGTCTCACAGGAAAGGCTAAAATCATAGAATGTTAGAAGAGTCAATCCTCTTGTACTTAAGTCGGCATTGTGCCTTTTGTATTTAATTCCGATGCAATTTCTCTGTCTCATCGTCAATAAGAAGGTCCAATGGATACATTAAACCTGAAGCAAAGCATCGTAATCTAAAACTGGTCTCACTGGAAAGGCTCAGAACGTAGACAGTAAGAAAAGTAACACTTCTTGTACTTAAGTCGGCATAGTGCCCTTTGTATTTAATTCCGATGCAATTTCTGTGTTTCATTGTCAAAAACATGGTCCGAGGGATACAGTACACCTGAAGTGAAGCATCGGAATCTAAAACTGGTCCCACAGGAAAGGTTCAAAACAAAGACTGTAAGAAGAGTCAGTCTTCTTGTACTTTAGTCGGCATTTTGCCTTTTGTATTTAATTCCGATGCAATTTCTGTGTTTCATCGTCAATACGAAGGTCCAAGGGATACATTAAACCTGACGTGAAGCATCGATATCTAAAACTGGTCTCACAGGAAACGCTAAAATCATAGAATGTACGAAGACACAGTCCACTTTTACTTAAGTCGGCATTGTGCCTTTTGCATTTAATTCTGATGCAATTTCTGTGTTTCATCGTCAAAAAGAAGGTCCAAGGGATACAGTAAACCAGAAGTGAACCATCGGAATCTAAAACTGGTCTCACAGGATAGGTTCAAAACATAGACAGTAAGAAGAGTCAGTCTTCTTGTACCTCAGTCGGCAATGTGCTTTTTGCATTCAATTCCGATGCAATTTCAGTGTTTCATCGTCGATATGAAGCTTCAAGGGATACAGTAAACCTGAAGTGAAGCATCGGAATCGAATACTGGTCCCACAGGAAAGGTTCAAAGCATACACAGTAAGAATAGTCAGTCTTCTTGTACTTAATTCGGCATTGTGACTTTTGTATTTAATTCCGATGCAATTTCTGTGTTTCATCGTCAATAAGAAGATCTAACTGATACAGTAAACCTATGGTGAAGCATCGGAATCAAAAACTGGTCTCACACGAAAGGTTCAAATCATAGACAGTAAGAAGAGTCAGTCTTCTTGTACTTAAGTAAGCATGGTGCCTTTTGTATTAAATTCCGATGCAATTTCTGTGTTTCGTCGTCAAAAAGAAAGTCCAAGGGATACGGTAAACCTGAAGTGACGCATCGGAATCTAAAACTGGTCTCACAGGAAAGATACAAAACATAGACAGTAAGAGGAGTTAGTCGTCTTGTACTTAAGTCGGCATTCTGCCTTTCGTATTTAATTCCGATGCAATTTCTGTGTTTCATCGTCAATAAGAAGGTCCAAGGGATACAGGTAACCTGAAGTGAAGCATCGATATCTGAAACAGGTCCCACAGGAAAGGCTAAAATCATAGAATGTTAGAAGAGTCAATCCTCTTGTACTTAAGTCGGCATTGTGCCTTTTGTATTTAATTCCGATGCAATTTCTCTGCCTCATCGTCAATAAGAAGGTCCAATGGATACACTAAACCTGAAGCGAAGCATCGGAATCCAAAACTGGTCTCACTGGAAAAGCTCAAATCATAGACAGTAAGAAGAGTCACACTGCTTGTACTTAAGTCGTCACTGTGCCCTTTGTATTTAATTCCGATGCAATGTCTGTGTTTCATCGTCAAAAAGAAGGTCCAAGGGATACAGTAAACCTGAAGTGAAGCATCGGAACCAAAAACTGGTCTCACAGGAGAGGTTAAAAACGAAGTCACTAAGAAGAGTCAGACATCGTGTACTTAAGTCGGGATTGTGCCATTTTTGTTTAATTATGATGCAGTTACGTGTTTCATCGTCAATAAGAAGGTTCAAGCGATACAGTAAACCAGAAGTGAACTATCGGTATCTAAAACTGGTCTCACAGGAATGGTTCAAAACATAGACAGTAAGAAGAGTCAGTCTTCTTGTACTTCAGTCGGCAATGTGATTTTTGCATTTAATTCCGATGCAATTTCAGTGTTTCATCGTCGATATGATGCTTCAAGGGATACAGTAAACCTGAAGTGAAGTATCGGAATCGAAAACTGGTCTCACAGGAAAGGTTCAAAGCATACACA
Source organism: Schistocerca americana (assembly GCF_021461395.2). NCBI lineage: Eukaryota > Metazoa > Arthropoda > Insecta > Orthoptera > Acrididae > Schistocerca > Schistocerca americana. The sequence goes on along the minus strand of NC_060121.1, from coordinate 9,668,463 downwards.
GTAAGAATAGTCAGTCTTCCTGTACTTAAGCCGGCATTGTGATTTTTGTATTTAATTCCGATGCAATTTCTGTGTTTCATCGTCAATTAGAAGGTCCAAGGGATACAGTAAACCCGAAGTGAAGCATCGATATCTAAATCAGGTGTTACAGGAAAGGTTCAAATCATAGAAAGTAAGAAGAGTCAGTCCTCTTGTACTTAAGTCGGCATTGTGCCTTTTGCATATATATCTGATGCTATTTCAGTGTTTCATCGTCAATAAGGTCCATGGGATACAGTAAACCTGAAGTGAAGCATCGATATCTAAAACTGGTCCCACAGGAGAGGCTAATATCATACAATGTAAGAAGAGTCAGACCTCTTGTACTTAAGGCGCCGTTGTGCCTCTTGTACGTAATTCCAATGCCATTACTGTGTTTCATCGTCAACAAGAAGGTCCAAGGGATACAGTAAACTAGAAGTGAAGCATCGGAATCTAAAACTGGTCTCACAGGAATGGTTCACAACATAGACAGTAAGAAGAGTCAGTCTTCTTGTACTTATGTCGGCATTGTGCCTTTTGTATTTAATTCCGATGCAATTTCTGTGTTTCATCGTCAATAAGAAGGTCCAAGGGATACAGTAAACCTGAAATGAAGCATCGGAATCTAAAACTGGTCTCACAGGAAAGGTTAAAACATAGACAATAAGAAGAGTCAGTCTTCTTGCACTTAAGTCGTCATTATGCCTTTTGTATTTAATTCCGATGCAATTTCTGTGTTTCATCGTCAAAAGGAAGGTCCAAGGGATACAGTAAACCTGAAGTGAAGCATCGATATCTAAAACTGGTCTCACAGGAAAGGCTAAAATAATAGAATGTAAGAAGAGCCAATCCTCTTGTATTTAATTGGCATTGTGCCTTTTGTATTTAATTCCGATGCAATTTCTGTGTTTCATCGTCAAAAGGAAGGTCCAAGGGATACAGTAAACCTGAAGTGAAGCATCGATATCTAAAACTGGTCTCACAGGAAAGGCTAAAATCATAGAATGTAAGAAGAGCCAATCCTCTTGTATTTAATTGGCATTGTGCCTTTTGTATTTAAGTCCAATGCAATTTCTGTGTTTCATTGTCAATAAGAAGGTCCCAGGGATACAGTATACCTAAAGTGAAGCATCAGGACCTAAAACTTGTGTCACAGGAAAGCTTCAAAGCATAGACAGTAAGAGGAGTCAGTCTTCTTGTACTTAAGTCGGCATTGTGCCTTTTGTATTTAATTCCGATGCAATTTCTGTGCTTCATCGTCAATATGAATATCCAAAGGATTTAGTAAACCTGAAGTGAAGCATCGGACTCAAAACTGGTCTCACAGGATAGGTTCAAATCATTGAATGTAAGAAGAGTCAGTACTCTTGTCCATAAGTCGGCATTGTGCCTTTTGTATCTATTTCCGATGCTATTTCTGTGTTTCATCGTCAATAAGAAGGTCCAAGGGATACATGAAACCTGAAATGAAGCATCGGAATCTAAAACTGGTCTCACAGGAAAGGTTCACAATATAGACCGAAAGAAGAGTCAGTCTTCTTGTACTTAAGTCGCCATTGTGCCTCTTGTATTTAATTCCGTTGCAATTTCTGTGCTACATCGTCAATACGAAGGTCCAAGGAACACAGTAAACCTGAAGTGAAGCACCGGAATGTGAAACTGGTCTCACAGGAAAGGTTCACAACATAGACAGTAAAAAGAGTCAGTCTTCTTGTACTTAAGTCCTCATTGTGAGTTTTGTATTTAATTCCGATGCAATTTCTGTGTTTCATCGACAAAAAGAAGGTCCAAGGAATACAGTAAACCTGAAGTGAAGCATCGATATCTAAAACTGATCTCAGAGGTTAGCCTCAAATCGTAGAATGTAAGAAGAGTAATTCCTATTGTACTTATGTCGGCATCGTGCGTTTTGTATTTAATTCAGATAAAATTTCTGTGTTTCATCGTCAATTAGAAGGTCCAAGGGATACAGTAAACCTGAAATGAAGCATCGGAATCGATAACTAGTCTCACAGGAAAGGTTCAAATCATAGAATGTAAGAAGAGACCGTCCTCTTGTACTTAAGTCGGCATTGTGCATTTAGTATTAAAGTCCGATGCAATTTCTGTGTTTTATCGTCAATAATGAGGTCCAAGGGATACAGTAAACCTGAAGTAAAGCCTCGAAATCTAAAACTGGTCTCACAGGAAAGGCTCAAATCAAAGACAGTAAGAAGAGTCAGTCTTCTTGTTTTTAAGTAAGCATTGTGCCTTTTGTATTTAATTCCGACGCAATTTCTGTGTTTCTTCGTCAACAAGAAGGTCCAAGGGATACAGTAAACCTGAAGTAAAGCATCGGAATCTAAAACTGGTCTCACAGGAAGGGTTCAAAACATAGACGGTAAGAAGAGTCAGTCTTCATGTACTTAAGTCGGCATTGTGCCCTTTGTATTTAATTCCGGTGCAATTTCTGTGTTTCATCGTCAACAAGAAGGTCCAAGGGATACAGTAAGCCTGAAATGAGGTGTAGGAATCTGAATCTGGTCTCACAGGAAAGGTTCAAATCATTGACAGTAAGATGTGTCGGTCTTCTTGTACTTCAGTCGGCATTGTGCCTTTTGTATTTAATTCCGATGTAATTTCTGTGTTTCATCGTCAATAAGAAGGTCCAAGGGATACAGTAGACCTGAAGTGAAGCATCGGAATCAAAACTGGTCTCACAGGAAAGGTTCAAAACATAGACAGTAAGAAGAGTCAGTCTTCTTGTACTTAAGTCGGCATTTTGCTTTTTGTATTTAGTTCCGATGCAATTTCTATGTTTCATCGTAAATAAGAAAGTCCAAGGGATACAGTAAACTAGAAATGTAGCATAGGTACCTAATACTGGTCTCACAGGAAAGGTTCAAAATATAGACAGTAATAAGTCTCAGCCGTCTTATACTTAGGTCGGCATTGTGCCATATGTATTTAATTCCGATGCAATTTCTGGATTTCATCGTCAATATGAAGATCCAAGGGATACAGTAAACCTGAAGTGGAGCATCGGAATCAAAACTGGTCTCACAGGAAAGGTTCAAAACTTAGACTGTAAGAAGAGTCAGTCTTCTTGTACTTATGTCGGCATTGTGCATTTTGTATTTAATTCCGATGACATTTCTGTATTTCATCGTCAATAAGAAGGTCCAAGGGATACAGTAAACCTAAAGTGAAACACCGGAAACTAAAACTCGTGTCACAGGAAAGCTTCAAAGCATAGACAGTAAGAGGAGTCAGTCTTCTTGTACTTAAGTCGGCATTGTGTCTTTTGTATTAAATTCCGATGCAATTTCTGTGTTTCATCGTTAATAATGAGGTCCAAGGAATACAGTAAACTCAAAACATAGACAGTAAGAAGAGTCAGTCTTCCTGTTTTTAAGTGGTCATTGTGCCTCTTGTATTTAATTCCGACGCAATTTCTGTGTTTCATCGTCAACAAGAAAGTCCAAGGGATACAGTAAACCCGAAGTAAAGCATCTGAATCAAAACTGGTCTCACAGGAATGGTTCAAAACATAGACACTAGAAGAGTCAGTCTTCTTGTACTTAAGTCGCCATTGTGCCTCTTGTATTTAATTCCGATGCAATTTCTGTGCTACGTCGTCAATACGAAGGTCCAAGGAACACAGTAAACCTGAAGTGAAGCACCGGAATCTAAAACTGGTCTCACAGGAAAGGTTCACAACATAGACAGTAAAAAGAGTCAGTCTTCTTGTACTTATGTCGGCATTGTGAGTTTTGTATTTAATTCCGATGCGATTTCTGTGTTTCATCGTCAAAAAGAAGGTCCAAGGAATACAGTAAACCTGAAGTGAAGCATCGATATCTAAAACTGATCTCAGAGGTAAGGCTCAAATCGTAGAATGTAACAAGGGTAATTCCTATTGTACTTATGTCGGCATCGTGCGTTTTGTATTTAATTCAGATGCAATTTCTGTGTTTCATCGTCAATTAGAAGGTCCAAGGGATACAGTAAACCTGAAATGAAGCATCGGTATCGAAAACAAGTCTCACAGGAAAGGTTCAAATCATAGAATGTAAGAAGAGACAGTCTTCTTGTACTTAAGTCGGCATTGTGCATTTAGTATTAAATTCCGATGTAATTTCTGTGTTTTATCATCAATAATAAGGTCCAAGGGATACAGTAAACTTGAAGTAAAGCTTCGGAATCTAAAACTGGTCTCACAGGAATGGCTCAAATCATAGACAGTAAGAAGAGTCAGTCTTCTTGTTTTTAAGTGGGCGTTGTGCCTTTTGTATTTAATTCCGACGCAATTTCTGTGTTTCTTCGTCAACAAGAAGGTCCAAGGGATACAGTAAACCTGAAGTAAAGCATCGGAATCTAAAACTGGTCTCACAGGAAGGGTTCAAAACATAGATATTAAGAAGAGTCAGTCTTCATGTACTTAAGTCGGCATTGTGCCCTTTGTATTTAATTCCGGTGCAATTTCTGTGTTTCATCGTCAACAAGAAGGTCCAAGGGATACAGTAAACCTGAAATGAGGTATAGGAAACTGAATCTGGTCTCACAGGAAAGGTTCAAATCATCGACAGTAAGATGTGTCAGTGTTTATGTACTTCAGTCGGCATTGTGCCTTTTGCAATTAATTCCGATGTAATTTCTGTGTTTCATCGTCAATAAGAAGGTCCAAGGGATACAGTAAACCTGAAGTGAAGCATCGGAATCAAATCTGGTCTCACAGGAAAGGTTCAAAACATAGACAGTAAGAAGAGTCAGTCTTCATGTACTTAAGTCGGCATTGTGCATTTTGTATTCAGTTCCGATGCAATCTCTATGTTTCATCGTCAATAAGAAAGTCCAAGGGATACAGTAAACTAGAAATGTAGCATAGGAATCTAATACTGGTCTCACAGGAAAGGTTCAAAATATAGACAGTAATAAGTCTCAGTCTTCTTATACTTAGGTCGGCATTGTGAAATATGTATTTAATTCCGATGCAATTTCTGGATTTCATCGTCAATATGAAGATCCAAGGGATACAGTAAACCTGAAGTGGAGCATCGGAATCAAAACTGGTCCCACAGGAAAGGTTCAAAACATAGACTGTAAGAAGAGTCAGTCTTCTTGTACTTATGTCGCATTGTGCATTTTGTATTTAATTCCGATGAAATTTCTGTGTTTCATCGTCAATAAGAAGGTCCAAGGGATACAGTAAACCTGAAGTGAAACACCGGAAACTAAAACTTGTGTCACAGGAAAGCTTCAAAGCATAGACAGTAATAGGAGTCAGTCTTCTTGTGCTTAAGTCGGCATTGTGCCTTTTGTGTTTAATTCCGATGCATTTTCTGTGTTTCATCGTCAATAAGAACGTCCAAGGGATACAGTAAACCTGATATGAAGCATAGGAATCTAAAACTGGTCTCACACTAAAGGTTCAAATCATAGATAGTAAGAAGACTCAGTCTTCTTGTACTTAAGTCGGCATTGTGCTTTTTGTATTTAATTCCAACGCAATTTCTGTGTTTCATCGTCAGTCAGTAGGTCCAAGGGAAACAGGAAACCTGAAGAGAAGCATCGTAATCTAAAACAGGTCTCACAGGAAATGTTCAAAACATCGACTGTAAGAAGAGTCAGTCTTCTTGTACTTAAATCGGCATTGTGCCTTTTGTATATAATTCCGATGCTATTTCTGTGTTTCATCGTCAATAAGAATACAGTAAACATGAAGTTAAGCATCGGAAACTAAAACTGGTCTCACAGGAAAGGATCACAACATAGGCAGTAAAAAGAGTCAGTCTTCTTGTACTTAAGTCAGCATTGTGAGTTTTGTATTTAATTCCGATGCAATTTCTGTTTTTCGTCGTCAAAAAGAAGGTCCATGGTATACAGTAAACCTGAAGTGAAGCATCGATATCAAAACTGATTTCAGCGGAAAGGCTCAAATCGTAGAATGTAAGAAGAGTCATTCCTATTGTACTTATGTCGGCATTGTTCCTTTTGTATTTAATACCGATGCAATTTCTGCGTTTCATCGTCAATAAGAAGGTCCACCGGATACAGTAAACCAGAAATGAAGCATCGGAAACTAAAACTGGTCTCACTGGAAAGGTTCAAAGGATATACAGTAAGAAGAGTCAATCTTCTTGTACTTAAGTCGGCACTGTCCCTTTTGTATTTCATTCCGATGCTATTTATGTGTTTCATCGTCAATATGTAGGTCCAAGGGATACAGTACACATGAAGTGTAGCATCGGAAGCTAAAACTTGTGTCACAGGAAAGGTTCAATACATAGACAGTAACAAGCGTCAGTCTTCTTCTACTTAAGTCGGCATTGTGCCTTTTGTATTTATTTCCGATGCAATTTCTGTGTTGCATCGTCAGTAAGCAGGTCCAAGCGATACAGTAAACCTGAAGTGAAGCATCGGAATCTAAAACTGGTCTCACAGGAAAGGTTCATATCATAGAATGTAAGAAGAGTCAGTCCTCTTGTACCTAAGTCGGCATTGTGCCTTTTGTATTAAATTCCGATGCAATTTCTGTGTTTTATCGTCAACAAAAAGGTCCAAGGGATACAGTAAACCGGAAATAAAGCATAGGAATATAACACTGGTCTCACAGGAAAGGTTCAAATCATAGACAGTAAGAAGACTCAGTCTTCTTGTACTTAAGTCGGCATTGTGCGTTTTGTATTTAATTCCGAGCAATTTCTGTGTTTCTTCGTCAATATGAAGATCCAAAGGATACAGTAAACCTGAAGTGAAGCATCGGATACTTAAACTGGTCTCACAGGAAGGGCTCTAAACATAGACAGTAAGAGGAGTCGGTCTTCTTGTACTAAGTTCGGCATTGTGCCTTTTGTACTTAATTCCGATGTAATTTCTGTGATTCATCGTCAATAAGAAGGTCCGACAGATACAGTAAACCTGAAGTGAAGCATCGGAATCTAACTGGTCTTACAGGAAAGGTTCAAAACGTGGACAGTAAGGAGAGTCCGTCTTCTTGTACTTAAGTTGGCATTGTGCATTTTGTATTTAATTCCGATGCAATTTCTGTGTTTCATCGCCAATAAGAAGGTCCAAAGGATACATTAAAGCAGAAATGAAGCATCGGAAACTGAAACTGGTCTCAGAGGAAAGGTTCAGAACATAGACAGTACGAAGAGTCAGTCTTCATGTGCTTAAGTCGGCATTGTGCGTTTTGTGTTTAATGCCGAGGAAATTTCTGTGTTTCATCGTCAATAAGACGGTCCAAGGAATACAGTAAACCTGAAATGAAGCATCGGAGTCTAAACCTGGTCTAACAGGAAAGGTTCAAATCATAGAATTTAAGAAGAGTCAGTCCTCTTGTACTTAAGTCGGCATTGTGCCTTTTGCATTTAGTTCCGATGCAATTTCTGTGTTTCATCGTCAATAAGAAGGTCCAAAGGATACAGTAAACCTGAAGTAAACCATCGGAATCTGAAACTGGTCTCACAGGAAAGGTTCAAAGCATGGGCAGTAAGAAGAGTCAGTCTTCATGTACTTAAATCGGCATTGTGCCTTTTGTATTTAATTCCTGTGCAATTTCTGTGTTTCATCGTCAATAAGAATGTCCAAGGGATACAGTATATCTGAAGTGCAGCATCGGAATCAAAACTGGTCTCACAGGAAAGGTTCAAAGCATAGACTGTAAGAAGAGTCAGTCTTCTTTTACTTAAGTCGGCATTTTTCATTTTGTATTTAATTCCGATGCAATTTCTGTGTTTCATCGTCAATACGAATGTCCAAGGGATACAGTAAACTAGAAATGAAGCATCGGAAACTAAAACTGGTCTCACAGGAATGGTTCAAAACACAGGCAGTAAGAAGAGTCAGTCTTCTTGTACTAAAGTCGGCATTGTGCGTTTTGTATTTAATTTCGATGCAATTTCTGTGTTTCATCGTTAATAAGAATGTCCAAGGGATACAGTAAACTAGAAATGAAGCACAGGAATCTAACACTGGTCTCACAGGAAAGGTTCAAATCATAGAATGTAAGAAGGGTCAGTCCTCTTGTACTTAAGCCTACATTGTACTTTTTTGTATTTAATTTCGATCCAATATCTGTGTTTCATCGTCAATAAGGTGGTCCAAGAGATACAGTAAACTTGAAGTAAAGCATCGGAATCTAAAACTGGTCTCACTGTAAAAGGCCAAACTATAGTCAGCAAGAAGGGTCAGTCTTCTTGTATTTACGTCGTCATTGTGAATTTTGTATTTAGTTCCGATGCAATTTCTATGTTTCATCGTCAATAAGAAAGTCCAAGGGATACAGTAAACTAGAAATGTAGCATAGGAATATAATACTGGTCTCACAGGAAAGGTTCAAAATATAGACAGTAATAACTCTCAGTCTTCTTATACTTAGGTCGGCATTGTGCCATAAGTATTTAATTCCGATGCAATTTCTGGATTTCATCGTCAATATGAAGATCCAAGGGATACAGTAAACCTGAAGTGGAGCATCTGAATCAAAACTGGTCTCACAGGAAAGGTTCAAAACATAGACTGTAAGAAGAGTCAGTCTTCTTGTACTTAAGTTGGCATTGTGCAGTTTGTATTTAATTCCGATGAAATTTCTGTGTTTCATCGTCAATACGAAGGTCCAAGGAACACAGTAAACCTGAAGTGAAGCACCGGAATCTAAAACTGGTCTCACAGGAAAGGTTCACAACATAGACAGTAAAAAGAGTCAGTCTTCTTGTACTTAAGTCGGCATTGTGAGTTTTGTATTTAATTCCGATGCAATTTCTGTGTTTCATCGTCAAAAAGAAGGTCCAAGGAATACATTAAACCTGAAGTGAAGCATCGATATATAAAACTGATCTCAGAGGTAAGGCTCAAATCGTAGAATGTAAGAAGAGTAATTCTCATTGTACTTATGTCGGCATCGTGCGTTTTGTATTTAATTCAGATGCAATTTCTGTGTTTCATCGTCAATTAGATGGTCCAGGGGATACAGTAAACCTGAAATGAAGCATCGGAATCGAAAACTAGTCTCACAGGAAAGGTTCAAATCATAGAATGTAAGAAGAGACAGTCCTCTTGTACTTAAGTCGGCATTGTGCATTTAGTACTAAATTGCGATGCAATTTCTGTGTTTTATCGTCAATAATAAGGTCCAAGTGATACAGTAAACTTGAAGTAAAGCATCGGAATCTAAAACTGGTCTCACAGGAAGGGTTCAAAACATAGACGGTAAGAAGAGTCAGTCTTCATATACTTAAGTCGGCATTGTGCCCTTTGTATTTAATTCCGGTGCAATTTCTGTGTTTCATCGTCAACAAGAAGGTCCAAGGGATACAGTAAACCTGAAATGAGGTATAGGAATCTGAATCTGGTCTCACAGGAAAGGTTCAAATCATAGACAGTAAGATGTGTCAGTCTTCTTGTACTTCAGTCGGCATTGTGCCTTTTGTAATTAATTCCGATGTAATTTCTGTGTTTCATCGTCAATAAGAAGGTCCAAGGGATACAGTAAGCCTGAAGTGAAGCATCGGTATCAAAACTGGTCTCACAGGAATGGTTCAAAACATAGACAGTAGGAAGAGTCAGTCTTCTTGTACTTAAGTCGGCATTGTGCATTTTGTATTTAGTTCCGATGCAATTTCTATGTTTCATCGTCAATAAGAAAGTCCAAGGGATACAGTAAACTAGAAATGTAGCATAGGAATCTAATACTGGCCTCACAGGAAAGGTTCAAAATATAGACAGTAATAAGTCTCAGTCTTCTTATACTTAGGTCGGCATTGTGCCGTATGTATTTAATTCCGATGCAATTTCTGGATTTCATCGTCAATATGAAGATCCAAGGGATACAGTAAACCTGAAGTGGAGCATCGGAATCAAAACTGGTCTCACAGGAAAGGTTCAAAACATAGACTGTAAGAAGAGTCAGTCCTCTTGTACTTATGTCGGCATTGTGCATTTTGTATTTAATTCCGATGAAATTTCTGTGTTTCATAGTCAATAAGAAGGTCTAAGGGATACAGTAAACCTGAAGTGAAACACCGGAAACTAAAACTTGTGTCACAGGAAAGCTTCAAAGCATAGACAGTAAGAGGAGTCAGTCTTCTTGTACTTAAGTCGGCATTGTGTCTTTTGCATTTAATTCCGATGCAATTTCTGTGTTTCATCGTCAATAAGCAGGTCAAGCGATACAGTAAGCCTGAAGTGAAGCATCGGAATCTAAAACTGGTCTCACAGGAAAGGTTCAAATCATAGAATGTAAGAAGAGTCAGTCCTCTTGTACTTAAGTCGGCATTGTGTCTTTTGTATTAAATTCCGATGCAATTTCTGTGTTTCATCGTCAATAATGAGGTCCAGGGAATACAGTAAACTCAAAACATAGACAGTAAGAGGAGTCAGTGTCCTTGGGTTTAATTGGTCATTGTGCCTCTTGTATTTAATTCCGACGCAATTTCTGTGTTTCATCGTCAACAAGGAAGTCAAAGGGATACAGTAAACCCGAAGTAAATCATCGGAATCAAAACTGGTCTCACAGGAATGGTTCAAAACATAGACACTAGAAGAGTCAGTCTTCTTGTACTTAAGTCGGCATTGTGCCTTTTGTATTTAATTCCGATGCATTTTCTGTGTTTCATCGTCAATAAGAAGGTCCAAGGGATACAGTAAACCTGATATGAAGCATAGGAATCTAAAACTGGTCTCACACTAATGGTTCAAATCATTGATAGTAAGAAGACTCAGTCTTCTTGTACTTAAGTCGGCATTGTGCTTTTTGTATTTAATTCCAACGCAATTTCTGTGTTTCATCGTCAGTCAGTAGGTCCAAGGGAAACAGGAAACCTGAAGAGAAGCATCGTAATCTAAAACAGGTCTCACATGAAATGTTCAAAACATCAACTGTAAGAAGAGTCAGTCTTCTTGTACTTAAATCGGCATTGTGCCTTTTGTATATAATTCCGATGCTATTTCTGCGTTTCATCGTCAATAAGAAGGTCCACGGGATACAGTAAACCAGAAATGAAGCATCGGAAACTAAAACTGGTCTCACAGGAAAGGTTCAGAGGATATACAGTAAGAAGAGTCAATCTTCTTGTACTTAAGTCGGCAGTGTCCCTTTTGTATTTAATTCCGATGCTATTTATGTGTTTCATCGTCAATATGTAGGTCCGAGGGATACAGTAGACATGAAGTGTAGCATCGGAAACTAAAACTTGTGTCACAGGAAAGGTTCAATACATAGACAGTAACAAGAGTCAGTCTTCTTCTACTGAAGTCGCACTTGTGCCTTTTGTATTTAATTCCGATGCAATTTCTGTGTTTCATCGTCAGTAAGCAGGTCCAAGCGATACAGTAAACCTGAAGTGAAGCATCGGAATCTAAAACTGGTCTCACAGGAAAGGTTCATATCATAGAATGTAAGAAGAGTCAGTCCTCTTGTACTTAAGTCGGCACTGTGCCTTTTGTATTAAATTCCGATGCAATTTCTGTGCTTCATCGTCAATATGAAGATCCAAAGGATTTAGTAAACCTGAAGTGAAGCATCGGAATCAAAACTGGTCCCACAGGATGGGTTCAAATCATTGAATGTAAGAAGAGTCAGTACTCTTGTCCTTAATTCGGCATTGTGCCTTTTGTATCTATTTCCGATGCTATTTCTGTGTTTCATCGTCAATAAGAAGGTCCAAGGGATACATGAAACCTGAAATGAAGCATCGGAATCTAAAACTGGTCTCACAGGAAAGGTTCACAATATAGACCGAAAGAAGGGTCAGTCTTCTTGTACTTAAGTCGCCATTGTGCCTCTTGTATTTAATTCCGATGCAATTTCTGTGCTACGTCGTCAATACGAAGGTCCAAGGAACACAGTAAACCTGAAGTGAAGCACCGGAATCTAAAACTGGTCTCACAGGAAAGGTTCACAACATAGACAGTAAAAAGAGTCAGTCTTCTTGTACTTAAGTCGGCATTGTGAGTTTTGTATTTAATTCCGATGCAATTTCTGTGTTTCATCGTCAAAAAGAAGGTCCAAGGAATACAGTAAACCTGAAGTGAAGCATCGATATCTAAAACTGATCTCAGAGGTAAGGCTCAAATCGTAGAATGTAAGAAGAGTAATTCCTATTGTACTTATGTCGGCATCGTGCGTTTTGTATTTAATTCAGATGCAATTTCTGTGTTTCATCGTCAATTAGAAGGTCCAAGGGATACAGTAAACCTGAAATGAAGCATCGGAATCGAAAACTAGTCTCACAGGAAACGTTCAAATCATAGAATGTAAGAAGAGACAGTCCTCTTGTACTTAAGTCGGCATTATGCATTTAGTTTTAAATTCCGATGTAATTTCTGTGTTTTATCATCAATAATAAGGTCCAAGGGATACAGTAAACTTGAAGTAAAGCTTTGGAATCTAAAACTGGTCTCACAGGAATGGCTCAAATCATAGACAGTAAGAAGAGTCAGTCTTCTTGTTTTTAAGTGGGCGTTGTGCCTTTTGTATTTAATTCCGACGCAATTTCTGTGTTTCTTCGTCAACAAGAAGGTCCAAGGGATACAGTAAACCTGAAGTAAAGCATCGGAATCTAAAACTGGTCTCACAGGAAAGGTTCATATCATAGAATGTAAGAAGAGTCAGTCCTCTTGTACTTAAGTCGGCACTGTGCCTTTTGTATTAAATTCCGATGCAATTTCTGTGCTTCATCGTCAATATGAAGATCCAAAGGATTTAGTAAACCTGAAGTGAAGCATCGGAATCAAAACTGGTCCCACAGGATAGGTTCAAATCATTGAATGTAAGAAGAGTCAGTACTCTTGTCCTTAATTCGGCATTGTGCCTTTTGTATCTATTTCCGATGCTATTTCTGTGTTTCATCGTCAATAAGAAGGTCCTAGGGATACATGAAACCTGAAATGAAGCATCGGAATCTAAAACTGGTCTCACAGGAAAGGTTCACAATATAGACCGAAAGAGGGGTCAGTCTTCTTGTACTTAAGTCGCCATTGTGCCTCTTGTATTTAATTCCGATGCAATTTCTGTGTTTCATCGTCAATAATGAGGTCCAGGGAATACAGTAAACTCAAAACATAGACAGTAAGAGGAGTCAGTGTCCTTGGTTTTAATTGGTCATTGTGCCTCTTGTATTTAATTCCGACGCAATTTCTGTGTTTCATCGTCAACAAGGAAGTCCAAGGGATACAGTAAACCCGAAGTAAATCATCGGAATCAAAACTGGTCTCACAGGAATGGTTCAAAACATAGACACTAGAAGAGTCAGTCTTCTTGTACTTAAGTCGGCATTGTGCCTTTTGTATTTAATTCCGATGCATTTTCTGTGTTTCATCGTCAATAAGAAGGTCCAAGGGATACAGTTAACCTGATATGAAGCATAGGAATCTAAAACTGGTCTCACACTAATGGTTCAAATCATTGATTGTAAGAAGACTCAGTCTTCTTGTACTTAAGTCGGCATTGTGCTTTTTGTATTTAATTCCAACGCAATTTCTGTGTTTCATCGTCAGTCAGTAGGTCCAAGGGAAACAGGAAACCTGAAGAGAAGCATCGTAATCTAAAACAGGTCTCACATGAAATGTTCAAAACATCAACTGTAAGAAGAGTCAGTCTTCTTGTACTTAAATCGGCATTGTGCCTTTTGTATATAATTCCGATGCTATTTCTGTGTTTCATCGTCAATAAGAATACAGTAAACGTGAAGTTAAGCATCGGAAACTAAGACTGGTCTCACAGGAAAGGATCACAACATAGGCAGTAAAAAGAGTCAGTCTTCTTGTACATAAGTCAGCATTGTGAGTTTTGTATTTAATTCCGATCCAATTTCTGTGTTGCGTCGTCAAAAAGAAGGTCCGTGGTGTACAGTAAACCTGAAGTGAAGCATCGATATCTAAAACTGATTTCAGCGGAAAGGCTCAAATCGTAGAATGTAAGAAGAGTCATTCCTATTGTACTTATGTCGGCATTGTGCCTTTTGTATTTAATACCGATGCAATTTCTGCGTTTCATCGTCAATAAGAAGGTCCACGGGATACAGTAAACCAGAAATGAAGCATCGGAAACTAAAACTGGTCTCACAGGAAAGGTTCAGAGGATATACAGTAAGAAGAGTCAATCTTCTTGTACTTAAGTCGGCAGTGTCCCTTTTGTATTTAATTCCGATGCTATTTATGTGTTTCATCGTCAATATGTAGGTCCGAGGGATACAGTAGACATGAAGTGTAGCATCGGAAACTAAAACTTGTGTCACAGGAAAGGTTCAATACATAGACAGTAACAAGAGTCAGTCTTCTTCTACTGAAGTCGCACTTGTGCCTTTTGTATTTAATTCCGATGCAATTTCTGTGTTTCATCGTCAGTAAGCAGGTCCAAGCGATACAGTAAACCTGAAGTGAAGCATCGGAATCTAAAACTGGTCTCACAGGAAAGGTTCATATCATAGAGTGTAAGAAGAGTCAGTCCTCTTGTACTTAATTCGGCACTGTGCCTTTTGTATTAAATTCCGATGCAATTTCTGTGCTTCATCGTCAATATGAAGATCCAAAGGATTTAGTAAACCTGAAGTGAAGCATCGGAATCAAAACTGGTCCCACAGGATAGGTTCAAATCATTGAATGTAAGAAGAGTCAGTACTCTTGTCCTTAATTCGGCATTGTGCCTTTTGTATCTATTTCCGATGCTATTTCTGTGTTTCATCGTCAATAAGAAGGTCCAAGGGATACATGAAACCTGAAATGAAGCATCGGAATCTAAAACTGGTCTCACAGGAAAGGTTCACAATATAGACCGAAAGAAGGGTCAGTCTTCTTGTACTTAAGTCGCCATTGTGCCTCTTGTATTTAATTCCGATGCAATTTCTGTGCTACGTCGTCAATACGAAGGTCCAAGGAACACAGTAAACCTGAAGTGAAGCACCGGAATCTAAAACTGGTCTCACAGGAAAGGTTCACAACATAGACAGTAAAAAGAGTCAGTCTTCTTGTACTTAAGTCGGCATTGTGAGTTTTGTATTTAATTCCGATGCAATTTCTGTGTTTCATCGTCAAAAAGAAGGTCCAAGGAATACAGTAAACCTGAAGTGAAGCATCGATATCTAAAACTGATCTCAGAGGTAAGGCTCAAATCGTAGAATGTAAGAAGAGTAATTCCTATTGTACTTATGTCGGCATCGTGCGTTTTGTATTTAATTCAGATGCAATTTCTGTGTTTCATCGTCAACAAGAAGGTCCAAGGGATACAGTAAACCTGAAATGAGGTATAGGAATCTGAATCTGGTCTCACAGGAAAGGTTCAAATCATAGGCAGTAAGATGTGTCAGTCTTCTTGTACTTCAGTCGGCATTGTGCCTTTTGCAATTAATTCCGATGTAATTTCTGTGTTTCATCGTCAATAAGAAGGTCCAAGGGATACAGTAAACCTGAAGTGAAGCATCGGAATCAAATCTGGTCTCACAGGAAAGGTTCAAAACATAGACAGTAAGAAGAGTCAGTCTTCATGTACTTAAGCCGGCATTGTGCATTTTGTATTTAGTTCCGATGCAATCTCTATGTTTCATCGTCAATAAGAAAGTCCAAGGGATACAGTAAACTAGAAATGTAGCATAGGAATCTAATACTGGTCTCACAGGAAAGGTTCAAAATATTGACAGTAATAAGTCTCAGTCTTCTTATACTTAGGTCGGCATTGTGAAATATGTATTTAATTCCGATGCAATTTCTGAATTTCATCGTCAATATGAAGATCCAAGGGATACAGTAAACTTGAAGTGGAGCATCGGAATCAAAACTCGTCCCACAGGAAAGGTTCAAAACATAGACTGTAAGAAGAGTCAGTCTTCTTGTACTTATGTCGGCATTGTGCATTTTGTATTTAATTCCGATGAAATTTCTGTGTTTCATCGTCAATAAGAAGGTCCAAGGGATACAGTAAACCTGAAGTGAAACACCGGAAACTAAAACTTGTGTCACAGGAAAGCTTCAAAGCATAGACAGTAATAGGAGTCAGTCTTCTTGTACTTAAGTCGGCATTGTGCCATTTGTATTTCATTCCGATGCATTTTCTGTGTTTCATCGACAATAAGAACGTCCAAGGGATACAGTAAACCTGATATGAAGCATAGGAATCTAAAACTGGTCTCACACTAAAGGTTCAAATCATAGATAGTAAGAAGACTCAGTCTTCTTGTACTTAAGTCGGCATTCTGCTTTTTGTATTTAATTCCAACGCAATTTCTGTGTTTCATCGTCAGTCAGTAGGTCCAAGGGAAACAGGAAACCTGAAGAGAAGCATCGTAATCTAAAACAGGTCTCACAGGAAATGTTCAAAACATCGACTGTAAGAAGAGTCAGTCTTCTTGTACTTAAATCGGCATTGTGCCTTTTGTATATAATTCCGATGCTATTTCTGTGTTTCATCGTCAATAAGAATACAGTAAACATGAAGTTAAGCATCGGAAACTAAAACTGGTCTCACAGGAAAGGATCACAACATAGGCAGTAAAAAGAGTCAGTCTTCTTGTACTTAAGTCGGCATTGTGAGTTTTGTATTTAATTCCGATGCAATTTCTGTTTTTCGTCGTCAAAAAGAAGGTCCATGGTATACACTAAACCTGAAGTGAAGCATCGATATCAAAACTGATTTCAGCGGAAAGCCTCAAATCGTAGAATGTAAGAAGAGTCATTCCTATTGTACTTATGTCGGCATTGTTCCTTTTTTATTTAATACCGATGCAATTTCTGCGTTTCATCGTCAATAAGAAGGTCCACGGGATACAGTAAACCAGAAATGAAGCATCGGAAACTAAAACTGGTCTCACTGGAAAGGTTCAAAGGATATACAGTAAGAAGAGTCAATCTTCTTGTACTTAAGTCGGCAGTGTCCCTTTTGTATTTAATTCCGATGCTATTTATGTGTTTCATCGTGAATATGTAGGTCCAAGGGATACAGTACACATGAAGTGTAGCATCGGAAGCTAAAACTTGTGTCACAGGAAAGGTTCAATACATAGACAGTAACAAGAGTCAGTCTTCTTCTACTTAAGTCGGCATTGTGCCTTTTGTATTTATTTCCGATGCAATTTCTGTGCTGCATCGTCAGTAAGCAGGTCCAAGCGATACAGTAAACCTGAAGTGAAGCATCGGAATCTAAAACTGGTCTCACAGGAAAGGTTCATATCATAGAATGTAAGAAGAGTCAGTCCTCTTGTACCTAAGTCGGCATTGTGCCTTTTGTATTAAATTCCGATGCAATTTCTGTGTTTTATCGTCAATAAAAAGGTCCAAGGGATACAGTAAACCGGAAATAAAGCATAGGAATATAACACTGGTCTCACAGGAAAGGTTCAAATCATAGACAGTAAGAAGACTCAGTCTTCTTGTACTTAAGTCGGCATTGTGCGTTTTGTATTCAATTCCGAGCAATTTCTGTGTTTCTTCGTCAATATGAAGGTCCAAGGCATACAGTAAACCTAAAGTGAAGCATCGGAATCTAAAACTGGTCTCACAGGAAAGGTTCAAATCATAGAATGTAAGATGGGTCAGTCCTCTTGTACTTAAGCCTAGATTGTGCCTTTTTGTATTTAATTTCGATGCAATATCTGTGTTTCATCGTCAATAAGGTGGTCCAAGGGAAACAGTAAACCTGAAGTAAAGCATCGGAATCTAAAACTGGTCTCACTGAAAAGGATCAAACCATAGTCAGCAAGAAGAGTCAGTCTTCTTGTATTTACATCGTCATTGTGAATTTTGTATTTAGTTCCGATGCAATTTCTATGTTTCATCGTCAATAAGAAAGTCCAAGGGATACAGTAAACTTGAAAAGTAGCATAGGAATATAATACTGGTCTCACAGGAAAGGTTCAAAATATAGACAGTAATAAGTCTCAGTCTTCTTATACTTAGGTCGGCTTTGTGCCATATGTATTTAATTACGATGCAATTTCTGGATTTCATCGTCAATATGAAGATCCAAGGGATACAGTAAACCTGAAGTGGAGCATCTGAATCAAAACTGGTCTCACAGGAAAGGTTCAAAACATAGACTGTAAGAAGAGTCAGTCTTCTTGTACTTAAGTTGGCATTGTGCATTTTGTATTTATTTCCGATGAAATTTCTGTGTTTCATCGTAAATAAGAAGGTCCAAGGGATACAGTAAACCTGAAGTGAAACACCGGAGACTAAAACTTGTGTCACAGGAAATCTTCAAAGCATAGACACTAATAGGAGTCAGTCTTCTTGTAGTTAAGTCGGCATTGTGTCTTTTGCATATAATTCCGATGCAATTTCTGTGTTTCATCGTCAATAAGCACGTCAAGCGATACAGTAAGCCTGAAGTGAAGCATCGGAATCTAAAACTGGTCTCACAGGAAAGGTTCAAATCATAGAATGTAACAAGAGTCAGTCCTCTTGTACTTAAGTCGGCATTGTGTCTTTTGTATTAAATTCCGATGCAATTTCTGTGTTTCATCGTCAACAATGGGGTCCAAGGAAAACAGTAAACTCAAAACATAGACAGTAAGAAGAGTCAGTCTTCTTGTTTTTCAGTGGTCATTGGGCCTTTTGTATTTAATTCCGACGCAATTTCTGTGTTTCATCGTCAACAAGAAAGTCCAAGGGATACAGTAAACCCGAAGTAAAGCATCGGAATCAAAACTGGTCTCACAGGAATGGTTCAAAACATAGACACTAGAAGAGTCAGTCTTCTTGTATTTAAGTCGGCATTGTGCCTTTTATATTTAATTCCGATGCATTTTCTGTGTTTCATCGTCAATAAGAAGGTCCAATGCATACAGTAAACCTGGTATGAAGCATAGGAACCTAAAACTGGTCTCACACTAAAGGTTCAAATCATAGATAGTAAGAAGACTCAGTCTTCTTGTACTTAAGTCGGCATTCTGCTTTTTGTATTTAATTCCAACGCAATTTCTGTGTTTCATCGTCAGTCAGTAGGTCCAAGGGAAACAGGAAGCCTGAAGAGAAGCATCGTAATCTAAAACAGGTCTCTCAGGAAATGTTCAAAACATCGACTGTAAGAAGAGTCAGTCTTCTTGTACTTAAATCGGAATTGTGCCTTTTGTATACAATTCCGATGCTATTTCTATGTTTCATCGTCAATAAGAATACAGTAAACATGAAGTTGAGCATCGGAAACTAAAACTGGTCTCACAGGAAAGGATCACAACATAGGCAGTAAAAAGAGTCAGTCTTCTTGTACTTAAGTCAGCATTGTGAGTTTTGTATTTAATTCCGATGCAATTTCTGTGTTTCGTCGTCATAAAGAAGGTCCATGGTATACAGTAAACCTGAAGTGAAGCATCGATTTCTAAAACTGATTTCAGCGGAAAGGCTCAAATCGTAGAATGTAAGAAGAGTCATTCCTATTGTACTTATGTCGGCATTGTGCCTTTTGTATTTAATACCGATTCAATTTCTGCGTTTCATCGTCAATAAGAAGGTCCACGGGATACAGTAAACCAGAAATGAAGCATCGGAAACTAAAACTGGTCTCACAGGAAAGGTTCAAAGGATATACAGTAAGAAGAGTCAATCTTCTTGTACTTAAGTCGGCAGTGTCCCTTTTGTATTTAATTCCGATGCTATTTATGTGTTTCATCGTCAATATGTAGGTCCGAGGGATACAGTAGACATGAAGTGTAGCATCGGAAACTAAAACTTGTGTCACAGGAAAGGTTCAATACATAGACAGTAACAAGAGTCAGTCTTCTTCTACTGAAGTCGCACTTGTCCCTTTTGTATTTATTTCCGATGCAATTTCTGTGTTTCATCGTCAATTAGAAGAACCAAGGGAGACAGTAAACCGGAAATAAAGCATAGGAATCTAACACTGGTCTCACAGGAAAGGTTCAAATCATAGACAGTAAGAAGAGTCAGCCTTCTTGTACTTAAGTCGGCATCGTGCGTTTTGTATTTACTTACGATGCAATTTCTGTGTATCATCTTCAATAAGAAGGTCCAAGGGATACAGTAAACCAGAAGTGAGGCATCGATATCTAAAACTGGTGCCGCAGCAAAGGCTCGAATCATAGACAGTAAGAAGAGTCAGACTTATTGTACTTATGTCAGCATTGTGCCTTTTGTATTTTATTCCGATGCAATTTCTGTGTTTCATCGTCAATAAGAAGGTCAAAGGGATACAGTAAAGCTGAGGTGAAGCATCGGAATCCAAAACTGGTCTCACAGGAAAGGTTCAAATCATAGAATGTACGAAGGGTCCGTCCACTTTTACTTAAGTCGGCATTGTGCCTTTAGAATTTCATTCCGATGCAATTTCTGTGTTTCATCGTCAATAAGAAGGTCCAAGGGATACAGCAACTCTGAATTGAAGCATCGCAAACTAAAACTTGTGTCACGGGAAAGGTTCAAAACATAGACTGTAAGAAGAGTCGGTCTTCTTGTACTTAAGTCGGCTTTGTGCATTTTATATTTAATTCCGATGAAATTTCTGTGTTTTATCGTCAATAATAAGGTCCAGGGGATACATGAAACCTGAAATGGAGCATCGGAATGTAAAACTGGTCTCACAGGAGAGGTTCAAAATGTAGACCGTACGAAAAGTCGGTCTTCTTGTACTTAAGTCGGCATTGTGCCATTTTTATATAATTCCGATGCAATATCTGTGTTTTATCGTCATTATGAAGGTCCAAGGGATACAGTAAACCTGAATTGAAGCATCGGAATCTAGAACTGGTCTCATAGGAAAGTTTCAAATCAATGAATGTAAGAAGAGTCAGTCCTCTTGTACTTAAGTCGGCATTGTGCTTATTGTATTTAATTCCCATGCAATTTTCGGATTTTATCATCAATAAGAAGGTCCAAGGGATACAGTAAACCTGAAGTGAAGCATCGGAATCTCAAACTGGTCTCAAAGGACAGGTTCAAAACATAGACAGTAAAAAGAGTCAGTCTTCTTGCTTTTAAGTGATCATTGTGCCTTTTGTATGTAATTCCGACGCAATCTCTGTGTTTCATCGTCAATAAGAAAGTCCAAGGGATACAGTGAACCTGAAGTGAAACATCGGAATCTAAAACTGGTCTCACAGGAAACTTTCAATTCATATAGAGTATGAAGAGTCAGTCTTCCTGTACTTAAATCGGCATTGTGCTTTTGTATTAAATTCCGATGCAATATCTGTGTTTTATCTTCAAAAAAAAGGTCCAAGGCGTGCAGTAAATTTGAAGTAGAGCTTCGAAATCTAAAATTGGTCTCACAGGAAAGGTTCAAAACATAGACAGTAAGAAGAGTCAGTCTTCTTGTACTTCACTCGGCATTGTGCCTTTTGTATTTGCTTCCGATGTAATTTCTGTGTTTCTTCGTCAATACGAAGGTCCAAGTGATACAGCTAACCTGAAGTGAAGCATCGCGATCAAAACTGGTCTAACAGGAAAGATTCAAAACATAGGCAGTAAGAAGGGTCAACCTTCTTGTAATTAAGTCGGCATTGTGCCTTTTCTATTTCATTCCGATGCATTTTCTGTGTTTCATTGTCAATAAAAAGGTCCTAGGGATACAGTAAACCTGAAGTATAACATCGGAATCTAAAACTGGTCACACAGGTAACGATCAAAACATAGACGGTAAGATGAGTCAGTCTTCTTGTTTTTAAGTGGGCATTGTGCCTTTTGTATTTAATTCCGACACAATTTCTGTGTTTCATCGGCAATAAGATAGTCCAAGGGATACGGTAAACCTGAAGTGAAGCATCGGAATCAAAACTGGTCTCACAGGAATGGTTCAGAACATAGACAGTAAGAAGAGTCACTCTTCTTGTACTATTGTCGGCATTGTGCCTTTTGTATTTTATTCCGATGCAATTTCTGTGTTTCATCGTCAATAAGAAGGTCCAAGGGATACAGTAAAGCTGAAGTGAAGCATCGTAATCTAACACTGGTCACACAGGACAGGTTAAAATCATAGAATGTAAGAAAAGTCAGTCCTCTTTTACTTAAGTTGGCATTGTGCCATTTGTATTTAATTCCAATGCAATTTCTGTGTTTCATCGTCAATAAGAAGGTCCAAGGGATACAGTAACCCTAAAGTGAAGCATCCGTATGTAAAACTGGTCTCACAGGAAACTTTCAAATCATAGACAGCAAGAAGACTCAGTCCTCTTGTACTTAAGTCGGCATTGTGCCTTTTGTATTTAATTCCGATGCAATTTCTATGTTTCATCGACGATAAGCAGGTCCAAGGGATACAGTAAACCTGACGTGAAGCACAGTAATCTAAAACTGGTCTCACAGGAAAGGTTCAAATCATAGAAGCTAACAAGAGTCAGTCCTCTTGTAATTAAGTCGGCATTGTGCCTTTTGTATGTAATTCCGATACAATTTCTGTTTTTTGTCGTCAATAAGAACGTCTAAGGGATACAGTAAACCTGAAGTAAAGCATCGGAATCTAAAACTGGTCACACAGGAAAGGTTCAAAACATAGACGGTAAGAAGAGTCAGTCTTCTTGTTTTCAAGTGGGCATTGTGCCTTTTGTGTTTAATTCCGACACAATTTCTGTGTTTCATCGTCAATAAGAAAGTCCAAGGGATACGGTAAACTTGAAATGAAGCATAGGAATCTGAAACTGGTCTCACAGGAAAGGTTCAGATCATACAGTAAGAAGGGTCAGTCATCTTGTACTATAGTCGGCATTGTGCCTTTTGTATTTTACTCCGATGCAATTTTTGTGTTTCATCGTCAAAAACAAGGTCCAAGGGATACAGTAAACAGGAAGTGAAGCTACGATTTCTAAATCAGGTCTCACATGAAAGGTTCATAACATAGACAGTATAAAAAGTCAGTCTTCTTGTACCTAAGTGGTCATTGTGCCTTTTGTATTTAATTCCGATGCAATTTCTGTGTTTCATCGTCAATAAGCGGGTCCAAGGGATACAGTAAACCGGAAGTGAAGTATCGGAATCTAAAACTGGTCCCACAGGAAAGGTACAAATCAAAGAATGTAAGAAGAGTCAGTCCTCTTGTACATAAGTCGGCATTGTGCTTATTGTATTTAATTCCGATGCAATTTCTCGGTTTTATCGTCAATAAGAAGGTCCAAGGGATACAGTAAACCTGAAGTAAAGCATCGGAATCTAAAACTGGTCTCTTAGGTAAGGTTCAAAACATAGACAGCAAGAAGAGTCATTCTTCTTGCTTTTAAGAGGTCATTGTGCCTTTTGCATTTAATTCCGGCGCAATTTCTGTGTTTCATCGTCAATAAGAAAGTCCAAGGGATACAGTAAACCTGAAGTGAAGTATCGGAGTCCGAAACTGGTCTCACAGGATACTTTCAAAGCATAGACAGTGAGAAGAGGCAGTCTTCTTGTACTTAAGTCGGCACTGTGCGTTATGTATTTAATTCCGAGGCACTTTCTGTGTTTCATCGTCATTAAGAAGGTTCAAGGGACACAATAAACCTGAAAAGAAGCATCGGAATCTAAAACTGGTCTCACAGGAAAGATTCAAATAATAGAATGTAAGTAGAGTCAGTCCTCTTGTACTTAAGTCGGCATTGTGCCTTTTGCATTTAGTTCCGATGCAATTTCTGTGTTTCATCGTCAATATGAAGGTCCAAGGGATACAGAAAACCTGAAGTAAACATCGGAATCTGAAACTGGTCTCACAGGAAAGGTTCAAATCATAGACAGTAAGAAGTGTCAGTCTTCTTGTACTTCAGTCGGCATTGTGCCTTTTGTATTTATTTCCGATGTAATTTCTGTGTTTCATCGACAATAAGAAGGTCCAAGGGATACAGTAAACCTGAAGTGAAGCATCGGAATCAAAACTGGTCTCACAGGAAAAGTTCAAATCGTAGACAGTAAGAAGAGTCAGCCTTCTTGTACTTAAGTCGGCATCGTGCGTTTTGTATTTACTTACGATGCAATTTCTGTGTATCATCTTCAATAAGAAGGTCCAAGGGATACAGTAAACCTGAAGTGACGCATCGATATCTAAAACTGGTGCCGCAGCAAAGGCTCGAATCATAGACAGTAAGAAGAGTCAGACTTATTGTACTTATGTCAGCATTGTGCCTTTTGTATTTAATTCCGATGCAATTTCTGTGTTTCATCGTCAATAAGAAGGTCAAAGGGATACAGTAAAGCTGAGGTGAAGCATCGTAATCTAAAACTGGTCTCACAGGAAAGGTTCAAATCATAGAATGTACGAAGGGTCCGTCCACTCTTACTTAAGTCGGCATTGTGCCTTTAGAATTTCATTCCGATGCAATTTCTGTGTTTCATCGTCAATAAGAAGGTCCAAGGGATACAGCAACTCTGAATTGAAGCATCGGAAACTAAAACTTGTGTCACAGGAAAGGTTCAAAACATAGACTGTAAGAAGAGTGGGTCTTCTTGTACTTAAGTCGGCTTTGTGCATTTTATATTTAATTCCGATGAAATTTCTGTGTTTTATCGTCAATAATAGGGTCCAGGGGATACATGATACCTGAAATGGAGCATCGGAATCTAGAACTGGTCTCACAGGAGAGGTTCAAAATGTAGACCGTACGAAAAGTCGGTCTTCTTGTACTTAAGTCGGCATTGTGCCATTTTTATATAATTCCGATGCAATATCTGTGTTTCATCGTCATTATGAAGGTCCAAGGGATACAGTATACCTGAATTGAAGCATCGAAATCTAGAACTGGTCTCATAGGAAAGTTTCAAATCAATGAATGTAAGAAGAGTCAGTCCTCTTGTACTTAAGTCGGCATTGTGCTTATTGTATTTAATTCCCATGCAATTTTCGGATTTTATCAACAATAAGAAGGTCCAAGGGATACAGTAAACCTGAAGTGAAGCATCGGAATCTCAAACTGGTCTCAAAGGACAGGTTCAAAACATAGACAGTAAAAAGAGTCAGTCTTCTTGCTTTTAAGTGATCATTGTGCCTTTTGTATGTAATTCCGACGCAATCTCTGTGTTTCATCGTCAATAAGAAAGTCCAAGGGATACAGTGATCCTGAAGTGAAACATCGGAATCTAAGACTGGTCTCACAGGAAACTTTCAAATCATATAGAGTATGAAGAGTCAGTCTTCCTGTACTTAAATCGGCATTGTGCTTTTGTATTAAATTCCGATGCAATATCTGTATTTTATCTTCAAAAAAAAGGTCCAAGGCGTGCAGTAAATTTGAAGTAGAGCTTCGAAATCTAAAATTGGTCTCACAGGAAAGGTTCAAAACATAGACAGTAAGAAGAGTCACTCTTCTTGTACTTCACTCGGCATTGTGCCTTTTGTATTTGCTTCCGATGTAATTTCTGTGTTTCTTCGCCAATACGAAGGTCCAAGTGATACAGCTAACCTGAAGTGAAGCATCGCGATCAAAACTGGTCTAACAGGAAAGATTCAAAACATAGACAGTAAGAAGGGTCAACCTTCTTGTAATTAAGTCGGCATTGTGCCTTTTGTATTACATTTCGATGCATTTTCTGTGTTTCATTGTCAATAAGAAGGTCCTAGGGATACAGTAAACCTGAAGTATAACATCGGAATCTAAAACTGGTCACACAGGTAAGGTTCAAAACATAGACGGTAAGATGAGTCAGTCTTCTTGTTTTTAAGTGGGCATTGTGCCTTTTGTATTTAATTCCGACACAATTTCTGTGTTTCATCGGCAATAAGATAGTCCAAGGGATACGGTAAACCTGAAGTGAAGCATCGGAATCAAAACTGGTCTCACAGGAATGGTTCAGAACATAGACAGTAAGAAGAGTCACTCTTCTTGTACTATAGTCGGCATTGTGCCTTTTGTATTTTATTCCGATGCAATTTCTGTGTTTCATCGTCAATAAGAAGGTCCAAGGGGTACAGTAAAGCTGAAGTGAAGCATCGTAATCTAACACTGGTCACACAGGACAGGTTTAAATCATAGAATGTAAGAAAAGTCAGTCCTCTTTTACTTAAGTTGGCATTGTGCCATTTGTATTTAATTCCAATGCAATTTCTGTGTTTCATCGTCAATAAGAAGGTCCAAGGGATACAGTAACCCTAAAGTGAAGCATCCGTATGTAAAACTGGTCTCACAGGAAACTTTCAAATCATAGACAGCAAGAAGACTCAGTCCTCTTGTACTTAAGTCGGCATTGTGCCTTTTGTATTTAATTCCGATGCAATTTCTATGTTTCATCAACAATAAGCAGGTCCAAGGGATACAGTAAACCTGAAGTGAAGCACCGTATTCTAAAACTGGTCTCACAGGAAAGGTTCAAATCATAGAAGGTAACAAGAGTCAGTCCTCTTGTAATTAAGTCGGCATTGTGCCTTTTGTATGTAATTCCGATACAATTTCTGTTTTTTATCGTCAATAAGAACGTCTAAGGGATACAGTAAACCTGAAGTAAAGCATCGGAATCTAAAACTGGTCACACAGGAAAGGTTCAAAACATAGACGGTAAGAAGAGTCAGTCTTCTTGTTTTTAAGTGGGCATTGTGCCTTTTGTGTTTAATTCCGACACAATTTCTGTGTTTCATCGTCAATAAGAAAGTCCAAGGGATACGGTAAACTTGAAATGAAGCATAGGAATCTGAAACTGGTCTCACAGGAAAGGTTCAGATCATAGACAGTAAGAAGGGTCAGTCATCTTGTACTAAAGTCGGCATTGTGCCTTTTGTATTTTACTCCGATGCAATTTTTGTGTTTCATCGTCAAAAACAAGGTCCAAGGGATACAGTAAACAGGAAGTGAAGTATCGGAATCTAAAACTGGTCCCACAGGAAAGGTACAAATCAAAGAATGTAAGAAGAGTCAGTCCTCTTGTACATAAGTCGGCATTGTGCTTATTGTATTTAATTCCGATGCAATTTCTCGGTTTTATCGTCAATAAGAAGGTCCAAGGGATACAGTAAACCTGAAGTAAAGCATCGGCATCTAAAACTGGTCTCTCAGGTAAGGTTCAAAACATAGACAGCAAGAAGAGTCATTCTTCTTGCTTTTAAGAGGTCATTGTGCCTTTTGCATTTAATTCCGACGCAATTTCTGTGTTTCATCGTCAATAAGAAAGTCCAAGGGATACAGTAAACCTGAAGTGAAGTATCGGAGTCTAAAACTGGTCTCACAGGATACTTTCAAAGCATAGACAGTAAGAAGAGGCAG
The DNA here is from genome assembly GCF_021461395.2 of Schistocerca americana. Classification (NCBI taxonomy): domain Eukaryota; kingdom Metazoa; phylum Arthropoda; class Insecta; order Orthoptera; family Acrididae; genus Schistocerca; species Schistocerca americana. The sequence goes on along the minus strand of NC_060121.1, from coordinate 9,641,371 downwards.
TCTTCTTGTACTTAAGTCGGCATTGTGCGTTATGTATTTAATTCCGAGGCACTTTCTGTGTTTCATCGTCATTAAGAAGGTTCAAGGGACACAATAAACCTGAAAGGAAGCATCGGAATCTAAAACTGGTCTCACAGGAAAGATTCAAATAATAGAATGTAAGTAGAGTCAGTCCTCTTGTACTTAAGTCGGCATTGTGCCTTTTGCATTTAGTTCCGATGCAATTTCTGTGTTTCATCGTCAATACGCAGGTCCAAGGGATACAGTAAACCTGAAGTGAAGTATCGGAGTCTAAAACTGGTCTCACAGGATACTTTCAAAGCATAGACAGTAAGAAGAGGCAGTCTTCTTGTACTTAAGTCGGCATTGTGCGTTATGTATTTAATTCCGAGGCACTTTCTGTGTTTCATCGTCATTAAGAAGGTCCAAGGGATACATTAAACCTGAAATGAAGAATCGGAATCTAAAACTGGTCTCACAGGTAAGGTTCAAAACATAGACCGTAAGAAGAGTCAGTTTTCTTGCACTTAAGTCTTCATTATGCCTTTTGAGTATAATTCCGACGCAATTTCCGTGTTTCATCGTCAATATGAAGGTCCAAGGGAAACAGTAAAATTGAAGTAAAACATCGGAATCTAAAACTGGTCTCACAGGACAGGTTCAAGATATAGACAGTAAGAAGAGTCAGTCTTCTTGTACTTAAGTCAGCATTTTGATTTTGTATTTAATTCCGATGCAATTTCTGTGTTTCATCGTCAATAAGAAGATCCAAGGGATACAGTAAACCTGAAGTAAAGCATCGGAATCTAAAACTGGTCTCACTGTAAAGATTCAAAATATAGACAGTAAGATGAGTCAGTCTTCATGTACTTAAGTCGGCATTGTGCATTTTGTATTTAATTCCGATGCAATTTCTGTGTTTCATCGTCAATAAGAAGGCCCAAGGGATACAGTAAACCAGAAATGAAGCATCGGAAACTAAAACTGGTCTCACAGGAAAGGTTCAAATCATAGACAGTAAGAAGAGTCAGTCTTCTTGTACTTAAGTCGGCAGTGTGCCTTTTGTATTTAATTCCGATGCAATTTATGCGTTTCATCGTTAATAAGATGGTCCAAGGGTTACAGTAAACCTTAGGTTAAGCATCGGAAACTAAAACTGGTCTCACAGGTAAGGTTAAAAACATAGACAGTAAGAAGAGTCAGTCTTCTTGTACTTAAGTCGCCATTGTGCCTTTTGTGTTTAATTCCGATACAATTTCTGGGTTTTATCGTCAATAAGAAAGTCCAAGGGATACGGTAAACCTCATGTGAAGCATCGGAATCAAGACTGGTCTTACAGGAATGGTTCAAAACGCAGATAGTAAGAAGAATCAGTCTTCTTGTACTAAAGTCGGCATTGTGCCTTTTCTATTTTATTCCGATGCAAGTTCTGTGTTTCATCGTCAATAAGAAGGTCCAAGGGATACAGTAAACCTGAAATGAAGCATAGGAATCTGAAACTGGTCCCACAGGAAAGGTTCAAATCATAGACAGTATGAAGAGTCAGTCTTCTCGTACTTAAATCGGCATTGTGCCTTTTGTACTTAATTCCGATGTAATTTCTGTGTTTCATCGTCAATAAGAAGGTTCGACATATACAGTAAACCTGAAGTGAAGCATCGGAATCTAACTGGTCTTACAGGAAGGGTTCAAAACGTGGACAGTAAGGAGAGTCAATCTTCTTGTACTTAAGTTGGCATTGTGCATTTTGTACTTATTTCCGATGCAATTTCTGTATTTCATCGCCAATAAGAAGGTCCAAAGGATACAGTAAAGCAGAAATGAAGCATCGGAATCTAAAACTGGTCTCACAGGAAAGGTTCAGAACATAGACAGTATGAAGATTCAGTCTTCTTGTACTTAAGTCGGCATTGTGACTTTTGTATTTAATTCCGATGCAATTTCTGTGTTTCGCCGTCAAAAAGAAGGTCCAAGGTATACAGTAAACCTGAAGTGAAGCTTCGATTTCTAAATCTGGTCTCACATGAAAGGTTCATAACATAGACAGTAAGAAGAGTCAGTCTTCTTGTTTTTAAGTGGGCATTGTGCCTTTTGTATTTAATTCCGACGCAATTTCTGTGTTTCATCGTCAATAAGATGGTCCAAGGAATACAGTAAACCAGAAATGAAGCATCGGAAACTAAAACTGGTCTCACAGGAATGGTTATAACACAGACAGTAAGAAGAGTCAGTCTTCTTGTACTAAAGTCGGCATTGTGCCTTTTGTATTTAATTTCGATGCAATTTCTGTGTTTCATCGTCAATAAGAATGTCCAAGGGATACAGTAAACTAGAAATGAAGCATAGGAATCTAAATCTGGTCTCACAGGAAAGGTTCAAATCATAGAATGTAAGAAGAGTCAGTCCTCTTGTACTGAAATCGGCATTGTGCCTTTTGTATTTAATTCCGATGCAATTTCTAGGTTTTATCGTCAATAAGAAGGTCCAAGGGACACAGTAAATCTGAAGTAAAGCATCAGAATCTAAAAGTGGTCACACAGGAAAGGTTCAAAACATAGACAGTAAGAAGAGTCAGTCTTCTTGTTTTTAAGTGGGCATTGTGCCTTTTGTATTTAATTCCGACGCAATTTCTGTGTCTCATCGTCAATAAGAAAGTCCAAGGAATACGGTAAACCTGAAGTGAAGCATCGCAATCAAAACTGGTCTCACAGGAATGGTTCAAAACATAGACAGTAAGAAGAGTCAGTCATCTTGTACTAAAGTCGGCATTGTGCCTTTTGTATTTTACTCCGATGCAATTTTTGTGTTTCATCGTCAAAAACAAGGTCCAAGGGATACAGTAAACAGGAAGTGAAGTATCGGAATCTAAAACTGGTCCCACAGGAAAGGTACAAATCAAAGAATGTAAGAAGAGTCAGTCCTCTTGTACATAAGTCGGCATTGTGCTTATTGTATTTAATTCCGATGCAATTTCTCGGTTTTATCGTCAATAAGAAGGTCCAAGGGATACAGTAAACCTGAAGTAAAGCATCGGCATCTAAAACTGGTCTCTCAGGTAAGGTTCAAAACATAGACAGCAAGAAGAGTCATTCTTCTTGCTTTTAAGAGGTCATTGTGCCTTTTGCATTTAATTCCGACGCAATTTCTGTGTTTCATCGTCAATAAGAAGGTCCAAGGGATACAGTAAACCTGAAGTGAAGTATCGGAGTCTAAAACTGGTCTCACAGGATACTTTCAAAGCATAGACAGTAAGAAGAGGCAGTCTTCTTGTACTTAAGTCGGCATTGTGCGTTATGTATTTAATTCCGAGGCACTTTCTGTGTTTCATCGTCATTAAGATGGTTCAAGGGACACAATAAACCTGAAAAGAAGCATCGGAATCTAAAACTGGTCTCACAGGAAAGATTCAAATAATAGAATGTAAGTAGAGTCAGTCCTCTTGTACTTAAGTCGGCATTGTGCCTTTTGCATTTAGTTCCGATGCAATTTCTGTGTTTCATCGTCAATAAAAAGGTCCAAGGGATACAGAAAACCTGAAGTAAACATCGGAATCTGAAACTGGTCTCACAGGAAAGGTTAAAATCATAGACAGTAAGAAGTGTCAGTCTTCTTGTATTTACATCGTCATTGTGCCTTTTGTATTTAATTTCATTGCAATTTCTGTGTTTCATCTGTCAATAAGAAGGTCCAAGTAATACAGTAAACCTGAAGTGAAGCATAGGAATCTGAAACAGGTGTCACAGGAAAGGTTCAAATCATAGACAGTAAGAAGTGTCAGTCTTCTTGTACTTCAGTCGGCATTGTGCCTTTTGTATTTAATTCCGACGCAATTTCTGTGTTTCATCGTCAATATGAGGGTCCAAGGGATACAGTAAACCTGAAGTAATTATCGGAATCTAAATCTGGTCTCTTAGGAAAGGTTCAAAGCATAGACAGTAAGAAGAGTCAGTCTTCTTGTACTTAAGTCGGCAGTGTGCCTTTTGTATTTAATTCCGATGCAATTTATGTGTTTCACCGTTAATAAGGAGGTCCAAGGGATATAGAAAACCTGAAGTGAAGCATCGGAAAATAAAACTGGTGTCACAGGAAAGGTTAAAACAATAGACAGAAAGAAGAGTCAGTCTTCTTGTACTGAAGTCGGCATGGTGCCTTTTGTATTTAATTCCGATGCAATTTCTGTGTTTCATCGTCAATAATCAGGTCCAAGGGATACAGTAATCCTGAAGTGAAGCATCGGAATCTGAAATTGGTCTCACAGGAAAGGTTCAAATCATAGAATGTAAGAAGAGTCAGGCCTCATGTACTGAAGTCGGCATTGTGCCTTTTGTATTTAATTCCGATGCAATGTCTGGGTTTTATCGTCAATAAGAAGGTCCAAGGGAAACAGTAGACCTAAAGTAAAGAATCGGAATCTAAAACTACTCAGACAGGAAAGGTTCAAAACATAGATTGTAAGAAGAGTTAGTCTTCTTGTTTTTAAGTGGGCATTGTGCCTTTTGTATTTAATTCCGCCGCAATTTCTGTGTTTCATCATCAATAAGAAAGTCCACGGGATACGGTAAACCTGACGTGAAGCATCGGAATCAAAACTGGTCTCACAGGAATGGTAAAAAACATAGGCAGTAGGAAGAGTCATTCTTCTTGTACTAAAGTAGACTTTGTGCCTTTTGATTTTATTCCGATGCAATTTCTGTGTTTCATCGTCAATACGCAGGTCCAAGGGATACAGTAAACCTGAAGTGAAGTATCGGAGTCTAAAACTGGTCTCACAGGATACTTTCAAAGCATAGACAGTAAGAAGAGGCAGTCTTCTTGTACTTAAGTCGGCATTGTGCGTTATGTATTTAATTCCGAGGCACTTTCTGTGTTTCATCGTCATTAAGAAGGTCCAAGGGATACATTAAACCTGAAATGAAGAATCGGAATCTAAAACTGGTCTCACAGGTAAGGTTCAAAACATAGACCGTAAGAAGAGTCAGTTTTCTTGCACTTAAGTCTTCATTATGCCTTTTGAGTATAATTCCGACGCAATTTCCGTGTTTCATCGTCAATATGAAGGTCCAAGGGAAACAGTAAAATTGAAGTAAAACATCGGAATCTAAAACTGGTCTCACAGGACAGGTTCAAGATATAGACAGTAAGAAGAGTCAGTCTTCTTGTACTTAAGTCAGCATTTTGATTTTGTATTTAATTCCGATGCAATTTCTGTGTTTCATCGTCAATAAGAAGATCCAAGGGATACAGTAAACCTGAAGTAAAGCATCGGAATCTAAAACTGGTCTCACTGTAAAGATTCAAAATATAGACAGTAAGATGAGTCAGTCTTCATGTACTTAAGTCGGCATTGTGCATTTTGTATTTAATTCCGATGCAATTTCTGTGTTTCATCGTCAATAAGAAGGCCCAAGGGATACAGTAAACCAGAAATGAAGCATCGGAAACTAAAACTGGTCTCATAGGAAAGGTTCAAATCATAGACAGTAAGAAGAGTCAGTCTTCTTGTACTTAAGTCGGCAGTGTGCCTTTTGTATTTAATTCCGATGCAATTTATGCGTTTCATCGTTAATAAGATGGTCCAAGGGTTACAGTAAACCTTAGGTTAAGCATCGGAAACTAAAACTGGTCTCACAGGTAAGGTTAAAAACATAGACAGTAAGAAGAGTCAGTCTTCTTGTACTTAAGTCGCCATTGTGCCTTTTGTGTTTAATTCCGATACAATTTCTGGGTTTTATCGTCAATAAGAAAGTCCAAGGGATACGGTAAACCTCATGTGAAGCATCGGAATCAAGACTGGTCTTACAGGAATGGTTCAAAACGCAGATAGTAAGAAGAATCAGTCTTCTTGTACTAAAGTCGGCATTGTGCCTTTTCTATTTTATTCCGATGCAAGTTCTGTGTTTCATCGTCAATAAGAAGGTCCAAGGGATACTGTAAACCTGAAATGAATCATAGGAATCTGAAACTGGTCCCACAGGAAAGGTTCAAATCATAGACAGTATGAAGAGTCAGTCTTCTCGTACTTAAATCGGCATTGTGCCTTTTGTACTTAATTCCGATGTAATTTCTGTGTTTCATCGTCAATAAGAAGGTTCGACATATACAGTAAACCTGAAGTGAAGCATCGGAATCTAACTGCTCTTACAGGAAGGGTTCAAAACGTGGACAGTAAGGAGAGTCAATCTTCTTGTACTTAAGTTGGCATTGTGCATTTTGTACTTATTTCCGATGCAATTTCTGTATTTCATCGCCAATAAGAAGGTCCAAAGGATACAGTAAAGCAGAAATGAAGCATCGGAATCTAAAACTGGTCTCACAGGAAAGGTTCAGAACATAGACAGTATGAAGATTCAGTCTTCTTGTACTTAAGTCGGCATTGTGACTTTTGTATTTAATTCCGATGCAATTTCTGTGTTTCGCCGTCAAAAAGAAGGTCCAAGGTATACAGTAAACCTGAAGTGAAGCTTCGATTTCTAAATCTGGTCTCACATGAAAGGTTCATAACATAGACAGTAAGAAGAGTCAGTCTTCTTGTTTTTAAGTGGGCATTGTGCCTTTTGTATTTAATTCCGACGCAATTTCTGTGTTTCATCGTCAATAAGATGGTCCAAGGAATACAGTAAACCTGAAATGAAGCATCGGAGTCTAAAACTGGTCTTACAGGAAAGGTTCAAATCATAGAATGTAAGAAGAGTCAGTCCTCTTGTACTTAAGTCGGCATTGTGCCTTTTCCATTTAGTTCCGATGCAATTTCTGTGTTTCATCGTCAATAAGAAGGTCCAAGGGATACAGTAAACCTGATGTAAACCATCGGATACTGAAACTGGTCTCACAGGAAAGGTTCAAAGCATGGGCAGTAAGAAGAGTCAGTCTTCATGTACTTAAATCGGACGTGTGCCTTTTGTATTTAATTCCTGTGCAATTTCTGTGTTTCATCGTCAATAAGAACGTCCAAGGGATACAGTAAATCTGAAGTGCAGCATCGGAATCAAAACTGGTCTCACAGGACAGGTTCAAAGCATAGACTGTAAGAAGAGTCAGTCTTCTTTTACTTAAGTCAGCTATTTTTCATTTTGTATTTAATTCCGATGCAATTTCTGTGTTTCATCTTCAATACAAATGTCCAAGGGATACAGTAAACCAGAAATGAAGCATCGGAAACTAAAACTGGTCTCACAGGAATGGTTATAACACAGACAGTAAGAAGAGTCAGTCTTCTTGTACTAAAGTCGGCATTGTGCCTTTTGTATTTAATTTCGATGCAATTTCTGTGTTTCATCGTCAATAAGAATGTCCAAGGGATACAGTAAACTAGAAATGAAGCATAGGAATCTAAATCTGGTCTCACAGGAAAGGTTCAAATCATAGAATGTAAGAAGAGTCAGTCCTCTTGTACTGAAATCGGCATTGTGCCTTTTGTATTTAATTCCGATGCAATTTCTAGGTTTTATCGTCAATAAGAAGGTCCAAGGGACACAGTAAATCTGAAGTAAAGCATCATAATCTAAAACTGGTCACACAGGAAAGGTTCAAAACATAGACAGTAAGAAGAGTCAGTCTTCTTGTTTTTAAGTGGGCATTGTGCCTTTTGTATTTAATTCCGACGCAATTTCTGTGTCTCATCGTCAATAAGAAAGTCCAAGGAATACGGTAAACCTGAAGTGAAGCATCGCAATCAAAACTGGTCTCACAGGAATGGTTCAAAACATAGACAGTAAGAAGAGTCAGTCTTCTTGTACTAAAGTCGGCATTGTGCCTTTTGTATTTAATTCCGATGCAATTTCTGTGTTTCATCGTCAATAAGAGTGTCCAAGGGATACAGCAAACTAGAAATGAAGCATAGGAATCTAAATTTGGTCTCACAGGAAAGGTTCAAAATATAGACAGTAAACAAGACTCAGTCTTCTTATACTTAGGTCGGCATTGTGCCTATTGTATTTAATTCCGATGCAATTTCTGTGTTTCATCGTCAATATGAAGATTCATGGGACACAGTAAACCTGAAGTGGAGCATCATAATTGAAACTGCTCTCAGAGGATAGGTTCAAATCATATAATGTAAGAAGAGTCAGTCCTCTTGTACTTAAGTCGGCATTGTGCCTTTTGTATTTAATTCCGACGCAATTTCTGTGTTTCATCGTCAATATGAAGGTCCAAGGCATACAGTAAACCTAAAGTGAAGCATCGGAATCTAAAACTGGTCTCACAGGAAAGGTTCAAATCATAGAATGTAAGAAGGGTCAGTCCTCTTGTACTTAAGCCTACATTGTGCCTTTTTGTATTTAATTTCGATGCAATATCTGTGTTTCATCGTCAATAAGGTGGTCCAAGGGATACAGTAAACCTGAAGTAAAGCATCGGAATCTAAAACTGGTCTCACTGAAAAGGATCAAACCATAGTCAGCAAGAAGAGTCAGTCTTCTTGTATTTAAATCGGCATTGTGCCTTTTGTATTTAATTCCAATGCAATTTCTGTGTTTCATCGTCAATAAGAAGGTACAAGGGATACAGTAAACCTGAAATGAAGCTTCGGAATCAATACTGGTCTCACAGCTAAGGTTCAAAACATAGTAAGCATAGTCAGTCTTCTTGTACTTAAGTCGGCATTGTGCTTTTGTATTTAATTCCGATGCAATTTCTGTCTTTCATCGTCAATAAGAAGGTCCAAGGGAGACTGTAACCCTGAATTGAAGCATTGGAATCTGAAACTGGTCTCACAGGGAAGGTGCAAAACATAGACAGCAAGAAGAGTCAGTCTTCTTGTATTTACATCGTCATTGTGCCTTTTGTATTTAATTTCATTGCAATTTCTGTGTTTCATCTGTCAATAAGAAGGTCCAAGTAATACAGTAAACCTGAAGTGAAGCATAGGAATCTGAAACAGGTGTCACAGGAAAGGTTCAAATCATAGACAGTAAGAAGTGTCAGTCTTCTTGTACTTCAGTCGGCATTGTGCCTTTTGTATTTAATTCCGACGCAATTTCTGTGTTTCATCGTCAATATGAGGGTCCAAGGGATACAGTAAACCTGAAGTAATTATCGGAATCTAAATCTGGTCTCACAGGAAAGGTTCAAAATATAGACAGTAAACAAGACTCAGTCTTCTTGTACTTAAGTCGGAATTGTGCCTTTTGTATTTAATCCCGATGCAATATCTGTGGTTCATCGTCAATAAGGTGGTCCAAGGGATACAGTAAACCTGAAGTAAAGCATCGGAATCTAAAACTGGTCTCACTGAAAAGGATCAAACAATAGTCAGCAAGAAGAGTCCGTCTTCTTGTATTTAAATCGGGGTTGTGCCTTTTGTATTTAATTCCAATGCAATTTCTGTGTTTCATCGTCAATAAGAAGGTCCAAGGGATACAGTAAACCTGAAGTAAAGCTTCGGAATCACTACTGGTCTCACAGCTAAGGTTCAAAACATAGACAGTAAGAAGAGTCAGTCTGCTTGCCCTTATGTCGGCATTGTGCTTTTGTATTTAATTCCGATGACATTTCTGGGTTTCATCGTCAATTAGAAGGTATAAGGGATACAGTAAAACTGAAGTGAAGCTTCGATTTATAAAACTGGTCTCACAGGAAAGGTTCATAACATAGAAAGTAAGAAGCGTCAGTCTTCTTGTACTTAAGTTGGCATTGTGCCTTTTGTATTTAATTCCGATGCAATTTCTGTGTTTCATCGTCAATAAGCAGGTACAAGGTATACAGTAAACCTGAAGTGAAGCATCGTAATCTAAAACTGGCCAAATAGGAAAGGTTCAAATCAAAGAATGTAAGAAGAGTCAGTCCTCTTGTACTTAAGTCGGCATTGTGCTTATTGTGTTTAATTCCGATGCAATTTCTGGATTTTATCGTCAATAAGAAGGTCCAAGGGATATAGTAAACCTGAAGTAAAGCAACGGAAACTAAAACTGGTCTCACAGGAAAGGTTCAAAACATAGACAGTAAGAAGAGTCAGTCTTCTTGTACTTAAGTCGGCAGTGTGCCTTTTGTATTTTATTCCGATGCAATTTCTGTGTTTTATCGTCAATAATAAGGTCCAGGGGATACATGATACCTGAAATGGAGCATCGGAATCTAAAACTGGTCTCACAGGAGAGGTTCAAAATGTAGACCGTACGAAAAGTCGGTCTTCTTGTACTTAAGTCGGCATTGTGCCATTTTTATATAATTCCGATGCAATATCTGTGTTTCATCGTCATTATGAAGGTCCAAGGGATACAGTATACCTGAATTGAAGCATCGAAATCTAGAACTGGTCTCATAGGAAAGTTTCAAATCAATGAATGTAAGAAGAGTCAGTCCTCTTGTACTTAAGTCGGCATTGTGCTTATTGTATTTAATTCCCATGCAATTTTCGGATTTTATCAACAATAAGAAGGTCCAAGGGATACAGTAAACCTGAAGTGAAGCATCGGAATCTCAAACTGGTCTCAAAGGACAGGTTCAAAACATAGACAGTAAAAAGAGTCAGTCTTCTTGCTTTTAAGTGATCATTGTGCCTTTTGTATGTAATTCCGACGCAATCTCTGTGTTTCATCGTCAATAAGAAAGTCCAAGGGATACAGTGATCCTGAAGTGAAACATCGGAATCTAAGACTGGTCTCACAGGAAACTTTCAAATCATATAGAGTATGAAGAGTCAGTCTTCCTGTACTTAAATCGGCATTGTGCTTTTGTATTAAATTCCGATGCAATATCTGTATTTTATCTTCAAAAAAAAGGTCCAAGGCGTGCAGTAAATTTGAAGTAGAGCTTCGAAATCTAAAATTGGTCTCACAGGAAAGGTTCAAAACATAGACAGTAAGAAGAGTCACTCTTCTTGTACTTCACTCGGCATTGTGCCTTTTGTATTTGCTTCCGATGTAATTTCTGTGTTTCTTCGCCAATACGAAGGTCCAAGTGATACAGCTAACCTGAAGTGAAGCATCGCGATCAAAACTGGTCTAACAGGAAAGATTCAAAACATAGACAGTAAGAAGGGTCAACCTTCTTGTAATTAAGTCGGCATTGTGCCTTTTGTATTACATTTCGATGCATTTTCTGTGTTTCATTGTCAATAAGAAGGTCCTAGGGATACAGTAAACCTGAAGTATAACATCGGAATCTAAAACTGGTCACACAGGTAAGGTTCAAAACATAGACGGTAAGATGAGTCAGTCTTCTTGTTTTTAAGTGGGCATTGTGCCTTTTGTATTTAATTCCGACACAATTTCTGTGTTTCATCGGCAATAAGATAGTCCAAGGGATACGGTAAACCTGAAGTGAAGCATCGGAATCAAAACTGGTCTCACAGGAATGGTTCAGAACATAGACAGTAAGAAGAGTCACTCTTCTTGTACTATAGTCGGCATTGTGCCTTTTGTATTTTATTCCGATGCAATTTCTGTGTTTCATCGTCAATAAGAAGGTCCAAGGGATACAGTAAAGCTGAAGTGAAGCATCGTAATCTAACACTGGTCACACAGGACAGGTTAAAATCATAGAATGTAAGAAAAGTCAGTCCTCTTTTACTTAAGTTGGCATTGTGCCATTTGTATTTAATTCCAATGCAATTTCTGTGTTTCATCGTCAATAAGAAGGTCCAAGGGATACAGTAACCCTAAAGTGAAGCATCCGAATGTAAAACTGGTCTCACAGGAAACTTTCAAATCATAGACAGCAAGAAGACTCAGTCCTCTTGTACTTAAGTCGGCATTGTGCCTTTTGTATTTAATTCCGATGCAATTTCTATGTTTCATCGACAATAAGCAGGTCCAAGGGATACAGTAAACCTGAAGTGAAGCACCGTAATCTAAAACTGGTCTCACAGGAAAGGTTCAAATCATAGAAGGTAACAAGAGTCAGTCCTCTTGTAATTAAGTCGGCATTGTGCCTTTTGTATGTAATTCCGATACAATTTCTGTTTTTTATCGTCAATAAGAACGTCTAAGGGATACAGTAAACCTGAAGTAAAGCATCGGAATCTAAAACTGGTCACACAGGAAAGGTTCAAAACATAGACGGTAAGAAGAGTCAGTCTTCTTGTTTTTAAGTGGGCATTGTGCCTTTTGTGTTTAATTCCGACACAATTTCTGTGTTTCATCGTCAATAAGAAAGTCCAAGGGATACGGTAAACTTGAAATGAAGCATAGGAATCTGAAACTGGTCTCACAGGAAAGGTTCAGATCATAGACAGTAAGAAGGGTCAGTCATCTTGTACTAAAGTCGGCATTGTGCCTTTTGTATTTTACTCCGATGCAATTTTTGTGTTTCATCGTCAAAAACAAGGTCCAAGGGATACAGTAAACAGGAAGTGAAGTATCGGAATCTAAAACTGGTCCCACAGGAAAGGTACAAATCAAAGAATGTAAGAAGAGTCAGTCCTCTTGTACATAAGTCGGCATTGTGCTTATTGTATTTAATTCCGATGCAATTTCTCGGTTTTATCGTCAATAAGAAGGTCCAAGGGATACAGTAAACCTGAAGTAAAGCATCGGCATCTAAAACTGGTCTCTCAGGTAAGGTTCAAAACATAGACAGCAAGAAGAGTCATTCTTCTTGCTTTTAAGAGGTCATTGTGCCTTTTGCATTTAATTCCGACGCAATTTCTGTGTTTCATCGTCAATAAGAAAGTCCAAGGGATACAGTAAACCTGAAGTGAAGTATCGGAGTCTAAAACTGGTCTCACAGGATACTTTCAAAGCATAGACAGTAAGAAGAGGCAGTCTTCTTGTACTTAAGTCGGCATTGTGCGTTATGTATTTAATTCCGAGGCACTTTCTGTGTTTCATCGTCATTAAGAAGGTTCAAGGGACACAATAAACCTGAAAAGAAGCATCGGAATCTAAAACTGGTCTCACAGGAAAGATTCAAATAATAGAATGTAAGTAGAGTCAGTCCTCTTGTACTTAAGTCGGCATTGTGCCTTTTGCATTTAGTTCCGATGCAATTTCTGTGTTTCATCGTCAATACGCAGGTCCAAGGGATACAGTAAACCTGAAGTGAAGTATCGGAGTCTAAAACTGGTCTCACAGGATACTTTCAAAGCATAGACAGTAAGAAGAGGCAGTCTTCTTGTACTTAAGTCGGCATTGTGCGTTATGTATTTAATTCCGAGGCACTTTCTGTGTTTCATCGTCATTAAGAAGGTCCAAGGGATACATTAAACCTGAAATGAAGAATCGGAATCTAAAACTGGTCTCACAGGTAAGGTTCAAAACATAGACCGTAAGAAGAGTCAGTTTTCTTGCACTTAAGTCTTCATTATGCCTTTTGAGTATAATTCCGACGCAATTTCCGTGTTTCATCGTCAATATGAAGGTCCAAGGGAAACAGTAAAATTGAAGTAAAACATCGGAATCTAAAACTGGTCTCACAGGACAGGTTCAAGATATAGACAGTAAGAAGAGTCAGTCTTCTTGTACTTAAGTCAGCATTTTGATTTTGTATTTAATTCCGATGCAATTTCTGTGTTTCATCGTCAATAAGAAGATCCAAGGGATACAGTAAACCTGAAGTAAAGCATCGGAATCTAAAACTGGTCTCACTGTAAAGATTCAAAATATAGACAGTAAGATGAGTCAGTCTTCATGTACTTAAGTCGGCATTGTGCATTTTGTATTTAATTCCGATGCAATTTCTGTGTTTCATCGTCAATAAGAAGGCCCAAGGGATACAGTAAACCAGAAATGAAGCATCGGAAACTAAAACTGGTCTCACAGGAAAGGTTCAAATCATAGACAGTAAGAAGAGTCAGTCTTCTTGTACTTAAGTCGGCAGTGTGCCTTTTGTATTTAATTCCGATGCAATTTATGCGTTTCATCGTTAATAAGATGGTCCAAGGGTTACAGTAAACCTTAGGTTAAGCATCGGAAACTAAAACTGGTCTCACAGGTAAGGTTAAAAACATAGACAGTAAGAAGAGTCAGTCTTCTTGTACTTAAGTCGCCATTGTGCCTTTTGTGTTTAATTCCGATACAATTTCTGGGTTTTATCGTCAATAAGAAAGTCCAAGGGATACGGTAAACCTCATGTGAAGCATCGGAATCAAGACTGGTCTTACAGGAATGGTTCAAAACGCAGATATTAAGAAGAATCAGTCTTCTTGTACTAAAGTCGGCATTGTGCCTTTTCTATTTTATTCCGATGCAAGTTCTGTGTTTCATCGTCAATAAGAAGGTCCAAGGGATACAGTAAACCTGAAATGAAGCATAGGAATCTGAAACTGGTCCCACAGGAAAGGTTCAAATCATAGACAGTATGAAGAGTCAGTCTTCTCGTACTTAAATCGGCATTGTGCCTTTTGTACTTAATTCCGATGTAATTTCTGTGTTTCATCGTCAATAAGAAGGTTCGACATATACAGTAAACCTGAAGTGAAGCATCGGAATCTAACTGGTCTTACAGGAAGGGTTCAAAACGTGGACAGTAAGGAGAGTCAATCTTCTTGTACTTAAGTTGGCATTGTGCATTTTGTACTTATTTCCGATGCAATTTCTGTATTTCATCGCCAATAAGAAGGTCCAAAGGATACAGTAAAGCAGAAATGAAGCATCGGAATCTAAAACTGGTCTCACAGGAAAGGTTCAGAACATAGACAGTATGAAGATTCAGTCTTCTTGTACTTAAGTCGGCATTGTGACTTTTGTATTTAATTCCGATGCAATTTCTGTGTTTCGCCGTCAAAAAGAAGGTCCAAGGTATACAGTAAACCTGAAGTGAAGCTTCGATTTCTAAATCTGGTCTCACATGAAAGGTTCATAACATAGACAGTAAGAAGAGTCAGTCTTCTTGTTTTTAAGTGGGCATTGTGCCTTTTGTATTTAATTCCGACGCAATTTCTGTGTTTCATCGTCAATAAGATGGTCCAAGGAATACAGTAAACCTGAAATGAAGCATCGGAGTCTAAAACTGGTCTTACAGGAAAGGTTCAAATCATAGAATGTAAGAAGAGTCAGTCCTATTGTACTTAAGTCGGCATTGTGGCTTTTCCATTTAGTTCCGATGCAATTTCTGTGTTTCATCGTCAATAAGAAGGTCCAAGGGATACAGTAAACCTGATGTAAACCATCGGATACTGAAACTGGTCTCACAGGAAAGGTTCAAAGCATGGGCAGTAAGAAGAGTCAGTCTTCATGTACTTAAATCGGACGTGTGCCTTTTGTATTTAATTCCTGTGCAATTTCTGTGTTTCATCGTCAATAAGAACGTCCAAGGGATACAGTAAATCTGAAGTGAAGCATCGGAATCAAAACTGGTCTCACAGGACAGGTTCAAAGCATAGACTGTAAGAAGAGTCAGTCTTCTTTTACTTAAGTCAGCTATTTTTCATTTTGTATTTAATTCCGATGCAATTTCTGTGTTTCATCGTCAATACAAATGTCCAAGGGATACAGTAAACCAGAAATGAAGCATCGGAAACTAAAACTGGTCTCACAGGAATGGTTATAACACAGACAGTAAGAAGAGTCAGTCTTCTTGTACTAAAGTCGGCATTGTGCCTTTTGTATTTAATTTCGATGCAATTTCTGTGTTTCATCGTCAATAAGAATGTCCAAGGGATACAGTAAACTAGAAATGAAGCATAGGAATCTAAATCTGGTCTCACAGGAAAGGTTCAAATCATAGAATGTAAGAAGAGTCAGTCCTCTTGTACTGAAATCGGCATTGTGCCTTTTGTATTTAATTCCGATGCAATTTCTAGGTTTTATCGTCAATAAGAAGGTCCAAGGGACACAGTAAATCTGAAGTAAAGCATCAGAATCTAAAACTGGTCACACAGGAAAGGTTCAAAACATAGACAGTAAGAAGAGTAAGTCTTCTTGTTTTTAAGTGGGCATTGTGCCTTTTGTATTTAATTCCGACGCAATTTCTGTGTCTCATCGTCAATAAGAAAGTCCAAGGAATACGGTAAACCTGAAGTGAAGCTTCGCAATCAAAACTGGTCTCACAGGAATGGTTCAAAACATAGACAGTAAGAAGAGTCAGTCATCTTGTACTAAAGTCGGCATTGTGCCTTTTGTATTTTACTCCGATGCAATTTTTGTGTTTCATCGTCAAAAACAAGGTCCAAGGGATACAGTAAACAGGAAGTGAAGTATCGGAATCTAAAACTGGTCCCACAGGAAAGGTACAAATCAAAGAATGTAAGAAGAGTCAGTCCTCTTGTACATAAGTCGGCATTGTGCTTATTGTATTTAATTCCGATGCAATTTCTCGGTTTTATCGTCAATAAGAAGGTCCAAGGGATACAGTAAACCTGAAGTAAAGCATCGGCATCTAAAACTGGTCTCTCAGGTAAGGTTCAAAACATAGACAGCAAGAAGAGTCATTCTTCTTGCTTTTAAGAGGTCATTGTGCCTTTTGCATTTAATTCCGACGCAATTTCTGTGTTTCATCGTCAATAAGAAAGTCCAAGGGATACAGTAAACCTGAAGTGAAGTATCGGAGTCTAAAACTGGTCTCACAGGATACTTTCAAAGCATAGACAGTAAGAAGAGGCAGTCTTCTTGTACTTAAGTCGGCATTGTGCGTTATGTATTTAATTCCGAGGCACTTTCTGTGTTTCATCGTCATTAAGATGGTTCAAGGGACACAATAAACCTGAAAAGAAGCATCGGAATCTAAAACTGGTCTCACAGGAAAGATTCAAATAATAGAATGTAAGTAGAGTCAGTCCTCTTGTACTTAAGTCGGCATTGTGCCTTTTGCATTTAGTTCCGATGCAATTTCTGTGTTTCATCGTCAATAAAAAGGTCCAAGGGATACAGAAAACCTGAAGTAAACATCGGAATCTGAAACTGGTCTCACAGGAAAGGTTCAAATCATAGACAGTAAGAAGTGTCAGTCTTCTTGTATTTACATCGTCATTGTGCCTTTTGTATTTAATTTCATTGCAATTTCTGTGTTTCATCTGTCAATAAGAAGGTCCAAGTAATACAGTAAACCTGAAGTGAAGCATAGGAATCTGAAACAGGTGTCACAGGAAAAGTTCAAATCATAGACAGTAAGAAGTGTCAGTCTTCTTGTACTTCAGTCGGCATTGTGCCTTTTGTATTTAATTCCGACGCAATTTCTGTGTTTCATCGTCAATATGAGGGTCCAAGGGATACAGTAAACCTGAAGTAATTATCGGAATCTAAATCTGGTCTCTTAGGAAAGGTTCAAAGCA
This sequence comes from Schistocerca americana, assembly GCF_021461395.2. NCBI lineage: Eukaryota > Metazoa > Arthropoda > Insecta > Orthoptera > Acrididae > Schistocerca > Schistocerca americana. The sequence continues at coordinate 9,624,222 of NC_060121.1, read as the reverse complement.
TAGACAGTAAGAAGAGTCAGTCTTCTTGTACTTAAGTCGGCAGTGTGCCTTTTGTATTTAATTCCGATGCAATTTATGTGTTTCACCGTTAATAAGGAGGTCCAAGGGATATAGAAAACCTGAAGTGAAGCATCGGAAAATAAAACTGGTGTCACAGGAAAGGTTAAAACAATAGACAGAAAGAAGAGTCAGTCTTCTTGTACTGAAGTCGGCATGGTGCCTTTTGTATTTAATTCCGATGCAATTTCTGTGTTTCATCGTCAATAATCAGGTCCAAGGGATACAGTAATCCTGAAGTGAAGCATCGGAATCTGAAATTGGTCTCACAGGAAAGGTTCAAATCATAGAATGTAAGAAGAGTCAGGCCTCATGTACTGAAGTCGGCATTGTGCCTTTTGTATTTAATTCCGATGCAATGTCTGGGTTTTATCGTCAATAAGAAGGTCCAAGGGAAACAGTAGACCTAAAGTAAAGAATCGGAATCTAAAACTACTCAGACAGGAAAGGTTCAAAACATAGATTGTAAGAAGAGTCAGTCTTCTTGTTTTTAAGTGGGCATTGTGCCTTTTGTATTTAATTCCGCCGCAATTTCTGTGTTTCATCATCAATAAGAAAGTCCACGGGATACGGTAAACCTGACGTGAAGCGTCGGAATCAAAACTGGTCTCACAGGAATGGTAAAAAACATAGGCAGTAGGAAGAGTCATTCTTCTTGTACTAAAGTAGACTTTGTGCCTTTTGATTTTATTCCGATGCAATTTCTGTGTTTCATCGTCAATACGCAGGTCCAAGGGATACAGTAAACCTGAAGTGAAGTATCGGAGTCTAAAACTGGTCTCACAGGATACTTTCAAAGCATAGACAGTAAGAAGAGGCAGTCTTCTTGTACTTAAGTCGGCATTGTGCGTTATGTATTTAATTCCGAGGCACTTTCTGTGTTTCATCGTCATTAAGAAGGTCCATGGGATACATTAAACCTGAAATGAAGAATCGGAATCTAAAACTGGTCTCACAGGTAAGGTTCAAAACATAGACCGTAAGAAGAGTCAGTTTTCTTGCACTTAAGTCTTCATTATGCCTTTTGAGTATAATTCCGACGCAATTTCCGTGTTTCATCGTCAATATGAAGGTCCAAGGGAAACAGTAAAATTGAAGTAAAACATCGGAATCTAAAACTGGTCTCGCAGGACAGGTTCAAGATATAGACAGTAAGAAGAGTCAGTCTTCTTGTACTTAAGTCAGCATTTTGATTTTGTATTTAATTCCGATGCAATTTCTGTGTTTCATCGTCAATAAGAAGATCCAAGGGATACAGTAAACCTGAAGTAAAGCATCAGAATCTAAAACTGGTCTCACTGTAAAGATTCAAAATATAGACAGTAAGATGAGTCAGTCTTCATGTACTTAAGTCGGCATTGTGCATTTTGTATTTAATTCCGATGCAATTTCTGTGTTTCATCGTCAATAAGAAGGCCCAAGGGATACAGTAAACCAGAAATGAAGCATCGGAAACTAAAACTGGTCTCATAGGAAAGGTTCAAATCATAGACAGTAAGAAGAGTCAGTCTTCTTGTACTTAAGTCGGCAGTGTGCCTTTTGTATTTAATTCCGATGCAATTTATGCGTTTCATCGTTAATAAGATGGTCCAAGGGTTACAGTAAACCTTAGGTTAAGCATCGGAAACTAAAACTGGTCTCACAGGTAAGGTTAAAAACATAGACAGTAAGAAGAGTCAGTCTTCTTGTACTTAAGTCGCCATTGTGCCTTTTGTGTTTAATTCCGATACAATTTCTGGGTTTTATCGTCAATAAGAAAGTCCAAGGGATACGGTAAACCTCATGTGAAGCATCGGAATCAAGACTGGTCTTACAGGAATGGTTCAAAACGCAGATAGTAAGAAGAATCAGTCTTCTTGTACTAAAGTCGGCATTGTGCCTTTTCTATTTTATTCCGATGCAAGTTCTGTGTTTCATCGTCAATAAGAAGGTCCAAGGGATACAGTAAACCTGAAATGAAGCATAGGAATCTGAAACTGGTCCCACAGGAAAGGTTCAAATCATAGACAGTATGAAGAGTCAGTCTTCTCGTACTTAAATCGGCATTGTGCCTTTTGTACTTAATTCCGATGTAATTTCTGTGTTTCATCGTCAATAAGAAGGTTCGACATATACAGTAAACCTGAAGTGAAGCATCGGAATCTAACTGGTCTTACAGGAAGGGTTCAAAACGTGGACAGTAAGGAGAGTCAATCTTCTTGTACTTAAGTTGGCATTGTGCATTTTGTACTTATTTCCGATGCAATTTCTGTATTTCATCGCCAATAAGAAGGTCCAAAGGATACAGTAAAGCAGAAATGAAGCATCGGAATCTAAAACTGGTCTCACAGGAAAGGTTCAGAACATAGACAGTATGAAGATTCAGTCTTCTTGTACTTAAGTCGGCATTGTGACTTTTGTATTTAATTCCGATGCAATTTCTGTGTTTCGCCGTCAAAAAGAAGGTCCAAGGTATACAGTAAACCTGAAGTGAAGCTTCGATTTCTAAATCTGGTCTCACATGAAAGGTTCATAACATAGACAGTAAGAAGAGTCAGTCTTCTTGTTTTTAAGTGGGCATTGTGCCTTTTGTATTTAATTCCGACGCAATTTCTGTGTTTCATCGTCAATAAGATGGTCCAAGGAATACAGTAAACCTGAAATGAAGCATCGGAGTCTAAAACTGGTCTTACAGGAAAGGTTCGAATCATAGAATGTAAGAAGAGTCAGTCCTCTTGTACTTAAGTCGGCATTGTGCCTTTTCCATTTAGTTCCGATGCAATTTCTGTGTTTCATCGTCAATAAGAAGGTCCAAGAGATACAGTAAACCTGATGTAAACCATCGGATACTGAAACTGGTCTCACAGGAAAGGTTCAAAGCATGGGCAGTAAGAAGAGTCAGTCTTCATGTACTTAAATCGGACGTGTGCCTTTTGTATTTAATTCCTGTGCAATTTCTGTGTTTCATCGTCAATAAGAACGTCCAAGGGATACAGTAAATCTGAAGTGAAGCATCGGAATCAAAACTGGTCTCACAGGACAGGTTCAAAGCATAGACTGTAAGAAGAGTCAGTCTTCTTTTACTTAAGTCAGCTATTTTTCATTTTGTATTTAATTCCGATGCAATTTCTGTGTTTCATCGTCAATACAAATGTCCAAGGGATACAGTAAACCAGAAATGAAGCATCGGAAACTAAAACTGGTCTCACAGGAATGGTTATAACACAGACAGTAAGAAGAGTCAGTCTTCTTGTACTAAAGTCGGCATTGTGCCTTTTGTATTTAATTTCGATGCAATTTCTGTGTTTCATCGTCAATAAGAATGTCCAAGGGATACAGTAAACTAGAAATGAAGCATAGGAATCTAAATCTGGTCTCACAGGAAAGGTTCAAATCATAGAATGTAAGAAGAGTCAGTCCTCTTGTACTGAAATCGGCATTGTGCCTTTTGTATTTAATTCCGATGCAATTTCTAGGTTTTATCGTCAATAAGAAGGTCCAAGGGACACAGTAAATCTGAAGTAAAGCATCAGAATCTAAAACTGGTCACACAGGAAAGGTTCAAAACATAGACAGTAAGAAGAGTCAGTCTTCTTGTTTTTAAGTGGGCATTGTGCCTTTTGTATTTAATTCCGACGCAATTTCTGTGTCTCATCGTCAATAAGAAAGTCCAAGGAATACGGTAAACCTGAAGTGAAGCATCGCAATCAAAACTGGTCTCACAGGAATGGTTCAAAACATAGACAGTAAGAAGAGTCAGTCTTCTTGTACTAAAGTCGGCATTGTGCCTTTTGTATTTAATTCCGATGCAATTTCTGTGTTTCATCGTCAATAAGAGTGTCCAAGGGATAGAGCAAACTAGAAATGAAGCATAGGAATCTAAATTTGGTCTCACAGGAAAGGTTCAAAATATAGACAGTAAACAAGACTCAGTCTTCTTATACTTAGGTCGGCATTGTGCCTATTGTATTTAATTCCGATGCAATTTCTGTGTTTCATCGTCAATATGAAGATTCATGGGACACAGTAAACCTGAAGTGGAGCATCATAATTGAAACTGCTCTCAGAGGATAGGTTCAAATCATATAATGTAAGAAGAGTCAGTCCTCTTGTACTTAAGTCGGCATTGTGCCTTTTGTATTTAATTCCGACGCAATTTCTGTGTTTCATCGTCAATATGAAGGTCCAAGGCATACAGTAAACCTAAAGTGAAGCATCGGAATCTAAAACTGGTCTCACAGGAAAGGTTCAAATCATAGAATGTAAGAAGGGTCAGTCCTCTTGTACTTAAGCCTACATTGTGCCTTTTTGTATTTAATTTCGATGCAATATCTGTGTTTCATCGTCAATAAGGTGGTCCAAGGGATACAGTAAACCTGAAGTAAAGCATCGGAATCTAAAACTGGTCTCACTGAAAAGGATCAAACCATAGTCAGCAAGAAGAGTCAGTCTTCTTGTATTTAAATCGGCATTGTGCCTTTTGTATTTAATTCCAATGCAATTTCTGTGTTTCATCGTCAATAAGAAGGTACAAGGGATACAGTAAACCTGAACTGAAGCTTCGGAATCAATACTGGTCTCACAGCTAAGGTTCAAAACATAGACAGTAAGCATAGTCAGTCTTCTTGTACTTAAGTCGGCATTGTGCTTTTGTATTTAATTCCGATGCAATTTCTGTCTTTCATCGTCAATAAGAAGGTCCAAGGGAGACTGTAACCCTGAATTGAAGCATTGGAATCTGAAACTGGTCTCACAGGGAAGGTGCAAAACATAGACAGCAAGAAGAGTCAGTCTTCTTGTATTTACATCATCATTGTGCCTTTTGTATTTAATTTCATTGCAATTTCTGTGTTTCATCTGTCAATAAGAAGGTCCAAGTAATACAGTAAACCTGAAGTGAAGCATAGGAATCTGAAACAGGTGTCACAGGAAAGGTTCAAATCATAGACAGTAAGAAGTGTCAGTCTTCTTGTACTTAAGTCGGAATTGTGCCTTTTGTATTTAATCTCGATGCAATATCTGTGGTTCATCGTCAATAAGGTGGTCCAAGGGATACAGTAAACCTGAAGTAAAGCATCGGAATCTAAAACTGGTCTCACTGAAAAGGATCAAACAATAGTCAGCAAGAAGAGTCCGTCTTCTTGTATTTAAATCGGGGTTGAGCCTTTTGTATTTAATTCCAATGCAATTTCTGTGTTTCATCGTCAATAAGAAGGTCCAAGGGATACAGTAAACCTGAAGTAAAGCTTCGGAATCACTACTGGTCTCACAGCTAAGGTTCAAAACATAGACAGTAAGAAGAGTCAGTCTGCTTGTACTTATGTCGGCATTCTGCTTTTGTATTTAATTCCGATGACATTTCTGGGTTTCATCGTCAATTAGAAGGTATAAGGGATACAGTAAAACTGAAGTGAAGCTTCGATTTATAAAACTGGTCTCACAGGAAAGGTTCATAACATAGAAAGTAAGAAGCGTCAGTCTTCTTGTACTTAAGTTGGCATTGTGCCTTTTGTATTTAATTCCGATGCAATTTCTGTGTTTCATCGTCAATAAGCAGGTACAAGGTATACAGTAAACCTGAAGTGAAGCATCGTAATCTAAAACTGGCCAAATAGGAAAGGTTCAAATCAAAGAATGTAAGAAGAGTCAGTCCTCTTGTACTTAAGTCGGCATTGTGCTTATTGTGTTTAATTCCGATGCAATTTCTGGATTTTATCGTCAATAAGAAGGTCCAAGGGATATAGTAAACCTGAAGTAAAGCAACGGAAACTAAAACTGGTCTCACAGGAAAGGTTCAAAACATAGACAGTAAGAAGAGTCAGTCTTCTTGTACTTAAGTCGGCAGTGTGCCTTTTGTATTTAATTCCGATGCAATTTATGTGTTTCGTCGTTAATAAGAAGGTCCAAGGGATACAGTAAACCTGAGGTGAAGCATCGGAAACTAAAACTGGAGTCACAAGAAAGGTTCAAAACATAGACAGTAAGAAGAGTCAGTCTTCTTGTACTTAAGTCGGCATGGTGCTTTTGTATATAATTCCGATGCAATTTCTGTGTTTCATCGTCACTATGTAGGTCCAACGGATACAGGAAACCTAAGATAAAGCATCGTAATCTATAACTGGTCTCAGAGGAAATGTTCAAAGTGCAGACAGTAAGAAGAGTCAGTCTTCTTGTACTAAAGTCGGCATTGTGCCTTTTGTATTTAATTCCGATGCAATTTCTGTGTTTCATCGTCAATAAGAGGGTCCAAGGGATACAGTAAACCTGAAGGTAAGCATCGGAAACTAACACTGGTTTCACAGGAAAGGTTCAAAACATAGACGTTTAGAAGAGTCTGTCTTCTTGTACTTAAGTCGGCATTGTGGATTTTTTATTTATTTCCGATGCAATTTCTGTGTTTCATCGTCAATATGAAGGTAGAAGGCATACAGTAAATCTAAAGTGAAGCATTGGAATCTAAAACTGGTCTCACAGGAAAGGTCCAAATCATAGAATGTAAGAAGGGTCAGTCCTCTTGTGCTCAAGCCAGCATTGTGATTTTTTGTATTTAATTCCGATGAAATATCTGTGTTTCATCGTCAATAAGAAGGTCCAAGGCATACAGTAAACCTGAAGTGAAGCATCGGAAACTAAAACTGGTCTCAAAGTAAAGGTTCAAAGCATAGACAGTATGAAGAGTCCGTCTTCTTGTACTTAAGTCGGCATTGTGCCTTTTGTACTTAATTCCGATCCAATTTCTGTGTTTCATGGTCAATAAGAAAGTCTGAGGGATACAGTGAACCTGAAGTAAAGCATCGGGATCTAAAACTGGTCTCACTTAAAAGGATCAGACCATAGTCAGCAAGAAGAGTCAGTCTTCTTGTATTTAAATCGGCATTGTGCCTTTTGTATTTAATTCCAATGCAATTTCTGTGTTTCATCGTCAACAAGAAGGTCCAAGGGATACAGTAAACCTGAAGTGAAGCTTCGGAATCAAAATTGGTCTCACAGCTAAGGTTCAAAACATAGACAGTAAGAAGAGTCAGTCTTCTTGTACTTAAGTCGGCATTGTGCTTTTGTATTTAATTCCGATGCAATTTCTGTATTTCATCGTCAATACGAAGGTCCAAGGTATACAGTAACCCTGAATTTCAGCATTGGAATCTGAGACTGGTCTCACAGGGAAGGTTCAAAACATAGACAGCAAGAAGAGTCAGTCTTCTTGTATTTACATTGTCATTGTGCCTTTTGTATTTAATTCCATTGCAATTTCTGTGTTTCATCGTCAATAAGAAGGTCCATGGGATACAGTAATCCTGAAGTGAAGCCTCGGAATCAAAAATGGTCTCACAGCTAAGGTTGAAAACATAGACAGGAAGAAGAGTCAGTCTCCTTGTACTTAAGTAGGCATTTATGTGTTGTATCTAATTCCGATGCAATTTCTGTGTTTCATCGTCAATAAGAAGGTCCAAGGGATACAGTAAACCTGAATTCAAGCATAGGAATCTAAAACCTGTCTCACAGGAAAGGTTCATAACATAGAAAGTAAGAAGCGTCAGTCTTCTTGTACTTAAGTTGGCATTGTGCCTTTAGTATTTAATTCCGATGCAATTTCTGTGTTTCATCGTCAATAAGCAGGTACAAGGTATACAGTAAACCTGAAGTGAAGCATCCGAATCTAAAACTGGTTAAATAGGAAAGGTTCAAATCAAAGAATGTAAGAAGAGTCAGTCCTCTTGTACTTAAGTCGGCATTGGGCTTATTGTGTTTAATTCCGATGCAATTTCTGGGTTTTATTGTCAATAAGAAGGTCCAAGGGATACAGTAAACCTGAAGTAAAACATCGGAAACTAAAACTGGTCTCACAGGAAAGGTTCAAAACATAGACAGTAAGAAGAGTCAGTCTTCTTGTACTTAAGTCGGCAGTGTGCCTTTTGTATTTAATTTCGATGCAATTTATGTGTTTCATCGTTAATAAGAAGGTCCAAGGGATACAGTAAACCTGAAGCGAAGCATCGGAAACTAAAACTGGAGTCACAAGAAAGGTTCAAAACATAGACAGTAAGAAGAGTCAGTCTTCTTGTACTTAAGTCGGCATGGTGCTTTTGTATATAATTCCGATGCAATTTCTGTGTTTCATCGTCACTATGAAGGTCCAACGGATACAGGAAACCTAAGATAAAGCATCGGAATCTATAACTGGTCTCAGAGGAAATGTTCAAAGTATAGACAGTAAGAAGAGTCAGTCTTCTTGTTCTTATGTCGGCATTTTGATTTTGTATGTAATTCCGACGCAATTTCTGTGTTTCATCGTCAATAAGAAGGTCCACGGGATACAGTAAACCTGAAGGTAAGCATCGGAAACTAACACTGGTCTCACAGGAAAGGTTCAAAACATAGACAATTAGAAGAGTCTGTCTTCTTGTACTTAAGTCGGCATTGTGGATTTTTTATTTAATTCCGATGCAATTTCTGTGTTTCATCGTCAATATGAAGTTCAGAGGGATACAGTAAACCTGAAGTGAGGCATCGGAATCTATAACTAGGGTCACAGGAATGGTTAAAAAATAGACAGTAAGAAGAGTCAGTCTTCTTGTTCCTAAAGCGGCGTTGTGCCTTTTGTATTTAATTCCGATGCAATTTCTGTGTTTCATCGACAATAAAAGGTCCAAGGGATACAGTAAACATATAGTGAAGCATCGGAATCTAAAACTGGTCTCACAGGACATGTTCACAACATAGTCAGTAAGAAAGTCAGTCTTCTTGTACTTAAGTAGTCATTGTGCCTTTTGTATTTAATTCCGATGCATTTTCTGTGTTTCATCGTCAATAAGAAGTTCAGAGGGATACAGTGAACCTGAAGTGAGGCATCGGAATCTATAACTAGTGTCACAGGAATGGTTCAAAACATAGACGTTAGGTGGAGTCAGTGTTCTTGTACTTTAGTCGGCATTGTGCCTTTTCTATTTAATTAGGATGCAATTTCTGTATTTCGTCGTCAATAAGAAGGTCCAAGGGATACAGTAAATCTGAAGTGAAGCATCGGAATCTATATCTAGAGTCACAAGAATGGTTCAAAACATAGACAGTAAGAAAAGTCAGTCTTCTTGTACTTAAGTCGGCATTGTTCCTTTTGTATTTAATTCCGATTCAATTTCTGTGTTTCATCGTCGATAAGAAGGACCAAGGTATACAGTAAACCTGAAGTGAAGCATCGGAATCTATAACTAGTGTCATAGGAATAGTTCAAACATAGACAGTAGGAAGAGTCAGTCTTTATTGTACTTAAGTCGGCATTGTGCCTTTTGTATTTCATTCCGACGAAATCTCTTTGTTTCATCGTCAATACGAAGATCCAAGGGATACAGTAAACCTAAAGTGAAGCATCGGAATCTATAACTAGTGTCACAGGAATGGTTCAAAACATAGACAGTAAGAAGAGTCAGTCTTCTTGCACTTAAGTCGGCATTGTGCCTTTTGTTCTTAATTCCGATGCAATTTCTGTGTTTCATCGTCAATAAGAAGGTCTGAAGGATACAGTAAACCTGAAGTGAGGCATCGGAATCTATAACTAGTGTCACAGGAATGGTTCAAAACATAGACATTAGGTGGAGTCAGTCTTCTTGTACTTTAGTCGGCATTGTGCCTTTTCTATTTAATTCCGATGCAATTTCTGTATTTCGTCGTCAATAAGAAGGTCCAAGGGATACAGTAAATCTGAAGTGAAGAATCGGAATCTATAACTAGTGTCACAGGAATGGTTCAAAACACAGACAGTAAGATGAGTCAGTCTTAGTGTACGTAAGTCGGCATTGTGCCTTTTCTATTTAATTCCGATTCAATTTCTGTGATTAATCGTCAATAAGAAGGTCCAAGGGATACAGTAAACCAGAAGTGAAGCATCGGAATCTATAACTAGTGTCACAGGAATGGTTCAACACATAGACAGTGAGAAGAATCAGTCTTCTTGTACTTAAGTCGGCATTGTGCCTTTTCTATTTATTACCGTTGCAATTTCTGTTTTTCATCGTCAATAAGAAGGTCAGAGGGATACAGTGAACCTGAAGTGAAGCATTGGAATCTATAACTAGCGTCACAGGAATGGTCCAAAACATAGACAATAGGAAGTGTCAGTCTTCTTGTATTTAAGTCGGCATTGTGCCTTTTCTATTTAATTCCGACGCAATTTCTGTGTTTCGTCGTCAATAAGAAGGTCCAAGGGATACAGTAAACCTGAAGTGAAGCATCGGAATCTATAACTAGTGTCACATGAATGTTTCAAAACATAGACAGTAAGAAGAGTCAGTCCTCTTGTACTTAATTCGGCATTGTGCTTTTTGTATCTAATTCCGATGCAATTTCTGAGTTTCATCGTCAATTAGAAGGTCAGAGGGATACAGTAATCCTGAAGTGAAGCATCGGAATCTATAACTAGTGCCACAGGAATCGTTCGAAACATAGACAGTAAGAAGAGTCAGTCTTCTTGTACTTATGTCGGCATTGTGCCATTTCCATTTAATTCCGACGCAATTTCTGTGTTTCATCGTCAATACGAACTTGAGAGGGATACAGTAAACCTGAATTGAAGCATCGGAATCTATAACTAGTGTCACAGGAATGATTCAGAACATAGAGAGTAGGAAGAGTCAGTCTTTTTGTACTTAAGTCGGCATTGTGCCTTTTGTATTTACTTCCGATGCAATTTCTGTGTTTCATCGTCAATAAGAAGGTCAGAGGGATACAGTAAACCAGATGTGAGGCATCGGAATCTATAACTAGTGTTACAGGAATCATTCAAAACGTAGACAGTAGGATGAGTCTGTCTTCTTGTATTTAAGTCGGCATTGTGCCTTTTCTATTTAATTCCGATGGAATTTTCTGTGTTTCATCGTCAACAAGAAGGTCAGATGGATACAGTAAACCTGAAGTGAAGCATCGGAATCTATAACTAGTGTCACAGAAATGGTTCAAAACATAGTCAGTAAGAAGAGTCAGTCTTTTTGTACTTATGTCGGCATTGTCCCTTTTCTATTTAATTCCGATGCAATTTCTACGTTTCATCGTCAATAAGAAGGTCAGAGGGATACAGTATACCAGAAGTGAAGCATCGGAATGTATAACTAGTGTCACTGGAATCGTTCAAAACATAGACAGTAGGAAGAGTCAGTCTTCTTCTACTTGATTCGGCATTGTACCTTTTGTACTTATTTCCGATGCAATTTCTGTGTTTCATCTTCAATAAGAAGGTCAGGGCGATACAGTAAACCTGAAGTGAAGCATCGTAATTTATAACTAGTGTCACAGGAATGGTTCAATTCATAGACAGTAGGAAGAGTCAGTTGTCTTGTACTTATGTCGGCATTGTGCCTTTTTTAATTAATTCCGATGCAATTTCTGTGTATCATCGTCAACATTAAGGACAGATTGATACAATAAACCTGAAATGAAGCATCAGAATCTATAACTAGTGTCACAGGAATGGTTCAAAACATAGACAGTAGGAAGAGTCAGACTACTTGTACTTAAGTCGGCATTGTGCCTTTTGTATTTAATTCCGATGCAATTTCTGTGTTTCATCGTCAATAAGAAGGTCCAAGGAATACAGTACACCTGAGATGAAGCATCGGAATCTATAACTAGTGTCACAGGAATGGTTCAAAACATAGACAGTAAGAAGAGTCAGTCTTCATGTACTTAAGTCGGCATTGTGCCGTTTGTATTTAATTCCGATGCCATTTCTGTGTTTCATCGCCAATAAGAAGGTCAGAGGGATACAGTAAACCTGAAGTGAAGCATCGGAATGTCTAACTAGTGTCACAGGAATGGTTCAAAACATAGACAGTAAGAAGAGTCAGTCTTCTTGTACTTAAGTCGGCTTTGTGCCTTTTGTACTTAATTCCGATGCAATTTCTGTGTTTCATCGTCAATAAGAAGGTCAGAAGGATACAGTAAACCTGAAGTGAATCATCGGAATCTATAAGTGGTGTCACAGGAATGGTTCAAAACACAGACAGTAATATGAGTCAGTCTTCTTGTACATAAGTCAGCATTGTGCCTTTTCTATTTAATTCCGATTCAATTTCTGTGATTAATCGTCAATAAGAAGGTCCAAGGGATACAGTAAACCTGAAGTGAAGCATCGGAATCTATAACTAGTGTCACAGGAATGGTTCAACACATAGACAGTAAGAAGAGTCAGTCTTCTTGTACTTAAGTCGGCATTGTGCCTTTTGTATTTAATTCCGATGCAATTTCTGTGTTTCATCGTCAATAAGAAGGTCCAAGGGATACAGTAAACATATAGTGAAGCATCGGAATCTAAAACTGGTCTCACAGGACTTGTTCACAACATAGTCAGTAAGAAGAGTCAGTCTTCTTGTACTTAAGTAGGCATTGTGCCTTTTGTATTTAATTCCGATGCTATTTCTGTGTTTCATCGTCAATAAGAAGGTCAGAGGGTTACAGTAAACCAGAAGGGAAGCATCGGAATCTATAACTAGTGTCACAGGAATGGTTCAAAACATAGACATTAGGTAGAGTCAGTCTTCTTGTACTTTAGTCGGCATTGTGCCTTTTCTATTTAATTCCGATGCAATTTCTATATTTCGTCGTCAATAAGAAGGTCCAAGGGATACAGTAAATCTGAAGTGAAGCATCGGAATCTATAACTAGTGTCACAAGAATGGTTCAAAACATAGCCAGTAAGAAGAGTCAGTCTTCTTGTACTTAAGTCGGCATCGTGGCTTTTGTATTTTATTCCGATGCAATTTCTGTGTTTCATCGTCGATAAGAAGGACCAAGGTATACAGTACGCCTGAAGTGAAGCTTCGGAATCTATAACTAGTGTCACAGGAATAGTTCAAACATAGACAGTAAGAAGAGTCAGTCTTCTTGTACTTAAGTCGGCATTGTGCCTTTTCTATTTAATTCCGATGAAATTTCTGTTTTTCATCGTCAATAAGAAGGTCAGAGGGATACAGTGAACCTGAAAAGAAGCATCGGAATCTATAACTAGCGTCACAGGAATGGTTCAAAACATAGACAATAGGAAGGGTCAGTCTTCTTGTATTTAAGTCGGCATTGTGCCTTTTCTATTTAATTCCGATGCAATTTCTGTGTTTCGTCGTCAATAAGAAGGTCCAAGGGATACAGTAAACCTGAAGTGAAGCATCGGAATCTATAACTAGTGTCACAGGAATGTTTCAAAACATAGACAGTGAGACGAGTCAGTCCTCTTGTACTTATGTTGGCATTGTGCTTTTTGTATCTAATTCCGATGCAATTTCTGAGTTTCATCGTCAATTAGAAGGTCAGAGGGATACAGTAATCCTGAAGTTAAGCATCGGAATCTATAACTAGCGTCACAGGAATAGTTCAAACGTAGACAGTAGGAAGAGTCAGACTACTTGTACTTAAGTCGGCATTGTGCCTTTTCTATTTAATTCCGATGCAATTTCTGTGTTTCATCGTCAATAAGAAGGACAGATGGATACAGTAAACCCGAAGTGTGGCATCGGAATCTATTACTAGTGTCACAGGAATGGTTCAAAACATAGACAATAGGTAGAGTCAGTCTTCTTGTATTTAAGTCGGCATTGTGCCTTTTGTATTTAATTCCAATGCAATTTCGGTGTTTCATCGTCAATAAGAAGGTCCAAGGAATACAATAAACCTGAAGTGAGGCATCGGAACCTATAACTAGTGTCACAGGACGGGTTCAAAATATAGTCAGTAGGAAGAGTCAGTCTTCTTGTACTTAAGTCGGCATTGTGACTATTGTATTTAATTCCGATGCAATTTCTGTGTCCCATCGTCGATAAGAAGGACCAAGGTATACAGTAAACGTGAAGTAAAGCATCGGAATCTATAACAAGTGTCACAGGAATGGTTCAAACATAGACCGTAAGAAGAGTCAGTCTTCTTGTACTTAAGTCAGCATTGTGCCACTTCTATTTAATTCCGACGCAATTTCTGTTTCATCGTCAATAAGAAGGTGAGAGGGATACAGTGAACCTGAAGTGAAGCATCGGAAACTATAACTAGCGTCACAGGAATGGTTCAAAACATAGACAATAGGTAGAGTCAGTCTTCTTGTATTTAAGTCGGCATTGTGCCTTTTCTATTTAATTCCGATGCAATTTCTGTGTTTTGTCGTCAATAAGATGGTCCAAGGGATACAGTAAACCTGAAGTGAAGCATCGGAATCTATAACTAGTGTCACAGGAATTTTTCAAAACATAGACAGTAAGAAGAGTCAGTGCTCTTGTACTTAAGTCGGCATTGTGCTTTTTGTATCTAATTCCGATGCAATTTCTGAGTTTCATCGTCAATTAGAAGGTCAGAGGGATACAGTAATCCTGAAGTGAAGCATCGGAATCTATTACTAGTGTCACAGGAATGGTTCAAAACATTGACAGTAAGAAGAGTCAGTCTCCTTGTACTTAAGTAGGCATTGTGCCATTTCTATTTAATTCCGACGCAATTTCTGTTTTTCATCGTCAATAAGAAGGTGAGAGGGATACAGTACACCTGAAGTGAAGCATCAGAATCTATAACTAGTGTCACAGGAATGGTTCAAAACATAAACAGTGGGAAGAGTCAGTCTTTTTGTACTTAAGTCGGCATTGTGCCTTTTGTATTTACTTCCGACGCAATTTCTGTGTTTCATCGTCAATAAGAATGTCAGAGGGATGCAGTAAACCTGATGTGAGGCATCGGAATCTACAACTAGTGTTACAGGAATATTTCAAAACGTAGACAGTCGGATGAGTCAGACTTCTTGTATTTAAGTCGGCATTGTGCCTTTTCTATTTAATTCCGATGCAATTTCTGTGTTTCATCGTCAATAAGAAGGTCACATCGATACAGTAAACCTGAAGTGAAGCATCGGAATCTATAACTAGTGTCACAGAAATGGTTCAAAACATAGTCAGTAAGAAGAGTCAGTCTTTTTGTACTTATGTCGGCATTGTCCCTTTTCTATATAATTCCGATGCAATTTCTGTGTTTCATCGTCAATAAGAAGGTCAGAGGGATACAGTAAAACAGAAGTGAAGCATCGGAATGTATAACTAGTGTCACAGGAATCGTTCAAAACATAGACAGTAGGAAGAGTCAGACTACTTGTACTTAAGTCGGCAATGTGCCTTTTGCATTTAATTCCGATGTACTTTCTGTGTTTCATCGTCAATAAGAAGGTCCAAGGAATACAGTACACCTGAAGTGAAGAATCGGAATCTATAACTGGTGTCACAGGAATGGTTCAAAACATAGACAGTAAGAAGAGTCAGTCTTCATGTACTTAAGTCGGCATTGTGCATTTTGTATTTAATTCCGATGCCATTTCTGTGTTTCATCGTCAATAAGAAGGTCAGAGGGATTCAGTAAACCTGATGTGAAGCATCGGAATGTATAAATAGTGTCACAGGAATGATTCAAAACATAGACAGTAGGAAGAACCAGTCTTCATTTACTTAAGTCGGCATTGTGCCTTTTCTATTCAATTCCGATGCAATTTCTGTGTTTCATCGTCAATAAGAAGGTCAGATGGATACAGTAAACCTGAAGTGTAGCATCGGAATCTATAACTAGTGTCACAGGAATGGTTCAAACATAGACAGTAATAAGAGTCAGTCTTCTAGTATTTAAGTCGGCATTGTGCATTTTGTATTTAATTCCGATGCAATTTCTGTGTTTCATTGTCAATAAGAAGGTCCAAGGAATACAATAAACCTGACGTGAGGCATCGGAATCTATAACTAGTGTCACAGGACGGGTTCAAAACATAGTCAGTAGGAAGAGTCAGACTTCTTGTACTTAAGTCGGCATTGTGGCTTTTGTATTTAATTCCGATGCAATTTCTGTGTTCCATCGTCGATAAGAAGGACCAAGGTATACAGTAAACCTGAAGTAAAGCATCGGAATCTATAACTAGTGTCACAGGAATAGCTCAAACATAGACGGTACGAAGAGTCAGTCTTCTTGTACTTAAGTCGGCATTGTGCCTTTTGTATTTAATTCCGATGAAATTTCTTTGTTTCATCGTCAATAAGAAGATCCAAGGGATACAGTGAACCTGAAGTGAAGCATCGGAATCTATAACTAGTGTCACAGGAATGGTTCAAAACATTGACAATAAGAAGAGGCAGTCTTCTTGTACTTAAGTCGGCATTGTGCCTTTTGTACTTAATTCCGATGCAATTTCTGTGTTTCATCGTCAATAAGAAGGTCAGAAGGATACAGTAAACCTGAAGTGAAGCATCGGAATCTATAACTAGTGTCACAGGAATGGTTCAAAACACAGACAGTAAGATGAGTCAGTCTTCTTGTACATAAGTAGGCATTGTGCATTTTCTATTTAATTCCGATGCAATTTCTGTTTTTCATCGATAATAAGAAGGTCAGAGGGATACAGTGAACCTGAAGTGTAGCATCGGAATCTATAACTAGCGTCACAGGAATGGTTCAAAACATAGACAATAGGAAGGGTCAGTCTTCTTGTATTTAAGTCGGCATTGTGCCTTTTCTATTTAATTCCGATTCAATTTCTGTGTTTCGTCGTCAATAAGAAGGTCCAAGGGATACAGTAAACCTGAAGTGAAGCATCGGAATCTATAACTAGTGTCACAGGAACGTTTCAAAACATAGACAGTAAGAAGAGTCAGTCCTCTTGTACTTAAGTCGGCATTGTGCTTTTTGTATCTAATTCCGATGCAATTTCTGAGTTTCATCGTCAATTAGAAGGTCAGAGGGATACAGTAATCCTGAAGTGAAGCATCGGAATCTATTACTAGTGTCACAGGAATGGTTCAAAACATAGACAGTAAGAAGAGTCAGTCTTCTTGTACTTAAGTAGGCATTGTGCCATTTCTATTTAATTCCGACGCAATTTCTGCTTTTCATCGTCAATGAGAAGGTGAGAGGGATACAGTACACCTGAAGTGAAGCATCGGAATCTATAACTAGTGTCACAGGAATGGTTCAAAACATAAACAGTGGGAAGAGTCAGTCTTTTTGTACTTAAGTCGGCATTGTGCCTTTTGTATTTACTTCCGACGCAATTTCTGTGTTTCATCGTCAATAAGAAGGTCAGAGGGATACAGTAAACCTGATGTGAGGCATCGGAATCTACAACTAGTGTTACAGGAATGATTCAAAACGTAGACAGTCGGATGAGTCAGACTTCTTGTATTTAAGTCGGCATTGTGCCTTTTCTATTTAATTCCGATGCAATTTCTGTGTTTCATCGTCAATAAGAAGGTCACATGGATACAGTAAACCTGAAGTGAAGCATCGGAATCTATAACTAGTGTCACAGAAATGGTTCAAAACATAGTCTGTAAGAAGAGTCAGTCTTTTTGTACTTATGTCGGCATTGTCCCTTTTCTATATAATTCCGATGCAATTTCTGTGTTTCATCGTCAATAAGAATGTCAGAGGGATACAGTAAACCAGAAGTGAAGCATCGGAATGTATAACTAGTGTCACAGGAATCGTTCAAAACATAGACAGTAGGAAGAGTCAGACTACTTGTACTTAAGTCGGCAATGTGCCTTTTGTATTTAATTCCGATGTACTTTCTGTGTTTCATCGTCAATATGAAGGTCCAAGGAATACAGTACACCTGAAGTGAAGAATCGGAATCTATAACTAGTGTCACAGGAATGGTTCAAAACATAGACAGTAAGAAGAGTCAGTCTTCATGTACTTAAGTCGGCATTGTGCATTTTATATTTAATTCCGATGCAATTACTGTGTTTCATTCTCAATAAGAAGGTCCAAGGAATACAATAAACCTGAAGTGAGGCATCGGAATCTATAACTAGTGTCACAGGACGGGTTCAAAACATAGTCAGTAGGAAGAGTCAGACTTCTTGTACTTAAGTCGGCATTGTGCCTTTTGTATTTAATTCCGATGCAGTTTCTGTGTTCCATCGTCGATAAGAAGGACCAAGGTATACAGTAAACCTGAAGTAAAGCATCGGAATCTATAACTAGTGTCACAGGAATAGTTCAAACATAGACAGTACGAAGAGTCAGTCTTCTTGTACTTAAGTCGGCATTGTGCCTTTTGTATTTAATTCCGATGAAATTTCTTTGTTTCATCGTCAATACGAAGATCCAAGGGATACAGTGAACCTGAAGTGAAGCATCGGAATCTATAACTAGTGTCACAGGAAAGGTTCAAAACATAGACAATAAGAAGAGGCAGTCGTCTTGTACTTAAGTCGGCATTGTGCCTTTTGTACTTAATTCCGATGCTATTTCTGTGTTTCATCGTCAATAAGAAGGTCAGAGGGATACAGTAAACCTGAAGTGAAGCATCGGAATCTATAACTAGTGTCACAGGAATGGTTTATAGCATAGAGAGTAGGAAGAGTCAGTCTTCTTGTACTTAAGTCGGCATTGTGCCATATGTATAGTATTCCGATGCATTTTCTGTGTTTCATCGTCAATAAGAAGGTCAGAGGGATACATTAAACCTGAATTGAAGCATCGGAATCTATAACTAGTGTCACAGGAATGGTTCAAATCATAGTCAGTAAGAAGGATCAGTCTTCTTGTACTTAAATCGGCATTGTGCCTTTTTATTTAATTCCGCCGCAATTTCTGTGTTTCATCGTCACTAAGAAGTTCAAAGGGATACAGTAAACCTGAAGCATCGGAATCTATACCTAGTGTCACAGGAATGGTTCAAATCATAGTCAGTAAGAAGGATCAGTCTTCTAGTACTTAATTCAGCATTGTGCCTTTTTATTTAATTCCCACGCAATTTCTGTGTTTCATCGTCAATAAGAAGTTCAAAGGGATACAGTAAACCTGAAGCATCGGAATCTATAACTAGAGTCACAGAAATGGTTCAAAACATTGTCAGCAAGAAGAGTCAGTCTACTTGTACTTAAATCGGCGTTGTGCCTTTTCTATTTAATTCCAATGCCATTTCTGTGTTTCATCGTCAATATGAAGGTCAGTGGGATACAGTAAACCTGAAGTGAAGCATCGGATTGTATAACTAGTGTCACAGGAATGGTTCAAAACAGTGTCAGTAAGAAGAGTCAGTCTTCTTGTACTTAAGTCGGCATTGTGCCTTTTCTATTTAATTCCGACGCGATCTCTGTGTTTCATCGTCAATATGAAGGTCAGATGGATACAGTAAACCTGAAGTGTAGCATCGGAATCTATAACTAGTGTCACAGGAATGGTTCAAACATAGACAGTAATAAGAGTCAGTCTTCTTGTATTTAAGTCGGCATTGTGCCTTTTGTATTTAATTCCGATGCAATTTCTGTGTTTCATCGTCAATAAGAAGGTCCAAGGAATACAATAAACCTGAAGTGAGGCATCGGAATCTATAACTAGTGTCACAGGACGGGTTCAAAGCATAGTCAGTAGGAAGAGTCAGTCTTCTTGTACTTAAGTCGGCATTGTGCCTTTTGTATTTAATTCCGATGCTATTTCTGTGTTCCATCGTCAATACGAAGGACCAAGGTATACAGTAAACCTGAAGTAAAGCATCGGAATCTATAACTATTGTCACAGGAATAGTTCAAACACAGACAGTACGAAGAGTCAGTCTTCTTGTACTTAAGTCGGCATTGTGCCTTTTGTATTTAATTCCGATGCAATTTCTGTGTTTCATCGTCAATTAGAAGGTCAGAGGGATACAGTAATCCTGAAGTGAAGCATCGGAATCTATTACTAGTGTCACAGGAATGGTTCAAAACATTGACAGTAAGAAGAGTCAGTCTCCTTGTACTTAAGTAGGCATTGTGCCATTTCTATTTAATTCCGACGCAATTTCTGTTTTTCATCGTCAATAAGAAGGTGAGAGGGATACAGTACACCTGAAGTGAAGCATCAGAATCTATAACTAGTGTCACAGGAATGGTTCAAAACATAAACAGTGGGAAGAGTCAGTCTTTTTGTACTTAAGTCGGCATTGTGCCTTTTGTATTTACTTCCGACGCAATTTCTGTGTTTCATCGTCAATAAGAATGTCAGAGGGATACAGTAAACCTGATGTGAGGCATCGGAATCTACAACTAGTGTTACAGGAATATTTCAAAACGTAGACAGTCGGATGAGTCAGACTTCTTGTATTTAAGTCGGCATTGTGCCTTTTCTATTTAATTCCGATGCAATTTCTGTGTTTCATCGTCAATAAGAAGGTCACATCGATACAGTAAACCTGAAGTGAAGCATCGGAATCTATAACTAGTGTCACAGAAATGGTTCAAAACATAGTCAGTAAGAAGAGTCAGTCTTTTTGTACTTATGTCGGCATTGTCCCTTTTCTATATAATTCCGATGCAATTTCTGTGTTTCATCGTCAATAAGAAGGTCAGAGGGATACAGTAAAACAGAAGTGAAGCATCGGAATGTATAACTAGTGTCACAGGAATCGTTCAAAACATAGACAGTAGGAAGAGTCAGACTACTTGTACTTAAGTCGGCAATGTGCCTTTTGTATTTAATTCCGATGTACTTTCTGTGTTTCATCGTCAATAAGAAGGTCCAAGGAATACAGTACACCTGAAGTGAAGAATCGGAATCTATAACTAGTGTCACAGGAATGGTTCAAAACATAGACAGTAAGAAGAGTCAGTCTTCATGTACTTAAGTCGGCATTGTGCATTTTGTATTTAATTCCGATGCCATTTCTGTGTTTCATCGTCAATAAGAAGGTCAGAGGGATTCAGTAAACCTGATGTGAAGCATCGGAATGTATAAATAGTGTCACAGGAATGATTCAAAACATAGACAGTAGGAAGAACCAGTCTTCATTTACTTAAGTCGGCATTGTGCCTTTTCTATTCAATTCCGATGCAATTTCTGTGTTTCATCGTCAATAAGAAGGTCAGATGGATACAGTAAACCTGAAGTGTAGCATCGGAATCTATAACTAGTGTCACAGGAATGGTTCAAACATAGACAGTAATAAGAGTCAGTCTTCTAGTATTTAAGTCGGCATTGTGCATTTTGTATTTAATTCCGATGCAATTTCTGTGTTTCATTGTCAATAAGAAGGTCCAAGGAATACAATAAACCTGACGTGAGGCATCGGAATCTATAACAGGTGTCACAGGACGGGTTCAAAACATAGTCAGTAGGAAGAGTCAGACTTCTTGTACTAAAGTCGGCATTGTGGCTTTTGTATTTAATTCCGATGCGATTTCTGTGTTCCATCGTCGATAAGAAGGACCAAGGTATACAGTAAACCTGAAGTAAAGCATCGGAATCTATAACTAGTGTCACAGGAATAGCTCAAACATAGACGGTACGAAGAGTCAGTCTTCTTGTACTTAAGTCGGCATTGTGCCTTTTGTATTTAATTCCGATGAAATTTCTTTGTTTCATCGTCAATAAGAAGATCCAAGGGATACAGTGAACCTGAAGTGAAGCATCGGAATCTATAACTAGTGTCACAGGAATGGTTCAAAACATTGACAATAAGAAGAGGCAGTCTTCTTGTACTTAAGTCGGCATTGTGCCTTTTGTACTTAATTCCGATGCAATTTCTGTGTTTCATCGTCAATAAGAAGGTCAGAAGGATACAGTAAACCTGAAGTGAAGCATCGGAATCTATAACTAGTGTCACAGGAATGGTTCAAAACACAGACAGTAAGATGAGTCAGTCTTCCTGTACATAAGTAGGCATTGTGCATTTTCTATTTAATTCCGATGCAATTTCTGTTTTTCATCGATAATAAGAAGGTCAGAGGGATACAGTGAACCTGAAGTGTAGCATCGGAATCTATAACTAGCGTCACAGGAATGGTTCAAAACATAGACAATAGGAAGGGTCAGTCTTCTTGTATTTAAGTCGGCATTGTGCCTTTTCTATTTAATTCCGATTCAATTTCTGTGTTTCGTCGTCAATAAGAAGGTCCAAGGGATACAGTAAACCTGAAGTGAAGCATCGGAATCTATAACTAGTGTCACAGGAACGTTTCAAAACATAGACAGTAAGAAGAGTCAGTCCTCTTGTACTTAAGTCGGCATTGTGCTTTTTGTATCTAATTCCGATGCAATTTCTGAGTTTCATCGTCAATTAGAAGGTCAGAGGGATACAGTAATCCTGAAGTGAAGCATCGGAATCTATTACTAGTGTCACAGGAATGGTTCAAAACATAGACAGTAAGAAGAGTCAGTCTTCTTGTACTTGAGTAGGCATTGTGCCATTTCTATTTAATTCCGACGCAATTTCTGCTTTTCATCGTCAATGAGAAGGTGAGAGGGATACAGTACACCTGAAGTGAAGCATCGGAATCTATAACTAGTGTCACAGGAATGGTTCAAAACATAAACAGTGGGAAGAGTCAGTCTTTTTGTACTTAAGTCGGCATTGTGCCTTTTGTATTTACTTCCGACGCAATTTCTGTGTTTCATCGTCAATAAGAAGGTCAGAGGGATACAGTAAACCTGATGTGAGGCATCGGAATCTACAACTAGTGTTACAGGAATGATTCAAAACGTAGACAGTCGGATGAGTCAGACTTCTTGTATTTAAGTCGGCATTGTGCCTTTTCTATTTAATTCCGATGCAATTTCTGTGTTTCATCGTCAATAAGAAGGTCACATGGATACAGTAAACCTGAAGTGAAGCATCGGAATCTATAACTAGTGTCACAGAAATGGTTCAAAACATAGTCTGTAAGAAGAGTCAGTCTTTTTGTACTTATGTCGGCATTGTCCCTTTTCTATATAATTCCGATGCAATTTCTGTGTTTCATCGTCAATAAGAATGTCAGAGGGATACAGTAAACCAGAAGTGAAGCATCGGAATGTATAACTAGTGTCACAGGAATCGTTCAAAACATAGACAGTAGGAAGAGTCAGACTACTTGTACTTAAGTCGGCAATGTGCCTTTTGTATTTAATTCCGATGTACTTTCTGTGTTTCATCGTCAATATGAAGGTCCAAGGAATACAGTACACCTGAAGTGAAGAATCGGAATCTATAACTAGTGTCACAGGAATGGTTCAAAACATAGACAGTAAGAAGAGTCAGTCTTCATGTACTTAAGTCGGCATTGTGCATTTTATATTTAATTCCGATGCAATTACTGTGTTTCATTCTCAATAAGAAGGTCCAAGGAATACAATAAACCTGAAGTGAGGCATCGGAATCTATAACTAGTGTCACAGGACGGGTTCAAAACATAGTCAGTAGGAAGAGTCAGACTTCTTGTACTTAAGTCGGCATTGTGCCTTTTGTATTTAATTCCGATGCAGTTTCTGTGTTCCATCGTCGATAAGAAGGACCAAGGTATACAGTAAACCTGAAGTAAAGCATCGGAATCTATAACTAGTGTCACAGGAATAGTTCAAACATAGACAGTACGAAGAGTCAGTCTTCTTGTACTTAAGTCGGCATTGTGCCTTTTGTATTTAATTCCGATGAAATTTCTTTGTTTCATCGTCAATACGAAGATCCAAGGGATACAGTGAACCTGAAGTGAAGCATCGGAATCTATAACTAGTGTCACAGGAAAGGTTCAAAACATAGACAATAAGAAGAGGCAGTCGTCTTGTACTTAAGTCGGCATTGTGCCTTTTGTACTTAATTCCGATGCTATTTCTGTGTTTCATCGTCAATAAGAAGGTCAGAGGGATACAGTAAACCTGAAGTGAAGCATCGGAATCTATAACTAGTGTCACAGGAATGGTTTATAGCATAGAGAGTAGGAAGAGTCAGTCTTCTTGTACTTAAGTCGGCATTGTGCCATATGTATAGTATTCCGATGCATTTTCTGTGTTTCATCGTCAATAAGAAGGTCAGAGGGATACAGAAAACCAGAAGTGATGCATCGGAAAGTATAACTAGTGACACAGGAATCGTTCAAAACATAGAGTGTAGGAAGAGTCAGTCTTCTTCTACTTGATTCGGCATTATGATTTTTGTATTTATTTCCGATGCAATTTCTGTGTTTCATCGTCAATAAGAAAGTGAGAGGGATACAGTAAACCTGAAGTGAAGCATCGGAATCTATAAGTGGTGTCACAGGAATGGTTCAAACATAGTCATTAAGAAGAGTCAGTCTTCTTTTACTTAAGTCGGCATTGTGCATTTCGTATTTAATTCCGATGCAACTTCGGTGTTTCGTCGTCAATAAGAAGGTCCAAGGGATACAGTAAACCTGAAGTGAAGCATCGGAATCTATAACTAGTGTCACAAGAATGGTTCAAAACATAGCCAGTAAGAAGAGTCAGTCTTCTTGTACTTAAGTCGGCATCGTGGCTTTTGTACTTTATTCCGATGCAATTTCTGTGTTTCATCGTCGATAAGAAGGACCAAGGTATACAGTACGCCTGACGTGAAGCTTCGGAATCTATAACTAGTGTCACAGGAATAGTTCAAACATAGACAGTAAGAAGAGTCAGTCTTCTTGTACTTAAGTCGGCATTGTGCCTTTTCTATTTAATTCCGATGAAATTTCTGTTTTTCATCGTCAATAAGAAGGTCAGAGGGATACAGTGAACCTGAAAAGAAGCATCGGAATCTATAACTAGCGTCACAGGAATGGTTCAAAACATAGACAATAGGAAGGGTCAGTCTTCTTGTATTTAAGTCGGCATTGTGCCTTTTCTATTTAATTCCGATGCAATTTCCGTGTTTCATCGTCAATAAGAAGGACAGATGGATACAGTAAACCTGAAGTGTGGCATCGGAATCTATTACTAGTGTCACAGGAATGGTTCAAACATAGGCAGTAGGAAGGGTCAGTCTTCTTGTACCTAAGTCGGCATTGTGCCTTTTGTATTTAATTCCAATGCAATTTCTGTGTTTCATCGTCAATAAGAAGGTCCAAGAAATACAATAAACCTGAAGTGATGCATCGGAACCTATAACTAGTGTCACAGGACGGGTTCAAAATATAGTCAGTAGGAAGAGTCAGTCTTCTTGTACTTAAGTCGGCATTGCGACTATTGTATTTAATTCCGATGCAATTTCTGTGTCCCATTGTCGATAAGAAGGACCAAGGTATACAGTAAACCTGAAGTAAAGCATCGTAATCTATAACTAGTGTCACAGGAATAGTTCAAACATAGACAGTACGAAGAGTCAGTCTTCTTGTACTTAAGTCGGCATTGTGCCTTTTGTATTTAATTCCTATGAAATTTCTTTGCTTCATCGTCAATAAGAAGATCCAAGGGATACAGTACACCTGAAGTGAAGCATCGGAATCTATAACTAGTGTCACAGGAATGGTTCACAACATGGACAGTAAGAAGAGTCAGTCTTCTTGTACTTAAGTCGGCATTGTGCCTTTTGTACTTAATTCCGATGCAATTTCTGTTTTTCATTGTCAATAAGAAGGTCAGAGGGATACAGTGAACCTGAAGTGAAGCATCGGAATCTATAACTAGCGTCACAGGAATGGTTCAAAACATAGACAATAGGAAGGGTCAGTCTTCTTGTATTTAAGTCGGCATTGTGCCTTTTCTATTTAATACCGACGCAATTTCTGTGTTTCGTCGTCAATAAGAAGGGCCAAGGGATACAGTAAACCTGAAGTGAAGCATCGGAATCTATAACTAGTGTCACAGGAATGTTTCAAAAGATAGACATTAAGAAGCGTCAGTCCTCTTGTACTTAAGTCGGCATTGTGCTTTATGTATCGATTTCCGATGCAATTTCTGAGTTTCATCGTCAATTAGAAGGTCAGAGGGATACAGTAATCCTGAAGTTATGCATCGGAATCTAAAACTTTCGTCACAGGAATAGTCAAACGTAGACAGTAGGAAGAGTCAGACTACTTGTACTTAAGTCGACATTGTGCATTTTCTATTTAATTCCGATGCAATTTCTGTGTTTCATCGTCAATAAGAAGGTCAGATGGATACAGTAAACCTGAAGTGTGGCATCGGAATCTATTACTAGTGTCGCAGTAATGGTTCAAACATAGACAGTAGGAACGGTCAGTCTTCTTGTACTTAAGTCGGCATTGTGCCTTTTGTATTAATTTCCAATGCAATTTCTGTGTTTCATCGTCAATAAGAAGGTCCAAGGAATACAATAAACCTGAAGTGAGGCATCGGAACCTATAACTAGTGTCACAGGACGGGTTCAAAATATAGTCAGTAGGAAGAGTCAGTCTTCTTGTACTTAAGTCGGCATTGTGACTTTTGTATTTAATTCCGATGCAATTTCTGTGTTCCGTCGTCGATAAGAAGGACCAAGGTATACAGTAAACGTGAAGTAAAGCATCGGAATCTATAACAAGTGTCACAGGAATGGTTCAAACATAGACCGTAAGAAGAGTCAGTCTTCTTGTACTTAAGTCAGCATTGTGCCATTTCTATTTAATTCCGACGCAATTTCTGTTTCATCGTCAATAAGAAGGTGAGAGGGATACAGTGAACCTGAAGTGAAGCATCGGAAACTATAACTAGCGTCACAGGAATGGTTCAAAACATAGACAATAGGTAGAGTCAGTCTTCTTGTATTTAAGTCGGCATTGTGCCTTTTCTATTTAATTCCGATGCAATTTCTGTGTTTTGTCGTCAATAAGATGGTCCAAGGGATACAGTAAACCTGAAGTGAAGCATCGGAATCTATAACTACGGTCACAGGAATTTTTCAAAACATAGACAGTAAGAAGAGACAGTCCTCTTGTACTTAAGTCGGCATTGTGCTTTTTGTATCTAATTCCGATGCAATTTCTGAGTTTCATCGTCTATTAGAAGGTCAGAGGGATACAGTAATCCTGAAGTGAAGCATCGGAATCTATTACTAGTGTCACAGGAATGGTTCAAAACATTGACAGTAAGAAGAGTCAGTCTTCTTGTACTTAAGTAGGCATTGTGCCATTTCTATTTGATTCCGACGCAATTTCTGTTTTTCATCGTCAATAAGAAGGTGAGAGGGATACTGTACACCTGAAGTGAAGCATCAGAATCTATAACTAGTGTCACAGGAATGGTTCAAAACATAAACAGTGGGAAGAGTCAGTCTTCATGTACTTAAGTCGGCATTGTGCATTTTGTATTTAATTCCGATGCCATTTCTGTGTTTCATCGTCAATAAGAAGGTCAGAGGGATTCAGTAAACCTGATGTGAAGCATCGGAATGTATAAATAGTGTCACAGGAATGATTCAAAACATAGACAGTAGGAAGAACCAGTCTTCATTTACTTAAGTCGGCATTGTGCCTATTCTATTCAATTCCGATGCCATTTCTGTGTTTCATCGTCAATAAGAAGGTCAGAGGGATTCAGTAAACCTGATGTGAAGCATCGGAATGTATAAATAGTGTCACAGGAATGATTCAAAACATAGACAGTAGGAAGAACCAGTCTTCATTTACTTAAGTCGGCATTGTGCCTATTCTATTCAATTCCGATGCAATTTCTGTGTTTCATCGTCAATAAGAAGGTCAGATGGATACAGTAAACCTGAAGTGTAGCATCGGAATCTATAACTAGTGTCACAGGAATGGTTCAAACATAGACAGTAATAAGAGTCAGTCTTCTAGTATTTAAGTCGGCATTGTGCATTTTGTATTTAATTCCGATGCAATTTCTGTGTTTCATTGTCAATAAGAAGGTCCAAGGAATACAATAAACCTGACGTGAGGCATCGGAATCTATAACTAGTGTCACAGGACGGGTTCAAAACATAGTCAGTAGGAAGAGTCAGACTTCTTGTACTTAAGTCGGCATTGTGGCTTTTGTATTTAATTCCGATGCAATTTCTGTGTTCCATCGTCGATAAGAAGGACCAAGGTATACAGTAAACCTGAAGTAAAGCATCGGAATCTATAACTAGTGTCACAGGAATAGCTCAAACATAGACGGTACGAAGAGTCAGTCTTCTTGTACTTAAGTCGGCATTGTGCCTTTTGTATTTAATTCCGATGAAATTTCTTTGTTTCCTCGTCAATAAGAAGATCCAAGGGATACAGTGAACCTGAAGTGAAGCATCGGAATCTATAACTAGTGTCACAGGAATGGTTCAAAACATTGACAATAAGAAGAGGCAGTCTTCTTGTACTTAAGTCGGCATTGTGCCTTTTGAACTTAATTCCGATGCAATTTCTGTGTTTCATCGTCAATAAGAAGGTCAGAAGGATACAGTGAACCTGAAGTGTAGCATCGGAATCTATAACTAGCGTCACAGGAATGGTTCAAAACATAGACAATAGGAAGGGTCAGTCTTCTTGTATTTAAGTCGGCATTGTGCCTTTTCTATTTAATTCCGATTCAATTTCTGTGTTTCGTCGTCAATAAGAAGGTCCAAGGGATACAGTAAACCTGAAGTGAAGCATCGGAATCTATAACTAGAGTCACAGGAACGTTTCAAAACATAGACAGTAAGAAGAGTCAGTCCTCTTGTACTTAAGTCGGCATTGTGCTTTTTGTATCTAATTACGATGCAATTTCTGAGTTTCATCGTCAATTAGAAGGTCAGAGGGATACAGTAATCCTGAAGTGAAGCATCGGAATCTATTACTAGTGTCACAGGAATGGTTCAAAACATAGACAGTAAGAAGAGTCAGTCTTCTTGTACTTAAGTAGGCATTGTGCCATTTCTATTTAATTCCGACGCAATTTCTGCTTTTCATCGTCAATGAGAAGGTGAGAGGGATACAGTACACCTGAAGTGAAGCATCGGAATCTATAAGTAGTGTCACAGGAATGGTTCAAAACATAAACAGTGGGAAGAGTCAGTCTTTTTGTACTTAAGTCGGCATTGTGCCTTTTGTATTTACTTCCGACGCAATTTCTGTGTTTCATCGTCAATAAGAAGGTCAGAGGGATACAGTAAACCTGATGTGAGGCATCGGAATCTACAACTAGTGTTACAGGAATGATTCAAAACGTAGACAGTCGGATGAGTCAGACTTCTTGTATTTAAGTCGGCATTGTGCCTTTTCTATTTAATTCCGATGCAATTTCTGTGTTTCATCGTCAATAAGAAGGTCACATGGATACAGTAAACCTGAAGTGAAGCATCGGAATCTATAACTAGTGTCACAGAAATGGTTCAAAACATAGTCAGTAAGAAGAGTCAGTCTTTTTGTACTTATGTCGGCATTGTCCCTTTTCTATATAATTCCGATGCAATTTCTGTGTTTCATCGTCAATAAGAATGTCAGAGGGATACAGTAAACCAGAAGTGAAGCATCGGAATGTATAACTAGTGTCACAGGAATCGTTCAAAACATAGACAGTAGGAAGAGTCAGACTACTTGTACTTAAGTCGGCAATGTGCCTTTTGTATTTAATTCCGATGTACTTTCTGTGTTTCATCGTCAATATGAAGGTCCAAGGAATACAGTACACCTGAAGTGAAGAATCGGAATCTATAACTAGTGTCACAGGAATGGTTCAAAACATAGACAGTAAGAAGAGTCAGTCTTCATGTACTTAAGTCGGCATTGTGCATTTTATATTTAATTCCGATGCAATTTCTGTGTTTCATTGTCAATAAGAAGGTCCAAGGAATACAATAAACCTGAAGTGAGGCATCGGAATCTATAACTAGTGTCACAGGACGGGTTCAAAACATAGTCAGTAGGAAGAGTCAGACTTCTTGTACTTAAGTCGGCATTGTGCATTTTGTATTTAATTCCGATGCAATTTCTGTGTTCCATCGTCGATAAGAAGGACCAAGGTATACAGTAAACCTGAAGTAAAGCATCGGAATCTATAACTAGTGTCACAGGAATAGTTCAAACATAGACAGTACGAAGAGTCAGTCTTCTTGTACTTAAGTCGGCATTGTGCCTTTTGTATTTAATTCCGATGAAATTTCTTTGTTTCATCGTCAATACGAAGATCCAAGGGATACAGTGAACCTAAAGTGAAGCATCGGAATCTATAACTAGTGTCACAGGAATGGTTCAAAACATAGACAATAAGAAGAGGCAGTCGTCTTGTACTTAAGTCGGCATTGTGCCTTTTGTACTTAATTCCGATGCTATTTCTGTGTTTCATCGTCGATAAGAAGGTCAGAGGGATACAGTAAACCTGAAGTGAAGCATCGGAATCTATAACTAGTGTCACAGGAATGGTTCAAATCATAGTCAGTAAGAAGGATCAGTCTTCTTGTACTTAATTCGGCATTGTGCCTTTTCATTTAATTCCGATGCATTTTCTGTGTTTCATCGTCAATACGAAGTTCAAAGGGATACAATAAACCTGAAGCATCGGAATCTATGACTAGTGTCACAGAAATGGTTCAAAACATAGACAGCCAGAAGAGTCAGTCTTCTTGTACTTAAATCGGCGTTGTGCCTTTTCTATTTAATTCCGATGCAATTTCTGTGTTTCGTCGTCAATAAGAAGGTCCAAGGGATACAGTAAACCTGAAGTGAAGCATCGGAATCTATAACTAGAGTCACAGGAACGTTTCAAAACATAGACAGTAAGAAGAGTCAGTCCTCTTGTACTTAAGTCGGCATTGTGCTTTTTGTATCTAATTCCGATGCAATTTCTGAGTTTCATCGTCAATTAGAAGGTCAGTGGGATACAGTAATCCTGAAGTGAAGCATCGGAATCTATTACTAGTGTCACAGGAATGGTTCAAAACATAGACAGTAAGAAGAGTCAGTCTTCTTGTACTTAAGTAGGCATTGTGCCATTTCTATTTAATTCCGACGCAATTTCTGCTTTTCATCGTCAATAAGAAGGTGAGAGGGATACAGTAAACCTGAAGTGAAGCATCGGAATCTATAAGTGGTGTCACAGGAATGGTTCAAACATAGTCATTAAGAAGAGTCAGTCTTCTTGTACTTAAGTCGGCATTGTGCATTTCGTATTTAATTCCGATGCAACTTCGGTGTTTCGTCGTCAATAAGAAGGTCCAAGGGATACAGTAAACCTGAAGTGAAGCATCGTAATCTATAACTAGTGTCACAGGAATGGTTCAAAACATAGTCAGTACGAAGGATCAGTCTTCTTGTACTTAATTCGGCATTGTGCCTTTTCATTTAATTCCGACGCAATTTCTGTGTTTCATCGTCACTGAGAAGTTCAAAGGGATACAGTAAACCTGAAGCATCGGAATCTATAACTAGTGTCACAGGAATGGTTCAAATCATAGTCACTAAGAAGGATCTGTCTTCTTGTATTTAATTTGGCATTGTGCCTTTTTATTTAATTCCCACGCAATTTCTGTGTTTCATCGTCAATAAGAAGTTCAAAGGGATACAGTAAACCTGAAGCATCGGAATCTATAACTAGAGTCACAGAAATGGTTCAAAACATAGTCAGCAAGAAGAGTCAGTCTTCTTGTACTTAAATTGGCGTTGTTTCTTTTCTATTTAATTCCAATGCCATTTCTTTGTTTCATCGTCAATAAGAAGGTCAGAGGGATACAGTAAACTTGAAGTGTAGCATCGGAATCTATAACTAGAGTCACAGGAACGTTTCAAAACATAGACAGTAAGAAGAGTCAGTCCTCTTGTACTTAAGTCGGCATTGTGCTTTTTGTATCTAATTCCGATGCAATTTCTGAGTTTCAT
Organism: Schistocerca americana; assembly: GCF_021461395.2. NCBI lineage: Eukaryota > Metazoa > Arthropoda > Insecta > Orthoptera > Acrididae > Schistocerca > Schistocerca americana. Next base: position 9,592,735 of record NC_060121.1, on the reverse strand, counting down.
CGTCAATTAGAAGGTCAGTGGGATACAGTAATCCTGAAGTGAAGCATCGGAATCTATAACTAGTCTCACAGGATGGTAAAAAACTTAGACAGCAGAAGAGTCATTCTTCATGTACTTAAGGCGGCATTGTGCCTTGTCTATTTAATTCCGATGCAATTTCTGTGTTTCATCGTCAATAAGAAGGTCAGAGGGTCACAGTAAACCTGAAGTGAATCATCGGAATCTATAACTAGTGTCACAGGAATGGTTCAAAACATAGACAGTAGGTAGAGTCAGTCTACATGTACTTAAGTCGGCATTGTGCCTTTTGTATTTAATTCGGATGCAATTTTTGTGTTTCATCGTCAATAAGAAGGTCAGAGGGAAACAGTAAACGTGAAGTGAATCATCGGAATCTATAACTAGTGTCACAGGAATGGTTCAAAACATTGTCAGTAAGAAGAGTCAGTCTTCTTGTACTTAATTCGGCATTGTGCCTTTTTATTTAATTCCGATGACATTTCTGTGTTTTACCGCCAATAAGAAGGTCAGAGTTATACAGTAAACCTGAAGTCAAGCATCGGAATCTATAACTAGTGTCACAGAAATGGTTCAAAGCATAGTCAGTAAGAAGAGTCAGTCTTCTTATACTTAAGTCGGCATTGTGCCTTTTCTATTTAATTCCGACGCAATCTCTGTGTTTCATCGTCAATAAGAAGGTCAGATGGATACAGTAAACTTGAAGTGTAGCATCGGAATCTATAACTAGTGTCACAGGAATGGTTCAAACATAGACAGTAATAAGAGTCAGTCTTCTTGTATTTAAGTCGGCATTGTGCCTTTTGTATTTAATTCCGATGCAACTTCTGTGTTTCATCGTCAATAAGAAGGTCCAAGGGATACAGTAAACCTGAAGTGAAGCATCAGAATCTATAACTAGTGTCACAGGAATGGTTTATAGCATAGAGAGTAGGAAGAGTCAGTCTTCTTGTACTTAAGTCGGCATTGTGCCATTTGTATAGTATTCCGATGCAATTTCTGTGTTTCATCGTCAATAAGAAGGTGAGAGGGATACAGTAAACCTGAAGTGAAGCATCGGAATCTATAAGTGGTGTCACAGGAATGGTTCAAACATAGTCATGAAGAAGAGTCAGTCTTCTTGTACTTAAGTCGGCTTTGTGCCTTTCGTATTTAATTCCGATGCAACTTCGGTGTTTCATCGTCAATAAGAGGGTCCAAGGGATACAGTAAACCTGAAGTGAAGCATCAGAATCTATGACTAGTGTCACAGGAATGGTTCATAGCATAGAGAGTAGGAAGAGTCAGTCTTCTTGTACTTAAGTCGGCATTGTGCCATTTGTATAGTATTCCGATGCAATTTCTGTGTTTCATCGTCAATAAGAAGGTCAGAGGGATACATTAAACCTGAAGTGAAGCATCGTAGTCTATAACTAGTGTCACAGGAATGGTTCGAATCATAGTCAGTAAGAAGGATCAGTCTTCTTGTACTTAAATCGGCATTGTGCCTTTTTATTTAATTCCGACGCAATTTCTGTGTTTCATCGTCACTAAGAAGTTCAAAGGGATACAGTAAACCTGAAGCATCGGCATCTATAACTAGTGTCACTGGAATGGTTCATATCATAGTCAGTAAGAAGGATCAGTCTTCTTGTACTTAATTCGGCATTGTGCCTTTTTATTTAATTCCCACGCAATTTCTGTGTTTCATCGTCAATATGAAGTTCAAAGGGATACAGTAAACCTGAAGCATCGGAATCTATAACTAGAGTCACAGAAATGGTTCAAAACATAGTCAGCAAGAAGAGTCAGTCTTCTTGTACTTATATCGGCGTTGTGCCTTTTCTATTTAATTCCAATGCCATTTCTGTGTTTCATCGTCAATAAGAAGGTCAGAGGGATACAGTAAACCTGAAGTGATGCATCGGATTGTATAACTAGTGTCACAGGAATGGTTCAAAACATAGACAGTAGGAAGAGTCAGTCTTCTTGTACTTGAGTCGGCATTGTGCCTTTTGTATATATTTCCGATGCAATTTCTGCGTTTCATCATCAATAAGAAGCTCAGAGGAATACAGTAAACCTGAAGTGAAGCATCGGAATCTATAACTAGTCTCACAGGATGGTAAAAAACATAGACAGCAGAAGAGTCATTCTTCTTGTACTTAAGTCGGCATTGTGCCTTGTCTATTTAATTCCGATGCAATTTCTGTGTTTCATCGTCAATAAGAAGGTCAGAGGGATACAGTACACCTGAAGTGAATCATCGGAATCTATACCTAGTGTCACAGGAATGGTTCAAAACATAGACAGTAGGTAGAGTGAGTCTACATGTACTTAAGTCGGCATTGTGCCTTTTGTATTTAATTCGGATGCAATTTTTGTGTTTCATCGTCAATAAGAAGGTCAGAGGGAAACAGTAACCCTGAAGTGAATCATCGGAATCTATAACTAGTGTCACAGGAATGTTTCAAAACATTGTCAGTAAGAAGAGTCAGTCTTCGTGTACTTAATTCGGCATTGTGCCTTTTTATATAATTCCGATGAAATTTCTGTGTTTTACCGCCAATAAGAAGGTCAGAGTTATGCAGTATACCTGAAGTCAAGCATTGGAATCTATAACTAGTGTCACAAAAATGGTTCAAAACATAGTCAGTAAGAAGAGTCAGTCTTCTGGTACTTAAGTCGGCATTGTGCCTTTTCTATTTAATTCCGACGCAATCTCTGTGTTTCATCGTCAATAAGAAGGTCAGATGGATACAGTAAACCTGAAGTGTAGCATCGGAATCTATAACTAGTGTCACAGGAATGGTTCAAACATAGACAGTAATAAGAGTCAGTCTTCTTGTATTTAAGTCGGCATTGTGCCTTTTGTATTTAATTCCGATGCAATTTCTGTGTTTCATCGTCAATAAGAAGGTCCAAGGAATACAATAAAGCTGAAGTGAGGCATCGGAATCTATAACTAGTGTTGCAGGAATGATTCAAAACGTAGACAGTAGGATGAGTCAGTCTTCGTGTTTTTAAGTCGGCATTGTGCCTTTTCTATTTAATTCCGATGCAATTTCTGTGTTTCATCGTCAATAAGAAGGTCAGATGGATACAGTAAACCTGAAGTGAAGCATCGGAATATATAACTAGTGTCACAGAAATGGTTCAAAACATAGTCAGTAAGAAGAGTCAGTCTTTTTGTACTTATGTCGGCATTGTCCCTTTTCTATTTCATTCCGATGCAATTTCTGTGTTTCATCGTCAATTAGAAGGACAGAGGGATACAGTAAACCAGAAGTGATGCATCGGAATGTATAACTAGTGTCACAGGAATCGATCAAAACATAGAGTGTAGGAAGAGTCAGTCTTCTTCTACTTGATTCGGCATTGTGCCTTTTGTATTTATTTCCGATGCAATTTCTGTGTTTCATCGTCAATAAGAAGGTGAGAGGGATACAGTAAACCTGAAGTGAAGCATCAGAATCTACAAGTGGTGTCACAGGAATGGTTCAAACATAGTCATTAAGAAGAGTCAGTCTTCTTGTACTTAAGTCGGCATTGTGCCTTTCGTATTTCATTCCGATGCAACTTCGGTGTTTCGTCGTCAATAAGAAGGTCCATGGGATACAGTAAACCTGAAGTGAAGCATCGGAATCTATAACTAGTGTCACAGGAATGGTTCAAAACATAGTCAGTAAGAAGGGTCAGTCTTTTTGTACTTAGGTCGGCATTGTGCCTTTTCTATTTAATTCCGATTCAATTTCTGTGTTTCGTCGTCAATAAGAAGGTCCAAGGGATACAGTAATCCTGAATTGAAACATCGGAATCTATAACTAGTGTCACAGGAACGTTTCAAAACAAAGACAGTAAGAAGAGTCAGTCCTCTTGTACTTAAGTCGGCATTGTGCTTTTTGTATCTAATTCCCATGCAATTTCTGTGTTTCATCGTCAATAAGAAGGTCAGAGGGATACAGTAAACCTGAAGTGAAGCATCGGAATCTATAACTAGTGTCACAGGAATGGTTCAAATCATAGTCAGTAAGAAGGATCAGTCTTCTTGTACTTAATTCGGCATTGTGCCTTTTCATTTAATTCCGTTGCATTTTCTGTGTTTCATCGTCAATAAGAAGTTCAAAGGGATACAGTAAACCTGAAGCATCGGAATCTATAACTAGTGTCACAGAAATGGTTCGAAACATAGTCAGCCAGAAGAGTCAGTCTTCTTGTACTTAAATCGGCGTTGTGCCTTTTCTATTTAATTCCGATGCAATTTCTGTGTTTCATCGTCAATAAGAAGGTGAGAGGGATACAGTAAACTGAAGTGAAGCATCGGAATCTAGAAGTGGTGTCACAGGAATGGTTGAAACATAGTCATTAAGACGAGTCAGTCTTCTTGTACTTAAGTCGGCATTGTGCCTTTCGTATTTAATTCCGATGTAACTTCGGTGTTTCATCGTCAATAAGAAGGTCCAAGGGATACAGTAAACCTGAAGTGAAGCATCGGAATCTATAACTAGTGTCACAGGAATGGTTTATAGCATAGAGAGTAGGAAGAGTCAGTCTTCTTGTACTTAAGTCGGCATTGTGCCATTTTTATAGTATTCCGATGCAATTTCTGTGTTTCATCGTCAATAAGAAGGTCACAGGGAGACATTAAACCTGACGTGAAGCATCGGAATCTATAACTAGTGTCACAGGAATGGTTCAAATCATAGTCAGTAAGAAGGATCAGTCTTCTTGTACTTAAATCGGCATTGTGCCTTTTTATTTAATTCCGACGCAATTTCTGTGTTTCATCGTCAATAAGAAGTTCAAAGGGATACAGTATACCTGAAGCATCGGAATCTATAACTAGTGTCACAGAAATGGTTCAAAACATAGTCAGCAAGAAGAGTCAGTCTTCTTGTACTTAAACCGGCGTTGTGCCTTTTCTATTTAATTCCGATGCCATTTCTGTGTTTCATCGTCAATAAGAAGGTCAGAGGGATACAGTAAACCTGAAATGAAGCATCGGATTGTATAACTAGTGTTACAGGAATAGTTCAAAACATAGACAGTAGGAAGAGTCATTCTTCTTGTACTTGAGTCGGCATTGTGCCTTTTGTATATATTTCCGATGCAATTTCTGCGTTTCATCATCAATAAGAAGGTCAGAGGGATACAGTAAACCTGAAGTGAAGCATCGGAATCTATTACTATTCTTACAGGATGGTAAAAAATATAGACAGCAGAAGAGTCATTCTTCTTGTACCTAAGTCGGCATTGTGTTTTGTCTATTTAATTCCGATGCAATTTCTGTGTTTCATCGACAATAAGAAGGTCAGAGGGATACAGTAAACCTGAAGTGATCCATCGGAATCTATAACTAGTGTCACAGGAATGGTTCAAAACATAGACAGTAGGTACAGGCAGTCTACATGTACTTAAGTCGGCATTGTGCCTTTTGTATTTAATTCCGATGCAATTTCTGTATTTTATCGACAATAAGAAGGTCCAAGGGATCCAGTACACCTGAAGTGCAGAATCGGAACCTATAACTAGTGTCACAGGAATGGTTCAAAACATAGTCAGTAGGAAGAGTCCGTCTCCTTGTACTTAGGTCGCCATTGTGCCTTCTCTATTTATTTCCGATGCAATTTCTGTGTTTCATCGTCAATAAGAAGGTCAGAGGGATACAGTAAACCTGAAGTCAAGCAATGGAATCTATAACTAGTGTCACTGGAATGGTTCAAAATTTAGACAGTAGGAAGAGTCAGTCTTCTTGTTCTTAAGTCGGCATTGTGACTTTTCTATTTAATTCCGATGCCATTTCTGTGTTTCATCGTCAATACGAAGGACAGAGGGATACAGTAAAACCTGAAGTGAAGCATCGGAATGTATAATTAGTGTCACAGGAATCGTTCAAAGCATAGATAGTAGGAAGAGTCAGTCTTCTTCTACTGAATTCGGCATTGTGCCTTTTGTATCTATTTCCGATGCAATTCCTGCGTTTCATCGTCAAAAAGAAGGTCAGAGGGATACAGTAAACCTGAAGCTTCGGAATCTATAACTAGTGTCACAGGAATGGGTTATAGCATAGAGAGTAGGAAGAGTCAGTCTTCTTGTACTTAAGTCGGCATTGTGCCATTTGTATAGTATTCTGATGCAATTTCTGTGTTTCATCGTCACTAAGAAGGTCAGAGGGATACAGTAAACCTGAAGTGAAGCAACGGAATCTATAACTAGTGTCACAGGAATGGTTCAAAACATAGTCAGTAAGAAGAGTTAGTCTTCTTGTACTTAAGTCGGCATTGTGACTTTTCTATATAATTCCGATGCCATTTCTGTGTTTCATCGTCAATACGAAGGTCAGAGGGATACAGTAAACCTGAAGTGAATCATCGGAATCTATAACTAGTGTCACAGGAATGGTTGAAAACATAGACAGTAGGTAGAGTCAGTCTACATGTACTTAAGTCGGCATTGTGCCTTTTGTATTTAATTCGGATGCAATTTTTGTGTTTCATCGTCAATAAGAAGGTCCAAGGGATACAGTAAACCTGAAGTGAAGAATCGGAATGTATAACTAGTGTCACAGGAATGTTAGAAAACATAGACAGTAAGAAGAGTCAGTCTACTTGTACTTAAGACGGCATTGTGCCTTTTGTATTTAATTCCGACGCAATTTCTGTGTTTCATCGTCTATAAGAAGGTCCTAGGTATATAGTACACCTTAAGTGAAGCATCGGAATCTATAACTATTGACCCAGGAATGGTTCAAATCATAGACTGTAAGAAGAGTCAGTCTTCTTGTACTTAAGTCAGCATTGTGCCTTTTCTATTTAATTCCGATGCAATTTCTGTGTTTCATCGTCAATAAGAAGGTCAGAGGGATACAGTAAACCTGAAGTGAAGCATCGGAATCTATAACTAGTGTCACAGGAATGGTTGAAAACATAGACAGTAGGAAGAGTCAGTCTTTTTGTACTTAAGTAGTCATTGTGCCTTTTGTATTTAATTCCGATGCAGTTTCTGTGTTTCATCGTCAATAAGAAGGTCAGAGGGATACAGTAAACCTGATGTGAGGCATCGGAATCTATAACTAGTATTACAGGAATGATTCAAATCGCAGACAGTAGGAAGGGTCAGTCTTCTTGTATTTAAGTCGGCATTGTGCCTTTTCTATTTAATTCCGATGCAATTTCTGTGTTTCATCGTCAATAAGAAGGTCAGATGGATACAGTAAACCTGAGGCGAAGCATCGGAATCAATAACTAGTGTCACAGGAATGGTTCAAATGATAGACAGTAGGAAGAGTCAGTCTTCGTATACTTAAGTCGGCATTGTGCCTTTTGTATTTAATTCCGATGAAATTTCTGCGTTTCATCGTCAATAAGAAGGTCAGAGGGATACAGTAAACCTGAAGTGAATCATCGGAATCTATAACTAGTGTCACAGGAATGGTTCAAAACATTGTCAGTAAGAAGAGTCAGTCTTCTTGTACTTAATTCGGCATTGTGCCTTTTTATTTAATTCCGATGAAATTTCTGTGTTTTATCGCCAATAAGAAGGTCAGAGGGATACAGTAAACCTGAAGTCAAGCATCGGAATCTATAACTAGTGTCACAGAAATGGTTCAAAACATAGTCAGTAAGAAGAGTTAGTCTTCTTGTACTTAAGTCGGCATTGTGACTTTTCTATATAATTCCGATGCCATTTCTGTGTTTCATCGTCAACAAGAAGGTCAGAGGGATACAGTAAACCTGAAGTGAAGCATCGGAATGTATAACTAGTGTCACAGGAATCTTTCAAAGCATAGACAGTAGGAAGAGTCAGTCTTCTTCTACTTGATTCGGCATTGTGCCTTTTGTATTTATTTCCGATGCAACTTCGGTGTTTCAACGTCAATAAGAAGGTCCAAGGGATACAGTAAACCTGAAGTGAAGAATAGAAATCTATAACTAGTGTCACAGGAATGGTTCAATACATAGTCAGTAAGAAGAGTCAGTCTTCTTGTACTTAGGTCGGCATTGTGCCTTTTCTATTTAATTCCGATTCACTTTCTGTGTTTCGTCGTCAATGAGAAGGTCCAAGGGATACAGTAAACCTGAAGTGAAGCTTCGGAATCTATAACTAGTGTCACAGGAATGGTTCAAAACATAGACAGTAGGAAGAGTCAGTCTTCTTGTACTTAAGTCGGCCTTGTGCCATTTCTATTCTATTTCGACGCAATTTCTGTGTTTCATCGTCAATAAGAAGGTGAGAGGGATACAGTAAACCTGAAGTGAAGCATCGGATTCTATAAGTGGTGCCACAGGAATGGTTCAAACATTGTCATTAAGAAGAGTCAGGCTTCTTGTACTTAAGTCGGCATTGTGCCTTTCGTATTTAATTCCGAAGCAACTTCGGTCTTTCATCGTCAATAAGAGGGTCCAAGGGATACAGTAAACCTGAAGTGAAGCATCGGAATCTATAACTAGTGTCACAGGAATGGTTTATAGCATAGAGAGTAGGAAGAGTCAGTCTTCTTGTACTTAAGTCGGCATTGTGCCATTTGTATGGTATTCCGATGCAATTTCTGTGTTTCATCGTCAATAAGAAGGTCAGAGGGATACAGTAAACCTGAAGTGAAGCATCGGAATCTATAACTAGTGTCACAGAAATGGTTCAAATCATAGTCAGTAAGAAGGATCCCTCTTCTTCTACTTAATTCGGCATTGTGCCTTTTTATTTAATTCCGATGCTATTTCTGTGTTTCATCGTCAATACGAAGGTCAGAGGGATACAGTAAACCTAAGGTGAATCATCGGAATCTATAACTAGTATCACAGGAATGGTTCAAAACATAGACAGTAGGAAGAGTCAGTGTACATGTACTTAAGTCGCCATTGTGCCTTTTGTATTTAATTCCGATGAAATTTCTGTGTTTCATCGTCAATAAGACGGTCAGAGGAATACAGTAAACCTGAAGTGAAGCTACGGAATCTATAACTAGTGTCACTGGAATGGTTCAAAATATAGACAGTATTAAGAGTCAGTCTTCTTGTTCTTGAGTCGGCATTGTGACTTATCTATTTAATTCCGATGCCATTTCTGTGTTTCATCGTCAATACGAAGGTCAGAGGGATACAGTAAAACCTGAAGTGAAGCATCGGAATGTATAACTAGTGTCACAGGAATCGTTCAAAGCATAGACAGTAGGAAGAGTCAGTCTTCTCCTACTTGATTCCGCATTGTGCCTTTTGTATTCATTTCCGATGCAATTCCTGCGTTTCATCGTCAAAAAGAAGGTCAGAGGGATACAGTAAACCTGAAGTGAAGCATCGGAATGTATAACTAGTGTCACAGGAATGATTCAAAACATAGACAGTTGGAAGAATCAGTCTTCATGTACTTAAGTCGGCATTGTGCCTTTTCTATTTAATTCCGATGTAATTTCTGTGTTTCATCGTCAATAATAAGGTCAGAGGGATACAGTAAACCTGAAGTGAAGCATCGGAATCTATAACTAGTGTCACAGGAATGGTTCAAAACATAGACAGTAGGAAGAGTCAGTCTTTTTGTACTTAAGTAGTCATTGTCCCTTTTGTATTAATTTCCATTGCAATTTCTGCGTTTCATCGTCAAAAAGAAGGTCAGAGGGATACAGTAAACCTGAAGTGAAGCATCGGAATGTATAATTAGTGTCACAGGAATGATTCAAAACATAGACAGTTGGAAGAATCAGTCTTCATGTACTTAAGTCGGCATTGTGCCTTTTCTATTTAATTCCGATGTAATTTCTGTGTTTCATCGTCAATAAGAAGGTCAGATGGATACAGTAAACCTGAGACGAGGCATCGGAATCTATAACTAGTGTCACAGGAATAGTTCAAAACATTGTCAGTAAGTAGAGTCAGTCTTCTTTTACTTAATTCGGCTTTGTGCCTTTTTATTTAATTCCGATGAAATTTCTGTGTTTTATCGTCAATAAGTAGGTCAGAGGGATACAGTAAACCTGAAGTCAAGCATCGGAATCTATAACTAGTGTCACAGAAATGGTTCAAAACATAAACAGTAAGAACAGTCAGTCTTCTTGTACTTAATTCGGCATTGTGCCTTTTTATTTAATTCCGATGAAATTTCTGTGTTTTATCGCCAATAAGAAGGTCAGAGGGATACAGTAAACCTGAAGTCAAGCATCGGAATCTATAACTAGTGTCACAGAAATGGTTCAAAACATAGTCAGTAAGAAGAGTTAGTCTTCTTGTACTTAAGTCGGCATTGTGACTTTTCTATATAATTCCGATGCCATTTCTGTGTTTCATCGTCAACAAGAAGGTCAGAGGGATACAGTAAACCTTAAGTGAAGTATCGGAATGTATAACTAGTGTCACAGGAATCTTTCAAAGCATAGACAGTAGGAAGAGTCAGTCTTCTTCTACTTGATTCGGCATTGTGCCTTTTGTATTTATTTCCGATGCAACTTCGGTGTTTCATCGTCAATAAGAAGGTCCAAGGGATACAGTAAACCTGAAGTGAAGCATCGAAATCTATAACTAGTGTCACAGGAATGGTTCAATACATAGTCAGTAAGAAGAGTCAGTCTTCTTGTACTTAGGTCGGCATTGTGCCTTTTCTATTTAATTCCGATTCAGTTTCTGTGTTTCGTCGTCAATAAGAAGGTCCAGGGGATACAGTAAACCTGAAGTTAAGCATCGGAATCTACAACTAGTGTCACAGGAATGGTTCAAAACATAGACAGTAGGAAGAGTCGGTCTTCTTGTACTTAAGTCGGCCTTGTGCCATTTCTATTCTAATTCGACGCAATTTCTGTGTTTCATCGTCAATAAGAAGGTGAGAGGGATACAGTAAACCTGAAGTGCAGCATCGGATTCTATAAGTGGTGTCACAGGAATGGTTCAAACATTGTCATTAAGAAGAGTCAGACTTTTTGTACTTAAGTTGGCATTGTGCCTTTCGTATTTAATTCCGAAGCAACTTTGGTCTTTCATCGTCAATAAGAGGGTCCAAGGGATACAGTAAACCTGAAGTGAAGCATCGGAATCTATAACTAGTGTCACAGGAATGGTTTATAGCATAGAGAGTAGGAAGAGTCAGTCTTCTTGTACTTAAGTCGGCATTGTGCCATTTGTATGGTATTCCGATGCAATTTCTGTGTTTCATCGTCAATAAGAAGGTCAGAGGGATACAGTAAACCTGAAGTGAAGCATCGGAATCTATAACTAGTGTCACAGAAATGGTTCAAATCATAGTCAGTAAGAAGGATCACTCTTCTTGTACTTAATTCGGCATTGTGCCTTTTTATTTAATTCCGATGCTATTTCTGTGTTTCATCGTCAATAAGAAGGTCAGAGGGATACAGTAAACCTAAGGTGAATCATCGGAATCTATAACTAGTGTCACAGGAATTTTTCAAAACATAGACAGTAGGAAGAGTCAGTCTACATGTACTTAAGTCGCCATTGTGCCTTTTGTATTTAATTCCGATGACATTTCTGTGTTTCATCGTCAATAAGACGGTCAGAGGGATACAGTAAACCTGAAGTGAAGCTACGGAATCTATAACTAGTGTCACTGGAATGGTTCAAAATATAGACAGTATTAAGAGTCAGTCTTCTTGTTCTTGAGTCGGCATTGTGACTTATCTATTTAATTCCGATGCCATTTCTGTGTTTCATCGTCAATACGAAGGTCAGAGGGATACAGTAAAACCTGAAGTGAAGCATCGGAATGTATAACTAGTGTCACAGGAATCGTTCAAAGCATAGACAGTAGGAAGAGTCAGTCTTCTCCTACTTGATTCCGCATTGTGCCTTTTGTATTCATTTCCGATGCAGTTCCTGCGTTTCATCGTCAAAAAGAAGGTCAGAGGGATACAGTAAACCTGAAGTGAAGCATCGGAATGTATAACTAGTGTCACAGGAATGATTCAAAACATAGACAGTTGGAAGAATCTGTCTTCATGTACTTAAGTCGGCATTGTGCCTTTTCTATTTAATTCCGATGTAATTTCTGTGTTTCATCGTCAATAAGAAGGTCAGAGGGATACAGTAAACCTGAAGTGAAGCATCGGAATCTATAACTAGTGTCACAGGAATGGTTCAAAGCATAGACAGTAGGAAGAGTCAGTCTTTTTGTACTTAAGTAGTCATTGTCCCTTTTGTATTAATTTCCGATGCAATTTCTGCGTTTCATCGTCAAAAAGAAGGTCAGAGGGATACAGTAAACCTGAAGTCAAGCATCGGAATCTATAACTAGTGTCACAGAAATGGTTCAAAACATAAACAGTAAGAACAGTCAGTCTTCTTGTACTTAAGTCGGCATTGTGACTTTTCTATATAATTCCGATGCCATTTCTGTGTTTCATCGTCCATAAGAAGGTCAGAGGGATACAGTAAACCTGAAGTGAAGCGTCGGAATCTATAACTAGTGTCACAGGAATCGTTCAAAGCATAGACAGTAGGAAGAGTCAGTCTTCTTCTACTTGATTCGGCATTGTGCTCTTTGTATTTATTTCCGATGCAATTTCTGTGTTTCATCGTCAATAAGAAGCTCAGAGGGATACAGTAAACATGAAGTGAAGCATCGGAATCTATAACTAGTGTCACAGGAATGGTTCGATACATAGACAGTAAGAAGAGTCAGTCTTCTTGTACTTAGGTCTGCATTGTGCCTTTTCTATTTAATTCCGATTCAATTTCTGTGTTTCTTCGTCAATAAGAAGGTCCAAGGGATACAGTAAACCTGAAGTGAAGCATCGGAATCTATAACTAGTGTCACAGGAATGTTTCAAAACACAGACAGTAAGAAGAGTCAGTCCACTTGTACTTAAGTCGGCATTGTGCTTTTTGTATCTAATTCCGATGCAATTTCTGTGTTTCCTCGTCAATAAGAAGGTCAGAGGGATACAGTAAACCTGAAGTGAAGCATCGGAATCTTTACCTAGTGTCACAGGAATGGTTCAAATCATAGTCAGTAAGAAGAATCAGTCTTCTTGTACTTAATTCGGCATTGTGCCTTTTTATTTATTTCCGATGCAACTTCTGTGTTTCATCGTCAATAAGAAGTTCAAAGGGATACAGTAAACCTGAAGCATCGGAATCTATAACTAGTGTCACAGAAATGGTTCAAAACATAGTCAGCCAGAAGAGCCAGTCTTCTTGTACTTAAATCGGCGTTGTGCCTTTTCTATTTAATTCCGACGCAATTTCTGTGTTTCGTCGTCAGTAAGAAGGTCCAAGGGATACAGTAAACCGGACGTGAAGCATCGGAATCTATAACTAGTGTCACAGGAATCGTTCAAAACATAGACAGTAAGAAGAGTCAGTCTTCTTGTACTTAGGTCGGCATTGTGCCTTTTCTATTTAATTCCGTTTCAATTTCTGTGTTTCGTCGTCAATAAGAAGGTCCATGGGATACAGTAAACCTGAAGTGAAGCATCGGAATCTATAACTAGTGTCACAGGAATGGTTCAAAACACAGACAGTACGAAGAGTCAGTCTTCTTGTACTTAAGTCGGCAGTGTGCCTTTTGTATTTAATTCCGATGCAATTTCTGTGTTTCATCGTCAATAAGAAGGTCCAAGGAATACAATAAACCTGATGTGAGGCATCGGAATATATAACTAGTGTCACAGGACGGGTTCAAAACATAGTCAGTAGGGAGAGTCAGTCTTCTTGTACTTAAGTCGGCATTGCGCCATTTCTATTCTATTCCGACGCAATTTCTGTGTTTCATCGTCAATAAGAAGGTGAGAGGGATACAGTAAACCTGAAGTGAAGCATCGGAATCTATAAGTGGTGTCACAGGAATGGTTCAAACATTGTCATTAAGAAGAGTCAGACTTCTTGTACTTAAGTCGGCATTGTGCCTTTCGTATTTAATTCCGATGCAACTTCGGTGTTTCATCGTCAATAAGAGGGTCCAAGGTACACAGTAAACCTGATGTGAAGTATCGGAATCTATAACTAGTGTCACAGGAATGGTTTATAGCATAGAGAGTAGGAAGAGTCAGTCTTCTTGTACTTAAGTCGGCATTGTGCCATTTGTATAGTATTCCGATGCAATTTCTGTGTTTCATCGTCACTAAGAAGGTCAGAGGGATACAGTAAACCTGAAGTGAAGCATCGGAATCTATAACTAGTGTCGCAGGAATGGTTCAAATCATAGTCAGTAAGAAGGATCAGTTTTCTTGTACTTAATTCCTCATTGTGCCTTTTTATTTAATTCCGATGCAATTTCTGTGTTTCATCGTCAATAAGAAGTTCAAAGGGATACAGTAAACCTTAAGCATCGGAATCTATAACTAGTGTCACAGAAATGGTTCAAAACATAGTCAGCAAGAAGAGTCAGTCTTCTTGTACTGAAATCGGCGTTGTGCCTTTTCTATTTAATTCCGATGCAATTTCTGTGTTTCATCGACAATAAGATGGTCAGAGGGATACAGTAAACCTAAAGTGAAGCATCGGATTGTGTAACTAGTGTCACAGGAATGGTTCAAAACATAGACAGTAGGAAGAGTCAGTCATCTTGTACTTAAGTCGGCATTGTGCCTTTTGTATATATTTCTGATGCAATTTCTGCGTTTCATCATCGATAAGAAGGTCAGAGGGATGCAGTAAACCTGAAGTGAAGCATCGGAATCTATAACTAGTCTCACAGGATGGTAAAAAACATAGACCGAGGAAGAGTCATTCTTCTTGTACTTAAGTCGCCATTGTGCCTTGTCTATTTAATTCCGATGCAATTTCTGTGTTTCATCGTCAATAAGAAGGTCAGAGGGATACAGTAAACCTGAAGTGAATCATCGGAATCTATAACTAGTGTCACAGGAATGGTTCAAAACATAGACAGTAGGTAGAGTCAGTCTACATGTACTTAAGTCGGCATTGTGCCTTTTGTATTTAATTCGGATGCAGTTTTGGTGTTTCATCGTCAATAAGAAGGTCCAAGGGATACAGTAAACCTGAAGTGAAGAATCGGAATGTATAACTAGTGTCACAGGAATGGTAGAAAACATAGACAGTAAGAAGAGTCAGTTTACTTATACTTAAGACGGCATTGTGCCTTTTGTATTTAATTCCGATGCAATTTCTGTGTTTCATCGTCTATAAGAAGGTCCAAGGTATATAGTACACCTTAAGTGAAGCATCGGAATCTATAACTATTGACCCAGGAATGGTTCAAATCATAGACTGTAAGAAGAGTCAGTCTTCTTGTACTTATGTCAGCATTGTGCCTTTTCTATTTAATTCCGATGCAATTTCTGTGTTTCATCGTCAATAAGAAGGTCAGAGGGATACAGTAAACCTGAAGTGAAGCATCGGAATCTATAACTAGTGCCACAGGAATGGTTGAAAACATAGACAGTAGGAAGAGTCAGTCTTTTTGTACTTAAGTAGTCATTGTGCCTTTTATATTTAATTCCAATGCAATTTCTGTGTTTCATCGTCAATAAGAAGGTCAGAGGGATACAGTAAACCTGATGTGTGGCATCGGAATCTATAACTAGTATTACAGGAATGATTCAAAACGTAGACAGTAGGAAGGGTCAGTCTTCTTGTATTTAAGTCGGCATTGTGCCTTTTCTATTTAATTCCAATGCAATTTCTGTGTATCATCGTCAATAAGAAGGTCAGATGGATACAGTAAACCTGAGGCGAAGCATCGGAATCAATAACTAGTGTCACAGGAATGGTTTAAATGATAGACAGTAGAAAGAGTCAGTCTTCGTATACTTAAGTCGGCATTGTGCCTTTTGTATTTAATTCCGATGAAATTTCTGCGTTTCATCGTCAATAAGAAGGTCAGAGGGATACAGTAAACCTGAAGTGAATCATCGGAATCTATAACTAGCGTCACAGGAATGCTTCAAAACATTGTCAGTAAGAAGAGTCAGTCTTCTTGTACTTAATTCGGCATTGTGCCTTTTTATTTAATTCCGATGAAATTTCTGTGTTTTATCGCCAATAAGAAGGTCAGAGGGATACAGTAAACCTGAAGTCAAGCATCGGAATCTATAACTAGTGTCACAGAAATGGTTCAAAACATAAACAGTAAGAACAGTCAGTCTTCTTGTACTTAAGTCGGCATTGTGACTTTTCTATATAATTCCGATGCCATTTCTGTGTTTCATCGTCAACAAGAAGGTCAGAGGGATACAGTAAACCTGAAGTGAAGCATCGGAATGTATTACTAGTGTCGCAGTAATCTTTCAAAGCATAGACAGTAGGAAGAGTCAGTCATCTTCTACTTGATTCGGCATTGTGCCTTTTGTATTTATTTCCGATGCAATTTCTGTGTTTCATCGTCAAAAAGAAGCTCAGAGGGATACAGTAAACGTGAAGTGAAGCATCGGAATCTATAACTAGTGTCACAGGAATGGTTCAAAACATAGACAGTAAGAAGAGTCAGTCTTCTTGTACTTAAGTCGGCATTGTGCCTTTCCTATTTAATTCCGACGCAATCTCCGTGTTTCATCGTCAATAAGAAGGTCAGAGGGATACAGTAAACCTGAAGTGAAGCATCGGACTCTATAAGTGGTGTCACAAGAATGGTTCAAACATAGTCAGTAAGAAAAGTCAGTCTTCTTGTACTTAAGTCGGCATTGTGCCTTTTCTATTTAATTCCAATGCAATTTCTGTGTTTCATCGTCAATAAGAAGGTCGGAGGGATACAGTAAATCTGAAGTTAAGCATCGGAATGTATAACTAGTGACCAAGGAATGATTCAAAACATAGACAGTAGGAAGAGTCAGTCTCCTTGTACTTGAGTCGGCATTGTGCCTTTTGTATTTATTTCCGATGCAATTTCTGTGTTTCATCATCAATAAGATGGTCAGAGGGATACAGTAAACCTGGAGTGAAGCATCATATTCTATAACTAGTGTCACAGGAATGGTTCAAAACATAGACAGTAGGAAGAGTCAGTCTACATGTACTTAAGTCGACATTGTGCTTTTTGTATTTAATTCCGATGAAATTTCTGTGTTTTATCGACAATAAGAAGGTCCAAGGGATCCAGTACAGCTAAAGTGCAGAATCGGAATCTATACCTAGTGTCACAGGAATGAGTCAAGACATAGACAGTAGGAAGAGTCAGTCTTTTTGTACTTAAGTAGTCATTGTGCCTTTTGTATTTAATTCCGATGCAATTTCTGTGTTTCATCGTCAATAAGAAGGTCAGAGGGATACAGTATACCTGAAGTAAAACATCGGAATCTATAAGTGGTGTCACAGGAATGGTTCAAACATAGTCAGTAAGAAGAGTCAGTCTTCTTGTACTTAAGTCGGCATTGTGTCTTTCGTATTTAATTCCGATGAAATTTCGGTGTTTCATCGTCAATAAGAAGGCCCAAGGGATACAATTAACCTGAAGTGAAGCATCGGAATCTATAACTAGTGTCACACAAATGGTTCAAATCATAGTCAACAAGAAGGATCAGTCTTCTTGTACTTAAATCAGCGTTGTGCCTTTTCTATTTAATTCCGATGCAATTTCTGTGTTTAATCGTCAATAAGAAGGTCAGAGGGATACAGTAAACCTGAAGTGAAGCATCGGATTGTATAACTACTGTCACAGGAATGGATCAAAACATAGACTGTAGGAAGAGTCAGTCTTCTTGTACTTGAGTCGGCATTGTGCCTTTTGTATATATTTCTGATGCAATTTCTGCGTTTCATCATCGATAAAAAGGTCAGAGGGATGCAGTAAACCTGAAGTGAAGCATCGGAATCTATAACTAGTCTCACAGGATGGTAAAAAACATAGACAGCAGAAGAGTCATTCTTCTTGTACTTAAGTCGGCATTGTGCCCTGTCTATTTAATTCCGATGCAATTTCTGTGTTTCATCGTCAATAAGAAGGTCAGAGGGATGCAGTAAACCTGAAGTGAATCATCGGAATCTATAACTAGTGTCACAGGAGTAGTTCAAAACATAGACAGTAGGTAGAGTCAGTCTACATGTACTTAAGTCGGCATTGTGCCTTTTGTATTTAATTCGGATGCAATTTATGTGTTTCATCGTCAATAAGAACTTCCAAGGGATACAGTAAACCTGAAGAGAAGAATCGGAATGTATAACTAGTGTCACAGGAATGGTAGAAAACATAGACAGTAAGAAGAGTCAGTCTACTTTTACTTAAGTCGGTATTGTGATTTTGTATTTAATTCCGATGCAATTTCTGTGTTTCATCGTCTATAAGAAGGTCCAAGGTATATAGTACACCTGAAGTGAAGCATCAGAACCTATAACTATTGACCCAGGAGCGGTTCAAATCATAGACTGTAAGAAGAGTCAGTCTTCTTGTACTTAAGTCAGCACTGTGCCTTTTCTATTTAATTCCGATGCAATTTCTGTGTTTCATCGTCAATAAGAAGGTCAGAGGGATACAGTAAACCTGAAGTGAAGCATCGGAATCTATAACTAGTGTCACAGGAATGGTTGAAAACATAGACAGTAGGAAGAGTCAGTCTTTTTGTACTTAAGTAGTCATTGTGCCTTTTGTATTTAATTCCGACGCAATTTCTGTGTTTCATCGTCAATAGGAAGGTCAGAGGGATACAGTAAACCTGATGTGAGGCATCGGAATCTATAACTAGTGTTCAGGAATGATTCAAAACGTAGACAGTAGGAAGAGTCAGTCTTCTTATATTTAAGTCGGCGTTGTGCCTTTTCTATTTAATTCCGATGCAATTTCTGTGTTTCATCGTCAAAAAGAAGGTCAGATGGATACAGTAAACCTGAGGCGAAGCATCGGAATCAATAACTAGTGTCACAGGAACGGTTCAAATGATAGACAGTAGGAAGAGTCAGTCTTCGTATACTTAAGTCGGCATTGTGCCTTTTGTATTTAATTCCGATGCAATTTCTGCGTTTCATCGTCCATAAGAAGGTCAGAGGGATACAGTAAACCTGAAGTGAATCATCGGAATCTATAACTAGTGTCACACGAATGGTTCAAAACATTGTCAGTAAGAAGAGCCAGTCTTCTTGTACTTAAGTCGGCATTGTGACTTTTCTATATAATTCCGATGCCATTTCTGTGTTTCATCGTCAACAAGAAGGTCAGAGGGATACAGTAAACCTGAAGTGAAGCATCGGAATGTATAACTAGTGTCACATGAATCTTTCAAAGCATAGACAGTAGGAAGAGTCGGTCATCTTCTACTTGATTCGGCATTGTGCCTTTTGTATTTATTTCCGATGCAATTTCTGTGTTTCATCGTCAATAAGAAGCTCAGAGGGATACAGTAAACGTGAAGTGAAGCATCGGAATCTATAACTAGTGTCACTGGAATGGTTCAAAACATAGACAGTAAGAAGAGTCAGTCTTCTTGTACTTAAGTCGGCATTGTGCCTTTTCTATTTAATTCCGACGCATCTCTGTGTTTCATCGTCAATAAGAAGGTCAGAGGGATACAGTAAACCTGAAGTGAAGCATCGGACTCTATAAGTGGTGTCACAAGAATGGTTCAAACATAGTCAGTAAGAAAAGTCAGTCTTCTTGTACTTAAGTCGGCATTGTGCCTTTTCTATTTAATTCCGATGCAATTTCTGTGTTTCATCGTCAATAAGAAGGTCGGAGGGATACAGTAAATCTGAAGTTAAGCATCGGAATGTATAACTAGTGACCAAGGAATGATTCAAAACATAGACAGTAGGAAGAGTCAGTCTCCTTGTACTTGAGTCGGCATTGTGCCTTTTGTATTTATTTCCGATGCAATTTCTGTGCTTCATCATCAATAAGATGGTCAGAGGGATACAGTAAACCTGAAGTGAAGCATCAGATTCTATAACTAGTGTCACAGGAATGGTTCAAAACATAGACAGTAGGAAGAGTCAGTCTACATGTACTTAAGTCGACATTGTGCTTTTTGTATTTAATTCCGATGAAATTTCTGTGTTTTATCGTCAATAAGAAGGTCCAAGGAATACAGTAAACGTGATGTGAGGCATCGGAATCTATAACTAGTGTCACAGGAATGGTTCAAAGCATAGTCAGTAAGCAGAGTCAATCTTCTTGTACTTAAGTCGGCATTGTGCCTTTTCTATTTAATTCCGATGCAATTTCTGTATTTTATCGACAATAAGAAGCTCCAAGGGATCCAGTACAGCTGAAGTGCAGAATCGGAATCTATACCTAGTGTCACAGGAATGAGTCAAAGCATAGACAGTAGGAAGAGTCAGTCTTTTTGTACTTAAGTAGTCATTGTGCCTTTTGTATTTAATTCCGATGCAATTTCTGTGTTTCATCGTCAATAAGAAGGTCAGAGGGATACAGTATACCTGAAGTGAAACATCGGAATCTATAAGTGGTGTCACAGGAATGGTTCAAACATAGTCAGTAAGAAGAGTCAGTCTTCTTGTACTTAAGTCGGCATTGTGTTTTTCGTATTTAATTCTTATGAAATTTCGGTGTTTCATCGTCAATAAGAAGGCCCAAGGGATACAATTAACCTGAAGTGAAGCATCGGAATCTATAACTAGTGTCACAGGAATTGTTCAAACATACTCAGTAAGAAGAGTCAGTCTTCTTGTACTTAAGTGGGCATTGTGCCTTTTCTATTTACTTCCGATGCAATTTCTATGTTTCATCGTCAATAAGAAAGTCAGAGGGATACAGTCAACCTGAAGTGAAGCAACGGAATCTATAACTAGTGTCACAGGAATGGTTCAAAACATAGACAGTAGGAAGAGTCAGTCTTCTTGTACTTAAGTCGCCATTGTGCCTTTTTTATTTATTTCCGATGCAATTTCTGTGTTTCATCGTCAATAAGAAGGTCAGAGGGATACAGTATACCTGAAGTGAAGCAATGGAATCTATAACTAGTGTCACTGGAATGGTTCAAATCATAGACAGTAGGAAGAGTCAGTCCTCTTGTTCTTAAGTCGGCTTTGTGACTTTTCTATTTAATTCCGATGCAATTTCTGTGTTTCATCGTCAATACGAAGGCCAGAGGGATACAGTTATCCTGAAGTGAAGCATCGGAATGTATAACTAGTGTCACAGGAATCGTTCTAAGCATAGACAGTAGGAAGAGTCAGTCTTCTTCTACTTGATTCGGCATTGTGCCTTTTGTATTTATTTCCGATGCAATTCCTGTCTTTCATCGTCAAAAAGAAGGTCAGAGGGATACAGTAAACCTGATGTGAAGCATCGGAATGTATAACTAGCGTCACAGGAATGATTCAAACATAGACAGTTGGAAGAATCAGTCTTCATGTACTTAAGTCGGCATTGTGCCTTTTCTATATAATTCCGATCCAATTTCTGTGTTTCCTCGTCAATAAGAAGGTAAGATGGATACAGTAAACCTGAGGCGAAGCATCGGAATCTATAACTAGTGTCACAGGAATGGTTTAAATGATAGACAGTAGGAAGAGTCAGTCTTCTTGTACTTAATTCGGCATTGTGCCTTTTTATTTAATTCTGATGAAATTTCTGTGTTTTATCGTCTATAAGTAGGTCAGAGGGGTACAGTAAACCTGAAGTCAAGCATCGGAATCTATAACTAGTGTCACAGAAATGGTTCAAAACATAGACAGTAAGAAGACTCAGTCTTCTTGTACTTAAGTCGGCATTGTGACTTTTCTATATAATTCCGATGCCATTTCTGTGTTTCATCATCAATAAGATGGTCAGAGGGATACAGTAAACCTGTAGTGAAGCATCGGATTCTATAACTAGTGTCACAGGAATGGTTCAAAACATAGACAACAGGAAGAGTCATTCTTCTTGTACTTAAGTCGGCTTTGTGCCTCTTCTATTTAATTCCGATGCAATTTCTGTGTTTCATCATCAATAAGAAGGTCAGAGGGATACAGAAACCTAAAGTGAATCATCGGAATCTATAACTAGTGTCACAGGAATGGTTCAAAACATAGACAGTAGGAAGAGTCAGTCTACATGTACTTAAGTAGTCATTGTGCCTTTTGTATTTAATCCTGATGCAATTTTTGTATTTCATCGTCAATAAGAAGGTCCAAGGGATGCAGTAAACCTGAAGTTAAGAATCGGAATCTATAACTAGTGTCACAGGAAGGGTTAGAAGCATAGTCAGTAAGAAGAGTCAGTCTTCTTGTACTTAAGTCGGCATTGTGCCTTTTCTATTTACTTCCGATGCAATTTCTGTGTTTCATCGTCAATAAGAAAGTCAGAGGGATACAGTAAACCTGAAGTGAAGCAACGGAATCTATAACTAGTGTCACACGAATGGTTCAAAACATAGACAGTAGGAAGAGTCAGTCTTCTTCTACTTGATCCGGCATTGTGCCTCTTGTATCTATTTCCGATGCAATTCCTGTGTTTCATCGTCAAAAAGAAGGTCAGAGGGATACAGTAAACCTGAAGTGAAGCATCGGAATGTATAACTAGTGTCACAGGAATGATTCAAAACATAGACAGTTGAAAGCATCAGTCTTCATGTACTTAAGTCGGCATTGTGCCTTTTCTATTTAATTCCGATGCAATTTCTATGTTTCATCGTCAATAAGAGGATCCAAGGAATACAGTAAACCTGAAGTGAGGCATCGGAATCTATAACTATTGCCACATTAATGTTTCAAAACATAGTCAGTAAGAAGAGTCAATCTTCTTGTACTTAAGTCGGCATTGTGCATTTTCTATTTAATTCCCATGCATTTTCTGTGTTTTATCGGCAATAAGAAGGTCCAAGGGATGCAGTACACCTGAAGTGAAGCATCGGAATCTATAACTAGTGTCACAGGAATGGTTCATAACATAGACAGTAAGAAGAGTCAGTCTTCTTCTACTTAAGTCGGCATTGTGCATTTTCTATTTAATTCCGACGCAATCTCTGTGTTTCATCGTCAATAAGAAGGTCAGAGGGATACAGTAAACCTGAAGTGAAACATCGGACTCTATAAGTGGTGTCACAGGAATGGTTCAAACATAGTCAGTAAGAAGAGTCAGTCTTCTTGTACTTAAGTCGGCATTGTGTCTTTCGTATTTAATTCCGATGAAATTTCAGTGTTTCATCGTCAATAAGAAGGTCCAAGGGATACAATTAACCTGAAGTGAAGCATCGGAATCTATAACTAGTGTCTCAGGAATTGTTCAAACATAGTCAGTAAGAAGAGTCAGTCTTCTTGTACTTAAGTCGGCATTGTGCCTTTTCTATTTACTTCCGATGCAATTTCTGTGTTTCATCGTCAATAAGAAAGTCAGAGGGATACAGTAAACCTGAAGTGAAGCAACTGAATCTATAACTAGTGTCACAGGAATGGTTCAAAACATAGACAGTAGGAAGAGTCAGTCTTCTTGTGCTTAAGTCGCCATTGTGCCTTTTCTATTTATTTCCGATGCAATTTCTGTGTTTCATCGTCAATAAGAAGGTCAGAGGGATACAGTATACCTGAAGTGAAGCAACGGAATCTATAACTAGTGTCACTGGAATGGTTCAAATCATAGACAGTAGGAAGATACAGTCATCTTGTTCTTAAGTCGGCTTTGTGACTTTTCTATTTAATTCCGATGCAACTTCTGTGTTTCATCGTCAATACGAAGGCCAGAGGGATACAGTAAACCTGAAGTGAAGCATCGGAATGTATAACTAGTGTCACAGGAATCGTTCTAAGCATAGACAGTAGGAAGAGTCAGTCTTCTTCTACTTGATTCGGCATTGTGCCATTTGTATTTATTTCCGATGCAATTCCTGTGTTTCATCGTCAAAAAGAAGGTCAGAGGGATACAGTAAACCTGAAGTGAAGCATCGGAATGTATAACTAGCGTCACAGGAATGATTCAAAACATAGACAGTTGGAAGAATCGGTCTTCATGTACTTAAGTCGGCATTGTGCCTTTTCTATTTAATTCCGATGCAATTTCTGTGTTTCATCGTCAAGAAGAAGGTCAGAGGGATACAGTAAACCTGAGGTGAAGCATCGGAATTCATATCTAGTGTCACAGGATTGGTTCAAAGCATAGACAGTAGGAAGAGTCAGTCGTCTTGTACTTACGTCGGCATTGTGCCTTTTGTATTTAATTTCGATGCAATTTCTGTGTTTTATCGGCAATAAGAAGGTCCAAGGGATGCAGTACACCTGAAGTGAAGCATCGGAATCTATAGCTAGTGTCACAGGAATGGTTCATAACATAGACAGTAAGAAGAGTCAGTCTTCTTGTACTTAAGTCGGCATTGTGCCTTTTCTATTTAATTCCGACGCAATCTCTGTGTTTTATCGTTAATAAGAAGGTCAGAGGGATACAGTAAACCTGAAGTGAAGCATCGGAATCTATAAGTGGTGTCACAGGAATGGTTCAAACATAGTCAGTAAGAAGTGTCAGTCTTCTTGTACTTAAGTCTCCATTGTGTCTTTCGTATTTAATTCCGATGAAATTTAGGTGTTTCATCGTCAATAAGAAGGTCCAAGGGATACAATTAATCTGAAGTGAAGCATCGGAATCCATAACTAGTGTCACAGGAATGGTTCAAAACATAGACAGTAGGAAGAGTCAGTCTACATGTACTTAAGTCGGCATTGTGCCTTTTGTATTTAACTCCGATGCAATTTTTGTGTTTCATCATCAATAAGAAGTTCCAAGAGATACAGTAAAGCTGAAGTGCAGAATCGGAATCTATAACTAGTGTCACAGGAATGGTTCAAAACACAGTCAGTAAGAAGAGTCAGTCTTCTTGTACTTATGTCGCCATTGTGCATTTTCTATTTATTTCCGATGCAATTTCTGTGTTTCATCGTCAATAGGAAGGTCAGAGGGATTCAGTAAACCTGAAGTGAAGCAACGGAAACTATAACTAATGTCACTGGAATGGATCAAAACATAGACAGTAGGAAGAGTCAGTCTTCTTGTTCTTATGTCGGCATTGTGACTTTTCTATTTAATTCCGATGCCATTCCTGTGTTTCATCGTCAAAAAGAAGGTCAGAGGGATACAGTAAACCTGAAGTGAAGCATCGGAATGTATAACTAGTGTCACAGGAATGATTCAAAACATAGCCAGTTGGAAGAATCAGTCTTCATGTACTTAAGTCGGCATTGTGCTTTTTCTATTTAATTCCGATGCAATTTCTGTGTTTCATCGTCAATAAGACGGTGAGAGGGATACAGTAAACCTGAAGTGAAGCATCGGAATTCATAACTAGTGTCACAGGATTGGTTCAAAACATAGACAGTAGGAAGAGTCATTCTCCTTGTACTTAAGTCGGCATTGTGCTTTTGTATTTAATTCCGATGCAATTTATGTGTTTCATCGTCAATAAGAAGGTCCAGGGAATACAGTAAACCTGAAGTGAGGCATCGGAATCTATAACTAGTGTCACAGGAATGGTTCAAAGCATAGTCAGTAGGAAGAGTCAGTCTTCTTGTACTTAAGTCGGCATTGTGCCTTTTCTATTTAATTCCGATGCAATTTCTGTGTTTTATCGTCAATAAGAAGGTCCAAGGGATGCAGTACACCTGAAGTGAAGCATCGGAATCTATAACTAGTGTCACAGGAATGGGTCATAAGATAGACAGTAAGTAGAGTCAGTCTTCTTGTACTTAAGTCGGCATTGTGCCTTTCCTATTTAATTCCGACGCAATCTCTGTGTTTCATCGTCAATAAGAAGGTCAGAGGGATACAGTAAACATGAAGTGAAGCATCGTAATCTATAAGTGGTGTCACAGGAATGGTTCAAACATAGTCAGTAAGAAGAGTCAGTCTCCTTGTACTTAAGTCGGCATTGTGTCTTTCGTATTTAATTCCAATGAAATTTCGGTGTTTCATCGTCAATAAGAAGGTCCAAGGGATACAATAAACCTGAAGTGAAGCATCGGAATCTATAACTAGTGTCACAGAAATGGTTCAAACATAGACAGTAGGAAGGGTCAGTCTACATGTTCCTAAGTCCGCACTGTGGCTTTTGAATTTAATACCGATGCAATTTTTGTGTTTCATCGTCAATAAGAAGGTCCAAGGGATACAGTAAACCTGAAGTGAAGAGTCGGAATCCATAACTAGTGTCACAGGAATGGTTCAAAACATAGTCAGCAAGAAGAGTCAGTCCTCTTGTACTTAAGTCGGCATTGTGCCTTTTCAATTTACTTCCGATGCAATTTCAGTGTTTCATCGTCAATAAGAAGATCACAGGGATACAGTAAACCTGAAGTGTAGCATCGGAATCTGTAACTAGTGTCATAGGAATGGTTCAAAACATAGACAGGAGAAAGAGTCAGTCTTCCTGTACTTAAGTCGGCATTGTGTCTTTTGTATTAAATTCCGATGCAATTTCTGTGTTTCATCGTCTATACGAAGGTCAGAGGAATACAGTAAACCTGAAGTGAAGCATCAGGATCTATAACTAGTGTCATAGGAATGGTTCAAAACATAGACAGTAGAAAAAGTCAGTCTTCTTGTACTTAAGTCGGCATTGTGCCTTTTGTATTTAATTCCGATGCAGTTTCTGTGTTTCATCGTCAATAAGAAGGTCCAAGGAATACAGTAAATATGAAGTGAGCCATCGGAATCTATAACTAATGTCACAGGAATGGTTCATAACATAGACAGTATGAAGAGTCAGTCTTCTTGTACTTAAGTCGGCATTGTGTATTTTCTATTTAATTGCGACGTAATCTCTGTGTTTCATCGTCAATAAGAAGGTCAGAGGGATACAGTAAATCTGAAGTGAGGCATCGGAATCTATAACTAATGTCACAGGAATGGTTCAAAACATAGACAGTAAGAAGAGTCAGTCTACTTGTACTTAAGTCGGCATTGTGCCTTTTGTATTTAATTCCGATGCAATTTCTGTATTTCACGTCAATAAGAAGGACAGAGGGATACAGTAAATCTAGAGT
Source organism: Schistocerca americana (assembly GCF_021461395.2). Taxonomy (NCBI): domain Eukaryota; kingdom Metazoa; phylum Arthropoda; class Insecta; order Orthoptera; family Acrididae; genus Schistocerca; species Schistocerca americana. The sequence goes on along the minus strand of NC_060121.1, from coordinate 9,565,946 downwards.
GAAACATCGGAATATATAACTAGTGTCAAAGGAATGGTTCAAAACATAGACAGTAGGAAGAGTCAGTCTCCTTGTACTTGAGTCGGCATTGTGCCTTTTGTATTTATTTCCGATGCAATTTCTGTGTTTCATTGACAATAAGAAGGTCAGAGAAATACAGCAAACCTGAAGTGAAGCATCGGAATGTATATCTAGTGTCACAGGAAATATTCAAACAACGACTGTTGGAAGAATCAGTCTTCATGTACTTAAGTCGGCATTGTGCCTTTTCCATTAAAATCCGATGTAATTTCTGTGTTTCATCGTCAACAACAAGGTCAGAGGGTTACAGTAAACCTGAAGTGAAGCATCGGAATCCATAACTAGTGTCACACGATTGGTTCAAAACATAGACAGTAGGAAGAGTCAGTCTTCTTGTTCTTAAGTCGGCATTGTGCCTTTTGTATTTAATTCCGATGAAATTTCTGTGTTTTATCGTCAATATGAAGGTCCAAGGAATACAGTAAACCTGAAGTGAGGCATCGGAATCTATAACTAGTGTCACAGGAATGGTTCAAAACATAGTCTGTAAGAAGAGTCAGTCATCTTGTACTTAAGCCGGCATTGTGCCTTTTGTATTTAATTCCGATGCAATTTCTGTGTTTCATCGTCAATAAGAAGGTCCAAGGAATACAGTAAATATGAAGTGAGCCATCGGAATCTATAACTAATGGCACAGGAATGGTTCATAACATAGACAGTATGAAGAGTCAGTCTTCTTGTACTTAAGTCGGCATTGTGTATTTTCTATTTAATTGCGACTTAATCTCTGTGTTTCATCGTCAATAAGAAGGTCAGAGGGATACAGTAAATCTGAAGTGAAGCATCGGAATCTATAACTAATGTCACAGGAATGGTTCAAAACATAGACAGTAAGAAGAGTCAGTCTACTTGTACTTAAGTCTGCATTGTGCCTTTTGTATTTAATTCCGATGCAATTTCTGTATTTCACGTCGATACGAAGGACAGAGGGATACAGTAAATCTGAAGTGAAGCATCGGAATATATAACTAGTGTCAAAGGAATGGTTCAAAACATAGACAGTAGGAAGAGTCATTCTTCTTGTACTTAAGTCGGCATTGTGCCTTTTCTATTTAATTCCGATGCAATTTCTATGTTTCATCGTCTCTAAGAAAGTCAGAGGGATACTGTAAACCTGAAGTGAATCATTGGAATCTATAACTAGTGTCACAGGAATGGTTCAAACATAGACAGTAGGAAGAGTCAGTCTACATGTACTTAAGTCGGCATTGTGCCTTTTGAATTTAATTCCGATGCAATTTTTGTGTTTCATCGTTAATACGAAGATCTTAGGGATACAGTAAACCTGAAGTGAAGAATCGGAATCTATAACTAGTGTCACAGGAATCGTTCAAAACATAGTCAGTAAGAAGAGTCAGTCCTCTTGTACTTAAGTCGGCATTGTGCCTTTTCTATTTACTTCCGATGCAATTTCAGTGTTTCATCGTCAATAAGAAGGTCACAGGGATACAGTAAACCTGAAGTGTAGCATCGGAATCTGTAACTAGTGCCACAGGAGTGGTTCAAAACATAGACAGTAGAAAAAGTCAGTCTTCTTGTACTTAAGTCGGCATTGTGCCTTTTGTATTTAATTCCGATGCCATTTCTGTGTTTCATCGTCAATAAGAAGTTCCAAGGGATATAGTACACCTGAAGTGAAGAATCGGAATCTATAACTAGTGTCACAGGAATGGTTCAAATCATAGACAGTAAGAAGAGTCAGTCTTACTGTACTTAAGTTGGCATTGTGATTTTTCTATTTAATTCCGATGCAATTTCTGTGTTTCATCATCAATAAGAAGGTCAAAGGGATACAATAAACCTGAAGTGAGGCATCGGAGTCTATATCTAGTGTCACAGGAATGGTTCAAAACATAGTCAGTAAGAAGAGTCAGTCTTCTTGTACTTATGTCGGCATTGTGCCTTTTCTATTTAATTCTGATGCAATTTCAGTGTTTCATTGTTAATAAGAAGGTCAGAGGGATACAGTAAACCTGAAGTGAAGCATCGTAATCTATAACTAGTGTTACAGGAATTTTTCAAAACATAGTCAGTAAGAAGAGTCAGTCTTTTTGTACTTCAGTCGGCTTTGTGCCTTTTGTATTTAATTCCGATGCAATTTCTGTGTTTCATCGTCAATAGGAAGGTCAGAGGGATACAGTAAACCTGAAGTGAAGCATCGGAATCTATAACTAGTGTCACAGGATCGGTTCAAAACATAGACAGTAGGAAGAGTCAGTCTCCTTGTACTTGAGTCGGCATTGTGCCTTTTGTATTTATTTCCGATGCAATTTCGGTGTTTCATCATCAATAAGAAGGTCAGAGGGATACAGTAAACCTGAAGTGAAGCATCGGAATCTATAACTAGTGTCACAGGAATGGTTCAAAACATAGTCAGTTAGAAGAGTCAGTCCTCTTGTACTTAAGTCGGCATTGTGCCTTTTCTATTTACTTCCGATGCAATTTCAGTGTTTCATCGTCAATAAGAAGGTCACAGGGATACAGTAATTCTGAAGTGTAGCATCGGAATCTGTAACTAGTGTCACAGGAATGGTTCAAAACATAGACAGTAGAAAAAGTCAGTCTTCTTTTACTTAAGTCGGCATTGTGCCTTTTGTATTTAATTCCGATGCAATCTCTGTGTTTCATCGTCAATAAGAAGGTTAGAGGGATACAGTAAACGTGAAGTGAAGCATCAGAATCTATAACTAGTGTCACAGGAATGGTTCAAAACATAGACAGTAAGAAGAGTCAGTCTACTTGTACTTAAGTCGGCATTGTGCCTTTTGTATTTAATTCCGATGCCATTTCTGTGTTTCATCGTCAACAAGAAGTTCCAAGGGATATAGTACACCTGACGTGAAGAATCGGAATCTATAACTAGTGTCACAGGAATGGTTCAAATCATAGACAGTAAGAAGAGTCAGTCTTATTGTACTTAAGTTGGCATTGTGATTTTTCTATTTAATTCCGAAGCAATTTATGTGTTTCATCGTCAATAAGAAAGTCCTAGGGATGCAGTACACCTGAAGTGAAGCATCGGAATCTATAACTAGTGTCACAGGAAGGGTTCAAAACGTAGACAGTAAGAAGAGCCAGTCTTCTTGTACTTAAGTCGGCTATGTGCCTTTTCTATTTAATTCCGATGCAATTTCTGAGTTTCATCGTCCATAAGAAGGTCAGAGGGATACAGTAAACCTGAAGTGAATCACCGGAATCTATAAGTGGTGTGACAGGAATGGTTCCAAACATAGTCAGTAAGAAGAGTCAGTCTTCTTGTAGATAAGTCTGCATTGTGCCTTTCGTATTTAATTCCGATGCAATTTCGGTGTTTCATCGTCGATAAGAAGGTCCAAAGGATACAGTAATCCTGAAGTGAAGCATCAGAATCTATAACTAGTGTCACAGGATCGGTTCAAAACATAGTCAGTAAGAAGAGTCAGTCTTCTTGTACTTAAGTCGGCATTGCGCCTTTTCTATTTAATTCTGATGCAATTTCAGTGTTTCATTGTTAATAAGAAGGTCAGAGGGATACAGTAAACCTGAAGTGAAGCATCGTAATCTATAACTAGTGTTACAGGAATTTTTCATAGCATAGTCAGTAAGAAGAGTCAGTCATTTTGTACTTGAGTCGGCTTTGTGCCTTTTGTATTTAATTCCGATGCAATTTCTGTGTTTCATCGTCAATAAGAAGGTCCAAGGAATACAGTAAATATGAAGTGAGGCATCGGAATCTATAACTAATGTCACAGGAATGGTTCATAACATAGACAGTAAGAAGAGTCAGTCTACTTGTACTTAAGTCGGCATTGTGCCTTTTGTATTTTATTCCGATGCAATTTCTGTATTTCACGTCAATAAGAACGACAGAGGGATACAGTAAATCTGAAGTGAAGCATCGAAATATTTAACTAGTGTCACAGGAATGGTTCAAAACATAGACAGTAGGAAGAGTCAGTCTTCTTGTACTTAAGTCGGCATTGTGCCTTTTGTATCTAATTCCGATGCAATTTCTGTGTTTTATCGTCAATTAGAAGTCAGAGGGATACAGTAAACCTTAAGTGAAGCATCGGAATCTATAAGTGGTGTCACAGGAATGGTTCCAAACACAGTCAGTAAGTAGAGTCAGTCTTCTTGTAGTTAAGTGGGCATTGTGATTTCGTATTTCATTCCGATGCAATTTCGGTGTTTCATCGTCGATAAGAAGGTCCAAGGGATACAGTAAACCTGAAGTGAAGCATCGGAATCTATAACTAGTGTCACAGGAATGGTTCAAAACATAGACAGTAGGAAGAGTCAGTCTTCTTGTACTTAAGTCGGCATTGTGCCTTTTGTATTTAATTCAGATGCAATTTCTGTGTTTCATTATCAATAAGAAGGTCCAAGGGAAACAGTAAACCTTAAGTGAGAATTCGGAATCGATAACTAGTGTCTCAGGAATGGTTCAAAACATAGTCAGTAAACAGAGTCAGTCTTCTTGTACTTAATACAGCATTGTGCCTTTTGTATTTAATTCCGATGCAATTTCTGTGTTTTATCGTCAATTAGAAGTCAGAGGGATACAGTAAACCTTAAGTGAAGCATCGGAATCTATAACTAGTGTCACAGGGATGGTTCAAACATAGACAGTAGGTAGAGTCAGTCTTCTTGTTCTTAGGTCGGCATTGTGCCTTTTGTATTTAATTCCGATGCAATTTCTGTGTTTCATCGTCAATAAGAAAGTCCAAGGGATACAGTAAACCTGAAGTGAAGCATCGGAATCAATAAGTGGTGTCACAGGAATGGTTCAAAGCATAGTCAGTCAGAAGAGTCAGTCTTCTTGTACTTAAGTCGGCATTGTGCATTTCGTATTCAATTCCGATGCGATTTCGGTGTTTCATCGTCAATAAGAAGGTCCAAGGGATACAGTAAACCTGAAGTGAAGCATCGGAATCTGTAACTAGTGTCACAGGAATGGTTCAAAACATAGACAGTAAGAAGAGTCAGTCTTCTTGTACTTAAGTCGGCATTGTGCCATTTCTATTTAATTCCGATGCAATTTCTGTGTTTCATCATCAATAAGAAGGTCAGAGGGATACAGTAAACCTGAAGTGTAGCATCGGAGGCTATAACTAGTGTCACAGGAATGGTTCAAAGCATAGTCAGTAAGAAGAGTCAGTCTTCTTGTACTTAAGTCAGCATTGTGCTTTTTCTATTTAATTCCGATGCAATTTCTGTGTCTCATCGTCAATAAGAAGGTCAGAGGGATACAGTAAACCTGAAGTGAAGCATCGGAATCTATAACTAGTGTCACAGGAATGGTTCAAAACATAGTCAGTAAGAAGAGTAAGTCTTTTTTTACTTGAGTCGGCATTGTGCCTTTTGTATTTAATTCCGATGCAATTTCTGTGTTTCATCGTCAATAAGAAGGTCAGATTGATACAGTAAACCTGAAGTGAAGCATCGGAATCTATAACTAGTGTCACAGGAATGGTTCAAATTATAGCCAGTAGGAGGAGTAAGTCTTCTTATGCTTAAGTCGGCATTGTGCTTTTTCTATTTACTTCCGATGCAATTTCTGTGTTTTATCATCAATAATAAGGTCAGAGGGATACAGTAAACCTGAAGTGAGGCATTGGAATCTATAACTAGTGTCACAGGAATGGTTCAAAACATGGACACTAAGAAGAGTCAGTCTACTTGTACTTAAGTCGGCATTGTGCCTTTTGTATTTAATTCCGATGCAATTTCTGTGTTTCATCGTCAATAAAAAGTTCCATTGGATATAGTAGACCTGAAGTGAAGCATCGGAATCTATAACTAGTGTCACAGGAATGGTTCAAATCATAGACAGTAAGAAGAGTCAGTCTTCTTGTACTTAAGTCAGCATTGTGCCTTTTCTATTTAATTCCGAAGCAATTTCTGTGTTTCATCGTCAATAAGAAGGTCAGATGAATACACTAAACCGTAAGTGAAGCATCGGGACCTATTACTAGTGTCACAGGAATGGTTCAAAACATAGACTGTAGGAAGAGTCAGTCTTCTTGTACTTAAGTCGGCATTGTGCGTTTTGTATTTAATTCTGATGCAATTTCTGTGTTTCGTCGTGAATAAGATGCCAAGGGATTCAGTAAACCTGAAGTGAAGCATCGGAATCTATAACTAGTGTCACAGGAATTGTTCACAACATTGACAGTGGGAAGAGTCAGTCTTCTTGTACTTAAGTCTGCATTGTGCCTTTTCTATTTAATTCCGATGCAATTTCTGTGTTTCATCGTCAATAAGAAGGTCCTAGGGATGCAGTACACCTGAAGTGAAGCATCGGAATCTATAACTAGTGTCACAGGAATGGTTCAAACATAGACGGTAACAAGAGTCAGTCTTCTTGTACTTAAGTCGGCTATGTGCCTTTTCAATTTAGTTCCGACGCAATTTCTGTGGTTCATCGTCAATGAGAAGGTAAGAGGGATACAGTATACCTGAAGTGAAGCGTCGGAATCTAAGGGTGGTGTCACAGGAATGGTTCCAAACATAGTCAGTAAGAAGAGTCAGTCTTCTTGTAGTTAAGTCGGCGTTGTGCCTTTCGTATATAATTCCGATGCAATTTCGGTGTTTCATCGTCAATAAGAAGGTATAAGGGATACAGTAAAACTGAAGTGAAGCATCGGAATCTATAACTAGTGGCACAGGATCGGTTCAAAACATAGACAGTAAGATGAGTCAGTCTTATTGTACTTAAGTCAGCATTGTGCCTTTTCTATTTAATTCCGATGCAATTTCTGTATTTCACGTAAATACGAAGGTAAGGGGGATACAGTAAATCTGAAGTGAAGCATCGGAATGTATAACTAGTGTCAAAGGAATGATTCAAACATAGAGAGTAAGAAGAGTCAGTCTCCTGTTACTTGAGTCGGCATTGTGCCTTTTGTATTTATTTCCGATGCAATTCCTGTGTTTCATCGTCAAAAAGAAGGTCAGAGGGATACAGTAAACCTGAAGTGAGGCATCGGAATCTATAACTAGTGTCACAGGAATGGTTCAAAACATAGTCAGTAAGAAGAGTCAGTCTTCTTGTACTTAAGTCGGCATTGTGCCTTTTGTATTTAATTCCGATGCAGTTTCTGTGTTTCATCGTCAATAAAAAGTTCCAAGGAATACAGTAAATATGAAGTGAGGCATCGGAATCTATAACTAGTGTCGCAGGAATGGTTCATAACATAGACAGTAAGAAGAGTCAATCTTCTTGTACTTAAGTCGGCATTGTGCATTTTCTATTTAATTCCGACATAATCTTTGTGTTTCATCGTCAATAAGAACGTCAGAGGGATACAGTAAATCTGAAGTGAAGCATCGGAATGTATAACTAGTGTCAAATTAATGGTTCAAAAAATAGACAGTAGGAAGAGTCAGTCTCCTTGTACTTGAGTCGGCATTGTGCCTTTTGTATTTATTTCCGAATCAATTTCGGTGTTTTATCATCAATAAGAGGGTCAGAGGGATACAGTAAACCTGAAGTGAAGCAACGGAATCTATAACTAGTGTCACAGGAATGGTTCAAGACATAGACAGCAGGAAGAGTCATTCTTCTTGTACTTAAGTCGGCATTGTGCCTTTTCTATTTAATTCCGATGCAATTTCTATGTTTCATCGTCTCTAAGAAAGTCAGAGGGATACTGTAAACCTGAAGTGAATCATTGGAATCTATAACTAGTGTCACAGGAATGGTTCAAACATAGACAGTAGAAAGAGTCAGTCTACATGTACTTAAGTCGGCATTGTGCCTTTTGAATTTAATTCCGATGCAATTTTTGTGTTTCATCGTCAATACGAGGGTCTTAGGGATACAGTAATCCTGAAGTGAAGAATCGGAATAAAACATAGTCAGTAAGTAGAGTCAGTCCTCGTGTACTTCGGTCGGCATTGTGCCTTTTCTATTTACTTCCGATGCAATTTCAGTGTTTCATCGTCAATAAGAGGGTCACAGGGATACAGTAAACCTGAAGTGTAGCATCGGAATCTATAACTAGTGTCACAGGAATGGTTCAAAACATAGACTGAAGAAAGAGTCAGTCTTCTTGTACTGAAGTCGGCATTGTGCCTTTTGTATTTAATTCCGATGCAATCTCTGTGTTTCATCGTCAATAAGAAGGTCAGAGGGATACAGTAAACCTGAAGTGAAGCATCAGAATCTATAACTAGTGTCACAGGAATGGTTCAAAACATAGACAGTAAGAAGAGTCAGTCTACTTGTACTTAAGTCGGCATTGTGCTTTTGTATTTAATTCCGATGCAATTTCTGTGTTTCATCGTGAATAAGAAGTTCCAAGGGATATAGTACACCTGAAGTGAAGAATCGGAAACTAGAACTAGTGTCACAGGAATGGTTGAAATCATAGACAGTAAGAAGAGTCAGTCTTCTCGCATTTAAGTCAGCATTGTGGCTTTTCTATTTAATTCCGATGCAATTTCTGTGTTTCATCGTCAATAAGAAGGCCAAGGGTACAGTAAACCTGAAGTGAAGCATCGGAATCTATAACTAGTGTCACAGGAATGGTTCAAAACATAGTCAGTAAGAAGACTCAGTCTTCTTGTACTTAAGTTGGCATTGTGCATTTTCTATTTAATTCCGAAGCAATTTATGTGTTTCATCGTCAATAAGAAAGTCCTAGGGATGCAGTACACCTGAAGTGAAGCATCGGAATCTATAACTAGTGTCACAGGAATGGTTCAAAACGTAGACAGTAAGAAGAGTCAGTTTTCTTGTACTTAAGTCGGCATTGTGCCTTTTCTATTTAATTCCGATGCAATTTCTGTGTTTCATCATCAATAAGAAGGTCAAAGGGATACAGTAAACCTGAAGTGAGGCATCGGAGTCTATATCTAGTGTCACAGGAATGGTTCAAGACATAGTCAGTAAGAAGAGTCAGTCTTCTTGTACTTAAGTCGGCATTGTGCCTTTTGTATTTAATTCTGATGCAATTTCAGTGTTTCATTGTCAATAAGAAGGTCAGAGGGATACAGTAAACATGAAGTGAAGCATCGTAATCTATAACTAGTGTTACAGGAATTTTTCAAAACATAGTCAGTAAGAAGAGTCAGTCTTTTTGTACTTGAGTCGGCTTTGTGCTTTCGTATTTAATTCCGATGCAATTTCTGTGTTTCATCGTCAATAGGAAGGTCAGAGAGATACAGTAAACCTGAAGTGAAGCATCGGAATCTATAACTAGTGTCACAGGAATGGTTCAAAACATAGACAGTAGGAAGAGTCAGTCTACATGTACTTAAGTCGGCACTGTGCCTTTTGAATTTAATTCCGATGCAATTTTTGTGCTTCATCGTCAATAAGAAGGTCCAAGGGATACAGTAAACCTGAAGTGAGGCATCGGAATCTATATTTAGTGTCACTGAAATGGTTCAAAACAGAGACAGTAAGAAGAGTCAGGCTTCTTGTACTTAAGTTGGCATTGTGCCTTTTCTATTTAATTCCGAAGCAATTTATGTGTTTCATCGTCAATAAGAAGGTCCTAGGGATGCAGTACACCTGAAGTGAAGCATCGGAATCTATAACTAGTGTCACAGGAATGGTTCAAAACATAGACAGTAAGAAGAGTCAGTCTTCTTGTACTTAAGTCGGCTATGTGCCATTTCTATTTAATTCCGATGCAATTTCTGTGTTTCATCGTCAATAAGAAGGTCAGAGGGATACAGTAAACCTGAAGTGAAGCATCGGAATCTATAAGTGGTGTCACAGGTATGGTTCCAAACATAGTCAGTAAGAAAAGTCAGTCTTCTTGTAGTTAAGTGGGCATTGTGCCTTTCGTATTTAATTTCGATGTAATTTCGGTGTTTCATCGTCGATAAGAAGGTCCAAGGGATACAGTAAACCTGAAGTGAAGCATCGGAATCTATAACTAGTGTCACAGGATCGGTTCAAAAGCTAGACAGTAAGAAGAGTCAGTCTTCTTGTACTTAAGTCGGCATTGTGCGTTTTCTATTTCATTCCGATGCAATTTCTGTGTTTCATCATCAATAAGAAGTTCAAAGGGATACAGTAAACCTGAAGTGAGGCATCGGAGTCTATAACTAGTGTCACAGGAATGGTTCAAAACATAGACAGTAGGAAGAGTCAGTCTTCTTGTACTTAAGTCGGCATTGTGCCTTTTGTATTTAATTCCGATGCAATTTCTGTGTTTCATCATCAATAAGAAGGTCCAAGGGATACAGTAAACCTGAAGTGAGAATTCGGAATCGATAACTAGTGTCACAGGAATGGTTCAAAACATAGTCAGTAAACAGAGTCTGTCTTCTTGTCCTTAAGTCAGCATTGTGCCTTTTGTATTTAATTCCGATGCAATTTCTGTGTTTTATCGTCAATTAGAAGGTCAGAGGGATACAGTAAACCTGAAGTGAAGCATCGGAATCTATATCTAGTGTCACAGGGATGGTTCAAAACATAGACAGTATTAAGAGTCAGTCTTCTTGTTCTTAGGTCGGCATTGTGCCTTTTGTATTTAATTCCGATGCAATTTCTGTGTTTCATCGTCAATAAGAAAGTCCAAGGGGTACAGTAAACCTGAAGTTAGGCATCGGAATCTATATTTAGTGTCACAGGAATGGTTCAAAACGGAGACAGTAAGAAGAGTCAGTCTTCTTGTACTTAAGTCGGCATTGTGCCTTTTCTATTTATTTCTGATGCAATTTCTGTGTTTCATGGTCAATAAGAAGGTCAGAGGGATACAGTAAACCTGAGGTGAAGCATCGGAACCAATAAGTGGTGTCACAGGAATGGTTCAAAGCATAGTCAGTAAGAAGAGTCAGTCTTCTAGTACTTAAGTCGGCATTGTGCATTTCGTATTTAATTCCGATGCAATTTCGGTGTTTCATCGTTAATAAGAAGGTCCAAGGGATACACTAAACCTGAAGTGAAGCATCGGAATCTATAACTAGTGTCACAGGAATGGTTCAAAACATAGACAGTAACAAGAGTCAGTCTTCTTGTACTTAAGTCGGCATTGTGCCTTTTCTATTTAATTCCGATGCAATTTCTGTGTTTCATCATCAATAAGAAGGTCAGAGGGATACAGTAAACCTGAAGTGTAGCATCGGAGGCTATAACTAGTGTCACAGGAATGGTTCAAAGCATAGTCAGCAAGAAGAGTCAGTCTTCTTGTACTTAAGTCGGCATTGTGCTTTTTCTATTTAATTCCGATGCAATTTCTGTGTTTCATCGTCAATAAGAAGGTCAGAGGGATACAGTAAACCTGAAGTGAAGCATCGGAATCTATAACTAGTGTCACAGGAATGGTTCAAAACATAGTCAGTAAGAAGAGTCAGTCTTTTTTTACTTGAGTCGGCATTGTGCCTTTTGTATTTAATTCCAATGCAATTTCTGTGTTTCATCGTCAATAAGAAGGTCAGATTGATACAGTAAACCTGAAGTGAAGCATCGGAATCTATAACTAGTGTCACAGGAATGGTTCAAAACATAGCCAGTAGGAAGAGTCAGTCTTCTTATGCTTAAGTCGGCATTGTGCTTTTTCTATTTAATTGCGATGCAATTTCTGTGTTTTATCATCAATAATAAGGTCAGAGGGATGCAGTAAACCTGAAGTGACTCATTGGAATGTATAACTAGTGTCACAGGAATGGTTCAAAACATTGACAGTAGGAAGAGTCAGTCTTCTTGTACTTAAGTCGGCATTGTGCCTTTTGTATTTTATTCCGATGCAATTTCTGTGTTTTATCGTCAATAAGAAGGTCAGAGGGATACAGTAAACCTTTTCACGTACAACTCTCTCGCGGATTGTAGAATTGTTGCTCTTTGGTTTATTTATTCTCTTTGTAACAACACATTTACGAAAAGAGTTACGTGAAATACTTTTAGCAATGCTGTGCTTTGCTTTTATTTATCATCATTACCCTTTAGCGGAATAAAATGTATATATGGAAGTCTTATTGTTCTGTATCTGGCCTAGAATTTACGGAACGATTTTTCGTAACTGCAACTCTTGCTAAGAATCAATATATCTTCCCTACTTCATAGTGATTAAAAGTTGAAATTACTTTGTTATGAGCACTGATGTTACAGTCCGTGTGATCGTTCAAAAACACAAGTTCGCAGTGGATTTTATTTCTCGTTAAAATGCTATTTCATACTACGACTAGCCCAAGAACATGAGACTCTCATTAAAAAGTACGTTGTCACTATAAAGTTTGCCAGATCAGAACGGAGCACAGCAAGATTCCTATCAGATTCTGAAGGTACATTAAATTATTTGCACTGTAAATTATATCCTATCAGCAGCCCGCGTCAATCTGCAACACATCATAAAATCTGCTGATCTTCACTGCCAGTCTTGGAGCTAAAAGAAATAATATTATTTTACTATTATTTTACCGCTTCCTTGCGGTATGCTCGACTATATTGTAAGTCGTGTAAATACGCCGCGGCAGCGGCTCTTCGTTCTCCACGCAGCTCAGCACCACAGATAATATTTATATGACTGAAAAATGTCTCAACAGGATGGGATAATATGCAAGCAAGTTTAACAATAAATAATACAAGTTTTCATTTAAACAACTCTATTAAAACCTTTAAATATCTCAGTGATTACAGACCTTTGTGAATTCACACGTAATGGCGTACATTTCTTAGTCTCGACAAAAGAATGCTACACTAGCGTTCGCTACAACGACACAGGATATCTTACTCGTTCGACTCCCAGATGAAGAAGACAAAGAAATTGCTATTCGTCACGTATTATATACTAGTTACTTATTTTAATCTTTGTTCGACATTTATCGTCTGTGGCGGTTTCATTACTCGCCGACGCAGATATTCTCAAAAATAAATAATAAAAAAAAATACATAATTTTATACAATAACACAATATGATACATATAATTTTCTCGTTACTACATAATATGTTGTTTTTGTTTCTTACTAGACGTTACAATGCCCCCTGGCAGCAATTGACTAACGTTAAGAATGTTCGGCAATATGCTGCCACTAACGTCTGTTTGGTTATTGTCTGTTACCTTGGTTAGAACATTCACTTTAAACTTCTTAGTTCTTTTACACTGTAGGTTTAATTACACTTTTTATACTGTTCTTACACTTTGCGAGGTGACCATAAACCTAGTCCCAGGGTCATTACATTTATCTGGCTCCCCCATTCGGGCTACGTGCGATCAGAAAACCTGGGAAAACTGCGCCGGAGCCATAGTCATCTCGCCTGGTTTGTTTTAATACCCAGTTTGATCACAAAAAGTTCAGATTCTATCCAATGTTCACATATAACAAAGGCTATTTGTGAGAGCATGTTAAACCTTTAGTCTCTTTGTTACCCATATAATATTTGTGTTTAGGATTGTAATGAAAGTCACTTAATACACATTTGTACAGTAGTATCATGAATCGTCCTTGCATTTAGTCGCGACAATTGGTTTAAAATGTCTAGCATTCATGCGAGTATACTTCATTAACATGACGAAAACATATTATATCTATATATCACTGAACCAATGAATACTTTGGGTCCGTATTGAATAACTCAAGAAAAAAAAACAAATGTTTGTCACGTCATTTCGTGTCCACTAAACCCTATTCATGTTAGTGCATTAAACACATATTTGGTAGTTCATTTGAATGACAACAATGTTGTACGGAGCTGGCGGCGCGAAGCAATTGTTGAGTCGCGTCGTCTGGAACGCCGCGTGCCGACGGCCGCTGGGTTCGACGACCTGCTCTCAGTAACAGCGACGTCGTGCTGACGTGACGCCCAAGCAGTCGCGAACCGCGGCGAACCATTCGCCGATGTCGGTGAGTGGCAGTGGTTTACCGCGACCGGCTGGCTGGCGGCACGGCACTCGTCTCGGCTTCTCCACATGGCTCCCCGTTGTAGCGCATGAAACAAACATTCCACAACGGTGTACTGCCTTTAAGGACACAGATTACTAGCTGTGGAAGAAGATTCAACTTGTCAAAAGCGATTATTGTTCAGTAAGCCGTCGCTTCACTGGTATGCACAGGATGGTTTGGCGTGATAACAGGTTTCTTGTGGCATTGTGACACTGGTATTCAAGGTTCGTCACACGCACATTGTACTACACATTTTCACTCACTCCACGGTTGGTACACTGCCAGAGCGTCTTTCAACACGTGAAAATGTTTTGTAACACACATACTACATGTCCCCGTCGAGCTAGGTTCGTTTAACTCGACTCCGAACGGATCAATAACTACTGTTTTTATACACTGTCTATTGTTCGTTGAGCACTGCACTAGGACAGTCTGTCACTCAACACTAGACTTATCGACGTATATATTGGTGCAGATACGACAGTCATTTTCTGTCCCTGCTACACACAATATTCCGTCCTTTCCTCCATTGTTTATGCACACAGTTTATTTTTTAATACCTTTTAACTGTTCTTCGCATACTCACTCTCATCTACATGGCGTCTATTTGTTTTTACCTTATCACAACACACTTTTCATATTGTTACTAGGCGTATATAGCCCTTTTGTGAAATTTTTTAATTTTCTTATCAGTGTAGCTTGCCTGGTTATCACCCATCTATCAAACAGATTTTACCATGTGCATGACAGCTTGACTTGGGCATATTGATCAATAAATACTTCATTTAGCACTAGCATTATTTTTAATGATTTTTCCTATATGACTACAGTGTAGGTTCCACATTGGTTGACTTAATTCGCGTATCGCGTAATGAATATTCAAGGGCGTGTACCAAGTACACAGGCTTCAATTGAAGCATTGTTATATACAAAGCGGATTTTCCACGGAACGGGCTTGTTTTTTGATTAGCTTATGCTCCAGTGTCGTTCTCATATCACTACTGGCAGCAAACATCATATAATTGTTGCATATTACAGAGTCCATGTTTGGCTAGTCAAGACTCTCTCTCTCAGGGTTCCCTATCCTAATACAATTACAACAGTTACCTTACTATATTAGATTGCATCATTAATTGCACTTACATACTACACATAGAAAATGGTTCAAGAAATTAATCCTTTGTATAATGATTCAAGAAATTAATCCTCACTTTATCAACAAGAAGATTGTTCGTTGCTTAATGAGCCTATAATTTTTAAATGGCTCTAATTGTCTGTAAACAAAATCTTTCCTGTGTAAGCTATTGCCTACTTTCTGAATCCACTTCCTCCAAGTTTCATTACACACAAATTTCTTTCTTAATACTAACATACTTATATTCTAAAACACAATTAAAATCTTCTTACAACTATTACTCTTTATATGTGATATGTCACTGAATAAATAACTTCACATCTTTACGTGGATACAATCCTTTGATCTTCCCCGTATGGGGATGTGCTAACAAATAGCTTCATTCGTGTGGCACGCTTATTACTTCAAAAGGCCCTGAATATAGCAATTGCCACTTACTATTCTGTTTTAAGGTGGCTGAGGATTTAGTGTGGTTACGAATAAGTACTAGATCTCCTACATTATATTTCTGTTCGTTAGTTACACCTCGGTCGTACTTCCTTTTCCTCTTTGCCGCACAGCTGGTTAGTCTGTTCCATATCTTTTTCATCTTTTCCTCCCTTGTTTCTGCCTTGACTGGTAGTCTCGGCAAAGGCGTGAGCCATTCATTCGGTGTCTCATTAAATCCCTTCAATATCTCTACCGGTGGATAGCCTGTACTTGAATGGGGTGTTAAATTGTGTATTTCTACAAATTTCGGTACTAGCCCTGGCCATTTTGTATGTCGGTTCGCTATGTAGATTCTAAGGAACTTATTCAATTCTCTGAATATTCTTTCAACTAGACTGGCTTCGGGATGGAACCGGGATACCAGAATATGCTGTATATTTTGTTCCCGTAGGTAATTTTTCCAAGTTCGACCCGTGAAATAAGAAGCATTATCAGTTGTTATGGCTTCGGGTTTTCCCACTTGGGGCAAGTATTCTTGACTGATCCGTCTGACCATGGTTTTGGCAGTAGCTGATTTTATGCAATAAATTGCCAAGTATTTGGAAAAAATATCGTACATGGCCAGTATATATTTCATACCTCCTCTGGCCATGGGATAAGGACCGGCTACATCCACAGATACTATTTGAAGCGGCCTGAGTGGAACTATGGGATGTAGCTCAAACTTAGTGGATCTATTATAATGTTTTGCTTTTTGACATATCACGCAAGTTCTCACTGTTACCTGAATCTGGTGTTTCATACGAGGAAAGTAGCAGTATCTCGCCATGATCTCTGCACACTTTCCAATCCCTGCATGGCCCCATGCCAAGTGCGTGTGCCATATCATAACTTTTACCGACTGGTTAGGTATACATACCGCCCAGCAGTCTTCTTTCGTATTAGGTTAATGATACAAAATATGGTTCACTATTTTAAAACCTTGTTCATCTCTATTGTTAACACCCTCTTCAATATTATTAATGATTTTTTTCCACATCGGATCTGCCCTTTGTAATTCGCACAGGTTTTTACATATATATAAAAAATCCTTCATGTAAGTATTGTCACGCACTAACAGCACTTTATACTCCGCGGATTGCTCTAACATTTCTGCTAAATCCGGTAATCGTACCGGCAGTCGCGACAGAGCATCCGCTATTACGTTATCTTGGCCTTTTATGTACATAATCTTTATCCGGTATTCTTGTAAGACAAGCATCCATCTCCTCAGTCTGGTATGGAATAGTTTGCATGACATCAAAAAACTTAACGCCTGGTGGTCACTATACACTTTAATCTCCTTCCCTTGTAAACAATAATTAAACTTTTTCACAGCCCAGACTACTGCAAGTGCTTCCAGTTCGGTTGCCGAGTAGGCTCTCTCGCAGCTAGGTAAAGTCCTACTGGCGAAGCCGATAATCTTTATTGTTGTCGGGTCGTTTCCTTCCTCCCACTGAAATAAGCACGCTCCCAGGCCATAGGAACATGAATCCGTCGCAAGACAAAAATCTTTTGACAGATCTGGGTGCTGCAAAATATTTGCATTCAGTAGGGCGGTTTTAATCGCTTCAAAAGCTTGTTGACATTTGTCAGTCCAAACCCACTGCACACTTTTTCGTAGCAGATTTAGTAGCGACGCGTCATTTAACAACTGATTGGGCACGAACCTTCTGAAAAAAGACGTGAGCCCAAGGAATGCTTTCAATTGCCTCTTAGTGCGGGGGCTTGGAAATTCTCGGATCGCCTCTAGTTGTTTGTTGTCTGGGCGTATACCAAGTGGTGTAATAAGATGGCCTAAAAATTTAATTTTATTTCGTCCAAATTTTGACTTTTCTAGGTTTGCTGTCACACCTGCTTGCTTAAATCTCTCTAGTACTCTACGCAACAATTCCATATGTTCGTCCCAAGTAGCAGTAGCGATTACCAGATCATCAACATATACAGTGATTTTTTCTAATAAGTCTGGACCCAGTACCGTGTCTAGTGCAGTAATAAACACTCCAGCACTCACATTCAATCCGAAGGGAAGTACCTTGAATTGGTAACTCCGCCCTCCGAATATGAAAGCTGTGTACTTCCTGGATTCCGGTGTAAGGGGAATTTGCCAATATGAACTTTTCAGATCGACCGAGGTCAAGTACTGTGCTCCATGAAATTTTTGTATCTGCTCATCTAAATTCTCAGGGCGAGTCCGGACAGGTATGATAATTTTGTTAATGTCCCTCGCATCTAACACTAGCCTGATTTTTCCATTGGCTTTCGCCACTGCTACAAGAGGACTACTGTATGGAGAGAAGGAGGGCTCAATGATATCCCACTCTAACATCTTCCGAATCTCTTTAGCTACTAAGTCCCTCCTCGACCAAGGGATGGAGTAAGTTGCACGACAGTATGTTTTGTGGGGCATCACCTCTATGTGATAGTGGTACCCTTTGACTATTCCTGGTCGGTCGGTAAATACCATAGTGTATTCCGATAGCAGCTGCGTCAACTGTTGCTTTTGTTTACCGCTTAAACCTTCAGATTCCTGCACTTTGGTTTGAAATGCCTCAACATTTGTTTCAAAATTTCGATCCTCTAAATTCGGGTAATAGAGGTCTGCTGCATGTGACAAATCATCAAGGTGTAGTACCCAAGGGTTCCTATCCTTGATATTGATTCGATTACAACACGGCACAAGTACCTCCTTCGATTTCATCATAGATAACTCAATCCTCCCACCCCTATTAACTATGCTTAATTTCCCCAAGGAGAGGTCGATCAATGCGTCCCTCTCACGGAGAAAATCTACTCCCAGAATGCAGGCCACCTTCAATCCTTTAACAACGAGGAACGAGCTCACTATGGCTTCGCCCTCCTTACAAATCTCCACCTGCACCTGGTACTTAACTGATTGGCTCTGTGCACCAATGGCTCCAGACACCTTACAATTATTAACCGGGAAAGTCGGAATGCTATGTCCTTTTCCCAGTGCCTTAAATAACTCCATACTCATTACACTTACTGAGGCACCTGTGTCGATGATTATATTCACTGCAACATCATTGATTTTCGCTTCGATAATAGCTTGCACATTTTCGTTATTGTCTTTCTTACATTCGTGTGGTTCATTCAGTAGATCTTTATCCATACTGACACCATCGTTGTATCGCAGCATACGTATCCCAGGTATATTATTATCACTCGTGTTGCTCTCACTCCATCCCTCGGCCATCGATGGCGAGCATATCGAGGCCGATTCTAGTTTGTTGGATTAGTTGCTTGTGAAGTACTTGGAAGGCTATTGTCCGCGACCTCCACTATATGTACACTCTGATTTGTCGGCCGCCACGGCTGCGCAATAGGCGCGTTTTGCGGCGGTGGTCTGTTGTTGTCATACCGGTCATTACCCTGTCGCTCTGGGCTTCTTCGCTGATTTTGCTGCCAATTTTGATTACTATCACTATAATTGCTCTGCCACTGACCTCGCGCATTTTTCCAGCGGTTGGTCCCTGACATTCCAGATTCGTACCGGTCGTCAAATCGACGCCTTTTGTTATAAGTTGTTTGTCCATACCCGTTCTGGCCTCTACCATTACTACCATTTTACGAATGTTCTTGCCGCTTGTTACCACCCCCACCATTTCCATGGTTGTGGTTTTGTGCACTACTATTTCTGTCATGTTTACATCCTGACCCATTATTCCGCGAGTGATCACACGCTGATTTTGCGTCTTCCTGTATCAAGTCTATAGAATCTAGAACAGACAGGAAGTTTTCCATATCGCTTTCTGGTACGTGTATTAATTTCTCTTTGATATGAATGGGTAAATGTGATTTTAGTAGTCTTATTATGTCTCTTGGTGATATAGGCTCGTCCCAGTAGCGTGTTTTGTTTATATATTTTTCAAAATACCGTCTCAAATTCCCCAGACGAGGTGAGTACGGTTCGGGATTATATACTTCTTTTCTTAGCCGCTCTTGTATACAAGGCGACCAATATTTCGATAGAAATGCCCTTTCGAACTGTTCATATGTCATGCAGCTGTCTGCTACTTCTGTAGCCCACAACGCTGCATCACCTTGAGTGTACGACATTACGTATTGAATTTTCTGTGTTTCGTTCCACACACTGGGCAAGATATTTTTAAAGCTTTTTATGAATACTACTGGGTGTACTGATTTCCGTTCAGTAGTAAACGTTTGAAATTGTCTATTTTTGATTAAACTTTCTTCCACTAATATTTTTGAACTACATGGTTTTGCTCCTTGGACATATGCTGTGTGCTCCGAACCGAAGCTACAGCTCTTCGCATTATCGACTACAGATTCCCCATTGTTGTATCGCGTATAAGTTTTTTGCGTTGCCGAAACCATGGGCTGTTGGCGACAGAGGTTCCTGTTCCAAATGTTTTCTGCTTTGTGCTAAACCCTTCTCCAGGTCGGATATCCGTTTGTTCATATTCACTTGCCACTGCGGAATATCCTCACTGAGTATTTGTTTGATGGTTTGCACGTCGTTCTGTACCTGACTATTCACTGCGGTACTGAACGATTCGGAGCCTCTATTTGCTATGGCTGCTTGTACTTTGGAATTAATGTTCTTGTCAATCTCACACTCCTTCACTTCTAGCCAAGAGTTGAATTCTGTTTCAATTTTAGTTGCTTGTTCGTTCCACTTCTGCTCTACAAGCTGCGTGGAATCTATTTCTAGCTTTTCTACTCGATTGGCTAATACACCTATTTCGTCTACCCTGTTAGTGTTTGCTACTTGCAGGTTGTTGACCTGTTCAGTCAGCTCCTGCACGGCCTTAGGTATCGACTCATAATTCTGTTTCATATCTGCAATCTCTTTTTTCATGTTTTCTAACGATTGCACAAGTTGCTGGTCCCGCTCAGCTTGCCGGCGATCTCGCTCAGCTTACTGGCGGTCTCGCTCGACTTGCTGTTGCGCAAATTCTGCCTGGTAATTCAGCACGCGCTCTAATATAGCCTGAAGCGAATACCCACCAGGCAGATTACCACTCTCTGGTTCCTGCTTTTCTGGTGGTGGTACAACTTCTTTCTCTACATCCCCTTGAGGACTAGTGGGCGGTGGCACCACTTCCTGTGCCCCTGCCCCCACATTCTCACATGTTATATCCTCAAAGAGAGTACTAGTACTACTTGAGGTACCCGGTTCCACATTTCCTGCACTAACTAATTGTTGTTCCTCAGTATCCATATTGCTCGGACGTTGACTACGCAACTTAACCATATTCATAAATTGCTTACTAAACCACAAAGTCTGACAGTTTTGCCCCTTGCACACAAAATACGTTAATTTATCTACATTAACTGCACACTAAAAATTACTATCTACCATCAACTTTGTCCTGTCACAAACACTAACATCAAACTACGCACAATATGCACACCACTAGCGAAATGAGATCACTTCACTGGAGCTCGACTTCTACAAACAGGACAACTACACTGTAGTCTTACCTTTAGTTTATCTTATCTCGGGGTTCGGCTGCCCCCGGATTACGTAGTCGTTACAGCTTCTCAGTACTATCAGGATCGTCTTCTCAGACTCGTTTGCAGTAGTACGTTTTGTCATGAAAGAGTGTTTACACATTCATTAATACATAGCATTGATCATGATATACATACATACATTTATCACTAAATACATATATATCTACACATACATAACAATCAACACTGAAAGAAAAATACATAAAATTTTATATTTGTGGCCACTGCAAATTCGGGCCCCACGTTGGGCGACAGTTTCACGTTTTTTATTCTCTTTGTAACAACACATTTACGAAAAGAGTTACGTGAAATACTTATAGCAATGCTGTGCTTTGCTTTTCTTTATCATCATTACCCTTTAGCGGAATAAAATGTATGTATGGAAGTCTTATTGTTCTGTATCTGGCCTACAATTTAAGGAACGATTTTTCGTAACTGCAACTCATGCTAAGAATCAATATATCTTCCCTACTTCATAGTGATTAAAAGTTGAAATTACTTTGTTATGAGCACTGATGTTACAGTCCGTGTGATCGTTCAAAAACACAAGTTCGCAGTGGATTTTATTTCTCGTTAAAATGCTATTTCATACCACGACTAGCCCAAGAACATGAGACTCTCATTAAAAAATACGTTGTCACTATAAAGTTTGCCAGATCAGAACGGAGCACAGCAAGATTCCTATCAGATTCTGAAGGTACATTAAATTATTTGCACTGTAAATTATATCCTATCAGCAGCCCGTGTCAATCTGCAACACATCATAAAATCTGCTGATCTTCACTGCCAGTCTGGGAGCTAAAAGAAATAATATTATTTTACTATTATTTTACCGCTTCCTTGCGGTATGCTCGACTATATTGTAAGTCGTTTAAATACGCCGCGGCAGCGGCTCTTCGTTCTCCACGCAGCTCAGCACCACAGATAATATTTATATTACTGAAAAATGTCTCAACAGGATGGTATAATATGCAAGCAGGCTTAACAATAAATAATACAAGTTTTCATTTAAACAACTCTATTAAAACCTTTAAATATCTCAGTGATTACAGACCTTTGTGAATTCACACGTAATGGCGTACATTTCTTAGTCTCGACAAAAGAATGCTACACTAGCGTTCGCTACTACGACACAGGATATCTTACTCGTTCGACTCCCAGATGAAGAAGACAAAGAAATTGCTATTCGTCACGTATTATATACTAGTTACTTATTTTAATCTTTGTTCGACATTTATCGTCTGTGGCGGTTTCATTACTCGCCGACGCAGATATTCTCAAAAATAAATAATAAAAAAAAATACATAATTTTATACAATAACACAATATGATACATATAATTTTCTCGTTACTACATAATATGTTGTTTTTGTTTCTTACTAGACGTTACAACCTGAAGTGAAGCATCGGAATCTATAACTAGTGTCACAGGGGTGGTTCAAAACATAGACAGTAGGAAGAGTCAGTCTTCTTGTACTTAAGTCGGAATTGTGCCTTCTGTATTCAATTCCGATGCAATTTCGGTGTTTCATCGTCAATAAGAATGTCCAAGGGATACAGTAAACCTGAAGTGAAACATCGGAAACTATAACTAGTGTCACAGGAATGGTTCAAAACATAGACAGTAAGAAGAGTCAGTCTTCTTGTACTTAAGTCAGCATTATGCCTTTTCTATTTAATTCCGATGCAATTTCTGTGTTTCATCGTCAATAAGAAGGTCAGAGGGATACAGTAAACCTGAAGTGTAGCATCAGAGGCTATAACTAGTGTCACAGGAATGGTTCAAAGCATAGTCAGTAAGAAGAGTCAGTCTTCTTGTACTTAAGTCGGCATTGTACTTTTTCCATTTAATTCTGATTCAATATCTGTGTTTCATCGTCAATACGAAGGTCAGAGGGATATTGTAAACCTGAAGTGAAGCATCGGAATCTATAACTAGTGTCACAGGAATGTTTCAAAACATAGATAATAGGAAGAGTCAGTCTTCTTATACTTAAGTCAGCATTGTGCCTTTTCTATTTAATTCCGATGCAATTTCTGTGTTTTATCGTCAATAAGAAGGTCAGAGGGATACAGTAAACCTGAAGTGAAGAATCGGAATCGATAACTAGTGTCACAGGGATGGTTCAAAACAGAGACAGTGGGAAGAGTCAGTCTTCTTGTTCTTAAGTCGGCATTGTGCCTTTTCGTTTTAATTCCGATGCAATTTCTGTGTTGCATCGTCAATAAGAAAGTCCAAGGGATACAGTAAGCCTGAAATGAGGCATCGGAATCTATAACTAGTGTCACAGGAATGGTTCAAAACAGAGACAGTAAGAAGAGTCAGTCTTCTTGTACTTAAGTTGGCATTGTGCCTTTTCTATTTAATTCCGGTGCAATTTCTGTGTTTCATCGTCAATAAGAAGGTCAGAGGGATACAGTAAACATGAAGTGAAGCATCGGAATCAAAAAGTGATGTCGAAGGAATGGTTCAAAGCATAGTCAGTAAGAAGAGTCAGTCTTCTTGTACTTAAGTCGGCATTGTGCATTTCGTATTCAATTCCGATGCAAATTCGGTGTTTCATCGTCAATAATAAGGTCCAAGGGATACAGTAAACCTGAAGTCAAGCATCGGAATCTATAACTAGTGTCACAGGAATGGTTCAAAACATAGACAGTATGAAGAGTCAGTCTTCTTGTACTTAAGTCGGCATTGTGCCCTTTCTATTTAATTTTGATGCAATTTCTGTGTTTCATCATTAATAAGAAGGTCAGAGGGATACAGTAAACCTGAAGTGTAGTATCGGAGGCTATAACTAGTGTCACAGGAATGGTTCAAAGCATAGTCAGTAAGAAGAGTCAGTCGTCTTGTACTTAAGTCAGCATTGTGCTTTTTCTATTTAATTCCGATGCAATTTCTGTGTTACATCGTCAATAAGAAGGTCAGAGGGATACAGTAAACCTGACGTGATGCATCGGAATCTATAACTAGTGTCACAGGAATGGTTCAAAACATAGTCAGTAAGAAGAGTCAGTCTTTTTTTAATTGAGTCGGCATTGTGCCTTTTGTATTTAATTCCGATGCAATTTCTGTGTTTCATCGTCAATAAGAAGGTCAGAGGGACACAGTAAACCTGAAGTGAAGCATCGGAATCTATAACTAGTGTCACAGGAATGGTTCAAAACATAGGCAGTAGGAATAGTCAGTCTTCTTATACTTAAGTCGGCATTGTGTTTTTTCTATTTAATTCCGATGCAATTTCTGTGTTTCATCATAAATAAGAAAGTCCAAGGGATACAGTAAACCTGAAGTGAGAATTCGGAATCGATAACTAGTGTCACAGGAACAGTTCAAAACATAGTCAGTAAGAAGAGTCAGTCTTCTTGTACTTAAGTCGGCATTGTGCCTTTTGTATTTAATTCCGATGCAATTTCTGTTTTTTATCGTCAATAAGAAGGTCAGTGGGATACAGTAAAACTAAAGTGAAGCATCGGAATCTATAACTAGTGTCACAGGTATGGTTCCAAACATAGACAGTAGGAAGAGTCAGTCTTCTTGTACTTAAGTCGGAATTGTGCCTTTTGTATTTAATTCCGATGCAATTTCTGTGTTTCATCGTCAATAAGAAAGTCCAAGGGATACAGTGAACCTGAAGTGAGTCATCGGAATCTATAACTAGTGTCACAGGAATGATTCAAAACGTAGACAGTAGGAAGAGTCAGTCTTCTTGTACTTAAGTCGGCATTGCGCCTTTTCTATTTATTTCCGAAGCAATTTAAGTGTTTCATCGTCAATAAGAAGGCCCAAGACATGCAGTACACCCGAAGTGAAGCATCGGAATCTATAACCAGTGTCACAGGAATGGTTCAAATTATAGACAGTAAGAAGAGTCAGTCTTCTTGTACTTAAGTCGGCATTGTGCCTTTTCTTTTCAATTCCGATGCAATTTCTGTGTTTCATCATCAATAAGAAGGTCAGAGGGATACAGTAAACCTGAAGTGAAGCATCGTAATCTATAAGTGGTGTCACAGGAATGGTTCAAAACATAGTTAGTAAGAAGAGTCAGTCTTCTTGTAGTTAAGTTGTAATTGTGGCTTTCGTATTTAATTCCGATGCAATTTCGGTGTTTCATCGTCAGTAAGATGGTCCAAGGGATACAGTAAACCTGAAGTGAAGCATCGGAATCAAAAACTAGTGTCACAGGAACGGTTCAAAACATAGGCAGAAGGAAGAGTCAGTCTTCTTGTACTTAAGTCGGCATTGTGCCTTTTTCTATTTAATTCTGATGCAATTTCTGCGTTTCATTATCAATAATAACGTTTGAGGGATACAGTAAACCTGAAGTGAAGCATTGGAATCTATAACCAGTGTCACAGGAATGGTTCAAAGCATAGGCGGTACGAAGAGTCAGTCTTCTTGTACTTAAGTCGGCATTGTGCCTTTGTATTTAATTCCGATGCAATTTCTGTGTTTCATCGTTAATAAGAAGGTCCAAGGGATACAGTAAACATATAGTGAAGCATCGGAATGTAAAACTTGTCTCACAGGAAATGTTCAAAACATAGTCATTAAGAAGAGTCAGTCTTCTTGTACTTAAATCGGCATTGTGCCTTTTCTATTTAATTCCGATGCAATTTCTGTGTTTCGTCGTCAATGGGAAGGTACAAGTAATATAGCAAACCTGAAGTGAAGCATCGGAATCTAAAACAGGTCTCACAGGAAAGGTTCAAAACATAGAGAGTAACAAAAGCCAGTCATCTTGTATTTGAGTCGGCATTGTGCCTTTTGTATTTAATTCTGATGCAATTTTGGAGTTTCATCGTCAATAAGAAGGTCCAAGTGATACAGTAAATTTGAAGAGAAGCATCGGATTCTATAACTAGTGTCACAGGAATGGTTCAAAACATAGACAGTAAGAAGAGTCAGTCTTCTTGTACGTAAGTCGGCATTGTGCCTTTTCTATTTAATTCCGATACAATTTCAGTGTTTCATCATCAATAAGAACGCCTGAGGGATACAGTAAACCTGAAGTGTAGCATCGGAGGCTATAACTAGTGTCACAGGAATGGTTTAAAGCATTGACAGTAAGAAGAGTCAGTCTTCTTGTACTTAAGTCGCCATTGTGCCTTTTCTATTTATTTCTGATGCAATTTCTGTGTTTCATGGTCAATAAGAAGGTCAGAGGGATACAGTAAACCTGAAGTGTAGCATCGGAGGCTATAACTAGTGTCACAGGAATGGTTCAAAGCATTGACAGTAAGAAGAGTCAGTCTTCTTGTACTTAAGTCGGCATTGTGCTTTTTCTATTTAATTCCGATGCAATATCTGTGTTTCATCGTCAATAAGAATGTCAGAGGGATACAGTAAACCTGAAGTGAAGCATCGGAATCTATAACTAGTGTCACAGGAATGGTTCAAAACATAAATAGTAGGAAGAGTCAGTCTTCTTGTACTTAAGTCGGCATTGTGCCTATTGTACTTAATTCCGATGCAATTTCTGTGTTTCATCGTCAAGAAGAAGGTCCAGGGGATACAGTAAACCTGAAGTGAGGCATTAGAATCTATAACTAGTGTCACAGGAATGTTTCGAAACATAGTCAGTAAGAGGAGTCAGTCTTCTTGTACTTAAGTCGGCATTGTGCCTTTTGTATATAATTCCGATGCAATTTCTGTGTTTCATTGTCAATAAGAAGGTCCAAGGGATACAGTAAACATATAGTGAAGCATCGGAATCTAAAACTTGTCTCACAGGAAATGTTCAAAACATAGTCATTAAGAAGAGTCAGTCTTCTTGTACTTAAATCGGCATTGTGCCTTTTCTATTTAATTCCGATGCAATTTCTGTGTTTCGTCGTCAATAGGAAGGTACAAGTAATACAGTAAACCTGAAGTGAAGCATCGGAATCTAAAACCGGTCTCACAGGAATGGTTCAAAACATAGAGAGTAACAAGAGCCAGTCATCTTGTATTTGAGTCGGCATTGTGCCTTTTGTATTTAATTCCGATGCAATTTATGTGTTTCATCGTCAATAAGAACGTCAGAGGGATACAGTTAACCTGAAGTGAAGCATCGGAATCTATAACTAGTGTCACAGGAATGGTTAAACAATAGACAGTAAGATGAGTCAGTCTTCTTGTACTTACGTCGGCATTGTGCCTTTTGTATTTAATTCCGATGCAATTTCTGTGTTTTATCGTCAATAAGAAGGTCAGAGGGATACAGTAAACCTGAAGTGAAGCTTCGGAATCTATAACTAGTGTCACAGGGATGGTTCAAAACATAGAGAGTAAGAAGAGTCAGTCTTCTTCTACTTAAGTCGGCATTGTGCCTTTTGTATTTAATTCCGATGCAATTTCTGTTTTTCATCGTCAATACGAAAGTCCAAGGGATACAGTAAACCTGAAGTGAGGCATCGGAATCTATAACTAGTGTCACAGGAATGGTTCAAAACAGAGACAGTAAGAAGAGCCAGTCTTCCTGTACTTAGGTCGGCATTGAGCCTTTTCTATTTAATTCCGACGCAATTTCTGTGTTTCATCGTCAATAAGAAGGTCAGAGGGATACAGTAAACCTAAAGTGAAGCATCGGAATCAATAAGTGGTTCCACAGGAATGGTTCAAAACATAGTCAGTAAGAAGAATCAGTCTTCTTGTACTTAAGTCGGCTTGGTGCATTTCGTATTCAATTCCGATGCAATTTCGGTGTTTCATCGTCAATAAGAAGGTCCAAGGGATACAGTAAACCTGAAGTGAAACATCGGAAACTATAACTAGTGTCACAGGAATAGTTCAAAACATAGACAGTAAGAAGAGTCATTCTTCTTGTACTTAAGTCAGCATTTTGCCTTTTCTATTTAATTCCGATGCAATTTCTGTGTTTCATCATCAATACGAAGGTTAGAGGGATACAGTAAACCTGAAGTGTAGCATCAGAGGCTATAACTAGTGTCACAGGAATGGTTCAAAGCATAGTCAGTAAGAAGAGTCAGTCTTCTTGTACTTATGTCGTCATTGTGCCTTTTGTATTTAATTCCGATGCAATTTCTGTTTTTTATGGTCGATAAGAAGGTCAGAGGGATACAGTAAAACTGAAGTGAGAATTCGGAATCGATAACTAGTGTCACAGGAACAGTTCAAAACATAGTCAGTAAGAAGAGTCAGTCTTCTTGTACTTAAGTCGGCATTGTGCCTTTTGTATTTAATTCCGATGCAATTTCTGTTTTTTATCGTCAATAAGAAGGTCAGAGGGATACAGTAAAACTGAAGTGAAGCATCGGAATCTATAACTAGTGTCACAGGTATGGTTCATAACATAGACAGTAGGAAGAGTCAGTCTTCTTGTACTTAAGTCGGAATTGTGCCTTTTGTATTTAATTCCGATGCAATTTCTGTGTTTCATCGTCAATAAGAAAGTCCAAGGGATACAGTGTACCTGAAGTGAGTCATCGGAATCTATAACTAGTGTCACAGGAATGATTCAAAACGTAGACAGTAGGAAGAGTCAGTCTTCTTGTACTTAAGTCGGCATTGTGCCTTTTCTATTTATTTCCGAAGCAATTTAAGTGTTTCATCGTCAATAAGAAGGCCCCAGACATGCAGTACACCCGAAGTGAAGCATCGGAATCTATAACCAGTGTCACAGGAATGGTTCAAATTATAGACAGTAAGAAGAGTCAGTCTTCTTGTACTTAAGTCGGCATTGTGCCTTTTCTTTTCAATTCCGATGCAATTTCTGTGTTTCATCGTCAATAAGAAGGTCAGAGGGATACAGTAAACCTGAAGTGAAGCATCGGAATCAAAAA
Source organism: Schistocerca americana (assembly GCF_021461395.2). Taxonomy (NCBI): domain Eukaryota; kingdom Metazoa; phylum Arthropoda; class Insecta; order Orthoptera; family Acrididae; genus Schistocerca; species Schistocerca americana. Next base: position 9,537,159 of record NC_060121.1, on the reverse strand, counting down.
CTAGTGTCACAGGAACGGTTCAAAACATAGGCAGAAGGAAGAGTCAGTCTTCTTGTACTTAAGTCTGCATTGTGCCTTTTTCTATTTAATTCTGATGCAATTTCTGCGTTTCATTATCAATAATAACGTTTGAGGGATACAGTAAACCTGAAGTGAAGCATTGGAATCTATAACCAGTGTCACAGGAATGGTTCAAAGCATAATCGGTAGGAAGAGTCAGTCTTCTTGTACTTAAGTCGGCATTGTGCCTTTGTATTTAATTCCGATGCAATTTCTGTGTTTCATCGTTAATAAGAAGGTTCAAGGGATACAGTAAACATATAGTGAAGCATCGGAATGTAAAACTTGTCTCACAGGAAATGTTCAAAACATAGACATTAAGAAGAGTCAGTCTTCTTGTACTTAAATCGGCATTGTGCCTTTTCTATTTAATTCCGATGCAATTTCTGTGTTTCGTCGTCAATAGGAAGGTACAAGTAATATAGCAAACCTGAAGTGAAGCATCGGAATCTAAAACAGGTCTCACAGGAAAGGTTCAAAACATAGAGAGTAACAAGAGCCACTCATCTTGTATTTGAGTCGGCATTGTGCCTTTTGTATTTAATTCTGATGCAATTTTGGTGTTTCATCGTCAATAAGAAGGTCCAAGTGATACAGTAAATTTGAAGAGAAGCATCGGATTCTATAACTAGTGTCACAGGAATGGTTCAAAACATAGACAGTAAGAAGAGTCAGTCTTCTTGTACTTAAGTCGGCATTGTGCCTTTTCTATTTAATTCCGATACAATTTCAGTGTTTCATCATCAATAAGAACGCCTGAGGGATACAGTAAACCTGAAGTGTAGCATCGGAGGCTATAACTAGTGTCACAGGAATGGTTCAAAGCATTGACAGTAAGAAGAGTCAGTCTTCTTGTACTTAAGTCGGCATTGTGCCTTTTTCTATTTAATTCCGATGCAATATCTGTGTTTCATCGTCAATAAGAAGGTCAGAGGGATACAGTAAACCTGAAGTGAAGCATCGGAATCTATAACTAGTGTCACAGGAATGGTTCAAAACATAGATAGTAGGAAGAGTCAGTCTTCTTGTACTTAAGTCGGCATTGTGCCTTTTGTATATAATTCCGATGCAATTTCTGTGTTTCATTGTCAATAAGAAGGTCCAAGGGATACAGTAAACATATAGTGAAGCATCGGAATCTAAAACTTGTCTCACAGGAAATGTTCAAATCATAGTCATTAAGAAGAGTCAGTCTTCTTGTACTTAAATCGGCATTGTGCCTTTTCTATTTAATTCCGATGCAATTTCTGTGTTTCGTCGTCAATAGGAAGGTACAAGTAATACAGTAAACCTGAATTGAAGCATCGGAATCTAAAACCGGTCTCACAGGAATGGTTCAAAACATAGAGAGTAACAAGAGCCAGTCATCTTGTATTTGAGTCGGCATTGTGCCTTTTGTATTTAATTCCGATGCAATTTATGTGTTTCATCGTCAATAAGAACGTCAGAGGGATACAGTTAACCTGAAGTGAAGCATCGGAATCTATAACTAGTGTCACAGGAATGGTTAAATAATAGACAGTAAGATGAGTCAGTCTTCTTGTACTTAAGTCGGCATTGTGCCTTTTGTATTTAATTCCGATGCAATTTCTGTGTTTTATCGTCAATAAGAAGGTCAGAGGGATACAGTAAACCTGAAGTGAAGCTTCGGAATCTATAACTAGTGTCACAGGGATGGTTCAAAACATAGAGAGTAAGAAGAGTCAGTCTTCTTCTACTTAAGTCGGCATTGTGCCTTTTGTATTTAATTCCGATGCAATTTCTGTTTTTCATCGTCAATACGAAAGTCCAAGGGATACAGTAAACCTGAAGTGAGGCATCGGAATCTATAACTAGTGTCACAGGAATGGTTCAAAACAGAGACAGTAAGAAGAGCCAGTCTTCCTGTACTTAGGTCGGCATTGAGCCTTTTCTATTTAATTCCGATGCAATTTCTGTGTTTCATCGTCAATAAGAAGGTCAGAGGGATACAGTAAACCTAAAGTGAAGCATCGGAATCAATAAGTGGTTCCACAGGAATGGGTCAAAACATAGTCAGTAAGAAGAATCAGTCTTCTTGTACTTAAGTCGGCTTGGTGCATTTCGTATTCAATTCCGATGCAATTTCGGTGTTTCATCGTCAATAAGAAGGTCCAAGGGATACAGTAAACCTGAAGTGAAACATCGGAAACTATAACTAGTGTCACAGGAATGGTTCAAAACATAGACAGTAAGAAGAGTCAGTCTTCTTGTACTTAAGTCAGCATTTTGCCTTTTCTATTTAATTCCGATGCAATTTCTGTGTTTCATCATCAATACGAAGGTCAGAGGGATAAAGTAAACCTGAAGTGTAGCAACAGAGGCTTTAACTAGTGTCACAGGAATGGTTCAAAGCATAGTCAGTAAGAAGAGTCAGTCTTCTTGTACTTATGTCGGCATTATACTTTTTCTATTTAATTCTGATTCAATATCTGTGTTTCATCGTCAACAAGAAGGTCAGAGCGATATTGTAAACCTGAAGTGAAGCATCGGAATCTATAACTAGTGTCACAGGAATGCTTCAAAACATAGATAATAGGAAGAGTCTGTCTTCTTGTACTTAAGTCGGCATTGTGCCTTTTGTATTTAATTCCGATGCAATTTCTGTGTTTTATCGTCAATAAGAAGGTCAGAGGGATACAGTAAACCAGAAGTGAAGAATCGGAATCTATAACTAGTGTCACAGGGATGGTTCAAAACAGAGACAGTAGGAAGAGTCAGTCTTCTTGTTCTTAAGTCGGCATTGTGCCTTTTCGATTTAATTCCGATGCAATTTCTGTGTTGCATCGTCAATAAGAAAGTCCAAGGGATACAGTAAACCTGAAATGAGGCATCGGAATCTATAACTAGTGTCACAGGAATGGTTCAAAGCAGAGACAGTAAGAAGAGTCAGTCTTCTTGTACTTAAGTTGGCATTGTGCCTTTTCTATTTACTTCCGGTGCAATTTCTGTATTTCATCGTCAATAAGAAGGTCAGAGGGATACAGTAAACATGAAGTGAAGCATCGGAATCAAAAAGTGGTGTCGAAGGAATGGTTCAAAGCATAGTCAGTAAGAAGTGTCAGTCTTCTTGTACTTAAGTCGGCATTGTGCTTTTCGTATTCAATTCCGATGCAAATTCGGTGTTTCCTCGCCAATAATAAGGTCCAAGGAATACAGTAAACCTGAAGTGAAGTATCGGAATCTATAACTAGTGTCACAGGATTGGTTCAAAACATAGTCAGTAAGAAGAGTCAGTCTTTTTTTAATTGAGTCGGCATTGTGCCTTTTGTATTGAATTCTGATGCAATTTCTGTGTTTCATCGTCAATAAGAAGGTCAGAGGATACAGTAAACCTGAAGTGCAGTATTGGAATCTATAACTAGTGTCACTTGAATGGTTCAAAACATTGACAGTAGGAAGCGTCAGTCTTCTTGTACTTAAGTCGGCATTGAGCCTTTTGTATTTAATTCCGATGCAATTTCTGTGTTTCATCGTCAATAAGAAGGTCAGAGGGATACAGTAAACCTGAAGTGAAGCATCGGAATCTATTACTAGTGTCACAGGAATGGTTCAAAAGATAGGCAATAGGAATAGTCAGTCTTCTTATACTTAAGTCGGCATTGTGCTTTTTCTATTTAATTCCGATGCAATTTCTGTGTTTCACCATCAATAATAAGGTCAGAGGATACAGTAAACCTGAAGTGCAGTATTGGAATCTATAACTAGTGTCTCTTGAATGGTTCAAAACATTGACAGTAGGAAGAGTCAGTCTTCTTGTACTTAAGTCGGCATTGAGCCTTTTGTATTTAATTCCGATGCAATTTCTGTGTTTCATCGTCAATAAGAAGGTCAGAGGGATACAGTAAACCTGAAGTGAAGCAACGGAATCTATTACTAGTGTCACAGGAATGGTTCAAAAGATAGGCAGTAGGTATAGTCAGTCTTCTTATACTTAAGTCGGCATTGTGCTTTTTCTATTTAATTCCGATGCAATTTCTGTGTTTCACCATCAATAATCAGGTCAGAGGATACAGTAAACCTGAAGTGCAGTATTGGAATCTATAACTAGTGTCACTTGAATGGTTCAAAACATTGACAGTAGGAAGAGTCAGTCTTCTTGTACTAAAGTCGGCATTGAGCCTTTTGTATTTAATTCCGATGCAATTTCTGTGTTTGATCATAAATAAGAAGGTCCAAGGGATACAGTAAACCTGAAGTGAGAATTCGGAATCGATTACTAGTGTCACAGGAACAGTTCAAAACATAGTCAGTAAGAAGAGTCAGTCTTCTTGTACTTAAGTCGGCCTTGTGCCTTTTGTATTTAATTCCGATGCAATTTCTGTGTTTTATCGTCAATAAGAAAGTCAGAGGGATACAGTAAAACTTAAGTGAAGCATCGGAATATATAACTAGTGTCACAGGTATGGTTCAAAACACAGACAGTAAGAGGAGTCAGTCTTCTTGTACTTAATCGGAATTGTGCCTTTTGTATTTAATTCCGATGCAATTTCTGTGTTTCATCGTCAATACGAAAGTCCAAGGGATACAGTGAACCTGAAGTGAGGCATCGGAATCTATAACTAGTGTCACAGGAATGATTCAAAACATAGACAGTAGGAAGAGTCAGTCTTCTTGTATTTAAGTCGGCATTTTGCCTTTTCCATTTAATTCCGATGCAATTACTGTGTTTCATCGTCAGTAAGAAGGTCCAAGGGATACAGTAAACCTGAAGTGAGGCATCGGAATCTTTAACTAGTGTCACAGGAATGGTTCAAATCATAGTCAGTTAGAAGAGTCAGTCTTCTTGTACTTAAGTCGGCATTGTGCCTTTTCTATTTAATTCCGAAGCAATTTAAGTGTTTCATCGTCAATAAGAAGGTCCAAGGGATGCAGTACTCCCGAAGTGAGGCATCGGAATCTATAACCAGTGTCACAGGAATGGTTCAAATTATAGACAGTAAGAAGAGTCAGTCTTCTTGTACTTAAGTCGGCATTGTGCCTTTTCTTTTCAATTCCGATGCAATTTCTGTGTTTCATCGTCAATAAGAAGGTCAGAGGGATACAGTAAACCTGAAGTGAAGCAACGTAATCTATAAGTGGTGTCACAGGAATGGTTCAAAACATTGTTAGTAAGAAGAGTCAGTCTTCTTGTAGTTAAGTTGTAATTGTGGCTTTCGTATTTATTTCCGGTGCAATTTCGGTGTTTCATCGTCAATAAGAAGCTCAGAGGGATACAGTAAAACTGAAGTAAGGCATCGGAATCTATAACTAGTGTCACAGGAATGGTTCAAAACAGAGACAGTAAGAAGAGTAAGTCTTCTTGTACTTAAGTCGGCATTGTGCCTTTTCTATTTAATTCCGACGCAATTTCTGTGTTTCATCGTCAATAAGAAGGTCAGAGGGATACAGTAAACCTGAAGTGAAGCATCGGAAGCTATAACTAGTGTCACAGGAATGGTTCAAAACGTTGACAGTAAGAAGAGTCAGTCTTCTTGTACTTAAGTCGGCATGGTGCATTTCGTATTCAATTACGATGCAATTTCGGTGTTTCATCGTCAATAAGAAGGTCCAAGGGATACAGTAAACCTGAAGTGAAACATCGGAAACTATAACTAGTGTCACAGGAATGGTTCAAAACATAGACAGTAAGAAGAGTCAGTCTTCTTGTACTTAAGTCAGCATTTTGCTTTTCAATTTAATTCCGATGCAATTTCTGTGTTTCATCATCAATACGAAGGTCAGAGGGATACAGTGAACCTGAAGTGTAGCATCAGAGGCTATAACTAGTGTCACAGGAATGGTTCAAAGCATAGTCAGTAAGAAGAGTCAGTCTTCTTGTACTTAAGTCGGCATTATACTTTTTCTATTTAATTCTGATTCAATATCTGTGTTTCATCGTCAAGAAGAAGGTCAGTGGGATATTGTAAACCTGAAGTGAAGCATCGGAATCTATAACTAGTGTCACAGGAATGCTTCAAAACATAGATAATAGGAAGAGTCTGTCTTCTTGTACTTAAGTCGGCATTGTGCCTTTTGTATTTAATTCCGATGCAATTTCTGTGTTTTATCGTCAATAAGAAGGTCAGAGGGATACAGTAAACCAGAAGTGAAGAATCGGAATCTGTAACTAGTGTCACAGGGATGGTTCAAAACAGAGACAGTAGGAAGAGTCAGTCTTCTTGCTCTTAAGTCGGCATTGTGCCTTTTCGATTTAATTCCGATGCAATTTCTGTGTTGCATCGTCAATAAGAAAGTCCAAGGGATACAGTAAACCTGAAATGAGGCATCGGAATCTATAACTAGTGTCACAGGAATGGTTCAAAGCAGAGACAGTAAGAAGAGTCAGTCTTCTTGTACTTAAGTTGGCATTGTGCCTTTTCTATTTACTTCCGGTGCAATTTCTGTATTTCATCATCAATAAGAAGGTCAGAGGGATACAGTAAACATGAAGTGAAGCATCGGAATCAAAAAGTGGTGTCGAAGGAATGGTTCAAAGCATAGTCAGTAAGAAGTGTCAGTCTTCTTGTACTTAAGTCGGCATTGTGCTTTTCGTATTCAATTCCGATGCAAATTCGGTGTTTCATCGTCAATAATAAGGTCCAAGGAATACAGTAAACCTGAAGTGAAGCATCGGAATCTATAACTAGTGTCACAGGATTGGTTCAAAACATAGTCAGTAAGAAGAGTCAGTCTTTTTTTAATTGAGTCGGCATTGTGCCTTTTGTATTGAATTCTGATGCAATTTCTGTGTTTCATCGTCAATAAGAAGGTCAGAGGGATACAGTAAACCTGAAGTGAAGCATCGGAATCTATTACTAGTGTCACAGGAATGGTTCAAAAGATAGGCAGTAGGAATAGTCAGTCTTCTTATACTTAAGTCGGCATTGTGCTTTTTCTATTTAATTCCGATGGCGATTTCTGTGTTTCACCATCAAAAATAAGGTCAGAGGATACAGTAAACCTGAAGTGCAGTATTGGAATCTATAACTAGTGTCACTTGAATGGTTCAAAACATTGACAGTAGGAAGAGTCAGTCTTCTTGTACTTAAGTCGGCATTGAGCCTTTTGTATTTAATTCCGATGCAATTTCTGTGTTTCACCATCAATAATAAGGTCAGAGGATACAGTAAACCTGAAGTGCAGTATTGGAATCTATAACTAGTGTCACTTGAATGGTTCAAAACATTGACAGTAGGAAGAGTCAGTCTTCTTGTACTTAAGTCGGCATTGAGCCTTTTGTATTTAATTCCGATGCAATTTCTGTGTTTCATCGTCAATAAGAAGGTCAGAGGGATACAGTAAACCTGAAGTGAATCATCGGAATCTATAACTAGTGTCACAGGAATGGTTCAAAAGATAGGCAGTAGGAATAGTCAGTCTTCTTATACTTAAGTCGGCATTGTGCTTTTTCTATTTAATTCCGATGCAATTTCTGTGTTTCACCATTAATAATAAGGTCAGAGGATACAGTAAACCTGAAGTGCAGTATTGGAATCTATAACTAGTGTCACTTGAATGGTTCAAAACATTGACAGTAGGAAGAGTCAGTCTTCTTGTACTTAAGTCGGCATTGTGCCTTTTGTATTTAATTCCGATGCAATTTCTGTGTTTTATCGTCAATAAGAAAGTCAGAGGGATACAGTAAAACTTAAGTGAAGCATCGGAATCTATAACTAGTGTCATAGGTATGGTTCAAAACATAGACAGTAAGAAGAGTCGGTCTTCTTGTACTTAATCGGAATTGTGCCTTTTGTATTTAATTCCGATGCAATTTCTGTGTTTCATCGTCAATTCGAAAGTCCAAGGGATACAGTGAACCTGAAGTGAGGCATCGGAATCTATAACTAGTGTCAGAGGAATGATTCAAAACGTAGACAGTAGGAAGAGTCAGTCTTTTTGTATTTAAGTCGGCATTGTGCCTTTTCCATTTAATTCCGATGCAATTACTGTGTTTCATCGTCAATAAGAAGGACGAAGGGATACAGTAAACCTGAAGTGAGGCATCGGAATCTTTAACTAGTGTCACAGGAATGGTTCAAATCATAGTCAGTTAGAAGAGTCAGTCTTCTTGTACTTTAGTCGGCATTGTGCCTTTTCTATTTAATTCCGAAGCAATTTAAGTGTTTCATCGTCAATAAGAAGGTCCAAGGGATGCAGTACTCCCGAAGTGAAGCATCGGAATCTATAACCAGTGTCACAGGAATGGTTCAAATTATAGACAGTAAGAAGAGTCAGTCTTCTTGTACTTAAGTCGGCATTGTGCCTTTTCTTTTCAATTCCGATGCAATTTCTGTGTTTCATCGTCAATAAGAAGGTCAGAGGGATACAGTAAACCTGAAGTGAAGCAACGTAATCTATAAGTGGTGTCACAGGAATGGTTCAAAACATTGTTAGTGAGAAGAGTCAGTCTTCTTGTAGTTAAGTAGTAATTGTGGCTTTCGTATTTAATTCCGATGCAATTTCGGTGTTTCATCGTCAATAAGAAGGTCAGAGGGATACAGTAAAACTGAAGTAAGGCATCGGAATCTATAACTAGTGGCACAGGAATGGTTCAAAACAGAGACAGTAAGAAGAGTAAGTCTTCTTGTACTTAAGTCGGCATTGTGCCTTTTCTATTTAATTCCGATGCAATTTCTGTGTTTCATCGTCAATAAGAAGGTCAGAGGGATACAGTAAACCTGAAGTGAAGCATCGGAAGCTATAACTAGTGTCACAGGAATGGTTCAAAACGTTGACAGTAAGAAGAGTCAGTCTACTTGTACTTAAGTCGGCATTATGCTTTTTCTATTTAATTCCGATGCAATATCTGTTTTTCATCGTCAATAAGAATGTCAGAGGGATACAGGAAACCTGAAGTGAAGCATCGGAATCTATAACTAGTGTCACAGGAATGGTTCAAAACATAGATAGTAGGAAGAGTCAGTCTTCTTGTACTTAAGTCGGCCTTGTGCCTATTGTATTTAATGCCGATGCAATTTCTGTGTTTCATCGTCAATAAGAAGGTCCAAGGGATACAGTAAACCTGAAGTGAACCATCAGAATCTACAACTAGTGTAACAGGAATGTTTCAAAACATAGTCAGTAAGAAGAGTCGGTCTTATTGTACTTAAGTCGGCATTGTGCCTTTTGTATTTAATTCCGATGCAATTTCTGTGTTTCATTGTCAATAAGCAGGTCCAAGGGATACAGTAAACATATAGTGAAGCATCGGAATCTATAACTTGTCTCACAGGAAATGTTCAAAACATAGTCATTAAGAAGAGTCAGTCTTCTTGTACTTAAATCGGCATTGTGCCTTTTCTATTTAATTCCGATGCAATTTCTGTGTTTCGTCGTCAATAGGAAGGTACAAGTAATACAGTAAACCTGAAGTGAAGCATCGGAATCTAAAACCGGTCTCACAGGAAAGGTTCAAAACATAGAGAGTAACAAGAGCCAGTCATCTTGTATTTGAGTCGGCATTGTCCCTTTTGTATTTAATTCCGATGCAATTTATGTGTTTCATCGTCAATAATAACGTCAGAGGGATACAGTTAACCTGAAGTGAAGCATCGGAATCTATAACTAGTGTCACAGGAATGGTTAAAAAATAGACAGTAAGAAGAGTCAGTCTTCTTGTACTTAAGTCGGCATTGTGCCTTTTGTATTTAATTCCGATGCAATATCTGTGTTTCATTGTCAATATGAAGGTCAGAGGGATACAGTAAACCTGAAGTGTAGCATCGGAAGCTATAACTAGTGTCACAGGAATGGTTCAAAACGTTGACAGTAAGAAGAGTCAGTCTTCTTGTACTTAAGTCGGCATTGTGCTTTTTCTATTTAATTCCGATGCAATTTCTGTGTTTCATCGTCAATAAGAAGGTCAGAGGGATACAGTAAACCTAAAGTGAAGCATCGGAATCAATAAGTGGTGCCACAGGAATGGTTCAAAACATAGTCAGTAAGAAGAATCAGTCTGCTTGTACTTAGGTCGGCATGGTGCATTTCGTATTCAATTCCGATGCAATTTCGGTGTTTCATCGTCAATAAGAATTTCCAAGGGATACAGTAAACCTGAAGTGAAGCATCGGAATCTAAAACTAGTGTCAGAGGAATGGTTCAAATCATAGACAGTAAGAAGAGTCAGTCTTCTTGTACTTAAGTCGGCATTGTGCGTTTTCTATTTAATTCCGATGCAATTTCTGTGTTTCATCACCAATAAGAAGGTCGGAGGGATACAGTAAACCTGAAGTGTAGCATCGGATGCTATAACTAGTGTCACAGGAATGGTTCAAAGCATAGTCAGCAAGAAGAGTCAGTCTTCTTGTACTTAAGTCGGCATTGTGCTTTTTCTATGTAATTGCGATCCAATATCTGTGTTTCATCGTCAATAAGAAGGTCAAAGGGATACACTAAACATGAAGTGAAACATCGGAATCTATAACTAGTGTCACAGGAATGGTTCAACACATAGATAGTAGGAAGAGTCAGTCTTCTTGTACTTAATTCAGCATTGTGCCTTTTGTATTTAATTCCGATGCAATTTCTGTGTTTCATCGTCAGTAAGAAGGTCCAAGGGATACAGTAAACCTGAAGTGAGGCATCGGAATCTATAACTAGTGTCACAGGAATGGTTCAAAACATAGTCAGTAAGAAGAGTCAGTCTTCTTGTACTTAAAACGGCATTGTGTATTTTCTATTTACTTCCGATGCAATTTCTGTGTTTCGTAGACAATAGGAAGGTACAAGTAATACAGTAAACCTGAAGTGAAGCATCGGAATCTAAAACCGGTCTCACAGGAAAGGTTCAAAACATAGAGAGTAACAAGAACCAGTCATCTTGTATTTGAGTCGGCATTGTGCCTTTTGTATTTAATTCCGATGCAATTTATGTGTTTCATCGTCAATAAGAAGGTCAGAGGGATACAGTAAACCTGAAGTGAAGCATCGGAATCTATAACTAGTGTCACAGGAATGGTTAAAAAATAGACAGTAAGAAGAGTCAGTCACCTTGTACTTAAGTCGGCATTGTGCCTTTTGTATTTAATTCCGATGCAATTTCCGTGTTTCATCGTCAATAAGAAGGTCCAAGCGATACAGTAAACCTGAAGTGAAGCATCGGAATCTATAACTAGTGTCACAGGAATGGTTCAAAACATAGACAGTAAGAAGAGTCATTCTTCTTGTACTTAAAACGGCATTTTGCCATTTGTATTTAATTCCGATGAAATTTTTGCGTTTCATCGTCAATAAGAAGGTCAGAGGGATACAGTAAACCTGAAGTGAAGCATCGGAATCTATAACTAGTGTCACAGGAATGGTTCAAAACATAGTAAATAAGAAGAGTCAGTCTTATTGTACATAATTCGGCATTGTGCCGCTTCTATTTAATTCCGATGTAATTTCTGTGATTCATCGTCAATAAGAAGGCCAAGGAATACAGTAAACCTGAAGTGAAGCATCGGAATCTATAACTAGTGTCACAGGGATGGTTCAAAATATAGACAGTAAGAAGACTCAGTCTTCTTGTACTTAAGTCGGCATTGTGCATTTTCTACTTAATTCCGATGCAATTTCCGTGATTCATCGTCAATAAGAAGGTCCAAGGGATAAAGTAAACCTGAAGTGAAGCATCGGAATCTATAACTAGTGTCACAGGAATGTTTCAAAACATAGACAGCAAGAAGAGTCAGTCCTCTTGAACTTAAGTCGGCATTGTGCTATTTGTATCTAATTCCGATGCTATTTCTGTGTATCATCGTCAATAAGAAGGTCAGAGGGATACAGTAAACCTAAAGTGAAGCATCGGAATCTATAACTAGTGTCACAGGAATGGTTCAAAACATAGACAGTAGGAAGAGGCATTCTTCTTGTACTTAAGTCGGCATTGTGTCTTTTCTATTTAATTCCGATGCAATTTCTGTGTTTCGTCGTCAATAGGAAGGTCAGAGCGATACAGTCAACCTGAAGTGAGTCATCGGAATCTACAGGGTGGTCCCGAATTCATGGTACAAACTTTAATGGTAGGTGCAGGACATTGTAACAAGGATATATTGTATAGGAATGTATAGTCCCAGGTGACGCGGTGAGGCGTAAACAGGGGAAATAACGGCCGAAAGGAAAACGAAAGATTTTATTGAAATCGTTGTTGACAAGTGTCATGTTTACAGTAAGTGTTCAAAATTGCGTCCACCATGAGCGATACATGCTTGACAGCGTCGGTGCAGCGATTGGCGTACACGTTCAAAGATGCCTGGTATTTCACGCACACCTGCAGCAGCTACAGATATGCGAGCAACGAGATCCTCATCTGAGTCAACTGGAGTCTCATAAACAAGACTCTTAAGATGTCCCCATAAAAAGTAATCGAGGCAAGAGAAATCAGGAGATCGGGGTGGCCAAGGGACTGGTCCACCACGCCCAATCCATCTAGCACCAAACGTGGCATTCAGGTAATTCCGTACAGCAGTGCTGAAGTGTGCTGGCGCTCCATCGTGCTGAAACCACATGCGGTTACGAATGGCGAGCGGAACATCTTGCAGCAGTTCTGGTAACACTTCTTGCAGAAAAATAAGATAGCTTTCGCCACAGAGTCGCGTGGGTAGTAAGTATGGCCCAATCAAAAAGTCGTTCACAATACCAGCCCACACATTAATACCGAAACGTTGTTGATACGCATGTGGACGCGTTGCATGTGGATTATCTGTTGCCCACACATGGGAATTGTGCGCATTAAAGACACCCTCGCGTGAAAATGTCGCTTCACCTGTAAATAGCACATGACCTACGAAATCCGGCTGCAACGCACATTGCTGCAACAACCACTGGCAGAAGTTCACGCGAAGAGGATAATCTGCCGGATTCAATGCTTGTACTTTTTGAAAATGGAAGGGGTGTAAGCGATTTTCATTTAACACTCTGCATACAGTCTGATGACTCACATGTACGTCACGCGCAACAGTTCTTGTGCTTGACTCGGGTCTATCAGCCACTATGTTCAAGATGCGTTCTTCCAGTCTTGGAGTGCGTACAGCTCTTAATCGACCAGCGTCATGTCTGTTGACGTCGAACGTACCTGTTTCACAAAGTTGACGATGTAACCGTTGAAAAATTCTATGATCCGGCATTCGTCGATTAGGATACTCCGCGCGATACATTCGCAACGCAGCTCTGGCGTTACCATTTGCACGGCCGTACATGTAATGCATGTCTGCTTTTTCTGCATACGTAAAGTCACCCATCGTCTACGGCAGCACAATTGTGAATGGCGCTTGTCCCTACTGCGATACATCATGTTCATCTACTGCCCTCTACCGGCAGTGACACCAACCGATCACTCCATTTCTCTTTCCCCTGTTTACGCCTCACCGCGTCACCTGCGACTATACATTCCTATACAATAAATCCTTGTTACAATGTCCTGTACCTACCATTAAAGTTTGTACCATGAATTCGGGACCACCCTGTATAACTAGTGTCACAGGAATGGTTCAAAGCATAGGCAGTAGGAAGAGTCAGTCCTCTTGTACCTAAGTCGGCATTGTGCCTTTTCTATTTACTTCCGATGCAATTTCAGTGTTTCATCGTCAATAAGAAGGTCACTGGGATACAGTAAACCTGAAGTGTAGCATCGGAATCTATAACTAGTGTCACAGGAATGGTTCAAAACATAGACAGTAAGAAGAGTCACTCTACTTGTACTTAAGTCGGCATTGTGCTTTTGTATTTAATTCCGATGCAATTTTTGTGTTTCATCGTCAATAAGAAGTTCCAAGGGATATAGTACACCTGAAGTGAAGCATCGGAATCTATAACTAGTGTCACACGAATGGTTCAAATCATAGACATTAAGAAGAGTCAGTCTTCTAGTAATTAAGTCAGCATTGTGCCTTATCTATTTAATTCCGATGCAATTTCTGTGTTTCATCGTCGATAAGAAAGTCCAAGGGTTACAGTAAACCTGAAGTGAAGCATCAGAATCTACAACTAGTGTCACAGGAGTGGTTCAAATCTCAGACAGTCAGAAGAGTCAGTCTTCTTGTACTTAAGTCAGCATTGTGCCTTTTCTATTTATTTCCGATGCAATTTCTGTGTTTCAACGCCAATAAGAAGGTCAGAGGGATACAGTAAACATATAGTGAAGCATCGGAATCTAAAACTGGTCTCACAGAAAATGTTCACAACATAGTCAGTAAGAAGAGTCAGTCTTCTTGTACTTAAGTCGGCATTGTGCTTTTGTATTTAATTCCGATGCAATTTCTGTGTTTCATCGTCAATAAGAAGGTCAGAGGGATACAGTAAACCTGAAGTGAAGCATCGGAATCTATAACTAGTGTCACAGGAATGGTTCAAAACATAGACAATACGAAGGGTCAGTCTTCTTGTACTTAAGTAGGCATTGTGCCTTTTGTATTTAATTCCGACGAAATTTCTTTGTTTCATCGTCAATAAGAAGGTCCAAGGGATACAGTAAACCTAAAGTGAAGCATCGGAATCTATAACTAGTGTCACAGGAATCGTTCAAAGCATAGACAGTAAGAAGAGTAACTCTTCTTGTACCTAAGTCGGCTTTGTGCCTTTTGCATTTAATTCCGATGCAATTTCTGTGTTTCATCATCGATACGAAGGCCAGAGGGATACAGTAAACCTGAAGTGAAGCATCGGAATCTATAACTAGTGTCACAGGCATGGTTCAAAACATAGACAGTAAGATGAGTCAGTCTTCTTGTACATAAGTCGGCATTGTGCCTTTTCTATTTAATTCCGATGCAATTTCTGTGATTCATCGTAAATAAGAAGGTCCAAGGGATACAGTAAACCTGAAGTGAAGCATCGGAATCTATAACTTGTGTCAAAGGAATGGTTCAAAACATAGACAGTAAGAAGAGTCAGTCTTCTTGTACATAAGTCGGCATTGTGCCTTTTCTATTTAATTCCGATGCAATTTCTGTGTTTCATCGTCAACAAGAAGGTCAGAGGGATACAGTAAACCTGAAGTGTAGCATCGGAAACTATAACGAGTGTCACAGGAATGGTTCAAAACATAGACAGTAGGAAGAGTCAGTCTTCTTGTACTTAAGTCGGCATTGTGCCTTTTCCATTTAATTTCGATGCAATTTCTGTGTTTCGTCGTCAATAAGACGGTCCGAGGGATACAGTAAACCCGAAGTGAAGCATCGGAATCTATACCTAGTGTCAGAGGGATGGTTCAAACATAGACAGTAAGATGAGTCAGTCTTATTGTACATAAGTCGGCATTGTGCCTTTTCTATTTAATTCCGATGCAATTTCTGTGTTTCATCGTCAACAAGAAGGTCAGAGGGATACAGTAAACCTGAAGTGTAGCATCGGAAACTATAACGAGTGTCACAGGAATGGTTCAAAACATAGACAGTAGGAAGAGTCAGTCTTCTTGTACTTAAGTCGGCATTGTGCCTTTTCGATTTAATTTCGATGCAATTTCTGTGTTTCGTCGTCAATAAGACGGTCCGAGGGATACAGTAAACCCGAAGTGAAGCATCGGAATCTATACCTAGTGTCAGAGGGATGGTTCAAACATAGACAGTAAGATGAGTCAGTCTTATTGTACATAAGTCGGCATTGTGCCTTTTGTATATAATTCCGATGCAATTTCTGTGTTTCATCTTCAATACGAAGGTCCAAGGGATACAGTAAACCTGATGTGATGCGTAGGAATCTATAACTAGTGTCACAGAAATGGTTCAAAACATAGTCAGTAAGAAGAGTCAGTCTTCTTGTACTTAATTCGGCATTGTGCCTTTTTTATTTAATTACGATGCAATTTCTGTGTTTCATCGTCAATAAGAAGGTGAGGGGGATACAGTAAACCTGAAGTGAAGAATCGGAATGTATAACTAATGTCACAGAAATCGTTCAAATCATAGACAGTAGGAAGAGTCAGTCTTCTTCTACTTAAGTTGGCATTGTGCCTTTTGTATTTATTTCCGATGCTATTTCTGCGTTTCATCGTCAATAAGAAGGTCAGAGGGATACAGTAAACCTGAGATAAAGCAGCGGAACCTATAACTAGTGTCACAGGAATGGTTCAAAACATAGACAGTATGAAGAGTCAGTCTTCTTGTACTTAAGACTTAAGTCGACATTGTGACTTTTCTATTTAATTCCGATGCAATTTCTGTGTATCGTCGTCAATACGAAAGTCCAAGGGATACAGTAAACCTGAAGTTAAGCATCGGAATCTATAACTAGTGTCACCGGAATGGTTCAAAACATAGACAGTAAGATGAGTCAGTCTTCTTGTACATAAGTCGGCATTGTGCCTTTTGTATTTAATTCCGATGCAATTTCTGTGTTTCATCGTCAATAAGAAGGACCAAGGGATACAGTAAACCTGAAGTGAAGCATCGGAATCTATAGCTGGTGTCACAGGAATGGTTCAAAGCAAAGACAGTAATAAGAGTCAGTCATCTTGTACTTACGTCGGCATTGTGCCTTTTGTATGTAATTCCGATGCAATTTCTGTGTTTCATCGTCAATAGGAAGGTTAGAGGGATACAGTAAACCTGAAGTGAAGCATCGGAGTCTATAACTAGTGTCACAGGAATGGTTCAAATCATAGAGAGTAGGAAGAGTCAGTCTTCTTGTACTTAAGTCTGCATTGTGCCTTTTGTATTTAATTCCGATGCAATTTGTTTCATCGTCAATATGAAGGTCAGAGGGATACAGTAAACCTGAAGTAATGCATCGGAATCTATAACTAGTGTCACAGGAATGGATCAAAACATAGTCAGTAAGATGAGTCAGTTTACTTGTTTTTAATTCTGCATTGTGCCTTTTTATTTAATTCCGATGCAATTTCTGTGTTTCATCGTCAATAAGAAGGTCCAAGGGATACAGTAAACCTGAAGTGAAGCTTCGGAATCTATAACTAGTGTCACAGAAATGGTTCAAAACGTAGTCAGTACGAAGAATCAGTCTTCTTGTACTTATGTCGGCATTGTGCCTTTTCTATTTAATTCCGATGCAATTTCTGTGCTTCATCGTCAATAAGAAGGTCAGAGGGATACAGTAAATCTGACGTGAAGCATCGGAATGTATAAGAAGTGTCACAGGAATGGTTCAAATCATAGACAGTAAGAAGAGTCAGTCTTCTTTTACTTAAGTCAGCATTGTGCCTTTTCTATTTAATTCCGATGTAATTTCAGTGATTCATCGTCAATAAGAAGGTCCAAGGGATACAGTAAACCTGAAGTGAAGCATCGGAATCTATAACTAGTGTCACAGGAATGGTTCAAAATATAGACAGTAAGAAGACTCAGTCTTCTTGTACTTAAGTCGGCACTTTGCATTTTCTACTTAATTCCGATGCAATTTCTGTGATTCATCGTCAATAAGAAGGTCCAAGGGATACAGTAAACCTGAAGTGAAGCATCGGAATCTATAACTAGTGTCACAGGAATGTTTCAAAACATAGACAGCAAGAAGAGTCAGTCCTCTTGAACTTAAGTCGGCATTGTGCTATTTGTATCTAATTCCGATGCTATTTCTGTGTATCATCGTCAATAAGAAGGTCAGAGGGATACAGTAAACCTGAAGTGAAGCATCGGTATCTATAACTAGTGTCACAGGAATGGTTCAAAACATAGACAGTAGGAAGAGGCATTTTCTTGTACTTAAGTCGGGATTGTGCCTTTTCTATTTAATTCCGATGTAGTTTCTGTGTTTCATCGTCAATAAGAAGGTCAGAAGGATACAGTCAACCTGAAGTGAGTCATCGGAATCTATACATAGAGTCACAGGAATGGTTCAGAACATAGACAGTACGAAGAGTCAGTCTACTTGTACTTAAGTGGGCATTGTGCCTTTTGTATTTAATTCCGATGCAATTTCTGTGTTTCATCGACAATACGAAGGTCAGAGGGATACAGTCAACCTAAAGTGAGTCATCGGAATCTATAACTAGTGTCACAGGAATGGTTCAAAACATAGACAGTAGGAAGAGTCAGTCTAAATGTACTTAAGTCGGCATTGTGCCTTTTGTATTTAATTCCGATGCAGTTTCTATGTTTAATCGTCAATAAGAAGGTCAGAGGGATACAGTAAACCTGAAGTGAAGCATCAGAATCTATAACTAGTGTCACAGGAGTGGTTCAAATCTTAGACAGTAAGAAGGGTCAGTCTTCTTGTACTTGAGTCGGCATTGTGCCTTTTGTATTTATATCCGATGCAATTTCTGTGTTTCAACGCCAATAAGAAGGACAGAGGGATACAGTAAACATATAGTGAAGCATCGGAATCTAAAACCTGTCTCACAGAAAATGTTCACAACATAGTCAGTAAGAAGAGTCAGTCTTCTTGTACTTAAGTCGGCATTGTGCTTTTGTATTTAATTCTGATGCAATTTCTGTGTTTCATCGTCAATAAGAAGGTCAGAGGGATACAGTAAACCTGAAGTGAAGCATCGGAATCTATAACTAGTGTCACAGGAATCGTTCAAAACATAGAAAGTAGGAAGAGTCAGTCTTCTTCTACTTGAGTCGGCATTGTGCCTTTTGTATTTATATCCGATGCAATTTCTGTGTATCATCGTCAATAAGAAGGTCAGAGGGATACAGTAAACCTGAAGTGAAGCAACGTAATCTATAAGTGGTGTCATAGGAATGGTTCAAAACATTGTTAGTAAATAGAGTCAGTCTTCTTGTTGTTAAGTTGTAATTGTGGCTTTCGTATTTAATTCCGATGCAATTTCGGTGGTTCATCGTCAATAAGAAGGTCAGAGGGATACAGCAAAACTGAAGTAAGGCATCGGAATCTATAACTAGTGTCACAGGAATGGTTCAAACAGAGACAGTAAGAAGAGTAAGTCTTCTTGTACTTAAGTCGGCATTGTGCCTTTTCTATTTAATTCCGATGCAATTTCTGTGTTTCATCGTCAATAAGAAGGTCAGAGGGATACAGCAAACCTGAAGTGAAGCATCGGAAGCTATAACTAGTGTCACAGGAATGGTTCAAAACGTTGACAGTAAGAAGAGTCAGTCTTCTTGTACTTAAGTCGGCATTGTGCTTTTTCTATTTAATTCCGATGCAATTTCTGTGTTTCATCGTCAATAAGAAGGTCCAAGGGATACAGTAAACCTGAAGTGAACCATCAGAATCTACAACTAGTGTAACAGGAATGTTTCAAAACATAATCAGTAAGAAGAGTCGGTCTTCTTGTACTTAAGTCGGCATTGTGCCTTTTGTATTTAATTCCGATGCAATTTCTGTGTTTCATTGTCAATAAGCAGGTCCAAGGGATACAGTAAACATATAGTGAAGCATCGGAATCTATAACTTGTCTCACAGGAAATGTTCAAAACATAGTCATTAAGAAGAGTCAGTCTTCTTGTACTTAAATCGGCATTGTGCCTTTTCTATTTAATTCCGATGCAATTTCTGTGTTTCGTCGTCAATAGGAAGGTACAAGTAATACAGTAAACCTGAAGTGAAGCATCGGAATCTAAAACCGGTCTCACAGGAAAGGTTCAAAACATAGAGAGTAACAAGAGCCAGTCATCTTGTATTTGAGTCGGCATTGTGCCTTTTGTATTTAATTCCGATGCAATTTATGTGTTTCATCGTCAATAAGAACGTCAGAGGGATACAGTTAACCTGAAGTGAAGCATCGGAATCTATAACTAGTGTCACAGGAATGGTTAAAAAATAGACAGTAAGAAGAGTCAGTCACCTTGTACTTAAGTCGGCATTGTGCCTTTTGTATTTAATTCCGATGCAATTTCTGTGATTCATCGTCAATAAGAAGGTCAGAGGGATACAGTAAACCTGAAGTGAAGCATCGGAAGCTATAACTAGTGTCACAGGAATGGTTCAAATCGTTGACAGTAAGAAGAGTCAGTCTTCTTGTACTTAAGTCGGCATTGTGCTTTCTCTATTTAATTCCGATGCAATTTCTGTGTTTCATCGTCAATAAGAAGGTCAGAGGGATACAGTAAACCTAAAGTGAAGCATCGGAATCAATAAGTGGTGCCACAGGAATGGTTCAAAACATAGTCAGTAAGAAGAATCAGTCTTCTTGTACTTAGGTCGGCATGGTGCATTTCGTATTCAATTCCGATGCAATTTCGGTGTTTCATCGTCAATAAGAAGGTCCAAGGGATACAGTAAACCTGAAGTGAAGCACCGGAATCTAAAACTAGTGTCACAGGAATGGTTCAAATCATAGACAGTAAGAAGAGTCAGTTTTCTTGTACTTAAGTCGGCATTGTGCCTTTTCTATTTAATTCCGATGCAATTTCTGTGTTTCATCATCAATAAGAATGTCGGAGGGATACAGTAAACCTGAAGTGTAGCATCGGATGCTATGACTAGTGTCACAGGAATGGTTCAAAGCATAGTCAGCAAGAAGAGTCAGTCTTCTTGCACTTAAGTCGGCATTGTGCTTTTTCTATGTAATTGCGATCCAATATCTGTGTTTCATCGTCAATAAGAAGGTCAAAGGGATACACTAAACATGAAGTGAAGCATCGGAATCTATAACTAGTGTCACAGGAATGGTTCAAAACATAGATAGTAGGAAGAGTCAGTCTTCTTGTACTTAAGTCGGCATTGTGTATTTTCTATTTACTTCCGATGCAATTTCTGTGTTTCGTCGACAATAGGAAGGTACAAGTAATACAGTAAACCTGAAGTGAAGCATCGGAATCTAAAACCGGTCTCACAGGAAAGGTTCAAAACATAGAGAGTAACAAGAACCAGTCATCTTGCATTTGAGTCGGCAATGTGCCTTTTGTATTTAATTCCGATGCAATTTATGTGTTTCATCATCAATAAGAAGGTCAGAGGGATACAGTAAACCTGAAGTGAAGCATCGGAATCTATAACTAGTGTCACAGGAATGGTTAAAAAATAGACAGTAAGAAGAGTCAGTCTTCTTGTACTTAAGTCGGCTTTTTGCCTTTTGTATTTAATTCCGATGCAGTTTCCGTGTTTCATCGTCAATAAGAAGGTCCAAGCGATACAGTAAACCTGAAGTGAAGCATCGGAATCTATAACTAGTGTCACAGGAATGGTTCAAAACATAGACAGTAAGAAGAGTGTGTCTTCTTGTACTTAGAACGGCATTTTGCCATTTGTATTTAATTCCGATGCAATTTTTGCGTTTTATCGTCAATAAGAAGGTCAGAGGGATACAGTAAACCTGAAGTGATGCATCGGAATCTATAACTAGTGTCACATGAATGGTTCAAAACATAGTAAGTAAGATGAGTCAGTCTTATTGTACATAATTCGGCATTGTGCCTCTTCTATTTATTTCCGATGTAATTTCTGTGATTCATCGTCAATAAGAAGGTCCAAGGAATACAGTAAACCTGAAGTGAAGCATCGGAATCTATAACTAGTGTCACAGGGATGGTTCAAAATATAGACAGTAAGAAGACTCAGTCTTCTTGTACTTAAGTCGGCATTGTGCATTTTCTACTTAATTCCGATGCAATTTCCGTGATTCATCGTCAATAAGAAGGTCCAAGGGATACAGTAAACCTGAAGTGAAGCATCGGAATCTATAACTAGTGTCACAGGAATGTTTCAAAACATAGACAGCAAGAAGAGTCAGTCCTCTTGAACTTAAGTCGGCATTGTGCTATTTGTATCTAATTCCGATGCTATTTCTGTGTATCATCGTCAATAAGAAGGTCAGAGGGATACAGTAAACCAAAAGTGAAGCATCGGAATCTATAACTAGTGTCACAGGAATGGTTTTAAAACATAGACAGTAGGAAGACGCATTCTTCTTGTACTTAAGTCGGCATTGTGTCTTTTCTATTTAATTCCGATGCAATTTCTGTGTTTCATCGTCAATAAGAAGGTCAGAGCGATACAGTCAACCTGAAGTGAGTCATCGGAATCTATAACTAGTGTCACAGGAATGGTTCAAAGCATAGGCAGTAGGAAGAGTCAGTCCTCTTGTACTTAAGTCGGCATTGTGCCTTTTCTATTTACTTCCGATGCAATTTCAGTGTTTCATCGTCAATAAGAAGGTCACTGGGATACAGTAAACCTGAAGTGTAGCATCGGAATCTATAACTAGTGTCACAGGAATGGTTCAAAACGTAGACAGTAAGAAGAGTCACTCTACTTGTACTTAAGTCGGCATTGTGCTTTGTATTTAATTCCGATGCAATTTTTGTGTTTCATCGTCAATAAGAAGTTCCAAGGGATATAGTACACCTGAAGTGAAGCATCGGAATCTATAACTAGTGTCACAGGAATGGTTCAAATCATAGACATTAAGAAGAGTCAGTCTTCTAGTAATTAAGTCAGCATTGTGCCTTTTCTATTTAATTCCGATGCAATTTCTGTGTTTCATCGTCGATAAGAAAGTCTAAGGGTTACAGTAAGCCTGAAGTGAAGCATCAGAATCTATAACTAGTGTCACAGGAGTGGTTCAAATCTCAGACAGTAAGAAGGGTCAGTCTTCTTGTACTTAAGTCAGCATTGTGCCTTTTCTATTTAATTCCGATGCAATTTCTGTGTTTCAACGCCAATAAGAAGGTCAGAGGGATACAGTAAACATATAGTGAAGCATCGGGATCTAAAACTGGTCTCACAGAAAATGTTCACAACATAGTCAGTAAGAAGAGTCAGTCTTCTTGTACTTAAGTCGGCATTGTGCTTTTGTATTTAATTCCGATGCGATTTCTGTGTTTCATCGTCAATAAGAAGGTCAGAGGGATACAGTAAACCTGACGTGAAGCATCGGAATCTATAACTAGTGTCACAGGAATGGTTCAAAACATAGACTATACGAAGGGTCAGTCTTCTTGTACTTAAGTAGGCATTGTGGCTTTTGTATTTAATTCCGATGAAATTTCTTTGTTTCATCGTCAATAAGAAGGTCCAAGGGATACAGTAAACCTAAAGTGAAGCATCGGAATCTATAACCAGTGTCACAGGAATCGTTCAAAGCATAGACAGTAAGAAGAGTAACTCTTCTTGTACCTAAGTCGGCTTTGTGCCTTTTGCATTTAATTCCGATGCAATTTCTGTGTTTCATCATCGATACGAAGGCCAGAGGGATACAGTAAACCTGAAGTGAAGCATCGGAATCTATAACTAGTGTCACAGGCATGGTTAAAACATAGACAGTAAGATGAGTCAGTCTTCTTGTACTTAATTCGGCATTGTGCCTTTTTTATTTAATTACGATGCAATTTCTGTGTTTCATCGTCAATAAGAGGGTGAGGGGGATACAGTAAACCTGAAGTGAAGAATCGGAATGTATAACTAATGTCACAGAAATCGTTCAAATCATAGACAGTAGGAAGAGTCAGTCTTCTTCTACTTAAGTTGGCATTGTGCCTTTTGTATTTATTTCCGATGCTATTTCTGTGTTTCATCGTCAATAAGAAGGTCAGAGGGATACAGTAAACTTGAAGTGAAGCATCGGAGTCTATAACTAGTGTCACAGGAATGGTTCAAAACATAGACAATTGGAAGGGTCAGTCTTGTTGGACTTAAGTCGGCATTGTGCCTTTTCTATTTAATTCCGATGCAATTTCTGTGCTTCGTCGTCAATAAGAAGGTCCAAGGGATACAGTAATCCTGAAGTGAAGCAGCGGAATCTATAACTAGTGTCACAGGAATGTTTCAAAACATAGACAGCCAGAAGAGTCAGTCCTCTTGTACTAAGTCGGCATTGTGCTTTTTGTATCTAATTCCGATGTAAATTCTGTGTTTCATCGTCAATAAGAAGGTCAGAGGGATACAGTAAACCTGAGATAAAGCAGCGGAATCTATAACTAGTGTCACAGGAATGGTTCAAAACATAGACAGTAGGAAGAGTCAGTCTTCTTGTACTTAAGACTTAAGTCGACATTGTGACTTTTCTATTTAATTCCGATGCCATTTCTGTGTATCGTCGTCAATACGAACGTCCAAGGGATACAGTAAACCTGAAGTTAAGCATCGGAATCTATAACTAGTGTCACCGGAATGGTTCAAAACATAGACAGTAAGATGAGTCAGTCTTCTTGTACATAAGTCGGCATTGTGCCTTTTGTATTTAATTCCGATGCAATTTCTGTGTTTCATCGTCAATAAGAAGGACCAAGGGATACAGTAAACCTGAAGTGAAGCATCGGAATCTATAACTGGTGTCACAGGAATGGTTCAAAGCAAAGACAGTAATAAGAGTCAGTCATCTTGTACTTACGTCGGCATTGTGCCGTCTGTATTTAATTCCGATGCAATTTCTGTGTTTCATCGTCAATAGGAAGGTTAGAGGGATACAGTAAACCTGAAGTGAAGCATCGGAGTCTATAACTAGTGTCACAGGAATGGTTCAAATCATAGAGAGTAGGAAGAGTCAGTCTTCTTGTACTTAAGTCTGCATTGTGCCTTTTGTATTTAATTCCGATGCAATTTGTTTCATGGTCAATATGAAGGTCAGAGGGATACAGTAAACCTGAAGTCATGCATCGGAATCAATAACTAGTGTCACAGGAATGGATCAAAACATAGTCAGTAAGAAGAGTCAGTTTACTTGTACTTAATTCGGCATTTTGCCTTTTTATTTAATTCCGATGCAATTTCTGTGTTTCATCGTCAATAAGAAGGTCCAAGGGATACAGTAAACCTGAAGTGAAGCTTCGGAATCTATAACTAGTGTCACAGAAATGGTTCAAAACATAGTCAGTAAGAAGAATCAGTCTTCTTGTACTTATGTCGGCATTGTGCCTTTTCTATTTAATTCCGATGCAATTTCTGTGCTTCATCGTCAATAAGAAGGTCAGAGGGATACAGTAAATCTGACGTGAATCATCGGAATGTATAAGAAGTGTCACAGGAATGGTTCAAATCATAGACAGTAAGAAGAGTCAGTCTTCTTGTACTTAAGTCAGCATTGTGCCTTTTCTATTTAATTCCGATGTAATTTCAGTGATTCATCGTCAATAAGAACGTCCAAGGGATACAGTAAACCTGAAGTGAAACATCGGAATCTATAACTAGTGTCACAGGAATGGTTCAAAATATAGACAGCAAGAAGAGTCAGTCCTCTTGAACTTAAGTCGGCATTGTGCTATTTGTATCTAATTCCGATGCTATTTCTGTGTATCATCGTCAATAAGAAGGTCAGAGGGATACAGTAAACCTGAAGTGAAGCATCGAAATCTATAACTAGTGTCACAGGAATGGTTCAAAACATAGACAGTAGGAAGAGGCATTTTCTTGTACTTAAGTCGGCATTGTGCCTTTTCTATTTAATTCCGATGCAATTTCTGTGTTTCATCGTCAATAAGAAGGTCAGAAGGATACAGTCAACCTGAAGTGAGTCATCGGAATCTATACATAGAGTCACAGGAATGGTTCAAAAGATATACAGTAGGAAGAGTCAGTCTACATGTTCTTAAGTCGGCATTGTGCTTTTTGTATTTAATTCCGATGCAATTTCTGTGTTTCATCGACAATACGAATGTCAGAGGGATACAGTCAACCTGAAGTGAGTCATCGGAATCTATAACTAGTGTCACAGGAATGGTTCAAAACATAGACAGTAGGAAGAGTCAGTCTACATGTACTTAAGTCGGCATTGTGCCTTTTGTATTTAATTCCGATGCAGTTTCTATGTTTAATCGTCAATAAGAAGGTCAGAGGGATACAGTAAACCTGAAGTGAAGCATCAGAATCTATAACTAGTGTCACAGGAGTGGTTCAAATCTTATACAGTAAGAAGGGTCAGTCTTCTTGTACTTGAGTCGGCATTGTGCCTTTTGTATTTATATCCGATGCAATTTCTGTGTTTCAACGCCAATAAGGAGGACAGAGGGATACAGTAAACATATAGTGAAGCATCAGAATCTAAAACCTGTCTCACAGAAAGTGTTCACAACATAGTCAGTAAGAAGAGTCAGTCTTCTTGTACTTAAGTCGGCATTGTGCTTTTGTATTTAATTCTGATGCAATTTCTGTGTTTCATCGTCAATAAGAAGGTCAGAGGGATACAGTAAACCCGAAGTGAAGCATCGGAATCTATAACTAGTGTCACAGGAATCGTTCAAAACATAGAAAGTAGGAAGAGTCAGTCTTCTTCTACTTGAGTCGGCATTGTGCCTTTTGTATTTATATCCGATGCAATTTCTGTGTATCATCTTCAATAAGAAGGTCAGAGGGATGCAGTAAACCTGAAGTGAAGCATCGGAATCTATAACTAGTGTCACAGGAATGGTTCAAAACATAGACAGTAAGATGAGTCAGTCTTCTTGTACATAAGTCGGCATTGTGCCTTTTCTATTTAATTCCGATGCAATTTCTGTGTTTCATCGTAAATAAGAAGGTCAGAGGGATACAGTCAACCTGAAGTGAGTCATCGGAATCTATACATAGAGTCACAGGAATGGTTCAAAACATAGATAGTAGGAAGAGTCAGTCTACATGTACTTAAGTCGGGATTGTGCTTTTTGTATTTAATTCCGATGCAATTTCTGTGTTTCATCGTCAATAAGAAGGACAGAGGGATACAGTAAACCTGAAGTGAAGCATCGGAATCTATAACTAGTGTCACAGGAATCGTTCAAAACATAGACAATAGGAAGAGTCAGTCTTCCTCTACTTGAGTCGGCATTGTGCCTTTTGTATTTATATCCGATGCAATTTCTGTGTTTCATCGACAATACGAAGGTCAGAGGGATACAGTCAACCTGAAGTGAGTCATCGGAATCTATAACTAGTGTCACAGGAATGGTTCAAAACATAGACAGTAGGAAGAGTCAGTCTACATGTACTTAAGTCGGCATTGTGCCTTTTGTATTTAATTCCGTTGCAGTTTCTATGTTTAATCGTCAATAAGAAGGTCAGAGGGATACAGTGAACCTGAAGTGAAGCATCAGAATCTATAATTAGTGTCACAGGAGTGGTTCAAATCTTAGACAGTAAGAAGAGTCTGTCTTCTTGTACTTAAGTCAGCATTGTGCCTTTTCTATTTAATTCCGATGCAATTTCTGTGTTTCAACGCCAATAAGAAGGTCAGAGGGATACAGTAAACATATAGTGAAGCATCGGAATCTAAAACCTGTCTCACAGAAAATGTTCACAACATAGTCAGTAAGAAGAGTCAGTCTTCTTGTACTTAAGTCGGCATTGTGCTTTTGTATTTAATTCTGATGCAATTTCTGTGTTTCATCGTCAATAAGAAGGACAGAGGGATACAGTAAACCTGAAGTGAAGCATCGGAATCTATAACTAGTGTCACAGGAATCGTTCAAAACATAGACAGTAGGAAGAGTCAGTCTTCTTCTACTTGAGTCGGCATTGTGCCTTTTGTATTTATATCCGATGCAATTTCTGTGTATCATCGTCAATAAGAAGGTCAGAGGGATGCAGTAAACCTGAAGTGAGGCATCGGAATCTATAACTAGTGTCACAGGAATGGTTCAAAACATAGACAGTAAGATGAGTCAGTCTTCTTGTACATAAGTCGGCATTGTGCCTTTTCTATTTAATTCCGATGCAATTTCTCTGATTCATCGTAAATAAGAAGGTCCAAGAGATACAGTAAACCTGAAGGGAAGCATCGGAATCTATAACTTGTGTCACAGGAATGGTTCAAATCATAGAGAGTAGGAAGAGTCAGTCTTCTTGTACTTAAGTCTGCATTGTGCCTTTTGTATTTAATTCCGATGCAATTTGTTTCATCGTCAATAAGAAGGTCAGAGGGGTACAGTAAACCTGAAGTCATGCATCGGAATCTATAACTAGTGTCACAGGAATGGTTCAAAAAATAGACAGTAAGACGAGTCAGTCTACTTGACCTTAAGTCTGCATTGTGCCTTTTGTATTTAATTCCGATGCAATTTCTGTGTTTCATCGTCAATAAGAAGGTCCAAGGGATACAGTAAACCTGAGGTGAAGCATCGGAATCTATAACTAGTGTCACCGGAATGGTTCAAAACATAGACAGTAAGATGAGTCAGTCTTCTTGTACATTAGTTGGCATTGTGCCTTTTGCGTTTAATTCCGATGCAATTTCTGTGTTTCATCGTCAATAAGAAGGACCGAGGGACACAGTAAACTTGAAGTGAAGCATCGGAATCTATAACTGGTGTCACAGGAATGGTTCAAAACAAAGACAGTAATAAGAGTCAGTCATCTTGTACTTGCGTCGGCATTGTGCCTTTTGTATTTAATTCCGATGCAATTTCTGTGTTTCATCGTCAATAGGAAGGTTAGAGGGATATAGTAAACCTGAAGTGAAGCATTGGAGTCTATAACTAGTGTCACAGGAATGGTTCAAATCAAAGACAGTAAGACGAGTCAGTCTACTTGTACTTAAGTCGGCATTGTGCCTTTTGTATTTAATTCCGATGCAATTTCTGTGTTTCATCGTCAATAAGAAGGTCCAAGGGATACAGTTCACCTGAAGTGAAGCATCGGAATGTATAACTAGTGTCACAGGAATGGTTCAAATCATAGACAGTAAGACGAGTCAGTTTACTTGTACTTAAGTCGGCATTGTGCCTTTTGTACTTAATTCCGATGCAATTTCTATGTTTCATCGTCAACAAGAAGGTCCAAGGGATACAGTAAACCTGAAGTGAAGCATCGGAATCTATAGCTAGTGTCACAGGAATGGTTAAAAAATAGACAGTAAGAAGAGTCAGTCTTCTTGTACTTAAGTCGGCATTGTACCTATTTTTTTTTAATTCCGATGCAATTTCTGTGTTTCATCGTCAATAAGAGGGTCAGAGGGATACCGTAAACCTGAAGTGAAGCATCGGAATCTGTAACTAGTGTCACAGGAATGGTTCAAAACATAGACAATAGGAAGGGTCAGTCTTCTCGTACTTAAGTCGGCATTGTGCCTTTTCTATTTAATTCCGATGCAATTTCTGCATTTCATCGTCAATTAGAAGGTCCAAGGGATACAGTAAACCTGAAATGAAGCATCGGAATCTATAACTAGTGTCACAAGAATGATTCAAAAAATAGACAGTAAGAAGAGTCAGTCCTCTTGTACTTAAGTCGGCATTGTGCATTTTGTATCTAATTCCGGTGCAATTTCTGTGTTTCATCGTCAATTTGAAGGGCAGAGGGATACAGTAAACCTGAAGTGAAGCATCGGAATCTAAAACTATTGTCACAGGAATGGTTCAAGTCATAGACAGTAAGAAGAGTCAGTCTTAGTGTACTTAAGTCGGCATTGTGCCTTTTGTATTTAATTCCGATGCAATTTCTGTCTTTCATCTTCAATAAGGAGGACCAAGGGATACAGTAAACATATTGTGAAGCATCGGAATCTAAAACTGGTCTCACAGGAAATGTTCACATCATAGTCAGTAAGAAGAGTCAGTCTTCTTGTACTTAAGTCGGCATTGTGCCTTTTGTATTTAATTCCGATGCAATATCTGTGTTTCATCGCCAATAAGATGGTCAGAGGGATACAGTAAACCTGAAGTGAAGCATCGGAATCTATACCTAGTGTCACAGGAATGGATCAAAACATAGACATTAGGTAGAGTCAGTCTTCTTGTATTTAAGTCGGCATTGTCCCTTTTGTATTAAATTCCGATGAAATTTCTTTGTTTCATCGTCTATAAGAATGTCCAAGGGATACAGTAAACCTGAAGTGAAGCATCGGAATCTATAACTAGTGTCACAATAAAGGTTCAAAACATAGACAGTCAGAACAGCCAGTCTTCTTGCACTTAAGTCGGCATTGTGCCTTTTGTATTTAATTTCGATGCAATATCTGTGTTTCATCGTCAATAAGAAGGTCAGAGATATACAGTAAATCTGAAGTGAAGCATCGGAATCTATAACGAGTGTCACAGGAATGGTTCAAAACATACACCGTAAGAAGAATCAGTCTTCTTGTACTTAAGTCGGCATTGTGCCTTTTGTATTCAATTCCGATGCAATTTCTGTGTTTCATCGTCGGTAAGAAGGTTCAAGGGATACAGTAAACCTGAAGTGAAGCATCGGAATCTATAACTAGTGTCACAGGAATAGTTCAAAACATAGACAGTAAGAAGAGTCAGTCTTCTTGTACTTAATTTCGAATTGTGCCTTTTGTATTTAATTCCGATGCAATTTCTGTGTTTCATCGTCAATAAGAAGGTCAGAGGGATACAGTAAACCTGGATTGAAGCATCGGAATCTATAACTAGTGTCACAGGAAAGCTTCAAAACATACACAGTAAGATGAGACAGTCTTCTTGTACATAAGTCAGCAATGTGCCGTTACTATTTAATTCCTATGCAATTTCTGTGATTCATCGTCAATAAGAAGGTACAAGGGATACAGTAAATCTGAAGTGAAGCATGGGAATCCATAACTAGTGTCACACTAATGGTTCAAAACATAGACAGTAAGTAGAGTCAGTCTTCTTGTACCTAAGTCAGCATTGTGCCTTTTCTATTTAATTCCGATGCAATCTCTGTGTCTCATCTTCAATTGGAAGGTCAGAGGAATACAGTAAACCTGAAATGAAGCATCGGAATCTGTAACTTGTGTCACAGGAATGGTTCAAAACATAGACAGTAAGAAGAGTCAGTCCTCTTGCACTTAAGTCGGCATTGTGCATTTTGTATCTAATTCCGATGCAATTTCTGTGTTTCATCGTCAATTAGAAGGGCAGAGGGATACAGAAAACCTAAAGTGAAGCATCGGAATCTGTTACTAGTGTCACAGGAATGGTTCAAAACATAGACAGTAGGAAGAGTCAGTCTTCTTGTACTTAAGTCGGCATTGTTCCACTTCTATTTATTTCCGATGCAATTTCTGTGTTTCGTCGTCAATAAGAAGGTCCAAGGGATACAGTAAACCTGAAGTGAAGCATCGGAATCCATAACTATTGTCAGAGGAATGGTTCAAAACATAGACAGTAAGATGAGTCAGTCTTCTTGTACATAAGTCGGCATTGTGCCCTTTGTATTTAATTCCGATGCAATTTCTGTGTTTCATCGTCAATACGAAGGTCCAAGGGATACAGTAAACCTGAAGTGAAGCATCGGAATATAAAACTGGTCTCACAGGAAAGGTTAAAACATAGACAATAAGGATAGTCAGTCTTCTTGCACTTCAGTCGTCATTATGCCTTTTGTATTTAATTCCGATGCAATTTCTGTGTTTCATCGTCAAAAGCAAGGTCCAAGGGATACAGTAAACCTGAAGTGAAGCATCGATATCTAAAACTGGTCTCACAGGAAAGGCTAAATCATAGAATGTAAGAAGAGCCAATCCTCTTGTATTTAATTGGCATTGTGCCTTTTGTATTTAAGTCCAATGCGATTTCTGTGTTTCATCGTCAATAAGAAGGTCCAAGGGCTACAGTAAACCTGAAGTGTAGCATTGGAATCTAACACTGGTCTCACATGAAAGGTTCAAATCATAGAAAGTAAGAGGAGTAAGATCTCTTGTACATAAGTCGGCATTGTGCCTTTCGTATTTAATTCCGATGCAAATTATGTGTTTCATCGTTAATAAGAAGCTCCAAGGGATACAGCATACCTGATGTGAAGCATCAGGATCTAAAACTTGTGTCACAGGAAAGCTTCAAAGCATAGACATTAAGAGGAGTCAGTCTTCTTGTACTTAAGTCGGCATTGTGCCTCTTGTACTTAATTCCGATGCAATTTCTGTGCTTCATCGTCAATATGAAGATCCAAAGGATTTAGTAAACCTGAAGTGAAGCATCGGAATCAAAACTGGTCTCACAGGATAGGTTCAAATCATTGAATGTAAGAAGAGTCAGTACTCTTGTCCTTAAGTCGGCATTGTGCCTTTTGTATCTACTTCCGATGCTGTTTCTGTGTTTCATCGTCAATAAGAAGGTCCAAGGGACACAGTAAACCTGAAGTGAAGCACCGGAATCTAAAACTGATCTCACAGGAAAGGTTCACAACATAGACAGTAAAAAGAGTCAGTCTTCTTGTACTTAAGTCGGCATTGTGAGTTTTGTATTTAATTCCGATGCAAATTCTGTGTTTCATCGTCAAAAAGAAGGTCCAAGGAATACAGTAAACCTGAAGTGAAGCATCGATATCTAAAACTGATCTCAGAGGTAAGGCTCAAATCGTAGAATGTAAGAAGAGTAATTCCTATTGTACTTATGTCGGCATCGTGCGTTTTGTATTTAATTCAGATGAAATTTCTGTGTTTCATCAACATATAGAAGGTCCAAGGGATACAGTAAACCTGAAATGAACCATCGGAATCGAAAACTAGTCTCACAGGAAAGGTTCAAATCATAGAATGTAAGAAGAGACAGTCCTCTTGTACTTAAGTCGGCATTGTGCATTTAGTATTAAATTCCGATGCAATTTCTGTGTTTCATCGTCAATAATGAGGTCCAAGGAATACAGTAAACTCAAAACATAGACAGTAAAAAGAGTCAGTCTCCATGTTTTTAAGTGGTCATTGTGCCTTTTGTATTTAATTCCGACGCAATTTTTGTGTTTCATCGTCAACAAGAAAGACCAAGGGATACAGTAAACCCGAAGTAAAGCATCGGAATCAAAAATTGGTCTCACAGGAATGGTTCAAAAACATAGACACTAGAAGAGTCAGTCTTCTTGTACTTAAGTCGGCATTGTGCCTTTTG
Organism: Schistocerca americana; assembly: GCF_021461395.2. Lineage (NCBI taxonomy): Eukaryota > Metazoa > Arthropoda > Insecta > Orthoptera > Acrididae > Schistocerca > Schistocerca americana. Next base: position 9,504,541 of record NC_060121.1, on the reverse strand, counting down.
TATTTAATTCCGATGCATTTTCTGTGTTTCATCGTCAATAAGAAGGTCAGAGCGATACAGTCAACCTGAAGTGAGTCATCGGAATCTATAACTAGTGTCACAGGAATGGTTCAAAGCATAGGCAGTAGGAAGAGTCAGTCCTCTTGTACTTAAGTCGGCATTGTGCCTTTTCTATTTACTTCCGATGCAATTTCAGTGTTTCATCGTCAATAAGAAGGTCACTGGGATACAGTAAACCTGAAGTGTAGCATCGGAATCTATAACTAGTGTCACAGGAATGGTTCAAAACATAGACAGTAAGAAGGGTCACTCTACTTGTACTTAAGTCGGCATTGTGCTTTGTATTTAATTCCGATGCAATTTTTGTGTTTCATCGTCAATAAGAAGTTCCAAGGGATACAGTACACCTGAAGTGAAGCATCGGAATCTATAACTAGTGTCACAGGAATGGTTCAAATCATAGACATTAAGAAGAGTCAGTCTTCTAGTAATTAAGTCAGCATTGTGCCTTTTCTGTTTAATTCCGATGCAATTTCTGTGTTTCATCGTCGATAAGAAAGTCCAAGGGTTACAGTAAGCCTGAAGTGAAGCATCAGAATCTATAACTAGTGTCACAGGAGTGGTTCAAATCTCAGACAGTAAGAAGGGTCAGTCTTCTTGTACTTAAGTCAGCATTGTGCCTTTTCTATTTAATTCCGATGCAATTTCTGTGTTTCAACGCCAATAAGAAGGTCAGAGGGATACAGTAAACATATAGTGAAGCATCGGGATCTAAAACTGGTCTCACAGAAAATGTTCACAACATAGTCAGTAAGAAGAGTCAGTCTTCTTGTACTTAAGTCGGCATTGTGCTTTTGTATTTAATTCCGATGCGATTTCTGTGTTTCATCGTCAATAAGAAGGTCAGAGGGATACAGTAAACCTGACGTGAAGCATCGGAATCTATAACTAGTGTCACAGGAATGGTTCAAAACATAGACTATACGAAGGGTCAGTCTTCTTGTACTTAAGTAGGCATTGTGCCTTTTGTATTTAATTCCGATGAAATTTCTTTGTTTCATCGTCAATAAGAAGGTCCAAGGGATACAGTAAACCTAAAGTGAAGCATCGGAATCTATAACTAGTCTCACAGGAATCGTTCAAAGCTTAGACAGTAAGAAGAGTAACTCTTCTTGTACCTAAGTCGGCTTTGTGCCTTTTGCATTTAATTCCGATGCAATTTCTGTGTTTCATCATCGATACGAAGGCCAGAGGGATACAGTAAACCTGAAGTGAAGCATCGGAATCTATAACTAGTGTCACAGGCATGGTTCAAAACATAGACAGTAAGATGAGTCAGTCTTCTTGTACATAAGTCGGCATTGTGTCTTTTCTATTTAATTCCGATGCAATTTCTGTGATTCATCGTGAATAAGAAGGTCCAAGGGATACAGTAAACTTGATGTGATGCATAGGAATCTATAACTAGTGTCACAGAAATGGTTCAAAACATAGTCAGTAAGAAGAGTCAGTCTTCTTGTACTTAATTCGGCATTGTGCCTTTTTTATTTAATTACGATGCAATTTCTGTTTTTCATCGTCAATAAGAAGGTGAGGGGGATACAGTAAACCTGAAGTGAAGAATCGGAATGTATAACTAATGTCACAGAAATCGTTCAAATCATAGACAGTAGGAAGAGTCAGTCTTCTTCTACTTAAGTTGGCATTGTGCCTTTTGTATTTATTTCCGATGCTATTTCTGTGTTTCATCGTCAATAAGACGGTCAGAGGGATACAGTAAACTTGAAGTGAAGCATCGGAGTCTATAACTAGTGTCACAGGAATGGTTCAAAACATAGACAATTGGAAGGGTCAGTCTTGTTGGACTTAAGTCGGCATTGTACCTTTTCTATTTAATTCCGATGCAATTTCTGTGCTTCGTCGTCAATAAGAAGGTCCAAGGGATACAGTAATCCTGAAGTGAAGCAGCGGAATCTATAACTAGTGTCACAGGAATGTTTCAAAACATAGACAGCCAGAAGAGTCAGTCCTCTTGTACTAAGTCGGCATTGTGCTTTTTGTATCTAATTCCGATGTAATTTCTGTGTTTCATCGTCAATAAGAAGGTCAGAGGGATACAGTAAACCTGAGATAAAGCAGCGGAATCTATAACTAGTGTCACAGGAATGGTTCAAAACATAGACAGTAGGAAGAGTCAGTCTTCTTGTACTTAAGACTTAAGTCGACATTGTGACTTTTCTATTTAATTCCGATGCCATTTCTGTGTATCGTCGTCAATACGAAAGTCCAAGGGATACAGTAAACCTGAAGTTAAGCATCGGAATCTATAACTAGTGTCACCGGAATGGTTCAAAACATAGACAGTAAGATGAGTCAGTCTTCTTGTACATAAGTCGGCATTGTGCCTTTTGTATTTAATTCCGATGGAATTTCTGTGTTTCATCGTCAATAAGAAGGACCAAGGGATACAGTAAACCTGAAGTGAAGCATCGGAATCTATAACTGGTGTCACAGGAATGGTTCAAAGCAAAGACAGTAATAAGAGTCAGTCATCTTGTACTTACGTCGGCATTGTGCCTTCTGTATTTAATTCCGATGCAATTTCTGCGTTTCATCGTCAATAGGAAGGTTAGAGGGATACAGTAAACCTGAAGTGAAGCATCGGAGTCTATAACTAGTGTCACAGGAGTGGTTCAAATCATAGAGAGTAGGAAGAGTCAGTCTTCTTGTACTTAAGTCTGCATTGTGCCTTTTGTATTTAATTCCGATGCAATTTGTTTCATCGTCAATATGAAGGTCAGAGGGATACAGTAAACCTGAAGTCATGCATCGGAATCTATAACTAGTGTCACAGGAATGGATCAAAACATAGTCAGTAAGAAGAGTCAGTTTACTTGTACTTAATTCGGCATTTTGCCTTTTTTATTAATTCCGATGCAATTTCTGTGTTTCATCGTCAATAAGAAGGTCCAAGGGATACAGTAAACCTGAAGTGAAGCTTCGGAATCTATAACTAGTGTCACAGAAATGGTTCAAAACATAGTCAGTAAGAAGAATCAGTCTTCTTGTACTTATGTCGGCATTGTGCCTTTTCTATTTAATTCCGATGCAATTTCTGTGCTTCATCGTCAATAAGAAGGTCAGAGGGATACAGTAAATCTGACGTGAATCATCGGAATGTATAAGAAGTGTCACAGGAATGGTTCAAATCATAGACAGTAAGAAGAGTCAGTCTTCTTGTACTTAAGTCAGCATTGTGCCTTTTCTATTTAATTCCGATGTAATTTCAGTGATTCATCGTCAATAAGAACGTCCAAGGGATACAGTAAACCTGAAGTGAAACATCGGAATCTATAACTAGTGTCACAGGAATGGTTCAAAATATAGACAGCAAGAAGAGTCAGTCCTCTTGAACTTAAGTCGGCATTGTGCTATTTGTATCTAATTCCGATGCTATTTCTGTGTATCATCGTCAATAAGAAGGTCAGAGGGATACAGTAAACCTGAAGTGAAGCATCGAAATCTATAACTAGTGTCACAGGAATGGTTCAAAACATAGACAGTAGGAAGAGGCATTTTCTTGTACTTAAGTCGGCATTGTGCCTTTTCTATTTAATTCCGATGCAATTTCTGTGTTTCATCGTCAATAAGAAGGTCAGAAGGATACAGTCAACCTGAAGTGAGTCATCGGAATCTATACATAGAGTCACAGGAATGGTTCAAAACATATACAGTAGGAAGAGTCAGTCTACATGTACTTAAGTCGGCATTGTGCTTTTTGTATTTAATTCCGATGCAATTTCTGTGTTTCATCGTCAATAAGAAGGTCAGAGGGATACAGTATATCCTGAAGTGAAGCATCAGAATCTATAACTAGTGTCACAGGAATGGTTCAAAACATAGACAGTACGAAGAGTCAGTCTACTTGTACTTAAGTGGGCATTGTGCCTTTTGTATTTAATTCCGATGCAATTTCTGTGTTTCATCGACAATTCGAAGGTCAGAGGGATACAGTCAACCTGAAGTGAGTCATCGGAATCTATAACAAGTGTCACAGGAATGGTTCAAAACATAGACAGTAGGAAGAGTCAGTCTACATGTACTTAAGTCGGCATTGTGCCTTTTGTATTTAATTCCGATGCAGTTTCTATGTTTAATCGTCAATAAGAAGGTCAGAGGGATACAGTAAACCTGAAGTGAAGCATCAGAATCTATAACTAGTGTCACAGGAGTGGTTCAAATCTTATACAGTAAGAGGGGTCAGTCTTCTTGTACTTGAGTCGGCATTGTGCCTTTTGTATTTATATCCGATGCATTTTCTGTGTTTCAACGCCAATAAGAAGGACAGAGGGATACAGTAAACATATAGTGAAGCATCGGAATCTAAAACCTGTCTCACAGAAAGTGTTCACAACATAGTCAGTAAGAAGAGTCAGTCTTCTTGTACTTAAGTCGGCATTGTGCTTTTGTATTTAATTCTGATGCAATTTCTGTGTTTCATCGTCAATAAGAAGGTCAGAGGGATACAGTAAACCTGAAGTGAAGCATCGGAATCTATAACTAGTGTCACAGGAATCGTTCAAAACATAGAAAGTAGGAAGAGTCAGTCTTCATCTACTTGAGTCGGCATTGTGCCTTTTGTATTTATATCCGATGCAATTTCTGTGTATCATCTTCAATAAGAAGGTCAGAGGGATGCAGTAAACCTGAAGTGAAGCATCGGAATCTATAACTAGTGTCACAGGAATGGTTCAAAACATAGACAGTAAGATGAGTCAGTCTTCTTGTACATAAGTCGGCATTGTGCCTTTTCTATTTAATTCCGATGCAATTTCTGTGTTTCATCGTAAATAAGAAGGTCAGAGGGATACAGTCAACCTGAAGTGAGTCATCGGAATCTATACATAGAGTCACAGGAATGGTTCAAAACATAGATAGTAGGAAGAGTCAGTCTACATGTACTTAAGTCGGGATTGTGCTTTTTGTATTTAATTCCGATGCAATTTCTGTGTTTCATCGTCAATAAGAAGGTCAGAGGGATACAGTAAACCTGAAGTGAAGCATCGGAATCTATAACTAGTGTCACAGGAATCGTTCAAAACATAGACAATAGGAAGATTCAGTCTTCTTCTACTTGAGTCGGCATTGTGCCTTTTGTATTTATATCCGATGCAATTTCTGTGTTTCATCGTCAATAAGAAGTTCAGAGGGATACAGTATATCCTGAAGTGAAGCATCAGAATCTATAACTAGTGTCACAGGAATGGTTCAAAACATAGACAGTACGAAGAGTCAGTCTACTTGTACTTAAGTGGGCATTGTGCCTTTTGTATTTAATTCCGATGCAATTTCTGTGTTTCATCGACAATACGAAGGTCAGAGGGATACAGTCAACCTGAAGTGAGTCATCGGAATCTATAACTAGTGTCACAGGAATGGTTCAAAACATAGACAGTAGGAAGAGTCAGTCTACATGTACTTAAGTCGGCATTGTGCCTTTTGTATTTAATTCCGATGCAGTTTCTATGTTTAATCGTCAATAAGAAGGTCAGAGGGATACAGTAAACCTGAAGTGAAGCATCAGAATCTATAATTAGAGTCACAGGAGTGGTTCAAATCTTAGACAGTAAGAAGAGTCTGTCTTCTTGTACTTAAGTCAGCATTGTGCCTTTTCTATTTAATTCCGATGCAATTTCTGTGTTTCAACGCCAATAAGAAGGTCAGAGGGATACAGTAAACATATAGTGAAGCATCGGAATCTAAAACCTGTCTCACAGAAAATGTTCACAACATACTCAGTAAGAAGAGTCAGTCTTCTTGTACTTAAGTCGGCATTGTGCTTTTGTATTTAATTCTGATGCAATTTCTGTGTTTCATCGTCAATAAGAAGGACAGAGGGATACAGTAAACCTGAAGTGAAGCATCGGAATCTATAACTAGTGTCACAGGAATCGTTCAAAACATAGACAGTAGGAAGAGTCAGTCTTCTTCTACTTGAGTCGGCATTGTGCCTTTTGTATTTATATCCGATGCAATTTCTGTGTATCATCGTCAATAAGAAGGTCAGAGGGATGCAGTAAACCTGAAGTGAGGCATCGGAATCTATAACTAGTGTCACAGGAATGGTTCAAAACATAGACAGTAAGATGAGTCAGTCTTCTTGTACATAAGTCGGCATTGTGCCTTTTCTATTTAATTCCGATGCAATTTCTGTGATTCATCGTAAATAAGAAGGTCCAAGAGATACAGTAAACCTGAAGGGAAGCATCGGAATCTATAACTTGTGTCACAGGAATGGTTCAAATCATAGAGAGTAGGAAGAGTCAGTCTTCTTGTACTTAAGTCTGCATTGTGCCTTTTGTATTTAATTCCGATGCAATTTGTTTCATCGTCAATAAGAAGGTCAGAGGGGTACAGTAAACCTGAAGTCATGCATCGGAATCTATAACTAGTGTCACAGGAATGGTTCAAAACATAGACAGTAAGACGAGTCAGTCTACTTGATCTTAAGTCTGCATTGTGCCTTTTGTATTTAATTCCGATGCAATTTCTGTGTTTCATCGTCAATAAGAAGGTCCAAGGGATACAGTAAACCTGAGGTGAAGCATCGGAATCTATAACTAGTGTCACCGGAATGGTTCAAAACATAGACAGTAAGATGAGTCAGTCTTCTTGTACATTAGTTGGCATTGTGCCTTTTGCGTTTAATTCCGATGCAATTTCTGTGTTTCATCGTCAATAAGAAGGACCAAGGGACACAGTAAACTTGAAGTGAAGCATCGGAATCTATAACTGGTGTCACAGGAATGGTTCAAAACAAAGACAGTAATAAGAGTCAGTCATCTTGTACTTGCGTCGGCATTGTGCCTTTTGTATTTAATTCCGATGCAATTTCTGTGTTTCATCGTCAATAGGAAGGTTAGAGGGATACAGTAAACCTGAAGTGAAGCATTGGAGTCTATAACTAGTGTCACAGGAATGGTTCAAATCAAAGACAGTAAGACGAGTCAGTCTACTTGTACTTAAGTCGGCATTGTGCCTTTTGTATTTAATTCCGATGCAATTTCTGTGTTTCATCGTCAATAAGAAGGTCCAAGGGATACAGTTCACCTGAAGTGAAGCATCGGAATGTATAACTAGTGTCACAGGAATGGTTCAAATCATAGACAGTAAGACGAGTCAGTTTACTTGTACTTAAGTCGGCATTGTGCCTTTTGTACTTAATTCCGATGCAATTTCTGTGTTTCATCGTCAATAAGAAGGTCAGAGGGATACAGTAAACCTGAAGTGAAGCATCGGAATCTATAGCTAGTGTCACAGGAATGGTTAAAAAATAGACAGTAAGAAGAGTCAGTCTTCTTGTACTTAAGTCGGCATTGTACCTATTTTTTTTTTAATTCCGATGCAATTTCTGTGTTTCATCGTCAATAAGAGGGTCAGAGGGATACCGTAAACCTGAAGTGAAGCATCGGAATCTGTAACTAGTGTCACAGGAATGGTTCAAAACATAGACAATAGGAAGGGTCAGTCTTCTCGTACTTAAGTCGGCATTGTGCCTTTTCTATTTAATTCCGATGCAATTTCTGCATTTCATCGTCAATTAGAAGGTCCAAGGGATACAGTAAACCTGAAATGAAGCATCGGAATCTATAACTAGTGTCACAAGAATGATTCAAAAAATAGACAGTAAGAAGAGTCAGTCCTCTTGTACTTAAGTCGGCATTGTGCATTTTGTATCTAATTCCGGTGCAATTTCTGTGTTTCATCGTCAATTTGAAGGGCAGAGGGATACAGTAAACCTGAAGTGAAGCATCGGAATCTAAAACTATTGTCACAGGAATGGTTCAAGTCATAGACAGTAAGAAGAGTCAGTCTTAGTGTACTTAAGTCGGCATTGTGCCTTTTGTATTTAATTCCGATGCAATTTCTGTCTTTCATCTTCAATAAGGAGGACCAAGGGATACAGTAAACATATTGTGAGGCATCGGAATCTAAAACTGGTCTCACAGGAAATGTTCACATCATAGTCAGTAAGAAGAGTCAGTCTTCTTGTACTTAAGTCGGCATTGTGCCTTTTGTATTTAATTCCGATGCAATATCTGTGTTTCATCGCCAATAAGATGGTCAGAGGGATACAGTAAACCTGAAGTGAAGCATCGGAATCTATACCTAGTGTCACAGGAATGGATCAAAACATAGACATTAGGTAGAGTCAGTCTTCTTGTATTTAAGTCGGCATTGTCCCTTTTGTATTAAATTCCGATGAAATTTCTTTGTTTCATCGTCTATAAGAATGTCCAAGGGATACAGTAAACCTGAAGTGAAGCATCGGAATCTATAACTAGTGTCACAATAAAGGTTCAAAACATAGACAGTCAGAACAGCCAGTCTTCTTGCACTTAAGTCGGCATTGTGCCTTTTGTATTTAATTTCGATGCAATATCTGTGTTTCATCGTCAATAAGAAGGTCAGAGATATACAGTAAATCTGAAGTGAAGCATCGGAATCTATAACGAGTGTCACAGGAATGGTTCAAAACATACACCGTAAGAAGAATCAGTCTTCTTGTACTTAAGTCGGCATTGTGCCTTTTGTATTCAATTCCGATGCAATTTCTGTGTTTCATCGTCGGTAAGAAGGTTCAAGGGATACAGTAAACCCGAAGTGAAGCATCGGAATCTATAACTAGTGTCACAGGAATAGTTCAAAACATAGACAGTAAGAAGAGTCTGTCTTCTTGTACTTAATTTCGAATTGTGCCTTTTGTATTTAATTCCGATGCAATTTCTGTGTTTCATCGTCAATAAGAAGGTCAGAGGGATACAGTAAACCTGGATTGAAGCATCGGAATCTATAACTAGTGTCACAGGAATGCTTCAAAACATACACAGTAAGATGAGACAGTCTTCTTGTACATAAGTCAGCAATGTGCCGTTACTATTTAATTCCTATGCAATTTCTGTGATTCATCGTCAATAAGAAGGTACAAGGGATACAGTAAACCTGAAGTGAAGCATGGGAATCCATAACTAGTGTCACACTAATGGTTCAAAACATAGACAGTAAGTAGAGTCAGTCTTCTTGTTCCTAAGTCAGCATTGTGCCTTTTCTATTTAATTCCGATGCAATCTCTGTGTCTCATCTTCAATTGGAAGGTCAGAGGAATACAGTAAACCTGAAATGAAGCATCGGAATCTGTAACTTGTGTCACAGGAATGGTTCAAAACATAGACAGTAAGAAGAGTCAGTCCTCTTGCACTTAAGTCGGCATTGTGCATTTTGTGTCTAATTCCGATGCAATTTCTGTGTTTCATCGTCAATTAGAAGGGCAGAGGGATACAGAAAACCTAAAGTGAAGCATCGGAATCTGTTACTAGTGTCACAGGAATGGTTCAAAACATAGACAGTAGGAAGAGTCAGTCTTCTTGTACTTAAGTCGGCATTGTTCCACTTCTATTTATTTCCGATGCAATTTCTGTGTTTCGTCGTCAATAAGAAGGTCCAAGGGATACAGTAAACCTGAAGTGAAGCATCGGAATCCATAACTATTGTCAGAGGAATGGTTCAAAACATAGACAGTAAGATGAGTCAGTCTTCTTGTACATAAGTCGGCATTGTGCCTTTTGTATTTAATTCCGATGCAATTTCTGTGTTTCATCGTCAATAAGAAGGTACAAGGGATCCAGTAAACCTGAAGTTAAGCATCGGAATCTAAAACTTGTCTCACAGGAAAGGTTCAAATCTTAGAAAGTAAGAAGAGTCAGTCCTCTTTTACTTAAGTCGGCACTGTGCCCTTTGCATTTATATCCGATGCAATTTCACTGTTTCATCGTCAATAAGAAGGTCCAAGGGTTACAGTAAACCGGCAGTGAAGCATCGGAATCTAAAACTGGTCTAACAGGAAAGATTCAAAACATAGACAGTAAGAAGAGTCAGTCTTCTTGTACTTAAGTCGGCATTGTGCCTTTTGTATTTAATTCCGATGCAATTTCTGTGTTTCATCGTCAATACGAAGGTCCAAGGGATACAGTAAACCTGAAGTGAAGCATCGGAATATAAAACTGGTCTCACAGGAAAGGTTAAAACATAGACAATAAGGATAGTCAGTCTTCTTGCACTTAAGTCGTCATTATGCCTTTTGTATTTAATTCCGATGCAATTTCTGTGTTTCATCGTCAAAAGCAAGGTCCAAGGGATACAGTAAACCTGAAGTGAAGCATCGATATCTAAAACTGGTCTCACAGGAAAGGCTAAATCATAGAATGTAAGAAGAGCCAATCCTCTTGTATTTAATTTCATTGTGCCTTTTGTATTTAAGTCCAATGCGATTTCTGTGTTTCATCGTCAATAAGAAGGTCCAAGGGCTACAGTAAACCTGAAGTGTAGCATTGGAATCTAACACTGGTCTCACATGAAAGGTTCAAATCATAGAAGGTAAGAGGAGTAAGATCTCTTGTACATAAGTCGGCATTGTGCCTTTCGTATTTAATTCCGATGCAAATTATGTGTTTCATCGTTAATAAGAAGCTCCAAGGGATACAGTATACCTGATGTGAAGCATCAGGATCTAAAACTTGTGTCACAGGAAAGCTTCAAAGCATAGACATTAAGAGGAGTCAGTCTTCTTGTACTTAAGTCGGCATTGTGCCTCTTGTACTTAATTCCGATGCAATTTCTGTGCTTCATCGTCAATATGAAGATCCAAAGGATTTAGTAAACCTGAAGTGAAGCATCGGATTCAAAACTGGTCTCACAGGATAGGTTCAAATCATTGAATGTAAGAAGAGACAGTCCTCTTGTACTTAAGTCGGCATTGTGCATTTAGTATTAAATTCCGATGCAATTTCTGTGTTTCATCGTCAATAATGAGGTCCAAGGAATACAGTAAACTCAAAACATAGACAGTAAGAAGAGTCAGTCTCCTTGTTTTTAAGTGGTCATTGTGCCTTTTGTATTTAATTCCGACGCAATTTTTGTGTTTCATCGTCAACAAGAAAGTCCAAGGGATACAGTAAACCCGAAGTAAAGCATCGGAATCAAAAATTGGTCTCACAGGAATGGTTCAAAAACATAGACACTAGAAGAGTCAGTCTTCTTGTACTTAAGTCGGCATTGTGCCTTTTGTATTTAATTCCGATGCATTTTCTGTGTTTCATCGTCAATAAGAAGGTCCAAGGGATACAGTAAACCTGATATGAAGCATCGGAAACTAAAACTGGTCTCACAGGAATGGTTCAAAACACTGACAGTAAGAAGAGTCAGTCTTCTTGTACTAAAGTCGGCATTGTGCCTTTTGTATTTAATTTCGATGCAATTTCTGTGTTTCATCGTCAATAAGAATGTCCAAGGGATACAGTAAACTAGAAATGGAGCATAGGAATCTAAATCTGGTCTCACAGGAAAGGTTCAAAATATAGACAGTAAACAAGACTCAGTCTTCTTATACTTAGGTCGGCATTGTGCCTATTGTATTTAATTCCGATGCAATTTCTGTGTTTCATCGTCAATATGAAGATTCATGGGACACAGTAAACCTGAAGTGGAGCATCATAATTGAAACTGCTCTCAGAGGATAGGTTCAAATCATAGAATGTAAGAAGAGTCAGTCCTCTTGTACTTAAGTCGGCATTGTGCCTTTTGTATTTAATTCCGACGCAATTTCTGTGTTCCATCGTCAATAAGAAGGTCCACGGCATACAGTAAACCTAAAGTGAGGCATCGGAATCTAAAACTGGTCTCACAGGAAAGGTTCAAATCATAGAATGTAAGAAGGGTCAGTCCTCTTGTACTTAAGCCTATATTGTGCCTTTTTGTATTTAATTTCGATGCAATATCTGTGTTTCATCGTCATTAAGAAGGTCCAAGGCATACAGTAAACCTGAAGTAAAGCATCGGAATCCGAAACTGGTTTCACAGTAGAGATTCAAAACATAGAGAGTAAGAACAGTCAGTCTTCTTGTACTTAAGTCGGAATTGTGCCTTTTGTATTTAATCCCGATGCAATATCTGTGGTTCATCGTCAATAAGAAGGTCCTACTGATACAGTAAACCTGAAGTGAAGCATCGGAAACTATAACTGGTCTCAAAGTAAAGGTTCAAAGCATAGACAGTATGAAGAGTCTGTCTTCTTGTACTTAAGTCGGAATTGTGCCTTTTGTACTTAATTTCGATGCAATATCTGTGTTTCATCGTCAATAAGGTGGTCCAAGGGATACAGTAAACCTGAAGTAAAGCATTGGAATCTAAAACTGGTCTCACTAAAAAGGATCAAACCATAGTCAGCAAGAGGGGTCAGTCTTCTTGTATTTAAATCGGCATTGTGCCTTTTGTATTCAATTCCAATGCAATTTCTGTGTTTCATCGTCAATAAGAAGGTACAAGGGATACAGTAACCCTAAATTGAAGCATTGGAATCTGAAACTGGTCTCACAGGGAAGGTTCAAAACATAGACAACAAGAAGAGTCAGTCTTCTTGTATTTACATCGTCATTGTGCCTTTTGTATTTAATTCCATTGCAATTTCTGTGTTTCATCGTCAATAAGAAGGTCCAAGTAATACAGTAAACCTGAAGTGAAGCTTCGGAATCAAAAATGGTCTCACAGCTAAGGTTCAAAACATAGGCAAGAAGAAAAGTCAGTCTCCTTGTACTTAAGTATGCATTTAGATTTCGTATTTAATTCCGATGCAATTTCTGTGCTTCATTGTCAATAAGAAGGTCCAAGGGATACAGTAAAACTGAAGTAAACCATCGCAATCTGAAACTGGTCTCACAGGAAAGGTTCAAAGCATGGGCAGTAAGGAGAGTAAGTCTTCATGTACTTAAACCGGCATTGTGCCTTTTGTATTTAATTCCGGTGCAATTTCTGTGTTTCTTCGTCAATAAGAAGGTACAATGGATACAGTGAACCGGAAATGAAGCATAGGAATCTGAAATTGGTCACACAGGAAAGGTTCAAATCATAGACAGTAAGAAGTGTCAGTCTTCTTGTACTTCAGTCATCATTGTGCCTTTTGTATTTAATTCCGATGTAATTTCTGTGCTTCATCGTCAATAAGAAGGTCAGAGGGATGCAGTAAACCTGAAGTGAGGCATCGGAATCTATAACTAGTGTCACAGGAATGGTTCAAAACATAGACAGTAAGATGAGTCAGTCTTCTTGTACATAAGTCGGCATTGTGCCTTTTCTATTTAATTCCGATGCAATTTCTGTGATTCATCGTAAATAAGAAGGTCCAAGAGATACAGTAAACCTGAAGGGAAGCATCGGAATCTATAACTTGTGTCACAGGAATGGTTCAAATCATAGAGAGTAGGAAGAGTCAGTCTTCTTGTACTTAAGTCTGCATTGTGCCTTTTGTATTTAATTCCGATGCAATTTGTTTCATCGTCAATAAGAAGGTCAGAGGGGTACAGTAAACCTGAAGTCATGCATCGGAATCTATAACTAGTGTCACAGGAATGGTTCAAAACATAGACAGTAAGACGAGTCAGTCTACTTGATCTTAAGTCTGCATTGTGCCTTTTGTATTTAATTCCGATGCAATTTCTGTGTTTCATCGTCAATAAGAAGGTCCAAGGGATACAGTAAACCTGAGGTGAAGCATCGGAATCTATAACTAGTGTCACCGGAATGGTTCAAAACATAGACAGTAAGATGAGTCAGTCTTCTTGTACATTAGTTGGCATTGTGCCTTTTGCGTTTAATTCCGATGCAATTTCTGTGTTTCATCGTCAATAAGAAGGACCAAGGGACACAGTAAACTTGAAGTGAAGCATCGGAATCTATAACTGGTGTCACAGGAATGGTTCAAAACAAAGACAGTAATAAGAGTCAGTCATCTTGTACTTGCGTCGGCATTGTGCCTTTTGTATTTAATTCCGATGCAATTTCTGTGTTTCATCGTCAATAGGAAGGTTAGAGGGATACAGTAAACCTGAAGTGAAGCATTGGAGTCTATAACTAGTGTCACAGGAATGGTTCAAATCAAAGACAGTAAGACGAGTCAGTCTACTTGTACTTAAGTCGGCATTGTGCCTTTTGTATTTAATTCCGATGCAATTTCTGTGTTTCATCGTCAATAAGAAGGTCCAAGGGATACAGTTCACCTGAAGAGAAGCATCGGAATGTATAACTAGTGTCACAGGAATGGTTCAAATCATAGACAGTAAGACGAGTCAGTTTACTTGTGCTTAAGTCGGCATTGTGCCTTTTGTACTTAATTCCGATGCAATTTCTGTCTTTCATCTTCAATAAGGAGGACCAAGGGATACAGTAAACATATTGTGAAGCATCGGAATCTAAAACTGGTCTCACAGGAAATGTTCACATCATAGTCAGTAAGAAGAGTCAGTCTTCTTGTACTTAAGTCGGCATTGTGCCTTTTGTATTTAATTCCGATGCAATATCTGTGTTTCATCGCCAATAAGAAGGTCAGAGGGATACAGTAAACCTGAAGTGAAGCATCGGAATCAAAACTGGTCTCACAGGATAGGTTCAAATCATTGAATGTAAGAAGAGTCAGTACTCTTGTCCTTAAGTCGGCATTGTGCCTTTTGTATCTATTTCCGATGCTGTTTCTGTGTTTCATCGTCAATAAGAAGGTCCAAGGGACACAGTAAACCTGAAGTGAAGCACCGGAAACTAAAACTTATCTCACAGGAAAGGTTCACAACATTGACAGTAAAAAGAGTCAGTCTTCTTGTACTTAAGTCGGCATTGTGAGTTTTGTATTTAATTCCGATGCAAATTCTGTGTTTCATCGTCAAAAAGAAGGTCCAAGGAATACATTAAACCTGAAGTGAAGCATCGATATCTAAAACTGATCTCAGAGGTAAGGCTCAAATCGTAGAATGTAAGAAGAGTAATTCCTTTTGTACTTATGTCGGCATCGTGCGTTTTGTATTTAATTCAGATGAAATTTCTGTGTTTCATCAACAATTAGAAGGTCCAAGGGATACAGTAAACCTGAAATGAACCATCGGAATCGAAAACTAGTCTCACAGGAAAGGTTCAAATCATAGAATGTAAGAAGAGACAGTCCTCTTGTACTTATGTCGGCATTGTGCATTTAGTATTAAATTCCGATGCAATTTCTGTGTTTCATCGTCAATAATGAGGTCCAAGGAATACAGTAAACTCAAAACATAGACAGTAAGAAGAGTCAGTCTCCTTGTTTTTAAGTGGTCATTGTGCCTTTTGTATTTAATTCCGACGCAATTTTTGTGTTTCATCGTCAACAAGAAAGTCCAAGGGATACAGTAAACCCGAAGTAAAGCATCGGAATCAAAAATTGGTCTCACAGGAATGGTTCAAAAACATAGACACTAGAAGAGTCAGTCTTCTTGTACTTAAGTCGGCATTGTGCCTTTTGTATTTAATTCCGATGAATTTTCTGTGTTTCATCGTCAATAAGAAGGTCCAAGGGATACAGTAAACCTGATATGAAGCATCAGAAACTAAAACTGGTCTCACAGGAATGGTTCAAAACACTGACAGTAAGAAGAGTCAGTCTTCTTGTACTAAAGTCGGCATTGTGCCTTTTGTATTTAATTTCGATGCAATTTCTGTGTTTCATCGTCAATAAGAATGTCCAAGGGATACAGTAAACTAGAAATGAAGCATAGGAATCTAAATCTGGTCTCACAGGAAAGGTTCAAAATATAGACAGTAAACAAGACTCAGTCTTCTTATACTTAGGTCGGCATTGTGCCTATTGTATTTAATTCCGATGCAATTTCTGTGTTTCATCGTCAATATGAAGATTCATGGGACACAGTAAACCTGAAGTGGAGCATCATAATTGAAACTGCTCTCAGAGGATAGGTTCAAATCATAGAATGTAAGAAGAGTCAGTCCTCTTGTACTTAAGTCGGCATTGTGCCTTTTGTATTTAATTCCGACGCAATTTCTGTGTTCCATCGTCAATAAGAAGGTCCACGGCATACAGTAAACCTAAAGTGAAGCATCGGAATCTAAAACTGGTCTCACAGGAAAGGTTCAAATCATAGAATGTAAGAAGGGTCAGTCCTCTTGTACTTAAGCCTATATTGTGCCTTTTTGTATTTAATTTCGATGCAATATCTGTGTTTCATCGTCAATAAGAAGGTCCAAGGCATACAGTAAACCTGAAGTAAAGCATCGGAATCCGAAACTGGTTTCACAGTAGAGATTCAAAACATAGAGAGTAAGAAGAGTCAGTCTTCTTGTACTTAAGTCGGAATTGTGCCTTTTGTATTTAATCCCGATGCAATATCTGTGGTTCATCGTCAATAAGAAGGTCCTACTGATACAGTAAACCTGAAGTGAAGCATCGGAAACTATAACTGGTCTCAAAGTAAAGGTTCAAAGCATAGACAGTATGAAGAGTCTGTCTTATTGTACTTAAGTCGGAATTGTGCCTCTTGTACTTAATTTCGATGCAATATCTGTGTTTCATCGTCAATAAGGTGGTCCAAGGGATACAGTAAACCTGAAGTAAAGCATTGGAATCTAAAACTGGTCTCACTGAAAAGGATCAAACCATAGTCAGCAAGAAGAGTCAGTCTTCTTGTATTTAAATCGGCATCGTGCCTTTTGTATTCAATTCCAATGCAATTTCTGTGTTTCATCGTCAATAAGAAGGTACAAGGGATACAGTAACCCTGAATTGAAGCATTGGAATCTGAAACTGGTCTCACAGGGAAGGTTCAAAACATAGACAACAAGAAGAGTCAGTCTTCTTGTATTTACATCGTCATTGTGCCTTTTGTATTTAATTCCATTGCAATTTCTGTGTTTCATCGTCAATAAGAAGGTCCAAGTAATACAGTAAACCTGAAGTGAAGCTTCGGAATCAAAAATGGTCTCACAGCTAAGGTTCAAAACATAGGCAAGAAGAAAAGTCAGTCTCCTTGTACTTAAGTATGCATTTAGATTTCGTATTTAATTCCGATGCAATTTCTGTGCTTCATTGTCAATAAGAAGGTCCAAGGGATACAGTAAATTTGAAGTAAACCATCGCAATCTGAAACTGGTCTCACAGGAAAGGTTCAAAGCATGGGCAGTAAGGAGAGTAAGTCTTCATGTACTTAAACCGGCATTGTGCCTTTTGTATTTAATTCCGGTGCAATTTCTGTGTTTCTTCGTCAATAAGAAGGTACAATGGATACAGTGAACCGGAAATGAAGCATAGGAATCTGAAATTGGTCACACAGGAAAGGTTCAAATCATAGACAGTAAGAAGTGTCAGTCTTCTTGTACTTCAGTCGGCATTGTGTCTTTTGTATTTAATTCCGATGTAATTTCTGTGCTTCATCGTCAATAAGAAGGTCCAAGGGATACAGTAAATCTGAAGTGAAGCATCGGAATCAAAACTGGTCTCACAGGAAAGGTTCAAAGCATAGACTGTAAGAAGAGTCAGTCTTCTTTTACTTAAGTCGGCATTTTGCATTTTGTATTTAATTCCGATGCAATTTCTGTGTTTCATCGTCAATAAGAATGTCCAAGGGATACAGTAAACCAGAAATGAAGCATCGGAAACTAAAACTGGTCTCACAGGAATGGTTCAAAGCATAGACAGTAAGAACAGACAGTCTTCTTGTACTAAAGTCGGCATCGTGCCTTTTGTATTTAATTTCGATGCAATTTCTGTGTTTCATCGTCAATAAGAATGTCCAAGGGATACAGTAAACTAGAAATCAAGCATAGGAATCTAAATCTGGTCTCACAGGAAAGGTTTAAATCATAGAATGTTAGAAGAGTCAGTCCTCTTGTACTGAAATCGGCATTGTGCCTTTTGTATTTAATTCCGATGCAATTTCTGGGTTTTATCGTCAATAAGATGGTCCAAGGGACACACTAAACCCGAAGTAAAGCATCGGAATCTAAAACTAGTCACACAGGAAAGGTTCAAAACGTAGACAGTAAGAAGAGTCAGTCTTCTTGTTTTTAAGTGGGCATTGTGCCTTTTGTATTTAATTCCGACGCAATTTCTGTGTTTCATCGTCAATAAGAAGGTCCAAGGGATACAGTAAACCTGAAGTAAATATCGGAATCTATAACTGGTCTCACAGGAAAGCTTCAAAATATAGACACTAAGATGAGTCAGTCTCCTTGTACTTAAGTCGGCATTTAGATTTTGTATTTAATTCCGATGCAATTTCTGTGTTTCATCGTCAATAAGAAGGTCCGAGGGATACAGTAAACCGGAAATGAAGCATTGGAATCTAAAACTGGTCTCACAGTAAAGATTCAAAACATAGACAGTAAGAAGAGTCAGTCTTCTTGTACTTAAGTCGGCATTGTGCCTTTTGTACTTAATTCCGATGCAATTTCTGTGTTTCATCGACAATACGAAGGTCCAAGGGATACAGTAACCCTGAATTGAAGCATTGGAATCTGAAACTGGTATCACAGGGAAGGTTCTAAACATAGACAGCAAGAAGAATCAGTCTTCTTGTATTTACATCGTCATTGTGCCTTTTGTATTTAATTCCATTGCATTTTCTGTGTTTCATCGTCAATAAGAAGGTCCAAGGGATGCAGTAAATCTGAATTCAAGCATAGGAATCTAAAACTGGTCTCACAGGGAAGGTTCAATGAATAGACAGTAAGAAGAGTCAGCCTTCTTGTACTTAAGTTGGCATTGTGCCTTTTGTATTTAATTCCGATGCAATTTCTGTGTTTCATCGTCAATAAGCAGGTACAAGGGATACAGTAAACCTGAAGTGAAGCAGCGGAATCTAAAACTGGTCAAATAGGAAAGGTTGAAATCAAAGAATGTAAAATGAGTCAGTCCTCTTGTACTTAAGTCGGCATTGTGCTTATTGTGCTTAATTCCAATGCAATATTTGAGTTTTATGGTCAATAAGATGGTCCAGGGGATACAGTAAACCTGAAGTTAAGCATCGGAATCTAAAACTGGTCAAATAGGAAAGGTTCAAATCAAAGAATATAAGAAGAGTCAGTCTTCTTGTACTTAAGTCAGCATTGTGCCTTTTGTATTTAATTCCGATGCAAATTCTGTGTTCCATCGTTAATTTGAAGGGCCAAGGGATACAGTATACCCGAAGTGAAGCATCGGAATCTAAAACTGGGAAAATAGGAAAGGTTCAAATCAAAGAATGTAAGAAGAGTCAGTCCTCTTGTACTTAAGTCGGCATTGTGCTTATTGTGTTTAATTCCGATGTAATTTCTGGGTTTTATCGTCAATAAGAAGGTCCAGAGGATACAGTAAACCTGAAGTAAAGCATCGGAAACTAAAACTGGTCTCACAGGAAAGGTTCAAAACATAGACAGTAAGAAGAGTCAGTCTTCTTGTACTTAAGACGGCAGTGTGCCTTTTGTATTTAATTCCGATGCAATTTATGTGTTTCATCGTTAATAAGAAGGTCCAAGGGATACAGTAAACCTGAAGTGAAGCATCGGAAACTAAAACTGGAATCACAAGAAAGGTTCAAAACATAGACAGTAAGAAGAGTCAGTCTTCTTGTACTTAAGTCGGCATGGTGCTTTTGTATATAATTCCAATACAATTTCTGTGTTTCATCGTCACTATGAAGGTCCAACGGATGCAGGAAACCTAAGATAAAGCATCGTAATCTATAACTGGTCTCAGAGGAAATGTTCAAAGTATAGACAGTAAGAAGAGTCAGTCTTCTTGTACTTATGTCGGCATTTTGATTTTGTATCTAATTCCGACGCAATTTCTGTGTTTCATCGTCAATAAGAATGTCCAAGGGATACAGTAAACCTGAAGTGAAGCATCGGAATCTAAAACTGGTATCACAGTAAAGATTCAAATCATAGACAGTTAGAAGAGTCAGTCTTCATGTACTTAAATCGGCATTGTGCCTTTTGTATTTAATTCCGATGTAATTTCTGTGTTTCATCGTCAATAAGAATGTCCAAGGGATACAGTAAATTAGAAATGAAGCATAGGAATCTAAATCTGGTCTCACAGGAAAGGTTCAAATCATAAAATGTAAGAAGAGTCAGTCCTCTAGTACTGAAATCGGCATTGTGCCTTTAGTATTTAATTCAGATGCACTTTCTGGGTTTTATCGTCAATAAGAAGGTCCAAGGGACACAGTAAACCTGAAGTAAAGCATCGGAATCTGAAACTGGTCACACAGGAAAGGTTCAAAACATAGACAGTACGAAGAGTCAGTCTTCTTGTTTTTAAGTGGGCATTGTGCATCTTGTATTTAATCCCGACGGAAATTCTGTGTTTCATCGTCAATAAGAAAGTCCAAGGGATACGGTAAACCTGAAGTGAAGCATAGGAATCAAAACTGGACTCACAGGAATGGCTCAAAACATAGACAGTAAGACGAGTCAGTCTTCTTGTACTAAAGTCGGCATTGTGCCTTTTGTATTTAATTCCGATGCAATTTCTGTGTTTCATCGTCAATAAGAAGGTCCAAGGGATACAGTAAACCTGAAGGTAAGCATCGGAAACTAACACTGGTCTCACAGGAAAGGTTCAAAACATAGACAATTAGAAGAGTCTGTCTTCTTGTACTTAAGTCGGCATTGTTTATTTTTTATTTAATTCTGATGCAATTTCTGTGTTTCGTCGTCAATATGAAGGTCCAAGGCATACAGTAAACCTAAAGTGAAGCATTGGAATCTAAAACTGTTCTCACTGGAAAGGTTCAAATCATAGAATGTAAGAAGGGTCAATCCTCTTGTGCTCAAGCCTGCATTGTGCCTTTTTGTATTTAATTCCGATGCAATATCTGTGTTTCATCGTCAATAAGAAGGTCCAAGGCATACAGTAAACCTGAAGTAAAGCATCGGAAACTAAAACTGGTCTCAAAGTAAAGGTTCAAAGCATAGACAGTATGAAGAGTCTGTCTTCTTGTACTTAAGCCGGCATTCTGCCTTTTGTACTTAATTCCGATCCAATTTCTGTGTTTCATGGTCAATAAGAAAGTCTGAGGGATACAGTGAACCTGAAGTAAAGCATCGGG
The DNA here is from genome assembly GCF_021461395.2 of Schistocerca americana. Classification (NCBI taxonomy): domain Eukaryota; kingdom Metazoa; phylum Arthropoda; class Insecta; order Orthoptera; family Acrididae; genus Schistocerca; species Schistocerca americana. Next base: position 9,483,587 of record NC_060121.1, on the reverse strand, counting down.
ATCTAAAACTGGTCTCACTTAAAAGGATCAGACCATAGTCAGCAAGAAGAGTCAGTCTTCTTGTATTTAAATCGGCATTGTGCCTTTTGTATTTAATTCCGATGCAATTTCTGTATTTCATCGTCAATAAGAAGGTCCGAGGTATACAGTAACCCTGAATTTAAGCATTGGAATCTGAGACTGGTCTCACAGGGAAGGTTCAAAACATAGACAGCAAGAAGAGTCAGTCTTCTTGTATTTACATTGTCATTGTGCCTTTTGTATTTAATTCCATTGCAATTTCTGTGTTTCATCGTCAATAAGAAGGTCCAAGGGATACAGTAAACCTGAAGTGAAGCCTCGGAATCAAAAATGGTCTCACAGGAAAGGTTCAAATTAGAGACAGTAAAAAGAACCAGTCTTCTTGTACTTAAGTCGACATTTTGACTTTTGTATTTAATTCCGATGCAAAATCTTTGTGTTTCATCGTCAATAAGAATTTCCAAGGGATACAGTAAACGTGATGTGAAGCACCGGAATCTAAAACTGGTCTCACAGGAAAGCTTCGAAACATAGACAGTAAGAAGAGTCAGTCTTCTTGTACTTAAGTCGGAATTTGCATTTTGTATTTAATTCCGATGCAATTTCTGTGTTTCATCGTCAATAAGTAGGTCCAAGGGATACAGTAAACCTGAAATGAAGCATAGGAATCTAAAAATGGTCTCACACGAAAGGTTCAAATCATAGACGGTAAGAAGACTCAGTCATCTTTTGGTTAAGTCGGCACTGTGCCTTTTGTATTTCATTCCGATAGACTTTCTGTGTTGCATCGTCTATTTGAAGGTCCAAGGGATACAGTAAACCTGAAGTGAAGCATCGGAATCTAAAACTGGTCTCACAGGAAAGGTTCAAAATATAGACAGAAAGAAGAGTCAGTCTTCTTGTACTTAAGTCGGCATTGTGAATTTCGTATTTAATTTTGATGCCATTTCTGTGATTCATCGTCAATAAGTAGGTCCAAGAGATACAGTAAACCTGAAGTGAGGCATCGGAAATTAAAACTGGTCTCACAGGAAAGGTTCAAAACATAGACAATAAGAAGAGTTAGTCTTCTTGTAATTAAGTCGGCATTGTGCCTTTTGTATTTAATTCCGATGTAATTTCTGTGATTCATCTTCGATATGATGGTCCAAGGGATACAGTAAACCTGAAGTGAATCACCGGAAAGAAAACTGGTCTCACAGGAAAGCTTCAAAACATAGACAGTAAGAAGAGTCAGTCTTCTTGTACTTAAGTCGGAATTGTGCATTTTGTACTTAATTCCGATGCAATTTCTGTGTTTCGTCGTCAATAAGAAGGTCCAAGGGATGCAGTAAACCTGAAATGAAGCATCGGAATCTGAAACCTGTCTCACAGGAAAGGTACAAAACATAGACAATAAGAAGAGTCAGTCATCTTGTACTTAAGTCGGCGTTGTGCCTTTTGTATTTAATTCCGATGCAGTTTCTGTGTTTCATCGTCAATAAGCAGGTCCAAGGGATACCGTAAACCTGAACTGAAGCATCGGAATCTAAAACTGGTCTCACAGGAAAGGTTCAAATCATGGAATGTAAGAAGAGTCAGTCCTCTTGTACTTAAGTCGGCATTGTGCCTTTTGTATTTAATTCCGATGCAATTTCTGTGTTTCATCGTCAATAAGAAGGTCCAAGGGATACAGTAAACCTGAAGTAAAACATCGGAATCTAAAACTGGTCTCACAGGAAAGGTTCAAAACATAGACAGTAAGAAGAGTAAGTCTTCTTGTTTTTATGTGGGCATTGTGCCTTTCGTATTTAATTCCAACGCAATTTCTGTGTTTCACCGTTAATAAGAATGTCCAAGGGATACAGTTAACCTGAAGTGAAGCATCGGAAGCTAAAACTGGTAACACAGGAAAGGTTCAAAACATAGACGGTAAGAAGAGTCAGTCTTCATGTACTGATGTCGGCATTGTGCCTTTTGTATTTAATTCCGGTGCAATTTCTTTGTTTCATCGTCTATAAGAAGGTCCAAGGGAAACAGTAAACCTGAAGTCAAGCATCGGAATCTAAAACTGGTCTCACAGGAAAGGTTCAAATCATGGAATGTAAGAAGAGTCACTCCTCTTGTACTTAAGTCGGCATTGTGCTTTTTGTATTTAATTCCGATGCAATTTCTGTGTTTCATCGTCAATAAGGAGGCCTAAGGGATACAGTAAACCTGAAGTAAAGCATAGGAATCTAAAACTGGTCTCACAGGAAAGGTTCAAAACATAGACAGTAAGAAGAGTCAGTCTTCTTGTTTTTAAGTGGGCATTGTGCCTTTTGTATTTAATTCCGACGCAATTTCTGTGTTTCACCGTCAATAAGAAAGTCCAAGGGATACAGTAAACCTGAAGTGAAGCATCGGAATCTAAAACTGGTCTCACAGGATAGGTTCAAATTATAGACAGTAAAAAGAACCAGTCTTCTTGTACTTAAGTCGACATTTTGACTTTTGTATTTAATTCCGATGCAATTTCTGTGTTTCATCGTCAATAAGAATTTCCAAGGGATACAGTAAACGTGATGTGAAGCACCGGAATCTAAAACTGGTCTCACAGGAAAGCTTCAAAACATAGACAGTAAGAAGAGTCAGTCTTCTTGTACTTAAGTCGGAATTTGCATTTTGTATTTAATTCCGATGCAATTTCTGTGTTTCATCGTCAATACGTAGGTCCAAGGGATACAGTAAACCTGAAATGAAGCATCGGAATCTGAAACTGGTCTCACAGGAAAGGTTCAAATCATAGACGGTAAGAAGACTCAGTCATCTTGTACTTAAGTCGGAATTGTACCTTTTGTATTTAATTCCGATAGAATTTCTATGTTTCGTCGTCAATATGAAGGTCTAAGGGATACAGTAAACCTGAAGTGAAGCATCAGAATCTAAAACTGGTCTCAAAGGAAAGGTTCAAAATATAGACAGTAAGAAGAGTCAGTCTTCTTGTCCTTAAGTCGGCATTGCGCCTTTTGTATTTAATTTTGATGCAATTTCTGTGTTTCATCGTCAATAAGTAGGTCCAAGAGATACGGTTAACCTGAAGTGAAGCATCGGAAATTAAAACTGGTCTCACAGGAGAGGTTCAAATCATAGACAATAAGAAGAGTCAGTCTTCTTGTACTTAAGTCGGCATAGTGCTTTTTGTATTTAATTCCGATGTTTTTTCTGTGTTTCATCTTCAATAAGATGGTCCAAGGGATACAGTAAACCTGAAGTGAAACACCGGAATCAAAACTAGTCTCACAGGAAAGCTTCAAAACATAGACAGTAAGAAGAGTCAGTCTTCTTGTACTTAAGTCGGTATTGTTCATATAGTATTTAATTCCGATGCAATTTTTGTGTTTTATCGTCAACAAGTAGGTCCAAGATATACAGTAAACCTGTAGTGAAGCATCGGAATTTAAAACTGGTCTCACAGGAAACGTTCAAAACATAGCCAGTAAGAAGAGTCAGTCTTCATGTACTTAAGTCGGCATTGTGCCTTTTGTATTTCATTCCGATGCAATATCTCTGTTTCATCGACAATAAGAAGGTCCAAAGGGATACAGTAAACCTTAAGGGAAACCTAGGAATCTGAGGCTGGTCTCTCAGGAAAGGTTCAAATCATAGACAGCAAGAAGAGTCAGTCTCCTTGTACTTATGTCGGCATTGTGCCTTTTGTATTTAATTACGATGCAATTTCTGTGTTTCATCGTCAATAAGAAGGTCCAAGGGATACAGTAAACCTGAAGTAAAGGATCCGAATCTAAAACTGGTCTCACAGGAAAGGTTCAAAACATAGACAGTAAGAAGAGTCAGTCTTCTTGTTTTTATGTAGGCATTGTGCCTTGTGCCTTTTGTATTTAATTCCGACGCAATTTCTGTGCTTCATCGTCAATAAGAAAGTCCAAGGGATACAGTAAACTTGAAGTGAAGCATCGGAATTAAAGCTGGTCTCACAGGATTGGTTCAAAACATAGACAGTAAGAGGAGTCAGTCTTCTTGTACTTAAGTCGGCATTGTGCCTTTTGTATTTAATTCCGATGCAATTTCTGTGTCTCATCGTAAATAAGAAGGTCCAAGGGATACAGTAAACCAGAAACAAAGCATCGGAATCTAAAACTGGTCTCACAGGAAAGGTTCAAAGCATAGACAGTAAAAAGAGTCAGTCTTCTTGTACTGAAGTCGGCATTGTGCGTTTTGTATTCAATTCCGATGCAATATCTGTGTTTCATCGTCAATAAGAAGGTCCAAGGGATACAGTAAACCTGAAAGGAAACATAGGAAACTGAAACTGGTCTCACAGGAATGGTTCAAATCATAGACAGTAAGAAGAGTCAGTCTTCTTGTACTTAAGTCGTCATTGTGTCTTTTGTATTTTAATCCGATGTAATTTCTGTGTTTCATCGTCAATAAGAAGGTCCAAATGATACAGTAAACCTGAAGTGAAGCACCGGAATCAAAACTGGTCTCACAGGAAAGCTTCAAAACATAGACAGTAAGAAGAGTCAGTCTTCTTGTACTTAAGTCGGCATTTTTCATTTAGTTTTTAATTCCGATGCAATTTTTGTGTTTCATCGTCAATAAGAAGGTCCAAGATATACAGTAAACCTGAAGTAAAGCATCGGAATCTAAAACTGGTCTCAAACGAAACGTTCAAATCATAGACAGTAAGAAGAGTCAGTCTTCATGTACTTAAGTCGGCATTGTGCCTTTTGTATTTCATTCCGATGCAATATCTGTGTTTCATCGTCAATAAGATGGTCCAAGGGATACAGTAAACCTGAAAGGAAACCTAGGAATCTGTGGCTGATCTCACAGGAAAGGTTCAAATCATAGACAGTAAGAAGAGCCAGTCACCTTGTACTTAAGTCGGCAATGTGGCGTTTGTATTTAATTCCGATGTAGTTTTTGTGCTTCACGTTAATAAGATGGTCCAAGGGATACAGCAAACCTGACGTGAAGCATCGGAAACAAAACTGGTCTCACAGGATAGCTTCAAAAATTATACAGTAAGAAGAGTCAGTCTTCCTGAACTTAAGTCGGCATTGTGCATTTTGTAATTAATTCCGATGCAATTTCTGTGTTTCATCGTCAATAAGAAGGTCCAAGGGAGACATTAAACCTGAAGTGAAGCATCGGAATCTAAAACTTGTCTCACAGGAATGATTCAAAACATTGACAGTAAGAAGAGTCAGTCTTTTTGTACTTAAGTCGGCATTGTGCCTTTTGTATTTAATTCGGTTGCAGTTACTGTGTTTCATCGGCAATAAGAAGGTCCAAGGGATACAATAAACCAGAAGTGAAGCTTCGGAATCTAAAACTGCTCTCACAGGAAAGGTTCAATTCATAGATTGTAAGAAGAGTCAGTCCTCTTGTACTTAAGTCGGCATTTTGCCTTTTGTATTTAATTCCGTTGCCATTTCTGTGTTTCATCCTGAATAAAAAGGTCCAAGGGATACAGTAAACCTGAAGTAAAGCATCGGAATGTAAAACTGGTCTCACAGGAAAGGTTCAAAGCATAGACAGTAAGAAGAGTCAGTCTTCTTGTACTTAAATCGGCATTGTGCCTTTTGTATTTAATTCCGATGCAATTTCTGTGTTTCATCGTCAATAAGAAGGTCCAAGGGATACAGTAAACCTGAAATGAAGCATCGGAATCTAAAACTGGTCTCACAGGAAAGGTTCAAATCATAGAATGTAAGAGGAGTCTGTCCTCTTGTACTGAAGTCGGCATTGTGCCTTTTGCATTTAATTCCGATGCAATTTCTGTGTTTCATCGTCAACAAGAAGGTCCAAGGGATACAGTAAACCTGAAGTAAACCATCGGAATCTAAGACTGGTCTCAGAGGGAAGGTTCAAAGTATAGACAGTAAGAAGAGTCAGTTTTCTGGTACTTAAGCCGTCATTGCGCCTGTGGTAATTAATTCCGATGTAATTTCTGTGTGTCATCGTCAATAAGAAGGTCCAAGGGATACAGTAAACCTGAAGTGAAGCACCGGAATCAATACTGGTCTCACAATAAAGCTTCAAAACATAGACAGTAAGAAGAGTCAGTCTTCTTGTACTTAAGTCGGCATTGTTCATGTAGTATTTAATTCCGATGCAATTTTTGTTCTTCATCGTCAATGAGAAGGTCCAAGATATACAGTAAACCTGGAGTAAAGCATCGGAACCTAACACTGGTCTCACAGGAAACGTTCAAAGCATAGACAGTAAGAAGAGTCAATCTTCATGTACGTAAGACGGAATTGTGCCTTTTGTATTTCATTCCGATGCAATATCTGTGATTCATCGTCACTAAGAAGGTCCAAGGGATACAGTAAACCTGAAAAAAAACCTACGAATCTGAGGCTGATGTAACAGGAATGGTTCAAATCATAGACAGTAAGAAGAGTCTGTCTCCTTGTACTTATGTCGGCATTGTGGCGTTTGTATTTAATTCCGATGTAATTTTTGTGTTTCACGTCAATAAGAAGGTCCAAAGGATACAGTAAACCTGACGTGAAGCACCGGAACCAAAACTGGTCACACAGGAAATATTCAAAACATAGACAGTAAGAAGAGTCGGTCTTCTTGTACTTATGTCGGCATTGTGCATTTTGTATTTAATTCCGATGCAATTTCTGTGTTTCATCGTCAATAAGAAGGTCCAAGGGATACAGTAAACCTGAAGTAAAGCATCGGAATCCAAAACTGATCTCACAGGAATGTTTCAAAGCATTGTTAGTAAGAAGAGTCAGTCTTCTTGTACTTAAGTCGCCATTGTACCTTTTGTATTTAATTCGGATGCAATTACTGTGTTCCATCGTCAATAAGAAGGTCCAAGGGATACAGTAAACCTGAATTGAAGCTTCGGAATCTAAAACTGGTCTCACAGGATAGGTTCAATTCATAGAATGTAAGAAGAGTCATGCCTCTTGTACTTAAGTCGGCATTTTGCCTTTTGAATTTAATTCCGTTGCCATTTCTGTGTTTCATCGTGAATAAAAAGGTCCAAGGGATACAGTAAACCTGAAGTACAGCATCGGAATGTAAAACTGGTCTCACAGGAAAGGTTCAAAGCATAGACAGTAAGAAGAGTCACTCTTCTTGTACTTAAGTCGGCATTGTGCCTTTTGTATTTAATTCCGATGCAATTTCTGTGTTTCATCTTCAATAAAAAGGTCCAAGGGATACAGTAAACCTGAAATGAAACATCGGAATCTAAAACTGGTCTCACAGGAAAGGTTCAAAACATAGAATGTAGGAGGAGTCATTCCTCTTGTACTGAAGTCGGCATTGTGCCATTTGCATTTAATTCCGATGCAATTTCTGTGTCTCATCGTCAATAAGTAGGTCCAAGGGATACAGTAAACCTGAAGTAAAGCATCGGAATCTAAGACTGGTCTCAGAGGGAAGGTTCAAAATATAGAGAGTAAGAAGAGTCAGTCTTCTTGTACTTAAGTCCGCATTGTGCCACTTGTATTTAATTCCGATGCAATTTCTGTGTTTCATCGTCACTAAGAAGGTCCAAGGGATACAGTAAACCTGATGAGAACCATCGGAATCATAAACTGGTCTCACAGGAAAGGTTCAAAGCACAGACAGTAAGAAGAAACAGTCTACTCGTACTGAAGTCGGCATTTTGAATTTTGTATTTAATTCCGATGCAATTTCTGTGTTTTATCGTCAACAAGAAGGTCCAAGATATACAGTAAACCTGTAGTGAAGCATCGGAATCTAAAACTGGTCTCACAGGAAACGTTCAAAACATAGACAGTAAGAAGAGTCAGTCTTCATGTACTTAAGTCGGCATTGTGCATTTTGTATTTAATTCCGGCGCTATTTCTGTGTTTCATCGTCAATAAGAAGGTCCAAGGGATACAGCATACCTGAAATGAAGCATAAGAATCTAAAACTGGTCTCCAGGAAAGGTTCAAATCATAGACAGTAAGGAGACTCAGTCATGTAGTACTTAAGTCGGCATTGTGCCATTTGTATTTAGTTCCGATGCAATTTGTGTGTTTCATCGTCAACATGAAGGACCAAGGGATGCAGTAAACCTGCAGTGAATCATCGGAATCTAAAACTGGACTCACAGGAAAGGTTCAAAATATTGACAGCAAGAAGAGTCAGTCTTCTTGTTCTGAAGTCGGCATAGTGAATTTTGTATTTAATTCCGATGCAATATCTGTGTTTCATCGTCAGTAAGAAGGTCCAAGGGATACAGTATACCTGAAATGAAGCATTGGATTCTAAAACTTGTCTCACATGAATGGTTCAAATCATAGAATGTAAGAAGACTCAGTCGTCTTGTACGAAAGTCGACATTGTGCCTTTTGCATTTAATTCTGCTGCAATTTCTGTGTCTCATCGTAAATAAGAAGGTCCAAGGGATACAGTAAACCAGAAACAAACATCGGAATCTAAAACTGGTCTCACAGGAAAGGTTCAAAACATAGACAGTAAAAAGAGTCAGTCTTCATGTACTGAAGTCGGCATTGTGCCTTTTGTATTTAATTCCCATTGCAATATCTGTGTTTCATCGCCTATAAGAAGGTCCAAGGGATACAGTAAACCTGAAAAAAAACCTACGAATCTGAGGCTGATGTAACAGGAATGGTTCAAATCATAGACAGTAAGAAGAGTCTGTCTCCTTGTACTTATGTCGGCATTGTGGCGTTTGTATTTAATTCCGATGCAGTTTCTGTGTTTCATCGTCAATAAGCAGGTCCAAGGGATACCGTAAACCTGAACTGAAGCATCGGAATCTAAAACTGGTCTCACAGGAAAGGTTCAAATCATGGAATGTAAGAAGAGTCAGTCCTCTTGTACTTAAGTCGGCATTGTGCCTTTTGTATTTAATTCCGATGCAATTTCTGTGTTTCATCGTCAATAAGAAGGTCCAAGGGATACAGTAAACCTGAAGTAAAACATCGGAATCTAAAACTGGTCTCACAGGAAAGGTTCAAAACATAGACAGTAAGAAGAGTAAGTCTTCTTGTTTTTATGTGGGCATTGTGCCTTTTGTATTTAATTCCAACGCAATTTCTGTGTTTCACCGTTAATAAGAATGTCCAAGGGATACAGTTAACCTGAAGTGAAGCATCGGAAGCTAAAACTGGTAACACAGGAAAGGTTCAAAACATAGACGGTAAGAAGAGTCAGTCTTCATGTACTGATGTCGGCATTGTGCCTTTTGTATTTAATTCCGGTGCAATTTCTTTGTTTCATCGTCTATAAGAAGGTCCAAGGGAAACAGTAAACCTGAAGTCAAGCATCGGAATCTAAAACTGGTCTCACAGGAAAGGTTCAAATCATGGAATGTAAGAAGAGTCACTCCTCTTGTACTTAAGTCGGCATTGTGCTTTTTGTATTTAATTCCGATGCAATTTCTGTGTTTCATCGTCAATAAGGAGGCCTAAGGGATACAGTAAACCTGAAGTAAAGCATAGGAATCTAAAACTGGTCTCACAGGAAAGGTTCAAAACATAGACAGTAAGAAGAGTCAGTCTTCTTGTTTTTAAGTGGGCATTGTGCCTTTTGTATTTAATTCCGACGCAATTTCTGTGTTTCACCGTCAATAAGAAAGTCCAAGGGATACAGTAAACCTGAAGTGAAGCATCGGAATCTAAAACTGGTCTCACAGGATAGGTTCAAATTATAGACAGTAAAAAGAACCAGTCTTCTTGTACTTAAGACGACATTTTGACTTTTGTATTTAATTCCGATGCAATTTCTGTGTTTCATCGTCAATAAGAATTTCCAAGGGATACAGTAAACGTGATGTGAAGCACCGGAATCTAAAACTGGTCTCACAGGAAAGCTTCAAAACATAGACAGTAAGAAGAGTCAGTCTTCTTGTACTTAAGTCAGAATTTGCATTTTGTATTTAATTCCGATGCAATTTCTGTGTTTCATCGTCAATACGTAGGTCCAAGGGATACAGTAAACCTGAAATGAAGCATCGGAATCTGAAACTGGTCTCACAGGAAAGGTTCAAATCATAGACGGTAAGAAGACTCAGTCATCTTGTACTTAAGTCGGAATTGTACCTTTTGTATTTAATTCCGATAGAATTTCTATGTTTCGTCGTCAATATGAAGGTCTAAGGGATACAGTAAACCTGAAGTAAAGCATCAGAATCTAAAACTGGTCTCAAAGGAAAGGTTCAAAATATAGACAGTAAGAAGAGTCAGTCTTCTTGTCCTTAAGTCGGCATTGCGCCTTTTGTATTTAATTTTGATGCAATTTCTGTGTTTCATCGTCAATAAGTAGGTCCAAGAGATACGGTTAACCTGAAGTGAAGCATCGGAAATTAAAACTGGTCTCACAGGAGAGGTTCAAATCATAGACAATAAGAAGAGTCAGTCTTCTTGTACTTAAGTCGGCATAGTGCCTTTTGTATTTAATTCCGATGTTTTTTCTGTGTTTCATCTTCAATAAGATGGTCCAACCGATACAGTAAACCTGAAGTGAAACACCGGAATCAAAACTAGTCTCACAGGAAAGCTTCAAAACATAGACAGTAAGAAGAGTCAGTCTTCTTGTACTTAAGTCGGTATTGTTCATATAGTATTTAATTCCGATGCAATTTTTGTGTTTTATCGTCAACAAGTAGGTCCAAGATATACAGTAAACCTGTAGTGAAGCATCGGAATTTAAAACTGGTCTCACAGGAAACGTTCAAAACATAGCCAGTAAGAAGAGTCAGTCTTCATGTACTTAAGTCGGCATTGTGCCTTTTGTATTTCATTCCGATGCAATATCTCTGTTTCATCGACAATAAGAAGGTCCAAAGGGATACAGTAAACCTTAAGGGAAACCTAGGAATCTGAGGCTGGTCTCTCAGGAAAGGTTCAAATCATAGACAGCAAGAAGAGTCAGTCTCCTTGTACTTATGTCGGCATTGTGCCTTTTGTATTTAATTACGATGCAATTTCTGTGTTTCATCGTCAATAAGAAGGTCCAAGGGATACAGTAAACCTGAAGTAAAGGATCCGATTCTAAAACTGGTCTCACAGGAAAGGTTCAAAACATAGACAGTAAGAAGAGTCAGTCTTCTTGTTTTTATGTAGGCATTGTGCCTTGTGCCTTTTGTATTTAATTCCGACGCAATATCTGTGCTTCATCGTCAATAAGAAAGTCCAAGGGATACAGTAAACTTGAAGTGAAGCATCGGAATTAAAGCTGGTCTCACAGGATTGGTTCAAAACATAGACAGTAAGAGGAGTCAGTCTTCTTGTACTTAAGTCGGCAATGTGCCTTTTGTATTTAATTCCGATGCAATTTCTGTGTCTCATCGTAAATAAGAAGGTCCAAGGGATACAGTAAACCAGAAACAAAGCATCGGAATCTAAAACTGGTCTCACAGGAAAGGTTCAAAGCATAGACAGTAAAAAGAGTCAGTCTTCTTGTACTGAAGTCGGCATTGTGCGTTTTGTATTTAATTCCGATGCAATATCTGTGTTTCATCGTCAATAAGAAGGTCCAAGGGATACAGTAAACCTGAAAGGAAACATAGGAAACTGAAACTGGTCTCACAGGAATGGTTCAAATCATAGACAGTAAGAAGAGTCAGTCTTCTTGTACTTAAGTTGTCATTGTGTCTTTTGTATTTTAATCCGATGTAATTTCTGTGTTTCATCGTCAATAAGAAGGTCCAAATGATACAGTAAACCTGAAGTGAAGCACCGGAATCAAAACTGGTCTCACAGGAAAGCTTCAAAACATAGACAGTAAGAAGAGTCAGTCTTCTTGTACTTAAGTCGGCATTTTTCATTTAGTTTTTAATTCCGATGCAATTTTTGTGTTTCATCGTCAATAAGAAGGTCCAAGATATACAGTAAACCTGAAGTAAAGCATCGGAATCTAAAACTGGTCTCAAACGAAACGTTCAAATCATAGACAGTAAGAAGAGTCAGTCTTCATGTACTTAAGTCGGCATTGTGCCTTTTGTATTTCATTCCGATGCAATATCTGTGTTTCATCGTCAATAAGATGGTCCAAGGGATACAGTAAACCTGAAAGGAAACCTAGGAATCTGTGGCTGATCTCACAGGAAGGGTTCAAATCATAGACAGTAAGAAGAGCCAGTCACCTTGTACTTAAGTCGGCAATGTGGCGTTTGTATTTAATTCCGATGTAGTTTTTGTGCTTCACGTTAATAAGATGGTCCAAGGGATACAGCAAACCTGACGTGAAGCATCGGAATCAAAACTGGTCTCACAGGATAGCTTCAAAAAATATACAGTAAGAAGAGTCAGTCTTCCTGAACTTAAGTCGGCATTGTGCATTTTGTAATTAATTCCGATGCAATTTCTGTGTTTCATCGTCAATAAGAAGGTCCAAGGGAGACATTAAACCTGAAGTGAAGCATCGGAATCTAAAACTTGTCTCACAGGAATGATTCAAAACATTGACAGTAAGAAGAGTCAGTCTTTTTGTACTTAAGTCGGCATTGTGCCTTTTGTATTTAATTCGGTTGCAATTACTGTGTTTCATCGGCAATAAGAAGGTCCAAGGGATACAATAAACCAGAAGTGAAGCTTCGGAATCTAAAACTGCTCTCACAGGAAAGGTTCAATTCATAGATTGTAAGAAGAGTCAGTCCTCTTGTACTTAAGTCGGCATTTTGCCTTTTGTATTTAATTCCGTTGCCATTTCTGTGTTTCATCGTGAATAAAAAGGTCCAAGGGATACAGTAAACCTGAAGTGAAGCATCGGAATGTAAAACTGGTCTCTCAGGAAAGGTTCAAAGCATAGACAGTAAGAAGAGTCAGTCTTCTTGTACTTAAATCGGCATTGTGCCTTTTGTATTTAATTCCGATGCAATTTCTGTGTTTCGTCGTCAATAAGAAGATCCAAGGGATACAGTAAACCTGAAATGAAGCATCGGAATCTAAAACTGGTCTCACAGGAAAGGTTCAAATCATAGAATGTAAGAGGAGTCTGTCCTCTTGTACTGAAGTCGGCATTGTGCCTTTTGCATTTAATTCCGATGCAATTTCTGTGTTTCATCGTCAACAAGAAGGTCCAAGGGATACAGTAAACCTGAAGTAAACCATCGGAATCTAAGACTGGTCTCAGAGGGAAGGTTCAAAGTATAGACAGTAAGAAGAGTCAGTTTTCTGGTACTTAAGCCGTCATTGCGCCTGTGGTAATTAATTCCGATGTAATTTCTGTGTTTCATCGTCAATAAGAAGGTCCAAGGGATACAGTAAACCTGAAGTGAAGCACCGGAATCAATACTGGTCTCACAATAAAGCTTCAAAACATAGACAGTAAGAAGAGTCAGTCTTCTTGTACTTAAGTCGGCATTGTTCATGTAGTATTTAATTCCGATGCAATTTTTGTTCTTCATCGTCAATGAGAAGGTCCAAGATATACAGTAAACCTGGAGTAAAGCATCGGAACCTAAAACTGGTCTCACAGGAAACGTTCAAAGCATAGACAGTAAGAAGAGTCAATCTTCATGTACGTAAGACGGAATTGTGCCTTTTGTATTTCATTCCGATGCAATATCTGTGATTCATCGTCACTAAGAAGGTCCAAGGGATACAGTAAACCTGAAAAAAAACCTACGAATCTGAGGCTGATGTAACAGGAATGGTTCAAATCATAGACAGTAAGAAGAGTCTGCCTCCTTGTACTTATGTCGGCATTGTGGCGTTTGTATTTAATTCCGATGTAATTTTTGTGTTTCACGTCAATAAGAAGGTCCAAAGGATACAGTAAACCTGACGTGAAGCACCGGAATCAAAACTGGTCACACAGGAAATATTCAAAACATAGACAGTAAGAAGAGTCAGTCTTCTTGTACTTATGTCGGCATTGTGCATTTTGTATTTAATTCCGATGCAATTTCTGTGTTTCATCGTCAATAAGAAGGTCCAAGGGATACAGTAAACCTGAAGTAAAGCATCGGAATCCAAAACTGATCTCACAGGAATGTTTCAAAGCATTGTTAGTAAGAAGAGTCAGTCTTCTTGTACTTAAGTCGCCATTGTACCTTTTGTATTTAATTCGGATGCAATTACTGTGTTCCATCGTCAATAAGAAGGTCCAAGGGATACAGTAAACCTGAATTGAAGCTTCGGAATCTAAAACTGGTCTCACAGGATAGGTTCAATTCATAGAATGTAAGAAGAGTCATGCCTCTTGTACTTAAGTCGGCATTTTGCCTTTTGAATTTAATTCCGTTGCCATTTCTGTGTTTCATCGTGAATAAAAAGGTCCAAGGGATACAGTAAACCTGAAGTACAGCATCGGAATGTAAAACTGGTCTCACAGGAAAGGTTCAAAGCATAGACAGTAAGAAGAGTCACTCTTCTTGTACTTCAGTCGGCATTGTGCCTTTTGTATTTAATTCCGATGCAATTTCTGTCTTTCATCTTCAATAAAAAGGTCCAAGGGATACAGTAAACCTGAAATGAAACATCGGAATCTAAAACTGGTCTCACAGGAAAGGTTCAAAACATAGAATGTAGGAGGAGTCATTCCTCTTGTACTGAAGTCGGCATTGTGCCATTTGCATTTAATTCCGATGCAATTTCTGTGTCTCATCGTCAATAAGTAGGTCCAAGGGATACAGTAAACCTGAAGTAAAGCATCGGAATCTAAGACTGGTCTCAGAGGGAAGGTTCAAAATATAGAGAGTAAGAAGAGTCAGTCTTCTTGTACTTAAGTCCGCATTGTGCCACTTGTATTTAATTCCGATGCAATTTCTGTGTTTCATCGTCACTAAGAAGGTCCAAGGGATACAGTAAACCTGATGAGAACCATCGGAATCATAAACTGGTCTCACAGGAAAGGTTCAAAGCACAGACAGTAAGAAGAAACAGTGTACTTGTACTGAAGTCGGCATTTTGAATTTTGTATTTAATTCCGATGCAATTTCTGTGTTTTATCGTCAACAAGAAGGTCCAAGATATACAGTAAACCTGTAGTGAAGCATCGGAATCTAAAACTGGTCTCACAGGAAACGTTCAAAACATAGACAGTAAGAAGAGTCAGTCTTCATGTACTTAAGTCGGCATTGTGCATTTTGTATTTAATTCCGGCGCTATTTCTGTGTTTCATCGTCAATAAGAAGGTCCAAGGGATACAGCATACCTGAAATGAAGCATAAGAATCTAAAACTGGTCTCCAGGAAAGGTTCAAATCATAGACAGTAAGGAGACTCAGTCATGTAGTACTTAAGTCGGCATTGTGCCATTTGTATTTAGTTCCGATGCAATTTGTGTGTTTCATCGTCAACATGAAGGACCAAGGGATGCAGTAAACCTGCAGTGAATCATCGGAATCTAAAACTGGACTCACAGGAAAGGTTCAAAATATTGACAGCAAGAAGAGTCAGTCTTCTTGTTCTGAAGTCGGCATAGTGAATTTTGTATTTAATTCCGATGCAATATCTGTGTTTCATCGTCAGTAAGAAGGTCCAAGGGATACAGTATACCTGAAATGAAGCATTGGATTCTAAAACTTCTCTCACATGAATGGTTCAAATCATAGAATGTAAGAAGACTCAGTCGTCTTGTACGAAAGTCGACATTGTGCCTTTTGCATTTAATTCTGCTGCAATTTCTGTGTCTCATCGTAAATAAGAAGGTCCAAGGGATACAGTAAACCAGAAACAAACATCGGAATCTAAAACTGGTCTCACAGGAAAGGTTCAAAACATAGACAGTAAAAAGAGTCAGTCTTCATGTACTGAAGTCGGCATTGTGCCTTTTGTATTTAATTCCCATTGCAATATCTGTGTTTCATCGCCTATAAGAAGGTCCAAGGGATACAGTAAACCTGAATGGAAACATAGGAATCTGAAACTGGTCTCACAGGAATGGTTCAAATCATAGACAGTTAGAAGAGTTAGTCTTCTTGTACTTAAGTCGTCATTGTGCCTTTTGTATTTAAATCCGATGTAATTTCTGTGTTTCATCGTCAGTAAGATGGTCCAAGGGATACAGTAAACCTGAAGTGTAGCACCGGAATCAAAACTGGTCTCACAGGAAAGCTTCAAATCATAGACAGTAAGAAGAGTCAGTCTTCTTGTACTTAAGTCGGCATTGTGCATTTTGTATTTAATTCCGATGCAATTTCTGTGTTTCATCGTCAATAAAAAGGTCCAAGGGATACAGTAAACCTGAAGTAAAGCATCGGAATCTAAAACTGGTATCACAGGAATGGTTCAAAACATTGACAGTAGGAAAAATCAGTCTTCTTGTACTTAAGTCGGCATTGTGCTTTTTGTATTTAATTCGGATGCAATTACTGTGTTTCATCGTCATTAAGAAGGTCCAAGGGATACAGTAAACTTGACGTGAAGCTTCGGAATCTAAAACAGGTCTCACAGGAAAGGTTCAATTCATAGAATATAAGAAGCGTCAGTCCACTTGCACTTAAGTCGGCATTGTGCCTTTTGAATTTAACTCCGATGCAATTTCTGTGTTTCATCGTCAATACGAAGGTCCAAGGGATACAGTACACCTGAAGTAAAGCATCGGAATCTAAGATTGGTCTCAGAGGGAAGGTTCACAATATAGACAATAAGAAAAGTCAGACATCTGGTACTTAAGTCGGAATTGTGCGTTTTGTACTTAATTCCGATGCAATTTCTGTGTTTCATCGTCAATAAGAAGGTCCAAGGGATACAGTAAACCAGAAATGAAGCATCGGAATCTGAAACTGGTCTCACAAGAAAGGTTCAAAACATAGACTGTAAGAAGAGTCAGTCATCTTGTACTTACGTCGGCATAGTGCTTTTTGTATTAAATTCCGATGCTGTTTCTGTGTTTCATCGTCAATAAGCAATTCCAAGGGATACAGTAAACCTGAAGTGAAGCATTGGAATCCTAAAACTGGTCTCACAGGAAAGGTTCAAATCATAGACAGTAAGAAGACTCAGTCATCTTGTACTTAAGTCGGCATTGTGCCTTTTGTATTTAGTTCCGATGCAATTTGTGTGTTTCATCGTCAACATGAAGGTCCAAGGGATACAGTAAACCTGAAGTGAAGCATCGGAATCTAAAACTTGTCTCACAGGAAAAGTTCAAATTATAGACAGTGAGAAGAGTCAGTCTTCTTGTTCTGGGTCGGCATAGTGCCATTTTTATTTAATTCCTATTCAATTTCTGTGTTTCAACGTCAACAAGAAGGTCCAAGGGATACAGTAAACCTGATGAGAACCATCGCAATCTAAAACATGTCTCACAGGTAAGGTTAAAAGCACAGACAGTAAGAAGAAACAGTCTACTTGTACTGAAGTCGGCATTTTGAATTTTGTATTTAATTCCGATGCAATTTCTGTGTTTCATCGTCAATAAGAAGGTCCAAGGGATACAGTAAACCTGAAATGAAGCATCGGAATATAAAACTGGTCTCACATGAAAGGTTCAAATCATAGAATATAAGAAGAGTCCGTCGTCTTGTACAAAAGTCGGCATTTTGCCTTTTGCATTTAATTCCGATACAATGTCTGTATCTCATCGTAAATAAGAAGGTCCAAGGGATATAGTAAACCTGAAGTAAAGCATCGGAATCCAAAACTGGTCTCACAGGAAAGGTTCAAATCATAGACAGTAAGAAGAGGCAGTCTTCTTGTACTCAGGTCGTCATTGCGCCTTTTGTATTTAATTCCGATGTAATTTCTGTGTTTCATCGTCAATAAGAAAGTCCAAGGGGTACAGTAAACCTGAAGTGAAGCACCGGAATCAAAACTGGTCTCACAGGAATGCTTCAAAATATAGACAGTAAGAAGATTCAGTCTTCTTGTACTTAAGTCGGCATTCTTCATTCAGTATTTATTCCGATGCAATTTTTGTTCTTCATCGTCAATAAGAATGTCAAAGATATACAATAAACCTGAAGTAAAGCATCGGAATCAAAAACTGGTCTCACAGTAAACGTTCAAAACATAGACAGTAAGAAGAGTCAGTCTTCATGTACTTAAGTCGGAATTGTGCCTTTTGTGTTTCATTCCGATGCAATATCTGTGTTTCATCGTCAATAAGAAGGTCCAAGGGATACAGTAAACCTGAAAGAAAACCTACGAATCTGAGGCTGATCTAACAGGAATGCTTCAAATCATAGACAGTAAGAAGAGTCAGTCTCATTGTACTTATGTCGGCATTGTGGCGTTTGTATTTAATTCCGATGTAATTTATGTGTTTCACGTCAATAACAAGGTCCAAGGGATACAGTAAACCTGACGTGAATCACCGGAATCAAAACTGATCTCACAGGAAACCTTCAAAAAATTGATAGTAGGAAGAGTCAGCCTTCTTGTACTTAAGTCGGCATTGTGCTTTTTGTATTAAATTCCGATGCAGTTTCTGTGTTTCATCGTCAATAAGCAATTCCAAGGATCACAGTAAACCTGAAGCGAAGCATCTGAATCTTAAAACTGGTCTCACAGGAAAGGTTCAAATCATGGAATGTAAGAGGAGTCAGTCCTCTTGTACTTACGTCGGCATTGTGCATTTTGTATTTAATTCCGACGCCATTTCTGTGTTTCATCGTGAATAAGAAGGTCCAAGGGATACAGTAAACTTGAAGTAAAGCATCGGAATGTAAAACTGGCCACACAGGAATGGTTCAAAGCATAGACAGTAAGAAGAGTCAGTCTTCTTGTACTTAAGTCGGCATTGTGCCTTTAGTATTTAATTCCGATGCAATTTCTTTGTTTCATCGTCAGTAAGAAAGTCCAAGGGATACAGTAAACATGAAATGAAGCATAGGAATCTAAAAATGTTCTCACAGGACAGGTTCAAATCATAGACAGTAAGAAGACTCAGTCATTTTGTATTTAAGCCGGCATAGTGCCTTTTGTATTTAATTCCGATAGAATTTCTGTGTTTCATCGTCAATATGAAGGTACAAGGGATACACTAACCCTGAAGTGAAGCACCGGAATCTAAAACTGGTCTCACAGGAAAGGTTTAAATTATAGCCAAAAAGAAGAGTCAGTCTTCTTGTACTTAAATCGGCATTTTGACTTTTGTATTTAATTCCGATGCAATTTCTGTGTTTCATCGTCATTATGAAAGTCCAAGGGATACAGTAAACCGGAAGTGAAGCATCGGAATCTATAACTGGTCTCACAGGAAAGGTTCAAAATATAGACACAAAGAAGAGTCAGTCTTCTTGTACTTAAGTCGGCATTGTGCCTTTTGTATATAATTTTGATGCAATTTCTGTGTTTCATCTTCAATAAGAAGGTACATGGGATACAGTAAACCTGATGTGAAACACCGGAATGTAAAACTGGTCTCACAGTAAAGGTTCAAAACATAGACAGTAAGAAGAGTCAGACATCTTGTACTTAAGTCGGCATAGTGCTTTTTGTATTAAATTCCGATGCAGTTTCTGTGTTTCATCGTCAATAAGCAATTCCAAGGATCACAGTAATCCTGAAGTGAAGCATCTGAATATTAAAACTGGTCTCACAGGAAAGGTTCAAATCATGGAATGTAAGAGGAGTCAGTCCTCTTGTACTTAAGTCCGCATTGTGCCTTTTGTATTTAAATCCGATGCAATTTCTGTGTTTAATCGTCAATAAGAAGGTCAAAGGGATACAGTAAACCTGAAGTAAAGCAACCGAATCTAAATCTGGTCTCACAGGAAAGGTTCAAAACATAGACAGTAAAAAGAGTCAGTCTTCTTGTTTTAAGTGGGCATTGTGCCTTTTGTATTTAATTCCGACAAATTTCTGTGTTTCATCGTCAATAAGAAAGTCCAAGGGATACAGTAAACCTAAAGTGAGGCATCGGAATCTAATACTGGTCTCACAGGAAAGGTTCAAATTATAGACAGTAAGAAGAGTCAGTCTACTCGTACTTAAGTCGGCATTTTGACTTTTGTATTTAATTCTGATGCAATTTCTGTGTTTCATCTTCAATAAGAAGGTCCAAGGGATACATTAAACCTGACGTGAAACACCGGAATCAAAACTGGTCTCACAGGATTGGTTCAAAACATAGACAGTGAGAGGAGTCAGTCTTCTTGTACTTAAGTCAGCATTGTGCCTTGTGTATTAAATTCCTATGCTATTTCTGTGTTTCATCGTCAATAAGAAGGTCCAAGGGATACAGTATACCTGAAATGAAGCATAAGAATCTAAAACTGGTCTCACAGGAAAGATTCAAATCATAGACAGTAAGAAGACTCAGTCATCTCGTACTTAAGTCGCATTGTGCCTTTTGTATTTAGTTCCGATGCAATTTGTGTGTTTCATCGTCAACATGAAGGTCCAAGGGATACAGTAAACCTGAAGTGAAGCATCGGAATCTAAAACTGGTCTCACACGAAAAAATCAAATTATAGACAGTGAGAAGAGTCAGTCTTCTTGTACTTAAGTCGGCATTTTGACTTTTGTATTTAATTCCGATGCAATTTCTGTGTTTCATCGTCAATATGAAGGTCCAAGGGATACAGCAAACCTGACGTGAAGCATCGGAATCTATAACTGGTCGAACAGGTAAGGTTCAAAATATAGACAGCTAGAAGAGTCAGTCTTCTTGTTCTGAAGTCGGCATAGTGCCATTTGTATTTAATTCCAATTCAATTTCTGTGCTTCATCGTCAATAAGAAGGTCCAAGGGATACAGTAAACCTAAAGTGAAGCATCGTAATCTAAAAATGGTCTCACAGGAAAGGTTCAGAACATAGTCAGTAAGAAGAGTCAATCTTCTTGTACTTAAAACGGCGTTGTGCCTTTTCTATTTAATTCTGATGCAATTACTGTGTTTCATCATCAATAAGAAGGTCCAAGGGATACAGTAAACGTGAAGTGAAGCTTTGGAATCTAAAACTGGTCTCACAGGAAAGGTTCAAAACATAGACATTAAGAAGAGATAGTATTCTTGTACTTGAGTCGGCATTGTGCCTTTTGTATTTCATTCCGATGCAATTTCTGTGTTTCATCGCCAATAAGAAGGTCCAAGGGATACAGTAAACCGGAAATGAAGCATCTGAATCTAAAACTATTCTCACATGAAAGGTTCAAATCATAGAATGTAAAAAGAATCAGTCGTCTTGAACGAAAGCCGGCATTGTGCCTTTTGCATTTAATTCCGATGCAATCTCTGTGTTTCATCGTAAATGAGAAGGTCCAAGGGATACAGTAAACCTGAAGTAAAGCATCGGAATCTAAAACAGGTCTCACAGGACAGGTTCAAATCATAGACAGTAAGAAGAGTCAGTCTTCACGTACTGAAGTCGGCATTGTGCCTTTTGTATTTAATTCCGATGCAATATCTGTGTTTCATCGTCAATAAGAAGGTCCAAGGGATACAGTAAATCTGAAACTAAACATAGGAATCTGAAACTCGTCTCACAGGAATCGTTGAAATCGTCGACAGTAAGAAGAGTCAGTCTTCTTGTACATAAGTCGTCATAGTGCCTTTTGTAATTAATTACGATGTCATTCCAGTGTTTCATCGTCAATAAGAAGGTCCAAAGGGATACAGTAAACCTGAAGTGAAGCACCGGAATCGAAACTGGTCTCACACGATAGCTTCAAAAAATAGACAGTAAGAAGAGTCAGTCTTCTTGTACTTAAGTCAGTATTGTTCATTTAGTATTTAATTCCGATGCAATTTTTTTGTTTCATCGTCGACAAGAAGGTCCAAGGGATACAGCAAACCTGAAGTGAAGCATCGGAATCTATAACTGGTCTCACAGGAAAGGTTTTTAAAAATGGACAGCAAGAAGAGTCAGTCTTCCTGTTCTGAAGCCGGCATAGTGCCTTTTGTATTTAATTCCGATGCAATATCTGTGTTTCATCGTCGATAAGAAGGTCCAAGGGATACAGTAAACCTGAAATGAAGCATCGGAATCTAAAACTGGTCTCACATGAAAGGTTCAAATCATAGAATGTAAGAAGAGTTAGTCGTCTTGTAAGAAAGTGGGCATTGTGCCTTTTGCATTTAATTCCGATGCAATTTCTGTGTCTCATCGCAAATAAGAAGGCCCAATAGATACAGTAAACCTGAAGTAAAGCATCGGAATCTAAAACTGGTCTCACAGGAAAGGTTCAAAACATAGACATTAAGAGGTATCAGTCTTCATGTACTGAAGTCGGCATTGTGTCTTTTGTATTTAATTCCGATAGAGTTTCTGTGTTTCATCGTCAATATGAAGGTCCAAGGGATACACTAACCCTGAAGTGAAGCACCGGAATCTAAAACTGGTCTCACAGGAAAGGTTTAAATTATAGACAAAAAGAAGAGTCAGTCTTCTTGTACTTAAATCGGCATTTTGACTTTTGTATCTAATTCCGATGCAATTTCTGTGTTTCATCGTCATTAAGAAGGTCCATGGGATATAGGAAACCTGAAGTGAAGCTTCGGAATCTAGAACTGGTCTCACAGGGAAGGTTCATATCATAGACATTAAGAGGTGTCAGTGTTTATGTACTTAAGTCAGCATTGTGCCTCTTGTATTAAATTCCTATGCTATTTCTGTGTTTCATCGTCAATAAGAAGGTCCAAGGGATACAGTAATACTGAAATGAAGCATCGGAATCGGAAACTAGTCTCACATGAAAGGTTCAAATCATAGGCAGTAAGAAGACTCAGTCATCTTGTACTTAAGTCGGCATTGTGCCTTTTGTATTTAATTCCGATTGAGTTTCTGTGTTTCATCGTCAATATGAAGGTCCAAGGGATACACTAACCCTGAAGTGAAGCACCGGAATCTAAAACTGGTCTCACAGGAAAGGTTTAAATTATAGACAAAAAGAAGAGTCAGTCTTCTTGTACTTAAATCGGCATTTTGACTTTTGTATCTAATTCCGATGCAATTTCTGTCTTTCTTCGTCATTATGAAAGTCCAAGGGATACAGTAAACCTGAAGTGAAGCATCGAAATCTATAACTGGTCTCACAGGAAAGGTTCAAATCATGGAATGTAAGAAGAGTCAGTCCTCTTGTACTTCAGTCCGCATTGTGCCTTTTGTATTTAAATCCGATGCAATTTCTGTGTTTCATCTTCAATAAGAAGATCCAAGGGATACAGTAAACCTGAAGTGAAACACCGGAATCAAAACTGGTCTCACAGGATTGGTTCAAAACATAGACAGTAAGAGGAGTCAGTCTTCTTGTACTTAAGTCAGCATTGTGCCTTTTGTATTAAATTCCTATTCTATTTCTGTGTTTCATCGTCAATAAGAAGGTCCAAGGGATACAGTATACCTGAAATGAAGCATAAGAATCTAAAACTGGTCTCACAGGAAAGTTTCAAATCATAGACAGTAAGAAGACTCAGTCATCTCGCACTTAAGTCGGCATTGTGCCTTTTGTATTTAGTTCCGATGCAATTTGCGTGTTTCATCGTCAACATGAAGGTCCAAGGGATACAGTAAACCTGAAGTGAAGCATCGGAATCTAAAACTGGTCTCACAGGAAAAGTTCAAGTTATAGACAGTGAGAGGAGTCAGTCTTCTTGTACTTAAGTCGGCATTTTGACTTTTGTATTTAATTCCGATGCAGTTTCTGTGTTTCATCGTCAATAAGCAATTCCAAGGGATACAGTAAACCTGAAGTGAAGCATCGGAATCTTAAAACTGGTCTCACAGGATGGTTCAAATCATGGAATGTAAGAAGAGTCAGTCCTCTTGCACTTAAGTCCGCATTCTGCCTTTTGTATTTAAATCCGATGCAATTTCTGTGTTTCATCTTCAATATGAAGGTCCAAGGGATACAGCAAACCTGAAGTGAAGAATCGTAATCTATAACTGGTCGAACAGGAAAGGTTCAAAATATAGACAGCAAGAAGAGTCAGTCTTCTTGTCCTGAAGTCGGCATAGTGCCATTTGTTTTTAATTCCTTTTCAATTTCTGTGCTTCATCGTCAATAAGGAGGTCCAAGGGATACAGTAAACCTAAAGTGAAGCATTGTAATCTAAAAATGGTCTCACAGGAAAGGTTCAAAACATAGTCAGCAAGAAGAGTCAATCTACTTGTACTTAAGTCGGCATTGTGCCTTTTCTATTTAATTCGGATGCAATTACTGTGTTTCATCATCAATAAGAAGGTCCAAGGGATACAGTAAACCTGAAGTGAAGCTTCGGAATGTAAAACAGGTCTCACAGGAAAGGTTCAAAGCATAGGCAGTATGAAGAGTCAGTATTCTTGTACTTGAGTCGGCATTGTGCCTTTTGTATTTAATTCCGATGCAATTTCTGTGTTTCATCGTCAATAAGAAGGTCCAAGGGATACAGTAAACCGGAAATGAAGCATCTGAATCTGAAACTGGTCTTACATGAAAGGTTCAAATCATAGAATGTAAGAAGAGTCAGTCGTCTTGAACGAAATCCGGCATTGTGCCTTTTGCATTTAATTCCGATGCAATCTCTGTGTTTCATCGTAAATAAGAAGGTCCAAGAGATACAGTAAACCTGAAGTAAAGCATCGGAATCTAAAACAGGTCTCACAGGAAAGGTTCAAATCATAGACAGTAAGAAGAGTCAGTCTTCACGTACTGAAGTCGGCATTGTGCCTTTTGTATTTAATTCCGATGCAATATCTGTGTTTCATCGTCAATAAGAAGGTCCAAGGGATACAGTAAATCTGAAACTAAACATAGGAATCTGAAACTCGTCTCACAGGAATCGTTGAAATCGTCGACAGTAAGAAGAGTCAGTCTTCTTGTACTTAAGTCGTCATAGTGCCTTTTGTAATTAATTCCGATGTAATTCCAGTGTTTCATCGTCAATAAGAAGGTCCAAAGGGATACAGTAAACCTGAAGTGAAGCACCGGACTCAAAACTGGTCTCACACGATAGCTTCAAAAAATAGACAGTAAGAAGAGTCAGTCTTCTTGTACTTAAGTCGGTATTGTTCATTTAGTATTTAATTCCGATGCAATTTTTTTGTTTCATCGTCAATAAGAAGGTCCAAGGGATACAGCAAACCTGAAGTGAAGCATCGGAATCTATAACTGGTCTCACAGGAAAGGTTTTTAAAAATGGACACCAAGAAGAGTCAGTCTTCTTGTTCTGAAGCCGGCATAGTGCCTTTTGTATTTAATTCCGATGCAATATCTGTGTTTCATCGTCGATAAGAAGGTCCAAGGGATACAGTAAACCTGAAATGAAGCATCGGAATCTAAAACTGGTCTCACATGAAAGGTCAAATCATAGAATGTAAGAAGAGTTAGTCGTCTTGTACGAAAGTAGGCATTGTGCCTTTTGCATTTAATTCCGATGCAATTTCTGTGTCTCATCGCAAATAAGAAGGCCCAATAGATACAGTAAACCTGAAGTAAAGCATCGGAATCTAAAACTGGTCTCACAGGAAAGGTTCAAAACATAGACATTAAGAGGTATCAGTCTTCATGTACTGAAGTCGGCATTGTGTCTTTTGTATTTAATTCCGATAGAGTTTCTGTGTTTCATCGTCAATATGAAGGTCCAAGGGATACACTAACCCTGAAGTGAAGCACCGGAATCTAAAACTGGTCTCACATAAAAGGTTTAAATTATAGACAAAAAGAAGAGTCAGTCTTCTTGTACTTAAATCGGCATTTAACTTTTGTATCTAATTCCGATGCAATTTCTGTGTTTCATCGTCATTAAGAAGGTCCATGGGATATAGGAAACCTGAAGAGAAGCTTCGGAATCTAGAACTGGTCTCACAGGGAAGGTTCATATCATAGACATTAAGAGGTGTCAGTGTTCATGTACTTAAGTCAGCATTGTGCCTCTTGTATTAAATTCCTATGCTATTTCTGTGTTTCATCGTCAATAAGAAGGTCCAAGGGATACAGTAATACTGAAATGAAGCATCGGAATCGGAAACTAGTCTCACATGAAAGGTTCAAATCATAGACAGTAAGAAGACTCAGTCATCTTGTACTTAAGTCGGCATTGTGCCTTTTGTATTTAATTCCGATTGAGTTTCTGTGTTTCATCGTCAATATGAAGGTCCAAGGGATACACTAACCCTGAAGTGAAGCACCGGAATCTAAAACTGGTCTCACAGGAAATGTTTAAATTATAGACAAAAAGAAGAGTCAGTCTTCTTGTACTTAAATCGGCATTTTGACTTTTGTATCTAATTCCGATGCAATTTCTGTCTTTCTTCGTCACTATGAAAGTCCAAGGGATACAGTAAACCTGAAGTGAAGCATCGGAATCTATAACTGGTCTCACAGGAAAGGTTCAAATCATGGAAGGTAAGAAGAGTCAGTCCTCTTGTACTTAAGTCCGCATTGTGCCTTTTGTATTTAAATCCGATGCAATTTCTGTGTTTCATCTTCAATAAGAAGATCCAAGGGATACAGTAAACCTGAAGTGAAACACCGGAATCAAAACTGGTCTCACAGGATTGGTTCAAAACATAGACAGTAAGAGGAGTCAGTCTTCTTGTACTTAAGTCAGCATTGTGCCTTTTGTATTAAATTCCTATTCTATTTCTGTGTTTCATCGTCAATAAGAAGGTCCAAGGGATACAGTAAACCTGAAATGAAGCATAAGAATCTAAAACTGGTCACAGAGGAAAGTTTCAAATCATAGACAGTAAGAAGACTCAGTCATCTCGCACTTAAGTCGGCATTGTGCCTTTTGTATTTAGTTCCGATGCAATTTGTGTGTTTCATCGTCAACATGAAGGTCCAAGGGATACAGTAAACCTGAAGTGAAGCATCGGAATCTAAAACTGGTCTCACAGGAAAAATTCAAGTTATAGACAGTGAGAAGAGTCAGTCTTCTTGTACTTAAGTCGGCATTTTGACTTTTGTATTTAATTCCGATGCAGTTTCTGTGTTTCATCGTCAATAAGCAATTCCAAGGGATACAGTAAACCTGAAGTGAAGCATCGGAATCTTAAAACTGGTCTCACAGGATGGTTCAAATCATGGAATGTAAGAAGAGTCAGTCCTCTTGTACTTAAGTCCGCATTGAGCCTTTTGTATTTAAATCCGATGCAATTTCTGTGTTTCATCTTCAATATGAAGGTCCAAGGGATACAGCAAACCTGAAGTGAAGCATCGGAATCTATAACTGGTCGAACAGGAAAGGTTCAAAATATAGACAGCAAGAAGAGTCAGTCTTCTTGTCCTGAAGTCGGCATAGTGCCATTTGTATTTAATTCCAATTCAATTTCTGTGCTTCATCGTCAATAAGGAGGTCCAAGGGATACAGTAAACCTAAAGTGAAGCATTGTAATCTAAAAATGGTCTCACAGGAAAGGTTCAAAACATAGTCAGTAAGAAGAGTCAATCTACTTGTACTTAAGTCGGCATTGTGCCTTTTCTATTTAATTCGGATGCAATTACTGTGTTTCATCATCAATAAGCAGGTCCAAGGGATACAGTAAACCTGAAGTGAAGCTTCGGAATCTAAAACTGGTATCACAGGAAAGGTTCAAAGCATAGGCAGTATGAAGAGTCAGTATTCTTGTACTTGAGTCGGCATTTTGACTTTTGTATTTAATTCCGATGCAATATCTGTGTTTCATCGTCAATAAGAAGGTCCAAGGGATACAGTAAATCTGTAACTAAACATAGGAATCTGAAACTCGTCTCACAGGAATCGTTGAAATCGTCGACAGCAAGAAGAGTCAGTCTTCTTGTACTTAAGTCAGTATTGTTCATTTAGTATTTAATTCCGATGCAATTTTTTTGTTTCATCGTCAATAAGAAGGTCCAAGGGATACAGCAAACCTGAAGTGAAGCATCGGAATCTATAACTGGTCTCACAGGAAAGGTTTTTAAAAATGGACAGCAAGAAGAGTCATTCTTCTTGTTCTGAAGCCGGCATAGTGCCTTTTGTATTTAATTCCGATGCAATATCTGTGTTTCATCGTCGATAAGAAGGTCCAAGGGATACAGTAAACCTGAATTGAAGCATCGGAATATAAAACTGGTCTCACATGAAAGGTTCAAATCATAGAATGTAAGAAGAGTTAGTCGTCTTGTACGTAAGTAGGCATTGTGCCTTTTGCATTTAATTCCGATGCAATTTCTGTGTCTCATCGCAAATAAGAAGGTCCAATAGATACAGTAAACCTCAAGTAAAGCATCGGAATCTTAAACTGGTCTCACAGGAAAGGTTGAAAACATAGACATTAAGAAGTGTCAGTCTTCATGTACTGAAGTCGGCATTGTGCCTTTTGTATTTAATTCCGATGCAATATCTGTGTTTCATCGTCATTAAGAAGGTCCTTGGGATATAGTAAACCTGAAGTGAAGCTTCGGAATCTAGTACTGGTCTCACTAAAGGTTCAAATCATAGAATGTAAAAAGAGTCAGTCCTATAGTACTTAAGTCGGCATTGTGGCTTTTGTATTTGATTCCGATGCCATTTCTGTGTTTCATCGTGAATAAGAAGGTCCAAAGGATACAGTAAACCTGAAGTAAAGCATCGGAATGTAAAACTGGTCTCACAGGAAAGGTTCAACGCATAGACAGTAAGAAGAGTCAGTCTTCTTGTAGTTGAGTCGGCATTGTGCCTTTTGTATTTAATTCCGATGCAATATCTGTGTTTCATCGACAATAAGAAGGTCCAAGGGATACAGTAAACCTGAAATGAAGCATCGAAATCTAGAACTGGTCTCACATGAAGGGTTCAAATCATAGAATGTAAGAAGAGTCAGTCGTCTTGTACGAAAGTCGGCATTGTGCCTTTTGCATTTATTTGCGATGCAATTTCTGTGTTTCATCGTCAATAAGAAGGTCCAAGGGATACAGTAAACCTGAAATAAAGCATCGGAATCTAAAACTGGTCTCACAGGAAACGTTCAAATCATAGACAGTAAGAAGAGTCAGTCTTCATGTACTTAAGTCGGCATTGTGCCTTTTGTATTTAATTCCGATGCAATTTCTGTATTTCATCGACAATAAGAAGGTCCAGGGGATACAGTAAACCTGAAGTACAGCATCTGAATCTAAAACTGGTCTCATGGGAAAGGTTCAAACCATAGACATTAAGAAGAGTCAGTCGTCTTGTTTTTATATGAGCATTGTGCCTTTTGTATTTAATTCCGATGCAATTTCTGTGTTTCATCGTCAATAAGAAGGTCCAAGGGACACAGTAAACCTGAAATGAAACATCGGAATGTAAAACTGGTCTCACAGGAAAGGTTCAAAACACAGACAGTAAGAAGAGTCAGTCATCTTGTACTTAAGTCGGCATTGTGCCTTTTGTATTTAACTCCGACGCTATATCTGTATTTCGTCGTCAATAAGAAGGTCCAGGGGATACAGTATACCTGAAATGAAGCATAAGAATCTAAAACTGGTCTCACAGGAAAGGTTCAAATCATAGACAGTAAGAAGATTTAGTCATCTTGTACTAAAGTCGGCATTGTGCCTTTTGTATTTAGTTCCGATGCAATTTGTGTGGTGTCACCGCCAGACACCACACTTGCTATGTGGTAGCTTTAATAGGCCGCGGTCCTTTTAGTACATGTCGGACCCGCGTGTCGCCACTGTGTAATCGCAGACCTAGCGCCACCACAAGGCAGGTCTCGATATACGATAGAGCACTCGCCCCAGTTGTACGACGACATTGCTAGCGACAATACGGACGAAGCCTTCCTCTCATTTGCCGAGAGACAGTTAGAATAGCCTTCTGCTAAGTCCATGGCTACGACCTAGCAAGGCGCCAATTGTAACAGTGCATGTATCTTACGAGTCGCATTCGTATAGTCGAGAGAGATGTTCACCAGGAGTGAATAAAGTTAAGTATATTCCAGCTACGTACTTTTCTTGCTACCATTCAATAGTTATCCTGTTCCAGACTTCACGCCCGTCTGCGATAGATAGCGTGCCTATCGGCCCTATCAAAATAACACTGTTTCGGCACTTCTGTCGACACATCAATTTGTGTGTTTCATCGTCAACATGAAGGTCCAAGGGATACAGTAAGCCTGAAGTGAAGCATCGGAAGCTAAAACTGGTCTCACAGGAAAGGTTCAACTTATTGACAGTAAGAAGAGTTTGTCTTCTTGTACTTAAGTCGGCATTTTGCTTTTGTATTTAATTCCGATGCAATTTCTGTGTTTCATCGTCAAAAAGAAGGTCCAAGGGATACAGTAAACCTGAAGTGAAGCTTCGGAAACTACACCTGGTCTCACAGGAAAGGTTCAAATCATAGAATGTAAGAAGAGTCAGTCCTCTTGTACTTAAGTCGGCATTGTGCCTTTTGTATTTAATTCCGATGACATTTCTGTGTTTTGTCGTGAATAAGAATGTCCAAGGGATACAGTAAAAATGAAGTAAAGCATCGGAATGTAAAACTGGTCTCACAGGAAAGGTTCAAAGCATAGACAGTAAGAAGAGTCAGTCTGCTTGTACTTAAGTCGGCATTGTGCCTTTTGTATTTAATTCCGATGCAATTCCTGTGTTGCATCGTCAATAAGAAGGTCCAAGGGATACAGTAAACCTGAAATGAAGCATCGGAATCTAAAACTGGTCTCACAGGAAAGGTTCAAAACATAGACAGTAAGAAGAGTCAGTCTTCATGTACTGAAGTCAGCATTCTACCTTTTGTATTTAATTCCGATGCAATATCTGTGTTTCATCGTCAATAAGAAGGTCCAAGGGATACAGTAAACCTGAAAGGAAACCTAGGAATCTGAGGCTGGTCTCACAGGAAAGGTTAAAATCATTGACAGTAAGAAGAGTCAGTCTCCTTGTACTTAAGTCGGCATTGTGGCTTTTGTATTTAATTCCGATGTAATGTTTGTGTTTCACGTCAGTAAGAAGGTCCAAGGGATACAGTAAACTTGACGTGAAGCACCGGAATCAAAACTGGTCTCACAGGAAAGCTTCAAAACATAGACAGTAAGAAGACTCAGTCTTCTTGTACTTAAGTCAGAATTGTGCATTTTGTATTAAACTCCGATGCAATTTCTGTGTTCCATCGTCAATAAGCAGGTCCAAGGGATACAGAAAACCTGAAGTGAAGCATCGGAATCAAAACTGGTCTCATAGGGATGGTTCAAAACATTGACAGTAAGAGGAGTCAGTCTTCTTGTACTTAAGTCGGCATTGTGGCTTTTGTATTTAATTCCGATGCTATTTCTGTGTTTCAACGTCAATAAAAAGGTCCAAGGGATACAGTAAACCTGAAGTGAAGCATCGGAATCTAAAACTGGTCTAACTTAAAGATTCAAAACATAGACAGTAAGAAGAGTCAGTCTTCTTGAACTTAAGTCGGCTTTTTGACTTTTGTATTTAATTCCGATGCAATTTCTGTGTTTCATCGTCAATAAGAAGGTCCAAGGGGTACAGTAAACCTGAAGTGAAGCATCGAAAACTAAAACTGGTCTCACAGGAAAGGTTCAAAACATAGACAGTAAGAAGAGCCAGTCTTCTTGTACTAAAGTCAGCATTGTGCCTTTTGTAATTAATTCCGACACAATTTCTGTGTTTCATCGTCAATGAGAAGGTCCAAGGGATACAGTAAACCTGAACTGAAGCATCGGAATCTAAAACTGGTGTCACAGGAAAGGTTCAAATCATGGAATGTAAGAAGAGTCAGTCCTCTTGTACTTAAGTCGGCATTGTGCCATTTGTATTTAATTCCGATGCACTCTCTGTGTTTCATCGTCAATAAGATGGACCAAGGCATGCAGCAAACCTGAAGTAAAGCATCGGAATTTAAAACTGTTCACACAGGAAAGGTTCATAACATAGACAGTAAGGAGAGTCGGTCTTCTTGTCTTTAAGTCGGCATTGTGCCTTTTGTATTTAATTTCGATGCAATTTCTGTGTTTCATCGTCAATAAGTAAGTCTGTGGGATTCAGTAAACCTGAAGTGAAGCATCGGAATCAAAAATGGTTTCACAGGAAAGTTCAATCCACAGACAGTAAGAACAGTCAGTATTCTTGTTTTTATGTTTTCATTGTGCCTTTTGTATTTCATTCCGACGCAATTTCTGTGTTTCATCGTCACTAAGAAGGTCCAAGGGGTACAGTAAACCTGAAGTGAAGCACCGGAATCGAAATTGGTCTCACAGGAAAGCTTCAAAACATAGACAGTAAGAAGAGTCAGTCTTCTGGTTTTTAAGTGGGCATTGTGCCTTTTGTATTTAATTCCGACGTAATTTCTTGTTTCATCGCCAATAAGTAAGTCCAAGGGATACAGTAAACCTGAAGTGAAGCATAGAAATCAAAACTGGTCTTACAGGAGTGGTTCAAAACATTGACAGTAAGAGGAGTCAGTCTTCTTGTACTTATGTCGGCATTGTGCCTTTTGTATTTTATTCTGATGAAATTTCTGTGTTTCATCGTCAATAAGAAGGTCCAAGGGATACAGCAAACCTGAATTGAAGGATCGGAATCTATAACTGGTCTCACAGGAAAGGTTCAAAATATAGACAGTAAGAAGAGTCAGTCTTCTTGAACTCAAGTCGCATTTTGACTTTTGTATTTAATTCCGATGCTATTTCTGTGTTTCATCGTCAGTAAGAGGGTCGGAGGGATACAGTAAACCTGACGTGAAGCATCGGAAACTAAAACGGGTCTCACAGTAAAGATTCAAAACATAGACAGTAAGAAGAGTCAGTCTTCTTGTACTCAAGTCGGCATTGTGCCTTTTGTATTTAATTCCGATGCAATTTCTGTGTTTCATCGTCAATAAAGAGGTCCAAGGGATACATTAAACCTGAAGTGAAAAAACCTAAACTAAAACTGGTGTCATAGGATAGGTTCAAAACATAGACAGTAAGAAGAGTCAGTCCTCTTATACTTAAGTCGGCATTGTGCCTTTTGTATTTAATTACGATGCACTTTCTGTGTTTCGTCGTCAATAAGAAGGTCCAATGCATACAGTAAACCTGTAGTAAAGCGTCAGAATCTAAAACTGGTCATACAGGAAACGTTCAAAACATAGACAGTGAGAAGAGTCAGTGTTCTTATCTTTAAGTCGGCATTGTGCCTTTTGTATTTATTTCCGATGCAATTTTTGTGTTTCATCGTCAATTAGAAGGTGCAAGGGATACAGTAAACCTGAAGTGAACCATAGGAATCTAAAACCGGTCCCACAGGAAAGGATCAAACATAGACAGTAAGAAGGGTCGGTATTAATGTCTTTAAGTCGGCATTTTGAATTTTGTATTTAATTCCGATGCAATTTCTGTGTTTCATCGTCAATACGAAAGTCCAAGGGATACAGTAAACCTTAAATGAAGCATAGGAATCTAAAAATGTCTCATGGGGAAAGTTCAAAACATAGACAGTAAGATGAGTCAGACATCATGTACTTAAGTCGGCATTGTGCCTTTTATATTTAATTCCGATCGAAATTCTGTGTTTCATCGGCAATATGAAGCTCCAACGGATACAGTATCCCTGAAGTGAAGCATCGGAATCTAAAACTGGTCTCAGAGGAACGGTTCAAAATATAGACCGTAAGAAGGGTTAGTCTTCTTGTACTTAAGTCGGCATTGTGCCTTTTGTAATTAATTCCGATGCAATTTCTGTGTTTCATCGTCAATACGAAGGTCCAAAGGTTACAGTAAACATGAAATGAAGCATAGGAATCTAAAACTGGTCTCACAGGAAACGTTCAAAACATAGACAGTAAGAAGAGTCAGTCTTCATGTACTTAAGTCGGCGTTGTGCCTTTTGTATTTAATTCCGATGCAATTTCTGTATTTCATCGTCAATAAGAAGGTCCAAGGGATACAGTAAACCTGAAGTACAGCATCTGAATCTAAAACTGGTTTCATGGGAAAGGTTCAAACCATAGACATTAAGAAGAGTCAGTCGTCTTGTATTTATATGGGCATTGTGCCTTTTGTATTTAATTCCGATGCAATTTCTGTGTTTCATCGTCAATAATAAGGTCCAAGGGACACAGTAAACCTGAAATGAAACATCGGAATGTAAAACTGGTCTCACAGGAAAGGTTCAAAACATAGACAGTAAGAAGAGTCAGTCATCTTGTACTTAAGTCGGCATTGTGCCTTTTGTATTTAATTCCGACGCTATATCTGTGTTTCATCGTCAATAAGATGGTGCAAGGGATACAGTATACCTGAAATGAAGCATAAGAATCTAAAACTGGTCTCACAGGAAAGGTTCAAATCATAGACAGTAAGAAGATTTAGTCATCTTGTACTTAAGTAGGCATTGTGCCTTTTGTATTTAGTTCCGATGCAATTTGTGTGGTGTCACCGCCAGACACCACACTTGCTATGTGGTAGCTTTAATAGGCCGCGGTCCTTTTAGTACATGTCGGACCAGCGTGTCGCCACTGTGTAATCGCAGACCTAGCGCCACCACAAGGCAGGTCTCGATATACGATAGAGCACTCGCCCCAGTTGTACGACGACATTGCTAGCAACAATACGGACGAAGCCTTCCTCTCATTTGCCGAGAGACAGTTAGAATAGCCTTCTGCTAAGTCCATGGCTACGACCTAGCAAGGCGCCAATTGTAACAGTGCATGTATCTTACGAGTCGCATTTGTACAGTCGAGAGAGATGTTCACCAGGAGTGAGTAAAGTTAAGTATATTCCAGCTACGTACTTTTCTTGCTACCATTCAATAGTTATCCTGTTCCAGACTTCACGCCCGTCTGCGATAGATAGCGTGCCTATCGGCCCCCTCAAAATAACACTGTGTTGGCACTTCTGTCGACACATCAATTTGTGGGTTCCATCGTCAACATGAAGGTCCAAGGGATACAGTAAGCCTGAAGTGAAGCATCGGAAGCTAAAACTGGTCTCACAGGAAAGGTTCAACTTATTGACAGTAAGAAGAGTTTGTCTTCTTGTACTTAAGTCGGCATTTTGCTTTTGTATTTAATTCCGATGCAATTTCTGTGTTTCATCGTCAATATGAAGGTCCAAGGGATACAGCAAACCTCAAGTGAAGCATCGGAATCTATAACTGGTCTCACAGGAAAGGTTCAAAATATAGGCAGCAAGAAGAGTTAGTCTTCTTGTTCTAAAGTCGGCATAGTGCCTTTTGTATTTAATTCCAATTCAATTTCTGTGTTTCATCGTCAATAAGAAGGTCCAAGGGATACAGTAAACCTGAAGTGAAGCATCGTAATCTAAAAATGGTCTCACAGGAAAGGTTCAAATCATAGTCAGTATAAAGAAACAATCTCGTTGTACATAAGTCGGCATTGTGCCTTTTGTATTTAATTCGGATGCAATTACTGTGTTTCATCGTCAAAAAGAAGGTCCAAGGGATACAGTAAACCTGAAGTGAAGCTTCGGAAAGTAGAACTGGTCTCACAGGAAAGGTTCAAATCATAGAATGTAAGAAGAGTCAGTCCTCTTGTACTTATGTCGGCATTGTGCCTTTTGTATTTTATTCTGATGAAATTTCTGTGTTTCATCGTCAATAAGAAGGTCCAAGGGATACAGTAAACCTGAACTGAAGCATCGGAATCTAAAACTGGTGTCACAGGAAAGGTTCAAATCATGGAATGTAAGAAGAGTCAGTCCTCTTGAACTTAAGTCGGCATAGTGCCATTTGTATTCAATTCCGATGCACTCTCTGTGTTTCATCGTCAATAAGATGGTCCAAGAAATACAGCAAACCTGAAGTAAAGCATCGGAATTTAAAACTGTTCACACAGGAAAGGTTCATAACATAGACAGTAAGGAGAGTCGGTCTTCTTGTCTTTAAGTCGGCATTGTGCCTTTTGTATTTAATTTCGATGCAATTTCTGTGTTTCATCGTCAATAAGTAAGTCTGTGGGATTCAGTAAACCTGAAGTGAAGCATCGGAATCAAACATGGTTTCACAGGAAAGATCAAAACACAGACAGTAAGATCAGTCAGTATTCTTGTTTTTATGTTTTCATTGTGCCTTTTGTATTTCATTCCGACGCTATTTCTGTGTTTCATCGTCACTAAGAAGGTCCAAGTGGTACAGTAAACCTGAAGTGAAGCACCGGAATAGAAGTTGGTCTCACAGGAAAGCTTCAAAACATAGACAGTAAGAAGAGTCAGTCTTCTGGCTTTTAAGTGGCCATTGTGCCTTTTGTATTTAATTCCGACGTAATTTCTTGTTTCATCGCCAATAAGTAAGTCCAAGAGATACGGTAAACCTGAAGTGAAGCATCGAAATCAAAACTGGTCTTACAGGAATGGTTTAAAGCATAGACAGTAAGAGGAGTCAGTCTTCTTGTACTTATGTCGGCATTGTGCCTTTTGTATTTTATTCCGATGAAATTTCTGTGTTTCATCGTCAATAAGAAGGTCCAAGGGATACAGCAAACCTGAATTGAAGGATCGGAATCTATAACTGGTCTCACAGGAAAGGTTCAAAATATAGACAGTAAGAAGAGTCAGTCTTCTTGAACTTAAGTCAGCATTTTGACTTTTGTATTTAATTCCGATGCTATTTCTGTGTTTCATCGTCTGTAAAAGGGTCGGAGGGATACAGTAAACCTGACGTGAAGCATCGGAAACTAAAACGGGTCTCACAGTAAAGATTCAAAACATAGACAGTAAGAAGAGTCAGTCTTCTTGTACTTAAGTCCGCATTGTGCCTTTTATATTTAATTCCGATGCACTTTCTGTGTTTCATCTTCAATAAGAAGGTCCAATGCATACAGTAAACCTGAAGTAAAACGTCAGAATCTAAAACTGGTCATACAGGAAACGTTCAAAACATAGACAGTGAGAAGAGTCAGTGTTCTTGTCTTTAAGTCGGCATTGTGCCTTTTGTATTTATTTCCGATGCAATTTCTGTGTTTCATCGTCAATTAGAAGGTGCAAGGGATACAGTAAACCTGAAGTGAACCATAGGAATCAAAAACCGGTCCCACAGGAAAGGATCAAAACATAGACAGTAAGAAGAGTCGGTATTAATGTCTTTAAGTTGGCATTTTGATTTTTGTATTGAATTCCGATGCAATTTCTGTGTTTCATGGTCAATAAGAAAGTCCAACGGATACAGTAAACCTGAAGTGAAGCATCAGAATCTAAAACTGGTCTCACAGTAAAGGTTCAAAACATAGACGGTAAGAAGAGTCAGTCTTCTTGTACTTAAGTCGGCATTGTGCCTTTTGTAATTAATTCCGATGCAATTTCTGTGTTTCATCGTCAATACGAAGGTCCAAAGGATACAGTAAACTTGAAATGAAACATAGGAATCTGAAACTGGTCTCACAGGAAAGGTTCAATTCATAGACAGTAAGAGGAGTCAGTCTTCTTGTACTTAAGTCGTATTTGTGATTTTTGTATTTAATTCCGATGTAATTTCTGTGTTTCATCGTCAATAAGAAGGTCCAAGGGATACAGTAAACCTGAAGTGAAGCATCGGAATCAAAACTGGTCTCACAGGAGAGCTTTAAAACATAGACATTAAGAAGAGCCAGTCTTCTTGTACTTATGTCGGCATTGTGCCCTTTGCATATATTTCCGATGCAATTTCTGTGTTTCATCGTCAATAAGAAGGTCCAAGGGATACAGTAAACCTGAAGTAAAGCATCGGAATCTAAAACTGATCTCACAGGAAAGGTTCAAAACATACACAGTAAGTGGAGTCAGTCTTCTTGTTTTTGAGTCAGCATTGTGCATTTTGTATTTAATACCGACGCAATTTCTGTGTTTCATCGTCAATAAGAAGGTCCAAGGGATACAGTAAACCTGAAGTGAAGCATCAGCATCTAAACTGGTCTCACAAGAAAGGTTCAAAATATAGACAGTAAGAAGAGTCAGTCTTCTTGTACTTAAGTCGGCATTGTGCCTTTTGTATTTAATTCCGTTGCAATTTCTGTGTATCACCGTCAATAAGAAGGTCTAAGGCATACATTAAACCTGAAATGAAACATCCGAATCTAAAACTGGTCTCACAGGAAAGGTTCAAACACAGACCGTAAGAAGAGTCAGTCCTCTTGTACTTATGTCGGCATTGTGCCTTTTTTATATAACTACGATGCAATTTCTGTGTTTCATCGTCAATATGAAGATCCAAGGGACACAGCAAACCAGAAGTGAAGCATCGGAATCTAAAGTGGTCTCACAGGAGAGGTTCAAAACATAGACAGTAAGAAGAGTCAGTCTTCTTGTACTTAAGTCGGCATTGTGCCTTTTGTATTTAATTCCGATGCAATTTCTGTGTTTCATCGTCAATAACAAGGTCCAAGGGATACAGTGAACCTGAAATAAAGCATAGGAATCTATAACTGGTCTCACAGGAAAGATTCAAATCATAGACAGTATGAGGACTCAGTCTTCTTGTTTTTCAGTCGGCATTGTGCCTTTTGTATGTAATTCCGATGCACTTTCTGTGTTTCATCGTCAATAAGATGGTAAAAGGCATACAGTAAACCTGAAGTAAAGCATCGGAATTTAAAACTGTTCACACAGGAAAGGTTCATAACATAGACAATAAGGAGAGTCTGTCTTCTTGTCTTTAAGTCGGCATTCTGCCTTTTGTATTTTATTTCGATGCAATTTCTGTGTTTCATCGTCAATAAGTAAGTCTGTGGGATTCAGTAAACCCGAAGTCAAGAATCGGAATCAAAAGTGGTTTCACAGGAAAGTTCAAATCACAGACAGTAAGAACAGTCAGTCTTCTTGTTTTTATGTTCTCATTGTGCCTTTTGTATTTCATTCCGACGCAATTTCTGTGTTTCATCGTCACTAAGAAGGTCCAAGGGGTACAGTATACCTGAAGTGAAGCATCGAAATCAAAACTGGTCTTACAGGAATGGTTCAAAACATAGACAATAAGAGGAGTCAGTCTTCTTGTACTTATGTCGTCATTGTGCCTTTTGCATTTTATTCCGATGAAATTTCTGTGTTTCATCGCCAATAAGAAGGTCCAAGGGATACAGCAAACCTGAATTGAAGGATCGGAATCTATAACTGGTCTCACAGGAAAGGTTCAAAATATAGACAGTAAGAAGAGTCAGTCTTCTTGAACTTAAGTCGGCATTTTGACTTTTGTATTTAATTCCGATGCTATTTATGTTTTTCATCGTCAGTAAGAGGTTTGGAGGGATACAGTAAACCTGACGTGAAGCATCGGAAACTAAAACGGGTCTCACAGTAAAGATTCAAAACATAGACAGTAAGAAGAGTCAGTCTTCATGTACTTAAGTCGGCATTGTGCCTTTTGTATTTAATTCCGATGCAATTTCTGTGTTTCATCGTCAATAAGAAGGTCCAAGGGATACATTAAACCTGAAGTGAAGCATCGAAAACTAAAACTGGTGTCATAGGAAAGGTTCAAAACATAGACAGTAAGAGGAGACAGTCCTCTTGTACTTAAGTCGGCATTGTGCCTTTTGTATTTAATTCCGATTCACATTCTGTGTTTCATCGTCAATAAGAAGGTCCAAGGCATACAGTAAACCTGAAGTAAAGCGTCGGAATCTAAAACTGGTCACACAGGAAAGGTTCAAAGCATAGACAGTAAGAAGAGTCAGTCTTCTAGTACTTAAGTCGGCATTGTGCCTTTTGTATTTAATTCCAATGCAATTCCTGTGTTTCATCGTCAATAAGAAGGTCCAAGGGATACAGTAAACCTGAAATGAAGCATCGGAATCTAAAACTGGTCTCACAGCAAAGGTTAAAAACAAAGACAGTAAGAAGAGTCAGTCTTCATGTACTGAAGTCGGCATTCTGCTTTTGTATTTAATTCCAATGCAATATCTGTGTTTCATGGTCAATAAGAAGGTCCAAGGGATACAGTAAACCTGAAGTGAAGCATCGGATTCTAAAAGTTGTCTCACAGGAAAAGTTCAAATCACGGAATGTAAGAAGAGTCAGTCCTTTTGTACATAAGTCAGCATTGTGCCTTTTGTATTTAATTCCGATGCAATTTCTGTGTTTCATCGTCAGTAAGAAAGTCCAAGGGATACAGAAAACCAGAAGTGAAGCAGCGGAATCAAAACTGGTCTCACAGGGATGGTTCAAAACATTGACAGTAAGAGGAGTCAGTCTTCTTGTACTTAAGTCGGCATTGTGCCTTTTGTATTTAATTCCGATGCTATTTCTGTGTTTCAACGTCAATAAAAAGGTCCAAGGGATACAGTAAACCTGAAGTGAAGCATTGGAATCTAAAACTGGTCTCACTTAAAGATTCCAAACATAGACAGTAAGAAGAGTCAGTCTTCTTGTACTTAAGTCGGCTTTTCGACTTTTGTATTTAATTCCGATGCAATTTCTGTGTTTCATCGTCAATAAGTAAGTCTGTGGGATTCAGTGAACCTGAAGTGAAGCATCGGAATCAAAAATGGTCTCACAGGGATGGTTCAAAACATTGACAGTAAGAGGAGTCAGTCTTCTTGTACTTAAGTCGGCATTGTGGCTTTTGTATTTAATTCCGATGCTATTTCTGTGTTTCAACGTCAATAAAAAGGTCCAAGGGATACAGTAAACCTGAAGTGAAGCATCGGAATCTAAAACTGGTCTCACTTAAAGATTCAAAACATAGACAGTAAGAAGAGTCAGTCTTCTTGTACTTAAGTCGGCTTTTTGACTTTTGTATTTAATTCCGATGCAATTTCTGTGTTTCATCGTCAATAAGAAGGTCCAAGGGATACAGTAAACCTGAAGTGAAGCATCGAAAACTAAAACTGGTCTCACAGGAAAAGTTCAAAATATAGACAGTAAGAAGAGCCAGTCTTCTTGTACTAAAGTCGGCATTGTGCCTTTTGTAATTAATTCCGACACAATTTCTGTGTTTCATCGTCAATGAGAAGGTCCAAGGGATACAGTAAACCTGAACTGAAGCATCGGAATCTAAAACTGGTGTCACAGGAAAGGTTCAAATCATGGAATGTAAGAAGAGTCAGTCCTCTTGAACTTAAGTCGGCATTGTGCCATTTGTATTCAATTCCGATGCACTCTCTGTGTTTCATCGTCAATAAGATGGTCCAAGGCATACAGCAAACCTGAAGTAAAGCATCGGAATTTAAAACTGTTCACACAGGAAAGGTTCATAACATAGACAGTAAGGAGAGTCGGTCTTCTTGTCTTTAAGTCGGCATTGTGCCTTTTGTATTTAATTTCGATGCAATTTCTGTGTTTCATCGTCAATAAGTAAGTCTGTGGGATTCAGTAAACCTGAAGTGAAGCATCGGAATCAAACATGGTTTCACAGGAAAGATCAAAACACAGACAGTAAGATCAGTCAGTATTCTTGTTTTTATGTTTTCATTGTGCCTTTTGTATTTCATTCCGACGCTATTTCTGTGTTTCATCGTCACTAAGAAGGTCCAAGTGGTACAGTAAACCTGAAGTGAAGCACCGGAATAGAAGTTGGTCTCACAGGAAAGCTTCAAAACATAGACAGTAAGAAGAGTCAGTCTTCTGGCTTTTAAGTGGCCATTGTGCCTTTTGTATTTAATTCCGACGTAATTTCTTGTTTCATCGCCAATAAGTAAGTCCAAGAGATACGGTAAACCTGAAGTGAAGCATCGAAATCAAAACTGGTCTTACAGGAATGGTTTAAAGCATAGACAGTAAGAGGAGTCAGTCTTCTTGTACTTATGTCGGCATTGTGCCTTTTGTATTTTATTCCGATGAAATTTCTGTGTTTCATCGTCAATAAGAAGGTCCAAGGGATACAGCAAACCTGAATTGAAGGATCGGAATCTATAACTGGTCTCACAGGAAAGGTTCAAAATATAGACAGTAAGAAGAGTCAGTCTTCTTGAACTTAAGTCAGCATTTTGACTTTTGTATTTAATTCCGATGCTATTTCTGTGTTTCATCGTCTGTAAAAGGGTCGGAGGGATACAGTAAACCTGACGTGAAGCATCGGAAACTAAAACGGGTCTCACAGTAAAGATTCAAAACATAGACAGTAAGAAGAGTCAGTCTTCTTGTACTTAAGTCGGCATTGTGCCTTTTATATTTAATTCCGATGCACTTTCTGTGTTTCATCTTCAATAAGAAGGTCCAATGCATACAGTAAACCTGAAGTAAAACGTCAGAATCTAAAACTGGTCATACAGGAAACGTTCAAAACATAGACAGTGAGAAGAGTCAGTGTTCTTGTCTTTAAGTCGGCATTGTGCCTTTTGTATTTATTTCCGATGCAATTTCTGTGTTTCATCGTCAATTAGAAGGTGCAAGGGATACAGTAAACCTGAAGTGAACCATAGGAATCAAAAACCGGTCCCACAGGAAAGGATCAAAACATAGACAGTAAGAAGAGTCGGTATTAATGTCTTTAAGTCGGCATTTTGATTTTTGTATTGAATTCCGATGCAATTTCTGTGTTTCATGGTCAATAAGAAAGTCCAACGGATACAGTAAACCTGAAGTGAAGCATCAGAATCTAAAACTGGTCTCACAGTAAAGGTTCAAAACATAGACGGTAAGAAGAGTCAGTCTTCTTGTACTTAAGTCGGCATTGTGCCTTTTGTAATTAATTCCGATGCAATTTCTGTGTTTCATCGTCAATACGAAGGTCCAAAGGATACAGTAAACTTGAAATGAAACATAGGAATCTGAAACTGGTCTCACAGGAAAGGTTCAATTCATAGACAGTAAGAGGAGTCAGTCTTCTTGTACTTAAGTCGTATTTGTGATTTTTGTATTTAATTCCGATGTAATTTCTGTGTTTCATCGTCAATAAGAAGGTCCAAGGGATACAGTAAACCTGAAGTGAAGCATCGGAATCAAAACAGGTCTCACAGGAGAGCTTTAAAACATAGACATTAAGAAGAGCCAGTCTTCGTGTACTTATGTCGGCATTGTGCCCTTTGCATATATTTCCGATGCAATTTCTGTGTTTCATCGTCAATAAGAAGGTCCAAGGGATACAGTAAACCTGAAGTAAAGCATCGGAATCTAAAACTCATCTCACAGGAAAGGTTCAAAACATACACAGTAAGTGGAGTCAGTCTTCTTGTTTTTGAGTCAGCATTGTGCATTTTGTATTTAATACCGACGCAATTTCTGTGTTTCATCGTCAATAAGAAGGTCCAAGGGATACAGTAAACCTGAAGTGAAGCATCAGAATCTAAACTGGTCTCACAAGAAAGGTTCAAAATATAGACAGTAAGAAGAGTCAGTCTTCTTGTACTTAAGTCGGCATTGTGCCTTTTGTATTTAATTCCGTTGCAATTTCTGTGTATCACCGTCAATAAGAAGGTCTAAGGCATACATTAAACCTGAAATGAAACATCCGAATCTAAAACTGGTCTCACAGGAAAGGTTCAAACATAGACCGTAAGAAGAGTCAGTCCTCTTGTACTTATGTCGGCATTGTGCCTTTTTTATATAACTACGATGCAATTTCTGTGTTTCATCGTCAATATGAAGGTCCAAGGGACACAGCAAACCAGAAGTGAAGCATCGGAATCTAAAGTGGTCTCACAGGAGAGGTTCAAAACATAGACAGTAAGAAGAGTCAGTCTTCTTGTACTTAAGTCGGCATTGTGCCTTTTGTATTTAATTCCGATGCAATTTCTGTGTTTCATCGTCAATAACAAGGTCCAAGGGATACAGTGAACCTGAAATAAAGCATAGGAATCTATAACTGGTCTCACAGGAAAGATTCAAATCATAGACAGTATGAGGACTCAGTCTTCTTGTTTTTCAGTCGGCATTGTGCCTTTTGTATGTAATTCCGATGCACTTTCTGTGTTTCATCGTCAATAAGATGGTAAAAGGCATACAGTAAACCTGAAGTAAAGCATCGGAATTTAAA
The DNA here is from genome assembly GCF_021461395.2 of Schistocerca americana. Taxonomy (NCBI): domain Eukaryota; kingdom Metazoa; phylum Arthropoda; class Insecta; order Orthoptera; family Acrididae; genus Schistocerca; species Schistocerca americana. The sequence goes on along the minus strand of NC_060121.1, from coordinate 9,440,003 downwards.
ACTGTTCACACAGGAAAGGTTCATAACATAGACAATAAGGAGAGTCTGTCTTCTTGTCTTTAGGTCGGCATTCTGCCTTTTGTATTTAATTTCGATGCAATTTCTGTGTTTCATCGTCAATAAGTAAGTCTGTGGGATTCAGTAAACCCGAAGTCAAGAATCGGAATCAAAAGTGGTTTCACAGGAAAGTTCAAATCACAGACAGTAAGAACAGTCAGTCTTCTTGTTTTTATGTTCTCATTGTGCCTTTTGTATTTCATTCCGACGCAATTTCTGTGTTTCATCGTCACTAAGAAGGTCCAAGGGGTACAGTATACCTGAAGTGAAGCATCGAAATCAAAACTGGTCTTACAGGAATGGTTCAAAACATAGACAATAAGAGGAGTCAGTCTTCTTGTACTTATGTCGTCATTGTGCCTTTTGCATTTTATTCCGATGAAATTTCTGTGTTTCATCGCCAATAAGAAGGTCCAAGGGATACAGCAAACCTGAATTGAAGGATCGGAATCTATAACTGGTCTCACAGGAAAGGTTCAAAATATAGACAGTAAGAAGAGTCAGTCTTCTTGAACTTAAGTCGGCATTTTGACTTTTGTATTTAATTCCGATGCTATTTATGTTTTTCATCGTCAGTAAGAGGTTTGGAGGGATACAGTAAACCTGACGTGAAGCATCGGAAACTAAAACGGGTCTCACAGTAAAGATTCAAAACATAGACAGTAAGAAGAGTCAGTCTTCATGTACTTAAGTCGGCATTGTGCCTTTTGTATTTAATTTCGATGCAATTTCTGTGTTTCATCGTCAATAAGAACGTCCAAGGGATACATTAAACCTGAAGTGAAGCATCGAAAACTAAAACTGGTGTTATAGGAAAGGTTCAAAACATAGACAGTAAGAAGAGACAGTCCTCTTGTACTTAAGTCGGCATTGTGCCTTTTGTATTTAATTCCGATTCACATTCTGTGTTTCATCGTCAATAAGAAGGTCCAAGGCATACAGTAAACCTGAAGTAAAGCGTCGGAATCTAAAACTGGTCACACAGGAAAGGTTCAAAGCATAGACAGTAAGAAGAGTCAGTCTTCTAGTACTTAAGTCGGCATTGTGCCTTTTGTATTTAATTCCAATGCAATTCCTGTGTTTCATCGTCAATAACGAAGGTCCAAGGGATACAGTAAACCTGAAATGAAGCATCGGAATCTAAAACTGGTCTCACAGCAAAGGTTAAAAACATAGACAGTAAGAAGAGTCAGTCTTCATGTACTGAAGTCGGCATTCTGCTTTTGTATTTAATTCCGATGCAATATCTGTGTTTCATGGTCAATAAGAAGGTCCAAGGGATACAGTAAACCTGAAGTGAAGCATCGGATTCTAAAAGTTGTCTCACAGGAAAAGTTCAAATCACGGAATGTAAGAAGAGTCAGTCCTTTTGTACATAAGTCAGCATTGTGCCTTTTGTATTTAATTCCGATGCAATTTCTGTGTTTCATCGTCAGTAAGAAAGTCCAAGGGATACAGAAAACCAGAAGTGAAGCATCGGAATCAAAACTGGTCTCACAGGGATGGTTCAAAACATTGACAGTAAGAGGAGTCAGTCTTCTTGTACTTAAGTCGGCATTGTGCCTTTTGTATTTAATTCCGATGCTATTTCTGTGTTTCAACGTCAATAAAAAGGTCCAAGGGATACAGTAAACCTGAAGTGAAGCATTGGAATCTAAAACTGGTCTCACTTAAAGATTCCAAACATAGACAGTAAGAAGAGTCTGTCTTCTTGTACTTAAGTCGGCTTTTCGACTTTTGTATTTAATTCCGATGCAATTTCTGTGTTTCATCGTCAATAAGTAAGTCTGTGGGATTCAGTGAACCTGAAGTGAAGCATCGGAATCAAAAATGGTCTCACAGGGATGGTTCAAAACATTGACAGTAAGAGGAGTCAGTCTTCTTGTACTTAAGTCGGCATTGTGGCTTTTGTATTTAATTCCGATGCTATTTCTGTGTTTCAACGTCAATAAAAAGGTCCAAGGGATACAGTAAACCTGAAGTGAAGCATCGGAATCTAAAACTGGTCTCACTTAAAGATTCAAAACATAGACAGTAAGAAGAGTCAGTCTTCTTGTACTTAAGTCGGCTTTTTGACTTTTGTATTTAATTCCGATGCAATTTCTGTGTTTCATCGTCAATAAGAAGGTCCAAGGGATACAGTAAACCTGAAGTGAAGCATCGAAAACTAAAACTGGTCTCACAGGAAAGGTTCAAAATATAGACAGTAAGAAGAGCCAGTCTTCTTGTACTAAAGTCGGCATTGTGCCTTTTGTATTTTATTCCGATGAAATTTCTGTGTTTCATCGTCAATAAGAAGGTCCAAGGGATACAGCAAACCTGAATTGAAGGATCGGAATCTATAACTGGTCTCACAGGAAAGGTTCAAAATATAGACAGTAAGAAGAGTCAGTCTTCTTGAACTTAAGTCGGCATTTTGACTTTTGTATTTAATTCCGATGCTATTTCTGTGTTTCATCGTCAGTAAGAGGGTCGGAGGGATACAGTAAACCTGACGTGAAGCATCGGAAACTAAAACGGGTCTCACAGTAAAGATTCAAAACATAGACAGTAAGAAGAGTCAGTCTTCTTGTACTTAAGTCGGCATTGTGCCGTTTGTATTTAATTCCGATGTAATTTCTGTGTTTCATCGTGAATAAGAAGGTCCAAGGCATACAGTAAACTTCTAGTAAAGTGTCGGAATCTAAAACTGGTCATACGGGAAACGTTCAAAACATAGACAGTGAGAAGTGTCAGTGTTCTTGTCTTTAAGTCGGCATTGTGCCTTTTGTATTTATTTCCGATGCTATTTCTGTGTTTCATCGTCAATTAGAAGGTGCAAGGGATACAGTAAACCTGAAGTGAACCATAGCAATCTAAAACCGGTCCCACAGGAAAGGATCAAAACACAGACTGTAAGAATAGTCGGTATTAATGTCTTTAAGTCGGCATTTTGGCTTTTGTATTTAATTCCGATGCAATTTCTGTGTTTCATGGTCAATACGAAGGTTCAACGGATACCGTAAACCAGAAGTGAAGCATCGGAATCCAAAACTGGTCTCACAGTAAGAGTTCAAAACATAGACGGTAAGAAGAGTCAGTTTTCTTGTACTTAAGTCGGCATTGTGCCTTTTGTATTTAATTCCGATGCAATTTCTGTGTTTCATCGTCATTACGAAAGTCCAAGGGATACAGTAAACCTTAAATGAAGCATAGGAATCTAAAACAGGTCTCATACGGAAGGTTCAAAACATAGACAGTAAGATGAGTCAGACATCATGTACTTAAGTCGGCATTGTGCCTTTTGTATTTAAATCCGATCGATATTCTGTGTTTCACCGTCAATATGAAGCTCCAAGGGATACAGTATCCCTGAAGTGAAGCATCGGAATCTAAAACTGGTCTCAGAGGAACGGTTCAAAGTATAGACCGTAAGAAGAGTTAGTCTTCTTGTACATAAGTCGGCATTGTGCCTTTTGTAATTAATTCCGATGCAATTTCTGTGTTTCATCGTCAATAAGAAGGTCTAAGGCATACAATAAACCTGAAATGAAACATCGGAATCTAAAACTGGTCTCACAGGAAATGTTCAAACATACACCGTAAGAAGAGTGAGTCTTCTTGTACTTATGTCGGCATTGTGCCTTTTTTTTTATAACTACGATGCAATTTCTATGTTTCATCGTCAATATGAAGGTCCAAGCTACACAGCAAACCTGAAGTGAAGCATCGGAATCTAAACTGGTCTCACAGGAAAAGTTCAAAACATAGACAGTATGAAGAGTCAGTCTTCTTGTACTTAAGTCGGCATTGTGAATTTTGTATTTAATTCCGATGCAATTTCTGTGTTTCATCGTCAATAAGAAGGTCCAAGGGATACAGTAAATCTGAAATAACGCATAGGAATCTAAAACTGGTCTCACAGGAAAGATTCAAATCATAGACAGTAAGAGGAGTCAGTCTCCTTGTTTTTCAGTGGGCATTGAGCCTTTTGTATTTAATTGCGATGCACTTTATGTGTTTCATCGTCAATAAGATGGTCCAAGGCATACAGTAAACCTGAAGTAAAGCATCGGAATTTAAAACTATTCACACAGGAAGGGTTCATAACATAGACAGTAAGGAGAGTCGGTCTTCTTGTCTTTAAGTCGGCTTTCTGCCTTTTGTATTCAATTTCGATGCAATTTCTGTGTTTCATCGTCAATACGTAAGTCTGTGGGATTCAGTAAACCTGACGTCAAGCATCGGAATCAAAAATTGTTTCACAGGAAAGTTCAAATCACAGACAGTAAGAGCAGTCAGTCTTCTTGTTTTTATGTTTTCATTGTGCCTTTTGTATTTCATTCCGACGCAATTTCTGTGTTTCATCGTCACTAAGAAGGTCCAAGGGATACAGTAAACCTGAAGTGAAGCATCGAAATCAAAACTGGTCTTACAGGAATGGTTCAAATCATAGACAGTAAGAGGAGTCAGTCTTCTTGTACTTATGTCGGCATTGTGCCTCTTGTATTTTATTCCGATGAAATTTCTGTGTTTCATCGTCAATAAGAAGGTCCAAGGGATACAGCAAACCTGAATTGAAGGATCGGAATCTATAACTGGTCTCACAGGAAAGGTTCAAAATATAGCCAGTAAGAAGAGTCAGTCTTCTTGAACTTAAGTCGGCGTTTTGACTTTTGTATTTACTTCCGATGCTATTTCTGTGTTTCATCGTCAGTGAGAGGGTCGGAGGGATACAGCAAACCTGACGTGAAGCATCGGAAACTAAAACGGGTCTCACAGTAAAGATTCAAAACATAGACAGTAAGAAGAGTCAGTCTTCTTGTACTCAAGTCGGCATTGTGCCTTTTGTATTTATTTCCGATGCAATTTCTGTGTTTCATCGTCAATAAGAAGGTCCAAGGTATACATTAAACCTGAAGTGAAGCATCGGAAACTAAAACTGGTGTCATAGGAAATGTTCAAGACATAGACAGTAAGAAGAGTCAGTCCTCTTGTACTTAAGTCGGCATTGTGCCTTTTGTATTTAATTCCGATGCACTTTCTGTGTTTCATCGTCAATAAGAAGGTCCAAGGCATACAGTAAACCTGTAGTAAAGCGTCGGAATCTAAAACTGGTCATACAGGAAACGTTCAGAACATAGACAGTGAGAAGAGTCAGTGTTCTTGTCTTTAAGTCGGCATTGTGCCTTTTGTATTTATTTCCGATGCAATTTCTGTGTTTCATCGTCAATTAGAAGGTGCAAGGGATACAGTAAACCTGAAGTGAAGCATCGGAATCTAAAACTGGTCTCATAGGAAGGGTAAAAAACATAGACAGTAAGGAGAGTCAGTCTTCTTGTACTTAAGTCGGCATTGTTTCTATTGTATTTAATTCCGATGCAATTTCTGTGTTTCACCGTCAATAAGAAGGTCTAAGGCATACATTAAACCTGAAATGAAACATCGGAATCTAAAACTGGTCTCACAGGAAAGGTTCAAACATAGACCGTAAGCAGAGTCAGTCTTCTTGTACTTATGTCGGCATTGTGCTTTTTTTAAATTACTACGATGCAATTTCTGTATTTCATCGTCAATATGAAGGTCCAAGGGACACAGCAAACATGAAGTGAAGCATCGGAATCTAAACTGGTCTCACAGGAAAGGTTCAAAACATAGACAGTAAGAAGAGTCAGTCTTATTGTTTTTAAGTGGGCATTGTGCCTTTTGTATTTAATTCCGATGCAATTTCTGTTTCATCGTCAATAAGAAAGTCTGAAGGATACAGTAAACCTGAGGTGAAGCATAGGAATCAAAACTGGTCTCACAGGAAGGGTAAAAAACATAGACAATAAGGAGAGTCAGTCTTCTTGTACTTAAGTCGGCATTGTTTGTATTGTATTTAATTCCGATGCAATTTCTGTGTTTCATCGTCAGTAAGAAGGTCCAAGGCATACACTAAATCTGAAGTGATGCATCGGAATCAAAACTGGTCTCACAGGAAATGTTTAAAACATAGACAGTAAGAAAAGTCAGTGTTCTTGTCCTTAAACCGGCATTGTGCCTCTTGTATTTAGTTCCGATGCAATTTCTGTGTATGATAGTCAATAAGAAGGTCCAAGGGATACAGTAAACCTGCAATGAAGCATACGAATCTAAAACTGGTCTCACAGGAAAGGTTCAAAACATAGACAGTAAGGAGAGTCAGTCTTCTTGTACTTAAGTCGGCATTGTGCGTTTTGTATTTATGTAAGATGCAATAAGCAGGTCTAAGGGATACAGTGAACCTGAAGTGATGCATCGGAATCTAAAACTGGTATCACAGGAAAGGTTCAAATCACGGAATGTAAGAAGAGTCAGTCCTCCTGTACTTAAGTCGGCATTGTGCCTTTTGTATTTAATTCCGATGCAATTTCTGTGTTTCATCGTCAATAAGAAGTTACAAGGGATACAGTAAACCTGAAATGAAGCATAGGTTACTAAAACTGGTCTCACAGGAAAGGTTTACATCATAGACAGTAAGAAGACTCAGTCTTCTTGTACATAGGTCGGCAATGTGCCTTTTGTATTTAATTCCGATGCAATATATGTGTTTCATCGTCAATAAGAAGGTCCAAGGGATACAGTAAACCTGAAGTGAAGCATCGGAATCTAAAACTGCTATCACAGGAAAGGTTCAAAACATAGAGAGTAAGAAGAGTCAGTCTTCATGTTTTTAAGTGGGCATTGTGCAATTTGTATTTATTTCCGACGCATTTTCTGTGTTTAATCGTCAATAAGAAAGCCCAAGGGATACAGTGAACCTGAAGTGAAGCATCGGAATCAAAACTGGTCTCACAGGAATGGTTCAAAACATAGACAGTAAGAGGAGTCGGTCCTCTTGTACTTATGTCGGCATTGTGCCTTTTGTATTTAATTCCAATGCAATTTCTGTGTTTCATCGTCAATAAGAAGGTCCAAGGGATACAGTAAACCTGAAGTAAAGCATCGGAATTTAAAACTGATCTCACAGGAAAGGTTCAAAACATAGACAGTAAGTGGAGTCAGTCTTCTTGTTTTTGAGTCAGCATTGTGCATTTTGTATTTAATACCGACGCAATTTCTGTGTTTCATCGTCAATAAGAAGGTCCAAGGGATATAGTAAACCTGAAGTGAAGCATCAGAATCTAAACTGGTCTCACAAGAAAGGTTCAAAATATAGACAGTAAGTAGAGTCAGTCTTCTTGTACTTAAGTCGGCATTGTGCCTTTTGTATTTAATTCCGATGCAATTTCTGTGTTTCACCGTCAATAAGAAGGTCTAAGGCATACAATAAACTTGAAATGAAACATCGGAATCTAAAACTGGTCTCACAGGAAATGTTCAAACATAGACCGTAAGAAGAGTCAGTCTTCTTGTACTTATGTCGGAATTGTGCCTTTTTTATATAACTACGATGCAATTTCTGTGTTTCATCGTCAATATGAAGGTCCAAGGGACACAGCAAACCTGAAGTGAAGCATCGGAATCTAAACTGGTCTCACAGGAAAAGTTCAAAACATAGACAGTATGAAGAGTCAGTCTTCTTGAACTTAAGTCGGCATTGTGCCTTTTGTATTTAATTCCGACGCAATTCCTGTGTTTCATCGTCAATAAGAAGGTCCAAGGGATACAGTAAACCTGAAATAAAGCATAGAAATCTAAAACTGGTCTCACAGGAAAGATTCAATTCATATACAGTAAGAGGAGTCAGTCTCCTTGTTTTTCAGTGGGCATTGTGCCTTTTGTATTTAATTCCGATGCACTTTCTGTGTTTCATCGTCAAAAAGATGGTCCAAGGCATACAGTAAACCTGAAGTAAAGCATCGGAATTTAAAACTGTTCACACAGGAAAGGTTGATAACATAGACAGTAAGGAGAGTCGGTCTTCTTGTCTTTAAGTCGGCATTCTGCCTTTTGTATTCAATTTTGATGCAATTTCTGTGTTTCATCGTCAATAAGTAAGTCTGTGGGATTCAGTAAACCTGACGTCAAGCATCGGAATCAAAAATGGTTTCACAGGAAAGTTCAAATCACAGACAGTAAGAACAGTTAGTCTTCTTGTTTTTATGTTTTCATAGTGCCTTTTGTATTTCATTCCGACGCAATTTCTGTGTTTCATCGTCACTAAGAAGGTCCAAGGGATACAGCAAACCTGAATTGAAGGATCGGAATCTATAACTGGTCTCACAGGAAAGCTTCAAAATATAGACAGTAAGAAGAGTCAGTCTTCTTGAACTTAAGTCGGCATTTTGACTTTTGTATTTAATTCCGATGCTCTTTCTGTGTTTCATCGTCAGTAAGAGGATCGGAGGGATACAGTAAACCTGACGTGAAGCATCGGAAACTAAAACGGGTCTCACAGTAAAGATTCAAAACATAGACAGTAAGAAGAGTCAGTCTTCTTGTACTTAAGTCGGCATTGTGCCTTTTGTATTCAATTCCGATGCAATTTCTGTGTTTCATCGTCAATAAGAAGGTCCAAGGGATACATTAAACCTGAAGTGAAGCATCGGAAAATAAAACTGGTGTCATAGGAAAGGTTCAAAACATAGACAGTAAGAAGAGTCAGTCCTCTTGTACTTAAGTCGGCATTGTGCCTTTTGTATTTAATTCCGATGCACTTTCTGTGTTTCATCGTCAATAAGAAGGTCCAAGGCATACAGTAAACCTGAAGTAAAGCGTCGGAATCTAAAACAGGTCACACAGGAAAGGTTCAAAACAATGACAGTGAGAAGAGTCAGTGTTCTTGTCTTTAAGTCGGCATTGTGCCTTTTGTACTTATTTCCGATGCAATTTCTGTGTTTCATCGTCAATTAGAAGGTGCAAGGGATACAGTAAACCTGAAGTGAAGCATCGGAATCTAAAACTGGTCTCACAGGAAGGGTAAAAAACATAGACAGTAAGGAGAGTCAGTCTTCTTGTACTTAAGTCGGCATTGTTTCTATTGTATTTAATTCCGATGCAATTTCTGTGTTTCACCGTCAATAAGAAGGTCTAAGGCATACATTAAACCTGAAATGAAACATCGGAATCTAAAACTGGTCTCACAGGAAAGGTTGAAACATAGACCGTAAGCAGAGTCAGTCTTCTTGTACTTATGTCGGCATTGTGCTTTTTTTAAATTACTACGATGCAATTTCTGTATTTCATCGTCAATATGAAGGTCCAAGGGACACAGCAAACATGAAGTGAAGCATCGAAATCTAAACTGGTCTCACAGGAAAGGTTCAAAACATAGACAGTAAGAAGAGTCAGTCTTATTGTTTTTAAGTGGGCATTGTGCGTTTTGTATTTATGTCCGATGCAACAAGCAGGTCTAAGGGATACAGTAAACCTGAAGTATTGCATCGGAATCTAAAACTGGTCTCATAGGAAAGGTTCAAATCATGGAATGTAAGAAGAGTCAGTCCTCCTGTACTTAAGTCGGCATTGTGCCTTTTGTATTTAATTCCGATGCAATTTCTGTGTTTCATCGTCAATAAGAAGTTACAAGGGATACAGGAAACCTGAAATGAAGCATAGGTTTCTAAAACTGGTCTCACAGGAAAGGTTTACATCATAGACAGTAAGAAGACTCAGTCTTCTTGTACTTAGGTCGGCAATGTGCCTTTTGTATTTAATTCCGATGCAATATATGTGTTTCATCGTCAATAAGGAGGTCCAAGGGATACAGTAAACCTGAAGTGAAGCATCGGAATCTAAAACTGCTATCACAGGAAAGGTTCAAAACATAGAGAGTAAGAAGAGTCAGTCTTCATGTTTTTAAGTGGGCATTGTGCAATTTGTATTTACTTCCGACGCATTTTCTGTGTTTAATCGTCAATAACAAAGTCCAAGGGATACAGTGAACCTGAAGTGAAGCATCGGAATCAAAACTGGTCTCACAGGAATGGTTCAAAACATAGACAGTAAGAGGAGGCGGTCTTCTTGTTTTTATGTAGGCACTATGCCTTTAGTATTTAATTCCGAAGCAATTTCTGTGTCTCATCGTCAATAAGAGAGTCTGAGGGATACAGTAAACCTGAAGTGAAGCATCGGAATCAAACCTGGTCTCACACGAAGGGTTCAAAACATAGACAGTAAGAAGAGTCAGTCTTCTTGTACTTAAGTCGGCATTGTGCGTATTGTATTTAATTCCTATGCAATTTCTGTGTTTCATCGTCAATAAGAAGGTCCAAGGGATTCAGTAAATCTGAAGTGAAGCATCGGAATCAAAACTGGTCTCACAGGAAAGGTTTAAAACATAGACAGTAAGTGGAGTCAGTCTTCTTGTACTTAAGTCGGCTTGGGCCTCTTGTATTTAATTCCGATGCAATCTCTGTGTATCATCGTCAATAAGAAGGTACAAGGGATACAGTAAACCTGAAATGAAGCATAGGAATCTAAAACTGGTCTCACAAAAAAGGTTCAAAACATAGACTGTAAGAAGAGTCAGTCTTCTTGTACTTAAGTCGGCAATGTGCGTTTTGTATTTATGTCCGATGCTATTTCTGTGTATCATCGTCAATAAGCAGGTCTAAGGGATACAGTAAACGTGAAGTGTAGCATCCGAATCTAAAACTGGTCTCACAGGAAAGGTACAAATCATGGAATGTAAGAAGAGTCAGTCCCCTTGTACTTAAGTCGGCATTGTGCCTTTTGTATATGACTACAATGCAATTTCTGTGTTTCATCGTCAATAAGAAGGTCCAAGGCATACAGTAAACCTGAAGTGAAGCATCGGAATCTAAAACTGGTCTCACACGAAAGGTTAAAAGCATAAACTGTAAGAAGAGTCAGTCTTCTTGTTTTTAAGTCGGCATTGTGCCCTTGGTATTTAATTCCGACGCAATTACTGTGTTTTATCGTCAATAAGAAAGTCCAAGAAATCCAGTAAACCTGCAGTGAAGCATCGGAATCTAAACTGGTCTCACAGGAATGGTTCAAAACAGAGACAGTAAGAGGAGTTAGTCTTCTTGTACTTAAGTCGGCATTGTGCCTTTTTTATTTTATTCCGATGATGTTTCTGTGTTTCATCGACAATATGAAGGTCCAAGGGATACAGTAAACCAAAGTGACGCATCGGAATCTAAAACTGGTCTCACAGGAAAGGTTCAAAATATAGACACTAAGATGAGTCACTCTTCTTGTACTTAAGTCAGAATTTTGATTTTTGTATGTAATTCCGTTGCGATTTCCGTGTTTCATCGTCAATAAGAAGGTCCAAGGGACACAGTAAACCTGAAGTGAAGCATCGGAATCTAATATTGGTCTCACAGTAAGGATTCAAATATAGACATTAAGAAGAGTCAGTCTTCTTGTACTCAAGTCGGCATTGTTCCTTTTGTATTTAATTCCAATGCAACTTCTGTGGTTCATCGTCAGTGAGAAGGTCCAAGGGACACATTAAACCTGAAGTGAAGCATCGGAAACTAAAACTGGTCTCACAGGAAGGTTAAAATCATAGAATGTAAGAAGAGGCAGTCCTCTTGTACTTAAGTCGGCATTGTGCCTTATGTATTTCAATCCGATGCAATTTCTTGTTTCATCGTCAATAAGAAGATCCAAGGTATGCAGTAAACCTGAAGTGAAGCATCGGAATCAAAACTGGTCTCACAGGAAGGGTTCAAATCGTAGAAAGTATGAAGAGTCAGTCCTCTTGTACTTAAGTCGGCATTGTGCCTTTTGTATTTAATTCCGATGCAGTTTCTGTGTTTCACCGTCAATAAGAAAGTCTGAGGGATACTGTAAACCTGAAGTGAAGCATTGGAATCTAAAACTGGTCACACTGGAGAGGTTCAAAGCATAGAGAGTAAGAAGAGTCAGTCTTCTTGTTTTTAAGTGGGCATTGTGCCTTTTGTATTTTATTCCGACGCAGTTTCTGTGTTTCATCCTCAACAAGAAAGTCCAATTGATACAGTAAACCTAAGTGAAGCATCGGATTCAAAACTGGTCTCACAGGAGTGGTTCATAACATACATAGTAACACGAGTCAGTCTTCTTGTACTTAAGTCGGCATTGTACCTTTTGTATTTAATTCCAATGCAACTTCTGTGGTTCATCGTCAGTCAGGAGGTCCATGGGATACAGTAAACCTGAAGTGAAGCATCGTAATCTAAATCAGGTCTCGCAGGAAAGGTTCAAAACATAGACAGCAAGAAGAGTCAGTCTTCTTTTACTTAAGTCGGCATTGTGCCTTTTGTATTTAATTCCGATGCAATTTCTGTGTTTCATCGTCAATAAGAAGGTCCAAGGGATACAGTAAACCTGAACTAAGCATCGGAATCTAAAACTGATCACACAGGAAAGGTTCAAAACATAGACAGTACGAGGAGTCAGTCTTCATGTTTTTAAGTTGGCATTGTGCCTTTTGTATTTAATACCGATGCAATTTCTGTATTTCATCGTCTGGAAGAAGGTCCAATTGATACAGTAAACTTGAACTAAAGCATTGGAATCTAAAACTGGTCTCACGGGACAGGTTCAAAACATAGACAGTAAGAAGAGTCGGTCTTCTTGTTTTTGAGTCGGCACTGTGCCTTCTGTATTTAATTCCGATGCAATTTCTGTGTTTCATCGTCAATAAGAAAGTCAGAGGGATACAGTAAACCTGAAGCGAAGCATCGGAATCAAAACTGGTCTCACAGGAAGGGTTCAAAACATAGACAGTAAGAGGAGTCAATTTTTATGTAATGAAGTCGGCCTTGTGTCTATTTTATTTAATTCCGATGCAATTTATGTGTTTCATCGTCAATAAGAAGGTCGAAGGGATACAGTAAACCTGAAGTGAAGCATCGGAGTCAAAACTAGTCTCACAGGAAAGGTCAAAACATAGACAGTAAGAGGAATCAGTCTTCTTGTACTAAACTCGGCATTGTGCCTCTTGTATTTAAATCCGATGCAATTTCTGTGTTTCATCGTCAGTAAGAAGGTACAAGGGATACAGTAAACCTGAAATGAAGCATAGGAATCTAAAACTGGTCTCACAGGAAAGGTTCAAATCATAGACAGTAAGAAGACTCAGTATTCTTGTACTTAAGTCGGCATTGTGATTTTTGTATTTAATGCCGATGCAATTTCTTTCTTTCATTGTCAATAAAAAGGTCCAAGGGATGCAGTAAACCTGAAGTGAAGCATCGGTATCTAAAACTGGTCTCACAGGAGAGCTTCAAATGATAGATTGTAAGAAGAGTCAGTCTTCTTGTTTTTATGTCGACATTGTGACTTTTGTATTTAATTTCGACGCAATTTCTGTGTTTCATACGTCAACAAAACGGTCCAAGGGACACAGTAAACCTGAAGTAAAACATCGGCATCTAAAACTGGTCACGCAGGAAAGGTTCAAATCATAGACAGTGAGAAGAGTCAGTCTAATTGTTTTTAAGTGGGCATTATGAAATTTGTATTTAATTCCGATGCATTTCTGTGTTTCATCGTCAATAAGAATGTACAAGGGATACAGTAAACCTGAAATTAATCATAGGAATTTAAAACTGGTCTCACAGGAAAGGTTTAAATAATAGACAGTAAGAAGACTCAGTCTTCTTGTACTTAGGTCGGCAATGTGCCTTTTGTATTTATTTCCGATGCAATTTCTGTGTTCCATCGTCAATATGAAGGTCCAAGGGATACAGTAATACCAAAGTGAAGGATCGGAATCTATAACTGATCTCACAGGAAATTTTCAAAACATAGTCAGTAAGAAGAGTCAGTCTTCTTGTACGTAAGTCGGCATTTTGACTTTTGTATTTAATTCCGATGCAATTTCTCTGTTTCATCGTCAATAAGAAGGTCCAAGGGATACATTAACCCTGAAGTGAAGCATCGGAATCAAAAACTGGTCTCATAGTAAAGGTTCAATTCATAGAATGTAAGAAGAGTCAGTCCTCTTGTACTTAAGTCGGCAATGTGCCTTTTGTATTTAGTTCCAATGCAATTTCTATGTTCCATCGTCAATAAGAAGGTCCAAGGGATACAGTAAACCTGAAGTAAAGCATCGGCATCTAAAACTGGTCTCACAGGATAGGTTCAAATCATAGACAGTAAGAAGAGTCAGTCTTCTTGTCTTTAAGTGGGCATTATGGCTTTTGTATTTAATTCCGACGCATTTTCTGTGTTTCATCGTCAATAAGAAAGTCCAAGGGAAACAGAAAACCTGAAGTGAAGCATCGGAATCAAGACTGGTCTCACAGGAATAGTTCAAAACATTGACTGTAAGAGGAGTTAGTTTTCTTGTACTTAAGTCGGCATTGGTCCTTTGTATTTAATTCCAATGCAGCTTCTGTGGTTCATCGTCAGTCAGAAGGTCCAAGGGATACAGTAAACATGAAGTGAAGCATCGTAATCTAAAACAGGTCTCGCAGGAGAGGTTCACATTATAGACAGTAAGAAGAGTCAGTCTTCTTGTACTTAAGGCGGCATTGTGCCTTTTGTTTTTAATTCCAATGCAACTTCTGTGGTTCTTCGTCAGTCAGAAGGTCCAAGGGATACAGTAAACCTGACGTGAAGCATCGGAATCTAAAACTGGTCTCACAGGAAAGGTTCAAATCATAGAATGTAAGAAGAGTCAGCCCTCTTGTACTTAAGTCGGCGTTGTGCCTTTTGTATTTAATTCCGATGCAATTTCTGTGATTCATCGTCAATATGAAGATCCAAGGGATACAGTAAACCTGAAGTGAAACATCGGAATCAAAACTGGTCTCACAGGAAAGGTTCAAATCGTAAAACGTAAGAAGAGTCTCTTGTACTTAAGTCGGCATTGTGCCTTTTATATTTATTTCCGATGCAATTGTTGTGTTTCATCGTCAATATGAAGGTCCAAGGGATACAGTAAACCTGAAATTAAGCATAGGAATCTAAAACTGGTCTCACAGGAAAGGTTTAAATCATAGACAGTAAGAAGACTCAGTCTTCTCGTATTTAGGTCGGCAATGTGCCTTTTGTATTTCTTTCCGATGCAATTTCTGTGTTTCATCGTCAATATGGAAGTCCAAGGGATACAGTAATACCAAAGTGAAGCATTGGAATCTAAAACTGGTCTCACAGGAAATTTTCAAAACGTAGACAGTAAGAAGAGTCAGTGTTCTTGTACGTAAGTCGGCATTTTGACTTTTGAATTTAATTCCGATGCAATTTCTGTGTTTCATCGTCAATATGAAGGTCCAAGGGATACATTAACCCTGAAGTGAAGCATCGGAAACTAAAACTGGTCTCACAGGAAAGGTTCAATTCATAGAATGTAAGAAGAGTCAGTCTTCTTGTACGTAAGTCGGCATTTTGACTTTTGTATTTAATTCCGATGCAATTTCTGTGTTTCATCGTCAATAAGAAAGTCTGAGGGATACAGTAAACCTGAAGTGAAGCATCGGAATCAAAACTGGTCTCACAGGAAGGGTTCAAAACATAGACAGTAAGAGGAGTCAATTTTTTTGTAATTAAGTCGGCATTGTGCCTATTGTATTTAATTCCGATGCAATTTATGTGTTTCATCGTCAATAAGAAGGTCCAAGGGATACAGTAAACCTGAAGTGAAGCATCGGAATCAAAACTAGTCTCACAGGAAAGGTCAAAACATAGACAGTCAGAGGAATCAGTCTTCTTATACTAAACTCGGCATTGTGCCTCTTGTATTTAAATCCGATGCAATTTCTGTGTTTCATCGTCAATAAGAAGGTACAAGGGATACAGTAAACCTGAAATGAAGCATTGGAATCTAAAACTGGTCTCACAGAAAAGGTTCAAATCATAGACAGTAAGAAGACTCAGTATTCTTGTACTTAAGTCGGCATTGTGATTTTTGTATTTAATGCCGATGCAATTTCTTTCTTTCATTGTCAATAAAACGGTCAAAGGGATACAGTAAATCTGAAGTGAAGCATCGGAATCAATACTGGTCTCACAGGAAAGGTTCAAAACATAGACAGTAAGATGACTCAGTCTTCTTGTTCTTAAGTCGGCATTGTGCCTTTTGTATTTAATTACGTTGCAATATCTGTGTTTCATCGTCAATACGACGGTCCAAGGGATACAGTAAACCAAAGTGAAGCATCGGAATCAAAAACTGGTCTCACAGGAAAGGTCCAAATATAGACAGTAAGATGAGTTAGTCTTCTTGTACTTAAGTCGCCATTTTGACTTTTGTATTTAATTCCGATGCAATTTCGGTGGTTCATCGTCAGTCAGAAGGTCCAAGGGATACAGAAAACCTGAAGTGAAGCATCGGAATCTAAAACAGGTCTCGCAGGAAAGGTTCAAAACATAGACAGTATGAAGAGTCAGTCTTCTTGTACTTATGTCGGCATTGTGCCTTTTGTATTTATTCCGATCCAATTTCTGTGTTTCATCGTCAATAAGAAGGTCCGAGGGATACACTAAACCTGAAGTGAAGCATCGGAGACTAAAACTGGACTCACAGGAAAGGTTCAATTCATAGAATGTAAGAAGAGTCAGTCCTCTTGTACTTAAGTCGGCATTGTGGCTTTTGTATTTAATTCCGATGCAATTACTGTGTTTCATCGGCAATAAGAAGGTCCAAGGGATACAGTAAACCTGATGTGAAGCATCGGAATCAAAACTGGTCTCACAGGAAAGGTTCAAAACATAGACAGTAAGAGGAGTCACTCTTCTTGTACTTAAGTCGGCATTGTGCCTTTTATATTTAGTCCGATGCAATTTCTGTGTTTCATCGTCAATAAGAATGTACCAGGGATACAGTAAACCTGAAACGAAGCATAGGAATCTAAAACTGGTCTCACAGGAAAGTTCAAATCATAGACAGTAAGGAGAATCTGTCTTCTTGTACATGAGTCGGCATTGTGCCTTTTGTATTTAATTCCGATGCATTTCTGTGTTTCATCGTCAATAAGAATGTACAAGGGATACAGTAAACCTGAAATTAATCATAGGAATTTAAAACTGGTCTCACAGGAAAGGTTTAAATAATAGACAGTAAGAAGACTCAGTCTTCTTGTACTTAGGTCGGCATTGTGCCTTTTGTATTTATTTCCGATGCAATTTCTGTGTTCCATCGTCAATATGAAGGTCCAAGGGATCAGTAATACCAAAGTGAAGGATCGGAATCTATAACTGATCTCACAGGAAATTTTCAAAACATAGTCAGTAAGAAGAGTCAGTCTTCTTGTACGTAAGTCGGCATTTTGACTTTTGTATTTAATTCCGATGCAATTTCTCTGTTTCATCGTCAATAAGAAGGTCCAAGGGATACATTAACCCTGAAGTGAAGCATCAGAATCAAAAACTGGTCTCATAGTAAAGGTTCAATTCATAGAATGTAAGAAGAGTCAGTCCTCTTGTACTTAAGTCGGCAATGTGCCTTTTGTATTTAGTTCCAATGCAATTTCTATGTTCCATCGTCAATAAGAAGGTCCAAGGGATACAGTAAACCTGAAGTAAAGCATCGGCATCTAAAACTGGTCTCACAGGATAGGTTCAAATCATAGACAGTAAGAAGAGTCAGTCTTCTTGTCTTTAAGTGGGCATTATGGCTTTTGTATTTAATTCCGACGCATTTTCTGTGTTTCATCGTCAATAAGAAAGTCCAAGGGAAACAGAAAACCTGAAGTGAAGCATCGGAATCAAGACTGGTCTCACAGGAATAGTTCAAAACATTGACTGTAAGAGGAGTTAGTTTTCTTGTACTTAAGTCGGCATTGGTCCTTTGTATTTAATTCCAATGCAGCTTCTGTGGTTCATCGTCAGTCAGAAGGTCCAAGGGATACAGTAAACATGAAGTGAAGCATCGTAATCTAAAACAGGTCTCGCAGGAGAGGTTCACATTATAGACAGTAAGAAGAGTCAGTCTTCTTGTACTTAAGGCGGCATTGTGCCTTTTGTTTTTAATTCCAATGCAACTTCTGTGGTTCTTCGTCAGTCAGAAGGTCCAAGGGATACAGTAAACCTGACGTGAAGCATCGGAATCTAAAACTGGTCTTACAGGAAAGGTTCAAATCATAGAATGTAAGAAGAGTCAGCCCTCTTGTACTTAAGTCGGCGTTGTGCCTTTTGTATTTAATTCCGATGCAATTTCTGTGATTCATCGTCAATATGAAGATCCAAGGGATACAGTATAGTTGAAGTGAAACATCGGAATCAAAACTGGTCTCACAGGAAAGGTTCAAATCGTAAAACGTAAGAAGAGTCTCTTGTACTTAAGTCGGCATTGTGCCTTTTATATTTATTTCCGATGCAATTGTTGTGTTTCATCGTCAATATGAAGGTCCAAGGGATACAGTAAACCTGAAATTAAGCATAGGAATCTAAAACTGGTCTCACAGGAAAGGTTTAAATCATAGACAGTAAGAAGACTCAGTCTTCTCGTATTTAGGTCGGCAATGTGCCTTTTGTATTTCTTTCCGATGCAATTTCTGTGTTTCATCGTCAATATGGAAGTCCAAGGGATACAGTAATACCAAAGTGAAGCATTGGAATCTAAAACTGGTCTCACAGGAAATTTTCAAAACGTAGACAGTAAGAAGAGTCAGTGTTCTTGTACGTAAGTCGGCATTTTGACTTTTGTATTTAATTCCGATGCAATTTCTGTGTTTCATCGTCAATATGAAGGTCCAAGGGATACATTAACCCTGAAGTGAAGCATCGGAAACTAAAACTGGTCTCACAGGAAAGGTTCAATTCATAGAATGTAAGAAGAGTCAGTCTTCTTGTACGTAAGTCGGCATTTTGACTTTTGTATTTAATTCCGATGCAATTTCTGTGTTTCATCGTCAATAAGAAAGTCTGAGGGATACAGTAAACCTGAAGTGAAGCATCGGAATCAAAACTGGTCTCACAGGAAGGGTTCAAAACATAGACAGTAAGAGGAGTCAATTTTTTTGCAATTAAGTCGGCATTGTGCCTATTGTATTTAATTCCGATGCAATTTATGTGTTTCATCGTCAATAAGAAGGTCCAAGGGATACAGTAAACCTGAAGTGAAGCATCGGAATCAAAACTAGTCTCACAGGAAAGGTCAAAACATAGACAGTCAGAGGAATCAGTCTTCTTGTACTAAACTCGGCATTGTGCCTCTTGTATTTAAATCCGATGCAATTTCTGTGTTTCATCGTCAATAAGAAGGTACAAGGGATACAGTAAGCCTGAAATGAAGCATTGGAATCTAAAACTGGTCTCACAGGAAAGGTTCAAATCATAGACAGTAAGAAGACTCAGTATTCTTGTACTTAAGTCGGCATTGTGATTTTTGTATTTAATGCCGATGCAATTTCTTTCTTTCATTGTCAATAAAACGGTCAAAGGGATACAGTAAACCTGAAGTGAAGCATCGGAATCTAAAACTGGTCTCACAGGAGAGCTTCAAATGATAGATTGTAAGAAGAGTCAGTCTTCCTGTTTTTATGTCGACATTGTGACTTTTGTATTTAATTCCGACGCAATTTCTGTGTTTCATACGTCAACAAAACGGTCCAAGGGACACAGTAAACCTGAAGTAAAACATCGGCATCTAAAACTGGTCACACAGGAAAGGTTCAAATCATAGACAGTGAGAAGAGTCAGTCTTATTGTTTTTAAGTGGGCATTATGAAATTTGTATTTAATTCCGACGCAATTTCTGTGTTTCATCGTCAATAAGAAGGTCCAAGAGATACAGTAAACCTGAAGTGAAGCATCGGAATCAATACTGGTCTCACAGGAAAGGTTCAAAACATAGACAGTAAGAAGACTCAGTCTTCTTGTTCTTAAGTCGGCATTGTGCCTTTTGTATTTAATTACGTTGCAATATCTGTGTTTCATCGTCAATACGACGGTCCAAGGGATACAGTAAACCAAAGTGAAGCATCGGAATCAAAAACTGGTCTCACAGGAAAGGTCCAAATATAGACAGTAAGATGAGTTAGTCTTCTTGTACTTAAGTCGCCATTTTGACTTTTGTATTTAATTCCGATGCAATTTCGGTGGTTCATCGTCAGTCAGAAGGTCCAAGGGATACAGAAAACCTGAAGTGAAGCATCGGAATCTAAAACAGGTCTCGCAGGAAAGGTTCAAAACATAGACAGTATGAAGAGTCAGTCTTCTTGTACTTAAGTCGGCATTGTGCCTTTTGTATTTAATTCCGATGCAATTTCTGTGTTTCATCGTCAATAAGAAGGTCCGAGGGATACACTAAACCTGAAGTGAAGCATCGGAAACTAAAACTGGACTCACAGGAAAGGTTCAATTCATAGAATGTAAGAAGAGTCAGTCCTCTTGTACTTAAGTCGGCATTGTGGCTTTTGTATTTAATTCCGATGCAATTACTGTGTTTCATCGGCAATAAGAAGGTCCAAGGGATACAAAAAACCTGAAGTAAAGCATCGGAATCAAAACTGGTCTCACAGGAGAGGTTCAAAACGTAGACAGTAAGAAGAGTCAGTCTTCTTGTACTTAAGTCGGCATTGTGCCTTTTGTAATTAATTTCGATACAATTACTGTGTTTCATCGTCAATAAGAAGGTCCAAGGGATACAGTAAACCTGAAGTGAAGCATCGGAATCAAAACTGGTCTCACAGGAAAGGTTCAAAACATAGACAGTAAGAGGAGTCACTCTTCTTGTACTTAAGTCGGCATTGTGCCTTTTATATTTATTCCGATGCAATTTCTGTGTTTCATCGTCAATAAGAATGTCCCAGGGATACAGTAAACCTGAAATGAAGCATGGGAATCTAAAACTGGTCTCACAGTAAAGGTTCAATTCGTAGAATGTAAGAAGAGTCAGTCTTCAGGTTTTTAAGTCGGCATTGTGCCTATTGCATTTAATACCGATGCAATTTCTGTGTTTCATCGTCAATAAGAAGGTCCAAGGGATACAGTAAACGTGAAGTAAAGCATCGGCATCTATAACTGCTCTCACAGGATAGGTACAAAACATTGACAGTAAGAAGAGTCAGTCTTCAGGTTTTTAAGTCGGCATTGTAACTTTTGCATTTAATACCGACGCAATTTCTGTGTTTCATCGTCAATAAGAAGGTCCAAGGGATACAGTAAACCTGAAGTGAAGCATCGGAATCTAAACTGGTCTCACAGGAAAGGTTCAATTCATAGAATGTAAGAAGAGTCAGTCCTCTTGTACTTAAGTCGGCATTGTGCCCTTTGTATTTAGTTCCGATGCAATTTCTATGTTCCATCGTCAATAAGATGGTCCAAGGGATACAGTAAACGTGAAGTAAAGCATCGGCATCTATAACTGCTCTCACAGGATAGGTACAAAACATAGACAGTAAGAAGAGTCAGTCTTCTTGTTTTTAAGTGGGCATTGTGGCTTTTGTATTTAATTCCGACGCAATTTCTGTGTTACATCGTCAATAAGTAAGTCCAAGGGAAACAGTAAACCTGAAGTGAAGCATCGGAATGAAAACTGGTCTCTCAGAAATGGTTCAAAACATAGACAGTAAGAGGAGGTAGTTTTCTTGTACCTAAGTCGGCATTGTTGCTTTTGTATTTAATTCCAATGCATCTTCTGTGGTTCATCGTCAGTCAGAAGGTCCAAGGGATACAGTATACCTGAAGTAAAGCATCGTAATCTAAAACAGGTCTCGCAGGAAACGTTCAAAACATAGACAGTAAGAAGAGTCAGTCTTCTTGTACTTAGGTCGGCATTGTGCCTTTTGTATTTAATTCCGATGCAATTTCTGTGTTTCATCGACAATAAGAAGGTCCAAGGGATACAGTAAACCTGAAGTGAAGCATCAGAATCTAAAACTATTCTCACAGGAAAGGTTCAAAATATAGACACTAAGATGAGTCACTCTTCTTGTACTTAAGTCGGCATTTTGATTTTTGTATGTAATTCCGTTGCAATTTCCGTGTTTCATCGTCAATAAGAAGGTCCAAGGGATACAGTAAACCTGAAGTGAAGCATCGGAATCTAAAACTGGTATCACAGTAAAGATTCAAATATAGATATTAAGAAGAGTCGGTCTTCTTCTACTCAAGTCGGCATTGTTCCTTTTGTATTTAATTCCAATGCAACTTCTGTGGTTCATCGTCAGTCAGAAGGTCAAAGGGATACAGTAAACCTGAAGTGAAACATCGGAAACTAAAACTGGTCTCACACGAAGGTTAAAGTCATAGAATGTAAGAAGAGGCAGTCCTCTTGTACTTAAGTCGGCATTGTGCCTTATGTGTTTAAATCCGATGCAATTTCTTGTTTCATCGTCAATAAGAAGGTCAAAGGGATACAGTAAACCTGAATAAAGCATGGGAATCTAAAACTGATCACACAGGAAAGGTTCAAAACATAGACAGTAAGAGGAGTCAGTCTTCATGTTTTTAAGTCGACATTGTGCCTTTTGTATTTAATACCGACGCAATTTCTGTGCTTCATCGTCAATAAAAAGGTCCAAGGGATACAGTAAACCTGAAGTGAAGCATCGGTATCTAAACTGGTCTCACAGTAATGGTTCAAAACATAGACAGTAAGAAGAACAGTCATTTGTTCTTAAGTCGGCATTGTGCCTTTTGTATTTAATTCCGATGCAATTTCTGTGTTTCATCGTCAATATGAAGATCCAAGGGATGCAGTAAAGCCGAAGTGAAGCATCGGAATCAAAACAGGTCTCACAGGAAAGGTTCAAATCGTAGAAAGTATGAAGAGTCAGTCCTCTTGTACTTAAGTCGGCATTGTGTCTTTTGTATTTAATTCCGATGCAGTTTCTGTGTTTCACCGTCAATAAGAAAGTCTGAGGGATACTGTAACCTGAAGTGAAGCATCGGAATCTAAAACTGGTCACACTGGAGAGTTTCAAAGCATAGAGAGTAAGATGAGTCAGTCTTCTTGTTTTTAAGTGGGCATTGTGCCTTTTGTATTTAATTCCGACGCAATTTCTGTGTTTCATCCTCAACAAGAAAGTCCAATTGATACAGTAAACCTAAGTGAAGCATCGGAATCAAAACTTGTCTCACAGGAATGGTTCATAACATACATAGTAACACGAGTCAGTCTTCTTGTACTTAAGTCGGCATTGTGCCTTTTGTATGTAATTTCGATGTAATTTCTGTGTTTCATCGTCAATATGAGGGTCCAAGGGATACAGTAAACCAAAGTGAAGCATCGGAATGTAAAACTGGTCTCACGGGAGAGGTTCAAAGTATAGACAGTAAGATGAGTCAGACTTCTTGTACTTAAGTCAGCATTTTGATTTTTGTATTGAATTCTGTTGCAATTTCTGTGTTTCCTCGTTAATAAGAAGGTCCAAGGGATACAGTAAACCTGAAGTGAAGCATCTGAATCTAAAACTGGTTTCACAGTAAAGATTCAAAACATAGACAGTAAGAAGAGTCAGTCTTCCTGTACTTAAGTCGGAATTGTAGCTTTTGTATTTAATTCCAATGCAACGTCTGTGGTTTATCGTCAGTCAGGAGGTCCATGGGATACAGTAAACCTGAAGTGAAGCATCGTAATCTAAATCAGGTCTCGCAGGAAAGGTTCAAAACATAGACAGCAAGAAGAGTCAGTCTTCTTGTACTTAAGTCGGCATTGCGCCTTTTGTATTTAATTCCGATGCAATTTCTGTGATTCATCGTCAATACGAAGATCCAAGGGATACAGTAAACCTGAAGTGAAACATCGAAATCAAAACTGGTCTCACAGGAAAGGTTCAAATCGTAAAACGTAAGAAGAGTCTCTAGTACTTAAGTCGGCATTGTGCCTTTTATATTTATTTCCGATGCAATTTCTGTGTTTCATCGTCAATAAGGAGGTCCAAGGGATACATTAACCCTGCAGTGAAGCATGGGAAACTAAAACTGGTCTCACAGAGAAGGTTCAATTCATAGAATGTAAGAAGAGTCAGTCCTCTTGTAGTTAAGTCGGCATTGTTGGTTTTGTATTTAGTTCCGATGCAATTTCTATGATCCATCGTCAATAAGAAGGTCCAACGGATACAGTAAACCTGAAGTAAAGCATCGGCATCTAAAACTGGTCTCACAGGATAAGTTCAAAACATAGACAGTAAGAAGAGTCAGCCTTCTTGTTTTTAAGTGGGCATTGTGGCTTTTGTATTTAATTCCGACGCAATATCTGTGTTTCATCGGCAATAAGAAAGTCCAAGAGAAACAGTAAACCTGAAGTGAAGCATCGGAATCAAAACTGGTCTCACAGGAATGGTTCAAAACATAGACAGTAAGAGGAGTTAGTTTTCTTGTTCTTAAGTCGGCATTGTTCCTTTTGTATTTAATTCCAATGCAACTTCTGTGGTTCATCAACAGTCAGAAGGTCCAAGGGATACTGTAAACCTGAAGTGAAGCATCGTAATCTAAAACAGGTCTCGCAGGAAAGGTTCAAAACATAGACAGTAAGATGAGTCAGTCTTCTTGTACTTAAGTCGGCATTGTGCCTTTTGTATTTAATTCCGATGCAATTTCTGTGTTTCATCGTCAATAAGAAGGTCCAAGGGATACAGTAAACCTGAAGTGAAGCATCGGAATCTAAACTGGTCTCACAGGAAAGGTTCAATTCATAGAATGTAAGAAGAGTCAGTCCTCTTGTACTTAAGTCGGCATTGTGCCCTTTGTATTTAGTTCCGATGCAATTTCTATGTTCCATCGTCAATAAGATGGTCCAAGGGATACAGTAAATGTGAAGTAAGGCATCGGCATCTATAACTGGTCTCACAGGATAGGTACAAAACATAGACAGTAAGAAGAGTCAGTCTTCTTGTTTTTAAGTGGGCATTGTGGCTTTTGTATTTAATTCCGACGCAATTTCTGTGTTTCATCGTCAATAAGTAAGTCCAAGGGAAACGGTAAACCTGAAGTGAAGCATCGGAATCAAAACTGGTCTCACAGAAATGGTTCAAAACATAGACAGTAAGAGGAGTTAGTTTTCTTGTACTTAAGTCGGCATTGTTCCTTTTGTATTTAATTCCAATGCAACTTCTGTGGTTCATCGTCAGTCAGAAGGTCCAAGGGATACATTAAACCTGAAGTAAAGCATCGTAGTCTAAAACAGGTCTCGCAGGAAAAGTTCAAAGCATAGACAGTAAGAAGAGTCAGTCTCCTTGTACTTAATTCGGCATTGTGCTTTTTGTATTTAATCCGATGCAATTTCTGTGTTTGATCGTCATTAAGGAGGTCCATGGTTCAAATGGCTCAAATTGCTCTGAGCACTATGGGTCTCAACTGCTGAGGTCATTAGTCCCCTAGAACATAGAACTAGTTCAACCTAACTAACCTGAGGATATCACAAACAACCATGCCTAAGGCTGGATTCGAACCTGAGACCGTAGCGGTCTAGCGGTTCCAGACTGCAGCGCCTATAACCGCACGGCCACTTCGGCTGGCCAAGGTCCAAGGGATACAGTAAACCTGAAGTGAAGCATCGGAATCAAAACTGGTCTCACAGGAAAGGTTCAAAACATAGACAGTAAGAGGAGTCAGTCTTCTTGTACATAAGTCGGCATTGCGCCTTTTGTATTTAATTCCGATGCGATTTCTGTGTTTCATCGTCAATAAGAAGGTCCAAGGGATACAGTAAACCTGAAGAGAAGCATCGGAATCTAAAACTGGTCTCACAGTAAAGATTCAAAACATAGACAGTAAGAAGAGTCAGTCTTCTTGTACTTAAGGCGGCATTGTGCCTTTTGTTTTTAATTCCAATGCAACTTCTGTGGTTCCATTTCAGTCAGAGTGTCCAAGGGATACAGTAAACGTGAAGTGAAGCATCGTAATCTAAAACAGGTCTCGCAGGAAAGGTTCAAAACATAGACAGTAAGAAGAGTCAGTCTTCTTGTACTTAAGTCGGAATTGTGCCTTTTGTGTTTAATTGCGATGCAATTTCTTTGTTTCATCATCAATAAAAAGGTCCAACTGATACAGTAAACCTGAAGTGAAGCATCGGAATTTAAAACTGGTCACACAGGAAGGGTTCAAATCATAGAATGTAAGAAGAGTCAGTCCTCTTGTACTTAAGTCGGCGTTGTGCCTTTTGTATTTCATTCCGATGCAATTTCTGTGATTCATCGTCAATATGAAGATCCAATTGATACAGTAAACCTGAAGTGAAACATCGGAATCAAAACTGGTCTCACAGGAAAGGTTCAAATCGTAGAACGTAAGAAGAGTCTCTTGTACTTACGTCGGCATTGTGCCTTTTGTATTTAACTCCGATGCAATTTCTGTGTTTCATCGTCAATATGAAGGTCCAAGGGATACAGTAAACCTGAAGTAAAACATCGGAATCTAAAACAGGTCTCGCAGGAAAGGTTCAAAACATAGACAGTAAGAAGAGTCAGTCTTCTTGTACTTATGTCGGCATTGTGCATTTTGTATTTAATTCCGATGCAGTTTCTGTCTTTCATCGTCAATAAGAAGGTCCAAGGGATACAGTAAACCTGAAGTAAAGCATCGGAAACTAAAACTGGTCTCACAGGAATGGTTCAAAACATAGACAGTAAGAGGAGTCCGTCCTCTTGTACTTAAGTCGGCATTGTGCCTTTTATATTTATTTCCGATGCAATTTCTGTGTTTCATCGTCAATAAGAAGGTACCAGGGATACAGTAAACCTGAAGTGGAGCATAGGATTCTAAAACTGGTCTCACAGGAAAGTTCAAATCATAGACAGTAGGGAGACTCAGTCTTCTTATACTTAAGTCGGCATTGTGCCTTTTGAATTTAATTCCGATGCAATTTATGTGTTTCATCATCAATAAGAAGGTACCAGGGATACAGTAAACCTGAAATGAAGCATAGGAATCTAAAACTGGTCTCACAGGTAAGTTCAAATCATAGACAGTAAGGAGACTCAGTCTTCTTGTACTTAAGTCGGCATTGTGCCTTTTGTATTTAACTCCGTTGCAATTTCTGTGTTTCATCGTCAATAAGAAGTTCCAAGGGGTACAGTAAACCTGAAATGAATCATCGGAATCTAAAATTGGTCTCACAGGAAAGGATCAAAATATAGTCAGTAAGAAGAGTCATCCTTCTTGTACTTAAGTCGGCATTGTGCCTTTTGTATTTAATTCCCATGCAATATCTGTGTTCCATCGTCAATAATACGGTCCAAGGGATACAGTAAACCTGAAATGAAGCATAGGAATCTAAAACTGGTCTCACAGGAAAGGTTTATATCATAGACAGTAAGAAGACTCAGTCTTCTTGTACTTAGGTCGGCAGTGTTCCTTTTGTATTTATTTCCGATGCAATTTCTGTGTTTCATCATCAATATCAAGGTGCAAGGGATACAGTAAACCTAAGTGAAGCATCGGAATCTAAAACTGGTCTCTCAGGAAAGGTTCAAAGCATAGACAGTAAGAAGAGTAAGTCTTCTTGTACTTAGGTCGGCATTTTGGCTTTTGTATTTAATTCCGATGCAATTTCTGTGTTTCATAGTCAATGAGAAGGTCCAAGGGATACATTAACACTGAAGTGAAGCATCGGAATCCAAAACTGGTCTCACACTAAAGGTTCAAAAGCATAGACATCATGAAGAGTCAGTCTTCTTGTAATTAAGTCGCCACTGTGCCTTTTGTATTTAATACCAATTAAATTTTAGTGTTTCATCGTCAATAAGAAGGTCCAAGGGATACAGTAAACCTGAAGTGAAGCACCGTAATCTAAAACAGGTTTCACAGGAAAGGTTCAAATCATAGACAGTAAGAAGAGTCAGTCTTCTTGACTTAAATCGGCATTGTTCATTTTGTATTTAATGACGATGCAATTTTTGTGTTTCTTCGTCAATAAGAAGGTCCAAGGGATACAGTAAACCTGAAGTGAAGCATCGGAATCTAAAACTGGTCTCACAGGAAACTTTCAAAACATAGACAATAAGAACAGTCGGTCTACTTGTTTTTAAGTCGGCATTGTGCCTTTTGTATTTACTTCCGATGCAAATTCTGTGTTTCATCGTCAACAAGAGAGTCTGAGGGATACAGTAAACCTGAAGTGAAGCATCGGAATCAAAACTGGTCTCACAGGAAAGGTTCAAATCATAGTCAGTAAGAAGAGACAGCCTTCTTGTACTTAAGTCGGCATTGTGCCATTTGTATTTAGTTCCTATGCAATTTCTGTGTTTCATCGTCAATAAGAAGGTCCAAGGGATACAGTAAACCTGAAGTGAAGCATCGGAATCAAAACTGGTCTCACAGCAAAGGTTCAAATCATAGACAAAAAGAAGAGTCAGTCTTCTTGTACTTAAATCGGCATTGTGCCATTTGTATTTAATTCCAATTCAATTTCTGCGTTTCTTCGTCAATAAGAAGGTCCAAGGGATACAGTAAACCTGATGTGATGCATCGGAATCTAAAACAGGTCTCACAGGAAAGGTCCAAATCATAGAATGTAAGAAGAGTCAGTCCTCTGGTTCTTAAGTCGGCATTGTGCCTTTTGTATTTAATTCCGATGCAATTTCTGTGTTTCATCGTCAATAAGAAGATCCAAGGGATACATTAAACCTGAAGTAAAGCATCGGAATGTAAAACTGGTCTCACAGGAAAGGTTCAAATCGTAGAAAGTGAGAGTGTCAGTCCTCTTGTACTTATGTCGGCATTGTGCATTTTGTATTAAATTCCGCTGCAATTTCTGTGTGTCATCGTCAATAGGAAGGTGCAAGGTATACAGTAAACCAGAAGTGAAGCATCGGAATCTAAAACTGGACTCACAGGAGCGCTTCAAATCATAGAAAGTGAGAGTGTCAGTCCTCTTGTACTTAAGTCGGCATTGTGCCATTTGTATTAAATTCGGATGCAAAATCTGTGTTTCGTCGTCAATAAGAAGGCCCAAGGGATACAGTATACCTGAAGTGAACCATCGGAATCTAAAACTGGACCCACAGGAGAGGTTCAATTCGTTGAAAGTGAGAGTGTCAGTTCTCTTGTACTTAAGTCGGCATTGTGCCTTTTGTATTAAATTCGGATGCAATTTCTGTGTTTCATCGTCAATAAGTAAGTGCAAGGTATACAGTAAACCTGAAGTGAAGCATCGGAATCTAATACTGGATTAACAGGAGAGGTTCAAATCATTGGAAGTGAGAGTGTCAGTCCTCTTGTACTTAAGTCGGCATTGTGCCTTTTGTGTTAAATTCGGATGCAATATCTTTGTTTCATCGTCAATAAGTAGGTCCAAGGGATACAGTATACCTGAAGTGAAGCATCGGAATCCAAAACTGGACTCACAGGAGAGGTTCAAATCATAGAAAGTTAGAGTGTCAGGCCTCTTGTACTTAAGTCGGCATTGTGCCTTTTGTATTAAATTCGATTGCAAACTCTGTGTTTCATCGTCAATAAGAAGGTGCAAGTTATACAGTAAAACTGAAGTGAAGCATCGGAATCTAAAACTGGACTCACAGGAGAGGTTCAAATCATAGAAAGTTAGAGTGTCAGCCCTCTTGTACTTAAGTCGGCAATGTGCCTTTTGTATTAAATTCGGATGCAATTTCTGTGTTTCATCGTCAATAAGAAGGTCCAAGGGATGCAGTAAACCTGAAGTGAAGCAACGGAATCTAAAACTGGACCACAGGAGAGGTTCAAATCATACAATGTGACAGTGTCAATAATTTTGTACTTAAGTCGGCATTGTGCCTTTTGTATTAAATTCGGATGCAATTTCTGTGCTTCATCGTCAATAATTAGGTGCAAGGTATACAGTAAACCTGAAATGAAGCATCGGATCCAAAACTGGACTCACAGGAGAGGTTCTAATCGTAGAAAGTGAGAGTGTCAGTCCTCTTGTACTTATGTCGGCATTGTGCCTTTTGTATTAAATTCGGATGCAATTTCTGTGTTTCATCGTCAATAACAAGGTGCAAGGTATACAGTAAACCTGAAGTAAAGCATCGGAATCTTTTGTATTAAATTCGGATCCAATTTCTGTGTTTCATCGTCGATAAGAAGGTCCAAGGAATACAGTAAACCCGAAGTGAAGCATCAGAATCTAAAACTGGACTCACAGGAGTTGTTCAAATCATAGAAAGTGAGAGGGTCAATCCTTTTGGACTTAAGTCGGCATTGTGCCTTTTGTATTAAATTCGGATGCAATTTCTGTGCTTCATCGTCAATAAGAAGGTGAAAGGGATACAGTTAACCTGAAGTGAAGCATCGGAACTAAAACTGGACTCACAGGAGAGGTTCAAATCGTAGAAAGTGGGAGTGTCAGTCCTCTTGTACTTAAGTCGGCATTGTGCCACTTGTATTAAATTCGGATGCAATATCTGTGTTTCATCGTCAATAAGAAGGTGCAAGGTATACAGTAAACCTGAAGTGAAGCATCGAAATCTAGAACTGGACTCACAGGAGAAGTTCAAATCATACAAACTGAGAGTGTCAGTTCTCTTTTACTTAAGTCGGTATTGTGCCATTTGTATTAAATTCGGATGCAATTTATGTGTTTCATCATCAATAAGAAGGTACCAGGGATACAGTAAACCTGAAATGAAGCATAGGAATCTAAAACTGGTCTCACAGGAAAGGATCAAAATATAGTCAGTAAGAAGAGTCATCCTTCTTGTACTTAAGTCGGCATTGTGCCTTTTGTATTTAATTCCGATGCAATTTCTGTGTATCATCGTCAATAAGCAGGTCCAAGGGATACAGTAAACCCGAAGTGAGGCATCGGAATCTAAAACTGATCTCACAGGAAAGGTTCAAATCATGGAACGTAAGAAGAGTCAGTCCTCTTGTACTTAAGTCGGCATTGTGCCTTTTGTATTTAATTACGATGCAATATCTGTGTTCCATCGTCAATAAGAAGGTCCAAGGGATACAGTAAACCTGAAATGAAGCATAGGAATCTAAAACTGGTCTCACAGGAAAGGTTTATATCATAGACAGTAAGAAGACTCAGTCTTCTTGTACTTAGGTCGGCAGTGTTCCTTTTGTATTTATTTCCGATGCAATTTCTGTGTTTCATCATAAATATGAAGGTGCAAGGGATACAGTAAACCAAAGTGAATTATCGGAATCTAAAACTGGTCTCTCAGGAAAGGTTCAAAGCATAGACAGTAAGAAGAGTAAGTCTTCTTGTACTTAGGTCGGCATTTTGGCTTTTGTATTTAATTCCGATGCAATTTCTGTGTTTCATAGTCAATGAGAAGGTCCAAGGGATACATTAACACTGAAGTGAAGCATCGGAATCCAAAACTGGTCTCACACTAAAGGTTCAAAAGCATAGACATCATGAAGAGTCAGTCTTCTTGTAATTAAGTCGCCACTGTGCCTTTTGTATTTAATACCAATTAAATTTCAGTGTTTCATCGTCAATAAGAAGGTCCAAGGGATACAGTAAACCTGAAGTGAAGCACCGTAATCTAAAACAGGTCTCACAGGAAAGGTTCAAATCATAGACAGTAAGAAGAGTCAGTCTTCTTGACTTAAATCGGCATTGTTCATTTTGTATTTAATGCCGATGCAATTTTTGTGTTTCTTCGTCAATAAGAAGGTCCAAGGGATACAGTAAACCTGAAGTGAAGCATCGGAATCTAAAACTGGTGTCACAGGAAACTTTCAAAACATAGACAATAAGAACAGTCGGTCTACTTGTTTTTAAGTCGGCATTGTGCCTTTTGTATTTACTTCCGATGCAATTTCTGTGTTTCATCGTCAACAAGAGAGTCTGAGGGATACAGTAAACCTGAAGTGAAGCATCGGAATCAAAACTGGTCTCACAGGAAAGGTTCAAATCATAGTCAGTAAGAAGAGACAGCCTTCTTGTACTTAAGTCGGCATTGTGCCATTTGTATTTAGTTCCTATGCAATTTCTGTGTTTCATCGTCAATAAGAAGGTCCAAGGGATACAGTAAACCTGAAGTGAAGCATCGGAATCAAAACTGGTCTCACAGCAAAGGTTCAAATCATAGACAAAAAGAAGAGTCAGTCTTCTTGTACTTAAATCGGCATTGTGCCATTTGTATTTAATTCCAATTCAATTTCTGCGTTTCTTCGTCAATAAGAAGGTCCAAGGGATACAGTAAACCTGATGTGATGCATCGGAATCTAAAACTGGTCTCACAGGAAAGGTCCAAATCATAGAATGTAAGAAGAGTCAGTCCTCTGGTTCTTAAGTCGGCATTGTGCCTTTTGTATTTAATTCCGATGCAATTTCTGTGTTTCATCGTCAATAAGAAGATCCAAGGGATACATTAAACCTGAGGTAAAGCATCGGAATGTAAAACTGGTCTCACAGGAAAGGTTCAAATCATAGGCAGTGAGAAGAGTCAGTCTTGTTGATTTTAAGTCGGCATTAAGCGTTTTGCATTTAATTCCGATGTAATTTCGGTGGCTCATCGTCAATAAGAAGGTCCAAGAGATACAGTAAACTTGTTGTGAAGCATCGTAATCAAAACTGGTCTCACAGGAAAGGTTCAAAACATAGAGAGTAAGACGAGTCAGTCGTCTTGTACTTAGGTCGGCATTGTGACTTTTATATTAATTTCCAATAAAATTTCTGTGTTTCATCGTCAATAAGAAGTTCCAAGGGATACAGTAAACCTGAAATGAAGCATAGGAATCTAAAATTGGTCTCACAGGAAAGGTTCAAAATATAGACAGTAAGAAGAGTCAGTCTTCTTGTACCTATGTCGGCATTGTGCGTCTTGTATTTAATTCCGATGCAATTTCTGTGTATCATCGTCAATAATCATGTCCAAGGGATACAGTGAGCCTGAATTGAAGCATCGGAATCTAAAACTGATCTCACAGGAATGGTTCAATTCATGGAATGTAAGAAGAGTCAGTCCTCTTGTACTTAAGTCGGCATTGTGATTTTTGTATTCAATCCCCATGCAATATCTGTGTTTCATGGTTAATGTGAAGGTCGAAGGAATACAGTAAACCCTCACTGGTGCATCGGAATCTAATACTGGTCTCCTAGGAGCAGCTCAATGCACAAACTCTTAGAAGTTTAACTCTTCTTGTCCTTAAGTCGGCATTGTGCCTTTTGCATTCAATCCCAATGCGATTTCTGTGTTTCATGGTCAATGCGAAGATCCAAGGGATACATTAAACCTGTCTGGTGCATAGGAATCTAATATTGGTCTCCCAGGAGCCGCACAAAGCACAAATTCTTAGAAGATTCTTTCTTCTAGTACTAAAGTCAGCATTGTGCCTTTGGTATTCAATCCCGATGCAGTTTTTGAATTTAATGGTAATTGTGAAGGTCCAAGAGATACAGGAAACCTGCACTGGTGTATTGGAATCTAATACTGGACTCCCAGTAGCCGCTGTAAGCACAAATTCTTCGAAGATTCACAATTCTTGTACTTAAGGCGGCATTGTGCCTTTTGTATTCAATCCCGATGCAATTTCTGTGTCTCATGGTCAATGTGAGTGTCCAAGGGATTTACTAAACCTGTACTGATGCATCGGAATCTAATACTGGTCTCCCAGGAGCCGGTCAAAGCACAAGCTCTTAGAAGATTCACTCTTATTGTACTTAAGTTGGCATTGTCCCTTTTGTATTCAATCCCGATGGAATTTCTGTGTTTCATGGTCAATGTGAAGGTCCAAGGGATACAGTAAACGTGTACTGGTGCATCGGAATCTAATACTGGTTTCACAGGAGCCGCCCAAAGCAGAAACTCCTAGATGATTCTTTCTTCTTGTACTTAAGTCGGCATTGTGCCTTTTGTATTCAATCACAATGCAATTTCTGTGTTTCATGGTCAATGTGAAGGTCCAAGGGATTCACTGAACCTGCACTGGTGCATCGGAATCGAATGCTGGTCTCTCAGGAGCCGCTCAAATCACAAAGTTTTAGAAGATTCACTCTTCTTGTACTTAAGTCGGCATTGTGCCTTTTGTATTCAATCGCCATACAATTTCTGTGTTTCGTGGTTAATGTGAAGGTCCAAGGTATACAGTAAACCTGCACTGGTGCATCGGAAATAAATACTGGTCTCCCAGGAGCCGCTCAAAGCACAAACTCTTAGATGATTGACTCTTCTTGTACTTAAGTCAGCATTGTGCCTGTTGTATTCAATCCCGATGCATTTTCTGTGTTTCATGGTCAATGTGAAAGTCCATGGGATACAGTAAACCTGCACTGGTGCATCGATATCTAATACTGGTCTCCCAGGAGCCGCTGAAATCAGAAACTCTTAGAAGATTCACTCTTCTTGTACTTAATTTATTTATTGATTTATTTAACCTTGCAAGATTAGGGCCATCAGGCCCTCTCTTCCATCTAACCAGGCATCCTACTTATATTACATTCATATGTTTAAGTAGGCATGTTAAACTACATTTCTACAAAAAGTGAAATAAACAATTAGAAAGGTACACCTGGAAAAATATATACATATAGAGTTTATATTCGTAGATCATAAGTATTGTTATAATTAGACATTATTGAAGAGACAAATTTTAGATAGGAGTGCTGGCAGCAGGGAGTATGAGGGACACTCATTGTGAGCGGAGGAGAAGAATACACATGATGAAACATAATTAAGGAAATATAAAGGAAAAGAAGATTGCCTGGCTAATAGAGATAGATGAATGGGAAGGCATCTCAGGAGCAAGATGGGAGACGCTAGCTTTGCTATTTGACAGAACGGAGGATTGGCCTGGTACATTAATTTTGTGGAGAACTTTATGAGGATGATAGTAGGAAATGCTTCAACTTCTTCTTAAAAGCAGCAGGAGATTGAATTTTGCGCAAGGTAAGGGGCAGTTTGTTCCGTATGCTGACAGCGGCAACTGAGAAGGAGTTTGCAAAAGTTTTTGTTTTGTGAGTGGGCACAGTTAGGATACCAAATAAGAGTGACCTCGTGTTTCGATTATGATGGCACGACAGGTTTTTAATCTCTGAAGCAAGGTACTGGGGTGCTTGCGCAACGAAGAGTTTGTGAAGTAGACATAGAGTGTGGTAGTCACGCAATTTGTCCGGCCGCAGCCACTTTAGCTCGGAGTATGAAGCACTAACATGATCATATCGGCGAATGTTGCAGGTGTAATGCACACAGGCATTCATGGTTATCTCTAGCCGTATTTTCTTTTCACTACCCGTGCCTTGTTGAATCACATCACAATAGTGGAGGTTCGGTAGAAAGAGTGCTTGCACGAGCTGGCGTTTCAAGTCCAGTGGAAATATGTTCTGAAACTTTTTGAGAGCATAGAGACAAGCAGACGTCTTTCGGCACACTGCGACTGTATTCTCCGCCCAGTTGAGATGCTCATCCAAAGTTACACCCAATTTTTCACTGTTTTCTGATATGGTATTGGAGTACCATCGAGCAGAATAGAAGGTAGCCATTCGCGGAGATCTGAACTTATTAATTTCTGATGGGCTATTAAGATTACTTGCGTCTTTTTTGCATTTAGTTTAAGCCCCAGGCTTTTCGCCCATGTCACTACCGAAGACAGATCATCATTCATCTGAGCGTTTGCAGTGTTTACGTCTTCAGGTCTGACGCTTAGGTAGAGCTGGAGGTCGTCGGCATAGAAATGATATTTACAGGACAGAACCGATGAAATATAGTTGACATATAAAGAAAACAAAAGTGGTCCTAAGACTGATCCTTGTGGCAGTCCCGAGGAAAGATGTTTCCAGGAAGATTTTTCATTTACGCAGACAACACATTGCTGTCTGTCTTTTAAGTAGCTTTCAAACCATCTCACTGCACTAACAGAGAAATTAAGCTGTTGCATTTTTTTGAGCAATATGTCAAAGTTACCAGTGTCAAAAGCTTTGCTGAAGTCCAGTAGCGTCAATATTGCTGCCTTTAGATTGTCAATGGCACATTTCAGGTCATCTAATACTTTAATTAGAGCAGTGTTTGTGCTGTGATGTTTACGGAAACCGGATTGAAATTTGTGATATAGGCTGAATTCATGCAAGTGTTCAGTGATTTGGTCATGAACAATATATTCGAGTGCTTTGGAAACAGCAGGCAGTATGCTAATTGGTTGGTGCCTTTTGTATCCAATCCCGATGCAATTTCTGTGTTTCATGGTCAATGTGAAGGTCCATGGGATACAGTAAACTTGCACTGCTGCATCGGACTCTAATACTGGTGTCCCAGGAGCCGCTCAAATTACATACTCATAAAATTCACTCTTCTTGTACTTAAGTCGGCATTGTGCCTTTTGTATTCAACCGCGGTGCAATTTCTGTGTTTCATGGTCACAATGAAGGTCAAAGGGATACAGTAAACCTGAACTAGTGCATTGGAATCTAATACTGGTCTCCCAGGAGCCGCTCAAAGCAGAAATTTTTAGAAGTTTCACTCTTCTTGTACTTAAGTCGGCATTGTGCCTTTTACATTCAATCCCGATGCATTTTCTGTGTTTCATGGTCAATATGAAAGTCCAAGCGATACAGTAAATCTGCACTGGTGCATTGGAATCTAATACTGGTCACCCAGGAGCCGCTCAAAACACAAATTCTTAGAAGATTCACTCTAGTTGTACTTAAGTCGGCATTGTGCATTTTGTATTCAATCCCGATGCATTTTCAGTGCTTCATGGTCAATGTGAAGGTCCAAGGTATACAGTAACCTGCACTGGTGCATCGGGATCTAATACTTGACCCACAGGGGCCGCTCAAAGCACAAACTCTTAGAAGATTAACTCTAATTGCAGTTATGTAGGCATTGTGCCTTTGGTATTCAATCGCGATGCAATTTCTGTGTTTCATGCACAATGTGAAGGTCTGAGGGATACAGTAACCCTGCACTGAAGCATCGGAATCTAATACTGGTCTCCCAGGAGTCGCTCAAAGCAGAAACTCTTAGAAGATTCACTCTTCTTGTACTTAAGTCGGCATTGTGCAATTTGTATTCAATCACGATGTAATTTCTGTGTCTCACGCTCAATGTGAAGGTCCAAGGGATACAGTAAAGCTGGAATAGTGAATCGGAATCAAATACTCTTCCCTAGGAGACGCTCAAAGCACAAACTCTTAGAAGATTCGCTCTTCTTGTACTTAAGTCGGCATTGTGCCATTTGTATTCAATCCCGATGCATTATCTGCACTTCATGGACAATGTGAAGGTCCAAGGTATACAGTATACCTGTACTGGTGCATCGGACTCTAATACTTTACCCATCAGGAGTCACTAAAAGCACAAAATCTTAGAAGCCTCACTCTTCTTGTACATAAGTCGGCATTGTGTCTTTTGTATTCAATCACGGTGCAATTTCTGTATTTCATGGTCAATGTGAAAGTCCAAGGGATACAGTAAGCCTGCATTGGTGCATTGGAATCTAATACTGGTCTCCCAGCAGCCGTACATGGCAGAAAGTCTTTGAAGATTCACTCGTCTTGTACTTAAATCATTGAGCCTCTTGTTTTCAATCCCGATGCATTTTCTGTGCATCATGGTCAATGTGAGGGTCCAAGGGATTCAGTAACCCTGCACTGGTGTATGGGAATCTAAAACCGGTCTCCCAGGAGCCACTCAAAGCACATACACTTGGAAGATTCACACTTCTTGTACTTAAGTCGGCATTGTGCCTTATCTATTCAATCCCAATGCAATTTCTGTGTTTCATGGTAAACGCGAAAGTCGAAGGGATACAGTAAACCAGCACTGGTGCATCGGAATCTAATACTGGTCACCAAGGAGGCGCTCAAAGCACAAACTCTTAGAAGATTCACTATTCTTGTATTTAAGTCGGCTTTGTGACTTTTGTATTCGATCCCGATGCATTCTCAGTGTTTCATGGTCAATGTTAGGGTCCAAGGGATTCACTAAACCTGCACTGGTGCATCGGAATCTAATACTGGACCTCAGGAGCCGCTCAAAGCAAAACTCTTAGAAGATTCACTCTCCTTGTACTTAAGTCGGCATTGAGCCTTTTGTTTTCAATCCCGACGCAATTTCTGTGTTCCATGTTCAATTTGAAGGTCCAAGGGATTCAATAAACCTGCACTGGTGCATCGGAATCTAATACTGGTCTCCCAGCAGCCGCTCAAAGCACAAACTCGTAGAAGATTCACTCTTCTTGTATTTAGGTCGGCATTCAGCCTTTTGTATTCAATCCCGATGCACTATCTGTGTTTCATGGTCAATGTGAAAGTCCAAGGGATACAGTTAACCCACAATGGTGCATCAGAATCTAATACAGGACTCCCACGAGCCGCTCAAAGAGAAACTTTAGAAGATTCACTCTTGTTGTACTTAAGTCGGCATTGTGCATTTTGTATTCAACCCCAATGCAATTTCTGTGTCTCATGGTCAATACGAAGGTCCAAGGGATTCCGTTAACCTGCACTGGTGCATCGGAATGTAATACAGGTCTCCCAGGAGCCGCTCAAAGCGCAAACTCTTAGAAGATTCACTCTTCTTGTACTTAAGTCGGCATTGAGCCTTTTGTATTCAATCCTGATGCAATTTCGGTGCATCATGGGCAATGTGAAGGTCCAAGGGATTCAGTAAACCTGCACTGGTGCATGGGTATCAAATACAGGTCTCCCAGAAGTGTCTCAAAGAAGAAACTCTTGGAAGATTCACACTACTCGTACTTAAGTCGGCATTGTGCCTTATGTATTCAATCCCGATGCAATTTCTGTGTTTCATGGTCAATGCGAAAGTCGAAGGGATACTGTAAACCAGCACCTGTGCATCGGAATGTAATACTGGTCTCCCAGGAGCGGCTCAAAGCAGAGACTTTTAGAAGTTTTACTCTTCTTGTACTTAAGTCGGCATTGTGCTTTTTTGTATTCAATCCCGATGTATTTTCTGTGCTTCATGGTCAATGTGAACGTTTAAGCGCTGCAGTAAATCAGCACTGGTGCATTGGAATCTAATACTGGTCTCCCAGGAGCCGCTCAAAGCATAAACTCTTAGAAGATTCACTATTCTTGTAGTTAAGTCGGCATTGTGCATTTTGTATTCAATTCCGATGCATTTTCAGTGGCTCATGGTCAATGTGACGGTCCAAGGTATACAGTAACATGCACTGGTGCATCGGAATCTAATACTCGACCCGCAGGGGCCGCTCAAAGCACAAACTCCTAGAAGATTAACTCTAATTGTACTTAAGTGGGAATTATGCCTTTGGTATTCAATCGCGATGCAATATCTGTGTTTCGTGCACAATGTGAACGTCCGAGGGGTACAGTAAACCTGCACTGGTGCATCGGAAACTAATACTGGTCTGCCAGGAGCAGCTCAAAACACAAGCTCATAGAAGATTCACTCTTCTTGTACATAAGGCGGCATACAGCCAATTGTATTCAATCCCGATGAAATTTCTGTGTTTCATGGTCAATGTGAAAGTCGAAGGGATACAGTAAACCTACACTGGTGCATCGGAATTTAATACTGGTCTCCCAGGAGTCGCTTAAAGCAGAAACTGTTACAAGATTCACTTTTCTTGTACATAAGTCGGCATTGTGCATTTTGTATTCAGTCCCGATGTAGTTTCTGTGTCTCATGGTCAATGTGAAGGTCAGAGAGATACAGTAAACCCGAACTGGTGCATCGAAATCTAATACTGGTCTCCCAGGAGAGGCTCAAAGCAGAAACTCTTAGCACATTCACTCTTCTTGTATATAAGTCGGTATTGTTCCATTTGAATTCAATCCCGATGCAATTTCTGTGTTTCATGGTCAATGTGAAACTCCAAGGAATTCAGTAAACCTGCACTGGTGCATGGGAATCTAATACAGGTCTCCCAGGACCCACTCAAAGCACAAACACTTGGAAGATTCAAACTTCTTGTACTTAAGTCGGCATTGTGCCTTATGTATTCAATCCCGATGCAATTTCTGTGTTTCATGTTCAACGCGAAAGTCGAATGGATACAGTAAACCAGCTCTGGTGCATCGAAATCTAATACTGGTCTGCCAGGAACCGCTCAAAGCAGAAACTTTTAGAAGTTTCACTCTTCTTGTACTTAAATCGGCTTTGTGCCTTTTGTTTTCAATCCCAATGCATTTTCTGTGTTTCATGGGCACTGTGAAGGTCCAAAGGGATACAGTAAATCTGCACTGGTTCATTGGAATCTAATACTGGTCTCCAAGGAGCCGCTCAAAGCACAAACTCTTAGAAGATTCACACTTCTTGTACTTAAGTCGGCATTGTGCATATTGTATTCAATCCCGATTCAATTTCTGTGTTTCATGGTCAATGTGAATGTCCAACGAATGCTTTAAACCAGCACTTGTGCTTCGGAATTTAATTCGGGTCTCCCAGTAGCAGCTCAAACCACAAACTCTGAGAAGATTCACTCTTCTTGTACTTAAGACGGCATTGTGCCTTTTGTATTCAATCCCGATGCATTTTCAGTGCTTCTTGGTTAATGTGAAGGTCCAAGGTATACAGTAACATGCACTGGGGAATTGGAATCTAATACTTGCCCCCCAGGGGCCGCTCAAAGCACAAACACTTAGAAGATTAACTACAATTGTAGATAAGTCGGCATTGTGCCATTGATATTCAATCGCGATGCAATTTCTGTGTTTCATGCCCAATGTGAAGGTCCAAGACATTTAGTAAACCTGCACTGGTGCATCGGAATCTAATACTGGTCTACCAGGACAAAGTCAAAGCACAAACTCTTAGACAATTCACTCTTCATGTACTTAAGTCGGCATTGTGCCTTTTGTATTCAATCCTGATGCATTTTCTGTGTTTCATGGTTAATGTGAAGGTCCAAGGTGTACTGTATAGCTGCACAGGTGCATCGTAATCTAATACTTTACCCATCAGGAATCACTCAAAGCACAAATTCTTAGAAGATTCACTCATCTTGTACATAAGGCGGCATAGAGCCTATTGTGTTCAATCCCGATGAAATTTCTGTGTTTCATGGTCAATGTGAAAGTCAAAGGGATAAAGTAAACCTGCACTGGTGCATCGGAACTTAATACTGGTCTCCCAGGAGTCGCTTAAAGCAGAAACTCTTTCAAGATTCACTCTTCTTGTACATAAGTTGGCATTGTGCATTTTGCATTCAATCCCGATGTAGTTTCTGTGTCTCATGGTCAATGTGAAGGTCAAAGAGATACAGTAACTTGAACTGGTGCATCGGAATCTTATACCTGACCCCCAGGGCCCGCTCAAAGCACAAACTCTTAGAAGATTATCTCTAATTGTACTAAAGTCGGCATTGTGCCTTTGGTATTCAATTGCGATGCAATTTCTGTGTTTCATGCACAATGTGAAGGTTCGAGGGATACAGTAAACCTGCATTGGTACATCGGAATCAAAAACTGGTCTCCCAGGAGCCGCTCAAACCACAAACTCTTAGAAGATTCAATCTTCTTGTACTTACGTCGGCATTGTGCCATTTCAGTTTAATTGCTATGCAATCTCTGTGTTTCATGGTCAATGGGAAGGTCCAAAGTATACAGTAAAGCTGAATTGGTGCATCGGAATCTAATACTGGTCTCCCAGGAGTTGCTAAAAGCGCAAAATCTTAGAAGATTCACTCTTCTTGTAGTTATGTTGGCATTGTGCCTTTTGTATTCAATCCCGATGCAATTTCTGTGCTTCATGGTCAATGTGAATGTCCAAGGGTTACTGTAAACCTGCACTGGTGCATCAGAATCTAATACTGGTGCCCCAGGAGCCGCTCAAACCACAAACTCTTAGAAGATTCACTCCTCTTGTACTTAAGTCGGCATTGTGCCTTTGTATGCAATCCCGATTCAATTTCTGTGTTTCATGGTCATTGTGAAGGTCCAAAGGATACAGTAAACCTACACAGGTGCAGCGGAATGTAATACTGGTCTCCCAGGAGCCGCACAAAGCAGAAACTCTTAGAAGCTTCACACTTCTTGTACTTGATTCGGCATTGTGCCTTTTGTTTTCAATCCCGATGTAATTTATGTCTCTCAAGGTCAATGTCAAGGTCCAAGGGATTCAGTAACCCTGCACTGGTGCATGGGAATCTAAAACTGGTCTCCCAGGAGCCACTCAAAGCACATACACTTGGAAGATTCACACTTCTTTTACTTAAGTCGGCATTGTGCCTTATGTATTCAATCCCGATGCAATTTCTGTGTTTCATGGTAAACGCGAAAGTCGAAGGGATACAGTAAACCAGCACTGGTGCATCGGCATCTAACACTGGTCACCAAGGAGCGGCTCAAAGCACAAACTCTTAGAAGATTCACTCTTCTTGTATCTAAGTCGGCATTGTGCCATTTGTATTCAATCCTGAAGCAAATTCTATGTTTCATGGTCAATGTGAAAGTCCAAGGGATAAAGTAAACCAGCACTGATGCATCGGAAACTAATACTGGTCTCCCAGGAGCCGCACAAAGCACAAACTCTTGAAACATTCACTCTT
Source organism: Schistocerca americana (assembly GCF_021461395.2). NCBI lineage: Eukaryota > Metazoa > Arthropoda > Insecta > Orthoptera > Acrididae > Schistocerca > Schistocerca americana. The sequence continues at coordinate 9,397,808 of NC_060121.1, read as the reverse complement.
CTTGCACTTAAGTCGGCATTTTGCCTTTGGAATTCAATCTCGATGCTATTTCTGTGTTTCATGATCAATGTGAAGTTCCAAGGGATACAGTAAACCTCGATTGGTGCATTGGAATCTAATACTGGTCTCCCAGGAGCCGCTCAAAGCACAAACTCTTAGAAGATTCACTCTTCTTGTACTGAAGTCGGCATTGTGCGTTTTGTATTCAATCCCGATGTAATTTATGTGTCTCAACGTCAATGTGAGGGTCCAACGGATTCAGTAAACCTGCACTGGTGCATCGGAATCTAATACTGGTCTCCCAGGAGCCGCTCAAATCACATTCTCTTAGAAGATTAACTGTTATTGTAATTATTGCGGCATTGTGTCTTTTGTATTCAATCGCGGTGCAATTTCTGTGTTTCATGGTCAATGTGAAGGTCCAGGGGAGACAGTAAGCCTGCATTGGTGCATCGGAATCTAATACTGATCTCCCAGCAGCCGTACATGGCAGAAACTATTAGAAGATTCACTCTTCTCCTACTTAAATCATTGAGCGTTTTGTATTCAATCCCGATGCATTTTCTGTGCATCATGGTCAATGTGAAGGTCCAAGGGATTCAGTAGCCCTGCACTGGTACATGGGAATCCAAAACTGGTCTCCCAGGAGCCACTCAAAGCACATACACTTGGAAGATTCACACTTCTTGTACTTAAGTCGGCATTGTGCCTTATGTATTCAATCCCGATGCAATTTCTGTGTTTCATGGTAAACGCGAAAGTCGGAGGGATACAGTAAACCAGCACTGGTGCATAGGAATCTAATACTGGTCACCAAGGATCCGCTCAAAGCACAAACTCTTAGAAGATTCACTATACTTGTATTTAAGTCGTCATTGTGACTTTTGTATTCAATCCCGATGCATTTTCAGTGTTTCATGGTCAATGTTAGGGTCCAAGGGATTCACTAAACCTGCACTGGTGCATCGGAATCTAATACTGGACCAAAGGAGATGCTCAAAGCACAAACTCTCAGAAGATTCACTCTCCTTGTACTTAAGTCGGCATTGTGCCTTTTCTTTTCAATCCCGACGCAATTTCTGTGTTTCATGTTCCAATTTGAAGGTCCAAGGAATTCAATAAACCGGCACTGGTGCATCGGAATCTAATACTGGTCTCCCAGCAGCTGCTCAAAGCACAAACTCGTAGAAGATTCTATCTTCTTGTATTTAAGTCGGCATTCTGCCTTTTGTATTCAATCCCGATGCACTATCTGTGTTTCATGCACAATGTGAAAGTCCAAGGGATTTAGTTAACCCACACTGGTACATCAGAATCTAATACTGGTCTCCCACGAGCCGCTCAAAGCAGAAACTCTTAGAAGTTTCAGTATTCTTGTAGTTAAGTCGGCATTGTGCCTATTGTATTCAATCCTGATCCAGTTTCTGTTTTTTTTTGGTCAATGTGAAGGTCCAAGGTATACAGAAACATGCACTGGTGCATAGGAATCTAATACTTGACCCCCAGGGGCCGCTCAAAGCACAAACTCTTAGATGATTAACTCTAATTGTACTTAAGGCGGAATTATGCCTTTGGTATTCAATCGCGATGCATTATCTGTGTTTCATGCACAATGTGACCGTCCGAGGGATACAGTAAACCAGCACTGGTGCATCGGAAACTAATACTGGTCTGCCAGGAGCAGCTCAAAGCACAAGCTCTTAGAAGATTCACTCTTCTTGTACTTATGTCGGCATTCTGCCTTTTGTATTCAGTCCCGACGCATTTTCTGTGTTTTATGGTCAATGTGATGTTACAAGGTGTACTGTATACCTGCACTGGTGCTCGGAATCTAATACTTTACCCATCAGGAATCGCTAAAAGCACAAACTCGTAGAAGATTCACTCATCTTGTACATATGGCGGCATAGAGCCTATTGTATTCAACCCCGATGAAATTTCTGTGTTTCATGGTCAATGTGAAAGTCGAAGGGATACAGTAAACCTGCACTGGTGCATCGGAATTTATTACTGGTCTCCCAGGAGTCGCTTAAAGCAGAAACTCTTACAAGATTCACTCTTCTTGTACATAAGTCGGGATTGTGCATTTTGTATTCTATCCCGATGTAGTTTCTGTGTCTCATGGTCAATGTGAAGGTCCAAGGGATTCATTAAACCTGCACTGGTGAATCGGAATCTAATACTGGTCTCCCAGGAGCCGCTCAAATCACAAACACTTAGAAGATACACTTAGAAGATTCACTCTTCTTGTACTTAATACGGCATTGTGTCTTTTGTATCAAATCGCGGTGCAATTTCTGTGTTTCATGGTCAATATGAGGGTCAAAAAGATACAGTAAACCCGAACTGGTGCATCGGAACCTAATACTATTCTCCCAGGAGAGGCTCAAAGCAGGAACTCTTACCACATTCACTCATCTTGTATATAAGTCGGCATTGTTCCATTTGAATTCAATCCCGATGCAATTTCTGTGTTTCATGGAAAATGTGAAAGTCCAAGGAATACAGTATACCTGCATTGGTGCATCGGAATTTAATACTGGTCTCCCAGGAGCCGCTCATAGCAGAAAACCTTAGATGATACTACCTTCTTGTACTTAAGTCGGCATTGAGCCTTTTGTATTCAATCCCGATGAAATTTCTGTGCATCATGGTCAATGTGAAGGTCCAAGGGATTCAGTAAACCTGCACTGGTATATGGTAACCTAATACAGGTCTCCCAGGAGCCACTCAAAGCACAAACACTTGGAAGATTCACACTTCTTGTACTTAAATCGGCAGTGTGCCTTTTGTTTTCAATCCCAATGAATTTTCTGTGTTTCATGGGCACTGTGAAAGTCCAAGGGATACAGTAAATCTGCACTGGTGCATTGGAATCCAATACTGGTCTCCAAGGAGCCGCTCAAAGCACAAACTCTTAGAAGATTCACTCTTCATGTACTTAAGTCGGCTTTGTGCCTCTTGTATTCAATCCTGATGCATTTTCTGTGCTTCATGGTCAATGTGAAGGTCCAAGGTACACAGTAACATGCACTGGTGCATTGGAATCTAATACTTGCCCCCAGGGGCCGCTCAAAGCACAAACACTTAGAAGATTAACTCTAATTGTACTAAAGTCGGCATTGTGCCATTGGCATTCAATCGCGATGCAATTTTTGTGTTTCATGCCCAATGTGAAGGTCCAAGACATTCAGTAAACCTGAACTGGTGCATCGGAATCTAATACTGGTCTACCAGGACAAATTCAAAGCACAATCTCTTAGACGATTCACTCTTCATGTACATAAGTCGGCATTGTGCCTTTTGTATTCAATCCTGATGCATTTTCTGTGTTTCATGGTCAATGTGAATGTTTAAGCGCTACAGTAAATCAGCACTGGTGCAATGGAATCTAATACTTGTCTCCCAGGAGGCGCTCAAAGCACAACATCTTAGAAGATTCAGAAAACTTGTAGTTAAGTCGGCATTGTGCCTTTTGTATTTAATCCTGATCCAATTTCTGTGTTTCTCGGTCAATGTGAAGGTCCAAGGGATACAGTAAACCTGTACTGGTGCATCTAAATCTAATACTGGTCTCCCAGGAGCCGCTCAAAGCACAAACACTTAGAAGATTCACTCTTCTTGTACTTAAGTCGGCATTGTGCCTATTGTATTCAATCCCAATTCAATTCCTGTGTTTCATGGTCAATGAGAATGACCAAGGAATGCTGCAAACCTGCACTTGTGCATCGGAATTTAATTCTAGTCTCCCTGGAGCAGCTCAAAACACAAACCCTTAGAAGATTCACTCTTCTTGTACTTAAGTGGGCAGTGTGCATTTTGTATTCAATCCCGATGCATTTTCAGTGTGTCATGGTCAATTTGAAGGTCCAAGGTATACAGTAACCTGCACTGGTGCATCGGAATCTAATACTTGACCCCCAGGGTCCGCTCAAGGCACAAACTCTTAGAAGATTAACTCTAATTGTACTAAAGTCGGCATTGTGCCTTTGGTATTCAATCGCGATGCAATTTCAGTGTTTCATGCACAATGTGAAGGTCCGAGGGATACAGTAAACCTGCATTGGTGCATCGGAATCAATAACTGGTCTCCCAGGAGCCGCTCAAACCACAAACTCTTAGAAGATTCACTCCTCTATTACTTAAGTCGGCATTGTGCCTTTAGTATTCAATCCCAATGCAATTTCTGTGCTTCATGGTCAATGTGAGAGTCGAAGGGATACAGTAAACCTGCTGTGGTGCATTGGAATATAATACTGGTCTCCCAGGGAGCGCTCAAACCAAAAACTCTTTGAAGTTTCACTGTTCTTGTACTTAAGTCGGCATTGTGCCTTTTGTATTTAATCGCGATGCGATTTCTGTGTTTCATGGTAAATGAGAAGGTCCAAAGTATACAGTAAACCTGAACTGGTGCATCGGAATCTAATACTGGTCTCCCAGGAGTTGCTAAAACGCAAACTCTTAGAAGATTCACTCTTCTTGTACTTATGTCGGCATTGTGCCTTTTGTATTCAATCCCGATGATATTTCTGTGCTTCATGGTCAATGTGAATGTCCAAGGGTTACAGTAAACCTGCACTGGTGCATCGAAATCTAATACGGGTCGCCCAGGAGCCGCTCAAACCACAAACTCTTAAAGATTCACTCCTCTTGTACTTAAGTCGGCATTGCGCCTTTGTATGCAATCCCCATTCAATTTCTGTGTTTCATGGTCAATGTGAAGGTCCAAAGGATACAGTAAACCTACACTGGTGCATCGGAATCTAATACTGGTCTCCCAGGAGCTGCTCAAATCACAAACACTTAGAAGATTCACTCTTATTGTAATTAATGCGGCATTGTGTCTTTTGTATTCAATCGCGGTGCAATTTCTTTGTTTCATGGTCAATGTGAAAGTCCAAGGTATACAGTAAGCCTGCATTGGTGCATTGGAATCTCATACTGGTCTCCCAGTAGCCGTACATGGCAGAAACTTTTAGAAGATTCACTCCTCTTGTACTTAAGTCGGCATTGAGCCTTTTGTATTCAATCCCGATGCATTTTCTGTGCATCATGGTCAATGTGAAGGTCCAAGGGATTCAGTAACCCTGCACTGGTGCATGGGAATCTAAAACGTGTCTCCCAGGAGCCACTCAAAGCACATACACTTGGAAGATACACACTTCTTGTACTTAAGTCGGGATTGTGCCTTATGTATTCAATCCCGAAGCAAATTCTATGTTTCATGGTCAATGTGAAAGTCCAAGGAATAAAGTAAACCAGCACTGATGCATCTGAAACTAATACTGGTCTCCCAGGAGCCGCACAAATCACAAAGTCTTAAAACATTCACTCTTCTTGCGCTTAAGTCGGCATTTTGCCTTTTGAATTCAATCTCGATGCAATTTCTGTGTTTTATGATCAATGTGAAGTTCCAAGGGATACAGTAAAAATCGATTGGTGCATTGGAATCTAATACTGGTCTCCCAGGAGCCGCTCAAAGCACAAACTCTTAGAAGATTCACTCTTCTTGTACTTAAGTCAGCACTGTGCCTATTGTATTCAATCCCGATTCAATTTCTGTGTTTCATGGTCAATGTGAAGGTCCAACGAATGCTATAAACCTGCACTTGTGCATTGGAATTTATATCGGGTCTCCCAGTAGCAGCTCAAAACACAAACTCTGAGTAGACTCACTCATCTTGTACTGAAGTCGGCATTGTGCCTTTTGTATTCAATACCGATGCATTTTCAGTGCTTCATGGTCAATGTGAAGGTCCAAGGTATACAGTAACATGCATTGGTGCATTGGAATCTAATACTTGCCCCCCAGGGACCGCTCAAAGCACAAACAATTAGAAGATTAACTACAATTGTAGATAAGTCGGCATTGTGCCATTGGTATTCAATCGTGATGCAATTTCTGTGTTTCATGCCCAATGTGAAGGTCCAAGTCATTCAGTAAACCTGCACTGGTGCATCGGAATCTAATACTGGTCTACCAGGACAAACTCAAAGCACATACTCTTAGACGATTCACACTTCATGTACTTAAATCGGCATTGTGCCTTTTGTATTCAATCCCGATGCATTTTCTGTGTTTCATGGTCAATGTGATTGTTTAAGCGCTACAGTAAATCAGCACTGGTGCAGTGGAATCTAATACTGGTCTCCCATTAGGCGCTCAAAGCACAAACTCTTAGAAGATTCACTATTCTTGTAGTTAAGTCGGCATTGTGCTTTTTTGTATTCAATCCTGATCCAATTTCTGTGTTTCTTGGTCAATGTGAAGGTCCAAGGGATACAGTAAACCTGTACTGGTGCATCGGAATCTAATACTGGTCTCCCAGGAGCCGCTCAAAGCACAAACACTTAGAAGATTCACTCTTCTTGTACTTAAGTCGGCATTGTGCATTTTGTATTGAATCCCGATGCATGTTCAGTGTCTCATGGTCAATGAGAAGGTCCTAGGAATGCTGCAAACCTGCGCATGTGCATCGGAATTTAATTCTTGTCTCCCAGGAGCAGCTCAAAACACAAGCTCTTAGAAGATTCACTCTTCTTGTACCTAAGTCTGCATTGTGCCTTTTGTATTCAATCTCGATGTTTTTCTGTGTTTCAGGGTCAATGTGAAGGTCCAAGGTATACCGTAAGCCTGCACTGGCGCATTGGAATCTGACACTGGTCTCCCAGGAGTCGCTTAAAGCAGAAACTCTTAGAAGATTCACTTTTCTTGTACTTAATTCTGCATTGTGATTTTTGTATTCAATCCCGATGTAGATTCTGTCGCACATGGTCATTTTGAAGGTCCAAGGGATTCATTAAACCTGCACTGGTGCATCGGAATCTAATACTGGTCTCCCAGGAGCCGCTCAAATCACAAACTCTTAGAAGATTTACTCTTCTTGTACTTAATACGGCATTGTGTCTTTTGTATCAAATCGCGGTGCAATTTCTGTGTTTCATGGTCAATATGAAGGTCCAAGGGATACTGTAAAGCTAGAATAGTGCATCGGATTCTATTACTGGTCTCCAGGGAGCCGCTCAAAGCACAAAGTCGTAGAAGATTCACTCTTCTTGTACTTAAGTCGGCATTGTGCCTTTAGTATTCAATCCCAATGCAATTTCTGTGCTTCATGGTCAATGTGAGAGTCGGAGGGATACAGCATACCTGCAGTGGTGCATTGGAATATAATACTGGTCTCCCAGGGAGCGCTCAAACCACAAACTCTTAGAAGATTCACTCTTCTTGTACTTAAGTCGGCATTGTGCCTTTTGTATTTAATCGAGATGCAATTTCTGTGTTTCATGGTCAATAGGAAGGTCCAAAGTATACAGTAAACCTGAACTGGTGCATCCGAATCTAATACTGGTCTCCCAGGAGCCGCACAAAGCAGAAACTCTTAGAAGCTTCACTCTTCTTGTACTTGAGTCGGCATTGTGCCTTTTGTATTCAATCCCGATGTAATTTACGTCTCTCAAGGTCAATGTGAAGGTCCAAGGGATAAAGTAAACCAGCACTGATGCATCGGAAACTAATACTGGTCTCCCAGGAGCCGCACAAAGCACAAACTCTTAAAACATTCTTTCTTCTTGCACTTAAGTCGGCATTTTGCCTTTTGAATTCAATCTCGATGCAATTTCTGTGATTCATGATCAATGTGAAGTTCCAAGGGATACAGTAAACCTCAATTGGTGCATTGGAATCTAATACTGGTCACCCAGGAGCCTTTCAAAGCACATACACTTGGAAGATTCACACTTCTTGTACTTAAGTCGGCATTGTGCCTTATGTATTCAATCCCGATGCAATTTCTGTGTTTCATGGTCAATGTTAGGGTCCAAGGGATTCACTAAACCTGCACTGATACATCGGAATCTAATACTGGACTCCAGGAGATTCTCAAAGCACAAACTCTTAGAAGATTCACTCTCCTTGTACTTAATTCGGCATTGTGCCTCTTGTTTTCAATCCCGACGCAATTTCTGTGTTTCATGTTCGATTTGAAGGTCCAAGGGATTCAATAAACCTGCACTGGTGCATCGGAATCTAATACTGGTCTCCCAGCAGCCGCTCAAAGCACAAGCTCGTAGAAGATTCACTCTTCTTGTATTTAAGTCGGCATTCTGCCTTTTGTATTCAATACCGATGCACTATCTGTGTTTCATGCTCAATTTGAAAGTCGAATGGATTTAGTTAACCCGCACTGGTGCATCAGAATCTAATACTGGTCTCCCACGAGCCGCTCAAAGCAGAAACTCTTAGAAGCTTCACTCTTCTTGTACTAAAGTCGGCATTTTGCATTTTGTATTCAACCCCGATGCAATTCCTGTGCCTCATGGTCAATGCGAAGGTCCAAGGGATACAGTAAACCTGCATTGGTGCATCGGAATCAAATACTGGTCTCCCAGGAGCCGCTCATGCACAAACTCTTAGAAGATTCACTCTTCTTGCACTTTAGCCGGTATTGTGCCTTTTGTATTCAATCGCGATGCCATTTGCTAAAATTCATGATCAATGTGAGTGTTCAAGGGATACAGTTAGCCTGAACTGGTGCATCGGAATCTAATACTGGTCTACCAGTTGACGCTCAAAGCTCAAACTCTTAGATGATTCACTCTTCTTTTACTCAAGTCGGCATTGTGCCTTTTGTATTCAATCCCGATGCAATTTCTGTGTCTCATGGTCAATGTGAAGGTCCAAGGGATACAGTAAAACTGCATGGTGCATCGGAATCTAATACTGGTCTCCAAGGAGCCGCTCATGCACAAAATCTTAGAAGAATCACTCTTCTTGTACTTAAGTCGGCATTGTGTGTTTTGTATTCAATCCCGATGTAATTTCTATGTCTCATGATCAATGTGAAAGTCCAAGGGAATCGGTAAACCTGCACTGGTGCTTCGGAATCTAATACTGGTCCCCCAGGAGCCGCTCAAATCACAAACTCTTAGAAGATTCACTCTTCTAGTACTTATGTCGTCATTGTTCCATTTGAATTCAATCCCGATGCAATTTCTGTGTTTCATGGTCAATGTGAATGTCCAACTGATACAATAAACCTGCATTGGCGCATCGGAATCTAATACTGGTCCCCCAGGAGCCGCTCAAATCACAAACTCTTAGAAGATTCACTCTTCTAGTACTTATGTCGTCATTGTTCCATTTGAATTCAATCCCGATGCAATTCCTGTGCCTCATGGTCAATGCGAAAGTCGAAGGGATACAGTAAACCAGCACTGGTACATTGAAATGTAATACTGGTCTCCCAGGAGCCGCTCAATGCAGAAACTTTTACAAGGTTCACTCGTCTTGTACTTAAGTCGGCATTGTGCCTTTTGTATTCAATCCCGATGCATTTTCTGTGTTTCATGGTCAATGTGAAAGTCCAAGCGCTACAGTAAATCTGGACTGGTGCATTGGAATCTAATACTGGTCTCCCAGGAGGCGCTCAAACTACAAACTCATAGACGTTTCACTGTTTCTGTACTTAAGTCGTAAATGTGCCATTAGTATTCAATCCCAATGCAATTTCTGTGTTACACGGTCACTGTGAAAGTCCAAGGGATACAGTAATCCTGTACTGGTGCATTGGAATATAATACTGGTCTGCCACGAGTAGCTCAAAACACAAACTCTTAGAAGTTTCACTCTTCTTGTACTTAAGTCGTCATAGTGCCTATTCTATTCAATCCCGATCCAATTTCTGTGTTTCATGGTCAATGTGAAGGTACAAGGGATACAGTAAACCTGCACTGGTTCGTCGGATTCTAATCCTAGTCTCCCAGGAGCCGCTCAAAACACAAACTCTTAGAAGATTCACTCTTCTTGTACTTAAGTTGGCATTGTGTTATTTGTATTCAATCCCCACGCAGTTTGTGTGTTTCATGGTCAATGTTACGGTCCAAGGGATACAGTAAATTTGCACTGGTGCATCGGAATCTATCACTGGTCTCCCAGGAGCCGCTCAAATCACAAAGTCTTAGAAGATTCACTCTTCTTGTACTTAAGTCGGCATTGTGCCATTTTTATTCAGTCACGATGCAATTTCTGTGTTTCACGGTCAATATGAAAGTCCAAGGGGTACAGTAAACCTGCACTGGTGCATCGGAATCTAATACTGGTCTACCAGTTGACGCCCACATCACAAACTCTTAGATGATTCACTCTTCTTGTACTTAAGTCTGCATTGTGCCATTTGTATTCAATCCCGATGCAATTTCTGTGTTTCGTGGTCAATGTGAAAGACCAAGGGATACAGTAAACCTTCATTGGTGCATCGGAGTCTAATACTGGTCTCCCAGGAGAAACTCAAAGCACAAACTCTTAGAAGATTCACTCCTAATGTACTTAAGACGGCATTGTGCATTTTGTATTCAATCCCGATCGAATTTCTGTGTTTCATGGTCAATGTGAAGGTATAAAGGATACAGTAAACCTGCACTGGTGCATCGGAATCTAATACTGGTCTCCCAGGAGCCGCTGGAAGCACAAACTCTTAGAAGATTCACTCTTCTTGTACTTAACTTGGCATTGTCTGTTTTGTATTCAATCCCGATGCAATCTCTGTTTTTCACGGTCAATGTCCTGCAAGGTAGTGTTCCACGGCCTGCACAATCTAGAGACCTGTCCCACAAATCCACCCACCACCTCCTACAGCAGTCCATTCGCAGGCATCTCCCACCATATAAAAGGCACGATCATGTGCAAAAGCAACCTGTTAAAAATCAGCTATGCTGCAATTACCATACAATTTTCCATGTAGGGATGACAAGTAACCAACTGTTCACTCGCAGTAATGTCTAGCACCAAACTGTGGCAAACCACAGACTTGACATTGCAGTTGCCAAGAGGCTGTACACCACTTCAACAACTGCTTCACTATACATACCATTTGGATATTCCCTTCCAGTGCAAGTTTCTCTGAACTACACAGGTGGAAATTGTCTCTCCAGCACATCTAGTGCCATACACTTGACCTAAACCTCTGCTAATTTGTTTCCCACTGTATCACTTTACCTTTTCCCTTCTCTCTTCTGTACCCACCAATCTTTTCCCATTCAGACCATGTACTGTCTTCTCCAATCACTCTGCCCCCCCACCCCCAGCAGCTACTGCGGGTGTGTACATTTGGCTGTTTGTGTGGTTTCCAAACTAAACCATGTTCATTTTAGATATGTTACATCCATATACTTTACCTGAAACTAATTCTCTGAGGTACTGAGACTACTGCTTCCTGGCTCAGGGTTTCTATTTTCAGCTAACACAGTAGTATTGTCTACAAACAAAAGTGTATGGGACAGGATATTTACCAGTGAATCATTCACACTGGACACCAAAAAGACTGTTGTGGGGCATGTAGACAACCCCTGAGATGGTTCACCAAGGCTGTGTGACTGCAGGAGCAGACAGCAAAAACTCTACACAAAAGATGGTCCAGCACGTCTCAGAGCTTACAGTCAAAAATTATCAGGCAAGGTGTCCATATAATGCAAATTAACGTAGGATTAACAAGTGACAAATGCAGTTACCAAAGCAAATTAAATGATGAGCATGCCATCAGTATTATAGCTCTAAAGGAAATGCATTTAGGTGATAATTCAGCAGCTACATGCAAGATTACGCAATATAAAGCAATATCAATACTCCTCTCAATTGTTAGGTGCATCCACAATAAATGAAAAAAGAAACAGCTCTTGGATTATGCTGGCTTAAGCTGTCAGAAAATTAGTGATGTAGAAGTAATTAGGATAAAACTCAAAGGCCTGGTTATTACATCAGTCCACAAATCACCTAACGGAAAGTGTCTGACACTAGTCTTACACACAGCAACTAGACAGCACGTATATGTTTAAGATTTTAATTCCAAAACACAACCTGGAGATACATAAATAGAGACAAAAATAGAGAACCATTGTTCGAATGGATCAACACACAAGAAATTATCTAAGTTTGATGCCAAGGAATTTAAAAAGTTTTGGGCAGGCAGATGGAAGCTGATACAAAACCTGACCCATCCATCTTTTCCACTGATGAGAACAAATTACCACTGAATCACTCAATAGTAGTACCTAAACATTTTTCAAGGAGTGTACATTGGCTCACAAAAGTTATCATTGGTGCTGAAATATCAGTTACAAAATACATTGATAAACCCTCATGGAAATTTGAAAAAGCTAACTCGATACAATACACCCAGGAAGTGGAGAGCAACCCACACTGGACACCTCAAAAGTCAGAACATTGGGAATTATTGTAGATGTAGCTAAATGGAATATCTGAAGGGAAGTAACAAAATAATGTGTACTAGGTTGGGACAAACCTGCCCAAGTCCTCTACAAAGGATACCAAGTATCTAAATAATGTTTTGATAACATTTTGTATTTAAAAATATGTGTGTGTAAATTGTTCATGTTGATGTAAATTTGACAATTTAAGAAATGGTCATGCTTACGAACAATGTAAGAAATAGGTGTTATGTAAAAACCAGTGTGCTTTTGTTTGAAACGAAAATGGCTGTGGCGCACAGAAGAGGTGCGAAAGGCGAATTGGCGTGCTACCTTGAGCAAGTTCGGGAAGTAAGTCACACAGTCTGAAGGCAGCAGTGATTGAGGTAACTCCTTTGTGGAGCAGAAGCTTTGCCTGCAAATTTTCATAAAAATGCCTCGGTTGAAGACTGCAAACAGCTTACAGTATAGCTGCGAGTTGTTGAGCTACTGTATGTAAAACTGAATGAAGCCAAGAAGAGAAATTGAGCCCATACAGCAAGAAACTTGCAGGCCGTAGTGTGGGTAGTGTAGCCATCATAACTGTTCACCACACCCAAGCCTACAGCCACCAGATAAGATTTTTTTCTATTTTTACCTTTGTACAGCATGAACCATTAATTTAAACTGTGTTTTAATAATCATTCTTGAACTTTACGGAAACTGGCTCACCCTGTTATTACATCCTAATCATACATCTGTATAGGGTTCCTTCCTGGTGTTTGATTAATCCGAGTGTCCTGTTTTACAGACTTATGAAGTGCCAAGTTAATATAAAGAGGCACCATTTAAATTGCTTTAGTGTAAATAATAAAAATATTTTCTTAACTATTGCAAAGTGTTATGGTTTGCTTACATAAAATTCAATCAGAGTGAAGCCAAGTTACTAGAACCTGTTAGATGGCTACACAGAATTAGTTCAAAGAATAATAGGTTTTGAAAGTAAATTCCACCAAGAAAGAGGTTTTCTTTAAGTGAAATGTTCAGTTAAAAAGTGTGTGCTTTAGTGTCTAAGTATTTAAGTTTCTTGATTATGGAAAGTGCTTTTCTAAAGGTAGTCCCCCCCCCACCCCGGCTAATTTTTTTTACCTTCCTTGAAGTTATCTACTGGGCTTTTTCTTTTTTAAAAACATAATGTATAAAGATGTAGCCCAAAATTGTTTAAGTGGGGTAATTTATTTGAAGAGCCAAACTAAACAGTAGCAAGAAAGTAGGCAAAATTCACATTTCTGCTTCTCAAATACTTCACTATTTCATTGCCAGGATAGGTTGGTGACCATTAAGTACATGTTTTAAACCACTAAATGAACTTGGAAATGAGTTTTCCTAGCTTCAGTATATTATTATTCATACTGTGTTTCTATCTAGCCACTGGGTAAGATCTTAGGAAAAGAAGTGAATAGTCCAATTTACTTATCCATTAGACGCAACACACGGTAAATCCTGTAAGAAGGATAACTCTATTGATTATCTTTTCCTGTAAACAGGACTATCCTTCGATAGTGTATTTTATTTTAAAACTAAACTAAATTTTAGTAAGAGGGTTATACGTGGCAACATAGAGACAGGGTTTCTGTTATTTACGTAAAAGCATACTAATATCATAATGGTAGTGTTATAAGGTCCTATTAATGTGTGGTCATGACATTTGTTAAATGTCTCACCACATTCCTATTGAAACTATTTACTCTTCTTGTAAATAACACCTGTGACAATTTTATACAAATGTCCACTAAGACTTTGCTTGTCAACTTTCATTTAGGTAACAGCGATCTTTTAGATGTATTTAAATCAGTACTGTTAAGAAATACTGACTAGCTTTATTTTCAAGAATCTCAAGTTTAAGTTATACATACTGTTATCCTCCAATAAGAATCATTGGCCGATTCTTCATCTTTGACAGGTTCATCATGCCTGCAATGCAAAACATTATCTTTTGTATTAACAGATGAAATCCAACTTTTTAAATTTAATAAATGCTTATACAAACATAAAATTTCTTCAAAAAATGTATTTATGACAACTTCCTGTCACAGATAATTTTCACTGAATGTTGCAACCCAGTTATAATGCTGATGAGAAGCAAATGTTGATCTTTTCCCTCTCTTCCTTCACCATCTGTTTTGTTCACCTTGACATATTTCTACCAAACAGACTACCCCAATGGATCCACTGCTTATATTTAACACACAGTGAATTCAGTGCAAATATTTCCTTAACACAGGATGTGCATTGACGAGCTTGAATTAATCAGAAAAATATAAACAGATACTAACCGTTCCACAGCTCTTACAAAATACTTGCATTAAGTAATCATCAAAGCTACTTTTTGTACAGCAAGAGGACTAATAGTCAAAATGGTGCTACATGCTACAGGCAGTGCAATACAATTTATTTTACTCATTGCTACAGCAATAAATGTACTTATAAAAATATTCAGACTTAGACTATAATCAAATACAGAGAGAGAAAATATTCTAACTAAAGAGATATAGCAGCCATAGGCAGAAACAAATAAAAAAACTGATACTAATCTTAGCTTTGAGGACCAAAAGTTTCTTCATCTGGAAAACACAAAAAGAGAAATGAGACTGTTCAAGAATTAAGGATGAAAATTCAGGATCTTGAGTCAATGAAGATGGACATGATGAAATTCAGTTGCGAAAGAGCAGCAGATGATGTAATTTTAAATGCTGAGAAATAAGATCTCTTCAAGAGGAGCCACCAAAAGGTAAAATAAGTGAAGAACAAGCTGAAAATACCGGTAAATGGGCTAAAATGGCGGCAAATAGATAAAGGAAACAGAAAGGAAGTGCTGAAGAACAGGCAACCAAACAACAACAACAACAACAACAACAATAATAACAGCACATTGTAGCAATATATAATAGCAGTCCCACAACATCTGGAGGAAGATTTTCCACTAACAGAGCAATAAATTCATGAAGCCATCAAATCTTCCAAAACTTCAAAGCAACAAATGAAGACTCCACTACAGCAAAATTATTGAAATAGTCAGAACACACAAATGATCTACAACTGCTGTTTGAGAACATTTGGAAAGCTGAAGAGATTATGGAAAGCATTAATCCACAGCTATGAAAAAAAGGGGACACTCAAAATGTCAACAATGGCAGAGATGCCTCACTTCTGCCAGTGGTATACAAAATATTATCAAAAATTCTCTGGACAGAGTTGTAGAAACTTTAGACAAATAACTGGGAGAATCTCAAGGAGCTCTAGAAAGGGAAGACCCTGCACAGAGCAGATGTTTATTAGAAAATCGATAATCCTCCACAGACTGCTAATCACCAAACCTATAATAGTATCATGTATTGGTTTCAAGAAAACTTTTGATTTGGTAGGCAGAGAAATCATCAAAGAATTTTGTATTAAAGCAAACATAATCCTCAAAACACTAGCAAATAGGATGACTGAAGCTAAATTTATGGGAGAAGTATCTCAACCATTTGAAATAAAAACTGGTGTTAGACAAGGGGACAGTTTATCACCTTTACTGTAACACTGCATTCTAGAAAAAATAGAAAGTATCTGGAATTTGGAGAAAAAAAAATTACAAAATTGAACCAATAATTTTAGGACGAATAACAAATGGAATTAAGGTAAACTGCCTGGCTTCTGCAGATGATTCTGATATACTTTCAAAAAATCTGACAGACAGTTATTGAAAGAAATCTTTTGGAAGAAATAGCAAAGAGAGCTGGTCCCAAAATTTCAGCCGAAAAAACAACATTGATGACAATTTCAAACAATGCATCAACATTCTTAGAAAAACAAAAATGTAAAATAGCATTAGTAAGTAAATTTAAATATATTGGACAAACTGTACAACAAAATGGACTAGAAGAATTAACAGTAGATGCAAGAGTCAGCAAACTGGAGAGAGCAAATCGTTTTACAAAGGATATTTACAACAAGAAATGTACAACTAAAAAAACAAAACTAAAACACTATCCCACAGTGGTATGACCAGGATGTTTATATGGATGAGGATGCCTAATGATGAACTATAAGCTGGACAGAACAGAGGTTCCTCAAAGGAGCATTATTAGAAAATAATGGTTGCAATACAAGCTACAGATGGCTGGAAAATGAGAAGTAATGAGGAGATCTACAAAAATTTTGAGAAAATATCAGAAGTAATGGCTAAAAGAAGATTAATTTTTTTTTAGAGACCTCTACTGAATGAGTAGTTCTGGAAGAAGGACTCAATGATAGCATGGATTACAGAAATAAGAAAGAAACAACATCAAACAATCAGAAATAATAGAAAGAAACCTTTTTACAGATAAAATACTGAATTTAAAAGGATCATCACCTCTCCAAGATCAAAATTAATTTCATCCCTCTCAATAAGACCGTGAAAACCGGAAATAAAATTCATAAATATGATATTGCGAAGCTCAAAATCAATCAAAACATATTGGAACAATGCCACCAGTAACTGACAGTTGAATCCCATAAATGGGCAGACATTGCCTCCATGATCCAACAAGCAGCTAATACTACAATCCTGACAGCTAAAAAGAGGAATCATACATGGTGGAATGAGGTTTGTGGTGAGGTGGTGGCCCAAACAGCAAGTGCATGGAAAAAGTGGAATTCTACCAGGAGTCCTGATGATTTTGATGTATTCCATGAAGTTCGAAAATATGCAGCCAGAACTCTATGAAGGTCTAAGCAATTGCATGAGAACCAGCAGTTAGAATAGATCGATCAGCGTTTCCAGATAAACAATGTCAGAGACTTCTATCAGACGTTCAAATCGAATTTGAAAGGATACCAGGCCCCTAGTTTTTGTTTTAGAGACGAAAATGGAAAGCTCAGTGTTGTGCACATAGTTCCGCATATTCAGCGCGTACACAAATTTCCCACTAGAGTGCGCCCCGCTAAGCAAAACAGCGCAGGCGCAGCGCTCGTCCATCTCCGCACTATGAGATGGCGCTGCCATAGAGACGGACCAAATTCTGCTTCCGCCGATCCGCGTATTAATATGTAACGCAGCCAATGAGATTGCTGCTAACATAGAACATTTTCTCCTCGCGCATCACACTCGCGCAGTGATACATGAACGTGCGAGGTATTATAACGAGTGTAAAGACCTTCGATCAGTCAGTCTGCATTTGTCTGCACCAGTCTGTATGAGTCTGCATTAGTCTGTACCAGTCTGCATTAGTCTGTACCAGTCCGTCGAGTTCTACAATTGTCTGTACCAGTCCATAGTCAAGATTCAGTCTGCGCCTGATAAGATTACCATATTCCAGTACATAGCCATGAAGATAAATGTATAGACACTTTTGTCAAGTATCTGAAATATATGTGAGAATAAGATTAACGTACCAATCCCAAAGAACTTCAGATTGTCAATTGTAAATAGCATCCAGAACCAAGTTAAGTAATTTTTATATTTGTTATTATTTTAGTAAATGTGTGTGAAAATTAATCAAATTCTGTTTAAAGTTGGTCACCGTCAATCTGCTACTCTAAGCGTGGAAGTGGCATTTCTATCATCTGACCGAATGGCAGAAGATAAACACACCATGATAAGACCACGAGACATATTGCTGACACTCGCTTACTTCGTTAGAGCAACAAGTCAAATAATCTGATGGTGTGTGTACTGAAGGTCTTACAGTATGCACACCACACCCGGCCTGACCAACAAAGAAAACTGCAAGATCATGTCTCGTTACTTTGAAAACCTACTTAATTGTGATGAACCGAAAGAAAGATTCCCTGCATGTGCCCCAATCCACAAACTACCCCTAATCTCCACCTAGTAAAGAGGAGACCAAAGAGATCATCAACAACTTTAAGAATAATAAGGCAGCTGGAGAGGATTCAATAGTGGTGGAACTACTGAAGCTGGCAAATAATGAAACTCTATATATACTAGTCCAACTTTTTGAGGAGATCTGGAGAGCTGGGATGATACCAACTGAATGGCAGTCAGCTTTAATCCATCATCTACACAAAAAAGGTGATAAATAGAATGTCAGTAACTATAGGGGTACCTCATTAGTATCTGTTCCATATAAGATTCTCTCCAAAGTGATACAGAATAGAATAGAAGGTCATTGTAACCAACTGATTGGGGACTATCAAGCTGGTTTCCGAAAGGGCGATTCTTGCGCAGAACAGATCTTTAACCTGAAGAACATCATCAGGTCCAAAAAACTGGAAGAAATAACTATGTGGTCATGTTTGTTGATTTTCAAAAAGTATATGACTCCATCGACTGACAGGCATTAATGAATATTTTGGAAAAGTTTGGGATGGATAATACCTCAAGAAAGCTGATCAAACAAACTCTTACTAACACAGTGTCAAAAATTAAATTTATGGGTGAGGTATCTGAACCCTTTACAATCAGAACGGACATAAGACGAGGAGATGGACTATCCCTCTCCTTTTCAATTGTGTCTTGGAAAAGGTCACTCAAGAGTGGAGAAAGTTATTAGCCCAAGAAGAAACAAATGAAGAGTGGTTCAGACTTGGTCCTAAGAACAAAGGGGTGTGCATTGACTGCTTAGATTTTGTGGCTGACCTGGCCATTTTTGCTAACAACAAAGAGTCAGCAGTCAACAAGATAAATAGGCTGTCAGAAATTGCTGAAAAAAGTTAGACTCCAGATCTCTATTCAAAAGACAAAATATATAACGAACATCTGTAACGGACCTGAATGGATGATAACCAACCTGGGAAAAAATCGGATGAGTTAAGAATTTCAGGTATCTCGGTGAAGTCATCCACCAGGAGAATGGATTAAAGGAAGAAGCAATTGCCAGGATGAGGAAGTTAGACCAAGCATACCAACTGACAAAGAATACTTATAACAAAAAGTCTATGAGTATGTGGGCCAAGTTCCAACATTATAATACAGTTGTAAAACCTGAGGGCTTATAAGCATCCAAAACTTTGACCACGAATAGACAAGGTCAAGCTGAGCGGCTGGAAAAGCGTGAGTGTAGGATATTAAGGAAAATCCTAAGGTAATAGATGGGTCGATGGACAATGGCGAATGAGAGCAAATGAGGAATCGTGCAGCAAGACAGAACCTATCACAGCATCCATTACAAAGAAATGATTGTTATTTTATGGTCATCTCATGAAAATGGACGGTGATCGACTATCAAAAAGAATACAGAGTTTCATCCCATCTAAGAAAACGAGGCCGAGATGGTTCAAAGAATGTGAAAAAGATCTTAAGCAGATTGGTATCTCAGAGAGAAATTCCTGAAAGGAACAAATTTAGAAGATTGGTGACCAACTACCAAGGTTTTAACATGGCATCAACATCCGAAAGACAGTGAGGACCCTTATCTGAAGGGCATAAAAAGGTACTTCTTAGAGGGGCTCAGAAGATACTGGCAGGAAGTCAAAGCTGGAGCAAGAACAAGACCTGGACACTACAGTGAAGTCGGTTGTTACCACGCAGTCCATAAAGACTCACCTCGATAAAAAAAATAAATAAATAAAAATAAAAGGCTTTCGATGCAGAAGAAATAGGGGATTGAGAACAACACGAATAGAATAAAGGGGGAAAAACATGAGGAGGAGATGGACGAGTACTGGAAAAACAGGAGACGACAAGGGAAGAAGAAGAAGTAAAGTTATTACATGATGAGAGATGGTGATTGAATTTGATTTGATTCAGTTTTCGTTACATACACCGAAAAAATGAGATGATTCTCAAGGGTGTGGAACATGTCAGAATGTATAACACAAAACATTTTAATATAATGAATACTACCCTGATCATTTGTCACGAGATTGTCAAAATAGGTGAATACAATACAGTAAACTGGAGAAGCTAATATTTACAGAATTAATACGCTGTCAGAATGAAATATTGTTGTTGTTGTTGTTGTTGTGGTCTTCAGTCCTGAGACTGGTTTGATGCAGCTCTCCATGCTACTCTATCCTGTGCAAGCTTCTTCATCTCCCAGTACCTACTGCAACCTACATCCTTCTGAATCTGCTTAGTGTATTCATCTCTTGGTCTCCCTCTACGATTTTTACCCTCCACGCTGCCCTCCAATACTAAATTGGTGATCCCTTGATGCCTCAGAACATGTCCTACCAACCGATCCCTTCTTCTGGTCAAGTTGTGCCACAAACTTCTCTTCTCCCCAATCCTATTCAATACTTCCTCATTAGTTATGTGATCTACCCATCTAATCTTCAGCATTCTTCTGTAGCACCACATTTCGAAAGCTTCTATTCTCTTCTTGTCCAAACTATTTATCGTCCATGTTTCACTTCCATACATGGCTACACTCCATACGAATACTTTCAGAAATGACTTCCTGACACTTAAATCTATACTGGATGCTAACAAATTTCTCTTCTTCAGAAACGCTTTCCTTGCCATTGCCAGCCTACATTTTATATCCTCTCTACTTCGACCATCATCAGTTATTTTGCTCCCCAAATAGCAAAACTCCTTTACTACTTTAAGTGCCTCATTTCCTAATCTAATTCCCTCAGCATCACCCGACTTAATTAGACTACATTCCATTATCCTTGTTTTGCTTTTGTTGATGTTCATCTTATATCCTCCTTTCAAGACACTGTCCATTCCATTCAACTGCTCTTCCAAGTCCTTTGCTGTCTCTGACAGAATTACAATGTCATCGGCGAACCTCAAAGTTTTTATTTCTTCTCCATGAATTTTAATACCTACCCCGAATTTTTCTTTTGTTTCCTTTACTACTTGCTCAATATACAGATTGAACAACATCGGGGAGAGGCTACAACCCTGTCTTACTCCCTTCCCAACCACTGCTTCCCTTTCATGTCCCTTGACTCTTATAACTGCCATCTGGTTTCTGTACAAATTGTAAATAGCCTTTCGCTCCCTGTATTTTACCCCTGACACCTTTAGAATTTGAAAGAGAGTATTCCAGTCAACATTGTCAAAAGCTTTCTCTAAGTCTACAAATGCTAGAAACATAGGTTTGCCTTTCCTTAATCTTTCTTCTAAGATAAGTCGTAAGGTCAGTATTGCCTCACGTGTTCCAGTGTTTCTACGGAATCCAAACTGATCTTCCCCGAGGTTGGCTTCTACTAGTTTTTCCATTCGTCTGTAAAGAATTCGTGTAAGTATTTTGCAGCTGTGACTTATTAAGCTGATAGTTCGGTAATTTTCACATCTGTCAACACCTGCTTTCTTTGGGATTGGAATTATTATATTCTTCTTGAAGTCTGAGGGTATTTCGCCTGTTTTATACATCTTGCTCACCAGATGGTAGAGTTTTGTCAGGACTGGCTCTCCCACGGCCGTCAGTAGTTCCAATGGAATATTGTCTACTCCGGGGGCCTTGTTTCGACTCAGGTCTTTCAGTGCTCTGTCAAACTCTTCACGCAGTATCATATCTCCCATTTCATCTTCATCTACATCCTCTTCCATTTCCATAATATTGTCCTCAAGTACATCGCCCTTGTATAGACCCTCTATATACTCCTTCCACCTTTCTGCTTTCCCTTCTTTGCTTAGAACTGGGTTTCCATCTGAGGTCTTGATATTCATACAAGTCGTTCTCTTATCTCCAAAGGCCTCTTTAATTTTCCTGTAGGTGGTATCTATCTTACCCCTAGTGAGATAGGCCTCTACATCCTTACATTTGTCCTCTAGCCATCCCTGCTTAGCCATTTTGCACTTCCTGTCGATCTCATTTTTGAGATGTTTGTATTCCTTTTTGCCTGTTTCACTTACTGCATTTTTATATTTCCTCCTTTAATCAATTAAATTCAATATTTCTTCTGTTACCCAAGGATTTCTACTAGCTCTCGTCTTTTTACCTACTTGATCCTCTGCTGCCTTCACTACTTCATCCCTCAAAGCTACCCATTCTTCTTCTACTGTATTTATTTCCCCCATTTCTGTCAATTGCTCCCTTATGCTCTCCCTGAATCTCTGTACAACCTCTGGTTCTTTTAGTTTATCCAGGTCCCATCTCCTTAAATTCCCACCCTTTTGCAGTTTCTTCAGTTTTAATCTACAGGCCATAACCAATAGATTGTGGTCAGAGTCCACATCTGCCCCTGGAAATGTCTTACAATTTAAAACCTGGTTCCTAAATCTCTGTCTTACCATTATATAATCTATCTGATACCTTTTAGTATCGCCAGGGTTCTTCCATGTATACAACCTTCTTTCATGATTCTTAAACCAAGTGTTAGTTATGATTATGTTGTGCTCTGTGCAAAATTCGACCAGGCGGCTTCCTCTTTCATTTCTGTCCCCCAATCCATATTCACCTACTATGTTTCCTTCTCTCCCTTTTCCTACACTCGAATTCCAGTCACCCATGACTATTAAATTTTCGTCTCCCTTCACAATCTGAATAATTTCTTTTATTTCATCATACATTTCTTCAGTTACTTCGTCATCTGCAGAGCTAGTTGGCATATAAACTTCTACTGTAGTAGGCGTGGGCTTCGTATCTATCTTGGCCACAATAATGCGTTCACTATGCTGTTTGTAGTAGCTTACCCGCATTCCTATTATCCTATTCATTATTAAACCTACTCCTGCATTACCCCTATTTGATTTTGTGTTTATAACCCTGTAGTCACCTGACCAGAAGTCTTGTTCCTCCTGCCACCGAACTTCACTAATTCCCACTATATCTAACTTCAACCTATCCATTTCCCTTTTTAAATTTTCTAACCTACCTGCCCGATTAAGGGATCTGACATTCCACGCTCCGATCCGTAGAACGCCAGCTTTCTTTCTCCTGATAACGACATCCTCTTGCGTAGTCCCCGCCCGGAGATCCGAATGGGGGACTATTTTACCTCCGGAATATTTTACCCAAGAGGACGCCATCATCATGTAATCATACAGTAAAGCTGCATGCCCTCGGGAAAAATTACGGCTGTAGTTTCCCCTTGCTTTCAGCCGTTCGCAGTACCAGCACAGCAAGGCCGTTTTGGTTATTGTTACAAGGCCAGATCAGTCAATCATCCAGACTGTTGCCCTTGCAACTACTGAAAAGGCTGCTGCCCCTCTTCAGGAACCACACGTTTGTCTGGCCTCTCAACAGATACCCCTCCATTGTGGTTGCACCTACGGTACGGCTATCTGTATCGCTGAGGCACGCAAGCCTCCCCACCAATGGCAAGGTCCATGGTTCATGGGGGGGGGGGGGGGGGGGGAAACATTGTTATGCACTATTAATAAATTTATGTTATGCACTATTAATAAATTTATCATACACAAAATACCTAATTTTGACTGTTGCAACCAAGTGCTGTCAAAACTTATATCTAACATATTTTTACTTACGCTGGCCTAACAGTCTCTGTTAGGATATTCATCTGTAGAGTAGAAGGCATTGCCTATCAAAAAGTCATTCAAACTCTGTTTAAACTGTGCTTTATCTAAAACCAAGTTTTTAATGGTTGCTGGTAATTTATTGAAAATGTGTGTTCCTGAATATTGGGCCCCCTTTTGGACCAACATAAGTGATTTTAGGTCTTTATGTAGATTGTTCTTATTCCCAGTATTGATAATATGTATTGAGTTATTTGTTGGAAATATAGATATATAACTTGCATCAAATTTCATTAAGGAGTAAGTATACTGAGAAGCAATGGTTGGAATTCAAAGTTCCTCGAATAGGTTCTACACGATGTTCTTCAAAAACTGGTCCCAGATACTCCATTGCACCATTCACCGAACCTGATAACCCCGAGCCGTCAGTAACAAAAATGAAGTCTTGCTTAAGAGATTTACAGCACTACATGCACTTGTTACCAAAGTCTCATTTACTTTTAGAGCTATCTGTTCCACTTCCTTTTTGGCCCCACTTCTCTCTGTCTCCACTATATCCCATACAGTTCTTATTTTGTTGCCCGATACAATTATCTTTTTCTCTTAATAAAGCTACTTCGATTTCTGGATTACTTGATTCAATATTTTGCAGTATTCTTTGCAATGCATTACAATTCTAATATCAGAAATGTTCCTAGATAGTAGATACAGTCTCCTTTTTGCCCCACATGATATCTTTATTCCTTGTGTAATCCATGGTTTATCTTTTGACTTCTGTGTGATCTGAGTTACCTTTAGGGGAAAACAATTTTCAAAAGAGGAGGTAACTTTATTAATAAATGCTTTGTATTTTCCATTTGAGTCAGGTAAACATCTCTCCAGTTCATGTCTTTGAGCAATTTCCTGAATTCCTCAATTTCTGGCTTATTTATTATCCTCCTGTACTCAGATTTAATATTTTTTTATCCTGACAAGTTTCAACATTTAACACAAGATGCTGCACGTCGTGATCAGATAGTCCATTTACTATTGGTTTTGTGATATGACTTTTTTCCCCTAGATTTGTTCATAAAGATATTATCAATAGCAGTCTCAGAGCATTTACATATCCTAGCTGCAAAGTTCACAGTAGGAACGAAATTGAATGATAGTGTTAAAAACACCAGCAACCACTATTTCCTCTTCTTTTTTTTTTACACAAGCTATTCCTTTCGCTTTGTGAAATGAAGCACTGCCTAGTTCCAAAACACAGGACTACTATGACAAGGTGAAATGTTCTCAGAGTGCTACATGTATGATAGTAAATGTAATCCGCACTATAGTTGTTTTCTGAGTAGTTATGCTGTGTGTGTTTCATTCAATCAGATGAAATGGAATAAAATCATCAATTTATTTATTTTGGCTCTTTATCACCAAGATACATTCAATGTTGGTTGAGGTTTATCTTTTGAATTCACTCCAGTGTAGATTGTCAAAATTTTATCAGTTGTCAAAGTACTTGTAACACAGTTTCCGAATTTACTGCCATCCAGGAAAGTCTCCCACTCAAATTATTCTCAGAGACTGAGAGCTGGCTGAAACTCAGAGTAGAAAGCTCTCACATATTTAGTGATTAATGGAATATATATCGGAAAGGCAGGTTAGACACTGTAGGAGAGGGAGTGTCCATTGTCTCTACTGAGGTCAAAGCTGATTGTGACAGTGAAGTTACCTGGTTGCCTATAACAAGTCTATGTGAAATCACGTTAATTAATGGATGTTTTAATCATCCACCCGGTTCTGCTATGACAGTTTTGGAGCCATTCAAAGAAAGTCTACAGACAGTAGCACGTAAATACCTAGATCATGCAATGCTAGTTGGAGGTTAATTTAGCCTACTGAGTATAGATAGTAGCCTATGGCTTTATTTCAGGGGGTGCAGTCAATCTTGTGAAGCACTTTTGAATGTGGTTTTCGAAAATTGTCTTGAGCACCTAGTTTGGCACGCCACATGCAATGGAAATATCTTAGACCTTGTAGTTACAAACAGCCCAGATATCATCAATGACTTCAGCATAGAGATGGGGATTAATAATCATGATAACATCATAACAACTAAGATTACAAAAATTAATAAATCAGTCAAGAAGGCTAGGAAAATGTTCATGCCAGAAAGAGCAGATAAGCAGATGTTAGCATCTCACTTAGACAGAACTGACATCACTTAGTTCCATTAAGATGGACGTAGAGAGATTATGGTCAAAGCTTAAATAGATCGTGAATTGCACTCTCAACAAGTCTGTACCTAGTAAACGAATTATGGATGCAAAAGAGCCACTGTGGTTTAACAATGAAATTCAGAAAATACTGAGGAAGGAAAAGCCACTGCACTCTTAGTTCAAAAGAGAATGCCAAATGCCAACAAGGAAAGGTTACTACCACTGTCATACCTCAGCATAAGATCTGGCTGAGAAGCAGGGGAAATTATTGTCCTATGTAAAATCACTAAGTGAGTCAAAGTTTTCCATCAAGTCACTTGACCAGTCTGGTGTGGCAGTAGGAGATAAATGTTTTAAATTTTGCATTCCAGAAATCATTCATGCAAGAGAATCATATAAACATACCGTCATTTGACAATAGCACAAAGACACCTAACAACAATCACCACAAGAGGCCAGCGCTAGCACAAGTTGTTCACATGATATTCGTTGGACTGTTGCCTGTAAACACATGCCATGTCAGTGCTCTTGGAAGAGAGCTGTGGCACTGACACAGCTCTGTTGTTGTTCCTGTGTAGTGATCTGCAATGACGGGACTGTACAGGAGGGGGGGGGGGGGGGGGGGTCGAGATTCAAGCAGTAATTAAGAACTTCATAAAGAAAGGTATGAAAGCGAAGGACATTCATGCCGATTTCCAGAATACACCAGGGGACTCTGCTCCTTTGTCTTCAACTGTTGCCAAGTGGATAAATGAATTTAAATTTGGTCAGGAGAGCTTAGATGATGATCATCCATGAATAGGTCAGCCAAGATGTGTCACTACTCTAGAAATCATTGCAAAAGTGCGCATAATGATCAAGGAGGATCACCAATTTAGAGGGCATGAAATTGCTCACGCTTGCCAGATGTATCTGAAAGGTATTCACAAGATGGGTGCCGCGACTCTTGACGCTGGGTCAAAAACGCATGAGAATGGACATATCACAACAATGTTTGGCCTGTTTTAGGAGAAACAAACAAGATCTTTTGTGCTGGTTTGTGACCACGAAGAAACTTTGTTTTACTACTATACCCCAGAGACAAAGCAACAATCAAAGCAGTGGAAACATGCTGAATCTCTGCCGCCAAACTCCTTCAGTGGGGAAGGACTTGGCGTCAGTGTTCTGGGATGCGCCACCAAATTCCTTTAGCGGGGAAGATCATGGCATCAGTGTTCTGGGATGAGAAGGGGATTCTGTTTGTACATTGTCTCCCCACTGGGCAAACAATTACTGGAGAATACTATGCTAACCTTCTGGACAAATTATAACAAAAGGTATGCGAAAAAGGCCACGTTTAATAAGGAAGAAAGTCATCTAGCATCAAGCCAATGCACGCTCACACGCGTGTGCCATCGCTATGGTAAAATTACACAAACTAAGGTATGAATTGTTGCCACACGTGCCTCTTCCCTAAACTGAAAATTTTTCTTTGTGGATGAAGATTCACTTAAATGAAGAATTGGTAGCGTGAATTGATAACTATTTTGTAGGCCTGGAGGAAAATCATTGTCGAGATGGGATCAAGGTATTGGAACACTGTTGGACCAAGTGAATTAATCTACAAGCAGGGTACATTGAAAAACAAAAAAGTTTCAGTGACATAAGTACTTTTTTTCTATTCTGTTTCAAGAACTTTTCAAACCACCCTCGTAAGCATCCCTGACACCCGAAATAATTAAAAACACATAAGTCGCCAGTTGCAGATGGAATCTCAATTTGGTTTTACAAAGAGTGCTATATGGCACTGGACCCTTACTTAGCTTGTATTTATTGTGAATCTCTCACCCAGCAGAAAGACCTGAGCAACTGGGGAAAAAAATACAGAGGCGTCTCCTGTAAATACGAAGGGCGAAAGAACAGACCTACGAAATTACAGACCAATCCGTAACATCAGTTTGCTGCAGAATTCTTGTACATATTCTGGGTTTGAATCTAATCAGTTTCATGGTGACCAATAAGTTTATGTCCACAAATCAGTACAAAGCATCACTCATGGGCAACT
Source organism: Schistocerca americana (assembly GCF_021461395.2). NCBI lineage: Eukaryota > Metazoa > Arthropoda > Insecta > Orthoptera > Acrididae > Schistocerca > Schistocerca americana. The sequence continues at coordinate 9,370,021 of NC_060121.1, read as the reverse complement.
CAGCATGCTCTTTTGTCATACGACGTCTGTTCAAAAAATTCCAGAACTTTGTCCACAAAATTTTCTATGCTTATCTTTTAGTTACTATGGATTGTCTCCTTCAAAATACTCTCCTCCACAATTGATACACTGCTCCCAATATCATTTCCACTTCCAGGAGCAGTCTTGACACACCTCTTGCTGGGTCGCATAAAGTGCCGTCTGCGAATTTTCTTTTATCTCATCTACCATTGCAAAACTTCATCCTTTTCAACTTTGGAAATAAAAAGAAGTCTGCAGGGGTCATACTATTCTCACATGGAACATCTCATTCTCTTTTGTGAGATCCAAAAAGTTTTTTTGGTTTTGACTCATGAGCCGTGGAATGAACTTGGCGGCAACACAATGCATTCCAAGATGCTGTGTCATTTCATAACATGATCCAATTGAAATGTTACATTCTTCTACAATCTCTCGGACAGTGAATCTTCGACTGGCACACACAATTTCGTTGACGTTCCTGACACAAGCGTCATCAGGGGACATCTAAGAGCGTCCTGAACAAGGATCATTTTTGACTTTTGTAAAGCCATTTTTAAAACGTGTGAATAATACGTAACACCGAGTATGGCTTAAGCACTCATTGCTATAGGCTCCCTGCATCATTTGGTGTGTCTCTGTAAAGGTTTTCTTGAGTTTCACGCAAAATTTAATGCAGATGCATTGCTCCTCTAACTTTACCATCAAAAATTCACAAACCCAGATTCCATATTTCTTGATTTCCGAGAAGCATTTGACATAGTGCCTCACTGCAGACTTTTAACAAAGGTACAAGCACATGGAATAGGTTCCCAGACATGTGAGTGGCTCAAAGACTTCTGAAGTAATAGAACCCACTACATTATCCCGACGGTGAGTGTCCATCAGTGACTAGGGTATCATTAGGATCGTTCCAGGGATGTGTGCTAGGAGCGCTATTACTCATATTTTCTATGTGCATAACTGATCTGATGGACAAAGTGGACAGTAATCTATGGTTGTTTGCTGATGATGATGTGGTGTATGGAGGGTGTCATTGTTGAGTGATTTAGGAGGATAAAAGATGACTTGGACAAAGTTCCCAGTTGGTGCAATAAATGACAGCTAACCCTAAATGTAGAAAAATATAAGTTACTGCAAATGAGTTGGAAAAACAAATCCATAATGCCAGAATCCTGCATTAGTAGTGTCATGAATGAAGAAGTCATATTGTTTCAATATCTGGACATAACTTTGCAATGTGATATGAAATGGAACAAACTTGTGAGGGTCATGGTAGGGAAGGTGAATAATCATCTTTCGTTTGTTGGGTGGATTTTACTAGTGTGGCTCAGCTGTGATGGACATCACATATAGGGTGCTAGTGTGATCTCTTCTTGAGTACAGTTTGAGTGTCTGGGATCCGCAAGGGGTCAAATTAAAGCAGACATTGACGTATTTCAGAGGCAGGATACTAGATTTGTTAACAGTAGGTTGAAACAACAACATACAAGTATTATGGAGATGTTTCTGGAACTCAAATGGGAATCCCTGGAGGGATTTTGAGGAACACTGTGCTGACTGCAGAACAATTCTGCTTGCACCAACATACATTACGCATAGGGACTACGAAGATAAGAGACGACAAATTAGGACTCATAGAGAGGCATATAGACATTCACTTTTTCCCCACTCGATTGGCAGATGGAACGGGAAAGGAACTGACTACAGTCGAATTAAAATTACTTGATAGATGGCACTTCAAACGCCAATAAGAGTTGTCAGCGTCACACTTGAACTGTCTGGTGTTGCCAAAATCCACCAAAATTGGCCAGTCACTTCCAATTCCTGGTACAGCATTCTTTCTTGATGTATTTGTATCCCGAATTATGAGCCCGACACTTTTATTATGTATTTCATGACACATGATAACTACACCAAAAACAACACACATTAACAATGCTAATGAAAGACACATATTTCATTCATAGCACTAACCAAACACTACTGAATAAATCAGCACAAGGTGTAATTCAGTATCATACTTATAGTTATCATATTCACAGAGATCATCTTACATTAGATAAGCTTTTCACTACACTGCGTGAAACTGAAATTTTTAAGGTTGCAATTCATAGTTGGAACTGGGTCACTACATTCACATATATAAATACTTCATGCAGTGCTGTGGCATAGCACAATGGTTGGCAGATTAATCTAATGTGTAGCATGTCGTAGGTTTGAATCTCATCAATGTAGCAAAATTTTTAATTCTAAATCTAACCAAATGAGTGTGATTATTATTTTCATTCAATTAATTGGTTTAAATGTATTTTTTTATTTTTAATACTTCGCTGCATCATTTTTCATCATTGTTTTGACTGTTCTATTTGGTCTTATTTTTCATCTTGTCATTATTTCTTCATTTGGAATCTGTCTCAGTCATCTATAATCCACAACTAAGGGCCCACACGGACTGTTCACTGGTTTCAAACATGGCAGCATGTGCAGCTAGTTTAAGGATAGTTACAGGTAACAAATGACACGGAGAAATTTTAATTTGCTTTCAGCCCTGAAATTGAGTTTTTGTTGTCTTGAGTTTACCCTTAAGGGTTAGCTTTAATCGCCATGAACAAAGCGATAATGATATTAGTACTGCTGCAGACTGTTGACCACAATTTTCTCAGCTGGGTTAGGACACAAGTTTACAGTCAGGGATACAAAACGCGTTGTCTGCCCCAGTTCAGTCACTGGTCACTTTAAATCAATAGTCAACAGAGTATCCAACATTTCTGACATACCTTGCACCAGCCACTAGAAAAATTGCTCTGTGTTAAACATTTAACATAATTTGTGAAGTGAGCCGCTTGTTTGTTGTCACCTGTAACCAAACGGTAGCTGGTAGCCAATGTGGCAACATTGTTGCAGCAAGTGATTGATGTCAACTATCAAGTAATTTTATTCAGACTATTGTAGTGAGACAGGGTACCTTCAGCCATGCACCATATGCTGGCTAGTGGAGTGTGTATGTAGATGTGGAATCAGTCTTTCCTTCTCATCCCATCTAGAAAGTCTCCCCTGATCTGCAGTTCTGGGTAACTTTCTCAAAATCTAACCTTTTTCCTAGACCTATCCTTCACCCCTCTTCCTTCCACTTCAACCCTTCTGCCTGAAGGATGAGCTACTGGCTCTGAAAGCTCGCCTAATTATAATCTTCTTTTATGTGTGTGTTCTGCCGCCACTTAGCGAGTAGATTGTTTATCTATCCAATTCAATTATCATGTAATCAAAAGCTGCATTTAACACGCCAAGTCTCTTTTACCAATCATTTTTAATATGTCCTACAGAATGTGCTGTCTATCCTGTCCTTTTTTGAGATTACTGTTTTGCTGTACTTTTCTACAGGCATCATCTTACTTATTAGGAGTCAGTTCATTCATGTTGTTGTTGTTGTGGTCTTCAGTCCTGAGACTGGTTTGATGCAGCTCTCCATGCTACTCTATCCTGTGCGAGCTTCTTCATCTCCCAGTACCTCCTGCAACCTACATCCTTCTGAATCTGCTTAGTGTATTCATCTCTTGGTCTCCCTCTACGATTTTTACCCTCCACGCTGCCTTCCAATGCTAAATTTGTGATGCTTGATGCCTCAAAACATGTCCTACCAACCGATCTCTTCCTCTAGTCTAGTTGTAGAGCTGCATGTCCTCGGGAAAAATTATGGCTGTAGTTTCCCCTTGCTTTCAGCCGTTCGCAGTACCAGCACAGCAAGGCCGTTTTGGTTAATGTTACAAAGCCAGATCAGTCAATCATCCAGACTGTTGCCCCTGCAACTACTGAAAAGGCTGCTGCCCCTCTTCAGGAACCACATGTTTGTCTGGCCTCTCAACGGATACCCCTCCATTGTGGTTGCACCTACGGTACGGCCATCTGTATCGCTGAGGCACGCAAGCCTCCCCACCAACGGTAAGGTCCATGGTTCATGAGGGGAGTTCCTTCATAGTCAACAGTTAAGGAATGGGTGGCTGAATTCATATGTGGCATATGTCTGTAAGATGACTCATGAACAATTTCCTAGAATTACAATCAAATATGAAAATGCTGAGAAAGAACACAGTGTGATATTGCAAGATCAGTAATTAAAAAGATGTGCAAAACAGTTGATGCCGTGGCTGTACCAGAAAGTGAGTGGCATATCTGTTGAAGCCTGACTACAACCTAATGTGAAAAACAATTTGGGACAATCTGACACACAACTGATTCTATGCACCAATCTGTTCCCGTGGATGAGAGATGACTGAAATGAAACAGCAGTTGCACAAAAATAGCCAAGGTGACTTCATCGGAGAGAAAGAGTGGTCATTGTTTTCTAGGACGCAAAAGGGATTTGTATTTTAGATTAGCTTGCAAGACTGAAACAATACCTCACAAATACTATGCAAGTATTCTGACTCAACTGGATGAAAAAATATGGAGCCAAGACCCAGGGGGAAAAAAAAAGTTTATCGTCAGTGAAATGCATATGGTCACAAAGGCACTTTCACAATAGGAAAACTGGGAGTTTCAAGTGTGAAGTCTTCAAATATCTATTCCATTCTCCAATTTTTTCACATTCTGACTTTAGCTTCTTCTTCTTTTCTTTTTGTATGAATGATTCACTTAAGACTATATGCGTCACAGCTCAAAACCATTTTGTGAGTCAACAACTGGATATGTTTTCACTGCTCTGTCTCTTGTAACTCCGTTGGACATGGAGGTAGCAAATGAGGATATAGGATGTCCATGACATACTGCTGTGCTGTCAGAGTGACCTGAAGTCATATCCGATGCTGCCCCACATGCCCTCTCCCTATGTCGTTGTCATACTGACTGACAACTGCAATCGCGGGTCTTGCAGAATGTGACTCACTGCTGATCACATGACAGGTGCAGGTGTGAAAGGGTTACAATGTGCTCGGTGTACATTACAGCGATTCTCCCATGGGCTCGTCAGACACGGTCAACTGGAAGCTTGCTGACAAGCACGCCGCCCTTACGTTCCCAAGCAGTCCAACATGGGGCCACTACCACATCTGAATGTCTCACAAATCTGCATATTGCATAATTCAATCAGCCTGGCAAATGGAGACACACAATTAGGCCCCTTCAAATTTTGTTACGTGCTGATAATGCTGACTCACAGAAGTACAGGGCATCTGTGTCCTTCACAGGGATCACTCAACATCTTACACTCTTCACATCTCTTATAGCTCCTGCCATTCATGGTAACAATCCGAGACACAAACAAAGCTAATGCAATCTGGTGGCCTTTGTATCCATTTCAGAGAGTTGCGACTCTCATAATTTACCACTGGTATGCACACTCGTGAAACTACGTTGCTTCAGGGAGCTTCCCTTTTTTTTCTTCAAGCAGTTTAGTTCTTTGAATCCATTTTTCTTGTAGCTCAGAATAATTATTTTATTGTGTAGCAAACTTACAGACTAGCATTCTGCTCTAAGCTGTCGGAGTTGGCGGTCATGTGTGTGTGAGGTGTGCTTGCTTGTGTGAATGAATGGTGTGTATTTCTATTTCTTTTTCTGATGAAGGTTGTGGCCAAAAGCTTATGTGTAAGTGTCTTAACTGTGCCTGTCTGCATTTTAACGTGCCATCTTTATGGTAATTAGCACTCTATCTTTTCCTACACTGCTGATATTCCAACCTGGAGTTTCCATTGTTTGAACTTATGGTCTACTGTTTTATTTTGCAGTGCACTTCTACAAGTGTAATACACAAATGTTGCCTTAGGAAAGTGTCACAATAACATCCATGTCTACCGTTTGCTATTTTTTACGAAATAGCATGTCACACTCGAAATTTAACTTAGCCAACGAAATAAGTTTGAAGATTTATTGTGTGTAAAAGACACTATGGCCCACTGTGTGGGAAATGTGGGACGTTCTGTGCAGAGACGGAGTTATCCACAGACGTGGTAAGTCTGGGGAGCTATACGGGTGTTAAAACATCGCCACCTGCTGGGATGAGGGGCCACTTACTCTGTGGTGACACTGTGCCAGCAACGAGCTCGACCCATTGATTAGCACCACACATGACAATGACCAACCAGCTGCTTCTCTGTGCAGAGATATAAAATTTATCGATTTTGGACGTCGGGTGACAATCTGTCACATGGAGAACAATGTTTACTCTGGCAATTTTAACACTAATCTAGTGTTCTGCAACATATTAATGTGAAATGTTGTCTATGATGTTGAAGCGTGTAAGTTAAACTGATATCTGAGAATTTGTTGTTTTTGTGGCACTATCTGGAAAATGACCTCTCTTCCAGCTCCAAGCATAAATGTCAAGTGAAGAAGAATAATTAGCACAGCACACTGGAACCGAGTAGGGATCCGGTTTACTGCTCGGCCACTAAATTAGCATATTGTGAGTACACCAGAATAGACGCTGTACACACTTGCATATACTACATACACAAGTACAAGCATCGATCAAGCTACTGTGAAACTGCACTCTGTGTGACTCATCACTACATCAGAATACTGTAAATGTAGTGATTCCAATTTCTTAAGGTCTCTTCCTGTTTGTTTTCATCAGTTGGATCTTATTTTTCAAGTATGTGGGAATCCAATGAGCTGCCTGTTTGGACACATTCTTTCTGTATGTCCCACAAGTTGGATTCTTTGGAGACACATTGTAACAAGAGTTTTTAGGAATTTGCCTGGAGATTTCACGCTGGGTTCTGTGTGATGTGTTCCATCTTTTATTCTTGGGCCTAAGATTTTTACTACAATTTTACATTCTTCTAATTCAGTTTGCTGTTTTCATGTCTTGTGTTGGACAAAGAGTCTCTCTCATGCATAAAGAAATTCTAATTTGATCACTGTTGTACAATGTTAGATTTTAAAGTTCCAGGAAAAATACTTTTAGTTAACTGAGAGACAGTTTGTATTTTCTGAAGTCTGGATTCTATGGCCTTCTTTTCATTATGATGTTCAGTGGTCTTTTTCACCTAATTATTTAAACTCTTTAACACCAAATACTATGTTGTTGCCTATATAAGTTCAACTAGTGCCATTTTGGTATCAGCCAAGAATTTTTTCTCCAGGTGAAATTAGTAGTCCAATTTTCCTAGCTTGCTCCCTTAATATTTCAAATTGCTTTAGGACATCAGTAATGTTTTTGTCAATTAGTATTATGTCATCGGTATAGGTTACACAATATAATTCTATCTTTAAGTTTACGTTCTAGTCAGTGTAATAGTGCACCTGCTCTTCTCCATTACCTTACAATTTTCTTAGGGGCATAGTTGAATAGCAATGTGATATGCCATCCCATTTTCATATTCTTATGTCTGTCTTAAATTACACTGCTTGAAAAAAAGTGAGACACTCAGAAGGTGGGGAGAAAACAAATTGAAACATAGCGAATTTAGAGGATATGTGATGTTATTTCAGTGATAACAAAACAGAGTCAAATTTACACAGAACTTATCAGTTTGAGCCCACTTATCAATACAGCAATGCACCCTGTCTGGCCTGGACAGTGCGGGAGGATGTCATAAAGCTGCTGCATACCCTCCTGAGAAAGGTGATCCACAACTGTTGTAACTGGACATTGCAATCATGGATACAGGCAGTGGGACGGAGTTGACGTCCATGTTGGTCCCATAATGTTCTATCGGGGACAGATATGGGGATTTTGCTGGCCACCGGAGTATATCAACATCACACAGACAATTTAAAGAGACACATACTACATGTGGACAAGCACTGGCCTGTTGAAAAATAGCACCACAATACTATTACACATTGCTGTACCATCAGAGTTCCCTCGGCCATTACAAGCCGTGACTTGAAGTCATACCCAATGGCTCCCCACACCATGGGACTCCTTTGTGACCCCCCCCCCCCCCAAACATGTGGAAGAATGGGACCTCTCCCAATCTCCCCGGGTCACTGTCAAACTTCTCCACGATAGTCATTTGGAGCAGTGCAGGACTGGGACTCATTAGTGAACATAATGTGACACCATTCATTAGCAGTCCATACTTCTCGATCATGGCACCACTTCACATGCAGTCATTTGCTTGAGTGTTAATGGCAGCCTATGCGCAGGATGGCAATGCCATAGTCTGGCTGCTCCTAGCTGTATGACACAGCATGTTGCAAGGAGTCTATTACAGTGAACTCCTGTTTATCCGAAATGATCAGGACGGTGGCCGGTTCCGATAACGAAAATTTCAGATAAATCAAAGTCCCCCTGTTTTCACATGTGAACACTCCAAATTGTGTCAATATTGCGAAATACGATCGTAAAACGTGCGTAGGGTATGTAAAACGTTTCTGATACAGTTGCAAACAACCCTGTACTTTTTTACTGAAAAAATTGTGTTGACATGTTAAAAAGGCACCAAACTATGATTGAAAACTCAAAGTTTTTAAATGCTGTATAACAAAGCTCGTTTATTTTGCATTCTTACAGAAAAAAATCTCCCTTATTTGGCAGCAGGAAAAAACAGGAGTTTTAATTTTATTACCTGCTCTTTTGAGTAAAAAATAAACTACTGAACAAAATTGTGAAACAAATCTAGAGATTACTCAAAGGAACGAAAAGTCTGTCTAGAGGAACTTTCAAGAAAATTAAAAAAAAAAAAAAACCTTTTAAGTTATGGACATAGAAGTTCTACGATGCTTCATTAGAGTTTATTTTTTGGTAACGAAGTCACGAATGTCTTTTTTTTTTTTTTTTTTTGTTTTTTTGCTTGAGAAACTATTGCTGCAACAATACATCTCCAACATTGAAATCAAACTATTTCAGGATAAATCGTCTCCTCCTGTTGGCTGATGTACTCCAGGGCAGTTTGGATCACTTCGTAACAGAATGTGTGAGGAATATTTTTCTCTGATTCATCATCAGAAACATAGTGTTCTAACGCTTTATGATCGGTCACAATTTGGACGATTTCATCCTCAGTCACATGAAAAAATGCCATTTTCCATCCACTCTTCAATGTCTTCGAAGTGTGTGTCTTTACAACCAGCTTCTCCAGTAAATTCACCAAAATTATGTCAGCTTGAGTTTCGGTATTGCCTCCTCCTTCCCACCACTTAGGTTGCCTTACGATCTAAGAGTTTTTTCCAAGACCTAACAAGAGGAACTGGAGGAATTAGATTCCAAGCTTCAGCAATCAATGAATAACACTTAAAACATCGATTTTTTTAAGAGCTTCCACAAAATCATCTGCAGCATCAATCACACCTATTAAGTATTCCAGCATCTTGCGTCTGTAATGTTTTTCTATCGCCTCAAGAATACCTTGGTCCATCGGTTGACATAGAGATGTGACATTTTGTGGGAGAAATACAACTTTGATATCCCCATCTTGCAGATCACCTGGGTGATAAGGAGCACTGTCCACAAGAAGTAGCGCTTTTCAAGGAAGTCCATTTCCTTCCATGTAATTTACTACAGCTGGAACAAACTCTGCCTGGAACCACTCTCTGAAGATGGCACTGTTCATACATGCCTTAAGACTGATTCGTGTACCTCAGTGGCAAAGCTGGTTGGTTGGTGTCTAAATGCTCTTGGTGTTTTGGATTTGCCAATTAAAGTAAGACACAGTTTATGATTGCCAGTGGCATTACTGCAAGTGAGGACAGTAAATCTTTCTTTGATTTTTTTGTATCCGGAAGCCATTTCTTCTTCTTTAGAGGCAAGGGTTTTCGTTGGCAGCATTTTGTAATTCAACTCAGTCTCATCACATTTGTAAAGTTGATTGCCAGTATAACCTCCTTTGTCAATGATTGTGTGCAGTTTCTTCTTAAAATCAGCGTAGCAGCTTCATCCCCAGATAATGATTTGGCACTGATGGCAATTTCATGAATGCCATGCCGCTTCTTGAAACAATCCTGCCAGCTATTACTTCCGAGGAATTCTTGCTTCTTTCCTTCAATCAGCTCATCAGCTCATTTTGACAAAGTAGAGGACGTGAAACTGACACATCTTTGGCTCTTATTTATTCGTGCCACAAAAATAATGCCTCTTCTAACTGAGGATGTGCACCTTTTCTCATTGTTTTTCAAGATTTCACTGCACTGCCCAATGCTTGGATGGAACAAAATTTTTCAATTCCTGATCGATTTGTCTTCCGATCAGTAATTGTACTCCTACTCTGCAGCAACTTTTGTGGGTGGCTCACCAGCATCAATTCTCTGCAAAGTGTGAAGCTCTTTTTCCAACAAGATCACATTCGTTTTATGTTTTGTGCCCGTAGTCACGTTCAGTGTTCTTTTTACAGACACTCGATTGAGTCCTTTATGGTTTTTGGCCCCTTTTATCTCTGGACACTTTAAGGCACATAGTGGGAGCACAAAACCTCAAATCAGAAACACACAGATGCAAAACTTGACAACACTCGAGATGCACTAGACAAACTTTTGATTTTTGAAACCAGGCTGTGGCAGCCATCAAATGAAAGCATTCGATACATCTATGCCATTTCCTCTGTTCTACCCAAGCCCACGTGGCAACACAACAGGGTGTTGTACGTTCACTGTTAAACACTCAGCTTTGATGTACCGACAACAAGTGGAAAGTGTTAGGCGGCGCACTCTAATTGTCGGTTTCGACAGGGCTACGTTGCGCTGCATAGAACAATACTGTATGTACTGTACTTCCAAGGAGTTCCAATAGATGGCAGTGGCATACGAATAAGAAACACACTAGAGCTTCAACCAACACACGCACGAATTGATGATGGACTTTTGACACGCACCAGTGCACTGATTAGCAGTAGATTGCCAAAAAACACCAGCAAATGCTTGGCTCCAGGTGCATGCAAATTGAAACTTGTCAAGCGTCAATCTAGCTAGCCAAAAGTGTAGCTGCACGAGAGTTTATTGTACTTGTTCTCAGATGGCAGTCACAGACATGAACAGATTACAATGTACTCAGTACACTACACAGTGATGCTCCCTTGTAGCGGTCTGATGTAGTCAACTGGAAGATTGATGATGAGTATGCCCTTACTTTCCAACATCAGGCCACTGTCAGATCCAAATACTCCAAAAATACAGATGTTGCAAGGTTTAACCAGGCGACCAAATGGACATCCACAATGAGGTTTCTTTCAAACTCTCATCAGATAATGCTGTCTCACACCAATATGCAGCACCTTCATATCCTCCAGAGTGATGATTCAACATCTGACGCTATTCACATCCCTTATATACCACACGATGCTTGCTAAACAGCAATAAAAACAAAGAACACTAATGAATAATGAAGGAAAAGACAGACTGTTACTTACCATAAAGAAGATACCTTAGGCTGCAGATGGGCAGAATTAAAAGACACTTACACAAAGCTTTCAGCCACAGCCTTCATCAGTAAGTAGTAATCTGTCTTTTCCAACATTGTTGATATTCCTACTGGAGTTTCCATTGTTTCAAGGACACTGATGCTTTTCTGTGAGTGTTTCCTTTATGATGTTTTCTGCATTTTAGCTATTTTTAAAAAAAGAAAAAAAAAAGAAAGAAAGAAAAAAAAAGATTTGTTGCTGGAAAACTTCTGAAGTCCAATAAAGGAGTTACAACAGCCATATATGGTTATCTGGTGGACCTTGCAGAACCAAATTCTAGGGCTGAAATGTACTGTTGACCAATGGGCATTAATCAGAATGAATACTAAATAAAAAATTAAATCCAATTTTACACAAAAAACTCAGGTTCTATCACTGTTGTTTTTCGTTCTATTTTGCTCTTATGTTTGCTATGACCTGTTAAGCAGAAATTTTCTTTCTATCTATAGAGTTACATTTGCTGTAATGTATCTTACCTGCATGTTGTTTCTTCTTTCTTCTCACTGCTGCCCCAATCATGGCAAGCAAGTCATCCTCACTGCATTTGCTTTGTATTGCATCTCTGAAACAACAGTTAAAACACCCGTTAAACAGTACCAGGCCAACACCACACAGTGAAATGTTGGTACACTAAAAAGGAAGAAAAACTTTGCAGAAATCTTCAACAGTAATCTTGTAGTCTGCAGTAGGCAACAGCAGGATAACAAACCCACTGGACAAAAATGGGAAAGTCATGATAGAAGTTACTTTTATTTTTATAAATAAACAGGTATCTTACACAAATGCTCAAGAGTATACATAGGATCTCGGGCTGAAGAGGTGGAGCAGAAACTGACATTAGTTTTGTTGAAGAGGGAGTAGTGGAACACAGCACAATTTCTTGCAAAATGAAGCCAAATTTATTGATAAACTGTTAATTAATTGCCAAGCTCACTAATGTGACCATTTTACAACAGGTACTTACTGCTTGGAGTATATGTGACTTTTCAGGCTTGCCTGATAGATCTGTTGCAAAAACACTTTGGGTTCCCCACCAGATAACATTATGCAAGTCCCTCCCTCAATATTTCAGTGACACAACGTTTTGGCATCTTCAGGTGATGGTGATTTCCACCATCACTGCTGCAAGATGGAACTGGCAATTTCCACATGACAGCTTTGAAATTTATCATGTGGATGACTATGACCATCATATTTAGAATTCAGAGGATTTCATAGAATACCTGAAAATGCTTAAACTAGAACTTTCAGATCTTTTAGTTAGCTCAAATGTTATATCATTACTTACAAAAGTGCCCTGCAGCCCTCATTAGAGGTTATTAGCAGCAAGTTTGAGAAAGAAATTGTGGTGCTGTTTAAAAATGTGCATACCTCATCCTATTTCTTATGTAACACCAACTACTTTAATCAAGTGGACAGTGTTCCCATGGGAGATCCTCTATTTCCCTTAGTAAATATCCAACATTCCTCCTTCTGGCAGAATGCTGAAGAGACATTTGTGGTGTGGCCCACATAATACAGACACTACCTATGTTCCTGCACCATTTGCACTCGGTCCATCTAAATAGTCAGTTCACTGTGGAAGTACAAAAAGATAGCAGCTTACCATTCCTGGATGTCACGGTTAGAAGAAAAGCTGACAGAACACTGCGGCTTAGTCTCTACTGCAAACTGATACACGCAGAGTTATATTTGAGGTCCAAAAGTTGCCATCACCCTCCACAATGTGGTAGTGTCTTACACTCCCTGGCACATAGAGCACACGTGATCTCAGATACCGACAGTCTGCCTGGTGAACTGTAACACCTAAGAACAGTGTTCCAGCAGAATGTTTATTCTTGTAAACAGATTTGCAATGTGTTCTGAGCAAAGCAAGTTCAGTGTAGGGATGTAAATGAAGTTACTTAGACAAGCACTGCAAATGGCTTTCCTACCATATTTCAGCGGCATGTTTTCAAAAATAGAAAGAATCACTAAGAGAAACAGAATCAAGTGTGTTTTTTGTCTACCAGCAAAACTAAGGAATTGTTTGTGTTCAGTTAAAGACAATCTTGACCTTAGAAAACACAGATCATATATAAGATCTGATGCCATTATGGGAAATCTTATATAGGGCAGACACCTCACATTGTGCAAGAACACTGTGTTCAACAGCGCTGACAAAAATGCCACCCAGTAAATTAGTGGTAGCAGAGCACTGCCTGAATACAGGGCACCACATGTTTCCCAAGAGGACTGAAATTTTATTCTCAGGATCATCACTCTAGGATTGTGTTTTTAAGAATGAGGCATGTATCCATACGGTGGGCAATCTTACCAACAGGAATATGGAATTTTGACTAAGCACTGCCCAGAATCCAGCACTGACTGCCATGAAATTAAAACAGTAGAAACCAGATCCTCCGATGTATGACCTGATGCAGCACCTTGCAGAGAGTTAATTCAGCGTTTAACCACACGAGTGTCCAGAAGTGCAGTCATTGCCCACAACACATAAGCAGAAGGCTACTATGAATGGCACTTCCATCCAACTGGGAGTGCCTTCGTACTCCTGCTTCTAGCCTGACAAATTTCAATTCTGCTGTGCAAATATCACCAGTCACATCTTGCAGCAGTGATGACAGGACCCACCACTACCTGAAGATGACGAACAGTTGTGTTGGTGAAATATTGTGAGGCTTGCACAAAGTTATTCAGTGGAAAATCTGAGAAGATTCGTACACATTATTTTTCTGTGACGCAGGTAATGTGCAGCCAAATGTGATAATTTTCTGCATTTGCCTTTTTGTACATTTCAAAATACCCCAAAAATTGGCGAGAAACACTGAATATATGACATAACCAGATGACATACCCCATAGCATGTGCAGCAGTCGGGGTTGAGTGTAAAGGAATGATTGAGCAGTGCAATACTTTCATTTGAGCAAACAGAGCAAATTTCGAAAACATTTTGTAAATATGATCTGTTGTAAATGTAGATGTTACAAAATTATTGTCCCTGCTGTAATCAAGCAAAAGCAGTTCTGATTTTGTGTTTTTTGCTTCTGTCCTCTTTTTGTTTACAGACATTTGTTAGTAAAGAAAACATAGGTCATTTAATGGCAATGATGCTATTCTGAAGTTTATACTCATCTACTTTTTATGCAATATGGTAGGTTTTGATTTGTACTGTACTTTGCAAGAAATCAAGGAAACTGCAAGATTGGTAAATAAAATAATAAACTTCAATATAAATACATAATTGTTAAACACAATGAAAAAATACTGCCTGCCAGATGCAAGACTCAAATCCTGAACGCCATCACTAAAGTCGCACATGTGTGTCCGTAGCCACAATGATATGAATACTTGACTTGGGTTGGGATGATCAAGTGTGACAGACCGAGAGGCTCTACCACTGCAAGCATGACAAGGTACATCATCTGGTGACATTTATCATTCACTTTTGACACATTTCCCAACATTTGTATCGTATCCAACATTTGTGATCCCATGTGTCTTGTATTAAATTACTTGTCTCAGGGTCATCTACAGTGCTTTGGAGGTTTTTAAATGTTAATACGCATCACCCTGTCTGTCTGTGTGTGTGTGTGTTTGTGTGTGTGTGTGTGTGTGTGTGTGTGTGTGTGTGTGTGTGTGTGTGTGTGTGTTTATATATATGAAACAAATACTAACAAAGAGATAGAGGGCCTGGCCAGTACTTACCTCAGCTCAGTACAGCCGATACATACACAAAACAGAACAGAAAATTGACGTATCCTAGCTTTCGGAACTTCGTTCCTTCATCAGGGAGGAGAGAGGGGAAAAAAGGGGAAGAAGGGAAAGTGGATTCAGGTTTTGCATCGGGGTCGGTTACAGGGGTAGGAACCGCTGGGTAGAGAAGGTGGTCTGGGATTATTGTAGGGTTTGACAAGGATGATACGGAGGTTAGGGGGTTGGCAAAAGGCAACTCTGGGTGGTGTGGGGAGAATATTGTCAAGGGATGATCTCATTTCAGGGCTTGACTTGAGAAAGTCATATCCCTGGCGGAGTAATTAGTTGATGTATTCGAGGCCAGGATAATATCGGGTGACAAGGGGGATGCTTCTGTGTGGTCTGGGGGTAGTACCATTGTTGTTGGGTGGGGAGGAATGTATTGCTTGGGAGATCTGTTTGTGGACAAGGTCTGCAGGATAGTTGTGGGAGAGGAAAGCACTGATATATAATATAATACAGGGAAACATTCCAAATGGGAAAAATATATCTAAAAACAAAGATGATGTAACTTACCAAACGAAAGCATTGGTATGTTGATAGACACACAAACAAACACACACACAAAATTCAAGCTTTCGCAACCCACAGTTGCTTCATCAGCAAAGAGGGAAGGAGAGGGAAAGACGAAAGGATGTGGGTTTTAAGGGAGAGGGTAAGGAGTCATTCCAATCCTGGGAGTGGAAAGACTTACCTTAGGGGGGAAAAAGGACAGGTATACACTCGCACACACACACACATATATCCATCCGCACATATACAGACACAAGCAGGGTATATGTGTGGATGGATGTGTGTGTGTGTGTGTGTGTGTGTGTGTGTGTGTGTGTGTGTGTGTGTGTGGCATACTGATCTGATCTGAACTATGCAGCCTTAAAATGGAAGTTTTTTGATCACTCCTTATTTTGCTCCCTGCCACCTTGGCAATATGTACCGCAAATCATCAGACAGACGACCTTCCTGCATGCTTCATGTTGTGTCTAGACAAGACAGCCTAGACACAATGAGAGGAAGCCGAAAGGCATGCTCTAAGTTAAAAAAGGAGGGCATGAGGTCTGAAACAGGATACGTAATGAATGCTATAAAGAAAAGTACGTAGCTTCTGGAATACTTAACTTTAATCCATCCTTTTGGTACATCTGGAGATTGTGGTGATACAAGTGAGACTCTTTATATACATGCAATGTTACTAATGGCGCCTTGCTAGGTTGTAGCCATTGACTTAGCTGAAGGCTATTCTAACTATCGGCTCGGCTAATGAGCAATGCTTCGTCCATGTAGTCGCTAGCAAAGTTGTCCGTACAACTGGGGTGAGTGCTAGTCCGTATCTCGAGACCTGCCTTGTGGTGGCGCTTGGTCTGCAATCACACAGTGACGACACGCGGGTCCGACATGTACTAATGGACCCTGGCCAATTTAAAGCTACCACCTAGCAAGTGTGGTGTCTGGCGGTGACACCACATTCCTCCCCTGCAAATCGGCGAATGGTCGTGTTATAAGGCTTCCGCCCACCGTGGGGAGAACCCCATGTTGATGTATGCGATGAGGTGGGGAGCCTAACAACAGGCGAGGCTGTGCCACCCGCACGCGGCCATTCGGTCCAAGGGGAGCTAGGAAACACCTGAAAACCTAGTCCAGGGTGCACGTCAATATGCGGTGTATGTGCCCGTAAAGAGACAGGAGGGGCCGAAGGGTCGACCTCCATTGCGTCGGGGTACCCGACGCGCGAAGACGCCATGTGGTCCGGAGCGGGCAAGAGTTCCATGGCGGAGGACAGCTGGTCACGGGAAGCGATCGGCGGCGTGTGACCCAGGGAGGCGCTTGGTGGCTGCAGCGAAGCGTCCACTGCGGGCGGCTCCAGCTGGACAGGCGGCGGCGGCGGAGGCGGCAGCGGCGCGTCGCCATGGGGCAAAATGGAAGGCATCGTTGGTAACACCTGGGGATGAGGCGAGCCAGTAGATGGGTCCCCAGGGCGCTGACCGGATGGCACCGTCGCTGAAAGCAGACGGGGAGCGGCAGAACCCGTGCAACGACAGAGGCGCAGCTGATTGAGATGCCGACGCACCTCACCAGAGGCCCCCAAAACCAAATACATCACGCGGCCGAGGCAGCGAAGAATGTGCACTGTGAGCCAACGCCGTGAACCTCGATAGTTGCGATAAAATACAACGTCGCCTGGAGCAAAAGCAGAAGTCTGCCGCTGCACAGGAACCTGATACGGCGGGTGCAGCAAAGACATCAAGGTTCGATGAGGACGACTGTGGAGCAACTCAGCTGGCGAGCGACTATCTCGGGGCTGAGAGCGATACAAAGACAAAAAGAGCAACAACGCGTCCTCCCGAGAATACGACTCTTTCAACTTCAACATCTGTGACTTGAAAGTCCGGACCAATCGTTCAGCGGCACCGTTTGACTGAGGCGAAAACGGCGCGGATGTCAGATGTTGAATACCATTGGCCTGGCAGAATGACTGAAATTCTGCGGACATGAATTGTGGGCCATTGTCGGAAACAATAGTCTGTGGAAGACCTTCAATGCAAAAGATGCAGACAACGCTTGGATGGTGGCAGTTGATGTCGTGGAAGACATCCGGACAACAAAAGGAAAATTACTGAAGGCATCTACCAGAACAAACCACCGAGCATACCAGAATGGACCAGCAAAATCGATGTGCAAGCGTTGCCAAGGGGAAGTGGCTTTTGGCCATGCAAAGACTTTCCGCGGCAGTGCGGATTGTTCTTCGGCACACGCCATGCAAGAAGAACACATATTCGTAATCGCAGCATCGATTCCGAACCAAGTACAGTGCTGACGAGGAAGTTGTTTCCTTTGCACTATACCCCAATGTCCTTGGTGAAGAAGCCGTAAAACAGAGGACTGTAACGAACGTGGGACCACGATTCTGGACTGATCATTATCAGAACGCAACAACAAAACACCGCGTCGAACAAAAAGTCTCTCCTTGTGAGCAAAAAATCAGCAAACCAACGGATCCTCGATCCGAGACTTTGACAAAGGCCATTGCGTAGCAACAAAATGCAAAACGGTAGCAAGGACCGGGTCAGCAGCTGTGGCTGTAGCTACACGACGAAAATCAATCGGAAACGAGTCGACCACGTCATCGGTTTCCGAATCAATGAACATGCAAGCAAGTTCAGAAGAATCGAATGCTCTATCCTCAGCAACAGGCAAACGGGACAACGCATCGGCGTTTCCGTGCTTAGCAGTGGACCGATACAAGATATCGTAGCGGTACTGCGAGAGGAAAATAGACCAGCGAATGAATTTCTGTGCTGTACGCGGAGGTACAGGCTTGTTCGGATGAAAAAGCGACATCAAAGGTTTGTGGTCTGTGATGATGGTAAAGTGACGACCATACAAGACATCATGGAACTTAGTAACACCAAACACGAGAGCCAAAGCTTCTTTCTCTATCTGTGAATAATTTCTTTGCGCAGACGAGAGCAATTTGGATGCAAAGGCAATAGGGCGATCATGCGACCCATCTTTGTGCGCAAGCACAGCACCGATCCCGAAATCCGATGCATCTACCATCAACAAAAGGGGTTTCTGGGGATTGAATGGCGTAAGGCAAGTATTAGAAAGCAACGCCGATTTCAACTGGCGAAAGGCGCGTTCGCATTCCGTCGTCCAGACGAACGGAACACCCTTACGGCGTAAGCTATGAATCGTAGCTGAAATGGAAGAGGCATTGCGCAGAAAGCGATGATAATAGTTAATTTTACCCAACACACTCTGTAGCTGCTTCAAATTCTGCGGCGAAGGCAAGTCTTGTATGGCACGGAGGTGCTCTGGACTCGGATGTATGCCTTGGGCATTGATGACATGTCCCAGGTATGGTAAGTCACGAGCAAAAAACACACATTTGTCCTTCCGCAAGCGAAGACCATTTTGTCGCAATACCTGAAATAATGTTCGTAGGTGTGCTAAATGGTCGTCTGCTGTCTTTCCGGAGATCACAATATCGTCCAGATAGTTCGCAGCAGTAGGGAATGATGCACAAACAGTTTGTAAATATTGCTGAAACAATGCAGGGGCGGATGCACACCCGAATGGCAGTCTTTTGAATCGGTACAAACCAAGATGCGTGTTAACCACCAAGACGCACTGGAATTCTTCGTCCACTGGTATTTGGAAGTATGCATCTGTGACGTCCAACTTTGAAAAATATTTACCCGGGCACAGTTTGTCAAAAAGATCTTCCAGGCGGGGTAATGGAAAAGTTGCAAACACTAGTTGTGGATTCACAGTGGCCTTGAAGTCCACACAAAGTCTCAGTTTTCCGGAAGGTTTGGGCAAAATTACTAATGGTGAGGCCCAGAGAGAAGCCTGCACACGTTCAATTACACCTTGTGATTCTAAATCGTGTAATGTTCTTGCAACCTCATCACGCAATGCGTGAGGAACATTGCACGCTCTGAAAAATTTCGGTTGCCCGTTGACTTTCAGTTACAAATGTGCTTCATAGTTTTTAGCGCAACCTAAGCC
The DNA here is from genome assembly GCF_021461395.2 of Schistocerca americana. Taxonomy (NCBI): domain Eukaryota; kingdom Metazoa; phylum Arthropoda; class Insecta; order Orthoptera; family Acrididae; genus Schistocerca; species Schistocerca americana. Next base: position 9,350,405 of record NC_060121.1, on the reverse strand, counting down.
CAGCGCAAAAATGTCTGCAAATTCTTCACACAGACGAGAAACACAGTCTGAAGGCACAGTCTGATTCACTGATAGGACCTGATTTACTATAGACATGTTAAACAACTGAAATAAATCGAAACCAAACAAGTTCACTGCAGTAGAAGAACGAAGAACGTAAAATGAGACAAGTTTTGTTTGTCCCTTGTATGTTGCAAGAAGGCTGCACTGTCCTAACACAGGGGATATTCTGACCTGAATAACTATTTAACTTAACATTTGCGGCACGCAACGGAGGTTTGCCCAGTTGTTTGTACGTGTCGTGATTGAGCAACGAAACTGCAGCTCCGGTATCGAGCTGGAATGGTATGACCATTCCATTAAAATCCAAATCTACAAAAAGTTTATTGTCCTGCTGACGACAAGAGCAACTGTCTCGTGCAATTTGAACTGATACAGGTACAGCATCACTTGCTAATTGACGTGATTTCTGGCGACGTCGACGCACACTTTGTGTGGGACGAACACTGTCACTGTTTGAGAAAGTGGCACTGGACGGGGTGGAATTCACTACATGAATGTCCATGGGCGAAGGTCCACGAGGCTGAGTGTCCTTGGTTCGATTCCGGCGCGAAGCAAAAGGCCTGGAATGGTTGTGATTGTCTGATCTGAGCTTTTTCTGGCAAACACTTTGAACATGTCCTTTCTTATTACAGAAAAAGCAAATAGCTTGGCGTGACGGGCAATTTTCACGCGAATGTCTAGTAGCACACCACGGGCATGATTTTACTGCAGTTGTATGCTGTCGCGGCACACCTGGTTTAGAGCGTAGCGGCAGCTGCGTGGACGTGCGCGAGGGCAGTTTACCGGGCCGTGCAGCACGCCCGGCGGGCTGGTTAATGTTACACATGGCTGGCGAAGTTGCAAATGATTCCTGAGCAAAGTCAAGTGTGTCTTGTCTATCTAATATGTCTATCACTTGCTGAAGGGAGGGATTAACTAGTTTCAAAATCTGTTCCCATATACGAACATCAGAAACGTTCTGTGCAATTGCATCACAGACCATTGTATCTGAATAAGGGAGTCCACATTCACACTCAAAAGCACAATCCCTTGTAAGGCCTTGCAATGTTGCAACCCACTCCCTATTAGTTTGACCGGCCGTACGTTTTGTACGAAAGAACGTATACCTTTTTGCAACTACATTAACTGTTTCCTTGAAATAGGCATCTAAAGCAGACAAAAGTTCTTCGTAGGACAGAGTTGCTACGTCGCATTGGGGAAATAATTTCACTATCACACGGTACGTTTGCACCCCTACACATGCTAATAAATGAGGCTGCCGCTCGTTACCTTGAATTCTGTAGGCGGCGAGATGAAATCCAAACTGGCGTGACCACTCCGTCCATGTTTCCTTAGCTGGGTCAAACGGCCTAAAAGGCGGTGCAACTGCGAGTTGTGGCTGCGGTAGTAGTAGAGCGGCGGCTGCCGCATCGTTGTGCAGTTCACGTTGACCCTGGACGAGCCGTCCAAGGGCATCCAATAACGCCTGCATCTGCTGATTCTGCAAGTGATAAAATTCGGACAGTACATCTGGCGAAGCCATGACACAAGTAAATGTAAGCAATTTGAAAGAACAAGACCCTTTCCGTTGACTTGTCGCCAAAAATTGTTGTGTCTAGACAAGACAGCCTAGACACAATGAGAGGAAGCCGAAAGGCACGCGCTAAGTTAAAAAAGGAGGGCGTGAGGTCTGAAACAGGATACGTAATGATTGCTTGTGTGTTGTGCCTGGTGCAACTTTGTTTTCTTTATGGTAAATAGTGATCTATCTTTCCCTGCACACACACAGAGAAAAAAAACTGCCAAGTCCAGCAGCTAGGGGCAAGCTGCTGGAGTTGGCAGTCATATGTGTGTGACATGTGCTTGCCTGTGTGTATGAATGTGTGTGTTTCTCTGTATCTCTTTTGCTGATGAAGGCTGTGGCCGAAAGCTTTGTGTAAGTGCCTTTTTAATTGTGCCTGTCTACAATGTAACATGTCTCCTTTACAGTAAGCAGCAATCTATGTTTTCCTATATTTTTCATTTACACAGATGTAATTAACAAATCAGAGTCTATTTATTCCAGAGAAGTGACAGTTTGTTCATGACAGTTCAGCACAAATCTGATTTTTTATATACAGCAAGGCTACCTATAAATTATTCTGTGTGCCAGTGTTCATGCTGTCTATAGGGATTCACACTGATCATGTGTAATTTGACACCTGGTCCTGTAAAGTTACTTCTGCTCAACGTGAAAAATTCTCCAATTCACATTTTGTAATTAACCTTAACAAATCAAATAATGCACCCTTCAATATAACTGCTTATTGTCCACTTCCCATCACTCTATTCCCAATGTCAACCCAGCTGACCTCTACTTCTAATCCAAAAACCATGGTTGACTCAATGTTTGCTATTGCAAGCTATTGCTATTGCAACACAAAAGTGCCAGAGGCACCAGTAATGATATACAATTAAAAATACTAGAAAGTAAGGCACACCGGTTAGTACATGCTAAGACAAACACTACAAGTGTCTAAGACACTGCGCTCTCACACAACAAGTACGAGTTATCCAGTTATGATACACAAAACTGTTTCATTCACAGTGGCTATATACATACTCTCTCCCCAATAAACAGAATAGTTATAACTCAATTGTTCACAAATGTATATTATGACTCTTGCCACAGCCACGCAGTCAGTATGCCACAGGCGTGCCATAGAAAGCGATCAGGTTCAATTCCTTGTAGAGCCGGGAAATTCTGCTCGGTGGACAGACTGGAATAGGGTACACTCTGCTTGTAGTTCTAGCTGAGGAGATACTCAAGTGAGAAGTAGTGTCTTCAACTTCTGGAAGTTGATAACAGCCTGGAGAGTTGTATACTGACCCCCTAACTCTCCATAGATTTATAGTAGAGGACATCTCTCGAAGAGCATTGCGTGGTCTTCTGGGCCCAATGCAGAGTTCCTTTATCTATGTATATTGTATATCACCACTTGTACACACTCATCAGCACAGTATCATATTGTCTCTTCACGTGGCAAATTTTTATTCCCTTGTTTCCAGATCAAGACTTTTCCTCTTCCTCTTCTTCGTTTTTTTTTTTTTTTTTTTTTTTTTTTTACTATCATTACTTGTACCACACATATTCCACACGGTTTATGCTCACTCCTTCAATGATACTTCCCATCCTCCTCTAGTGTGCGAGTTGTCCCTGCTTTCCTGCGTGTTTCTTGGTTTAAACACCCTTGTTTCAAAAGAGAGTGACAGCTTAGATACAGTCTTGTCAACATTTTGTAATTTTATTTAGCAATTATTGTTTGAGCCTTATAGGCGAATGTCACAAGATATTGTCAACCACTGGATTCACTAGATTGGAATGGGGTTCATGGTAACTTATCAATTCATTTTTTAAGTTGCTGTTATCTTTTTCATCCTATCTTGGACTAGCTTTTCCATACTCCCACTCTATTTTACGTAGCCAAACAGTTATCTGCTCTTGCAAACTTGCTCCTTTACTACCAAGTTAACTAATACTGGGCAGCCTAACAGAAGTTCCAATATCCAGTCTTTCACCACAATTCACCTATACACACTTTTCACTCATTGATTTTCTTTTTTCAATGTCATAAATATTTTGCTTTCACAGACTGCTGTGCTTTGAACATAAAATTGTAGGAACATCTGCCTCACATGTCACTTTTTTTTTTTATTATTAAAGAATATGTTCCTTGCTCATTCCTATTTGCTTCTGATACATTTCCATTCTCACTTTTATTTTCTTTTGATCCATTTCTTTTTTCTTTGATAGACAAGTCAAACAACAATGGCAATATGTTGCAGCCCCCTGTGTTTCACCCTACTTACTACGAACTTACTTTTCTTAGCTTCCAATTTTATTAGTCATTTGGTTTTTAAGATACTTAAATTAATTGTTTGACCCTGTATTTTTATATCTTATTTTACCTTCGGTTGATAAAGGATTTCTGGTATGCTCACAAAGAGAGAGCTGATTTTCCCACCCCTCACCCCCCTTACCTTGTCCTGAAACAAACTTATCGCCAAGGATCTTGCAGTTTTTTTCCTATTATTAATCTCTTAGTCTAGTCATCAATGTAAAAGTGTCAGTTGTTGGTCCCATTGTCTAATAATTTGTACATTTATACACATGAAGTTCCAATTTTTATTTGGAACATATAGACTCTGATAATCATGAATCACAGTTCAAATGGCTCTGGGCACTATGGGACTTAACATTTGAGCCAAGGCAGGATTCAAACCTGCGACCGTAGCAGTCGCGCAGTTCTGGACTGAAGCGCCTAGAACCGCTCGGCAACGGTGGCTGGCGAATCATAGTTACCATCACACGGACAGAAATACTGTGTTAACTTTAATACAACATAGGGACGTAGCTAAAAATGTCTTTACATAATTTCCAGTTCTGATTACTTTCCTTTAATTTAATCTAACAAATAGGTTAGTGTAACATGATGTTGACAGAGGCAAATTATATATACTCACAAATTATTTAGCTAGAGGTATCTGGTTTGTATGTCTGGGAGGGAGGAGGGTGCAAGCTGAAAACTTCAAGAAAAGATTACTCATTTCATACCTGCTGGATTTAACTGCAGTTTATCTCTTCCATGTACCAACCACATACCTAATGTGCATGGCAAACAGTTTGAAAGTATTATTCTATACTCAGCATTTGGAACTATCAGTTCCTTCATGAGAGAGGAAAGAGGGATAAGTTTCTGAAGGTCTGAAAGGTCACTCGGACTCCACAACTAATGTGAGGACAAGAGGAACAAATGTGTCTATAAGAAGTTTTGGAATTTCACCTCCTGAAGGTAAAATACTGATCAGTCTGTCAGTCTTCTAGTAATTTTATGGTTTCCTCGCATGAATTTTCACTTGGACATGATTATTCTATGTTTCATCACTCACCTGAGAGATATCTCTGAATTCCCAAAGAGACACACCTTCAAATTGCCATCAGCTGTTATCGGTAAACGGTTGCACGTGCCACAGAAGTGTTCACTCATTGAGGTAATAAATCCCACACGTTCCTTGAAGCCCGGGACATGGTATGCCTGCAAAAAGAAATTGTAAGAAAATAGGTACTGCTGTTGTGAAAATACTATAAATGTGTTGCTCACCAAGTGGAGGAAGGAGAAAATGTGCATTAAGGGGAGTTTGAACGCCCTATCCTGACAATGTTACATTTAGTGACTTAACTTCCCCGTACTTCAGGAACAACTGTAGCCATTGACAAGAAACTTTTACAGGACATTAAACTATATGTTCTGAGTCTTACAATAATTGCATTTCAGCCACTGCTTTTGGAAATACAATTTTTTAATTACACAGTTAAAATTTTGTGTACCTTTTTGTATGCTATTCTAAATAATTTTATTTATACATAACATTATGTTTTTCTTTTAGTTCAGAAGACTCAGGATACATATGTCATTACTCCCTGAAAATTTGAATTCGCTACTTGCCGTAGTTTCGGAGATTTAGGGAAAAATGCAAGAGAAAATGTAAATTTTCAGGAAGAGTTTTTAAAGTTTCAATAGACTGTAACTCAATATATGCTTAACATTTTATTTTTAGTCACTCAGAAGCACCCTGCACCATACTGTATATCATGCTCTTGATCTTTTTTAAGTTTTTTTGTTTTCTTCTTTCTGGACTCCGTAGTGGCCAACTGTGCTGCATACTCTGCTTTACCAGTGCAAACCTTGTCCATCCCTTCAAATTCTCTGTTGAAGTTTGCTCCAGAATTAATTCCCATATGTTGTAGCACTTTCACGCTACCAATGTTGCCATCATTAAAAGCAATAACAGCATGACTGACCCCCACTTTAGTGTCTTCATTACAAGAAAAACATTTTTTGGTCTACATCTACATCTACATCCATACTCCTCAAGCCACCTGATGGTGTAGGCTACCTTGAGTACCTCTATTGGTTCTCCCTTCTATTCCAGTCTCGTATTGTTCGTGGAAAGAAGGATTGTCGGTATGCCTCTGTGCGGGCTCTAATCTCTCTCATTTTATCCTCATGGTCTCTTCGTGAGATATACGTAGGAGGGAGAAATATACTGCTTGACTCCTCAGTGAAGGTATGTTCTCGAAACTTCAACAAAAGCCCATACCAAGCTACTGAGCGTCTCTACCGCAGAGTCTTCCACTGGAGTTTATCTAACATCTCCGTAATGCTTTCATGATTACTAAATGATCCTATAACGAAGCATGCTGCTCTCTGTTGGATCTTCTCTATCTCTTCTATCAACCCTATCTGGTACAGATCCCACACTGCTGAGCAGTATTCAAACAGTGGGGGAACAAGTGTACTGTAACCTAATTCCTTTGTTTTTGGATTGCATTTCCTTAGGATTCTTCCAATGAATCTCAGTCTGGCATCTGATTTACCGATGATCAACTTTATATGATCATTCCATTTTAAATCACTCCTAATGCATACTCCCAGATAATTTATGGAATTAACTGCTTCCAATTGCTGACCTGCTATATTGTAGCTAAATGATATGGGATCTTTCTTTCTATGTATTCGCAGCACATTACACTTGTCTACATTGAAATTCAATTGCCATTCCCTGCACCATGCATCAATTCGCTGCAGATCATCCTGCATTTCAGTGCAATTTTCCATTGTGGCAACCTCTCGATATACCACAGCATCATCCGCAAAAAGCCTCAGTGAACTTCTGATGTCATTCACAAGGTCATTTATGTGTATTGTGAATAGCAATGGTCCTACGACACTCCCCTGCAGCACACCTGAAATCACTCTTACTTCGGAAGACTTCTCTCCATTGAGAATGACAGGCTGCATCCTGTTATCTAGCAACTCTTCAATCCAATCACATAATTGGCCTGATAGCCCATATGCTCTTACTTTGTTCATTAAATGATTGCGGGGAACTGTATCGAACACCTTGCAGAAGTCAAGAAACACAGCATCTACCTGGGAACCCGTGTCTATGGCCCTCTGAGTCTCGTGGACGAATAGCGCGAGCTGGGTTTCACACGATCGTCTTTTTCAAAACCCATGCTGATTCCTACAGAGTAGATTTCTAGTTTACAGAAAAATCATAATACTCGAACATAATACATGTTCTAAAATTCTACAACTGATCGAGATTAGAGATATAGGTCTATAGTTCTGCACATCTGTTCGACGTCCCTTCTTGAAAACGGGGATGACCTGTGCCCTTTTCCAATTCTTTGGAACGCTACACTCTTGTAGAGACCTACGGTACACTGCTGCAAGAAGGGGGGTAAGTTCCTTCGCATACTCTGTGTAAAATTGAACTGGTATCCCATCAGGTCAGCGGCCTTCCCTCTTTTGAGTGATTTTAATTGTTTCTCTATCCCTCTGTCATCTATTTCAGTATCTACCATTTTGTCATCTGTGCGACAATCTAGAGAAGGAACTACAGTGCAATCTTCCTCTGTGAAACAGCTTTGGAAAAAGACATTTAGTATTTCGGCCTTCAGTCCATCATCCTCTGTTTCAGTACCTTTTTGGTCACAGAGTGTCTGGACATTTTGTTTTGATCCACCTACCGCTTTGACATAAGAGCAAAATTTCTTAGGATTTTCTGCCAAGTCAGTACATAGAACTTTACTTTCGAATTCATTTAACGCCTCTCGCATGGCCCTCCTCACATTACATTTCACTTCACGTAATTTTTGTTTGTCTGCAAGGTGTTGGCTACGTTTATGTTTGCTGTGAAGTTCCCTTTGCTTCTGCAGCAGTTTTCTAACTCGGTTGTTGTACCAAGCTGGCTCTTTTCCATCTCTTACGATCTTGCTTGGCACATACTCATCTAACGCATATTGTACGATGGTTTTGAACTTTGTCCACTGATCCTCAACACTATCTGTACTTAAAACAAAACTTTTGTGTTGAGGCGTTAGGTACTCTGATATCTGATTTTTGTCACTTTTGCTAACCAGAAAAATCTTCGTACCTTTTTTTAATATTTCTATTTACGGCTGAAATCATCGATGCAGTAACCGCTTTATGATCGCTGATTCCCTGTTCTGCGTTAATTGTTTCAAATAGTTCGGGTCTGTTTGTCACTAGAAGGTCTAATATGTTATCGCCACAAGTCAGTTCTCTGTTTAACTGCTCAAGGTAGTTTTCAGATAAAGCTCTTAAAAAATTTCACTGGATTCTTTGTCCCTGCCACCCATTATGAAAGTTTGAGTCTCCCAGTCTATATCCGGCAAATTAAAATCTCCACCCAGAACTATAACATGGTGGGCAAATCTACTCGAAATATTTTCCAAATTATCCTTCAAGTGCTCAGCCACAACAGCTGCTGAGCCAGGGGGCCTATAGAGACATCCAATTACCATGTCTGAGCCTGCTTTAACCGTGACCTTCACCCAAATTATTTCACATTTCGGATCTCCATCAATTTCCTTCGATACTATTGCACTTCTTATCGCATTAAACATGCCTCCCCCTTCACTGTCCAGCCTGTCTCTGCGGTATACATTCCAATCTGAGTTTAGAATTTCATTACTGTTTACATCTGGTTTCAGCCTACTTTCTGTCCCTAGTACTATGTGGGCATTGTGACCGTTTATTAATGAGAGCAGTTCTGGGACCTTTCTATAGACGCTCCTGCAGTTTACTATTAGCACATTAATATTGTTATTCCCTGCTGCATTTTGTCTATTCCTACCTTGCCGCATCTCAGGAGGTGTCTTGTCGGGCCTAGGGAGGGAGTTCTCTAACTTAAAAAACCCACATGTGCACTCCACACATACTCCGCTACCCTTGTAGCCGCTTCCTGCATGTAGTGCACGCGTGACCTATTCAGGGGGACCCTACATTTCTGCACCCGATAGCGGATGTCGAGAAATTTGCACCCCAGATCTCCGCAGAATCGTCTGAGCCCCTGGTTTAAGCCTTCCACTTGGCTCCAAACCAGAGGACCACTATCGGTTCTGGGAACGATACAACAAGTAGCTAGCTCAGATTCCACCCCGCGAGGCTTTCCGCCTACACCAACTCCGCTAACTGCCTGTACGAACTGAGGATGACCTCTGAACCCAGACGGCAGGAGTCATTGGTGCCGACATGAGCAACAATTTGCAGTCGGGTGCACCCAGTGCTCTCTATCACTGCCAGCACGGCCTCCTCCACATCTCGGATGAGACCCCCGGCAAGCAGACAGAGTGAACACTGACCTTCTTCCCCGACCTTTCCGCTATTTCCCTAAGGGGCTCCATCACCCGCCTGACGTTGGAGCTCCCAATAACTAATATACCCCTCCCCCCATGTGCCTGCTCGGACCTTGCTGAAGGAGTGGCCACATGTCCACTCACAGGCAGAACGGGCGATGCCACACGGCCAGCCTCCACACTGACCCTCCGCCTCATGCGCCGCGAATGCCGCTGAACCCGCCACTCCCCTTGGGAAGAGGGTGGCCCAACCGTGCCCGGTAGCCGCAAAGATGTCTTGACAGCAGGGTCAGTGGGTGAAGCATGTAATGTAATACCTGGGGTGTACCATGCAACGCACCAGACTCCCCACTGCCGCTACACTCTGAGGCAGCAGCCTGAAGATGGCTAACCGCGGCTTCAACACATTCAGCTGTTTGCGAACAGTGGCCAGCTCCTCCTGTGTCTGTACACAGCAGTCACACATCCTATCCATCATAAGAAATCAATTTACTGTAGAGAGTTAATCAACTTATAACTAGACTGCTAATTCACTAAAGGCGGCTGATAGTTGACTAAACTGTGGTTACTAGACACTTCCTGTAGAAAACAATGAAAATAGCACTACCTGTCTCTGGACTGTATTGAAAACAAACACTAGCACTACTGGCACTATGGCTGACTAAACGGACTCTCTCTGACTGTATTCAAAACAAACACGAAATCTATGGAACACTATTACTAGCACCCGACAATTAAAGCTTCCTAAAAGCAAAAACACACGGAAAAGGAAGTGACAAGTAAGCAAAATAGAGTTAATACTTCAATTAGCATAGCTCGCTGCACAGCAGACATGACGCAGATGGCAGTTACAACGACACTGACACAATAAGATTATTGAACGACTCATTGGGATTTTGAGTCTGACAATGCAGACACTTCTTCAATAATTCAGGATTGCCAGGTCTCTGTAAACAGGTTCTATGATATCCACAACTGCTGCTGGGATAGAATGTTTATGGCTGTATGACCTGTTTGAGTACTGGGCATTGCGGTAATTGCACCATGAACCAGATCTAGGAGGGCAAAGATGGTGTACTGGTTTATCATCAGCTGACAGTCTCTGGAAGAAGGTAGCCCATACTGCCTGCTTCATTTTCAACAAATCCTCAGTATTATTTCTAATGGCAATCTCATAATACTGTTGTAGTTCATCAATCATGTTGTCTGTCAGCCTGCTTCTTATGGTCTTACCACCTGAAAGTTTCTTGTCTCTCAAACTTTGTTTCAACTTCCTCAATCTGGTATCCATCCTCTTCTGGACATGAGCAACACATTCCAGTTCTGTGATAAGCTTCTCACCATAAGGCTGAGTGGCTACTACACTGTTATATGCATTTGAGTCTGCATAACCTAAGAACTTAGTGTAACACACTCCCCTTTAGTTTACAGATCGATTATAAATTTCAACAGCTGCACAGGCCTCCGTACGACTAGTTGTCCTTCATAACTTCTGTCACAGATATGCCCTTCTTCATGCCCTGATTTATACTTATAACAATGTTTGGTTAAAATCTGGAAATCTATTAGCTTTCCAGTATCAACACTGGTCACTGTAGCAACAGAATTCTTAGAACTGCAGCTACGCTTCCACCAAGTGCCCCAAAAGCTACTGATATGACAATCATACCATCGTTTATTTCAGCAGCTTCATTTGCAGCACCCTTAATTGACTCACATGCAGTGGATTTCACAGCAGCTCCAATAAATCCTGCATACTTGTCCATTTTACAAAGTGGGCGTGGCATATACATCACGACACACATTGTTTCTGCTGCAGTGTGTCCTTTGCCAATAGCTCTCAATCCATAAAACCACCTAACATTTATGTCAAAATAATTATCTTTACACTTATCAGAATTCCAAAATGAATGAGTGTATTTACAAATGGCAGAATTAATGGTAAGTTTCCTGGCTAGTCCATTTGATACCTCAATGTCTTCATGTAAACTAACTGGCCCTCCACATAGATACAGCACACACATTCACATAACACCCCTGTTAGGATGTGCAAATGTATCAGAATATAACCTAACCTACCGTTTACATGAGTTTTGTTTTGAGATAACTGTGTTATCACTATGTTTTATTTTAATCTTCGAAGCACTAATGGGTGTTTCGCTAGATACTCATGAGTTTGCCAGTATTTCATTGTCTGCAACTTCACACACCACATGCTGAACACAATGTTTCTCTTTATTCAAAAATTTATTACCATGAAACCCACATTTCTTAAAAACACTTCATTTTCGAGTCATACTTTTTGAGAGATTTACCAGTCTATTCCTCACTTCTCCTCGGAAAAACGTTAGCACTTCGATATACAAAGCATGTTTATACTATGAAAAGATACGATACTATTTTTGACAGTGCTACCAATGCAAACACATAATTTAACCTTTATAACACAGCAATCCACAGCTTTCTACAGGGTAGTCCATTGATAGTGACCGGGCCAAATATCTCACGAAATAAGCATGAAATGAAAAAACTACAAAGAACGAAATTCGTCTAGCTTGAAGGGAGAAACCAGATGGCGCTATGGTTGGCCTGCTAAATGGCACTGCCATAGGTCAAACTCATATCAACTGCATTTTTTAAAAATAGGAACCCCCATTTTTTATTACATATTCATGTAGTACGTAAAGAAATGTGAATGTTTTAGCTGGAACACTTTTTCACTTTGGGATAGTTGAGGCTGTAATAGTCAAAAATGGTTCAAATGGCTCTGAGCACTATGGGACTTAACTTCTGAGGTCATCAGTCCCCTAGAACTTAGAACTACTTAAACCTAACTAACCTAAGGACATTACACACATCCATGCCCAAGGCAGGATTCGAACCTGCGACCGTAGCGGTCGTGCGTTTCCAGACTGTAGCGCCTAACACCACTCGGCCACTTCGGCCAGCTGCTGTAATAGTCACAAACATATAAGTATGTAGTACCACATAACTTTCCGCCAGTGCGGACGGTATTTGCTTCGTGATACATTACCCGTGTTAAAATGGACCGTTTACCAATTGCGGAAAAGGTCGGTATCGTGTTGATGTATGGCTATTGTGATCAAAATGCCCAAGGGGCGTGTGCTATGTATGCTGCTCGGTATCCTGGACAACATCATTGAAGTGTCGGGACCATTCGCCGGATAGTTACATTATTTAAGGAAACAGGAAGTGTCCAGTCACATGTGAAACATCAACCATGACCTGCAACAAATGATGATGCCCTAGTAGGTGTTTCAGCTGCTGGGGCAGCTAATCCACACATCAGTAGCAGACAAATTGCGCGAGAATTGGGAATCTCAAAAACGTCGGTGTTGAGAATGCTACATCAACATTGATTGCACCCGTACCATATTTCAATGCACCAGGAATTGCATGCCAATGACTTTGAATGTCATGTACAGTTCTGCCACTGGGCACAAGAGAAATTACGAGATGATGAAAGATTTTTTGCATGTGTTCTATTTAGCGATGAAGCATCATTCACCAACAGCGGTAACCTAAACCGCCATAATATGCACTATTGGACAACGGAAAATCTACGATGGCAGCGACAAGTGGAACAGCAGCGACCTTGGCAAGTTAATGTATGGTGTGGCATTAAGGGAGGAAGGTTAATTGGCCCCCATTTTATCCATGGCAATCTAAATGGTGCAATGTATGCTGATTTCCTGCGTAATGTTCTACCAATGTTACTACAAGATGTTTCACTGCATGACAGAATGGCGATGTACTTCCAACATGATGGATGTCCGGCACATAGTTTGCGTGCGGTTGAAGCAGTATTGAATAGCACATTTCATGACAGGTGGATTGGTCGTCAAAGCACCATACCATGGCCCGCACGTTCACCGGATCTGACGTCCCCGGATTTCTTTCTGTGGGGAAAGTTGAAGGATTTTGCTATCGTGATCCACCGACAATGCCTGACAACATGCGTCAGTACATTATCAATGCATGTGCGAACATTACGGAAGGCAAACTACTCACTGTTGAGAGGAATGTCATTACACGTATTGCCAAAGGCATTGAGGTTGCAGACATCATTTTGAGCATTTATTGCATTAATGTGGTATTCACAGGTAATCACGCCGTAACAGCATGCGTTCTCAGAAGTGATAAGTTCACAAAGGTACATGTATCACATTGGAACAACCGAAATAAAATGTTCAAATGTACCTAGGTTCTGTATTTTAATTTAAAAAACCTACCTGTTACCAACTGTTCGTCTAAAATTATGAGACATATGTTTGTGACTATTACAGTGCCATCTATCACAAACTGAAAAAAGTGGTCCAACTAAAACATTCATATTTCTTTATGTATTACACGAATATGTAATAAAAAATGGGGTTCCTATTTTAAAAAACACAGTTGATATCAGTTTGAGCTATGGCAGCGCCTTATAGCAGGCCAACCATTGCGCCAGCTGGTTTCCCCCTTCGAGCTAGACAAATTTCGTTCTTTGTAGTTTTTTCGTTTGACACTTATTTCGTGAGATATTTGGCCCGGTCACGATCAATGGACTACCCTGTATATAAAAAATTACCGATTTTATTAGGTCATGAAGTAATGCATGTAAAAATTTTAACATTTTCAACTGGTGTAGATTATATTTTAGAAAATAAAATGAAATACTTCTCACACAAGTTTATAAGTAATATACATATCATTTTATTTGGAAAATGGCAAATTTTATAATCAGATAAAAACCCGAAAAAGTGAAAAAGAATGTTTTCCCCTTCTAACTCCCCTTAAAGTTATGGAAATGTGTAAGCTTTCGGAGCCAGTGGCTTCTTCTTCTGGCAGAAACAATAAGGGGAAGGAAAAGGGAAGAAAGAAAAGGATTGTCAAGGTTTAGGAAATGGGGAGAGTTGCAGAAAAGCTGCAGAGAAACCCAGGCCAGGACAGACTTACTGAATGGGATGAGAAATATGTAACTAAACCAGTCTATCTCTCATACCACCAGCAGATGTGAAGTATTCTTGTGATTGGTAGTAAGTCATAAACATTAAATTATTTTCAATGTATGTTCATACGTAATACTGCACGTACCTTTGAGGTATCATTGGGCCCATTGGGAAGAGGATCAAAATTAGGCCACTGCTTTCTAATTATTTGGAGCATTTCACAAAATGAGACCATCTTCCCATCATTCCATTTGTTGCCGCTGAAAGGCATGTACTCGATAAATCTTACATCAACATTTTTCTCTTTTGTTAACTCCACAAAACTGCACACTTCATCTTCATTAAAACCTCGCATTACAACACAATTTATCTGTGGAAGAAAGTCACCATTAAAAATTTGGTATCAGATAAAGCATGGTTTAAACAGAGTTTGAAAGACTTTTTGATAGATAACTCATCCTACTCTATAGATGAATATCTTAACAGTGGCTGTTAGGCCAGCTTAAATAAGAATGTCTGTTAGATTTCAGTTCTGAGAGCACTTTGCCATAACAGTCAAGATTATGTACTTTTTGTTTGATAAATTTATTAATAGTGCATAACAATGTTTCAGTCTGACAGCGTATCAATTCTGAAAATATTAGCTGTTCCAGTTTGTATTGTATTCACCTAGTTTGACAATCTCCTGACAAATGATCAGGGTATTCAAATGTTTTATATTTTTTATGTTATACTTTCTGGCATGTTACTCACCCATGAGAATCGTCTCATGTTTTGGGTCTTGGAACAAAAGCTGAATCTAATCTAATCTAACCTACAAAATAATGGTTCTACAAGTCTGTTGTTATATTTGTATACCTCACTGATTCTGTTAAATTAATCTTTTTCTCTCTTTTTAGAGAATGTCTGAATTTATCTTAGCATGCCAAGCTGTTAACCTTCTTAACAATTTATGAAAATTAAACTACATACATCTCCAATCTTTTTCCCCACTCCAACGCACACATCTTTTGCTGAAGGTATTATTTTAACTATTACATGAAATTAAGAAGCTTTCTTGAAACTGTGCTGCCATTTGTGAAACAAAGTTAAAAGTGTTCTCAAGATAAAAGGTCTTCACAAAAGGAGCATTTAGTATCTGTGCAGGTGGTAATACTGACAGCCATCATATAAACAAGCCCAAATGGTAGAACATCCTGCTTTACACATACACGCAATGGCAGAAAAAAGGAAAAGAGCACACCTTTCATTCAAGCATTGAATATATAAACTGATGAGACAAAACACTATGACCTCCTGTTTGATAATGTGTTTGTCCACTGTTGGAACACAATACAGCAGTGATTTTGTGTGGGACAAGTTCAACAAATTTCAGGTATGTTCCCAGCATTATGTGAGGTATGTTCCCAGCATTATGCAGCACCGCATGTCTAAGCACAGGTCATGTAATTCCCATAAATTGCAGATCAGTGGTTTCTGGGTGCAGAACTGGTATCTGATAGCATCGCAGATGTATTCCATCATATTCAGAAGGGGTGAATTTGATTCTGGCCTCGTGACACTGAAAGTCATATTGTTGAAACATGTCACCTTCATTAGGGACAGGGTGCGGACAGTGCACAATAATGTTCACACAGAACAAAGCTGTTATGGAGCCTTCAGTTACTACCACAGGACCCATAGAAGACCAGGTGAATGTCCTCCATAGCATAATATTGCTCCCACTGGCCTAAGTCTGTAGCAAAGTGCACCTTTCAAGCACCAATTCACTCTGTTGACAGTGTATGTGCACAAAACCGTCAAGCAGGTGTAATGCGAAACTCGAATGATTCAACCAGATGACACATTTCTATTGATTCACTGCCCAATCTCAATGCTCCTGAGCCACAGAAATTGTAATTCAACTGTGTTGTCAACATGGGAACATACAGGGGTTGTCTGCAGCAGAGCCCTATGTTTAACAATGTGCAATGGATGGTGTGCTCTGAAATACTCGTGTTTCCACCAGCACTGTGTAGCTTCCTCAGCTGAATGTCATCTTTTTCAAAGGAACCATCCCAGAATTTGTCTTAAATCATTTAGGGAAATCAAGGAAAACCCAAATTTTGGTGGCCCGATGGGACTCGGGTCCGTTGTCCTCTCGAAGGCAAGTGCACTGTTTGACCACTTTGGTGGCATGACCTAGTCTTAATTAAGCCAGAAAATCTTGGGAAATGCTGACAGATTTAAGATATAACAATTTAAAACAATCCTTTCATGAATTTCACTACAATTTTCAGCTCTTTTGAAAAACAATTTCTTTTGACTGTTTTGATGTTGTTTAGTATGTTTAAATAATGATGGCAGTCTCTATAAAAGGGCAGTTCAGCTTTTAAGTTTAGTTATACTGTTTTAAACTACATCCTTCATCTATTTGTCCACCCAGAAGTGCTATAGGATGTAACTTGAAGACTATGGTGAGGTGGTGGGGGACAGTCATGTGTTGAGGAGGAGGTGCTGCCAGAAATGAAGTGTGTGAGGTGAAGTTATTGACACTGCATACAGGGAGAATAAAAATACTCTATTCCATATTCATTCACAATCTACGTCTGCCCCCATATGGTTTTACTTTTCTCCAATAAGAAAAAAGAAATTGTCAGTAACTGTCTCTATAAGGTCTTAAAAGGAAACAAACAATAGAAAATCTAGGCTGGAATAATGACCATATTATAAAAAAATACATTGCTATTCACTGTACACAGGAAATGTTAGGTCACAGACAAGCACAACAAAAAGACTACTAAACACGTAAGCTTTCGATCAGAAAGTCTTCTTCGTAAGTGGACAAAACACACACACACACACACACACACACACACACACACACACATATGACTGTTGTTTCTCCCATGATGCGCAGTTGCTCCCAGTCTGGCCCTAGCAGCCAGAGACCGTGGTCATGTATGTGTGATCTGCATTTGCGCGCATGTGTGTGTGTGTGTGTGTGTGTGTGTGTGTGTGTGTGTGTGTGTGTGTGTGCATGTGTGTGTGGGAAGGGGGGGGGGGGGTTTGCACCAAAAGCTTACGTGTTTAATGGGTGGTGTATTTTTTTTTTTTTTCCCCCCTGCCTGCAACACAACATCTACACTATACAGTGAGTGCCAATCTATCCTTTTCATAATACTGTCGTTACCACCTTGCCAAGAGGCATATTGTGGAGTAATCCGAAGGGCTCTACTAATTTGTACAAGAGGAAGGAGAGCACAATCTCAATGTAAGTTTTTAGAAAACTGGTATGTGCATTACTTCTGCAAACCTTTCAGAAAGGACACAGTATGCACTTCATCCAGCAAGATGAGTAATAAACAATATTAGCAATACTGCATCAAACTTGTTCACTTTCATCTTTGGATTAAACATTTGATTTCAGAGAGTACAGAATTTGACAGAATCAAATTTTGGGGATATGTGGAACTGGGACAACGGCATATTTTTTACCCATTCACAAACTAAGCACTGCTGATTGCTACTTTTATTGTGTCTGCTGCTGCAATGCATATATGAAACTGTAAGTGCAGCATCTATGATGGAATAAAATGTTATACAAATGAAACAAACAGGCACAGTGAAATAGAGTAGTATGGCTCATCATTTCGGTCTCACAGATTAGCAGGTGTTGACTTGAAAGATAATACTTAAGAAGTTGAATCCAAAGGAGAGGATGTACCGTATTTACTCAAATGTAAGCTGCATTTTTTCCGGTTTTTGTAATCCAAAAAACCGCCTGCGGCTTAGAATCGAGTGCAAAGCAAGTGGAAGTTCTGAAAAATGTCGGTAGGTGCTGCCACAACTAACTTTTGCCGTCGAATATATGTAGCGCTACACAGGCATGCTTCGTAGGCACAAAGATAAATACTGGCGCCAAAACCTCTGCGTCAGTAAATAAATTAAAAAAAAAAGGTGGAAGACGATTTTCATACATTATCTAACGAAGTAAATATAAATTCCGTATTGTTCATCTTCGAATGTAGCAGAACTTCAATGTATTACGAAAATCCGACTGGCAAGACTGTTTCAGATGTTTGTCAATATGGCCAACTCTACGTTCTGAATTTTTTCCTACCTGTGAGAAGAGATGGTTGCTTATAGGAACCTGATGAAATGTGAATCACATGCAGTATTCTCTTCATCATAAGAGTAATACGAATATAAACATGTTGCCACGTATTCTTTCGTGTTTGCTGCTATCTTATTTAAATCCTGTCTGCCTAATAAACTACGAAACTAGAGTGAGACAACAGCAAATGTGGAAGAATATACGTATCGTGTCATGTTTATATTCATATTATTCTTATGCCTAATAGTGATACAGTCAGAACTGAAGCACGGCAACTGACTAGATTTTTAAATCTGAGATGACTCTAATTTCTGTGCAGAATTTGGTGTACTAAAGAAGCGGCCGCAAAGATTTTCAAACGGAGATAAATTTTCGCCTAACTCTCGTTCAGAACATGTTCTATCATATGCAGTCTATTATTTGGTTCTTGTTGATCATTATTTAAGAAAGCAGCAGTGTAAGTAACAACAAATAGTCTCTTGCCATTGTTTCGCTAATGAGATGATTTCTCTCTCTTTTTTTTTTTTTTTTTTTTAATTGTAGGCGGTGGTAGCGTGCATAAAAGCAAGCCATGCCGCGAGCGACGACAGGCCGCAAACACGCACTATCAGAATGCGACAAACAATGCATGACACAGTACAGTAATGTATTTTCAGCTTAGAGTGACATAAACGCCTATAACAAGGAAAACGGCACTTATCAGATCAAAGCAAAATAAGCAATTGATTCAAACCAGACGAAGCACGTGAAAAAGGAAGGGTACCAGTATAAATACGGACGGAGGGCCTGACGCATAGCAAAGGCTACCTGGTAAAGCTTAAGTGCTAAGCTTACGACTCGAACCAAACTACTGTAGCTGTATCGTCATTCATTCGACCTAAATTGTGTCTCATATTACAATGGACCAACTTTGTTTCGATTTGGAGGTGCGGCCTAAAACTTTTCTCTCCCCTTGAACTTCGAGTCTCAAATTTCAGGTGCGGCTTAGATTCGGGAATTTTTTTTTTTCCTTCCTTTATTTCGAGTCTCATTTTTCAGGTTTGAGTGCAGCTTAGATTTGAGTAAATACGGTAGGTGGTATTTCACCTAATTCTGACTATGAAATAAAACAAAGTACGGCAGGGAGCTCTGACGAATCAAAGAGCAGCGATGAAGATTCTGATGAATAGTAAAGTATGAGTTAAGAAATAAGATGCTACTGAGATCGTAAATTTTTGTTGTGTTGATGAATCTGTTAACAAACATATTCAAAAATGCACTGAAACATTGGCACATGTAGTGTTGGGAGGTGATAAACTGTCATTACGGTTAGAGGAGCTACGTATTTCTTGCTGTTCTACTCCTACATGACACTGTATCTGAAGGTACAGAATGAATCTTCACTGGCTAGAGAAATGGGTAACACAATTTTACAAGTCTCTGCTGTCATGTAATCTCTTCAGGGAAATCATGACTGTACTAAGATTCGGTTTGTGGTTGACAAGGTCAGAGTCATTAAGAAATTCAAGGCAGCTACCATGTCAGTCCTAGAAGAGAGAGACGTAGCAAACTGTCAAAGCATGTACATTCTCGGTCCATATGTTTGTGGTGATGTAATAACCAAGTAATACTGAAGTGTGATCCAAGTCGCACAAATATGGCTTTAATAATAACCTCCGAACAATATGCCTCTAAGGACTCAACAAGACACAGAACACTGATGTGCACATTACAAACTAGAATCACACAGAGAATCAGTCAGCACTGTTCCACACTAATATATGTGCGAGTCACCAGCAGATGGTATGGCAGCGACCGCGCCACACGCTTGGCTCCCAGAGACAGAATCCAGCAGCCAGCCTGCAATGATCAGTGGGTGACCAATTTAAAGACGCATGTACGGCAACACCACTCTCGGTGCACTCACACTGACATGTACTAGTAGCACGATACAGCAGTGATGAGCAGTAGTACCCCTCCTGTCTTGCGCGCCTTTTATCTGGCTCTACAATTTACTTTCCTAGACCCACACAAATGCCTGATCCTCCTAATTCAATTTGCTCTGCAGACTATTTAAAATTCACAAAGAAAAAGGAGCCAAAATTGCACTTTGTGTGCCAGTTACTTTCCAATACATTGCCATCAGCTGATCTTATTTAAGAATACTCAACTTTCGTAGCCATACTTACAGCACATCCTTTGCTTCCTGGCCTAAATCCAAGTTAACTACCAGCCCCCCTGCCCCCCCCCCCCCCCACAAACACACGCCCCTGCCCCCCCCTCCCCCCCCCCTTTTAGCTTGGAAGGTAGAAGACGAGGTACTGGTGGAAGTAAAGCTGTGAGTACGGGTCGTGAGTCATGCATGGATAGCTCAGATGGTAGAGCACTTGCCCACAAAAGGCAAAGGTCCCAAGTTTGACTCTTAGTCCGGCACACACTTTTAATCTGCCACGAAGTTTCATATCAGTGCACACTCCACTGCACAGTGAAAATCTCATTCTACAAACCTATTGTTCGTGTGCCTATCAATGAGACAGTGCTTCTGCCTTTTGGTGAGCCATCTGCTTTATTCCTAAATAATTCGTAATTTTCAACAGAAACTTTCCGTACGTTATTATTGCATCCTACATTACAATATGCAATTTCCACAATATGTGGTCATCTGTGAATATAATGGGGGTAACAACTGTAGGAGACCAAAAACTGACTGCAGTAAGCAAGTTCAAGTTATTGTACGCTGTAGTAGTTACGCAGAGGTGAAGAGGGTCACACAGGATAGGCTAGCATGGGCAACTCCATGAAACCAATCTTCAGATGGAAGATCACAACAATAAAAACATTTGATTCAGCATACACCAGACTCCAAACAGCGTACACAACCTGTATGCTCAGAAACACAGAAAATCATATTGGTTCCATCAGCAGGAAACTTCAACCCGTAATTGTTATGGAACACTGCGGCGATTTTGTTCATTAATAAAGCCCAAAACTGGGGAGTAATAAGAGAGTATTGTTGTAACTTCTTATCAACCTCGTTACCAAAATACATATTAAGAAGACTGGTAAATTGTTATTTTAAAGGGGTCACTCCAAAGCCCCACGAAAGTATTTGAGCAATGTATAAAATTAGAGAATCGGTGCACAATATTGAAAGTCTATCTACATTATCTATATCTGCATGACTAGTCTGTAATTCACAATTAAATGCTGGCAGAGGGTTCAGAGAACCACCCTCAACCTATTTATCTACCATTCCACTCCCCTACAGCATTTGAGGAAAAACAAACACTTCAATATTTCCGTACAAGCTCTGATTTCTCTTATTTCATTACAATGATCATTTCTCCCTATGTAAGAGGGCTCTAACAAAATATTTTCACATTCAGAGGAGAAAGTTGATGATTGAAATTTTAAGAACCTAATCCAGCAAAATGCTTTTGCTTTAATGACTGCCACCCCAATTCACATGTGATATCTGTGGCATGCACTTTCCTGTTTCCCAATAATACAAAATGAGCTGCCTTTCTTTGAACTTTTAAATGATGTCCTCTGTCAGTCCTATCTGGTAAGGATCCCACACCATGCAGAATACTCCAAAAGAGGACAGACAAGTATAGTTGTAGATAGTCTCTTTAGTAATCCTAATCTTCTAAATGTTTTACTATTAAATCACAGTCTTTTGTTTGCTTTGCCACCGCATTATCTATGTGAGCATTCCAATTTAAGTTATTTGTAAATGTAATTCCTAAGTATTCAGTAGACTTCACAGCCTTTAGATCTGTGTGAATTATCATGTAAACAAAATTTAGTAGATGCCTTTTACTACTCGTGCAGATGACATAAAAATTTTTATTATTTAAGGTCAGTTACCACTTTTTGCATCATATGGATAGGTAGCCTAAATCATTTTGCAGTTCATTTTGATCATCTGATCACTTTACAAGACAGTAAATGATTTGCGAGACTGTAAATGATAGCATCATCTAAGAGGACTGCTCAGATTCTCTCTTAAATTGTTAATGTAGATCGGCAACAGCAGGTGGTCTATAACACTTCCTTGAGGAATGTCAGATATCACTTCTTTTTTACTTGACGATTTTCCATCAATTACTATGAACTGTGACCTTTCTGACAGGAAACCACACATCCAGTTGTACAACTCAGACAATACTCCATAGGCACACAATATGATTAGAAAATGCTTGTGAGGAACTGTTTCAAAAAGTCTTCTGGAAATCTACAAATATGGAATCAATTTGAGATCCCCAGTCGACAGCACTTATTACTTTGTGTGACTAAAGAGCTAGCTGTGTTTTAAAAGGTCGATATTTCTGAATCTATCTTAGCTATTTATCAATGAATCATTACCTTTGAGATAATTCAAAATATTCAAACACAATATATGTTCCAAAATCCTAATGCAAATCAACATTAGTGATATGAGTCTGTTATTTAGTAGATTACTCCTCTTTTCTTTCTTGAGCATTGGTGTGACCTGAGCAACTTTTCAGTCTCTAGGTATGGATCTTTATCAAATGAGCGGCTATATATGATTTCTAATGGAGCTATTGTATCAACATTCTCTGAAAGAAACATAAATGGTTTATGACACTGAGGAGAGCTACTACTAAGTTACTCACAGTTGCAGTTGTTCTTGATTTGAATACTGCAATATTTACTTTGTTGTCTTTGGTGAAGAAATTTCAGAAATCCGTGTTTAGTAACTCTGCTTTAGTAGCACTGTCATCAGTAACATTACCACAGCTATTGCGCAGTGAAGGTATTGGTTGTGTCTTGCCATTGGTGTACTATACATTCAACCAGAACCTCTTTGGATTTTCTTCCAGATTTCAAAACAAAGTTTCACTATGGGAATTATTAAACACATCTTCCACTGAAACCCACCCTAAGTTTCGAGCTTCAGTAAAACATCGCTAATCTTGGAGATTTTGCATTCTTTTAAATTTTGACATGCTTTTTTTCATTGCTTCTGCTGCTGAGTTTTGACATATTTTGTGCACCACCCTTTTAATTTATTTGGTATCCATTCAATTTATTTGGTATATATCTCTTAATTGATGTCGATACTATTTCTCTGAATTTAAACCATCTCTGGTCTACACTTACATAGTCAGACTTGAAGGAGTAGAGACTTAGTAGAGACCGTCATCTTGGAAGGCATCAAGTTAATTTTTATCTGCTTTCTCATTAAATGCCCTATTGTGTACGGCTGAAAATTAATAGAGATAAGGCAAACAGAATGTGCAAAGTAAGTGGAAATTACTCGTCTCTTCCCCGATTACAGTGCAATAGAAGATACTACAAGATGTTGACAGATTGCCATATCTTGGTAGCTTTATATGTAATAATGAGGTCACAGATGCAGAAATCACCAGCAGAACTGGAAAATCAGTCCATATGGCAATTAGGTCTGTAATATGTCAACAAAGCTTTGAGTGTACTCCTTTATTGTTTATATTTGTGAGACTTGGAAAATGTCAGTAAAATCAGCACACAGTCTCCATATTTTTCACCAACAATGCTAGAGATGAATTCTGAAGATGTTAACCCAACCAAGTTACAAACGATGTAGTGCTGAGAATACGAGGTCTACACAGCCTGCACAAAATTATTGTTGAAAGAAGACTGAAGATTGCAGGTTATGTTCTACACATGTAAGGTGGAAGAATCCCAAAATCAACACTGTTGTGGAAATCAATGGACAGATACAGATGTACAGGAAGACCTTTTAACACCTGGAACTTTTGCAATGAATCTTCAATGCATGGACACAAACTTGGAGGAAGGTGAGAACTTGGCAGCTGATCGAGTGAACTAGTGGAAACCAGTTCCTTGTATGGTACACAGCAAATCTGAGTAAGTTAGTAAGTAAGTAAGTAAAGTAAGTACAACTGGGGATTTTGCAAAACTGTTGGATGATCGATATTATTGTCTAGATTTGACACTGTTGGACTTCTACCTTTTCCTTGATGTGTATTCTTCAAATTGTGAGTTTTATGAGAAAGCTGATAGGTACTTACCAATCAACCTTCCCTCACACAAACTGACATTGTCTCTTTATAAATTCTACTGTGCTAACAATTATCTACTGAGAATCCTCGACTAGGTCTCCACAGCTCAAATGAGCGTTTCTTTTAAATTTCTGTCTTTGGCTATAATTGTCTTCCAAGTATGGTGACACAACATCCTGTCATGAAACTTTTGCCTTTACATTTGTTTACTTTTCTGGACACTGCCTTTTTCTGCACTGTGCACCAAATACACTATGTGAGTAACGCCCAAGCTCCAACAACCAATCGTGAACTGTAAACAGTTGTACACTCTACCAGGGCACATAACAAACAATTAACATTTGTGTTTTAGTGTTCTAAGCTGTGAGGTCATCAGCGGACAAATAATTTAGTACCTATTCCTAGGCAGCCGGAGTGGCCGTGCGGTTCTAGGCGCTACAGTCTGGAACCGAGTGACCGCTACGTTCGCAGGTTCGAATCCTGCCTCGGGCATGGATGTGTGTGATGTACTTAGGTTAGTTAGGTTTAATTAGTTCTAAGTTCTAGGCGACTGATGACCTCAGAAGTTAAGTTGCATAGTGCTCAGAGCCATTTGAACCTATTCCTGACGTGCAGTTGTTTGGAACAACGACTGACATGATCCAAAATATTACTTTCTTTTATTATAGCTTCACTTTTATTTTGTCTAATGATTACTAATTTCAGTATCAAATTCCATCATCAAGCCACTATATGATCAGAAAGCATAGTGTATCATTAAAATATTGTTTAATAAACAGATTACCATTATATCATCATTCCTTAAAGTAATGTCCAAACTGGAAGGACAGATGATTAACGTTGAGTATATACAAAAGTCAGAGTACTGAACCGGATATGAAAGAAGGAAAACCAGAAGGGCAGTGAGAGACGGGTGCCTTCTATCACCTTACTTCCTTAATATGTTCATCAAGGAAGTAATAACAACAACAAAGAAAAGATGACAAGAATCAAAAGGTAATTTCTGGAATACTCCAAGGAAATGTGATAGGGCCATTACATTTACAATGTATATAAATGATCCAGTAGAAAGTGTCAGAGGCTCCTTAATATTGTTCACAGGTATTACACTCGTCCATAAGAAAGTGTCAACAACAGAAGACAGTATCAATTTGCACAATGACCTGCAAAGGATTGGTGAATGATGCAGGCTCTGGCAGTTGACCCTGCACATAAATAAATGTAACATATCACACACACACACACACACAGGAAAAGAAATCCAATACTGTACAACTACACTATTAATGACAAATTGCTGGAAACAGAATCTACCATAAAATATCTAGAAGTAACTATTCAGAGCAACCTTAAAGTGGAATGATCACACAAAACAGCAATAGAAAAGCAGATGCCAGACTAACATCCACAGGAAGAATCTTAAGTGAATGTAAATTACCCCTGTGTCCTTACCCAGTACGACTGACAGAAGAGAGAAAGAAGATCCAATGAAGTGCGGAGTGTTTTGTCACAGGATCATTTAGTCACTGTGAGATCATTACAGAGATGCTCAGCAACTCCAGTGGTAGATGTCATAAGAGAGCAGTTGTGCATCACGGAAAGATTTACTACCCATGTTTCGAGAGAGTAGTTTCCGAGAAGAGTCTGACAACATAATAGTTTCTCTCATATACAATTCACGAAATGATCACGAGAAGAAAATTTGAGAAGTTAGAGATAATACAGAAGCGTACTGACAGTCATTCTTCCCAAACACTGTTCACAAGTGGAACAAGGCAGAGGGGGTCAGTTGGTGGCATGAGACGTACACCCTGTCACACACAGTTAGGTGGTTTTTGGAGCATGATGTCGATATGGAGACTTAATTGCATGCATATACACTGCAGATTGACGACATCACAATAGTAAATCAGAGTAGGAACTAAATAAAATGTTTCAGGCCTTAAATCAAGAAATGGTAAAACTAAAGCTAAAAATGAATACAAAGAAGACAAAAGTTATGGCTACAGACAAGAAAGGAGGTGGAGGCAGGACTGACGCAAGAACAGGCAATGAGCAACTCAAGAAAGGAACTGAAATTCACTATCTCAGTAGCATTTTGCAAGAAAACAATCAATATTTCAAGGCATTCAAGAAAAGAATAGCACAGGTGAAGAGTTCCTTCCAAAATAAGAAGAAGCTGCAACTGAATAAACATATCAGCTCCCACATTAAGAAAATATTTGTAAAGACCTTTGTGTGGAGTGTTCTGACACACAGATGCAAAATCTGTACATTAGAAAAGCCAGAGGAAGCTCACCTCAAACCTGCTGAAATGTGGTTCTGGAGGAGAAGTACAAGAACTAGCTGCATTGACAGAAAAATTAAAGGAAATAGGAGAGAAGAAGGAACCACTGAAAGTTATAGGCCAGAGCAAAGCAAAATACACTGGACACTTAACTGGAGATGATAATCTTTTAAAAAACATTTCTGAAGGCAAGATCATAGGTAAGAAAACAAGGGGATGACTGAGAACATCCTACTTAAACAATATGATCAATGAATGGGATTTTCTTCACACATGGAGATGAAAACAACTGCTGAAGAGAGGAAGCTGTGGCTGCAGAGACAAGGTTTAACCTTTTGGAAGAGTAAGGACCAACTAATACAAAATATGATTCTGCATGGCAGCTACATATGGAATAAATGACAACTTCTTGTGTGCATTCATCAAGTCACTTACCCCAGTAGGTGTCTTATCTACTAAAAGTAAAGGTCACTGTTGTGCTTTCAATAGATGTGAACTGCACCCTGAAAATGGTATGTCTAGTTTGCAGTTGTACAGAAGCTTTTTATTTTGCAAAATGGTTCAAATGGCTCTAAGCACTATGGGACTTAACATCTGACGTCATCAGTCCCCCAGACATAGAAGTACTTAAACCTAACTAACCTAAAGACATCCCTGCCTGAGGCAAGATTCGAACCTGCGACCGTAGCAGCAGCAGCATGGTTCTGGACTGAAGTGCCTAGAACCGCTCGGCCACAGTGGTCAACTTTTATTTTGCAAAGAAATTTTTGATAATAAGATGAACTGATGCTGGTACTCGCTACTGAAACCAGTAGTACTTAGACACAACAAAAGTGTGACTACAGAATTAAGAATAATTTTTCCAAACAATTGAGTATTTTTTTCAAAACAACACCACAATAGAGGAAACTTATTTTAAACTAAAGACACAAAAGAAAAAAAGAGAAACTGTAAAGATCTTGAGTCTCATAAGACTCTCTTGGGAGGAAAATATAAGATATTTAATTGGTAAACTTGCAAGGCATACTTTTTTATGTTGTATAAACTACGAAACTGTTAGCATCTTCAGCTAAAATTTACTTCTTCTGTCTTAATATACCTTCCTTCACTTTCAGCTGCAGTGTGGAGACAGGGGTGAGGGTGGGAGCGGGGATGGAGTCGAGGGTGAGGGCGTACTGCTTTAAAATGGTGATTCTTGTATTGATATTCTTAACAACAGATTTATATCTCTTGCTTATGAAAGCCTGCATGCGATGACAGCTGCACTAGTAATACCTTCACAGGGTCGTATTCAAGTTACAAGGCTAGATCTATGCCAGCCATGGCACGCTCCCAGCCTTTCCTCCTCGTGATCTGGTTGTAGCATTGGGACTGCAGGGTGTCTAAGCAGATGTTCAGACCGTCAAGCCCTGCCCTCTGCAAGGCAACCAGCTGTCTTGTCAATATGAGGCCATCGGTTGTCATTAAGACACTTTCGAGATCTTTTATTTTCTTCAGGGCACCTGTGAAACAGCAAATTATTCTAAACAAACTGAAACAAATAATTTGTAACATTTCTGCTGCATATGAAACAAAACTCCAGTTGATAAATTGAAAATACAAATTCCTTAAAAGTTAACTGTACATTTGCCCTAATACAAAGAGATAAGAAGGGTTAATAAACTGAATTGAAGAATGCAAGTTAAGATAGCAATGAAAAAATAATTAGAGGCATAAGATCACCTACTGCAACAGAGAAATGGGAATCAATATGAACCATTACCACTACTGTCAACTGATTCCATGTCTCCATGCACACTGTATAAACCACTGTGGGTTTGTCCGACAAAGTACATTGTTGTACCACACATTATGGTTTTTCCCCATTCAGTGTTCATGTGGAGTGTGGGAAGAATGATTCTTTAAATGGTTCTGTGCATGCTGTAATTAATCTTGCCTTCATGGTCCCTATAGGAGTGATACATATGTGGTTATTGTATAATCCCTAAATACCTCGCTTAATACATGTTCCTGAAATTTCATAAGTTGGGTTTTGTCATATATTTGGCGTCTATCTTCACTTGTCTGGCATTTCCAATTTTTAGTAGCTTCTTGATGCTCTCCCATGCATCAAATAAATCTATGATCAATCATGCTACACTATTTTGTATACATTCAATGTCTGCCATTAGCCTTATTTGTTATGGGTCATACTTAAGCAATATTCTAGAATGGGCCACACAAGTATTTTGTAAGCAATGTCCTCTATAGACTGATTGCATTTTCCAGTATCTTACCAACGAATTGAAGTCTGCATTCTGCTTTGCCTACAAGTGAGTCTATGTCACCATTTCATTTCATCCAGATATTTGTATGAGTTGACCAATTAAAACTGTGATTATTTGATAATGTAGTCATACAATACTGTCTTTTATTTGTTTTGTTTGTTTTGTGATGTGCTCCAATTTACATTTCTGAAAACTTAAACTCAGTTGCCCATCTTTGGACCAATTTGAAATGTTATGATCTGACTCAAATTTGTACAGATCTTTTTCAGGCAATAATTCATTATAGACAACTCTATTATCCAGGAAAAGTATGAGGTTCCTTATAATATCGTCTTCCAGAACATTAAGGTACAACATTAATGTAATGGTATAAATTACTATAACTGTATAAATAAGTTTATAAGTGTGTAAAATACATTGAACTATTTGTTACAACAAAACATTGTACTGGTATACTCAGCAAGATGTTAAATCAGCAGATAGCTATATTTTATGTTCAACATTTTGTGTACAGCATATATGCTGGAAAGGATTTATACCCAAATTAAATAAATCTGAAGAAATGGTAGTGTGTCTCTGGAAAAAAATCCATAAAAACTCATACAGTCCAATTTGCTATTATGTCACTGTTACTGAAATATAATACAAAGTAACTGAATTCGATGAACATTCTCAGAGTGCAATATGCCTCAGAGTGAAATGCACAGTAATGTCAACATTATTTTTCAAGGCTATGTTTGTGAAAATGGATGACAGCAAACCGCACATTTTGTTCTCAATCTGAGGAAGCATTATGCACTGTAAAACACTGTACTGCTGTTCTACATAAAAGCTGTCTCATTGCCAACATCTTTCCCCTGCTGGCTGTTCTACACTTCTCATCACTGATTCAACACGTTGTAAGATATTTTATGCTGTATGACACCACAGTCCAATCTGGTAAGGATAGCATAAAAATAATATATGAATTTCAGTATTGAAACTGGAACAGCAGAACAGCTCTCATCACACTGGATATCAAATCGAGGTTGGATTACAGCCATGGGTACATTAATTCATGCTACTCAACTGTATGTCATATGTCGGAGTTCATCAACTGTAGTGGTTGGCGACTGGTGGCTGGCGACTGGTGGCATACCCATCTCTTGGCATCCTGTGTACAGACGTTCTCCACAGGTGACAGATTTGAAGAAAATGCTGGATATGGCAACAGTGGAACACTCTCTGTATCGAGGTAGCTC
The DNA here is from genome assembly GCF_021461395.2 of Schistocerca americana. Taxonomy (NCBI): domain Eukaryota; kingdom Metazoa; phylum Arthropoda; class Insecta; order Orthoptera; family Acrididae; genus Schistocerca; species Schistocerca americana. The sequence goes on along the minus strand of NC_060121.1, from coordinate 9,320,301 downwards.
AGTACAGCTCAGGTGATGTGTAGTCTTGCATTATCTTGTTAAAAGATAACATCATGGAGCCCTTGAAAATACGGCACAGCGATAGGCCTTAACAAAACACAAATGCAATGGCTGCTGTCCAAATTACTGGCTATGTGAACCAGAGGTTGTGACATGTATCCAGTTGCACCCCATACCATCACATCACATGCTGGACCCGCATGGGAATGACAGGTACAATCTGGCCAGGTCTGTTGGCATCAGAGCCTCCACACACAAGTACATCAATTGTGACGATGTTACAGAACCGAGACTCATCTGATACGATGACACAGTGCCATTCCTGTGTCTGGCATTGTTGTTAGTTGCACCGCTGTCAGTTCACCTCTCTCTAGAGCTGCATTAAGGGCTTGACAGTCTGTGCTGCTCCAGATGCCATCACATTGTCTGTGTGGATACTTGTCTCACTGTATACAAGCCCACTTCCTGACTAAATGTACACAACTTCACTGCAGGATCACGTACGCATGAGCAAACACTTGTCTGCCCTCTCAGGTGCTAGTTGGGTGGCACTACTGAGGCCCTGCAAGGCATTTAGCATGGCCCTCCTGAACCTACCAATTCTATGTTCGCACAAAATGAGATTCTGAGCAATGCAAGCAGCAATATAGTGAAAAAATAAACCAGAGCCTCAGCAGACCATGAGCCTGCCACTGCCAAATCTGGAATGCTGATAAACATTTCTCCTTCTTCCATTATGCTTAACACGGTCTTCGTGTAAACAATCAACACCGAAATAGAATTTCTGAATGAGAAACCTGCTCCATAAGCTTATCTTGCATACAGAATATGCATGGGAGTGCTGAAAAGTAATGCCTCTGAATTTTTTATTCTGTTCTCAATATCGGTCGAGGTATGACACGTCACACATATTACTTGGTCAGCTTTCCCACTTCACTGACTCGTGGCACACCCCCCTCCCGCAAACAGATGGAGTCGCAATAGGCAGCCCACTCTGACCAGAGATTGTGAATATATTTACGGTGCACTTCGAGGAAGAGGCCCTGATGTCATTCAAATGGAAATCCTTCTTCTTCTTCTTCTTCTTCTTCTTCTTCTTCTGTTATGTGGATAACACACTTGTCATCTGGCCTCATGGAAGAGACAAACTTCTTGACTTCTTTGTACATCTGAACTCCACACGCCACAAAATCAAATTCACTATGGAGACCAAAGAAGAAGGAAGACTACCATTCCTGCACATCATAGTCAGGAGAATAACGGACAGCACCCTGCGCCATAGCGTGTATCTGACTCTACAAAACACATAAACTCAGTTCTCCCTATGGCACTGTGAATAATTTCAATTACAAAAAGTGTGATGAATGTTGCAGCGTACATTTAATTTCCACTTAGGCTTTGCATTCAAGATCAGTCTTACCTGAGAGTGCAACATTATATCTTTGGTTAATTTAATTATATGTTCATTAGATTTTGGTTATAAGGCACGTTTTGCTGCCTAATGTTTCATCTCCAAATGCTGGAAACAATCCATGGAGGAAGAGGAGTATGTAAGACATTGGTGGACCAGGTTGGAAGAATCTGTGAATTTCAATACTCTGTAGAAGAGCTCAATCATTTGAAAATAACTTTCAGACCTTGTGGCTATTCTAACAGATATACATAAGGCACTACATTCTAAAATATTTGCATCTTTCACTGAAAAACAAGCAACTAGAGGAAAAGTTCTCTTGCCATTTGTAAAAACAGTCGCAGATCGCGACCTCCGAGTGCTATGAAGAGAAGGTATTGACGCAGTGCTTAAACCAAACTGAAGACCACAACAGCAGCCATACTCAAGTAAATTGCTATGCAGTAGTTTCAGTGAATTTGACAATGATGTGGCTGCTTTCATGGTGGCCCAGTCATGTTGTGGGGATAGGGAATGCCAGTGACAGGGCTGGAATTGTAGGTGACAGATTGATTTTTGGCAAAGCCTTGTATCAATACCTCCTTAATTATTGAGCTGAAAAACTATAAAAAACATTCATACAGTAAAATCACACAAAAAAATTTCCTATTTCTGCAGGTATTGTGCCTTCTGTTTCCTTTTCATTACAAAAACATATTGATTCAAATTTATAAAGTCACAATTATGTCGCTGTGATTTGTGTAACACACATTCTGGAACATGTTCCAGGAATGTCAAAAAACAGACAGCTTTAAATACTTACTCTAGCTCATCTTTCAAGACTTGCATGCCAATAACAACACCATCTATCCAATCTGTTTTTATTTCTCTTTCATGTAAAGATTTCTCCACAAAGGATATCATCTGCCATGTAGGCAGTGCAAGAGGAAATTCCACACTCACATTTGGGTAATCAAGTAGAGTCTGTGTCTTGTCAGAACCAAGTACAATCAACCCAATTTCATCTTTCCCACTGGTAAATATGTGGAAACATATTAAATGGTAAAAATAAGTTTTGTTTATAACAAGTTGTATACCAATAAAAACATCACACACAGATACTCTTTATAAAATTATTTAATTGGATAGATAAAAAATCTACTCGCCAAGCAGTGGCAGAACACACACATAAAAGACTGTTGTGATAGGCAAGCATTTGGAGCCAGTGACTCCTTCTTCAGGCTAAAGGGTTGCAGGGGAAGCAAGAAGGGTGAAGGAAAAGGACTGGAGAGGTCTAAGAAAAGGGGTAGATTTTGGGAAAGTTACCCAGAACCGTGGGTCATGGGTGACTTACCGTACAGGATGAGAAGGAAAGACTAATTGTTGGGGACTGCATCGGGCAAGATTCGGAAACCTGAGAGCATAAAGGTGGAAGACAGGGTAATATGCAAGACAGAGATTACTACTAAAACTGTACATGAGTTAATAAGAGTGAGAAGCTAAGCGTATTGTATACAACAGCTGCGGGAGGGGGTAGTGAAAATAGATGGGAAAGACAATGAAAGATGTAGAAAGCTAAAACAGAGTGAAGCAAAGAGTAATTACAGTGAAGAAAGGCTGAGACAGCAGAAATTAACGTAAATTGAGGCGAGGTGGGTGGTGAGAACCAAGGACACGTTGTAGTGCTAGTTCCCACCTGCGGAGTTCTGAGAAACTGGTGTCTGGCGGAAGAATCCAGGTGGCATGTGTGGTGAAACAAGTGTCGAGGTCACGTATGCCATGTTGTAGAGCATGCCCTGCAACAGGATATTGTGAGTTTCCAGTATATACACTATGCCTATGCCCATTTATCATAACTAATAATTTGGTGGTAGTCATGCAGATGTAGAAAGCTGAACAGTGTTTACATAATAGCTGGTATATGACATGTGTCGTTTCTATTTTTCGCCTGATCCGCAGTTCTGGGTGACTTTCCCAAAATCTACACCTTTTCCTGGAACTCTCCAGGCCTTTTCCTTTACCCTTCTTTCTTCCCCTTCAATGCTTCTGTCTGGAGGAGCCACTGGCTCCGAAAGCTTGCCAATCACAACAGTCTTTTATGTGTATGTTCTGCTGCCACTTGGTGAGTAGATTTTTTATCTATTCAATTAAATAATTTATATATAAAAACAAAGATGAGGTGACTTACCGAACAAAAGCGCTGGCAGGTCGATAGACACACAAACAAACACAAACATACACACAAAATTCAAGCTTTCGCAACAAACTGTTGCCTCATCAGGAAAGAGGGAAGGAGAGGGGAAGACGAAAGGAAGTGGGTTTTAAAGGAGAGGGTAAGGAGTCATTCCAATCCCGGGAGCGGAAAGACTTACCTTAGGGGGAAAAAAGGACAGGTATACACTCGCACACACGCACATATCCATCCACACATACAGACACAAGCAGAGATCTCTGCTTGTGTCTGTATGTGTGGATGGATATGTGCGTGTGTGCGAGTGTATACCTGTCCTTTTTTCCCCCTAAGGTAAGTCTTTCCGCTCCCGGGATTGGAATGACTCCTTACCCTCTCCTTTAAAACCCACTTCCTTTCGTCTTCCCCTCTCCTTCCCTCTTTCCTGATGAGGCAAACGTTTGTTGCGATAGCTTGAATTTTGTGTGTATGTTTGTGTTTGTTTGTGTGTCTATCGACCTGCCAGCGCTTTTGTTCGGTAAGTCACCTCATCTTTGTTTTTATATATAATTTTTCCCACGTGGAATGTTTCCTTCCATTATATTGATACAATTAAATAATTTTATCAATAATTTATTGTTTTTGTTGTTATAGTTACTCTTTATAACCTACTTAAAATACATCACGTACCCTCCTCTCCACAATTCTTCGAACACATAGTTTTGCCTTTTGTAAAAAATCACTGTGTTTCTGTATAACATACTTGGAATCAAAGTGTCCAACATCAATTACAATCATAAACAGAAGAAAGAAAGTCATTGTATTTATTGGCAGTATTACACAATCAAATATTTTGAAAGAGTTCCAGCGGTATAAATTTACAAAATCTTACAAATAAATATATACGTTTATTCTTTAAATCAATTCTTAGCAATAACATAATAGTATAAATTGCAGAATCAATATAGCCAATTTTAATGTAATGACTGCAATACAAATACAAAATAACAGCGGTAAGTTATAACAAATGAGAGAGAGAGAGAGAGAGAGAGAGGCATTTAGACCATGTTTCATTACAGTGTGAAACTTATTAGAATTAAAATGAAGCCATAGTGAATTATTACATTCCAAAAATAATAATTATTGTGCTCTTTCACCCCAAAATACTACCTTCATTAGGTAATATATACTTTTAATTTCAGAAATTTTTACAACAGCTCTGGACTTCACTGCCTCGATGAATTTATTACATGTGTCAATGAATGAGGGTTGATAACACTGCTTTAGTCATTCAATTGTTCATCATGTGATATTCACAATGTTCTTAATAACTTCTTATGTAAAGTTCTATCATTGTTTGTTGTTGTGGTCTTCAGTCCTGAGACTGGTTTGATGCAGCTCTCCATGCTACTCTATCCTGTGCAAGTTCTTTCATCTCCCAGTACCTACTGCAACCTACATCCTTCTGAATCTGCTTAGTGTATTCATCTCTTGGTCTCCCTCTACGATTTTTACCCTCCACGCTGCCCTCCAATACTACATTGGTGATCCCTTGATGCCTCAGAACATGTCCTACCAACCGATCCCTTCTCCTGGTCAAGTTGTGCCACAAACTTCTCTTCTCCCCAATCCTATTCAATACTTCCTCATTAGTTATGTGATCTACCCATCTAATCTTCAGCATTCTTCTGTAGCACCACATTTCGAAAGCTTCTATTCTCTTCTTGTCCAAACTATTTATCGTCCATGTTTCACTTCCATACATGGCTACACTCCATACGAATACTTTCAGAAATGACTTCCTGACACTTAAATCTATACTGGATGTTAACAAATTTCTCTTCTTCAGAAACGCTTTCCTTGCCATTGCCAGCCTACATTTTATATCCTCTCTACTTCGACCATCATCAGTTATTTTGCTCCCCAAATAGCAAAACTCCTTTACTACTTTAAGTGCCTCATTTCCTAATCTAATTCCCTCAGCATCACCCGACTTAATTAGACTACATTCCATTATCCTTGTTTTGCTTTTGTTGATGTTCATCTTATATCCTCCTTTCAAGACACTGTCCATTCCATTCAACTGCTCTTCCAAGTCCTTTGCTGTCTCTGACAGAATTACAATGTCATCGGCGAACCTCAAAGTTTTTATTTCTTCTCCATGAATTTTAATACCTACTCCGAATTTTTCTTTTGTTTCCTTTACTGCTTGCTCAATATACAGATTGAACAACATCGGGGAGAGGCTACAACCCTGTCTTACTCCCTTCCCAACCACTGCTTCCCTTTCATGTCCCTCGACTCTTATAACTGCCATCTGGTTTCTGTACAAATTGTAAATAGCCTTTCGCTCCCTGTATTTTACCCCTGCCACCTTTAGAATTTGAAAGAGAGTATTCCAGTCAACATTGTCAAAAGCTTTCTCTAAGTCTACAAATGCTAGAAACGTAGGTTTGCCTTTCCTTAATCTTTCTTCTAAGATAAGTCGTAAGGTCAGTATTGCCTCACGTGTTCCAGTGTTTCTACGGAATCCAAACTGATCTTCCCCGAGGTTGGCTTCCACTAGTTTTTCCATTCGTCTGTAAAGAATTCGTGTTAGTATTTTGCAGCTGTGACTTATTAAGCTGATAGTTCGGTAATTTTCACATCTGTCAACACCTGCTTTCTTTGGGATTGGAATTATTATATTCTTCCTGAAGTCTGAGGGTATTTCACCTGTCTCATACATCTTGCTCACCAGATGGTAGAGTTTTGTCAGGACTGGCTCTCCCACGGCCGTCAGTAGTTCCAATGGAATATTGTCTACTCGGGGGGCCTTGTTTCGACTCAGGTCTTTCAGTGCTCTGTCAAACTCTTCACGCAGTATCATATCTCCCATTTCATCTTCATCTACATCCTCTTCCATTTCCATAATATTGTCCTCAAGTACATCGCCCTTGTATAGACCCTCTATATACTCCTTCCACCTTTCTGCTTTCCCTTCTTTGCTTAGAACTGGGTTTCCATCTGAGCTCTTGATATTCATACAAGTCGTTCTCTTATCTCCAAAGGTCTCTTTAATTTTCCTGTAAGCGGTATCTATCTTACCCCTAGTGAGATAGGCCTCTACATCCTTACATTTGTCCTCTAGCCATCCCTGCTTAGCCATTTTGCACTTCCTGTCAATCTCATTTTTGAGACGTTTGTATTCCTTTTTGCCTGTTTCACTTACTGCATTTTTATATTTTCTCCTTTCATCAATTAAATTCAATATTTCTTCTGTTACCCAAGGATTTCTACTAGCCCTCGTCTTTTTACCTACTTGATCCACTGCTGCCTTCACTACTTCATCCCTCAAAGCTACCCATTCTTCTTCTACTGTATTTATTTCCCCCATTCCTGTCAATTGTTCCCTTATGCTCTCCCTGAATCTCTGTACAACCTCTGGTTCTTTTAGTTTATCCAGGTCCCATCTCCTTAAATTCCTACCTTTTTGCAGTTTCTTCAGTTTTAATCTACAGGTCATAACCAATAGATTGTGGTCAGAGTCCACATCTGCCCCTGGAAATGTCTTACAATTTAAAACCTGGTTCCTAAATCTCTGTCTTACCATTATATAATCTATCTGATACCTTTTAGTATCTCCAGGGTTCTTCCATGTATACAACCTTCTTTCATGATTCTTAAACCAAGTGTTAGTTATGATTATGTTGTGCTCTGTGCAAAATTCGACCAGGCGGCTTCCTCTTTCATTTCTGTCCCCCAATCCATATTCACCTACTATGTTTCCTTCTCTCCCTTTTCCTACACTCGAATTCCAGTCACCCATGACTATTAAATTTTCGTCTCCCTTCACAATCTGAATAATTTCTTTTATTTCATCATACATTTCTTCAATTTCTTCGTCATCTGCAGAGCTAGTTGGCATATAAACTTGTACTACTGTAGTAGGTGTGGGCTTCGTATCTATCTTGGCCACAATAATGCGTTCACTATGCTGTTTGTAGTAGCTTACCCGCATTCCTATTTTCCTATTCATTATTAAACCTACTCCTGCATTTCCCCTATTTGATTTTGTGCTTATAACCCTGTAGTCACCTGACCAGAAGTCTTGTTCCTCCTGCCACCGAACTTCACTAATTCCCACTATATCTAACTTCAACCTATCCATTTCCCTTTTTAAATTTTCTAACCTACCTGCCCGATTAAGGGATCTGACATTCCACGCTCCGATCCGTAGAACGCCAGTTTTCTTTCTCCTGATAACGACATCCTCTTGAGTAGTCCCCGCCCGGAGATCCGAATGGGGGACTATTTTACCTCCGGAATATTTTACCCAAGAGGACGCCATCATCATGTAATCATACAGTAAAGCTGCATGCCCTCGGGAAAAATTACGGCTGTAGTTTCCCCTTGCTTTCAGCCGTTCGCAGTACCGGCAGTTCTATCATGAAAAAGATAATCTACGTAAGTTTTAAAAGTCGCGAATCTTTAAACAACAACTTGATAATGGGTATATCAGTATTTTGTATACATTCTAGCATTGCTAGATTTACTTTTAAATTTTAAAGTATATGAGCAGATTGGCAACTTTCCATCCAGAAAATTTGCTGTTGGCAAGACCTCACTACAAAGAAAAATGGTCTTTCCGGAGTCAAATGCTAAAGAATTCATAAATACCAGCAGTGTAAGTGATACAAACAGGTATTAAGCAACGGTCATAAATATCGTTCTGCTAGACGAGAAAAAAAGTAGGTAGATGAAAGAGTAAATTGGGTGCAAGGATTGAACATAAACTCACCCAAATTACAAAGGATCTTTCTTTTTTTTTTTTTAAAAAAAAAAAAAAAAAGAGGTTCACTGCTCAAGAATTGAGAACTGCCCCCACCCCCCTTTCTTTTACAGGCTTGCTTTCACTTCTCAGATGAGACCATGTCCCCCATATAAGAAGAAAATAGCCAATATGTAAAGAGAATTACACTTAAAGAGTTTTCTAGAATGAGACTTTCACTCTGCAGCATAGCGTGCACTGATATGAAACTTCCTGGCAGATTAAAACTGTGTGCTGGACCAAGGCTCAAACTTGGTGATCGTAACCCCAGACCTGTGTTGCCGTTTTCGGAGGTAAATCTCGTATTTGGAAAGAGGAGATGACAGTTAGGGTACTATGGGCGAGCAGCTGCCATCAATTTTTGATGGTGCAGAACCCACAATAGTGGAACTGCTGCCAAGTCCAAAGGCACCTGTTACCAGTCTTACCCCACAATAGTGTATCGAATCCAGACTTAATGTCGTAGCTGATAAAAAGTCATATGAGAGATTCCTGTAATCTAGGTGTGACTGCACCAATGCTGCATTCAGCCATACCAAACTAGAGTGGACCACACCGCGGTCGGTGTCGCTGAGGCATAGAAGAGCATTCAGGTGCGACCTACATGTCTGCTTTAGTTGACAAAGATGGGGAAGCCATGTCAACTAGGCATAAAAGACCGGTTCTAAAAAACACAATGGCAGAAATGCTAAACGTAGGTCATGGCAGCCAAAAAATGGATGCTATGAGTGAATGCGCAGGATTGTGCTTAGTGTATTGCTCCCTGCATTCTGCCTCCAGCAATAGCCGTCGCGGATGAACAAAAAAGATGGAGACACCATATGTCATGCAGATGCCGCCAGATCATTGATAGCCACATAAAGGAGAGCAGCACTCAAAACAGAACCTTGTGCAAGCCCCTTCTCCTGCAGGGGGGGATGCTACAGGAGGCACCAACCTGTACCCAAAAAGTGTGACATGGAAGAAAGTTCTGGATAAAAATCATGAGTGGACCATGGAAGCCCCACTCCTTTAAGGTGGCAAGGACGTTATGGCACAATGTGGTATCATAAGATATATACGCAGATCAATCAAAACTGCAACAAGGAACTGATGCTGAGCAAAAGCTGTTCAGATAACACACTTCAAGTGGACTAAATTATCTTCAGTAGAGCGCCCTTGGCGAAAAGCACACTGGATCGAAGCCAAAAGATCCGGGGATTCAAGGGCACAATACAGCCTTCGACTAACCATATGTTCAAGTAACTTGCAGGACACTGAGTAAACAATCTGGACGACAGCTGTCCGTTTGAAGAGGCAATTTATCTGATTTCAAAATTGGAATAACAGCATTTTCTCGCTACTGGGAAGAAAATTCTGCATTGCACCAGGGATGGTTAAAGCAAGGCCAGGTACACTGATGGAAAAATTTGCAACACCAAAAAATAATTAATGTAGAGTAATGAAATACCAGGAATATATTTGTTGAGACAACATATGTAAAGTGATTAATGTTGCAGGATCAGGGATCAATGTAAGTGTGAGATAAGCCACAGTAAATGTAAATGTAAATTATGGTACGCTGTAGTACACGTGTCATGTGTCAGTTTGTGGAATGGAGTTCCATGCCTGTTGCACTTGGTTGGCCAATATAAGGACAGTTAATGATGTTTGTGGATGCGTTGAAGCTGTCATCAGATGATGTCCAATATGAGCTCGATTGGAGGTAGAGCTGGTTATCGAGCAAGCCAAGGCAATATGTTGCACACTATAGCATGTTGGCTTACAACAGCAGTATGTGAGCAAGTGTTATCCTGTAGGAAAACACCTCCAGGAATGCTGTTTGCGAATGGCAGCACAACAGGTCAAATAACCAGACGGACATACAAATTTGCAGTCAGCGTTCGTGGGATTCATACAGACAGTTTTGTCAGTGGAAAAGTGAAAGCCATTGTCGATGCTCCAGGAGTAAAGACAATCAAGGCATTGCTGAAGATGCCACTAAGTGAGACAGGTTCACAGAGAACTGCAATAGAAGGCAAAATCGTCAAAAAAAAAGGGAGCCGGAGATGCCCAGTGGGAGACATGCCATTATAGGGTTAATGGCGATAGCAAAGAGAATGACACTCAGAATGGAACCCTGAGACACACCATTTTCCTGGATAAAGGTGTCCAACAAGGCAGACCCTTCATGCACCTCGAAAACTCGGTCTTTTAAAAATGTCTGAAGGAAACAGGGTAGGTGGTCACGGAAGCCCCACATGTGAAGAGTATGGAGGGTACTAGCTCTCTAGCAGGTGTCATAGGCCTTCTCCAAATCGAAAAACACGGCGACAGTCTGGGATTTCTGCAGAAAACCATTCATGACATGGGTGGGCAAAATAATGAGACGGTCAACTGCAGAATGCCGTGTTGAAAGCCACACTGTGCATTCATAAAAAATTGTGAGACTCGAGCCACCATATCATCCGGGCATGAATCATATGTCCCATCACCTTGCGAACACACTGGTAAGAGAGATGGAGTGGTAGCTAGAAGGAAGAGTGTGTGTGTGTGTGTGTGTGTGTGTGTGTGTGTGTCAGAGAGAGAGAGAGAGAGAGAGAGAGAGAGAGAGAGAGAGAGAGAGAGAGAGAGAGCTAATTTCGGCAAGAGCTGGATTTCCATCAATAAACTGAGTTGAAGTCTGCTGTTGTGGTCTTCATCCAACTACTGCTTTGGTGCATCTCACCAGCCTTTGTAAGCCTCTTCATCTCTGCATAGTATTTCAACCTAAATCCACTTAAAATGGTGAACCACCATTCAGAGAATAACTTTTTAACAACACAGTTTGACTTCTGTAAAGGCTTCTATACTGAGAATCCAACATAATATCTCACAAATTCAATTCCAGTAGAATTAAATAGTGAAAATTATCCCCTCTGTCATCTTGCCAAAGCCTTTGACTGTTTAGATTAAATACACTCTTGGAAATGGAAAAAAGAACACATTGACACCGGTGTGTCACACCCACCATACTTGCTCCGGACACTGCGAGAGGGCTGTACAAGCAATGATCACCCGCACGGCACAGCGGACACACCAGGAACCGCGGTGTTGGCCGTCGAATGGCTCTAGCTGCGCAGCATTTGTACACCGCCGCCGTCAGTGTCAGCCAGTTTGCCGTGGCATACGGAGCTCCATCGCAGTCTTTAACACTGGTAGCATGCCGCGACAGCATGGACGTGAACCGTATGTGCAGTTGACGGACTTTGAGCGAGGGCGTAAAGTGGGCATGCGGGAGGCCGGGTGGACGTACCGCCGAATTGCTCAACACGTGGGGCGTGAGGTCTCCACAGTACATCGATGTTGTCGCCAGTGGTAGGCGGAAGGTGCACGTGCCCGTCGACCTGGGACCAGACCGCAGCGATGCACAGATGCACGCCAAGACCGTAGGATCCTACGCAGTGCCGTAGGGGACCGCACCGCCACTTCCCAGCAAATTAGGGACACTGTTGCTCCTGGGGTATCAGCGAGGACCATTCGCAACCGTCTCCATGAAGCTGGGCTATGGTCCCACACACCGTTAGGCCGTCTTCCGCTCACGCCCCAACATCGTGCAGCCCGCCTCCAGTGGTGTCGCGACAGGCGTGAATGGAGGGACGAATGGAGATGCGTCGTCTTCAGCGATGAGAGTCGCTTCTGCCTTGGTGCCAATGATGGTCGTATGCGTGTTTGGCGCCGTGCAGGTGAGCGCCACAATCAGGACTGCATACGACCGAGGCACACAGGGCCAACACCCAGCATCATGGTGTGGGGAGCGATATCCTACACTGGCCGTACACCACTGGTGATCATCGAGGGGACACTGAATAGTGCACGGTACATCCAAACCGCCATCGAACCCATCGTTCTACCATTCCTAGACCGGCAAGGGAACTTGCTGTTCCAACAGGACAATGCACGTCCGCATGTATCCCGTGCCACCCAACGCGCTCTAGAAGGTGTAAGTCAACTACCCTGGCCAGCAAGATCTCCGGATCTGTCCCCCATTGAGCATGTTTGGGACTGGATGAAGCGTCGTCTCACGCAGTCTGCACATCCAGCACAAACGCTGGTCCAACTGAGGCGCCAGGTGGAAATGGCATGGCAAGCCGTTCCACAGGACTACATCCAGCATCTCTACGATCGTCTCCATGGGAGAATAGCAGCCTGCATTGCTGCGAAAGGTGGATATACACTGTACTAGTGCCGACATTGTGCATGCTCTGTTGCCTGTGTCTATGTGTCTGTGGTTCTGTCAGTGTGATCATGTGATGTATCTGACCCCAGGAATGTGTCAATAAAGTTTCCCCTTCCTGGGACAATGAATTCATGGTGTTCTTATTTCAATTTCCAGGAGTGTAATTTTGTGAGGGGAAGCTAAAATAGTATGGCATTAAAAGTCTTCCCCTTGCATGGATTGAGTTGTACTTTAACTACAGAAAATGGAAGGTCACATTAACAAATGATAAGACAGGAATAAGATTAAACTCAAAAAGGGAGAACATAAAATATGGTGTGGCACACAGTGTTTGCTGCCAAGTCCACAAAAATGATTTACTTGGGGCACTGGAGGGCTTTGGAAAAACTCTAATGTTTTGCACTGTCACAAACTTATTGATGCAAGATCTAAACTCATCCATACCAGAAACATCCAGGAGAATAACAGAACAGGCTTGTACTGATCCACAGGTACCAGCTTAATGCCTAAAAACTTGTATTGTGCAGTTCTAAAGAAATAAAAGCGACTTACAGATATGAATATTAAAAGTAGGGATAAATGGGCAATTAGGCTCCCGTGTTCTAAGTTCCTGGGTATGCAGATACCACTCACGTGTGAGACCAACATGTGGGTCAGTTATCCGAGGAGCTAGTTCCGCCCATTTTGTGCTTAGAAATCTCTTACTGTATGAAACTGGGCAAAGGATTGCTAACACACTTTCACTCAGTTTACTCATATGGCATAATCTTCTGAGGTACTTCAGCTAAGCAGAAAAAAATATTTATTCTACATCTTGAAAAAGCTTCTTCAGGGACCCATGGATTCTCACACTTACATGCCTGTAGAAGTTATATTCCCTAATGGTATCTGTGAGTAATAACAAGAGTTAGTTTAAGATGAACTCAGCAATTCAGAACTGCAATACTAGAAGCAAAAATAATTTCCATATATAAAAACCTGAAATCAGGGTTGCCGCAAGTTTCTCCAAGTGAAATTCCCTGATATTTCTCTGATTCCACAGACACATTTTAGAATTTTTCCCCGACAAATTTTGAGGTCTCAAGGGGAGGTAAGGACATAAGTTGACAAAAGAATGTAAGGGCTTTGTATTTCTCCCCCATTTTGTTTTAGGGCGCAAAAACAACTAGGGTCATATGTGTCCATGCCAAAACTGTGAAACACAAAGATAAAGAGAGGAGTTAAAAATGATTACATGTCAACGTTTAATGACAGAAGAGAGGACAGCTATAAACAGGGACGTGGAGAAAGGTCTACGAACTACGCAATAGGGAAATTGAGGCCCAGAACTAAAAATTAAATGGCCTTCACCATATTGCTACAACTGATAAAAAGTAAAACACGGTCGACAGCCCACGCATTGTTCACTAAAACGGCCAATAACTCAGGTGGCAAACCCAAACGGGAATGTAAACGGTAAAAAAAAAGGGCATCCCCTCAGGAAACGGCAGACAGTTAAAAGTTGGGTGCAATGTGCACAAATTAGTGGGGGAGCACCACTTAACAAATGGTGATGGCTACAAAGGCAGTGCCCAATATGCAACCTAGTTAAAATGACCTCCTTGCCGCAGGAGGACTGAGAGGAGGTTGCCCAAGCCACTGGGAGAGGCTTAATAACCAAGAGCTTATTCCTATGAATGGAGGACCAGTGGCGATGCCAAAGTGACACCACCTCCTGACAGAAAGCTACAAGAGATCATCAGAGGGAATGCAAGAATTATTGGGCTGAAGTATGAGGAATGCAGCTTTGGCAGCAGTGTCAGCAACCTCTTGGACCGATATGACCTGGAACCCACATAAACATCACAGTGGCTCCATAAAAAGTGAGCAAGTGGAAGCTTTCCTGGAACCGGTGCATTAAGGGATGGACAGTCTACAGTGCACAGAGGCTTTGAAGGGTGCTGAGAGAGTCTGAGCAGTGACACAGTGAAAAGAGTATGTCAGCAGATGTACTCGATGATCTCATACAGGGTGAAGAGCTCTGCTGTAAATACTGAGCAATGTGCCAGAAGTCAGTACCAAAAAATGTTGGTTGACGTTGAAGGCACACCCGACCCCACGGTCAGTCAAAGAGCCATCAGTGTACACAAAGATACTATTGCAAAATTCCATGCATAGGTCGTGAAACTGAAGGCAATAGACCTAGCCTGGTGCAGTGTCTTTAGAAAGTGAATGAAGGTCAAGGTGAAGATGGACTGCCGCACGAAGCCAAGATGGTGAAGGGTTCACACCCATCGAAAAAGCTGCAGGGAGCATGAAGTGGGAGGACCAAGATAGTTTTGTATAAAGCAGGAGCCTCAGGAATTTTGTAGTTTCAATGAATGGAGGAGCAACAGGCCCAAGATGTAGAAATGGTGGGAGAAACCAGCTGTGCTGCCAGAAATTCATACAAATGTTTTTGTCAGTAGAAAAACGAAAGCCACTGTCGATGCTCCGTGAGTAAAGATGATCGAGACATTGCTGAAGACACCACTCAATGAGACAGGTTCATGGAGAGCAGCAGTAGATAGCAAAATTATCAACAAAAAGAGAGCCGGAGATGCCCAGCAGGAGACAGGCCATTGTAGTGTTAATGGCGACAGCAAAGACGACGACACTCAGGACAGAACCATGAGGTACACCATTTTCCTTGATAAAGGTGTCTGAGGAGGCAGACCCCATACGTACTTCGAAAACTCGTCTTTTAAAAGTTCCTCAAGGAGATGGGGCAGTTGGTCCCATGTGTAGAGAGTACAAACGATACTAGTCCTCCAACAAATGTCATAGGCTTTCTCCAAATTGAAAAACACAGCCAGTCTGGGATTTCCACAGAAAACCATTCATGACATGGGTAAACAAATTGGGTGATAGCCAGAAGGAAGTTGCTTGTCCTTACCGGGCTTAGGTGTGGGTATGACAGTTGCTTCACGACAGTGGCTGGAAAACATGCCCTCTGCCCAGGTCCGGTTGTACGTATTAAGCAAAAAGTGCTTGCCCACAAGAGAAAGGTGCTGCAACATTTGGAAGTTAACAGTGTCTGGTCCAGGGCGGAGGATTGAGATGAAGTGAGAGCGTGATCTAGCTTCCTCATAGTAAAGGCAGCACAGTAACACTCACGATTCTGAGAAGAGAAGGGTATTGCCCGAGTCTTCTCTGCTCATTTCCAATAGAGGTAGGCGGGACGATAGTGGGAGGAGCTCAAAATTTCTGCAAAATGGCGACCCAAGGTGTTGGAGATAGCAATAGGGTACACGATGATATTGTCTGCTACTGTCAGGCCGAAAATTGGGGAATGGATCTTGTTTCCAGAGAACCGTCGGAGGTTGGTGCACACGATGGTAGAAGGGGGGTGAAACTGTTAAAAGAACTAGTGAATGAAGTTCAGCTACCTTTTTGGTTATCCCGAAGAATGCGAATTGCATCGCTGCAGGCTTCAGTCCACCAAAGGACTGGGACACAGCATGGTAAAGAGGAAGTGTGAGGAATGGAATGTTCTGCGATGGTAAGGATAATGTTTGTAAGAAATTCCACCTGGTCATGACAACTGCGGAAATCGTGTTCGTTGAAGGTCGCCAGGGAGGAGTAAAGTCTCCAGTCAGCCTTAGTGAGCTGCCATTTCGATGTGCACGGAGGTGGGGTAGGAGTCAGCAAATGGATAGCACACAGGAAATGGTCGCTCGAGTAGGTGTCAGAAAGAACGGACCGTTCAAGATGATGTGCAGGACGGGCAGTGAAGAAGGAAAGGTCCAAATGGGAATAGGTGTGTGACGAGTCTGAAAGCAACATGGGTGCTTCTGTGTTAAAGAAGAAAAGGTTAAGCTGATTAAGAATGGCAGTGAAGAGGGCACCTCTCGGACAGGTTCTGGAAGAGCCCCAAATGGGATGGTGTGCATTAAAGTCCCCAAGCAGCAGAAATCGGCGAGGAAGCTGTCCAATAAGCTGGAGGAAATCGAACCTGGTGACATCGAATGACGGTGGGATGTAAATGGTAGAAAGGGAAAAGCTCAAGTGAGGAAGGAAAAGACAAACTGCAACAGCTTGATGACTGGTAGTCAGGGAGATGGATGGGTTGACTATGAATGTCATCCCATATGAGCAGCATGACTTCCCCATGAGACAGAATGCCAACCTTGAACAGAAGGTCAAAACAGACCAGGAAGAAATGTGAAAGCTCAAAGCAGTCGTGAGGATGCAATTTTGTTTCCTGAAGGCAGAGTACGAGTAGAAGCTGCGATTCTAAAAGCAGTTGTAAATCCTCTTTGTTGGATCAAAGGCTGCAAAAGTTGCATTGGAGGACAGTCACGATGAGGACAATACAAAGGGGTGTCACCTCGGCAGCTGCCGAGTG
Source organism: Schistocerca americana (assembly GCF_021461395.2). Lineage (NCBI taxonomy): Eukaryota > Metazoa > Arthropoda > Insecta > Orthoptera > Acrididae > Schistocerca > Schistocerca americana. Next base: position 9,303,367 of record NC_060121.1, on the reverse strand, counting down.
CCAGTCTGCAAAAACTCGCTGCTACAGGGCACAGAGGCAAGAGGATCCTGCTCCATGAGGTCCTACAGAAGTGTCGGCTTTCTTCTGCTGTCGACAAGGGGAATCCAGGGCATGTTGTCTGTAGTTCAACAATGTCTAGATGATCAATACTGCAGTTCGATTGCATCTGCATTATTACTTTGTGCCAAGAAGGGCTCTCTGCAAGGGTAGTGTCCAGGCATCGTGGAGTGAACCGTGGCAATGTTGTTCGGACATGGAGGAGATACAGAGAGATAGGAACTGTCGGTGACATACCTTGCTCAGGCCACCCGAGGGCTACTACTGCAGGGGGTGACTGCTACCAACGGCAGACTTCAACTCAGTTTATTGATGGAAATCCAGCTCTTGCCGAAATTAGCTCTCTCTCTCTCTCTCTCTCTCTCTCTCTCTCTCTCTCTGACACACACACACACACACACACATACACACACACACACAAACACACACACACACACACACACACTTACACACAAACACACACACACACACACACACACACACACACACTCTTCCTTCTAGCTACCACTCCATCTCTCTTACCAGTGTGTTCGCAAGGTGATGGGACATATGATTCATGCCCGGATGATATGGTGGCTTGAGTCTCACAATTTTTTATGAATGCACAGTGTGGCTTTCAACACGGCATTCTGCAGTTGACCGTCTCATTATTTTGCCCACCCATGTCATGAATGGTTTTCTGCAGAAATCCCAGACTGTCGCCGTGTTTTTCGATTTGGAGAAGGCCTATGACACCTGCTAGAGAGCTAGTACCCTCCATACTCTTTACATGTGGGGCTTCCGTGGCCACCTACCCTGTTTCCTTCAGACATTTTTAAAAGACCGAGTTTTCGAGGTGCATGAAGGGTCTGCCTTGTCGGACACCTTTATCCAGGAAAATGGTGTGTCTCAGGGTTCCATTCTGAGTGTCATTCTCTTTGCTATCACCATAAACCCTATAATGGCCTGTCTCCCACTGGGCATCTCCAGCTCCCTTTTTTTTGACGATTTTGCCTTCTACTGCAGTTCTCTATGAACCTGTCTTACTTAGTGGCATCTTCAGCAATGTCTTTATTGTCTTTACTCCTGGAGCATCGACAATGGCTTTCACTTTTCCACTGACAAAACTGTCTGTATGAATCCCACGAATGCTGAATGCAAATTTGTATGTCCGTCTGGTTATTTGACCTGTTGTGCTGCCATTCACAAACAGCATTACAGGAGGTGTTTTCCTACAGGATAACACTTGCTCACATACTGCTGTTGTAAGCCAACTTGCTATAGTGTGTCAACATATTGCCTTGGCTTCCTTGATAACCAGCTCTACCTCCAATCGAGCACATATTGGACATTATCTGATGACAGCTTCAACGCATCCACAAACATCATTAACTGTCCTTATATTGGCCAACCAAGTGCAACAGGCATGGAACTCCATCCCATAAACTGACACATGACACGTGTACATCAGCGTACCAGCATTTACTTTTACATTTGCTGTGGCTTATCTCACACTTACATTGATCTCTGATCCTGCAACATTAATCACTTTACATACGTTGTCTCAACAAATATATTCCTGGTATTTCATTACTCTACATTAATTATTTTTTGGTGTTGCAAATTTTTCCATCAGTGTACCTGGCCTTGCTTTAACCATCCCTGGTGCAATGCAGAATTCTCTTCCCAGTAGCGAGAAAATGCCATTATTCCAATTTTGAAATCAGATAAATTGCTTCTTCAAATGGACAGCTGTCGTCCAGACTGTTTACTCAGTGTCCTGCAAGTTACTTGAACATATGGTAAGTCGAAGGCTGTATTGTGTCCTTGAATCCCCGGATCTTTTGGCTTCGATCCAGGGTGCTTTTCTCCAAAGGCGCTCTACTGAAGATAATTTAGTCCACTTGAAGTGTGCTATCTGAACAGCTTTTGCTCAGCATCAGTTCCTTGTTGCAGTTTTCATTGATCTGCGTATATATCCTATGATACCACATGGTGCCATAACATCCTTGCCACCTTAAAGGAGTGGGGCCTCCATGGCCCACTCCTGATTTTTATCCAGAACTTTCTTCCATGTCTCAGTTTTTGGGTACAGGTTGGTGCCTCCTGTAGCATCCCCCCCTGCAGGAGAAGGGGCTTGCACAAGGTTCTGTTTTGAGTGTCGCTCTCCTTTTTGTGGCTAGCAATGATCTGGCGGCAGCTGCATGACATATGGTGTCCCCATCCTTTCTGTTCGTCCGCGACGGCTATTGCTGGAGGCAGAATGCAGGGAGCAATACACCAAGCACAATCCTGGGCTTTCACTCATAGCATTCATTTTTGGGCTGCCATGACTTACGTTATGCATTTCTGTCATTGTGTTTTTTAGGACCGGTCTTTGATGCCTAGTTGGCATGGCTTCCCCGTCTTTGTCAACTAAAGCAGACATGTAGGTCGCACCTGAATGCTCTTCTATGCCTCAGCGACACCGACCGCGGTGTGGTCCACTCTAGTTTGGTATGGCTGTATGCAGCATTGGTGCAGTCACACCTAGATTACAGGAATCTCTCATATGACTTTTTATCAGCTACAACATTACGCCTGGATTCGATACACTATTGTGGGGTAAGACTGGTAACAGGTGCCTTTGGACTAGGCAGCAGTTCCACTATTGTGGGTTCTGCACCATCAAAAATTGATGGCAGCTGCTCGCCCATAGTACCCTAACTGTCATCTCCTCTTTCCAGATACGAGATTTACCTCCGAAAACGGCAACACAGGTCTGGGGTTACGATCACCAAGTTTGAGCCATGGTCCAGCACACAGTTTTAATCTGCCAGGAAGTTTCATATCAGTGCACGCTATGCTGCAGAGTGAAAGTCTCATTCTAGAAAACTCTTTAAGTGTAATTCTCTTTACATATTGGCTATTTTCTTCTTATATGGGGGACATGGTCTCATCTGAGAAGTGAAAGCAAGCCTGTAAAAGAAAGGGGGGTGGGGGCAGTTCTCAATTCTTGAGCAGTGACCCTCTTTTTTTTTTTTAAAAAAAAAAAAAAAAAAGAAAGATCCTTTGTAATTTGGGTGAGTTTATGTTCAATCCTTGCACCCAATTTACTCTTTCATCTACCTACTTTTTTTCTCGTCTAGCAGAACGATATTTATGACCGTTGCTTAATACCTGTTTGTATCACTTACACTGCTGGTATTTATGAATTCTTTAGCATTTGACTCCGGAAAGACCATTTTTCTTTGTAGTGAGGTCTTGCCAACAGCAAATTTTCTGGATAGAAAGTTGCCAATCTGCTCATATACTTTAAAATTTAAAAGTAAATCTAGCAATGCTAGAATGTATACAAAATACTGATATACCCATTATCAAGTTGTTGTTTAAAGATTCGCGACTTTTAAAACTTACGTAGATTATCTTTTTCATGATAGAACTTTACATAAGAAATTATTAAGAACATTGTGAATATCACATGATGAACAATTGAATGACTAAAGCAGTGTTATCAACCCTCATTCATTGACACATGTAATAAATTCATCGAGGCAGTGAAGTCCAGAGCTGTTGTAAAAATTTCTGAAATTAAAAGTATATATTACCTAATGAAGGTAGTATTTTGGGGTGAAAGAGCACAATAATTATTATTTTTGGAATGTAATAATTCACTATGGCTTCATTTTAATTCTAATAAGTTTCACACTGTAATGAAACATTGTCTAAATGCCTCTCTCTCTCTCTCTCTCTCTCTCTCTCTCTCATTTGTTATAACTTACCGCTTTTATTTTGTATTTGTATTGCAGTCATTACATTAAAATTGGCTATATTGATTCTGCAATTTATACTATTATGTTATTGCTAAGAATTGATTTAAAGAATAAACGTATATATTTATTTGTAAGATTTTGTAAATTTATACCACTGGAACTCTTTCAAAATATTTGATTGCGTAATACTGACAATAAATACAATGACTTTCTTTCTTCTGTTTATGATTGTAATAGATGTTGGACACTTTGATTCCAAGTATGTTATACAGAAACGCAGTGATTTTTTACAAAAGGCAAAACTATGTGTTCGAAGAATTGTGGAGAGGAGGGTACGTGATGTATTTTAAGTAGGTTATAAAGAGTAACTATAACAACAAAAACAATAAATTATTGATAAAATTATTTAATTGAATAGATAAAACATCTACTCACCAAGTGGCAGCAGAACATACACATAAAAGACTGTTGTTATTGGCAAGCTTTCGGAGCCAGTGGCTCCTCCAGACAGAAGCATTGAAGGGGAAGAAAGAAGGGTAAAGGAAAAGGCCTGGAGAGTTCCAGGAAAAGGTGTAGATTTTGGGAAAGTCACCCAGAACTGCGGATCAGGCGAAAAATAGAAACGACACATGTCATATACCAGCTATTATGTAAATACTGTTCAGCTTTCTACATCTGCATGACTACCACCAAATTATCAGTTACGATAAATGGGCATAGGCATAGTGTATATACTAGAAACTCACAATATCCTGTTGCAGAGCATGCTCTACAACATAGCATACGTGACCCCGACACTTGTTTCACCACACATGCCACCTGGATTCTTCCGCCAGACACCAGTTTCTCTGAACTCCGCAGGTGGGAACTAGCACTACGTGTCCTTGGTTCTCACCACCCACCTCGCCTTAATTTACGTTAATTTCTCCTGTCTCAGCTTTTCTTCGCTGTAATTACTCTTTGCTTCACTCTGTTTTAGCTTTCTACATCTTTCATTGTCTTTCCCATCTATTTTCACTACCCCCTCCCGCAGCTGTTGTATACAATACGCTTAGCTTCTCACTCTTATTAACTCATGTACAGTTTTAGTAGTAATCTCTGTCTTGCATATTACCCTGTCTTCCACCTTTAAGCTCTCAGGTTTCCGAATCTTGCCCGATGCAGTCCCCAACAATTAGTCTTTCCTTCTCATCCTGTACGGTAAGTCATCCATGACCCACGGTTCTGGGTAACTTTCCCAAAATCTACCCCTTTTCTTAGACCTCTCCAAGTCCTTTTCCTTCACCCTTCTTGCTTCCCCTGCAACCCTTCAGCCTGAAGAAGGAGTCACTGGCTCCAAACGCTTGCCTATCACAACAGTCTTTTATGTGTGTGCTCTGCCACTGCTTGGTGAGTAGATTTTTTATCTATCCAATTAAATAATTTTATAAAGAGTATCTGTGTGTGATGTTTTTATTGGTATACAACTTGTTATAAACAAAACGTATTTCTACCCCACAATATGACTGGGCCACCATGAAAGCAGCCACATCATTGTCAAATTCACTGAAACTACTGCATAGCAGTTTACTTGGGTATGGCTGCTGTTTTGGTCTTCAGTTTGGTTTAAGCACTGCGTCAATACCTTCTCTTCATAGCACTCGGAGGTCGCGATCTGCAACTGTTTTTACAAATGGCAAGAGAACTTTACCTCTAGTTGCTTGCTTTTCAGTGAAAGATGCAAATATTTTAGAATGTAGTGCCTTATGTATATCTGTTAGAATAGCCACAAACTGTTTGTTGTAGCAATTTTTATGCATCTGGTACAGTGTACTATCACAAGATACCAGGTACATCTACAGATGGTAATATATATTCCCAAAAGCTTTGTAAAACCACTAAGTGATTGGGAAGTATGCTTCCCAAGATTCACAAAAGACATAATTGAGTAATACCGTATTTACTCGAATCTAAGCTGCACTTTTTTCCGGTTTTTGTAATCCAAAACACCGCCTGCGGCTTACAATCAAGTGCAAAGTAAGCGGCAGTTCTGAAAAATGTTGGTAGGTGCTGCCACAACTAACTTCTGCCATTGAATATATGTAGCACTACACAGGCATGCTTTGCAGGCACAAAGATAAATACTGGCGCCAAAACCTCTGCGTCAGTAAACAAATGAAAAGAAAACGGGGGTGGGGGGTGGAAGATGAGCTTTTTTCTCTGCCCCAAGTTTCGACCACTGCATTTTCATACTTTATCCAACGAAGTAAATACAAATTCCGTATTCTTCATCTCCGAATGTTGCAGCCTTCCAATGTACTACGAAAATCCAACTGGAAGAGTGTTTGGGATGTTTGTCAATATGGCCAAGTCTACGTGATGAATTTTTGTCCTACCTGTGACAAGAGATGGTAGTTAATAGCAACTTTTATGAATTGTGAATCACATGCAGTATTCTCTTCACCATAAGAATAATACGAATGTAAACATTTTGCCATGTATTCCTACGTGTTTCCTGATATCTGATTTAAATCCTGTCTTCCTAATAAACTACGAAACTAGAGTGAGACAACAGCAAACACGGAAGAATATATATATCATGTCATGTTTATATTCGTATTATTCCTATGCTGAATAGTGATACAGTCAGAAATGAAGCACAGCAACTGACTAGATTTTTAAACCTAAGATGGCTCTAATTTCTGTGCAGAATGTAATGCACTAAAGAGGCGTCTGCAAAAATTTTCAAACGGAGAAAATTTTTCGCTAAACTTTCGTTTGGAACATCTATCATATGCAGTCTATTATATGGTTCTTGTTGATCATTATCAAAGAAAGCGGCAGTGTAAGTAACAACAAATAGTGGTCTCTTGCCATTGTTTCGCTGATGAGACGATTCCTCTCTCTTTTTTTTTTTAAATTGTAAGCGGTGGTAGCGTGCGCAAAAGCAAGCCATCCCGTGAGCGGCGACAGGCCGTAAACACGCATAATCAGAATGTGACAAACAATGCATGGCACAGTACGATAATGCACTTTGAGCTTAGAGTGACGGAAACACCTATAACAAAGAGAACGGCACTTATCAGATCAAAGAAAAGTAAGCAATCAATTCCAACCAGACGAAGCATGTGAGAAAGGCTCTCTAGTATAAATACGGACGGAGAGCCTGACGCATAGCAATGACTACGTGGTAAAGCTTAACTGCTAAGTTTACCACATGCACCAAACTACTGTAGCTGTATCATCATTCATTCGACCTAAATTGTCTCATATTACAATGGACCAACTTTGTTTCGGTTTGGAGATGTGGTCTAAAACGTTTCTCCCCCTTGAATTTCGAGTCACAAATTTCAAGTGCGGCTTAGATTCAAGAAAATTTTTTTTTCCTTGATTTTGAGTCTCATTTATCAGGTGCGGCTTAGATTCGAGTGCAGCTTAGATTCGGGTAAATACAGTAAGTGTACTTCCCAAACCATTTTGAGAAACTATTTTGATGGAAAGCATATTTTCCAAGAGCGATTAAAACACTGCTATTTGGTGGGCTGTATACTCCTCACAGCCCTAAAAGCTATATTTCATAAAAAAAAAGGAAGTAAACTGGTGCAGCGGACTATCACTGGATGCCAGGAGCATGCAGAAGTGGTTCAATGTATTCCCATAAATGCAGTAAAGAAACACAGCTACTGCTAAGTATATCTCTTATGACCAGTAAAAGCCTTAAGTGCCTCTTTGCAGCAGGTCGACAGACTGTACAGCCCACGTGAGTCACACTGTCCCATTAACGAATGGAGACACAGTGCACTCTGCTAAAGTAAATGAGAGTGCAGGTTTGCTTTCACCTACATTACACAGTCAGTTGTACTTAGTGATTTCTGGTAGACAAAAGAATATTGAGAAAGGAGAAATCAAGGAAGATAAGTGTTTAATGTCCCATAAACATTGAGGTCTTTAGTGTCTGAGCACAAACTCCGATTGTTTCAAGGATGGGAAGGCTATTTATAGTGCCCTTTCAGAGAAACCATCTCGGCATTTGCCTATACTGATTTAGAGAAAGCTCAGAAAACCCAAGTCTGGGTGGACTAGATGGAGCTGTAGAGAGCAAAAACTGTAGAGGAAAACAGAGATTGGAATACATCCAGCAGATAATTGAGGCTGTAGGTTGAAAGGGCTACTCTGAGATGAACAGGTTGCCTCAGGAGAGTAATGCATGGACTTTAACTGTTAGTCGCCCTGAATGTGAGTCCAGTGAGCTCACCACTGTGCCACCTCGCTTGATATATTGTGAGAGAAGTTCCTGATTTAACCATTTCACAGTATGTGGGAAGTGTACTTACCATCAACTGTATTTCTTTACTGTATTCCTGAGAACACATCATACGAGCTCTGTATGCACCTGGCACCTGATGTTAGTTTGCTGCACCAGCTGAACTTTCTGTCTGTTATGAAATGTAGCTTTTAATTGTCATTAAATGTCACTTGTTCCTTTCAGAAGCAGTTGCAACTATATGTGCCACCAAATAATGTTGTTTTGAAGGCCACTGGGAAGTATGCTTACTACCAAAGTAATTTTTCCATGATACAAGGGGAATATACTTACCACAAAATTAATTTCTTTTTTTGGACTGCAGAAAGGATACTTACCACCAACTGACCATACTTACCACTAATTTAGTTGTTTGACTATGCTCTTGGGAAAATGTTTTACCTCCTCTGGATGTGGTTCACTTTTTGTGATAATATGCTAAACAACTGGTGTCTGTTTGTCATGACATCAGCGCTGTTGTCACTTGTTACAACAGAACACATTGTTTCATTCTGCAATATATGCTATTGTGACTTGTCTCAGCTCGTTTCTTTATGTAGTGTTAAATGAAGTTTCTAGGATTGTAAAATAGATAGTCAAATAAAAACAGAAAATTCCTTTTTTTCACATCTAGTAGTAACTCATAACAGCTTACTAAAGACAGTGGGAAGTATACTTACCACTATAGCTTTTTGCTCCTAAACCACAAAAATAAAATAATCGAAAATTAAATGTAGTTGACACTTCTAAAATGATACCAAAACAATTAACTTTACAGGGCTGCTACAAAAAATGTGCCCACAAATGGGTTAAAAACAAAGTATGCAAGCTGTGGGGGCAGTGTGAAACTTTTTTAAGCACTGTATTTGAAAAATATTATTCATTTTGTTCCACTTCTAGAATGTTAGGTTTTGTGGATTTTTGCCTGTACATTAATGTGTGTGGATGCGTTCAGTGGAGGCAAGTGTGTCGTGTACGATTTTTCTCAGTAAATATGTCCTACTGACGTTGCAGTATATCTCCAATGTTCTGGATGCATCAAATGAAGTTTAAAAGACAGCTAACTGCTGCTGCTGGTATGCCTCTTCATGTAAATGTCAGAGTTACTATTATTATTCAATACAGAAAGGAAGATTACCAGCTTAGCAATTTGCTGAAAATGAGTTCATTAAAGGGAATATTACAATTAACATCCTGTTAACGACAAATTAATTAGAGATGCGAAGCAGCCCCAGATTGGGGAAGGAAATTGGACGGATAGCTGACTCCATAAAAATTAATACATTTCATACTGTGCTCGAGCACAGGCAATAAAAAACAGTGAGCAAACATGATGTGTGTACTTGTTGCCTCAGGGTCTCCTGCGAAACTGAGGTGCTTGAGTAAGCTACATCACACTGCTTTGTTGTGTGCTTGTTGTCAAGCCAGTTTATGAAGTCCACATCCCTCTTCATTTTTATATGACTTTGTTTTGAATGCACTGTACAAGAATACTGAATACCTTGAAAATTATCGAGTTCAGCCATTCATTCACATGTAATATTCCAACAGCTCCAACACCGATGAGAGCCTTCAGGGGCGTAAAACGAGTAAGTGAGAAGTGCCACTGAACTACTAACAACCATTTTCATCTACTACTAATCTGCTCACATTAATCATTATTCAAGGGGATCAGTTCTACATCATTTTACTTTTATAAATATACAGAGAAGCAACTACTTAAAAAAAGCCAATGCTCTGCTACTTAAAGTGCTCTGCCACTACTTTGATTTAATACTTCATGCTAAATGGGCATTTAATTTTACACAGGACACTGTCATCTAAACTTATTCTGATAAATTCATATACTTCCTTCCTGTGCAATGCCCTTTATGCTGTCAACGCCACGTTGGGACCGGTACAGTAGTTTCTGTTCCGTGGAGAACCAACCGTACCTGCACATAGGCTATTATTATGATGGAATCACCACTTCAAAAGGCATTCCAAAGCTGCTGCCAGCTTCCCTCTGTGGAGTACACCATCTACCATTCCTGTCTGCTCCTAGAGAATATGTTGCATTGCTAAATATGGTCTTCTGTTAGAAAGTGTTTGTGCGTTGTGTATCTGAGGTGGGACAGGTAGGTAAATTCACATATCCAGGTAAATTATTGGTGGACTGGCTAATAAAACATTTTTTGCTTTAATTTTGAATATTTGGGGATTTCCAGATTGCTCCTAATGTTGGCTGGCAGATGTTAAAAGGGTGCTGCACCTGAATATAAAACAGTTTTCTTAACCCTAAGCTTCAATGCATATTCTCTATGGAAATTATTTATATTGTGATTGTTATGGTTGCAAGCTTTGCAATTAATGCTAAATTCTCTCTTGTCCATTTGAGCAGCTCAGAGGTTAGCATATCTTGCTGCTATGTGGAGGACACAGGACCAATTCGTGGTAATGCCTTTTTTTTAAAGGGCGAAGCTACTCCACACCCACACTGACATAGTGACCATCACCAAAGTTCTACCATCACCTCCGTTTACTTCGTTACAGTTGAGAAGTGCACAGGATGTGGGGTCATGATGTTGTCCGTAGGATTACCCACTAATACAGGCACTTTGAGGCGATGGAAGTGGTCGAGAAGTGAGCAGAAGGTAGCAGTTTTAAGGGCAGAGGGAGAAAAGTGCCGAGGCAAGCACAAAAACTTCTGCAATAGTCTGGACAGATAGTAAGAGCAGTAGCAGTTTCTTTCTGTCTGCAAGGGTGAGGTTGTCGTTAGTTTTGGGTATCGTGCGATGCTCGATACCATTGTCGCAGCTTAAAACACTCTTTACGAGTGTCAGTCCTATTGAGGAGGGGTACTCCTGGGCTGTGCTCCTGAGTGTCTCCTGGGCCACTTGCAGCATCTGTACTTGTAACATGCCAAGGTCGTTATACGAGTGGTCAATTGGCCATAAAGAGGTTTGGTTGGATATGTTTATGTTTAGTGTGCAATACTGCTATCCCGTATTGACAGTTGGTCAGCTAGATATTTGCAGCTGGCAATGCCATTTAGTTTTGCTGTAATGCAGGGATTCACCAGTGTTTATTTTGTCTGTGAGCTTGTGCTGTCCACAGGTGATTAATTGTCCCTAGATAGAAGTGTTTTTCAGCAGTTGTGTTTTCACCCGTGGTTGTGGTCATAGTTTCCCAGGTTAAGAATTAAGTGATTGTCAGAGTGTCTCAAGTTCCTGTACAGTCATGTGGTGAGTTTTTTGAATTTCTGTGTGTGAGTCTCAAGGCAGTATTCTCTGTGAAGGTCGACAGTGTGTGTGGACTGTGGTGCACTTTGTTCTGTATCACCTGTAGGCGGCACAGGCAGTCAGAGCAACGTAACCCCAGACTGCAGCTGCATGCATCTTCATGGGTCTAATCAGTATCATGTAGACGGACCTCGATACAATCCTATTCAGTGTGCTTTACCTGTTGAGCTTAGAGTAACACTGTTTGAGCCTTGCATTTGCTCAGTTGGCCTGTCACTGAAGTATTTGACTTTCACACTGAAACGTATTGGGCGTGTGTGTAGTGTTATTTGTCTGCAGTCTTAATGTGGGGTCCTGCCCACTCATCTCGTATAGGGTGCCTAAAGGATGCTGCATTCTCAAAATGCTATACAACAATTCAAGCAAACAAAATTAATAGTTTTTATTACAAATAAGAAGCTTGACAATGCTTAACCTGGAATTTAGAATGGTGTCGCAAGCAATAGGCGACATGCAGTATAAATCCGAGTCCTTTGCTATATACAATGTTCGTGCAAGTTTGACACACAGCTTGTGGATCACTAATAACTGTTATTGTAGCATTCTGCGCTAGGCCTGTCCGTATACTGTCCTAATCCTGTCCAAATACTGAGTGGCCAAGGCTGGCAGGGGCGGCACTTATATTCTCTTTGTCTAGGGGCCTGCTCCCGTCGTGGTGTGGTCCTTGCCAGTGGGCTATTGGCTGACGGTGTGTTCACTGCCTTCTTTGCTCTTGCGATCTTAATTTTCATTCCAGAGCTTGTGGGTACGCCAGAACACGTAATGTTTGTGCAGTTGTTATGGTTGTCAGTGAACAGAACTGCTTCACACTTGTCAGCATTTGCTTTAACACACTGTCATTCTAGCTAGGCAGTTTTGTTTGCCGTTGCGAACTATGCCTGATGGTTTCCAGTCTTGCACTAGGATGGTAGTGTCATCTGCGTAGATGGTTGCCATTGTGTTTTGTTCAGTTGGAAAGTCATTGACGTAGAGATTAAACAAGAGGGGCCCTTGGATGCTGCCTTGGGGTACTCCCACTTGTATACTGTGTTGTGTTGACAGTTTGCCCTGAACGTCGGTGTTGAAGCTTCTGTGGGTGAGATATGAGTGTGTAAGATGTATGAGCTCGTCGGAGAGACTAGCAGTGCAGAGTTTGCGAATGAGACGATTGTGCCGTAGATGACTGAAGACCAGGAACAGTGCTCCTGTAGCTTTGTTGGTGTTGGGGGTGTGTGTAATATGTTCTACTACACGGAGGAGTTGTTGTGTTGTGGAGTGGTGATTGCTGAATCCAAATTGCTCCAGTCTCAGCGAGTCATTGGTGATGCAGTGCATAGTAAGATGTCTGAGAATCATCTTCTCAACAATCTTATTCAGGGAGCTCAGCAGGCTAACGGCTCTGTAATTTTGTGGTAGGGAGTGGTATTTTCCTGGCTTCCTGAACATCAGGACAGGGAAGTGTTGATGTTGTAGAATGGTATTCGTCATATGTGTGAGATGCTCTATAGCTTTATTCATGAACTCCTGGGTGACACGGTTTTGAAAGTGATTGGAACCAGGAGCTTTTCTAGCTGTTTTGTGCTTAATAACCTGTGTAATTTCATGTGTAGCAGTATGTATTGTTACATTGCACTTGGGCTGGGTTACAAGCCATGTAACCTCCTGGTCCATTTCAAGTAGCAGTGCTGGATTGGAAGGAGCCAGATTCAGTGTGAATGATGTTGCTAGTGTTCTGGTCATCGGCTCATGCTTCTCCTCCATGGAGTATGCTGGTCTGTAAGGTATTTGTAAGCTTGGTGTGTAGTATTTCTTCTTGGTGGAGTGGACAGCTATTTGCCACACTCCAAGTCATGTGGTGTGCAGCCCTGCGAGTGTATTGTCCCAGTTTGTGGTTTTGAAAGTTTTAATTTAGCCTGTATGATCCCCTGGAGCCTGCTAATATGCTGTTTGTACAGTCAGTATCTCCCGAGATGATCTCTCATTGACATCGGCCCCTGTATTTCTGGGAGCAGGGCCATTGAGCATTCTTGTGGTATAAGTACTGTAATGGTAAATGCTATTACATCCTGAACTGCGGTGGTAAGGGCTTTGACAGCTTCAACAAGTTTCCTGCTTTGTGTAATTTTGGGAATTTGTGGGATACGACTTTTCAAGCATTTCCTTGAACAATGCCCAATTCACACGCTTGTTGCTCAGTATCCTGTGAGATTCATCATACTGCTGTGTTTCTTCCGAGTAAAGTATTACAGGTGTTTGGTGAGGCCAAATCATGTATAATTTCAATGTTGATTGTGACTATAATGCCTATCACATCTAGTCTCTGTTCCCTGTTTTAAGTGTCACCTCAGCTGGCACTAGTGTAATGTAGTTTGGGCGCAGTGCATGTTCGCATAGTTTTTTTGCTATTGGTGTTTGATCTTTGTTAGTTCCAAGCAGAGTGTTTAGCATTAAGATCACCAGTGGCTATTGGTCACTATGCAATGTTGAGTATTGTGCTGATATCGCTTGTTATGATGTTACCACATCAATTGTATATCGATATCAATGTAGTGTTCACTCAGTTGACTTGACCCTAACAGCTGTGGCTTCTAGTCTTTCAGGTTCAGGGATCTTAATATTTGTGTATTCTTTGTCTCAATATATGATGATTGCTGTTCCACCCACAGTTGTGCCTTCAGGTGGTCAGTACAGTAGATGTAATATCTTGGGAAGAGTAGTTGTTTGTGTGACTGGAGCTCAGCTTCGTTCATGAGAGCAATCCAGATTCCCTTCTCCTCCATAAATGCAGCTAGCTCTGCCCTTTTGTTGCCAATCCCATCTGCATTCCAGAATAGCATCTGGGTCAAAGTATTGTTGTTTGTGTTTTGTGGTGTATTATCTATGGAAGAGTGTGGGCAGTGTGGTGATAGCAGTTTGTATAGCAGCCATGCACTGGCTGGGTGTAGCCGTCATGAGTTTGTGCATGTGTTACGATGAAGAGCCTCAAGAGGATCTTAAGCCACGTGAGTGGGGAATAGTGTCTCCACTATGCCTCTGATTGTGGTGAGAATGTTTGTTATGTCAGCCAAAGTGTTGGCGGTGGTGTTGGTGGCTGGTGGTCCTTATGTTGGTGTACTGGATGGGCTGGCTTGTGTGTTATTCATGGTTCGTATTTCATCTGGGGTCACCTGTGTTATTGCTGAGGTGAGGGGGGGGGGGGGGGGGGGCAAGAGTGTGCGTTACGGTTACATTGTTCCTTTGAATGTGTTCCTATGTTTGTCTGGTCTGTTGTTGGTGTATTTGTTGTGGTGTGATAGTGTCCCCTCTTTTGTTTTTTGGGTACCTCCGTTTCATTTCGTGTGTTTGTGGTTGCCCTAGTTTGGGTGTGTCTTCTGTGATATCACGAGTGTCACAATCTGGCCCAGACAGAGTTGACTTGGTGTTGTCTGGGACCGGCAGTGTTGTCAGTATAGGGGCAGTTTCTAGCATTGCATGTGTGGGTTGTGGTTCTGTTGTTGTGGGAGTGTGCCATGAGTTTGTGGAGCTCTGTGCATCCTCAGTTCATCCACTTCCACTGACAATGCCAGTAAAAGAGATTCCACACCTTACTGGTTGGGGGGTGGGGAGTGTCTTGGAGCTGTTCTGGTTACCACTTGTCTGTCTTTGGCACTTTTGCACCTTAGAGCTTCTTTGTATGCTGCACACCATCTGTAGTTTGCACATGGACCCCTCCACATTTGGTACATTTGATAGTTGTACCAAGTTTAAAGTGTCGTGCTACACGGTTACCAGTGCATTTGTGGCACCGTGTGCAAGATCACATCGGGTGCCGCATGGCCAAACTGCTGGCAGTGGTGGCACTGTTGGGGGACACACGGAGGTGTGTATATTTCTACTACGACCATGTGAAGCAGGAGCATCTGCGTCAGAAAGTTGCAGGAGTAAGCTGTGTTGTCCAACTCCACTAAATAGTTTGGCTGCAATCTGTGTGTCACGAATCCCAGAATTCATCTCATGCTCTCACAGTCCCAGCTGAGAGCTGTGATTATACCATGAAGAATGTCATTGAGGGTTGTTTTGTCAACTCCTTTCACGATGTACATTCGAGTTTTTTCCCCTTGGGTGCTATATTTATGATACTCAATTCCCCCAGCTTTGACGAATTTCAGGAGATTTGTGCAATCTGTTTTGTTGCATACATACCGTGATACATGGTCCCTTGTGAGTTTTGTGTTTGGTATATGGTGGGGAGTGACATTCTACAAATGTATTGTTTAGCTTGCCGAGGCAAGTGTAATTGTGTACTTTGACCAGTGGGAAGCCAGTCGGTGTAGTGTTCTGCGTAGCAGCTGGGGTAGTGTTGTGTAGTTGAGGTGCTGCAGAATTGTTTGTATGGTCCCTCATATTACCGATGCTCGGAACTGGTGTTGGTAAAAGCATGCTGCATTTGCCGTGTGAGTCAGTAGGCTCAGTTGTTCGTGTATGTTGCTGCTGATTGCATTTTGGACCCACCAGCTTCCAAGGTCCATCTTTGTTCCACGGAGCTCTCACTTTCAGCTCGAGGACTACTGCGGTGATATTGAGGGCCTCTCTAGTATATTCACTGGTGGTGTGACTGGTGTTGGTGTTGCTGTTGCTGTTGTGTTGCTTCCACCCGTCAGTTGGACAATGAGCTCATGCTGTCTCCGAGCCATTGCTTCTTGATTTGTGGCAGCGAAGTCCAGATTTAGCTGGTTCATCACTTACTGATAGGTGGCAAAGCAAGACAGAAACGTCGAAGGGAACAGATGGCACTCCTGCCTCTTGTGCTGCAGTCTTGCTACGGGTCGTCGGGTGGGATCTGCTTGGTGGATCTGCCGTCTCCCAGACATAAGGATACTTTTAAGGATAGAATGTGGATATGAGACAATTTTACTTTTTCGTCTGAAAAGACAATTTTGCTTTTTTAGTGTACATAAAGAAGAGGGGAGTCCTTATGACTCACTTGTGCAAGATGCAATGCACAGTGCAAGAGAGCACGGGTGGAAGACAGCAGCCTGTACTGGACAGTGTTGTCCAATGTGAACGTGACCCGGACACTGAAATACCCTATTAAAGAATGGGAGAGTCACACTGGGGAAGTTCCAACCACATTTGCAGGAACTTTGAGCCAGAACTCTTGGCCACCTAGCACTGTCAAGTGTGTAGCAGCGTGTGCTTGTTAGTGACACTCCAAAGAGTGTCCTGTGGCATCTACGCCAGTTTTAGCGTATGTGTAACACAAATTTCCTCTCGCTCGCAGCTACTGGAGGTACAGGGGGAAGGCAGCTGCTCAGCTGTGACTCACCCGTAGTACTGCCCGTGGTTTTCCTTGGTGGGAGGACTGGAACGAGGTGCACCAAGCCTTGTGATGCCCATTGAGGAACTGTTGGACTGAGGCGTAGTGACTCTGAGGTCAAGAAAGCTGGCAGTGACCAGAACAGGGTGTGCTAACCCCCCCCCCCCGCCTTCTGCTTTCTGTGATGCCATTGCAGAGGATTACACTGTGGTTGGTCATCTGGTTTTGATGTGGACCAGAACATGAAGCTTTCCTTTGCTTTTTTTTGCTAAATTGACTCTTACTTCTGGACACAAACACCTATACAGAGCAAATGTATTGGCATCCAGGGTTTGGTTATTTGGGGGGAGGGGGGGGGGGGGAGTGACTATTGTTTCCACCCTCCCTCGCCCAGCTTCCCTCAAAAATGCAACTCGCTAGCAACCTCGCTGTTAGCATACGACAGACATCTACAATTTTAATAACAATAATAAACACACAAAAATATATTAAATTATTCAATATAATAGTAACAATACAAATAGGTGGATCAAAGAAGGAAGAAAACATAGAACAAACAAAAGAACTTCAGAAAGTGTACAAACTGACATGGACACACTATAATAAAAGAAACATTTCAGTACAAGGCAAACACATGCACTACAATACAGTTATAGTATCAGAAGCACTCTTCGCATCAGAAATGACCACAATCTGAGGACCAGGCACCACAAAGCAGAAAGAATACAATGCAAAATCCTCAGAAAATTTTTTGGAACAGTGCACAGAGATGGTATATGGATGAAGAGATCAACCAGAGAATTATATGAACACAGAGGCAGACTCAGTCACAATCAGAAAACACCGACTAACATTCTGTGGACACATACACACAATGAATAGCGACAGATTCACAAAGGGATTTAGGATGTAGTAAATGCCTTAATCACAAAAACCAGTTGGTTTCAAGAAATAGAAGAAGGCTACAAACAAGCAGGAATCAGAATGGAAGTGATGAATGAAAGAGACAAATTCAGAAACAAAATTACAAACATAAAACTTGAAGTAAAGGAAAGGAAGAAAACAGAGAAAATATGTACATATCAAAGGAAACAAGAACACAGTCAAAGAATGAAAAGATTTTGGGAAGAGAAAAGGGAGGAGGAAAGAAGGAAAAAGCTGAACAATCACGTAACAACCAAGTTGAACTCTGTCAAAGTGTGTGCTCACCATCATTATTTCAATAAACGTTATGACTGAACAGAGGTCTGCAAACACATGTGAATGAGGGGAATACTGTTTCTATCAGTGATTTCCAACTGTGTTCAGGAAGTCATTCTTTCTGTTGTTGTTGTATCGGATCTGTTGTTGACAGCTGGTATGTTCAACCCAGTGGTGTGCAGCTTTACCCGGCTGGAATGTTGTCAATCAGACCAAAAGCATGTCCTTGTGGGCAGACCCTAGCACGAGCAACTGAAAAGTGTCCTTTATTACATGTAGCTTGTCATTGCTGGAAGAACTTGGCATTTTTGACACACTTCTGTTTCCACGCTACCTCCTTCTCCAAAAGTTATGTGTGCATTTGGAAATTGGTGAAGTAAAAAATATAAAGACATCGTGTCATTCTGCCACATCTGTCTGTAGTGTGCATTTTGCGGTGCGTGTACGATACAAGGCATTTAGGTATGGTGAGGTTACTTAGCCATTAGTGTTCACAATGGCTGGCATAAAGGAAACATGACAAGTATTACATTAGAAAGCAACAGCGATAGCTTTCCGACCGCATAAATTCTACTAGGCAGAGTCAGAAGCAGACACAGTGGCCTGTGCCAGATACGAGGGTTGGAAGTGGCTGAAATGTGAGTTGTGGGACAGAGAGAAAGAGAGAGAGAGAGAGAGAGAGAGAGAGAGAGAGAACACACAGACAGCACCATAAAACATTCCCCATCTCTTTCTGCACAGAATGCACCACACTGCTGCCTTCTTAAGGGCACCCCAGTATAATATGTTGTTTGGGAAGTGTTTGGTAGTTATCATCATTGCTATGACCTCCACTTGTATCCACTCCTGCAAGATTGTGAAATCTACAGCCACTGAGGAGATTTACGTGAGATGTTCCTATCAACTTTATGTAATATTCATATTGCACACTTCTGCAGACAGAACAGATTTTCGACCTTAGCTTAGGAAAGAAAAGAATCATCACAGATCATTAAGGTTCAAAGAACTTGTCTTGAACACTGTAAGGGATCCGTGATCCCACAAACATAGATGCTAGTATCTGACGCCCAGGTCGGTAGCGGACAGGAGTCGATTGTCGAGCGCTGCAGTAGGCAGTGAGACTAGTGCTGAGTGCGCAGTAGTATGGTAGAGTGTCGAGTGAGAAGTAGAGTGGGAAAGACGGGCAAGAATGGTGGTCGAGTGAGTTGTAAACGGTAAAATTGACTGGAGTATGACGAGTGAGCACGTCCCCCTGATCGTCGTGGGGTTGACTCTCACTAATGCCGATTCGCGAGTGATAAGAAACAGAAAGTGACAAGTGCCGAATTACGTGTTTCACGTCAACCGCGTCGGCCAGCAACAACCATGGATTGCAGTGAGGATTGTTGTGAATGTTAACCATCATTATTGCGTGTGACAAAGTACTGAAAATCAGCAATCAGTAAAAAGAGATAACCGCAATTAGACGTGTAAGGCAAAGGTAGCAACTGCCTCAGAATTTGTGTGTTAGTAGGAAATATATATCAGTTGTACATCGCAACGTTTGTGATACTTAATAATAGACAAACTTTCAATCATTAGCTATTCTGTCTCAGAACAGCCGCATTCGCAGAACAACCAATAGCCTTTCATCCATTAAGCACACGGTCATATATCATAATAATTAACTGTTTGGTGGCTTCGGTAAATTACCCAAAATCCAGTAAAGGAATTAATCGGGGGTGTTTCAACACAAATGCTTAAAAATTCTTTTGTAGTTAACCTATTTTCAGATTATGAAGAGTTCTTTGTTACAGCTTGTATGTTTGTTCCAGGTGGCACTGAACTTGATGGCTGTAGTGATGTCGTGAAGGCACAGAGTTGGAAGTTGTTAAACCTTCAGAAACAAGATTTTCAAAAGTACTTCTTCTCAGATACCAACATTTCGCCCCTGTTTGTGTTGGATACACAGATGTCTCAGTTGTTGTCACATAATTTGAGTGTAGTGACTGAATCTAGAAAACAGTTTCTTTTGCTTCCCTGTACCCCAAGCATTATGTGCAATGCAGGACTCCTAACAAGACAAACACACAGAGCACAGCCCTCTGTCTTCTCTTGCCGTTTCTGCAGTTTGGGAGCACAGTCCGGAAGTCTGACTCATGTTGACCGGACCGGCAGGGCGAAAATGGTCGACATGGGTTCGAAGCTGGTGACAGAACGGACTGCTACAGCATGAGCAAAGGTTTTTGTGGGACCCGAACTGATGAAACTCGTACGAGAAAATGGCCTGAAGAAAGGTGACGTACTTAGCGTTGCTCGCCTGGCGGGAATTGTGGGGACCAAGCAGACGTCCAGTTTTATCCCTCTGTGTCATAACATATCTTTATCCTCTGTGGCTGTGGACATTGAACTGGACTCTGCTCTCAACTGTGTGATTATAACTGGCACGGCAAAGTGTAGAGGGCAGACGGGCGTGGAGATGGAAGCTCTCACTGCTGTATCGGTGTCTGCCTTAACAGTGTACGATATGTGCAAAGCTGTGAGTCATGACATTGTGATATCTGAAATAATGCTTCTGACCAAAAGTGGGGGAACTAGAGGAGACTTCCACCGGACATGAGCATCTGTGTGGGTCAGTGAAATAAGTTAAGTATACCTGGTGTGACGTAGGCAAATTTCAAAGTCTGTTCGTAGTTATCATAAATTATATACACATCGAATTGGCCTGAATATAAGTTGCACCTTTAATTTCGAAAAAGAGAGAAACTTAATTAAAAATAATTTGTCAAGTTGCCCATTTACAAAAGCTTTTCAAAATGTGATTTACCCTTAACCACTTTTTTTTGTAGTACACTGTAGATAAATTACACACCAAAACAAAGCTTTCAGTTGCAGTTTTCATGTAAGACACTCTTAACTTCACTAACATTCATTGTTTTGTCACTGTCAGTATTTTTGTCACTCTCCTCCCAAAGTACAGTGGCGTCGCTACAATCCCGGGCATTGCATGTGCAGCATTTCTTGAACCGTACCTTTAAAAAGCACATCTGTTAGATGAATAACTGTGAGTTTGAAATTTGCAACGTAATTGTACGGAATTCCAAAATTTTCTCTCAATGTTGTGCTTCATTGGTGAAGAATAAATTATATTCTTTAGTTAGAGAAAAACTGTGCCTGTCCCATTGTCTAAAATAGTGAAACTGTGAGAATGGTAATACAGAGGGGTCCAGAAAAATGTAGACTCTCTTTGATAGTCAATATTGATGGAACAAAATGGCATAGTGTCAAAATTCTTGCATGGGAGGAAGATCATTTTGTGTGTTCAAAGTGACACCTGTTAGCAGCCAAGCAACATGAATGTTGCTGAATTGTTGACTGAAGTACAGCTGTCAGTGTTGCCAGTGTGGTAGCTGCACAGGATGTCTTGATGGTTTCTCATATCTCATTCAGTGTAGCTGGGTTCTGTTGGTAAACTTTGTTTGTCGAGGTCCCCCATTGGTAGAAGTCGAGAATTGTAAGGTCCCGTGACCTTGGTGGGCACTTGACAGCTCCTCTTCGACTTATCCGTCGTCCAGGTAGATTTTCATCTAAGTAGAATCTGATATCTCTGTGGTGGTGAGGCGGAGTACAGTCTTGTAGGTAAAAATCTTTAGTTTCCAAACACCTCTTGGATGGCTAATAAAATCAATGTTTGCAGCATATGATACACCTCACCAGTTATGTACCTTCAAAGAAGAATGGGTCAGAGAAACAATACTATGACGGACCACACCACACATTAACACCATGTGAAGTAACATGTTTGTCCATGTGAACATGAGGATTTTCAGCAGCCCAATACACGCAGCTATGACAGTTTACATTACCATTCAGGTTGAATTGTGCCTCATTAGGCCAGATAACCTTCCCTGCAAACCATCATCTTCGTGAAGCATGCCTTCAGACCACTCGTAGTGCTCCATCCTTCGATTCGGGTTGTCCTCATTCATAGTGTGAAATAATCTTGGAATGTACACTTTCCACTTTGCAGTCTTCAGAATTTATCATGCACTTGATCAGCTTACCCCACTTCCCCATACATCCTGCTTCATAGATTTTTGAGATGATCTAGAAAAATGTTGCAATACAGCAGTGCTGGAACCTGGAGGTTGATGTTCTTGTTCAGAGGACCTTTCCTTGTGCACATTTTAAACAGCATTGTCGGCTTAAAATTTATACCAAATACAATAAATTGTTGTTTCAGTACAGCCTTGCATTGCTCAAACAATAGTTGTACTTCATTCAGTGCTGCATTGTCATCTGCTGGAAACCCACACGACAAGATCTGTTGGGAAAACAGTGGTTTATGCTACCACTCAAAATTGCAGCCATATAACACTTTGTTCCAAAGGTAATAACAATCAGAAAATGTCTACACTTCTCTGGATCCCTCTGTAGTCACTACCTAAATGGGATAGCAACAAAGAGAATGTTTGCATTGCTACCTCATACACAACAATTGATTTACAAACTGTAGTGATATTTTTGTTTCATTTCAAACTTAAGAAGAAGCACTACAGTTGAGGTTTCTATGATTCATAAAAGTCCCAGTTTTTATGGGGTGTGCTGTATACTCTAATTTTTTTGGACATTTTTTGTAGAAATGGTGTATCTTATATTCAGGCCAGTATGGTACCTGTTTCCATCCTGTTTTAAGTCTTAATTTAAAATATTTATCTTTCTTTTTCCAATATCTTATTAATTTGAGAGAGATATTTAGAACAAAAAATAAGCACTAGCAAGTACGTTAATTTGCTATTGTTAAAACTTTATCTCGTGCATGTTCTCTACAATTTTGATATGACACCACCTGCACTCTTATCTTGTTGCCAGTAAAAAGTGAGTAAGTAGGTCATTAAACTCTCTCTCTCTCTCTGTGCCCTCCCCCAGCTGTGTGGTAGTGTCCTCTGTGTTGCTCTATTGTTTCAATTTTTGATGGTCCCGTGCTGTGAAAAGTTGAGGTGAAGTGATAATTCTTAAATAAATAGTGTGTATCAGCTCTTTTCTCCTAGGATCAGGTTGTCATTGCTGTGTTCATTGATGTAAAATGACACTTTTTTAACAGTTCCTAAAAGGTGCACCACTTCATTGACATTTTTGCTCAGGTGTAGAGCATATTGGCCAGACCAATTTACATGTTTCAGCTTTACACTGTATGGTATCCTCTTTTTTAAAGGCCTATTATCTTTCTTGTGTGTGACTTGTCCAGAGATTGAAAATGTTTTATTTTGTAAGTTACCAATCCAGAACAGGTTTCTGTCAATTTAATTCTTCAGGTTTTTCCAGAAGTTTGCTGAAATTCCCGAGTTGTCCTTTGCACAGTCGGACATCATTGTCTTCCTCGCATATTTCGGTGACATTAGTCATTGCTTTTACTAAGTGCTACTTGAGACTGATCATCAGATGGACCAGGTCTGTAATTTGTTCCCTCTGCCTTCCTGCTTCATCTGCAATCTGCCTTGACAGACACCATCCTCGGGTATCCGTGTTGCGTGATATTCCGAGTGCCATCTACACTCACGGGCACGATCCTTGTGTGTTATGTTTTCAGTCCAAGCTGGCTGGTAGAATTCTGTTTGTGGGCTGTCCCCGTTTGGGGGCAAGGATCAGCAGGGCATGAAACCCTAATCTTTCATCTTTCAGTTAACTCAAATGTCGAGTGTCACTTTTTTCATGTAGTGTGGTTACAAATATAAGAAAATACAAAATGAAAATTTCTCAACATAGTCATGTTTCTTTTCAGTATGTTTCTCAGATCAGTACACTGCAATGTAAATATTCCATTAAAAGAATATATTTTTGATTGTTTCTTCAGTCAAAGATGCATTGCCTTCTTGACTTAACAATCAATGTCAAATCATTGTCCCTCAAACAATCCTGCAGGGGTTTGACAACGTGAGACCATGGCTTTATGGAGCATCACCTAGAATTAGCTGCCGTCTTTTCTGACATCATTTTAAATCAATGCTATCATCACTGTTTCTTTTGCTTAGGGTTTTGAGTCTAGGAATGATGCAAACAATCAGCAGTTTATTTCTTTCTTACGTGATCTTGTTTTCTCCTCCCTAGCCACCTTTCTTCTTTCATTTGGTAGCCTCGAGCAAATTGAATATTCCTGCTTTTGTTTGTATTTATTAATCTGTTTGTGCCCCTAATTCTTAAAAGACTTCATTATGACACTAATACTCTGAAGCAGCAAATTTGGGGAAAAAGAGCTGCATTCATTTATGCTGTTGTAAAATGGAGGAATTGGTTGTAGTTGGAAAAAAAATCTGCCTTTTACAGCTGCTGATTTTTGTCCTACATACGAGTCCTCCAAGCTACTGATGATCTGACCAATGTACGACATGCCAAAATGCTACGGCTGCATGGGGAGATACAATTAAATCCCATCTCCCCCCCCCCCCCCCCCACCCCCTCTCTCTCTCTCTCTCACTCTCTCTCTCAAAGATCGGCAGGTTCAGGAATCTAACACAGAAAGAATTTAATCACGGTTTCTTTTTCATCTCTATCATACAATGTAGTCCAATTTTTTGCTAATACAGAAATAACATTTTGTGATTTATGTTGTGTACTCTTCTAAAGATCTAATGATGTCCTCATTCCTTTCTTATAAACAAAACAAGAAAAAACTGACAATAATTGTCGTTAAAATAAAACACAGAACAGTGTCTCCATAGCATCAATGAGAACATCCTTTCAGCACCTTTGACCCAGGCAGTGAACACAGCAGCGGTCAGTCTATGACTTGCAGCAGGTGAATCCCAGTCAGCTGCATTGTTCATGCACCCCACATAAGTAATAATAAACAAAATCTAACAATACACACAACCAAGGCTTGATTTGTGACAGTATACCGCTGATGACGAAAAAAATTGGACCCAAAGATTTTGAGATGTGGTACAATAGAACTTTTGCTCTAGCTGAAGCGGTAAGATGCAAATGTTGTATTCACACTTTTAAAAAGCTCAGAAAAGTGTTATAACTTTTTCAGAAGTCTAAATCAAACTACGGAAACTCTCGGTAGGAACTTAGAAATATAGGAAATGATAGAGTGCTACTTACCATAAATACATGTTAAGAAGTCTATTTTTTTTCTTTTAACAAATCTAGCACTGCATATTACTGCCAAATTAGTCATTACCTGTGATTGCCCCAGTGGCAGAAGTATGTATAATAATGTCAAAACGTTTGTGACACTACACACTAGGAGAAGCTCAAGTTTCAGATACACATTGATTGCGTTCTTGATGATGCTATCCACATGTTCATCCACACTCTGCAAACCACTATGAAGAGTATGACAGAGGGTACATCTCACTGTACCAGATATTAAAGCTTGTTCATGTTTCAAGACCATTTAAATCTTTCTCTGCATGCTGTAATTAATCTAATATTGTCCTCATGGTTCCTATGGGAGCAATAGTTACAAGGTTGTAGCATATTCCTAGAGTCGTCTTTTGGTAAGCATACTTTCTTAGGATAGTGTACATCTTATCCTGAAGCGTCTGCCAATTCAGTTATTTCAGCATCTCTGTGACACTCTCCCTTGGGCCAAACAAACCTGTGACCATTTGATCTGCCCTTCTCTGCATGCGTTCAATTCCCCATTAATCCATTTTGATACAGGTCCCACACATTTAAGCAATATTCTAGGATGGATCATACAAACGATTTGTAGAATGACTGCATTTCTATGGTATTCTACAAAAAAAAATCTCACTCTTTCGCCTGCCTTACCCCTGAGTAGGCCCATATGACTGTTCATTTCATATCCCTACAAAGTGCTTCACCCAGGTAATTGTACGAATAGACTTAATCCAAGCAAGACACCCTGATACTGTAGTCATACCACACTGCGTTTTCTTCACTTTGTAAAATGCACGATTTTACATGTCTGAACATTTAAAAGAAAGTTTGAAATTATCAAGATCTGACGAATGTTTGTACAATTTCTTTCAGACTGCACTTTATTCTAGATAAATGCACTATCTGTGAAAAGAGTGCTTTACTATTAATATTGTCTGCAAAGTCATTAATGTACATGAACATGAACAGCAATGGTCACAACATACCTCTCTATGACACATCTGAGGTTACTTCTACATCAGATGATGACTCCCCAGCCAAGATAACATGTAAGTCATTCCTACCAAAATATCCTCAATTACAGTGACAAATTTCACTCGATACCTTTCACGGTAGCAATTTTGATAATAAGCATCAATCTGGCACTAAGTCAAAAGCTGTTCAGAAATCGAGAAATACTGCCTGCACCTGTCGAGTCAGGAAGACGAAAGTTTGAAGGTCAGGTTGACAAAACAGATTTTTAATACTCTTGGAAAGAACCCTAAAGTTTCTGACATAGTTCAGGGGAATGACAAAGGGATCTTTGACAGGCTGGATTAAATCTAGGCGGCGTCTCAGACCGACCAGAGTTACAACTTTAAAGGCTTCTACGCTGAGCAAATACAACGGGCTGTTGGAGGAAGAATGCAAAGGCAGCTTCTAGTAATGTGCAATTGCTATTCTGCGTGGTCTTTAATGGCCATTATCAAATTTTAAAAAATTAAGAATAACAATAACACAGTACACAACAGGAAGGGTACAGCGGACTTTCCCTGATTGTTCCTTACATTACCTTTCCTTGATTTTTTTTTTTTTTTTAATGATAATGTTTCTAAGTCTTTCCTGGTTTCCATTGAAAGGTTTGGATTGTTTCAAAGATTAATTTACACATTTTTTAATATTTTAATGTATTCTAGGACAGGAACTCAAAGAGCACAAGTATAAAAAAACTGCATGTAGGACATTCATGTAAAGCTTCCCATTTTTAACTGCAAGGTAATGGCAGTCTATTTTGTTAACAAGAAAATGAATCGGGACTTAGTTCTCCAGAGCTGATACTATTATAAGGAGTTGTGATGGAAGAACATGAGTTCCAAACAATGGATGCCTTGGATCTGTTTGCTGCTGCTTCTTTTTAATCTCTGCTGCTAATCCCATGAGTAAAAGATCTCTACCAATGAAAAAGTAGATTTGAATGACATCAAGTTTCTTCTCTTGTCAATAGTTGTTTCTACTGAAGAGAAATGAGTCTGGTCATCTTTGTCCATTTGCAGTAATTCAAAGGTGTCGTGGCACCTGACATGTATGCTTGAAAATAACAAACGATCAATATTGTAATTAACAAAAGTATTGACAGCAGTAAGCTGTATTTATCACATCCAAAAAGTTTGTAAAAGCTGTGGACCCTTGTTTTATCATGTCAATCCATTTGTGCCAATGGCTAACAGAGTACCATTCACCATCATGTCAAGTGGCAATAACAGTTTGCTTGCATCATAAATATCGAGTGTCAAAAGTTAATTCCAACAATATGAAATAGGACAGATTGCTACTCACCAGTTAGAGCAGGCAATGGGCAGCAGACAAGCATACTGAAAAAAAAACTGTCAGATACTATATACTCAAAAAAACACTTAGGTACTGAAGGAATTCTCCAAATACCAAATAGGGCTGAAATCAGTAAATGTGACATACATGTGAAGACAGAAAAATAATTACAGTTTCAGAAAAAACTGGATGATTTATTCAAGAGAAAGAGCATCACAAATTGGATGAGATGGTCCACCTCTGGCCCTTATACAAGCTTGGCTCTGGCTGATAGAGTTGTTGGATGTCCAACAGAGGGACATCATGCCAAATTCTATTCAAATGTCACGGTAGATAGTCAAAATCCCGAGGTAGTCTAACGGCCCTGCCCATAATGCTCCTTACATTCTCAATTGGGGAGAGATCCAGCAACTTTGCTGGCCAAGCTAGGGTTTGGCAAGCACGAGGACAAGCTGTGTGCGGACAGGCATTATCTTGCTGAAATGTAAGCAATGTATGGCTTGCCAAGAAGGGAAACAAAATAGGATGTACAGTATTGTCAACAGACGACTATGCTGTAGGGGGGGCATCCACGTCACCCCTACAGCATAGTCGTCTGTTGACCAAAAGGGATCTGTTATGAAAAGAAATCGCACGCCAGATCATCAGTCCTGGTAGTTGGACCGTATGGGATGTGACATTCACGGTGGCATCCCACCGTCTGGGGCGTCTTCAGACACATCTGTGCTGATCATTGGGGCTCAGTTCATAGTGGGATTCATCACTGAAGCCAATTATATTCCAGTCAATGCAATTCCAGACTAGGGACGTGCCTGGGGGCACACCAGATAGCAGTGCGATACCAACCGGGCTGCTGGCTGCCATACAGCCAAACGAGGACTGATGGTCTACTGTGCCATTTCTTTTCATAACAGGACCCCTTTGGTTGTCATCTGTGTCACCATTACAACACAGACATCTGTTGACGATATTATAAACCCCATTTTGTTTCTCTTCATGACAAGCCATCATTTGCTTACATTTCAGCAAGATAATGCCTGCCCACACACAATTCGTCTTCATACTTACCACACCTTATCTTTGCCAGCAAGGTCACGGGATCTCTCCCCAACTGAGTATGTCTGGGGCACTATGGGCAGGGCCACCCAACCAGCTCATGATTTAGACAATACAATGCACCACTTGGATAGAATTTGGCTTGATGTCCCTCAGTAGGACATCCAACAAATCTATCAATGCCAAGCTTACTCAAGAGTCAGAGGTGAACCAACTTGCTCCATTTGTGAAGCTCTTTATCTTGAATTAATCAATCAATTTTTCTGACATTGTAATTTTTTTTTTTTGTCTGTGCACGTACATCACATCTACATATTTCCATCCCACACAGATAATTCTTTCATGCTGCATAATGTTTATTTTTATCTTACGAGTGTAATCTAATGGACAGAGCCCACCTCAGCATAGGGAGTCTCTGCTGGTTGGGAGTGTGGAGGTGGACAGACAGAGAGAAGTGTACTAGGGGGACAGTAACAGTGTGTGAGATTGGAATGGGAGCAGGGGAGGGCATTGAGGTGTGGGGCCACAGGAACGAAACCTAGAAACTTATCTGCGGCATATTCTTCACTCCTGTAAACCCCGTTACCTAAACCTTTGCTAGTCTCTCTGTCTCACATATCTAGGCCTTTACCTGCTCCCACCCCAGCCTCACACCACCACACCTGCTTGATGAGGGCTGTCCCATACTTTCTAATATCTAAAAATCTTCCTTCAATGTGCCAGTCTGCCACTCAGTGTCTCCTCTAGGTGGGGAGCAGAAAGCTATCCTATTTCATATTATTGTTATTCCATCCCAGATTTCCCAATGTTTAAAAATTAATTTTATGCTTGCCGTAAAGTATTACACAAACACTAAGTGGTGAGTGAAAATCTCATTCTGGAAACTAAGTGGTTATTTTTTTCTGATATTCAAATTATATTTTACTCTCATTTTTGTCCCTTTACCTAATCAACTTTGCAGTGTGACATTTCTGACGAAAGTACGAGTTATTCAGAAAGTAGGTAAAAAGTAGTGAATTCTTCCTTTGAATCACTCTCATTTTGTCTCAGGCGCGAGCAAATGTGTGTACCCGTATATGCATTTAGCTGTATCAAATTATCTTCCCCAACACACAAAATGGGGGTCATTATTCAATTTATCTTGAAAGTATGTGTGAAACGCACTTTCCACAAAAAGGCTCAGATGCATAACTCTCAAAATATGTGTTTGCACAATAGGTCTGGAATTTTTAAAGACAAGGCGAAGAAACCATTGGATTGTATAATTTTTTTATTAATCACAAAGAACCAACATGATTCAAAGACATCAACAACAGCAATGGACGTTCAAGTAAAAATGGAAATGTCGTGTGGCTAGGGCCTCCCGTCGGGTAGACCGTTCGCCTGGTGCAGGTCTTTTGATTTGACGCCACTTCGGTGACCTGCGCGTCGAGATGTTCAAGTGAATTGTCTGCCTCCAATTCTGATCACAGAGAAACACTCCAATAGGAAAGAGGGCACAACATCCTGCTCCATTTTCAAAAGCTGCAATGTCAAATATTACAACCTGTAACAAAAAAAGGTCATGTGATGATTATTGTTTACATACCGATTACAGTAACAGAGGCATATATGATCTAATAGGAAGGGGGAACAGAAGGGCAGGACATGGGGAACAATGAACAGATGAGATGTGAAACCATGGTAAGTTAATAGTGGCGATAATACCAGTTAATTACATGTGTGGGAAAAGCAACCACTCTTGCAACTCAGAGCTACTCTTGTTTCTGCAACTGATCTTCCGTTCTTTCACTGTTCCTATTTTTCTCATATTAATAATTCTAGTTATAGAAGGTTTTCTAACTAAAAGCTTATTAGCATTTTGTAATGAAACCGATAAACAATACAGTCTCATTCTCTAATGGAAGAACACAGTACATCGCGTTCGTAAATAACTTGATCCAACAAAACTTTTTATATGAGTATCTGGACATTCATTACATGACATTTAATTTTAAGTATCAATACAAACACTTACATAAAACATTATTTACACTCAAAACCCATTATTCAAAACTGATGTCCATATGTGTAACTGTTTACAGCAGCAATTATTAATATAGTTACTATTGCTAGCTTTAATATGGATTGTTAAAAAGTTTAGAAATGTTAACTTAAAAATGAACTGTAAGCAAAATCTTTTCTGTTAAAAAGTTAATGTTGAAACCACTGGAGAAACATTATAATGTATTATTGTAGTCATCATGTACACTGAAAAAAAAAAAAAAAAAAAAAAAAAAAAAAAAAAAAAAAAAAAAAAGAAAAAGAAAAAAAAAAAAAAAAAAAATTGCAACACCAAAAAGTAATTAACGTAGAGTAATGAAATTTCAGGAACATATGTGTCTAAGTAACTTATTTAAGTGATTAATGTTGCAAGATCACAGGATAATATAAGTGCGAGATACACCATTGCAAATGTGATACACTAATACATTGAAATCCAGTGTAACTGCCCAAATGTAAGCATGCAAACATGCATGCATTGTGCTGGATATGAGTTTGTGGGATGAAGTTCCATGCCTGTTTCACATTGTCATCGAAACAGGGATGGTTAATGCTGTTTTTGGGAGACACTGGAGTTGTTCGATGATGTCCCGTGTGCACTGAATTGGAGCCAGACCTGGTGATCAAACAGGTCAAGGCAACATGTTGACATACTGTAGAGTATACACCCATGCCTCCATCTTTGCTACCCTCCCTGTTTACCTCTACCCTGTTGCTTCATAACCTGGGTTGTGAGTAACTGAATCCACTTTCTCTTCTTCCCCTTCTTTCCCCTCTCTCCTCCCTGATGAAGGAACAAAGTTCCAAAAGCTAGGATACGTAAATTTTCTGTTATGTTTTGTGTATCTATTGGCTGTACTGGCCAGCCCCTCTATCTCTTTGTCAGTATTTGTTTCACGTCTTTATATGAGACTTTCCATCATCACAATAATGTTAGTTTATAATTTATGGACAGCTTAATCCATTATTTCCTGTCAAGGTTTGAAACTTTAGTAAATCATAATTTTTGTCTTGGTAAAATAAAGGTGATTAGATGTTTCCCTCATGCACATGTAAGGGACTGTCAGTTCACATCTACGTTTGTAATCTGCAATCCACCAGGAGGTGCATGGTACAGGGTAAGTCCCATTGTACCAGTTATCAGGGTTTCTTGCTGTTTCATTCATGTATGGAGCGTGGAAGAATGATTGTCTGAATTTGTCTGAATGCCTCTGTGAGAGCAATATGTGGGGGGGGGGGGGGGGGGGGGAGGGGGAGGGGGGGGGAGGGGGGGGGTTGTGGTATATCCCTAGAGTAATCATTTAAAGACAGTTCTTGAAACTTTGCTAATACACTTTCTTGGGATAGTTTACACCTGTCTTCAACAGTCTGCCATTTCAGTTCCTTCAGTATCTCTGTGACACTCTCCCATGGATTAAGCAAACCTGTGACCATGCTGCCTTTCTTTGTATACAATCAATGTCTCCTGCTAGTCCTATCTGGTACAAGTCCCACACACTTTAGCAATAGTCTAGGGTGGTGGTGGCGGTGGGGGGGGGGGGGGGGGGGGGTCGCACGAATGACTTTTAAGCATCTCTTTAGTAGACTGATTGCACTTCCCCATCATTATACCAATAAACCAAGGTCTACAACCTGCTTTACCCACAACTGAACCTATGTGATCATGCCATTTCATATTCCTACAAAGTGTTACACACAGGTATTTGTACGAGTTGGCAGATTCCGACAGTGACTCACCAATATTATAGTCACAGGATACTAAGTTTATACATTTCTAAACATTCAGAGCAAGTTGCCAATCACTGCACTATGTTGAAATCTCATCAAGATCTGACTGAATATTTATGCAGCTTTTCTGAAATAGCACTTCATTACAGATAACTGCATCATCTGCAAAAATCCTGATTTACAGCAAGGTCATTAATGGACAAGAACTGCAAGGGCCCCAACACACTTCCCTGGGGCACACCTGAAGTTACTTCTACATCTGATGATGACTCTCCATCCAAGGTAACATGCTGTGTCCTTCCTATCAAAAAGTCCTCAATCCAGTTATGAATTTCACTTGATACCCCATATGATTGTACTTTTCACAGTCAGTGTAGGTGTGGAACAGAGTCAAATACTGTTAGGAAATCAAAAAACACTATCTACCTGTTGCCTTGATCCAACGCTTTCAGCAAGTTATGTGAGAAAAGTGAGAGTTGGATTTCATATCATCTATGTTTTTGAAAACCATGCTGGTTGATATTGAGAAGGTAGTTCCGTTCGAGATACCTCATTATGTTTGAGCTCAAAATATTTTCTAAGAATCTACAACAAATCGATGTCATGGCTACTGGATGGTAGTTTTGTCACTCCTACAACCCTTCTTGTAGACGGGTGTGATCTGTAACTTTTTCCAAAAACTAGGTAAGGTTTTTTGGATAGATTACAGTGAGAAGAGAGGATAACTCAGCCACAAATTCAATATAGAATCTGACTGCGATTCCATCGGGGTCTGGAGCTTTGTTTAATGATTTCAACTGTTTCTCAACACAACTGACACTAATACCTATTTCGTTCATTTTTTCAGTGTACGAGGATTGAATTGGAGCAGTTCTCCTGGGTTTTTATTTGCAAAGGAACATTTGAAAATCGAGTTCAGAATTTCAGCTTTTACTTTGCTACCCTCAATTTCAGTTCCTGTCTCACTTGCTAGGGACTGGACACTAACTTTTGTGCCACTAACAGCCCTTACATACGACCAGAATTTATTTGGATTTTGTGAAATGTCATTTGACAATATTCTGCTACAGTAGCCATTGAAGGCTTCATGCATTGCTCTCTTGACAGCCAAACATGTTTCATCCAGCGTCTCTCAATCTATAATCCTACACTTTGTTTTACACCTATTATGCAGTAATCTCTGTTCTTTTAGACGTTTTCTTTACAGTGACTGTATACCACGGAGGTTCCATCTCATTATGAACTGTTGTACTAGGAACCTATCTACTCAGTGTGTGGTCAACTGTTCTTTTCAAGTAGAGGAAGAGCACCTCTACATGCTCCTGACCTGTGCTGAAAGTTTCAAGTTCCTCACTGAGATAAGATATTACTAATTTCTACTTAGTTAACTGAACGCATAATAAGAGGATCCTCACGACACAGTAAATAACTGTGCGTCAGTCGGGTGTGGCCAATGTGGAGCCGACAAACGACGACTGAGTCCCTGCGGGTGGCTCGCAGGGATGACCGCCAAACAGTCGTCATCTCCTTGATACGACGGAGTTTGTTTGGCACGGGCAGGTTGCGCCATTCAGTGTCCCAGAATTCGAAAACTTTGCGGCGTAATAGTGCCCGCGAATCAGTCGCCGGGAGGCCAATCTCCAGAGGTGGTTTACTGATGGCCTCTTTCACCAGGCAGTCAACATTCTCATTGCCGGGGATCCCAACATGGCCTGGGGTCCACACAAAGACCACATAGCGGCCGTTACGTGCTAGAGTATGCAGGGACTCATGGACAGCCATCACCAGACGAGAACGAGGGAAATACTGGTCGAGAGCTCGTAAACTGCTCAGGGAATTGCTACAGATAACAAAGGACTCACCTGAGCAGAAGCGGATATACTCTAGGGCACAAAAGATGGCGACCAGCTCAGCTGTGTAAACGCTGCAGCCATCCAGCAAGGAACGTTGTTCAGAATGGTCCCCTAGAGTAAGCGCATATCCGACACGACCAGCAACCATCGAACCGTCAGTGTATACAACGCCAGAGCCCTGATACGTGGCCAAGATGGAATAAAAACGGCAGCGGAAGGCCTCTGGAGGGACGGAGTCCTTCGGGCCCTGTGCCAAGTCGAGCCGAAGGCAAGGGTGAGGAACACACAATGGGGGTGTCCGGAAAGGAGGTGGAACTGTAAAAACCCTAAGCCCAGAGAGAAGCTCTTTGACACGGACCGCGATCGTACAACCTGACCGGGGCCGACGTTCAGGAAGATGGACGACCGATTGTGGGAACAGGAGACGATAGTTTGGATGCCCAGGCAAGCTAAAAACATGGGCAGCATAAGCGGCCAGTAAATGTTGGAGCCTCAATCGCAGTGGAGGGACACCTGCCTCCACAAGTATGCTGTCCACAGGGCTGGTGCGGAATGCTCCTGTCACCTGTCGAACCCCACAGTGGTGAACGGGGTGCAGCAGTTGCAATGCTGAGGGCGACGCTGAGCCATACGCCACACTCCCATAATCAAGCCGGGACAGCACAAGGGCTTTGTAGAGCTGCAGCAGCGTATTACGATTGGCACCCCAAGTTGTGTTGCTGAGGCAGCGAAGGGCATTCAGATGCTGCCAGCACTGACGCTTGAGCTGATGAATATGTCGAAGCCAAGTAAGCCGGGCATCGAACAGCAATCCCAGAAAACGGTAAGTGTCAACAACCCTGAGAATGGCATCCTGAAGATAGAGCTCAGGGTGGGGATGGACAGTTCGGCACCGACAAAAGTGCATAAAAAAAGTCTTTGCAGGAGAAAATTGAAACCCATGAGATAGGGCCCATGCCTGCGCCTTGCGTATGGCTTCCTGCAACCCACGTTCTGCAACACTAATGGTGGAGGAGCTGAACAAGATGCAGAAATCTTCAGCATATAACGTGGGTGAGACAGACGACCCAACTGCTGCTGCAAGGCCATTTATGGCCACAAGGAAAAGGGGCACACTCAATACTGAGCCCTGTGGAACGCCGTTCTCCTGGATATGAAGTGAACTATGGGATGTGCCAATTAAAACGCGGAATGTCCGAACAGATAAAAAATTCTGAATAAAAATGGGGAGAGAGCCCCGGAGACCCCATCCGTGCAACGTGGCGAGTATATGGTGCCGCCACGTCGTGTCATATGCTCTGGAGAGGTCGAAAAAGCGGGAGACAAGGTGTTGGCGCCTGGAAAAAGCAGTGCGGATTGCAGACTCAAGAAAGACCAAAGTATGGGCGGTGGAACGGCCCTGACGGAAGCCGCTCTGGCACTGAGCCAGAAGACCCCGAGACTCGAGCAGCCAACACAGCCGTCGACTCACCATACGTTCCAGTAGCTTGCACAGAGTATTTGTCAAGCTGATGGGTCGATAGCTATCCACAGTAAGCGGGTCCTTACCAGGCTTCAGCACCGGAATGATGGTACTTTCTCGCCACTGCGACGGAAAGACACCATCGCCCCATATGCGGTTGAAGATGGCAAGAACACATCGCTGACAGACCGGGGACAGGTGTTTGAGCATCTGATTGTTGATGCCATCTGGCCCAGAGGCCGTATCGGGGCACTGTGCCAGGGCGCTTTGGAGTTCCCACAAACTAAATGGGGCGTTATACGTCTCAGGGTGGCGAGAAGCAAAAGAAAGCCGTTTTCCTTCCTCCTGGCGTTTAAGCGCGCGAAACGCAGGCGGGTAATTCCCCGACGCAGAGGCCCGAACATAGTGCTGTGCGAAATGCTCGGCGATTGCATCAGCATCGGTGGATATCGCCCCGTTGATGGTAAGCCCTGGGACACCTGTAGAGTGCTGCACTCCAAAGATGCGCCGAATCTTCATCCACACCTGGGAGGGTGAAGTACGGGAACCAATGGTGGAAACGTACCTCTCCCAGCGCTCCTGTTTCCGCCTCTTGATGAGCCGCCGTGCCTGAGCACGGAGACATTTGAAGAAAATGAGGTTCTCCAAAGACGGGTGCCACTTATGTCGCTGAAGAGCCCGCCGACGTTCTTTAATGGATTCAGCGACCTCCGGAGACCACCAAGACACTGCCTTTCGCCGGGGGCACCCTAACGAACGAGGAATGGTACGTTCTGCAGCGGAAACAATCGCTGCAGTCAGTGTCTCAACCGCCACATCGATGGTACTGTGGGGGAGAGATGCAACAGTGGCAGCAGAGGAGAATGTTTCCCAGTTTGCCTTGCTAAATGCCCACCTAGGCAGGCGTTCATGGGATCGACGCTGGCGTAGTGAAAGGAAGATGGGAAAATGGTCACTACCACACAAGTCATCATGGACTCTCCAGTGGACCGATGGTAAAAGCCCTGGGCTGCACAACAACAGATCTATGGCCGAGAACGTGCCATGCGCCACACTGAAATGCGTGGCAGCGCCAGTGTTTAAGAGGCAGAGATCAAGTTGGGAGACGAGATTCTCGACATCTCTGCCTTGGCCAGTAATCTTCGATCCACCCCACAGGGGATTGTGGGCATTAAAATCCCCAAGGAGAAGAAAAGGCGTGGGAAGTTGGGCGACAAGTGCAGCCAATTCGGTCAGGGAGACTGTACCACCTGGAGGGAGATAGACACTGCAGACGTTTATGTCCTGGGTAGTCCTTATGCGGACAGCCACAGCTTCCAAAGATGTTTGAAGGGGCACAGGAGCACTATATACACAGGTAAGGACATACACGCAGGCTCCACCTGACACACTATTGTAAGTGCTTCGGTTGCAGTAATAACCCCTGTATCCACGGAGGACAGGGGTCCGCATTGCCGGGAACCAGGTTTCCTGGAGAGCAATGCATAAAGCAGGTGTCAAGCTTACAAGCTGACGCAGCTCAGGTAGATGGCTAAAATAACAGCCACAATTCCACTGGAGGATTGTACAAAGCGTGTCCTGTAGAGGCATTCAGGCACTGAAAAGGCAAATTACTGGGCAGGGTCACATGCTGCCACCGACTGAGTGACGGACGTCGCTACGGCCATCGTTTCTGAGGAGACGGCGAGATCCAGGTCATCAGGGGACGCAAAGAGCTCGACCTCATCCTCAGAGGCTGAGCTGACAGGAAGCGTTGGTGCGGGAACCACTGGGTCCTTATCCTTCTTGGAGAGCTTCCTCTTCTCTCTCTTGTCTTTCGGAGGAGGGTTGGCATGCTGGGAGGGCTTTCCTGACGCATTATCAGGAACAGAGGAAGAGCGTGAAGCCCTTCGACCAGCAGCTGGTGGCTTCTTCAGCCACTGGCTAGTGTCTTGTGAGACACTGGGGAAGTCCTTGGAAGGGACTCCCCCAAGGGATCCCTTCCGAACAAGTGAGGCCAGAGGAGGCTGTTGCGTCTCTGGCTGAGCAGCCGGAGAGAGCTGTCGCTTCCCCGGCTGAGGAGCCGGAGAGGGCTGTCGCCGCTCCGGCTGAGAGGTGGGGACCGACGTCCTCGGTTGCTTGGGGCGCACTGCTCCCAAACCGTGTGTTTTGGGAGCAGTGGAAGAGAGAGTGGCCCCCACCGGTGGTGGGGCAGGCGAAACATGACTGTTCGGTGGGCCAACTGTCAAAGGAGTCTTTGCAGGATCTGGTGGCTGCAGTGTTACAGCA
This sequence comes from Schistocerca americana, assembly GCF_021461395.2. NCBI lineage: Eukaryota > Metazoa > Arthropoda > Insecta > Orthoptera > Acrididae > Schistocerca > Schistocerca americana. The sequence goes on along the minus strand of NC_060121.1, from coordinate 9,265,717 downwards.
GCATAACTCCTCAACATAGGTGTGGGGTTGAGCCATTCTAATTTCTTCCTCGCCTCTTGGTAAGTTAAACGGTCCAGGGTCTTAATTTCTTGTATCTTCCGCTCTCGTTGGTAGACTGCACAATCTGGCGAGCAGGGAGAATGATGCTCCCCACAGTTAACGCAGGTGGGAGGTGGAGCACACGGAGCATTTGGATGCGAGGGTCGTCCACAATCGCGACATGTGGGGCTGGCAGTGCATCTGGAGGACACGTACCCGAATTTCCAGCACTGGAAGCATCGCATAGGGGGCGGGACATAGGGCTTGAAATCGCACCGGTAGATCATGACCTTGACCTTCTCAGGCAAGCAGTTGCCCTCAAAGGCCAGGATGAAAGCACCGGAAGCGATCCTATTATCCTTGGGTCCCCTAAAGACACGACGAACGAAGTGTGCACCTCGTCGTGCCAGGTTCTCCCGTAGCTCGTCATCAGACGGTAGCAGAAGATCTTTATGAAAGATAATCCCCTGGACCAAATTTAGTGACTTATGGGGAGTGACGTTAACAGGTATGTCACCAAGCTTCTCACAGGCGAGCAACGCCCTTGACTGTGCAGAGGAAGGTGCTTGTATCAAAATGGCCCCGCTCCGCATTTTGGAAAGAGGGGCCACTTCCCCGAACTTATATTCAAGATGGGTCACAAAGAACAGAGGCTTAGTCCCCAAAAATGAATCCCCATCAGTTCTGCTGCACACAAGATATCGCGGTGAATATGGCTCCTGTCTGTCCGCAGCCCTGCGTCCCTCCCAGGGCGTGGCTAGGGAAGGGGACGATTTGGGGTTATATGCCACAGCGTTAAAGTCTACTTTATTGCGCTTAGAGACGTTGGTGGTCGTGCGACCACCGGATTGAGATTGTACCCATTTCATTGCGGGGTATCCGCCCCGATGCCACCCACTCCGACCAGGGGCTCTCCCCACGGGTAGCACCCAGCCACAGCAAAGGCCACCTAGCAGAATGGCCGTTGCCGGGAGTCCTGATGCCCTGGAGAGACGGGCATCTACTCCTAGGCTTACGTGGGGAGGCGGCAGTTCAGGCATCGGCAGTACAATCCCTGTGTTGTCAGGGGGTTACAACCTAGAGGGTACATGACGACCCCACCACAACGGGCTGGCTACCGTGCTGGATTTTGGGTGCCATGGGTAGTCCATAGTGATCGTGGGTGCAGATGATGATGCACTAAGGGCGTAACTTACACAATCCATCAGGTGTGTATGCCCAAAATGAGGGATGGAGGGTGCAGTTACGACACCCAGACGATAAAGAGTGCCAAGGTCTTAGGGCACAGAGGACTGATGGTGCACCACGTAACGGGTCCTTCCCCAAAAGGCTCTTACTTCTGTTGAATTTGGAAAAATGGAGGTCAAACCCTAATGGGGACCATCACATTAAAGGCCGAAACAGTTGAGACTCCTATTAGTCGCCTCTTACGACAGGCAGGAATACCGCGGGCCTATTCTAACCCCCAAACCCGCAGGGGGGAAATGGACACAGGCAGACAGTGTTTGTTGGTAATGAGGATCACCCTGTGGCTAAACTTGCCTTGGTGCACGGCCAGCACATCTTGGCACAGTGTTACACCATCCGGGTTATCTGGATACTTCCCACTAACACCAACCTGTCAGAACTCCGGAGATGGGAACTTGCCCTTCAGTATATCCTCTCTTCTCGTTATCCGCCAGGCCTCAACCTCCGCTAATTTCAAGTTGCCGCCACTCGTACCTCAACTGTCTTTCAACATCGTTTTTGCCTCTGTACTTCTGCCTCGACTGACATCTCTGCCGAATCTCTTTGCCTTTACAAATGTCTGCTTGTGTGTGTGTATGTGCGGTTGGATATGGGTGTGTGTGCAAGTGTATACCTGTTCTTTTTTCCCCCTAAGGTAAGTCTTTCCGCTCCCGGGATTGGAATGACTCCTTACCCTCTCCCTTAAAACGCACATCCTTTCGTGTGTGTGTGTGTGTGTGTGTGTGTGTGTGTGCCTATATATATATATATATATATACACATCTATCTAAAAAGAAAGATGATGAAACTTACCAAACAAAAGCGCTGGCAGGTCGATAGACACACAAACAAACACAAACATACACACAAAATTCTAGCTTTCGCAACCAATGGTTGCCTCGTCAGGAAAGAGGGAAGGAGAAGGAAAGACAAAAGGATATGGGTTTTAAGGGAGAGGGTAAGGAGTCATTCCAATCCCGGGAGCGGAAAGACTTACCTTAGGGGGAAAAAAGGACAGGTATACACTCGCACACACACACATATCCATCCATACATACACAGACACAAGCAGACATTTGTAAAGGCAAAAAAAAAAGAGACTTTTTTTTTTTGCCTTTACAAATGTCTGCTTGTGTCTGTGTATGTGTGGATGGATATGTGTGTGTGTGCGAGTGTATACCTGTCCTTTTTTCCCCCTAAGGTAAGTCTTTCCGCTCCCGGGATTGGAATGACTCCTTACCCTCTCCCTTAAAACCCATATCCTTTTGTCTTTCCTTCTCCTTCCCTCTTTCCTGACGAGGCAACCATTGGTTGCGAAAGCTAGAATTTTGTGTGTATGTTTGTGTTTGTTTGTGTGTCTATCGACCTGCCAGCGCTTTTGTTTGGTAAGTTTCATCATCTTTCTTTTTAGATATATTTTTCCCACGTGGAATGTTTCCCTCTATTATATATATATATATATATATATATATATATATATATATATAAAACTCCGCCTAAGCCGGTCCCAAGCCCGGTTGTAAAAGGAGGAGGGGGAGGAGTAACACCTCGTAAAAAAACCTTGGTTCACCTGGCCCGGGTGATAGTACCTTGTGAGGGTCCCTTGCCAGGGATACGGCGAAGACCTCAACGGTAGTGAAGACGGAGATGAAGGTCATCGGTACGGCGGAACTGGCGGAAGAGGCAAGCATTATCAACAAGATAAAGCATATTGAAAAGCCCAGACACGTCTGTGTGGCAACCACCGGTACTCTGGCCAGCGTCTGTTCACCATGTGAGGTGCGGCTGAACACCAAGCTCCAGGAACTAACAATCCCTGGTTCTAACTACCCAGCATTAGCTGGAACTTAATTACAAGCAGTATGATTCGTACAAGTAAAATTAATATTACCCCAGGTGGCCAATCCACTCGCCCTGTGGCGACAACCAAGCTATCGGATTCTGGGGAGCTTGGGCTCGTACGACAGAGAAAGTCGGAGTTCTCTAGTAAACGTCCACGAAAGTCCCATACATTTATTGGCACTTTTAACATTCAGACACTAATTCAGACAGGCAAACTTCATAATCTTACAACAGAACTCAACAAACAGAAAATTCAAATCCTTGCTCTCCAAGAGACCAGATTCACTGATTCAGAAACAATAGACTACAACAATTACCGTATCTTTAAAAGTAAAACAGACAAGAAAATTGGCAAAGGAGCTGCAATATTTGGCATGGCTTTTATTGTAAATAAGGACACCCTTGACTCTGTTATAGACATGAATCAAATCAGTAACAGACTAATGACCATGCGAATCAAGCACACCAACAAAATATATACATTTATTAATGTTCATGCACCTACCAACATTGCCAACAAAAAAGAACCGGAGAAGACAGAAAAATTTTGGGAAAAACTCGAAACTGAAATGTCCAAAATTCCAAAGGAGGATGTAAAAATTCTTCTAGGGGATTTCAACGCGCAAATTGGCAAAGAGAGGAAATATAAAAAAACAGTCGGTAATTACCCTGCACACAAATTCACAAACAAGAACGGCATGAGACTCATCGAGTTATGTCAGCAAAACAACCTAAAAATCGTGACAACATCACTTCGAAAAGACCCCAAGAAACAAAAAACATGGAGATCACCAAACCTTCAGCTTGGTGAATTTCAAATAGACCATGTTGCGATCTCCTATGACTTCCAGAAAGAAATACACGACGTTCAAGTCCGCAGAGGGGCAAATATAGATTCTGACCACTACCTTACCAGAGTTAAAATTAAATTCACTCCAAAAAGGAAACGCCAAAGGAAATCACCACTAATTCCCAAATTTGACTTGAAAAATATCAAGGAATCAGAAATTACAGAAGCATGGGATAAACAACCAACAAACAACTGGAAAGATTTCCGAACGAAAATTATACAGAAAGCAAGAGATTTGATTCCGTTAAAGAAAATATCCAAGCATCCATGGTGGAATTCGAATTGTGATAACGCATTAGAAGAGAGACAACAAGCCTTTTTAAATTACAATTGTGACAAATCAGAAACCACACAACAAACATTTTTCAAAGTGAGAAAACAAACAGCTAAAATACTTAGACAAACTAAAAGAAAATACCTTAATGAACAGCTAAACACAATTGAAGAAAACTTTAAGAACCACAACACTCAAGATTTTTATAAAATATTCGCAAATCAAATCAAAGGATACACTCCACAAAATCTCTGCTTCCGGAAACAGAATGGAAAATTGGCACTAACTAACAAAGAAAATTGCCAAGAACTAGCTAAATATTTCTCACAACTCCTAAATTGCCCACAACCAAGTACAAGATTCCCCAGATTACAACCAGAACACACGAATGAGACTTCACTACCACCATCTCAAGAAGAAATTTATAGTCACATTAGAAAACTCAAAAATAATAAATCATCGGGAGAAGATGGAATTGTAGCTGAACTACTGAAAAACCTTGGTCCAAATTCGTTAAAAGAGATCACTAGCATCATCAAAGAAATTTGGCAGACAGAAAATATCCCAGAGGAGTGGAAGTGTGCACTAATTCACCCATTGCACAAAAAGGGAGAAAGATCAGACGTAAACAACTACAGAGGCATTTCACTTTTACCAGTTACCTACAAAATTCTATCTGCATGTCTCCTAAAGAGGGCACAAGAACAACTAGAACATACAATTTCAGACTACCAAGCAGGCTTTCGTCCTAATAGATCATGCCCGGAACAGATATTCAACCTTAAAACTATTTTAAAGATTAAAGCAATCAGGTCAAAACCAATAATCTGCACATTCGTTGATTTCAAAAAGGCATACGATTCCATAGACAGACAGTCTCTATGTCACATTCTCGAAGAACGAGGCCTAGACACTAAAACCCGAAAACTAATTGAACAAACACTAACAGAAACCAAATCAAAAATTAAATTCAGAGGGGAAATTTCGGAACCATTCTCAATTAAAACAGGAGTAAGACAAGGAGATGGGATCTCACTACTATTATTCAATATAGTTTTGGACAAAGTTATGAAAGAGTGGGAAGTAACACTAAGGAAACAAAGCTTTTGGAAGCCAATTGAACTAGGAAGAGGTAAAGGAAAATTGAACATCCCTTATTTAGCGTTTGCAGATGACTTGGCAATTATAACTGACAGTGAAGAAACAGCAGTAAAACAAATTGAGACACTTAAAGAATGTGCTGAGAAGGTTGGCCTGCAAATCTCCTTTGAGAAGACAGAATTCATCTGCTCAAAATTAGATATTTCGAAACTAAAAACAAAGTATGGTGAAATAACTAGAGTCAAGCACTTTAAGTATCTCGGTGAAGTTATTGAACCAACAGGACTTGAGAAAATAGCACAAAAAAACCGATTACAGAAAATCAAGAAAGTATTCGGACTTATCCAAAATATGTATAACAAGAAATGTCTATCAAAAGGCACTAAAATCAGACACTACAACACAGTCATCAAACCAACAGTCACATATGCAAGTGAAACACTCTCCCTGAATAGAAAATTAGATTTACACGAAATTAAGAAAGTAGAGAGAAAAATTATTAGAAAAATCCTAGGACCACGATACACACAAGATGGATACAGGCTGCAGACTACCGAGACAACCGAAAAAATATCAAACATCGAGGCAGATATCAGGAAGAGGCGGATGAAGTTTTATGGACATATAGACAGATTACCTGGAAACAGGTTAACTAAACGTCTATTGGACTATATGACATCACTTAAGGCAACAATACCCTGGGTAACTGAGGTTAAGAAGGATTTGAAAAAGGCAAAAATTGACATAACAAACACATCAGACCGGGATACATTCAGAAGAAAAATCGACAAGTGGAAGTTTACTCCAGAGACGGAATCTAAACCTTTCCGACCAAAGTGGACCGAAGAAAGGAAGAAGGCCTTTGGGGAGGCAATGAAGAAATACTGGGGAAATAAGAAGAACATTAAGAAATGTTAATCACCTGCTTATCGTTCTCCCATGGGGACATTCGCTAATAATAATAATAACAATAATAATAATAATAATATATATATATATATATATATATATATATATATATATATATATATATATATATATATATATATATATATATATATATAAATCATTTATTGTTGATGTGCCCTATTCTTGTATACACATAATATACAGAGAAGAATTGCATTTTATGTTCTTTATATCTGCTTTTTTCATATTCTATTCGAATTTTACGATTCCAACAGGACAAAAACATGCCACGTGAACTTACATTTGAAGAAATTCTAGCAGAACTAGAGAACCATCAAGAGAGTGACGATGAAGATGATATACAGAATTGGCAATTATTCCACCCGATGCAGATGTAATAACAGATGAAGAAGACACTGACGAAAATGTACTGTTGTACAAGATGACGCCGGTACTTTAGAGCTCACAACCAGCTGAGATGAAGTTAATGCTACAGTTGTACATCCAGAAGCCAAAAGAAGGAAAGCGTTGGGAGGTGGAGGAGAAAGTGGTATGTTATCTACAAAAAAATATATATGTAAGTGGTATAAATGTCAACCAACGTACACAAACAATAGTGAACCAGGGAAGAGCAACAAACATTATGATGCGGAATGTCTAGCAAATAACACAGTGCCCCAGGTGTTTGAGGATTTTTTTTTTTCTAAGAAACTAATGGATACTATTATTGAACAAAGCGAAATTTATGCTTGCCAACATAACAGAATAAATTTTCTGCTAACCAAAGAAGAACTAAAATAATTTATTGGCGTACTACTTCTGAGTGGTTATCATAAGCTTCCCCACAAGAATAAGTACTGGGAACAGGCTCCTGACGTCGGTGTTCCTTTAGTCTTCAACTCCGTGTCAAGAAATAGGTTTTGGGAAATAAAGAGATTCATTCATCTCAATGACAACTCCAAAATAGACAGAAATGACAAGATGTACAAACTGAGGTTATAATTTGAAATGCTGAAATAGGAATTTGGTAAATTTGGCGTATTTCATTCAGAACTCTCAACTGATGAAATAATGGTACATTATTATGGCAAACATTCAGCTAAAATGTTTCTGAGGGAAAAGCCTATCAAATTTGGATATAAAATTTGGTGTCTTACAAGTTCCAATGGCTTTCTTTATAATTTTTCACCATACTGTAGCAAGACTGACAACAAACAGGAGCCTTTAGGTGCAAGGGTAATAAATGAACTAACCACCATGATTCCAGAATCAGAGTATCCGAATTATAAGCTTTTCTTTGACAACTTTTTCACCAGTGTTGACACACTGATCACACTCGGAAAGAGTAAAATGAAAGCTGCAGGAACAATAACAGAGATCCGAACTAATGCATGTCCTTTGATTGACTCGAAAAGAATGGCAAAAGGAAGGAACGAGGATTCTATGACTACATATTTGACAAAGAGAATGAAGTTCTGGTTGTGAAATGGAGTGACAACAAACCAGTATGTGTAGTGACAAATAACAGTACTATTATTCCTTGAGTTCTACTAAAATATATTCACGGGCAAAAAAAAGGAAATATCTGTTACACTGCCACATATCATTGAAGAATACAATGCCCACATGGGTGCCATATATCTACTGGACAAGCAGATATCACTTTATAGGACGAGGATAAGGTCAAAGAAATGGTGGTGGCCATTATTCACACAGATGATATATATCTGCATAGTAAACACATGGCGTGCATACCAAATTGCTAACTCTAATGAGAAGCTCTTACTTTTGGATGTCCGACAGAGAATAGTGATGTTTTTTCTATCAAAGGAAAAAGGATCAGTACCAAAACAAAGAGGAGCACAAGGAAGCAAATTGATGGGAGGACGGGTGAGCACAGATGTACGACTAGATCCAGGAAATCATTTCTTTGTGCCAAGTAAAACACAGAAGAAATGTGCTTACTGCAAGAAAAAAACAACAAAAATTTGTGATAGGTGCAATGTTGGTGGACATGACAAGTGTTTTGCTTCATTTCATACCGAATATTGTAATGTAATTAACTGTCAGAGATAAAGTTTATCTCATGCGAAAAGTACGATGCCCACAGTAGAGAGTTAAGGTAACTTCATTATGTTGCCATACAATGTGTTTAATTTATTTATTTATGAATATTTTCTTTTATGATAAATAATGGATTTGTTTGAGATGATAAATGTGGTATATTTATATGTATTTATTTATATGTGTCTTTGGAGTGTATTAAGGTCAGAAGACCAAAGAATCTGGAATGCAGGAATGTCTGCAACTTCCGGGCACATGTTGGCTTGCACGCCAATTCTTTGTCGGTATTGGAGGGAGATGGACGTGTTTAAGTGACCAGTACAGTATAATGCATTTTTAGGGTATCAAGGTTCGAAGTGAAAATATTGTAGTTACTAAACAAAGAGTACGAATAAATATTATTTTTAGCCGAAAGTAATTCAAACCCGGTAGTGTTTATTTCAAACAAGAAGAAAACCCAGGCCAGGCTTGTTAGAGTAATGTTTTGCAGACAAAACCCCTAGACAAACGAGATCTGCAGTGTGTAATCTTTCAGCAGCTACTAATAAATAAGCCTTGCTGAAATTGTGCTGGAACTACTCGTATTATTATCAATTACAAACACGTTGTGCGAAAGTGGTCCTACCACAATATACCGCGTAAGATTCCACATCATTCAGTTATCAAGAAACGAGATAGGTAACAACCAGTACAATATGGTGGCGTCGTCCGGGATTATTGAAAATGTTACCGAAATGAACTACCACCGAGATTGCGAAGAAAACGACAGAATTCGTACATCCTGGCTGAAAATGTTAAAGGAAGTCAAATGCTGATACCTTCAAGACAAAGGAAGTCGAATGCTGATACCTTCAAGACAACGGGATGCAGTTACTGGAGCAAGAATAACGGCGCAATAAGTCACGAAAGATGAAAAAAGTGTAAAGTGTTGTGCAACCAAAAAAGCAATATTCATATAAGTGTAGTGTTTCAGTGTTGTGAATTCCATCACGCACCAATCAACAAAGAAGGCCTTATAAGAAAATAAGTAAACTGTGAGTAAAATAGTTTAGTATCCTTTAGAAAAGATAAATTTGTTGTGTTTTGTTTATTCCTGTGTAAAAAGATGACTATTGTAAAAGAGGAAGGTATTGACGACGGTGTCGCCAACGCTAGTACAGATGTGAATTTATCATACGAAAGTGAATGCAACAGTAATAGTCTGAATCCTGTAGACAAAGTTGAAACTCATACGGAAAGACAGAATGAAGTTAAAGACATGCTATCAAAAATAATGAATTATATGGAGGGAAAATTTAAGGCAATTGATGACACTAACAGACAAAACGGACAGTGGTTAGGAAATATTAAAGACAGACTCGATGCTAATGAGATTCGTTTGGATCAAATGGAGAACTCATACGGAAAGACAGAATGAAGTTAAAGACATGCTATCAAAAATAATGAATTATATGGAGGGAAAATTTAAGGCAATTGATGACACTAACAGACAAAATGGACAGTGGTTAGGAAATATTAAAGACAGACTCGATGCTAATGAGATTCGTTTGGATCAAATGGAGCAAAACAACGCTGCTTAGTTAGACCAGACTCTCAAGCTCATGAGTGATAAATTTGAAAAACAATTCAAAGAATATGAAAAGAAAAATGACAATCACTTTCAAAAAGTAGAAGCAAAAATTTCCAGTTTGAGTCGTAATATGGTTAAGATCACGGGTAAGGTCAATTATGTCGGGAGAAAAGTTAAAAATGTAGATGCAAAAGTAAAAAATCTGAAAACTGAAGCAAGTACAGGTAGAGAGAAAATCCATAATGCGTTTAAAGTTGTGCATTCAGATATCAAACATGTAGAAGAAACAGTATCTGAGCGTATTTCTCTTGTAGACGATAAAATTGTTAAAGTAGAAAGCAAATTTGAACAAAAGATAGGAATTATTACTGAAAAAATAGATGTAAATAATCAGATAAACTAAAATGAAGTCAAGAGTTTAGAAAGTAGTATTAATGACATCACTAAGAAACTTGAAAGTGTTAGTAGCAATATGGTCAGCAATAGTTTGCCGAACAATATTGGCACTTTGTGGTACAATATTCCAGTACAAAACTTTTCAGATGAGAGCAGTATGCATCCGGTAGATTTCCTGCAGCATTGCAAGGATAACTTTTTTCCAAATATGAATGATAATTTGAAAATTAAATTTGTGAAAAGATTTCTAGAAGGTGAAGCATTGTCATGGACTAATCATTATTGTACTGAGGGAATGTCTTTTGCAGAGTTCGAGGAGAGGTTCTTAAGTAAATTCTGGTCAGAGACAGAACAGGCAAGAATAAAAAGCGAATTCTTGAATGGACCTGTTTATAAACATGAATTTCGTAGCATGAAGCAATTTTGCAGAAATCAGTTAAGGAAACTCACTCACCTAAGCAAACCTTTTGATGAACTCACTCAAATTGATGCACTCAAAAGGAGGCTACCATGTGAACTACAGTGGGAGTTAGCTTATGGTCCAGATGACACAATAGATCAGTTTTTGAAATATGTTGACAAACTAGACAGAATTATTGAGAAAACGGGTAAACCACCACACCATAGTCAAAACCATTTTCAAAGGACAGGGCATACAAATTGGGGAAACACACAACATGATAAAAAGGAAACACACAATTTTGGAAGTAGTGATTCTCATCAGAGAAATCACCAGTACAACTTCAAGGGATCACAAGGACACAATTTCCATTACAAAGGTCAGTATGGAAATAATCATAACCAAGCTGGTAACAGACACTTTGGAAATAAACCAAAGGAGTGGAATAGTCATAATGGTATGGGGAGAACTGAACAGGAGTTAAAAAACTGAATGAGGCTCCATTGGCGGTCCGCAAGGTAGGAGCTACTTATACACAAATGGAAAGGGCCAACCCAAACTGTCTAACTAAACAGAAAGATACCTGTGACATAATGAGTAATTATTTCAAAGAGGAGTGTTATCCCATTAATGTAGTATCTGTTACAAATAATATATGACATACAAATAAACCAGAAACAAAAGGTAAGTTATTTAAAGACACTGATTGCTTAGAAAACTGTGAAGACTTAAACTTAGATTCATTCTATGAGTGGGCTGAGAGGAGCACCTTGCTGGAAAATAGTTGTTCAAATGATCAAAGTGTATTAGGAATTAGAGAACTTATGGAAGAGTCTGGTGGGCTAGGAATGAAAAGAGCACCTAGTAAGGATGATTTAAATGTGTATCTGCATACTGAAGGTAAGAGTGCAGAGGATAAAGATGATAATTTTTGTGATGTTGATTGGGAAGAAAAGGAAATTGAACAGTAGTGAAGATAGATGTTTTATTGGTGTAAGTGAGGAGTTGGAAGCTTTAGGGATTACTAATATAAAAGAGGATAGTAATGAAATTAGCGAGGTACACATGAACACAGTTGACAATTTCAATGATAAGGATGCCAGAATTTCAGCCAATAAGTTATTTGATCTTAATACATGGAAGAAAAATGAGAAGGAATTGACAGCAGGTAATCTTAACAGCATTAGGGGAGTAGATGATGAAATGTCAGATAGTGAGCAATTTTTGTTTAACTTATGGGTTAACAGTAGTGCCATTAAGGATGATGAAAATTTCAGAAAGGTAACACTTGATATATGTGAAACTTTGTATCCAGACTGGTGGCATAGAATTAAGTATCACATTGCACAAATGTTAAGACAGAAATATAAAGGAGAGACACACAATAGCACAAATGAATGTAGTTGGCTTAATGAAATATTCAGAAATAGTAATCAGGCCAAAGAAAATGCAATTAGGGTAATAACAGCATATAACTCTGGTAGTAATGATACAGGTAAGGATACTGGAAAGGGATATGGATTCAGTGAAATTGAAGATGACTTATTACATGAGAATATTAACAAAAAATTTGACTTTGATGTAAGCAGTCCGTTTATTGATGTGCAGATAGGATCATGGAAAGGAAAGTGTTTAGTAGACACAGGAAGTCAAGTATCTGGGATATCAGAATCATTAAGTAAAAAACTGAAAACTAATAAGGATTATGTCGAGTTACCTGTGGTAGGAATTAAAATAAGAGGTGCTACCGGGAAGCACAGTAAATCAATAAGGAGTCAGGCTTTTATTACTTTTGAAATTGAAGGAGTATCATGGTCACATGGGTGTCTCGTCATTCCTGATCTCACAGAGGATTTTATCCTAGGCATGTCTTGGATAACAAAAGTAAGTGCAGCATTTGATTGGGCAGGGCAGAAATTAATGATGACTCTACCAAGTGGTGAAGTCATCACTACGAAACTTCTTCAATCAAATGTGTTTTGTATGAATAAGACTGTGAACAGTATTGAATTTACAAAAGAAGGTGAGTACATTGAAAGCCATGTCACAGATTTCGATACAGATGAGATAGAGTTTGAAAAGTTAGTAAATGAAAAAGTAGTCGAGGCTAGAGAACTAACTGAGAACCAAAAACAAGATTTGAAATTATTTTTGTGGGAATATAGTGATGTATTTAGCAATATACCAGGTAAAGTAATTGGATACCAATGTACTTTACAGTTGAAGCCACATGAACCTTTCTTTACAAAACCATACAGTATTCCAATCTCGAAAAGGGTAGCAGTGGAGAAAGAATTGCAAAAGATGGAAGTGTGTGAAATCATTGAGAGGAGTATAAGCCCTTATAATAATCCCTTAGTCACTGTAAATAAACCTAATGGACAAGTCAGATTAGTACTAGATTCCAGACAGTTAAACAAATGTTTATACAGAGAAACTGACCACCCAGAGAACATCGATGAGTTGTTATATAAATTTAAAAATATCCAAATTATGTCAAGCCTTGACCTAACTTCAGGTTTTCATCAAGTACCTCCTGCAATTAGTTCTAGAAAGTACACTGCTTTCTTATACAATGGGAGATGTTACCAGTATTGTGTAGTGCCTTTCGGATTAAACTCATCAGTCGCCGAATTTATAAGGGCACTAGACTATGTACTTGGCCAAGAAGTTGTGTCAGAATTAACAATTTATGTAGACGATATATTAGTTTCAAATCAAAGTTGGGAGGATCATTTGAAGTTATTGAAGAAGGTGTGTGAGAAACTCAGAAGAGGTGGTATGACATTAAAACTGGAAAAATGTAAATTTGGTGTGTCAGAACTCAAATTTTTAGGTCATGTCATTACTAAGGAAGGGATAAGTGCAGATCCGGAGAAAATAAAATCTATCGTAAACTTTCCATCTCCTAGAAACCGGAAACAATTAAAGTCTTTCTACGGACTCTGTGGATTCTATCGAAAATATGTAAATGGACAATGCCTTAATGTAACATGTTTAAGCAACTTACTTAGAAAAAATACTCCATGGAATTGGTCTGAAGAGTGCCAGAAAGCATTTGATAAAATTAAGAATGAACTTTGTAAGAACAGTCTTTTACACAGACCAGATTTTAGTTTGCCATTTTGTCTTCACACTGACAGTAGTGATTATGGACTAGGAGCAGAACTATTTCAGGAGAAAATTGTGAATGAAAAAATCTTCATTGTACAATTGCATTTGCCAGCAGAATGTTACTTAAACATGAGAGAACGTACACTGTCACAGAAAAAGAATTACTCGCAGTACACTGGGCGTTTACAAAATTTAAAACATACCTGTTAGGACACAAGATAAAAGTCTATTCAGACCACAAAGCTTTAAGTTACTTGCAGGAGTGTAGACTATATCACAGTAGATTAACCAGGTGGGCAATGTTCATGCAACAGTTTGATTACGAAATTGTGTATATTAAGGGATCAGAAAACGTAGTAGCTGATGCTTTATCCAGGTTACCAGTAGGAGGAGATCAGGAAATGTTTGATCAAGAGGAAGAAAAGGAATTTAAAATAAGATACATGAAGGGAATCCAGGATGAAAAGCTCATAAAGACACTTTGCAATAACATCAGGAGGGGACAGAATAACGATCCTAATTGGAAATTGGTTAAGGACTGTTTAGGCAAAAGAGGGTATGATAAACTTGACAAGTACTATAAGGTCTTTAAGGGAACACTCTTTAGAAGAACAGATGTGGACTCTGACAATTGGAAGCTATGTTGGCCAGAGTGTGAGGCAGACAAATTAATGAAGTACACCCATGAGAGTTATGGTCACTGTGGAATACAGAAATGTGTAAAAAAAGTTACAAGGAAATATCTACTTTTATAACATGGTAAAGAAGGTGAGGAACGAAATATCAACATGTGACAAATGTCAAAGAGTAAAAGTAAGCAACAGAACATGTCAGGGAGAAATGCAGAACATCATTCCAGATAAACCATTAGATTTAGTAGCTGTAGACTTTTATGGACCTTTACCTAAAAGCAAAGGTGGCCATTGTTTTATATTCGTCATGGTTGATGTATTTTCCAAACTAATTAAACTTTATTCTGTGCGAAAAGCTACAAGTAAAGAGATCATTGCAAAAATTGAGAGAGATTACTTCAAGAGTGTAGGGAAACCTAAAGCTATACTATCTGATAATGGTTCACAATTTGTTTCAAAAAACTGGAAAGCATTCATGGAAAAAAACTAACACAAAACATATCTTGATATCCATGTACAACCCATCTTCAAACCCAACAGAAAGGTACATGAGAGAAATAGGGAGACTTTGTAGGACATATTGTAGTCACAAACATCCTAGTTGGTCCGACCATGTAAACAACTTCGAGGATATCATGAACAGCTTGCAGCATAGCTCTACTGGGTTTTCACCATATGAAATTATGTTTCACCTCAGACCAGCAAATCTTATTTCTGAATTAATAGACTTTCCACAATGTAGCTTAATATCAATGAAAGAACGTGAAGAGATTGTAAAGAAAACCATGAAGAAACTAGGTGAAGCTAGGAAAAGCAGACATAATAGGAAAATAAAGGCTACCACATTCAGAGTAGGTGACCATGTCTTAGTGAAATCCCACGAACGATCAAAGTTACTAACAGCAGAACTCAAGAAGTTCTTTGACATTTACATTGGGCCATTTGAGATTATTGAGAACCCCATCCAAATGCGTACCGATTAGTATATCCCAAGTCGAGAAAGCTGTTTGGTCTTAGGAATGTTGTTTCTTTGAAGCCGTATATTGAGAAAAGAGCAAACAGAGCCTAAAAACATGCCTTTATCTGGAAAGAATTTTACTGGAAGTAAAGAAAGAAAGAAAAAAAATGCAGTCACCATACTATGCCATGTAACACATCTCATGCAAAACGATGTTGTATCTAGACTGATTGTCACGTAATTATATTATAAGATTAGATTTCATGATTCCTATGTGTTTTTTAAAGTAATTTTACAGTATTTAATGAATTGCAAAATATGTAAACTTGATAAATAAGGGATTTTATTTTATTGATGATGCTAGGAGACAAGACATGTCACCCACCCTCACAGTTTGAGAATAGCAAATCTCATAAATTTTGAAATTTGTTCATTCACTTAAATAGACCATAATGCTAAAAAAAAAAAAGAAAAAAAAAAATAATTGTATAGTTAATAGAATATATTTTCTTGTATATGCAAGTGTGCCTTTGTTTTACATCATGCTCACCATAACTGGTTTTATTCAGCTCTGTTTATAACCCCATAAAGATACTTTGTTGGCTTACTTTGCCTCTTAATTTTGATATAACATAATTCACAAGGCTCATGAGAGAATAGTGTTGTTGAATTGAAATACTTTTGCAAACTCACTGATGATATAGGAGTTAGTACTATATTTGTTCTAATATGAGAAAATGTTTTAACTTTAGTATTATTTTATAGTAAATTTCTGGGCAACAAATCGACATATGTATTTATGTTGTGAGACAAAGGAGGAAGTCAATGGTTGATGAAAGAATAAACAGTTTACTACAGTTGTGATAAAAAGTTGTATACAAGCCAAGACAATGATGCAATTTCTGTATCGGACTGACAAGTGGACCAAGGTACACTTGCAAGTCCTGGTGGGCTATTGTAATGTAATTAACTGTCAGAGATAAAGTTTATCTCATGCGAAAAGTACGATGCCCACAGTAGAGAGTTAAGGTAACTTCATTATGTTGCCATACAATGTGTTTAATTTATTTATTTATGAATATTTTCTTTTATGATAAATAATGGATTTGTTTGAGATGATAAATATGGTATATTTATATGTATTTATTTATATGTGTCTTTGGAGTGTATTAAGGTCAGAAGACCAAAGAATCTGGAATGCAGGAATGTCTGCAACTTCCGGGCACATGTTGGCTTGCACGCCAATTCTTTGTCGGTATTGGAGGGAGATGGACGTGTTTAAGTGACCAGTACAGTATAATGCATTTTTAGGGTATCAATGTTCGAAGTGAAAATATTGTAGTTACTAAACAAAGAGTACGAATAAATATTATTTTTAGCCGAAAGTAATTCAAACCCGGTAGTGTTTATTTCAAACAAGAAGAAAACCCAGGCCAGGCTTGTTAGAGTAATGTTTTGCAGACAAAACCCCTAGACAAACGAGATCTGCAGTGTGTAATCTTTCAGCAGCTACTAATAAATAAGCCTTGCTGAAATTGTGCTGGAACTACTCATATTATTATCAATTACAAACACGTGGTGCGAATGTGGTCCTACCACAATATACCGCGTAAGATTCCACATCATTCAGTTATCAAGAAACGAGTTAGGTAACAACCAGTACAATATACATTCCATAACATTACAATATTCTTTATTTAATGTTTGTGTTGCTTCTTACAATATTATGCATGGAGAATAAGATTGTGAATTTGGATAGCGCATTTGGCCAATGTCCCAAAAATGAGGACTTCTGTAGTTTTTGTTCTAATAAACTGAAACTTTTCAAAACAACTTTTTATTCAATTTATCACTCAATGTAACATATTTATGTATAAAAGTTTGCAAAAAAAAGATCCAATAGAGTTTTGGCCAGTAAAGGGTTAAGGGAAAACCAGATGTAACACAAAATGTCTGGCAGAAAATCTGCTACAGGAACTACATCACAAACCCCGACTGCTCACAGATTATGCAAAGGACAATGGTAACTTCCGAAAATTCTCAAAAATACACATTTATTTGCATTGATATACAATGAAATTCAGGGGTGATGTATACTTTGGCTGAGCTGTGAACCACAAAGCATTGATTTGCTACGTAAATTACGTATACAAAACACTGGTAGCACTAACTTACAAAGTATAGTTTTGCAGGCATCTCAAAATTCTGAAACTAAACTATTTCTCACATAATTGGACAACAAAATAAGAGACAGACTATTTTGAATGAGGATGATAGGCATACTGTTCTAAAAATTTTTGAAAGAACACAGTTTAGTTTAAGCCTACAATTGACGGTAATAGTACTGGTTTATCACGGGATTCCCAAATGTTAGAAATTTCACAACATATCAGAATTCAAACAAGTATCGATACAATCAATGAAAAATTACGCAGAAGTGACATGAACAGCAAAATATACAAATATAGAACTTCAAACAGACACATTATCTAGTACAAACAGTCCCCACATAAGGGAAAATTCCTAAGTCAGCTTTATTTAAATGGGCAAATAAAATAAATAACAAAACTGGAAATTGTCCCTCCTCTTGCAATGAATTGCTACTGGACAACTGCTTTTGTACATTAAATGGAGAGTACAGTACACATCTAATTAACACCAATGGATTTCTGTTCACAGAATAACAATCTTTGGATACTGTACTGCATAGTGTGGGAATTCTGAGACATTCTGGGTTGCTGCAGAGTGATTCATTTTTTAAAATAGACAATGTGTAGTGGTGTACACTGTTAACACACTAGGCATATTACACGGGCCACTTGTTCACTCCTTTTGTACACACATCAGTTAGACTGAGGTAGCAATGGAGTTTAAAAGCAGACATTCATACATGGCACTGAATTTAAGATAGAAGTGAATTTAAAGCAGTATTTGGAATCTCTTCATGCAATAAACCAACAGTCTGCTGCTGATTTAATGATTTCTGAGACACTCTTGAAGACTGAAGTCAATAATGACAGCCACTACTGAAAGAAACTAGCTTCACCTCTGGATAATGATGACTGAAGAGGACAGCTCCCCACTGTCTCTACCAACAAAATGAATGCAGTCTTTGAATCAGATCAGAACTAGTTTGTTGAGTTCCTGCATGGCAATCTTCAGATCAGAAAAATAGTTGTGAAGATCAGAAAAATAGTTGTTAGATACAACACCTTTTAACACTTGAGTAAAAAAACTTGCTGCTAAATCCTGATATTAAACAGTTGAAAAATTTGATTCTCAGTGGTCAAAAGCAGCATACAATAACTAATGACAGAAAACAACTGTACCAATTTTAGAAACAAACATGTGATAGACCTTCTCAGAACACACCCATATGGCAAAAGTGAAAAAGAGGACACAAAAATTATTAATGTCATTGGATGAAAATGATATTTTTCAGCTTAAGATAATAGAGTTACTAAAAATATTTTTAATTAAGCAACTAGTTTCAGCTCGAAAAGCCATTTTTCGGTTTACACACATAGCGAGGTCCCACAGAAATAAAAAGGCAGCAAACTCACACTATGTGCTACTGTTCATCATGGCTTACAAATTACAGTAGAAATGCTACTGTTTGTTGTACTTTAAAAACATTTAAAATGGCTTTTTGGGCCAGAACTAACTGTACAGGGTGATTCAAAAAGAATACCACAACTTTAAAAATGTGTATTTAATGAAAGAAACATAATATAACCTTCTGTTATACATCATTACAAAGAGTATTTAAAAAGGTTTTTTTCACTCAAAAACAAGTTCAGAGATGTTCAATATGGCCCCCTCCAGACACTCGAGCAATATCAACCCGATACTCCAACTCGTTCCACACTCTCTGTAGCATATCAGGCGTAACAGTTTGGATAGCTGCTGTTATTTCTCATTTCAAATCATCAATGGTGGCTGGGAGAGGTGGCCGAAACACCATATCCTTAACATACCCCCATAAGAAAAAATCGCAGGGGGTAAGATCAGGGCTTCTTGGAGGCCAGTGACGAAGTGCTCTGTCACGGGCTGCCTGGCGGCCGATCCATCGCCTGGGGTATTTGACGTTCAGGTAGTTACAGACAGATAAGTGCCAATGTGGTGGCGCTCCATCCTGCTGAAATACGAATTATTGTGCTTCTTGTTCGAGCTGAGGGAACAGCCAATTCTCTAAGATCTCCAGATACTGTAGTCCAGTTACAGTAGCACCTTCGAAGAAAAAGGGACCAAAATCTTTATTGGCTGAAATGGCACAGAAAACGTTCACCTTAGGCGAGTCATGTTCATACTGAGTTGTTTCCCGCGGATTCTCAGTGCCCCATACACAGACATTGTGACGGTTGACTTTCCCGTTAGTGTGGAAAGTTGCTTCATCACTAAACACAATCTTTGAAATGAAAGATTCATCTGTTTCCATTTGAGCAAGGATAAAATCACAGAAATCGATTCTTTTAATCTTAAGCTGTTGATATTTTTTTTTATTATGCAACCAGTTTTGGTCAAAGACCATTTTTGAGGACCTGTTGTACCCACAGCATGGAAACAGGAAAAATTCAGGCAAAATGGATACTTCAAAATTGTAGTAACAATACATACAATGCTTGTGGATATTTAATTTATATTTCTGACATTGTATTCTTTTGATATATATAGTTTTTGCTGGTAATCAAATTCTGTAAGTGTTGCTTGTATTGTTACTATAATTTTCAAACATTCTTTTCATCCCAAATTTTCCCGTATCCACGATGTATATACAACAGGTGCCTGAAAATGGTCTTCAACTGAAACCAGTCACACAGTAAAAAATTAAGTTGAATAACAGCTCAAGATGACACATACTGTCATTTCTACAACTCACTGCTTTTGGTATCACCTGTGAGTAGCTGTACGCTTTGATGACGTTGGCATTGGGGTCGTGCTGTATTCTACCACCACCAGTGCACTCGGTATCAACGCCGAGGCCTTTCACCCTGTCCATCGTCTCATCGTAGACGTCCGAATGGAAGCCAACTCACTTGTATCCTCGCACCTAGTAGCAGGAACCATAGTCAAACTTTCAACAAAATGTATCAAGAGTACTAAGCAAGAAGAAAACACAAAAGTAGCAACGTGAGTGGAAATTGTGGCATCAAAAATAATCTGAAAACATAACTTAAAGGAGCTGTTGTTATATCCACTATCTATAGGAAACACAAACAGGGGCTTCTGTTTTTTTTTTTTTTTTTTTTTTATTCCATACCTACTGCAAATGCAAACGAAAGCTTTTGTATATTCGGACATGTGTTCTCTCGGAAAACACTGAACATAACGTAAATCATCTAGCTGACAAGGTAGTTGGCAACATCAGCACATGGCTTTTGGAGAACGCATTAATACTTCACTGCCAACAACTGAACTCTTGTAAAATAGAAATAGTCTTGTCCTGAGCTGGTCGAACAGACATTTTAAATTCTTAAGACTGAAGATAGATGAAAAGCTCTCTCAGAAGTATCATGTTCAACACCTTAAGCAGAAAATGAACACTTCTGTCTTCACTATACACTATGTCTTGGACACAAACACAAAAGCTTGTTTACTTTTGCTCTGTTATCTCATATGGTGTTATAGTTTGGGGCAATTCTGTGCACTTGGCAAGAATATTCTCATCCCTGAAAAATGCAGTCAGCAAGGTCTGCAGTGCCAGCTTGTGAACATTCAGGGTTGCCGCAAGTTTCCCCAAGTGACGTTCCCTGATTTCCAGCAAGTTTTAGCATTTTTCCCTGACAAATTTCGAGGTCTCAAGGGCAAGTAAAGACATAAGTTCACAAAAAAAATGCAAGGACTTCTGTATTTCTTCCCCTTTTTAGATGGAGAAAGAAAGACAATGGTATATAATATTCCATGAAGAGCACTGATGTTATTTTATTTCAACAAAACTAAACATATTTGGTGACACAAATACGCATTTCCTTGGAGTCGCAAGACAGATTTAAAATACCTACACTGATTTCAGAAATAACCTCAGAAAAAAGTAGGCCTATTGAAAGTAGTATATAAGGCAGGCCAAAATATACAGGTACATAGCATACAAACCGCCTGTGACTGCCACAAGTTGTTCTTCCTATCGCTCATACTTTCTAATATACAGGGTGTACATTACATCTGGGAACACTTTCAATTATTTATTGCACAAGAACCAAACATAGCACAGATATCACACATATGTCTTTTTGAAGGAAACCCTGAAAGTTCTTTTTCATGTATACCACCGCAGCATACTTTGGTGATTTGCCGATAACACCAGTCATAAACATTGCAAGTTCAGGTGCGAAGCGAGCTTCCTGCGTGTTGGAGTTCGACAAACAAAGTGTTTGCTACAGCTGTTCAATGGATGTTTAGAACAAAGTACGGTAAGAAACCACCAATAAGGAAGGCACAACAAATTTATTATGACGGGTTGCTTGTGCCCAGCACAGAGAAGCAGACATCCCAGTGTGAGTGAAGTGAATTTGGATTGCATATGAGAGACATTCATAAGGAGTCCAAAGAAATTGGTGCGTCGTGCAACCCATGAACTCGAAATGGCTCCACTGACTGTGGCAAGTCATGCGACAGAAGTTGTCTATGAAACCATTCAGATTGGAGCTAGGGTAGAAGGTCAATAACAACGACAAAGACAAGTGTTTTGAGTTTTGTTCACAGTTGCAACAATTGAATAAGGACGGGGATGGAATTTTTGATCGCTTAAGTTTTAGCAATGAAGCCACTTTTCACACTAATGGGAAAGTGTACAGGCATAATTGTCGAATCTGGGGTGCAAAGCATCCACACGAATGCATTGAATTTGGGTGTGATTCGCTAAATGTAAATGTTTTTTGTGCTTTGTTGTGTCGAAAACTGTACGGGCCATTCTTCTTCGCCAAGAGAACTGTCACTGGATATTCCTACTCGGATTTGTTGCAGCAATGGCTGATGCTTCAGATGCAATTGGGCTCTCCGTTCATCTTTCAGCAGGATGGGGCTCCCCCCCATTTTCATCGTGAAGTTTGCGGGTACCTGAATACGGAGCTGCCACATCGATGAACTGGCCATGCTACAGAAGGGAACAGCTGTTTCATGAAATGGCCTCCCTGATCACCAGACCTCACTCCGTGTGACTTTTTTTCTGTGGGGACACATTTAAGATCCGGTGTATGTATGGTCTCTACCATGTGATGTAGCGGAGCTCCGGGAGAGAATACGAGAAACAAATATCACAATCGACGATGCCATGCTGGGACAGGTATGGCACGAATTCGATTATTGTATTGATGTCTGCCGGGTCACTCATGATTCGTGTACTGAATGTTTGTAAAAAAAAAAAAAAAAAAAAAAAAAGATATGTACATCCTGTATAAATTATTTTCTAAGCCCCAAAATGTACTAGAATAAATAAAATGTTTATAAAACAATGTACCGCACACTGTACTTGCAGTGAGAAAGTCACAATTCCTGAACTCCATCGCCCGTGGCCTCTGGCCTGCCGAGGAGCACCACAGTCCTGAGTCCTCGGATAAATCACGAAAACCCACTGCATTATACCACACACAAACAGAGCCGGCCTGGGAACAGATCGGCGAGACTAGATCCGATGGGCAGGGCTTGCACATTATTGGGAAACGATGGGCTTCAAATCGGCAGACCCAATCCGTTAGAGAGACCCACAGAAATGGCCTGTGGTTTTGGCCCATCATGGAAGTCCATTCATGTGGCCAGCTTTACACAAGTCACTGACATTATGTTGACGAAATGAGATGGTGGTGATAAATCCATCAATTTGTGCAAATACTCTGAGAATTAATGCTAATGAAGATAGGTAGCAACTCAACGTAAAGATGATCGCTGAACCATGGACAGACACGTAGAAAAGACAATCACACTCTCACAACTAAATTTTTGGCCATAGCCTTTCTTGGAAAATAACACACACACACACACACACACACACACACACACACACACACATATTCACACAATCACTCAGACACAACTTGTGCACATATGACCGTTGTCTCCAGCCACTGGGTCAACAATCTCCAAGAATCATATCAAAACAAACCACCCCTCACACCACCCATCGGCAGCTACTAGGCTAGTGGCAAGAAGTGGTGGCAGCACTGACTGCAAGCTGAGGGGAGTGGTAGGAAGTGGAGAAGCAGTAAGAATGAGGGAGTAGGGAAGCGGTGCATGTATTAAGCTGCACCCAGCCAGCGACGATGCAGGAAATCCCAGTAAACAAACTGTTTCATCTACTGAGACAAAAAACAAGATTTCTCCAGGGTTTGTTTTCCAAATTTCCCAGCAGGGCAGAAAAAAAGAGTGATACACCTAAGTATTCAAATCCACACACAAAGGTTACCTTGTGGTATGCTAGAATTCCACACAGGAGACCCTCACAATACATGAGAACTTCTCTATGCAACATGTAATTTATCCTAATTTCTCTTAATTTCATATTTTATTAATTCTGTAATTTTTTGTTTATAAATTATATATTCAGCTTTCTGTAAACTAGGTACCACCTCATCCCATGAGCTTTGGCTCAAAGTCTCAAGATACGCGATAAAAAAATAAATGTCAATCCCAAAACCTCACACGCCAATATAATGATCTGCATGCAATCATTCTGTTGATAATGGCACATTAAATTTGGAAAAAAAAAAATGCATTCAGCCCCCTCACATCATCACATCATCAGTGCAAACCAGACGATATTTCTCGTGTAAATCTACACAGCTATCTGGCAGTTCACACTTAAGGATACACGGCATTTTTCCAGCTCAATATTATGTAAAAATCAACACCTATTTCTTTCAGGCACTGTTTATAATGTATATGTTTTAAGATTTTTTTGTTGATATCAGGTAATAGATCACACTTTCTAAACAAATTAGAAGTATTTTGAATATTTTTGAACCTGCTTAGAGTTATTTAAAAAAAGTAACAAGGAAATTCTTCCTCAAACTGAGGTACCATTTGATCCAATGTTATACATTTGAAGGAGACCAAATTTTTACCAGACATGCATGACATGGCTGAGGTACTAGACCTACTTAATTCCACCTATTACGTATATTACAAGGATAAAAAAGTATCACATCTTACATTTAATATTTATAATTTTTTCCTAATAAAAATGTTATTTTTTCTATGATTTAGCTGATTCTGCAATAAAGCTTAGGTCTACTACATAAGTATGGACTACCGAAAGTTACAGAAAAAATGAGAGCAATGCTTTATAAACTTTAGGAAATATTTGTACCTGAATTCTGAAGAAAACAACTAGCGGGAAATTGCGAATGAACATATGAGTCCAATTAAACTGTGCCTCAGAACATTCCTGAAGCATAGTCTACATCCTGCAGCCTTTCTTCATCTTCAAGCTTCCTCTTGGCATTCCTTTTAGCACTTCTTGCTTCTTTGGTAACTTGAAGAGCGAATCTCTCAGCTTCATGCACCCGTTGTCTGTCACACAGAAGAAATTGATCTTTCATATTAGAGCCACATTTTATGCCTAAATTTCTCAGGACTTCCTACCTTCCTATCACTCCATCATTGAAACATAGCACACCATCTAGTACACCAACTATTAATGTATTTATTCCTACAAAAACATTCTTGAGTAATCTTTCCCGTATGGAATGGTTGAAACTTTCATTTGTATTCTGAGTGCCCCCATGAAGACATTTACCGTATTTACTCGAATCTGAGCCGCACTTCTTTTCCAGTTTTTGTAATCCAAAAAACCGCCTGCGGCTTAGAATTGAGTGCAAAGTAAGCGGAAGTTCTGGAAAATGGTAGGTGCCGCCACAACTAACTTCTGCTGTCGAATATATGTAGCGCTACACAGGCATGCTTTGCAGGCACAAAGATAAATACTGGCGCCAAACCCTCTGCATGAGTGTATTAAAAAAAAAAAAAAGAAAAAGAAAAAGAAAAAGGGGTGGCAGACAAGTTTTTCCTCCGCCTCGAGTTTCGACCACTGCATTTTCATACATTATCCAACGAAGTAAATACAAATTCCGTATTGTGCACCTTTGAATGTAGCAGCATTTCAATGCAGTACGAAAATCCGACTGGCAAGACTGTTTGGGATGTTTGTCAATATGGCCAACTCTACGTTCTGAATTTTTTCCTAACTGTGAGAAGAGATGGTTCCTTATAGGAACTTTTATGAATTGTGAATAGCATGCAGTATTCTCTTCACATAAGAATAATTAGAATATAAACATTTTGCCATGTATTCTTTCGTGTTTGCTGCTAACTCATTTAAATCCTGTCTGCCTAATAAACTACGAAACTAGAGTGAGACAACAGCAAACACGGAAAAATATAGATATCATCCCATATTTATATTTGTATTATTCTTATGCCTAATAGTGATACAGTCAGAAATGAAGCACGGCAATTGACTAGATTTTTAAATCGAAGATGACTAATTTCAGTGCAGAATGTAATGTACTAACGAGGTGCCTGCAAAGATTTTCAAACGGAGAAAAATTTTCGCTAAACTCCCGTTCAGAATATCTTCTATCGTACGCTGTCTATTATTTGGTTCTTGTTGATCATTCTCAAAGAAAGCAGGAGTGTAGGTAACAGTAAATAGCAGTCTCTTGCCATTGTTTCGCTAACGAAGTACGCGAAAGAGGAAGGGTACCCGTATAATACGGACGGAGCGCCTGACGCATAGTAATGGCTACCTGGTAAAGCTTAACTACTGAGCTTACGACTCGAACCAAACTACTGTAGCTGTATCGTCATTCATTTGACCTAAATTGTGTCTCATATTACAATGGACCAACTTTGTTTCGATTTGGAGGTGCGGCCTAAAACTTTTCTCTCCCCTTGAATTTCAAGTCTCAAATTTCAGGTGCGGCTTAGATTCGGGAAAATTTTTTTTCCTGGATTTCGAGTCATTTTTCAGGTGCATCTTAGATTCTAGTAAATGTGGTACTAAGCAAAACAGGGTCCACTCAGGTCTCTAAAAATTGGTTTTATTTCATTCATAACAGGCTCAAGAAGATAATGCTTATGATATTTTGATAGTATATTTGACCACTTTCTTTTGCTTTTTGGTAAGCACACCTAAGAATCTACTCCTTTAGGGCAAAGTCCATGAACAGTGTGGTCATCTGTGGACAACTTATGAAAGTAGGTGGCCCATACAGCTTTCCTCATTGCTGTATCATCATTCAGAGGTGCAGTTTGTCTAATGGCCAGTCCTTAATACCTCTGAAGGAGGTCTATTTCAGTTTTTGTCAATCTGTCTCAGCCAGACAGAGATTTTCCATCAGATAGCAATTTTCCTTTCATTTCTCTTCTTAGCTTCCTCAATCTAGCACCCATCCTCTTTTGCACATGTCCACAACACTCCAGTTTTGTTACGAAGCTATCACCATAAACATTGAACTCATTAATTTTATTGAAAGCTTTAGATTCCCCATCACCTAGGTACTTTGTATATCTAAGGTTATGAACGGGCACTGACCTCTGAAATAATTTTAGAGCTCCATCACTCTCCATACCTCTACTGTAACCATCATAATTATTATAACACTGATGTTCAATATGTCCTTCAGTGTTACTATGGCAGGTGTGGCAATAATTAGATAAGCACTCAACATCAAAAACTTTTCCATTCTCCACAGAAGTAGCACTTAAAACACCATTCAAGGAACGATGTCCTCGATGTTGCCATGTCCCATCAAGTGCAACAGCAATGTCCCTTGTTTCACTAATATTAACAGTTTTTTCTACTGCACATTTCATAGATGCTTTAGACACAACCGTCAAGGCACCTAAAAGTATTCTTATGTACTTGCTGAACCTACTGGGAGGAGGAAGATCAATCAAATGACAGAACGTTTGTGCAGCCTTTTTTTCCTTTTCCTATTGCACGCATTGCGTACACTAACTTCAAATTCACATCATATGAATTATGCACAATGTTCGAAGTCATTTTCGAGGTAGATTTATTACAGGATCTACACAGACCAACTAATTTTGGCGCTAAACCCTTCCTGCTACTTTGTTGTTCAGTTAGTTCCAGACAGCCTACACCATCACATTGTTTACATTTTTCCACTTCCTTTATCAAAGAAGATAAGATACCCACACCAACAACAACAAATCCACTACAAACAGCGTCATTTTTAACACAAAAATTTGAATCACCAGGAGGCGTGCCACATGTGAATTTCTTCACTGAAGAACTGACACGTAGGTTACTTTCAACAGTGTGGCTTGTTTTGTTTGTCAACTGGTTACCACAGAATTTCCTTTTATTGAATTTCTTGATGTGTGGCACACTAAAAAATATGTATTTCCACAAATATATGTAGCACTTGGGAAACAAACGTTTATTAACATGTGAACAAACTGCTTCAGAACACAAAAGTAAATACTTGCAAAGATAATCATTTACAGACGCTAGAAACCTGCACTGTTACCAACATATACAATGTATCATACATATAATCGCTGGAAACAGAAAGAAAGTGCACAGTTCTTTTCAAAATAATACTGGTTTCTGTAACAGAAATAAAGGGGGCATGGCAGTATACAAGGTGCGAATGTAAAGTAATGACACTGATGTGAAAAAAAATGTTGCTTACAGTTTTAGTCAATTTTCGTGTTGTCTCCTTCAAAGTTCCCTTCTGATTGCACACACTTTCTTTAGCACTTCTGCCATTGATGGTAACATTTCTGGAACTAATCTTCTGTAATATCCTCCAAGACCTTCGTCACAGCTCTTGGGACATCTTGTGTTATTTGAAAATGGTGTCCTTGACCGCCATTTTGACTCTTTCACAGAGAAAAAAGTTGCACGGAGCAATATTTGGTGAATAAGGTGGCTCTGGTAGTACCGAAATTTGTTTTGAGGTTAGAAATTACTGTACTGACAGAGCAGTATGGGATAGTGCATTATCGTGATGCAGAATCCAATTATCAGCAATGTTATTATTAGACGAACCGTTCCTCGATTGATGTGCAGTTCTCCTGCAATCATTTTCATGGATAAACTTCTATCAGATTTTACGAGTTCATGCACCCATCCGTGAGGTTGACAGTCGTCCACTGCAGTCTTCATCTTCAACATTTGTTCTGCCTTCACTAAACATTTTATGCCAATCAAAAACTTGAGCTTTTGACATAACCTCCTCTCCAAAAGCCTTCTTAAGCTTACCGTAAGTTGTCGTCGCGTTTTCACTCAATTTAACGCAAAAAGAAATGGCATACTGTTGCGCAATATTATGCAGTTCCATTTCTGTGATGAGAGACACTAACACGTGTTAACTTATTACAGCACAACTCGTGACTGAGCAGTTGCTTCAACATGCCGCTTGGACTAGAAGCGGCTTATAGACCAAGGTCACAGATATTGTGCCTACGCAAGCCTGCAGGGGTGCCACACCTTGCAAAGAAAATCAGTCTCATTACTTTATTGTCGCACCTCGTACATGACCGTAACTTTAAAATTTGGTATGTATAGGTCTTTTTTCATTTCAAACCCTACAGTGTATATATCAATGTAATCAGGAAAGACTATAGAATTTAATAAAGTCATTTAAAAAATTTTGATTTTTCCACCATTTATAAGTATCCTGTATCCTTAAGTGTTCGGCAGAGGATTCATCGAAAAGCCTTCAGACTATTTCTGTAACATTCCACTCTTCAACAGCACTGGGGAAAAATATCATTTAAATCTTTCTGTGGGAGCTCTGATTTCTCTTACTTTATCACGATAATAATTTCTCCCTATGTAGGTGGGTGCCAACAAAATATTTTGCCATTCAGAGGAAATTTCCTGAAAACATCTCATCATAACAAAAAACACCTTTGTTTTAATGACTGTCACCCCAACTTGTATATCATGTCAGGGTATACGCGGACAAGGAAAAAAAATTCCCAGATTTCTCAGTCAAAAATACACTTTCTCCCAAGTGAAAACATACTTTTTCCCTGTTAACTGACGGTATATTTTCTCTTGGAACTGTATAACTTAAGTCCTTTGATTATGGTTTTATACACGGGCGTAGAATGTCCTGGCACTTTAGGGAAAAAAAATAAAAAAAACACGCATTTTGGAAAGATCTTTGATGTGCAGCAACATGTATGCTGCATATTTTTGTATTAGGAAAGTATGAACTCGAATTCCACCAAACACCGCATGTTACTTTCCAAAGCATTGAAATTGAGATTGGGATGCGCTTTTGTAAGTTAGTCACAGCTCATTTCATGCGATTTCGCCAGCCGATCACAGCAGGTATTCAGAGCTTAGGACACGTGATGTAGTCAACCAACAGCAACATCACTGTTAAGTAGCGCGAACACACAAACAGAAAAAGTTAATGGTTCAAATTAATGTAAATAGTGTTGCTAAACGAAACGCAAAGCCTTCACATATAATATTGGTCTATCAGATTAATACGCTGCAAGAGAAGCTAAGCTTTCACATAAAATGTTGGTCTTTTATGCGCGTATTACAATTTAAGATGTATCACACAAAGGTGCCAGTAAAATTTTTAATAACGACATAAATGTCTGATCTTCCAGGCTCAAAATTCATCTAAATGGCTCATCATCAAAGAGTTGATTTTTAAATGAGAGTCAAACACTTTGTGATTTAAGAAATTCATCGTATATTATCTCACATAGTTCTGGTGTAACTGCTAGAATGGTACTTTGATGGTAACGATTTTCAACCCACCATTCGAAATATTTTCCCACGACCTGTTAGAAATAGGTTCGTATCTGCAGTTGCCAGAGAGCGCCAGATGACAGGCATCACTGCGCAAGCGCAGCTACGATGTCGTAGGGAGCCCGCATGTTCGTACGTGTGAAACAATAAAAGATATTACATTATGTAAGAAACAAGACATCAGAGGATACTCCAAGAGAATCAGAATTTCATGACCCATACTAAAATGTTCACATTAAAAGTGCAAATTTGTATGTCCAGAATCCCACGACCTGTTATTAAGCTTTTCTATGTGGTTTTTGGGATGTAAATTTTCTTGGAGTACCAGTACTGTCCTGTCTCATATTTGGTTCTTTATTATGGCGTAATGCCAAATAAGCTAGAAGTTGAAAATGTGCACTTGAAATGCAGCAAACACAGTGTGTGGAATTAAACACTTTGTCTCAATTATATTGTCTGCCTTAGTGGAAAACATCAATGAAAGAAAATAACTTTGGCAAACCAACAAAAATAACTTCATTGTTCTAAAAGGCAATTAACGCTTGACTGTCAGAAAGATGGAAATAAAATAAAATCTGCTACTAATAACACAGTTTAGCCTTCCATAATTATGTGAATGTATTTTAAGTCACTTGATAGCTCCCGGCCACAGAAATCTGTTTTGTCTTCATTTGACGTGGGAGCAGTAAATGAAGAGGAAACAGCAAAAACACTAAATGTAAAAATGGGTCACGTGGAGACTATACACTTCCCAACTGTAATTCAGACTGTTCTGCGCATCGGTCCCGGATCTCTAATATTTCCGAACCGGGGCAATACCCCGCCATCCCCTCGAGCGTTTGAGATAGGACGTTAAAAAAAATTATATATATATATATATCCCGGGAGCGGAAAGACTTACCTCAGGGGGAAAAAAGGACGGGTATACACTCGCGCACACACACATATCCATCCACACATATACAGACACAAGCAGACATATTTAAAGACCACATATACAGACACAAGCAGACATATTTAAAGACCATTTTTTTGTGGGGGTGTTGTGAGGGTGACATGGTATTAGAAGGTGGAAAGTGTAACATGAGGTTGAAATGAAAATGAAAGATAAAAAAATATGGGGAGAGATAAAGGTGAACTAGAAACTTAAAGTAGCTGCTAGCTGTGGACTGTACTGCCCTTACTAGTATAGCGATCTGCCCAAAAATTTTTTGTCAAAATTTCATTTTCTTGTATACACCGTGAACGTAATACATAATCATTCTTACCTGTTATTCGTTTATTTCCACTCCTGTAATCTGAATCTATGGATTCCGCTAGTAATTACAACAACGCTCATCATTCGCAAACACAATCAACCACACAATCAGACAGCGGTTGGCATTCATCCGTTCAGCCTTACTTCGCTCAGCTCTGTCAGATTCCACTGACAGAGGAAACATGTACACTACGCACGCATTCACAAATCAACTTACGATTCATTCAAAATCAATTTAGAATGTGTTAAAAATGTTCAAAAACCGACAGGGATGAGTTTCAACGTAATATGAATAATCGATAAACTAACAAACTAACGTGCGCTGGATGCGAGTCGCTTTGTGAAACAAGGTTTCCTCCCCCCCCCTCAAGAATATGAATTTGCCCCCCCTCCCTAGATTTGGACCTCCTGCGCATGTATAAATCTGGCAGCTTGGGCGCTCCAGTAAAATTTTTCCCAGTAGCATCTAGCTGCTTGCTGCGACTGCTTACACAGCCAACAATTTCTGTAGCCAGAAGCGGGAGAAGGTACTACTCAACTGTGCATGTGCATGATCGAGCTCGTAACTGTTAAAATGAATTTAATGTAAACAGTTGTGACGTCACACTCAGCAGAGGCAATTTGCTGTTACAAAGCATTGCACAGTCTCCCTAAGGCCTTTGACGCATTTTACTGTTGGCGGACACTTGTATGAGCACCGTTTTGTTGCTGTATATGGTGCATTTCCCTTGAAATTTAAGTTTTATTTTCGTTTTTTCTCTTGTTCATGTTTTATTGCTGCAGTATTGAGACACAGAAATATCCTTTGTTAGAGTATTGGTTCTTACCAATCAAAATTACACAAATTTAACTGAAAACAAAAACAATGAAAAATTTCCCGGGTTTTTCCCCGGCTCTTCCGGGTCGTACACACCCTGCATGTCCATGGCGCACTCCCCCTTCTTAGCAATAAAACAACTTAAGTTGCTCTTCTTTGAATGCTTTTTCATGTCCTCTGTCAACACTATCTGACAAAGATACCATAGCACACAGGGCCATAACTGTAGTTCAACAGTGTTTCAGTGAAAATTTTTTGTGTGTTTTCAGTTGTATCACCATCCACCATCTCCCTTCCAATTTAACAGTAAACACTGAAACACTATGTTATGCAGATAACAACCAACCTTAGGCTACAATTCCCCATTGGAAGTCACCGACATCAAAAGAAAAATTCAACTGAGAAAATTGAAAAATGATGCTAACGACTGTCTCTCAAATAATAATGTATCACAAAGTTGACCAAATATTAGTTTACCAGTTACTGACCACTAATTTGCTCGGTTCTTTGCCATCAGGACCCTCTGGACCAAAGACACCTATTAGAACATACTTAAATGTTCCTTCTGGGTCGATATCCACATCAGGAACAGCGGCAAGCTTCTCCGCTGCTGTCATTAGTGTCCTGTTAAACAGGTGATAAAATTATTCCAGAAATATTTATATACAACAGGTGAGAGAAGAGTAGTGCTGCAGTCACAATGTAAACAATACAATTCTGCCTCTAGGATTTATACTGGAAAAAATGTTTCCTTCAGAGAAATAATGATCTAATATTTGGATTTTGAAACGTGTGCCTACTAAGTAAATACAAGCATTCTGTGGAAGATCGTACACCATCCAAACCATAAAACTATCAATTAATTGTATCCAAAGGGAAACATACTTGAGAAATCAATAAAATTACAAAGAGAGACAACTGCATTCGCGTAGAAAGAATTCGCTGGGTGAATTCCTTCATGTTTGGTGGACTCAAAAATATTTTTTAAAAACATTTATTGGTTATCGTTTAGAAAGAGCAGCCATTTTTGTTTCAGGCTGCAAGCATTCTTACACTTTTATAAGCGTCTGTGGTTTTTTAAATTATTCGGTAATGGATTGCGCCAGACCTTTCATATAAGAGGTATTTATTTCAGCAGACACTGGACCATAAATTAAAACCATGATCACCCTGCTGAATGTATTAGGGAATACACTTTTAATGTCTCAAAGTTGTTGGTTGTAAATTTAAAAAACCCATTTTTAATACTATCTTTCCAAAGAGTAGTTTCTTAGCCTTAATACATTTTGTGGTATTACACTACTCAGTATAGATACTTTTTTTTTTTTTTTTTTAGAGAAACAATTATGACAAGCTTATACTTAAAAACACTTTAAAAACAAATGTTTTGAATTTTTTCATTCTTTGGTCTGCAAATCTTTGTTAATGGAC
This sequence comes from Schistocerca americana, assembly GCF_021461395.2. Taxonomy (NCBI): domain Eukaryota; kingdom Metazoa; phylum Arthropoda; class Insecta; order Orthoptera; family Acrididae; genus Schistocerca; species Schistocerca americana. The sequence continues at coordinate 9,232,095 of NC_060121.1, read as the reverse complement.
CAGATATAAATCTGAAAATTACACATTTAATAGACCTTTATGATATCAAACTTCTGTATAAATTTCAACCTTGAGATTCCATGGACAAAAAAATTTCAAATACGAGTCAAAAATATGTTTCTTACTGTTTGCAATATCTGGGCTGATGGAAACAGTGTATAAATTACATAATTTAAAAATATCTAGGATAACTCATTAAAAAATGAGACAATTCATTACATTATCCCGTTCTCAACTTATTTGTTTTTACTATGTTGTTTATTGAACAACAGAGATATTTCTTCACTCATGTTGGGCACAGGGTTAAATGTTCGCCTAGTCACAGTCATAAATTCCAGGGGAGAAGACAACTCCTTTAATGATTTTTAACGGGCCTCTCGAATTGATCCTTTTCAAATTTTTTAAACGGGGTTCTTGGTGCTGGTAAAATGTAACATCCACATCTTGGTTTTGACGAGCAATGTTACCAACTTTGGCAATCCACCACTGTTCGTCATAGACACAAGCCACTATGTCCTTACTTTGAAGTGTCAGTGGTACAAGTTTTCCACAGTGATGACGTTCACTATCAGAGGATGTTGATGTGAACTTACAGCTGAGCAAGTTGTACGACTAAGGTATAAAACAATGAAAAGATCAGGTGCCTTTAACCTTCTGACAAGTTTTGAATCTTTCCTCCAAGACATTGGCATAGAGTTCTCGTATTTCCTCACATTTAATGAAACATACGTAATCCCTTTTACCTATTCTTTATACAGAATGTGAACATTTCTTGACGTGTCCAGATTTGGTTCTCATAGGTCCGTTGCAGACTAGCTTTTGTGACAGCTCACTTTGTTGTACCCTTTATGCCATCACACTCACTCTTCCCAGGGCATGATGCAAAAAAGTGCTATTCTGCACCAAGCCAACGGTATTTTTTTCTTGGAGAAAGGAGATATTAATATTTGTTTCCTTTTATATTGGCTTGCAGCACCATCAGAGAAGTTCATCAGTTTGTTTATGGAACTGTCGTGCTGTTTTACGTAGTTTGTTAACTGCAGGTGAAAAGCATGCACTGCTGTAGCTTTGTGTTCAAAGTAATCATTTGCAACACAAAAACTATGACTCTAGTTTATCTGGATCTTTATAACGGAACATAAATGGACAAACTGTGGCCTGTTTGTTTACCCAGTGGTGCCCTTGTATTTCACTTGAACAACAAAGGAATAGTTTTCAGAAAAGTCAGCAAGAACTATACATTCATCAACTGCCAAGGTTTGCTTTTGTCCTTCAGAAATTTATCCTGACTTTGGCAATTAAATGACACACTATTGAGTTTTCAAGGTTAGTAACCAACACTTAGAAAAACTATTCTCATTATTTTGAGACTCGATTGTTCAACTGCACACTTCAAGGGCTCATTATTAACTAAGTGTGAGTGAACAGATGTTGGTGGAAGGGGGATGACAACACACAGATTTGTACAGGCTTGTCTACATCTACATGGATACTCTGCAAATCACATTTAAGTGCCTAGCAGAGGGTTCATCGAACCACCTTCGCAGTTCTCTATTATTCCAATCTCGTATAGAGCGCAGAAAGAAGGAACACCTATATCTTTCCGTTCGAGCTCTGATTTCCCTTATTCTATCGTGGTGATCGTTTCTTCCTATGTAGGTCAGTGTCAACAAAATATTTTCACATTCAGAGGAGAAAGTTGGTGATTGGAATTTTATGAGAAGATTCTGTTGCAACAAAAAATGCCTTTCTTTTAATTATGTCCAGCCCAAATCCATTATCATTTCTGTGACACTCTCTCTCATATTTCACAATAATACAAAATGTGCTGCCCTTCTTTGAACTTTTTCAATGTACTCTGTCAGTCCTATGTGGCAAGGATCCCACACCGCGCAGCAGAATTCTAAAAGAGGACGGACAAGCATAGTGTAGGCAATCTCCTTCGTACTGCCAATAAATTGCAGTCTTTGATTACACTTCCCCACAATATTTTCTGTTTGTTACTTCCAATTTAAGTTTGATATCATGAAGATCCATTAAGTGTGTAATTTTCAGACTTTTATCTGCTCTCCTTACAAAGATATTGTAGGTCAAAGAATGAAAAAATTCAAAAAATCAATTTTTTAAAATAGTGTACATTTTGTGTAAGCTTCTCACTATAAGAAGTAGTTATACTGTATAGTGAAATAGCACAATAAATATTAAGGCTGAGAAATTACTCTTACTTTGGAAAAATACAATTAGGGTAGATAAAAAATCTACTCACCAAGTGGCAGCAGAACTCGCACATAAAAGACGGAAGAGGGGTGAAGGAAGAGAACTGGAGACATCTAGGAAAATTGGTAGATATCGGGAAAGTCACCCAGAACAGCGGGTCAGAGGAGACTTACCGTAAGTAATGTCTTTCCTTCTCATCCCGTACGGTAAGTCTCCTCTGACCCGCGGTTCTGGGTGACTTAACCAATATCTACCCCTTTTCCTAGACCTCTCCAGTCTTTCTCCTTCACTCGATTACTTCCCCTTCCACCCTTCTGCCTGAAGAAGGAGCCACTGGCTCCAAAAGATTGCTAATTACAGCTGTCTTTTATGTATGTGTTCTGCCGCTGCTTGACGAGTAGAATTTTTATCTATTCAATTAAATAGTTTAAAGAATGAGCTTTTTTAGCTTGCAATCAACAAGTTTGAGCCATTAAAAGTAGGGCCTATATTAAGGAATACATTCAGCATGGTTATCATGGTTTTTAATTTATAGTCCAGTTAATGATTCTTACTTGAAATTTCTGGGGCAACTCAGTACTGAATAATTTATATAAAAACAGATGCCTGTAAAAGCAAAAAATAGCCACTGTTTCTAAATGTTGAGAATAAATTTTTTTTAAAAATGTCTTTAAACCCATTAAACATTCGGGAATTCATCCAGCAAATATCAATTTTTTTCTGAAATGACCGAGCGACTGGTTACTTTTTTCCCTGGCCCACTAGTCCTAGCTTACATAACAGAAATTTTGATTTTTATCAATACCAACTGTCTGCTTTCACCTATCACATCATCAAAATGCTGGACATAAATCACTCATCGAAATCAGCCACACACTGCAACGACAAGTAGCCCAAGTTACCTATGGTGTTGTAAGTTGCCACAAATCAGAAACTGCTGTGTTTCCAGTAGCAAAACATACTGTTGCAAAATTGGCAGCAAATGGGTAGCATCACGTTGTGGCACAGCAACCATAAAGCTTTGCTTTGTCTCAACGTCATAACCACCAAAGACCCATTGCTCTCGCACCTATGACTTCGATGGTGCTGACGAAGCAGCTCTCGTCTATTTCAACAGTATGGCCAGGGCCGCCCAAAACTATTGGCTCAATTAAGAAATATTCATGGCAGATATTTCTACAAAATTGGCACCAATCGAACACAGTGTGCTCACTGCCAATTTTGAGCTCCCTTATTAAAAACTTTTGCCTACTGAGTTCGAAAACCCACATGTAAGACAGTTGCACAATTTTAGAAATGTCTAAATGACTGCCAGCAAAAAATGACATTTTCCTGACTGAACATTTCTTTCTACAGTCCCTGCCAATGGAGCAGCTCCAAATTTCGCCATCTTTCCCTGTAGTTTTCTCCAGCTTCACCTCGTTGTATCCAACACAATACCTATTTTCACACACCATATCGTTCTTCATAAGACCTTGTTGCCTAGCCCATTGTATTGAGCTTCGGGTGTTCTCCATAACATGGTATAAATCTTCCATTACCAAATTGCTCAAATCTGGAAAATTTCTCGCCATTTTGGCACACGCAGTAATATACGATACTTCAAAACGGACAGCCTCAACAGAAAAATATAGGTTGTTGGGCGCACTGATCAAGATGCATAACTGTGAGCAACAGGGACAAATACCATATGCAACAATATGCAAAGCCAACAATAGCTATCATGGTAAGGATGTATGAAACTGTCAGCATTACCTATGGCTAAAGAACTCTGTGAAGAAATATATTAAAATGTCTGCAGCATATTGGCATAGCAACATGAATAAGCTGGTGAAAGCAGACAGTTAATTAATCTTTCCCTCCCCCCCCCCCCCCCACACCATATGAAAATAAGTACTTTTTTGGTATTCTGTGCATATATATGCTTATATCTTAAGAATATGTGTTTGCTTCAAAAATAGGTATTTTTCTCATGATCAGTGCATGTACCCCCCCAAACTGCGTAAGTGCCATTTTCGTTATTGCAGATGTTCGTTTTTTGGTATTGTGGGCTTGGTTTGAGCTATATAGGTCGAGTGAACTGTACGATTCCTGCTGGCTTTGTGGCTGTAGCATTATGTCGTAGGGTGAGACTTTTTTTAGGGGTGATGTGATGTGATGTTTTGTATTGTTAAAATTAGGTTGTCCTTGCGCTAGACCCCCTATTTCCCGCGGTTGTTCTGTAGTTTCATTTTATCATTGAAGTAAGATTACTTTCACTGTTTCTATTTTCTCGATCCCTTTACAAACGCAACCACAAATCACATGGAGTCAGTCTGGCAAAAAGCTAAAGTAAAAAATCCTATAAGGCCTTTCAGAACTCACTGTGCTATGCTGAATAACTACCTGGCGGAATTTCTCTGGTGTCAACGTTTAGGGGAAAACCCATTCCACAATTTTGTTATTAATTCCACCTTTCTAGAAGAGAGAGAGAGAGAGAGAGAGAGAGAGAGAGAGAGAGAGAGGAGAAAAAAAAAAAAAATTAAATTCCGTGCATACATATGCAATATGTCATTTTTGATACAAAAAAATTTTTTGAGACAGTTAACTGATTTTTTTCTTTGCATCCAAATGAAAAATAAGTACTTTTCTGGTGAAGAGCGCGTCAGATATGACTGTAACACTCAAGTTTTGAAATAAAAAAATTTTTGGCATTCAGCGCATATATATGCTTATATCTTCAGAAATACGTGTTTCCTTCAAAAATAGGTACTTTTCTCATGATCAGCGCATGTACTCCCTAGACTGCCTAAGTGCCACGAAAAGCAGAATCAGATGTTTCCCTCGACCTCTACAGCTGAAAGGAAGCCCAGATAGCAAGGAACCAATACAGCTGAAAGGGAGCCCAGATACCAAGGAACCAATAGCTACAACCTGAAGAGTGGAATCAGACATTTCCCTTGACCTATGTAGCTCAAATGCAGCTCTCAATACCTACCAGCAATAATAATAATAATAATGAAAACAATGTAAACTTCACACACCAACATAACTCCAAAAACACCACAAAAACCAAAACCTTCAACAACTCGAAAACGCAAAAACCTGTATATACACCAGATCAATTAAAACCAATCAAAGTACGATAAATGTAAAACAGACAGAACATCAGAATTACTACAGATTAAAACCAAAATAAAAGTTTATTACCAACAAAAGCATGCAACAAAATCACCTAGGTTGACCGCCGCTACCAGTACACACACACACACACACACACACACACACACACACACACACACACAAAACTAATCAAACCTAACAAAATGCCACACACATAAAAAACCATCACTGAAAAATGAAGATTTCCAAACCCACATTGCAGCACTGGCTACCCAGACTCAAATAAACCCATGTTACCATAGTGATAATGAACCCAATATCACATGTTAAACTCAACAAACACAAACCAATTCAAAAACACACACACAACACCATTATGTCATGGGTCAAAGGAGACAGGTGGAATAGAACACTTCCAATGGCCCCTTAACTTAGTTCCTACCTCACGCAGACAGACAGGATGTGAGGACAAGAATGAATAGTTCTGAAAAATAAGATTAGTGTTTCACTTTTAAAAGTGTTAATCAGCAGTAGGGCCTCCTGGGATCTTGCTTACTTGACTATCAGTAGTGACCAGCCATACTGTTTCTTTATAAAACAATTCCTTAATAACTTCATTGTTTAATATTTGGATTCTTGCACTGATGTCACCTCACGTGTAAGATTGTTCCCCCTATTGTTATCTAGACAACAAACTTGAACTCTAAGACATGATATCACAGTACATAAAATGATTTTTACATGTTAGTCTGAGAACGTGGACAGTGACCAAGAAGGCATACCCTAAAATTGCACTTACTTTAAGTTTTCAAAATGTCACAACCCCTTTCTTCTGTCATTTATCACTCTTTAACCTCTGGCAACAATCTGTTAATATAAAAACTGCACTGTTTTTAGGGTTCATGTTAAACCACAGACCTCTCTATAACTGACTGGTTGGAGAAAGGCAAGACAAAGAACTGGTTATGAACTGTTGTGTCCAAATCAATCTTTGAAATGCCAAAAACAGGATTAGTTAAAAATGTGATACCAAGCTTATGAACGACAACACCCTTAACGTGGTGGAGATATAAGACACAGAACTGATCAACTGCTCACCTAACTAATAACACGTAAATGTTAGCGAAATAAAATGCTAGGGACTAACAGGATCTCTGTGAGAAAAGGTAGTTTTGGGCCCAGGATGTTCTTTCTATTAGTCCTTCAAATATATTAAAAACTTGAAAATACCAGACCCCAATTCGAAAATGGAGCCTCACATAGGTACTTAAATGTATCTATGGAATGACCTACCAACCCAACCTATCCTAGATATATGTTTACACCAGTCTACAGATCAGCCTGTCAATGTAAATGAACACATATATACATCTTGTATGTCACAAGCATTCCCCCAGTCGAACACAATCTCCAGTAGGCCTAGACTTAAAGTACACCTAGCAAACAATACAGTCTAAGCTACCAGCCACAAAAAATAAACTTCATATTATGATCAAAACACACACTCAAAATATTTCACTGAAACAAACGAAATATCCTAGATGCCATATCACATCACATTTCATATAGGCTACCTATGGCTCATGTTGTTCACTGGACTCCAAACACGTTTATTTTTTCACACACAAGCATTTATTGCTTAGTCCAGTTTCTTGAATAAGTATCATGAGGCTATCGTGGTTAAGTTTGTCAAATTAACTCCCAAAAACATCTTTTTGATAGCAATATTCTTGAATACTGGTTGTTTCTCAGATTCCACACCCCCTTCGGAATACCAGCTTGGTGCTTTCTGGGGTTTAGATATTAGCTACACAGTCATAGTTATGCTACCAAGACCTTGTAATGGATCTGGGAGATGTTATTTTTTTACCGTATTTGTCGATACCGAATTGTAAATGTTTTCTTATATTTTTGTCAGAATTTATTATAATTTGTCTTATTATATGTTAATTTACTTCTGTTTTTGAGAGTAAAAGCATATTGATTACTATTAGAAAATGTATCCACAGTCTAATATAACAGTCGCGACACTCACTGCTGTAAAAATTGTTGCCGTTTGACAGATGGAGCGACACTAGCGCTCCAAGTGGCAGGTAAGGTGAACGTCAGATGCGTCGTAAGCATAATGTTTGTTTGCATCCATTTCCTTCTTCATTTCCGAATTATTTGAGTTATTTTCTTGGCTCCAAGGGTTTGTGTGGTACCAGAAGGCATATATGTTACTAAAAATGATTCTAAAAAAAGCGCAAGTAAGGATAAAAATCATGAATAGAGTGGCAAGCTACAACACATTCGTGAAGAAACACTTGTGACATTGGACAGAATTGCAGCTTACCACGTTGATATCAAAAGATTATAAACACACAGATTCACATGTAGGAAGCACATACATGTACCTCTACATGCAAAAACGACCGACAGCTCGTTTATCGTACTGTAGGCCTACTGCGTTTGTCATTTTCGCCCGTTGCCACAAGTACGACCTTCATCTTTATATTATTCTAAGTGACACAAGCAACTGCAAAATAGTGGGAGAAATATGCTAAAAACATTATAATGAGCTGATTACACTACATTTCAAGAAAAACCAAATATTTGAATAATTTTCAATCAATCAGTCAGTGCACAAGGTGCTGACAAAATAATGTCATCACACGAAAGAAGCAAGGAAAATTAGGTGACTAACAACAGAAGTGAACGAAATACATACCAAAGAAATCAGCAGCCCAAATGAGCCAACTACTTCAGTTTCTTATTTGCTTTCTTGTTGTTAGAAACTAAGTCTTGATTCCAATATTTGAGCCGGTAAACAAGTCTCACTTTAACAAATATCTTGATTAACATCAGCTTAGTTTCTTCACAACATCCAGGGGGAAAACTTGGGACAGCCAGCAACAAGTTTACATATAATTCACCACAGTTTTTCTTGTGAGAATGTTCATCAAAAACTGATGCCATCTGATTTTCACAATCCCTCAAAAATAAACAAATATTTTCACTGCAAATAACCAAGCTTCAAAATTGTCTTCGTAACTTTTGAAATGGCAATAAAATTTGTCATTTGCATCTAAGTCCTGGCTGTTGTCTACAAGTAGATTCCTGCACTTGACACAATTATGTAAAGAAAAAAGTTTCTTCAACATGTAACCAAACACATATCTCATACTGTTTTGTTCTTCAAGGTCTGCTGGAACTTCCACATTTGGTAGCTTTGTTGCAGAACTTGTATCACTACTGCATAACAACTGAGAGACCTTTAATGTTTGAGCAGATTTCATGTCCAGTATTGCCTGACCCCAGTCAATTCCTTCACAATTACTGCTTGCCACATTAGAGGAATTTATCAGTTTGCTTAGTGTACAGTTGTTAAATGCAGCACAAAACTGCCTTGGAAATGGGTTGCTGCAAAAACCACCTCTCTGCCTCATAGTTGAAAAAAAGTTTTCCAATGTGTCTTGGTTAATTTTACATGAGAATAAGTACAATTTTGTTCCAGTCAGTACCTCGGCAGCAAGCATTTCCAAAGCACATATATTGCTTAGAAGCCCCTTTACACATTTTATCCTCAGGGAGTAATCTTTTCCATCAGAGCCTACAAATTTCCAAGAGTGAATCCATGGCTTCATCACATGTAGAACATCCAGATGCTCTGTATCACTCCTAATACAGTTTCTTAGATGCACAGGCCCTTTCACACTGTATGTATTAAAGAAATCAAAAATGTCATTAACTTTCTGACAAAAGTCTGAAGTGCCAGTTGCAGATAATGGCATACTACCACAAAATACAAGTGTGTCAATACCAGCTGCCACTGTGTGGCTTAACACACGAACTGCAGTACCCACTTTCATTTTTGAAAAAGCTGGCAGTTTGACAGCTTTTTTAGTCAGCTTCGGAGCTAACTTGTATTTCCTGTGCAAGTCACTTGAATAGAGCTGAGAAATGTCCTTCCAAGAAGCAGTACCAACCAAACCATCATTTGATGTATGAATTATGCCATACCTAAATAGGTTGTTTCTGATGCTCTTAAACAAACGTGGGGTATCATAGAAGAAATAGATCTTCTGCTCCTCATATACCAAACTTGGATTGTCTTGTGTAATTCCCAGTCTCTTTCTACAGCCCACAAAATTTGAACCCTGATCAGTCACACAGGTCTTTACAACCAAGCCAATTTCCTTAAGTCTCTTGAGTACTTCATAAAATATAGCAGTCAAATGCATAGCTCCCACTGTTCCTTTACAAAAACAGTACAGCAATGGTTGTTTGAAACATGAAAAAATGCCACTAATCATTATCACCAACACACTGTTCGCAATTTTAGCTGTGCCTCATATGTCAAATTTGCCATTAGAGACATTTCATCCAATGACATATTCACAAGTTTATCAATATAAGAAAAATGTTGCACCTTTTGCTTTAAAAGATGGAATATATAGTCACTTATCCCACATTTTATTTGTATGCCTTCCACATACCTTTGTAATGTACGCACTGATGGAAGCATAAAACATTCTGACAAAAACCTGTATGCCTGAGTGCTGTAATATAATAAATTTAGAGGAAACAGATTATTTTCGTCTTTCCATCTTGCAGCACGTTTTTCTCTCAATGGCATGGTAATCTGGCTTACCAACAAGTCAAGGGCACTTTTTTTAAATATCGGGATCCTACAGTCTTTAACATTCGTTTGTCCTTGTTCACTTGCTCCTTCTGATACAGTTTCTGTCGCTGTCTGTAGGCACTTTCCTTGTCCCGTAATAGTTTCGCTCAAAGTCTAGCGATTTGCACATTCTGACACTTCACACGCTTTTGTAAGACACGAACAGCTGCACTTAATCTAACCACTTCATCGTCAAAGCAAGTCTGTGTTGACGATTCACACGAATCTGGCACTGATACATGCAGAGTTGAACCGGCTGCTTCTGTGTCATAGGACTGTTTTACTGCTTTAGATTGACTGTCGAATCTTTGTGGCAGTTTCCTCTTCATCGTCAGCTGAGGTGGCTTATTTGGAATGTCAAACAGTGTGGGTACTGCATTCCACACGAGTCTGTTGTTGTCTGCGTTCATGAACTGGTTTTGTTCGAAATGTGGCGAACAAAACCTAATATTATTATACAGGTACACTGGTTCTTTCTTAATGAGGCCTTCTCGCCTGCTATTAACAAGCCATTTTCTGCTCCTAAAACGAAACATTCATCATTTATACACATATAGTTTGCAAGTGAATCCTGACGATACAGTTTAGTAACATGATGGTATATACCTCTCAGGATCCTTAGGAAACCTAAAAAAAGACAGCTGTGGTGTCTTCTTCCTGTTGTTAGTGCAATTTATTGCGCTACAAACGCTCCCGCCAGTAAAAGCCATTGTATAAATCGAAATAAACAACCACTATTCTCTTTCACGATCGCGGCGAATTCACAGTGTAACGCAGCAGCCTCTTAGGGCGCTGCTGGCGCTGTAGGCAACAAAATCGAGGCGAAGTGTCGCTACTGTTATGATGTATCGAAGAATAGCAAAGAGACTGATTACAAGTGGAAACTTGTGAATTGTGTAAAATATCTTTGACGTTGGAGTCGTCTTTGACTATTGTTTTGGTGTGTGTTGACGGATGAACAATGTGAAGGTCGCCGTCATAAATAATTTTGAATTATATTACTATTATTTTTGTATTAACTAAAAAGAAGAAACTACATTTGAAGAAACTGTATTTGAAACACCAAAATGAGAGAAACACGTTGAACCACGTCTTTTCTGCAGCCGACAACGATGCATTGTGGAATCATACTTAGACAACTGAAGCCTAGACTAATATCGCCTTGCAAACGTCTAACGGAAAAGGTACTGTCACGAAATATGGCAAATTTAAGTAAATAAAAAATAGTGATCATATTTTCAACTTGTGTCTTAGCCGGGATGCCATATTTCAACTGGGGACTGTAGCCGGGATATTGTGTTCACGAGATTTTCAACAGTGCTACGAGGAAGAACAGTTTTGTGTGTTAATACCTGTTTCTTCAGAATGTGTGTTACAGTGTTTGTGTTCATCGGGAAGTAAAAGTTTGGAGAAGAAATGTTTCGGCAAAAAATATAATTTTCGACAGAAGAAAATACTTCAAGAATTTTGGTCAACAATCACATGGATGGAAAACGTGGTTTTGCAACAGTAGAAGAGTGTTCCAGATAAGTCACGAAAACCTCGTATTTTGTTAATACAATATTTTTATCTTGTTTTATATTGTTGTGTATAAATTTTTGTTCTTCACAGTGACTTATGAGTTTTTCGAGAGTATTGTGCCTAAAGTAGAAAGTAGTAATTTAATAGACTTCGAACATCAGGACAGGTCAAATCAAAGAGAAAGAACCGATCAATTTGATTTAAAAAGTTTTCTTGTAAATTTCACGAAAGAAATTAAACAATCAGTTGACGACAATAAGACTTACTGGGATGAAAAAATTGATAACATTTTGTTGCAAGTCCAAGCAGTCAATACCCAAGTGGGTGAGCTTTCGAACAGAGTTGGCAGTGTTGAGGAAAAAATTGAATCTGTGGAAGCAAAAGTAAATGAAATTGATGCTAAATTGAGCGGTGAAATTAATACTGTAAAAAATGACTTACTGGTATATAGGGAACGAAATTTAATGTATTTTAATGAGATAAAAGGGGATATTAAAAATTTGGATGAGAATACAAAAAGTTTGACAATCGTTTGGTTACTCTAGAAGAAAAAGTAGAATGCAATGATTTAGAAAACAAAAAATCTGTCAAAGAACTTAGCGAAAAAATTGAAAGTTTTAACATTGAATTTCAAAGCAAAAATTACAATGTCAACACATGTAATCTTGTATCTAATATTCCACTGAAGCACTTTTCGGTAGATGGACCCTTACATCCCGTTGATTTTATGCTGTATTGTAAGGATTGTTTTTTACCTCACTCACCAGATGAAATAAAAATTAAATTTGTGAAAAAATTCTTAGAAGGGGAAGCTTTGACTTGGGCAAACCAGATTGTAACTCTGGAAAAATTTTGGGATGATCTTAAACAAACTAGAATCAAAAGTGAATTTTTGAATGGGCGAAACTATAGAGAATCAGATGGGAGCATGAAACAATTTTGCAAAAGTGAACTTCAAAAACTTATTCACTTAACAAAACCTTTGGATGACTTGATCAAAATTGATACCTTAAAGAGAAGATTGCCATCAGCAATGCAGTTGAGTTTAGTTCATTGTCCTGATGGGTTTACTCAGAAAGGTAATGGTCAAAATTGGGGAAATGACAACTTTCAAAAAAGGGAACAAAACAATTATCATGGCGTCAGTCAAAATTCAGGGGGATATAACAATTTTGAAAAGAAGGACCATAAATTTTATCCAAAACAAGAACAACATTTTCACATTAATAATCAACAAAATAGAGAACACTTTAGGGATCAAAATCACAGAAATTTTGATAGAGGTCCGTACAATAGGAACTAGCAACAATCAGGTAATGTTTGGCATAGGAATGGGATCAGAAATGTTGAACCGAGCAAGGTGGCGCAGTGGTTAGACACTGGACTCGCATTCGGGAGGACGACGGTTCAATCCCGCGTCCGGCCATCCTGATTTAGGTTTTCCGTGATTTCCCTAAATCACTCCAGGCAAATGCCGGGATGGTTCCTCTGAAAGGGCACGGCCGAATTCCTTCCCCATCCTTCCCTAATCCGATGAGACCGTTGACCTCGCTGGCTGGTCCCCTTCCCCGAAACCAACCAACCAGAAATGTTGATCAGAGACATTGGCAGAACCACAATCACCAGTTCATACAGGAACCGGAAATAAAAAACGAGTAGACGCCCCCTTGAAGGTCCGCAAGGTTGAGGCAGAAGGTGAGCATGATGAAAGGACCAATGGATGTGACTATCATAAACCCAAACATGACACTTCCAAACCTAAGCTATCACATGAGGTTATTAGTTGTTACTTATTGAAAAAATTTCAAGAGGAAAATAATATTGATAAAGATGAAATTTTCAGTACACAAGAACATACAGTAGATAAAAGTAATTGTGATTCATTTAATTTAACAGAGTTTTACACTCGGGCAGAAAAGAACAACATTTTGTCAGATGATGTAATTTGTAGTAGTTCAGAGATGTGTGTGAATGAAAGAGAGAATGCGTGCTGTGAGAATGAAAATGTTGGTGAAAGGGATCTGGTAACTTTAGAAAGGGGAAATAATATTTTGGGGAATAATTTGAATGTGTATGACCTGAATATGTGTAATGATAATGATGTTGTTGATAAAGTTGATAATGATGGTAATGGTATTGATGATGATGTTGAGGAAAGGTATTTCATTAGTTTAAATAGGGAATTGGGTATATACATGGTTGAAAATGGATTAAATAGTGAGAATATTATAGAAATTCCCAGGGATGTTACCAGGATGAATAAAGCTCACAAGCTGGATGTATGTGAAAGTGTGAATTTTGATGTTGTTGATAAAGAATCTGACTACACAAATGACAATGACACATGTATAACTTGTAACCTAAGTGAAACTTTTACAGATACTAATGATACACACACATTTCTTATGAATATATGGCTCAACAGTGAAACTATTTCTTTTGACAAGAACTTTAGAAAGATGCTTATTAATGTATGTGAAACTGTATGTCCTGAGTGGTGGAAAAAGATGAGATATTTTATTTTTGAAAAGCTGAAGGATAAGTACTTCAATAGTATACAATGTGATTTGGATGAAAATTCTTGGCTATTTGAGATAATAGAGAGTACTCATGACAATTTTGTGTCTTGTGCAAATTTTATAACTGTGACAAATAATACATGTAATGATATGCCATATGATTCTGATAAGTACAGGTTTGGGGAAATTGAAAGTGATTTATTACATGAGGATACAGGTTCTGAAAAAAGTGATCAATTTTGCAGTCCCTATATAAAAGTTCAAATTGGGTCATGGATTGGTAAATGTTTAATTGATACAGGAAGTGAGATCTCGGGAATATCTGAAAGGTTAAGCAAGAAATTGAAAGTGGGGAAAGATTATGTTGAAATGCCAGTTGTTGGGGTAAAGATAAAAGGTGCTACTGGGAAGAGCAGTAAATTGGTAAAAAGCCAGGCTTTAGTGACATTTTTAATTGGAGGCAAGTTGTTCACACATGGATGTTTCGTAATTCAGGAATTTAATGAGGATTTTCTTTTGGGTATGAATTGGATAGTAGAAGCAAATACAGCATTTGATTGGGTTGGAAAAAAACTTTTGTAGAAACTAGTGAAAGGGAGTACATTCAGACAAATTTTGCGAACACACTTGGTGATCAGAGTAATGGAAATTTTGACAGTATCAATTTACTAAAAGAAAAAAGATTGGAGAATATTGAAACTCATAGATTTGATACCGATGAAGTTGAATTTGGGAATTTAGTAAATTTGAAAATTTCAGAAACACAAAATTTATCTGGGGAGCGAAAACAACAGTTAGAAAATCTGCTGTGGGAATACAGTGATGTTTTCAGTGACATACCTGGAAGGGTAAAGGGTTGTCAGTGTGAGCTTCAGGTAAAACCTCATGAACCATTTTTCATAAAACCATACAGTATTGCAATATCAAAAAGACATGGTGTTGAGAAAGAGCTGAAAAAGATGGAAGGATGTAATATAATAGAAAGGAGTATCAGTGCATATAATAATCCTCTAGTAGTAGTTTCGAAAAAAGATGGTGGAGTAACATTGGTTTTGGACTCTACACACTTAAACAAAATTTTGTTCAGACAGATAGACCATCCTGAAAATATTGATGAGTTACTCTATAAATTTACGGATTTAAAATATATGTCAAGTTTGGATCTAACTTCGGGTTTTCATCAGGTACCACTTTCGGTTAATCCTAGAAAATATACTGCTTTCTTGTACAATGGTAAGAGTTACCGTTACCAATATTGTGTTGTGCCATTTGGGTTAAATTCTTCTGTTTCTGAATTTATAAGAGCTTTGGATCATGTACTGGTTCAAGAACTTGCGTCTAAACTGATAATTTATGTAGATGACATTTTGGTTACAGGGCAAAATTGGGAGGAACATTTTTTGATTTTGAAGTCAGTTTGTGAAAAACTTAGAAAAGGGGGGATGACATTGAAATTAGAGAAATGTAAATTTGCAGTTTCTGAATTGAAATTTTTGGGTCATGTTGTCACAGACAAGGGAATTTTGGCAGATCCAGAAAAAATTAAAGCAATTTCAGAAACTCCTATTCGTAAGACTAAAAAACAATTAAAGTCGTTCTTTGGGTTATGCGGTTATTACCGAAAACATATAAGTGATCAGAGTCTGAATGCACCATGTTTAAGCCAATTACTTAAGAAAAACACTGTTTGGGTTTGGGATAAAAGTTGTCAGGAAGAGTTTGATAAAATTAACCAAGAGTTGAGAAAGCAACACTTATTACACAGACCTGATTTTAGTTTTCCATTTTGTTTGAACACGGATAGCAGTAATTATGGGCTTGGAGCAGAGTTATTTCAAGAAAGAGTAAAGAATGGAGTTAAGATACATTGTACCATAGCATTTTCAAGCAGAATGTTGCTCAAGCATGAGAAAAATTATACAGTCACAGAGAAGGAACTTTTGGCAATTCATTGGGCTTTTACAAAATTTAGAATTTACCTTGTTGGACATAAAACCATAGTATTTTCGGATCACAAAGCTTTGAGTTACTTACAAGAGTGCAAATTATACCACCGTAGATTGACCAGATGGGCAATTTTACTGCAACAGTTTGACTTTGAAATCAAACACATAAAAGGTTCTGAGAATGTAGTAGCTGATTCACTTTCAAGTTTACCAATTGCGGGAGAAAAGGAGATTTTTGAACAAGAGGAGGAAAAGCAATTTAAAATTAGATACTTGAAAGGGGTGGAAAATGAAAAAACAATTAGAGCTATGTGTAACAAAATTAGAAAAAATCAAAATTTAGGTCAGAGTTGGAAATTAATCAAAGAATGTTTAGGCAAGAAGGGGTATGAGAAACTTGATAAATTTTACAAATTGCATAAGGGGATTTTGTTTCGGAGAACAGATGTAGATTCTGATAATTGGAAACTGTGTTGGTCAGAGGCAGATGCTGATAAGCTGATCATTTACATACATGAAAGTTTCGGTCATTGTGGGATACAGAAGTCTATTCAAAAGATACAAGAAAATGTTTATTTTTACAATATTGGAAAGAAGGTAAGAAAAGAATTGGCAACCTGTGACAAATGGCAGAGAGTTAAAGTGAGCAATCAAAGATGTGGTGGAGAGATGCAAAACATTATTCCGGAAAAACCTTTAGATCTTATCGCAGTGGACGTATATGGAATGTTACCAAAGAGTAAAGGTGGTTACTGTTACATATTTGTTATGGTAGATGTATTTTCAAAATTAATTAAACTATATCCAGTGAAAAAAGCTACTAGCCATGAAATTATAATAAAAATTGAAAGAGATTATTTCGAACAGGTGGGTAAACCAAAAGCTATATTATCAGATAATGGTTCACAGTTCACCTCTAAAATTTGGAAAAAGTTTATTGAAAGATAAAAATTGAAGCATATACTTATATCTGTTTATTCTCCGTCCACCAATCCTGCAGAAAGATATATGAGGGAAATTGGGAGACTTTGTAGAAACTATTGTAGCCATAAGCATCCAACCTGGTTTGAGCACATTCGAAATTTTGAAGATATTATGAATAGCCTACAACATAGTTCCACAGGATTTTCACCATATGAGATTATGTTTAATATTAGACCTCCAAATCTTATATCAGAACTTATTGAATTTCCTAAATGTACACCTTTAACTATGCAAGAGAGAGAAGATATTGTCAGGGAAACTATGAGGAAACAAGGGGAAAAGAGGAATAAAAGATATAACAATAGGGTAAGATTAACCACTTTTAAAATTGGGGATCTTGTTCTGGTCAAATCTCATGAAAAATCAAAAATGTTAACTTCAGAAATTAAAAAATTCGTTGATATCTGTATTGGGCCTGTTGAAGTCATAGAAAATCCACACCGTAATGCTTATCTTTTGGTGTATCCTAAGTCAAAGAAATTATTTGGTCTCAGGAATGTTGTCTCTTAAAAACTGTATAAACAGAAATCATAATTTCAAAATTTAAATAACCTATTATCATCTAAAACAAAAGTTCTCCACTGCAATACGCTTGTTAGAACAAAACTGCCTGTACAACGAAGTGTGTATATTTGCATGTATAAATTAATAATTTGAAGTCACATATTAATTGAAACTGATGAAAAACACTGTTCTAACAAAGAATGAGAGAAAGATTTATTTTTACTTTTTTACAAAAAAAAGTCTCCATAGTGAGCATTTCTGAATTTTTCTAATTTTTGGAAGCTAAGTCTTCCCTGTGGGTGAAGGCATGCATGTGAGGACATGCATGCAAAGGTATAAGTTTCAAAACCAATTTTAGATAAAGCCTCATGATATATGAGCAGTTTATTGTTGTTTATACTGATGTTGTGGGGAGCAAAAGTACTCTTCACAAGAATGTAACTTGTAGTAATATTGTAGTAGAGAGGAAAGTGTACATAAATAATTGCAAAAAATTTAGATAATACTGATGTATCTTTAGCTGTACTAAAAGAAGAAAATCATAAAAAAATACAAAATAAAAAAAACATAAGTAAAAAAATTTAAAAAGAAAATCATAAGCAAAAAAATATTCAAAAAACAAAAAATCCATGACTAATAAAAAAAAAATATAAAAATTAAAAAAAAAATCAGATGTTAAAAAAATATATATATATAAAAGGGAAATATAGAGAAAAACACATTACACTATATATGTCCAATATCATTTTTACTGTACAATATGTAAGCATAATGAAATAAACATTAATATTTAAAAAAAAATTAAAACTTATTCTAGGAAATGAGTTTTACCTTTCTATTATTTTCAATCTGCATGCTGTATGTTAGAATATTTCTCATGTATGTTTTATACCATGTATATTTGTCATGTTAAATAATTTCTTTACTTGAAAATTTTGTGTATGGGATTGATGGGGAAGTATCATTGCAACAACAGCCAGTAATAAGTCCACAGATTCAAAGAGTCCAAATTTGGAAGAGGCTATCAGACTGCATCATTAATGTACTAATTGTGTAATACAGATCCATCACTGAGTGTTGTCGGGATTTTGTTGTATATGTCCATAACAACAAAAGCCCTGGGGAGCAGTTTAATGGATCTGGGAGATGTTATTTTTTTACTGTATTTGTCGATACCGAATTGTAAATGTTTTCTTATATTTTTGTCAGAATTTATTATAATTTGTCTTATTATATGTTAATTTACTTCTGTTTTTGAGAGTAAAAGCATATTGATTACTATTAGAAAATGTATGGAAGAATAGCAAAGAGACTGATTACAAGTGGAAACTTGTGAATTGTGTAAAATATCTTTGACATTGGAGTCGTCTTTGACTATAGTTAGTCGGCAGCTAACTCTTGGTGTATGTTGACGGAAGAACAATGTGAAGGTCGCCGTCATAAATAATTTTGAATTATGTTACTATTATTTTTGTATTAACTAAAAAGAAGAAACTACATTTGAAGAAACTGTATTTGAAACACCAAAATGAGAGAAACACGTTGAACCACGTCTTTTCTGCAGCCGACAATGATGCATTGTAGAATCATACTTAGACAACTGAAGCCAAGACTAATTTCGCCTTGCAAATGTCTAACGGAAAAGGCACTGTCACGAAATATGGCAAATTTAAGTAAATAAAAAATAGTGATCATATTTTCAACCTGTGTCTTAGCCGGGATGCCATATTTCAACCTTACCAATGATTTACGCTACAATTAAAACAAAACTTATTCACAATTCCAATTACAATAGCTACACATTTCATGTACCGGTTTTCGTAAATACAGATCTTTACGTACTTGGTTTAGGTGAAATAATGCCAATGCGTCACAATTATTTCGATGTGAGCAATGAAACTTCACGTAAAACATGACTGCGATAAAATGCGTAATAAAATAAATATACCGAGGTCTAGAAATAAGCATGATTACACATAAAAGGGATGATTAATACAGTTCAATATTAAAAATGTGTATTCAACAAAACCGTAGTCCTACAGAACTGGAGGGGTGTGACGGTAATGGTTTTATTTTATCAGTGAAATTACATACCGGTACTGGATGTTACTAATGCACCTGAAACCATCAAATAAATGATTACAAACTTAATTTACCGGTTTTTCTCCCCCGGAATCCAAAACATCAGACAGTATATATAATAATGGTATGAGACAATGAAGGGAGATTATTTGAGGACGTATTTTCATCAATTTTGAGACGTTATGACTCGTAATAGCCCTGGAGACGTCTTTTACAACAATCGAATAATTTGTAGCAGTACACCGATAAAAATAACTGCTTGCAACTAGCAAGTAATCGCGCAACGCGCAACCAAACTTCGAACACACAAATAACTTCTTAACACGATACGATTACATGACAATGGACACCATACGCATACTCAAAATAACAAACCTAGATGAACACAGCACCAGTTTTCGTACGCCTCCAAACAAACTGCTTTTCAGAGATTGTATTTTAATAAATGAAGACATACCGGAGCAGTGGATTTTAATAATACTGACAACCAAAGACAACAAAGCAACTGAACTACGCACTAGAACAAACCAGTTTATTTGATTAATTTAAAATGTTTTGTTATTTGCTGACATGAATCCATGGCTTTTTAGATTAAAGTACTGACTTCGAAAGTGGGGGCATTTGATGACAGAATTAAAAATCATTATTGACAAAGCCAATCCAATCCAATAGAGATCGTAGATCTTACACTAACAACTAAACAAGAAATTTCCAGAAACTTACCTCCGCTTATAAAAATGTCCACAGTGTGCGTTAGAAAAATGTGTAGAAGAATGAAACTCAAGGAGAAAATACGAATTGCTTTGGAAGTAAAGGATACTTATTATAAATGTCACTATCTTTATCGTAAGTTTTGCATATGATTTTTACGGCTTAATGCTTTGGTTGCTATTATTGGCTCGTTGTAATACGAGAGTTTCTTATTTAAATTTGAACGAAACCATTAAACAGAGGCACATTTTCGAAGTGTTGTTTGACTGATTTAGTCACTCAGTACAAAACACCTTCCTATACTCTTTACTAGTTTAAAAAAATGGTTCAAAAGGCTCTGAGCACTATGGGACTTAACTTCTGAGGTCATCAGTCCCCTAGAACTACTTAAACCTATTTAACCTAAGGACATCACACACACCCGTGCTCGAGGCAGGATTCGAACCTGCGACAATAGCGGTGGTCTGATCCCTGAAAATGTTACTGCAACTTTTCTGAAGTGTATAATCCTTGACTCATTTGCCAGATTTATGCATTCTGTAATCTCACTAAATAACTCAAGGAAAATAACAGAGACAGTTCTATCCTTCTCCAATCCGTGCATGTATCATGTCTTCAGTGAATTCGGCACCAACAGGACATTACGAATTTGACTTTTTTAAATGTCCAACCACACATGCATATTTCCTTGTCCAGCAGTTCATTCGGTTGGGCAGTCTCCAGTATATGTTTCCTTCTGTGTTTTGTTTGTACAGACATACCGGAGCAATGATCATTCACATAGATTTTAACTTATTTTTTGCCAGTGCACTGTTAATATCTGCGAAAACAAAAACTGCTGCACAAGCTCTGCAAACAACAAATGTGATCTTACAAAACATCAAACAATGGTTCTTCGACAATAAAATGAAAACAAATGAAGAAATAACACAACAAAATCTTACATGCAGCGTTACAAATGTGGCATACCCCGATAATATGGAGGCTATCAAACTGCTGGGATTCCTGATTGACAGCAAATTAATAATGAATGAACAAACAGTGTATGTGTGCTCCCAGCTCTCTGATGTACTGTCTGCAGAAAGTAAGTTGACACTCGGCGCCGTGGCTTATGGGAATGACTGTAAATGGGAGATGCCTCCACTGTCACTCGCTTCAGCCACCGCGCCGAGTGTCAACTTAGTTTGTGTGTACAGTAATATACCTTCTGAGGAGAACAGAAGGTGTATTAGCTGACCCATACCTTATAACAGTGCATTATGCAATATTTAATAGCCACATCAATCATGGCCTACTGTTATGGGGATATTCTGAAGGCTGCAAGTATGTGGCAGTGCTACATAAAAAAAGCAGTCAGAATCTTTGCATCAAGCTAAAGACTGCAGCACTGCAAGCCCATGTTCACGCAATTCGACCTGGTGGAGGCTCTGTAATGGTGTGGGACGTGTGCAGTTGGAATTAAATGGGACCCCTTATACTTCTAGATACGATTCTGACAGGTGACACATATGTAAACATCATGTCTACCTGCCTCCATTCATGTCCATTGTGCATTCCGACAGACTTGGAAAAATCCAGCAGGTCAATCCAACACCCCACACGTCCAGCACTTCCGCTGGCCTCCATCTCTCCAGACATGAACATGTTTGTGCATACCTGGGATGCCTTGCAACAAGCTGTTCAGTACAGATTCGACCCCCTTCTACTCTAGCAAATTGATGGGCAGCACTGCAGGATTCATGGTGTCATTCCTTCCATGACTACTTTAGACATTAGTTGAGTCCATGCCACGTCATGCTGCAAAACTTCTGCATACTCGCGGGGGCCCTACCCGATATTAGGCAGGTGTACCAGTTTCTTTGGCTCTTCAGTGTGTGTATCATATATATTTCCTTATATATATGAAAAATGATAAATAACTCTTGCATATTTAATCTTCACACAGTCTGTCCAATCATGACTGGTAAACGACACAGATCCAGAAATTAAAAACATCAAGTTACTGGTATTTCTATAGATACGTTAACTTTGCACACCTTATGTTATGGAAGTAAGAGCTCTGGAAACCAAGGGGCTGTTAGTTCTGTTTTGCATATATATCTACTTGATTAGTTCTCATTAGTTGGAAAATAATATTGTGGCAATATAAAATCTACCACCCCAAGAAACGACAGTGAGAAAATGGATGTCATGTAAAAATAACCAAACACTGCAGAAAGTGCTAGATTCCCAATTTCTGGAATAGACAGGAAGATTTATGGGTCTCTACGTCAGCCGAACATAACGAATAGAATAGTTTGGTAAATACCATAAATGGATATAAGTCTGCCACAGCAGCCTGTATTCGAGATGACTGTAACTGCAAAATTATCTGAAAGGAAAAAAGATCAAGGTCAATTACAAATACACACTTTCTATCTAATCAAGTGCTTCAGATGAAGGATGTTTCATTTATTTATTTATTATACACATTCAAAAATGCAACCAACATAATCTTTTGTGTACACAGACGTAGCAATACAATTACATAAATAACACGCACAGACTAAAAAATATTTTACGGAATTACTGTTCGGCATTAAATTGTCCATCATACTGCGCATGATGTATTATGTAGAATCACATACATAAGTTTAATGTAATGAAACTATATTACTGTCTGAGATAATTTTTAAAGCCTATTTCGAACTCTTCTATTGTATAAAATGCTTTTTCTCTCAAAGCCACAACTGTGCGACGTCTTTAAACATATTGGTGACACATTGTGTACCTGTAGTGACAACATATTAAACTGTTTTACCCTCATGTATTTGTAACTGTCTAGAGTTTCCTTAAGTCTAGCGACTGTGATGTCTGTCTTCTGTTTTAGGTGTGTATTATATTGACGGGCCACGAGGCTACACCACCGCGGGGTCGAGGCACCTTGTCACAGTTCCTGCAGAACTCCGCCCCCCCCCCCCTCCCCCCCCCCCGCCATCAGAGGTTCGGATCCTCCCTCGGGCGTGGATGGGTGTGTTATCCTTAGCGTGAGATAGTTTTAGATTAAGTAGTGTGTAAACCAATGACCTCATGACCTCAGCAGTTTGTCCCAATAGGAACGTACCACAAATTTCCAAAATAACATCAATGGATAGAGTGTTTTAGTTTGTAATAATGCTAGTTTTCTTTTGTATGTATTAGACAACTTAATATGAAGAGGAATGTAGCTGTGGGTATTTTTATTTATTTATATTTTTTTTTTTTAAATAGGGTTCCCAAGACATTATTTATAGCCCCACAGATGCATCTGAACTCCTTATTTTTGCCAAATGTGATCTTTTTTTGCTCCAGGGAAATTCCTCAATAACACAATGGCATGTCAATTGTGCTTGGAAAAAGGTATAGTATGCATTTAGCAATAGCTTATCATTAACACATGACCTTAGTTTACCTAACAAATATGTAGCACATAGTAAGTTAGTAGAGATATATTTGGTATAATTCTTCCATGTTAATTTCGTGTGAAGACAGAAGTCAAGAAGTTTAGCTGAAGCAGTTATTGCCATCCTCTTTAATTGATAAGGTAAAGAGAATATTTACAGTTTGTCAGTATTAATACAAAATTCAGTGAGATGGAACCACTTACTGGCTGCTCTGAAATGATCCCTACTTTACTGCTTTAATGCTCCTCAATTTTTACCAGCTGGAACAAAAGTGGTACCATCATAACATAAATTTTCACATACTAATCACTGGTTATGACATAACGTATTGTGAGTCACTAAAATTAGGAAGTATTATGTTATGTGGCTGGCATTTGGCTGAAATCAGAAATTAGTGGCTAGTGTTTGGTTGAAATCAGAAATCGGTCATGTGACATTCCTCACTCACTAATTTTGAGACACAGTATTGTATCCATCATATTTCGTTGTTTCCATGTTATAACTTTGATTTTTTGACAGTATGCAATTTGAAGGCAATGTCAAATAGAAGATTTATCACAAACACATCACTCTATATACAATTTGTTATAATTAAATATCTCTTAGACACATCAGTCCTTAAGAGATTTCAAGATGAAATGCATTCACTGTGGTTAGAGACGTAGTGTTACAGAACTGAAAGAAGTAGGATAATATCCTAGAACACACTAATACCTTTTCTCTCCAGCTTTGCTTTTGTAACACATTCTGGGTCTTCTTATTTATGTAATAGAAGCATGTCCCACAATATTCGATGTTATTTACATGAAATGAGTTTCTTCTCTTTCATGGCTTCAAGCTTAAAAAATGAACGATGAAACTGCTGCTAGTGAAACAAGCAGTAAAGACATTTACATCATATGAAATTTACATTTTTTCTTATCACAAATAATTGACTTTTTTTTAATATGTCATGATTCCTGAGGGTGTGGTTAGGTGGGAACCTACAAGTAAAGCTTAAGTTACTGCGAGTGAAACGAGCAGCAATCATATGTATAGTCTTGCTTGTTACCAATGCTTTGTGATTTCTTTGAAATAAGCCACGATTTTTGAGAGTGTGGTTATACACAAACCTAAGAGCACAGCTTAAATTGGTGCAAATGAAATGAGCAGCAATCATATTTGTAGTTTTGCTTGTCATAAATGCTGCGTGGGATTAGCCGAGCGGTCTAAGGCACTGCAGTCAAGGACTGTGCGGCTGATCCTGGCGGAGGTTCGAGTCCTCCCTCGGGCATGGGTGTGTGTGTGTTTGTCCTTAGGATAATTTAAGTTAAGTAGTGTGTAAGCTTAGGACTGATGACCTTAGCAGTTAAGTCCCATAAGATTTCACATATATTTGAACATTTTGTCATAAATATTTAGTTATGATCGAATCTTTAGCAGCGCTTTCATAAATGTGGTAGTCAAGACAAAGAGCACATTACACTGGGAGAAAGACATCATGTCACAGTCTGATTTCATGCAAATGCCCGTCACACACTGTGGTACTTCCTGATTTCAGTCACTCATAGCATAAGAAACAGTCCCTAATACAACATAAAAATGCTATCAGTTATTGTGTCTTTTCATATAAATCTTTTCACTTATATCTACTTTATCAGCTTTCACTTTGTAATTTAAGTTTTCTTATTTGGAAACTATCATCAGCATTACTAACACTTAGTGGATATCAGAACCACCCACAGTAACATTATGTGTGTGGAGGATGGCTTCTATGGACTAATCCCACTAACTCTGATACGAAAGTGTGTTTCACTTTGCTTTTTGGTACTTTCGTTAAATATAGTTTTTAAGCATATGAGATAGATTGATCAAACTGTGAGGTCAAAATGCCATGATGGAAGTGATCTGATTAATCTAAAAGAAGATGTTTTAGTCATTATTAATTAACTAAAGCAGAAATAAGGATGTAGCAGCAAATTTCGAGATAACTCAACCTTACAAAATCTGACGCCTAATACGTAATGTGCTAATCAGATACAGTCTTTTAATATACCAATTAAATTATGTACAATTTTGATTTTGTAGTAATTATTGTTTTTGTAACTTTTAGCCCTTCTGTCCCCACACCAAACCAGTTTAGTCAATATATTACAAACACGATTTGCCTCGAAACAACAGAGACAGAGTGTAAGGATACCTGAACATCATTTTGGTTGTCTTTGAAATTGTTTAAACGATAATTCGATTGAAAAGTCATTGTGTAATTCTAACCTGACGCCATAAGAACGACATTACACATCACCATTGTAAAATTAGCTGTTATAGGCAGTTATCTACTAACCAACTAATAAGGGACACATTTGTTTGGTTTGACAGCTTCAGATGACAGTGTGTATTTTCTTTTCTGAGCTATGATAGGGTGCAAACATTGATGGCAGCCATATTTAAATGCAGCAAACGTGGATGTTTGCAGAAATTTATTCAGGAGTGGTCAAGGTTTTAAAATTTTTGTATTTGATATGGTCCTCAGCAGACAATTATACCCTAAGAATAAATTGTAACATGGTATTATCAGTTTTATTGTATCTCAAAGCATTGGTAGTTGACTCAGTATATTTTGAAGAACACACTACTTTCATAACCCAAAAGGCAAGCATATTTCATAAATAAATGCAAAGTAAATCTTTTTGTACTAGTAATAATGAATATGGATACATTCTTTTCAATTAAACGATCAAAAATGACATCTGCATTTGATTCAACAAATCGGGAAATTATGGCAGACAATATTCACTAAAGATATTTTCATTCATATAGTTATAATGTTTAGATTGTCACTAAATACTGCAATAGAACGAAAATGTCAGACAGGCTACATAAACCTTGTTGAATATCACAAAACTAACAATAAAAAGTGACTGATTAAAATAGTAACTTTGAAGTCATCTGGCTTACAAAATGTAAAGTCTGATCATGTGAATGGATTTATTAGATTATTTTCACACCATCCAGTGTTTAGGGCTGACCTGCATAATTAAAGTAAAATGAAGCTTCTTTTTTGGTTTGTTTGGATAATGTGCAACCCACAGTCAGCATTCTAAGCTCCCAAATCAAAGAGCATGAAACATAACCTTAAACGTAATTTTAAATCTTCGTTAAATTTTTTCTCCCTTACATGGTTAGTGTCAAATATTTAACACCTTACCTCATTCTCGTATTTATCAGACGTTTGAAGGTGTTTCATACATATGAGTTTGAATCTTTAAAGAATTGGGTGATGGGTTTACTGATGAGGCACGTAAAAGTTTTAGTTGATTTTTGCTGTTTTGACAGCAAAGTAACTGAGGATGGCGGGAGCAGAGAGGATATAAAATGCAGACTGGTTGTAGCTAGAAACACATTTCTCAAGAAGCAGAATTTGTTAACATCTAATACAAATTTCAGTGTCAGGATGTGTTCTCTGAAGCTATTTGTGTGGAGTGTAGCCTTCTACAGAAATGAAATGTGGATTACAAGCAGTTCAAATAAGAAGAGAATAGAAGTTTTCCAAATGTGGTACTACAGAATAATGCTGAACATTAGATAGGTAGATCGAGTATCTAATGAGGTGGTACTGAATCTAATTGGGGAGAAAAGAAATTTATAGAAGAATTTGACTAGAAGAAGGGACCATTTGGTACTACATGTCCTAAGGCATGAAGGTAGCGGTAGTTTGATAGTAGAGGGAAGTGTGCTGAGTAAAAATTGTAGAGGGAGGCCAAGCGATGAATACAGTTAAGCAGATTCAAATAGAGGTTGCTGTATTTAGCCAACATGAGGAGGCTTGCACAGGATACAGTAAAGTGGAGAGCTGCACAAACCAGTCTTTCATTCAAGACCACACCAACAACTACATCACGTTTTATTGGTAGCATTATTATTATTATATTTTCCTTATTACTATGCTTGAGACGCTGGAAACAAAGGGAATGGATACTGCTACTAGCTTCACAGTTGTGTTAGGCTTTAACCATAAAGATTGCACTGTCTGAGAGGCTAATTTTGCATTTTTGAATTGATGTGTTAATCGGAGAATGTTATTAAAATTGTGTTTAGAGAAATACAATATCACTCTTTCCAACAATCTGTGTGCTGAGATGATGTGGATGCGACCGCACCCTGCTCTGTACTGCTATGAGAGTATCACGCCACTTCAAGGCAGCCAATCCCGTGTCAGCACGTCGCCACGTGACCGACGGAATGACGGCAGCCTACGGGACTTTGTCCTTCCTGTTTCTTTTGCGCAATACTCTTGCCATACGACTGGGCAAGCTGACACATTGGTTAGCTCACTGTACTCGCATTTGGGAGGACGACGGTTTAAACCCACGTTCGGCCTTCCTGATTGAAGTTTCTGTGATCTCCCTAAATCGCTTCAGGCAAATGCCGGGGTGACAGCTTTGAAAGGGCACGGCCGACTACCTTCCCCGTCCTTCCCTAAACCGATGCGACCACCGATGATCTCGCTATTTGGTCCCCTCACCCCAAATCAACTCAAACCCTCTTACCAAATGAGGCAACATAAAAGAAATCTATTGCTTCTATTAGTGAAAACACGATTTCTCGAAAGTTTTTAAAAAAAATGTTAATCATGACAAATAACAACCATCCTGTGGTTTTCCACACTCATGCAGCATATTTGTTTGCAGAACCATTATAGCCGTGGTTACAGCATGAGTGAAGAAACACAAAGTATGAAGAAAAAATTACGACTAATCGTGGTAATTTAGAAATCTGATAATTTCCGGTTTGAAAAACTGTCATCATACCCACTCCTGTGTGTGAGTTTCGTCTGAGGTGAAACGACGGGAAACTCAAAGCGGACACAAGTCAGTGTAGTGCGATTTAGGTTTAACAATAAGTTGTAAAACGAAGGACAGCAGCGATCGAGTATTCGCTGCTGCATGGTGGTCTTACGTAGCAGTGGCGTGCAAGACGAAAGTGGAGGAGGCTGGCAAAGAAGGCGTGGCCAATATCTTACTCACAATCTCTCGATGTCAGCTTTTATCGACTGATCGAGAAAAAGAAGTAGTCCATCTTTAGGCAAAGCCTTTACAAACTATTTCATTATGCCTAACTTTATATGTAGAGGTGGCACGAGGACGTTATTTGGATCTACTAGGTTTTGTGTAGAATGTTCTTCTCACCAGGTTTTAAAGACTTCCTCACAGACGAGTTCTTTCTGTACCAGTGTTCATCCCTAGCCCTACTGTCCCATTCACACAAGAAACATGGAAATTTGGTAAAGCCACCTTGCTGACCAAGGAGCATGCATGTTACTTTTAGATCGCCACATTTCATCCAACCATGAGCAGAATAGCCTATTTCATTTAACATTATTTCTAGATTTTCATAGCTTTTTTTCATGTGTACAGAATGTCCAACAGGTATAGATGCATACATGTTACAATTGTCTAATAAAACAGCCTTAAAACTAGTTTTGGATGAATCAATAAACATCCTCCAGTCTTCCTTGTTGTATTCAGTACCAAACTCATTCATCAGACCTGGAATGTCTGAGCAGTGCACTAAATCACCTTCTTGTTGAAAAAAGTTGGAAAATTGCTGCTCACTCTTTCTATGCATGTATATGCTGGTTTCAACTGCCAATAAGTTCTTTTCTTTTAATCTAAAGCCAAGCAATTCAACTTTTTCTTTCATTAAGCCCAGATCCCTAACCAAATCGTTAAGCTCGGTCTCAGTAAACAATTTGGGCTCTAGACTTTCTGTATTACATTGGAATTCATCATCGTCTGGTTCATCTAAATCACATTGTGCATCAGAAAATACTTCTGTTAGAACAGAATTTAAATCATCTGGTGGGTCAGGAAACAGCAAATCTACACCATGCCTTACTGATCGGATGGCAGATGAAAGGTTAGAGTAGCTTATTACCTTTTTTGTTTTCCGCATAATGACCAGTAATATCAACACTGCAAAAGTAGCAATCATCGGAATGATTTCTTGGCTTCCTCCATATCATGGGAACAGCAAATCTAAAGGCTTTTCTCTCCTTTTTCAACCATTTTCTCAGGTCTCCAACACACACACAATATACCTTGTGTGGCGCCTAAAATTTATCTTGATGACCAGGTTTAGATCGAAAGTATGATAAATAAACCTTTTTCAAAAAGTCAACAATGTTTCTTTGGTGTTTTTAATCACAAATTCAACACAAATATAACAAAAACTGTCAGCAGAGTTTTTACAACCACGATTAAACACTGTATTGAGCACATGTACAGGAAACGAGAAAGTGAAGTTAGATTGACAGTATACAAACCACCATCTGTTAACACAAAAATAGAATTGACCTTTTGTGCCAGCAAATGTTTCTCATCTACATTTATTACACCTCATTTTAAATTATTTTAACTATACAAAAGCTGTTAAATTCTTTAAAAAATCACTTACTTTAATAAATTTAACTGTAAAGTGTGAAGAAATGGTGGGTGATACAGTTTTTGAAGTATCATATTTAGATTTCCCACCCTAACAATAAAAAGAATAAGGTATTTTCACCAAAAAGTTTTCCATTGTTGGTCTGTGTAATTATTTGTTAATATGGATTTCTCTTCACTGTAACTTTTCTGGTGCTGTAAGCTGTATATTTTTCTCAAATTAGTAACTTTCTGCTAATTAGGAAATAGCATTTCTTTGGAAGTACAATTGTACTGACCATTCATATATGATGCAAAAACACTTCATAAAGGTTTGTTTTCAAATATGAGCTGTAACGTTACATGCATTCTGCTTAACCTTAATGAAAGTTATCTTAATCCATTTTGACGTATAAAAAATGTTTGTTTTGTTTTTTTCTCTGCATGCAATAATTCATATTGTCACAGAGTATGCAGTTTCATGGCAAGTCACATCTCCGATGGAATAAACAGCCGAACCAGCAAGTACCACAAAAGTATAGTAAAGCAGCTGCCGTCATTCCACCTTGCAGACATGTGGCGCCCATCCTTACCCATGTACATGCACAGACAGTCATAAACTTCCAAACAACATGCTATTCTAGAACAACAAACTTATAAAAAACCGGTATGCTCAGTATGATACTCATCATTTGTCGGCCTGGTAGACATTGTGCAACACATTGCCTTACCCAAGTGGTATGTTATACTGTATGTCACCTTTTTGTGTATGTAAATGATGTCATCACAACCACAGGACGTAGAGAAATAAATAATACTGCTAGTTCAGATTGTACATTTGTCTTCAGAAACGAAAATTGTTAAAACTTTGTAAAATAAAAACCCTTTACTTATGGTATTTGAACTAAGTAATATTTCATATAATTCCATTTCAAAACATCTTTACTCATGACATAGCCCTAACGTTACTTAATGATTACTTGTGGATTACTTACAAAGACTCAGTAAAAATTTATCATTTCAATGTATCTGATCTCAAATACTTTGCTTGAGGTCGGATAAACACTGGTGCAAAGTAACCATTCTTCAATAGGAATTTGAATTCTTGAAGTAAGTTATAGTCTTAAAATGTTATGACCATATATTATTTTTTCATTGTCTCTATTTCTCTATGTATGTGGACCAGCCACAATGGTGGCTGGTAAACCAGCTGTACCTCTGTTTTAATTATCAATGGTCTATTCAGACACAGGGAGTATTCGTAGCCTAATCATGCTGACTGGACATGGAGTAATTATTAATTCCTATTATGAATTGATCATAGTTGTATCTTCATCTGGATTACCAACTAAACTTGTGAGGAAACATAGGCTTAGGAGCCTCATTTCTGATTTCCTCTACACATCCTTCAAGTAGGATAAGGTAAGCAGGCAGTTAACCTACTTATTCTAAGTTAAGCTAACATTCCCTAAAAATGTGTATAAACTAAATCATGTGATTTAACCATCGAAAATAAGTAAAAATTCCCCTCGTAAAAAGCTCCTAGCAAACAAAGGTACTGCTAACCATGAGAAAAGTACAAAAAATTCTAAGGAATAGTTGTGAAACATGCAAACATCCCAAGTCGTTGGATGTATCCATTCAGTTCTGACAGCAAATTATAGTTTTCCATAGACACTTCGAGCTTTTCGGAGTTTATATATTAATCTGTCAATTTCAAACAATCAAATGTAATAAATGTTGAGAACAACTAGTGTAGTGAACTTGTTAACTTCCTACTTTCTGTGTTAAGAGCAGCACACAAAGTTAAGACAATTCTGTCCTAGTTATCCATTTCTGAAATGAGTATAAGAATTAGACGACAAAACTCAGGTTCGTTCCTGTATTTTGCAACTTTATAGTAATCCTCAAAGCTAATAGTATCCTACTTCTGCAGAAACCCATAAATACTCCTCCTCCTACAGAAAAATCCTTCATAAAGACCATTCAAATTTTATAGCTATATTGGCCCTATATATATGCCTCCATTTTTCCTCCATTTAAACTTAAGTAATACTCCCTTTATCCCACCTGCACTATTCATAATATAATTCATGTATATATGCGTATCATAGCCTGTTCATTATTACATCACTCCCACTAAACTGCTACTTTCTCGTCTTCCCTCTTATAACTTTAGTTACCTTAATTCTATTGTATTTTGAACCCATACCTTATTACTGAGCTTCCTCTTAAATATACTACTGTCTCTTAAATATACTACTCTTTGTTCAACTCAGCATGAGCAAGAAACATTATTTTGAGTAAAGTCGTCTAGACCGATATTAAAATTTTCTTCATTTATTACACCACTTCAGCTCCTGCCACTATCAGAGATCGAAAAGCTTAGAACTTACAGAACAAGGTTGTCCTTGACAAAATATATGTTGTTCCTTTTACAGAGTAGCCTTTTTGGACTTAGAATGTAATCTGGATATTCTTGCCATTTATTACCATCTCTCTATGTGGTGATGGCTATGCATGTAAGAGAGAATCTATTCAGTTCTGATGTCTCTTCTGATCTCTTGTTCTTTTTAAATGTGGGCTGTGGTAAATTATGGTGACTTCTGTGAGTAATGAGTAATTCCTTAATAGTAAATGCTATCTTCTCATGCATACTTATCTAGATATTACTCATAAAATATTTATTCTCATCTATTATGTAGTGAAGTTCATAGTCAGTGCGAAATAGTGACTTGTCTTATTTCCATGCTTTTGCTTTAGCTTGCTTAATATTGCTAAAGTCTTCTTTTGTACTTTCATCACAGTTCCAGATAGTTTTCTATTTCAATAAGTTCGATAAATGAGCATCTTTCATAGCCTAGCCTCTTACAAAGCTCCTATAGAATCCAGCCAAATCTAAGTGATCATAGATGCTTAATATTTCTAGTCTCTGGACAGTCTTTTATAGCTTGCATTCTTTCTGGACATAGTTGTATTCCCATTATTCTCACACTGTGTCCCAAAAAGTCAACTCTTGTCACCAAAAGTATGTTTTAGAAACTTTTATTAGTAACCCTTTTTCTTCCAGTCACCTCAAAATATATATCAATAATTGTCAACAGTCTTCCCAAGTCTTGTAGACTATTAATAAATCATTGACATACATTATTAATTCTTGCACTAATTCCCTCCCTAATAAATATTGAGCAGGAATGAAAGCTGACACAGGAATGTCCAATTCGGTAATGGAGTAATTCAATCATGCTTGCCAAGACTTCAACTAATGAAAGCTGTTGTTCTGTGATCACCTTCTCCTGGATTCCATTCTCCTTAGTACAGCTCACAACCCAAGGCGAATTGTAATACTTCCATGGCATTTACTTTAAACTGAAAAGATTTTCTTTCAAATAAGAAGGCTGTGTATGGCCTTGAGTGGTCATGTAATGCTACCTGCCAGTATCCTTCCATGAAATCTATGGAAATATGAAATTCTGCTTCATCAAAGTTAGATAACATCACATCTGTACTCAGGGTTCTAACCCTTTCTGTCTCTTTGTGTTTATGGAGTGATCGTGAATCTAAAACTAAATGAACACCTACCACAAGTCTCTTAAGTACCCACAACAGACCCTAAAAATACATTGAGTTATGTTGCTGTCTATCTCCTTTCATATTTCATCTCTCACTGCAATTCGAAGGTTTATTGGTAGTGGATACGACTTGCAAAAGGAAAAAAACTGTGTCATCTTTTACTTTAAACTTACAGAAGTATTCCTTCATTAGTCCCAAGTTATCTGTGACCACATCTTTATGTTTTAACAGAATACCTTCTAATTAAGATTTCTGTTCTTCTGGCACTACAGGTGATTCTCTTGCTATCAATTTAATGCCAACTCCTCTTGATTTAATACTTCCCTTCTTTTTCTTGTTTATTTTCATCTGTTGCAATAATATCAGTAAACACAACTAAATGAATATGCTCCTCTGATGATGGGCCTTGCTTAGATTTCAATGGATTACTTTGGAAAGCTATGCTAGCTAATTTTTTACCTATTTTCCACACAAATATTTTCTGGTTGAAATCCAATCGATAATAATTATCAAGTAACCAATCTTATCCTAACAGGATCTATGGCACTAGCAACAATGTTTGATGGAAGTTCCACTTTTTAATCGTAACTGGTAGTCATGTTTCTTTTTTAATTTGCTTCCCTTTATTACAGGGGGTTCCGGTAACACACACTCCCATTACTGGTACTAGGAGGCAACAATATTTCTTCCTCATTAGCGCTAGCCATGGTGTAAGATTAATGATATTTTATGCACAGAATATAGGTGAACATCAACTTTATTTCCAAAAATGTCACTCACTACTATTGGTTTACAATGTTCTCCCTTAGCTGTTACTTTTCCTTCTTTAAACAACTACTCAAGAATAGGTCTCAACCATGTGAGGATTACTGTCTTCTCTGAATGAGGGCCTACTATTCTATTATTAGTTTGGCATGGATCTTAGTGTCAAATCTTTTTCCTGAACTTTAGGGTGAATTTTACAGCAATTCATCCACAAAGCTTTAATGTAGCAAAAATTATGTTTATATCTTTTTTAGTAATAGGTCAAATTTCGGACAACTTTTTCCATAATGAATCATATTTCGACCAAATTTTTTTCCAGAAATCCAAATGTTTGTCGTATTTTTAAGTACACAAGAATATAAACACGAAAATTTTACTCACTTGACAATGTTTGAGGTAATGTTGTCACAATTAAACACAATTACTACAAAGATTTATTTATCGGGTTTATAGCAGACAAGCAGTGTAACACATTATGTAGTCCGTTCACTGATATAAAGATTGTTGCACAGAGTCTACAAAACATTCTCGAAGCCAACAAGGGTGGCTTCTGGCGCAATAAACATAGCACAAGTAGTCGCCCCATTCAGTTTGAATACAAACTTAGTCCTATTCGACGAAACCAGGGGAGAAATTCTTCAGCAATGACAAGGAAATATTATTTTATAAACTATATGAAGTTAAGGTTAATGGGGGAAATGGCTTTAACGTGTAAAAACACTGCAACACCTCCAAACACAGTAGCTGCACGAAGATAAGTGCTGAGAAGGACAGCAGACGAACGCTGTTATTTGAGTAGACATGTCCATCTTCAGAGGTGCAAGAACTTGTTTAAGATGGTGGTGTCTTGCAATGTCCTATTGGAGAAGCTGAAGAATCCCCGCTTCAGACAGTTCTTGAAGTACAAAATAAATCCAGTTCCAGATGAAGCTACACTGAGAAACGACTATTTATCTGTGTGCTACGAGGAAGTGCTCGACAAAATACGAACTAAAGTTGTTGACCAAGAGATTAGGGCGTCTATCGGAAATCACCAATTTGGATAGGGGTTAAATTGTAAATACTTTTGTTGGTGTCCTTAAAGTTGACGGACCTGGAGAAATGTTTCTCCTAAGGGTGTGA
Source organism: Schistocerca americana (assembly GCF_021461395.2). Classification (NCBI taxonomy): domain Eukaryota; kingdom Metazoa; phylum Arthropoda; class Insecta; order Orthoptera; family Acrididae; genus Schistocerca; species Schistocerca americana. Next base: position 9,196,563 of record NC_060121.1, on the reverse strand, counting down.
AGCTCTCAGCAGAATAAACAGCTCGACAACTGCCTTTGCGTTTGACAACTCAATGAAGCTACTGTCACTGTTGGTGTGAATAGAGACCAATAAATGGTGCTTCATACATGGCTGTAGCAGCCTACAGACTTCAGAGTCTCTATCCCAGTGTGGCACACATCACTTGCCTTGCACACGCATTGTACAGAGCTGTAGAAGAGGTGAAATTAAATTGCACTGATGTGAGCCAACCGATCTCCTCTAGCAAGAAAATCTATGTGAAAGCTCCACTAAGAGTACAAAAATTAAAGAGCAGGGAGCTTCCCTCCATTTCCCCCTCAGCTTGTACTTACACAATGAGGTTCTTGGGTTAATGTTGTTGAGTATTACTGTACCTATTACACCAAAACAAGACGATCTTTTCTGAGCCTGATAGTGATTAATAAAGTGCTATCAGAACTGCCAAAGAGTTCTTTACAGATACGTTGTCTCTAAACTTGACATACATCAACGCGCTGTGTCATCCGAACAAGACACAGGTGCAAAGATGCGAGCTGGTGCCAGTGCCATAGAGACTCTCCACTTGCGCGAGTTCCACCTGCGCCACTGTCGGCGCTGAGCATGGAGGTAAGAATAGAGGGAGACACCGTGATGTCACAGCTGTGAAGTTATGTGAAGCCGAGGGTAGCCATCTCAATCCGACCAAAACATTGCTGCTGTAAACTTGTGTGCATAGGCTTGTCGCTCACTTTTGGAAGGATTTTGCACTATTATGGTGACTTGTGTGGTGTTCGGATGTACAAATCTTTCTGATTGTGATGCGAAATCGAAGGGAATAACATTTCATGTGTAAGTTGTCTCGTTAAGTGTGATTTTACAACTTCATTGTGAATGAACGTGTGCTACATCGGTACTTGTACTATAGCGTGTTTTTCTCCTGTAGATTTCCTAAAAATGAAAGTCGGAAAGCTCTGTGGGAGAATGCCGTGAGGAGGAAGAATCGGTGTGCGTCGAAATGGAGCACTATATGTTCTCAGCATTTCCGAGAAGAGGACATAGACCGAACTTCCGTTTCAACAGTAAGGCTCCGAGAAAATGCTGTACCATCAGTTTTCCCTACACACCCAAAACATTTGCAAAAGGTATGTTAATTCAAAGAATTAAATTCTTAGTTTTCAAGTTCACATTTCAGTATAATACGTACGTATCGTCGATAATCAAAGTGTTGAGTAATTCACTTTGTCTTCATGATGTACCAAATTAAAAGCTAACACTACATTAACTGTCCTAAACAGGACACTGTGTAGATTTGCCATTCTATGTACCTCATTTCAGTAAATATTGGTGGTAATGAAGAGTGTTTCCCAGTAGTGTAACGTAACTGAAATGTCCCAGCATGTATTACAAACAAAATGTATTTATGGGTCTTTGGAGGGAGGGTATAGCTAACTTAGTTTTCAGTTTCTATTATTTAGTTTGTGATACACGTTTATTACTGAATTAACAACATTGTATCGTTTACATTGAAGGCTAGCTGTTCGTAATATTACATTAAAAACTATTTTTAATCAGAAGAAATGCGGAATTTCGCCTTTACGAGATTTTATTTTAAACAAAAACTTTGAAACAACCAATCTGATGACGTTACATGCATATATGCTGCAATTAGCGACTGTAATACACGCAGCGCTATAGCACACTGACAATGTTTTGGTCAGAGTGTCATGGCAGTGAGCCACGCCCCCATGGCTTCAAAACGTAGTACGGCTGGGATATGTAGCGCCATCTCCCCTTATTCTTACCTCCATGGCGCTGAGGGTAAAGATATCGACCTCGCCTCAGCCAATTGCTGACCGATTACCGTCCGCCAATGACCAGATGACAACGGAAAGAAGCCTGCTCGGACGATAGAAGAGCAGCTCTCGCCCACTTGTTTATAGATCATCGTCCAGGGCTGACTTGGACAGGGAACGTCTTTTAGTGAACTCTTAAAAGTGAACAGACAGTTCTTGTAAAAATTTCATTTGCTATGTACTGTGAAGTTTACCTTCAATCGCCGAGCGAGGTGGCGCAGTGCTTAGCACACTGGACTCGCATTCGGGAGGACGACGGTTCAATCCCGTCTCCGGCCATCCTGATTTAGGTTTTCCGTGATTTCCCTAAATCACTTCAGGCAAATGCTGGGATGGTTCCTATGAAAGGTCACGGCCGATTTCCTTCCCCATCCTTTCCCCACCCGAGCTTGCGCTCCGTCTCTAATGACCTCGTTGTCGACGGGACGTTAAACACTAATATCCTCCTCCTCCTCCTTACCTTCAATCATTTGCACTTAGCCATTGAGGGCCTCTTTTGTCTTATATTACATGCAGTATTGCAGACTTAATCATTCAACAAGTCACAAAGACAAGTAAACCTTTTTAACTCATTTGTGTGACTTTGTTGCTAATTTGTTGGAGTGTTGTTGAACCTTCATTCACCTATCCTGTCACCTGACCCTGGGGCACAGTTGTGTAATAGTGGCAGGGACAAATTGTCTTAGCGGTGTACTGCACCAGAAGCCATTCCACAAACTCTCAAACTCGGCCTGCCGTAACACGGTGGCAACTCGGCCTCCACAACAGTATCGACGAGCCCTTTACAAAACTGGTGATGTGAGTTTGCAAAACAACGCCAACTTTCCAGTGGTATCAAAAGGCATCACATGACTGTAAGCTGATGGTACTCAACTGTGTGATGCCCTGTCTATTGTGCAACACAAGCAAAGTGAGTTGCATTGAGCTCGTGTTCATCTGATCAATAAAGTGAACAACAAACTGCAAGGTGTTCTCCAGTCAATCAGCATATTAGTACTTACATTACTGTTCACACAACAATTTGACACTCGGCACGGTGGCTGATGGGAGCGACAGCTGCTGGAGATACCTTCACATCAGCCACCACACTAAGTGTCAACCTAGTTCCTGATGATGTTGTTTACATTACTAGAATGAATTGTCTATGCCTCGTTACTTCCTTGATTATTTCTCCTATTATTATTCCACATCCTTACTTCACAATACTTCGTATTACTTTTTCATTAAAATGTGTGTGGATACCTTTCTCTTCATTATTGTCTGGTTGGCAGTTGTCACCTTGTGCGTAGTCTCCTCATTCTTTGTTCAGTATATCAATACCTTTGATAAATGTCAATAAACAGTTTGCCGTCATCTGCTAAAATATTATATATCTTTCTTGACATAGTAAGGTATCCTCTGCACCAACACTTTAGTTACAGGCTGTCCTCTATAGGATTGTCCACGTATTTTGAGCTTTTTAGCTACCACTCAATATACAGGGTGTCCCAAAATAATGTATACGCTCTTTGAAACAGAGAATATCGTTAATTCCAGGAGACAGAAGTACAATTTTTATGGGTAATAATTAAGAAGGTGGTGAAAAACATAACAATGATTTCTTCTGTTTCAGGATTCTCAGCGAACATGGCGTTATCGTTTGAACAAAGGAAATGGATGCTATAGTGTTACTGGAAAACAGAGAATGTGAGTGTCGTATGCTGACATGTTGTTGTTGTTGTTGTGGTCTTCAGTCCTGAGACTGGTTTGATGCAGCTCTCCATGCTACTCTATCCTGTGCAAGCTTCTTCATCTCCCAGTACCTACTGCAACCTACATCCTTCTGAATCTGCTTAACGTATTCATCTCTTGGTCTCCCTCTACGATTTTTACCCTCCACGCTGCCCTCCAATGCTAAATTTGTGATCCCTTCATGCCTCAAAACATGTCCTACCAACCGATCCCTTCTTCTAGTCAAGTTGTGCCACAAACTTCTCTTCTCCCCAATCTTATTCAATACCTCCTCATTAGTTACGTGATCTACCCACCTTATCTTTAGCATTCTTCTGTAGCACCACATTTCAAAAGCTTCTATTCTCTTCTTGTCCAAACTAGTTATTGTCCATGTCTCACTTCCATACATGGCTATACTCCATACAAATACTTTCAGAAATGACTTCCTGACACTTAAATCTATACTCGACGTTAACAAATTTCTCTTCTTCAGAAACGATTTCCTTGCCATTGCCAGTCTACATTTTATATCCTCTCTACTTTGACCATCATCAGTTATTTTACTCCCCAAATAGCAAAACTCCTTTACTACTTTAAGTGTCTTATTTCCTAATCTAATTCCCTCAGCATCACCCGATTTAATTTGACTACATTCCATTATCCTCGTTTTGCTTTTGTTGATGTTCATCTTATATCCTCCTTTCAAGACACTGTCCATTCCGTTCAACTGCTCTTCCAAGTCCTTTGCTGTCTCTGACAGAATTACAATGTCATCGGCGAACGTCAAAGTTTTTACTTCTTCTCCATGAATTTTAATACCTTCCCCGAATTTTTCTTTTGTTTCCTTTACTGCTTGCTCAATATACAGATTGAATAACATTGGGGAGAGGCTACAACCCTGTCTCACTCCTTTCCCAACCACTGCTTCCCTTTCATGCCCCTCGACTCTTATAACTGCCATCTGGTTTCTGTACAAATTGTAAATAGCCCTTCGCTCCCTGTATTTGACCCCTGCCACCTTCAGAATTTGAAAGAGAGTATTCCCGTTAACATTGTCAAAAGCCTTCTCTAAGTCTACAAATGCTAGAAATGTAGGTTTTCCTTTTCTTAATCTTTCTTCTAAGATAACTCGTATGGTTAGTATTGCCTCGTGTGTTCCAACGTTTCTACAGAATCCAAACTGATCTTCCCCGAGGTCTGCTTCTACCAGTTTTTCCATTCGTCTGTAAAGAATTCGCATTAGTATTTTGCAGCTGTGACTTATTAAACTGATAGTTCGGTAATTTTCACATCTGTCAACACCTGCTTTCTTTGGGATTGGAATTATTATATTCTTCTTGAAGTCTGAGGGTATTTTGCCTGTCTCATACATCTTGCTCACCAGATGGTAGAGTTTTGTCAGGACTGGCTCTCCCAAGGTTGTCAGTAGTTCTAATGGAATGTTGTCTACACCGGGGTCCTTGTTTCGACTCAGGTCTTTCAGTGCTCTGTCAAACTCTTCACGCAAAATCATATCTCCCATTTCATCATCATGTACATCCTCTTCCATTTCCATAGTATTGTCCTCAAGTACATCGCCCTTGTATAAACCCTCTATATGCTCCTTCCACTTTTCTGCCTTCCCTTCTTTACTTAGAACTGGGTTGACATCTGAGCTCTTGATATTCATACAAGTGGTTCTCTTCTCTCCAAAGGTCTCTTGAATTTTCCTGTAGGCAGTATCTATCTTACCCCTAGTGAGACAAGCCTCTACATCCTTACATTTGTCCTCTAGCCATCCCTGCTTAGCCATTTTGCACTTCCTGTCGATCTCATTTTTGAGACGTTTGTATTCCTTTTTGCCTGCTTGATTTACTGCATTTTTATATTTTCTCCTTTCATCAATTAAATTCAATATTTCTTCTGTTACCCAAGGATTTCTATTAGCCCTCGTCTTTTTACCTACTTGATCGTCTGCTGCCTTCACTACTTCATCCCTCAGAGCTACCCATTCTTCTTCTACTGTATTTCTTTCCCCCATTCCTGTCAATTGTTCCCTTATGCTCTGAAACTCTGTACAACCTCTGGTTCTTTCAGTTTATCCAGGTCCCATCTCCTTAAATTCCCACCTTTTTGCAGTTTCTTCAGTTTCAATCTGCAGTTCATAACCAATAGATTGTGGTCAGAATCCACATCTGCCCCTGGAAATGTCTTACAATTTAAAACCAGGTTCCTAAATCTCTGTCTTACCATTATATAATCTATCTGATACCTTTTAGTATCTCCGCGATTCTTCCAGGTATGCAACCTTCTTATATGGTTCTTGAACCAAGTGTTGGCTATGATTAAGTCATGCTCTGTGCAAAATTCTACAAGGCGGCTTCCTCTTTCATTTCTTCCCCCCAATCCATATTCACCTACTATGTTTCCTTCTCTCCCTTTTCCTACTGACGAGTTCCAGTCACCCATGACTATTAAATTTTCGTATCCCTTCACTACCTGAATAATTTCTTTTATCTCGTCATACGTTTCATCTATTTCTTCATCATCTGCAGAGCTAGTTGGCGTATAAACTTGTACTACTGTAGTAGGCATGGGCTTTGTGTCTATCTTGGCGACAATAATGCGTTCACTATGCTGTTTGTAGTAGCTAATCCGCATTCCTATTTTTTTATTCATTATTAAACCTACTCCTGCATTACCCCTATTTGATTTTGCATTTATAACCCTGTAATCACGTGACCAAAAGTCTTGTTCCTCCTGCCACCGAACTTCACTAATTCCCACTATATCTAACTTTAACCTATCCATTTCCCTTTTTAAATTTTCTAACCTACCTGCCCGATTAAGGGATCTGACATTCCACGCTCCGATCCGTAGAACACCAGTTTTCTTTCTCCTGATAACGACATCCTCTTGAGTAGTCCCCACCTGGAGATCTGAATGGGGGACTATTTTACCTCCGGTATATTTTACCCAAGAGGACGCCATCATCATTTAATCATACAGTAAAGCTGCATGTCCTCGGGAAAAATTGGAGACATTGGAGAGCTGAATTTGGAATACCACCACCAACAAGAGTAACAATTCTAATAATCAGAGATAAGTTTGAAATCGAAGAAACAGTGCAGAATGAGAAGAAGAGAAATAGCGGACGAAAGAGAAGTTCAACAGACAACGAGGGTTTTGATGCAGTAATCCAGGCATACACACGATCCCCGAAGAAATATGTGAGGCAATGCTCTCATGGGACTGGGATCTGCAGAAGCAGGGGTCATACAATTTTGCCATCTCAGAACTTTAAGCCTTACATTCCAAGACTTCTCCATGCTCTTAACGAGGATGATCCTGATAGGCGAAGCGAATTTTGTGAGTGGCACATTAACAGATGTGAAGAAGAGCAATGTTTCCAAGATCGAATTATTTGGTCAGATGATGCGACGTTTGAACTTGATGGAGCAATTAACAACCATAATTGCGTGTACTGGGCCAGGGAGAATCCATACGTAACTGAGCAAAGGCATGTTAATCTACTAGGAGTAACAGTCTGGTGTGGTCTGTCTTCTAGAGTGTTAATCAGGCTGTACTTCTTCAACAACACTGTCACGGGTGACTCGTACTTGGAAATGTTGTAAATGATAACTCCTGGTCTTAGCGTTGTGTCTGGAATGGAAGATTATTACTTTCAACAGGATGGGGCGCCACCTCACTTTCACCTGGATGTGAAGACATTTCTCAATCATACATTCCGTACCAGATGGATAGGACGAAGATGGAGTGTGGAGTATCCCACTCAATCTCCAGATTTAACTCCTCTAGACTTTTCTTTGGGGTACTCTCAAGAATACAGTTTACACTGTGAGACCACACACACTGGATGACCTTAGAGAGCAAATTAAACAAGTCTGTGCTGCTATTCCGTTGGAAACAATAACATTGGCATGTCGCTCAGTTGTAAGTCTTTGTCGATAGTGTATTGCGATGGACAGACACCACTTTGAACATTTACCATCTTAAGTCGGGCCATGAGGCACCTAGTACCACTAAAATTGTATTTCTAACCCCTTTCATTAAAGAGATGTTCAGTTTCAAAGAATGTATACATTATTTTGGGACATTCTGTATTTCTTATAACTACCAGGATGCCAACTATTACTATAATATTTTGGGCCAAATAACTCTAGCATTAACTTTTCCTGTGTGCTGGACAACCAGTACTTCTTAAACATTTCCTGAAAATCATTCCAAGAAGGGAATTCTTCGAATGACCAGTTCCTCATTTAGCATCATCCTCTTCCAAATAACTCAGGGAAAAATCAGTTTTTTGGATTCATCACAACACTTAAGCAGGGACTTATAAAATATCTTTAAAAACATGTAGAATGTACATCTGCCTCTGGGTTTAACTTAATACCTCCAGTTTCAATATTTGCATAAGTAGTATCCAATTTATTATTAAAGTCAGATTTTAATTCTGCAAAAATCTTGAATAGCTCTTCCATCTCATATTGGCATATGGTAAAACCATAACGAGTTTGCACCTAATATTCTACTGCTGCTAACTTGAGGCTAAACAAGTGCTGTATCGTTATAAGAGGCATAGGGGAAAGCTAGTGTGCAGGGGTTTACTCCAATTCACTACTACCAATGTCACATCATCATAACATCTGTGCTTAACATACAAAGGATTACACCATAATATAATTGTGACATTAAATCTAAAATAAATGCTCCAAACTTGATCAGTGTAGGCTTAAGTATATTATTTTTAACATTTTAAGGTCTCAGAATGATCAAATGAATATGAAGGGCTTATTTCAATAGTCGTACAAGTACATTTTTGTTCATTCTGAGATGCAGAGTCCTAAAATTAAATCTGCAGTTGAGATACCAGAAATATTCAATTATACTATTGAAATAAGCCCTTCATATGTCAGGCAAAATATACGACCTTAAGAAAAAATAGTGGCACTAAATAATAGAACTAGAGAGCTAAAAACTGGTCATAATATACAAATGCACATCATGTACATCACAATCAAAAGTTATTTGGGTTTTTATGAAAAATTAAAGGCTCTAAATACTAGACTTAGAAACATCCTCAGTAAGATGTAAACTTCTTCTATATGTAGCACCAATATGTTACCTCTTTTGGTTTTCAAATTATTTACTAAAAACCAAATTTGAAATGAAGTCCTTACTCATAATTGATTATCATTTGTATTTGTAATAGAAAGTTGTACTTACAGTACGCGATTGCAATAGTGCAGTAATACAGCTATAGCAAGTTTCGGGACAGTTCATAAATAACTATGAGAACAAGGAATCTTAAAAAGGCAGTTCAGAGGTCATGTTCTACTGTCGATTCCGCTTTAAAAAATTGTAGCCAGCTAAAACATTTTAATAACTAAACCAAACTTAATTCTATTTATATACAAATTGAGAAGATTACAAATTGTTAAACAATTATTATTAATTAATACGTGTCCGAGAAATGGGCCTTTTAGATTCTGACCCTGTCCCTAGGACGACTGATAGCAGATGTTCCCTTTGGTGGTCCACTGTGGCCATATATAAATATGGCCTGAGAGGCAGTTAGGAGAGACACTTTGAACCAGGATATCAATATGTTCATGTCAGTCAAATGCCTGCTTGCCTGGTGTCTTGGACGACGTCAGAGCTTGGCAGAGTTGAATGCGATTTTCCATAAAAGCTGGAAGTGAACCTGTGAAGATATTCCACTATCCTGGTTCCCTTAAATTTCACAGAAGTAACTGTGTGTCGCCCACAATGCTGACAAAACCACGTGGCAAGTGAGGAAGTTATTTTTCCGCTATATTGGCAAGGAAGTAACTTTTGGTGATTAGAAATCAGGATGATATACCATTTTACTTGGAAGTTCCCACAGTGGTCATCTCTGCACTGTTAATAGTGCTGTTTCTGAAACGATTATTATTATTATTATTATTATTATTATTTCCTTCACTTTCTCAGACGTTAAGTCCGGTTAAAAATGGAGTGACGCGGACCTTGATCAAGCGTCACTTCCTTTTAACTGTACGGTATGTGTTATATTGCATTTAGGAACTTTCGGGTAATTGAACATGTATCAATAATTACGGATTTCTGTAGTTGTATATATATGTTTGGATGTAGCTGTATTGCATTGATGTACTGGTGGATATTGTGTGGTATGACTCGTGTAGTTGATAGTATAATTGGTATTATGTCAACTTTATCCTGATGCCACATGTCTTTGACTTCCTCAGCCAGTTGGATGTATTTTTCAATTTTTTCTCCTGTTTTCTTTTGTATATTTGTTGTATTGGGTATGGATATTTCGATTAGTTGTGTTAATTTCTTCTTTTTATTGGTGAGTATGATGTCAGGTTTGTTATGTGGCGTTGTTTTATTTGTTATAATGGTTCTGTTCCAGTATAATTTGTATTCATCATTCTCCAGTACATTTTGTGGTGTATACTTGTATGTAGGAACGTGTTGTTTTAAAAGTTTATGTTGTAAGGCAAGCTGTTGATGTATTATTTTTGTGACATTGTCATGTCTTCTGGGGTATACTGTATTTGCTAGTATTGTACATCCACTTGTGATGTGATCTACTGTTTCTATTTGTTGTTTACAAAGTCTGCATTTATCCGTTGTGGTATTGGGATCTTTAATAATATGCTTGCTGTAATACCTGGTGTTTATTGTTTGATCCTGTATTGCAATCATGAATCCTTCTGTCTCACTGTATATATTGCCTTTTCTTAGCCATGTGTTGGATGCGTCTTGATCAATGTGTGGCTGTGTTAGATGATACGGGTGCTTGCCATGAAGTGTTTTCTTTTTCCAATTTACTTTCTTCGTATCTGTTGATGTTATGTGATGTAAAGGGTTGTAGAAGTGGTTATGAAATTGCAGTGGTGTAGCCGATGTATTTATATGAGTGATTGCCTTGTGTATTTTGCTAGTTTCTGCTCGTTCTAGAAAGAAATTTCTTAAATTGTCTACCTGTCCATAATGTAGGTTTTTTATGTCGATAAATCCCCTTCCTTCTTCCTTTCTGCTTAATGTGAATCTTTCTGTTGCTGAATGTATATGATGTATTCTATATTTGTGGCATTGTGATCGTGTAAGTGTATTGAGTGCTTCTAGGTCTGTGTTACTCCATTTCACTACTCCAAATGAGTAGGTCAATATTGGTATGGCATAAGTATTTATAGCTTTTGTCTTGTTTCTTGCTGTCAATTCTGTTTTCAGTATTTTTGTTAGTCTTTGTCTATATTTTTCTTTTAGTTCTTCTTTAATATTTGTATTATCTATTCCTATTTTTTGTGTGTATCCTAGATATTTATAGGCATCCGTTTTTTCCATCGCTTCTATGCAGTCGCTGTGGTTATCCAATATGTAATCTTCTTGTTTAGTGTGTTTTCCCTTGACTATGCTATTTTTCTTACATTTGTCTGTTCCAAAAGCCATACTTATATCATTGCTGAATCCTTCTGTTATCTTTAGTAATTGATTGAGTTGTTGATTTGTTGCTGCCAGTAGTTTTAGATCACCCATGTATAGCAAATGTGTGATTTTGTGTGGGTATGTTCCAGTAATATTGTATCCATAATTTGTATTATTTAGCATGTTGGATAGTGGGTTTAGAGCAAGGCAGAACCAGAAAGGACTTAATGAGTCTCCTTGGTATATTCCACGCTTAATCTGTATTGGCTGTGATATGATATTATTTGAATTTGTTTGGATATTAAGTGTGGTTTTCCAATTCTTCATTACCATGTTTAGGAACTGTATCAATTTAGGATCTACTTTGTATAGTTCCAATATTTGTGGTAACCATGAGTGGGGTACACTATCAAAAGCTTTTTGGTAAACAATGTATGCGTAGTGTAGCGACCTTTGTTTAGTTTTAGCTTGATATGTCACCTCTGCATCTATTATCAGTTGCTCTTTACACCCTCGTGCTCCTTTGCAACAGCCTTTTTGTTCTTCATTTATAATTTAGTTCTGTGTTGTATGTGTCATTAATTTCTGTTTAATGACTGAAGTTAATATTTTGTATATTGTTGGTAGGCATGTTATGGGCCGATATTTAGCTGGGTTCGCTGTGTCTGCTTGATCTTTAGGTTTCAGATATGTTATTCCGTGTGTAAGTGTATCAGGGAATGTGTATGGGTCTGCAATGTAATGGTTAAATAATTTAGTTAGATGTGAATGAATTGAGGTGAACTTCTTTAACCAGAAATTTGCTATTTTATCATTTCCAGGGGCTTTCCAATTGTGAGTAGAATTAATTGCTTGGGTGACTTCATGTTGCAAAATTATCACTTCAGGCATTTGTGGTATCATTTTGTATGTGTATGTTTCTGCTTGTATCCATCGTGCATGCCTGTTATGTTGTACCGGGTTTGACCATATGTTGCTCCAGAAGTGTTCCATGTCTGTTATGTTTGGTGGATTGTTTATTTTAATGTGTGTGTTATCTATTGTCTGGTAAAATTTCTTTTGGTTTGTGTTGAATGTTTGGTTTTGTTTCCTTCTATTTTCACTTTTTTTGTATCTTCTGAGTCGTTTGGCTAATGCTTGTAATTTCTGCTTCTTTTCGTCTAATTGCTCTGTCGCTCCTTGTTGTGAGATTTTACTCAACCTTTTTCGTTTTCTTTCCGAGATTTCATTTCTTATAAATTGTGTTAGCTGTCTGATGTCTTTTCTCAGTTTTTCTATTTTGATCTGTAGCCTGTGTTGCCATGCTGGTTTTGTGGGTTTCTTCTGTGTGTTTGTTGGTTCTGATCTCTGCCTAGTGTGTATATTTAGTGTAGTGAGTGCTCCTATATAAACCAGTAGTTGTAACTCTTCCATAGTTGTGTTTTCATTTATTTTGTTGTGTATGATTGTGTTGTTAGTTTTTATTGTTGTTTCGACTTGTGGGTTATTTGGTGGTCTATGCAAGAATGGTCTAATGTCTGTATTTGTGTCTTTGTATTCTATATATGTTAGCTGAAATTTTTCTTCTATATCTAACATCTGTGTCACTTCGTGTTCTATTTGTGCTTGTTCTGTTGGCTGTCTTAAGATTTCGTTTTCCTCTAATTGTTTAATTGGTGCGTGTTGTTCTTTGTTTGTTTGCTCTGGGATGTTTGAGTCCATTACTGTATTTTCTTCTTCTTCTTCTGATTGCACATTATTTTGTTCCAGTATTTGTTGTACTTGTTGTTTGATGTTTTCTAATTCTGACTGGGGTATCCTGTTATTTTTTATTATTACACAGATCTGATCAGCTAGTCGTTGTTCTGTTAAAAATTTTAATTCTGGGTATCTGGTAATAAATGTTGTGTATACTTGTGATCTGTATCCAGTTGTGTTGGTTCCTAGGTTTGTTGCTTGGTAATAACAGATTAACTTCATCTGACCATCTCATCCTCTGTCTTTGTTTTCCTTCTAGGGTGGTTGCAGGAAGCATATCCTGCAAAACACCTCTATTTGGATTTAAATCATTTTCCAGTTGGCTAGCAGTGTCGTTACCATTATTATTATTATTATTATTATTATTATTATTATTATCAGGGACATTATTATATTTTGTACATGTGAACTTTTACAGAATATAGCAATCAGTTAAAACTCAAAAGTTTTACTAATAGTCGTAGTTCCTGATCCTGCTGAGTAAACAGCAAAGAGGCACATTTTCTTTCAGTGAGCATAAAGAGGAATCTGGACTTGCAGACTGGAAATTATGCTCAGTATGTTCTCCACTACTTTCTGCCAGACTGCAAAAGTAGTTTCCAGGCTCTTGTAAATATCAAAGGAAGGTGTAAAGCATGCACACAAAATTTAAGTGCTTATTCATAACTACATAACAAAAGAAAAGCAAAGGGACAACTCTGTATGAAGAGACATGTAACTATTAATACAATTTACTGTTTGGAATTAGGCCCACAAGATGTTTCAGTTATGGAAACAGCTAATGCTCTACTTCTGCTACATTTTTTTTTCTCCAGGAGAATCACCCCACCCAACAAAACCAAATCTTATATAAAAGTGAAAGAATGCACAATATGAACAAAGGTACAGTTTTTCAGAAAGACATTTATGTAGTTTACTCAACAGATAAAATCTGCATCCATATACATGCCAAGTAGTTTACCAGATATTCATTGGCATTAAACCAAGTATTTGATAACTTGAAGAACTCACCGTTTTGTAGTTTCAGTTTGTTCACATCTTTTCCAGAATTTGCAGTCATTGTGTCATCTGCATCATGTACAGATATACATGACAAATTACTCTGAAGATCATTAACAAACATTGCAAATGACAGTGACTGAAGAATTGATCCTTAGGCAAAGGTTCCAAGTCGTGGATGCCATAATGCCTTGGTATCTCCAGTTTACTAAATCAAATACATTAATCAGATCAGCTAGAGTGCCTTCAGTAGATGTTTTTGATTCAAAAGAAGCTTGCACGAAAGAAATAACATTTTCACATCTTTGAATATGAACCATTGGGGCCTGAAACCACACTGAGACCTAGTGAATTATAAACAGTGTGTATAAAAACAATCATCTGATTTCGCACATCAACATTTCTGAAACTAAAAATAAAATATACAATGAACTTTGTTTTTTGATGAATGGGATACTCAAAAAGTTTTTTCAACTTAAAAGGTCATATTTTTTTTATTAAAGTTGGGTATGGGAGTGAACATCTTGTAGCAATCACTTGGGAACATCCAGTATGCTAATGAGGCAGTTATTTGCTTGAGACAGCATTCATTTTAAAATCATTTTTGAATGAGTAACATCAATTTTGAAATCTTTTTTGAGCTATATTTGTGGCTCTGTAGCAAGATCTAGTACACGTATGCAAGCTGTCATGCCACCTCACATTAAATTAGAAGTAACACTGACACATCTGGCAAACTGATGTCACTGCAATATTTTTATATGTTTGTTTCACTGGTGCAGCACTTATTTTGTAATCAGAATTTATAAAGCTGTGGAGAAAAGTAATCACTCAGTAACAGCGCCAATATGAACACTGTCATATTTGCATAGGATTTTAATGATGGACAAGAGTAGTTTTAATTCTCTAAAGTTAAAAATAAACTTCTATTTCGCCATAATACTTACACTCAATGACTAAAGCAAGACCTTATTATCACTATACTGAAATAAAAAATACCTTTACAGTATTGAGTGTTCTGCTGTAATATGAACTTCGACAAGTCCATTCTGCCAGTAACGATACTGTTTAATCATTTCGTCGCTTTGAAAGATGATATGTTACTCTGATACAAATAAATGATTATAAAGAGTTGTTGAATGTTAAAAAGATGTCCCTGTCACATAGTTTAAGAATATTTTGTCACTTTAGAAGGTATTCATTAACTTAGTTGAAGAACAAGCACATTATTTTGGTATGATACTAACTTTTCACGTAAATAAACAAACAATTCTAGATCTGTGCTGTTGAATGAATCAGAGTAGAATGAGAGCAGATCCACTAATCATAGTTGCTGAAACTTGTAGATGATGGTGGAGGAGGTAGAACGCCACTTAACTTTCAAAAGTTAGGTGTAAGTTGGTATAACAACATGCAAATTGCATGTTTCCACACGTATGTTGAATTATGGGAGTGGTAGCAGGGGATCTACTTGTAAGAAATTCATGCCAGTAGAAACCCAGCTTTAGAGCCAGGTATGGACTTCTGATTACCAAGAGCAGGGGAACTGGCCTTTGTAGCATTGTGACAACAAAATGAAAGATTAAATTTGTGTTAAGTAACATTAACATCATAGATAGCTTTTTCACACTTTCTGCTTCTACCTAATTTTATGTTAATGATAATCCAAGGAGATGGGATAGAGACCATGATGTGGAATATGAACTAGAAATAATTAAAAATACAGAAACATTATAATTAAAGTTCAACTTTCAAACCACTGTAGAAATAACACCACTGGTCAGAATAACTTCAAATTGATATGGAATATTATCGGAGAAGGGGGAAAACTTATGGCAGAAGAAAAACAAATAGTTACAAAATGTAGCAAAAGAGGGCGCTGTAAGCATCATGATTTAATAGTGGTCAACTAAAAATGAAGAATGAATCATACAACGATACCTAAGGTGTATGGTTGACTTTAAACAAACTGTACTACTCAGTGTGCATGGGTGTATAGTTGTGATACTGTTAGTTAAGTAAGCCCATCCACCATGGCAAGGTCATATCTCATAAGATGGGAAAAATCTATTTTTAATGTCCTGAGGTCAAAACCGCATAAAAAGCATCACTTACATGGGTTTTTAATTGTTCTGAGGCATAAAACCACATAAAAAGTATCAGTCACATCGGTTTTTAATTGTCCTGAAGCCAAAAACCGCATAAAAAGGATCAATCACATCGGTTTTTAATTGTCCAGAAGCAAAAAATCACATAAAAAGCATCAATAAAAATCAAATCGTATTATTAATTTCCATGTGACTGGCGCAAAACATGTGCAGTATGCTGTCCACCGTTTTCCACAACACTATGCCTATTGACACACAATCAACATGGGTTCAGAAAACATCGTTCCTGTGAAACACAACTAGCTCCTTATTCACCTGAGCAGCAATGTAGCAGGGCATGTATACACACCCACAGCAGCGAAAGGCAAGATGATGATAATCTGCATAACTTGTCATGAAAAAGACACTTCCACTTTCACATGGATGCTGGTTGTCATCTAACTTGGGAACACCCAGCTTATGGTGTGCATGTAGATATACTGCTGCCATGATGTAATATCATCTGCACACTCAGACAGAGAAAATACAGTAGCCTTGGTCTGTCTATTTATGTTTTAATTGTTGTTGACAATGATGATGATTTGATGAAGATGATGTATCTTCAGACTGGTTTGATGTAGCTCTCCACATGGACCACCTTGTGCAAGCCTCTTCATCTTTGCATTACCACTGCAACCTATATCCACTTTAATCTGCTTACTGTATACAAGCCTTGTTCTCCCTCTACAGTTAGTGCATTACATTTTACTGGGTACATTCTGTTTTCAGACAACAGACAAGGGAATTGTGATAAACGGAGATCACATCTTTTCTTTCTTTCCTTTCTTTCTTTCTTTATTTTTCTTTCTTTCTTTCTTTATATTTTTCTTTTTTTTTATGGTTGATGCAGCTGCTGTGGATCTCTTTTTAAAACTGTATTTTGCCTGATTGATTTCTCAGTCTTTCAAAGCTGATGCTTTAATGTTTTTCAGTGTGCTTAGCTCATCTCTGTTTTGTCTGATGTTCATTGCCACACATACAAATGTATACAGGTTGGAATTCTAAATTAGGGTGTTTTTGCTAAAAATGAGAATGTATTTGCAGGACATGCTGTAGGGATAAAAGAGTGAGACCTTGTGACTCCGAGAGATTTGTAAAGAAATAAGAACTGTTTCTTCTCATTGACATCGGGGACTTATAACATGGTGGATGTTTATAGGGACCCATTATTGCACTCATTATTTTTGCTCACTTAAGGCTCCAATTGTTTAAAAAAATAATCCTAACTTCACAATCAGCAGCAACAAAAGTTATGAAGTATAAGAAAAAACAAATAGGCCATTGGACCTAGTAGGTAGAATATGGACACCATGATGAAGGCAATCAAGAATTTACAAGACAGAGAGAGAGAGAGAGAGAGAGAGTTTCATGCAATGCTAAGCTTTTTCTTTTTATCGTGATCTTTACATCCTGGCGTATTTGTTTATTTTAATCATTTTAACATCTAGCTTATCAAAATATTTTATCATTATCAGTGAAGACAATGTTGTGTGCTGTGTAAACTCGTGATTTCCTTCAACATTATGTCCATATCTTACTTACAAGGCCAGATACCTTGTTTGTTTTATGTTACACTTTGTAACTTTTGCAGCTGCTCCTAATTGTCAAGTTGGAATTTTCTTGAAACAGTGGGGAGCCTTATACATGAGCAAAAATAATAGCTGTAACAATATAAATCCCCAATGTTACAGAGAAGAAACATTTTGCATTTGTTTACATAGCTCTGTGTGTCACATGATCCTGCCCTTGTATCACTATTAGCAAGTTCTGTAAATATGGTCTTATTTTCAGCAAATGTATCCTCATTTAAAGCTCCATTCTGTTTAGGCACATCTGCTTCTCTATTATTGTACAAAATTGTGACATATTTCAGAATGAAGATAACAACAACAACAAGAACAACAGTTAAAATATCTAATTGAGAAGTCATAATTTATTCTTCAAACAGTTGGAACCTTATATAAGCAAAAATAATAGATGTTATAATAGTTCCTTATAAATGTGCACCTCGTTATAAATCTCAGATGTTACAGAGAAGAAACAATTCTTATTTGTTTACGTCTCTCTCTAGGTCATGTGGTCTCACTGTTTTATTACCATAACATCTCCAGTACATGCTTTCATTTTAACCAAAAACATCTTTATTTATAACTCCAATCATTTTAGGCATATTTGCTTCTCATCTATTATCCAACAAGTATACCATGTTCAACAAGTAAGATGTAGTGTAAGTTCACATACTCCATATCATGTAACACAGATATGATAACAGTTTGAAATTCTGTTTACAGTACAGAGTTGGAAGGGCACGATATAATGAAATCAATTGCCTATCAATGTATGTGTCAAGGTCTCACTGCAATATTGTGAAGAAAGACAAAGGATTATACATAATAGATGGTGGGGTAAGTTATGTAATGTAGAGACTCGAAGTTAAAATAAACTGATTACTTCCTTGTAAACATTTGAGTATGAGTGTTTTATTTAATACACATTTTATTATTTAAACTGCTGCATGTAACTTTAAATGTCATATTGGCTTGAGGAATAGGCTCAAACCCTTTTTAATGTGTACTTGCTAGATCTAAACAACAGTATAATATAAGAGAAACCAGTGGAGTGAGGTGTGGCATATAGAAACATGCAGTAGAAAACAGTATTCATATTAGCTTTCGAGCTCTTACGCTTTCTCTAGAAAAAGTACACATATTTAGGCAGACAGACACCCAACCACATTCCTGCAGTGAGACTGGCTGTTGATTATCACTTATTGAGAGCACTTGCCTGCGCAGATGGTGGTGGGGAGGGAGGAGAGAAGAATGCACTAGAACTGAGGGGTTAGTAGGATAGTGTGAAGGAGGTCTTTCGACAGATGACTCAGTGTCTGCACAACAAGACAAAAGAAATTCAGAGGGTAGAGTTTGTAAGAGATAGAGAAAGGAAGTGGGGTTGAAAGGGATGGGAGGAAGGGAGAGGAAGGTAGAGATGAAGAGGGAGACAGGAAGGAAGGAGGAAGGATGGAAAAGGGTAGAAGGGAGGGGGGGGGGGGGGAGAGAGAGAGAGAATGCATGCCACCTCTGGGGGTGGGGGGAGAATGCTGGGAGAAGACAGTACATGATCTGGAGTGAAAAGGAGTGGTGAGGACAGAAGAGAGAAGGGAAAAGGTAATGAGGAACTGATTAACGGAGGTTTAGATCAGAGGAATTGCGTGAGTGCAGGATGTGTTGGAGAGGGAAGTCCCGCCTATGTAGTTCAGAGAAACTATTCTGGTAGGGGAATCCATTTGCGCAGTTACTGAAGCAGCTGTTGAAGTCATTTGTGCTGTGGTACACAGCATGTTCGGGAACTGGATGATCAAGTTTGCAGACTGCCACAGTTTGACGATGGCCACTCATGCAAGTAGACAATTGGTTACTTGTCATGCCCACATAGCATGCTGCAGAGTAATTGCAGCATAGCTGATGTAAACTTTTCGGATTTTACACATGACCTTGCCTTTTATTGGGTAGGAAATTCTCTGTCTGGATGGGCCCTGGGGGGCCCAAATGGTATCAAGTGATTGCCACAGCAGGTTATAGGCGTCACGGGATGTGGTTGTGGAGGGGCATGTGGTCAGCCCACTGCTGTTCTGGCCATTGTTAGTTTTTATGACCGTAACTACTACTTCTCAATGAAGTAGCTCCTTACGTGGTTGTCTCAACGACTGAGTGCATCCCGCTTACCAACATCCCAAGTGCTAGCCAAGCCTGACAGCACTTAACTTCAGTCATCTGATGGGAACCAGTATTATCAGTGTGGCAAGGCCATTGGCCATTGGAAAGGAAATGCTGTCATATATTAACAACTTATTGAATCATTCACTGTTAAGCTTGAGACTGTTGAGAGTCAGCAAGAGTGCTCCGAGGCAAGAAACCAGAGACACACTGTAGGTACAGGCGTAAATCGTAGCTTTTAGGTTACTCTAGGGAAATAGTAATGGAGGAAACTTACGAACTGCAAATGCTTGGACAGCTGTCCCAGAGTATAAGTCATGATAAAGAGAACTAATTAGCATCTCCACAACCATCTACATGTTGTTGTAAGTAGGCGATAATCATAAACAGGCATTTCTTAGCACATGCAGCAAGAATGACCATTACACCTAAGAATAGCCGCATCAGTAGTTTCACAGAAGTTAGATTGAGAGGTAAAATGAAGAAAACTGCTGAAGTAGAGGCCTCTGCTCATGAGATAGAAGCCTGCATCTGCAGGGTGAAGCATGGCGATGTAAAACACTGTTGTTCCTTACCGTACTAAGAAGGGCAGTGATGTTTAGCTTTCAGCTGGATGCTGTTGCTACCAAATGTACAGCTTGTTAGTCTGAATGCTAGAAGCAGTCATCCAGCAGAGAAGAAGAAGGGGAAGGATGCAAAATGGAGTTGGTTGGAGGCACCATGAAGGAGAAAAGCCCCATGTTAGACTGGCAAATGACTGTGACATTCCAGTAGTGTTAGTGGGGTGGCTGCAGAAACATTGTGCTGTCAGAATACTTTCTAAAGCCTCAGGTTTTCGTATTCCAAGTATTTGTCAGTCAGAGTGTTGGGATTACGTGTTGCTCAACACCAACATTGGCTAATGTCCAATTTAAGTCTGTTTTCTCACTTTTAATGTTGCTCTCAAATGTTTGTACTTAATGAAGCACTGGGTGATTCTTCTTCTGTTCTCTCTCATCTATGTTTATAAATGGTCTTCAGTGTAGTAGTTAAGTTGGAATAAAGTAATTGATTGTTATGAAACTCTAGAATTCCTTGAGTCTCCTATAATATTGTGAAAGGATAGTTGCTACTCACCATATAGTGGAGATGCCGAGTCAGATAGGCACAACAAAAAGACTGTCGCAAAGTTGTTTTGTTGTCCACATCTTTGACCCAGCATCATTGCTATATGGTGAGTAGCAATTATCCTTTTCATAATATTGTCTTCATTCCATCCTGACTTTTCGATTGTTTGAGTCTCCTACAAGTATCCTCCAAGAGTCGCAAAATCCACACCACTTGTAGGTGCTCCCTGTGACAGTGTTTGGTGCTGACCCAAGGAGCTACCTGCTATCACTGGATGTTTGTCTTTCGGCATTTGCTCCTGACTGCTCGAAAACTATGTCTCACCTGAAACTCCCCTAAAGTTCTCATACACTTCATCTAGCCTATATCAGAACATTACAATGCATATGACTTGACTGCAGTACGAGGTGGTGGATGGTGGGTTGGTGTATGGAAGTGTCTTGCTCCTGTGTTGACCAGAAGGAAATGGCCCATGGGGTGCAGGATTGGGAACTGTATGGCAAGGGTATTCTGTTGGTCTGGTGCTTGGCAAACCACTACTTTGGTTGATGTGGGTATGATTTAAGGTACAATGTCCCTCATCTCAGGGTGTAATGAGAGGTAGTTGAAAACCTGGTGAAGGGTGTGGTTGAGCTTTTTGTTGATCTTTTCAAGGCCAAGGTGATACTAGCAGATCAGAGGAGTGCTGGTCGGTGGCTGGTTAACAGGTTTACTGGTGTTTCAGGAGATGACACAGCAGATCTGTCTGTGGACTAGCTCGATAAAACCTTATTGACAGACAGTATCCTGTTCACATCGTGCAGTGTTCTACTGCCCACGCAGTTTACAGAGTATACTTATCCGTCCCTATTCCAAACCTACTCCGAATGCACCCCATGGGTCATTCCCTTGTGGTTAACTCCAGTGCAAAATATGTCCCACACACCTAACCATCTCCTATCACAGTCCACTCACTGGCATTTCTTAGCCAATAAAAGGCAGGGCCACATTTAAAAGCAACCATGTTTTGTGTCAGCTATGCTGCAGTTACTACCCAGTGTTCTATGTGGGCATGACAAGTAATCAACCATCTACTCGCATGAATAGTTACCTCCAAACTATGGCAAACTGCAAATATGACCAGCCAGTTGCCGAACATTTTGTGCACCACAACACAGGTGACTCCCACAACTATTTCACTAAGGGAGCCATTTGGATACTCCCTGGCAGCACTAGTTTCTTATAACTACACAGTTGGGAATTGTCTCTCCACCATATCCTGCACTTGTACAATCCCCTTGGCCTAAACCTCCATTTAACTGTCTACCACTGCCTCACCTGACCTTTTCCCTTCTCTCATCTGTCTACAGCATTCGTTTCCTGTCCAGATTATGTCCTGCTGCTCCCTCCCCCCCTCCTCCTGCCTCGTGTCGTGTCAAGTGGGCTCTCTCTCTCCCCCTCCCTCCCCCCTCTCTTTTTCCCTCTCCCCTCCCTCCCTCCCCTTTTTCTCTCCCCTCCCCCCTCCCCCCTCTTCTCTCCCCTCCCCCTCTCTTCCCCTCCCCTTCTCTCACTCCCACCTCTCCCTCCCCCTCTCCCTCCCCCTCTCCCTCCCCCTCCCCCTCTCCCTCCCCCTCTCCCTCCCCCTCTCCTCCCAGTCTACCTCCCCCCATCTGCCACCTCCCCTCCCCTCCTCTTACCCGCACCCTCTCCACTTCCCTCCTTACTCCCCTTCCCCTCCCCACTCCTCTCTCCCCATTCCCCTCCCACCCCCTCCCTCTCTTGCCCCTATCCCTCTTCTCTCACTCCCTCCCCCTCCTATATCCTCCCCTCTCTCACCCCTCCCCATCTTCCCACTTCACCCCTCTCTCTCACCCCTGTCCCCCCTTTCCTTTCCCCTCTATCTTCTGCACTACTTTTGTCTTGGTGTGCAGCCACTGAGTCATCTGTCGAAAGATCTTCCCCACATTAATCCCACTATCCCTCCTTGCCTTGTGTGTCCTTCTCTACATCCTCAGCACCTGCAGCTGTGCAGGCAACTGCTCTCAATAATCAATAATCATTAGTCAACCTTTCTATAGTTGTGGGAGAGTGTGCTTGGGAGTTTGTGTGGTTGTGTGTGTGAATATGTGCATTTTTGCTGGGGGAAGGTAAAGAGCTCAAAAACTAGTGTGAATAATGTTTTCTGTTGCGTGTTTACATGTGTGATACATCAGTCCTCTACAGTCCTTATTTTATGTTTTAGTTCATCCAGAAATTTCCCTTGTTGTTATATGGCAATATGGCAGGCAGTGGGTTATAAATTCCTCTTATTGTTTCAATGTGAAAACAAATTGACTTTTTCAACTTTAACTGCCATGCATGCCTTAATCTATATTAGATCCTGCCAAATATATAACTGAAGCTGATTCCTTGTACTGATCTCCTCCTATAGCAGACCGTAGCAGAGTGAGTGGATTATTGACATTTTTTATAAAACTGTGCTTGAGTTCACTCTCATCTCGAGTATTGAATAATTTCTGTGATTCAAAAGTCCTTAACGTTAAAGGCAGATTTCAAAAGAAATGTCCGGAATGTCTATTCCAGTGCCGAACTGTAAATGAAATTCATGAATTTATTAAGTAGCGAACAGACCCAAATCTGAATACAAGAATGTTTTTATTCTGTCTGTATGTTTCTGCAAAATAGAGTACCTTCACTTAAATTTTTAAAAACAATAAAAACTCATAAAAGATGTGTATTCACTATATTTCTGTCTTAAATTACACAATTTTTCGATTTTTTTATGCTTCTTAAATAGCTGTTAAGTATTTTTGCAGAAACTATAGCCCATGTAGGAAGGTGTTATCACACAGTGAAGTGGAGCAGTAGAGAAGTGTGGAGGGGACAAGATTTACATAAGAAAGGCAGTAGAGAGTGGGCAGACAAAGTCTGCATTGCAAGACCTTGTTGCTGTGGGCAACAATCAGTTTCATTTGTTTTGGTTATGTGTTCCATTGATCATTCCCACAGTAACCATTATGATGTGGAATGTGTCAAGTGCATAATAAATGCATACATGAATCAATTTTTTTATGCTTAAAATTTTTATCATGTACCCCATATTATTAAATGGCACAAAACTCATATATTATACCTATAAATTTATTTATTCCTATTCAAGAATTCATGTATGGTCTGTCAAACATTTTATTTCATCTGGTAATTTATCAAAAAGTTTTACAGCAGCATATTTTACCCCTTCCTGTGCCAAATATAGGTAAAGAAGAGGAGAGTGTAAGTCTTTCTTCCTTCTAGTATCATAATCATGAATGTCACTGTTGTTTTTAAAATGGTCCATGTCATTGAGAACAAATTTTATTAGTGAGTAAATGTACTATGAGGCTGTTGTAAGAATTCCTAACCTTTTAAACAGATGCCTAGATGTGCGACTATGAGTCCCACAAATTATTCTAACCTCTTTCTTCTGAACAGTGAATACATTTGCCCAAGTGTTGAGTTACCCCAAAATATAATTCCGTATGACATCAGAGAGTGAAATTGTGCTAAGTATGTTAGCTTACTAATTTCTATATTCTCAGAATTGGCAATTATTCTGATTGCAAAGTTCCTGAACCTAGTCGCTTTAGGAGATCCAAAATATGAATTTTTCCAATTAAGAATCTCATCTATATGTCCACCTACAAACTTAGTATGCTCTACCCTGTCTACTGACTTCTGTTGATGTGTTATTTTTATTGAAGGAACTGTACTCCTTGTGGCAGAAAATTGGATGTACTGTGTTTTTTTTTTTTTTAAGTTCAGAGCAAGCCCATTTGCAGAAAAGCAATGAACAACTTTTGCAAATTCATTATTTGTATCATTTTCTATTGGAGTTTCTTTTACTGGATAAATAATGATGCTTGCATAATCAGCAAATAGTGTCAGGTTAGCTTCTTGTTTCAGAGAAGGTAGGAAGATCATTCATTTATATCAAGAACAGAAGGAGACCCGGGATCAAACCCTGTGGAACACCTAATGTAATTTCACTCCAGTTACATGAAGTGGCAAACTTCCTTAAATCATCTAAACCATAGAAAGAAACTTTTTTGTTTCCTCTTTTGTAGATATGGCTTAAACCATTCATATGCTGTTCCATTTATACTGTAGAGTTGCAAGTTCTGTAATATAATGTCATGGTTCACACAATCAGATGCTTAGGATAAGTCACAGAAAATTCCTATTGGCGATATTTTACTATTTAAAGACTCTATTACATGGACAGTGAAATTGTATATAGCTGTCTCAGTAGAACAGCATTTTTGAAATCCGAACTGTGATTTACTAAGTATCCCATTACTGTTGAGATGGCTAACCATTCTCGAGTACATTACATTCTTGGTGATTTTTGAAAATGCTGTAAGCAAGGATACTGACCGGTAATTATTGACATATGTGGTGTCCCATTTTTCCTAGAGAGGCTATGACAATGACATATTTTAAACTGTCTGGGAAAATACCTTGAGTTAGTGATGCATTACATATGTGACTCAGAACATCAGTTGTAAATTCTCCACATTGTTTTAATATCTTGTTAGAGATGTCATCTACTCCAACTGAACATTTATTTTTCAAAGATTTAATGATTTTCCTTATTTCATAAGAGGTTGTTAGGTGAAAATTAATTTAAGATTTCTCCAAACTGACTCTTCCACGTGCTGCTTGTTTTTTTTTTCTTGAGCTGTTCTCACCAAGTTTTTTACCTACACTTAAGAAATGGTTGTTAAATACATTAGCTGCTTGTGTAGTTGTTAAATACATTAACTGCTTGTGTACTGTTGGTTAAAATAGTCTCATTCCCCTTAATAGTAATACTACATACCCCCGTGGTTACTTTTCCTGTCTCCCTTCTAACAACATTCCATATTGATTTGATTTTATTGCCCGAGTTGTTAATTTCATCTCTAACATATGTATCTCTTTATTTTCTGACAACTTCTTTCACTATGTTACAATAACTTTATAGTGTAAAATTACTCCTGGGTCTATACTAATTCTTGCTATCTCATACAGTTTTCTTTTTCTTTCTGAAGACATTTTAATACTTTTAGCAATCCAAGGTTTCTTTGAAAAATGGTGTTACATTTAGTAATTTTTTTGGGCAACAATGTTCAGAAGGGGATATAAACCTATCAAGATATATGTTGCATTTATCATTAGCATTTGGCTCATTATATAGGCACATCTCCCCAATTAACATTTCTTAAACTTTCTTTGAAGTGCTCTATAGGTACTGGACTGAGCAACCTTACACTGTTACTTAATGGTTTCTGAACTGTACACCCTGCTAGGTTTTGTAAGTTAATCAATTGTGCATCATGGTCTGATAATCCATTTGTCACAGGGAAAGCATGTGTTAGTTCTGCATCCTCTTGCTTTACAAATACATTATCTATTAGAGTGCTACTGTCTTGAGCTATATGTGTAGGGAAATTGATCATTGATTCTAAGTTACATGTCATTAATAACACTTCTTGTTCACTTTTCCTATCAGAGTTGCTTAGAAAGTTTATATTGAAATCACCACAGATTAATAACTTCTTCTTTCTGTCTGACGGACAGCATAATAGGAAGTCAAACGTTTTTCATGAATAGCTCCCATTCTCCTAATGGGGACCTGTGCACTGTTGCAAATATCAACATACACTAGCTAGCTGTAGTTCACATGCACAAACTTCAGAGTGCTGATCAACACAAAATTTGCTTACTTCTACAGTTCTGTATTTGTACCCTTGTTTTGTGTAAATGGCAATTCCTCCTTTATCCATGCTAGATCTGCAAGTGTAAGATGCTGAATTATACCCATTTGTACTGACACTTTCCATCCCCACAGTTACATGGTGTTCAGACAGACAAAGTATATCAATCACATTCTTATTTTTGAGATCATCTAAACACACTAATAGCTCATCTACTTTATTTTTTGTTTCCCTGATATTTTGGTGAAGTAAGTTGATAGTACCCATAGCTTTATCTCTATTTGCTGTACATATGGCTTCATTTGTACTATTTTTCTTGATTGTTGTCTGTCTGGACTTTGGCTTTAATCTAAAGAACCTGTTTGCCTGGTCCCATTAACCACAGCGATCGTCCCATGTGTAACTGTGGCCCTCCTTACAGTATCTACTAATAGAGAAGCGACCTTGTCTTTCCCCTTCATATTTAGGTGCAGGTGTATTCCCACTTACCAATAGCATCAACTGGAACAACACTTACATGAGATTTTGCCGGTGTCTGGGGCATCCTGTCCAGTCATGCCTTATAGCAGTGTTTATCCAGAGCCGATCATGGCATAGAAAGAGCTCCACAAACCCCACATTTGTGTGCCCATTTTCTGCTCCTGTTTTATCCAGGTCACTCCTAATGATTTATCTTGGATTCATAGCCAGGCTGTCTCCTGCTCCTCCAATTATAATAACCTGATGTTCCTTCTCAGAGTTCCTGCATAACTGACCTAAGTTTGCTGTCACCTGGCTAAGGCTAGCACATGGTTTCACAAAACTTGTGACCTATTACCCTGCGCCTAATTCGTCCTGAAGCCGCTGGCCTACACCCCTCCCATGACTGCTACCTAGAAGCAGAATTCTTCTTTTCCTATTCTAATTTAATCCCAACCTGTTTTTTCCTTTAAGCTAATATTCTGCTTCAACCTACATTCATCTACATCTGGGTGAGACCCTTCCTACATTGCCTCAGATAGCAAGTAAAACTGATGATGTGTTCAAATATGTGAGTGGAACAACAAATTTTAAAATCTGATTTGATTTGATTTGATTTTTTATTGGTCCAGTTTTATCATACAGCACAAATTGTACAATTGATATTGGACAGGTCAAATATAAGTTACAATAATACATAGTATAAGCAAAATAGTAGGCAAATTAAAAATAGGTACCTATTACAATTAATTTTGTTACGTATTCAGAAATTCTCTGGCAGAATAGAAACAGTGCTTTATTAGAAATGCCTTTAGTTTAGCTTTAAATATTGGATGAGTAGCATTTTTTATTTCCTCTGTTATCTTATTATGTAGTATTACACCAATGTTAATTATGCTCCTCTAATAGGTGGTTGTTCTGTGATATTTTTGATGTATATTTGATTTCCCTCTGGTACCATAGTTGTGTACATTTTTGTTCTGTAGCAGTTTGCTTGTTTTCAGGAGGTAGTCCCTAGTGAACAAGACAGTTTCATAAATGAATAAACTTGGAACATTTAGAACACTAAGCTCAGTAAAATGGGATTTACAGGAGTCCATCTTTTTAAGGCCACAAACTATTCTTAGAGCCCTTGTTGCATTCTAAAAACCTTTATACTATGAATTGAGTATCCCCAGAAAACGATCCCATATTGGACTAGTGAGTGGAACTGTGCATAGTATGCCTGCAGTACTGTTGTTTTGCTTGTTGTAGCCTTTAAAATTCTTAGGCCATAGCACACAGATTATAGTTTTCTAGACAAGTTATTTATATGTGTGCCCCACTTTAAGTCCTGCTGAACCAATAGACCCAAAAATTTTGTGACACTTACATTTTCTAGGGTATCATTTTTTAATTGTGCTTGAATAGACATTTGATTAGTTGGAGGAATTAAATGAAAATCGACACACACAGTTTTTTCTGTATTTATAATGAGTTTGTTTTTTTGTGAACCACTCAGAAAGTCTTTCCATAGAACTTTTTGCTGTGGACTGCAAAGTTTCTGGATTGGATCCAGTGAGCAATATGCTGGTGTCATCGGCAAACAGGATGGTTTTTGTGGGACTCGTATATTCAACTAAGCCATCCACATAAATCAAGAAGAGTAATGGACCTAAGATTGAGCCCTGCAGTACACCAAGTTTTATTGTTAATTCGCTAGAAAGTAAGGAGTTGTTTCTTATTTTATTAATTTTGTTGAATTCATACTGAAGTGATACTTTCTGCCTGCAGTTTTTTAGGTATGAAAACAACCAGCTATGTGCTACACCTCTTACTCCTCGTCTTTCTAATTTTTCGAGCAGAATGTTATGGTCCAGGATATCAAAGGCTTTTGATAGATCTAGAAAAATACCTGCAGCTAATTTATGTTGATCAAGGGATTTTAAAATGCAGTCTAAGAATTCGAAAATTGGTGTCTGTGTAGATTTAGACTTTCTAAAACCGTGTTGTTGTACTGTAAGTGGTGCATATTTATTTATGAAACTTAGAAGCCTGTCATAGAAGAGTTTTTCTAGAATTTTTAAGTAGAAACTTAACAGTGACACGGGTCGGTAGTTTGATATTTTTTTCCGAAGACCCTTTTTTTTAGCATTGGTGTAACTTTTGCTATTTTAAAAACATCTGGAAATACACCAGTTTTTAAAGAGAGGTTGAAAATTTTTGCCAAGGGTTTTCTATGTGGTGAGCACATGTTTTTAATATGAAATCAGGTACTTCATCAAGACCACTTGACATTTTATTGCTTAATGATTTAATTTTACTTATAATTTTATTGGGATTTGTTTCATAAACATACATAGAAGCAGTCAAGATCACTGACTTGCTGGAGAAACTTGGGACTGGTCCTTGACAGTGTACTTGAATGAGGTCTTCAGCCAGTGAAGTGAAGTATTCACTGAATTTTTCCACTATCAAATTTGGGTCTGTGACTTTTGAGTCTTCTAGTGTTAATGATACATTCTTTTTCTTTGGAGCTGAACTACAAGTTTCTTTCTTTATAACTCTCCACGTGGATCTCATTTTGTTAGATGAGTTTCTTATCAAATTGTCATTCCACATAATTTTTGCCTCTTTGACTACTCTACCATAGATTCTTTTGTAGGCTTTTGAATAATCAGTAATAATGATCAGTCGGGTCAATATAACTTTTACTGACATCACAGAACTTTATTTGTTTTTTCACAAAGATAGCAGAGCCACCATGTTTGGAAAACTCTCGGCTAAAATGACTTGCTAATCTATATCCTGAGATTGAGGTTAATTTTACTTCGGCATTTCATAGCCAGTGTTCAGTAATGCAAATTGTATCTACATTTAGTGCATAGTGGAGTAGTGCTTCCAACATGGAAATTTTATTTGTGAGTGACTGAACATTATGGTGTACGATAGCAAACCCTGGGTATTTAATAACTTTAGTGGAAATGGTTTCTGATTCTTTATCCAATGGCATTTCTAATACAGCACTTACCCTAAAAATTTTCAGTACCTTTCTTGTGTATGGCTTCTGTTTTCTGGTGGCAATCAGTAGGTTAGTTAACTTCTGGAGCTTGTATAAGTTTTGCTTCATCCACATCTGACCTCTTCAGTTTAAACTGTTTCGTAATTTTCGTTTGGCTGATGACTTGATTGTTTGTTTCTCACCTAATCGGTTTAAACCACATTGTTTGGCAGATGGCACAGCTTGTAACTTGTCTAAAGCACTTCTTAATCTCCGTTTGTTTGTCACTTATACTTTTTTCTTCACTCTTCTTTGAGATGCGAGTACATATTTTTTCCGCTAGTAATTTCTTTCCATTAGTCGTCTACACGAGACATGAGCTGACTATGTTGTGTATGTTGCTCCACAGCTATAACCTCTGTGACGGCAGAAGGTGAAAACAGCTGATGCGTCTTTGTGAAGACTTTTTAAGTACAATTTTTCTCAAAAAAATGACCGTCTAACGATACAATCATCAAAATTGGTTACAGTGTTTATCATTTTAGTAAAAACTGAACAATATTATTAGTAAAAAATGTAGTAACAACCAGATTAACTTCAAGCAGAAACCAAAATTGCTATACTTGATTGACAACTGCTTCTACTACATAGAATTTAAAAAAAAAGTAAGTTTATATTTTGTGTGTGTGTGTGTGTGTGTGTGTGTGTGTTTTACTGTAGTTGAATGTAAATCACTGTGTGTAAAAAAGAATTACTTATCACAATTCTTTAAAATTATAGTGGTTGGGGGGAGAGATGATGTGAATTGTCCAGATCTGAAGTAATTATCATTTAGCCGCAGCAAAACTTGTCCATAAATGCGCACAGGTATAGATGCGTACACGTTAAGAACATTGTGGCTTTGAATAAATGTTAATTCTTGTTAGTTTGGGTGCGCGTCGTGGTATTTACCTTTTCTCCCCAACGATGTACAACAACATGGCTGCGGCGGCTATTCTCTCTTCAGGTTGACTTCATCTCCAAAAAGGTCCATTTAAAAATGCAAGCCCTTGTCACATTGGGAAGTAGAAAATAAGGTGTAGCTAGGTACGAGAATGAAAACTTGTGTCTTCTGCATATTGTAACTTTTAATTAAAAGAATACTGGTAGAGTGCAATTACATACGTCTTTATTGCACCAGCTCAAAAGATCAACAAGACACCGAGATATATATACGAGGGCGGTTCAGAAAGTAACCTCCGATTGGTCACAGTGCGGGTTGTGGGGGGAGTAGCGACGCCATCTGTGCGTTCACGCACTCAACAGGTCAGTCGGCATCAAGCCGTGGTTGAGTGAACGCCGTACCTGCGCTAGTTTAGTTTTTGTGGCAGTTTGAAATGTGTGCTGCAATAGAAAACCCCGCCAAATGTGAAGTGCGTGCTGTCATAAGGTTTTTTACAGCCAAAGGATATTCTGCAGCAGCTATTCATCATGAGCTTTGTGCCGTGTATGGACCAAGAGTTATGAGTGAAGGAGTTGTCCGTGAATGGGTACGTTTATTTAAAAGTGGACGAGAAAACATTCATGATGAAGGGAGGAGTGGTTGACCATCATTGGTGACTGACGAACTCGTTCAGACAGTTGATGCAAAAGTTCGTGAAAATCGACGTTTCTCAATGTCGGAGTTGTCTACTGGTTTTCCACAGATTTCTAAGACTCTCTTGTACGAGATAGTGACAGCAAGATTGGGTTACCATAAGTTCTGTGCACGATGGGTGCCCAAAATTCTTACCGACCACCACAAAACTCAAAGAATGGCCTCTGCATTAGACTTTCTGTCACGTTATGAGGACGAAGGAGAACCATTGTTAAACAGAATCGTGACCGGTGACGAAACCTGGATTAAGTACGTGAACCCTGAGACAAAAGAACAATCAAAGATGTGGGCACATTCAAATTCACCTACCAAACCAAGAAAAGCCTCGCAAGATTTTTTCTGCCAGAAAACTGATGGCAACGGTGTTTTGGGATGCCAAAGGGGTGTTGTTGGTTGAATTCATGGAACGTGGTACGACCATTAATCAAGACGTGTACTGTGAAACAATAAAAAAGTTACGACGGGCTATACAGAACAAACGCCGTGGTATGCTGACTTCCGGTATCGTTTTTTTGCACAATAACGCCCGTCCTCACTCTGCTCGCAGAACAACGGCCCTTCTTGAGTCCTTCAAGTGGGACGTTATCAACCATCCACCTTACAGCCCAGACCTGGCGCCAAGTGATTATCACCTCTTCATGCATTTGAAGAAATGGCTCGGGTCACAGCGGTTTGATGACGACGAAGAGCTCAAAGATGCGGTGACAGGCAGGCTCCAGGCACAAGCGGGTGATTTTTATGCAGAAGGAATTTCAAAGCTTGTGAAGAGATACGATAAGTGCCTCAATCGCTATGGAGACTATGTAGAAAAATAGTGCAAAGATGTAGTTGTAAGATGTATATATTAAAATATTTTTATTTAACTTGGTGTATTTTTTTAAATCAACCGGAGGTTACTTTCTGAACGGCCCTCGTATATATATAAACAAAGATGATGTAACTTACCAAACGAAAGTGTTGGTATGTTGATAGACACACTAACAAACACACACACAAAATTCAAGCTTTTGCAACCCACAGTTGCTTCATCAGGAAAGAGGGAAGGAGAGGGAAAGACAAAAGGATGTCGGTTTTAAGGGAGAGAGTAACGAGTCATTCCAATCCCGGGAGCGGAAAGACTTACCTTAGGGGGAGAAAGAGACAGGTATACACTCACACACACACATATCCATCCGCACATATACAGACACAAGCAGACATATATACATAAAGAGGTACATAAAAATCGATAGTTTTGTTTTTAAATTTTCTGTCAACGTAGATGTAATCATACCTCCCTATGATATCTCTGCCACGTGGGGATGGTGCGACTTTTTATTGATATGTGTAGGTCATTTAAAGAACCTACACAATTGCACCCCCCCCCCCCTCCCTTGCCACCCCTTACCCCTTACCCCTCCCCATTTATTGTATACTGGAGTGATCCATATCACTGGTCGCTGGATGTCAGTATGCAGTGGTGGTGCATTAACACCATTTAACTTTTCTGTGCTTTAAACTCTTGGCCTGCCATTGTACTGAGACCTTCATTTGTGCCCAAGTTTACCTCATGTACTCTCAGAACATGCCATTACATAATGTTTGTATCTAATTTTGTTTAATGTACACTTTACACATTATTACTACCGCTATTTACAAAATAATAAATGAATAAATAAAGGTTGCATCAACAGGCACATTTGAATTCAGAGTCTGTAGTTTGATTATTGGAATTTAACTGCTGCTATTGCGGCATCGTCCAGAGTGCTCACCTCACATGAAATATGGTGCAGGTGCACTTGAGTTTGTTAATGCTGCTGTTAAGTTGAACTGTCCATGAATGTGCTACAGTTTCACTTGTTTACCAAAGTCAATAAAAGTGTTCATCCCTTTGCTGGAACATGGTGTGCTGAGGCTTATGCATAGTGGAACCATTGATACTGTGGTGAGGAGGTTCATCATTTATGGGCCAGGCATTTGTTCCTCTCATAATCCACATGTTTCAGTGGTTGAACCAAGCTCACGCTGTCAGCATTCTGAGGCAATTGAATGGATTCAACGTAAGTCTCCAATGCCCTTATTCTTTTCCATACCACGTCTGTGGTAGAATGCTTTGTCGATACTCAAGTCCACTGATGATACTAATGTTTGATACTCTTCAGCACTGGCACACGGTTTTTACAGGAACACACCATTGAATTGCGAGTTTCAAACCTTCATAAAATGTTCGTTGCATATTTGGTGTTATATTCAGCTCTACATTACATCACAGGCTGCCACGTAATCGTGACTTATTTAGTTTCATAATCGAAAGCAGTCTTTCATGCATTTATGTTGATCAAAACATTGTTATCACGTTTGCAATCTCATTATATGGACGTGGAATGTTGAGCTTCGGGACAGTTTCAACACAGATGGATTTGGCTTATAAACGGGAAATACATTGCAGATCGATAAGCTCCATCTCCAGTTGCCCAGGGGCGCTTTAAAATGAAATGCAAAACGGTCTCTAAAAGAGATCACAAGGAAATTTAGAACTGGCAGTGCGCTCAAATGTTTGGAAAACTATTTCTGTAATTCTTTTAACGAGACAGAAGTTTGTTCAAATTCATGTTTTCTTTAACACCAGTGAGTTTAGGGAAATGGACGGTGTTTTTTTTTTCATAATTTATCACCCGCACAATGCTATTTTTTTAAACATATCCCCGTCATATCCAAAATAGATTATTTCTCACCTTGCAACATCTTACTGTGGGCAGTGTGCAGTCAAATCCACGTAAAATGCAAAGTCTTCAGCCCATCCTGGGTGTTCCAATTTTCTTTCCTCCTTTCATTTTTCTTTCATAAATTTAACAATAGCGGGTTTCAATTTGAAAAATCGTTTCAGGCATGCCCCTTGACTTAACCAACGTACTTTGAAATAATATAGTCCAGTTACAAAAGACCTGACACCCCTTTAATTTCCTGAACGGTTACAGATATCGAAACGAGGTTTCGTGCAATTGATAGTACCCTGAGGGGCACTGTTTTGTATGGATAATGCCCTGATATCAGGCATCAACCGAGATGTTGATACAAGTATGATTTTTTTTAATGGAAATGTATACTTTTCATAACTATATTCAGTAGGTCTTGGAAAGGCAGTTACGATGATATAGCGCTTTTATTACTGACACTGAAGCCTTTCGCAAGAGAATCCGAGAAATGCACTAAAACTGGGAAGCAATGAGGCGAGAGTAGGCCATTGCTGTGAAATAACACCAAGCTCTCAGACCAGACTCAGCCGTTATATGCCGATGCAGCAAGGCACGCCTTCGCTACTAAAATAAAACCTCATTTTGTATACGACCTAGAAACACCTACGATTTTTTTTGTGAGACTATGGCATATGCTAGTTTCTGGCGTATCAGATGGGACTAAGGAAAGCTGTTTCAATTGTACGTACTTTTCCAGGTTTTTGTTGGAACAACTACAGTTTTTCGAGCAGTTTTTCATTACTATTTTCACAGAATTTTCTTGACATTCATCTCATAATAGCGTGTCTAACTTTTGCACATTGGTGTACATGTCAGCATGCAAGAAATTATGAATCATAAATGATCTGCTGACAGACAACACAGTTTTGTTAGTTCTGGGGCACAGAGAAGTAAACAGTCGAAAAGCTTAATACAACGATGTAGACTGGCATGACCATGTTTACAATGTAATATCTGATTCCGGATGACTCAGTTTTAGAATATTTCTCTCATTCTTTTGCAAGGAGTTTCTACTACAAAATTAACAAGCATTGTATCACTGCAGTCGTCTTCTCATGCGCTTTCGGATGCCGTTAAGAAAGTATATCATTCTCTTTAAAAAATTATACTTGCCTCATAATCACGATCGATACAAAAGTGAAGATTCTGTATTACACACCAAATTACGTGTCCCTTAGCGTGCTATCATTGGCCCAAAACCTAGCTTCGGTATCTAAAATCATTCACGAAATAAAAGGGGTATTACGTCGTGCATGACTCATCCTGAATATACTCCCTTTGTCAGAAATGTTACAGGACAGATTAAAAAAAATATAGAAAATTGTACTTCAGTTACCAACGTTTCTGGAGGTCTTGAAATAAAGCAGGGAAATTTTCAACTTCTATGCTTGTAAGCTCATTTGTCACAGGCTGTCGTATGTATGTGATATCTTGATGGAGTTTTCTTTCAGTTGCATTCTTGAAAGGGCCTCGCTGCAGTTGCTTAATCATCGTCCACATTTCACTAGGGTTTTCCCAGCTTAACGCATATCTTATTTTTCACTCTTTGCTCAGAATCAGCATCGATTGTGTCACCAAAACTAATGCGCCAAGAATCCAGACAGGGTGTTGCTAAGCACAGCCTTGCCACATAGTGAGTTTCACGGAAACACGTGCAAGGTCATTTCGAGGACACACACATTAACATGAAAGCAACATTTGTTCCCTTTTGGTATTGCAAGCTCAGAAATAAAAAAAAGCCTGTCCTGGAACTTTTTCTGCGAAATGGATTAGTCTCCATACTCTTCGTACAGTTTCACTGAAACAGTTATACCTGACGGCATAGTAATGTATTCTACTTCCGAATATTTGCTACTTGAACCATCAATGTCATCACGTCAGCTACGTCTGCTAATTTAAAACAAAGTGCTTTTTGATGTACAGAACACAGAATCTCGTCTGCTAATCTTTGTAATTTCTGGTTCTTTCCTCGTCAACTAAAAAAATGGTTCAAATGGCTGTGAGCACTATGGGACTTAACTTCTGAGGCCATCAGTCCCCTAGAACTTAGAACTACTTAAACCTAACTAACCTAAGGACATCACACACATCCATGCCTGAGGCAGGATTCGAACCTGCGACCGTAGCGGTCCCGCGGTTCCGGACTGTAGTGCCTAGAACCGCTCGACCACCCCGGCCAGCCCGTCAACTAAATCTTTAAATTCTATCTGAGTGGTGTGTAATGTTCCATAGGAAATTTCTGCTACTCATATATTACTGCGACTGCATAATGGATATGGAGAATTTCAACCTTCTGTTCTCGTTCCCATTCACATCTTGTGACGATAGATCACTAGACTGCCTGTTTTTGTGCGAATAACCACTGGACCAACTTCCTTTATACCACGAACAAATAGCGAAGGATAAACAGTGCTTACACCAAGACCCTGGCGAGCTGAAGAAAGCCGTGTCGATCAAAAGAAGCCTCATCAAATGCTGGAAGGAAGTGTCGCATCGCTCTGCTGTATGAAATGTGGCGCTATACCGAGAGGGACCGAGCAAAGGCGAGACGTACCAAACAGTGACGAGACAGACCGAACCTCGGAGCGCTTGGAAGCAGCACATTGTGCAAAAGTGAAATTTTGCACGACTTGGTCGACCATGGTGTATAACAACTGACGCTCGGAAAACTGATACTTGATCGGAATAGCAGAGCCGAATTAGACAACGTGTGAATATGATAGTGAAAATGGGCCTCCGGTATCTGACGAGCTATGTGGGAGCGCGCGGGCCGCTTAGCGCTTACCTCCTCGCGGGACAGCGTCTCGTGTGGCCAGCGCGCATCCAGGTCCTGCAGCAGGCGCAGCAGGATGCGAGTGTCCAGCGGCGAAGACAGCGCCTGCCGGCAGTAGGACGTCCAGCGCACAGCGGCCAGCTGCAGCTCCGTCACGTCGCCCTGGATCGCGTGTTGGTGCTGGATCGTCTACGCCACATGCGGCAGCTCGCCGCTCCACTCCCACGTCGGGCCCTGCGGGCACATCGCCGGCACCCGTCACTACAGACAATCTCACAGGACAAAATATCAGCCACCCCCTCAAAAAAGCTCAACTCGTCGCTTTGGAGCTCTGAAGGTGGCAGGGGTAAAATACAGGGAGCGAAAGGCTATTTACAATTTGTACAGAAAGCAGATGACACTTATAAGAGTCGAGGGGTATGAAAGAGAAGCAGTGGTTGGGAAGTGAGTGAAACAGGGTTGTAGTCTATCCCCGGTGTTATTCAATCTGTATACAGAGCAAGCAATAAAGGAAACAAAGGAAAAGTTCGGAGTAGGTATTAAAATCCATGGAGAAGAAATAAAAACTTTGAGGTTCGCCGATATTGTTGTAATTCTGTCAGAGACAGCAAAGGACCTGGAAGAGCAGTTGAACGGAATGGACAGTATCTTGAAAGGAGGGTATAAGATGAACATCAACAAAAGCAAAACGAGGATAATGGAATGTAGTCGAATTAAGTCGGGTGATGCTGAGGGAATTGGATTAGGAAATGAGACACTTAAAGTAGTAAAGGAGTTTTGCTATTTGGGGAGCAAAATAACTGATGATGGTCGAAGTATAGAGGATATAAAATGTAGACTGGCAATGGCAAGGAAATCGTTTCTGAAGAAGAGAAATTTGTTAACATCAAGTATAGATTTAAATGTCAGGAAATCGTTTCTGAAAGTATTTGTATGGAGTGTAGCCATGTGTGGAAGTGAAACGTGGACAATAAATAGTTTAGACAAGAAGAGAATATAAGCTTTCGAAATGTGGTGCTACAGAAAAATGCTGAAGATTAGATGGGTAGATCACATAACTAATGAGGAGGTTTTGAATAGAATTGGGGAGAAGAGAAGTTTGTGGCACAACTTGACTAGAAGAAGGGATCGGTTGGACATGTTCTGAGGCATCGAGGGATCACCAATCTAGCATTGGAGGGCAGCGTGGAGGGTAAAAATCGTAGAGGGAGACCAAGAGATGAATACACTAAGCAGATTCAGAAGGATGTAGGTTGCAGTAGGTATTGGGAGATGAAGAAGCTTGCACAGGATAGAGTAACATGGAGAGCTGCATCAAACCAGTCTCAGGACTGGAGACCACAACAACAACAACCTGTGTAGGACTTCTGCCAAGCTGTCACGTTACCCTCCACCGCTCTGAAGTATGTCATGCCGGCCAAGTGGTGGGTACACCTTCTGATCAAAAGTGTCCAGCATCTAGTAATGGACATAAAGGGCACTGCGCACACACACCAACCGACCGACCAATTTCCTGTACAGCCTACACACTTTACGACCTACTTTACTGAGTGACTACAGGGACAAAAGATGAACTTCTGTTGGTCGGCTGGCAGGGCAGCGCTACACATAACATAATTTTTTGGGTGGAGTGATTGGGGGAGGGAGGGGTTGGGTGAAATTGTGACGGAGATCATGCGAAGGGCTGGTGGGTCGGCTGTTGGCTGTGTGTGTGTGTGTGTGTGTGTGTGTGTGTGTGTGTGTGTGTGTGTGTGTGTCCCTTTATTACTCATGGGATATGACCACCCTTTAATTTATGATAGCTGGAATTCTGCTGGGGACATTTCCAGTGAGGTGCATGAATGTCAGTGAGGGAATGACAGTCTGTTCTTCTTGAAGTGCTGAAACCAGAGGTGGTAGTGATGTTGGATTCTGGAGCGAAGTCGATCTTTTAACACTTCCCAAATGAGTTTCATTGGGTTCAGGTCGGGACACTGGGCAGCATAGTCCATTTCAGGAATATTGTTATTCACAAACCACAGATACTGCCGCACAACAGGGTTTACTATCACGCTGAAACAATTATAGTCTCCGAAAACGTCCTGTGCTGAATGCAGCCTAAAGCTCCACAAAATGTCTTCATATACTTCTGCATATAGCGTTTTCCTAAGTGCAATGAGGGAACGACACCCTAAGCACGATAAACAGCCCCATATTGTAACATCATCTCTTCTGTGTTGGAATTACGCATGATGGCAGGCATTCTACAAACCCTTTCATTGGATTTCCAAAGTATGTAGCGTGGTTCCTCACTTCAAATCACCCCTTTCCAGTGATACACTGCCCAATGGCGTCATTCTTTACATCACCCCATGTTTTGCTTAGCACTAATAACAGAAATTTGTGGCTTGACAGAAGCTGCGTGACCATCGTACTCCATTCCATTTAACTCGCATTCATTGTGCTAGCTGGACTACTGGTAGTACTTTGGAACACACGAGTGATCCCTTCCACTCATTTCGTGCGGTTTCTTACAACCACCGTCTGCTAGGGTTGGAGGTCCTGTCTGTCAGTACATGATGCCTGCTTCATCTAGGTTTAGCTGTTAAGTTTCCTCCCCACTTCCACTGCACACTCCCATCGCTAGCAGTCGACTTGGGCAGCTTTAGAACGTCTGAAATGACCCTGATGGATTTGTTACTCTGGTGACATCCAGTCACTACGTTCGAGATCACCGAGCCCTCGTGAACAACCCATTTTACAGTACTGTTTCTCTGCTAATAAGACAATGGCTCCCACCTCCAGTTACCCTGTCGAGTCTACCTCTCGTGACATATAGTCGCCAATTCCGCATCACATAGCGGTGTCCAGATACTTTTGATGAGATGGTTTATGTGCCAGTTAGTTATAAGGAACACCGCAGTAAGAAGGCTCTACATGGAGAAGTGACAGGATTGCAGTTAGTAGTAATCGTGTTTGGACTCTCCTGTGATCAGATCGTGAGTGCAGTCCACCGATTTGTTGATGTATCAAGACAGTAATGGTAGATCTCTCGCAGCCATGTAGTACGGCGTAGGAGCAACACTAGTAAGAAGACTTTAGCTGACATGGACCAGAGACAATTGTCATACACTACCAGATACAATCGGTTTCAAACATGACAAGGAATTGCTGCTCACAGCGAATGCTTTGGATCGCTCTAAGTCACGTAGAACTGATACCAGACGGTTGTGTGACACTCCACTGCTGACCTAATTCAGGACAGTGCCTCTTTACAATGAAATTCTGTGTATGTGCCACTCAGTTATCCGAAATTTGCGCTGTAAGATAGGTTGACGAGGTAATAGGACATGTACATGTGTTAAGACATTAGGCAGTAACTTGGATGGTACTAGAGGGAGCTGTAGAAGGTAAAAACTGTAGGTGAAAACAGAGATTGGAATATATGCACCAAATAATTGAGGACATTGTTCTTCTGAGATGAAGAGGTTGATTGGTGTATCATTGTGGATTGTCTACAAGGAATGGTGGACCACTCACAGTCATGTAACACATGTTAAGAGCAGCCATTGTTAAAACACCCTAACCGACAGTGACTAGTGACGGATGTCACACCTCGCCAATGACAATATTTTTCCAACCCGACAGAAATTGCTGCAGTCATTCAATGCAGACACGGATCCACAGTAGGATCCTAATGCGGGGGGGGGGGGGGGGGCTCTCAGTTTCTTACTTTCTCACCTCTCCCACCGGAAGGATCCAGGACTGAAAGAATGCAACAAGTTTCCAGCGAACCAACGTTGCGAATGGAACTGCATGCCATGGACTTTCGAAACGAGGTACTTCGCAAAAGGTCATTGCTCTCAGCGGCATGTGGAGTTGGACGTCTTTAATTGGACAAACAACACAGTATCTGGGCAGTAGTTGACTGGAGTGCAATCATGCCATACTGAAGAGTGGAAGTTGTGGATCAGGCCGGAGGTGGTTCTGTGATGTTTTGGGGCAGTTTTCGCACAGTGACTTGCGACCATTCATTGCCATGAAAATAAACCACGATGTTCATCTCTACATTATCTGTAATTAAGCATTACCCCTCTACATTTTGATATGGATATGCTGTGGACCCTCCCGTCTTCCAGGATGACAGCAGCCATTTTCACAGGGTTGTATTCTTATGTTCCTGGTATGACAAACACTCTCACTCCTCTCTGCAGATGACAGCTCTTGCAGGGGTGGATTCGTCAAGTGGATGTGGCATACCTGAAGAAAGTTCTGGAGCATATCATTGTGTGGAACTGAAATATATACCAAGCGAAAATTTGAGAAGTATAAATTAGAAGGACCGAAGATTTGGCTTCCTTTCAGCATCATCATGACTAGAGACTGTGCATAAACTGAGATGTGTGAAGGGTGTGAAGGGAAATCGGCGTATGCTTTTCAAAGGATCTATCCATGCAGTGACCTGAAGTGGTTCAGGGAAGCCACGAAAATCTGATCTCAGTGTGGGGCGAGTATTTGAATCCACCGTCCTCCCCAGTACGAGACCCTTACCTTCATCACTACGCCACTTCAAACGATCAGAAGTTGGGGAGAATTTGATCCTTTCAGATGAGGTACTATCGAAGAAGGTAGTAAAGTAGAGAGACGGGATACGAAACAAGGAGGTACTGAAAAAACAGCCCGCCGCAGTGGCCGAGCGGTTCTAGGCGCTACAGTCGGGAACCGCGCGACCGCTACAGTCGCAGGTTCGAATCCTGCCTCGGGCATGGATGTGTGTGATGTCCTTAGGTTAGTTAGGTTTAAGTAGTTCTAAGTTCTAGGGGACTGATGACCTCAGATGTTAAGGCGCATAGTGCTCAGAGCCATTTGAACCATTTTGAAAAAACAAATAGGCCCTATATTAAATCTATGGGAAAGCCTTACCAGTAGAATGGTCACGTTAATGGAACATTTGCCACGCAGGCCGCTAAAATTAATTTTGCGCTGGAAGGAATTAGAAATGGAAAAAAGTAATGTAGGTGTAGACAGATACTAGAACACGCGTCCTAGTACAAAGAAATTATAAACTTGGTGTTCTAGATACGTTGAAACAGACTTCGAGGGGTTGTAGATGGTATCTTGAGGAATACGTTGCGGGTAGAAACCCGTGTTGGGGAACGTCGTTCAACGACGCTAGAGCGCGCCGATGTTATAGGCGCTGGCAGAAAACGTGACTTTGCACGCTGAAGGACGGTAGGCAGAAAGTCTCTTAATGTTGTTTGTTTATTCACTGATCGACTGATTACCGCGACCTTCAGTGGAGAAGGTGGAGCTAGCTGCTGCTTAGAACGGCTTTGTTTCCTATGAATACGATGCTCTGGTGCTTCGGTTGGTGGCGGTTTCTGACACGAGTATCCACCCGCAGTTTATTTTTCTCCTGGAACCCTCTAAAATACAGGAGAAAAATAAACTACAGATGGAAACCCGTGTCCGAAACAGTCATCCACCAAGGCAACAGAACATCGCATTCATTGGAGACAAGGCCTGTCTACGCAGCAGCTAGCTCCATCCTCTCCAATGGCGATCATGGCAATCAGTTGCGATCACTGAGTAAGAAATAACATTGCGAGGCGTTCCTCTTACATTTCGTCAGTGTACAATGTGAATTTGCTGCCGAAGGGGTGCCCTAGTGGCAGACATAGGCT
This sequence comes from Schistocerca americana, assembly GCF_021461395.2. NCBI lineage: Eukaryota > Metazoa > Arthropoda > Insecta > Orthoptera > Acrididae > Schistocerca > Schistocerca americana. The sequence goes on along the minus strand of NC_060121.1, from coordinate 9,153,921 downwards.
TCTATGACTTCGACGTTCTGTAGCTTCGTTGGATGAAATTTCTAGACACGTACTCCTATCCTCCATTTGTTCCTCAAGACACCCTCTACAACTCTTTGAATTTTGTCGCAACATTTCGGGGACACCCTGTAGAGATGAAAAGTAGTGCAGAAGATAGGAAGCGATGTAGGACTCCAAACCAGTCGAAAGACAGATGAATTAAAAAAACAGACAGTACTTTGGATACACAGCTGTACACCAGGATAAACTGAAGCAATACCACGTGGGAAGACTGTGGCTAAGGTCCTAAATTCTAAGCTTGTATATGTATTGTCAAGCAACGTACAACTGGTTCATGAATCAGTACTGACAATGTTTCGCGTCAATTGTTAAATGTGTGATATAATAACCAGAACATGTTTCGGGACTGCGTTATTACGTTATAAAGTGGTATAAAGTAAGGAAGCAAATTGAAGATCGCAATACTACATACACTGAAAACCATGTAATTATATTGTCCTGCATTATACCATACCCTGATTGAGCCGTGCGCGGCTCGTGTTAGTGCCGTTTATTGCTTAACATCTTGTCTTTGCGGTACTGCCGTCCTGTTTCTTATTAGATTTACTGGCGTCACTAAGTTGCTGGCTTGCCTGCCCGTGAGTGGCACCAGCGGCGCTTATCGATAAGAGGACTGTCGTACTATCTTTAGAGCGACCGCTAGTATTTCCGGGTCGTTGTGTGTTGGGACGGAGCAGCAGTGAGGTCCGGACAGCCATGTACCTGTTATTGGAACACAGCATTCTGGACAGCTCAGGAGCATATTTAGATAGTTGCATGTATTCTCTGTGGTTAACAAGATTAGTGGTGAACCATCTTTTTTTCTGATTCAGTGCTGGCAGACAGTAATAAACTTAGTTTCATGTAAGTACTGTGTGAATTATGAAATTTTTCCACCACACAGTGCTGCCTGCATATTACTGGATGTTCTGTGAGTAAATTTTCCACTGTAACTGCGAGAAATGCGTTCGATTTTCCCCAGATAGTAGCATAGCTATATTGTTAAAACACTTTCCCCGGTTTTCAGAAAGCATGGGTGGTTTTTCAGGAATTCCATTTCTAATCTGTGCAATCGCATTTGAGCAAACTTTTTTATATCCTATTTTGAAATTTAATTCATAGTGTCGCACTTCGTAGATTTATACTTAGTCATAGGCTACAGAAGTGGGGGGGGGGGGGGGGGGGGGGAGGGAGGAGGGGGACGTCAGGGGACAGACAGCAAGGAGTTGCACTTGCCACCGACCCCCCCCCCCCCCACCCTCCCCACCATGAGCGTCTGCGATAAACTTCATCCATTTAAGAATTCTCACTAATTTCTGGATGTGTCCCGCATGTAATTCGTGACAGACTAAATATTGAGTGTCCTGTCAGTTATTTGTGCAATGTTTCATTCGTTATAATAAATACATCATTTTCCTGTCGTTTCGGAACACTGCTGAAACAAAGTACCTTGTGTTGCTTCTTTCGCCCCCTCATACAGCTGGAAATTAGTTGCGGTAATGGACAGTTCCGACTTAGCACCGTGTATACCTGTCTGACAACTGTCCGAAATTTTAAGAACAGCCCTTTCGTTTCTGGACATCGTGACCTTAACAAAATGTCTGAACTTTACCTGTTAAGGCTTGCTGAGACTTTAACAGCAGACAACTGGATTTCATATCCAAAGATTTATTTCATTTGCAGTATGGACAACATAACATCCTATACTATGTGTTTCTTTACTTTTGGTTTATCTGAGGGCAAACAATAATCCTAGGCTAAACACGATGGAAAATTGTGAATATTGAGGTTGAAATGGTGTTTGGATCTTTCTCAACTGCATGGTTGAGAATTTATACGCTGTATGACCCTGTCTCACTTCTAGTCACATAACTTGTGTACTCGAGTTCACGCATGTACACATGATCACTCCAAACCGAAGAGACGAAGAACATTTTGTTTGCATCATTGGCCTTTGATACGTGATTATGGGTATTCATGTCGGCTCTCCAGCCAGATCAGATGATGTTTTGAATCTGGAGCCCCGACATGAATACAACCAATTATTACGCCGGCAGAGATTACGGAATCACATGAAGATCCTCTACGGTGAGGGGACGTTTCAACTTTCAAGGGTATTTCATGAACTTCGTAAGAAGGGGAAATTACTGAGCAACCTCGCTTTTTGGCTGAGATGCTGGAATGAAGTTTTAATACCTAAATTTGCCAGAATTGTTGATTACATTGAGACAAGAATGGCCAACACCATTAAGAAGCGTGCTGGTTTTGCCTTACTAAGGGAGCGCAATAGTTTTATACGCGCACAACTGGATTTCATATTCAAAGATTTATTTTATCTGCATTTGGCAGTTTCAGCGCTGCTTCCGCTGCATCCTGGAATTGGGTCGACAGTTCGTCCTGGGCAATATCAGACTGGGTGTAGGCAAACGCCGTCAGTAGGAAATCTTCGAAAATTCAACGGTTTTCTTCGCAGTCTACACTGATAACACCCGTCGACATGTGATTAGTCTCACAACGAAAGAGTGAACGATGCTATGCCTGCAGTATTGGAACAGGAATTCAATTTTACCCATACACCCAGTGATGTTCCAATTACGGAATACATTTCTGCCGTTGAACAAGTCGTGTCCAGGTTTCCCGACCATCTAGCTGATGAGGTTAGGTAAGAGGTGTCTCAGCTGTTTCAGGTGCCACCCCCGCGAGGTAACATCTCGCTTTAAAGAGCCGCAATCCGGTCCTTCAGAGAAGATTTCGTAATTCCTCCAGCGGACAAGGCCAGTTCAACGGTTCTTCTTTTGCGGGACAATTATGTGCTTAAAATTTATCTCTCTCTTGCACACTTGGCATACCAAAGATTGCAGAACTATCCAACTCACCGTATAGAACCCAAGACTCTCAAGACTCTTCCAGTCATTAAAAGAGACTTCATTATCTGATGAAGTTCTGGGAAAAACGTCGACCTGGTTCTGCAGTCCAGCCGAGATTATACGGTTTGCCTAAGGTAGACAGGAAGTACTTTCTCTTCGGCTTTTTGTTAGAAATTTGGGCACTCCTACTTATAAGTTGGCTAAGTATCTAGCGTCCATGCTCAGTCCCCCAGTCGGAAATTGCTATAATCTTATTTCCAATTCTCTGGTTTTTATTCAACATATGACTGAGTCTCAATCCCAAGAATTGGCTCTTTAGTTTTGATGTTGCGTCTCTGTTTTCCAAAGTTCCTCTTGAGGATTCTTTGCAGTTAATTTGTGAAAAATTGGACGAAGAAACAACAAGCTTTGTCGCCATGTGTTGACGTTGACGTATTTTTTTACTTAATGACAAAAGTTTTAAACAAACTGAGTGGCTATTGGGAGTCCATTATCCCCCGTGGTCGCCAATTTGTGGAAGATTGAGGACATTGCAACATGGTTCTTTAAACCAACTTGTTCATGGAGATACGTCGACCATACGTTTATGGGATGGCCATTTGGGAGGGATGTTCTGGATCGTTTTCTGTATCATTTTAATTGTGTGCATCCCAATATTGAGTTCATTATGGAAGTCAAAGAGGACGGCGAACATCCGTTTTTAGGTGTCTTGGTCCACAGGAGGGGTGATGGGACATTAGGACAGTTTATCTGAAGCACACGCATACGAACAGATATCTTTATCCATCAGGCAGTTATCAATCCTACCAACGCAACGAGGTCCTACTTACATTGGTGAAAAGGGTTTACGCTATCTGAGATGCAGACAGTTTGACGCAAGAACTGGAGACTGGACATTCGCGGGAACTAACAGAAGATACAAGCAAATCTGCGGAATTCCTACATTTTGCGGGGAGCATATCTTCAGAAACAGGAAAAAGTTTAAAGAAGTTTGATATTAAAAGTATTTTCCGTCCACCGCCTGAGACCACAGCTCTGCTGGGCTTAGTGAAGGATAACTTTGGTTCGAGAAAGCCCGGGATCTACACAATTCCCGCAGTTGCGGGAAAGCCTGTATTGGATGAACTATTTGTACGCTCCAGTATCGTTGCGTGAAGCACGATCGGCACGCACATTTAATTCAGCCAGAAAAATCTTAGTGTCTGAACATTGTCTTACTGAAAAATATGAAATGTTGTACGATGAGACAAGTGGTTGACCCTGCGTCGTTGTATTGGGACTGTGTAGTGGAAGAAGCCATTGGAATGCCGCTATCTAACAATACTCTGAATTGAGATAAGAGGTACCCTTTAACTAACAATTAGAACCTTGTTCTGTTTGATGATAAGAAACACAATGGTCCCTGTTTCGGTCATCAGAAACTGTCAGTTTTTTATATCTATTGTTCCTACGAGCTTTCACCACCTGTGCGCTGTTGTGCCTGTCGCTAGAGGGCAGTTGTGTTCGCGCACGCGCGGTGGACCCACGGTCGATGGATATTTGTGTTCCGGCTGATAGTGCGACGGCTCACAGCCATAGTATTGTGACCAGATGACGATGTGTTCCACCTGGAGACCTGACATGAAAACAACCAATGGGGACGTTTACGGAACCTCAAATGGTGATTCTGCTGACCAATTCTATAGTTGTTTTTAACTATTATTCTATGTTCACATTCACATCAAGCATGTCAGAAGATGTACTGCTGATATACTCATGAGGTACGCTTACTTTCAAGGTACAGCTGCCATTTACATTTGAATAATGTTCGCTGTGTAGCTGTCAAGCGTTTGAGACAGGATAGGCTGTGTGTACTTCATGTGAAACTTATTTCTGCTGCCAAGGGTATTTAACTCCACTGGACGCTCTTTGTTGCTTCCGTACAAGGTAAAACAAAATTAACCACTCTGGAGCAACCCATACTCTAGCTACGCTACATATAAATCTGACCACAACCAACATTTCATTGGGGAGTTGGCAGTATTTCTAACTAGTCAAAATCAGCCTCTGATTATCACAAGAAGCAACTGCATGGAAAAAAGCGGGAATTTCAGAACATCCTTTAGTTACATGATTTGGCGTCACCAAACACCTGTAATACTTTACTCGGAAGAAACACAGCAGTATGATGAATCTCACAGGATACTGAGCTACAAGCATGTGAATTGGGCATTGTTCAAGGAAATGCTTGAAAAGTCGTATCCCACAAATTCCCAAAATTACACAAAGCAGGAAACTTGTTGAAGCTGTCAAAGCCCTTACCACCGCAGTTCAGGATGCAATAGCAGGTACCATTACAGTACTTATACCACAAGAATGCTCAATGGCCCTGCTCCCAGAAATACAGGGGCCGATGTCAATGAGAGATCATCTCGGGAGATACTGGCTGTACAAACAGAATATTAGCAGGCTCCAGGGGATCATACGGGCTAAATTAAAACTTTTAAAACCACAAACTGGGACAATACACTCCCAGGGCTGCACACCACATGACCTGGAGTGTTGCAAATAGCTGTCCACTCCACCAAGAAGAAATACTACACACCAAGTTTACAAATACCTTACAGACCAGCATACTCCATGGAGGAGAAGCATGAGCTGATGACCAGAACACTAGCAACATCATTCACACTGAATCTGGCTCCTTCCAATCCAGCACTGCTACTTGAAATGGACCAGGAGGTTACATGGCTTGTAACCCAGCCCAAGTGCAGTGTAACAATACATACTGCTACACATGAAATTACACAGGTTATTAAGCACAAAACAGCTAGAAAAGCTCCTGGTCCCAATCACTTTCAAAACCGTGTCACCCAGGAGTTCATGAATAAAGCTATAGAGCATCTCACACATATGACGAATACCATTCTACAACATCAACACTTCCCTGTCCTGATGTTCAGGAAGCCAGGGAAATACCACTCCCTACCACAAAATTACGGAGCCATCAGCCTGCTGAGCTCCCTAAATAAGATTGTTGAGAAGATGATTCTCAAACATCTTACTATGCACTGCAACACCAATGACTCGCTGAGACTGGAGCAATTTGGATTCAGCAATCACCACTCCACAACACAACAACTCCTCCGCGTAGTAGAACATATTACACACACCCCCAACACCAACAAAGCTACAGGAGCGCTGTTCCCGGTCTTCAGTCATCTACAGCACAATCGTCTCATTCGCAAACTCTGCACTGCTAGTCTCTCCGACGAGCTCATACATCTTACACACTCATATCTCACCCACAGAAGCTTCAACACCGACGTTCAGGGCAAACAGTCAACACAACACAGTATACAAGTGGGAGTACCCCAAGGCAGCATCCAAGGGCCCCTCTTGTTTAATCTCTACGTCAATGACTTTCCAACTGAACAAAACACAATGGCAACCATCTACGCAGATGACACTACCATCCTAGTGCAACACTGGAAACCATCAGGCATAATTCGCAACTGCAAGCAAAACTGCCTAGCTGGAATGACAGTGTGTTAAAGCAAATGCTGACAAGTGTGAAGCAGTTCTGTTCATTGACAAGCCATAACAACTGCACAAACATTAAGTGTTCTGGCATACCCACAAGCTCTGGAATGAAAATTAAGATCGCAAGAGCAAAGAAGGCAGCCAATAGCCCATTGGCAAGGACCACACCACGATGGGAGCAGGCCCCTAGACCAAGAGAATATAAGTGCCGCTCCTGCCAGCCTCGGCCACTCAGTATTTGGACAGGATTAGGACAGTATACGGACAGGCCTAGCGCAGAATGGTACAATAACAGTTATTAGTGATCCACAAACTCTGTGTCAAACTTGCACGAACATTGTATATAGCAAAGGACTCTGATTTATACTGCATGTCGCCTATTGCTTGCGACACCATTGTAAATTCCAGGTTAAGCATTGTCAAACTTCTTATTTGTAATAAAAACTATTGATGTTGTTTGCTTGAATTGTTGTATAGCATTTTGAGAATGCAGCATCCTTTAGGCACCCTATATGAGATGAGTGGGCAGGACCCCACATTAAGACTGCAGACGAATAACACTACACACACGCCCGATACGTTTCAGTGTGAAAGTCAAACACTTCAGTGACAGGCCAACTGAGCAAATGCAAGGCTCAAACAGTGTTACTCTAAGCTCAGCAGGCAAAGCACACTGAATAGGAGGGTATCGAGGTCCGTGTACATGATACTGATTAGACCCATGATGATACATGCAGCTGCAGTCTGGGGTTACGTGGCTCTGACCGCCTGTGCTGCCTACAGGTGATACAGAACGAAGTGCACCACAGTCCACACACACACTGTTGACCTTCACAGAGAATACTGCCTTGAGACTCACACACAGATATTCAAAAAACTCACCACACGACTGTACAGGAACTTGAGACACTCTGACAATCACTTCATTCTTAACCTGGGAAACTACAACCACAACCATGGGTGAAAACACAACTGCTGAAAAACACTTCTATCTAGGGACAATTAATCACCTGTGGACAGCACAAGCTCACAGACAAAATAAACACTGGTGAATCCCTGCATTACAGCAAAACTAAATGGCATTGCCAGCTGCAAATATCTAGCTGACCAACTGGCAATACGGGAAAGCAGTATTGCACACTAAACATAAACATATCCAACCAAACCTCTTTATGGCCAATTGACCACTTGTATAATGACCTTGGCATGTTACAAGTACAGATGCTGCAGGTGGCCCAGGAGACACTCAGGTGCACAGCCCAGGAGTACCCCAACTCAATAGGACTGACACTCGTAAAGAGTGTTTTAAGCTGCGACAGTGGTATTGAGCATCGCACGATACCCAAAACTAACGACAACCTCACCCTTGCAGACAGAAAGAAACTGCTACTGCTCTTACTATCTGTCCAGACTATTGCAGAAGTTCTTTTCCTTTGGTGCTTGCCTCGGCACTTTTCTCCCTCTGCCCTTAAAACTGCTACGTTCTGCTCACTTCTTGACCACTTCTATCGCCTCAAAGTACCTGTATTAGTGGGTAATCCTACGGACAACATCATGATCCCACATCCTGTGCACTTCTCAATTGTAACAAAGCAAACGGAGGTGATGGTAGAACTTTGGTGATGGTCACCATGTCAGTGTGGGTGTGGAGTAGTTTCGCCCTTTAAAGAAAAAGGCATTACCACGAATTGGACCTGGGTCCTCCACATAGCAGCAAGATATGCTGACCTCTGAGCTGCTCAAATGGACAAGAGAGAATTTAGCATTAATTGCAAAGTTTGCAACCATAACAATCACAATATAAATAATTTCCATAGAGAATATGCATTGAAGCTTAGGGTTAAGAAAACTGTTTTATATTCAGGTGCAACACCCTTTTAACATCTGCCAGCCGACATTAGGAGCAATCTGGAAATCCCCAAATATTCAAAATTAAAGTAAAAAATGTTTTATTAGCCAGTCCACCAATAATTTACCTGGATATGTGAATTTACCTACCTGTCCCACCTCAGATACACAACGCACAAACACTTTCTAACAGAAACCATATTTAGCCATGCAACATATTCTCTAGGAGCAGACAGGAATGGCAGATGGTTTACTCCACAGAGGGAAGCTGGCAGCAGCTTTGGAATGCCTTTTGAAGTGGTGATTCCACCTTAATAATAGCCTATGTGCAGGTACGGTTGGTTCTCCACGGAACAGAAACTACTGTACTGGTCCCAACGTGGCATTGACAGCATAAAGGGCAGCAGCCCTGTAAAGTTAATTGTTTTGGTATCATTTTAGAAGTGTCAACTACATTTCATTTTTGATTATTTTATTTTTGTGATTTAGGAGCAGAAAACTATAGTGGTAAGTATACTTCCCACTGTCTTTAGTAAGCTGTTATGAGTTACTACTACATGTGAAAAAAAGGAATTTTCTGTTTTTATTTGACTATCTATTTTACAATCCTAGAAACTTCATTCAACACTACGTAAAGAAACGAGCCGAGACAAGTCACAATAGCATATATTGCAGAATGAAACAATGTGTTCTGTTGTAACAAGTGACAAAAGCACTGATGTCATGACAAACAGACACCAGTTGTTTAGCATATTATCACAAAAGGTCAACCACATCCAGAGGAGGTACAACATTTCCCCAAGAGCATAGTAAAACAACTAAATTAGTGGTAAGTATGGTCAGTTGGTGGTAAGTATCCTTTCTGCTGTCCAAAAAAGAAATTAATTTTGTGGTAAGTATATTCCCCTTGTATCATGGAAAAATTACTTTGGTAGTAAGCATACTTCCCAGTGGCCTTCAGAACAACATTATTTGGTGGCACATATAGTTGCAACTGCTTCTGAAAGGAACAAGTGACATTTAATGACAATTAAAAGCTACATTTCATAACAGACAGAGAGTTCAGCTGGTGCAGCAAACTAACATCAGGTGCCAGGTGCATACAGAGCTCGTATGATGTGTTCTCAGGAATACAGTAAAGAAATACAGTTGATGGTAAGTACACTTCCCACATCCTGTGAAATGGTTAAATCAGGAACTTCTCTCACAATATATCGAGCGAGGTGGCACAGTGGTGAGCTCACTGGATTCACATTCAGGGCGACTAACAGTTAAAGTCCATGCATTACTCTCCTGTGGCAACCTGTTCATCTCAGAGTAGCCCTTTCAACCTACAGCCTCAATTATCTGCTGGATGTATTCCAGTCTCTGTTTTCCTCTACAGTTTTTGCTCTCTACAGCTCAATCTAGTCCACCCAGACTTGGGTTTTCTGAGCTTTCTCTAAATCAGTATAGGCAAATGCCGAGATGGTTTCTCTGAAAGGGCACAATAAATAGCCTTTCCATCCTTGAAACAATCAGAGTTTGTGCTCAGACACTAAAGACCTCAATGTTTATGGGACATTAAACACTTATCTTCCTTCATTTCTCCTTTCTCAATATTCTTTTGTCTACCAGAAATCACTAAGTACAACTGACTGTGTAATGTAGGTGAAAGCGAACCTGCACTCTCATTTACCTTAGCAGAGTGCACTGTGTCTCCATTCGTTAATGGGACAGTGTGACTCACGTGGGCCGTACAGTCTGTCGACCTGCTGCAAAGAGGCACTTAAGGCTTTTACTGGTCATAAGAGATATACTTAGCAGTAGCTGTGTTTCTTTACTGCATTTATGGGAATACATTGAACCACTTCTGCATGCTCCTGGCATCCAGTGATAGTCCGCTGCACCAGTTTACTTCCTTTTTGTTATGAAATATAGCTTTTAGGGCTGTGAGGAGTATACAGCCCACCAAATAACAGTGTTTTAATGGCTCTTGGAAAATATGCTTTCCATCAAAATAGTTTCTCAAAATGGTTTGGGAAGTACACTTACTGTATTTACCCGAATCTAAGCCGCACTCGAATCTAAGCCGCACCTGAAAAATGAGACTCGAAATCAAGGAAAAAAATTTTCTTGAATCTAAGCCGCACTTGAAATTTGTGCCTCGAAATTCAAGGGGGAGAAACGTTTTAGACCACATCTCCAAACCGAAACAAAGTTGGTCCATTGTAATATGAGACAATTTAGGTCGAATGAATGATGATACAGCTACAGTAGTTTGGTGCGTGTGGTAAACTTAGCAGTTAAGCTTTACCACGTAGTCATTGCTATGTGTCAGGCTCTCTGTCCGTATTTATACTAGAGAGCCTTTTTCACGTGCTTCGTCTGGTTTGAATTGATTGCTTGTTTTTCTTTGATCTGATAAGTGCCGTTCTCTCTGTTATAGGTGTTTCCGTCAGTCTAAGCTCAAAATGCATTATCATACTGTGACATTCTGATTATGCGTGTTTACAGCCTGTCACCGCTCGCGGGATGGCTTGCTTTTGCGCACGCTACCGCCGCTTACAATTAAAAAAAAAAAAAGAGAGGAATCGTCTCATCAGCAAAACAATGGGAAGAGACTGCTATTTGTTGTTACTTACACTGCCACTTTCTTTGATAATGATCAACAAGAACCATATAATAGACTGCATATGATAGATGTTCCAAACGAAAGTTTAGCGAAAAATTTTCTCCGTTTGAAAATTTTTGCAGACGCCTCTTTAGTGCATTACATTCTGCACAGAAATTAGATCCATCTTAGGTTTAAAAATCTAGTCAGTTGCCATGCTTCATTTCCGACTGTATCACTATTCAGCACAGGAATAATACGAATATAAACATGACATGATATATATATTCTTCCGCGTTTGCTGTTGTCTCTCTCTAGTTTTGTAGTTTATTAGGAAGACAGGATTTAAATGAGATAGCAGGAAACACGTAGGAATACATGGCAAAATGTTTACATTCGAATTATTCTTATGGTGAAGAGAATACTGCATGTGATTCACAATTCATAAAAGTTGCTATTAACAACCATCTCTTGTCACAGGTGGGACAAAAATTCAGAACGTAGACTTGGCCATATTGACAAACATCCCAAACACTCTTCCAGTTGGATTTTCGTAGTACATTGAAAGGCTGCAACATTTGGAGATGAAGAATACGGAATTTGTATTTACTTCATTGGATAAAGTATGAAAATGCAGTGGTCGAAACTTGGGGCAGAGAAAAAAGCTCGTCTTCCACCCCCCCACCCCCGTTTTTTTTTAATTTGTTTACTGACGCAGAGGTTTTGGCGCCAGTATTTATCTTTGTGCCTGCAAAGCATGCCTGTGTAGTGCTACAAATATTCGATGGCAGAAGTTAGTTGTGGCGGCACCTACCAACATTTTTCAGAACTTCCGCTTACTTTGCACTTGATTCTAAGCCGCAGGCGGTGTTTTGGATTACAAAAACCGGAAAAAAGTGCAGCTTAGATTCGAGTAAACACGGTATTACACAATTATGTCTTTTGTGAATCTCGGGAAGCATACTTGCCAACCACTTAGTGGTTTTACAAAGCTTTTGGGAATATATATTACCATCTGTAGATGTACCTGGTATCTTGTGATAGTACACTGTACCAGATGCATAAAAATTGCTACAACAAATAGTTTTTGTTTGTTGTCTGATCACTACTATCGTCACCTGTGTAGTTGGAAAAAAAATTGCCTCATTTTCACAGTGGGAAATAGCAGCTCACAAAAGGGCTTTAGGAGAAATACACTACCACTACAGTTTTTGTCCTAAACCACAAAATAAAATTACAAAAATAAATAAATAAACAAACTGATCACATGTCCAATATAACATCAAAAAATTTGACTTTGCAAAGGGATTAAAGCGTTAACGCTTAAAGACTGCCCAAGCATTGTTACTTTACAGTAAGAATGTTTGTCAGCATGGAAAGTTACCACACAATTGGCAAACACTACAGCGACGTCATATGAACATTCCACAGCCTTTGCAGTAACAAAATGTTAAAAATCGGCACTACAGAGATTGCTCAGAGCCAACAACAACTGACGACTGCTAACTTCAAATTATAGCTGACAGGTAGTACCTCGGGAAATTAATGTAACTGCACTGTGACTTTTTTTGCAGCTAATGGGGAGAGCTGTGTTGACTCACACGGTACACAACCATCTCAACCCATTCAGTGGGGTCTCTAGGTGTCCATTATGTACTACAGTACAAACCCCCGGGCAATGTAGTGCACAAAGAATCGTGGTGTACATGGAAACCGATGGATGGAAAGCGACATTCTTTTTAAGGAGCACTAGTGAGAAAATTTAGAGAAATGGCTGTTGACGCTGACTGCAGAACAATCTACTGCGACTAATGTACATTCCATGTAAGGGCCATGAAGACAAGTTTAGTGAGATTAGGGCTCATTCAGAGGCATATAGACAAGTCATTTTGCCCTCACTCTGTTTGTGGTACAACAGGAAAGGAAATTACTAGTGGTGATACAGGGTGTCCTCCAGCGGAACTTGGATCAGTGGTATTGTATTCCTTTCACAATAAGTGAAGCATTTCTTTGATACCTGATGATCCTTGTAGAAGGGTGCGGAAATGACCAGGTACCAATGCATGTCTGAAGTGTGAAGACCCACAGATTCAGCACATAGTTGAGTCAGCCTGGTTTTGGTCTGGTGTCACCTATGGATATCAAATGCCTCTAATAACTAGTAAGTATAATTTGAGAGCTGTGCAGTATCAGAACTGAATCCTCCAGCCTACTGTCTAGCCAACATAATGTCAAAATTTCAGCAATGGGTCTCTCGATAAATAGTGCACTATGGCATAGGTCCTGTTCTTAGCATGCATTTATTGTAATTTCCTGCTTAATACAAAGTCCTAAGCAATTGGAAAAAGCACGGTAATTCCTGTATATAAGAAGAGTAAAAAAATGGACCCACAACATTACAAACCAATATCCTTAACATTGGTTTGCTGCAGAATTCTTGAATGTATTTTCACTTTGATTTCCACGAGACAGAAAAGCTTCTGTTCACAAATCAGCACAGATTTAGAAATCATCGTTCGTGTGAAACTTGACTTGCCCCTTTCTCACAAGATATCCTGCAAATCACGGATGAAGGGAACAGGCAGATTCCACATTGTTATTTCCAGAAAGTGTTTGCCACAGTGCGCCACTGCAGACTGTTGATGAAGGTCTGAAATTACAGATTAGGTTTCAAGATATGTGAATGGCTCGAGATGGCTTCTTGTGTAGTAGAAGCCAGAATGTCGCCCTTGATGGTGAGTGTTCATCAGAGGCAGGGGTATTGGGGTTATTCTCAGGAGTGCCCCGGGGAAGTATGATAGGACCACTCTCATTCCCTATACAGGGTGTTACAAAAAGGTACGGCCAAACTTTCAGGAAACATTCCTCACACACAAATAAAGAAAATACGTTATGTGGACATGTGTCCAGAAATGCTTAATTTCCATGTTAGAGCTCATTTTAGTTTCGTCAGTATGTACTATACTTCCTCGATTCACCGCCAGTTGGCCCAATTGAAGGAAGGTAATGTTTACTTCGGTGCTTGTGTTGACATGCGACTCATTGCTCTACAGTAATAGCATCAAGCACATCAATACGCAGCATCAACAGGTTAGTGTTTGTCAGGAACATGGTTTTGCAGTCGGTGCAATGTTTACAAATGCAGAGTTGGCAGATGCCCATTTGATGTATGGATTAGCACGGGGCAATAGCCATGGCGTGGTACGTTTGTATCGAGACAAATTTCCAGAACGAAGGTGTCCCGACAGCAAGACGTTCGAAGAAATTGATCGGCATCTTAGGGAGCACGGAACATTCCAGCCTACGACTAAGTGACTGGGGAAGACCTAGAACGACGAGGACACCTGCAATGGACGAGGCAATTCTTCGTGCAGTTGACGATAACCCTGATGTCAGCATCAGAGAAGTTGCTGCTGTACAAGGTAACGTAGACCACGTCACTGTATGGAGAGTGCTACGGGAGAACCAGTTGTTTCCGTACCATGTACAGCATGTGCAGGCACTATCAGCAGCTGATTGGCCTCCACGGGTACACTTCTGCGAATGGTTCTCCAACATTGTGTCAATCCTCATTACAGTGCAAATGTTCTCTTTACAGATGAGGCTTCATTCCAACATGATCAAATTGTAAATTTTCACAGTCAACATGAATGGGCTGACGAGAATCCGCACGCAATTGTGCAATCACGTTATCGACACATATTTTCTGTGAACGTTTGGGCAGGCATTGTTGGTGATGTGTTGATTGGTCCCCATGTTCTTCCACCTACGCTCTATGGAGCTTGTTATCATGATTTCATACCTGTGCAGCTAGAACATGTGCCTTTACAAGTACAACACAACATGTGGTTCATGCACGATGGAGCTCCTGCACATTTCAGTCGAAGTGTTCGTATGCTTCTCAACAACAGATTTGGTGACCGATGGATTGGTAGAGGCATACCAATTCCATGGCCTCCACACTCTCCCGACCTCAACCCTCTTGACTTTCATTTATGGGGGCATTTGAATGCTCTTGTCTACACAACCCCGGTACCAAATGTAGAGACTCTTCGTGCTCATATTGTGGACGGCTGTGATACAATACGCCATTCTCCAGGGCTGCATCAGCGCATCAGGGATTCCATGCGATGGAGGGTGGATGCATGTATCCTCGCTAACGGAGGACATTTTGAACATTTCCTGTAACAAAGTGTTTGAAGTCATGCTGGTACATTCTGTTGCTGTGTGTTTCCATTCCATGATTAATGTGATTTGAAGAAAAGTAATAAAATACGCTCTAACATGGAAAGTAAGCGTTTTTGGACACATCCACATAACATATTTTCTTTCTTTGCGTGTGAGGAATGTTTCCTGAAAGTTTGGCCGTACCTTTTTGTAACATCCTGTATAGACTGGTGATCCAAGACATTATGACCTGCTTAATAGCTTGTTTGTCCATCTTTGGGACAAAATACATCACTGATTTTGCGTATGAGGGATCAGACGGCTTGTTGTTAGGTTTGAGGAGGTATGAAGCATTAGATGTCTGCACACAGGTCTTGTAATTCACGTAAATAACATTTCACTGATTTGCATACGTGGTAATGATGCTCAATAGCGATCCAGATGGGTTCTTTAGGTTTACATCAGGCAAATTTGGCCACCAAGACATCAATGTGACGTCACTATAATGCTTTTCAAACCTCTGTAGCATGATTCTGGCTCTGAGACACAGACATTTACACTGCTGAAAGATGACATCGCTGTCGGGGAAGACATCAAGCATGAAGGGACATAGGTGATTCACAGCTGTCGGCATGTCTTCGATTACTACATGCAAGTGCAGGAAAATGTCTCCCAAGCATAATGCTGCTCCCACCAGCCGGCATCCGTGGTGTGCTGCACATTTGGAGCCGCCATTCTCCTCAATGATGGTTTTTGTGGAGACACCTATCAACCTGGTGTAGCAAAGAGCCAACAATTCCATTGATTGATGGTTTAATCCGAATGGTCCTGTGCCCACTGCAATCACAACTGATGATGTTGTTGGGTAGACATGTGAACATGTAGGAGTGGTCTGCTGTGGAGCTCCGTGTTCCAGAATTTACAATGAACAGTGTGCTATGGAACACTTGTGCGTGCACCAGCATTGTGCTCTTTCAGCAGAGTTGCTACAAATCACCGTCTATCCTACATTGCAGACAGACATGCCCTCAAACCCCAAGTACTGTGAAGCGTCATGGATGTCTAACCATTTAGCACCTAGTGATAGATAGCACATGAACATTTGACCAGCATTGCTGCTTTTGAGATGTGTGTCACAGGCTCAGCATAATAATAATCTGCCATTTATCATAATCACTTATCTCAACTGATTTCCCCATTTGCAGCCCATATCTTCCCTAAAGTGAGCCCCCGTCTGTGTCTGCTCTATTTACATATTTTTGTTACCGCATCACATGCCCGCAATGCCACCAGGCAGCATCCAACTCGCAGTGGGCAGTGGTCATAATGTTTTGGCTAATAAGTGTACATTAAGGATCTGACAGCCAACGTGGCCAGCACTATGAGGCTGTTTGCTGATGACGCTATTGTGTATGAGCAAATGTCGCCATTGAGTGACTATAGGAGGATATAAGATGACTTAGACAAAATTTGTGATTGGTGAGATGAATGGAAGCTTATTGTAATTATAAAAAAAATGTAGCTTAATGCAGATGAGAAGGAAAAAAAATCCCATGATGTTTGAATACAGCATCAGTAGTATGCTGCTTGACAGTCATGTCAATTAAATACCTAGGCATAATGTTGCAAAGCAGTAAGACATGAAACAAGCAAATTTGGTTGTAGGGAAGGCAAATGGCCAAACTGGTTTATTGCAAGAATTTTAGGAAAGTGTAGCTTATCTGTAAAGCACACAACACTAGTGTGACCCATTCTTTACCATTGCTTGAGTGTTTGGGATCTGCATGACATTGGATTAAAGGAAGACATTGAACCAATTCAGAGATTTATCACCAGTAAGTTTGACCAGCACATAAGTATTATAGAGATGCTTCATGAACTCAAATAGTAACCCCTGGAGGGAAGATGATATTCTTTTCACAAAACACTATTAAACTATTTAGGTACCTCGTACTTGAAGCTGACTGCAGGACGATCCTATAGCCACCAATTTACAATTCATTTAAAGGCCACAAAGACAAGAGAAATTAGGGCTTGTACAGAGGCATATAGACTGTCGTTTTTCCTAGCACTATTTGTCAGTGGAACAGGACAAGAAATTACTAAGGTGGCTTGTGGGGTATGTACGTAATTTTAATCAGCACGATAGATACATTTTTGTACATGTTTACTTTCAAGGAACTTTGTTGTGCTGTTCTTTTTTAATAAAAACAAATACAAAGCTCGTGTGGGGTATGTACATAATTTTAATCAGCATGATAGATACATTTTTGTACATGTTTACTTTCAAGGAACTTTGTTGTGCTGTTCTTTTTTAATAAAAACAAATACGAAGCTCGTGCTTATTCACTCCATTCCTGGCTGATGAAAGTGTCTATTGTAATTATCATCTTTCTCATGTTCCCAGTACCTCGGAAGCTCTCTGTCAATTGTATTTCTTTTTATTTGGCATTTATGGTGTAGACATCTTGGAATTCACGAGCATCTATTCTGTTATCAGAAACATTACATTCTCTTCAGACCATTATGCTGCTCAAAGATCTTGAGTTGAAGACAAAAGTTCACTGATGAAACACCAGAATTTAGCTCTTTCTCTCCTGCTCTCACCAATGCAGAGATAATGGAGACTTCATTTGACAGTTCATCGAAAGACTGATAATGGGCAGAACACGAGTGAACACCTGTGAATGCTAACCAAATGCAACAGAATGGTGTCTGCTTGTGCTCAGCTACTGTTCAGAGCCACAGAGAATTCTTGTTCATTTGTGTCCGCTCCAGTGAAAAATGAGTTTCAGACCTGCAGTCCAGTCTTTTAAGTTTAGCAGGCAGATGGATCGGTCATATTTTGGGCCAGTATGGTATACAGATGTCTGACACATCTCATTTCGAATGAGGCTATTTGAGGGCTGTGCAATGTGATGATAGGATCCTCGAACCTACTGTCCTGTCATATAGTCGACGTTTGGATGATCATTGGTTGTGTTACAAGATGACAATGCACAAGTACACCATGGGATACGAATGATGGAGGAAATCAAAGTCAAAATGAGGGCAGCTCAGTCTGTATTATTGTAAAATATTAGGAGAGAGAGAGTCACGGACATGATATGCAAGTTGAGATGGTAATCACAATAAGAAATACTTTTTTGCTGTGGCAAGATCTTTTCACAAAATTCCAGTCTCCAACTTCATCCTCCAAATGCAAAAACATTTTCATTTTCATAGCACTCACCTTCATAGGGAAATATGATTGTTATAATAAAACACAACAAATCAGAGATCACACAAAGCAATTTAAGTGTTACTTTTCCCCACACATTGTTCAAGAGTGGAACGGTGGAGAAAAAGTATGAAAGTGGTTTGATAAATCCTCTGTCAGGCACTGAGCTGTGAAATGCAGAATAGTCATATAGATGCAGACATTTCATATCCCATAAGCACGGTGGTTGTGGTGGTCTAGTGGGTAGCGCACTAGACTCCAATCAGGGGGTCCTGGGCTCAATTCCCAATAAAACATAAAAGGTGGGGATTTTTCCTTGTTCCAGTGACTGCAGGGTGGCCCCAGGTGACGCCAACCTGTTATCAGATGACTCCTGGGGATATTTCCCAGGGGTAAAAGGAAGCTGGGGTGATAGGCCATAACCCTCTCCCTCCTAGTGCCACGGTGAACAAAGGCTGCACCCTACCTGCTGTCAGGACAACAGCCCAGTCACTGCCTGCCATCATAGACCTTACTTTAACTTCTATGTTGTATGCATCTGAACAATTACTTTAACACAGAACAAATACGGAATGAACAAGACCAGAATAATTCACATATTCTGTTGGATTTTCTGTTGCGGCTATATCATAAATTAAACAACAACAGAAAGACATCTTCAATCAATTTTCTAAAATTCATGACATAAAAGTATTGTATAAATCATTAAAATTCTACTGTACTCTATCGAAATTGTAATACTCCTGGGTAGATGCCAACGTTAGCATGCAGCTAGAGCCAGTGTGGACATAGTTTTTAGGCTGTTGTCCACATCCGACTAGATGAATAGCAGACTGGTATGCACACCCCACATCAGTTACATGATCCTCAAACATTTTGAAAACATTCTCACACTTTCACACACGATAATATTAGATACATACAGATACAGGGTACATAACTTTCATCCTGGTGTGGGTTGGAAGGGGGGGGGGGGGGGGGGAGGTGGCACGGAAAGGGCATCTGGCCACAATTTACCACTAATACTACCAAATCCACATTAACATGCTGAGACTGTGATAGCAGGGGATAAAGACTAAGAAAAAGTAAAATGTATCAAAGTTGTGAGGTAAAAGTCTGTGCCCACTGCCAGAAGAAAATTCACTCCAGATTTAATGTTGTAACAGTGCATATGGAGTACATGAAATGATCACATTTACAGATCAATACTGCAAATGCTTCTCAGCTATCATGTATCGACCCGTGCTAAAACACACACATTAGTATGTGGTGTAGCCCTCACTGGTGACAATGCAGGCACTGACTGTGGCATGCAGTCGATAGTACAGATGGCAAATACTGTCCTGAGATAAATTATGTCACACATGCTCAATCTGTTCAGATAGTTATGTAAGAGTTGTTGGTTGACAAGTTGCATGAGTCACTTCTCATCCCATGTTCCCACATGTGCTCGGTTGGAGACAAACTCGTAGAACATGCTGGCCCAGGAAGTCACTGCTCATCTTTCGGAGAACACTGAGATTCGTGATCAGCGTGTGGGTCAGCACTGTACTGTTGGAACAGTACATTACCTTCCAGTTGCAAGAATGCAAAAATAACGTGTGTAACATCATTCTGCATGTACCAAGTGCAGAAACACAACAGACGAATGAGAGTTGTAGTTTATCGCACCCCAGACCATAAGGCCTGGGGTGGGGCCACTGTATCTTGGACGAATGCACTCTACAAGAGAGTGCTCACCAGATTTATGTCATTTGCTGATACGACCATCACTTGTGTGGGAGCAGAATCTGCTTTCATCACTTACGACCATGGCGTGCCATGCCATCCTCAAAGAGATCCTCTGATGGCACCACTCGAGCCATGCATGTCAGTGCTGAGGCACGATTGGAAGACGGGATAGATGTGTGCACGTCCGTAACGCAACTGGCAATAACTGCTTCGCAACAGTTTGTGTTGACACATCTGGGGCTCACAAGACCTTTTATCTGTGCTGTGGTAGCCGTACGATCTGCAACTGCTGCCCTTTCAGTACAACAATCCTAGTGAGCATCTGTGCTGTGTGGATGTCCAGAACCTCGACTACGTGTGTGAGAATGTTCACGTGACTACTGATACTAGCAATGTTGCATAACTGACGCAGCACATCCAACTTGTGTGGCAATTCCCCCGAAAGGACCATCCTGTCACTCGGAAGCCCACAATTTGACCCCTTTTTAAACTCACTCGTTGGCTATAAGAATCACAAGTGTGCCTTCCTGGCATGGTTGCCTGCTTGCTTCACATGTCTGCATCACACTGGCTGTGAGCATTTCCTATTAAAGGGTAGACACATATAGCACTCTGATAGCTATGCCATTACACTATCTGTTGGCGGATGACACTGAAACCATTGCCAGTACATCTACTATTCCCAGGTGACATGTGTTGTCATCAGAACAAAATTGACATTGTATTGCCAGGTGTACAATATAAGCTGTATCAGCAGAAACATGTGACTAAAAAGATGCTAGCCTTACATTATTCTTGCACATTATCATTATCTTTGATGTTAATATGACAAGAAACATGAAAAATGCAATATCGAAAGTGAAGTTCATGGGAGAGATCTATGAACCGTTCAAAGTAAAGACAGGAGTGAGGCATGAGGAGAAAATAATCAGGACATGGGACAAAAGAGACAGATGGGTGAAGACTGAACCGTCGCCCTCCAAGTGCCGTGCCAAACAAAGACTGCACTCTACGTGTAGTCAGATCATGTCACACACCACACCATGGCTTGCGGAATATATATGCACATGTAGATAAAATGTCTGGCCTTTGCTGATGATATAGCCATCATAACAAATAACAGAAAAGAAGACAAAAAAGCTCTACAAACTATTTATCAAATCTCAGTCAAAACGGGACTACAAATCTTACATGAAAAAAACTTGTACATTGACACAATGTGAAGAGACAGACACCCACTAGTAACAAAGTATGGAACGATATCACATGAAGAAAGTTTCCAGTGCCTGGAAGAGATTACACAGAAAATGGGACTGAACTCAACATCCAATGAAAAAAGAATCACAAAACTACATAAGGTATTCAGACTTATATGGAACAATTATAACAAAAGAAGTTTTTCCATCAATGCCAAATTAAGACACTGTAGTACAGTAGTTACCACAGGCCTTGTACACCTCAGAACAACAGCCATGAAGGGAAGAACAAAAATCAAAGAGATGGAAAAACAGAAGGAAAGATCTACAGGCCAGTTCAGAGAGAGGGGATCTGGATAAACATATTGACAAAAGAACTGTACAAATACAAACAGAGGATTAAAAACAGCACCAGGTAAAGAAGGACAAGGTTCTAGAGACACATACAAATTATGCACAAAAACAGACTTACCAAGAATATTTTTAATATAGTTATGACTAATAAAGTGAAAACCAACTGGGTATAGGAAACCGTGGAGGACCTCAAGAAACTAAACATCTCCGCAGAAGACATCACAGACAGGAAAAAATACAGAGTAAATAACTGGAAAACAGAAATTTCAGCAGATATTGAAAGAAGGAAACGGGGAAGAACGGTACAGAAGAGAGGAAGAAGAATCACAATGAATATATGAGAAGTTTTTGAAAGACAAATGAAAGAGACAGAAAAAAACCTTGAAAATTGATGGTGCTTTACTGCTCTCCTAAAGGGGGTATTAATTAACAATAATTCAATATAATAATAATAATATTTGTTGTACTTTAGAAAACATCAAACAACAAGTACAAAAAATACTGGAACAAAATAATGTGCAATCAGAAGAAGAAGAAAATACAGTAATGGACTCAAACATCCCAGAGCAAACAAACAAAGAACAACACGCATCGATTAAACAATCAGAGGAAAACGAAATCTTAAGACAGCCACCAGAACAAGCACAAATAGAACATGAAGTGACACACATGTTAGATATAGAAGAAAAATTTCAGCTGACATATATAGAATACAAAGACACAAATACAGACATTAGACCATTCTTGCAAAGACCGCCAAATAACCCACAAGTCGAAACAACGTTAAAAACTATCAACACAATCATACACAACAAAATAAATGAAAACACAACTATGGAAGAGTTACAACTACTGGTTTATACAGGAGCACTCACTACACTAAATATACACACTAGGCAGAGATCAGAACCAACAAACACACACAAGAAACCCACAAAACCAGCATGGCAACACAGGCTACAGATCAAAATAGAAAAACTGAGAAAAGACATCGGACAGCTAACACAATTTATAAGAAATGAAATCTCGGAAAGAAAACGAAAAAGGTTGGGTAAAATCTCACAACAAGAAGTGACAGAGCAATTAGATGAAAAGAAGCAGAAATTACAAGCATTAGCCAAATGACTCAGAAGATACAAAAAAAGTGAAAATAGGAGGAAACAAAACCAAACATTCAACACAAACCAAAAGAATTTTTACCAGACAATAGATAACAAACACATTAAAATAGACAATCCACCAAACATAACAGACATGGAACACTTCTGGAGCAACATATGGTCAAACCCGGTACAACATAACAGGCATGCACGGTGGATACAAGCAGAAACAGACACATACAAGATGATACCACAAATGCCTGAAGTGGTAATTTTGCAACATGAAGTCACCCAAGCAATTAATTCTACTCACAATTGGAAAGCCCCTGGAAAAGATAAAATAGCAAATTTCTGGCTAAAGAAGTTCACCTCAACACATTCACATCTAACTAAATTATTTAACAGTGACATTGCAGACCCATACACATTCCCTGATACACTTACACGTGGAATAACTTGTCTGAAACCTAAAGATCAAGCAAACACAGCAAAATATCGCCCCATAACATGCCTACCAACAATATACAAAATATTAACTTCAGTCATTACACAGAAATTAATGACACATACAACACAGAACAAAATTATAAATGAAGAACAAAAAGGCTGTTGCAAAGGAGCACGAGGATGTAAAGAGCAACTGATAATAGATGCAGAGGTGACATATCAAGCTAAAACTAAACAAAGGTCGCTACACTACGCATACATTGATTACCAAAAAGCTTTTGATAGTGTACCCCACTCATGGTTACTACAAATATTGGAAATATACAAAGTAGATCCTAAATTGATACAGTTCCTGAACATAGTAATGGAAAATTGGAAAACCACACTTAATATCCAAACAAATTCAAATAATATCACATCACAGCCAATACAGATTAAGCGTGGAATATACCAAGGAGACTCATTAAGTCCTATCTGGTTCTGCCTTGCCCTGAACCCACTATCCAACATCCTAAATAATACAAATTGTGGATACAATATTACTGGAACATACCCACACAAAATCACACATTTGCTATACATGGATGATCTAAAACTACTGGCAGCAACAAATCAAGAACTCAACCAATTACTAAAGATTACAGAAGTATTCAGCAATGATATAAATATGGCTTTTGGAACAGACAAATGTAAGAAAAATAGCATAGTCAAGGGAAAACACACTAAACAAGAAGATTACATACTGCATAACCACAGCGACTGCATAGAAGCGATGGAAAAAACAGAT
The DNA here is from genome assembly GCF_021461395.2 of Schistocerca americana. Classification (NCBI taxonomy): domain Eukaryota; kingdom Metazoa; phylum Arthropoda; class Insecta; order Orthoptera; family Acrididae; genus Schistocerca; species Schistocerca americana. Next base: position 9,130,050 of record NC_060121.1, on the reverse strand, counting down.
GCCTATAAATATCTAGGATACAGACAAAAAATAGGAATAGATAATACAAATATTAAAGAAGAACTAAAAGAAAAATATAGACAAAGACTAACATAAATACTGAAAACAGAATTGACAGCAAGAAACAAGACAAAAGATATAAATACTTATGCTATACCAATATTGACCTACTCATTTGGAGTAGTGAAATGGAGTAACACAGACCTAGAAGCACTCAATACACTTACACGATCACAATGCCACAAATATAGAATACATCACATACATTCAGCAACAGAAAGATTCACATTAAGCAGAAAGGAAGGAGGAAGGGGATTTATCGACATAAAAAACCTGCATTATGGACAGGTAGACAATTTAAGAAAATTCTTTATAGAACGAGCAGAAAGTAGCAAAATACACAAAGCAATCACTCATATAAATACATCGGCTACACCATTGCAATTTCACAACCACTTCTACAACCCCTTAGATCACATAACATCAACAGACACGAAGAAAATAAATTGGAAAAAGAAAACACTACATGGCAAGCACCCGTATCATTTAACACAGCCACACATCGATCAAGACGCATCCAACACATGGCTAAGAAAAGGCAATATATACAGTGAGATGGAAGGATTCGAGATTGCAATACAGGATCAAACAAAAAACACCAGATATTACAGCAAGCATATTATTAAAGATCCCAATACCACAAGAGATAAATGCAGACTTTGCAAACAACAAATAGAAACAGTAGATCACATCTCAAGCGGATGTACAATACTAGCAAATACAGAATACCCCAGAAGACATGACATTGTAGCAAAAATAATACATCAACAGCTTGCCTTACAACATAAAGTTATAAAACAACACAGTCCCACATACAAGTATGCACCACAAAATGTACTGGAGAATGATGAATACAAATTATACTGGAACAGAACCATTATAACAGATAAAACAACACCACATAACAAACCTGACATCATACTCACCAATAAAAAGAAGAAATTAACACAACTAATCGAAATATCCATATCCAATACAACAAATATACAGAAGAAAACAGGAGAAAAATTGAAAAATACATCCAACTGGCTGAGGAAGTCAAGGATATGTGGCATCAGGATAAAGTTGACATTATACCAATTATACTATCAACTACAGGAGTCATACCACACAATATCCACCAGTACATCAATGCAATACAGCTACATCCAAACATATATATACAACTACAGAAATCAGTAATTATTGATACATGTTCAATTACCCGAAAGTTCCTAAATGCAATATAACACATACCATACAGTTGAAAGGAAGTGACGCTTTATCAAGGTCCACGTCACTTTCCATTTTTAACCAGACTTAACGTCTGAGGAAGTAAAGAATAACAATAATAATAATGACACTGTCTCTGTCTCAAGAAATTGATCTTCGAAGATCAGCTGAAGTTATCTCCCATGTCTTACTCTGCCTCTGTCCATGTGAATAACAGTAAAATTTAGGCTTATTTGGGAAAACAGCATCAAAGAAATTGTTTATTACAAATGGAACAACAGTATTATAGATTGCACATGACAAAGATTTATTGTCACAAATTGATGTTATCACCACTCTTGATAAATCCTGTTAATACAGTCCAATAAAAAATAACAACACCCGATAAATCTCTGTACACACGCCACATTACCACAAGTGAAAACTACATGGAGTGGAAACAGAGGGAGATACTACGACGCAAAATTGTTTCCATCTTATGACCTTCTTGTTGTTGCTGTGGTAGTCTGAAGATTGGTTTGCTGCAGCTCTCAATACTAATCTATCCTGTGCAAGCCTCATCACCTCCACCTCTACATATCTATTACAACACCCACCCATTTAAACCTGCTAGTTGTCGTGAAGTCTTGATCTATTTCTACAGTTTTTATACTTCCCTTCCAACACACAGACACACACACACACACACACACAAGCCACCAAGGAAGAGCCTACAGCTTTGATTCAACCTCCCCCCAGTCATACCCTCATACCTCCCTAACTATGCTTTGTTCATTACTCCATCTTCCACAATCACTACGAATTCCTCCATCCTCCACGAGATATATACATCCTAAGCACCAATCCTGTAAAACTGTTGTCAACCTTTCTGCCACAACTCTTAGCCCTGCAGAAGTCTTGGTACTTTCTAAAGGCCTCACCTTTAGCCCAAAACCTAAATTCAAGTGTGCTGGACTTGTAAAGGACCTTCTTTCCTTACCTAATCTCTGCAGCTGAAATTTCTTCAATGTGCATTAGAGAGGTATGAGGGTATGACTGGAAGAGGGGGGGGGGGGGGTGAATCAAAGCTGTAGGCTCTTCCTTGGTGGCTAGTGTGTGTGTGTTGGAAGGGAAGGGGTATAAAAACTGTTGAAATAGATCAAGACTATGCTCCAGACTGAACGCGGAAAGGCATAATCAGTCTTAAATGATGATGATGATGCATCCCACTAATAACAGCCAACAAAAACCTCACATAGAACCTTGCTTAAAACAGTTCCAGCCTCCCTCCGACCCTGAACCTCCCATTCCAGCCAGTCATCTCTTGGTTATCTTTCAGGAATTCGTCACTTCTAACCCGGCCTTACTTTCCTTTCCTAAATTCTCCCTAGTGAGACCAACATCACTCCTATGTAACACACACCTACCCATATCCTGAAAATCAATCCGTGCCTTATCATCTTCCCTACAGATAAAAGCTTCATCACAGTGTTCATGAATCATAGTGACTATGTGGCTGAGAGTCTTCACCAACTTTCTAACACCTCTGCATACAAACCTTACAACCATGATCACATCCTTGAATTCCAACAAGACTCCAGCAGCTCTCCAAGACCTTAAGTCCATCCCATAACCTGACTCCTGGATCTATCTCCCTCCTCACACCACTCCTTCCTTTTTACCTATTCGCCAAACTACACAAACCCAACTACACAGGTCTCTCCAGTTGTCCAACTGTGGCTGGGTACAATCCTCCCATTGAACATCACATGCAAACCATTGTCTGTAACCTCCCATCCTACAGTGAAGACAATGCTCACTTCCTTCACCGCCTTTCTGCATTTCCCGTTTTGCTACCACATGACTCCTTGCTGGTTACTATGGATGCAACATCATTTTACAACATCCCCCATGCCCGTGGCCTCACTTTCCAAACATCCTCCTGATACCAAACCCACCACCTCTTTCCTAATCCCCCTACCCAATCTCATCCTGACCCACAATTATTTCACTTTTGAAGACCAAGTCACAGGGTGAAATGCCTAAAGCTCGCACCACAAGTATGAAGTGCTATTGATTTGCGGCTTTGACAGAATGGATTGGTTGTCAGGGACTCATTATTGTTACCCAATCAACAGATTGTAAAAATCCTTTCTTGTGCAGATGTACACTTTTTAAATGAAACTGTGCTTACTGACATTAACAAACTAAAAATATGGTAAATCAGAATGTCAGTGGGGTTTGTTGCAGGATTCTAGTACAAGTTGTCAATGAGATACAATATTTTTAAAAGTTTCCACACCAATACTAGTTTGTGCCACTCAATCTGGGTAGTTGCTAGGTATGATGTTATCAACCTCTTCAACCAGTTATGTGGAAGTCATAGCCTAACTCTTAGCAACATAACAGATGAAACAAGTAGTTGATCCACATGTTACCTCTTGCACAATCGCATGTGGAAATGGCATTAATCGGGCAAGTGTCCTATGCATTCTCCATTGATATAGGTTTATCCCTTTCTATAAAGAGCTGCATGGAATTGATCAAAAGAATTGTGTTAACTTCCATACATGGCCATTAAGACAGGATACTCCAGATGTATCATGTATCTTGTTTAGTGGTGAAGGAAATTTTAACAATCGTGGCCTGGTAAAGTGCTGAAATAAGCACAATTGGTCTGTTAAAAATTCTCTTTGGCTGTGACAGGTGGAATGTCAGCATCCTTGGAGTGTAAACGTGTGGTGTGGGGCAGTGAACCATCAGCTCATAGGCCCGTTTTTCTTAGAAAGAACACTGGATGCGCACAAGTATCACAGCCTCCTAACAAATCATCTTCCACGGATGCTAGAAGAGATTCCTCTGCAGACTAGGAGCAACTTGTGGTACCAATACGATGGCTGTACAACCCACAGTGCACGAAGTACAACATGGCTTCACAAACTGTTTACAAATCATTAGATTGGATGTAGAGGACCTGTATCTCGATTGATCCATTCGCCAAATTTCATGCCTGCAGACTTTTTTTCTATGGGGAAAGCTGAAAGACTGTCTACAAGGGCATACCAACTACATCTGATGATATGCAATGATGTATTACTGCAGCCTGTCGGATTGTCCCTGCTGAAATACTGGTTTGTGTGCAGCAGTCTTTCCATACCAGAATGGGAGCATATACTGGTGCTGCCAGTGGTCGTTTTGAACACAGCCTGTGATGGTCAATTGTCTCATTACTGGTCACAATCCACATAACTAGTGTATGGACTTGGACTGTTCTTTGGTGTGTGCTACCGCAGTACATTGTTGTACCACACATTACGGTTTTTCCCCATTCAATGCTCATGTGGAGTGTGGGAAGGATGATTCTTTAAATGGTTCTGTGCATGCTGTAATTAATCTTGCCTTCATGGTCCCTATAGGAGTGATACATATGCGGTTATTGTATAATCCCTAAATACCTCACTTAATACAGGTTCCTGAAATTTCATAAGTTAGGTTTTGTCATATATTTGGCGTCTATCTTCACTTGTCTGGCATTTCCAATTTTTAGTAGCTTCTTGATGCTCTCCCATGCATCAAATAAATCTATGATCAATCATGCTACACTATTTTGTATACATTCAATGTCTGCCATTAGCCTTATTTGTTATGGGTCATACTTAAGCAATATTATAGAATGGGCCACACAAGTATTTTGTAAGCAATGTCCTCTATAGACTGATTGCATTTTCCAGTATCTTACCAATGAATTGAAGTCTGCATTCTGCTTTGCCTACAAGTGAGTCTATGTCACCATTTCATTTCATCCTGATATTTGAATGAGTTGACCAATTAAAACTGTGATTATTTGATAATGTAGTCATACAATACTGTCTTTTATTTGTTTTGTGATGTGCTCCAATTTACATATCTTTGGATGTTATGACCTGACTCAAATTTGTGCAGATATTTTTCGGGTAATAATTCATTATAGACAACTCTATCATCCAGGAAAAGTATGAGGTTCCTTATAATATCGTCTTCCAGAACATTAAGGTACAACATTAATGTAATGGTATAAATTACTATAACTGTATAAATAAGTTTATAAGTGTGTAAAATACATTGAACTATTTGTTACAACAAAATATTGTACCGGTATACTCAGCAAGATGTTAAATCAGCAGATAGCTACATTTTATGTTCAACATTTTGTGTACAGCATATATGCTGGAAAGGATTTATACCCAAATTAAATAAATCTGAAGAAATGGTAGTGTGTATCTGGAAAAAAAAAATCCGTAAAAACTCATACAGTCCAATTTGCTATTATGTCACTGTTACTGAAATATAATACAAAGTAACTGAATTCGATGAACATTCTCAGAGTGCAATATGCCTCAGAATGAAATGCACAGTAATGTCAACATTATTTTTCAAGGCTATGTTTGTGAAAATGGATGAAAGCAACCCACACATTTTGTTCTCAATCTGCGGAAGCATTATGCACTGTGAAACACTGTACTGCTGTTATACATAAAAGCTGTCTCATTGCCAACATCTTTTCCCTGCTGGCTGTTCTACACTTCTCGTCACTGATTCAACACATTGTAAGATATTTTATGCTGTATGACACCACAGTCCAATCTGGTTAGGATAGCATAAAAATAATATATGAATTTCAGTATTGAAACTGGAACAGCAGAACAGCTCTCATCACACTGGATATCAAATCGAGGTTGGATTACAGCCATGGGTACATCATTTCATGCTACTCAACTGTTATGTCATATGTCAGAGTTCATCAACTGTAGTGGCTGGCGACTGGTGGCATACCCATCTCTTGGCATCCTGTGAACAGACGTTCTCCATAGGTGACAGATTTGAAGGAAATGCTGGATACGGCAACAGTGGAACACTCTCTGTATCAAGGTAGCTCAGGTGATGTGTAGTCTTGCATTATCTTGTTAAAAGATAACATCACGGAGCCCTTGAAAATAGGGCACAGCGATAGGCCTTAACAAAACACAAATGCAATGGCTGCTGTCCAAATTACTGGCTATGTGAACCAGAGGTTGTGACATGAATCCAGTTGCACCCCATACCATCACATCACGTGCTGGACTCACATGAGAATGACAGATACAATCTGGCCAGGTCTGTTGGCATCAGAGCCTCCACACACATGTACATCAATTGTGACGATGTTGCAGAACCGAGACTCATCCGATACGATGACACAGTGCCATTCCTGTGCCTGGCATTGTTGTCAGTTGCACCGCTGTCAGTTCACCTCTCTCTAGAGCTGCATTAAGGGCTTGACAGTCTGTGCTGCTCCAGATGCCATCACATTGTCTGTGTGGATACTTGTCTCACTGTATACAAGCCCACTTCCTGACTAAATGTACACAACTTCACTGCAGGATCACGTACGCATGAGCGAACACTTGTCTGCCCTCTCAGGTGCTAGTTGGGTGGCACTACTGAGGCCCTGCAAGGCATTTAGCATGGCCCTCCTGAACCTACCAATTCTATGTTCGCACAAAATGAGATTCTGAGCAATGCAAGCAGCAATATAGTGAAACAATAAACCAGATTCTCAGCAGACCATGAGCCTGCCACTGCCAAATCTGGAATGCTGATAAACATTTCTCCTTCTTCCATTATGCTTAACACGGTCTTCGTGTAAACAACCAACACTGAAATAGAATTTCTGAATGAGAAACCTGCTCCATATGCTTTTCTTGCATACAGAATATGCATGGGAGTGCTGAAAAGTAATGCCTCTGAATTTTTTATTCTGTTCTCAATATCAGTCGAGGTATGACACGTCACACATATTACTTGGTCAGCTTTTCCACTTCACTGACTCGTGGCACACCCCCCTCCCGCAAACAGATGGAGTCGCAATAGGCAGCCCACTCTGACCAGAGATTGTGAATATGTTTACGGTGCACTTCGAGGAAGAGGCCCTGATGTCATCCAAATGGAAATCCATCTTCTTCTTCTTCTTCTTCTTCTTCTTCTTCTGTTATGTGGATAACACACTTGTCATCTGGCCTCATGGAAGAGACAAACTTCTTGACTTCTTTGTACATCTGAACTCCACACGCCACAAAATCAAATTCACTATGGAGACCAAAGAAGAAGGAAGACTACCATTCCTGGACATCATAGTCAGGAGAATAACGGACAGCACCCTGTGCCACAGCGTGTATCTGACTCTATAAAACACATAAACTCAGTTCTCCCTATGGCACTGCGAATAATTTCAATAACAAAAAGTGAGATGAATGTTGCAGCGGATATTTAATTTCCTCTGTGGCTTTGCATTCAAGATCAGTCTTACCTGAGAGTGCAACATTACATCTTTGGTTAATTTAATTATATGTTCATTAGATTTTGGTTATAAGGCACGTTTTGGTGCCTAATGTTTCATCTCCAAATGCTGGAAACAATCCATGGAGGAAGAGGAGTATGTAAGACATTGGTGGACCAGGTTGGAAGAATCTGTGAATTTCAATACTCTGTAGAAGAGCTCAATCATTTGAAAATAACTTTCAGACCTTGTGGCTGTTCTAACAGATATACATAAGGCACTACATTCTAAAATATTTGCATCTGTCACTGAAAAACAAGCAACTAGAGGAAAAGTTCTCTTGCCATTTGTAAAAACTGTCGCAGATCATGACCTCCGAGTGCTATGAAGAGAAGGTATTGACGCAGTGCTTAAACCAAACTGAAGACCACAACAGCAGCCATACTCAAGTAAATTGCTGTGCAGTAGTTTCAGTGAATTTGACAATGATGTGGCTGCTTTCATGGTGGCCCAGTCATATTGTGGGGTAGGGAATGCCAGTGACAGGGCTGGAATTGTAGGTGACAGATGGATTTTTGGCAAAGCCTTGTATCAATACCTCCTTAATTATTGAGCTGAAAAACTGTAAAAAACATTCATACAGTAAATTCACACAAAAAAATTTCCTATTTCTGCAGGTATTGTGCCTTCTGGTTCTTTTTCATTACAAAAACATATTGATTCATGTTTATAAAGTCACAACTATGTCACTGTGATTTGTGTAACACACATTCTAGAACATGTTCCAGGAATGTCATGAAACAGACAGCTTTAAATACTTACTCTAGCTTATCTTTCAAGACTTGCATGCCAACAACAACACCATCTATCCAATCTGTTTTTATTGTACTTTCATGTAAAGATTTCTCCACAAAGGATATCATCTGCCATGTAGGCAGTGCAAGAGGAAATTCCACACTAACATTTGGGTAATCAAGTGGATTCTGTGTCTTGTCAGAACCAAGTACAATCAACCCAATTTCATCTTTACCACTGGTAAATATCTGGAAACATATTAAATGGTAAAAATAAGTTTTGTTTATAACAAGTTGTATACCAATAAAAACATCACACACAGATACTCTTTATAAAATTATTTAATTGGATAGATAAAAAATCTACTCACCAAGCAGTGGCAGAATACACACATAAAAGACTGTTGCGATAGGCATGCGTTTGGAGCCAGTGACTCCTTCTTCTGGCTGAAGGGTTGCAGGGGAAGCAAGAAGGGTGAAGGAAAAGGACTGGAGAGGTCTAAGAAAAGGGGTAGATTTTGAGAAAGTTACCCAGGACCGTGGGTCATGGGTGACTTACCGTACAGGATGAGAAGGAAAGACTAATTGTTAGGGACTGCATCGGGCAAGATTCGGAAACCTGAGAGCTTAAAGGTGGAAGACAGGGTAATATGCAAGACAGAGATTACTACTAAAACTGTACATGAGTTCATAAGAGTGAGAAGCTAAGTGTATTGTATGCAATAGCTGTGGGAGGGGGCAGTGAAAATAGACGATAAAGACAATGACATATGTAAAAAGCTAAAACGGAGTGAAGCAAAGAGTAATTACAGTGAAGAAAAGCTGAGACAGGAGAAATTAACGTAAATTAAGGCGAGGTGGGTGGTGAGAACCAAGGACACGTTGTAGTGCTAGTTCCCAGATGCGGAGTTCTGAGAAACTGGTGTCTGGCGGAAGAATACAGGTGGCATGTGTGGTGAAACAAGTGCCGAGGTCACGTATGCCATGTTGTAGAGCATGCTCTGCAACAGGATATTGCGAGTTTCCAGTATATACACTATGCCTATGCCCGTTTATCCTAACTGATAATTTGGTGGTAGTCATGCAGATGTAGAAAGCTGAACAGTGTTTACATAATAGCTGGTATATGACATGTGTCATTTCTATTTTTCGCCTGATCCGCAGTTCTGGGTGACTTTTCCAAAATCTACACCTTTTCCTGGAACTCTCCAGGCCTTTTCCTTTACCCTTCTTCCTTCCCCTTCAACGCTTCTGTCTGGAGGAGCCATTGGCTCCGAAAGCTTGCCAATCACAACAGTCTTTTATGTGTATGTTCTGCTGCCGCTTGGTCAGTAGATTTTTTATCTATTCAATTAAATAATTTTATCAATAATTTATTGTTTTTGTAAAAAACAAAGATGAGGTGACTTACCGAACAAAAGCGCTGGCAGGTCGATAGACACACAAACAAACACAAACATACACACAAAATTCAAGCTTTCGCAACAAACTGTTGCCTCGTCAGGAAAGAGGGAAGGAGAGGGAAAGACGAAAGGAAGTGGGTTTTAAGGGAGAGGGTAAGGAGTCATTCCAATCCCGGGAGCGGAAAGACTTACCTTAGGGGGAAAAAAGGACAGGTATACACTCGCACACACGCACATATCCATCCACACATACAGACACAAGCAGACATATTTAAGGATGTCTGCTTGTGTCTGTATGTGTGGATGGATATGTGCGTGTGTGCGAGTGTATACCTGTCCTTTTTTCCCCCTAAGGTAAGTCTTTCCGCTCCCGGGATTGGAATGACTCCTTATCCTCTCCCTTAAAACCCACTTCCTTTCGTCTTCCCCTCTCCTTCCCTCTTTCCTGACGAGGCAACAGTTTGTCGCGAAAGCTTGAATTTTGTGTGTATGTTTGTGTTTGTTTGTGTGTCTATCGACCTGCCAGCGCTTTTGTTCGGTAAGTCACCTCATCTTTGTTTTTTACATATAATTTTTCCCACGTGGAATGTTTCCTTCCATTATATTTATTGTTTTTGTTGTTATAGTTACTCATTATAACCTACTTAAAGTACATCACGTACCCTCCTCTCCACAATTCTTCGAACACATAGTTTTGCCTTTTGCAAAAAATCACTGCGTTTCTGTATAACATATTTGGAGTCAAAGTGTCCAACATCTATTACAATTATAAACAGAAGAAAGAAAGTCATTGTATTTATTGGCAGTATTGCGCAATCAAATATTTTGAAAGAGTTCCAGTGGTATAAATTTACAAAATCTTACAAATAAATATATACGTTTATTCTTTAAATCAATTCTTAGCAATAACATAATAGTATAAATTGCAGAATCAATATAGCCAATTTTAATGTAATGACTGCAATACATATACAATATAACAGTGGTAAGTTATAACAAATGAGAGAGAGAGAGAGAGAGAGAGAGAGAGAGAGAGAGAGAGAGAGGGGCATTTAGACAATGTTTCATTACAGTGTGAAACTTATTAGAATTAAAATGAAGCCATAGTGAATTATTACATTCCAAAAATAATAATTATTGTGTTCTTTCACCCCAAAATAATACATTCATTAGGTAATATATACTTTTAATTTCAGAAATTTTTACAGCTCTGAACTTCACTGCTTCGATGAATTTATTACACGTGTCAATGAATGAGGGTTGATAACACTGCTTTAGTCATTCAATTGTTCGTCATGTGATATTCGCAATGTTCTTAATAACTTCTTATGTAAAGTTCTATCATCAAAAAGATAATCTACATAAATTTTAAAAGTTGCGAATCTTTAAACAACAACTTGAAAATGGGTGTATCAGTATTTTGTATACATTCTAGCATTGCTAGATTTACTTTTAAATTTTAAAGTATATGAGCAGATTGAGCGACTTTCCATCCAGAAAATTTACTGTTGGCAAGACCTCACTACAAAGAAAAATGGTCTTTCCGGAGTCAAATGCTAAAAAATTCATAAATACCAGCATTGTAAGTGATACAAACAGGTATTAAGCAACAGGCATAAATATCGTTCTGCTTGATGAGAAAAAAAGTAGGTACATGAAAGAGTAAATTGGGTGCAAGGATTGAACATAAACTGCAAAGGTTAAAAAAAAAAAAAAGAGGGTCACTGCTCAAGAATTGAGAACTGCCCCCCCCCCCCTCCCCCACCCCTTCCTTTTACAGGCTTACTTTCACTTTTCAGATGAGACCATGTCCCCAATATGTGAAGAAAATAGCCAATATGTAAAGAGAATTACAGATAAAGAGTTCTCTAGAATGAGATTTTCCCTCTGCAGCATAGTGTGCACTGATATGAAACTTCCTGTCAGATTAAAACTGTGTGCTGGACCAAGACTCAAACTTGGTGATCGTAACCCCAGACCTGTGTTGCCGTTTTGGGAGGTAGATCTTGTATCTGGAAAGAGGAGATGACAGTTAGGATACTATGGGCGAGCAGCTGCCATCAATTTTTGATGGTGCAGAACCCACAATAGTGGAACTGCTGCCTAGTCCAAAGGCACCTATTACCAGTCTTACCCCACAATAGTGTATCGAATCCAGAAGTAATGTCGAAGCTGATAAAAAGTCGTATGAGAGATTCCTGTAATCTAGGTGTGACTGCACCAATGCTGCATACAGGCATATCAAAGTAGAGTGGACCACACCGCTGAGGCATAGAAGAGCATTCAGGTGCGACCTACATGTCTGCTTTAGTTGACAAAGACGGGGAAGCCATGTCAACTAGGCATCAAAGACCAGTCCTAAAAAACACAATGACAGAAATGCATAACGTAGGTCATGGCAGCCAAAAAATGGATGCTATGAGTGAAAGCCCAGGATTGTGCTTGGTGTATTGCTCCCTGCATTCTGCCTCCAGCAATAGCCGTCACGGATGAACAAAAACGATGGGGACACCATATGTCATGCAGCTGCCGCCAGATCATTGATAGCCACAAAAAGGAGAGTGACACTCAAAACAGAACCTTGTGCAAGCCCCTTCTCCTGCAGGGGGAGATGCTACAGGAGGCACCAACCTGTACCCAAAAAGTGTGACATGGAAGAAAGTTCTGGATAAAAATCGGGAGTGGGCCATGGAGGCCCCACTCCTTTAAGGTGGCAAGGACGTTATGGCACCATGTGGTATCATAAGATATACATGCAGATCAATGAAAACTGCAACAAGGAACTGATGCTGAGCAAAAGCTGTTCAGATAGCACACTTCAAGTGGACTAAATTATCTTCAGTAGAGCGCCCTTGGCGAAAAGCACCCTGGATCGAAGCCAAAAGATCCGGGGATTCAAGGACACAATACAGCCTTCGACTAACCATATGTTCAAGTAACTTGCAGGACACTGAGTAAACAAGCTGGACGACAGCTGTCCGTTTGAAGAGGCAATTTATCTGATTTCAAAAATGGAATAACAGCATTTTCTCGCTACTGGGAAGAGAATTCTGCATTGCACCAGGGATGGTTAAAGAAAGGCCAGGTACACTGATGAAAAAATTTGCAACACCAAAAAGTAATTAATGTAGAGTAATGAAATACCAGGAATATATTTGTTGAGACAACGTATGTAAAGTGATTAATGTTGCAGGATCAATGTGAGTGTGAGATAAGCCACTGCAAGACATTGCTGAAGATGCCACTAAGTGAGACAAGTTCATAGAGAATTGCAATAGAAGGCAAAATCGTCAAAAAAAAGGGAGCCGGAGATGCCCAGTGGGAGACAGGCCATTATAGGGTTTATGGTGATAGCAAAGAGAATGACACTCAGAATGGAACCCTGAGACACACCATTTTCCTGGATAAAGGTGTCCGACAAGGCAGACCCTTCATGCACCTGGAAAACTCGGTCTTTTAAAAATGTCTGAAGGAAACAGGGTAGGTGGCCACGGAAGCTCCACATGTGAAGAGTATGGAGGGTACTAGCTCTCTAGCAGGTGTCATAGGCCTTTTCCAAATCGAAAAACACAGCGACAATCTGGGATTTCTGCAGAAAACCATTCATGACATGGGTGGGCAAAATAATGAGACGGTCCACTGCAGAATGCCCTGTTGAAAGCCACACTGTGCATTCATCAAAAATTGTGAGACTCGAGCCACCATATCATCCGGGCATGAATCATATGTCCCATCACCTTGCGAACACACTGGTAAGAGAGATGGAGTGGTAGCTAGTAGGAAGAGTGTGTGTGTGTGTGTGTTTTTGTGTGTGTGTGTGTGTGTGTGTGTGTGTGTGTGTGTGTGTCAGAGAGAGAGAGAGAGCTAATTTCAGCAAGAGCGGGATTTCCATCAATAAACTGAGTTGAAGTCTGCTGTTGTGGTCTTCATCCAACTACTGCTTTGGTGCATATCACCAGCCTATTCCAGCCTTTGTAAGCCTCTTCACCTCTGCATAGTATTTCAACCTAAATCCACTTAGAATGGTGAACCACCATTCAGAGAATAACTTTTTAACAACACAGTTTGACTTCTGTAAAGGCTTCTATACTGAGAATCCAACATAATGTCTCACAAATTCAATTCCAGTAGAATTAAATAGTGGAAATTATCCCCTCTGTCATCTTGCCAAAGCCTTTGACTGTTTAGATTAAAAAATTCTGTGAGGGGGAGCAAAAAAAGTATGGCATTAAAAGTCTTCCCCTTGCATGGATTGAGTTGTACTTTAACTACAGAAAATGGAAGGTCACATTAACAAATGATAAGACAGGAATAAGATTAAACTCAAAAAGGGAGAACATAAAATATGGTGTGGCACACAGTGTTTGCTGCCAAGTCCACAAAAATGATTTACTTGGGGCACTGGAGGGCTTTGGAAAAACTCTAATGTTTTGCAGTGTCACAAACTTATTGATGCAAGATCTAAACTCATCCATACCAGAAACATCCAGGAGAATAACAGAACAGGCTTGTACTGATCAACAGATACCAGCTTAATGCCTAAAAACTTGTATTGTGCAGTTCTAAAGAAATAAAAGTGACTTACAGATACGAATATCAAAAGTAGGGATAAATGGGTAACTAGGCTCCCGTGTTCTGAGTTCCTGGAAATGCAGATACCACTCACATGTGAGACCAGCATGTGAGTCAGTTAACCGAGAAGCTCAGTTCTGCCCATTTTGTGCTTAGAAATCTCTTACTGTATCAAACTGGACAAAGGATTGCTAACACACTTCCACTCAGTTTACTCATATGGCATAATCTTCTGAGGTACTTCAGCTAAGCGGAAAAAAATATTTATTCTACATCTTGAAAAAGCTTCTTCAGGGACCCATGGATTCTCACACTTACATGCCTATAGAAGTTATATTCCCTAATGGTATATGTGATTAATAACAAGATTTAGTTTAAGATGAACTCAGCAATTCAGAACTGCAATACTAGAAGCAAAAATAATTTCCATATATAAAAACCTAAAATCAGGTTTGCCACAAGTTTCTCCAAGTGAAATTCCCTGATATTTCTCTGATTCCACAGACACGTTTTAGAATTTTTCCCCGACAAATTTTGAGGTCTCAAGGGGAGGTAAAGACATAAGTCGACAAAAGAATGTATTTGTGATTAATAACAAGAGTTATTTTTAGATGAACTCAGCAATTCAGAACTGCAATACTAGAAGCAAAAATAATTTCCATATATAAAAACCTAAAATCAGGGTTGCCACAAGTTTCTCCAAGTGAAATTCCCTGATATTTCTCTGATTCCACAGACACGTTTTAGAATTTTTCCCCGACAAATTTTGAGGTCTCAAAGGGAGGTAAAGACATAAGTCGACAAAAGAATGTAAGGGCTTTGTATTTCTCCCCCATTTTGTTTTAGGGCGCAAAAACAACTAGGGTCATATGTGCCCATGCCAAAACTGTGAAACACAAAGATGAAATGAGGAGTTAAAAATGATTACATGTCACCGTTTAATGACAGAAGATAGGACAGCTACAAACAGGGACGTGGAGGAGAAAGCTCTATGAAGTACGCAATAGGGAAATGGAGGCCCAGAACTAAAAATTAAATGGCCTTCACTATATTGCTACAACTGATAAAAAGTAAAACACGGTCGACAGCCCACGGATTGTTCACTAAAATGGCCAATAACTCAGATGGCAAACCCAAACGGGAATGTAAACGGTAAAAAAAAAGGGCATCCCTTCAGGAAACGGCAGACAGTTAAAAGTTGGGTGCAATGTGCACAAAGTAGTAGGGGAGCACCACTTAACAAATGGTGATGGCTAAAAAAGCAGTGCCCAATATGCAACCTAGTTAAAATGACCTCCTTGCCGCAGGAGGACTGAGAGGAGGTTGTCCAAGCCACTGGGAGAGGCATAATAACCCAGAGTTTATTCCTATGAATGGAGGACCAGTGGTGATGCCAAAGTGACACCACCTCCTGACAGAAAGCAACAAGAGATCATCAGAGGGAGTGCAAGAATTATTGGGCTGAAGTACGAGGAATGCAGCTTTGGCAGCAGTGTCAGCAACCTCTTGGACCGATATGACCTGGAACCCACATAAACATCACAGTGGCTCCATAAAAAGTGAGCAAGTGGAAGCTTTCCTGGAACGGGTGCACTAAGGGATGGACATGTCATAGGCTTTCTCCAAATTGAAAAACACAGCCAGTCTGGGATTTCCACAGAAAACCATTCATGATATGGGTAAACAAAGTGGGTGATAGCCAGAAGGAAGTTGTTTGTCCTTACCGGGCTTAGGTGTGGGTATGACAGTGGCTTCACGACAGTGGCTGGGAAACATGCCCTCTGCCCAGATCCGGTTGTACGTATTAAGCAAAAACTGTTTGCCCACAAGAGAAAGGTGCTGCAACTTTTGAAAGTTAACAGTGTCTGGTCCAGGGCGGAGGATTGAGATGAAGTGAGAGCATGATCTAGCTTCCTCATAGTAAAGGCAGCACAGTAACACTCACGATTCTGAGAAGAGAAAGGCATTGTTCGAGTCTTCTCTGCTCATTTCCAATAGAGGTAGGCAGGACGATAGTGGGAGGAGCTCAAAATTTCTGCAAAATGGCGACCCAAGGTGTTGGAGATAGCAATAGGGTACACGATGATAGTGTCTGCTACTGTCAGGTCGAAAATTGGGGAATGTATCTTGCACCCAGAGAACCGTCGGAGGTTGGTGCACACGATGGAAGAGGGGGGTGAAACTGTTAAAAGAACTAGTGAATGAAGTTCAGCTTCCTTTTTGGTTATCCCAAAGAATGCGAATTGCATTGCAGCTGGCTTCAGTCCACCAAAGGACTGGGACACAGCATGGTAAAGAGGAATGTGAGGAATGGAATGTTCTGCGATGGTAAGGATAATGTTTGTAAGAAATTCCACCTGGTCATGACAACTGCGGAAATCGTGTTTGTTGAAGGTCACCAGGGAGGAGTAAAGTCTCCAGTCAGCCTTAGTGAGCTGCCATTTCGATGTGCACGGAGGTGGGGTAGGAGTTAGCAAATGGATAGCACACAGGAAATGGTCGCTCGAGTAGGTGTCAGAAAGAACGGACCGTTCAAGATGATGTGCAGGACAGGCAGTGAAGAAGGAAAGGTCCAAATGGGAATAGGTGTGTGACGAGTCTGAAAGCAACATGGGTGCTTCTGTGCTAAAGAAGAAAAAGTTAAGTTGATTAAGAATGGCAGCGAAGAGGGCACCTCTCGGATAGGTTCTGGAAGCGCCCCAAATGTGATGGTGTGCATTAAAGTCCCCAAGCAGCAGAAATCGGCGAGGAAGCTGTCCAATAAGCTGGAGGAAGTCGAACCTGGTGACATCGAATGACGGAGGGATGTAAATGGTAGAAGGGGAAAAGCTCAAGTGAGGAAGGAAAAGACAAACTGCAACAGCTTGATGACAGGTAGTCAGGGAGATGGATGGGTTGACTATGAATGTCATCCCATAAGAGCAGCATGACTCCCCCATGAGACAGAATGCCAACCTCGAGCGGAAGGTCAAAACAGACCAGGAAGAAATGTGAAAGCTCAAAGCAGTCGTGAGGATGAATTTTGTTTCCTGAAGACAGAGTACAAATAGAAGCTGCGATTCTAAAAGCAGTCATAAATCCTCTTTGTTGGATCAAAGGCTGCAAAAGTTCCATTGGAGGACAGTCACGATGAGGACAATAGGAAGGGGTGTCACCTCGGCAGCTGCCGAGTGCCAGTCTGCGAAAACTCGCTGCTACAGGGCACAGAGGCAAGAGGATCCTGCTCCATGTGGTCCTACAGAAGTGTCGGCTTTCTTCTGCTGTCGACATGAGGAATCCAGGGCATGTTGTCTGTAGTTCAACAATGCCTAGATGATCAATACTGTAGTTCGATTACATCTGCATTATTACACTGTGCCAAGAAGGGCTCTCAACAAGGGTAGTGTCCAGGCATCGTGGAGTGAACCATGGCAATGTTGTTCAGACATGGAGGAGAAACAGAGAGACAGGAACTGTCAGTGACATACCTTGCTCAGGCCACCCGAGGGCTACTACTGCAGTGGGTGACGCTACCAACGGATTATGGCTCTGAGGAATCCTGACGGCAATGCCGCTGTGTCGAATAATGCTTTTCGTGCAGCCACCTTACATCACATTACGACTCAAACTGTGTGCAATGGGCTGCATTATGTGCAGTTTCACTCCACACATCCATGGCGAGGTCCATCTTTGCAACTGCAACACCGTGCAGCACGGTACAGATGAACCCAATAACAAGCTGAATTGGACTGCTCAGGATTGGCATCACGTTCTCTGCACCAATGAGTGTCACATATGCCTTCCGACGATTGTCAGAGATGTGTTTGGAGGCAACCCGGTCACGTTGAACTCTTAGACACACTGTCAAATGAGTGAAGCAAGGTGGAGGTTCCCTGCTGTTTTGGATGGGATTATGGGGGGCTGATGCGCACTGTTGGTGGTCATGGTAGGCACCATGACAGCTGTGCTATAAGTGAATACCATCCTTATATTAGAACAAATAAGCCCTCGGTCACAAATATTAAGTCAAAATTGACCAGGTTTCGATGCTACTATGAGCGTCGTCTTCAGAATTACACTAACTGTTCTAGAACATATTATGTATATAATACATTAATAAAATTAAAGTTTTGTACTGACTGGAAAAGATGAAGTACAAACTTTAATTTTATGAATGTATTATATACCTAATATGTTTTAGAACAGTCAGGCTAATTCTGAAGACGACGCTCATAGTAGCATCGAAACCTGGTCAATTTTGACTTAATATTTGTGACCGAGGGCTTATTTGTTCTAATATAATTCTGACACGGGCACTGAACCTTAGCAGCTATGTTCAAAGTTTTATGAATGCCATCCTCCGACCAATAGTGCAGTCATATTGGCAACATATTGGCGAGGCATTCGTCTTTGTGGATGACATTTCGCATCCCCATTGTGCACATCTTGTGAATGACTTCCTTCAAGATAATTACATCACTCGACTAGAGTGGCCAGCATGTTCTCCAAACATGAACCCTATCGACCATGCCTGGGATAGATTGAAAAGGGCTGTTTATGGGCATGTGACTTGCCAACCACTCTGAGGGATCTACGCCGAATCGCCGTTGAGGAGTGGGACAATCAGGAGTGACAGTGCCTTGATGAACTTGTGGATAGTATGGCACGACGAACACAGGCATGCATCAATCCAAGAGGACGTGCTACTGGGTATCAGAGGTACCCGTGTGTACAGCAGTCTGGACCAACACCTCTGAGAGTCTCGCTGTGTGGTGGTACAACATGCACTGTGTGGTTTTCATGATCAATAGAAAGGGCGGAAACGATGTTGATCTCTATTGCAAATTTCTGCACAGGTTCAGGAACCGAGGGGATGCAAAACGTTTTTTGATGTGTGTGTGTATGTATGTATGTATGTATGGGATGGGCATCAGTTGTTTGGTAAGTGGTGGTTAGGTGTGTGTGTGTGTGTGTGTGTGTGTGTGTGTGTGTGTGTGAGAGAGAGAGAGAGAGAGAGAGAGAGAGAGAGAGAGAGAGAGAGAGAGTGGAGGGGGGGAAACTGTGGTTGGTAAGACCTTTTTCCTTTTTGTAATGTAGTGGATTTGTTTACGGTTCATTGAGGTAATTTATGTTTGATTAATTTGGTATTATTTTTTGGGGGTATTTATTTGCTTATATCGGTGGGTTTTATGGAGTGTGGTCTGGTGTTGTTGATTTGTGGCAGTTGGTAGTATTGTGCACCTTGGTTGAGCTATATAGGTCAAGTGAAATTTGCAGTACCAGGTTTTTGTGTCTGGTTTCATGGTATCTCTGGCTATGTTTGAGCCGTATAGACCAAGTGAAAGTTTCAGTGTATGTGTGGGTTTCTAGTATCACTGTCTTCATTGGAGCTGTTTAGTTCAGGCAAAATGTATGATACCAATAGCTGTTATTCGCAGTTTTGGGGTGGGATGATTGTTGAGGGTTTGTTGAGGATTTTGTGTGCATAATTTTTGGTTTGATATTTATTTTGGAATGGTGTCATCATCCTTATTGTTGTGTGTGGTGATTGACACTGCCCAAAACCCCTACTTCGAGCGGTTCCCCCATTAGTTTCACTTTATTTCTGGTGTTAAATATTCCACTTGTTAGGGCCTGTTTATGTTTGTTCATGGGTGTAGTGATAGATGTCGTGGTCTCCATATTGAAAACGCTTGAAATAGGAGTGTCACCATCTTGAAGATGCCACGGGTTAAAGCAAATAAGAGAACAAGAACTTTTGGTAATTCCCTGCTGCCTATGTCTGTAAAATATGCTAACAACAAATTATGGCTAGTGCTACTCTGCTCGAATTGATAATTATGAAATTACTTGTAGATTTGTTATGTCTGGGGTAAAACAGCGATTTTGAAAATATCCACTGCTCGTCCTATACTATTTAGCTGCTATTTTTATATAATACTTCAAACAAAACATTCATGTAATGCGACGCAGACTACTGTCAGCTCTCTATATATGGGTAAAGTCAGGATCTATATAATAGTATTAGTATGCAGAATTTACGTTCTGGAGCCCAGGTATTCTTATAAATTATGGACACCTTGTCTCATGGGGTATTTCTTTACTTCATTTTTAAGGATTTGGGGATTTTTGTTTGCCTGTCCGTCTCTTGTCATACTGTTACACTTTTCTAGCAGAATATAAAGCTGTAATCTGAACCGTACGGAGAGGTGCACAGTCTACATGGAAATATGCCATTGGTACTTGAGGGAACATAGATATATTAATGCTTAAATTCACATCATTGATTTTCCACAATAGTATTTGTCTTATAGTCAGTTATAAACCAGCTTTTGGCATTCTGTGTCATCCTCAGACAATTTCTGATGATGTCCAAAAAAGCCAAAATCTGATTCATAACGAACTATAAAATAAATGACTTTGATCATGCTGAGCACCACAGCTGAGACCAATATTAATGATTATATGTGTTATTACATATTTATCATGTTGCAGTTGGTTTCACTGATTGAACATCTTCAAATTGCCCATTTGTGTCATG
Organism: Schistocerca americana; assembly: GCF_021461395.2. Classification (NCBI taxonomy): domain Eukaryota; kingdom Metazoa; phylum Arthropoda; class Insecta; order Orthoptera; family Acrididae; genus Schistocerca; species Schistocerca americana. Next base: position 9,109,215 of record NC_060121.1, on the reverse strand, counting down.
ACTTTACACATGTAGGCCACCTGAATATGTTTAGTGAACAAATCTGGTCATAACACAATAAATGTGTAATAATACAGCTTAGATGGTTATTAATATGAAATAAATATTATTATGGCACATCAATCATGTGTATTTCCAGGGTTGCCACATGTTCTGGAAATCAGGGAATTTCAAATGTATCAGGGAATTTTGAAAAGAGCACTGGAAAAATCTTGTTTTTGTCTCAGTAGATGAAATGGTTTGTTTACTGAGATGTCATGTGTCATCACAGGCTGGGTGCAGCTGAGTACGTGCGTAACTTCCGTACTCCCTTATTCTTACTGCTTCTCCCCTTTATACCACTCCCCTCGAATTGCAATCAGTACCACCACCACTTCTTGCCACTAGCCTAGCAGCTATCGACAAGAGACAGGGAGGCAGGAGGAGTGGTTATTTGAATCTGATTCTCAGAGATTGTTGACGCAGCAGCCAGAGGTGGTGATCACGTATACATGAGTTGTGTCTGGGTGACTGTCTGAATATCTGTGTGCTCTTGTTTTCTGACAAAGGGTATGGCGGAAGTTTAGTTGTGAGAATGTTATTGTCTTTTTTACATGCCTGGATGTGGCTCAGCAATCATCTTTACCGTGAGTTGCTACTATCCTCATTAGCGTTGATTCTCAGAGTATTTGTGCAACTCACCAGCTACACAACCGGCAGGCCGGAAAGGACAGAAGGAAGACTCCCTTGAAGACTTGCTACATCCCTCCAGCCAATCAACACATGAGTCTCCCTCTGCCAACTGGAAAGGCTCAAAAAAGTCCACCAAAGGCAAATGGTCTTCTGTTTCGCTGACCCAAAGATCCTCTTTGATGGTGTCGCCATGTGATACCTTCTCCTGGCCGGCCACCATTTCGCCAGTGTGCCCCACCAACCTTTCTTGTGCCCTGGATTCCTCATGTCGACAGCAGAAGAAAGCCGACACTTCTGTAGGACCACATGGAGCAGGATCCTCTTGCCTCTGTGCCCTGTAGCAGTGAGTTTTCGCAGACTGGCACTCGGCAGCTGCCGAGGTGACACCCCTTCCTATTGTCCTCATCGTGACTGTCCTCCAATGGAACTTTTGCAGCCTTTGATCCAACAAAGAGGATTTATGACTGCTTTTAGAATTGCAGCTTCTACTTGTACTCTGCCTTCAGGAAACAAAATTCATCCTCACGACTGCTTTGAGCTTTCACATTTCTTCCTGGTCTGTTTTGACCTTCCGCTCGAGGTTGGCATTCTGTCTCATGGGGGAGTCATGCTGCTCTTATGGGATGACATTCATAGTCAACCCATCCATCTCCCTGACTACCTGTCATCAAGCTGTTGCAGTTTGTCTATTCCTTCCTCACTTGAGCTTTTCCCTTTCTACCATTTACATCCCTCCGTCATTCAATGTCACCAGGTTCGACTTCCTCCAGCTTATTGGACAGCTTCCTTGCTGATTTCTGCTGCTTGGGGACTTTAATGCACACCGTCCCATTTGGGGCTCTTCCAGAACCTATCTGAGAGGTGCCCTCTTCGCTCCCATTCTTAATCAACTTAACCTTTTCTTCTTTAGCACAGAAGCACCCATGTTGCTTTCAGACTCATCACACACCTATTCCCATTTGGACCTTTCCTTCTTCACTGCCTGTCCTGCACATCATCTTGAACGGTCCGTTCTTTCTGACACCTACTCGAGCGACCATTTCCTGTGTGCTATCCATTTGCTAACTCCTACCCCACCTCCGTGCACATCGAAATGGCAGCTGACTAAGGCTGACTGGAGACTTTACTCCTCCCTGGCGACCTTCAACGAACACGATTTCCGCAGTTGTCATGACCAGGTGGAATTATTTACAAACATTATCCTTACCATCGCAGAACATTCCATTCCTCACACTTCCTCTTTACCATGCTGTGTCCCAGTCCTTTGGTGGACTGAAGCCTGCTGTGATGTAATTCGCATTCTTTGGGATAACCAAGCAGGCAGCTGAACTTCATTCACTAGTTCTTTTAACAGTTTCACCCCCCTCTTCCATCGTGTGCACCAACCTCCGACGGTTCTCTGGGAGCAAGATCCATTCCCCAATTTTCACACTGACAGTAGCAGACACTATCATCGTGTACCCTATTGCTATCTCCAACACCTTGGGTCGCCATTTTGCAGAAATTTTGAGCTCCTCCCACTATCATCCTGCCTACCTCTATAGGAGATGAGCAGAGAAGACTCGGGCAATAACATCTCTTCTCAGAATCCTGAGTGTTACTGTGCTGCCTTTACTATGAGGATGCTAGACCACGCTCTCACTTCATCTCAATCCTCCGCCCTGGACCAGACACTGTTAACTTTCAAGTGTTGCAGCACCTTTCTCTTGTGGACAAGCACTTTTTGCTTAATACATACAACCGGACCTGGGCAGAGGGCATGTTTTCCAGCCACTGTTGTGAAGGCACTGTCATACCCACACCTAAGCCCGGTAAGGACAAACAACTTCCTTCTGGCTATCACCCACTTTGTTTACCCATGTCATGAATGGTTTTCTGTGGAAATCCCAGACTGGCTTTGTTTTTCAATTTGGAGAAAGCCTACAACATTTGTTGGAGGACTGGTATCGTTTGTACTCTCTACACATGTGGCCAACTGCGCCATCTCCTTGAGGAATTTTTAAAAGACGAGTTTTGATGTACGTATGGGGTCTGCCTCCTCGGACACCTTTATCCAGGAAAATGGTGCACCTCAGGGTTCTGTCCTGAGTGTCGTCGTCTTTGCTGTCGCCATTAACCCTACAATGGCCTGTCTCCTGCCGGGCATCTCCGGCTCTCTTTTTGTTGATAATTTTGCCATCTACTGCTGCTCTTCATGAACCTGTCTCATTGAGTGGTGTCTTCAGCAATGTCTTGATCGTCTTTACTTATGGAGCATGGACAGTGGCTTAAGTTTTTCTACTGACAAAAACATTTGTATGAATTTCTGGCAGCACAGCTGGTTTCTCCCACCATTTTTACATCTTGGGCCTGTTGCTCTTCCATTCATTGAAACTACAAAATTCCTGAGGCTCCTGCTTTATACAAAACTATCTTGGTCCTCCCACTTCATGCTCCCTGCAGCTTTTTCGATGGGTGTGAACCCTTCACCATCTTGGCTTCGTGCGGCAGCCCATCTTCACCTTGACCTTCATTCACTTTCTAAAGACACTGCACCAGGCTCGGTCTATTGCCTTCAGTTTCACGACCTATGCATGGAATTTTGCAGTAGTATCTTTGTGTACACTGATGGCTCTTGGACTGACCATGGTGTCGGGTGTGCCTTCAACGTCAACCAACATTTTTTGGTACTGACGTCCGGCACATTGCTCAGTATTTACAGCAGAGCTCTTCACCCTGTATCAGATCATCGAGTACATCTGCTGACATACTCTTTTCACTGTGTCACTGCTCAGACTCTCTTGGCACCCTTCAAAGCCTCTGTGCAGTGTAGACTGTCCATCCCTTAGTGCACCGGTTCCAGGAAAGCTTCCACTTGCTCACTTTTTATGGAGCCACTGTGATGTTTATGTGTGTTCCAGGTCATATCGGTCCAAGAGGTTGCTGACACTGCTGCCAAAGCTGCATTCCTCGTACTTCAGCCCAATAATTCTTGCACTCCCTCTGATGATCTCTTGTTACTCTCTGTCAGGAGGTGGTGTCACTTTGGCATCGCCACTGGTCCTCCATTCATAGGAATAAGCTCTGGGTTATTAAGCCTCTCCCAGTGGCTTGGACAACCTCCTCTCAGTCCTCCTGTGGCGAGGAGGTCATTTTAACTAGGTTGCATATTGGGCACTGCCTTTTTAGCCATCACCATTTGTTAAGTGGTGCTCCCCTACTACTTTGTGCACATTGCACCCAACTTTTAACTGTCTGCCGTTTCCTGAGGGGATGCCCTTTTTTTTTTTAGAGTTTACATTCCCTTTTGGGTTTGCCATCTGAGTTATTGGCCATTTTAGTGAACAATGCGTGGGCTGTCGACTCTGTTTTACTTTTTATCAGTTGTAGCAATATAGTGAAGGCCATTTAATTTTTAGTTCTGGGCCTCCATTTCACTATTGCGTACTTCATAGACCTTTCTCCACGTCCCTGTTTCTAGCTGTCCTATCTTCCGTCATTAAACATTGACATGTAATCATTTTTAACTCCTCTCTTCATCTTTGTGTTTCACAGTTTTGGCATGGACACATATGACCCTAGTTGTTTTTGCACCCTAAAACAAAATGGGGTAGAAATACAAAGCCCTTACATTCTTTTGTCGACTTATGTCTTTACCTCCCCTTGAGACCTCAAAATTTGTCGGGGAAAAATTCTAAAACGTGTCTGTGGAATCAGAGAAATATCAGGAAATTTCACTTGGAGAAACTTGTGGCAAACCTGATTTTAGGTTTTTATATATGGAAATTATTTTTGCTTCTAGTATTGCAGTTCTGAATTGCTGCGTTCATCTTAAACTAAATCTTGTTATTAATCACATATACCATTAGGAAATATAACTTCTATAGGCATGTAAGTGTGAGAATCCATGGGTCCCTGAAGAAGCTTTTTCAAGATGTAGAATAAATAATTTTTTCCGCTTAGCTGAAGTACCTCAGAAGATTAAGCCATATGAGTAAACTGAGTGAAAGTGTGTTAGCAATCCTTTGTCTAGTTTGATACAGTAAGAGATTTCTAAGCACAAAATGGGCGGAACTGAGCTTCTCGGTTAACTGACCCACATGCTGGTCTCACACGTGATTGGTATCTGCATTCCCAGGAACTTAGAACACGGGAGCCTAATTGCCCATTTATCCCTACTTTTGATATTCGTATCTGTAAGTTGCTTTTATTTCTTTAGAACTGCGCAATACAAGTTTTTAGGCATTAAGCTGGTACCTGTGGATCTATACAAGCCTGTTCTGTTATTATCCTGGATGTTTCTGGTATGGATGAGTTTAGATCTTGCATCAATAAGTTTGTGACACTGCAAACATTAGAGTTTTTCCAAAGCCCTCCAGTGCCCCAAGTAAATCATTTTTGTGGACTTGGCAGCAAATACTGTGTGCCACACCATATTTTATGTTCTCCCTTTTTGAGTTTAATCTTATTCCTGTCTTATCATTTGTTAATGTGACCTTCCATTTTCTGTAGTTAAAGTACAACTCAATCCATGCAAGGGGAAGACTTTTAATGCCATACTATTTTAGCTTCCCCTCTCAGAATTTTTTAATCTAAACAGTCAAAGGCTTTGGTAAGATGACAGAGGGGATAATTTCCACTATTTAATTCTACTGGAATTGAATTTGTGAGATATTATGTTGGCTTCTCAGTATAGAAGCCTTTACAGAAGTCAAACTGTGTTGTTAAAAAGTTATTCTCTGAATGGTGGTTCACCATTCTAAGTGGATTTAGGTTGAAATACTATGCAGAGATGAAGAGGCTTACAAAGGCAGGAATAGGCTGGTGAGTTGCACCAAAGCAGTAGTTGGATGAAGACCACAACAGCAGCTTCAACTCAGTTTATTGATGGAAATCTAGCTCTTGCCGAAATTAGCTCTCTCTCTCTCTCTCTCTCTCTCTCTCTGACACACACACACACACACACACACACACACACACACACACACACTCTTCCTTCTAGCTACCACTCCATCTCTCTTACCAGTGTGTTCTCAAGGTGATGGGACATATGATTCATGCCCGGATGATATGGTGGCTCGAGTCTCACAACTTTTTATGAATGCACAGTGTGGCTTTCAACACGGCATTCTGCAGTGGACCATCTCATTATTTTACCCACCCATGTCATGAATGGTTTTCTGCAGAAATCCCAGATTGTCGCTGTGTTTTTTGATTTGGAAAAGGCCTATGACACCTGCTAGAGAGCTAGTAACGTCCATACTCTTCACATGTGGGGCTTCCGTGGCCACCTACCCTGTTTCCTTCAGACATTTTTAAAAGACCGAGTTTTCGAGGTGCATGAAGGGTCTGCCTTGTCGGACACCTTTATCCAGGAAAATGGTGTGTCTCAGGGTTCCATTCTGAGTGTCATTCTCTTTGCTATCACCATAAACCCTATAATGGCCTGTCTCCCACTGGGCATCTCCGGCTCTCCTTTTTTTTGACGATTTTGCCTTCTATTGCAATTCTCTATGAACCTATCTCACTTAGTGGCATCTTCAGCAATGTCTTGATTGTCTTTACTCGTGGAGCATCAACAATGGCTTTCGCTTTTCCACTGACAAAACTGTCTGTATGAATCCCACGAACGCTGACTGCAAATTTGTATGTCTGTCTGGTTATTTGACCTGTTGTGCTGCCATTCACAAACAGCATTCCAGGAGGTGTTTTCCTACAGGATAACACTTACTCACATACTGCTGTTGTAAGCCAACATGCTATAGTGTGTCAACATATTGCCTTGGCTTGCTCGATAACCAGCTCTACCTCCCATCGAGCACGTATTGGACATCATCTGATGACAGCTTCAACCCATCCACAAACATCATTAACTGTCCTTATATTGGCCAACCAAGTGCAACAGGCATGGAACTCCATCCCACAAACTGACACATGACACGTGTACAATAGCGTACCAGCATTTGCATTTACATTTGCAGTGGCTTGTCTCACACTCCCATTGATCCTGCAACGTTAATCACTTTACATACGTTGTCTCAACAAATATATTCCTGGTATTTCATTACTCTACATTAATTATTTTTTGGTGTTGCAAATTTTTCCGTCAGTGTACCTGGCCTTTCTTTAACCATCCCTGGGGCAATGCAGAATTCTCTTCCCAGTAGCGAGAAAATGCCGTTATTCCAATTTTGAAATCACATAAATTGCCTCTTCAAACGGACAGCTGTCGTCCAGATTGTTTACTCAGTGTCCTGCAAGTTACTTGAACATATGGTTAGTTGAAGGCTGTATTGTGTCCTTGAATCCCCGGATCTTTTGGCTTCGATCCAGGGTGCTTTTCGCCAAGGGCGCTCTACTGAAGATAATTTAGTCCACTTGAAGTGTGCTATCTGAACAGCTTTTGCTCAGCATCAGTTCCTTGTTGCAGTTTTCATTGATCTGCGTGTATATCTTATGATACCACATGGTGCCATAACGTCCTTGCCACCTTAAAGGAGTGGGGCCTCCATGGCCCACTCCTGATTTTTATCCAGAACTTTCTTCCATGTCACACTTTTTGGGTACAGGTTGGTGCCTCCTGTAGCATCCCCCCCCTGCAGGAGAAGGGGCTTGCACAAGGTTCTGTTTTGAGTGTCACTCTCCTTTTTGTGGCTATCAATGATCTGGCGGCAGCTGCATGACATATTTTGTCCCCATCATTTTTGTTCGTCCGCGACGGCTATTGCTGGAGGCAGAATGCAGGGAGCAATACACCAAGCACAATCATGGGCTTTCACTCATAGCATCCATTTTTTGGCTGCCATGACATACGTTATGCATTTCTGTCATCGTGTTTTTTAGGTCCGGTCTTTGATGCCTAGTTGACATGGCTTCCCCGTCTTTGCCAACTAAAGCAGACATGTAGGTCGCACCTGAATGCTCTTCTATGCCTCAGCGGTGTGGTCCACTCTACTTTGATATGGCTGTATGCAGCATTGGTGCAGTCACACCTAGATTACAGGAATCTCTCATATGACTTTTTATCAGCTTCGACATTACGTCTGGATTCGATACACTATTGTGGGGTAAGACTGGTAACAGGTGCCTTTGGACTAGGCAGCAGTTCCACTATTGTGGGTTCTGCACCATCAAAAATTGATGGCAGCTGCTCACCCATAGTACCCTAACAGTCATCTCCTCTTTCCAGATATGAGATCTACCTCCCAAAATGGCAACACAGGTCTGGGGCTACGATCACCAAGTTTGAGTCTTGGTCAAGCACACAGTTTTAATCTGCCAGGAAGTTTCATATCAGTGCACACTATGCTGCAGAGTGAAAATCTCACTCTAGAAAACTCTTTATCTGTAATTCTCTTTACATATTGGCTATTTTCTTCACATATGGTCTCATCTGAAAAGTGAAAGTAAGCCTGTAAAAGGAAGGGTGGGGGAGGGGGGGGGGCAGTTCTCAATTCTTGAGCAGTGACCCTCATGTTTTTTTTTTGTTCAATCCTTGCACCCAATTTACTCTTTCATCTACCTACTTTTTTTCTCGTCAAGCAGAATGATATTTATGCCCGGTGCTTAATACCTGTTTGTATCACTTACAATGCTGGTATTTATGAATTTTTTAGCATTTGACTCTGGAAAGACCATTTTTCTTTGTAGTGAGGTCTTGCCAACAGCAAATTTTCTGGATGGAAAGTCGCTCAATCTGCTCATATACTTTAAAATTTAAAAGTAAATCTAGCAATGCTAGAATGTATACAAAATACTGATATACCCATTTTCAAGTTGTTGTTTAAAGATTCGCGACTTTTAAAACTTACGTAGATTATCTTTTTGATGATAGAACTTTACATAAGAAGTTATTAAGAACATTGCAAATATCACATGACGAACAATTGAATGACTAAAGCAGTGTTATCAACCCTCATTCATTGACACATGTAATAAATTCATCGAAGCAGTGAAGTTCAGAGCTGTAAAAATTTCTGAAATTAAAAGTATACATTGCCTAATGAATGTATTATTTTGGGGTGAAAGAACACAATAATTGTTAGTTTTGGAATGTAATAATTCACTATGGCTTCATTTTAATTCTAATAAGTTTCACACTGTAATGAAACATTGTCTAAATGCCTCTCTTTCTCTCTCTCTCTCTCTCTCTCTCTCTCTCTCTCATTTGTTATAACTTACCGCTGTTATATTGTATTTGTATTGCAGTCATTACATTAAAATTGGCTATATTGATTCTGCAATTTATACTATTATGTTATTGCTAAGAATTGATTTAAAGAATAAACGTATATATTTATTTGTAAGATTTTGTAAATTTATACCACTGGAACTCTTTCAAAATATTTGATTGCGTAATACTGCCAATAAATACAATGACTTTCTTTCTTCTGTTTATAATTGTAATAGATGTTGGACACTTTGACTCCAAATATGTTATACAGAAACGCAGTGATTTTTTGCAAAAGGCAAAACTATGTGTTCGAAGAATTGTGGAGAGGAGGGTATGTGATGTATTTTAAGTAGGTTATAAAGAGTAACTATAACAACAAAAACAATAAATTATTTGTGATTGACAAGCATTCGGAGCCAATGGCTCCTCCAGACAGAAGCGTTGAAGGGGAAGGAAGAAGGGTAAAGGAAAAGGCCTGGAGAGTTCCAGGAAAAGGTGTAGATTTTGGAAAAGTCACCCAGAACTTCGGATTAGGCGAAAAATAGAAACGACACATGTCATATACCAGCTATTATGTAAACACTGTTCAGCTTTCTACATCTGCATGACTACCACCAAATTATCAGTTAGGATAAGTGGGCATAGGCATAGTGTATATACTGGAAACTCACAATATCCTGTTGCAGAGCATGCTCTACAACATGGGATACGTGACCTCGGCACTTGTTTCACCACACATGCCACCTGGATTCTTCCGCCAGACACCAGTTTCTCAGAACTCCGCAGGTGGGAACTAGCACTACAACGTGTCCTTGGTTCTCACCACCCACCTCGCCTTAATTTACGTTAATTTCTCCTGTCTCAGCTTTTCTTCACTGTAATTACTCTTTGCTTCACTCCGTTTTAGCTTTCTACATCTTTCATTGTCTTTCCCGTCTATTTTCACTGCCCCCTCCCACAACTGTTGCATACAATACACTTACCTTCTCACTCTTATTAACCATATACAGTTTTAGTAGTAATCTCTGTCTTGCATATTACCCTGTCTTCCACCTTTAAGCTCTCAGGTTTCCGAATCTTGCCCGATGCAGTCCCCAACAATTAGTCTTTCCTTCTCATCCTGTACCGTAAGTCACCCATGACCCATGGTTCTGGGTGACTTTCCCAAAATCTACCCCTTTTCTTAGACCTCTCCAGTCCTTTTCCTTCATCCTTCTTGCTTCCCCTGCAATCCTTCAGCCTGAAGAAGGAGTCACTGGCTCCAAACGCTTGCCTATCACAACAGTCTTTTATGTGTGTGTTCTGCCACTGCTTGGTGAGTAGATTTTTTATCTATCCAATTAAATAATTTTATAAAGAGTATCTGTGTGTGATGTTTTTATTGGTATACAACTTGTTATAAACAAAATTTATTTTTACCATTTAATATGTTTCCAGATATTTACCAGTGGTAAAGATGAAATTGGGTTGATTGTACTTGGTTCTGACAAGACACAGAATCCACTTGATTACCCAAATGTTAGTGTGGAATTTCCTCTTGCACTACCTACATGGCAGATGATATCCTTTGTGGAGAAATCTTTTCATGAAAATGAAATAAAAAGAGATTGGATAGATGGTGTTGTTGTTGGCATGCAAGTCTTGAAAGATGAGCTAGAGTAATTATTTAAAGCTGTCTGTTTCATGACATTCCTGGAACATGTTCCAGAATGTGTGTTACACAAATCACAGTGACATAGTTGTGACTTAATAAACTTGAATCAATATGTTTTTGTAATGAAAAAGAAACAGAAGGCACAATACCTGCAGAAATAGGAAATTTTTTTGTGTGATTTTACTGCATGAATGTTTTTTACAGTTTTTCAGCTCAATAATTAAGGAGGTATTGATACAAGGCTTTGCCAAAAACCCATCTGTCACCTACAATTCCAGCCCTGTCACTGGCATTCCGTACCCCACAATATGACTGGGCCACTATGAAAGCAGCCACATCATTGTCAAATTCACTGAAACTACTGCATAGCAATTTGCTTGAGTATGGCTGCAGTTGTGGTCTTCTGTTTGGTTTAAGCACTGCGTCAATACCTTCTCTTTATAGCACTCAGAGGTCGCGATCTGCGACTGTTTTTACAAGTGGCAAGAGAACTTTTCCTCTAGTTGCTTGTTTTTCACTGAAAGATGCAAATATTTTAGAATGTAGTGCCCTATGTACATCTGTTAGAATAGCCACAAGGTCTGAAAGTTATTTTCAAATGATTGAGCTCTTCTACAGAGTATTGAAATTCACAGATTCCTCCAACCTGGTCCAACAATGTCTTACATACTCCTCTTCCTCCATGGATTGTTTCCAGTGTTTGGAGATGAAACATTAGGCAGCAAAACATGCCTTATAACCAAAATCTAATGAACATATAATTAAATTAACTAAAGATGTAATGTTGCACTCTCAGGTAAGACTGATCTTGAATACAAAGCCAAAGTGGAAATTAATTGTAAGCTGCAACATTCATCTCACTTTTTGTTATTGAAATTATTCACAGTGCCATAGGGAGAACTGAGTTTATGTGTTTTATAGAGTCAGATACACGCTGTGGCACAGGGTGCTGTCCATTATTCTCCTGACTATGATGTCCAGCTATGGTAGTCTTCCTTCTTCTTTGGTCTCCATAGTGAATTTGATTTTGTGGCGTGTGGAGTTCAGATGTACAAAGAAGTCAAGAAGTTTGTCTCTTCCATGAGGCCAGATGACAAGTGTGTTATCCACATAACAGAAGAAGAAGAAGAAGAAGAAGAAAAGAAGAAGATGGATTTCCATTTGGTTGACATCAGGGCCTCTTCCTCGAAGTGCACCGTAAACATATTCACAATCTCTGGTCAGAGTGGGCTGCCTATGCCGACTCCATCTGTTTGCGGGAGGTGGGTGTGCCATGAGTCAGTGAAGTGGGAAAGTTGACCAAGTAATATGTGTGACGTGTCAAACCTCGACCGATATTGAGAACAGAATAAAAAATTCAGAGGCATTACTTTTCAGCACTCCCATGCATATTCTGCATGCAAGAAAAGCTTATGGAGCGGGTTTCTCATTCAGAAATTCTATTTCAGTGTTGGTTGTTTACACGAAGACCGTGTTAAGCATAATGGAAGAAGGAGAAATGTTTATCAGCATTCCAGATTTGGCAGTGGCAGGCTCATGGTCTGCTGAGACTCTGGTTTATTGTTTCACTATATTGCTGCTTGCATTGCTCAGAATCTCATTTTGTGACAACATAGAATTGGTAGGTTCAGGAGGGCCATGCTAAATGCCTTGCAGGGCCTCAGTAGTGCCACCCAACTAGCACCTGAGAGGGCAGACAAGTGTTCGCTCATGCGTACGTGATCCTGCAGTGAAGTTGTGTACATTTAGTCAGGAAGTGGGCTTGTATACAGTGAGACAGATATCCACACAGACAATGTGATGGCATCTGGAGCAGCACAGACTGTCAAGCCCTTAATGCAGCTCTAGAGAGAGGTGAACTGACAGCGGTGCAACTGACAACAATGCCAGACACAGGAATGGCACTGTGTCATCATGTCAGACGAGTCTCGGTTCTGCAACATCGTCACAATTGATGTACTTGTGTTTGGAGGCTCTGATGCCAACAGACCTGGCCAGATTGTACCTGTCATTCTCATGCGGGTCCAGCATGTGATGTGATGGTATGTGGTGCAACTGGATACGTGTCACAACTTCTGGTTCACATATCCAGTAATTTGGACAGCAGTCATTGCATTTGTGTTTTGTTAAGGCCTATCGCTGTGCTCTATTTTCAAGGGCTCCGTGATTGTAGATTGTATTTTATTGGTCCTGTTGTCTACATAGCAGCTTATGCATAAGACATTGGACAAGTCAAGTTATGAATATACAGGCTGAAAGTAATTTCAAAGCATACATATTTAAGCTTACAATAATACACTTTACACACAAGTATTTATATAACACATTTCATAAATTTAAATATTCTTCAATGGAATAAAAGCAGTGATGCTGTAAATATGACTTTAGAGATTTTCCAAATGTATTGACCTCAGTGATAGCTTTTATGTTTTCAGGAAGTTTGTTATAAAGCTTAACTCCCATGTGAAAAGTACCTTTTTGGCACAGTGCTATGCTGATTTGAGTCATATGTAAGTTCCTGTTTTGTCTGGTAAAGTGCTCACGTATATCACAGTTTTTTTTAGCCTCTGGTCCTTGCCTATTACATTTAATTTAAAGAACAAAAGGGTTTCCATAATGTATACACACGGTAATGGGAGAATACCAGATTTCTTAAACAGGGGTTTACAAGAGTCTCTAGGCTTGCACCCAAACAAGATTCTAATGGCCCTTTTTTTGTAGTTTAAAAGTGCTATTAGCTATTTTAGAGTTTCCCCAGAAGGTGACCCCATATCTAAGACGAGAATGAAAGTACGCATGATATGCATTCAATACTGTTTTCTCACTACAGCATGATTTTAATGAACAAAGAAGATAACGTGTTTTGGTCAGTTCTGCATTGAGACATTCAATATGCTTGTTCCATCTGATGTCACTCTGCAGCCAAAGTCCTAAGAATTTGGTTTCAGTACTGTTACCAACTGGTTCGTCATTGATAGAGACTGATGGGATAAACATGTCCTTGTTAGGAACATTGTGGAATTTTAGAGCAACGGTTTTCTTACTGTTTATTACAAGCCGATTACTCTGTGCCCAGCTGCTAAGTTGTTTCGTGACTGTGTTTACTGTCTGCTGTAACTGTTCATCGTCATCTCCTTTTAGTAGAATCGTGGTGTCATCTGCAAATATGATTGATTTGTGTGCATCAATATTTAAGCTTAGATCATTTATGTACAGAAGAAACAGAAGGGGTCCCAATACGGATCCTTGGGGTACACCACATTTTATTTGTTTATAGTCAGATAAGTGATTAGATACAGTTTTTAGTTCAATATTTGTGTGCTTGACGCACACTGCCTGCATACGATTTGTCAGGAAGGAACTGATCCACTTGTTGGACAGACCTCGAATACCATATCTTTCTAGCTTTGATAGCGGAATTTTATGGTCCACCATGTCAAAAGCTTTTGACAAGTCAATAAAGACTCCTATTGTTTCCTGTTTTTTGTCCATCAGGTTTAGGATGAAATTGATGCACTCATAGACAGCAGTTGTCGTTGACCTCTTATTTCTGAATCCATGTTGTTCATTACATAGGATGCTGTTTTTATTTATAAATTTCATAAGTTTCTCATACATAACTTTTTCCAGTACTTTAGAGATGCAGGAGGAAATTGTGATGGGTCTGTAGTTATTTACATTGTCTTTATCCCCTTTTTTATATACAGGAATAACTTTTGATGTTTTTAACACATCAGGGAAAGTGCCTGCCTGAAGTGAGCAGTCGCATAAATGTGTGAGTACTTCAGTTAGGTTTGATGCGCTCTTCTTTAACACTGTTGCAGGTATACCATCAATACCTGCCGATTTGGAATTTTTTAGTCCTTTTATTGCTTTAGCTACTTCATCTTGTGAAACAGAACTGATGTACATTGATCCTCTACATGTACTTATTTTATATTCATTTGCCTGGATGCTCTTAAAGTTTGATTGTAACATATTTTCAGCAACACCTGTGAAAAAGTTGTTAAATGTGTTAGCTACTTCTAAGGGGTTTGTTACTTTTTTATTTTTATGTGATAGTGTTATATTTTTCCAAGGTTGTCTGTATTCTCCACATTCTTTTTTTATAACACTCCACATAGACTTTGATTTATTAGCTGCATTATAAATGATTTAATCATTATGCATTATTTTTGCTGCTTTTATTACTTTTCTTAATATTTTGGAGTATTTTTTATAGTATGCGCGTACTACAGGTGAGGAATTTTTCGAGTTACATATTTCATGAAGTAGTCTTCTCTTCTGGCATGAAACCCTTATTCCCTTTGTGATCCAGCTGTTTGTTCTAGAGTTTCCCCGTATGGTTAATGTTTTCAGTGGGAATGCAAGTTCAAAGAAATGGGTTAATGTATCAATGAAAGTGTCGAATTTTTCATTAATATCATTCATTTTGTACACTCCTAGCCATTTTTCTTTGTGTAATAAGTTGTTGAAGTAGTTCACATTATGCTGATTATAGCTTCGATATGCTGTTCTAAAAGACATGTTGTTAATAATACTGCTTTGTACTTTTATGCTTAATATTTGAGCAAGATGATCACTAAAACCTGCATTGAAAATTTTTAGTGAGGTGTTGTGTAAACTCTTATTTACTAGAAACTGATCAAGAGCTGTTTGACAAGTTTCTGATACTCGGGTAGCTGCTTTTACTTCAGCCTTTAAATTGAAGGACGTTGCAAGGTTCAAAATGGTCTCCCTATTTCCACTATTCATGAGGAAGTCAATATTGAAGTCACCACAGATTATAAATTCACAATCCATTTTATTTACTTTATTTAGCAATGACTCCACTTTGTTTAAGAAAAGTTCAAAATTCCCAGACGGTGATCGGTAAACTGTAGCAATAACCAGGTTGAACTGAGTAATTTTTATAGCTGCAATTTCATAATCCTTTTCGACATTTGCCCTAGTTAAGTCAGGTAGTGTAATAAAATCTACATTATCCTTTGTGTAAATTGCTACCCCACACTGTTTGCTGTTTTTCCTGCAGTAGTAAGCAGCCAAGACAAATTTGTTTATTTTAGTATTCTGGATTAATTCTGGGCTAAGCCAGTGCTCAGAAATGCATAACACTGAGATATCATTAAGTTCATGTGTTAATAGAACGTTAATTTCATCGATCTTATTACGCAGGGATTGCACATTATGGTGATAAATTTTTAAATCGGGCGTATTCACAATTTGGTAATTGGGAATCATATTTACAGCATCACATACCTCTAGTTTAAATTAGGAATGTCAGCAGCGTTGTATTTTTGTTCTTCTTTCTTGTTTATTTTGTTTTCCTCGCTGTTGGAAGGATGTTCAGGAAGCTGATAAATTGTTCTATCCCTTACAAGTCTTTCTTTGATGTTATCTTTTAACAAGATAATGCAAGACTACACATCACCTGAGCTGTACTGAGCTACCTCGATACAGAGAGTGTTCCACTGTTGCCGTATCCAGCATTTTCTTCAAATCTGTCACCTGTGGAGAACGTCTGTTCACAGGATGCCAAGAGATGGGTATGCCACCAGCCGCCAGCCACCAGTCGCCAGCCACTACAGTTGAAGAACTCTGACATATGACATTCAGTTGAGTAGCATGAAATGATGTACCCATGGCTGTAATCCAACCTCGATTTGATATCCAGTGTGATGAGAGCTGTTCTGCTTTTCCAGTTTCAATACTGAAATTCATATATTATTTTTATGCTATCCTAACCAGATTGGACTGTGGTGTCATACAGCATAAAATATCTTACAATGTGTTGAATTAGTTATGAGAAGTGTAGAACAGCCAGCAGGGGAAAGATGTTGGCAATGAGACAGCTTTTATGTATAACAGCAGTACAGTGTTTCACAGTGCATAATGCTTCCGCAGATTGTGAACAAAATGTGTGGTTTGCTTTCATCCATTTTCACAAACATAGCCTAAAAAATAATGTTGACATTACTGTGCATTTCACTCTGAGGCATATTGCACTCTGAGAATGTTCATCGAATTCAGTTACTTTGTATTATATTTCAGTAACAGTGACATAATAGCAAATTGGACTGTATGAGTTTTTACGGATTTTTTTTCCAGATACACACTACCATTTCTTCAGATTTATTTAATTTGGGTATAAATCCTTTCCAGCATATATGCTGTACACAAAATGTTGAACATAAAATGTAGCTATCTGCTGATTTAACATCTTGCTGGGTATACCGGTACAATATTTTGTTGTAACAAATAGTTCAATGTATTTTACACACTTATAAACTTATTTATACAGTTATAGTAATTTATACCATTACATTTATGTTGTACCTTAATGTTCTGGAAGACGATATTATAAGGAACCTCATACTTTTCCTGGATGATAGAGTTGTCTATAATGAATTATTGCCTGAAAAAAATCTGCACAAATTTGAGTCAGATCATAACATTTCAATTTGGTCCAAAGATAGGCAACTGAGTTTAAGTTTTCAGAAATGTAAATTGGAGCACATCACAAAACAAAAAAAGACAGTATTGTATGACTACATTATCAAATAATCACAGTTTTAATTGGTCAACTCATACAAATATCTGGATGAAATGAAATGGTGACATAGACTCACTTGTAGGCAAAGCAGAATGCAGACTTCAATTCATTGGTAAGATACTGGAAAATGCAATCAGTCTATAGAGGACATTGCTTACAAAATACTTGTGTGGCCCATTCTAGAATATTGCTTAAGTATGACCCATAACAAATAAGGCTAATGGCAGACATTGAATGTATACAAAATAGTGTAGCATGATTGATCATAGATTTATTTGATGCATGGGAGAGCATCAAGAAGCTACTAAAAATTGGAAATGCCAGACAAGTGAAGATAGACGCCAAATATATGACAAAACCTAACTTATGAAATTTCAGGAACCTGTATTAAGTGAGGTATTTAGGGATTATACAATAACCGCATATGTATCACTCCTATAGGGACAATGAAGGCAAGATTAATTACAGCATGCACAGAACCATTTAAAGAATCATTCTTCCCACACTCCACATGAGCATTGAATGGGGAAAAACCATAATGTGTGGTACAACAATGTACTTTGTCGGACAAACCCACAGTGGTTTATACAGTGTGCATGGAGACATGGAATCAGTTGACAGTAGCTGGGTAATGGTTCATATTGATTCCCATTTCCCTGTTGCAGTAGGTGATCTTATGCCTCTAATTATTTTTCCATTGCTATCTTAACTTGCATTCTTCAATTCAGTTTATTAACCCTTCTTATCTCTTTGTATTAGGGCAAATGTACAGTTAACTTTTGAGGAATTTGTATTTTCAATTTATCAACTGGAGTTTTGTTTCATATGCAGCAGCAATGTTACAAATTATTTGTTTCAGTTTCTTTAGAATAATTTGCTGTTTCACGGGTGCTTTGAAGGAAATAAAAGATCTCGAAAGTGTCTTAATGACAACCGATGGCCTCATGTTGGCAAGACAGCTGGTTGCCTTGCAGAGGGCAGGGCTTGACGGTCTGAACATCAGCTTAGACACCCTGCAGTCCCAACGCTACAACCAGATCACGAGGAGGAAAGGCTGGGAGCGTGTCATGGTTGGCATAGATCTAGCCTTGCAACTTGAATACGACCCTGTGAAGGTATTACTAGTGCAGCTGTCATCGCATGCAGACTTTCATAAACAAAAGATATAAATCTGTTGTTAAGAATATCAATACAAGAATCACCATTTTAAAGCAGTATGCCCACACCCTCGCCCCCATCCCCGCTCCCACCCTCACCGCTGTCTCCACACTGCAGCTGTAAGTGAAGGAAGGTATATTAAGACAGAAGAAGTAAATTTTAGCTGACGATGCTAACAGTTTCGTAGTTTATACAACATAAAAAGGATGCCTTGCAAGTTTACCAATTAAAAATCTTATATTTTCCTCCCAAGAGAGTCTTATGAGACTCAAGATCTTTACAGTTTCTCTTTTTTTCTTTTGTGTCTTTAGTTTAAAATAAGTTTCCACTATTGTGGTGTTGTTTTGGTAAAAATACTCGATTGTTTGGAAAAATTATTCTTAATTCTGTAGTCACATTTTTGTTGTGTCTAAGTACTACTGGTTTCAGTAGCAAGTGCCAGCATCAGTTCATCTTATTATCAAACATTTCTGTGCAAAATAAAAGCTGACCACTGTGGCCGAGCGGTTCTAGGCACTTCAGTCCAGAACCGTGCTGCTGCTATGGTCGCGGGTTCGAATCCTGCCTCAGGCAGGGATGTCCTTAGGTTAGTTAGGTTTAAGTAGTTCTAAGTCTGGGGGACTGATGACCTCAGATGTTAAGTCCCATAGTGCTTAGAGCCATTTGAACCATTTTGCAAAATAAAAAGCTTCTGTACAACTGCAAACTAGACATACCATTTTCAGGGTGCAGTTCACATCTATTGAAAGCACAACAGTGACCTTTACTTTTAGTAGATAAGACACCTACTGAGGTAAGTGACTTGATGACTGCACACAAGAAGTTGTCATTTATTCCATATGTAGCTACCATGCAGACTCATATTTTGTATTAGTTTGTCCTTACTCTTCCAAAAGGTTAAACCTTGTCTCTGCAGCCACAGCTTCCTCTCTTCAGCAGTTGTCTTCATCTCCATGTGTGAAGAAAATCCCATTCATTGATCATATTGTTTAAGTAGGATGTTCTCAGTCATCCCTTTGTTTTCTTACCTACGATCTTGCCTTCAGAAATGTTTTTTAAAAGATTATCATCTCCAGTTAAGTGTCCAGTGTATTTTGCTTTGCCCTGGCCTATAACTTTCAGTGGTTCTTTCTTCTCTCCTATTTCCTTTAATTTTTCTGTCAATGCAGATAGTTCTTGTACTTCTCCTCCAGAACCACATTTCAGAAGGTCTGAGGCGAGCTTCCTTTGGCTTTTCTAATGTACAGATTTTGCATCTGTGTGTCAGAACACTCCACACAAAGGTCTTTACAAATATTTTCTTAATGTGGAAGCTGATATGTTTATTCAGTTGCAGCTTCTTCTTATTTTGGAAGGAACTCTTCACCTGTGCTATTCTTTTCTTGAATGCCTTGAAATATTGATTGTTTTCTTGCAAAATGCTACTGAGATATTGAATTTCAGTTCCTTTCTTGAGTTGCTCATTGCCTGTTCTTGTGTCAGTCCTACCTCCTCCTCCTTTCTTGTCTGTAGCCATAACTTTTGTCTTCTTTGTATTCATTTTTAGCTTTAGTTTTACCACTTCTTGATTTAAGGCCTGAAACATTTTATTTAGTTCCTACTCTGATTTACTATTGTGATGTCATCAATCTGCAGTTTATATGCATGCAATTAAGTTTCCATATCGACATCATGCTCCAAAAACCACCTAACTGTGTGTGGCAGGGGGTACGTCTCATGCCACCAACTGATCCCCTCTGCCTTGTTCCACTTGTGAACAGTGCTTGGGAAGAATGACTGTCAGTATACTTCTGTATTATCTCTAACTTCTCAAATTTTCTTCTCGTGATCATTTCGTGAATTGTATATGAGAGAAACTATTATGTTGTCAGACTCTTCTCGGAAACTACTCTCTCGAAATTTGGGTAGTAAATCTTTCCGTGATGCACAACTGCTCTCTTATGGCATCTACCACTGGAGTTGCTGAGCATCTCTGTAATGATCTCACAGCGACTAAATGATCCTGTGACAAAACACTCCGCACTTCATTGGATCTTCTTTCTCTCTTCTGTCAGTCTTACTGGGTAAGGACACAGGGGTAATTTACATTCACTTAAGATTCTTCCTGTGAATCTTAGTCTGGCATCTGCTTTTCTATTGCTGTTTTATGTGGTCATTCCACTTTAAGGTTGCTCTGGATAGTTACTTCTAGATATTTTATGGTATATTCTGTTTCCAGCAATTTGTCATTAATAGTGTAGTTGTACAGTATTGGATTTCTTTTCCTGTGTGTGTGTGTGTGTGTGTGTGTGTGTGTGTGTGTGTGTGTGTGTGTGATGTGTTACATTTATTTATGTGCAGGGTCAACTGCCAGAGCCTACATCATTCACCAATCCTCTGCAGGTCATTGTGCAAATTGATACTGTCTTCTGTCATTGCTACTTTCTGATGGACAAGTGTAGTACCTGTGAACAATATTAAGGAGCCTCTGACACTTTCTACTGGATCATTTATATACATTGTAAATGTAATGGTCCTATCACATTTCCATGGCATATTCCAGAAATTACCTTTTGATTCTGGTCATCTTTTCTTTGTTGTTGTTATTACTTCCTTGATGAACATATTAAGGAAGTAAGGTGATAGAAGGCACCCGTCTCTCACTGCCCTTCTGGTTTTCCTTCTTTCATATCCGGTTCAGTACTCTGACTTTAGTATATACTCAAAATTAATCATCTGTCCTTCCACTTTGGACATTACTTTAAGGAATGATGATATAATGGTAATCTGTTTATTAAACAATATTTTAACGATACACTATGCTTTCTGATCATATAGTGGCTTGATGATGGAATTTGATACTGAAATTAGTAATCATTAGACAAAATAAAAGTGAAGCTATAATAAAAGAAAGTAATATTTTGGATCATGTCAGTTGTTGTTCCAAACAACAGCACGTCAGGAATAGGTTCAAATGGCTCTGAGCACTATGCGACTTAACTTCTGAGGTCATCAGTCGCCTAGAACTTAGAACTAATTAAACCTAACTAACCTAAGGACATAACACACATCCATGCCCGAGGCAGGATTCGAACCTGCGAACGTAGCGGTCATTCGGTTCCAGACTGTAGCGCCTAGAACCACACAGCCACTCTGGCTGTCCAGGAATAGGTACTAAATTATTTGTCCGCTGATGACCTCACAGCTTAGAACACTAAAACACAAATGTTAATTGTTTGCTATGTGCCCTGGTAGAGTTTACAGCTGTTTACAGTTCACGATTGGTTGTTGGAGATTGGACATTACTCACATAGTGTATTTAGTGCACAGTGCAGAAAAAGGCAGTGTCCAGAAAAGTAAACAAGTGTAAAGGCAAAAGTTTCATGACAGGATGTTGTGTCACCATACTTGGAAGACAATTATAGCCAAAGACAGAAATTTAAAAGAAACTGGCTCATTTGAGCTGTGGAGACCTAGTCGAGGATTCTCAGTAGATAATTGTTAGCACAGTAGAATTTATAAAGAGACAATGTCAGTTCGTGTCAGGGAAGGTTGATTGGTAAGTATCTATCAGCTTTCTCGTAAAACTCACAATTTGAAGAATACACATCAAGGAAAAGGTAGAAGTCCAACAGTGTCAAATCTAGACAATAATATCGATCATCCAACAGTTTTGCAAAATCCCCAGTTGTACTTTACTTACTTACTTACTTACTAACTTACTCAGATTTGCTGTGTACCATACAAGGAACTGGTTTCCACTAGTTCACTTGATCAGCTGCCAAGTTCTCACCTTCCTCCAAGTTTGTGTCCATGGATTGAAGATTCATTGCAAAAGTTCCAGGTGTTAAAAGGTCTTCCTGTACATCTGTATCTGTCCATTGATTTCCACAACAGTGTTGATTTTGGGATTCTTCCACCTTACATGTGTAGAACATAACCTGCAATCTTCAGTCTTCTTTCAACAATAATTTTGTGCAGGCTGTGTAGACCTCGTATTCTCAGCACTACATCATTTGTAACTTGGTCGGGTTAACATCTTCAGAATTCATCTCTAGCATTGTTGGTGAAAAATATGGAGACTGTGTGCTGATTTTACTGACATTTTCCAAGTCTCACAAATATAAACAATAAAGGAGTACAGGCAAAGCTTTGTTGACATATTACAGACCTAATTGCCATATGGACTGATTTTCCAGTTCTGCTGGTGATTTCTGCATCTGTGACCTCATTATTACATATAAAGCTACCGAGATATGGCAATCTGTCAACATCTTGTATTATCTTCTATTGCACTGTAATCGGGGAAGAGACGAGTAATTTCCACTTACTTTGCACATTCTGTTTACCTTATCCCCATTAATTTTCAGCCCTACACAATGGGGCATTTAATGAGAAAGCATATAAAAATTAACTTGATGCCTTCCAAGGAGACGGTCTCTACTTAGTCTCTACTCCTTCAAGCCTGACTTTGTAAGTGTAGACCAGACATGGCTTAAATTCAGAGAAATAGTATCGACATCAATTAAGAGATATATACCAAATAAATTGAAATGATACCAAATAAATTAAAAGGGTGGTGCACAAAATATGTCAAAACTCAGCTGCAGAAGCAATGAAAAAAAGCATGTCAAAATTTAAAAGAATGCAAAATCTCCAAGATTAGCGATGTTTTACTGAAGCTCGAAATTAGGGTGGGTTTCAGTGCAAGATGTGTTTAATAGTTCCCATAGTGAAACTTCGTTTTGAAATCTGGAAGAAAATCCAAAGAGGTTCTGGTTGCATGTGTAGTACACCAATGGCAAGACACAACCAATACCTTCACTGCGCAATAGCTGTGGTAATATTACTGATGACAGTGCTACTAAAGCAGGGTTACTAAACACGGATTTCTGAAATTTCTTCACCAAAGACAACAAAGTTATTATTGCAGTATTCAAATCAAGAACAACTGCAACTGTGAGTAACTTAGTAGTAGCTCTCCTCAGTGTCATAAAGCAGTTATGTTTCTTTCAGAGAATGCTGATACAATAGCTCCATTAGAAATCATATATAGCCCTGGAGATTCTAAAAGGTATCAGATAGATTATATAATGGTAAGACAGAGATTTAGGAACCAGGTTTTAAATTGTAAGACATTTCCAGGGGCAGATGTGGACTCTGACCACAATCTATTGGTTATGACCTGTAAGATTAAAACTGAAGAAACTGCAAAAAGGTGGGAATTTAAGGAGATGGGACCTGGATAAACTGAAAGAATCAGAGGTTGTACAGAGCTTCAGGGAGAGCATAAGGGAACAATTGACAGGAATGGGGGAAAGAAATGCAGTAGAAGAATAATGGGTAGCTTTGATGGATGAAGTAGTGAAGGCAGCAGAGGATCAAGTACGTAAAAAGACGAGGGCTAGTAGAAATCCTTGGGTAACAGAAGAAATATTGAATTTAATTGATGAAAGGAGAAAATATAAAAATGCAGTAAATGAAGCAGGCAAAAAGGAATACAAATGTCTCAAAAATGAGATCGACAGGAAGTGCAAAATGGCTAAGCAGGGAGGGCTAGAGGACAAATGTAGGGATGTAGAGGCTTATCTCACTAGGGGTAAGATAGGTACTGCCTACAGGAAAATTAGAGAGACCTTTGGAGATAAGAGAACCACTTGCATGAACATCAAGAGCTCAGATGGAAACCCAGTTCTAAGCAAAGAAGGGAAAGCAGAAAGGTGGAAGGAGTATATAGAGGGTCTATACAAGGGCGATACACTTGAGGACAATATTATGGAAATGGAAGAGGATGTAGATGAAGATGAAATGGGAGATACAATACTGCGTGAAGAGTTTGACAGAGCACTGAAAGACCTGAGTCGAAACAAGGCCCCTGGAGTAGACAACATTCCATTGGAACTACTGACGGCCTTGGGAGAGCCAGTCCAGACAAAACTCTACCATCTGGTGAGCAAGATGTATGAAACAGGCGAAATACCATCAGACTTCAAGAAGAATATAATAATTCCAATCCCAAAGAAAGCAGGTGTTGACAGATGTGAAAATTACCGAACAATCAGTTTAATAAGCCACAGCTGCAAAATACTAACACGAATTCTTTACAGACGAATGGAAAAACTAGTAGAAGCCGACCTCAGGGAAGATCAGTTTGGATTCCGTAGAAATACTGGAACATGTGAGGCATTACTGACCTTACGACTTATCTTGGAAGAAAGATTAAGGAAAGGCAAACCTACGTTTCTAGCATTTGTAGACTTAGGGAAATCTTTTAACAATGTTGACTGGAATACTCTCTTTCAAATTCTAAGGGTGGCAGGGGTAAAATACAGGGAGCGAAAGGCTATTTACAATTTGTACAGAAACCAGATGGCAGTTATAAGAGTCGAGGGACATGAAAGGGAAGCAGTGGTTGGGAAGGGAGTAAGACAGGGTTATAGCCTCTCCCCGATGATATTCAATCTGTATATTGAGCAAGCAGTAAAAGAAATAAAAGAAAAATTCGGAGTAGGTATTAAAATCCATGGAGAAGAAATAAAAACGTTGAGGTTCGCCGATGACATTGTAATTCTGTCAGAGACAGCAAAGGACTTGGAAGAGCAGATGAACGGAACGGATGGTGTCTTGAAGGGAGGATATAAGATGAACATCAACAAAAGCAAAACGAGTGTAATGGAATGTAGTCGAATGAAGTAAGGTGATGCTGAGGGAATTAGGTTAGGAAATGAGACACTTAAAGTAGTAAAGGAGTTTTGCTATTTGGGGAGCAAAATAACTGATGTTGGTCGAAGTAGAGAGGATATAAAATGTAGACTGGCAATGGCAAGGAAAGCGTTTCTGAAGAAGAGAAATTTGTTAACATCGAGCATAGATGTAAGTGTCAGGAAGTCATTTCTGAAAGTATTTGTATGGAGTGTAGCCATGTATGGAAGTGAAACATGGATGGTAAATAGTTTGGACAAGAAGAGAATAGAAGCTTTCGAAATGTGGTGCTACAGAAGAATGCTAAAGATTAGATGGGTAGATCACATAACTAATGAGGAAGTATTGAATAGGATTGGGGAGAAAAGACGTTTGTGGCACAACTTGACCAGAAGAAGGGATCGGTTCGTAGGACATGTTCTGAGGCATCAAGGGATCACCAATTTAGTATTGGAGGGCAGCGTGGAGGGTAAAAATAGTAGGGGGAGACCAAGAGATGAATACACTAAGCAGATTCAGAAGGATGTAGGTTGCAGTAGGTACTGGGAGATGAAGAAGCTTGCACTGGATAGAGTAGCATGGAGAGCTGCATCAAACCAGTCTCAGGACTGAAGACCACAACAACAACATATAGCCACTCATTTGATAAAGATCCATACCTAGAGACTGAAAAGTTGCTCAGGTCACACCAATGCTCAAGAAAGAAAAGAGGAGTAATCTACTAAATAACAGACTCATATCACTAATGTTGATTTGCATTAGGATTTTGGAACATATATTGTGTTTGAATATTATGAATTATCTCAAAGATAATGATTCATTGATAAATAGCCAAGATAGATTCAGAAATATTGACCTTTTAAAACACAGCTAGCTCTTTAGTCACGCAAAGTAATAAGTGCTGCCGACTGGGGCTCTCAAATTTATTCCATATTTGTAGATTTCCAGAAGACTTTTTGAAACAGTTCCTCACAAGTATTTTCTAATCATATTGTGTGCCTATGGTGTATTGTCTCAGTTGTGCAACTGGATGTGTGGTTTCCTGTCAGAAAGGTCACAGTTTATAGTAATTGATGGAAAATCGTCAAGTAAAACAAAAGTGATATCTGACATTCCTCAAGGAAGTGTTATAGACCACCTGCTGTTGCCAATCTACATTAACAATTTAAGAAAGAATCTGAGCAGTCCTCTTAGATGATGCTATCATTTACAGTCTTGCATATCATTTACTGTCTTGTAAAGTGATCAGATGATCAAAACGAACTGCAAAATGATTTAGGCTACCTATCCATATGATGCAAAAAGTGGTAACTGACCTTAAATAATAAAAATTGTTATGTCATCCGCATGAGTAGTAGAAGGCATCTACTAAATTTTGGTTACATGATAATTCACGCAGATCTAAAGGCTGTGAAGTCTATTGAATACTTAGGAATCATATTTACAAATAACTTAAATTGGAATGCTCACATAGATAACGTGGTGGGAAAGCAAACAAAGGACTGTGATTTAATAGTAAAACATTTAGAAGGTTAGGATTACTAAAGAGACTATCTACAACTATACTTGTCTGTCCTCTATTGGAGTATTCTGCATGGTGTGAGATCCTTACCAGATAGGACTGACAAAGGACATCATTTAAAAGTTCAAAGAAGGGCAGCTCATTTTGTATTATTGGGAAACAGGAAAGTGCATGCCACAGATATCGCATGTGAATTGGGGTGGCAGTCATTAAAGCAAAAGCATTTTGCTGGAGCAGGTTCTTAAAATTTCAATCATCAATTTTCTCCTCCGAATGTGAAAATATTTTGTTAGAGCCCTCTTACATAGGGAGAAATGATCATTGTAATAAAATAAGAGAAATCAGAGCTTGTACGGAAATATTGAAGTGTTTGGTTTTCCTCAAATGCTGTAGGGGAGTGGAATGGTAGATAAATAGGTTGAGGGTGGTTCTCTGAACCCTCTGCCAGCAATTAATTGTGAATTACAGACTAGTCATGCAGATATAGATAATGTAGATAGGCTTTCAATATTGTGCACTGATTCTCTAATTTTATACATTGCTCAAATACTTTCGTGGCGCTTTGGAGTGACCCCTTCAAAATAACACTTTACCAGTCTTCTTAATATGTATTTTGGTAACCAGGTTGATAAGAAGTTACAACAATACTCTCTTATTACTCCCCAGTTTTGGGTTTTATTAATGAACAAAATCGCCGCAGTGTTCCATAACAATTACGGGCTGAAGTTTCCTGCTGATGGAACCAATATGATTTTCTGTGTTTCTGAGCATACAGGTTGTGTATGCTGTTTGGAGCCTGTTGTATGCTGAATCAAATGTTTTTATTGTTGTGATCTTCCATCTGAAGATTGGTTTCATGGAATTGCCCATGCTAGCTTATCCTCTGTGACCCTCTTCACCTCTGGGTAACTACTGCAGCGTACAATAACTTGAACTTGCTTACTGCAGTCAGTTTTTGGTCTCCTACAGTTGTTACCCCCATTATATTCACAGATGACCACATATTGTGGAAATTGCATATTGTAATGTAGGATGCAACAATAAGGTACAGAAAGTTTCTGTTGAAAATTATGAATTATTTAGGAATAAAGGAGATGGCTCACCAAAAGGCAGAAGCACTGTCTCATCGATAGGCACACGAACAAAAGGTATGTAGAATGAGATTTTCACCGTGCAGTGGAGTGTGCACTGATATGAAACTTCCTGGCAGATTAAAACTGTGTGCCGGACCAAGAGTCAAACTTGGGACCTTTGCCTTTCGTGGGCAAGTGCTGAGCTATCCTTGCACGACTCACGACCCGTCCTCACAGCTTTACTTCCACCAGTACCTCGTCTTCTACCTTCCAAACTAAAAGGTACGTTACTTGGTGAGCTTCCAGAATGCATTTTCTTTTTCTAGCTGTAGGGAAAACATGTGCGCGCGCCCACACACACACACACACACACACACACACACACACACTCTCTCTCACATGCGCATGCATGTCTCCTTATGCTGTGGTCGCTCGACTGCCAGCTCTTTACTGGCCCATGGTGAGTGTTCTGGAGTGAGGTGGGGCTTTAGAGTGGGGTAGGATGGGGTGGGTTGAGGCAATGTGAGAGATGGAGAGAGATGGGAGGGGTTTGGAGGGAAGCATTTAGTGGCTCGTGGGAGAGTGGGGAGCCATCTGTGGGCTAGCTAGGGGTGCAGGTAGAGGGGTCAGGTGCCAGACAGCTGGGCACTCATAGACTAGGTAGTGACGTGAGGTAACAGCACACAACTAGCTGATTTGCGAGGGGGGGAGAGAGGGGTGTGTGTGTGGGGGGAGGGGGGGGGGGGCTGGAAGTTAACTTGTATTTAGGCCAGGAAGCAAAGGATGTGCTGTAAGTATGGCTACGAAAGTTGACTATTCTTAAATAAGATCAGCTGGTGCCAATGTATTGGAAAGTAACTGGCACACAAAGTGCAATTGTGGCTCCTTTTTCTTCAAAAGTTTTAAATAGTCTGCAGAGCAAATTGAATTAGGAGGATCAGGCATTTGTGTGGGTCTAGGAAAGTAAATTGTAGAGCCAGATAAAAGGCGCACAAGACAGGAGGGGTACTACTACTCATCACTGCTGTATCGTGCTACTAGTACATGTCAGTGTGAGTGCACCGAGAGTGGTGTTGCCGTACATGTGTCTTTAAATTGGTCACCGACTGATCATTGCAGGCTGGCTGCTGGAGGCCGTCTCTGGGAGCCAAGCGTGCCGTGCGGTCCCTGCCGTGCCATCTGCTGGTGACTCGCACATATATTAGTGTGGAACAGTGCTGACTGACTCTCTGTGTGATTCTAGTTTGTAATGTGCACATCAGTGTTCTGTGTCTTGTTGAGTCCTTAGAGGCATATTGTTCGGAGGTTATTATTAAAGCCATATTTGTGCGACTTGGATCACACTTCAGTATTTATTTATTTATTTATTTCTTGTTCCATAGATCCAGTTAGTGAGTCAATCACAAGGATATGGAACGTGTCAAATTGTACAGGTTTCAATTTAAACTATACAAGGGCAATTCAATGGCAAATTGTACATAGTTTAAGTAAGACATACTATAAATACAGTAACAGATACAATATCAGCTAGATAACATAACAACCATTTGACAGAAAAAGGAGTTTCAAATAAAGGTTAAAGGCAAGAGCACAAAGTTAAATCAGATATTAGGCCTAC
Source organism: Schistocerca americana (assembly GCF_021461395.2). NCBI lineage: Eukaryota > Metazoa > Arthropoda > Insecta > Orthoptera > Acrididae > Schistocerca > Schistocerca americana. Next base: position 9,080,132 of record NC_060121.1, on the reverse strand, counting down.
AAGAGTAAATACATGTACAGCCAATCTGTTGTTACAAAAAGTGAGCTAATTCCCAAATGCACAATAAAATCCATTGAACTACTTCTAGACACAATAAGTTTAGTGATGGTATACATTTTCTTTCAGGTATTCATCCACAGTATAATAAGATTTCTCTGTCAGGTAATCTTTGAGAACTCGTTTAAATTTTGGCAGTTCTGTATGAACACATTTGATATGTAGTGGTAGAGCATTGAACAGCTTAATGCTGGAGTAGTAAACTCCTTTTTGTACCAGAGTGAGACGTTTCATTTCTAAATGTAGATTGTTTTTGTTTCTGGTGTTATAACCATGGAATTTACTGTTGTCTTGGTAGATGGAATAATTTTTGCACACAAAGGTCAGCAAGGAAAAAATATACTGTGAGGCAGTTGTTAGGATACCTATCTTCCGAAACAAGTGCCTGCAAGAGTGTCTTTGATTAACCCCACACGTTATTCTGATTGCTTTTTTTTTTTGGATGGTGAAAACTTGTTTTGCAAGTGGTTGGTTCCCCCAGAATATGATAGCATATGACATCAATGAGTGGAAGTAGCCAAAGTAGGCAACCTTAATAGTGTCAACTTCAGCCACTGAAGAAATTACCCGTAGTGAAAATGTTGCCGAGCTAAGTTTTTTACATAGATGAAGAATGTGAACTGACCAATTACATTTACTGTCTATGTAAGCACCCAGGAATTTTGTTTCTTCAACTTTCTGTATTGGTTGATCTCTACATTTTATGTCAATTTCATTGGGATTACTTTGTGATGTATGGAACCTCATATAATGAGTTTTATCTGCATTGAGTGAGAGACCATTTGAGGAGAAACAATTTAAGATGTCATTAAAAACAGTAGTTGTAGTTTTTTCAAGATCATGATCAGTCAAATCGTCAATTAGAATTGTGGTATCATCGGCAAACAGGGTAAATTTGCTGTTTGTCTCAGAACAAAGAGGAAGATCATTAATAAAGATGAGGAAAATCAGTGGGCCCAAAACGGAGCCTTGAGGCACACCACACGTTATCATGCCCCATTCAGACGAGGCAATTTCTCCAGAAGAGCCATTTAGCATTACAGTCTGCTTCTGATCCTGTAGATATGATTGTAGCCACAAGCCAACAGTACCACCTAACCCATAGTATTCTGCCTTTCTCCAAAGAATTTGGTGGTTTACACAGTCAAAGGCTTTCGTAAGATCGCAAAAAATACCCACTGGAGACATTTTTTTGTTAATGGCTTCCAAAACTTGGTTGCTGAAAGAGAATATTGCCTGTTCAGTACAAAGACTGGCACGAAAACCAAACTGATTTTTGCTTAAGATACTATGGAATTTGAGATGGTCTACAATCCTCCTGTGCATGAGTTTTTCTAGAATTTTCGAGAAGGTAGTTAATAGGGATATTGGGCAATAGTTTGTAACAATGCTTTTATCCCCTTTTTTAAAGAGAGGAATCACTACAGCCAACTTAAGTCTGTCAGGGACAATCCCATCTTGTAGGGATGCATTGTATATGTTGCATAAGGCGGGACTAACAAATTTATAACAGTGTTTCAGTATTTTACTAGAAATATTGTCCACACCAGCAGAATTTTTGTTTTCTAATGATCTAATTACTCTTATGACTTCGCTTACAGTAAATGGAGATAAGGATAACTGTGGGATTCTGTTGCTAATAGCTTTCTGTAGGAGGGACAATGATTCTTCCATAGAACCATTACAGCTTGTCTTCTCTGCTGCTCTCAAAAAGTGGTTATTAAATATTTCTGCAACCAACTCAGGTTTCTTTATGATACTGTCCCCTGTTTTAATCTCTACCTGAGACATGTTCCCTGTTGTCCTGCCAGTTTCCCTCTTTATTACATTCCTTATAGTTTTAATTTTATTTTCTGAGCTTTCAATTTCTGATTTTATGCACATACTTTTAGATTTATTTATAACCTTCTTGAGAATGCTACAGTAAAGTTTGTAGTGTTGTCATTTCTTTGGATCATTACAAGTCCTGAGAGAACTGTATAACATCCTTTTTGTTCTACAAGATGTTGTTATCCCTGTAGTGATCCAAGACTTCTTGGCATTGCCTATATGACTATTTCTAACTACTTTTTTTGGGAAAGATGGACTCAAATACAGACATGAATTCATTTAAAAATGAATTGTACTTTTTGTTTACATCTGTTTCCCTATCAACTCGGCTCCAGTCTATCTCTTTTAGGCTATCACTGAATTTTTTAAGGCCCTGTTCATTTATTATCCTAAAAGATTTCCAAGAATGCTCGGAACTGTTGCACACACTGATGTAATTGAGCCTAAGCAAGTGACCACCATGATCAGAAAGGCCAAGGATTGGATGTACAGTGAATTCATTCCATGTAGACTTATCTATAAATATATTATCTATCAGACTTTTACTGTTAACAGCAACCCTAGTTGGGAAATCTACTATTGTCATCAGATTATAAGACTCCATTAAATGTACTAAATCAGCTTTACTATTGCTCTCATTTAGGAAATCAACATTAAAGTCACCAGTAATTATCAAGTTCTTGGACTTTGAGTACAGTATGGATAATAAAGAATCTAAGTGCTTAAGAAATACATTCAAATTCCCTGAGGGAGATCTATACAGTGCTAACACTACAGCCGTGAAGTCATTTACAGTAATCTCAACACCACATACTTCAATTTGTTGCTCTATACAATGGCTCTTTAAATCTAATGCATTGTAAAATATGTTGTTTTTTACATAAATTACCACTCCACCTTTTTCCATGATGGTTCTTGAGTAATGCGCTGCCTGACACACAGTATTACTTGGTTAGTACATCACCACAAACATATGGACTGGGACTGTACATGCTTTGACAGTTTGCTACGTCTCTCTCTTCTAGGACTGACATGGTAGCTGCGTTGCATTTCTTAATGAATCTGACCTTGTCAACCACAAACCGAATCTTAGTACAGTCATGATTTCCCTGAAGAGATTACATGACAGCAGAGACTTGTAAAATTGTGTTACCCATTTCTCTAGCCAGTGAAGATTCATTCTATACCTTCAGATACAGTGTCATTTAGGAGTAGAACAGCAAGAAATACGTAGCTCCTCTAACAGTAATGACAGTTTATCACCTCCCAGCACTACATCTGCCAATGTTTCAGTGCATTTTTGAATATGTTTGTTAACAGATTCATCAACACAACAAAAATTTACGATCTCAGTAGCATCTTATTTTTTAACTCATACTTTACTATTCATCAGAATCTTCATCGCTGCTCTTTGATTCGTCAGAGCTCCCTGCTGTACTTTGTTTTATTTCATAGTCAGAATTAGTTGAAATACCACCTACCGTATTTACCCAAATCTAAGCCGCACTCAAACCTGAAAAATGAGACTCGAAATAAAGGAAATAAAAAAAAAAATTTCCCGAATCTAAGCCACACCTGAAATTTGAGACTCGAAGTTCAAGGGGAGAGAAAAGTTTTAGGCCGCACCTCCAAATCGAAACAAAGTCGGTCCATTGTAATATGAGACACAATTTAGGTCGAATGAATGACGATACAGCTACAGTAGTTTGGTTCGAGTCGTAAGCTTAGCAGTTAAGCTTTCCAGGTAGCCTTTGCTACGCGTCAGGCGCTCCATCCGTATTTATACTGGTACCCTTCCTTTTTCATGTGCTTCATCTGGTTTGAATCAATTGCTTATTTTGCTTTGATCTGATAAGTGCCGTTTTCCTTGTTATAGGCGTTTATGTCACTCTAAGCTGAAAATGCATTACTGTACTGTGTCATGCATTGTTTGTCGCATTCTGATAGTGCGTGTTTGCGGCCTGTCGTCACTCGTGGCATGGCTTGCTTTTGTGCACGCTACCGCTGCCTACAATTAAAAAAAAAAAAAAAAAAAAAAAAAAGAAGAGAGAGAAATCATCTCATTAGCGAAACAATGGCAAGAGACTACTATTTGTTGTTCCTTACACTGCTGCTTTCTTTGATAATGATCAACAAGAACCAAATAATAGACTGCGTATGATAGAACATGTTCTGAACGAGAGTTAGGTGAAAATTTTTCTCCATTTGAAAATCTTTGCGGCCGCTTCTTTAGTACATCAAATTCTGCACAGAAATTAGAGTCATCTTGGATATAAAAATCTAGTCAGTTGCCGTGCTTCATTTCTGACTGTATCACTGTTAGGCATAAGAATAATATGAATATAAACATGACACGATACGTATATTCTTCCGCGTTTGCTGTTGTCTCACTCTAGTTTCGTAGTTTATTAGGCAGACAGGATTTAAATAAGATAGCAGCAAACACGAAGGAATACGTGGCAAAATGTTTATATTCGTATTACTCTTATGATGAAGAGAATACTGCATGTGATTCACATTTCATCAGGTTCCTATTAGCAACCGTCTCTTCTCACAGGTAGGAAAAAATTCAGAACATTGAGTTGGCCATATTGACAAACATCCCAAACAGTCTTGCCGGTCGGATTTTCGTAATACATTGAAGTTCTGCTACATTCGAAGATGAACAATACGGAATTTGTATTTACTTCGTTGGATAATGTATGAAAATTGTCTTCCACCTTTTTTTTTTAATTTATTTACTGATGCAAAGGTTTTGGCGCCAGTATTTATCTTTGTGCCTACGAAGCATGCCTGTGTAGCGCTACATATATTCGACGGCAGAAATTAGTTGTTTCAGCACCTACTGACATTTTTCAGAACTTCCACTTGCTTTGCACTCGATTCCAAGCCGCATGCGGTTTTTTGGACTACAAAAACCAGAAAAAAAGTGCGGCTTAGATTTGAGTAAATACGGTACATCCTCTCCTTTGGATTCAACTTCTTAAGTATTATATTTCAAGTCAACACCTGCTAATCTGTGAGACCGAAATGATGAGCCATACTACTCTATTTCACTGTACCTGTATGTTTCATTTGTATAACATTTTATTCCATCATAGATGCTGCACTTATAGTTTCATATATGCATTGCAGCAGCAGACACAATAAAAGTAGCAATCAGCAGTGCTTAGTTTGTTGAATGGGTAAAAAATATGCCATTGTCCCAGTTCCACATATCCCCAAAATTTGATTCTGCCAAATTCTGTACTCTCTGAAATCGAATGTTTAATCCAAAGATGAAAGTGAACAAGTTTGATGCAGTATTGCTAATATTGTTTATTACCCATCTTGCTGAATGAAGTGCATACCGTATCCTTTCTGAAAGGTTTGCAGAAGTAATGCACATACCAGTTTTCTAAAAACTTACATTGAGATTGTGCTCTCCTTCCTCTTGTACAAATTAGTAGAGCCCTTCGGATTACTCCACAATATGCCTCTTGGCAAGGTGGTAACGACAGTATTATGAAAAGGATAGATTGGCACTCACTGTATAGTGTAGATGTGTTGCTCGCAGGGGGGGGGGGGGGGGGGGGGGGAAAGGAACACCACCTATTATTAAACACGTAAGCTTTTGGTGCAAACCCCCCCCCCCCCCTTCCCTCACACACACACACACACACACACACACACACACACACACGCACACGCACACACATGCGCGCAAATGCAGATCACACATACATGACCACTGTCTCCGGCTGCTAGGGCCAGACTGGGAGGAACTGTGCATCATGGGAGAAACAACGGTCGTGTGTGTGTGTGTGTGTGTGTTTTTTGTCCACTTTGGAAGAAGACTTTCTGATGGAAAGCTTACGTGTTTAGTAGTCTTTTTGTTGTGCTTGTCTGTGACCTAACATCTCCTGTATACAGTGAATAGCAATGTATCTTTTTTATAATATGGTCATTACTCCAGCCTAGATTTCTATTGTTTGTTTCCTTTTAAGACCTTATAAAGACAGTTACTGACAATTTCTTTTTTCTTATTGGAGAAAAGTAAAACCATATGGGGGGCCAGACGTAGATTGTAAATGAATATGGAATAGAGTATTTTTATTCTCCCTGTATGCAGTGTCAATAACGTCACCTCACACACTTCATTTCTGGCAGCACCTCCTTCTCAACACATGACTGTCCCCCACCACCTCACCATAGTTTTCAAGTTATATCCTATAGCACTTCTGGGTGGACAAATAGATGAAGGATGTAGTTTAAAACAGTATAACTAAACTTAAAAGTCAAACTGCCCTTTTATAGAGACTGCCATCATTATTTAAACATACTAAACAACATCAAAACAGTCAAAAGAAATTTTTTTTCAAAAGAGCGGAAAATTGTAGTGAAATTCATGAGAGGATTGTTTTAAATTGTTATATCTTAAATCAATAAGTATGTCAGCATTTCCCAGGATTTTCTGGCTTAATTAAGACTAGGTCATGCCACCACAGTGGTCAGACAGTGGACTTGACTTCCAGAGGACAATGGACCCGAATCCCATCGGGCCATCAAAATTTGGGTTTTCCTTGATTTCCGTAAATGATTTAAGACAAATGCTGGGATGGTTCCTTTGAAAAAGATGACATTCGGCTGAGGAAGCTAATTTCTGTGGCATGTCTGATGACACAGTGCTGGTGGAAGCATGAGTATTTCAGAGCACACCATTCATTGCACATTGTTAAACATAGGGCTCTGCTGCAGACAACCCCTGTATGTTCCCATGTTGACAACACAGTTGAATTACAATTTCTGTGGCTCAGGAGCATTGAGATTGGGCAGTGAATCAATAGAAATGTGTCATCTGGTTGAATCATTTGAGTTTCGCATTACACCTACTTGACGGTTTTGTGCACATACACTGTCAACAGAGTGAATTGGTGCTTGCAAGGTGCACTTTGCTACAGACTTAGGCCAGTGGGAGCAATATTATGCTATGGAGGACATTCACCTGGTCTTCTATGGGTCCTGTGGTAGTAACTGAAGGCTCCATAACAGCTTTGTTCTGTGTGAACGTTATTGTGCACTGTCCGCACCCTGTCCCTAATGAAGGTGACATGTTTCAACAATATGACTTTCAGTGTCACGAGGCCAGAATCAAATTCACCCCTTCTGAATCTGATGGAATACATCTGCAATGCTATCAGATACCAGTTCTGCACCCAGAAACCACTGATCTCCAATTTATGGGAATTACATGACCTGTGCTTAGACATGCGGTGCTGCATAATGCTGGGAACATACCTCACATAATGCTGGGAACATACCTGAAATTTGTTGAACTTGTCCCACACAAAATCACTGCTGTATTGTGTTCCAACAGTGGACAAACACATTATCAAACAGGAGGTCATAGTGTTTTGTCTCATCAGTTTATATATTCAATGCTTGAATGAAAGGTGTGCTCTTTTCCTTTTTTCTGCCATAGCGTGTATGTGTAAAGCAGGATGTTCTACCATTTGGGCTTGTTTATATGATGGCTGTCAGTATTACCACCTGCACAGATACTAAATGCTCCTTTTCTGAAGACCTTTTATCTTGAGAACACTTTCAACTTTGTTTCACAAATGGCAGCACAGTTTCATGTAATTGTTAAAATAATACTTTCAGCAAAAGATGTGTGCGTTGGAGTGGGGAAAAAGATTGGAGATGTATGTAGTTTAATTTTCATAAATTGTTAAGAAGGTTAACAGCTTGGCATGCTAAGATAAATTCAGACATTCTCTAAAAAGAGAGAAAAAGATTAATTTAACAGAATCAGTGAGGTATACAAATATAACAACAGACTTGTAGAACCATTATTTTGTAGGTTAGATTAGATTAGATTCAGCTTTTGTTCCAAGACCCAAAACATTAGACGATTCTCATGGGTGAGTAACATGCCAGAAAGTATAACATAAAAAATATAAAACATTTGAATACCCTGATCATTTGTCAGGAGATTGTCAAACTAGGTGAATACAGTACAAACTGGAACAGCTAATATTTTCAGAATTGATACGCTGTCAGACTGAAACATTGTTATGCACTATTAATAAATTTATCAAACAAAAAGTACATAATCTTGACTGTTATGACAAAGTGCTCTCAGAACTGAAATCTAACAGACATTCTTATTTAAGCTGGCCTAACAGCCACTGTTAAGATATTCATCTATTGAGTAGGATGAGTTACCTATCAAAAAGTCTTTCAAACTATGTTTAAACCATGCTTTATCTGATACCAAGTTTTTAATGGTGTCTTTCTTCCACAGATAAATTGTGTTTTAATGCGAGGTTTTAATGAAGATGAAGTGTGCAGTTTTGTGGAGTTAACAAAAGAGAAAAATGTTGATGTAAGATTTATCGAGTACATGCCTTTCAGCGGCAACAAATGGAATGATGGGAAGATGGTCTCATTTAGTGAAATGGTCCAAATAATTAGAAAGCAGTGGCCTAATTTTGATCCTCTGCCCAATGGGCCCAATGATACCTCAAAGGTACGTGCAGTATTACATATGAACATGCATTGAAAATAATTTAATGTTTATGACTTACTACCAATCACAATAATACTTCACATCTGCTGGTGGTATGAGAGATGGACTGGTTTAGTTACATATTTCTCATCCCATTCAGTAAGTCTGTCCTGGCCTGGGTTTCTCTGCAGCTTTTCTACAACTCTCCCCATTTCCTAAACCTTGACAATCCTTTTCTTTCTTCCCTTTTCCGTCCCCTTATTGTTTCTGCCAGAAGAAGAAGCCACTGGCTCCGAAAGCTTGCACATTTCCATAACTTTAAGGGGAGTTAGAAGCGGAAAACATTCTTTTTCACTTTTTCGGGTTTTTACCTGATTATAAAATTTGCAATTTTCCAAATAAAATGATATGTATATTACTTATAAACTTGCGTGGGAAGTATTTTATTTTATTTTCTAAAATATAATCTACACTAGTTGAAAATGTTAAAATTTTTACACGCATTACTTCAAGACTTAATAAAATCGGTAATTTTTTACATACAGGGTAGTCCATTGATCGTGACCGGGCCATATATCTCACGAAATAAGTGTCAAACGAAAAAACTACAAAGAACGAAATTTGTCTAGCTCGAAGGGGGAAACCAGCTGGCGCAATGGTTGGCCTGCTATAAGGCGCTGCCATAGCTCAAACTGATATCAACTGTGTTTTTTTAAATAGGAACCCCATTTTTTATTGCATATTCATGTAATACGTAAAGAAATGTGAATGTTTTAGTTGGACCACTTTTTTCGCTTTGTGATAGATGGCGCTGTAATAGTCACAAACATATGTCTCATAATTTTGACGAACAGTTGGTAACAGGAAGGTTTTTTAAATTAAAATACAGAACGTAGGTACATTTGAACATTTTATTTTGGTTGTTCCATATGTGATACATGTACCTTTGTGAACTTATCATTTCTGAGAACGCATGCTGTTACGGTGTGATTACCTGTGAATACCACATTAATGCAATAAATGCTCAAAATGATGTCTGTCAACCTCAATGCCTTTGGCAATACGTGTAACGACATTCCTCTCAACAGTGAGTAGTTCGCCTTCCGTAATGTTCGCACATGCATTGACAATGCACTGACGCATGTTGTCAGGCATTGTCGGTGGATCACGATAGCAAATATCCTTCAACTTTCCCCACAGAAAGAAATCCGGGGACGTCGGATCCGGTGAACGTGCGGGCCATGGTATGGTGCTTTGACAACCAATCCACCTGTCATGAAATATGCTATTCAATACTGCTTCAACCGCACGCAAACTATTTGCCGGACATCCATCATGTTGGAAGTACATCGCCATTCTGTCATGCAGTGAAACATCTAGTAGTAACATTGGTAGAACATTATGCAGGAAATCAGCATACATTGCACCATTTAGATTGCCATCGATAAAATGGGGGCCAATTATCCTTCCTCCCTTAATGCCACACCATACATTAACCTGCCTAGGTCGCTGCTGTTCCACTTGTTGCTGCCATCATAGATTTTCCGTTGCCCAATAGTGCATATTATGGCGGTTTAGGTTACCGCTGTTGGTGAATGATGCCTCATCGCTAAATAGAATGCATGCAAAAAATCTTTCATCGTCCTGTAATTTCTCTTGTGCCCAGTGGCAGAACTGTACATGACGTTTAAAGTCATCGCCATGCAATTCCTGGTGCATAGAAATATGGTACGGGTGCAATCGATGTTGATGTAGCATTCTAAACACCGACGTTTTTGAGATTCCCAATTCTCACGCTTTTTGTCTGCTACTGATGTGTGGATTAGCTGCCCCAGCAGCTAAAACACCTACTAGGGCATCATCATTTGTTGCAGGTCGTGGTTGATGTTTCACATGTGGCTGGACACTTCCTGTTTCCTTAAATAATGCAACTATCCGGCGAATGGTCTGGACACTTCAATGATATCGTCCAGGATACCAAGCAGCATACATAGCACACGCCCCTTGGGCATTTTGATCACAATAGCCATACATCAACACGATATCGACCTTTTCCGCAATTGGTAAACGGTCCTTTTTAACACAGGTAATGTATCACGAAGCAAATACCGTCCGCACTGGCGGAATGTTATGTGATACCACATACTTATATGTTTGTGACTATTACAGCAGCTGGCTGGAGTGGCCGAGCAGTGCTAGGCGCTACAGTCTGGAAACGCGCGACCGCTACGGTCGCAGGTTCGAATCCTGCCTCGGGCATGGATGTGTGTGATGTCCTTAGGTTAGTTAGGTTTAAGTAGTTCTAAGTTCTAGGGGACTGATGACCTCAGAAGTTAAGTCCCATAGTGCTCAGAGCCATTTGAACCATTTTTTACTATTACAGCCCCATCTATCACAAAGCGAAAAAAGTGGTCCAGCTAAAACATTCATATTTCTTTATGTACTACATGAATATGTAATAAAAAATATGGGTTCCTATTTTAAAAAAATGCAGTTGATATGAGTTTGACCCATGGCAGTGCCATCTACCAGGCCAACCATAGCGCCATCTGGTTTCTCCCTTCAAGCTAGACGAATTTCGTTCTTTGTAGTTTTTTCATTTGATGCTTATTATGTGAGATATTTGGCCCGGTCACTATCAATGGACCACCCTGTAGAAAGCTGTGGATTGCTGTGTTATAAAGGTTAAATTATGTGTTTGTATTGGTAGCACTGTCAAAAATAGTATCGTATCTTTTCATAGTATAAACATGCTTTGTATATCGAAGTGCTAACATTTTTCTGAGGAATAGTGACGAATAGACTGGTAAATCTCTCAAAAAGTATGACTCCAAAATGAAGTGTTTTTAAGAAATGTGGGTTTCATGGTAATAAATTTTTGAATAAAGAGAAACATTGTGTTCAGCATGTGGTGTGTGAAGTTACAGACAATGAAATACTCGCAAACTCATGAGTATCTAGAGAAACACCCATTAGTGCTTCGAAGATTAAAATAAAACATAGTGATAACACAGTTATCTCAAAACAAAACTCATGTAAATGGTAGGTTAGGTTATATTCTGATACATCTACACATCGTAACAGGGGTGTTATGTGAATGTGTGTGCTGTATGTATGTGGAGGGCCAGTTAGTTTACTTGAAGACATTGAGGTATCAAATGGACTAGCCAGGAAACTTATCATTAATTCTGCCAGTTGTAAATATACTCATTCATTTTGGAGTTCTGATAAGTGTAAAGATAATTATTTTGAAATAAATGTTAGGTGGTTTTATGGATTGAGAGCTATTGGCAAAGGACACACTGCAGCAGAAACAATGTGTGTCATGATGTATATGCCACGCCCACTTTGTAAAATGGACAAGTATGCAGGATTTATTGGAGCTGCTGTGAAATCCACTGCATGTGAGTCAATTAAGGGTGCTGCAAATGAAGCTGCTGAAATAAACGATGGTATGATTGACATATCAGTAGCTTTTGGGGCACTTGGTAGAAGCGCAGCTGAAGTTCTAAGAATTCTGTTGCTACAGTGACCAGTGGTGGATACTGGAAAGCTAATAGATTTCCAGATTTTAACCAAACATTCTTATAAGTATAAATCAGGGAATGAAGATGGGCATATCTGTGACAGAAATTATGAAGGACAACTAGTCGTACGGAGGCCTGTGCAGCTGTTGAAATTTATAATCGATCTGTAAACTAAAGGGGAGTGTGTTACACTAAGTTCTTAGGTTGTGCAGACTCAAATGCATATAACAGTGTAGTAGCCACTCAGCCTTATGGTGAGAAGCTTATCACAGAACTGGAATGTGTTGGTCATGCCCTCCTGGATCTGGTTCATGGTGCAATTACCGCAATGCCCAGTACTCAAACAGGTCATACAGCCATAAACATTATATCCCAGCAGCAGTTGTGGATATCATAAAACCTGTTTACAGAGACCTGGCAATCCTGAATTATTGAAGAAGTGTCTGCATTGTCAGACTCAAAATCCCAATGAGTCGTTCAATAATCTTATAGCGTCAGTGTCGTCGTAACTGCCATCTGCGTCACGTCTGCTGTGCAGCGAGCTATGCTGATTTAAGTATTAACTCTATTTTTCTTACTTGTAACTTCTTCTTCCGTGTGTTTTTGCTTTTAGGAAGCTTTAATTGTCGAGTGCTAGTAATAGTGTTCCATAGATTTTGTGTTTGTTTTGAATACAGTCAGAGAAAGTCCGTTTAGTCAGCCATAGTGCCAGTAGTGCTAGTGTTTGTTTTCAATACAGTCCAGAGACAGGTAGTGCTATTTTCATTGTTTTCTACAGGAAGTGTCTAGTAACCACAGTTTAGTCAACTATCAGCCGCCTTTAGTGAATTAGCAGTCTAATTATAAGTTGATTAACTCTCTACAGTAAATTGATTTCTTAAGATGGATAGGATGTGAGACTGCTGTGTACGGACACAGGAGGAGCTGGCCACTGTTCGCAAACAGCTGAACGTGTTGATGGCCGCGGTTAGCCGTCTTCAGGCAGTGGTGAGTCTGGTGCGTTGCATGGTACACCCCAGGTGTTACATGCTTCACCCACTGACCCTGCTGTCGACACATCTTTGCGGATACCGGGCGCGGTTGTGCCACCCTCTTCCCAAGGGGAGTGGCGGGTTCAGCGGCATTCGCGGCGCACAAGGTGGAGGGTCAGTGTGGAGGCTGGCCGTGTGGCATCGCCCGTTCTGCCTGTGAGTGGACATGTGGCCACTCCTTCAGCAAGGTCCGAGCAGGCACATGGGGGGAGGGGTTTATTAGTTATTGGGAGCTCCAACGTTAGGCGGGTGATGGAGCCGCTTAGGGAAATAGCGGAAAGGTCGGGGAAGAAGGTCAGTGTTCACTCTGTCTGCTTGCCGGGGGTCTCATCCGAGATGTGGAGGAGACCGCGCCGGCAGTGATAGAGAGCACTGGGTGCACCCGACTGCAAATTGTTGCTCATGTCGTCACCAATGACTCCTGCCGTCTGGGTTCAGAGGTCATCCTCAGTTCGTTCAGGCGGTTAGCGGAGTTGGTGAAGGCGGAAAGCCTCGCGGGGTGGAATCTGAGCTAGCTATTTGTAGTATCGTTCCCAGAACCGATAGTGATCCTCTGGTTTGGAGCCGAGTGGAAGGCTTAAACCAGGGACTCAGACGATTCTACGGAGATCTGGGGTGCAAATTTCTCGACCTCCGCTATCGGGTGGAGAAATGTAGGGTCCCCCTGAATAGGTCACGCATGCACTACATGCAGGAAGTGGCTACAAGGGTAGCGGAGTATATGTGGAGTGCACATGTGGGTTTTTTAGGTTAGAGAATTCCCTCCCTAGGCCCGACAAGACACCTCCTGAGATGCGGCAAGGTAGGAGTAGACAAAATGCAACAGGGAATAACAATATTAATGTGCTAATAGTAAACTGCAGGAGCGTCTATAGAAAGGTCCCAGAACTGCTCTCATTAATAAGCGGTCACAATGCCCACATAGTACTAGGGACAGAAAGTTGGCTGAAACCAGATGTAAACAGTAATGAAATTCTAAACTCAGATTGGAGTGTATACCGCAGAGACAGGCTGGACAGTGAAGGGGGAGGCATGTTTAAAGCAATAAGAAGTGCAATAGTATCGAAGGAAATTGACAGAGATCCGAAATGTGAAATAATTTGGGTGAAGGTCACGGTTAAAGCAGGCTCAGACATGGTAATGGGATGTCTCTATAGGCCCCCTGGCTCAGCAGCTGTTGTGGCTGAGCACCTGAAGGATAATTTGGAAAATATTTCGAGTAGATTTGCCCAACATGTTATAGTTCTGGGTGGAGATTTTAATTTGCCGGATATAGACTGGGAGACTCAAACTTTCATAACGGGTGGCAGGGACAAAGAATCCAGTGAAATTTTTTAAGAGCTTTATCTGAAAACTACCTTGAGCAGTTAAACAGAGAACCGACTCGTGGCGATAACATATTAGACCTTCTAGTGACAAACAGAGCTGAACTATTTGAAACAGTTAACGCAGAACAGGGAATCAGTGATCATAAAGCGGTTACTGCATCGATGATTTCAGCCGTAAATAGAAATATTAAAAAAGGTACGAAGATTTTTCTGGTTAGCAAAAGTGACAAAAATCAGATTTCAGAGTACCTGACGGCTCAACACAAAAGTTTTGTTTTAAGTACAGATAGTGTTGAGGATCAGTGGACAAAGTTCAAAACCATCGTACAATATGCGTCAGATGAGTATGTGCCAAGCAAGATCGTAAGAGATGGAAAAGAGCCAGCGTGGTACAACAACCGAGTTAGAAAACTGCTGCAGAAGCAAAGGGAACTTCACACCAAACATAAACATAGCCAACACCTTGCAGACAAACAAAAATTACGCGAAGCGAAATGTAATGTGAGGAGGGCCATGCGAGAGGCGTTAAATGAATTCGAAAGTAAAGTTCTATGTACTGACTTGGCAGAAAATCCTAAGAAATTTTGCTCCTATGTCAAAGCGGTAGGTGAATCAGAACAAAATGTCCAGACACTCTGTGACCAAAAAGGTACTGAAACAGAGGATGATGGACTAAAGGCCGAAATACTAAATGTCTTTTTCCAAAGCTGTTTCACAGAGGAAGACTGCACAGTAGTTCCTTCTCTAGATTGTCGCACAGATGACAAAATGGTAGATATTGAAATAGATGACAGAGGGATAGAGAAACAATTAAAATCACTCAAAAGAGGAAAGGCCGCTGGACCTGATGGGATACCAGTTCAATATTACACAGAGTATGCGAAGGAACTTGCCCCCATTATTGCAGCAGTGTACCGTAGGTCTCTACAAGATCGTAGCGTTCCAAAGAATTGGAAAAGGGCACAGGTCATCCCCGTTTTCAAGAAGGGATGTCGAACATATGTGCAGAACTATAGACCTATATCTCTAACGTCGATCAGTTGTAGAATTTTAGAACATGTATTATGTTCGAGTATTATGACTTTTCTGTAAACTAGAAATCTACTCTGTAGGAATCAGCATGGGTTTCGAAAAAGACGATCGTGTGAAACCCAGCTCGCGCTATTCGTCCACGAGACTCAGAGGGCCTTAGACACGGGTTCCCAGGTAGATGCTGTGTTTCTTGACTTCTGCAAGGCGTTCGATACAGTTCCCCACAATCGTTTAATGAACAATTTAAGAGCATATGGACTGTCAGACCAATTATGTGATTGGATTGAAGAGTTGCTAGATAACAGAATGCAGCATGTCATTCTCAATGGAGAGAAGTCTTCCGAAGTAAGAGTAATTTCAGGTGTACTGCAGGGGAGTGTCGTAGGACTGTTGCTATTCACAATATACATAAATGACATTGTGAATGAAATCGGAAGTTCACTGAGGCTTTTTGCAGATGATGCTGTGGTATATCAAGAGGTTGCAACAATGGTAAATTGTACTGAAATGCAGGATGATCTGCAGCGAATTGATGCATGGTTTAGGGAATGGCAATTGAATCTCAATGTAGACAAGTGTAATGTGCTGCGAATACATAGAAAGAAAGATCCCATATCATTTAGCTACAATATAACAGGTCAGCAATTGGAAGCAGTTAATTCCATAAATTATCTGGGAGTATGCATTAGGAGTGATTTAAAATGGAATGATCATATAAAGTTGATCGTCGGTAAATCAGATGCCAGACTGAGGTTCATTGGAAGAATCCTAAGGAAATGCAATCCGAAAACAAAGGAATTAGGTTACAGTACACTTGTTCGCCCACTGTTTGAATACTGCTCAGCAGTGTGGGATCCGTACCAGATAGGGTTGATAGAAGAGATAGAGAAGATCCAACAGAGAGCAGCATGCTTCGTTATAGGATCATTTAGTAATCATGAAAGCATTACGGAGATGTTAGATAAACTCCAGTGGAAGACTCTGCGGGAGAGACGCTCAGTAGCTCTGTACGGGCTTTTGTTGAAGTTTCGAGAACATACCTTCACCGAGGAGTCAAGCAGTATATTGCTCCCTCCTACGTATATCTCGCGAAGAGACGATGAGAATAAAATGAGAGAGATTAGAGCCTGCACATAGGCATACCAACAATCCTTCTTTCCACGAACAATATGAGACTGGAATAGAAGGGAGAACTAATAGAGGTACTCAAGGTAGCCTACACCGTCAGGTGGCTTGAGGAGTATGGATGTAGATGTAGATGTAGACCAAAAAATGTTTTTCTTGTAATGAAGACACTAAAGTGGGGGTCAGTCATGCTGTTATTGCTTTTAATGATGGCAACATTGGTAGCGTGAAAGTGCTACAACATATGGGAATTAATTCTGGAGCAAACTGCATCAGAGAATTTGAATGGATGGACAAGGTTTGCAATGGTAAAGCACTGTATGCAGCACAGTTGGCCACTACGGAGTCCAGAAAGAAGAAAACAAGAAAAAACTTAAAAAAGGTCAAGAGGATGATATGCAGTATGGTGCAGGGTGCTTCTGAGTGACTAAAAATAAAATGTTAAGCATATATTGAGTTACAGTCTATTAAAACTTTAAAAACTCTTCTTGAAAATTTAGATTTTCTCTTGCATTTTTCCCTAAATCTCAGAAACTACTTCGAGTAGCGAATTAAAATTTTCAGGGAGTAATAACATACGTATTCTGAGTCTTCTGAACTAAAAGAAGAACATAATATTATGCATAAATAAAATTATTTAGAATAACATACAAAAAAGTACACAAAATTTTAACTGTGTAATTAAAAAATTGCATTTCCAAAAGCAGTGGCTGAAATGCAATTATTGTAAGACTCAGAACATATAGTTTAATGTCCTGTAAAAGTTTCTTGTCAATGGCTACAGTTGTTCCTGAAATACGGGGAAGTTAAGTCACCAAATTTAACATTGTCAGGATAGGGCGTTCAAACTCCCCTTAATGCACATTTTCTCCTTCCTCCACTTGGTGAGCAACACATTTATAGTATTTACACAACAGCAGTAGCTATTTTCTTACAATTTCTTTTTGCAGGCATGCCATGTCCCGGGCTTCAAGGGACGTGTGGGATTTATTACCTCAATGAGTGAACACTTCTGTGGCACGTGCAACCGTTTACAGATAACAGCTGATGGCAATTTGGAGGTGTGTCTCTTTGGGTATTCAGAGATATCTCTCAGGTGAGTGATGAAACATAGAATAATCATGTCCAAGTGAAAATTCATGCGAGGAAACCATAAAATTACTAGAAGACTGACAGAGTGATCAGTATTTTACCTTCAGGAGGTGAAATTCCAAAACTTCTTATAGACACATTCGTTCCTCTTGTCCTCACATTAGTCATGGAGTCCGAGTGACCTTTGAGACCTTCAGAAACTTATCCCTCTTTCCTCTCTCATGAAGGAACTGATAGTTCCAAATGCTGAGTATAGAATAATACTTTCAAACTGTTTGCCATGCACATTAGGTATGTGGTTGGTATATGGAAGAGATAAACTGCAGTTAAATCCAGCAGGTATGAAATGAGTAATCTTTTCTTGAAGTTTTCAGCTTGCACCCTCCTCCCTCCCAGACATACAAACCAGATACCTCTAGCTAAATAATTTGTGAGTATATATAATTTGCCTCTGTCAACATCATGTTACACTAACCTATTTGTGAGATTAAATTAAAGGAAAGTAATCAGAACTGGAAATTATGTAAAGACATTTTTGGCTATGTCCCTGTGTTGTATTAAAGTTAACACAGTATTTCTGTCCATGTGATGGTAACTATGATTCGCCAGCCACCGTTGCCGAGCGGTTCTAGGTGCTTCAGTCCAGAACTGCGCGACTGCTACGGTCGCAGGTTTGAATCCTGCCTTGGCTCAGATGTTAAGTCCCATAGTGCCCAGAGCCATTTCAACTGTGATTCATGATTATCAGAGTCTATATGTTCCAAATAAAAATTGGAACTTCATGTGTATAAATGTACAAATTATTAGACAATGGGACCAACAACTGACACTTTTAAATTGATGACTAGACTAAGACTTGGCGATAAGTTTGTTTCAGGACATGGTAAGGGGGGTGAGGGGTGGGAAGAATCAGCTCTCTCTTTGTGAGCATACCAGAAATCCTTTATCAACCGAAGGTAACATAAGATATAAAAATACAGGGTCAAACAATTAATTTAAGTATCTTAAATACCAAATGACTAATAAAATTGGAAGCTAAGAAAAGTAAGTTCATAGTAAGTAGGGTGAAACACAGGGGGCTGCAACATATTGCCATTGTTGTTTGACTTGTCTATCAAAGAAAAAAGAAATGGATCAAAACAAAATAAAAGTGAGAATGGAAATGTATCAGAAGCAAATAGGAATAAGCAAGGAACATATTCTTTAATTAAAAAAAAAAAAAAAAAAAAAGACATGTGAGGCAGATGTTCCTACAATTTTATGTTCAAAGCACAGCAGCCTGTGAAAGCAAAATATTTATGACATTGAAAAAAGAAAATCAGTGAGTGAAAAGTGTGTGTAGGTGAATTGTGGTGAAAGACTGGATATTGGAACTTCTGTTATGCTGCCCAGTATTAGTTGACTTGGTAGTAAAGGAGCAAGTTTGCAAGGGCGGATAACTGTTTGGCTACGTAAAATAGAGTGGGAGTATGGAAAAGCTAGTCCAAGATAGGATGAAAAAGATAACAGCAACTTAAAAAATGAACCCCATGAACCCCATTCCCATCTAGTGAATGCAGTGGTTGACAATATCTTGTGACATTCACCTATAAGGCTCAAACAATAATTGCTAAATAAAAATACAAAATGTTGACAAGACTGTATCTAAGCTGTCACTCTCTTTTGAAACAAGGGTGTTTAAACCAACAAACACGCAGGAAAGCAGGGACAACTCACACACTAGAGAAGGATGGGCAGTATCATTGAAGGAGTGAGCATGAACCGTGTGGAATATGTGTGGTACAAGTAAAAAAAAAAAAAAAAAAAAAAAAAAAAAAAAAAAAAAAAAAAAAAAAAAAAAAAAAAAAAAGTAATGATAGTAAAATTCCAATCCCGGGAGCGGAAAGACTTACCTTAGGGGGAAAAAGGACAGGTATACACTCGCACACACGCACATATCCATCCACACATACAGACACAAGCAGATATATATATGTCTGCTTGTGTCTTTATGTGTGGATGGATATGTGCGTGTGTGCGAGTGTATACCTGTCCTTTTTTCCCCTTAAGGTAAGTCTTTCCACTCCCGGGATTGGAATGACTCCTTACCCTCTCCCTTAAAACCCACTTCCTTTCGTCTTCCCCTCTCCTTCCCTCTTTCCTGATGAGGCAACAGTTTGTTGCGAAAGCTTGAATTTTGTGTGTATGTTTGTGTTTGTTTGTGTGTCTATCGACCTGCCAGCGCTTTCGTTCGGTAAGTCACCTCATCTTTATTTTTATATATAGAAGTTTATTATTTTATTTACCGGTCTTGCAGTTTCCTTGATTTCTTGCAAAGTACAGTACAATGAAAACCTACCATATTGCATAACAAGTAGATGAGTATAAACTTCAGAATAGCATCATCGCCATTAAATGACCTATGTTTTCTTTACTAACAAGAGAAGGGACAGAAGCAATAAACACAAAAGCAGAACTGCTTTTGCTTGATTACAGCAGGGACAATAATTTTTAACATCTACATTTACAACAGATCATATTTACAAAATGTTTTCGAAATTTGCTCTGTTTGCTCAAATGAAAGTATTGCACTGCTCAATCATTCATTTACACTCAACCCCGACTGCTGCACATGCTGTGGGGTGTGTCATCTGGTTATGTCATATGTTCAGTGTTTCTCACCAATTTTTGGGGTATTTTGAAATGTACAAAAAGGAAAATAAAGAAAGTTATCACATTTTGCTGCACATTACCTGCGTCACAGAAAAATAATGTATACAAATCTTCTCAGATTTGCCACTGAATAACTTTGTCCAAGCCTCACAATATTTCACCAACACAACTGTTCGTCATCTTCAGGTAGTGGTGGGTCCTGTCATCACTGCTGCAAGATGTGGCTGGTGATATTCGCACAGCAG
Organism: Schistocerca americana; assembly: GCF_021461395.2. Lineage (NCBI taxonomy): Eukaryota > Metazoa > Arthropoda > Insecta > Orthoptera > Acrididae > Schistocerca > Schistocerca americana. The sequence goes on along the minus strand of NC_060121.1, from coordinate 9,059,723 downwards.
AATTGAAATTTGTCAGGCTAGAAGCAGGAGTACGAATGTGTGGACAGGCACTCCCAGTTGGATGTAAATGCCATTCATAGTAGCCTTCTGCTTATGTGTTGTGGGCAATGACTGCACTTCTGGACACTCGTGTGGTTAAGAGCTGAATTAACTCTCTGCAAGGTACTGCATCAGGTCATACATCGGAGGATCTGGTTTCTACTGTTTTAATTTCATGGCAGTCAGTGCTGGATTCTGGGCAGTGCTTAGTCAAAATTCCATATTCCTGTTGGTAAGATTGCCCACCGTATGGATACATGCCTCATTCTTAAAAACACAGTCCTAGAGTGATGATGCTGAGGATACAATTTCAGTCCTCTTGGGAAACGTGTGGTGCCCTGTATTCAGGCAGTGCTCTGCTACCATTAATTTACTGGGTGGCATTTTTGTCAGCGCTGTTGAACACAGTGTTCTTGCACAATGTGAGGTGTCTGCCCTATATAAGGTTTCCCATAATGGCATCAGATCTTATATATGATCTGTGTTTTCTAAGGTCAAGATTGTCTTTAACTGAACACAAACAATTCCTTAGTTTTGCTGGTAGACGAAAAACACACTTGATTCTGTTTCTCTTAGTGATTCTTTTAATTTTGAAAACATGCCACTGAAATATGGCAAGAAAGCCATTTGCAGTGCTTGTCTAAGTATCTTCATTTACATCCCTACACTGAACTTGCTTTGCTCAGAACACATTGCAAATCTGTTTACAAGAATAAACATTCTGCTGGAACACTGTTCTTAGATGTTACAGTTCACCAGGCAGACTGTCGGTATCTGAAATCACGTGTGCTCTATGTGCCAGGGAGTGTAAGACACTACCACATTGTGCAGGGTGACGGCAACTTTTGGACCTCAAATATAACTCTGCGTGTATCAGTTTGCAGTAGAGACTAAGCCCCAGTGCTATGTCAGCTTTTCTTCTAACCGTGACATCCAGGAATGGTAAGCTGCTATCTTTTTGTACTTCCACAGTGAACTGAATATTCAGATGGAGCGAATGCAAATGCTGCAGGGACATAGGTAGTGTCTGTATTATGTGGGCCACACCACAAATGTCTCTTCAGCATTCTGCCAGAAGGAGGAATGTTGGATATTTACTAAGGGAAATAGAGGATCTCCCATGGGAACACTGTCCACTTGATTAAAGTAGTTGGTGTTACATAAGAAATAGGATGAGGTATGCACATGTTTAAACAGCATCACAATTTCTTTCTCAAACTTGCTGCTAATAACCTCTAATGAGGGCTGCAGGGGCACTTTTGTAAGTAATGATATAACATTTGAGCTAACTAAAAGATCTGAAAGTTCTAGTTTAAGCATCTTCAGGTATTCTATGAAATCCTCTGAATTCTAAATATGATGGTCATAGTCATCCACATGATAAATTTCAAAGCTGTCACGTGGAAATTGCCAGTTGCATCTTGCAGCAGTGATGGTGGAAATCACCACCACCTGAAGATGCCAAAACGTTGTGTCACTGAAATATTGAGGGAGGGACTTGCATAATGTTATCTGGTGGGGAACCCAAAGTGTTTTTGCAACAGATCTATTAGGCAAGCCTGAAAAGTCACATATACTCCAAGCAGTAAGTACCTGTTATAAAATGGTCACATTAGTGAGCTTGGCAATTAATTAAGAGTTTATCAATAAATTTGGCTTCATTTTGCAAGAAATTGTGCTGTGTTCCAGTACTCCCTCTTCAACAAAACTAATGTCAGTTTCTGCTCCACCTCTTCAGCCCGAGATCCTATGTATACTCTTGAGCATTTGTGTAAGACACATGTTTATTTATAAAAATAAAAGTAACTTCTATCATGACTTTCCCATTCTTGTCCAGTGGGTTTGTTATCCTGCTGTTGCCTACTGCAGACTACAAGATTACTGTTGAAGATTTCTGCAAAGTTTTTCTTCCTTTTTAGTGTACCAACATTTCACTGTGTGGTAATTGCCTGGTACTGTTTAACGGGTGTTTTAACTGTTGTTTCAGAGATGCAATACGAAGCAAATGCAGTGAGGATGACTTGCTTGCCATGATTGGGGCAGCAGTGAGAAGAAAGAAGAAACAACATGGAGGTAAGATACATTACAGCAAATGTAACTCTGTAGATAGAAAGAAAATTTCTGCTTAACAAGTCATAGCAAACATAAGAGCAAAATAGAATGAAAAGCAACAGTGATAGAACCTGTGTTTTTTGTGTAAACTTGGATTTAATTTTTTATTTAGTATTCATTCTGATTAATGCCCATTGGTCAACAGTATATTTCAGCCCTAGAATTTGGTTCTGCAAGGTCCACCAGATAACCATATATGGCTGTTGTAACTCCTTTATTGGACTTCAGAAGTTTTCCAGCAACAAATCTTTTTTTTTTCTTTCTTTCTTTCTTTTTTTTTCTTTTTTAAAAAAAAGCTAAAATGCAGAAAACATCATAAAGCAAACACTCACAGAAAAGCATCAGTGTCCTTGAAACAATGGAAACTCCAGTAGGAATATCAACAATGTTGGAAAAGACAGATTACTACTTACTGATGAAGGCTGTGGCTGAAAGCTTTATGTAAGTGTCTTTTAATTCTTCCCATCTGCAGCCTAAGGTATCTTCTTTATGGTAAGTAACAGTCTGTCTTTTCCTTCATTATTCATTAGTGTTCTTTTTTTTTTATTGCTGTTTAGCAAGCATCGTGTGGTATATAAGGGATGTGAATAGCGTCAGATGTTGAATCATCACTCTGGAGGATATGAAGGTGCTGCATATTGGTGTGAGACAGCATTATCTGATGAGAGTTTGAAAGAAACCTCATTGTGGATGTCCATTTGGTCCCCTGGTTAAACCTTGCAACATCTGTATTTTTGGAGTATTTGGATCTGACAGTGGCCTGATGTTGGAAAGTAAGGGCTTACTCATCATCAATGTTCCAGTTGACTACATCAGACCACTACAAGGGAGCATCACTGTGTAGTGTACTGAGTACATTGTAACCTGTTCACGTCTGTGACTGCCATCTGAGAACAAGTACAGTAAACTCTCGTGCAGCTACACTTTTGGCTAGCTAGATTGACACTTGACAAGTTTCAATTTCCGTGCACCTGGAGCCAAGCATTTGCTGGTGTTTTTTGGCAATCTACTGCTAATCAGTGCACTGGTGCGTGTCAAAAGTCCAAGTATCGTCAATTCGTGCGTGTGTTGGTTGAAGCTCTAGTGCGTTTCTTATTCGTATTGCATGGTTTCATGCCACTGCCATCTATTGGAACTCCTTGGAAGTACAGTACATACAGTATTGTTCTATGGAGCGCAACGTAGGCCTGTCGAAACTGACAATTAGAGTGCGCCGCCTAACTCTTTCCACTTGTTGTCGGTACATCAAAGCTGAGTGTTTAACAGTGAACGTACAACACCCTGTTGTGTTGCCACGTGGGCTTGGGTAGAACAGAGGAAATGGCATAGATGTATCGAATGCTTTCATTTGATGGCTGCCACAGCCTGGTTTCAAAAATCAAAAGTTTGTCTAGTGCATCTCGAGTGTTGTCAAGTTGTGCATTTGTGTGTTTCTGATTTGAGGTTTTGTGCTCCCACTATGTGCCTTAAAGTGTCCAGAGATAAAAGGGGCCAAAAACCATAAAGGACTCAGTCGAGTGTCTGTAAAAAGAACACTGAACGTGACTACGGGCACGTAACATAAAATGAATGTGATCTTGTTGGAAAAAGAGCATCACACTTTGCAGAGAATTGATGCTGGTGAGCCACCCACAAAAGTTGCTGCAGAGTAGGAGTACAATTACTGATCGGAAGACAAATCGATCAGGAATTGAAAAATTTTTGTTCCAGCCAAGCATTGGGCAGCGCAGTGAAATCTTGAAAAACAATGAGAAAAGGTGCACATCCTCAGTTAGAAGAGGCATTATTTTTGTGGCACGAATAAATAAGAGCCAAAGGTGTGTCAGTTTCAGGTCCTCTAATTTGTCAAAATGAGCTAATGAGCTGATAGAAGGAAAGAAGCAAGAATTCCTCGGAAGTAATGGCTGGCAGGATCATTTCAAGAAGCAGCATGGCATCCATGAAATTGCCATCAGTGCCAAATCATTATCTGGGGATGAAGCTGCTATGCTGATTTTAAGAAGAAACTGCACACAATCATTGACAAAGGAGGTTATACTGACAATCAACTTTACAAATGTGATGAAACTCGGTTGAATTACAAAATGCTGCCAACGAAAACCCTTGCCTCTAAAGAAGAAGAAATGGCTTCCAGATACAAAAAAATCAAAGAAAGATTTACTGTCCTCGCTTGCAGTAATGCCACTGGCAATCATAAACTGTGTCTTACTTTAATTGGCAAATCCAAAACACCAAGAGCATTTAGACACCAACCAACCAGCTTTCCCACTGAGGTACACGAATCAGTCTTAAGGCATGTATGAACAGTGCCGTGCCATCTTCAGAGAGTGGTTCCAGGCAGAGTTTGTTTCAGCTGTAGTAAATTACATGGAAGGAAAAGGACTTCCTTGAAAAGCGCTACTTCTTGTGGACAATGCTCCTTCTCACCCAGGTGATCTGCAAGATGGGGATATCAAAGTTGTATTTCTTCCACAAAATGTCACATCTCTATGTCAACCGATGGACCAAGGTATTCTTGAGGCGATGGAAAAACATTACAGACACAAGATGCTGGAATACTTAATAGGTGTGATTGATGCTGCAGATGATTTTGTGGAAGCTCTTAAAAAAATTGATGTTTTAAGTGTCATTCATTGATTTCTGAAGCTTGGAATCTAATTCCTCCAGTTCCTCTTGTTAGGTCTTGGAAAAAACTCTTAGATCGTAAGGCAACCTAAGTGGTGGGAAGGAGGAGACAAACCGAAACTCAAGCTGACATAATTTTGGTGAATTTACTGGAGAAGCTGGTTGTAAAGACACACACTTCGAAGACATTGAAGAGTGGATGGAAAATGGCATTTTTTCATGTGACTGAGGATGAAATCGTCCAAATTGTGACCGATCATAAAGCGTTAGAAGACTATGTTTCTGATGATGAATCAGAGAAAAATATTCCTCACACATTCTGTTACGAAGTGATCCAAACTGCCCTGGAGTACATCAGCCAACAGGAGGAGACGATTTATCCTGAAATAGTTTGATTTCAACGTTGGAGATGTATTGTTGCAGCAATAGTTTCTCAAGCAAAAAAAAAAAAGAAAAAAAGGCATTCGTGACTTCGTTACCAAAAAATAAACTCTAATGAAGCATCCTAGAACTTCTATGTCCATAACTTAAAAAGTTTTTTTTTTTTTTTTTTTTTTTTTTTTTTTTTTTTTTTTTTTTTTTTTTACTTTTCTTGAAAGTTCCTCTGGACAGACTTTTCGTTCCTTTGAGTAATCTCTAGATTTGTTTCATAATTTTGTTCAGTAGTTTATTTTTTATTCAAAAGAGTAGGTAATAAAATTAAAACTCCTGTTTTTTCCTGCTGCCAAATAAGGGAGATTTTTTCTGTAAGAATGCAAAATAATCGAGCTTTGTTATATAGCATTTAAAAACTTTGAGTTTTCAATCATAGTTTGGTGCCTTTTTAACATGTCAACACAATTTTTTCAGTAAAAAAGTGTAGGGTTATTTGCAACCACATCAGTACTGTTTTACATACCCTACGCACGTTTTACGATCGTATTTCGCAATATTGACGCAATTTGGAGTGTTCACATGTGAAAACAGGGGGTCTTTGATTTATCTGGAATTTTCGTTATCGGAACTGACCACCGTCCTGATCATTTCGGATAAACAGGAGTTCACTGTAATAGTCTCCTTGCAACGTGCTGTGTCATACAGCTAGGAGCAGCCAGACTATGGAATTGCCGTCCTGCGCATAGGCTGCCATTAACACCCAAGCAAATGACTGCATGTGAAGTGGTGCCATGATCAAGAAGTACGGACTGCTAATGAATGGCGTCACATTATGTTCACTGATGAGTCCCAGTCCTGCACTGCTCCAAATGACTATCGTGGAGAAGTTTGACAGTGACCCGTGGAGATGGGGAGAGGTCCCATTCTTCCACATTTTGGGGGGGGGGGTGGGTCACAAAGGAGTCCCATGGTGTGGGGAGCCATTGGGTATGACTTCAGGTCACGGCTTGTAATGGCCGTGGGAACTCTGATGGTACAGCAGTGTTTAATAGTATTGTGGTGCTATTTTTCAACAGGCCGGTGCTTGTCCACATGTAGTATGTGTCTCTTTAAATTGTCTGTGTGATGTTGATATACTCCTGTGGCCAGCAAAATCCCCATATCTGTCCCCGATATAACATTATGGGACCAACATGGACGTCAACTCCATCCCACTGCCTGTATCCATGATTGCAATGTCCAGTTACAACAGTTGTGGATCACCTTTCTCAGGAGGGTATGCAGCAGCTTTACGACATCCTCCCGCACTGTCCAGGCCAGACAGGGTGCATTGCTGTATTGATAAGTGGGCTCAAACTGATAAGTTCTGTGTAAATTTGACTCTGTTTTGTTATCACTGAAATAACATCACATACCCTCTAAATTAGCTATGTTTCAATTTGTTTTCTCCCCACCTTCTGAGTGTCTCACTTTTTTTCAAGCAGTGTAATTTAAGACAGACATAAGAATATGAAAATGGGATGGCATATCACATTGCTATTCAACTATGCCCCTAAGAAAATTGTAAGATAATGGAGAAGAGCAGGTGCACTATTACACTGACTAGAACGTAAACTTAAAGATAGAATTATATTGTGTAACCTATACCGATGACATAATACTAATTGACAAAGACATCACTGATATGCTAAAGCAATTTGAAATATTAAGGGAGCAAGCTAGGAAAATTGGACTACTAATTTCACCTGGAGAAAAAATTCTTGGCTGATACCAAAATGGCACTGGGTGAACTTATATATAGGCAATGACATAGTATTCGGTGTTAAATAGTTTAAATAATTTGGTGAAAAAGACCACTGAACATCATAATGAAAAGAAGGCCATAGAATCCAGACTTCAGAAAGTACAAACTGTCTCTCAGTTAACTAAAAGTATTTTTCCTGGAACTCTAAAATCTAACATTGTACAACAGTGATCAAATTAGAATTTCTTTATGCATGAGAGAGACTCTTTGTCCAACACAAGACATGAAAACAGCAAACTGAATTAGAAGAATGTAAAATTGTAGTAAAAATCTTAGGTCCAAGAATAAAGGATGGGATACATCACACAGAACCCAGTGTGAAATCTCCAGGCAAATTCCTAAAAGCTCTTGTTACAATGTGTCTCCAAGGAATCCAACTTGTGGGACATACAGAAAGAATGTATCCAAACAGGCAGCTCATTGGATTCCCACATACTTGAAAAATAAGATCCTACTGATGAAAACAAACAGGAAGAGACCTTAAGAAATTGGAATCACCACATTTACAGTATTCTGATGTAGTGATGAGTCACACAGAGTGCAGTTTCGCAGTAGCTTGATCGATGCTTGTACTTGTGTATGTAGTATATGCAAGTGTGTACAGCGTCTCTTCTGGTGTACTCACGATATGGTAATTTAGTGGCCGAGCAGTAAACCGGATCCCTACTCGGTTCCAGTGTGCTGTGCTAATTATTCTTCTTCACTTGACATTTATGCTTGGAGCTGCAAGAGAGGCCATTTTCCAGATAATGCCACAAAAACAACAAATTCTCAGATATCAGTTTAACTTACACGCTTCAACATCATAGACAACATTTCACATTAATATGTTGCAGAACACTAGATTAGTGTTAAAATTGCCAGAGTAAACATTGTTCTCCATGTGACAGATTGTCACCCGATGTCCAAAATCGATAAATTTTATATCTCTGCACAGAGAAGCAGCTGGTTGCTCATTGTCATCTGTGGTGCTAATCAATGGGTCGAGCTCGTTGCTGGCACAGCGCCACCTCAGAGTAAGTGGCCCCTCATCCCAGCAGGTGTCGATGTTTAAACACCCGTATAGCTCCCAAGACTTACTGCGTCTGTGGATAACTCCATCTCTGCACAGAACTTCCCACATTTCCCACACAGTGGGCCCTCGTGTCTCTTACACACAATAAATCTTCAAACTTATTTCATTGGCTAAGTTAAATTTCGAGTGTGATGTGCTATTTCGTAAAAAATAGCAAAAGGCAGACATGGATGTTATTGTGACTCTTTCCTAAGGCAACATTTGTGTATTACACTTGTAGAAGTGCACTGCAACATAAAACAGTAGACCGTAAGTTCAAACAATGGAAACTCCAGGTTGGAATATCAGCAGCGTAGGAAAAGATAGAGTGCTAATTACCATAAAGATGGCACGTTAAAATGCAGACAGGCACAGTTAAGACACTTACACATAAGCTTTTGGCCACAACCTTCATCAGAAAAAGAAATAGAAATACACACCATTCATTCACACAAGCAAGCACACCTCACACACACATGACCGCCAACTCCGACAGCTCAGACCAGAATGCTAGTCTGTAAGTTTGCTACACAATAAAATAATTATTCTGAGCTACAAGAAAAATGGATTCAAAGAACTAAACAGCTTGAAGAAAAAAAAGGGAAGCTCCCTGAAGCAACGTAGTTTCACGAGTGTGCATACCAGTGGTAAATTATGAGAGTCGCAACTCTCTGAAATGGATACAAAGGCCACCAGATTGCATTAGCTTTGTTTGTGTCTCGGATTGTTACCAAGAATGGTAGGAGCTATAAGAGATGTGAAGAGTGTAAGATGTTGAGTGATCCCTGTGAAGGACACAGATGCCCTGTACTTCTGTGAGTCAGCATTATCAGCACGCAACAAAATTTGAAGGGGCCTAATTGGGTGTCTCCATTTGCCAGGCTGATTGAATTATGCAATATGCAGATTTGTGAGTCATTCAGATGTGGTAGTGGCCCCATGTTGGACTGCTTGGGAACGTAAGGGTGGTGTGCTTGTCAGCAAGCTTCCGGTTTACCGTGTCTGACGAGCCCATGGGAGAATTGCTGTAATGTACGCCGAGCACATTGTAACCCTTTCACACCTGCACCTGTCATGTGACCAGCAGTGAGACATTCTGCAAGACCCGCGATGACAGTTGTCAGTGAGTATGACAATGACATAGGGAGAGGGCGTGTGGGGCAGCATCGGATATGACTTCAGGTCACTCTGACAGCACAGCAGTATGTCATGGACATCCTACATCCTCATTTGCTACCTCCATGTCCAACGGAGTTACAAGAGACAGACCAGTGAAAACATATCCAGTTGTTGACTCACAAAACGGTTTTGAGCTGTGACGCATGTAGTCTTAAGTGAATCATTCATACAAAAAGAAAAGAAGAAGAAGCTAAAGTCAGAATGTGAAAAAATTGGAGAATGGAATAGATATTTGAAGACTTCACACTTGAAACTCCCAGTTTTCCTATTGTGAAAGTGCCTTTGTGACCGTATGCATTTCACTGACAATAAACTTTTTTTTTCCCCCTGGGTCTTGGCTCCATATTTTTTCATCCACTTGAGTCAGAATACTTGCATTGTATTTGTGAGGTATTGTTTCAGTCTTGCAAGCTAATCTAAAATAGAAATCCCTTTTGCATCCTAGAAAACAATGACCACTCTTTCTCTCCGATTAAGTCACCTTGGCTATTTTTGTGCAACTGCTGTTTCATTTCATCCACGGGAACAGATTGGTGCATAGAATCAGTTGTGTGTCAGATTGTCCCAAATTGTTTTTCACATTAGGTTGTAGTCAGGCTTCAACAGACATGCCACTCACTTTCTGGTATGGCCACGGCATCAAATGTTTTGCACATCTTTTTAATTACTGATCTTGCAATAACACACTGTGTTCTTTCTCAGCATTTTCATATTTGATTGTAATTCTAGGAAGTTGTTCATGAGTCATCTTACAGAGACATATGCTACATATGAATTCAGCCACCCATTCCTTAACTGTTGACTATGAAGGAACTCCCCCCATGAACCATGGACCTTGCCATTGGTGGGGAGGCTTGCGTGCCTCAGCGAGACAGATGGCCGTACCGTAGGTGCAACCACAACGGAGGGGTATCTGTTGAGAGGCCAGACAAACATGTGGTTCCTGAAGAGGGGCAGCAGCCTTTTCAGTAGTTGCAGGGGCAACAGTCTGGATGATTGACTGATCTGGCCTTGTAACATTAACCAAAACGGCCTTGCTGTGCTGGTACTGCGAACGGCTGAAAGCAAGGGGAAACTACAGCCGTAATTTTTCCCGAGTACATGCAGCTCTACAACTTGACTAGAAGAAGAGATCGGTTGGTAGGACATGTTTTGAGGCATCAAGGGATCACAAATTTAGCATTGGAGGGCAGCGTGGAGGGTAAAAATCGTAGAGGGAGACCAAGAGATGAATACACTAAGCAGATTCAGAAGGATGTAGGTTGCAGTAGGTACTGGGAGATGAAGAAGCTTGCACAGGATAGAGTAGCATGGAGAGCTGCATCAAACCAGTCTCAGGACTGAAGACCACAACAACAACAACATGAAGGAACTGACTCCTAATAAGTAAGATGATGCCTGTAGAAAAGTACAACAAAACAGTAATCTCAAAAAAGGACAGGTTAGACAGTACATTCTGTAGGACATATTAAAAGTGATTGGTAAAAGAGACTTGGTGTGTTAAATGCAGCTTTTGGTTACATGATAATTGAATTGGATAGATAAACAATCTACTTGCTAAGTGGCGGCAGAACACACACATAAAAGAAGATTATAATTAGGCAAGCTTTCAGAGCCAGTAGCTCATTCTTCAGGCAGAAGGGTTGAAGTGGAAGGAAGAGGTGTGAAGTATAGGTCTAGGAAAAATTGTAGATTTTGAGAAAGTTACCCAGAACTGCAGATCAGGGGAGACTTTCCAGATGGGATGAGAAGGAAAGACTGATTCCACATCTACATACATACTCCACTAGCCACCATATGGTGCATGGCAGAAGGTACCCTGTCTCACTACAATAGTCTGAATAAAATTACTTGATAGTTGACATCAATCACTTGCCGCAACAATGTTGCCACATTGGCTACCAGCTACCGTTTGGTTACAGGTGACAACAAACAAGCGGCTCACTTCACAAATTATGTTAAACGTTTAACACAGAGCAATTTTTCTAGTGGCTGGTGCAAGGTATGTCAGAAATGTTGGATACTCTGTCGACTATTGATTTAAAGTGACCAGTGACTGAACTGGGGAAGACGACCCATTTTGTATCCCTGACTGTAAACTTGTGTCCTAACCCAGCCGAGAAAATTGTGGTCAACAGTCTGCAGCAGTACTAATATCATGATCGCTTTGTTCATGGCGATTAAAGCTAACGCTTAAGGGTAAACTCAAGACAACAAAAACTCAATTTCAGGGCTGAAAGCAAATTAAAATTTCTCCGTTTCATTTGTTACCTGTAAGTATCCTTACTCTAGCTGCACATGCTGCCATGTTAGAAACCAGTGAACAGTCCATGTGGGCACTTGTTCGTGGATTATAGATGACTGAGGCAGATTCCAAATGAAGAAATAGTGACAGGAAGAAAAATAAGACCAAATAGAACAGTCAAAACAATGATGAAAAATGATGCAGCAAAGTATTAAAAATAAAAAAATACATTTAAACCAATTAATTGAATGAAAATAATAATCACACTCTTTTGGTTAGATTTAGAAATAAAAATTTTGCTACATTGATGAGATTCAAACCTACGACATGCTACACATTAGATTAATCTGCCAACCATTGTGCTATGCCACAGCACTGCATGAAGTATTTATATATGTGAATGTAGTGACCCAGTTGCAACTATGAACTGCAACCTTAAAAATTTCAGTTTCACACAATGTAGTGAAAAGCTTATCTAATGTAAGATGATCTCTGTGAATATGATAACTATATGTATGATACTGAATTACACCTTGTGCTGAGTTATTCGGTAGTGTTTGGTTAGTGCTATGAATGAAATGTGTGTCTTTCATTAGCATTGTTAATGTGTGTTGTTTTTGGTGTAGGTATCGCGTGTCATGAAATACATAATAAAAGTGTCGGGCTCGTAATTCGGGATACAAATACATCAAGAAAGAATGCTGAACCAGGAATTGGAAGTGACTGGCCAATTTTGGTGGAGTTTGGCAACAGCAGACAGTTCAAGTGTGACGCTGACTACTCTTATTGGCGTTTGAAGTGCCAACTATCAAGTAATTTTATTTCAACTGTAGTCAGTTCCTTTTCCGTTCCATCTGCCAATCGATTGAGGAAAAAGTGAATGTCTATATGCCTCTCTATGAGTCCTAATTTGTCGTCTCTTATCTTCGTGGTCCTCACGCATAATGTATGTTGGTGCAATCAGAATTGTTCTGCAGTCAGCACAGTGTTCCTCAAAATCCCTCCAGGGATTCCCATTTGAGTTCCAGAAACATCTCCATAATACTTGTATGTTGTTGTTTCGACCTACTGTTAACAAATCTAGTATCCTGCCTCTGAATTACCCCAATGTCTGCTTTAATTTGACCCCTTGTGGATCCCAGACACTAGTATCCTATATGTGATGTCCATCACAGCTGAGCCACACTGTAGTAAAATCCACCCAACAAACGAAAGATGATTATTCGCCCTCCCTACCATGACCCTCACAAGTTTGTTCCATTTCATATCACATTGCAACGTTATGTCCAGATATTGAAACAATGTGACTTCATTCATGACACTACTAATGCTGGATTCTGGCATTATGGATTAGTTTTTCCAACTCATCTGCAGTAACTTATATTTTTCTACATTTAGGGTTAGCTGTCATTTATCACACCAACTGGGAACTTTGCCCAAGTCATCTTTTATCCTCCTAAATCACTCAACGATGACACCTTCCATACACCACAACATCATCAGCAAACAACCACAGATTACTGTCCACTTTGTCCATCAGATCAGTTATGCACATAGAAAATATGAGTAATAGCGCTCCTATCACACATCCCTGGAATGATCCTAATGATACCCTAGTCACTGATGGACACTCACCGTCGGGATAATGTAGTGGGTTCTATTACTTCAGAAGTCTTTGAGCCACTCACATGTCTGGGAACCTATTCCATGTGCTTGTACCTTTGTTAAAAGTCTGCAGTGAGGCACTATGTCAAATGCTTCTCGGAAATCAAGAAATATGGAATCTGGGTTTGTGAATTTTGTGATGGCAAAGTTAGAGGAGCAATGCATCTGCATTAAATTTTGCGTGAAACTCAAGAAAACCTTTACACAGACACACCAAATGATGCAGGGAGCCTATAGCGATGAGTGCTTAAGCCATACTTGGTGTTATGTATTATTCACACGTTTTAAAATGGCTTTACAAAAGTCAAAAATAATCCTTGTTCAGGACGCTCTTAGATGTCCCCTGATGACGCTTGTGTCAGGAACGTCAAAGAAATTGTGTGTGGCAGTCGAAGATACACTGTCTGAGAGATTGTAGAAGAATGTAACATTTCAATTGGATCATGTTATGAAATGACACAGCATCTTGGAATGCATTGTGTTGCCGCCAAGTTCATTCCACGGCTCATGAGTCAAGACCAAAAAAACTTTTGGATCTCACAAATGAGAATGAGATGTTCCTTGCGAGAATAGTATGACCCCTGCAGACTTCTTTTTATTTCCAAAGTTGAAAAGGATGAAGTTCTGCAATGGTAGATGAGATAAAAGAAAATTCGCAGACGGCACTTTATGCGACCCAGCAAGAGGTGTGTCAAGACTGCTCCTGGAAGTGGAAATGATATGGGGAGCAGTGTATCAATTGTGGAGGAGAGTATTTCGAAGGAGACAATCCATAGTAATTAAAAGATAAGCATAGAAAATTTTGTGGACAAAGTTTTGGAATTTTTTGAACAGACGTCGTATGACAAAAGGGCATGCTGAGTTGGCCATGAGCGATGCTTTGTACTGATTTGTGGACATAAACTTATTGGTCTCTATGAAACTGATTAGATTCAAACCCAGAATATGTTCAAGAATTCTGCAGCAAACTGATGTTACGGGTATTGGTCTGTAATTTCGCGGGTCTGTTCTTTCGCCCTTCGTATATACAGGAGACGCCTCTGTATTTTTTTCCCCAGTTGCTAGGTCTTTCTGCTGGGTGAGAGATTCACAATAAATACAAGCTAAGTAAGGGTCCAGTGCCATATAGCACTCTTTGTAAAACCAAATTGAGATTCCATCTGCAACTGGCGACTTATTTGTTTTTAATTATTTCAGGCGTCGGGGATGCTTACGAGGGTGGTTTGAAAAGTTCTTGAAACAGAATAGAAAAAATGTACTTATGTCACTGAAACTTTTTTGTTTTTCAATGTACCCTGCTTGTAGATTAATTCACTTGGTCCAACAGTGTTCCAATACTTCGATCCCATCTCGACAATGATTTTCCTCCAGGCCTATAAAATAGTTGTCAACTCAGGCTATCAATTCTTCGTTTAAGTGAATCTTCATCCACAAAGAAAAATTTTAAGTTTAGGGAAGAGGCACGTGTGGCAACAATTCATACCTTAGTTTGTGTAATTTTACCATGGCGATGGTACATGCATGCGAGCGTGCATTTGCTTGATGCTAGACGACTTTCTTCCTTATTAAACCTGGCCTTTTTCGCATATCATTTGTTGCAATTTGTCCAGAAGGTTAGCATAGTATTCTCCAGTAATTGTTTGCCCAGTGGGGAGATAATGTACAAACAGAATCCACTTCTCATCCCAGAACACTGATGCCATGCCCTTCCCCGCTGAAGGAATTTGGTGGCGCATCCCAGAACACTGACGCCATGTCCTTCCCCGCTGAAGGAGTTTGGCGGCGGAGATTCAGCATGTTTCCACTGCCTTGATTGTTGCTTTGTCTCTGGGGTATAGTAGTAAACCAAAGTTTCCTCGTGGTCACAAACCAGCACAAAAGATCTTGTTTGTTTCTCCTAAAACAGGCCAAACATTGTTGTGATATGTCCATTCTCATGCGTTTTTGACACAGCGTCAAGAGTCGCGGCACCCATCTTGTGAATACCTTTCAGATGACATCTGGCAAGCGTGAGCAATTTCATGCACTCTAAATTGGTGATCCTCCTTGATCATTATGCGGACTTTTGCAATGATTTCTAGAGTAGTGACACGTTTTGGCTGACCTATTCATGGACGATCATCATCTAAGCTCTCCTGACCAAATTGAAATTCATTTATCCACTTGGCAACAGTTGAAGACAAAGGAGCAGAGTCCCCTGGTGTTTTCTGGAAATCGGCATGAATGTCCTTCACTTTCATACCTTTCTTTATGAAGTACTTAATCACTGCTTGAATCTCGACCCGACCCCCCGTCCCGTACCGTCGCGTCTTTGCAGATCACTGCACAGGAACAACAGCAGAGCCATGTCACTGCCACAGCTCTCTTCCAAGAGCACTGACATGGGACGGGTTTACAGGCAACAGTCCAACGAATATCATGTGAACAACTTGTGCTAGTGCTGGCCTCTTGTGGTGATTGTTGTTAGGTGTCTTTGTGCTATTGTCAAATGACGGTATGTTTATATGATTCTCTTGCATGAATGATTTCTTAAATGCAAAATTTAAAACATTTATCTCCTACTGCCACACCAGACTGGTCAAGTGACTTGATGGAATTCTTTGACTCACTTAGTGATTTTACATAGGACAATAAATTCCCCTGCTTCTCAGCCAGATCTTTTGCTGAGGTATGACAGTGGTAGTAACCTTTCCTTGTTGCCATTTGGCATTCTCTTTTGAACCAAGAGTGCAATAGCTTTTCCTTCCTCAGTATTTTCCAAATTTCATTGTTAAACCGCAGTGGCTCTTTTGCATCCTTAATTCGTTTACTAGGTACAAACTTGTTGAGAGTGCAATTCACGATCTGTTTAAGCTTTGACCATAATCTCTCTACGTCCATCTTAATGGAACTAAGTGACGTCAGTTCTGTCTAAGTGAGATGCTAACATCTGCTTATCTGCTCTTTCTGGCATGAACATTTTCCTAGCCTTCTTGACTGATTTATTAATTTTTGTAACCTTAGTTGTTATGATGTTATCATGATTATTAATCCCCATCTCTATGCTGAAGTCATTGATGATATCTGGCCTGTTTGTAACTACAAGGTCTAAGATATTTCCATTGCATGTGGCATGGCAAACTAGGTGCTCAAGACAATTTTTGAAAACCACATTCAAAAGTGCTTCACAAGATTGACTGCACCCCCTGCAATGAAGCCATAGGCTACCATCTATACTCAGTAGGCTAAATTCACCTCCAACTAGTATTGCATGATCTAGGTATTTACGTGCTACTGTCTGTAGACTTTCTGTGAATGGCTCCAAAACTGTCATAGCAGAACTGGGTGGCTGATTATCCATTAATTAACGTGATTTCACCTAGACTTGTTATACGCAACCAGATAACTTCACTGTCACAATCAGCTTTGACCTCAATAGAGACAATGGACACTCCCTCTCCTACAGTGTCTAACCTGCCTTTCTGATATATATTCCATTAATCACTAAATATGTCAGAGCTTTCTGCTCTCGGTTTCAGCCATCTCTCAGTCTCTGAGAATAATTTGAGTGCGATACTTTCCTGGATGGCAGTAAATTCGGAAACTGTGTTACAAGTACATTGACAACTGATAAAATTTTGACAATCTACACTGGAGTGAATTCAAGAGATAAACCTCAACCAACATTGAATGTATCTTGGTGATAAAGAGCCCAAATAAATAAATTGATGATTTTATTCCATTTCATCTGATTGAATGAAACACACACAGCATAACTACTCAGAAAACAACTATAGTGCTGATTACATTTACTATCATACATGTAGCACTCTGAGAACATTTCACCTTGTCATAGTAGTCCTGTGTTTTGTAACTAGGCAGTGCTTCATTTCACAAAGCGAAAGGAATAGCTTGTGTAAAAAACAAAAGAAGGTTGCTGGTGTTTTTAACATTATCATTCAATTTAGTTCCTATTGTGAACTTTGCAGCTAGGATATGTAAATGCTCTGAGACTGCTATTGATAATATCTTTATGAACAAATCTAGGGGAAAGACGTCATATCACAAAACCAATAGTAAATGGACTATCTGATCACGACGTGCAGCATCTTGTGTTAAATGTTGAAACTTGTCAGAATAAAAAAAATATTAAATCTGAGTACAGGAGGATAATAAATAAGCCAGAAATTGAGGAATTCAGGAAATTGCTCAAAGACATGAACTGGAGAGATGTTTACCTGACTCAAATGGAAAATGCAAAGCATTTATTAATAAAGTTACCTCCTCTTTTGAAAATTGTTTTCCCCTAAAGGTAACTCAGATCACACAGAAGTCAAAAGATAAACCATGGACTATACAAGGAATAAAGATATCATGTGGGGCAAAAAGGAGACTGTATCTACTATCTAGGAACGTTTCTGATATTAGAATAGTAATGCATTACAAAGAATACTGCAAAATATTGAATCAAGTAATCCAGAAATCGAAGTAGCTTTATTAAGAGAAAATGATAATTGTATCGGGCAACAAAATAAGAACTGTTTCAGATATAGTGAAGACAGAGAGAAGTGGGGCCAAAAAGGAAGTGGAACAGATAGCTCTAAAAGTAAATGAGACTTTGGTAACAAGTGCATGTAGTGTTGTAAATCTCTTAAGCAAGACTTAATTTTTGTTACTGACGGCTCGGGGTTATCAGGTTCGGTGAATGGTGCAATGGAGTATCTGGGACCAGTCTTTGAAGAACATCGTGTAGAACCTATTCGAGGAACTTTGAATTCCAACCATTGCTTCTCAGTATACTTACTCCTTAATGAAATTTGTTGCAAGTTATATATCTATATTTCCAACAAGTAGCTCAATACATATTATCAATACTAGGAATAAGAAAAATCTACATAAAGACCTAAAATCACTTATGTTGGTCCAAAAGGGGGTCCAATATTCAGGAACACACATTTTCAATAAATTACCAGCAACCATTAAAAACTTGGTTTCAGATAAAGCACAGTTTAAACAGAGTTTGAATGACTTTTTGATAGGCAATGCCTTCTACTCTATAGATGAATATCCTAACAGAGACTGTTAGGCCAGCTTAAGTAAAAATATGTTAGATATAAGTTTTGACAGCACTTGGTTGCAACAGTCAAAATTAGGTATTTTGTGTATGATAAATTTATTAATAGTGCATAACAATGTTTCATTCTGACAGCATATTAATTCTGTAAATATTAGCTTTTCCAGTTTATTGTATTGTATTCACCTATTTTGACAATCTCATGACAAATGATCAGGGTAGTATTCATTATATTAAAATGTTTTGTGTTATACATTCTGACATGTTCCACACTCTCGAGAATCATCTCATTTTTTCGGTGTATGTAATGAAAACTGAATCAAATCAAATCCAATCACCATCTCTCATCATGTAATAACTTCACTTCTTCTTCTTCCCTTGTCGTCTCCTGTTTTTCCAGTACTCGTCCATCTCCTCCACATGTTTTTCCCCCTTTATTCTATTCGTGTTGTTCTCAATCCCCTATTTCTTCTGCATTGAAAGCCTTTTATTTTTATTTACTTATTTTTTTTATTGAGGTGAGTCTCTACGGACTGCGTGGTAACAACCGACTTCACTCTAGTGTCCAGGTCTTGTTCTTGCTCCAGCTTTGACTTCCTGCCAGTATCTTCTGAGCCCCTGCAAGAAGTGCCTTTTTATGCTCTTCAGATAATGGTCCTCACTGTCTTTCGGATGTTGATGCCATGTTAAAACCTTGGTAGTTGGTCACCAATCTTCTAAATTTGTTCCTTTCAGGAATTTCTCTCTGAGATACCAATCTGCTTAAGATCTTTTTCACATTCTTTGAACCATCTCGGCCTCGTTTTCTTAGATGGGATAAAACTCCATATTCTTTTTGTTAGTCGATCACCGTCCATTTTCATGAGATACCATAAAATAACAATCATTTCTTCGTAATGGATGCTGTGATAGGTTCTGTCTTGCTGCACGAGTCCTCATTTGCTCTCATTCGCCATTGTCCATCGACCCATCTATTACCTTAGGATTTTCCTTAATATCCTACACTCACGCTTTTCCAGCCGCTCAGCTTACCTTGTCTATTCGTGTTCAAAGATTTTACAACTGTATTATAATGTTGGAACTTGGCCCATATACTCATAGACTTTTTGTTATAAGTATTCTTTGTCAGTTGGTATGCTTGGTCTAACTTCCTCATCCCGACAATTGCTTCTTCTTTTAATCCATTCTCCAGGTGGATGACTTCACCGAGATACCTGAAATTCTTAACTCATCCAATTTTTTCCCAGGTTGGTTATCATCCATTCAGGTCCATCACAGATGTTTGTCATATGTTTTGTCTTTTGAATAGAGATCTGGAGTCTAACTTTTTTCAGCAATTTCTGACAGCCTATTTATCTTGTTGACTGCTGACTCTATGTTGTTAGCAAAAATGGCTAGGTCAGCCGCAAAATCTAAGCAGCCAATGCACACCCCTTTGTTCTTAGGACCAAGTCTGAACCACTCTTCATTTGTTTCTCCTTGGGCTAATAACTTTCTCCACTCTTGAATGACCTTTTCCAAGGCACAATTGAAAAGGTTCAGATACCTCACCCATAAATTTAATTTTTGACACTGTGTTAGTAAGAGTTTGTTTGATCAGCTTTCTTGATGTATTATCCACCCCAAACTTTTCCAAAATATTCATTACTGCCTGTCAGTCGATGGAGTCATATACTTTCTGAAAATCAACAAATATGACCACATAGTTATTTTTCCAATTTTTTTTGTACCTGATCATGTTCTTCAAGTTAAAGATCTGTTCTGTGCAAGAATCGCCCTTTCGGAAACCAGCTTGATAGTCCCCAATCAGTTGGTTACAATGATCTTCTATTCTATTCTGTATCACTTTGGAGAGAATCTTATATGGAACAGATACTAATGAGGTACCCTTATAGTTATTGACATTCTATTTATCACCTTTTTTGTGTATACAATGGATTAAAGCTGACTGCCATTCAGTTGGTATCATCCCAGCTCTCCAGATCTCCTCAAAAAGTTGGACTAGTATATCTAGAGTTTCATTATTTGCCAGCTTCAGTAGTTCCACCACTATTGAATCCTCTCCAGCTGCCTTATTATTCTTAAAGTTGTTGATGATCTCTTTGGTCTCCTCTTTACTAGATGGAGATGAGGGGTAGTTTGTGGATTGGGGCACATACAGGGAATCTTTCTTTCGGTTCATCACAATTAAGTAGGTTTTCAAAGTAACGAGACATTATCTTGCAGTTCTCTTTGTTGGTCAGGCCGAGTGTGGTGTGCGTACTGTAAGACCTTCAGTACACACACCATCAGATTATTTGACTTGTTGCTCTAACGAAGTAAGCGAGTGTCAGCAATATGTCTCGTGGTCTTATCATGGCATGTTTATCTTCTGCCATTAGGTCAGACGATAGAAATGCCACTTGCACACTTAGAGTAGCAGATTGATGGTGACCAACTTTAAATAGAACTTGATTAATTTTCACACACATTTATTAAAATAATAACAAATATAAAAATTATTTAACTTGGTTCTGGATGCTATTTACAATTGACAATCTGAAGTTCCTTTGGTATTGGTACGTTAATCTTATTCTTACATATATCTCGGATACTTGACAAAAGTGTCTATACATTTATCTTCATGGCTATGTACAGGAATATGGTAATCTTATTAGGCGCAGACTGGATCTTGACTATGGACTGGCACAGAAAATTGTAGAACTCGTACAGACTGGTACAGACTAATGCAGACTGGTACAGACTAATGCAGACTGGTGCAGACAAATGCAGACTGACTGATCGAAGGTCTTTACACCCGTTATAATACCTCGCACGTTCGTGTATCACTGCGTGAGTGTGATGCGCGAGGAGAAAGTGTTCTATGTTAGCAGCAATCTCATTGGCTGAGTTACATATTAATACGCGGATCGGCGGAAGCAGAATTTGGTCCGTCTCTATGGCAGCGCCATCTCGTAGTGGGGAGATGGACGAGTGCTGCGCCTGCGCTGTTGTGCTTAGCGGGGCGCACTCTAGTGGGAAATTTGTGTACGCGCTGAATACGCGGAACTATGTACACAACACTGAGCTTTCCATTTTCGTCTCTAAAACAAAAACTAGGGGCTTGGTATCCTTTCAAATTCGATTTGAACGTCTGATAGAAGTCTCTGACATTGTTTATCTGGAAACGCTGATCGATCTGTTCTAACTGCTGTTTCTCATGCAGTAGAGTTCTGGCTGCATATTTTTGAACTTCATGGAATACATCAAAATCATCAGGTCTCCTGGTAGAGTTCCACTACTTCCATGCACTTGCTGTTTGGGCCACCACCTCACCACAAACCTCATTCCACCATGTATGATTCCTCTTTTTAGCTGTCAGGATTGTAGTATTAGCTGCTTGTTGGATCATGGAGGCAATGTCTGCCCATTTATGGGATTCAACTGTCAGTTACTGGTGGCATTGTTCCATTACGTTTTGATTGATTTTGAGCTTCGCAGTATCATATTTATGAAATTTATTTCCGGTTTTCACAGTCTTATTGAGAGGGATGAAATTAATTTTGATCTTGGAGAGGTGATGATCCTTTTACATTCAGTATGTTATCTGTAAAAAGGTTTCTTTCTATTATTTCTGATTGTTTGATGTTGTTTCTTTCTTATTTCTGTAATCCATGCTATCATTGATTCCTTCTTCCAGAACTACTCATTCAGTAGAGGTCTCTAAAAAAAGATTAATCTTCTTTTAGCCATTACTTCTGATATTTTCTCAAAATTTTTGTAGATCTCCTCATTACTTCTCATTTTCCAGCCATCTGTAGCTTGTATTGCAACCATTATTTTCTAATAATGCTCCTTTGTGGAACCTGTGTTCTGTCCAGCTTATAGTTCATCATTAGGCATCCTCATCCATGTAAACATCCTGGTCATACCACTGTGGGATAGTGTTTAAATTTGTTTTTTTTAGTTGTACATTTCTTGTTGTAAATATCCTTTGTCAAACGATTTGCTCTCTCCAGTTTGCTGACTCTTGCATCTACTGTTAATTCTTCTAGTCCATTTTGTTGTACAGTTTGTCCAATATATTTAAATTTACTTACTAATGCTATTTTACATTTTTGTTTTTCTAAGAATGTTGATGCATTGTTTGAAATTGTCATCAATGTTGTTTTTTCGGCTGAAATTTTGGGACCAGCTCTCTTTGCTATTTCTTCCAAAAGATTTCTTTTAATAACTGTCTGTCAGATTTTTTGAAAGTATATCAGAATCATCTGCAGAAGCCAGGCAGTTTACCTTAATTCCATTTGTTTTTCGTCCTAAAACTATTGGTTCAATTTTGTGATTTTTTTTCTCCAAATTCCAATAACTTTCTATTTTTTCTAGAATGTAGTGTTACAGTAAAGGTGATAAACTGTCCCCTTGTCTAACACCAGTTTTTATTTCAAATGGTTGAGATACTTCTCCCATAAATTTAGCTTCAGTCACCCTATTTGCTAGTGTTTTGAGGATTATGTTTGCTTTAACACAAAATTCTTTGATGATTTTTACCCATAATTTCTCTGCCTACCAAATCAAATGTTTTCTTGAAACCAATATGTGATACTATTAATGGTTTGGTGATTAACAGTCTGTGGAGAATTATCAATTTTCTAATAAACATCTGTTCTGTGCAGGGTCTTCCCTTTCTAGAGCTCCTTGAGATTCTCCCAGTTATTTGTCTAAAGTTTCTACAACTCTGTCCAGAGAATTTTTGATAATATTTTGTATACCACTGGCAGAAGTCAGGCATCTCTGCAATTGTTGACATTTTGTGTGTCCCCTTTTTTTCATAGCTGTGGATTAATGCTTTCAATAATCTCTTCAGCTTTCCAAATGTTCTCAAACAGCAGTTGTAGATCATTTGTGTGTTCTGACTATTTCAATAATTTTGCTGTAGTGGAGTCTTCATTTGTTGCTTTGAAGTTTTGGAATGATTTGATGGCTTCATGAATTTATTGTTCTGTTAGTGGAAAATCGTCCTCCAGATGTTGTGGGACTGCTATTATATATTGCTACAATGTGCTGTTATTGTTATTGTTGTTGTTGTTGTTGTTGTTTGGTTGCCTGTTCTTCAGCACTATCTTTCTGTTTCGTTTATCTATTTGCCGCCATTTTAGCCCATTTACCGGTATTTTCAGCTTGTTTTTCACTTATTTGACCTTTTGGTGGCTCCTCTTGAAGAGATCTTATTTCTCAGCATTTAAAATTACATCATCTGCTGCTCTTTTGAACTCAATTTCATCATGTCCAGTCTAGTTTTTTCATTCATTTAACCATCCATCTTCCTTGACTCAAGATCCTGAATTTTCATCCTTAATTCTTGAACAGTCTCATTTCTCTTTTTACATTTTCCAGATGAAGAAACTTTTGGTCTTCAAAGCTAAGATTAGTATCAGTTTTTTTATTTGTTTCTGCCTATGGCTGCTATATCTCTTTAGTTAGAATATTTTCTCTCTCTTGTATTTGATTATAGTCTAAGTCTGAATATTTTTATAAGTACATTTATTGCTGTAGCAATGAGTAAAATAAATTGTATTGCACTGCCTGTAGCATATAGCACCATTTTGACTGTTAGTCCTCTTGCTGTACAAAAAGTAGCTTTGATGATTACTTAATGCAAGTATTTTGTAAGAGCTGTGGAATGGTTAGTAGCTGTTTATATTTTTCTGATTAATTCAAGCTCGTCAATGCACATCCTGTGTTAAGGAAATATTTGCACTGAATTTACTGTGTGTTAAATATAAGCAGTGGATCCATTGGGGTAGTCTTTTTGGTAGAAATATGTCAAGGTGAACAAAACAGGAGATGGTGAAGGAAGAGAGGGAAAAGATCAACATTTGCTTCTCATCAGCAATATAACTGGGTTGAAACATTCAGTGAAAATTATCTGTGACAGGAAGTTGTCAGAAATACATTTTTTGAAGAAACTTTATGTTTGTATAAGCATTTATTAAATTTAAAAATTGGATTTCATGTGTTAATACAAAAGGTAATGTTTTGCATTGCAGGCATGCTGAACCCGTCAAAGATGAAGAATCGGCCAATGATTCTTATTGGAGGATAACAGTATGTATAACTTAAACTTGAGATTCTTGAAAATAAAGCTAGTCAGTATTTCTTAACAGTACTGATTTAAATACATCTAAAAGATCGCTGTTACCTAAATGAAAGTTGACGAGCAAAGTCTTAGTGGACATTTGTATAAATTTGTCATAGGTGTTATTTACAAGAAGAGTAAATAGTTTCAATAGGAATGTGGTGAGACATTTAACAAATGTAATGACCACACATTAATAGGACCTTGTAACACTACCATTATGATATTAGTATGCTTTTATGTAAATAACAGAAACCCTGTCTCTATGTTGCCACGTATAACCCTCTTACTAAAATTTAGTTTAGTTTCCAAATAAAATACACTGTGGACGGATAGTCCTGTTTATAGGAAAAGATAATCAATAGAGTTATCCTTCTTACAGGATTTACCGTGTGTTGCGTCTAATGGATAAGTAAATTGGACTATTCACTTCTTTTCCTAAGATCTTACCCAGTGGCTAGATAGAAACACAGTATGAATAATAATATACTGAAGCTAGAACAACTCATTTCCAAGTTCATTTAGTGGTTTAAAACATGTACTTAGTGGTCACCAACCTATCCTGGCAATGAAATAGTGAAGTATTGGAGAAGCAGAAATGTGAATTTTGCCTACTTTCTTGCTACTGTTTAGTTTGGCTCTTCGAATAAATTACCCCACTTAAACAATTTTGGGCTACATCTTTATACATTATGATTTAAAAAAAGAAAAAGCCCAGTAGATAACTTCAAGGAAGGTAAAAAAAATTAGCCGGGGATGGGGGGAACAACCTTTAGAAAAGCACTTTCCATAATCAAGAAACTTAAATACTTAGACACTAAAGCACACACTTTTTAACTGAACATTTCACTTAAAGAAAACCTCTTTCTTGGTGGAATTTACTTTCAAAAGCTATTATTCTTTGAACTAATTCTGTATAGCCATCTAACAGGTTCTAGTAACTTGGCTTCACTCTGATTGAATTTTATGTAAGCAAACTATAACACTTTGCAATAGTTAAGAAAACATTTTTATTATTTACACTAAAGCAATTTAAATGGTGCCTCTTTATATTAACTTGGCACTTCACTCTGATTGAATTTTATGTAAGCAAACTATAACACTTTGCAATAGTTAAGAAAACATTTTTATTATTTACACTAAAGCAATTTAAATGGTTCCTCTTTATATTAACTTGGCACTTCATAAGTCTGTAAAACAGGACACTCGGATCAATCAAACACCAGGAAGGAACCCTATACAGATGTATGATTAGGATGAAATGACAGGGTGAGCCAGTTTCCGTAAATTTCAAGAATGATTATTAAATCACAGTTTAAATTAATGGTTCATGCTGTACAAAGGTAAAAATAGAAAAAAATCTTATCTGGTGGCTATAGGCTTGGGTTTGGCGAACAGTTATGACGGCTACACTACCCACACTATGGCCTGCAAGTTTCTTGCTGTATGGGCTCAATTTCTCTTCTTGGCTTCATTCAGTTTTACATACAGTAGCTCAACAACTCGCAGCTATGCTGTAAGCTGTTTGCAGTCTTCAACCAAGGCATTTTTATGAAAATTTGCAGGCAAAGCTTCTGCTCCACAAAGGAGTTACCTCAATCACTGCTGCCTACAGACTGTGTGACTTACTTCCCACACTTGCTCAAGGTAGCACGCCAATTCGCCTTTCGCACCTTTTCCACTCCCCACAGCTATTTTAGTTTCAAACAAAAGCACACTGGCTTTTACATAACACCTATTTCTTACATTGTTCCTAAGCATGACCATTTCTTAAATTGTCAAATTTACATCAACATGAACAATTTATACACACAAATATTTTTAAATACAAAATGTTATCAAAACATTATTTAGACCCTTGGTATCCTTTGTAGAGGACTTGGGCAGGTTTGTCCCATCCTAGTACACATTATTTTGTTACCTCCCTTCAGATATTCCATTTAGCTACATCTACAATAATTCCCAATGTTCTGCCTTTTGAGGTGTCCAGTGCGGGTTGTTTTTATTTTTTATTTGATATGCGTATTCCATAGATCCGTACATGCGAGTGATTCGCCTGGATGTGGAACATGTCAATACAATTGTACAAATACAATTAATGCTACAGAATAGTAATATAATTCAATGATATAGATATTACAAGCTGTCATTAAACTAGTATAGCAATTCTCAACATAACATTATAACTATAACATTAACACTATAACATTAACATAATATTGTATCATCCATCTAATAACTAAGAGACTAAATACATCTATTATTAAGGGAGGGCATTACTTCTGGAAAAGAATTCATCTAACGAGTACAGTGGATGGTCGAGCAGGTATTTTTTTAACATACCTTTGAACAGCGTTTCATTTTCTATTGTACATTTAATATAATTAGGCAATGCATTAAAAGTCTTTATAGCCGCATACTTTACTCCATTCTGTACAAGTGTTAAATTTTTTAGTTCAACATGTAGATCATCTTTACCTCTAGTATTGTAGTTATAGTATGAACAATTTGTTTCATACTGAGCATAGTCTTTATTAACTACATTCATCAGAGAGTATATGTACTGACATGTTGTGGTCAGAATACCTAACTGTATAAAAAGTTTTCTACATGAGGTTCGTGGAGGAACCCCACACATGATTCTGACTGCTCTCTTCTGAGCATTTAAGATTTTTTTTGAGGCTGGTGAATTACCCCAGAATATTATTCCGTAACTCATTAATGAGTGAAAGTACCCAAAGTAAGACGATTTTAAAATGTTGATGTCCCCAAAATGAGTAATTATTCTTAGAGCAAAAGTTGCTGATGAAAGCCTTTTTAGAGTAAGGGACACATGCTGTTCCCAGTTGAGCCTACTGTCAATGTGAACCCTCAGGAATTTAGTGGATTGCACCTGTTCTAGTTCCTGGTTGTCATGAGCAATTACTATACTTTCTAGAGTTTTATTTTTATGTGGAACTGTATAAAAATAGTTTTTTTTAATATTAACTGAAAGAGAATTAATTGAAAACCAAGCTGTAACTTCTCTGAGTATATCATTAACATCAGTCTCCATATCAGCAGTAGACTGACCATCAACGACAATGCTTGTATCATCAGCAAACATTGTGAATTCACAATTTTTACTAATGGACAGGGGTAAATCATTAACATATATTAAAAACAGCAAGGGTCCAAGGACAGATCCCTGGGGAACTCCATGCTGAATTTTGCCCCATTCAGAATCCACTAGATTAGGAGATCCTTTGTTGCAGCCATGTAGAACCACCTTTTGTTTCCTGTCTTGAAGATATGATTTTAGCCAGTTACCTATAGGCCCTTTGATTCCGTAATGATAGACCTTCTCCAAGAGTATCTTGTGGTTTACACAATCAAAGGCCTTGGAAATATCACAGAAGACACTAACTGGTGACTTCTTACTATTAATAGACTCCAAGACATCATTTGTGAGTGAATATATGGCACACTCTGTGGAAACCCCTTTTTGAAAACCAAACTGTCTGTGGTTAATAATATTAAGTTTATCAAGATGTGCCACAATCCTGTTATACACTGCCTTTTCAAGAACCTTTGAGAATGTTGTTAAGAGAGAGACAGGACGATAATTTTTTACATCTGTAGCATCGCCAGACTTGAAAAGAGGTCTCACAGTGGCATATTTCATTCTCTCTGGAACAACTCCCTCATAAAGAGACATGTTGCAAATGTGAGCAAGTACTACACTTACATCATTACTGCAGGCTTTCAACAGTTTATTAGAGATGTTATCTATACCTGAAGATCCTTTACTTTTCAATGAGTGAATTATTTTTTTTATTTCATTAACAGTTATGGGTGTTACATTTATATCATTAAAACATTGTGGGAGGTTAAGTTTCAGAATATCTAAAGCTTCTCTTAGGTCACCACTGAACCTATTTGAGAGGTGAAACTTAGAAAGTGGTTGTTAAATGTGTCTGCTATCTGTTTACTATCAGTTATTTCCAAATCGTTAATTTTTAGGACAGCAGATTTTTCATTGTCAGATGGTGAAGTACCTGTTTCCCTCTTTATTACATTCCAAATTGTTCTGATTTTATTGTTTGAACAGTTAATTTTAGATTGCATGCACATACTTTTAGATTTTTTAATGACTTTAGTTAAGATTTTGCAGTATGTCCTATAATATTTCATCTGCAGGGGATTATTGGATTGTCTAGATATTATATACAGTTCCCTTTTTCTCTGGCATGATATTTTTATGCCCTTGGTGAGCCATGGTTTTTTGCTTAATTGCCTGTTCTGTAGTCTACAGACCTTTTTTGGAAAGACATTTTCAAATATATCTGATAATTCATCAGTAAATAAATTATATTTTGTATTAACATCATTTGCAAGATAAACATACCTCCAGTCAGTCTCCCGAATGCATAATTTGAATTTTTGGATATTTTCCTCATTCATGTTTCTAATGGTTTTCCACTGTGCACTAGCTTTGTTCTGATTTGTATTAACGTTGTCAATTGTGAGTATTTGCCCATCATGATCAGAGAGTCCATTTATGACTTTTTCAACTTTGATGTGATTAGTTTTACTCATATCTACAAAGATATTGTCTATTAGAGTGCTGGAAGTGGCAGTAGTTCTTGTGGGAAAACTGACAGTGGAGACAAGGTTGTGGGTATGCATTAAGTTTGCAAACTCTGTCTTAGAAGATGAGCTTCCTAGGAAATCTATATTAAAATCTCCAGTCACTATAATGTCCCTATTTTTTCTTGTGAGATACAATAGCACAGAATCTAATTGTTTCATGAATACTTTAAAATTACGAGATGGAGCCCTGTATACTGCTACGATTACCAGTTTCTTGTTACCTTCTACTATTTCTGTGACACATGCCTCAAAGTCTTTCTCTACACAATTTTTCTCTACATCTATTGTATCAAAGGACAGGCTGTTTTTCACATAAATAACTGCCCCACCTTTGCACTTATGCTTTCTACAAAATGAGGTAGCTAAACCATAATTTGGTATATTGAGCATTTCAATGCCAAAAGTGATATGGTGTTCTGTCAGACAGAGAATATGAGCACAATTTGCGCCTGTTGGTTCATCAATATTTACAATAAATTGGTCTAACTTACAGAGCAGGCTTTGAATATTTTGGTGAAAAATTTTGAGCTCATTTTTAATTACATGATTAGTTGTGGTGTTACCATTGCTAGGACTGAGTTTTATTACTTTTGACATACCAGTATTACAGGAACAGTTTTCTGCAGGGAAGAGGGAGCTGTTGTGCTGGTAACACCCACATTTGTTGTTATTAACTACATTACTTACATTCTGATTGGAACCTTCCCCCTTCTGCCCCAGTACCATAAAAAATCCCCATTTGCAGCTGAGGACTTTCTTGATCTCAGGCACATCCTATGTGGAGCAGCTGCAGTCACTACT
Source organism: Schistocerca americana (assembly GCF_021461395.2). NCBI lineage: Eukaryota > Metazoa > Arthropoda > Insecta > Orthoptera > Acrididae > Schistocerca > Schistocerca americana. The sequence goes on along the minus strand of NC_060121.1, from coordinate 9,030,024 downwards.
GTGCTCCTTTTTGCCATAGAGGGTGGATCTCCTGTTGGTGAGGTTTCTACACTGTCGGCTTGTACACTTGATCCTGTGGGGGTTGGTGTTGCTGTTTCTGCTATTGATGACTGTTCTTCCTCCTTAAATGCTGCTGCTTCACAAGTTGGCGGTGGACTAACGTTTCCCACTTGAGTTGTAACTGCTGGTGCTGTCTTGCTTTTGTATAAAAGACCTGTTTGTGTTGATTCACATACAGGTGCTGCTGCATATGAAGTCTTCCCTTCAGCTGTTCCATTAGGTTTGAAGGAGTATTTTGACGACACTGTATGTATTTCTTCCAATGGTACAGTTTCAATGGGCACAGGTGCTTTTAGAATGATTGGAGGAGTGGTGTTTTCAAATAGTTTGAATGTTTCTGCTAATAATGCTTTAGCGAGTACACGTTTTCCTAGCCAGTTCCTGTGCATTCCATGCCGAGTAAAATGGTTTCTCTCTTCGGAATTACTGTCCAAAAACTTCACGTCCTTGAATGCTTTGCATACCTTTTGAAACATTCTGTTTGTGAATTTGATTTCATTATTTACACATGAACTGTTTATTAGGTCATGTCTATATGGGATGCTAACGATGATTGTTTTTCTTGGCGAGATTCTTTCCAGTGCATTTCGCAATGCTGTGATTGCATTTTTCGACTCATTTTTATAAACATCGTTAGCTCCAGCAATAATTACACAAACATCGTTTGGTTGAGGGCTTAAATCTTTAATTATTTGCTGGAAAGGAGCCCCGGGTTTTACTGTGGCAGTAACGGAAAATTTAGATTGCATATTCGTAAGAATAGTGGCTAAATCTCGTCCATGGCTGTCTGCAAAGATATAAACTTTTGGTTTTGTCTCGTCTTCTCTCAATAATTTCATTTGTCGGTGTTTCTCTTGTGCAATGGGCGCAAACGAGTTTTTCGTAACTATAGCAGATATTGGAGCACTTTGAATTTCAGTAACGGTTTCTTTGAGAGTGTTGTAGTTTTCACTTTGTACATTTTTCACAAAAGGATTAAAATCGACATTCAAAGAATTAATTAACGATTCGATGTCATTCATATATTTTTTAGCTATTGCGAGTTCTTCTTTCAGCACATCAGAGATGAGTTCTTCAGTACCAGCATTATACATCTTTACTGCACTTTTTCGACCACTGCACTTAACAAAGCCACATACACAATTCGGATTTATCACTTTTCTGTTGTTCATACACGATAGATGGATCCATATATGTGAAAAAGAGCACAAACAAATACCGCTATGAATACTGTTTTGGCAGATTATGCACTTTAAACTAAATGTAATACGATTTTCTATGGCACGATTTACTACTGCTTGCATACTCGACGCCACTTCCTGGGTGTATTGTATCGAGTTAGCTTTTTCAAATTTCCATGTGGGTTTATCAATGTATTTTGTAACTGATATTTCAGCACCAATGATAACTTTTGTGAGCCAATGTACACTCCTTGAAAAATGTTTCAGTACTACTATTGAGTGATTCAGTGGTAATTTGTTCTCATCAGTGGAAAAGATGGATGGGTAAGGTTTTGTATCAGTTTCCATCTGCCTGCCCAAAACGTTTTAAATTCCTTGGCATCAAACTTAGATAATTTCTTGTGTGTTGTCTCTATTCATGTATCTCCGGGTTGTGTTTTGGAATTAAAATCTTAAACATATACGTGCTGTCTAGTTGCTGTGTGTAAGACTAGTGTCAGACACTTTCCGTTAGGTGATTTGTGGACTGATGTAATAACCAGGCCTTTGAGTTTTATTCTAATTACTTCTACATCACTAATTTTCTGACAGCTTAAGCCAGCATAATCCAAGAGCTGTTTCTTTTTTCATTTATTGTGGTAGCACCTAACAATTGAGAGGAGTATTGATATTGCTTTATATTGCGTAATCTTGCATGTAGCTTCTGAATTATCACCTAAATGCATTTCCTATAGAGCTATAATACTGACGGCATGCTCATCATCTAATTTGCTTTGGTAACTGCATTTGTCACTTGTTAATCCTACGTTAATTTGCATAATATGGACACCTTGCCTGATAATTTTTGACTGTAAGCTCTGAGAAGTACTGGACCATCTTTTGTGTAGAGTTTTTGCTGTATGCTCCTGCAGTCACACTGCCTTGGTGGACCATCTCGGGGGTTGTCTACATGCCACACAACAGTCTTTTTGGTGTCCCGTGTGAATGATTCACTGGTAAATATCCTGTCCCATACACTTTTGTTTGTAGACAATACTTCTGTGTTAGCTGAAAATAGAGCCAGGAAGCAGTAGTCTCAGTACCTCAGAGAATTAGTTTCAGGTAAAGTATATGGATCTAACATATCTAAAATGCACATGGTTTAGTTTGGAAACCACACAAAAACCCAAATGTACACACCCGCAGTAGCTGCACGGGGTGGGGTGGGGGGGTTGGGGGGGGGTGGGGGGGAGGGGGGGGCAGAGTGATTGGAGAAGACAGTACATTGTCTGAATGGGAAAAGATTGGTGGGTACAGAAGAGAGAAGGGAAAAGGTGAAGTGATACAGTGGGAAACAAATTAGCAGAGGTTTAGGTCAGGTGGATGGCACTAGATGTGCTGGAGAGACAATTTCCACCTGCGTAGGTCAGAGAAACTTGCACTGGAAGGGAATATCCAAATGGTATGTCTAGTGAAGCAGTTGTTGAAGTGGTGTACAGCCTCTTGGCAACTGCAATGTCAAGTCTGTGGTTTGCCACAGTTTGGTGCTGGACATTACTGCGAGTGAACAGTTGGTTACTTGTCATCCCTACATGGAAAATTGTATGGTAATTGCAGCATAGCTGATTTTTAACAGGTTGCTTTTGCACATGATCGTGCCTTTTATATGGTGGGAGATTCCTGCGACTGGACTGCTGTAGGAGGTGGTGGGTGGATCTGTGGGACAGGTCTTGCACCTGGGTCACTCACAGGATTAGGGGCGGACAAGGATGTTCTCTAGATTGTGTGGGCAGTGGAACATTACTTTGCAGGAATAGGGTAGTATCTTGAGTACAGTATACCCCATCTGAGATAGCCAAAGCCCCAGTGAAGGATGTGGTTGAGCTTTTCAAGGCCTGGGTGATTAGATGAGTGCTGACCATTGTCTGGTTAGCAGGGTTACAGGTGTGAAATGAGGAGATGGCACGGGAGATCTATTTATGAATGAGACGGATAGGATACTGTGGCTCTGGTAGTGCTATTGCCATATTTAGACAACTCCTGCTTTCCACTGGGGATAGTGAGTCCACGTGTGACAAGGCTGCATGGAAGAGCCTTTTTGACATGGAATGGGTGACGGCTGTCAAAGTGGAGGGAGGTACTGTTGGTGGTTGGTCCACTTGACATGTATTTATGGATATCGATGTCTAGTGATATGGCGCATTGAGTTGAGAATAATCAGGTTAAGATGATTTGGGAGTAGGTTTTTAAATTATGGAAGAAGCAGTCTATACCATGAGTCCAGATCATGAAAATGTCTCAATTACTCTGAATCAGACAATGGGTTTTAGGTGTTGACAGGATAGGAAGGACTTCTCCTGACGGCCAATATAAAAGCTGGTATAGGATGGCACCATGCGAGTACCCATGGCAGTACTACAGATTTGTTTATACAGGGATAATCACTTAAAACCTGCACCACAAACATTGCAGAAATGGAAAGTGCTATTGATGTGTGGTTTTCACAGAATGGATTGGTAGTTGGGGGCTTATGCTAGTAACCAACCAACAGGTTGTAGTGATATTAGAAAGTGCATTTTTTGTGCAAACATAAACTTTTTTAAATGAAACTATGCCTATCGGTATTAACTAAAAGTAGGGTAAATTAGTCTATCAGCGGTGTTTGTTGCAGGAGTCTAGTGTGAGCCATTCATGAGATATCATATTTTGAAAAGGTCCCACGCCAACACTTGTACATTAGCTGTAAAGTTCCCACACCAACACTTGTACATTAGCTGCGGTAGCACAAACCAAAGAACAGTCCAAGTCCACACACTAGTTATGTGGATTGTGACCAGTAATGAGACAATTGACCATCACAGGCTGTGTTCAAAATGACCACTGGCAGCACCAGTATATGCTCCCATTCTGGTATGGAAAGACTACTGCACACATACCAGTATTTCAGCAGGGACAATCTGACAGGCTGCAGTAATACATCATTGCATATCATCAGATGTAGTTGGTATGACCTTGTAGACAGTCTTTCAGCTTTCCCCATAGAAAAAAAGTCTCCAGGCATGAAATTTGGCGAATGGATCAACCGAGATACAGGTCCTCTGCATCCAATCTAATGATTTGTAAACAGTTTGTGAAGCCATGTTGTACTTCGTGCACTGTGGGTTGTACAGCCATCATATTGGTACCACAAGTTGCTCCTAGTCTGCAGAGGAATCTCTTCTAGCATCCGTGGAAGATGATTTGTTAGGAGGCTGTGATACTTGTGCGCATTCAGTGTTCTTTCTAAGAAAAACGGGCCTATGAGCTGATGGTTCACTGCCTCACACCACACGTTTACACTCCAAGGATGCTGAGATTCCACCTGCCACAGCCAAAGACAATTGTTAACAGACCAATTGTGCTTATTTCAGCACTTTACGAGGCCACGATTGTTAAAATTTCCTTCACCGCTAAACAAGATACATGATACATCTGGAGTATCCTGTCTTAATGCCCATGTATGGAAGTTAACACAATTCTCTTGATCAATTCCATGCAGCTCTTTATAGAAAGGGATACACCTATATCAATGGAGAATGCATAGGACACTTGCCCGATTAATGCGATTTCCACATGCGATTGTGCAAGAGGTAACATGTGGATCAACTACTTGTTTCATCTGTTATGTTACTAAGAGTTAGGCTATGACTTCCACATAACTGGTTGAAGAGGTTGCCTAGCAACTACCCACACACACAAACACACTGTAAGCAAACAACATCATACCTAGCAACTACCCCCACACACACACAAACACACTGTAAGCAAACAACATCATACCTAGCAACTACCCAGATTGAGTGGCACAAACTAGTATTGGTGTGGAAACTTTTAAAAATACTGTATCTCATTGACAACCTGTACTAGAATCCTGCAACAAACCCCACTGACATTCTGATTTACCATATTTTTAGTTTGTTAATGTCAGTAAGCACAGTTTCATTTAAAAAGTGTACATCTGCACAAGAAAGGATTTTTACAATCTGTTGATTGGGTAACAGTAATGAGTCCCTGTCTACCAATCCATTCAGTCAAATCCGCAAATCAATAGCACTTCATACTTGTGGTGCGAGCTTTAGGCATTTCACCCTGTGACTTGGTCTTCGAAAGTGAAATAATTGTGAGTCAGGATGTGTTTGGGGAAGGGGATTTGGAAAGAGGTGGTGGGTTTGGTATCAGGAGGATGTTTGGAAAGTGAGGCCATGGGCATGGGGGATGTTGTAAAATGATGTTGCATCCATAGTAACCAGCAAGGAGTCATGTGGTAGCAAAACAGGAACTGCAGAAAGGCGGTGAAGGAAGTAAGCATTGTCTTCACTGTAGGATGGGAGGTTACAGACAATGGTTTGCATGTGATCTTCAGTGGGAGGATTGTACCCAGCCACAGTTGGGCAAGTGGAGAGACCTGTGTAGTTGGGTTGGCGAATAGGTAAAAAGGAAGGAGTGGTGTGAGGAGGGAGATAGATCCAGGAGTCAGGTTATGGGATGGACTTAAGGTCTTGGAGAGCTGCTGGAGTCTTGTTGGAATTCACGGATGTGATCATGGTTGTAAGGTTTGTATGCAGAGGTGTTAGAAAGTTGGTGAAGACTCTCAGCCACATAGTCACTATGATTCATGAACACTGTGATGAAGCTTTTATCTGTAGGAAAGATGATAAGGCACGGATTGATTTTAAGGATATGGGTAGCTGTGTGTTAGATAGGAGTGATGTTGGTCTCACTAGGGAGGATTTAGGAAAGGAAAGTAAGGCCGGGTTAGAAGTGATGAATTCCTGAAAGATAATCAAGAGATGACTGGCTGGAATGGGAGGTTCAGGGTGGGAGGGAGGCCGGAACTGTTTTAAGCAAGGTTCTATGTGAGGTTTTTGTTGGCTGTTATTAGTGGGATGCATCATCATCATCATTTAAGACTGATTATGCCTTTCCGCATTCAGTCTGGAGCATAGTCTTGATCTATTTCAACAGTTTTTATACCCCTTCCCTTCCAACACACACACACTAGCCACCAAGGAAGAGCCTACAGCTTTGATTCAACCCCCCCCCCCCCCCGCCTCATCCAGTCATACCCTCATACCTCCATAACGCACATTGAAGAAATTTCAGCTGCAGAGATTAGGTAAGGAAAGAAGGTCCTTTACAAGTCCAGCACACTTGAATTTAGGTTTTGGGCTAAAGGTGAGGCCTTTAGAAAGTACCAAGACGTCTGCAGGGCTAAGAGTTGTGGCAGAAAGGTTGACAACAGTTTTACAGGATTGGTGCTTAGGATGTATATATCTCATGGAGGATGGAGGAATTCGTTGCGATTGTGGAAGATGGAGTATCGAACAAAGCATAGTTAGGGAGGTATGAGGGTACGACTGGGGGGGGGGGGGGGGGGGGGGGAGGGGGTTGAATCAAAGCTGTAGGCTCTTCCTTGGTGGCTAGTGTGTGTGTGTGTGTGTGTGTGTGTGTGTGTGTGTGTGTGTGTGTGTGTGTTGGAAGGGAAGGGGTATAAAAACTGTAGAAATAGATCAAGACTTCACGACAACTAGCAGGTTTAAACGGGTGGGTGTTGTAATAGATATGTAGAGGTGGAGGTGATGAGGCTTGCACAGGATAGATTAGTATTGAGAGCTGCAGCAATCCAATCTTCAGACTACCACAGCAACAACAAAAAGGTCATAAGATGGAAACAATTTTGCATCGTAGTATCTCCCTGTTTCCACTCCATGTAGTTTTTGCTTGTGGTAGTGTGGCGTGTGTACAGAGATTTATCGGGTGTTGTTATTTTTATTGTACTGTATTAACAGGATTTATCAAGAGTGGTGATAACATCAATTTGTGACAGTAAATCTTTGTCATGTGCAATCTATAATACTGTTGTTCCATTTGTAATAAACAATTTCTTTGATGCTGTTTTCCCAAATAAGCCTAAATTTTACTGTTATTCACATGGACAGAGGCAGAGTAAGACATGGGAGATAACTTCAGCTGATCTTCGAAGATCAATTTCTTGAGACAGAGACAGTGTCATTATTATTATTGTTATTCTTTACTTCCTCAGACGTTAAGTCTGGTTAAAAATGGAAAGTGACGTGGACCTTGATAAAGCGTCACTTTCTTTCAACTGTATGGTATGTGTTATATTGCATTTAGGAACTTTCGGGTAATTGAACATGTATCAATAATTACTGATTTCTGTAGTTGTATATATATGTTTGGATGTAGCTGTATTGCATTGATGTACTGGTGGATATTGTGTGGTATGACTCCTGTAGTTGATAGTATAATTGGTATAATGTCAACTTTATCCTGATGCCACATGTCTTTGACTTCCTCAGCCAGTTGGATGTATTTTTCAATTTTTTCTCCTATTTTCTTTTGTATATTTGTTGTATTGGGTATGGATATTTCGATTAGTTGTGTTAATTTCTTCTTTTTATTGGTGAGTATGATGTCAGGTTTGTTATGTGGCGTTGTTTTATCTGTTATAATGGTTCTGTTCCAGTATAATTTGTATTCATCATTCTCCAGTACATTTTGTGGTGTATACTTGTATGTAGGAACATGTTGTTTTAAAAGTTTATGTTGTAAGGCAAGCTGTTGATGTATTATTTTTACGACATTGTCATGTCTTCTGGGGTATTCTGTATTTGCTAGTATTGTACATCTGCTTGTGATGTGATCTACTGTTTCTATTTGTTGTTTACAAAGTCTGCATTTATCCGTTGTGGTATTGGGATCTTTAATAATATCTTGCTGTAATACCTGGTGTTTATTGTTTGATCCTGTATTGCAATCATGAATCCTTCTGTCTCACTGTATATATTGCCTTTTCTTAGCCATGTGTTGGATGCGTCTTGATCGATGTGTGGCTGTGTTAGATGATACGGGTGCTTGCCATGAAGTGTTTTCTTTTTCCAATTTACTTTCTTCGTATCTGTTGATGTTATGTGATCTAAAGGGTTGTAGAAGTGGTTATGAAGTTGCAGTGGTGTAGCCGATGTATTTATATGAGTGATTGCTTTGTGTATTTTGCTAGTTTCTGCTCATTCTAGAAAGAATTTTCTTAAATTGTCTACCTGTCCATAATGTAGTTTTTTTCTGTCGATAAATCCCCTTCCTGCTTTCTTTCTGCTTAATGTGAATCTTTCTGTTGCTGAATGTATGTGATGTATTCTATATTTGTGGCATTGTGATCGTGTAAGTGTATTGAGTGCTTCTAGGTCTGTGTTACTCCATTTCACTACTCCAAATGAGTAGGTCAATATTGGTATGGCATAAGTATTTATAGCTTTTGTCTTGTTTCTTGCTGTCAATTCTGTTTTCAGTATTTCTGTTAGTCTTTGTCTATATTTTTCTTTTAGTTCTTCTTATTATTGTTATTGTTATTATTATTATTATTATTATTATATTGAATTATTGTTAATTAATACCCCCTTAAGGAGAGCACCATCAATTTTCAAGGCTTTTTTTCTGTCTATTTCATTTGTCTTTCAAAAACTTCTCATATATTCATTGTGATTCCTCTTCCTCTCTTCTGTACCGTTCTTCCCCATTTTCTTCTCTTTCAATATCTGCTGAAATTTCTGTTTTCCAGTTTTTTACTCTGTATTTTTTCCTGTCTGTGATGTCTTCTGTGGAGATGTTTTGTTTCTTGAGGTCCTCCATGGTTTCCTATACCCAGTTGGTTTTCACTTTATTAGTCATAACTATATAAAAAATATTCTTGGTAAGTCTGTTTTTGTGCATAATTTGTATGTGTCTCTAGAACCTTGTCCTTCTTTACCTGGTGCTGTTTTAATCCTCTGTTTGTATTTGTACAGTTCTTTTGTCAATATGTTTATCCAGATCCCCTCTCTCTGAACTGGCCTGTAGATCTTTCCTTCTGTTTTTCCATCTCTTTGATTTTTGTTCTTCCCTTCATGGCTGTTGTTCTGAGGTGTACAAGGCCTGTGGTAACTACTGTACTACAGTGTCTTAATTTGGCATTGATGGAAAAACTTCTTTTGTTATAATTGTTCCATATAAGTCTGAATACCTTATGTAGTTTTGTGATTCTTTTTTCATTGGATGTTGAGTTCAGTCTTATTTTCTGTGTAATCTCTTCCAGGCACTGGAAACTTTCTTCATGTGATATCTTCCCATACTTTGTTACCAGTGGATGTCTGTCTCTTTACATTGTGTCAATGTACAAGTTTTTTTCATGTAAGATTTGTAGTCCCGTTTTGATTGAGATTTGATAAAGAGTTTGTAGAGCTTTTTTGTCTTCTTTTCTGTTATTTGTTATGATGGCTATATCATCAGCAAAGGCCAGACATTTTATCTACATGTGCATATATATTTCGAAAGTCATGGTGTGGTGTGTGACATGATCTGACTACACGTAGAGTGCAGTCTTTGTTTGGCACGGCACTTGGAGGGCGACAGTTCAGTCTTCACCCATCTGTCTCTTTTGTCCCATGTCCTGATTATTTTCTCCAAAACTGAGTTAAATAGAGTGGGTGATGGCCATCCTCATGCCTCACTCCTGTCTTTACTTTGAACGGTTCATAGATCTCTCCCATGAACTTCACTTTCAATATTGCATTTTTCATGTTTCTTGTCATATTAACATCAAAGATAATGATAATGTGCAAGAATAATGTAAGGCTAGCATCTTTTTAGTCACATGTTTCTGCTGATACAGCTTATATTGTACACCTGGAAACTCAATGTCAATTTTGTTCTGATGACAACACATGTCACCTGGGAATAGTAGATGTACTGGCAATGGTTTCAGTGTCATCCGCCAACAGATAGTGTAATGGCATAGCTATCAGAGTGCTATATGTGTCTACCCTTTATTAGGAAATGCTCACAGCCAGTGTGATGCAGACATGTGAAGCAAGCAGGCAACCATGCCAGGAAGGCACACTCGTGATTCTTATAGCCAACGAGTGAGTTTAAAAAGGGGTAAAATTGTGGGCTTCCGAGTGGCAGGATGGTCCTTTCGGGGGAATTGCCACACAAGTTGGATGTGCTGCGTCAGTTATGCAACATTGCTAGTATCAGTAGTCACGTGAACATTCTCACACACGTAGTCGAGGTTCTGGACATCCACACAGCACAGATGCTCACTAGGATTGTTGTACTGAAAGGGCAGCAGTTGCAGATCGTACGGCTACCACAGCACAGATAAAAGGTCTTGTGAGGCCCAGATGTGTCAACACAAACTGTTGTGAAGCAGTTATTGCCAGTTGCGTTACGGACGTGCACACATCTATCCCGTCTTCCAATCGTGCCTCAGCACTGACATGCATGGTTCGAGTGGTGCCATCAGAGGATCTCTTTGAGGATGGCATGGCACGCCATGGTCGTAAGTGATGAAAGCAGATTCCGCTCGCAGACAAGTGATGGTCGTATCAGCAAATGACATAAATCTGGTGAGCACTCTCTTGTAGAGTGCATTAGTCCAAGATACAGTGGCCCCACCCCAGGCGATAAACTACAACTCTCATTCGTCTGTGGTGTTTCTGCACTTGGTACATACAGAATGATGTTACACCCGTTATTTTTGCATTCTTGCAACTGGAAGGTAATGTACTGTTCCAACAGTACAGTGTTGACCCACACACTGCCCACAAAACTCAGTGTTCTCAGAAAGATGAACAGTGACTTCCCGGGCCACCATGTTCTACGAGTTTGTCTCCAACCGAGCACATGTGGGAACATGGGATGAGAAGTGACTCGTGCAACTTGTCAACCAACAACTCTTACATAACTATCTGAACAGATTGAGCATGTGTGACATAATTTATCTCAGGACAGTTTTTGCCATCTGTACTATCGACTGAACGCTATAGTCAGTGCCTGCATTGTCACCAGTGAGGGCTACACCACATACTAATGTGTGTGTTTTGGCATGGGTCGATACATGCTAGCTGAGAAGCATTTGCAGTATTGATCTGTAAATGTGATCATTTCATGTACTCCATATGCACTGTTGCAACATTAAATCTGGAGTGAATTTTCTTCTGGCAGTGGGCACAAACTTTTACCTCACAACTTTGATACATTTTACTTTTTCTTTTTCTTAGTCTTTATCCCCTGCTATCACAGTCTCAGCATGTTAATGTGGATTTGGCAGTATTAGTGGTAAATTGTGGCCAGATACCCTTTCCATGCCACCTCCCCCCTCCCCCCCAACCTTCCAACCCACACCAGGGTGAAAGGTATGTACCCTGTATCTGTATGTATCTAATATTATCGTGTGTGAAAGTGTGAGAATGTTTTCAAAATGTTTGAGGATCATGTAACTGATGTGGGGTGTGCATACCAGTCTGCTATTCATCTAGTTGGATGTGGACAACAGCCTAAAAATCATGTCAACACTGGCTCTAGCTGCATGCTAACGTTGGCATCTACCCAGGAGTATTACAATTTCGATAGAGTACAGTAGAGTTTTATTGATTTATACAATACTTTTATGTCATGAATTTTAGAAAATTGATTGAAGATGTCTTTCTGTTGTTGTTTAATTTATGATATAGCCGCAACAGAAAATCCAACAGAATATGTTAATTATTCTGGTCTTGTTCATTTCTGTATTTGTTCTGTGTTAAAGTAATTGTTCAGACGCATACAACATAAAAGTTAAAGTAAGGTCTATGATGGCAGGCAGTGACTGGGCTGTTGTCCTGACAGCAGGTAGGTTGCAGCCTTTGTTCACCGTGGCACTAGGAGGGAGAGGGTTATGGCCTATCACCCCAGCTTCCTTTTACCCCTGGGAAACATCCCCAGGAGTCATCTGATAGCAGGTTGGTGTCACCTGGGGCGATCCTGCAGTCACTGGAACAAGGAAAAATCCCCTCTTTTATGTTTTGTGGGGAATCGAGCCCAGGACCTCGTGATTGGAGTCTAGTGCGCTACCCACTAGACCTCCACAACCACCGTGCTTATGGGATATGAAATGTCTGCATCCATATGACTACTCTGCATTTCACAAATCAGTGCCTGACAGAGGATTTATCAAACCACTTTCATACTGTTTCTCTACCGTTCCACTCTTGAACAATGTGTGGGGAAAAGTAACACTTAAATTGCTTTGTGTGATCTCTGATTTGTTGTGTTTTATTATAACGATCATTTTTCCCTATGAAGGTGAGTGCTATGAAAATTAAAATGTTTTTGCATTTGGAGGATGAAGTTGGAGACTGGAATTTTGTGAAAAGATCTTGCCACAGCAAAAAAGTATTTCTTTTTGTGATTACCATCTCAACTCGCATATCATGTCCGTGACTCTCTCTCTCCTAATATTTTACAATAATACAGACTGAGCTGCCCTCATTTTGACTTTGATTTCCTCCATCATTCATATCCCATGGTGTACTTGTGCATTGTCATCTTGAAACACAACCAATGATCATCCAAATGTCGACTATATGACAGGTCAGTAGTTTCGAGGATCCTGTCATCAAATTGCACAGCCCTCAAATAGCCTCATTAGAAATGATATGTGTCAGACATCTGTATACCATACTGGCGCAAAACATGACTGATCCATCTGCCTGCTAAACTTAAAAGACTGGACTGCAGGTCTGAAACTCATTTTTCACTGGAGCGGACACAAATGAACAAGAATTCTCTGTGGCTCTGAACAGTAGCTGAGCACAAGCAGACACCATTCTGTTGCATTTGGTTAGCATTCACAGGTGTTCACTCATGTTCTGCCCATTATCAGTCCTTCGATGAACTGTCAAACGAAGTCTCCATCATCTCTGCATTGGTGAGAGCAGGAGAGAAAGAGCTAAATTTTGGTGTTTCATCAGTGAACTTTTGTCTTCAACTCAAGATCTTTGAGCAGCAGAATGGTCTGAAGAGAATGTAATGTTTCTGATAACAGAATAGATGCTCGTGAATTCCAAGATGTCCACGCCATAAATGCCAAATAAAAAGAAATGCAATTGACAGAGAGTTTCCGAGGTACTGGGAACATGAGAAAGATGATAATTACAATAGATACTTTCATCAGCCAGGAATGGAGTGAATAAGCACGAGCTTCGTATTTGTTTTTATTAAAAAAGAACAGCACAACAAAGTTCCTTGAAAGTAAACATGTACAAAAATGTACCCATCATGCTGATTAAAATTAGGTACATACCCCACACGAGCTTTGTATTTGTTTTTATTAAAAAAGAACAGCACAACAAAGTTCCTTGAAAGTAAACATGTACAAAAATGTATCTATCATGCTGATTAAAATTACGTACGTACCCCACAAGCCACCTTAGTAATTTCTTGCCCTGTTCCACTGACAAATAGTGCTAGGAAAAATGATAGTCTATATACCTCTGTACAAGCCCTAATTTCTCTTGTCTTTGTGGCCTTTACATGAATTGTAAATTGGTCGCTGTAGGATCGACCTAAAGTCAGCTTCAAGTACGAGGTACCTAAATAGTTTAATAGTGTTTTGTGAAAAGAATATCATCTTCCCTCCAGGGGTTGCTATTTGAGTTCATGAAGCATCTCTATAATACTTATGTGCTGGTCAAACTTACTGGTGACAAATCTCTGAATTGTTTCAATGTCTTCCTTTAATCCAATGTCGTGCAGATTCCAAACACTCAAGCAATGCTAAAGAATGGGTCACACTAGTGTTGTGTCCTTTAGAGATAAGCTACACTTTCCTAAAATTCTTGCAATAAACCAATTTGTCCATTTGCCTTCCCTACAACCAATTTTGCTTGTTTCATGTTTTACTGCTTTGGAACATTATGCCTAGGTATTTAATTGACATGACTGTCAAGCAGCATACTACTGATGCTGTATTCTAACATCATGGGATTTTTTTTTCCTTCTCATCTGCATTAACATACATTTTTTTATATTTACAGTAAGCTTCCATTCATCTCACCAATCACAAATTTTGTCCAAGTCATCTTATATCCTCCTATAGTCACTCAATGGCGACATTTGCTCATACACAATAGCGTCATCAGCAAACAGCCTCATAGTGCTGGCCACGTTGGCTGTCAGATCCTTAATGTACACTTATTAGCCAAAACATTATGACCACTGCCCACTGCGAGTTGGATGCTGCCTTGTGGCATTGGGGGCATGTGATGCAGTAACAAAAATATGTAAATAGAGCAGACGCAGATGGGGGCTCACTTTAGGGAAGATATGGGCTGCAAATGGGGAAATCAGTTGAGATAAGTGATTTTGATAAATGGCAGATTATTATTATGCTGAGCCTGTGACACACATCTCAAAAGCGGCAGTGCTGGTCAAATGTTCATGAGCTATCTATCACTAGGTGCTAAATGGTTAGACATCCATGACTCTTCACAGTACTTGGGGTTTGGAGGCATGTCTGGCTGCAATGTGGATAGATGGTGATTTGTAGCACAATGCTGGTGCACGCACAAGTGTTCCATAGCACACTGTTCATTGTAAATTCTGGAACACGGAGCTCCGCAGCAGACCACTCCTACATGTTCACATGTCTACCCAACAACATCATCAGTTGTGATTGCAGTGGGCACAGGACCATTCGGATTAAACCATCAATCAATGGAAATGTTGGCTCTTTGGGTGAATCCCATTTTTGCTACACTAGGTTGGTAGGTGTCTCCACAAAAACCATCATTGAGGTGAATGGCAGCTCCAAATGTGCAGCACACCACGGATGCTGGCTGGTGGGAGCAGCATTATGCTTGGGAGACATTCTCCTGCACTTGCATGTAGTAATCGAAGACATGCTGACAGCTGTGAATCACCTATGTCCCTTCATGCTTGATGTCTTCCCCGACAGCGATGTAATCTTTCAGCAGTGTAAATGTCTGTGTCTCAGAGCCAGAATCATGCTACAGAGGTTTGAAAAGCATTATAGTGACGTCATGTTGATGTCTTGGTGGCCAAATTTGCCTGATGTAAACCTAAAGAACCCATCTGGATCGCTATCAAGCATCATTACCACGTATGCAAATCAGTGATATGTTATTTACGTGAATTACAAGACCTGTGTGTAGACATCTAATGTTTCATACCTCCTCAAACCTAACAACAAGCTGTCTGATCCCTGATATGCAGAATCAGTGATGTATTTTGTCCCAAAGATGGACAAACAAGCTATTAAGCAGGTCATAATGTTTTGGACCACCAGTCTAAACAGGATATTACAAAAAGGTACAGCCAAACTTTCAGGAAACATTCCTCACACACAAAGAAAGAAAATATGTTATATGGTCATGTGTCCGAAAACGCTTACTTTCCATGTTAGAGCTTATTTTATTACTTTTCTTCAAATCACATTAATCATGGAATGGAAACACACAGCAACAGAATGTACCAGCATGACTTCAAACACTTTGTTACAGGAAATGTTCAAAATGTCTTCCATTAGTGAGGATACATGCATCCACCCTCCGTCGCATGGAATCCCTGATGCGCTGATGCAGCCCTGGAGAATGGCGTATTGTATCACAGCCGTCCACAATATGAGCATGAAGAGTCTCTACATTTGGTACCGGGGTTGCGTAGACAAGAGTATTCAAATGCCCCCATAAATGAAAGTCAACAGGGTTGAGGTTGGGAGTGTGTGGAGGCCATGCTATTGGTCGGCCTCTACCAATCCATCGGTCACTGAATCTGTTGTTGAGAAGCGTACGAACACTTCGACTGAAATGTGCAGGAGCTCCATCGTGCATGAACCACATGTTGTGTTGTACTTGTAAAGGCACATGTTCTAGCAGCACAGGTATGAAATCATGATAACATGCTCCATAGAGTGTAGGTGGAAGAACATGGGGCCCAATCAAGACATCACCAACAATGCCTGCCCAAACGTTCACAGAAAATATGTGTCGATGACGTGATTGCACAATTGCGTGCAGATTCTCGTCAGCCCACTCAAGTTGACTGTGAAAATTTACAATTTGATCACGTTGGAATGAAACCTCATCCATAAAGAGAACATTTGCACTGAAATGAGGATTGACACAATGTTGGAGAACCATTCGCACAAGTGTACCCGTGGAGGCCAATCAGCTGCTGATAGTGCCTGCACACGCTGTACATGGTATGGAAACAACTGGTTCTCCCGTAGCACTCTCCATACAGTGACGTGGTCAATGTTATCTTGTACAGCAGTAACTTCTCTGACACTGACATTAGGGTTATCGTCAACTGCACGAAGAATTGCCTCGTCCATTCAGGTGTCCTCGTCGTTCTAGGTCTTCCCAGTCGCTTAGTCATAGGCTGGAATGTTCCGTGCTCCATAAGATGCCGATCAATTTCTTCGAACGTCTTCCTGTCGGGACACCTTCGTTCTGGAAATTTGTCTCGATACAAACGTACCGCGCCATGGCTATTGCCCAGTGCTAATCCATACATCAAATGGGCATCTGCCAACTCTGCATTTGTAAACATTGCACTGACTGCAAAACCACGTTCCTGACAAACACTAACCTGTTGATGCTACGTATTGATGTGCTTGATGCTGTTACTGTAGAGCAATGAGTCGCATGTCAACACAAGCACCGAAGTCAACATTACCTTCCTTCAATTGGGCCAACTGGCGGTGAATCGAGGAAGTACAGTACATACTGACGAAACTAAAATGAGCTCTAACATGGAAATTAAGCATTTCCGGACACATGTCCACATAACGTATTTTCTTTATTTGTGTGTGAGGAATGTTTCCTGAAAGTTTGGCTGTACCTTTTTGTAACACCCTGTATAGAGAATGAAAGTGATCCTATCATACTTCCCCGGGGCACTCCTGAGAATAACCCCAATACCCCTGCCTCTGATGAACACTCACCATCAAGGACGACATTCTGGCTTCTACTACACAAGAAGTCATCTCGAGCCATTCACATATCTTGAAACCTAATCTGTAATTTCAGACCTTCATCAACAGTCTGCAGTGGCGCACTGTGGCAAACACTTTCTGGAAACAGCAATGTGGAATCTGCCTGTTCCCTTCATCGCTGATTTGCAGGATATCTTGTGAGAAAGGAGCAAGTCGAGTTTCACACGAACGATGATTTCTAAATCTGTGCTGATTTGTGAACAGAAGCTTTTCTGTCTCGTGGAAATCAAAGTGAAAATACATTCAAGAATTCTGCAGCAAACCACTGTTAAGGATATTGGATTGTAATGTTGTGGGTCCATTTTTTTACTCTTCTTATATACAGGAATTACCGTGCTTTTTTCCAATTGCTTAGGACTTTGTATTAAGCAGGAAATTACAATAAATGCATGCTAAGAACAGGACCTATGCCATAGTGCACTATTAGTCGAGAGACCCATTGCTGAAATTTTGACATTATGTTGGCTAGACAGTAGGTTGGAGGATTCAGTTCTGATACTGCACAGCTCTCAAATTATACTTACTAGTTGTTAGAGGCATTTGATATCCATAGGTGACACCAGACCAAAACCAGACTGACTCAACTATGTGCTGAATCTGTGGGTCTTCACACTTGAGACATGCATTGGTACCTGGCCATTTCCACACCCTTCTACAAGGATCATCAGGTATCAAAGAAATGCTTCACTTATTGTGAAAGGAATACAATACCACTGATCCAAGTTCCGCTGGAGGACACCCTGTATCACCACTAGTAATTTCCTTTCCTGTTGCACCACAAACAGAGTGAGGGCAAAATGACTTGTCTATATGCCTATTAGTTGCAGTAGATTGTTCTGCAGTCAGCGTCAACAGCCATTTCTCTAAATTTTCTCACTAGTGCTCCTTAAAAAGATTGTCGCTTGCCATCCACCGGTTTCCATGTACACCACAATTCTTTGTGCACTACATTCCTCGGGGGTTTGTACTGTAGTACATAATGGACACCTAGAGACCCC
Organism: Schistocerca americana; assembly: GCF_021461395.2. Classification (NCBI taxonomy): domain Eukaryota; kingdom Metazoa; phylum Arthropoda; class Insecta; order Orthoptera; family Acrididae; genus Schistocerca; species Schistocerca americana. The sequence continues at coordinate 9,011,932 of NC_060121.1, read as the reverse complement.
ACTGAATGTGTCGAGATGGTTGTGTACCGTGTGAGTCAACACAGCTCTCCCCATTATCTGCAAAAAAAGTCACAGTGCAGTTACAGTAAGTTCCCGAGGTATTACCTGGCAGCTATAATTTGAAGGTAGCAGTCATCAGTTGTTGTTGGCTCTGAGCAATCTCTGTAGTGCTGACTTTTAACATTTTGTTACTGCAAAGGCTGTGGAATGTTCATTTGATGTCGCTGAAGCGTTTGCCAATTGTGTGGTAACTTTCCATGCTGATAAGCATTCTTACTGTAAAGTAACAATGCCTGGGCAGTCTTTAAGCATTAATGCTTTAATCCCTTTGCAACGTCAAATTTTTTGATGTTATATTGGACATGTGATCAGTTTGTTTATTTATTTATTTTTGTAATTTTATTTTTGTGGTTTAGTACAAAAACTGTAGTGGTAGTGTATTTCTCCTAGAGCCCTTTTGTGAGCTGCTATTTTCCTCTGTGAAAATGAGGCAATTTTTTTTTCCAACTACACAAGTGACGATAGTAGTGATCTGACAATAAACAAAAACTGTTTTTTGTAGCAATTTTTATGCATCTGGTACAGTGTACTATCACAAGATACCAGGTACATCTACAGATGGTAATATATATTCCCAAAAGCTTTGTAAAACCACTAAGTGGTTGGCAAGTATGCTTCCCGAGATTCACAAAAGACATAATTGTGTTTACTCGAATCTAAGCTGCACTTTTTTCCGGTTTTTGTAATCCAAAACACTGCCTGCGGCTTAGAATCAAGTGCAAAGTAAGCGGAAGTTCTGAAAAATGTTGGTAGGTGCTGCCACAACTAACTTCTGCCATCGAATATATGTAGCACTACACAGGCATGCTTTGCAGGCACAAAGATAAATACTGGCGCCAAAACCTATGCGTCAGTAAACAAACTAAAAAAAAACAGGGGTGGGGGTGGAAGACGAGCTTTTTTCTCTGCCCCAAGGTTCAACCACTGCATTTCCATACTTTATCCAACGAAGTAAATACAAATTCCGTATTCTTCATCTCCGAATGTTGCAGCCTTTCAATGTACTATGAAAATCCGACTGGAAGACTGTTTGGGATGTTTGTCAATATGGCCAAGTCTACGTTCTGAATTTTTGTCCTACCTGTGACAAGAGATGGTTGTTAATAGCAACTTTTATGAATTGTGAATCACATCCAGTATTCTCTTCACCATAAGAATAATTCGAATGTAAACATTTTGCCATGTATTCCTACATGTTTCCTGCTATCTCATTTAAATCCTGTCTTCCTAATAAACTATGAAACTAGAGTGAGACAACAGCAAACGCGGAAGAATATATATATCATGTCATGTTTATATTCGTATTATTCCTATGCTGAATAGTGATACAGTCAGAAATGAAGCACGGCAACTGACTAGATTTTTAAACCTAAGATGGCTCTAATTTCTGTGCAGAATGTAATGCACTAAAGAGGCGTCTGCAAAAATTTTCAAACGGAGAAAATTTTTCGCTTAACTTTCGTTTGGAACATCTATCATATGCAGTCTATTATATGGTTCTTGTTGATCATTATCAAAGAAACCAGCAGTGTAAGTAACAACAAATAGCAGTCTCTTGCCATTGTTTCACTGATGAGATGATTCCTCTCTCTTTTTTTTTTTTTTTGATTGTAAGCGGCAGTAGCGTGCGCAAAAGCAAGCCATCCCGCGAGCGGCGACAGGCCGTAAACACGCATAATCAGAATGCGACAAACAATGCATGGCACAGTATGATAATGTGTTTTGAGCTTAGAGTGACGGAAACACCTATAACAAAGAGAACGGCACTTATCAGATCAAAGAAAAATAAGCAATCAATTCAAACCAGACGACGCACGTGAAAAAGGCTCTCTAGTATAAATATGGATGGAGAGCCTGACGCATAGCAATGACTACGTGGTAAAGCTTAACTGCTAAGTTTACCACACGCACCAAACTACTGTAGCTGTATCGTCATTCATTCGACCTACATTGTCTCAGGTTGAAAGGGCTACTCTGAGATGAACAGGTTGCCACAGGAGAGTAATGCATGGACTTTAACTGTTAGTTGCCCTGAATGTGAGTCCAGTGAGCTCACCACTGTGCCACCTCGCTCGATATATTTTGAGAGAAGTTCCTGATTTAACCATTTCACAGGATGTGGGAAGTGTACTTCCCATTAACTGTATTTCTTTACTGTATTCCTGAGAACACATCATTCGAGCTCTATATGCACCTGGCACCTGATGTTAGTTTGCTGCACCAGCTGAACTTTCTGTCTGTTATGAAATGTAGGTTTTAATTGTCATTAAATGTCACTTGTTCCTTTCAGAAGCAGTTGCAAATATACGTGCCACCAAATAATGTTGTTTTGAAGGCCACTGGGAAGTATGCTTACTACCAAAGTAATTTTTCCGTGATACAAGGGGAATATACTTACCACAAAATTAATTTCTTTTTTGGACTGCAGAAAAGATACTTACCGCCAACTGACCATACTTACCACTAATTTAGTTGTTTTACTATGCTCTTGGGAAAATGTTGTACCTCCTCTGGATGTGGTTGACCTTTTGTGATAATATGCTAAACAACTGGTGTCTGTTTGTCATGACATCAGTGCTGTTGTCACTTGTTACAACAGAACACATTGTTTCATTCTGCAATATATGCTATTGTGACTTGTCTCAGCTCGTTTCTTTAAGCAGTGTTAAATGAAGTTTCTAGGATTGTAAAATAGATAGTCAAATAAAAACAGAAAATTCCTTTTTTTCACATGTAGTAGTAACTCATAACAGCTTACTAAAGACAGTGGGAAGTATACTTACTACTATAGTTTTTTGCTCCTAAATCACAAAAATAAAATAATCAAAAATTAAATTTAGTTGAAACTTCTAAAATGATACCAAAACAATTAACTTCACAGGGCTGCTACAAAAAATGTGCCTACAAATGGGTTATAAACAAAGTATGCAAGCTGTGGGGGCAGTGTGAAACTTTTTCAAGCACTGTATTTGAAAAATATTATTCATTTTGTTCCACTTCTAGAATGTTAGGTTTTGTGGATTTTTGCCTGTACATTAATGGGTGTGGATGCGTTCAGTGGTGGCAAGTGTGTCGTGTATGATTTTTCTCAGTAAATATGTCCTACTAATGTTGCAGTATATCTCCAATGTTCTGGATGCATCAAATGAAGTTTAAAAGACAGCTAACTGCTGCTGCTGGTATGCCTCTTCATGTAAATGTCAGAGTTACTATTATTATTCAATACAAAAAGGAAGATTACCAGCTTAGCAATTTGCTGAAAATGAGTTCATTAAAGGGAATATTACAATTAACATCCTGTTAACAACAAATTAATTAGAGATGGGAAGCAGCCACAGATTGGAGAAGGAAATTAATACATTTCATACTGTGCTCGAGCACAGGCAATAAAAAACAGTGAGCAAACATGATGCGTGTACTTGTTGCCTCAGGGTCTCCTGCGAAACTGAGGTGCTTGAGTAAGCTACATCACACTGCTTCATTGTGTGCTTGTTGTCAAGCCAGTTTATGAAGTACACATCCCTCTTCATTTCTATATAACTTTGTTCTGAATGCACTGTACAAGAATATTGAATACCTTGAAAATTATCGAGTTCAGCCATTCATTCACATGTAATATTCCAACAGCTCCATCACCGATGAGAGCCTTCAGGGGTGAAAAACGAGTAAGTGAGAAGTGCCACTGAACTACTAACAACCATTTTCATCTACTACTAATCTGCTCACATTAATCATTATTCAAGGGGATCAGTTCTACATCATTTTATTTTTATAAATATACAGAGAAGCAACTACTTGAAAAAAGCCAATGCTCTGCTACTTAAACTGCTCTGCCACTATTTTGATTTAATACTTCATGCTAAATGGGCATTTAATTCTACACAGGACACTGTCATCTAAACTTATTCTGATAAATTCATATACTTCCTTCCTGTGCAATGTCCTTTATGCTGTCAATGCCACGTTGGGACCAGTACAGTAGTTTCTGTTCCGTGGAGAACCAACCGTACCTGCACATAGGCTATTATTATGATGGAATCACCACTTCAAAAGGCATTCCAAAGCTGCTGCCAGCTTCCCTCTGTGGAGTAAACCATCTACCATTCCTGTCTGCTCCTAGAGAATATGTTGCATGGCTAAATATGGTTTTCTGTTAGAAAGTGTTTGTGCGTTGTGTATCTGAGGTGGGACAGGTAGGTAAATTCACATATCCAGGTAAATTATTGGTGGACTGGCTAATAAAACATTTTTTACTTTAAATTTGAATATTTGGGGATTTCCAGATTGCTCCTAATTTCGGCTGGGAGATGTTAAAAGGGTGTTGCACCTGAATATAAAACAGTTTTCTTAACCCTAAACTCTTTACGGGTGTCAGTCCTATTGAGGAGGGGTACTCCTGGGCTGTGCACCTGAGTTTCTCCTGGGCCACCTGCAGCATCTGTACTTGTAACATGCCAAGGTCATTATACGAGTGGTCAATTGGCCATAAAGAGGTTTGGTTGGATATGTTTATGTTTAGTGTGCAATACTGCTTTCCCGTATTGCCCTTTGGTCAGCTAGATATTTGCAGCTGGCAATGCCATTTAGTTTTGCTGTAATGCAGGGATTCACCAGTGTTTATTTTGTCTGTGGGCTTGTGCTGTCCACAGGTGATTAATTGTCCCTAGATAGAAGTGTTTTTCAGCAGTTGTGTTTTCACCCGTGGTTGTGGTCGTAGTTTCCCAGGTTAAGAATGAAGTGATTGTCAGAGTGTCTCAAGTTCCTGTACAGTAGTGTGGTGAGTTTTTTGAATATCTGTGTGTGAGTCTCAAGGCAGTATTCTCTGTGAAGGTCGACAGTGTGTGTGGACTGTGGTGCACTTCGTTGTGTATCACCTGTAGGCGGCACAGGCGGTCAGAGCCACGTAACCCCAGACTGCAGCTGCATGTATCATCATGGGTCTAATCAGTATCATGTACACGGACCTCGATATCCTCCTATTCAGTGTGCTTTACCTGTTGAGCTTAGAGTAACACTGTTTGAGCCTTGCATTTGCTCAGTTGGCCTGTCACTGAAGTATTTGACTTTCACACTGAAACGTATTGGGCGTGTGTGTAGTGTTATTTGTCTGCAGTCTTAATGTGGGGTCCTACCCACTCATCTCATATAGGGTGCCTAAAGGATGCTGCATTCTCAAAATGCTATACAACAATTCAAGCAAACAACATTAATAGTTTTTATTACAAATAAGAAGCTTGACAATGCTTGACCTGGAATTTACAATGGTGTCGCAAGCAATAGGCGACATGCAGTATAAATCCGAGTCCTTTGCTATATACAATGTTCGTGCAAGTTTCACACACAGCTTGTGGATCACTAGTAACTGTTATTGTAGCATTCTGCGCTAGGCCTGTCCGTATACTGTCCTAATCCTGTCCAAATACTGAGTGGCCGAGGCTGGCAGGAGTGGCACTTATATTCTCTTTGTCTAGGGCCTGCTCCCATTGTGGTGTGGTCCTTGCCAGTGGGCTATTCGCTGACGGTGTGTTCACTGCCTTCTTTGCTCTTGCGATCTTAATTTTCATTCCAGTGCTTGTGGGTATGCCAGAACACTTAATGATTGTGCAGTTGTTATGGTTTGTCAGTGAACAGAACTGCTTCACACTTGTCAGCATTTGCTTTAACACACTGTCGTTCCAGCTAGGCAGTTTTGTTTGCAGTTGCGAATTATGCCTGATGGTTTCCAGTCTTGCACTAGGATGGTAGTGTCATCTGCGTAGATGGTTGCCATTGTGTTTTGTTCAGTTGGAAAGTCATTGACGTAGAGATTAAACAAGAGGGGCCCTTGGATGCTGCCTTGGAGTACTCTCACTTGTATACTGTGTTGTGTTGACTGTTTGCCCTGAATGTCGGTGTTGTAGCTTCTGTGAGTGAGATATGAGTGTGTAAGGTGTACGAGCTCGTCGGAGAGACTAGCAGTGCAGAGTTTGCGAATGAGACGATTGTTCCGTAAATGACTGAAGACCAGGAACAGTGCTCCTGTAGCTTTATGGTGTTGGGGGTGTGTGTAATATGTTCTACTACACGGAGGAGTTGTTGTGTTGTGGAGTGGTGATTGCTGAATCCAAATTGCTCCAGTCTCAGCGAGTCATTGGTGTTGCAGTGCATAGTAAGATGTTTGAGAATCATCTTCTCAACAATCTTATTCAGGGAGCTCAGCAGGCTGATGGCTCCATAATTTTGTGGTAGGGAGTGGTATTTCCCTGGCTTCCTGAACATCAGGACAGGGAAGTGTTGATGTTGTAGAATGGTATTCATCATATGTGCGAGATGCTCTATAGCTTTATTCGTGAACTCCTGGGTGACATGGTTTTGAAAGTGATTGGGACCAGGAGCTTTTCTAGTTGTTTTGTGCTTAATAACCTGTGTAATTTCATGTGTAGCAGTATGTATTGTTACATTGCACTTGGGCTGGGTTACAGGCCATGTTACCTCCTGGTCCATTTCAAGTAGCAGTGCTGGATTGGAAGGAGCCAGATTCAGTGTGAATGATGTTGCTAGTGTTCTGGTCATCAGCTCATGCTTCCCCTCCATGGAGTATGCTGGTCTGTAAGGTATTTGTAAACTTGGTGTGTAGTATTTCTTCTTGGTGGAGTGGACAGCTATTTGCCACACTCCAGGTCATGTGGTGTGCAGCCCTGCGAGTCTATTGTCCCAGTTTGTGGTTTTAAAAGTTTTAATTTAGCCTGTATGATCCCCTGGAGCCTGCTAATATGCTGTTTGTACATCCAGTATCTCCCGAGATGATCTCTCATTGACATTGGCCCCTGTATTTCTGGGAGCAGGGCCATTGAGCATTCTTGTGGTATAAGTACTGTAATGGTGCCTGCTATTGCATCCTGAACTGCGGTGGTAAGGGCTTTGACAGCTTCAACAAGTTTCCTGCTTTGTGTAATTTTGGGAATTTGTGGGATACGACTTTTCAAGTATTTCCTTGAACAATGCCCAATTCACACGCTTGTAGCTCAGTATCCTGTGAGATTCATCATACTGCTGTGTTTCTTGTGAGTAAAGTATTACAGGTGTTTGATGAGGCCAAATCATGTATAATTTCAATGTTGATTGTGACTATAATGCCTATCACATCTAATGTCTATCACATTTAGTCTCTGTTCCCTGTTTTAAGTGTCACCTCAGCTGGCACTAGTGTAATGTAGTTTGGGCGCAGTGCATGTTCGCATAGTTTTTTTGCTATTGGTGTTTGATCTTTGTTAGTTCCAAGCAGAGTGTTTAGCATTAACATCACCAGTGGCTATTAGTCACTATGCTATGTTGAGTATTGTGCTGATATCGCTTGTTATGATATTACCAGATCAATTGTATATCGATATCAATGTAGTGTTCACTCAATTGACTTGACCCTAACAGCTGTGGCTTCTAGTCTTTCAGGTTCAGGGATCTTAATATTTGTGTATTCTTTGTCTCAATATATGAAGATTGCTGTTCCACCCACAGTTGTGCCTTCAGGTGGTCAGTACAGTAGATGTAATATCTTGAGAAGAGTAGTTGTTTGTGTGACTGGAGCTCAGCTTCGTTCATGAGAGCATTCCAGATTCCCTTCTCCTCCATAAATGCAGCTAGCTCTGCCCTTTTGTTGCCAATCCCATCTGCATTCCAGAATAGCATCTAGGTCAAAGTTCTGTTGTTTGTGTTTTGTGGTGTATTATCTATGGAAGTGTGTGGGCAGTGTGGTGATAGCAGTTTGTATAGCAGCCATGCACTGGCTGGGTGTAGCCGTCATGAGTTTGTGCATGTGTTACGATGAAGAGCCTCAAGAGGATCTTAAGCCATGTGAGTGGGGTATAGTGTCTCCACTATGCCTCTGATTGTGGTGAGAATGTTTGTTATGTCAGCCAAGGTGCTGGCGGTGGTGTTGGTGGCTGGTGGTCCTTATGTTGGTGTACTGGATGGGCTGGCTTGTGTGTTATTCATGGTTCGTATTTCATCTGGGGTCACCTGTGTTATTGCTGTGGTGAGGGGGGCAAGAGTGTGAGTTACAGTTACATTGTTCCTTTTAATGTGTTCCTATGTTTGTCTGGTCTGTTGTTGGTGTATTTGTTGTGGTGTGATAGTGTCCCCTCTTTTGTTTTTTGGGTACCTCTGTTTTATTTCGTGTGTTTGTGGTTGCCCTAGTTTGGGTGTGTCTTCTGTGATATCACAAGTGTCACAATCTGGCCTAGACAGAGTTGACTTGGTGTTGTCTGGGACCGGCAGTGTTGTCATCAGTACAGGGGCAGTTTCTAGCATTGCAGGTGTGGGTTGTGGTTCTGTAGTTGTGGGAGTGTGCCGTGAGTTTTTGGAGCTCTGTGCATCCTCAGTTCATCCACTTCCACTGACAATGCCAGTAAAAGAGATTCCACACCTTACTGGTTGGGGGGTGGGGAGTGTCTTGGAGCTGTTCTGGTTACCACTTGTCTGTCTTTGGCACTTTTGCACCTTAGAGCTTCTTTGTATGCTGCACACCATCTGTAGTTTGCACATGGACCCCTCCACATTTGGTACATTTGATAGTTGTACCAAGTTTAAAGTGTCGTGCTACACGGTTACCAGTGCATTTGCGGCACCGTGTGCCAGATCACATCGGGTGCCGCATGGCCAAACTGCTGGCAGTGGTGGCACTGTTGGGGGACACACGGAAGTGTGTATATTTCTACTACGACCATGTGAAGCAGGAGCATCTGCGTCAGAAAGTTGCAGGAGTAAGCTGTGTCATCGAACTCCACTAAATAGTTTGGCTGCAATCTGTGTGTCACGAATCCAAGAATTCATCTCATGCTCTCACAGTCCCAGCTGAGAGCTGTGATTATACCATGAAGAATGTCATTGAGGGTTGTGGTGTCAACTCCTTTCACGATGTACATTCGAGTTTTCCCCCCTTGGGTGTTATATTTATGATACTCAATTCCCCCAGCTTTGACGATTTTCAGGAGATTTGTGCAATCTGTTTTGTTGCATACATACAGTGATACATGGTCCCTTGTGAGTTTTGTGTTTGGTATATTGTGGGGAGTGACATTCTACAAATGTCTTTTTTAGCTTGCCGGGGCAAGTGTAATTGTGTATTATGACCAGTGGGAAGCCAGTCGGTGTAGTGTTCTGCGTAGCGGCTGGGGTAGTGTTGTGTAGTTGAGGTGCTGCAGAATTGTTTGTATGGTCCCTCATATTACCGATGCTCAGAACTGGTGTTGGTAAAAGCACGCTGCATTTGCCGTGTGAGTCAGTAGGCTCAGTTGTTCGTGTATGTTGCTGCTGATTGCATTTTGGACCCACCAGCTTCGAAGGTCCATCTTTGTTCCACGGAGCTGTCACTTCCAGCTCGAGGACTACTGCGGTGGTATTGAGGGCCTCTCTAGTATATTCACTGGTGGTGTGACTGGTGTTGGTGTTGCTGTTGCTGTTGCGTTGCTTCCACCCGTCAGTTGGACAATGAGCTCATGCTGTCTCCGAGCCATTGCTTCTTGATTTGTGGCAGCAAAGTCCAGATTTAGCTGGTTCATCACTTACTGATAGGTGGCAAAGCAAGACAGAAACGTCAAAGGGAACAGATGGCACTCCTGCCTCTTGTGCTGCAGTCTTGCTACGGGTCGTCGGGTGGGATCTGCTCGGTGGATCTGCGTCTCCCAGACATAAGGATACTTTTAAGGATAGAATGTGGATATGAGACAATTTTACTTTTTCGTCTTAAAAGACAATTTTGCTTTTTTAGTGTACATACAGAAGAGGGGAGTCCTTATGACTCACTTGTGCAAGATGCAATGCTCAGTGCAAGAGAGCACGGGTGGAAGACAGCAGCCTGTACTGGACAGTGTTGTCCAATGTGAACGTGCCCCGGACACTGAAATACCCTATTGAAGAATGGGAGAGTCACACTGGGGAAGTTCCAACCACAGTTGCAGGAACTTTGAGCCAGAACTCATGGCCACCTAGCACTGTCAAGTGTGGAGCAGCGTGTGCTTGTAGGTGACACTCCAAAGAGTGTCCTGTGGCATCTACACCAGTTTTAGCGTATGTGTAACACAAATATCCTCTCGCAGCTACTGCAGGTACAGGGGGAAGGCAGCTGCTCAGCTGCGACTCACCCGTAGTACTGCCCGAGGTTTTCCTTGGTGGGAGGACTGGAACGAGGTGCACCAAGCCTTGTGATGCCCATTGAGGAACTGTTGGAGTGAGACGTAGTGACTCTGAGGTCAAGAAAGCTGGCAGTGACCAGAACAGGGTGTGCTGACTCCCCCCCCTCCCCCTCCCACCATACTGCTTTCAGTGATGCCATTGCAGAGGATTACACTGTGGTTGGTCATCTGGTTTTGATGTGGGCCAGAACATGAAGCTTTCCTTTGCTTTTTTTTGCTAAATTGACTCATACTTCTGGACACAAACACCTATACAGAGCAAATGTATTGGCATCCAGGGTTGGGTTATTTGGGGGGGGAGTGACAGTTTGTTATTGTTTCCGCCCCCCCTCACCCAGCTTCCCTCAAAAATGCAACTCGCTAGCAACCTCGCTGTTAGCATACGACAGACATCTACAATTTTAATAACAATAATAAACACACAAAAATATATTAAATTATTCAATATAATAGTAACAATACAAATAGGTGGATCAAAGAAGGAAGAAAACATAGAACTAACAAAAGAACTTCATAAAGTGTACAAACTGACATGGACACACTGTAATAAAAGAAACATTTCAGTACAAGGCAAACACATGCGCTATAATACAGTTATAGTATCAGAAGCACTCTTCGCATCAGAAATGACCACAATCTGTGGACCAGGCACCACAAAGCAGAAAGAATACAATGCAAAATCCTCAGAAAATTTTTTGGAGCAGTGCACAGAGATGGCATATGGATGAAGAGATCAACCAGAGAATTATAAGAACACAGAGGCAGATTCAGTCACAATCAGAAAACACCGACTAACATTCTGTGGACACATACACACAATGAACAGCGACAGATTCACAAAGGGATTTAGGATGTAGTAAATGCCTTAATCAAAAAAACCAGTTGGTTTAAAGAGATAGAAGAATGCCAAAACGAGCAGGAATCAGAATGGAAATGATGAATGAAAGAGACAAATTCAGAATCAAAATTATGAACATAAAACTTGAAGTAAAGGGAAGGAAGAAAACAGAGAAAATATGTACATATCAAAGGAAACAGGAACACAGTCAAAGAATGAAAAGATTTTGGGAAAAGAAAAGGGAGGAGGAAAGAAGGAAAAAGCTGAACAACCATGTAACAACGAAGTTGAACTCTGTCAGAGTGTGTGCTCACCATCATTATTTCAATAAACATTATGACTGAACAGAGGTCTGCAAACACATGTGAATGAGGGGAATACTGTTTCTATCAGTGATTTCCAACTGTGTTCGGGAAGTCATTCTTTCTGTTGTTGTTGTATCGGATCTGTTGTTGACACCTGGTATGTTCAACCCAGTGGTGTGCAGCTTTACCCGGCTGGAATGTTGTCAATCAGACCAAAAGCATGTCCTTGTGGGCAGACCCTAGCACGAGCAACTGAAAAGTGTCCTTTATTAAATGTAGCTTGTCATCGCTGGAAGAACTTGGCATTTTTGACACACTTCTGTTTCCATGCTACCTCCTTCTCCAAAAGTTATGTGTGCATTTGGAAATTGGTGAAGTATGAAATATAAAGACATCGTGTCATTCTGCCACATCTGTCTGTAGTGTGCATTTTGGGGTGCGTGTACGATACAAGGCATTTAGGTATGATGAGGTTACTTAGCCATTAATGTTCACAATGTCTGGCATAAAGGAAACATGACAAGTATTACATTAGAAAGCAACAGCGATAGCTTTCCGACCGCATAAATTCTACTAGGCAGAGTCAGAAGCAGACACAGTGGCCTGTGCCAGATACGAGGGTTGGAAGTGGCTGAAATGTGAGTCGTGGGACAAAGAGAAAGAGAGAGAGAGAGAACACACAGACAGCACCATAGAGCATTCCCCATCTCTTTCTGCACAGAATGCACCACACTGCTGCCTTCTTAAGTGCACCCCAGTATAATATGTTGTTTGGGAAGTGGGTGGTAGTTTTCACCATTGCCACGACCTCCCCTTATATCCACTCCTGCAAGATTGTGAAATCTACAGCCACTGAGGAGATTTATGTGAGATGTTCCTATCAACTTTGTGTAATATTCATATTGCACACTTCTGCAGACAAAACAGATTTTTGACCTTAGCTTAGGAAAGAAAAGAATCATAACAGATCATTAAGGTTCAAAGAACTTGTCTTGAACACTGTAAGGGATCCGTGATCCCACAAACAAAGATGCTAGTATCTGACACCCAGGTCGATAGCGGACAGGAGTAGATTGTCGAGCGCTGCAGTAGGCAGTGAGACTAGTGCTGAGTGCGCAGTAGTATGGTAGAGTGTCAAGTGAGCAGTAGAGCAGGAAAGACGGGCAAGAATGGTGGTCGAGTGAGTTGTAAACGGTAAAATTCACTGGAGTATGACGAGTGAGCACGTCCCCCTGATCGTCGTGGGGTTGACTCTCACTAATGCCGATTCGCAAGTGATAAGAAACAGAAAGTGACAAGTGCCGAATTACGTGTTTCACGTCAACCGTGTCGGCCAGCAACAACCATGGATTGCAGTGAGGATTGTTGTGAATGTTAACCATCAGCATTGCGTGTGACAAAGTACTGAAAATCAGCAATCAATAAAAAGAGATAACCACAATTAGACGTGTAAGGCAAAGGTAGCAACTGCCTCAGAATTTGTGTGTTAGTAGGAAATATATATCAGTTGTACATCACAACCTTAGTGATTCTTAACAACGGACAAACTTTCAATCATTAGCTATTCCGTCCCAGAACAGCCGCATTCGGTTGAAATACTCCTGAAACCACAGCAGAACAACCAATAGCCTTTCATCCATTAAGCACACGGTCATATATCATAATAATTAACTGTTTGGTGGCTTCGGTAAATTACCCAAAATCCAGTAAAGGAATTAATCGGGGGTGTTTCAACACGAATGCTTAAAAATTCTTTTGTAGTTAACCTATTTTCAGAATATGAAGAGTTGTTTGTTACAGCTTGTATTTTTGTTCCAGGTGGCCCTGAACTTGATGGCTGTAGTGATGTCGTGAAGGCACAAAGTTGGAAGTTGTTAAACCTTCAGAAACAAGATTTTCAAAAGTACTTCTTCTCAGATACCAATATTTCGCCCCTGTTTGTGTCGGATACACAGACGTCTCAGTTGTTGTCACGTAATTTGAGTGTAGTGACTGAATCTAGAAAACAGTTTCTTTTGCTTCCCTGTGCCCCAAGCATTATGTGCAATGCAGGACTCCTAACAAAACAAACACACAGAGCACAGCCCTCTGTCTTCTCTTGCCGTTTCTGCAGTTTGGGAGCACAGTCCGAAAGTCGGACTCATGTTGACCGGTCTGGCAGGGCGAAAATGGTCAACGTGGGTTCGAAGCTGGTGACAGAACGGACTGCTACAGCACGAGCAAAGGTTTTTGTGGGACCCGAACTGATGAAACAAATACGAGAAAATGGCCTGAAGGTACTTAGCGTTGCTCGCCTGGCGGGAATTGTGGGGTCCAAGCAGACGTCCAGCCTTATCCCTCTGTGTCATAACATCTCTTTATCCTCTGTGGCTGTGGACATTGAACTGGACTCTGCTCTCAACTGTGTGATTATAACTGGCACGGCAAAGTGTAGAGGGCAGACGGGCATAAAGATGGAAGCTCTCGCTGCTGTATCGGTGTCTGCCTTAACAGTGTACGATATGTGCAAAGCTGTGAGTCATGACATTGTGATATCTGAAATAATGCTTCTGGCCAAAAGTGGGGGAACTAGAGGAGACTTCCACCGGACATGAGCGTCTGTGTGGGGCAGTGAAATAAGTTAAGTATACCTGGTGTGATGTAGGCAAATTTCAAAGTCTGTTCATAGTTATCATAAATTATATACACATCGAATTGGCCTGAATATAAGTTGCACCTTTAATTTCGAAAAAGAGAGAAACTTAATTAAAAATAATTTGTCAAATTGCCCATTTACAAAAGCTTTTCAAAATGTGATTTACCCTTAACCAGTTTTTTTGTAGTACACTATAGATAAATTACACACAAAAACAAAGCTTTCAGTCGCAGTTTTCATGTAAGACACTCTTAACTTCACTAACATTCATTGTTTTGTCACTGTCAGTATTTTTGTCACTCTCCTCCCAAAGTACAGTGCCGTCGCTACAATCCCGGGCATTGCATGTGCAGCATTTCTTGAACCATACATTTAAAAAGCACATCTGTTAGATGAATAACTGTGAGTTTGAAATTTGCAACGTAACTGTACCGAATTCCAAAATTTTCTCTCAATGTTGTGCTTCATTGGTGAAGAATAAATTATATTCTTTAGTTAGAGAAAAACTGTGCCTGTTCCATTGTCTAAAATAGTGAAACTGTGAGAATGGGAATACAGAGGGGTCCAGAAAAATGTAGACTCTCTTTGATAGTCAATATTGATGGAACAAAATGGCATAGTGTCAAAATTCTTGCATGGGAGGAAGATCATTTTGTGTGTTCAAAGTGACACCTGTTAGCAGCCAAGCAACATCAATGTTGCTGAATTGTTGACTGAAGTACAGCTGTCAATGTTGCCAGTGTGGTAGCTGCACAGGATGTCTTGATGGTTTCTCATATCTCATTCAGTGTAGCTGGGTTCTGTTGGTAAACTTTGTTTGTCGAGGTCCCCCATTGGTAGAAGTCGAGAATTGTAAGGTCCCATGAACTTGGTGGGCACTTGACAGTTCCTCTTCGACTTATCTGTCGTCCAGGTATATTTTCATCTAAGTAGAATCTGATATCTCTGTGGTGGTGAGGCGGAGTACAGTCTTGTAGGTAAAAATCTTTTGTTTCCAAACACCACTTGGATGGCTAATAAAATCAATGTTTGCAGTATATGATACACCTCACCAGTTATGTACCTTCAAAGAAGAATGGGTCAGAGAAACAATACTATGACGGACCACACCACACATTAACACCAAGTGAAGTAACATGTTTGTCCATGTGAACATGAGGATTTTCAGCAGCCCAATACACGCAGCTATGACAGTTTACATTACCATTCAGGTTGAATTGTGCCTCATTAGGCCAGATAACCTTCCCTGCAAACCATTCATCTTCGTGAAGCATGCCTTCAGACCACTCGTAGTGCTCCATCCTTCGATTCGAGTTGTCCTCATTCATAGTGTGAAACAATCTTGGAATGTACACTTTCCACTTTGCAGTCTTCAGAATTTATCATGCACTTGATCAGCTTATCCCACTTCCCCATACACAATGCTTCATAGATTTTTGAGATGATCTAGAAAAATGTTGCAATACAGCAGTGCTGGAACCTGGAGGTTGATGTTCTTGTTCAGAGGACCTTTCCTTGTGCACATTTTAAACAGCATTGTCGGCTTAAAATTTATACCAAATACAATAAATTGTTGTTTCAGTACAGCCTTGCATTGCTCAAACAATAGTTGTACTTCATCCAGTGCTGCATTGTCATCTGCTGGAAACCCACACGACAAGATCTGTTGGGAAAACAGTGGTTTATGCTACCACTCAAAATTGCAGCCATATAACACTTTGTTCCAAAGGTAATAACTATCAGAGAATGTCTACATTTTTCTGGATCCCTCTGTAGTCACTACCTAAATGGGATAGCAACAAAGAGAATGTTTGCATTGCTACCTCATACACAACAATTGATTTACAAACTGTAGTGATATTTTTGTTTCATTTCAAACTTAAGAAAAAGCACTACAGTTGAGGTTTCTATTATTCATAAAAGTCCCAGTTTTTATGGGAGATTTTTTGTAGAAATGGTGTATCTTATATTCAGGCCAATATGGTACCCGTTTCCATCCTGTTTTAAGTCTTAATTCAAAATATTTATCTTTCTTTTTCCAATACCTGATCAGTTTGAGAGAGATATTTAAAAAAAAAAAAAAAAATAAGCACTAGCAAGTACGTTAATTTGCTATTGTTAAAACTTTTTCTCGTGCATGTTCTCTACAATTTTGATATGACACCACCTGCACTCTTATCTTGTTGCCAGTAAAAAGTGAGAAAGTAGGTCATTAAACTCTCTCTCTCTCTCTGTGCCCTCCCCCAGCTGTGTGGTAGTGTCCTCTGTGTTGCTCTATTGTTTCAATTATTGATGGTCCCGTGCTGTGAAAAGTTGAGGTGAAGTGTTCATTCTTAAATAAATAGTGTGTATCAGCTCTTTTCTCCTAGGATCAGGTTGTCATTGCTGTGTTCATTGATGTAAAATGCCACTTTTTTAACAGTTCCTAAAAGGTGCACCACTTCATTGACACTTTTGCTCAGGTGTAGAGCATATTGGCCAGACTAATTTACATGTTTCAGCTTTACACTGTATGGTATCCTCTTTTTTAAAGGCCTATTATCTTTCTTGTGTGTGACTAGTCCAGAGATTGAAAATGTTTTATTTTGTAAGTTACCAATCCAGAACAGGTTTCTGTCAATTTAATTCTTCAGGTTTTTCCAGAAGTTTGCTGAAATTCCTGAGTTGTCCTTTGCACAGTTGGACATCATTGTCTTCCTCGCATATTTCGGTGACATTAGTTGTTGCTTTTACAAAGTGCTACTTGAGACTGACCGTCAGATGGAGCAGGTCTGTAATTTGTTCCCTCTGCCTTCGTGCTTCATCTGCAATCTGCTCTGACAGACATCATCCTCGGGTATCCGTGTTGCGTGATATTCCGAGTGTCATCTACACTCACGGGCACGATTCTTGTGTGTTATGTTTTCAGTCCAAGCTGGTTGGTAGAATTCTGTTTGCGGGCTGTCCCCGTTTGGGGACAAGGATCGGCAGGGCATGAAACCCTAATCTTTCATCTTTCAGTTAACTCAAATGTCGAGTGTCACTTTTTTCATGTACTGCGGTTACAAATATAAGAAAATACAAAATGAAAATTTCTCAACATCGTCATGTTTCTTTTCAGTATGTTTCTCAGATCAGTACACTGCAATGTAAATATTCCATTAAAAGAATATATTTTTGATTGTTTCTTCAGTCAAAGATGCATTGCCTTTTTGACTTAACAATCAATGTCAAATCATTGTCCCTCAAACAATCCTGCAGGGGTTTGACAACGTGAGACCATGGCTTTATGGAGGATCACCTAGAATTAGCTGCCGTCTTTTCTGACATGATTTTAAATCAATGCTATCATCACTGTTTCTTTTGCTTAGGGTTTTGAGTCTAGGAATGATGCAAACAATCAGCAGTTTATTTCTTTCTTACGTGATCTTGTTTTCTCCACCCTAGCCCCCTTTCTTTTTTCATTTGGTAGCCTCGAGCAAATTGAATATACCTGCTTTTGTTTGTATTTATTAATCTGTTTGTGCCTCTAATTCTTAAAAGACTTCATTATGACGGTAATACTCTGAAGCAGCAAATTTGGGGAAAAAGAGCTGCATTCATTTATGCTGTTGTAAAATGGAGGAATTGGTTGTAGTTGGAAAAAAATCTGCCTTTTACAGCTGCTGTTTTTTGTCATTTATTTTACATAGCCCACCCATGATCTACAATCAGGTCTTCCTTTTTATGTTGTATTTTTTATAAGAATGTTGAAACATAGATGATTGTTATGCATCTTTGCAGCACCTAAACTTGAATATTGTACTTAAAAATGTTATTTGTTGTCTTTTTTAAATTAAATTGTTATGTTTAAGAAGTGAATTAAATAATTGTTACCTGTGACATAATTTTGTAGCAGCTAAACTTAGATGCTGGTCTTCAATATTTTAATTTTTATAGTTTGGGGTATGATTGTTGTAATTAGAAAATGAATGTGTGCTTTGTGCACTATGTTGTGACAGTAATTTGGAGTTTATTTTGTACATCATCTGGTGTAAATTATAAGAATTTAAGCAAAAACTTCTGTCTCTCAACAGCTTTCTGAATAACACTATTCCAGTAACTGGATATGCATATTGAAATATCTGTGTTGTATATTAGATTCTATGACCTGTACCGAGGCAATATTTTGCGGTTGCAAATTTTCTTGACTATTATTAAGTGTGTGTGTGTGTGTGTGTTGCTTATGCCCTACATACGAGTCCTCCAAGCTACTGATGATCTGACCAATGTACGACATGCCAAAATGCTACGGCTGCATGGGGAGATACAATTAAATCCCATCCCCCCCCCCCCCCCCCCCCTCTCTCTCTCTCTCTCACTATCTCTCTCTCTCTCTCTCTCTCAAAGATCAACAGGTTCAGGAATCTAACACAGAAAGAATTTAATCACGGTTTCTTTTTCATCTCTATCATACAATGTAGTCCTTACCGAACAAAAGCGCTGGCAGGTCGATAGACACACAAACAAACACAAACATACACACAAAATTCAATCTTTCGCAACAAACTGTTGCCTCATCAGGAAAGAGGGAAGGAGAGGGGAAGACGAAAGGAAGTGGGTTTTAAGGGAGAGGGTAAGGAGTCATTCCAATCCCGGGAGCGGAAAGACTTACCTTAGGGGGAAAAAAGGACAGGTATACACTCGCACACACGCACATATCCATCCACACATACAGACACAAGCAGACATATTTAAATATGTCTGCTTGTGTCTGTATGTGTGGATGGATATCTGCGTGTGTGCGAGTGTATACCTGTCCTTTTTTCCCCCTAAGGTAAGTCTTTCCGCTCCCGGGATTGGAATGACTCCTTACCCTCTCCCTTAAAACCCACTTCCTTTCGTCTTCCCCTCTCCTTCCCTCTTTCCTGATGAGGCAACAGTTTGTTGCGAAAGCTTGAATTTTGTGTGTATGTTTGTGTTTGTTTGTGTGTCTATCGACCTGCCAGCGCTTTTGTTCGGTAAGTCACCTCATCTTTGTTTCTATATATAATTTTTCCCACGTGGAATGTTTCCTTCCATTATATTGATACAATGTAGTCCAATTTTTTGCTAATACAGAAATAACATTTTGTGATTTATGTAGTGTACTCTTCAAAAGATCTAATGATGTCCTCATTCCTTTCTTATAAACAAAACAAGAAGAAACTGACAATAATTGTCATTAAAATAAAACACAGAACAGTGTCTCCATAGCATCAATGAGCACATCCTTTCAGCACCTTTGACCCAGGCAGTGAACACAGCAGCGGTCAGTCTATGACTTGCAGCAGGTGAATCCCTTGTCAGCTGCATTGCTCATACACCCCACATAAATAATAATAAACAAAATCTAACAATACACATAACCAAGGCTTGATTTGTGACAGTATACCGCTGATGACAAAAAAAATTAGACCCAAAGATTTTGAGATGTGATACAATAGAACTTTTGCTCTAGTTGAAGCGGTAAGATACAAATGTTGTATTCACACTGTTAAAAAGCTCAGAAAAGTGTTATAACTTTTTCAGAAGTCTAAATCAAACTATGGAAACTCTCGGTAGGAACTTAGAAATATAGGAAATGATAGAGTGCTACTTACCATAAATACATGTTAAGAAGTCTATTTTTTTTCTTTTAACAAATCTAGCACTGCATATTACTGCCAAATTAGTCATTACCTATGATTGCCCCAGTGGCAGAAGTATGTATAATAATGTCAAAACGTTTGTGACACTACACACTAGGAGAAGCTCAAGTTTCAGATACACGTTGATTGCGTTCTTGATGATGCTATCTACATGTTCATCCACACTCTGCAAACCACTATGAAGAGTATGACAGAGGGTACATCTCACTGTACCAGATATTAAAGCTTGTTCATGTTTCCTTTCCTCCATCTTGTACTTCAACTTTTCTTCCTTAAACTTATCCTGTTTCTAACTTCTCTGATTTGCTTTTGTGGTTAGTGTGAATTTAAACTCAGTTGCCATAAATATCTAATATCTTTTATTGAACAGTGAATGGATTATTTTATATTTCATTTAATGCTGTTCTGCTCTTTGTTACGGCACAAATGGTGTTCCCTACTTTTGTGCAATTTTCACACAACTTGAAAAAATGGTGAGATAAACAACTAGCTTCATTATTTATTTATGTTTTGAATGTACCACTAATGTTTTGAATGTAACCAAAAATGCTTGTTGTTGTAAAATATACTTTCAACTTGCCTCCTTCACTAGCTGAAAACCTTTTTAGTTTCTCATGTTACCCCTGATGTCTTCTTTTTGGTTGATTCGTTTATGATAACATTTTACTGTCCTGAGTAGTACCTGTGTATAAATATAATTTTATTTTTATTTTTAGTGATGTGTGTTTTTATGTGCATATTCTTTAAGTCCTGTGTAATGTGAGTCTCTGTTTAATGGTATGGTTATGTTGTCTTCAGACTTAAAGAATTGATGTAGAAATTTATAGTTTTCAGCATGTGGTTCAACAGATCCTTATTGTGTTCCTAAATTGGAAAAGTCCTAAAAACAGAAACTAGAAAATAACTGTATAGAAATTTTGGACCACCATTGGTTAAATATTTTATTACCAACCCAAGAAATAAATTGGGAACAATGTGCAGCATCTTATTCAGTGTAAAAGAAAACTCAAATTTAGTTAAAAGTGGACCACTTGAGTTTGCTAAAGGCATTGAATCGTGTGTTTCTAGTGTTCTTAAATCCATTCAAAACCCTCGAAAAGAACAAAAAAGTAAGAGAATATAATATTGAACTTACAGGCCTAAGTCTGGAAACAACATTATAATTGTGTGTAATTGGTTTTGTTTCTATGCTGTTGACATCCTGTACTGTTGATTTGAAATTATATGTGAGAGTTGATGTTTGGAAGCTAAATGCAGGAAAGAAGACCATGAAGTGAAATCCACCCTTCATGTTCTCAGTTGGCAGAGAATGTGGGCAAAGAACTGGAAATCTTTGAGGTACCAAATTGTCAAGGGCTGTGATATTGCCCTTTTAACGTCACTTAGAGTAGACATAGTTCTCTTAGTCCCAAGTGTAAGACAACATTTTTGGTACCTTACAATTTCAGTGGTTTCCATTTACAATTTCTGTTTACAGTGCTCATCATCAAATGTTTTCGTGTTGTTATTTGATTTCATATAAATAACATAGAGGTAGTTATTTTACATACTATTATGTTTCTGATAGCTTTTTCTCACAAAGCATACTTTAGGCTCGTATTTTATTGTAAAATATTGAAACTGACAGACATAAAGACTTGCATTTTCTGCATGTCTTCTGTCACCAGTTTCGCCTCTAATATTGACTGCAAAGCAGAAGTGATCGGCATAGAAAATGATGGAGTGAGGGTGGTGAGGTGGAGAGGGGGAGAGGGGGGGGGGGGGAGAAATGTAATATTGAAACTAAAATCAAGAAAGAGAGCAGTCAATTGAGGATACAATGAAACATTTGGGACCTCATTAACTGCAGGATCATTCTAGTAGAATAGAATTGTATAAAAGATTACTGCCAAAGAGAAGTGTTAGAACTTCAAGTTTAACACATATATTTAGGAACAACACAACAACACATATAAGTCACTGAGTAAGTTGACCTGTGTACAAATCGGCATTCGATTCAACACTGAGTCTCAGTCTAGCGGCCGCTGCTCGGCTGGCCGCTTAGGTGGCGCAGCTGCTGCATGGCTGGCAGACAGCGCCGCACGTAGAGGACGCGTGTAATTGCGCGGCAGCACTTTGAATAATCGGCGAGTCACAACATTTTTCCCCCCTTTGAAATTGTTGCACTGGTCTTGATGGAGGTGTCCTGGAGATGGCTAATGTAAAGTCTCGAGGAGGAGGCTTCCCGTACGGACGGAAGTGTCCCCGATGATAACAGGTCGAGATGACAGGAGACGTGGGTGATGTGTCGGCATCCATTGAAGGAGGAGGCGAGTAGATGTACTCTGACAGAGGATGATCCTCCGGTTCCTGCATGGGCATGTCTCCTGGTGGCGTCCGTTCTGGTGCTGGCATCGCGATGACGGTGAGAGGGCTGCGTTGTGAGTATTGAGAGATGCCAAAATCCCGGGCATCAGGTAGAGCCAAAAGTGGTGTGGCAGCATTCGGAACAGGCGTTGCTGGCACCCGAGGCCGAAGCTGGTCCGAATGACGCACTGCAACACCCGTGTCCATCTGGATTTCATACAGGCGTCTACCACGGTGTCGTAAGATGCGGCCCGGGCTCCTTTTTGGCCGCCTGCCATATCCGCGTACCCAGACGAGGTCGGCGGCGGTGAACCGGCCAAGGGAAGGCACCCGCGGCCATGAGGAGGGAGGCCGCAGAAGATGAAGTAGCGTGCGGGGCTGTCGCCATGTAAGAGCTCAGCCAGGCTGTGATCGCCCATGGGGGTGAAACGGTAAGACGCCAGGAACTGGAGAAGTGCATCATCATCAGCAGAAGAAGTCAGAAGTTTCCGCATCTGAGCCTTAAATGTGCGGACCAGCCGTTCAGCCTCACCGTTGGATTGTGGATGGAACGGCGGGGCCGTGACATGAGTAACGCCGTGACGAGCACAAAAATCTGCAAAGTCGGAAGAGGCAAATTGCGGACCATTATCAGTAACAAGAGTAGAGGGGAGGCCTTCCAAAGAAAAAATGCGGGTGAGAGCACTGGTGGTTGCCGCGGTGGTAGGTGACGTGCAACGGACAATGAAAGGAAAGTTAGAGTAGGCGTCAATTACAAGGAGCCAATAAGTACCTAAAAAAGGTCCCGCAAAGTCAGCATGAATGCACTCCCAGGGCTTCTCAGGTGAAGGCCACGGTGACAAAGATGACTTCGGGGCAGCGGCCTGTGACGCACAAGGGCCGCAGGCAGCCACCATGTGTGCAATTTCAGAGTCAGCGCCAGGCCAGTACACATGACGGTGCGCCAGAGATTTTGTGCGAAACACACCCCAGTGCCCCTGGTGAAGGAGGCGCAAGACCGCAACACGCATAGATGCAGGTACCACTACACGCGGTGAAGCATTGTCAGTGGAGAGGAGGATAATACCATCCCTAGCCGTAAGGCGGTAGCGCAAAGTGTAGTAGTTCCGCAACGGATCAGAAGTCTTAGCGGACGGGCGATCTGGCCAACCCTCTTGAATACGGCGTAAAACCCGGGAGAGGGTAGGGTCAGAACCCGTAGCAGCTGCCAGCCTGTCCCCAGTGATGGGGAACCCGTCCACAACCCGCTGCTCGGCAACATCCAGGTGGAAACACAAAAGTTCGTCCCTATTGAATGCCTGATCAGGACCCATGGGAAGGCGAGACAAAGCATCAGCATTCGCATGTTGAGCCATTGGCCAGAAATGAATCTCATAATTGAAACGGGACAAGTAAAGAGCCCAACGCTGGAGGCGGTGTGCAGCCTTGTCGGGAAGTGACGTTGATGGATGGAACAAGGAAACAAGTGGTTTGTGATCCGTAACAAGATGAAATTTTGAGCCATAGAGAAAAACACCAAACTTATGAAGAGCATAAATAATGGCCAAAGCTTCTTTCTCAATTTGGGAATACCTTTGTTGGGCATCTTTGAGCGTTTTGGAGGCATAAGCGATGGGTTGTTCTGAACCGTCAGAAAAATGGTGTGCAAGGACTGCACCGACCCCGTATTGAGAGGCATCTGTGGCAAGAACAAGATGTTGGCCAGGTCGATAAGTAGCCAGGCATAGTCTTTAATTTCTGGAAAGCCGCGTCACATGACGCGGACCAGTGAAAAGGCACGTTTTTATGCAACAGGGGATGCAACGGCTGAGCCACCGACGCCGCAGATGGTAAAAACTTGTGATAGTATGCTATTTTCCCCAAGAAGGCCTGCAGTTCCTTAACAGATGTAGGGCGAGGAAGGGCATCGATCACAGCGACAGTGTGTTGAAACAGTTGAATACCATCGCGAGAGAGTTGGAACCCAAAGTACGTTATAGATGCCTGAAAAAATTGTGATTTCTGAAGATTACATTTAAGACTGGCAGTCTGTAAGACATTAAAAAGTGTGCGGAGATTTTGAAGATGTTCGTCAGTGGTGGAGGCAGTGACAACAATGTCGTCCATGTAATTGATACACCCAGGGACAGGGAGCAATAATTGTTCCAAGAATCACTGAAAGAGAGCAGGGGCACTAGCAACCCCGAATGGCAAGCGTTGGTATTGATAGAGGCCGAAAGGCGTGTTAAGGACCAGAAACTGCCAGGAAGCAGCATCGAGAGGAAGTTGATGATAAGCTTCTGACAGGTCAATTTTAGAAAAATACTGTCCTCCAGCGAGTTTAGTGAACAGTTCTTCAGGACGGGGCATAGGGTAAGTGTCAATGAGGCATTGAGCATTTACAGTGGCTTTGAAATCGCCACAGAGACAAATATCACCATTGGCCTTAGCAACTACAACAACAGGAGAGGACCACTCACTGGAAGTTACAGGAAGTAAGACCCCAGACGCAGTGAGACGATCCAACTCCCGTTTTAACCGATCTTGAAGGGCCACAGGAATGGGCAGAGCCCGAAAAAACTTAGGCCGAGCCGTGGGTTTGAGCATGATATGAGCTTCAAAGTCGTTCGCACAGCCTAAACCGGGAGAAAAAAGGGACGAAAATGTAGTCGACAAGGAATCCAGTTGAGCATAAGGAATAGCGTCAGAGACAATATTGACAGAGTCAACTATAGAGAACCCAAAAACGCGAAAGGCATCGAAACCAAAAAGATTTTTTTTTAGATATATTTTCCTGCATGGAATGTTTCCCTCTTATTATGCGTTCAGTTAACTAAGTAGAAATCAGTAATATCTTATCTCAGTGAGGAACTTGAAACTTTCAGCACAGGTCAGGAGCATGTAGAGGTGCTCTTCCTCTACTTGAAAAGAACAGTTGACCACGCACTGAGTAGATAGGTTCCTAGTAGAACAGTTCATAATGGGATGGAACCTCCGTGGTATACAGTCACTGTAAAGAAAACTTCTAAAGGAACAGAGATTACTGCATAATAGGTGTAAAACAAAGTGTAGGATTATAGATTGAGAGACGCTGGATGAAACATGTTTGGCTGTCAAGAGAGCAATGCATGAAGCCTTCAATGACTACTGTAGCAGAATATTGTCAAATGACATTTCACAAAATCCAAATAAATTCTGGTCGTATGTAAGGGCTGTTAGTGGCAAAAAAGTTAGTGTCCAGTCCCTAGCAAGTGAGACAGGAACTGAAATTGAGGGTAGCAAAGTAAAAGCTGAAATTCTGAACTCGATTTTCAAATGTTCCTTTGCAAATAAAAACCCAGGAGAACTGCCCCAATTCAATCCTCGTACACTGAAAAAATGAACGAAATAGGTATTAGTGTCAGTTGTGTTGAGAAACAGTTGAAATCATTAAACAAAGCTCCAGACCCCGATGGAATCACAGTCAGATTCTATATTGAATTTGTGGCTGAGTTATCCTCTCTTCTCACTGTAATCTATCCAAAAAACCTTACCTAGTTTTTGGAAAAAGTTACAGATCACACCCGTCTACAAGAAGGGTTGTAGGAGTGACAAAACTACCATCCAGTAGCCATGACATCAATTTGTTGTAGATTCTTAGAAAATATTTTGAGCTCAAACATAATGAGGTATCTCGAACGGAACTACCTTCTCGAATCAACCAGCATGGTTTTCAAAAATATAGATGATATGTAATCCAACTCTCACTTTTCTCACATAACTTGCTGAAAGCGTTGGATCAAGGCAACAGGTAGATTGTGTTTCTTGATTTCCTAACAGTATTTGATTCTGTTCCACACCTACACTTACTGTGAAAAGTACGATCATATGGGGTATCAAGTGAAATACGTGACTGGATTGAGGACTTTTTGATAAGAAGGACACAGCATGTTACCTTGGATGGAGAGTCATCATCAGATGTAGAAGTAACTTCAGGTGTGCCCCAGGGAAGTGTGTTGGGGACCTTGCAGTTCTTGTCCATTAATGACCTTGCTGTAAATCAGGATTTTTGCAGATGATGCAGCTATCTGTAATGAAGTGCTATTTCAGAGAAGCTGCATAAATATTCAGTCAGATCTTGATGAGATTGCAACATGGTGCAGTGATTGGCAACTTGCTCTGAATGTTTAGAAATGTATAAACTTAGTATCCTGTGACTATAATATTGGTGAGTCACTGTCGGAATCTGCCAACTCGTACAAATACCTGTGTGTAACACTTTGTAGGAATATGAAATGGCATGATCACATAGGTTCAGTTGTGGGTAAAGCAGGTTGTAGACCTTGGTGTATTGGTATAATAATGGGGAAGTGCAATCAGTCTACTAAAGAGATGCTTACAAGTCATTCGTGTGACCCCCCCCCCCCCCCCCTCCCACCCCCCCTAGACTATTGCTAAAGTGTGTGGGACTTGTACCAGATGAGACTAGCAGGAGACATTGAATGTATACAAAGAAACGCAGCGTGGTCACAGGTTTGCTTAATCCATGGGAGAGTGTCACAGAGATACTGAAGGAACTGAAATGCAGACTGTTGAAGACAGGTGTAAACTATCCCAAGAAAGTGTATTAGCAAAGTTTCAAGAACTGTCTTTAAATGATTACTCTAGGGATATACCACAACCCCCCCCCCCCCCCCCCCCCCCCCGCCACCACATATTGCTCTCACAGGGGTCGTGAAGATAAGATTAGAATGATTACTGCTCACACGGAGGCATTCAGACAAATTCAGACAATCATTCTTCCATGCTCCATACATGAATGAAACAGCAAGAAACCCTGATAACTGGTACAATGGGACTTACCCTGTACCATGCACCTCCTGGTGGATTGCAGATTATAAACGTAGATGTGAACTGACAGTCTTTTACATGTGCATAAGGGAAACATCTAATCACCTTTATTTTACCAAGACAAAATTTATGATTTTCTAAAGTTTCAAACCTTGACAGGAAATAATGGATTAGGCTGTCCGTAAATTATAAACTAACATTATTGTGATGATGGAAAATCTCATATAAAGACGTGAAACAAATACTAACAAAGAGATAGAGGGGCTGGCCAGTACAGCCAATAGATACACAAAACATAACAGAAAATTTACGTATCCTAGCTTTTGGAACTTTGTTCCTTCGTCAGGGAGGAGAGAGGGGAAAGAAGGGGAAGAAGAGATAGTGGATTCAGTTACTCACAACCCAGGTTATGAAGCAACAGGGTAGAGGTAAACAGGGAGGGTAGCAAAGATGGAGGCATGGGTGTATACTCTACAGTATGTCAACATGTTGCCTTGACCTGTTTGATAACCAGGTCTGGCTCCAATTTAGTGCACACGGGACATCATCGAACAACTCCAGTGTCTCCCAAAAACAGCATTAACCATCCCTGTTTTGATGACAATGTGAAACAGGCATGGAACTTCATCCCACAAACTCATAACCAGCACAATGCATGCACGTTTGCATGCTTACATTCGGGCAGTTACACTGGATTTCAATGCATTAGTGTATCACATTTGCAATGGTGTATCTCGCACTTATATTATCCTGTCATCTTGCAATGTTAATCACTTAAATAAGTTACTTAGACATATATGTTCCTGAAATTTCATTACTCTACGTTAATTACTTTTTGGTGTTGCAAATTTTTTTTTTTTTTCAGTGTACATGATGACTACAATAATACATTATAATGTTTCTCCAGTGGTTTCAACATTAACTTTTTAACAGAAAAGATTTTGCTTACAGTTCATTTTTAAGTTAACATTTCTAAACTTTTTAACAATCCATATTAAAGCTAGCAATAGTAACTATATTAATAATTGCTACTGTAAACAGTTACACATATGGACATCAGTTTTGAATAATGGGTTTTGAGTGTAAATAATGTTTTATGTAAGTGTTTGTATTGATACTTAAAATTAAATGTCATGTAATGAATGTCCACTGTTTTGTTGGATCAAGTTATTTACGAACGCGATGTACTGTGTTCTTCCATTAGAGAATGAGACTGTATTGTTTATCGGTTTCATTACAAAATGCTAATAAGCTTTTAGTTAGAAAACCTTCTATAACTAGAATTATTAATATGAGAAAAATAGGAACAATGAAGGAACGGAAGATCAGTTGCAGAAACAAGAGTAGCTCTGAGTTGCAAGAGTGGTTGCTTTTCCCACCCATGTAATTAACTGGCATTATCACCACTATTAACTTACCGTGGTTTCACATCTCATCTGTTCATTGTTCCCCATGTCCTGCCCTTGTGTTCACCCTTCCTATTAGACCATGTATGCCTCTGTTACTGTAATCGATATGTAAACAATATTTATCACATGACCTTTTTTTGTTACAGGTTGTAATATTTGACATTGCAGCTTTTGAAAATGGAGCAGGATGTTGTGCCCTCTTTCCTATTGGAGTGTTTCTCTGTGATCAGAATTGGAGGCAGACAATTCACTTGAACTTCCATTGCTGTTGTTGATGTCTTTGAATCATGTTGTTTCTTTGTGATTAATAAAAAAATTATACAATCCAATGGTTTCTTCACCTTGTCTTTAAAAATTCCAGACCTATTGTTCAAACACATATTTTGAGAGTTATGCATCTGAGCATTTTTGTGGAAAGTGCATTTCACACATACTTTCAAGATAAATTGAATA
The DNA here is from genome assembly GCF_021461395.2 of Schistocerca americana. Taxonomy (NCBI): domain Eukaryota; kingdom Metazoa; phylum Arthropoda; class Insecta; order Orthoptera; family Acrididae; genus Schistocerca; species Schistocerca americana. The sequence continues at coordinate 8,983,260 of NC_060121.1, read as the reverse complement.
ATGACCCCCATTTTGTGTGTTGGGGAAGATAATTTGATACAGCTAAATGCATATACAGGTACACACATTTGCTCGTGCCTGAGACAAAGTGAGAGTGATTCAAAGGAAGAATTCACTACTTTTTACCTAATTTCTGAATAACTCGTACTTTCGTCAGAAATGTCACAATGCAAAGTTGATTAGATAAAGGGACAAAAATGAGAGCAAAATATAATTTGAATATCAGAAAAAATAACCAATTAGTGTTTGTGTAATACTTTACGGCAAGCCTAAAATTAATTTTTAAGCATTGGGATATCTGGGATGGAATAACAATAATATGGAATAGGATAGCTTTCTGCTCCCCACCTAGAGGAGACACTGAGTGGCAGACTGGCACATTGAAGGAAGATTTTTAGATATTAGAAAGTATGGGACAGTCCTCATCTAGCAGGTGTGGTGGTGTGAGGCCGGGGTGGGAGCAGGTAAAGGCCTAGATATGTGAGACAGAGAGACTAGCAAAGGTTTAGGTAACGGGGTTTACAGGAGTGAAGAATATGTCGCAGCTAGAGTTTCTAGGCTTCGTTCCTGTGGCCCCACACCTCAATGCCCTCCCCTGCTCCCATTCCAACCTCACACACTATTACGTCCCCCTAGTACACTTCTCTCTGTCTGTCCACCTCCACACTCCCAACCAGCAGAGACTCCCTATGCTGAGGTGGGCTCTGTCCATTAGATTACACTCGTAAGATGAAAATAAACATTATGCAGCATGAAAGAATTATCTGTGTGGGATGGAAATATGTAGATGTGATGTACGTGCACAGACAAAAAAAATAAAATAAAATAAAATAAAATAAAAATTACAATGTCAGAAAAATTGAATGATTTATTCAAGAGAAAGAGCTTCACAAATTGAGCAAGTTGGTCCACCTCTGACTCTTGAGCAAGTTTGGCATTGATAGATTTGTTGGATGTCCTACTGAGGGACATCAAGCCAAATTCTATCCAAGTGGCACATTGTATTGTCTAAATCATGAGCTGGTTGGGTGGCCCTGCCCATAATGCCGCAGACATACTCAGTTGGGGAGAGATCCCGTGACCTAGCTGGCGAAGATAAGGTGTGGCAAGTATGAAGACAAATTGCGTGTGGGCAGGCATTATCTTGCTGAAATGTAAGCAAATGATGGCTTGTCATGACGAGAAACAAAATGGGGTTTATAATATCGTCAACAGATGTCTGTGTTGTAATGGTGACACAGATGACAACCAAAGAGGTCCTGTTATGAAAAGAAATGGCACAGTAGACCATCAGTCCTCGTTTGGCTGTATGGCAGCCAGCAGCCGGGTTGGTATCGCACTGCTATCTGGTGTGCCCCCAGGCACGTCCCTGGTCTGGAATTGCATTGACTGGAATATAATTGGCTTCAGTGATGAGTCCCACTATGAACTGAGCATCAATGATCATCACAGATGCGTCTGAAGACGCCCCAGACGGTGGGATACCACCGTGAATGCCACATCCCATACGGTCCAACTACCAGGACTGATGATCTGGGGTGCGATTTCTTTTCGTAACAGATCACTTTTGGTCAACAGACAACTATGCTGTAAGGGTGACATGGATGTCACCCCTACAGCATAGTTGTCTGTTGACAATACTGTACATCCTATTTTGTTTCCCTTCTTGGCAAGCCATACATTGCTTACATTTCAGCAAGATAATGCCTGTCTGCACACAGCTTGTCCTCATGCTTGCCAAACCCTACCTTGGCCAGCAAAGTTGCTGGATCTCTCCCCAATTGAGAATGTAAGGAGCATTATGGGCAGGGCCGTTAGACCACCTCGGGATTTTGACTATCTACAGTGACATTTGAATAGAATTTGGCATGATGTCCCTCTGTTGGACATCCAACAACTCTATCAGCCAGAGCCAAGCTTGTATAAGGGCCAGAGGTGGACCATCTCATCCAATTTGTGATGTTCTTTCTCTTGAATAAATCATCCAGTTTTTTCTGAAACTGTAATTATTTTTCTGTCTTCACATGTATGTCACATTTACTGATTTCAGCCCTATTTGGTATTTCGATAATTCCTTCAGTACCTAAGTGTTTTTTTTGAGTATATAGTATCTGACAGTTTCTTTTTTTTCAGTATGCTTGTCTGCTGCCCATTGCCTGCTCTAACTGGTGAGTAGCAATCTGTCCTATTTCATATTGTTAGAATTATCTTTTGACACTCAATATTTATGATGCAAGCAAACTGTTATTGCCACTTGACATGATGGTGAATGGTACTCTGTTAGCCATTGGCACAAATGGATTGACATGATAAAACAAGGGTCCACAGCTATTACAAACTTTTTGAATGTGATAAATACAGCTTACTGCTGTCAATACTTCTGTTAATTACATTTTTGATCGTTTGTTATTTTCAAGCATACATGTCAGGTGCTACGACACCTTTGAATTACTGCAAATGGACAAAGATGACCAGACTCATTTCTCTTCAGTAGAAACAACTATCGACAAGAGAAGAAACTTAATGTCACTCAAATCTACTTTTTCATTGGTAGAGATTTTTCACTCATGGGATTAGCAGCAGAGATTAAAAAGAAGCAGCAGCAAACAGATCCAAGGCATCCATTGTTTGGAACTCATGTTCTTCCATCACAACTCCTTATAATAGTATCAGCTCTGGAGAACTAAGTCCCAATTCATTTTCTTGTAACAAAATAGATTGCCATTACCTTGCAGTTAAAAATGGGAAGCTTTACATGAATGTCCTACATGCAGTTTTTTTATACTTGTGCTCTTTGAGTTCCTGTCCTAGAATACATTAAAATATTAAAAAATGTGTAAATTAATCTTTGAAACAATCCAAACCTTTCAATGGAAACCAGGAAAGACTTAGAAACATTATCATTAAAAAAAAAAAAATCAAGGAAAGATAATGTAAGGAACAATCAGGGAAAGTCTGCTGTACCCTTCCTGTTGTGTACTGTGTTATTGTTATTCTTAATTTTTTAAAATTTGATAATGGCCATTAAAGACCATGCAGAATAGCAATTGCACATTACTAGAAGCTGCCTTTGCATTCTTCCTCCAACAGCCCGTTGTATTTGCTCAGCGTAGAAGCCTTTAAAGTTGTAACTCTGGTCGGTCTGAGACGCCGCCTAGATTTAATCCAGCCTGTCAAAGATCCCTTTGTCATTCCCCTGAACTACGTCAGAAACTTAAAGGTTGTTACCAAGAGTATTAAAAATCTGTTTTGTCAACCTGACCTTCAAACTTTCGTCTTCCTGGCTCGACTGGTGCAGGCAGTATTTCTCGATTTCTGAACAGCTTTTGACTTAGTGCCAGATTGATGCTTATTATCAAAATTGCTACTGTGAGGGGTATCGAGTGAAATTTGTCACTGGAATTGAGGATATTTTGGTAGGAATGACTTACATGTTATCTTGGCTGGGGAGTCATCATCTGATGTAGAAGTAACCTCAGATGTGTCATAGAGAGGTATGTTGTGACCATTGCTGTTCATGTTCATGTACATTAATGACTTTGCAGACAATATTAATAGTAAAGCACTCTTTTCACAGATAGTGCATTTATCTAGAATAAAGCACAGTCTGAAAGAAATTGTACAAACATTCGTCAGATCTTGATAATTTCAAACTTTCTTTTAAATGTTCAGACATGTAAAATCGTGCATTTTGCAAAATGAAGAAAACGCAGTGTGGTATGACTACAGTATCAGGGTGTCTTGCTTGGATTAAGTCTATTCATACAATTACCTGGGTGGAGCACTTTGTAGGGATATGAAATGGAACAGTCATATAGGCCCACTCAGGGGTAAGGCAGGCGAAAGACTTAGATTTTTTTTGGTAGAATACCATAGAAATGCAGTCATTCTACAAATCATTTGTATAATCCATCCTAGAATATTGCTCAAATGTGTGGGACCCGTATCAAAATGGATTAATGGGTGATTTGAACGCATGCAGAGAAGGGCAGATCAAATGGTCATAGGTTTGTTTGACCCAAGGGAGAGTGTCACAGAGATGCTGAAATAACTGAATTGGCAGACGCCTCAAGATAAGATGTACACTATCCTAAGAAAGTATGCTTACCAAAAGACGACTCTAGAATATGTTACAACCTTGTAACTATTGCTCCCATAGGGACCGTGAGGACAATATTAGATTAATTACAGCATGCAGAGAAAGATTTAAATGGTCTTGAAACATGAACAAGCTTTAATATCTGGTACAGTGAGATGTACCCTCTGTCATACTCTTCATAGTGGTTTGCAGAGTGTGGATGAACATGTAGATAGCATCATCCAGAACGCAATCAACGTGTATCTGAAACTTGAGCTTGTCCTAGTGTGTAGTGTCACAAACGTTTTGACATTATTATACATACTTCTGCCACTGGGGCAATCGTAGGTAATGACTAATTTGGCAGTAATATGCAGTGCTAGATTTGTTAAAAGAAAAAGAAATAGACTTCTTAACATGTATTTATGGTAAGTAGCACTCTATCATTTCCTATATTTCTAAGTTCCTACCGAGAGTTTCCATAGTTTGATTTAGACTTCTGAAAAAGTTATAACACTTTTCTGAGCTTTTTAAAAGTGTGAATACAACATTTGTGTCTTACCGCTTCAACTAGAGCAAAAGTTCTATTGTACCACATCTCAAAATATTTGGGTCTAATTTTTTTCGTCATCAGCGGTATACTGTCACAAATCAAGACTTGGTTATGTGTATTGTTAGATTTTGTTTATTATTATTTACGTGGGGTGCATGAGCAATGCAGCTGACTGGGATTCACCTGCTGCAAGTCATAGACTGACTGCTGCTGTGTTCACTGCCTGGGTCAAAGGTGCTGAAAGGATGTGCTCATTGATGCTATGGAGACACTGTTCTGTGTTTTACTTTAATGACAATTATTGTCAGTTTCTTTTTGTTTTGTTTATAAGAAAGGAATGAGGACATCATTAGATCTTTTGAAGAGTACACAACATAAATCACAAAATGTTATATCTGTATTAGCAAAAAATTGGACTACATTGTATGATAGAGATGAAAAAGAAACTGTGATTAAATTCTTTCTGTGTTAGATTCCTGAACCTGCCGATCTTTGAGAGAGAGAGAGAGAGGGAGAGAGACAGAGAGAGAGAGAGAGAGAGAGGGGGGATGGGATTTAATTGTATCTCCCCATGCAGCTGTAGCATTTTGGCATGTCGTACATTGGTCAGATCATAAGAACCTTGGAGGACTCGTATGTAGGGCATAAGCAACACACACACACACACACACACACACACACACACACACACTTAATAATAGTCAAGAAAATTTGCAACCGCAAAATATTGCCTCGGTACAGGTCATAGAATCTAATATACAACACAAATATTTCAATATGCATATCCAGTTACTGGACTAGTGTTATTAAGAAATCTGTTGAGAGACAGAAGTTTTTGCTTAAATTCTTATAATTTACACCAGATGATGTACAAAATAAACTCCAAATTACTGTAACAACATAGTGCACAAGGCACATATTCATTTTATAATTACAACAATCATACCCCAAACTATAACAATTAAAATATTGAAGACCAGCATTTAATTTTAGCTGCTACAAAATTACGTCACAGGCAACAATCATTTAATTCACTTCTTTAACATAACAATTTAATTTAAAAAAGACAACAAATAACATTTTTAAGTACAATATTCAAGTTTAGGTGCTGCAAAGATGCATAACAATCATCTATGTTTCAACATTATCATAAAAAATACAACATAAAAAAGAAGACCTGATTGTAGATCATGGGTGGGCTACGTAAAATAAATGACAAAAATCAGCAGCTGTAAAAGGCAGATTTTTTTTCCAACTACAACCAATTCCTCCATTTTACAACAGCATAAATGGATACAGCTCTTTTTCCCCAAATTTGCTGCTTCAGATTATTAGTGTCATAATGAAGTCTTTTAAGAATTAGAGGCACAAGCAGATTAATAAATACAAACAAAAGCAGGAATATTCAATTTGCTCAAGGCTACCAAATGAAGGAAGAAAGGGGGCTAGGGATTGTTTGCATCATTCCTAGACTCAAAACCCTAAGCAAAAGAAACAGTGATGATAGCATTGATTTAAAATCATGTCAGAAAAGACGGCAGCTAATTCTAGGTGATGCTCCATAAAGCCATGGTCTCACATTGTCAAACCCCTGCAGGATTGTTTGAGGGACAATGATTTGACATTGATTGTTAAGTCAAAAAGGCAATGCATCTCTGACTGAAGAAACAATCAAAAATATATTCTTTTAATGGAATATTTACATTGCAGTGTACTGATCTGAGAAACATACTGAAAAGAAACATGACTATGTTGAGAAATTTTCATTTTGTATTTTCTTATATTAGTAACCGCAGTACATGAAAAAAGTGACACTCGACATTTGAGTTAACTGAAAGATGAAAGATTAGGGTTTCATGCCCTGCCGATCCTTGTCCCCAAACGGGGACAGCCTGCAAACAGAATTCTACCAACCAGCTTGGACTGAAAACATAACACACAAGAATCGTGCCCGTGAGTGTAGATGACACTCGGAATATCACGCAACACGGATACCCGAGGATGATGTCTGTCAGAGCAGATTGCAGATGAAGCACGAAGGCAGAGGGAACAAATTACAGACCTGCTCCATCTGACGGTCAGTCTCAAGTAGCACTTTGTGAAAGCAACAACTAATGTCACCGAAATATGCGAGGAAGACAATGATGTCCGACTGTGCAAAGGACAACTCGGGAATTTCAGCAAACTTCTGGGAAAACCTGAAGAATTAAATTGACAGAAACCTGTTCTGGATTGGTAACTTACAAAATAAAACATTTTCAATCTCTGGACAAGTCACACACAAGAAAGATAATAGGCCTTTAAAAAAGACGATACCATACAGTGTAAAGCTGAAACATGTAAATTAGTCTGGCCAATATGCTCTGCACCTGAGCAAAAGTGTCAATGAAGTGGTGCACCTTTTAGGAACTGTTAAAAAAGTGTCATTTTACATCAATGAACACAGCAATAACAACCTGATCCTAGGAGAAAAGAGCTGATACACACTATTTATTTAAGAATGAACACTTCACCTCAACTTTCACAGCATGGGACCATCAAAAATTGAGACAATAGAGCAACACAGAGGACACAACCACACAGCTGGGGGAGGGCACAGAGAGAGAGAGAGAGATTTGGAATTCGGTACAGTTACGTTGCAAATTTCAAACTCACAGTTATTCATCTAACAGATGTGCTTTTTAAAGGTACGGTTCAAGAAATGCTGCACATGCAATGCCTGGGATTGTAGCGACGCCACTGTACTTTGGGAGGAGAGTGACAAAAATACTGACAGTGACAAAACAATGAATGTTAGTGAAGTTAAGAGTGTCTTACACGAAAACTGCAATTGAAAGCTTTGTTTTTGTGTGTAATTTATCTACAGTGTACTACAAAAAAACTGGTTAAGGGTAAATCACATTTTGAAAAGCTTTTGTAAATGGGCAACTTGACAAATTATTTTTAATTAAGTTTCTCTCTTTTTCGAAATTGAAGGTGCAACTCATATTCAGGCCAATTCGATGTGTATATAATTTATGATAACTATGAACAGACTTTGAAATTTGCCTACATCACACCAGGTATACTTAACTTATTTCACTGCCCCACGCAGATGCTCATGTCCGGTGGAAGTCTCCTCTAGTTCCCCCACTTTTGGCCAGAAGCATTATTTCAGATATCACAATGTCATGACTCACAGCTTTGCACATATCGTACACTGTTAAGGCAGACACCGATACAGCAGTGAGAGCTTCCATCTCCACACCCGTCTGCCCTCTACACTTTGCCGTGCCAGTTACAATCACACAGTTGAGAGCAGAGTCCAGTTCAATGTCCACAGCCACAGAGGATAAAGATATGTTATGACACAGAGGGATAAGGCTGGACGTCTGCTTGGACCCCACAATTCCCGCCAGGCGAGCAACGCTAAGTACCTTCAGGCCATTTTCTCTTATTTGTTTCATCAGTTCGGGTCCCACAAAAACCTTTGCTCGTGCTGTAGCAGTCCGTTCTGTCACCAGCTTCGAAGCCACGTCGACCATTTTCGCCCTGCCGGTCCGGTCAACATGAGTCAGACCTCCGGACTGTGCTCCCAAACTGCAGAAACGGCAAGAGAAGACAGAGGGCTGTGCTCTATGTGTTTGTCTTGTTAGGAGTCCTGTATTGCACATAATGCTTGGGGTACAGGGAAGCAAAAGAAACTGTTTTCTAGATTCAGTCACTACACTCAAATTATGTGACAACAACTGAGACATCTGTGTATCCGACACAAACAGGGGCGAAATATTGGTATCTGAGAAGAAGTACTTTTGAAAATCTTGTTTCTGAAGGTTTAACAACTTCCGACTTTGTGCCTTCACAACATCACTACAGCCATCAAGTTCAGTGCCACCTGGAACAAAAATACAAGCTGTAACAAAGAACTCTTCATAATCTGAAAATAGGTTAATTCCTTTACTGGATTTTGGGTAATTTACCAAAGCCACAAAACAGTTAATTATTATGATATATGACCGTGTGCTTACTGGATGAAAGGCTATTGGTTATTATGCGTTGTTCTGCTGTGGTTTCGGGAGTATTTCAACCGAATGCGGCTGTTCTGAGACGGAATAGCTAATGATTGAAAGTTTGTCTATTATTAAGTATCACAAAGGTTGCGATGTACAACTGATATATATTTCCTACTAACACACAAATTCTGAGGCTGTTGCTACCTTTGCCTTACACGTCTAATTGTGGTTATCTCTTTTTATTGTTTGCTGATTTTCAGCACTTTGTCACAGGCAATGCTGATGGTTAACATTCACAACAATCCTCACTGCAATCCATGGTTGTTGCTGGCTGACGCGGTTGACACGAAACACGTAATTTGGCACTTGTCACTTTCTGTTTCATATCACTCGCGAATCGGCATTAGTGAGAGTCAACCCCACGACGATCAGGGGGACGTGCTCACTCGTCATACTCCAGTGAATTTTACCGTTTACAACTCACTAGACCACCATTCTTGGCCGTCTTTCCCACTCTACTTCTCACTCGACACTCTACCATACTACTGCGTACTCAGCACTAGTCTCACTGCCTACTGCAGCGCTCGACAATCGACTCCTGTCCGCTATCGACCTGGGCGTCAGATACTAGAATCTATGTTTGTGGGATCACGGATCCCTTACAGTGTTCAAGACAAGTTCTTTGAACCTTAATGATCTGTGATGATTCTTTTCTTTCCTAAGCTAAGGTCGAAAATCTGTTTTGTCTGCAGAAGTGTGCAATATGAATATTACACAAAGTTGATAGGAACATCTCACATAAATCTCCTCAGTGGCTGTAGATTTCACAATCTTGCAGGAGTGGATATAAGGGGAGGTCATTGCAATGATGATAACTACCACCCACTTCCCAAACAACATATTATACTGGGGTGCCCTTAAGAAGGCAGCAGTGTGGTTCATTCCGTGCAGAAAGAGATGGGGAATGCTTTATGGTGCTGTCTGTGTGTTCTCTCTCTCTCTCTCTTTCTCTCTGTCCCACGACTCACATTTCAGCTACTTCCAACCCTCGTATCTGGCACAGGCCACTGTGTCTGCTTCTGACTCTGCCTAGTAGAATTTATGCGGTCGGAAAGCTATCGCTGTTGCTTTCTAATGTAATACTTGTCATGTTTCCTTTATGCCAGCCATTGTGAACACTAATGGCTAAGTAACCTCACCATACCTAAATGCCTTGTATCGTACACGCACCCCAAAATGCACACTACAGACAGATGTGGCAGAACGACACGATGTCTTTATATTTTTTACTTCACCAATTTCCAAATGCACACATACCTTTTGGAGAAGGAGGTAGCATGGAAACAGAAGTGTGTCAAAAATGCCAAGTTCTTCCAGCAATGACAAGCTACATGTAATAAAGGACACTTTTCAGTTGCTCGTGCTAGGGTCTGCCCACAAGGACATGCTTTTGGTCTGATTGACAACATTCCAGCCGGGTAAAGCTGCACACCACTGGGTTGAACATACCAGGTGTCAACAACAGATCCGATACAACAACAACAGAAAGAATGACTTCCCGAACACAGTTGGAAATCATTGACAGAAACAGTATTCCCCTCATTCACATGTGTTTGCAGACCTCTGTTCAGTCATAATGTTTATTGAAATGATGATGGTGAGCACACACTTTGACAGAGTTCAACTTGGTTGCTACGTGATTGTTCAGATTTTTCCTTCTTTCCTCCTCCCTTTTCTCTTCCCAAAATCGTTTCATTCATTGACTGTGTTCTTGTTTCCTTTGATATGTACATATTTTCTCTGTTTTCTTCCTTCCCTTTACTTCAAGTTTTATGTTCATAATTTTGATTCTGAATTTGTCTCTTTCATTCATCATTTCCATTCTGATTCCTGCTTGTTTTAGCCTTCTTCTATTTCTTGAAACCAACTGGTTTTTTTTTTTTTTATTTAGGCATTTACTACATCCTAAATCCCTTTGTGAATCTGTTGCTGTTCATTGTGTGTATGTGTCCACAGAATGTTAGTCGGTGTTTTCTGATTGTGACTGAATCTGCCTCTGTGTTCTTATAATTCTCTGGTTGATCTCTTTATCCATATGCCATCTCTGTACACTGCTCCAAAAAATTTTCTGAGGATTTTGCATTGTATTCTTTCTGCTTTGTGGTGCCTGGTCCTCAGATTGTGGTCATTTCTGATGCGAAGAGTGCTTCTGATACTATAACTGTATTGTAGCGCATGTGTTTGCCTTGTACTGAAATGTTTCTTTTATTATAGTGTGTCCATGTCAGTTTGTACACTTTCTGAAGTTCTTTTGTTTGTCCTATGTTTTCTTCCTTCTTTGATCCACCTATTTGTATTGTTACTATTATATTGAATAATTTAATATATTTTTGTGTGTTTATTATTGTTATTAAAATTGTAGATGTCTGTCGTATGCTAACAGTGAGGTTGCTAGCGAGTTGCATTTTTGAGGGAAGCTGGGTGAGGGGGGTGGAAACAATAACAAACCATCACTCCCCCAACCCCCCCCCCCCCCCCCCCCCCCAAATAACCAAACCCTGGGTGCCAATACATTTGCTCTGTATAGGTGTTTGTGCCCAGAAGTAAGAGTCAATTTAGCAAAAAAAGGCAAAGGAAAGCTTCATGTTCTGGCCCACATCAAAACCAGATGACCTACCACAGTGTAATCCTCTGCAATGGCATCACTGAAATCAGTATCGTGGGGGGGGGGGGGGGGGGTGAGTCAGCACACCCTGTTCTGGTCACTGCCAGCTTTCTTGACCTCAGAGTCACTACGCCTCAGTCCAACAGTTCCTCAATGGGCATCACAAGGCTTGGTGCACCTCGTTCCAGTCCTCCCACCAAGGAAAACTACGGGCAGTACTACGGGTGAGTCGCAGCTGAGCAGCTGCCTTCCCCCTGTACCTGCAGTAGCTGCGAGAGGATATTTGTGTTACATATACGCTAAAACTGGCGTAGATGCCACAGGACACTCTTTGGAGTGTCACTAATAAGCACACGCTGCTACACACTTGACAGTGCTAGGTGGCCAAGAGTTCTGGCTCAAAGTTCCTGCAACTGTGGTTGGAACTTCCCCAGTGTGACTCTCCCATTCTTTAATAGGGTATTTCAGTGTCCGAGGCACGTTCACATTGGACAACACTGTCCAGTACAGGCCTGCTGTCTACCACCCGTGCTCTCTTGCACTGTGCATTGCATCTTGCACAAGTGAGTCATAAGGACTCCCCTCTTCTGTATGTACACTAAAAAAGCAAAATTGTCTTTTCAGACGAAAAAGTAAAATTGTCTCATATCCACATTCTATCCTTAAAAGTATCCTTATGTGTGGGAGACGGCAGATCCACCGAGCAGATCCCACCCAACGACCCGTAGCAAGACTGCAGCACAAGAGGCAGGAGTGCCATCTGTTCCCTTCAATGTTTCTGTCTTGCTTTGCCACCTATCAGTAAGTGATGAACCAGGTAAATCTGGACTTTGCTGCCACAAATCAAGAAGCAATGGCTCGGAGACAGCATGAGCTCATTGTCCAACTGACGGGTGGAAGCAACGCAACAGCAACAGCAACACCAACACCAGTCACACCACCAGTGAATATACTAGAGAGGCCCTCAATATCACCGCAGTAGTCCTCGAGCTGGAAGTGACAGCTCCGTGGAACAAAGATGGACCTTCGAAGCTGGTGAGTCCAAAATGGAATCAGCAGCAACATACACGAACAACTGAGCCTACTGACTCACACGGCAAATGCAGCGTGCTTTTACCAACACCAGTTCTGAGCATCGGTAATATGAGCGCCCATACAAACAATTTTGCAGCACCTCAACTACACAACACTAACCCAGCCGCTACGCAGAACACTACACCGACTGGCTTCCCACTGGTCATAATACACAATTACACTTGCCTCGGCAAGCTAAACAAGACATTTGTAGAATGTCACTCCCCACCATATACCAAACACAAAACTCACAAGGGACCATGTATCACTGTATGTATGCAACAAAACAGATTGCACAAATCTCCTGAAATTCGTCAAAGCTGGGGGAATTGAGTATCATAAATATAGCACCCAAGGGGGAAAAACTCGAATGTACATCATGAAAGGAGTTGACACCAGAACCCTCAATGACATTCTTCATGGTATAATCACAGCTCTCAGCTGGGACTGTGAGAGCATGAGATGAATTCTGGGATTCGTGACACACAGACTGCAGCCAAACTATTTAGTGGATTTGGACGACACAGCTTACTCATGCAACTTTCTGACGCAGATGCTCCTGCTTCACATGGTCGTAGTAGAAATATACACACTTCCGTGTGTCCCCCAACAGTGCCACAACTGCCAGCAGATTGGCCGTGCGGCACCCGATGTGAACTGGCACACAGTGCTGCAAATGCACTGGTAACCATGTAGCGCGACACTTTAAACTTGGTACAACTATCAAATGTACCAAATGTGGAGGGGTCCATGTGCAAACTACAGATGGTGTGCAGCATACAAAGAAGCTCTAAGGTGCAAAAGTACCAAAGACAGACAAGTGGTAACCAGAACAGCTCCAAGACACTCCCCACCCCCCAACCAGTAAGGTGTGGAATCTCTTTTACTGGCATTGTCAGTGGAAGTGGATGAACTGAGGATGCACAGAGCTCCACAAACTCATGGCACACTCCCACAACAACAGAACCACAACCCACACCTGCAATGCTAGAAACTGCCCCTGTTCTGATGACAACACTGCCGGTCCCAGACAACACCAAGTCAACTCTGTCTAGGCCAGATTGTGACACTCGTGATATCACAGAAGACACACCCAAACTAGGGCAACCACAAACACACGAAATGAAACAGAGGTACCCAAAAAACAAAAGAGGGGACACTATCACACCACAACAAATACACCAACAACAGACCAGACAAACATAGGAACACATTAAAAGGAACAATGTAACCGTAACTCACACTCTTGCCCCCCTCACCACAGCAATAACACAGGTGACCCCAGATGAAATACGAACCATGAATAACACACAAGCCAGCCCATCCAGTACACCAACATAAGGACCACCAGCCACCAACACCACCGCCAACACTTTGGCTGACATAACAAACATTCTCACCACAATCAGAGGCATAGTGGAGACACTATTCCCCACTCACGTGGCTTAAGATCCTCTTGAGGCTCTTCATCGTAACACATGCACAAACTCATGACGGCTACACCCAGCCAGTGCATGGCTGCTATACAAACTGCTATCACCACACTGCCCACACTCTTCCACAGATAATACACCACAAAACACAAACAACAGTACTTTGACTCAGATGCTATTCTGGAATGCAGATGGGATTGGCAACAAAAGGGCAGAGCTAGCTGCATTTATGGAGGAGAAGGGAATCTGGAATGCTCTCATGAACAAAGCTTAACTCCAGTCACACAAACAACTACTCTTCCCAAGATATTACATCTACTGTACTGACCACCTGAAGGCACAACTGTGGGTGGAACAGCAATCATCATATATTGAGACAAAGAATACACAAATGTTAAGATTCCTGAACCTGCAAGACTAGAAGCCACAGCTGTTAGGGTCAAGTCAACTGAGTGAACACTACATTGATATCGATATACAATTGATCTGGTAATATCATAACAAGCGATATCAGCACAATACTCAACATAGCATAGTGACTAATAGCCACTGGTGATGTTAATGCTAAACACTCTGCTTGGAACTAACAAAGATCAAACACCATTAGCAAAAAAACTATGCGAACATGCACTGCGCCCAAACTACATTACACTAGTGCCAGCTGAGGTGACACTTAAAACAGAGAACAGAGACTAAATGTGATAGACATTAGATGTGATTGGCATTATAGTCACAATCAACATTGAAATTATACATGATTTGGCCTCACCAAACACCTGTAATACTTTACTTGGAAGAAACACAGCAGTATGATGAATCTCACAGGATACTGAGCTACAAGCGTGTGAATTGGGCATTGTTCAAGGAAATGCTTGAAAAGTCATATCCCACAAATTCCCAAAATTACACAAAGCAGGAAACTTGTTGAAGCTGTCAAAGCCCTTACCACCGCCTTACAGACCAGCATACTCCATGGAGGAGAAGCATGAGCTGATGACCAGAACACTAGCAACATCATTCACACTGAATCTGGCTCCTTCCAATCCAGTACTGCTACTTGAAATGAACCAGGAGGTTACATGGCTTGTAACCCAGCCCACGTGCAATGTAACAATACATACTGCTACACATGAAATTACACAGGTTATTAAGCACAAAACAGCTAGAAAAGCTCCTGGTCCCAATCACTTTCAAAACCGTGTCACCCAGGATTTCACAAATAAAGCTATAGAGCATCTCACACATATGACGAATACCATTCTACAACATCAACACTTCCCTGTCCTGGTGTTCAGGAAGCCAGGGAAATACCACTCCCTACCACAAAATTATGGAGCCATCAGCCTGCTGAGCTCCCTGAATAAGATTGTTGAGAAGATGATTCTCAAACATCTTACTATGCACTGCAACACCAATCACTCGCTGAGACTGGAGCAATTTGGATTCTGCAATCACCACTCCACAACACAACAACTCCTCGGTGTAGTAGAACATATTACACACACCCCCAACACCAACAAAGCTACAGGAGTGCTGTTCTTGGTCTTCAGTCATCTACGGCACAATCGTCTCATTCGCAAACTCTGCACTGCTAGTCTCTCCAACGAGTTCATGCATCTTACACACTCATATCTCACCCACAGAAGCTTCAACACCGACGTTCAGGGCAAACAGTCAACACAACACAGTATACAAGTGAGAGTACCCCAAGGCAGCATCCAAGGGCCCCTCTTGTTTAATCTCTACGTCAATGACTTTCCAACTGAACAAAACACAATGGCAACCATCTACGCAGATGACATTACCATCCTAGTGCAAGACTGGAAACCATCAGGCATAATTCGCAACTGCAAACAAAACTGCCTAGCTGGAACGACAGTGTGTTAAAGCAAATTCTGACAAGTGTGAAGCAGTTCTGTTCACTGACAAACCATAACAACTGCACAAACATTAAGTGTTCTGGCATACCCACAAGCTCTGGAATGAAAATTAAGATTGCAAGAGCTAAGAAGGCAGTGAACACACCGTCAGCCAATAGCCCACTGGCAAGGACCACACCACGACGGGAGCAGGCCACTAGACAAAGAGAATATAAGTGCCGCTCCTGCCAGCCTCGGCCACTCAGTATTTGGACAGGATTAGGACAGTATACGGACAGGCCTAGCGCTGAATGCTACAATAACAGTTATTAGTGATCCACAAACTGTGTGTCAAACTTGCACGAACATTGTACATAGCAAAGGACTCGGATTTATACTGCATGTCGCCTATTGCTTGCGACACCATTGTAAATTCCAGGTTAAGCATTGTCAAACTTCTTATTTGTAATAAAAACTATTAATGTTGTTTGCTTGAATTGTTGTATAGCATTTTGAGAATGCAGCATCCTTTAGGCACCCTATATGAGATGAGTGGGCAGGACCCCACATTAAGACTGAAGACAAATAACACTACACACACGCCCAATACGTTTCAGTGTGAAAGTCAAATACTTCAGTGACTGGCCAACTGAGCAAATGCAAGGCTCAAACAGTGTAACTCTAAGCTCAACAGGTAAAGCACACTGAATAGGAGGGTATCGAGGTCTGTGTACATGATACTGATTAGATCCATGATGATACATGCAGCTGCAGTCTGGGGTTATGTGGCTCTGACCGCCTGTGCCGCCTACAGGTGATACACAACGAAGTGCACCACAGTCCACACACACTGTCGATCTTCACAGAGAATACTGCCTTGAGACTCACACACAGATATTCAAAAAACTCACCACATGACTGTAAAGGAACTTGAGACACTCTGACAATTATTTCATTCTTAACCTGGGAAACTATGACCACAACCACGGGTGAAAACACAACTGCTGAAAAACACTTCTATCTAGGGACAATTAATCACCTGTGGACAGCACAAGCTCACAGACAAAATAAACACTGGTGAATCCCTGCATTACAGCAAAACTAAATGGCATTGCCAGCTGCAAATATCTAGCTGACCAACTGGCAATACGGGAAAGCAGTATTGCACACTAAACATAAACATATCCAACCAAACCTCTTTATGGCCAATTGACCACTCGTATAACGACCTTGGCATGTTACAAGTACAGATGCTGCAGGTGGCCCAGGAGACACTCAGGTGCACAGCCCAGGAGTACCCCTCCTCAATAGGACTGACACTCGTAAAGAGTGTTTTAAGCTGCGACAATGGTATCGAGCATCGCATGATACCCAAAACTAACGACAACCTCACCCTTGCAGACAGAAAGAAACTGTTACTGCTCTTACTATCTGTCCAGACTATTGCAGAAGTTCTTTTCCTTTGGTGCTTGCCTCGGCACTTTTCTCCCTCTGCCCTTAAAACTGCTATGTTCTGCTCACTTCTCGACCACTTCTATCGCCTCAAAGTGCCTGTATTAGTGGGTAATCCTACGGACAACATCATGACCCCACATCCTGTGCACTTCTCAATTGTAACGAAGCAAACGGAGGTGATGGTAGAACTTTGGTGATGGTCACCATGTCAGTGTGGGTGTGGAGTAGCTTCGCCCCTTAAAAAAAAAGGCATCACCACGAATTGGACCTGGGTCCTCCACATAGCAGCAAGATATGCTGACCTTGAGCTGCTGAAATGGACAAGAGAGAATTTAGCATTAATTGCAAAGTTTGCAACCATAACAATCACAATATAAATAATTTCCATAGAGAATATGCATTGAAGCTTAGGGTTAAGAAAACTGTTTTATATTCAGGTGCAACACCCTTTTAACATCTGCCAGCCGACATTAGGAGCAGTCGGGAAATCCCCAAATATTCAAAAATAAAGTAAAAAATGTTTTATTAGCCAGTACACCAATAATTTACCTGGATATGTGAATTTACCTACCTGTCCCACCTCAAATACACAACACACAAACACTTTCTAACAGAAGACCATATTTAGCCATGCAACATATTCTCTAGGAGCAGACAGGAATGCCTTTTGAAGTGGTGATTACATCATAATAATAGCCTATGTGCAGGTACGGTTGGTCCTCCACAGAACAGAAACTACTGTACCGGTCCCAACGTGGCATTGACAGCATAAAGGGCATTGCACAAGAAGGAAGTATATGAATTTATCAGAATAAGTTTAGATGACAGTGTCCTGTGTAAAATTAAATGCCCATTTAGCATGAAGTATTAAATCAAAATAGTGGCAGAGCAGTTTAAGTAGCAGAGCATTGGCTTTTTTCAAGTAGTTGCTTCTCTGTATATTTATAAAAATAAAATGATGTAGAACTGATCCCCCTGAATAATGATTAATGTGAGCAGATTAGTAGTAGATGAAAATGGTTGTTAGTAGTTCAGTGGCACTTCTCACTTACTCGTTTTACACCCCTGAAGGCACTCATCGGTGATGGAGCTGCTGGAATATTACATGTGAATGAATGGCTGAACTCGATAATTTTCAAGGTATTCAATATTCTTGTACAGTGCATTCAAAACAAAGTTATATAAAAATGAAGAGGGATGTGTACTTCATAAACTGGCTTGACAACAAGTACACAACGAAGCAGTGTGATGTAGCTTACTCAAGGACCTCAGTTTCACAGGAGACCCTGAGGCAACAAGTACACGCATCATGTTTGCTCACTGTTTTTTATTGCCTGTGCTCGAGCACAGTATGAAATGTATTAATTTTTATGGAGTCAGCTATCCGTCCAATTTCCTTCTCCAATCTGGGGCTGCTTCCCATCTCTAATTAATTTGTCGTTAACAGGATGTTAATTGTAATATTCCCTTTATTGAACCCATTTTCAGCAAATTGCTAAGCTGGTAATCTTCCTTTCTGTATTGAATAATAATAGTAACTCTGACATTTACATGAAGAGGCATACCAGCAGCAGCAGTTAGCTGTCTTTTAAACTTCATTTGATGCATCCAGAACATTGGAGATATACTGCAAAGTCAGTAGGACATATTTACTGAGAAAAATCATACACGACACACTTGCTTCCACTGAACGCATCCACACCCATTAATGTACAGGCAAAAATCCACAAAACCTAACATTCTAGAAGTGGAACAAAATGAATAATATTTTTCAAATACAGTGCTTAACAAAGTTTCACACTGCCCCCACAGCTTGCAAACTTTGTTTTTAACCCATTTGTGGGCACATTTTTTGTAGCAGCCCTGTAAAGTTAATTGTTTTGGTATCATTTTAGAAGTTTCAACTAAATTTAATTTTTGATTATTTTATTTTTGTGATTTAGGAGCAAAAAACTATAGTAGTAAGTATACTTCCCACTGTCTTTAGTAAGCTGTTATGAGTTACTACTACATGTGAAAAAAAGGAATTTTCTGTTTTTATTTGACTATCTATTTTACAATCCTAGAAACTTCATTTAACACTACTTAAAGAAACGAGCTGAGGCAAGTCACAATAGCATATATTGCAGAATGAAACAATGTGTTCTGTTGTAACAAGTGACAACAGCACTGATGTCATTACAAACAGGCACCAGTGGTTTAGCATATTATCACAAAAGGTCAACCACATCCAGAGGAGGTACAACATTTTCCCAAGAGCATAGTAAAACAACTAAATTAGTGGTAAGTATGGTCAGTTGGTGGTAAGTATCTTTTCTGCAGTCCAAAAAAGAAATTAATTTTGTGGTAAGTATATTCTTCTTGTATCATGGAAAAATTACTTTGGTAGTAAGCATACTTCCCAGTGGCCTTCAAAACAACATTATTTGGTGACACATATATTTGCAACTGCTTCTGAAAGGAACAAGTGACATTTAATGACAATTAAAAGCTACATTTCATAACAGACAGAAAGTTCAGCTGGTGCAGCAAACTAACATCAGGTGCCAGGTGCATATAGAGCTCGTATGATGTGTTCTCAGGAATACAGTGAAGAAATACAGTTGATGGTAAGTACACATCCCACATCCTGTGAAATGGTAAAATCAGGAACTTCTCTCAAAATATATCGAGCGAGGTGGCACAGTGGTGAGCTCACTGGACTCACATTCAGGGCGACTAACAGTTAAAGTCCATGCATTACTCTCCTGTGGCAACCTGTTCATCTCAGAGTAGCCCTTTCAACCTACAGCCTCAATTATCTGCTGGATGTATTCCAATCTCTGTTTTCCTCTACAGTTTTTGCTCTCTACAGCTCCATCTAGTCCACCCAGACTTGGGATTCCTGAGCTTTCTCTAAATCAGTACAGGCAAATGCCGAGATGGTTTCTCTGAAAGGGCACAATAAATAGCCTTCCCATCCTTGAAACAATCAGAGTTTGTGCTCAGACACTAAAGACCTCAGTGTTTATTGGACATTAAACACTTATCTTCCTTCATTTCTCCTTTCTCAATATTCTTTTGTCCACCAGAAATCGCTAAGTACAACTGACTGTGTAATGTAGGTGAAAGCGAACCTGCACTCTCATTTACTTTAGCAGAGTGCACTGTGTCTCCATTCGTTAATGGGACAGTGTGACTCATGTGGGCTGTACAGTCTGTCGACCTGCTGCAAAGAGTCACTTAAGGCTTTTACTGGTCATGAGAGATATACTTAGCAGTAGCTGTGTTTCTTTACTGCATTTATGGGAATACATTGAACCACTTCTGCATGCTCCTGGCATCCAGTGATAGTCCGCTGCACCAGTTTACTTTATTTTTGTTATGAAATATAGCTTTTAGGGCTGTGAGAAGTATACAGCCCACCAAATAACAGTGTTTTAATGGCTCTTGGAAAATATGCTTTCCATCAAAATAGTTTCTCAAAATGGTTTGGGAAGTACACTTACTGTATTTACCCGAATCTAAGCCACACTGGAATCTAAGCCGCACCTGAAAAATGAGACTCGAAATCAAGGAAAAAAATTTTTCCCGAATCTAAGCCCCACTTGAAATTTGTGACTCGAAATTCAAGGGGGAGAAGCGTTTTAGACCACATCTCCAAACCGAAACAAAGTTGGTCCATTTAGGTCGAATGAATGACGATACAGCTACAGTAGTTTGGTGCGTGTGGTAAACTTAGCAGTTAAGCTTTACCACGTAGTCATTGCTATGCGTCAGGCTCTCCGTCCGCATTTATACTAGAGAGTCTTTTTCAAGTGCTTCGTCTGGTTTGAATTGATTGCTTATTTTTCTTTGATCTGATAAGTGCCATTCTCTTTGTTACATTACAAATGTAATGTATTGCGAATATATAGAAAGAAGGATTCTTTATTGTATGATTATATGATAGCGGAACAAACACTGGCAGCAGTTACTTCTGTAAAATATCTGGGAGTATGCGTGCGGAACGATTTGAAGTGGAATGATCATATAAAATTAATTGTTGGTAAGGCGGGTACCAGGTTGAGATTCATTGGGAGAGTGCTTAGAAAATGTAGTCCATCAACAAAGGAGGTGGCTTACAAAACACTCGTTCAACCTATACTTGAGTATTGCTCATCAGTGTGGGATCCGTACCAGATCGGTCTGACGGAGGAGATAGAGAAGATCCAAAGAAGAGCGGCGCGTTTTGTCACAGGCTTATTTGGTAACCGTGATAGCGTTACGGAGATGTTTAATAAACTCAAGTGGCAGACTCTGCAAGAGAGGCGCTCTGCATCGCGGTGTAGCTTGCTCGCCAGGTTTCGAGAGGGTGTGTTTCTGGATGAGGTATCGAATATATTGCTTCCCCCTACTTATACCCCCCAAGGAGATCACGAATGTAAAATTAGAGAGATTAGAGCACGCACGGAGGCTTTCAGACAGTCGTTCTTCCCGCGAACCATACGCGACTGGAACAGGAAAGGGAGGTAATGACAGTGGCACGTAAAGTGCCCTCTGCCACACACCATTGGGTGGCTTGCGGAGTATCAATGTAGATGTAGATGTAGATGTATAGGTGTTTCCATCACTCTAAGCTCAAAATGCATTATAGGACTGTGCCATGCATTGTTTGTCGCATTCTGATTATGCGTGTTTACGGCCTGTCGCCGCTCGCGGGATGGCTTGCTTTTGCGCACGCTACCGCCGCTTACAATTAAAAAAAAAAAAAAAAAGAGAGAGAGGAATCGTCTCATCAGTGAGACAATGGCAAGAGACTGCTATTTGTTGTTACTTACACTGCTGGTTTCTTTGATAATGATCAACAAGAACCATATAATAGACTGCATATGATAGATGTTCCAAACGAAAGTTTAGCGAAAAATTTTCTCCGTTTGAAAATTTTTGCAGACGCCTCTTTAGTGCATTACATTCTGCACAGAAATTAGAGCCATCTTAGGTTTAAAAATCTAGTCAGTTGCCGTGCTTCATTTCTGACTGTATCACTATTCAGCATAGGAATAATACGAATATAAACATGACATGATATATATATTCTTCCGCTTTAGCTGTTGTCTCACTCTAGTTTCGTAGTTTATTAGGAAGACAGGATTTAAATGAGATAGCAGGAATCACGTAGGAATACATGGCAAAATGTTTACATTCGTATTATTCCTATGGTGAAGAGAATACTGGATGTGATTCACAATTCATAAAAGTTGCTATTAACAACCGTCTCTTGTCAGAGGTAGGACAAAAATTCAGAACGTAGACTTGGCCATATTGACAAACATCCCAAACAGTCTTCCAGTCGGATTTTCATAGTACATTGAAAGGCTGCAACATTCAGAGATGAAGAATATGGAATTTGTATTTACTTTGTTGGATAAAGTATGAAAATGCAGTGGTCGAAACTCGGGGCAGAGAAAAAAGCTCGTCTTCCACCCCCCCTTCCCCCCCACCACCCTCCACCGTTTTTTTTTTTTAATTTGTTTACTGACGCAGAGGTTTTGGCGCCAGTATTTATCTTTGTGCCTGCAAAGCATGCCAGTGTAGTGCTACATATATTCGACGGCAGAAGTTAGTTGTGGCGGCACCTACCAACATTTTTCAGAACTTCCGCTTACTTTGCACTTGATTCTAAGCTGCAGGTGGTGTTTTGGATTACAAAAACCAGAAAAAAGTGCAGCTTAGATTTGAGTAAATATGGTATTACACAATTATGTCTTTTGTGAATCTCGGGAAGCACACTTGCCAACCACTTAGTGGTTTTACAAAGCTTTTGGGAATATATATTACCATCTGTTGATGTACCTGGTATCTTGTGATAGTACACTGTACCAGATGCATAAAAATTGCTACAACAAACAGTTTTTGTTTGTTGTCAGATCACTACTATCGTCACTTGTGTAGTTGGAAAAAAAAATTGCCTCATTTTCACAGTGGAAAATAGCAGCCCACAAAAGGGCTCTAGGAGAAATACACTACCACTACAGTTTTTGTCCTAAACCACAAAAATAAAATTACAAAAATAAATAAATAAACAAACTGATCACATGTCAAATATAACATCAAAAAATTTGACTTTGCAATGGGATTAAAGCGTTAATGCTTAAAGACTGCCCAGGCATTGTTACTTTACAGTAAGAATGTTTGTCAGCATGCAAAGTTACCACACAATTGGCAAAAGCTACAGTGACGTCATATGAACATTCCACAGCCTTTGCAGTAACAAAATGTTAAAAATCGGCACTACAGAGATTGCTCAGAGCCAACAACAACTGACGACTGCTAACTTCAAATTATAGCTGACAGGTAGTACCTCAGGAACTTACTGTAACTGCACTGTGACTTTTTTGCAGATAATGGGGAGAGCTGTGTTGACTCACACGGTACACAACCATCTCGACACATTCAGTGGGGTCTCTAGGTGTCCATTATGTACTACAGTACAAACCCCCAGGAAATGTAGTGCACAAAGAATCGTGGTGTACATGGAAACCGGTGGATGGCAAGTGACAATCTTTTTAAGGAGCACTAGTGAGAAAATTTAGAGAAATGGCTGTTGACGCTGACTGCAGAACAATCTACTGCGACTAATGTACATTCCATGTAAGGGCCATGAAGACAAGTTTAGAGAGATTAGGGCTCATTCAGAGGCATATAGACAAGTCATTTTGCCCTCACTCTGTTTGTGGTGCAACAGGAAAGGAGATTACTAGTGGTGATACAGGGTATCCTCCAGCGGAACTTGGATCAGTGGTATTGTATTCCTTTCACAATAAGTGAAGCATTTCTTTGATACCTGATGATCCTTGTAGAAGGGTGCGGAAATGGCCAGGTACCAATGCATGTCTCAAGTGTGAAGACCCACAGATTCAGCACATAGTTGAGTCAGTCTGGTTTTGGTCTTGTGTCACCTATGGATATCAAATGCCTCTAATAACTAGTAAGTATAATTTGAGAGCTGTGCAGTATCAGAACTGAATCCTCCAACCTACTGTTTAGCCAACAAAATGTCAAAATTTCAGCAATGGGTCTCTCGACAAATAGTGCACTATGGCATAGGTCCTGTTCTTAGCATGCATTTATTGTAATTTCCTGCTTAATGCAAAGTCATAAGCAATTGGAAAAATGCACGGTAATTCCTGTATATAAGAAGAGTAAAAAAATGGACCCACAACATTACAAACCAATATCCTTAACACTGGTTTGCTGCAGAATTCTTGAATGTATTTTCACTTTGATTTCCACGAGACAGAAAAGCTTCTGTTCACAAATCAGCACAGATTTAGAAATCATCGTTTGTGTGAAACTCGACTTGCTCCTTTCTCACAAGATATCCTGCAAATCAGCAATGAAGGGAACAGGCAGATTCCACATTGCTGTTTCCAGAAAGTGTTTGACACAGTGCGCCCCTGCATACTGTTGGTGAAGGTCTGAAATTACAGATTAGGTTTCAAGATATGTGAATGGCTCGAGATGACTTCTTGTGTAGCAGAAGCCAGAATGTCGTCCTTGATGGTGAGTGTTCATCAGAGGCAGGGGTATTGGGGTTATTCTCAGGAGTGCCCCGGGGAAGTATGATGGCACCACTCTCATTCCCTATACAGGGTGTTACAAAAAGGTACGGCCAAACTTTCAGGAAACATTCCTCACACACAAATAAAGAAAATACGTTATGTGGACATGTGTCCGGAAATGCTTAATTTCCATGTTAGAGCTCATTTTAGTTCCGTCAGTATGTACTGTACTTCCTCGATTCACCGCCAGTTGGCCCAATTGAAGGAAGGTAATATTGACTTCGGTGCTTGTGTTGACATGCGTCTCATTGCTCTACAGTAATAGCATCAAGCACATCAATACGTAGCATCAACAGGTTAGTGTTCGTCAGGAACGTGGTTTTGCAGTCAGTGCAATGTTTACAAATGCAGAGTTGGCAGATGCCCATTTGATGTATGGATTAGCACTGGGCAATAGCCATGGTGCGGTACGTTTGTATCGAGACAAATTTCCAGAACGAAGGTGTCCCGACAGGAAGACGTTCGAAGAAATTGATCGGCATCTTATGGAGCACGGAACATTCCAGCCTATGACTAAGTGACTGGGGAAGACCTAGAACGACGAGGACACCTGCAATGGACGAGGCAATTCTTCGTGCAGTTGACGATAACCCTAATGTCAGCGTCAGAGAAGTTGCTGCTGTACAAGGTAACGTTGACCACGTCACTGTATGGAGAGTACTACGGGAGAACCAGTAGTTTCCGTACCATGTACAGCGTGTGCAGGCACTATCAGCAGCTGATTGGTCTCCACAGGCACACTTCTGCGAATGGTTCTCCAACATTGTGTCAATCCTCATTTCAGTGCAAATGTTCTCTTTACGGATGAGGTTTCATTCCAACGTGATCAAATTGTAAATTTTCACAGTCAACATGAGTGGGCTGATGAGAATCTGCACGCAATTGTGCAATCACGTCATTGACACATATTTTCTGTGAACGTTTGGGCAGGCATTGTTGGTGATGTCTTGATTGGGCCCCATGTTCTTCCACCTACGCTCTATGGAGCATGTTATCATGATTTCATACCTGTGCTGCTAGAACATGTGCCTTTACAAGTACAGCACAACATGTGGTTCATGCACGATGGAGCTCCTGCACATTTCAGTTGAAGTGTTCGTACGCTTCTCAACAACAGATTCGGTGACCGATGGATTGGTAGAGGCTGACCAATACCATGGCCTCCACACACTCCCAACCTCAACCCTCTTGACTTTCATTTATGGGGGCATTTGAATGCTCTTGTCTATGTAACCCCGGTACCAAATGTAGAGACTCTTCGTGCTCATATTGTGGATGGCTGTGATGCAATACGCCATTCTCCAGGGCTGCAACAGCGCATCAGGGATTCCATGCGACGAAGGGTGGATGCATGTATCCTCGCTAACGGAGGACATTTTGAATATTTCCTGTAACAAAGTGTTTGAAGTCATGCTGGTACATTCTGTTGGTGTGTGTTTCCATTCCATGATTAATGTGATTTGAAGAAAAGTAATAAAATAAGCTCTAACATGGAAAGTAAGCGTTTTCGGACACATGTCCACATAACATATTTTCTTTCTTCGTGTGTGAGGAATGTTTCCTGAAAGTTTGGCAGTACCTTTTTGTAACATCCTGTATAGACTGGTGGTCCAAAACATTATGACCTGCTTAATAGCTTGTTTGTCCACCTTTGGGACAAAATACATCACTGATTCTGCGTATCAGGGATCAGACAGCTTGTTGTTAGGTTTGAGGAGGTATGAAGCATTAGATGTCTACACACAGGTCTTGTAATTCACTGATTTGCATACGTGGTAATGATGCCCGATAGTGATCCAGATGGGTTTTTTAGGTTTACATCAGGCAAATTTGGCCACCAAGACATCAACGTGACGTCACTATAATGCTTTTTGAACCTCTGTAGCATGATTCTGGCTCTAAGACACAGACATTTACACTGCTGAAAGATGACATCGCTGTCGGGGAAAACATCAAGCATGAAGGGACACAGGTGATTCACAGCTGTTGGCATGTCTTTGATTACTACATGCAAGTGCAGGAGAATGTCTCCCAAGCATAATGCTGCTCCCACCAGCCAGCATCCGTGGTGTGCTGCACATTTGGAGCTGCCATTCACCTCAATGATGGTTTTTGTGGAGACACCTATCAACCTAGTGTAGCAAAAATGGGATTCACCCAAAGAGCCAACATTTCCATTGATTGATGGTTTAATCCGAATGGTCCTGTGCCCACTGCAATCACAACTGATGATGTTGTTGGGTAGACATGTGAACATGTAGGAGTGGTCTGCTGCGGAGATCCGTGTTCCAGAATTTACAATGAACAGTGTGCTATGGAACACTTGTGCGTGCACTAGCATTGTGCTCTTTCAGCAGAGTTGCTACAAATCACCGTCTATCCTACATTGCAGCCAGACATGCCGCCAAACCCCAAGTACTGTGAAGAGTCATGGATGTCTAACCATTTAGCACCTAGTGATAGATAGCACATGAACATTTGACCAGCATTGCCGCTTTTGAGATGTGTGTCACAGGCTTAGCATAATAATAATCTGCCATTTATCAAAATCACTTATCTCAACTGATTTCCCCATTTGCAGCCCATATCTTACCTAAGTGAGCCCCCACCCCCCTCTGCTCTATTTACATATTTTTGTTACTGCATCACATGCCCGCAATGCCACCAGGCAGCATCCAACTTGCAGTGGGCAGTGGTCATAATGTTTTGGCTAATAAGTCTACATTAAGGATCTGACAGCCAATGTGGCCAGCACTATGAGGCTGTTTGCTGATGACGCGATTGTGTATGAGCAAATGTCGCCATTGAGTGACTATAGGAGGATATAAGATGACTTAGACAAAATTTGTGATTGGTGAGATGAATGGAAGCTTACTGTAAATATAAAAAAATGTAGGTTAATGCAGATGAGAAGGAAAAAAAATCCCATGATGTTTGAATACAGCATCAGTAGTATGCTGCTTGACAGTCACGTCAATTAAATACCTAGGCATAATGTTGCAAAGCAGTAAGACATGAAACAAGCAAAATTGGTTGTAGGGAAGGCAAATGGCCAAATAGTTTTATTGCAAGAATTTTAGGAAAGTGTAGCTTATCTGTAAAGGACACAACACTAGTGTGACCCATTCTTTAGCATTGCTTGAGTGTTTGGGATCTGCATGACATTGGATTAAAGGAAGACATTGAACCAATTCAGAGATTTATCACCAGTAAGTTTGATCAGCACATAAGTATTATAGAGATGCTTCATGAACTCAAATAGGAACCCCTGGAGGGAAGATGATATTCATTTCACAAAACACTATTTAACTATTTAGGTACCTCGTACTTGAGGTTGACTGCAGGATGATCCTACAGCCACCAATTTACAATTAATGTAAAGGCCACAAGGACAAGAGAAATTAGGGCTTGTACAGAGGCATATAGACTATTGCTTTTCCTAGCACTATTTGTCAGTGGAACAGGACAAGAAATTACTAAGGTGGCTTGTGGGGTATGTACGTAATTTTAATCAGCATGATAGATACATTTTTGTACATGTTTACTTTCAAGGAACTTTGTTGTGCTGTTCTTTTTTAATAAAAACAAATACAAAGCTCGTGTGGGGTATGTACATAATTTTAATCAGCATGATAGATACATTTTTGTACATGTTTACTTTCAAGGAACTTTGTTGTGCTGTTCTTTTTTAATAAAAACAAATACAAAGCTCGTGCTTATTCACTCCATTCCTGGCTGATGAAAGTATCTAATGTAATTATCATCTTTCTCATGTTCCCAGTACCTCGGAAACTCTCTGTCAATTGTATTTCTTTTTATTTGGCATTTATGGGGTGGACATCTTGGAATTCACGAGCATCTATTCTGTTATCAGAAACATTACATTCTCTTCAGACCATTCTGCTGCTCAAAGATCTTGAGTTGAAGACAAAAGTTCACTGATGAAACACCAGAATTTAGCTCTTTCTCTCCTGCTCTCACCAATGCAGAGATGATGGAGACTTCGTTTGACAGTTCATCGAAGGACTGATAATGGGCAGAACATGAGTGAACACCTGTGAATGCTAACCAAATGCAACAGAATGGTGTCTGCTTGTGCTCAGCTACTGTTCAGAGCCATAGATAATTCTTGTTCATTTGTGTCCGCTCAAGTGAAAAATGTGTTTCAGACCTGCAGTCCAGTCTTTTAAGTTTAGCAGGCAGATGGATCGGTCATGTTTTGGGCCAGTATGGTGTACAGATGTCTGACACATCTCATTTCTAATAAGGCTATTTGAGGGCTGTGCAATATGATGATAGCATCCTCGAACCTACTGTCCTGTCATATAGTCGACATTTGGATGATCATTGGTTGTGTTTCAAGATGACAATGCACAAGTACACCATGGGATACGAATGATGGAGGAAATCAAAGTCAAAATGAGGGCAGCTCAGTCTGTATTATTGTAAAATATTAGGAGAGAGTCACAGACATGATATGCGAGTTGAGATGGTAATCACAAAAAGAAATACTTTTTTGCTGTGGCAAGATCTTTTCACAAAATTCCAGTCTCCAACTTCATCCTCCAAATGCAAAAACATTTTAATTTTCATAGCACTCACCTTCATAGGGAAAAATGATCGTTATAATAAAACACAACAAATCAGAGATCACACAGAGCAATTTAAGTGTTACTTTTCCCCACACATTGTTCAAGAGTGGAACAGTAGAGAAACAGTATGGAAGTGGTTTGATAAATCCTCTGTCAGGCACTGAGCTGTGAAATGCAGAGTAGTCATATAGATGCAGACATTTCATATCCCATAAGCACGGTGGTTGTGGAGGTCTAGTGGGTAGCGCACTAGACTCCAATCAGGAGGTCCTGGGCTCGATTCCCCATAAAACATAAAAGGTGGGGAATTTTCCTTGTTCCAGTGACTGCAGGATGGCCCCCAGGTGACGCCAACCTGCTATCAGGTGACTCCTGGGGATATTTCCCAGGGGTAAAAGGAAGCTGGGGTGATAGGCCATTAACCCTCTCCCTCCTAGTGCCACAGTGAACAAAGGCTGCACCCTACCTGCTGTCAGGACAACAGCCCAGTCACTGCCTGTCATCATAGACCTTACTTTTACTTTTATGTTGTATGCATCTGAACAATTACTTTAACACAGAACAAATACGGAAATGAACAAGACCAGAATAATTAACATATTCTGTTGGATTTTCTGTTGCGGCTATATCATAAATTAAACAACAGCAGAAAGACATCTTCAATCAATTCTCTAAAATTCATGACATAAAAGTATTGTATAAATCATTAAAACTCTACTGTACTCTATCGAAATTGTAATACTCCTGGGTAGATGCCAACGTTAGCATGCAGCTAGAGCCAGTGTGGACATAGTTTTTAGGCTGTTGTCCACATCCGACTAGATGAATAGCAGACTGGTATGCACACCCCACATCAGTTACATGATCCTCAAACATTTTGAAACATTCTCACACTTTCACACACGATAATATTAGATACATACAGATACAGGGTACATAACTTTCACTCTGGTGTGGGTTGGAAGGGGGGGAGGGGGGGGGGAGGTGGCATGGAAAGGGCATCTGGCCACAATTTACCACTAATACTGCCAAATCCACATTAACATGCTGAGACTGTGATAGCAGGGGATAAAGACTAAGAAAAAGAAAAAGTAAAATGTATCAAAGTTGTGAGGTAAAAGTCTGTGCCCACTGCCAGAAGAAAATTCACTCTAGATTTAATGTTGCAACAGTGCATATGGAGTACATGAAATGATCACATTTACAGATCAATACTGCAAATGCTTCTCAGCTAGCATGTATCGACCCGTGCCAAAACACACACATTAGTACGTGGTGTAGCCCTCACTGGTGACAATGCAGGCACTGACTACGGCATTCAGTCGATAGTACAGATGGCAAAAACTGTCCTGAGATAAATTATGTCACACATGCTCAATCTGTTCAGATAGTTATGTAAGAGTTGTTGGTTGACAAGTTGCACGTGTCACTTCTCATCCCATGTTCCCACATGTGCTCGGTTGGAGACAAACTCGTAGAACATGCTGGCCCGGGAAGTCACTGCTCATCTTTCTGAGAACACTGAGTTTCATGGGCAGCGTGTGGGTCCTCACTATACTGTTGGAACAGTACATTACCTTCCAGTTACAAGAATGCAAAAATAACAGGTGTAACATCATTCTGCATGTACCAAGTGCAGAAACACCACAGATGAATGAGAGTTGTAGTTTATCGCACCACAGACCATAAGGCCTGGGGTGGGGCCACTGTATCTTGGGCAAATGCACTCTACAAGAGAGTGCTCACCAGATTTATGTCATTTGCTGATACGACCATCACTTGTGTGTGAGCGGAATCTGCTTTCATCACTTACAACCATGGCGTGCCATGCCATCCTCAAATAGATCCTCTAATGGCACCACTCGAACCATGCATGTCAGTGCTGAGGCACGATTGGAGGACAGGATAGATGTGTGCACGTCCGTAACGCAACTGGCAATAACTGCTTCGCAACAGTTTGTGTTGACACATCTGGGGCTCACAAGACCTTTTATCTGTGCTGTGGTAGCCGTACGATCTGCAACTGCTGCCCTTTCAGTGCAACAATCCTAGTGAGCATCTGTGCTGTGTGGATGTCCAGAACCTTGATTACGTGTGTGAGAATGTTTACGTGACTACTGATACTAGCAGCGTTGCATAACTGATGCAGCACATCCAACTTGTGTGGAAATTCCCCCGAAAGGACCATCCTGCCACTCGGAAGCCCACAATTTTACCCCTTTTTAAACTCACTCGTTGGCTATAAGAATCACGAGTGTGCCTTCCTGGCATGGTTGCCTGCTTGCTTCACATGTCTGCATCACACTGGCTGTGAGCATTTCCTATTAAAGGGTAGACACATATAACACTCTGATAGCTATGCCATTACACTATCTGTTGGCGGATGACACTGAAACCATTGCCAGTACATCTACTACTCCCAGGTGACATACGTTGTCAACGGAACAAAATTGACATTGTATTTCCAGGCATACAATATAAGCTGTATCAGCAGAAATATGTGACTAAAAAGATGCTAGCCTTACATTATTCTTGCACATTATCATTATCTTTGATGTTAATATGACAAGAAACATGAAAAATGCAATATCGAAATTGAAGTTCATGGGAGAGATCCATGAACTGTTCAAAGTAAAGACAGGAGTGAGGCATGAGGAGAAAATAATCAGGACATGGGACAAAAGAGACAGATGGGTGAAGACTGAACCGTCGCCCTCCAAGTGCCGTGCCAAACAAAGAAAGTTGATGATTGAAATTTTAAGAACCTGCTCCAGCAAAATGCTTTTGCTTTATTGACTGCCACCCTAATTCACATGCGATATCTGTGGCATGCACTTTCCTGTTTGCTAATAATACAAAATGAGCTGCCCTTCTTTGAACTTTTAAATGATGTCCTCTGTCAGTCCTATCTGGTAAGGATCCCACACCATGCAGAATACTCCAAAAGAGGACTGACAAGTATAGTTGTAGATAGTCTCTTTAGTAATCCTAATCTTCTAAATGTTTTACTATTAAATCACAGTCTTTTGTTTGCTTTTCCACCGCATTATCTATGTGAGCATTCCAATTTAAGTTATTTGTAAATGTAATTCCTAAGTATTCAGTAGACTTCACAGCCTTTAGATCTGCGTGAATTATCGTGTGACCAAAATTTAGTAGATGCCTTTTACTACTCATGCGGATGACATAACAATTTTTATTATTTAAGGTCAGTTACCACTTTTTGCATCATATGGATAGGTAGCCTAAATCATTTTGCAGTTCATTTTGATCATATGATCGCTTTACAAGACAGTAAATGATTTGCAAGACTGTAAATGATAGCATCATCTAAGAGGACTGCTCAGATTCTCTCTTAAATTGTTAATGAATATCGGCAACAGCAGGTGGTCTATAACACTTCCTTGAGGAATGTCAGATATCACTTCTGTTTTACTTGACGATTTTCCATCAATTAATATGAACTGTGACCTTTCTGACAGGAAACCACACATCCAGTTGCACAACTGATACAATACACCATAGGCACACAATATGATTAGAAAATGCTTGTGAGGAACTGTTTCAAAAAGTCTTCTGGAAATCTACAAATATGGAATCAATTTGAGATCCCCAGTCGACAGCACTTATTACTTTGTGTGACTAAAGAGCTAGCTGTGCTTTAAAAGGTCGATATTTCTGAATCTATCTTGGTTATTTATCAATGAATCATTATCTTTGAGATAATTCATAATATTCAAACACAATATATGTTCCAAAGTCCTAATGCAAATCAACATTAGTGATATGAGTCTGTTATTTAGTAGATTACTCCTCTTTTCTTTCTTGAGCATTGGTGTGACCTGAGCAACTTCTCAGTCTCTAGGTATGGATCTTTATCAAATGAGCGGCTATATATGATTTCTAATGGAGCTATTGTATCAGCATTCTCTGAAAGAAACATAATTGCTTTATGACACTGAGGAGAGCTACTACTAAGTTACTCACAGTTGCAGTTGTTCTTGATTTGAATACTGCAATATTTACTTTGTTGTCTTTGGTGAAGAAATTTCAGAAATCCGTGTTTAGTAACCCTGCTTTAGTATCACTGTCATCAGTAACATTACCACAGCTATTGCGCAGTGAAGGTATTGGTTGTGTCTTGCCATTGGTGTACTACACATGCAACCAGAACCTCTTTGGATTTTCTTCCAGATTTCAAAACGAAGTTTCACTATGGGAACTATTAAACACATCTTGCACTGAAACCCACCCTAAGTTTCGAGCTTCAGTAAAACATTGCTAATCTTGGAGATTTTGCATTCTTTTAAATTTTGACATGCTTTTTTTCATTGCTTCTGCAGCTGAGTTTTGACATATTTTGTGCACCACCCTTTTAATTTATTTGGTATCCTTTCAATTTATTTGGTATATATCTCTTAATTGATGTCGATACTATTTCTCTGAATTTAAACCATCTCTGGTCTACACTTACATAGTCAGACTTGAAGGAGTAGAGACTTAGTAGAGACCGTCTTCTTGGAAGGCATCAAGTTAATTTTTATCTGCTTTCTCATTAAATGCCTTATTGTGTAGGGCTGGAAATTAATAGAGATAAGGCAAACAGAATGTGCAAAGTAAGTGGAAATTACTCGTCTCTTCCCCGATTACAGTGCAATAGAAGATATTACAAGATGTTGACAGATTGCCATATCTCGGTAGCTTTATATGTAATAATGAGGTCACAGATGCAGAAATCACCAGCAGAACTGGAAAATCGGTCCATATGGCAATTAGGTCTGTAATATGTCAACAAAGCTTTGACTGTACTCCTTTATCATTTATATGTGTGAGACTTGGAAAATGTCAGTAAAATCAGCACACAGTCTCCATATTTTTCACCAACAATGCTATAGATGAATTCTGAAGATGTTAACCCAACCAAGTTACAAACGATGAAGTGCTGAGAATACGAGGTCTACACAGCCTGCACAAACTTAATGTTGAAAGAAGACTGAAGATTGCAGGTTATGTTCTACGCATGTAAGGTGGAAGAATCCCAAAATCAACACTGTTGTGGAAATCAATGGACAGATACAGATGTACAGGAAGACCTGTTAACACCTGGAACTTTTGCAATGAATCTTCAATGCATGGACACAAACTTGGAGGAAGGTGAGAACTTGGCAGCTGATCGAGTGAACTCTGTGAAACCAGTTCCTTGTATGGTACACAGTAAATCTGAGTAAGTTAGTAAGTAAGTAAGTAAGTAAGTAAAGTAAGTACAACTGGGGATTGTGCAAAACTGTTGGATGATCGATATTATTGTCTAGATTTGACACTGTTGGACTTCTACCTTTTCCTTGATGTGTATTCTTCAAATTGTGAGTTTTATGAGAAAGCTGATAGGTACTTACCAACCAACCTTCCCTCACATGAACTGACATTGTCTCTTTATAAATTCTACTGTGCTAACAATCATCCACTGAGAATCCTCGACTAGGTCTCCGCAGCTCAAATGAGCCAGTTTCTTTTAAATTTCTGTCTTTGGCTATAATTGTCTTCCAAGTATGGTGACACAACATCCTGTCATGAAACTTTTGCCTTTACACTTTTTTACTTTTCTGGACACTGCCTTTTTCTGCACTGTGCACTAAATACACTATGTGAGTAACGCCCAATCTCCAACAACCAATCGTGAACTGTAAACAGTTGTAAACTCTACCAGGGCACATAACAAACAATTAACATTTGTGTTTTAGTGTTCTAAGCTGTGAGGTCATCAGTGGACAAATAATTTAGTACTTATTCCTGGACAGCCAGAGTGGCCGTGCGGTTCTAGGCGCTACAGTCTGGAACCGAGTGACCACTACGTTCGCAGGTTTGAATCCTGCCTCGGGCATGGATGTGAGTGATGTCCTTAGGTTAGTTAGGTTTAATTAGTTCTACGTTCTAGGCGACTGATTACCTCAGAAGTCGCATAGTGCTCAGAGCCATTCGAACCTATTCCTGACGTGCTGTTGTTTGGAACAACAACTGACATGATCCAAAATATTACTTTCTTTTATTATAGCTTCACTTTTATTTTGTCTAATGATTACTAATTTCAGTATCAAATTCCATCATCAAGCCACTATATGATCAGAAAGCATAGTGTATCGTTAAAATATTGTTTAATAAACAGATTACCATTATATCATCATTCCTTAAAATAATGTCCAAAGTGGAAGGACAGATGATTAATTTTGAGTATATACGAAAGTCAGAGTACTGAACCGGATATGAAAGAAGGAAAACCAGAAGGCCAGTGAGAGACGGGTGCCTTCTATCACCTTACTTCCTTAATATGTTCATCAAGGAAGTAATAACAACAACAAAGAAAAGATGACCAGAATCAAAAGGTAATTTCTGGAATACGCCAAGGAAATGTGATAGGATCATTACATTTACAATGTATATAAATGATCCAGTAGAAAGTGTCAGAGGCTCCTTAATATTGTTCACAGGTACTACACTTGTCCATCAGAAAGTAGCAACAACAGATGGCAGTATCAATTTGCACAATGACCTGCAGAGGATTGGTGAATGATGCAGGCTCTGGCAGTTGACCCTGCACATAAATAAATGTAACATATCACACACACACACACACACACACACACACACACACACACACAGAAAAAGAAATCCAATACTGTACAACTACACTATTAATGACAAATTGCTGGAAACAGAATCTACCATAAAATATCTAGAAGTAACTATCCAGAGCAACCTTAAAGTGGAATGACGACATAAAACAGCAATAGAAAAGCAGATGCCAGACTAAGATTCTCAGGAAGAATCTTAAGTGAATGTAAATTACCCCTGTGTCCTTACCCAGTAGGACTGACAGAAGAGAGAAAGAAGATCCAATGAAGTGCGGAGTGTTTTGTCACAGGATCATTTAGTCACTGTGAGATCATTACAGAGATGCTCAGCAACTCCAGTGGTAGATGCCATAAGAGAGCAGTTGTGCATCACGGAAAGATTTACTACCCAAATTTTGAGAGAGTAGTTTCCGAGAAGAGTCTGACAACATAATAGTTTCTATCATATACAATTCACGAAATGATCACGAGAAGAAAATTTGAGAAGTTAGAGATAATACAGAAGCGTACTGACAGTCATTCTTCCCAAGCACTGTTCACAAGTGGAACAAGGCAGAGGGGATCAGTTGGTGGCATGAGACGTACCCCCTGCCACACACAGTTAGGTGGTTTTTGGAGCATGATGTCGATATGGAAATTTAATTGCATGCATATACACTGCAGATTGATGACATCACAATAGTAAATCAAAGTAGGAACTAAATAAAATGTTTCAGGCCTTAAATCAAGAAGTGGTAAAACTAAAGCTAAATATGAATACAAAGAAGACAAAAGTTATGGCTACGGACAAGAAAGGAGGTGGAGGTTGAACTGACACAAGAACAGGCAATGAGCAACTCAAGAAAGGAACTGAAATTTAGTATCTCAGTAGCATTTTGCAAGAAAACAATCAATATTTCAAAGCATTCAAGAAAAGAATAGCACAGGTGAAGAGTTCCTTCCAAAATAAGAAGAAGCTGCAACTGAATAAACATATCAGCTTCCACATTAAGAAAATATTTGTAAAGACCTTTGTGTGGAGTGTTCTGACACACAGATGCAAAATCTGTACATTAGAAAAGCCAAAGGAAGCTCGCCTCAAACCTGCTGAAATGTGGTTCTGGAGGAGAAATACAAGAACTAGCTGCATTGACAGAAAAATCAAAGGAAATAGGAGAGAAGAAAGAACCACTGAAAGTTATAATCCAGGGCAAAGCAAAATACACTGGACACTTAACTGGAGATGATAATCTTTTAAAAAACATTTCTGAAGGCAAGATCGTAGGTAAGAAAACAAGGGGATGACTGAGAACATCCTACTTAAACAATATGATCAATGAATGGTATTTTCATCACGCATGGAGATGAAGACAACTGCTGGAGAGAGGAAGCTGTGGCTGCAGAGACAAGGTTTAACCTTTTGGAAGAGTAAGGACAAACTAATACAAAATATGAGTCTGCATGGTAGCTACATATGGAATAAATGACAACTTCTTGTGTGCAGTCATCTAGTCTCTTACCCCAGTAGGTGTCTTATCTACTAAAAGTAAAGGTCACTGTTATGCTTTCAATAGATGTGAACTGCACCCTGAAAATGGTATGTCTAGTTTGCAGTTGTACAGAAGCTTTTTATTTTGCAAAATGGTTCAAATGGCTCTAAGCACTATGGGACTTAACATCTGAGGTCATCAGTCCCCCAGACGTGGAACTACTTAAACCTAACTAACCTAAGGACATCCCTGCCTGAGTTAGGATTCGAACCCGCGACCGTAGCAGCAGCACGGTTCTGGACTGAAGTGCCTAGAACCGCTCGGCCACAGTGGTCAGCTTTTATTTTGCAAAGAAATTTTTGATAATAAGATGAACTGATGCTGGTACTCGCTACTGAAACCAGTAGTACTTAGACACAACAAAAATGTGACTACAGAATTAAGAATAATTTTTCCAAACTATGGAGTATTTTTTTCAAATCAACACCACAATAGAGGAAACTTATTTTAAACTAAAGACACAAAAGAAAAAAAGAGAAACTGTAAAGATCTTGCGTCTCATAAGACTCTCCTGGGAGGAAAATATAAGATATTTAATTGGTAAACTTGCAAGGCATACTTTTTTATGTTGTATAAACTATGAAACTGTTAGCATCGTCAGCTAAAATTTACTTCTTCTGTCTTAATATACCTTCCTTCACTTACAGCTGCAGTGTGGAGACAGGGGTGAGGGTGGGAGCTGGGATGGGGGTGAGGGTGAGGGCGTATTGCTTTAAAATGGTGATTATTGTGTTGATATTCTTAACAACAGATTTATATCTTTTGCTTATGAAAGTCTGCATGCGATGACAGCTGCATTAGTAATACCTTCACAGGGTCGTATTCAAGTTGCAAGGCTAGATCTATGCCAGCCATGACACGCTCCCAGCCTTTCCTCCTCATGATCTGGTTGTAGCGTCGGGTCTGCAGGGTGTCTAAGCTGATGTTCAGACCGTCAAGCCCTGCCCTCTGCAAGGCAACCAGCTGTCTTGTCAACATGAGGCCATTGGTTGTCATTAAGACACTTTTGAGATCTTTCATTTCCTTCAAGGCACCTGTGAAACAGCAAATTATTCTAAAGAAACTGAAACAAATAATTTGTAACATTGCTGCTGCATATGAAACAAAACTCCAGTTGATAAATTGAAAATACAAATTCCTTAAAAGTCAACTGTACATTTGCCCTAATACCAAGAGATATGAAGGGTAAATAAACTGAAGTGAAGAATGCAAGTTAAGATAGCAATGAAAAAATAATTAGAGGCATAAGATCACCTACTGCAACAGGGAAATGGGAATCAATATGAACCATTACCCATCTACTGTCAACTCATTCCATGTCTCCATGCACACTGTATAAACCACTGTGGGTTGTATGACAAAGTACATTGTTGTACCACACATTACGGTTTTTCCCCATTCAATGCTCATGTGGAGTGTGGGAAGAATGATTCCTTAAATGGTTCTGTGCATGCTGTAATTAATCTTGCCTTCATGGTCCCTATAGGAGTGATACATATGCGGTTATTGTATAATCCCTAAATACCTCACTTAATACAGGTTCCTGAAATTTCATAAGTTAGGTTTGGTCATATATTTGGCATCTATCTTCACTTGTCTGGCATTTCCAATTTTTAGTAGCTTCTTGATGCTCTCCCATGCATCAAACAAATCTATGATCAATCATGCTACACTATTTTGTATACATTCAATGTCTGCCATTAGCCTTATTTGTTATGGGTCGTACTTAAGCAATATTCTAGAATGGGCCACACAAGTATTTTGTAAGCAATGTCCTCTATAGACTGATTGCATTTTCCAGTATCTTACCAATGAATTGAAGTCTGCATTCTGCTTTGCCTACAAGTGAGTCTATGTCACCATTTCATTTCATCCAGACATTTGTATGAGTTGACCAATTAAAACTGTGATTATTTGATAATGTAGTCATACAATACTGTCTTTTTTTTTGTTTTGTGATGTGCTCCAATTTACATTTCTGAAAACTTAAACTCAGTTGCCTATCTTTGGACCAAATTGAAATGTTATGATCTGACTCACATTTGTGCAGATTTTTTTCAGGCAATAATTCATTATAGACAACTCTATCATCCAGGAAAAGTATGAGGTTCCTTATAATATCGTCTTCCAGAACATTAAGGTACAACATAAATGTAATGGTATAAATTACTATAACTGTATAAATAAGTTTATAAGTGTGTAAAATACATTGAACTATTTGTTACAACAAAATATTGTACCGGTATACTCAGCAAGATGTTAAATCAGCAGATAGCTACATTTTATGTTCAACATTTTGTGTACAGCATATATGCTGGAAAGGATTTATACCCAAATTAAATAAATCTGAAGAAATGGTAGTGTGTGTCTGGAAAAAAAATCCGTAAAAACTCATACAGTCCAATTTGCTATTATGTCA
Organism: Schistocerca americana; assembly: GCF_021461395.2. Classification (NCBI taxonomy): domain Eukaryota; kingdom Metazoa; phylum Arthropoda; class Insecta; order Orthoptera; family Acrididae; genus Schistocerca; species Schistocerca americana. Next base: position 8,943,399 of record NC_060121.1, on the reverse strand, counting down.
CTGTTACTGAAATATAATACAAAGTAACTGAATTTGATGAACATTCTCAGAGTGCAATATGCCTCAGAGTGAAATGCACAGTAATGTCAACATTATTTTTCAAGGCTATGTTTGCGAAAATGGATGAAAGCAAACCACACATTTTGTTCTCAGTCTGCGGAAGCATTATGCACTGTGAAACACTGTACTGCTGTTCTACATAAAAGCTGTCTCATTGCCAACATCTTTCCCCTGCTGGCTGTTCTACACTTCTCATCATTGATTCAACACGTTGTAAGATATTTTATGCTGTATGACACCACAGTCCAGTCTGGTTAGGACAGCATAAAAATAATATATGAATTTCAGTATTGAAACTGGAACAGCAGAACAGTTCTCATCACACTGGATATCAAATCGAGGTTGGATACAGCCATGGGTACATCATTTCATGCTACTCAACTGTATGTCATATGTCAGAGTTCTTCAACTGTAGTGGCTGGCGACTGGTGGCTGGCGACTGGTGGCATACCCATCTCTTGGCATCCTGTGAACAGACGTTCTCCACAGGTGACAGATTTGAAGAAAATGCTGGATGCGGCAACAGTGGAACACTCTCTGTATCGAGGTAGCTCAGTACAGCTCAGGTGATGTGTAGTCTTGCATTATCTTGTTAAAAGATAACATCACGGAGCCCTTGAAAATAGGGCACAGCGATAGGCCTTAACAAAACACAAATGCAATGGCTGCTGTCCAAATTACTGGCTATGTGAACCAGAGGTTGTGACATGTATCCAGTTGCACCCCATACCATCACATCACATGCTGGACCCGCATGAGAATGACAGGTACAATCTGGCCAGGTCTGTTAGCATCAGAGCCTCCACACACAATTACATCAATTGTGACGATGTTGCAGAACCGAGACTCATCTGATACAATGACACAGTGCCATTCCTGTGTCTGGCATTGTTGTCAGTTGCACCGCTGTCAGTTCAACTCTCTCTAGAGCTGCATTAATGGCTTGACAGTCTGTGCTGCTCCAGATGCCATCACATTGTATGTGTGGATACTTGTCTCACTGTATACAAGCCCACTTCCTGACTAAATGTACACAACTTCACTGCAGGATCATGTACGCATGAGCGAACACTTGTCTGCCCTCTCAGGTGCTAGTTGGATGGCACTACGGAGGCCCTGCAAGGCATTTAGCATGGCCCTCCTGAACCTACCAATTCTATGTTCACACAAATTGAGATTCTGAGCAATGCAAGCAGCAATATAGTGAAACAATAAACCAGAGTCTCAGCAGACCATGAGCCTGCAACTGCCAAATCTGGAATGCTGATAAACATTTCTCCTTCTTCCATTATGCTTAACACGGTCATCGTGTAAACAACCAACACTGAAATAGAAGTTCTGAATGAGAAACCTGCTCCATAAGCTTTTCTTGCATACAGAATATGCATGGGAGTGCTGAAAAGTAATGCCTCTGAATTTTTTATTCTGTTCTCAATATCGGTCGAGGTATGACACATCACGCATATTACTTGGTCAACTTTCCCACTTCACTGACTTTTGGCACACCTCCCTCCCGCAAACAGATGGTGTCGCAATAGGCAGCCCACTCTGACCAGAGATTGTGAATATGTTTATGGTGCGCTTCGAAGAAGAGGCCCTGATGTCATCCAAATGGAAATCCATCTTCTTCTTCTTCTTCTGTTATGTGGATAACACACTTGTCATCTGGCCTCATGGAAGAGACAAACTTCTTGACTTCTTTGTACATCTGAACTCCACACGCCACAAAATCAAATTCACAATGGAGACCAAAGAAGAGGGAAGACTACCATTCCTGGACATCATAGTCAGGAGAATAACGGATAGCACCTTGTGCCACAGCTTGTATCTGACTCTATAAAACACATAAACGCAGTTCTCCCTATGTCACTGTGAATAATTTCAATAACAAAAAGTGAGATGAATGTTGCAGCATACATTTAATTTCCACTTTGGCTTTGCATTCAAGATCAGTCTTACCTGAAAGTGCAACATTACATCTTTGGTTAATTTAATTATATCTTCATTAGATTTTGGTTATAAGGCACGTTTTGCTGCCTAATGTTTCATCTCCAAATACTGGAAACAATCCATGGAGGAAGAGGAGTATGTAAGACTTTGGTATACCAGGTTGGAAGAATCTGTGAATTTCAATACTCTGTAGAAGAGCTCAATCATTTGAAAATAACTTTCAGACCTTGTGGCTATTCTAACAGATATACATAGGGCACTACATTCTAAAATATTTGCATCTTTCAGTGAGAAACAAGCAACTAGAGGAAAAGTTCTGTTGCCATTTGTAAAAACTGTCGCAGATAACGACCTCCGTGTGCTATGAAGAGAAGGTATTGACGCAGTGCTTAAACCAAACTGAAGACCACAACAGCAGCCATACTCAAGCAAATTGCTATGCAGTAGTTTCAGTGAATTTGACAATGATGTGGCTGCTTTCATTGTGGCCCAGTCATATTGTGGGGTAGGGAATGCCAGTGACTGGGCTGGATTTGTAGGTGACAGATGGATTTTTGGCAAAGCCTTGTATCAATACCTCCTTAATTATTGAGCTGAAAAACTGTAAAAAACATTCATACAGTAAAATCGCACAAAAAAATTTCCTATTTCCGCAGGTATTGTGCCTTCTGTTTCTTTTTCATTACAAAAACATATTGATTCAAGTTTATTGAGTCACAACTATGTCACTGTGATTTGTGTAACACACATTCTGGAACATGTTCCAGGAATGTCATGAAACAGACAGCTTTAAATACTTACTCTAGCTCATCTTTCAAGACTTGCATGCCAACAACAACACCATCTAGCCAATCTGTTTTTATTTCACTTTCATGTAAAGCTTTCTCCACAAAGGATATCATCTGCCATGTAGCCAGTGCAAGAGGAAATTCCACACTCACATTTGGGTAATCAAGTGGATTCTGTGTCTTGTCAGAACCAAGTACAATCAATCCAATATCATCTTTACCACTGGTAAATATCTGGAAACATATTAAATGGTAAAAATAAGTTTTGTTTATAACAAGTTGTATACCAATAGAAACATCACACACAGATACTCTTTATAAAATTATTTAATTGGATAGATAAAAAATCTACTCACCAAGCAGTGGCAGAACACACACATAAAAGACTGTTGTGATAGGCAAGTGTTTGGAACCAGTGACTCCTTCTTCAGGCTGAATGGTTGCAGGGGAAGCAAGAAGGGTGAAGGAAAAGGACTGGAGAGGTCTAAGAAAAGGGTTAGACTTTGGGAAAGTTACCCAGAACCATGGCTCATGGGTGACTTACCGTACAGGATGAGAAGGAAAGACTAATTGTTGGAGACTGCATCGGGCAAGATTCGGAAACCTGAGAGCTTAAAGGTGGAAGACAGGGTAATATGCAAGACAGAGATTACTACTAAAACTGTACATGATTTAATAAGAGTGAGAAGCTAAGTGTATTGTATGCAACAGCTGTGGGAGGGGGCAGTGAAAACAGACGGAAAAGACAATGAAAGATGTAGAAAGCTAAAACGGAGTGAAGCAAAGAGTAATTACAGTGAAGAAAAGCTGAGACAGGAGAAATTAACGTAAATTGAGGCGAGGTGGGTGGTGAGAACCAAGGACACATTGTAGTGCTAGTTCCCACCTGCGGAGTTCTGAGAAACTGGTGTCTGGCGGAAGAATCCAGGTGGCATGTGTGGTGAAACAAGTGCTGAAGTCATGTATGCCATGTTGTAGAGCATGCTCTGCAACAGGATATTGTGAGTATCCAGTATATACACTATGACTACGCCAATTTATCCTAACTGATAATTTGGTGGTAGTCATGCAGATGTAGAAAGCTGAACAGTGTTTACATAATAGCTGGTATATGACATGTGTCGTTTCTATTTCTCGCCTGATCCGCAGTTCTGTGTGACTTTCCCAAAATCTACACCTTTTCATGGAACTCTCCAGGCCTTTTCCTTTACCCTTCTTCCTTCCCCTTCAACGCTTCTGTCTGGAAGAGCCACTGTCATTTATGTGTATGTTCTGCTGCCGCTTGGTGAGTAGATTTTTTATCTATTCAATTAAATAAATTTATCAGTAATTTATTGTTTTTGTTGTTATAGTTACTCTTTATAACCTACTTAAAATACATCACGTGCCCTCCTCTCCACAATTCTTCGAACACATAGTTTTGCCTTTTGTAAAAAATCACTGCGTTTCTGTATAACATACTTGGAGTCAAAGTGTCCAACATCTATTACAATTATAAACAGATGAAAGAAAGTCATTGTATTTATTGGCAGTATTACGCAATCAAATATTTTGAAAGAGTTCCAGTGGTATAAATTTACAATATCTTACAATTAAATATATATGTTTATTCTTTATATCAATTCTTAGCAATAATATAATAGTATACATTGCAGAATCAATATAGCCAATTTTAATGTAATGACTGCAATACAAATACAAAATAACAGCGGTAAGTTATAACAAATGAGAGAGAGAGAGAGAGAGAATGAGGCATTTAGACAATGTTTCATTACAGTGTGAAACTTATTAGAATTAAAATGAAGCCATAGTGAATTATTACATTCCAAAAATAATAATTATTGTGTTCTTTCACCCCAAAATAATACATTCATTAGGCAATGTATACTTTTAATTTCAGAAATTTTTACAACAGCTCTGAACTTCACTGTTTCGATGAATTTATTACACGTGTCAATGAATGAGGGTTGATAACATTGCTTTAGTCATTCAATTGTTCATCATGTGATATTCGCAATGTTCTTAATAACTTCTTATGTAAAGTTCTATCATCAAAAAGATAATCTACGTAAGTTTTAAAAGTTGCGAATCTTTAAACAACAACTTGAAAATGGGTATATCAGAATTTTGTATACATTCTAGCATTGCTAGATTTACTTTTAAATTTTAAAGTATATGAGCAGATTGAGCGACTTTCCATCCAGAAAATTTGCTGTTGGCAAGACCTCACTACAAAGAAGAATGGTCTTTCCGGAGTCAAATGCTAAAAAATTCATAAATACCAGCATTGTAAGTGATACAAACAGGTATTAAGCACTGGGCATAAATATCGTTCTGCTTGGCGAGAAAAAAAGTAGGTAGATGAAAGAGTAAATTGGGTGCAAGGATTGAACATAAACTCACCCAAATTGCAAAGGTTAAAAAAAAAAAAAAAACAAGAGGGTCACTGCTCAAGAATTGAGAACTGCCCCCCCCCCCCCCCCTTTTCTTTTACAGGCTTGCTTTCACTTTTCAGATGAGACCATGTCCCCCATATGTGAAGAAAATAGCCAATATGTAAAGAGAATTACAGATAAAGCGTTTTCTAGAGTGAGATTTTCACTCTGCAGCATAGTGTGCACTGATTTGAAACTTCCTGGCAGATTAAAACTGTGTGCTGGACCAAGACTCAAATATGGTGATCGTAAACACAGACCTGTGCTGCCATTTTGGGAGGTAGATCTCATATCTGGAAAGAGGAGATGACAGTTAGGGTACTATGGGTGACAAGCTGCCATCAATTTTTGATGGTGCAGAACCCACAATAGTGGAACTGCTGCCTAGTCCAAAGTCACCTGTTACCAGTCTTACCCCACAATAGTGTATCGAATCCAGATGTAATGTCGAAGCTGATAAAAAGTCATATGAGAGATTCCTGTAATCTAGGTGTGACTGCACCAGTGCTGCAAACAGCCATATCAAAGTAGAGTGGACCACACCGTGGTCGGTGTCGCTGAGGCATAGAAGAGCATTCAGGTGTGACATACATGTCTGCTTTAGTTGACAAAGACGGGGAAGCCATGTCAACTAGGCATCAAAGACCGGTCCTAAAAAACACAATGACAGAAATGCATAACGTAGGTCATGGCAGCCAAGAAATGGATGCTATGAGTGAAAGCCCAGGATTGTGCTTGGTGTATTGCTAGCTGCATTCTGCCTCCAGCAATAGCCGTCGCGGACGAACAGAAAAGATGGGGACACCATATGTCATGCAGCTGCCGCCAGATCATTGATAGCCACAAAAAGGAGAGTGACACTCAAAACAGAACCTTGTGCAAGCCCCTTCTCCTGCAGGGGGGGGGGGGGGGGGGGATGCTACAGGAGGCACCAACCTGTACCCAAAAAGTGTGACATGGAAGAAAGTTCTGGATAAAAATCAGGAGTGGGCCATGGAGGCCCCACTCCTTTAAGGTGGCAAGGATGTTATGGCACCATGTTGTATCATAAGATATATATGCAGATCAATGAAAACTGCAACAAGGAACTGATGCTGAGCAAAAGCTGTTCAGATAGCACACTTCAAGTGGACTAAATTATCTTCATTAGAGCGCCCTTGGCGAAAAGCACCCTGGATCGAAGCCAAAAGATCCGGGGATTCAAGGACACAATACAGCCTTCGACTAACCATATGTTCAAGTAACTTGCAGGACACTGAGTAAACAATCTGGACGACAGCTGTCCGTTTGAAGAGGCAATTTATCTGATTTCAAAATTGGAATATCGGCATTTTCTCGCTACTGGGAAGAGAATTCTGCATTGCACCAGGGATGGTTAAAGAAAGGCCAGGTACACTGATGGAAAAATTTGCAACACCAAATAATAATTTATGTAGAGTAATGAAATACCAGGAATATGTGGTGTCACCGCCAGACACCACACTTGCTAGGTGGTAGCTTTAAATCGGCCGTGGTCCATTAGTACATGTCGGACCCGCGTGTTGCCACTGTCAGGGATCGCAGACCGAGCGCCACCACAAGGCAGGTCTCGAGATGCGGACTAGCACTCGCCCCAGTTGTACGGACGACGTAGCTAGGGACTAGCAAGTGTGGTGTCTGGCGGTGATACCACATTAAGAAGCTTTGGCTCTCGTGTTTGGTGTTACTAAGTTCCATGATTTCTTGTATGGTCGTCACTTTACCATCATCACTGACGCACAAACAGTTTGTAAATATTGCTGAAACAATGCAGGGGCGGATGCACACCCGAATGGCAGTCTTTTGAATCGGTACAAGCCAAGATGCGTGTTAACCACCAAGACGCGCTGGGATTCGGCGTCCACTGGGATTTGCAAGTACGCATCTGCTAGGTCCAACTTCGAAAAGTATTTACCCCGTCCGCCGGGCGCACTGCACGGCCCAGTAAACTGCCCTCGCACGCGTCCGCGCAGCTGCCGCCTCTCTCTAAACCAGGTGTGCCGTGACAGCATACAACTGCAGTGAAATCATGCCCGCGGTGTGCTACTAGACATTTGCGTGAAAATTGCCCATCACGCCAAGCTATTTGTTTTTACTGTAATAAGAAAGGACATGTTCAAAGTGTTTGCCAGAAAAAGCTCAGATCAGACACTCTTAATCATTCCAAGCCCTTTGCTTCGCGCCGGAATCGAACCAAGAATACTCAGGCTCGTGCACCTTCGCCCATGGACATTCGTGTAGTTAATTCCACTTCGTCCAGTGCCACTGTCTCTAACAGTGACTGTGTTCGTCCCACAAATGCTGTGCGTCGACGTTGCCGGAACTCGCGTCAAGTCGCAAGTGCTTCTGTACCAGTGTCAGTTCAAATTGCATGAGACAGTCGCTCTTGTCGTCACCAGGACACTAAACTTTTTGTAGATTTGGACTTAAATGGCAAGGTCATACCATTCCAGCTTGATACCGGAGCTGCAGTTTCATTGCTCAATCATGACACGTACAAACAACTGGGCAAACCTCTGTTGCGTGCCGCAAATGTTAAGTTAAATAGTTATTCAGGTCAGAATATCCCTGTGTTAGGACAGTGCACCCTTCTTGCAACATACAAGGGACAAACAAAACTTGTGTCATTTTACGTTCTTCGTTCTTCTACTGCAGTGAACTTGTTTGGTTTAGATTTATTTCAGTTGTTTAACATGTCTATAGTAAATCAAGACCTATCAGTGAACCAGCCTGTACCTCCGTGTACAGCGCAGAAATTCATTCGCTGGTCTATTTTCCTCTCGCATTACCGCTACGATATCTTTTATCGGTCCACTGCTAAGCACGGAAACGCCGATGCGTTGTCCCGTTTGCCTGTTGCTGAGGATAGAGCATTCGACTCTTCCGAACTTGCTTGTATGCTCATTGATTCGGAAACCGATGACGTGGTCAAATCGTTTCCGATTGATTTTCGTCGTGTAGCTACAGCCACAGCTGTTGACCCGGTCCTTGCTACCGTTTTGCGTTTTGTTGCTACGCAATGGCCTTTGTCAAAGTCTCGGATCGAGGATCCGTTGGTTCGCCGATTTTTTGCTCACAAGGAGAGACTTTTTGTTCGACGTGGTGTTTTGTTGTTGCGTTCTGATAATGATCAGTCCAGAGTCGTGGTCCCACGTTCGTTACAGTCCTCTGTTTTACGGCTTCTTCACCAAGGACATTGGGGTATAGTGCGAACGAAACAACTTGCTCGTCAGCACTGTACTTGGTTCGGCATCGATGCTGCGATTACGAATATGTGTTCTTCTTGCATGGCGTGTGCCGAACAACAATCAGCACCGCCGCGGAAAATATTTGCATGGCCAAAAGCCACTTCCCCTTGGCAACGCTTGCACATCGATTTTGCTGGTCCATTCTGGAATGCTCGGTGGTTTATTCTGGTAGATGCCTTCAGTAATTTTCCTTTTGTTGTCCGGATGTCTTCCACGACGTCAACTGCCACCATCCAAGCGTTGTCTGCTATCTTTTGCATTGAAGGTCTTCCGCAGACTATTGTTTCTGACAATGGCCCACAATTCATGTCCGCAGAATTTCAGTCATTCTGCCAGGCCAATGGTATTCAACATCTGACATCCGCGCCATTTTCGCCTCAGTCAAACGGTGACGCTGAACGATTGGTCCGGACTTTCAAGTCACAGATGTTGAAGTTGAAAGAGTCGCATTCTCGGGAGGACGCGTTGTTGCTCTTTTTGTCTTCGTATTGCTCTCAGCCCCGAGATGGTCGCTCGCCGGCTGAGTTGCTCCACGGTCGTCCTCATCGAACATTGATGTCTTTGCTGCACCCGCCGCATCAGGTTCCTGTGCAGCGGCAGACTTCTGCTTTTGCTCCAGGCGATGTTGTATTTTATCGCAACTATCGAGGTTCACGGCGTTGGCTCGCAGGGCGCATTCTTCGCTGCCTCGGCCGCGCGATGTATTTGGTTTTGGGGGCCTCTGGTGAGGTGCGTCGGCATCTCAATCAGCTGCGCCTCTGTCGTCGCACGGGTTCTGCCGCTCCCCGTCTGCTTTCAGCGACGGTGCCGTCCGGTCAGCGCCCTGGGGACCCATCTACTGGCTCGCCTCATCCCCAGGTGTTACCGACGATGAATTCCATTTTGCCCCATGGCGACGCGCCGCTGCCGCCTCCGCCGCCGCCGCCTGTCCTCCAGCCGGCGCCGCCCACAGTGGACGCTTCGCTGCAGCCGCCAAGCGCCTCCCTGGGTCACGCGCCGCCGATCGCTTCCCATGACCAGCTGTCCTCCACCATGGAACTCTTGCCCGCTCCGGACCACATGGCGTCTTTGCGGTCGACCCTTCGGCCCCTCCTGTCTCTTTACGGGCACATACACTGCATGTTGACGTGCACCCTGGACTAGGTTTTAGGCGTTTCCTAGATCCCCTCGCACCGAATGGCTGGGTGCGGGTGGCACAGCCTCGCCTGTTGTTAGTTTCCCCACCTCATCGCATACGTCAACATGGGGTCCTCCCCACGGCGGGCGGAAGCCTTATAACACGACCGTTCGCCGATTTGCGGGGGAGGAATGTGGTGTCACCGCCAGACACCACACTTGCTAGGTGGTAGCTTTAAATCGGCCGCGGTCCATTAGTACATGTCGGACCCGCGTGTCGCCACTGTCAGGGATTGCAGACCGAGCACCACCACAAGGCAGGTATCGAGATACGGACTAGCACTCTCCCCAGTTGTACGGACGACATAGCTAGCGACTACACTGACGAAGCCTCGCTCCTTTGTCGAGCCGATAGTTAGAATAGCCTTCAGCTAAGTCAATGGCTACGACCTAGCAAGGCGCCATTAGTAACATTGCATGTATCTAAAGAGTCTCACTTGTATCACCACATTCCCCAGATGTACCAAAAGGATGGATTAAAGTTAAGTATTACAGAAGCTACGTACTTTTCTGTATAGCATTCATTACGTATCCTGTTTCAGACCTCACGCCCATCTGCGTGAGCGTAGCGCATGCCTTTCGGCTTCCTCTCATTGTGTCTAGACTGTCTTGTCTACACACAACAGAATATATTTGTTGAGTCAACGTATGTAAAGTGATTAACGTTGCAGGATCAGAGATCAATGTGAGTGTGAGATAAGCCACTGCAAATGTAAATGCAAATGCTGGTACGCCGTTGTACACTTGTCATGTGTCAGTTTGTGGGATGGAGTTCCATGCCTGTTGCACTTGGTTGGCCAATATAAGGACAGTTAATGATGTTTGTGGATGGGTTGAAGCTGTCATCAGATGATGTCCAATATGTGCTCGATTGGAGGTAGAGCTGGTTATCGAGCAAGCCAAGGCAATATGTTGACACACTATAGCATGTTGGCTTACAACAGCAGTATGTGAGCAAGTGTTATCCTATAGGAAAACACCTCCTGGAATGCTGTCAGCGTTCGTGGGATTCATACAGACAGTTTTGTCAGTGGAAAAGCGAAAGCCATTGTTGATGCTCCAGGAGTAAAGACAATCAAGACATTGCTGAAGGTGCCACTAAGTGAGACAGGTTCATAGAGAACTGCAATAGAAGGCAAAATCGTCAAAAAAAAAAAGGGAGCCGGAGATGCCCAGTGGGAGACAGGCCATTATAGGGTTAATGGCGATAGCAAAGAGAATGACACTCAGAATGGAACCCTGAGACACACCATTTTCCTGGATAAAGGTGTCCGACAAGGCAGACCCTTCATGCACCTCGAAAACTCAGTCTTTTAAAAATGTCTGAAGGAAACAGGGTAGGTGGCCATGGAAGCCCCACATGTGAAGAGTATGGAGGCTACTAGCTCTCTAGCAGGTGTCATAGGCCTTCTCCAAATCGAAAAACACGGCGACAATCTGGGATTTCTGCAGAAATCCATTCATGACTTTGGTGGGCAAAATAATGAGACGGTCCACTGCAGAATGCCGTGTTGAAAGCCACACTGTGCATTCATCAAAAATTGTGAGACTCAAGCCACCATATCATCCGGGCATGAATCATATGTCCCATCAGCTTGCGAACACACTGGTAAGAGAGATGGAGTGGTAGCTAGAAGCTAATTTCGGCAAGAGCTGGATTTCCATCAATAAATTGAGTTGAAGTCTGCTGTTGTGGTCTTCATCCAACTACTGGTTTGGTGCATCTCACCAGCCTATTCCAGCCTTTGTAAGCCTCTTCATCTCTGCATAGTATTTCAACCTAAATCCACTTAGAATGGTGAACCACCATTCAGAGAATAACTTTTTAACAACACAGTTTGACTTCTGTAAAGGCTTCTATACTGAGAATCAAACGTAATATCTCACAAATTCAATTCCAGTAGAATTAAATAGTGGAAATTATCCCCTCTGTAATCTTGCCAAAGCCTTTGACTGTTTAGATTAAAAAATTCTGTGAGGGGAAGCTAAAATAGTATGGCATTAAAAGTCTTCCCCTTGCATGGATTGAGTTGTACTTTAACTACAGAAAATGGAAGGTCACATTAACAAATGATAAGACAGGAATAAGATTAAACTCAAAAAGGGAGAACATAAAATATGGTGTGGCACACAGTGTTTGCTGCCAAGTCCACAAAAATGATTTACTTCCGGCACTGGAGGGCTTAGGAAAAACTCTAATGTTTTGCAGTGCCACAAACTTATTGATGCAAGATCTAAACTCATCCATACCAGAAACATCCAGGAGAATAACAGAACAGGCGTGTACTGATCCACAGGTACCAGCTTAATGCCTAAAAACTTGTATTGTGCAGTTCTAAAGAAATAAAAGTGACTTACAGATACGAATATCAAAAGTAGGGATAAATGGGCAGTTAGGCTCCCATGTTCTAAGTTCCTGGGTATGCAGATACCACTCACGTGTGAGTTTAGGATGAACTCAGCAATTCAGAACTGCAATACTAGAAGCAAAAATAATTTCCATATATAAAAACCTAACATCAGGGTTGCCACAAGTTTCTCCAAGTGAAATTCCCTGATATCTCTGATTCCACAGACACATTTTAGAATTTTTCCCCGACAAATTTTGAGGTCTCAAGGGGAGGTAAAGACATAAGTCGACAAAAGAATGTAAGGGCTTTGTATTTCTCCCCCATTTTGTTTTAGGGCGCAAAAACAACTAGGGTCATATGTGTCCATGCCAAAACTGTGAAACACAAAGGTGAGGAGAGGAGTTAAAAATGATTACATGTCAACGTTTAATGACAGGAGAGAGGACAGCTACAATCAGGGATGTGGAGAAAGGTCTATGAAGTACGCAATAGGTAAATGGAGGCCCAGAACTAAAAGTTAAATGGCCTTCACCATATTGCTACAACTGATAAGAAGTAAAACACGGTCGACAGCCCACGCATTGTTCACTAAAACGGCCAATAACTCAGATGGCAAACCCAAATGGGAACGTAAACGGTAAAAAAAAAGGGCACCCTCTCAGGAAACAGCAGACAGTTAAAAGTTGGGTGCAATGTACACAAAGTAGTGGGGGAGCACCACTTAACAAATGGTGATGGCTAAAAAGGCAGTGCCCAATATGCAACCTAGTTAAAATGACCTCCTCGCCGCAGGACGACTGAGAGGAGGTTGTCCAAGCCACTGGAAGAGGCTTAATAACCCAGAGCTTATTCCTATGAATGGAGGACCAGTGGCGATGCCAAAGTGACACCACCTCCTGACAGAAAGCAACAAGAGATCATCAGAGGGAATGCAAGATTATTGGGCTGAAGTACGAGGAATGCAGCTTTGGCAGCAGTGTCAGCAACCTCTTGGACCGATATGACCTGGAACCGACGTAAACATCACAGTGGCTCCATAAAAAGTGAGCAAGTGGAAGCTTTCCTGGAACCGGTGCACTAAGGGATGGACAGTCTACAGTGCACAGAGGCTTTGAAGGGTGCTGAGAGAGTCTGAGCAGTGACACAGTTGAAAAGAGTATGTCACCAGATGTACTCCATGATCTGATACAGGGTGAAGAGCTCTGCTGTAAATACTGAGCAATGTGCCGGAAGTCAGTACCAAAAAATGTTGGTTGACGTTGAAGGCACACCTGACACCATGGTCAGTCCAAGAGCCATCAGTGTACACAAAGATACTGTTGCAAAAATCCATGCATAGGTCGTGAAACTGAAGGCGAGCCTGAAGGTCAAGGTGAAGATGGGCTGCCGCATGAAGCCAAGATGGTGAAGGGTTCACACCCATCGAAAAAGCTGCAGGGAGCATGAAGTCGGAGGACCAAGATAGTTTTGTATAAAGCAGGAGCCTCAGGAATTTTGTAGTTTCAATGAATGGAAGAGCAACAGGCCTAAGACGTCCGGTGGCTGCACGAAAAGCATTATTCGACACATTGGCATTGCTGTCAGGCTTCCTCAGAGCCATAATCCGTTGGTAGCAGGCACCCACTGCAGTAGTAGCCCTCGGGTGGCCTGAGCAAGGTATGTCACTGATAGTTCCTGTCCCTCTCTATCTCTTCCATGTCCGAACAACATTGCTACGGTTCACTCCACGATGTCTGGACACTACCCTTGCTGAGAGCCCTTCTTGGCAAAGTGTAATAATGCAGATGCAATCAAACTGCAGTAAGGATCATCTAGGCATTGTTGAACTACAGACAACATGCCCTGGATTCCTCATGTCGACAGCAGAAGAAAGCCGACACTTCTGTAGGACCTCATGGAGCAGGATCCTCTTGCCTCTGTGCCCTGTAGCAGTGAGTTTTCGCAGACTGACACTTGGCAGCTGCCGAGGTGACACTCCTTCCTATTGTCCTCATCGTGACTGTCCTCCAATGGAACTTTTGCAGACTTTGATCCAACAAAGAGGATTTATGACTGCTTTTAGAATCGCAGCTTCTACTCGTACTCTGCCTTCAGCAAACAAAATTACATCCTCACGACTGCTTTGAGCTTTTGTATTTCTTCCTGGTCTGTTTTGACCTTCCGCTCGAGGTTGGCATTCTGTCTCATGAAGGAGTCATGCTGCTCATATGGGATGACATTCATAGTCAACCCATCCATCTCCCTGACTACCTGTCATCAAGCTGTTGCAGTCTGTCTTTTCCTTCCTCACTTGAACTTTTCCCTTTCTACCATTTACATCCCTCAATCATTTGATGTCACCAGGTTCGACTTCCTCCAGCTTATTGGACAGCTTCCTCGCCGATTTCTGCTGCTTGGGGACTTTAATGCACACCATCCCATTTGGGGCTCTTCCAGAACCTATCCGAGAGGTGCCCTCTTCGCTGCCATTCTTAATCAACTTAACCTTTTCATCTTTAACACAGAAGCACCCATGTTGCTTTCAGACTTGTCGCACTCCTATTCCCATTTGGACCTTTCCTTCTTCACTGCCCGTCCTGCACATCATCTTGAACGGTCCGTTCTTTCTGACACCTACTCGAGCGACCATTTCCTGTGTGCTATCCATTTGCTGACTCCTACCCCACCTCTGTGCACATCGAAATGGCAGCACACTAAGGCTGACTGGAGACTTTACCCCACCCTGGCGACCTTCAACGAACATGATTTCCACAGTTGTCACAGATGGAATTTCTTACAAACATTATCCTTACCGTCGCAGAACATTCCATTCCTCACACTTCCTCTTTACCATGCTGTGTCCCAATCCTTTGGTGGACTGAAGCCTGCTGCGATGGAATTCGCATTCTTCAGGATAACCAAAAAGGTAGCTGAACTTCATTCACTAGTTCTTTTAACAGTTTCACCCCCCTCTTCCATCGTGTGCACCAACTTCCGATGGTTCTCTGGGAGCAAGATCCATTCCCCAATTTTCATCCTGACAGTAGCAGACAGTATCATCGTGTACCATATTGCTATCTCCAACACCTTGGGTCGCCATTTTGCAGAAATTTTGAGCTCCTCCCACTATCATCCTGCCTACCTCTATTGGAAATGGGCAGAGAAGACTCAGGCAATACCCTTCTCTTCTCAGAATCGTGTGTGTTACTGTGCTGCCTTTACTATGAGGAAGCTAGCTCACGTTTTCACTTCATCTCAATCCTCTGACCTGGACCAGACACTGTTAATTTTCAAATGTTGCAGCACCTTTCTCATGTGGGCAAGCACTTTTTGCTTAATACGTACAACCGGACCTGGGCAAGGGGCATGTTATTAAGCCACTGTTGTGAAGCCACTGTTATACCCACACCTAAGCCCGGTAAGGACAAACAACTTCCTTCTGGCTATCACCCACTTTGTTTACCCATGTCATGAATGGTTTTCTGTGGAAATCCCAGACTGGCTGTGTTTTTCAATTTGGAGAAAGCCTACGAGATTTGTTGGGGACTAGTATCGTTTGTACTCTCTACACATGGCGCCCACTTCCTGTCTTATCATTTGTTAATGTGACCTTCCATTTTCTGTAGTTAAAGTACAACTCAATCCATGCAAGGGGAAGACTTTTAATGCCATACTGTTTTAGCTTCCCCTCACAGAATTTTTTAATCTAAACAGTCAAAGGCTTTGGCAAGATGACAGAGGGGTTAATTTCCACTATTTAATTCTACTGGAATTGAATTTGTGAGATATTATGTTGGATTCTCAGTATAGAAGCCTTTAGAGAAGTCGAACTGTGTTGTTAAAAAGTTATTCTCTGAATGGTGGTTCACCATTCTAAGTGGATTTAGGTTGAAATACTATGCAGATGAAGAGGCTTACAAAGGCTGGAATAGGCTGGTGAGATGCACCAAACCAGTAGCTGGATGAAGACCACAACAGCAGACTTCAACTCAGTTTATTGATTGAAATCCAGCTCTTGCCGAAATTAGGTCTCTGTCTCTCTCTCTCACTCTCTCTCTCTCTCTCTCTGACACACACACACACACACACACACACACACACACACACACACACACACACACTCTTCCTTCTAGCTACCACTCCATCTCTCTTACCAGTGTGTTCGCAAGGTGATGGGACAAATGATTCATGCCCGGATGATATGGTGGCTCGAGTCTCACAATTTTTGATGAATGCACAGTGTGGCTTTCAACACGGCATTCTGCAGTGGACCGTCTCATTATTTTGCCCATCGATGTCATGAATGGTTTTCTGCAGAAATCCCATATTGTCGCTGTGTTTTTCGATTTGTGCGAAGGCCTATGACACCTGCTAGAGAGCTAGTACCCTCCATACTCTTCACATGTGGGGCTTCCATGGCCACCTACCCTGTTTCCTTCAGACATTTTTAAAAGACTGAGTTTTCGAGGTGCATGAAGGGTCTGCCTTGTCGGACACCTTTATCCAGGAAAATGGTGTGTCTCAGGGTTCCATTCTGAGTGTCATTCTCTTTGCTATCACCATTAACCCTATAATGGCATGTCTTCCACTGGGCATCTCCGGCTCCCTTTTTTTTGACGATTTTGCCTTCTATTGCAGTTCTCTATGAACCTGTCTCACTTAGTGGCATCTTCAGCAATGTCTTGATTGTCTTTACTCCTGGAGCATCAACAATGGCTTTCGCTTTTCCACTGACAAAACTGTCTGTATGAATCCCACGAATGGTGACTGCAAATTTGTATGTCCGTCTGGTTATTTGACCTGTTGTGCTGCCATTCACAAACAGCATTCCAGGAGGTGTTTTCCTACAGGATAACACTTGCTCACATACTGCTGTTGTAAGCCAACATGCTATAGTGTGTCAACATATTGCCTTGGCTTGCTCGATAACCAGCTCTACCTCCAATCGAGCACATATTGGACGTCATCTGATGACAGCTTTAACCCATCCACAAACATCATTAACTGTCCTTATATTGGCCAACCAAGTGCAACAGGCATGGAACTACATCCCACAAACACACACACATGACACATGTACAACAGCGTATCAGCATTTACATTTACATTTGCAGTGGCTTATCTCACACTCACATTGATCTCTGATCCTGCAACGTTAATCACTTTACATACATTGTCTCAACAAATATATTCCTGGTATTTCATTACTCTACATTAATTATTTTTGGGTGTTGCAATTTTTTCCGTCAGTGTACCTGGCCTTTCTTTAACCATCCCTGATGCAATGCAGAATTCTCTTCCCAGTAGCGAGAAAATGCCGTTTTTCCAGTTTTTAAATCAGATAAATTGCCTCTTCAAACGGACAGCTGTCGTCCAGATTGTTTACTCAGTGTCCTGCAAGTTACTTGAACATATGGTTAGTCGAAGGCTGTATTGTGTCCTTGAATCCCCGGATCTTTTGGCTTCGATCCAGGGTGCTTTTCGCCAAGGGCGCTCTACTGAAGATAATTTAGTCCACTTGAAGTGTGCTATCTGAACAGCTTTTGCTCAGCATCAGTTCCTTGTTGCAGTTTTCATTGATCTGCGTGTATATCTTATGATACCACATGGTGCCATAACGTCCTTTCCACCTTAAAGGAGTGGGGCCTCCATGGCCCACTCCTGATTTTTATCCAGAACTTTCTTCCATGTCACACTTTTTGGGTACAGGTTGGTGCCTCCTGTAGCATCCCCCCCTGCAGGAGAAGGGGCGTGCACAAGGTTCTGTTTTGAGTGCCACTCTCCTTTTTGTGGCTATCAATGATCTGGCGACAGCTGCATGGCATATGGTGTCCCCATCTTTCCTGTTCATCCACGACGGCTATTGCTGGAGGCAGAATGCAGGGAGCAATACACCAAGCACAATCCTGGGCTTTCACTCATAGCATCCATTTTTTGCCTGCCATGACCTATGTTATGCATTTCTGTCATTGTGTTTTTTAGGACCGGTCTTAGATGCCTAGTTGACATGGGTTCCCCGTCTTTGTCAACTAAAGCAGACATGTAGGTCGCACCTGAATGCTCTTCTATGCCTCAGCGACACTGACCACGGTGTGGTCCACTCTACTTTGATATGGCTGTATGCAGCATTGGTGAAGTCACACCTAGATTACAGGAATCTCTCATATGACTTTTCATCAGCTTCGACATTACGTCTGGATTCGATACACTATTGTGGGGTAAGACTGGTAACAGGTGACTTTGGACTAGGCAGCAGTTCCACTATTGTGGGTTCTGCACCATCAAAAATTGATGGCAGCTGCTCACCCATAGTACCCTAACTGTCATCTCCTCTTTCCAGATACGAGATCTACCTCCCAAATCGGCAACACAGATCTGGGGTTAAGATCACCAAGTTAGAGTCTTGGTCCAGCACACAGTTTTAATCTGCCAGGAAGTTTCATATCAGTGCACACTATGCTGCAGAGTGAAAATCTCATTCTAGAAAAAGCTTTATCTGTAATTCTCTTTACGTATTGGCTATTTTCTTCACATATGGGGGACATGGTCTCATCTGAAAAGTGAAAGCAAGCCTGTAAAAGAAAAGGGGGGGGGGCAGTTCTCTATTCTTGAGCAGTGACCCTCTTGTTTTTTTTTTTTTTTTTTTTTTAACCTTTGCAATTTGGGTGAGTTTATGTTCAATCCTTGCACCCAATTTACTCTTTCATCTACCTACTTTTTTTCTCGCCAAGCAGAACGATATTTATGCCCATTGCTTAATACCTGTTTGTATAACTTACAATGCTGGTATTTATGAATTTTTTAGCATTTGACTCCGGAAAGACCATTTTTCTTTGTAGTGAGGTCTTGCCAACAGCAAATTTTCTGGATGGAAAGTCGCTCAATCTGCTCATATACTTTAAAATTTAAAAGTAAATCTAGCAATGCTAGAATGTATACAAAATACTGATATACCCATTTTCAAGTTGTTGTTTAAAGATTCGCGACTTTTAAAACTTACGTAGATTATCTTTTTGATGATAGAACTTTACATAAGAAGTTATTAAGAACATTGTGCATATCACATGATGAACAATTGAATGACTAAAGCAATGTTATCAACCCTCATTCATTGACACATGTAATAAATTCATCGAAACAGTGAAGTTCAGAGCTGTTATAAAAATTTCTGAAATTAAAAGTATACATTGCCTAATGAATGTATTATTTTGATGTGAAAGAACACAATAATTATTATTTTTGGAATGTAATAATTCACTATGGCTTCATTTTAATTCTAATAAGTTTCGCACTGTAACGAAACATTGTCTAAATGCCTCTCTCTCTCTCTCTCTCTCTCTCTCTCTCTCTCTCTCTCTCTCTCTCTCTCTCTTTCTCTCTCTCTCTCCCTCTCATTTGTAATAACTTACCGCTGTTATTTTGTATTGGTATTGCAGTCATTACATTAAAACTGGCTATATTGATTCTGCAATTTATACTATTATGTTATTGCTAAGAATTGATTTAAAGAATAAACGTATATATTTATTTGTAAGATATTGTAAATTTATACCACTGGAACTCTTTCAAAATATTTGATTGCGTAATACTGCCAATAAATACAATGACTTTCTTTCATCTGTTTATAATTGTAATAGATGTTGGACACTTTGACTCCAAGTATGTTATACAGAAACGCAGTGATTTTTTACAAAAGGCAAAACTATGTGTTCGAAGAATTGTGGAGAGGAGGGTACGTGATGTATTTTAAGTAGGTTATAAAGAGTAACTATAACAACAAAAACAATAAATTATTGATAAATTTATTTAATTGAATAGATAAAAAATCTACTCACCAAGCGGCAGCAGAACATACACATGAAAGACAGTGGCTCTTCCAGACAGAAGCGTTGAAGGGGAAGGAAGAAGGGTAAAGGAAAAGGCCTGGAGAGTTCCATGAAAAGGTGTAGATTTTGGGAAAGTCACACAGAACTGCGGATCAGGCGAGAAATAGAAACGACACATGTCATATACCAGCTATTATGTAAACACTGTTCAGCTTTCTACATCTGCATGACTACCACCAAATTATCAGTTAGGATAAATGGGCATAGGCGTAGTGTATATACTGGAACTCGCAATATCCTGTTGCAGAGCATGCTCTTCAACATGGCATACGTGACCTCGGCACTTGTTTCACCACACATGCCACCTGTATTCATCCGCCAGACACCAGTTTCTCAGAACTCCGCAGGTGGGAACTAGCACTAAAACATGTCCTTGGTTCTCACCACCCACCTCGCCTTAATTTACGTTTATTTCTCCTGTCTCAGCTATTCTTCACTGTAATTACTCTTTGCTTCACTCCGTTTTAGCTTTCTACATCTTTCATTGTCTTTCCCGTCTGTTTTCACTGCCCCCTCCCACAGCTGTTGCATACAATACACTTAGCTTCTCACTCTTATTAACTCATGTACAGTTTTAGTAGTAATCTCTGTCTTGCATATTACCCTGTCTTCCACCTTTAAGCTCTCAGGTTTCCGAATCTTGCCCGATGCACTCCCCAACAATTAGTCTCTCCTTCTCATCCTGTACGGTAAGTCACCCATGACCCATGTTTCTGGGTAACTTTACCAAAATCTACCCCTTTTTTTTAGACCTCTCCAGTCCTTTTCCTTCACCCTTATTGCTTCCCCTGCAACCCTTCAGCCTGAAGAAGGAGTCACTGGCTCCAAACGCTTGCCTATCACAACAGTGTTTTATGTGTGTGTTCTGCCATTGCTTGGTGAGTAGATTTTTTATCTATCGAATTAAATGACTTTATAAAGAGTACCTGTGTGTGATGTTTTTATTGGTATACAACTTGTTATAAACAAAACTTATTTTTACCATTTAATATGTTTCCAGATATTTACCAGTGGTAAAGATGAAATTGGGTTGATTGTACTTGGTTCTGACAAGACACAGAATCCACTTGGTTACCCAAATGTGAGTGTGGAATTTCCTCTTGCACTGCCTACATGGCAGATGATATCCTTTGTGGAGAAAGCTTTACATGAAAGTGAAATAAAAACAGATTGGATAGATGGTGTTGTTGTTGGCATGCAAGTCTTGAAAGATGAGCTAGAGTAAGTATTTAAAGCTGTCTGTTTCATGGCATTCCTGGAACATGTTCCAGAATGTGTGTTACACAAATCACAGTGACATAGTTGTGACTTTATAAACTTGAATCAATATGTTTTTGTAATGAAAAAGAAACAGAAGGCACAATACCTGCAGAAATAGGAATTTTTTTTGTGTGATTTTACTGTATGATGTTTTTTACAGTTTTTCAGCTCAATAATTAAGGAGGTATTGATACAAGGCTTTGCCAAAAACCCATCTGTCACCTACAATTCCAGCCCTGTCACTGGCATTCCGTACCCCACAATATGACTGGGCCACTATGAAAGCAGCCACATCATTGTCAAATTCACTGAAACTACTGCATAGCAATTTGCTTGAGTATGGCTGCAGTTGTGGTCTTCTGTTTGGTTTAAGCACTGCATCAATACCTTCTCTTTATAGCACTCAGAGGTCGCGATCTGCGACTGTTTTTACAAGTGGCAAGAGAACTTTTCCTCTAGTTGCTTGTTTCTCACTGAAAGATGCAAATATTTTAGAATGTAGTGCCCTATGTATATCTGTTAGAATAGCCACAAGGTCTGAAAGTTATTTTCAAATGATTGAGCTCTTCTACAGAGTATTGAAATTCACAGATACTTCCAACCTGGTCCACCAATGTCTTACATACTCCTCTTCCTCCATGGATTGTTTCCAGCATTTGGAGATGAAACATTAGGAAGCAAAACGTGCCTTATAACCAAAATCTAATGAACATATAATTAAATTAAACAAAGATGTAATGTTGCACTCTCAGGTAAGACTGATCTTGAATGCAAAGCAAAAGTGGAAATTAAATGTACGCTGCAACATTCATCTCAGTTTTTGTTATTGAAATTATTCACAGTGCCATAGGGAGAACTGAGTTTATGTGTTTTATAGAGTCAGATACACACTGTGGCACAGGGTGCTGTCCGTTATTCTCCTGACTATGATGTCCAGGAATGGTAGTCTTCCCTCTTCTTTGGTCTCCATAGTGAATTTGATTTTGTGGCGTGTGGATTTCAGATGTACAAAGAAGTCAAGAAGTTTGTCTCTTCCATGAGGCCAGATGACAAGTGTGTTATCCACATAACAGAAGAAGAAGAAGAAGATGGATTTCCATTTGGATGACATCAGGGCCTCTTCCTCGAAGTGCACCGTAAACATATTCACAATCTCTGGTCAGAGTGGGCTGCCTATTGCGACTCCATCTGTTAGCGGGAGGGGGGTGTGCCACGAGTCAGTGAAGTGGGAAAGTTGACCAAGTAATATGCGTGATGTGTCATACCTCGACCGATATTGAGAACAGAATAAAAAATTCAGAGGCATTACTTTTCAGCACTCCCATGCATATTCTGTATGCAAGAAAGCCGGTTTCTCATTCAGAAATTCTATTTCAGTGTTGGTTGTGTACACAAAGACCGTGTTAAGCATAATGGAAGAAGGAGAAATGTTTATCAGCATTCCAGATTTGGCAGTGGCAGGCTCATGGTCTGGTGAGACTCTGGTTTATTGTTTCACTATATTGCTGCTTGCATTGCTCAGAATCTCATTTTGTGCGAACATAGAATTGGTAGGTTCAGGAGGGCCATGCTAAATGCCTTGCAGGGCCTCCGTAGTGCCATCCAACTAGCACCTGAGAGGGCAGACAAGTGTTCGCTCATGCGTACATGATCCTGCAGTGAAGTTGTGTACATTTAGTCAGGAAGTGGGCTTGTATACAGTGAGACAAGTATCCACACATACAATGTGATGGCATCTGGAGCAGCACAGACTGTCAAGCCATTAATGCAGCTCTAGAGAGAGTTGAACTGACAGCGGTGCAACTGACAACAATGCCAGACACAGGAATGGCACTGTGTCATTGTATCAGATGAGTCTCGGTTCTGCAACATCGTCACAATTGATGTACTTGTGTGTGGAGGCTCTGATGCCAACAGACCTGGCCAGATTGTACCTGTCATTCACATGCAGGTCCAGCATGTGATGTGATGGTATGGGGTGCAACTGGATACATGTCACAACCTCTGGTTCACATAGCCAGTAATTTGGACAGCAGCCATTGCATTTGTGTTTTGTTAAGGCCTATCACTGTACCCTATTTTCAAGGGCTCCGTGATGTTATCTTTTAACAGGATAATGCAAGACTTTACATCACCTGATCTGTACTGAGCTACCTCGATACAGAGAGTGTTCCACTGTTGCCGTATCCAGCATTTTCTTCAAATCTGTCACCTGTGGAGAACGTCTGTTCACAGGATGCCAAGAGATGGGTATGCCACCAGTCGCCAGCCACCAGTCACCAGCCACTACAGTTGGAGAACTCTGACATATGACATACAGTTGAGTAGCATGAAATGACGTACCCACGGCTGTAATCCAACCTCGATTTGATATCCAGTGTGATGAGAGCTGTTCTGCTGTTCCAGTTTCAATACTGAAATTCATATATTATTTTTATGCTGTCCTAACCAGACTGGACTGTGGTGTCATACAGCATAAAATATCTTACAATGTGTTGAATCAGTGATGAGAAGTGTAGAACAGCCAGCAGGGGAAAGATGTTGGCAATGACACAGCTTTTATGTAGAACAGCAGTACAGTGTTTCACAGTGCATAATGCTTCCGCAGATTGAGAACAAAATGTGTGGTTTGCTTTCATCCATTTTCGCAAACATAGCCTTGAAAAATAATGTTGACATTACTGTGCATTTCACTCTGAGGCATATTGCACTCTGAGAATGTTCATCGAATTCAGTTACTTTGTATTATATTTCAGCAACAGTGACATAATAGCAAATTGGACTGTATGAGTTTTTATGGATTATTTTTCCAGACACACACTACCATTTCTTCAGATTTATTTAATTTGGGTATAAATCCTTTCCAGCATATATGCTGTACACAAAATGTTGAACATAAAATGTAGCTATCTGCTGATTTAACATCTTGCTGAGTATACCAGTACAATGTTTTGTTGTAACAAATAGTTCAATGTATTTTACACACTTATAAACTTATTTATACAGTTATAGTAATTTATACTATTACATTAATGTTGTACCTTAATGTTCTGGAAGATGATATTATAAGGAACGTCATACTTTTCCTGGATGATAGAGTTGTCTATAATGAATTATTGCCTGAAAAAAATCTGCACAAATTTGAGTCAGATCATAACATTTCAAATTGCTCCAAAGATAGGCAACTGAGTTTAAGTTTTCAGAAATGTAAATTGGAGCACATCACAAAACAAATAAAAGACAGTATTGTATGACTACATTATCAAATAATCACAGTTTTAATTGGTCAACTCATACAAATATCTGGATGAAATGAAATGGTGACATAGACTCACTTGTAGGCAAAGCAGAATGCAGACTTCAATTCATTGGTAAGATACTGGAAAATGCAATCAGTCTATAGAGGACATTGCTTACAAAATACTTGTGTGGCCCGTTCTAGAATATTGCTTAAGTACGACCCATAACAAATAATGCTAATGGCAGACATTGAATGTATACAAAATAGTGTAGCATGATTGATCATAGATTTATTTGATGCATGGGAGAGCATCAAGAAGCTACTAAAAATTGGAAATGCCAGACAAGTGAAGATAGACGCCAAATATATGACAAAACCCAACTTATGAAATTTCAGGAACCTGTATTAAGCGAGGTATTTAGGGATTATACAATAACTACATATGTATCACTCCTATAGGGACCATGAAGGCAAGATTAATTACAGCATGCACAGAACCATTTAAAGAATCATTCTTCCCACACTCCACATGAGCATTGAATGGGGATAAACCATAATGTGTGGTACAACAATGTACTTTGTCGGACAAACCCACAGTGGTTTATACAGTGTGCATGGAGACATGGAATCAGTTGACAGTAGCTGGGTAATGGTTCATATTGATTCCCATTTCCCTGTTGCAGTAGGTGATCTTATGCCTCTAATTATTTTTTCATTGCTATCTTAACTTGCATTCTCCAATTCAGTTTATTAACCCTTCTTATCTCTTTGTATTAGGGCAAATGTACAGTTAACTTTTAAGGAATTTGTATTTTCAATTTATCAACTGGAGTTTTGTTTCATATGCAGCAACAATGTTACAAATTATTTGTTTCAGTTTCTTTAGAATAATTTGCTGTTTCACAGGTGCCTTGAAGAAAATAAAAGATCTCGAAAGTGTCTTAATGACAACCGATGGCCTCATGTTGACAAGACAGCTGGTTGCCTTGCAGAGGGCAGGGCTTGACGGTCTGAACATCAGCTTAGACACCCTGCAGTCCCAACGCTACAACCAGATCATGAGGAGGAAAGGCTGGAAGCGTGTCATGGCTGGCATAGATCTAGCCTTGCAACATGAATACGAACCTGTGAAGGTATTACTAGTGCAGCTGTCATCGCATGCAGACTTTCATAAACAAAAGATATAAATCTGTTGTTAAGAATATCAATACAAGAATCACCATTTTAAAGCAGTACGCCCTCACCCTCACCCCCATCCCCGCTCCCACCCTCACCGCTGTCTCCACACTGCAGCTGTAAGTGAAGGAAGGTATATTAAGACAGAAGAAGTAAATTTTAGCTGACGATGCTAACAGTTTCGTAGTTTATACAACATAAAAAAGTATGGCTTGCAAGTTTACCAATTATTGTCAACATGAGGCCTACGGTTGTCATTAAGACACTTTTGAGATCTTTTATTTTCTTCAAGGCACCTGTGAAACAGGAAATTATTCTAAAGGAACTGAAACAAATAATTTGTAATTGGTATCTTATATTTTCCTCCCAAGAGAGCATTATGAAACTCAAGATCTTTACAGTTTCTCTTTTTTTCTTTTGTGTCTTTAGTTTAAAATAAGTATCCTCTATTGTGGTGCCATTTTGAAAAAAATACTCGATTGTTTGGAAAAATTATTCTTAATTCTATAGTCACACTTTTGTTGTATCTAAGTACTACTGGTTTCAGTAGCAAGTACCAGCATCAGTTCATCTTATTATCAAAAATTTCTTTGCAAAATAAAAGCTGACCATTGTGGCCAAGCGGTTCTAGGCACTTCAGTCCGGAACCATGCTGCTGCTACGGTCGCAGGCTCGAATCCTGCCTCAGGCAGGGATGTCCTTAGGTTAGTTAGGTTTAAGTAGTTCTAAGTTTGGGGGACTGATGACCTCAGATGTTAAGTCCCATAGTGCTTAGAGCCATTTGAACCATTTTGCAAAATAAAAAGCTTCTGTACAACTGCAAACTAGACATACCATTTTCAGGGTGCAGTTCACATCTATTGAAAGCACAACAGTGACCTTTACTTTTAGTAGATAAGACACCTACTGGGGTAAGTGACTTGATGACTGCACACAAGAAGTTGTCATTTATTCCATATGTAGCTACCATGTAGACTCACTTTTTTCGTATATGTTTGTCCTTACTCTTCCAAAAGGTTAAACCTTGTCTCTGCAGCCACAGCTTCCTCTCTTCAGCAGTTGTCTTCATCTCCATGTGTGAAGAAAATCCCATTCATTGATCACATTGTTTAAGTAGGATGTTCTCAGTCATCCCCTTGTTTTCTTACCTACGATCTTGCCTTCAGAAATGTTTTTTAAAAGATTATCGTCTCCAGTTAAGTGTCCAGTGTATTTTGCTTTGCCCTGGCCTATAACTTTCAGTGGTTCTTTCTTCTCTCCTATTTCCTTTAATTTTTCTGTCAATGCAGCTAGTTCTTGTACTTCTCCTCCAGAACCACATTTCAGCAGGTTTGAGGCGAGCTTCCTTTGGCTTTTCTAATGTACAGATTTTGCATCTGTGTGTCAGAACACTCCACACAAAGGTCTTTACAAATATTTTGTTAATGTGGAAGCTGATATGTTTATTCAGTTGCAGCTTCTTCTTATTTTGGAAGGAATTCTTCACCTGTGCTATTCTTTTCTTGAATGCCTTGAAATATTGATTGTTTTCTTGCAAAAAGCTACTGAGATATTGAATTTCAGTTGCTTTCTTGAGTTGCTCATTGCCTGTTCTTGTGTCAGTCCTACCTCCACCTCCTTTCTTGTCTGTAGCCATAACTTTTGTCTTCTTTGTATTCATTTTTAGCTTTAGTTTTACCATTTCTAGATTTAAGGCCTGAAACATTTTATTTAGTTCCTACTTTGATTTACTATTGTGATGTCTTAAATCTGCAGTGTATATGCATGCAATTAAGTTTCCATATCAACATCATGCTCCAAAAACCACCTAACTGTGTGTGGCAGGGGGTACGTCTCATGCCACCAACTGATCCCCTCTGCCTTGTTCCACTTGTGAACAGTGCTTGAGAAGAATGACTGTCAGTACACTTCTGTATTATCTCTAACTTCTCAAATTTTCTTCACGTGATCATTTCGTGAATTGTATATGAGAGAAACTATTATGTTGTCAGACTCTTCTCGGAAACTACTCTCTCGAAATTTGGGTAGTAAATCTTTCCGTGATGCACAACTGCACTCTTATGGCATCTACCACTGGAGTTGCTGAGCATCTCTGTAATGATCTCACAGTGACTAAATGATCCTGTGACAAAACACTCCGCACTTCGTTGGATCTTCTTTCTCTCTTCTGTCAGTCCTACTGGGTAAGGACACAGGGGTAATTTACATTCACTTAAGATTCTTCCTGTGGATGTTAGTCTGGCATCTGCTTTTCTATTGCAGTTTTATGTGGTCATTCCACTTTAAGATTGCTCTGGATAGTTACTTCTAGATATTTTATGGTAGATTCTGTTTCCAGCAATTTGTCATTAATAGTGTAGTTGTACAGTATTGGATTTCTTTTCCTGTGTGTGTGTGTGTGTGTGTGTGTGTGTGTGTGTGTGAGTGATATGTTACATTTATTTATGTGCAGGGTCAACTGCCAGAGCCTGCATCATTCACCAATCCTCTGCAGGTCATTGTGCAAATTGATACTGCCTTCTGTTGTTGCTACTTTCTGATGGACAAGTGAGAGTACCTGTGAACAATATTAAGGAGCCTCTGACACTTTCTACTGGATCATTTATATTCATTGTAAATGTAATGGTCCTATCACATTTCCTTGGAGTATTCCAGAAATTACCTTTTGATTCTTGTCATCTTTTCTTTGTTGTTGTTATTACTTCCTTGATGAAAATATTAAGGAAGTAAGGTGATAGAAGGCACCCGTCTCTCACTGCCCTTCTGGTTTTCCTTCTTTCATATCCGGTTCAGTACTCTGACTTTTGTATATACTCAAAATTAATCATCTGTCCTTCCACTTTGGACATTACTTTAAGGAATGATGATATAATGGTAATCTGTTTAATAAACAATATTTTAACGATACACTTTGCTTTCCAATCATATAGTGGCTTGATGATGGAATTTGATACTGAAATTAGTAATCATTAGACAAAATAGAAGTGAAGCTATAATAAAAAAAAGTAATATTTTGGATCATGTCAGTTGTTGTTCCAAACAACAGCATGTCAGGAATAGGTTCAAATGGCTCTGAGCACTATGCGAGTTAACTTCTGAGGTCATCAGTCACCTAGAACTTAGAACTAATTAAACCTAACTAACCTAAGGACATCACACACATCCATGCCCGAGGCAGGATTCGAACCTGCGAACGTAGCGGTCACTCAGTTCCAGACTGTAGCGCCTAGAACCACACGGCCACTCCGGCTGTCCAGGAATAGGTACTAAATTATTTGTCCGCTGATGACTTCACAGCTTAGAACACTAAAACGCAAATGTTAATTGTTTGTTATGTGCCCTGGTAGAGTTCACAACTGTTTACAGTTCACGATTGGTTGTTGGAGATTGGGCGTTACTCACATAGTGTATTTAGTGCACAGTGCAGAAAAAGGCAGTGTCCAGAAAAAAAAACAAGTGTAAAGGCAAAAGTTTCATGACAGGATGTTGTGTCACCATACTTGGAAGACAATTATAGCCAAAGACAGAAATTTAAAAGAAACTGGCTCATTTGAGCTGCGGAGACCTAGTCAAGGATTCTCAGTAGATAATTGTTAGCACAGTAGAATTTATAAAGAGACAATGTCAGTTCATGTGAGGGAAGGTTGATTGGTGTGTACCTATCAGCTTTCTCATAAAACTCACAATTTGAAGAATACACATCAAGGAAAAGGTAGAAGTCCAACAGTGTCAAATCTAGACAATAATATCGATCATCCAGCAGTTTTGCAAAATCCCCAGTTGTACTTACTTTACTTACTTACTTACTTACTTACTAACTTACTCAGATTTGCTGTGTACCATACAAGGAACTGGTTTCACAGAGTTCACTCGATCAGCTGCCAAGTTCTCACCTTCCTCCAAGTTTGTGTCCATGCATTGAAGATTCATTGCAAAAGTTCCAGGTGTTAAAAGGTCTTCCTGTACATCTGTATCTGTCCATTGATTTCCACAACAGTGTTGATTTTGGGATTCTTCCACATTACATGCGTAGAACATAACCTGCAATCTTCAGTCTTCTTTCAACAATAATTATGTGCAGGCTGTGTAGACCTCGTATTCTCAGCACTTCATCGTTTGTAACTTGGTTGGGTTAACATCTTCAGAATTCATCTCTAGCATTGTTGGTGAAAAATATGGAGACTGTGTGCTGATTTTACTGATATTTTCCAAGTCTCACACATATAAATGATAAAGGAGTACAGTCAAAGCTTTGTTGACATATTACAGACCTAATTACCATATGGACTGATTTTCCAGTTCTGCTGGTGATTTCTGCATCTGTGACCTCATTATTACATATAAAGCTACCGAGATATGGCAATCTGTCAACATCTTGTAGTATCTTCTATTGCACTGTAATCAGGGAAGAGACGAGTAATTTCCACTTACTTTGCACATTCTGTTTGTGCAATTGAAAGGATACCAAATAAATTAAAAGGGTGGTGCACAAAATATGTCAAAACTCAGCTGCAGAAGCAATGAAAAAAAGCATGTCAAAATTTAAAAGAATGCAAAATCTCCAAGATTAGCGATGTTTTACTGAAGCTTGAAACTTAGGGTGGGTTTCAGTGCAAGATGTGTTTAATAGTTCCCATAGTGAAACTTCATTTTGAAATCTGGATGAAAATCCAAAGAGGTTCTGGTTGCATGTGTAGTACACCAATGGCAAGACACAACCAATACCTTCACTGCTCAATAGCTGTGGTAATGTTACTGATGACAGTGCTACTAAGGCAGGGTTACTAAACACGGATTTCTGAAATTTCTTCACCAAAGACAACAAAGTAAATATTGCAGTATTCAAATCAAGAACAACTGCAACTGTGAGTAACTTAGTAGTAGCTCTCCTCAGTGTAATAAATCAGTTATGTTCCTTTCAGAGAATGCTGATACAATAGCTCCTTTAGAAATCATATATAGCTGCTCATTTGATAAAGATCCATACCTAGAGACTGAAAAGTTGCACAGGTCACACCAATGCTCAAGAAAGAAAAGAGGAGTAATCTATTAAATAACAGACTCATATCACTAATGTTGATTTGCTTTAGGATTTTGGAACATATATTGTGTTTGAATATTATGAACTATCTCAAAGATAATGATTCATTGATAAATAGCCAAGATAGATTCAGAAATATCGACCTTTTAAAACACAGCTAGCTCTTTAGTCACACAAAGTAATAAGTGCTGTCGACTGGGGATCTCAAATTTATTCCATATTTGTAGATTTCCAGAAGACTTTTTGAAACAGTTCCTCACAAGCATTTTCTAATCATATTGTGTGCCTATGGCGTATTGTCTCAGTTGTGCAACTGGATGTGTGGTTTCCTGTCAGAAAGGTCACAGTTCATAGTAATTGATGGAAAATCATCAAGTAAAACAGAAGTGATATCTGAAATTCCTCAAGGAAGTGTTATAGACCACCTGCTGTTGCCGATCTACATTAACAATTTAAGAGAGAATCTGAGCAGTCCTCTTAGATGATGCTATCATTTACAGTCTTGCAAATCATTTACTGTCTTGTAAAGTGATCAGATGATCAAAATGACCTGCAAAATGATTTAGGCTACGTATCCATATGATGCAAAAAGTGGTAACTGACCTTAAATAATAAAAATTGTTATGTCATCCGCATGAGTAGTAAAAGGCATCTACTAAATTTTGGTTACATGATAATTCACGCAGATCTAAAGGCTGTGAAGTCTACTGAATACTTAGGAATTACATTTACAAATAACTTAAATTGGAATGCTCACATAGATAATGCGGTGGGAAAGCAAACAAAAGACTGTGATTTAATAGTAAAACATTTAGAAGATTAGGATTACTAAAGAGACTATCTACAACTATACTTGTCTGTCCTCTTTTGGAGTATTCTGCATGGTGTGGGATCCTTACCAGATAGGACTGACAGAGGACATCATTTAAAAGTTCAAAGAAGGGCAGCTCATTTTGTATTATTGGCAAACAGGAAAGTGCATGCCACAGATATCGCATGTGAATTGGGGTAGCAGTCATTAAAGCAAAAGCAATTTGCTGGAGCAGGTTCTTAAAATTTCAATCATCAACTTTCTCCTCCAAATGTGAAAATATTTTGTTAGAGCCCTCTTACATAGGGAGAAATGATCATTGTAATGAAATAGAGAAATCAGAGCTTGTACGGAAATATTTAAGTGTTTGTTTTTCCTCAAATGCTGTAGGGGAGTGGAATGGTAGATAAAGAGGTTGAGGGTGGTTCTCTGAACCCTCTGCCAGCATTTAATTGTGAATTACAGACTAGTCATGCAGATATAGATTATGTAGATAGGCTTTCAATATTGTGCACTGATTCTCTAATTTTATACATTGCTCAAATACTTTCGTGGCGCTTTGGAGTGACCCCTTTAAAATAACACTTTACCAGTATTCTTAATATGTATTTTGGTAACCAGGTTGATAAGAAGTTACAACAATACTCTCTTATTACTCCCCAGTTTTGGGTTTTATTAATGAACAAAATCGCCACAGTGTTCCATAACAATTACGGGCTGAAGTTTCCTGCTGATGGAACCAATATGATTTTCTGTGTTTCTGAGCATACAGGTTGTGTACGCTGTTTGGAGTCTGGTGTATGCTGAATCAAATGTTTTTATTGTTGTGATCTTCCATCTGAAGATTGGTTTCATGGAGTTGACCATGCTAGCCTATCCTGTGTGACCCTCTTCACCTCTGCATAACTACTGCAGCGTACAATAACTTGAACTTGCTTACTGCAGTCAGTTTTTGGTCTCCTACAGTTGTTACCCCCATTATATTCACAGAGGACCACATATTGTGGAAATGGCATATTGTAATGTAGGATGCAATAATAACGTACGGAAAGTTTCTGTTGAAAATTACGAATTATTTAGGAATAAAGGAGATGGCTCACCAAAAGGCAGAAGCACTGTCTCATCGATAGGTACATGAACAAAAGATATGTAGAATGAGATTTTCACTGTGCGGTGGAGTGTGCACTGATATGAAAATTTCCTGGCAGATTAAAACTGTGTGCCGGACCAAGAGTCGAACTTGGGACCTTTGCCTTTCATGGGCAAGTGCTCTACCATCTGAGCTATCCATGCACGACTCACAACCCGTACTCACAGCTTTACTTCCACCAGTACCTCGTCTTCTACATTCCAAACTAAAAGGTACGTTGCTTGGCGAGCTTCCAGAATGCACTTTCTTTTTCTAGCTGTAGGGAAAACATGCGCACGAGCACACACACACACACACACACACACACACACACACACACACACACACACACACACACACTCACACACACACACTCACATGCGCATGCACGTCTCCTTATTTTGTGGTCGCTCAACTGCCAGCTCTTTACTGGCCCACGGTGAGTGTTCTGGAGTGAGGTGGGGCTTTAGAGTGGGGTAGGATGGGGTGGGTTGAGGCAATGTGAGGGATGGAGAGAGATGGGAGGGGTTTGGAGGGAAGCATTTAGTGGCTCGTGGGAGAGTGGGGAGCCATCTGTGGGCTAGCTAGGGGTGCAGGTAGAGGGGTCAGGTGACAGACAGCTGGGTACTCATAGACTAGGGTGTGACGTGAGATAACAGCACACAACTAGCTGATTGCGAGGGGGGGGGAGATGGGGGGGAGGGGCGTGTGTGTGTGTGTGGGGGGGGGGGGGGGGGGATGGGAGTTAACTTGGATTTAGACCAGGAAGCAAAGGATGTGCTGTAAGTATGGCTACAAAAGTTGAGTATTCTTAAATAAGATCAGCTGGTGCCAATGTATTGGAAAGTAACTGGCACACAAAGTGCAATTGTGGCTCCTTTTTCTTTATGAATTTTAAATAGTCTGCAGAGCAAATTGAATTAGGAGGATCAGGCATTTGTGTGGGTCTAGGAAAGTAAATTGTAGGGCCAGATAAAAGGCGCGCAAGACAGGAGGGGTACTACTGCTCATCACTGCTGTATCGTGCTACTAGTACGTGTCTGTGTGAGTGCACCGAGAGTGGTGTTGCCGTACTTGCGTCTTTAAATTGGTCACCGACTGATCATTGCAGGCTGGCTGCTGGAGGCCGTCTCTGGGAGCCAAGCGTGCCGTGCGGTCCCTGCCATGCCATCTGCTGTCGACTTGCACATATGTAAGTGTGGAACAGTGCTGACTGACTCTCTGTGTGATTCTAGTTTGTAATGTGCACATCAGCGTTCTGTGTCTTGTTGAGTCCTTAGAGGCATATTGTTCGGAGGTTATTATTAAAGCCATATTTGTGCGACTTGGATCACACTTCAGTATTACTTGGTTAGTACATCACCACAAACATAAGGACCGGGGATGTACATGCTTTGACAGTTTGCTACGTCTCTTTCTTCTAGGACTGACATGGTAGCTGCCTTGCATTTCTTAATGACTCTGACCTTGTCAACCACAAACCGAATCGTAGTACAGTCATGATTTCCCTGAAGAGATTACATGACAGCAGAGACTTGTAAAATTGTGTTACCCATTTCTCTAGCCAGTGAAGATTCATTCTATACCTTCAGATACAGTGTCATGTAGGAGTAGAACAGCAAGAAATACGTAGCTCCTCTAACAGTAATGACAGTTTATCACCTCCCAACACTACATGTGCCAATGTTTCAGTGCATTTTTGAATATGTTTGTTAACAGATTCATCAACACAAGAAAAATTTATGATCTCAGTAGCATCTTATTTCTTAACTCATACTTTACTATTCATCAGAATCTTCATCGCTGCTCTTTGATTCGTCAGAGCTCCCTGCTGTACTTTGTTTTATTTCATAGTCAGAATTAGTTGAAATACCACCTATCATATTTACTCAAATCTAAGCCGCACTCAAACCTGAAAAATGAGACTCGAAATAAAGGAAGGAAAAAAAAAAAATTCCCGAATCTAAGCCGCACCTGAAATTTGAGACTCGAAGTTCAAGGGGAGAGAAAAGTTTTAGGCCGCACCTCCAAATCGAAACAAAGTCAGTCCATTGTAATATGAGACACAATTTAGTTCGAGTGAACGACGATACAGCTACAGTAGTTTGGTTCGAGTCGTAAGCGTAGCACTTAAGCTTTACCAGGTAGCCATTGCTATGCGTCAGGCGCTCCGTCCGTATTTATACTGGTACCCTTCCTTTTTCACGTGCTTCATCTGGTTTGAATCGATTGCTTATTTTGCTTTGATCTGATAAGTGCCATTTTCCTTGTTATAGGCGTTTATGTCACTCTAAGCTGAAAATGCATTACTGTACTGTGTCATGCATTGTTTGTCGCATTCTGATAGTGCGTGTTTGCAGAGAGAGAAATTGTCTCATTAGCGTAACAATGGCAAGAGACTACTATTTCTTGTTACTTACACTGCTGCTTTCTTTGATAATGATCAACAAGAACCAAATAATAGACTGCGTATGATAGAACATGTTCTGAACGAGAGTTAGGCGAAAATTTTTCTCCATTTGAAAATCTTTGCGGCCGCTTCTTTAGTACATCAAATTCTGAACAGAAATTAGAGTCATCTTAGATATAAAAATCTAGTCAGTTGCCATGCTTCATTTCTGACTGTATCACTATTAGGCATAAGAATAATACGAATATAAACATGACACGATACGTATATTCTTCCGCATTTGCTGTTGTCTCACTCTAGTTTCGTAGTTTATTAGGCAGACAGGATTTAAATAAGATAGCAGCAAACACGAAAGAATACGTGGCAAAATGTTTATATTCGTATTACTCTTATGATGAAAAGAATACTGCATGTGATTCACATTTCATCAGGTTCCTATTAGCAACCATCTCTTCTCACAGGTAGGAAAACATTCAGAACGTAGAGTTGGCCATATTGACAAACATCCCAAACAGTCTTGCCAGTCGGATTTTCGTAATACATTGAAGTTCTGCTACATTCGAAGATGAACAATACGGAATTTGTATTTACTTCTTTGGATAATGTATGAAAATTGTCTTCCACCTTTTTTTTTTTTAATTTATTTACTGACGCAAAGGTTTTGGCGCCAGTATTTATCTTTGTGCCTATGAAGCATGCCTGTGTAGCGCTACATATATTCGACGGCAGAAGTTAGTTGTTTCAGCACCTACTGACATTTTTCAGAACTTCCACTTGCTTTGCACTCGATTCTAAGCCGCAGGCGGTTTTTTGGATTACAAAAACCGGAAAAAAAGTGCGGCTTGGATTTGAGTAAATACTTCTTAAGTATTATCTTTCAAGTCAACACCTGCTAATCTGTGAGACCGAAATGATGAGCCATACTACTCTATTTCACTGTGCCTGTTTGTTTCATTTGTATAACATTTTATTCCATCATAGATGCTGCACTTACAGTTTCATATATGCATTGCAGCAGCAGACACAATAAAAGTAGCAATCAGCAGTGCTTAGTTTGTTGAATGGGTAAAAAATATGCCATTGTCCCAGTTCCACATATCCCCAAAATTTGATTCTGCCAAATTCTGTACTCTCTGAAATCGAATGTTTAATCCAAAGATAAAGTGAACAAGTTTGATGCAGTATTGCTAATATTGTTTATTACGCATCTTGCTGAATGAAGAGCATACCGTGTCTTTTCTGAAAGGTTTGGAGAAGTAATGCACATACCAGTTTTCTAAAAACTTACATTGAGATTGTGCTCTCCTTCCTCTTGTACAAATTAGTAGAGCCCTTCGGATTACTCCACAATATGCCTCTTGGCAAGGTGGTAACGACAGTATTATGAAAAGGATAGATTGGCACTCACTGTATAGTGTAGATGTTGTGTTGCTGGCAGGGGGGGGGGGGGGGGGGGAAACACCACCTATTAAACACGTAAGCTTTTGGTGCAAACCCCCCCCCCCCCCCCCCCATTCCCACACACACACACACACACACACACACACACACACGCGCAAATGCAGATCACACATACATGACCACTGTCTCTGGCTGCTAGGGCCAGACTGGGAGCAACTGCGCATAATGGGAGAAACAACGGTCATGGGTGTGTGTGTGTGTGTGTGTGTGTGTGTGTGTGTGTGTGTGTGTGTTTTGTCCACTTACGAAGAAGACTTTCTGATTGAAAGCTTACTTGTTTAGTAGTCTTTTTGTTGTGCTTGTCTGTGACCTAACATTTCCTGTATACAGTGAATAGCAATGTATCTTTTTTATAATATGGTCATTATTCCAGCCTAGATTTTCTATTGTTTGTTTCCTTTTAAGACCTTATAAAGACAGTTACTGACAATTTCTTTTTTTCTTATTGGAGAAAAGTAAAACCATATGGGGGCCAGACGTAGATTGTAAATGAATATGGAATAGAGTATTTTTATTCTCCCTGTATGCAGTGTCAATAACGTCACCTCACACACTTCGTTTCTGGCAGCACCTCCTTCTTAACACATGACTGTCCCCCACCACCTCACCATAGTCTTCAAGTTATATCCTATAGCACTTCTGGGTGGACAAATAGATGAAGGATGTAGTTTAAAACAGTATAACTAAACTTAAAAGTCAAACTGCCCTTTTATAGAGACTGCCATCATTATTTAAACATACTAAACAACATCAAAACAGTGAAAAGAAATTTTTTTTCAAAAGAGCAGAAAATTGTAGTGAAATTCATGAAAGGATTGTTTTAAATTGTTATATCTTAAATCAATAAGTATGTCAGCATTTCCCAGGATTTTCTGGCTTAATTAAGACTAGGTCATGCCACCACAGTGGTCAGACAGTGGACTTGCCTTCAAGAGAACAACGGACCCGAGACCCATCGGGCCACCAAAATTTGGGTTTCCCTTGATTTCCCTAATTGATTTAAGGCAAATGCTGGGATGGTTCCTTTGAAAAAGATGACATTCGGTTGAGGAAGCTAATTTCTGTGGCAGGTCTGATGACACAGTGCTGGTGGAAGCACGAGTATTTCAGAGCACACCAATCATTGCACATTGTTAAACATAGGGCTCTGCTGTAGACAACCCCTGTATGTTCCCATGTTGACAACACTGTTGAATTACAATTTCTGTGGCTCAGGAGCATTGAGATTGGGCAGTGAATCAATAGAAATGTGTCATCTGGTTGAATCATTCGTGTTTCGCATTACACCTGCTTGATGGTTTTGTGCACATACACTGTCAACAGAGTGAATTGGTGCTTGAAAGGTGCACTTTGCTACAGACTTAGGCCAGTGGGAGCAATATTATGCTATGGAGGACATTCACCTGGTCTTCTATGGGTCCTGTGGTAGTAACTGAAGGCTCCATAACAGCTTTGTTCTGTGTGAACATTATTGTGCACTGTCCGCACTCTGTCCCTAATGAAGGTGACATGTTTCAACAATATGACTTTCAGTGTGACGAGGCCAGAATCAAATTCACCCCTTCTGAATCTGATGGAATACATCTGCGATGATATCAGATACCAGTTCTGCACCCAGAAACCACTGATCTCCAATTTATGGGAATTTCATGACCTGTGCTTAGACATGCGGTGCTGCATAATGCTGGGAACATACCTCACATAATGTTGGGAACATACCTGAAATTTATTGAACTTGTCCCACACAAAATCACTGCTGTATTGTGTTCCAACAGTGGACAAACACATTATCAAACAGGAGGTCATAGTGTTTTGTCTCATCAGTTTATATATTCAATGCTTGAATGAAAGGTGTGCTCTTTTCCTTTTTTCTGCCATTGCGTGTATGTGTAAAGCAGGATGTTCTACCATATGGGCTTGTTTATATGAAGGCTGTCAGTGTTACTACCTGCACAGATACTAAATGCTCCTTTTGTGAAGACCTTTTATCTTGAGAACACTTTTAACTTTGTTTCACAAATGGCAGCACAGTTTCAAGAAAGCTTCATAATTTAATGTAATAGTTAAAATAATACCTTCAGCAAAAGATGTGTGCGTTGGAGTGGGAAAAAGGATTGGAGATGTATGTAGTTTAATTTTCTTAAATTGTTAAGAAGGTTAACAGTTTGGCATGCTAAGATAAATTCCCACATTCTCTAAAAAGAGAGAAAAAGATTAATTTAACAGAATCAGTGAGGTATACAAATATAACAACAGACTTGTAGAACCATTATTTTGTAGGTTAGATTAGATTAGATTCAGCTTTTGTTCCAATACCCAAAACATGAGATGATTCTCATGGGTGAGTAACATGCCAGAAAGTATAACATAAAAAATATAAAACATTTGAATACCCTGATCATTTGTCAGGAGATTGTCAAACTAGGTGAATACAATACAAACTGTAACAGCTAATATTTTCAGAATTGATACGCTGTCAGACCGAAACATTGTTATGCACTATTCATAAATTTATCAAACAAAAAGTACATAATCTTGACTGTTATGACAAAGTGCTCTCAGAACTGAAATCTAACAGACATTCTTATTTAAGCTGGCCTAACAGCCACTGTTAAGATATTCATGTATAGAGTAGGATGAGTTGCCTATCAAAAAGTCTTTCAAACTCTGTTTAAACCATGCTTTATCTGATACCAAGTTTTTAATGGTGTCTTTCTTCCACAGATAAATTGTGTTGTAATGCGAGGTTTTAATGAAGATGAAGTGTGCAGTTTTGTGGAGTTAACAAAAGAGAAAAATGTTGATGTAAGATTTATCGAGTACATGCCTTTCAGCGGCAACAAATGGAATGATGGGAAGATGGTCTCCTTTAGTGAAATGCTCCAAATAATTAGAAAGCAGTGGCCTGATTTTGATCCTCTTCCCAATGGGCCCAATGATACCTCAAAGGTACGTGCAGTATTACATATGAACATACATTGAAAATAATTTAATGTTTATGACTTACTACCGATCACAAGAATACTTCACATCTGCTGGTGGTATGAGAGATGGACTGGTTTAGTTACATATTTCTCATCCCATTCAGTAAGTCTGTCCTGGCCTGGGTTTCTCTGCAGCTTCTCTGCAACTCTCCCCATTTCCTAAACCTTGACAATCCTTTTATTTCTTCCCATTTCCTTCTCCTTCATTGTTTCTGCCAGAAGAAGAAGCCACTGACTCCAAAAGCTTGCACATTTCCATAACTTTAAGGGGAGTTAAAAGGGGAAAACATTCTTTTTCACTTTTTTGGGTTTTTATCTGATTATAAAATTTGCAATTCTCCAACTAAAATGATATGTATATTACTTATAAACTTGTGTGGGAAGTATTTTATTTTATTTTCTAAAATATAATCTACACCAGTTGAAAATGTTAAAATTTTTACATGCATTACGTCAAGACCTAATAAAATCGGTAATTTCTTATATACAGGGTAGTCCATTGATTGTGACCGGGCCAAATATCTCACGAAATAAGTGTCAAACGAAAAAACTACAAAGAAAGAAATTTGTCTAGCTCGAAGGGGGAAACCAGCTGGCGCAATGGTTGGCCTGCTATAAGGCGCTGCCATAGCTCAAACTGATATCATCTGTGTTTTTTTTTTAATAGGAACCCCATTTTTTATTACATATTCGTGTAATACGTAAAGAAATATGAATGTTTTAGTTGGACCACTTTCTTCGCTTTGTGATAGATGTCGCTGTAATAGTCACAAACATATGTTTCATAATTTTAGACGAACAGTTGGTAACAGGTAGGTTCTTTAAATTAAAATACAGAATGTAGGTACATTTGAACATTTTATTTCGGTTGTTCCAATGTGATACATGTACCTTTGTGAA
The DNA here is from genome assembly GCF_021461395.2 of Schistocerca americana. NCBI lineage: Eukaryota > Metazoa > Arthropoda > Insecta > Orthoptera > Acrididae > Schistocerca > Schistocerca americana. The sequence continues at coordinate 8,903,095 of NC_060121.1, read as the reverse complement.
CTTATCATTTCTGAGAACGCATGCTGTTATGGCGTGATTACCTGTGAATACCACATTAATGCAATAAATGCTCAAAATGATTTCTGTCAACCTCAATGCCTTTGGCAATACGTGTAATGACATTCCTCTCAACAGTGAGTAGCTCGCCTTCCGTAATGTTCGCACATGCATTGACAATGCACTGACACATGTTGTCAGGCATTGTCGGTGGATCACGATATCAAATATCCTTCAACTTTCCCCACAGAAAGAAATCCGGGGATGTCAGATCCAGTGAACGTGCGAGCCATGGTATGGTGCTTTGACGACCAATCCACCTTTCATGAAATATGCTATTCAATACTGCTTCAACCGCACGCAAACTATGTGCCGGACATCCATCATGTTGGAAGTACATCGCCATTCTGTCATGCAGTGAAACATCTTGTAGTAACATTGGTAGAACATTACGCAGAAAATCAGCATACATTGCACCATTTAGATTGCCATCGATAATATGGGGGCCAATTATCCTTCCTCTCTTAATGCCACACCATACATTAACCTGCCAAGGTCGCTGCTGTTCCACTTGTCGCTGCCATCGTAGATTTTCCGTTGCCCAATAGTGCATATTATGGCGGTTTAGGTTACCGCTGTTGGTGAATGATGCTTCATCACTAAATAGAACGCATGCAAAAAATCTTTCATCGTCCCGTAATTTCTCTTGTGCCCTGTGGCAGAACTGTACATGACGTTCAAAGTCATCATCATGCAATTCATAGTGCATAGAAATATGGTACGGGTGCAATCGATGTTGATGTAGCATTCTCAACACCGACGTTTTTGAGATTCCCAATTCTCGCGCAATTTGTCTGCTACTGATGTGAGGATTAGCTGCCCCAGCAGCTAAGACATCTACTAGGGCATCATCATTTGTTGCAGGTTGTGGTTGGTGTTCCACATGTGGCTGGACACTTCCTGTTTCCTTAAATAATGTAACTATCCGGCGAATGGTTCGGACACTTTGATGATGTCGTCCAGGATACCGAGCAGCATACATAGCACACGCCCCTTGGGCATTTTGATCACAATAGCCATACATCAACATGATATCGACCTTTTCCGCAATTGGTAAACGGTCCATTTTAAAACGGGTAATGTATCATGAAGCAAATACCGTCCGCACTGGCGGAATGTTATGTGATACCACATACTTATATGTTTGTGACTATTACAGCAGCTGGCCGGAGTTGCCGAGCGGTGCTAGGCGCTACAGTCTGGAAACGTGCGACCGCTATGTTCGCAGGTTCGAATCCTGCCTCGGGCATGGATGTGTGTGATGTCCTTAGGTTAGTTAGGTTTAAGTAGTTCTAAGTTCTAGGGGACTGATGACCTCAGAAGTTAAGTCCCATAGTGCTCAGAGCCATTTGAACCATTTTTGACTATTACAGCCCCATCTATCACAAAGCGAAAAAAGTGGTCCAGCTAAAACATTCATATTTCTTTACGTACTACATGAATATGTAATAAAAAATGGGGGTTCCTATTTTAAAAAAATGCAGTTGATATGAGTTTGACCTATGGCAGTGCCATCTAGCAGGCCAACCATAGCGCCATCTGGTTTCTCCCTTCAAGCTAGACGAATTTCATTCTTTGTAGTTTTTTCATTTGATGCTTATTTCGTGAGATATTTGGCCCGGTCACTATCAATGGACCACCCTGTAGAAAGCTGTGGATTACTGTGTTACAAATGTTAAATTATGTGTTTCTATTGGTAGCACTGTCAAAAATAGTATCGTATCTTTTCATAGTATAAACGTGCTTTGTATATCGAAGTGCTAACGTTCTTCCGAGGAAAAGTGACGAATAGACTGGTAAATCTCTCAAAAAGTATGACTCCAAAATGAAGTGTTTTTAAGAAATGTGGGTTTCATGGTAATAAATTTTTGTATAAAGAGAAACTTTGCGTTCAGCATGTGGTGTGTGAAGTTACAGACAACGAAATACTGGCAAACTCATGAGTATCTAGCGAAACACCCATTAGTGCTTCGAAGATTAAAATGAAACATAGTGATAACACAGTTATCTCAAAACAAAACTCATGTAAACGGTAGGTTAGGTTATATTCTGATACATTTACACAACCTAACAGGGGTGTTATGTGAATGTGTGTGCTGTATGTATGTGGAGGGCCAGTTAGTTTACATGAAGACATTGAGGTATCAAATGGACTAGCCAGGAAACGTATCATTAATTCTGCCAGTTGTAAATATACTCATTCATTTTGGAATTCTGATAAGTGTAAAGATAATTATTTTGAAATAAATGTTAGGTGGTTTTATGGATTGAGAGCTATTGGCAAAGGTTACACTGCAGCAGAAACAATGTGTGTCATGATGTATATGCCACGCCCACTTTGTAAAATGGACAAGTATGCAGGATTTATTGGAGCTGCTGTGAAATCTGCTGCATGTGAGTCAATTAAGTGTGCTGCAAATGAAGCTGCTGAAATAAAGGATGGTATGATTGACATATCCGTAGCTTTTGGGGCGCTTGGTAGTAGTGCAGCTGCATTTCTAAGAATTCTGTTGCTACAGTGACCAGTGTGGATACTGGAAAGCTAATAGATTTCCAGATTTCAACCAAACATTGTTATAAGTATAAATCAGGGCATGAAGAAGGGCATATCTGTGACAGAAATTATGAAGGACAACTAGTCGTACGGAGGCCTGTGCAGCTGTTGAAATTTATAATCGATCTGTAAACTAAAGGCGAGTGTGCTACACTAAGTTCTTAGGTTATGCAGACTCAAATGCATATAACAGTGTAGTAGCCACTCAGCCTTATGGTGAGAAGCTTATCACAGAACTGGAATGTGTTGGTCATGTCCAGAAGAGGATGGGTACCAGATTGAGGAAGTTGAAACAAAGTTTGAGAGACAAGAAACTTTCAGGTGGTAAGACCATAAGAAGCAGGCTGACAGACAAAATGATTGATCAACTACAACAGTATTATGAGATTGCCATTAGAAATAATACTGAGGATTTGTTGAAATTGAAGCAGGCAGTATGGGCTACCTTCTTCCAGAGACTGTCAGCTGATGATAAACCAGTACACCATCTTTGCCCTCCTGGATCTGGTTCATGGTGCAATTACCGCAATGCCCAGTACTCAAACAGGTAATACAGCCATAAACATTCTATCCCAGCAGCAGTTGTGGATATCATAAAACCTGTTTACAGAGACCTGGCAATCTGGAATTATTGAAGAAGTGTCTGCATTGTCAGACTCAAAATCCCAATGAGTCGTTCAATAATCTTATAGTGTCAGTGTTGTCGTAACTGCCGTCTGCGTCATGTCTGCTGTGCAGCGAGCTACGCTTATTTAAGTATTAACTCTATTTTTCTTACTTGTCACTTCTTCTTCCATGTGTTTTTGCTTTTAGGAAGCTTTTTATTGTCGAGTGCTAGTAATAGTGTTCCATAGATTTTGTGTTTGTTTTGAATACGGTCAGAGAGAGTCCGTTTAGTAAGCCATAGTGCCAGTAGTGCTAGTGTTTGTTTTCAATACAGTCCAGAGACAGGTAGGGCTATTTTCACTGTTTTCTACAGGAAGTGTCTAGTAACCACAGTTTAGTCAACTATCAGCCACCTTTAGTGAATTAGCAGTCTAGTTATAAGTTGATTAACTCTCTACAGTAAATTGATTTCATAGGATGGATAGGATGTGTGACTGCTGTGTATGGACACAGGTGGAGCTGGCCACTGTTCGCGAACAGCTGAACGTGTTGATGGCCGCGGTTACCCGTCTTCAGGCTGCTGCCTTGGAGTGTAGCGGCAGTGGGGAGTCTGGTGCTTTGCATGGTACACCCCAGGTGATACATGCTTCACCCACTGACCCTTCTGTCGACACATCTTTGCGGGTACCGGGCGCGGTTGGGCCACCCTCTTCCCAAGGGGAGTGGCGGGTTCAGCAGCATTCGCGGCGCACGAGGCGGAGGGTCAGTGTGGAGGATGGCTGTGTGGCATCGCCCGTTCTGCCTGTGAGTGGACATGTGGCCACTCCTTCAGCAAGGTCTGAGCAGGCACATGGGGGGAGGGGTTTATTAGTTATTGGGAGCTCCAACGTTAGGCGGGTGATGGAGCACCTTAGGGAAATAGCGGAAAGGTCGGGGAAGAAGGACAGTGTTCACTCTGTCTGCTTGCCGGGGGTCTCATCCGAGATGTGGAGGAGGCCGTGCCGGCAGTGATAGAGAGCACTGGGTGCACCCGACTGCAAATTGTTGCTCATGTCGGCACCAATGACTCCTGCCGTCTGGGTTCAGAGGTCATCCTCAGTTCATACAGGCGGTTAGTGGAGTTGGTGAAGGCGGAAAGCCTCGCGGGGTGGAATCTCAGCTAGCTATTTGTAGTATCGTTCCGAGAACCGATAGTGGTCCTCTGGTTTCGAGCCGAGTGGAAGGCTTAAACCAGGGGCTCAGACGATTCTGCGGAGATCTGGGGTGCAAATTCCTCGACATCCGCTATCGGGTGGAGAAATGTAGGGTCCCCCTGAATAGGTCACGCGTGCGCTACATGCAGGAAGTGGCTACAAGTGTAGCGGAGTATGTGTGGAGTGCACATGTGGGTTTTTTAGGTTAGAGAATTCCCTTCCTAGGCCCGACAAGACACCTCCTGAGATGCGGCTAGGTAGGAGTAGACAAAATGCAACAGGGAATAACAATATTAATGTGCTAATAGTAAACTGCAGGAGCGTCTATAGAAAGGTCCCAGAACTGCTCTCATTAATAAACGGTCACAATGCCCACATAGTACTAGGGACAGAAAGTTGGCTGAAACCCGATGTAAACAGTAATAAATTCTAAACTCAGATTGGAATGTATACCGCAGAGACATGCTGGAAAGTGAAGGGGGAGGCATGTTTAAAGTGATAAGAAGTGCAATAGTATCGAAGGAAATTGACGGAGATCCGAAATGTGAAATAATTTAGGTGAAGGTCACGGTTAAACCAGGCTCAGACATAGTAATTGGATGTCTCTATAAGCCCCCTGGCTCAGCAGCTGTTGTGGCTGAGCACCTGAAGGATAATTTGGAAAATATTTCGATTAGATTTGCCCAACATGTTATAGTTCTGGGTGGAGATTTTAATTTGCCGGATATAGACTGGGAGACTCAAACTTTCATAACGGGTGGCAGGGACAAAGAATCCAGTGAAATTTTTTAAGAGCTTTATCTGAAAACTACCTTGAGCAGTTAAACAGAGAACCGAGAAAAAAAAAAAAAAAAAAGAAGAAGAAGAAGAAGAAGAAGAAGAAGAAGAGGAAGTGGAAAAATCTTGATCTGGAAACAAGGGAATAAAAATTTGCCACGCGAAGAGACAATATGGTACTGTGCTGATGAGTGTGTACAAGTGGTGATATACAATATACATTGATAAAGGAACTCTGCATTGGGCCCAGAAGACCACGCAATGCCCTTCGAGAGATGTCCTCTACTATATATCTATGGAGAGTTAGGGGGTCAGTATACAACTCTCCAGGCTGTTATCAACTTCCAGAAGTTGAAGACACTGCTTCTCACTTGAGTAGCTCCTCAGCTGGAACTACAAGCAGAGTGTACCCTATTCCAGTCCGTCCACCGAGCAGAATTTCCCGGCTCTACAAGGAATTGAACCTGATCCCTTTCTATGGCACCCCTGTGGCATACTGACTGCATAGCTGTGGCAAGAGTCATAATATACACTTGTGAACAATTGAGTTATAACTATTCTGTTTATTGGGGAGAGAGTATGTATATTGCACCGTGAATGAAACAGTTTAGTGTATCGCAAATGGAATGTATTCAGACCTTGTACTTGTTGTGTGAGAGCGCGGTGTCTTAGACACTTGTAGTGTTTGTCTTAGCATGTACGGACCAGTGAGCCTTACTTTCTAGTATTTTTAATTATATATCATTACTGGTGCCTCTGGCACTTTTGTGCTGCAATAGCAATAGCTTGCAATAGCAAACATTGAGTCAACCATGGTTTTTGGATTAGAAGAAGAGGTCAACTGGGTTGACATTGGGAATAGAGTGATGGGAAGTGGACAATAAGCAGTTATATCGAAGGGTGCATTATTTGATATGTTAAGGTTAATTATAAAATGTGGATTGGAGAATTTTTCACGTTGAGCAGAAGTAAGTTTACAGGACCAGATGTCAAATTACACATGATCCGTGTGAATCCCTATAGTCAGCATGAACACTGGCACACAGAATAATATATAGGTAGCCTTGCTGTATATAAAAAATCAGATTTGTGCTGAACTGTCATGAACAAACTGTCACTTCTCTGGAATAAATAGACTCTGATTTGTTAATTACATCTGTGTAAATGAAAAATATAGGAAAACATAGATTGCTGCTTACTGTAAAGCAGACATGTTACATTGTAGACAGGCACAATTAAAAAGGCACTTACACAAAGCTTTCGGTCACAGCCTTCATCAGCAAAAGAGATACAGAGAAACACACACATTCATACACACAGGCAAGCACATGTCACACACATATGACTGACAACTCCAGTAGCTTGCCCCTAGCTGCTGGACTTGGCAGTTTTTTTTTCTCTGTGTGTGTGTGCGTGCGTGCGCGCGTGGAGTGCTTGCTTGTGTGTTGTGCCTGTGTGCAACTTTGTTTTCTTTACGGTAAATAGTGATCTATCTTTCCCTGCACTGTTGATATTCCTACCTGGAATTTCCATTGTTTAATCAGTGTAAATAAGAAGGACACAGTTACATATATTCTGTCACTTGAAGACTAATACATGAAGTAAGTGGACATTATTTTTTATTGCAGAGGATCTTTGTCACCACTAATTATTAATTTTGTGTTCCAGTTAATTAGACATGGTTTCATCCTTTCGTGGATGTGCTCTTTTTGTTAAATCTTCCTGCAAAAGATCTGATTTACTTCAAATTAATAAACCTGAGTATTCTGAAAAAGGAGGTGCAGCTTACAGCTGCAGTGTGACAGTTGATCATAGGGTGATTTTATCACTGCCATATCGTGGGTAACCATGGCTCGAGACACTTATTCTATAAGGGTGTGTAGTCATTGGGCTTTCTTGTACCACAGTGTCAAAGGTGTACTGTGAGCAGATTTACTCAAGGAAAATACTACCACAATCAGCAGAGTGAACTGCTATGGGCAACAGGATATCATTGACAGGGGTTACCACTGACTAGCATGGCTTTAGCAGCGAACAGGTGGGCCACAATGTAGCAAATGACTCACCAACTCAGTGACAGTCAATAAACAGTAACCATTCATGCCACTGGGAACTGTCACCTCTTTGTGGGATACAAAGATGCAATCTGCACACTGCTCGTCACAGTTACAAAGATTAGCATTGGTTCGGAACAGCACCAGGGGATGCTCGAAGCATGCAGGAAGGTCGTCTGTCTGATGATTTGTGGTACATATTGCCAAGGTGGCAGGGTGCAAAATAAGGAGTGATCAAAAAACTTCCATTTGAAGGCTGCATAGTTCAGACCAGTATGCCACACACACACACACACACACACACACACACACACACTCGCACACACACACACACACACACACACACACACACGCACACACACACACACACACACACACACACATATCCATCCGCACATATACCCTGCTTGTGTCTGTATATGTGCGGATGGATATATGTGTGTGTGTGTGTGTGTGTGTGTGCGAGTGTATACCTGTCCTTTTTCCCCCCTAAGGTAAGTCTTTCCACTCCCAGGGTTGGAATGACTCCTTACCCTCTCCCTTAAAACCCACATCCTTTCGTCTTTCCCTCTCCTTCCCTCTTTCCTGATGAAGCAACTGTGGGTTGCGAAAGCTTGAATTTTGTGTGTGTGTTTGTTTGTGTGTCTATCAACATACCAACGCTTTCGTTTGGTAAGTTACATCATCTTTGTTTTTAGATATATTTTTCCAATTTGGAATGTTTCCCTGTATTATATTATATATCAGTGCTTTCCTCTCCCACAACTATCCTGCAGACCTTGTCCACAAATAGATCTCCCAAACAATACATTCCTCCCCACCCAACAACAATGTTACTACCCCCAGACCACACAGAAGCATCCCCCTCGTCACCCAATATTATCCTGGCCTCGAATACATCAACTAATTACTCCGCCACGGATATGAATTTCTCAAGTCAAGCCCTGAAGTGAGATCATCCCTTGACAATATTCTCCCCACACCACCCAGAGTTGCCTTTTGCCGACCCCCTAACCTCCGTAACATCCTTGTCAAACCCTACAATATTCCCAGACCACCTTCTCTACCCAGCGGTTCCTACCCCTGTAACCGACCCCGATGCAAAACCTGCCCCATGCATCCCCCCACAACCAACTACTCCAGCCCCGCTACTGGTATAACATACACAACTCAAGGCAGGGCCACATGTGAGACAGCACGTCATTTATCAGCTGATATGCCTGCACTGCACAGCCTTTTACATTGGTATGACGACAATTAAACTGGCTGAGCGCATGAATGGGCACAGACGAACTGTCCACCTAGGAGATGTCCAATACCCAGTAGCGGAGCATGCCCTCCAGCATAATTCTAGGGACCTAGGAACCTGCTACACCATATGTGCCATTTCGCTTCTCCCACCCAACACCAGTACCTCGGAACTGCGGAGATGGGAACTTGCACTCCAACACATCCTTTCATCCCGCCATCCCCCTGGACTGAACCTATGTTAACCAACCTCACTCCCATTTACTCTTTAGTCTTCTCCTCTTTCCCTTTCCTCTTTAGCCATTCACGCATCTTTTTATCCTACATAGTTGTGTTTATCTTTATACTATGTACCTCTTTACTTCTGTATTCATCCTCCTTGGTTTGAAGCTGGCACAGTAATTACAGTAGAATATCTTTGGCTTCCCTCTGACATCCATGCCTCCATCTTTGCTACCCTCCCTGTTTACCTTTCCCCTGTTGCTTCATAACCTGGGTTGTGAATAACTGAATCCACTTTCCCTTCTTCCCCTTTTTTCCCCTCTCTCCTCCCTGATGAAGGAACGAAGTTCCGAAAGCTAGGATACGTCAATTTTCTGTTCTGTTTTGTGTATCTATCGGCTGTACTGAGCTGAGGTAAGTACTCACCAGGCCCTCTATCTCTTTGTTAGTATTTGTTTCATATATATAAACACACACACACACACACACACTCACTCACACACACACACACACACACACACACACAGGGTGATGCGTATTAACATTTAAAAACCTCCAAAGCACTGTAGATGACCCTGAGACAAGTAATTTAATACCAGACACATGGGATCACAAATGTTGGATACGATACAAATGTTGGGAAATGTGTCAAAAGCGAATGACAAATGTCACCAGATGATGTACCTTGCCATGCTTGCAGTGGTTGAGCCTCTTGGTCTGTCACACTTGATCATCCCAACCCAAGTCAAGTATTCATATCGTTGTGGCTACGGATACATGTGTGCGACTTTAGTGATGGCATTCAGGATTTGCGTCTTGCATCTGGCAGGCAGTATTTTTTCATTGTGTTAAACAATTATGTATTTATATTGAAGTTTATTATTTTATTTACCGGTCTTGCAGTTTCCTTGATTTCTTGCAAAGTACAGTACAATGAAAACCTACCATATTGCATAACAAGTAGATGAGTGTAAACTTCAGAATAGCATCATCGCCATTAAATGACCTTTGTTTTCTTTACTAACTAATGTCTGTAAACAAAAAGAGAAGTGACAGAAGCAAAAAACACAAAATCAGAACTGCTTTTGCTTGATTACAGCAGGGACAGTAATTTTGTAACATCTACATTTACAACAGATCATATTTACAAAATGTTTTGAAATTTGCTCTGTTTTCTCAAATGAAAGTATTGCACTGCTCAATCATTCCTTTACACTCAACCCCGACTGCTGCACATGCTGTGGGGTATGTCATCTGGTTACATCATATGTTCAGTGTTTCTCACCAATTTTTGGGGTATTTTGAAATTTACAAAAAGGCAAATGCAGAAAGTTATCACATTTTGCTGCACAATACCTGTGTCACAGAAAAATAATGTATACAAATCTTCTCAGATTGGCCACTGAATAACTTTGTGCAAGCCTCGCAATATTTCACCAACACAACTGTTCGTCATCTTCAGGTAGTGGTGGGTCCTGTCATCACTGCTGCAAGATGTGACTGGTGATATTCGCACAGCAGAATTGAAATTTGTCAGGCTAGAAGCAGGAGTACGAATGTGTGGACAGGCACTCCCAGTTGGATGGAAATGCCATTCATAGTAGCCCTCTGCTTATGTGTTGTGGGCAATGACTGCACTTCTGGACACTCATGTGGTTAAAAGCTGAATTAAATCTCTGCAAGGTGCTGCATCAGGTCATACATCGGAGGATCTGGTTTCTACTGTTTTAATTTCATGGCAGTCAGTGGTGGATTCTGGGCAGTGCTTAGTCAAAATTCCATATTCCTGTTGGTAAGATTGCCCACCGTATGGCCTCTTGGGAAACGTGTGGTGCCCTGTATTCAGGCAGTGCTCTGCTACCACTAATTTACTGGGTGGCATTTTTGTCAGTGCTGTTGAACACAGTGTTCTTGCACAATGTGAGGTGTCTGCCCTATATAAGATTTCCCATAATGGCATCAGATCTTATATATGATCTATGTTTTCTAGGGTCAAGATTGTCTTTAACTTAACACAAACACTTCCTTAGTTTCGCTGGTAGACGAAAAACACACTTGATTCTGTTTCTCCTAGCGATTCTTTCTATTTTTGAAAACATGCCACTGAAATATGGCAAGAAAGCCATTTGCAGTGCTTGTCTAAGTATCTTCATTTACATCCCTACACTGAACTTGCTTTGCTCAGAACACATTGCAAATCTGTTTACAAGAATAAACGTTCTGCTGCAACACTGTTATTAGGTTTTACAGTTCACCAGGCAGACTGTTGGTATCTGAGATCACGTGTGCTCTATGTGCCAGGGAGTGTAAGACACTACCACATTGTGCAGGGTGATGGCAACTTTTGGACCGCAAATATAACTCTGCGTGTATCAGTTTGCAGTAGAGACTATGCCCCAGTGTTCTGTCAGCTTTTCTTCTAACTGTGACATCCAGGAATGGTAAGCTGCTATCTTTTTGTACTTCCACAGTGAACTGAATATTCAGATGGAGCGAGTGCAAATGCTGCAGGGACATAGGTAGTGTCTGTATTATGTGGGCCACACCACAAATGTCTCTTCAGCATTCTGCCAGAAGGAGGAATGTTGGATATTTACTAAGGGAAATAGAGGATCTCCCATGGGAACACTGTCCACTTGATTAAAGTAGTTGGTGTTACATAAGAAATAGGATGAGGTATGCACATGTTTAAACAGCACCACAATTTCTTTCTCAAACTTGCTGTTAATAACCTCTAATGAGGGCTGCAGGGGCACTTTTGTAAGTAATGATATAACATTTGAGCTAACTAAAAGATCTGAAAGTTCTAGTTTAAGCATCTTCAGGTATTCTATGAAATCCTCTGAATTCTAAATATGATGGTCATAGTCATCCACATGATAAATTTCAAAGCTGTCATGTGGAAATTGCCAGTTGCATCTTGCAGCAGTGATGGTGGAAATCACCACCACCTGTAGATGCCAAAACGTTGTGTCACTTAAATATTGAGGGAGGGACTTGCATAATGTTATCTGGTGGGGAACCCAAAGTGTTTTTGCAACAGATCTATCAGGCAAGCCTGAAAAGTCACATATACTCCAAGCAGTAAGTACCTGTCGTAAAATGATCACATTAGTGAGCTTGGCAATTAATTAAGAGTTTATCAATAAATTTGGCTTCATTTTGCAAGAAATTGTGCTGTGTTCCAGTACTCCCTCTTCAACAAAACTAATGTCAGTTTCTGCTCCACCTCTTCAGCCCAAGATCCTATGTACACTCTTGAGCATTTGTGTAAGATAGCTGTTTATTTATAAAAATAAAAGTAACTTCTATCATGACTTTCCCATTCTTGTCCAGTGGGTTTGTTATCCTGCTGTTGCCTACTGCAGACTACAAGATTACTGTTGAAGATTTCTGCAAAGTTTTTCTTCCTTTTTAGTGTACCAACATTTCACTGTGTGGTAATTGCCTGGTACTGTTTAACGGGTGTTTTAACAGTTGTTTCAGAGATGCAATACGAAGCAAATGCAGTGAGGATGACTTGCTTGCCATGATTGGGGCAGCAGTGAGAAGAAGGAAGAAACAACATCGAGGTAAGATACATTACAGCAAATGTAACTCTATAGATAGAAAGAAAATTTCTGTTTAACAAGTCATAGCAAACATAAGAGCAAAATAGAACGAAAAACAACAGTGATAGAACCTGTGTTTTTTGTGTAAACTTGGATTTAATTTTTATTTAGTATTCATTCTGATTAATGCCCATTGGTCAACAAGATATTTCAGCCCTAGAATTTGGTTCTGCAAGGTCCACCAGATAAACATATATGGCTGTTGTAACTCCTTTATTGGACTTCAGAAGTTTTCCAGCAACAAATCTTTTTTTTTTTCTTTCTTTCTTTCTTTTTTTTTCTTTTTTTAAAAAAAAGCTAAAATGCAGAAAACATCATAAAGCAAACACTCACAGAAAAGCATCAGTGTCCTTGAAACAATGGAAACTCCAGTAGGAATATCAACAATATTGGAAAAGGCAGATTACTACTTACTGGTGAAGGCTGTGGCTGAAAGCTTTATGTAAGTGTCTTTTAATTCTGCCCATCTGCAGCCTAAGGTATCTTCTTTATGGTAAGTAACAGTCTGTCTTTTCCTTCATTATTCATTAGTGTTCTTTGTTTTTATTGCTGTTTAGCAAGCATCGTGTGGTATATAAGGGATGCGAATAGCGTCAGATGAATCATCACTCTGGAGGATATGAAGGTGCTGCATATTGGCGTGAGACAGCATTATCTGATGAGAGTTTGAAAGAAACCTCATTGTGGATGTCCATTTGGTCGCCTGGTTAAACCTTGCAACATCTGTATTTTTGGAGTATTTGGATCTGACAGTGGCCTGATGTTGGAAAGTAAGGGCATACTCATCATCAATGTTCCAGTTGACTACATGAGACCACTACAAGGGAGCATCACTGTGTAGTGTACTGAGTACATTGTAACCTCTTCACATCTGTGACTGCCATCTGAGAACAAGTACAGTAAACTCTCGTGCAGCTACACTTTTGGCTAGCTAGATTGACACTTGACAAGTTTCAGTTTTCGTGCACCTGGAGCCAAGCATTTGCTGGTGTTTTTTGGCGATCTACTGCTAATCTGTGCACTGGTGTGTGTCAAAAGTCAAAGTATCGTCAATTCGTGCGTGTGTTGGTTGAAGCTCTAGTGTGTTTCTTATTCGTATTGCATGGTTTCATGCCACTGCCATCTATTGGAACTCCTTGGTAGTACAGTACATACAGTATTGTTCTATGCAGCGCAACGTAGCCCTGTCAAAACCGACAATTAGAGTGCGCTGCCTAACACTTTCCACTTGTTGTCGGTACATCAAAGCTGAGTGTGTAACAGTGAATGTACAACACCCTGTTGTGTTGCCACGTGGGCTTGGGTAGAACAGAGGAAATGGCATAGATGTATCGAATGCTTTCATTTGATGGCTGCCACAGCCTGGTTTCAAAAGTCAAAAGTTTGTCTAGTGCATCTCGAGTGTTGTCAAGTTGTGCATCTGTGTGTTTCTGATTTGAGGTTTCGTGCTCCCACTATGTGCCTTAAAGTGTCCAGAGATAAAAGGGGCCAAAAACCATAAAGGACTCAGTCGAGTGTCTGTAGAAAGAACACTGAACGTGACTACAGGCACGAAACATAAAATGAATGTGATCTTGTTGGAAAAAGAGCTTCACACTTTGCAGAGAATTGATGCTGGTGAGCCACCCACAAAAGTTGCTGCAGAGTAGGAGTACAATTACTGATCGGAAGACAAATTGATCAGGAATTTAAAAATTTTGTTCCATCCAAGCATTGGGCAGCGCAGTGAAATCTTGAAAAGCAATGAGAAAAGGTGCACATCCTCAGTTAGAAGAGGCATTATTTTTGTGGCACGAATAAATAAGGGCCAAAGGTGTGTCAGTTTCAGGTCCTCTACTTTGTCAAAATGAGCTGATGAGCTGATTGAAGGAAAGAAGCAAGAATTGCTCGGAAGTAATGGCCAGCAGGATCGTTTCAAGAAGCAGCATGGCATTCATGAAATTGCCATCAGTTCCAAATCATTATCTGGGGATGAAGCTGCTACACTGATTTTAAGAAGAAACTGCACACAATCATTGACAAAGGAGGTTATACTGGCAATCAACTTTACAAATGTGATGAAACTGGGTTGAATTACAAAATGCTGCCAATGAAAACCCTTGCCTCTAAAGAAGAAGAAATGGCTTCAGGATACAAAAAAATCCAAGAAAGATTTACTGTCCTTGCTTGCAGTAATGCCACTGGCAATCATAAACTGTGTCTTACTTTAATTGGCAAATCCAAAACACCAAGAGCATTTAGACACCAACCAACCAGTTTGCCACTGAGGTACACGAGTCAGTCTTAAGGCATGTATGAACAGTGCCATCTTCAGAGAGTGGTTCCAGGCAGAGTTTGTTCCAACTGTAGTAAATTACATGGAAGGAAAAGGACTTCCTTGAAAAGTGCTACTTCTTGTGGACAATGCTCCTTCTCACCCAGGTGATCTGCAAGATGGGGATATCAAAGTTGTATTTCTCCCACAAAATGTCACATCTCTATGTCAACCGATGGACCAAGGTATTCTTGAGGTGATGGAAAAACATTACAGACGCAAGATGCTGGAATAATTAATAGGTGTGATTGATGCTGCAGATGATTTTGTGGAAGCTCTTAAAAAAATCGATGTTTTAAGTGTCATTCATTGATTGCTGAAGCTTGGAATCTAATTCCTCCAGTTCCTCTTGTTAGGTCTTGGAAAAAACTCTTAGATCGTAAGGCAACCTAAGTGGTGGGAAGGAGGAGGCAACACCGAAACTCAAGCTGACATAATTTTGGTGAATTTACTGGAGAAGCTGGTTGTAAAGACACACACTTCGAAGACATTGAAGAGTGGATAGAAAATGGCATTTTTTCATGTGACTGAGGATGAAATCGTCCAAATTGTGACCGATCATAAAGTGTCAGAAGACTGTTTCTGATGATGAATCAGAGAAAAATATTCCTCACACATTCTGTTACGAAGTGATCCAAACTGCCCTGGAGTACATCAGCCAACAGGCGGAGACGATTTATCTTGAAATAGTTTGATTTCAACGTTGGAGATGTATTGTTGCAGCAATAGTTTCTCAAGCAAAAAAACAAAAGAAAAAGATGTTTGTGACTTCGTTACCAAAAAATAAACTCTAATGAAGCATCCTAGAACTTCTATGTCCATAACTTAAAAAGTTTTTTTTTTTTAATTTTCTTGAAAGTTCCTCTAGACAGACTTTTTGTTCCTTTGAGTAATCTCTAGATTTGTTTCATAATTTTGTTCAGTAGTTTATTTTTTACTCAAAAGAGTAGGTAATAAAATTAAAACTCCTGTTATTTCCTGCTGCCAAATAAGGGAGATTTTTTCTGTAAGAATGCAAAATAAACGAGCTTTGTTATACAGCACTTAAAAACTTTGAGTTTTCAATCATAGTTTGGTGCCTTTTTAACATGTCAACACAATTTTTTCAGTAAAAAAGTGCAGGGTTATTTGCAACCATATCAGTAACGTTTTACATACCCTACGCACGTTTTACAATTGTATTTCGCAATATTGATGCAATTTGGAGTGTTCACATATGAAAACAGGGGGACTTTGATTTATCTGAAATTTTTGTTATCGGAACCGGCCACCGTCCCGATCATTTAGGATAAACAGGAGTTCACTGTAATAGACTCCTTGCAACATGCTGTGTCATACTGCTAGGAGCAGCCAGACTACGGAATTGCCGTCCTGCACATAGGCTGCCATTAACACCCAAGCAAATGACTGCATGTGAAGTGGTGCCATGATCGAGAAGTACGGACTGCTAATGAATGGTGTCACATTATGTTCACTAATGAGTCCCAGTCCTGCACTGCTCCAAATGACTATCGTGGAGAAGTTCGACAGTGACCCGGGGAGATGGGGAGAGGTCCCATTCTTCCACATTTTGGGGGGGGGGGGGTCACAAAGCAGTCCCATGGTGTGGGGAGCCATTGGGTATGACTTCAGGTCACGGCTTGTAATGGCCGAGGGAACTCTGATGGTACAGCAGTGTGTAATAGTATTGTGGTGCTATTTTTCAACAGGCCAGTGCTTGTCCACATGTAGTGTGTGTCTCTTTAAGTTGTCTGCGTGATGTTGATATACTCCTGTGGCCAGCAAAATCCCCATATCTGTCCCCGATAGAACATTATGGGACCAACATGGACGTCAACTCCATCCCACTGCCTGTATCCATGATTGCAATGTCCAGTTACAACAGTTGTGGATCACCTTTCTCAGGAGGGTATGCAGCAGCTTTACAACATCCTCCCGCACTGTCCAGGCCAGACAGGGTGCATTGCTGTGTTGATAAGTGGGCTCAAACTGATAAGTTCTGTGTAAATTTGACTCTGTTTTGTTATCACTGAAATAACATCGCATACCCTCTAAATTAGCTATGTTTCAATTTGTTTTCTCCCCACCTTCTGAGTGTCTCACTTTTTTTCAAGCAGTGTAATTTAAGACAGACATAAGTATATGAAAATGGGATGGCATAACACATTGCTATTCAACTATGCCGCTAAGAAAATTGTAAGATAATGGAGAAGAGCAGGTGCACTATTACACTGACTAGAATGTAAACTTAAAGATAGAATTATA
The DNA here is from genome assembly GCF_021461395.2 of Schistocerca americana. Taxonomy (NCBI): domain Eukaryota; kingdom Metazoa; phylum Arthropoda; class Insecta; order Orthoptera; family Acrididae; genus Schistocerca; species Schistocerca americana. The sequence continues at coordinate 8,886,194 of NC_060121.1, read as the reverse complement.
TTGTGTAACCTATACCGATGATGTAATACTAATTGACAAAAACATCACTGATGTGCTAAAGCAATTTGAAATATTAAGGGAGCAATCTAGGAAAATTGGACTAATAATTTCACCTGGATAAAAAATTAATGGACGATACCAAAATGGCACTGGGTGAACTTATATAGGCAACAACATAGTATTCGGTGATAAAGAGTTTAAATAATTAGGTGAAAAAGACCACTGAACATCATAATGAAAAGAAGGCATAGAATCCAGACTTCAGAAAATACAAACTGTCTCTCAGTTAACTAAAAGTATTTTTCCTGGAACTCTAAAATCTAACATTGCACAACAGTGATCAAATTAGAATTTCTTTATGCATGAGAGAGACTCTTTGTCCAACACAAGACATGAAAACAGCAAACTGAATTAGAAGAATGTAAAATTGTAGTAAAAATCTTAGGTCCAAGAATAAAAGATGGAATACATCACACAGAACCCAGTGTGAAATCTCCAGGCAAATTCCTAAAAACTCTTGTTACAATGTGTCTCCAAAGAATCCAACTTGTGGGACATACAGAAAGAATGTATCCAAACAGGCAGCTCATTGGATTCCCACATACTTGAAAAATAAGATCCAACTGATGAAAACAAACAGGAAGAGACCTTACGAAATTGGAATCACCACATTTACAGTATTCTGATGTAGTGATGAGTCACACAGAGTGCAGTTTCACAGTAGCTTGATCGATGCTTGTACTTGTGTATGTAGTATATGCAAGTGTGTACAGCGTCTCTTCTGGTGTACTCACAATATGCTAATTTAGTGGCCGAGCAGTAAACCGGATCCCTACTCGGTTCCAGTGTGCTGTGCTAATTATTCTTCTTCACTATACATTTATGCTTGGAGCTGCAAGAGAGGCCATTTTCCGGATAGTGCCACAAAAACAACAAATTCTCAGATATCAGTTTAACTTAAACTCTTCAACATCATAGACAACATTTCACATTAATATGTTGCAGAACACTAGATTAGTGTTAAAATTGCCAGAGTAAACATTGTTCTCCATGTGACAGATTGTCACCCGATGTCCAAAATCGATAAATCTTATATCTCTGCACAGAGAAGCAGCTGGTTGCTCATTGTCATCTGTGGTGCTAATCAATGGGTCGAGCTCGTTGCTGGCACAGCGCCACCTCAGAGTAAGTGGCCCCTCATCCCAGCAGGTGGCGATGTTTAAACACCCGTACAGCTCCCAAGACTTACTGTGTCTGTGGATAACTCCGTCTCTGCACAGAACTTCCCACATTTCCCACACAGTGGGCCCTTGTGTCTCTTACACACAATAAATCTTCAAACTTATTTCATTGGCTAAGTTAAATTTCGAGTGTGACGTGCTATTTCGTAAAAAATAGCAAACGGTAGACATGGATGTTATTGTGACACTTTCCTAATGCAACATTTGTGTATTACACTTGTAGAAGTGCACTGCAACATAAAACAGTAGACCGTAAGTTCAAACAATGGAAACTACAGGTTGGAATATCAGCAGTGTAGGAAAAGATAGAGTGCTAATTACCATAAAGATGGCACGTTAAAATGCAGACAGGCACAGTTAAGACACTTACACATAAGCTTTTGGCCACAACCTTCATCAGAAAAAGAAATAGAAATACACACCATTCATTCACACAAGCAAGCACACCACACACACACATGACCGCCAACTCCGACAGCTCAGAGCAGAATGCTAGTCTGTAAGTTTGCAACACAATAAACTAATTATTATGAGCTACAAGAAAAATGGATTCAAAGAACTAAACTGCTTGAAGAAAAAAAAGGGAAGCTCCCTGAAGCAACGTAGTTTCACAAGTGTGCATACCAGTGGTAAATTATGAGAGTCGCAACTCTCTGAAATGGATAAAAAGGTCACCAGATTGCATTAGCTTTGTTTGTGTCTTGGATTGTTACCGTGAATGGTAGGAGCTATAAGAGATGTGAAGAGCGTAAGATGTTGAGTGATCCCTGTGAAGGACACAGATGCCCTGTACTTCTGTGAGTCAGCATTATCAGCACGTAACAAAATTTGAAGGGGCCTAATTGTGTGTCTCCATTTGCCAGGCTGATTGAATTATGCAGTATGCAGATTTGTGAGACATTCAGATGTGGTAGTGTCCCCATGTTGGACTGCTTGGGTACGTAAGGGCGGCTTGCTTGTCAGCAAGCTTCCGGTTGACCATGTCTGACGAGCCCATGGGAGAATTGCTGCAAGTACGCCGAGCACATTGTAACCCTTTCACACCTGCACCTGTCATGTGATCAGCAGTGAGTCACATTCTACAAGACCCGCGATGACAGTTGTCAGTGAGTATGACAACGACATAGGGAGAGGGCGTTTGGGGCAGCATCGGATATGACTTCAGGTCACTCTGACAGCACAACAGTATGTCATGGACATCCTACATCCTCATTTGCTACCTCCATGTCCAACGGAGTTACAAGAGACAGAGCAGTGAAAACATATCCAGTTGTTGACTCACAAAACGGTTTTGAGCTGTGACGCATGTAGTCTTAAGTGAATCATTCATACAAAAAGAAAAGAAGAGGAAGCTAAAGTCAGAATGTGAAAAAATTGGAGAATGGAATAGATATTTGAAGACTTCACACTTGAAACTCCCAGTTTTCCTATTGTGAAAGTGCCTTTGTGACCATATGCATTTCACTGATGATAAACTTTTTTTTCCCCCTGGGTCTTGGCTCCATATTTTTTCATCCGGTTGAGTCAGAATACTTGCATAGTATTTGTGAGGTATTGTTTCAGTCTTGCAAGCTAATCTAAAATACAATCCCTTTTGCATCCTAGAAAACAATGACCACTCTTTCTCTCCGATTAAGTCACCTTGGCTATTTTTGTGCAACTGCTGTTTCATTTCATCCACGGGAACAGATTGGTGCATAGAATCAGTTGTGTGTCAGATTGTCCCAAATTGTTTTTCACATTAGGTTGTAGTCAGGCTTCAACAGACGTGCCACTCACTTTCTGGTATGGCCACGGCATCAACTGTTTTGCACATCTTTTTAATTACTGATCTTGCAATATCACACTGTGTTCTTTCTCAGCATTTTCATATTTGATTGTAATTCTAGGAAGTAGTTCATGAGTCATCTTACAGAGACATATGCCACATATGAATTCAGCCACGCATTCCTTAACTGTTGACTATGAAGGAACTCCCCCCATGAACCATGGACCTTACCGTTGGTGGGGAGGCTTGCGTGCCTCAGCGATACAGATGGCCGTACCGTAGGTGCAACCACAACGGAGGGGTTTCTGTTGAGAGGCCAGATAAACATGTGGTTCCTGAAGAGGGGCAGCAGCATTTTCAGTAGTTGCAGGGGCAACAGTCTGGATGATTGACTGATCTGGCCATGTAACATTAACCAAAACACCTTGCTGTGCTGTTACTGCGAACGGCTGAAAGCAAGGGGAAACTACAGCCATAATTTTTCCCGAGGACATGCAGCTCTTCAACTTGACTAGAAGAAGAGATCGGTTGGTAGGACATGTTTTGAGGCATCAAGGGATCACAAATTTAGCATTGGAGGGCAGCGTGGAGGGTAAAAATCGTAGAAGGAGACCAAGAGATGAATACACTAAGCAGATTCAGAAGGATGTAGGTTGCAGTAGGTACTGGGAGATGAAGAAGCTTGCACAGGATAGAGTAGCATGGAGAGCTGCATCAAACCAGTCTCAGGACTGAAGACCACAACAACAACAACAACATGAAGGAACTGACTCCTAATAAGTAAGATGATGCCTGTAGAAAAGTACAACAAAACAGTAATCTCAAAAAAGGACAGGATAGACAGTACATTCTGTAGGACATATTAAAAGTGATTGGTAAAAGAGACTTGGTGTGTTAAATGCAGCTTTTGATTACATGATAATTGAATTGGATAGATAAACAACCTACTTGCTAAGTGGCGGCAGAACACACACATAAAAGAAGATTATAATTAGGCGAGCTTCAGAGCCAGTAGCTCATTCTTCAGGCAGAAGGGTTGAAGTGGAAGGAAGAGGGGTGAAGGATAGGTCTAGGAAAAAGGGTAGATTTTGAGAAAGTTACCCAGAACTGCAGATCAAGGGCTGACTTTCCAGATGGGATGTGATTCCACATCTACATACATACTCCACTAGCCACCATATGGTGCATGGCAGAAGGTACCCTGTCTCACTACAATAGTCTGAATAAAATTACTTGATAGTTGACATCAATCACTTGCTGCAACAATGTTGCCACATTGGCTACCAGCTACCGTTTGGTTACAGGTGACAACAAACAAGCAGCTCACTTCACAAATTATGTTAAATGTTTAACACAGAGCAATTTTTCTAGTGGCTGGTGCAAGGTATGTCAGAAATGTTGGATACTCTGTCGACTATTGATTTAAAGTGACCAGTGACTGAACTGGGGCAGACGACCCGTTTTGTATCCCTGACTGTAAACTTGTGTCCTAACCCAGCCGAGAAAATTGTGGTCAACAGTCTGCAGCAGTACTAATATCATGATCGCTTTGTTCATGGCAATTAAAGCTAACCCTTAAGGGTAAACTCACGACAACAAAAACTCAATTTCAGGGCTGAAAGCAAATTGAAATTTCTCCATGTCATTTGTTACCTGTAACTATCCTTACACTAGCTGCACATGCTGCCATGTTAGAAACCAGTGAACAGTCCATGTGGGCACTTGGTCATGGATTATAGATGACTGAGGCAGATTCCAAATGAAGAAATAATGACAGGAAGAAAAATAAGACCAAATAGAACAGTCAAAACAATGATGAAAAATGATGCAGCAAATTATTAAAAATAAAAAAAAATATATTTAAACCAATTAATTGAATGAAAATAATAATCACACTCTTTTGGTTAGATTTAAAAATAAAAATTTTGCTACATTGATGAGATTCAAACCTACAACATGCTACATATTAGATTAATCTGCCAAACCATTGTGCTATGCCACAGCACTGCATGAAGTATTTATATATGTGAATGTAGTGACCCAGTTGCAACTATGAATTGCAACCTTCAAAATTTCAGTTTCACGCAGTGTAGTGAAAAGCTTATCTAATGTAAGATGATCTCTGTGAATATGATAACTATATGTATGATACTGAATCACACCTTGTGCTGAGTTATTCAGTAGTGTTTGGTTAGTGCTATGAATGAAATGTGTGTCTTTCATTAGCATTGTTAATGTGTGTTGTTTTTGGTGTAGGTATCGCGTGTCATGAAATACATAATAAAAGTGTCGGGCTCGTAATTCGGGATACAAATACATCAAGAAAGAATGCTGAACCAGGAATTGGAAGTGACTGGCCAATTTTGGTGGAGTTTGGCAACAGCAGACAGTTCAAGTGTGACGCTGACTACTCTTATTGGCGTTTGAAGTGCCAACTATCAAGTAATTTTATTTCAACTGTAGTCAGTTCCTTTCCCGTTCCATCTGCCAATTGAGTGAGGAAAAAGTGAATGGCTATATGCCTCTCTATGAGTCCTAATTTGTTGTCTCTTATCTTTGTGGTCCTTACGCATAATGTATGTTGGTGCAAGCAGAATTGTTCTGCAGTCAGCACAGTGTTCCTCAAAATCCCTCCAGGGATTCCCATTTGAGTTCCAGAAACATCTCCATAATACTTGTATGTTGTTGTTTCAACCTACTGTTAACAAATCTAGTATCCTGCCTCTGAATTACCTCAATGTCTGCTTTAATTCGACCCCTTGCGGATACCAGACACTCAAACTGTACTCAAGAAGAGATCACACTAGCATCCTATATGTGATGTCCATCACAGCTGAGCCACACTGTAGTAAAATCCACCCAACAAACAAAAGATGATTATTCGCCTTCCCTACCATGACCCTCACACGTTTGTTCCATTTCATATCACATTGCAATGTTACGTCCAGATATTGAAACAATGTGACTTCTTCATTCATGACACTACTAATGCTGGATTCTGGCATTATGGATTTGTTTTTCCAACTCATCTGCAGTAACTTATATTTTTCTACATTTAGGGTTAGCTGTCATTTATCACACCAACTGGGAACTTTGTCCAGGTCATCTTTTATCCTCCTAAATCACTCAACGATGACACCTTCCATACACCACAACATCATCAGCAAACAACCACAGATTACTGTCCACTTTGTCCATCAAATCAGTTATGCACATAGAAAATATGAGTAGTAGCGCTCCTGTCACACATCCCTGGAACGATCCTAATGATACCCCAGTCACTGATGGACACTCACCGTCGGGATAATGTAGTGGGTTCTATTACTTCAGAAGTCTTTGAGCCACTCACATGTCTGGGAATGTATTCCATGTGCTTGTACCTTTGTTAAAAGTCTGCATTGAGTCATTATGTCAAATGCTTCTCGGAAATCAAGAAATATGGAATCTGGGTTTGTGAATTTTGTGATGGCAAAGTTAGAGGAGCAATGCATCTGCATTAAATTTTGTGTGAAACTCAAGAAAACCTTTACAGAGACACACCAAATGATGCTGGGAGCCTATAGCAATGAGTACTTAAGCCATACTCGGTGTTACATATTATTCACACGTTTTAAAAATGGCTTTACAAAAGTCAAACATGATCCTTGTTCAGGACGCTCTTAGATGTCCACTGATGATGCTTGTGTCAGGAACGTCAACGAAATTGTGTGTGCCAGTCGAAGATTCACTGTCCGAGAGATTGTAGAAGAATGTAACATTTCAATTGGATCATGTTATGAAATGACACAGCATCTTGGAATGCATTGTGTTGCCGTCAAGTTCATTCCACGCTCATGAGTCAAGACCAAAAAAACTTTTTGGATCTTACAAATGAGACTGAGATGTTCCTTGTGAGAATAGTATGACCCCTGCAGACTTCTTTTTATTTCCAAAGGTGAAAAGGATGAAGTTTTGCAAAGGTAGATGAGATAGAAGAAAATTCGCAGACGGCACTTTATGCGACCCAGCAAGATGTGTGTCAAGACTGCTCCCGGAAGTGGAAATGATATTGGGAGCAGTGTATCAATTTTGGAGTAGAGTATTTTGAAGGAGACAATCCATAGTAACTAAAAGATAAGCATAGAAAATTTTGTGGACAAAGTTCTGGAATTTTTTGAACAGACATTGTATGACAAAAGGGCATGCTGAGTTGCCCATGAGTGATGCTTTGTACTGATTTGTGGACATAAACTTATTGGTCTCTATGAAACTGATTAGATTCAAACCCAGAATATGTTCAAGAATTCTGCAGCAAACTGATGTTACGGGTATTGGTCTGTAATTTCGCGGGTCTGTTCTTTCGCCCTTCGTATATACAGGAGACGCCTCTGTATTTTTTCCCCAGTTGCTTAGGTCTTTCTGCTGGGTGAGAGATTCACAATAAATACAAGCTAAGTAAGGGGCCAGTGCCATATAGCACTCTTTGTAAAACCAAATTGAGATTCCATCTGCAACTGGTGACTTATTTGTTTTTAATTATTTCAGGTGTCAGGGATGCTTACGAGGGTGGTTTGAAAAGTTCTTGAAACAGAATAGAAAAAAAGTACTTATGTCACTGAAACTTTTTTGTTTTTCAATGTACCCTGCTTGTAGATTAATTCACTTGGTCCAACAGTGTTCCAATACCTTGATCCCATCTCGACAATGATTTTCCTCCAGGCCTACAAAATAGTTGTCAACTCAGGCTATCAATTCTTAATTTAAGTGAATCTTCATCCACAAAGAAAAATTTTCAGTTTAGGGAAGAGGCACGTGTGGCAACAATTCATACCTTAGTTTGTGTAATTTTACCATGGCGATGGCACATGCGTGCGAGCGTGCATTGGCTTGGTGCTAGATGACTTTCTTCCTTATTAAACCTGGCCTTTTTCTCATATCTTTTGTTGCAATTTGTCCAGAAGGTTAGCATAGTATTCTCCAGTAATTGTTTGCCCAGTGGGGAGATAAAGTACAAACAGAATCCCCTTCTCATCCCAGAACACTGATGCCATGATCTTCCCCGCTGAAGGAATTTGGTGGCGCATCCCAGAACACTGACGCCATGTCCTTCCCCGCTGAAGGAGTTTGGCGACGGAGATTCAGCATGTTTCCAATGCTTTGATTGTTGCTTTGTCTCTGGGGTATAGTAGTAAACCAAAGTTTCCTCGTGGTCACAAACCAGCACAAAAGTTCTTGTTTGTTTCTCCTAAAACAGGCCAAACATTGTTGTGATATGTCCATTCTCATGTGTTTTTGACCCAGCATCAAGAGTCGCGGCACCCATCTTGTGAATACCTTTCAGATGACATCTGGCAAGCGTGAGCAATTTCATGCACTCTAAATTGGTGATCCTCCGTGATCATTATGCGCACTTTTGCAATGATTTCTAGAGTAGTGACACATCTTGGCTGACCTATTCATGGATGATCATCATCTAAGCTCTCCTGACCAAATTTAAATTCATTTATCCACTTGGCAACAGTTGAAGACAAAGGAGCAGAGCCCCTGGTGTATTCTGGAAATCGGCATGAATGTCCTTCGCTTTCATACCTATCTTTATGAAGTACTTCATCACTGCTTGAATCTCTACACGTCCCCCCCCCCCCCCCCCCCCCCCCCTCCGTCTTTGCAGATCACTACACAGGAACAACAACAGAGCCGTGTCACTGCCACAGCTCTCTTCCAAGAGCACTGACATGGCACATGTTTACAGGTGATTGTTGTTAGGTGTCTTTGTGCTATTGTCAAATGACGGTATGTTTATATGATTCTCTTGCATGAATTATTTCTTAAATGTAAAATTTAAAACATTTATCTCCTACTGCCACACCAGACTGGTCAAGTGACATGATGGAAACCTTTGACTCACTTAGTGATTTTACATAGGACAATAATTTCCCCTGCTTCTCAGCCAGATCTTTTGCTGAGGTATGACAGTGGTAGTAACCTTTCCTTGTTGCCATTTGGCATTCTCTTTTGAACCAAGAGTGCAGTAGCTTTTCCTTCCTCAGTATTTTCCGAATTTCATTGTTAAACCACAGTGGCTCTTTTGCATCCTTAATTCGCTTATTAGGTACAGACTTGTTGAGAGTGCAATTCACGATCTGTTTAAGCTTTGACCATAATCTCTCTACGTCCATCTTAATGGAACTAAGTGATGTCAGTTCTGTCTAAGTGAGATGCTAACATCTGCTTATCTGCTCTTTCTGGCATGAACGTTTTCCTAGCCTTCTTGACTGATTTATTAATTTTTGTAACCTTAGTTATTATGATTATTAATCCCCATCTCTATGCTGAAGTCATTGATGATATCTGGCCTGTTTGTAACTACAAGGTCTAAGATATTTCCATTGCATGTGGCATGCCAAACTAGGTGCTCAAGACAATTTTTGAAAACCACATTCAAAAGTGCTTCACAAGATTGACTGCACCCCCTGCAATGAAGCCATAGGCTACCATCTATACTCAGTAGGCTAAATTAACCTCCAACTAGTATTGCATGATCTAGGTATTGACGTGCTACTGTCTGTAGACTTTCTGTGAATGGCTCCAAAACTGTCATAGCAGAACCGGGTGGCTGATTAAAACATTCATTAATTAACTTGATTTCACGTAGACTTGTTATATGCAACCAGATAACTTCACTGTCACAATCAGCTTTGACCTCAATAGAGACAATGGACACTCCCTCTCCTACAGTGTCTAACCTGCCTTTCTGATATATATTCCATTAATCACTAAATATGTCAGAGCTTTCTACTCTGGGTTTCAGCCAGCTCTCAGTCTCTGAGAATAATTTGAGTGCGAGACTTTCCTGGATGGCAGTAAATTCGAAAACTGTGTTACAAGTACTTTGACAACTGATAAAATTTTGACAATCTACACTGGAGTGAATTCAAAAGATAAACCTCAACCAACATTGAATGTATCTTGGTGATAAAGAGCCCAAATAAATAAATTGATGATTTTATTCCATTTCATCTGATTGAATGAAACACACACAGCATAACTACTCAGAAAACAACTATAGTGCTGATTACATTTACTATCATACATGTAGCACTCTGAGAACATTTCACCTTGTCATAGTAGTCCTGTGTTTTGGAACTAGGCAGTGCTTCATTTCACAAAGCGAAAGAAATGGCTTGTGTGTGTGTAAAAAAAAAAAAAAAAAAAAAGAAGAAGAGGAAATAGTGGTTGCTGGTGTTTTTAACACTATCATTCAATTTAGTTCCTATTGTGAACTTTGCAGCTAGGATATGTAAATGCTCTGAGACTGCTATTGATAATATCTTTATGAACAAATCTAGGGGAAAAAAGTCATATCACAAAACCAATAGTAAATGGACTATCTGATCACAACGTGCAGCATCCTGTGTTAAATGTTGAAACTTGTCAGGATAAAAAAAATATTAAATCTGAGTACAGGAGGATAATAAATAAGCCAGAAATTGAGGAATTCAGGAAATTGCTCAAAGACATGAACTGGAGAGATGTTTACCTGGCTCAAATGGAAAATACAAAGCATTTATTAATAAAGTTACCTCCTCTTTTGAAAATTGTTTTCCCCTAAAGGTAACTCAAATCACACAGAAGTCAAAAGATAAACCATGGATTACACAAGGAATAAAGATATCATGTGGGGAAAAAGGAGACTGTATCTACTATCTAGGAACATTTCTGATATTAGCATTGTAATGCATTACAAAGAATACTGCAAAATATTGAATCAAGTAATCCAGAAATTGAAGTAGCTTTATTAATAGAAAAAGATAATTGTATCAACAAAATAAGAACTGTATGGGATATAGTGAAGACAGAGAGAAGTGGGGCCAAAAAGGAAGTGGAACAGATAGCTCTAAAAGTAAATGAGGCTTTGGTAACAAGTGCATGTAGTGTTGTAAATCTCTTAAGCAAGACTTAATTTTTGTTACTGACGGCTCGGGGTTATCAGGTTCGGTGAATGGTGCAATGGAGTATCTGGGACCAGTCTTTGAAGAACATTGTGTAGAACCTATTCGAGGAACTTTGAATTCCGACCATTGCTTCTCAGTATACTTACTCCTTAATGAAATTTGTTGCAAGTTACATATCTATATTTCCAACAAATAGCTCAATACATATTATCAATACTAGGAATAAGAACAATCTACATAAAGACCTAAAATCACTTATGTTGGTCCAAAAGGGGGTCCAATATTCAGGAACACACATTTTCAATAAATTACCAGCAACCATTAAAAACTTGGTTTCAGATAAAGCACAGTTTAAACAGAGTTTGAATGACTTTTTGATAGGCAATGCCTTCTACTCTATAGATGAATATCCTAACAGAGACTGAAAGGCCAGCTTAAGTAAAAATATGTTAGATTTAAGTTTTGACAGCACTTGGTTGCAACAGTCAATATTAAGTATTTTGTGTATGATAAATTTATTAATAGTGCATAAAAATGTTTCATTCTGACAGCGTATTAATTCTGTAAATATTAGCTTTTCCAGTTTACTGTATTGTATTCACCTATTTTGACAATCTCGTGACAAATGATCAGGGAAGTATTCATTATATTAAAATGTTTTGTGTTATACATTCTGACATGTTCCACACCCTCGAGAATCATCTCATTCTTTCGGTGTATGTAACAAAAACTGAATCAAATCATATCCAATCACCATCTCTCGTCATGTAATAACTTCACTTCTTCTTCTTCCCTTGTCGTCTCCTGTTTTTCCAGTACTCGTCCATCTCCTCCTAATGTTTTTCCCCCTTTATTCTATTCGTGTTGTTCTCAATCCCCTATTTCTTCTGCATTGAAAGCCTTTTATTTTTATTTACTTATTTTTTTTATTGAGGTGAGTCTCTACGGACTGCGTGGTAACAACCGACTTCACTCTAGTGTCCAGGTCTTGTTCTTGCTCCAGCTTTGACTTCCTGCCAGTATCTTCTGAGCCCCTCCAAGAAGTGCCTTTTTATGCTCTTCAGATAATGGTCCTCACTGTCTTTCGAATGTTGATGCCATGTTAAAACCTTGGTAGTTGGTCACCAATCTTCTAAATTTGTTCCTTTCAGGAATTTCTCTCTGAGATACCAATCTGCTTAAGATCTTTTTCACATTCTTTGAACCATCTCGGCCTCGTTTTCTTAGATAGGATGAAACTCCGTATTCTTTTTGTTAGTCAATCACCGTCCATTTTCATGAGATGACCATAAAATAACAATCATTTCTTTGTAATGGATGCTGTGATAGGTTCTGTCTCACTGCACGTGTCCTCATTTGCTCTCATTCGTCATTGTCCATCGACCCATCTATTACCTTAGGATTTTCCTTAATATCCTACACTCACGCTTTTCCAGCCACTCAGCTTGACCTTGTCTATTCGTGGTCAAAGTTTTGGATGCTTATAAGCCCTCAGGTTGTACAACTGTATTATAATGTTGGAACTTGGCCCATATACTCATAGACTTGTTGTTATAAGTATTCTTTGTCAGTTGGTATGCTTGGTCTAACTTCCTCATCCCGACAATTGCTTCTTCTTTTAATCCATTCTCCTGGTGGATGACTTCACCGAGATACCTGAAATTCTTAACTCATCCGATTTTTTCCCAGGTTGGTTATCTTCCATTCAGGTCCATCACAGATGTTCGTCATATATTTTGTCTTTTGAATAGAGATCTGGAGTCTAACTTTTTTCATCAATTTCTGACAGCCTATTTATCTTGTTGATTGCTGACTCTATGTTGTTAGCAAAAATGGCCAGGTCAGCCGCAAAATCTAAGCAGTCAATGCACACCCCTTTGTTCTTAGGACCAAGTCTGAACCACTCTTCATTTGTTTCTTCTTGGGCTAATAACTTTCTCCACTCTCGAATGACCTTTTCCAAGACACAATTGAAAAGGAGAGGGATAGTCCATCTCCTCGTCTTATGTCCGTTCTGATTGTAAAGGGTTCAGATACCTCACCCATAAGTTTTATTTTCGACACTGTGTTAGCAAGAGTTTGTTTGATCAGCTTTCTTGATGTATTATCCACCCCAAACTTTTCCAAAATATTCATTAATGCATGTCAGTCGATGGAGTCATATACTTTCTGAAAATCAACAAACATGACCACATAGTTATTTCTTCAATTTTTTTTTGTACCTCATGATGTTCTTCAGGTTAAAGATCTGTTCTGCGCAAGAATCACCCTTTTGGAAACCAGCTTGATAGTCCCCAATCAGTTGGTTACAATGATCTTCTATTCTATTCTGTATCACTTTCGAGAGAATCTTATATGGAACAGATACTAATGAGGTACCCCTATAGTTATTGACATTCTATTTATCACCTTTTTTGTGTAGACGATGGATTAAAGCTGACTGCCATTCAGTTGGTATCATCCTAGCTCTCCAGATCTCCTCAAAAAGTTGGACTAGTATATCTAGAGTTTCATTATTTGCCAGCTTCAGTAGTTCCACCACTATTGAATCCTCTCCAGCTGCCTTATTATTCTTAAAGTTGTTGATGATCTCTTTGGTCTCCTCTTTACTAGATGGAGATGAGGGGTAGTTTGTGGATTGGGGCACATACAGGGAATCTTTCTTTCGGTTCATCACAATTAAGTAGGTTTTCAAAGTAACGAGACATTATCTTGCAGTTTTTTTGTTGGTCAGGCCGAGTGTGGTGTGCGTACTGTAAGACCTTCAGTGCACACACCATCAGATTATTTGACTTGTTGCTCTAACAAAGTAAGCGAGTGTCAGCAATATGTCTCGTGGTCTTATCATGGCGTATTTATCTTCTGCCATTAGGTCAGACGATAGAAGTGCCACTTGCACGCTGAGAGTAGCAGATTGACGGTGACCAACTTTAAACAGAACTTGATTAGTTTTCACATACATTTATTAAAATAATAACAAATATAAAAATTACTTAACTTGGTTCTGGATGCTATTTACAATTGACAATCTGAAGTTCCTTTGGTATTGATACATTAATCTTATTCTCACATATATCTCGGGTACTTGACGAAAGTGTCTATACATTTATCTTCATGGCAATGTACAGGAATATGGTAATCTTATTAGGCGCAAACTGAATCTTGACTATGGACTGGTACCGACAATTGTAGAACTCGTACAGACTGGTACAGACTATGCAGACTGGTACAGACTAATGCAGACTGGTGCAGACAAATGCAGACTGACTGGTCGAAGGTCTTTACACTCGTTATAATACCTCGCACGTTCATGTATCACTGCGCGAGTGTGATGCGCGAGGAGAAAGTGTTCTATCTTAGCAGCAATCTCATTGGCTGTATTACATATTAATACGCGAATCGGCGGAAGCAGAATTTGGTCCGTCTCTGTGGCAGCGCCATCTCGTAGTGCGGAGATGGACGAGTGCTGCGCCTGCGCTGTTGTGCTTAGCGGGGCTCACTCTAGTGGGAAATTTGTGTACGCGCTGAATACGCGGAACTATGTACACAACACTGAGCTTTCCATTTTCGTCTCTAAAACAAAAACTAGGGGCTTGGTATCCTTTCAAATTCGATTTGAACGTCTGATAGAAGTCTCTGACATTGTTTATCTGGAAACGCTGATCGATCTGTTATAACTGCTGTTTCTCATGCAACTGCTTAGCCCTTCGTAGAGTTCTGGCTGCATATTTTCGAACTTCATGGAATACATCAAAATCATCAGGTCTCCTGGTAGAGTTCCACTTTTTCCATGCACTTGCTGTTTGGCCCACCACCTCACCACAAACCTCATTCCACCATGTATGATTCCTCTTTTTAGCTGTCAGGATTTTAGTATTAGCTCCTTGTTGGATCATGGAGTCAATGTCTGCCCATTTATGGGATTCAACTGTCAGTTACTGGTGGCATTGTTCCAATATGTTTTGATTGATTTTGAGCTTCGCAATATCGTATTTATGAATTTTATTTCCGGTTTTCACGGTCTTATTGAGAGGGATGAAATTAATTTTGATCTTGGAGAGGTGATGATCCTTTTAAATTCAGTATTTTATCTGTAAAAAGGTTTCTTTCTATTATTTCTGATTGTTTGATGTTGTTTCTTTCTTATTTCTGTAATCCATGCTATCATTGATTCCTTCTTCCAGAACTACTCATTCAGTAGAGGTCTCTAAAAAAGATTAATCTTCTTTTAGCCATTACTTCTGATATTTTCTCAAAATTTTTGTAGATCTCCTCATTACTTCTCATTTTCCAGCCATCTGTAGCTTGTATTGCAACCATTATTTTCTAATAATGCTCCTTTGAGGAACCTCTGTTCTGTCCAGCTTATAGTTCATCATTAGGCATCCTCAACCATATAAACATCCTGGTCATACCACTGTGGGATAGTGTCTTAGTTTTGTTTTTTTAGTTGTACATTTCTTGTTGTAAATATCCTTTGTCAAACGATTTGCTCTCTCCAGTTTGCTGACTCTTGCATCTACTGTTAATTCTTCTAGTCCATTTTGTTGTACAGTTTGTCCAATATATTTAAATTTACTTCCTAATGCTATTTTACATTTTTGTTTTTCTAAGAGTGTTGATGCATTGTTTGAAATTGTCATCAATGTTGTTTTTTCGGCTGAAATTTTGGGACCAGCTCCCTTTGCTATTTCTTCCAAAAGATTTCTTTCAATAACTGTCTGCCAGATTTTTTGAAAGTATATCAGAATCATCTGCAGAAGCCAGGCACTTTACCTTAATTCCATTTGTTTTTCATCCTAAAATTATTGGTTCAATTTTGTGATTTTTTTTTCTCCAAATTCCAGATACTTTCTATTTTTTCTAGAATGCAGTGTTACAGTAAAGGTGATAAACTGTCCCCTTGTCTAACATCAGTTTGTATTTCAAATGGTTGAGATACTTCTCCCATAAATTTAGCTTCTGCCATCCTATTTGCTAGTGTTTTGAGGATTATGTTTGCTTTAACACAAAATTCTTTGATGATTTTACCTATAATTTCTCTGCCTACCAAATCAAATGTTTTCTCGAAACCTATACATGATACTATTATAGGTTTGGTGATTAACAGTATGTGGAGAATTATCGATTTTCTAATAAACATCTGTTCTGTGCAGGGTATTCCCTTTCTAGAGCTCCTTGAGATTCTCCCAGTTATTTGTCTAAAGTTTCTACAACTCTGTCCAGAGAATTTTTGATAATATTTTGTATACCACTGGGAGAAGTGAGGCATCTCTGCAATTGTTGACATTTTGTGTTTCCCCTTTTTTTCATAGCTGTGGATTAATGCTTTCCATAATCTCTTCAACTTTCCAAATGTTCTCAAACAGCAGTTGTAGATCATTTGTGTGTTCTGACTATTTCAATAATTTTTCTGTAGTGGAGTCTTCATTTGTTGCTTTGAAGTGTTGGAATGATTTGATGGCTTCATGAATTTATTGTTCTGTTAGTGGAAAATCTTCCTCCAGATGTTGTGGGACTGCTATTATATATTGCTACAATGTGCTGTTATTATTATTGTTGTTGTTGTTGTGGTTGTTTGGTTGCCTGTTCTTCAGCACTATCTTTCTGTTTCGTTTATCTATTTGCCGCCATTTTAGCCCATTTACCGGTATTTTCAGCTTGTTTTTCACTTATTTGACCTTTTGGTGGCTCCTCTTGAAGAGATCTTATTTCTCAGCATTTAAAATTACATCATCTGCTGCTCTTCCGCAACTCAATTTCATCATGTCCAGTCTAGTTTTTTCATTCATTTAACCATCCATCTTCCTTGACTCAAGATCCTGAATTTTCATCCTTAATTCTTGAACAGTCTCATTTCTCTTTTTACATTTTCCAGATGAAGAAACTTTTGGTCCTCAAAGCTAAGATTAGTATCAGTTTTTTTATTTGTTTCTGCCAATGGCTGCTATATCTCTTTAGTTAGAATATTTTCTCTCTCTGTATTTGATTATAGTCTAAGTCTGAATATTCTTATAAGTACATTTATTGCTATAGCAATGAGTAAAATAAATTGTATTGCACTGCCTGTAGCATGTAGCACCATTTTGACTGTTAGTCCTCTTGCTGTACAAAAAGTAGCTTTGATGATTACTTAATGCAAGTATTTTGTAAGAGCTGTGGAATGGTTAGTATCTGTTTATATTTTTCTGATTAATTCAAGCTCGTCAATGCACATCCTCTGTTAAGGAAATATTTGAACTGAATTTACTGTGTGTTAAATATAAGCAGTGGATCCATTGGGGTAGTCTTTTTGGTAGAAATATGTCAAGGTGAACAAAACAGGAGATGAAATTTCCTGGCAGATTAAAACTGTTTGCCCGACCGAGACTCGAACTCGGGACCTTTGCCTTTCGCAGGCAAGTGCTCTACCAAAGCACGACTCACGTCCGGTACTCACAGCTTTACTTCTGCCAGTACCTCGTTTCCGCTGCAGAGTGAAAATCTCATTCTGAAAACAGGAGATGGTGAAGGAAGAGAGGGAAAAGATCAACATTTGCTTCTCATCAGCAATATAACTGGGTTGCAACATTCAGTGAAAATTATCTGTGACAGGAAGTTGTCAGAAATACATTTTTTGAAGAAACTTTATGTTTGTATAAGCATTTATTAAATTTAAAAAGTTGGATTTCATCTGTTAATACAAAAGATAATGTTTTGCATTGCAGGCATGCTAAACCTGTCAAAGATGAAGAATCGGCCAATGATTCTTATTGGAGGATAACAGTATGTATAACTTAAACTCGAGATTCTTGAAAATAAAGCTAGTCAGTATTTCTTAACAGTACTGATTTAAATACATCTAAAGATCGCTGTTACCTAAATGAAAGTTGACGAGCAAAGTCTTAGTGGACATTTGTATAAAATTGTCATAGGTGTTATTTACAAGAAGAGTAAATAGTTTCAATAGGAATGTGGTGAGACATTTAACAAATGTCATGACCACACATTAATAGGACCTTATAACACTACCATTATGATATTAGTATGCTTTTACATAAATAACAGAAACCCTGTCTCTATGTTGCCACGTATAACCCTCTTACTAAAATTTAATTTAGTTTCCAAATAAAATACACTATGGAAGGATAGTCCTGTTTATAGGAAAAGATAATCAATAGAGTTATCCTTCTTACAGGATTTACCATGTGTTGCATCTAATGGATAAGAAAATTTGACTATTCACTTCTTTTCCTAAGATCTTACCCAGTGGCTAGATAGAAACACAGTATGAATAATAATATACTGAAGCTAGGACAACTCATTTCCAAGTTCATTTAGTGGTATGAAACATGTACTTAATGGTCACCAACCTATCCTGGCAATGAAATAGTGAAGTATTGGAGAAGCAGAAATGTGAATTTTGCCTACTTTCTTGCTACTGTTTAGTTTGGCTCTTCAAATAAATTACCCCACTTAAACAATTTTGGGCTACATCTTTATGCATTATGTTTTTAAAAAAGAAAAAGCCCAGTAGATAACTTCGAGGAAGGTAAAAAAAATTAGCCGGGGTGGGGGGGACAACCTTTAGAAAAGCACTTTCCATAATCAAGAAACTTAAATACTTAGACACTAAAGCACACTCTTTTTAACTGAACATTTCACTTAAAGAAAACCTCTTTCTTGGTGGAATTAACTTTCAAAAGCTATTATTCTTTGAACTAATTCTGTATAGCCATCTAACAGGTTTTAGTAACTTGGCTTCACTCTGATTGAATTTTATGTAACCAAACTACAACACTTTGCAATAGTTAAGAAAACATTTTTATTATTTACACTAAAGCTATTTAAATGGTGCCTCTTTATATTAACTTGGAACTTCATAAGTCTGTAAAACAGGACACTCGGATTAATCAAACACCAGGAAGGAACCCTATACAGATGTATGATTAGGATGAAATAACAGGGTGAACCAGTTTCCGTAAAGTTCAAGAATGATTATTAAAACACAGTTTAAATTAATGGTTCATGCCCTACAAAGGTAAAAATAGAAAAATATCTTATCTGTGGGCTGTAGGCTTGGGTGTGGCGAACAGTTATGACGGCTAAACTACCCACACTACAGCCTGCAAGTTTCTTGCTGTATGGGCTCAATTTCTCTACTTGGCTTCATTCAGTTTTACATACAGTAGCTCAACAACTCGCAGCTATGCTGCAAGCTGTTTGCAGTCTTCAACCGAGGCATTTTTATGAAAATTTGCAGGCAAAGCTTCTGCTCCACAAAGGAGTTACCTCAATCACTGCTGCCTACAGACTGTGTGACTTACTTCCCGCACTTGCTCAAGGTAGCATGCCAATTCGCCTTTCGAACCTTTTCCACTCTCCATAGCCATTTTCGTTTCAAACAAAAGCACACTGGCTTTTACATAACGCCTATTTCTTATATTGTTCCTAAGCATGACCATTTCTTAAATTGTCAAATTTACATCAACATGAACAATTTATACACACAAATATTTTTAAATACAAAATGTTATCAAAAAATTATTTACACCCTTGGTATCCTTTGTAGAGGACTTGGGCAGGTTTGTCATATCCTAGTACACATTATTTTGTTACTTCCCTTCAGATAATCCATTTAGCTACATCTACAATTATTCACAATGTTCAGTCTTTTGAGGTGTCCAGTGCGGGTTCCTCTCCACTTCCTGGGTGTATTGTAACGAGTTAGCTCCCAGGAGCCTCTCAAACCACAAACTCTTAGAAGATTCACTCTTCTTGTACTTAAGTCAGCATTGTCACTTTTGTATTCAATCCCAATGCAATTTCTGTGTTTCATAGTCAATGTGAAGGTCCAAGGGATACAGAAAACCTGCACTGGTGCATCAGAATCCAATACTGGTCTCCCAGGAGCCACTGAAAGCACAAACTAAAAGAAGATTCACTCTTCTTGTACTTAAGGCGGCATTGTCTCATTTGTATTCAATCCCGATGCAATTACTGTGTTTCATGGTCAATGTGAAGGTCCAAGTAATACAGTAAACCAGCACTGGTGCATCGGAATCTAATACTGGTCTCCCAGGAGCCGCTGAAAGCACAAACTCTTAGAAGATACAATCTTCTTGTACGTAAGTCAGCATTGTGCAATAAGTATTCAATCCCGATGCGATTTCTGTGTTTCATGGTCAATGTGAAGGTCAAAGGGATACATTTAACGTTCACTGGTGTATCGGAATCTAATACTGGTCTCCCAGGAGCCGCTCAAACCACAAACGCTTAGAAGATTCACTCTTCTTTTACTTAATTGGCATTGTGCCTTTTGTATTCAATCCCGATGCAATTTCTATGTTTCATGGTCAATGTGAAGGACCAAGGGATACAGTAAACCTGCACTGGTGCATCGGAAACTAATACTGGTCTCCCAGGAGCCGCTCAAACCACAAACTCTTAGAAAATTCACTCTTCTTGTACTTAAGTCGGCATTGTTCCTTTTGTATTCAATCCCGATGCAATTTCTGTGTTTCATGGTCAATGTGAAGGTCAAAGGGATACATTTAACGTGCACTGGTGCATCAGAATCTAATACTGGTCTCCCAGGAGCCGCTCAAACCACAAACTCTTAGAAGATTCACTCTCCTTGCACTGAAGTTGGCATTGTGCCTTTTGTACACAATCCCGATGCAATTTCTGTGTTTCATGGTCAATGTGAAGATCCAAATGATACAGTGAACCTGCACTGGTGCATCGGAATGTAGTACCGGCCTCCCAGGAGCCGCTCAAAGCACAAACTCTTAGACGATCACTCTTCTTGTACTTAAGTCGTCATTGTGCCTTTTGTATTCAATCCAGTAGCGATTTCTGTGATTCATGGTCAATGAGAAGGTCCAAGGGATACAGTAAACCTGCGCTGGTGCATCCGAATCCAATACTGGTCTCCCAGGAGCCGCTGAAAGCACAAACTCCTAGAGGATTCATTCTTCTTGTACGTAAGTCATCATTGTCCTATTTGCATTCAATCCCGATGCAATATCTGTATTTCATGGTCAATGTGAAGGTCCAAATGATAGAGTCAACCTGCACTGGTGAATGGGAATGTAATACTGGTTTCCCAGGAGCCGCTCAAAGCACAAACTCTTAGAAGATTAACTCTTCTTGTACTTAAGTCGGCATTGTGCATTTAGTATTCAATCCCGATGCGATTTCTGTGTTTCATGGTCAATGTGAAGGTCCAAGGGATACAGTAAACCTGCACTGGTGCATTGGAATATATTACTCGTCTCCCAGGAGCCTCTCAAACCAGAAACTCTTAGAAGATCCACTCTTCTTGTACTTAAGTCGGCATTGTTCATTTTGTATTCAATCCCGACGCAATTTCTGTGTTTCATGGGCAATGTAAAGGTCATAGGGATACAGTAAACCAGTACTGGTGCATCAGAATGTAATACTGGTCTCCCTGGAGTTGCTCAACCCACAACCGCTTAGAAAATTCACTCTTCTTGTACTTAAGTCGGCTTTGTCCCGTTTCTATTCAATCTGGATGCGATTTCTGTGTTTCCTCTTCAATGTGGGGGTCGAAGGGATACAGTGAACCTGCGCTGGTGCATCGGAATCTAATACTTGTCTCCCAGGAGCCGCTCAAAGCACAAACTCTTAGAAGATTCAATCTTCTTGTACGCAAGTCAGCATTGTGCATTAAGTATTCAATCCCGATGCGATTTCTGTGTTTCATGGTCAATGTGAAGGTCAAAGGGATACATTTAACGTTCACTGGTGCATCGGATTCTAATACTGGTCTCCCAGGAGCCGCTCAAACCACAAACGCTTAGAAGATTCACTCTTCTTTTACTTAATTGGCATTGTGCCTTTTGTATTCAATCCCGATGCAATTTCTATGTTTCATGGTCAATGTGAAGGACCAAGGGACACAGTAAACCTGCACTGGTGCATCGGAAACTAATACTGGTCTCCCAGGAGCCGCTCAAACCACAAACTCTTAGAAAATTCACTCTTCTTGTACTTAAGTCGGCATTGTTCCTTTTGTATTCAATCCCGATGCAATTTCTGTGTTTCATGGTCAATGTGACGGTCAAAGTGATACATTTAACGTGCACTGGTGCATCAGAATCTAATACTGGTCTCCCAGGAGCCGCTCAAACCACAAACTCTTAGAAGATTAACTCTCCTTGTACTTAAGTTAGCATTGTGCCTTTTGTACACAATCCCGAAGCAATTTCTGTGTTTCATGGTCAATGTGAAGATCCAAGGGATACAGTAAACTTGCACTGGTGCATCGGAATCTAATACTATTCTCCCAGGAGCCGCTGAAAGCACAAATTCCTAGAAGATTCGTTCTTCTTGTACTTAAATTGGCATTGTCCATTTTGTATTCAATCCCGATGCAATTACTTTGTTTCATGGTCAATGTGAAGGTCCAAATGATAGACTCAACTTGCACTGGTGAATGGGAATGTAATACTGGTTTCCCAGGAGCCGCTCAAAGCACAAACTCTTAGAAGATTCACTCTTCTTGTACTTAAGTTGGCATTGTGCATTTGATTTCAATCGCGATGCAATTTCTGTGTTTCATGGTCATTGAGAAGTTCCAAGGGATACAGTAAACCTGCACTGGTTCATCGGAATCCAATACTGGTCTCCCATGAGCCGCTCAAACGACAAACGCTTAGAAGATTCACTCTTCTTGTACTTAAGTCGGCATTGTGCATTTAGTATTCAATCCCGATGCGATTTCTGTGTTTCATGGTCAATGTGAAGGTCCAAGGGATACAGTAAACCTGCACTGGTGGATTGGAATGTATTACTCGTCTCCCAGGAGCCTCTCAAACCAGAAACTCTTAGAAGATTCACTCTTCTTGTACTTAAGTCGGCATTGTGCATTTTGTATTCAATCCCGATGCAATTTCGGCGTTTCATGGTCAATGTGAAGGTCCAAGAGATGCAGTAAACCTGCACTGGAGCATCGGAAACTAATACTGGTCTCCCAGGGCCACCCAGAACACAAACTGTTAGATGATTAACTCTTCTTGTACTTAAGTCGGCAGTCCCTTTTGGTTTCAATCCCGGTGCAATTTTTGTATTTCATGGCAATGTGAAGATCCAAGGGATACAGTAAACCCGCACTGCTGCATTGGAATTTGATACTGGTCTCCCAAGAGCGGCTCAAAGCACTAACTCTTAGAAGATTCAATCTACTTGCACTTAAGTCGGCATTGTCCCTCTTGTATTCAATCCCGATGCAATTTCTGTGTTTCATGGTCAATGTGAAGGTCCAAGGGATACAGTAAACCTGCACTGGTGAATCGGAATCTAATACTGGTCTTCCAGGAGCCGCTCAAAACACAAACAGTTAGAAGATTCACTCTTCTTGTACTTAAGTCGGCATTGTCCCTTTTGTATTCAATCCCGATGAAATTTCTGTGTTTCAAGGGCAATGTAAGGGTCCAAGGGATACAGTAAACCAGTACTGGTGCATCAGAATGTAATACTGGTCTCCCTGGAGCTGCTCAACCCACAACCGCTTAGAAAATTCACTCTTCTTGTACTTGAGTCGGCTTTGTCCCGTTTCTATTCAATCTCGATGCAATTTCTGTGTTTCATGGTCAATGTGAAGCTCCAAGGGATACAGTAAACCTGCACTGGTGCATTGGAATCTAATACTGGTCTCCCATGAGCCGCTCAAATAACAAACTCTTAGAAGATTTACTCTTCTTGTATGTAAGTCGGCATTGTGCATTTGGTATTCAATCCCGATCCAATTTCTGCGTTTCATGGTCAATGTGAAGGTCCAAGGGATACAGTACACCTGCACTGGAGCATCAGAATCCAATACTGGTCTCCAAGGAGCCGCTCAAATCAATTTCTTAGATGATTAACTCTTCTTGTACTTAAGTCGGTAGTCCCTTTTCTATTCAATCCCAATGCAATTTCTGTGTTTTATGGTCAATGTGAATGTCCAAGGGAAACAGTAAACCTGCACTGGTGCATTGGAATCTAATACTGGTCTCCCAGGAATCGCTCAAAGCACAAACTCTTACAAGATTCACTCTTCTTGTACTTAAGTCGGCATTGTGGTTTTTGTTTTCAATCCCGATGCAATTTCTGTGTTTGATGGTCCATGTGAAGGTCCGATGGATACAGTAAACCCGCATTGGGTCATCGGGATCTAATACTGGTCTCCCAGGAGCCGCTCATACCACAAACTCTTTAAGATTCACTCTTCTTGTACTTAGTTTGGCTTTGTGCCTTTTGTATTCAATCCCGATGAAATTTCTGTGTTTCATGGTCAATGTGAAGGTCCAAGGGATACAGTATACCTGCACTGGTGCATCGGAATCGCATACTGGCCCCCAGGTGCCGTTCAAAACAGAAACTCTTAGACGATCACTCTTCTTGTACTTAAGTCGTCATTGTGCCTTTTGCATTCAATCCCGATGCAATTTCTGTGTTTCATGATCAATGTGAAGCTCCAAGGGATACAGTAACCCTGCACTGGTGAATTGGAATCTAATACTGGTCTCCCAGGAGCCGCTCAAAGCACATACTCTTAGAAGACTCACTCTTCTTCTACTTAAGTTGGCATTGTGCATTTGTATTCAATGCTGTTGCAATTTCTGTGTTTCATGGTCATTGAGAAGTTCCAAGGGATACAGTAAACCTGCACTGGTTCATCGGAATCTAATACTGGTCTCCCATGAGCCACTCAATCCACAAACTCTTAGAAGATTCACTCTTCTTGTACTTAAGTCGGCATTGTGCATTTAGTATTCAATCCCGATGCGATTTCTGTGTTTCATGGTCAATGTGAAGGTCCAAGGGATACAGTAAACCTGCACTGGTGTATCGGAATCTAATACTGGTGTCGCAGGAGCCGCTCAAACCACAATCTCTTAGAAAACTCACTCTTCTTATACTTAAGTCGGCATTGTCCCTTTTGTATTCAATCCCCATGCAATATCTGTGTTTCATGGTCAATGTGAAGGTCAAAAGGGATACAGTAATCGTGCACTGGTGCATCGGAATCTAATACTGGTCTCCCAGGAGGTGCTCAAATCACAAACTCTTCGAAGATCCAGTCTTCTTGTCCTTAAGATGGCATTGTGAGTTTTGTATTCACCCCGATGCAATTTCTGTGGTTCATGGTCAATGTGAAGGTTCAAGGAATACAGTAAACCTGCACTGGTGCATCGGAATCTAATACTGGTCTCGCAGGAGCCGCTCAAACCACAATCTCTTAGAAAACTCACTCTTCTTATACTTAAGTCGGCATTGTACCGTTTGTATCCAATCCCGATGCGATTTCTGCGTTTCTTGGTCAATGTGAATGTCCAAGGGATACAGTAAACCTGCACTGGTGCATCGGATTCTAATACTGGTCTCGCAGGTGCCGCTCAAACCACAATTTCTTAGAAAACTCACTGTTCTGGTAGTTTAGTCGGAAATGTCCTTCTTGTATACAATATCGATGCAATTTCTGTGTTTCCGGGTCAATGTGAAGGTCCAAGGGATACAGTAAACCTGCACTGGTGCATCGGAATCTAATACTGTTCCCCCAGGAGTTGCTCAAAGCACAAAATCTTAGAAGAGTCGCACTTCTGGTACTTAAGTCGGCATTGTGCCTTTTGTATTCAATCCCGATGCGATATCTGTCTTTCATGGTCAATGTGGAAGTCCAAGGGTATACAGTAATCCTGCACTAGTGCATCGGAATCTAACACTATACTCCCAGGAGCCGCTCAAAGCACAAACTGTTAGAAGATTATCTCTTCTTGTACTTAAGTTCGGTTTGTCCCTTTGTATTCAATCCCGATGCAATTTCTATGTTTCATGGTCAATGTGAAGGTCAAAGGGATACAGTAAACGTGCACTGGTGCATCGGAATCTCATACAGGTCTCCAAGGAGACGCTCAAGGCACAAACTCTTAGAAGGTTCACTCTTCTTGTACTTAAGTCAGCATTGTTCCCTTTGTATTCAATCCCGATTCGATTTCTGTGTTTCATGGTCAATGTGGATGTCCAAGGGATACAGTAAACCTGCACTGGTGCATCGGACTTCAATACTGGTCTCCCAGGAGCCACTCAATTCACAAATTACTAGAAGATTCACTCTTCTTGTACTTAAGTCGACATTGTCCCTTTTGTATTCAATCCCGATGAAATTTCTGTGTTTCATGGGCAATGTAAAGGTCCAAGGGATACAGTAAACCAGCACTGGTGCATCGGAATCTAATACTGGTTTCCCAGGAGCCATTCAAAGCACAAATTCTTAGAAGATTCACTCTTCTTGTACTTAAGTCAGCATTGTTCCCTTTGTATTCAATCCCGATTCGATTTCTGTGTTTCATGGTGAATGCGGATGTCCAAGGGATACAGTAAACCTGCACTGGTGCATCGGACTTCAATACTGGTCTCCCAGGAGCCGCTCAATTCACAAATTACTAGAAGATTCACTCTTCTTGTACTTAAGTCGACATTGTATCTTTTGTATTGGTCCGAATGCAATTTGTGTGTTTCATAGTCAATGTGAAAGTCCAAGGGATACAGTAAACCTGTACTGGTGCATCCGAATCTAATACTGGTCACCCAGGAGCCGCTGAAAGCACAACTCTTAGAAGATTCACTCTTCTTGTACTCAAGTCGGCATTGTGCGTTTTTTATTCAATCCCAATGTGATTTCTGTGTTTCATGGTCAATGTGAAGGACCAAGGGGTACAGTAAAGCTGCACTGGTGCATCGGAACCTAATACTGGTCTCCCAGGTGCTGCTCAAAGCACAATCGCTTATAAGATTCACCCTTCTTGTACTTAAGTCGGCATTGTCCCTTTTTTATTCAATCCCAATGCAATTCCTGTGTTTCATGGTCAATGTGAAGGTCCAAGGGATACAGTAAACCTGCACTGGTGCATCGGAAACCACCACTGGTCTCCCACGAGCCGCTCAAACTACAAACTCTTAGAAAATTCACTCTTATTGTACTTAAGTCGGCATTGTCCCTTTTGTATTCAATCCTGGTGCAATTTCTGTGTTTCATGGTCAATGTTAAGGTCCAAGCGATAGAGCAAACCTGCACTGGTGCAACGGAATCTAATACTGGTCTCCCAGGAGCCGCTCAGAGCAGAACCTCTTAGAAGATTCACTCTTCTTGAACTTTTGTCGGCATTGTGCCTTATGTATTAATCCCGATGCAATTTCTGTGTTGCATGGTCAATGTTGGGGGCCAAGGGATAAAGTAAACCTGCACTGGTGCATGGGAATCTAATACTGGTCTCCCATGAGACGCTCAAAGCACAAACTCATAGAAGTGTCATTCTTCTTGTTCTTAAGTCGGCATTGTCCATTTTGTATTGAATGCCGATGCGATTTCTGCGTTTCTTGGTCAATGTGAAGGTCCAAGGGATACAGTAAACCTGCACTGGTACATCGAAATTTAATACTGGTCTCCTAGGAGCCGCTCAAAGCACAAACTCTTAAAAATGCACTTTTCTTCTACTTGAGTTGGCATTGTCCCTTATGTATTCCCTCCCGAAGCAATTTCGGTGTTTCATGGTCAATGTGGAATGTCCAAAGGATACGGTAAACCTGCACTAGTGCATCGGAATCTAATACAGGTCTCCCATGAGCCGCTAAAGCACAAACTCTTAGAAGATTTACTCTTCTTGTACGTAAACGGCATTGTGCATTTTGTAATCAATCCCGATGCAATTTCTGTGTTTCATGGTCAATGTGAAGGTCCAAGGGATACAGTAAACCTGCACTGGTACATTGGAATGTAATACTGGTCTCCCAGGAGCCGCTCGAAGCACAAACCCTTACAAGATTCACTCTTCTTGTACTTATGTAGTTATTGTTCCCTTTGTATTCAATCCCAATGCAATTTCTGTGTTTCATGGTCAATGTGAAGGTCTAAGGGATACAGTAAATCTGCACAGGTGCATCGAAATCTAATACTGGACACCCAGGAGCCACTCAAATCTTATACACTTGTAAGATTCACTCTTCTTGTACTTAAGTCGGCATTGTCCCATTTGAATTCAATCCCGATGCAATTTCTGTGTTTCATGGTCAATGTGAATGTCGAGGGGATACAGTAAACCTGCACTGGTGCATCGGAATCTAATACTGGTCTCCCATGAGCCGCTCAAAGAACAAACTCTTAGAAGAATCACTCTCCTTGTACTTATGTAGGCATTGTGCCTTTGTATTCAATCCCGATGCAATATCTGTGTTTCATGGTCAATGTGAAGGTCCAAGGGATACAGTAAACTCTGCACTGGAGCATCGGAATCGAATACTGGTCTCCCAGGAGCCACTCAAATTACCAAGTTTTAGATGATTAACTCCTCTTGTACTTTAGTCGGCAGTCCCTTTTGCATTCATCCTGGCACAATTTCAGTGTTTCATGGTCAATGTGAAAGCCCAAGGGATAGAGTAAACCCACGCTGCTGCATTGGAATCTAAAACTGGTCTCCCAAGAGCCGCTCAAGGCACTAACTCTTAGAAGCTTCACTCTTCTTGTACTTAAGTCGGCAATGACCCTCTTGTATTCAATCCCGATGCAATTTCTGTATTTCATGGTCAATATGAAAGTCCAAGGGATACAGTAAACCTGCACTGGTGTATCGGAATCTAATACTGGGCTCCCAGGAGCCGCTCAAAGCACAAACTATTAGATGATTAACTCTTCTTGTACTTAAGTCGGCATTGTCCCTTTTGTATTCAATCCCGATGCAATTTCTGTGTTTCATGGTCAATGTGAAGGTCCAAGCGATAGAGCAAACCTGCACTGGTGCAACGGAATCTAATACTGGTCTCCCAGGAGCCGCTCAGAGCAGAAACTCTTAGAAGATTCACTCTTCTTGTACTTAAGTCGGCATTGTGCCTTATGTATTAATCCCAATGCAATTTCTGTGTTTCATGGTCAATGTTGGGGGCCAAGGGATAAAGTAAACCTGCACTGGTGCATCAGAATCTAATACTGGTCTCCCATGAGACGCTCAAAGCACAAACTCATAGAAGTGTCACTCTTCTTGTTCTTAAGTCGGAATTGTCCATTCTGTATTGAATGCCGAAGCGATTTCTGTGTTTCTTGGTCAATGTGAAGGTCCAAGGGATACAGTAAACCTGCACTGATTCATCGAACTTTAATACTGGTCTCCCAGGAGCCGCTCAAAGCACAAACTCTTAAAAATTCACTCTTCTTTTACTTGAGTTGGCATTGTCCCTTATGTATTCCCTCCCGAAGCAATTTCGGTGTTTCATTGTCAATGTGAAGGTCCAAAGGATACGGTAAACCTGCACTAGTGCATCGGAATATAATACAGGTCTCCCATGAGCCGCTCAAATCACAAACTCTTAGAAGATTTACTCTCCTTGTACGTAATCGGCTTTGGGCATTTTGTATTCAATCCCGATGCAATTTCTGCGTTTAATGGTCAATGTGAAGGTCCAAGGGATACGGTACACCTGCACTGGAGCATCGGAATCTAATACTGGTCTCCCAGGAGCCGCTCAAAGCACAAACTCTTAGATGATTAACTTTTCATGTACTTAAATCGGCAGTCCCTTTTGTATTCAATCCCGATGCAATTTCTGTGTTTCATGGTCAATGTGAAGGTTCAAGGGATACAGTAGACCTGCACTGGTGTTTCGGAATCTAATACTGGTCTCCCAGGACCCGCTCAAAGCACAAACTCTTACAAGATTCACTCTTCTTATACTTAAGTGGGCATTGTGCATTTTGTTTTCAATCCCGATGCAATATCTGTGTTTGATGGTCCATGTGAGGGTCCAAGGGATACAACAAATCAGCACAGGTGCATCGGAATCTAATACAGGTCTCCTAGGAGCCGCTCAAAGCACAATATCTTAGAAGATTCACTCTTCTTGTACTAAAGACGGCATTGTGCCTATTGTATTTAATCCCGATGCAATTTCTGTGTTTCATGGTCTATGTGAAGGTCCAAGGGATACAGTAAACTTACACTGGAGCATCGGAATCTATTACTGGTCTCCCAGGCCCCGCTGAAAGCACAAACTGTTAGAAGATTAACTCCTCTTGTACTTAAGGCGGAATTGTGCCTTTTGTATTCTATCCCGATGCAATATCTGAGTTTGATGGTCATTGTGAAGGTCAGAGGGGCACAGTAAACCTGCACTGGAGCATCGGAATCTAATACTGGTCTCCCAGGAGCCGCTCAAAGCACAAACTCTTAGATGATTAACTTTTCATGTACTTAAGTCAGCAGTCCCTTTTGTATTCAATCCCGATGCAATTTCTGTGTTTCATGGTCAATGTTAAGGTCCAAGGGATACAGTAAACCGGCACTGGTGCATCGGAATCTAATACTGGTCTCCCAGGAGCCGCTGAAATCACAAACTCCTAGAAGAATCATTCTTCTTGTACTTAAGTCAGCATTGTCCCTTTTGTATTCAATCTCGATGCAATTTCTGTGTTTCGTGGTCAATGTGAAGGTCCAAATGATACAGTCAACCAGCACTGGTGCATCGGAATCTAATACTGGTCTCCCAGGAGCCGCTCAAAGCACAAATTCTTAGAAGATTCACTCCTCTTGAACTTAAGTCGGTATTGTGCGTTTTGTAATCAATCCCGAAGCAAACTCTATTTTGCATGGTCAATGGGAATGTCCAAGGGATACAGAAAACCTGCACTGGTTCATCGGAGTCGAATACTGGCCTCCCTTGTCTCGCTCAAACCACAAACTCTTAGAAGATTCACTCTTCTTGTACTTAAGTCGGCATTGTGCCTCTTGTATTCAATCCCGATGCGATTTCTGTGTTTCATGGCCAATGTGATGGTCCAAGGGATACAGAAAACCTGCATTGGTGCATCGGAATCTAATACTGGTCTCCCAGCAGCCGCGCAAAACACAAACTCTTAGAAAATTCAACTACTTGTACTTAAGTCGGCATTGTCCCTTTTGTATTCAATCCTGATGCAATTTCTGTGTTTCATTGTCAATGTGAAGGTCAAAGGGATACAGTAATCGTGCACTGGTGCTTCGGAATCTAATACAGGTCTCCCACGAGACGCTCAAAGCACAAACTCTTCGAAGATTCACTCATCTTGTACTTAAGTTGGCATTGTGTGTTTTGTATCCAATCCCGATGCAATTTCTGTTTATCATAGTCAAATTGAAGGTCCAAGGGATACAGTAAACCTGCACTGGTGCATCGGAATTTAATACTGGTCTCCCAGGAGCCGCTCAAATCACAAACTATTGGAAGATTCACTCTTCTAGACTTAAGTCGACATTGTTTCTTTTGTATTGGTCCCCATGCAATATCTGTGTTTCATGGTCAATGTGAATGTCCAAGGGATACAGTAAACCTGTACTGGTGCATCGGAATCTAAAACTGGTCTCCCAAGAGCCGCTCAAAGCACAAACCCTTAGAAGATTCGGTCTTCTTGTACACAAGTCGGCATTGTGCCTTTTGTATTCAATCCCGATGCGATTTCTGTGTTTCATGGTCAATGCGAAGGTCCAAGGGATACAATAATCCTGCACTGGTTCATCGGAATCTAATACTGGTGTCCCAGGAGCAGCTCAAACCACAAACTCTTAGAAAACTCTCTCTACTTGTACTTATGTCGGCATTGTCAATTTTGTATTCAATCCTGATGAAATTTCTGTGATTCATGGTCAATGTGAAGGTCCAAGGTATACAGTAGACATGCAGTGGTACATCGGAATCTAATACTGGTCTCCCAGGAGCCGCTCAAAGCACAAATTCTTAGAAGATTCACTCCTCTTGAACTTAAGACGGTATTGTGCGTTTTGTAATCAATCCCGAAGCAAACTCTATTTTGCATGGTCAATGAGAATGTCCAAGGGATACAGAAAACCTGCACTGGTTCATCGGAGTCGAATACTGGCCTCCCTTGTCTCGCTCAAACCACAAACTCTTAGAAGATTCACTCTTCTTGTACTTAAGTCGGCATTGTGCCTCTTGTATTCAATCCCGATGCGATTTCTGTGTTTCATGGCCAATGTGATGGTCCAAGGGATACAGAAAAGATGCATTGGTGCATCGGAATCTAATACTGGTCTCCCAGCAGCCGCGCAAACCACAATCTCTTAGAAAATTCAACTACTTGTACTTAAGTCGGCATTGTCCCTTTTGTATTCAATCCTGATGCAATTTCTGTGTTTCATTGTCAATGTGAAGGTCAAAGGGATACAGTAATCGTGCACTGGTGCTTCGGAATCTAATACAGGTCTCCCACGAGACGCTCAAAGCACAAACTCTTCGAGGATTCACTCATCTTGTACTTAAGTTGGCATTGTGTGTTTTGTATCCAATCCCGATGCAATTTCTGTTTATCATAGTCAAATTGAAGGTCCAAGGGATACAGTAAACCTGCACTGGTGCATCGGAATTTAATACTGGTCTCCCAGGAGCCGCTCAAATCACAAACTATTGGAAGATTCACTCTTCTAGACTTAAGTCGACATTGTTTCTTTTGTATTGGTCCCCATGCAATATCTGTGTTTCATGGTCAATGTGAATGTCCAAGGGATACAGTAAACCTGTACTGGTGCATCGGAATCTAAAACTGGTCTCCCAGGAGCCGCTCAAAGCACAAACCCTTAGAAGATTCGGTCTTCTTGTACTCAAGTCGGCATTGTGCCTTTTGTATTCAATCCCGATGCGATTTCTGTGTTTCATGGTCAATGCGAAGGTCCAAAGGATGCAATAAACCTGCACTGGTTCATCGGAATCTAATACTGGTGTCCCAGGAGCAGCTCAAACCACAAACTCTTAGAAAACTCTCTCTACTTGAACTTATGTCGGCATTGTCAATTTCGTATTCAATCCCGATGAAATTTCTGTGATTCATGGTCAATGTGAAGGTCCAAGGGATACAGTAGACATGCAGTGGTGCATCGGAATCTAATACTGGTCTCCCAGGAGACGCTCAAAGCACAAACTCTTAGAAGATTCACTTTTCTTGTACATACGTCGGCATTGTGCCTTTTGAATTCAATCCCGATGAAATTTCTGTGTTTCATTGTCACTGTGAAGGTCCAAGGGATACAGTAAACGTGCACTGGAGCATCGGAATCTAATACTGGTCTCCCAGGCGCCGCTCAAAGCACAAACTGTTAGAAGATTAACTCTTCATGTACTTATGACGGCATTGTGCCTTTTGTATTCAATCCCGATGCAAAATCTGTGTTTCATGGTCAATGTGAAGGTCTGAGGGTTACAGTAAACCTGCACTGGTGCATCAGAATCTAATACTCGTCTCCCAGGAGCCGCTCAAAGCACAAAGTCTTAGAAGATTCACTATTCTTGTACTTAAGACGGCGTTGTTCCCTTTGTATTCAATCCCAATTCGATTTCTGAATTTCATGGTGAATGTGGCGGTCCATGGGATACAGTAAACCTACAATGGTGCATTGGAATCTAATACTGGTCTCCCAGCACCCGCGCAAACCACAAACTCTTAGAAAATTCAACTTCTTGTACTTAAGTCGGCATTGTCCCTTTTGTATTCAATCCTGATGCAATTTCTGTGTTTCATTGTCAATGTGAAGGTCAAAGGGATACAGTATTCGTGCACTGGTGCTTCGGAATCTAATACAGGTCTCCCACGAGATGCTCAAAGCACAAACTCTTCGAGGATTCACTCATCTTGTACTTAAGTTGGCATTGTGTGTTTTGTATCCAATCCCGATGCAATTTCTGTTTATCATAGTCAAATTGAAGGTCCAAGGGATACAGTAAACCTGCACTGGTGCATCGGAATTTAATACTGGTCTCCCAGGAGCCGCTCAAATCACAAACTATTAGAAGATTCACTCTTCTAGACTTAAGTCGACATTGTTCCTTTTTTATTGGTCCCCATGCAATATCTGTGTTTCATGGTCAATGTGAATGTCCAAGGGATACAGTAAACCTGTACTGGTGCATCGGAATCTAATACTGGTCTCCCAGGAGCCGCTCAAAGCACAAACCCTTAGAAGATTCGGTCTTCTTGTACTCAAGTCGGCATTGTGCCTTTTGTATTCAATCCCGATGCGATTTCTGTGTTCCATGGTCAATGCGAAGGTCCAAGGGATACAATAAACGTGCACTGGTTCATCGGAATCTAATACTGGTGTCCCAGGAGCAGCTCAAACCACAAACTCTTAGAAAACTCTCTCTACTTGTGCTTATGTCGGCATTGTCAATTTTGTATTCAATCCCGATGAAATTTCTGTGATTCTTGGTCAATGTGAAGGTCCAAGGGATACAGTAGACATGCAGTGGTGCATCGGAATCTAATACTGGTCTCCCAGGCGCCGCTCAAAGCACAAACTCTTAGAAGATTCACTCTTCTTGTACTTACGTCGGCATTGTGCCTTTTGTATTCAATCCCAATGCAATATCTGTGTTACATTGTCAATGTGAAGTTCCAAGGGATACAGTAAACCTGCAATGGTGCGTCGGGATCTAATACTGGTCTCCCATGAGCCGCTCAAAGCACAAACTCTTAGAAGAATTACTTTACTTGTACGTAAGTCAGCAGTCCCTTTTGTATTCAATCCCGATGCAATATCTGTGTTTCAT
The DNA here is from genome assembly GCF_021461395.2 of Schistocerca americana. Taxonomy (NCBI): domain Eukaryota; kingdom Metazoa; phylum Arthropoda; class Insecta; order Orthoptera; family Acrididae; genus Schistocerca; species Schistocerca americana. Next base: position 8,851,683 of record NC_060121.1, on the reverse strand, counting down.
TGTCAATGTGAAGGCCCAAGGGATACAGTAAATCTGCACTGGAGCATCGGAATCTAATACTGGTCTCCCAGGGCCACTCAAAACACAACCTCTTCGATGATTAACTCTTCTTGTACTTAAGTCGGCAGTCCCTTTTGAATTCAATCCCGATGCAATTTCTGTGTTTCATGGTCAATGTGAAGGTCCAAGGGATACAGTAAACCTGCACTGGAGCATCGGAATCTAATACTGGTCTCCCAGGAGCTGCTCAAAGCACTAACTCTTAGATTATTAACTCCTCTTACACTTAAGTCGGCAGTCCCTTTTGTATTCAATCCCGATGCAATTTCTGTGTTACATGGTCAATGATAAAGTCCAAGGGATACAGTAAACCCACGCTGCTGCATTGGAATCTAATACTGGTCCCACAGGAGCCGCTCAAATCACAAACTCTTAGATGATTAACTCTTCCTGTACTTAAGTCGGAAGTCCCTTTTGCTATCAATCCCGGTGCAATTTCTGCGTTTCATGGTCAATGTGAAGGTCCAAGGGATACAGTACACCTGCACTGGAGCATCGGAATGTAATACTGGTCTCCCAGGACCCGCTCAAAGCACAATCTCTTACAAAATTCACTCTTCTTATACTTAAGTGGGCATTGTGCATTTTGTTTTCAATCCCGATGCAATATCTGTGTTTGATGGTCCATGTGAGGGTCCAAGGGATACAACAAATCAGCACAGGTGCATCGGAATCTAATACAGGTCTCCTAGGAGCCGCTCAAAGCACAATATCTTAGAAGATTCACTCTTCTTGTACTAAAGACGGCATTGTGCCTATTGTATTTAATCCCGATGCAATTTCTGTGTTTCATGGTCTATGTGAAGGTCCAAGGGATACAGCAAACCTACACTGGGGCATCGGAATCTAATACTGGTCTCCCAGGCGCCGCTGAAAGCACAAACTGTTAGAAGATTAACTCCTCTTGTACTTAAGGCGGAATTGTGCCTTTTGTATTCTATCCCGATGCAATATCTGAGTTTGATGGTCATTGTGAAGGTCAGAGGGATACAGCAAACCTGCACTGGAGCATCGGAATCTAATACAGGGCTCCCAGGAGCCGCTAAAATCACAAACTCTTAGAAGATTCACTCTTCTAGTACTTAAGACGGCATTGTTCCCCTTGTATTCATTCCTGATTCGAATTCTGAATTTCATGGTGAATGTGGCGGTCCAAGGGATACAGCAAACCTTCACTGGTGCATTGGAATTTAATACTAGTCTCCCAGGAGCCGCTCAAATCACAAACTATTAAAAGATTCACTCTTCTTGTACTTAAGTCGACATTGTATCTTTTGTATTGGTCCCAGTGCAATATCTGTGTTTCATGGTCAATGTTAAGGTCCAAGGGATACAGTAAACCGGCTCTGGTGCATCGGAATCTAATACTGGTCTCCCAGGAGCCGCTGAAATCACAAACTCCTAGAAGAATCATTCTTCTTGTACTTAAGTCAGCATTGTCCCTTTTGTATTCAATCTCGATGCAATTTCTGTGTTTCGTGGTCAATGTGAACGTCCAAATGATACAGTCAACCAGCACTGGTGCATCGGAATCTAATACTGGTCTCCCAGGAGCCGCTCAAAGCACAAATTCTTAGAAGATTCACTCCTCTTGAACTTAAGTCGGTATTGTGCGTTTTGTAATCAATCCCGAAGCAAACTCTATTTTGCATGGTCAATGAGAATGTCCAAGGGATACAGAAAACCTGCACTGGTTCATCGGAGTCGAATACTGGCCTCCCTGTCTCGCTCAAACCACAAACTCTTAGAAGATTCACTCTTCTTGTACTTAAGTCGGCATTGTGCCTTTTGTATTCAATCCCAATGCAATATCTGTGTTACATGGTCAATGTGAAGTTCCAATTGATACAGTAAACCTGCACTGGTGCGTCGGGATCTAATACTGGTCTCCCATGAGCCGCTCAAAGCACAAACTCTTAGAAGAATTACTTCACTTGTACGTAAGTCAGCAGTCCCTTTTGTACTCAATCCCGATGCAATTTCTGTGTTTCATTGTCAATGTGAAGGCCCAAGGGATACAGTAAATCTGCACTGGAGCATCGGAATCTAATACTGGTCTCCCAGGGCCACTCAAAACACAACCTCTTCGATGATTAACTTTTCTTGTACTTAAGTCGGCAGTCCCTTTTGAATTCAATCCCGATGCAATTTCTGTGTTTCATGGTCAATGTGAAGGTCCAAGGGATACAGTAAACCTGCACTGGAGCATCGGGATCTAATACTGGTCTCCCAGGAGCTGCTCAAAGCACAAACTCTTAGATGATTAACTCCTCTTACACTTAAGTCGGCAGTCCCTTTTGTATTCAATCCCGATGCAATTTCTGTGTTACATGGTCAATGATAAAGTCCAAGGGATACAGTAAACCCACGCTGCTGCATTGGAATCTAATACTGGTCCCACAGGAGCCGCTCAAATCACAAACTCTTAGATGATTAACTCTTCCTGTACTTAAGTCGGAAGTCCCTTTTGCAATCAATCCCGGTGCAATTTCTGCGTTTCATGGTCAATGTGAAGGTCCAAGGGATACAGTACACCTGCACTGGAGCATCGGAATCTAATACTGGTCTCCCAGGACCCGCTCAAACACAATTTCTTACAAGATTCACTCTTCTTATACTTAAGTGGGCATTGTGCATTTTGTTTTCAATCCCGATGCAATATCTGTGTTTGATGGTCCATGTGAGGGTCCAAGGGATACAACAAATCAGCACAGGTGCATCGGAATCTAATACAGGTCTCCTAGGAGCCGCTCAAAGCACAATATCTTAGAAGATTCACTCTTCTTGTACTAAAGACGGCATTGTGCCTATTGTATTTAATCCCGATGCAATTTCTGTGTTTCATGGTCTATGTGAAGGTCCAAGGGATACAGCAAACCTACACTGGAGCATCGGAATCTAATACTGGTCTCCCAGGCGCCGCTGAAAGCACAAACTGTTAGAAGATTAACTCCTCTTGTACTTAAGGCGGAATTGTGTTTTTTGTATTCTATCCCGATGCAATATCTGAGTTTGATGGTCATTGTGAAGGTCAGAGGGATACAGTAAACCTGCACTGCAGCATCGGAATCTAATACAGGGCTCCCAGGAGCCGCTCAAGTCACAAACTCTTAGAAGATTCACTCTTCTTGTACTTAAGTCTGCATTGTGCCTTTTGTATTCAATCCCGATGCGATTTCTGTGTTTCATGGTCAATGCGAAGGTCCAAGGGATACAATAAACCTGCACTGGTTCATCGGAATCTAATACTGGTGTCCCAGGAGCAGCTCAAACCACAAACTCTTAGAAAACTCTCTCTACTTGTACTTATGTCGGCATTGTCAATTTTGTATTCAATCCCGATGAAATTTCTGTGATTCATGGTCAATGTGAAGGTCCAAGGGATACAGTAGACATGCAGTGGTGCATCGGAATCTAATACTGGTCTCCCAGGAGACGCTCAAAGCACAAACTCTTAGAAGATTCACTTTTCTTGTACTTACGTCGGCATTGTGCCTTTTGTATTCAATCCCAATGCAATATCTGTGTTACATGGTCAAAATGAAGTTCCAAGGGATACAGTTAACCTGCACTGGTGCATCGGGATCTAATACTGGTCTCCCATAAGCCGCTCAAAGCACAAACTCTTAGAAGAATTACTCTACTTGTACGTAAGTCGGCATTGTGCGTTTTGTATTCAATCCCGTTGCAATTTCTGCGTTTCATGGTCAATGTGAAGGTCCAAGGGATACAGTAAGCCTCCACTGGAGCATCGGAATATAATACTGGTCTCTCAGGGGCCACTCAAAGCACAAACTCTCAGATTATTAACTCTTCTTGTACTTAAGTCAGCAGTCCCTTTTGTATTCAATCCCAATGCAATTTCTGTGATTCATTGTCAATGTGAAGGCCCAAGGGATAGAGTAAATCTGCACTGGAGCATCGGAATCTAATACTGGTCTCCCAGGGGCCACTCAAAACACAACCTCTTAGATGATTAACTCTTCTTGTACTTAAGTCAGCAGTCCCTTTTGAATTCAATCCCGATGAAATTTCTGTGTTTCATTGTCACTGTGAAGGTCCAAGGGATACAGTAAACTTGCACTGGAGCATCGGAATCTAATACTGGTCTCCCAGGCGCCGCTCAAAGCACAAACTGTTAGAAGATTAACTCTTCTTGTACTTATGACGGCATTGTGCCTTTTGTATTCAATCCCGATGCAAAATCTGTGTTTCATGGTCAATGTGAAGGTCTGAGGGTTGCAGTAAACCTGCACTGGTGCATCGGAATCTAATACTGGTAACCCAGGAGCCGCTGAAAGCACAAACTCCTAGAAGAATCATTCTTCTTGTACTTAAGTCAGCATTAGCCCTTTTGTATTCAATCCCTATGCAATTTCTGTGTTTCGTGGTCAATGTGAAGGTCCAGATGATACAGTCAATCAGCACTGGTGCATCGGAATCTAATACTGGTCTCCCAGGAGCCGCTCAAAGCACAATTTCTTAGAAGATTCACTCTTCTTGAACTTAAGTCGGTATTGTGCATTTTTTAATCAATCCCGAAGCAAACTCTATGTTGCATGGTCAGTGAGAATGTCCAAGAGATACAGAAAACCTGCACTGGTTCATCGGAATCGAATACTGGCCTGTCTTGAGCCGCTCAAACCACAAACTCTTAGAAGATTCACTCTTCTTGTACTTAAGTCGGCATTGTGCCTCTTGTATTCAATCCCGATGCGATTTCTGTGTTTCAAGGTCAATGTGATGGTCCAAGGGATATAGTAAACCTGCATTGGTGCATCGGAATCTAATACTGGTCTCCCAGCACCCGCGCAAACCACAAACTCTTAGAAAATTCAACTTCTTGTACTTAAGTCGGCATTGTCCCTTTTGTATTCAATCCTGATGCAATTTCTGTGTTTCATTGTCAATGTGAAGGTCAAAGGGATACAGTATTCGTGCACTGGTGCTTCGGAATCTAATACAGGTCTCCCACGAGACGCTCAAAGCACAAACTCTTCGAAGATTCACTCATCTTGTACTTAAGTTTTCATTGTGTGTTTTGTATCCAATCCCGATGCAATTTCTGTTTATCATAGTCAAATTGAAGGTCCAAGGGATACAGTAAACCTGCACTGGTGCATCGGAATCTAATACTGGTCTCCCAGGAGCCGCTCAAATCACAAACTATTAGAAGATTCACTCTTCTAGACTTAAGTCGACATTGTTTCTTTTTTATTGGTCCCCATGCAATATCTGTGTTTCATGGTCAATGTGAATGTCCAAGGGATACAGTAAACCTGTACTGGTGCATCGGAATCTAATACTTGTCTCCCAGGAGCCGCTCAAAGCACAAACCCTTAGAAGATTCGGTCTTCTTGTACTCAAGTCGGCATTGTGCCTTTTGTATTCAATCCCGATGCGATTTCTGTGTTTCATGGTCAATGCGAAGGTCCAAGGGATACAATAAACCTGCACTGGTTCATCGGAATCTAAAACTGGTGTCCCAGGAGCAGCTAGAACCACAATCTCTTAGAAAACTCTCTCTACTTGTACTTATGTCGGCATTGTCAATTTTGTATTCAATCCCGATGAAATTTCTGTGATTCTTGGTCAATGTGAAGGTCCAAGGGATACAGTAGACATGCAGTGGTGCATCGGAATCTAATACTGGTCTCCCAGGAGCCGCTCAAAGCACAAACTCTTAGAAGATTCATTCTTCTTGTACTTACGTCGGCATTGTGAATTTTGTATTCAATCCCAATGCAATATCTGTGTTACATGGTCAATGTGAAGTTCCAAGGGATACAGTAAACCTGCACTGGTGCGTCGGGATGTAATACTGGTCTCCCATGAGCCGCTCAAAGCACAAACTCTTAGGAGAATTACTTTACTTGTACGTAAGTCAGCAGTCCCTTTTGTATTCAATCCCAATGCAATTTCTGTGTTTCATTGTCAATGTGAAGGCCCGAGGGATACAGTAAATCTGCACTGGAGCATCGGAAGCTAATACTGGTCTCCCAGGGCCACTCAAACACAACCTCTTCGATGATTAACTCTTCTTGTACTTAAGTCGGCAGTCCCTTTTGAATTCAATCCCGATGCAATTTCTGTGTTTCATGGTCAATGTGAAGGTCCAAGGGATACAGTAAACCTGCACTGGAGCATCGGAATCTAATACTGGTCTCCCAGGAGCTGCTCAAAGCACAAGCTCTTAGATGATTAACTCCTCTTACACTTAAGTCGGCAGTCCCTTTTGTATTCAATCCCGATGCAATTTCTGTGTTACATGGTCAATGATAAAGTCCAAGGGATACAGTAAACCCACGCTGCTGCATTGGAATCTAATACTGGTCCCGCAAGAGCCGCTCAAATCACAAACTCTTAGATGATTAACTCTTCTCGTACTTAAGTCGGAAGTCCCTTTTGCAATCAATCCCGGTGCAATTTCTGCGTTTCATGGTCAATGTGAAGGTCCAAGGGATACAGTACACCTGCACTGGAGCATCGGAATCTAATACTGGTCTCTCAGGAGCCGCTCAAAGCACAAACTCTTAGATGATTAACTCTTCTTCTACTTAAGTCGGTAGTCTCTTTTGTATTCAATCCCGATGCAATTTCTGTGTTTCATGGTCAATGAGAAGGTCCAAGGGATACAGTAAACCTGCACTGGTGCATCGGTATCTAATGCTGGTCTCCCAGGAACCGCTCAAAGCACAATCACGACGAAGATTCACTCTTCTTGTACCTAAGACGGCATTGTGCCTTTTGTATTCAATCCCGATGCAATTTCTGTGATTCATTGTCATTGTGAAGGTCCAAGGGATACAGTAAACCTGCACAGGTGCATCGGAATCTAATACTGGTATCCCAGGAGCCGCTCACAGCACAAACTCTGAAGTGATTCACTATTCTTGTACTTAAATCGGCATTGTTCTTTTTGAATTCAATCCCGATGCAATATCTGTGTTTCATGGTCAATGTGAAGGTCCAAGGGATACAGTAAACCTGCACTGGTGCATCGGAATCTAATACTGGTCTCCCATGAGAGGCTCAAAACTCAAACTCTTAGAAGTTTTACTCTTCTTGTACGTAAGTCGGCATTGTGCATTTTGTATTCAATCCCGTTGCAATTTCTGCGTTTCGTGGTAAATGTGAAGGTGCAAGGGATACAGTAAACCTGCACTGGAGCATCGGAATGTAATACTGGTCTCTCAGGGGCCACTCAAAACACGAACTCTTAGATGATTAACTCTTCTTGTACTTAACTCGGCAATCCCATTTGTATTCAATCCCGATGCAAATTCTTTAGTTTCATTGTGAATGTGATGGGCCAAGTGATACAGTAAAATTGCACTGGAGCATCGGAATCTAATACCGGTCTCCCAGGAGCCGCTCAAAGCACAAACTCTTAGATGATTAACTCTTCACTGTACTTAGGTCGGCATTGACCCTCTTGTATTCAATCCCGATGCAATTTCTATATTTCATGGTCAATGTGAAAGTCAAAGGGATACAGTAAACCTGCACTGGTGTATCGGAATCTAATACTGGTCTCCCAGGAGCCGCTCAAAGCACAAACTGTTAGAAGATTCACCCTTCTTGTACTTAAGTCGGCATTGTCCCTTTTGTATTCAATCCCGATGAAATTTCTGTGTTTCATGGTCAATGTGAAGGTCCAAGGGATACAGTAAATCTGCACAGGTGCATCGAAATTTAATGCTGGACACCCAGGAGCCACTTAAAGCTCAAACTCTTGTAAGATTCACACTTCTTGTACTTAAGTCGGCTTTGTCCCATTTGTATTTAAGCCCGATGCAATTTCTGTGTTTCATGATCAATGTGAAGGTCGAAGGGATACAGTAAACCATCACTGGTGCATCGGAATGTAATACCGGTCTCCCATGAGCCGCTCAAAGCACAAACTCTTAGCAGATTTACTCTTCTTGTACGTACGTCGGCATTGTGCATTTTGTATTCAATCCCGATGCAAATACTGCGTTTCATGGTCAATGGGAGGGTCCAAGGGATACGGTACACCTGCACTGGAGCATCAGAATCTAATACTGGTTTCCCAGGAGCCGCTCAAAGCACAAACTCTTACAAGAATCACTCTTCTTATACTTAAGTGGGCATTGTGCATTTTGTTTTCAATCCCGATGCTATATCTGTGTTTGATGGTCCATGTGAAGGTCCAAGGTATACAGTAAACCAGCACAGGTGCGTCGGAATCTAATAGAGGTCTCCCAGGAGCCGCTCAAATCATAATATCTAAGAAGATTCACTCTTCGTGTACTAAAGACGGCATTGTGCCTTTTGCATTTTATTCCGATGCAATTTATGTGTTTCAAGGTCATTGTGAAGGTCCAAGGGATACAGTAAACCTGCACAGGTGCATCGGAATCTGATACTGATATCCCAGGAGCCGCTCAAAACACAAACTCTGAAGAAATTCACTCTTCTTGTACTTAAGTTGGCATTGTCCCTTTTGTATTCAATCTCGACGCAATATCTGTGTTTCATGGCCAATGTGAAGGACCACGGGATACAGTAAACCTTTACTGGTGCATCGGAACCTAATACTGGTCTCCCAGGAGCAGCTCAAAGCACAAACTCTTAAAAGATTCACTCTTCTTGTACTTAAGTCGGCATTGTGCATTTTGTATTTAATCCCAATGCAATTTCTGCGTTTCATGGTCAATGTGAAGGGTCAAGGAATACAGTAAACCTGCACTGGTGCATCGGAATCTAATGCTGGTCTCCCAGGGGCCGCTCAGAGCACAACCTCTTAGAAGATTCACTATTCTTGTACTTAAGGTGGCATTGTTCCCTTTGTATTCTATCCCGATTCGATTTCTGAATTTCATGGTGAATGTGGCGCTCCAAGGGATACAGTAAACGTGCACTGGTGCATTGGAATTTAATACTGGTCTCCCAGGAGCCGCTCAAATCACAAACTATTAGAAGATTCACTCTTCTTGTACTTAAGTCGACATTGTATCTTTTGTATTGGTCCCCATGCAATATCTGCGTTTCATGGTCAATGTGAATGTCCAAGGGATACAGTGAACCTACACTGTTTCATCGGAATGTAATACTGGTCTCCCAGGAGCCGCTCAAACCAGAAACTCTATATGATTCACTCTTCTTGTACTTAATTTGGCATTGTGCCTTTTGTATTCAATCGCGATGCAATTTCTGTGTTTCATGGTCAATGTGAAGGGCAACGGATACAGTAAACCTGCACTGGTGCATCGGAATCGCACATTTGCCCCCAGGTGCCGTTCAAAGCACAAACTCTTAGATGAATCACTCTTCTTGTACTTAAGTCGGCATTGTGCCTTTGTTATTCAATTCCGATGCAATTTCTGTGCTTCATGGTCAATGTGAAGGTCAAGGGATACAGTAAACCTCCACTGGTGCATCGGAATCTAATACTGGTCTCCAAGGATCCGCTGAAAGCACAAACTCCTAGAAGAATCATTCTTCTTGTACTTATGTCAGCATTGTCCATTTTGTATTCAATCCCGATGCAATTTCTGTGTTTCATTGTCAATGTGAACTTCAAAATGATACAGTCAACCAGCACTGGTGCATCGGAATCTAATACTGGTCTCCCAGGAGCCGCTCAAAGCACAAATTCTTAGAAGATTCACACTTCTTGTACTTAACTCGGTATTGTGCATTTTGTAATCGACCCCGAATCAAATTCTATGTTGCATGGTTAATGAGAATGTCCAAGGGATACAGAAAACCTGCACTGGTTCATCGGAATCGAATACTGGCCTCCCATGAGCCGCTCAAACCACAAACTCTTAGAAGATTCACTCTTCTTGTACTTAAGATGGTATTGTGCCTCTTGTATTCAATCCCGATGCGATATCTGTGTTTCAAGGTCAATGTGATGGTCCAAGGGATACAGTAAACCTGCACTGGCGCATCGGAATCTAATACTGGTCTCCCAGCAGCCACCCACCACAAACTCTTAGAAAATTCAATTTCTTGTACTTAAGTCGGCATTGTCCCTTTTGTATTCAATCCTGATGCAATTTCTGTGTTTCATTGTCAATGTGAAGGTCAAAGAGATACAGTAAACGTGCACTGGTACATCGGAATCTAATATAGGTCTTCCACGAGACGCTCAAATCACAAACTCTTCGAAGATTCACTCACCTTGTACTTATGTTGGCATTGTGAGTTTCGTATCCAATCCCGATGCAATTTCTTTTTATCATGGTCAAATTGAAGGGCCAAGGGATACAGTAAACCTGTACTGGTGCAGCGGAATCTAATACTGGTCTCCCAGGAGCCGCTCAAAGCACAAACCCTTAGAAGATTCGGTCTTCTTGTACTCAAGTCGGCATTGTGCCTTTTGTATTCAATACCGATGTGATTTCTGTGTTTCATGGTCATTGTGAATGTCCAAGAGATACAATAAACCTGCACTGGTTCATCGGAATCTAATACTGGTCTCCCAGGAGCAGCTCAAACCACAGACTCTTAGAAAATTCTCTCATCTTGTACTTACGGCGGCATTATCCATTTTGTATTTAATCCCGATGAATTTTCTGTGTTTCATCGTCAATGTGATGGTCCAAGGGATACAGTAAACCTGCACTGGTGCATCGGAATCTAATACTGGTCTCCCAGGAGACGCTAAAAGCACAAACTCTTAGAAGATTCAGTCTTCTTGTAGTTACGTCTGCATTGTGCTTTTTGTATTCAATCCCGATGCAATATCTGTGTTTCATTATCAATGTGAAGGTCCAATGGCTACAGTAAACCTGCACTGGTGCATCAGAATCTAATACTGGTCTCCAAGGAGCCGCTCAAAGCACAAACAATTAGAAGATTAACTCTTCTTGTACTTTAGTCGGCATTTTCCCTTTTATATTCAATCCCGATGCAATATCTGTGATTCATGGTCAATGTGAAGGTCGAAGGGATACATTAAACCTGTACTGGTTCATCGGAATCTAATACTAATCTCCCAGGAGCCGCTCAAAGCACAAACTCTTGAAAGATTAACTCTTCTTGTACTTAAATCGGCAGTCCCTTTTGTCTTCAATCCCAATGCAATTTCTGAGTTTCATGATGAATGTGAAGATCCAAGGGATACAGTAAAACTGCACTGGTGCATCGAAATCTAATACTGGTCTCCCAAGAGCCGCTCAAACACAAACCCATCGAAGATTCACTTTTCTTCTACTTAAGTCATCATTGTCCCTCTTGTATTCAATCCCGCTCAATTTCTGTGTTTCATGGTCAATGTTAAGGTCCAAGGGATACAGTAAACCTGCGCAGGTGCATCGGAATCTGTTACTGGACACCCAGGAGCCGCTCAAAGCTCAAACTCTTAAATGATACACTCTTCCTGTACTTCAGTCGGCATTGTCCCTTATGTATTCCATCCCGATGCAATTTCTGTGTTTCATGGTCAATGTGAAGGTCCAAGGGATACAGTAAACCTGCACTGGTGCGTCGGCATCGAACACTGGTCTCTGAGGAGCCGCTCAAAGCACAAACTCTTAGAAAATTCACTCTTCCTGTACTTAAGTTGGCATTGTATATTTTGTATTCAATCCCGATGCAATTTCAGTGTTTCATGGTCAAATTGAAGGTCCAGGGGATACAGTAAAAATGCACTGGTACATCGGAATCTAATACTGGTCTCCTAGGAGCCGCTCAAACACAAACCCTTAGAAAATTCACTCTTCTTGTACGTATGTCGTTATTGACACTTTTGTATTCACTCCCGATGCAATTTCTGTGTTTCATGGTCAATGTGAAGGGCCAAGGGATACAGTAAACCATCACTGGTGCATCGGAATCTAATACTGGTCTGCGAGGAGGCGCTCAAAGCACAATCTCTTAGATGATTACCTCTTCTTGTACTGAAGACGGCAGTCCTTTCTGTATTGAATACCGATGCAATTTCCGTTTTTCATGGTCAATGTGAAGGTCCAAGGGATACAGTAAACCTGCACTGGTGCATCGGAATCCAATACTGGTCTCCCAGGAGCCGCTGAAAGCACAAACCACTCGAAGATTCACTCTTCTTGTTCTTAAGTCGTCGTTGTCCCTCTTGTATTCAATCCCGAGCAATTTCTGTGTTTCATGGTCAATGTGAAGGTCCAAGGGATACAGTAAACCCGCACTGGTGCATCGGAATCGAACACTGGTCTCCGAAGAGCCGCTCAAAGCACAAACTCTTAGAAGATCCGCTCTTCTGGTACTTAAGTCGGCATTGTCCCTCTTGTATTCAATCCCGATGCAATTTCTGTGTTTCATGGGCAAAGTGCAGGTCCATGGGATACAGTAAACCTGCACTGGTGCATCGGAATCTAATACTTGTCCCCCAGGAGCCGCTCAAAACACAAACCCTTAGAAGATTCACTAGTCTTGTACTCAAGTCGGCATTGTGCCTTTAGTATTCAATCACGATGCGATTTCTGTGTTTCATGGTTAATGGGAAAGTCCAAGGGATACAATAAACCTGCACTGGTTCATCGGAATCTGATACTGGTCTCGCAGGAGCAGCTCAATATACAAACTTAAAAAAATTCTCTCATCTTGTACTTATGTCGGCATTGTCCATTTTGTATTGAATCCCGATGCAATTTCTGTGTTTCATGGTCAATCTGAAGGTCCAAGGGATACTGTAAACCTGCACTGGTGCATCGGAGTCTATTACTGGTCTCCCAGGAGCCGCTAAAAGCACAAACTCTTATAAGATTCACTTTTCTTGTACTTACGTCGGCATTGTCCCTTTCGTATTCAATCCCAATGCAATTTCTGTGTTTCATGATCAATGTGAAGATACAATGGCTACAGTAAACCTGCACTGGTGCATCAGAATTTAATACTGGTCTCCCAGGAGCCGCTCAAAACACTAACTCAGGGAAGATTAACTCTTCTTGTATTTAAGTGGACATTGTATCTTTCGTATTGGTCCCCATGCAATTTCTGTGTTTCACTGTCAATGTGAAGGTCCAAGGGATACTGTAAACCTGTACTGGTGCATCGGAATCTAATACTGGTCTCCCAGGAGCCGCTCAAAGCACAACCCCGTCGAAGATTCACTCTTCTTGTACTTACGTCGGCATTGTCCCTCTTGAATTCAATCGCGAGCAATTACTGTGTTTCATGGTCAACGTGAAAGTCCAAGGGATACAGTAACTCCTGCACAGGTGCATCGGACTCTAATACTGGACACCCAGGAGCCGCTCAAAGCTCAAACATCCTGAAAGATTCACTCTTCTTGTATTTCAGACGGTATTGTCCCTTATGTATTAAATCATGAAGCAATTTCTGTGTTTCATGGTGAATGTGAAGGTACAAGGGATACAGTAAACTTGCACTGGTGCATCGGAAACGAACACAGGTCTCTGAGGAGCCGCTCAAAGCACAAACTCTTAAAAAATTCACTCATCTTGTACTTAAGTTGACATAGTGTATTTTGTATTCAATTCCGATGCAATTTCTGTGTTTCATGGTCAAATTGAAGGTCCAGGGGATGCAGTAAACCCGCACTGGTGCATCGGAATCGAACACTGGTCTCTGAGGAGCCGCTCAAAGCACAAGCTCTTAGAAAATTCACTCTTCCTGTACTTAAATTGCATTGTATATTTTGTATTCAATCCCGATGCAATTTCTGTGTTTCATGGTCAAATTGAAGGTCCAGGGGATACAGTAAACCTGCACTGGTACATCGGAATCTAATACTGGTCTCCCAGGAGCCGCTCAAAGCTCAAACCCTTAGAAGATTCACTCTTCTTGTACATAAGTCGGCATTATCCCTTTTGTATTCAATCCGGATGCAAATTATGTGTTTCATGGTCAATGGGAAGGTCGAAGGGATACAGTAAACCTGCACTGGTGCATCGGAATCTAATACTTGTCCCCCAGGAGCCGCTCAAAACACAAACCCTTAGAAGATTCACTACTCTTGTACTCAAGTCGGCATTGTGCCTTTAGTAGTCAATCACGATGCGATTTCTGTGTTTCATGGTCAATGAGAAAGTCCAAGGGATACAATAAACCTGCACTGGTTCATCGGAATCTGATACTGGTTTTGGAGGAGCAGCCCAATCCACAAACTTTTAAAAAATTCTCTCATCTTGTACTTATGTCGGCATTGTTCATTTTGTATTCAATCCCGATGCAATTTCTGTGTTGCATGGTCAATGTGAAGGTCCAAGGGATACTGTAAACCCGCACTGGTGCATCGGAGTCTATTACTGGTCTCCCAGGAGCCGCTAAAATCACAAACTCTCAGAAGATTCACTTTTCTTGTACTTGCGTCGGCATTGTCCCTTTCGTATTCAATCCCAATGCAATTTCTGTGTTTCATGATCAATGTGAAAATACAATGGCTACAGTAAACCTGCACTGGTGCATCAGAATTTAATACTAGTCTCCCAGGAGAAGCTCAAAACACTAACTCAGGGAAGATTCACTATTCTTGTACTTAAGTCGACATTGTATCTTTCGTATTGGTCCCCATGCAGTTTCTGTGTTTTGTTGTCAATGTGAAGGTCCAAGGGATACAGTAAACCTGTACTGGTGCATCAGAATGTAATACTGGTCTCCCAGGAGCCGCTCAAAGCACAAACTCTTAGAAGATTCACTCCTCTTGTACTAAAGTCGGCAGTCCCTTTTGTATTCAATCCTGATGCAATTTCTGATTTTCATGGTCAATGGGAAGGTCAAAGGGATTCAGTAAGCCTGCACTGGTGCATCGGAATCTTAAACTGGTCTCCCAGGAACCGCTCAAAGCACAAACCCGTCGAAGATTCACTCTTCTTGTACTTAAGTCAGCATTGTCCGTCTTGTATTCAATCCCGAGGAATTTCGGTGTTTCATGGTCAATGTGAAGGTCCAAGGGATACAGTGAACCTGCACAGGTGCATCGGAATCTAATACTGGACTCCCAGGAGCCGCTCAATGCTCAAACTCTTGAAAGATTCACTCTTCTTGTGCTTCAGTCGGCATTGTCCCTCATGTGTTTCATCCCGATGCAATTTCTGAGCTTCCTGGTCAATGTGAAGGTCGAAGGGATACAGTAAATCTACACCGGTGCATCGGAATCTAATTCAGGTCTCCCAGGAGCCGCTCAAAGCCCAAACTCATAGAAGATTAACTCTTCTTGTACTAAAGTCGGCAGTCCCTTTTGTATTCAATCCCGATGCAAATTCTGAGTTTCATAGTTAATGGCAAGGTCCAAGGGATACAGTAAACCTGCACTGGTGCATCGGAATCTTAAACTGGTCTCCCAGGAACCGCTCAAGGCACAAACCCGTCGAAGATTCACTCTTCTTGTACTTAAGTCAGCATTGTCCGTCTTGTATTGAATCCCGAGCAATTTCTGTGTTTCATGGTCAATGTGAAGGTCCAAGGGATACAGTAAACCTGCACAGGTGCATCGGAACATAATACTGACACCCAGGAGCCGCTTAATGCTCAAACTCTTGAGAGATTCACTCTTCTTGTACTTCAGTCGGCATTGTCCCTTATGTATTCTATCCCGATGCAATTACTGTGTTTCCTGGTCAATGTGAAGGTCCAAGGGATACAGTAAACCTGCACTGGTGCATCAGAATCGAACACAGGTCTACGAGGAGCCGCTCAATGCACAAACTCTTAGAAAATTCACTTTTTTTGTACTTAAGTGGGCATTGTGTAATTTGTATTATATCCCGATGGAATTTCTGTGTCTCATGGTCAAATTGAAGGTCCAAGGGATTCAGTAAACCTGCACTGGTGCATCGGAATCTAATACTGGTCTCCCAGGAGCTCCTCAACCCACAAACCCTTAGAAAATTCACTCTTCTTGTACTTACGTCGGCATTGTCCCTCTTGAATTCAATCGCGAGCAATTACTGTGTTTCATGGTCAACGTGAGAGTCCATGGGATACAGTAACTCCTGCACAGGTTCATCGGAATCTATTACTGGACACCGAGGAGCCGCTCAAAGCTCAAACATCCTGAAAGATTCACTCTTCTTGTACTTCAGACGGTATTGCCCCTTATGTATTAAATCATGATGCAATTTCTGTGTTTCATGGTGAATGTGAAGGTCCAAGGGATACAGTAAACCTGCACTGGTGCATCGGAATCGAACACAGGTCTCTGAGGAGCCGCTCAAAGCACAAACTTTTAGAAAATTCACTCTTCTTGTACTTAAGTTGGCATAGTGTATTTTGTATTCAATTCCGATGCAATTTCTGTGTTTCATGGTCAAATTGAAGGTCCAAGGGATTCAGAAAACCTGCACTAGTGCATCGGAATCTAATACTGGTCTCCCAGGAGCTGCTCAACCCATAAACTCTTAGAAAATTCACTCGTCTTGTACTCAAGTCGGCATTGCCCGTTTGTATTCAATCTCGATGCAATTTCTGTGATTCATGGTGAATGTGGCGGTCCAAGGGATACAGTAAACCTTCACTGGTGCATTGGAATTTAATACTAGTCTCCCAGGAGCCGCCCAAATCACAAACTATTAGAAGATTCACTCTTCTTGTACTTATCGGCATTGTGCATTTTGTATTCTATCCCGATGCAAATTCTGTGTTACATGGTCAATGTTGAGGGCCAAGGGATGCAGTAAACCTGCACTGGTGCATCGGAATCTAATACTGGTCTCCCAAGAGCCGCTCAAAGTGCAAACTCTTAGAAGATTCGCTCTTCTGGTACTTAAATCGGCATTGTCCCTCTTGTATTCTATCCCGAAGCAATTTCTGAGTTTCATGGTCAATGTCAAGGTCCAAAAGATACAGTAAACCTGCACTAGTGCATCGGAATCTAATACCGGTTTCCCAGGAACCGCTCAAACACAAACTTGTAGATGATTCAGTCTTCCTGTACTTAAGTCGGCATTGTACCTTTTGTATTGGTCCCCATGCAATTTCTGTGTTTCATGGTCAATGTGAAGGTCCAAGGGATACAGTAAACCTGCACTGGTGCATCGGAACCTTATACTGGTCTCCCATGTGCCGCTCAACGCACAAACTCTTAGGAGACTCACACTTCTTGTTATTAAGTCGGCAATTTCCGTTTTGTATTCAATCCCGATGCGATTTCTGTGTGTCTTGGTCAATGTGAAGGTGAAAGGGATACAGTTATCCTGCACTGGTGCATCGGAATTTAATACTGGTCTCCCTGGAGCCGCTCAAAGCACATACTCTTAGAAAATTCTCTCATCTTGTACTTATGTCGGCATTCTCCATTTTGTATTTAATCCCGATGAATTTTCTGTGTTTCATCGTCAATGTGATGTTCCAAGGGATACAGTAAACCTGCACTGGTGCATCGGAATCTAATACTGGTCTCCCTGGAGCCGCTTAAAGCACAAAACCTTAGAAGATTCACTCTTCTTGCACTCAAGTCGGAATTGTGCCTTTACTATTCAATCCCGATGCGATTTCTGTGTTTCATGGTCATTGTGAATGTCCAAGAGATACAATAAACCTGCACTGGTTCATCGGAATCTAATACTGGTCTCCCAGGAGCAGCTCAAACCACAGACTCTTAAAAAATTCTCTCGTCTTGTACTTATGTCGGCATACTCCATTTTGTATTCAATCCCGATGAAATTTCTGTGTTTCATGGTCAATGTGCTGGTCCAAGGGATACCGTAATCCTGCACTGGTGCAACGGAATCTAATACTTGTCCCCCAGGAGCCGCTCAAAACACAAACCCTTAGAAGATTCACTACTCTTGTACTCAAGTCGGCATTGTGCCTTTAGTATTCAATCACGATGCGATTTCTGTGTTTCATGGTCAATGGGAAAGTCCAAGGGATACAATAAACCTGCACTGGTTCATCGGAATCTGATACTGGTCTCGCAGGAGCAGCTCAATCCACAAACTTTTAAAAAATTCTCTCATCTTGTACTTATGTCGGCATTGTCCATTTTGTATTGAATCCCGATGCAATTTCTGTCTTTCATGGTCAATGTGAAGGTCCAAGTGGTACGGCAAACCTGCACTGGTGCATCGGAGTCTATTACTGGTCTCCCAGGAGCCGCTAAAAGCACAAACTCTTAGAAGATTCACGTTTCTTGTACTTACGTCGGCATTGTCCCTTTCGTATTCAATCCCAATGCAATTTCTGTGTTTCATGATCAATGTGAAGATACAATGGCTACAGTAAATCTGCACTGGTGCATCAGAATTTAATACTGGTCTTCCAGGAGCCGCTCAAAAAACTAACTCAGGGAAGATTCACTCTTCTTGTACTTAAGTCGACATTGTATCTTTCGTATTGGTCCCCATGCAATTTCTGTGTTTCATTGTCAATGAGGAGGTCCAAGGGATACAGTAAACCTGTACTGGTGCATCGGAATCTAATACTGGTCTCCTAGGAGCCGCTCAAAGCACAAACTCTTAAAAGATTCACTCCTCTTTTACTAAAGTCGGCAGTCTCTCTTGTATTCAATCCCGATGCAATTTCTGATTTTCATGGTCAATGGGAAGGTCCAAGGGATACAGTAAACCTGCACTGGTGCATCGGAATCTGAAAGTGGTCTACCAGGAACCGCTCAAAGCACAAACCCGTCGAAGATTTACTCTTCGTGAACTTAAGTCAGCATTGTCCGTCTTGTATTCAATCCCGAGCAATTTCTGTGTTTCATGGTCAATGTGAAGGTCCAAGGGATACAGTAAACCTGCACAGGTGCATCGGAATCTAATACTGGACTCCCAGGAGCCGCTCAATGCTCAAACTCTTGAACGATTCACTCCTTTTGTACATCAGTCGGCATTGTCCCTTATGTATTCCATCCTGATGCAATTTCTGTGTTTCCTGGTCAATGTGAAGTTCGAAGGAATACAGTAAACCTGCACTGGTGCATCGGAATCTAATTCAGGTCTCCCAGGAGCCGCTCGAAGCGCAAACTCATAGAAGATTAACTCTTCTTGTACTAAAGTCGGCAGTCCCTTTTGTATTCAATCCCGATGCAATTTCTAAGTTTCATGGTCAATGGGAAGGTCCAAGGAATACAGTAAACCTGCACTGGTGCATCGGAATCTTAAGCTGGTCTCCCAGGAACCGCTCAAAGCACAAACCCGTCGAAGATTCACTCTTCATGTACTTCAGTCGGCATTGTCCCTTATGTATTCCATCCCGATGCAATTTCTGTGTTTCCTGGTCAATGTGAAGGTCCAAGGGATACAGTAAACCTGCACTGGTGCAACGGAAACGAACACAGGTCTCTGAGGAGCCGCTCAAAGCACAAACTCTTAGAAAATTCACTCATCTTGTACTTAAGTTGGCATAGTGTATTTTTTATTCAGCTCCGATGCAATCTCTGTGTTTCATGGTCAAATTGAAGGTCCAGGGGATACAGTAAACCTGCACTGGTACTTCGGAATCTAATACTGGTCTCCCAGGAGCCGCTCAAAGCACAAACCCTTAGAAAATTCACTCTTCTTGTATGTATGTCGTTATTGACACTTTTGTAATCACTCCCGATGTAATTTCTGTGTTTCATGGTCAATGTGAAGGTCCAAGGGATACAGCAAACCAGCACAGGTGCATCGGAAACTAATACTGGACACCCAGGAGCCGCTCAAAGCTCAAACTCTTGGAAGATTCACTCTTCTTGTACTTAAGACGGCAGTCCCTTTTTGTATTGAATACCGATGCAATTTTTGTGTTTCATGGTCAATGTGAAGGTCCAAGGGATACAGTAAACCTGTACTGGTGCATCGGAATCCAATACTGGTCTCCCAGGAGCCGCTGAAAGCACAAACCATTCGAAGATTCACTCTTCTTGTTCTTAAGTCGGCGTTGTCCCTCTTGTATTCAATCCCGAGCAATTTATGTGTTTCATGGTCAATGTGAAGGTCCAAGGGATACAGTAAACCCGCACTGGTGCATCGGAATCGAACACTGGTCGCCGAAGAGCCGCTCAAAGAACAAACTCTTAGAAGATTCGCTCCTCTGGTACTTAAGTCGGCATTGTCCCTCTTGTATTCAATCCCGATGCAATTTCTGTGTTTCATGGGCAATGTGAAGCTCCAAGGGATATAGTATACTAGCACTGGTGCATCGGAATCTAATACTGGTCTCCCTGGAGCTCCTCAACAAACAACTTCTCAGAAAATGCACATTTCTTGTAATAAAGTCGGTATTGTCCCGTTTTTATTCAATCTCGATGCAATTTCTGTGTTTCACGGTCGATGTGAACGTCGAACGGATACAGTAAACCTACGCTGGTGCATCGGAATCTAATACTGGTCTCCCAGGAGCCGCTCAAAGCACAAACTCTTATAAGATTCACTCTTCTTGTACTTAAGTCGACATTGTATCTTTTGTATTGGTCCCCATGCAATTTCTGTGTTTCATGGTCAATAAGAAGATCTAAGGGGTACAGTGAACCTGTACTGGTGCATCGGAATCTAATACTGGTCTCCCAGGTGCCGCTCAAAGCACAAACTTTTAGAACATTCTCTCTTCTTATACTCAAGCCTGCATTGTGCGTTTTTACTCAACCCCGATGCGATATCTGTGTTTCATGGTCAATGTGAAGGTCCAAGTGATACAATAAACCTGCACTGGTTCATTGGAATGTAATACTGGTCTCTTAGGAGCAGCTCAAACCACAAACCCTTCGAAAATTCCCTCATCTTGTACTAATGTCAGCATTCTCCATTTTGTATTCAATCCCGATGAAACTTCTGTGTTTCATGGTCAATGTGCAGGTCCAAGGGATACAGTAAACCTGCACTGGTGCATCAGAATCTAATACTTGTCCCCCTGGAGCCGCTCAAAACACAAACCCTTAGAAGATTCACTACACTTGTACTCAAGTCTGCATTGTGCCTTTAGTATTCAATCACGATGCGATTTCTGTGTTTCATGGTCAATGGGAAAGTCCAAGGGATACAATAAACCAGCACTGGTTCATCGGAATCTGATACTGGTCTCGCAGGAGCAGCTCAATCCACAAACTTTTAAAAAATTCTCTCTTCTTGTACTTATGTCGGCATTGTCCATTTTGTATTCAATCCCGTTGCAATTTCTGTGTTTCATGGTCAATGTGAAGGTCCAAGGGATACTGTAAACCTGCACTGGTGCATCGGAGTCTATTACTGGTCTCCCAGGAGCCGCTAAAAGCACAAACTCTTAGAAGATTCACTTTTCTTGTACTTACGTCGGCATTGTCCCTTTCGTATTCAATCCCAATGCAATTTCTGTGTTTCATGATCAATGTGAAGATACAATGGCTACAGTAAACCTGCACTGGTGCATCAGAATTTAATACTGGTCTCCCAGGAGCCGCTCAAAACACTAACTCAGGGAAGATTCACTCTTCTTGTACTTAAGTCGACATTGTATCTTTCGTATTGGTCCCCATGCAATTTCTGTGTTTCATTGTCAATGTGAAGGTCCAAGGGATACAGTAAACCTGCACTGGTGCATCGGAATCTTAAACTGGTCTCCCAGGAACCGCTCAAAGCACAAACCCGTCGAAGATTCACTCTTCTTGTACTTAAGTCAGCATTGTCCGTCTTGTATTCAATCCCGAGCAATTTCTGTGTTTCATGGTCAATGTGAAGGTCCAAGGGATACAGTGAACCTGCACAGGTGCATCGAAATCTAATACTGGACTCCCAGGAGCCGCTCAATGCTCAAACTCTTGAAAGATTCACTCTTCTTGTACTTCAGTCGGCATTGTCCCTTATGTATTCCATCCCGATGCAATATCTGTGTTTCCTGATCAATGTGAAGGTCGAAGGGATACAGTAAACCTGCACTGGTGTATCGGAATCTAATTCAGGTCTCCCAGGAGCCGCTCAAAGCACAAACTCTTAGAAGATTAACACTTCTTGTACTAAAGTCGGCAGTCCCTTTTGTATTCAATCCCGATGCTATTTCTGAGTCTCATGGTCAATGGGAAGGTCCAAGGGATACAGTAAACCTGCACAGGTGCATCGGAATCTTAAACTGGTCTCCCAGGAACCGCTCAAAGCGCAAGCCCGTCGAAGATTCACTCTTCTTGTACTTAAGTCAGCATTGTCCGTCTTGTATTCAATCCCGAGCAATTTCTGTGTTTCATGGTCAATGTGAAGGTCTAAGGGATACAGTAACTCCTGCACAGGTGCATCGGAATCTAATACTGGACACCCAGGAGCCGCTCAAAGCTCAAACATCCTGAAAGATTCACTCTTCTTGTACTTCCGACGGTATTGTCCCTTATGTATTAAATCATGGTGCAATTTCTGTGTTTCATGGTGAATGTGAAGGTCCAAGGGATACAGTAAACCTGCACTGGTGCATCGAAATCGAACACAGGTCTCTGAGGAGCAGCTCAAAGCACAAACTTTTAGAAAATTCACTTTTCTTGTACTAAAGTTGGCATAGTGTATTTTGTATTCAACTCCGATGCAATTTCTGTGTTTCATGGTCAAATTGAAGGTCCAAGGGATTCAGTAAACCTGCACTAGTGCAGCGGAATCTAATACTGGTCTCCCAGGAGCTGCTCAACCCATAAACTCTTAGAAAATTCACTCGTCTTGTACTTAAGTCGGCATTGCCCGTTTGTATTCAATCTCGATGCAATATCTGTGGCTCATGGTCAATGTGAAGGTCGAAGGGATACAGTAAACCTGCACTGCTGCATCGGAATCTAATACTGGTCTTCCTGGAGCCGCTCAAAGCACAAACTCTTAGAAGATTCGCTCTTCTGGTACTTAAATCGGCATTGTGCATTTTGTATTTAATCCCAATGCAATTTCTGCGTTTCATGGTCAATGTGAAGGGCCAAGGGATGCAGTAAACCTGCACTGGTGCATCGGAATCTAATACTGGTCTCCCAGGGGCCACTCAAAACACAATCTCTTAGATGATTAACTCTTCTTGTACTTAAGTCGGCAGTCCCTTTTGTATTCAATCCCGATGCAATTTCTGTGTTTCATGGTCAATGTGAAGGTCCGAGGGATACAGTAAACCTGCACTGGTACATCGGAATCTAATACTGGTCACCCAGGAGCCGCTCAAAGCACAAACTCTTAGAAGATTCACTATTCTTGTACTTAAGACGGCATTGTTCCCTTTGTGTTCTATCCCGATTCGATTTTTGAATTTCATGGTAAATGTGGCTGTCGAAGGGATACAGTAAACCTGCGCTGGTGCATTGGAATTTAATACTGGTCTCCGAGGAGCCGCTCAAATCACAAACTATTAGAAGATACACTCTTCTTGTACTTAAATCGACATTGTATCTTTTGTATTGATCCCCATGCAATATCTGTGTTTCATGGTCAATGTGTATGACCAAGGGATACAGTAAACCTGCACCGGTGCATCGGAATGTAATACTGGTCTCCCAGGAGCCGCTAAAACCAGAAACTCTATAAGATTCACTCTTCTTGTACTTAGTTTGGCATTGTGCCTTTTATATTCAATCCCAATGCAATTTCTGTGTTTCATGGTCAATGTGAAGGTCCAAGGGATACAGTAAACCTGCACTGGGGCATCGGAATCTAATACTGGTCTCACAGGAGCCACTCAAAGCACAACCCTGTCGACGATTCACTCTTCTTGTACTTACGTCGGCATTGTCCCTCTTGAATTCAATCCCGAGCAATTACTGTGTTTCATGGTCATCGTGAAAGTCCAAGGGATACAGTAAACCTGCACAGGTGCATCAGAATCTAATACTGGACACCCATGAGCCGCTCAAAGCTCAAACATCCTGAAAGATTCACTCATCTTGTACTTCAGACGGTATTGTCCCTTATGTATTAAATCATGATGCAATTTCTGTGTTTCATGGTGAATGTGAAGGTCCAAGGAATACAGTAAACCTGCACTGGTGAATCGGAATCTTATACTGGTCTCCCATGTGCCGCTCAACGCACAAACTCTTACGAGACTTACACTTCTTGTTATTAAGTCGGCACTTTCCATTTTGTATTCAATCCCGATGCGATTTCTGTGTGTCTTGGTCAATGTGAAAGTCAAAGGGATACAGTTATCCTGCACTGGTGAATCGGAATTAATACTGGTCTCCCTGGAGCCGCTCAAAGGACATACTCTTACAAAATTCACTCTTCTTGTACTTGAGTCGGCATTGTCCCTTATGTATTCCATCCTGATGCAATTTCTGTGTTTCTGTGTGTGAAGGTCCAAGGGATATGGTAAACCTGCACTGGTGCATCGGAATCTAATACTGGTCTCCGAGGAGCCGCTGAGAGCACAAACCCTTAGAAAATTCACTCTTCTTGCACTTAAGTTGGCATTGTGCATTTTATATTCAATCCCGATGCAATTTCTGTGTTTCGTGGTCAATGTAAAGGTCCAAGGGATACAGTAAACCTGCACTGGTGCATCGGAATTTAATACTGGTCTCCCAGGAGCCGCTGAAAGCAGAAACCCTTAGTAGACTCGCTCTTCTGGTACTTAAGTCGGCATTGTCCCTTTTGTATTCAATCCCGGTGCAATTTCTGAGTTTCATGGGCAATGTGAAGGTCCAAGAGATTCAGTAAACCTGCACTAGTGCATCGAATTCTAAAAGTGATCTCCGAGGAGCTGCTCAACCCATAAACTCTTAGAAAATTCACTCGTCTTGTACTTAATTCGGCATTGTCCCGGTTGTATTCAATCTCGATGCAATTTCTGTGATTCATGGTCAATGTGAAGGTCGAAGGGATACTGTAAACCTGCACTGGTGCATCGGAATCTAATACTGGTCTTCCTGGAGCCGCTCAAAGCACAAACTCTTAGAAGATTCGCTCTTCTGGTACTTAAATCGGCATTGTCCCTCTTGTATTCTATCCCGAAGCAATTTCTGTGTTTCATGGTCAATGTGAAGGTCCAAAAGATACAGTAAACCTGCACTAGTGCATCGGAATCTAATACCGGTTTTCCAGGAACCGCTCAAACACAAACTTGTAGATGATTCACTCTTCTTGTACTTAAGTCGGCATTGTATCTTTTGTATTGGTCCCCGTGCAATTTCTGTGTTTCATGGTCAATGTGAAAGTCCAAGGGTTACAGTAAACCTGCACTGGTGCATCCGAATCTTATACTGGTCTCCCATGTGCCGCTCAACGCACAAACTCTTAGGAGACTCACACTTCTTGTTATTAAGTCGGCATTTTCCATTTTGTATTCAATCCCGATGCGATTTCTGTGTGTCATGGTCAATGTAAAGGTCCAAGGGATACAGTAAACCTGCACTGGTGCATCGGAATATAATACTGGTCTCCCAGGAGCCGCTGAAAGCACAAACCCTTAGTAGACTCGCTCATCTGGTACTTAAGTCGGCATTGTCCCTTTTGTATTCAATCCCGGTGCAATTTCTGAGTTTCATGGGCAATGTGAAAGTCCAAGGGATACAGTAAACCAGCACTGGATCATCGGAATCTAATACTGGTCTCCCTGGAGCTGCTCAACCAACAACCTCTTAGAAATATCACACTCCTTGTACTTAAGTCGTCATATTCCCGTTTGTTTTCAATACCGATGCAATTTCTGTGTTTCATGGTTAATGTGAAGGTCGAAGGGATACAGTAAACCTGCACTGATGCATCGGAATCGAACTGTGGTCTCCAAGGAGTCGCTCAAAGCACAAATTCTTAGAAAATTCACTTTCCTTGTACCTAAGTTGGCATTGTGTATTTTGTAATCAATCCCGATGAAATGTCTGTGTTTCATTGTCAAATTGAAGGTCCAAGGGATACAGTAGACCTGCACTGGTGCATCGGAATGTAATACTGATCATCAGGAGCCGCTAAAACACAAATTCCTAGAAGATTCGCTGTTCTAGTACTTAAGTCGGCATTGTCCCGTTTGTATTCAATCTCGATGCAATTTCTGTGTTTCATGGTCAATGTGAAGATCCAAGGGATACAGTAAACCTGCGCTGGTGCATCGGATTCAAACACTGGCCTCCGAGGAGCTGCTCAAAGCACAAACCCTTAGAGAATTCACTCTTCTTGTACTTATTTTGGCATTGTGTATTTTGTGTTCAATCCCGATGCAATTTCTGTGTTTCATGGTCAATGTGAAGGTCCAATGGCTACAGTAAACCAGCACTGGTGCATTGAAATCTAATCCTGGTCTCCCAGGAGCCGCTCAAAGCACAAATTCTTAGAAGATTAACTCTTTTTGTACTTAAGTCGGTATTGTCCCTTTTGTATTTAATCCCGATGCAATTTCTGTGTGTCATGGTCAATGTGATGGTCGAAGGGATACAGTAAACCTGCACTGGTGCATCGGAATCTAGTACTAGTCTCCCACGGGCCGCTCAAAGCAAAAGCCCTTCGAAGATTCACTGTTGTTGTACTTAAGTCGGCATTGTCCATCTTGTATTCAATCCCGAGCAATTTCTGTGTTTCATGGTCAATGTGAAGGTCCAACGGATACAGTAATTCTGCACAGGATCATCGGAATCTAATACTGCACTCCCAGGAGCTGCTCAAATCTCAAACTCTTAGAAGATTCGCTCTTCATGTACTTCAGGCGGCATTGTCCCTTATGTATTCCATCCCGATGCAATTTTTGTATTTCAAGGTCTATGTGATGGTCCAAGGGATACAGTAAACCTTCACTGGTGCATCGAAATCGAACACTGGTCTCCGAGGAGCCGCTCAAAACACAAACTCTTAGAAAATACACTCTTCTTGTACTTAAGTTGGCATTGTGTATTTTGTATTCAATCCCGATGCAATTTCTGTGTTTCATGGTCAATGGGAGGGTCCAATGGCTACAGTAAACCTGCACTGGTGCATCTAAATCTAATACTGGCCTCCCAGGAGACGCTCAAAGCACAAACCCTTAGAAGATCACCACTTTTTGTACTTAAGCCGGCAATGTCCCTTTTGTATTCAATCCCGATGCAATTTCTGTGTTTCATGGTCAATGTGAAGGCCGAAGGGATACAGTAAACCTGCACTGGTAATCGGAATCTAATACTGGTCTCCCTGGAGCTGCTCAACCCACAACCTCTTAGAAATATCACTCTCCTTGTACTGAAGTCGGCATATTCCCGTTTGTTTTCAATATCGATGCAATTTCTGTGTTTCATGGTCAATGTGAAGGTCCAAGGGATACCGTAAACTTGCGCTGGTGCATCGGAATCTAATACAGGTCTCCTGAGAGCCGCTCAAAGCGCAAACTCTTAGAAGATTCACTCTTCTCGTACTTAAGTCCTCATTGTTCTCTTTGTATTCAATCCGGATTCGATTTCTGTGTTTCATGGTCAATGTGGTGGTCCAAGGGATACAGTTATCCTTCACTGGTGCATCGGAATTAAATTCTGGTCTCCCCGGAGCCGCTCAAATCACAAACTATTAGAAGAATTACTCTTCTTGTACTTAAGTTAACATTGTGTCATTTGTATTGGTCCCAATGCAATATCTGTTTTTCATGGTCAATATGAAGGTCCAAGGGATACAGTAAACCTGTACTAGTGCATCGGAATCTAATACTGGTCTCCCAGGAGCCGCTCAAAGCGCCAGCCCTTCGAAGATTCACAGTTCTTGTACCTAAGTCGGCATTGTCCATCTTGTATTCAATCCTGAGCAATTTCTGTGTTTCATGGTCAATGTGAAGGTCCAAAGGTTACAGCAAACCTGCACAGGTGCATCGGAATCTAATACTGGACACCCAGGAGGCGCTTAAAGCTCAAACACTTAGAAGATTCACTCTTCTGGTACTTAAGTCGGAATTGTCCCATTTGTATTCAATCTCGATGCAATTTCTGTGTTTCATGGTCTATGTGAAGGTCGAAGGGATACAGTGAACGTGCGCTGGTGCGTCGGAATCTAATACTGGTCTCCCAGGAGCCGCTCAAATCACAAACACTTAGAAGATGTACTCTTCTTGTGCTTAAGTCGGCATTGTGCCTTATGTATTCAATCCCGATGCAATTTCTGTGTTTCATGGTCAATGCGAAGGGCCAAGGGATACAGTAAACCTGCACTGGTGCATCGGAATCTAATACTGGTCTCCCATGAGCCGCTCAAAGGACACACTCTTAGAAGACTCACTCTTCTTGTTCTTAAGTCGGCATTGTCCACTTTGTGTTCAATCCCGATGCGATTTCTGTGTTTCTTGGTCAAAGTGAAGGTTAAAGGGATACAGTAAACCAGCACTGGTGCATCGGAATCTAATACTGGTCTCCCAGGAGCCGCTCAAAGCACAAACTCTAAGAAGATTCACTCTTCTTGTACTTAAGTCGGCATTGTTCCCTTTGTATTCAATCCCGATTCGATTTCTATGTTTCATGGTCAATGTGGAGGTCCAAGGGATACAGTAAACCTGCACTGGTGCATCGGCATCTAATACTGGTCTCCCAGGAGCCGCTCAAAGCACAAACTGTTAGAAGATTCACTCTTCATGCACTTAAGTCAGCATCGTGCATTTTGTATTCAATCCCGATGCAATTTCTGCGTTTCATGGTCAAAGTGAAGGTCCAACGGATGCAGTAAACCTGCACTGGTGCATCGGAATCTAATACTGGTCTCCCAGGAGCCGCTCAAATCACAAGCCCTTCGAAGATTCACTGTTCTTGTACTTAAGTCGGCATTGTCCATCTTGTATTCAATCCCGAGCAATTTCTGTGTTTCATGGTCAATGTGAAGGTCGAAGGGATACAGGAAACCTGCACAGGTGCATCGGAATCTAATACTGGACACCCAGGAGCCGCTCAAAGCTCAATTTCTTAGAAAATTCACTCTTCTTGTACTTCAGTCGGCATTGTCCCTTATGAATTCCATCCCGATGCAATTTCCGTGTTTCGTGGTCAATGTGAAGCTCCAAGGGATACAGTAAACCTGCACTGGTGCACCATAATCTAATACTGGTATCCCAGGCGCCGCTTATAGCACAACCTCTGAGGAGATCACTCTTCTTGTACTTAAGTCGATATTGTCCCTTTTGTATTCAATCCCGTCGCAATATCTGTGTTTCATGGTCAATGTGAAGGACCAACAGATACAGTTAACCTGCACCGGTGCATCGGACCCTAATACTGGTCTCCCAGGAGCCGCTCAAAGCACAAACTCTTAGAAGATTCACTCTTATTGTACTTAGGTTGGGATTGTCTCTTTTGTATTCAATGCCGAAGCAATGTCTGTGTTTCATGGTCAATGAGTAGGTCCAAGGGATACAGTAAACCTGCACTGGTGCATCGGAATGTAATACTGGGCTCCCAGGAGCCCCTCAAATCACAAACTATTAGATGATTCTCTCTTCTTGTACTGAAGTCGACATTGTATAGTTTGTATTGGTCCGCATGCAATTTCTGTGCTTCATAGTCAATGTCAAGCTCCAAGGAATACAGTAAACCTCTACTGGTGCATCGGAATCGAATAATGGTCACCCAATAGCCTCTCAAAGCACAAACTCTTAGAAGATTCACTCTTCTTGTACTCTAGTCGGCATTGTGCTTTTGTATTTGATCCCGATGCGATTTCTGTGTTTCATGGCCAATGTGAAGGTCCAAGGGATACGGTAAACCTGCACTGATGCATCGGAATCTAAAACTGGTCTCCGAGGAGCCGCTCAAAGCACAAACTCTTAGAAGATTCACTGTTCTTGTACTTATGTGGTTATTTTCACTTTTGTATTCAATCCTGATGCGATTTCTGTGTTTCATGGTCAATGTGAAGGTACATGGTATACAGTAGACTTGCACAGGTGCATCGGAATCAAATACTGGAGACCCAGGAGCCGCTCAAAGCACAATCTAATAGAAGATTAACTCCTTTTATACTTAAGTCGGCAATTTGCCTTTTGTATTCAATCCCGATGCAATTTATGTGTTTCATTGTCAATGTGAAGGTCCAAGGGATACAGGAAACCTGCACTAATGCATCGGAATCTAATACTGGTCTCCCAGGAGCCGCTCAAAGCACAAACTCTTAGTTGATTAACTCTTCTTGCACTTAAATCGGCAGTCCTTTTGTATTCAATCGCGATGCAATTTCTGTGTTTCATGGTCAATGTATAGGTCGAAGGGATACAGTAAACCTGCACTGGTGCATCGGAATCTAATAGTGGTGTCCCAGGAGCCGCCCAAAGCACAAATCCTTCGAAGATTCATTCTTCCTGACTTAAGTCGGCATTGTCCCTCTTGTATTCAATCCTGAGCAATTTCTGTGTATCATGGTCAATGTGAATGTCCAAGGGATACAGTAAACCTGCACAGGTGCATCGGAATCTAATACTGGACACCCAGGACCCACTCAAAGCTCAAACTCCTAAAAGATTCACTCATCGTGTACTTCAGTCGGCATTGTCCCTTATGTATTCCATCCCGATTCAATTTCTGTGTTTCATGGTCAATGTGAAGGTCCAAGGGATACAGTAAACTTGCACTGGTGCATCGAAATCTAATAGTGGCCTCCCAGGTGCCGCCCAAAACACAAACCCTTCGAAGATTCACTCATCTTGTACTTAAGTCGGCATTGTCCCTCTTGCATTCAATCCCGAGCAATTTCCGTGTTTCATGGTCAATGTGAAGCTCCAAGGGATACAGTAAACCTGCACTGGTGCATCGGAATCTAATACTGGACACCCAGGAGCCGCTCATAGCTCAAACTCTTAGAAGATTCACTCTTCTTGTACTTCAGTCGGCGTGACCCTTATGAATTCAATCCCGATTCGATTTCTGCGATTCATGTGCAATGTGGAGGTCCAAGGGTCCAAGGGATATAGTTAACCTGCACTGGTGCTTCGGAATTTAATACTGGTCTCCCAGGAGCCGCTCAAATCACAACCTAATAGAAGAATCACTCCTCTTGTACTTAAGTCATCATTGTATCTTTTGTATTGGTCCCCATGCAATTTCTATATTGCATGGTCAATGTGATGGTCCAAGGGATACAGTAAACCTGCACTGGTGCATCGGAATCGATCACTGGTCTCCATGGAGTCGGTCAAAGCACAATTTCTTAGAAAATTCATTCTTCTTGTACTTAAGTTGGCATTGTGTATTTTGTATTCAATCCCGATGAAATATCTGTGTTTCATGGTGAAATTGAAGGTCCAAGGGATAAAGTAAACCTCCACAGGTGCATCGGAATCTAATACTGATCTCCCAGGAGCCGCTCAAATACAAATTCTTAGAAGATTCGCACTTCTGGTACTTAAGTCGGCATTGTCCCGTTTGTATCCAATCTCGATGCTATTTCTGTGTTTCATAGTCAATGTGAAGGTCGAAGGGATACAGTAAACCTGCGCTGGTGCATCGGAATTTAATACTGGTCTCCCAGGAGCCGCTCAAAGCACAAACTCTTGGAAGATTCACTCTTCTTATACTGAAGTCGGCATTGTGCCTTATGTATTCAATCCCGATGAAATTTCTGTGTTTCATGGTCAATGTAAAGGGTCAAGGGATAAAGTAAACCTGCACTGGTGCATCGGAATGTAATACTGGTCGCCCATGAGCCGATCAAAACACAAACTCTTAGAAGATCCACTATTCTTGTACTAAAGTCGTCATTGTGTATTTTGTATTCAATCCCGATGCAATTTCTGTGTTTCATGGTCAATGTGAAGGTCCAAGGGATACAGTTAACTTGCACTGGTGCATCGGAATCTACTACTGGTCTCCCAGGAGCCGCTCAAAGAACAAACCCTTAAAAGATTAACTCTTCTTGTACTTAAGTCGGCATTGTCCCTTTTGTATTCAATCCCGATGCAATTTCTGTGTTTCGTGGTCAATGTGAAGGTCGAAGGGATACAGTAAACCGGAACTGGTGCATCGGAATCTAATACTGGTCTCTCAGGAGCCGCTCAAAGCACAAACTCTTAGATGATTAACTCTTCGTGTAATTAATTCGGCAGTCCATTTTGTATTCAATCCCGATGCAATTTCTGTGTTTCCTGGTCAATGTGAAGGTCCAAGGGATACAGTAAACCAGCACAGGTGCATCGTAATCTAATACTGGTCCCCCAGGAACCGCTCAAAGCACAAACAGTTCGAGGATTTACTCTTCTTGTACTTAAGTCGGCATTGTCCCTCTTGTATTCAATCCCGAGCAATTTCTGTGTTTCATGGTCAATGCGAAGGTCCAAGGGATACAGTAAACCTGCACAGGAGCATCGTAATCTAATACTGGACAACCAGGAGTCGCTCAAGCTCAAACTCTTAGAAGATTCACGCTTCTTGTACTTCGGTCGGCATTGTCCCTTATGTATACCATCACGATGCAATTTCTATGTTTCATGGTCAATGTGAAGCTCCAGGGGATACAGTAAACCTGCACTGGTGCATCGTAATCTAATACTGGTATCTCAGGCGCCGGTCATAGCACAAATTCTGAGGCGATTCACTCTTCTTGTACTTAAGTCGGCATTGTCCCTTTTGTATTCAATCCCGACGCAATATCTGTGTTTCATGGCCAGTGTGAAGGACCGACGGATACAGTAAATCTGCACTGGTGCATCGGAACCTAATACTGGTCTCCCAGGAGCCGCTCAAAGCACAAACTCTTAGAAGATTCACTCTTCGTGTACTTAAGTCGGCATTGTGCCTTATGTATTCAATCCCGATGCAATTTCTGTGTTTCATGGTCAATGTGAAGGGCCAAGGGATACAGTTAACCTGCACTGGTGCATCGGAATCAAATACTGATCTCCCATGAGCCGCTCAAAGCACAAACTCTTAGAAGATTCACTCCTCTTGTACTAGAGTTGGCATTGTGCATTTTGTATTTAATCCCTATGCAATTTCTGTGTTTCATGGTCAATGTGAAGGTCCAATGGCTACAGTAAACCTGCACTGGTGCCTCGGAATCTAATACTGGTCTCCCAGGAGCCGCTTAAAGCACAGACCCTTAAAAGATTACCTCTTCATGTACTTAAGTTGGCATTGTCCTTTTGTATTCAATCCCGATGCAATTTCTGGGTTTCGTGGTCAATGTGAAGGTCGAAGGGATACAGTAAACCTTCACTGGTGCATCGGAATCTAACACTGGTCTCCCAGGAGCCGCTCAAAGCACAAACACTTAGATGATTAGCTCTTCTTGTAGTTAAGTTTGCAGTCCCTTTTGTATTCAATCCTGATGCATTTATTGTGTTTCATGGTCCATGTGAACTTCCAAGGGATACAGTAAACCAGCACTGGTGCATCGGAATCTAATACTGGTCTCCCAGGAGCCGCTGAAAGCACAAACTCTTAGAAGATACAATCTTCTTGTACGTAAGTCAGCATTGTGCAATAAGTATTCAATCCCGATGCGATTTCTGTGTTTCATGGTCAATGTGAAGGTCAAAGGGATACATTTAACGTTCACTGGTGTATCGGAATCTAATACTGGTCTCCCAGGAGCCGCTCAAACCACAAACGCTTAGAAGATTCACTCTTCTTTTACTTAATTGGCATTGTGCCTTTTGTATTCAATCCCGATGCAATTTCTATGTTTCATGGTCAATGTGAAGGACCAAGGGATACAGTAAACCTGCACTGGTGCATCGGAAACGAACACTGGTCGCCGAGGAGCCGCTCAAAGCACAAACTCTTAGAAGATTCACTCTTCTTGTACTTAGGTTGGGATTGTCTCTTTTGTATTCAATCCCGAAGCAATTTCTGTGTTTCATGGTCAATGTGAAGGTCCAAGGGATACAGTAAACCTGCACTGGTGCATCGGAATGTAATTCTGGTCTCCCAGGAGCCCCTCAAATCACAAATTATTAGAAGATTCTTTCTTCCTGTACTTAAGTCGACATTGTATCTTTTGTATTGGTCCGCGTGCAATTTCTGTGTTTGATGGTCAATGTCAAGCTCTAAGGGATACAGTAAACCTGTACTGGTGCATCGGAATCCAATACTGGTCACCCAGGAGCCTCTCAAAGCACAAACTCTCAGACGATCAGTCTTCTTGTACTCAAGTCGGCATTGTGCTTTTGTATTCGATCCCGATGCGATTTCTGTGTTTCATGGTCAATGTGAAGGTCCAAGGAATTCAATAAACCTGCACTGGTGCAACGGAATCTAATATTGGTCTCCCAGGAGCCGCTCAGAGCAGAAACTCTTAGAAGACTCACTCTTCTTGTTCTTAAGTCGGCATTGTCCCTTTTGTATTCAATCCCGATGCGATTTCTGTGTTTCTTGGTTAATGTGAAGGTTCAAGAGATACAGCAAACCTTCACTGGTGCATCGGAATGTAATACTGGTCTTTGAGGAGCCGCTCAAAGCACAAATTCTTAGGATCCTCACTCTTCTTGCACTTAAGTTGGCATTGTGCATTTTGTATTTAATCGTGATGCAATTTCTGTGTTTCATGGTCAATGCGAAGGTCCAAGGGATACAGTAAACCTGCACTGGTGCAACGGAATCTAATACTGGTCTCCCAGGAGCCGCTCAAAGCACCAATTCTTAGAAGATTCACTCTTCTTGTACTTACGTCGGCATTGTGCTTTTTGTATTCAATCCCAATGCAATTTCTGTGTTTCATGATCAATGTGAAGGTCCAATGGCTACAGTAAACCTGCACTGGTGCATCATAATCTAATACTGGTCTCCCAGGAGCCGCTCAAAGCACAAGCCCTTAGAAGATTAACTCATTTTGTACTTCAGTCGGCATTGTCCCTTATGTTATCAATCCCGATGCAATTTCTGTGTTTCATGGTGTAGCGTTGCTCTTGGGGGAGAAAAAATAAAAAGAATTGTTACTTTTTTTTTTAATGTCGAAGAATTGAATATTTTGGTGGGCCACTTGGCAACAGAATCAGGGATTTATTACGCTATTATAATAACATATGTTGACCATTAAATACCTGAATAAGAGCAGCATATTGATATATATATATATTTGAGATCACTCGGAAGAAACATTATCATTTCTGTGCATTTTTATAGTCGCGATACAGTCATACCCGGAACAACACTAAGGGACCAGAAGATTTATAGACTTTAAAAGAAAAGCAACACAACACAATTAAAAAAAAAAATTGGTTCAGAAATAATAGGAAAACGATAATGTTCCTTCTGCCTCATGCTGCGTTCGGCCCATCAGCGTGATCATAATTTCTGATGATGAAGTAACACAAAATAATTAAGTTAAGTAAATGAGGAGATGGACTCATCAAGGTTAGTTTACGAAAATAAGCACACTTATCTTTAACACACTTTTTTTTAATGCTACATACCTTTTCATATTAAATTACAATAGATGACCATTGTGGTTAAATACTTTATACATAACAGTCAAAATGTCCTCTTGATGCTGTCTGTTCGATATCAGTTACTAGAAACTACATCTTTTCTGATTGTAAAAAATAACAATTAGCATATTCACTCAATATTTTCACATCAAATATAAAATACAGTTGTGGAACGCAGCAAGTCCGCGTCTGCCTCTCATGGAATACAAACAGTAAAAGGTGAGGCGCCAAAAGCCTCATTTGTCTTGAAATAACAGAATTCTTTTTTATACCATTAATCGATACATGTACATAGAGATTTACTGTCACCACGCAAGAACGGCAAAGATAAAGAATAATTGATTCTGTCGCTGCTATGCGATGGTTCATTTCGTTTACTTTACAATTGTTCGATAACTTTAGGCCAACAGGCGTTTACTATTGAGCGTATATTAATGTTTGTGAGGCGAAAATTACTAATATTACACTGCCTCCCATGAGGAGGGAAGGAATACCGAAGGTATTACTTTCATCCTCATGCCCATTGGAATATTTGTAATTTTCGGGTGTAACACATAGGTTATTAAAAGTTTCATTTCATATTCATTCCATAAAAAAAGATTTAACGTTTCAATTCGTAATTACTGACGGTGGATCATTGTGAATTTGTTCTGTGTTTCTATCAGTGTTTGTATGGATTCAGTCTATCTTGATGATTCTTAAAATTAAGGCTATAAGTACACATATTTACAAAATTTATAAGGAAATAGAGTCACACTTCATTTTTCATCGTTGCAAAAGTAAATTGACTATCTCAACTGGTACACAACTTTCTGTTTTGACAGTATTCATTATATTGTCATCGTCTTGTCGATTGATTGCCTTGTCCATCGTCGCACTTAATTATACATTTATTTTCGTCGCACATACACTATTTATGATAGACGTGGATTGTAGAGCGGCCACTGGTGATGGCTTCGACAAGGAAGTCCATATCTTTCACTTTCAGGGCTCGTGTGTGGCTCTCCGAATTATTTCACATATGAAACAGATAAAATATTTTATATTAGAATAGCTTACAAAACTAATTTTATATACATGTGGGATGGGATATAGGAAGGATCGGATCCTTTGACGTATTTTCGTGTGCTTATTTTCATTCGTATCGTGACCTCTCATCAAAGTTTACATTTCAACAGTGTTCAGAGGTGACCTTGTGACTTGTCTCTGTGTACAATCAGTCATTACAATAATTACGTTAACTTCTCTATCTTAGAGTCTCTCGGAAGGTTTATGATACATATAAAATGTTTTCAGTACTGGGTGTGAATGTTTTTGCTACAGAATGTAGCGCACAGCAACTGCGTTGGCGGTTGAACGTTTACATTATTGCGTCACGTGGTGGCTGTCCGCCTCCACTGTTGCGAGCAATCTTGAAATTCAGTCTGTGCGCGCGCACGTGACCGGAGCTTTCTTGCAGAGCGTTGATTTCGCGCTTGAGGTGCCGTGCGTCGCTTTTGTTCGGCGGATCGTGGCTTTGTGCTTTTTAGATTGCTGGAGGGAGCTTCTGCCACCGAAACTGCCTCACATCACTTCCTGTCCACTATCCAGTTACGGAATCACAGGTAAGTGGTAGCTACCACTGCAACTGCATGTGTGGAATGACACTGATTATTACACACTGCACACATCAACGAATTTTTCACACATATGGTGCAGTAGAATACTGCCACTGAAAACCGTCGAACTTTAAAACTTCACTTGCACTGTGTCGAGCGTCTGCATGAACGGTGTATTAAAAGAAATTCTCGCGTCATAACATCACACGGTGTTTACAAGTTGATTTACATACTAATATTTACAAGAGTTCATATAAATCGATAAATAATTTAATTGACCACTTTGAATCAAAACAATTGTTTCTTAATTAGTCTTTTTTTTTATTTAAGCCTACGGTCACAGGTAGGCTATTATAAGTCCTTTTTCTTTGACCAAATCCATTCCAATCTCCTTTACAAATTAATTTCATTCATAGTAATCTTTATCACGCTTGCTTATTCATTTTGTAGGACCAATACTTTTTCTTTTAGTGCTCGTCTTATTTAGTGACTTGTGAGGGGAGCTTCATTTATGTCAAAAGTTTTTCTCGTATGTGCTTGTCTTTAAAGAAAGTTCGAGGACAGATTTGAAAATAGCAATTCCGCCTCTGAGTTTCGTGTAGAAATACAAACAGTCGAAAAAAGAAAGGTGGGAAAAGCGGGTCTACTCGCTGATCGTCGACAGAATTTAAATTACTCCTCAACCAGGTCGAAACTTTAATTTACCTTGCGCATTACAAAAGCAATATGCGTGTCGCGAACCTACTCATTTTTATATGTAGTGCCTCACTTCCTAAGCACACGTGCATCTTTACAAGTTGATCCTGAGGAGTGGATAGGATCAAGGATCTTAAAGGATTTGCACTTAGGAAAGGGATTCAATAATCACATAATCACAGAGAAAACAATAAATATTGCAGTGCACACTTAAAATAAAATCTATCACTTCAAGCATGTATATCTAATATGTATCTTGCTGCAGCTTGCTTACTACTCTTTGCTCATTTCTTAGACTAAGTCAAGTTTATGCATTACGCATTTGGGTATTAATTATCATTTGTATATATAAGCCTCTCACTAGAGTGTTGTTTGCTGCTGTCGCTACCTGTGAATCTTGGGCGAAATCCTTATTCTATGTGCTGCTAGCTTGTGAATTTGCAGTATCGCTAATGCTCAATAGTACCGTGAAGTTGACATAATAAACCATGTTACTCATATGTTCTTTTACTCAGCTTGTTTATAGTGTGGACTCATCTTACCTTGCGTTATATAATAAACTTCCTTTTTATTCCATCACGCTTTTACTTAAGGTTAACGTCAGGCCTTTTTAGAACAATTGCACTGCGTTATCAATCTGTTCATGCTTAATCCTATGTATCTGTTCACTTCAAAGAGATGTTATTTTATCGCTGGCACAGCACTGTGCTGGAATTTACAAGTTAAATCTACCGACTGTTTTACGCTAACAGGTGGTGCCTTATTTACGTCACCTTTGAAAATAGGGAATAACCTCATGGAATCGAATCTTTCTCACAACTTTCCTCTTTTGTCTGGACGTTTAAGTATTTCCTTTTAAAACAGGTCATTAATTTGTCCTCGATTAAATTTCACTTGCTAATACTAAGCACATATAATCATCATTTTCATATTACTATTTAGTGAGAGAAGTGCATTATTCGCTCCTTCCTGCTCATTCTCAAATTACTATTTAGCGAGAGAAGTGCATTATTCGCTCCTTCCTCTTTCCTCATTTTAGTACTTTGGGGCTAATTAATACCTCTCGAGTACATCATTTTCCTTACATACTAACTTATAACTAAAATTGAAAATCGCCTCTAGGACATGGCCTCCTGTTTGCATAAAGATTATTCATGTAAATACAAGTCTACAACTTATTCTGTATTTTATTTTCCAGACGCGTTGTTTTAATACATAAGGTTTCCTTTCAGCACCGGTTAACGTCCGTAGTCAGTTCAGTTCCGTTCTTGTTACTCATTGGTTAATCCTGATCTCCAATACCTTAGAATTTTCTTACAGCTGAAATTAACTTAATTCCTGGCGTTATAAAATTTTCTTAAATCTTGATGGTGGAACAAACCTTTGATTTTATTCGTGGCAGGGTCAGATAACAAATAGCTACCAATGTGTGGTTTCCTCATTATCACAAAGGGACCTTCATAAATGTGTTGCCACTTACGATTCTTCTTTAACAACAGGGATGGTTTAAAGTGAGTCCTGACTAAAACCTTTTCTCCTTCTTTGAAATCTATAACTCTGTTTACCTTCTTATCAAATGCCTTTTTTCGGAGGTTAGCATACGTTGTCAATGATATGAGAGCTTGCCTGATTTTTGCGTCTAGGTCCAATTCGTTGTCTTGTAACTTTGGAAGGGGGTCTATCCACTCATTCCTCTCTTTTGATCTTGACATTAACTCATGTGGCGTGAATCCGGTCGACAGATGAGGAAGGTGGTTCACAATCTGTTCGAATGGTGTTACGAAGTCTACCCACTTAGATTGCTTATTCGGAATGTACGTCCTTATAAATCTGTTAAATTCTTTGAAGATTCTTTCTGTCGGATTCGATTGCGGTCGAAACAGGGATATCAAAATTTGTTTGATTCCATGGCGAGCAAGAAATGCACGCCACGGGCGTGATGTGAAATTTGAAGCATTATCAGACAAGATTGATTCTGGAACCCCGAATCGTGGGAAATAATCATTTTCAATGCGACGAATTATTGGATTTGCACAAGAAGATTTTACTGCGTACAGTCTTATGTGCTTAGAAAAATTGTCCAGGATTGCTACTAAGTATTTAGCGCCTCCCCTACCGGTGGGTAGTGGACCTGCTAAATCAATACTAAGAAGCTGGTTTGGCCTTTCAGCAACTATTGGATTTAGTGGAATTGAAGTGGAAATGTTTAAGGATTTTGCCTTTTGACAGATGACACAGTTTCTCAATAATTTATGAATTCTCTGGTGTAGATTCGGAACATAACAGTAAGTCGAGATTTTCCTTTTACATTTTTCTGGTCCGTAGTGACCCCATGAAATGTGAGTGTACCACAGAGATGTTCAATGAAATTTCGAGGGATGCAAACACCCCCCCCCCCCCCCCCAGATGACTCAGACGTCTTATGAAATAGCACTTGGTTATGAACTTTATAAAACTTGGACAACTTGTGGGCTGGATTTTCGTGAAGAATTTGTCTAACCTTTTTCCATTTTGGATCTGTATTTTGAAGAATCTGAATCTGCCTACATAACTGAAGAAAATACTTTCTGTGAATTGGATCTTTCATTAACAAAACTTTATAATTAGACATTTGTTCCACCAGTTCGCTGGTTTCTAGTAAGCCCTCAGGTGAGCGAGAAAGTGCGTCTGCTATACCATTATCTTTACCTTTTATATATACAATGTCAAAGTCATATTCCTGCAGGAATAAGGACCATCGAGTAAGACGAGGGTGTTGCAACTTGCATGTAAGGAGGAATGATAAAGCTTGATGGTCTGAATAGACTTTAATTTTTCTTCCATAGATATAATAGTTAAATCGCCTAAAAGCCCATATTACGGCAAGTGCCTCCAACTCCGTAACCGAATAAGACTTCTCACACTCTGATAACACTCGACTCGCAAAGCTAATCACTTGGATTTGCTCGTGTCCATTTACTAATTGAATCTGGAAAAGACAAGCGCCGATACCCACAAAGGAAGCGTCTGCAGTAATACAAAATTCCTTATCCATCTGAGGATGATGGAGAATGTTACTGTTAACCAGACTGTCTTTAATTTTCTTAAATCCGTCTTGGCATTCCGGCGTCCAATTCCAATGTGAATTCTTTTTTAAAAGGTTGTGAAGAGCGGGATTGTTCAATACCTGATTAGGAACAAAAAGTCTGAAAAATGACGTAAGACCGATAAATCCTCTCAGTTGCCTTTTTGTAACAGGGGTTGGAAAGTATTTTATAGCAGACAATTTTTCCGGGTCGGGTTTAATTCCTTCAGGGGTGATGATGTGTCCTAAAAATTTAATTTCACTTTTTCCAAACTTGGATTTCTTAAGATTTGCTGTAACACCATACTCTCTGAATCGTTGAAATATCTTTTGCAGAAGGGCCACATGATCTTCCCAATTTTTCGATGCTACAAGAACGTCATCCACATAGACTGTTACCTCATCTAAAAGTTCAGGACCTAGTACATAGTCAAGGGCAGAAATAAAAATTCCGGAACTCACATTTAGTCCAAATGGTACAACTTTGAAATGGTAAGATCTACCTGCAAATATAAAGGCAGTGTACTTCCTTGACTCCTGCGCAAGTTTTACTTGCCAGTAACTGCTTTTCAAATCAAGGGTACTCAAATACTTAACTCCATGAAACTTCTGCAGATGCTCTTCAAGAGCCTCTGGTCTCGTTCTTATGGGTACTATAATTTTATTGATTAATCTTGCATCTAGGACTAGCCTTGCGCTACCATCTGATTTTAGCGCAGACAATAAAGGACTCGAATAAGGTGAATGAGATACTTCTATCACATTCCAGCGTAACATTTTCTTGATCTCGCATTTGACAGCTTCTCGTCTCGCATATGGAATGGAATAGCTTGTTCTACAGTAGGTTGAATGGGGCAGGACATCCATTCGATATTCAAATTCAATGGACTCACTAGCTTTACCGTATAATTCATTCTGACCGGGAATTAGGTCTTTATACTCATCGTCATTAACACTTTCAAGATCTGTCATGTCTTCTGTCTGACTGTACTGTTGTCTTTTAGTCCATGGCCGTACTGCTATTTGAAGCACCCCAAAGTTTGTCTTCACCTTACTTCTTAACAAATTTACAGTTACTTGTTGCTGACTCGCTACTAGAGTACAGATTCCACACTCGATGTCAATTTTAGCTTTCGTCTGCCTCAAGAATTCCATACTCAGGATACATGGCACTGATAGGTTTTTAACAATAAGAAAAATGCACGTTACTGAAGTAGACTCTATCTGGATTTGAAGCTGAGTCTGAAGATTTACACGTTCTGTTAGTGGACCAATTGCTCCCGATACGGTGCAACCTTGAATTGGAAGTGATAAAACTTTGCATACAGAGGATATTGGCTTAAATAAACATAAAGATAAGACATTTATATTAGCTCCTGTATCTACAATGGCTGTTACTGGTATGTTGGCAATTGATACTCTTATGGAAGCTTGAACTTGTTCGTCCCATACGTCATCATTGTCTTTCGTCTCAGTGTCTGCTACTAGATCATCCCGTAAGTTTGTCTCTTTGTCATACCTAATTGTTTTAATTTCGTGTGGACTAAGGGACAGGGTGCCCCCATTCAAACCTGCAGCATCATCTAGGAGGCTCAAAGGTGCTGCTTTTAATTTTCCGCTCGACGCTTACTTTCCTGCTGATTTATATTTCTTAATGTTTCTTCCGTCTGGAACTGGTGTTGGTTTTGTGGTAGGAACTCGGTTGGAAACGATTCTTGTTGTCCTGGCGTATTCGCTTGCGCATAATAAATTTGCGTATTATGCGGGCGTTTAGGCTTCAGAGTTCCCGAAGGTCCGTTCGCTTGTGGCTGAAAAGTATTTTGCTGTGGCTTGTGTTGACTGTAACCGTTAGTGAAAGGTGTACATTGGTGTCCACCTTGATTATGGCATTTATTTCTTTTCCACTGTCGATTTGAATCGTAAGACTGATCGTTTTGATAATTCCCGTTGATCGGTTGCGCGTTTCCATATTGCTGGGGCTGTTTGTTATAATGTGCATTTTCGTACTGAGGTGGTGACGAATTATATATTGGATTGTATCTCTTGCCGTTATTGTACTTATTTTTGTATTTGCTGTTGGAGTACGTAGTGTTTTTATTTTTGAAACCGTTGTGGGGTTGGTACTGGTTGTCGCTGTGACGCGCTTTCGCTCGGCCACCAGTGTTGCCTACGTATTCTGTATCGTGCTGGCCGCCTGCACTGAAGTGAGCGTTGCCAACATCAACTCTAGCGTCCTCGTAAATCAGATCT
The DNA here is from genome assembly GCF_021461395.2 of Schistocerca americana. Lineage (NCBI taxonomy): Eukaryota > Metazoa > Arthropoda > Insecta > Orthoptera > Acrididae > Schistocerca > Schistocerca americana. Next base: position 8,808,909 of record NC_060121.1, on the reverse strand, counting down.
AACGAGTCTAACAAAGATAGGAAAGTGTCCGTATCGTCCTCAGACACGTTTACTAACTTTTCTCTGATCCCAATCGGTAGCTTAGTTTTTAGAATCATAATAACGTCTTTGGCGGTGATCGGCGAATCCCAGAACTTGATTTTCGCTAAATACTTTTCAAAATATCTTCTCAAACCACCGCGCTTGCTGTTAAACGCTTCGGCGTTGTAAACCTCTTTTCTCAGGCGCTGCTGCACACCAGAACTCCAGAATTTAGCTAAAAACATCTGTTCAAACTCTTTGTAACTTTTACAAGAGTCGACCATTTCGGTTCCCCATAAGGCAGCATCGCCTACGATAAATCCACTAACGAATTGAATTCGCTATCGGTCACTCCAGCTATTCGGGAAAATTCCTGAAAAATTTCGGAGGAACACTATAGGATCAATTTCTCTTTTCTGTGGGTGAAAGGTCGGAAAAATACGATGTTTGATCACGCTTTCCTCCTGCATCAAACTGACAAAAGTGGGTGGGCTGGTAGTCTGGTTAACTTGTGCTTCTATAGAACTATGAGTTTGAGCGTTATCAAATGGTGAACGGTAGTGTACCTGCTGTTGTTCATTACTTCGTGGTGAATTATTCCACTCTCCTGACACGGAAGGTGGGGAATTTTCAATTTGACATTTTAGTGTACGAACTTCATCAACTATCTGTTGACGCCATTCAGGTAAATCTTGAGCTAACGTTCGTCTTATCTGGCCTAATTCTGACATCACCGTGTCTCCTGTTTTTCCAGGGGCTGCCAATATTTCAAAGGCCACGTTTTTGACCGTTCCCCTGAGTTCGTTCTTGACCTTGTTTTCTATGAATCCGTTTTTGTTTTTAATCCACTCTTGGTAGTGGTCGGACAATGCTTCAGCATGTGCCTTAACAGTATTCTTTATTTGATCCTCTACATTAAGAGTCTCAATCTGTTTGGAAAGATCATCAACAACATTCTCGATCGTGTCTACTGCGGTTTTAACTCCTTTGACCTCATCAGAGATTGCAGTATAATCTTGTTTTAAGGTCGCAGCTTGTTTTTGATATTCTATCACTTTTGAATTTATCTCTCCCTGGGCTGCTTCAATTTTTTCATCTAACCGTTTTGAAATATCCTCTATTTTTGACTCTACTTGTGTGTCAATTTCTAGGCTCATGATCGTGATCTGACTACTGATTTGGCTTTGGACATTACCCAACAGGGTATTTTAATCAGCTGTTATGTCTGCCTTTAGTTCGGCCTTTACCGAATTTAACTGTGTATTTAGGTCATTTATCTCCGTTTGCAGATCTGTTTTTACTGAATTTATGTCTATTTTTAACGAATTTATTTCTGTTTTTACTGAATTTATGTCTTCTTTTACTGAGTTGCACAGATTTGTAAGGACCTGATTTTTATTATGCCGTCTTTCGGCCTTCTCTTTTTCTTCGCGGGCCTTTTCATCTAATCTTTCCTGTTTTTAGCTTTCGAACTTGCGTTCCATTATGGCTTCGATCATTGCAGCCAAGTCATTTTTTTCAAATGCGGGAATAGTTTGCACACTAGGACCAGCTTCTAAAACTTCGGTCGAGACTGCTTCTGCTTCCGCTCGTGTACCTATCGCGCGTGATAGTAATGGATGGTGAGGTCCATTCGCATCACCGCTGTCGTCTGGTTTTGTTTGTGTGCGCTGTTTACCGTCAGCCATGGTCGTGAATTATTTGTCAAATGTCAAAATGCTACAGATACTGTTTGTCACTGCCGTCAGTCGTTTGTCTGTGACGTAGTGCTATGGCTTACTGGGACCTAAGATAAAATTTTAACTCTGGGTAACTGACGTTCATTTACGCCAAGAAGACAAGATGGTTCCTACTAATTACAAACAAATGAAATATCACACGTTTTACCCGTTTTGAGCGTAGTTATCCGCCATATCGTAATTTTTTTTATGCACTGACAACAATGGTACACTTTCACTGAATTTAACTACATAAGAATGGACTATGGACAAATTGAAATAAAGCTGTTTCAAGGCAAGGAAAGACAGGTTTACGTTCTGATCAACTCGAAAGATGCTACGTCACTACGAAAGCTTGGCTACTGCGTATAAAAATTTGACTTACTATGGCTGTCTTGATAATGATACAGCTGGATACTCGCGTTTTTTGGTAATTTCATCAATCGTTCTTCTGAATAAATTAAAAGGTTTTCCCACTTCTCTTTCTCAGTTGAATTGCATCCACATGAAAAAATGAAACAGTTATTAGAACAAGCACTGAAAAATTAATAAACACATACATGAAATGATTTTTGATCATGTCCCTGTTCGGGCGCCAAGTGTAGCGTTGCTCTTGGGGGACAAACAATAAAAAGAATTGTTACTTTTTTTTTTTAATGTCGAAAAAGTGAATATTTTGGTGGGCCACTTGGCAACAGAATCAGAGATTTATTACGCTATTATAATAACATACGTTGACCATTAAATACCTGAATAAGAGCAGCATATTGATATATATATATATATATATATATGAGATCGCTCAGAAGAAACATTATCATTTCTGTGCATTTTTATAGTCGCGATACAGTCATACCCGGAACAACACTAAGGGACCAGAAGATTTATAGACTTTAAAAGAAATGCAGCACTACACAATTAAAAAAAATTGGTTCAGAAATAATAGGAAAACGATAATGTTCCTTCTGCCTCATGCTGCGTTCGGCCCATCAGCGTGATCGTAATTTCTGATGATGAAGTAACACAAAATAATTAAGTTAAGTAAATGAGGAGATGGACTCATCAAGGTTAATTTACGAAAATAAGCACACTTATCTTTAACACACTTTTTTTTTAGTGCTACATACCTTTTCATATTAAATTACAATAGATGACCATTGTGGTTAAATACTTTATACATAACAGTCAAAATGTCCTCTTGATGCTGTCTGTTCGATATCAGTTACTAGAAACTACATCTTTTCTAATTGTAAAAAATAACAATTAGCATATTCACTCAATATTTTCACATCAAATATAAAATACAGTTGTAGAACGCAGTAAGTCCACGTCCGCCTCTCATGGAATACAAACAGTAAAAGGTGAGGCGCCAAAAGCCTCATTTCCCTTGAAATAACAGAATTCTTTTTTATACCATTAATCGATACATGTACATAGAGATTTACTGGCACCGCGCAAGAATGACAAAGATAAAGAATAATGGATTCTGTCGCTGCTATGCGATGGTTCATTTCGTTTACTTTACAATTGTTCGATAACTTTAGGCCAACAGGCGTTTACTATTAAGCGTATATTAATGTTTGTGAGGCGAAAATTACTAATATTACAATGGTCAATGTGAATATCGAAGGGATACAGCAAACCTGCACTGGTGCATCGGAATCTAATACTGGTCTCCCAGGAGCCACTCAAAGCACAAACTCTTAGATGATTAACTCTTCTTGTACTGAAGTCGGCAGTCCGTTTTGTATTCAATCCCGATGCATTTCTGTGTTTCATGGTCAATGTGAAGGTCCAAGGGATACAGTAAACCTGCACTGGTGCATCGGAATCTAATACTGGTCTCCCAGGAGCTGCTCAACCCACAAAATCTTAGAAAATTCTCTCTCCTTGTACTTTAGTCGGAATTGTCCCTTTTGTATACAATTTCGATGCAATATCTGTGTTTGCTGGTCAATAAAAAGGTCCAAGGTATACAGTAAACCTGCACTGGTGCATCGGAATCTAATACTGGTCTCCCAGGAGCCACTCAAAGCACAAACTCTTAGATGATTAACTCTTCTTGTACTGAAGTCGGCAGTCCGTTTTGTATTCAATCCCGATGCATTTCTGTGTTTCATGGTCAATGTGAAGGTCCAAGGGATACAGTAAACCTGCACTGGTGAATCGGAATCTAATACTGGTCTCCCAGGAGATGCTCAACCCACAAAATCTTAGAAAATTCTCTCTCCTTGTACTTTAGTCGGAATTGTCCCTTTTGTATACAATTTCGATGCAATATCTGTGTTTGCTGGTCAATAAAAAGGTCCAAGGTATACAGTAAACCTGCACTGGTGCATCGGAATCTAATAGTGGTCTCCCAGGACTCGCTCAAAGCACAAACCCTTCGAAGATTCACTCTTCTTGTACTTACGTTGGCATTGTCCCACTTGTATTCAATTCCGAGCAATTTCTGTGTTTCATGGTCAATGTGAAGGTCCAAGGGATACAGTAAACCTGCACTGGTGCATCGGAATCTAAACTGGTCTTCCATGAGCCGCTCAAACCACAAACCCTTAAAAGATTCACTCTTCTTGTACTTAAATCGGCATTGTGCATATTGTATTAATCCCCGATGCGATTTCTTTGTTTCATGGTCAATGTGAAGGTCCAAGGGATACAGTTAAACTGCACAGGTGCATCGTAATCATATACTGGACACTCAGGAACCGCTCAAATCCCTAACTCTTAGAGGATTCACTCTTCTTGTACTTATGTCGTTATCAACCCTTTTGTATTCAATCCCGATTCAATTTCTGTGTTTCATGGTCAATGTGAAGGTCCAAGGTATACAGAAAACCAGCACTGGTGCATCGGAATCTAATACTGGTCTCCCAGGAACCGTTCCAAGCACAAACCGTTCGAGGATTCACACTTCTTGTACTTAAGTCGGCATTGTCCCTCTTGTTTTCAATCCCGAGCAATTTCTGTGTTTCATGGTCAATGCGAAGGTCCAAGGGATACAGTAAACCTGCACAGGTCCATCGGAATCTTATACTGGACACCCAGGAGCCGCTCAAAGCTCAAACTCTTAGAAGATTCACTCTTCTTGTACTTCAGTCGGCATTGTCCCTTATGTATTCCATCCCGATGCTATTTCTGTGTTTCATGGTCAATGTGAAGGTCCAAGGGATACAGTAAACCTGCACTGGTGCATCGGATTAGAACACTGGTCTCCGAGGAGGCGCTCAAAGCACTAACTCTTAGAAAATTCACTCTTCTTCTACTATAGTTTAATATCGAATATCTTGTATTCAATCCCGATGCAGTTTCTGTGTTTCATGGTCAATGTGAACGTCCAATGGATACAGTAAACCTGCACTGGTGCATCGGAATCTAATACTGGTCTCCCAACAGACGCTCAAAGCACAATCCCTTAGAAGATTCACTCTTCTTGTTCTTAAGTCGCCATTGTCCTTTTGTATTCAATCCCGATGCAATTACTGTGTTTCATGGTCAATGTGAAGGTCCAAGGGATACAGTAAACCTGCACTGGTGCATCGGAATCTAATACTGGTCTCCCAGGAGCTGTTCAAAGCACAAACTCTTAGATGATTAACTCTTCTTGTACATAAGTAGGCTGTCCCTTTTCTATTCAATCTCGATGCAATTTCTGTGTATCATGGTAAATGTGAAGGTCCAAGGGATACAGCAAACTTGCACTGGCGCATCGGAATCTAATACTGGTCTCCCATGAGCCGCTCAAAGCACAAACTCTTAGAATATTAACTCATCTTGTACTTAAGACGGCATTGGCATTTTGTATTCAATCCCGATGATATATCTGTGTTTCATGGTCAATGTGAAGGTACAAGGGATACAGTAAACCTGCACCTGTGAATCGCAATCTAATACTGGTGTCCCAGGAGCCGCTCAAAGCACGAACCCTAATAAGATTCACTCTTCTTTTACTTATGTCGGCATTGTCCCTTTTTTTCTCAATCGCGATGAGATTTCTGTGCTTCATGGTCAATGTGAAGGTGCAAGGGATACAGTAGACCTGCACTGGTGCATCGGAATGTTGTACTGGTCTCCCAGGAGCCGCTCAATACACAAACTCTTAGAGTATTAACTCTTCTCGTACTTAAGGCGGCATTGTGCATTTTGTATTCAATCCCGATGCTATTTCTGTGTGTCTTGGTCAATCAGAAGGTCCAAGGGAGAGATTAAATCTGCACTGGTGCATCGGAATCTAATACTGGTATCCCAAGAGCCGTTCCGAGCACAAACCGTTCGAGGATTCACTCTTTTTGTACTTAAGTCGGCATTGTCCCTCTTGTTTTCGATCCCAAGCAATTTCTGTGTTTCATGGTCAATGCGAAGGTCCAAGGGATACAGTAAACCTGCACAGGTCCATCGGAAACTTATACTGGACACCCAGGAGCCGCTCAAAGCTCAAACTCTTAGAAGATTCACTCTTCTTGTACTTCAGTCTGCATTGACCTTTATGTATTCCATCCCGACGCTATTTCTGAGTTTCATTGTCAATGTGAAGGTCCAAGGGATACAGTAAACCTGCACTGGTGCATCGGATTAGAACGCTGGTCTCCGAGGAGGCGCTCAAAGCACTAACTCTTAGAAAATTCACTTTTCTTGTACTATAGTTTAATATTGTGTATCTTGTATTCAATCCCGATGCAGTTTCTGTGTTTCATGGTCAATGTGAGCGTCCAATGGATACAGTAAACCTGCACTGGTGCATCGGAATCTAATACTGGTCTCCCAGGAGACGCTCAAAGCACAATCCCTTAGAAGATTCACTCTTCTTGTTCTTAAGTCGCCATTGTCCTTTTGTATTCAATCCCGATGCGATTTCTGTGTTTCATGGTCAATGTGAAGGTCCAAGGGATACAGTAAACCTGCACTGGTGCATCGGAATCTAATACTGGTCTCCCAGGAGCTGTTCAAAACACAAACTCTTAGATGATTAACTCTACTTGTACATAAGTAGGCTGTCCCTTTTCTATTCAATCCCGATGCAATTTCTGTGTATCATGGTAAATGTGAAGGTCCAAGGGATATAGTGAACCTGCACTGGCGCATCGGAATCTAATACTGGTCTCCCATGAGCCGCTCAATACACAAACTCTTAGAATATTAACTCATCTTGTACTTAAGACGGCATTGCGCGTTTTGTATTCAATCCCGATCTAATATCTGTGTTTCATGGTCAATGTGAAGGACCAACCGATACAGTAAACCAGCACTGGTGCATCGGAATCTAATACTGGTCTCCCATGCGCCGCTCAAACCACTAACCCTTAGAAGATTCACTCTTCTTGTACTTAAGTCGGCATTGGCATTTTGTATTCAATCCCGATGATATATCTGTGTTTCATGGTCAATGTGAAGGTCCAAGGGATACAGTAAACTTGCACCTGTGCATCGCAATCTAATACTGGTGTCCCAGGAGCCGCTCAAAGCACAAACCCTAAGAAGATTCACTCTTCTTTTACTTTTTTCGGCATTGTCCCTTTTGTTCTTAATCCCAATGAGTTTTCTGTGCTTCATGGTCAATGCGAAGGTGCAAGGGATACAGTAAACCTGCACTGGTGCATCGGAATCTTATACTGGTCTCCCAGGAGCCGCTCAATACACAAACTCTTAGAGTATTAACTCTCCTCGTACTTAAGGCGGCATTGTGCATTTTGTATTCAATCTCGATGCAATTTCTGTGTTTCTTGGTCAATGAGAAGATCCAAGGGAGAGATTAAATCTGCACTGGTGCATCGGAATCTAATACTGGTATCCCAGGAGCCGCTCAAAGCACAAATTCTGGAGAGATTCATTCTTCTTGTACTTAAGTAGGCATTGCCCCTTTTGTATAGAATCCCGATGCAGTATCTGTGCTTCATGATCAGTGTGATGGACCAAGGGATACAGTAAACCTGCACTGGTGCATCGAAACCAAATAATGGTCTCCTAGGAGCCGCTCAAACCACAAACTCTTAGAAGATTCACTCCTCTTGTACTTAAGACGGCATTGTCTCTTTTGTATTCAGTCCCGATGCTATTTCTGTGTTTCATGGTCAATGTGAAAGTCCAAGGGATACAGTAAACCTGCACAGATGCATCGGAATGTAATACTGGATACCCAGGAGCCGCTCAAAGCTCAAACTTTTAGGAGATACACTCTTCTTTTACTTAAGTCGGCTTGTCCCTTTTGTATTCAATCCCGATGCAATTTCTCTGTTTCATGTTCAATGTGAAGGTTCATGGGATATAGTAAACCCGCACTGATGCATTGGAACCTGTTACTGGTCTCCTATAATCCGCTCAAACCACAAACCCTTAGAAGATTCACTCTCCTTGTACTTAAATCGGCATTGTGCATATTGTATTCATCCCCAATGCAATTTCTTTGTTTCATGGTCAAGGTGAAGGTCCAAGGGATACAGTTAAACTGCACAGGTGCATCGTAATCTAATACTGGACACTCAGGAACCGCTCAAATCCCTAACTCTTAGAGGATTCACTCTTCTTGTACTTATGTCGTTATTAACCCTTTTGTATTCAATCCCGATTCAATTTCTTTGTTTCACGGTCAATGTGAAGGTTCAAGGGATACAGTTAACCTGCGTTGGTGCATCAGAATCTAATACTGGTATCCCAGGAGCCGCTCAAGCTATAAACTCTGAAGAGATTCACTCTTCTTAGACTTAAGTCGGCATTGTCCCATTTGTATTCAATCCCGACGCAATATCTGTGTTTCATGAACAATGTGATGGACCAAGGTATACAGTAAACCTGCACTGGTGCATCAGAACCTAATACAGGTCTCCCAGAAGCTGCTCAAAACACAAACTCTTAGAAGTTTCACTCCTCTTGTACTTAAGTCAGCACTGTCTCATTTGTATTCAATTTCGATGCAATATCTGTGTCTCATGGTCAATGTGAAGGTCCAAGGGATACAGGTAACCAGGACTGGTACATCGAAATGTAATACTGTCTCCCAGGAGCCGCACAAAACACAAATCCTTATAAGATTCACCCTTCTCATACTTAAGTTGGCATTGTCCCTGTTGTATTCAATCCCGATGCAAATTCTGAGTTCCATGGTCAATGTGAAGGTCCAAGGGATACAGTAAACGTGCACAGGTGCATCGGAATGTAATGCTGGACACCCAGGAGCCGCTCGAAGCTCAAACTCTAAGAAGATTGACTCTTCTTGTACTTAAGTTGGCACTGTGCATTTTGTATTCAATCCCGATGCAATTTCTGTTTTTCATTGTCAATGAGAAGGTCCAAGGGATACAGTAATCCTGCACTGGTGCATCGGAACCTGATACTGGTCTCCCAGGAGCCGCTCAAAGCACAAACCCTGAAAAGATTCACTCTCCTTGTACTTATGTCGGCATTGTCCCTGTTGTATTCAATCCCGATGCAATTTCTGTGTTCCATGGTCAACGCGAAGGTGCAAGGGATACAGTAAACCTGCACAGGTGCATCGGAATGTAATGCCGGACACGCAGGAGCCGCTCAAAACTCAAACTTTTAGAAGATTCACTCTTCTTGTACTTAAGTTGGCATTGTGCATTATGTATTCAATCCCGGTGCAATATCTGTGTTTCATGGTCAATGTGAAGGTACAAGGGATACAGTAAACCTGCACTGATGCATCGGAATCTAATACTGGTCCCCCAGCAGCCTTTCAAAGCACGAACTCTTAGAAGATTCACTCTTCTTGTATCTAAGTCAGCATTGTCCCTTTTGTACTCAATCCCGACGCAATTTCTGTGTTTCATGGTCAATATGACGGTCCAAGGGATACAGTAAACCAGCACTGGTGCAACGGAATCAAATACTGGTCTCCCAGGAGCAGCTCAGAGCAGAAAGTCTTATAAGATTCACTCTTCTTGTACTTAAGTCGGCATTGTGCCTTATGTATTCATTCCTGGTGCAATTTCTGTGTTTCATGGTCAATGTGAAGGTACAAGGCATACATTAAACCTGCACCTGTGCATCGCAATCTAATAGTGGTCTCCCAGGAGCCGCTCAAAGCACAAACCCTGAGAAGATTCACTCTTCTTGTACTTATGTCGGCATTGTCCCTTTTGTTCCCAATCCCGATGCGATTTCTGTGCTTCATGGTCAATGTGAAGGTCCAAGGGATACAGTAAACTATCACAGGTGCATCGGAATCTAACACTGGTCTTCCAGGAGCCGCTCAATACACAAACTCTTAGAATATTAACTCTTCTCGTACTTAAGGCGGCATTGTGGCTTTTGTATTCAATCCCGTTGCAATTTCTGTGTTTCTTGGTCAATGTGAAGGCCCAAGGGAGCGATTAAACCTGCACTGGTGCATCGGAATCTAATACTGGTATCCCAGGAGCCACTCAAAGCACAAACTCTGAAGAGATTCATTCTTCTTGTACTTATGTCGGCAATGTCCCTTTTGTATTCAATCCCGATGCAATATCTGAGCTTCATGATGAAAGTGATGGACCAAGGGATACAGTAAACCTACACTGGTGCATCGGAACCAAATACTGGCTGCCAAGAGCCGCTCAAACACAAACTCTTAGAAAGTTCACTCCTCTTGTACTTAAGACGGCATTGTCACTTTTGTATTCAATCCCGATGCTATTTCTGTGTTTCATGGTCAATAAGAACGTCCAAGGGATACAGTAAACCTGCACTGGTGCAACGGAATCAAATACTGGTCTACCAGGAGCCGCCCAGAGCAGAAACTCTTAGATGATTCACTCTTCTTGGACTTAAGTCGGCATTGTGCATTATGTATTCAATCCCGAAGCAATTTCTGTGTGTCATGGTCAATGTGAAGGTCCAAGGGATACAGTAAACCAGCACTTTTGCATCCGAATCTAATACTGGTCTCCCAGGAGCCGCTCAAATCACAGCCTCTTAGAAGATTCACTCTTCTTGTACTTAAGTCGGCATTGACCCATTTGTATTCAATCCCGATGCAATTTCTGTGTTTCATGGTCAATGTGAAGGTCCAAGGGATACAGTAAATCTGCAATGGTGCATCGGAATATTATTCTGGTCTCCCAGGAGCCGCTCAATACACAAAATCTTAGAATATTAACTCCTCTTGCACTTAAGGCGGCAATGTGCCTTTTGTATTCAATCCCAATGCAATTTCAGTGTTTCATGGTCAATGTGAAGGTCCAAGGGATACAGGTAAGCAGGGCTGGTGCATCGAAATCTAATACTGGTCTCCCAGGAGCCGCTCAAAGCACAAACTCTTAGAAGATTCACCATTCTTGTTCTTAAGTCGGCATTGTCCCTTTTGTATTCAATCGCGATGCACTTTCTGTGTTTCATGGTCAATGTGAAGGACCAAGTGATACAGTAAACCTGCACTGGTGCATCGGAATCTAACACTGGTATCCCAGGAGCCGCTCAAACCACATACTCTTAGAAGATTCACTTTTCTTGCAATAAAGTCGGCATCGTGAATAATGTATTCAATCCCGAAGCAATTTCTGTGTGTCGTGGTCAATGTGAATGTCCAAGGGATACAGTAAACCAGCACTGGTGCATCGGAATCTAATACTGGTCTCCCATGAGTCGCTCAAACCACACACCCTTAGAAGATTCACTCTGCTTGTACTTAATTCGGCATTGGCATTTTGTATTCAATCCCGATGCTATTTCTGTGTTTCATGGTCAATGTGAAGGTCCCAGGGATACTGTAAACCTACACTGGTGCATCGGAATGTAATACTGGTCTCCGAGGAGCCGCTCAAAACACAAACTCTTTGAAAAATCACTCTTCTTGCACTTAAGTTGGCATTGTGCATTTTGTATTCAATCCCGATGCAATTTCTGTGTTTCATAGTCAATGTGAAGGTCCAAGGGATACAGTAAACCTGCACTTGTGCATCGCAATCTAATACTGGTCTCCCAGGAGCCGCTCAATGCACAAACCCTTTTGAAGATTCACTCTTATTGTACTTATGTCGGCATTATCGCTTTTGTTCTCAATCCCGATGCGATTTCTGTGTTTCATGGTCAATGTGATGGTCCAAGGGATACAGTAAGTCAGCACTGATGCATCGGAATCTAACACTGATATCCCAGGAGCCGCTCAAACCACAAACTCTTAGAAGATTCACTTTTCTTGTACTAAAGTCGGCATCGTGAATAATGTATTCAATCCCGAAGCAATTTCCGTGTGACGTGGTCAATGTGAATGTCCAAGGGATACAGTAAACCAGCACTGGTGCATCGGAATCTGATACCGGTCTCCCATGAGTCGCTCAAACCACAAACCCTTAGTAGATTCACTCTTCTTGTACTTAATTCGGCATTGGCATTTTCTATTCAATCCCTAAGCTATTTCTGTGTTTCATGGTCAATGTGAAGGTCCAAGGGATACTGTAAACCTGCACTGGTGCATCGGAATGTAATACTGGTCTCCGAGGAGCCGCTCAAATCACAAACTCTTTGAAAAATCACTCTTCTTGCACTTAAGTCGGCATTGACCCATTTGTATTCAATCCCGATCCAGTTTCTGTGTTTCATGGTGAATGTGAAGGTCGAAGGGTTACAGTAAACCTGCACCGGTGCATCGGAAACTTATACTGGTCTCCCAGGAGCCGCTCAACACACAAACTCTTAGAATATTAACTCTTCTTGTACTTAGGGAGGCATTGTGCTTTTTCACTCAATCCCGATTCAATTTCTGTGTTTATTGGTCAATGTGAAGGTCCAAAGGAGAGATTAAACCTGCACTGGTGCATCGGAATCTAATACCGGTATCCCAGGAGCCGCTCAAAGCACAAACTCTGAGGAGATTCATTCATCTTGTACTTAAGTCAGCATTGTCCCTTTTGTATTCAATCCCGATGCACTATCTGTGCTTCATAATCAATGTGATGGACCAAGGGATACAGTAATCCTGCACTGGTGCATCGGAACCTAATATTGGTCTCCCAAGAGCCGCTCAAGTCGCAAACTCTTAGAAGATTCACTCCTCTTGTACGTAAGTCGGCATTGTCTCTTTTGTATTCAATCCCGATTCAATTTCTGTGTTTCATGGTCAATGTGAAGGTCCAATTGATACAGTAAACCTGCACTGGTGCATCGGAATCTAACACTGGTCACCAAGCAGCCGCTCTAACCACAAACTCTTAGAAAATTCACTCTTCTTGTACTTAAGTCGGCATTGTCCCTTTTGTATTCAATCCCGATGCAATGACTGTGTTTCATGGTCAATGTGAAAGTCCAAGGGATACCGTAAACCGACACTGGTGTAACGGATTCAAATACTGGTCTCCCAGCAGCCGATCAGAGCAGAAACCCTTAGAAGATTCACTCTTCTTGTACTTAAGTCGGCATTGTCCCTTATATATTCAATCCCGAAGCAATTTCTGTGGGTCATGGTCAATGTGAAGGTCTAAGGGAAACAGCAAACCAGCACTGGTGCATCGGAATCTAATACTGGTCTCCCAAGAGCCGCCCAAAACGCAAACTCTTAGAAGGTTCACTCCTCTTGTACTTAAGTCGGCATTGTCTCTTTTGTATTCAATCCCGATTCAATTTCTGTGTTTCATGGTCAATGTGAAGGTCCAAGTGATACAGTAAACCTGCACTGGTGCATCGGCATCTAACACTGGTCACCAAGGAGCCGCTCTAACCACAAACTCTCAGAAAATTCACTCTTCTTGTGCTTAAGGCGGCATTGTCCCTTTTGTATACAATCCCGATGCAATGACTGTGTTTCATGGTCAATGTGAAAGTCCAAGGGATACCGTAAACCGGCACTGGTGTAACGGATTCAAATACTGGTCTCCCAGCAGCCGATCAGAGCAGAAACTCTTAGAAGATTCACTCATCTTGTACTTAAGTCGGCATTGTCCCTTATAAATTCAATCCCGAAGCAATTTCTGTGGGTCATGGTCAATGTGAAGCTCTAAGGGATACAGCAAACCAGCACTGGTGCATCGGAATCTAATACTGGTCTCCCATGAGCCGCTCTAACCACAAACTCTCAGAAAATTCACTCTTCTGGCACTTAAGTTGGCATTGTGCATTTTGTATTCAATCCCGATGCAATTTCTGTGTTTCATGGTCAATGTGAAGGGCCAACGGATACAGTAAACCAGCACTGGTTTATCGGAATCTAATACTGGTCTCCCAGGAGCCGCGCAAATCACAATTTCTTACAAAGTTCCCTCTTCTTGTACTTAAGTCGGCATTGACCCATTTGCATTCAATCCCGATGCAATATCTGTGACCCATGGTCAATGGGAAGGTCCAAGGGATACAGTAAACCTGCGCTGGTGCATCGGAAACTTATATTGGTCTCCCAGGAGCCGCTCACTACACAAACTCTTAGAATATTAACTCTGCTTGTACTTAAGGCGGCATTGTGCCTTTTGTATTCAATCCCGATGCAATATCTATGTTTCTGGGTCAATGTGAAGGTCCAAGAGAGAATAAACCTGCACTGGTGCATCGGAATCTAATACTGGTATCTCAGGAGCCACTCAAAGCACAAATTCTGAAGAGATTCATTCTTCTTGTACATAAGTCGGCATTGTCCCTTTTGTATTCTATCCCGATGCAACTTCTGTGTTTCATGGTCAATGTGAAGGTCCAAGTAATACAGTAAACCTGCACTGGTGCATCGGAATCTAACACTGGTCTCCCAGGAGCCGCTGAAACTACAAACTCTTAGAAAATTCACTCTTCTTAAACTTAAGTCGGCATTGTCCATTTTGTATTCAATCCCGATGCAATGACTGTGATTCATGGTCAATGTGAAAGTCCAAGGGATACAGTAAACCTGCACTGGTGCAACGGAATCAAATACTGGTCTCCTAGGAGCCGCTCAGAGCAGAAACTCTTAGAAGATTCACTCTTCTTGTACATAAGTCGGATTTTTGCCTTATGTATTCAGTCCCGAAGCAATTTCTGTGTGTCATGGTCAATGTGAAGGTCCATGGGATACAGTAAACAAGCCCAAGTGCATCAGAATCTAATACTGGTCTCGGAGGAGCCGCTCAAAGCACAAACTCTTAGAAAATTCAGTCTTCTTGTACTTAAGTTGGCATTGTGCATTTTTTTTTCAATCGCGATGTAATTTATGTGTTTCATGGTCAGTGTGAAGGTCCAAGCGAGACAGTAAACCTGCACAGGTGCATCGGAATCTAATACTGGACACGCTGGAGCCGCTCAAAGCTCATACTCTTAGAAGATTCACCCTTTTTGTACTTAAGTCGGCATTGTCCCTTATGTATTCCATCCCGATGCAATATCTGTGTTTCATGGTCAATGTGAAGGTCCGAGGGATACAGTAAACCTGCACTGGTGCATCGGAATCTAATACTGGTCTCCCAGGAGCCGCCCAAACCACAAACTCTGAGAAAATTTACACTTCTTGTACTTAAGTCGGCTTGACCCTTTTGTATTCAATCCCGATGCAATTTCTCTGTTACATGGTCAATGTGAAGGTCCATGGGATACAGTAAACCCGCACTGGTGCATCGGAATCTATTACTGGTCTCCCATGAGCCGCTCAAACCACAAACCCTTAGTAGATTCACTCTTCTTGCACTTAAGTTGGCATTGTGCATTTTATATTCAATCCCGATGCAATTTCTGTGTTTCATGGTCAGTGTGAAGGTCCAAGGGATACAGTAAACCTGCACAGATGCATCGGAATCTAATACTGGACACCCGGAGCCGCTCAAAGCACAAACTCTTAGAAAATTCACTCATCTTGTACTTAAGTTGGCATTGTGCATTTTGTATTCTATTCCGATGCAATTTCTGTGTTTCATGGTCAATGTGAAGGTCCAAGGGAGAGAGTAAACCTGCACTGGTGCATCGGAATCTAATACTGGTATCCCAAGAGCCGCTCAAAGCACATACGCTGAAGAGATTCATTCTTCTTGTACTTAAGTCGGCTTTGTCCCTTTTGTATTCAATCCCGATGCAATATCTGTGCTTCATGATTAATGTGATCTACGAAGGGATACAGTAAACCTGCACTTGTGCATCGCAATCTAATACTGGTCTCCCAGGAACCACTCAAAGCACAAACTCTTAGAAGATTCACCCTTCTTGTACTGAAGTCAGCATTGTCCATTTTGTATTCAATCAAGATGCAATTTCTGTTTTTCATGGTCAATGTGAAGGTCCAAGCGAGACAGTAAACCTGCACAGGTGCATCGGAATCTAATACTGGACACCCAGGAGCCGCTCAAAGCTCATACTCTTAGAAGATTCACTCTTTTTGTACTTAAGTCGGCATTGTACCTATCTATTCCATCCCGATGCAATTCCTGTGCTTCATGGTCAATGTTAAGGGCCAGGGGATACAGTAAACCGCCACTGGTGCATCGGAATCTAATACTGGTCTTTGAGGATCCGCTTAAAGCACAAACTATTTGAAAATTCACTCTTCTTGTACTTAAGATGGCATTGTGCATTTTGTTTTCAATCCCGTCGCATTTTCTGTTTTTCATGGTCGATGTGAAGGTGCGAGGGATACAGTATACCAGCACTGGTGCTTTGGAATCTAATACTGGTCTCCCAGGAGCCGCTCGAAGCACAAACTTTTAGAAATTTAACTCTTCTTGTACTTAAGTCGGCATTGTGCCTTTTATATTCAATCCCGAAGCAATTTCTGTGGTTAATGGTCAATGTGAAGGTCTAAGGGATACAGCAAACAAGCACTGGTGCATCGGAATCTAATACTGGTCTCCCATGAGCCGCTCAAACCACAAACCCTTAGAAGATTCACTCTTCTTATACTTAAGTCGACATTGGCATTTTGTATTCAATCCCGATGCTATTTCTGTGTTTCATGGTCAAATTGAAGGTCCAAGGGATACAGTAAACCAGCACTGGTGCATCGGAATCTAATACTGGTCTCCGAGGAGCTGCTGAAAACATAAACTCTTTGAAAATTCACTTTTCTTGCACTTAAGTTGGCATTGTGCATTTTGTATTCAATCCTGATGCAATTTCTGTGTTTCATGGTCAATGTGAAGGTCCAAGGGATACAGTAAACCTGCAATTGTGCATCGCAATCTAATACTGGTCTCCCTGGAGCCGCTCAATGCACAAACCCTTTGAAGATTCACTCTTCTTGTACTTATGTCGGGATTGTCCCTTTTGTTCTCAATCCCGATGCGATTTCTGTGTTTCATATTCAGTGTGAAGGTCCAAGGGATACAGTAAACCAGCACTGGTGCATCGTAATCTAATACTGGCCTCCCAGGAGCCGCGCAAATCACAATCTCTTAGAAGATTCCCTCTTCTTGTACTTAAGTCGGCATTGACCCATTTGTATTCAATCCCGATGCAATATCTGTGTTTCATGGTCAATGGGAAGGTCCAAGGGATACAGTAAACCTGCGCTGGTGCATCGAAAACTTATATTGGTCTCCCAGGAGCCGCTCACTACACAAACTCTTAGAATATTAACTCTGCTTGTACTTAAGGCGGCATTGTGGCTTTTGTATTCAATCCCGATGCAATTTCTGAGTTTCTTGGTCAATGTGAAGGTCCAAGGGAGAGAATAAACCTGCACTGGTGCATCGGAAACTAATACTGGTATCCCAGGAGCCGCTCAAAGCACAAACTCTGAAGAAATTCATTCTCCTTGTACTTAAGTCGGCATTGTCCCTTTTGTATTCCATCCCGATGCAACCTCTGTGTTTCATGGTCAATGTGAAGGTCCAAGTGATACAGGAAACCTGCACTGGTGCATCGGAATCTAACACTGGCCTCCCAGGAGCCGCTCAAACTGCAAACTCTTAGGAAAGTCACTCTTCTTAAACTTAAGTCGGCATTGTCGATTTTGTATTTTATCCCGATGCAATCACTGTGTTTCATGGTCAATGTGAAAGTCCAAGGGATACAGTAAACCTGCAGTGGTGCAACGGATTCAAATACTGGTCTCCTAGGAGCCGCTCTGAGCAGAAACTCTTAGAAGATTCACGCTTCTTGTACATAAGTCGGATTTGTGCCTTATGTATTCAGTCCCGAAGCAATTTCTGTGTGTCATGGTCAATGTGAAGGTCCAAGGGATACAGTAAACTAGCACAGGTGCATCGGAATCTAATACTGGTCTCCGAGGAGCAGCTCAAAGCACAAACTCTTAGAAAATTCATTCTTTTTGTCCGTAAGTTGGCATTGTGCATTTTGTATTCAATCGCGATGCAATTTATGTGTTTCATGGTCAATGGGAAGGTCCACGGGATACAGTAAACCTGCTCTGGTGCATCGGAAACTAACACTGGTCTCCCAGGAGCGGCCCAAACCACAAACTCTGAGAAAATTTACTCTTCTTGTACTTAAGTCGGCTTGAACCTTTTGTATTCAATCCCGATGCAATTTCTCTGTTACATGAGCAATGTGAAGGTCCATGGGATACAGTAAACCTGCACAGGTGCATCGGAATCTAATACTGGACACCCAGGAGCCGCTCAAAACTCAAACTCTTAGAAGATATACTCTTTTTGCACTTAAGTCGGCATTGTCCCTATGTATTCCATCCCGATGCAATTCCTGTGTATCATGGTCAATGTTAAGGGCCAAGGGATACAGTAAACCCCCACTGGGTCATCGGAATCTAATACTGGTCTTTGAGGAGCCGCTCAAAGCACAAACTCTTTGAAAATTCACTCTTCTTGTACTTAAGATGGCATTGTGCATTTTGTATTCAATCCCGATACAATTTCTGTGTTTCATGGTCAATGTGAAGGTGCAAGAGATACAGTATACCAGCACTGGTGCATCGGAATCTAATACTGGTCTCCCAGGAGCCGCTCAAAGCTCGAAGTCTTAGGAGATTCACTCTTCTTGTACGTAACTCGGTTGTGCCTTTTGTATTCAATCCCGAAGCAATATCTGTGTCTCATGGTTAATGTGAAGGTCCAAGGGATACAGTAGACCTGCATAGGTGCATCGGAATCTAATACTGGACACCCAGGAGCCGCTCAAATCTCAAACTCATAGAGGATCACTCTTTTTGTACTTAAATCGGCATTGTACCTATGTATTTAATCCCGATGCAATTTCTGTGTTTCTTGGTCAATGTTAAGGGCCAAGGGATACAGTAAACCTGCACTGGTGCATCGGAATCTAATTCTGGTCTCTGAGGAGCTGCTCAGAGCACAAACTCTTAGAAAATTCACTCTTCATGTTCTTAAGATGGCATTGTGCATTTTGTACTCAATCCCGATGCAATTTCTGTGTTACATGGTCAATGTGAAGGTCCAAGGGATACAGTATACCAGCACTGGTGCATCGGAATCTAACACTGGCCTCCCAGAAGCCGCTCAAACTACAAACTCTTAGGAAATTCACACTTCTTGTACTTAAGTCGGAATTGTCCCTTTTGTAATCAATCCCGATGCAGCTCCTGTGTTTCAAGGTCAATGTGAAGGTCCGAGGGATAGAGTAAACCTGCACTGGTGCATCGGAATCTGATACAGGTCTCCGAGGAGAAGCTCAAAGCTCAAATTCTTAGAAAATTCACTCCTCTTGTACTTAAGTGGCATTGTGCGTTTTGAAATCAATCCTGATGAAATATCTGTGTTTCATGGTCAATGTGAAGGTCAAGGGATACAGTAAACCTGCACTGGTGCATCGGAATCTGATACTGGTCTCCGAGAAGCCGATCAAAGCACAAACTCTAAGAAAATTCACTCTTCTTGTACTTAATTTGGCATTGTGCAATTTGTATTATATCCCGATGCAATTTCTGTGTTTCAAGGTCAATGTAAAGGTCCAAGGGATACAGTAAACCTGCACTGGTGCATCGGATTCTAATACTGCTGTCCGAGGAGCCGCTCAAAGCACAAACCCTTAGAATATTCACTCTTCTTGCACTTAAGTTGGCATTGTGTATTTTGTATTTAATACCGATGCAATTTCTGTGTTTCATGGTCCATGTGTTGGACCAAGGGATACAGTAAAGCTGCGCAGATGAATTGGAGCCTAATACTGATCTCTCAGAAGCCGCTCAAATCAAAATTTCTTAGAAGAATCCCAGCTCTTGTACTTCCGTAGGCATTGTCTCTGTTTTATTTAATCCCTATGTAATGTCTGTGTGTCATGCTCAATGTGGAGGGCCAAGGGATAGAGTAAACATGGGCTGGTCCATCCGAACCTAATACTGGTCTCCTAGGAGCCGCTCATCGCACAAACTCTTAGAAGACTCACTCCTCTTGTACTTAAGTTGGCATTGTGCGTTTTGAAATCAATCCTGATGAAATATCTGTGTTTCATGGTCAATGTGAAGGCCAAGGGATGCAGTAAACCTGCACTGGTGCATCGGAATCTGATACTGGTCTCCGAGGAGCCGATGAAAGCACAAACTCTAAGAAAATTCACTCTTCTTGTACTTAAGTTGGCATTGTGCATTTTGTATTCCATCCCGATGAAATTTCTGTGTTTCAAGGTCAATGTAAAGGTCCAAGGGATACAGTAAACCTGCACAGGTGCATTGGAATGTAATACTGGACACTCAGGAGCCGCTCAAAGCACATACTCTTAGAGGATTCACTCTTCTTGTACTGAAGTCGCCATTGTCCCTTATGTATTCCATCCCGATGCAATTTCTGTGTTTCATGGTCAATGTGAAGGTCCAAGGGATATAGCAAACCAGCACTGGTGCATCGGAATCTAATACTGGTCTCCGAGGAGCCGCTCAAAACACTTACTCTTAGAAAATTCACTCTTCTTGTACTTAAGTTGGTATTGTGCATTTTGTATTCAATCCCGTGCAATTTCTGTGTTTCATGGACAATGTGAAGGTCCAAGGGATACAGTAAACCTGCACTGGTGCATCGGAATCTAACACTGGTCTCCCAGGAGCCGCTGAAACCACAAACTCTTAGAAAATTCACTGTTCTTGTACTTCAGTCGGCATTGTCCCTTTTGTATACAATCCCGATGCAATTTCTGTGTTTCACGGTCAATGTGAAGGTACAAGGGATATAGTCAACCTGCACTGGGGCAACGGAATCTAATACTGGTCTGCCAGGCGCCGCTCAGAGCAATAACTCTTAGAAGATTCACTCTTCTTTCACTTAAGTCAGCATTGTGCATTTTGTAATCAATCCCGATGCAATATCTGTGTCTCATGGTCAATGTGAAGGTAATAGGGATACAGTAAACCTGCATTGGTGCAACATAATCTAATACTAGTCTCCCATGAGCCGCAAAACCACAAACCCTTAGAAGATTCACTCTTCTTGTACATAAGTCGGCATTGGCATTTTGTATTCAATCTCGATGCTATTTCTGTAATTCATGGTCAATGTGAAGGTCCAAGGGATCAGTAAAGGTGCACAGGTGCATCGCAATGTAATACTGGACACTCAGGAGCCGCTCAAAGCACATACTCTTAGAGGATTCACTTTTCTTGTACTTAAGTCGCCATTGTCCCTTATGTATTCCATCCCGATGCAATTTCTGTGTTTCATGGTCAATGTAAAGGTCCAAGGGGTACAGTAAACCTGCACAGGTGCATCGGAATCTAATACTGGACACCCAGGAGCCGCTCAAAGCTCAAACCCATAGAGGATTCACTGTTTTTGTACTTAAATCGGCATTGTCCCTATGTATTAAATCCCGATGCAATTTCTGTGTTTCATGGTCAATGTTAAGGGCAAAGGGATACAGTAAAAATGCACTGGTGCATCGGAATCTAATTCTGGTCTCTCAGGAGCCGCTCAGAGCACAAACTATTAGAAAATTCACTCTTCTTGTACTTAAGATGGCATTGTGCATTTTGTACTTAATCCCGATGCAATTTCTGTGTTTCATGGTCAATGTGAAGGTCAAAGGGATACAGTATACCAGCACTGGTGCATCGGAATCTAATACTGGGCTCCCATGAGACGCTCAAACCACAAACCCTTATAAGATTAACTCTTCTTGTACTTAAGTCGGCATTGTTCCTTTTGAATTCAATCCCGATGCAATTTCAGTGTTTCATCGTCAGTATGAACATCCAAGGGATACAGTAAACCTGCACAGCTGCATCAGAATCTAATACTGGACACACAGGAGCCGCTCAAAGCTCAAACTCTTAGTAGATTCACTCTTCTTGTACCTAAGTCGGCATTGTCCCTTATGTATTCGATCCCGATGTAATTTCTGTGTTTCATGGTCAAGGTGAAGGTCAAAGGGATACAGTAAACGTGCACTGGTGCATCGGATTCTAATATAGGTCTCCCAGGAGCCGCTCAAACCACAAACTCGTAGAAGATTCACTCTTTTTGTACATAAGTTGGCATTGTGCATTTTGTATTCAATTCGATTCAATTTCTGTGTTTCATGGTCAATGTGAAGGTCCAAGGGATACAGTAAACTTGCACTGGTGCAACGGAATCTAATACTGGTCTCCCAGGAGCCGCTCAAAGCACAAACTCTTAGAAGATTTACTCTCCTTGTACTTAAGTCGGCATTGTCCCTTTTGTACTCAATGCCAATGCAATATCTGTGCGTCATGGTCAATGTGAAGGTCCAAGGGATACAGTAAAACTGCACTGCTGCATCGGAATCGAATACTGGTTTCCCAGGAGCCACCAAAAACACAAACTGTTAGAAGATTCACTCTTAATGAACTTAAGTCGTCATTGTCCCTATCGTATTCAATGCCGACGCATATTCTGTGTTTCATGGTCAATGTGAAGGTCCAAGGGATACAGTAAATCGGCACTGGTGCATTGTAATCTAATACTGGTCTCCAAGGGGGCGCTCAATGCACAAACACTTAGAAGATTCACTCTTCTTGTATTTATGTCGGCATTGTACATTTTGTATTCAATCCCGATGCAATTTTTGTGCTTCATGGTCAATGTGAAGGTCCAAGGTATACAGTAAGCCTGCGCTGGTGCATCGGAGTCTAATACTGGTCTCCCAGGAACCAGTAAAAGCACAAACTCTTAGAAGATTCACTGTTTATGTACCTAAGTCGGCATTGTCCTTTTCGTATTCAATGCCGATGCAATTTCTGTGTTTCATTGTCAATGTAAAGGTCCAAGGTATACAGTAAACCTGAAGTGGTGCATCAGAATCTGATACTTGTCTCCCAGGAGCCGCTCAAAGCCCAAACTCTTAGATTATTCACTCATCTTGTACGTTTGTCGTCATTATGCCATTTGTATTCAATTCGATGCAATTTCTGTGTTTCATGGTCAATGAGAGGGTCTAGGGGATACAGTAAATCTGCACTGGTGCATAGCAATCTAATACTGGTCTCCCATGAGCCGCTCAAACCACAAACCCTTAGAAGATTCACTCTTCTTGTACTTAATTCGGCATTGTGCCTTTTGTATTCAATCACGATGCGATTTCTGTGTTTCATGGTCAATGTGAAGGTCCAAGGGATACAGTGAACCTGCTCTGGTGCATCGGAATCTAATACTGGTCTCCGTGGAGCCGCTCAAAGCACGAACTCTTAGAAGTTTCACTCTTCTTGTCCTTAAGTCGGCATTGTCCCTTTTGTATTCAATCCCGATGCAATTTCTGTGTTTCATGGTCAATGTGCAGGTCCAAGTGATAAAGTAAAAGTGCACTGGTGCATCGGAATATAATACTGGTGTCCCAGGAGTCGCTCAAAGCACATTCTCTTAGAGGATTCACTCTTCTTGTACTTAAGTCGTCATTGTTCCATTTGTATTCGATCCCGGTGCAACTTCTGTGTGTCATGGTCAATGTTACGGTCCAATTGATACAGTAAACCTGCGCTGGTGCATCGGAATCTAATACTGGTCTCCCATGAGCCGCTCAAACCACAAACCCTTAGAAGATTCACTCTTCTTGTACTTAATTCGACATTGTGCTTTTTTACTTAATCACGATGCGATTTTTTTGTTTCATGGTTAATGTGAGGGTCCAAGGAATACAGTAAACCTTCACTGGTGCATCGTAATCTATTACTAGTCTCCCAGGAGCCGCTCAAACCACAAACTTTTAGAAGTTTCACTCTTCCTGTTCATAAGTCGGCATTGTCCCTTCTGTATTTAATCCCGATACAATTTCTGTGTTTCATGGTCAATGTGCAGCTCCAAGTGATAAAGTAAAGCTGCACTGGTCCATCGGAATATAATAGTGGTCTCCCAGGAGACGCTCAAAGCAAAAATTCTTAGAAGATTCACTTTTCTTGTACTTTAGTGGGCATTGTGCCTTTTGTAATCAATCCCGATGTAATTTCTGTGTTTCATGGTAAATGTGAATGTCTAAGGGATACAGTAAACCTGCACTGGTGTATCTGAATCTAATACTGGTCTCCCATAAGCCGCTCAAACCACAAATTCTTAGAAGATTCACTCTTCTTGTACTTAATTCGGCATTGTACATTTTGTATTCAATCACGATGGAATTTCTGTGTTTCACGGTCAATGTAAAGGTCCAAATGATACAGTCAACCTGAACTGGTGCATCGGAATCTAATACTGGTCTGCCAGGAGCCTCTCAAAGCACATACTCTTAGAGGATTCACTCTCCTTGTACTAAAGTCGTCATTGTGCCATTTGTAATAATCCCGGTGCAATTTCTGTGTGTCATAGTGAATGTGAAGGTCCAAGGGATACAGTAAACCTGCACTGGTGCATCAGAATCTAATACTGGTCTCCCATGAGCCGCTCAAACCACAAACCCTTAGAAGATTCACTCTTCTTGTACTTAATTCGTCATTGCGCTTCTTTACTTAATCACGATGTTTCATGGTCAGTGTGAAGGTCTAAGGGTTACAGTAGACCTTCACTGGTGCATCGTAATCTATTACTAGCCTACCAGGAGCCGCTCAAAATACAAACTCATAGAAAGCTCACTCTTCTTGTACTTAAGTCGGCATTTCCTATTTTGTATTCAATCCCGATGCAATATCTGTGTTTCATGGTGAAGGTGAAGGCAAAGGGATACAGTAAACGTGCACTGTTGCATCGGAATCTAATACTGGTCTCCCAGGAGCCGCTCAAAGCACAAACTCTTAGAAGATTCACTCCCCTTGTACTTAGGTCGGCATTGTCCCTTTTGTACTCAATGCCAATGCAACATCTGTGTTTCATGGTCAATGTGAAGGTCCGAGGGATACATTAAAACTGCACTGCTGCATCGGAAACGAATACTGGTCTCCCAGGAGCCGCAGAAATCACAAACTCTTAGGAGATTCTATCTTCTTGTACTTAAGTCGTCATTGGGCTGTTTGTATTCAATCCCGATGCAATTTCTGTGTTTCATGGTCAATGTGAAGGTCCAAGGTTTACGGTAAACCAGCACTGGTGCATCGGAATCTAATACTAGACTCTCAGGAGCCGCTCAAAGCACAGTATCTTAGAAGATTCACTCTCCTTGTACCTAAGTCGGCATTGTCAATTTTGTATTCAATGCCGATGCAATTTCTGTGTTTCATGGTCAATGTGAATGTCCAAGGTATACAGTAAACCTGCACTGGTGCATCGGATTCTAATACTGGTTTCCCAGTTGCCACCAAAAACACATACTCTTAGAAGATTCACTCTTAAGGTACTTAAGTCGTCATTGTCCCTTTCGTATTCAATGCCGATGCTTATTCTGTGTTTCATGGTCAATGTGAAGGTCCAAGGGATACAGTAAATCTGCACTGGTGCATTGTAATCTAATACTGGTCCACAAGGAGGCGCTCAACGTACAAACACTTAGAAGATTCACTCTTCTTGTATTTATGTCGGCATTGTACATTTTGTATTCAATCGCGTTGCAATTTCTGTGCTTCATGGTCAATGTGAAGGTCCAAGGGATACAGTAAACCTGCTCTGATGCATCGGAATCAAATACTGGTCTCCGAGGAGCCGCTCAAAGCACATACTCTTAGAAGTTTCACTCTTCTTGACCTTAAGTCGGCATTGTCCCTTTTGTATTCAATCCCGATAAAATTTCTGTGTTTCATGGTCAATGTGCAGGTCCAAGTGATAAAGTAAACCTGCACTGGTGCATTGGAATACAATACTGGTCTCCCAGGAGACGCTCAAAGCAAAAACTCTTAGAAGATTCACTCTTCTTGTACTTTAGTCGGCATTGTGCTTTTTGTATTCAATCCCGATGAAATTTCTGTGTTTCATGGTCAATGAGAAGGTCTAAGGGATACAGTAAATCTGCACTGGTGCATTGTAATCTAATACTGGTCTCCAAGGAGGCGCTCAACGTACAAACACTTAGAAGATTCACTCTTCTTGTATTTGTGTCGGCATTGTGCATTTTGTATTCAGTCCCGATGCAATTTCTGTGCTTCATGGTCAATGTGAAGGTCCAAGGGTTACAGTAGACCTTCACTGGTGCATCGTAATCTATTACTAGTCTACCAGGAGCCGCTGAAACCACAAACTCTTAGAAAGCTCACACTTCTTGTACTTAAGTCGGCATTTCCGATTTAGTATTCAATCCCGATGCAATATCTGTGTTTCATGGTCAAGGTGAAGGTCAAAGGGATACAGTAAACGTGCACTGGTGTATCGGATTCTAATATAGGTCTCCCAGGAGCCGCTCAAACCACAAACTCATAGAAGATTCACTCTTGTTGCACATAAGTTGGCATTGTGCATTTTGTATTCAATTCGATGCAATTTCTGTGCTTCATGGTCAATGTGAAGGTCCAAGGGATACAGTAAACTTGCACTGGTGCATCGGAATCTAATACTGGTCTCCCAGGAGCCGCTCAAAGCACAAACCCTTAGAAGATTCACTCTCCTTGTACTTAAGTCGGCATTGTCCCTTTTGTACTCAATGCCAATGCCACATCTGTGTTTCATGGTCAATGTGAAGGTCCAAGGGATACAGTATAACTGCACTGCTGCATCGGAATCGAATACTGGTCTCCCAGGAGCCACAGAAATCACAAACTCTTAGAAGATTCTATCTTCTTGTACTTAAGTCGTCATTGTGCTTTTTGTATTCAATCCCGATCCAATTTCTGTGTTTCATGGTCAATGTATAGGTCCAAGGTTTACAATAAACCAGCACTGGTGAATCGGAATCTAATACTAGTCTCTCAGGAGCCGCTCAAAGCACAGACTCTTAGAAGATTGACTCTCCTTGTACCAAAGTCGGGATTGTCCCTTTTGTATTCAATGCCGTTGCAATTTCTGTGTTTCATGGTCAATGTGAATGTCCAAGGTATACAGTAAACCTGCACTGGTGCATCGGATTCTAATACTGGTTTCCCAGCAGCCACCAAAAGCACAAACTCTTAGAAGATTCACTCTTAAGGTACTTAAGTCGTAATTGTCCCTTTCGTATTCAATGCCGATGCAAATTCTGTGTTTCATGGTCAATGTGCAGGTCCAAGTGATAAAGTAAAGCTGCACTGGTCCATCGGAATATAATAGTGGTCTCCCAGGAGACGCTCAAAGCAAAAATTCTTAGAAGATTCACTCTTCTTGTACTTTAGTCGGCATTGTGCTTTTTCTATTCAATCCCGATGCAATTTCTGTGTTTCATGGTCAATGTTAAGGTCTAAGGGATATAGTAAACCTGCACTAGTGTATCTGAATCTAATACTGGTCTCCCATAAGCCGCTCAAACCACAAACTCTTAGGCGATTCTCTCTTCTTGTACTTAATTCGGCATTGTGCCTTTTGTATTCAATCACGATGGGATTTCTGTGTTTCACGGTCAATGTGATGGTCCAAATGATACAGTCAACCTGAACTGGTGCATCGGAATCTAATAGTGGTCTCCCAGGAGCCGCTCAAAGCACATACTCTTAGAGGCTTCACTCTTCTTGTACTTAAGTCGTCATTGTGCCATTTGTATTAATCCCGGTGCAATTTCTGTGTGTCATGGTCAATGTGAAGGTCCAAGGGATACAGTAAACCTGCACTGGTGCATCGGAATCTAATATTGGTCTCCCATGAGCCGCTCAAACCACAAACCCTTAGAAGATTCACTCTGCTTGTACTTAATTCGTCATTGCGCTTCTTTACTTGATCACGATGCGATTTCTTTGGTTCATGGTCAATGTGAAGGTCCAAGGGTTACAGTAGACCTTCACTGGTGCATCGTCATCTATTACTAGTCTACCAGGAGCCGCTGAATCCACAAACTCTTAGAAAGCTCACACTTCTTGTACTTAAGTCGGCATTTCCGATTTTGTATTCAATCCCGATGCAATATCTGTGTTTCATGGTCAAGGTGAAGGTCAAAGGGATACAGTAAACGTGTACTGATGTATCGGATTTTAATATAGGTCTCCCAGGAGCCGCTCAAACCACAAACTCGTAGAAGATTCACTCTTGTTGTACATAAGTTGGCATTGTGCATTTTGTATTCAATTCGATGCA
This sequence comes from Schistocerca americana, assembly GCF_021461395.2. Classification (NCBI taxonomy): domain Eukaryota; kingdom Metazoa; phylum Arthropoda; class Insecta; order Orthoptera; family Acrididae; genus Schistocerca; species Schistocerca americana. Next base: position 8,780,870 of record NC_060121.1, on the reverse strand, counting down.
ATTTCTGTGCTTCATGGTCAATGTGAAGGTCCAAGGGATACAGTAAAACTGCACTGCTGCATCAGAATCGAATACTGGTCTCCCAGGAGCCGCAGAAATCACAAACTCTTAGACGATTCTATCTTCTTGTACTTAAGTCGTCATTGTACTTTTTGTATTCAATCCCGATCCAATTTCTGTGTTTCATGGTCAATGTATAGGTCCAAGGTATACAATAAACCAGCACTGGTGCATCGGAATCTAATACTAGTCTCTCAGGAGCCGCTCAAAGCACAGACTCTTAGAAGATTCACTCTACTTGTACCAAAGTCGGCATTGTCCCATTTGTATTCAATGCCGTTGCAATTTCTGTGTTTCATGGTCAATGTGAATGTCCAAGGTATACAGTAAACCTGCACTGGTGCATCGGATTCTAATACTGGTTTCCCAGCAGCCACCAAAAACAAAAAACTCTTAGAAGATTCACTCTTAAGGTACTTAACTCGTCATTGTCCCTTTCGTATTCAATGCCTATGCAAATTCTGTGTTTCATGGTCAATGTGAAGGTCCAAGGGATACAGTAAATCTCCTATGGTGCATTGTAATCTAATACTGGTCTCCAAGGAGGCGCTCAACGTACAAACACTTAGAAGATTCACTCTTCTTGTATTTATGTCGGCATTGTACATTTTGTATTCAGTCCCGATGCAATTTAGGTGCTTCATGGTCAATGTGAAGGTCCAAGAGATACAGTAAACCTGCACTGGTGCATCGGAGTCTAAAACTGGTCTCCCACTAGCCACTAAAATCACAAACTCTTATAAGATGCACTCTTTATGTACTTAAGTCGGCATTGTCCTTTTCGTAACCAATGCCGATGCAAGTTCTGTGTTTCACTGTCAATGTAAAGGTCCAAGGTATACAGTAAACCTGCTCTGGTGCATCGGAATCTAATACTGGTCTCCGAGGAGTCGTTCAAAGCACATACTCTTAGAAGCTTCACTCTTCTTGTCCTTAAGTCGGCATTGTCCCTTTTGTATTCAATCCCGATGCATATTCTGTGTTTCATGGTCAAAGTGCAGGTCCAAGTGATAAAGTAAACCTGCACTGGTGCATCGGAATACAATACTGGTCTCCCAGGAGACGCTCAAAGCAAAAACTCTTAGAAGATTCACTCTTCTTGTACTTTAGTCGGCATTGTGCCTTTTGTATTCAATCCCGATGCAATTTCAGTGTTTCATGGTCAATGCGAAGGTCCAAGGCATACAGTAAATCTCTACTGGTGCATCGGAATGTAATACAGGTCTCCCAGCAGCCGCTCAAAACATGAACTCTTAGAAGATTCACTCTTCTTGTACTTAAGTCAGCATTGTGCCTTTTGTATTCAATCCCGATGCAATTTCTGTGTTTCATGGTCAATGAGAAGGTCTAAGGGATACAGTAAATCTGCACTGGTGCATTGGAATCAAATACTGGTCTCCCATGAGCCGCTCAAACCACAAACCCTTAGAAGATTCAGTCTTCTTGTACTTAATTCGCCATTGTGCCTTTTGTATTCAATCACGATGGGATTTCTGTGTTTCACGGTCAATGTGAAGGTCCAAATGATACAGTAAAAATGAACTGGTGCATCGGAATCTAATAGTGGTCTCCCAGGAGCCGCTCAAAGCACATACTCTTAGAGGATTCACTCCTCTTGTACTTAAGTCGTCATTGTGCCATTTGTATTAATCCCGGTGCAATTTCTGTGTGTCATGGTCAATGTGAAGGTCCAAGGGATACAGTAAACCTGCACTGGTGCATCGGAATCTTATACTGGTCTCCCATGAGCCGCAGAAATCACAAACCCTTAGAAGATTCACTCTGCTTGTACTTAATTCGTCATTGCGCGTCTTTACATAATCACGATGCGATTTCTTTGTTTCATTGTCAATGTGAAGGTCCAAGGGTTACAGTAGACCTTCACTGGTGCATCGTAATCTATTACTAGTCTACCAGGAGCCGCTCAAACCACAAACTCTTAGAAAGCTCACTCTTCTTGTACGTAAGTCGGCATTTCCCATTTTGTATTCAATCCCGATGCAATATGTGTGTTTCATGGTCAAGGTGAAGGTCAAAGGGATACAGTAAATGTGCACTGGTGCATCGGATTGTAATATAGGTCTCCCAGGAGCCGCTCAAACACAAACTCTTAGAAGATTCACTCTCCTTGTCCTTAAGTCGGCATTGTCCCTTTTGTACTCAATGCCAATGCAATATCTGTGCGTCATGGTCAATGTGAAGGTCCAAGGGATACAGTAAAACTGCACTGCTGCATCGGAATCGAATACTGGTTTCCCAGGAGCCACCAAAAACACAAACTGTTAGAAGATTCACTCTTAATGAACTTAAGTCGTCATTGTCCCTATCGTATTCAATGCCGACGCATATTCTGTGTTTCATGGTCAATGTGAAGGTCCAAGGGATACAGTAAATCGGCACTGGTGCATTGTAATCTAATACTGGTCTCCAAGGGGGCGCTCAATGCACAAACACTTAGAAGATTCACTCTTCTTGTACTTATGTCGGCATTGTACATTTTGTATTCAATCCCGATGCAATTTTTGTGCTTCATGGTCAATGTGAAGGTCCAAGGTATACAGTAAGCCTGCGCTGGTGCATCGGAGTCTAATACTGGTCTCCCAGGAACCAGTAAAAGCACAAACTCTTAGAAGATTCACTGTTTATGTACTTAAGTCGGCATTGTCCTTTTCGTATTCAATGCCGATGCAATTTCTGTGTTTCATTGTCAATGTAAAGGTCCAAGGTATACAGTAAACCTGAAGTGGTGCATCAGAATCTGATACTTGTCTCCCAGGAGCCGCTCAAAGCCCAAACTCTTAGATTATTCACTCATCTTGTACGTTTGTCGTCATTATGCCATTTGTATTCAATTCGATGCAATTTCTGTGTTTCATGGTCAATGAGACGGTCTAGGGGATACAGTAAATCTGCACTGGTGCATAGGAATCTAATACTGGTCTCCCATGAGCCGCTCAAACCACAAACCCTTAGAAGATTCACTCTTCTTGTACTTAATTCGGCATTGTGCCTTTTGTATTCAATCACGATGCGATTTCTGTGTTTCATGGTCAATGTGAAGGTCCAAGGGATACAGTGAACCTGCTCTGGTGCATCAGAATCTAATACTGGTCTCCGTGGAGCCGCTCAAAGCACGAACTCTTAGAAGTTTCACTCTTCTTGTCCTTAAGTCGGCATTGTCCCTTTTGTATTCAATCCCGATGCAATTTCTGTGTTTCATGGTCAATGTGCAGGTCCAAGTGATAAAGTAAAAGTGCACTGGTGCATCGGAATATAATACTGGTGTCCCAGGAGTCGCTCAAAGCACATTCTCTTAGAGGATTCACTCTTCTTGTACTTAAGTCGTCATTGTTCCATTTGTATTCGATCCCGGTGCAACTTCTGTGTGTCATGGTCAATGTGACGGTCCAATTGATACAGTAAACCTGCACTGGTGCATCGGAATCTAATACTGGTCTCCCATGAGCCGCTCAAACCACAAACCCTTAGAAGATCCACTCTTCTTGTACTTAATTCGACATTGTGCTTTTTTACTTAATCACGATGCGATTTTTTTGTTTCATGGTTAATGTGAGGGTCCAAGGAATACAGTAAACCTTCACTGGTGCATCGTAATCTATTACTAGTCTCCCAGGAGCCGCTCAAACCACAAACTGTTAGAAGTTTCACTCTTCCTGTTCATAAGTCGGCATTGTCCCTTCTGTATTTAATCCCGATACAATTTCTGTGTTTCATGGTCAATGTGCAGCTCCAAGTGATAAAGTAAAGCTGCACTGGTCCATCGGAATATAATAGTGGTCTCCCAGTAGACGCTCAAAGCAAAAATTCTTAGAAGATTCACTTTTCTTGTACTTTAGTGGGCATTGTGCCTTTTGTAATCAATCCCGATGTAATTTCTGTGTTTCATGGTAAATGTGAATGTCTAAGGGATACAGTAAACCTGCACTGGTGTATCTGAATCTAATACTGGTCTCCCATAAGCCGCTCAAACCACAAACTCTTAGAAGATTCACTCTTCTTGTACTTAATTCGGCATTGTACATTTTGTATTCAATCACGATGGAATTTCTGTGTTTCACGGTCAATGTAAAGGTCCAAATGATACAGTCAACCTGAACTGGTGCATCGGAATCTAATACTGGTCTGCCAGGAGCCTCTCAAAGCACATACTCTTAGAGGATTCACTCTCCTTGTACTAAAGTCGTCATTGTGCCATTTGTAATAATCCCGGTGCAATTTCTGTGTGTCATAGTAAATGTGAAGGTCCAAGGGATACAGTAAACCTGCACTGGTGCATCAGAATCTAATACTGGTCTCCCATGAGCCGCTCAAACCACAAACCCTTAGAAGATTCACTCTTCTTGTACTTAATTCGTCATTGCGCTTCTTTACTTAATGACGATGTTTCATGGTCAGTGTGAAGGTCCAAGGGTTACAGTAGACCTTCACTGGTGCATCGTAATCTATTACTAGCCTACCAGGAGCCGCTCAAAATACAAACTCATAGAAAGCTCACTCTTCTTGTACTTAAGTCGGCATTTCCTATTTTGTATTCAATCCCGATGCAATATCTGTGTTTCATGGTGAAGGTGAAGGCAAAAGGATACAGTAAACGTGCACTGTTGCATCGGAATCTAATACTGGTCTCCCAGGAGCCGCTCAAAGCACAAACTCTTAGAAGATTCACTCCCCTTGTACTTAGGTCGGCATTGTCCCTTTTGTAATCAATGCCAATGCAACATCTGTGTTTCATGGTCAATGTGAAGGTCCGAGGGATACATTAAAACTGCACTGCTGCATCGGAAACGAATACTGGTCTCCCAGGTGCCGCAGAAATCACAAACTCTTAGGAGATTCTATCTTCTTGTACTTAAGTCGTCATTGGGCTGTTTGTATTCAATCCCGATGCAATTTCTGTGTTTCATGGTCAATGTGAAGGTCCAAGGTTTACGGTAAACCAGCACTGGTGCATCGGAATCTAATACTAGACTCTCAGGAGCCGCTCAAAGCACAGTATCTTAGAAGATTCACTCTCCTTGTACCTAAGTCGGCATTGTCAATTTTGTATTCAATGCCGATGCAATTTCTGTGTTTCATGGTCAATGTGAATGTCCAAGGTATACAGTAAACCTGCACTGGTGCATCGGATTTTAATACTGGTTTCCCAGTTGCCACCAAAAACACATACTCTTAGAAGATTCACTCTTAAGGTACTTAAGTCGTCATTGTCCCTTTCGTATTCAATGCCGATGCTTATTCTGTGTTTCATGGTCAATGTGAAGGTCCAAGGGATACAGTAAATCTGCACTGGTGCATTGTAATCTAATACTGGTCCACAAGGAGACGCTCAACGTACAAACACTTAGAAGATTCACTCTTCTTGTATTTATGTCGGCATTGTACATTTTGTATTCAATCGCGTTGCAATTTCTGTGCTTCATGGTCAATGTGAAGGTCCAAGGGATACAGTAAACCTGCTCTGATGCATCGGAATCAAATACTGGTCTCCGAGGAGCCGCTCAAAGCACATACTCTTAGAAGTTTCACTCTTCTTGACCTTAAGTCGGCATTGTCCCTTTTGTATTCAATCCCGATAAAATTTCTGTGTTTCATGGTCAATGTGCAGGTCCAAGTGATAAAGTAAACCTGCACTGGTGCATTGGAATACAATACTGGTCTAACAGGAGACGCTCAAAGCAAAAACTCTTAGAAGATTCACTCTTCTTGTACTTTAGTCGGCATTGTGCTTTTTGTATTCAATCCCGATGAAATTTCTGTGTTTCATGGTCAATGAGAAGGTCTAAGGGATACAGTAAATCTGCACTGGTGCATTGTAATCTAATACTGGTCTCCAAGGAGGCGCTCAACGTACAAACACTTAGAAGATTCACTCTTCTTGTATTTGTGTCGGCATTGTACATTTTGTATTCAGTCCCGATGCAATTTCTGTGCTTCATGGTCAATGTGAAGGTCCAAGGGTTACAGTAGACCTTCACTGGTGCATCGTAATCTATTACTAGTCTACCAGGAGCCGCTGAAACCACAAACTCTTAGAAAGCTCACACTTCTTGTACTTAAGTCGGCATTTCCGATTTAGTATTCAATCCCGATGCAATATCTGTGTTTCATGGTCAAGGTGAAGGTCAAAGGGATACAGTAAACGTGCACTGGTGTATCGGATTCTAATATAGGTCTCCCAGGAGCCGCTCAAACCACAAACTCATAGAAGATTCACTCTTGTTGCACATAAGTTGGCATTGTGCATTTTGTATTCAATTCGATGCAATTTCTGTGCTTCATGGTCAATGTGAAGGTCCAAGGGATACAGTAAACTTGCACTGGTGCATCGGAATCTAATACTGGTCTCCCAGGAGCCGCTCAAAGCACAAACTCTTAGAAGATTCACTCTCCTTGTACTTAAGTCGGCATTGTCCCTTTTGTACTCAATGCCAATGCCACATCTGTGTTTCATGGTCAATGTGAAGGTCCAAGGGATACAGTATAACTGCACTGCTGCATCGGAATCGAATACTGGTCTCCCAGGAGCCGCAGAAATCACAAACTCTTAGAAGATTCTATCTTCTTGTACTTAAGTCGTCATTGTGCTTTTTGTATTCAATCCCGATCCAATTTCTGTGTTTCATGGTCAATGTATAGGTCCAAGGTTTACAATAAACCAGCACTGGTGAATCGGAATCTAATACTAGTCTCTAAGGAGCCGCTCAAAGCACAGACTCTTAGAAGATTGACTCTCCTTGTACCAAAGTCGGGATTGTCCCTTTTGTATTCAATGCCGTTGCAATTTCTGTGTTTCATGGTCAATGTGAATGTCCAAGGTATACAGTAAACCTGCACTGGTGCATCGGATTCTAATACTGGTTTCCCAGCAGCCACCAAAGCACAAACTCTTAGAAGATTCACTCTTAAGGTACTTAAGTCGTAATTGTCTCTTTCGTATTCAATGCCGATGCAAATTCTGTGTTTCATGGTCAATGTTAAGGTCCAAGGGATACAGTAAATCTGCAATGGTGCGTTGTAATCTAATACTGGTCTCCAAGGAGGCGCTCAACGTACAAACACTTAGAAGATTCACTCTTCTTGTATTTATGTCGGCATTGTACATTTTGTATTCAGTCCCGATGCAATTTCTGTGCTTCATGGTCAATGTGAAGGTCCAAGGGATACAGTAAACCGGCACTGGTGCATCGGAGTCTAAAACTGGTCGCCGAGGAGCCGCTCAGAGCACAAACTCTTAGAAGTTTCACTCTTCTTGTACATAAGTCGGCATTGTCCCTTCTGAATATAATCCCGATGCAATTTCTGTGTTTCATGGTCAATGTGCAGGTCCAAGTGATAAAGTAAAGCTGCACTGGTCCATCGGAATATAATAGTGGTCTCCCAGGTGACGCTCAAAGCAAAAATTCTTAGAAGATTCACTCTTCTTGTACTTTAGTCGGCATTGTGCTTTTTCTATTCAATCCCGATGCAATTTCTGTGTTTCATGGTCAATGTTAAGGTCTAAGGGATATAGTAAACCTGCACTAGTGTATCTGTATCTAATACTGGTCTCCCATAAGCCGCTCAAACCACAAACTCTTAGGCGATTCTCTCTTCTTGTACTTAATTCGGCATTGTGCCTTTTGTATTCAATCACGATGGGATTTCTGTGTTTCACGGTCAATGTGATGGTCCAAATGATACAGTCAACCTGAACTGGTGCATCGGAATCTAATAGTGGTCTCCCAGGAGCCGCTCAAAGCACATACTGTTAGAGGCTTCACTCTTCTTGTACTTAAGTCGTCATTGTGCCATTTGTATTAATCCCGGTGCAATTTCTGTGTGTCATGGTCAATGTGAAGGTCCAAGGGATACAGTAAACCTGCACTGGTGCATCGGAATCTAATATTGGTCTCCCATGAGCCGCTCAAACCACAAACCCTTAGAAGATTCACTCTGCTTGTACTTAATTCGTCATTGCGCTTCTTTACTTGATCACGATGCGATTTCTTTGGTTCATGGTCAATGTGAAGGTCCAAGGGTTACAGTAGACCTTCACTGGTGCATCGTCATCTATTACTAGTCTACCAGGAGCCGCTGAATCCACAAACTCTTAGAAAGCTCACACTTCTTGTACTTAAGTCGGCATTTCCGATTTTGTATTCAATCCCGATGCAATATCTGTGTTTCATGGTCAAGGTGAAGGTCAAAGGGATACAGTAAACGTGTACTGATGTATCGGATTTTAATATAGGTCTCCCAGGAGCCGCTCAAACCACAAACTCGTAGAAGATTCACTCTTGTTGTACATAAGTTGGCATTGTGCATTTTGTATTCAATTCGATGCAATTTCTGTGCTTCATGGTCAATGTGAAGGTCCAAGGGATACAGTAAAACTGCACTGCTGCATCGGATTCTAATACTGGTTTCCCAGCAGCCACCAAAAACAAAAAACTCTTAGAAGATTCACTCTTAAGGTACTTAACTCGTCATTGTCCCTTTCGTATTCAATGCCTATGCAAATTCTGTGTTTCATGGTCAATGTGAAGGTCCAAGGGATACAGTAAATCTCCTATGGTGCATTGTAATCTAATACTGGTCTCCAAGGAGGCGCTCAACGTACAAACACTTAGAAGATTCACTCTTCTTGTATTTATGTCGGCATTGTACATTTTGTATTCAGTCCCGATGCAATTTAGGTGCTTCATGGTCAATGTGAAGGTCCAAGAGATACAGTAAACCTGCACTGGTGCATCGGAGTCTAAAACTGGTCTCCCACTAGCCACTAAAATCACAAACTCTTATAAGATGCACTCTTTATGTACTTAAGTCGGCATTGTCCTTTTCGTAACCAATGCCGATGCAAGTTCTGTGTTTCACTGTCAATGTAAAGGTCCGAGGTATACAGTAAACCTGCTCTGGTGCATCGGAATCTAATACTGGTCTCCGAGGAGTCGTTCAAAGCACATACTCTTAGAAGCTTCACTCTTCTTGTCCTTAAGTCGGCATTGTCCCTTTTGTATTCAATCCCGATGCATATTCTGTGTTTCATGGTCAAAGTGCAGGTCCAAGTGATAAAGTAAACCTGCACTGGTGCATCGGAATACAATACTGGTCTCCCAGGAGACGCTCAAAGCAAAAACTCTTAGAAGATTCACTCTTCTTGTACTTTAGTCGGCATTGTGCCTTTTGTATTCAATCCCGATGCAATTTCAGTGTTTCATGGTCAATGCGAAGGTCCAAGGCATACAGTAAATCTCTACTGGTGCATCGGAATGTAATACAGGTCTCCCAGCAGCCGCTCAAAACATGAACTCTTAGAAGATTCACTCTTCTTGTACTTAAGTCAGCATTGTGCCTTTTGTATTCAATCCCGATGCAATTTCTGTGTTTCATGGTCAATGAGAAGGTCTAAGGGATACAGTAAATCTGCACTGGTGCATTGGAATCAAATACTGGTCTCCCATGAGCCGCTCAAACCACAAACCCTTAGAAGATTCAGTCTTCTTGTACTTAATTCGCCATTGTGCCTTTTGTATTCAATCACGATGGGAATTCTGTGTTTCACGGTCAATGTGAAGGTCCAAATGATACAGTAAAAATGAACTGGTGCATCGGAATCTAATAGTGGTCTCCCAGGAGCCGCTCAAAGCACATACTCTTAGAGGATTCACTCTTCTTGTACTTAAGTCGTCATTGTGCCATTTGTATTAATCCCGGTGCAATTTCTGTGTGTCATGGTCAATGTGAAGGTCCAAGGGATACAGTAAACCTGCACTGGTGCATCGGAATCTTATACTGGTCTCCCATGAGCCGCAGAAATCACAAACCCTTAGAAGATTCACTCTGCTTGTACTTAATTCGTCATTGCGCGTCTTTACATAATCACGATGCGATTTCTTTGTTTCATTGTCAATGTGAAGGTCCAAGGGTTACAGTAGACCTTCACTGGTGCATCGTAATCTATTACTAGTCTACCAGGAGCCGCTCAAACCACAAACTCTTAGAAAGCTCACTCTTCTTTTACTTAAGTCGGCATTTCCCATTTTGTATTCAATCCCGATGCAATATGTGTGTTTCATGGTCAAGGTGAAGGTCAAAGGGATACAGTAAATGTGCACTGGTGCATCGGATTGTAATATAGGTCTCCCAGGAGCCGCTCAAACACAAACTCTTAGAAGATTCACTCTCCTTGTCCTTAAGTCGGCATTGTCCCTTTTGTACTCAATGCCAATGCAACATCTGTGTTTCATGGTAAATGTGAAGGTCCAAGGGATACAGTAAAACTGCACTGCTGCATCGGAATCGAATACTGGTCTCCCAGGAGCCGCAGAAATCCCAAACTCTTAGAAGATTTTTTCTTCTTGTACTTAAGTCGTCATTGTGCATTTTGTATTCAATCCCGATCCAATTTCTGTGTTTCATGGTCTATGTATAGGTCCAAGGTATACAATAAACCAGCACTGGTGAATCTGAATCTAATACTAGTCTCTCTGGAGCCGCTCAAAGCACAGACTCTTAGAAGATTCACTCTCCTTTTACCAAAGTCGGCATTGTCCCTTTTGTATTCAATGCCATTGCAATTTCTGTGTTTCATGGTCAATGTGAATGTCCAAGGTATACAATAACCTGCACTGGTGCATCGGATTCTAATACTGGTTTCCCAGCAGCCACCAAAGCACAAACTCTTAGAAGATTCACTCTTAAGGTACTTAAGTCGTCATTGTCCCTTTCGTATTCAATGCCGATGCAAATTCTGTGTTATGGTTAATGTGAAGGTCCAAGGGATACAGTAAATCTGCAATGGTGCATTGTAATCTAATACTGGTCTCCAAGGAGGCGCTCAACGTACAAACACTTAGAAGATTCACTCTTCTTGTATTTATGTCGGCATTGTACATTTTGTATTCAGTCCCGATGCAATTTCTGTGCTTCATGGTCAATGTGAAGGTCCAAGGGATACAGTAAACCGGCACTGGTGCATCGGAGTCTAAAACTGGTCGCCGAGGAGCCGCTCAAAGCACAAACTCTTAGAAGTTTCACTCTTCTTGTTCATAAGTCGGCATTGTCCCTTCTGAATATAATCACGATGCAATATCTGTGTTTCATGGTCAATGTGCAGGTCCAAGTGATAAAGTAAAGCTGCACTGGTTCATCGGAATATAATGGTGGTCTCCCAGGAGACGCTCAAAGCAAAAATTCTTAGAAGATTCACTCTTCTTGTACTTTAGTCGGCATTGTGCTTTTTCTATTCAATCCCGATGCAATTTCTGTGTTTCATGGTCAATGTTAAGGTCTAAGGGATATAGTAAACCCGCACTAGTGTATCTGAATCTAATACTGGTCTCCCATAAGCCGCTCAAACCACAAACTCGTAGGCGATTCACTCTTCTTGTACTTAATTCGGCATTGTGCCTTTTGTATTCAATCACGATGGGATTTCTGTGTTTCACGGTCAATGTGATGGTCCAAATGATACAGTCAACCTGAACTGGTGCATCGGAATCTAATAGTGGTCTCCCAGGAGCCGCTCAAAGCACATACTGTTAGAGGCTTCACTCTTCTTGTACTTAAGTCGTCATTGTGCCATTTGTATTAATGCCGGTGCAATTTCTGTGTGTCATGGTCAATGTGAAGGTCCAAGGGATACAGTAAACCTGCACTGGTGCATCGGAATCTAATATTGGTCTCCCATGAGCCGCTCAAACCACAAACCCTTAGAAGATTCACTCTGCTTGCACTTAATTCGTCATTGCGCTTCTTTACTTGATCACGATGCGATTTCTTTGTTTCATGGTCAATGTGAAGGTCCAAGGGTTACAGTAGACCTTCACTGGTGCATCGTAATCTATTACTAGTCTACCAGGAGCCGCTGAATCCACAAACTCTTAGAAAGCTCACACTTCTTGTACTTAAGTCGGCATTTCCGATTTTGTATTCAATCCCGATGCAATATCTGTGTTTCATGGTCAAGGTGAAGGTCAAAGGGATACAGTAAACGTGTACTGGTGTATCGGATTCTAATATAGGTCTCCCAGGAGCCGCTCAAACCACAAACTCGTAGAAGATTCACTCTTGTTGTACATAAGTTGGCATTGTGCATTTTGTATTCAATTCGATGCAATTTCTGTGCTTCATGGTCAATGTGAAGGTCCAAGGGATACAGTAAACTTGCACTGGTGCATCGGAATCTAATACTGGTCTCCCAGGAGCCGTTCAAAGCACAAACTCTTAGAAGATTCACTCTCCTTGTACTTATGTCGGCATTGTTCCTTTTGTACTCAATGCCAATGCCACATCTGTGTTTCATGGTCAATGTGAAGGTCCAAGGGATACATTAAAACTGCACTGCTGCATCAGAATCGAATACTGGTCTCCCAGGAGCCGCAGAAATCACAAACTCTTAGAAGATTCTATCTTCTTGTACTTAAGACGTCATTGTGCCTTTTGTATTCAATCCCGATCCAATTTCTGTGTTTCATGATCAATGTATAGGTCCAAGGTATACAATAAACCAGCACTGGTGCATCCGAATCTAATACTAGTCTCTCAGGAGCCGCTCAAAGCACAGACTCTTAGAAGATTCACTCTCCTTGTACCAAAGTCGGCATTGTCCCATTAGTATTCAATGCCGTTGCAATTTCTGTGTTTCATGGTCAATGTGAATGTCCAAGGTATACAGTAAATTTGCACTGGTGCATCGGATTCTAATACTGGTTTCCCAGCAGCCACCAAAAACAAAAAACTCTTAGAAGATTCACTCTTAAGGTACTTAAGTCGTCATTGTCCCTTTCGTATTCAATGCCGATGCAAATTCTGTGTTTCATGGTCAATGTGAAGGTCCAAGGGATACAGTAAATCTCCTATGGTGCATTGTAATCTAATACTGGTCTCCAAGGAGGCGCTCAACGTACAAACACTTAGAAGATTCACTCTTCTTGTATTTATGTCGGCATTGTACATTTTGTATTCAGTCCCGATGCAATTTAGGTGCTTCATGGTCAATGTGAAGGTCCAAGAGATAGAGTAAACCTGCACTGGTGCATCGGAGTCTAAAACTGGTCTCCCACTAGCCACTAAAATCACAAACTCTTATAAGATGCACTCTTTATGTACTTAAGTCGGCATTGTCCTTTTCGTAACCAATGCCGATGCAACTTCTGTGTTTCATGGTCAAAGTGCAGGTCCAAGTGATAAAGTAAACCTGCACTGGTGCATCGGAATACAATACTGGTCTCCCAGGAGACGCTCAAAGCAAAAACTCTTAGAAGATTCACTCTTCTTGTACTTTAGTCGGCATTGTGCCTTTTGTATTCAATCCCGATGCAATTTCAGTGTTTCATGGTCAATGCGAAGGTCCAAGGCATACAGTAAATCTCTACTGGTGCATCGGAATGTAATACAGGTCTCCCAGCAGCCGCTCAAAACATGAACTCTTAGAAGATTCACTCTTCTTGTACTTAAGTCAGCATTGTGCCTTTTGTATTCAATCCCGATGCAATTTCTGTGTTTCATGGTCAATGAGAAGGTCTAAGGGATACAGTAAATCTGCACTGGTGCATTGGAATCTAATACTAGTCTATCAGGAGCCGCTCAAAGCACAGACTCTTAGAAGATTCACTCTCCTTGTACCTAAGTCGGCATTGTCCCTTTTGTATTCAATGCCATTGCAATTTCTGTGTTTCATGGTCAATGTGAATGTCCAAGGTATACAGTAAACCTGCACTGGTGCATCGGATTCTAATACTGGTTTCCCAGGAGCCACCAAAAACACAAACTCTTAGAAGATTCACTCTTAAGGTACTGAAGTCGTCATTGTCCATTTCGTATTCAATGCCGATGCATATTCTGTGTTTCATGGTCAATGTGAAGGTCCAAGGGATACAGTAAATCTGCACTGGTGCATTGTAATCTAATACTGGTCTCCAAGGAGGCGCTCAACGTACAAACACTTAGGAGATTAACTCTTCTTGTATTTATGTCGGCATTGTACATTTTGTATTCAGTCCCGATGCAATTTCTCTGCTTCATGGTCAATGTGAAGGTCCAAGGGATACAGTAAACCTGCACTGGTGCATCGGAGTCTAAAACTGGTCTCCCACTAGCCACTAAAAACACAAACTCTTAGAAGAGTCACTCTTTATGTACTTAAGTCGGCATTGTCCTTTTCGTATTCAATGCCGATGCAACTTTTGTGTTTCACTGTCAATGCAAAGGTCCAAGGTATACAGTAAACCTGCTTTGGTGCATCGGAATCTAATACTGGTCTGCGAGGAGCCGCTCAAAACACAAACTCTTAGAAAATTCACTCTTCTTGACCTTAAGTCGCCATTGTCCCTTTTGTATTCAATCCCGATGCAATTTCTGTGTTTCATGGTCAATGTGCAGGTCCAAGTGATAAAGTAAACAAGCACTGGTGCATCGGAATATAATACTGGTCTCCCAGGAGGCGCTCAAAGCACATACTCTTAAAGGATTCACTCTTCTTGTACTTAAGTCGTCATTGTGCCATTTGTATTCAATCCCGATGCAATATCTGTGTTTCATGGTCAAATGAAGGTCAAAGGGATTCAGTAAACCTGCACTGCTGCATCGGAATCTAATACTGGTCTCCCATGAGGCGCTCAAACCACAAACCCTTAGAAGATTCAGTCTTCTTGTACTTAATTCGGCATTGTGCCTTTTGTATTCAATCACGATGGGATTTCTGTGTTTCACGGTCAATGTGAAGGTCCAAATGATACAGTCAACCTGAACTGGTGCATCGGAATCTATTAGTGGTCTCCCAGGAGCCGCTCAAAGCACATACTCTTAGAGGATTCACTCTTCTTGTACTTAAGTCGTCATTGTGCCATTTTTATTAATCCCGGTGCAATTTCTGTGTGTCATGGTCAATGTGAAGGTCCAAGGGATACAGTAAACCTGCACTGGTGCATCGGAATCTTATACTGGTCTCCCATGAGCCGCAGAAATCACAAACCCTTAGAAGATTCACTCTGCTTGTACTTAATTCGTCATTGCGCGTCTTTACTTAATCACGATGCGATTTCTTTGTTTCATTGTCAATGTGAAGGTCCAAGGGTTACAGTAGACCTTCACTGGTGCATGGTAATCTATTACTAGTCTACCAGGAGCCGCTCAAACCACAAACTCTTAGAAAGCTCACTCTTCTTGTACTTAAGTCGGCATTTCCCATTTTGTATTCAATCCCGATGCAATATGTGTGTTTCATGGTCAAGGTGAAGGTCAAAGGGATACAGTAAACGTGCACTGGTGCATCGGATTGTAATATAGGTCTCCCAGGAGCCGCTCAAACACAAACTCTTAGAAGATTCACTCTCCTTGTTCTTAAGTCGGCATTGTCCTTTTTGTACTCAATGCCAATGCAACATCTGTGTTTCATGGTCAATGTGAAGGTCCAAGGGATACAGTAAAAATGCACTGCTGCATCGGAATCGAATACTGGTCTCCCAGGAGCCGCAGAAATCCCAAACTCTTAGAAGATTTTTTCTTCTTGTACTTAAGTCGTCATTGTGCTTTTTGTATTCAATCCCGATGCAATTTCTGTGTTTCATGGTCAATGTGAAGGTCCAAGGTATGCAGTAAACCAGCACTGGTGCATCGGAATCTAATACTAGTCTATCAGGAGCCGCTCAAAGCACAGACTCTTAGAAGATTCACTCTCCTTGTACCTAAGTCGGCATTGTCCCTTTTGTATTCAATGCCATTGCAATTTCTGTGTTTCATGGTCAATGTGAATGTCCAAGGTATACAGTAAACCTGCACTGGTGCATCGGATTCTAATACTGGTTTCCCAGGAGCCACCAAAAACACAAACTCTTAGAAGATTCACTCTTAAGGTACTCAAGTCGTCATTGTCCATTTCGTATTCAATGCCGATGCATATTCTGTGTTTCATGGTCAATGTGAAGGTCCAATGGATACAGTAAATCTGCACTGGTGCATTGTAATCTAATACTGGTCTCCAAGGAGGCGCTCAACGTACAAACACTTAGGAGATTAACTCTTCTTGTATTTATGTCGGCATTGTACATTTTGTATTCAGTCCCGATGCAATTTCTCTGCTTCATGGTCAATGTGAAGGTCCAAGGGATACAGTAAACCTGCACTGGTGCATCGGAGTCTAAAACTGGTCTCCCACTAGCCACTAAAAACACAAACTCTTAGAAGAGTCACTCTTTATGTACTTAAGTCGGCATTGTCCTTTTCGTATTCAATGCCGATGCAACTTTTGTGTTTCACTGTCAATGCAAAGGTCCAAGGTATACAGTAAACCTGCTTTGGTGCATCGGAATCTAATACTGGTCTGCGAGGAGCCGCTCAAAGCACAAACTCTTAGAAAATTCACTCTTCTTGACCTTAAGTCGCCATTGTCCCTTTTGTATTCAATCCCGATGCAATTTCTGTGTTTCATGGTCAATGTGCAGGTCCAAGTGATAAAGTAAACATGCACTGGTGCATCGGAATATAATACTGGTCTCCCAGGAGGCGCTCAAAGCACATACTCTTAAAGGATTCACTCTTCTTGTACTTAAGTCGTCATTGTGCCATTTGTATTCAATCCCGATGCAATATCTGTGTTTCATGGTCAAGGTGAAGGTCAAAGGGATTCAGTAAACCTGCACTGCTGCATCGGAATCTAATACTGGTCTCCCATGAGGCACTCAAACCACAAACTCTTAGAAGATTCGCTCTTATTGTACTTAATCCGGCATTGTGCCTTTTGTATTCAATCACGATGCGATTTCTGTGTTTCATGGTAAATTTGAAGATCCAAGTTAAACGGTAAACCTTCACTGGTGCATCGGAATCGAATGCTGGTCTCCCAAGAGCCGCTCAAACCACAAACTCTTAGAAAATTCACTCTTCCTGTTTTTAAGTCGCATTGTCCTTTTTGTATCCAATCCTGATGCAATATCTGTACTTGATGGTCAATGTGAATGTCAGGGGGATACAGTAAACGTGCACTGGTGCATCGGATTCTAATACTGGTCTCCCAGGAGCCGCGTAAAGCACAAATTCTTGGAAGATTCACTCTTCTTGTACTTAAGTCGTCATTGTGCCTTTTGTAATCAACACCGATGCAAATTATGTGTTTCATGGTCAATGTGAAGGTCCAAGGGATACAGTAAACCTGCACTGGTGCATCGGAATCTAATACTGGTCACCCAGGAGCCGCACAAATCACAAACTCTTAGAAGATCCAATCTTCTTAAACTTAATTCGTCATTGTGCCTTTTTACTCAATCACGATGATATTTCTGTGTTTCATGGTCATTGTGAAGGTCCAAGGGAGACAGTAAATCTCCACTGGTGCATCGGAATGTAATACAGGTCTCCCAGCAGCCGCTCAAATCACGAACTCTTAGAAGATTCACTCTTCTTGTACTTATGTCGGCATTGTGCCTTTTGTATTGAATCCCGATGCAATATCTGTGTTTCATGGTCAATGAGAAGGTCTAAGGGATACAGTAAATCTGCACTGGTGCAACGGAATCAAATACTGGTCAACCATGAGCCGCTCAAACCACAAACAATTAGAAGATTTACTCTTCTTGTACTAAATTCGGCATTGTGCCTTTTGTATTCAATCACGATGCGATTTCTGTGTTTCATGGTCAATGTGAAGGCCCAAGGGATACAGTAACCTGCTCTGGTGCATCGGAATCTACTACTGGTCTCCGAAGAGCCGCTCAAAGCACAAACTCTTAGAAGTTTCACTCTTCCTGTCATTAAGACGGCATTGTCCCTTTTGTATTCAATCCCGATGCAATTTCAGTGTTTCTTGCCAATGTGCATGTCCAAGTGATAAACTAAACCTGCACTGGTCCATCGGAATATAATACTGGTCTCCCAGGAGACGCTCAAAGCATAAACTCTTAGAAGATACACTCTTCTTGTACTTTAGTCGGGATTGTGCCTTTTGTATTCAATCCCGATGCAATTTCTGTGTTTCATGGTCATTTTGAAGGTGAAGGGATAAAGTAATCCTCCACTGGTGCATCGGAATCTAGTACTGGTCTCCCAGCAGCTGCTCACAGCACGAACTCTTAGAAGATTCACTCTTCTTCTAGTTATGTCGGCATGGTCCCTTCTGTATTCAATCCCGATGCAATTTCTGTGTTTCATGGTCAATGTGAAGGTCCAAGGGATATAGTAAACCGGCACTGGTGCATCGGAATCTAATACTGGTTTCCCAGGAGCCGCTCAAAACACAAACTCTTAGAAGATTCACTCTTCTTGTACATAATTCGGCATTGTCCCTTTTGTATTCAATCCTAATGCATTTTCTGTGTTTCATGGTCAATGTGAATGTCCAATGGATACGGTAAACCTGCACTGGTGCATCGCAATCTAATACTGGTTTCCCAGGAGCCCCCCATAGCACAAACTCTTAGAAGATTCACTCTTCTTGTACTTAAGTCGGCATTGCACTTTTGTATTCAATCCCGATGGAATATCTGTGTTTCGTGGTCAATGCGAAGATCCAAGGGATACGGTAAACCTGCAGCGGTGCATCGGAATTTAATACTGGTCTCCCAGTAGCCGCTGGAAGCACAAACACTTAGAAGATTCACTCATCTTGTACTTAAGTCGGCATTGTGGTTGTTGTGTTCAATCCCGTTGCAATATCTGTGTTTCATTATCAATGTGAATGTCCAAGGGATAGAGTAAAACTGCACTAGTGCATCGGAATCTAATACTGGTCTCCCGTGAGCCGCTCAAACCACAAACCCTTATAAGATTCACCTTTCTTGTACTTAATTCGGCATTGTGAATTTTGTATTCAGTCACGATGCGATTTCTGTGATTCATGGTCAATGTGAAGGTCCAAGGGATACAGTAAACCTTCATTGGTGCATCGGAATTTAATACTGGTCTCCCAGGAGCCGCTAAAACCACAAACTCTTAGAAAACTCACTCTCCTTGTACTTTAGTCGGCATTGTCCTTTTGTATTCATTCCCGATGCTATTTCTGTGTTTCATGGCCAATGTGCAGGTCCAAGTGATAAAGTAATCCTGCACTGGTGCATCGGAATATAATCTCCCAGGAGATGCTCAAAGCAAAATCTCTTAGAAGATTCTCTCTTCTTGCACTTTAGTCGGCATTGTGCCCTTTGTATTCAATCCCGATGCAATTTCTGTGTTTCATGGTCAATGTAATGGTCCAATGGATATGGTAAACCTGCACTGGTGCATCGGAATCTAATACTGGTCTCCCAGGAGATGCTCAAAGCAAAAACTCTTAGAAGATTCTCTCTTCTTGTACTTTAATCGGCATTGTGCATTTTGTATTCAGTCCCGATGCAATTTCTGTGTTTCATGGTCAATGTGCAGGTCCATGTGATAAAGTAAACCTGCCCTGGTGCAACGGAATATAATACTGGTCTCCGAGGAGATGCTCAAAGCAAAAACTCTTAGAAGATTCTCTCTTCTTGTACTTTAGTCGGCATTGTGCCTTGTGCATTCAATCCCGATGCAATTTCTGTGTTTCATGGTCAATGTAATGGTCCAATGGATATGGTAAACCTGCACTGGTGCATCGGAATCTAATACTGGTCTCCCAGGAGCCGCTCAAAGCACAAATTTTTAGAAGATTCACGCTTCTTTTACTTCAGTCGGCTTGTACCTTTTGTATTAATCTCGATGCAACTTCTGTGTTACATGGACAATGTGAAGGTTCAAAGGATACGGTAAACCTGCAGCGGTGCATTGGAATCGAATGCTGGTCTCCCAAGAGCCGCTCGAACCACAAACTCTTAGAAAATTTACTCTACTTGTACTTAAGTCGGCATTGTCCTTTTTGTATCCAACCCCGATGCAATTTCTGTGTTTGATGGTCAATGTGAAGGTAAGAGGGATAAAGTAAACGTGCACTGGTGCATCGGATTCTAATACTGGTCACCCAGGAGACGCACAAATCACAAACTCTTAGAAGATTCACTCTTCTTGTTCTTAAGTCGACATTGTGCCTTTTGCATTCCATCCCGATGCAATTACTGTGCTTCATGGTCAATGTGAAGGTCAAAGGAATTCAGTGAACGTGAACTGGTGCATCGGAATCTATTACAGGTCTCCCAGGAGCCGCTCAAACCACAAACTCTTAGGTGATTCACTCTTCTTGTACTTAAGTTGGCATTGTGCATTTTGTATTCAATACCGATGCAATATCTGTGTTTCATGGTCCACGTGAAAGTCCGAGGGATACAGTAAACCTGCACTGGAGCATAGGAATTTAATACTGGTCTCCCAGGAGCCGCTCAAAGAACAAACTATCAGAAGATTCACTCTTCTTGTACTCAAGACGGCATTGTGCCTTTCGTATTCAATCCCGATGCAATATCTGTGTTTCATGGTCAACGTGAAGGTCCAAAGAATACAGTAAACCTGCACTGGTGCATCGGAATCTAATACTAGTCTCTCGGGAGCCGCTCAAAGCACAGACTCTTAGAAGATTCACTCTCCTTGTACCAAAGTCGGCATTGTCCCTTTTGTATTCAATGCCGTTGCAATTTCTGTGTTTCATGGTCAATGTGAATGTCCAAGGTATACAGTAAACCTGCACTGGTGCATCGGATTCTAATACTGGTTTCCCAGGAGCCACCAAAATTACTAACTCTCAGAAGATTCACTCTTAAGGTACTTAAGTCCTCCTTGTCCATTTCGTATTCAATGCCGATGCAAATTCTGTGTTTCATGGTCAATGTGAAGGTCCAAGGGATACAGTAAATCTGCAATGGTGCATTGTAATCTAATACTGGTCTCCAAGGAGGCGCTCAACATACAAACACTTAGAAGATTCACTCTTCTTGTTCATAAGTCGGCATTGTCCCTTCTGAATTGAATCCCGATGCAATTTCTGTGTTTCATGGTCAATGTGCAGGTCCAAGTGATAAAGTAAAGCTGCACTGGTCCATCGGAATATAATAGTGGTCTAACAGGAGACTCTCAAAGCAAAAATTCTTAGAAGATTCACTCTTCTTGTACTTTAGTCGGCATTGTGCTTTTTCTATTCAATCCCGACGCAATTTCTGTGTTTCATGGTCAATGTTAAGGTCTAAGGGATATAGTAAACCTGCACTGGTGTATCTGAATCTAATACTGGTCTCCCATAAGCCGCTCAAACCACAAACTCTTAGGCGATTCACTCTTCTTGTACTTAAACGGCATTGTGCCTTTTGTATTCAATCACGATGGGATTTCTGTGTTTCACAGTCAATGTAAAGGTCCAAATGATACAGTCAACCTGAACTGGTGCATCGGAATCTAATAGTGGTCTCCCAGGAGCCGCTGAAAGCACATACTCTTAGAGGCTTCACTCTTCTTGTACTTAAGTCGTCATTGTGCCATTTGTATTAATCCCGGTGCAATTTCTGTGTGTCATGGTCAATGTGAAGGTCCAAGGGATACAGTAAACCTGCACTGGTGCATCGGAGTCTAATACTGGTCTCCCATGAGCCGCTCAAACCACAAACCCTTAGAAGATTCACTCTGCTTGTACTTAATTCGTCATTGCGCTTCTTTACTTGATCACGATGCGATTTCTTTGTTTCATGGTCAATGTGAAGGTCCAAGGGTTGCAGTAGACCTTCACTGGTGCATCGTAATCTATTACTAGGCTACCAGGAGCCGCTCAAACCATAAACTCTTAGAAAGCTCACTCTTCTTGTACTTATGTCGGCATTTCCCAGTTTGTATTCAATCCCGATGCAATATCTGTGTTTCATGGTCAAGGTGAAGGTCAAAGGGATACAGTAAACGTGCACTGGTGCATCGGATTCTAATATAGGTCTCCCAGGAGCCGCTCAAACCACAAACTCGTAGAAGATTCATTCTTCTTGTACATAAGTTGGCATTGTGCATATTGTATTCAATTCGATGCAATTTCTGTGCTTCATGGTCAATGTGAAGGTCCAAGGGATACAGCAAACTTGCACTGGTGCATCGGAATCTAATACTGGTCTCCCAGGAGCCGCTCAAAGCACAAACTCTTACAAGATTCACTCTCCTTGTACTTAAGTCGGCATTGTCCCTTTTGTACTCAATGCCAATGCCACATCTGTGTTTCATGGTCAATGTGAACGTCCAAGGGATACAGTAAAACTGCACTGCTGCATCGGAATCGAATACTGGTCTCCCAGGAGCCGCAGAAATCCCAAACTCTTAGAAGATTCTATCTTCTTGTACTTAAGTCGTCATTGTGCTTTTTGTATTCAATCCCGATGCAATTTCTGTGTTTCATGGTCAATGTGAATGTCCAAGGTATACAGTAAACCTGCACTGGTGCATCGGATTCTAATACTGGTTTCCCAGGAGCCACCAAAAACACAAACTCTTAGAAGATTAAGGTACTTAAGTCGTCATTGTCCCTTTCGTATTCAGTGCCGATGCATATTCTGTGTTTCATGGTCAACGTGAAGGTCCAAGGGATACAGTAAATCTGCAATGGTGCATTGTAATCTAATACTGGTCTCCAAGGAGGCGCTCAACGTACAAACACTTGGAAGATTCACTCTTCTTGTATTTATGTCGGCATTGTACATTTTGTATTCAGTCCCGATGCAATTTCTGTGCTTCATGGTCAATGTGAAGGTCCAAGGGATACAGTAAACTTGCACTGGTGCATCGGAGTCTAAAACTGGTCTCCTACTAGCCACTAAAATCACAAACTCTTAGAAGATTCACTCTTTATGTACTTAAGTCGGCATTGTCCTTTTCGTAACCAATGCCGATGCAACTTCTGTGTCTCACTGTCAATGTAAAGGTCCAAGGTATACAGTAAACCTGCTCTGGTGCATCGGAATCTAATACTGGTCTCCGAGGAGTCGTTCAAAGCACATACTCTTAGAAGTTTCACTCTTCTTGTCCTTAAGTCTGCATTGTCCCTTTTGTATTCAATATCGATGCAAATTCTGTGTTTCATGGTCAAAGTGCAGGTCCAAGTGATAAAGTAAACCTGCACTGGTACATCGGAATACAATACTGGTCTCCCAGGAGACGCTCAAAGCAAAAACTCTTAGAAGATTCACCCTTCTTGTACTTTAGTCGGCATTGTGCCCTTAGTATTCAATCCCGATGCAATTTCAGTGTTTCTTGGTCAATGCGAAGGTCCAAGGGATACAGTAAATCTCTACTGGTGCATCGGAATGTAATACAGGTCTCCCAGCAGCCGCTCAAAACATGAACTCTTAGAAGATTCACTCTTCTTGTACTTAAGTCAGCATTGTGCCTTTTGTATTCAATCCCGATGCAATTTCTGTGTTTCATGGTCAATGAGAAGGTCTAAGGGATACAGTAAATCTGCACTGGTGAATTGGAATCAAATACTGGTCTCCCATGAGCCGCTCAAACCACAAACCCTTAGAAGATTCACTCTTCTTGTACTTAATTCTTCATTGTGCCTTTTGTATTCAATCACGATGGGATTTCTGTGTTTCACGGTCAATGTGAAGGTCCAAATGATACAGTCAACCTGAACTGGTGCATCGGAATCTAATAGTGGTCTCCCAGGAGCCGCTCATAGCACATACTCTTAGAGGATTCACTCTTCTTGTACTTAAGTCGTCATTGTGCCATTTGTATTAATCCCGGTGCAATTTCTGTGTGTCATGGTCAATGTGAAGGTCCAAGGGATACAGTAAACCTGCACTGGTGCATCGGAATCTTATACTGGTCTCCCATGAGCCGCAGAAATCACAAACCCTTAGAAGATTTACTCTGCTTGTACTTAATTCGTCATTGCGCTTCTTTACTTAATCACGATGCGATTTCTTTGTTTCATGGTCAATGTGAAGGTCCAAGGGTTACAGTAGACCTTCACTGGTGCATCGTAATCTATTACTAGTCTACCAGGAGCCGCTCAAACCACAAACTCTTAGAAAGCTCACTCTTCTTGTACTTAAGTCGGCATTTCCCATTTTGTATTCAATCCCGATGCAATATGTGTGTTTCATGGTCAATGTGAAGGTCCAAGGGATACTGTAAAACTGCACTGCTGCATCGGAATCGAATACTGGTCTCCCAGGAGACGCAGAAATCACAAACTCTTAGAATATTCTATCTTTTTGTTCTTAAGTCGTCATTGTGCTTTTTGTATTCAATCCCGATGCAATTTCTGTGTTTCATGGTCAATGTGAAGGTCCAAGGTATACAGTAAACCAGCACTGGTGCATCGGAATCTAATACTAGTCTATCAGGAGCCGCTCAATGAACAGACTCTTAGAAGATTCACTCTCCTTGTACCTAAGTCGGCATTGTCCGTTTTGTGTTCAATGCCATTGCAATTTCTGTGTTTCATGGTCAATGTGAATGTCCAAGGTATACAGTAAACCTGCACTGGTGCATCGGACTCTAATACTGGTTTCCCAGGAGCCACCAAAAACACAAACTCTTAGAAGATTTACTCTTAAGGTACTTAAGTCGTCATTGTCCCTTTCGTATTCAATGCAGATGCATATTCTGTGTTTCATGGTCAATGTGAAGGTCCAAGGGATACAGTAAATCTGCGCTGGTGCATTGTAATAGAATACTGGTCTCCAAGGAGGCGCTCAACGTACAAACACGTAGGAGCTTAACTCTTCTTGTATTTATGTCGGCATTGTACATTTTGTATTCAGTCCCGATGCAATTTCTGTGCTTCATGGTCAATGTGAAGGTCCAAGGGATACAGTAAACCTGCACTGGTGCATCGGAGTCTAAAACTGGTCTCCCACTAGCCACTAAAAACACAAACTCTTAGAAGATTCACTCTTTATGTACTTAAGTCGGCATTGTCCTTTTCGTATTCAATGCCGATGCAACTTTTGTGTTTCACTGTCAATGCAAAGGTCCAAGGTATACAGTAAACCTGCTCTGGTGCATCGGAATCTAATACTGGTCTCCCAGGAGCCGCTCAAAACACAAACTCTTAGAAGATTCACTCTTCTTGTACATAATTCGTCATTGTCCCTTTTGTATTCAATCCTAATGCATTTTCTGTGTATCATGGTCAATGTGAATGTCCAATGGATACGGTAAACCTGCACTGGTGCATCGCAATCTAATACTGGTCTCCCAGGAGCCGCTCAAACCACAAACTCGTAGAAGATTCATTCTTCTTGTACATAAGTTGGCATTGTGCATATTGTATTCAATTCGATGCAATTTCTGTGCTTCATGGTCAATGTGAAGGTCCAAGGGATACAGTAAACTTGCACTGGTGCATCGGAATCTAATACTGGTCTCCCAGGAGCCGCTCAAAGCACAAACTCTTACAAGATTCACTCTCCTTGTACTTAAGTCGGCATTGTCCCTTTTGTACTCAATGCCAATGCCACATCTGTGTTTCATGGTCAATGTGAACGTCCAAGGGATACAGTAAAACTGCACTGCTGCATCGGAATCGAATACTGGTCTCCCAGGAGCCGCAGAAATCCCAAACTCTTAGAAGATTCTATCTTCTTGTACTTAAGTCGTCATTGTGCTTTTTGTATTCAATCCTGATGCAATCTCTGTGTTTCATGGTCAATGTGAATGTCCAAGGTATACAGTAAACCTGCACTGGTGCATCGGATTCTAATACTGGTTTCCCAGGAGCCACCAAAAACACAAACTCTTAGAAGATTCACTCTTAAGGTACTTAAGTCGTCATTGTCCCTTTCGTATTCAATGCCGATGCATATTCTGTGTTTCATGGTCAACGTGAAGGTCCAAGGGATACAGTAAATCTGCAATGGTGCATTGTAATCTAATACTGGTCTCCAAGGAGGCGCTCAACGTACAAACACTTGGAAGATTCACTCTTCTTGTATTTATGTCGGCATTGTACATTTTGTATTCAGTCCCGATGCAATTTCTGTGCTTCATGGTCAATGTGAAGGTCCAAGGGATACAGTAAACTTGCACTGGTGCATTGGAGTCTAAAACTGGTCTCCTACTAGCCACTAAAATCACAAACTCTTAGAAGATTCACTCTTTATGTACTTAAGTCGGCATTGTCCTTTTCGTAACCAATGCCGATGCAACTTCTGTGTCTCACTGTCAATGTAAAGGTCCAAGGTATACAGTAAACCTGCTCTGGTGCATCGGAATCTAATACTGGTCTCCGAGGAGTCGTTCAAAGCACATACTCTTAGAAGTTTCACTCTTCTTGTCCTTAAGTCGGCATTGTCCCTTTTGTATTCAATATCGATGCAAATTCTGTGTTTCATGGTCAAAGTGCAGGTCCAAGTGATAAAGTAAACCTGCACTGGTGCATCGGAATACAATACTGGTCTCCCAGGAGACGCTCAAAGCAAAAACTCTTAGAAGATTCACCCTTCTTGTACTTTAGTCGGCATTGTGCCCTTAGTATTCAATCCCGATGCAATTTCAGTGTTTCATGGTCAATGCGAAGGTCCAAGGGATACAGTAAATCTCTACTGGTGCATCGGAATGTAATACAGGTCTCCCAGCAGCCGCTCAAAACATGAACTCTTAGAAGATTCACTCTTCTTGTACTTAAGTCAGCATTGTGCCTTTTGTATTCAATCCCGATGCAATTTCTGTGTTTCATGGTCAATGAGAAGGTCTAAGGGATACAGTAAATCTGCACTGGTGAATTGGAATCAAATACTGGTCTCCCATGAGCCGCTCAAACCACAAACCCTTAGAAGATTCACTCTTCTTGTACTTAATTCGGCATTGTGCCTTTTGTATTCAATCACGATGGGATTTCTGTGTTTCACGGTCAATGTGAAGGTCCAAATGATACAGTCAACCTGAACTGGTGCATCGGAAGCTAATAGTGGTCTCCCAGGAGCCGCTCATAGCACATACTCTTAGAGGATTCACTCTTCTTGTACTTAAGTCGTCATTGTGCCATTTGTATTAATCCCGGTGCAATTTCTGTGTGTCATGGTCAATGTGAAGGTCCAAGGGATACAGTAAACCTGCACTGGTGCATCGGAATCTTATACTGGTCTCCCATGAGCCGCAGAAATCACAAACCCTTAGAAGATTTACTCTGCTTGTACTTAATTCGTCATTGCGCTTCTTTACTTAATCACGATGCGATTTCTTTGTTTCATGGTCAATGTGAAGGTCCAAGGGTTACAGTAGACCTTCACTGGTGCATCGTAATCTATTACTAGTCTACCAGGAGCCGCTCAAACCACAAACTCTTAGAAAGCTCACTCTTCTTGTACTTAAGTCGGCATTTCCCATTTTGTATTCAATCCCGATGCAATATGTGTGTTTCATGGTCAATGTGAAGGTCCAAGGGATACTGTAAAACTGCACTGCTGCATCGGAATCGAATACTGGTCTCCCAGGAGACGCAGAAATCACAAACTCTTAGAATATTCTATCTTTTTGTTCTTAAGTCGTCATTGTGCTTTTTGTATTCAATCCCGATGCAATTTCTGTGTTTCATGGTCAATGTGAAGGTCCAAGGTATACAGTAAACCAGCACTGGTGCATCGGAATCTAATACTAGTCTATCAGGAGCCGCTCAATGAACAGACTCTTAGAAGATTCACTCTCCTTGTACCTAAGTCGGCATTGTCCGTTTTGTGTTCAATGCCATTGCAATTTCTGTGTTTCATGGTCAATGTGAATGTCCAAGGTATACAGTAAACCTGCACTGGTGCATCGGACTCTAATACTGGTTTCCCAGGAGCCACCAAAAACACAAACTCTTAGAAGATTTACTCTTAAGGTACTTAAGTCGTCATTGTCCCTTTCGTATTCAATGCAGATGCATATTCTGTGTTTCATGGTCAATGTGAAGGTCCAAGGGATACAGTAAATCTGCGCTGGTGCATTGTAATAGAATACTGGTCTCCAAGGAGGCGCTCAACGTACAAACACGTAGGAGCTTAACTCTTCTTGTATTTATGTCGGCATTGTACATTTTGTATTCAGTCCCGATGCAATTTCTGTGCTTCATGGTCAATGTGAAGGTCCAAGGGATACAGTAAACCTGCACTGGTGCATCGGAGTCTAAAACTGGTCTCCCACTAGCCACTAAAAACACAAACTCTTAGAAGATTCACTCTTTATGTACTTAAGTCGGCATTGTCCTTTTCGTATTCAATGCCGATGCAACTTTTGTGTTTCACTGTCAATGCAAAGGTCCAAGGTATACAGAAAACCTGCTCTGGTGCATCGGAATCTAATACTGGTCTCCCAGGAGCCGCTCAAAGCACAAACTCTTAGAAGATTCACTCTTCTTGTACATAATTCGTCATTGTCCCTTTTGTATTCAATCCTAATGCATTTTCTGTGTATCATGGTCAATGTGAATGTCCAATGGATACGGTAAACCTGCACTGGTGCATCGCAATCTAATACTGGTCTCCCAGGAGCCGCCCAAAGCACAAACTCTTAGAAGATTCACTCTTCTTGTACTTAAGTCGGCATTATACTTTTGTATTCAATCCCGATGGAATATCTGTGTTTCGTGGTCAATGCGAAGATCCAAGGGATACGGTAAACCTGCAGCGGTGCATCGGAATTTAATACTGGTCTCCCAGTAGCCGCTGGAAGCACAAACTCTTAGAAGATTCACTCATCTTGTACTTAAGTCGGCATTGTGATTTTTGTGTTCAATCCCGTTGTAATATCTGTGTTTCATTATCAATGTGAATGTCCAAGGGATAGAGTAAACCTGCACTGGTGCATCGGAATCTAATACTGGTCTCCCGTGAGCCGCTCAAACCACAAACCCTTATAAGATTCACTTTTCTTGTACTTAATTCGGCATTGTGAATTTTGTATTCAGTCACGATGCGATTTCTGTGTTTAATGGTCAATGTGAAGGTCCAAGGGATACAGTAAACCTTCATTGGTGCATCGGAATTTAATACTGGTCTCCTTGGAGCCGCTAAAACCACAAACTCTTAGAAAACTCACTCTCCTTGTACTTTAGTCGGCATTGTCCTTTTGTATTCATTCCCGATGCTATTTCTGTGTTTAATGGCCAATGTGCTGGTCCAATTGATAAAGTAATCCTGCACTGGTGCATCGGAATATAATCTCCCAGGAGATGCTCAAAGCAAAAACTCTTAGAAGATTCTCTCTTCTTGCACTTTAGTCGGCATTGTGCCTTGTGTATTCAATCCCGATGCAATTTCTGTGTTTCATGGTCAATGTAATGGTCCAATGGATATGATAAACCTGCACTGGTGCATCGGAATCTAATACTGGTCTCCCAGGAGCCTCTCAAAGCACAAATTTTTAGAAGATTCACTCTTCTTTTACTTAAGTCGGCATTGTACCTTTTGTATTAATCTCGATGCAATTTCTGTGTTACATGGACAATGTGAAGGTCCAAAGGATACGGTAAACCTGCAGCGGTGCATCGGAATCTAATACTGGTCTCCCTTGAGCCGCTGAAACCACAAGCTGTTAGAAGATTCGCTCTTATTGTACTTTATCCGGCATTGTGCCTTTTGTATTCAATCACGATGCGATTTCTATGTTTCATGGTCAATTTGAAGGTACAAGTTATGCAGTAAACCCTCACTGGTGCATTGGAATCGAATGCTGGTCTCCCAAGAGCCGCTCAAACCACAAACTCTTAGAAAATTTACTCTACTTGTACTTAAGTCGGCATTGTCCTTTTTGTATCCAACCCCGATGCAATTTCTGTGTTTGATGGTCATTGTGAAGGTAAGAGGGATACAATAAACGTGCACTTGTGCATCGCATTCTAATACTGGTCACCCAAGAGACGCACAAATCACAAACTCTTAGAAGATTCACTCTTCTTGTACTTAAGTCGACATTGTGCCTTTTGCATTCCACCCGGTGCAATTACTGTGCTTCATGGTCAATGTGAAGGTCCAAGGAATACAGTGAACGTGAACTGGTGCATCGGAATCTATTACAGGTCTCCCAGGAGCCGCTCAAACCACAAACTCTTAGGTGATTCACTCTTCTTGTACTTAAGTTGGCATTGTGCATTTTGTATTCAATCCCGATGCAATTTCTGTGTTTCATGGTCCACGTGAAAGTCCGAGGGATACAGTAAACCTGCACTGGTGCATAGGAATTTAATACTGGTCACCCAGGAGCCGCTCAAAGCACAAACTCTTTGAAGATTCACTTTTCTTGTACTTAATTAAGCATTGTGAATTTTGTATACATTCCCGATGCAATTTCTGTGATTCATGCTCAATGTGAAGGTCCAAGGGATACAGTAAACCTGCACTGGGGCATCGCAAACTAATACTGGTCTCCCATGAGCCGCTCAAAGCACAAACTCTTAGAACATTCATTCTTGTTGTACTTAAGTCGGCATTGTTCCTTTTGTATTCAATCCCGAAGCAATTTTTGTGTTTCATGGAGAATGTGAAGGTCCAAGGGATACAGTAAACCTGCACTTGTGCATCGGAATCTAGTACTGGTCTCCCAGGAGCCGCTCAAAGCACAAACTCTTAGAAGATTCACTCTTCTTGTACTTAAGTCGGCATTGTGCCTTTTGTTTTGAATCCCAATGCAAAATCTGTGTTTCATGGTCGATGTGAAGCTCCAAGGGATACAGTAGACCTGCACTTGTGCATCGGAATCTAATACTGGGCTCCCATGAGCCGCTCAAAACACATACTTTTAGAAGATTCACTCTTCTTGTACTTAAGACGGTATTGTGCATCTTGTATTCAATCCCGATGCAACTTCTGTGTTAAATGGACAATGTGAAGGTGCAAGTGATACAGTAAACCTGCACTGGTGCATCGGAATCTAATAATGGTCTGCCAGGAGCCGCTTAAATCTTAAACTCTTAGAAGATTCACTCTTTTTGTACTTAAGTCGGCATTGTGCCTTTTGTATTCAATCCCGATGCAATATCTGTGTTTCATGGTCAACGTGAAGGTCCAAAGAATACAGTAAACCTGCACTGGTGCATCGGAATCTAATACTGGTCTTCCAGGGGCCGCTCAAAGCACAAACTCTTTGAAAATTAACTTTTCTTGTACTTAATTCAGCATTGTCCCTTTTGCATACATTCCCGATGCAAATTCTGTGATTCATGCTCCATGTGAAGGTCAAAGGGATACAGTAGACCTGCAGTTGTGCATCGGAATCTAATACTGGGCTCCCATGAGCCGCTCAAAGCACATACTTTTAGAAGATTCACTCTTCTTGTACTTAAGACGGTATTGTGCATCTTGTATTCAATCCCGATGCAATTTCTGTGTTAAATGGACAATGTGAAGGTGCAAGTGATACAGTAAACCTGCACTGGTGCGTCGGAATCTAATAATGGTCTGCCAGGAGCCGCTTAAATCTTAAACTCTTAGAAGATTCACTCTTTTTGTACTTAAGTCGGCATTGTGCCTTTTGTATTCAATCCCGATGCAATTTCTGTGTTCCATGGTGAATGTAAAGGTCCAAGGGATACAGTAAACCAGCACTGATGCATCGGAATCTAATACTGGTCTGCCAGGAGCCTCTCAAAGCACAAACTCTTAGAAGATCCACACTTCTTGTACTTAAGTTGGCATTGTGCCTTTTGTATTCAATCCCGATGCAATTTCTGTGTTTCATGGTCAAAGGTAAAGTCCATGGGATACGTTAAACCTGCACTGGTGCGTCGGAAACTAGTACTGGTCTCTCAGGAGCCGCTCAAATCACAAACTCTTAGAAGATTCTCTCATTTTGTATTTAAATCGGCATTGTGCCTTTTGGATTCAATCCCGATACAATTTCTGTGTTTCATGGTCAATGCGAAGCTCCAAGGGATACGGTAAACCTGCACTGGTGCATCAGAATCTAATACTGGTCTCCCAGGAGCCGCTCAAAGCACAAACTCTTAGAAGATTCACTCTTCTTGTACTTAAATCAGCATTGTGCCTTTTGTATTCAATCCCGATGATATTTCTGTGTCTCATGGTCAATGTGAAGGTCCAAGCTGAAATCGTTATAGGTACAGAAAGCTGGCTTAAGCCAGAGATAAATTCTGCCGAAATTTTTACAAAGGTACTGACGGTGTTTAGAAAGGATAGATTGCATGCAACCGGTGATGGAGTGTTCGTCGCTGTTAGTAGTTCTTTATCCTGTAGTGAAGTAGAAGTGGATAGTTCCTGTGAATTATTATGGGTGGAGGTTACACTAAACAACCGAACTAGGTTAATAATTGGCTCCTTTTACCGACCTCCCGACTCAGCAGCATTTGTGGCAGAACACCAGAGAGAAAATTTGGAATACATTTCACATAAATTTTCACAGCATGTTATAGTCTTAGGTGGAGATTTCAATTTACCAGATATAGACTGGGACACTCAGTTGTTTAGGACCGGTGGTAGGGACAGAGCATCGAGTGACATTATACTGAGTGCACTATCCGAAAATTACCTCGAGCAATTAAACAGAGAACCGACTCGTGGAGATAACATCTTGGACCTACTGATAACAAACACACCCGAACTTTTCGACTCTGTATGTACAGAACAGGGAATCAGTGATCATAAGGCCGTTGCAGGATCCCTGAATATGGAAATTAATAGGAATATAAAAAAAGGGAGGAAGGTTTATCTGTTTAGCAAGAGTAATAGAAGGCAGATTTCAGACTACCTAACAGATCAAAACGAAAATTTCTGTTCCGAAACTGACAATGTTGAGTGTTTATGGAAAAAGTTCAAGGCAATCGTAAAATGCGTTTTAGACAGGTACATGCCGAGTAAAACTGTGAGGGACGGGAAAAACCCACCGTGGTACAACATCAAAGTTAGGAAACTACTGTGAAATCAAAGAGAGCTCCACTCCAAGTTTAAACGCAGCCAAAACCTCTCAGACAAACAGAAGCTAAACGATGTCAAAGTTAGCGTAAGGAGGGCTATGCGCGAAGCGTTCATTGAATTCGAAAGTAAAATTCTATGTACCGACTTGACAGAAAATCCTAGGAAGTTCTGGTCTTACTTTAAATCAGTAAGTGGCTCGAAACAGCATATCCAGACACTACGAGGTCATGATGGCATTGAAACAGAGGATGACACGCGTAAAGCTGAAATACTATACACCTTTTTCCAAAGCTGTTTCACAGAGGAAGACCGCACTGCAGTTCCTACTCTAAATCCTCGCACAAACGAAAAAATGGCTGACATCGAAATAAGTGTCCAAGGAATAGAAAAGCAACTGGAATCACTCAATAGAGGAAAGTCCACTGGACCTGATGGGATACCAATTCGATTCTACACAGAGTACGCGAAAGAACTTGCCCCCCTTCTAACAGCCGTGTACCGCAAGTCTCTAGAGGAACCGAGCGTTCCAAATGATTGGAAAAGAGCACAGGTAGTCCCAGTCTTCAAGAAGGGTCGTCGAGCAGATGCGCAAAACTATAGACCTATATCTCTGACGTCGATCTCTTGTAGAATTTTAGAACATGTTTTTTGCTCGCGTATCATGTCATTTCTGGAAACCCAGAATCTACTATGTAGGAATGAACATGGATTCCGGAAACAGCGATCGTGTGAGACCCAACTCGTTTTATTTGTTCATGAGACCCAGAAAATATTAGATACAGGCTCCCAGGTAGATGCTATTTTTCTTGACTTCCGGAAGGCGTTCGATACAGTTCCGCACTGTCGCCTGATAAACAAAGTAAGAGCCTACGGAATATCAGACCAGCTGTGTGGCTGGATTGAAGAGTTTTTAGCAAACAGGACACAGCATGTTGTTATCAATGGAGAGACGTCTACAGACGTTAAAGTAACCTCTGGCGTGCCACAGGGGAGTGTTATGGGACCATTGCTTTTCACAATATATATAAATGACCTAGTAGATATTGTCGGAAGTTCCATGCCGCTTTTCGCGGATGATGCTGTAGTATACAGAGAAGTTGCAGCATTAGAAAATTGTAGCGAAATGCAAGAAGATCTGCAGTGGATAGGCACTTGGTGCAGGGAGTGGGAACTGACCCTTAACATAGACAAATGTAGTGTATTGCGAAAACATAGAAGGAAGGATCCTTTATTGTATGATTATATGATAGCGGAACAAACACTGGTAGCAGTTACTTCTGTAAAATATCTGGGAGTATGCGTGCAGAACGATTTGAAGTGGAATGATCATATAAAATTAATTGTTGGTAAGGCGGGTACCAGGATGAGATTCATTGGGAGAGTGCTTAGAAAATGTAGTCCATCAACAAAGGAGGTGACTTACAAAACACTCGTACGACCTATACTTGAGTATTGCTCATCAGTGTGGGATCCGTACCAGATCGGTCTGACGGAGGAGATAGAGAAGATCCAAAGAAGAGCGGCGCGTTTCGTCACAGGGTTATTTGGTAACCGAGATAGCGTTACGGAGATGTTTAATAAACTCAAGTGGGAGACTCTGCAAGAGAGGCGCTCTGCATCGCGGTGTAGCTTGCTCGCCAGGTTTCGAGAGGTTGCGTTTCTGGATGAGGTATCGAGTATATTGCTTCCCCCTACTTATACCTCCCGAGGAGATCACGAATGTAAAATTAGAGAGATTAGAGCGCGCACGGAGGCTTTCAGCCAGTCGTTCTTCCCGCGAACCATACGCGACTGGAACAGGAAAGGGAGGTAATGACAGTGGCACGTAAAGTGCCCTCCGCCACACACCGTTGGGTGGCTTGCGGAGTATCAATATAGATGTAGATGTAGATGTAGACAGTAAACCTGCACTGGTGCATCGGAATCTAATACTGGTCTCCCAGGAGCCGCTCAAACCACAAACACTTAGAAGATTCACTCTTCTTGTACATAAGTCCGCATTGTCACTCTTGTATTCAATCTCGATGCAATTTCTGTGTTTCATGGTCAATGTAATGGTCCAATGGATATGGTAAACCTGCACTGGTGCATCGGAATCTAATACTGGTCTCTCAGGAGATGCTCAAAGCAAAAACTCTTAGAAGATTCTCTCTTCTTGTACTTTAGTCGGCATTGTGCATTTTGTATTCAGTCCCGATGCAATTTCTGTGTTTCATGGTCAATGTGCAGGTCCAAGTGATAAAGTAAACCTGCCCTGGTGCAACGGAATATAATACTGGTCTCCCAGGAGATGCTCAAAGCAAAAACTCTTAGAAGATTCTCTCTTCTTGTACTTTAGTCGGCATTGTGCCTTGTGTATTCAATCCCGATGCAATTTCTGCGTTTCATGGTCAATGTAATGGTCCAATGGATATGGTAAACCTGCACTGGTGCATCGGAATCTAATACTGGTCTCTCAGGAGCCGCTCAAAGCACAAATTTTTAGAAGATTCACACTTCTTTTACTTAAGTCGGCATTGTACCTTTTGTATTAATCTCGATGCAATTTCTGTGTTACATGGACAATGTGAAGGTCCAAAGGATACGGTAAACCTGCAGCGGTGCATCGGAATCTAATACTGGTCTCCCATGAGCCGCTGAAACCACAAGCTCTTAGAAGATTCGCTCTTATTGTACTTTATCCGGCATTGTGCCTTTTGTATTCAATCACGATGCGATTTCTATGTTTCATGGTCAATTTGAAGGTACAAGTTGTGCAGTAAACCTTCACTGGTGCATCGGAATCGAATGCTGGTCTCCCAAGAGCCGCTCAAACCACAAACTCTTAGAAAATTTACTCTACTTGTACTTAAGTCGACATTGTGCCTTTTGCATTCCATCCCGATGCAATTACTGTGCTTCATGGTCCACGTGAAGGTCCGAGGGATACAGTAAACCTGCAGTGGTGCATAGGAATTTAATACTGGTCTCCCAGGAGCCGCTCAAAGCACAAACTCTTAGAAGATTCACTCTTCTTGTACTCAAGACGGCATTGTGCCTTTCGTATTCAATCCCGATGCAATATCAAGGTTTCATGGTCAACGTGAAGGTCCAAAGAATACAGTAAACCTGCCCTGGTGCATCGGAATCTAATACTGGTCTCCCAGGGGCCGCTCAAAGCACAAACTCTTTGAAGATTCACTTTTCTTGTACTTAATTCAGCATTGTGAATTTTGTATACATTCCCGATGCAATTTCTGTCATTCATGCTCAATGTGAAGGTCCAAGGGATACAGTAAACCTGCACTGGTGCATCGGAATCTAATACTTGTCTCCCAGGAGCAGCTCAAACCACAAACTCTTAGAAAATTCACTCTTCTTGTACTTAAGTCGGGACTGTCCCTTTTGTATTCAATTCCGATGCTAATTCTGTGTTTCGAGGTCAATGTGAAGGTCCAAGGGATACAGTAAACCGGAAGTGGTGCATCGGAATCCAATACTGGTGTCCGAGAAGCTATTCAAAGCACAATCTCTTAGAAGTTTTACTCCTCTTGTACCTAAATCGGCACTGTCCCTTTTGTATTCAATGCCGATGCAATTTCGATGTTTCATGGTCAATGTGAAGTCCAAGGGATACAGTTAACCTGCACTGGTGCATCGGAATCTAATACTGGTCTCCCAGGAGCCGTTCAAAACACTAACTCTTAGAAAATTCACTCTTCTTGTCCTTAGGTCGGCATCGTTCCTTTTGTATTCAATCCCGATGAAATTTCTGTGCTTCATGGTTAATGTGAAAGTCCAAGGGATACAGTTAACCTGCACTGGTGCATCGGAATCTAATACTGGTCTCCCAGGGGCCGCTCAAAGGTCAAACTCTTAGAAGATTCACTCTTCTTGTACTTAAGTTGGCATTGTCCCTTTTGTATTCAACCCGATGCAATTTCTGTGTTTCATGGTCAAAGTGAAGGTCCAAGGGATACGGTAAACCTGCACTGGTGCGTTGGAATCTGGTACTGGTGTCCCAGGAGCCGCTCAAAGCACAAACTCTTAGAAGATTTACTGTGCTTGTACTTTAGTCGGCATTGTCCTTTTTGATTTCAATCCCGATTCAATTTCTGTCTTTCTTGGTTAATGTGAAGGTCCAAGGGAAACAGTAAACCTGCACTGGTGCATCGGAATCTAATACTGGTCTCCCAGGCGCCGCTCATACCACAAACTCTTAGAAGATTCACTGTTCTTTTACATAAGTCCTCATTGTCTATCGTGTAATCAATCCCGATGCAATTTGTGTGTTTCATGGTCAATATGAAGGTCCAAGGGATACAGTAAACCTGCACTGGTGTATCGGAATCTAATACTGGTCTCCCAGGAGCCGCTCAATCCACAATTTCTTAGAAAATTCATTCTTTTTGTAGTTAAGTCAGCATTGTCCCTTTAGAATTCAATCCCGATGCAATATCTGTGTTTCATGGTCAATGAGACGGTCAAAGGGATACAGTAAACGTGCAATGGTGCATCGGAATCTAATACAGGTCTCCCAGGAGCCGCTCAAACCTCAAATTCGTAGATGACACACTCTACTTGTACTTAAGTTGGCATTGTGCCTTTTGTATTCAATTCCGTTGCAATTTCTGTGTTTCATGGTCAATGCGAAAGTCCAAGGGATACATTAAACCTGCACTGGTGCATCGGATTCTAATAGTGGTCTCCCAGGAGCCACCAAAAACACAAACTCTTAGAAGATTCACTCGTTATGTACTTATGTCGGCATTGTTCCTTTCGTGTTCATTGCCGATGAAAATTCTGTGTCTCATGGTCAATGTGAAGGTCCAAGGAATGCAGAAAACCTGCACTGGTGCATCGTAATCTAATACTGGTCTGCAAGGAGCCGCTAAAAGTACAAACTCTTAGGAGAATCACTTTTCTTGTACCTACGTCGGCATTGTACATTTTGAATTCAATCCCGATGAAAATTCTGTGCTTCATGGTCAATGCGAATGTCCAACGGATACAGTAATTCTGCACTGGTGCATCGGAGACTAATACTGGTCTCCCAAGGAGCCGCTCAAAGCACAAACTCTTAGAAGATTCACTCATCTTGTACTTAAGTAGGCATCGTGCCTTATGTATTCAATACCGATGCAACTTCTGTGTTTCATGGTCATGTTGAAGAACCAAGGGATACAGTAAACCTGCACACGTGTATCAGAATCTAATACTGGTCTCCCAGGGGCCGCTCAAAGGACAAACTCTTAGAAGATTCACTCTTCTTGTACTTAAGTCGGCATTGTGCCTTTTGTATTCAATCCCGATGCAATTTCTGTGTTCCACGGTGAATGTAAAGGTCCAAGGGATACAGTAAGACAGCACTGGTGCATCGGAATCTAATACTGG
The DNA here is from genome assembly GCF_021461395.2 of Schistocerca americana. NCBI lineage: Eukaryota > Metazoa > Arthropoda > Insecta > Orthoptera > Acrididae > Schistocerca > Schistocerca americana. The sequence goes on along the minus strand of NC_060121.1, from coordinate 8,742,717 downwards.
TCTCCCAGGAACCACTCAAACACAAACTCTTAGAAGACTCACTCTTCTTGTACTTGAGTCGGAATTGTGCATTTTGTATTCAATCCCGATGCAGTGTGTGTGTTTCATGGTCAATGTGAACGTCCGAGGGATACAGTAAACCTGCACTGGTGCATCGGAATCTAATACTGGTCTCCCATCGAGCCACTGAAAGCACAAACTCTTAGAAGATTCACTCTTCTTGTACTTAAGTTGGCATTGTCCCTTTTGTATTCTATCCCGATGCAATTTCAGTGTTTCTTGGTCAATGTGAAGGTCCAAGGGATACAGTAAACCTGCACTGGTGCATCGGAATCTGATTCTGGTCTCCAAGGAGGCGTTCAAAGCACAAGCTCTTAGAAGATTCACTCTTCTTTACTGGATTCGGTATTGTGCCTTTTGTATTCAATCACGATCTGATTTCTGTGTTTCATGGTCAATTTGAAGGCCCAAGGAATACAGTAAACTTTCACTGGTGCATCGGAATCTAATACTTGTCTTCCAGACGCAGCTCAAACCACAAACTCCTAGAAAATTCACTCTTCTTGTACTTAAGTCGGGTCTGTCCATTTTGTATTCAATCCCGATGCTAATTCTGTGTTTCAAGGTCAATGTGAAGTTCCAAGGGATACAGTAAACCGGCACTGGTGCATCGGAATCCAATACTGATGTCCGAGAAGCCACTCAAAGCACAAACTTTTAGAAGATTCACTCTTCTTGTACCTAAGTCGGCACTGTCCCTTTTGTATTCAATGTCGATGCAATTTCGATGTTTCATGGTCAATGTGAAGGTCCAAGGGATACAGTTAACCTTCGCTGGTGCATCGGAATCTAATACTGGTCTCCAAGGAGCCGCTCAAAGCAAAGACTCTTAAAGATTCACTCTTCATGTACTTAAGTCGGCATTGTGCTTTTGTATTCGATCCCGACGCAATTTCTGTAATTCATGGTCATATTGAATGTCCAAGGGATACAGTAAACGTGCACTGATGCATCGTAATCTAATACTGGTCTCCCAGGAGCCGCCCAAACCACAAACTCTCAGAAGATTCACTCATCCTGTACTTAAGTTGGCATTGTGCCTTTCGTATTCAATCCCGATGCAATTTCTGTTCTTCATGGTCAATGTGAAAGTCCAAGGGATACAGTTAACCTGCACCAGTGCATCGGAATCTAATACTGCTCTCCCAGGGGCCGCTCAAAGGACAAACTCTTAGAAGATTCACTCTTTTTGTACTTAAATCGGCATTGTGTCTTTCGTATTCAATCCCAATGCAGTTTGTGTGTTTGATGGTCAATGTGAATGTCTGAGGGATAGAGTAAACCTGCTCTGGTGCATCGGATTCTAATACTGGTCTCCCAGGAGCCGCTCAAACACAAATTCTTAGAAGATTCAGTCTTGTTGTACCTAAATCGGCATTGTCTCCTTTGTATTCAAACCCGATGCAATTACTCTGTTTCATGGTCAATGAGAAGGTCCAAGGGATACAGTAAACCTGTACTGGTGCATCGGAATCGGAAACTGGTCTCCCAGAAGCCGCACAAAGCACTAACTCTTAGAAGATTCACTCTTCTTGTACTTATGTCGGCATTGTGCCTTTTGTATTTAATCCCGAGGCAATTTCTGTGTTTCAAGGTCAATGTAAAGGTCCAAGGGATACGATAAACCGGCATTGGTACATCGGAATCTAATACAGGTCTCGCAGGAGCCGCTCAATATACAAACTGTTAGAAGATTCACTCTTCTTGTACTTAAGTCGGCATTGTGCCTTTTGTATTCAATTCTGATGCAGTGTGTGTGTTTCATGGTCAATGTGCACGTCCGAGGGATACAGTAAACCTGCACTGGTGCATCGGAATCTAATACTGGTCTCCCATCGAGCCACTCAAAGCACAAACTCTTAGAAGATTCACTCTTCTTGTACTTAAGTCAGCATTGTGCTTTTGGATTCAATCCCGATGCAGTTTCTGTGATACATGGTCAATGTGAAGGTCCAAGGGATACGGTAAGCTTTCACTGGCGCATCGGAATCTAATACTGGTCTCCCAGGAGCCGCTCAAACCACAAACTCTTAGAAAATTCACTCTTCTTGTACTTAAGTCGGCATTGTCCCTTTTGATTTCAATCCCGATGCAATTTCTGTCATTCATGGTCAATGTGAATGTCAAAGGGATACAGTAAAGCTGCACTGGCGCCCGGAACCTAATACTTTTCTCCCAGGAGCCGCTCAAATCACAAACTCTTAAAAGATACACTCAACTTATACTTATTCGGCATTGTGCCTTTTGTATTCAATCCGAATGCAATTTCTGTGTTTCATGGTCAATGTGAACGCCCAAGGTGTACAGTAAACCTGCAATGGTGCATCGTAATCTGAAACTAGTCTCCCAGGAGCCGCTCAAACCACAACCTGTTAGAGGATTCACTCTTCTTGTACTTAAGACGGCATTGTCCCTCTTGCATTCAATCCCGATGCAATTTCTGTATTTTATGGTCAATGTGAAGGTCCAAGGGATACAGTAAACGAGCACAGGTGAATCGGAATCTTATCCTGGTCTCCCAGGAACCGCTCAAAGCGAAAAATCTTAGAAAATTTACTCCTCTTGTACTTAAGTCAGCATTGTGCTTTTTGTATTCAATTCCGATGCAATTTCTGTATTTCATGGTCAATGTGAAGGTCCAAGGGATACAGTAACCCTGCCCTGTTGCATCGGAATCTAGTACTGGTCTCCCAGGAGCCGCTCATAGCACAAGCTCTTAGGAAACTCACTCTTCTTGTACTTAAGTCGGCATTGTGCTTTTTGTATTAGATCCCGACTCAATATCTGTGCTTCATTGCCAATGTGAAGGTCCAAGGGATACAGTAAACCTGCACTGGTGCATCGGAATCTAATACTGGTCTCGCAGGAGGCGCTCAAATCACAAACTCTTAGACAAATCACACTTCTTGTACTTAATTCAGCATTGTGCCTTTTACATTCAATCACGATGCAATTTCTGTGTTTCGTGGTCAATGTGAAGGTCCAAGGGATACAGTAAACCTGCACTGGTGAAACGGAATCTAATACTGGTCGCCCAGGAGCGGCTTAAACACAAAGTCTTAGTAGATTCAGTCTTCTTGTACTAATGTCGGCATTGTCCCTTTTGTATTCAATCCCGATGCAATTTCTGTGTTTAATTGTCAATGTGAAGGTCCAAGGAATACAGTAAACCTGCACTGGTGCATCGGAATCTAATACTGGTCTCCTAGGAGCCCCTCAAACACAAATTCATAGATGATTCACTCTTCTTGTACCTAAGTCGGCATTGTCCCTTTTGCATTCCGTCCCGAAGCAATTTCTATGTTGCATGGTCAATGTTAAGGCCCAAGGGATACAGTGAGCCAGCACTGGTGCATCGGAATCTCATACTGGTCTCCCAGGAGCCGCTCAAAGCATTAACTCTTAGAAGATTCACTCTTCTTGTACTTAAGACGGAATTGTGCCATATGTATTCCATCCCGATGCAATTTCTGTGACTCATGGTCAATGTGAATGCCCAAGGGATACAGTAATCCTGCACTGGTGCATCGGAATCTGATACTGGTCTCCCATGCGATGCTCAAACCACAAGCTCTTAGAAGATTCACTCTTCTAGTTTTTAATTCGGCATTGTGCCTTTTGTATTCAATCACGATGCCAATTCTGTTTTTCATGGTCAATGTGAAGGTCCAAGGAATACAGCAAACGTGCACTGGTGTATCGGAATCTAATACAGGTCTCCCAGGAACAGCTCAAACTACAAACTCGTAGAAGATTCACTCTTCTAGTACTTAAGTTGGCATTGTACCTTTTGTGTTCAATCCCGATGCAATTTCTGTGTGTAATGGTCATTGTGAAGGTCCAAGGGATACAGTAAACCTGCACTGGTGCATCCGAATCTAATACTTGTCTCCCAGGAGCCGCTCAAAGCACAAACTCTTAGAAGATTCACTCTTCTTGTACTCAAGACGGCATTGTGCCTTTCGTATTCAATCCCGATGCAATATCAAGGTTTCATGGTCAACGTGAAGGTCCAAAGAATACAGTAAACCTGCCCTGGTGCATCGGAATCTAATACTGGTCTCCCAGGGGCCGCTCAAAGCACAAACTCTTTGAAGATTCACTTTTCTTGTACTTAATTCAGCATTGTGAATTTTGTATACATTCCCGATGCAATTTCTGTCATTCATGCTCAATGTGAAGGTCCAAGGGATACAGTAAACCTGCACTGGTGCATCGGAATCTAATACTTGTCTCCCAGGAGCAGCTCAAACCACAAACTCTTAGAAAATTCACTCTTCTTGTACTTAAGTCGGGACTGTCCCTTTTGTATTCAATTCCGATGCTAATTCTGTGTTTCGAGGTCAATGTGAAGGTCCAAGGGATACAGTAAACCGGAAGTGGTGCATCGGAATCCAATACTGGTGTCCGAGAAGCTATTCAAAGCACAATCTCTTAGAAGTTTTACTCCTCTTGTACCTAAATCGGCACTGTCCCTTTTGTATTCAATGCCGATGCAATTTCGATGTTTCATGGTCAATGTGAAGTCCAAGGGATACAGTTAACCTGCACTGGTGCATCGGAATCTAATACTGGTCTCCCAGGAGCCGTTCAAAACACTAACTCTTAGAAAATTCACTCTTCTTGTCCTTAGGTCGGCATCGTTCCTTTTGTATTCAATCCCGATGAAATTTCTGTGCTTCATGGTTAATGTGAAAGTCCAAGGGATACAGTTAACCTGCACTGGTGCATCGGAATCTAATACTGGTCTCCCAGGGGCCGCTCAAAGGTCAAACTCTTAGAAGATTCACTCTTCTTGTACTTAAGTTGGCATTGTCCCTTTTGTATTCAACCCGATGCAATTTCTGTGTTTCATGGTCAAAGTGAAGGTCCAAGGGATACGGTAAACCTGCACTGGTGCGTTGGAATCTGGTACTGGTGTCCCAGGAGCCGCTCAAAGCACAAACTCTTAGAAGATTTACTGTGCTTGTACTTTAGTCGGCATTGTCCTTTTTGATTTCAATCCCGATTCAATTTCTGTCTTTCTTGGTTAATGTGAAGGTCCAAGGGAAACAGTAAACCTGCACTGGTGCATCGGAATCTAATACTGGTCTCCCAGGCGCCGCTCATACCACAAACTCTTAGAAGATTCACTGTTCTTTTACATAAGTCCTCATTGTCTATCGTGTAATCAATCCCGATGCAATTTGTGTGTTTCATGGTCAATATGAAGGTCCAAGGGATACAGTAAACCTGCACTGGTGTATCGGAATCTAATACTGGTCTCCCAGGAGCCGCTCAATCCACAATTTCTTAGAAAATTCATTCTTTTTGTAGTTAAGTCAGCATTGTCCCTTTAGAATTCAATCCCGATGCAATATCTGTGTTTCATGGTCAATGAGACGGTCAAAGGGATACAGTAAACGTGCAATGGTGCATCGGAATCTAATACAGGTCTCCCAGGAGCCGCTCAAACCTCAAATTCGTAGATGACACACTCTACTTGTACTTAAGTTGGCATTGTGCCTTTTGTATTCAATTCCGTTGCAATTTCTGTGTTTCATGGTCAATGCGAAAGTCCAAGGGATACATTAAACCTGCACTGGTGCATCGGATTCTAATAGTGGTCTCCCAGGAGCCACCAAAAACACAAACTCTTAGAAGATTCACTCGTTATGTACTTATGTCGGCATTGTTCCTTTCGTGTTCATTGCCGATGAAAATTCTGTGTCTCATGGTCAATGTGAAGGTCCAAGGAATGCAGAAAACCTGCACTGGTGCATCGTAATCTAATACTGGTCTGCAAGGAGCCGCTAAAAGTACAAACTCTTAGGAGAATCTCTTTTCTTGTACCTACGTCGGCATTGTACATTTTGAATTCAATCCCGATGCAAATTCTGTGCTTCATGGTCAATGCGAATGTCCAACGGATACAGTAATTCTGCACTGGTGCATCAGAGACTAATACTGGTCTCCCAAGGAGCCGCTCAAAGCACAAACTCTTAGAAGATTCACTCATCTTGTACTTAAGTAGGCATCGTGCCTTATGTATTCAATACCGATGCAACTTCTGTGTTTCATGGTCATGTTGAAGAACCAAGGGATACAGTAAACCTGCACACGTGTATCAGAATCTAATACTGGTCTCCCAGGGGCCGCTCAAAGGACAAACTCTTAGAAGATTCACTCTTCTTGTACTTAAGTCGGCATTGTGCCTTTTGTATTCAATCCCGATGCAATTTCTGTGTTCCACGGTGAATGTAAAGGTCCAAGGGATACAGTAAGACAGCACTGGTGCATCGGAATCTAATACTGGTCTCCCAGGAACCACTCAAACACAAACTCTTAGAAGACTCACTCTTCTTGTACTTGAGTCGGAATTGTGCATTTTGTATTCAATCCCGATGCAGTGTGTGTGTTTCATGGTCAATGTGAACGTCCGAGGGATACAGTAAACCTGCACTGGTGCATCGGAATCTAATACTGGTCTCCCATCGAGCCACTGAAAACACAAACTCTTAGAAGATTCACTCTTCTTGTACTTAAGTTGGCATTGTCCCTTTTGTATTCTATCCCGATGCAATTTCAGTGTTTCTTGGTCAATGTGAAGGTCCAAGGGATACAGTAAACCTGCACTGGTGCATCGGAATCTGATTCTGGTCTCCAAGGAGGCGTTCAAAGCACAAGCTCTTAGAAGATTCACTCTTCTTTACTGGATTCGGTATTGTGCCTTTTGTATTCAATCACGATCTGATTTCTGTGTTTCATGGTCAATTTGAAGGCCCAAGGAATACAGTAAACTTTCACTGGTGCATCGGAATCTAATACTTGTCTTCCAGACGCAGCTCAAACCACAAACTCCTAGAAAATTCACTCTTCTTGTACTTAAGTCGGGTCTGTCCATTTTGTATTCAATCCCGATGCTAATTCTGTGTTTCAAGGTCAATGTGAAGTTCCAAGGGATACAGTAAACCGGCACTGGTGCATCGGAATCCAATACTGATGTCCGAGAAGCCACTCAAAGCACAAACTTTTAGAAGATTCACTCTTCTTGTACCTAAGTCGGCACTGTCCCTTTTGTATTCAATGTCGATGCAATTTCGATGTTTCATGGTCAATGTGAAGGTCCAAGGGATACAGTTAACCTTCGCTGGTGCATCGGAATCTAATACTGGTCTCCAAGGAGCCGCTCAAAGCAAAGACTCTTAAAGATTCACTCTTCATGTGCTTAAGTCGGCATTGTGCTTTTGTATTCGATCCCGACGCAATTTCTGTAATTCATGGTCATATTGAATGTCCAAGGGATACAGTAAACGTGCACTGATGCATCGTAATCTAATACTGGTCTCCCAGGAGCCGCCCAAACCACAAACTCTCAGAAGATTCACTCATCCTGTACTTAAGTTGGCATTGTGCCTTTCGTATTCAATCCCGATGCAATTTCTGTTCTTCATGGTCAATGTGAAAGTCCAAGGGATACAGTTAACCTGCACCAGTGCATCGGAATCTAATACTGCTCTCCCAGGGGCCGCTCAAAGGACAAACTCTTAGAAGATTCACTCTTTTTGTACTTAAATCGGCATTGTGTCTTTCGTATTCAATCCCAATGCAGTTTGTGTGTTTGATGGTCAATGTGAATGTCTGAGGGATAGAGTAAACCTGCACTGGTGCATCGGATTCTAATACTGGTCTCCCAGGAGCCGCTCAAACACAAATTCTTAGAAGATTCAGTCTTGTTGTACCTAAATCGGCATTGTCTCCTTTGTATTCAAACCCGATGCAATTACTCTGTTTCATGGTCAATGAGAAGGTCCAAGGGATACAGTAAACCTGTACTGGTGCATCGGAATCGGAAACTGGTCTCCCAGAAGCCGCACAAAGCACTAACTCTTAGAAGATTCACTCTTCTTGTACTTATGTCGGCATTGTGCCTTTTGTATTTAATCCCGAGGCAATTTCTGTGTTTCAAGGTCAATGTAAAGGTCCAAGGGATACGATAAACCGGCATTGGTACATCGGAATCTAATACAGGTCTCGCAGGAGCCGCTCAATATACAAACTGTTAGAAGATTCACTCTTCTTGTACTTAAGTCGGCATTGTGCCTTTTGTATTCAATTCTGATGCAGTGTGTGTGTTTCATGGTCAATGTGCACGTCCGAGGGATACAGTAAACCTGCACTGGTGCATCGGAATCTAATACTGGTCTCCCATCGAGCCACTCAAAGCACAAACTCTTAGAAGATTCACTCTTCTTGTACTTAAGTCAGCATTGTGCTTTTGGATTCAATCCCGATGCAGTTTCTGTGATACATGGTCAATGTGAAGGTCCAAGGGATACGGTAAGCTTTCACTGGCGCATCGGAATCTAATACTGGTCTCCCAGGAGCCGCTCAAACCACAAACTCTTAGAAAATTCACTCTTCTTGTACTTAAGTCGGCATTGTCCCTTTTGATTTCAATCCCGATGCAATTTCTGTCATTCATGGTCAATGTGAATGTCAAAGGGATACAGTAAAGCTGCACTGGCGCCCGGAGCCTAATACTTTTCTCCCAGGAGCCGCTCAAATCACAAACTCTTAAAAGATACACTCAACTTATACTTATTCGGCATTGTGCCTTTTGTATTCAATCCGAATGCAATTTCTGTGTTTCATGGTCAATGTGAACGCCCAAGGTGTACAGTAAACCTGCAATGGTGCATCGTAATCTGAAACTAGTCTCCCAGGAGCCGCTCAAACCACAACCTGTTAGAGGATTCACTCTTCTTGTACTTAAGACGGCATTGTCCCTCTTGCATTCAATCCCGATGCAATTTCTGTATTTTATGGTCAATGTGAAGGTCCAAGGGATACAGTAAACGAGCACAGGTGAATCGGAATCTTATCCTGGTCTCCCAGGAACCGCTCAAAGCGCAAAATCTTAGAAAATTTACTCCCCTTGTACTTAAGTCAGCATTGTGCTTTTTGTATTCAATTCCGATGCAATTTCTGTATTTCATGGTCAATGTGAAGGTCCAAGGGATACAGTAACCCTGCCCTGTTGCATCGGAATCTAGTACTGGTCTCCCAGGAGCCGCTCATAGCACAAGCTCTTAGAAAACTCACTCTTCTTGTACTTAAGTCGGCATTGTGCTTTTTGTATTAGATCCCGACTCAATATCTGTGCTTCATTGCCAATGTGAAGGTCCAAGGGATACAGTAAACCTGCACTGGTGCATCGGAATCTAATACTGGTCTCGCAGGAGGCGCTCAAATCACAAACTCTTAGACAAATCACACTTCTTGTACTTAATTCAGCATTGTGCCTTTTACATTCAATCACGATGCAATTTCTGTGTTTCGTGGTCAATGTGAAGGTCCAAGGGATACAGTAAACCTGCACTGGTGAAACGGAATCTAATACTGGTCGCCCAGGAGCGGCTTAAACACAAAGTCTTAGTAGATTCAGTCTTCTTGTACTAATGTCGGCATTGTCCCTTTTGTATTCAATCCCGATGCAATTTCTGTGTTTAATTGTCAATGTGAAGGTCCAAGGAATACAGTAAACCTGCACTGGTGCATCGGAATCTAATACTGGTCTCCTAGGAGCCCCTCAAACACAAATTCATAGATGATTCACTCTTCTTGTACCTAAGTCGGCATTGTCCCTTTTGCATTCCGTCCCGAAGCAATTTCTATGTTGCATGGTCAATGTTAAGGCCCAAGGGATACAGTGAGCCAGCACTGGTGCATCGGAATCTCATACTGGTCTCCCAGGAGCCGCTCAAAGCATTAACTCTTAGAAGATTCACTCTTCTTGTACTTAAGACGGAATTGTGCCATATGTATTCCATCCCGATGCAATTTCTGTGACTCATGGTCAATGTGAATGCCCAAGGGATACAGTAATCCTGCACTGGTGCATCGGAATCTGATACTGGTCTCCCATGCGATGCTCAAACCACAAGCTCTTAGAAGATTCACTCTTCTAGTTTTTAATTCGGCATTGTGCCTTTTGTATTCAATCACGATGCCAATTCTGTTTTTCATGGTCAATGTGAAGGTCCAAGGAATACAGTAAACGTGCACTGGTGTATCGGAATCTAATACAGGTCTCCCAGGAACAGCTCAAACTACAAACTCGTAGAAGATTCACTCTTCTAGTACTTAAGTTGGCATTGTACCGTTTGTGTTCAATCCCGATGCAATTTCTGTGTGTCATGGTCATTGTGAAGGTCCAAGGGATACAGTAAACCTGCACTGGTGCATCCGAATCTAATACTTGTCTCCCAGGAGGCGCTCAAAGCAAGAACATATAGATGAATCACTCTTCTTGTACTTAAGTCGGCATTTTTCCCTTTTGTAATCGATACCGATGCAATTTCTGTGTTTCATGGTGAACGTGACGGTCCAAAAGAAGCAGTAAACGTGCAATGGTGCATCGTAATCCAATACTGGTCCCCAAGGAGCCGCTCAAAGTGGAAACTCTTAGAAGATTAACTCTTCTTGTACTTCAGTCGGCATTGTGACATTTGGATTCAATCCTGATGCAATTTCTGAGCTCCATGGTCAATGTGAAGGTCCAAGGGATACAGTAAACCTGCACTGGTGCATCGGAATCTAATACTGGTTTCCCACCAGCCGCTCAAACCACAAATTCTTAGTGGATTCACCCTTCTTGTACTTAAGTTGGCTTTGTCCATCTTGTATTCAATCCCGATGCAATTTCGGTGTTTCATGGTCAATGTGAAGGTCCAAGGGATACAGTAACCCTGCCCTGTTGCATCGGAATCTAATACTGGTCTCCCAGGAGCCGCTCATAGGAGAAACTCTTAGAAAACTCACTCTTCTTGTACTTAAGTCGGCATTGTGCTTTTTGTATTAGATCCCGATTCAATATATGTGTTTCATTGTCAATGTGAAGGTCCAAGGGATACAGTGAACCTGCACTGGTGCATCGGTATCTAATACTGGTCTGGCAGGAGGCGCTCATATCACAAACTCTTAGACGAATCACACTTCTTGTACTTAATTCAGCATTGTGCCTTTTACATTCAATCACGATGCAATTTCTGTGTTTCGTGGTCAATGTGAAGGTCCAAGGGATACAGTAAACCTACATTGGTGATACGGAATCTAATACTGGTCGCCCAGGAGCCGCTTAAACACAAACTCTTAGAAGATTCAGTCTTCTTGTACTAATGTCGGTATTGTCCCTTTGTATTCAATCCCGATGCAATTTCTGTGTTTAATTGTCAATGTGAAGGTCCAAGGAATACAGTAAACCTGCACTGGTGCATCGGAATCTAATACTGGTCTCCCAGGAGCCCCTCAAACACAAATTCATAGATGATTCACTCTTCTTGTACCTAAGTCGGCATTGTCCCTTTTGCATTCAGTCCCGAAGCAATTTCTATGTTGCATGGTCAATGTTAAGGCCCGAGGGATACAGTGAGCCAGCACTGGTGCATCGGAATCTCATACTGGTCTCCCAGGAGCCGCTCAAAGCATTAACTCTTAGAAGATTCACTCTTCTTGTACTTAAGAGGGAATTGTGCCATTTGTATTCCATCCCGATGCAATTTCTGTGACTCATGGTCAATGTGAAGGCCCCAGGGGGTACAGTAATCCTGCACTGGTGCATCGCAATCTGATACTGGTCTCCCATGCGATGCTCAAACCACAAGCTCTTGGAAGATTCACTCTTCTTGTTTTAATTCGGCATTGTGCCTTTTGTATTCAATCACGATGCGAATTCTGTTTCTCATGGTCAATTTGAAGGTCCAAGGGATACGGTAAAGCTTCACTGGTGCATCGGAATCTAACACTGGTCTCCCAGGAGTCGCTCAAACCACAAACTCTTAGAAAATTCACCCCTCTTGTACTTAAGTTTGCATTGTCCCTTTTGTAATCAATGCCGATGCAATTTCTGTGTTTCATGGTGAACGTGAAGGTCCAAAAGATACAGTAAACCTGCACTGGTGCACCGGAATCTAATACTGGTCCCCAAGGACCCGCTCAAAGTAAAAACTCTTAGAAGATTAACTCTTCTTGTACTTCAGTCGCGATTGTGACATTTGGATTCAATCCCGATGCAATTTCTGAGATCCATGGTCAATGTGAAGGACCAAGGGATACAGTAAACCTGCACTGGTGCATCGGAATCTAATACTGGTCTCCCATGAGCCGCTCAAATCACAAATTCTTAGAAGGTTCACTCTTCTTGTAATTAAGTCGGCTTTGTGCCTTTTGTATTCAACCCCGATTCAATTTCTGCGCTTCATGGTCAATGTGATAGTCCAAGGGATACAGTAAACCTGCATTGGTGCATCGGAATCTAATACTGGTCTCCCAGCAGCCGCTCAAACCACAAATTCTTAGTGGGTTTACTCTTCTTGTACATATGTCGGCTTTGTCCCTATTGTATTAAATCCCGATGCAATTTCTGTGTTTCATGGTCAATGTGAAGGTCCAAGGGATACAGTTAACCTGCCCTGTTGCATCGGAATCTAATACTGGTCTCCCATGAGCCGCTCAAATCACAAATTCTTATAAGGTTCACTCTTCTTGTAATTAAGTCGGCTTTGCGCCTTTTGTATTCAACCCCGATGCAATTTCTGCGCTTCGTGGTCAATGTGAAAGTCCAAATGATACAGTAAACCTGCATTGGTGCATCGGAATCTAATACCGGTCTCCCAAGCAGGCGCTCAAATCACAAACTCTTAGAAGATTCACTCTTCTTGTACTTAAGTCGCTATTGTGACTTTTGTATTCAATCCCGATGAAATTTCTATGTTTCATGGTCGATGTGAAGGTCCAACGGATACGTTAAAGCAGCACTGGTGCTACGGAATCTAATACTGGTATCCCAGGAGCCGCTCAAAGCACAAACTCGCAGAAGATTCACTCTTCTTGTACTGAAGTCGGCATTGTCCCTTTCCTATTCAATCTTGATGCATTTTCTGTGTTTCATGGTCAATGTGAAGGTCCAAGGGAAACGGTAAACCTGCACTGGTGCATCGTAATCTGATACTGGTATCCCAGGAGCCGCTGAAAGCACAAACTCTTGGGAGATTCACTCATCTTGTACTTAAGTCGTCATTGTGCTCTTAGTATTCAATCTAGATGCAATGTCTTTGTTTCATGGTCAATGCGAAAGTCCAACGGATACAGTAAAAATGCACTGGTGCATCGGAATCTAATACTCGTCTGCCAGGAGCCGCTCAAATCACAAACTCTTTGAAGATTCACTCTTCTTGTACTTTAGTCGGCATTGTGCCTTTTGTATTCAATCCCGATGCAATTTCTTTGTATCATGGTCAATGTGAAGGATCAAGGGATACAGTAAACCTGCACTGGTGCATCGGTATTTAATACTGGTCTCTCAGGAGCCGCTCATAGCACAAACTCATAGAAAATTCACTCCTCTTGTACTTAAGTCGGCATTGTCCGTTTCGTATTCAATCCCGGTGCAATTTCTGAGTTTCATGGTCAATGGGAAGGTCCAAGGGATACGGTAAACCTGCGCTGGTGCATCAGGATCTAAGACGGTACTCCCAGGAGCCGCTCAAACCACAAACTCTTAGAAAATTCACTCCTCTTGTACTTAAGTCGGCATAGTCCCTTTCGTATTCGATCCCGATGCAATTTCCGTGTTTCATGGTCAAAGTGAAGGTCAAACGCATACAGAAAACCTGCACTGGTGCATCTGAGTCTGATACTGTTCTCCCATGTGCCGCTCAAAGCTCAAATTCTTAGAAGATTCACTCTGCTTGTACTTAAGTCGTCATTGTGCCTATCGTATTCAATCCCGATGCGATATCCGTGTTTCATGGTCAATTTGAAGGTCCAAGGGATACAGTCAGCGTGCACTGGTGCATCGGAGTCTAATACTGGTCTCCCAGGAGCCGCTCAATCCACAAACTCTGAGAAAATTCACTCTTCTTGTAATTATGTCGGCTTTGTGCCTTATGTATTCAACCCCGATGCGATTTCTGTGCTTCATGGTCAATGAGAAAGTCCAAGAAATACAGTAAACCTCCATTGGTGCATCGGAATCTAATACTGGTCTCACAAGTAACCGCTCAAAGCACGAACGTTTAGAAGATTCACTCTTTTTGTATTTAAGTCGCCGTTGTTTCTTTGTATTCAATCCCGATGCAATATCTATGTTTCATGGTCGATGTGTAGGTCCAAGGGATACAGTAAACCTGCACAGCTGCATCGCATTCAAATACTGGTCGCTCAGGAGCCGCTCGAAGCACTAACTCTTAGATGACTCACTCTTCTTGTACGTCAGTCGGCATTGTGCATTTTGTAATCAATCCCGATGCAATTTCTGTGTTTTATGGTCAATGTGAAGGTCAAAGGGATACAGAAAACCTGCACAGGTGCATCTGAATCTAATACTGGTCCCCCATGAGCCGCTCAAGGCAAAAATTCTTGAAAGATTCACTCTTCTTGTACTTAAGTCGGCATTGTGCCTTTTGTATTCAATCCCGATGCGATTTCTGTTTTTCATGGTCAATATGAGGGTCCAAGGGATACGGTAAACCTGCGCTGGTGCATCAGGATCTAAGACGGTACTCCCAGGAGCCGCTCAAACCACAAACTCTTAGAAAATTCACTCTTCTTGTACTTAAGTCGGCATTGTCCCTTTTGTATTCGTTACCGATGCCACTTCCGCGTTTCATGGTCAAAGTGAAGGTCAAATGCATACAGAAAACCTGCACTGGTGCATCTGAGTCTGATACTGTTCTCCCATGAGCAGCTCAAATCTCAAATTCTTAGAAGATTCACTCATCTATTACTTAAGTCGTCATTGTGCCTTATGTATTCAACCCCGATGCAATTTCTGTGCTTCATGGTCAATGAGAAAGTCCAAGGAATACAGTAAACCTGCATTGGTGCATCGGAATCTAATACTGGTCTCACAAGTAGCCGCTCAAAGCACGAACTCTTAGCAGATTCACTCTTCTTGTATTTAAGTCGCCGTTGTGCCTTTTGTATTCGATCCCGATGCAATTTCTATGT
This sequence comes from Schistocerca americana, assembly GCF_021461395.2. Lineage (NCBI taxonomy): Eukaryota > Metazoa > Arthropoda > Insecta > Orthoptera > Acrididae > Schistocerca > Schistocerca americana. The sequence goes on along the minus strand of NC_060121.1, from coordinate 8,727,666 downwards.
TTCATGGTCGATGTAAAGGTCCAAGGGATACGTTAAACCAGCACTACTGCTACGGAATCTAATACTGGTATCCCAGGAGCCGCTCAAAGCACAAACTCGCAGAAGATTCACACTTCTTTTACTTTAGTCTGCATTGTCCCTTTTGGTTTCAATCCCGATGCAATTTCTGTCTTTCATGGTCAATGTGAAGGTCCAAGGGATACAGTAAACCTGCGCAGCTGCATCGGAATCAAGTACTGGTCTCTCAGGAGCCGCTCGAAGCACAAACTCTTAGATGACTCACTCTTCTTGTACGTCAGTCGGCATTGTGCATTTTGTAATAAATCCCGATGCAATTTCTGTGTTTCATGCTCAATGTGAAGGTCCAACGGATACAGAAAACCTGCACCGGTGCATCTGAATCTAATACTGGTCTCCCATGAGCCGCTCAAGGCAAAAATTCTTAGAAGATTCACTCTTCTTATACTTCAGTCGGCATTGTGCTTTTGTATACAATCCCTATGCGATTTCTGTTTTTCATGGTCAATATGAGGGTCCAAGGGATACAGTAAACCAGCACTGGTGCATCGGAAACTAATACTGGTCTCCCATGAGCCGCTCAAAGCACAAACTCTTAGAAGATTCACTCTTCTTGTACTTAAGTCGGCATTGTGGCTTCTGTATTCAATCCCGAAGCAATTTCTTTGTATTATGGTCAATGTGAAGGTCCAAGTGATACAGTAAACCTGCAGTGGTGCATCGGAAACTAATACTGGTTCCCCAGGAGATGCTCAAAGCACAAACGCATAGAAGATTCACTCTTCTTGTAATTAAGTTGGCTTTGTGCCTTATGTATTCAACCCCGATGCAATTTCTGTGCTTCATGGTCAGTGAGAATGTCCAAGGAATACAGTAAACCTGCATTGGTGCATCAGAATCTACTACTGGTCTCACAAGTAGCAGCTCAAATCACGAACTCTAAGAAGATTCACTATTCTTGTGTTTAAGTCTCCTTTGTGCCTTTTGTATTCAATCCCGATGCAATTTCTATGTTTCATGGTCAACGTCAAGGTCCAAAAGACACGTTAAACCAGCACTGGTGCATCGGAATCTAATACTAGTATCCCAGGAGCCGCTCAAAGCACAAACTCTCAGAAGATTCACTCTTCTAGTACTAAAGTCTGCATTGTCCCTTTTGATTTATATCTCGATGCAAGTTCTGTCTTTCATGGCCAATGTGAAAGTCCATGGGATGAAGTAAACCTGCACAGCTGCATCGGAATCAAATACAGGTCTCCCAGGAGCCGCTCGAAGCAAAAACTCTTAGAAGATTCACTCTTCTTGTACTTAAGTCGGCATTGTCCCTTTCGTATTCAATCCCGATGCAATTTCTGTGTTTCATGTTCAACGTGAAGGTCCAAGGGATACGGTAAACCTGCACTGAAGCATCGGAATCTAATACTGGTCTCCCAAGCAACCGCTCAAAGCACGAACTCTGTTAAGATTCATTCTTCTTGTACTTAAATCGCCGTTGTACCTTTTGTATTCAATTCCGATGCAATTACTATGTTTCATGGTCAATGGGAAGGTCCAAGGGATACGCTAAACCAGCACTGGTGCATCGGAATTTAATACTGGTATCCCAGGAGCCGCTCAAAGCACAAACTCACAGAAGATTCACTCTTCTTGTACTTAAGTTGGCATTGTCCCTTTTGATTTCAATCCCGATGCAATTTCTGTCTTTCATGGTCAATGTGAAGGTCCAAGGGATACAGCAAACCTGTACTGGTGCATCGGAATCTAATACTGGTCTCCCAGGAGCCGCTCGAAGCACAAAATTTTAGAAGATTCACTCTTCTTGTACTTCAGTCGGCATTGTGCATTTTGTTTTCAATCCCGATGCAATTACTGTGTTTCATCGTCAATGTGACAGTCCAAGGGATACAGTAAACTTGCACTGGTGCATCGGAATCTAATTCTGGTCTTCCTGGAGCCGCTCAAACCACAAACTCTCAGAAGATTCACTTATCTAGTACTTATGGTCGCAATGTCCCGTTTGTAATTAATCCCGATGCAATTTCTGTGTTTCATGGTCAAAGTGAAGGTCAGACGGATACAGAAAACCTGCACTGGTGCATCTGAGTCTGATACTGGTCTCCCATGAGCCGCTCAAAGCACAATTACTTAGAAGATTCACTCTTCTTGTAGTTAAGTCGGCTTTGTGCCTTTTGTATTCAACCCCGATGCAATTTCTGTGCTTCATGGTCAAAGAGAAACTCGAAAGGATACAGTAAACCTGCATTGGTGCATCGGAATCTAATACTGGTCTCTCAAGTAGCCGCTCAAGGCACGAACTCTTAGAAGATTCACTCTTCTTGTATTTATGTCGCCGTTGTGCCTTTTGTATTCAATCCCGATGCAATTTCTATGTTTCATGGTCAATGTGAAGGTCCAAGGGATACGTTAAACCAGCACTGGTGCATCGGAATTTAATACTAGTATCCCACGAACCGCTCAAAACACATACTCTCAGAAGATTCACTTTTCTGGTACTTAAGTCGGCATTGTCCCTTTTGGTTTCAATCCCGATGCAATTTCTATCTTTCATGGTCAATGTGAAGGTCCAAGGTACACAGTAAACCTGCACAGCTGCATCGCAATCAAATACTGGTCTCCCAGGAGCCGCTCGAAGCACATAGTCTCAGAAGATTCACTTTTCTAGTACTTAAGGCGGCATTGTCCCTTTTGTATTCCATCCCGATGCAATTTGTGTGTTTCATGGTCAATGTGAAAGTCCAAGGGATACAGTAAACCCTCACTAGTGCATCGGAATCTAATACTGGTCTCCCAGGAGCCTCTCAATGCACAAACTCTTCGAAGATTCACTCTTCTTGTACGTCATTCGGCATTGTGCATTTTGCAATCAATCCCGATGCAATTTCTGTGTTTCACGGTCAATGTGAAGGTCAAAGGGATGCTGAAAACCTGCACTGGCGCATCTGAATCCAATACTGGTCTCCCATGAGCCGCTCAAGGCAAAAATTCTTAGAAGATTCACTCTTCTTGTACTTAAGTCGGCATTGTGCTTTTGTATTCAATCCCGATGCGATTTCTGTGTTTCATGGTCAATATGAGGGTCCAAGGGATAAAGTAAACCTGCACTGCTGCCTCGGAATCTAATACTGGTCTTCCAGAAGCCGCTCAAAGCACAAACTCATAGAAGACTCACTCTTCTTGGACTTAAGTCGGCATTGTGCTTTTCTATACGATCCCGATGCAATATCTGTGTTTCATGGTCAATGTGAAGGTCCAAGGGATACAGTAAACCTGCACTGGTGAATCGGAATCTAATACTGGTCTCCCATGAGACGCACAAGGCACAAACTCTTAGAAGATTCACTCTTCTTGTACTTAAGTCGGCATTGTGCCTTTTTTATTCAATCCCGATGCAATATCTGTGTCTCATTGTTAATGTGAAGGTCCATGGGATAAAGTAAACCTGCACTGGTGCATCAGAATGTAGTACTGGTTTCCTAGGAGCTGCTCAAAGCACAAACTCTTAGAGAAATCACTCTTCTTGTACTTAAGTCGGCATTCTGCCTTCTGTATTCAATCCCGAAGCAAATTCTTTGTATCATGGTCAATGTGAAGGAGCAAGGAACACTGTAAACCTGCACTGGTGCATCGGAAAACTAATACTGGACTCCCAGGAGCCGCTCAAAGCACAAACTCGTAGAAGATTAAATCTTCTTGCACTTAAGTCGGCATTGTCCCTTCTGTATTTAATCCCGATGCAATTTCTTTGTGTCATGGTCAATGTGAAAGTCCAAGGGATACAGTAAAAATGAACTGGTGCATCGGAATCTAATACTCGTCTGCCAGGAGCCGCTGAAATCAAAAACTCTTAGAAGACTCCCTCTTCTTGAACTTAAGTCGGAATTGTGCCTTTTGTATGCAATCCAGATGCAATATCTGTGTTTCATGGTCAATATGAAGGTCCAAGGGATACAGTAAACCACCACTGGTGCATCGGAATCTAATACAGGTCTCCCAGCAGCCGCTCAAACCACAAACTCTTAGAAAATTCACTCTTCTTGTACTTCAGTCGGCATTGTGCCTTTTGTATTCAACCCCGATCCAATTTCTGTGCGTCATGGTCAATGAGAAAGTCCAAGGGATACAGTAAACCTGCATTGGTGCATAGGAATCTAATACTGGTCTCCCAAGTAGCAGTTCAAAGCACGAACTCTTAGAAGATTCACTGTTCTTGTATTTAAGTCACCGTTGTGCCTTTTGTATTCAATCCTGATGCAATTTCTATGTTTCATGCTCAATGTGAAGGTCCTAGGGATACGTTAAACCAGCACTGGTGCATCGGAATCTAATACTAGTATCCCAGGAGCCGCTCAAAGCACAAACTCTCAGAAGATTCACTCTTCTAGTACTTAAGTCGGCATTGTCCGTTTTGGTTTCAATCCCGATGCAATTTCTGTCTTTCATGGTCAATGTGAAGGTCCAAGGTATACAGTATACCTGAACAGCTGCATCGGAATCAAACACTTGTCTCCCAGGAGCCGCTCGAAACACAAACTCTTAGAAGATTCGCTCTTCGTGTACTTTAGTCGGCATTGTGCGTTTTGTATTCATTCTCGATGCAATCTCTGTGTTTCATCGTCAATGTGACGGTCGAAGGGATACATTAAACCTGCAGTGGTGCATCGGAATCTAATACTGGTATCCGAGGAGCCGCTCAAAGCACAAACTCGCAGAAGATTCACTCTTCTTGTACATAAGTCTGCATTGTCCATTTTGATTTATATTCCGATGCAGGTTCTGTCTTTCATGGTCAATGTGAAGGTCCAACGGATGCAGTAAACCTGCACAGCTGCATCGGAATCAAATTTTGGTCTCCCATGAGCCGCTCAATGCAAAATTTCTTAGAAGATTCACTCTTCTTGTACTTAAGTCGGCATTGTGCTTTTGTATTCAACCCCGATGCGATTTCTGTGTTTCATGGTCAATATGAGGGTCGAAGGGATACAGTAAACCTGCACTGATGCATCGGAATCTATTACCGGTCTCCCACGAGCCGCTCAAAGCACAAACTCTTAGAAGATTCACTCTTCTTGTACTTAAGTCGGCATTGTGCCTTTCTTATTCAATCCCGATGCAATATCTGTGTCTCATTGTTAATGTGAAGGTCCATGGGATAAGGTAAACCTGCACTGGTGCATCGGAATCTAATACTGGTCTCCCAGGAGCTGCTCAAAGTACAAACTCGTAGAAGATTCACTCTTCTTGCACTTAAGTCGGACATGTCCCTTTCGTATTCAATCCCGAAACATTTTCTGTGTTTCATGGTCAATGTGAAGGTCCAAGGGAAACGGTAAACCTGCACTGGTGCATCGGAATCTGATAGTGGTATCCCAGGAGCCGCTGAAAGCACAAACTCTTAGGAGATTCACTCATGTTGTACTTAAGTCGTCATCGTGCTCTTAGTATTTAATCCCGATGCAATTTGTTTGTTTCATGGTCAATGTGAAAGCCTAAGGGATACAGTAAAAATGAACTGGTGCATCGGAATGTAATACTCGTCTGCCAGGAGCCGCTCAAATCACAAATTCTTAGAAGACTTCCTCTTCTTGTACTCAAGTGGGCATTGTTCCTTTTGTATGCAATGCAGATGCAATATCTGTGTTTCATGGTCAATATGAAGGTCCAAGGGATACAGTAAACCTAAACTGGTGCATTGGAATCTAATACTGGTCTCCCATGAGCCGCTCAAAGCACAAATTCTAAGAATGTTCACTCTTCTTGTACTGAAGTCGGCATTGTGCCTTTTGTATTCAATCCCGATGCGATATCTGTGTTTCATGGTCAATGTGAAGGTCCGAGGGGTACAGTAAACATCCACTGGTGCATCGGAATCTAATACTGGTCTCCCATGAGCCGCTCAAAGCACAAATTCTAAGAATGTTCACTCTTCTTGTACTGAAGTCGGCATTGTGCCTTTTGTGTTCAATCTCGATGCAATTTCCGTGTTTCATGGTCAAAGTGAAGGTCAAACGGATACAGAAAACCTGCACTGGTGCATCTGAATCTAATACTGGTCTCCCATGTGCCGCTCAAAGCACAAATTCTTATTAGATTCACTCTTCTTGTACTTAAGTCGGCTTTGTACCTTTTGTATTCAATCCCGATGCAATAACTATGTTTCATGGTCAATGGGAAGGTCCACGGGATACGCTAAACCAGCACTGGTGCATCGGAATTTAATACTGGTATCCCAGGAGCCGCTCAAAGCACAAACTCACAGAAGATTCACTCTTCTTGTACTTAAGTTGGCATTGTCCCTTTTGATTTCAATCCCGATGCAATTTCTGTCTTTCATGGTCAATGTGAAGGTCCAAGGGATACAGCAAACCTGTACTGGTGCATCGGAATCTAATACTGGTCTCCCAGGAGCCGCTCGAAGCACAAACATTTAGAAGATTCACTCTTCTTGTACTTCAGTCGGCATTGTGCATTTTGTTTTCAATCCCGATGCAATTACTGTGTTTCATCGTCAATGTGACAGTCCAAGGGATACAGTAAACTTGCACTGGTGCATCGGAATCTAATTCTGGTCTTCCTGGAGCCGCTCAAACCACAAACTCTCAGAAGATTCACTTATCTAGTACTTAAGGTCGCAATGTCCCTTTTGTATTCAATCCCGATGCAATTTCTGTGTTTCATGGTCAAAGTGTAGGTCAGACGGATACAGAAAACCTGCACTGGTGCATCTGAGTCTGATACTGGTCTCCCATGAGCCGCTCAAAGCACAATTACTTAGAAGATTCACTCTTCTTGTACTTAAGTCGGTTTTGTGCCTTTTGTATTCAACCCCGATGCAATTTCTGTGCTTCATGGTCAAAGAGAAACTCCAAAGGATACAGTAAACCTGCATTGGTGCATCGGAATCTAATACTGGTCTCTCAAGTAGCCGCTCAAAGCACGAACTCTTAGAAGATTCACTCTTCTTGTATTTATGTCGCCGTTGTGCCTTTTGTATTCAATCCCAATGCAATTTCTATGTTTCATGGTCAATGTGAAGGTCCAAGGGATACGTTAAACCAGCACTGGTGCATCGGAATTTAATACTAGTATCCCACGAACCGCTCAAAACACATACTCTCAGAAGATTCACTCTTCTAGTACTTAAGTCGGCATTGTCCCTTTTGGTTTCAATCCCAATGCAATTTCTATCTTTCATGGTCAATGTGAAAGTCCAAGGTACACAGTAAACCTGCACAGCTGCATCGCAATCAAATACTGGTCTCCCAGGAGCCGCTCGAAGCACAAATTCTTAGAAGAATCACTCTTCTTGTACTTCAGTCAGCATTGTGCATTTTGTATTCAATTCCGATGCAATGTCTGTGTTTCATCGTCAATGTGACGGTGCAAGGGATACAGTAAACCTGCAGTGGTGCATCGGAATCTAATACTGGTCTCCCTGGAGCCGCTCAAAGCACATAGCCTCAGAAGATTCACTTTTCTAGTACTTAAGGCGGCATTGTCAATTTTGGATTCCATCCCGATGCAATTTGTGTGTTTCATGGTCAATGTGAAAGTCCAAGGGATACAGTAAACCCTCACTAGTGCATCGGAATCTAATACTGGTCTCCCAGGAGCCTCTCAATGCACAAACTCTTCGAAGATTCGCTCTTCTTGTACGTCATTCGGCATTGTGCATTTTGCAATCAATCCCGATGCAATTTCTGTGTTTCACGGTCAATGTGAAGGTCAAAGGGATACTGAAAACCTGCACTGGCGCATCTGAATCCAATACTGGTCTCCCATGAGCCGCTCAAGGCAAAAATTCTTAGAAGATTCACTCTTCTCGTACTTAAGTCGGCATTGTGCTTTTGTAATCAATCCCGATGCGATTTCTGTGTTTCATGGTCAATATGAGGGTCCAAGGGATAAAGTAAACCGGCACTGCTGCCTCGGAATCTAATACTGGTCTTCCAGAAGCCGCTCAAAGCACAAACTCATAGAAGACTCACTCTTCTTGGACTTAAGTCGGCATTGTGCTTTTCTATACGATCCCGATGCAATATCTGTGTTTCATGGTCAATGTGAAGGTCCAAGGGATACAGTAAACCTGCACTGGTGAATCGGAATCTAATACTGGTCTCCCATGAGACGCTCAAGGCACAAACTCTTAGAAGATTCTCTCTTCTTGTACTTAAGTCGGCATTGCGCCTTTTTTATTCAATCCCGATGCAATATCTGTGTCTCATTGTTAATGTGAAGGTCCATGGGATAAAGTAAACCTGCACTGGTGCATCAGAATGTAGTACTGGTTTCCTAGGAGCTGCTCAAAGCACAAACTCTTAGAGAAATCACTCTTCTTGTACTTAAGTCGGCATTCTGCCTTCTGTATTCAATCCCGAAGCAAATTCTTTGTATCATGGTCAATGTGAAGGAGCAAGGAACACTGTAAACCTGCACTGGTGCATCGGAAAACTAATACTGGACTCCCAGGAGCCGCTCAAAGCACAAACTCGTAGAAGATTAAATCTTCTTGCACTTAAGTCGGCATTGTCCCTTCTGTATTTAATCCCGATGCAATTTCTTTGTGTCATGGTCAATGTGAAAGTCCAAGGGATACAGTAAAAATGAACTGGTGCATCGGAATCTAATACTCGTCTGCCAGGAGCCGCTGAAATCAAAAACTCTTAGAAGACTCCCTCTTCTTGAACTTAAGTCGGAATTGTGCCTTTTGTATGCAATCCAGATGCAATATCTGTGTTTCATGGTCAATATGAAGGTCCAAGGGATACAGTAAACCACCACTGGTGCATCGGAATCTAATACAGGTCTCCCAGCAGCCGCTCAAACCACAAACTCTTAGTAAATTCACTCCTCTTGTACTTCAGTCGGCATTGTGCCTTTTGTATTCAACCCCGATCCAATTTCTGTGCGTCATGGTCAATGAGAAAGTCCAAGGGATACAGTAAACCTGCATTGGTGCATCGGAATCTAATACTGGTCTCCCAAGTAGCAGTTCAAAGCACGAACTCTTAGAAGATTCACTGTTCTTGTATTTAAGTCACCGTTGTGCCTTTTGTATTCAATCCTGATGCAATTTCTATGTTTCATGCTCAATGTGAAGGTCCTAGGGATACGTTAAACCAGCACTGGTGCATCTTAATCTAATACTAGTATCCCAGGAGCCGCTCAAAGCACAAACTCTCAGAAGATTCACTCTTCTAGTACTTAAGTCGGCATTGTGCCTTTCTTATTCAATCCCGATGCAATATCTGTGTCTCATTGATAATGTGAAGGTCCATGGGATAAGGTAAACCTGCACTGGTGCATCGGAATCTAATACTGGTCTCCCAGGAGCTGCTCAAAGTACAAACTCGTAGAAGATTCACTCTTCTTGCACTTAAGTCGGACATGTCCCTTTCGTATTCAATCCCGAATCATTTTCTGTGTTTCATGGTCAATGTGAAGGTCCAAGGGAAACGGTAAACCTGCACTGGTGCATCGGAAGCTGATAGTGGTATCCCAGGAGCCGCTGAAAGCACAAACTCTTAGGAGATTCACTCACGTTGTACTTAAGTCGTCATCGTGCTCTTAGTATTTAATCCCGATGCAATTTCTTTGTTTCATGGTCAATGTGAAAGCCTAAGGGATACAGTAAAAATGAACTGGTTCATCGGAATGTAATACTCGTCTGCCAGGAGCCGCTCAAATCACAAATTCTTAGAAGACTTCCTCTTCTTGTACTTAAGTGGGCATTGTTCCTTTTGTATGCAATGCAGATGCAATATCTGTGTTTCATGGTCAATATGAAGGTCAAAGGGATACAGTAAACCTAAACTGGTGCATTGGAATCTAATACTGGTCTCCCATGAGCCGCTCAAAGCACAAATTCTAAGAATGTTCACTCTTCTTGTACTGAAGTCGGCATTGTGCCTTTTGTATTCAATCCCGATGCGATATCTGTGTTTCATGGTCAATGTGAAGGTCCGAGGGATACAGTAAACCTCCACTGGTGCATCGGAATCTAATACTGGTCTCCCATGAGCCGCTCAAAGCACAAATTCTAAGAATGTTCACTCTTCTTGTACTGAAGTCGGCATTGTGCCTTTTGTGTTCAATCTCGATGCAATTTCCGTGTTTCATGGTAAAAGTGAAGGTCAAACGGATACAGAAAACCTGCACTGGTGCATCTGAATCTAATACTGGTCTCCCATGTGCCGCTCAAAGCACAAATTCTGATTAGATTCACTCTTCTTGTACTTAAGTCGGCTTTGTTCCTTTTGTATTCATCCCCGATGCAATTTCTGTGCTTCATGGTCAATGTGAATGTCCAAGGGATACTACAAACGTGCAGTGGTGCATCGGAATCTAAAACTGGTCTCCCAGGAGCCGCTCAAAGCACAAACTCATAGAAGAATCACTCTTCTTGTACTTAAGCCGGCATTGTCCCTTTTGGTTTCAATCCCGATGCAGTTTCTGTCTCTCATGGTCAATGTGAAGGTCCAAGGGATGCAGTAAACCTGCACAGCTGCATAGGAATCAAATACTGGTCTCCCAGGCACCGTTCGAAGCACAAACTCTTAGAAGATTCACTCTTCTTGTACTTAAGTCGGCATAGTCCCTTTCGTAATCTATCCCGATGCAGTTTATGTGTTCCATGGTCAATGTGAAGGACAAACGTATACAGTAAACCTGCACTGGTGCATCGGAATCTAATACTGGTCTCCCTGGAGCCGCTCAAAGCACAAACTCTCGGAAGATTCACTTTTCTAGTACTTAATGCGGCATTGTCCGTTTTGTATTCCATCCCGATGGAATTTCTGTGTTTCATGGTCAATGTGAAGGTCCAACAAATACAGTAAACCTGCACAGCTGCATCGGAATCAAATACTGGTTTCCCAGGAGCCGCTCGAACCACAAACTCTTAGATGAGTCACTCTTCATGTACGTCAGTCGGCATTGTGCATTTTGTAATCAATCCCGATGCAATTTCTGTGTTTCATGGTCAATGTGAAGGTCAAACGGATACAGAAAACCTGCATTAGTGCATCTGAATCTAATACTGGTCTCCCATGTGCCGCTCAAGGCAAAAATTCTTAGAAGATTCACTCGTCTTGTACTTAAGTCGGCATTGTGCTTTTGTATTCAATCCCGATGCGATTTCTGTGTTTCATGGTAAATATGAGGGTCGAAGGGATACAGTAAACCTGCACTGGTGCCTCGGAATCTAATACTGGTCTCCCAGGAGCCGCTCAAAGCATAAACTCATAGAAGACTCACTCTACTTGTACTTAAGTCGGCATTGTGCTCTTCTATACGATCCCGATGCAATATCTGTGTTTCATGGTCAATGTGAAGGTCCAAGGGATACAGTAAACCTGCACTGGTGCATCGGAATCTAATACTGGTCTCCCATGAGCCGCTGAAAGCACAACCTCTTAGAAGATTCAGTCTACTTGTACTTAAGTCGGCATTGTGCCTTTATTATCCAATCCCGATGAAATATCTGTGTCTCATTGCTTATGTGAAGGTCCATGGGATAAAGTAAACCTGCACTGGTGCATCAGAATCTAATACCGGTCTCCCAGGAGCTTCTCAAAGCACAAACTCTTACAGGAATCACTCTTCTTGTACTTAAGTCGGCATTGTGCTTCTGTATTGAATCCCGAAGCAATTTCTTTGTATCATGGTCAATGTGAAGGACCAAGGGATACTGTAAACCTGCACTGGTGCATCGGAAACTAATACTGGTCTGCCAGGAGCCGCTCAAATCACAAATTCTTAGAAGACTTCCTCTTCTTGTACTTAAGTGGGCATTGTGGCTTTTGTATGCAATGCAGATGCAATATCGGTGTTTCATGGTCAATATGAAGGTCCAAGGGATACAGTAAACCTAAACCGGTGCATTGGAATCTAATACTGGTATCCCATGAGCCGCTCAAAGCACAAATTCTAAGAAGGTTCACTCTTCTTGTACTGAAGTCGGCATTGTGCCTTTTGTATTCAATCCCGATGCGATATCTGTGTTTCATGGTCAATGTGAAGGTCCGAGGGATACAGTAAACTTCCACTGGTGCATCGGAATCTAATACAGGTCTCCCAGGTGCCGCTCAAACCATAAACTCTTAGAAAATTCGCCCTTCCTGTGCTTCAGTCGGCATTGTCCCTTTTGTTTTCAATCCCGATGCAATTTCCGTGTTTCATGGTCATAGTGAAGGTCAAACGGATACAGAAAATCTGCACTGGTGCATCTGAATCTAATACTGGTCTCCCTTGAGCCGCTCAAAGCACAATTTCTTATTAGATTCACTCTTCTTGTACATAAGTCGGCTTTGTGCCTTTTGTATTCAACCCCGATGCAATTTCTGTGCTTCATGGTCAATGAGAAAGTCCAAGGGATACAGTAAACCTGCATTGGTGCATCGGAATCTAATACTGGTCTCTCAAGTAGCCGCTCAAAGCACGAACTCTTAGAAGATTCACTCTTCTTGTATTTATGTCGCCGTTGTGCCTTTTGTATTCAATCCCGATGCAATTTCTATGTTTCATGGTCAATGTGAAGGTCCAAGGGATACGTTAAACCAGCACTGGTGCATCGGAATTTAATACTAGTATCCCACGAACCGCTCAAAACACATACTCTCAGATGATTCACTTTTCTGGTACTTAAGTCGGCATTGTCCCTTTTGGTTTCAATCCCGATGCAATTTCTATCTTTCATGGTCAATGTGAAGGTCCAAGGTACACAGTAAACCTGCACAGCTGCATCGCAATCAAATACTGGTCTCCCAGGAGCCGCTCGAAGCACATAGTCTCAGAAGATTCACTTTTCTAGTACTTAAGGCGGCATTGTCCCTTTTGTATTCCATCCCGATGCAATTTGTGTGTTTCATGGTCAATGTGAAAGTCCAAGGGATACAGTAAACCCTCACTAGTGCATCGGAATCTAATACTGGTCTCCCAGGAGCCTCTCAATGCACAAACTCTTCGAAGATTCACTCTTCTTGTACGTCATTCGGCATTGTGCATTTTGCAATCAATCCCGATGCAATTTCTGTGTTTCACGGTCAATGTGAAGGTCAAAGGGATGCTGAAAACCTGCACTGGCGCATCTGAATCCAATACTGGTCTCCCATGAGCCGCTCAAGGCAAAAATTCTTAGAAGATTCACTCTTCTTGTACTTAAGTCGGCATTGTGCTTTTGTATTCAATCCCGATGCGATTTCTGTGTTTCATGGTCAATATGAGGGTCCAAGGGATAAAGTAAACCTGCACTGCTGCCTCGGAATCTAATACTGGTCTTCCAGAAGCCGCTCAAAGCACAAACTCATAGAAGACTCACTCTTCTTGGACTTAAGTCGGCATTGTGCTTTTCTATACGATCCCGATGCAATATCTGTGTTTCATGGTCAATGTGAAGGTCCAAGGGATACAGTAAACCTGCACTGGTGAATCGGAATCTAATACTGGTCTCCCATGAGACGCACAAGGCACAAACTCTTAGAAGATTCACTCTTCTTGTACTTAAGTCGGCATTGTGCCTTTTTTATTCAATCCCGATGCAATATCTGTGTCTCATTGTTAATGTGAAGGTCCATGGTATAAAGTAAACCTGCACTGGTGCATCAGAATGTAGTACTGGTTTCCTAGGAGCTGCTCAAAGCACAAACTCTTAGAGAAATCACTCTTCTTGTACTTAAGTCGGCATTCTGCCTTCTGTATTCAATCCCGAAGCAAATTCTTTGTATCATGGTCAATGTGAAGGAGCAAGGAACACTGTAAACCTGCACTGGTGCATCGGAAAACTAATACTGGACTCCCAGGAGCCGCTCAAAGCACAAACTCGTAGAAGATTAAATCTTCTTGCACTTAAGTCGGCATTGTCCCTTCTGTATTTAATCCCGATGCAATTTCTTTGTGTCATGGTCAATGTGAAAGTAAAAGGGATACAGTAAAAATGAACTGGTGCATCGGAATCTAATACTCGTCTGCCAGGAGCCGCTGAAATCAAAAACTCTTAGAAGACTCCCTCTTCTTGAACTTAAGTCGGAATTGTGCCTTTTGTATGCAATCCAGATGCAATATCTGTGTTTCATGGTCAATATGAAGGTCCAAGGGATACAGTAAACCACCACTGGTGCATCGGAATCTAATACAGGTCTCCCAGCAGCCGCTCAAACCACAAACTCTTAGAAAATTCACTCTTCTTGTACTTCAGTCGGCATTGTGCCTTTTGTATTCAACCCCGATCCAATTTCTGTGCGTCATGGTCAATGAGAAAGTCCAAGGGATACAGTAAACCTGCATTGGTGCATAGGAATCTAATACTGGTCTCCCAAGTAGCAGTTCAAAGCACGAACTCTTAGAAGATTCACTGTTCTTGTATTTAAGTCACCGTTGTGCCTTTTGTATTCAATCCTGATGCAATTTCTATGTTTCATGCTCAATGTGAAGGTCCTAGGGATACGTTAAACCAGCACTGGTGCATCGGAATCTAATACTAGTATCCCAGGAGCCGCTCAAAGCACAAACTCTCAGAAGATTCACTCTTCTAGTACTTAAGTCGGCATTGTCCGTTTTGGTTTCAATCCCGATGCAATTTCTGTCTTTCATGGTCAATGTGAAGGTCCAAGGTATACAGTATACCTGAACAGCTGCATCGGAATCAAACACTTGTCTCCCAGGAGCCGCTCGAAACACAAACTCTTAGAAGATTCGCTCTTCGTGTACTTTAGTCGGCATTGTGCGTTTTGTATTCATTCTCGATGCAATCTCTGTGTTTCATCGTCAATGTGACGGTCGAAGGGATACATTAAACCTGCAGTGGTGCATCGGAATCTAATACTGGTATCCGAGGAGCCGCTCAAAGCACAAACTCTCAGAAGATTCACTCTTCTAGTACATAAGTCTGCATTGTCCATTTTGATTTATATTCCGATGCAGGTTCTGTCTTTCATGGTCAATGTGAAGGTCCAACGGATGCAGTAAACCTGCACAGCTGCATCGGAATCAAATTTTGGTCTCCCATGAGCCGCTCAATGCAAAATTTCTTAGAAGATTCACTCTTCTTGTACTTAAGTCGGCATTGTGCTTTTGTATTCAACCCCGATGCGATTTCTGTGTTTCATGGTCAATATGAGGGTCGAAGGGATACAGTAAACCTGCACTGGTGCATCGGAATCTGATAGTGGTATCCCAGGAGCCGCTGAAAGCACAAACTCTTAGGAGATTCACTCATGTTGTACTTAAGTCGTCATCGTTCTCTTAGTATTTAATCCCGATGCAATTTCTTTGTTTCATGGTCAATGTGAAAGCCTAAGGGATACAGTAAAAATGAACTGGTGCATCGGAATGTAATACTCGTCTGCCAGGAGCCGCTCAAATCACAAATTCTTAGAAGACTTCCTCTTCTTGTACTCAAGTGGGCATTGTTCCTTTTGTATGCAATGCAGATGCAATATCTGTGTTTCATGGTCAATATGAAGGTCCAAGGGATACAGTAAACCTAAACTGGTGCATTGGAATCTAATACTGGTCTCCCATGAGCCGCTCAAAGCACAAATTCTAAGAATGTTCACTCTTCTTGTACTGAAGTCGGCATTGTGCCTTTTGTATTCAATCCCGATGCGATATCTGTGTTTCATGGTCAATGTGAAGGTCCGAGGGATACAGTAAACATCCACTGGTGCATCGGAATCTAATACTGGTCTCCCATGAGCCGCTCAAAGCACAAATTCTAAGAATGTTCACTCTTCTTGTACTGAAGTCGGCATTGTGCCTTTTGTGTTCAATCTCGATGCAATTTCCGTGTTTCATGGTCAAAGTGAAGGTCAAACGGATACAGAAAACCTGCACTGGTGCATCTGAATCTAATACTGGTCTCCCATGTGCCGCTCAAAGCACAAATTCTTATTAGATTCACTCTTCTTGTACTTAAGTCGGCTTTGTACCTTTTGTATTCAATCCCGATGCAATAACTATGTTTCATGGTCAATGGGAAGGTCCACGGGATACGCTAAACCAGCACTGGTGCATCGGAATTTAATACTGGTATCCCAGGAGCCGCTCAAAGCACAAACTCACAGAAGATTCACTCTTCTTGTACTTAAGTTGGCATTGTCCCTTTTGATTTCAATCCCGATGCAATTTCTGTCTTTCATGGTCAATGTGAAGGTCCAAGGGATACAGCAAACCTGTACTGGTGCATCGGAATCTAATACTGGTCTCCCAGGGGCCGCTCGAAGCACAAACATTTAGAAGATTCACTCTTCTTGTACTTCAGTCGGCATTGTGCATTTTGTTTTCAATCCCGATGCAATTACTGTGTTTCATCGTCAATGTGACAGTCCAAGGGATACAGTAAACTTGCACTGGTGCATCGGAATCTAATTCTGGTCTTCCTGGAGCCGCTCAAACCACAAACTCTCAGAAGATTCACTTATCTAGTACTTAAGGTCGCAATGTCCCTTTTGTATTCAATCCCGATGCAATTTCTGTGTTTCATGGTCAAAGTGTACGTCAGACGGATACAGAAAACCTGCACTGGTGCATCTGAGTCTGATACTGGTCTCCCATGAGCCGCTCAAAGCACAATTACTTAGAAGATTCACTCTTCTTGTACTTAAGTCGGCTTTGTGCCTTTTGTATTCAACCCCGATGCAATTTCTGTGCTTCATGGTCAAAGAGAAACTCCAAAGGATACAGTAAACCTGCATTGGTGCATCGGAATCTAATACTGGTCTCTCAAGTAGCCGCTCAAAGCACGAACTCTTAGAAGATTCACTCTTCTTGTATTTATGTCGCCGTTGTGCCTTTTGTATTCAATCCCAATGCAATTTCTATGTTTCATGGTCAATGTGAAGGTCCAAGGGATACGTTAAACCAGCACTGGTGCATCGGAATTTAATACTAGTATCCCACGAACCGCTCAAAACACATACTCTCAGAAGATTCACTCTTCTAGTACTTAAGTCGGCATTGTCCCTTTTGGTTTCAATCCCAATGCAATTTCTATCTTTCATGGTCAATGTGAAAGTCCAAGGTACACAGTAAACCTGCACAGCTGCATCGCAATCAAATACTGGTCTCCCAGGAGCCGCTCGAAGCACATATTCTTAGAAGAATCACTCTTCTTGTACTTCAGTCAGCATTGTGCATTTTGTATTCAATTCCGATGCAATGTCTGTGTTTCATCGTCAATGTGACGGTGCAAGGGATACAGTAAACCTGCAGTGGTGCATCGGAATCTAATACTGGTCTCCCTGGAGCCGCTCAAAGCACATAGTCTCAGAAGATTCACTTTTCTAGTACTTAAGGCGGCATTGTCAATTTTGGATTCCATCCCGATGCAATTTGTGTGTTTCATGGTCAATGTGAAAGTCCAAGGGATACAGTAAACCCTCACTAGTGCATCGGAATCTAATACTGGTCTCCCAGGAGCCTCTCAATGCACAAACTCTTCGAAGATTCGCTCTTCTTGTACGTCATTCGGCATTGTGCATTTTGCAATCAATCCCGATGCAATTTCTGTGTTTCACGGTCAATGTGAAGGTCAAAGGGATACTGAAAACCTGCACTGGCGCATCTGAATCCAATACTGGGCTCCCATGAGCCGCTCAAGGCAAAAATTCTTAGAAGATTCACTCTTCTTGTACTTAAGTCGGCATTGTGCTTTTGTAATCAATCCCGATGCGATTTCTGTGTTTCATGGTCAATATGAGGGTCCAAGGGATAAAGTAAACCGGCACTGCTGCCTCGGAATCTAATACTGGTCTTCCAGAAGCCGCTCAAAGCACAAACTCATAGAAGACTCACTCTTCTTGGACTTAAGTCGGCATTGTGCTTTTCTATACGATCCCGATGCAATATCTGTGTTTCATGGTCAATGTGAAGGTCCAAGGGATACAGTAAACCTGCACTGGTGAATCGGAATCTAATACTGGTCTCCCATGAGACGCTCAAGGCACAAACTCTTAGAAGATTCTCTCTTCTTGTACTTAAGTCGGCATTGCGCCTTTTTTATTCAATCCCGATGCAATATCTGTGTCTCATTGTTAATGTGAAGGTCCATGGGATAAAGTAAACCTGCACTGGTGCATCAGAATGTAGTACTGGTTTCCTAGGAGCTGCTCAAAGCACAAACTCTTAGAGAAATCACTCTTCTTGTACTTAAGTCTGCATTCTGCCTTCTGTATTCAATCCCGAAGCAAATTCTTTGTATCATGGTCAATGTGAAGGAGCAAGGAACACTGTAAACCTGCACTGGTGCATCGGAAAACTAATACTGGACTCCCAGGAGCCGCTCAAAGCACAAACTCGTAGAAGATTAAATCTTCTTGCACTTAAGTCGGCATTGTCCCTTCTGTATTTAATCCCGATGCAATTTCTTTGTGTCATGGTCAATGTGAAAGTCCAAGGGATACAGTAAAAATGAACTGGTGCATCGGAATCTAATACTCGTCTGCCAGGAGCCGCTGAAATCAAAAACTCTTAGAAGACTCCCTCTTCTTGAACTTAAGTCGGAATTGTGCCTTTTGTATGCAATCCAGATGCAATATCTGTGTTTCATGGTCAATATGAAGGTCCAAGGGATACAGTAAACCACCACTGGTGCATCGGAATCTAATACAGGTCTCCCAGCAGCCGCTCAAACCACAAACTCTTAGTAAATTCACTCCTCTTGTACTTCAGTCGGCATTGTGCCTTTTGTATTCAACCCCGATCCAATTTCTGTGCGTCATGGTCAATGAGAAAGTCCAAGGGATACAGTAAACCTGCATTGGTGCATCGGAATCTAATACTGGTCTCCCAAGTAGCAGTTCAAAGCACGAACTCTTAGAAGATTCACTGTTCTTGTATTTAAGTCACCGTTGTGCCTTTTGTATTCAATCCTGATGCAATTTCTATGTTTCATGCTCAATGTGAAGGTCCTAGGGATACGTTAAACCAGCACTGGTGCATCTTAATCTAATACTAGTATCCCAGGAGCCGCTCAAAGCACAAACTCTCAGAAGATTCACTCTTCTAGTACTTAAGTCGGCATTGTCCGTTTTGGTTTCAACCCCGATGCGATTTCTGTGTTTCATGGTCAATATGAGGGTCGAAGGGATACAGTAAACCTGCACTGGTGCATCGGAATCTATTACCGGTCTCCCATGAGCCGCTCAAAGCACAAACTCTTAGAAGATTCACTCTTCTTGTACTTAAGTCGGCATTGTGCCTTTCTTATTCAATCCCGATGCAATATCTGTGTCTCATTGATAATGTGAAGGTCCATGGGATAAGGTAAACCTGCACTGGTGCATCGGAATCTAATACTGGTCTCCCAGGAGCTGCTCAAAGTACAAACTCGTAGAAGATTCACTCTTCTTGCACTTAAGTCGGACATGTCCCTTTCGTATTCAATCCCGAATCATTTTCTGTGTTTCATGGTCAATGTGAAGGTCCAAGGGAAACGGTAAACCTGCACTGGTGCATCGGAATCTGATAGTGGTATCCCAGGAGCCGCTGAAAGCACAAACTCTTAGGAGATTCACTCACGTTGTACTTAAGTCGTCATCGTGCTCTTAGTATTTAATCCCGATGCAATTTCTTTGTTTCATGGTCAATGTGAAAGCCTAAGGGATACAGTAAAAATGAACTGGTTCATCGGAATGTAATACTCGTCTGCCAGGAGCCGCTCAAATCACAAATTCTTAGAAGACTTCCTCTTCTTGTACTTAAGTGGGCATTGTTCCTTTTGTATGCAATGCAGATGCAATATCTGTGTTTCATGGTCAATATGAAGGTCCAAGGGATACAGTAAACCTAAACTGGTGCATTGGAATCTAATACTGGTCTCCCATGAGCCGCTCAAAGCACAAATTCTAAGAATGTTCACTCTTCTTGTACTGAAGTCGGCATTGTGCCTTTTGTATTCAATCCCGATGCGATATCTGTGTTTCATGGTCAATGTGAAGGTCCGAGGGATACAGTAAACCTCCACTGGTGCATCGGAATCTAATACTGGTCTCCCATGAGCCGCTCAAAGCACAAATTCTAAGAATGTTCACTCTTCTTGTACTGAAGTCGGCATTGTGCCTTTTGTGTTCAATCTCGATGCAATTTCCGTGTTTCATGGTCAAAGTGAAGGTCAAACGGATACAGAAAACCTGCACTGGTGCATCTGAATCTAATACTGGTCTCCCATGTGCCGCTCAAAGCACAAATTCTGATTAGATTCACTCTTCTTGTACTTAAGTCGGCTTTGTGCCTTTTGTATTCATCCCCGATGCAATTTCTGTGCTTCATGGTCAATGTGAATGTCCAAGGGATACTACAAACGTGCAGTGGTGCATCGGAATCTAAAACTGGTCTCCCAGGAGCCGCTCAAAGCACAAACTCATAGAAGAATCACTCTTCTTGTACTTAAGCCGGCATTGTCCCTTTTGGTTTCAATCCCGATGCAGTTTCTGTCTCTCATGGTCAATGTGAAGGTCCAAGGGATGCAGTAAACCTGCACAGCTGCATAGGAATCAAATACTGGTCTCCCAGGCACCGTTCGAAGCACAAACTCTTAGAAGATTCACTCTTCTTGTACTTAAGTCGGCATAGTCCCTTTCGTAATCTATCCCGATGCAGTTTATGTGTTCCATGGTCAATGTGAAGGACAAACGTATACAGTAAACCTGCACTGGTGCATCGGAATCTAATACTGGTCTCCCTGGAGCCGCTCAAAGCACAAACTCTCGGAAGATTCACTTTTCTAGTACTTAATGCGGCATTGTCCGTTTTGTATTCCATCCCGATGCAATTTCTGTGTTTCATGGTCAATGTGAAGGTCCAACAAATACAGTAAACCTGCACAGCTGCATCGGAATCAAATACTGGTTTCCCAGGAGCCGCTCGAACCACAAACTCTTAGATGAGTCACTCTTCATGTACGTCAGTCGGCATTGTGCATTTTGTAATCAATCCCGATGCAATTTCTGTGTTTCATGGTCAATGTGAAGGTCAAACGGATACAGAAAACCTGCATTAGTGCATCTGAATCTAATACTGGTCTCCCATGTGCCGCTCAAGGCAAAAATTCTTAGAAGATTCACTCGTCTTGTACTTAAGTCGGCATTGTGCTTTTGTATTCAATCCCGATGCGATTTCTGTGTTTCATGGTAAATATGAGGGTCGAAGGGATACAGTAAACCTGCACTGGTGCCTCGGAATCTAATACTGGTCTCCCAGGAGCCGCTCAAAGCATAAACTCATAGAAGACTCACTCTACTTGTACTTAAGTCGGCATTGTGCTCTTCTATACGATCCCGATGCAATATCTGTGTTTCATGGTCAATGTGAAGGTCCAAGGGATACAGTAAACCTGCACTGGTGCATCGGAATCTAATACTGGTCTCCCATGAGCCGCTGAAAGCACAACCTCTTAGAAGATTCAGTCTTCTTGTACTTAAGTCGGCATTGTGCCTTTATTATCCAATCCCGATGAAATATCTGTGTCTCATTGCTTATGTGAAGGTCCATGGGATAAAGTAAACCTGCACTGGTGCATCAGAATCTAATACCGGTCTCCCAGGAGCTTCTCAAAGCACAAACTCTTACAGGAATCACTCTTCTTGTACTTAAGTCGGCATTGTGCTTCTGTATTGAATCCCGAAGCAATTTCTTTGTATCATGGTCAATGTGAAGGACCAAGGGATACTGTAAACCTGCACTGGTGCATCGGAAACTAATACTGGTCTGCCAGGAGCCGATCAAATCACAAATTCTTAGAAGACTTCCTCTTCTTGTACTTAAGTGGGCATTGTGGCTTTTGTATGCAATGCAGATGCAATATCGGTGTTTCATGGTCAATATGAAGGTCCAAGGGATACAGTAAACCTAAACCGGTGCATTGGAATCTAATACTGGTATCCCATGAGCCGCTCAAAGCACAAATTCTAAGAAGGTTCACTCTTCTTGTACTGAAGTCGGCATTGTGCCTTTTGTATTCAATCCCGATGCGATATCTGTGTTTCATGGTCAATGTGAAGGTCCGAGGGATACAGTAAACTTCCACTGGTGCATCGGAATCTAATACAGGTCTCCCAGGTGCCGCTCAAGCCACAAACTCTTAGAAAATTCGCCCTTCCTGTGCTTCAGTCGGCATTGTCCCTTTTGTTTTCAATCCCGATGCAATTTCCGTGTTTCATGGTCATAGTGAAGGTCAAACGGATACAGAAAATCTGCACTGGTGCATCTGAATCTAATACTGGTCTCCCATGAGCCGCTCAAAGCACAATTTCTTATTAGATTCACTCTTCTTGTACATAAGTCGGCTTTGTGCCTTTTGTATTCAACCCCGATGCAATTTCTGTGCTTCATGGTCAATGAGAAAGTCCAAGGGATACAGTAAACCTGCATTGGTGCATCGAAATCTAAAACTGGTCTCCCAAGTAGCAGCTCAAAGCACGAACTCTTAGAAGATTCACTCTTCTTGTATTTAAGTCGCCGTTGTGCCTTTTGTATTCAATCCTGATGCAATTTCTATGTTTCATGGTCAATGTGAATGTCCTAGGGATACGTTAAACCAGAACTGGTGCATCTGAATCTAATACTAGAATCCCTGGAGCCGCTCAAAACACAAACTCTCAGAAGATTCACAATTGTAGGACCTAAGTCGGCATTGTCCCTTTTGGTTTCAATCTCGATGCAATTTCTGTCTTTCATGGTCAATGTGAAGGTCCAAGGTATACAGTAAACCTGAACAGCTGCATCGGAATCAAATACTGGTCTCCCAGGTGCCGCTCGAAACACAAACTCTTAGAAGATTTTCTCTTCTTGTACTTCAGTCGGCATTGTGCATTTTGTATTCATTCTCGATGCAATCTCTGTTTTTCATCGTCAATGTGACGGTCCAAGGGATACAGTAAACCTGCACTGGTGCATCGGAATCTAATACTAGTATCCGAGTAGCCGCTCAAACCACAAACTCTCAGAAGATTCACTCTTCTTGTACTTAAGTCTGCATTGTCCCTTTAGATATATATCCCGATGCAAGTTCTGTCTTTCATGGTCAATGTGAAGGTCTAAGGGATGCAGTAAACCTGCACAGCTGCATAGGAATCAAATACTGGTCTCCCAGGAGCCGCTCGAAGCACAAACTCTTAGAAGATCCACTCTTCCTGTACTTAAGTCGGCATTGTGCCTCTTTTATTCAATCCCGATGCAATTTCTTTGTATCATGGTCAATGTGAAGGTCCAAGGGATACTGTAAACCAGCACTGGTGCATCGGAATTTAATACTGGTCTCCCAGGAGCCGCTCAAAGCACAAACACATAGAAGAATCACTCTTCTTGTACTTAAGTCGGCATTGTCCCTTTTGGTTTCAGTCCCGATGCAATTTCTGTCTCTCATGGGCAATGTAAAAGTCCAAGGGATACAGTAAACCTGCACAGCTGCATCGGAATCAAATACTGGTCTCCCAGGAGCCGCTCGAAGCACAAACTCTTAGAAGATTCACTCTTCCTGTACTTAAGTCGGCATAGTCCCATTCGTAATCAAACCCGATGCAATTTATGTGTTTCATGGTCAATGTGAAGGACAAACGTATACAGTAAACCTGCACTGGTGCATCGGAATCTAATACTGGTCTCCCTGGAGCCGCTCAAAGCACAAACTCTCAGAAGATTCACTTTTCTAGTACTTAAGGCGGCATTGTCCCTTTTGTATTCCATCCCGATGCAATTTCTGTGTTTCATGGTCAATGTGAAGGTCCAACAAATGCAGTAAACCTGCACAGCTGCATCGGAATCAAATACTGGTCTCCCAGGAGCCGCTCGAACCACAAACTCTTAGATGAGTCACTCTTCTTGTACGTCAGTCGGCATTGTGCATTTTGTAATCAATCCCGATGCAATTTCTGTGTTTCATGGTCAATGTGAAGGTCAAACGGATACAGAAAACCTGCACTGGTGCATCAGAATCTAATACTGGTCTCCCATGAGCCGCTCAAGGCAAAAATTCTTAGAAGATTCACTCGTGTTGTACTTAAGTCGGCATTGTGCTTTTGTATTCAATCCCGATGCGATTTCTGTATTTCATGGTAAATATGAGGGTCGAAGGGATACAGTAAACCTGCACTGGTGCCTCGGAATCTAATACTGGTCTCCCAGGAGAAGCTCAAAGCACAAACTCTTAGAAGACTCACTCTTCTTGTACTTAAGTCGCATTGTGCCTTTCAATACGATCCCGATGCAATATCTGTGTTTCATGGTCAATGTGAAGGTCCAAGGGATACAGTAAACCTGCACTGGTGCATCGGAATCTAATACTGGTCTCCCATGAGCCGCACAAAGCACAAACTCTTAGAAGATTCACTCTTCTTGTACTTAAGTCGGCATTGTGCTTTTATTATTCAATCCCGATGCAATATCTGTGTTTCATGGTCAATGTGAAGGTGATAGGGATACAGAAACAATGCACTGCTGCATCGGAATCTAATACTGGTCTCCCATGAGCCGCTGAAGGCACAACCTCTTAGAAGATTCACTCTTCTTGTACTTAAGTCGGCATTGTGCCTTTGTTATTCAATCCCGATGAAATATCTGTGTCTCATTGTTAATGTGAAGGTCCATGGGATAAAGTAAACCTGCACTGGTGCATCGGAATCTAATACCGGTCTCCCAGGAGCTTCTCAAAGCACAAACTCTTACAGGAATCACTCTTCTTGTACTGAAGTCGGCATTGTGCCTTCTGTATTCAATCCCGTAGCAATTTCTTTGTATCATGGTCAATGTGAAGGACCAAGGGATACTGTAAACCTGCACTGGTGCATCGGAAACTAATACTGGTCTCCCAGGAGCCGCTCAAAGCACAAACGTGTAGAAGATTCACTCTTCTTGCACTTAAGTCGACATTGTCCCTTTCGTATTCAATCCCGATGGATTTTCTGTTTTTCATGGTCAATGTGAAGGTCCAAGGAAACGGTAAACCAGCATTGGTGCATCATAATCTGATAGTGGTATCCCGGGAGCCGCTGAAAACACAAACTCTTAGGTGATTCACTCATCTTGTACTTAAGTCCTCATCGTGCTCTTAGTATTTAATCCCGATGCAATTTCTTTGTTTCATGGTCAATGTGAAAGTCCAAGGGATACAGTAAAAATGAACTGGTGCATCGGAATCTAATACTCGCCTGCCAGGAGCCGCTCAAATCACAAATTCTTAGAAGACTTCCTCTTCTTGTACTTAAGTCGGCATTGTGGCTTTTGTATGCAATGCAGATGCAAAATCTGTGTTTCATGGTCAATATGAAGGTCCAAGGGATACAGTAAATCTAAACTGGTGCATTGGAATCAAATACTGGTCTCCCATGAGCCGCTCAAAGCACAAATTCTAAGAAGGTTCACTCTTCTTGTACTGAAGTCGGCATTGTGCCTTTTGTATTCAATCCCGATGCGATATCTGTGTGTCATGGTCAATGTGAAGGTCCGAGGGATACAGTAAACCTCCACTGGTGCATCGGAATCTAATACAGGTCTCAAAGGAGCCGCTCAAACCACAAACTCTTAGAAAATTCACTCTTCTTGTACTTCAGTCGGCATTGTCCCTTTCGTATTCAATCCCGATGCATTTTCTGTGTTTCATGGTCAATGAGAAAGTCCAAGGGATACAGTAAACCTGCATTGGTGCATCGGAATCTAATACTGGTCTCCCAAGTAGCAGCTCAAAGAACGAACTCTTAGAAGATTCACTCTTCTTGTATTTAAGTCGCCGTTGTGCCTTTTGTATTCAATCCTGATGCAATTTCTATGTTTCATGGTCAATGTGAAGGTCCTAGGAATACGTTAAACCAGCACTGGTGCATCTGAATCTAATACTAGAATCCCTGGAGCCGCTCAAAGCACACACTCTCAGAAGATTCACAATTCTAGTACTTAAGTCGGCATTGTCCCTTTTGGTTTCAATCTCGATGCAATTTCTGTCTTTCATGGTCAATGTGAAGGTCCAAGGTATACAGTAAAAATGAACAGCTGCAACGGAATCAAATACTGGTCTCCCAGGAGCCGCTCGAAACACAAACTCTTAGAAGATTTTCTCTTCTTGTACTTCAGTCGGCATTGTGCATTTTGTATTCATTCTCGATGCAAACTCTGTGTTTCATCGTCAATGTGACGGTCCAATTGATACCGTAAACCTGCACTGGTGCATCGGAATCTAATACTGGTATCCGAGTAGCCGCTCAAACCACAAACTCTCAGAAGATTCACTCTTCTTGACAAATACTGGTCTCCAGGGAGCCGCTCGAAGGACAAACTCATAGAGGATTCACTTTTCCTGCACTTAAGTCGGCATTGTGCCTTTTGTATTCAATCCCGATGCAATATCTTTGTATCATGGTCAATGTAAAGGTCCAAGGGATACAGTAAACCTGCACTGGTTCCTCGGAATCTAATACTGGTCTCCCAGGAGCCGCTCAAAGCACAAACTCATAGAAGACTTACTCTTCTTGTACTTAAGTCAGCATTGTGCTTTTCTATACGATCCCGAGCAATATCTGTGTTTCATGGTCAATGTGAAGGTCCAAGGGATACAGTAAACCTGCACTGGTGCATCGGAATTTAATACTGGTCTCCCAGGAGCCGCTCAAAGCACAATCTCGTAGAAGATTCACTCTTCTTGCACTTAAGTCGGCATTGTCCCTTTCGTATTCAATCCCGATGCATTTTCTGTGTTTCATGGTCAATGTGAAGGTCCAAGGGAAACGGTAAACCTGCACTGGTGCATCGGAATCTGATAGTGGTATCCCAGGAGCCGCTGAAAGCTCAAACTCTTGGGAGGTTCACTCATCATGTACTCAAGTCGTCATCGTGCTCTTAGTATTTAATCCCGATGCAATTTCTTTGTTTCATGGTCAATACGAAAGTCCAAGGGATACAGTAAAAATGCACTGGTGCATAGGAATCTGATACTCGTCTGCCAGGAGCCGCTCAAATCACAAACTCTTAGAAGACTCCCTCTTCTTGTACTTAAGTCGGCATTGTGCTAATTGTATGCAATCCAGATGCAATATCTGTGTTTCATGGTCAATATGAAGGTCCAAGGGATACAGTAAACCTAAACTGGTGCATTTGAATCTAATACTGGTCACCCATGAGCCGCTCAAAGCACAAATTCTAAGAAGGTTCACTCTTCTTGTACTTAAGACGGCATTGTGCCTTTTGTATTAAATCCCGAAGCAATTTCTGTGTTTCATCATCAATGTGACGGTCCAAGGGATACAGAAAAAATGCACTGGTACAACGGAATCTAATACTGGTCTCCCTGGAGCCGCTCAGAGCACAACCTCTCACAAGATTCACTCTTCTTGTACTTAAGTCGGCTTTGTGCCTTTTGTATTCAACCGCGATGCAATTTCTGTGCTTCATGGTCAATGTGAAAGTCCAAGGGATACAATAAACCTGCATTGGTGCATCGGAAACTAATACTGGTCTCCCAAGTAGCCGCTCGAAGCACAAACTCTTAGAAGATTCACTCTTCTTTTACTTAAGTCGGCATTGATCCTTTTGTATTCAATCCCGATGCAATGTCTTTGTATCATGGTCAATGTGAAGGTCCAGGGGATACAGTAAACCTGCACTGGTGCATCGGAATCTATTACTGGAATCCTAG
This sequence comes from Schistocerca americana, assembly GCF_021461395.2. Lineage (NCBI taxonomy): Eukaryota > Metazoa > Arthropoda > Insecta > Orthoptera > Acrididae > Schistocerca > Schistocerca americana. The sequence continues at coordinate 8,700,014 of NC_060121.1, read as the reverse complement.
GAGCCGCTCAAAGCACAAATATTTAGAAGATTCACTCTTCTTGTACTTAAGTCGGCATTGTCCTTTTAATTTATATCCCGATGCACGTTCTGTCTTTCATGGTCACCAAGGGATACAGTAAACCTGCACAGCTGCATCGGAATCAAATACTGGTCTCCCAGGAGCCACCCGAAGCACAAACTCTTAGAAGATTCACTCTTCTTGTACTTAAGTCGGCATTGTGCCTTTTGTATTCAATCCCGATGCAATTTCTTTGTATCATGGCCAATGTGAAGGTCCAAGGGATACAGTAAACCTGCACTGGTGCATCGGAATCTAATACTGGTCTCCCAGGAGCCTCTCAAAGCACAAACTCATAGAAGATTCACTCTTCTTGTACTTACGTCGGCATTGTCCCTCACGTATTCAATCCCGATGCAATTTCTGTGTTTCATGGTTAATGTAAAGGTGCAAGCGATACGGTAAACCTGCACTGAGGCATCGGATTCTAATTCTGGTCTCCCAAGCAGCCGCTCAAAGCACGAACTCTTAGAAGATTCACTCTTCTTGTACTTAAGTCGCAGTTGTGCCTTTTGTATTCCATCCCGATGCAATTTCTATTTTTCATGGTCAATGTGAAGGTCCAAGGGATACGTCAAACCAGCATTGGTGCATCGAAATCTAATACTGGTATCCCAGGAGCCGCTCAAAGCACAAACTATCAGAAGATTCACTCTTCTTGTACTTAAGTCGGATTTGTCCCTTTTGGTTCCAATCCCGATGCAATTTCCGTATTTCATGGTCAATGTGAAGGTCCAAGGGATACAGTAAACCTGCACTGGTGCATCGGAATCTAATACTGGTCTCCCAGGAGCCGCTCGAAGCACAAACTCTTAGAAGATTCACTCTTCTTGTACTTTTGTCGGCATTGTGCATTTTGTATTCAATCCCGATGCAATTTCTGTGTTTCATCGTCAATGTGACGGTTCAAGGTATACAGAAAACCTGCACTGGTGCATCGGAATCTAATACTGGTCTCCCTGGACCTGCTCAAAGCACTAACTCTCAGAAGATTCATTTTTCTAGTACATAAGGCGGCATTGTCCCTTTCCTATTCCATCCCGATGCAATTTCTGTGTTTCATGGTCAATGTGAAGGTCCAAAGGATACAGTAAACCTGCACTGGTGCATCGGAATCTAATACTGAACTCCTAGGAGCCGCTCAATGCACAAACTCTTGGAAGATTCACTCTTCTTGTACTTAAGTCGGCGTTGTCCTTTTCGTAATCTATCCCGATGCAATTTCTGTGTTTCATGGTCAATGTGAAGGACAAACATATACAGAAAACCTGCACTGGTTCATCTGAATCTAATACTGGTCTCCCATGACCCGCTCGAAGCACATTTTATAAATAGATTCACTCTTGTTGTACTTCAGTCGGGATTGTGCATCCCGATACAATTTCTGTAGTTCATCGACAATGTGACGTTTCAGAGGATACAGAAAACCTGCATTGGTGCATCGGATTCTAATACTGAACTCCCAGGAGCCGCTCGAAGCACAAACTCTTAGAAGATTCACTCTTCTTGTACTTAAGTCGGCATTGTCCATTTTGTATTCAATCCCGATGCAATTTCTGTACTTCATGGACAAAGTGAAGGTCAAACGGATGCAGAAAACCTGCACTGGTGTGTCTGAATCTAATACTGGTCTCCCATGACCCGCTCAAAGAACAAATTATAAATAGATTCACTCTTCTTCTACTTCAGTCGGCATTGTGCATTTTGTATTCAATCGCGATACAATTTCTGTATTTCATCGTCAATGTGACGGTTCAAGGGATACAGAAAACCTGCATTGGTGCATCGGATTCTAATACTGGCCTCCCTGTAGCCGCTCAAACCACAAACTCTTAGAAGGTTCACTTTCCTTGTACTTAAGTCGGCATTGTCCATTTTGTATTCCATCCCGATTCAATTTCTGTATTTCATGGTCAATGTGAAGGTCTAAGGGATACAGTAAACGTGCACTCGTGCATCGGAATTTAATATAGGTCTCCCAGGAGCCGTTCAAAGCACAAACTCTAAGAAGATTCACACTTCTTGTACTTAAGTCGACATTTTGCCTTTAATATTCAATCCCGATGCAATATCTTTGTTTCATGCTCAATGTGAAGGTCCAAGGGATACAGTAAACCTGCACTGGTGCATCAGAATCAAATACTCGTCTCCCCGGAGCCGCTCTAAGCACAAAGTCGTACAAGACTCTCTCTTCTAGTTCTTAAGTCGGCATTGTGCCTTTTGTATTCAATCCCGATGCAATATCTGTGTTTCATGGTCAATGTGAAGGTGATAGGGATACAGAAACAATGCACTGCTGCATCGGAATCTAATACAGGTCTCCCATGAGCCGCTGAAAGGACAACCTCTTAGAAGATTAAGTCTGCTTGTACTTAAGGCCCCATTGTGCCTTTATTATTCCATCCCGATGCAATTTCTATTTGTCATGGTCAATGTAAAGGTCCAAGGGATACGTTAAACCAGCATTGGTGTATCGAAATCTAATACTGGTATCCCAGGAGCCGCTCAAAGCACAAACTATCAGAAGATTCACTCTTCTTGTACTTAAGTCGGATTTGTCCCTTTTGGTTCCAATCCCGATGCAATTTCCGTATTTCATGGTCAATGTGAAGGACCAAGGGATACAGTAAAGCTGCACTGGCGCATCGGAATCTAATACTGGTCTCCCAGGAGCCGCTCGAAGCACAAACTCTTAGAAGATTCACTCTTCTTTTACTTTTGTCGGCATTGTGCATTTTGTATTCAATCCCGATGCAATTTCTGTGTTTCATCGTCAATGTGACGGTTCAAGGGATGCAGAAAACGTGCATTGGTGCATCGGATTCTAATACTGGCCTCCCTGTAGCCGCTCAAACCAGAAACTCTTAGAAGGTTCACTTTCCTTGTACTTAAGTCGGCATTGTCCATTTTGTATTCTATCCCGATTCAATTTCTGTACTTCACGGTCAATGTGAAGGTCCAGGGGATACAGTAAATCTGCACTGGTGCATCGGAATCTAATACTGGGCTCCCAGGAGTCGCCCAAAGCACAAAATTTTAGAAGATTCACTCATTTTGTCTTTATGTTGGAATTGTCCCTCTTGTATTCAATCCCGATGCAATATGTGTGTTTTATGGTCAATGTGAAGGTCTAAGGGATACAGTAAACCTGCACTGGTGCATCAGAATCAAATACTCGTCTCCCCGGAGCCGCTCTAAGCACAAAGTCGTACAAGACTCTCTCTTCTAGTACTTAAGTCGGCATTGTGCCTTTTGTATTCAATCCCGATGCAATATCTGTGTTTCATGGTCAATGTGAAGGTGATAGGGATACAGAAACAATGCACTGCTGCATCGGAATCTAATACAGGTCTCCCATGAGCCGCTGAAAGGACAACCTCTTAGAAGATTAAGTCTGCTTGTACTTAAGGCCCCATTGTGCCTTTATTATTCAATCCCGATGCAATTTCTATGTTTCATGGTCAATGTGAGGGTCCAAGGGATACTGAAAACCTGCACTGCTGCATCGTAATCAAATACTGGTGTCCCAGGAGCCGCTCAAAGCACAAACCCTTAGAAGATTCACTCTTCTTGTAATTAACCCGGATTTGTGCCTTTTATATTCAACCCCAATGCAATTTCTGTGCTTCATGGTCAATGTGAAAGTCCAAGGGATACAGTAAATCTGCACTGGTGCATCGGAATCTAATACTGGTCTCCCAAGGAGCCGCTCAAAACACAGAATCTTAGAAGATTCACTCTTCTTGTACTTATGTCGCCATTGTGCCTTTTGTATTCAATCACGATGCAATTTCTATGTTTCATGGTCGATGTGAAGGTCCAAGGGATACGTTAAATATGCACTGATGCAGGGAAATCTATTACTGGTATCCCAAAAGCCGCTCAAAGCACCAATTCTCAGAAGATTCACTCTTCTTGTACTTAAGCTGGCATTGTCCCTTTTGATTTCAATCCCGATGCAATATCTGTCTTTCATGGTCAATGTGAAAGTCCAAGGGATACTGTAAACCTGCACTGCTGCATTGGAATCAAATACTGGTCTCCCAGGAGCCGCTCAAAGCACAATCTCTTAAAAGATTCACTCTTCCTGTACTTCAGTCGGCATTGTGCATTTTGTATTCAATCCGAATGCAATTTCTGTGTTTCATGGTCAATGTGATGGTCCAAGGGTTACAGTAAACCTGCACTGGTGCATCGGAATCTAATACTGGTCTCCCTGGACCCGCTCAAAACACAAAATCTTGAGAGATTCACTCATCTTGAACATAGGTCGTCATTGTGCCTTATGTGTTCAATCCTGATGCAATTTCTGTGTTTCAATTTCGATGTGAAGGTCCATGGGATACAGTAAACGTGCACTGGTGCATCAGAATCTAATACTGATCTCTCAGGAGCCGCTCAAAGCGCAAACTCGTAGAAGACTCACTCTTCTTATACTTAAGTCGGCATTGTGCGTTTTGTATTCAATCCCGATGCAATATCTGTGTTTCATGGTCAATGTGACGGTGCAAGGGATACAGTAAACCTGCACTGGTGCATCGTAATCTAATACTGGTCTCCTAGGAGCCGCTCAAACCACAAACTCTTAGAAAACTCACTCTTCTTGTAATTAAGTCGGCTTTGTGCTTTTTGTATTCAAACCCGATGCTATTTCTGTGCTTCATGGTCAATGTGAAAGTCGAAGGGATACAGTAAACCTGCACTTGTGCATCGGAATCTAATACTGGTCTCCCATGACCCGCTCAAAGCACAAATTATAAACAGATTCACTCTTCTTGTACCTCAGTCGGCATTGTGCATTTTGTATTCAATTCCGATGCAATATCAGTATTTCATCGTCAATGTGACGGTTCAAGGGATACAGAAAACCTGCAATGGTGCATCGGAATCTAATACTGGTCTCCCTGTAGTCGCTCAAACCACAAACTCTTAGAAGATTAACTTTTCCTGTACCTAAGTCGGCATTGTCCATTTTGTATTCCATCCCTATGCAATTTCTGTGTTTCATGGTCAATGTGAAGGTCCAGGGGATACAGTAAACCTGCACTGGTGCATCGGAATCTAATACTGGTCTTCCAGGAGTCGCTCAAATCACAAAATCTTAGAAGATTCACTCATCTTGTAATTAAGTTGGAATTGTCCCTCTTGTATTTAATCCCGATGCAATATCTGTGTTTTATGGTCAATGTGAAGGTCTAAGAGATACAGTAAACCTGCACTCGTGCATCTGAATTTAATACTGGTCTCCCAGGAGCCGCGCAAAGCACAAACTCTAAGAAGATTCACACTTCTTGTACTTAAGTCGACATTTTGCCTTTAATATTCAATCCCGATGCAATATCTTTTTTTCATGCTCAATGTGAAGGTCCAAGGGATACAGTAAACCTGCACTCGTGCATCAGAATCAAATACTCGTCTCCCAGGAGCCGCTCTAAGCTCAAAGTCGTAGAAGACTCTCTCTTCTAGTACTTAAGTCGGCATTGTGCCTTTTGTATTCAATCCCGATGCAATATCTGTGTTTCATGGTCAATGTGAAGGTGATAGGGATACAGAAACAATACACTGCTCCATCGGAATCTAATACTGGTCTCCCATGAGCCGCTGAAAGCATAACCTCTTAGAAGGTTCAGTCTTCTTGTACTTAAGTCGGCATTGTGCCTTTATTATTCAATCCCGATGCAATTTCTGTGCTTCATGGTCAATGTGCAAGTCCAAGGGATACAATAAACCTGCACTGGTGCATCGGAATCTAATACTGGTCTCCCAAGGAGCCGCTCAATACACAAAATCTTAAAGGATTCAATCTTCTTGAACTTATGTCGCCATTGTGCCTTTTGTATCCAATTACGATGCAATTTCTATGTTTCATGGTCGATGTGAAGTTCCAAGGGATACGTTAAATATGCACTGGTGCATCGAAATCTATTACTGGTAACCCAAGAGCCGCTCAAAGCACAAATTCTCAGAAGATTCACTCTTCTTGTACTTAAGCCGGCATTGTCCCTTTTGATTTCAATCCCGATGCAATATCTGTCTTTCATGGTCAATGTGAAAGTCCAAGGGATACTGTAAACCTGCGCTGCTGCATCGGAGTGAAATACTAGTCTCCCAGGAGCCGCTCAAAGCACAATCTCTTAGAAGATTCACTCTTCTTGTACTTCAGTCGGCATTGTGCATTTTGTATTCAATCCGAATGCAATTTCTGTGTTTCATGGTCAATGTGATGGTCCAAGGGTTACAGTAAACCTGCACTGGTGCATCGGAATCTCAAAGCACAAACTCTTAGAAAATTCACTCTTCTTGTATGTAAGTCGGCATTGTGCCTTTTATATTTAATCCCGATGCGATTTCTGTGTTTCATGGTCAATGTGAAGGTCCAAGTGATACAGTAAACCTGCACTGGTGCATTGGAATCTAATACAGGTCTCCTAGGAGCCGCTCAAACCACAAACTCTTAGAAAATTCACTCATCTTGTACTTAAGTCGGCATTGTCCCTTCTGTATTCAATCCCGATGCAATTTCCGTGTTTCATGGTCAAAGTGAACGTCAAACGTATACAGAAAACCTGCACTGGTGTGTCTGAATCTAGTACTGGTCTCCCATGACACGCTCAAAGCACAAATTATAAATAGATTCACTCTTCTTGTACTTCAGTCGGCATTGTGCATTTTGTATTCAATCCCGATGCAATATCTGTATTTCATCGTCAATTTGACGGTTCAAGGGATACAGAAAACTGCCATTGGTGCATCGAAATAATACTGGTCTCCCTGTAGCCGCTCAAACCACAAACTCTTAGAAGATTCACTTTTCTTGTACTTAAGTCGGCATTGTCCATTTTGTATTCCATCCCGATGCAATTTCTGTGTTTCATGGTCAATGTGAATGTCCAAGGGATACAGTAAATTTGCACTGGTGCATCGGAATCTAATACTGGCCTCCCAGGAGTCGCTCAAAGCACAAAATCTTAGAAGATTCACTCATCTTGTCTTTAAGTCGGAATTGTCCCTCTTGTATTCAATCCCGATGAAATATCTGTGTTTTATGGCCAATGTGAAGGGCCAAGGAATACAGTAAACCTGCACTCGTGCATCGGAATTTAATACTGGTCTCCCAGGTACCGCTCAAAGCACAAAGTCGTAGAAGACTCTCTCTTCTAGTACTTAAGTCGGCATTGTGCCTTTTGTATTCAATCCCGATGCAATATCTTTGTTTCATGGTCAATGTGAAGGATCAAGGGATACAGTAAACCTGCACTGGTGCATCAGAATCAAATACTCGTCTCCTAGGAGCCGCTCTAAGCACAAGGTCGTAGGAGACTCTCTCTTCTAGTACTTAAGTCGGCATTGTGCCTTTTGTATTCAACCCCGATGCAATATCTGTGTTTCATGGTCAATGTGAAGGTGATAGGGATACAGAAACAATGCACTGCTGCATCGGAATCTAATACTGGTCTCCCATGAGCCGCTGAAAGCACAACTCCTTAGAAGATTCAGTTTTCTTGTACTTAAGTCGGCATTGTGCCTTTGTTATTCAATCCCGATGCAATTTCTGTGTTTCATGGTCAATGTGAGGGTCCAAGGGATACTGAAAACCTGCACTGCTGCATCGTAATCAAATACTGGTGTCCCAGGAGCCGCTCAAAGCACAAACTCTTAGAAGATACACTCTTCTTGTAATTAAGCCGGATTTGTGCCTTTTGTATTCAACCCCAATGCAATTTCTGTGTTTCATGGTCAATGTGAAAGTCCAAGGGATACTGTAAACCTGCACTGGTGCATCGGAATCTAATACTGGTCTCCCAAGGAGCCGCTCAAAGCACAAAATCTTAGAAGATTCACTCTTCTTGTACTTATGTCGCCATTGTGCCTTTTGTATTCAATCCCGATGCAATTTCTATGTTTCATAGTTGATGTGAAGGTCCAAGGGATACGTTAAATAACCCTGGCGCATCGAAATCTATTACTGGTATCCCAAAAGCCGCTCAAAGCACAAATTCTCAGAAGATTCACTCTTCTTGTACTTAAGCCGGCATTGTCCATTTTGATTTCAATCCCGATGCAATATCTGCCTTTCATGGTCAATGTAAAAGTCCAAGGGATACTGTAAACCTGCACTGCTGCGTCGGAATCAAATACTGGTCTCCCAGGAGCCGCTCAAAGCACGATCTCTTAGAAGATTCACTCTTCTTGTACTTCAGTCGGCATTGTGCATTTTGTATTCAATCCGAATGCAATTTCTGTGTTTCATGGTCAATGTGATTGTCCAAGGGTTATAGTAAACCTGCACTGGTGCATCGGAATCTAATACTGGTCTCTCAGGAGCCGCTCAAAACACAAATTCAAAGAAGACTCACTCTTCTTATACTCAAGTCGGCATTGTGCGTTTTGTATTCAGTCCCGATGCAATATCTGTGTTGCATGGTCAATGTGAAGGTGCAAGGGATACAGTAAACCAGCACTGGTGCATCGGAATCTAATATTCATCTCCCATGAGCCGCTCAAAGCACAAACTCTTAGAATATTCACTCTTCTTGTACTTAAGTAGGCATTGTGCCTTTTCTATTTAATCCCGATGCGATTTCTGTGTTTCATGGTCAATGTGAAGGTCCAAGGGATGCAGTAAACCTGCACAGCTGCATAGGAATCAAATTCGGGTCTCCCAGGAGCCGCTCGAAGCACAAACTCTTAGAAGATTCACTCTTCTTGTAAGTAAGCCAGAATTGTGCCTTTTGTATTCAACCCCAATGCAATCTCTGTGCTTCATGGTCAATGTGAAAGTCCAAGGGTTACAGTAAACCTGCACTGGTGCATCGGAATCTAATACTGGTCTCAGAAGGAGCCGCTCAAAGCACAAACTCTTAGAAGATTCACTCTTCTTGTACTTAAGTCGGCATTGTGCCTTTTCTATTTAATCCCGATGTGATTTCTGTGTTTCACGGCCAATGTAAAGGTCCAAGGGATACAGTAAACCAGCACTGGTGCATTGGAATCTAATACAGGTCTCCTAGGAGCCGCTCAAAACACAAACTCTTAGAAAATTCACTCCTCTTTTACCTAAGTCGGCATTGTCCCTTCTGTATTCAATCCCGATGCAATTTCCGTGTTTCATGGTCAAAGTGAAGGTCAAACGGATACAGAGAACCTGCACTGGTGCGTCGGAATATAATACTGGTCTCCCATGAGACGCTCAAAGCACAAATTCTTAGAAGATTCACTCTTCATGTACCTAAGTCGGCATTGCGCATTTTGTATTCAATCCCGATGCGATATCTGTGTTTCATGGTCAATGAGATGGTCCAAGGGATATAGTAAACCTGCACTGGTACATCGGAATGTAATACTGGTCTCCCAGGAGCCGCTCAAACCACAAACTCTTAGAAAATTCACTCTTCTTGTAATTAAGTCTGCATAGTGCTTTTTGTATTCAATCCCGATTCAATCTCTATGTTTCATGGTCGATGTGAAGGTCCAGGGGATAAGTGAAACCTACACAGGTGCATCGGAATCTAATACTGGTATCCCAGGATGCGCTCAAAGCACAAACGCTCAGAAGATTCACTCTTCTTGTACTCAAGTCGGCATTGCCCCTTTTGATTGATATCCCGATGGAAGTTCTGTCTTTCATGGTCAATGTGAAGGTCTAGGGGATGCAGTAAACCTGCACAGCTGCTTAGGAATCAAATACTGGTCTCCCAGGAGCCGCTCGCAACACAAACTCTTAGAAGATTCACTCTTCCTGTACTTAAGTCGGCATTGTGCCTTTTGTATTCAATCCCGATGCAGTTTCTTTGTATCATGGTCAATGTGAAGGTCCAAGGGATACTGTAAACCTGCACTGGTGCATCGGAATCTAATACTGGTCTCCCAGGAGCCGCTCAAAGCACAAGCTCTTAGAAGATTTTCTCTTCTTGTGCTTCAGTCGGCATTGTGCATTTTGTATTCATTCTCGATGCAAACTCTGTGTTTCATCGTCAATGTGACGGTCCAAGGGATACAGTAAACCTGCACTCTTGCATCGGAATCTAATACTGGTATCCGAGTAGCCGCTCAAACCACAAACTCTCAGAAGATTCTTTCTTCTTGTCAAATACTGGTCTCCCAGGAGCCGCTCGAAGGACAAACTCTTAGAGGATTAACTTTTCCTGCACTTAAGTCGGAATTGTGCCTTTTGTATTCAATCCCGATGCAATATCTTTGTAGCATGGTCAATGTGAAGGTCCAAGGGATACAGTAAACCTGCACTGGTTCCTCGGAATCTAATACTGGTCTCCCAGGAGCCACTCAAAGCACAAACTCATAGAAGACTCACTCTTCTTGTACTTAAGTCGGCATTGTGCTTTTCTATACGATCCCGATGCAATATCTGTGTTTTATGGTCAATGTGAAGGTCCAAGGGATACAGTAAACCTGCAATGGTGCATCGGAAGGCATTGTGCCTTTGGTATTCAAACCCGATGCAATTTCTTTGTATCATGGTCAATGTGAAGGTCCAAGGGATACTGTAAACCTGCACTGGTACATCGGAATCTAATACTGGTCTCCCTGGAGCCGCTCAGATCACAACCTCTCACAAGATTCACTCTTCTTGTACTTAAGGCGGCATTGTCCCTTTTGAATTCCATCCTGATGCAGTTTCCGTGTTTCATGGTAAATGTGAAGGTCCAAGGGATACAGTAAACCTGCAATGGTGCATCGGTTTCTAATACTGGTCTCCCAGGAGCCTCTCAATGCACAAACCCTTAGAAGATTCACTCTTCTTGTAATTAAGTCGGCTTTGTGCCTTTTGTATTCAACCGCGATGCAACATCTGTGCTTCATGGTCAATGTGAATGTCCAAGGGATACAATAAACCTGCATTGGTGCATCGGAAACTAATACTGGTCTCCCAAGTAGCCGCTCGAAGCACAAACTCTTAGAAGATTCACTCTTCTTTTACTTAAGTCGGCATTGATCCTTTTGTATTCCCTCCCGATGCAATTTCTTTGTATCATGGTCAATGTGAAGGTCCAGGGGATACAGTAAACCTGCACTGGTGCATCGGAATCTATTACTGGAATCCTAGGAGCCGCTCAAAGCACAAATATTTAGAAGATTCATTCTTCTTGTACTTAAGTCGGCATTGTCCCTTTTAATTTATATCCCGATGCACGTTCTTTCTTTCATGGTCACCAAGGGATGCAGTAAACCTGCACAGCTGCATCGGAATCAAATACTGGTCTCCCAGGAGCCACTCGAAGCACAAACTCTTAGAAGATTCACTCTTCTTGTACTTAAGTCGCCATTGTGACTTTTGTATTCAATCCCGATGCAATTTCTTTGTAACATGGTCAATGTGAAGGTCCAAGGGATACAGTAAACATGCACTGGTGCATCGGAATCTAATACTGGTCTCCCAGGAGCCGCTCAAGGCACAAACGCATAGAAGATTCACTCTTCTTGTACTTACGTCGGCATTGTCCCTTACGTATTCAATCCCGATGCAATTTCTGTGTTTCATGGTTAATGTGAAGGTCCAAGAGATACGGTAAACCTGCACTGAGGCATCGGAATCTAATTCTGGTCTCCCAAGCAGCCGCTCAAAGATCGAACTCTTGGAAGATTCACTCTTCTTGTACTTAAGTCGCCGTTGTGCCTTTTGTATTCCATCCCGATGCAATTTCTATTTTTCATGGTCAATGTGAAGGTCCAAGGGATACGTTAAACCGGCACTGGTGCATCGGAATCTAATACTGGTCTCCCAGGAGCCGCTCGAAGCACAAAATCTTAGAAGATTCATTCTTCTTGTACTTTTGTCGGCATTGTGCATTTGTATTGCATCCCGATGCAATTTCTGTGTTTCATCGTCAATGCGACGGTTCAAGGGATACAGAAAACCTGCACTGGTGCATCGGAATCTAATACTGGTCTCCCTGGACCTGCTCAAAGCACTAACTCTCAGAAGATTCATTTTTCTAGTACATAAGGCTTCATTGTCCCTTTCCTATTCCATCCTGATGCAATTTCTGTGTTTCATGGTCAATGTGAAGGTCCAAGGGATACAGTAAACCTGCACTGTTGCATCGGAATCTAATACTGAACTCCCAGGAGCCGCTCAATGCACAAACTCTTGGAAGATTCACTCTTCTTGTACTTAAGTCGGCGTTGTCCTTTTCGTAATCAATCCCTATGCAATTTCTGTGTTTCATGGTCAATGTGAAGGACAAACATATACAGAAAACCTGCACTGGTGCATCTGAATCTAATACTGGTCTCCCATGACCCGCTCGAAGCACAAATTATAAATAGATTCACTCTTCTTGTACTTCAGTCGGCATTGTTCATTTTGTATTCAATCCCGATACAATTTCTGTATTTCATCGTCAATGTAACGGTTCAAGGGATACAGAAAGCCTGCGCTGGTGCATCGGAATCTAATACTGGTCTCCCAGGAGCCACTCGAAGCACAAACTCTTAGAAGATTCACTCTTCTTGTACTTAAGTCGCCATTGTGACTTTTGTATTCAATCCCGATGCAATTTCTTTGTAACATGGTCAATGTGAAGGTCCAAGGGATACAGTAAACATGCACTGGTGCATCGGAATCTAATACTGGTCTCCCAGGAGCCGCTCAAGGCACAAACGCATAGAAGATTCACTCTTCTTGTACTTACGTCGGCATTGTCCCTTACGTATTCAATCCCGATGCAATTTCTGTGTTTCATGGTTAATGTGAAGGTCCAAGAGATACGGTAAACCTGCACTGAGGCATCGGAATCTAATTCTGGTCTCCCAAGCAGCCGCTCAAAGATCGAACTCTTGGAAGATTCACTCTTCTTGTACTTAAGTCGCCGTTGTGCCTTTTGTATTCCATCCCGATGCAATTTCTATTTTTCATGGTCAATGTGAAGGTCCAAGGGATACATTAAACCGGCACTGGTGCATCGGAATCTAATACTGGTCTCCCAGGAGCCGCTCGAAGCACAAACTCTTAGAAGATTCATTCTTCTTGTACTTTTGTCGGCATTGTGCATTTGTATTGCATCCCGATGCAATTTCTGTGTTTCATCGTCAATGCGACGGTTCAAGGGATACATAAAACCTGCACTGGTGCATCGGAATCTAATACTGGTCTCCCTGGACCTGCTCAAAGCACTAACTCTCAGAAGATTCATTTTTCTAGTACATAAGGCTTCATTGTCCCTTTCCTATTCCATCCTGATGCAATTTCTGTGTTTCATGGTCAATGTGAAGGTCCAAGGGATACAGTAAACCTGCACTGTTGCATCGGAATCTAATACTGAACTCCCAGGAGCCGCTCAATGCACAAACTCTTGGAAGATTCACTCTTCTTGTACTTAAGTCGGCGTTGTCCTTTTCGTAATCAATCCCTATGCAATTTCTGTGTTTCATGGTCAATGTGAAGGACAAACATATACAGAAAACCTGCACTGGTGCATCTGAATCTAATACTGGTCTCCCATGACCCGCTCGAAGCACAAATTATAAATAGATTCACTCTTCTTGTACTTCAGTCGGCATTGTTCATTTTGTATTCAATCCCGATACAATTTCTGTATTTCATCGTCAATGTAACGGTTCAAGGGATACAGAAAGCCTGCACTGGTGCATCGGAATCTAATACTGGTCTCCCTGGACCTGCTCAAAGCACTAACTCTCAGAAGATTCATTTTTATAGTACATAAGGCTTCATTGTCCCTTTCCTATTCCATCCCGATGCAATTTCTGTGTTTCATGGTCAATGTGAAGGTCCAGGGGATACAGTAAATGTGCACTGGTGCATCGGAATCTAATACTGGTCTCCCAGGAGTCGCTCAAAGCACAAAATTTTAGAAGATTCACTCATCTTGTCTTTAAGTTGGAATTGTCCCTCTTGTATTCAATCCCGATGCAATATGTGTGTTTTTTGGTCAATGTGAAGGTCTAAGGGATACAGTAAACCTGCACTCGTGCATCGGAATTTAATATTGGTCTCCCAGGAGCCGTTCAAAGCACAAACTCTAAGAAGATTCACACTTCTTGTACTTAAGTCGACATTTTGCCTTTAATATTCAATCCCGATGCAATATCTTTGTTTCATGCTCAATGTGAAGGTCCAAGGGATAGAGTAAACCTGCACTGGTGCATCAGAATCAAATACTCGTCTCCCCGGAGCCGCTCTAAGCACAAAGTCGTAGGAGACTCTCTCTTCTAGTACTTAAGTCGGCATTGTGCCTTTTGTATTTAATCCCGATGCAATATCTGTGTTTCATGGTCAATGTGAAGGTGATAGGGATACAGATATAATGCACTGCTGCATTGGAATCTAATACAGGTCTCCCATTAGCCGCTGAAAGCACAACCTCTTAGAAGACTAAGTCTGCTTGTACTTAAGGCCCCATTGTGCCTTTATTATTCAATCCCGATGCAATTTCTGTGTTTCATGGTCAATGTGTGGGTCCAAGGGATACTGAAAACCTGCACTGCTGCATCGTAATCAAATACTGGTGTCCCAGGAGCCGCTCAAAGCACAAACCCATAGAAGATTCACTCTTCTTGTAATTAAGCCGGATTTGTGCCTTTTGTATTCAACCCCAATGCAATTTCTGTGCTTCATGGTCAATGTGAAAGTCCAAGGGTTACAGTAAACCTGCACTGGTGCATCGGAATCTAATACTGGTCTCCCAAGGAGCCGCTCAAAACACAAAATCTTAGAAGAATCACTCTTCTTGTACTTATGTCGCCATTGTGGTTTTTGTATTCAATCACGATGCAATTTCTATGTTTCATGGTCGATGTGAAGGTCCAAGGGATACGTTAAGTATGCACTGTTGCATGGAAATCTATTACTGGTATCCCAAAAGCTGCTCAAAGCACAAATTCTCAGAAGATTCACTCTTCTTGTACTTAAGCCGGCATTGTCCCTTTTGATTTCAATCCCGATGCAATATCTGTCTTTCATGGTCAATGTGAAAGTCCAAGGGATACTGTAAACCTGCACTGCTGCATCGGAATCAAATACTGGTCTCCCAGGAGCCGCTCAATGCACAATCTCTTAGAAGATTCACTCTTCTTGTAGTTCAGTCGGCATTGTGCATTTTGTATTCAATCCGAATGCAATTTCTGTGTTTCATGGTCAATGTGATGGTCCAAGGGTTACAGTAAACCTGCACTGGTGCATCGGAATCTAATACTGGTCTCCCTGGACCCGCTCAAAACACAAAATCTTGGGAGATTCACTCATCTTGAACATAGGTCGTCATTGTGCCTTATGTGTTCAATCCTGATGCAATTTCTGTGTTTCAATGTCAATGTGAAGGTACATGGGATACAGTAAACGTGCACTGGTGCATCAGAATCTAATACTGATCTCTCAGGAGCCGCTCAAAGCACAAACTCGTAGAAGACTCACTCTTCTTATACTTAAGTCCGCATTGTGCGTTTTGTATTCAATCCCGATGCAATATCTGTGTTTCATGGTCAATGTGAAGGTGCAAGGGATACAGTAAACCTGCACTGGTGCATCGGAATCTAATACTGGTCTCCTAGGAGCCGCTCATACCACAAACTCTTAGAAAATTCTCTCTTCTTGTACTTAAGTCGGCATTGTCCCTTCTGTATTCAATCCCGATGCAATTTCCGTGTTTCATGGTCAAAGTGAAGGTCAAACGTATACAGAAAACCTGCACTGGTGCGTCGGATTCTAATACTGGTCTCTCATGAGCCGCTCAAAGCACAAATTCTTCGAAGATTCACTCTTATTGTACCTAAGTCGGCATTGTGCATTTTGTATTCAATCCCGATGCGATATCTGTGTTTCATGGTCAATGTGAAGATCCAAGGGATACAGTAAGCCTGCACTGGTTCGTCAGAATCTAATACTGGTCTCCCAGGAGCCGCTCAAACCACAAACTCTTAGAAAACTCACTCTTCTTGTAAATAAGTCGGCTTTGTGCTTTTTGTATTCAAACCCGATGCATTTTCTGTGCTTCATGGTCAGTGTGAAAGTCGAAGGGATACAGTAAACCTGCACTGGTGCATCGGAATATAATACTGGTCCCACAATTAGCCGCTCAAAGCAAGAACTCTTAGAATATTCACTCTTTTTGTACTTAAGTCGCCATTGTGCCTTTTGTATTCAATCCCGATGCAATTTCTATGTATCATGGTCGATGTGAAGGTCCAGGGGATAAGTGAAACCTGCACTGGTGCATCGGAATCTAATACTGGTATCCCAGGAGCCGCTCAAACACAAACTAACAGAAGATTCATTCTTCTTGTACTTAAGTCGTCATTGTGCCTTTTGGTTTCAATCCCGATGCAATTTCCGTCTTTCATGGTCAATGTTAAGGTCCAAGGGATACAGTAAACCTGGACTGGTGCATCGGAATCTAATACTGGTCTCCCTGGACCCACTCAAAGCACAAACTCTTAGAAGATTCATTTTTCTAGTGCATAAGGCGGCATTGTTCCTTTCTTATTCCATCCCGATCCAATTTCTGTGTTTCATGGTCAATGTGAAGGTCCAAGGGATACAGTAAACCTGCACTGGTGCATCGGAATCTTATACTGAACTCCCAGGAGCCGCTCAATAAACAAACTCTTGGAAGATTCACTCTTCTTGTACTTAAGTCGGCGTTGTCCTTTTCGTAATCAATCCCGATGCAATTTCTGTGTTTCTTGGTCAATGGGAAGGACAAACACATACAGAAAAACTGCACTGGTGCATCTGAATCTAATACTGGTCTCCCATGAAGCGCTCAAAGTAAAAACTCTTAGAAGATTTACTCTTCTTGTAGTTAAGTCGTTATTGTGCCTTTAGTATTCAAAACCGATGCAATTTCTTAGGTTCATTGTCAAGGCGCAGGTCCAAGGGATACAGTAAAAATGCACTGGTGCATCGGAATTTATTACAGGTCTCCCAGGAGCCGCTCAAACCACAAACTGTTAGAAAATTCACTCTTCTTGTACTTAAGGCGGCATTGTCCATTTTGTATTCAATCCCGATGCAATTTCTATACTACATGGTCAAGGAGAAGGTCAAAGGGATGCAGAAAACCTGCACAGGTGTGTCTGAATCTAATACTGGTCTCCCATGACCCGCTCAAAGCACAAATTATAAACAGATTCACTCTTCTTGTACTTCAGTCGGCATTGTGCATTTTGTATTCAATCCCCATGCAATTTCTGTATTTCATCGTCAATGTGACGGTTCAAGGGATACAGAAAACCTGCAATGGTGCATCGGAATCTAATACTGGTCTTCCTGTAGCCGCTCAAACCACAAACTCTTAGAAGATTCACTTTTCCTGTACTTAAGTCGGCATTGTCCATATTGTATTCCATCCCGATGCAATTTCTGTGTTTCATGGTCAATGTGAAGGTCCAGGGGATACAGTAAAATTGCACTGGAGCATCGGAATCTAATACTGGTCTCCCAGGAGTCGCTCAAATCACAAAATCTTAGAAGATTCACTCATCTTGTATTTAAGTTGGAATTGTCCCTCTTGTATTTAATCCCGATGCAATATCTGTGTTTTATGGTCAATGTGAAGGTGTGAGAGATACAGTAAACCTGCACTCGTGCATCTGAATTTAATACTGGTCTCCCAGGAGCCGCTCAAAGCACAAACTCTAAGAAGATTCACACTTCTTGTACTTAAGTCGACATTTTGCCTTTAATATTCAATCCCGATGCAATATCTTTCTTTCATGCTCAATGTGAAGGTCCAAGGGATACAGTAAACATGCACTGGTGCATCAGAATGAAATACTCGTCTCCCCTGGAGCCGCTCTAAGCTCAAAGACGTAGAAGACTCTCTCTTCTAGTACTTAAGTCGGCATTGTGCCTTTTGTATTCAATCCCGATGCAATATCTGTGTTTCATGGTCAATGTGAAGGTGATAGGGATACAGAAACAATGCACTGCTCCATCGGAATCTAATACTGGTCTCCCATGAGCCGCTGAAAGCATAACCTCTTGGAAGGTTTAGTCTTCTTGTACTTAAGTCGGCATTGTGCCTTTATTATTCAATCCCGATGCAATTTCTGTGTTTCATGGTCAATGTGAGGGTCCAAGGGATACTGAAAACCTGCACTGCTGCATCGTAATCAAATACTGGTGTCCCAGGAGCCGCTCAAAGCACAAACCCTTAGAAGATTCACTCTTCTTGTAATTAAGCCGGATTTGTGCCTTTTGTATTCAACGCCAATGCAATTTCTGTGCTTCATGGTCAATGTGCAAAGCCAAGGGATACAATAAACCTGCACTGGTGCATCGGAATCTAATACTGGTCTCCCAAGGAGCCGTTCAAAACACAAAATCTTAGAAGATTCACTCTTCTTGAACTTATGTCGCCATTGTGCCTTTTGTATTCAATTACGATGTAATTTCTATGTTTCATGGTCGATGTGAAGGTCCAAGGGATACGTTAAATATGCACTGGTGCATAGAAATCTATTACTGGTATCCCAAAAGCCGCTCAAAGCACAAATTCTCAGAAGATTCACTCTTCTTGTACTTAAGCCGGCATTGTCCCTTTTTATTTCAATCCCGATGCAATATCTGTCTTTCATGGTCAATGTGAAAGTCCAAGGGATACTGTAAACCTGCACTGCTGCATCGGAACGAAATACTAGTCTCCCAGGAGCCGCTCAAAGCACAATCTCTTAGAAGATTCACTCTTCTTGTACTTCAGTCGGCATTGTGGATTTTGTATTCAATCCGAATGCAATTTCTGTGTTTCATGGTCAATGTGATTCTCCAAGGGTTACAGTAAACCTGCACTGGTGCATCGGGATCTAATACTGGTCTCCCTGGACCCGCTCAAAACACAAAATCTTGGGAGATTCACTCATCTTGTACTTAGGTCGTCATTGTGCCTTTTGTGTTCAATCCTGATGCAATTTCTGTGTTTCATTGTCAATGTGAAGGTCCATGGGATACAGTAAACGTGCACTGGTGCTTCGGAATCTAATACTGATCTCTCAGGAGCCGCTCAAAGCACAAACTCGTAGAAGACTCACTCTTCTTATACTTAAGTCGGCATTGTGCGTTTTGTATTCAATCCCGATGCAATATCTGTGTTTCATGGTCAATGTGAAGGTGCAAGGGATACAGTAAACCTGCACTGGTGCATCGGAATCTAATACTGGTCTCCCATGAGCCGCTCAAAGCACAAACTCTTAGAAGATTCACTCTTCTTGTACGTAAGTCGGCATTGTGCCTTTTATATTTATTCCCGATGCGATTTCTGTGTTTCATGGTCAATGTGAAGGTCCAAGGGATACAGTAAACCTGCACTGGTGCGCCGGATTCTAATACTGGTCTCTCATGATCCGCCCAAAGCACAAATTCTTAGTAGATTCACTCTTCTTGTACCTAAGTCGGCATTGTGCATTTTGTATTCAATCCCGATGCAATTTTTGTACTTCATGGTCAAAGTGTAGGTCAAACGTATGCAGAAAACCTGCACTGGTGTGTCTGAATCTAGTACTGGTCTCCCATGACCCGCTCAAAGCACAAATTATAAATAGATTCACTCTTCTTGTACTTCAGTCGGCATTGTGCATTTTGTATCCAATCCCGATGCAATATCTGTATTTCATCGTCAATGTGACGGTTCAAGGGATACAGAAAACTGCCATTGGTGCATCGAAATAATACTGGTCTCCCTGTAGCTGCTCAAACCACAAACTCTTAGAAGATTCACTTTTCTTGTACTTAAGTCGGCATTGTCCATTTTGTATTCCATCCCGATGCAATTTCTGTGTTTCATGGTCAATGTGAAGGTCCAAAGGATACAGTAAAACTGCACTCGTGCATCGGAATTTAATACTGGTCTCCCAGGTACCTCTCAAAGCACAAAGTCGTAGAAGACTCTCTCTTCTAGTACTTAAGTCGGCATTGTGCCTTTTGTATTCGATCCCGATGCAATATCTGTGTTTCATGGTCAATGTGAAGGATCAAGGGATACAGTAAACCGGCACTGGTGCATCAGAATCAAATACTGGTCTCCCAGGAGCCGCTCTAAGCACAAAGTCGTAGAAGACTCTCTCTTCTAGTACTTAAGTCGGCATTGTGCCTTTTGTATTCAATCCCGATGCAATATCTGTGTTTCATGGTCAATGTGAAGGATCAAGGGATACAGTAAACCTGCACTGGTGCATCAGAATCAAATACTCGTCTCCCAGGAGCCGCTCTAAGCACAAAGTCGTAGAAGACTCTCTCTTCTAGTACTTCAGTCGGCATTGTGCCTTTTGTATTCAATCCCGATGCAATTTCTGTGTTTCATGATCAATGTGAGGGTCCAAGGGATACTGAAAACCTGCACTGCTGCATTGTAATCAAATACTGGTGCCCCAGGAGCCGCTCAAAGCACAAACCCTTAGAAGATACACTCTTCTTGCAATTAAGCCGGATTTGTGCCTTTTGTATTCAACCCCAATGCAATTTCTGTGTTTCATGGTGTATGTGAAAGTCCAAGGGATACAGTAAACCTGCACTGGTGCATCTGAATCTAATACTGGGCTCCCAAGGAGCCGCTCAAAACACAAAATCTTAGAAGATTCACTCTTCTTGTACTTATGTCGCCATTGTACATTTTGTATTCAATCCCGATGCAATTTCTATGTTTCATAGTCGATGTGAAGGTCCAAGGGATACGTTAAATATCCCTGGTGCATCGAAATCAATTACTGGTATCCCAAAAGCCGCTCAAAGCACAAATTCTCAGAAGATTCACTCTTCTTGTACTTAAGCCGGCATTGTCCATTTTGATTTCAATCCCGATGCAATATCTGTCTTTCATGGTCAATGTAAAAGACCAAGGGATACTGTAAACCTGCACTGCTGCGTCGGAATCAAATACTGGTCTCCCAGGAGCCGCTCAAAGCACAAACTCTTACACGATTCACTCTTCTTGTACTTAAGTCGGCATTGTGCCTTTTCTATTTAATCCCGATGCGATTTCTGTGTTTCATGGTCAATGTGAAGGTCCTAGGGATACAGTAAACCTGCACTGCTGCATCGGAATCTAATACAGGTCTCCTAGGAGCCGCTCAAACCACAAACTCTTAGAAGATTCACTCTTCTTGTACATCAGTCGGCATTGTGCATTTTGTATTCAATCCGAATGCAGTTTCTGTGTTTCATGGTCAATGTGATGGTCCAAGGGTTACAGTAAACCTGCACTGGTGCATCGGGATCTAATACTGGTCTCCCTGGACCCGCTCAAAAAACAAAATCTTGGGAGATTCACTCAAACGGCTCTGAGCACTATGGGACTCAACATCTTAGGTCATAAGTCCCCTGGAACTTAGAACTACTTAAACCTAACTAACCTAAGGACATCACACACACCCATGCCCGAGGCAGGACTCGAACCTGCGACCGTAGCAGTCCCGCGGTTCCAGAACCGCTAGACCAACGCGGCCGGCCGGGAGATTCACTCATCATGTACTTAGGTCGTCATTGTGCCATTTGTATTCAATCCTGATGTCATTTATGTGTTTCATTGTCAATGTGAAGGTCCATGGGATACAGTAAACATGCAATGGTGCATCGGAATCTAATACTGATCTCCCAGGAGCCGCTCAAAGCACAAACTCTTAGAAGAATCACTCTTCTCTTAAATAAGTGGGCAATGTGCTTTTTGTATTCAAATTCCGAAGCAATTTCTTTCTTTTATGCTCAATGTGAAGGTCCAAGGGATACAGCAAACCTGCACTGGTGCATCGGAATCTAATACTCGTCTCCCAGGAGCCGCTCAAAGCACAAACTCGTAGAAGACTCACTCTTCTTGTACTTAAGTCGACATTGTGCTTTTTGTATTCAATCCCGATGCAATATCTGTGTGTCATGGTCAATGTGATGGTGCAAGGGATACAGTAAACCTGCACTGGTGCATCAGAATCTGATACTGGTCTCCCATGAGCCGCTCAAAGCACAAACTCTTAGAAGATTCACTCTTCTTGTACTTAAGTCGGCATTGTGGCTTTTCTATTTAATCCCGATGCGATTTCTATGTTTCACGGTCAATGTGAAGGTCCAAGGGATACAGTAAACCTGCACTGGTGCATTGGAATCTAATACAGGTCTCCTAGGAGCCGCTCAAACCACAAACTCTTAGAAAATTCACTCTTCTTGTACTTAAGTCGGCATTTTCTCTTCTGTATTCAATCCCGATGCAATTTCCGTGTTTCATGGTCAAAGTGAAGGTCAAACGGATACAGAGAACCTGCACTGGTGCGTCGGAATATAATACAGGTCTCCCATGAGACGCTCAAAGCACAAATTTTTAGAAGATTCACTCTTCTTGTACCTAAGTCGGCATTGTGCATTTTGTATTCAATCCCGATGCGATATCTGTGTTTCATGGTCAATGAGATGGTCCAAGGGATACAGTAAACCTGCACTGGTACATCGGAATCTAATACTGGTTTCCCAGGAGCCGCTCAAACCACAAACTCTTAGAAAATTCACTCTTCTTGTAATTAAGTCGGCATAGTGCTTTTTGTATTCAATCCCGATGCGATATCTGTGTTTCATGGTCAATGTGAAGGTCCTAGGGATACAGTAAACCTGCACTGCTGCATCGGAATCAAATACTGGTCTCCCAGGAGCCGTTCAAAGCAAAATCTCTTAGAAGATTCACTCTTCTTGCAGATCAGTCGGCATTGTGCATTTTGTATTCAATCCGAATGCAGTTTCTGTGTTTCATGGTCAATGTGATGGTCCAAGGGTTACAGTAAACCTGCACTGGTGCATCGGGATCTAATACTGGTCTCCCTGGACCCGCTCAAAAAACAAAATCTTGGGAGATTCACTCAAACGGCTCTGAGCACTATGGGACTCAACATCTTAGGTCATAAGTCCCCTGGAACTTAGAACTACTTAAACCTAACTAACCTAAGGACATCACACACACCCATTCCCGAGGCAGGACTCGAACCTGCGACCGTAGCAGTCCCGCGGTTCCGGACTGCAGCGCCAGAACCGCTAGACCAACGCGGCCGGCCGGGAGATTCACTCATCTTGTACTTAGGTCGTCATTGTGCCATTTGTATTCAATCCTGATGTAATTACTGTGTTTCATTGTCAATGTGAAGGTCCATGGGATACAGTAAACATGCAATGGTGCATCGGAATCTAATACTGATCTCCCAGGAGCCGCTCAAAGCACAAACTCTTAGAAGAATCACTCTTCTCTTAAATAAGTGGGCAATGTGCTTTTTGTATTCAAATTCCGAAGCAATTTCTTTCTTTTATGCTCAATGTGAAGGTCCAAGGGATACAGCAAACCTGCACTGGTGCATCGGAATCTAATACTCGTCTCCCAGGAGCCGCTCAAAGCACAAACTCGTAGAAGACTCACTCTTCTTGTACTTAAGTCGACATTGTGCTTTTTGTATTCAATCCCGATGCAATATCTGTGTTTCATGGTCAATGTGATGGTGCAAGGGATACAGTAAACCTGCACTGGTGCATCAGAATCTGATACTGGTCTCCCATGAGCCGCTCAAAGCACAAACTCTTAGAAGATTCACTCTTCTTGTACTTAAGACGGCATTGTGGCTTTACTATTTAATCCCGATGAGATTTCTATGTTTCACGGTCAATGTGAAGGTCCGAGGGATACAGTAAACTTGCACTGGTGCATTGGAATCTAATACAGGTCTCCTAGCACAAATTCATAGAAGGCTCACTCTTCTTGTATTTAAGTCGGCATTGTTCCTTTCGTATTCAATCCCGATGCGATATCTGTGTTTCATGGTCAATGTGAAGGTCCTAGGGATACAGTAAACCTGCACTGGTGCATCGGGATCTAATACTGGTCTCTCAGGAGCCGCTCAAACCACAAACTCTTAGAAAATCACTCTTCTTGTGATTAAGTCTGCATTGTGCTTTTTGTATTCAACCCTGATGCGATTTCTGTGCTTCATGGTCAATGTGATAGTCCAAGGGATACAGTAAACCTGCACTGGTGCATCGAAATCTAATACTGGTATCCAAGGCGCCGCTGAAAGCACAAAACCTTGGGAGATTCTCACATCTTGTACTTAAGTCGTCATTGTGCCTTTTGTATTCAATCCCGAGGCAATTTCTTTGTTTCATGGTCAATGTGAAGGTCCAAGGGATACAGTAAACATCCACTGGTGCATTGGAATCTAATACTGGTCTCCCAGGAGCCGCTCAAAAAACAAGCTCTTAGAAAATTCACTCTTCTTATAATTAAGCTGGATTTGTGGCTCTTGTATTCAACCCCAATGCAATTTCTGTGCTTCATAGTCGATGTGAAAGTCCAAGGGATACAGTTAACTTGCACTGGTGCATCGGAATCTCATACAGGAATCCCAGGAGCCGCTCAAACACATACTCTCAGAAAATTCACTCTTCTTGTACTTAAGTCGGCATTGTCTTTTTGATTTCAATCCCGATGCAATTTCTGTGCTTCATGGTCAATGTGAGGGTCCAAGGGATACTGTAAACCTGCACTGCTGCATCGGAATCAAATACTGGTCTTCCAGGAGCCGCTCAATGCTTAAACTCTTAGAAGATTCACTCTTCTTGTACTCAAGTCGGCATTGAGCCTTTTGATTTCAATCTCGATGCAATTTCTGTGTTTCATTGTCAATGTGAAGGTCCAAGGGATACGGTAATCCTGCACTGGTGCATCGAAATCTAATACTGGTATCCAAGGCGCCGCTGAAAGCACAAAACCTTGGGAGATTCTCACATCTTGTACTTAAGTCGTCATTGTGCCTTTTGTATTCAATCCCGAGGCAATTTCTTTGTTTCATGGTCAATGTGAAGGTCCAAGGGATACAGTAAACATCCACTGGTGCATTGGAATCTAATACTGGTCTCCCAGGAGCCGCTCAAAAAACAAGCTCTTAGAAAATTCACTCTTCTTATAATTAAGCTGGATTTGTGGCTCTTGTATTCAACCCCAATGCAATTTCTATGCTTCATAGTCGATGTGAAAGTCCAAGGGATACAGTTAACTTGCACTGGTGCATCGGAATTTAGTACTGGTCTCCCAGGTGCCGCTCAAACCACAAACTCTTAGAAAGTTCACTCTTCTTATAATTAAGCCGGATTTGTGCCTTTTGTATTCAAACCCAATGCAATTTCTGTGCTTCATGGTCAATGTGAAAGTCCAAGGGATACAGTAAACCTGCACTGGTGCATCGGAATCTAATATTGGACTTCCAAGGAGCTGCTCAAAACACAAACTCTTAGAAGATTCAGTCTTCTTGTACTTATGTCGCCCTTATGCCTTTTGTATTCAATCCCGATGCAATTTCTATGTTTCATGGTTGATGCGAAGGTCCAAGGGATAAGTTCAATATGCACTGGTGCATCGTAATCTAATACTGGTTTCCCAGTGGCCGCTCAAAGCACAAACTCTCAGAAGATTCACTCTTCTTGTACTTAAGTTGGCATCGTCCGTTTTGATTTCATATCCCGATGCAAAATCTGTCTTTCATAGTCAATGTGAAAGTCCAAGGGATACTGTAAACTTGCACTGCTGCATCGGAATCAAATATTGGTCTCCCAGCACCCGCTCAAAGCACAAACTCTTAGAAGATTCACTCTTCTTGTACTTCAGTCGGCATTGTGCATTTTGTATTCAATCCGAATGCAATTTCTGTGTTTCATGGTCAATGTGACGGTCGAAGGGTTACAGTAAACCTGCACTGGTGCATTGGAATCTAATACTGGTCTCCCTGGAGCCGCTCAAAGCACAAACTCTTAGAAGATTAACTTTTCTTGTACTTAGGTCGGCACTGTGCCTCTTGTATTCAATCCCCATGCAATTTCTGTTTTTCATGGTCAATGTGAAGGTCCAAGGGATACAGTAAACCTGCACTGGTGCATCGGAATCTAATACTGGTCTCCGAGGAGCCGCTCAAAGCACAAACTCTTAGAAGATTCACTCTTCTTGTACTTAAGTCGGCATTGTCCCTTGCGTATTCAATCCCGATATAAATTCAGTGTTTCATGGTCAATGTGAAGGTTTAAGGGATGCGGTAAACCTGCACTGGTGCATCGGAATCTATAACTGGTATCCCAGGAGCCGCTGGAATCACAAACTCATGGAGGACTCACTCTTCTTGTACTTAAGTCGGCATTGGGCCTTCCATATTCAATCCCGATGGAATATCTGTGTTTCATGGTCAATGTGAAGGTCAAACGGATATAGAAAACCTGCGCTGGTGCATCGGAATCCAATACTGGTCTCCCATGAGCCGCTCAAAGCACAAATTCTTAGAAGATTCACTCTTCTTGTACTTAAGTCGACAGTGTCAGTTTTGTATTCAATCCCAATGCAATTTCTGTGTTTCTTGGTCAAAGTGAAGGTCAAACGGATACAGAAAACCTGCACTGGTGCATCGGAATCTAATACTGGTCTCCCATGAGCCGCTCAAAGCACAAATTCTAAGAAGGTTCACTCTTCTTGTACTTAAGTCGGCATTGTGCCTTTCGTATTCAATCCCGATGCGATATCTGTGTTTCATGGTCAATGTGAAGTTCCAAGGGATACAGCAAACCTGCTCTGGTGCATCTGAATCAAATACTGGTCTCCCAGGAGCCGCTCAAACCAGAAACTCTTCGAAAATTCACTCCTCTTGTAATTAATTCTGCTTTGTGCTTTTTGTATTCAACCCCGATGCGATATCTGTGCTTCATGGTCAATTTGAAAGTCCAAGGGAGACAGTAAACCTGCACTGGTATATCGGAATCTAATACTGGTCTCCCAAGGAGCCGCTCAAAGCAAAAACTCTTAGAAGATTCACTCTTCTTGTACTTAAGTCGCCATTGTGCCTTTTGTAATCAATCCCGATGCAATTTCTATGTATCATGGTCGATGTGAAGGTCCAGGGGATAAGTTAAACCTGCACTGGTGCATCGGAATCTAATACTGGTATCCCAGTGGCCGCTCAAAGCACAAACTCTCAGAAGATTCACTCTTCTTGTACTTAAGTTGGCATTGTCCGTTTTGATTTCAATCCCGATGCAAAATCTGTCTTTCATAGTCAATGTGAAAGTCCAAGGGATACTGTAAACTTGCACTGCTGCATCGGAATCAAATATTGGTCTCCCAGCAGCCGCTCAAAGCACAAACTCTTAGAAGATTCACTCTTCTTGTACTTCAGTCGGCATTGTGCATTTTGTATTCAATCCGAATGCAATTTCTGTGTTTCATGGTCAATGTGACGGTCAAAGGGTTACAGTAAACCAGCACTGGTGCATTGGAATCTAATACTGGTCTCCCTGGAGCCGCTCAAAGCACAAACTCTTAGAAGATTAACTTTTCTTGTACTTAGGTCGGCACTGTGCCTTTTGTAATCAATCCCGATGCAATTTCTATGTATCATGGTCGATGTGAAGGTCCAGGGGATAAGTTAAACCTGCACTGGTGCATCGGAATCTAATACTGGTATCCCAGGGGCCGCTCAAAGCACAAACTCTCAGAAGATTCACTCTTCTTGTACTTAAGTTGCCATTGTCCGTTTTGATTTCAATCCCGATGCAATTTCTGTGTTTCATGGTCAATGTGATGGTCCAAGGGATACAGTAAACCTGCACTGGTCCATCATAATCAAATACTGGTCTCCCAGGAGCCGCTCGAAGCACAAACTCTAAGAAGAACACTCGTCTTGTACTTCAGTCGACATTGTGCATTTTGGATTCAATCCGAATGCAATTTCTGTGGTTCATGGTCAATGTGATGGTCCAAGGGATACTGTAAACCTTCACTGCTGCATCGGAATCTAATACTGGTCTCCCAGGAGCCGCTCAAAGCACAAACTCTAAGAAGTTTCACTCTTCTTGTACTTAAGTCGGCATTGTGCCTTTAATATTCAATCCGAATGCAATTTCTGTGGTTCATGGTCAATGTGATGGTCCAAGGGATACTGTAAACCTTCACTGCTGCATCGGAATCTAATACTGGTCTCTCAGGGGCCGCTCAAAACCCAAACTCTTAGAAGATTCACTCTTCTTGTATTTAAGTCGCCATTGTGCTTTTTGTATTCAATCCCGATGCAATTTCAATGTTTCATGGTGGATGTGATGGTTGAAGTGATACAGTAAACATGCATCGGAATCTAATACTAGTCTCCCAGGAGCCGCTCAAGGCACCAACACTTAGTAGATTCACTCTTCTTACACTTGTCCCTCTTGTTTTCAATACCGATGCAATTTCTATGTTTCATGGTCAATGTGAACGTCCAACGGATACAGTAAACCTTCACTGGTGCATCGGAATCTAACACTGGTCGCCCAGGGGCCGCTCAAAACACAAACTCTTAGGTGTTTCACTGTTCTTGTATTTAAGTCGGCATTGTGCCTTTTGTAATAAATCCCGATGCAATTTCTGTGTTTCATGGTCAATGTGAAGGTCCAAGGGATACCGCAAACCTGCACTGCTGCATCGGGATCTTATACTGGTCTCCCAGGAGGCACTAAAACCAAAAACTCTTGGATTATTCTCTTTTCTTGTACTTAAGACGGCATTGTGCATTTTGTATTCGATCCCGTTGCGATTTCTGTGTTTCATGGTCAATGTGAAAGTCCATGGGATACAGTAAATCTGCACGCGTGCATCGGAATCTAATACTGGTCTCCCAGGAGTCCCACAGTGCACAAACTCTTAGAAGATTCACTCTTCTTGTACTTATGTCGGCCATTGTGCCTTTTGTATTCATTCCCGGTGTAATTTCTGTGTTTCACGGTCAATGTGAACGTCTAAGAGATACAGTAATCCTACACTGGTGCATCGGAATCTAATACTGGTCTCCCATGGACCGCTCAAAGCACAAACTCTTAGAAGATTCCTCTTCTTTTACATAAGTCGGCATTGTGCCTTTTCTCTTCAATCCCGGTGCTATTTATGTGTGTCATGGTCAATGTGAAGGTCCAAGGGATGCATTAGACCTAAACTGGTGCATGGAAATCTCATACTGGCTTTCCAGGAGCCGCTCAAAACACAAACCCTTAGAAGATTCACTCGTCTTGTACTTAAGTTGGCATTTGGCCTTTTGTACTCAATCCCGATGCAATTTCTGTGTTTCATGGTAATGTGATGGTCTAAGGGATACAGTAAACCTGCACTGATGCATCAGAATCTAATACTGGGCTCCAAGGAGCCACTCAAAGCACAATCTCTTAGAAGATACACTCGTCTTGAACTTAATTTGGCATTGTGCCTTTTGTATTCAATCCCGATGCAAAATCTCTGTTTCATGGTCAATGTGAAGGTCCAGAGGATACAGTAAAACTGCGCTGGTGTATTGGAATCAAATACTGGTCTCCCAGGAGCCGCTCGAAGCACAAACTCTAAGAAGAACACTCGTCTTGTACTTCAGTCGACATTGTGCATTTTGGATTCAATCCGAATGCAATTTCTGTGGTTCATGGTCAATGTGATGGTCCAAGGGATACTGTAAACCTTCACTGCTGCATCGGAATCTAATACTAGTCTCCCAGGATCCGCTCAAAGCACAAACTCTTCGAAGATTCACTCTTCTTATACTTAAGTCGGCACTGTGCCTTTTGTATTCAATCCCGATGCGATTTCTGTTTTCCATGGTCAATGTGAATGTCTAAGGGATAAAGTAAACCCGCACTGGTGCATCGGAATCTAATACTGGTCTCCCAGGAGCCGCTCAGATCATAAACGCTTAGAAGATTCACTCTTCTTGTACTTAAGTCTGCATTGTGCTTTTTGTATTCAATCCCGATGCAATTTCTGTGTTTCTTAGTCAATGTGAAGGTCCAAGGGATACAGTAAACCTCCACTGGTGCATCGG
The DNA here is from genome assembly GCF_021461395.2 of Schistocerca americana. Taxonomy (NCBI): domain Eukaryota; kingdom Metazoa; phylum Arthropoda; class Insecta; order Orthoptera; family Acrididae; genus Schistocerca; species Schistocerca americana. The sequence goes on along the minus strand of NC_060121.1, from coordinate 8,670,155 downwards.
AATCTACTACTGGTCTCCCGGCAGCCGCTCAAACCACAAACTCTTATAAGATTCTCTCCTCTTGCACTTAAAACGTCATGGTCCTTTTGTATTCAATCCAAATGCAATTTCTGTGTTACATGGTCATTGTGAAAGTCCAAGGGATACAGTAATCCTGTACTGGGGCATCGGAATCTAATACTAGTCTCCCAGGAGCTGCTCAAACCACAAACTCTAAGAAGATACACACTTCTTCTACTTAAGTCGGCATTGTCCCTTTTGTATTCAATGCCGATGCAATTTCTGTGACTCACGGTCAATGTGAAGGTCCAAGGGATACAGTAAACCTGCACTGGCGCATCGGAATCTAATACTGGTCTTCCAGGAGCCGCTCAAAGCACAAACTCTAAGAAGTTTCACTCTTCTTGTACTTAAGTCGGCATTGTGTCTTTAATATTCAATCACGATGCAATTTCTGTGTTTCATGGTAAATGTGGAGGTCCAAGGGACACGGTAATCTTGCACTGGTGCATCGGAATCTAATACTGGTCTCCCAGAAGCCGCTCAAAACACAAACTCTTAGAAGATTCACTCTTCTTGCAGTTAAGTCGGCATTGTCCATTTTGTATTCAATCCCGATGCAATTTCTGTGTTTCACGGTCAATGTGAAGGTCCAAGGGATACAGTTAACCTGCACTGGTGCATCGGAATCGAATTCTGGTCTCCCGGCAGCCGCTCAAATCATAAACTCTTAGAAGATTCACTCTTCTTGTACTTAAGTCGGCATTGGCACTTTTGTATTCAATCTTTATGCATTTTCTGTGTTTCATGGTGAATGAGAAGGTCCAAGGGATACAGTAAACCTGCACTGGCGCATCGGAATCTAATACTGGTCTCCCAAGAGCCGCTCAAAGCACTAACTCTAAGAAGTTTCCCTCTTCTTGTACTTAAGTCGGCATTGTGTCTTTAATATTCAATCACAATGCAATTTCTGTGTATCATGGTGAATGTGAAGGTCCAAGAGATACAGTAAACCTGCACTGGCGCATCGGAATCTAATACTGGTCTCCCAGGTGCCGCTCAAAGCACAAATTCTTAGAAGATTCCCTCTTCTTGTACTTAAGTCGGCATTGTGCATTTTGTATTCAAACACGATGTAATTTCTGTGTTTCATGGTCAATGTGAAGGGCCAAGGATTACAGTAATACTGCGCTGGTGTATTGGAATTTAATACTGGTCTCCCAGGAGCCGCACAAGGCAATAACTCTAAGAAGATTCACTCTTCTTGTACTTAAGTCAGCATCGTGCATTTTGTATCCAATCCTTACAAGATTTTTGTGTGTCATGGTCAATGTGAATGTCCAAGGGATGCAGTAAACCTGTACTGGTGCATCGGATTCTAATACTGGTCCCAGGATCCGCTCAAAGCACAAACTCTTGGATGATTCACTCTTCTTATACTTAAGTCGGCACTGTGCCTTTTGTATTCAATCCCGATGCGATTTCTGTGTTCCATGGTCCATGTAAATGTCCAAGGGTAAAGTAAACCTGCACTGGTGCATCGGAATCTAATACTGGTCTCGCAGGAGCCGCTCAGGTCATAAATGCTTAGAAGATTCACTCTTCTTGTACTTAAGTCGGCAATGTGCTTTTTGTATTCAATCCCGATGCAATTTCTGTGTTTCATGGTCAATGTGATGGACCAAGGGATACAGTAAACCTGCACTGGTGCATCGGAATCTACTACTGGTCTCCCGGCAGCCGCTGAAACCACAAACTCTTATAAGATTCTCTCCTCTTGTACTTAAAACGTCAAGGTCCATTTGAATACAATCCAAATGCAATTTCTGTGTTTCATGGTCATTGTGAAGGTCCAAGGGATACAGTAATCCTGCACTGGGGCATCGGAATCTAATACTAGTCTCCCAGGAGCCGCTCAAACCACAAACTCTAAGAAGATATACACTTCTTGTACTTAAGTCGGCATTGTCCTTTTTGTATTCAATGCCGATGCAATTTCTGTGACTCATGGTCAATGTGAAGGTCCAAGGCATACAGTAAACCTGTGCTGGCGCATCGGAATCTAATACTGGTGTCCCAGGAGCCGCTCAAAGCACAAACTCTAGGAAGTTTCACTTTTCTTGTACTTAAGTCGGTATTGTGAGTTAATATTCAATCACGATGCAATTTCTGTGTTTCATGGTCAATGTGAAGGTTCAAGGGACACGGTAAACTTGCACTGGTGCATCGGAATCTAATACTGGTCTCCCAGAAGCCGCTCAAAACACAAACTCTTTGAAGATTCACTCTTCTTGCACTTAAGTCGGCATTGTCCATTTTGTATTCAATCCCGATGCAATTTCTGTGTTTCATGGTCAATGTGATGGTCCGAGGGATACAGTTAACGTGCACTGGTGCATCGGTATCGAATACTGGTTTTCCGGCAGTCGCTCAAATCACAAACTCTTAGAAGATTCACTCTTCTTGTACTTAAGTCGGCATTGTCACTTTTGTATTCAATATTTATGCAATTTCTGTGTTTCATGGTCAATGTGAAGGTCCAAGGGATACTGTAAACTTGCACTGGTGCATCGGTATCGAATACTGGTTTTCCGGCAGTCGCTCAAATCACAAACTCTTAGAAGATTCACTCTTCTTGTACTTAAGTCGGCATTGTCACTTTTGTATTCAATATTTATGCAATTTCTGTGTTTCATGGTCAATGTGAAGGTCCAAGGGATACTGTAAACTTGCACTTGTGCATCGGAATCAAATACTGGTCTCCCAGGAGGCGCTCAAACCACAAACTCTTACAAGATTCACTCTTCTTGTACTGAAGTCGGCATTGTCCCTATTGTAGTCAATCACGATGCAATTTCTGTGTATCATGGAGAATGTGAAGGTCCAAGAGATACAGTAAACCGGCACTGGCGCATCGTAATCTAATACTGGTCTCCCAGCATCCGCTGAAAGCACAAAACCTTAGAAGATTCCTCATGTACATAAGGCGGCATTGTGCCTATTATATTCAATCCCGACGCAATTTCTGTGTTTCATGGTCAATGTGATGTTCAATGGGATACAGTAAACATTCACTGGTGCGTCGGAATCTAATACTGGTCTCCCAGGAGACGCACAAAGCACAAACTCTCAGAAGATTCACTCTTGTTGTACTTAAAACATCATTTAGCTATATGTATTCAATACCGCTACAATTCCTGTGATTCATGGTCAATGTGAAGGGCCAAGGATTACAGTAAACCTGCTCTGATGCATCGGAATCTAATTCTGGTATCCCAGCATCCGCTCAAAGCCAAACTCTTACAAGATTCCTCTTCTTGTACTTAAGCCGGCATTGTGCCTTTATATTCAATCCCGATGCAATTTCTGTATTCCATGGTGAATGTGAAGGCCTAAGGGATACGGTAAACCTGCACTGCTAGATCGAAATCTAATACTGGTCTCCCAGGAGCCGCTGAAATCACAAACTCTTGGAAGATTCACTCTACTTGTACTTAAGTCGGCATTGTGCCTTTGGTATTCAATACTGATACAATTTCTGTGTTTCATGGTCAATGTGAAGGTCCATGGGATGCAGTAAACCAGCACTGGTGCATCGGATTCTAATACTGGTCTCCCAGGAGCCGCTCAAAGCACACACTCTTACAAGATTCACTCTTCTTGTACTTAAGTCGGCATTGTGCTTTGTATTCAATCCCAATGCAATTTCTGGGTTTTTATGGTCAATGTGACGGTCCAAGGGATACAGTAAACCAGCACTGGTGCATCGGAATCTGATACTGGTCTCCCAGGAGCCGCTCAGAGCACACACTATTAGTAGATTCACTCTTCTTGTACTTAACTCATTATTGTGCCTTGTGTATTCAATCCCAATGCAACGTATGTGTTTCATGGTCTATATGAAGTTCGAGGGGATACAGTAAACCTACACTGATGCATCGGAATCTATTACTGATCTCCGAGGAGTCGCTCAAAGCACAAACTCTTAGAAGATTCACTCTTGTTGTACTTCAGAGAGCAATTAGCATTATGTATTCATTCCCGTTGCAATTCCTGTGATTCGTGGTCAATGTGACGGTCCAAGGGATACAGTGAACCTGCACTCGTGCATCGGAATCTAATACTGGCCTCCCAGGAGCCGCTCAAAGCACAAATTCTTGGAAGATTCACTCTATTTGTACTTAAGTCGGCATTGTGCCATTAGTATTCAATCCCGAAACAATTTCAGTGTTTCATGGGCAATGTGAAGGTCCATGGGATGCAGTAAACCAGCACTGGTGCATCGGATTCTAATACTGGTCTCCCAGGAGCCGCTCAAAGGACACACTCTAACGAGATTCACTCTTCTTGTACTTAAGTCGGTATTGTGCTTTGTATTCAATCCCGATGCAATTTCTGGGTTCTTATGGTCAATGTGAAGGTCCAAGGGATACAGTATACATACACTGGTGCAACGGAATCTAATACTGGTCTATCAGGAACCGCTCAAAGCACAAACCCTTAGAAGATTCACTTTTCTTGTACTTAAGTCGGCATTGTGCCTTTTGTATTCAATCCCGATACAATTTCTGTGTTTCATGGTCAATGTGATGGTCCGTGGGATGGAGTAAACTTGGACTGGGTCATCGGTATCTAATTCTGGTCTCCCAGAAGACTCTCAAAACACACTTTCTTAGATGATTCACTCTTCTTGTACTTAAGTCGGCATTGTGCAATTTGTATTCAATTCCGATGCATTTTCTGTGTATCGTGGTCAATGTGAAGGTCCAAGGGTTTCAGTAAACGAGCACTCGTGCATCGGAATCTAATTTTGGTCTCCCAGGAGCCGCTCAAAGCACAAACTCTTAGAAGATTCACTCTCCTTGTAATTAAGACGGCATTTAGCCTTTTGTATTCAATCCCGACGCAATTCCTGTGATTCATAGACAATGTGACGGTCCAAGGGATTCAGTAAACCTGCACTGGTGCATCGGAATCTAATACTGGTCTCCCAGGAGCCGCTCAAAACACACACTCTTGTAAGATTCTCTCTTCTTGTACTTATGTCGGCATTGTGGTTTTGTATTCAATCGCGATGTAATTTCTGTGTTTCATGGTTAATGTGAAGGGCCAAGGATACCAGTAAACCTGCACTGGTGCATATGAATCTAATTCTGGTCCCGAGTATCCACTCAAAGTACAAACTCTTACAAGAATCCTCTTCTTGTACTTAGGCCGGCATTGTGCCTTTTGTATTCAATCCCGATGCAATTTCTGTATTTTATGGTCAATGTGAAGGCCCAAGGGATACGGTAAACCTGCACTGCTGCATCGGAATCTAATACTTATCTCCCAGGAGCCGCTGAAAGCACAAACTCTTGGGAGATTCACTATTCTTGTATTTAAGACCGCATTTTGCCTTTTGTATTTAATCCCGATGCAATTCCTGTGATTCATGGTCATTGTGACGGTCCAAGGAATACAGTAAACGAGCACTGGTGCATCGGAATCTAATACTGGAATCCCAGGAGCCGCTCAAAACCCAAATTCTTATAAGATTCACTCTACTTGTATTTAAGCCGGCATTGTGCCTTTAGTATTCAATCCCGATACAATTTCTGTGTTTCATGGTCAATGTGAAGATCCATGGGATGCTGTAAACCTGCACTGGTTCATCGGAATCTAATACTGGTCTCCCAGGAGCCGCTCAAATCACACACTCTTACAAGATCCACTCTTCTTGTACTTAAAACGGCAATGAGCCTTATGCATTCAATTCCGATGCAATTCCTATGATTAATGGTCAATGTGAAGGTCCAAGGGATACAGTAATCCTGCACTGGTACATCGGAATCTAATACTGCTCTCCCAGGAGCCGCTCAATGCACAGACTCTTAGGTGTTTCACTGTTCTTGTACTTAAGTCGGCATTGTGCCTTTTCTCATTAATCCCGGTGCAAATTCTGTGTGTCATGGTCAATGCGAAGGTCCAAGGGATACATTAGACCTAAACTGGTGCATGGGAATCTCATACTGGCTTTCCAGGAGCCGCTCAAAGCACAAACCCTTAGAAGATTCACTCGTCTTGTACTTAAGTTGGCATTTGGCCTTTTGTATTCAATCCCGATGCAATTTCAGTGTTACATGGTAATGTGATGGTCTAAGGGATACAGTAAACCTGCACTGGTGCATCGGAATCTACTACTGGTCTCCCGGCAGCCGTTCAAACCACAAACTCTTATAAGATTCTCTCCTCTTGCACTTAAAACGTCATGGTCCTTTTGTATTACATCCAAATGCAATTTCTGTGTTACATGGTCATTGTGAAGGTCCATGGGTTACAGTAATCCTGCACTGGGGCATCGGAATCTAATAATGGTCTTCCAGTAGTCGCTCAAAGCACAAACTCTTAGAAGATTCACTCTTCTTGCACTTATGTCGGCATTGTCCATTATGTATTCAATCCAGATGCAATCTCTGTGTTTCATGGTCAATGTGAAGGTCCAAGGGATACAGTTAACTTGCACTGGTGCATCGGAATCGAATACTGGTCTCCCGGCAGCCGCTCAAATCATAAACTCGTAGGAGATTCACTCTTCTTGTACTAAAGTCAGCATTGTCACTTTTGTATTCAATCTTTATGCAATTTCTGTGTTTCATGGTCAATGTGAAGGTCCAAGGGATACAGTAAACCTGCGCTGGTGCATCGGATTCTAGAACTGGTCAGCCAGGAGCCGCTCAAAGCAATGACTCTTAGAAGATTGACTCTTCTTGAACTTAAGTTGGCATTGTCCCTTTTGTATTCAATCCCGATGCAATTACTGTGTTTCATTGCCAATGTGAAAATCCAAGGGATACAGTAAGCCTGCACTGGTGCATCGGAGTCTAATACTGGTCTCGCAGCAGACGCTCATAGCACAAATTCTTAGAAGATACACTCTTCTTGTACTTAAATCGGCATTGTACTATTTGTACCAAATTCCTATTCAATTTCTGTGTTTCATGGTCAATGTAAATGTCCAAGGGAAACAGTAAACCTTCAGCTGTGCATCGGAATATAATACTGGTCTCCCAGGAGCAGCTCTAAGCTCAAACTCTTAGAAGATTCTTTCTTCTTGTACTTATGTCGGCATTGTGCCTTTTGTATTGAATCCCGATGCAATTTCTGTGTTTCATGGTCAATGTGAAGGTCCAACGGATACAATAAAATTGCACTGGTGCATCAGAATCTAATGCTGGTCTCCCGGCAGCCACACAAACCACAAACTCTTAGAAGATTCACTCTTCTTGCACTTAAGTCGGCATTGTCCCTTTTGTATTCAATCTTAATGCAATTTCGGTGTTTTATGGTCAATGTGAAGGTCCAAGGGATACAGTAAACCTGCACTGGGGCATCGGAATCTGATACTGCTCTCCCAGGAGGCGCTCAAACCACATACTCTTACAAGATTCACTCTTCTTGTACTGATGCCGGCATTGCTCTTTTGTAGTCAATCACGATGCAATTTCTGTGTATCATGGTGAATGTGAAGGCCCAAGGGATACGGTAAAGCTGCACTGCTGCATCGGAATCTAATACTTATCTCCCAGGAGCCGCTGAAATCACAAACTCTTGGGAGATTCACTCTTCTTGTATTTAAGACGGCATTTTGCCTTTTGTATTTAATACCGACCCAATTCCTGTGATTCATGGTAATTGTGACGGTCCAAGGAATACAGTAAACCAGCACTGGTGCATCGGAATCTAATACTGGAATCCCAGGAGCCGCTCAAAACCCAAATTCTTGGAAGATTCACTCTACTTGTATTTAAGCCGGCATTGTGCCTTTAGTATTCAATCCCGATACAATTTCTGTGTTTCATGGTCAATGTGAAGATCCATGGGATGCTGTAAACCTGCACTGGTTCATCGGAATCTAATACTGGTCTCCCAGGAGCCACTCAAATCACACACTCTTACAAGATCCACTCTTCTTGTACTTAAAACGGCAATGAGCCTTATGCATTCAATTCCGATGCAATTCCTATGATTCAGGGTCAATGTGAAGGTCCAAGGGATACAGTATTCCTGCACTGGTGCATCGGAATCTAATACTGCTCTCCCAGGAGCCGCTCAATGCACAAACTCTTAGGTGTTTCACTGTTCTTGTGCTTAAGTCGGCATTGTGCCTTTTCTCATTAATCCCGGAGCAAATTCTGTGTGTCATGGTCAATGCGAAGGTCCAAGGGATACATTAGACCTAAACTGGTGCATGGGAATCTCATACTGGCTTTCCAGGAGCCGCTCAAAGCACAAACCCTTAGAAGATTCACTCGTCTTGTACTTAAGTTGGCATTTGGCCTTTTGTATTCAATCCCGTTGCAATTTCAGTGTTACATGGTAATGTGATTTTCTAAGGGATACAGTAAACCTGCACTGGTGCATCAGAATCTAATACTGGTCTCCAAGGACCCACTCAAAGCACAAACTCTTTGAAGATACACTCGTCTTGAACTTAATTTGGCATTGCGCCTTTTGTATTCAATCCCAATGCAAATTCTCTGTTTCATGGTCAATGTGAAGGTCCAGAGAATACAGTAAAACTGCGCTGGTGTATTGGAATCTAATACTGGTCTCCCAGGAGATGCTCAAAGCACAAACTCATAGAAGCTTCACTCTTCTTGTACTTAAGTCAGCATCGTGCATTTTGTATTCAATCCCGGCACGATTTCTGTGTTGCATGGTCAATGTGAAGGTCCAAGGGATGCAGTAAACCTGTACTGGAGCATCGGAATCTAATACTGGTCTCTCAGGTTCCGCTCAAAGCACAAACCCTTCGAAGATTCACTCTTCTTATACTTAAGTCGGCACTGTGCCTTTAGTATTCGATCCCGATGGGAATTCAGTGTTCCATGGTCAATGTGAATGTCTAAGGGATAAAGTAAACCTGCACTGGTGCATCGGAATCTAATACTGGGCTCCCAGGAGCCGCTCAGATCATAAACGCTTAGAAGATTCACTCTTCTTGTGCCTGAGTCGGCATTGTGCTTTTTGTATTCAATCCAGATGCAATTTCTGTGTTTCATGGTCAATGTGAAGGTCCAAGGGATACAGTTAACTTGCACTGGTGCATCGGAATCGAATACTGGTCTCCCGGCAGCCGCTCAAATCATAAACTCTTAGGAGATTCACTCTTCTTGTACTTAAGTCAGCATTGTCACTTTTGTATTCAATCTTTATGCAATTTCTGTGTTTCATGGTCAATGTGAAGGTCCAAGGGATACAGTAAACCTGCGCTGGTGCATCGGATTCTAGAACTGGTCAGCCAGGAGCCGCTCAAAGCAATGACTCTTAGAAGATTGACTCTTCTTGAACTTAAGTTGGCATTGTCCCTTTTGTATTCAATCCCGATGCAATTACTGTGTTTCATTGCCAATGTGAAAATCCAAGGGATACAGTAAACCAGCACTGGTGCATCGGAGTCTAATACTGGTCTCGCAGCAGACGCTCATATCACAAATTCTTAGAAGATACACTCTTCTTGTACTTAAATCGGCATTGTACTATTTGTACCAAATCCCTATTCAATATCTGTGTTTCATGGGCAATGTGAATGTCCAAGGGAAGCAGTAAACCTTCAGCTGTGCGACGGAATATAATACTGGTCTCCCAGGAGCAGCTCTAAGCTCAAACTCTTAGAAGATTCTTTCTTCTTGTACTTAAGTCGGCATTGTGCCTTTTGTATTGAATCCCGCTGCAATTTCTGCGTTTCATGGTCAATGTGAAGGTCCAACGGATACAATAAAATTGCACTGGTGCATCGGAATCTAATGCTGGTCTCCCGGCAGCCACACAAACCACAAACTCTTAGAAGATTCACTCTTCTTGTACTTAAGTCGGCATTGTCCCTTTTGTATTCAATCCCAATGCAATTTCGGTGTTTCATGGTCAATGTGAAGGTCCAAGGGATACAGTAAACCTGCACTGGGGCATCGGAATCTGACACTGGTCTCCCAGGAGGCGCTCAAACCACAAACTCTTACAAGATTCACTCTTCTTGTACTGAAGCCGGCATTGCTCTTTTGTAGTCAATCACGATGCAATTTCTGTGTATCATGGTGAATGTGAAGGTCCAAGATATACAGTAAACCTGCACTGGCGCATCGGAATCTAATACTGGTCTCCCAGGTACCGCTCAAAGCACAAATTCATAGAAGATTCCCTCTTCTTGTACTTAAGTCGGCGTTGTGCATTTTGTATTCAAACACGATGCAATTTCTGTGTTTCATGGTCAATGTGAAGGGCAAACGATTACAGTAAAACTGCGCTGGTGTATTGGAATCTAATACTGGTCTCCCAGGAGCCGCTCAAAGCACAAACTCTTAGAAGATTCACTCTTCTTGTACTTAAGTCAGCATCGTGCATTTTGTATTCAATCCCCACCCGATTTTTGTGTGTCATGGTCAATGTGAAGGTGCAAGGTATGCAGTAAACCTGTACTGGTGCATCGGAATCTAATACTGTTCTCCCAGGATCCGCTCAAAGCACAAACGCTTGGTAGATTCACTCTTCTTATACTTAAGTCGGCACTGTGCCTTTTGTATTCAATCCCGATGCGATTTCTGTGTTCCATGGTCAATGTGAATGTCCAAGGGATAAAGTAAACCTGCACTGGTGCATCGGAATCTAGTACTGGTCTCCCAGGAGCCGCTCAGATCAAAAACGCTTAGAAGATTCACTCTTCTTGTACTTAAGTCGGCATTGTGCTTTTTGTATTCAATCCCGATGCAATTTCTGTGCGTCATGGTCAATGTGAAGGTCCAAGGGATACTGTAAACCTGCACTGGTGCATCGGAATCTACTACTGGTCTCTCGGCAGCCGCTCAAAACACAAACTCTTATAAGATTCTGTCCTCTTGTACTTTAAACGTCATGGTCCTTTTGTATTCAATCCAAATGCAATATCTGTGTTTCATGGTCATTGTGAAGGTCCAAGGGAAACAGAAATCCTGCACTGGGGCATGGGAATCTAATACTAGTCTCCCAGGAGCCGCTCAAACCACAAACTCTAAGAAGATACACTCTTCTTGTACTTAAGTCGGTATTGTGACTTTAATATTGAATCACGATGCAATTTCTGTGTTTCATGGTCAATGTGAAGGTCCAAGTGACACGGTAAACTTGCACTGGTGCATCGGAATCTAATACTGGTCTCCCGGCAGCCGCTCAAACCACAAACTCTTATAAGATTCTCTCCTCTTGTACTTAAGACGGCATTGTCCCTTTTGTATTCAATCCCGATCCAATTTCTGTGTTTCATGGTCAATGTGAAGGTCCAAGGGATACAGCAAACCTGCACTGGTGCATCGGAATCTACTACTGGTCTCCCGGCAACCGCTTAAACCACAAACTCTTATAAGATTCTCTCCTCTTGTACTTAAGTCGGCATTGTCCCTTTTGTATTCAATGCCGATGCAATTTCTGTGACTCATGGTCAATGTGAAGGTCCAAGGGATACAGTAAACCTGCACTGGCGCATCGAAATGTAATACTGGTCTCCCAGGAGCGGCTCTAAAAACAAACTCTAAGTAGTTTCACTCTTCTTGTACATAAGTCGGTATTGTGACTTTAATATTGAATCACGATGCAATTTCTGTGTTTCATGGTCAATGTGAAGGTCCAAGGGACACGGTAAACTTGCAGTGGTGCATCGGAATCTAATACTGGTCTCCCAGAAGCCGCTCAAAACACAAATTCTTAGAAGATTCCCTCTTCTTTTACTTAAGTCGGCGTTGTGCATTTTGTATTCAAACACGATGCAATTTCTGTGTTTCATGGTCAATGTGAAGGACCAACGATTACAGTAAAACTGAGCTGGTGTATTGGAATCTAATACTGGTCTCCCAGGAGCCGCTCAAAGCACAAACTCTTAGAAGATTCACTCTTCTTGTACTTAAGTCAGCATCGTGCATTTTGTATTCAATCCTGACACGATTTTTGTGTTTCATGGTCAATGTGAAGGTCCAAGGGATGCAGTAAACCTGTACTGGTGCATCGGAATCTAATACTGGTCTCCCAGGATCCGCTCAAAGCACAAACGCTTGATAGATTCACTCTTCTTATACTTAAGTCGGCACTGTGCCGTTTGTATTCAATCCCGATGCGATTTCTGTGTTCCATGGTCAATGTGAATGTCCAAGGGATAAAGTAAACCTGCACTGGTGCATCGGAATCTAGTACTGGTCTCCCAGGATCCGCTCAGATCATAAACGCCTAGAAGATTCACTCTTCTTGTACTTAAGTCGACATTGTGCTTTTTGTATTCAATCCCGATGCAATTTCTGTGTTCCATGGTCAATGTGAAGCTCCAAGGGATACAGTAAACCTGCACTGGTGCATCGGAATCTACTACTAGTCTCCCGGCAGCCGCTCAAACCACAAACTCTTATAAGATTCTCTCCTCTTGTACTTAAAACGTCATGGTCCTTTTGTATTCAATCCAAATGCAATATCTGTGTTTCATGGTCATTGTGAATGTCCAAGGGAAACAAAAATCCTGCACTGGGGCATGGGAATCTAATACTAGTCTCCCAGGAGCCGCTCAAACCACAAACTCTAAGAAGATACACTCTTTTTGTACTTAAGTCGGTATTGTGACTTTAATATTGAATCACGATGCAATTTCTGCGTTTCATGGTCAATGTGAAGGTCCACGTGACGCGGTAAACTTGCACTGGTGCATCGGAATCTAATACTGGTCTCCCGGCAGCTGCTCAAACCACAAACTCTTATAAGTTTCTCTCCTCTTGTACTTTAGTCGGCATTGTCCCTTTTGTAATCAATGCCGATGCAATTTCTGTGACTCATGTTGAATGTGAAGGTCCAAGGGATAAAGTAAAGCTGCACTGGCGCATCGGAATCCAATACTGGTCCCCCAGGAGCCGCTCTAAAAACAAACTCTAAGAAGTTTCACTCTTCTTGTATTTAAGTCGGTATTGGGTCTTTAATATTGAATCACGATGCAATTTCTGTGTTTCATCGTCAATGTGAACGTCCAAGGGACACGGTAAACTTGCAGTGGTGCATCGGAATCTAATGCTGGTCTCCCAGAAGCCGCTCAAAACACAAGCTCTCAGAAGATTCACTCTTCTTGCACTTAAGTCGGCATTGTCCATTTTGTATTCAGTCCCGATGCTTTTTATGTGTTTCATGGTCAATGTGATGGTCCAAGGGATACAGTTAACCTGCACTGGTGCATCGGAATCGAATACTGGTCTCCCGGCAGCCGCTCAAATCATAAACTCTTAGTAGATTCACTCTTCTTTTCCTTAAGTCGGCATTTTGCCTTTTCTCATTAATCACGGTGCAAATTCTGTGTGTCATGGTCAATGCGAAGGTCCAAGGGATACATTAGACGTAAACTGGTGCATGGGAATCTCATACTGGCTTTCCAGGAGCCGCTCAAAGCACAAACCCTTAGAAGATTCACTCTTCTTGTACTTAAGTCAGCATCGTGCATTTTGTACTCAATCCCGACACGATTTTTGTGTGTCATGGTCAATGTGAAGGTCCAAGGGATGCAGTAAACCTGTACTGGTGCATCGGAATCTAATACTGGTCTCCCAGGATCCGCTCAAAGCACAAACGCTTGGTAGATTCACTCTTCTTATACTTAAGTCGGCACTGTGCCGTTTGTATTCAATCCCGATGCGATTTCTGTGTTCCATGGTCAATGTGAATGTCCAAGGGATAAAGTAAACCTGCACTGGTGCATCGGAATCTAGTACTGGTCTCCCAGGATCCGCTCAGATCATAAACGCTTAGAAGATTCACTCTTCTTGTACTTAAGTCGACATTGTGCTTTTTGTATTCAATCCCGATGCAATTTCTGTGTTCCATGGTCAATGTGAAGCTCCAAGGGATACAGTAAACCTGCACTGGCGCATCGAAATCTAATACTGGTCTCCCAGGAGCGGCTCTAAAAACAAACTCTAAGTAGTTTCACTCTTCTTCTACTTAAGTCGGTATTGTGACTTTAATATTGAATCACGATGCAATTTCTGTGTTTCATGGTCAATGTGAAGGTCCAAGGGACACGGTAAACTTGCAGTGGTGCATTGGAATCTAATACTGGTCTCCCAGAAGCCGCTCAAAACACAGACTCTTAGAAGAATCACTCTTCTTGCACTTAAGTCGGCATTGTCCATTTTGTATTTAGTCTCGATGCATTTTCTGTGTTTCATTGTCAATGTGATGGTCCAAGGGATACAGTTAACCTGCACTGGTGCATCGGAATCGAATACTGGTCTCCCGGCAGCCGCTCAAATCATAAACTCTTAGAAGATTCACTCTTCTTGTACTTAAGTCGGCATTGTCACTTTTGTATTCAATCTTTACGCAATTTCTGTGTTTCATGGTCAATGTGAAAGTCCAAGGGATACAGTAAACCTGCACTTGTGCATCGGAATGTAAAACTGGTCTCCCAGGTCACGCTGAAAGCACGAACTCTTAGAAGATTCACTCTTTATGTACTTACGTTGGCATTGTGCCGTTTGTATTCAATCCCGATGCAATATCTGTGTTTCATGATCAATGTGAAGGTCCAAGGGATACAGTAAACCTGCACTGGTGCATCGGATTCTAGAACTGGTCAGCCAGGAGCCGCTCAAAGTAAAGACTCTTAGAAGATTGACTCTTCTTGAACTTAAGTTGGCATTGTCCCTTTTGTATTCAATACCGATGCTATTACTGTGTTTCATGGTGAATGTGAAGGTCCAAGGGATACAGTAATATTGCACTGGTGCATCGGAATCTAATACTGGTCTCCCAGAAGCCGCTCAAAGCACAAATTCTTAGAAGTTTCACTCTTCTTGTACTTAAGTCGGCGTTGTGCATTTTGTATTCAAACACGATGCAATTTCTGTGTTTCATGGTCAATGTGAAGGACCAACGATTACAGTAAAACTGCGCTGGTGTATTGGAATCTAATACTGGTCTCCCAGGAGCCGCTCAAAGCACAAACTCTTAGAAGATTCACTCTTCTTGTACTTAAGTCAGCATCGTGCATTTTGTATTCAATCCCGACACGATTTTTGTGTGTCATGGTCAATGTGAAGGTCCAAGGGATGCAGTAAACCTGTACTGGTGCATCGGAATCTAATACTGGTCTCCCAGGATCCGCTCAAAGCACAAACGCTTGGTAGATTCACTCTTCTTATACTTAAGTCGGCACTGTGCCGTTTTTATTCAATCCCGATGCGATTTCTGTGTTCCATGGTCAATGTGAATGTCCAAGGGATAAAGTAAACCTGCACTGGTGCATCGGAATCTAGTACTGGTCTCCCAGGATCCGCTCAGATCATAAACGCCTAGAAGATTCACTCTTCTTGTACTTAAGTCGACATTGTGCTTTTTGTATTCAATCCCGATGCAATTTCTGTGCTCCATGGACAATGTGAAGCTCCAAGGGATACAGTAAACCTGCACTGGTGCATCGGAATCTACTACTGGTCTCCCGGAAGCCGCTCAAACAACAAACTCTTATAAGATTCTCTCCTCTTGTACTTAAAACGTCATGGTCCTTTTGTATTCAATCCAAATGCAATATCTGTGTTTCATGGTCATTGTGAAGGTCCAAGGGAAACAGAAATCCTGCACTGGGGCATGGGAATCTAATACTAGTCTCCCAGGAGCCGCTCAAACCACAAACTCTAAGAAGATACACTCTTTTTGTACTTAAGTCGGTATTGTGACTTTAATATTGAATCACGATGCAATTTCTGTGTTTCATGGTCAATGTGAAGGTCCACGTGACGCGGTAAACTTGCACTGGTGCATCGGAATCTAATACTGGTCTCCCGAAAGCTGCTCAAACCACAAACTCTTATGAGATTCTCTCCTCTTGTACTTAAGTCGGCATTGTCTCTTTTGTATTCAATCCCGATGCAATTTCTGTGTTTCATGGTCAATGTGAAGGTCCAAGGGATACAGTAAACCTGAACTGGTGCCATCGGAATCTACTACTGGTCTCCCGGCAGCCGCTCAAACCACAAACTCTTATAAGTTTCTCTCCTCTTGTACTTTAGTCGGCATTGTCCCTTTTGTAATCAATGCCGATGCAATTTCTGTGACTCATGGTGAATGTGAAGGTCCAAGGGATACAGTAAAGCTGCACTGGCGCATCGGAATCTAATACTGGTCTCCCAGGAGCCGCTCTAAAAACAAACTCTAAGAAATTTCACTCTTCTTGTATTTAAGTCGGTATTGGGTCTTTAATATTGAATCACGATGCAATTTCTGTGTTTCATCGTCAATGTGAAGGTCCAAGGGACACGGTAAACTTGCAGTGGTGCATCGGAATCTAATGCTGGTCTCCCAGAAGCCGCTCAAAACACAAGCTCTTAGAAGATTCACTCTTCTTGCACTTAAGTCGGCATTGTCCATTTTGTATTCAGTCCCGATGCATTTTCTGTGTTTCATGGTCAATGTGATGGTCCAAGGGACACAGTTAACCTGCACTGGTGCATCGGAATCGAATACTGGTCTCCCGGCAGCCGCTCAAATCATAAACTCTTAGTAGATTCACTCTTCTTCTACTTAAGTCGGCATTTTGCCTTTTCTCATTAATCCCGGTGCAAATTCTGTGTGTCATGGTCAATGCGAAGGTCCAAGGGATACATTAGACCTAAACTGGTGCATGGGAATCTCATACTGGCTTTCCAGGAGCCGCTCAAAGCACAAACCCTTAGAAGATTCACTCTTCTTGTACTTAAGTCAGCATCGTGCATTTTGTATTCAATCCCGACACGATTTTTGTGTGTCATGGTCAATGTGAAGGTCCAAGGGATGCAGTAAACCTGTACTGGTGCATCGGAATCTAATACTGGTCTCCCAGGATCCGCTCAAAGCACAAACGCTTGGTAGATTCACTCTTATTATACTTAAGTCGGCACTGTGCCGTTTGTATTCAATCCCGATGCGATTTCTGTGTTCCATGGTCAATGTGAATGTCCAAGGGATAAAGTAAACCTGCACTGGTGCATCGGAATCTTGTACTGGTCTCCCAGGATCCGCTCAGATCATAAACGCTTAGAAGATTCACTCTTCTTGTACTTAAGTCGACATTGTGCTTTTTGTATTCAATCCCGATTCAATTTCTGTGTTCCATGGTCAATGTGAAGCTCCAAGGGATATAGTAAACCTGCACTGGTGCATCGGAATCTACTACTGGTCTCCCGGCAGCCGCTCAAACCACAAACTCTTATAAGATTCTCTCCTCTTGTACTTAAAACGTCATGGTCCTTTTGTATTCAATCCAAATGCAATATCTGTGTTTCATGGTCATTGTGAAGGTCCAAGGGAAACAGAAATCCTGCACTGGGGCATGGGAATCTAATACTAGTCTCCCAGGAGCCGCTCAAACCACAAACTCTAAGAAGATACACTCTTTTTGTACTTAAGTCGGTATTGTGACTTTAATATTGAATCACGATGCAATTTCTGTGTTTCATGGTCAATGTGTAGGTTCACGTGGCGCGGTAAACTTGCACTGGTGCATCGGAATCTAATACTGGTCTCCCGGCAGCCGCTCAAACCACAAACTCTTATAAGATACTCTCCTCTTGTACTTAAGTCGGCATTGTCTGTTTTGTATTCAATCCCGATGCAATTTCTGTGTTTCATGGTCAATGCGAAGGTCCAAGGGATACATTAGACCTAAACTGGTGCATGGGAATCTCATACTGGCTTTCCAGGAGCCGCTCAAAGCACAAACTCTTAGAAGATTCACTTGTCTTGTACTTAGGTTGGTATTTGGCCTTTTGTATTCAATCCCGATGCAATTTCAGTGTTACATGGTAATGTGATGGTCTAAGGGATACAGTAAACCTGCACTGGTGCATCAGAATCTAATACTGGTCTCCAAGGACCCACTCAAAGCACCAACTCTTTGAAGATACACTCGTCTTGAACTTAATTTGGCATTGTGCCTTTTGTATTCAATCCCGATGCAAATTCTCTGTTTCATGGTCAATGTGAAGGTCCAGAGAATACAGTAAAACTGCGCTGGTGTATTGGAATCTAATACTGGTCTCCCAGGAGATGCTCAAAGCACAAACTCATAGAAGCTTCACTCTTCTTGTACTTAAGTCAGCATCATGAATTTTGTATTCAATCCCGGCACGATTTCTGTGTGTGATGGTCAATGTGAAGGTCCAAGGGATACAGTAAACCTGCACTGGTGCATCGGAATCTACTGCTGGTCTCCCGGCAGCCGTTCAAACCACAAACTCTTATAAGATTCTCTCCTCTTGCACTTAAAACGTCATGGTCCTTTTGTATTCAATCCAAATGCAATTTCTGTGTTACATGGTCATTGTGAAGGTCCATGGGTTACAGTAATCCTCCACTGGGGCATCAGAATCTAATAATGGTCTTCCAGTAGCCGCTCAAAACACAAACTCTTAGTAGATTCACTCTTCCTGCACTTATGTCGGCATTGTCCATTATGTATTCAATCCAGATGCAATTTCTGTGTTTCATGGTCAATGTGAAGGGCCAAGGGATACAGTTAACTTGCACTGGTGCATCAGAATCGAATACTGGTCTCCCGGCAGCCGCTCAAATCATAAACTCTTAGGAGATTCACTTTTCTTATACTTAAGTCAGCATTGTCGCTTTTGTATTCAATCTTTATGCAATTTCTGTGTTTCATGGTCAATGTGAAGGTCCAAGGGATACAGTAAACCTGCGCTGGTGCATCGGATTCTAGAACTGGTCAGCCAGGAGCCGCTCAATGCAATGACTCTTAGAAGATTGACTCTTCTGGAACTTAAGTTCTCATTGTCCCTTTTGTATTCAATCCCGATGCAATTACTGTGATTCATTGCCAATGTGAAGGTCCAAGGGATACAATAAAATGGCACTGGTGCATCGGAATCTAATGCTGGTCTCCCGGCAGCCACACAAACCACAAACTCTTAGAAGATTTACTCTTCTTGTACTTAAGTCGGCATTGTCCCTTTTGTATTCAATCCCGATGCAATTTCGGTGTTTCATGGTCAATGTGAAGGTCCAAGGGATACAGTAAACCTGCACTGGGGCATCGGAATCTGATACTGGTCTCCCAGGAGGCGCTCAATCCACAAACTCTTACAAGATTCACTCTTGTTGTACTGAAGCCGGCATTGCTCTTTTGTAGTCAATCACTATGCAATTTCTGTGTATCATGGTCAATGTGAAGGTCCAAGAGATACAGTAAACCTGCACTGGCGCATCGGAATGTAATACCGGTCTCCCAGGTGCCGGCCAAAGCACAAATTCATAGAAGATTCCCTTTTCTTGTACTTAAGTCGGCGTTGTGCATTTTGTATTCAAACACGATGCAATTTCTGTGTTTCATGGTCAATGTGAAGGGCCAACGATTACAGTAAAACTGCCCTGGTGTATTGGAATCTAATACTGGTCTCCCAGGAGCCGCTCAAAGCACAAACTCTTAGAAGATTCACTCTTCTTATACTTAAGTCGGCACTGTGCCTTTTGTATTCAATCCCGATGCGATTTCTGTGTTCCATGGTCAATGTGAATGTCCAAGGGATAAAGTAAACCTGCACTGGTGCATCGGAATCTAGTACTGGTCTCCCAGGAGCCGCTCAGATCATGTACGCTTAGAAGATTCACTCTTCTTGTACTTAAGTCCGCATTGTGTTTTTTGTATTCAATCCCGATGCAATTTCTGTGTTTCATGGTCAATGTGAAGGTCCAAGGGATACAGTAAACCTGCACTGGTGCATCGGAATCTACTACTGGTCTCCCGGCAGCCGCTCAAACCACAAACTCTTATAAGATTCTCTCCTCTTGTACTTTAAACGTCATGGTCCTTTTGTATTCAATCCAAATGCAATATCTGTGTTTCATGGTCATTGTGAAGGTCCAAGGGAAACAGAAATCCTGCACTGGGGCATGGGAATCTAATACTAGTCTCCCAGGAGCCGCTCAAACCACAAACTCTAAGAAGATACACTCTTCTTGTACTTAAGTCGGTATTGTGACTTTAATATTGAATCACGATGCAATTTCTGTGTTTCATGGTCAATGTGAAGGTCCAAGTGACACGGTAAACTTGCACTGGTGCATCGGAATCTAATACTGGTCTTCCGGCAGCCGCTCAAACCACAAACTCTTATAAGATTCTCTCCTCTTGTACTTAAGTCGGCATTGTCCCTTTTGTATTCAATCCCGATGCAATTTCTGTGTTTCATGGTCAATGTGAAGGTCCAAGGGATACAGTAAACCTGCACTGGAGCATCGGAATCTACTACTGGTCTCCCGGCAGCCGCTCAAACCACAAACTCTTATAAGATTCTCTCCTCTTGTACTTTAAACGTCATGGTCCTTTTGTATTCAATCCAAATGCAATATCTGTGTTTCATGGTCATTGTGATGGTCCAAGGGAAACAGAAATCCTGCATGGGGCATGGGAATCTAATACTAGTCTCCCAGGAGCCGCTCAAACCACAAACTCTAAGAAGATACACTCTTCTTGTACTTAAGTCGGTATTGTGACTTTAATATTGAATCACGATGCAATTTCTGTGTCTAATGGTCAATGTGAAGGTCCAAGTGACACGGTAAACTTGCACTGGTGCATCGGAATCTAATACTGGTCTTCCGTCAGCCGCTCAAACCACAAACTCTTATAAGATTCTCTCCTCTTGTACTTAAGTCGGCATTGTCCCTTTTGTATTCAATCCCGGTGCAATTTCTGTGTTTCATGGTCAATGTGAAGGTCCAAGGGATACAGTAAACCTGCACTGGAGCATCGGAATCTACTACTGGTCTCCCGGCAGCAGCTCAAACCACAAACTCTTATAAGATTCTCTCCTCTTGTACTTAAGTCGGCATTGTCCCTTTTGTATTCAATGCCGATGCAATTTCTGTGACTCATGGTCAATGTGAAGGTCCAAGGGATACAGTAAACCTGCACTGGCGCATCGGAATCTAATACTGGTCTCCCAGGTGCGGCTCTAAAAACAAACTCTAAGAAGTTTAACTCTTCTTGTACTTAAGTCGGTATTGTGACTTTAATATTGAATCACGATGCAATTTGTGTGTTTCATGGTCAATGTGAAGGTCCAAGGGACACGGTAAACTTGCAGTGGTGCATCGGAATGTAATACTGGTCTCCCAGAAGCCGCTCAAAACACAAACTCTTAGAAGAATCACTCTTCTTGCACTTAAGTCGGCATTGTCCATTTTGTATTCAGTCCTGATGCATTTTCTGTGTTTCATGGTCAATGTGATGGTCCAAGGGATACAGTTAACCTGCACTGGTGCATCGGAATCGTTTACTGGTCTCCCGGCAGCCGCTCAAATCATAAACCTTTAGAAGATTCACTCTTCTTGTACTTAAGTCGGCATTGTCACTTTTGTATTCAATCTTTATGCAATTTCTGTGTTTCATGGTCAATGTGAAGGTCCAAGGGATAGAGTAAACCTGCACTTGTGCATCGGAATGTAATACTGGTCTCCCAGGTCACGCTCAAAGCACGAACTCTTAGAAGATTCACTCTTTTTGTACTTACGTTGGCATTGTGCCGTTTGTATTCAATCCCGATGCAATTTCTGTGTTTCATGAAAATGTGAAGGTCCAAGGGATACAGTAAACCTGCACTGGTGCATCGGATTCTAAAATTGGTCAGCCAGGAGCCGCTCAAAGCAAAGACTCTTAGAAGATTGACTCTTCTTGAACTTAAGTTGGCATTTTCCCTTTTGTATGCAATACCGTTGCAATTACTGTGTTTCATGGTCAATGTGAAGGTCCAAGGGATACAGTAAAATTGCACTGGTGCATCGGAATCAAATACTGGTCTCCCAGAAGCCGCTCAAAGCACAAACTCTAAGAAGTTTCACTCTTCTTGTACTTAAGTCGGCATTGTGCCTTTAATACTCAATCACGATGCAATTTCTGTGTTTCATGGTCAATGTGAAGGTCCATGGGACACGGTAATCTTGCACTGGTGCATCGGAATCTAATACTGGTCTCCCAGTAGCCGCTCAAAACACAAACTCTTAGAAGATTCACTCTTCTTGCACTTATGTCGGCATTGTCAACATTGTATCCAATCCCGATGCAATTTCTGTGTTTCATGGTCAATGTGATGGTCCAAGGGATACAGTAAACCTGCACTGGAGCATCGGAGTCTAATACTGGTCTCGCAGCAGACGCTCATAGCACAAATTCTTAGAAGATACACTCTTCTTGTACTTAAATCGGCATTGTACTATTTGTACCTAATCCCTATTCAATTTCTGTGTTTCATGGTCAATGTGAAGGTCCAACGGATACAATAAGATTGCACTGGTGCATCGGAATCTAATGCTGGTCTCCCGGCAGCCACACAAACCACAAACTCTTGGAAGATTCACTCTTCTTGTACTTAAGTCGGCATTGTCCCTTTTGTATACAATCCCGATGCAATTTCGGTGTTTCATGGTCAATGTGAAGGTCCAAGAGATACAGTAAACCTGCACTGGCGCATCGGAATCTAATACTGGTCTCCCAGGTGCTGCTCAAAGCACAAATTCTTAGAAGATTCCCTCTTCTTTTACTTAAGTCGGCGTTGTGTATTTTGTATTCAAACACGATGCAAATTCTGTGTTTCATGGTCAATGTGAAGGACCAACGATTACAGTAAAACTCTGCTGGTGTATTGGAATCTAATACTGGTCTCCCAGGAGCCGCTCAAAGCACAAACTCTTAGAAGGTTCACTCTTCTTGTACTTAAGTCAGCATCGTGCATTTTGTATTCAATCCCGACACGATTTTTGTGTGTCATGGTCAATGTGAAGGTCCAAGAGATGCAGTAAACCTGTACTGGTGCATCGGAATCTAATACTGGGCTCCCAGGATCCGCTCAAAGCACATACGCTTGGTAGATTCACTGTTCTTATACTTAAGTCAGCACTGTGCCTTTTGTATTCAATCACGATGCGATTTCTGTGTTCCATGGTCAATGTGAATGTCCAGGGGATAAAGTAAACCTGCACTGGTGCATCGGAATCTAGTAATGGTCTCCCAGGAGCCGCTCAGATCATAAACGCTTAGAAGAATCACTCTTCTTGTACTTAAGTCGGCATTGTGCTTTTTGTATTCAATCCCGATGCAATTTCTGTGTTTCATGGTCAATGTGAAGCTCCAAGGGATACAGTAAACCTGCACTGGTGCATCGGAATCTACTACTGGTCTCCCGACAGCCGCTCAAACCACAAACTCTTATAAGATTCTCTACTCTTGTACTTAAAACGTCATGGTCCTTTTGTATTCAATCCAAATGCAGTATCTGTGTTTCATGGTCATTGTGAAGGTCCAAGGGAAACAGAAATCCTGCACTGGGGCATGGGAATCTAATACTAGTCTCCCAGGAGCCGCTCAAATCACAAACTCTAAGAAGATACACTCTTTTTGTACTTAAGTCGGTATTGTGACTTTAATATTGAATCACGATGCAATATCTGTGTTTCATAGTCAATGTGAAGGTCCACGCGACACGGTAAACTTGCACAGGTGCATCGGAATTTAGTACTGGTCTCCCGGCAGCCGCTCAAACCACAAATTCTTATAAGATTCTCTCCTCTTGTACTTAAGTCGGCATTGTCTTTTTTGTATTCAATCTCGATGCAATTTCTGTGTTTCATGGGCAATGTGAAGGTCCAAGGGATACAGTAAACCTGCACTGGTGCATCGGAATCTACTACTGGTCTCCCGGCAGCTGCTCAAACCACAAACTCTTATAAGATTCTCTCCTCTTGTACTTAAGTCGGCATTGTCCCTTTTGTAATCAATGCCGATGCAATTTCTGTGACTCATGGTCAATGTGAAGGTCCAAGGGATACAGTAAACCTGCACTGGCGCATCGGAATCTAATACTGGTCTCCCAGGAGCCGCTCTAAAAACAAACTCTAAGAAGTTTCACTCTTCTTGTACTTAAGTCGGTATTGTGACTTTAATATTCAATCACGATGCAATTTCTGTGTTTCATCTTCAATGTGAAGGTCCAAGGGACACGGTAAACTTGCTGTGGTGCATCGGAATATAATGGTGGTATCCCAGAAGCCGCTCAAAACACAAACTCTTAGAAGATTCACTCTTCTTGCACTTAAGTCGGCATTGTCCATTTTGTATTCAGTCCCGATGCATTTTCTGTGTTTCATGGTCAATGTGATGGTCCAAGGGATACAATTAACCTGCACTGGTGCATCGGAATCGAATACTGGTCTCCCGGCAGCCGCTCAAATCATAAACTCTTAGAAGATTCACTCTTCTTGTACTTAAGTCGGCATTGTCACTTTTGTATTCAATCTTTATGCAATTTGTGTGTTACATGGTCATTGTGAATGTCCATGGGTTACAGTAATCCTGCACTGGGGCATCGGAATCTAATAATGGTCTTCCAGTAGCTGCTCAAAACACAAACTCTTAGAAGATTCACTCTTTTTGGACTTACGTTGGCATTGTGCCGTTTGTATTCAATCCCGATGCAATTTCTGTGTTTCATGATCAATGTGAAGGTCCAAGGGATACAGTAAACCTGCACTGGTGCATCGGATTCTAGAACTGGTCAGCCAGGAGCCGCTCAAAGCAAAGACTCTTAGAAGATTGACTCTTCTTGAACTTAAGTTGGCATTGTCCTTTTTGTATTCAATACCGATGCAATTACTGTGTTTCATGGTCAATGTGAAGGTCCAAGGGATACAGTAAAATTGCACTGGTGCATCGGAATCTAATACTGGTCTCCCAGAAGCCGCTCAAAGCACAGACTCTAAGAAGTTTCACTCTTCTTGTACTTGAGTCGGCATTGTGCCTTTAATATTGAATCACGATGCAATTTCTGTGTTTCATGGTCAATGTGAAGATCCAAGGGACACGGTAATCTTGCACTGGTGCATCGGAACCTAATACTGTTCTCTCGCAGTAGCCGCTCAAAACACAAACTCTTAGAAGATTCACTGTTCATGCACTTATGTCGGCATTGTCCATTTTGAATTCAATCCCGATGCAATTTCTGTGTTTCATGGTCAATGTGAGGGTCCAGGGGATACGGTAAACCTGCACTGGTGCATCGGAGTCTAATACTGGTCTCGCAGGTGCCGCTCAAAGTACTAATTCTTAGAAGATTCCCTCTTCTTGTACTTAAGTCGGCGTTGTGCATTTTGTATTCAAACACGATGCAACTTCTGTGTTTCATGGTCAACGTGAAGGGCCAAGGATTACAGTAAAACTGCGCTCGTGTATTGGAATCTAATACTGGTCTCCCAGGAGCCGCTCAAAGCACAAACTCTTAGAAGATTCACTCTTCTTGTACTTAAGTCAGCATCGTTGCGTTTTGTATTCAATCCCGACACGATTTTTGTGTGTCATGGTCAATGTGAAGGTCCAAGGGATGCAGTAAACCTGTACTGGTGCATCGGATTGTATTACTGGTCTCCCAGGATCCGCTCAAAGCACAAACTCTTGGTAGATTCACTCTTCTTATACTCAAGTCGGCACTGTGCCTTTTGTATTTAATCCCGTTGCGATTTCTGTGTTCCATGGTCAATGTGAATGTCCAAGGGATAAAGTAAACCTGCACTGGTGCATTGGAATCTAGTACTGGTCTCCCGGCAGCCGCTCAAACCACAAACTCTTAAAAGATTCTCTCCCCTTGTACTTAAAACGTCATGGTCCTTATGTATTCAATCCAAATGCGATATCTGTGTTTCATGGTCATTGTGAAGGTCCAAGGGAAACAGTAATCCTGCACTGGGGCATCGGAATCTAATACTAGTCTCCCAGGAGCCGCCCAAACCACAAACTCTAAGAAGATACACACTTCTTGTACATAAGTCGGCATTGTCCCATTTGTATTCAATGCCGACGCAATGTCTGTGACTCATGGTCAATGTGAAGGTCTAAGGGATACAGTAAACCTGCACTGGCGCATCGGAGTCTAATACTGGTTTCCCAGGAGCCGCTCTAAACACAAACTCTAGGAAGTTTCACTCTTTTTGTACTTAAGTCGGTATTGTGATTTTAATATTGAATCACGATGCAGTTTCTGTGTTTCATGGTCAATGTGAAGGTCCAAGGGACACGGTAAACTTGCACTGGTGCATCGGAATCTAATACTGGTCTCCCAGAAGTTGCTCCAAACACAAACTCTTAGAAGATTCACTCTTCTTGCACTTAAGTCGGCATTGTCCATTTTGTATTCAATCCCGATGCATTTTCTGTGTTTCATGGTCAATGTGATGGTCCAAGGGATACAGTTAAGCTGCACTGGTGCATCGTAATCCAGTAATGATCTCCCGGCAGCCGCTCAAATCATAAACTCTTAGAAGATTCTTTCTTCTTGTACTTCAGTCGGCATTGTCACTTTTGTATTCAATCTTTATGCAATTTCTGTGTTTCATGGTCAATGTGAAGGTCCAGGGGATACAGTAAACCTGCACTTGTGCATCGAAATCTAATACTGGTCTCCCAAGTCACGCTCAAAGCACGAACTCTTAGAAGATTCACTCTTTTTGTACTTACGTTGGCATTGTGCCGTTTGTATTCAATTCCGATGCAATTTATGTGTTTCACGATCAATGTGAAGGTCCAAGGGATACAGTAAACCTGCACTGGTGCATCGGATTCTAGAACTGGTCAGCCAGGAGCCGCTCAAAGCAAAGACTCTTAGAAGATTGACTCTTCTTGAACTTAAGTTGGCATTGTCCCTTTTGTATTCAATACCGACGCAATTACCGTGTTTCATGGTCAATGTGAAGGTCCAAGGGTACAGTAGAATTGCACTGGTGCATCAGAATCTGATACTGGTCTCCCAGGAGCCGCTGAAATCACAAATTCTTGGAAGATTCACTCTACTTGTCCTTAAGTCAACATTGTGCCTTTAGTATTCAATCCCGATACAATTCCTGTGTTTCATGGTCAATGTGAAGATCCATTCGATGCAGTAAACCAGCACTGATGCATCGGAATCGAATTCTGGTATCCCAGCATCCGCTCAAAGCACAAACTCTTACAAGATTCCTCTTCTTGTACTTAAGCCGGCATTGTGCGTTTTATATTCAATCCCGATTCAATTTCTGTATTACATGGTCAATGTGAAGGCCCAAGGGATACGGTAAACCAGCACTGCTGCATCGGAATCTAATACTTGTCTCCCAGCAGCCGCTGAAATCACAAACTCTCCGAAGATTCACTCTACTTGTACTTAAGTCGGCATTGTGCCTTTAGTATTCAATCCCGATACAATTACTGTGTTTCATGGTCAATGTGAAGGTCCAAGTGTTTCAGTAAACCAGCACTGGTGCATCGGAATCTAATACTGGTCTCCCATTAGCCGCTCAAAGCACACACTCTTACAAGATTCATTCTTCTTGTACTTAAGTCGACATTGTGCTTTGTATTCAATCACGATGCAATTTCTGTGTTTTTATGGTCAATGTGCCGGACCAAGGGATACAGTAAACCAGCACTGGTGCATCGGAATCTGATACTGGTCTCCCAGTAGCCGCTCAGAGCACACACTAATAGAAGATTCACTCTTCTTGTACTTAACTCATCATTGTGCCTTTTGTATTCAATCCCGATGCAATTTCTGTGTTTCATGGTCAATGTGAAGGTCCAAGTGTTTCAGTAAACCAGCACTGGTGCATCGGAATCTAATTTTGGTCTCCCAGGAGCCGCTCAAAGCACAAATTCTTAGAAGATTCACTATTCTTGTACTGAAGACAGCTTTGTGCGTTTTGTATTTAATCCCAATGCAATTTATGTGTTTCATGGTCAATGTGAAGTTCGAAGGGATACAGTAAACCTGCACTGATGCATCGGAATCTATTACTGGTCTCCCAGGAGACGCTCAAAGCACAAACTCTTAGAAGATTCACTCTTGTTGTACTTCAGAGAGCAATTAGCATTATATATTCATTCCCGATGCAATTCCTGCGATTCATGGTCAATGTGACGGTCCAAGGGATACAGTAAACCAGCACTGGTGCATCGGAATCTAATACTGGCCTCCCAGGCGCCGCTCAAAGCACAAATTCTTGGATGGTTCACTCTACCTGCACATAAGTCGGCATTGTGCCTTTAGTATTCAATCCCGAAACAATATCTGTTTTTCATGGTCAATGTAAGGGTCCATGGGATGCAGTAAACCAGCACTGGTACATCGGAATCTAATACTGGTCTCCCAGGAGCCGGTCAACTCACACACCCTAACAAGATTCACTCTTCTAGTACTTAAGTCGTTATTGTGCTTTGTATTCAATCCTGATGCAATTTCTATGTTTTTATGGTCAATGTGACGGTCCAAGGGATACAGTAAACCAGCACTCGTGCATCGGAATCTAATAGTGGCCTCCCAGGAGCCGCTCAAAGCGCAAATTCTTGGATGATTCATTCTACTTGTACTTAAGTCGGCATTGTGCCTTTAGTATTCAATCCCGAAACAAATTCTGTGTTTCATGGTCAATGTGAAGGTCCATGGGATGCAGTAAACCAGCACTGGTGCATCGGAATCTAATACTGGTCTCCCAGGAGCCGCTCAAAGCACACACTCTAACAAGATTCACTCTTCTTGTACTTAAGTCGTTATTGTGATTTGTATTCAATCCCGATGCAATTTCTGGGTTTTTATGGTCAATGTGAAGGTCCAAGGGATACAGTATACCTACACTGGTGCATCGGAATCTAATACTGGTCTCCCAGGATCCGCTCAAAGCACAAACTCTTAGAAGATTCAATCTTCTAGTACTTAAGTCGGCATTGTGAATATTGTATTCATTCCCGATGCGATATCTGAGTTTCTCGGCGAATGTGAAGGTCCATGGGATGCAGTAAACGAGGACTGGTGTATCGGTATCTAATTCTGGTCTCCCAGGAGCCGCTCAAAGCACACTTTCTTGGATGGTTCACTCTTCCTGTACTTAAGTCGGCATTGTGTGTTTTGTATTCAATTCCGATGCAATTTCTGAGTTTCATGGTCAATGTGAAGGTCCATGGGATGCTGTAATCCTGCAATGGTGCATCGGAATCTAATACCGGTCTACCAGGAGCCGCTCAAATAACACACTCTTACAAGATCCAATCTTCTTGTACTTAAAAACGGCAATTAGCCTTATACATTCAATCCCGATGCAACTCCTATGATTCATGGTCAATGTGAAGGCCCAAGGGATAGAATATACCTACACTGGTGCATCGGAATCTAATACTGGTCTCCCAGGAGCCGCTCAAAGCACACACTCTTAGAAGATTCACTCTTCTTGTACTTAAGTCGGCATTGTGCCTTATGTATTCAGTCCCGATGCAGTTTCTGTGTTTCATGATCAATGTGAACGTCCAAGGGTTTCAGTAAACCAGCACTGGTGCATCGGAATCTAAATCTAGTGTCCCAGGAGCCACTCAAATCACAAACTCTTAGAAGATTCACTCTGCTTGTACTTAAGTCGGCATTGTGCCCTTCGTATTCAATCCCGATGCAATTTCTGCGTTTCACGGTCAATGTGAAGGTCCAAGGGATACAGTAAACCTGCACTGATGCATCGCAATCTAATACTGGTCTCCCAGGAGCCGCTCAAAGCACACACTCTTAGATGATTCAATCCTCTTGTACTTAAGTCGGCATTGTGCCTTTTGCATTCCATCCCGATGCAGTTTCTGTGTTTCATGGTCAATGTGAAGGTCCATGGGATGCAGTAAACGTGGACTGGTGCATCGGTATCTAATTATGATCTCCCAGGAGCCGCTCGAACACACTTTCTTAGATGATTAATTCTTCTTGTACTTAAGTCGACATTGTGAAATTTGTATTCAATCCCGATGCAATTTCTGTGTTTCATGGTCGTTGGGAAGGTCTGAGGGGGTACAGTAAACCTGCACTGGTGCATCGGAATCTAATACTGGTCTTCCAGGAGCCGCTCAAAGAAAAAATTCATAGAAGATTCACTCTTCTTGTACTTAAGTCGGTATTGTGCTTTCAGTATTCAATGCCGATGCAATTACTGTGTTTCATGGTCAATGTGACGGTCCAAAGGATACAGTAAACCTGCACAGATGAGTCGCAAACTAACACAGGCCTCCCAGGAGCCGCTCAAAGCTCAAATTATTAGAAGATTCACTCTACATGTACTTAAGTCGGCATTGTGCCTTTTGTATTCAATCCCGATACAATTTCTGTCTTTCATGGTCAATGTGAAGGACCATGGGAAGCAGTAAACCAGCACTGGTGCATCGGAATCTGATACCGGTCTACCAGGAGCCGTTCAAAGCACACACTCTTAGAAGATTCACTCTTCTTGTATTTAAGTCGGCATTGTGCTTTGTATTCAATCCCTATGCAATTCCTCTGTTTCATGGTCAATGTGAAGGTCTAAGGGATACAGTAAACCTGCACTGATGCATCGGAATCTAATACTGGTCTCCCAGAGACCGTTCAAATCACGAACGCTTAGAGGATTCACTCTTCTTGTACTTAAGTCGGCATTGTTCCGTTTGTATTCAATCCCGATGCAATTTCTGTGTTTCATGGTCAATGTGGAGGTCCAAGGTTTATAGTAAACCTGCACTGGTGCATCGGAATCTAATACTGGTCTCCCAGGAGCCGCTCAAAGCACAAACTCTTAGAAGATTCAGTCTTCTTTTACTTAAGTCATCATTGTGCATTTTGTGTTCAATCCCGGTGCAATTACTGTGTTTCATGGACAATGTGAAGGTCCAAGGGACACAGTAAACCTGCACTGTTGCATCGGAATCTAATTCTGGTCTCCCAGGAGCCGTTCAAAGCAAAAACTCTTAGAAGATTCACTCGTCTTTTCCTTAAGTCGGCATTGTGCTCTTTGTATTCAATGCCGATGAAATTTCTGTGTTTCATGGTCAATGTGAAGGGCCATGGGATACAGTAAACCTGCACTGATGCATCGGAATCTAATACTGGTCTCCCAGATACCGTTCAAATCACGAACGCTTAAAGGATTCACTCTTCCCGTACTTAAGTCGGCATTGTGCCTTTTGTATTCAATCCCGATGCAATTTCTGTGTTTCATGGTCAATGTGAAGGTCCAAGTGTTTCAGTAAACCAGCACTGGTGCATCGGAATCTAATTTTGGTCTCCCAGGAGCCGCTCAAAGCACAAATTCTTAGAAGATTCACTATTCTTGTACTGAAGACAGCTTTGTGCGTTTTGTATTCAATCCCAATGCAATTTATGTGTTTCATGGTCAATGTGAAGTTCGAAGGGATACAGTAAACCTGCACTGATGCATCGGAATCTATTACTGGTCTCCCAGGAGACGCTCAAAGCACAAACTCTTAGAAGATTCACTCTTGTTGTACTTCAGAGAGCAATTAGCATTATATATTCATTCCCAATGCAATTCCTGCGATTCATGGTCAATGTGACGGTCCAAGGGATACAGTAAACCAGCACTGGTGCATCGGAATCTAATACTGGCCTCCCAGGCGCCGCTCAAAGCACAAATTCTTGGATGGTTCACTCTACCTGTACATAAGTCGGCATTGTGCCTTTAGTATTCAATCCCGAAACAATATCTGTTTTTCATGGTCAATGTAAGGGTCCATGGGATGCAGTAAACCAGCACTGGTACATCGGAATCTAATACTGGTCTCCCAGGAGCCGGTCAACTCACACACCCTAACAAGATTCACTCTTCTAGTACTTAAGTCGTTATTGTGCTTTGTATTCAATCCTGATGCAATTTCTATGTTTTTATGGTCAATGTGACGGTCCAAGGGATACAGTAAACCAGCACTCGTGCATCGGAATCTAATACTGGCCTCCCAGGAGCCGCTCAAAGCGCAAATTCTTGGATGATTCATTCTACTTGTACTTAAGTCGGCATTGTGCCTTTAGTATTCAATCCCGAAACAAATTCTGTGTTTCATGGTCAATGTGAAGGTCCATGGGATGCAGTAAACCAGCACTGGTGCATCGGAATCTAATACTGGTCTCCCAGGAGCCGCTCAAAGCACACACTCTAACAAGATTCACTCTTCTTGTACTTAAGTCGTTATTGTGATTTGTATTCAATCCCGATGGAATTTCTGGGTTTTTATGGTCAATGTGAAGGTCCAAGGGATACAGTATACCTACACTGGTGCATCGGAATATAATACTGGTCTCCCAGGATCCGCTCAAAGCACAAACTCTTAGAAGATTCAATCTTCTAGTACTTAAGTCGGCATTGTGAACATTGTATTCATTCCCGATGCGATATCTGAGTTTCTCGGCGAATGTGAAGGTCCATGGGATGCAGTAAACGAGGACTGGTGTATCGGTATCTAATTCTGGTCTCCCAGGAGCCGCTCAAAGCACACTTTCTTGGATGGTTCACTCTTCCTGTACTTAAGTCGGCATTGTGTGTTTTGTATTCAATTCCGATGCAATTTCTGAGTTTCATGGTCAATGTGAAGGTCCATGGGATGCTGTAATCCTGCAATGGTGCATCGGAATCTAATACTGGTCTACCAGGAGCCGCTCAAATAACACACTCTTACAAGATCCAATCTTCTTGTACTTAAAAACGGCAATTAGCCTTATACATTCAATCCCGATGCAACTCCTATGATTCATGGTCAATGTGAAGGCCCAAGGGATACAATATACCTACACTGGTGCATCGGAATCTAATACTGGTCTCCCAGGAGCCGCTCAAAGCACACACTCTTAGAAGATTCACTCTTCTTGTACTTAAGTCGGCATTGTTCCTTATGTATTCAGTCCCGATGCAGTTTCTGTGTTTCATGATCAATGTGAACGTCCAAGGGTTTCAGTAAACCAGCACTGGTGCATCGGAATCTAAATCTAGTGTCCCAGGAGCCACTGAAATCACAAACTCTTAGAAGATTCACTCTGCTTGTACTTAAGTCGGCATTGTGCCCTTCGTATTCAATCCCGATGCAATTTCTGCGTTTCACGGTCAATGTGAAGGTCCAAGGGATACAGTAAACCTGCACTGATGCATCGCAATCTAATACTGGTCTCCCAGGAGCCGCTCAAAGCACACACTCTTAGATGATTCAATCTTCTTGTACTTAAGTCGGCATTGTGCCTTTTGTATTCCATCCCGATGCAGTTTCTGTGTTTCATGGTCAATGTGAAAGTCCATGGGATGCAGTAAACGTGGACTGGTGCATCGGTATCTAATTATGATCTCCCAGGAGCCGCTCGAACACACTTTCTTAGATGATTAACTCTTCTTGTACTTAAGTCGACATTGTGAAATTTGTATTCAATCCCGATGCAATTTCTGTGTTTCATGGTCATTGGGAAGGTCTGAGGGGGTACAGTAAACCTGCACTGGTGCATCGGAATCTAATACTGGTCTTCCAGGAGCCGCTCAAAGAAAAAATTCATAGAAGATTCACTCTTCTTGTACTTAAGTCGGTATTGTGCTTTCAGTATTCAATGCCGATGCAATTACTGTGTTTCATGGTCAATGTGACGGTCCAAAGGATACAGTAAACCTGCACAGATGTGTCGCAAACTAACACAGGCCTCCCAGGAGCCGCTCAAAGCTCAAATTCTTAGAAGATTCACTCTACATGTACTTAAGTCGGCATTGTGCCTTTTGTATTCAATCCCGATACAATTTCTGTGTTTCATGGTCAATGCGATGGACCATGGGATGCAGTAAACGTGGACTGGTGCATCGGTTTCTAATTCTGGTCTCATAGGAGCCGCTCAAAGCACAAACTCTTAGAAGATTCACTCTCCTAGTACTTAAGACAGCATTTAGCCTTTTGTATACAATCCCGACGCAATTCCTGTGATTCATAGACAATGTGACGGTCCAAGGGATGCGGTATACCTGCACTGGTGCATCGGAATCTAATACCGGTCTCCCAGGAGTCGCTCAAAGCACACACTCTTAGAAGATTCACTTTTCTTTACTTATGTCGGCATTGTGAATTTTGTATTCAATCGCGATGCAATTTCTGTGTTTCATGGTTAATGTGAAGGGCCAAGGATTGCAGTAAACCTGCACTGTTGCATCGGAATCTAATTCTGGTCCCGAGCATCCACTCAAAGCACAAACTCTTACAAGATTCCTCTTCTTGTATTTAAGCCGGCATTGAGCCTTTTGTATTCAATCCCGATGCAATTTCTGTATTTTATGGTCAATTAGAATGCCCAAGGGATACGGTAAACCTGCACTGCTGCATCGGAATCTAGTACTGGTCTCCCAGGAGCCGCTGAAATCACAAACTCTTGGTAGATTCACTCTTCTTGTACTTAAGACGGCATTTTGCCTTTTGTATTCAATCCCGATGCGATTCCTGTGATTCATGGTCAATGTGACGGTCCAAGGAATACAGTAAGCCAGCACTGGTGCATCGGAATCTAATACTGGAATCCCAGGAGCCGCACAAAAACCCAAAGGCTTGGAAGATTCACTCTACTCGTACTTAAGCTGTCATTGTGCCTTTAGTATTCAATCCCGATACAATTTCTGTGTTTCATGGTCAATGTGAAGGTCCATGGGATGCTGCAAACGTGCACTGGTGCATCGGATTCTATTACTGGTCTCCCAGGAGCCGCTCAAATCACACACTCTTACAAGATCCACTCTTCTTGTACTTAAAACGGCAATGAGCCTTATGCATTCAATCCCGATGCAATTCCTATGATTCATGGGCAATGTGAAGGTCCAAGGGATACAGTAAACCTGCACTGATGCATCGCAATCTAATACTGGCCTCCAAGGAGATGCTCAAACACAAACTCTTAGAAGTTTCACTCTTCTTGTACTTATGTCGGCATTTTACCTTCTGTATTCAATCCCGATACAATTTCTGTCTTTCATGGTCAATGTGAAGGACCATGGGAAGCAGTAAACCAGCACTGGTGCATCGGAATCTGATACCGGTCTACCAGGAGCCGTTCAAAGCACACACTCTTAGAAGATTCACTCTTCTTGTATTTAAGTCGGCATTGTGCTTTGTATTCAATCCCTATGCAATTCCTCTGTTTCATGGTCAATGTGAAGGTCTAAGGGATACAGTAAACCTGCACTGATGCATCGGAATCTAATACTGGTCTCCCAGAGACCGTTCAAATCACGAACGCTTAGAGGATTCACTCTTCTTGTACTTAAGTCGGCATTGTTCCGTTTGTATTCAATCCCGATGCAATTTCTGTGTTTCATGGTCAATGTGGAGGTCCAAGGTTTATAGTAAACCTGCACTGGTGCATCGGAATCTAATACTGGTCTCCCAGGAGCCGCTCAAAGCACAAACTCTTAGAAGATTCAGTCTTCTTTTACTTAAGTCATCATTGTGCATTTTGTGTTCAATCCCGGTGCAATTACTGTGTTTCATGGACAATGTGAAGGTCCAAGGGACACAGTAAACCTGCACTGTTGCATCGGAATCTAATTCTGGTCTCCCAGGAGCCGTTCAAAGCAAAAACTCTTAGAGGATCACTCGTCTTTTCCTTAGGTCGGCATTGTGCTCTTTGTATTCAATGCCGATGAAATTTCTGTGTTTCATGGTCAATGTGAAGGGCCATGGGATACAGTAAACCTGCACTGATGCATCGGAATCTAATACTGGTCTCCCAGATACCGTTCAAATCACGAACGCTTAAAGGATTCACTCTTCCCGTACTTAAGTCGGCATTGTGCCTTTTGTATTCAATCCCGATGCAATTTCTGTGATTCGTGGTCAATGTGAAGGTCCAAGTGATGCAGTTAACCTGCACTGATGCATCCGAATCTAATACCGAACCCCCAGGAGCCGCTCATAGCACACAGTCTTAGAGGATTCAGTCATCTGGTACTTATGTCGTCATTGTGTTTTTGAATTCAATCGCGATGCAATTTCTGTGTTTTATGGTCAATGTGAAGGTCCGAGGGTTACAGTAAACCTGCACTGGTGCATCGGAATCTAATACATGTCTCCCAGGAGCCGCTCAAAGCACTAACTCTTAGAAGAGTCACTCTTCTCGTACATAAGTATTCATCCTGAATTTTGTATTGAATCCCGATGCAATTTCTGTGTTTCATTATAAATGTGAAGGTCCAAGGGATACAGTAAACCTGCACTGATGCATCGGAATCTAATACTGGTTTGCCACTTGTTGCTCAGTGCACAAACTCTTAGATGACTCACTCTACTTGTACTTGAGTTGGCATTGTGTCTTTTGCATTCAATCCCGATGCAATATCTGTGTTTTATGGTCAATGTGAAGGTCCTAGGCTTACAGTAAACCTGCACTGGCGCATCGGAATCTAATACTGGTCTCCAAGGAGCCGCTCAAATCACAAACTCTTAGAAGTATCACTCTTATTGTACTTAAGTATGCACTCTGCCATTTATATTCAATCCCGATGCAATTTCTGTGTTTCATCGTCAATAAGAATGTCAGAGGGATACAGTAACCCTGAAGTGAAGCATCGGAATCCATAACTAGTGTCACAGGAATGGTTCAAAACATAGACAGTAAGAAATGTCAGTTTTCTTGTACTTGAGTCGGCATTGTGCCTTTTGTATTTAATTCTGATGCAATTTCTGTGTTTCGTCGTCAAAAAGAAGGTCCAAGGGATACAGTAAACCTGAAGTGAAGCATCGCAATGTAAAACCGGTCTCACAGGAAAGGTTCAAAGCATAGTCAGCAAGAAGAGCCAGTCCTCTTGTACTTGAGTCGGCATTGTGCCTTTTGTATTTAATTGCGATGCAATTTCTGTGTTTCGTCATCAATAAGAAGGTCCAAGGGATACAGTAAACCTGAAGTGAAGCATCGCAATCTGAAACCGGTCTCACAGGAAAGGTTCAAAACATAGACGGTAAGAAGGGCCAGTCCTCTTGTACTTGAGTCGGCATTGTGCCTTTTGTATTAAACTCCAAAGCAATCTCTGTGATTCATCGTCAATAAGGAAATCAGAGGGATACAGTGAACCTGAAGTGAAGCATCGGAATCTATAACCAGTGTCACAGGAGTGGTTCAAATCATAGACAGAAAGAAAAGCCAGTCTTCTTGTACTTGAGTCGGCATTGTGCCTTTTGTATTTAATTCCGATGCAATATCTGTGTTTCATCGTCAATAAGGAGGTCAGAGGGATACAGTAAACCTGAAGTGAAGCATCGGAATCTAAAACTAGTGTCACAGAAATGGTTAAAGACATAGACAGTAAGAAGAGTCAGTTTTGTTGTACTTAAGTCGGCATTGTGCCTTTTCTAATTAATTCCGATGCAATTTCTGTGTTTCATCGTCAATAAGAAGGTCAGAGGGATACAGTAAACCTGAAGTGAAGCATCGGAATCTACAACTAGTGTCACAGAAATGGTTCAAAACATAGACAGTAAGAAGAGTCAGTTTTCATGTAATTAAGTCGGCATTGTGCCGCTTCTATTTAATTCTGATGCAATTTCTGTGTTTCATCGTCAATAGGAAGGTCAGAGGGATACAGTAAGCCTGAAGTGAAGCATCGGACTCTGTAACTAGTGTCACAGGAATGGTTCAAAACATAGACAGTAAGAAGAGTCAGTATTCTTGTTTTTGAATCGGCATTGTGCCTTTTCTAATTAATTCCGATGCAATGTCTGTGTTTCATCGTCAATAGGAATGTTAGAGGGATACAGTAAACCTGAAGTGAACCATCGGAATCTATAACTAGTGTCACAGGAATGGTTCAAAACATAGACAGTAAGAAGAGTCAGTTTTCTTGTACTTAAGTCAGCATTGTGCCTTTTCTATTTAATTCCAATGCAATTTCTGTGTTTCATCGTCAATAATGAGGTCCAAGGGATACAGTAAACCTGAAGTGAAGCGTCGGAATCAAAAACCGGTCTCACAGGAAAGGTTCAAAACATAGACAGTAAGAAGAGATAGTCCTCTTGTACTTGAGTCGGCATTGTGCCTTTTGTATATCATTCCGATGCAATTTCTGTGTTTCATCGTCAATAAGAAGGTCAGAGGGATACAGTAAACCTGAAGTGAAGCATCGGAATTTATAACTAGTGTCACAGGAATGGTTCAAAACATAGACAATAAGAAGAGTCAGTTGTCTTGTACTTAAGTCGGCATTGTGCCTTTTCTATTTAATTCCGATGCAATTTCTGTGTTTCATCGTCAATAATTAGGTCAGAGGGATACAGTAAACCTGAAGTGATGCATCGGAATCTATAACTAGTGTCACAGGAATGGTTCAAAACATAGACAGTAAGAAGAGTCAGTTGTCTTGTACTTAAGTCGGCATTGTGGCTTTTCTATTTAATTCCGATGCTATTTCTGTGTTTCATCTTCAATAAGGAGGTCAGAAGGATGCAGTAAACCTGAAGTGAAGCATCGGAATCCATAATTAGTGTCACAGGAATGGTTCAAAACGAAGACAGTAAGAAGAGTCAGTCTTCTTGTACGTAAGTCGGCATTGTGCCTTTTCTATTTAATTCCGATGCAATTTCTGTGTTTCATCGTCACTACGAAGGTCAGAGGGATACAGTAAACCTGAAGTGAAGCAACGGTATCTATAACTAGTGTCACAGGAGTGGTTCAAAACATAGATAGTAAGAAGAGTCAGTTGTCTTGTACTTCAGTCGGCATTGTGCCTTTTCTATTTAATTCCGATGCAAATTCTGTGTTTCATCGTCAATAAGGAGGTCAGGGGAATACGGTAAACCTGAAGTGAGGCATCGGAATCTATAACTAGTGTCACAGGAATGGTTCGAAACGTAGACAGTAAGAAGAGTCAGTCTTCTTGTACTTAAGTCTGCATTGTGCCTTTTCTATTTAATTCCAATGCAATTTCTGTGTTTCGTCGTCAATAAGAAGGTGCAAGAGATACAGTAAACCTGAAGTGAAGCATCGGAATCTATAACTAGTGTCACAGGAATAGTTCAAAACATAGACAGTAAGAAGAGCCAGTTTTCTTGTACTTAAATCGGCATTGTGCCTTTTCTAAATAATTCCGATGCAATATCTGTGTTTCATCGTCGATAAGAAGGTCAGAGGGATACAGTAAACCTGAAGTGAAGCATCGGAATCTACAAGTAGTGTCACAGAAATGGTTCAAAACGTAGACAGTAAGAAGAGTCAGTTTTCTTGTACTTCAATCGGCATTGTGCCTTTTCTATTTAATTCTGATGCAATTTCTGTGTTTCATCGTCAATAAGAAGGTCAGAGGGATACAGTAAACCTGAAGTGAAGCATCGGAATCTGTAACTAGTGTCACAGGAATGGCTCAAAACATAGACAGTAAGAAGAGTCAGTATTCTTGTACTTGAATCGGCATTGTGCCTTTTCTATTTAATTCCGATGCATTGTCTGTGTTTCATCGTCAATAAGAATGTCAGAGGGATACAGTAAACCTGAAGTGAACCATCGGAATCTATAACTAGTGTCACATGAATGGTTCAAAACATAGACAGTAAGAAGAGTCAGTTTTCTTGTACTTAAGTCAGCATTGTGCCTTTTCTATTTAATTCCAATGCAATTTCTGTGTTTCATTGTCAATAATGAGGTTCAAGGGATACAGTAAACCTGAAGTGAAGCGTCGGAATCAAAAACCCGGTCTCACAGGAAAGGTTCAAAACATAGACAGTAAGAAGAGCCAGTCCTCTTGTACTTGAGTCGGCATTGTGCCTTTTGTATATCATTCCGATGCAATTTATGTGTTTCATCGTCAATAAGAAGGTCAGAGGGATACAGTAAACCTGAAGTGAAGCATCGGAATATATAACTAGTGTCACAGGAATGGTTCAAAACATAGACAGTAAGAAGAGTCAGTTTTCTTGTACTTAAGTCGGCATTGTGCCTTTTGTATTTAATTCCGATGCAATTTCTGTGTTTCATCGTCAATAAGAAGGTCAGAGAGATACAGTAAACCTGAAGTGAAGCATCAGAATCTGTAACTAGTGTCACAGGAATGGTTCAAAGCACAGACAGTAAGAAGAGTCAGTTGTCTTGTACTTAAGTCGGCATTGTGCCTTTTCTATTTAATTCCGATGCAATTACTGTGTTTCGTCGTCAATAAGAAGGTCCAAGGGATACAGTAAACCTGAAGTGAAGCATCGGAATCTAAAACCGGTCTCACAGGAAAGGTTCAAAACACAGACAGTAAGAAGAGCCAGTCCTCTTTAACTTGAGTCGGCATTGTGCATTTTGTATATAATTCCCACGCAATTTCTGTGTTTCATCGTCAATAAGAAGGTCAGAGGGTAACAGTAAACATGAAGTGAAGCATCGGAATCTATAACTAGTGTCACAGGAATGGTTCAAAACATAGACAGTAAGAAGAATCAGTTGTCTTGTACTTAAGTCGGCATTGTGCCTTTTCTATTTAATTCCGATGCAATTTCTGTGTTTCATTGTCACTACGAAGGTCAGAGGGATACAGTAAACCTGAAGTGAAGCAACGGAATCTATAACTAGTGTCACAGGAGTGGTTCAAAACATAGATAGTAAGAAGAGTCAGTTGTCATGTACTTGAGTCGGCATTGTGATTTTTCTATTTAATTCCGATGCAATATCTGTGTTTCGTCGTCAATAAGAAGGTACAAGGGATACAGTAAACCTGAAGCGAAGCATCGCAATTTAGAACCGGTCTCACAGAAAAAGGTTCAATACATAGACAGTAAGAAGAGCCAGTCCTCTTTTACTCGAGTCGGCATTGTGCCTTTTGTAATTAATACCGATGCAATTTCTGTGTTTCATCGTCAATAAGGAGATCAAAGGGATACAGTGAACCTGAAGTGAAGCATCAGAATCTATAACTAGTGTCACAGGAATGGTTCAAATCATAGACAGAAAGAAGAGCTAGTCTTCTTGTACTTGAGTCGGCATTGTGCCTTTTGTATTTAATTCCGATGCAATTTCTGTGTTACGTCGTCAATAAGAAGGTCCAAGGGATACAGTAAACCTGAAGTGAATCATCGCAATCTGAAACCGGTGTCACAGGAGAGGTTCAAACCATAGACAGTAAGAAGAGCCAGTCCTCTTGTACATGAGTCGGCATTGTGCCTTTTGTATATAATTCCGATGCGATTTCTGTGTTTCATCGTCAATAAGGAGGTCAGAGGGATACAGTAAACATGAAGTGAAGCATCGGAATCTATAACTAGTGTCACAGAAATGGTTCAAAACATAGACAGTAAGAAGAGTCAGTTTTCTTGTACTTAAGTCGGCATTGTGCGTTTTCTATTTAATTCCGATGCAATTTCTGTGTTTCATCGTCAATAAGAAGGTCAGAGGGATACAGTAAACATGAAATGAAGCATCGGAATCTATAACTAGTGTCACAGAAATGGTTCAAAACGTAGACAGTAAGAAGAGTCAGTTTTCTTGTACTTAAGTCGGCATTGTGCCTTTTCTATTTAATTCTGTTGCAATTACTGTGTTTCCTCGTCAATAAGAAGGTCAGAGGGATACAGTAAACCTGAAGTGAAGCATCGGAATCTGTAACTAGTGTCATAGGAATGGTTCAAAACATAGACAGTAAGAAGAGTCAGTTTTCTTGTACTTGAATCGGCATTGTGTCTTTTCTATTTAATTCCGATGCAATGTCTGTGTTTCATCGTCAATAAGAATGACAGAGGGATACAGAACACCTGAAGTGAACCATCGGAATCTATAACTAGTGTCACAGGAATGGTTCAAAACATAGACAGTAAGAAGGGTCAGTTCTCTTGTACTTAAGTCAGCATTGTGCCTTTTGTATTTAATTCCAATGCAATTTCTGTGTTTCATCGTCAATAATGAGGTCCAAGGGATACAGTAAACCTAAAGTGAAGCGTCGGAATCAAAAACCGGTCTCACAGGAAAAGTTCGAAACATAGACAGTAAGAAGAGCCAGTCCTCTTGTACTTGAGTCGGCATTGTGCTTTTTGTATATCATTCCGATGCAATTTCTGTGTTTCATCGTCAATAAGAAGGTCAGAGGGATACAGTAAACCTGACGTGAAGCATCGGAATCTGTAACTAGTGTCTCAGGAATGGTTCAAAACATAGACAGTAAGAAGGGTCAGTTGTCTTGTACTTAAGTCGGCATTGTGCCTTTTCTATTTAATTCCGATGCTATTTCTGTGTTTCATCTTCAATAAGGAGGTCAGAAGGATACAGTAAACCTGAAGTGAAGCATCGGAATCCATAATTAGTGTCACAGGAATGGTTCAAAACGAAGACAGTAAGAAGAGTCAGTCTTCTTGTACGTAAGTCGGCATTGTGCCTTTTCTATTTAATTCCGATGCAATTTCTGTGTTTCATCGTCACTACGAAGGTCAGAGGGATACAGTAAACCTGAAGTGAAGCAACGGTATCTATAACTAGTGTCACAGGAGTGGTTCAAAACATAGATAGTAAGAAGAGTCAGTTGTCTTGTACTTCAGTCGGCATTGTGCCTTTTCTATTTAATTCCGATGCAAATTCTGTGTTTCATCGTCAATAAGGAGGTCAGGGGAATACGGTAAACCTGAAGTGATGCATCGGAATCTATAACTAGTGTCACAGGAATGGTTCGAAACGTAGACAGTAAGAAGAGTCAGTCTTCTTGTACTTAAGTCTGCATTGTGCCTTTTCTATTTAATTCCAATGCAATTTCTGTGTTTCGTCGTCAATAAGAAGGTGCAAGAGATACAGTAAACCTGAAGTGAAGCATCGGAATCTAAAACCGGTGTCACAGGAAGGGTTCAAAACATAGACAGTAAGAAGAGCCGGTGCTCTTGTACTTGAGATGGCATTGTGCCTTTTGTATATAATTCCGATGCAATTTCTGTGTTTCATCGTCAATAAGGAAATCAGAGGGATACAGTGAACCTGAAGTGAAGCATCGGAATCTATAACTAGTGTCACATTAATAGTTCAAAACATAGACAGTAAGAAGAGCCAGTTTTCTTGTACTTAAATCGGCATTGTGCCTTTTCTAAATAATTCCGATGCAATTTCTGTGTTTCATCGTCGATAAGAAGGTCAGAGGGATACAGTAAACCTGAAGTGAAGCATCGGAATCTACAAGTAGTGTCACAGAAATGGTTCAAAACGTAGACAGTAAGAAGAGTCAGTTTTCTTGTACTTCAGTCGGCATTGTGCCTTTTCTATTTAATTCTGATGCAATTTCTGTGTTTCATCGTCAATAAGAAGGTCAGAGGGATACAGTAAACCTGAAGTGAAGCGTCGGAATCAAAAACCGGTCTCACAGGAAAGGTTGAAAACATAGACAGTAAGAAGAGCCAGTCCTCTTGTACTTGAGTCGGCATTGTGCCTTTTGTATATCGTTCCGATGCAATTTATGTGTTTCATCGTCAATAAGAAGGTCAGAGGGATACAGCAAACCTGAAGTGAAGCATCGGAATTTATAACTAGTGTCACAGGAATGGTTCAAAACATAGACAGTAAGAAGAGTCAGTTTTCTAGTACTTAAGTCGGCATTGTGCCTTTTGTATTTAATTCCGATGCAATTTCTGTGTTTCATCGTCAATAAGAAGGTCAGAGAGATACAGTAAACCTGAAGTGAAGCATCAGAATCTGTAACTAGTGTCACAGGAATGGTTCAAAACACAGACAGTAAGAAGAGTCAGTTGTCTTGTACTTAAGTCGGCATTGTGCCTTTTCTATTTAATTCCGATGCAATTACTGTGTTTCGTCGTCAATAAGAAGGTCCAAGGGATACAGTAAACCTGAAGTGAAGCATCGGAATCTAAAACCGGTCTCACAGGAAAGGTTCAAAACACAGACAGTAAGAAGAGCCAGTCCT
Organism: Schistocerca americana; assembly: GCF_021461395.2. Lineage (NCBI taxonomy): Eukaryota > Metazoa > Arthropoda > Insecta > Orthoptera > Acrididae > Schistocerca > Schistocerca americana. The sequence continues at coordinate 8,626,451 of NC_060121.1, read as the reverse complement.
CTTTAACTGGAGTCGGCATTGTGCCTTTTGTGTATAATTCCCATGCAATTTCTGTGTTTCATCGTCAATAAGAAGGTCAGAGGGTAACAGTAAACATGAAGTGAAGCATCGGAATCTATAACTAGTGTCACAGGAATGGTTCAAAACATAGACAGTAAGAAGAATCAGTTGTCTTGTACTTAAGTCGGCATTGTGCCTTTTCTATTTAATTCCGATGCAATTTCTGTGTTTCATCGTCACTACGAAGGTCAGAGGGATACAGTAAACCTGAAGTGAAGCAACGGAATCTTCAACTAGTGTCACAGGAGTGGTTCAAAACATAGATAGTAAGAAGAGTCAGTTGTCATGTACTTGAGTCGGCATTGTGCCTTTTCTATTTAATTCCGATGCAATTTCTGTGTTTCTTCGTCAATAAGAAGGTCAGAGGGATACAGTAAACCCGAAGTGAAGCATCGGAATCTGTAAGTAGTGTCAAAGGAATGGTACAAAGCATAGACAGTAAGAAGAGTCAGTCTTCTTGTTTTTAAGTCGGCATTGTGCCCTTTGTATTTAATTCCGATGCAATATCTGTGTTTCGTCGTCAATAAGAAGGTACAAGGGATACAGTAAACCTGAAGCGAAGCATCGCAATCTAGAACCGGTCTCACAGAAAAAGGTTCAATACATAGACAGTAAGAAGAGCCAGTCCTCTTCTACTCGAGTCGGCATTGTGCCTTTTGTAATTAATACCGATGCAATTTCTGTGTTTCATCGTCAATAAGGAGATCAAAGGGATACAGTGAACCTGAAGTGAAGCATCGGAATCTATAACTAGTGTCACAGGAATGGTTCAAATCATAGACAGAAAGAAGAGCTAGTCTACTTGTACTTGAGTCGGCATTGTGCCTTTTGTATTTAATTCCGATGCAATTTCTGTGTTACGTCGTCAATAAGAAGGTCCAAGGGATACAGTAAACCTGAAGTGAAACATCGCAATCTGAAACCGGTGTCACAGGAGAGGTTCAAACCATAGACAGTAAGAAGAGCCAGTCCTCTTGTACATGAGTCGGCATTGTGCCTTTTGTATATAATTCCGATGCGATTTCTGTGTTTCATCGTCAATAAGGAGGTCAGAGGGATACAGTAAACATGAAGTGAAGCATCGGAATCTATAACTAGTGTCACAGAAATGGTTCAAAACATAGACAGTAAGAAGAGTCAGTTTTCTTGTACTTAAGTCGGCATTGTGCGTTTTCTATTTAATTCCGATGCAATTTCTGTGTTTCATCGTCAATAAGAAGGTCAGAGGGATACAGTAAACATGAAATGAAGCATCGGAATCTATAACTAGTGTCACAGAAATGGTTCAAAACGTAGACAGTAAGAAGAGTCAGTTTTCTTGTACTTAAGTCGGCATTGTGCCTTTTCTATTTAATTCTGTTGCAATTTCTGTGTTTCATCGTCAATAAGAAGGTCAGAGGGATACAGTAAACCTGAAGTGAAGCATCGGAATCTGTAACTAGTGTCACAGGAACGGTTCAAAACATAGACAGTAAGAAGAGTCAAATTTCTTGTACTTGAATCGACATTGTGTCTTTTCTATTTAATTCCGATGCAATGTCTGTGTTTCATCGTCAATAAGAATGTCAGAGGGATACAGTACACCTGAAGTGAACCATCGGAATCTATAACTAGTGTCACAGGAATGGTTCAAAACATAGACAGTAAGAAGGGTCAGTTCTCTTGTACTTAAGTCAGCATTGTGCCTTTTGTATTTAATTCCAATGCAATTTCTGTGTTTCATCGTCAATAATGAGGTCCAAGGGATACAGTAAACCTAAAGTGAAGCGTCGGAATCAAAAACCGGTCTCACAGGAAAAGTTCGAAACATAGACAGTAAGAAGAGCCAGTCCTCTTGTACTTGAGTCGGCATTGTGCTTTTTGTATATCATTCCGATGCAATTTCTGTGTTTCATCGTCAATAAGAAGGTCAGAGGGATGCAGTAAACCTGACGTGAAGCATCGGAATCTGTAACTAGTGTCTCAGGAATGGTTCAAAACATAGACAGTAAGAAGGGTCAGTTGTCTTGTACATAAGTCGGCATTGTGCCTTTTCCATTTAATTCCGATGCAATTTCTGTGTTTCATCGTCAATAAGGAGGTCAGAGGCATACAGCAAACCTGAAGTGAAGCATCGCAATCTAAAACCGGTCTCACAGGAATGGTTCAAAACATAGACAGTAAGAAGAGTCGGTTGTCTTAAACTTATGTCGGCATTGTGCCTTTCCTATTTAATTCTGATGCAATTTCTGTGTTTCATCTTCAATAAGGAGGTCAGAGGTATACAGTAAAGCTGAAGTGAAGCATGGGAACCTAAAACTAGTGTCACAGGAATGTTTCAAAACGTAGACAGTAAGAAGAGTCAGTCTTCTTGTACGTAAGTCGGCATTGTGCCTTTTCTGATTAATTCCGATGCAATTTCTGTGTTTCGTCGTCAATAAGAAGGTCCAAGGGATACAGTAAACCTGAAGTGAACCATCGGAATCTAAAACCGGTCTCACAGGAAAGGTTCAAAACATAGACAGTAAGAAGGGCCAGTCCTCTTGTACTTGAGTCGGCATTGTGCCTTTTGTATATACTTCCGATGCAATTTCTGTGTTTCATCGTCAATAAGAAGGTCAGAGGGATACAGTAAACATGGAGTGAAGCATCGGAATCTATAACTAGTGTCACAGGAATGGTTCAAAACATAGACAGTAAGAAGAGTCAGCTGTCTTGTACTTAAGTCGGCATTGTGCCTTTTCTATTTAATTCCGATGCAATTTCTGTGTTTCGTCGCCAATAAGAAGGTGCAAGGGATACAGTAAACCTGAAGTGAAGCATCGGAATCTACAACCGGTCTCACAGGAAGGGTTCAAAACCTAGACAGTAAGAAGAGCCGGTCCTCTTGTACTTGACTTGGCATTGTGCCTTTTGTATATAATTCCGATGCAATTTCTGTGTTTCGTCGTCAATAAGAAGGTCCAAGGGATACAGTAATCCTGAAGTGAAGCATCGCAATCTAAAACCGGTCTCACAGGAAGGGTCTAAAACATAGACAGTCCTCTTGTACTTGAGTCGGCATTGTGCCCTTTGTATATAATTCCGATGCAATTTCTGTGTTTCATCGTCAATAAGGAGGTCAGAGGGATACAGTACACCTGAAGTGAAGCAACGGAATCTATAACTAGTGTCACAGAAGTGGTCCAAAACATAGACAGTAAGAAGAGTCAGTTGTCTTGTACTTCTGTCCGCAATGTGCCTTTTCTATTTAATTCCGATGCAAATTCTGTGTTTCATCGTCAATAAGGAGGTCAGGGGGATACAGTAAACCCGAAGTGAAGCATCGGAATCTATAACTAGTGTCACAGGAATGGTTTAAATCATAGACAGGAAGAAGAGCAAGTCTTCTTGTACTTGAGTCGGCATTGTGCCTTTTGTATTTAATTCCGATGCAATTTCTGTGTTACGTCGTCAGTAAGAAGGTCCAGTGGATATAGTAAACCTGAAGTGAAGCGTCGGAATCAAAAACCGGTCTCACAGGAAAGGTTCAAAACACAGACAGTAAGAAAAGCCAGTCCTCTTGTACTTGAGTCAGCGCTGTGCTTTTTGTATATCATTCCGATGCAATTTCTGTGTTTCATCGTCAATAAGAAGGTCAGAGGGATACAGTAAACCCGAAGTGAAGCATCGGAATTTATAACTACTGTCACAGGAATGGTTCAAAACATAGACAGTTAGAAGAGTCAGTTTTCTTTTACTTAAGTCGGCATTGTGACTTTTGTATTTAATTCCGAAGCAATTTCCGTGTTTCGTCGTCAATAAGAAGGTCAGAGAGATACAATAAACCTGAAGTGAAGCATCGGAATCTGTAACTAGTGTCACAGGAATGGTTCAAAACATAGACAGTAAGAAGGGTCAATTGTCTTGTACTTAAGTCGGCATTGTGCCTTTTCTATTTAATTCCGATGCAATTTCTGTGTTTCATCGTCAATAAGGAGGTCAGAGGGATACAGTAAACCGGAAGTGAAGCATCGGAATCTATAACTAGTGTCACAGGAATGGTTCAAAACATAGACAGTAAGATGAGTCAGTTGTCTTGTACTTAAGTCGGCATTGTGCCTTTTCTATTTAATTACGATGCAATTTCTGTGTTTCATCTTCAATAAGGAGGTCAGAGGGATACAGTAAACCTGAAGTGAAGCATCGGAATCTATAACTTGTGTCACAGGAATGGTTCAAAACGTAGAGAGTAAGAAGAGTCAGTCTTCTTGTACGTAAGTTGGCATTGTGACTTTTCTTTTTAATTCCGATGCAATTTCTGTGTTTCGTCGTCAATAAGAAGGGCCAAGGGATACAGTAAACCTGAAGTGAAGCATCGAAATCTAAAACCGGTCTCACAGGAGAGGTTCAAAACATAGACAGTAGGAAGAGCCAGTCCTCTTTTACTTGAGTCGGCATTGTGCCTTTTGTATATAATTCCGATGCAATTTCTGTGTTTCATCGTCACCAAGAAGGTCAGAGGGATACAGTACACCTGAAGTGGAGCAACGGAATCTATACCTGGTGTCAAAGGAGTGGTCCAAAACATAGACAGTAAGAAGAGTCAGTTGTCATGTACTTCAGTCGGCATTGTGCCTTTTCTATTTAATTCCGATGCAAATTCTGTGTTACATCGTCAATAAGGAGGTCAGGGGGATACAGTAAACCTGAAGTGAAGCATCGGAATCTATAACTAGTGTCACAGGAATGGTTCAAAACATAGACAGTAAGAAGAGTCAGTTTTCTTGTACTTGAATCGGCATTGTGTCTTTTCTATTTAATTCCGATGCAATGTCTGTGTTTCATCGTCAATAAGAAGGTCAGAGGGATACAGTAAACCTGAAGTGAAGCATCGGAATCTATAACTAGTGTCACAGAAATGGTTCAAATCATAGAAAGTAAGAAGAGTCAGTTATCTTGTACTTAAGTCGGCATTGTGCCTTTTCTATTTAATTCTGATGCAATTTCTGTTTTTCATCGTCAATAAGAAGGTCAGAGGGATACAGTAAACCTGAAGTGAACCATCGGAATCTATAACTAGTGTCACAGGAATGGTTCAAAACATAGACAGTAAGAAGAGTCAGTTTTCCTGTACTTAAGTCAGTATTGTGCCTTTTGTATTTAGTTACAATGCAATTTCTGTGTTTCATCGTCATTAATGGGGTCCAAGGGATACAGTGAACCTGAAGTGAAGCGTCGGAATCAAAAACCGGTCTCACAGGAAAGGTTCAAAACGTTGACAGTAAGAAGAGCCAGTCCTCTTGTACTTGAGTCAGCACTGTGCTTTTTGTATATCATTCCGATGCAATTTCTGTGTTTCATCGTCAATAAGAAGGTCAGAGGGATACAGTAAACCCCAAGTGAAGCATCGGAATTTATAACTACTGTCACAGGAATGGTTCAAAACATAGACAGTAAGAACAGTCAGTTGTCTTGTACTGAAGTCGGCATTGTGCCTTTTGTATTTAATTCCGACGCAATTTCTGTGTTTCATCGTCAATAAGAAGGTCAGAGAGATACAATAAACCTGAAGTGAAGCATCGGAATCTGTAACTAGTGTCACAGGAATGGTTCAAAACATAGACAGTAAGAGGGCTCAATTGTCTTGTACTTAAGTCGGCATTGTGCCTTTTCTATTTAATTCCGATGCAATATCTGTGTTTCATCGTCAATAAGGAGGTCAGAGGGATACAGTAAACCTGAAGTGAAGCATCGGAATCTATAACTAGTGTCACAGGAATGGTTCAAAACATAGACAGTAAGATGAGTCAGTTGTCTTGTACTTAAGTAGGCATTGTGCCTTTTCTATTTAATTACGATGCAATTTCTGTGTTTCATCTTCAATAAGGAGGTCAGAGGGATACAGTAAACCTGAAGTGAAGCATCGGAATCTATAACTAGTGTCACAGGAATGGTTCAAAACGTAGACAGTGAGAAGAGTCAGTCTTCTTGTACGTAAGTCGGCATTGTGACTTTTCTATTTAATTCCGATGCAATTTCTGTGTTTCGTCGTCAATAAGAAGGGCCAAGGGATACAGTAAACCTGAAGTGAAGCATCGGAATCTAAAACCGGTCTCACAGGAGAGGTTCAAAACATAGACAGTAGGAAGAGCCAGTCCTCTTTTACTTGAGTCGGCATTGTGCCTTTTGTATATAATTCCGATGCAATTTCTGTGTTTCATCATCAATAAGAAGGTCAGAGGGATACAGTAAACATGAAGTGAAGCAACGGAATCTATAACTAGTGTCACAGGAATGGTTCAAAACATAGACAGTAAGAAGAGTCAGTTGTCTTGTAGTTAAGTCGGCATTGTGCCTTTTCTGTTTAATTCCGATGCAATTTCTGTGTTTCATCGTCACCAAGAAGGTCAGAGGGATACAGTACACCTGAAGTGGAGCAACGGAATCTATACCTGGTGTCACAGGAGTGGTCCAAAACATAGACAGTAAGAAGAGTCAGTTGTCTTGTACTTCAGTCGGCATTGTGCGTTTTCTATTGAATTCCGATGCAAATTCAGTGTTACATCGTCAATAAGGAGGTCAGGCGGATACAGTAAACCTGAAGTGAAGCATCGGAATCTATAACTAGTGTCAGAGGAATGGTTCAAAGCATAGACAGTAAGAAGAGTCAGTTTTCATGTACTTGAGTCGTCATTGTGCCTTTTCTATTTAATTCCGATGCAATTTGTGTGTTTCATCGTCAATAAGAAGGTCAGAGGGATACAGTAAACCCGAAGTGAAGCATCGGAATGTGTAACTAGTGTCACAGGAATGGTTCAAATCATAGACAGTAAGAAGAGTCAGTCTTCTTGTTTTTATGTCGGCATAGTGCCTTTTCTATTTAATTCCAATGCAATTTCAGTGTATCGTCGTCAATAAGAAGGTCCAAGGGATACAGTAAACCTGAAGTGAAGCATCAGAATCTAAAATCGGTCTCAAAGGAAAGGTTCAAAACATAGACAGTAAGAAGAGCCAGTCCTCTTGTACTCAAGTCGGCATTGTGCCTGTTCTATTTAATTCTGATGCAATTTCTGTGTTTCATCGTCAATAAGAAGTTCAGAGGGATACAGTAATCCTGAAGTAAAGCAACGGAATCTATAACTAGTGTCACAGGAATGGTTCGAAAGATAGACAGTAAGATGAGCCAGCCTTCTTGTACTTGAGTCGGCATTGTGCCTTTTGCATTTAATTCCGATGCAATTTCAGTGTGTCATCGTCAATAAGGAGGTCAGAGGGATACAGTGAACCTGAAGTGAATCATCGGAATCTATAACTAGTGTCACAGGAATGGTTCAAAACATAGACAGAAAGAAAAGCCAGTCTTCTTGTACTTGAGTCGGCATTGTGCGTTTTGTATTTAATTCCGATGCAATTTCTGTGTTTCGTCGTCAATAAGAAGGTCAGAGGGATACAGTAAACCTGAAGTGAAGCATCGGAATCTATAACTAGTGTCACAGGAATGGTTCAAAACATAGACAATAAGATGAGTCAGTTATCTTGTACTTAAGTCGGCATTGTACCTTTTCTATTTAATTACGATGCAATTTCTGTGTTTCATCTTCAATAAGGAGGTCAGAGGGATACAGTAAACCTGAAGTGAAGCATCGGAATCTATAACTTGTGTCACAGGAATGGTTCAAAACGTAGACAGTATGAAGAGTAAGTCTTCTTGTACGTAAGTCGGCATTGTGACTTTTCTATTTAATTCCGATGCAATTTCTGTGTTTCGTCGTCAATAAGAAGGGCCAAGGGATACAGTAAACCTGAAGTGAAGCATCGAAATCTAAAACCGGTCTCACAGGAGAGGTGAAAACATAGACAGTAGGAAGAGCCAGTCCTCTTTTACTTGAGTCGGCATTGTGCCTTTTGTATATAATTCCGATGCAATTTCTGTGTTTCATCGTCAATAAGAAGGTCAGAGGGATACAGTAAACATGAAGTGAAGCATCGGAATCTATAACTAGTGTCACAGGAATGGTTCAAAGCATGGACAGTAAGAAGAGTCAGTTGTCTTGTACTTAAGTCGGCATTGTGCCTTTTCTGTTAATTTCCGATGCAATTTCTGTGTTTCATCGTCACCAAGAAGGTCAGAGGAATACAGTACACCTGAAGTTGAGCAACGGAATCTATACCTGGTGTCACAGGAGTGGTCCAAAACATAGACAGTAAGAAGAGTCAGTTGTCTTGTACTTCAGTCGGCATTGTGCCTTTTCTATTAAATTCCGATGCAAATTTTGTGTTACATCGTCAATAAGGAGGTCAGGGGGATACAGTAAACCTGAAGTGAAGCATCGGAATCTATAACTAGTGTCACAGGAATGGTTCAAAACATAGACAGTAAGAAGAGTCAGTTTTCTTGTACTTGAATCGGCATTGTGTCTTTTCTATTTAATTCCGATGCAATGTCTGTGTTTCATCGTCAACAAGAAGGTCAGAGGGATACAGTAAACCTGAAGTGAAGCATGGGAATCTATAACTAGTGTCACAGAAATGGTTCAAATCACAGACAGTAAGAAGAGTCAGTTTTCTTGTACTTAAGTCGGCATTGTGCCTTTTCTATTTAATTCTGATGCAATTTCTGTATTTCATCGTCAATAAGAGGGTCAGAGGGATACAGTAAACCTAAAGTGAAGCATCGGAATCTGTAACTAGTGTCACAGGAATGGTTCAAAACATAGACAGTAAGAAGAGTCAGTTTTCTTGTACTTGAATCGGCATTGTGTCTTTTCTATTTAATTTTGACGCAATGTCTGTGTTTCATCGTCAATAAGAATGTCAGAGGGATACACTAAACCTGAAGTGAACCATCGGAATCTATAACTAGTGCACAGGAATGGTTCAAAACATAGACAGTAAGAAGAGTCAGTTTTCCTGTACTTAAGTCAGTATTGTGCCTTTTGTATTTAATTCCAATGCAATTTCTGTGTTTCATCGTCAATAATGGGGTCCAAGGGATACAGTGAACCTGAAGTGAAGCGTCGGAATCAAAAACCGGTCTCACAGGAAAGGTTCAAAACGTAGACAGTAAGAAGAGCCAGTCCTCTTGTACTTGAGTCAGCACTGTGCTTTTTGTATATCATTCCGATGCAATTTCTGTGTTTCATCGTCAATAAGAAGGTCAGAGAGATACAGTAAACCCGAAGTGAAGCATCGGAATTTATAACTACTGTCACAGGAATGGTTCAAAGCATAGACAGTAAGATGAGTCAGTTGTCTTGTATTTACGTCGGCATTGTGCCTTTTCTATATAATTACGATGCAATTTCTGTGTTTCATCTTCAATAAGGAGGTCAGAGGGATACAGTAAACCTGAAGTGAAGCATCGGAATCTATAACTAGTGTCAGAGGAAGTGTTCAAAACACAGACAGTAAGATGAGTCAGTTGTCTTGTACTTAAGTCGGCATTGTGCCTTTTCTATTTAATTACGATGCAATTTCTGTGTTTCATCTTCAATAAGGAGGTCAGAGGGATACAGTAAACCTGAAGTGAAGCATCGGAATCTATAACTAGTGTCACAGGAATTGTTCAAAACGTAGACAGTAAGAAGAGTCAGTTGTCTTGTACTTAAGTCGGCATTGTGCCTTTTCTTTTTAATTTCGATGCAATTTCTGTGTTTCATCGTCACCACGAAGGTCAGAGGGATACAGTACACCTGAAGTGGAGCAACGGAATCTATACCTGGTGTCACAGGAGTGGTCCAAAACATAGACAATAAGAAGAGCCAGTTGTCTTGTACTTCAGTCGGCATTGTGCCTTTTCTATTTAATTCCGATGCAAATTCAGTGTTACATCGTCAATAAGGAGGTCAGGGGGATACAGTGAACCTGAAGTGAAGCATCGGAATCTATAACTAGTGTCACAGGAATGGTTCAAAGCATAGACAGTAAGAAGAGTCAGTTTTCATGTACTTGAGTCGTCATTGTGCCTTTTCTATTTAATTCCGATGCAATTTCTGTGTTTCATCGTCAATAAGAAGGTCAGAGGGATACAGTAAACCCGAAGTGAAGCATCGGAATCTGTAACTAGTGTCACAGGAATGGTTCAAGACATAGACAGCAAGAAGAGTCAGTCTTCTTGTTTTAAAGTCGGCATTGTGCCTTTTCTATTTAATTCCAATGCAATTTCTGTGTTTCGTCGTCAATAAGAAGGTCCAAGGGATACAGTAAACCTGAAGTGAAGCATCAGAATCTAAAATCGGTCTCAAAGGAAAGGTTCAAATCATAGACAGTAGGAAGAGCCAGTCCTCTTGTACTTATGTCGGCATTGTGCCTGTTCTCTTTAATTCTGATGCAATTTCTGTGTTTCATCGTCAATAAGAAGGTCAGAGGGATACAGTAATCCTGAAGTGAAGCAACGGAATCTATAACTAGTGTCACAGGAATGGTTCGAAAGATAGACAGTAAGATGAGCCAGCCTTCTTTTACTTGAGTCGGCATTGTGCCTTTTGCATTTAATTCCGATGCAATTTCTGTGTGTCATCGTCAATAAGGAGGTCAGAGGGATACAGTGAACCTGAAGTGAATCATCGGAATCTATAACTAGTGTCACAGGAATGGTTCAAAACATAGACAGAAAGAAAAGCCAGTCTTCTTGTACTTGAGTCGGCATTGTGCCTTTTGTATTTAATTCCGATGCAATTTCTGTGTTTCGTCGTCAATAAGAAGGTCCAAGGGATACAGTAAACCTGAAGTGAAGCATCGCAATCTAAAACCGGTCTCACAGGAAAGCTTCAAATCATAGACAGTAAGAAGAGCCAGTCATCTTGTACTTGAGTCGGCATTGTTCCTTTTGTATATAATTTCGATGCAATTTCTGTGTTTCATCGTCAATAAGGAGGTCAGAGGGATACAGTACACCTGAAGTGAAGCATCGGAATCTATAACTTGTGTCACAGAAATGGTTCAAAACATAGACAGTAAGAAGAGTCAGTTTTCTTGTACTTAAGTCGGAATTGTGCGTTTTCAATTTAATTCCGATGCAATTTCTGTGTTTCATCGTCAATAAGAAGGTCAGAGGGATACAGTAAACCTGAAGTGAACCATCGGAATCTATAACTAGTTGTCACAGGAATGGTTCAAAACATAGACAGTAAGAAGAGTCAGTTTTCTTGTACTTGAATCGGCATTGTGTCTTTTCTATTTAATTCCGATGCAATGTCTGTGTTTCATCGTCAATAAGAATGTCAGAGGGATACAGTAAACCTGAAGTGAACCATCGGAATCTATAACTAGTTGTCACAGGAATGGTTCAAAACATAGACAGTAAGAAGAGTCATTTTTTCTTGTACTTAAGTCAGTATTGTGCCTTCTGTATTTAATTCCAATGCAATTTCTGTGTTTCATCGTCAATAATGGGGTCCACGGGATACAGTGAACCTGAAGTGAAGCGTCGGAATCAAAAACCGGTCTTACAGGAAAGGTTCAAAACATAGACAGTAAGAAGAGCCAGTCCTCTTGTACTTGAGTCAGCACTGTGCTTTTTGTATATCATTCCGATGCAATTTCTGTGTTTCATCGTCAATAAGAAGGTCAGAGGGATACAGTAAACCCGAAGTGAAGCATCGGAATTTATAACTACTGTCACAGGAATGGTTCAAAGCATAGACAGTAAGATGAGTCAGTTGTCTTGTATTTAAGTCGGCATTGTGCCTTTTCTATATAATTACGATGCAATTTCTGTGTTTCATCTTCAATAAGGAGGTCAGAGGGATACAGTAAACCTGAAGTGAAGCATCGGAATCTATAACTAGTGTCAGAGGAAGTGTTCAAAACACAGACAGTAAGATGAGTCAGTTGTCTTGTACTTAAGTCGGCATTGTGCCTTTTCTATTTAATTACGATGCAATTTCTGTGTTTCATCTTCAATAAGGAGGTCAGAGGGATACAGTAAACCTGAAGTGAAGCATCGGAATCTATAACTAGTGTCACAGGAATTGTTCAAAACGTACACAGTAGAAGAGTCAGTCTTCTTGTACGTAAGTCGGCATTGTGACTTTTCTATTTAATTCCGATACAATTTCTGTGTTTCGTCGTCAATAAGAAGGGCCAAGGGATACAGTAATCCTGAAGTGAAGCATCGGAATCTAAAACCGGTCTCACAGGAGAGGTTCAAATCATAGACAGTAGGAAGAGCCAGTCTCTTTTGCTTGAGTCGGCATTGTGCCTTTTGTATATAATTCCGATGCAATTTCTGTGTTTCATCATCAATAAGAGGGTCAGAGGAATACAGAAAACATGAAGTGAAGCATCGGAATCTATAACTAGTGTCACAGGAATGGTTCAAAACATAGACAGTAAGAAGAGTCAGTTGTCTTGCACTTAAGTCGGCATTGTGCCTTTTCTTTTTAATTTCGATGCAATTTCTGTGTTTCATCGTCACCACGAAGGTCAGAGGGATACAGTACACCTGAAGTGGAGCAACGGAATCTATACCTGGTGTCACAGGAGTGGTCCAAAACATAGACAGTAAGAAGAGCCAGTTGTCTTGTACTTCAGTCGGCATTGTGCCTTTTCTATTTAATTCCGATGCAAATTCAGTGTTACATCGTCAATAAGGAGGTCAGGGGGATACAGTGAACCTGAAGTGAAGCATCGGAATCTATAACTAGTGTCACAGGAATGGTTCAAAGCATAGACAGTAAGAAGAGTCAGTTTTCATGTACTTGAGTCGTCATTGTGCTTTTTCTATTTAATTCCGATGCAATTTCTGTGTTTCATCGTCAATAAGAAGGTCAGAGGGATACAGTAAACCCGAAGTGAAGCATCGGAATCTGTAACTAGTGTCACAGGAATGGTTCAAGACATAGACAGCAAGAAGAGTCAGTCTTCTTGTTTTAAAGTCGGCATTGTGCCTTTTCTATTTAATTCCAATGCAATTTCTGTGTTTCGTCGTCAATAAGAAGGTCCAAGGGATACAGTAAACCTGAAGTGAAGCATCAGAATCTAAAATCGGTCTCAAAGGAAAGGTTCAAATCATAGACAGTAGGAAGAGCCAGTCCTCTTGTACTTAAGTCGGCATTGTGCCTGTTCTCTTTAATTCTGATGCAATTTCTGTGTTTCATCGTCAATAAGAAGGTCAGAGGGATACAGTAATCCTGAAGTGAAGCAACGGAATCTATAACTAGTGTCACAGGAATGGTTCGAAAGATAGACAGTAAGAAGAGTCAGTTTTCTTGTACTTGAATCGGCATTGTGTCTTTTCTATTTAATTCCGATGCAATGTCTGTGTTTCATCGTCAATAAGAATGTCAGAGGGATACAGTAAACCTGAAGTGAACCATCGGAATCTATAACTAGTTGTCACAGGAATGGTTCAAAACATAGACAGTAAGAAGAGTCATTTTTTCTTGTACTTAAGTCAGTATTGTGCCTTCTGTATTTAATTCCAATGCAATTTCTGTGTTTCATCGTCAATAATGGGGTCCACGGGATACAGTGAACCTGAAGTGAAGCGTCGGAATCAAAAACCGGTCTTACAGGAAAGGTTCAAAACATAGACAGTAAGAAGAGCCAGTCCTCTTGTACTTGAGTCAGCACTGTGCTTTTTGTATATCATTCCGATGCAATTTCTGTGTTTCATCGTCAATAAGAAGGTCAGAGGGATACAGTAAACCCGAAGTGAAGCATCGGAATTTATAACTACTGTCACAGGAATGGTTCAAAACATAGACAGTAAGAAGAGTCAGTTTTCTTGTACTCAAGTCGGCATTGTGCCTATTGTAATTAATTCCGATGCAATTTCTGTGTTTCATCGTCAATACGATGGTCAGAGAGATACAATAAACCTGAAGTGAAGCATCGGAATCTATAACTAGTGTCACAGGAATGGTTAAAAACATAGACAGTAAGATGAGTCAGTTGTCTTGTACTTAAGTCGGCATTGTGCCTTTTCTATTTAATTACAATGCAATATCTGTGTTTCACCTTCAATAAGGAGGTCAGAGGGATACAGTAAACCTGAAGTGGAGCATCGGAATCTATAACTAGTGTCACAGGAATGGTTCAAAACGTAGACAGTAAGAAGAGTCAGTCTTCTTGTACGTAAGTCGGCATTGTGACTTTTCTATTTAATTCCGATGCAATTTCTGTGTTTCGTCGTCAATAAGAAGGGCCAAGGGATACAGTAATCCTGAAGTGAAGCATCGGAATCTAAAACCGGTCTCACAGGAGAGGTTCAAAACATAGACAGTACGAAGAGCCAGTCCTCTTTCACTTGAGTCGGCATTGTGCCTTTTGTATATAATTCCGATGCAATTTCTGTGTTTCATCGTCAATAAGAAGGTCAGAGGGATACAGTAAACATGAAGTGAAGCATCGGAATCTATAACTAGTGTCACAGGAATGGTTCAAAACATAGACAGTAAGAAGAGTCAGTTGTCTTGTACTTAAGTCGGCATTGTGCCTTTTCTGTTTAATTCCGATTCAATTTCTGTGTTTCATCGTCACCAAGAAGGTCAGAGGGATACAGTACACCTGAAGTGGAGGAACGGAATCTATACCTGGTGTCACTGGAGTGGTCCTAAACATAGACAGTATGAAGAGTCAGTTGTCTTGTACTTCAGTCGGCATTGTGCCTTTTCCATTTAATTCCGATGCAAATTCTTTGTTACATTGTCAATAAGGAGGTCAGGGGGATACAGTAAACCTGAAGTGAAGCATCGGAATCTATAACTAGTGTCACAGGAATGGTTCAAAACATAGACAGTAAGAAGAGTCAGTTTTCTTGTACTTGAATCGGCATTGTGCCTTTTCAATTTAATTCTGATGCAATTTCTGTATTTCATCGTCAATAAGAAGGTCAGAGGGATACAGTAAACCTGAAGTGAACCATCGGAATCTATAACTAGTGTCACAGGAATGGTTCAAAACATAGACAGTAAGAAGAGTCAGTTTTCCTGTACTTAAGTCAGTATTGTGCCTTTTGTATTTAATTCCAATGCAATTTCTGTGTTTCATCGTGAATAATGGGGTCCAAGGGATACAGTGAACCTGAAGTGAAGCGTCGGAATCAAAAACCGGTCTCACAGGAAAGGTTCAAAACGTAGACAGTAAGAAGAGCCAGTCCTCTTGTACTTGAGTCAGCACCGTGCTTTTTGTATATCATTCCGATGCAATTTCTGTGTTTCATCGTCAATAAGAAGGTCAGAGAGATACAGTAAACCCGAATTGAAGCATCGGAATTTATAACTACTGTCACAGGAATGGTTCAAAGCATAGACAGTAAGATGAGTCAGTTGTCTTGTACTTAAGTCGGCATTGTGCCTTTTCTATTTAATTACGATGCAATTTCTGTGTTTCATCTTCAATAAGGAGGTCAGTGGGATACAGTAAACCTGAAGTGAAGCATCGGAATCTATAACTAGTGTCATAGGATTTGTTCAAAACACAGACAGTAAGATGAGTCAGTTGTCTTGTACTTAAATCGGCATTGTGCCTTTTCTATTTAATTACGATGCAATTTCTGTGTTTCATCTTCAATAAGGAGGTCAGAGGGATACAGTAAACCTGACGTGAAGCATCGGAATCTATAACTAGTGTCACAGGAATTGTTCAAAACGTAGACAGTAAGAAGAGTCAGTCTTCTTGTACGTAAGTCGGCATTGTGACTTTTCTATTTAATTCCGATACAATTTCTGTGTTTCGTCGTCAATAAGAAGGGCCAAGGGATACAGTAATCCTGAAGTGAAGCATCGGAATCTAAAACCGGTCTCACAGGAGAGGTTCAAAACATAGACAGTAGGAAGAGCCAGTCTCTTTTGCTTGAGTCGGCATTGTGCCTTTTGTATATAATTCCGATGCAATTTCTGTGTTTCATCATCAATAAGAGGGTCAGAGGAATACAGTAAACATGAAGTGAAGCATCGGAATCTATAACTAGTGTCACAGGAATGGTTCAAAACATAAACAGTAAGAAGAGTCAGTTGCCTTGTACTTAAGTCGGCATTGTGCCTTTTCTTTTTAATTCCGATGCAATTTCTGTGTTTCATCGTCACCAAGAAGGTCAGAGGGATACAGTACACCTGAAGTGGAGCAACGGAATCTATACCTGGTGTCACAGGAGTGGTCCAAAACATAGACAATAAGAAGAGCCAGTTGTCTTGTACTTCAGTCGGCATTGTGCCTTTTCTATTTAATTCCGATGCAAATTCAGTGTTACATCGTCAATAAGGAGGTCAGGGGGATACAGTGAACCTGAAGTGAAGCATCGGAATCTATAACTAGTGTCACAGGAATGGTTCAAAGCATAGACAGTAAGAAGAGTCAGTTTTCATGTACTTGAGTCGTCATTGTGCCTTTTCTATTTAATTCCGATGCAATTTCTGTGTTTCATCGTCAATAAGAAGGTCAGAGGGATACAGTAAACCCGAAGTGAAGCATCGGAATTTGTAACTAGCGTCACAGGAATGGTTCAAGACATAGACAGCAAGAAGAGTCAGTCTTCTTGTTTTAAAGTCGGCATTGTGCCTTTCCTATTTAATTCCAATGCAATTTCTGTGTTTCGTCGTCAATAAGAAGGTCCAAGGGATACAGTAAACCTGAAGTGAAGCATCAGAATCTAAAATCGGTCTCAAAGGAAAGGTTCAAATCATAGACAGTAGGAAGAGCCAGTCCTCTTGTACTTAAGTCGGCATTGTGCCTGTTCTCTTTAATTCTGATGCAATTTCTGTGTTTCATCGTCAATAAGAAGGTCAGAGGGATACAGTAATCCTGAAGTGAAGCAACGGAATCTATAACTAGTGTCACAGGAATGGTTCGAAAGATAGACAGTAAGATGAGCCAGCCTTCTTTTACTTGAGTCGGCATTGTGCCTTTTGCATTTAATTCCGATGCAATTTCTGTGTGTCATCGTCAATAAGGAGGTCAGAGGGATACAGTGAACCTGAAGTGAATCATCGGAATCTATAACTAGTGTCACAGGAAGGGTTCAAAACATAGACAGAAAGAAAAGCCAGTCTTCTTGTACTTGAGTCGGCATTGTGCCTTTTGTATTTAATTCCGATGCAATTTCTGTGTTTCGTCGTCAATAAGAAGGTCCAAGGGATACAGTAAACCTGAAGTGAAGCATCGCAATCTAAAACCGGTCTCACAGGAAAGCTTCAAAGCATAGACAGTAAGATGAGCCAGTCCTCTTGTACTTGAGTCGGCATTGTGCCTTTTGTATATAATTCCGATGCAATTTCTGTGTTTCATCGTCAATAAGGAGGTCAGAGGGATACAGTAAACCCGAAGTGAAGCATCGGAATTTATAACTACTGTCACAGGAATGGTTCAAAACATAGACAGTAAGAAGAGTCAGTTTTCTTGTACTCAAGTCGGCATTGTGCCTATTGTATTTAATTCCAATGCAATTTCTGTGTTTCATCGTCAATACGGTGGTCAGAGAGATACAATAAACCTGAAGTGAAGCATCGGAATCTGTAACTAGTGTCACAGGAGTGGTTCAAAACATAGACAGTAAGAAGGGTCAGTTGTCTTGTACTTAAGTCGGCATTGTGCCTTTTCTATTTAATTCCGATGCAATTTCTGTGTTTCATCGTCAATAAGGAGGTCAGAGGGATACAGAAAACCTGAAGTGAAGCATCGGAATCTATAACTAGTGTCACAGGAATGGTTAAAAACAAAGACAGTAAGATGAGTCAGTTGTCTTGTACTTAAGTCGGCATTGTGCCTTTTCTATTTAATTACAATGCAATATCTGTGTTTCATCTTCAATAAGGAGGTCAGAGGGATACAGTAAACCTGAAGTGGAGCATCGGAATCTATAACTAGTGTCACAGGAATGGTTCAAAACGTAGACAGTAAGAAGAGTCAGTCTTCTTGTACGTAAGTCGGCATTGTGACTTTTCTATTTAATTCCGATGCAATTTCTGTGTTTCGTCGTCAATAAGAAGGGCCAAGGGATACAGTAATCCTGAAGTGAAGCGTCGGAATCTAAAACCGGTCTCACAGGAGAGGTTCAAAACATAGACAGTACGAAGAGCCAGTCCTCTTTCACTTGAGTCGGCATTGTGCCTTTTGTATATAATTCCGATGCAATTTCTGTGTTTCATCATCAATAAGAAGGTCAGAGGGATACAGTAAACATGAAGTGAAGCATCGGAATCTATAACTAGTGTCACAGGAATGGTTCAAAACATATACAGTAAGAAGAGTCAGTTGTCTTGTACTTAAGTCGGCATTGTGCCTTTTCTGTTTAATTCCGATTCAATTTCTGTGTTTCATCGTCACCAAGAAGGTCAGAGGGATACAGTACACCTGAAGTGAAGGAACGGAATCTATACCTGGTGTCACTGGGGTGGTCCTAAACATAGACAGTAAGAAGAGTCAGTTGTCTTGTACTTCAGTCGGCATTGTGCCTTTTCCATTTAATTCCGATGCAAATTCTTTGTTACATTGTCAATAAGGAGGTCAGGGGGATACAGTAAACCTGAAGTGAAGCATCGGAATCTATAACTAGTGTCACAGGAATGGTTCAAAACGTAGACAGTAAGAAGAGTCAGTCTTCTTGTACTTAAGTCGGCATTGTGAATATTCTATTTAATTCCATTGCATTTTCTGTGTTTCGTCGTCAATAAGAAGGTGCAAGGGATACAGTAAACCTGAAGTGAAGCATCGGAATCTAAAACCGGTCTCACAGGAAGGGCTCAAATCATAGACAGTAAGAAGAGCCGGTCCTCATGTACTTGAGTTGGCATTGTGCCTTTTGTATATAATTCCGATGCAGTTTCTGTGTTTCATCGTCAATAAGAAGGTCAGAGGGATACAGTAAACCCGAAGTGAAGCATCGGAATCTGTAACTAGTGTCACAGGAATGGTTCAAAACATAGACAGTAAGAAGAGTCAGTCTTCTTGTTTTTAAGTCGGCATTGTGCCTTTTCTATTTAATTCCAATGCAATTTCTGTGTTTCGTCGTGAATAAGAAGGTCAAGGGATACAGTAAACCTGAAGTGAAGCATCAGAATCTAAAATCGGTCTCAAAGGAAAGGTTCAAAACATAGACAGTAAGAAGAGCCAGTCCTCTTTTACTTAAGTCGGCATTGTGCCTGTTCTATTTAATTCTGATGCAATTTCTGTGTTTCATCGTCAATAAGAAGGTCAGAGGGATACAGTAATCCTGAAGTGAAGCAACGGAATCTATAACTAGTGTCACAGGAATGGTTCGAAAGTTAGACAGTAAGATGAGCCAGGCTTCTTGTACTTGAGTCGGCATTGTGCCTCTTGCATTTAATGCCGATGCAATTTCTGTCTGTCATCGTCAATAAGGAGGTCAGAGGGATACAGTGAACCTGAAGTGAATCATCGGAATCTATAACTAGTGTCACAGGAATGGTTCAAACATAGACAGAAAGAAAAGCCAGTCTTCTTGTACTTGAGTCGGCATTGTGCCTTTTGTATTTAATTCCGATGGAATTTCTGTGTTTCGTCGTCAATAAGAAGGTCCAAGGGATACAGTAAACCTGAAGTGAAGCATCGCAATCTAAAACCGGTCTCACAGGAAAGGTTCAAAAGATAGACAGTAAGAAGAGCCAGTCCTCTTGTACTTGAGACGGCATTGTGCTTTTTGTATTTAATTCCGACGCAATTTCTGTGTTTCATCGTCAATAAGAAGGTCAGAGGGATACAGAAAACCTGAAGTGAAGCATCGGAATCTATAACTAGTGTCACAGAAATGGTTCAAAGCATAGACAGTAAGAAGAGTCAGTTATCTTGTACTTGAATCGGCATTGTATCTTTTCTATTTAATTCCGATGCAATGTCTGTGTTTCATCGTCAATAAGAATGTCAGAGGGATACAGTGAACCTGAAGTGAACAATCGGAATCTACAACTAGTGTCACAGGAATGGTTCAAAACATAGACAGTAAGAAGAGTCAGTTTTTTTGTACTTAAGTCAGCATTGTGCCTTTTGTATTTAATTCCAATGCAATTTCTGTGTTTCATCGTCAATAATGGGGTCTAAGGGATAGAGTGAACCTGAAGTGAAGCGTCGGAATCAAAAACCGGTCTCACAGGAAAGGTTCAAAACGTAGAGAGTAAGAAGAGCCAGTCCTCTTGTACTTGAGACGGCATTGTGCTTTTTGTATTTAATTCCGACGCAATTTCTGTGTTTCATCGTCAATAAGAAGGTCAGAGGGATACAGAAAACCTGAAGTGAAGCATCGGAATCTATAACTAGTGTCACAGAAATGGTTCAAAGCATAGACAGTAAGAAGAGTCAGTTATCTTGTACTTGAATCGGCATTGTGCCTTTTCTATTTAAATCCGATGCAATATCTGTGTTTCATCGTCACCAAGAAGGTCAGAGGGATACAGTAAACCTGAAGTGAAGCAACGGAATCTATAACTAGTGTCACAGGAGTGGTCCAAAACATAGACAGTAAGAAGAGTCAGTTGTCTTGTACTTCAGTCGGCATTGTGACTTTTCTATTTAATTCCGATTCAAATTCTGTGTTTCATCGTCAATAAGGAGGTCAGGGGGATACAGTACACCTGAAGTGGAGCAATGGAATCTATACCTGGTGTCACAGGAGTGGTCCAAAACATAGTCAGTAAGAAGAGTCAGTTGCCTTGTAGTTCAGTCGGCATTGTGCCTTTTCTATTTAATTCCGATGCAAATTCTGTGTTACATCGTCAATAAGGAGGTCAGGGGGATACAGTAAACCTGAAGTGAAGCATCGGAATCTATAACTAGTGTCACAGGAATGGTTCAAATCGTAGACAGTAAGAAGAGTCAGTCTTCTTGTACTTATGTCGGCATTGTGCCTTTTCTATTTAATTCCAATGCATTTTCTGTGTTTCGACGTCAATAAGAAGGTGCAAGGGATACAGTAAACCTGAAGTGAAGCATCGGAATCTAAAATCGGTCTCAAAGGAAGGGCTCAAAACATAGACAGTAAGAAGAGCCGGTCCTCATGTACTTGAGTTGGCATTGTGCCTTTTGTATATAATTCCGATGCAGTGTCTGTGTTTCATCGTCAATAAGAAGGTCAGAGGGATACAGTAAACCTGAAGTGAAGCATCGGAATCTATAACTAGTGTCACAGGAATGGTTCAAAGCATAGACAGTAAGAAAAGTCAGTTTTCATGTACTTGAGTCGTCATTGTGCCTTTTCTATTCAATTCCGATGCAATTTCTGTGTTTCATCGTCAATAAGAAGGTCAGAGGGATACAGTAAACCCGAAGTGAAGCATCGGAATCTGTAACTAGTGTCACAGGAATGGTTCAAAACATAGACAGTAAGAGGAGTCAGTCTTCTTGTTTGTAAGTCGGCATTGTGCCTTTTCTATTTAATTCCAATGCAATTTCTGTGTTTCGTCGTCAATAAGAAGGTCCAAGGGATACAGCAAACCTGAAGTGAAGCATCAGAATCTAAAATCGGTCTCAAAGGAAAGGTTCAAAACATAGACAGTAAGAAGAGCCAGTCCTCTTGTACTTAAGTCGGCATTGTGCCTGTTCTATTTAATTCTGATGCAATTTCTGTGTTTCATCGTCAATAAGAAGGTCAGAGGGATACAGTAATCCTGAAGTGAAGCAACGGAATCTATAACTAGTGTCACAAGAATGGTTCGAAAGATAGACAGTAAGATGAGCCTGCCTTCTTGTACTTGAGTCGGCATTGTGCCTTTTGCATTTAATTCCGATGCAATTTCTGTGTGTCATCGTCAATAAGGAGGTCAGAGGGATACAGTGAACCTGAAGTGAATCATCGGAATCTATAACTAGTGTCACAAGAATGGTTCAAAACATTGACAGTAAGAAGAGTCAGTTTTCTTGTACTTGAGTCGGCATTGTGCCTTTTCTAATTAATTTCGATGCAATTTCTGTGTTTCATCGTCAATAAGAATGTCAGAGGGATACAGTAAACCTGAAGTGAAGCATCGGAATTTATAACTAGTGTCAGAGGAATGGTTTAAAACATAGACAGTATGAAGAGCCAGCCTTCTTGTACTTGAGTCGGCATTGTGCCTTTTGTATTTATTTCCGATACAATTTCTGTGTTTCATCGTCAATAATGGGGTCCAAGGGATACAGTGAACCTGAAGTGAAGCGTCGGAATCAAAAACCGGTCTCACAGGAAAGGTTCAAAATATAGACAGTAAGAAGAGCCAGTCCTCTTGCACTTGAGTCGGCACTGTGCTTTTTGTATATCATTCCGATGCAATTTCTGTGTTTCATCGTCAATAAGAAGGTCAGAGGGATACAGTAAACCCGAAGTGAAGCATCGGAATTTATAACCACTGTCACAGGAATGGTTCAAAACAAAGACAGTAAGAAGAGTCAATTTTCTTGTACTTAAGTCGGCATTGTGTGTTTTGTATTTAATTCCGAAGCAATTTCTGCGTTTCATCGTCAATAAGAGGGTCAGAGAGATACAGTAAACCTGAAGTGAAGCATCGGAATCTGTAACTTGTGTCACAGGAATGGTTCAAAACATAGACAGTAAGAAGGGTCAGTTGTCTTGTGCTTAAGTCGACATTGTGCCTTTTCTATTTAATTCCGTTGCAATTTCTGTGTTTCATCGTCAATAAGGGTGTCAGAGGGATACAGTAAACCTGAAGTGAAGCATCGGAATCTATAACTAGTGTCACAGGAATGGTTCAAAACACAGACAGTAAGAAGAGTCGGTTGTCTTGTACTTCAGTCGGCATTGTGCCTTTTCTATTTAATTACGATGCAATTTCTGTGTTTCATCTTCAATAAGGAGGTCAGAGGGATACAGTAAACCTGAAGTGAAGCATCGGAATCTATAACTAGTGTCACAGGAATGGTTCAAAACGTAGGCAGTAAGAAGAGTCAGTCTTCTTGTACGTATGTCGGCATTGTGACTTTTCTATTTAATTCCGATGCAATTTCCGTGTTTCGTCGTGAATAAGAAGGGATAAGGGATACAGTAAACCTGAAGTGAAGCATTGGAATCTAAAACCGGTCTCACAGGAGAGGTTCAAAATATAGACAGTAGGAAGAGCCAGTCCTCTTTTACTTGAGTCGGCATTGTGCCTTTTGTATATAATTCCGATGCAATTTCTGTGTTTCATCGTCAATAAGAAGGTCAGAGGGATACAGCAAACATGAAGTGAAGCATCGGAATCTATAACTAGTGTCACAGGAATGGTTCACAGCATAGACAGTAAGAAGAGTCAGTTGTCTTGTACTTAAGTCTGCATTGTGCCTTTTCTATTTAAATCCGATGCAATTTCTGTGTTTCATCGTCACCAAGAAGGTCAGAGGGATACAGTAAACCTGAAGTGAAGCAACGGAATCTATAACTAGTGTCACAGGAGTGGTCCAAAACATAGACAGTAAGAAGAGTCAGTTGTCTTGTACTTCAGTCGGCATTGTGCCTTTTGTATATAATTCCGATGCAGTGTCTGTGTTTCATCGTCAATAAGAAGGTCAGAGGGATACAGTAAACCTGAAGTGAAGCATCGGAATCTATAACTAGTGTCACAGGAATGGTTCAAAGCATAGACAGTAAGAAAAGTCAGTTTTCATGTACTTTAGTCGTCATTGTGCCTTTTCTATTTAATTCCGATGCAATTTCTGTGTTTCATCGTCAATAAGAAGGTCAGAGGGATACAGTAAACCCGAAGTGAAGCATCGGAATCTGTAACTAGTGTCACTGGAATGGTTCAAAGCATAGACAGTAAGAGGAGTCAGTCTTCTTGTTTTTAAGTCGGCATTGTGCCTTTTCTATTTAATTCCAATGCAATTTCTGTGTTTCGTCGTCAATAAGAAGGTCCAAGGGATACAGCAAACCTGAAGTGAAGCATCAGAATCTAAAATCGGTCTCAAAGGAAAGGTTCAAAACATAGACAGTAAGAAGAGCCAGTCCTCTTGTACTTAAGTCGGCATTGTGCCTGTTCTATTTACTTCTGCTGCAATTTCTGTGTTTCATCGTCAATAAGAAGGTCAGAGGGATACAGTAATCCTGAAGTGAAGCAACGGAATCTATAACTAGTGTCACAGGAATGGTTCGAAAGATAGACAGTAAGATGAGCCTGCCTTCTTGTACTTGAGTCGGCATTGTGCCTTTTGCATTTAATTCCGATGCAATTTCTGTGTGTCATCGTCAATAAGGAGGTCAGAGGGATACAGTGAACCTGAAGTGAATCATCGGAATCCATAACTAGTGTCACAAGAATGGTTCAAAACATTGACAGTAAGAAGAGTCAGTTTTCTTGTACTTGAGTCGGCATTGTGCCTTTTCTAATTAATTTCGATGCAATTTCTGTGTTTCATCGTCAATAAGAATGTCAGAGGGATACAGTAAACCTGAAGTGAAGCATCGGAATATATAACTAGTGTCAGAGGAATGGTTTAAAACATAGACAGTAAGAAGAGCCAGCCTTCTTGTATTTGAGTCGGCATTGTGCCTTTTGTATTTATTTCCGATACAATTTCTGTGTTTCATCGTCAATAATGGGGTCCAAGGGATACAGTGAACCTGAAGTGAAGCGTCGGAATCAAAAACCGGTCTCACAGGAAAGGTTCAAAATATAGACAGTAAGAAGAGCCAGTCCTCTTGTACTTGAGTCGGCACTGTGCTTTTTGTATATCATTCCGATGCAATTTCTGTGTTTCATCGTCAATAAGAAGGTCAGAGGGATACAGTAAACCTGAAGTGAAGCATCGGAATTTATAACTACTGTCACAGGAATGGTTCAAAGCAAAGACAGTAAGAAGAGTCAGTTTTCTTGTACTTAAGTCGGCATTGTGTGTTTTGTATTTAATTCCGATGCAATTTCTGTGTTTCATCGTCAATAAGAGGGTCAGAGAGATACAGTAAACCTGAAGTGAAGCATCGGAATCTGTAACTTGTGTCACAGGAATGGTTCAAAACATAGACAGTAAGAAGGGTCAGTTGTCTTGTACTTAAGTCGACATTGTGCCTTTTCTATTTAATTCCGTTGCAATTTCTGTGTTTCATCGTCAATAAGGGGGTCAGAGGGATACAGTAAACCTGAAGTGAAGCATCGGAATCTATAACTAGTGTTACAGGAATGGTTCAAAACACAGACAGTAAGAAGAGTCAGTTGTCTTGTACTTCAGTCGGCATTGTGCCTTTTCTATTTAATTACGATGCAATTTCTGTGTTTCATCTTCAATAAGGAGGTCAGAGGGATACAGTAAACCTGAAGTGAAGCATCGGAATCTATAACTAGTGTCACAGGAATGGTTCGGAACGTAGGCAGTAAGAAGAGTCAGTCTTCTTGTACGTAAGTCGGCATTGTGACTTTTCTATTTAATTCCGATGCAATTTCCGTGTTTCGTCGTCAATAAGAAGGGATAAGGGATACAGTAAACCTGAAGTGAAGCATTGGAATCTAAAACCGGTCTCACAGGAGAGGTTCAAAATATAGACAGTAGGAAGAGCCAGTCCTCTTTTACTTGAGTCGGCATTGTGCCTTTTGTATATAATTCCGATGCAATTTCTGTGTTTCATCGTCAATAAGAAGGTCAGAGGGATACAGTAAACATGAAGTGAAGCATCGGAATCTATAACTAGTGTCACAGGAATGGTTCACAGCATAGACAGTAAGAAGAGTCAGTTGTCTTGTACTTAAGTCGGCATTGTGCCTTTTCTATTTAAATCCGATGCAATTTCTGTGTTTCATCGTCACCAAGAAGGTCAGAGGGATCCAGTAAACCTGAAGTGAAGCATCGGAATCTATAACTAGTGTCACAGGAATGGTTCAAAGCATAGACAGTATGAAGAGCCAGCCTTCTTGTACTTGAGTCGGCATTGTGCCTTTTGTATTTATTTCCGATACAATTTCTGTGTTTCATCGTCAATAATGGGGTCCAAGGGATACAGTGAACCTGAAGTGAAGCGTCGGAATCAAAAACCGGTCTCACAGGAAAGGTTCAAAATATAGACAGTAAGAAGAGCCAGTCCTCTTGTACTTGAGTCGGCACTGTGCTTTTTGTATATCATTCCGATGCAATTTCTGTGTTTCATCGTCAATAAGAAGGTCAGAGGGATACAGTAAACCCGAAGTGAAGCATCGGAATTTATAACCACTGTCACAGGAATGGTTCAAAACAAAGACAGTGAGAAGAGTCAGTTTTCTTGTACTTAAGTCGGCATTGTGTGTTTTGTATTTAATTCCGAAGCAATTTCTGCGTTTCATCGTCAATAAGAGGGTCAGAGAGATACAGTAAACCTGAAGTGAAGCATCGGAATCTGTAACTTGTGTCACAGGAATGGTTCAAAACATAGACAGTAAGAAGGGTCAGTTGTCTTGTGCTTAAGTCGACATTGTGCCTTTTCTATTTAATTCCGTTGAAATTTCTGTGTTTCATCGTCAATAAGGGTGTCAGAGGGATACAGTAAACCTGAAGTGAAGCATCGGAATCTATAACTAGTGTCACAGGAATGGTTCAAAACACAGACAGTAAGAAGAGTCAGTTGTCTTGTACTTCAGTCGGCATTGTGCCTTTTCTATTTAATTGCGATGCAATTTCTGTGTTTCATCTTCAATAAGGAGGTCAGAGGGATACAGTAAACCTGAAGTGAAGCATCGGAATCTATAACTAGTGTCACAGGAATGGTTCAAAACGTAGGCAGTAAGAAGAGTCAGTCTTCTTGTACGTATGTCGGCATTGTGACTTTTCTATTTAATTCCGATGCAATTTCCGTGTTTCGTCGTCAATAAGAAGGGATAAGGGATACAGTAAACCTGAAGTGAAGCATTGGAATCTAAAACCGGTCTCACAGGAGAGGTTCAAAATATAGACAGTAGGAAGAGCCAGTCCTCTTTTACTTGAGTCGGCATTGTGCCTTTTGTATATAATTCCGATGCAATTTCTGTGTTTCATCGTCAATAAGAAGGTCAGAGGGATACAGTAAACATGAAGTGAAGCATCGGAATCTATAACTAGTGTCACAGGAATGGTTCAAAACACAGACAGTAAGAAGAGTCGGTTGTCTTGTACTTCAGTCGGCATTGTGCCTTTTCTATTTAATTACGATGCAATTTCTGTGTTTCATCTTCAATAAGGAGGTCAGAGGGATACAGTAAACCTGAAGTGAAGCATCGGAATCTATAACTAGTGTCACAGGAATGGTTCAAAACGTAGGCAGTAAGAAGAGTCAGTCTTCTTGTACGTATGTCGACATTGTGACTTTTCTATTTAATTCCGATGCAATTTCCGTGTTTCGTCGTCAATAAGAAGGGATAAGGGATACAGTAAACCTGAAGTGAAGCATTGGAATCTAAAACCGGTCTCACAGGAGAGGTTCAAAATATAGACAGTAGGAAGAGCCAGTCCTCTTTTACTTGAGTCGGCATTGTGCCTTTTGTATATAATTCCGATGCAATTTCTGTGTTTCATCGTCAATAAGAAGGTCAGAGGGATACAGCAAACATGAAGTGAAGCATCGGAATCTATAACTAGTGTCACAGGAATGGTTCACAGCATAGACAGTAAGAAGAGTCAGTTGTCTTGTACTTAAGTCTGCATTGTGCCTTTTCTATTTAAATCCGATGCAATTTCTGTGTTTCATCGTCACCAAGAAGGTCAGAGGGATACAGTAAACCTGAAGTGAAGCAACGGAATCTATAACTAGTGTCACAGGAGTGGTCCAAAACATAGACAGTAAGAAGAGTCAGTTGTCTTGTACTTCAGTCGGCATTGTGCCTTTTGTATATAATTCCGATGCAGTGTCTGTGTTTCATCGTCAATAAGAAGGTCAGAGGGATACAGTAAACCTGAAGTGAAGCATCGGAATCTATAACTAGTGTCACAGGAATGGTTCAAAGCATAGACAGTAAGAAAAGTCAGTTTTCATGTACTTTAGTCGTCATTGTGCCTTTTCTATTTAATTCCGATGCAATTTCTGTGTTTCATCGTCAATAAGAAGGTCAGAGGGATACAGTAAACCCGAAGTGAAGCATCGGAATCTGTAACTAGTGTCACTGGAATGGTTCAAAGCATAGACAGTAAGAGGAGTCAGTCTTCTTGTTTTTAAGTCGGCATTGTGCCTTTTCTATTTAATTCCAATGCAATTTCTGTGTTTCGTCGTCAATAAGAAGGTCCAAGGGATACAGCAAACCTGAAGTGAAGCATCAGAATCTAAAATCGGTCTCAAAGGAAAGGTTCAAAACATAGACAGTAAGAAGAGCCAGTCCTCTTGTACTTAAGTCGGCATTGTGCCTGTTCTATTTACTTCTGCTGCAATTTCTGTGTTTCATCGTCAATAAGAAGGTCAGAGGGATACAGTAATCCTGAAGTGAAGCAACGGAATCTATAACTAGTGTCACAGGAATGGTTCGAAAGATAGACAGTAAGATGA
This sequence comes from Schistocerca americana, assembly GCF_021461395.2. Classification (NCBI taxonomy): domain Eukaryota; kingdom Metazoa; phylum Arthropoda; class Insecta; order Orthoptera; family Acrididae; genus Schistocerca; species Schistocerca americana. The sequence goes on along the minus strand of NC_060121.1, from coordinate 8,598,094 downwards.
GCCTGCCTTCTTGTACTTGAGTCGGCATTGTGCCTTTTGCATTTAATTCCGATGCAATTTCTGTGTGTCATCGTCAATAAGGAGGTCAGAGGGATACAGTGAACCTGAAGTGAATCATCGGAATCCATAACTAGTGTCACAAGAATGGTTCAAAACATTGACAGTAAGAAGAGTCAGTTTTCTTGTACTTGAGTCGGCATTGTGCCTTTTCTAATTAATTTCGATGCAATTTCTGTGTTTCATCGTCAATAAGAATGTCAGAGGGATACAGTAAACCTGAAGTGAAGCATCGGAATATATAACTAGTGTCAGAGGAATGGTTTAAAACATAGACAGTAAGAAGAGCCAGCCTTCTTGTATTTGAGTCGGCATTGTGCCTTTTGTATTTATTTCCGATACAATTTCTGTGTTTCATCGTCAATAATGGGGTCCAAGGGATACAGTGAACCTGAAGTGAAGCGTCGGAATCAAAAACCGGTCTCACAGGAAAGGTTCAAAATATAGACAGTAAGAAGAGCCAGTCCTCTTGTACTTGAGTCGGCACTGTGCTTTTTGTATATCATTCCGATGCAATTTCTGTGTTTCATCGTCAATAAGAAGGTCAGAGGGATACAGTAAACCCGAAGTGAAGCATCGGAATTTATAACTACTGTCACAGGAATGGTTCAAAGCAAAGACAGTAAGAAGAGTCAGTTTTCTTGTACTTAAGTCGGCATTGTGTGTTTTGTATTTAATTCCGATGCAATTTCTGTGTTTCATCGTCAATAAGAGGGTCAGAGAGATACAGTAAACCTGAAGTGAAGCATCGGAATCTGTAACTTGTGTCACAGGAATGGTTCAAAACATAGACAGTAAGAAGGGTCAGTTGTCTTGTGCTTAAGTCGACATTGTGCCTTTTCTATTTAATTCCGTTGCAATTTCTGTGTTTCATCGTCAATAAGGGTGTCAGAGGGATACAGTAAACCTGAAGTGAAGCATCGGAATCTATAACTAGTGTCACAGGAATGGTTCAAAACACAGACAGTAAGAAGAGTCGGTTGTCTTGTACTTCAGTCGGCATTGTGCCTTTTCTATTTAATTACGATGCAATTTCTGTGTTTCATCTTCAATAAGGAGGTCAGAGGGATACAGTAAACCTGAAGTGAAGCATCGGAATCTATAACTAGTGTCACAGGAATGGTTCAAAACGTAGGCAGTAAGAAGAGTCAGTCTTCTTGTACGTATGTCGGCATTGTGACTTTTCTATTTAATTCCGATGCAATTTCCGTGTTTCGTCGTCAATAAGAAGGGATAAGGGATACAGTAAACCTGAAGTGAAGCATTGGAATCTAAAACCGGTCTCACAGGAGAGGTTCAAAATATAGACAGTAGGAAGAGCCAGTCCTCTTTTACTTGAGTCGGCATTGTGCCTTTTGTATATAATTCCGATGCAATTTCTGTGTTTCATCGTCAATAAGAAGGTCAGAGGGATACAGCAAACATGAAGTGAAGCATCGGAATCTATAACTAGTGTCACAGGAATGGTTCACAGCATAGACAGTAAGAAGAGTCAGTTGTCTTGTACTTAAGTCTGCATTGTGCCTTTTCTATTTAAATCCGATGCAATTTCTGTGTTTCATCGTCACCAAGAAGGTCAGAGGGATACAGTAAACCTGAAGTGAAGCAACGGAATCTATAACTAGTGTCACAGGAGTGGTCCAAAACATAGACAGTAAGAAGAGTCAGTTGTCTTGTACTTCAGTCGGCATTGTGCCTTTTGTATATAATTCCGATGCAGTGTCTGTGTTTCATCGTCAATAAGAAGGTCAGAGGGATACAGTAAACCTGAAGTGAAGCATCGGAATCTATAACTAGTGTCACAGGAATGGTTCAAAGCATAGACAGTAAGAAAAGTCAGTTTTCATGTACTTTAGTCGTCATTGTGCCTTTTCTATTTAATTCCGATGCAATTTCTGTGTTTCATCGTCAATAAGAAGGTCAGAGGGATACAGTAAACCCGAAGTGAAGCATCGGAATCTGTAACTAGTGTCACTGGAATGGTTCAAAGCATAGACAGTAAGAGGAGTCAGTCTTCTTGTTTTTAAGTCGGCATTGTGCCTTTTCTATTTAATTCCAATGCAATTTCTGTGTTTCGTCGTCAATAAGAAGGTCCAAGGGATACAGCAAACCTGAAGTGAAGCATCAGAATCTAAAATCGGTCTCAAAGGAAAGGTTCAAAACATAGACAGTAAGAAGAGCCAGTCCTCTTGTACTTAAGTCGGCATTGTGCCTGTTCTATTTACTTCTGCTGCAATTTCTGTGTTTCATCGTCAATAAGAAGGTCAGAGGGATACAGTAATCCTGAAGTGAAGCAACGGAATCTATAACTAGTGTCACAGGAATGGTTCGAAAGATAGACAGTAAGATGAGCCTGCCTTCTTGTACTTGAGTCGGCATTGTGCCTTTTGCATTTAATTCCGATGCAATTTCTGTGTGTCATCGTCAATAAGGAGGTCAGAGGGATACAGTGAACCTGAAGTGAATCATCGGAATCCATAACTAGTGTCACAAGAATGGTTCAAAACATTGACAGTAAGAAGAGTCAGTTTTCTTGTACTTGAGTCGGCATTGTGCCTTTTCTAATTAATTTCGATGCAATTTCTGTGTTTCATCGTCAATAAGAATGTCAGAGGGATACAGTAAACCTGAAGTGAAGCATCGGAATATATAACTAGTGTCAGAGGAATGGTTTAAAACATAGACAGTAAGAAGAGCCAGCCTTCTTGTATTTGAGTCGGCATTGTGCCTTTTGTATTTATTTCCGATACAATTTCTGTGTTTCATCGTCAATAATGGGGTCCAAGGGATACAGTGAACCTGAAGTGAAGCGTCGGAATCAAAAACCGGTCTCACAGGAAAGGTTCAAAATATAGACAGTAAGAAGAGCCAGTCCTCTTGTACTTGAGTCGGCACTGTGCTTTTTGTATATCATTCCGATGCAATTTCTGTGTTTCATCGTCAATAAGAAGGTCAGAGGGATACAGTAAACCCGAAGTGAAGCATCGGAATTTATAACTACTGTCACAGGAATGGTTCAAAGCAAAGACAGTAAGAAGAGTCAGTTTTCTTGTACTTAAGTCGGCATTGTGTGTTTTGTATTTAATTCCGATGCAATTTCTGTGTTTCATCGTCAATAAGAGGGTCAGAGAGATACAGTAAACCTGAAGTGAAGCATCGGAATCTGTAACTTGTGTCACAGGAATGGTTCAAAACATAGACAGTAAGAAGGGTCAGTTGTCTTGTACTTAAGTCGACATTGTGCCTTTTCTATTTAATTCCGTTGCAATTTCTGTGTTTCATCGTCAATAAGGGGGTCAGAGGGATACAGTAAACCTGAAGTGAAGCATCGGAATCTATAACTAGTGTTACAGGAATGGTTCAAAACACAGACAGTAAGAAGAGTCAGTTGTCTTGTACTTCAGTCGGCATTGTGCCTTTTCTATTTAATTACGATGCAATTTCTGTGTTTCATCTTCAATAAGGAGGTCAGAGGGATACAGTAAACCTGAAGTGAAGCATCGGAATCTATAACTAGTGTCACAGGAATGGTTCGGAACGTAGGCAGTAAGAAGAGTCAGTCTTCTTGTACGTAAGTCGGCATTGTGACTTTTCTATTTAATTCCGATGCAATTTCCGTGTTTCGTCGTCAATAAGAAGGGATAAGGGATACAGTAAACCTGAAGTGAAGCATTGGAATCTAAAACCGGTCTCACAGGAGAGGTTCAAAATATAGACAGTAGGAAGAGCCAGTCCTCTTTTACTTGAGTCGGCATTGTGCCTTTTGTATATAATTCCGATGCAATTTCTGTGTTTCATCGTCAATAAGAAGGTCAGAGGGATACAGTAAACATGAAGTGAAGCATCGGAATCTATAACTAGTGTCACAGGAATGGTTCACAGCATAGACAGTAAGAAGAGTCAGTTGTCTTGTACTTAAGTCGGCATTGTGCCTTTTCTATTTAAATCCGATGCAATTTCTGTGTTTCATCGTCACCAAGAAGGTCAGAGGGATACAGTAAACCTGAAGTGAAGCAACGGAATCTATAACTAGTGTCACAATAGTGGTCCAAAACATAGACAGTAAGAAGAGTCAGTTGTCTTGTACTTCAGTCGGCATTGTGCCTTTTCTATTTAATTCCGATTCAAATTCTGTGTTTCATCATCCATAAGGAGGCCAGGGGGATACAGTAATCCTGAAGTGAAGCATCGGAATCTATAACTAGTGTCACAGGAATGGTTCAAAACGTAGACAGTAAGAAGAGTCAGTCTTCTTGTACTTATGTCGGTATTGTGCCTTTTCTATTTAATTCCAATGCATTTTCTGTGTTTCGACGTCAATAAGAAGTTGCAAGGGATACAGTAAACCTGAAGTGAAGCATCGGAATCTAAAACCGGTCTCAAAGGAAGGGCTCAAAACATAGACAGTAAGAAGAGCCGGTCCTCATGTACTTGATTTGGCATTGTGCCTTTTGTATATAATTCCGATGCAGTGTCTGTGTTTCATCGTCAATAAGAAGGTCAGAGGGATACAGTAAACCTGAAGTGAAGCATCGGAATCTATAACTAGTGTCACAGGAATGGTTCAAAGCATAGACAGTAAGAAAAGTCAGTTTTCATGTACTTTAGTCGTCATTGTGCCTTTTCTATTTAATTCCGATGCAATTTCTGTGTTTCATCGTCAATAAGAAGGTCAGAGGGATACAGTAAACCCGAAGTGAAGCATCGGAATCTGTAACTAGTGTCACAGGAATGGTTCAAAGCATAGACAGTAAGAGGAGTCAGTCTTCTTGTTTTTAAGTCGGCATTGTGCCTTTTCTATTTAATTCCAATGCAATTTCTGTGTTTCGTCGTCAATAAGAAGGTCCAAGGGATACAGCAAACCTGAAGTGAAGCATCAGAATCTAAAATCGGTCTCAAAGGAAAGGTTCAAAACATAGACAGTAAGAAGAGCCAGTCCTCTTGTACTTAAGTCGGCATTGTGCCTGTTCTATTTACTTCTGCTGCAATTTCTGTGTTTCATCGTCAATAAGAAGGTCAGAGGGATACAGTAATCCTGAAGTGAAGCAACGGAATCTATAACTAGTGTCACAGGAATGGTTCGAAAGATAGACAGTAAGATGAGCCTGCCTTCTTGTACTTGAGTCGGCATTGTGCCTTTTGCATTTAATTCCGATGCAATTTCTGTGTGTCATCGTCAATAAGGAGGTCAGAGGGATACAGTGAACCTGAAGTGAATCATCGGAATCCATAACTAGTGTCACAAGAATGGTTCAAAACATTGACAGTAAGAAGAGTCAGTTTTCTTGTACTTGAGTCGGCATTGTGCCTTTTCTAATTAATTTCGATGCAATTTCTGTGTTTCATCGTCAATAAGAATGTCAGAGGGATACAGTAAACCTGAAGTGAAGCATCGGAATATATAACTAGTGTCAGAGGAATGGTTTAAAACATAGACAGTAAGAAGAGCCAGCCTTCTTGTATTTGAGTCGGCATTGTGCCTTTTGTATTTATTTCCGATACAATTTCTGTGTTTCATCGTCAATAATGGGGTCCAAGGGATACAGTGAACCTGAAGTGAAGCGTCGGAATCAAAAACCGGTCTCACAGGAAAGGTTCAAAATATAGACAGTAAGAAGAGCCAGTCCTCTTGTACTTGAGTCGGCACTGTGCTTTTTGTATATCATTCCGATGCAATTTCTGTGTTTCATCGTCAATAAGAAGGTCAGAGGGATACAGTAAACCCGAAGTGAAGCATCGGAATTTATAACTACTGTCACAGGAATGGTTCAAAGCAAAGACAGTAAGAAGAGTCAGTTTTCTTGTACTTAAGTCGGCATTGTGTGTTTTGTATTTAATTCCGATGCAATTTCTGTGTTTCATCGTCAATAAGAGGGTCAGAGAGATACAGTAAACCTGAAGTGAAGCATCGGAATCTGTAACTTGTGTCACAGGAATGGTTCAAAACATAGACAGTAAGAAGGGTCAGTTGTCTTGTACTTAAGTCGACATTGTGCCTTTTCTATTTAATTCCGTTGCAATTTCTGTGTTTCATCGTCAATAAGGGGGTCAGAGGGATACAGTAAACCTGAAGTGAAGCATCGGAATCTATAACTAGTGTCACAGGAATGGTTCAAAACACAGACAGTAAGAAGAGTCAGTTGTCTTGTACTTCAGTCGGCATTGTGCCTTTTCTATTTAATTACGATGCAATTTCTGTGTTTCATCTTCAATAAGGAGGTCAGAGGGATACAGTAAACCTGAAGTGAAGCATCGGAATCTATAACTAGTGTCACAGGAATGGTTCGAAACGTAGGCAGTAAGAAGAGTCAGTCTTCTTGTACGTAAGTCGGCATTGTGACTTTTCTATTTAATTCCGATGCAATTTCCGTGTTTCGTCGTCAATAAGAAGGGATAAGGGATACAGTAAACCTGAAGTGAAGCATTGGAATCTAAAACCGGTCTCACAGGAGAGGTTCAAAATATATACAGTAGGAAGAGCCAGTCCTCTTTTACTTGAGTCGGCATTGTGCCTTTTGTATATAATTCCGATGCAATTTCTGTGTTTCATCGTCAATAAGAAGGTCAGAGGGATACAGTAAACATGAAGTGAAGCATCGGAATCTATAACTAGTGTCACAGGAATGGTTCACAGCATAGACAGTAAGAAGAGTCAGTTGTCTTGTACTTAACTCGGCATTCTGCCTTTTCTATTTAAATCCGATTCAAATTCTGTGTATCATCGTCCATAAGGAGGCCAGGGGGATACAGTAAACCTGAAGTGAAGCATCGGAATCTATAACTAGTGTCACAGGAATGGTTCAAAACGTAGACAGTAAGAAGAGTCAGTCTTCTTGTACTTATGTCGGTATTGTGCCTTTTCTATTTAATTCCAATGCATTTTCTGTGTTTCGACGTCAATAAGAAGTTGCAAGGGATACAGTAAACCTGAAGTGAAGCATCGGAATCTAAAACCGGTCTCAAAGGAAGGGCTCAAAACATAGACAGTAAGAAGAGCCGGTCCTCATGTACTTGAGTTGGCATTGTGCCTTTTGTATATAATTCCGATGCAGTGTCTGTGTTTCATCGTCAATAAGAAGGTCAGAGGGATACAGTAAACCTGAAGTGAAGCATCGGAATCTATAACTAGTGTCACAGGAATGGTTCAAAGCATAGACAGTAAGAAATGTCAGTTTTCATGTACTTGAGTCGTCATTGTGCCTTTTCTATTTAATTCCGATGCAATTTCTGTGTTTCATCGTCAATAAGACGGTCAGAGGGATACAGTAAACCCGAAGTGAAGCATCGGAATCTGTAACTAGTGTCACAGGAATGGTTCAAAGCATAGACAGTAAGAGGAGTCAGTCTTCTTGTTTTTAAGTCGGCATTGTGCTTTTTCTATTTAATTCCAATGCAATTTCTGTGTTTCGTCGTCAATAAGAAGGTCCAAGGGATACAGCAAACCTGAAGTGAAGCATCAGAATCTAAAATCGGTCTCAAAGGAAAGGTTCAAAACATAGACAGTAAGAAGAGCCAGTCCTCTTGTACTTAAGTCGACATTGTGCCTGTTCTATTTAATTCTGCTGCAATTTCTGTGTTTCATCGTCAATAAGAAGGTCAGAGTAATACAGTAATCCTGAAGTGAAGCAACGGAATCTATAACTAGTGTCACAGGAATGGTTCGAAAGATAGACAGTAAGATGAGCCTGCCTTCTTGTACTTGAGTCGGCATTGTGCCTTTTGCATTTAATTCCGATGCAATTTCTGTGTGTCATCGTCAATAAGGAGGTCAGAGGGATACAGTGAACCTGAAGTGAATCATCGGAATCTATAACTAGTGTCACAAGAATGGTTCAAAACATTGACAGTAAGAAGAGTCAGTTTTCTTGTACTTGAGTCGGCATTGTGCCTTTTCTAATTAATTTCGATGCAATTTCTGTGTTTCATCGTCAATAAGAATGTCAGAGGGATACAGTAAACCTGAAGTGAAGCATCGGAATTTATAACTAGTGTCAGAGGAATGGTTTAAAACATAGACAGTAAGAAGAGCCAGCCTTCTTGTACTTGAGTCGGCATTGTGCCTTTTGTATTTATTTCCGATACAATTTCTGTGTTTCATCGTCAATAATGGGGTCCAAGGGATACAGTGAACCTGAAGTGAAGCGTCGGAATCAAAAACCGGTCTCACAGGAAAGGTTCAAAATATAGACAGTAAGAAGAGCCAGTCCTCTTGTACTTGAGTCGGCACTGTGCTTTTTGTATATCATTCCGATGCAATTTCTGTGTTTCATCGTCAATAAGAAGGTCAGAGGGATACAGTAAACCCGAAGTGAAGCATCGGAATTTATAACTACTGTCACAGGAATGGTTCAAAGCAAAGACAGTAAGAAGAGTCAGTTTTCTTGTACTTAAGTCGGCATTGTGTGTTTTGTATTTAATTCCGATGCAATTTCTGTGTTTCATCGTCAATAAGAGGGTCAGAGAGTTACAGTAAACCTGAAGTGAAGCATCGGAATCTGTAACTTGTGTCACAGGAATGGTTCAAAACATAGACAGTAAGAAGGGTCAGTTGTCTCGTACTTAAGTCGACATTGTGCCTTTTCTATTTAATTCCGTTGCAATTTCTGTGTTTCATCGTCAATAAGGGGGTCAGAGGGATACAGTAAACCTGAAGTGAAGCATCGGAATCTATAACTAGTGTCACAGGAATGGTTCAAAACACAGACAGTAAGAAGAGTCAGTTGTCTTGTACTTAAGTCGGCATTGTGCCTTTTCTATTTAATTACGATGCAATTTCTGTGTTTCATCTTCAATAAGGAGGTCAGAGGGATACAGTAAACCTGAAGTGAAGCATCGGAATCTATAACAAGTGTCACAGGAATGGTTCAAAACGTAGGCAGTAAGAAGAGTCAGTCTTCTTGTACGTAAGTCGGCATTGTGACTTTTCTATTTAATTCCGATGCAATTTCCGTGTTTCGTCGTCAATAAGAAGGGATAAGGGATACAGTAAACCTGAAGTGAAGCATTGGAATCTAAAACCGGTCTCACAGGAGAGGTTCAAAATATAGACAGTAGGAAGAGCCAGTCCTCTTTTACTTGAGTCGGCATTGTGCCTTTTGAATATAATTCCGATGCAATTTCTGTGTTTCATCGTCAATAAGAAGGTCAGAGGGATACAGTAAACATGAAGTGAAGCATCGGAATCTATAACTAGTGTCACAGGAATGGTTCACAGCATAGACAGTAAGAAGAGTCAGTTGTCTTGTACTTAAGTCGGCATTGTGCCTTTTCTATTTAAATCCGATGCAATTTCTGTGTTTCATCGTCACCAAGAAGGACAGAGGGATACAGTAAACCTGAAGTGAAGCAACGGAATCTATAACTAGTGTCACAGGAGTGGTCCAAAACATAGACAGTAAGAAGAGTCAGTTGTCTTGTACTTCAGTCGGCATTGTGCCTTTTCTATTTAATTCCGATTCAAATTCTGTGTTTCATCGTCAATAAGGAGGCCAGGGGGATACAGTAAACCTGAAGTGAAGCATCGGAATCTATAACTAGTGTCACAGGAATAGTTCAAAACGTCGACAGTAGGAAGAGTCAGTCTTCTTGTACTGAAGTCGGCATTGTGCCTTTTCTATTGAATTCCAATGCAATTTCTGTGTTTCGTCGTCAATAAGAAGGTGCAAGTGATACAGTAAACCTGAAGTGAAGCATCGGAATCTATAACTAGTGTCACAGGAATGGTTCAAAGCATAGACAGTAAGAAGAGTCAGTTTTCATGTACTTGAGTCGTCATTGTGCCTTTTCTATTTAATTCCGATGCAATTTCTGTGTTTCATCGTCAATAAGAAGGTCAGAGGGATACAGTAAACCTGAAGTGAAGCATCGGAATTTACAACTAGTGTCAGAGGAATGGTTTAAAACATAGACAGTAAGAAGAGCCAGCCTTCTTGTACTTGAGTCGGCATTGTGCCTTTTGTATTTATTTCCGATACAATTTCTGTGTTTCATCGTCAATAATGGGGTCCAAGGGATACAGTAAACCTGATGTGAAGCAACGGAATCTATAACTAGTGTCACAGGAGTGGTCCAAAACATAGACAGTAAGAAGAGCCGGTCCTCATGTACTTGAGTTGGCATTGTGCCTTTTGTATATAATTCCGATGCAGTTTCTGTGTTTCATCGTCATTAAGAAGGTCAGAGGGATACAGAAAACCTGAAGGGGAGCATCGGAATCTATAACTAGTGTCACAGGAATGGTTCAAAACATAGACAGTAAGAAGAGCCAGCCTTCTTGTACTTGAGTCGGCACTGCGGCTTTTGTATTTATTTCCGATACAATTTCTGTGTTTCATCGTCAATAAGGAGGTCAGAGGGAAACAGTAAACCTGAAGTAAAGCATCGGAATCTGTAACTAGTGTCACAGAAATGGTTCAAAACATAGACAGTAAGAAGAGCCAGCCTTCTTGTACTTGAGTCGGCACTGCGCCTTTTGTATTTATTTCCGATACAATTTCTGTGTTTCATCGTCAATAAGAAGGTCAGAGGGATACAGTAAACCTGAAGTGAGGCATCGGAATTTACAACTAGTGTCAGAGGAATGGTTTAAAACATAGACAGTAAGAAGAGCCAGCCTTCTTGTACTTGAGTCGGCATTGTGCCTTTTGTATTTATTTCCGATACAATTTCTGTGTTTCATCGTCAATAAGAGGGTCAGAGAGATACAGTAAACCTGAAGTGAAGCATCGGAATCTGTAACTAGTGTCACAGGAATGGTTCAAAACATAGGAAGTAAGAAGGGTCAGTTGTCTTGTACTTAAGTCGACATTGTGCCTTTTCTATTTAATTCCGATGCAATTTCTGTGTTTCATCGTCAATAAGGGGGTCAGAGGGATACAGTAAACCTGAAGTGAAGCATCGGAATCTGTAACTAATGTCACAGGAATGGTTCAAAACACAGACATTAAGAAGAGTCAGTTGTCTTGTACTTCAGTCGGCATTGTGCCTTGTCTATTTAATTACGATGCAATTTCTGTGTTTCATCTTCAATAAGGAGGTCAGAGGGATACAGTAAACCTGAAGTGAAGCATCGGAATCTATAACTAGCGTCACAGGAATGGTTCAAAACGTAGGCAGTAAGAAGAGTCAGTCTTCTTGTACGTAAGTCGGCATTGTGACTTTTCTATTTAATTCCGATGCAATTTCTGTGTTTCGTCGTCAATAAGAAGGGATAAGGGATACAGTAAACCTGAAGTGAAGCATTGGAATCTAAAACCGGTCTCACAGGAGAGGTTCAAAATATAGACAGTAGGAAGAGCCAGTCCTCTTTTACTTGAGTCGGCATTGTGCCTTTTGTATATAATTCCGATGCAATTTCTGTGTTTCATCGTCAATAAGAAGGTGAGAGGGATACAGTTAACATGAAGTGTAGCATCGGAATCTATAACTAGTGTCACAAGAATGGTTCAAAGCATAGACAGTAAGAAGAGTCGGTTGTCTTGTACTTAAGTCGGCATTGTGCCTATTCTATCTAAATCCGATGCAATTTCTGTGTTTCATCGTCACCAAGATGGTCAGAGGGATACAGTAAACCTGATGTGAAGCAACGGAATCTATAACTAGTGTCACAGGAGTGGTCCAAAACATAGACAGTAAGAAGGGCCGGTCCTCATGTACTTGAGTTGGCATTGTGCCTTTTGTATATAATTCCGATGCAGTTTCTGTGTTTCATCGTCATTAAGAAGGTCAGAGGGATACAGAAAACCTGAAGGGGAGCATCGGAATCTATAACTAGTGTCACAGGAATGGTTCAAAACATAGACAGTAAGAAGAGCCAGCCTTCTTGTACTTGAGTCGGCACTGCGCCTTTTGTATTCATTTCCGATACAATTTCTGTGTTTCATCGTCAATAAGGAGGTCAGAGGGAAACAGTAAACCTGAAGTAAAGCATCGGAATCTATAACTAGTGTCACAGAAATGGTTCAAAACATAGACAGTAAGAAGAGTCAGTTTTCTTGTACTTAAGTCGGCATTGTGCCTTTTCTATTTATTTCCGATGCAATTTCTGTGTTTCATCGTCAATAAGAAGGTCAGAGGGATACAGTAAACCTGAAGTGAAGCATCGGAATCTGTAACTGGTGTCACAGGAATGGTTCAAAACATGGACAGTAAGAAGAGTCAGTTTTCTTGTACTTAAGTCAGCTTTGTGACTTTTCTATTTCATTCCGATGCAATTTCCGTGTTTCATCGTCAATAAGCAGGTCCAAGGGATACAGTAAACCTGAAGTGAAGCGTCGCAATCTAAAACCGGTCTCACAGGAAAGGTTCAAAACATAGACAGTAAGAAGAGCCAGTCCTCTAGTACTTGAGTCGGCATTGTGCCTTCTGTATTTAATTCCGATGCAATTTCTGTGTTTCGTCGTCAATAAGTAGGTCCAAGGGATACAGTAAACCTGAAGTGAAGCATCGCAATCTAAAACCGGTCTCACAGGAAAGGTTCAAAACATAGACAGTGAGAAGAGCCAGTCCTCTAGTACTTGAGTCGGCATTGTGCCTTTTGTATTTAATTGCGATGCAATTTCTGTGTTTCATCGTCAATAAGAAGGTCAGAGGGATACAGTAAACCTGAAGGTAAGCATCGGAATCTATAACTAGTGTCAAAGAAATGGTTCAAAACATAGACAGTAAGAAGAGTCAGTTTTCTTGTACTTAAGTCGGCATTGTGCCTTTTCTATTTAAGTCGGAATTGTGTCTTTTCTATTTAATTCCGATGCAATTTCTGTGTTTCATCGTCAATAAGAAGGTCAGAGGGATGCAGTAAACCTGAAGTGAAGCATCGGAAACTATTACTAGTGTCACAGGAATTGTTCAAAACATAGACAGTAGGAAGAGTCAGTTTTCTTGTGCTTAAGTCGGCATTGTGCCTTTTCTATTTAATTTCGATGCAATTTCTGTGTTTCATCGTCAATAAAAAAGTCAGAGGGATACAGTAAACCTGAAGTGAAGCAACGGAATCTATAACTATTGTCACAGCAGTGGTTCAAAACATAGACAGTAAGAAGAGTCAGTATTCTTGTTCTTAAGTCGGCATTGTGCCTTTTGTATTTAATTCCGATGCAATTTCTGTGTTTCATCGTCAATAAGAAGGTCGGAGGGATGCAGTAAACCTGAAGTGAAGCATCGGAAACTATAACTAGTGTCAGAGGAATTGTTCAAAACATAGACAGTAAGATGAGCCAGCCTTCTTGTACTTGAGTCGGCATTGTGCCTTTTGTATTTAATTCCGATGCAAATTCTGTGTTTTATCGTCAATAAGGAGGTCAGAGGGATACAATGAACCTGAAGTGAAGCATCGGAAACTATAACTAGTGTCACAGGAATGTTTCAAAACATAGACAGTAACAAGAGCCAGTCTTCTTGTACTTGAGTCGGCATTGTGCCTTTTGTATTTAATTCCGATGCAATTTCTGTGTTTCATCGTCAATAAGAAGGTCAGAGGGATACAGTAAATCCGAAGTGTAGCATCGGAAACTATAATTAGTGTCACAGGAATGGTTCAAAACATAGACAGTAAGATGAGTCAGTTTTCTTGTACTTAAGTCGGCATTGTGCCTTTTCTATTTAATTCCGATGCAATTTCTGTATTTCATCGTCACTAAGAAGATCGGAGGGATACAGTAAACCTGAAGTGAAGCATCGGAATCTATAACTAGTGGCACAGGAATGGTTCAAAACATAGACAGTAAGAAGGGTCAGTTGTCTTGTACTTAAGTCGACATTGTGCCTTTTCTATTTAATTCAGTTGCAATTTCTGTGTTTCATCGTCAATAAGGGGGTCAGAGGGATACAGTAAACCTGAAGTGAAGCATCGGAATCTATAACTAGCGTAACAGGAATGGTTCAAACCGTAGGCAGTAAGAAGAGTCAGTCTTCTTGTACATAAGTCGGCATTGTGACTTTTCTATTTAATTCCGATGCAATTTCTGTGTTTCGTCGTCAATAAGAAGGGATAAGGGATACAGTAAACCTGAAGTGAAGCATTGGAATCTAAAACCGGTCTCACAGGAGAGGTTCAAAGTATAGACAGTAGGAAGAGCAAGTCCTCTTTTACTTGAGTCGGCATTGTGCCTTTTGTATATAATTCCGATGCAATTTCTGTGTTTCATCGTCAATAAGAAGGTCAGTATGATACAGTAAACATGAAGTGAAGCATCGGAATCTATAACTAGTGTCACAGGAATGGTTCAAAGCATAGACAGTAAGAAGAGTCAGTTGTCTTGTACTTAAGTCGGCATTGTGCCTTTTCTATTTAAATCCGATGCAATTTCTGTGTTTCATCGTCACCAAGATGGTCAGAGGGATACAGTAAACCTGAAGTGAAGCAACGGAATCTATAACTAGAGTCACAGGAGTGGTCCAAAACATAGACAGTAAGAAGAGTCAGTTGTCTTGTACTTCAGTCGGCATTGTGCCTTTTCTATTTAATTCCAATGCAATTTCTGTGTTTCGTCGTCAATAAGAAGGTGCAAGGGATACAGTAAACCTGAAGTGAAGCATCGGAATCTAAAACCGGTCTCACAGGAAGGGCTCAAAACATAGACAGTAAGAAGAGCCGGTCCTCATGTACTTGAGTTGGCATTGTGCCTTTTGTATATAATTCCGATGCAGTTTCTGTGTTTCATCGTCATTAAGAAGTTCAGATGGATACAGTAAACCTGAAGTGAAGCATCGGAATCTATAACTAGTGTCACAGGAATGGTTCAAAGCATAGACAGTAAGAAGAGTCAGTTTTCATGTACTTGAGTCGTCATTGTGCCTTTTCTATTTAATTCCGATGCAATTTCTGTGTTTCATCGTCAATAAGAAGGTCGGAGGGATGCAGTAAACCTAAAGTGAAGCATCGGAAACTATAACTAGTGTCAGAGGAATTGTTCAAAACATAGACAGTAAGATGAGCCAGCCTTCTTGTACTTGAGTCGGCATTGTGCCTTTTGTATTTAATTCCGATGCAAATTCTGTGTTTTATCGTCAATAAGGAGGTCAGAGGGATACAATGAACCTGAAGTGAAGAATCGGAATCTATAACTAGTGTCACAGGAATGTTTCAAAACATAGACAGTAACAAGAGCCAGTCTTCTTGTACTTGAGTCGGCATTGTGCCTTTTGTATTTAATTCCGATGCAATTTCTGTGTTTCATCGTCAATAAGAAGGTCAGAGGGATACAGTAAATCCGAAGTGTAGCATCGGAAACTATAATTAGTGTCACAGGAATGGTTCAAAACATAGACAGTAAGATGAGTCAGTTTTCTTGTACTTAAATCGGCATTGTGCCTTTTCTATTTAATTCCGATGCAATTTCTGTATTTCATCGTCACTAAGAAGATCGGAGGGATACAGTAAACCTGAAGTGAAGCATCGGAATCTATAACTAGTGGCACAGGAATGGTTCAAAACATAGACAGTAAGAAGGGTCAGTTGTCTTGTACTTAAGTCGACATTGTGCCTTTTCTATTTAATTCCGATGCAATTTCTGTGTTTCATCGTCAATAAGGGGGTCAGAGGGATACAGTAAACCTGAAGTGAAGCATCGGAATCTATAACTAGCGTAACAGGAATGGTTCAAACCGTAGGCAGTAAGAAGAGTCAATCTTCTTGTACATAAGTCGGCATTGTGACTTTTCTATTTAATTCCGATGCAATTTCTGTGTTTCGTCGTCAATAAGAAGGGATAAGGGATACAGTAAACCTGAAGTGAAGCATTGGAATCTAAAACCGGTCTCACAGGAGAGGTTCAAAGTATAGACAGTAGGAAGAGCAAGTCCTCTTTTACTTGAGTCGGCATTGTGCCTTTTGTATATAATTCCGATGCAATTTCTGTGTTTCATCGTCAATAAGAAGGTCAGTGGGATACAGTAAACATGAAGTGAAGCATCGGAATCTATAACTAGTGTCACAGGAATGGTTCAAAGCATAGACAGTAAGAAGAGTCAGTTGTCTTGTACTTAAGTCGGCATTGTGCCTTTTCTATTTAAATCCGATGCAATTTCTGTGTTTCATCGTCACCAAGATGGTCAGAGGGATACAGTAAACCTGAAGTGAAGCAACGGAATCTATAACTAGAGTCACAGGAGTGGTCCAAAACATAGACAGTAAGAAGAGTCAGTTGTCTTGTACTTCAGTCGGCATTGTGCCTTTTCTATTTAATTCCAATGCAATTTCTGTGTTTCGTCGTCAATAAGAAGGTGCAAGGGATACAGTAAACCTGAAGTGAAGCATCGGAATCTAAAACCGGTCTCACAGGAAGGGCTCAAAACATAGACAGTAAGAAGAGCCGGTCCTCATGTACTTGAGTTGGCATTGTGCCTTTTGTATATAATTCCGATGCAGTTTCTGTGTTTCATCGTCATTAAGAAGTTCAGATGGATACAGTAAACCTGAAGTGAAGCATCGGAATCTATAACTAGTGTCACAGGAATGGTTCAAAGCATAGACAGTAAGAAGAGTCAGTTTTCATGTACTTGAGTCGTCATTGTGCCTTTTCTATTTAATTCCGATGCAATATCTGTGTTTCATCGTCAATAAGTAGGTCAGAGGGATACAGTAAACCCGAAGTGAAGCATCGGAATCTGTAACTAGTGTCACAGGTATGGTTCAAAGCATAGACAGTAAGAAGAGTTACTCTTCTTGTTTTTAAGTCGGCATTGTGCCTTTTCTATTTAATTCCAATGCAATTTCTGTGTATCGTCGTCAATAAGAAGGTCCAAGGGATACAGTAAAATTGAAGTGAAGCATAACAATCTAAAATCGGTCTCAAAGGAAAGGTTCAAAACATAGACAGTAAGAAGAGCCAGTCCTCTTGTACTTAAGTCGGCATTGTGCCTGTTCTTTTTAATTCCGATGCAATTTCTGTGTTTCATCGTCAATAAGACGGTCAGAGGCATACAGTAATCCTGAAGTGAAGCAACGGAATCTATAACTAGTGTCACAGGAATGGTTCGAAAGATAGACCGTAAGATGAGCCAGCCTTCTTGTACTTGAGTTGGCATTGTGCCTTTTCTTTTAATTTTGATCCAATTTCTGTGTGTCATCGTCAATAAGGAGGTCAGAGGGATACAGTGAACCTGAAGTGAATCATCGGAATCTATAACTAGTGTCACAGGAATGGTTCAAGACATAGACAGAAAGAAAAGCCAGTTTTCTTGTACTTAACTCGGCATTGTGCCTTTTCTATTTATTTCCGATGCAATTTCTGTGTTTCATCGTCAATAAGAAGGTCAGAGGGATACAGTAAACCTGAAGTGAAGCATCGGAATCTGTAACTAGTGTCACAGGAATGGTTCAAATCATGGACAGTAAGAAGAGTCAGTTTTCTTGTACTTAAGTCAGCTTTGTGCCTTTTCTATTTAATTCCGATGCAATTTCTGTGTTTCATCGTCAATAAGGAGGTCCAAGGGATACAGTAAACCGGAAGTGAAGCGTCGGAATCTAAAACCGGTCTCACAGGAAATTTTCAAAACATAGACAGTAAGAAGAGCTAGTCCTCTTTAACTTGAGTCGGCATTGTGCCTTTTGTATATAGCTCCGATGCTATGTCTGTGTCTCATCGTCAATAAGAAAGTCAGAGGGATACAGTAAACCTGAAGTGAACCATCGGAATCTATAACTAGTGTCACAGAAATGGTTCAAAGTATAGGCAGTAAGAAGAGCCTGCCTTCTTGTACTTGAGTCGGCATTGTGGCTTTTGTATTTCATTCTGTTGCAATTTCTGTGTGTCATCGTCAATAAGGAGGTCAGAGGGATACAGTGAACCTGAAGTGAAGCATCGGAATCTACAACTAGTGTCACAGGAATGGTTCGAAACATAGACAGAAAGAAAAGCCAGTCTTCTTGTACTTGAGACGGCATTGTTCCTTTTGTATTTAATTCCGATGCAATTTCTGTGTTTCGTCGTCAATAAGTAGGTCCGAGGGATACAGTAAACCTGAAGTGAAGCATCGCAATCTAAAACCGGTCTCACAGGAATTGTTCAAAACATAGACAGTAAGATGAGCCAGCCTTCTTGTACTTGAGTCAGCATTGTGCCTTTTGTATTTAATTCCGATGCAATTTCTGTGTTTTATCGTCAATAAGGAGGTCAGAGGGATACAGTGAACCTGAAGTGAAGCATCGGAATCTATAACTAGTGTCACAGGAATGTTTCAAAACATAGACAGTAAAAAGAGCCAGTCTTCTTGTACTTGAGTCGGCATTGTGCCTTTTGTATTTAATTCCGATGCAATTTCTGTGTTTTATAGTCAATAAGAAGGTCAGAGGGATACAGTAAACCTGTAGTGAAGCATCGGAATCTAAAACTAGTGTCACAGGAATGGTTCAAAACATAAACAGTAAGAAGAATCAGTCTACTTGTACATAAGTCGGCATTGTGCCTTTTGTATTTAATTCCGATGCAATTTCTGTGTTTCATCGTCAATAAGAAGGTCAGAGGGATACAGTAAACCCGAAGTGTAGCATCGGAAACTATAACTAGTGTCACAGGAATGGCTCAAAACATAGACAGTAAGTTGAGTCAGTTTTCTAGTACTTAAGTCGGCATTGTGCCTTTTGTATTTAATTCCGATGCAATTTCTGTGTTTCATCGTCACTAAGAAGATCGGGGGGATACAGTAAACCTGAAGAGAAGCATCGGAATCTATAACTAGTGGCCCAGGAATGGTTCAAAACATAGACAGTAAGAAGAGTCAGTTCTTTTGTACGTAGGTCGGCATTGTGCCTTTGTATTTAAATCCGATGCAATTTCTGTGTTTCGTCGTCAATAAGAAGGTCCAAGGGATACAGTAGTCTTGAAGTGAAGCATTGGAATCTAAAACCGGTCTAACAGGAAAGGTTCAAAACGTAGACAGTAAGAAGAGCCAGTCTTCTTGTACTTGAGTCGGCATTGTGCCTTATCTATTGAATTCCGATGCTATTTCTGTGTTTCATCGTCAATAACAAGGTAAGAGGGATACAGTAAACCTGAAGTGATGCATCGGAAACTATAACTAGTGTCACAGGAATGGTTCAAAACATAGACAGTAAGAAGAGTCAGTTTTCTTGCACTTAAGTCGGCATTGTGCCTTTTGTATTTAATTCCGATGCAATTTCTGTGTTTTATTGTCAATAAGAAGGTCAGAGGGATACAGTAAACCTGAAGTGAAGCATCGGAATCTGTAACTAGTGTCACAGGAATGGGTCAAAACATAGACAGTAGGAAGTGTCAGACTTCTTTTACTTAAGTCGGCATTGTGCCTATCGTATTAATTTCCGATGCAATTTCTGTGTTTCACCGTCAATAAGAAAGTCAGAGGGATACAGTAAACCTGAAGTTAAGCATCGGAACCTATAACTAGTGTCACAGGAATGGTTCAAAACATAGACAGTAAGAAAAATCAGTTTTCTTGTACTTAAGTCGGCATTGTGCCATTTGTATTTAATTCCGATGCAATTTCTGTGTTTCATCGTCAATAAGACGGTCAGAGGGATACAGTAAACCTGAAGTGAAACATCGGAATCTATAACTATTGTCACAGGAATGGTTCAAAACATAGACAGTAAGAAGAGTCAGTTTTCTTGTACTTAAGTCAACATTGTGAATTTTGTATATAATTCTGATGCAATTTCTGTGTTTCATCGTCAATAAGAAGGTCAGAGGGATACAGTAAACCTGAAGTGAAGCATCGGAATCTATAACTAGTGTCACAGGAATGGTTCAAAACACAGACAGTAAGAAGAGTCAGTTTTCTTTTACTTAAGTCGGCATTGTGTATTTTGTACTTAATTCCGATGCAATTTCTGTGTTTCATCGTCAATATGAGGGTCAGAGGGATACAGTAAACCTGAAGTGAAGCATCGGAATCTATAACCAGTGTCACAGGAATGGTTCAAAACATAGACAGTAAGAAGAGTCAGTTTTCTTGTACTTAAGTCGGCATTGTTCCTTTGTATTTAATTCCGATGAAATTTCTGTGTTTCATTGACAATAAGAAAGTCAGAGGGATACAGTAAACCTGAAGTGAAGCATCGGAATCTATAACTAGTGTCACAGGAATGGTTCACAACATAGACAGTAAGAAGAGTCAGTTTCCTTGTACTTAAGTCGGCATTGTGATTTTTGTATTTAATTCCGATGCAATTTCTGTGTTTCATCGTCAATAAAAAGGTCAGAGGGATGCAGTAAACCTGAAGTGAAGTATCGGAATCTATAACTAGTGTCACAGGAATGGCTCAAATCATAGACAGTAAGAAGAGTCAGTTTTCTTGTACTTAAGTCAGCATCGTGCCTATTGTATTTAATTCCGACGCAATTTCTGTGTTTCATCGTCAATAAGAAAGTCAGAGGGATACAGTAAACCTGAAGTGAAGCATCGGAATCTATAACTAGTGTCACAGATATGGTTCAAGACATAGACAGTAAGAAGGGTCAGTTTTCTTCTACTTAGGTCGGCATTGTGCCTTTTGTATTTAATTCCGATGCAATTTCTGTGTTTCGTCGTCAATAAGAAAGTCCAAGAGATACAGTAAACCTGAAGTGAAGCATCGGAATCTAAAACCGGTCTCACAGGATAGGTTCAAAACGTAGAAGGTAAGAAGAGCCAGTCCTCTTGTACTTGAGTCGGCATTGTGCCTTTTCTATTGAATTCCGAAGCAATTACTGTGTTTCATCGTCAATAAGGAGGTCAGAGGGATACAGTAAATCTGAAGTGAAGCATCGGAAACTACAACTAGTGTCACAGGAATGGTTCAAATCATAGACAGTAAGAAGAGTCAGTTTTTTAGTACTTAAGTCGGCATTGTGCCTTTTGTATTTAATTGCGATGCAATATCTGTGTTTCAACGTCAATAAGAGGGTCAAAGGGATACAGTAAACCTGAAGTGAAGTATCGGAATCTATAACTAGTGTCTCAGGAATGGTTCAAATCATAGACAGTAAGAAGAGTTAGTTTTCTTGTACTTAAGTCGGCATTGTGCCTTTTCTATTTAAATACGATGCAATTTGTGTGTTCCATCGTCAATACGAAGGTCAGAGAAATACAGTAAACCTGAAATGAAGCATCGGAATCTATAACTAGTGTCACAGGAATGGTTCAAATCATAGACAGTAAAAAGAGCCAGCCCTCTTGTACTTGAGTCGGCATTGTGCCTTTTGGATTTATTTCCGATGCAATTTCTGTGTTTCATCGTCAATAAGAAGGTCAGATGGATACAGTAAACAAGAAGTGAAGCATCGGAATCTGTAACTAGTGTCACAGAAATGGCTCAAAACATAGACAGTAAGAAGAGTCAGCTTTGTTGTACTTAAGTCGGCTTTGTGCCTTTTGTATTTAATCCCGATGCAATATCTGTGTTTCATCGTCAATAAGATGGTCAAAGGGATACAGTAAACCTGAAGTGAAGTATCGGAATCTATAACTAGTGTCACAGGAATGGTTCAAATCATAGATAGTAAGAAGAGTCAGTTTTCTTGTACTTAAGTCGGCATTGTGCCTTTTCTATTTAAATACGATGCAATTTCTGTGTTCCATCGTCAATACGAAGGTCAGAGGGATACAGTAAACCTGAAGTGAAGCATCGGAATCTATAACTAGTGTCACAGGAATGGTTCAAATCATAGACAGTGAAAAGAGCCAGCCCTCTTGTACTTGAGTCGGCATTGTGCCTTTTGGATTTATTTCCGATGCAATTTCTGTGTTTCATCGTCAATAAGAAGGTCAGATGGATACAGTAAACAAGAAGTGAAGCATCGGAATCTGTAACTAGTGTCACAGAAATGGTTCAAAACACAGACAGTAAGAAGAGTCAGTTTTGTTGTACTTAAGTCGGCTTTGTGCTTTTTGTATTAAATTCCGATGCAATTTCTGTGTTTCATCGTCAATAAGGAGGTCAGAGGGATACAGTAAACCTGAAGTGAAGCATCGGAATCTGTAACTAGTGTCACAGGAATGGTTTAAAACATAGACAGTAAGAAGAGTCAGTTTTCTTGTACTTGAGTCGGCATTGTGCCTTTTCTATTTCTTTTTGATTCAAAGTCTGTGTTTCATCGTCAATACGAATGTCAGAGGGATACAGTAAACCTTAAGTGAACCATCGGAACCTATAACTAGTGTCACAGGAATAATTGAAAACATAGACAGTAGGAACAGTCAGTTTTCTTGTACTTAAGTCGGCATTGTGCCTTTTCTATTTAAATACGATGCAATTTCTGTGTTCCATCGTCAATACGAAGGTCAGAGGGATACAGTAAACCTGAAGTGAAGCATCGGAATCTATAACTAGTGTCACAGGAAAGGTTCAAAACATAAACAGTAAGAAGAATCAGTCTTCTTGTACATAGGTCGGCATTGTGCCTTTTGTATTTAATTACGATGCAATTTCTGTGTTTCATCGTCAATAAGAAGGTCCGAGGGATACAGTAAAATCGAAGTGTAGCATCGGAAACTATAACTAGTGTCACAGGAATGGTTCAAAACTTAGACAGTAGGAAGAGTCAGTTTTCTTGTACTTAAGTCGGCATTGTCCCATTGTATTTAATTCCGATGCAATTTCTGTGTTTCATCGTCAATAAGAAGGTCGGAGGGATGCAGTGAACCTGAAGTGAAGCATCGGAAACTATAACTAGTGTCAGAGGAATTGTTCAAAACATAGACAGTAAGATGAGCCAGCCTTCTTGTACTTGAGTTGGCATTGTGCCATTTGTATTTAATTCCGATGCAATTTCTGTGTTTTATCGTCAATAAGGAGGTCAGAGGGATACAGTGAACCTGAAGTGAAACATCGGAATCTATAACTAGTGTCACAGGAATGTTCAAAACATAGACAGTAACAAGAGCCAGTCTTCTTGTACTTGAGTCGGCATTGTGCCTTTTGTATTTAGTTCCGATGCAATTTCTGTGTTTCATCGTCAATAAGAAGGTCAGAGGGATACAGTAAACCTGTAGTGAAGCATCGGAATCTAAAACTAGTGTCACAGGAATGGTTCATAACATAGACAGTAAGAAGAATCAGTCTTCTTGTACATAAGTCGGCATTGTGAATTTTGTATTTAATTCCGATGCAATTTCTGTGTTTCATCGTCAATAAGAAGGTCAGAGGGATACAGTAAACCCGAAGTGTAGCATCGGAAACTATAACTAGTGTCACAGGAATGGTTCAAAACATAGACAGTAAGATGAGTCAGTTTTCTTGTACTTAAGTCGGCATTGTGCCTTTTGTATTTAATTCCGATGCAATTTCTGTGTTTCATCGTCACTAAGAAGATCGGAGGGATACAGTAAACCTGAAGTGAAGCATCGGAATCTATAACTAGTGGCACAGGAATGGTTGAAAACATAGACAGTAAGAAGAGTCAGTTCTTTTGTACGTAGGTCGGCATTGTGGCTTTTTTATTTAAATCCGATGCAATTTCTGTGTTTCGTCGTCAATAAGAAGGTCCAAGGGATACAGTAATCCTGAAGTGAAGCATTGGAATCTAAAACCGGTCTCACAGGAAAGGTTCAAAACGTAGACAGTAAGAAGAGCCAGTCTTCTTGTACTTGAGTCGGCATTGTGCCTTATCTATTGAATTCCGATGCTATTTCTGTGTTTCATTGTCAATAAGAAGGTCAGAGGGATACAGTAAACCTGAAGTGAAGCATCGGAATCTGTAACTAGTGTCACAGGAATGGTTCAAAACATAGACAGTAGGAAGTGTCAGACTTCTTTTACTTAAGTCGGCATTGAGCCTATCGTATTAATTTCCGATGCATTTTCTGTGTTTCACCGTCAATAAGAAAGTCAGAGGGATACAGTAAACCTGAAGTTAAGCATCGGAATCTATAACTAGTGTCACAGGAATGGTTCAAAACATAGACAGTAAGAACAGTCAGTTTTCTTGTACTTAAGTCGGCATTGTGCCATTTGTATTTAATTCCGATGCAATTTCTGTGTTTCATCGTCAGTAAGAAGGTCAGAGGGATACAGTAAACCTGAAGTGAAGCATCGGAATCTATAACTATTGTCACAGGAATGGTTCAAAACATAGACAGTAAGAAGAGTCAGTTTTCTTGTACTTAAGTCGGCATTGTGCCTTTGTATTTAATTCCGATGAAATTTCTGTGTTTCATCGTCAATAAGAAAGTCAGAGGGATACAGTAAACCTGAAGTGAAGCATCGGAATCTATAACTAGTGTCACAGGAATGGTTCACAACATAGACAGTAAGAAGAGTCAGTTTTCTTGTACTTAAGTCGGCATTGTGCCTATTGCATTTAATTGCGATGCAATTTCTTTATTTCACCGTCAATAAGAAAGTCAGAGTTATACAGTAAACATGAAGTGAAGCATCTGAATCTATAACTAGTGTCACAGGAATGGTTCAAAACACAGACAGTAAGAAGAGTCAGATTTCTTGTACTTAAGTCAACATTGTGAATTTTGTATTTAATTCTGATGCAATTTCTGTGTTTCATCGTCAATAAGGAGGTCAGAGGGATACAGTAAACCTGAAGTGAAGCATCGGAATCTATAACTAGTGTCACAGGAATGGTTCAAAACATAGACAGTAAGAAGAGTCAGTTTTCTTTTACTTAAGTCGGCATTGTGCCTTTTGTATTTAATTCCGATGCAATATCTGTGTTTCATCGTCAATAAGGAGGTCAGAGGGATACAGTAAACCTGAAGTGAAGCATCGGAATCTATAACTAGTGTCACAGGAATGGTTCAAAACATAGACAGTAAGAAGAGTCAGTTTTCTTTTACTTAAGTCGGCATTGTGCCTTTTGTATTTAATTCCGATGCAATTTCTGTGTTTCATCGTCAATATGAGGGTCAGAGGGAAACAGTAAACCCGAAGTGAAGCATCGGAATCTATAACCAGTGTCACAGGAATGGTTCAAAACATAGACAGTAAGAAGAGTCAGTTTTCTTGTACTTAAGTCGGCATTGTGCCATTTGTATGTAATTCCGATGCAATTTCTGTGTTTCATCGTCAATAAGAAGGTCAGAGGGATACAGTAAACCTGAAGTGAAGCATCGGAATCTATAACTAGTGTCACAGGAATGGTTCAAAACATAGACAGTAAGAAGAGTCAGTTTTCTTGTACTTAAGTCGGCATTGTGCCTTTGTATTTAATTCCGATGAAATTTCTGTGTTTCATCGTCAATAAGAAAGTCAGAGGGATACAGTAAACCTGAAGTGAAGCATCGGAATCTATAACTAGTGTCACAGGAATGGTTCACAACATAGACAGTAAGAAGAGTCAGTTTCCTTGTACTTAAGTCGGCATTGTGATTTTTGTATTTAATTCCGATGCAATTTCTGCGTTTCATTGTCAATAAGAAGGTCAAAGGGATACAGTAAACCTGAAGTGAAGCATCGGAATCTGTAACTAGTGTCACAGGAATGGTTCAAAACATAGACAGTAGGAAGTGTCAGACTTCTTTTACTTGAGTCGGCATTGTGCCTATCGTATTAATTACCGATGCAATTTCTGTGTTTCACCGTCAATAAGAAAATCAGAGGGATACAGTAAACCTGAAGTTAAGCATCGGAACTTTTAACTAGTGTCACACGAATGGTTCAAAACATAGACAGTAAGAAGAGTCAGTTTTCTTGTACTTAAGTCGGCATTGTGCCTTTGTATTTAATTCCGATGAAATTTCTGTGTTTCATCGTCAATAAGAAAGTCAGAGGGATACAGTAAACCTGAAGTGAAGCATCGGAATCTATAACTAGTGTCACAGGAATGGTTCACAACATAGACAGTAAGAAGAGTCAGTTTCCTTGTACTTAAGTCGGCATTGTGATTTTTGTATTTAATTCCGATGCAATTTCTGTGTTTCATCGTCAATAAGAAGGTCAGAGGGATACTGTAAACCAGAAGTGAAGTAACGGAATCTATAACTAGTGTCACAGGAATGGCTCAAATCATAGACAGTAAGAAGAGTCAGTTTTCTTGTACTTAAGTCAGCACTGTGCCTGTTGTATTTAATTCCGATGCAATTTCTGTGTTTCATCGCCAAAAAGAAAGTCAGAGGGAAGCAGTAAACCTGAAGTGAAGCATCGGAATCTATAACTAGTGTCACAGATATGGTTCAAAACATAGACAGTAAGAAGAGTCAGTTTTCTTCTACTTAGGTCGGCATTGTGCCTTTTGTATTTAATTCCGATGCAATTTCTGTGTTTCGTCGTCAATAAGAAAGTCCACGAGATACAGTAAACCTGAAGTGAAGCATCGGAATCTAAAACCGGTCTCACAGGATAGGTTCAAAACGTAGACAGTAAGAAGAGCCAGTCCTCTTGTACTTGAGTCGGCATTGTGCCTTTTCTATTGAATTCCGATGCAATTACTGTGTTTCATCGTCAATGAGGAGGTCAGAGGGATACAGTAAACCTGAAATGAAGCTTCGGAATCTATAACTAGTGTCACAGGAATGGTTCAAATCATAGACAGTAAAAAGAGCCAGCCCTCTTGTACTTGAGTCGGCATTGTGCCTTTTGGATTTATTTCCGATGCAATTTCATTGTTTCATCGTCAATAAGAAGGTCAGATGGATACAGTAAACAAGAAGTGAAGCATCGGAATCTGTAACTAGTGTCACAGAAATGGTTCAAAACATAGGCAGTAAGAAGAGTCAGTTTTGTTGTACTTAAGTCGGCTTTGTGCTTTTTGTATTAAATTCCGATGCAATATCTGTGTTTCATCGTCAATAAGATGGTCAAAGGGATACAGTAAAAATGAAGTGAAGCATCGGAATCTATAACTAGTGTCACAGGAATGGTTCAAATCATAGACAGTAAGAAGAGTCAGTTTTCTTGTACTTAAGTCGGCATTGTGCCTTTTCTATTTAAATACGATGCAATTTCTGTGTTCCATCGTCAATACGAAGGTCAGAGGGATACAGTAAACCTGAAGTGAAGCATCGGAATCTATAACTAGTGTCACAGGAATGGTTCAAATCATAGACAGTAAAAAGAGCCAGCCCCCTTGTACTTGAGTCGGCATTGTGCCTTTTGGATTTATTTCCGATGCAATTTCATTGTTTTATCGTCAATAAGAAGGTCAGATGGATACAGTAAACAAGAAGTGAAGCATCGGAATCTGTAACTAGTGTCACAGAAATGGTTCAAAACATAGGCAGTAAGAAGAGTCAGTTTTGTTGTACTTAAGTCGGCTTTGTGCTTTTTGTATTAAATTCCGATGCAATATCTGTGTTTCATCGTCAATAAGATGGTCAAAGGGATACAGTAAAAATGAAGTGAAGTATCGGAATCTATAACTAGTGTCACAGGAATGGTTCAAATCATTGACAGTAAGAAGAGTCAGTTTTCTTGTACTTAAGTCGGCATTGTGCCTTTTCTATTTAATTCCGATGCAATTTCTGTGTTTCATCGTCATTAAGGGGGTCAGAGGGATATAGCAAACCTGAAGTGAAGCATCGGAATCTATAACTAGCGTCACAGAAATGGTTCAAAACATAGACAGTAAGAAGAGTCAGTTTTCTTGTACTTAAGTCGGCATTGTGCCTTTTCTATTTAATTCCGATGCAATTTCTGTGTTTCATCGTCAATAAGATGGTCAGAGGGATACAGTAAACCTGAAGTGAAGTATGGGATTCTATAACTAGTGTCACAGCAGTGGTTCGAAACATAGACAGTAAGAAGAGTCAGTTTTCTTGTTCTTAAGTCGGCATTGCGCCTTTTGTATTTAATTCCGATGCAATTTCTGTGTTTTATCGTCAATAAGAAGGTCAGAGGGATACAGGAAACCTGAAGTGAAGCATTGGAAACTATAACTAGTGTCACAGGAATGTTTCAAGACATAGACAGTAACAAGAGCCAGTCTTCTTGTACTTGAGTCGGCATTGTGCCTTTTGTAATTAATTCCGATGCAATTTCTGTGTTTCACCGTCAATAAGAAGGTCAGAGGGATACAGTAAATCTGTAGTGAAGCATCGGAATCTAAAACTAGTGCCACAGGAAAGGTTCAAAACATAAACAGTAAGAAGAATCAGTTTTCTTGTACATAGGTCGGCATTGTGCCTTTTGTATTTCATTACGATGCAATTTCTGTGTTTCATCGTCAATAAGAAGGTCCGAGGGATACAGTAAACCCGAAGTGTACCATCGGAAACTATAACTAGTGTCACAGGAATGGTTCAAAACTTAGACAGTAGGAAGAGTCAGTTTTCTTGTACTTACGTCGGCATTGTGCCATTTGTATTTAATTCCGATGCAATTTCTGTGTTTCATCGTCAATAAGAAGGTCAGAGGGATACAGTAAACCTGAAGTGAAGCATCGGAACCTAGAACTAGTGTCACAGGAAATGTTTCAAAACATAGACAGTAAGAAGAGTCAGCTTTCTTGTACTTAAGTCGGCATTGTGCCTTTTGTATTTAATTCCGATGAAATTTCTGTGTTTCATCGTCAATAAGAAAGTCAGAGGGATACAGTAAACCTGAAGTGAAGCATCGGAATCTATAACTAGTGTCACAGGAATGGTTCACATCATAGACAGTAAGAAGAGTCAGTTTCCTTGTACTTAAGTCAGCATTGTGCCTATTGTATTTAATTCCGATGCAATTTCTGTGTTTCATCGTCAATAAGGAGGTCAGAGGGATACAGTAAACCTAAAGTGAAGCATCGGAAACTATATCTAGTGTCACAGGTATGTTTCAAAACATAGACAGTAACAAGAGCCAGTCGTATTGTACTTGAGTCGGCATTGTGCCTTTTGTATTTAATTCCGATGCAATTTCTGTGTTTCATCGTCAATAAGAAGGTCAGAGGGATACAGTAAATCTGTAGTGAAGCATCGGAATCTAAAACTAGTGTCACAGGAATGGTTCAAAACGTAAACAGTAAGAAGAAGCAGTCTTCTTGTACATAAATCGGCATTGTGCCTTTTGTATTTAATTACGATGCAATTTCTGTGTTTCATCGTCAATAAGAAGGTCAGAGGGATACAGTAAACCCGAAGTGTAGCATCGGAAACTATAACTAGTGTCACTGGAATGGTTCAAAACATAGACAGTAGGAAGAGTCAGTTTTCTTGTACTTAAGTCGGCATTGTGCCTTTTGTATATAATTCCGATGCAATTTCTGTGTTTCATCGTCAATAAGAAGGTCAGAGGGATGCAGTAATCCTGAAGAGAAGCATCGGAATCTATAACTAATGTCACAAGAATGGTTCAAAACATAGACAGTAAGATGAGTCAGTTTTCTTGTACTTAAGTCGGCATTGTGCCTTTTGTATTTAATTCCGATGCGATTTCTGTGTTTCGTCGTCAATAAGGAGGTCGGAGGGATACAGTAAACCTGAAGTGAAGCATCGGAATCTATAACTAGTGGCACAGGAATGGTTCAAAACATAGACAGTAAGAAGAGTCAGCTCTCTTGTACGTAGGTCGGCATTGTGCCTATGTATTTAAATCCGATGCAATTTCTGTGTTTCGTCGTCAATAAGAAGGTCCAAGGGATACAGTAAACCTGAAGTGAAGCATTGGAATCTAAAACCGGTCTCACAGGAAAGGTTCAAAACGTAGACAGCAAGAAGAGCCAGTCTTCTTGTACTTGAGGGTGCATTGTGCTTTATCTATTGAATTCCGATGCTATTTCTGTGTTTCATCGTCAATAACAAGGTCAGAGGGATACAGTGAACCTGAAGTGAAGCATCGGAAACTATAACTAGTGTCACAGGAATGGTTCAAAACATAGACACTAAGAAGAGTCAGTTTTCTTCTACTTAAGTCGGCTTTGTGCCTTTTGTATTTAATTCCGATGCACTTTCTGTGTTTCATTGTCAATAAGAAGGTCAGAGGGATACAGTAAACCTGAAGTGAAGCATCGGAATCTATAACTAGTGTCACAGGAATGGTTCAAATAATAGACAGTAAGAAGTGTCAGACTTCTTCTACTTAAGTCGGCATTGTGCCTATCGTATTAATTTCCGATGCAATTTCTGTGTTTCATCATCCATAAGAAAGTCAGAGGGATACAGTTAACCTGAAGTGAAGCATCGGAATCTATAACTAGTGTCACAGGAATGGTTCAAAACATAGACACTAAGAAGAGTCAGTTTTCTTGTTCTTAAGTCGGAATTGTGCCTTTTCTATTTAATTCCGATGCAATTTCTGAGTTTCATCGTCAATAAGAAGGTCAGAGGGATACAGTAAACCTGAAGTGAAGCAACGGAATGAATAACTAGTGTCACAGGAATGGTTCAAACATAGACAGTATGATGAGCCAGCCTTCTTGTACTTGAGTCGGCATTGTGCCTTTTGTGTTTAATTCCGATGCAATTTCTGTGTTTCATCGTCAATAAGGAGGTCAGAGTGATACAGTGAACCTGAAGTGAAGCCTGGGAATCTATTACTAGTGTCACAGGAATGGTTCAAAACATAGACAGTAGGAAGAGCCAGTATTCTTGTACTTGAGACGGCATTGTGCCTTTTGTATTTAATTCCGATGCAATTTCTGTGTTTCATCGTCAATAAGAAGGTAAGAGGGATACAGTAAACCTGAAATGAAGCATCGGAATCTATAACTAGTGTCACAGGAATGGTTCAAAACATAGACAGTAAGAAGAGTCAGTCTTCTTGTACTTAAGTCGGCATTGTGCCTATTGCATTTAATTCCGATGCAATTTCTGTGTTTCATCGTCAATAAAAAAGTCAGACTTATACAGTAAACATGAAGTGAAGCATCTGAATCTATAACTAGTGTCACAGGAATGGTTCAAAACATAGACAGTAAGAAGAGTCAGTGTTCTTGTACTTAAGACGGCGTTGTGAATGTTGTATTTAATTCTGATGCAATTTCTGTGTTTCATCGTCAATAAGAAGGTCAGAGGGATACAGTAAACCTGTAGTGAAGCATCGGAATCTATAACTAGCGCACAGGAATGATTCAAAAGATAGACAGTAAGAAGAGTCAGTTTTCTCGAACTTAGGTCGGCATTTTGCCTTTTGTATTTAATTCCGATGCAATTTCTGTGTTTCGTCGTCAATAAGAAGGTCCAAGGGAAACAGTAAACCTGAAGTGAAGGATCGGAATCCAAAACCGGTCTCACAGGAAAGGTTCAAAACGTAGACAGTAAGAAGAGCCAGTCTTCTTGTACTTGAGTCGGCATTGTGCCTTTTCTATTGAATTCCGATGCAATTTCTGTGTTTCATCGTCAATAACAAGGTCAGAGGGATACAGTAAACCTGAAGTGAAGTATCGGAATCTATAACTAGTGTCACAGGAATGGTTCAAATCATAGACAGTAAGAAGAGTCGGTTTTCCTGTACTTAAGTTGGCATTGAGCCATTTGTATTTAATTCCGATACAATTTCTGTGTTCCATCGTCAATAAGAAGGTCAGAGGGATACAGTAAACCTGAAGTGAAGCATCGGAATCTATAACTAGTGTCACAGGAATGGTTCAAAACATAGACAGTAAGAAGAGTCAGTTTTCTTTTACTTAAGTCGGCATTGTGCCTTTTGTATTTAATTCCGATGCAATTTCTGTGTTTCATCGTCAATAAGAAGGTCAGAGGGATATAGTAAACCTGAAGTGAAGCATCGGAATCTCTAACCAGTGCCACAGGAATGGTTCAAATCATAGACAGTAAGAAGAGTCAGTTTTGTTGTACTTAAGTCGGCATTGTGCCATTTGTATTTAATTCCGATGCAATTTCTGTGTTTCATCGTCAATAAGAAGGTCGGAGGGATACAGTAAACCTGAAATGAAGCATCGGAATCTATGACTAGTGTCACAGGAATGGTTCAAACATAGACAGTAAGAAGAGTCAGTTTTCTTGTACTTAAGTCATCATTGTGCATTTTGTAATTAATTCCGGTGATATTTCTGTGTTTCATCGTCAACAAGAAGGTCAGAGTGACACAGTAAACCTGAAGTGAAGCATCGGAATCTATAATTAGTGTCACAGGAATGGTTCAAAACATACACAGTTAGAAGAGTCAGTTTACTTGTACTTAATTCGGCATTGTGCCATTTGTATTTAATTCCGATGCAATTTCTGTGTTTCATCGTCGATAAGAAGGTCAGAGGGATACACTAAACTTGAAGTGAAGCATCGGAATCCATAATTGGTGTCACAGGAATGGTTCAAAACATAGACAGTAGGAAGAGTCAGTTTACTTGTACTTAAGTTGGCATTGTGCCTTTTGTATTTAATTCCGATGCAATTTCTGTGTTTCATCGTCAATAAGAAGGTCAGAGGCATACAGTAAACCTGATGTGAAGCATCGGAATCTATAACTAGTGTCACAGGAATGGTTATAAACATAGACCATAAGAAGAGTCAGTTTTCTTGTACTTAAGTCGGCATTGTGACTTTTGTATTTAATTCCGATGCAATTTCTGTGTTTCATCGTCAATAAGAAGTTCAGAGGGATACAGTAAACCTGAAGTGAAGCATCGGAATCTATAACTAGTGTCACAGGAAAGGTTCAAAACATAGACAGTAAGAAGAGTCAGTCTTCTTGTACTTAAGTCGGCATTGTGCCTTTTGTATTTAATTCCGATGCAATTTCTGTGTTTCATCGTCAATAAGAAGGTCAGAGAGATACAGTAATCCTGAAGTGAAGCATAGGAATTTGTAACTAGTGTCACAGGAATGGTTCAAAGCATAGATAGTAAGAAGAGTCAGTTTACTTGTACTTAAGTCGGCATTGTGCCTTTTGTATTTAATTCCGATGCAATTTCTCTGTTACATCGTCAATAAGAAGGTAAGAGGGATACAGAAAAACCTGAAGTGAATCATCGGAATCTATAACTAGTGTCACAGGAATGGTTCAAAACATAGACTGTAAGAAGAGTAAGTTTTCTTGTACTTACGTCAACATTGTGATTTTTGTATTTAATTCCGTTGCAATTTCGGTGTTCCATCGTCAATAAGAAGGTCAGAGGGATACAGTAAACCTGAAGTAAAGCATCGGAATCTATAACTAGTGTCACTGGAATGGTTCAAAACATAGATAGTAAGAAGAGTCAGTCTTCACGTACTTAAGTCGGCATAGTGCCTATTGCATTTAATTCCGATGCAATCTCTGTGTTTCATCGTCAATAAGAAAGTCAGAGGGATACAGTAAACCTCAAGTGAAGCATCAGAATCTATAACTAGTGTCACAGGAGTGGTTCAAAGCATAGACAGTAAGAAGAGTCAGTTTTCTTGTACTTAAGTCGGCATTGTGATTTTTGTATTTAATTCCGATGCAATTTCTGTGTTTCATCGTCACCAAGAAGGTCAGAGGGATACAGTAAACCTGAAGTGAAGCATCGTAAAATATAACTAGTGTCACAGGAATGGTTCAAAAGATAGACAGTAAGAAGAGTGAGTTTTCTTGTACTTAAGTCGGCATTTTACCTTTTGTATTTAATTCCGATGCAATTTCTGTGCTTCGTCGTCAATAAGAAGATCCAAGGGATACAGTAAACCTGAAGTGAAGCATCGGAATCTAAAACCGCTCTCACAGGAAGGTTCAAAACGTAGACAGTAAGAAGAGCCAGTCTTCTTGTACTTGAGTCGGCATTGTACCTTTTCTATTGAATTCCGATGCAATTTCTGTGTTTCATCGTCAATAAGAAGGTCAGAGGGATACAGTAAACCTGAAGTGATGTATCGGAATCTATAACGAGTGTCACAGGAATGGTTCATACCATAGAGTGTAAGAAGAGTCAGTTTTCTTGTACTTAAGTCGGCATTGTGCCTTTTGTATTTAATTCCGATACAGTTTCTGTGTTTCATCGTCAATAAGAAGGTCAGAGGGATACAGTAAACCTGAAGTGAAGCATCGGAATCTATCACTAGTGTCACAGGAATGGTTCAAGACATAGATTGTAAGAAGGGTCAGTTTTCTTTTACTGAAGTCGGCATTGTGCCTTTTGTATTTAATTCCGTTGCAATATCTGTGTTTCATCGTCAATAACAAGGTCAGAGAGATACAGTAATCCTGAACTGAAACATAGGAATCTGTAACTAGTGTCACAGGAATGGTTCAAAACATAGACAGTAAGAAGAGTCAGTTTACTTGTACTTAAGTCGGCATTGTGCCTTTTGTATTTAATTCCGATGCAATTTCTGTGTAACATCGTCAATAAGAAGGTCAGAGGGATACAGAAAAACCTTAAGTGAAGCATCGGAATCTATAACTAGTGTCACAGGAATGGTTCAATACATAGACAGTAAGAAGAGTCAGTTTTCTTGTACTTACGTCAACATTGTGATTTTTGTATTTAATTCCGTTCAATTTCTGTGTTTCATCGTCAATAAGAAGGTCAGAGGGATACAGTAAACCTGAAGTGAAGCATCGGAATCTAAAACTAGTGTCACAGGAATGGTTCAAAACATAGACAGTAAGAAGAGTCAGTCTTCATGTACTTAAGTCGGCATTGTGCCTATTGCATTTAATTCCGATGCAATTTCTGTGTTTCATCGTCAATAAGAAAGTCAGAGGGATACAGTAAAACCTGAAGTGAAGCATCAGAATCCATAACTAGTGTCACAGGAATGGTTTAAATCATAGACAGTAAGAAGTGTCAGTTTTCTTGTACTTAAGTCGGCATTATGATTTTTGTATTTAATTCCGATGCAATTTCTGAGTTTCATCGTCAACAAGAAGGTCAGAGGGATACAGTAAACCTGAAGTGAAACATCGGAATATATAACTAGTGTCACAGGAATGGTTCAAAGCACAGACAGTAAGAAGAGTCAGTTTTCTTGTACCTAAGTCGGCATTGTGCCATTTGTATTTAATTCCGATGCAATTTCTGTGTTTCATCATCAGCAAGAAGGTCAGAGGGATACAGTAAACCTGATGTGAAGCATCGGAATCTATAACGAGTGTCACAGGAATTGTTCAAAAGATAGACAGTAAGAAGAAGCAGTTTTCTTGTACTTATATCGGCATTTTGCCTTTTGTATTTAATTCCGATGCAATTTCTGTGTTTCGTCGCCAATACGAAGATCCAAGGGATACAGTAAACCTGAAGTGAAGCATCGGAATCTAAAACCGGTCTCACAGGAAAGGTTCAAAACGTAGACAGTAAGAAGAGCCAGTCTTCTTGTACTTGAGTCGGCATTGTGGCTTTTCTATTGAAATCCGATGCAATTTCTGTGTTTCATCGTCAATAAGAAGGCAGAGGGATACAGTAAACCTGAAGTGAAGCATCGGAATCAATAACTAGTGTCACAGGAATGGTTCAAAACATAGACAGTAAGAAGGGTCAGATTTCTTTTACTTAAGTCCGCATTGTGCCTATTGTATTTAATTCCGGTGCTATTTCTGTGTTTCATCGTCAATAAGAAGGTCAGAGGGATACAGTAAACCTGAAGTGAAGCATCGGAATCTATAACCAGTGTCACAGGAATGGTTCAAAATATAGACGGTAAGAAGAGTCAGTTTTCTTGTACTTCGGACGGCATTGTGCCTATTGTATTTAATTCCGATGCAATTTCTGTGTGTCGTCGTCAATAAGAAGATCCAAGGGATACAGTAATCCTGAAGTGAAGCATCGGAGTCTAAAACCAGTCTCACAGGAAAGGTTCAAGACGTAGACAGTAAGAAGAGCCAGTCTTCTTGTACTTGAGTCGGCATTGTGCCTTTTGTATTTAATTCCGATGCAATCTCTGTGTTTCATCGTCAAAAAGAATGTCAGAGGGATACAGTAAACCTGATGTGAAGCATCGGAACCTATAACTAGTGTCACAGGAATGGTTCAAACATAGACAGTAAGAAGAGTCAGTTTTCTTGTACTTAAGTCGGCATTGTGCCTATTGTATTGAATTCCGATGCAATTTCAGTGTTTCATCGTCAATAAGAAGGTCAAGGGATACAGTAAACCAGAAGTGAAGCATCGGAATCCATAACTAGTGTCACAGGAATGGTTCAAAACATAGACTGTAAGAAGATTGAGTTTTCTTGTACTTAAGTCGGCATTGTGCCTTTTGTATTTAATTCCGATGCAATTTCTGTGTTTCATCGTCAATAAGAAGGTCAGAGGGATACAGTAAACCTGAAGTGAAGCATCGGAATCTATAACTAGTGTCACAGGAATATAGACAGTAATAAGAGTCAGTTTTCTTGTACTTAAGTCGGCATTGTGCCTTTTGCATTTAATTCCGATGAAATTTCTGTGTTTCATCGTCAATAAGAAGGTCGGAGGGATACAGTAAACCCGAAGTGAAGCATCGGAATCTATGATTAGTGTCACAGGAATGGTTCAAAACATACACAGTAAGAAGAGTCAGTTTACTTGTACTTAATTAGGCATTGTGCCTTTTTTATTTAATTACGATGCAATCTCTGCGTTTCATCGTCAATACGAAGGTTAGAGGGATACACTAAACTTGAAGTGAAGCATCGGAATCCGTAACTAGTGTCACAGGAATGGTTCAAAACATAGACAGTAGGAAGAGTCATTTTACTTGTACTTAAAATGGCCTTGTGCCTTATGTATTTAATTCCGATGCAATTTCTGTGCTTCATCGTCAATAAGAAGGTCAGAGGGATACAGTAAACCTGATGTGAAGCATCGGAATCTATAACTAGTGTTACAGGAATGGTTCAAAACATAGACCGTAAGAAGAGTCAGTTTTCTTGTACTTAAGTCGGCATCATGCCTTTTGTATTTAATTCCGATGCAATTTCTGTGTTTCATCGTCAATAAGAAGGTCAGAGGGATACAGTAAACCTGAAGTGAAGCTTCGGAATCTATAACTAGTGTCACAGGAAAGGTTCAAAACATAGACAACAAGAAGAGTTAGTCTTCCTGTACTTAAGGTGCATTGTGCCTTTTGTATTTAATTCCGATGCAATTTCTATGTTTCATCGTCAATAAGAAGGTCAGAGGGAAACAGTAATCCTGAAGTGAAGCATCGGAATCTGTAACTAGTGTCACAGGAATGGTTCAAAGCATAGACAGTAAAAAGAGTCAGTTTACTTGTGCTTAAGTCGGCATTCTGCCTTTTGTATTTAATTCCGATGCAAATTCTGTGTTTCATCGTCATTAAGATGGTCAGAGGGATACAGAAAAACCTTAGGTGAAGCATCGGAATCTATAACTATTGTCACAGGAATGGTTCAAAACATAGACAGTAAGAAGAATCAGTTTTCTATTACTTAAGTCGGCATTGTGCCTTTTGTATTTAATTCCGACGCAATATCTGTGTTTCATCGTCAATAAGAAGGTCAGAGGGATACAGTAAACCTGAAGTGAAGCATCGGAATCTATAACCAGTGTCACTGAATCGGTTCAAAACATAGACAGGAAGAGGAGTCATTTTTCTTGTACCTAGGTCGGCATTGTGCCTTTTGTATTTAATTCCGATGCAATTTCTGTGTTTCGTCGTCAATAAGAAGGTCCAAGGGATACAGTAAACCTGAAGTGAACCATCGGAATCTAAAACCGGTCCCACGGGAAGGTTCAAGACGTTGACAGTAAGAAGAGCCAGTCTTCTTGTACTTGAGTCGGCATTGTGCCTTTTGTATTGAATTCCGATGCAATTTCTGTGTTTCATCGTCAATAAGAAGGTCAGAGAGATACAGTAAACCTGAAGTGAAGCATCGGAATCCATAACTAGTGTCACAGGAATGGTTCAAAACATAGACAGTAAGAAGAGTCAGTTTTCTAGTACTTAAGTCGGCATTGTGATTTTTGTATTTAATTCCGATGCAATTTCTGAGTTTCATCGTCAACAAGAAGGTCAGAGGGATACAGTAAACCTGAAGTGAAGCATCGGAATATATAACTAGTGTCACAGGAATGGTTCAAAACACAGACAG
The DNA here is from genome assembly GCF_021461395.2 of Schistocerca americana. Taxonomy (NCBI): domain Eukaryota; kingdom Metazoa; phylum Arthropoda; class Insecta; order Orthoptera; family Acrididae; genus Schistocerca; species Schistocerca americana. The sequence goes on along the minus strand of NC_060121.1, from coordinate 8,560,260 downwards.
TAAGAAGAGTCAGTTTTCTTGTACCTAAGTCGGCATTGTTCCTTTTGTATTTAATTCCGATGCAATTTCTTTGTTTCAACATCAGCAAGAAGGTCAGACGGATACAGTAAACCTGAAGTGAAGCATCGGAATCTATAACTAGTGTCACAGGAATGGTTCAAAAGATAGACAGTAAGAGGAGTCAGTTTTTTTGTACTGAAGTCGGCATTTTGCCTTTTGTATTTAATTCCGATGCAATTTCTGTGTTTCGTCGTCAATACGAAGATCCAAGGGATACAGTAAACCTGAAGTGAAGCATCGGAATCTAAAACCGGTCTGACAGGAAAGGTTCAAAACGTAGACGGTAAGAAGAGCCAGTCTTCTTGTTCTTGAGTCGGCATTGTGGCTTTTCTATTGAATTACGATGCAATTTCTGTGTTTTATCGTCAATAAGAAGGTCAGAGGGATACAGTAAACCTGAAGTGAAGTATCGGAATCTATAACTAGTGTCTTAGGAATGGTTCAAAACATACACAGTAAGAAGAGTCAGTTTACTTGTACTTAATTCGGCATTGTGCCTTTTGTATTTAATTCCGATACAATTTCTGTATTTCATCGTCAATAAGAAGGTCTGAGGGATACAATAAACTTGAAGTGAGGCATCGGAATCCATAACTAGTGTCACAGGAATGGTTCAATACATAGACAGTAAGAAGAGTCAGTTTACTTGTACTTAAGTTGGCATTGTGCCTTTTGTATTTAATTCCGATGCAATTTCTATGTTTCATCGTCAATAAGAATGTCAGAGGGATACAGTAAACCTGATGTGAAGCATCGGAATCTATAACTAGTGTCACAGGAATGGTTTAAAACATAGACAGTAAGAAGAGTCAGTTTTCTTGTACTTAAGTCGGCATTGTGCCTATTGCATTGAATTCCGATGCAAATTCAGTGTTTAATCGTCAATACGAAGGTCAGAGGGATACAGTAAACCAGAAGTGAAGCATCGGAATCCTTAACTAGTGTCACAGGAATGTTTCAAAACATAGACAGTAAGAAGATTCAGTTATCTTGTACTTAAGTCGGCATTGTGCCTTTGCATTTACTTCCGATGCAATTTCTGTGTTTCATCGTCAATAAGAAGGTCAGAGGGATACAGTAAACCTGAAGTGAAGCATCGGAATCTATAACTAGTGTCTCAGGAATAATTCAAAATATAGACAGTAAGAAGAGTCAGTTTTCTTGTACTTAATTCGGCATTGTGCCTTTTGCATTTAATTCCGATGAAATTTCTGTGTTTCATCGTCAATAAGAAGCTCGGAGGGATACAGTAAACCTGACGTGAAGCATCGGAATCTATGACTAGTGTCACAGGAATGGTTCAAAGCATAGACAGTAAGAAGAGTCAGTTTTCTCGTACTTAAGTCATCATTGTGCATTTTGTTATTAATTCCGATGAAATTCGTGTGTTTCATCGTCAACAAGAAGGTCAGAGGCATACAGTAATCCTGAAGTGAAGCATCGGAATCTATAACTAGTGTCAGAGTAATGGTTCGAAACATACACAGTAAGAAGAGTCAGTTTACTTGTACTTAAGTTGGCATTGTGCCTTATGTATTTAATTCCGATGCAATTTCTGTGTTTCATCGTCAATAAGAAGGTCAAAGGGATACAGTAAACCTGATGTGAAGCATCGGAATCTATAACTAGTGTCACAGGAATGGTTCAAAACATAGACAGTAAGAAGAGTCAGTTTACTTGTACTTAAGTCGGCATTGTGCCTTTTGTATTTAATTCCGATGCAATTTCTGTGTTACATCGTCAATAAGAAGGTCAGAGGGATACAGAAAAACCTTAAGTGAGGCATCGGAATCTGTAACTAGTGTCACAGGAATGGTTCAAAACATAGACAGTAAGAAGAGTCAGTTTTCTTGTACTTACGTCAACATTGTGATTTTTGTATTTAATTCCGTTGCAATTTCTGTGTTCCATCGCCAATAAGAAGGTCAGAGGGATACAGTAAACCTGAAGTGAAGCATCGGAATCTATAAGTAGTGTCACACGAGTGGTTCAAAACATAGACAGTAAGAAGAGTCAGTCTTCATGTACTTAAGTCGGCATTGTGCCTATTGCATTTAATTCCGATGAAATTTCTGTGTTTCATCGTCAATAAGAAAGTCAGAGGGATACAGTAAACCTGAAGTGAAGCATCAGAATCTATAACTGGTGTCACAGGAATGGTTCAAAGCATAGACAGTAAGAAGAGTCAGTTTTCTTGTACTTAAGTCGGCATTGTGATTTTTGTATTTAAATCCGATGCAATTTCTGTGTTTCATCGTCACCAAGAAGGTCAGAGGGATACAGTAAACCTGAAGTGAAGCATCGGAATCTATAACTAGTGTCAGAGGATTGGTTCAAAAGACAGACAGTAAGAAGAGTCAGTTTTCTTGTACTTAAGTCGGCATTGTGCCTTTTGTATTTAATTCCGATGCAATTTCTGCGTTTCATCATCAACAAGAATTTCAGAGGCATACAGTAAACCTGAAGTGAAGCATCGGAATCTATAACTAGTGTCACAGGAATGGTTCAAAAGATAGACAGTAAGAAGAGTCAGTTTTCTTGTACTTAAGTCGGCATTTTACTTTTGTTTTTAATTCCGATGCAATTTCTGTGCTTCGTCGTCAATTAGAAGATCCAAGGGATACAGTAAACCTGAAGTGAAGCATCGGAATCTAAAACCGGTCTCACAGGAGAGGTTCAAAACGTAGACGGTAAGAAGAGCCAGTCTTCTTGTACTTGAGTCGGCATTGTACATTTTTTATTGAATTCCGATGCAATTTCTGTGTTTCATCGTCAATAAGAAGGTCAGAGGGATACAGTAAACCTGAAGTGAAGTATCGGAATCTATAACGAGTGTCACAGGAATGGTTCAAACCATAGACTGTAAGAAGAGTCAGTTTTCTTGTACTTAAGTCGGCATTGTGCCTTTTGTATTTAATTCCGATACAGTTTCTGTGTTTCATCGTCAATAAGAAGGTCAGAGGGATACAGTAAACCTGAAGTGAAGCATCGGAATCTATCACTAGTGTCACAGGAATGGTTCAAAACATAGACAGTAAGAAGGGTCAGTTTTCTTTTACTTAAGTCGGCATTGTGCCTTTTGTATTTAATTCCGTTGCAATATCTGTGTTTCATCGTCAATAAGAAGGTCAGAGAGATACAGTAAACCTGAAGTGAAGCATCGGAATCTATAACTAGTGTCACAGGAATGGTTCAAAACATACACAGTAAGAAGAGTCAGTTTACTTGTACTTAATTAGGCATTGTGCCTTTTTTATTTAATTCCGATGCAATCTCTGCGTTTCATCGTCAATACGAAGGTTAGAGGGATACACTAAACTTGTAGTGAAGCATCGGAATCCGTAACTAGTGTCACAGGAATGGTTCAAAACATAGACAGTAGGAAGAGTCATTTTACTTGTACTTAAAATGGCCTTGTGCCTTATGTATTTAATTCCGATGCAATTTCTGTGCTTCATCGTCAATAAGAAGGTCAGAGGGATACAGTAAACCTGATGTGAAGCATCGGAACCTATAACTAGTGTCACAGGAATGGTTCAAAACATAGACCGTAAGAAGAGTCAGTTTTCTTGTACTTAAGTCGGCATCATGCCTTTTGTATTTAATTCCGATGCAATTTCTGTGTTTCATCGTCAATAAGAAGGTCAGAGGGATACAGTAAACCTGACGTGAAGCATCGGAATCTATGACTTGTGTCACAGGAATGGTTCAAAGCATTGACAGTAAGAAGAGTCAGTTTTCTCGTACTTAAGTCATCATTGTGCATTTTGTTATTAATTCCGATGAAATTCGTGTGTTTCATCGTCAACAAGAAGGTCAGAGGCATACAGTAATCCTGAAGTGAAGCATCGGAACCTATAACTAGTGTCAGAGTAATGGTTCGAAACATACACAGTAAGAAGAGTCAGTTTACTTGTACTTAAGTTGGCATTGTGCCTTATGTATTTAATTCCGATGCAATTTCTGTGTTTCATCGTCAATAAGAAGGTCAAAGGGATACAGTAAACCTGATGTGAAGCATCGGAATCTATAACTAGTGTCACAGGAATGGTTCAAAACATAGACGGTGAGAAGAGTCAGTTTACTTGTACTTAAGTCGGCATTGTGCCTTTTGTATTTAATTCCGATGCAATTTCTGTGTTACATCGTCAATAAGAAGGTCAGAGGGATACAGAAAAACCTTAAGTGAAGCATCGGAATCTGTAACTAGTGTCACAGGAATGGTTCAAAACATAGACAGTAAGAAGAGTCAGTTTTCTTGTACTTACGTCAACATTGTGATTTTTGTATTTAATTCCGTTGCAATTTCTGTGTTCCATCGCCAATAAGAAGGTCAGAGGGATACAGTAAACCTGAAGTGAAGCATCGGAATCTATAAGTAGTGTCACACGAATGGTTCAAAACATAGACAGTAAGAAGAGTCAGTCTTCATGTACTTAAGTCGGCATTGTGCCTATTGCATTTAATTCCGATGAAATTTCTGTGTTTCATCGTCAATAAGAAAGTCAGAGGGATACAGTAAACCTGAAGTGAAGCATCAGAATCTATAACTGGTGTCACAGGAATGGTTCAAAGCATAGACAGTAAGAAGAGTCAGTTTTCTTGTACTTAAGTCGGCATTGTGATTTTTGTATTTAAATCCGATGCAATTTCTGTGTTTCATCGTCACCAAGAAGGTCAGAGGGATACAGTAAACCTGAAGTGAAGCATCGGAATCTATAACTAGTGTCACAGGATTGGTTCAAAACACAGACAGTAAGAAGAGTCAGTTTTCTTGTACTTAAGTCGGCATTGTGCCTTTTGTATTTAATTCCGATGCAATTTCTGCGTTTCATCATCAACAAGAATTTCAGAGGCATACAGTAAACCTGAAGTGAAGCATCGGAATCTATAACTAGTGTCACAGGAATGGTTCAAAAGATAGACAGTAAGAAGAGTCAGTTTTCTTGTACTTAAGTCGGCATTTTACTTTTGTTTTTAATTCCGATGCAATTTCTGTGCTTCGTCGTCAATAAGAAGATCCAAGGGATACAGTAAACCTGAAGTGAAGCATCGGAATCTAAAACCGGTCTCACAGGAGAGGTTCAAAACGTAGACGGTAAGAAGAGCCAGTCTTCTTGTACTTGAGTCGGCATTGTACATTTTTTATTGAATTCCGATGCAATTTCTGTGTTTCATCGTCAATAAGAAGGTCAGAGGGATACAGTAAACCTGAAGTGAAGTATCGGAATCTATAACGAGTGTCACAGGAATGGTTCAAACCATAGACTGTAAGAAGAGTTAGTTTTCTTGTACTTAAGTCGGCATTGTGCCTTTTGTATTTAATTCCGATACAGTTTCTGTGTTTCATCGTCAATAAGAAGGTCAGAGGGATACAGTAAACCTGAAGTGAAGCATCGGAATCTATCACTAGTGTCACAGGAATGGTTCAAAACATAGACAGTAAGAAGGGTCAGTTTTCTTTTACTTAAGTCGGCATTGTGCCTTTTGTATTTAATTCCGTTGCAATATCTGTGTTTCATCGTCAATAAGAAGGTCAGAGAGATACAGTAAACCTGAAGTGAAGCATCGGAATCTATAACTAGTGTCACAGGAATGGTTCAAAACATACACAGTAAGAAGAGTCAGTTTACTTGTACTTAATTAGGCATTGTGCCTTTTTTATTTAATTCCGATGCAATCTCTGCGTTTCATCGTCAATACGAAGGTTAGAGGGATACACTAAACTTGAAGTGAAGCATCGGAATCCGTAACTAGTGTCACAGGAATGGTTCAAAACATAGACAGTAGGAAGAGTCATTTTACTTGTACTTAAAATGGCCTTGTGCCTTATGTATTTAATTCCGATGCAATTTCTGTGCTTCATCGTCAATAAGAAGGTCAGAGGGATACATTAAACCTGATGTGAAGCATCGGAATCTATAACTAGTGTCACAGGAATGGTTCAAAACATAGACCGTAAGAAGAGTCAGTTTTCTTGTACTTAAGTCGGCATCATGCCTTTTGTATTTAATTCCGATGCAATTTCTGTGTTTCATCGTCAATAAGAAGGTCAGAGGGATACAGTAAACCTGAAGTGAAGCTTCGGAATCTATAACTAGTGTCACAGGAAAGGTTCAAAACATAGACAACAAGAAGAGTTAGTCTTCCTGTACTTAAGTCGGCATTGTGCCTTTTGTATTTAATTCCGATGCAATTTCTATGTTTCATCGTCAATAAGAAGGTCAGAGGGAAACAGTAATCCTGAAGTGAAGCATCGGAATCTGTAACTAGTGTCACAGGAATGGTTCAAAGCATAGACAGTAAGAAGAGTCAGTTTACTTGTGCTTAAGTCGGCATTCTGCCTTTTGTATTTAATTCCGATGCAAATTCGGTGTTTCATCGTCATTAAGATGGTCAGAGGGATACAGAAAAACCTTAGGTGAAGCATCGGAATCTATAACTATTGTCACAGGAATGGTTCAAAACATAGACAGTAAGAAGTATCAGTTTTCTTTTACTTAAGTCGGCATTGTGCCTTTTGTATTTAATTCCGACGCAATATCTGTGTTTCATCGTCAATAAGAGGGTCAGAGGGATACAGTAAACCTGAAGTGAAGCATCGGAATCCATAACCAGTGTCACTGAATCGGTTCAAAACATAGACAGGAAGAGGAGTCATTTTTCTTGTACCTAGGTCAGCATTGTGCCTTTTGTATTTAATTCCGATGCAATTTCTGTCTTTCGTCGTCAATAAGAAGGTCCAAGGGATACAGTAAACCTGAAGTGAACCATCGGAATCTAAAACCGGTCCCACGGGAAGGTTCAAGACGTAGACAGTAAGAAGAGCCAGTCTTCTTGTACTTGAGTCGGCATTGTGCCTTTTGTACTGAATTCCGATGCAATTTCTGTGTTTCATCGTCAATAAGAAGGTCAGAGAGATACAGTAAACCTGAAGTGAAGCATCGGAATCCATAACTAGTGTCACAGGAATGGTTCAAAACATAGACAGTAAGAAGAGTCAGTTTTCTAGTACTTAAGTCGGCATTGTGATTTTTGTATTTAATTCCGATGCAATTTCTGAGTTTCATCGTCAACAAGAAGGTCAGAGGGATACAGTAAACCTGAAGTGAAGCATCGGAATATATAACTAGTGTCACAGGAATGGTTCAAAACACAGACAGTAAGAAGAGTCAGTTTTCTTGTACCTAAGTCGGCATTGTTCCTTTTGTATTTAATTCCGATGCAATTTCTTTGTTTCAACATCAGCAAGAAGGTCAGACGGATACAGTAAACCTGAAGTGAAGCATCGGAATCTATAACTAGTGTCACAGGAATGGTTCAAAAGATAGACAGTTAGAGGAGTCAGTTTTTTTGTACTGAAGTCGGCATTTTGCCTTTTGTATTTAATTCCGATGCAATTTCTGTGTTTCGTCGTCAATACGAAGATCCATGGGATACAGTAAACCTGAAGTGAAGCATCGGAATCTAAAACCGGTCTGACAGGAAAGGTTCAAAACGTAGACGGTAAGAAGAGCCAGTCTTCTTGTACTTGAGTCGGCATTGTGGCTTTTCTATTGAATTACGATGCAATTTCTGTGTTTCATCGTCAATAAGAAGGTCAGAGGGATACAGTAAACCTGAAGTGAAGTATCGGAATCTATAACTAGTGTCTTAGGAATGGTTCAAAACATACACAGTAAGAAGAGTCAGTTTACTTGTACTTAATTCGGCATTGTGCCTTTTGTATTTAATTCCGATACAATTTCTGTATTTCATCGTCAATAAGAAGGTCTGAGGGATACAATAAACTTGAAGTGAGGCATCGGAATCCATAACTAGTGTCACAGGAATGGTTCAAAACATAGACAGTAAGAAGAGTCAGTTTACTTGTACTTAAGTTGGCATTGTGCCTTTTGTATTTAATTCCGATGCAATTTCTATGTTTCATCGTCAATAAGAATGTCAGAGGGATACAGAAAACCTGACGTGAAGCATCGGAATCTATAACTAGTGTCACAGGAATGGTTTAAAACATAGACAGTAAGAAGAGTCAGTTTTCTTGTACTTAAGTCGGCATTGTGCCTATTGCATTGAATTCCGATGCAAATTCAGTGTTTAATCGTCAATACGAAGCTCAGAGGGATACGGTAAACCAGAAGTGAAGCATCGGAATCCTTAACTAGTGTCACAGGAATGTTTCAAAACATAGACAGTAAGAAGATTCAGTTATCTTGTACTTAAGTCGGCATTGTGCCTTTGTATTTAATTCCGATGCAATTTCTGTGTTTCATCGTCAATAAGAAGGTCAGAGGGATACAGTAAACCTGAAGTGAAGCATCGGAATCTATAACTAGTGTCTCAGGAATAATTCAAAATATAGACAGTAAGAAGAGTCAGTTTTCTTGTACTTAATTCGGCATTGTGCCTTTTGCATTTAATTCCGATGAAATTTCTGTGTTTCATCGTCAATAAGAAGCTCGGAGGGATACAGTAAACCTGACGTGAAGCATCGGAATCTATGACTAGTGTCACAGGAATGGTTCAAAGCATAGACAGTAAGAAGAGTCAGTTTTCTCGTACTTAAGTCATCATTGTGCATTTTGTTATTAATTCCGATGAAATTCGTGTGTTTCATCGTCAACAAGAAGGTCAGAGGCATACAGTAATCCTGAAGTGAAGCATCGGAATCTATAACTAGTGTCACAGTAATGGTTCGAAACATACACAGTAAGAAGAGTCAGTTTACTTGTACTTAAGTTGGCATTGTGCCTTATGTATTTAATTCCGATGCAATTTCTGTGTTTCATCGTCAATAAGAAGGTCAAAGGGATACAGTAAACCTGATGTGAAACATCGGAATCTATAACTAGTGTCACAGGAATGGTTCAAAACATAGACAGTAAGAAGAGTCAGTTTACTTGTACTTAAGTCGGCATTGTGCCTTTTGTATTTAATTCCGATGCAATTTCTGTGTTACATCGTCAATAAGAAGGTCAGAGGGATACAGAAAAACCTTAAGTGAAGCATCGGAATCTGTAACTAGTGTCACAGGAATGGTTCAAAACATAGACAGTAAGAAGAGTCAGTTTTCTTGTACTTACGTCAACATTGTGATTTTTGTATTTAATTCCGTTGCAATTTCTGTGTTCCATCGCCAATAAGAAGGTCAGAGGGATACAGTAAACCTGAAGTGAAGCATCGGAATCTATAAGTAGTGTCACACGAATGGTTCAAAACATAGACAGTAAGAAGAGTCAGTCTTCATGTACTTAAGTCGGCATTGTGCCTATTGCATTTAATTCCGATGAAATTTCTGTGTTTCATCGTCAATAAGAAAGTCAGAGGGATACAGTAAACCTGAAGTGAAGCATCAGAATCTATAACTGGTGTCACAGGAATGGTTTAAAGCATAGACAGTAAGAAGAGTCAGTTTTCTAGTACTTAAGTCGGCATTGTGATATTTGTATTTAATTCCCATGCAATTTCTGAGTTTCATCGTCAACGAGAAGGTCAGAGGGATACAGTAAACCTGAAGTGAAGCATCGGAATATATAACTAATGTCACAGGAATGGTTCAAAACACAGACAGTAAGAAGAGTCAGTTTTCTTGTACCTAAGTCGGCATTGTTCCTTTTGTATTTAATTCCGATGCAATTTCTTTGTTTCAACATCAGCGAGAAGGTCAGACGGATACAGTAAACCTGAAGTGAAGCATCGGAATCTATAACTAGTGTCACAGGAATGGTTCAAAAGATAGACAGTAAGAGGAGTCAGTTTTTTTGTACTGAAGTCGGCATTTTGCCTTTTGTATTTAATTCCGATGCAATTTCTGTGTTTCGTCGTCAATACGAAGATCCAAGGGATACAGTAAACCTGAAGTGAAGCATCGGAATCTAAAACCGGTCTGACAGGAAAGGTTCAAAACGTAGACGGTAAGAAGAGCCAGTCTTCTTGTACTTGAGTCGGCATTGTGGCTTTTCTATTGAATTATGATGCAATTTCTGTGTTTCATCGTCAATAAGAAGGTCAGAGGGATACAGTAAACCTGAAGTGAAGTATCGGAATCTATAACTAGTGTCTTAGGAATGGTTCAAAACATACACAGTAAGAAGAGTCAGTTTACTTGTACTTAATTCGGCATTGTGCCTTTTGTATTTAATTCCGATACAATTTCTGTATTTCATCGTCAAAAAGAAGGTCTGAGGGATACAATAAACTTGAAGTGAGGCATCGGAATCCATAACTAGTGTCACAGGAATGGTTCAAAACATAGACAGTAAGAAGAGTCAGTTTACTTGTACTTAAGTTGGCATTGTGCCTTTTGTATTTAATTCCGATGCAATTTCTATGTTTCATCGTCAATAAGAATGTCAGAGGGATACAGTAAACCTGATGTGAAGCATCGGAATCTATAACTAGTGACACAGGAATGGTTTAAAACATAGACAGTAAGAAGAGTCAGTTTTCTTGTACTTAAGTCGGCATTGTGCCTATTGCATTGAATTCCGATGCAAATTCAGTGTTTAATCGTCAATACGAAGGTCAGAGGGATACAGTAAACCAGAAGTGAAGCATCGGAATCCTTAACTAGTGTCACAGGAATGTTTCAAAACATAGACAGTAAGAAGATTCAGTTATCTTGTACTTAAGTCGGCATTGTGCCTTTGTATTTAATTCCGATGCAATTTCTGAGTTTCATCGTCAATAAGAAGGTCAGAGGGATACAGTAAACCTGAAGTGAAGCATCGGAATCTATAACTGGTGTCTCAGGAATAATTCAAAATATAGACAGTAAGAAGAGTCAGTTTTCTTGTACTTAATTCGGCATTGTGCCTTTTGCATTTAATTCCGATGAAATTTCTGTGTTTCATCGTCAATAAGAAGCTCGGAGGGATACAGTAAACCTGACGTGAAGCATCGGAATCTATGACTAGTGTCACAGGAATGGTTCAAAGCATAGACAGTAAGAAGAGTCAGTTTTCTCGTACTTAAGTCATCATTGTGCATTTTGTTATTAATTCCGATGAAATTCGTATGTTTCATCGTCAACAAGAAGGTCAGAGGCATACAGTAATCCTGAAGTGAAGCATCGGAATCTATAACTAGTGTCACAGTAATGGTTCGAAACATACACAGTAAGAAGAGTCAGTTTACTTGTACTTAAGTTGGCATTGTGCCTTATGTATTTAATTCCGATGCAATTTCTGTGTTTCATCGTCAATAAGAAGGTCAAAGGGATTCAGTAAACCTGATGTGAAGCATCGGAATCTATAACTAGTGTCACAGGAATGGTTCAAAACATAGACAGTAAGAAGATTCAGTTTACTTGTACTTAAGTCGGCATTGTGCCTTTTGTATTTAATTCCGATGCAATTTCTGTGTTACATCGTCAATAAGAAGGTCAGAGGGATACAGAAAAACCTTAAGTGAAGCATCGGAATCTGTAACTAGTGTCACAGGAATGGTTCAAAACATAGACAGTAAGAAGAGTCAGTTTTCTTGTACTTACGTCAACATTGTGATTTTTGTATTTAATTCCGTTGCAATTTCTGTGTTCCATCGCCAATAAGAAGGTCAGAGGGATACAGTAAACCTGAAGTGAAGCATCGGAATCTATAAGTAGTGTCACACGAATGGTACAAAACATAGACAGTAAGAACAGTCAGTCTTCATGTACTTAAGTCGGCATTGTGCCTATTTCATTTAATTCCGATGAAATTTCTCTGTTTCATCGTCAATAAGAAAGTCAGAGGGATACAGTAAACCTGAAGTGAAGCATCAGAATCTATAACTGGTGTCACAGGAATGGTTCAAAGCATAGACAGTAAGAAGAGTCAGTTTTCTTGTACTTAAGTTGGCATTGTGATTTTTGTATTTAAATCCGATGCAATTTCTGTGTTTCATCGTCACCAAGAAGGTCAGAGGGATACAGTAAACCTGAAGTGAAGCATCGGAATCTATAACTAGTGTCACAGGATTGGTTCAAAACACAGACAGTAAGAAGAGTCAGTTTTCTTGTACTTAAGTCGGCATTGTGCCTTTTGTATTTAATTCCGATGCAATTTCTGCGTTTCATCATCAACAAGAATTTCAGAGGCATACAGTAAACCTGAAGTGAAGCATCGGAATCTATAACTAGTGTCACAGGAATGGTTCAAAAGATAGACAGTAATAAGAGTCAGTTTTCTTGTACTTAAGTCGGCATTTTACCTTTTGTTTTTAATTCCGATGCAATTTCTGTGCTTCGTCGTCAATAAGAAGATCCAAGGGATACAGTAAACCTGAAGTGAAGCATCGGAATCTAAAACCGGTCTCACAGGAGAGGTTCAAAACGTAGACGGTAAGAAGAGCCAGTCTTCTTGTACTTGAGTCGGCATTGTACCTTTTTTATTGAATTCCGATGCAATTTCTGTGTTTCATCGTCAATAAGAAGGTCAGAGGGATACAGTAAACCTGAAGTGAAGTATCGGAATCTTTAACGAGTGTCACAGGAATGGTTCAAACCATAGACTGTAAGAAGAGTCAGTTTTCTTGTACTTAAGTCGGCATTGTGCCTTTTGTATTTAATTCCGATACAGTTTCTGTGTTTCATCGTCAATAAGAAGGTCAGAGGGATACAGTAAACCTGAAGTGAAGCATCGGAATCTATCACTAGTGTCACAGGAATGGTTCAAAACATAGACAGTAAGAAGGGTCAGTTTTCTTTTACTTAAGTCGGCATTGTGCCTTTTGTATTTAATTCCGTTGCAATATCTGTGTTTCATCGTCAATAAGAAGGTCAGAGAGATACAGTAATCCCGAACTGAAGCATAGGAATCTGTAACTAGTGTCACAGGAATGGTTCAAAACATAGACAGTAAGAAGAGTCATTTTACTTGTACTTAAGTCGGCATTGTGCCTTTTGTATTTTATTCCGATGCAATATCTGTGTAACATCGTCAATAAGAAGGTCAGAGGGATACAGAAAAACCTTAAGTGAAGCATCGGAAACTATAACCAGTGTCACTGAATCGGTTCAAAACATAGACAGGAAGAAGAGTCATTTTTCTTGTACCTAGGTCGGCATTGTGCCTTTTGTATTTAATTCCGATGCAATTTCTGTGTTTCGTCGTCAATAAGAGGGTCCAAGGGATACAGTAAACCTGAAGTGAACCATCGGAATCTAAAACCGGTCCCACGGGAAGGTTCAAGACGTAGACAGTAAGAAGAGCCAGTCTTCTTGTACTTGAGTCGGCATTGTGCCTTCTGTATTGAATTCCGATGCAATTTCTGTGTTTCATCGTCAATAAGAAGGTCAGAGGGATACAGTAAACCTGAAGTGAAGCATCGGAATCCATAACTAGTGTCACAGGAATGGTTCAAAACATAGACAGTAAGAAGAGTCAGTTTTCTAGTACTTAAGTCGGCATTGTGATTTTTGTATTTAATTCCGATGCAATTTCTGAGTTTCATTGTCAACAAGAAGGTCAGAGGGATACAGTAAACCTGAAGTGAAGCATCGGAATATATAACTAGTGTCACAGGAATGGTTCAAAGCACAGACAGTAAGAAGAGTCAGTTTTCTTGTACCTAAGTCGGCATTGTTCCTTTTGTATTTAATTCCGATGCAATTTCTTTGTTTCAACATCAGCAAGAAGGTCAGACGGATACAGTAAACCTGAAGTGAAGCATCGGAATCTATAACTAGTGTCACAGGAATGGTTCAAAAAATAGACAGTAAGAGGAGTTAGTTTTTTTGTACTGAAGTCGGCATTTTGCCTTTTGTATTTAATTCCGATGCAATTTCTGTGTTTCGTCGTCAATACGAAGATCCAAGGGATACAGTAAACCTGAAGTGAAGCATCGGAATCTAAAACCGGTCTGACAGGAAAGGTTCAAAACGTAGACAGTAAGAAGAGCCAGTCTTCTTGTACTTGAGTCGGCATTGTGGCTTTTCTATTTAATTCCGATGCAATTTCTGTGTTTCATCGTCAATAAGAAGGTCAGAGGGATACAGTAAACCTGAAGTGAAGTATCGGAATCTATAACTAGTGTCTTAGGAATGGTTCAAAACATACACAGTAAGAAGAGTCAGTTTACTTGTATTTAATTCGGCATTGTGCCTTTTGTATTTAATTCCGATACAATTTCTGTATTTCATCGTCAATAAAAAGGTCTGAGGGATACAATAAACTTGAAGTGAGGCATCGGAATCCATAACTAGTGTCACAGGAATGGTTCAAAACATAGACAGTAAGAAGAGTCAGTTTACTTGTACTTAAGTTGGCTTTGTGCCTTTTGTATTTAATTCCGATGCAATTTCTATGTTTCATCGTCAATAAGAATGTCAGAGGGATACAGTAAATATGATGTGAAGCATCGGAATCTAAAACTAGTGTCACAGGAATGGTTTAAAACATAGACAGTAAGAAGAGTCAGTTTTCTTGTACTTAAGTCGGCATTGTGCCTATTGCATTGAATTCCGATGCAAATTCAGTGTTTAATCGTCAATACGAAGGTCAGAGGGATACAGTAAACCAGAAGTGAAGCATCGGAATCCTTAACTAGTGTCACAGGAATGGTTCAAAACATAGACAGTAAGAAGAGTCAGTTTACTTGTACTTAAGTCGGCATTGTGCCTTTTGCATTTAATTCCGATGAAATTTCTGTGTTTCATCGTCAATAAGACGCTCGGAGGGATACAGTAAACCTGAAGTGAAGCATCGGAATGTATGACTAGTGTCACAGGAATGGTTCAAAGCATAGACAGTAAGAAGAGTCAGTTTTCTCGCACTTAAGTCATCATTGTGCATTTTGTTATTAATTCCGATGAAATTCGTGTGTTTCATCGTCAACAAGAAGGTCAGAGGCATACAGTAATCCTGAAGTGAAGCATCGGAATCTATAACTAGTGTCACAGTAATGGTTCGAAACATACACAGTAAGAAGAGTCACTTTACTTGTACTTAATTCGGCATTGTGCCTTTTTTATTTAATTCCGATGCAATTCTTGTGTTTCATCGCCAATACGAAGGTCAGAGGGATACACTAAACTTGAAGTGTAGCATCGGAATCCGTAACTAGTGTCACAGGAATGGTTCAAATCATAGACAGTAGGAAGAGTCAGTTTACTTGTACTTAAGTTGGCATTGTGCCTTATGTATTTAATTCCGATGCAATTTCTGTGTTTCATCGTCAATAAGAAGGTCAAAGGGATACAGTAAACCTGATGTGAAGCATCGGAATCTATAACTAGTGTCACAGGAATGGTTTAAAACATAGACAGTAAGAAGAGTCAGTTTACTTGTACTTAAGTCGGCATTGTGCCTTTTGTGTTTAATTCCGATGCAATTTCTGTGTTACATCGTCAATAAGAAGGTCAGAGGGATACAGAAAAACCTTAAGTGAAGCATCGGAATCTGTAACTAGTGTCACAGGAATGGTTCAAAACATAGACAGTAAGAAGGGTCAGTTTTCTTGTACTTACGTCAACATTGTGATTTTTGTATTTAATTCCGTTGCAATTTCTGTGTTCCATCGCCAATAAGAAGGTCAGAGGGATACAGTAAACCTGAAGTGAAGCATCGGAATCTATAAGTAGTGTCACACGAATGGTTCAAAACATAGACAGTAAGAAGAGTCAGTCTTCATGTACTTAAGTCGGCATTGTGCCTATTGCATTTAATTCCAATGCAATTTCTGTGTTTCATCGTCAATAAGAAAGTCAGAGGGATACAGTAAACCTGAAGTGAAACATCAGAATCTGTAACTGGTGTCACAGGAATGGTACAAAGCATAGACAGTAAGAAGAGTCAGTTTTCTTGTACTTAAGTCGGCATTGTGATTTTTGTATTTAAATCCGATGCAATTTCTGTGTTTCATCGTCACCAAGAAGGTCAGAGCGATACAGTAAACCTGAAGTGAAGCATCGGAATCTATAACTAGTGTCACAGGATTGGTTCAAAACACAGACAGTAAGAAGAGTCAGTTTTCTAGTACTTAAGTCGGCATTGTGCCTTATGTATTTAATTCCGATGCAATTTCTGCGTTTCATCATCAACAAGAATTTCAGAGGGATACAGTAAACCTGAAGTGAAGCATCGGAATCTATAACTAGTGTCACAGGAATGGCTCAAAAGATAGACAGTAAGAAGAGTCAGTTTTCTTGTACTTAAGTCGGCATTTTACCTTTTGTTTTTAATTCCGATGCAATTTCTGTGCTTCGTCGTCAATAAGAAGATCCAAGGGATACAGTAAACCTGAAGTGAAGCATCGGAATCTAAAACCGGTCTCACAGGAGAGGTTCAAAACGTAGACGGTAAGAAGAGCCAGTCCTCTTGTACTTGAGTCGGCATTGTACCTTTTTTATTGAATTCCGATGCAATTTCTGTGTTTCATCGTCAATAAGAAGGTCAGAGGGATACAGTAAACCTGAAGTGAAGCATCAGAATCTATAACTGGTGTCACAGGAATGGTTCAAAGCATAGACAGTAAGAAGAGTCAGTTTTCTAGTACTTAAGTCGGCATTGTGATATTTGTATTTAATTCCGATGCAATTTCTGAGTTTCATCGTCAACAAGAAGGTCAGAGGGATACAGTAAACCTGAAGTGAAGCATCGGAATATATAACTATTGTCACAGGAATGGTTCAAAACACAGACAGTAAGAAGAGTCAGTTTTCTTGTACCTAAGTCGGCATTGTTCCTTTTGTATTTAATTCCGATGCAATTTCTTTGTTTCAACATCAGCAAGAAGGTCAGACGGATACAGTAAACCTGAAGTGAAGCATGGGAATCTATAACTAGTGTCACAGGAATGGTTCAAAAGATAGACAGTAAGAGGAGTCAATTTTTTTGTACTGAAGTCGGCATTTTGCCTTTTGTATTTAATTCCGATGCAATTTCTGTGTTTCGTCGTCAATACGAAGATCCAAGGGATACAGTAAACCTGAAGTGAAGCATCGGAATCTAAAACCGGTCTGACAGGAAAGGTTCAAAACGTAGACGGTAAGAAGAGCCAGTCTTCTTGTACTTTAGTCGGCATTGTGGCTTTTCTATTGAATTACGATGCAATTTCTGTGTTTCATCGTCAATAAGAAGGTCAGAGGGATACAGTAAACCTGAAGTGAAGCATCGGAATCTGTAACTAGTGTCACAGGAATGGTTCAAAACATAGACAGTAAGAAGAGTCAGTTTTCTTGTACTTACGTCAACATTGTGATTTTTGTATTTAATTCCGTTGCAAATTCTGTGTTCCATCGCCAATAAGAAGGTCAGAGGGATACAGTAAACCTGAAGTGAAGCATCGGAATCTATAAGTAGTGTCACACGAATGGTTCAAAACATAGACAGTAAGAAGAGTCAGTCTTCATGTACTTAAGTCGGCATTGTGCCTATTGCATTTAATTCCGATGAAATTTCTGTGTTTCATCGTCAATAAGAAAGTCAGAGGGATACAGTAAACCTGAAGTGAAGCATCAGAATCTATAACTGGTGTCACAGGAATGGTTCAAAGCATAGACAGTAAGAAGAGTCAGTTTTCTAGTACTTAAGTCGGCATTGTGATATTTGTATTTAATTCCGATGCAATTTCTGAGTTTCATCGTCAACAAGAAGGTCAGAGGGATACAGTAAACCTGAAGTGAAGCATCGGAATATATAACTAGTGTCACAGGAATGGTTCAAAACACAGACAGTAAGAAGAGTCAGTTTTCTTGTACCTAAGTCGGCATTGTTCCTTTTGTATTTAATTCCGATGCAATTTCTTTGTTTCAACATCAGCAAGAAGGTCAGACGGATACAGTAAACCTGAAGTGAAGCATCGGAATCTATAACTAGTGTCACAGGAATGGTTCAAGAGATAGACAGTAAGAGGAGTCAGTTTTTTTGTACTGAAGTCGGCATTTTGCCTTTTGTATTTAATTCCGATGCAATTTCTGTGTTTCGTCGTCAATACGAAGATACAAGGGATACAGTAAACCTGAAGTGAAGCATCGGAATCTAAAACCGGTCTGACAGGAAAGGTTCAAAACGTAGACGGTAAGAAGAGCCAGTCTTCTTGTACTTGAGTCGGCATTGTGGCTTTTCTATTGAATTACGATGCAATTTCTGTGTTTCATCGTCAATAAGAAGGTCAGAGGGATACAGTAAACCTGAAGTGAAGTATCGGAATCTATAACTAGTGTCTTAGGAATGGTTCAAAACATACACAGTAAGAAGAGTCAGTTTACTTGTACTTAATTCGGCATTGTGCCTTTTGTATTTAATTCCGATACAATTTCTGTATTTCATCGTCAATAAGAAGGTCTGAGGGATACAATAAACTTGAAGTGAGGCATCGGAATCCATAACTAGTGTCACAGGAATGGTTCAAAACATAGACAGTAAGAAGAGTCAGTTTACTTGTACTTAAGTTGGCATTGTGCCTTTTGTATTTAATTCCGATGCAATTTCTATGTTTCATCGTCAATAAGAATGTCAGAGGGATACAGTAAACCTGATGTGAAGCATCGGAATCTATAACTAGTGTCACAGGAATGGTTTAAAACATAGACAGTAAGAAGAGTCAGTTTTCTTGTACTTAAGTCGGCATTGTGCCTATTGCATTGAATTCCGATGCAAATTCAGTGTTTAATCGTCAATACGAAGGTCAGAGGGATACAGTAAACCAGAAGTGAAGCATCGGAATCCTTAACTAGTGTCACAGGAATGTTTCAAAACATAGACAGTAAGAAGATTCAGTTATCTTGTACTTAAGTCGGCATTGTGCCTTTGTATTTAATTCCGATGCAATTTCTGTGTTTCATCGTCAATAAGAAGGTCAGAGGGATACAGTAAACCTGAAGTGAAGCATCGGAATCTATAACTAGTGTCACAGGAATGGTTCAAAACATAGACAGTAAGAAGAGTCAGTTTTCTTCTACTTAAGTCGGCATTGTGCCTTTTGTATTTAATTCCGATGCAATTTCTGTGTTTCATCGTCAATAAGAAGGTCAGAGGGATATAGTAAACCTGAAGTCAAGCATCGGAATCTCTAACCAGTGCCACAGGAATGGTTCAAATCATAGACAGTAAGAAGAGTCAGTTTTGTTGTACTTAAGTCGGCATTGTGCCATTTGTATTTAATTCCGATGCAATTTCTGTGTTTCATCGTCAATAAGAAGGTCGGAGGGATACAGTAAACCTGAAATGAAGCATCGGAATCTATGACTAGTGTCACAGGAGTGGTTCAAACATAGACAGTAAGAAGAGTCAGTTTTCTTGTACTTAAGTCATCATTGTGCATTTTGTAATTAATTCCGGTGATATTTCTGTGTTTCATCGTCAACAGGAAGGTCAGAGTGACACAGTAAACCTGAAGTGAAGCATCGGAATCTATAATTAGTGTCACAGGAATGGTTCAAAACATACACAGTTAGAAGAGTCAGTTTACTTGTACTTAATTCGGCATTGTGCCATTTGTATTTAATTCCGATGCAATTTCTGTGTTTCATCGTCGATAAGAAGGTCAGAGGGATACACTAAACTTGAAGTGAAGCATCGGAATCCATAATTGGTGTCACAGGAATGGTTCAAAACATAGACAGTAGGAAGAGTCAGTTTACTTGTACTTAAGTTGGCATTGTGCCTTTTGTATTTAATTCCGATGCAATTTCTGTGTTTCATCGTCAATAAGAAGGTCAGAGAGATACAGTAATCCAGAAGTGAAGCATAGGAATTTGTAACTAGTGTCACAGGAATGGTTCAAAGCATAGCCAGTAAGAAGAGTCAGTTTACTTGTACTTAAGTCGGCATTGTGCCTTTAGTATTTAATTCCGATGCAATTTCTCTGTTACATCGTCAATAAGAAGGTAAGAGGGATACAGAAAAACCTTAAGTGAATCATCGGAATCTATAACTAGTGTCACAGGAATGGTTCAAAACATAGACTGTAAGAAGAGTAAGTTTTCTTGTACTTACGTCAACATTGTGATTTTTGTATTTAATTCCGTTGCAATTTCGGTGCTCCATCGTCAATAAGAAGGTCAGAGGGATACAGTAAACCTGAAGTAAAGCATCGGAATCTATAACTAGTGTCACTGGAATGGTTCAAAACATAGATAGTAAGAAGAGTCAGTCTTCACGTACTTAAGTCGGCATAGTGCCTATTGCATTTAATTCCGATGCAATCTCTGTGTTTCATCGTCAATAAGAAAGTCAGAGGGATACAGTAAACCTCAAGTGAAGCATCAGAATCTATAACTAGTGTCACAGGAGTGGTTCAAAGCATAGACAGTAAGAAGAGTCAGTTTTCTTTTACTTAAGTCGGCATTGTGATTTTTGTATTTAATTCCGATGCAATTTCTGTGTTTCATCGTCACCAAGAAGGTCAGAGGGATACAGTAAACCTGAAGTGAAGCATCGGAATCTATAACTAGTGTCACAGGAATGGTTCAAAAGATAGACAGTAAGAAGAGTCAGTTTTCTTGTACTTAAGTCGGCATTTTACCCTTTGTTTTTAATTCCGATGCAATTTCTGTGCTTCGTCGTCAATAAGAAGATCCAAGGGATACAGTAAACCTGAAGTGAAGCATCGGAATCTAAAACCGCTCTCACAGGAAGGTTCAAAACGTAGACAGTAAGAAGAGCCAGTCTTCTTGTACTTGAGTCGGCATTGTACCTTTTCTATTGAATTCCGATGCAATTTCTGTGTTTCATCGTCAATAAGAAGGTCAGAGGGATACAGTAAACCTCAAGTGAAGTATCGGAATCTATAACGAGTGTCACAGGAATGGTTCATACCATAGAGTGTAAGAAGAGTCAGTTTTCTTGTACTTAAGTCGGCATTGTGCCTTTTGTATTTAATTCCGATACAGTTTCTGTGTTTCATCGTCAATAAGAAGGTCAGAGGGATACAGTAAACCTGAAGTGAAGCATCGGAATCTATCACTAGTGTCACAGGAATGGTTCAAGACATAGATTGTAAGAAGGGTCAGTTTTCTTTTTCTGAAGTCGGCATTGTGCCTTTTGTATTTAATTCCGTTGCAATATCTGTGTTTCATCGTCAATAACAAGGTCAGAGAGATACAGTAATCCTGAACTGAAGCATAGGAATCTGTAACTAGTGTCACAGGAATGGTTCAAAACATAGACAGTAAGAAGAGTCAGTTTACTTGTACTTAAGTCGGCATTGTGCCTTTTGTATTTAATTCCGATGCAATTTCTGTGTAACATCGTCAATAAGAAGGTCAGAGGGATACAGAAAAACCTTAAGTGAAGCATCGGAATCTATAACTAGTGTCACAGGAATGGTTCAAAACATAGACAGTAAGAAGAGTCAGTTTTCTTGTACTTACGTCAACATTGTGATTTTTGTATTTAATTCCGTTCAATTTCTGTGTTTCATCGTCAATAAGAAGGTCAGAGGGATACAGTAAACCTGAAGTGAAGCATCGGAATCTATAACTAGTGTCACAGGAATGGTTCAAAACATAGACAGTAAGAAGAGTCAGTCTTCATGTACTTAAGTCGGCATTGTGCCTATTGCATTTAATTCCGATGCATTTTCTGTGTTTCATCGTCAATAAGAAAGTCAGAGGGATACAGTAAAACCTGAAGTGAAGCATCAGAATCCATAACTAGTGTCACAGGAATGGTTCAAATCATAGACAGTAAGAAGAGTCAGTTTTCTTGTACTTAAGTCGGCATTATGATTTTTGTATTTAATTCCGATGCAATTTCTGAGTTTCATCGTCAACAAGAAGGTCAGAGGGATACAGTAAACCTGAAGTGAAAAATCGGAATATATAACTAGTGTCACAGGAATGGTTCAAAGCACAGACAGTAAGAAGAGTCAGTTTTCTTGTACCTAAGTCGGCATTGTGCCATTTGTATTTAATTCCGATGCAATTTCT
The DNA here is from genome assembly GCF_021461395.2 of Schistocerca americana. Lineage (NCBI taxonomy): Eukaryota > Metazoa > Arthropoda > Insecta > Orthoptera > Acrididae > Schistocerca > Schistocerca americana. The sequence goes on along the minus strand of NC_060121.1, from coordinate 8,538,347 downwards.
GTGTTTCATCATCAGCAAGAAGGTCAGAGGGATACAGTAAACCTGATGTGAAGCATCGGAATCTATAACGAGTGTCACAGGAATTGTTCAAAAGATAGACAGTAAGAAGAAGCAGTTTTCTTGTACTTATATCGGCATTTTGCCTTTTGTATTTAATTCCGATGCAATTTCTGTGTTTCGTCGCCAATACGAAGATCCAAGGGATACAGTAAACCTGAAGTGAAGCATCGGAATCTAAAACCGGTCTCACAGGAAAGGTTCAAAACGTAGACAGTAAGAAGAGCCAGTCTTCTTGTACTTGAGTCGGCATTGTGGCTTTTCTATTGAAATCCGATGCAATTTCTGTGTTTCATCGTCAATAAGAAGGTCAGAGGGATACAGTAAACCTGAAGTGAAGCATCGGAATCAATAACTAGTGTCACAGGAATGGTTCAAAACATAGACAGTAAGAAGGGTCAGATTTCTTTTACTTAAGTCCGCATTGTGCCTATTGTATTTAATTCCGGTGCTATTTCTGTGTTTCATCGTCAATAAGAAGGTCAGAGGGATACAGTAAACCTGAAGTGAAGCATCGGAATCTATAACCAGTGTCACAGGAATGGTTCAAAATATAGACGGTAAGAAGAGTCAGTTTTCTTGTACTTCGGTCGGCATTGTGCCTATTGTATTTAATTCCGATGCAATTTCTGTGTGTCGTCGTCAATAAGAAGATCCAAGGGATACAGTAATCCTGAAGTGAAGCATCGGAGTCTAAAACCAGTCTCACAGGAAAGGTTCAAGACGTAGACAGTAAGAAGAGCCAGTCTTCTTGTACTTGAGTCGGCATTGTGCCTTTTGTATTTAATTCCGATGCAATCTCTGTGTTTCATCGTCAATAAGAATGTCAGAGGGATACAGTAAACCTGATGTGAAGCATCGGAATCTATAACTAGTGTCACAGAAATGGTCCAAACATAGACAGTAAGAAGAGTCAGATTTCTTGTACTTAAGTCGGCATTGTGCCTATTGTATTGAATTCCGATGCAATTTCAGTGTTTCATCGTCAATAAGAAGGTCAAGGGATACAGTAAACCAGAAGTGAAGCATCGGAATCCATAACTAGTGTCACAGGAATGGTTCAAAACATAGACTGTAAGAAGATTGAGTTTTCTTGTACTTAAGTCGGCATTGTGCCTTTTGTATTTAATTCCGATGCAATTTCTGTGTTTCATCGTCAACAAAAAGGTCAGAGGGACACAGTAAACCTGAAGTGAAGCATCGGAATCTATAACTAGTGTCACAGGAATATAGACAGTAATAAGAGTCAGTTTTCTTGTACTTAAGTCGGCATTGTGCCTTTTGCATTTAATTCCGATGAAATTTCTGTGTTTCATCGTCAATAAGAAGGTCGGAGGGATACAGTAAACCCGAAGTGAAGCATCGGAATCTATGATTAGTGTCACAGGAATGGTTCAAAACATACACAGTAAGAAGAGTCAGTTTACTTGTACTTAATTAGGCATTGTGCCTTTTTTATTTAATTCCGATGCAATCTCTGCGTTTCATCGTCAATACGAAGGTTAGAGGGATACACTAAACTTGAAGTGAAGCATCGGAATCCGTAACTAGTGTCACAGGAATGGTTCAAAACATAGACAGTAGGAAGAGTCATTTTACTTGTACTTAAAATGGCCTTGTGCCTTATGTATTTAATTCCGATGCAATTTCTGTGCTTCATCGTCAATAAGAAGGTCAGAGGGATACAGTAAACCTGATGTGAAGCATCGGAATCTATAACTAGTGTCACAGGAATGGTTCAAAACATAGACCGTAAGAAGAGTCAGTTTTCTTGTACTTAAGTCGGCATCATGCCTTTTGTATTTAATTCCGATGCAATTTCTGTGTTTCATCGTCAATAAGAAGGTCAGAGGGATACAGTAAACCTGAAGTGAAGCTTCGGAATCTATAACTAGTGTCACAGGAAAGGTTCAAAACATAGACAACAAGAAGAGTTAGTCTTCCTGTACTTAAGGTGCATTGGGCCTTTTGTATTTAATTCCGATGCAATTTCTATGTTTCATCGTCAATAAGAAGGTCAGAGGGAAACAGTAATCCTGAAGTGAAGCATCGGAATCTGTAACTAGTGTCACAGGAATGGTTCAAAGCATAGACAGTAAAAAGAGTCAGTTTACTTGTGCTTAAGTCGGCATTCTGCCTTTTGTATTTAATTCCGATGCAAATTCTGTGTTTCATCGTCATTAAGATGGTCAGAGGGATACAGAAAAACCTTAGGTGAAGCATCGGAATCTATAACTATTGTCACAGGAATGGTTCAAAACATAGACAGTAAGAAGAATCAGTTTTCTATTACTTAAGTCGGCATTGTGCCTTTTGTATTTAATTCCGACGCAATATCTGTGTTTCATCGTCAATAAGAAGGTCAGAGGGATACAGTAAACCTGAAGTGAAGCATCGGAATCTATAACCAGTGTCACTGAATCGGTTCAAAACATAGACAGGAAGAGGAGTCATTTTTCTTGTACCTAGGTCGGCATTGTGCCTTTTGTATTTAATTCCGATGCAATTTCTGTGTTTCATCGTCAATAAGAAGGTCAGAGAGATACAGTAAACCTGAAGTGAAGCATCGGAATCCATAACTAGTGTCACAGGAATGGTTCAAAACATAGACAGTAAGAAGAGTCAGTTTTCTAGTACTTAAGTCGGCATTGTGATTTTTGTATTTAATTCCGATGCAATTTCTGAGTTTCATCGTCAACAAGAAGGTCAGAGGGATACAGTAAACCTGAAGTGAAGCATCGGAATATATAACTAGTGTCACAGGAATGGTTCAAAACACAGACAGTAAGAAGAGTCAGTTTTCTTGTACCTAAGTCGGCATTGTTCCTTTTGTATTTAATTCCAATGCAATTTCTTTGTTTCAACATCAGCAAGAAGGTCAGACGGATACAGTAAACTTGAAGTGAAGCATCGGAATCTATAACTAGTGTCACAGGAATGGTTCAAAAGATAGACAGTAAGAGGAGTCAGTTTTTTTGTACTGAAGTCGGCATTTTGCCTTTTGTATTTAATTCCGATGCAATTTCTGTGTTTCGTCGTCAATACGAAGATCCAAGGGATACAGTAAACCTGAAGTGAAGCATCGGAATCTAAAACCGGTCTGACAGGAAAGGTTCAAAACGTAGACGGTAAGAAGAGCCAGTCTTCTTGTTCTTGAGTCGGCATTGTGGCTTTTCTATTGAATTACGATGCAATTTCTGTGATTCATCGTCAATAAGAAGGTCAGAGGGATACAGTAAACCTGAAGTGAAGTATCGGAATCTATAACTAGTGTCTTAGGAATGGTTCAAAACATACACAGTAAGAAGAGTCAGTTTACTTGTACTTAATTCGGCATTGTGCCTTTTGTATTTAATTCCGATACAATTTCTGTATTTCATCGTCAATAAGAAGGTCTGAGGGATACAATAAACTTGAAGTGAGGCATCGGAATCCATAACTAGTGTCACAGGAATGGTTCAAAACATAGACAGTAAGAAGAGTCAGTTTACTTGTACTTAAGTTGGCATTGTGCCTTTTGTATTTAATTCCGATGCAATTTCTATGTTTCATCGTCAATAAGAATGTCAGAGGGATACAGTAAACCTGATGTGAAGCATCGGAATCTATAACTAGTGTCACAGGAATGGTTTAAAACATAGACAGTAAGAAGAGTCAGTTTTCTTGTACTTAAGTCGGCATTGTGCCTATTGCATTGAATTCCGATGCAAATTCAGTGTTTAATCGTCAATACGAAGGTCAGAGGGATACAGTAAACCAGAAGTGAAGCATCGGAATCCTTAACTAGTGTCACAGGAATGTTTCAAAACATAGACAGTAAGAAGATTCAGTTATCTTGTACTTAAGTCGGCATTGTGCCTTTGTATTTAATTCCGATGCAATTTCTGTGTTTCATCGTCAATAAGAAGGTCAGAGGGATACAGTAAACCTGAAGTGAAGCATCGGAATCTATAACTAGTGTCTCAGGAATAATTCAAAATATAGACAGTAAGAAGAGTCAGTTTTCTTGAACTTAATTCGGCATTGTGCCTTTTGCATTTAATTCCGATGAAATTTCTGTGTTTCATCGTCAATAAGAAGCTCGGAGGGATACAGTAAACCTGACGTGAAGCATCGGAATCTATGACTAGTGTCACAGGAATGGTTCAAAGCATAGACAGTAAGAAGAGTCAGTTTTCTCGTACTTAAGTCATCATTGTGCATTTTGTTATTAATTCCGATGAAATTCGTGTGTTTCATCGTCAACAAGAAGGTCAGAGGCATACAGTAATCCTGAAGTGAAGCATCGGAATCTATAACTAGTGTCACAGTAATGGTTCGAAACATACACAGTAAGAAGAGTCAGTTTACTTGTACTTAAGTTGGCATTGTGCCCTATGTATTTAATTCCGATGCAATTTCTGTGTTTCATCGTCAATAAGAAGGTCAAAGGGATACAGTAAACCTGATGTGAAGCATCGGAATCTATAACTAGTGTCACAGGAATGGTTCAAAACATAGACAGTAAGAAGAATCAGTTTACTTGTACTTAAGTCGGCATTGTGCCTTTTGTATTTAATTCCGATGCAATTTCTGTGTTACATCGCCAATAAGAAGGTCAGAGGGATACAGAAAAACCTTAAGTGAAGCATCGGAATCTGTAACTAGTGTCACAGGAATGGTTCAAAACATAGACAGTAAGAAGAGTCAGTTTTCTTGTACTTACGTCAACATTGTGATTTTTGTATTTAATTCCGTTGCAATTTCAGTGTTCCATCGCCAATAAGAAGGTCAGAGGGATACAGTAAACCTGAAGTGAAGCATCGGAATCTATAAGTAGTGTCACACGAATGGTTCAAAACATAGACAGTAAGAAGAGTCAGACTTCATGTACTTAAGTCGGCATTGTGCCTATTGCATTTAATTCCGATGAAATTTCTGTGTTTCATCGTCAATAAGAAAGTCAGAGGGATACAGTAAACCTGAAGTGAAGCATCAGAATCTATAACTGGTGTCACAGGAATGGTTCAAAGCATAGACAGTAAGAAGAGTCAGTTTTCTTGTACTTAAGTCGGCATTGTGATTTTTGTATTTAAATCCGATGCAATTTCTGTGTTTCATCGTCACCAAGAAGGTCAGAGGGATACAGTAAACCTGAAGTGAAGCATCGGAATCTATAACTAGTGTCACAGGATTGGTTCAAAACACAGACAGTAAGAAGAGTCAGTTTTCTTGTACTTAAGTCGGCATTGTGCCTTTTGTATTTAATTCCGATGCAATTTCTGCGTTTCATCATCAACAAGAATTTCAGAGGCATACAGTAAACCTGAAGTGAAGCATCGGAATCTATAACTAGTGTCACAGGAATGGTTCAAAAGATAGACAGTAAGAAGAGTCAGTTTTCTTGTACTTAAGTCGGCATTTTACTTTTGTTTTTAATTCCGATGCAATTTCTGTGCTTCGTCGTCAATAAGAAGATCCAAGGGATACAGTAAACCTGAAGTGAAGCATCGGAATCTAAAACCGGTCTCACAGGAGAGGTTCAAAACGTAGACGGTAAGAAGAGCCAGTCTTCTTGTACTTGAGTCGGCATTGTACATTTTTTATTGAATTCCGATGCAATTTCTGTGTTTCATCGTCAATAAGAAGGTCAGAGGGATACAGTAAACCTGAAGTGAAGTATCGGAATCTATAACGAGTGTCACAGGAATGGTTCAAACCATAGACTGTAAGAAGAGTCAGTTTTCTTGTACTTAAGTCGGCATTGTGCCTTTTGTATTTAATTCCGATACAGTTTCTGTGTTTCATCGTCAATAAGAAGGTCAGAGGGATACAGTAAACCTGAAGTGAAGCATCGGAATCTATCACTAGTGTCACAGGAATGGTTCAAAACATAGACAGTAAGAAGGGTCAGTTTTCTTTTACTTAAGTCGGCATTGTGCCTTTTGTATTTAATTCCGTTGCAATATCTGTGTTCCATCGTCAATAAGAAGGTCAGAGAGATCCAGTAAACCTGAAGTGAAGCATCGGAATCTATAACTAGTGTCACAGGAATGGTTCAAAACATACACAGTAAGAAGAGTCATTTTACTTGTACTTAAAATGGCCTTGTGCCTTTTGTATTTAATTCCGATGCAATTTCTGTGTTTCATCGTCAATAAGAAGGTCAGAGGGATACAGTAAACCTGAAGTGAAGCTTCGGAATCTATAACTAGTGTCACAGGAAAGGTTCAAAACATAGACAACAAGAAGAGTTAGTCTTCCTGTACTTAAGTCGGCATTGTGCCTTTTGTATTTAATTCCGATGCAATTTCTATGTTTCATCGTCAATAAGAAGGTCAGAGGGAAACAGTAATCCTGAAGTGAAGCATCGGAATCTGTAACTAGTGTCACAGGAATGGTTCAAAGCATAGACAGTAAGAAGAGTCAGTTTACTTGTGCTTAAGTCGGCATTCTGCCTTTTGTATTTAATTCCGATGCAAATTCTGTGTTTCATCGTCATTAAGATGGTCAGAGGGATACAGAAAAACCTTAGGTGAAGCATCGGAATCTATAACTATTGTCACAGGAATGGTTCAAAACATAGACAGTAAGAAGAGTCAGTTTTCTTTTACTTAAGTCGGCATTGTGCCTATTGCATTGAATTCCGATGCAAATTCAGTGTTTAATCGTCAATACGAAGGTCAGAGGGATACGGTAAACCAGAAGTGAAGCATCGGAATCCTTAACTAGTGTCACAGGAATGTTTCAAAACCATAGACAGTAAGAAGATTCAGTTATCTTGTACTTAAGTCGGCATTGTGCCTTTGTATTTAATTCCGATGCAATTTCTGTGTTTCATCGTCAATAAGAAGGTCAGAGGGATACAGTAAACCTGAAGTGAAGCATCGGAATCTATAACTAGTGTCTCAGGAATAATTCAAAATATAGACGGTAAGAAGAGTCAGTTTTCTTGTACTTAATTCGGCATTGTGCCTTTTGCATTTAATTCCGATGAAATTTCTGTGTTTCATCGTCAATAAGAAGCTCGGAGGGATACAGTAAACCTGACGTGAAGCATCGGAATCTATGACTAGTGTCACAGGAATGGTTCAAAGCATAGACAGTAAGAAGAGTCAGTTTTCTCGTACTTAAGTCATCATTGTGCATTTTGTTATTAATTCCGATGAAATTCGTGTGTTTCATCGTCAACAAGAAGGTCAGAGGCATACAGTAATCCTGAAGTGAAGCATCGGAATCTATAACTAGTGTCACAGTAATGGTTCGAAACATACACAGTAAGAAGAGTCAGTTTACTTGTACTTAAGTTGGCATTGTGCCTAATGTATTTAATTCCGATGCAATTTCTGTGTTTCATCGTCAATAAGAAGGTCAAAGGGATACAAAAACCTGATGTGAAGCATCGGAATCTATAACTAGTGTCACAGGAATGGTTCAAAACATAGACAGTAAGAAGAGTCAGTTTACTTGTACTTAAGTCGGCATTGTGCCTTTTGTATTTAATTCCGATGCAATTTCTGTGTTACATCGTCAATTAAAAAGGTCAGAGGGATACAGAAAAACCTTAAGTAAAGCATCGGAATCTGTAACTAGTGTCACAGGAATGGTTCAAAACATAGACAGTAAGAAGAGTCAGTTTTCTTGTACTTACGTCAACATTGTGATTTTTGTATTTAATTCCGTTGCAATTTCTGTGTTCCATCGCCAATAAGAAGGTCAGAGGGATACAGTAAACCTGAAGTGAAGCATCGGAATCTATAAGTAGTGTCACACGAATGGTTCAAAACATAGACAGTAAGAAGAGTCAGTCTTCATGTACTTAAGTCGGCATTGTGCCTATTGCATTTAATTCCGATGAAATTTCTGTGTTTCATCGTCAATAAGAAAGTCAGAGGGATACAGTAAACCTGAAGTGAAGCATCAGAATCTATAACTGGTGTCACAGGAATGGTTCAAAGCATAGACAGTAAGAAGAGTCAGTTTTCTAGTACTTAAGTCGGCATTGTGATATTTGTATTTAATTCCCATGCAATTTCTGAGTTTCATCGTCAACGAGAAGGTCAGAGGGATACAGTAAACCTGAAGTGAAGCATCGGAATATATAACTAGTGTCACAGGAATGGTTCAAAACACAGACAGTAAGAAGAGTCAGTTTTCTTGTACCTAAGTCGGCATTGTTCCTTTTGTATTTAATTCCGATGCAATTTCTTTGTTTCAACATCAGCAAGAAGGTCAGACGGATACAGTAAACCTGAAGTGAAGCATCGGAATCTATAACTAGTGTCACAGGAATGGTTCAAAAGATAGACAGTAAGAGGAGTCAGTTTTTTTGTACTGAAGTCGGCATTTTGCCTTTTGTATTTAATTCCGATGCAATTTCTGTGTTTCGTCGTCAATACGAAGGTCCAAGGGATACAGTAAACCTGAAGTGAAGCATCGGAATCTAAAACCGGTCTGACAGGAAAGGTTCAAAACGTAGACGGTAAGAAGAGCCAGTCTTCTTGTACTTGAGTCGGCATTGTGGCTTTTCTATTGAATTATGATGCAATTTCTGTGTTTCATCGTCAATAAGAAGGTCAGAGGGATACAGTAAACCTGAAGTGAAGTATCGGAATCTATAACTAGTGTCTTAGGAATGGTTCAAAACATACACAGTAAGAAGAGTCAGTTTACTTGTACTTAATTAGGCATTGTGATTTTTGTATTTAATTCCGATACAATTTCTGTATTTCATCGTCAATAAGAAGGTCTGAGGGATACAATAAACTTGAAGTGAGGCATCGGAATCCATAACTAGTGTCACAGGAATGGTTCAAAACATAGAGAGTAAGAAGAGTCAGTTTACTTGTACTTAAGTTGGCATTGTGCCTTTTGTATTTAATTCCGATGCAATTTCTATGTTTCATCGTCAATAAGAATGTCAGAGGGATACAGTAAACCTGTGTGTGAAGCATCGGAATCTATAACTAGTGTCACAGGAATGGTTTAAAACATAGACAGTAAGAAGAGTCAGTTTTCTTGTACTTAAGTCGGCATTGTGCCTATTGCATTGAATTCCGATGCAAATTCAGTGTTTAATCGTCAATACGAAGGTCAGAGGGATACAGTAAACCAGAAGTGAAGCATCGGAATCTATAACTAGTGTCTCAGGAATAATTCAAAATATAGACAGTAAGAAGAGTCAGTTTTCTTGTACTTAATTCGGCATTGTGCCTTTTGCATTTAATTCCGATGAAATTTCTGTGTTTCATCGTCAATAAGAAGCTCGGAGGGATACAGTAAACCTGACGTGAAGCATCGGAATCTATGACTAGTGTCACAGGAATGGTTCAAAGCATAGACAGTAAGAAGAGTCAGTTTTCTCGTACTTAAGTCATCATTGTGCATTTTGTTATTAATTCCGATGAAATTCGTGTGTTTCATCGTCAACAAGATGGTCAGAGGCATACAGTAATCCTGAAGTGAAGCATCGGAATCTATAACTAGTGTCACAGTAATGGTTCGAAACATACACAGTAAGAAGAGTCAGTTTACTTGTACTTAAGTTGGCATTGTGCCTTATGTATTTAATTCCGATGCAATTTCTGTGTTTCATCGTCAATAAGAAGGTCAAAGGGATTCAGTAAACCTGATGTGAAGCATCGGAATCTATAACTAGTGTCACAGGAATGGTTCAAAACATAGACAGTAAGAAGAGTCAGTTTACTTGTACTTAAGTCGGCATTGTGCCTTTTGTATTTAATTCCGATGCAATTTCTGTGTTACATCGTCAATAAGAAGGTCAGAGGGATACAGAAAAACCTTAAGTGAAGCATCGGAATCTGTAACTAGTGTCACAGGAATGGTTCAAAACATAGACAGTAAGAAGAGTCAGTTTTCTTGTACTTACGTCAACATTGTGATTTTTGTATTTAATTCCGTTGCAATTTCTGTGTTCCATCGCCAATAAGAAGGTCAGAGGGATACAGTAAACCTGAAGTGAAGCATCGGAATCTATAAGTAGTGTCACACGAATGGTTCAAAACATAGACAGTAAGAAGAGTCAGTCTTCATGTACTTAAGTCGGCATTGTGCCTATTGCATTTAATTCCGATGAAATTTCTGTGTTTCATCGTCAATAAGAAAGTCAGAGGGATACAGTAAACCTGAAGTGAAGCATCAGAATCTATAACTGGTGTCACAGGAATGGTTCAAAGCATAGACAGTAAGAAGAGTCAGTTTTCTTGTACTTAAGTCGGCATTGTGATTTTTGTATTTAAATCCGATGCAATTTCTGTGTTTCATCGTCACCAAGAAGGTCAGAGGGATACAGTAAACCTGAAGTGAAGCATCGGAATCTATAACTAGTGTCACAGGATTGGTTCAAAACACAGACAGTAAGAAGAGTCAGTTTTCTTGTACTTAAGTCGGCATTGTGCCTTTTGTATTTAATTCCGATGCAATTTCTGCGTTTCATCATCAACAAGAATTTCAGAGGCATACAGTAAACCTGAAGTGAAGCATCGGAATCTATAACTAGTGTCACAGGAATGGTTCAAAAGATAGACAGTAAGAAGAGTCAGTTTTCTTGTACTTAAGTCGGCATTTTACCTTTTGTTTTTAATTCCGATGCAATTTCTGTGCTTCGTCGTCAATAAGAAGATCCAAGGGATACAGTAAACCTGAAGTGAAGCATCGGAATCTAAAACCGGTCTCACAGGAGAGGTTCAAAACGTAGACGGTAAGAAGAGCCAGTCTTCTTGTACTTGAGTCGGCATTGTACCTTTTTTATTGAATTCCGATGCAATTTCTGTGTTTCATCGTCAATAAGAAGGTCAGAGGGATACAGTAAACCTGAAGTGAAGTATCGGAATCTATAACGAGTGTCACAGGAATGGTTCAAACCATAGACTGTAAGAAGAGTCAGTTTTCTTGTACTTAAGTCGGCATTGTGCCTTTTGTATTTAATTCCGATACAGTTTCTGTGTTTCATCGTCAATAAGAAGGTCAGAGGGATACAGTAAACCTGAAGTGAAGCATCGGAATCTATCACTAGTGTCACAGGAATGGTTCAAAACATAGACAGTAAGAAGGGTCAGTTTTCTTTTACTTAAGTCGGCATTGTGCCTTTTGTATTTAATTCCGTTGCAATATCTGTGTTTCATCGTCAATAAGAAGGTCAGAGAGATACAGTAATCCTGAACTGAAGCATAGGAATCTGTAACTAGTGTCACAGGAATGGTTCAAAACATAGACAGTAAGAAGAGTCATTTTACTTGTACTTAAGTCGGCATTGTGCCTTTTGTATTTTATTCCGATGCAATATCTGTGTAACATCGTCAATAAGAAGGTCAGAGGGATACAGAAAAACCTTAAGTGAAGCATCGGAAACTATAACCAGTGTCACTGAATCGGTTCAAAACATAGACAGGAAGAAGAGTCATTTTTCTTGTACCTAGGTCGGCATTGTGCCTTTTGTATTTAATTCCGATGCAATTTCTGTGTTTCATCGTCAATAAGAGGGTCCAAGGGATACAGTAAACCTGAAGTGAACCATCGGAATCTAAAACCGGTCCCACGGGAAGGTTCAAGACGTAGACAGTAAGAAGAGCCAGTCTTCTTGTACTTGAGTCGGCATTGTGCCTTCTGTATTGAATTCCGATGCAATTTCTGTGTTTCATCGTCAATAAGAAGGTCAGAGGGATACAGTAAACCTGAAGTGAAGCATCGGAATCCATAACTAGTGTCACAGGAATGGTTCAAAACATAGACAGTAAGAAGAGTCAGTTTTCTAGTACTTAAGTCGGCATTGTGATTTTTGTATTTAATTCCGATGCAATTTCTGAGTTTCATTGTCAACAAGAAGGTCAGAGGGATACAGTAAACCTGAAGTGAAGCATCGGAATATATAACTAGTGTCACAGGAATGGTTCAAAGCACAGACAGTAAGAAGAGTCAGTTTTCTTGTACCTAAGTCGGCATTGTTCCTTTTGTATTTAATTCCGATGCAATTTCTTTGTTTCAACATCAGCAAGAAGGTCAGACGGATACAGTAAACCTGAAGTGAAGCATCGGAATCTATAACTAGTGTCACAGGAATGGTTCAAAAAATAGACAGTAAGAGGAGTCAGTTTTTTTGTACTGAAGTCGGCATTTTGCCTTTTGTATTTAATTCCGATGCAATTTCTGTGTTTCGTCGTCAATACGAAGATCCAAGGGATATAGTAAACCTGAAGTGAAGCATCGGAATCTAAAACCGGTCTGACAGGAAAGGTTCAAAACGTAGACAGTAAGAAGAGCCAGTCTTCTTGTACTTGAGTCGGCATTGTGGCTTTTCTATTGAATTCCGATGCAATTTCTGTGTTTCATCGTCAATAAGAAGGTCAGAGGGATACAGTAAACCTGAAGTGAAGTATCGGAATCTATAACTAGTGTCTTAGGAATGGTTCAAAACATACACAGTAAGAAGAGTCAGTTTACTTGTATTTAATTCGGCATTGTGCCTTTTGTATTTAATTCCGATACAATTTCTGTATTTCATCGTCAATAAGAAGGTCTGAGGGATACAATAAACTTGAAGTGAGGCATCGGAATCCATAACTAGTGTCACAGGAATGGTTCAAAACATAGACAGTAAGAAGAGTCAGTTTACTTGTACTTAAGTTGGCTTTGTGCCTTTTGTATTTAATTCCGATGCAATTTCTATGTTTCATCGTCAATAAGAATGTCAGAGGGATACAGTAAATATGATGTGAAGCATCGGAATCTATAACTAGTGTCACAGGAATGGTTTAAAACATAGACAGTAAGAAGAGTCAGTTTTCTTGTACTTAAGTCGGCATTGTGCCTATTGCATTGAATTCCGATGCAAATTCAGTGTTTAATCGTCAATACGAAGGTCAGAGGGATACAGTAAACCAGAAGTGAAGCATCGGAATCCTTAACTAGTGTCACAGGAATGGTTCAAAACATAGACAGTAAGAAGAGTCAGTTTACTTGTACTTAAGTCGGCATTGTGCCTTTTGCAATTAATTCCGATGAAATTTCTGTGTTTCATCGTCAATAAGACGCTCGGAGGGATACAGTAAACCTGAAGTGAAGCATCGGAATGTATGACTAGTGTCACAGGAATGGTTCAAAGCATAGACAGTAAGAAGAGTCAGTTTTCTCGCACTTAAGTCATCATTGTGCATTTTGTTATTAATTCCGATGAAATTCGTGTGTTTCATCGTCAACAAGAAGGTCAGAGGCATACAGTAATCCTGAAGTGAAGCATCGGAATCTATAACTAGTGTCACAGTAATGGTTCGAAACATACACAGTAAGAAGAGTCACTTTACTTGTACTTAATTCGGCATTGTGCCTTTTTTATTTAATTCCGATGCAATTCTTGTGTTTCATCGCCAATACGAAGGTCAGAGGGATACACTACACTTGAAGTGTAGCATCGGAATCCGTAACTAGTGTCACAGGAATGGTTCAAATCATAGACAGTAGGAAGAGTCAGTTTACTTGTACTTAAGTTGGCATTGTGCCTTATGTATTTAATTCCGATGCAATTTCTGTGTTTCATCGTCAATAAGAAGGTCAAAGGGATACAGTAAACCTGATGTGAAGCATCGGAATCTATAACTAGTGTCACAGGAATGGTTCAAAACATAGACAGTAAGAAGAGTCAGTTTACTTGTACTTAAGTCGGCATTGTGCCTTTTGTATTTAATTCCGATGCAATTTCTGTGTTACATCGTCAATAAGAAGGTCAGAGGGATACAGAAAAACCTTAAGTGAAGCATCGGAATCTGTAACTAGTGTCACAGGAATGGTTCAAAACATAGACAGTAAGAAGAGTCAGATTTCTTGTACTTACGTCAACATTGTGATTTTTGTATTTAATTCCGTTGCAATTTCTGTGTTCCATCGCCAATAACAAGGTCAGAGGGATACAGTAAACCTGAAGTGAAGCATCGGAATCTATAAGTAGTGTCACACGAATGGTTCAAAACATAGACAGTAAGAAGAGTCAGTCTTCATGTACTTAAGTCGGCATTGTGCCTATTGCATTTAATTCCAATGCAATTTCTGTGTTTCATCGTCAATAAGAAAGTCAGAGGGATACAGTAAACCTGAAGTGATACATCAGAATCTATAACTGGTGTCACAGGAATGGTTCAAAGCATAGACAGTAAGAAGAGTCAGTTTTCTTGTACTTAAGTCGGCATTGTGATTTTTGTATTTAAATCCGATGCAATTTCTGTGTTTCATCGTCACCAAGAAGGTCAGAGCGATACAGTAAACCTGAAGTGAAGCATCGGAATCTATAACTAGTGTCACAGGATTGGTTCAAAACACAGACAGTAAGAAGAGTCAGTTTTCTAGTACTTAAGTCGGCATTGTGCCTTATGTATTTAATTCCGATGCAATTTCTGCGTTTCATCATCAACAAGAATTTCAGAGGGATACAGTAAACCTGAAGTGAAGCATCGGAATCTATAACTAGTGTCACAGGAATGGTTCAAAAGATAGACAGTAAGAAGAGTCAGTTTTCTTGTACTTAAGTCGGCATTTTACCTTTTGTTTTTAATTCCGATGCAATTTCTGTGCTTCGTCGTCAATAAGAAGATCCAAGGGATACAGTAAACCTGAAGTGAAGCATCGGAATCTAAAACCGGTCTCACAGGAGAGGTTCAAAACGTAGACGGTAAGAAGAGCCAGTCTTCTTGTACTTGAGTCGGCATTGTACCTTTTTTATTGAATTCCGATGCAATTTCTGTGTTTCATCGTCAATAAGAAGGTCAGAGGGATACAGTAAACCTGAAGTGAAGCATCAGAATCTATAACTGGTGTCACAGGAATGGTTCAAAGCATAGACAGTAAGAAGAGTCAGTTTTCTAGTACTTAAGTCGGCATTGTGATATTTGTATTTAATTCCGATGCAATTTCTGAGTTTCATCGTCAACAAGAAGGTCAGAGGGATACAGTAAACCTGAAGTGAAGCATCGGAATATATAACTAGTGTCACAGGAATGGTTCAAAACACAGACAGTAAGAAGAGTCAGTTTTCTTGTACCTAAGTCGGCATTGTTCCTTTTGTATTTAATTCCGATGCAATTTCTTTGTTTCAACATCAGCAAGAAGGTCAGACGGATACAGTAAACCTGAAGTGAAGCATCGGAATCTATAACTAGTGTCACAGGAATGGTTCAAAAGATAGACAGTAAGAGGAGTCAGTTTTTTTGTACTGAAGTCGGCATTTTGCCTTTTGTATTTAATTCCGATGCAATTTCTGTGTTTCGTCGTCAATACGAAGATCCAAGGGATACAGTAAACCTGAAGTGAAGCATCGGAATCTAAAACCGGTCTGACAGGAAAGGTTCAAAACGTAGACGGTAAGAAGAGCCAGTCTTCTTGTACTTGAGTCGGCATTGTGGCTTTTCTATTGAATTACGATGCAATTTCTGTGTTTCATCGTCAATAAGAAGGTCAGAGGCATACAGTAAACCTGAAGTGAAGCATCGGAATCTGTAACTAGTGTCACAGGAATGGTTCAAAACATAGACAGTAAGAAGAGTCAGTTTTCTTGTACTTACGTCAACATTGTGATTTTTGTATTTAATTCCGTTGCAATTTCTGTGTTCCATCGCCAATAAGAAGGTCAGAGGGATACAGTAAACCTGAAGTGAAGCATCGGAATCTATAAGTAGTGTCACACGAATGGTTCAAAACATAGACAGTAAGAAGAGTCAGTCTTCATGTACTTAAGTCGGCATTGTGCCTATTGCATTTAATTCCGATGAAATTTCTGTGTTTCATCGTCAATAAGAAAGTCAGAGGGATACAGTAAACCTGAAGTGAAGCATCAGAATCTATAACTGGTGTCACAGGAATGGTTCAAAGCATAGACAGTAAGAAGAGTCAGTTTTCTTGTACTTAAGTCGGCATTGTGCCTATTGCATTGAATTCCGATGCAAATTCAGTGTTTAATCGTCAATACGAAGGTCAGAGGGATACAGTAAACCAGAAGTGAAGCATCGGAATCCTTAACTAGTGTCACAGGAATGGTTCAAAACATAGACAGTAAGAAGAGTCAGTTTACTTGTACTTAAGTCGGCATTGTGCCTTTTGCATTTAATTCCGATGAAATTTCTGTGTTTCATCGTCAATAAGACGCTCGGAGGGATACAGTAAACCTGAAGTGAAGCATCGGAATGTATGACTAGTGTCACAGGAATGGTTCAAAGCATAGACAGTAAGAAGAGTCAGTTTTCTCGCACTTAAGTCATCATTGTGCATTTTGTTATTAATTCCGATGAAATTCGTGTGTTTCATCGTCAACAAGAAGGTCAGAGGCATACAGTAATCCTGAAGTGAAGCATCGGAATCTATAACTAGTGTCACAGTAATGGTTCGAAACATACACAGTAAGAAGAGTCACTTTACTTGTACTTAATTCGGCATTGTGCCTTTTTTATTTAATTCCGATGCAATTCTTGTGTTTCATCGCCAATACGAAGGTCAGAGGGATACACTACACTTGAAGTGTAGCATCGGAATCCGTAACTAGTGTCACAGGAATGGTTCAAATCATAGACAGTAGGAAGAGTCAGTTTACTTGTACTTAAGTTGGCATTGTGCCTTATGTATTTAATTCCGATGCAATTTCTGTGTTTCATCGTCAATAAGAAGGTCAAAGGGATACAGTAAACCTGATGTGAAGCATCGGAATCTATAACTAGTGTCACAGGAATGGTTCAAAACATAGACAGTAAGAAGAGTCAGTTTACTTGTACTTAAGTCGGCATTGTGCCTTTTGTATTTAATTCCGATGCAATTTCTGTGTTACATCGTCAATAAGAAGGTCAGAGGGATACAGAAAAACCTTAAGTGAAGCATCGGAATCTGTAACTAGTGTCACAGGAATGGTTCAAAACATAGACAGTAAGAAGAGTCAGATTTCTTGTACTTACGTCAACATTGTGATTTTTGTATTTAATTCCGTTGCAATTTCTGTGTTCCATCGCCAATAAGAAGGTCAGAGGGATACAGTAAACCTGAAGTGAAGCATCGGAATCTATAAGTAGTGTCACACGAATGGTTCAAAACATAGACAGTAAGAAGAGTCAGTCTTCATGTACTTAAGTCGGCATTGTGCCTATTGCATTTAATTCCAATGCAATTTCTGTGTTTCATCGTCAATAAGAAAGTCAGAGGGATACAGTAAACCTGAAGTGATACATCAGAATCTATAACTGGTGTCACAGGAATGGTTCAAAGCATAGACAGTAAGAAGAGTCAGTTTTCTTGTACTTAAGTCGGCATTGTGATTTTTGTATTTAAATCCGATGCAATTTCTGTGTTTCATCGTCACCAAGAAGGTCAGAGCGATACAGTAAACCTGAAGTGAAGCATCGGAATCTATAACTAGTGTCACAGGATTGGTTCAAAACACAGACAGTAAGAAGAGTCAGTTTTCTAGTACTTAAGTCGGCATTGTGCCTTATGTATTTAATTCCGATGCAATTTCTGCGTTTCATCATCAACAAGAATTTCAGAGGGATACAGTAAACCTGAAGTGAAGCATCGGAATCTATAACTAGTGTCACAGGAATGGTTCAAAAGATAGACAGTAAGAAGAGTCAGTTTTCTTGTACTTAAGTCGGCATTTTACCTTTTGTTTTTAATTCCGATGCAATTTCTGTGCTTCGTCGTCAATAAGAAGATCCAAGGGATACAGTAAACCTGAAGTGAAGCATCGGAATCTAAAACCGGTCTCACAGGAGAGGTTCAAAACGTAGACGGTAAGAAGAGCCAGTCTTCTTGTACTTGAGTCGGCATTGTACCTTTTTTATTGAATTCCGATGCAATTTCTGTGTTTCATCGTCAATAAGAAGGTCAGAGGGATACAGTAAACCTGAAGTGAAGCATCAGAATCTATAACTGGTGTCACAGGAATGGTTCAAAGCATAGACAGTAAGAAGAGTCAGTTTTCTAGTACTTAAGTCGGCATTGTGATATTTGTATTTAATTCCGATGCAATTTCTGAGTTTCATCGTCAACAAGAAGGTCAGAGGGATACAGTAAACCTGAAGTGAAGCATCGGAATATATAACTAGTGTCACAGGAATGGTTCAAAACACAGACAGTAAGAAGAGTCAGTTTTCTTGTACCTAAGTCGGCATTGTTCCTTTTGTATTTAATTCCGATGCAATTTCTTTGTTTCAACATCAGCAAGAAGGTCAGACGGATACAGTAAACCTGAAGTGAAGCATCGGAATCTATAACTAGTGTCACAGGAATGGTTCAAAAGATAGACAGTAAGAGGAGTCAGTTTTTTTGTACAGAAGTCGGCATTTTGCCTTTTGTATTTAATTCCGATGCAATTTCTGTGTTTCGTCGTCAATACGAAGATCCAAGGGATACAGTAAACCTGAAGTGAAGCATCGGAATCTAAAACCGGTCTGACAGGAAAGGTTCAAAACGTAGACGGTAAGAAGAGCCAGTCTTCTTGTACTTGAGTCGGCATTGTGGCTTTTCTATTGAATTACGATGCAATTTCTGTGTTTCATCGTCAATAAGAAGGTCAGAGGCATACAGTAAACCTGAAGTGAAGCATCGGAATCTGTAACTAGTGTCACAGGAATGGTTCAAAACATAGACAGTAAGAAGAGTCAGTTTTCTTGTACTTACGTCAACATTGTGATTTTTGTATTTAATTCCGTTGCAATTTCTGTGTTCCATCGCCAATAAGAAGGTCAGAGGGATACAGTAAACCTGAAGTGAAGCATCGGAATCTATAAGTAGTGTCACACGAATGGTTCAAAACATAGACAGTAAGAAGAGTCAGTCTTCATGTACTTAAGTCGGCATTGTGCCTATTGCATTTAATTCCGATGAAATTTCTGTGTTTCATCGTCAATAAGAAAGTCAGAGGGATACAGTAAACCTGAAGTGAAGCATCAGAATCTATAACTGGTGTCACAGGAATGGTTCAAAGCATAGACAGTAAGAAGAGTCAGTTTTCTAGTACTTAAGTCGGCATTGTGATATTTGTATTTAATTCCGATGCAATTTCTGAGTTTCATCGTCAACAAGAAGGTCAGAGGGATACAGTAAACCTGAAGTGAAGCATCGGAATATATAACTAGTGTCACAGGAATGGTTCAAAACACAGACAGTAAGAAGAGTCAGTTTTCTTGTACCTAAGTCGGCATTGTTCCTTTTGTATTTAATTCCGATGCAATTTCTTTGTTTCAACATCAGCAAGAAGGTCAGACGGATACAGTAAACCTGAAGTGAAGCATCGGAATCTATAACTAGTGTCACAGGAATGGTTCAAAAGATAGACAGTAAGAGGAGTCAGTTTTTTTGTACTGAAGTCGGCATTTTGCCTTTTGTATTTAATTCCGATGCAATTTCTGTGTTTCGTCGTCAATACGAAGATACAAGGGATACAGTAAACCTGAAGTGAAACATCGGAATCTAAAACCGGTCTGACAGGAAAGGATCAAAACGTAGACGGTAAGAAGGGCCAGTCTTCTTGTACTTGAGTCGGCATTGTGGCTTTTCTATTGAATTACGATGCAATTTCTGTGTTTCATCGTCAATAAGAAGGTCAGAGGGATACAGTAAACCTGAAGTGAAGTATCGGAATCTATAACTAGTGTCTTAGGAATGGTTCAAAACATACACAGTAAGAAGAGTCAGTTTACTTGTACTTAATTCGGCATTGTGCCTTTTGTATTTAATTCCGATACAATTTCTGTATTTCATCGTCAATAAGAAGGTCTGAGGGATACAATAAACTTGAAGTGAGGCATCGGAATCCATAACTAGTGTCACAGGAATGGTTCAAAACATAGACAGTAAGAAGAGTCAGTTTACTTGTACTTAAGTTGGCATTGTGCCTTTTGTATTTAATTCCGATGCAATTTCTATGTTTCATCGTCAATAAGAATGTCAGAGGGATACAGTAAATATGATGTGAAGCATCGGAATCTATAACTAGTGTCACAGGAATGATTTAAAACATAGACAGTAAGAAGAGTCAGTTTTCTTGTACTTAAGTCGGCATTGTGCCTATTGCATTGAATTCCGATGCAAATTCAGTGTTTAATCGTCAATACGAAGGTCAGAGGGATACAGTAAACCAGAAGTGAAGCATCGGAATCCTTAACTAGTGTCACAGGAATGGTTCAAAACATAGACAGTAAGAAGAGTCAGTTTACTTGTACTTAAGTCGGCATTGTGCCTTTTGCATTTAATTCCGATGAAATTTCTGTGTTTCATCGTCAATAAGACGCTCGGAGGGATACAGTAAACCTGAAGTGAAGCATCGGAATGTATGACTAGTGTCACAGGAATGGTTCAAAGCATAGACAGTAAGAAGAGTCAGTTTTCTCGCACTTAAGTCATCATTGTGCATTTTGTTATTAATTCCGATGAAATTCGTGTGTTTCATCGTCAACAAGAAGGTCAGAGGCATACAGTAATCCTGAAGTGAAGCATCGGAATCTATAACTAGTGTCACAGTAATGGTTCGAAACATACACAGTAAGAAGAGTCACTTTACTTGTACTTAATTCGGCATTGTGCCTTTTTTATTTAATTCCGATGCAATTCTTGTGTTTCATCGCCAATACGAAGGTCAGAGGGATACACTACACTTGAAGTGTAGCATCGGAATCCGTAACTAGTGTCACAGGAATGGTTCAAATCATAGACAGTAGGAAGAGTCAGTTTACTTGTACTTAAGTTGGCATTGTGCCTTATGTATTTAATTCCGATGCAATTTCTGTGTTTCATCGTCAATAAGAAGGTCAAAGGGATACAGTAAACCTGATGTGAAGCATCGGAATCTATAACTAGTGTCACAGGAATGGTTCAAAACATAGACAGTAAGAAGAGTCAGTTTACTTGTACTTAAGTCGGCATTGTGCCTTTTGTATTTAATTCCGATGCAATTTCTGTGTTACATCGTCAATAAGAAGGTCAGAGGGATACAGAAAAACCTTAAGTGAAGCATCGGAATCTGTAACTAGTGTCACAGGAATGGTTCAAAACATAGACAGTAAGAAGAGTCAGATTTCTTGTACTTACGTCAACATTGTGATTTTTGTATTTAATTCCGTTGCAATTTCTGTGTTCCATCGCCAATAAGAAGGTCAGAGGGATACAGTAAACCTGAAGTGAAGCATCGGAATCTATAAGTAGTGTCACACGAATGGTTCAAAACATAGACAGTAAGAAGAGTCAGTCTTCATGTACTTAAGTCGGCATTGTGCCTATTGCATTTAATTCCAATGCAATTTCTGTGTTTCATCGTCAATAAGAAAGTCAGAGGGATACAGTAAACCTGAAGTGATACATCAGAATCTATAACTGGTGTCACAGGAATGGTTCAAAGCATAGACAGTAAGAAGAGTCAGTTTTCTTGTACTTAAGTCGGCATTGTGATTTTTGTATTTAAATCCGATGCAATTTCTGTGTTTCATCGTCACCAAGAAGGTCAGAGCGATACAGTAAACCTGAAGTGAAGCATCGGAATCTATAACTAGTGTCACAGGATTGGTTCAAAACACAGACAGTAAGAAGAGTCAGTTTTCTAGTACTTAAGTCGGCATTGTGCCTTATGTATTTAATTCCGATGCAATTTCTGCGTTTCATCATCAACAAGAATTTCAGAGGGATACAGTAAACCTGAAGTGAAGCATCGGAATCTATAACTAGTGTCACAGGAATGGTTCAAAAGATAGACAGTAAGAAGAGTCAGTTTTCTTGTACTTAAGTCGGCATTTTACCTTTTGTTTGTAATTCCGATGCAATTTCTGTGCTTCGTCGTCAATAAGAAGATCCAAGGGATACAGTAAACCTGAAGTGAAGCATCGGAATCTAAAACCGGTCTCACAGGAGAGGTTCAAAACGTAGACGGTAAGAAGAGCCAGTCTTCTTGTACTTGAGTCGGCATTGTGGCTTTTTTATTGAATTCCGATGCAATTTCTGTGTTTCATCGTCAATAAGAAGGTCAGAGGGATACAGTAAACCTGAAGTGAAGCATCAGAATCTATAACTGGTGTCACAGGAATGGTTCAAAGCATAGACAGTAAGAAGAGTCAGTTTTCTAGTACTTAAGTCGGCATTGTGATATTTGTATTTAATTCCGATGCAATTTCTGAGTTTCATCGTCAACAAGAAGGTCAGAGGGATACAGTAAACCTGAAGTGAAGCATCGGAATATATAACTAGTGTCCCAGGAATGGTTCAAAACACAGACAGTAAGAAGAGTCAGTTTTCTTGTACCTAAGTCGGCATTGTTCCTTTTGTATTTAATTCCGATGCAATTTCTTTGTTTCAACATCAGCAAGAAGGTCAGACGGATACAGTAAACCTGAAGTGAAGCATCGGAATCTATAACTAGTGTCACAGGAATGGTTCAAAAGATAGACAGTAAGAGGAGTCAGTTTTTTTGTACTGAAGTCGGCATTTTGCCTTTTGTATTTAATTCCGATGCAATTTCTGTGTTTCGCCGTCAATACGAAGATCCAAGGGATACAGTAAACCTGAAGTGAAGCATCGGAATCTAAAACCGGTCTGACAGGAAAGGTTCAAAACGTAGACGGTAAGAAGAGCCAGTCTTCTTGTACTTGAGTCGGCATTGTGGCTTTTCTATTGAATTACGATGCAATTTCTGTGTTTCATCGTCAATAAGAAGGTCAGAGGCATACAGTAAACCTGAAGTGAAGCATCGGAATCTGTAACTAGTGTCACAGGAATGGTTCAAAACATAGACAGTAAGAAGAGTCAGTTTTCTTGTACTTACGTCAACATTGTGATTTTTGTATTTAATTCCGTTGCAATTTCTGTGTTCCATCGCCAATAAGAAGGTCAGAGGGATACAGTAAACCTGAAGTGAAGCATCGGAATCTATAAGTAGTGTCACACGAATGGTTCAAAACATAGACAGTAAGAAGAGTCAGTCTTCATGTACTTAAGTCGGCATTGTGCCTATTGCATTTAATTCCGATGAAATTTCTGTGTTTCATCGTCAATAAGAAAGTCAGAGGGATACAGTAAACCTGAAGTGAAGCATCAGAATCTATAACTGGTGTCACAGGAATGGTTCAAAGCATAGACAGTAAGAAGAGTCAGTTTTCTAGTACTTATGTCGGCATTGTGATATTTGTATTTAATTCCGATGCAATTTCTGAGTTTCATCGTCAACAAGAAGGTCAGAGGGATACAGTAAACCTGAAGTGAAGCATCGGAATATATAACTAGTGTCACAGTAATGGTTCAAAACACAGACAGTAAGAAGAGTCAGTTTTCTTGTACCTAAGTCGGCATTGTTCCTTTTGTATTTAATTCCGATGCAATTTCTTTGTTTCAACATCAGCAAGAAGGTCAGACGGATACAGTAAACCTGAAGTGAAGCATCGGAATCTATAACTAGTGTCACAGGAATGGTTCAAAAGATAGACAGTAAGAGGAGTCAGTTTTTTTGTACTGAAGTCGGCATTTTGCCTTTTGTATTTAATTCCGATGCAATTTCTGTGTTTCGTCGTCAATACGAAGATACAAGGGATACAGTAAACCTGAAGTGAAACATCGGAATCTAAAACCGGTCTGACAGGAAAGGTTCAAAACGTAGACGGTAAGAAGGGCCAGTCTTCTTGTACTTGAGTCGGCATTGTGGCTTTTCTATTGAATTACGATGCAATTTCTGTGTTTCATCGTCAATAAGAAGGTCAGAGGGATACAGTAAACCTGAAGTGAAGTATCGGAATCTATAACTAGTGTCTTAGGAATGGTTCAAAACATACACAGTAAGAAGAGTCAGTTTACTTGTACTTAATTCGGCATTGTGCCTTTTGTATTTAATTCCGATACAATTTCTGTATTTCATCGTCAATAAGAAGGTCTGAGGGATACAATAAACTTGAAGTGAGGCATCGGAATCCATAACTAGTGTCACAGGAATGGTTCAAAACATAGACAGTAAGAAGAGTCAGTTTACTTGTACTTAAGTTGGCATTGTGCCTTTTGTATTTAATTCCGATGCAATTTCTATGTTTCATCGTCAATAAGAATGTCAGAGGGATACAGTAAACCTGATGTGAAGCATCGGAATCTATAACTAGTGTCACAGGAATGGTTTAAAACATAGACAGTAAGAAGAGTCAGTTTTCTTGTACTTAAGTCGGCATTGTGCCTATTGCATTGAATTCCGATGCAAATTCAGTGTTTAATCGTCAATACGAAGGTCAGAGGGAAACAGTAAACCAGAAGTGAAGCATCGGAATCCTTAACTAGTGTCACAGGAATGTTTCAAAACATAGACAGTAAGAAGATTCAGTTATCTTGTACTTAAGTCGGCATTGTGCCTTTGTATTTAATTCCGATGCAATTTCTGTGTTTCATCGTCAATAAGAAGGTCAGAGGGATACAGTAAACGTGAAGTGAAGCATCGGAATCTATAACTAGTGTCTCAGGAATAATTCAAAATATAGACAGTAAGAAGAGTCAGTTTTCTTGTACTTAATTCGGCATTGTGCCTTTTGCATTTAATTCCGATGAAATTTCTGTGTTTCATCGTCAATAAGAAGCTCGGAGGGATACAGTAAACCTGACGTGAAGCATCGGAATCTATGACTAGTGTCACAGGAATAGTTCAAAGCATAGACAGTAAGAAGAGTCAGTTTTCTCATACTTAAGTCATCATTGTGCATTTTGTTATTAATTCCGATGAAATTCGTGTGTTTCATCGTCAACAAGAAGGTCAGAGGCATACAGTAATCCTGAAGTGAAGCATCGGAATCTATAACTAGTGTCACAGTAATGGTTCGTAACATACACAGTAAGAAGAGTCAGTTTACTTGTACTTAAGTTGGCATTGTGCCTTATGTATTTAATTCCGATGCAATTTCTGTGTTTCATCGTCAATAAGAAGGTCAAAGGGATACAGTAAACCTGATGTGAAGCATCGGAATCTATAACTAGTGTCACAGGAATGGTTCAAAACATAGACAGTAAGAAGAGTCAGTTTACTTGTACTTAAGTCTGCATTGTGCCTTTTGTATTTAATTCCGATGCAATTTCTGTGTTACATCGTCAATAAGAAGGTCAGAGGGATACAGAAAAACCTTAAGTGAAGCATCGGAATCTGTAACTAGTGTCACAGGAATGGTTCAAAACATAGACAGTAAGAAGAGTCAGTTTTCTTGTACTTACGGCAACATTGTGATTTTTGTATTTAATTCCGTTGCAATTTCTGTGTTCCATCGCCAATAAGAAGGTCAGAGGGATACAGTAAACCTGAAGTGAAGCATCGGAATCTATAACTAGTGTCACAGGATTGGTTCAAAACACAGTCAGTCAGAAGAGTCAGTTTTCTTGTACTTAAGTCGGCATTGTGCCTTTTGTATTTAATTTCGATGCAATTTCTGCGTTTCATCATCAACAAGAATTTCAGAGGCATGCAGTAAACCTGAAGTGAAGCATCGGAATCTATAACTAGTGTCACAGGAATGGTTCAAAAGATAGACAGTAAGAAGAGTCAGTTTTCTTGTACTTAAGTCGGCATTTTACCTTTTGTTTTTAATTCCGATGCAATTTCTGTGCTTCGTCGTCAATAACAAGATCCAAGGGATACAGTAAACCTGAAGTGAAGCATCGGAATCTAAAACCAGTCTCACAGGAGAGGTTCAAAACGTAGACGGTAAGAAGAGCCAGTCTTCTTGTACTTGAGTCGGCATTGTACCTTTTTTATTGAATTCCGATGCAATTTCTGTGTTTCATCGTCAATAAGAAGGTCAGAGGGATACAGTAAACCTGAAGTGAAGTATCGGAATCTATAACGAGTGTCACAGGAATGGTTCAAACCATAGACTGTAAGAAGAGTCAGTTTTCTTGTACTTAAGTCGGCATTGTGCCTTTTGTATTTAATTCCGATACAGTATCTGTGTTTCATCGTCAATAAGAAGGTCAGAGGGATACAGTAAACCTGAAGTGAAGCATCGGAATCTATCACTAGTGTCACAGGAATGGTTCAAAACATAGACAGAAAGAAGGGTCAGTTTTCTTTTACTTAAGTCGGCATTGTGCCTTTTGTATTTAATTCCGTTGCAATATCTGTGTTTCATCGTCAATAAGAAGGTCAGAGAGATACAGTAATCCTGAACTGAAGCATAGGAATCTGTAACTAGTGTCACAGGAATGGTTCAAAACATAGACAGTAAGAAGAGTCATTTTACTTGTACTTAAGTCGGCATTGTGCCTTTTGTATTTTATTCCGATGCAATATCTGTGTAACATCGTCAATAAGAAGGTCAGAGGGATACAGTAAACCTGAAGTGAAGCATCGGAATCTATAACTAGTGTCACAGGAATGGTTCAAAGCATAGACAGTAAGAAGAGTCAGTCTTCATGTACTTAAGTCGGCATTGTGCCTATTGCATTTAATTCCGACGCAATTTCTGTGTTTCATCGTCAATAAGAAGGTCAGAGGGATACAGTAAACCTGAAGTGAAGCATCGGAAACTATAACCAGTGTCACTGAATCGGTTCAAAACATAGACAGGAAGAAGAGTCATTTTTCTTGTACCTAGGTCGGCATTGTGCCTTTTGTATTTAATTCCGATGCAATTTCTGTGTTTCGTCGTCAATAAGAAGGTCCAAGGGATACAGTAAACCTGAAGTGAACCATCGGAATCTAAAACCGGTCCCACGGGAAGGTTCAAGACGTAGACAGTAAGAAGAGCCAGTCTTCTTGTACTTGAGTCGGCATTGTGCCTTCTGTATTGAATTCCGATGCAATTTCTGTGTTTCATCGTCAATAAGAAGGTCAGAGGGATACAGTAAACCTGAAGTGAAGCATCGGAATCCTTAACTAGTGTCACAGGAATGGTTCAAAACATAGACAGTAAGAAGAGTCAGTTTACTTGTACTTAAGTCGGCATTGTGCCTTTTGCATTTAATTCCGATGAAATTTCTGTGTTTTATCGTCAATAAGACGCTCGGAGGGATACAGTAAACCTGAAGTGAAGCATCGGAATCTATGACTAGTGTCACAGGAATGGTTCAAAGCATAGACAGTAAGAAGAGTCAGTTTTCTCGCACTTATGTCATCATTGTGCATTTTGTTATTAATTCCGATGAAATTCGTGTGTTTCATCGTCAACAAGAAGGGCAGAGGCATACAGTAATCCTGAAGTGAAGCATCGGAATCTATAACTAGTGTCACAGTAATGGTTCGAAACATACACAGTAAGAAGAGTCACTTTACTTGTACTTAATTCGGCATTGTGCCTTTTTTATTTAATTCCGATGCAATTCTTGTGTTTCATCGCCAATACGAAGGTCAGAGGGATACACTAAACTTGAAGTGAAGCATCGGAATCCGTAACTAGTGTCACAGGAATGGTTCAAATCATAGACAGTAGGAAGAGTCAGTTTACTTGTACTTAAGTTGGCATTGTGCCTTATGTATTTAATTCCGATGCAATTTCTGTGTTTCATCGTCAATAAGAAGGTCAAAGGGATACAGTAAACCTGATGTGAAGCATCGGAATCTATAACTAGTGTCACAGGAATGGTTCAAAACATAGACAGTAAGAAGAGTCAGATTACTTGTACTTAAGTCGGCATTGTGCCTTTTGTATTTAATTCCGATGCAATTTCTGTGTTACATCGTCAATAAGAAGGTCAGAGGGATACAGAAAAACCTTAAGTGAAGCATCGGAATCTGTAACTAGTGTCACAGGAATGGTTCAAAACATAGACAGTAAGAAGAGTCAGTTTTCTTGTACTTACGTCAACATTGTGATTTTTGTATTTAATTCCGTTGCAATTTCTGTGTTCCATCGCCAATAAGAAGGTCAGAGGGATACAGTAAACCTGAAGTGAAGCATCGGAATCTATAAGTAGTGTCACACGAATGGTTCAAAACATAGACAGTAAGAAGAGTCAGTCTTCATGTACTTAAGTCGGCATTGTGCCTATTGCATTTAATTCCAATGCAATTTCTGTGTTTCATCGTCAATAAGAAAGTCAGAGGGATACAGTAAACCTGAAGTGAAACATCAGAATCTATAACTGGTGTCACAGGAATGGTTCAAAGCATAGACAGTAAGAAGAGTCAGTTTTCTTGTACTTAAGTCGGCATTGTGATTTTTGTATTTAAATCCGATGCAATTTCTGTGTTTCATCGTCACCAAGAAGGTCAGAGTGATACAGTAAACCTGAAGTGAAGCATCGGAATCTATAACTAGTGTCACAGGATTGGTTCAAAACACAGACAGTAAGAAGAGTCAGTTTTCTAGTACTTAAGTCGGCATTGTGCCTTATGTATTTAATTCCGATGCAATTTCTGCGTTTCATCATCAACAAGAATTTCAGAGGGATACAGTAAACCTGAAGTGAAGCATCGGAATCTATAACTAGTGTCACAGGAATGGTTCAAAAGATAGACAGTAAGAAGAGTCAGTTTTCTTGTACTTAAGTCGGCATTTTAACTTTTGTTTTTAATTCCGATGCAATTTCTGTGCTTCGTCGTCAATTAGAAGATCCAAGGGATACAGTAAACCTGAAGTGAAGCATCGGAATCTAAAACCGGTCTCACAGGAGAGGTTCAAAACGTAGACGGTAAGAAGAGCCAGTCTTCTTGTACTTGAGTCGGCATTGTACCTTTTTTATTGAATTCCGATGCAATTTCTGTGTTTCATCGTCAATAAGAAGGTCAGAGGGATACAGTAAACCTGAAGTGAAGCATCAGAATCTATAACTGGTGTCACAGGAATGGTTCAAAGCATAGACAGTAAGAAGAGTCAGTTTTCTAGTACTTAAGTCGGCATTGTGATATTTGTATTTAATTCCGATGCAATTTCTGAGTTTCATCGTCAACAAGAAGGTCAGAGGGATACAGTAAACCTGAAGTGAAGCATCGGAATATATAACTAGTGTCACAGGAATGGTTCAAAACACAGACAGTAAGAAGAGTCAGTTTTCTTGTACCTAAGTCGGCATTGTTCCTTTTGTATTTAATTCCGATGCAATTTCTTTGTTTCAACATCAGCAAGAAGGTCAGACGGATACAGTAAACCTGAAGTGAAGCATCGGAATCTATAACTAGTGTCACAGGAATGGTTCAAAAGATAGACAGTAAGAGGAGTCAGTTTTTTTGTACTGAAGTCGGCATTTTGCCTTTTGTATTTAATTCCGATGCAATTTCTGTGTTTCGTCGTCAATACGAAGATCCAAGGGATACAGTAAACCTGAAGTGAAGCATCGGAATCTAAAACCGGTCTGACAGGAAAGGTTCAAAACGTAGACGGTAAGAAGAGCCAGTCTTCTTGTACTTTAGTCGGCATTGTGGCTTTTCTATTGAATTACGATGCAATTTCTGTGTTTCATCGTCAATAAGAAGGTCAGAGGGATACAGTAAACCTGAAGTGAAGCATCGGAATCTGTAACTAGTGTCACAGGAATGGTTCAAAACATAGACAGTAAGAAGAGTCAGTTTTCTTGTACTTACGTCAACATTGTGATTTTTGTATTTAATTCCGTTGCAATTTCTGTGTTCCATCGCCAATAAGAAGGTCAGAGGGATACAGTAAACCTGAAGTGAAGCATCGGAATCTATAAGTAGTGTCACACGAATGGTTCAAAACATAGACAGTAAGAAGAGTCAGTCTTCATGTACTTAAGTCGGCATTGTGCCTATTGCATTTAATTCCGATGAAATTTCTGTGTTTCATCGTCAATAAGAAAGTCAGAGGGATACAGTAAACCTGAAGTGAAGCATCAGAATCTATAACTGGTGTCACAGGAATGGTTCAAAGCATAGACAGTAAGAAGAGTCAGTTTTCTAGTACTTAAGTCGGCATTGTGATATTTGTATTTAATTCCGATGCAATTTCTGAGTTTCATCGTCAACAAGAAGGTCAGAGGGATACAGTAAACCTGAAGTGAAGCATCGGAATATATAACTAGTGTCACAGGAATGGTTCGAAACACAGACAGTAAGAAGAGTCAGTTTTCTTGTACCTAAGTCGGCATTGTTCCTTTTGTATTTAATTCCGATGCAATTTCTTTGTTTCAACATCAGCAAGAAGGTCAGACGGATACAGTAAACCTGAAGTGAAGCATCGGAATCTATAACTAGTGTCACAGGAATGGTTCAAAAGATAGACAGTAAGAGGAGTCAGTTTTTTTGTACTGAAGTCGGCATTTTGCCTTTTGTATTTAATTCCGATGCAATTTCTGTGTTTCGTCGTCAATACGAAGATCCAAGGGATACAGTAAACCTGAAGTGAAGCATCGGAATCTAAAACCGGTCTGACAGGAAAGGTTCAAAACGTAGACGGTAAGAAGAGCCAGTCTTCTTGTACTTGAGTCGGCATTGTGGCTTTTCTATTGAATTACGATGCAATTTCTGTGTTTCATCGTCAATAAGAAGGTCAGAGGGATACAGTAAACCTGAAGTGAAGTATCGGAATCTATAACTAGTGTCTTAGGAATGGTTCAAAACATACACAGTAAGAAGAGTCAGTTTACTTGTACTTAATTCGGCATTGTGTCTTTTGTATTTAATTCCGATACAATTTCTGTATTTCATCGTCAATAAGAAGGTCTGAGGGATACAATAAACTTGAAGTGAGGCATCGGAATCCATAACTAGTGTCACAGGAATGGTTCAAAACATAGACAGTAAGAAGAGTCAGTTTACTTGTACTTAAGTTGGCTTTGTGCCTTTTGTATTTAATTCCGATGCAATTTCTATGTTTCATCGTCAATAAGAATGTCAGAGGGATACAGTAAATATGATGTTAAGCATCGGAATCTATAACTAGTGTCACAGGAATGGTTTAAAACATAGACAGTAAGAAGAGTCAGTTTTCTTGTACTTAAGTCGGCATTGTGACTATTGCATTGAATTCCGATGCAAATTCAGTGTTTAATCGTCAATACGAAGGTCAGAGGGATACAGTAAACCAGAAGTGAAGCATCGGAATCCTTAACTAGTGTCACAGGAATGGTTCAAAACATAGACAGTAAGAAGAGTCAGTTTACTTGTACTTAAGTCGGCATTGTGCCTTTTGCATTTAATTCCGATGAAATTTCTGTGTTTCATCGTCAATAAGACGCTCGGAGGGATACAGTAAACCTGAAGTGAAGCATCGGAATCTATGACTAGTGTCACAGGAATGGTTCAAAGCATAGACAGTAAGAAGAGTCAGTTTACTTGTACTTAATTCGGCATTGTGCCTTTTTTATTTAATTCCGATGCAATTCTTGTGTTTCATCGCCAATACGAAGGTCAGAGGGATACACTAAACTTGAAGTGAAGCATCGGAAGCCGTAACTAGTGTCACAGGAATGGTTCAAATCATAGACAGTAGGAAGAGTCAGTTTACTTGTACTTAAGTTTGCATTGTGCCTTATGTATTTAATTCCGATGCAATTTCTGTGTTTTATCGTCAATAAGACGGTCAAAGGGATACAGTAAACCTGATGTGAAGCATCGGAATCTATAACTAGTGTCACAGGAATGGTTCAAAACATAGACAGTAAGAAGAGTCAGTTTACTTGTACTTAAGTCGGCATTGTGCCTTTTGTATTTAATTCCGATGCAATTTCTGTGTTACATCGTCAATAAGAAGGTCAGAGGGATACAGAAAAACCTTAAGTGAAGCATCGGAATCTGTAACTAGTGTCACAGGAATGGTTCAAAACATAGACAGTAAGAAGAGTCAGTTTTCTTGTACTTACGTCAACATTGTGAATTTTGTATTTAATTCCGTTGCAATTTCTGTGTTCCATCGCCAATAAGAAGGTCAGAGGGATACAGTAAACCTGAAGTGAAGCATCGGAATCTATAAGTAGTGCCACACGAATGGTTCAAAACATAGACAGTAAGAAGAGTCAGTCTTCATGTACTTAAGTCGGCATTGTGCCTATTGCATTTAATTCCAATGCAATTTCTGTGTTTCATCGTCAATAAGAAAGTCAGAGGGATACAGTAAACCTGAAGTGAAACATCAGAATCTATAACTGGTGTCACAGGAATGGTTCAAAGCATAGACAGTAAGAAGAGTCAGTTTTCTTGTACTTAAGTCGGCATTGTGATTTTTGTATTTAAATCCGATGCAATTTCTGTGTTTCATCGTCACCAAGAAGGTCAGAGTGATACAGTAAACCTGAAGTGAAGCATCGGAATCTATAACTAGTGTCACAGGATTGGTTCAAAACACAGACAGTAAGAAGAGTCAGTTTTCTAGTACTTAAGTCGGCATTGTGCCTTATGTATTTAATTCCGATGCAATTTCTGCGTTTCAGCATCAACAAGAATTTCAGAGGGATACAGTAAACCTGAAGTGAAGCATCGGAATCTATAACTAGTGTCACAGGAATGGTTCAAAGATAGACAGTAAGAAGAGTCAGTTTTCTTGTACTTAAGTCGGCATTTTACCTTTTGTTTTTAATTCCGATGCAATTTCTGTGCTTCGTCGTCAATAAGAAGATCCAAGGGATACAGTAAACCTGAAGTGAAGCATCGGAATCTAAAACCGGTCTCACAGGAGAGGTTCAAAACGTAGACGGTAAGAAGAGCCAGTCTTCTTGTACTTGAGTCGGCATTGTACCTTTTTTATTGAATTCCGATGCAATTTCTGTGTTTCATCGTCAATAAGAAGGTCAGAGGGATACAGTAAACCTGAAGTGAAGCATCAGAATCTATAACTGGTGTCACAGGAATGGTTCAAAGCATAGACAGTAAGAAGAGTCAGTTTTCTAGTACTTAAGTCGGCATTGTGATATTTGTATTTAATTCCGATGCAATTTCTGAGTTTCATCGTCAACAAGAAGGTCAGTGGGATACAGTAAACCTGAAGTGAAGCATCGGAATATATAACTAGTGTCACAGGAATGGTTCAAAACACAGACAGTAAGAAGAGTCAGTTTTCTTGTACCTAAGTCGGCATTGTTGCTTTTGTATTTAATTCCGATGCAATTTCTTTGTTTCAACATCAGCAAGAAGGTCAGACGGATACAGTAAACCTGAAGTGAAGCATCGGAATCTATAACTAGTGTCACAGGAATGGTTCAAAAGATAGACAGTAAGAGGAGTCAGTTTTTTTGTACTGAAGTCGGCATTTTGCCTTTTGTATTTAATTCCGATGCAATTTCTGTGTTTCGTCGTCAATACGAAGATCCAAGGGATACAGTAAACCTGAAGTGAAGCATCGGAATCTAAAACCGGTCTGACAGGAAAGGTTCAAAACGTAGACGGTAAGAAGAGCCAGTCTTCTTGTACTTGAGTCGGCATTGTGGCTTTTCTATTGAATTACGATGCAATTTCTGTGTTTCATCGTCAATAAGAAGGTCAGAGGGATACAGTAAACCTGAAGTGAAGCATCGGAATCTGTAACTAGTGTCTTAGGAATGGTTCAAAACATACACAGTAAGAAGAGTCAGTTTACTTGTACTTAATTCGGCATTGTGTCTTTTGTATTTAATTCCGATACAATTTCTGTATTTCATCGTCAATAAGAAGGTCTGAGGGATACAATAAACTTGAAGTGAGGCATCGGAATCCATAACTAGTGTCACAGGAATGGTTCAAAACATAGACAGTAAGAAGAGTCAGTTTACTTGTACTTAAGTTGGCTTTGTGCCTTTTGTATTTAATTCCGATGCAATTTCTATGTTTCATCGTCAATAAGAATGTCAGAGGGATACAGTAAATATGATGTTAAGCATCGGAATCTATAACTAGTGTCACAGGAATGGTTTAAAACATAGACAGTAAGAAGAGTCAGTTTTCTTGTACTTAAGTCGGCATTGTGACTATTGCATTGAATTCCGATGCAAATTCAGTGTTTAATCGTCAATACGAAGGTCAGAGGGATACAGTAAACCAGAAGTGAAGCATCGGAATCCTTAACTAGTGTCACAGGAATGGTTCAAAACATAGACAGTAAGAAGAGTCAGTTTACTTGTACTTAA
Source organism: Schistocerca americana (assembly GCF_021461395.2). Taxonomy (NCBI): domain Eukaryota; kingdom Metazoa; phylum Arthropoda; class Insecta; order Orthoptera; family Acrididae; genus Schistocerca; species Schistocerca americana. Next base: position 8,504,339 of record NC_060121.1, on the reverse strand, counting down.
GTCGGCATTGTGCCTTTTGCATTTAATTCCGATGAAATTTCTGTGTTTCATCGTCAATAAGACGCTCGGAGGGATACAGTAAACCTGAAGTGAAGCATCGGAATCTATGACTAGTGTCACAGGAATGGTTCAAAGCATAGACAGTAAGAAGAGTCAGTTTACTTGTACTTAATTCGGCATTGTGCCTTTTTTATTTAATTCCGATGCAATTCTTGTGTTTCATCGCCAATACGAAGGTCAGAGGGATACACTAAACTTGAAGTGAAGCATCGGAAGCCGTAACTAGTGTCACAGGAATGGTTCAAATCATAGACAGTAGGAAGAGTCAGTTTACTTGTACTTAAGTTTGCATTGTGCCTTATGTATTTAATTCCGATGCAATTTCTGTGTTTTATCGTCAATAAGACGGTCAAAGGGATACAGTAAACCTGATGTGAAGCATCGGAATCTATAACTAGTGTCACAGGAATGGTTCAAAACATAGACAGTAAGAAGAGTCAGTTTACTTGTACTTAAGTCGGCATTGTGCCTTTTGTATTTAATTCCGATGCAATTTCTGTGTTACATCGTCAATAAGAAGGTCAGAGGGATACAGAAAAACCTTAAGTGAAGCATCGGAATCTGTAACTAGTGTCACAGGAATGGTTCAAAACATAGACAGTAAGAAGAGTCAGTTTTCTTGTACTTACGTCAACATTGTGAATTTTGTATTTAATTCCGTTGCAATTTCTGTGTTCCATCGCCAATAAGAAGGTCAGAGGGATACAGTAAACCTGAAGTGAAGCATCGGAATCTATAAGTAGTGCCACACGAATGGTTCAAAACATAGACAGTAAGAAGAGTCAGTCTTCATGTACTTAAGTCGGCATTGTGCCTATTGCATTTAATTCCAATGCAATTTCTGTGTTTCATCGTCAATAAGAAAGTCAGAGGGATACAGTAAACCTGAAGTGAAACATCAGAATCTATAACTGGTGTCACAGGAATGGTTCAAAGCATAGACAGTAAGAAGAGTCAGTTTTCTTGTACTTAAGTCGGCATTGTGATTTTTGTATTTAAATCCGATGCAATTTCTGTGTTTCATCGTCACCAAGAAGGTCAGAGTGATACAGTAAACCTGAAGTGAAGCATCGGAATCTATAACTAGTGTCACAGGATTGGTTCAAAACACAGACAGTAAGAAGAGTCAGTTTTCTAGTACTTAAGTCGGCATTGTGCCTTATGTATTTAATTCCGATGCAATTTCTGCGTTTCAGCATCAACAAGAATTTCAGAGGGATACAGTAAACCTGAAGTGAAGCATCGGAATCTATAACTAGTGTCACAGGAATGGTTCAAAGATAGACAGTAAGAAGAGTCAGTTTTCTTGTACTTAAGTCGGCATTTTACCTTTTGTTTTTAATTCCGATGCAATTTCTGTGCTTCGTCGTCAATAAGAAGATCCAAGGGATACAGTAAACCTGAAGTGAAGCATCGGAATCTAAAACCGGTCTCACAGGAGAGGTTCAAAACGTAGACGGTAAGAAGAGCCAGTCTTCTTGTACTTGAGTCGGCATTGTACCTTTTTTATTGAATTCCGATGCAATTTCTGTGTTTCATCGTCAATAAGAAGGTCAGAGGGATACAGTAAACCTGAAGTGAAGCATCAGAATCTATAACTGGTGTCACAGGAATGGTTCAAAGCATAGACAGTAAGAAGAGTCAGTTTTCTAGTACTTAAGTCGGCATTGTGATATTTGTATTTAATTCCGATGCAATTTCTGAGTTTCATCGTCAACAAGAAGGTCAGTGGGATACAGTAAACCTGAAGTGAAGCATCGGAATATATAACTAGTGTCACAGGAATGGTTCAAAACACAGACAGTAAGAAGAGTCAGTTTTCTTGTACCTAAGTCGGCATTGTTGCTTTTGTATTTAATTCCGATGCAATTTCTTTGTTTCAACATCAGCAAGAAGGTCAGACGGATACAGTAAACCTGAAGTGAAGCATCGGAATCTATAACTAGTGTCACAGGAATGGTTCAAAAGATAGACAGTAAGAGGAGTCAGTTTTTTTGTACTGAAGTCGGCATTTTGCCTTTTGTATTTAATTCCGATGCAATTTCTGTGTTTCGTCGTCAATACGAAGATCCAAGGGATACAGTAAACCTGAAGTGAAGCATCGGAATCTAAAACCGGTCTGACAGGAAAGGTTCAAAACGTAGACGGTAAGAAGAGCCAGTCTTCTTGTACTTGAGTCGGCATTGTGGCTTTTCTATTGAATTACGATGCAATTTCTGTGTTTCATCGTCAATAAGAAGGTCAGAGGGATACAGTAAACCTGAAGTGAAGCATCGGAATCTGTAACTAGTGTCACAGGAATGGTTCAAAACATAGACAGTAAGAAGAGTCAGTTTTCTTGTACTTACGTCAACATTGTGATTTTTGTATTTAATTCCGTTGCAATTTCTGTGTTCCATCGCCAATAAGAAGGTCAGAGGGATACAGTAAACCTGAAGTGAAGCATCGGAATCTATAAGTAGTGTCACACGAATGGTTCAAAACATAGACTGTAAGAAGAGTCAGTTTTCTTGTACTTGAGTCGGCATTGTGCCTTTTGTATTTAATTCCGATACAATTTCTGTATTTCATCGTCAATAAGAAGGTCTGAGGGATACAAAAAACTTGAAGTGAGGCATCGGAATCCATAACTAGTGTCACAGGAATGGTTCAAAACATAGACAGTAAGAAGAGTCAGTTTACTTGTACTTAAGTTGGCATTGTGCCTTTTGTATTTAATTCCGATGCAATTTCTATGTTTCATCGTCAATAAGAATGTCAGAGGGATACAGTAAACCTGATGTGAAGCATCGGAATCTATAACTAGTGTCACAGGAATGGTTTAAAACATAGACAGTAAGAAGAGTCAGTTTTCTTGTACTTAAGTCGGCATTGTGCCTATTGCATTGAATTCCGATGCAAATACAGTGTTTAATCGACAATACGAAGGTCAGAGGGATACAGTAAACCAGAAGTGAAGCATCGGAATCCTTAACTAGTGTCACAGGAATGTTTCAAAACATAGACAGTAAGAAGATTCAGTTATCTTGTACTTAAGTCGGCATTGTGCCTTTGTATTTAATTCCGATGCAATTTCTGTGTTTCATCGTCAATAAGAAGGTCAGAGGGATACAGTAAACCTGAAGTGAAGCATTGGAATCTATAACTAGTGTCTCAGGAATAATTCAAAATATAGACAGTAAGAAGAGTCAGTTTTCTTGTACTTAATTCGGCATTGTGCCTTTTGCATTTAATTCCGATGAAATTTCTGTGTTTCATCGTCAATAAGAAGCTCGGAGGGATACAGTAAACCTGACGTGAAGCATCGGAATCTATGACTAGTGTCACAGGAATGGTTCAAAGCATAGACAGTAAGAAGAGTCAGTTTTCTCGTACTTAAGTCATCATTGTGCATTTTGTTATTAATTGCGATGAAATTCGTGTGTTTCATCGTCAACAAGAAGGTCAGAGGCATACAGTAATCCCGAAGTGAAGCATCGGAATCTATAACTAGTGTCACAGTAATGGTTCGAAACATACACAGTAAGAAGAGTCAGTTTACTTGTACTTAAGTTGGCATTGTGCCTTATGTATTTAATTCCGATGCAATTTCTGTGTTTCATCGTCAATAAGAAGGTCAAAGGGATACAGTAAACCTGATGTGAAGCATCGGAATCTATAACTAGTGTCACAGGAATGGTTCAAAACATAGACAGTAAGAAGAGTCAGTTTACTTGTACTTAAGTCGGCATTGTGCCTTTTGTATTTAATTCCGATGCAATTTCTGTGTTACATCGTCAATAAGAAGGTCAGAGGGATACAGAAAAACCTTAAGTGAAGCATCGGAATCTGTAAGTAGTGTCACAGGAATGGTTCAAAACATAGACAGTAAGAAGAGTCAGTTTTCTTGTACTTACGTCAACATTGTGATTTTTGTATTTAATTCCGTTGCAATTTCTGTGTTCCATCGCCAATAAGAAGGTCAGAGGGATACAGTAAACCTGAAGTGAAGCATCGGAATCTATAAGTAGTGTCACACGAATGGTTCAAAACATAGACAGTAAGAAGAGTCAGTCTTCATGTACTTATGTCGGCATTGTGCCTATTGCATTTAATTCCGATGAAATTTCTGTGTTTCATCGTCAATAAGAAAGTCAGAGGGATACAGTAAACCTGAAGTGAAGCATCAGAATCTATAACTGGTGTCACAGGAATGGTTCAAAGCATAGACAGTAAGAAGAGTCAGTTTTCTTGTACTTAAGTCGGCATTGTGATTTTTGTATTTAAATCCGATGCAATTTCTGTGTTTCATCGTCACCAAGAAGGTCAGAGGGATACAGTAAACCTGAAGTGAAGCATCGGAATCTATAACTAGTGTCACAGGATTGGTTCAAAACACAGACAGTAAGAAGAGTCAGTTTTCTTGTACTTAAGTCGGCATTGTGCCTTTTGTATTTAATTCCGATGCAATTTCTGCGTTTCATCATCAACAAGAATTTCAGAGGCATACAGTAAACCTGAAGTGAAGCATCGGAATCTATAACTAGTGTCACAGGAATGGTTCAAAAGATAGACAGTAAGAAGAGTCAGTTTTCTTGTACTTAAGTCGGCATTTTACCTTTTGTTTTTAATTCCGATGCAATTTCTGTGCTTCGTCGTCAATAAGATGATCCAAGGGATATAGTAAACCTGAAGTGAAGCATCGGAATCTAAAACCGGTCTCACAGGAGAGGTTCAAAACGTAGACGGTAAGAAGAGCCAGTCTTCTTGTACTTGAGTCGGCATTGTACCTTTTTTATTGAATTCCGATGCAATTTCTGTGTTTCATCGTCAATAAGAAGGTCAGAGGGATACAGTAAACCTGAAGTGAAGTATCGGAATCTATAACGAGTGTCACAGGAATGGTTCAAACCATAGACTGTAAGAAGAGTCAGTTTTCTTGTACTTAAGTCGGCATTGTGCCTTTTGTATTTAATTCCGATACAGTTTCTGTGTTTCATCGTCAATAAGAAGGTCAGAGGGATACAGTAAACCTGAAGTGAAGCATCGGAATCTATCACTAGTGTCACAGGAATGGTTCAAAACATAGACAGTAAGAAGGGTCAGTTTTCTTTTACTTAAGTCGGCATTGTGCCTTTTGTATTTAATTCCGTTGCAATATCTGTGTTTCATCGTCAATAAGAAGGTCAGAGAGATACAGTAATCCTGAACTGAAGCATAGGAATCTGTAACTAGTGTCACAGGAATGGTTCAAAACATAGACAGTAAGAAGAGTCAGTTTACTTGTACTTAAGTTGGCATTGTGCCTTTTGTATTTAATTCCGATACAGTTTCTGTGTTTCATCGTCAATAAGAAGGTCAGAGGGATACAGTAAACCTGAAGTGAAGCATCAGAATCTATAACTGGTGTCACAGGAATGGTTCAAAGCATAGACAGTAAGAAGAGTCAGTTTTCTAGTACTTATGTCGGCATTGTGATATTTGTATTTAATTCCGATGCAATTCTGAGTTTCATCGTCAACAAGAAGGTCAGAGGGATACAGTAAACCTGAAGTGAAGCATCGGAATATATAACTAGTGTCACAGGAATGGTTCAAAACACAGACAGTAAGAAGAGTCAGTTTTCTTGTACCTAAGTCGGCATTGTTCCTTTTGTATTTAATTCCGATGCAATTTCTTTGTTTCAACATCAGCAAGAAGGTCAGACGGATACAGTAAACCTGAAGTGAAGCATCGGAATCTATAACTAGTGTCACAGGAATGGTTCAAAAGATAGACAGTAAGAGGAGTCAGTTTTTTTGTACTGAAGTCGGCATTTTGCCTTTTGTATTTAATTCCGATGCAATTTCTGTGTTTCGTCGTCAATACGAGGATCCAAGGGATACAGTAAACCTGAAGTGAAGCATCGGAATCTGAAACCGGTCTGACAGGAAAGGTTCAAAACGTAGACGGTAAGAAGAGCCAGTCTTCTTGTACTTGAGTCGGCATTGTGGCTTTTCTATTGAATTACGATGCAATTTCTGTGTTTCATCGTCAATAAGGAGGTCAGAGGGATACAGTAAACCTGAAGTGAAGCATCGGAATCTGTAACTAGTGTCACAGGAATGGTTCAAAACATAGACAGTAAGAAGAGTCAGTTTTCTTGTACTTACGTCAACATTGTGATTTTTGTATTTAATTCCGTTGCAATTTCTGTGTTCCATCGCCAATAAGAAGGTCAGAGGGATACAGTAAACCTGAAGTGAAGCATCGGAATCTATAAGTAGTGTCACACGAATGGTTCAAAACATAGACAGTAAGAAGAGTCAGTCTTCATGTACTTAAGTCGGCATTGTGCCTATTGCATTTAATTCCGATGAAATTTCTGTGTTTCATCGTCAATAAGAAAGTCAGAGGGATACAGTAAACCTGAAGTGAAGCATCAGAATCTATAACTGGTGTCACAGGAATGGTTCAAAGCATAGACAGTAAGAAGAGTCAGTTTTCTAGTACTTAAGTCGGCATTGTGATATTTGTATTTAATTCCGATGCAATTTCTGAGTTTCATCGTCAACAAGAAGGTCAGAGGGATACAGTAAACCTGAAGTGAAGCATCGGAATATATAACTAGTGTCACAGGAATGGTTCAAAACACAGACAGTAAGAAGAGTCAGTTTTCTTGTACCTAAGTCGGCATTGTTCCTTTTGTATTTAATTCCGATGCAATTTCTTTGTTTCAACATCAGCAAGAAGGTCAGACGGATACAGTAAACCTGAAGTGAAGCATCGGAATCTATAACTAGTGTCACAGGAATGGTTCAAAAGATAGACAGTAAGAGGAGTCAGTTTTTTTGTACTGAAATCGGCATTTTGCCTTTTGTATTTAATTCCGATGCAATTTCTGTGTTTCGTCGTCAATACGAAGATCCAAGGGATACAGTAAACCTGAAGTGAAGCATCGGAATCTAAAACCGGTCTGACAGGAAAGGTTCAAAACGTAGACGGTAAGAAGAGCCAGTCTTCTTGTACTTGAGTCGGCATTGTGGCTTTTCTATTGAATTACGATGCAATTTCTGTGTTTCATCGTCAATAAGAAGGTCAGAGGGATACAGTAAACCTGAAGTGAAGTATCGGAATCTATAACTAGTGTCTTAGGAATGGTTCAAAACATACACAGTAAGAAGAGTCAGTTTACTTGTACTTAATTCGGCATTGTGCCTTTTGTATTTAATTCCGATACAATTTCTGTATTTCATCGTCAATAAGAAGGTCTGAGGGATACAATAAACTTGAAGTGAGGCATCGGAATCCATAACTAGTGTCACAGGAATGGTTCAAAACATAGACAGTAAGAAGAGTCAGTTTACTTGTACTTAAGTTGGCATTGTGCCTTTTGTATTTAATTCCGATGCAATTTCTATGTTTCATCGTCAATAAGAATGTCAGAGGGATACAGTAAACCTGATGTGAAGCATCGGAATCTATAACTAGTGTCACAGGAATGGTTTAAAACATAGACAGTAAGAAGAGTCAGTTTTCTTGTACTTAAGTCGGCATTGTGCCTATTGCATTGAATTCCGATGCAAATTCAGTGTTTAATCGTCAATACGAAGGTCAGAGGGATACAGTAAACCAGAAGTGAAGCATCGGAATCCTTAACTAGTGTCACAGGAATGTTTCAAAACATAGACAGTAAGAAGATTCAGTTATCTTGTACTTAAGTCGGCATTGTGCCTTTGTATTTAATTCCGATGCAATTTCTGTGTTTCATCGTCAATAAGAAGGTCAGAGGGATACAGTAAACCTGAAGTGAAGCATCGGAATCTATAACTAGTGTCTCAGGAATAATTCAAAATATAGACAGTAAGAAGAGTCAGTTTTCTTGTACTTAATTCGGCATTGTGCCTTTTGCATTTAATTCCGATGAAATTTCTGTGTTTCATCGTCAATAAGAAGCTCGGAGGGATACAGTAAACCTGACGTGAAGCATCGGAATCTATGACTAGTGTCACAGGAATGGTTCAAAGCATAGACAGTAAGAAGAGTCAGTTTTCTCGTACTTAAGTCATCATTGTGCATTTTGTTATTAATTCCGATGAAATTCGTGTGTTTCATCGTCAACAAGAAGGTCAGAGGCATACAGTAATCCTGAAGTGAAGCATCGGAATCTATAACTAGTGTCACAGTAATGGTTCGAAACATACACAGTAAGAAGAGTCAGTTTACTTGTACTTAAGTTGGCATTGTGCCTTATGTATTTAATTCCGATGCAATTTCTGTGTTTCATCGTCAATAAGAAGGTCAAAGGGATACAGTAAACCTGATGTGAAACATCGGAATCTATAACTAGTGTCACAGGAATGGTTCAAAACATAGACAGTAAGAAGAGTCAGTTTACTTGTACTTAAGTCGGCATTGTGCCTTTTGTATTTAATTCCGATGCAATTTCTGTGTTACATCGTCAATAAGAAGGTCAGAGGGATACAGAAAAACCTTAAGTGAAGCATCGGAATCTGTAACTAGTGTCACAAGAATGGTTCAAAACATAGACAGTAAGAAGAGTCAGTTTTCTTGTACTTACGTCAACATTGTGATTTTTGTATTTAATTCCGTTGCAATTTCTGTGTTCCATCGGCAATAAGAAGGTCAGAGGGATACAGTAAACCTGAAGTGAAGCATCGGAATCTATAAGTAGTGTCACACGAATGGTTCAAAACATAGACAGTAAGAAGAGTCAGTCTTCATGTACTTAAGTCGGCATTGTGCCTATTGCATTTAATTCCGATGAAATTTCTGTGTTTCATCGTCAATAAGAAAGTCAGAGGGATACAGTAAACCTGAAGTGAAGCATCAGAATCTATAACTGGTGTCACAGGAATGGTTCAAAGCATAGACAGTAAGAAGAGTCAGTTTTCTTGTACATAAGTCGGCATTGTGATTTTTGTATTTAAATCCGATGCAATTTCTGTGTTTCATCGTCACCAAGAAGGTCAGAGGGATACAGTAAACCTGAAGTGAAGCATCGGAATCTATAACTAGTGTCACAGGATTGGTTCAAAACACAGACAGTAAGAAGAGTCAGTTTTCTTGTACTTAAGTCGGCATTGTGCCTTTTGTATTTAATTCCGATGCAATTTCTGCGTTTCATCATCAACAAGAATTTCAGAGGCATACAGTAAACCTGAAGTGAAGCATCGGAATCTATAACTAGTGTCACAGGAATGGTTCAAAAGATAGACAGTAAGAAGAGTCAGTTTTCTTGTACTTAAGTCGGCATTTTACCTTTTGTTTTCAATTCCGATGCAATTTCTGTGCTTCGTCGTCAATAAGAAGATCCAAGGGATACAGTAAACCTGAAGTGAAGCATCGGAATCTAAAACCGGTCTCACAGGAGAGGTTCAAAACGTAGACGGTAAGAAGAGCCAGTCTTCTTGTACTTGAGTCGGCATTGTACCTTTTTTATTGAATTCCGATGCAATTTCTGTGTTTCATCGTCAATAAGAAGGTCAGAGGGATACAGTAAACCTGAAGTGAAGTATCGGAATCTATAACGAGTGTCACAGGAATGGTTCAAAAGATAGACAGTAAGAAGAGTCAGTTTTCTTGTACTTACGTCAACATTGTGATTTTTGTATTTAATTCCGTTCCATTTCTGTGTTTCATCGTCAATAAGAAGGTCAGAGGGATACAGTAAACCTGAAGTGAAGCATCGGAATCTATAACTAGTGTCACAGGAATGGTTCAAAGCATAGACAGTAAGAAGAGTCAGTCTTCATGTACTTAAGTCGGCATTGTGCCTATTGCATTTAATTCCGACGCAATTTCTGTGTTTCATCGTCAATAAGAAGGTCAGAGGGATACAGTAAACCTGAAGTGAAGCATCGGAAACTATAACCAGTGTCACTGAATCGGTTCAAAACATAGACAGGAAGAAGAGTCATTTTTCTTGTACCTAGGTCGGCATTGTGCCTTTTGTATTTAATTCCGATGCAATTTCTGTGTTTCGTCGTCAATAAGAAGGTCCAAGGGATACAGTACACCTGAAGTGAACCATCGGAATCTAAAACCGGTCCCACGGGAAGGTTCAAGACGTAGACAGTAAGAAGAGCCAGTCTTCTTGTACTTGAGTCGGCATTGTGCCTTCCGTATTGAATTCCGATGCAATTTCTGTGTTTCATCGTCAATAAGAAGGTCAGAGGGATACAGAAAACCTGAAGTGAAGCATCGGAATCCATAACTAGTGTCACAGGAATGGTTCAAAACATAGACAGTAAGAAGAGTCAGTTTTCTAGTACTTAAGTCGGCATTGTGATTTTTGTATTTAATTCCGATGCAATTTCTGAGTTTCATTGTCAACAAGAAGGTCAGAGGGATACAGTAAACCTGAAGTGATGCATCGGAATATATAACTAGTGTCACAGGAATGGTTCAAACACAGACAGTAAGAAGAGTCAGTTTTCTTGTACCTAAGTCGGCATTGTTCCTTTTGTATTTAATTCCGATGCAATTTCTTTGTTTCAACATCAGCAAGAAGGTCAGACGGATACAGTAAACCTGAAGTGAAGCATCGGAATCTATAACTAGTGTCACAGGAATGGTTCAAAAAATAGACAGTAAGAGGTGTCAGTTTTTTTGTACTGAAGTCGGCATTTTGCCTTTTGTATTTAATTCCGATGCAATTACTGTGTTTCGTCGTCAATACGAAGATCCAAGGGATACAGTAAACCTGAGGTGAAGCATCGGAATCTAAAACCGGTCTGACAGGAAAGGTTCAAAACGTAGACAGTAAGAAGAACCAGTCTTCTTGTACTTGAGTCGGCATTGTGGCTTTTCTATTGAATTCCGATGCAATTTCTGTGTTTCATCGTCAATAAGAAGGTCAGAGGGATACAGTAAACCTGAAGTGAAGTATCGGAATCTATAACTAGTGTCTTAGGAATGGTTCAAAACATACACAGTAAGAAGAGTCAGTTTACTTGTATTTAATTCGGCATTGTGCCTTTTGTATTTAATTCCGATACAATTTCTGTATTTCATCGTCAATAAGAAGGTCTGAGGGATACAATAAACTTGAAGTGAGGCATCGGAATCCATAACTAGTGTCACAGGAATGGTTCAAAACATAGACAGTAAGAAGAGTCAGTTTACTTGTACTTAAGTTGGCTTTGTGCCTTTTGTATTTAATTCCGATGCAATTTCTATGTTTCATCGTCAATAAGAATGTCAGAGGGATACAGTAAATATGATGTGAAGCATCGGAATCTATAACTAGTGTCACAGGAATGGTTTAAAACATAGACAGTAAGAAGAGTCAGTTTTCTTGTACTTAAGTCGGCATTGTGCCTATTGCATTGAATTCCGATGCAAATTCAGTGTTTAATCGTCAATACGAAGGTCAGAGGGATACAGTAAACCAGAAGTGAAGCATCGGAATCCTTAACTACTGTCACAGGAATGGTTCAAAACATAGACAGTAAGAAGAGTCAGTTTACTTGTACTTAAGTCGGCATTGTGCCTTTTGCATTTAATTCCGATGAAATTTCTGTGTTTCATCGTCAATAAGACGCTCGGAGGGATACAGTAAACCTGAAGTGAAGCATCGGAATCTATGACTAGTGTCACAGGAATGGTTCAAAGCATAGACAGTAAGAAGAGTCAGTTTTCTCGCACTTAAGTCATCATTGTGCATTTTGTTATTAATTCCGATGAAATTCGTGTGTTTCATCGTCAACAAGAAGGTCAGAGGCATACAGTAATCCTGAAGTGAAGCATCGGAATCTATAACTAGTGTCACAGTAATGGTTCGAAACATACACAGTAAGAAGAGTCACTTTACTTGTACTTAATTCGGCATTGTGCCTTTTTTATTTAATTCCGATGCAATTCTTGTGTTTCATCGCCAATACGAAGGTCAGAGGGATACACTAAACTTGAAGTGAAGCATCGGAATCCGTAACTAGTGTCACAGGAATGGTTCAAATCATAGACAGTAGGAAGAGTCAGTTTACTTGTACTTAAGTTGGCATTGTGCCTTATGTATTTAATTCCGATGCAATTTCTGTGTTTCATCGTCAATAAGAAGGTCAAAGGGATACAGTAAACCTGATGTGAAGCATCGGAATCTATAACTAGTGTCACAGGAATGGTTCAAAACATAGACAGTAAGAAGAGTCAGTTTACTTGTACTTAAGTCGGCATTGTGCCTTTTGTATTTAATTCCGATGCAATTTCTGTGTTACATCGTCAATAAGAAGGTCAGAGGGATACAGTAAACCTGAAGTGAAGCATCGGAATCTATAAGTAGTGTCACACGAATGGTTCAAAACATAGACAGTAAGAAGAGTCAGTCTTCATGTACTTAAGTCGGCATTGTGCCTATTGCATTTAATTCCAATGCAATTTCTGTGTTTCATCGTCAATAAGAAAGTCAGAGGGATACAGTAAACCTGAAGTGAAACATCAGAATCTATAACTGGTGTCACAGGAATGGTTCAAAGCATAGACAGTAAGAAGAGTCAGTTTTCTTGTACTTAAGTCGGCATTGTGATTTTTGTATTTAAATCCGATGCAATTTCTGTGTTTCATCGTCACCAAGAAGGTCAGAGCGATACAGTAAACCTGAAGTGAAGCATCGGAATCTATAACTAGTGTCACAGGATTGGTTCAAAACACAGACAGTAAGAAGAGTCAGTTTTCTAGTACTTAAGTCGGCATTGTGCCTTATGTATTTAATTCCGATGCAATTTCTGCGTTTCATCATCAACAAGAATTTCAGAGGGATACAGTAAACCTGAAGTGAAGCATCGGAATCTATAACTAGTGTCACAGGAATGGTTCAAAAGATAGACAGTAAGAAGAGTCAGTTTTCTTGTACTTAAGTCGGCATTTTACCTTTTGTTTTTAATTCCGGTGCAATTTCTGTGCTTCGTCGTCAATAAGATGATCCAAGGGATACAGTAAACCTGAAGTGAAGCATCGGAATCTAAAACCGGTCTCACAGGAGAGGTTCAAAACGTAGACGGTAAGAAGAGCCAGTCTTCTTGTACATGAGTCGGCATTGTACCTTTTTTATTGAATTCCGATGCAATTTCTGTGTTTCATCGTCAATAAGAAGGTCAGAGGGATACAGTAAACCTGAAGTGAAGTATCGAAATCTATAACGAGTGTCACAGGAATGGTTCAAACCATAGACTGTAAGAAGAGTCAGTTTTCTTGTACTTAAGTCGGCATTGTGCCTTTTGTATTTAATTCCGTTGCAATATCTGTGTTTCATCGTCAATAAGAAGGTCAGAGAGATACAGTAATCCTGAACTGAAGCATAGGAATCTGTAACTAGTGTCACAGGAATGGTTCAAAGCATAGACAGTAAGAAGAGTCAGTCTTCATGTACTTAAGTCGGCATTGTGCCTATTGCATTTAATTCCGATGCAATTTCTGTGTTTCATCGTCAATACGAAAGTCAGAGGGATACAGTAATCCTCAAGTGAAGCATCAGAATCTATAACTAGTGTCACAGGAATGGTTCAAAGCATAGACAGTAAGAAGAGTCAGTTTTCTTGTACTTAAGTCGGCATTGTGATTTTTGTATTTAATTCCGATGCAATTTCTGAGTTTCATCGTCAACAAGAAGGTCAGAGGGATACAGTAAATCTGAAGTGAAACATCGGAATATATAACTAGCGTCACAGGAATGGTTCAAAGCACAGACAGTAAGAAGAGTCAGTTTTCTTGTACCTGAGTCGGCATTGTGCCTTTTGTATTTAATTCCGATGCAATTTCTGTGTTTCATCATCAGCAAGAAGGTCAGAGGGATACAGTAAACCTGAACTGAAGCATCGGAATCTATAACTAGTGTCACAGGAATGGTTCAAAAGATAGACAGTAAGGAGAAGCAGTTTTCTTGTACTTAAGTCGGCATTTTGCCTTTTGTATTTAATTCCGATGCAATTTCTGTGTTTCGTCGTCAATACGAAGATCCAAGGGATACAGTAAACCTGAAGTGAAGCATCGGAATCTAAAACCGGTCTCACAGGAAAGCTTCAAAACGTAGACAGTAAGAAGAGCCAGTCTTCTTGTACTTGAGTCGGCATTGTGGCTTTTCTATTGAATTCCGATGCAATTTCTGTGTTTCATCGTCAATAAGAAGGTCAGAAGGATACAGTAAACCTGATGTGAAGCATCGGAATCTATAACTAGTGTCACAGGAATGGTTCAAAACATAGACAGTAAGAAGAATCAGTTTTCTTGTACTTAAGTCGGCATCATGCCTTTTGTATTTAATTCCGGTGCTATTTCTGTGTTTCATCGTCAATAAGAAGGTCAGAGGGATACAGTCAACCTGAAGTGAAGCATCGGAATCTATAACCAGTGTCACAGGAATGGTTCAAAATATAGACAGCAAGAAGAGTCAGTTTTCTTGTACTTAGGTCGGCATTGTGCCTATTGTATTTAATTCCGATGCAATTTCAGTGTGTCGTCGTCAATAAGAAGATCCAAGGGATACAGTAATCCTGAAGTGAAGCATCGGAGTCTAAAACCGGTCTCACAGGAAAGGTTCAAAACGTAGACAGTAAGAAGAGCCAGTCTTCTTGTACTTGAGTCGGCATTGTGCCTTTTGTATTGAATTCCGATGCAATTTCTTTGTTTCATCGTCAATAAGAAGGTGGGAGGGATACAGTAAACCTGAAGTGAAGCATCGGAATCTATAACTAGTGTCTTAGAATTGGTTCAAAACATACACAGTAAGAAGAGTCAGTTTACTTGTCCTTAATTCGGCATTGTGCCTTTTGTATTTAATTCCGGTACAATTTCTGTATTTCATCGTCAATAAGAAGGTAAGAGGGATACAATAAACTTGAAGTGAGGCATCGGAATCCATAACTAGTGTCACAGGAATGGTTCAAAACATAGACAGTAAGAAGAGTCAGTTTACTTGTACTTAAGTTGGCATTGTTCCTTTTGTATTTAATTCCGATGCAATTTATGTGTTTCATCGTCTATAAGAATGTCAGAGGGATACAGTAAACCTGATGTCAAGCATCGGAATCTATAACTAGTGTCACAGGAATGGTTCAAACATAGACATTAAGAAGAGTCAGTTTTCTTGTACTTAAGTCGGCATTGTGCCTATTGTATTGAATTCCGATGCAATTTCAGTGTTTCATCGTCAATAAGAAGGTCAAGGGATACAGTATACCAGAAGTGAAGCATCGGAATCCATAACTAGTGTCACAGGAATGGTTCAAAACATAGACAGTAAGAAGATTGAGTTTTCTTGTACTTAAGTCGGCATTGTGCCTTTTGTATTTAATTCCGATGCAATTTCTGTGTTTCATCGTCAATAAGAAGGTCAGAGGGATACAGTAAACCTGAAGTGAAGCATCGGAATCTATAACTAGTGTCACAGGAATATAGACAGTAAGAAGAGTCAGTTTTCTTGTACTTAAGTCGGCATTGTGCCTTTTGCATTTAATTCCGATGAAATTTCTGTGTTTCATCGTCAATAAGAAGGTCGGAGAGATACAGTAAACCTGAAGTGAAGCATCGGAATCAATGACTAGTGTCACAGGAATGGTTCAAAACATAGACAGTAAGAAGAGTCAGATTTCTTGTACTTAAGTCATCATTGTGCATTTTGTTATTAATTCCGATGAAATTCCTGTGTTTCATCGTCAACAAGAAGAACAGAGGCATACAGTAAACCTGAATTGAAGCATCGGAATCTATAATTAGTGTCACAGGAATGGTTCAAACATAGGCAGTAAGAAGAGTCAGTTTTCTTGTACTTAAGTTGGCATTGTGCCTTTTGTATTTAATTCCGATGCAATTTCTGTGTTTCATCGTCAATAAGAATGTCAGAGGGATACAGTAAACCTGATGTGAAGCTTCGGAATCTATAACTAGTGTCACAGGAATGGTTCAAACATAGGCAGTAAGAAGAGTCAGTTTTCTTGTACTTAAGTCGGCATTGTGCCTATTGTATTGAATTCCGATGCAATTTCAGTGTTTCATCGTCAATATGAAGGTCAAGGGATACAGTAAACCAGAAGTGAAGCATCGGAATCCATAACTAGTGTCACAGGAATGGTTCAAAACATAGACAGTAAGAAGATTGAGTTTTCTTGTACTTAAGTCGGCATTGTGCCTTTTGTATTTAATTCCGATGCAATTTCTGTGTTTCATCGTCAATAAGAAGGTCAGAGTGATACAGTAAACCTGAAGTGAATCATCGGAATCTATAACTAGTGTCACAGGAATATAGACAGTAAGAAGGGTCAGTTTTCTTGTACTTAAGTCGGCATTGTGCCTTTTGCATTTAATTCCGATGAAATTTCTGTGTTTCATCGTCAATAAGAAGGTCGGAGGGATACAGTAAGCCTGAAGTGAAGCATCGGTATCTATGACTAGTGTCACAGGAATGGTTCAAAGCATAGACAGTAAGAAGAGTCAGTTTTCTTGTACTTAAGTCATCATTGTGCATTTTGTTATTAATTCCGATGAAATTCCTGTGTTTCATCGTCAACAAGAAGGTCAGAGGCATACAGTAAACCTGAAGTGAAGCATCGGAATCTATAACTATTGTCACAGGATCGGTTCAAAACATACACAGTAAGAAGAGTCAGTTTACTTGTACTTAATTCGGCATTGTTCCTTTTTTATTTAATTCCGATGCAATCTCTGTGTTTCATCGTCAATACGAAGGTCAGAGGGATACACTAAACTTGAAGTGAAGCATCGGAATACTTAACTAGTGTCACAGGAATGGTTCAAAGCATAGACAGTAGGAAGAGTCATTTTACTTGTACTTAAGTTGGCCTTGTGCCTTATGTATTTAATTCCGATGCAATTTCTGTGTTTCATCGTCAATAAGAAGGTCAGAGGGATACAGTAAACCTGATGTGAAGCATCGGAATCTATAACTAGTGTCACAGGAATGGTTCAAAACATAGACCGTAAGAAGAATCAGTTTTCTTGTACTTAAGTCGGCATCATGCCTTTTGTATTAAATTCCGATGCAATTTCTGTGTTTCATCGTCAATAAGAAGGTCAGAGGGATACAGTAATCCTGAAGTGAAGCATCGGAATCTGTAACTAGTGTCACAGGAATGGTTTAAAACATAGACAGTAAGAAGAGTCAGTTTACTTGTGCCTAAGTCGGCATTCTGCCTTTTGTATTTAATTCCGATGCAATTTCTGTGTTTCATCGTCATTAAGATGGTCAGAGGGATACAGAAAAACCTTAGGTGAAGCATCGGAATCTATAACTATTGTCACAGAAATGGTTCAAAACATAGACAGTAAGAAGAGTCAGTTTTCTTTTACTTAAGTCGGCATTGTGCCTTTTGTATTTAATTCCGGCCCAATTTCTGTGTTTCATCGTCAATAAGAAGGTCAGAGGGATACAGTAAACCTGAAGTGAAGCATCGGAATCTATAACCAGTGTCACTGAATCGGTTCAAAACATAGACAGTAAGA
Source organism: Schistocerca americana (assembly GCF_021461395.2). Lineage (NCBI taxonomy): Eukaryota > Metazoa > Arthropoda > Insecta > Orthoptera > Acrididae > Schistocerca > Schistocerca americana. Next base: position 8,486,846 of record NC_060121.1, on the reverse strand, counting down.
AGAGTCATTTTTCTTGTACTTAGGTCGGCATTGTGCCTTTTGTATTTAATTCCGATGCAATTTCTGTGTTTCGTTGTCAATAAGAAGGTCCAAGGGATACAGTAAACCTGAAGTGAACCATCGGAATCTAAAACCGGTCCCACGGGAAGGTTCAAGACGTAGACAGTAAGAAGAGCCAGTCTTCTTGTACTTGCGTCGGCATTGTGCCTTTTGTATTGAATTCCGATGCAATTTCTGTGTTTCATCATTAATAAGAAGGTCAGAGGGATACAGTAAACCTGAAGTGAAGCATCGGAATCCATAACTAGTGTCACAGGAAAGGTTCAAAACATAGACAACAAGAAGAGCTAGTCCTCCTGTACTTAAGTCGGCATTGTGCCTTTTGTGTTTAATTCCGATGCAATTTCTATGTTTCATCGTTAATAAGAAGGTCAGAGGGATACAGTAATCCTGAAGTGAAGCATCGGAATCTGTAACTAGTGTCACAGGAATGGTTTAAAACATAGACAGTAAGAAGAGTCAGTTTACTTGTGCCTAAGTCGGCATTCTGCCTTTTGTATTTAATTCCGATGCAATTTCTGTGTTTCATCGTCATTAAGATGGTCAGAGGGATACAGAAAAACCTTAGGTGAAGCATCGGAATCTATAACTATTGTCACAGAAATGGTTCAAAACATAGACAGTAAGAAGAGTCAGTTTTCTTTTACTTAAGTCGGCATTGTGCCTTTTGTATTTAATTCCGACCCAATTTCTGTGTTTCATCGTCAATAAGAAGGTCAGAGGGATACAGTAAACCTGAAGTGAAGCATCGGAATCTATAACCAGTGTCACTGAATCGGTTCAAAACATAGACAGTAAGAAGAGTCATTTTTCTTGTACTTAGGTCGGCATTGTGCCTTTTGTATTTAATTCCGATGCAATTTCTGTGTTTCGTTGTCAATAAGAAGGTCCAAGGGATACAGTAAACCTGAAGTGAACCATCGGAATCTAAAACCGGTCCCACGGGAAGGTTCAAGACGTAGACAGTAAGAAGAGCCAGTCTTCTTGTACTTGCGTCGGCATTGTGCCTTTTGTATTGAATTCCGATGCAATTTCTGTGTTTCATCATTAATAAGAAGGTCAGAGGGATACAGTAAACCTGAAGTGAAGCATCGGAATCCATAACTAGTGTCACAGGAATGGTTCAAAACATAGACAGTAAGAAGAGTCAGTTTTCTAGTACTTAAGTCGGCATTGTGATTTTTGTATTTAATTCCAAAGCAATTTCTGTGTTTCATCGTCAACAAGAGGGTCAGAGGGATACAGTAAACCTGAAGTGAAGCATCGGAATATATAACTAGTGTCACAGGAATGGTTCAAAACACAGACAGTAAGAAGAGTCAGTTTTCTTGTACCTAAGTCGGCATTGTTCCTTTTGTATTTAATTCCGATGCAATTTCTGTGTTTCAACATCAGCAAGAAGGTCAGGCGGATACAGTAAACCTGAAGTGAAGCATCGGAATCTGTAACTAGTGTCACAGGAATGGTTCAAAAGATAGACAGTAAGAAGAGTCAGTTTTTTTGTACTGAAGTCGGCATTTTGCCTTTTGTATTTAATTCCGATGCAATTTCTGTGTTTCGTCGTCAATACGAAGATCCAAGGGATGCAGTAAACCTGAAGTGAAGCATCGGAATCTAAAACCGGTCTGACAGGAAAGGTTCAAAACGTAGACAGTAAGAAGAGGCAGTCTTCTTGTACTTGAGTCGGCATTGTGGCTTTTCTATTGAATTCCGATGCAATTTCTGTGTTTCATCGTCAATAAGAAGGTCAGAGGGATACAGTAAACCTGAAGTGAAGTATCGGAATCTATAACTAGTGTCTTAGGAATGGTTCAAAACATACACAGTAAGAAGAGTCAGTTTACTTGTACTTAATTCGGCATTGTGCCTTTTGTATTTAATTCCGATACAATTTCTGTATTTCATCGTCAATAAGAAGGTCAGAGGGATACAATAAACTTGAAGTGATGCATCGGAATCCATAACTAGTGTCACAGGAATGGTTCAAAACATACACAGTAAGAAGAGTCAGTTTGCTTGTACTTAATTCGGCATTGTGCCTTTTTTATTTAATTCCGATGCAATCTCTGTGTTTCATCGTCAATACGAAGGTCAGAGGGATACACTAAACTTGAAGTGAAGCATCGGAATCCGTAACTAGTGTCACAGGAATGGTTCAAAACATAGACAGTAAAAAGGGTCATTTCACTTGTACTTAAGTTGGCCTTGTGCCTTATGTATTTAATTCCGATGCAATTTCTGTGTTTTATCGTCAATAAGAAGGTCAGAGGGATACAGTAAACCTGATGTGAAGCATCGGAATCTATAACTAGTGTCACAGGAATGGTTCAAAACGTAGACCGTAAGAAGAGTCAGTTTTCTTGTACTTAAGTCGGCATCATGCCTTTTGTATTTACTTCCGATGCAATTTCTGTGTTTCATCGTCAATAAGAAGGTCAGAGGGATACAGTAAACCTGAAGTGAAACTTCGGAATCTATAACTAGTGTCACAGGAAAGGTTCAAAACATAGACAACAAGAAGAGCTAGTATTCCTGTACTTAGTCAGCATTGTGCCTTTTGTATTTAATTCCGATGCAATTTCTATGTATCATCGTCAATAAGAAGGTCAGAGGGAAGCAGTAATCCTGAAGTGAAGCATCGGAATCTGTAACTAGTGTCACAGGAATGGTTCTAAACATAGACAGTAAGATGGGTCAGTTTACTTGTGCTTAAGTCGGCATTCTGCCTTTTGTATTTAATTCCGATGCAATTTCTGTGTTTCATCGTCATTAAGATGGTCAGAGGCATACAGAAAAACCTTAGGTGAAGCATCGGAATCTATAACTATTTTCACAGGAATGGTCCAAAACATAGACAGTAAGAAGAGACAGTTTTCTTTTACTTAAGTCGGCATTGTGCCTTTTGTATTTAATTCCGACGCAATTTCTGTGTTTCATCGTCAATAAGATGGTCAGAGGGATACAGTAAACCTGAAGTGAAGCATCGGAATCTATAACCAGTGTCACTGAATCGGTTCAAAACATAGACAGTAAGAAGAGTCATTTTTCTTGTACTTAGGTCGGCATTGTGCCATTTGTATTTAATTCCGATGCAATTTCTGTGTTTCGTCGTCAACAAGAAGGTCCAAGGGATACAGTAAACCTGAAGTGAACCATCGGAATCTGAAACCGGTCCCACGGGAAGGTTCAAGACGTAGACAGAAAGAAGAGCCAGTCTTCTTGTACTTGAGTCGGCATTGTGCCTTTTGTATTGAATTCCGATGCAATTTCTGTGTTTCATCGTCAATAAGAAGGTCAGAGGGATACAGTAAACCTGAAGTGAAGCATCGGAATCCATAACTAGTGTCACAGGAATGGTTCAAAACATAGACAGTAAGAAGAGTCAGTTTTCTAGTACTTAAGTCGGCATTGTGATTTTTGTATTTAATTCCGATGCAATTTCTGAGTTTCATCGTCAACAAGAAGGTCAGTGGGATACAGTAAACCTGAAGTGAAGCATCGGAATATATAACTAGTGTCACAGGAATGGTTCAAAACACAGACAGTAAGAAAAGTCAGTTTTCTTGTACCTATGTCGGCATTGTTCAATTTGTATTTAATTCCGATGCAATTTCTGTGTTTCAACATCAGCAAGAAGGTCAGACGGATACAGTAAACCTGAAGTGAAGCATCGGAATCTTTAACTAGTGTCACAGGAATGGTTCAAAAGATAGACAGTAAGAAGATTCAGTTTTCTTGTACTTAAGTCGGCATTGTGCCTTTAGCATTTTATTCCGATGAAATTTCTGTGTTTCATCGTCAATAAGAAGGTCGGAGGGATACAGTAAACCTGAAGTGAGGCATCGGAATCTATAACTAGTGTCACAGGAATGGTTCGAAACATAGGCAGTAAGAAGATTCAGTTTTCTTGTACTTAAGTCGGCATTGTGCCTTTAGCATTTTATTCCGATGAAATTTCTGTGTTTCATCGTCAATAAGAAGGTCGGAGGGATACAGTAAACCTGAAGTGAAGCATCGGAATCTGTAAGTAGTGTCACAGAAATGGTTCAAAACATAGACAGTAAGAAGAGTCAGTGTACTTGTGCTTAATTCGGCATTCTGCCTTTTGTATTTAATTCCGATGCCATTTCTGTGTTTCGTCGTCAATAAGAAGGTCCAAGGGATACAGTAAACCTGAAGTGAACCACCGGAATCTAAAACCGGTCCCACGGGAAGGTTCAAGACGTAGACAGTAAGAAGAGCCAGACTTCTTGTACTTGAGTCGGCATTGTGCCTTTTGTATTGACTTCCGATGCAATTTCTGTGTTTCATCGTCAATAGGAAGGGCAGAGGGATACAGTAAACCTGAAGTGAAGCATCGGAATCCGTAACTAGTGTCACAGTAATGGTTCAAAACATAGACAGTAAGAAGAGTCAGTTTTCTTGTACTTAAGTCGGTATTGTGCCTTTTGAATTTAATTCCGAAGCAATTTCTGTGTTTCGTCGTCAATAAGGAGGTCAGAGGGATACAGTAAACCTGAAGTGAAGCATCGGAATCTATAACTAGTGTCACAGGAATGATTCAAACATGGACAGTAAGAAGAGTCAGCTTTCTTGTACTTAAGTCGGCATAGTGCCTTTTGCATTTAATTCCGATGAAATTTCTGTGTTTCATCTTCAATAAGAAGGTCAGAGGGATACAGTAAACCTGAAGTGAAGCATCGGAATCTATAACTAGTGTCACAGGAACGGTTCAAGACATAGACAGTAAGAAAAGTCAGTTTTCTTGTACTTAAGTCATCATTTTGCCTTTTGTAATTAATTCCGATGAAATTTCTGAGTTTCATCGTCAATAAGAAGGTCAGAGGGATACAGCAAACCTGAAGTGAAGCATCGGAATCTATAACTAATGTCAAAAGAATGGTTCAAAACATGTGTGTTGGTGTTTATGGGCGCTCAACATCGAGGTCATCAGCGCCCTGGTTCAAAACATACACAGTAAGAAGAGTCAGTTTACTTGTACCTAATTCGGCGTTGTCCTTTTTGTATGTAATTCCGATGCAATTTCTGTGTTTCATCATCAATAAGAAGGTCAGAGGGATACAGTAAACCTGATGTGAAGCATCGGATTCTATAACTAGTGTCACAGGAATGGTTCAAAACATAGACAGCCAGAAGAGTCAGTTTTCTTGTACTTAAGTCAGCATTGTGCGTTTTGTATTTAATTCTGATGCAATTTCTGTGTTTCATCGTCAATACGAAGGTCAGAGGGATACAGTAAACCTGAAGTGAGGCATCGGAATCTATAACTAGTGTCACAGGAAAGGTTCAAAACATAGACACTAAGAAGAGTCAGTCTTCTTGTACTTAAGTCAGCATTGAGCTTTTGTATTTAATTCCGATGCAATTTCTGTGTTTCATCGTCAATAAGAAGGTCAGAGGGATACAGTAATCCTGAAGTGACGCATCGGAATCTGTAACTAGTGTCACAGGATTGGTTCAAAGCATAGACAGTAAGAAGTGTCTGTTTACTTGTACTTAAGTCGGCATTGTGCCTTTTGTATTTAATTCCGATGCAATTTCTGTGTTTCATCGTCAATAAGAAGGTCAGAGGGATACAGTAAACCTGAAGTGAAGCATCGGGATCTATAACTAGAGTCACAGGAATGGTTCAGAACTTAGACAGTAAGAAGAGTCAGTTTCCTTGTACTTATGTCGGCGTTGTGGCCTATGTATTTTTAATTCCGATGCAATTTCTGTGTTTCATCGTCAATAAGACGGTCCGAGGGATACAGTAAACCTGAAATGAAGCATCAGAATCTGTAACTAATGTCACAGGAAAGGTTCAAAACATAGACAGTAAGAAGAGTCCGTTTTTTTGTACATAAGTCGGCATTGTGCCTTTTCTATTTAATTCCGATGCCATTTCTGTGTTTCATCGTCAATAAGAAGGTCGGAGGGATACAGTCAACCTGAAGAGAAGCATCGGAATCTATAACTAATGTCACAGGAATGGTTCAAAACATAGACAGTAAGTAGAGTCAGTTTTCTTGTACTTAAGTCGGCATTGTGCCTTTTGTATTTAATTCCGGTGCAATTTCTGTGTTTCATCGTCAATAAGAAGGTCCATGGGATATAGTAAACCTGAAGTGATGCATCGGAATCCATAACTAGTGTCACAGGAATGGTTCAAAACATGGACAGTAAGAAGAGTCAGTCTTCTAGTACTTAAGTCGGCATTGTGCCTTTTCTATTTAATTCCGATGCAATTTCTGTGTTTCATCGTCAATAAGAAGGTCAGAGGGATACACTAAACCTGAAGTGAAGCAACGGAATCTATAACTAGTGTCACAGGAATGGTTCAAAGCGTAGACAGTAAGATGAGCCAGCCCTCTTGTACTTTAGTCGGCATTGTGATTTTTGTACTTAATTACGATGAAATTGCTGTGTTTCATCGTCAATAAGAAGGTCAGAGGGATACAGTAAACCTGAAGTGAAGCATCGGAATCTATAACTAGTTTCACAGGAATGGTTCAAAACATAGACAGTAAGAAGAGTCCGTTTTCTTGTACTTAAGTCGGCATTGTGGCTTTTCTATTTAATTCCGATGCAATTTCTGTGTTTCATCGTCAATAAGAAGGTCAGAGGGATACAGTAAACCTGAAGTGAAACATCGGAATCTATAACTAGAGCCACAGGAATGGTTTAAAACATAGACAGTAAGAAGAGTCAGTTTTCTTGTACTTAAGTCGGCATTGCACGTTTTCTATTTAATTCCGATGCAATTTCTGTGTTTCATCGTCAATAGGAAAGTCAGAGGGATACAGTAAACCTGAAGTGAAGCATCGGAATCTATAACTAGTGTCACAGGAGTGGTTCAAAACACAGACAGTAAGATGAATCAGTTTTCTTGTTCTTAAGTCGGCATTGTGCCATTTGTATTTAATTCCGATGCAATTTCTGTGTTTCATCGTCAATAAGAAGGTCAGAGGGTTACAGTAAACCTGAAGTGAAGCATCGGAAACTATAACTAGTGTCACAGGAATGGTTCAAAACATAGACAGTAAAAAGAGTCAGAGTTCTTGTACTTATGCCGGCATTGTGCCTTTTCAATTTAATTCTGATGCTATTTCTGTGTTTCCTCGTCAATAAGAATGTCAGAGGGATACAGTAAACCTGAAGAGAAGCAACGGAATCTATAACTAGTGTCACAGGAATGGTTCAAATCATAGACAGTAAGATGAGTCAGCCTTCTTGTACTTGAGTCGGCATAGTGCATTTTGTATTTAATTCCGATGCAATTTCTGTGTTTCATCGCCAACAAGTAGGTCAGAGTAATACAGTGAACCTGAAGTGAAGCATCGGAATCTATAACTAGTGTCACAGGAATGGTTCAAACATAGACAGTAAGAAGAGCCACTCTTCTTGTACTTGATTCGGCATTGTGCCTTTTGTATTTAATTCCGATGCAATTTCTGTGTTTCATCGTCAATAAGAAGGTCAGAGGGATACAGTAAACCTGAAGTGAAGCATCGGAATCTATAACTAGTGTCACAGGAATGGTTCAAAACATAGACAGTAAGAAGAGTCAGTCTTCTTGTACTTAAGTCGGCATTGTTCCTATTGGATTTAATTCCGATGCTATTTCTGTGTTTCATCGTCAATAAGACAGTCAGAGGGATACAGTAAACCTGAAGTGAAGCATCGGAATCTATAACTAGAGTCACAGGATCGGTTCAAAACATATACAGGAAGAAGAGTCAGTCTTCTTGTACTTAAGTCGGCATTGTTCCTATTGCATTTAATTCCGATAAAATTTCTGTGTTTCATCGTCAATAAGAAAGTCAGAGGGATACAGTAAACCGGAAGTGAAGCATCGGAATCTATAACTAGTGTCACAGGAATGGTTCAAAACATAGACAGTAAGAAGAGTCAGTTTTCTTGTACTTAAGTCGCGATTGTGCCTTTTCTATTTAATTCTGATGCATTGTCTGTGTCTCGTCGTCAACAATAAGGTCAGAGGGTTACAGTAAACCTGAAGTGAAGCATCGGAATCTATTACTAGTGTCACAGGAACGGTTCAAAGCAAAGACAGTAAGAAGAGTCAGTTTTCATGTACTTATGTCGGCATTGTGCCTTTTGTATTTAATTCCGATGAAATTTCTGTGTTTCATCGCGAATAAGAAGGTCATAGGAATACAGTAAACCTGATGTGAAGCATCGGAATCTATAACTAGTGTCACAGGAATTTTTCAAAACATAGACAGTAAGAAGAGTCAGTCTTCTTGTACTTAAGTCGGCATTGTGCATTTTGTATTTAATTCCGATGCAGTTTCTGTGTTTTATCGTCAATATGAAGGTCAGAGGGATACAGTAAACCTGAGGTGAAGCATCGGAATCTATAACTAGTGTCACAGGAATGGTTCAAAATATAGACAGTAAGTTGAGTCAGTTTTCTTGTACTTAAGTCGGCATTGTGATTTTTGTATTAAATTCCGATGCAATTTCTGTGTTTCATTGTCAATAAGAAGGTCAGAGGAATACAATAAACCTTAAGTGAAGCATCGGAATCTATATCTAGTGTCAGAGTAATGGTTCAAACATAGACAGTAAGAAGAGCCAGTTTTCTCGTACCTAAGTCGGCATTGTGCCTTTTGTGTAGAATTTCGATGTAAATTCTGTGTTTCATCGTCAATAAGAAGATCAGAGGGATACAATAAACCTGAAGTGAAGCATCGGAATCTATAACTGGTGTCACAGGAATGGGTCAAATCATAGACAGTAAGAAGAATCAGTTTTCTTGTACTTAAGTAGGCATTGTGCCTTTTCTATTGAATTCCGATGCAATTTCTGTGTTTCGTCGTCAATAAGGTCAGAGGGATACACCAAACCTGAAGTGAAGCATCGGAATCTATAACTAGTGTCACAGGAATTGTTCAAATCATAGACAGTAAGAAGAGTCAGTTTTCTTGTACTTAAGTCGGCATTGTGCCTTTTCTATTAAATTCCGATGCAATTTCGGTGTTTCATAGTCAATAAGAAGATCAGAGGGATACAGTAAACCTGAAGTGAAGCATCGGAATCAATTAACTAGTGTCACAGGAATGGTTCAAAACAAAGACAGTAAGAAGAGTCAGTTTTCTTGTACTTAAGTCTGCATTGTGCCTTTTGTACAGAATTCCAATGCAATTTCTGTGTTTCATCGTCAATAAGAAGGTCAGAGGGATACAGTAAACCTGAAGTGAAGCATCGGAATCTATAACTAGAGTCACAGGAATGGTTCAAAACATAGACAGTAAGAAGAGTCAGTTTTCTTGTACTTTAGTCGGCATTGCGCGTTTTCTATTTAATTTCGATGCAATTTCTGTGTTTCATCGTCAATAGGAAAGTCAGAGGGATACAGTAAACCTGAAGTGAAGCATCGGAATCTATAACTAGTGTCACAGGAGTGGTTCAAAACATAGACAGTAAGATGAATCAGTTTTCTTGTTCTTAAGTCGGCATTGTGCCATTTGTATTTAATTCCGATGCAATTTCTGTGTTTCATCGTCAATAAGAAGGTCAGAGGGATACAGTAAACCTGAAGTGAAGCAACGGAATCCATAACTAGTGTCACAGGAATGGTTGAAACATAGACAGTAAGAAGAGCCACTCTACTTGTACTTGATTCGGCATTGTGCCTTTTGTATTTAATTCCGATGCATTTTCTGTGTTTCATCGTCAATAATAAGGTCAGAGGGATACAGTATATTTGAAGTGAAGCATCGGAATCTATAACTAGTGTCACAGGAATGGTTCAAAAGATAGACAGTAAGAAGAGTCAGTTTTCTTGTACTTAAGTCGGCATTGTGCCTTTTGTATAGAATTCCGATGCAATTTCTGTGTTTCATCGTCAATAACAAGGTCAGAGGGATACAGTAAACCTGAAGTGAAGCATCGGAAACTATAACTAGTGTCACAGGAATGGTTCAAAACATAGACAGTAAAAAGTGTCAGTGTTCTTGTACTTATGTCGGCATTGTGCCTTTTCTATTTAATTCCGATGCTATTTCTGTGTTTCACCGTCAATAAGAATGTCAGAGGGTTACAGTAAACCTGAAGAGAAGCAACGGAATCTATAACTAGTGTCACAGGAATGGTTCAAATCATAGACAGTAAGATGAGCCAGCCTTCTTGTACTTGAGTCGGCATAGTGCATTTTGTATGTAATTCCGATGCAATTTCTGTGTTTCATCGCCAATAAGGAGGTCAGAGTAATACAGTGAACCTGAAGTGAAGCATCGGAATCTATAACTAGTGTCACAGGAGTGGTTGAAACATAGACAGTAAGAAGAGCCACTCTTCTTGTACTTGATTCGGCATTGTGCCTTTTGTATTTAATTCCGATGCATTTTCTGTGTTTCATCGTCAATAATAAGGTCAGAGGGATACAGTAAACCTGAAGTGAAGCATCGGAATCTATAACTAGTGTCACAGGAATGGTTCAAAACATAGACAGTAAGAAGAGTCGGTTTTCTTGTACTTATCTCGGCATTGTGCCATTTGTATTTAATTCCGATGCAATTTCTGTGTTTCATCGTCAATATGAAGGTCAGAGGGATACAGTAAACCTGAGGTGAAGCATCGGAATCTATAACTAGTGTCACAGGAATGGTTCAATACGTAGACAGTAAGATGAGTCAGTTTTCTTGTACTTAAGTCGGCATTGTGATTTTTGTATTTAATTCCGATGCAATTTCTGTGTTTCATTATCAATAAGAAGGTCAGAGGGATACAGTAAACGTGAAATGAAGCATCAGAATCTTTAACTAGTGTCAGAGGAATGGTTCAAAACATAGACAGAAAGAAGAGCCAGTTTTCTTGTACCTAAGTCGGCATTGAGACTTTTGTATGGAATTCCGATGCAATTTCTGTGTTTCATCGTCAATAAGAAGATCCGAGCGATACAGTAAACCTGAAGTGAAGCATCGGAATCTATAACTAGTGTCAAAGGAATGGTTCAAAACATAGACAGTAAGAAGAGTCAGTTTTCTTGTACTTAAGTCGGCATTGTGCCTTTTGTATAGAATTCCGATGCAATTTCTGTGTTTCATCGTCAATAAGAAGGTCAGAAGGATACAGTAAACCTGAAGTGAAGCATCGAAATCTATAACTAGTGTCACAGGAATGGTTCAAAACATAGAAAGTAAGAAGAGTCAGTTTTCTTGTACCTAAGTCGGCATTGTGCCTTTTCTATTGAATTACGATGCAATTTCTGTGTTTCGTCGTCAATAAGAAGGTCAGAGGGATACAGTAAACCCGAAGTGAAGCATCGGAATCTATAACTAGTGTCACAGGAATGGTTCAAACATAGACAGTAAGAAGAGTCGGTTTTCTTGTACTTAGGTCGGCATTGTGCCCTTTGTATTTAATTCCGATGCAATTTCTGTGTTTCAACGTCAATAAGAAGGTCGGAGGGATACAGTAAACCTGAAGTGAAGCATCGGAATCTATAACTAGTGTCACAGGAATGGTTCAAAACATAGACAGTAAGAAGAATAAGTTTTCTTGTACTTAAGTAGGCATTGTGCCTTTTCTATTGAATTCCGATGCAATTTCTGTGTTTCGTCGTCAATAAGAAAGTCAGAGGGATACAGTAAAGCTGAAGTGAAGCATCGGAATCTATAACTAGTGCCATAGGAATGGTTCAAATCATAGACAGTAAGAAGAGTCAGTTTTCATGTACTTAAGTCGGCATTGTGCCTTTTCTATTTAATTCCGATGCAATTTCTGTGTTTCATCGTCAATAAGAAGGTCAGAGGGATACAGTAAACCTGTAGTGAAGCATCGGAATCTATAACTAGTGTCACAGGAATGGTTCAAAACATAGACAGTAAGAAGAGTCAGTTTACTTGTACTTAAGTCGGCATTGTGCCTTTTGTATTTAATTCCGATGCGATTTATGTGTTTCATCGTCAATATGAAAGTCAGAGGGATACAGTAAAAATGAGGTGAAGCATCGGAATCTATAACTAGTGTCACAGGAATGGTTCAAAGCATAGACAGTAAGATGAGTCAGTTTTCTTGTACTTAAGTCGGCATTGTGATTTTTGTATTTAATTACGATGCAATTTCTGTGAGTCATTGTCAATAAGAAGGTCAGAGGAATACAATAAACCTGAAGTGAAGCATCGGAATCTATAACTAGTGTCAGAGGAATGGTTCAAAACATAGACAGTAAGAAGAGTCAGTTTTCTTGTACTTAAGTCGGCATTGTGCCTTTTGTATAGAATTCCGATGCAATTTCTGTGTTTCATCGTCAATAAGAAGGTCCGAGGGATACAGTAAACCTGAAGTGAAGCATCGAAATTTATAACTAGTGTCACAGGAATGGTTCAAAACATAGAAAGTAAGAAGACTCAGTTTTCTTGTACCTAAGTCGGCATTGTGCCTTTTGTATTTAATTCCGATGGAATTTCTGTGTTGCATCGTCAATAAGAAGGTCAGAGGGATACAGTAAACCTGAAGTGAAGCATCGGAATCTATAACTAGTGTCACAGGAATGGTACAAACATAGACAGTAAGAAAAGTCGGTTTTCTTGTACTTAGGTCGGCATTGTGCCATTTGTATTTAATTCCGATGCAATTTCTGTGTTTCATCGTCAATAAGAAGGTCGAAGGGATACAGAAAACTTGACGTGAAGCATCGGAATCTGTAACTAGTGTCACAGGAATGGTTCTAAACATAGACAGTAAGAAGAATCAGTTTTCTTGTACTTAAATAGGCATTGTGCCTTTTCTATTGAATTCCGATGCATATTCTGTGTTTCGTCGTCAATAAGAAGGTCATTGGGGTACAGTAAACCTGAAGTGAAGCATCGGAATCTATAACTAGTGTCACAGGAATGGTTCAAATCATAGACAGTAAGAAGAGTCAGTTTTCTTGTACTTAAGTCGGCATTGTGCCTTTTCTATTTATTTCCGATACAATTTCTGTGTTTCATCGTCAATAAGAAGGTCAATGGGATACAGTAAACCTGAAATGAAGCATCGGAATCTATACCTTGTGTCACAGGAGTGGTTCAAAACATAGACAGAAAGAAGAGTCAGTTTTCCTGTTCTTAAGTCGGCATTGTGCGTTTTGTATTTAATTCCGATGCAATTTCTGTGTTTCATCGTCAATAAGAAACTCAGAGGGATACAGTAAACCTGAAGTGAAGCATCGGAATCTATAACTAGTGTCACAGGAATGGTTCAAAAGATAGACAGTAAGAAGAGTCAGTTTTCTTGTACTTAAGTCGGCATTGTGCCTTTTGTATAGAATTCCGATGCAATTTCTGTGTTTCATCGTCAATAAGAAGGTCAGAGGGATACAGTAAACCTGAAGCGAAGCATCGAAATCTATAAGTAGTGTCACAGGAATGGTTCATAACATAGAAAGTAAGAAGAGTCAGTTTTCTTGTACCTAAGTCGGCATTGTGCCTTTTGTATTTAATTCCGATGGAATTTCTGTGTTTCATCGTCAATAAGAAGGTCAGAGGGATACAGTAAACCTGAAGTGAAGCATCGGAATCTATTACTAGTGTCACAGGAATGGTTCAAAACAAAGACAGTAAGAAGAGTCAGTTTTCATGTACTTATGTCGGCATTGTGCCTTTTGTATTTAATTCCGATGCAATTTCTGTGTTTCATCGTCAATAAGAAGGTCAGAGGGATACAGTAAACCTGAAGTGAAGCATCGAAATCTATAACTAGTGTCACAGGAATGGTTCAAAACATAGAAAGTAAGAAGAGTCAGTTTTCTTGTACCTAAGTCGGCATTGTGCCTTTTGTATTTAATTTCGATGGAATTTCTGTGTTTCATCGTCAATAGGAATGTCAGAGGGATACAGTAAACCTGATGTGAAGCATCGGAATCTATAACTAGTGTCACAGGAATGGTTCAAACATAGACAGTAAGAAGAGTCGGTTTTCTTGTACTTAGGTCGGCATTGTGCCCGTTGTATTTAATTCCGATGCAATTTCTGTGTTTCATCGTCAATAAGAAGGTCAGAGGGATACAGTAAACCTGAAGTGAAGCATCGGAATCTATAACTAGTGTCACAGGAATGGTACAAACATAGACAGTAAGAAAAGTCGGTTTTCTTGTACTTAGGTCGGCATTGTGCCATTTGTATTTAATTCCGATGCAATTTCTGTGTTTCATCGTCAATAAGAAGGTCGGAGGGATACAGAAAACATGAAGTGAAGCATCGGAATCTGTAACTAGTGTCACAGGAATGGCTCTAAACATAGACAGTAAGAAGAATCAGTTTTCTTGTACTTAAGTAGGCATTGTGCCTTTTCTATTGAATTCCGATGCATATTCTGTGTTTCGTCGTCAATAAGAAGGTCATTGGGGTACAGTAAACCTGAAGTGAAGCATCGGAATCTATAACTAGTGTCACAGGAATGGTTCAAATCATAGACAGTAAGAAGAGTCAGTTTTCTTGTACTTAAGTCGGCATTGTGCCTTTTCTATGTAATTCCGATGCAATTTCTGTGTTTCATCGTCAATAAGAAGGTCAATGGGATACAGTAAACCTGAAATGATGCATCGGAATCTATACCTTGTGTCACAGGAGTGGTTCAAAACATAGACAGTAAGAAGAGTCAGTTTTCCTGTTCTTAAGTCGGCATTGTGCGTTTTGTATTTAATTCCGATGCAATTTCTGTGTTTCATCGTCAATAAGAAACTCAGAGGGATACAGTAAACCTGAAGTGAAGCATCGGAATCTATAACTAGTGTCACAGGAATGGTTCAAAAGATAGACAGTAAGAAGAGTCAGTTTTCTTGTACTTAAGTCGGCGTTGTGCCTTTTGTATAGAATTCCGATGCAATTTCTGTGTTTCATCGTCAATAAGAAGGTCAGAGGGATACAGTAAACCTGAAGCGAAGCATCGAAATCAATAAGTAGTGTCACAGGAATGGTTCATAACATAGAAAGTAAGAAGAGTCAGTTTTCTTGTACCTAAGTCGGCATTGTGCCTTTTGTATTTAATTCCGATGGAATTTCTGTGTTTCATCGTCAATAAGAAGGTCCGAGGGATACAGTAAACCTGAAGTGAAGCATCGAAATTTATAACTAGTGTCACAGGAATGGTTCAAAACATAGAAAGTAAGAAGACACAGTTTTCTTGTACCTAAATCGGCATTGTTCCTTTTGTATTTAATTCCGATGGAATTTCTGTGTTGCATCGTCAATAAGAAGGTCAGAGGGATACAGTAAACCTGAAGTGAAGCATCGGAATCTATAACTAGTGTCACAGGAATGGTACAAACATAGACAGTAAGAAAAGTCGGTTTTCTTGTACTTAGGTCGGCATTGTGCCATTTGTATTTAATTCCGATGCAATTTCTGTGTTTCATCGTCAATAAGAAGGTCGGAGGGATACAGAAAACTTGAAGTGAAGCATCGGAATCTGTAACTAGTGTCACAGGAATGGTTCTAAACATAGACAGTAAGAAGAATCAGTTTTCTTGTACTTAAGTAGGCATTGTGCCTTTTCTATTGAATTCCGATGCATATTCTGTGTTTCGTCGTCAATAAGAAGGTCATTGGGGTACAGTAAACCAGAAATGAAGCATCGGAATCTATAACTAGTGTCACAGGAATGGTTCAAATCATAGACAGTAAGAGGAGTCAGTTTTCTTGTACTTAAGTCGGCATTGTTCCTTTTCTATTTAATTCCGATGCAATTTCTGTGTTTCATCGTCAATAAGAAGGTCAATGGGATACAGTAAACCTGAAATGAAGCATCGGAATCTATACCTTGTGTCACAGGAGTGGTTCAAAACATAGACAGTAAGAAGAGTCAGTTTTCCTGTTCGTAAGTCGGCATTGTGCGTTTTGTATTTAATTCCGATGCAATTTCTGTGTTTCATCGTCAATAAGAAACTCAGAGGGATACAGTAAACCTGAAGTGAAGCATCGGAATCTATAACTAGTGTCACAGGAATGGTTCAAAAGATAGACAGTAAGAAGAGTCAGTTTTCTTGTACTTAAGTCGGCATTGTGCCTTTTGTATAGAATTCCGATGCAATTTCTGTGTTTCATCGTCAATAAGAAGGTCAGAGGGATACAGTAGACCTGAAGTGAAGCATCGGAATCTATTACTAGTGTCACAGGAATGGTTCAAAACAAAGACAGTAAGAAGAGTCAGTTTTCATGTACTTATGTCGGTATTGTGCCTTTTGTATTTAATTCCGATGCAATTTCTGTGTTTCATCGTCAATAAGAAGGTCAGAGGGATACAGTAAACCTGAAGTGAAGCATCGAAATCTATAACTAGTGTCACAGGAATGGTTCAAAGCATAGAAAGTAAGAAGAGTCAGTTTTCTTGCACCTAAGTCGGCATTGTGCCTTTTGTATTTAATTTCGATGGAATTTCTGTGTTTCATCGTCAATAAGAATGTCAGAGGGATACAGTAAACCTGATGTGAAGCATCGGAATCTATAACTAGTGTCACAGGAATGGTTCAAACATAGACAGTAAGAAGAGTCGGTTTTCTTGTACTTAGGTCGGCATTGTGCCCGTTGTATTTAATTCCGATGCAATTTCTGTGTTTCATCGTCAATAAGAAGGTCGGAGGGATACAGTAAACCTGAAGTGAAGCATCGGAATCTATAACTAGTGTCACAGGAATGGTTCAAAACATAGACAGTAAGAAAAAGCACTTTTCTTGTAATTAAGTAGGCATTGTGCCTTTTCAATTGAATTCCGATGCAATTTCTGTGTTACGTCGTCAATAAGAAGGTCAGAGGGATACAGTAAACCTGAAGTGAAGCATCGGAATCTATAACTAGTGTCAGAGGAATGGTTCAAAACATAGACAGTAAGAAGAATCAGTTTTCTTGTACTTAAGTAGGCATTGTGAATTTTCAATTGTATTCCGATGCAATTTCTGTGTTTCGTCGTCAATAAGAAGGTCAGAGGGATACAGGAAACCTGAAGTGAAGCATCGGAATCTATAACTAGTGTCACAGGAATGGTTCAATACATAGACAGTAAGATGAGTCAGTTTTCTTGTACTTAAGTCAGCATTGTGATTTTTGTATTTAATTCCGATGCAATTTCTTTGTTTCATTGTCAATAAGAAGGTCAGAGGGATACAATAAACCTGAAGTGAAGCATCGGAATCTATAACTAGTGTCAGAGGAATGGTTCAAAACATAGACAGTAAGAAGAGCCAGGTTTCTTGTACCTAAGTCGGCATTGTGCCTTTTGTATAGAATTCCGATGCAATTTCTGTGTTTCATCGTCAATAAGAAGATCAGAAAGATACAGTAAACCTGAAGTGAAGCATCGGAATCTATAACTAGTGTCACAGGAATGGTTTAAAGCATAGACAGTAAGAAGAGTCAGTTTTCTTGTACTTAAGTCGGCATTGTGCCTTTTGTATAGAATTCCGATGCAATTTCTGTGTTTCATCGTCAATAAGAAGGTCAGAGGGATACAGTAAACCTGAAGTGAAGCATGGAAATCTATATCTAGTGTCACAGAAATGGTTCAAAACATAGAAAGTAATTAGAGTCAGTTTTCTTGTACCTAAGTCGGCACTGTGCCTTTCGTATTTAATACCGATGGAATTTCTGTGTTTCACCGTCAATAAGAAGGTCAGAGGGATACAGTAAACCTGAAGTGAAGCATCGGAATCTATAACTAGTGTCACAGGAATGGTTCAAACATAGACAGTAAGAAGAGACGGTTTTCTTGTACTTAGGTCGGCATTGTGCCCTTTGTATTTAATTCCGATGCAATTTCTGTGTTTCATCGCCAATAAGAAGGTCGGAGGGATACAGTAAACTTGAAGTGAAGCATCGGAATCTATAACTAGTGACACAGGAATGGTTCAAAACATAGACAGAAAGAAGAATCAGTTTTCTTGTACTTAAGTAGGCATTGTGTCTTTTCTATTGAATTCCGATGCAATTTCTGTGTTTCGTCGTCAATAAGAATGTCAGAGGGATACAGTAAACCTGAAGTGAAGCATCGGAATCTATAACTAGTGTCACAGGAATGGTTCAAATCATAGAGAGTAAGAAGAGTCAGTTTTCTTGTACTTAAGTCGGCATTGTGCCTATTTTATTTATTTCCGATGCGATTTCTGTGTTTCATCGTCAACAAGAAGGTCAATGGGATACAGTAAACCTGAAGTGAAGCATCGGAATCTATAACTTGTGTCACAGGAGTGGTTCAAAACATAGACAGTAAGAAGAGTCAGTTTTCCTGTTCTTAAGTCGGCATTGTGCGTTTTGTTTTTAATTCCGATGCAATTTCTGTTTTTCATCGTCAATAAGGAGGTCAGAGGGATACAGTGAAGCTGAAGTGCAGCATCGGAATCTATAACTAGTGTCACAGGAATGGTGCAAAACATAGACAGTAAGGTGAGCCTGCCTTCTTGTACTTGAGTCGGCATTGTGCCTTTTGTATTCAATTCCGATGCAATTTCTGTGATTCATCGCCAATAAGAAGGTCGGAGGGATACAGTAAACTTGAAGTGAAGCATCGGAATCTATAACTAGTGTCACAGGAATGGTTCAAATCATAGAGAGTAAGAAGAGACAGTTTTCTTGTACTTAAGTCGGCATTGTGCCTTTTCTATTTAATTCCGATGCAATTTCTGTGTTTCATCGTCAATAAGTAGGTCAATGGGATACAGTAAACCTTAAGTCAAGCATCGGAATCTATAACTTGTGTCACAGGAGTGGTTCTAAACATAGACAGTAAGAAGAGTCAGTTTTCCTGTTCTTAAGCCGGCATTGTGCGTTTTGTATATAATTCCGATGCAATTTCTGTGTTTCATCGTCAATAAGGAGGTCAGAGGGATACAGTGAACCTGAAGTGCAGCATCGGAATCTATAACTAGTGTCACAGGAGTGGTTCAAAACATAGACAGTTAGATGAGCCAGCCTTCTTGTACTTGAGTCGGCATTGGGCCTTTTGTATTCAATTCCGATGCAATTTCTGTGTTTCATTGTCAATAAAAAGGTCAGAGGGATACAGTGAACCGGAAGTGAAGCATCGGAATCTATAACTAGAGTCACAGGAATGGTTCAAAACATAGACTGTAAGAAGAGCCGGTCTTCTTGTACTTGAGTCGGCATTGAGCCTTTTGTATTTAATTCCGATGCAATTCTGTGTTTCATCGTCAATAAGAAGGTCAGAGGGATACAGTAAACCTGAAGTGAAGCTTCGGAATCTATAACTAGTGTCACAGGAATGGTTCAAAACATAGACAGTAAGAAGAGTCAGTTTGCTTGAACTCAAGTCGGCATTGTGCCTTTTGTATTTAATTCCGAAGCAATTTCTGTGTTTAATCGTCAATAAGAAGGTCAATGGGATACAGTAAACCTGAAATGAAGCATCGGAATCTATACCTTGTGTCACAGGAGTGGTTCAAACCATAGACTGTAGGAAGAGTCAGTTTTCTTGTACTTAAGTCGGCATTGTGCCTTTTGTATAGAATTCCGATGCAATTTCTGTGTTTCATCGTCAATAAGAAGGTCAGAGGGATACAGTAAACCTGAAGTGAAGCATGGAAATCTATAACTAGTGTCACAGAAATGGTTCAAAACATAGAAAGTAAGGAGAGTCAGTTTTCTTGTACCTAAGTCGGCACTGTGCCTTTTGTATTTAATACCGATGGAATTTCTGTGTTTCATCGTCAATAAGAAGGTCAGAGGGATACAGTAGACCTGAAGTGAAGCAACGGAATCTATAACTAGTGTCACAGGCATGGTTCAAACATAGACAGTAAGAAGAGACGGTTTTCTCGTACTTAGGTCGGCATTGTGCCCTTTGTATTTAATTCCGATGCAATTTCTGTGTTTCATCGCCAATAAGAAGGTCGGAGGGATACAGTAAACTTGAAGTGAAGCATCGGAATCTATAACTAGTGCCACAGGAATGGTTCAAAACATAGACAGAAAGAAGAATCAGTTTTCTTGTACTTAAGTAGGCATTGTGCCTTTTCTATTGAATTCCGATGCAATTTCTGTGTTTCGTCGTCAATAAGAAGGTCAGAAGGATACAGTAAACCTGAAGTGAATCATCGGAATCTATAACAAGTGTCACAGGAATGGTTCAAATCATAGAGAGTAAGAAGAGTCAGTTTTCTTGTACTTAAGTCGGCATTGTGCATTTTTTATTTAATTCCGATGCAATTTCTGTGTTTCATCGTCAATAAGAAGGTCAATGGGATACAGTAAACCTGAAGTGAAGCATCGGAATCTATAACTTGTGTCACAGGAGTGGTTCAAAACATAGACAGTAAGAAGAGTCAGTTTTCCTGTTCTTAAGTCGGCATTGTGCGTTTTGTATTTAATTCCGATGCAATTTCTGTTTTTCATCGTCAATAAGGAGGTCAGAGGGATACAGTGAACCTGAAGTGCAGCATCGGAATCTATAACTAGTGTCACAGGAATGGTTCAAAACATAGACAGTAAGATGAGCCAGCCTTCTTGTACTTGAGTCGGCATTGTGCCTTTTGTATTTACTTCCGATGCAATTTCTGTGTTTCATTGTCAATAAAAAGGTCAGAGGGATACAGTGAACCTGAAGTGAAGCATCGGAATCTATAACTAGTGTCACAGGAATGGTTCAAAGCATAGACAGTAAGAAGAGTCAGTTTTCCTGTACTTAAGCCGGCATTGTGCCTTTTGTATAGAATTCCGATGCAATTTCTGTGTTTCATCGTCAATAAGAAGGTGAGAGGGATACAGTAAACCTGAAGTGAAGCATGGAAATCTATAACTAGTGTCACAGGAATGGTTCAAAACATAGAAAGTAAGGAGAGTCAGTTTTCTTGTACCTAAGTCGGCATTGTGCCTTTTGTATTTAATACCGATGGAATTTCTGTGTTTCATCGTCAATAACAAGGTCAGAGGGATACAGTAAACCTGAAGTGAAGCATCGGAATCTATAACTAGTATCACAGGAATGGTTCAAACATAGACAGTAAGAAGAGTCGGTTTTCTTGTACTTAGGTCGGCATTGTGCCATTTGTATTTAATTCCGATGCAATTTCTGTGATTCATCGCCAATAAGAAGGTCGGAGGGATACAGTAAACTTGAAGTGAAGCATCGGAATCTATAACTAGTGTCACAGGAATGGTTCAAAACATAGACAGAAAGAAGAGTCAGTTTGCTTGAACTCAAGTCGGCATTGTGCCTTTTGTATTTAATTCCGAAGCAATTTCTGTGTTTCATCGTCAATAAGGAGGTCAGAGGGATACAGTGAACCTGAAGTGAAGCATCGGAATCTATAACTAGAGTCACAGGAATGGTTCAAAACATAGACAGTAAGATGAGCCAGCCTTCTTGTACTTGAGTCGGCATTGTGCCTTTTGTATTCAATTCCGATGCAATTTCTGTGTTTCATTGTCAATAAAAAGGTCAGAGGGATACAGTGAACCGGAAGTGAAGCATCGGAATCTATAACTAGAGTCACAGGAATGGTTCAAAACATAGACTGTAAGAAGAGCCAGTCTTCTTGTACTTGAGTCGGCATTGAGCCTTTTGTATTTAATTCCGATGCAATTCTGTGTTTCATCGTCAATAAGAAGGTCAGAGGGATACAGTAAACCTGAAGTGAAGCTTCGGAATCTATAACTAGTGTCACAGGAATGGTTCAAATCATAGACAGTAGGAAGAGTCAGTTTGCTTGAACTCAAGTCGGCATTGTGCCTTTTGTATTTAATTCCGAAGCAATTTCTGTGTTTCATCGTCAATATGAAGGTCAGAGGAATACTGTAAATCTGAAGTGAAGCAACGGAATCTATAACTAGTGCCACAGGAATGGTTCAAAACATAGACAGTAAGAAGAGTCAGTTTTCATGTACTTATGTGGGCATTGTGCCTTTTGTATTTAATTCCGATGAAATTTCTGTGTTTCATCGCGAATAAGAAGGTCATAGGAATACAGTAAACCTGATGTGAAGCATCGGAATCTATAACTAGTGTCACAGGAATGGTTCAAAACATAGACAGTAAGAAGGGTCAGTTTTCTTGTACTTCAGTTGGCATTGTGCCTTTTCTATTTAATTCCGATGAAATTTATGCGTTTCATCGTCAATAAGAAAGTCAGAGGAATACAGTAAACCTGAAGTGAAGCATCGGAATCCATAACTAGTGTCACAGGAATGGTTCAAAACATAGACAGTAAGAAGAGTCAGTTTTCTTGTACTTAAGTCGGCATTGTGCCTTTTGTATTTAATACCGATGGAATTTCTGTGTTTCATCGTCAATAACAAGGTCAGAGGGATACAGTAAACCTGAAGTGAAGCATCGGAATCTATAACTAGTGTCACAGGAATGGTTCAAACATAGACAGTAAGAAGAGTCGGTTTTCTTGTACTTAGGTCGGCATTGTGCCCCTTGTATTTAATTCCGATGCAATTTCTGTGATTCATCGCCAATAAGAAGGTCGGAGGGATACAGTAAACTTGAAGTGAAGCATCGGAATCTATAACTAGTGTCACAGGAATGGTTCAAAACATAGACAGAAAGAAGAATCAGTTTTCTTGTACTTAAGTAGGCATTGTGCCTTTTGTATTTAATTCCGATGGAATTTCTGTGTTTCGTCGTCAATAAGAAGGTCAGAGGGATACAGTAAACCTGAAGTGAAGCATCGGAATCTATAACTAGTGTCACAGGAATGGTTCAAATCATAGAGAGTAAGGAGAGTCAGTTTTCTTGTACTTAAGTCGGCATTGTGCCTTTTCTATTTAATTCCGATGCAATTTCTGTGTTTCTTCGTCAATAAGAAGGACAATGGGATACAGTAAACCTTAAGTGAAGCATCGCAATCTATAACTTGTGTCACAAGAGTGGTTCAAAACATAGACAGTAAGAAGAGTCAGTTTTCCTGTTCTTAAGTCGGCATTGTGCGTTTTGTATTTAATTCCGATGCAATTTCTGTGTTTCATCGTCAATAAGGAGGTCAGAGGGATACAGTGAACCTGAAGTGCAGCATCGGAATCTATAACTAGTGTCACAGGAATGGTTCAAAACATAGACAGCAAGATGAGCCAGCCTTCTTGTACTTGAGTCGGCATTGTGCCTTTTGTATTTAATTCCGATGCAATTTCTGTGTTTCATTGTCAATAAAAAGGTCAGAGGGATACGGTGAACCGGAAGTGAAGCATCGGAATCTATAACTAGAGTCACAGGAATGGTTCAAAACATAGACTGTAAGAAGAGCGAGTCTTCTTGTACTTGAGTCGGCATTGTACCTTTTGTATTTAATTCCGATGCAATTTCTGTGTTTCATCGTCAATAAGAAGGTCAGAGGGATACAGTAAACCTGAAGTGAAGCAACGGAATCTATAACTAGTGCCACAGGAATGGTTCAAAACATAGGCAGTAAGAAGAGTCAGTTTACTTGTACTTAAGTCGGCATTGTGCCTTTCGTATTTAATTCCGATGCAATTTCTGTGTTTCATCGTCAATAAGAAGGTCACAGGGATACAGTAAACCTGTAGTGAAGCATCAGAATCTGTAACTAATGTCACAGGACTGGTTCAAAACATAGACAGTAAGAAGAGCCAGTTTTCTTGAACTTAATTCGGCATTGTGCCTTTTGTATTTAATTCCGATGCAATTTCTGTGTTTCATCGTCAATAAGAAGGTCAGAGGGATACAGTAAACCTGAAGTGAAGCATCGGAATCTATAACTAGTGTCACAGGAATGGTTCAAAACATAGACAGTAAGAAGAGACAGTTTACTTGTACTTAAGTCGGCATTGTGCCTTTTGTATTTAATTCCGATGCAATTTCTGTGTTTCATCGTCAATATGAAGGTCAGAGTGATACAGTAAACCTGAGGTGAAGCATCGGAATCTATAACTAGTGTCACAGGAATGGTTCAAGACATAGACAGTAAGATGAGTCAGTTTTCTTGTACTTAAGTTGGCATTGTCATTTTTGTATTTAATTCCGATGCAATTTCTGTGTTTCATTATCAATAAGAAGGTCAGAGGGACACAATAAACCTGAAATGAAGCATCGGAATCTTTAACTAGTGTCAGAGGAATGGTTCAAACATAGACAGTAAGAAGAGTCGGTTTTCTTGTACTTAGGTCGGCATTGTGCCCGTTGTATTTAAATCCGATGCAATTTCTGTGTTTCATCGTCAATAAGAAGGTCGGAGGGATACAGTAAACTTGAAGTGAAGCATCGGAATCTATAACTAGTGTCACAGGAATGGTTCAAAACATAGACAGTAAGAAGAAGCACTTTTCTTGCAATTAAGTAGGCATTGTGCCTTTTCAATTGAATTCCGATGCAATTTCTGTGTTACGTCGTCAATAAGAAGGTCAGAGGGATACAGTAAACCTGAAGTGAAGCATCGGAATCTATAACTAGTGTCAGAGGAATGGTTCGAAACATAGACAGTAAGAAGAATCAGTTTTCTTGTACATAAGTAGGCATTGTGAATTTTCAATTGAATTCCGATGCAATTTCTGTGTTTCGTCGTCAATAAGAAGGTCAGAGGGATACAGTGAACCTGAAGTGAAGCATCGGAATCTATAACTAGTGTCACAGGAATGGTTCAAAGCATAGACAGTAAGAAGAGTCAGTTTTCCTGTACTTAAGCCGGCATTGTGCCTTTTGTATAGAATTCCGATGCAATTTCTGTGTTTCATCGTCAATAAGAAGGTGAGAGGGATACAGTAAACCTGAAGTGAAGCATGGAAATCTATAACTAGTGTCACAGGAATGGTTCAAAACATAGAAAGTAAGGAGAGTCAGTTTTCTTGTACCTAAGTCGGCATTGTGCCTTTTGTATTTAATACCGATGGAATTTCTGTGTTTCATCGTCAATAACAAGGTCAGAGGGATACAGTAAACCTGAAGTGAAGCATCGGAATCTATAACTAGTATCACAGGAATGGTTCAAACATAGACAGTAAGAAGAGTCGGTTTTCTTGTACTTAGGTCGGCATTGTGCCATTTGTATTTAATTCCGATGCAATTTCTGTGATTCATCGCCAATAAGAAGGTCGGAGGGATACAGTAAACTTGAAGTGAAGCATCGGAATCTATAACTAGTGTCACAGGAATGGTTCAAAACATAGACAGAAAGAAGAGTCAGTTTGCTTGAACTCAAGTCGGCATTGTGCCTTTTGTATTTAATTCCGAAGCAATTTCTGTGTTTCATCGTCAATAAGGAGGTCAGAGGGATACAGTGAACCTGAAGTGAAGCATCGGAATCTATAACTAGAGTCACAGGAATGGTTCAAAACATAGACAGTAAGATGAGCCAGCCTTCTTGTACTTGAGTCGGCATTGTGCCTTTTGTATTCAATTCCGATGCAATTTCTGTGTTTCATTGTCAATAAAAAGGTCAGAGGGATACAGTGAACCGGAAGTGAAGCATCGGAATCTATAACTAGAGTCACAGGAATGGTTCAAAACATAGACTGTAAGAAGAGCCAGTCTTCTTGTACTTGAGTCGGCATTGAGCCTTTTGTATTTAATTCCGATGCAATTCTGTGTTTCATCGTCAATAAGAAGGTCAGAGGGATACAGTAAACCTGAAGTGAAGCTTCGGAATCTATAACTAGTGTCACAGGAATGGTTCAAATCATAGACAGTAAGAAGAGTCAGTTTGCTTGAACTCAAGTCGGCATTGTGCCTTTTGTATTTAATTCCGAAGCAATTTCTGTGTTTCATCGTCAATATGAAGGTCAGAGGAATACTGTAAATCTGAAGTGAAGCAACGGAATCTATAACTAGTGCCACAGGAATGGTTCAAAACATAGACAGTAAGAAGAGTCAGTTTTCATGTACTTATGTGGGCATTGTGCCTTTTGTATTTAATTCCGATGAAATTTCTGTGTTTCATCGCGAATAAGAAGGTCATAGGAATACAGTAAACCTGATGTGAAGCATCGGAATCTATAACTAGTGTCACAGGAATGGTTCAAAACATAGACAGTAAGAAGGGTCAGTTTTCTTGTACTTCAGTTGGCATTGTGCCTTTTCTATTTAATTCCGATGAAATTTATGCGTTTCATCGTCAATAAGAAAGTCAGAGGAATACAGTAAACCTGAAGTGAAGCATCGGAATCCATAACTAGTGTCACAGGAATGGTTCAAAACATAGACAGTAAGAAGAGTCAGTTTTCTTGTACTTAAGTCGGCATTGTGCCTTTTGTATTTAATACCGATGGAATTTCTGTGTTTCATCGTCAATAACAAGGTCAGAGGGATACAGTAAACCTGAAGTGAAGCATCGGAATCTATAACTAGTGTCACAGGAATGGTTCAAACATAGACAGTAAGAAGAGTCGGTTTTCTTGTACTTAGGTCGGCATTGTGCCCCTTGTATTTAATTCCGATGCAATTTCTGTGATTCATCGCCAATAAGAAGGTCGGAGGGATACAGTAAACTTGAAGTGAAGCATCGGAATCTATAACTAGTGTCACAGGAATGGTTCAAAACATAGACAGAAAGAAGAATCAGTTTTCTTGTACTTAAGTAGGCATTGTGCCTTTTGTATTTAATTCCGATGGAATTTCTGTGTTTCGTCGTCAATAAGAAGGTCAGAGGGATACAGTAAACCTGAAGTGAAGCATCGGAATCTATAACTAGTGTCACAGGAATGGTTCAAATCATAGAGAGTAAGGAGAGTCAGTTTTCTTGTACTTAAGTCGGCATTGTGCCTTTTCTATTTAATTCCGATGCAATTTCTGTGTTTCTTCGTCAATAAGAAGGACAATGGGATACAGTAAACCTTAAGTGAAGCATCGCAATCTATAACTTGTGTCACAAGAGTGGTTCAAAACATAGACAGTAAGAAGAGTCAGTTTTCCTGTTCTTAAGTCGGCATTGTGCGTTTTGTATTTAATTCCGATGCAATTTCTGTGTTTCATCGTCAATAAGGAGGTCAGAGGGATACAGTGAACCTGAAGTGCAGCATCGGAATCTATAACTAGTGTCACAGGAATGGTTCAAAACATAGACAGCAAGATGAGCCAGCCTTCTTGTACTTGAGTCGGCATTGTGCCTTTTGTATTTAATTCCGATGCAATTTCTGTGTTTCATTGTCAATAAAAAGGTCAGAGGGATACGGTGAACCGGAAGTGAAGCATCGGAATCTATAACTAGAGTCACAGGAATGGTTCAAAACATAGACTGTAAGAAGAGCGAGTCTTCTTGTACTTGAGTCGGCATTGTACCTTTTGTATTTAATTCCGATGCAATTTCTGTGTTTCATCGTCAATAAGAAGGTCAGAGGGATACAGTAAACCTGAAGTGAAGCAACGGAATCTATAACTAGTGCCACAGGAATGGTTCAAAACATAGGCAGTAAGAAGAGTCAGTTTACTTGTACTTAAGTCGGCATTGTGCCTTTCGTATTTAATTCCGATGCAATTTCTGTGTTTCATCGTCAATAAGAAGGTCACAGGGATACAGTAAACCTGTAGTGAAGCATCAGAATCTGTAACTAATGTCACAGGACTGGTTCAAAACATAGACAGTAAGAAGAGCCAGTTTTCTTGAACTTAATTCGGCATTGTGCCTTTTGTATTTAATTCCGATGCAATTTCTGTGTTTCATCGTCAATAAGAAGGTCAGAGGGATACAGTAAACCTGAAGTGAAGCATCGGAATCTATAACTAGTGTCACAGGAATGGTTCAAAACATAGACAGTAAGAAGAGACAGTTTACTTGTACTTAAGTCGGCATTGTGCCTTTTGTATTTAATTCCGATGCAATTTCTGTGTTTCATCGTCAATATGAAGGTCAGAGTGATACAGTAAACCTGAGGTGAAGCATCGGAATCTATAACTAGTGTCACAGGAATGGTTCAAGACATAGACAGTAAGATGAGTCAGTTTTCTTGTACTTAAGTTGGCATTGTCATTTTTGTATTTAATTCCGATGCAATTTCTGTGTTTCATTATCAATAAGAAGGTCAGAGGGACACAATAAACCTGAAATGAAGCATCGGAATCTTTAACTAGTGTCAGAGGAATGGTTCAAACATAGACAGTAAGAAGAGTCGGTTTTCTTGTACTTAGGTCGGCATTGTGCCCGTTGTATTTAAATCCGATGCAATTTCTGTGTTTCATCGTCAATAAGAAGGTCGGAGGGATACAGTAAACTTGAAGTGAAGCATCGGAATCTATAACTAGTGTCACAGGAATGGTTCAAAACATAGACAGTAAGAAGAAGCACTTTTCTTGCAATTAAGTAGGCATTGTGCCTTTTCAATTGAATTCCGATGCAATTTCTGTGTTACGTCGTCAATAAGAAGGTCAGAGGGATACAGTAAACCTGAAGTGAAGCATCGGAATCTATAACTAGTGTCAGAGGAATGGTTCGAAACATAGACAGTAAGAAGAATCAGTTTTCTTGTACATAAGTAGGCATTGTGAATTTTCAATTGAATTCCGATGCAATTTCTGTGTTTCGTCGTCAATAAGAAGGTCAGAGGGATACAGTAAACCTGAAGTGAAGCATCGGAATCTATAACTAGTGTCACAGGAATGGTTCAATACATAGACAGTAAGATGAGTCAGTTTTCTTGTACTTAAGTCGGCATTGTGATTTTTGTATTTAATTCCGATGCAATTTCTGTGTTTCATTGTCAATAAGAAGGTCAGAGGGATACAATAAACCTGAAGTGAAGCATCGGAATCTATAACTAGTGTCAGAGGAATGGTTCAAAACATAGACAGTAAGAAGAGCCAGGTTTCTTGTACCTAAGTCGGCATTGTGCCTTTTGTATAGAATTCCGATGCAATTTCTGTGTTTCATCGTCAATAAGAAGATCAGAGGGTTACAGTAAACCTGAAGTGAAGCATCGGAATCTATAACTAGTGTCACAGGAATGGTTCAAAGCATAGACAGTAAGAAGAGTCAGTTTTCTTGTACTTAAGTCGGCATTGTGCCTTTTGTATAGAATTCCGATGCAATTTCTGTGTTTCATCGTCAATAAGAAGGTCAGAGCGATACAGTAAACCTGAAGTGAAGCATGGAAATCTATAACTAGTGTCACAGAAATGGTTCAAAACATAGAAAGTAAAGAGAGTCAGTTTTCTTGTACCTAAGTCGGCACTGTGCCTTTTGTATTTAATACCAATGGAATTTCTGTGTTTCATCGTCAATAAGAAGGTCAGAGGGATACAGTAAACCTGAAGTGAAGCATCGGAATCTATAACTAGTGTCACAGGCATGGTTCAAACATAGACAGTAAGAAGAGACGGTTTTCTTGTACTTAGGTCGGCATTGTGCCCTTTGTATTTAATTCCGATGCAATTTCTGTGTTTCATCGCCAATAAGAAGGTCGGAGGGATACAGTAAACTTGAAGTGAAGCATCGGAATCTATAACTAGTGTCACAGGAATGGTTCAAAACATAGACAGAAAGAAGAATCAGTTTTCTTGTACTTAAGTAGGCATTGTGCCTTTTCTATTGAATTCCGATGCAATTTCTGTGTTTCGTCGTCAATAAGAAGGTCAGAGGGATACAGTAAACCTGAAGTGAAGCATCGGAATCTATAACTAGTGTCACAGGAATGGTTCAAATCATAGAGAGTAAGAAGAGTCAGTTTTCTTGTACTTAAGTCGGCATTGTGCCTTTTTTATTTAATTCCGATGCAATTTCTGTGTTTCATCGTCAATAAGAAGGTCAATGGGATACAGTAAACCTGAAGTGAAGCATCGGAATCTATAACTTGTGTCACAGGAGTGGTTCAAAACATAGACAGTAAGAAGAGTCAGTTTTCCTGTTCTTAAGTCGGCATTGTGCGTTTTGTATTTAATTCCGATGCAATTTCTGTTTTTCATCGTCAATAAGGAGGTCAGAGGGATACAGTGAACCTGAAGTGCAGCATCGGAATCTATAACTAGTGTCACAGGAATGGTTCAAAACATAGACAGTAAGATGAGCCAGCCTTCTTGTACTTGAGTCGGCATTGTGCCTTTTGTATTTAATTCCGATGCAATTTCTGTGTTTCATTGTCAATAAAAAGGTCAGAGGGATACAGTGAACCTGAAGTGAAGCATCGGAATCTATAACTAGTGTCACAGGAATGGTTCAAAGCATAGACAGTAAGAAGAGTCAGTTTTCCTGTACTTAAGCCGGCATTGTGCCTTTTGTATAGAATTCCGATGCAATTTCTGTGTTTCATCGTCAATAAGAAGGTGAGAGGGATACAGTAAACCTGAAGTGAAGCATGGAAATCTATAACTAGTGTCACAGGAATGGTTCAAAACATAGAAAGTAAGGAGAGTCAGTTTTCTTGTACCTAAGTCGGCATTGTGCCTTTTGTATTTAATACCGATGGAATTTCTGTGTTTCATCGTCAATAACAAGGTCAGAGGGATACAGTAAACCTGAAGTGAAGCATCGGAATCTATAACTAGTGTCACAGGAATGGTTCATACATAGACAGTAAGAAGAGTCGGATTTCTTGTACTTAGGTCGGCATTGTGTCCTTTGTATTTAATTCCGATGCAATTTCTGTGATTCATCGCCACTAAGAAGGTCGGAGGGATACAGTAAACTTGAAGTGTAGCATCGGAATCTATAACTAGTGTCACAGGAATGGTTCAAAACATAGACAGAAAGAAGAATCAGTTTTCTTGTACTTAAGTAGGCATTGTGCCTTTTGTATTTAATTCCGATGGAATTTCTGTGTTTCGTCGTCAATAAGAACGTCAGAGGGATACAGTAAACCTGAAGTGAAGCATCGGAATCTATAACTAGTGTCACAGGAATGGTTCAAATCATAGAGAGTAAGAAGAGTCAGTTTTCTTGTACTTAAGTCGGCATTGTGCCTTTTCTATTTAATTCCGATGCAATTTCTGTGTTTCTTCGTCAATAAGAAGGACAATGGGATACAGTAAACCTTAAGTGAAGCATCGCAATCTATAACTTGTGTCACAAGAGTGGTTCAAAACATAGACAGTAAGAAGAGTCAGTTTTCCTGTTCTTAAGTCGGCATTGTGCGTTTTGTATTTAATTCCGATGCAATTTCTGTGTTTCATCGTCAATAAGGAGGTCAGAGGGATACAGTGAACCTGAAGTGCAGCATCGGAATCTATAACTAGTGTCACAGGAATGGTTCAAAACATAGACAGTAAGATGAGCCAGCCTTCTTGTACTTGAGTCGGCATTGTGCCTTTTGTATTTAATTCCGATGCAATTTCTGTGTTTCATTGTCAATAAAAAGGTCAGAGGGATACGGTGAACCGGAAGTGAAGCATCGGGATCTATAACTAGAGTCACAGGAATGGTTCAAAACATAGACTGTAAGAAGAGCGAGTCTTCTTGTACTTGAGTCGGCATTGTACCTTTTGTATTTAATTCCGATGCAATTTCTGTGTTTCATCGTCAATAAGAAGGTCAGAGGGATACAGTAAACCTGAAGTGAAGCTTCGGAATCTATAACTAGTGTCACAGGAATGGTTCA
This sequence comes from Schistocerca americana, assembly GCF_021461395.2. Lineage (NCBI taxonomy): Eukaryota > Metazoa > Arthropoda > Insecta > Orthoptera > Acrididae > Schistocerca > Schistocerca americana. The sequence continues at coordinate 8,455,356 of NC_060121.1, read as the reverse complement.
AAACATAGACAGTAAGAAGAGTCACTTTGCTTGAACTTAAGTCGGCATTGTGCCTTTTGTATTTAATTCCGAAGCAATTTCTGTGTTTCATCGTCAATATGAAGGTCAGAGGAATACAGTAAACCTGAAGTGAAGCAACGGAATCTATAACTAGTGCCACAGGAATGGTTCAAAACATAGGCAGTAAGAAGAGTCAGTTTACTTGTACTTAAGTCGGCATTGTGCCTTTCGTATTTAATTCCGATGCAATTTCTGTGTTTCATCGTCAATAAGAAGGTCACAGGGATACAGTAAACCTGTAGTGAAGCATCAGAATCTGTAACTAATGTCACAGGACTGGTTCAAAACATAGACAGTAAGAAGAGCCAGTTTTCTTGAACTTAATTCGGCATTGTGCCTTTTGTATTTAATTCCGATGCAATTTCTGTGTTTCATCGTCAATAAGAAGGTCAGAGGGATACAGTAAACCTGAAGTGAAGCATCGGAATCTATAACTAGTGTCACAGGAATGGTTCAAAACATAGACAGTAAGAAGAGACAGTTTACTTGTACTTAAGTCGGCATTGTGCCTTTTGTATTTAATTCCGATGCAATTTCTGTGTTTCATCGTCAATATGAAGGTCAGAGTGATACAGTAAACCTGAGGTGAAGCATCGGAATCTATAACTAGTGTCACAGGAATGGTTCAATACATAGACAGTAAGATGAGTCAGTTTTCTTGTACTTAAGTCGGCATTGTGATTTTTGTATTTAATTCCGATGCAATTTCTGTGTTTCATTATCAATAAGAAGGTCAGAGGGATACAATAAACCTGAAATGAAGCATCGGAATCTTTAACTAGTGTCAGAGAATGGTTCAAAACATAGACAGTAAAAAGAGCCAGTTTTCTTGTACCTAAGTCGGCATTGTGCCTTTTGTATAGAATTCCGACGCAATTTCTGTGTTTCATCGACAATAAGAAGATCAGAGGGATACAGTAAACCTGAAGTGAAGCATCGGAATCTATAACTAGTGTCACAGGAATGGTTCAAAACATAGACAGTAAGAAGAGTCAGTTATCTTGTACTTAAGTCGGCATTGTGCCTTTTGTATAGAATTCCGATGCAATTTCTGTGTTTCATCGTCAATAAGAAGGTCAGAGGGATACAGTAAACCTGAAGTGAAGCATCGAAATCTATAACTAGTGTCACAGGAATGGTTCAAAACATAGAAAGTAAGAAGAGTCAGTTTTCTTGTACCTAAATCGGCCTTGTGCCTTTTGTATTTAATTCCGATGGAATTTCTGTGTTTCATCGTCAATAAGAATGTCAGAGGGATACAGTAAACCTGATGTGAAGTATCGGAATCTATAACTAGTGTCACAGGAATGGTTCAAACATAGACAGTAAGAAGAGACGGTTTTCTTGTACTTAGGTCGGCATTGTGCCCTTTGTATTTAATTCCGATGCAATTTCTGTGTTTCATCGCCAATAAGAAGGTCGGAGGGATACAGTAAACTTGAAGTGAAGCATCGGAATCTATAACTAGTGTCACAGGAATGGTTCAAAACGTAGACAGAAAGAAGAATCAGTTTTCTTGTACTTAAGTAGGCATTCTGCCTTTTCTATTGAATTCCGATGCAATTTCTGTGTTTCGTCGTCAATAAGAAGGTCAGAGGGATACAGTAAACCTGAAGTGAAGCATCGGAATCTATAACTAGTGTCACAGGAATGGTTCAAATCATAGAGAGTAAGAAGAGTCAGTTTTCTTGTACTTAAGTCGGCATTGTGCCTTTTCTATTTAATTCCGATGCAATTTCTGTGTTTCATCGTCAATAAGAAGGTCAATGGGATACAGTAAACCTGAAGTGAAGCATCGGAATCTATAACTTGTGTCACAGGAGTGGTTCAAAGCATAGACAGTAAGAAGAGTCAGTTTTCCTGTTCTTAAGTCGGCATTGTGCGTTTTGTATTTAATTCCGATGCAATTTCTGTGTTTCATCGTCAATGAGGAGGTCAGAGGAATACAGTGAACCTGAAGTGCAGCATCGGAATCTATAACTAGTGTCACAGGAATGGTTCAAAACATATACAGTAAGATGAGCCAGCCTTCTTGTACTTGAGTCGGCATTGTGCCTTTTGTATTTAATTCCGATGCAATTTCTGTGTTTCATTGTTAATAAATAGATCAGAGGGATACAGTGAACCGGAAGTGAAGCATCGGAATCTATAACTAGTGTCACAGGAATGGTTCAAAACATAGACTGTTAGAAGAGCCAGTCTTCTTGTACTTGAGTCGGCATTGTGCCTTTTGTATTTAATTCCGATGCAATTTCTGTGTTTCATCGTCAATAAGAAGGTCAGAGGGATACAGTAAACCTGAAGTGAAGCTTCGGAATCTATAACTAGTGTCACCGGAATGGTTCAAAACATAGACAGTAAGAAGAGTCAGTTTGCTTGAACTTAAGTCGGCATTGTGCCTTTTGTATTTAATTCCGAAGCAATTTCTGTGTTTCATCGTCAATATGAAGGTCAGAGGGATACAGTAAACCTGAAGTGAAGCAATGGAATCTATAACTAGTGTCACAGGAATGGCTCAAAACATAGACAGTAAGAAGAGTCAGTTTACTTGTACTTAAGTCGGCATTGTGCCTTTTCTATTTAATTCCGATGCAATTTCTGTGTCTCATCGTCAATTAGAAAGTCAGAGGGATACAGTAAACTTGAAGTGAAGCATAGGAATCCATATCTAGTGTCACAGGAATGTTTCAAAGCATAGACAGTAAGAAGTGTCAGTTTTCCTATAATTAAGTCGGCATTGTGCCTTTTGTATTTAATTCCAATGTAATTTCTGTGTTTCATCATCAATAAGAAGGTCAGAGGGATACAGTAAACCTGAAGTGATGCATCGGAATCTATGACTAGTGTCACAGGAATGGTTCAACAATGACAGTAAGAAGAGTCAGTTTTCTTGTACTTAATCCGGCATTGTGCCATTTCTATTTAATTCCGATGCAATTTCTGTGTTTCATCGTGAACCAGAAGGTCCAAGGGATACAGTAAAGCTGAAGTGAAGCATCGGAATCTAAATCTGGTCTCACGGGAGAGTTTCAAAACATAGACAGTAAGAAGAGTCAGTCTTCTTGTACTTAAGTCGGCTTTGTGCCTTTTGTTTGTATTCCGATGCAATTTCTGTGTGTCATCGTCAATATGAAGGTCAGAGGGATACAGTAAACCTGAAGTGAAGCATCGGAATCTATAACTAGTGTAACAGGAATGGTTCAAACCATAGACAGTAAGTAGAGTTAGTTTTCTTGTACTTAAGTCCGCATTGTGCCCTTTGTATTTAATTCCGATGCAATTTCCGTGTTTCATCGTCAATAAGAAGGTCAGAGGGAACAGTAAACCTGAAGTGAAGCATCAGAATCTGTAACTAATGTCACTGGAATGGTGCAAAACATAGACAGTAAGAAGAGTCAGTTTTCTTGTACCTAAATCGGCATTGTGCCTTTTGTATTTAATTCCGGTGCAATTTCTGTGTTTCATCGTCATTAGGAAGGTCAGAGGGATACAGTAACCCTGAAGTGAAGCATCGGAATCTATAACTAGTGTCACAGGAATGGTTCAAAACATAGACAGCAAGAAGAGTTAGTTTTCTTGTACATAAGTCGGCATTGTGCCTTTTCTATTTAGTTCCGATGCAATTTCTGTGTTTCATCGTCAATAAGAAGGTCGGAGGGATACAGTAAACCTGAAGTGAAGCATCGGAATCTATAACTAGAGTCACAGGAATGGTTCAAATCATAGACAGTTAGAAGAATCAGTTTTCTTGTACTTAAGTAGGCATTGTGCCTTCTGTATTGAATTGCGATGCAATTTCTGTGTTTCGTCGTCAATAAGAAGGTAAGAGGGATACAGTAAACCTGAAGTGAAGCATCGGAATCTATAACTAGTGTCAGAGGAATGGTTCAAAACATAGACAGTAAGAAGAGTCAGTTTACTTGTACTTAAGTCGGCATTGTGCCTTTTGTATTTAATTCCAATGCAATATCTGTGTTTCATCGTCAATGGGTAGGTCAGAGTGATACAGTAAATCTGAAGTGAAGCATCGGAATCAATAACTAGTGTCACAGGAATGGTTCAAAACATAGACAGTAAGAAGGGTCAGTTTTCTTGTACTTAGCTAGGCATTGTGCCTTTTGTATTTAATTCCGATGCAATTTCTGTGTTTCGGCGTCAATAAGAATGGCCAAGGGATACAGTAAACTTGAAGTGAAGCATCGGAATCTAAAACTGGTCTCATAGGAAAGGTTCAAAGCATAGACAGTAAGAAGAGCCAGTCTTTTTGTACTTGAGGCGGCATTGTGCCTTTTGTATTTATTTACGATGCAATTTCTCGGTTTCAACGTCAATATGCAGGTCAGTGGGATACAGTAAACCTGAAGTGAAGCATAGGAATCCATATCTAGTGTCACAGGAATGTTTCAAATCATAGACAGTAAGAAGTGTCACTTTTCCTATAATTAAGTCGGCATTGTGGCTTTTGTGTTTAATTCCGATGTAATTTCTGTGTTTCATCGTCAATAAGAAGGTCAGAGGGATATACTAAACCTTTAGTGATGCATCGGAATCTATAACTAGTGTCACAGGAATAATTCAAAACAATGACAGTAAGAAGAGTCAGTTTTCTTGTACTTAATCCGGCATTGTGCCATTGCTATTTTATTCCGATGCAATTTCTGTGTTTCGTCGTGAATCAGAAGGTCCAAGGGATACAGTAAACCTGAAGTGAAGCATCGGAATCTATAACTGGTTTCACGGGAAAGTTTCAAAACATAGACAGTAAGAAGGGCCAGTCTTCTTGCACTTGAGTCTGCATTGTACCTTTTGTATTTAATTCTGATGCAATTTCTGTGTTTCATCGTCAATAAGACGGTTAGAGGGATACAGTAAACCTGAAGTGAAGCATTGGAATCTATAGCTAGTCTCACCGGAATGGCTCAAAACATAGACAGTAAGAAGAGTCAGTTTTCTTGTACTTAAGTCGGCATTGTGCCTTTTCTATGTAATTCCGATGCAATTTCTGTGTTTCGTCGTCAATAAGAGGGGCCAAGGGATACAGTAAACCTGAAGTGAAGCATCGGAATCTATAACTAGTGTCACAGGAAAGGTTCAAAACATAGACAGTAAGTAATGTCAGTTTTCTTGTACTTATGTCGGCATTGTGGCTTTTATATTTAATTCAAATACAATTTCTGTGTTTCGTCGTCAATAAGAATGGCCAAGGGATACAGTAAACCTGAAGTGAAGCATCGGAATCTAAAACCGGTCTCATAGGAAAGGTTCAAAACATAGACAGTAAGAAGAGCCAGTTTTCTTGTACTTAAGTCGGCTTTGTGCCTTTTGTTTGTATTCCGATGCAATTTCTGTGTGTCATCGTCAATATGAAGGTCAGAGGGATACAGTAAACCTGAAGGGAAGCATCGGAATCTATAACTAGTGTCGCAGGAGTGGTTCAAAACATAGACAGTAACAAGAGTCAGTTTACTTGTACTTAAGTCGGCATTGTGCCTTTCGTATTTCATTCCGATGCAATTTGTGTGTTTCATTGTCAATAAGAAGGTCAGAGGGATACAGTAAACCTGAAGTGAAGCATCAGAATCTGTAACTAATGTCACAGGAATGGTTCAAAACATAGACAGTAAGAAGAGTCAGTTTTCTTGTACCTAAATCGGCATTGTGCCTTTTGTATTTAATTCCGATGCAATTTCTGTGTTTCATCGTCAATAGGAAGGTCAGAGGGATACAGTAAACCTGAAGTAAAGCGTCGGAATCTATAACTAGTGTCACAGGAATGGTTCAAAACATAGACAGTAAGAAGAGTTAGTTTTCTTGTACATAAGTCGGCATTGTGCCTTTTCTATTTGATTCCGATACAATTTCTGTGTTTCATCGTCAATAAGAAGGTCGGAGGGATACAGTAAACCTGAAGTGAAGCATCGGAATCTATAACTAGAGTCACAGAAATGGTTCAAATCATAGACAGTAAGAAGAATCAGTTTTCTTCTACTTAAGTAGGTATTTTGCCTTCTGTATTGAATTGCGATGCAATTTCTGTGTTTCGTCGTCGATAACAAGGTCAGAGGGATCCAGTAAACCTGAAGTGAAGCATCGGAATCTATAACTAGTGACACAGGAATGGTTCAAAACATAGACAGTAAGAAGAGTCAGTTTTCTTGTACTTAAGTCGGCATTGTGCATTTTCTATAGAATTCCGATGCAATTTCTGTGTTTCGTCGTCAATAAGATGGTAAGAGGGATACAGTAAACCTGAAGTGAAGCATCGGAATCTATAACTAGTGTCAGAGGAATGGTTCAAAACATAGACAGTAAGAAGAGTCAGTTTACTTGTACTTAAGTCGGCATTGTGCCTTTTGTATTTAATTCCAATGCAATATCTGTGTTTCATCGTCAATGGGTAGGTCAGAGTGATACAGTAAACCTGAAGTGAAGCATCGGAATCAATAACTAGTGCACAGGAATGGTTCAAAACATAGACAGTAAGAAGAGTCAGTTTTCTTGTACTTAACCCGGCATTGAAACTTTTCTACTTAATTCCGATGCAATTTCTGTGTTTCGTCGTGAATAAGAAGGTCCAAGGGATACAGTAAACCTGAAGTGAAGCATAGAAATCTAAAACCGGTCTCACAGGAAAGGTTCAAAGCATAGACAGTAAGAAGAGCCAGTCTTCTTGTACTTGAGTCTGCATTTTGGCTTTTGTATTTAATTCCGATGCAATTACTGTGTTTCATCGTAAGTCAGACGGTCAGAAGGATACAGTAAACCTGAAGTGAAGCATCGGAATCTATAACTAGTGTCACAGCAGTTGTTCAAAACATAGACAGTAAGAAGGGTTAGTTTTCTTGTACTTAGGTAGGCATTGTGCCTTTTCTATTTAATTCCGATGCAATTTCTGTGTTTCGTCGTCAATAAGAATGGCCAAGGGATACAGTAAACCTGAAGTGAAGCATCGGAATCTAAAACTGGTCTCATAGGAAAGGTTCAAAGCATAGACAGTAAGAAGAGCCAGTCTTTTTGTACTCGATGCGGCATTGTGCCTTTTGTATTTATTTCCGATGCAATTTCTCGGTTTCATCGTCAATAAGAAGGTCAGAGGGATACAGTAAACCTAAAGTGAAGCATAGGAATCCATGTCTAGTGTCACAGGAATGTTTCAAAGCATAGACAGTAAGAAGTGTCCGTTTTCCTATAATTAAGTCGGCATTGTGGCTTTTGTATTTAATTCCGATGTAATATCTGTGTTTCATCGTCAATAAGAAGGTCAGAGGGATATAGTAAACCTGAAGTGATGCATCGGAATCTATAACTAGTGTCACAGGAATGGTTCAAAACAATGACAGTAAGAAGAGTCAGTTTTCTTGTATTTAATCCGGCATTGTGCCATTGCTATTTATTTCCGATGCAATTTCTGTGTTTCGTCGTGAATCAGAAGGTCCAAGGGATACAGTAAACCAGAAGTGAAGCATCGGAATCTAAAACCGGTCTCATAGGAAAGGTTCAAGACATAGAGAGTAAGAGGAGAAAGTCTTTTTGTACTTCAGTCGCGCATTGTGAATTTTGTATTTAATTCCGATGCAATTTCAGTGTTTCATCGTCAATAAGAAAGCCAGAGGGATACAGTAAACCTGAAGTGAAGCATCGGAATCTATATCTAGTGTCACAATAATGGTTCAAATCGTAGACAGTAAGAAGAGTCAGTCTTCTTGTACTTAAGTCGGCTTTGTGCCTTTTGTTTGTATTCCGATGCAATTTATGTGTGTCATCGTCAATATGAAGGTCAGAGGGATACAGTAAACCTGAAGTGAAGCATCGGAATCTATAACTAGTGTCACAGGAATGGTTCAAATCGTAGGCAGTAAGAAGAGTCAATCTTCTTGTACTTAAGTCGGCTTTGTGCCTTTTGTATTTAATTCCAATGCAATATCTGTGTTTCATCGTCAATGGGTAGGTCAGAGTGATACAGTAAACCTTAAGTGAAGCATCGGAATCAATAACTAGTGTCACAGAAATGGTTCAAAACATAGACAGTAAGAAGAGTCAGTTTTCTTGTACTTAACCCGGCATTGAACCTTTTCTATTTAATTCCGATGCAATTTCTGTGTTTCGTCGTCAATAAGAATGGCCAAGGGATACAGTAAACCTGAAGTGAAGCATCGAAATCTAAAACCGGTCTCATAGGAAAGGTTCAAAACATAGACAGTAAGAAGAGTCAGTTTTCTTGCACTTAAGTCGGCATTGTGCTCTTTGTATTTAATTCCGATGCAATTTCTGTGTTTCATCGTCAATAAGAATGTCAGAGGGATACAGTAAACCTGAAGCGAAGCATCAGAATCAGTAACTAATGTCACAGGAATGGTTCAAAACATAGACAGTAAGAAGAGTCAGTTTTCTTGTACTTAAATCGGCATTGTGCCTTTTGTATTTAATTCCGAAGCAATTTCTGTGTTTCATCTCCAATAAGAAGGTCAGAGGGATACATTAAACCTGAAGTGAAGCAACGGAATCTGTAAGTAGTGTCCCAGGAATAAATAATAACATAGACAGTAAGAAGAGTCAGTTTTCTTGTACTTAAGTCGGCATTGTGCCTTTTCTATTTAAGTCCGATGCAATTTCTGTGTTTCATCGTCAATAAGAAGATCGGAGGGATACAGTAAACCTGAAGTGAAGCATCGGAATCTATAACTAGTGTCACCGGAATGGTTCAAAACATAGACAGTAAGAAGAGTCAGTTTTCTTGTACTTAAGTCGGCATTGTGCCTTTTCTATGTAATTCCGATGCAATTTCTGTGTTTCGTCGTCAATAAGACTGGCCAAAGAATGCAGTAAACCTGAAGTGAAGCATCGGAATCTAAAACTGGTCTCATGGGAAAGGTTCAAAACATAGACAGTAAGAAGAGCCAGTCTTCTTGTACTTGAGTCTGCATTTTGGCTTTTGTATTTAATTCCGATGCATTTTCTGTGTTTCATCGTCAATCAGACGGTCAGAGGGATACAGAAAACCTGAAGTGAAGCATCGGAATCTATAACTAGTGTAACAGCAATGGTTCAAAACACAGACAGTTAGAAGAGTCAGTTTTCTTGTACTTAGGTAGGCATTGTGCCTTTTCTATTTAATTCCGATTCAATTTCTGTGTTTCGTCGTCAATAAGAATGGCCTAGGGATACAGTAAACCTGAAGTAAAGCTTCGGAATCTAAAACTGCTCTCATAGGAAAGGTTCAAATCATTGACAGTAAGAAGAGCCAGTCTTTTTGTACTTGATGCGGCACTGTGTCTTTTGTATTTATTTCCGATGCAATTTCTCTGTTTCATCGTCAATAAGAAGGTCAGAGGGATACAGTAAACCTGATGTGAAGCATAGGAAACCATATCTAGTGTCACAGGAATGTTTCAAAGCTTAGACAGTAAGAAGTGTCAGTTTTCCTATAATTAAGTCGGCATTGTGCCTTTTGTATTTAATTCCGATGTGATTTCTGTGTTTCATCGTCAATAACAAGGTCAGAGGGATACAGTAAACCTGAAGTGATGCATCGGAACCTATAACTAGTGTCACAGGAATGGTTCAAAACATAGACAGTAAGAAGAGTCAGTTTTCTTGTACTTAAGTCGGCATTGTGCCTTTTCTATGTAATTCCGATGCAATTTCTGTGTTTCGTCGTCAATAAGAGGGGCCAAGGGATGCAGTAAACGTGAAGTGAAGCATCGGAATCTAAAACCGGTCTCATAGGAAAGGTTCAAAACATGGACAGTAAGAGGAGCCAGTCTTTTTGTACTTCAGTCGGCCTTGTGAATTTTGTCTTTAATTCCGATGCAATTTCAGTGTTTCATCGTCAGTAAGAAAGCCAGAGGGATACAGTAAACCTGAAGTGAAGCATCGGAATCTATAACTAGTGTCACAGGAATGGTTCAAATCGTAGACAGCAAGAAGAGTCAGTCTTCTTGTACTTAAGTCGGCTTTGTGCCTTTTGTTTGTATTCCGATGCAATTTCTGTGTGTCATCGTCAATATGAAGGTCAGAGGGATACAGTAAACCTGAAGTGAAGCATCGGAATCTATAACTAGTGTCACAGTAATGGTTCAAAACATAGACAGTAACAAGAGTCAGTATACTTGTACTTAAGTCGGCATTGTGCCTTTCGTATTTAATTCCGATGCAATTTCTGTGTTTCATCGTCAATAAGAAGGTCAGAGGGATACAGAAAACCTGAAGTAAAGCATCAGAATCTGTAACTAATGTCACAGGAATGGTTCAAAACATAGACAGTAAGAAGAGTCAGTTTACTTGTACTTAAGTCGGCATTGTGCTTTTCGTATTTAATTCCGATGCAATTTCTGTGTTTCATCGCCAATAAGAAGGTCAGAGGGATACAGTAAACCTGAAGTGAAGCATCGGAACCTATAACTACTGTAACAGGAATGGTTCAAAAGATAGACAGTAAGTAGAGTTAGTTTTCTTGTACTTAAGTCGGCATTGTGCCCTTTGTATTTAATTCCGATGCAATTTCTGTGTTTCATCGCCAATAAGAAGGTCAGAGGGATACAGTAAAAATGAAGTGAAGATTCAGAATCTGTAACTAATGTCACAGGAATGGTTCAAAGCATAGACAGTAAGAAGAGTCAGTATTCTTGTACCTAAATCGGCATTGTGCCTTTTGTATTTAATTCCGATTCAATTTCTGTGTTTCATCGTCAATAGGAAGGTCAGAGGGATACAGTAAACCTGAAGTGAAGCATCGGAATCTATAACTAGTGTCACAGGAATGGTTCAAAACATAGACAGTAAGAAGAGTCAGTTTTCTTGTACATGAGTAGGCATTGTGCCTTTTCTATTTAATTCCGATGCAATTTCTGTGTTTCATCGTCAATAAGAAGGTTGGAGGGATACAGTAAACCTGAAGTGAAGCAGCGGAATCTATAACTAGAGTCACAGGAATGGTTCAAAACATAGACAGTAAGAAGAGTAATTTTACTTGTACTTAAGTCGGCATTGTGCCTTTTGTATTTAAATGCAATGCAATATCTGTGTTTCATCGTCAATGGGTAGGTCAGAGTGATACAGTAAACCTGAAGTGAAGCATCGGAATCAGTAACTAGTGTCACAGGAATGGTTCAAATCATAGACACTAAGAAGAGTCAGTTTTGTTGTACTTAACCCGGCATTGAACCTTTTCTATTTAATTCCGATGCAATTTCTGTGTTTCGTCGTCAATAAGAATGGCTAAGGGATACAGTAAACCTGAAGTGAAGGATCGGAATCTAAAACCGGTGTCATAGGAAAGGTTCAATGCATAGACAGTAAGAAGAGCCAGTCTTTTTGTACTTGAGGCGGCATTGTGCCTTTTGTATTTAATTCCGATGCAATTTCTGTGTTTCCTCATCAATAGGAAAGTCAGAGGGATACAGTAAACCTGAAGTGAAGCTTCGGAATCTATGACTAGTGTCACAGGAATGGTTCAAAACGTAGACAGTAAGAAGAATCAGTCTTCTTGAACTTAAGTCAGCATTGTGCCTTTTGTATTTAATTCCGAAGCAATTTCTGTGTTTCATCGTCAATAAGAAGGTCAGAGGGTTACAGTAAACCTGAAGTGAAGCATCAGAATCTGTAACTAATGTCACAGGAATGGTTCAAAACATAGACAGTAACAAGAGTCAGTATACTTGTACTCAAGTCGGCATTGTGCCCTTTGTATTTAATTCCGATGCAATTTCTGTGTTTCTTCGTCAATAAGAAGGTCAGAGGGATACAGTAAACCTGAAGCGAAGCATCAGAATCTGTAACTAATGTCACAGGAATGGTTCAAAACATAGACAGTAAGAAGAGTCAGTTTTCTTGTACTTAAATCGGCATTGTGCCTTTTCTATTTAATTCCGATGCTATTTCTGTGTTTCGTCGTGAATGTGAAGGTCCAATGGATACAGTAAACCTGAAGTGAAGCATCGGAATCTAAAACAGGTCTCACAGGAAAGTTTCAAAACATAGACAGTAAGAAGGGCCAGTCTTCTTGTACTTGAGTCTGCATTGTGCCTTTTGTATTTAATTCCGATCCAATTTCTGTTTTTCATCGTCAATAAGAATATCCATGGGATACAGTAAACCAAAAGTCAAGCATCGGAATCTTAAACTTGTCTCACATCATAGGTTCAAAATATAGACAGTAAGAAGAGCCAGTCTTCTTGTACTTCAGTCATCATTGTGCCTTTTGTATTTATTTCCGATGCAATTCCTGTGTTTCATCATCAATAAGAAGGTCAGAGGGATACAGTAAACCTGAAGTGATGCATCGGAATCCATAACTAATGTCACAGGAATGGTTCAAAGCATAAAGAGTAAGAAGTGTCACTTTTCTTATAATTAAGTCGGCATTGTGCCTTTTGTATTTAATTCCGATGCAATTTCTGTGTTTCATCTTCAATAGGAAAGTCAGAGGGATACAGTAAACCTGAAGTGAAGCATCGGAATCTGTAACTAGTGGCACAGGAATGGTTCAAAACATAGACAGTAAGAACAGTCAGTTTTCTTGTACTTAAGTCGGCATTGTGCCATTTGTATTGATTTCCGATGCAATTTCTGTGTTTCATCGTCAATAAGAAGGTCAGAGGGATACAGTAAATCTGAAGTGAAGCATCGGAAACTATAACTAGTGACACATGAATGGTTCAAGACATAGACAGTAAGAAGGGTCAGTTTTCTTGTACTTAAGTCGGCATTGTGCCTTTTCTATTTAAATACGATGCAATTTCTGTGTTTCATCGTCAGTACGAAGGTCAGAGGGATACAGTAAACCTGAAGTGAAGCATCGGAATCTATAACTAGTGTCACAGGAATGGTTCAAAACATAGACAGTAAGAAGAGTCAGTTTTCTTGTACTTAAGTCGGCATTGTGCCTTTTGTATTTAATTCCGATGCAATTTCTGTGTTTCATTGCCAATAAGAAGGTCAGAGGGATACAGTAAACCTGAAGTGAAGCATCGGAATCTATAACTAGTGTCACAGGAATGGTTCAAAGCATAGACAGTAAGATGAGCCAGCCTTCTTGTACTTGAGTCGGCACTGTGCCTTTTGTATTTACTTCCGATGCAATTTCTGTGTTTCATCGTCAATAAGAAGGTCAGAGGGATACAGTTAACCTGAAGTGAAGCATCGGAATCTATAACTAGTGTCACAGGAATGGTTCAAAACATAGACAGTAAGATGAGCCAGCCTTCTTGTACTTGAGTCGGCATTGTGCCTTTTGTATTTAATTCCGATGCAATTTCAGTGTTTCATCATCAATAAGAAGGTACGAGGGATACAGTAAACCTGAAGTGAAGCATCGGAAAATATAACTAGTGTCACAGGAATGGTTCAAAACATAGACAGTAAGAAGAGTCAGTTTTCTTGTACTTAAGTCGGCATTGTGTCTTTTGTATTTAATTCCGACGCAATTTCTTGGTTTCATCGTCAATAAGAAGGTCAGAGGGATACAGTAGACCTGAAGTGAAGCATAGAAATCTATACCTAGTGTCACAGGAATGGTTCAAAACATAGACAGTAAGAAGAGTCAGTTCTCATGTACGTAAGTCGGCATTGTGCCTTTTGTATTTACTTCCGATGCAATTTCTGTGTTTCATCGTCAATAAGAAGGTCGGAGGGATACAGTAAACCTGAAGTGATGCATCGGATTCTATAAATAGTGTCACAGGAATGGTTAAAGCATAGTAAGAAGAGAGTTTTCTTGTACTTAAGTCGGCATTGTGACATTGTATTTATTTCCGATGCAATTACTGTGTTTCATCGTCAATAAGAAGGTCAGAGGGATACAGTAAACCTGAAGTGATGCATCGGAATCTATAACTAGTGCCACAGGAATGATTCATAACCTAGACAGTAAGAAGAGTCAGTTTTCTTGTACTTAACCCGGCATTGTGCCTTTACTATTTAATTCCGATGCAACTTCTGTGTTTCGTCGTCAATAAGAAGGGCCAAGGGATACAGTAAACCTGAGCTGAAGCATCGAAATCTAAAACCGGTCTCACAGGAAAGGTTAAAAACATAGACAGTAAGAAGAGCCAGTCTTCTTGTACTTGAGTCGGCATTGTGCCTTTTGTATTTAATTCCGATGCAATTTCTGTGCTTCATCGTCAATAAGACGGTCACAGGGATACAGTAAACCTGAAGTGAAGCATCGGAATGTATAACTAGTGTAACAGGAGTGTTTCAAAACATAGACAGTAAGAAGAGTCAGTTTTCTAGTACTTAAGTCGGCATTGTGATTTTTTCTATTTAATTCCGATGCAATTTCTGTGTATCGACGTCAATGAGAAGGGCCAAGGGATACAGTAAACCTGAAGTGAAACATCGGAATCTAAAACCGGTCTCACAGGAAAGGTTCAAACATAGACAGTAAGAGGAGCCAGTCTTCTTGTACTTGAGTCGGCATTGTGCCTTTTTTATTCTATTCCGATGCAATTTCTGTGTTTCATCGTCAATGAGAAGGTCAGTAGGATACAGTAAACCTGAAGTGAAGCATCGGAATCTATGTCTAGTTTCACAGGAATGGTTCAAAACGTAGACATTAAGAAGAGTCAGTCTTCTTGTACTTAAGTCGGCATTGTACCTTTTGCTTGTATTCCGATGCAATTTCTGTGTTTCATGGTTAATAAGAAGGTCAGAGGGATACAGTAAACCTGAAGTGAAGCATCGTAATCTATAACTAGTGTCACAGGAATGGTTCACAACATAGACAGTAAGAAGAGTCAGTTTTCTTGTACCTAAGTCGGCATTGTGCCTTTTGTATTTAATTCCGATGGAATTTCTGTGTTTCATCGTCAATAAGAAGGTCAGAGGGATACAATAAACCTGAAGTGAAGCATCGGAATCTATAACTAGTGTCACAGGAATGGTTCATAGCATAGACAGTAAGAAGAGTCAGTTTTCTTATACTTAAGTCGGCATTGTGGATTTTGTATTTAATTCCGATGCAATTTCTGTGTTTCGTCGTCAATAAGAAGGTCCAAGGGATACAGTAAACCTGAAGTGAAGCATCGGAATCTAAAACCGGTCTCACACGAAAGGTTTATAACATAGACAGTAAGAAGAGCCAGTCTTATTGTACTTGAGTCGGCATTGTGCTTTTTGTATTTATTTCCGATGCAATTTCTGCGTTTCATCGTCAATAAGAAGGTCAGAGGGATACAGTAAACCTGAAGTGAAGCATCGGAATCTAAAACCGGTGTCACAGGAAAGGTTCAAATCATAGACAGTAAGAAGAGCCAGTCTTCTTGTACGTGGGTCGGCATTGTGCCTTTTGTATTTAATTCCGATGCAATTTCTGTGTTTCATCATCGATACGAAGGCCATAGGGATACAGTAAACCAGAAGTGAAGCATCGGAATCTATAACTAGTGTCACAGGAATGGTTCAAAACATAGACAGTAAGAAGAGTCAGTTTTATTGTACTTAAGTGGACATTGTGCTTTTTCTATTTAATTCCGATGCAGTTTCTATGTTTCGTCGTCAGTAAGAAGGTCCAAGGGATACAGTAAACCTGAAGTGAAGCATCGGTATCTAAAACCGGCCTCACAGGAAAGGTTCAAAACATAGACAGTAAGAAGAGTCAGTCTTCTTGTACTTGACTCGGCATTGTGCATTTTGTATTTAATTCCGATGCAATTTCTGTGTTTCATCGTCAATAAGACGGTCAGAGGGATACGATAAACCTGAAGTGAAGCATCGGTATCTATAACTAGTGCCACAGGAATGGGTCAACAGAAAGACTGTAAGAAGAGTCAGTTTTCTTGTACGTAAGTCGGCATTGTGCATTTCTATTTAATGCCGATGCAATTTCTGTGTTTCATCGTCAATAAGAAGGTCCAAGGGATACAGTAAAAATGAAGTGAAGCATCGGAATCTGAAACCGGTCTCACAGGAAAGGTTCCAAACATAGACATTAAGAAGAGCCAGTCCTCTTGTACTTGAGTTGGTATTGTGCCTTTAGAATTTAATTCCGATGCAATTTCTGTGTTTCATCGTCAATAACGAGGTCAGAGGGATGCAGTGAACCTGAAGTGAAGCATCGGAATCTATAACTAGTGTCACAGGAGTGGTTCAAAACATAGACGGTAAGAAGAGTCACTCTTCCTGTACTGAAGTCGGCATTGTGCCTTTTGTATTTATTTAAGTTGTAATTTCTGTGTTTTATCGTCAATAAGAATGTCAGAGGGATACAGTAAACCTGAAGTGAAGCATCGGAATCTATAACTAGTGTCACAGGAAAGGTTCAAAACATAGACAGTAAGAAGAGCCATTCTTCTTGTACTTGAGTCGGCATTGTGCATTTTGTATTTCATTCCGATGCAATTTCTGTGTTTCATCGTCATTAAGACGGTCAGAGGGATACAGTAAACCCGAAGTGAAGCATCGGTATCTATAACTAGTATCACAGGAATGGTTCAAAACATAGGCGGTAAGAAGAGTCAGTCTTCCTGTACTTAAGTCGGCATTCTGCCTTTTGTGTTTGATTAAGATGCTATTTCTGTGTTTCATCGTCAATAAGAAGGTCAGAGGGATACAGTTAACCTGAATTGAAGCATCGGAATCCATAACTAGTGTCACAGGAATGGTTCAAAACATAGACAGTAAGAAGAGTCAGTCTTCTTGTAATTAAGTCGGCATTGTGCCTCTTGTATATAATTCCGATGCAATTTCTGTGTTTCGTCGACAATATGAAGGTCAGAGGGATAGAGTAAACCTGAAGTGATGCATCGGAATCTATAACTAGTGTCACAGTAATGGTTCAAAACATGGACAGTAAGAAGAGCCAGTCTTCTTGTACTTGGGTCGTCATTGCGCCTTTTGGATTTAGTTCCGATGCATTTTCTGTGTTTCATCGTCAACAAGAAGGTCAGAGTGATAACGTAAACCTGAAGTGAAGCATCGTAATCTATAACTAGTGTCACAGGAGTAGTTCAAAACATAGACAGTAAGGAGTGTCAGTCTTCTAGTACTTAAATCCGCATTTTGCCTTTTGTTTGTATTCCGATGCAATATCTATGTCTCATCGTCATTAAGAAGATCAGAGGGATACAGTAAACCTGAAGTGAAGCATTGGAATCTATAACTAGTGTCACAGGAATGGTTCAAGGCATAGACAGTAAGAAGAGTCAGTTTTCTTATACTTAAGTCGGTATTGCGCCTTTTGTGTTTAATTCCGATGCAATTTCTGTGTTTCATCGTCAATAAGAAGGTGAGAGGGATACAGTAAACCTGAAGTGAAGCATCGGAATCTATAACTAGTGTCACAGGAATGGTTCAAAACATAGACAGTAAGAAGAGCCAGTCCTCTTGTACTTGAGTCGGCATTGTGCCTTTAGAAAATAATTCCGATGCAATTTCTGTGTTTCATCGTCAATAAGAAGGTCAGAGGGATGCAGTAAACCTGAAGTGAATCATCGGAATCTATAACTAGTGTCACAGGAATGGTTCAACACAAAGACTGTAAGAAGAGTCAGTTTTCTTGTACTTAAGTCGGCATTGTGCATTTCTATTTAATTCCGATGCAATTTCTGTGTTTCGTCGTCAATAAGAAAATTTAAGGGATACAGAAAAAATGAAGTGAAGCATCGGAATCTAAGACCGGTCTCACAGGAAAGGTTCCAAACATAGACAGTAAGAAGAGCCAGTCCTCTTGTACTTGAGTTGGTATTGTGCCTTTAGAATTTAATTCCGATGCAATTTCTGTGTTTCATCGTCAATAACAAGGTCAGAGGGATACAGTAAACCTGAAGTGAAGCATCGGAATCTATAACTAGTGTCACAGGAATAGTTCAAATCATAGACAGTAAGATGATTCTGTCTTCTTGTACTTAAGTCAGCATTGTGCCTCTTGTATATAATTCCGGTGCAATTTCTGTGTTTCATCGTTAATATGAAGCTCAGAGGGATACAGTAAACCTGAAGTGAAGCATTGGAATCTATAACTAGTGTCACAGGAATGGTTCAAAACATAGACAGTAGGAAGAGTCAGTCTTCTAGTACTTAATTCGACATTGGGCCTTTTGTATTTAATTCCAATGCAATTTCTGTGTTTCATCGGCAATAAGAAGTTCCAAAGGATACAGTAAACCTGAAGTGAAGCATCGGAATCTATAACTAGTGTCACAGGAATGGTTCAAAACATAGAGAGTGAGAAGAGTCAGTCCTTTTGTCCTTAAGTCGGCATTGTGCCTCTTGTATTTAATTCCAATGCAATTTCTGTGTTTCATCATCAATACGTAGGTCAGAGGAATACAGTAAACCTGAAGTGAAGCATCGGAATCTATAACTAGTGTCACAGGAATGGTTCAAAACATAGAGAGTAAGAAGAATCAGTTTTCTTGTACTTAAGTCGGCATTGTGCCTTTTGTATTTAATTCCCATGCAATTTCTGTGTTTCATCGTCAATAAGAAGGTCAGAGAACTACAGTGAACCTGAAGTAAAGCATCGGAATCTGTAACTAGTGTCACGGGAATGGTTAAAGACATAGACAGCAAGAAGTATCAGTTTTCTTGTACTTAAGTCGGCCTTGTGACTTTTGTATTTAAATCCAATGCAATTTCTGTGTTTCATCTTCAATAAGAAGGTCAGAGGGATACGGTAAACCTGAATTGAAGCATCGGAATCTAAAATCGGTCTCACAGGAAAGGTTCAAATCATAGACAGTAAGAAGAGCCCGTCTTCTTGTACTTGAGTCGGCATTGCGCCTTTTGTATTTAATTCCGATGCAATATCTGTGATTGATCGTCAATAAGAGGGTGAGAAGGATACAGTAAACCTGAAGTGAAGCATCTGAATCTATAACTAGTGTCACAGGAATGGTTCAAAACATAGACAATAGGAAGAGTCGTCTTCTAGTACTTGAGTCGGCATTGCGCCTTTTGGATATAATACCCATGCAATTTCTGTATTTTATCGTCAACAAGAAGGTCAGAGGGATACAGTAAACCTGAAGTGAAGCATCGGAATCTATAACTAGTGTCACAGGAATGGTTCAAAACATAGACAGTAAGATGAGTAAGTCTTCTTGTACTTAAGTCAGCATTGTGCCTCTTGTATATAATTCCGATGCAATTTCTGTGTTTCATCGGCAATAAGAAGTTCCAAAGGATACAGTAAACCTGAAGTGAAGCATCGGAATCTATAACTAGTGTCACAGGAATGGTTCAAAACATACAGAGTGAGAAGAGTCAGTCCTTTTGTCCTTAAGTCGGCATTGTGCCTCTTGTATTTAATTCCAATGCAATTTCTGTGTTTCATCGTCAATACGTAGGTCAGAGGGATACAGTAAACCTGAAGGGAAGCATCGGAATCTAAAATCGGTCTCACAGGAAAGGTTCAAATCATAGACAGTAAGAAGAGCCAGTCTTCTTGTACTTGAGTCGGCATTGCGCCTTTTGGATTTAATTCCGATGCAATTTCTGTGTTTCATCGTCAATAAGAAGGTCAGAGGAATACAGTAAACCTGAAGTGAAGCATCGGAATCTATAACTAGTGTCATAGGAATGGTTCAAAACATAGGCAGTAAGAAGAGCCAGTCCTCTTGTACTTGAGTCGGAATTGTGCCTTTAGAATTTAATACCGATGCAATTTCTGTGTTTCATCGTCAGTAAGAAGGTCAGAGGGATGCAGTAAACCTGAAGTGAAGCATCGGAATCTGAAACTAGTGTCACAGGAATGGTTCATAACATAGACAGTAAGAAGAGTCAGTTTTCTTGTACTTAAGTCGGCATTGTGCCTTTTGTATTTAATTCTGATTCAATTTCTGTGTTTCATCGACAATAAGAAGGTCAGAGGGATACAGTAACCCTGAAGTGATGCATCGGAAGCTATAACTAGTGTCACAGGAATGGTTCAAAGCATAGACAGTAAGAAGAGTCAGTTTTCTTATAATTAAGTCGGCATAGTGCCTTTTTTATTTATTCCGATGCAATTTCTGTGTTTCATCGTCAATAAGAAGGTCAGAGGGATACAGCAAACCTGAAGTGTAGCATCGGAATCTAAGATCGGTATCACAGGAAAGGTTCAAAATATAGAGTGTAAGAATAGTCAGTCTTTTTGTACTTAAGTCGGCATTGTGCTTTTTGTATTTAATTCCGATGCAATTTCTGTGCTTCATCGTCAATAAGTCGGTCAGAGGGATACAGTAAACCTGAAGTGAAGCATCGGTATCTATAACTAGTATCACAGGAATGGTTCAAAACATAGGCGGTAAAAAGAGTCAGTCTTCCTTTACTTAAGTCAGCATTGTGCCTTTTGTATTTAATTAAGATGCTATTTCTGTGTTTCATCGTCAATAAGAAGGCCAGAGGGATACAGTAAACCTGAAGTGAAGCATCGGAATCTATAACTAGTGTCACAGGAATGGTTCAAACATAGACAGTAAGAAGAGTCAGTCTTCTTGTAATTAAAACGGCATTGTGCCTCTTGTATATAATTCCGATGCAATTTCTGTGTTTCATCGTCAATATGAAGGTCAGAGGGATACAGTAAACCTGAAGTGAAGCCTCGGAATCTATAACTAGTGTCACAGGAATGGTTCAAAACATAGACAGTAAGAAGAGCCAGTTTTCTTGTACTTGAGTCGGCATTGTGCCTTTTGTATTTAATTCCGATGCAATTTCTGTGTTTCATCGTCAATAAGAAAGTCAGAGGGATACAGTAAACCTGAAGTGAGGCATCGGAATCTATAACTAGTGTCACAGGAATGGTTAAAAGCATAGACAGTAAGAAGAATCAGTTTTCTTGAACTTAAGTCGGCATTGTGCCTTTTGTATTTAACTCCAATCCAATTTCTGTGTTTCATCTTCAATAAGAAGGTCAGAGGGATACCGTAAACCTGAAGAGAAGTATCGGAATCTGTAACTAGTGTCACAGGAATGGTTCATAACATAGACAGTAAGAAGAGTCAGTTTTCTTGTACTTAAGTCAGCATTGTGCCTTTTGTATTTAATTCTGATTCAATTTCTGTGTTTCATCGACAATAAGAAGGTCAGAGGGAAACAGTAAACCTGAAGTGAGGCATCCGAATCAATAACTAGTGTCACAGAATGGTTCAAAGCATAGACAGTAAGAACAGTCAGTTTTCTTATAATTAAGTAGGCATTGTGTCTTTTGTATTTAATTCCGATGCAATTTCTGTGTTTCATCGTCAATAAAAAGGTCAGAGGGATACAGCAACCTAGAAGTGATGCATCGGAACCTATAACTGGTGTCAAAGGAATGGTTCAAAGCATAGACAGTAAGAAGAGTCAGTTTTCTTATAATTAAGTCGGCATTGTGCCTTTTTTATTTATTCCGATGCAATTTCTGTGTTTCATCGTCAATAAGAAGGTCAGAGGGATACAGCAAACCTGCAGTGAAGCATCGGAATCTAAAATCGGTATCACAGGAAAGGTTCAAAACATAGACAGTAAGAAGAGCCAGTCTTCTTGTACTTGAGTCGGCATTGTACCACTTGGATTTAATTCAGATGCAATTTCTGTGTTTCATCGTCAACAAGAAGGTCAGAGTGATACAGTAAACCTGAAGTGAAGCATCGTAATCTATAACTAGTGTTACATGAGTAGTTCAAATAATAGACAGTAAGGAGAGTCAGTCTCCTAGTACTTAAGTCGCCATTGTGCCTTTTGTTTGTATTTCGATGCAATTTCTGTGTCTCATCGTCATTAAGAAGGTCAGAGGGATACAGTAAACCTGAAGTGAAGCATCGGAATCTATAACTAGTGACACAGGAATGGTTCAAAACAAAGACTGTAAGAAGTGTCAGTTTTCTTGTACTTAAGTCGGCATTATGCTTTTCTATTTAATTCCGATGCAATTTCTGTATTTCGTCGTCAATAAGAAGGTCCAAGGGATACAGTAAACCTGAAGTCATGCATAGGAATCAAAAACTGGATTCACAGGATAGGTTCAAAACATAGACAGTAAGAAGAGCCAGTCTTCTTGTACTTGAGTCGGCATTGTGCCTTTTGTATTTAATTACGATGCAATTTATGTGTTTCGTCGTCAATAAGAAGGTCAGAGGGAAACAGTAAACCTGCAGTGAAGCATCGGAATCTATAACTAGTGTCACAGGAATGGTTCAAAGCATAGACCGTAAGAAGAGTCAGTTTTCTTATACTTAAGTCGGCATTGTGCCTTTTGTATTTAATTCCGATGCCATTTCTGTGTTGCATCATCAATAAGAAGGTCAGAGGGATACAAAAAAAATGAAGTGATGCATCGGAATCTATAACTAGTGTCACAGGAATGGTTCAAAACATAGACAGTAAGAAGAGTCAGTTTTCTTGTACTTAAGACGACATTGTGCCTTTTCTATTTAATTCCGATGCAGTTTCTGTGTTTCGTCGTCAATAAGAAGGTCCAAGGGATGCAGCAAACCTGAACTGAAGCATCGGAATCTAAAACCGGCCTCACAGGAAAGCTTCAAAACATAGACAGTAAGAAGAGCCAGTTCTCTTGTACTTGAGTCGGCATTGTGCCTCTTGTATTTAATTCCAATGCAATTTCTGTGTTTGATCGTCAATAAGAAGGTCAGAGGGATGCAGTAAAAGTGAAGTGTAGCATCGGAATCAATAACTAGTGTCACAGGAATGGTTCAAAACATAGACGGTAAGAAGAGTCAGTCCTCCTGTACTTATGTCGGCATTGTGCCTTTTGTATTTAATTAAGATGCAATTTCTGTGTTTCATCGTCAATAAGAAGGTCAGAGGGATACAGTAAACCTGAAGTGAAGCATCGGAATCTATAACTAGTGTCACAGGAATGGTTCAAAACATAGACAGTGAGAAGAGTCAGTTTTCTTGTACTTAAGTCGGCATTGTGCCTTTTGTATTTAATTCTGATGCAGTTTCTGTGTTTCATCGACAATAAGAAGGTCAGAGAAATACAGTAAACCTGAAGTGAAGCATCGGAATCTGTAACTAGTGTCACAGGAATGGTTCAAAGCATAGACAGTAAGAAGAGTCAATTTTCTTATAATTAAGTCAGCCTTGTGCCTTTTATATTTAATTCCGATGCAATTTCTGTGTTTCATCGTCAATAAGAAGGTCAGAGGGATACAGTAACCCTGAAGTGATGCATCGGAGTCTGTAACTAGTGTTACAGGAATGGTTCAAAACATAGACAGTAAGAAGAGTAAGTTTTCTTGTACTTAAGTCGAAATTGTGCCTTTTCTATTTAATTGCGATGCAGTTTCTGTGTTTCTTCGTCAATAAGAAGGTCCAAGGGATGCAGTTAACCCGAACTGAAGCATCGGAATCTAAAACCGGCCTCACAGGAAAGGTTCAAAACATAGACAGTAAGAAGAGCCAGTCCTCTTGTACTTGAGTCGGCATTGTGCCTTTTGTATTTAATTACGATGCAATTTCTGTGTTTGATCTTCAATAAGAAGGTCTGAGGGATGCAGAAAACCTGAAGTGAAGCTCTTGAATCTATAACTTGTGTCACAGGAATGGTTCAAACATAGACGGTAAGAAGAGTCAGTCTTCCTGTACTTATGTCGGCATTGTGCCTTTTGTATTTAATTAAGATGCAATTTCTGTGTTTCATCGTCAATAAGAAGGTCAGAGGGATACAGTAAACCTGAAGTGAAGCATCGGAATCTATAACTAGTGTCACAGTAATGGTTCAAAACATAGACAGTAGGAAGAGTCCGTCTCCTAGTACTTGAGTCGGCATTGGTCCTTTTGAATTTAATTCCGATGCAATTTCTGTGTTTCATCGGCAATAAGAAGTACCAAAGGATTCAGTAAACCTGAAGTGAAGCATCGGAATCTATAAATAGTGTCACAGGAATGGTTCAAAACATAGACAGTAAGAAGAGTCAGGTTACTTGTACTCAAGTCGGCATTTTGATTTTTGTATTTAATTGCGATGCAATTTCTGTGTTTCATCGTCAATAAGAAGGTCAGAGGGATGCAGTAAACCTGAAGTGAAGCATCGGAATCTATAACTAGTGTCACGGGACTGGTTCATAACATAGACAGTAAGAAGAGTCAGTCTTCTTGTACTTAAGTCGGCACTGTGCCTTTTGTATTTAATTCCGATGCGATTTCTGTGTTTCATCGTCAGTAAGATGGTCAGAGGGTTACAGTAAACCTGAAGTGAAGCATTGGAATCTATAACTAGTGTCACAGGAATGGTTCACAACTTAGACAGTAAGAAGAGTAAGTTTACTTATACTTAAGTCGGCATTGTGGCTTTTGTATTTAATTCCGATGCCGTTTCTGAGTTACGTCGTCAATAAGAAGGTCCAAGGGATACAGTAAACCTAAAGTGAAGCAACGGAATCTAAAACCGGCCACACCGGATAGGTTCAAAACATAGAGAGTAAGAAGAGTCAGCCTTTTTGTACTTAAGTCGGCATTGTGCCTTTTGTATTTAATTCCAATGCAATTTCTGTGTTTCATCGTCAATACGAAGGTCAGAGGGATCCAGTAAACCTGAAGTGAAGCATCGGAATCTATAACTAGTGTCACAGGAATGGTTCAAAACATAGACAGTAAGAAGAGTCAGTTTCCTTGTACTTAAGTCGACATTGTGCATTTCTATTTAATTCCGATGCAATTTCTGTGTTTCGTCGTCAATATGAGGGTCCAAGGGATACAGTTAACCTGAAGTGAAGCATCGGAATCTAAAACCGGTCCCACAGGAAGGGTTAAAAACATAGACAGTAAGAAGAGCCTGTCCTCTTGTACTTGAGTCGGCACTGCGCCTTTGGTATTTAATTCCGATGCAATATCTGTGATTGATCGTCAATAAGAGGTTGAGAAAGATACAGTAAACCTGAAGTGAAGCATCGTAATCTACAACTAGTGTCACAGGAATGGTTCAAAACATAGATAGTAAGAAGAGTCAGTCTTCTTGTACTTAAGTCGGCATTGTGCCTCTTGTATATAATTCCGATGCAATTTCTGTGTTTAATCGTCAATATGAAGGTCAGAGAGATACAGTAAACCTGAAGTGGAGCATCGGAATCTATAACTAGTGTCACAGGAATGGTTCAAAGCATAGACAGTAATAAGAGTTAGTTTTCTTATAATTAAGTAGGCATGGTGCCTTTTGTATTTAATTCCGATGCAACTTCTGTGTTTCATCGTCAATATGAACGTAAGAGGGATGCAGTAAGCCTGAAGTGATGCATCGGAATCTACAACTAGTGTCACAGGAGTGGTTCAAAACATAGACAGTAAGAAGAGTCAGTTTTCTTGTACTTAACCAGGCATTGTGCCTTTTCTATTTAATTTCGATGCAATTTATGTGTTTCGTTGTCATTAAGAAGGTCCAAGGGATACAGTAAACCTGAAGTGAAGCATTGGAATCTAAATCCGGTCTCACAGGAAAGGTTCAAAACATAGACAGTAAGAAGAGCCAATCTTCTTGTACTTGAATCGGCATTGTGCCTTTAGTATTTAATTCCGATGCAATTTCTGTGTTTCATCGTCAATAAGAAGGTCAGAGTGATATAGTAAACCTGAAGTGAAGCATCGTAATCTATAACTAATGTCACACGAATAGTTCAAACCATAGACAGTAAGGAGATTCAGTCTTCTAGTACTTAAGTCGGCATTGTGCCTTTTGTTTGTATTCCGATGCAATTTCTGTGTTTCATCGTCATTAAGAATTTCAGAGGGATACAGTATATCTGAAGTGAAGCATCGGAATCTATAACTAGTGTCATAGGAATGGTTCAAAACATAGACAGTAAGAAGAGTCAGTTTTCTTGTTTTTAAGTCGGTATTGTGCCTTTTCTATTTAACTCCGATGCAATTTCTGTGTTCCGCCGTCAATAACAAGGTCCAAGGGATACAGTAAACCTGAAGTCAAGCATCGGAATCTGAAACTGGTCTCACAGAAAGGTTCAAATCATAGACAGTGAGAAGAGCCAGTCTTCTTGTACTGGAGTCGGCATTGTGCCTTTTGTATTTAATTCCGATGCAATTTATGTGTTTCATCGTCTATAAGAAGGTCGGAGGGATACAGTATACCTGAAGTGAAGCATCGTAATCTATAACTAGTGTCACACGAATAGTTCAAACCATAGACAGTAAGGAGATTCAGTCTTCTAGTACTTAAGTCGGCATTGTGCCTTTTGTTTGTATTCCGATGCAATTTCTGTGTTTCATCGTCATTAAGAATTTCAGAGGGATACAGTATATCTGAAGTGAAGCATCTGAATCTATAACTAGTGTCACAGGAATGGTTCAAAACAAAGACTGTAAGAAGAGTCAGTTTTCTTGGACATAAATCGGCAATGTGATTTTCTATTTAATTCCGATGCATTTTCTGTGTTTCGTCGTAAATAAGAAGGTCCAAGGGATACAGTAAACCTGAAGTGAAGCATTAGAATCTATAACCGGTCTCACAGGAAAGGTTCAAAACATAGGCAGTAAGAAGAGCCAGTCCTCTTGTACTTGAGTCGGCATTGTGCCTTTTGTATTTAATTCCGATCAATTTCTGTGTTTGATCGTCAAAAAGAAGGTCAGAAGGATACAATAAACCTGAAGTGAAGCATCGTAATCTATAACTAGTGTCACAGGAATGGTTCAAAACATAGACGGTAAGAAGAATCAGTCTTCCTGGACTTAAGTCTGCATTGTGGCCTTTGTATTTCATTAAGATGCAATTTCTGTGTTTCATCGTCAATAAGAAGGTCAGAGGGATACAGTAACCCTGAAGTGATGCATCGGAATCTATAACTAGTGTCACAGGAATGGTTCAAAACATAGACAGTAAGAAGAGCCAGTCTTCTTGTACTTGAGTCGGCATTGTGCCTGTTGTATTTAATTCCGATGCAATTTATGTGTTTCGTCGTCAATAAGAAGGACAGAGGGAAACAGTAAACCTGCAGTGAAGCATCGGAATCTATAACTAGTGTCACAGGAATGGTTCAAAGGATAGACCGTAAGAAGAGTCAGTTTTCTTGTATTTAAGTCGGCATTGTGCCTTTTGTATTTAATTCTGATGCAGTTTCTGTGTTTCATCGACAATAAGAAGGTCAGAGGTATACAGTAAACCTGAAGTGAAGCATCGGAATCTATAACTAGTGTCACAGGAATGGTTCAAAGCATAGACAGTAAGAAGAGTCAGTTTTCTTATAATTAAGTCGGCCTTGTGCCTTTTATATTTAATTCCGATGCAATTTCTGTGTTTCATCGTCAATAAGAAGGTCAGAGGGATACAGTAACCCTGAAGTGATGCATCGGAATCTGTAACTAGTGTCACAGGAATGGTTCAAAGCATAGACAGTAAGAAGAGTCAGTTTTCTTGTACTTAAGGCGACATTGTGCCTTTTCTATTTAATTGCGATGCAGTTTCTGTGTTTCGTCGTCATTAAGAAGGTCCAAGGGATGCAGTAAACCCAAACTGAAGCATCGGAATCTAAAACCGGCCTCACAGGAAAGGTTCAGAACATAGACAGTAAGAAGAGCCAGTCCTCTTGTACTTGAGTCGGCATTGTGCCTTTTGTATTTGATTACGATGCAATTTCTGTGTTTGATCTTCAATAAGAAGGTCAGAGGGATACAGAAAACCTGAAGTGAAGCATCGGAATCTATAACTAGTGTCACAGGAATGGTTCAAAACATAGACGGTAAGAAGAGTCAGTCTTCCGGTACTGATGTCGGCATTGTGCCTTTTGTATTTAATTAAGATGCAATTTCTGTGTTTCATCGTCAATAAGAAGGTCAGAGGGATACAGTAAACCTGAAGTGAGGCATCGGAATCTATAACTAGTGTCACAGTAATGGTTCAAAACATAGACAGTAGGAAGAGTCAGTCTTCTAGTACTTGAGTCGGCATTGGTCCTTTTGAATTTAATTCCGATGCAATTTCTGTGTTTCATCAGCAATAAGACGTTCCAAAGGATACAGTAAAGCTGAAGTGAAGCATCGGAATCTATAACTAGTGTGACAGGTATGGTTCAAAACATAGACAGTAAGAAAGGTCAGTCTTCTTGTACTTAAGTCGGCATTGTGCCTTTTGTATTTATATACATTGCAATTTCTGTGTTTCATTGTCAATACGAAGGTCAGAGGGATACAGTAAGCCTGAAGTGAAGCATCGGAATCTATAACTAGTGTCAGAGGAATGGTTCAAAACATAAACAGTAAGAAGCGTCAGTTTTCTTGTACTTAAGACGGCATTGTGCCTTTTGTATTTAATTCCGATGCAATTTCTGTGTTTCATCGTCAATATGAAGGTCAGAGGGATACAGTAAACCAGAATTGGAGCATCGCAATCTATTACTAGTGTCACAGGAATGGTTCAAAACATAAACAGTAAGAAGAGTCAGTTTTCTTGTACTTAAGTCGGCAATGTGCCTTTTGTATTTAATTCCGATGCAATTTCTGTGTTTCATCGTCAATAAGAAGGTCAGAGGGATACAGTAAACCTGAAGTGAAGCATCGGAATCTATAACTAGTGTCACAGGAATGGTTAAAACATAGACACTAAGAAGAGTCAGTTTTCTTGTACTTAAGTCGGCATTGTGCCTTTTGTATTTAATTCCGATACAATTTCTGTGTGTCATCGTCAATACGTAGATCGGAGGGATACAGTAAACCTGAAGTGAAGCATCGGAATCTATAACTAGTGTCACAGGAATGGTTCAAAACATAGACAGTAAGAAGAGTGAGTCTTCTTGTACTTAAGTGGGCATTGTGCGTTTTGTATTTAATTCCGATGCAATTTCTGTGTTTCATCGTCAATAAGATGTTCAGAGGGTTACAGTAAACCTGAAGTGAAGCATCGGAATCTATAACTAGTGTCACAGGAATGGTTCAAACATAGACAGTTAGAAGAGTCAGTTTACTTGTACTTAAGTCGACATTGTGCCTTTTGTATTTAATTCTGATGCAATTTCTGTGTTTCATCGTCAATAAGAAGGTCAGAGGGATACAGTAAACCTGAAGTGAAGCATTGGAATCTATAACTAGTGTCACAGGAATGCTTCAAAGCATAGACAGTAAGAAGAGTCAGTTTTCTAATAATTAAGTCGGCATTGTGCCTTTTGTATCTAATTCCGATGCAATTTCTGAGTTTCATCGTCAATAAGAAGGTCAGAGGGATACAGTAACCCTGAAGTGAGGCATCGGAATCTAAAACCGGTCTCACAGGAAAGGTTCAAAACATAGACAGTAAGAAGAGCCAATCTTCTTGTAATTGAGTCGGCATTTTGCCTTTTGTATTTAATTCCGATGCAATTTATGTGTTTCATCGTCAATATGACGGTCAGAGGGATACAGCAAACCAGAAGTGAAGCATCGGAATCCATAACTAGTGTCACAGGAATGGTTCAAAACATAGACAGTAAGAAGAGTCAGATTTCTTGTACTTAAGTCGGCATTGTGACTTTTGTATTTCATGCCGATGAAATTTCTGTGTTTCATCGTCAATAAGAAGGTCAGAGGGATACAGTAAACCTGAAGTGAAGCATCGGAATCTATAACTAGTGTCACAGGAATGGTTCAAAACATAGACAGTAAGAAGAGTCAGTTGTCTTTTACTTAAGTCCTCATTGTGCCTTTTGTATTTAATTCCGATGCAATTTCTGTGTTTCATCGTCAATTTGGAAGTCAGAGGGATACAGTAAACCTGAAGTGAAGCATCGTAATATATAACTAGTGTCGCAGGAATGGTTCAAAACATTGACAGTAAGTAGAGTCAGTTTACTTGTACTTAATTCGGCATTGTGCCTTTTGTATTTAATTCCGATGCAATTTCTGTGTTTCATCGTCAACAAGAAGGTCAGAGGGATACAGTGAGCCTGTAGTGAAGCATCGGAATCTATAACTAGTGTCACAGGAACGGTTCAAAACATAGACAATAAGAAGAGTCAGTATACTTGTACTTAAGTTGGCATTGTGCGTTTTGTGTTCATTCCGATGCAATATCTGTGTTTCATCGTCAATATGAAGGTCAGAGGGATACAGTATTCCTGAAGTGAGGCATCGGAATCTATAACTAGTGTCACAGGAATGGTTCAAAACATAGACAATAAGAAGAGTCAATTTTCTTGTACTTACGTCGGCATTATGCCTTTTGTATATAATTCCGATGCAATTTCTGTGTTTCATCGTCAATAAGACGGTCAGAGTGATACAGCAAACCTGAAGTGAAGCATCGGAATCTATAACTAGTGTCACAGGAATGGTTCAAAACATAGACTGTAAGAGGAGTCAGTTTTCTTGTATTTAAGTCGGCATTGGGCCTTTCTATATAATTCTGATGCAATTTCTGTGTTTCGTCGTCAATAAGAAGGGCCAAGGGATACAGTAAACCTGAAGTGTAGCATCGGAATCTAAAACCGGTCTCACAGGAAAGGTTCAATACATAGACAGTAAGAAGAGCCAGTCTTCTTGTACTTGAGTCGGCATTGTGCCTTTTGTATTTAATTCCGATGCAATTTCTGTGTTTCATCGTCAATAAGAAGCTCAGAGGAATACAGTAAAACTGAAGTGAAGCATCGGAATGTGTAACTAGTGTCACAGGAATGGTTCAAAGCATAGACAGTAAGAAGAGTCAGTTTTCTTTTGCTTAAGTCGGCATTGTGCCTTTTGTATTTAATTCCGATGCAATTTCTGTGTTTCGTCGTCAATAAGAAGGTCAGAGGGATACAGTAAGCCTGTAGTGAAGCATCGGCATCTATAACTAGTGTCACAGGAATGGTTCAAAACATAGTCAGTGAGAAGAGTCAGTTTACTTGTACTTAAATTGGCATTGAGCGTTTTGTGTTTCTCTCCGATGCAATTTCTGTGTTTCATCGTCAATAAGAAGGTCAGAGGGATACAGTATTCCTGAAGTGAGACATCGGTATCTATAACTAGTGTCACAGGAATTGTTCATAACATAGACAATAAGAAGAGTCAATTTTCTTGTAGTTAAGTCGGCATGGTGCCTTTTGTATATAAATCCGAAGCAATTTCTGTGTTTCACTTTCAATAAGAAGGTCAGAGGGATACAGTAAACTTGAAGTGAAGCAACGTAATCTATACCTAGTGTCACAGGAATTGTTCAAAGCATAGACAGAAAGAAGAGTCAGTTTTTTTATAATTAAGTCGGCATTGTGCCTTATGTAATTAATTGCGATGCAATTTCTGTGTTTCATCGTCAATAAGAAGGTCAGAGGGATACAGTAAACCTGAAGTGAAGCATCGGAATCTATAACTAGTGTCACAGGAATGGTTCAAAGCATAGACAGTAAGATGAATCAGTTTTCTTATAATTAAGTCGGCATTGTGCCTTTTGTATTTAATTCCGATGCAATTTCTGTGTTTCATCGTCAATAAGACGGTCAGAGGGATGCAGTAAACCTGAAGTGAAGCATCGGAATCTATAACTAGTGTCACAGGAATGGTTCAATACATAGACAGTAAGAAGAGTCAGTTTACTTGTACTCAAGTCGGCATTTTGCCTTTTGTATTTAATTCCGATGCAATTTCTGTGTTTCATCGTCAATAAGAAGGTCAGAGGGATGCAGTAAACCTTAAGTGAAACATCGGAATCTATAAGTAGTGTCACGGGAATATTTCATAACATAGACAGTAAGAAGTGTCAGTCTTCCTTGTACTTAAGTCGGCATTGTGCCTCTTGTGTTTAATTCCGATGCGATTACTGTGTTTCATCGTCAGTAAGATGGACAGAGGGTTACAGTAAACCTGAAGTGAAGCATTGGAATCTATAACTAGTGTCACAGGTATGGTTCACAACTTAGACAGTAAGAAGAGTAAGTTTACTTATACTTAAGTCGGCATTGTGGCTTTTGTATTTAATTCCGATGCCGTTTCTGTGTTTCGTCGTCAATAAGAAGGTCCAAGGGATACAGTAAACATAAAGTGAAGCATCGGAATCTAAAACCGGTCTCACAGGAAAGGTTAAAAACATAGACAGTAAGAAGAGCCAGTCCTCTTGTACTTGAGTCGGCATTACGCCTTTTGTATTTAATTCCGATGCAATATCTGTGATTGATCGTCAATAAGAGGGTGAGAAGGATACAGTAAACCTGAAGTGAAGCATCTGAATCTATAACTAGTGTCACAGGAATGGTTCAAAACATAGACAATAGGAAGAGTCATCTTCTAGTACTTAAGTCGGCATTGTGCCTTTTGTATTTAATTCCGATGCAATTTCTGTGTTTCATCGTCAATAAGATGTTCAGAGGGATACAGTAAACCTGAAGTGAAGCATCGGAATCTATAACTAGTGTCACAGGAATGGATCAAAACATAGATAGTAAGAAAGGTCAGTCTTCTTGTACTTAAGTCGGCATTGTGCCTTTTGTATTTAATTCCGATGCAATATCTGTGTTTCATCGTCAATAAGAAGATCAGAGGGATACAGTAAGCCTGAAGTGAAGCATCGGAATCTATAACTAGTGTCAGAGGAATGGTTCAAAACATAAACAGTAAAAAGAGTGAGTCTTCTTGTACTTAAGTCGGAATTGTGCGTTTTGTATTTAATTCCGATGCAATTTCTGTGTTTCATCGTCAATAAGATGTTCAGAGGGTTACAGTAAACCTGAAGTGAAGCATCGGAATCTATAACTAGTGTCACAGGAATGGTTCAAACATAGACAGTTAGAAGAGTCAGTTTACTTGTACTTAAGTCGACATTGTGCCTTTTGTATTTAATTCTGATGCAATTTCTGTGTTTCATCGTCAATATGAAGGTCAGAGGGATACAGTAAACCAGAATTGGAGCATCGCAATCTATAACTAGTGTCACAGGAATGGTTCAAAACATAAACAGTAAGAAGAGTCAGTTTTCTTGTACTTAAGTCGGCAATGTGCCTTTTGTATTTAATTCCGATGCAATTTCTGTGTTTCATCGTCAATAAGAAGGTCAGAGGGATACAGTAAACCTGAAGTGAAGCATCGGAATCTATAACTAGTGTCACAGGAATGGTTAAAACATAGACAGTAAGAAGAGTCAGTTTTCTTGTACTTAAGTCGGCATTGTGCCTTTTGTATTTAATTCCGATACAATTTCTGTGTGTCATCGTCAATACGTAGATCGGAGGGATACAGTAAACCTGAAGTGAAGCATCGGAATCTATAACTAGTGTCACAGGAATGGTTCAAAACATAGACAGTAAAAAGAGTGAGTCTTCTTGTACTTAAGTCGGAATTGTGCGTTTTGTATTCAATTCCGATGCAATTTCTGTGTTTCATCGTCAATAAGATGTTCAGAGGGTTACAGTAAACCTGAAGTGAAGTATCGGAATCTATAACTAGTGTCACAGGAATGGTTCAAACATAGACAGTTAGAAGAGTCAGTTTACTTGTACTTAAGTCGACATTGTGCCTTTTGTATTTAATTCTGATGCAATTTCTGTGTTTCATCGTCAATAAGAAGGTCAGAGGGATACAGTAAACCTGAAGTGAACCATTGGAATCTATAACTAGTGTCACAGGAATGCTTCAAAGCATAGACAGTAAGAAGAGTCAGTTTTCTAATAATTAAGCCGGCATTGTGCCTTTTGTATCTAATTCCGATGCAATTTCTGAGTTTCATCGTCAATAAGAAGGTCAGAGGGATACAGTAACCCTGAAGTGAGGCATCGGAATCTAAAACCGGTCTCACAGGAAAGGTTCAAAACATAGACAGTAAGAAGAGCCAATCTTCTTGTAATTGAGTCGGCATTGTGCCTTTTGTATTTAATTCCGATGCAATTTATGTGTTTCATCGTCAATATGACGGTCAGAGGGATACAGCAAACCAGAAGTGAAGCATCGGAATCTATAACTAGTGTCACAGGAATGGTTCAAAACATAGACAGTAAGAAGAGTCAGATTTCTTGTACTAAAGTCGGCATTGTGACTTTTGTATTTCATGCCGATGAAATTTCTGTGTTTCATCGTCAATAAGAAGGTCAGAGGGATACAGTAAACCTGAAGTGAAGCATCGGAATCTATAACTAGTGTCACAGGAATGGTTCAAAACATAGACAGTAAGAAGAGTCAGTTGTCTTTTACTTAAGTCCTCATTGTGCCTTTTGTATTTAATTCCGATGCAATTTCTGTGTTTCATCGTCAATTTGGAGGTCAGAGGGATACAGTAAACCTGAAGTGAAGCATCGTAATATATAACTAGTGTCGCAGGAATGGTTCAAAACATTGACAGTAAGTAGAGTCAGTTTACTTGTACTTAATTCGGCATTGTGCCTTTTGTATTTAATTCCGATGCAATTTCTGTGTTTCATCGTCAACAAGAAGGTCAGAGGGATACAGTAAGCCTGTAGTGAAGCATCGGAATCTATAACTAGTGTCACAGGAACGGTTCAAAACATAGACAATAAGAAGAGTCAGTATACTTGTACTTAAGTTGGCATTGTGCGTTTTGTGTTCATTCCGATGCAATATCTGTGTTTCATCGTCAATAAGAAGGTCAGAGGGATACAGTATTCCTGAAGTGAGGCATCGGAATCTATAACTAGTGTCACAGGAATGGTTCAAAACATAGACAATAAGAAGAGTCAATTTTCTTGTACTTACGTCGGCATTATGCCTTTTGTATATAATTCCGATGCAATTTCTGTGTTTCATCGTCAATAAGACGGTCAGAGTGATACAGCAAACCTGAAGTGAAGCATCGGAATCTATAACTAGTGTCACAGGAATGGTTCAAAACATAGACTGTAAGAGGAGTCAGTTTTCTTGTATTTAAGTCGGCATTGGGCCTTTCTATATAATTCTGATGCAATTTCTGTGTTTCGTCGTCAATAAGAAGGGCCAAGGGATACAGTAAACCTGAAGTGTAGCATCGGAATCTAAAACCGGTCTCACAGGAAAGGTTCAATACATAGACAGTAAGAAGAGCCAGTCTTCTTGTACTTGAGTCGGCATTGTGCCTTTTGTATTTAATTCCGATGCAATTTCTGTGTTTCATCGTCAATAAGAAGCTCAGAGGAATACAGTAAAACTGAAGTGAAGCATCGGAATGTGTAACTAGTGTCACAGGAATGGTTCAAAGCATAGACAGTAAGAAGAGTCAGTTTTCTTTTGCTTAAGTCGGCATTGTGCCTTTTGTATTTAATTCCGATGCAATTTCTGTGTTTCGTCGTCAATAAGAAGGTCAGAGGGATACAGTAAGCCTGTAGTGAAGCATCGGCATCTATAACTAGTGTCACAGGAATGGTTCAAAACATAGTCAGTGAGAAGAGTCAGTTTACTTGTACTTAAATTGGCATTGAGCGTTTTGTGTTTCTCTCCGATGCAATTTCTGTGTTTCATCGTCAATAAGAAGGTCAGAGGGATACAGTATTCCTGAAGTGAGACATCGGTATCTATAACTAGTGTCACAGGAATGGTTCATAACATAGACAATAAGAAGAGTCAATTTTCTTGTACTTAAGTCGGCATGGTGCCTTTTGTATATAAATCCGAAGCAATTTCTGTGTTTCACTTTCAATAAGAAGGTCAGAGGGATACAGTAAACTTGAAGTGAAGCAACGTAATCTATACCTAGTGTCACAGGAATTGTTCAAAGCATAGACAGAAAGAAGAGTCAGTTTTTTTATAATTAAGTCGGCATTGTGCCTTATGTAATTAATTGCGATGCAATTTCTGTGTTTCATCGTCAATAAGAAGGTCAGAGGGATACAGTAAACCTGAAGTGAAGCATCGGAATCTATAACTAGTGTCACAGGAATGGTTCAAAGCATAGACAGTAAGATGAATCAGTTTTCTTATAATTAAGTCGGCATTGTGCCTTTTGTATTTAATTCCGATGCAATTTCTGTGTTTCATCGTCAATAAGACGGTCAGAGTGATACAGCAAACCTGAAGTGAAGCATCGGAATCTATAAATAGTGTCACAGGAACGGTTCAAAACATAGACAGTAAGAGGAGTCAGTGTTCTTGTATTTAAGTCTGCATTGTGCCTTTTGTATTTAATTCCGATGCAATTTCTGTGTTTCGTCGTCAATAAGAAGGTCAGAGGGATACAGTGAGCCTGTAGTGAAGCATCGGCATCTATAACTAGTGTCACAGGAATGGTTCAAAACATAGTCAGTAAGAAGAGTCAGTTTACTTGTACTTAAGTTGGCATTGTGCGCTATGTGTTTCACTCCGATGCAATTTCAGTGTTTCATCGTCAATAAGAAGGTCTAAGGGATACAGTATTCCTGAAGTGAGACATCGGTATCTATAACTAGTGTCACAGGAATGGATCAAAACATAGACAGTAAGAAAGGTCAATCTTCTTGTACTTAAGTCGGCATTGTGCCTTTTGTATTTAATTCCGATGCAATATCTGTGTTTCATCGTCAATAAGAAGATCAGAGGGATACAGTAAGCCTGAAGTGAAGCATCGGAATCTATAACTAGTGTCACAGAAATGGTTCAAAGCATAGACAGTAAGAAGAGTCAGTTTTCTTATAATTAAGTCGGCATTGTGCCTTTTGTATTTAATTCCGATGCAATTTCTGTGTTTCATCGGCAATAGGACGGTCAGAGTGATACAGCAAACCTGAAGTGAAGCATCGGAATCTATAACTAGTGTCACAGGAATGGTTCAAAACATAGACAGTAAGAGGAGTCAGTTTTCTTGTATTTAAGTCGGCATTGGGCCTTTTCTATACAATTCTGATATAATTTCTGTGTTTCGTCGTCAATAAGAAGGGCCAAGGGATACAGTAAACCTGAAGTGAAGCATCGGAATCTAAAATCGGTCTCACAGGAAAGGTTCAAATCATAGACAGTAAGAAGAGCCAGTCTTCTTGTACTTGAGTCGGCATTGTGCCTTTTGTATTTAATTCCGATGCAATTTCTGTGTTTCATCGTCAATAAGATGCTCAGAGGAATACAGTAAAACTGAAGAGCGCAGCGGAATGTATAACTAGTGTCACAGGAATGGTTCAAAGCGTAGACAGTAAGAAGAGTCAGTTTTCTTTTGCTTAAGTCGGCATTGTGCCTTTTGTATTTAATTCCGACGCAATTTCTGTGTTTCGTCGTCAATAAGAAGGTCAGAGGGATACAGTATTCCTGAAGTGAGACATCGGTATCTATAACTAGTGTCACAGGAATGGTTCAAAACATAGACAATAAGAAGAGTCAATTTTCTTGTACTTAAGTCGGCCTGGTGCCTTTTGTATACTAATCCGATGCAATTTCTGTGTTTCATTTTCAATAAGAAGGTCAGAGGGATACAGTAAACTTGAAGTGAAGCAACGTAATCTATACCTAGTGTCACAGGAATTGTTCAAAGCATAGACAGAAAGAAGAGTCAGTTTTTTTTATAATTAAGTCGGCATTGTGCCTTTTGTAATTAATTCCGATGCAATTTCTGTGTTTCATCGTCAATAAGAAGGTCAGAGGGATACAGTAAACCTGAAGTGAAGCATCGGAATCTATAACTAGTGTCACAGGAATGGTTCAAAACATAGACAGTAAGATGAATCAGTTTTCTTATAATTAAGTCGGCATTGTGCCTTTTGTATTTAATTCCGATGCAATTTCTGTGTTTCATCGTCAATAAGACGGTCAGAGTGATACAGCAAACCTGAAGTGAAGCATCGGAATCTATAAATAGTGTCACAGGAATGGTTCAAAACATAGACAGTAAGAGGAGTCAGTTTTCTTGTATTTAAGTCTGCATTGTGCCTTTTCTATATAATTCCGATGCAATTTCTGCGTTTCGTCGTCAATAAGAAGGGCGAAGGGATACAGTAAACCTGAAGTGAAGCATCGGAATCTAAAACCGGTCTCACAGGAAAGGTTCAAAACATAGACAGTAAGAAGAGCCAGTCCTCTTGTACTTGAGTCGGCATTGTGCCTTTTGTATTTAATTCCGATGGAATTTCTGTGTTTCATCGTCAATAAGAAGCTCAGAGGAATACAGTAAAACTGAAGTGAAGCATCGGAATGTATAACTAGTGTCACAGCAATGGTTCAAAGCATAGACAGTAAGAAGAGTCAGTCTTCTTTTACTTAAGTCGGCATTGTGCCTTTTGTATTTAATTCCGATGCAATTTCTGTGTTTCGTCGTCAATAAGAAGGTCAGAGGGATACAGTAAGCCTGTAGTGAAGCATCGGCATCTATAACTAGTGTCACAGGAATGGTTCAAAACATAGTCAGTAAGAAGAGTCAGTTTACTTGTACTTAAGTTGGCATTGTGCGTTATGTGTTTCACTCCGATGCAATTTCTGTGTTTCATCGTCAATAAGAAGGTCAGAGTGATACAGTATTCCTGAAGTGAGACATCGGTATCTATAACTAGTGTCACAGGAATGGTTCAAAACATAGACAATAAGAAGAGTCAATTTTCTTGTACTTAAGTCGGCATTGTGCCTTTTGTATATAATTCCGATGCAATTTCTGTGATTCATCGTCAAAAAGAAGGTCAGAGGGATACAGTAAACCTGAAGTGAAGCATCGTAATCTATAACTTGTGTCGCAGAAATGGTTCAAAACATTGACAGTATGTAGAGTCAGTTTACTTGTACTTAATCCGGCATTGTGCCTTTTGTATTTAATTCCGATGCAATTTCTGTGTTTCATCGCCAACAAGAAGGTCAGAGGGATACAGTAAGCCTGTAGTGAAGCATCGGAATCTATAACTAGTGTCACAGGAATGGTTCAAAACATAGACAATAAGAAGAGTCAGTATACTTCTACTTAAGTTGGCATTGTGCGTTTTGTGTTCATTTCGATGCAATATCTGTGTTTCATCGTCAATAAGGAGGTCAGAGGGATACAGTATTCCTGAAGTGAGGCATCGGAATCTATAACTAGTGTCACAGGAATGGTTCAAAACATAGACAATAAGAAGAGTCAATTTTATTGTACTTAAGTCGGCATTGTGCCTATTGTATTCAATTCCTATGCAATTTCTCTGTTTCATCGTCAATAAGAAGCTCAGAGGGATACAGTAAAACTGAAGTAAAGCATCGGAATCTATAACTAGTGTCACAGGAATGGTTCAAAGCATAGACAGTAAGAAGAGTCAGTTTTCTTATAACTAAGTCGGCATTGTGCCTTTTGTATTTAATTCCGATGCAATTTCTGTGTTTCATCGGCAATAAGACGGTCAGTGTGATACAGTAAACCTGAAGTGAAGCATCGGAATCTATAACTAGTGTCACAGGAATGGTTCAAAACATAGACAGTAAGAGGAGTCAGTTTTCTTGTATTTAAATCGGCATTGGGCCTTTTCTATATAATTCTGATGCAATTTCTGTGTTTCGTCGTCAATAAGAAGGGCCAAGGGATACAGTAAACCTGAAGTGAAGCATCGGAATCTAAAACCGGTCTCACAGGAAAGGTTCAAAACCTAGACAGTAAGAAGTGCCAGCCTTCTTGTACTTGAGTCGGCATTGTGCCTGTTGTATTTAATTCCGATGCAATTTCTGTGTTTCATCGTCAATAAGAAGCTCAGAGGAATACAGTAAAACTGAAGTGAAGCATCGGAATGTATAACTAGTGTCACAGGAATGGTTCAAAGCTCAGACAGTAAGAAGAGTCAGTTTTCTTTTGCTTAAGTCGGCATTGTGCCTTTTGTATTTAATTCCGATGCAATTTCTGTGTTTCGTAGTCAATAAGAAGGTCAGAGGGATACAGTAAGCCTGTAGTGAAGCATCGGCATCTATAACTAGTGTCACAGGAACGGTTCAAAACATAGTCAGTGAGAAGAGTCAGTTTACTTGTACTTAAGTTGGCATTGAGCGTTTTGTGTTTCACTCCGATGCAATTTCTGTGTTTCATCGTCAATAAGAAGGTCAGAGGGATACAGTATTCCTGAAGTGAGACATCGGTATCTATAACTAGTGTCACAGGAATGGTTCAAAACATAGACAATAAGATGAGTCAATTTTCTTGTACTTAAATCGGCATGGTGCCTTTTGTATACAAATCCGATGCAATTTCTGTGTTTCATTTTCAATAAGAAGGTCAGAGGATACAGTAAACTTGAAGTGAAGCAACGTAATCTATACCTAGTGCACAGGATTTGTTCAAAGCATAGACAGAAAGAAGAGTCAGTTTTTTTATAATTAAGTCGGCATTGTGCCTTTTGTAATTAATTCCGATGCAATTTCTGTGTTTCATCGTCAATAAGAAGGTCAGAGGAATACAGTAAACCTGAAGTGAAGCATCGGAATCTATAACTAGTGTCACAGGAATGGTTCAAAGCATAGACAGTAAGATGAATCAGTTTTCTTATAATTAAGTCGGCATTGTGCCTTTTGTATTTAATTCCGATGCAATTTCTGTGTTTCATCGTCAATAAGACGGTCAGAGTGATACAGCAAACCTGAAGTGAAGCATCGGAATCTATAAATAGTGTCACAGGAATGGTTCAAAACATAGACAGTAAGAGGAGTCAGTTTTTTTGTATTTAAGTCTGCATTGTGCCTTTTCTATATAATTCCGATGCAATTTCTGCGTTTCGTCGTCAATAAGAAGGGCGAAGGGATACAGTAAACCTGAAGTGAAGCATCGGAATCTAAAACCGGACTCACAGGAAAGGTTCAAAACATAGACAGTAAGAAGAGCCAGTCTTCTTGTACTTGAGTCGGCATTGTGCCTTTTGTATTTAATTCCGATGGAATTTCTGTGTTTCATCGTCAATAAGAAGCTCAGAGGAATACAGTAAAACTGAAGTGAAGCATCGGAATGTATAACTAGTGTCACAGCAAGTGTTCAAAGCATAGACAGTAAGAAGAGTCAGTCTTCTTTCACTTAAGTCGGCATTGTGCCTTTTGTATTTAATTCCGATGCAATTTCTGTGTTTCGTCGTCAATAAGAAGGTCAGAGGGATACAGTAAGCCTGTAGTGAAGCATCGGCATCTATAAGTAGTGTCACAGGAATGGTTCAAAACATAGTCAGTAAGAAGAGTCAGTTTACTTGTACTTAAGTTGGCATTGTGCGTTATGTGTTTCATTCCGATGCAATTTCTGTGTTTCATCGTCAATAAGAAGGTCAGAGGGATACAGTATTCCTGAAGTGAGACATCAGTATCTATAACTAGTGTCACAGGAATGGTTCAAAACATAGACAATAAGAAGAGTCAATTTTCTTGTACTTAAGTCGGCATTGTGCCTTTTGTATATAATTCCGATGCAATTTCTGTGTTTCATCGTCAAAAAGAAGGTCAGAGGGATACAGTGAACCTGAGGTGAAGCATCGGAATCTATAACTAGTGTCACAGGAATGGTTCACAACATAGACAGTAAGAAGAGTCAGCCTTCTTGTACTTAAGTCGGCATTGTTCCTTTTGTATTCAATTCCGATGCAATTTCTCTGTTTCATCGTCAATAAGAAGGGCCAAGGGATACAGTAAACCGGAAGTGAAGCATCGGAGTCTAAAACCGGTCTCACAGGAAAGGTTCAAAACATAGACAGTAAGAAGAGCTAGTCTTCTTGTAGTTGAGTCGGCATTGTGACTTTTGTATTTCATTCCGATGCAATTTCTGTGTCTCATCGTCAATAAGAAGGTCAGAGAGATACAGGAAACCTGAAGTGAAGCATCGGAATCTATAACTAGTGTCACAGGAATGGTTCAAAACATAGCCATTAAGAAGAATATGTTTTCTTGACCTAAAGTCGGCATTGTGCCTTTTCTATTTAATTCCGATGCAATTTCTGTGTTTCGTCGTCAAAATGAAAATCCAAGGAATACAGTAAACCTGAAGTCAAGCATCGGAATTTAAAACTGGTCTCACAGGAAAGGTTCAAAACATAGACAGTAAGAAGAGCCAGTCTTCTTGTACTTGAGTGTGCATTGTGCCTTTTACATTTAATACCGATGCAATTTCTGTGTTTGATCGTCAATAAGAAGCTCAGAGGTATACAGTAAAACTGAAGTGAAGCATCGGAATGTATAACTATTGTCCTAGGATTGGTTCAAACATAGACAGTAAGAAGAGTCAGTTTTCTTGCACTTATGTCGGCATTGTGCCTTTTGAATGTAATTCCGATGCAATTTCTGAGTTTCATCGTCAATACGAAGGTCGGAGGGATACAGTAAACCTGAAGTGATGCATCGGAATCAATAACTAGTGTCACAGGAATGGTTCGAAACATAGACCGTAAGATGAGTCAGTTTACTTGTACTTAAGTCGGCAAAGTGCCATTTTGTACTTAATTCCGATGCAATTTCTGTGTTTCATTTTCAATAAGAAGGTAGAGGGATACACTAAACCTAAAGTGAAGCATCGTAATCTATACCTAGTGTCACAGGAATTGTGCAAAGCATAGACAGAAAGAAGAGTCAGTTCTTTTATAATTAAGTCGGCATTTTGCCTTTTGTATTTAATTCCGATGATATTTCTTCGTTTCATTGTCAATAAGAAGGACAGAGGGATACAGTTACTCTAAAGTGATGCATCGGAATCTATAACTAGTGTCACAGGAATGGCTCAAATCATAGACAGTAAGAAGAGTCGGTTTTCTTGTACTTAACCTGGCATTGTGCCTTTTCTATTTAATTCCGATGCAATTTCTGTGTTTCGTCGTCAATAAGAAGGTGCAAGGGATACAGTAAACCTAAAGTGAAGCATCGGAATCTAAAACCGGTCTTACAGGAAAGGTTCAAAGCATAGACAGTAAGAAAAGCCATTCTTCTTGTACTTGAGTCGGCATTGTGCATTTTGTATATAATTCCTATGCAATTTCTGTGTTTCATCGACAATAAGACGGGCAGAGGGATACAGCAAACCTGATGTGAAGCATCGGAATTTATAACTAGTTCACAGGAATGGTTCAAAACATAGACAGTAAGAAGAGTCAGTTTTCTTGTACTCAAGTAGGCATTGTGCCTGTTCTATTTAATTCCGATGAACTTTCTGTGTTTCGTCGTCAATAAAAAGGGTCAAGGGATACAGTAGACCTGACGTGAAGCATCGGAATCTAAAACCTGTCTCACAGGAAATGTTCAAAGCATAGACAGTAAGAAGAGCCTATATTCTTGTACTTAAGTCGGCATTGTGCCTTTTGGTTGTATGCCGATGCAATTTCTGTGTTTCATCGTCAATAAGAAGGTGAGAGGGATACAGTTACCCTGAAGTGATGCATCGGAATCTATAACTAGTGTCACAGGAATGGTTCAGATCATAGACGTTAAGAACAGTCGGTTTTCTTGTACTTAACCTGGCATTGCGCCTTTTCTATTTAATTCCGATGCAATTTTTGTGTTTCGTCGTCAATAAGAAGGTGCAAGGGATACAGTAAACCTGAAGTGAAGCATCGGAATCTAAAACCTGCCTCACAGGAAATGTTCAAAACATAGGCAGTAAGAAGAGCCAGTCTTCTTGTACTTAAGTCGGCATTGTGGCTTTTGCTTGTATTCCGATGAAATTTCAATATTTCATCGTCAATAAGAAGGTCAGAGGGATACAGTGAACCTGAAGTGAAGCATCGGAATCTATAACTAGTGTCACAGGAATGGTTCAAAACATAGACAGTAAGAAGAGTCTGTCTTCTTGTACTTAAATCGGCATTGTACCTTTTGTATTCAATTCCGATGCAATTTCTCTGTTTCATCGTCAATAAGAGGGTCAGAGGCTTACAGTAAACCTGAAGTGAAGCATCGGAATCTATAATTAGTGTCACACAAATGGTTCAAATCATAGACAGTAAGAAGAGTCAGTTTACTTGTACTTAGGTCGGCATTGTGCCTTTTGTATTTAATTCCGATGCAATTTCTGTGTTTGATCGTCAATAAGAAGGTCAGAGGGATACAGTAAACCTTAAGTGAAGCATCGGAATCTATAACTAGTGTCACAGGAATGGTTCAAAGCGTACACAGCATGAAGGGTCAGTTTTCTTATAATTCAGTCGGCATTGTGCCTTTTGTATTTAATTCCGATGCAAATTCTGTGTTTCATCGTCAATAAGACGGTCAGAGTGATACAGCAATCCTCAAGTGAAGCATCGGAATCTATAACTAGTGTCACAGGATTGGTACAAATCATAGACATTAAGAAGAATCAGTTTTCTTGACCTTAAGTCGGCATTGTGCCTTTTCTATTTAATTCCGATGCAATTTCTGTGTTTCGTCGTCAATATGAAAATCCAAGGGATACAGTAAACCAGAAGTCAAGCTTCGGAATCTAAAACTGGTCTCACAGGAAAGGTTCAAAACATAGACAGTAAGAAGAGCCAGTCTTCTTGTACTTGAGTGTGCATTGTGCCTTTTGTATTTAATTCCGATGCAATTTTTGTGTTTGATCATCAATAAGAAGCTCAGAGGGATACAGTAAAACTGAAGTGAAGCATCGGAATGTATAACTAGTGTCCTAGGAATGGTTCAAAGCATAGACAGTGAGAAGAGTCAGTTTTCTTGTACTTAAGTCGGCATTGTTCCTTTTGTATTTAATTCAGATGCAATTTCTGAGTTTCATCGTCAATAAGAAGGTCTGAGGGATACAGTAAACCTGAAGTTATGCATCGGAATCAATAACTAGTGCCACAGGAATGATTCAAAATAAAGACAGTAAGAAGAGTCAGTTTACTTGTACTTAAGTGGGCATTGTGCGTTATGTGTTTCTTTCCG
The DNA here is from genome assembly GCF_021461395.2 of Schistocerca americana. NCBI lineage: Eukaryota > Metazoa > Arthropoda > Insecta > Orthoptera > Acrididae > Schistocerca > Schistocerca americana. The sequence continues at coordinate 8,410,788 of NC_060121.1, read as the reverse complement.
ATGCAATTTCTGTGTTTCATCGTCAATAAGAAGGTCAGAGGGATACAGTATTCCTGAAGTGAGACATCGGTATCTATAACTAGTGTCACAGGAATGGTTCAAAACATAGACAATAAGAAGAGTCAATTTTCTTGTACTGAAGTCGGCATTGTGCCTTTTGTATATAATTCCGATGCAATTTCTGTGTTTCGTCGTCAATAAGACGGTCAGAGTGATACAGCAAACCTGAAGTGAAGCATCGGAATCTATAACTAGTGTCACAGGAATGTTTCAAAACATAGACAGGAAGAGGAGTCAGTTTTCTTGAATTTAAGTCGGCATTGTGCTTTTTCTATATAATTCCGATGCAATTTTTGTGTTTCGTCGTCAATAAGAAGGGCCAAGGGATACAGTATACCTGAAGTGAAGCATCGGAATCTAAAACCGGTCTCACAGGAAAGGTTCAAAACATAGACAGTAAGAAGAGCTAGTCTTCTTGTAGTTGAGTCGGCATTGTGACTTTTGTATTTCATTCCGATGCAATTTCTGTGTTTCATTTTCAATAAGAAGGTCAGAGGGATACAGTAAACCTGAAGTGAAGCATCGTAATCTATAGCTAGTTTCACAGGAATTGTTCAAAGCATAGACTGAAAGAAGAGTCAGTTTTTCTATAATTTAGTCGGCAATTTGCCTTTTGTATTTAATTCCGATGCAATTTCTGTGTTTCATCGTCAATAAGAAGGTGAGAGGGATACAGTTACCCTGAAGTGATGCATCGGAATCTATAACTAGTGTCACAGGAATGGTTCAGATCATAGACAGTAAGAAGAGTCGGTTTTCTTGTACTTAACCTGGCATTGTGCCTTTTCTATTTAATTCCGATGCAATTTCTGTGTTTCGTCGTCAATAAGGAGGTGCAAGGGATACAGTAAACCTGAAGTGAAGCATCGGAATCTAAAACCTGTCTCACAGGAAATGTTCAAAACATAGACACTAAGAAGAGCCAGTCTTCTTGTACTTAAGTCGGCAATGTGGCTTTTGTTTGTATTCCGATGCAATTTCAGTATTTCATCGTCAATAAGAAGGTCAGAGGGATACAGTGAACCTGAAGTGAAGCATCGGAATCTATAACTAGTGTCACAGGAATGGTTCAAAACATAGACAGTAAGAAGAGTCTGTCTTCTTGTACTTAAGTCGGCATTGTACCTTTTGTATTCAATTCCGATGCAATTTCTCTGTTTCATCGTCAATAAGAAGGTCAGAGGGAAACAGTAAACCTTAAGTGAAGCATCAGAATCTATAACTAGTGTCACAGGAATGGTTCAAAGCATACACAGCATGAAGGGTTAGGTTTCTTATAATTCAGTCGGCATTGTGCCTTTTGTATTTAATTCCGATTCAAATTCTGAGTTTCATCGTCAATAAGAAGGTCAGAGGGATACAGTAAACCTGAAGTGATGCATCGGAATCAATAACTAGTGTCACAGGAATGGTTCAAACATAGACAGTAAGAAGAGTTAGTTTACTTGTACTTAAGTCGGCATTGTGCCATTTTGTATTAAATTCCGATGCAATTTCTGTGTTTCATCGTCAATAAGAAGGTCACAGGGATACAGTAAACCTGAAGAGAAGCATCGGAATCTATAACTAGTGTCACAGGAGTGAATCAAAACATAAACAGTAAGAAGCGCCAGTTTTCTTGTACTTAAGTCGGCATTGTTCCTTTTGTATTTAATTCCGATGCAATTTCTGAGTTTCATCGTCAATAAGAACGTCCGAGGGATACAGTGAACCTGAAGTGAAGCATCGGAATCTTTAACTAGTGTCACAGGAATGGTTCAAAACACGGACAGTAAGAGGATTCAGTTCCCTTGTATTTAAGTCGGCATTTTGCCTTTTGTATTTAATTCCGATGCAATTTCTGTGTTTCATCGTCAATAAGGTCAGAGGGATACAGTAAACCTGAAATGAAGAATCGGAATCTATAACAAGTGTCACAGGAATGGTTCAAACATAGACAGTAAGAAGAGTCGGTTTTCTTGTACTTAGGTCGGCATTGTGCCCTTTGTATTTAATTCCGATGCAATTTCTGTGATTCATCGCCAATAAGAAGGTCGGAGGGATACAGTAAACTTGAAGTGAAGCATCGGAATCTATAACTAGTGTCACAGGAATGGTTCAAATTATTGACAGTAGGAAGAGTCAGTTTTCTTGTACTTAAGTCGGCATTGTGCCTTTTGTATTTAATTTCGATGCAATTTCTGTGTTTCATCGTCAATAAGAAGGTCAGAGGGATACAGTAAGCCTGAAGTGAAGTATCGGCATCTATAACTAGCGTCACAGGAATGGTTCAAAACATAGACAGGAAGAAGAGTCAGTTTTCTTGTACTTAAGCCCACATTGTGCCTTTTGTATTTAATTTCGATGCAATTTCTGTGTTTCATCGTCAATAAGAAGGTCAGAGGAATACAGTAAACCTGAAGTGAAGCATCGGAATCTATAACTAGTGTCACAGGAATGGTTCAAAACATAGAGAGTAGGAAGAGTCAGTTTTCTTATACTTAAGTCGGCATTGTGCCCTTTGTATTTAATTCCGATGCAATTTCTGTGTGTCATCATCAATAAGAAGGTCAGAGGGATACAGTGAGCCTGAGGTGAAGCAACGGAATCTATAACTAGTGTCACAGGAATGGTTCAAACCATAGACAGAGAGAAGAGTCAGTTTACTTGTACTTAAGTCGGCATTGTGCCTTTTGTATTTAATTCCGATGCAATTTCTGTCTTTCATCGTCAATAAGAAGGTCAGAGGGATACAGTTAACCTGAAGTGAAGCATCGGAATCTAAAACCGGTCTCACAGGAAAGGTTCAAAACATAGACAGTAAGAAGAGCCAGTCCTCTTGTACTTGACTCGGCATTGTGCCGTTTGTATTTAATTCCGATGCAATTTCTGTGTTTCATCGTCAATAAGAAGCTCAGAGGAATACAGTAAAACTGAAGTGAAGCATCGGAACGTATAACTAGTGTCACAGCAATGGTTCAAAGCATAGACAGTAAGAAGAGTCAGTCTTCGTTTACTTAAGTCGGCATTATGCCTTTTGTATTTAATTCCGATGCAATTTCTGTGTTTCGTCGTCAATAGGAAGGTCAGAGGGATACAGTAAGCCTGTAGTGAAGCATCGGCATCTATAACTAGTGTCACAGGAGTGGTTCAAAAATTAGTCAGTAAGAAGAGTCAGTTTACTTGTACTTAAGTTGGCATTGTGCCTTTTGTATTTAATTCCGATGCAATTTCTGTGTTTCATCGTCAAAAAGAAGGTCAGAGAGATACAGTGAACCTGAAGTGAAGCATCGGAATCTATAACTAGTGTCCCAGGAATGGTCCAAAACATAGACAGTAAGAAGAGTCAGTCTTCTTGTACTTAAGTCGGCATTGTTCCTTTTGTATTCAATTCCGATGCAATTTCTCTGTTTCATCGTCAATATGAAGGTCAGAGGGTTACAGTAAACCTGAAATGAAGCATCGGAATCTATAACTAGTGTCACACAAATGGTTCAAAGCATAGACATTAAGAAGAATCAGTTTTCTTGACCTTAAGTCGGCATTGTGCCTTTTCTATTTAATTCCGATGCAATTTCTGTGTTTCGTCGTCAATATGAAAATCCAAGAGATACAGTAAACCAGAAGTCAAGCTTCGGAATCTAAAACTGGTCTCACAGGAAAGGTTCAAAAAATAGACATTAAGAAGAGCCAGTCTTCCTGTACTTGAGTGTGCATTGTGCCTTTTGTATTTAATTCCGATGCAATTTCTGTGTTTGATCGTCAATAAGAAGCTCAGAGGGATAAAGTAAAACTGAAGTGAAGCATCGGAATGTATAACTAGTGTCCTAGGAATGGTTTAAAGCATAGACAGTAAGAAGAGTCAGTTTTCTTGTACTTAAGTCGGCATTGTTCCTTTTGTATTTAATTCCGATGCAATTTCTGAGTTTCATCGTGTATAAGACGGTCAGAGGGATACAGTAAACCTGAAATGATGCATCGGAATCAATAACTAGTGTCACAGGAATGGTTCAAAACATAGACAGTAAGAAGAGTCAGTTTACTTGTACTTAAGTCGGCATTGTGCCATTTTGTATTTAATTCCCATGCAATTTCTGTGTTTCATCGTCAATAAGAAGGTCACAGGGATACAGTAAACCTGAGGTGAAGAAACGGAATCTATAACTAGTGTCACAGGAATGGTTCAAACCATAGACAGTAAGAAGAGTCAATTTACTTGCACTTAAGTCGGCATTGTGCCTTTTGTATTTAATTCCGATGCAATTTCTGAATTTCATCGTAAATAAGAAGGTCAGAGGGATACAGTAAACCTGAAGTGAAGCATCGGAATCTAAAACCGGTCTCACAGGAAAGGTTCAAAACAAAGACAGTAAGAAGAGCCAGTCTTCTTGTACTTGAGTCGTCATTGTGCCTTTTGTATTTAATTCCGATGCAATTTCTGTGTTTCATCGTCAAAAAGAAGGTCAGAGGGATACAGTGAACCTGAAGTGAGGCATCGGAATCTATAACTAGTGTCACAGGAATGGTTCAAAACATAGACAGTAAGAAGAGTCAGTCTTCTTGTACTTAAGTCGGCATTGTTCCTTTTGTATTCAATTCCGATGCAATTTCTCTGTTTCATCGTCAATAAGAAGGTCAGATGGTTACAGTAAACCTGAAGTGAAGCATCGGAATCTATAACTAGTGTCAAACAAATGGTTCAAATCATAGACAGTAAGAAGAGCCAGTTTACTTGTACTTAAGTCGGCATTGTGCGTTTTGTATTTAATTCCGATGCAATTTCTGTGTTTTATCGTCAATAAGAAGGTCAGAGGGATACAGTAAACCTGAAGTGAAGCATCGGAATCTATAACTAGTGTCACAGGAATGGTTCAAAACATAGACAGTAAGAGGAGTCAGTTTTCTTGAATTTAAGTCGGCATTGTGCTTTTTCCATATAATTCCGATGCAATTTTTGTGTTTCGTCGTCAATAAGAAGGGCCAAGGGATACAGTAAACCTGAAGTGAAGCATCGGAATCTAAAACCGGTCTCACAGGAAAGGTTCAAAACATAGACAGTAAGAAGAGCTAGTCTTCTTGTAGTTGAGTCGGCATTGTGACTTTTGTATTTCATTCCGATGCAATTTCTGTGTTTCATCGTCAATAAAAAGGTCAGAGAGATACAGGAAACCTGATGTGAAGCATCGGAATCTATAACTAGTGTCAAAGGAATGGTTCAAAACATAGCCATTAAGAAGAATCTGTTTTCTTGACCTTAAGTCGGCATTGTGCCTTTTCTATTTAATTCCGATGCAATTTCTGTGTTACGTCGTCAATATGAAAATCCAAGGGATACAGTAAACCAGAAGTCAAGCATCGGAATCTATAACTGGTCTCACAGGAAAGGTTCAAAACATAGACAGTAAGAAGAGCCAGTCCTCTTGTACTTGAGTGTGCATTGTGCCTTTTACATTTAATTCCGATGCAATTTCTGTGTTTGATCGTCAATAAGAAGCTCGGAGGGATACAGTAAAACTGAAGTGAAGCATCGGAATGTATAACTAGTGTCCTAGGAATGGTTCAAAGCATAGACAGTAAGAAGAGTCAGTTTTCTTGTACTTATGTCGGCATTGTGCCTTTTGTATTTAATTCCGATGCAATTTCTGAGTTTCATCGTCAATACGAAGGTCAGAGGGATACAGTAAACCTCAAGTGATGCATCGGAATCAATAACTAGTGTCACAGGAATGGTATAAACCATAGACAGTAAGAAGAGTCAGTTTACTTGTACTTAAGTCGGCATTGTGCCATTTTGTATTTAATTCCGATGCAATTTCTGTGTTTCATTTTCAATAAGAAGGTCAGAGGGATACAGTAAACCTGAAGTGAAGCATCTTAATCTATACCTAGTGTCACAGGAATTGTAAAAAGGCATAGACAGAAAGAAGAGTCAGTTTTTTTATAATTAAGTCGGCATTGTGCCTTTTGTATTTAATCTCGATGCAATATCTGTGTTTCATCGTCAATAAGTAGGTCTGAGGGATACAGTTACCCTGAAGTGATGCATCGGAATCTATAACTAGTGTCACAGGAATGGTTCAAATCATAGACAGTAAGAATAGTCGGTTTTCTTGTACTTAACCTGGCATTGTGCCTTTTCTATTTAAATCCGATGCAATTTCTGTGTTTCGTCGTTAATAAGAAGGTGCAAGGGATACAGTAAACCTGAAGTGAAGCATCGGAATCTAAAACCGGTCTTACAGGAAAGGTTCAAAACATAGACAGTAAGAAGAGCCAGTCTTCTTGTACTTGAGTCGGCATTGTGCCTTTTGTTTATAATTCCTTTGCAAATTCTGTAATTCATCGACAATAAGACGGGCAGAGGGATACAGCAAACCTGAAGTAAAGCATCGGAATCTATAACTAGTTCACAGGAATGCTTCTAAACATAGACAGTACTAAGAGTCAGTCTTCTTGTACTTAAGTCGGCATTGTACCTTTTGTATTCAATTCCGATGCAATATCTCTGTTTCCTCGTCAATAAGAAGGTCAGAAGGTTACAGCAAACCTGAAGTGAAGCATCGGAATCTATAATTAGTGTCACACAAATGGTTCAAATCATAGACAGTAAGAAGAGTCAGTTTACTTGTACTTAAGTCGGCATTGTGCCTTTTGTATTTAATTCCGATGCAATTTCTGTGTTTGATCGTCAATAAGAGGGTCAGAGGGATACAGTAAACCTTAAGTGAAGCATCGGAATCTATAACTAGTGTCACAGGAATGGTTCAAAGCATACACAGCATGAAGGATCAGTTTTCTTATAATTCAGTCGGCATTGTGCCTTTTGTATTTAATTCCAATGCAAAATCTCTTTTTCATCGTCAATAAGACGGTCAGAGTGATACAGCAAACCTGAAGTGAAGCATCGGAATCTATAACTAGTGTCACAGGAATGGTTCAAAGCATAGACAGTAAGAGGAGTCAGTTTTCTTGTATTTCAGTCGGCATTGTGCCTTTTCTATATATTTCCGATGCAATTTCTGTGCTTCGTCGTCAATAAGAAGGGCCAAGGGATACAGTAAACCTGAAGTGAAGCATTGGAATCTAAAACCGGTCGCACAGGAAAGGTCAAAACATAGACAGTAAGAAGAGCTAGTCTTCTTGTAGTTGAGTCGGCATTGTGCCTTTTGTATTTAATTCCGATGCAATTTCTGTGTTTCATCGTCAATAAGAAGGTCAGAGGGATACAGGAAACCTGAAGTGAAGCATCGGAATCTATAACTAGTGTCACAGGAATGGTTCAAAGCATAGACATTAAGAAGAATCAGTTTTCTTGACCTTAAGTCGGCATTGTGCCTCTTCTATTTAATTCCGATGCGATTTCTGTGGTTCGTCGTCAATATGAAAATCCAAGGGATACAGTAAACCAGAAGACAAGCTTCGGAATCTAAAACTGGTCTCACAGGAAAGGTTCAAAACATAGACGGTAAGAAGAGCCAGTCTTTTTGTACTTGAGTGTGCATTGTGCCTTTTGTATTTAATTCCGATGCAATTTCTGTGTTTGATCGTCAATAAGAAGCTCAGAGGGATACAGTAAAACTGAAGTGAAGCATCGGAATGTATAACTAGTGTCCTAGGAATGGTTCAAAGCATAGACAGTAAGAAGAGTCAGTTTTCTTGTACTTAAGTCGGCATTGTTCCTTTTGTATTTAATTCCGATGCAATTTCTGAGTTTCATCGTCTATAAGAATGTCAGAGGGATACAGTAAACCTGAAGTGATGCATCGGAATCAATAACTAGTGTCACAGGAATGGTTCAAAACATAGACAGTAAGAAGAGTCAGTTTACTTGTACTTAAGTCAGCATTGTGCCATTTTGTATTTAATTCCCATGCAATTTCTGTGTTTCATCGTCAATAAGAAGGTCACCGGGATACAGTAAACCTGAAGAGAAGCATCGGAATCTATAACTAGTGTCACAGGAGTGGTTCAAAACATAAACAGTAAGAAGCGTCAGTTTTCTTGTACTTAAGTCGGCATTGTGCCTTTGTATTTAATTCCGATGGAATTTCTGTGTTTCATCGTCAATAAGAACGTCAGAGGGATACAGTAAACCTGAAGTGAAGCATCGGAATCTATAACTAGTGTCACAAGAATGGTTCAAAACACAGACAATAAGAGGATTCAGTTTCCTTGTATTTAAGTCGGCATTGTGGCTTTTGTATTTAATTCCGATGCAATTTCTGTGTTTCATCGTCAATAAGGTCAGAGGGATACAGTAAACCTGAAATGAAGAATCGGAATCTATAACAAGTGTCACAGGAATGGTTCAAAATATAGACAGTAAGAAGAGTCAGTTTTCTTGTGCTTAAGTCGGCATTGTGCCTTTTGTATTTAATTTCGATGCAATTTCTTTGTTTCATCGTCAATAAGAAGGTCAGAGGGATACAGTAAACCTGAAGTGAAGTATCGGCATCTATAACTAGTGTCACAGGAATGGTTCAAAGCATAGACAGTAAGAAGAGTGAGTTTTCTTATAATTAAGTCGGCATTGTGCCTTTTGTATTTAATTCCGATGCAATTTCTGTGTTTCGTCGTCAATAAGAAGGTCAGAGTGATACAGCAAACCTGTAGTGAAGCAATGAATCTATAACTAGTGTCACAGGAATGGTTCAAAACATAGACAGTAAGAGGAGTCAGTTTTCTTGAATTTAAGTCGGCATTGTTCTTTTTCTATATAATTCCGATGCAATTTTTGTGTTTCGTCGTCAATAAGAAGGGCCAAGGGATACAGTAAACCTGAAGTGAAGCATCGGAATCTAAAACCGGTCTCACAGGAAAGGTTCAAAACACAGACAGTAAGAAGAGCTAGTCTTCTTGTAGTTGAGTCGGCATCGTGACTTTTGTATTTCATTCGGATGCAATTACTGTGTTTCATCGTCAATAAGAAGGTCAGAGAGATACAGGAAACCTGAAGTGAAGCATCGGAATCTATAACTAGTGTCACAGGAATGGTTCAAAACATAGCCATTAGGAAGAATCTGTTTTCTTGACCTTAAATCGGCATTGTGCCTTTTCTATTCAATTCCGATGCAATTTCTGTGTTTCGTCGTCAATATGAAAATCCAAGGGATACAGTAAACCTGAAGTGAAGCATCGGAATCTAAAACCGGTCTCACAGGAAAGGTTCAAAACATAGACAGTAAGAAGAGCCAGTCTTCTTGTACTTGAGTCGGCATTGTGCCTTTTGTATTTAATTCCGATGCAATTTCTGAGTTTCATCGTCTATAAGAAGGTCAGAGGGATACAGTAAAACTGAAATGATGCATCGGAATCAATAACTAGTGTCACAGGAATGGTTCAAAACATAGACAGTAAGAAGAGTCAGTTTACTTGTACTTAAAACGGCATTGTGCCATTTTGTATTTAATTCCCATGCAATTTCTGTGTTTCATCGTCAATAAGAAGGTCACAGGGATACAGTAAACCTGAGGTGAAGCAACGGAATCTATAACTAGTGTCACAGGAATGGTTCAAACCATAGACAGTAAGAAGAGTCAATTTACTTGCACTTAAGTCGGCATTGTGCCTTTTGTATTTAATTCCGATGCAATTTCTGAATTTCATCGTAAATAAGAAGGTCAGAGGGATACAGTAAACCTGAAGTGAAGCATCGGAATCTAAAACCAGTCTCACAGGAAAGGTTCAAAACAAAGACAGTAAGAAGAGCGAGTCTTCTTGTACTTGAGTCGTCATTGTGCCTTTTGTATTTAATTCCGATGCAATATCTGTGTTTCATCGTCAAAAAGAAGGTCAGAGGGATACAGTGAACCTGAAGTGAAGCATCGGAATCTATAACCAGTGTCACAGGAATGGTTCAAAACATAGACAGTAAGAAGAGTCAGTCTTCTTGTACTTAAGTCGGCATTGTTCCTTTTGTATTCAATTCCGATGCAATTTCTCTGTTTCATCGTCAATAAGAAGGTCAGAGGGTTACAGTAAACCTGAAGTGAAGCATCGGAATCTATAACTTGTGTCACACAAATGGTTCAAATCATAGACAGTAAGAAGAGTCAGTTTACTTGCACTTAATTCGGCATTGTGCCTTTTGTATTTAATTCCGATGCATTTTCTGTGTTTCATCGTCAATAAGAAGGTCAGAGGGATACAGTAAACCTGAAGTGAAGCATCGGAATCTATAACTAGTGTCACAGGAATGGTTCAAAGCATAGACAGTAAGAAGAGTCAGTTTTCTTATAATTAAGTCGGCATTGTGCCATTTGTATTTCATTCCGATGCAATTTCTGTGTTTCGTCGTCAATATGACGGTCAGAGTGATACAGCAAACCTGAAGTGAAGCATCGGAATCTATAACTAGTGTCACAGGAATGGTTCAAAACATAGACAGTACGAGGAGTCAGTTTTCTTGAATTTAAGTCACATTGTGCTTTTTCTATGTAGTTCCGATGCAATTTTTGTGTTTCGTCGTCAATAAGAAGGGCTAAGGGATACAGTAAACCTGAAGTGAAGCATCGGAATCTAAAACCGGTCTCACAGGAAAGGTTCAAAACATAGACAGTAAGAAGAGCTAGTCTTCTTGTAGTTGAGTCGGCATTGTGACTTTTGTATTTCATTCCGATGCAATTTCTGTCTTTCATCGTCAATAAGAAGGTCAGAGAGATACAGGAAACCTGAAGTGAAGCATCGGAATCTATAACTAGTGTCACAGGAATTTTTCAAAACATAGCCATTAAGAAGAATCTGTTTTCTTGACCTTAAGTCGGCATTGTGCCTTTTCTATTTAATTCCGATGCAATTTCTGTGTTACGTCGTCAATATGAAAATCCAAGGGATACAGTAAACCAGAAGTCAAGCATCGGATTCTAAAACTGGTCTCACAGGAAAGGTTCAAGACATAGACAGTAAGAAGAGCCAGTCTTCTTGTACTTGAGTGTGCATTGTGCCTTTTACATTTAATTCCGATGGAGTTTCTGTGTTTGATCGTCAATAAGAAGCTCAGAGGGATACAGCAAAACTGAAGTGAAGCATCGGAATGTAAAACTAGTGTCCTAGGAATGGTTCAAAGCATAGACAGTAAGGAGAGTCAGTTTTCTTGTACTTATGTCGGTATTGTGCCTTTTGTATTTAATTCCGATGCAATACCTGAGTTTCATCGTCAATAAGAAGGTCAGAGGAATACAGTAAACCTCAAGTGATGCATCGGAATCAATAACTAGTGTCACAGGAATGGTTCAAACCATAGACAGTAAGAAGAGTCAGTTTACTTGTACTTAAGTCGGCATTGTGCCATTTTGTATTTAATATCGATGCAATTTCTGTGTATCATTTTCAATAAGAAGGTCAGAGGGATACAGTAAACCTGAAGTGAAGCATCGTAATCTATACCTAGTGTCACAGGAATTGTAAAAAGGCATAGACAGAAAGAAGAGTCAGTTTTTTTATAATTAAGTCGGCATTGTTCCTTTTGTATTTAATTCCGATGCAATTTCTAAGATTCATCGTCTATAAGAAGGTCAGAGGGATACAGTAAACCTCAAGTGATGCATCGGAATCAATAACTAGTGTCACAGGAGTGGTTCAAAACATAAACAGTAAGAAGCGTCAGTTTTCTTGTACTTAAGTCGGCATTGTGCCTTTGTATTTAATTCAGATGCAATTTCTGTGTTTCATCGTGAATAAGAACGTCAGAGGGATACAGTAAACCTGAAGTGAAGCATCGGAATCTATAACTAGTGTCACAAGAATGGTTCAACACACAGACAATAAGAGGATTCAGTTTCCTTGTATTTAAGTCGGCATTGTGCCTTTTGTATTTAATTCCGATGCAATTTCTGTGTTTCATCGTCAATAAGGTCAGAGGCATACAGTAAACCTGAAATGAAGAATCGGAATCTATAACAAGTGTCACAGGAATGGTTCAAAATATAGACAGTAAAAAGAGTCAGTTTTCTTGTACTTAAGTCGGCATTGTGCCTTTTGTATTTAATTTCGATGCAATTTCTTTGTTTCATCGTCAATAAGAAATTCAGAGGGATACAGTAAACCTGAAGTGAAGTATCGGCATCTATAACTAGTGTCACAGGAATGGTTCAAAGCATAGACAGTAAGAAGAGTGAGTTTTCTTATAATTAAGTCGGCATTGTGCCTTTTGTATTCAATTCCGATGCAATTTCTGTGTTTCGTCGTCAATAACAAGATCAGAGTGATACAGCAAACCTGAAGTGAAGCATCGGAATCTATAACTAGTGTCACAGGAATGGTTCAAAACATAGACAGTAAGAGGAGTCAGTTTTCTTGAATTTAAGTCGGCATTGTGCTTTTTCTATATAATTCCGATGCAATTTTTGTGTTTCGTCGTCAATAAGAAGGGCCAAGGGATACAGTAAACCTGAAGTGAAGCATCGGAATCTAAAACCGGTCTCACAGGAAAGTTTCAAAACACAGACAGTAAGAAGAGCTAGTCTTCTTGTAGTTGAGTCGGCATTGTGACTTTTGTATTTCATTTCGATGCAATTTCTGTGTTTCATCGTCAATAAGAAGGTCAGAGAGATACAGGAAACCTGAAGTGAAGCATCGGAATCTATAACTAGTGTCACAGGAATGGTTCAAAACATAGCCATTAAGAAGAATCTGTTTTCTTGACCTTAAGTCGGCATTGTGCCTTTTCTATTTAATTCCGATGCAATTTCTGTGTTTCGTCGTCAATATGAAAATCCAAGGGATACAGTAAACCTGAAGTGAAGCATCGGAATCTAAAACCGGTCTCACAGGAAAGTTTCAAAACATAGACAGTAAGAAGAGCCAGTCTTCTTGTACTTGAGTCGGCATTGTGCCTTTTGTATTTAATTCCGATGCAATATCTGTGTTTCTTCGTCAATTAGAAGGTCAGAGGGATACAGTAAGCCTGAAGTGAAACATCAGAATCTATAACTATTGACACAGGAATGGTTCAAAATATAGACATTAAGTAGAATCAGTTTTCTTGACTTTAAGTCAGCATTGTGCCTTTTCTATTTAATTCCGATGCAATTTCTGTGTTTCGTCGTCAATATGAAGGTCCAAGGGATACAGTAAACCTAAAGTCAAGCATCGGAATCTAAAGCTGGTCTCACAGGAAAGGTTCGAAACATAGACAGTAAGAAGAGCCAGTCTTCTTGTACTTGAGTGTGCATTGTGCATTTTGTATTTAATTCCGAGGCAATTTCTGTGTTTGATCGTCATTAAGAAGCTCAGAGGGATACAGTAAAACTGAAGTGAAGCATCGGAATGTATAACTAGTGTCACAGGAATGGTTCAAAGCAAAGACAGTAAGAGGAGTCAGTTTTCTTGTACTTAAATCGGCATTGTGCCTTTTTTATTTAATTCCGATGCAATTTCTGTGTTTCATCGTCAATAATAAGGTCAGAGGGATACCGTAAACTTGAAGTGATGCATCGGAATCTATAACTAGTCTCACAGGAATTGTTAAAACATAGACAGTAAGAAGAGTCAGTTTTCATGTACTTAAGTCGGCATTGTGCCTTTTGTATTTATTTAAAATGCAATTTCTGTGTTTCATCGTCAATAACAAGGTCAGAGGGATACAGTAAACCCGAAGTGAAGCATCGGAATCTATAACTAGTGTCACTGGAATGGTTCAAAACATAGACAGTATGAAGAGTGAGTCTTCTTGTACTTAAGTCGGCATTGTGCCTCTTGTATATAATTTCGATGCAATATCTGTGTTTCATCGTCAATATGAAGGTCAGAGGGATACAGTAAACCTGAAGTGAAGCATGGGAATCTATAACTAGTGTCACAGGAATGGTTCAAAACATAGACAGTAAGAAGAGCCTGTCCTTATGTACTTGAGTCGGCGTTGTGCCTTTTGTATTTAATTCCGATGCAATTTTTGTGTTTCATCGTCAATAAGACGGTCGGAGGAATACAGAAAACCTGAAGTGAAGCATCGAAATCTATATCTAGTGTCACAGGAACGGGTCAAAACATAGAGAGTAAGAAGAGTCAGTCATTTTGTACTTAAGTCGGTATTGTGCCTTTTGTATTTATTTCCAATGCAATTTCTGTGTTTCATCGTCAATAAGAAGGTCAGATTGATACAGAATACCTGAAGTGAAGCATCGGAATCTATAACTAGGATCACAGGAATGGTTCAAACATAGACAGTAAGAAGAGTCAGTTTCCGTGTGCTTAATTAGGCATTGTACCTTTTCTATTTAATTCCAATGCAATTTCTGTGTTTCGTCGTCAATAAGAAGGTCCCAGGGATAGAGTGAACCTGGAGTGAAGCATTGGAATCTAAAGCCAGGCTCACAAGAAATGTTCAAAACATAGACAGTAAGAAGAGCCAGTTTTCTTGTACTTATGGCGGCATTGTGCATTTTGTATTCTATTCCGATGCAATGTCTGTGTTTCATCGTCAATAAGAAAGTCAGAGGGATGCAGTAAACCTGAAGTGAAGTATCGGAATCTATAACTAGTGCCACAGGAATGGTACGTAGCATAGACAGTAAGGAGAGTAAGTTATCTTGTATTTAAGTCGGCATTGTGCTACTTGTATTTAATTCCGATGCAATATCTGTTCTTCATCGTTAAAAAGAAGGTCAGAGGGATACAGTAAACCTAAAGTGAAGCATCGGAATCTATAACTAGTGTCACAGGAATGGTTAAAGTATAGACAGTAAGAAGAGTCAGTTTTCTTGTACTTAAGTCGGCATTGTGCCTTTTGTATTTAATTCCGATACAATTTCTGTGTGTCATCGTCAATACGTAGATCAGAGGGATACAGTAAACCTGAAGTGAAGCATCGGAATCTATAACTAGTGTCACAGGAATGGTTCAAATCATAGACAGTAAGAAGAGTCAGTTTACTTGTACTCAAGTCGGCATTGTGCCTTTTGTATTTAATTCCGATGCAATTTCTGTGTTTCATCGTCAATAAGAAGGTCAGAGGGATACAGTAAACCTGAAGTGAAGCATCGGAATCTATAACAAGTGTCACAGGAATGGTTCAAAGCACAGACAGTAAGAAGAGTCAGTCTTCTTGTACTTAAGTCGGCATTGTGCGTTTTGTATTTAATTCCGATGCAATTTCTGTGTTTCATCGTCAGTAAGATGTTCAGAGGGTTACAGTAAACCTGAAGTGAAGCATCGGAATCTATAACTAGTGTCACAGGAATGGTTCAAATAATAGACAGTAAGAAGACTCAGTTTACTTGTACTTAAGTCGAAATTGTGCCTTTTGTATTCAATTACGATGCAATTTCTGTGTTTCATCGTCAATAAGAAGGTCAGAGGGATACAGTAAACCTGAAGTGAAGCATCGGAATCTATAACTACTGTCACAGGAATGCTTCAAAGCATAGACAGTAAGAAGAGTCAGTTTTCTTGTACTTAAGTCGGCGTTGTGCCTTTTTTATTTAATTCCGATGCAATTTCTGTGTATAGTCGTCAATAAGAAGGGCCAAGGGATTCAGTCAACCTGAAGTGAAGCATCGGAATCTAAAACCGGTCTCACTGGAAAGCTTCAAAACATAGACAGTAAGAAGAGCCAGTCTTCTTGTACTTGAGTCGACATTGTGAGTTTTTTTTAAATTCCGATGCAATTTCTGTGTTACATCGTCAATAAGACGGTCAGAGGGAAACAGCAAACCTGAAGTGAAGCATCAGAATCTATAACTAGTGTCACAGGAATGGTTCAAAACATAGACAGTAAGAAGAGTCAGTTTTCTTGTACTTAAGTCGGCATTGTGCCTTTTCTATTTAATTCCGTTGCACTTTCTGTGTTTCGTCGTTAATAAGAAGGGCCAAGGGATACAGTAAACCTTAAGTGAAGCATCGGAATCTAAAACCGGTCTCACAGGAAAGGTTCAAATCATAGACAGTAAGAAGAGCCAGTCTTCTTGTTCTTGAGTCGGCATTGTGCCTTTTGTATTTAATGCCGATGCAATTTCTGTGTTTCATCGTCAATAAGAAGGTCAGAGGGATACAGTAAACCTGAAGTCAAGCATCGGAATCTATAACTAGTGTCACAGGAATGGTTCAAAACATAGACAGTAAGAAGAGTCAGTCATCTTGTACTTAAGTCGGCATTGTTCATTTTGTTTGTATTCCGATGCAATTTCTGTGTTTGATCGTCAATAAGAAGGTCAGAGGGCTACAGTAAACCTGAAGTGAAGCATCGGAATCTATAACTAGTGTCACAGGAATGGTTCAAAACATAGACAGTAAGAAGAGTCAGATTTCTTGTACTTAAGTCGGCATTGTGCCTATTGCATTTAATGCCGATGAAATATCTGTGTTTCATCGTCAATATGAAGGTCCGAGGGATACAGTAAACCTGAGGTGAAGCATCGGAATCTATAACTAGTGTCACAGGAATTGTTCAAAGCATAGACAGTAAGAAGAGTCAGTTTTCTTATAATTAAGTCGACATTGTGCCTTTTGTATTTAATTCCGATGCAATTTCTGTGTTTCATCGTCAATAAGACGGTCAGAGTGATACAGCAAACCTAAAGTGAAGCATCGGAATCTATAACTAGTGTCACAGGAATGGTAAAAATATAGAAAGAAAGAGGAGTCAGGTTTCATGTAATTAAGTCGGCATTGTGCCTTATCTATATAATTCCGATGCAATTTCTGTGTTTCGTCGTCAATAAGAAGGGCCAAGGGATACAGTAAACCTGAAGTGAAACATCGGAATCTATAACTAGTGTCACAGGAATGGTTCAAAATATAGACATTAAGTAGAATCAGTATTCTTGACTTTAAGTCGGCATTGTGCTTTTTCTATTTAATTCCGATGCAATTTCTGTGTTTCGTCGTGAATATGAAGGTCCAAGGGATACAGTAAACTTGAAGTCAAGCATCGGAATCTAAAGCTGGTCTCACAGGAAAGGTTCGAAACATAGACAGTAAGAAGAGCCAGTCTTCTTGTACTTGAGTGTGCATTGTGCCTTTTGTATTTAATTCCGAGGCAATTTCTGTGTTTGATCGTCATTAAGAAGCTTAGAGGTATACAGTAAAACTGAAGTGAAGCATCGGAGTGTATAACTAGTGTCACAGGAATGGTTCAAAGCATAGACAGAAAGAGGAGTCAGTTTTCTTGTACTTAAGTCGGCATTGAGAGTTTTTTATTTAATTCCGATGCAATTTCTGTGTTTCATCGTCAATAATAAGGTCGGAGGGATACAGTAAACCTGAAGTGATGCATCGGAAACTATAACTAGTCTCACAGGAATGGTTCAAAACATAGACTGTAAGAAGAGTCAGTTTTCATGTACTTAAGTCGGCATTGTGCTTTTTCTTTTTAATCCCGATGGGTTTCTGTGTTTCGTCGTCAATAAGAAGGTCCAAGGGATATAGTAAACCTGACGTGAAGCATTGGAATCTAAAACCGGTCTCACAGGAAAGGTTCTAAACATACACAGTAAGAAGAGCCCATCTTCTTGTACTTGAGTCGGCATTGTGCTTTTCTATTTAATTCCAATGCAATTTCTGTGTTTCGTCGTCAATAAGAAGGTCAGAGAGGTACAGTGAACATGAAGTGAAGCATCGGAATCTATAACTAGTGACACAGGAATGGTTAAAACCGCAGACAGTAAGAAGAGTCAGTTTTCTTGTACTTAAGTCGGCAATGTGCCTTTTGTATCCAAGTCCGATGCAATTTCTGTGCTTCATCGTCAATTAGAAAGTCAGAGGGATACAGTAAACCTGAAGTGAAGCATCGGAATCTATAACTAGTGTCTCAGGAATGGTTCAAAACATAGACAGTAAGAATGGTCCGTCTTCTTGTACATAAGTCGGCATTGTGGTTTTTGTATGTAATTCTAATGCAATATCTGTGTTTCATCGTCAATATGAAGGTCAGAGGGATACAGTAAACCTGAAGTGAAATATCGGAATCTATAACTAGTGTCACAGGAATGGCTCAAAACATAGACAGTAAAAAGAGTCAGTTTCCTTGTACTTAAGTCGGCATTGTGCCTTTAGTATTTAATTACGATGCAATTTCTGTGTTTCATCGTCTATAAGGAGGACACAGGGATACAGTAAACCTGAAGTGAAGCATCGGAATCTATAACTAGTGTCACAGGAGTGGTTCAAAACATAAACATTAAGAAGCGTCAGTTTTCTTGTACTTAAGTCGGCATTGTGCCTTTTGTATTTAATTCCGATGCAATTTCTGTGTTTCATCGTCAATAAGAAGGTCATAGGGATTCAGTAAACCTGAAGTGAAGCATCGGAATCTATAACTAGTGTCACAGGAATGGTTCAAACATAGACACTAAGAAGAGTCAGTTTTCTTGTACTTAAGTCGGCATTGTGCCTTT
This sequence comes from Schistocerca americana, assembly GCF_021461395.2. Taxonomy (NCBI): domain Eukaryota; kingdom Metazoa; phylum Arthropoda; class Insecta; order Orthoptera; family Acrididae; genus Schistocerca; species Schistocerca americana. Next base: position 8,392,417 of record NC_060121.1, on the reverse strand, counting down.
TGTATTTAATTAAAATGCAATTTCTGTGGTTCATCGTCAAAAAGAAGGTCAGAGGGATACAGTAAACCTGAAGTCAAGCATCGGAATCTATAACTAGTGTCACTGGAATGGTTCAGAACATAGACAGTATGAAGAGCAGTCTTCTTGTACTTAAGTCGGCATTGTGCCTCTTGTATATAATTTCGATGCAATATCTGTGTTTTATCGTCAATATGAAGGTCAGAGGGATACAGTAAACATGAAGTGAAGCATCGGAATCTATAACTAGTGACACAGGAATGGTTCAAACCATAGACAGTAAGAAGAGCCAGTCTTCTTGTACTTTAGTCGGCATTGTGCCTTTTGTATTTAATTCCGATGCAATTTTTGTGTTTCATCGTCAATAAGACGGTCGGAGGGAAACAGTAAACCTGAAGTGAAGCATCGGAATCTATAACTAGTGTCACAGGAATGGTTCAAAACATAGACAGTAAGAAGAGTCAGTCATCTTGTACTTAAGTCGGCATTGTGCATTTTGTTTGTATTCCGATGCAATTTCTGTGTTTTATCGTCAATAAGAAGGTCAGAGGGATGCAGTAAACCTGAAGTGAAGCATCAGAATCTATAACTAGTGTCACAGGAATGGTTCAAAACATAGACAGTAAGAAGAGCCAGTCTTCTTGTACTTGAGTCGGCATTGTGCCTTTTATATTTAATTCCGATGCAATTTTTGTGTTTCATCGTCAATAAGACGGTCGGAGGGATACAGTAAACCTGAACTGAAGCATCGGAATCTATAACTAGTGTTACAGGAATAGTTCAACACATAGACAGTAAGAAGAGTCAGTCATCTTGTACTGAAGTCGGCATTGTGCATTTCGTTTCTATTCCGATGCAATTTCTGTGTTTGATCGTCAATAAGAAGGTCAGAGGGATGCAGTAAACCTGAAGTGAAGCATCAGAATCTATAACTAGTGTCACAGGAATGGTTCAAAACATAGACAGTAAGAAGAGCCAGTCCTCTTGTACTTGAGTCGGCATTGTGCCTTTTGTATTTAATGCCGATGCAATTTCTGTGTTTCATCGTCAATAAGAAGGTCAGAGGGATACAGTAAACCTGAAGTCAAGCATCGGAATCTATAACTAGTGTCACAGGAATGGTTCAAAACATAGACAGTAAGAAGAGCCAGTCCTCTTGTACATGAGTCGGCATTGTGCCTTTTCTATTTAATGCCGATGCAATTTCTGTGTTTGATCGTCAATAAGAAGGTCAGAGGGATACAGTAAACCTGAAGTGAAGCATCGGAATCTATAACTAGTGTCACAGGAACGGTAAAAACATAGAAAGAAAGAGGAGTCAGGTTCCATGTTTTTAAGTCGGCATTGTGCCTTATCTATATAATTCCGATGCAATTTCTGTGTTTCGTCGTCAATAAAAAGGTCAGAGGGATACAGTAAACCTTAAGTCAAGCATCGGAATCTAAAACCGGTCTCACTGGAAAGGTTCTAAACATAGACAGTAAAAAGAGCCAGTCTTCTTGTACTTGAGTCGGCATTGTGCCTTTTGTATTTATATCCGATGCAATATCTGTGTTTCTTCGTCAATTAGAAGGTCAGAGGGATACAGTAAACCTGAAGTGAAACATCGGAATCTATAACTAGTGTTACAGGAATGGTTCAAAATATAGACATTAAGTAGAATCAGTTTTCCTGACTTTAAGTCGGCATTGTGCCTTTTCTATTTAATTCCGATGCAATTTCTGTGTTTCATCGTCAATAACACGGTCAGAAGGATACAGTAAACCTGAGGTGAAGCATCGGGATCTATAACTAGTGTCACAGGAATGGTTCAGACATAGACAGTAAGAAGAGTCAGTTTTCTTGTACTTAAGTCGGCAATGTGCCTTTTGTATCCAATTCCGATGCAATTTCTGTGCTTCATCGTCAATTAAGAAAGTTAGAGGGATACAGTAAACCTGAAGTGAAGCATCGGAATCTATAACTAGTGTCACGGGAATGGTTCAAAACATTGACAGTAAGAAGAGTCAGTTTCCTTGTACTTAAGTCGGCATTGTGCCTTTAGTATTTAATTCCGATGCAAATTCTGTGTTTCATCGTCTATAAGAAGGACACAGGGATACAGTAAACCTGAAGTGTAGCATCGGAATCTATAACTAGTGTCACAGGAGTGGTTCAAAACATAAACAGTAAGAAGCGTCAGTTTTCTTGTACTTAACTCGGCATTGGGCCTTTTGTATTTAATTCCGATGCAATTTCTGTGTTTCATCGTCAATAAGAAGGTCATAGGGATACAGTAAACCTGAAGTGAAGCATCGGAATCTATAACTAGTGTCACAGGAATGGTTCAAATATAGACACTAAGAAGAGTCAGTTTTCTTGTACTTAAGTCGGCATTGTGCCTTTTGTATTTAATTAAAATGCAATTTCTGTGTTTCATCGTCAATAAGAAGGTCAGAGGGATACAGTAAACCTGAAGTGAAACATCGGAATCTATAACTAGTGTCACAGGAATGGTTCAAAACATAGACAGTAAGAAGAGCCAGTCCTCTTGTACATGAGTCGGCATTGTGCCTTTTCTATTTAATGCCGATGCAATTTCTGTGTTTGATCGTCAATAAGAAGGTCAGAGGGATACAGTAAACCTGAAGTGAAGCATCGGAATCTATAACTAGTGTCACAGGAACGGTAAAAACATAGAAAGAAAGAGGAGTCAGGTTCCATGTTTTTAAGTCGGCATTGTGCCTTATCTATATAATTCCGATGCAATTTCTGTGTTTCGTCGTCAATAAAAAGGTCAGAGGGATACAGTAAACCTTAAGTCAAGCATCGGAATCTAAAGCTGGTCTCACAGGAAAGGTTCGAAACATAGACAGTAACAAGAGCCAGTCTTCTTGTACTTGAAAGTGCATTGTGCCTTTTGTATTTAATTCCGAGGTAATATCTGTGTTTGATCGTCATGAAGAAGATCAGAGGGATACAGTAAAACTGAAGTAAAGCGTCGGAATGTATAACTAGTGTCACAGGAATGGTTCAAAGCATAGACAGGAGGAGGAGTCAGTTTTCTTGTACTTAAGTCGGCATTGTGCGTTTTTTATTTAATTCCGATGCAATTTCTGTGTTTCATCGTCAATAATAAGGTCGGAGGGATACAGTAAACCTGAAGTGATGCATCGGAATCTATAACTAGTCTCACAGGAATGGTTCAAAACATAGACAGTAAGAAGAGCCCGTTTTCTTGTACTTGAGTCGGCATTGTGCTTTTCTATTTAATTCCGATGCAATTTCTGTGTTTCGTCGTCAATAAGAAGGTCAGAGAAATACAGTGAACATGAAGTGAAGCATCGGAATCTATAACTAGTGACACAGGAATGGTTAAAACCGTAGACAGTAAGAAGAGTAAGTTTTCTATAACTTAATTCGGCATTGTGCCTTTTGTCTTTAATTCCGATGCACTTTCTGCGTTTCATCGTCACTAAGAAGGTGAGAGGGATACAGTAAACCTGAAGTGAAGCATCGGAATCTATAACTAGTGTCACAGGAATGGTTCTAAACATAGGCAGTAAGAAGAGTTTGTTTTCTAGTACTTAAGTCGGCATTGTGCCTTTTCTATTTAATTCCGATGCAATTTCTGTGTTTCGTCGTCAATATGAAGGTCCAAGGATTACAGTAAACCTGAAGTGAAGCATCGGAATCTAAAACCGGTCTCACAGGAAAGCTTCAAATCATAGACAGTAAGAAGAGCCTGTCTTGTTGTACTTGAGTCGGCATTGTGCCTTTTGTATTAAATTCCGATGCAAATTCTGTGTTTCATCGTCAATAAGACGGTCAGAAGGATACAGTAAACCTGAGGTGAAGCATCGGAATCTATAACTAGTGTCACAGGAATGGTTCAGACATAGACAGTAAGATGAGTCAGTTTTCTTGTACTTAAGTCGGCAATGTGCCTTTTGTATCCAATTCCGATGCAATTTCTGTGCTTCATCGTCAATAAGAAAGTCAGAGGGATACAGTAAACCTGAAGTATAGCAACGGAATCTATAACTAGTGTCACAGGAATGGTTCAAAACATAGACAGTAAGAAGAGTCAGTTTCCTTGTACTTAAGTCGGCATTGTGCCTTTAGTATTTAATTCCGATGCAATTTCTGTGTTTCATCGTCCATAAGAAGGACACAGGGATACAGTAAACCTGAAGTGTAGCATCGGAATCTATAACTAGTGTCACAGGAGTGGTTCAAAACTTAAACAGTAAGAAGCGTCAGTTTTCTTGTACTTAAGTCGGCATTGGGCCTTTTGTATTTAATTCCGATGCAATTTCTGTGTTTCATCGTGAATAAGAAGGTCATAGGGATACAGTAAACCAGAAGTGAAGCATCGGAATCTATAACTAGTGTCACAGGAATGGTTCAAATATAGACACTAAGAAGAGTCAGTTTTCTTGTACTTAAGTCGGCATTGTGCCTTTTGTATTTAATTAAAATGCAATTTCTGTGTTTCATCGTCAATAAGAAGGTCAGAGGGATACAGCGAACCCGAAGTGAAGCATCGGAATCTATAACTAGTGTCACTGGAATGGTTCAGAACATAGACAGTATGAAGAGTCAGTCTTCTTGTACTTAAGTCGGCATTGTGCCTCTTGTATATAAATTCGATGCAATATCTGTGTTTCATCGTCAATATGAAGGTCAGAGGGATACAGTGAACCTGAAGTGAAGCATCGGAATCTATAACTAGTGTCACAGGAATGGTTCAAAACATAGACAGTAAGAAGAGCCAGTCCTCTTGTACTTGAGTCGGCATTGTGCCTTTTGTATTTAATTCCGATGCAATTTCTGTGTTTCATCGGCAATAAGACGGTCGGAGGGATACAGTAAACCAGAAGTGAAGCATCGGAATCTATAACTAGTGTCACAGGAATGGTTCAAAACATAGAGAGTAAGAAGAGTCAGTCATTTTGTACTTAAGTCGGCATTGTGTCTTTTGTATTTAATTCCAATGCAATTTCTGTGTTTCATCGTCAATAAGAAGGTCAGAGGGATGCAGTAAACCTGAAGTGAAGTATCGGAATCTATAACTAGTGCCACAGGAATGGTTCGAAGCATAGACTTTAAGAAGAGTCAGTTTCCTTGTACTTAAGTCGGCATTGTGCCACTTGTATTTAATTCCGATGCAATATCTGTTCTTCATCGTCAAAAAGAAGGTCAGAGGGATACAGTAAACCTAAAGTGAAGCATCGGAATCTATAACTAGTGTCACAGGAATGGTTAAAATATAGACAGTATGAAGAGTCAGTTTTCTTGTACTTAAGTCAGCATTGTGCCTTTTGTATTTAATTCCGATGCAATTTCTGTGTTTCATCGTCAATAAGAAGGTCAGAGGGATACAGTAAACCTGAAGTGAAGCATTGGAATCTATAACTAGAGTCACAGGAATGGTTCAAAGCATAGACAGTAAGAAGAGTCAGTTTTCTAATAATTAAGTCGGCATTGTGCCTTTTGTATTTAATTCCGATGCAATTTCTGAGTTTCATCGTCAATAAGAAGGTCAGAGGGATACAGTAACCCTGAAGTGATGCATTGGAATCTATAACTAGTGTCACAGGAAAGGTTCAAAACATAGACAGTAAGAAGAGTCAGTTTTCTTTTACTTAACCCGGCATTGTGCCACTTGTATTTAATTCCGATGCAATATCTGTTCTTCATCGTCAAATAGAAGGTCAGAGGGATACAGTAAACCTAAAGTGAAGCATCGGAATCTATAACTAGTGTCACAGGAATGGTTAAAATATAGACAGTAAGAAGAGTCAGTTTTCTTGTACTTAAGTCAGCATTGTGCCTTTTGTATTAAATTCCGATACAATTTCTGTGTGTCATCGTCAATACGTAGATCAGAGGGATACAGTAAACCTGAAGTGAGGCATCGGAATCTATAACTAGTGTCACAGGAATGGTTCAAAACATAGACAGTAAGAAGAGTCAGTTTTCTTGTACTTAAGTGGGCTTTGGGCCTTTTCTATTTAATTCCGATGCTGTTTCTGTGTTTCATCGTCAATATGAAGGTCAGAGGGATACAGTTAACCTGAAATGAAGCATCGGAATCTATAACTAGTGTCACAGGAATTGTTCAAATCACAGACAGCAAGAAGAGTCAGTTTACTTGTACTTAATTCGGCATTGTGCCTTTTGTATTTAATTACGATGCATTTTCAGTGTTTCATCGTCAATAAGAAGGTCAGAGGGATACAGTAAACCTGAAGTGCATCATCGGAATCTGTAACTAGTGTCACAGAAATGGTTAAAATCATAGACAGTAAGAAGAGTCAGTTTACTTCTACTTAAGTTGGCATTGTGAGTTTTGTATTTCATTCCGATGCAATTTCTGTGTGTCATCGTCAATAAGAAGGTCAGAGGGATACAGTTAACCTGAAGTGAAGCATCGGAATCTGTAACTAGTGTCACAGGAATGGTTCAAAACATAGACAGTAAGAAGAGTCAATTTTCGTGTACTTATATCGGCATTGCGCCTCGTGTATTTATTTCGGATGCAATTTCTGCGTTTCATCGTCAGTAAGACGGTCAGAGGGCTACAGTAAACCTGAAGTGAAGCATCGGAATCCATAACTAGTGTCACAGGAGTGGTTCAAATCATAGACAGTAAGAAGAGTCAGTTTACTTGTACTTATGGCGGCATTGTGCCTTTTGTATTTAATTCCGATGCAATTTCTGTGTTTCATCGTCAATAAGAAGGTCAGAGGGATACAGTAAACCTGAAGTGAAGCATCGGAATCTATAACTAGAGTCACAGGAATGGTTCAAAGCATAGACAGTAAGAAGAGTCAGTTTTCTAATAATTAAGTCGGCATTGTGCCTTTTGTATTTAATTCCGATGCAATTTCTGAGTTTCATCGTCAATAAGAAGGACAGAGGGATACAGTAACCCTGAGGTGATGCATTGGAATCTATAACTAGTGTCACAGGAAAGGTTCAAAACATAGACAGTAAGAAGAGTCAGTTTTCTTTTACTTAACCCGGCATTGTGCCATTTCAATTTAATTCCGATGTAATTTCTTTGTCTCGTCGTCAATAAGAAGGTCCAAGGGATACAGTAAACCTGAAGTGAAGCATCGGAATCTAAAACCGGTCTCACAGGAATGGTTCAAAGCATAGACAGTAAGAAGAGCCAATCTTTTTGTACTTGTGTCGGCATTGTGCCTATAGTTTTTAATTCCGATGCAATTTCTGTGTTTCATCGTCAATACGACGGTCACAGGTGTACAGTAAACCTGAAGTGAAGCATCGGAATCTAAAACCGGTCTCACAGGAAAGCTTCAAATCATAGACAGTAAGAAGAGCCAGTCTTCTTGTACTTGAGTAGGCATTGTGCCTTTTGTATTAAATTCCGGTGCAATTTCTGTGTTTCATCGTCAATAAGGCGGTCAGAAGGATACAGTAAACCTGAGGTGAAGCATCGCAATCTATAACTAGTGTCACAGGAATGGTTCAAACATAGACAGTAAGAAGAGTCAGTCTTCTTGTACTTAAGTCGGCAATGTGCCTTTTGTATCCAATTCCGATGCAATTTCTGTGCTTCATCGTCAATAAGAAAGTCAGAGGAATACAGTAAACCTGAAGTGAAGCATCGGAATCTATAACTAGTGTCTCAGGAATGGTTCAAAACATAGACAGTAAGAAAGGTCCGTCTTCTTGTACTTAAGTCGGCATTGTGGTTTTTGTATCTAATTCCGATGCAATATCCGTGTTTCATCGTCAATATGAAGGTCAGAGGGATACAGTAAACCTGAAGTGAAGCATCGGAATCTATAACTAGTGTCACAGGAATGGTTCAAATCATAGACAGTAGGAAGAGTCAGTTTCCTTGTACTTAAGTCGGCATTGTGCCTTTAGTATTTAATTCCGATGCAATTTCTGTGTTTCATCGTCTATAAGAAGGACACAGGGATACAGTAAACCTGAAGTGAAGCATCGGAATCTATAACTAGTGTCACAGGAATGGTTCAAAACATAGACAGTAAGAAGAGTCAGTTTACTTGTACTCAAGTCGGCATTGTGCCGTTTGTATTTAATTCCTATGCAATTTCTGTGTTTCATCGTCAATAAGAAGGTCAGAGGGATACAGTAAACCTGAAGTGAAGCATCGGAATCTATAACTAGTGTCACAGGAATGGTTCATAACATAGACAGTAGGAAGAGTCAATCTTCTTGTACTTAAGTCGGCATTGTGCGTTTTGTATTTAATTCCGATGCAATTTCTGTGTTTCATCGTCAATAAGAAGGTCAGAGGGATACAGTAAACCTGAAGTGAAGCATCGGAATCTATAACTAGTGTCACAGGAATGGTTCAAATATAGACACTAAAAAGAGTCAGTTTTCTTGTACTTAAGTCGGCATTGTGCCTTTTGTACTTAATTAAAATGCAATTTCTGTGTTTCATCGTCAATAAAAAGGTCAGAGGGATACAGTAAACCTGAAGTGAAGCATCGGAATCAATAACTAGTGTCACTGGAATCGTTCAGAACATAGACAGTTTGAAGAGTCAGTCTTCTTGTACTTAAGTCGGCATTGTGCCTCTTGTATATAATTTCGATGCAATATCTGTGTTTCATCGTCAATATGAAGGTCAGAGGGATACAGTAAACCTGAAGTGAAGCATCGGAATCTATAACTAGTGTCACAGGAATGGTTCAAAACATAGGCAGTAAGAAGAGCCAGTCCTCTTGTACTTGAGTCGGCATTGTGCCTTTTGTATTTAATTCCGATGCAATTTCTGTGTTTCATCGTCAATAAGACGGTCGGAGGGATACAGTAAACCTGAAGTGAAGCATCGGATTCTATAACTAGTGTCACAGGAATGGTTCAAAACATAGAGAGTAAGAAGAGTCAGTCATTTTGTACATAAGTCGGCATTGTGCCTTTTGTATTTAATTCCAATGCAATTTCTGTGTTTCATCGTCAATAAGAAGATCAGAGGGATGCAGTAAACCTGAAGTGAAGTATCGGAATCTATAACTAGTGCCACAGGAATGGTTCGAAGCATAGACTGTAAGAAGAGTCAGTTTTCTTGTACTTAAGTCGGCATTGTGCCACTTGTATTTAATTCAGATGCAATTTCTGTTCTTCATCGTCAAAAAGAAGGTCAGAGGGATACAGTAAACCTAAAGTGAAGCATCGGAATCTATAACAAGTGTCACAGGAATGGTTAAAATATAGACAGTAAGAAGAGTCAGTTTTCTTGTACTTAAGTCAGCATTGTGCCTTTTGTATTTAATTCCGATACAATTTCTGTGTGTCATCGTCAATACGTAGATCAGAGGGATACAGTAAACCTGAAGTGAAGCATCGGAATCTATAACTAGTGTCACAGGAATGGTTCAAAACATAGACAGTAAGAAGAGTCAGTTTACTTGTACTCAAGTCGGCATTGTGCCTTTTGTATTTAATTCCGATGCAATTTCTGTGTTTCATCGTCAATAAGAAGGTCGGAGGGATACAGTAAACCTGAAGTGAAGCATCGGAATCTATAACTAGTGTCACAGGAATGGTTCATAACATAGACAGTAGGAAGAGTCAATCTTCTTGTACTTTAGTCGGCATTGTGCGTTTTGTATTTAATTCCGATGCAATTTCTGTGTTTCATCGTCAATAAGAAGGTCAGAGGGATACAGTAAACCTGAAGTGAAGCATCGGAATCTATAACTAGTGTCACAGGAATGGTTCAAAACATAGACAGTAAGAAGAGTCAGTTTACTTGTACTCAAGTCGGCATTGTGCCTTTTGTATTTAATTCCGATGCAATTTCTGTGTTTCATCGTCAATAACACGGTCAGAAGGATACAGTAAACCTGAGGTGAAGCATCGGGATCTATAACTAGTGTCACAGGAATGGTTCAGACATAGACAGTAAGAAGAGTCAGTTTTCTTGTACTTAAGTCGGCAATGTGCCTTTTGTATCCAATTCCGATGCAATTTCTGTGCTTCATCGTCAATTAAGAAAGTTAGAGGGATACAGTAAACCTGAAGTGAAGCATCGGAATCTATAACTAGTGTCACGGGAATGGTTCAAAACATTGACAGTAAGAAGAGTCAGTTTCCTTGTACTTAAGTCGGCATTGTGCCTTTAGTATTTAATTCCGATGCAATTTCTGTGTTTCATCGTCTATAAGAAGGACACAGGGATACAGTAAACCTGAAGTGTAGCATCGGAATCTATAACTAGTGTCACAGGAGTGGTTCAAAACATAAACAGTAAGAAGCGTCAGTTTTCTTGTACTTAACTCGGCATTGGGCCTTTTGTATTTAATTCCGATGCAATTTCTGTGTTTCATCGTCAATAAGAAGGTCATAGGGATACAGTAAACCTGAAGTGAAGCATCGGAATCTATAACTAGTGTCACAGGAATGGTTCAAATATAGACACTAAGAAGAGTCAGTTTTCTTGTACTTAAGTCGGCATTGTGCCTTTTGTATTTAATTAAAATGCAATTTCTGTGTTTCATCGTCAATAAGAAGGTCAGAGGGATACAGTAAACCTGAAGTGAAACATCGGAATCTATAACTAGTTTCACAGGAATGGTTCAAAATATAGACATTAAGTAGAATCAGTTTTCTTGACTTTAGGTCGGCATTGTGCCTTTTCTATTTAATTCCGATGCAATTTCTGTGTTTCGTCGTCAATATGAAGGTCCAAGGGATACAGTAAACCTGAAGTCAAGCATCGGAATCTAAAGCTGGTCTCACAGGAAAGGTTCGAAACATAGACAGTAACAAGAGCCAGTCTTCTTGTACTTGAAAGTGCATTGTGCCTTTTGTATTTAATTCCGAGGTAAAATCTGTGTTTGATCGTCATGAAGAAGATCAGAGGGATACAGTAAAACTGAAGTAAAGCGTCGGAATGTATAACTAGTGTCACAGGAATGGTTCAAAGCATAGACAGGAGGAGGAGTCAGTTTTCTTGTACTTAAGTCGGCATTGTGCGTTTTTTATTTAATTCCGATGCAATTTCTGTGTTTCATCGTCAATAATAAGGTCGGAGGGATACAGTAAACCTGAAGTGATGCATCGGAATCTATAACTAGTCTCACAGGAATGGTTCAAAACATAGACAGTAAGAAGAGCCCGTTTTCTTGTACTTGAGTCGGCATTGTGCTTTTCTATTTAATTCCGATGCAATTTCTGTGTTTCGTCGTCAATAAGAAGGTCAGAGAAATACAGTGAACATGAAGTGAAGCATCGGAATCTATAACTAGTGACACAGGAATGGTTAAAACCGTAGACAGTAAGAAGAGTAAGTTTTCTATAACTTAATTCGGCATTGTGCCTTTTGTCTTTAATTCCGATGCACTTTCTGCGTTTCATCGTCACTAAGAAGGTGAGAGGGATACAGTAAACCTGAAGTGAAGCATCGGAATCTATAACTAGTGTCACAGGAATGGTTCTAAACATAGGCAGTAAGAAGAGTTTGTTTTCTAGTACTTAAGTCGGCATTGTGCCTTTTCTATTTAATTCCGATGCAATTTCTGTGTTTCGTCGTCAATATGAAGGTCCAAGGATTACAGTAAACCTGAAGTGAAGCATCGGAATCTAAAACCGGTCTCACAGGAAAGCTTCAAATCATAGACAGTAAGAAGAGCCAGTCTTGTTGTACTTGAGTCGGCATTGTGCCTTTTGTATTAAATTCCGATGCAAATTCTGTGTTTCATCGTCAATAAGACGGTCAGAAGGATACAGTAAACCTGAGGTGAAGCATCGGAATCTATAACTAGTGTCACAGGAATGGTTCAGACATAGACAGTAAGATGAGTCAGTTTTCTTGTACTTAAGTCGGCAATGTGCCTTTTGTATCCAATTCCGATGCAATTTCTGTGCTTCATCGTCAATAAGAAAGTCAGAGGGATACAGTAAACCTGAAGTGGAGCAACGGAATCTATAACTAGTGTCACAGGAATGGTTCAAAACATAGACAGTAAGAAGAGTCAGTTTCCTTGTACTTAAGTCGGCATTGTGCCTTTAGTATTTAATTCCGATGCAATTTCTGTGTTTCATCGTCCATAAGAAGGACACAGGGATACAGTAAACCTGAAGTGTAGCATCGGAATCTATAACTAGTGTCACAGGAGTGGTTCAAAACTTAAACAGTAAGAAGCGTCAGTTTTCTTGTACTTAAGTCGGCATTGGGCCTTTTGTATTTAATTCCGATGCAATTTCTGTGTTTCATCGTCAATAAGAAGGTCATAGGGATACAGTAAACCAGAAGTGAAGCATCGGAATCTATAACTAGTGTCACAGGAATGGTTCAAATATAGACACTAAGAAGAGTCAGTTTTCTTGTACTTAAGTCGGCATTGTGCCTTTTGTATTTAATTAAAATGCAATTTCTGTGTTTCATCGTCAATAAGAAGGTCAGAGGGATACAGTAAACCCGAAGTGAAGCATCGGAATCTATAACTAGTGTCACTGGAATGGTTCAGAACATAGACAGTATGAAGAGTCAGTCTTCTTGTACTTAAGTCGGCATTGTGCCTCTTGTATATAAATTCGATGCAATATCTGTGTTTCATCGTCAATATGAAGGTCAGAGGGATACAGTGAACCTGAAGTGAAGCATCGGAATCTATAACTAGTGTCACAGGAATGGTTCAAAACATAGACAGTAAGAAGAGCCAGTCCTCTTGTACTTGAGTCGGCATTGTGCCTTTTGTATTTAATTCCGATGCAATTTCTGTGTTTCATCGGCAATAAGACGGTCGGAGGGATACAGTAAACCAGAAGTGAAGCATCGGAATCTATAACTAGTGTCACAGGAATGGTTCAAAACATAGAGAGTAAGAAGAGTCAGTCATTTTGTACTTAAGTCGGCATTGTGTCTTTTGTATTTAATTCCAATGCAATTTCTGTGTTTCATCGTCAATAAGAAGGTCAGAGGGATGCAGTAAACCTGAAGTGAAGTATCGGAATCTATAACTAGTGCCACAGGAATGGTTCGAAGCATAGACTTTAAGAAGAGTCAGTTTTCTTGTACTTAAGTCGGCATTGTGCCACTTGTATTTAATTCCGATGCAATATCTGTTCTTCATCGTCAAAAAGAAGGTCAGAGGGATACAGTAAACCTAAAGTGAAGCATCGGAATCTATAACTAGTGTCACAGGAATGGTTAAAATATAGACAGTATGAAGAGTCAGTTTTCTTGTACTTAAGTCAGCATTGTGCCTTTTGTATTTAATTCCGATGCAATTTCTGTGTTTCATCGTCAATAAGAAGGTCAGAGGGATACAGTAAACCTGAAGTGAAGCATTGGAATCTATAACTAGAGTCACAGGAATGGTTCAAAGCATAGACAGTAAGAAGAGTCAGTTTTCTAATAATTAAGTCGGCATTGTGCCTTTTGTATTTAATTCCGATGCAATTTCTGAGTTTCATCGTCAATAAGAAGGTCAGAGGGATACAGTAACCCTGAAGTGATGCATTGGAATCTATAACTAGTGTCACAGGAAAGGTTCAAAACATAGACAGTAAGAAGAGTCAGTTTTCTTTTACTTAACCCGGCATTGTGCCACTTGTATTTAATTCCGATGCAATATCTGTTCTTCATCGTCAAATAGAAGGTCAGAGGGATACAGTAAACCTAAAGTGAAGCATCGGAATCTATAACTAGTGTCACAGGAATGGTTAAAATATAGACAGTAAGAAGAGTCAGTTTTCTTGTACTTAAGTCAGCATTGTGCCTTTTGTATTAAATTCCGATACAATTTCTGTGTGTCATCGTCAATACGTAGATCAGAGGGATACAGTAAACCTGAAGTGAGGCATCGGAATCTATAACTAGTGTCACAGGAATGGTTCAAAACATAGACAGTAAGAAGAGTCAGTTTTCTTGTACTTAAGTGGGCTTTGGGCCTTTTCTATTTAATTCCGATGCTATTTCTGTGTTTCATCGTCAATATGAAGGTCAGAGGGATACAGTTAACCTGAAATGAAGCATCGGAATCTATAACTAGTGTCACAGGAATTGTTCAAATCACAGACAGCAAGAAGAGTCAGTTTACTTGTACTTAATTCGGCATTGTGCCTTTTGTATTTAATTACGATGCATTTTCAGTGTTTCATCGTCAATAAGAAGGTCAGAGGGATACAGTAAACCTGAAGTGCATCATCGGAATCTGTAACTAGTGTCACAGAAATGGTTAAAATCATAGACAGTAAGAAGAGTCAGTTTACTTCTACTTAAGTTGGCATTGTGAGTTTTGTATTTCATTCCGATGCAATTTCTGTGTGTCATCGTCAATAAGAAGGTCAGAGGGATACAGTTAACCTGAAGTGAAGCATCGGAATCTGTAACTAGTGTCACAGGAATGGTTCAAAACATAGACAGTAAGAAGAGTCAATTTTCGTGTACTTATATCGGCATTGCGCCTCGTGTATTTATTTCGGATGCAATTTCTGCGTTTCATCGTCAATAAAACGGTCAGAGGGCTACAGTAAACCTGAAGTGAAGCATCGGAATCCATAACTAGTGTCACAGGAGTGGTTCAAATCATAGACAGTAAGAAGAGTCAGTTTACTTGTACTTATGGCGGCATTGTGCCTTTTGTATTTAATTCCGATGCAATTTCTGTGTTTCATCGTCAATAAGAAGGTCAGAGGGATACAGTAAACCTGAAGTGAAGCATCGGAATCTATAACTAGAGTCACAGGAATGGTTCAAAGCATAGACAGTAAGAAGAGTCAGTTTTCTAATAATTAAGTCGGCATTTTGCCTTTTGTATTTAATTCCGATGCAATTTCTGAGTTTCATCGTCAATAAGAAGGACAGAGGGATACAGTAACCCTGAGGTGATGCATTGGAATCTATAACTAGTGTCACAGGAAAGGTTCAAAACATAGACAGTAAGAAGAGTCAGTTTTCTTTTACTTAACCCGGCATTGTGCCATTTCAATTTAATTCCGATGTAATTTCTTTGTCTCGTCGTCAATAAGAAGGTCCAAGGGATACAGTAAACCTGAAGTGAAGCATCGGAATCTAAAACCGGTCTCACAGGAATGGTTCAAAGCATAGACAGTAAGAAGAGCCAATCTTTTTGTACTTGTGTCGGCATTGTGCCTATAGTTTTTAATTCCGATGCAATTTCTGTGTTTCATCGTCAATACGACGGTCACAGGTGTACAGTAAACCTGAAGTGAAGCATCGGAATCTAAAACCGGTCTCACAGGAAAGCTTCAAATCATAGACAGTAAGAAGAGCCAGTCTTCTTGTACTTGAGTAGGCATTGTGCCTTTTGTATTAAATTCCGGTGCAATTTCTGTGTTTCATCGTCAATAAGGCGGTCAGAAGGATACAGTAAACCTGAGGTGAAGCATCGCAATCTATAACTAGTGTCACAGGAATGGTTCAAACATAGACAGTAAGAAGAGTCAGTCTTCTTGTACTTAAGTCGGCAATGTGCCTTTTGTATCCAATTCCGATGCAATTTCTGTGCTTCATCGTCAATAAGAAAGTCAGAGGAATACAGTAAACCTGAAGTGAAGCATCGGAATCTATAACTAGTGTCTCAGGAATGGTTCAAAACATAGACAGTAAGAAAGGTCCGTCTTCTTGTACTTAAGTCGGCATTGTGGTTTTTGTATCTAATTCCGATGCAATATCCGTGTTTCATCGTCAATATGAAGGTCAGAGGGATACAGTAAACCTGAAGTGAAGCATCGGAATCCATAACTAGTGTCACAGGAATGGTTCAAATCATAGACAGTAGGAAGAGTCAGTTTCCTTGTACTTAAGTCGGCATTGTGCCTTTAGTATTTAATTCCGATGCAATTTCTGTGTTTCATCGTCTGTAAGAAGGACACAGGGATACAGTAAACCTGAAGTGAAGCATCGGAATCTATAACTAGTGTCACAGGAATGGTTCAAAACATAGACAGTAAGAAGAGTCAGTTTACTTGTACTCAAGTCGGCATTGTGCCGTTTGTATTTAATTCCTATGCAATTTCTGTGTTTCATCGTCAATAAGAAGGTCAGAGGGATACAGTAAACCTGAAGTGAAGCATCGGAATCTATAACTAGTGTCACAGGAATGGTTCATAGCATAGACAGTAGGAAGAGTCAATCTTCTTGTACTTAAGTCGGCATTGTGCGTTTTGTATTTAATTCCGATGCAATTTCTGTGTTTCATCGTCAATAAGAAGGTCAGAGGGATACAGTAAACCTGAAGTGAAGCATCGGAATCTATAACTAGTGTCACAGGAATGGTTCAAATATAGACACTAAAAAGAGTCAGTTTTCTTGTACTTAAGTCGGCATTGTGCCTTTTGTACTTAATTAAAATGCAATTTCTGTGTTTCATCGTCAATAAAAAGGTCAGAGGGATACAGTAAACCTGAAGTGAAGCATCGGAATCAATAACTAGTGTCACTGGAATCGTTCAGAACATAGACAGTTTGAAGAGTCAGTCTTCTTGTACTTAAGTCGGCATTGTGCCTCTTGTATATAATTTCGATGCAATATCTGTGTTTCATCGTCAATATGAAGGTCAGAGGGATACAGTAAACCTGAAGTGAAGCATCGGAATCTATAACTAGTGTCACAGGAATGGTTCAAAACATAGGCAGTAAGAAGAGCCAGTCCTCTTGTACTTGAGTCGGCATTGTGCCTTTTGTATTTAATTCCGATGCAATTTCTGTGTTTCATCGTCAATAAGACGGTCGGAGGGATACAGTAAACCTGAAGTGAAGCATCGGATTCTATAACTAGTGTCACAGGAATGGTTCAAAACATAGAGAGTAAGAAGAGTCAGTCATTTTGTACATAAGTCGGCATTGTGCCTTTTGTATTTAATTCCAATGCAATTTCTGTGTTTCATCGTCAATAAGAAGATCAGAGGGATGCAGTAAACCTGAAGTGAAGTATCGGAATCTATAACTAGTGCCACAGGAATGGTTCGAAGCATAGACTGTAAGAAGAGTCAGTTTTCTTGTACTTAAGTCGGCATTGTGCCACTTGTATTTAATTCAGATGCAATTTCTGTTCTTCATCGTCAAAAAGAAGGTCAGAGGGATACAGTAAACCTAAAGTGAAGCATCGGAATCTATAACAAGTGTCACAGGAATGGTTAAAATATAGACAGTAAGAAGAGTCAGTTTTCTTGTACTTAAGTCAGCATTGTGCCTTTTGTATTTAATTCCGATACAATTTCTGTGTGTCATCGTCAATACGTAGATCAGAGGGATACAGTAAACCTGAAGTGAAGCATCGGAATCTATAACTAGTGTCACAGGAATGGTTCAAAACATAGACAGTAAGAAGAGTCAGTTTACTTGTACTCAAGTCGGCATTGTGCCTTTTGTATTTAATTCCGATGCAATTTCTGTGTTTCATCGTCAATAAGAAGGTCAGAGGGATACAGTAAACCTGAAGTGAAGCATCGGAATCTATAACTAGTGTCACAGGAATGGTTCATAACATAGACAGTAGGAAGAGTCAATCTTCTTGTACTTTAGTCGGCATTGTGCGTTTTGTATTTAATTCCGATGCAATTTCTGTGTTTCATCGTCAATAAGAAGGTCAGAGGGATACAGTAAACCTGAAGTGAAGCATCGGAATCTATAACTAGTGTCACAGGAATGCTTCAAAGCATAGACAGTAAGAAGAGTCAGTTTTCTCGTACTTAAGTCCTCATTGTGCCTTTTCTATTTAATTCCGATGCACTTTCTGTGTTTCGTCGTCAATAAGAAGGGCCAAGGGATACAGTAAACTTTAAGTGAAGCATTGGAATCTAAAACCGGTCTCACAGGAAATGTTCAAATCATAGACAGTAAGAAGAGCCAGACTTCTTGTACTTGAATCTTCATTGTGCCTTTTGTATTTAATGGCGATGAAATTTCTGTGTTTCTTCGTCAATAAGAAGGTCAGAGGTATACAGTAAACCTGAAGTCAAGCATCGGAATCTATAGCTAGTGTCACAGGAATGGTTCAAAACATAGACAGTATGAAGAGTCAGTCATCTTGTACTTAAGTCGGCATTGTGCATTTTCTTTGTATTCCGATGCAATTTCTGTGTTTGATCGTCAATAAGAAGGTCAGAGGGCTACAGTAAACCTGAAGTGCATCATCGGAATCTATAACTAGTGTCACAGAAATGGTTCAAATCATAGACAGTAAGAAGAGTCAGTTTACTTCTACTTAAGTTGGCATTGTGAGTTTTGTATTTCATTCCGATGCAATTTCTGTGTTTCATCGCCAATAAGAAGGTCAGAGGGATACAGTTAACCTGAAGTGAAGCATCGGAATCTGTAACTAGTGTCACAGGAATGGTTTTAAAACATAGACAGTAAGAAGAGTCAATTTTCTTGTACTTATATCGGCATTGCGCCTTCTGTATTTAATTCGGATGCAATTTCTGTGATTCATCGTCAATAAGAAAGTCAGAGGGCTACAGTAAACCTGAAGTGAAGCATCGGAATCCATAACTAGTGTGACAGGAGTGGTTCAAATCATAGAGAGTAAGAAGAGTCAGTTTACTTGTTCTTAAGGCGGCATTGTGCCTTTTGTATTTAATTCCAATGCAATTTCTGTGTTTCATCGTCAATAAGAAGGTCAGAGGGATGCAGTAAACCTGAAGTGAAGTATCGGAATCTATAACTAGTGCCACAGGAATGGTTCGAAGCATAGACTGTAAGAAGAGTCAGTTTTCTTGTACTTAAGTCGGCATTGTGCCACTTGTATTTAATTCAGATGCAATTTCTGTTCTTCATCGTCAAAAAGAAGGTCAGAGGGATACAGTAAACCTAAAGTGAAGCATCGGAATCTATAACAAGTGTCACAGGAATGGTTAAAATATAGACAGTAAGAAGAGTCAGTTTTCTTGTACTTAAGTCAGCATTGTGCCTTTTGTATTTAATTCCGATACAATTTCTGTGTGTCATCGTCAATACGTAGATCAGAGGGATACAGTAAACCTGAAGTGAAGCATCGGAATCTATAACTAGTGTCACAGGAATGGTTCAAAACATAGACAGTGAGAAGAGTCAGTTTACTTGTACTCAAGTCGGCATTGTGCCTTTTGTATTTAATTCCGATGCAATTTCTGTGTTTCATCGTCAATAAGAAGGTCAGAGGGATACAGTAAACCTGAAGTGAAGCATCGGAATCTATAACTAGTGTCACAGGAATGGTTCATAACATAGACAGTAGGAAGAGTCAATCTTCTTGTACTTTAGTCGGCATTGTGCGTTTTGTATTTAATTCCGATGCAATTTCTGTGTTTCATCGTCAATAAGAAGGTCAGAGGGATACAGTAAACCTGAAGTGAAGCATCGGAATCTATAACTAGTGTCACAGGAATGCTTCAAAGCATAGACAGTAAGAAGAGTCAGTTTTCTCGTACTTAAGTCGGCATTGTGCCTTTTCTATTTAATTCCGATGCACTTTCTGTGTTTCGTCGTCAATAAGAAGGGCCAAGGGATACAGTAAACTTTAAGTGAAGCATTGGAATCTAAAACCGGTCTCACAGGAAATGTTCAAATCATAGACAGTAAGAAGAGCCAGACTTCTTGTACTTGAATCTTCATTGTGCCTTTTGTATTTAATGGCGATGAAATTTCTGTGTTTCTTCGTCAATAAGAAGGTCAGAGGTATACAGTAAACCTGAAGTCAAGCATCGGAATCTATAGCTAGTGTCACAGGAATGGTTCAAAACATAGACAGTATGAAGAGTCAGTCATCTTGTACTTAAGTCGGCATTGTGCATTTTCTTTGTATTCCGATGCAATTTCTGTGTTTGATCGCCAATAAGAAGGTCAGAGGGCTACAGTAAACCTGAAGTGCATCATCGGAATCTATAACTAGTGTCACAGAAATGGTTCAAATCATAGACAGTAAGAAGAGTCAGTTTACTTCTACTTAAGTTGGCATTGTGAGTTTTGTATTTCATTCCGATGCAATTTCTGTGTTTCATCGCCAATAAGAAGGTCAGAGGGATACAGTTAACCTGAAGTGAAGCATCGGAATCTGTAACTAGTGTCACAGGAATGGTTCAAAACATAGACAGTAAGAAGAGTCAATTTTCTTGTACTTATATCGGCATTGCGCCTTCTGTATTTAATTCGGATGCAATTTCTGTGATTCATCGTCAATAAGAAAGTCAGAGGGCTACAGTAAACCTGAAGTGAAGCATCGGAATCCATAACTAGTGTGACAGGAGTGGTTCAAATCATAGAGAGTAAGAAGAGTCAGTTTACTTGTTCTTAAGGCGGCATTGTGCCTTTTGTATTTAATTCCAATGCAATTTCTGTGTTTCATCGTCAATAAGAAGGTCAGAGGGATGCAGTAAACCTGAAGTGAAGTATCGGAATCTATAACTAGTGCCACAGGAATGGTTCGAAGCATAGACTGTAAGAAGAGTCAGTTTTCTTGTACTTAAGTCGGCATTGTGCCACTTGTATTTAATTCAGATGCAATTTCTGTTCTTCATCGTCAAAAAGAAGGTCAGAGGGATACAGTAAACCTAAAGTGAAGCATCGGAATCTATAACAAGTGTCACAGGAATGGTTAAAATATAGACAGTAAGAAGAGTCAGTTTTCTTGTACTTAAGTCAGCATTGTGCCTTTTGTATTTAATTCCGATACAATTTCTGTGTGTCATCGTCAATACGTAGATCAGAGGGATACAGTAAACCTGAAGTGAAGCATCGGAATCTATAACTAGTGTCACAGGAATGGTTCAAACATAGACAGTGAGAAGAGTCAGTTTACTTGTACTCAAGTCGGCATTGTGCCTTTTGTATTTAATTCCGATGCAATTTCTGTGTTTCATCGTCAATAAGAAGGTCAGAGGGATACAGTAAACCTGAAGTGAAGCATCGGAATCTATAACTAGTGTCACAGGAATGGTTCACAACATAGACAGTAGGAAGAGTCAATCTTCTTGTACTTTAGTCGGCATTGTGCGTTTTGTATTTAATTCCGATGCAATTTCTGTGTTTCATCGTCAATAAGAAGGTCAGAGGGATACAGTAAACCTGAAGTGAAGCATCGGAATCTATAACTAGTGTCACAGGAATGCTTCAAAGCATAGACAGTAAGAAGAGTCAGTTTTCTCGTACTTAAGTCGGCATTGTGCCTTTTCTATTTAATTCCGATGCACTTTCTGTGTTTCGTCGTCAATAAGAAGGGCCAAGGGATACAGTAAACTTTAAGTGAAGCATTGGAATCTAAAACCGGTCTCACAGGAAATGTTCAAATCATAGACAGTAAGAAGAGCCAGACTTCTTGTACTTGAATCTTCATTGTGCCTTTTGTATCTAATGGCGATGAAATTTCTGTGTTTCTTCGTCAATAAGAAGGTCAGAGGTATACAGTAAACCTGAAGTCAAGCATCGGAATCTATAGCTAGTGTCACAGGAATGGTTCAAAACATAGACAGTATGAAGAGTCAGTCATCTTGTACTTAAGTCGGCATTGTGCATTTTCTTTGTATTCCGATGCAATTTCTGTGTTTGATCGTCAATAAGAAGGTCAGAGGGCTACAGTAAACCTGAAGTGCATC
Source organism: Schistocerca americana (assembly GCF_021461395.2). Lineage (NCBI taxonomy): Eukaryota > Metazoa > Arthropoda > Insecta > Orthoptera > Acrididae > Schistocerca > Schistocerca americana. The sequence continues at coordinate 8,370,866 of NC_060121.1, read as the reverse complement.
ATCGGAATCTATAACTAGTGTCACAGAAATGGTTCAAATCATAGACAGTAAGAAGAGTCAGTTTACTTCTACTTAAGTTGGCATTGTGAGTTTTGTATTTCATTCCGATGCAATTTCTGTGTTTCATTGCCAATAAGAAGGTCAGAGGGATACAGTTAACCTGAAGTGAAGCATCGGAATCTGTAACTAGTGTCACAGGAATGGTTCAAAACATAGACAGTAAGAAGAGTCAATTTTCTTGTACTTATATCGGCATTGCGCCTTCTGTATTTAATTCGGATGCAATTTCTGTGATTCATCGTCAATAAGAAAGTCAGAGGGCTACAGTAAACCTGAAGTGAAGCATCGGAATCCATAACTAGTGTGACAGGAGTGGTTCAAATCATAGAGAGTAAGAAGAGTCAGTTTACTTGTTCTTAAGGCGGCATTGTGCCTTTTGTATTTAATTCCGATGCAATTTCTGTGTTTCATCGTCAATACGAAGGTCAGAGGGATACAGTAAACCTGAAGTGAAGCATCGGAATCTATAACTAGAGTCACAGGAATGGTTCAAAGCATAGACAGTAAGAAGAGTCAGTTTTCTAATAATTAAGTCGGCATTGTGCCTTTTGTATTTAATTCCGATGCAATTTCTGTGTTTCATCGTCAATAAGACGGTCACAGGGATACTGCAAACCTCAAGTGAAGCATCGGAATCTATAACTAGTGTCACAGGAATAGTTCAAGACATAGACAGTAAGTAGAGTCAGTTTTCTTGTACATATGTCGGCATTGTTCCTTTTCTATTTAATTCCGACGCACTTTCTGTGTTTAGTCGTCAATAAGAAGGGTTTAAAAGTATACAGTAAACCTGAAGTGAAGCATCGGAATCTAAAACCGGTCTCACATTAAAGGTTCAAAACATAGACAGTAACGAGAGCCAGTCTTCTTGAACTTGAGTCGGCATTGTGCCTTTTGTATTTAATTCCGATGCAATTTCTCTGTTTCATCGTCAATAAGAAGGTCAGCGGGATACAGTAAACCAGAAGTGAAACATCGGTATCTATAACTAGTGTCATAGGAATGGCTCAAAACATAGACAGTAAGAAGAGCCAGTCTTCTTGTACTTAAGTCGGCATTGTGCCTTTTGTTAGTATTCTGATGCAATTTCTGTGTTTCATCGTCAATATGAAGGTCAGAGGGATACAGTAAACCTGAAGTGAAGCATCGGAATCTATAACTAGTGTCACGGGAATGGTTCAAAACATAGACAGTAAGAAGAGTCAGTTTTCTTGTACATAAGTCGGCATTGTGCCTTTTGTATTTAATTCCGATGCAATTTCTGTGTTTCATCGTCAGTAAGATGGTCACTGGGATGCAGTAAACCTGAAGTGAAGCATCGGAGTCTATAACTAGTGTCACAGGAGTGGTTCAAAACATAAACAGTAAGAAGCGTCAGTTTTCTTGTACGTAAGTCGGCATTGTGCCTTTTATTTTTAATTCGGATGCAATTTCTGTGTTTAGTCGTCAATAAGAAGGGCCAAGGGATACAGTAAACCTGAAGTGAAGCATCGGAATCTAAAACCGGTCTCACAGTAAAGGTTCCAAACATAGACAGTAAGGAGAGCCAGTCTTCTTGAACTTGAGTCGGCATTGTGCCTTTTGTATTTAATTCCGATGCAATTTCTCTGTTTCATCGTCAATAAGAAGGTCAGCGGGATACAGTAAACCAGAAGTGAAGCATCGGTATCTATAACTAGTGTCACAGGAATGGTTCAAAACATTGACAGTAAGAAGAGTCAGTCATTTTGTACTTAAGTCGGCATTGTGCCTTTTGTACTTAATTCCGATGCAATTTCTGTGTTTCATCGTCAATATGAAGGTCAGAGGGATACAGTCATCCTGAAGTGAAGCATCGGAATCTATAACTAGTGTCACAGGAATGGTTCAAAACATAGACAGTAAGAAGAATCAGTCTTCTTGTACTTAAGTCGGCATTGTGCGTTTTGTATTTAATTCCGATGCAATTTCTGTGTTTCATCGTCAATAAGATGTTCAGAGGGTTACAGTAAACCTGAAGAGAAGCATCGGAATCTATAACAAGTGTCACAGGAATCCTTCAAAACATAGACAGTAAGAAGAGTCAGTTTACTTGTACTTAGGTCGACATTGTGCATTTTGTATTTTATTCCGATGCAAATTCTGTGTTTCATCGTCAAAAAGAAGGTCAGAGGGATACAGTAAACCTGAAGTGAAGCATCGGAATCTGTAACTAGTGTCACAGGAATGCTTCAAAGCTTAGACAGTAAGAAGAGTCAGTTTTCTTATAATTAAGTCGGCATTGTGCCTTTTGTATTTAATTCCGGTGCAATTTCTGTGTTTCATCACCAATAAGAAGGTCAGAGGGATACAGTAAACCCTGAAGTGATGCATCGGAATCTATAACTAGTGTCACAGGAATGGTTCAAAACATAGACAGTAAGAAGAGTCAGTTTTCTTGTACTTAAGTCGGCATCGTGCCTTTTGTATTTAATTCCGATGCAATTTCTGTGTTTAGTCGTCAATAAGAAGGTCCAAGGGATTCAGTAAACCTGAAGTGAAGAATCTGAATCTAAAACCGTTCTCACTGCAAAGCTTCAGAACATAGACAGTAAGAAGAGCCAGTCTTATTGTACGTGAGTCGGCATTGTGAGTTTTTTTTTAATTCCGATGCAATTTCTGTGTTACATCGTCAATAAGACGGTCAAAGGGATACAGCAAACCTGAAGTGAAGCATCGGAATCTATAACTAGTGTCACAGGAATGGTTAAAATACAGACAGTAAGAAGAGTCAGTTTTCTTGTACTTAAGTCAGCATTGTGCCTTTTGTATTTAATTCCGATGCAATTTCTGTGTTTCATCGTCAATAAGACGGCCAGAGGGATACAGTAAACCTGAAGTGAAGCATCGGAATCTATAACTAGTGTCACAGGAATGCTTCAAAGCATAGACAGGAAGAAGAGTCAGTCTTCTCGTACTTAAGTCGGCATTGTGCCTTTTCTATTTAATTCCGATGCACTTTCTGTGTTTCGTCGTTAATAAGAAGGGCCAAGGGATACAGTAAACCTTAAGTGAAGCATTGGAATCCAAAACCGGTCTCACAGGAAAGGTTCAAATCATAGACAGTAAGAAGAGCCAGACATCTTGTACTTGAGTCGGCATTGTGCCTTTTGTATTTAATGGCGATGAAATTTCTGTGTTTCATCGTCAATAAGAAGGTCAGAGGTATACAGTAAACCTGAAGTCAATCATCGGAATCTATAACTAGTGTCACAGGAATGGTTCAAAACATAGACAGTATGAAGAGTCAGTCATCTTGTACTTAAGTCGGCATTGTGCATTTTGCTTGTATTCCGATGCAATTTCTGTGTTTGATCGTCAATAAGAAGGTCAGAGGGCTACAGTAAACCTGAAGTGAAGCATCGGAATCTATAACTAGTGTCACAGGAATGGTTCAAAACATAGACAGTAAGAAGAGTCAGTTTTCTTGTACTTAAGTCGGCATTGTGCCTTTTGTATTTAATTCCGATGCAATTTCTGTGTTTCATCGTCAATAAGAAGGTCAGAGAGATACAGTAAACCTGAAGTGCATCATCGGAATCTATAACTAGTGTCACAGAAATGGTTCAAATCATAGACAGTAAGAAGAGTCAGTTTACTTCTACTTAAGTTGGCATTGTGAGTTTTGTATTTCATTCCGATGCAATTTCTGTGTTTCATCGTCAATAAGAAGGTCAGAGGGATACAGTTGACCTGAAGTGAAGCATCGGAATCTGTAACTAGTGTCACAGGAATGGTTCAAAACATAGACAGTAAGAAGAGTCAATTTTCTTGTACTTATATCGGCATTGCGCCTTCTGTATTTATTTCGGATGCAATTTCTGTGATTCATCGTCAATAAGAAGGTCAGAGGGCTACAGTAAACCTGAAGTGAAGCATCGGAATCCATAACTAGTGTGACAGGAGTGGTTCAAATCATAGAGAGTAAGAAGAGTCAGTTTACTTGTACTTAAGGCGGCATTGTGCCTTTTGTATTTAATTCCGATGCAATTTCTGTGTTTCATCGTCAATAAGAAGGTAAGAGGGATACAGTAAACCTGAAGTGAAGCATCGGAATCTATAACTAGAGTCACAGGAATGGTTCAAAGCATAGACAGTAAGAAGAGTCAGTTTTCTAATAATTAAGTCGGCATTGTGCCTTTTGTATTTAATTCCGATGCAATTTCTGAGTTTCATCGTCAATAAGAAGGTCAGAGGGATACAGTAACCCTGAAGTGATGCATTGGAATCTATAACTAGTGTCAGAGGAAAGGTTCAAAACATAGACAGTAAGAAGAGTCAGTTTTCTTTTACTTAACCCGGCATTGTGCCATTTCAATTTAATTCCGATGCACTTTCTGTGTCTCGTCGTCAATAAGAAGGTCCAAGGGATACAGTAAACCTGAAGTGAAGCATCGGAATCTAAAACCGGTCTCACAGGAATGGTTCAAAACATAGACAGTAAGAAGAGCCAATCTTTTTGTACTTGTGTCGGCATTGTGCCTTTTGTTTTTAATTCCGATGCAATTTCTGTGTTTCATCGTCAATAAGACGGTCACAGGGATACAGCAAACCTCAAGTGAAGCACAGGAATCTATAACTAGTGTCACAGGAATAGTTCAAGACATAGACAGTAAGAAGAGTCAGTCTTCTTGTACTTAAGTCGGCATTGTGCCTTTTGTTAGTATTCTGATGCAATTTCTGTGTTTCATCGTCAATATGAAGGTCAGAGGGATACAGTAAACCTGAAGTGAAGCATCGGAATCTATAACTAGTGTCACGGGAATGGTTCAAAACATAGACAGTAAGAAGAGTCAGTTTTCTTGTACATAAGTCGGCATTGTGCCTTTTGTATTTAATTCCGATGCAATTTCTGTGTTTCATCGTCAGTAAGATGGTCACTGGGATGCAGTAAACCTGAAGTGAAGCATCGGAGTCTATAACTAGTGTCACAGGAGTGGTTCAAAACATAAACAGTAAGAAGCGTCAGTTTTCTTGTACGTAAGTCGGCATTGTGCCTTTTATTTTTAATTCCGATGCAATTTCTGTGTTTAGTCGTCAATAAGAAGGGCCAAGGGATACAGTAAACCTGAAGTGAAGCATCGGAATCTAAAACCGGTCTCACAGTAAAGGTTCCAAACATAGACAGTAAGGAGAGCCAGTCTTCTTGAACTTGAGTCGGCATTGTGCCTTTTGTATTTAATTCCGATGCAATTTCTCTGTTTCATCGTCAATAAGAAGGTCAGCGGGATACAGTAAACCAGAAGTGAAGCATCGGTATCTATAACTAGTGTCACAGGAATGGTTCAAAACATTGACAGTAAGAAGAGTCAGTCATTTTGTACTTAAGTCGGCATTGTGCCTTTTGTACTTAATTCCGATGCAATTTCTGTGTTTCATCGTCAATATGAAGGTCAGAGGGATACAGTCATCCTGAAGTGAAGCATCGGAATCTATAACTAGTGTCACAGGAATGGTTCAAAACATAGACAGTAAGAAGAATCAGTCTTCTTGTACTTAAGTCGGCATTGTGCGTTTTGTATTTAATTCCGATGCAATTTCTGTGTTTCATCGTCAATAAGATGTTCAGAGGGTTACAGTAAACCTGAAGAGAAGCATCGGAATCTATAACAAGTGTCACAGGAATCCTTCAAAACATAGACAGTAAGAAGAGTCAGTTTACTTGTACTTAGGTCGACATTGCGCATTTTGTATTTTATTCCGATGCAAATTCTGTGTTTCATCGTCAAAAAGAAGGTCAGAGGGATACAGTAAACCTGAAGTGAAGCATCGGAATCTGTAACTAGTGTCACAGGAATGCTTCAAAGCTTAGACAGTAAGAAGAGTCAGTTTTCTTATAATTAAGTCGGCATTGTGCCTTTTGTATTTAATTCCGGTGCAATTTCTGTGTTTCATCACCAATAAGAAGGTCAGAGGGATACAGTAAACCCTGAAGTGATGCATCGGAATCTATAACTAGTGTCACAGGAATGGTTCAAAACATAGACAGTAAGAAGAGTCAGTTTTCTTGTACTTAAGTCGGCATCGTGCCTTTTGTATTTAATTCCGATGCAATTTCTGTGTTTAGTCGTCAATTAAGAAAGTTAGAGGGATACAGTAAACCTGAAGTGAAGCATCGGAATCTATAACTAGTGTCACGGGAATGGTTCAAAACATAGACAGTAAGAAGAGTCAATTTTCTTGTACTTATATCGGCATTGCGCCTTCTGTATTTATTTCGGATGCAATTTCTGTGATTCATCGTCAATAAGAAGGTCAGAGGGCTACAGTAAACCTGAAGTGAAGCATCGGAATCCATAACTAGTGTGACAGGAGTGGTTCAAATCATAGAGAGTAAGAAGAGTCAGTTTACTTGTACTTAAGGCGGCATTGTGCCTTTTGTATTTAATTCCGATGCAATTTCTGTGTTTCATCGTCAATAAGAAGGTAAGAGGGATACAGTAAACCTGAAGTGAAGCATCGGAATCTATAACTAGAGTCACAGGAATGGTTCAAAGCATAGACAGTAAGAGGAGTCAGTTTTCTAATAACTAAGTCGGCATTGTGCCTTTTGTATTTAATTCCGATGCAATTTCTGAGTTTCATCGTCAATAAGAAGGTCAGAGGGATACAGTAACCCTGAAGTGATGCATTGGAATCTATAACTAGTGTCAGAGGAAAGGTGCAAAACATAGACAGTAAGAAGAGTCAGTTTTCTTTTACTTAACCCGGCATTGTGCCATTTCAATTTAATTCCGATGCACTTTCTGTGTCTCGTCGTCAATAAGAAGGTCCAAGGGATACAGTAAACCTGAAGTGAAGCATCGGAATCTAAAACCGGTCTCACAGGAATGGTTCAAAACATAGACAGTAAGAAGAGCCAATCTTTTTGTACTTGTGTCGGCATTGTGCCTTTTGTTTTTAATTCCGATGCAATTTCTGTGTTTCATCGTCAATAAGACGGTCACAGGGATACAGCAAACCTCAAGTGAAGCACAGGAATCTATAACTAGTGTCACAGGAATAGTTCAAGACATAGACAGTAAGAAGAGTCAGTTTTCTTGTACATAAGTCGGCATTGTTCCTTTTCTATTTAATTCCGATGCTTTTTCTGTGTTTAGTCGTCAATAAGAAGGGCCAAAGTATACAGTAAACCTGAAGTGAAGCATCGGAATCTAAAACCGGTCTCACATTAAAGGTTCAAAACATAGACAGTAACGAGAGCCAGTCTTCTTGAACTTGAGTCGGCATTGTGCCTTTTGTATTTAATTCCGATGCAATTTCTCTGTTTCATCGTCAATAAGAAGGTCAGCGGGATACAGTAAACCAGAAGTGAAGCATCGGTATCTATAACTAGTGTCATAGGAATGGCTCAAAACATAGACAGTAAGAAGAGCCAGTCTTTTTGTACTTAAGTCGGCATTGTGCCTTTTGATAGTATTCTGATGCAATTTCTGTGTTTCATCGTCAATATGAAGGTCAGAGGAATACAGTAAACCTGAAGTGAAGCATCGGAATCTATAACTAGTGTCACAGGAATGGTTCAAAACATAGACAGTAAGAAGAGTCAGTTTTCTTGTACATAAGTCGGCATTGTGCCTTTTGTATGTAATTCCGATGCAATTTCTGTGTTTCATCGTCAATAAGATGGTCACAGGGATGCAGTAAACCTGAAGTGAAGCATCGGAGTCTATAACTAGTGTCACAGGAGTGGTTCAAAACATAAACAGTAAGAAGCGTCAGTTTTCTTGTACGTAAGTCGGCATTGTGCCTTTTATTTTTAATTCCGACGCAATTTCTGTGTTTAGTCGTCAATAAGAAGGGCCAAGGGATACAGTAAACCTGAAGTGAAGCATCGGAATCTAAAACCGGTCTCACAGTAAAGGTTCCAAACATAGACAGTAAGGAGAGCCAGTCTTCTTGAACTTGAGTCGGCATTGTGCCTTTTGTATTTAATTCCGATGCAATTTCTGTGTTTCATCGTCAATAAGAAGGTCAGCGGGATACAGTAAACCAGAAGTGAAGCATCGGTATCTATAACTAGTGTCACAGGAATGGTTCAAAACATTGACAGTAAGAAGAGTCAGTCATTTTGTACTTAAGTCGGCATTGTGCCTTTTGTACTTAATTCCGATGCAATTTCTGTGTTTCATCGTCAATATGAAGGTCAGAGGGATACAGTACTCCTGAAGTGAAGCATCGGAATCTATAACTAGTGTCACAGGAATGGTTCAAAACATAGACAGTAAGAAGAATCAGTCTTCTTGTACTTAAGTCGGCATTGTGCGTTTTGTATTTAATTCCGATGCAATTTCTGTGTTTCATCGTCAAAAAAATGTTCAGAGGGTTACAGTAAACCTGAAGAGAAGCATCGGAATCTATAACAAGTGTCACAGGAATGCTTCAAAACATAGACAGTAAGAAGAGTCAGTTTACTTGTACTTAGGTCGACATTGTGCATTTTGTATTTTATTCCGATGCAAATTCTGTGTTTCATCGTCAAAAAGAAGGTCAGAAGGATACAGTAAACCTGAAGTGAATTATCGGAATCTATAACTAGTGTCACAGGAATGGTTCAAAACATAGACAGTAAGAAGAATCAGTCTTCTTGTACTTAAGTCGGCATTGTGCGTTTTGTATTTAATTCCGATGCAATTTCTGTCTTTCATCGTCAAAAAAATGTTCAGAGGGTTACAGTAAACCCGAAGTGAAGCATCGGAATCTAAAACCGTTCTCACTGCAAAGCTTCAGAACATAGACAGTAAGAAGAGCCAGTCTTATTGTACGTGAGTCGGCATTGTGAGTTTTTTTTTAATTCCGATGCAATTTCTGTGTTACATCGTCAATAAGACGGTCAGAGGGATACAGCAAACCTGAAGTGAAGCATCGGAATCTATAACTAATGTCACAGGAATGGTTCAAACATAGACAGCAAGAAGAGTCAGTTTTCTTGTACTTAAGTCGGCATTGTGCCTTTTCTATTTAATTCCGATGCACTTTCTGTGTCTCGTCGTCAATAAGAAGGTCCAAGGGATACAGTAAACCTGAAGTGAAGCATCGGAATCTAAAACCGGTCTCACAGGAATGGTTCAAAACATAGACAGTAAGAAGAGCCAATCTTTTTGTACTTGTGTCGGCATTGTGCCTTTTGTTTTTAATTCCGATGCATTTTCTGTGTTTCATCGTCAATAAGACGGTCACAGGGATACAGCAAACCTGAAGTGAAGCATCGCAATCTATAACTAGTGTCACAGGAATAGTTCAAGACATAGACAGTAAGAAGAGTCAGTTTTCTTGTACATAAGTCGGCATTGTTTCTTTTCTATTTAATTCCGATGCACTTTCTGTGTTTAGTCGTCAATAAGAAGGTCCAAAGTATACAGTAAACCTGAAGCGAAGCATCGGAATCTAAAACCGGTCTCACATTAAAGGTTCAAAACATAGACAGTAACGAGAGCCAGTCTTCTTGAACTTGAGTCGGCATTGTGCCTTTTGTATTTAATTCCGATGCAATTTCACTGTTTCATCGTCAATAAGAAGGTCAGCGGGATACAGTAAACCAGAAGTGAAGCATCGGTATCTATAACTAGTGTCATAGGAATGGCTCAAAACATAGACAGTAAGAAGAGCCAGTCTTCTTGTACTTAAGTCGGCATTGTGCCTTTTGTTAGTATTCTGATGCAATTTCTGTGTTTCATCGTCAATATGAAGGTCAGAGGGATACAGTAAACCTGAAGTGAAGCATCGGAATCTATAACTAGTGTCACAGGAATGGTTCAAAACATAGACAGTAAGAAGAATCAGTTTTCTTGTACATAAGTCGGCATTGTGCCTTTTGTATTTAATTCCGATGCAATTTCTGTGTTTCATCGTCAATAAGATGGTCACAGGGATGCAGTAAACCTGAAGTGAAGCATCGGAGTCTATAACTAGTGTCACAGGAGTGGTTCAAAACATAAACAGTAAGAAGCGTCAGTTTTCTTGTACGTAAGTCGGCATTGTGCCTTTTATTTTTAATTCCGATGCAATTTCTGTGTTTAGTCGTCAATAAGAAGGGCCAAGGGATACAGTAAACCTGAAGTGAAGCATCGGAATCTAAAACCGGTCTCACAGTAAAGGTTCCAAACATAGACAGTAAGGAGAGCCAGTCTTCTTGAACTTGAGTCGGCATTGTGCCTTTTGTATTTAATTCCGATGCAATTTCTCTGTTTCATCGTCAATAAGGTCAGCGGGATACAGTAAACCAGAAGTGAAGCATCGGTATCTATAACTAGTGTCACAGGAATGGTTCAAAACATTGACAGTAAGAAGAGTCAGTCATTTTGTACTTAAGTCGGCATTGTGCCTTTTGTACTTAATTCCAATGCAATTTCTGTGTTTCATCGTCAATATGAAGGTCAGAGGGATACAGTAATCCTGAAGTGAAGCATCGGAATCTATAACTAGTGTCACAGGAATGGTTCAAAACATAGACAGTAAGAAGAATCAGTCTTCTTGTACTTAAGTCGGCATTGTGCGTTTTGTATTTAATTCCGATGCAATTTCTGTGTTTCATCGTCAATAAGATGTTTAGAGGGTTACAGTAAACCTGAAGAGAAGCATCGGAATCTATAACAATTGTCACAGGAATGCTTCAAAACATAGACAGTAAGAAGAGTCAGTTTACTTCTACTTAGGTCGACATTGTGCATTTTGTATTTAATTCCGATGCAATTTCTGTGTTTCGTCGTCAATAAGAAGGGCCAAGGGATACAGTAAACCTGAAGTGAAGCATCGGAATCTAAAACCGTTCTCACTGCAAAGCTTCAGAACATAGACAGTAAGAAGAGCCAGTCTTATTGTACGTGAGTCGGCATTGTGAGTTTTTTTTTAATTCCGATGCAATTTCTGTGTTACATCGTCAATAAGACGGTCAGAGGGATACAGCAAACCTGAAGTGAAGCATCGGAATCTATAACTAGTGTCACAGGAATGGTTCAAAACATAGACAGTAAGACGAGTCAGTTTTCTTGTACTTAAGTCGGCATTGTGCCTTTTCTATTTAATTCCGAAGCACTTTCTGTGTTTCATCGTCAATAAGAAGGGCCAAGGGATACAGTAAACCTGAAGTGAAGCATCGGAATCTAAAACCGGTCTCACAGGAAAGGTCAAATCATAGACAGTAAGAAGAGCCAGTCTTCTTGTTCTTGAGTCGGCATTGTGCCTTTTGTATTTAATTCCGATGCAATTTCTGTGTTTCATCGTCAATAAGAAGGTCTGAGGGATACAGTAAACCTGAAGTGAAGCATCGGAATCTATAAGTAGTGTCACAGGAATGGTTCAAAACATAGACAGCAAGAAGAGTCAGTCTTCTTGTACTTAAGTCGGCATTGTGCATTTTGTTTGTATTCCGATGCAATTTCTGTGTCTGATCGTTAATAAGAAGGTCAGAGGGCTACAGTAAACCTGAAGTGAAGCATCGGAATTTATAACTAGTGTCACAGGAATGGTTCAAAACATAGACAGTAAGAAGAGTTAGTTTTCTTGTACTTAAGTAGGCTTTGGGCCTTTTGTATTTAATTCCGATGCCATTTCTGTGTTTCATCGTCAATGAGAAGGTCAGAGGGATACAGTAAACCTGAAGTGAAGCATCGGAATCTATAACTAGTGTCACAGGAATGGTTCAAAACATAGACAGTAAGAAGAGCCTGTTTTCTTGTACTTAAGTGGGCTTTGGGCCTTTTGTATTTAAATCCGATGCCATTTCTGTGTTTCATCGTCAATGAGAAGGTCAGAGGGATACAGTAAACCTGAAGTGCATCATCGGAATCTATAACTAGAGTCACAGGAATGGTTCAAAGCATAGACAGTAAGAAGAGTCAATTTACTTGTACTTAAGTTGGCATTGTGAGTTTTGTATTTCATTCCGATGCAATTTCTGTGTTTCATCGTCAATAAGAAGGTCAGAGGGATGCAGTTAACCTGAAGTGAAGCATCGGAATCTGTAACTAGTGTCACAGGAATGGTTCAAAACATAGACAGTAAGAAGAGTCAATTTTCTTGTACTTATGTCGGTATTGCGCCTTTTGTATTTATTACGGATGCAATTTCTGTGATTCATCGTCAATAAGAAGGTCAGAGGGCTACAGTAAAACTGAAGTGAAGCATCGGAAACTATAACTAGTGTCACAGGAGTGGTTCAAATCATAGACAGTAAGAAGAGTCAGTTTACTTGTTCTTAAGGCGGCATTGTACCTTTTGAATTTAATTCCGATGCAATTTCTGTGTTTCATCGTCAATAAGAAGGTCAGAGGGATACAGTAAACCTGAAGTGAAGCATCGGAAGCTATAACTAGAGTCACAGGAATGGTTCAAAGCATAGACGGTAAGAAGAGTCAGTTTTCTAATAATTAAGTCGGCATTGTGCCTTTTGTATTTAATTCCGATGCAATTTCTGTGTTTCATCGTCAATAAGAAGGTCAGCGGGATACAGTAAACCAGAAGTGAAGCATCGGTATCTATAACTAGTGTCACAGGAATGGTTCAAAACATAGACAGTAAGAAGAGTCAGTTTTCTTGTACATAAGTCGGCATTGTGCCTTTTGTATTTAATTCCGATGCAATTTCTGTGTTTCATCGTCAATAAGATGGTCACTGGGATGCAGTAAACCTGAAGTGAAGCATCGGAGTCTATAACTAGTGTCACAGGAGTGGTTCAAAACATAAACAGTAAGAAGCGTCGGTTTTCTTGTACGTAAGTCGGCATTGTGCCTTTTATTTTTAATTCCGATGCAATTTCTGTGTTTAGTCGTCAATAAGAAGGGCCAAGGGATACAGTAAACCTGAAGTGAAGCATCGGAATCTAAAACCGGTCTCACAGTAAAGGTTCCAAACATAGACAGTAAGGAGAGCCAGTCTTCTTGAACTTGAGTCGGCATTGTGCCTTTTGTATTTAATTCCGATGCAATTTCTCTGTTTCATCGTCAATAAGAAGGTCAGCGGGATACAGTAAACCAGAAGTGAAGCATCGGTATCTATAACTAGTGTCACAGGAATGGTTCAAAACATTGACAGTAAGAAGAGTCAGTCATTTTGTACTTAAGTCGGCATTGTGCGTTTTGTATTTAATTCCGATGCAATTTCTGTGTTTCATCGTCAATAAGATGTTCAGAGGGTTACAGTAAACCTGAAGAGAAGCATCGGAATCTATAACAAGTGTCACAGGAATGGTTCAAAACATAGACAGAAAGAAGAGTCAGTTTTCTTGTACTTAAGTCGGCATCGTGCCTTTTGTATTTAATTCCGATGCAATTTCTGTGTTTAGTCGTCAATAAGAAGGTCCAAGGGATTCAGTAAACCCGAAGTGAAGCATCGGAATCTAAAACCGTTCTCACTGCAAAGCTTCTGAACATAGACAGTAAGAAGAGCCAGTCTTATTGTACGTGAGTCGGCATTGTGAGTTTTTTTTAAATTCCGATGCAATTTCTGTGTTACATCGTCAATAAGACGGTCAAAGGGATACAGCAAACCTGAAGTGAAGCATCGGAATCTATAACTAGTGTCACAGGAATGGTTAAAATATAGACAGTAAGAAGTGTCAGTTTTCTTGTACTTAAGTCAGCATTGTGCCTTTTGTATTTAATTCCGATACAATTTCTGTGTGTCATCGTCAATACGTAGATCAGAGGGATACAGTAAACCTGAAGTGAAGCATCGGAATCTATAACTAGTGTCACAGGAATGGTTCAAATCATAGACAGTAAGAAGAGTCAGTTTACTTGTACTCAAGTCGGCATTGTGCCTTTTGTATTTAATTCCGATGCAATTTCTGTGTTTCATCGTCAATAAGACGGCCAGAGGGATACAGTAAACCTGAAGTGAAACATCGGAATCTATAACTAGTGTCACAGGAATGCTTCAAAGCATAGACAGTAAGAAGAGTCAGTTTTCTCGTACTTAAGTCGGCATTGTGCCTTTTCTATTTAATTCCGATGCACTTTCTGTGTTTCGTCGTTAATAAGAAGGGCCAAGGGATACAGTAAACCTTAAGTGAAGCATTGGAATCTAAAACCGGTCTCACAGGAAAGGTTCAAATCATAGACAGTAAGAAGAGCCAGACTTCTTGTACTTGAGTCAGCATTGTGCCTTTTGTATTTAATGGCGACGAAATTTCTGTGTTTCATCGTCAATAAGAAGGACAGAGGGCTACAGTAAACCTGAAGTGAAGCATCGGAATCCATAACTAGTGTCACAGGAATGGTTCAAAACATAGACAGTAAGAAGAGTCAGTTTTCTTGTACTTAAGTCGGCATTGTGCCTTTTGTATTCAATTCCGATGCAATTTCTGTGTTTCACCGTCAATAAGAAGGTCAGAGAGATACAGTAAACCTGAAGTGCATCATCGGAATCTATAACTAGTGTCACAGAAATGGTTCAAATCATAGACAGTAAGAAGAGTCAGTTTACTTCTACTTAAGTTGGCATTGTGAGTTTTGTATTTCATTCCGATGCAATTTCTGTGTTTCATCGTCAATAAGAAGGTCAGAGGGATACAGTTAACATGAAGTGAAGCATCGGAATCTGTAACTAGTGTCACAGGAATGGTTGAAAACATAGACAGTAAGAAGAGTCAATTTTCTTGTACTTATATCGGCATTGCGCCTTCTGTATTTATTTCGGATGCAATTTCTGTGATTCATCGTCAATAAGAAGGTCAGAGGGCTACAGTAAACCTGAAGTGAAGCATCGGAATCCATAACTAGTGTGACAGGAGTGGTTCAAATCATAGAGAGTAAGAAGAGTCAGTTTTCTTGTACTTAAGTCGGCATCGTGCCTTTTGTATTTAATTCCGATGCAATTTCTGTGTTTAGTCGTCAATAAGAAGGTCCAAGGGATTCAGTAAACCCGAAGTGAAGCATCGGAATCTAAAACCGTTCTCACTGCAAAGCTTCAGAACATAGACAGTAAGAAGAGCCAGTCTTATTGTACGTGAGTCGGCATTGTGAGTTTTTTTTAAATTCCGATGCAATTTCTGTGTTACATCGTCAATAAGACGGTCAAAGGGATACAGCAAACCTGAAGTGAAGCATCGGAATCTATAACTAGTGTCACAGGAATGGTTAAAATATAGACAGTAAGAAGTGTCAGTTTTCTTGTACTTAAGTCAGCATTGTGCCTTTTGTATTTAATTCCGATACAATTTCTGTGTGTCATCGTCAATACGTAGATCAGAGGGATACAGTAAACCTGAAGTGAAGCATCGGAATCTATAACTAGTGTCACAGGAATGGTTCAAATCATAGACAGTAAGAAGAGTCAGTTTACTTGTACTCAAGTCGGCATTGTGCCTTTTGTATTTAATTCCGATGCAATTTCTGTGTTTCATCGTCAATAAGACGGCCAGAGGGATACAGTAAACCTGAAGTGAAACATCGGAATCTATAACTAGTGTCACAGGAATGCTTCAAAGCATAGACAGTAAGAAGAGTCAGTTTTCTCGTACTTAAGTCGGCATTGTGCCTTTTCTATTTAATTCCGATGCACTTTCTGTGTTTCGTCGTTAATAAGAAGGGCCAAGGTATACAGTAAACCTTAAGTGAAGCATTGGAATCTAAAACCGGTCTCACAGGAAAGGTTCAAATCATAGACAGTAAGAAGAGCCAGACTTCTTGTACTTGAGTCAGCATTGTGCCTTTTGTATTTAATGGCGATGAAATTTCTGTGTTTCATCGTCAATAAGAAGGACAGAGGGCTACAGTAAACCTGAAGTGAAGCATCGGAATCCATAACTAGTGTCACAGGAATGGTTCAAAACATAGACAGTAAGAAGAGTCAGTTTTCTTGTACTTAAGTCGGCATTGTGCCTTTTGTATTCAATTCCGATGCAATTTCTGTGTTTCACCGTCAATAAGAAGGTCAGAGAGATACAGTAAACCTGAAGTGCATCATCGGAATCTATAACTAGTGTCACAGAAATGGTTCAAATCATAGACAGTAAGAAGAGTCAGTTTACTTCTACTTAAGTTGGCATTGTGAGTTTTGTATTTCATTCCGATGCAATTTCTGTGTTTCATCGTCAATAAGAAGGTCAGAGGGATACAGTTAACCTGAAGTGAAGCATCGGAATCTGTAACTAGTGTCACAGGAATGGTTGAAAACATCGACAGTAAGAAGAGTCAATTTTCTTGTACTTATATCGGCATTGCGCCTTCTGTATTTATTTCGGATGCAATTTCTGTGATTCATCGTCAATAAGAAGGTCAGAGGGCTACAGTAAACCTGAAGTGAAGCATCGGAATCCATAACTAGTGTGACAGGAGTGGTTCAAATCATAGAGAGTAAGAAGAGTCAGTTTACTTGTACTTAAGGCGGCATTGTGCCTTTTGTATTTAATTCCAATGCAATATCTGTGTTTCATCGTCAATAAGAAGGTCAGAGGGATACAGTAAACCTGAAGTGAAGCATCGGAATCTATAACTAGAGTCACAGGAATGGTTCAAAGCATAGACAGTAAGAAGAGCCAGTCTTCTTGTACTTAAGTCGGCATTGTGCCTTTTCTATTTAATTCCGATGCACTTTCTGTGTCTCGTCGTCAATAAGAAGGTCCAAGGGATACGGTAAACCTAAAGTGAAGCATCGGAATCTAAAACCGGTCTCACAGGAATGGTTCAAAACATAGACAGTAAGAAGAGCCAATCTTTTTGTACTTGTGTCGGCATTGTGCCTTTTGTTTTTAATTCCGATGCAATTTCTGTGTTTCATCGTCAATAAGACGGACACAGGGATACAGCAAACCTCAAGTGAAGCATCGGAATCTATAACTAGTGTCACAGGAATAGTTCGAGACATAGACAGTAAGAAGAGTCAGTTTCCTTGTACGTAAGTCGGCATTGTGCCTTTTATTTTTAATTCCGACGCAATTTCTGTGTTTAGTCGTCAATAAGAAGGGCCAAGGGATACAGTAAACCTGAAGTGAAGCATCGGAATCGAAAACCGGTCTCACAGTAAAGGTTCCAAACATAGACAGTAAGGAGAGCCAGTCTTCTTGAACTTGAGTCTGCATTGTGCCTTTTGTATTTAATTCCGATGCAATTTCTCTGTTTCATCGTCAATAAGAAGGTCAGCGGGATACAGTAAACCAGAAGTGAAGCATCGGTATCTATTTTTAGTGTCACAGGAATGGTTCAAAACATTGACAGTAAGAAGAGTCAGTCATTTTGTACTTAAGTCGGCATTGTGCCTTTTGTACTTAATTCCGATGCAATTTCTGTGTTTCATCGTCAATATGAAGGTCAGAGGGATACAGTACTCCTGAAGTGAAGCATCGGAATCTATAACTAGTGTCACAGGAATGGTTCAAAACATAGACAGTAAGAAGAATCAGTCTTCTTGTACTTAAGTCGGCATTGTGCGTTTTGTATTTAATTCCGATGCAATTTCTGTGTTTCATCGTCAATAAAATGTTCAGAGGGTTACAGTAAACCTGAAGAGAAGCATCGGAATCTATAACAAGTGTCACAGGAATGCTTCAAAACATAGATAGTAAGAAGAGTCAGTTTACTTGTACTTAGGTCGACATTGTGCATTTTGTATTTTATTCCGATGCAAATTCTGTGTTTCATCGTCAAAAAGAAGGTCAGAAGGATACAGTAAACCTGAAGTGAATTATCGGAATCTGTAACTAGTGTCACAGGAATGCTTCAAAGCTTAGGCAGTAAGAAGAGTAAGTTTGCTTATAATTATGTCGGCATTGTGCCTTTTGTATTTAATTCCGGTGCAATTTCTGTGTTTCATCACCAATAAGAAGGTCAGAGGGATACAGTAAACCCTGAAGTGATGCATCGGAATCTATAACTAGTGTCACAGGAATGGTTCAAAACATAGACAGTAAGAAGAGTCAGTTTTCTTGTACTTAAGTCGGCATCGTGCCTTTTGTATTTAATTCCGATGCAATTTCTGTGTTTAGTCGTCAACAAGAAGGTCCAAGGGATTCAGTAAACCCGAAGTGAAGCATCGGAATCTAAAACCGTTCTCACTGCAAAGCTTCAGAACATAGACAGTAAGAAGAGCCAGTCTTATTGTACGTGAGTCGGCATTGTGAGTTTTTTATTAATTCCGATGCAATTTCTGTGTTACATCGTCAATAAGACGGTCAGAGGGATACAGCAAACCTGAAGTGAAGCATCGGAATCTATAACTAGTGTCACAGGAATGGTTCAAAACATAGACAGCAAGAAGAGTCAGTTTTCTTGTACTTAAGTCGGCATTGTGCCTTTTCTATTTAATTCCGATGCACTTTCTGTGTCTCGTCGTCAATAAGAAGGTCCAAGGGATACAGTAAACCTGAAGTGAAGCATCGGAATCTAAAACCGGTCTCACAGGAATGGTTCAAAACATAGACAGTAAGAAGAGCCAATCTTTTTGTACTTGTGTCCGCATTGTGCCTTTTGTTTTTAATTCCGATGCAATTTCTGTGTTTCATGGTCAATAAGACGGTCACAGGGATACAGCAAACCTGAAGTGAAGCATCGGAATCTATAACTAGTGTCACAGGAATAGTTCAAGACATAGACAGTAAGAAGAATCAGTTTTCTTGTACATAAGTCGGCATTGTGCCTTTTGTATTTAATTCCGATGCAATTTCTGTGTTTCATCGTCAATAAGATGGTCACAGGGAAGCAGTAAACCTGAAGTGAAGCATCGGAGTCTATAACTAGTGTCACAGGAGTGGTTCAAAACATAAACAGTAAGAAGCGTCAGTTTTCTTGTACGTAAGTCGGCATTGTGCCTTTTATTTTTAATTCCGATGCAATTTCTGTGTTTAGTCGTCAATAAGAAGGGCCAAGGGATACAGTAAACCTGAAGTGTAGCATCGGAATCTAAAACCGGTCTCACAGTAAAGGTTCCAAACATAGACAGTAAGGAGAGCCAGTCTTCTTGAACTTGAGTCGGCATTGTGCCTTTTGTATTTAATTCCGATGCAATTTCTCTGTTTCATCGTCAATAAGGTCAGCGGGATACAGTAAACCAGAAGTGAAGCATCGGTATCTATAACTAGTGTCATAGGAATGGCTCAAAACATAGACAGTAAGAAGAGCCAGTCTTCTTGTACTTAAGTCGGCATTGTGCCTTTTGTTAGTATTCTGATGCAATTTCTGTGTTTTATCGTCAATATGAAGGTCAGAGGGATACAGTAATCCTGAAGTGAAGCATCGGAATCTATAACTAGTGTCACAGGAATGGTTCAAAACATAGACAGTAAGAAGAATCAGTCTTCTTGTACTTAAGTCGGCATTGTGCGTTTTGTATTTAATTCCGATGCAATTTCTGTGTTTCATCGTCAATAAGATGTTTAGAGGGTTACAGTAAACCTGAAGAGAAGCATCGGAATCTATAACAAGTGTCACAGGAATGCTTCAAAACATAGACAGTAAGAAGAGTCAGTTTACTTCTACTTAGGTCGACATTGTGCATTTTGTATTTTATTCCGATGCAAATTCTGTGTTTCATCGTCAAAAAGAAGGTCAGAGGGATACAGTAAACCTGAAGTGAAGCATCGGAATCTGTAACTAGTGTCACAGGAATGCTTCAAAGCTTAGACAGTAAGAAGAGTCAGTTTTCTTATAATTAAGTCGGCATTGTGCCTTTTGTATTTAATTCCGGTGCAATTTCTGTGTTTCGTCACCAATAAGAAGGTCAGAGGGATACAGTAAACCCTGAAGTGATGCATCGGAATCTATAACTAGTTTCACAGGAATGGTTCAAAACATAGATAGTAAGAAGAGTCAGTTTTCTTGTACTTAAGTCGGCATCGTGCCTTTTGTATTTAATTCCGATGCAATTTCTGTGTTTCGTCGTCACTAAGAAGGGCCAAGGGATACAGTAAACCTGCAGTGAAGCATCCGAATCTAAAACCGTTCTCACTGCAAAGCTTCAGAACATAGACAGTAAGAAGAGCCAGTCTTATTGTACGTGAGTCGGCATTGTGAGTTTTTTTTTTAATTCCGATGCAATTTCTGTGTTACATCGTCAATAAGACGGTCAGAGGGATACAGCAAACCTGAAGTGAAGCATCGGAATCTATAACTAGTGTCACAGGAATAGTTCAAAACATAGACAGTAAGACGAGTCAGTTTTCTTGTACTTAAGTCGGCATTGTGCCTTTTCTATTTAATTCCGATGCACTTTCTGTGTTTCGTCGTCAATAAGAAGGGCCAAGGGATACAGTAAACCTGAAGTGAAGCATCGGAATCTAAAACCGGTCTCACAGGAAAGGTCAAATCATAGACAGTAAGAAGAGCCAGTCTTCTTGTTCTTGAGTCGGCATTGTGCCTTTTGTATTTAATTCCGATGCAATTTCTGTGTTTCATCGTCAATAAGAAGGTCTGAGGGATACAATAAACCTGAAGTGAAGCATCGGAATCTATAACTAGTGTCACAGGAATGGTTCAAAACATAGACAGCAAGAAGAGTCAGTCTTCTTGTACTTAAGTCGGCATTGTGCATTTTGTTTGTATTCCGATGCAATTTCTGTGTTTGATCGTTAATAAGAAGGTCAGAGGGCTACAGTAAACCTGAAGTGAAGCATCGGAATTTATAACTAGTGTCACAGGAATGGTTCAAAACATAGACAGTAAGAAGAGTTAGTTTTCTTGTACTTAAGTAGGCTTTGGGCCTTTTGTATTTAATTCCGATGCCATTTCTGTGTTTCATCGTCAATGAGAAGGTCAGAGGGATACAGTAAACCTGAAGTGAAGCATCGGAATCTATAACTAGTGTCACAGGAATGGTTCAAAACATAGACAGTAAGAAGAGTCTGTTTTCTTGTACTTAAGTGGGCTTTGGGCCTTTTGTATTTAAATCCGATGCCATTTCTGTGTTTCATCGTCAATGAGAAGGTCAGAGGGATACAGTAAACCTGAAGTGCATCATCGGAATGTATAACTAGAGTCACAGGAATGGTTCAAAGCATAGACAGTAAGAAGAGTCAATTTACTTGTACTTAAGTTGGCATTGTGAGTTTTGTATTTCATTCCGATGCAATTTCTGTGTTTCATCGTCAATAAGAAGGTCAGAGGGCTACAGTAAACCTGAAGTGAAGCATCGGAAACTATAACTAGTGTCACAGGAGTGGTTCAAATCATAGACAGTAAGAAGAGTCAGTTTACTTGTTCTTAAGGCGGCATTGTGCCTTTTGAATTTAATTCCGATGCAATTTCTGTGTTTCATCGTCAATAAGAAGGTCAGAGGGATACAGTAAACCTGAAGTGAAGCATCGGAAGCTATAACTAGAGTCACAGGAATGGTTCAAAGCATAGACGGTAAGAAGAGTCAGTTTTCTAATAATTAAGTCGGCATTGTGCCTTTTGTATTTAATTCCGATGCAATTTCTGTGTTTCATCGTCAATTAGAAGGTCAGAGGGATACAGTTACCCTGAAGTGATGCATTGGAATCTATAACTTGTGTCACAGTAATGGTTAAAAACATAGACAGTAAGAAGAGTCTGTTTTCTTTTACTTAACCCGGCATTGTGCATTTTCTATTTAATTCCGATGCAATTTCTGTGTTTCGTCGTCAATAAGAAGGTCCAAGGGATACAGTAAACCTGAAGTGAAGCATCGTAATCTAAAACCGGTCTCACAGGAAAGGTTCAAAACATAGACAGTAAGAAGAGCCAATCTTCTTGTACTTGTGTCGGCATTGTGCCTTTTGTTTATAATTCCGATGCAATTTCTGTGTTTCATCGTCAATAAGACGGTCAGAGGGATACAGTAAACCTGAAGTGAAGCATCGGAATCTATAACTAGTGTCACAGGAATTGTTCAAAACATGGACAGTAAGAAGAGTTAGTTATCTTGTACTTATGTCGGCATTGTGCCTTTTGTATATAATTGCGATGCAATTTCTGTGTTTCATCGTCAATAAGATCGTCACAGGGATGCAGTAAACCTGAAGTGAAGCATCGGAATCTATAACTAGTGTGACAGGAGTGGTTCAAAACATAAACAGTAAGAAGCGTTAGTTTTCTTGTTCTTAAGTCGGCATTGTGCCTTTTGTATTTAATTCCGATGCAATTTCTGTGTTTCATCGTCAAAAAGAAGGTCAGAGGGATACAGTAAACCTGAACGGAAGCATCGGAATCTATAACTAGTGTCACAGGAATGGTTCAAAACATAGACAGTAAGAAGAGTCAGTCTTCTTGCACTTAAGTTGGCATTGTGCGTTTTGTACTTAATTCCGATGCAATTTCTGTGTTTCATCGTCAATAAGAAGGTCAGAAAGATACAGTAAAACCTGAAGTGATCCATCGGAATCTATAACTAGTGTCACAGGAATGGTTCAAAGCATAGACTGTAAGAAGAGTCAGATTTCTTGTACTTAAGTCGGCATTGTGCCTTTTCTATTTAATTCCGATGCACTTTCTGTGTTTCGTCGTCAATACGAAGGGCCAAGGGATACAGTAAACCTGAAGTGAAGCATCGGAATCTAAAACCGTTCTCACAGGAAAGGTTCAATTCATAGACAGTAAGAAGAGCCAGTCTTCTTGTACTTTAGTCGGCATTGTGCCTTTTGTATTTAATTCCGATGCAATTTCTGTGTTTCATCGTCAATAAGAAGGTCAGAGGGATACAGTTAACCTGAAGTGAAGCATCGGAAGCTATAACTAGAGTCACAGGAATGGTTCAAAGCATAGACAGTAAGAAGAGTCAGTTTTCTAATAAATAAGTCGGCATTGTGCCTTTTGTATTTAATTCCGATGCAATTTCTGTGATTCATCGTCAATAAGAAGGTCAGAGGGATACAGTAACCCTGAAGTGATGCATTGGAATGTATAACTAGTGTCACAGGAATGGTTCAAAACATAGACAGTAAGAGGAGTCAGTTTTCTTTTACTTAACCCGGCATTGTGCCTTTTCTATTTATTTCCGATGCAATTTCTGTGTTTCGTCGTCAATAAGAAGGTCCAAGGGATACAGTAAACCTGAAGTGAAGCATCGGAATCTAAAACCGGTCTCACAGGAAAGGTTCAAAACATAGACAGTAAGAAGAGCCAATCTTCTTGTACTTGTGTCGGCATTGTGCCTTTTGTTTATAATTCCGATGCAATTTCTGTGTTCCATCGTCAATAAGACGGTCAGAGGGATACAGCAAACCTAAAGTGAAGCATCGGAATCTATAACTAGTGTCACAGGAATGGTTCAAAACATAGACAGTAAGAAGAGTCAGTTTCCTTGTACTTAAGTCGGCATTGTTCCTTTTCTATTTAATTCCGATACACTTTCTGTGTTTCGTCGTCAATAAAAAGGGGCAAGGGATACAGTAAACATGAAGTGATGCGTCGGAATCTAAAACCGGTCTAACAGGATAGGTTCAAAACATAGACAGTAAGAGGAGCCAGTCTTCTTGAACTTGAGTCGGCATTGTGCCTTTTGTATTTAATTCTGATGCAATTTCTGTGTTTCATCGTCAATAAGAAGGTCAACGGGATACAGTAATCCAGAAGTGAAGCATCGGAATCTATAACTAGTGTCACAGGAATGGTTAAAAACGTAGACAGTAAGAAGAGTCAGTTTTCTTGTACTTAAGTCGGCATTGTGCCTTTTCTATGTAATTCCGATGCACTTTCTGTGTTTCGTCGTCGATAAGAAGGGCCAAGGGATACAGTAAACCTGAAGTGAAGCATCGGAATCTAAAACCAGTCTCACAGGAAAGTTTCAATTCATAGACAGTAAGAAGAGCCAGTCTTCTTGTACTTGAGTCGGCATTGTGCCTTTTGTATTTAATTCCGATGCAATTTCTGTGTTTCATCGTCAATAAGAAGGTCAGAGGGATACAGTTAACCTGAAGTGAAGCTTCGGAAGCTATAACTAGGGTCACAGGAATGGTTCAAAGCATAGACAGTAAGTAGAGTCAGTTTTCTAATAATTAAGTCGGCATTGTGCCTTTTGTATTTAATTCCGATGCAATTTCTGTGTTTCATCGTCAATAAGAAGGTCAGAGGGATACAGTAACCCTGAAGTGATGCATTGGAATCTATAACTAGTGTCACAGGAATGGTTCAAATCATAGACAGTAAGAAGAGTCAGTTTTCTTTTATTTAACCCGGCATTGTGCCTTTTCTATTTAATTCCGATGCATTTTCTGTATTTCGTCGTGAATAAGAAGGTCCAAGGGATACAGTAAACCTGAAGTGAAGCATCGGAATCTAAAACCGTTCTCACAGGAAAGGTTCAAAACATAGACAGTAAGAAGAGCCAATCTTCTTGTACTTGTGTCGGCATTGTGCCTTTTGTTTATAATTCCGATGCAATTTCTGTGTTTCATCGTCAATAAGACGGTCAGACGGATACAGCAAACCTAAAGTGAAGCATCGGAATCTATAACTAGTGTCACAGGAATGGTTCAAAACATAGACAGTAAGAAGAGTCAATTTTCTTGTACTTAAGTCGGCATTGTTCCTTTTCTATTTAATTCCGATGCACTTTCTATGTTTCGTCGTCAATAAGAAGGGCCAAGGGATACAGTAAACCTGAAGTGATGCATCGGAATCTAAAACCGGTCTCACAGGAAAGGTTCAAAACATAGACAGTAAGAGGAGCCAGTCTTCTTGAACTTGAGTCGGCATTGTGCCTTTTGTATTTAATTCTGATGCAATTTCTGTGTTTCATCGTCAATAAGAGGGTCAGAGGGATACAGTAAACCTGAAGTGAAGCATCGGAATCTGTAACTAGTGTCAATGGAATGGTTCAAAACATAGACAGTAAGAAGAATCAGTCTTCTTGTACTTAAGTCGGCATTGTGCCTTTTGTTTGTGTTCCGATGCAATTTCTGTGTTTGATCGTCAATATGAAGGTCAGAGGGATACAGTAAACCTGAAGTGAAGCATCGCAATCTATAACTAGTGTCACAGGAATGGTTCAAAACATAGACAGTAAGAAGAGTCAGTTTGCTTGTCCTTAGGGCTGCATTGTGCCTTTCGTATTTAATTCCGATAAAATTTCTGTGTGTCATCGAAAATAAGTAGATCCGAGGGATACACTATACCTGAAGTGAAGCATCGGAATCTATAACTAGTGTCACAGGAATGGTTCAAAACATAGACAGTAAGAAGAGTCAGTTTACTTGTACTCAAGTCGGCATTGTGCCTTTTGTATTTAATTCCGATGCAATTTCTGTGTTTCATCGTCAATATGAAGGTCAGAGGGATACAGTAAACCTGAAGTGAAGCATCGGAATCTATAACTAGGGTCACAGAAATGGTTCAAGACATAGACAGTAAAAAGAGCCAGTCTTCTTGCACTTGAATCGGCATTGTGCCTTTTGTATTTAATTCCTATGCAATTTTTGTGTTTCCTCGACAATAAGACGGTCGGAGGGATACAGTAAACCTGAGGTGAAGCATCGGAAACTATAACTAGTGTCACAGGAATGGTTCAAAACGTAGATAGTAAGAAGAGTCAGTCATTTTGTACTTAAGCCGGCATTGTGCCTTTTGTATTTAATTCCAATGCATTTTCTGTGTTTTATCGTCAATAAGAAGGTCAGAGGGATACAGTAAACCTGCAGTGAAGCATCGGAAACTATAACTAGTGTCACAGGAACGGTTTAATAGATAGACAGTAAGAAAGCTCAGTCTTCTTGTACTAAATTCGGCATTGTGCTACTTGTATTTAATTCCGATGCAATATCTGTGTTTCATCGTCAATAAGAAGATCAGAGGGATACAGTAAACCTAAAGTGAAGCATCGGAATCTATAACTAGGGTCACAGGAATGGTTCAAAACATGAACAGTAAGAAGCGTCAGTTTTCTTGTACTTAATTCGGAATTGTGCCTTTTGTATTTAATTCCGATGCAATTTATGTGTTTCATCGTCAATATGAAGGTCAGAGGGATACAGTAAACCTGAAGTGAAGCATCGGAATTTAAACCGGTCTCACAGGAAAGGTTCAAATCATAGACAGTAAGAAGAGCCAGTCTTCTTGTACTTGAGTCGGCATTGTGAGATTTTTTTTTAATTCCGATGCAATTTCTGTGTTACATCGTCAATAAGACGGTCAGAGGGATACAGCAAATCTGAAGTGAAGCATCGGAATCTATAACAAGTATCACAGGAATGGTTAAAAGCATAGACAGAAAGAAGAGTCATTTTTCTTGTACTTTAGTCGGCCTTGTGCCTTTTCTATTTAATTTCGATGCACTTTCTGTGTTTCGTCGTCAATAAGAAGGGCCAAGGGATACAGTAAACCTGAAGTGAAGCATCGGAATCTAATACCGGTCTCACAGGAAAGGTTCAAATCATAGACAGTAAGAAGAGCCAGTCTTCTTGTACTTGAGTCGGCATTGTGCCTTTTGTATTTAATTCCGATGCAATTTCTGTGTTTCATCGTCAATAAGAAGGTCAGAGGGATACAGAAAACCTGAAGTGAAGCATCGGAATCTATAGCTAGTGTCACAAAAATGGTTCAAAACATAGACAGTAAGAAGAATCAGTCTTCTTGTACTTAAGTCGGCATTGTGCCTTTTGTTTGTGTTCCGATGCAATTTCTGTGTTTGATCGTCAATATGAAGGTCAGAGGGATACAGTAAACCTGAAGTGAAGCATCGCAATCTATAACTAGTGTCACAGGAATGGTTCAAAACATAGACAGTAAGAAGAGTCAGTTTGCTTGTACTTAGGGCTGCATTGTGCCTTTCGTATTTAATTCCGATAAAATTTCTGTGTGTCATCGAAAATAACAAGATCCGAGGGATACACTATACCTGAAGTGAAGCATCGGAATCTATAACTAGTGTCACAGGAATGGTTCAAAACATAGACAGTAAGAAGAGTCAGTTTACTTGTACTCAAGTCGGCATTGTGCCTTTTGTATTTAATTCCGATGCAATTTCTGTGTTTCATCGTCAATAAGAAGGTCAGAGGGATATAGTAAACCTGAAGTGAAGCATCGGAAACTATAACTAGTGTCACAGGAATGGTTCAAAACATAGACAGTAAGAAGAGTCAGTCTTCTTGTACTTATGTCGGCATTGTGCGTTATATATTTAATTCCGATGCAATTTCTGTGTTTCATCGTCAATAACATGTTCAGAGGGTTACAGTAAACCTGAAGTGAAGCATCGGAATCTATAACAAATGTCACAGGAATGCTTCAAAACAGATACAGTAAGAAGAGTCAGTTTACTTGTACTTAAGTCGACATTGTGCTTTTTGAATTTTATTCCGATGCAAATTCTGTGTTTCATCGTCAATAAGAAGGTCAGAAGGATACAGTAAACCTGAAGTGAAGCATCGCAATCTATAACTAGTGCCACAGGAATAGTTCAAATCATAGACAGTAAGAAGAGTCAGTTTACATGTACTTAATTCGGCATTGTGCTTTTTGTATTTAATTACGATGCAATTTCTGTGTTTCATCGTCAATAAGAAGGTCAGAGGGCTACAGTGAACCTGAAGTGAAGCATCGGAATCTATAACTAGTGTCATAGGAATGGTTCAAATCATAAACTGTAAGAAGAGTCAGTTTACTTGTACTGAAGTCGGCATTGTGCCTTTTGTATTTAATTCCGATGCAATTTCTGTGTTTCATCGTCAATAAGAAGGTCAGTGGGATACTTTAAACCCTGAAGTGATGCCACGGAATCTATAACTAGTGTCACAGGAATGGTTCAAGACATAGACTGTAAGAAGAGACAGTTTTCTTGTATTGAAGTAGGCATTGTGTCTTTTCTATTTACTTCCGATGCAATTTCTGTGTTTCGTCGTCAATAAGAAGGACCAAGGGATACAGTAAACCTGAAGTGAAGCATCGGAATCTAAAACCAGTCTCACAGGAAAGGTTCAAAACATAGACAGTAAGAACAGCCAGTCTTCTTGTACTTGAGTCGGCATTGTGCCTTTTGTATTTAATTCCGATGCCATTTCTGTGTTTCATCGTCAATAAGAAGGTCAGAGGGATTCAGTAAACATGAAGTGAAGCATCGGAATCTATAACTAGTGTCACAGGAATGGTTCAAAACATAGACAGTAAGAAGAGTCAGTTTTCTTTTACTTAACCCGGCATTGTGCCTTTTCTATTTATTTCCGATGCAATTTCTGTGTTTCGTCGTCAATAAGAAGGTCCAAGGGATACAGTAAACCTGAAGTGAAGCATCGGAATCTAAAACCAGTCTCACAGGAAAGGTTCAAAACATAGACAGTAAGAAGAGCCAATCTTCTTGTACTTGTGTCGGCATTGTGCCTTTTGTTTATAATTCCGATGCAATTTCTGTGTTTCATCGTCAATAAGACGGTCAGAGGGATACAGCAAACCTAAAGTGAAGCATCGGAATCTATAACTAGTGTCACAGAAATGGTTCAAAACATAGACAGTAAGAAGAGTCAGTTTTCTTGTACTTAAGTCGGCATTGTTCCTTTTCTATTTAATTCCGATACACTTTCTGTGTTTCGTCGTCAATAAAAAGGGGCAAGGGATACAGTAAACATGAAGTGATGCGTCGGAATCTAAAACCGGTCTAACAGGATAGGTTCAAAACATAGACAGTAAGAGGAGCCAGTCTTCTTGAACTTGAGTCGGCATTGTGCCTTTTGTATTTAATTCTGATGCAATTTCTGTGTTTCATCGTCAATAAGAAGGTCAACGGGATACAGTAATCCAGAAGTGAAGCATCGGAATCTATAACTAGTGTCACAGGAATGGTTAAAAACGTAGACAGTAAGAAGAGTCAGTTTTCTTGTACTTAAGTCGGCATTGTGCCTTTTCTATGTAATTCCGATGCACTTTCTGTGTTTCGTCGTCGATAAGAAGGGCCAAGGGATACAGTAAACCTGAAGTGAAGCATCGGAATCTAAAACCAGTCTCACAGGAAAGGTTCAATTCATAGACAGTAAGAAGAGCCAGTCTTCTTGTACTTGAGTCGGCATTGTGCCTTTTGTATTTAATTCCGATGCAATTTCTGTGTTTCATCGTCAATAAGAAGGTCAGAGGGATACAGTTAACCTGAAGTGAAGCATCGGAAGCTGTAACTAGGGTCACAGGAATGGTTCAAAGCATAGACAGTAAGTAGAGTCAGTTTTCTAATAATTAAGTCGGCATTGTGCCTTTTGTATTTAATTCCGATGCAATTTCTGTGTTTCATCGTCAATAAGAAGGTCAGAGGGATACAGTAACCCTGAAGTGATGCATTGGAATCTATAACTAGTGTCACAGGAATGGTTCAAATCATAGACAGTAAGAAGAGTCAGTTTTCTTTTATTTAACCCGGCATTGTGCCTTTTCTATTTAATTCCGATGCATTTTCTGTGTTTCGTCGTGAATAAGAAGGTCCAAGGGATACAGTAAACCTGAAGTGAAGCATCGGAATCTAAAACCGTTCTCACAGGAAAGGTTCAAAACATAGACAGTAAGAAGAGCCAATCTTCTTGTACTTGTGTCGGCATTGTGCCTTTTGTTTATAATTCCGATGCAATTTCTGTGTTTCATCGTCAATAAGACGGTCAGACAGATACAGCAAACCTAAAGTGAAGCATCGGAATCTATAACTAGTGTCACAGGAATGGTTCAAAACATAGACAGTAAGAAGAGTCAATTTTCTTGTACTTAAGTCGGCATTGTTCCTTTTCTATTTAATTCCGATGCACTTTCTATGTTTCGTCGTCAATAAGAAGGGCCAAGGGATACAGTAAACCTGAAGTGATGCATCGGAATCTAAAACCGGTCTCACAGGAAAGGTTCAAAACATAGACAGTAAGAGGAGCCAGTCTTCTTGAACTTGAGTCGGCATTGTGCCTTTTGTATTTAATTCTGATGCAATTTCTGTGTTTCATCGTCAATAAGAAGGTCAACGGGATACAGTAATCCAGAAGTGAAGCATCGGAATCTATAACTAGTGTCACAGGAATGGGTCAGAACATAGGCAGTAATAAGAGTCTGTCATCTTGTACTTAAGTCGGCATTGTGCCTTTTATTAGTATTCTGATGCATTTTCTGTGTTTCATCGTCAATATGAAGGTCAGAGGGATACAGTAAACCTGAAGTGAAGCATCGGAATCTATAACTAGTGTCAAAGGAATTGTTCAAAGCATGGACAGTAAGAAGAGTTAGTTTTCTTGTACTTATGTCGGCATTGTGCCTTTTGAATATAATTGCGATGCAATTTCTGTGTTTCATCGTCAATAAGATGGTCACAGGGATGCAGTAAATCTGAAGTGAAGCATCGGAATCTATAACTAGTGTCACAGGCGTGGTTCAAAACATAAACAGTAAGAAGCGTCAGTTTTCTTGTACTTAAGTCGTCATTGTGCCTTTTGTATTTAATTCCGATGCATTTTATGTGTTTCATCGTTAATAAGAAGGTCATAGGGATAGAGTAAACCTGAAGTGAAGCATCGGAATCAATAACTAGTGTCACAGGAATGGTTCAAAACATAGTCAGTAAGAAGAGTCAGTTTTCTTGTACTTAAGTCGGCATTGTGCCTTTTGTATTTAATTAAGATGCAATTTCTGTGTTTCGTCGTCAATAAGAGGGTCAGAGGGATACAGTAAACCTGAAGTGAAGCATCGGAATCTGTAACTAGTGTCACTGGAATGGTTCAAAACATAGACAGTAAGAAGAATCAGTCTTCTTGTACTTAAGTCGGCATTGTGCCTTTTGTTTGTGTTCCGATGCAATTTCTGTGTTTGATCGTCAATATGAAGGTCAGAGGGATACAGTAAACCTGAAGTGAAGCATCGCAATCTATAACTAGTGTCACAGGAATGGTTCAAAACATAGACAGTAAGAAGAGTCAGTTTGCTTGTACTTAGGGCTGCATTGTGCCTTTCGTATTTAATTCCGATAACATTTCTGTGTGTCATCGAAAATAAGTAGATCCGAGGGATACACTATACCTGGAGTGAAGCATCGGAATCTATAACTAGTGTCACAGGAATGGTTCAAAACATAGACAGTAAGAAGAGTCAGTTTACTTGTACTCAAGTCGGCATTGTGCCTTTTGTATTTAATTCCGATGCAATTTCTGTGTTTCATCGTCAATATGAAGGTCAGAGGGATACAGTAAACCTGAAGTGAAGCATCGGAATCTATAACTAGGGTCACAGAAATGGTTCAAGACATAGACCGTAAGAAGAGCCAGTCTTCTTGCACTTGAATCGGCATTGTGCCTTTTGTATTTAATTCCTATGCAATTTTTGTGTTTCCTCGACAATAAGACGGTCGGAGGGATACAGTAAACCTGAGGTGAAGCATCGGAAACTATAACTAGTGTCACAGGAATGGTTCAAAACGTAGATAGTAAGAAGAGTCAGTCATTTTGTACTTAAGCCGGCATTGTGCCTTTTGTATTTAATTCCAATGCATTTTCTGTGTTTTATCGTCAATAAGAAGGTCAGAGGGATACAGTAAACCTGAAGTGAAGCATCGGAAACTATAACTAATGTCACAGGAACGGTTTAATAGATAGACAGTAAGAAAGCTCAGTCTTCTTGTACTTAATTCCGCATTGTGCTATTTGTATTTATTTCCGATGCAATATCTGTGTTTCATCGTCAATAAGAAGATCAGAGGGATACAGTAAACCTAAAGTGAAGCATCGGAATCTATAACAAGGGTCACAGGAATGGTTCAAAACATGAACAGTAAGAAGCGTCAGTTTTCTTGTACTTAATTCGGAATTGTGCCTTTTGTATTTAATTCCGATGCAATTTCTGTGTTTCATCGTCAATATGAAGGTCAGAGGGATACAGTAAACCTGAAGTGAAGCATCGGAATTTAAACCGGTCTCACAGGAAAGGTTCAAAACATAGACAGTAAGAAGAGCCAGTCTTCTTGTACTTGAGTCGGCATTGTGAGTTTTTTTTTAATTCCGATGCAATTTCTGTGTTACATCGTCAATAAGACGGTCAGAGGGATACAGCAAATCTGAAGTGAAGCATCGGAATCTATAACAAGTATCACAGGAATGGTTAAAAGCATAGACAGAAAGAAGAGTCAGTTTTCTTGTACTTTAGTCGGCCTTGTGCCTTTTCTATTTAATTTCGATGCACTTTCTGTGTTTCGTCGTCAATAAGAAGGGCCAAGGGATACAGTAAACCTGATGTGAAGCATCGGAATCTAATACCGGTCTCACAGGAAAGGTTCAAATCATAGACAGTAAGAAGAGCCAGACTTCTTGTACTTGAGTCGGCATTGTGCCTTTTGTATTTAATTCCGATGCAATTTCTGTGTTTCATCGTCAATAAGAAGGTCAGAGGGATACAGTAAACCTGAAGTGAAGCATCGGAATCTATAACTAGTGTCACAAAAATGGTTCAAAACATAGACAGTAAGAAGAATCAGTCTTCTTGTACTTAAGCCGGCATTGTGCCTTTTGTTTGTGTTCCGATGCAATTTCTGTGTTTGATCGTCAATATGAAGGTCAGAGGGATACAGTAAACCTGAAGTGAAGCATCGCAATCTATAACTAGTGTCACAGGAATGGTTCAAAACATAGACAGTAAGAAGAGTCAGTTTGCTTGTACTTAGGGCTGCATTGTGCCTTTCGTATTTAATTCCGATAAAATTTCTGTGTGTCATCGAAAATAAGTATATCCGAGGGATACACTATACCTGAAGTGAAGCATCGGAATCTATAACTAGTGTCACAGGAATGGTTCAAAACATAGACAGTAAGAAGAGTCAGTTTACTTGTACTCAAGTCGGCATTGTGCCTTTTGTATTTAATTCCGATGCAATTTCTGTGTTTCATCGTCAATAAGAAGGTCAGAGGGATATAGTAAACCTGAAGTGAAGCATCGGAAACTATAACTAGTGCCACAGGAATGGTTCAAAACATAGACAGTAAGAAGAGTCAGTCTTCTTGTACTTATGTCGGCATTGTGCGTTATGTATTTAATTCCGATGCAATTTCTGTGTTTAATCGTCAATAACATGTTCAGAGGGTTACAGTAAACCTGAAGTGAAGCATCGGAATCTATAACAAATGTCACAGGAATGTTTCAAAACATAAACAGTAAGAAGAGTCAGTTTACTTGTACTTAAGTCGACATTGTGCTTTTTGAATTTTATTCCGATGCAAATTCTGTGTTTCATCGTCAATAAGAAGGTCAGAGGGATACAGTAAACCTGAAGTGAAGCATCGCAATCTATAACTAGTGTCACAGGAATAGTTCAAATCATAGACAGTAAGAAGAGTCAGTTTACATGTACTTAATTCGGCATTGTGCCTTTTGTATTTAATTACGATGCAATTTCTGTGTTTCATCGTCAATAAGAAGGTCAGAGGGCTACAGTAAACCTGAAGTGAAGCATCGGAATCTATAACTAGTGTCATAGGAATGGTTCAAATCATAGACTGTAAGAAGAGTCAGTTTACTTGTACTGAAGTCGGCATTGTGCCTTTTGTATTTAATTCCGATGCAATTTCTGTGTTTCATCGTCAATAAGAAGGTCAGTGGGATACTTTAAACCCTGAAGTGATGCCACGGAATCTATAACTAGTGTCACAGGAATGGTTCAAGACATAGACTGTAAGAAGAGACAGTTTTCTTGTTTGAAGTCGGCATTGTGTCTTTTCTATTTACTTCCGATGCAATTTCTGTGTTTCGTCGTCAATAAGAAGGACCAAGGGATACAGTAAACCTGAAGTGAAGCATCGGAATCTAAAACCAGTCTCACAGGAAAGGTTCAAAACATAGACAGTAAGAACAGCCAGTCTTCTTGTACTTGAGTCGGCATTGTGCCTTTTGTATTTAATTCCGATGCCATTTCTGTGTTTCATCGTCAATAAGAAGGTCAGAGGGATACAGTAAACCTGAAGTGAAGCATCGGAATCTATAACTAGTGTCACAGGAATGGTTCAAAACATAGACATTAAGAAGAGTCAGTCTTCTTGTACTTATGTCGGCATTGTGCCTTTTGTTTGTATTCCGATGCAATTTCTGTGTTTGATCGTCAATAAGAAGGTCAGAGGGATACAGTAAACCTGAAGTGAAGCATCGGAATTTATAACTAGTGTCACAGGAATGGTTCAAAACATAGACAGTAAGAAGTGTCAGTTTCCTTGTACTGAAGTCGGCATTGTGCCTTTTGTATTTAATTCCGATGCAATTTCTGTGTTTAATCGTCAATAAGAAGTTCAGAGGGATACAGTAAACCTGAAGTGAAGCATCGGAATCTATAACTAGTGTCACAGGAATGGTTCAAGACATAGACAGTAAGAATAGTCCGTTTTCTTGTACTTAAGTGGGCATTGGGCCTTTTGTATTTTATTCCGATGCCATTTCTGTGTTTCATCGTCAATATGAATGTCAGAGGGATACAGTAAACCTTAAATGAAGCATCGGAATCTATAACTAGTGTCACAGGAATAGTTCAAATCATAGACAGTAAGAAGAGTCAGTTTACATGTACTTAATTCGGCATTGTGCCTTTTGTATTTAATTACGATGCATTTTCTGTGTTTCATCGTCAATAAGAAGGTCAGAGGGATAGAGTAACCCTGAAGTGATGCAACGCAACTTATAAATAGTGTCACAGGAATGGTTCAAAACATAGACAGTAAGAAGAGTCAGTTTTCTTGTACTTAACCCGGAATTGTGCCTTTTCTATTTAATTCCGATGCAATTTCTGTGTTTCGTCGTCAATAAGAAGGTCCAAGGGATACAGTAATCTTGAAGTGTAGCATCGGAATCTAAAACCGGTGATACAGGAAAGGTTCAAAACATAGACAGTAAGAAGAGCCAATCTTCTTGTACTTGAGTCGGCATTGTGCCTTTTGTTTTTAATTCCGATGAAATTTCTGTGTTTCATCGTCAATAAGACGGTCAGAGGGATACACCAAACCTGAAGTGATGCATCGGAATCTATAACTAGTGTCACAGGAATGGTACAAAACATAGACAGTAAGAAGAATCAGTTTTCTTGTATTTAAGTCGGCATTGTTCCTTTTCTACTTAATTCCGATGCACTTTCTGTGTTTCGTCGTCAATAAGAAGGGCCAAGGGATACAGTAAACCTGAAGTGAAGCATCGGAATCTAAAACCGGTCTCACAGGAAAGGTTCAAAACATAGACAGTAAGAAGAGCCGCACTTCTTGTACTTGAGTCGGCATTGTGAATTTTGTTTATAATTTCGATGCAATTTCTGTGATTCATCGTCAATAAGACGGTCAGAGGGATACAGTAAACCTGAAGTGAAGCATCGGAATCTATAACTAGTGTCACAGGAATGGTTCAAAACATAGACGGTTAGAAGAGTCAGTTTTCTTTTACTCAAGTAGGCATTGTGCCTTTTCTATTTATTTCCGATCCACTTTCTGTGTTTCGTCGTCAATAAGGAGGGCCAAGGGATACAGTAAACCTGAAGTGAAGCATCGGAATCTAAAACCAGTCTCACAGGAAAGGTTAAAACATAGACAGTAAGAAGAGCCAGTCTTCTTGTACTTGAGTCGGCATTGTGCCTTTTGTATTTAATTCCGATGCAATTTCGGTGCTTCATCGTCAATAAGAAGGTAAGAGGGATACAATAAACCTGAGGTGAAGCTTCGGAATCTATAACTAGTGTCACAGGAATAGTTGAAAACATAGACAGTAAGAAGAGTCAGTCTTCTTGTACTTAAGTCGGCATTGTGCCTTTTGTTTGTAATCCGATGCAATTTCTGTGTTTCATCGTCAATAAGAAGGTCAGAGGGATACAGTAAACCTGAAGTGAAGCATCGGAATCTACAACTAGTGTCACTGGAGTGGTTCAAAACACAAACAGTAAGAAGCGTCAGTTTTCTTATACTTAAGTCGGCATTGTGCCTTTTGTATTTAATTCCGAGGCAGTTTCTGTGTTTCATCGTCAATAAGAAGGTCAGAGGGATACAGTAAACCTGAAGTGAAGCATCGGAATCTATAATTAGTGTCACAGGAATGGTTCAAAACACAGACAGTAAGAAGAGTCAGTTTCCTTGTACTTAAGTCGGCATAGTGCCTTTTGTATTTAATTCCCATGTAATTTCTGTGTTTCATAGTCAGTAAGAAGGTCAGAGGGATACAGTAAACCTGAAGTGAAGTATCGGCATCTATAACTAGTGTCACAGGAATGTTTCAAAGCATAGACAGAAAGAAGAGTCAGTTTTCTTGTACTTAAGTTGGGATTGTGCCTTTTGTATTTAATTCCGATGCAATTTCTCTGTTTCATCGTCAATACGAAGGTCAGAGGGATACAGTAAACCTGAAGTGAAGCATCGGAAGCTATAACTAGTGTCACAGGAATGGCTAAAAACATCGAGAGTAGGAAGATTCAGTTTTCTTGTACTTAAGTCGGCATTGTGCCTTTTGTATGTAATTCCGATGCAATTTCTGTGTGTCATCGTCAATAAGAAGGTCAGAGGGATACAGTATACCTGAAGTGGAGCATCAGAAACTATAACTAGTGTCACCGGAATGGTTAAAACCATAGACAGTAAGAAAAGTCAGTTTACTCGTACTTAAGTCGGCATAGTGCCTTGTGTATTTAATTCCCATGTAATTTCTGTGTTTCATCATCAATAACAAGGTCAGAGGGATACAGTAAACCTGAAGTGAAGCCACGGAATCTATAACTAGTGTCAAAGGAGATGTTCAAAACATAGACAGTAAGAAGAGTCAGATTTCTTGAACTTAAGTTGGCATTGTGCCTTTTGTATTTAATGCCGATTAAATTTCTGTGTTTCATCGCCAATAAGAAAGTCAGATGGATACAGTAAACCCAAAATGAAGCATCGGAATCTATAACTAGTGTCACAGGAAGTGTTCAAAACATAGACAGTAAGAAGAGTCAGTTTTCTTTTACTTAAGTCGGCATTGTGCCTTTCGTATTTAATTCCGATTCAATTTCTGTGTTTCATCGTCAATAAGAAGGTCAGAGGGATACAGTAAACCTAAAGTGAAGCATCGGAATCTATAACTAGTGTCAAAGGAGATGTTCAAAACATGGACAGTAAGAAGAGTCAGATTTGTTGTACTTAAGTCGGCATTGTGCCTTTCGTATTTAATTCCGTTGCAATTTTGGTGTTTCATCGTCAATAAGAAGGTCAGAAGGATACAGTAAACCTGAAGTGAAGCATCGGAGTCTATAACTAGTGCCACAGGAATGGTTCAAAGCATAGACAGTAAGAAGAGTCAGTTTTATTATAATGAAGTAGGCATTGTGCCTTTTGTATTTAATTCCGATGCAATTTCTGTGTTTCATCGTCAATAAGACGGTCAGAGTGATACAGCAAACCTGAAGTGAAGCATCGGAATCTCTAACTAGTGTCACAGCAATGGTTCAAATCATAGACAGTAAGAGGAGTCAGTTTTATTGTATTTAAGTCGGCATTGTGCCTTTTCTATATAATTCCGATGCAATATCTGTGTTACGTCGTCAATAAGAAGGGCCAAGGGATACAGTAAACCGGAAGTGAAGCATCTGAATCTAAAACCGGACTCACAGGAAAGGTTCAAAATATAGACAGTAAGAAGAGACAGTCTTCTTGTACTTGAGTCGTCATTGTGCCTTTTGAATTTAATTCCGATGCAATTTCTGTGTTTTATCGTCAATAAGAAGGTCAGAGGGATACAGTAAACCTGAAGTGAAGCATCGGAATCTATAACTAGTGTCACAGGAATGGTTCAAAACATGGACATTAAGAAGGATCAGTTTTCTTGACCTTAAGTCGGCATTGTGCCTTTTCTATTTAATTCCGATGCAATTTCTGTGTTTCGTCGTCAATATGAAGGTCCAAGGGATACAGTAAACCTGAAGTCAAGCATCTTAATCTAAAACTGGTCTCACAGGAAAGGTTCAAAACATAGACAGTAAGAAGAGCCAGTCTTCTTGTACTTGAGTGTGCATTGTGCCTTTTGTATTTAATTCCGATGTTATTTCTGTGTTTTTTCGTCAGTAAGAAGGTCAGAGGGATACTGTAAACCTGAAGTGAAGCATCGGAATCTAAAACCGGTCTCACAGGAAAGGTTCAAAACATAGACAGTAAGAAGAGCCAGTCTTCTTGTACTTGAGTTGGCATTATGCTTTTCTATTAATTTCCGCTGCAATTTCTGTGTTTTGTCGTCAATAAGAAGGTCAGAACGATACAGGGAACCTGAAGTGATGCGTCGGAATCTATAACTGGTCCCACAGGAATGGTTCAAAACATAGACAGTAAGGAGAGTCAGTTTTCATGTACTTAAGTCGGCATTGTGCCTTTTCTATTTAATTCCGATGCAGTTTCTGTGTTTCGTCGTCAATAAGAAGGTCCAAGGGATATAGTAAACCTGAAGTGAAGCATTGGAATCTAGAACCGGTCTCACAGGAAAGGTTCAAAACATTGACAGTAAGAAGAGCCAGTCTTCTTGTACTTAAGTCGGCATTGTGCTTTTCTATTTAATTCGGATGCAATTTCTGTGTTTAATCGTCAATAAGAAGGTCAGAGGGATACAGTGAACCTGAAGTGAAGAATCGGAATCTATAACTAGTGTCACAGGAATGGATCAAAGCATAGATAGTAAGAAGAGTCAGTTTTCTTGTATTTAAGTCGGCATTGTGCCTTTTCTATATAAATCCGATGCAATTTCTGTGTTTCGTCGTCAATAAGAAGGGCCAAGGGTTACAGGAAACCTGAAGTGAAGCATCGGAATCTAAAACCGGACTCACAGGAAAGGTTCAAAACGTAGACAGTAAGAAGATTGAGTTTTCTTGTATTTAAGTCGGCATTGTGCCTTTTGTATTTAATTCCGATGCAATTTCTGTGATTCATCGTCAATAAGACGGTCAGAGGGTTACAGCAAACCTGAAGTGAAGCATCGGATTCTATAACTAGTGTCACAGGAATGGTTCAAAACATAGACAGTTAGAAGAGTCAGTTTTCTTATACTCAAGTAGGCATTGTGCCTTTTCTATTTATTTCCGATCCACTTTCTGTGTTTCGTCGTCAATAAGGAGGGCCAAGGGATACAGTAAACCTCAAGTGAAGCATCGGAATCTAAAACCTGTCTCACAGGAAAGGTTAAAACATAGACAGTAAGAAGAGCCAGTCTTGTTGTACTTGAGTCGGCATTGTGCCTTTTGTATTTAATTCCGATGCAATTTCGGTGTTTCATCGTCAATAAGAAGGTAAGAGGGATACAGTAAACCTGAAGTGAAGCTTCGGAATCTATAACTAGTGTCACAGGAATTGTTCAAAACATAGACAGTAAGAAGAGTCAGTCTTCTTTAACTTAAGTCGGCATTGTGCCATTTGTTTGAATTCCGATGCAATTTCTGTGTTTCATCGTCAATACGAAGGACAGAGGGATACAGTAAACCTGAAGTGAAGCATCGGAATCTATAACTAGTGTCACAGGAATGGTTCAAAACATAGACAGTAAGAAGAGTCAGTTTTCTTTTACTTAAGTCGGCATTGTGCCTTTCGTATTTAATTCCGATGCAATTTCTGTGTTTCATCGTCAATAAGAAGGTCAGAGGGATACAGTAAACCTAAAGTGAAGCATCGGAATCTATAACTAGTGTCAAAGGAGATGTTCAAAACATGGACACTAAGAAGAGTCAGATTTGTTGTACTTAAGTCGGCTTTGTGCCTTTTGTATTTAATACCGATTAAATTTCTGTGTTTCATCGTCAATAAGAAGGTCAGAGGGATACAGTAAACCTGATGTGAAGCATCGGAATCTATAACTAGTGTAACAGGAATGGTCCAAAACATAGTCAGTAAGAAGAGTCAGTTTTCTTTTACTTAAGTCGGCATTGTGCCTTTCGTATTTAATTCCGATGCAATTTCTGTGTTACATCGTCAACAAGAAGGTCAGAGGGATACAGTATTCCTGAAGTGAGGCATCGGAATCTATAACTAGTGTCACAGGAATGGTTCAAAACATAGACAGTAAGAAGAGTCAGTCTTCTTGTACTTAAGTCGGCATTGTGCCTTTTGTATTCAATTCCGAAGCAATTTCTCTGTTTCATCGTCAATACGAAGGTCAGAGGGTTACAGTAAACCTGAAGTGAAGCATCGGAATCTATAACTAGTGTCACACAAATGGTTCAAATCATAGACAGTAAGAAGAGTCAGTTTACTTGTACTTAAGTCGGCATTGTGCCTTTTGTATTTAATTCCGATGCAATTTCGGTGTTTCATCGTCAATAAGAAGGTCAGAAGGATACAGTAAACCTGAAGTGAAGCATCGGAGTCTATAACTAGTGCCACAGGAATGGTTCAAAGCATAGACAGTAAGAAGAGTCAGTTTTATTATAATGAAGTCGGCGTGTGCCTTTTGTATTTAATTCCGATGCAATTTCTGTGTTTCATCGTCAATAAGACGGTCAGAGTGGTACAGCAAACCTGAAGTGAAGCATTGGAATCTAAAACTAGTGTCACAGCAATGGTTCAAAGCATAGACAGTAAGAGGAGTCAGTTTTCTTGTATTTAAGTCGGCATTGTGCCTTTTCTATATAATTCCGATGCAATATCTGTGTTTCGTCGTCAATATGAAGGTCCAAGGGATACAGTAAACCTGAAGTCAAGCATCGGAATCTAAAACTGGTCTCACAGGAAAGGTTCAAACATAGACAGTAAGAAGAGCCAGTCTTCTTGTACTTAAGTCGGCATTGTGCCTTTTGTATTCAATTCCGATGCAATTTCTCTGTTTCATCGTCAATACGAAGGTCAGAGGGTTACAGTAAACCTGAAGTGAAGCATCGGAATCCATGACTAGTGTCACACAAATGGTTCAAATCATAGACAGTAAGAAGAGTCAGTTTACTTGTACTTAAGTCGGCATTGTGCCTTTTGTGTTTATTTCCCTTGCAATTTCGGTGTTTCATCGTCAATAAGAAGGTCAGAAGGATACAGTAAACCTGAAGTGAAGCATCGGAGTCTATAATTAGTGCCACAGGAATGGTTCAAGGCATAGACAGTAAGAAGAGTCAGTTTTATTATAATGAAGTCGGCATTGTGCCTTTTGTATTATTTCCGATGGAATTTCTGTGTTTCATCGTCAATAAGAAGGTCAGAGGGATACAGTAAACCTGAAGTGAAGCATCGGAATCTATAACTAGTGTCACAGGAATGGTTAAAAACATAGAGCATAGGAAGAGTCAGTTTTCTTGTACTTAAGTCGGCATTATGCCTTTTGTATGTAATTGCGATGCAATTTCTGTGTGTCATCGTCAATAAGAAGGTCAGAGGGATACAGTATACCTGAAGTGGAGCATCGGAATCTATAACTAGTGTCACAGGAATGGTTAAAACCATAGACAGTAAGAAAAGTCAGTTTACTTGTACTTAAGTCGTCATAGTGCCTTTTTGTATTTAATGCCGATTAAACTTCTGTGTTTCATCGTCAATAAGAAGGTCAGAGGGATACAGTAAACCTGAAGTGAAGCATCGGAATCTATAACTAGTGTCAAAGGAGATGTTCAAAACAGAGACAGTAAGAAGAGTCAGATTTCTTGTACTTAGGTCGTCATTGTGCCTTTTGTATTTAATGCCGATTAAATTTCTGTGTTTCATCGTCAATAAGAAGGTCAGGTGGATACAGTAAACCTGAAGTGAAGCATCGGAATCTATAACTAGTGTCACAGGAATGGTTCAAAACATAGACAGTAAGAAGAGTCAGTTTTCTTTTACTTAAGTCGGCATTGTGCCTTTCGTATTTAATTCGTATGCAATTTCTGTGTTTCATCGTCAATGAGAAGGTCAGAGGGATACAGTAAACCTGAAGTGAAGCATCGGAATCTATAACTAGTGTCAAAGGAGATGTACAAAACAGAGACAGTAAGAAGAGTCAGATTTCTTGTACTTAGGTCGTCATTGTGCCTTTTGTATTTAATGCCGATTAAATTTCTGTGTTTCATCGTCAATAAGAAGGTCAGGTGGATACAGTAAACCTGAAGTGAAGCATCGGAATCTATAACTAGTGTCACAGGAATGGTTCAAAACATAGACCGTAAGAAGAGTCAGTTTTCTTTTACTTAAGTCGGCATTGTGCCTTTCGTATTTAATTCGTATGCAATTTCTGTGTTTCATCGTCAATGAGAAGGTCAGAGGGATACAGTAAACCTGAAGTGAAGCATCGGAATCTATAACTAGTGTCAAAGGAGATGTTTAAAACATGGACAGTAAGAAGAGTCAGATTTCTTGTACTTAAGTCGGCATTGTGCTTTTTGTATTTAATTCCGAAGCAATTTCTGTGTTTCATCGTCAATAAGAAGGTCAGAGGGATACAGTATACCTGAAGTGGAGCATCGGAATCTATAACTAGTGTCACAGGAATAGTTCAAAACATAGACAGTAAGAAGAGTCAGTCTTCTTTAACTTA
Organism: Schistocerca americana; assembly: GCF_021461395.2. NCBI lineage: Eukaryota > Metazoa > Arthropoda > Insecta > Orthoptera > Acrididae > Schistocerca > Schistocerca americana. The sequence goes on along the minus strand of NC_060121.1, from coordinate 8,328,513 downwards.
AGTCGGCATTGTGCCATTTGTTTGAATTCCGATGCAATTTCTGTGTTTCATCGTCAATAAGAAGGACAGAGGGATACAGTAAACCTGAAGTGAAGCATCGGAATCTATAACTAGTGTCACAGGAATGGTTCAAAACATAGACAGTAAGAAGAGTCAGTTTTCTTTTACTTAAGTTGGCATTGTGCCTTTCGTATTTAATTCCGATGCAATTTCTGTGTTTCATCGTCAATAAGAAGGTCAGAGGGATACAGTAAACCTAAAGTGAAGCATCGGAATCTATAACTAGTGTCAAAGGAGATGTTCAAAACATGGACACTAAGAAGAGTCAGATTTGTTGTACTTAAGTCGGCATTGTGCCTTTTGTATTTAATACCGATTAAATTTCTGTGTTTCATCGTCAATAAGAAGGTCAGAGGGATACAGTAAACCTGATGTGAAGCATCGGAATCTATAACTAGTGTAACAGGAATGGTCCAAAACATAGTCAGTAAGAAGAGTCAGTTTTCTTTTACTTAAGTCGGCATTGTGCCTTTCGTATTTAATTCCGATGCAATTTCTGTGTTTCATCGTCAACAAGAAGGTCAGAGGGATACAGTATTCCTGAAGTGAGGCATCGGAATCTACAACTAGTGTCACAGGAATGGTTCAAAACATAGACAGTAAGAAGAGTCAGTCTTCTTGTACTTAAGTCGGCATTGTGCCTTTTGTATTCAATTCCGAAGCAATTTCTCTGTTTCATCGTCAATACGAAGGTCAGAGGGTTACAGTAAACCTGAAGTGAAGCATCGGAATCTATAACTAGTGTCACACAAATGGTTCAAATCATAGACAGTAAGAAGAGTCAGTTTACTTGTACTTAAGTCGGCATTGTGCCTTTTGTATTTAATTCCGATGCAATTTCGGTGTTTCATCGTGAATAAGAAGGTCAGAGGGATACAGTAAACCTGAAGTGAAGCATCGGAATCTATAACTAGTGTCAAAGGAGATGTTCAAAACAGAGACAGTAAGAAGAGTCAGATTTCTTGTACTTAGGTCGTCATTGTGCCATTTGTATTTAATGCCGATTAAATTTCTGTGTTTCATCGTCAATAAGAAGGTCAGGTGGATACAGTAAACCTGAAGTGAAGTATCGGCATCTATAACTAGTGTCACAGGAATGTTTCAAAACATAGACAGTAAGAAGAGTCAGTTTTCTTGTACTTAAGTTGGCATTGTGCCTTTTGTATTTAATTCCGATGCAATTTCTGTGTGTCATCGTCAATAAGAAGGTCAGAGGGATACAGTATACCTGAAGTGGAGCATCGGAATCTTTAACTAGTGTCACAGGAATGGTTAAAACCATAGACAGTGAGAAAAGTCAGTTTACTTGAACTTAACTCGGCATAGTGCCTTTTGTATTTAATTCCCATGTAATTTCTGTGTTTCATCGTCGTTAGAAGGTCAGAGGGATACAGTAAACCTGAAGTGAAGCATCGGAAACTATAACTAGTGTCAAAGGAGATGTTCAAAACATAGACAGTAAGAAGAGTCAGATTTCTTGTACTTAAGACGGCATTGTGCCTTTTGTATTTAATGCCGATTAAATTTCTGTGTTTCATCGTCAATAAGAAGGTAAACCTGAAGTGAAGCATCGGAATCTATAACTAGTGTCACAGGAATGGTTCAAAACATAGACAGTAAGAAGAGTCAGTTTTCTTTTACTTAAGTCGACATTGTGCCTTTCGTATTTAATTCCGATGCAATTTCTGTGTTTCATCGTCAATAAGAAGGTCAGAGGGATACAGTATTCCTGAAGTGAGGCATCGGAATCTATAACTAGCGTCACAGGAATGGTTCAAAACATAGGCAATAAGAAGAATCAATTTTCTTGTACTTGAGTCGGCATTGTGCCTTTTGTATATAATTCCGATGCAATTTCTATGTTTCATCGACAATAAGAAGTTCAGAGGGATACAGTGAACCTGAAGTGAAGCATCGGAATCTATAACTAGTGTCACAGGAATGGTTCAAAACATAGACAGTAAGAAGAGTCAGTCTTCTTGTAGTTAACTCGGCATTGTGCCTTTTGTATTTAATTCCGATGCAATTTCTCTGTTTCATCGTCAATACGAAGGTCAGAGGGTTACAGTAAACCTGAAGTGAAGCATCGGAATCTATAACTAGTGTCACACAAATGGTTCAAATCATAGACAGTAAGAAGAGTCAGTTTACTTGTACTTATGTCGGCATTGTGCCTTTTGTATTTAATTCCGATGCAATTTCGGTGTTTCATCGTGAATAAGAAGGTCAGAAGGATACAGTAAACCTGAAGTGAAGCATCGGAGCCTATAACTAGTGTTACAGGAATGGTTCAAAGCATAGACAGTAAGAAGAGTCAGTTTTATTATAATGAAGTCGGCATTGTGCCTTTTGTATTTAATTCCGATGCAATGTCTGTGTTTCATCGTCAATAAGACGGTCAGAGTGATACAGCAAACCTGAAGTGAAGCATCGGAATCTATAACTAGTGTCACAGCAATGGTTCAAAATATAGACACTAAGAGGAGTCAGTTTTCTTGTATTTAAGTCATCATTGTGCCTTTTCTATATAATTCCGATGCAATATCTGTGTTACGTCTTCAATAAGAAGGGCCAAGGGATACAGTAAACCTGAAGCGAAGCATCTGAATCTAAAACCGGACTCACAGGAAAGGTTCAAAATATAGACAGTAAGAAGAGCCAGTCTGCTTGTACTTGAGTCGTCATTGTGCCTTTTGTATTTAATTCCGATGCAATTTCTGTGTATCATCGTCAATAAGAAGGTCAGAGGGGTACAGTAAACCTGAAGTGAAGCATCGCAATCTATAACTAGTGTCACAGGAATGGTTCAAACATGGACATTAAGAAGAATCAGTTTTCTTGAACTTAAGTCGGCATTGTGCCTTTTGTATTTAATTCCGATGCAATTTCTGTGTTTCGTCGTCAATAAGGTCAGAGGGATACAGTAAACCTGAGATGAAGCATCGGAATCTATAACAAGTCTCACAGGAATGGTTCAAAGTATAGACAGTAAGAAGAGTCAGTTTTCTTGTACTTAAGTCGGAATTGTGCCTTTTATATTTAATTTCGATGCAATTTCTGAGTTTCATCGTCAATAAGAGGGTCAGAGGGATACAGTATACCTGAAGTGAAGTATCGGCATCTATAACTAGTGTCACAGGAATGGTTAAAACCATAGACAGTAAGAAAAGTCAGTTTACTTGTACTTAAGTCGGCATAGTGCCTTTTGTATTTAATTCCCATGCAATTTCTGTGTTTCATCGTCAATAAGAAGGTCAGAGGGATACAGTAAACCTCAAGTGAAGCATCGGAATCTATAACTAGTGTCACAGGAAAGGTTCAAAACATAGACAGTAAGAAGAGCCAGTCTTCCTGTACTTAAGTCGGCATTGTGCTTTTCTATTTAATTCGGATGCAATTTCTATGTCTAATCGTCAATAAGAAGGTCAGAGGGATACAGTAAACCCGAAGTGAAGCATCGGAACCTATAACTAGTGTCACAGGAGTGGTTCAAAACACAAACAGTAAGAAGCGTCAGTTTTCTTGTACTTAAGTCGGCATTGTGCCTTTTGTATTTAATTCCGAGGCAATTTCTGTGTTTCATCATCAATTAGAGGGTCGGAGGGATACAGTAAACCTGAAGTGAAGCATCGGAATCTATAACTAGTGTCACAGGAATGGATCAAAGCATAGACAGTAAGAAGAGTCAGTTTTCTTGTATTTAAGTCGGCATTGTGCCTTTTCTATATAAATCCGACGCAATTTCTGTGTTTCGTCGTCAATAAGGGCCAAGAGATACAGTAAACCTGAAGTGAAGCATTGGAATCTAAAACCGGACTCACAGGAAAGGTTCAAAACATAGACAGTAAGAAGAGCCAGTCTTCTTGTACTTGAGTCGACATTGTGCCTTTTGTATTTAATTCCGATGCAATTTCTGTGTTTCATCGTCAATAAGGTCAGAGGGATACAGTAAATCTGAAGTGAAGCTTCGGAATCTATAACTAGTGTCACAGGAATAGTTCAAAACATAGACAGTAAGAAGAGGCAGCCTTCTTGTACTTAAGTCGGCATTGTGCCTTTTGTTTGTATTCCGATGCAATTTCTGTGTTTCATCGTCAATAAGAAGGTCAGAGGGATACAGTAAACCTGAAGTGAAGCATCGGAATCTATAACTAGGGTCACAGGAATGGTTCAAAACATAGACAGTAAGAAGAGTCAGTTTTCTTTTACTTAAGTCGTCATTGTGCCTTTCGTATTTAATTCCGATGCAATTTCTGTGTTTCATCGTCAATGAGAAGGTCAGAGGGATACAGTAAACCTGAAGTGAAGCATCGGAATCTATAACTAGTGTCAAAGGAGATGTTCAAAACATGGAGAGTAAGAAGAGTCAGATTTCTTGTACTTAAGTCGGCATTGTGCCTTTTGTATTTAATGCCGATTGAATGTCTGTGTTTCATCGTCAATAAGAAGGTCAGAGGGATACAGTAAACCTGAAGTGAAGCATCGGAATCTATAACTAGCGTCACAGGAATGGTTTCTAAACATAGACAGTAAGAAGAGTCAGTTTTCTTTTACTTAAGTCGGCATTGTGCCTTTTGTATATAATTCCGATGCAATTTCTATGTTTCATCGACAATAAGAAGGACACAGGGATACAGTAAACCTGAAGTAAAGCATCGGATTCTATAACTAGTGTCACAGCAATGGTTCAAAACATAGACAGTAAGAGGAGTCAGTTTTCTTGTATTTAAGTCGGCATTGTGCCTTTTCTATATAATTCCGATGCAATATCTGTGTTACGTCGTCAATAAGAAGAACCAAGGGATACAGTAAACCTGAAGTGAAGCATCGGAATCTAAAACCGGACTCACAGGAAAGGTTCAAAATATAGACAGTAAGAAGAGCCAGTCTTCTTGTACCTGAATCGTAATTGTGCCTTTTGTATTTAATTCCGATGCAATTTCTGTGAATCATCGTCAATAAGAAGGTCAGAGGGATACAGTAAACCTGAAGTGAAGCATCGGAATCTATAACTAGTGACACAGGAATGGTTCAAAACATGGACATTAAGAAGAATCAGTTTTCTTGAACTTAAGTCGGCATTGTGCCTTTTCTATTTAATTCCGATGCAATTTCTGTGTTTCGTCGTCAATATGAAGGTCCACGGGATGCAGTAAACCTGAAGTCAAGCATCGGACTCTAAAACTGGTCTCACAGGAAAGGTTCAAAACATAGACAGTAAGAGCAGTCAGTTTTCTTGTACTTGAGTCGTCATTGTGCCTTTTGTATTTAATTCCGATGCATTATCTGTGTTTCATCGTCAGTAAGAAGGACAGAGGGATACTGTAAACCTGAAGTCAAGCATCGGAATCCAAAACTGGTATCACATGAATAATTCAAAACATAGACAGTAAGAAGAGCCAGTCTTCTTGTACTTGAGTCGTTATTGTGCCTTTTGTATTTAATTCCGATGCAATTTCTGTGTTTCATCGTCAATTAGAAGGGATACAGTAAACCTGAAGTGAAGCATCGGAGTCTATAACTAGTGCCACAGGAGTGGTTCAAACCATAGGCAGTAAGAAGAGTCAGTTTTCTTATAATTAAGTCGGCATTGTTCCTTTTGTATTTAATTCCTATGCAATTTCTGTGTTTCATCGTCAATAGGACGGTCAGAGTGATACAGCAAACCTGAAGTGAAGCATCGGAATCTATAACTAGTGTCACAGCAATGGTTCAAAACATAGACAGTAAGAGGAGTCAGTTTTCTTGTATTTAAGTCGGCATTGTGCCTTTTCTATATAATTCCGATGCAATTTCTGTGTTTCGTCGTCAATAAGAAGGTCCAAGGGATACAGTAAACCTGAAGTGAAGCATCGGAATCTAAAACCGGACTCACAGGAAAGGTTCAAAACATAGACAGTAAGAAGAGCCAGTCTTCTTGTACTTGAGTCGTCATTGTGCCTTTTGAATTTAAATCCGATGCAATTTCTGTGTTTCATCGTCAATAAGAAGGACAGAGGGATACAGTAAACCTGAAGTGAAGCATCGGAATCTTTAACTAGTGTCACAGGAATGGTTCAAAACATGGACATTAAGAAGAATCAGTTTTCTTGACCTTAAGTCGGCATTGTGCCTTTTCTATTTATTTCCGATGCAATTTCTGCGTTTCGTCGTCAATATGAAGGTCCAAGGGATACAGTAAACCTGAAGTCAAGCATCGGAATCTAAAACTGGTCTCACAGGAAAGGTTCAAATCATAGACAGTAAGAAGAGCCATTCTTCTAGTACTTGAGTGTGCATTGTGCCTTTTGTATTTAATTCCGATGCAATTTCTGTGTTTGATCGCCAATAAGAAGCTCAGAGGGATACAGTAAAACTGAAGTGAAGCATCGGAATGTATAACTAGTGTCACAGGAATGGTTAAAACCATAGACAGTAAGAAGAGTCAGTTTTCGTGTACTTAAGTCGGCATTGTGCCTTTTCTGTTTAATTCCGATGCAATTTCTGTGTTACATCATCAATAAGAAGGTCGGAGGGGTATAGTAGACCTGAAGTGAAGCATCGGAATCTAAAACCGGTCTCACAGGAAAGGTTCAATTCATAGACAGTAAGAAGAGCCAGTATTATTGTACTTGAGTCGGCATTGTGCCTTATCCATTTAATTCCGATGCAGTTTCTGTGTTTCGTCGTCAATAAGAAGGTCCAAGGGATATAGTAAACCTGAAGTGAAGCATTGGAATCTAAAACCGGTCTCACAGGAAAGGTTCAAAACATAGACAGTAAGAAGAGCCAGTCTTCTTGTACTTAAGTCGGCATTGTGCATTTTCTGTATAATTCCGATGCAATTTCTGTGTTTCATCGTCAATAAGAAGGGATACAGTAAACCTGAAGTGAAGCATCGGAATCTATAACTAGTGTCACAGGAATGGTTAAAACCATAGACAGTAAGAAGAGTCAGTTTTCGTGTACTTAAGTCGGCATTGTGCCTTTTCTATTTAATTCCGATGCAATTTCTGTGTTTCATCGTCAATAAGTAGGTCGGAGGGATACAGTAAACGTGAAGTGAAACATCGGAATCTATAACTAGTGTCACAGGAAAGGTTCAAAGCATACACAGTAAGAAGAGTCAGTTTTCTTGTACTTATGACGGCAATGTGCCTTTTTTAATTAATTCCGATGCAATTTCTGTGTTTCATCGTCAATAAGAAGGTCAGAGGGATTCAGTAAACCTGAAGTGAAGCATCGGAATCTATAACTAGTGTCACAGGAATGGTTAAAACCATACACAGTAAGAAGAGTCAGTTTTCTTGTACTTAAGTCGGCATTGTGCCTTTTCTGTTTATTTCCGATGCAATTTCTGTGTTACATCATCAATAAGAAGGTCGGAGGGGTATAGTAGACCTGAAGTGAAGCATCGGAATCTAAAACTAGTGTCACAGGAATGGTTCAAAACATAGACATTAAGAAGAGTCAGTTTCCGTGTGCTTAAGTGGGCATTGTGCCTTTTCTATTTAATTCCGAAGCAATTTCTGTGTTTCGTCGTCAATAAGAAGGTCGGAGGGATACAGTAAACCTGAAGTGAAGCATCGGAATCTATAACTAGTATCACGGGATTGGTTCAAAACATAGACAGTAAGAAGAGTCAGTTTTCTTGTACTTATGACGGCAATGTGCCTTTTTTAATTAATTCCGATGCAATTTCTGTGTTTCATCGTCAATAAGAAGGTCAGAGGGATTCAGTAAACCTGAAGTGAAGCATCGGAATCTATAACTAGTGTCACAGGAATGGTTAAAACCATACACAGTAAGAAGAATCAGTTTTCTTGTACTTAAGTCGGCATTGAGCTTTTCTATTTAATTCCGATGCAAATTCTGTGTTTCATCATCAATAAGAAGGTCGGAGGGGTACAGTTAACCTGAAGTGAAGCATCGGAATCTATAACTAGTGCCACAGGAATGGTTCAAAACATAGACAGTAAGAAGAGTCAGTTTTCTTGAACTTAAGTCCGCATTGTGCATTTTGTATTTAATTCCGATGCAATTTCTGCGTTCCATCGTCAATAAGAAGGTCCAAGGGATTCAGTAAACCTGAAGTGAAGCATCGGAATCTATAACTAGTGTCACAGGAATGGTTCAAAGCATAGACAGCAAGAAGAGTCAGTTTTCTTAAAGTTAAGTCGGCATTGTGTCTTCTGTATTTAATTCCGATGCAATTTCTGTGTTTCATCGGCAATGAGAAGATGAGAGGGATACAGTAAACCTGAAGTGAAGCATCGGAATCTATAACTAGTGTCACAGGAATGGTTCGAACCATAGACAGTAAGAAGAGTCAGTTTTCTTGAACTTAAGTCGACATTGTGCCTTTCCTATTTAATTCCGATGCAATTTCAGTGTTTCGTCGTCAATAAGAAGGTCCAAGGGATACAGTAAACCTGTAGTGAAGCATCCGAATCTAAAACTGGTCTCACAGGAAAGGTTCAAAACATAGACAGTAAGAAGAGCCAGTATTCTTGTACTAGAGTCGGCATTGTGCCATTTGTATTTACTTCCTATGCAATTTCGGTGTTTCATCGTCAATAAGAAGGTCAGAGGCATACAGTAAACCTGAAGTGAACCATCGAAATCTAAAACTAGTGTCACAGGAATGGTTCAAAGCATAGACAGTAAGATGAGTCAGTCTTCTTGTACTTAAGTCGGCATTGTGCCTTTTGTTTGTATTCCGATGCAATTTCTGCGTTTCATCGTCATTAAGAAAGTCAGAGCGATGCAGTATACCTGAAGCGAAGCATCGGAATCTAATACCGTTCTCACAGGAAAGGTACAGAATATAGACAGTAAGAAGAGCCAGTCTTCTTGTACTAGAGTCGGGATTGTGCCTTTTGTATTTAATTCCGATGCAATTTCTGTGTTTCATCGTCAATACGAAGGTCAGAGGGATACAGTAAACCTGAAGTGAAGCATCGTAATCCATAACTAATGTCACAGGAGCGGTTCAAAACATAGACAGTAAGAAGAGTCAGTTTTCTTTTACTTAAGTTGGCATTGTGCCTTTTGTAATTAATTCCGATGCAATTTCTGTGTTTCATCGTCAATAAGTAGGTCAGAGGGATACAGTAAAACCTGAAGTGAAGCATCGGAATCTATAACTAGTGTCACAGGAATGGTTAAAAACATAGACAGTAAGAAGAGTCAGTTTTCTTGTACATAAGTTGGCATTGTGCGTTTTCTATTTAATTCCGATGCAATTTCTGTGTTTCATCATCAATAAGAAGGTCGGAGGGATACAGTAATCCTGAAGTGAAGCATCGGAATCTAAAACAAGTGTCACAGGAATGGTTCAAAACATAGACAGTAAGAAGAGTCAGTTTTCTTGTACTTATGTCGGCAATGTGCCTTTTGTATTTAATTCCGATGCAATTTCTGTGTTTCATCGTCAATAAGAAGGTCCAACGGATACATTAAACCTGAACTCAAGCATCGGAATCTAAAACTGGTCTCACAGGAGAGGTTCAAAACATAGACAGTAAGAAGAGCCAGTCTTCCTGTACTTGAGTCGTGACTGTGCCTTTTGTATTTAATTCCGATGCAATTTCTGTGTTTCATCGTCAATAAGACGGTCACAGGGATATAGTAAACCTGAAGTGAAGCATCGGAATCTAAAACCGGTCTCACAGGAAAGATTCAAATCATAGACAGTAAGAAGAGCCAGTCTTATTGTACTTGAGTCGGCATTGTGCCTTTTGTATTTAATTCCGGTGCAATTTCTGTATTCATCGTCAATAAGACGGTCAGAGGTATACAGTAACCCTGAAGTGAAGCATCGGAATCCATAACTAGTGTCACAGGAATGGTTCAAACATAGACAGTAAGAAGAGTCAGTCTTCTTGTACTTGAGTTGGCTTTGTGCCTTTTGTATTTAATTCCGATGCAATTTCTGTGTTTCATCGTCAATAAGAGGGTCAGAGGGATACAGTAAACCTGAAGTGAACCATCGGATTCAATAACTCGTGTCACAGGAATGGTTCAAAGCATAGACAGTAAGAAGAGTCAGTCTTCTTGTACTTAAGTCGGCATTGTGCCTTTTGTTTGTATTCCGATGCAATTTCTGTATTTTATCGTCAATAAGAAGGTCAGAGTGATAGAGTAAACCTGATGTGAAGCATCGGAATCTATAATAAGTGTCACAGGAGTGGTTCAAAACATAGACAGTAAGAAGAGTCAGTTTTCTTGTACTTAAGTCGGCATTTTGCTTTTCTGTTTATTTCCGATGCAATTTCTGTGTTTCGTCGCCAATAAGAAGGTCCAAGGGGTACAGTAAACCTGAAGTGAAGCATCGGAATCTATAACTAGTGTCACAGGAATGGGTAAAAACATAGACAGTAAGATGAATCAGTTTTCTTGTACTTAAGTCGGCATTGAGTTTTTCTATTTAATTCCGATGCAATTTCTGTGTTTTGTCGTCGATAAGAAGGTCCAAGGGATACAGTAAACCTGAAGTGATGCATCGGAATCTATAACTAATGACACAGAAATGATTCAAATCATAGACAGTAAGAAGAGTCAGTTTTCTGTACTTAAGTCGGCATTGTGCCTTTTTTAATTAATTCCGATGCAATTTCTGTGTTTCATCGTCAATAAGAGGGTCAGAGGGATACAGTAAACCTGAAGTGAAGCATCGGAATATATAACTAGTGTCACAGGACAGGTTAAAACCATAGACAGTAAGAAGAGTCAGTTTTCTGGTACTTAAGTCGGCATTGTGCCTTTTCTGTTTAATTCCGATGCAAATTCTGTGTTTCACCATCAATAAGAATGTCGGAGGGGTACAGTAAAACTGAAGTGAAGCATCGGAATCTATAACTAGCGACACAGGAATGGTTAAAACCGTAGACAGTAAGAAGAGTCAGTTTTCTTGTACTTAAGTCAACATTGTGCCTTTTCTGTTTAATTCCGATGCAAATTCTGTGTTTTATCATCAATAAGAAGGTCAGAGGGGTACAGTTAACCTGAAGTGAAGCATCGGAATCTATAACTAGTGTCACAGGAATGGTTCAAAACATAGACAGTAAGAAGAGCCAGTCTTCCTGTACTTGAGTCGTGACTGTGCCTTTTTTTATTAATTCCGATGCAACTTCTGTGTTTCATCGTCAATAAGAGGGTCAGAGGGATACAGTAAACCTGAAGTGAAGCATCGGAATATGTAACTATTGTCACAGGAATGGTTAAAACCATAGACAGTAAGAAAAGTCAGTTTTCTTGTACTTAAGCCAGCATTATGCCTTTTCTGTTTAATTCCGATGCAAATTCTGTGTTTCATCATCAATAAGAAGGCCGGAGGGGTACAGTTAACCTGAAGTGAAGCATCGGAATCTATAACTAGAGTCACAGGAATGGTTCAAAGCATAGACAGTAAGAAGAGTCACTTTCCTTAAAGTGAAGTCGGCATTGTGTCTTTTGTATTTAATCCCGATGCAATTTCAGTGTTTCATCGTCAATAAGAAGGTGAGAGGGATACAGTAAACCTGAAGTGAAGCATCGGAATCTCTAACTAGTGTCACAGGAATGGTTCGAACCATAGACAGTAAGAAGAGTCAGTTTTCTTGAACTTAAGTCGACATTGTGCCTTTTCTATTTAATTCCGATGCAATTTCAGTGTTTCGTCGTCAATAAGAAGGTCCAAGGGATACAGTAATCCTGTAGTGAAGCATCGGAATCTAAAACTGGTCTCACATGAAAGGTTCAAAGCATAGACAGTAAGAAGAGCCAGTCTTCTTGGACTAGAGTCGGCATTGTGCCTTTTGTATTTAATTCCTATGCAATTCCTGAGTTTCATCGTCAATAAGAAGGTCAGAGGGATACAGTAAACCTGAAGCGAACCATCGGAATCTATAACTAGTGTCACAGGAGTGGTTCAAAGCATAGACAGTAAGAAGAGTCAGTCTTCTTGTACTTAAGTCGGCATTGGGCCTTTTGTTTGTTTTCCGATGCAATTTCTGCGTTTCATCGTCATTAAGAAACTCAGAGCGATGCAGTATACCTGAAGCGAAGCATCGGAATCTAAAACCGGTCTCACAGGAAAGGTACAGAATATAGACAGTAAGAAGAGCCAGTCTTCTTGTACTAGAGTCGGGATTGTGATATTTGTATTTAATTCCGATGCAATTTTTGTGTTTCATCGTCAATAAGAAGGTCAGAGGGATACAGTAAACCTGAAGCATCGGAATCCATAACTAATGTCACAGGAGCGGTTCAAAACATAGACAGTAAGAAGAGTCAGTTTTCTTGTACTTATGTCAGCATTGTGCCTTTTGTAATTAATTACGATGCAATTTCTGTGTTTCATTGTCAGTAAGTAGGTCAGAGGGATACGGTAAAACCTGAAGTGAAGCATCAGAATCTATAACTAGTGTCACAGGAATGGTTAAAACATAGACAGAAAGATGAATCAGTTTTCTTGTACTTAAGTCGGCATTGAGCTTTTCTATTTAATTCCGATGCAATTTCTGTGTTTCGTCGTCAATAAGAAGGTCCAAGGGATACAGTAAGCCTGAAGTGAAGCATCGGAATCTATAACTAATGACACAGGAATGGTTAAAAACATAGACAGTAAGAAGAGTCAGTTTTCTGTACTTAAGTCGCCAGTGTGCCTTTTTTAATTAATTCCGATGCAATTTCTGTCTTTCATCTTCAATAAGAGGGTCAGAGGGATACAGTAAACCTGATGTGAAGCAGCGGAATATATAACTAGTGTCACAGGATAGTTTAAAACCATAGACAGTAAGAAGAGTCAGTTTTCTGGTACTTAAGTCGGCGTTGTGTCTTTTCTGTTTAATTCCGATGCAAATTCTGCGTTACATCATCAATAAGAACGTCGGAGGGGTACAGTAAAAATGAAGTGAAGCATCGGAATCTATAACTAATGTCACAGGAATTGTTCAAAGCATAGACAGTTAGAAGAGTCAGTTTTCTTGTACTTAAGTCGGCATTGTGCGTTTTTTAATTAGTTCCGATGCAATTTCTGTGTTTCATCGTCAATAAGAAAGTCAGAGGGATACAGTAAACCTGAAGTGAAGCATTGGAATCTATAACTAGTGTCACAGGAATGGTTAAAACCATAGACAGTAAGAAGAGTCAGTTTTCTTGTACTTAAGTCGGCATTGTGCCTTTTCTGTTTAATTCCGATGCAATTTCTGGGTTACATCATCAATAAGAAGGTCGGAGGGGTACGGTAAACCTGAAGTGAAGCATCGGAATCTATAACTAGTGTCACAGGAAAGGTTCAAAACATAGACAGAAAGATGAATCAGTTTTCTTGTACTTAAGTCGGCATTGAGCTTTTCTATTTAATTCCGATGCAATTTCTGTGTTTCATCGTCAATAAGAAGGTGCAAGGGATACATTAAACCTGAAGTCAAGCATCAGAAACTAAAACCGGTCTCACAGGAGAGGTTCAAAGCATAGACAGTAAGATGAGCCAGTCTTCTTGTATTTAGTCTTTATTGTGCCTTTAGTATTTAATTCCGATGCAATTTCTGTGTTTCACGTCAATAAGAAAGTCAGAGGGATACAGTAAACGTGAAGTGAAACATCGGAATCTATAACTAGTGTCACAGGAATGGTTCAAAACATAGACAGTAAGAAGAGTCAGTCTTCTTGTACTTGAGTTGGCATTGTGCCTTTTGTATTTAATTCCGATGCAATTTCTGTGTTTCATCGTCAATAAGAAGGTCAGAGGGATACAGTAAACCTGAAGTGAAACATCGGAATCAATAACTCGTGTCACAGGAATGCTTCAAAACATAGACAGTAAGAAGAGTCAGTCTTCTTGTCCTTAAGTCGGCATTGTGCCTTTTGTTTGTATTCCGATGCAATTTCTGTGTTTCATCGTTAATAAGATGGTCAGAGGGATACAGTGAACCTGAAGTGAAGCATCGGAATATATAACTAGTGTCACAGGAATAGTTAAAACCATAGAAAGTAAGAAGAGTCAGTCATCCTTTACTTAAGTCGGCATTGTGCTATTTGTTTGTATTCCGATGCAATATCTGCGTTTCATCGTCATTAAGAAGGTCAGAGCGATGCAGTATACCTGAAGCGTAGCATCGGAATCTAAAACCGGTCTCACAGGTAAGGTACAGAATATAGACAGTAGGAAGAGCCAGTCTTCTTGTACTAGAGTCGGGATTGTACCTTTTGTATTTAATTCCGATGCAATTTCTGTGTTTCATCATCAATAAGAAGGTCGGAGGGATACAGTAAACCTGAAGTGAAGCTTCGGAATCTATTACTAGTGTCACGGGAATGGTTCAAAACATAGACAGTAAGAGGAGTCAGTTTCCGTGTACTTAAGTCGGCACTGTGCCTTTTGTATTTGATTCCGATGCAGTTTCTGTGTTTAATCATCAATAAGAAGGTCAGAGGGATACCGTAAACCTGAAGTGAACCATCGGAATCTATAACTAATGTCACAGGAATAGTTCAAAACATAGACAGTAATAAGATTCAGTCTTCTTGTACTTAAGTCGGCATTGTGCCTTTTGTTTCTATTCCGATGCAATTTCTGTGTTTCATCGTCAATAAGAAGGTCAGAGGGATATAGTAAACCTGAAGTGAAGCATCGGAATCTATAACTAGTGTCACAGGAATGGTTCAAAACATAGACAGTAAGAAGAGTCAGTTTTCTTGTTCTTAAGTCGGCATTGTGCCTTTTCTATTGAATTCCGATGCAATTTCTGTGTTTCGTCGTAAATGAGAAAGTCCAAGGTATACAGTAAACCTGAAGTGAAGCATCGGAATCTAAAACTGGTCTCACAGGAAAGGTTCAAAACATAGACAGTTAGAAGAGCCAGTCTTCTTGTACTTGAGTCGGCATTGAGCCTTTTGTATTTAATTCCGATGCAATTTCTGTGTTTCATCGTCAATACGAAAGTCAGAGGGATACAGTAAACCTGAAGTGAAGAATCGGAATATATAACTAATGTCACAGGAATGGTTCAAACATAGACAGTAAGAAGAGTCAGTTTTCCTGTACTTAGGTCGACATTGTGAGTTTTCTATTTCATTCCGATGGAGTTTCTGTGTTTCGCCGTCAAAAGAAGGTCCAAAGGACACAGTAAACCTGAAGTGAATCATCCGCAATTAAAACCGGTATCACAGGAAAAGTTCAGAACATTGACAGCAAGAAGATCCAGTCTTCTTGTACGTGAGTCGGCTTTGTGCCTTTTGTATTTAATTCCGATACAATTTCTGTGTTTCACCGTCAATAAGGTCAGAGGGATACAGTAAACCTGAAGTGAAGCATCGGAATTCAAAACCGGTCTTACAGGAAAGGATCAAAACATAGACAGTAAGAAGTGCCAGACTTCTTGTACTTGAGTCGGCATTGTGCCTTTTGTATTTAATTCCGATGCAATTTCTGTGTTTCGCCGTCAATAAGAAGGTCCAAGCGATACAGTAAACCTGAAGTGAAGCATCGGAATCTAAAACCGGTATCACAGGAAAGGATCAAAACATAGGCAGTAAGAAAAGCCAGACGTCTTGTACTTGACCCTTCATTCTGCCTTTTGTATTTAATTCCGATGCAATTTCTGTGTTTCATCGTCAGTAAGACTGTCAGAGGGATACAGTAAACCTGAAGTGAATCATCGGAATCTATAACTAGTGTCACAGGAATGGTTCAAAGCATAGACAGTAAGAAGAGTCAATTTTCTTATACTTAAGTCGGCATTGTGCCTTTTGTATTCAATTCCGATGCAATTTCTGTGTTTCAACGTCAATAGGAAGGTCAGAGGGATACAGTAAAAATGAAGTGATGCATCAGAACCTATAACTAGTGTCACAGGAATGGTTCAAATCATAGACAGTAAGAAGAGTCAGTTTACTTGTACTTAAGTCGACATTGTGCCTTTTCTATTTAATTCCGATGCAGTTTCTGTGTTTCGTCGTCAATAAGAAGGTCCAAGGGATACAGTAAACCTGAAGTGAAGCATCGGAATCTAAAACCGGTATCACAGGAAAGGTTCAAAATATAGACAGTACGAAGAACCAATCCTCTCATGCTTGAGTCGGCATTGTGCCCTTTGTATATAATTCCGATGCAATTTCTATGTTTCATCGTCATTAAGAAGGTCAGAGGGATACAGTAAACCGGAAGTGAAGCATCGGAATCTATAACTTATGTCACAGGAATGGTTCAAAACATAGACAGTAAGATGAGTCAGTTTTCTTGTACTTAAGTCGGCATTGTGCCTTATGTGTTTAATTCCGATGCAATTTCTGAGTTTCGTCGTCAATAAGAAGGTCCAAGGGATTCAGTAAACCTGAAGTGAAGCATCGGAATCTAAAACCAGTCTCACAGGTAAGGTTCAAATCATAGTTTGTAAGAAGAATCAGTTTTCTTGTACTTAAGTCGGCATTGTGCCCTTTGTATTTAATTCCGATGCAATTTCTGTGTCTTATCGTCAATATGAAGGTCAGAGGGATACAGTAAACCTGAAGTGAAGCATCGGAATCTATAACTAGTGACACAGGGAAGGTTCAAAGCATAGACAGTAAGTAGAGTCAGTATTCTTATACTTAAGTCGGCATTGTGCGTTTTGTATTGAATTCCGAAGCATTTTCTGTGTTTCATCGTCAATAAGAAGGTAAAAGGGATACAGTAAACCTGAAGCGATGCATCGGAATCTATATCTAGTCTCACAGGAATGGTTCAAAACACAGATATTAAGAGGAGTCTGTTTTCTTGTACTTAAGTCGGCATTGTGCCTTTTCTATTTAATTCCGATGCAATTTCTGTGTTTCGTCGTCAATAAGAGGGTCCAAGGAATACAGTAAACCTGAATTGAAGCAATGGAATCAAGTCTTCATTGTGCCTTTTCTATTTAATTCCAATGCATATTCTATGTTTCGTCGTCAATAAGATGGTCCAATGGATACAGTAAACCTGAATCAAGCTTCGGAATCTAAAACTGGTCTTACAGGAGAGGTTCAAAACATAGACAGTAAAAAGAACCAGTCTTCTTGTACTTGAGTCGGCATTGTGCCTTTTGTATTTAATTCCGATGCAATTTCTGTGTTTCATCGTCTATACGAAAGTCAGAGGGATACAGTAAACCAGAAGTGAAGCATCGGAATCTATAACTAGTGTCACAGGAATGGTTCAAAGCATAGACAGTAAGAAGAGTCAGTTTTCCTGTACTTAAGTCGACATTGTGCCTTTTCTATTTAATTCCGATGCAGTTCCTGTGTTTCGTCGGCAAAAGAAGGTCCAAAGGATACAGTAAACCTGAAGTGAATCATCCGCAACTAAAACCGGTATCACAGGAAAGGTTCAAAACATTGACAGTAAGAAGAGCCAGTCTTCTTGTACTTGAGTCGGCATTGTGCCTTTTGTATTTAATACCGATGCAATTTCTGTGTTTCATCGTCAATAAGGTCAGAGGGATACAGTAAACCTGAAGTGAATCATCCGCACTAAAACCGGTATCACAGGAAAGGTTCAAAACGTAGACAGTAAGAAGAGCCAGACTTCTTGTACTTGAGTCGTCATTGTGCCTTTTGTATTTAATTCCGATGCAATTTCTGTGTTTCGGCGTCACTAAGACGGTCAGAGGGATACAGTAAACTTGAAGTGAAGCATCGGAATCTATAACTAGTGTCACAAGAATGGTTCAAAACATAGTCAGGAAGAAGAGTCAGTTTTCTTGTACTTAAGTCGGCATTGTGCCTTTTCCATTTAATTCCGATGCAATGTCTGTGTTTCGCCGTCAATAAGAAGGTGCAAGGGATACAGTAAACCTGAAGTGAAGCATCGGAATCTAAAACTGGTCTCACAGGAAAGGTTCAAAACATAGACAGTAAGAAGAACCAGTCTTCTTGTACTTGAGTCGGCATTGTGCCTTTTGTATTTAATTCCGATGCAATTTCTGTGTTTCATCGTCAATAAGAGGGTCACAGGGACACAGTAAACCTGAAGTGAAGCATCGGAATCTATAACTAGTGTCACAGGAATGGTTCAAAGCATAGACAGTAAGAAGAGTCGGTTGTCTTATACTTAAGTCGGCATTGTGCCTTTTGTATTTAATTCCGATGCAATTTCTGTGTTTCATCGTCAATAAGAAGGGCAGAGGGATACAGTAAACCTGAAGTGATGCATCGGAACCTATAACTAGTGTCACAGGAATTGTTCAAATCATAGACATTAAGAAGAGTCAGTTTTCTTGTACTTAAGTCGACATTGTGCCTTTTCTATTTACTTCCGATGCAGTTTCTGTGTTTCGTCGTCAATAAGAAGGTCCAAGGGATACTGTAAACCTGAAGTCAAGCATCAAAATCAAAGACTGGTCTCACAGGAAAGGTTCAAAATATAGACAGTAAGAAGAATCAGTTTTCTTTTACTTAAGTCGGCATTGTGTCTTTTGTATTTAATTCCGATGCAATTTCTGTATTTCATCGTCAATAAGAAGGTCAGAGGGATACACTAAACCTGAAGTGAAGCATCGGAATCTACAACTAGTGTCACAGGAACGGTTCAAAGCATAGACAGTAAGAAGAGTCAGTCTTCTTGTACTTAAGTCGGCATTGTGCCTTTTGTATTTAATTCCGATGCAATGTCTGTGTTTGATCGTCAATAAGAAGGTCCAAGGGATACAGTAAACCTGAAGTGAAGCATCGTAATCTACAACTAGTGTCACAGGAATGGTTCAAAACATAGACAGTAAGAAGAGTCAGTCTTCTTGTACTTAAGTCGGCATTGTGCCATTTGTATTTAATTCCGATGCAATATCTGTATTTCATCGTCAATAAGAAGGTCAGCTGGATACAGTAGACCTGAAGTGAAGCATCGGAATCAATAACTAGTGTCACAGGAATGGTTCAAAACATAGACAGGAAGAAGAGCCAGTCTTCTTGTACTCGAGTGGGCATTGTGCCTTTTGTATTTAATTCCGATGCAATTTCTGTGTTTCATCGTCAATACGACGGTCTGAGGGATACAGTGAACCTGATGTTAAGCATCGGAGTCTATAACTAGTGTCGCAGGAATGGTTCAAAACATAGGCAGTAAGAAAAGTCAGTCTTCAAGTACTTGAGTCGGCATTGTGCCTTTTGTATTTAATTCCGATGCAATTTCTGTGTTTCATCGTCAATATGAAGGTCAGGGGGATACAGTAAACCTGAAGTGAAGCATCCGAATCTAAAACTAGTGTCACAGGAATGGTTCAAAACATAGGCAGTAGGAAGAGCCAATCTTCTTGTGGTTGAGTCGGCATTGTTCCTTTTGTATTTAATTCCGATGCAATTTCTGTGTTTCATCGTCAATAAGAAGGTCAGAAGGATACAGTAAACCTGAAGTGAAGCATCGAAATCTGTAACTAGTGTCACAGGAATGGTTAAAAACATAGACAGTAAGAGGAGTCAGTTTTCTTGTACTACAGTCGCCATTGTGCCATTTGTATTTAATTCCGATGCAATTTCTGCGTTTCATCGTTAATAAGACGGTCAGAGGGATACAGTAAACCTGAAGTGAAGCATCGGAATCTATAACTAGTGGCACAGGAATGGTTAAAAACATAGACAGTAACAAGAATCAGTTTTCTTGTACTTAAGTCGGCATTGTGCCTTTTGTATTTAATTCCGATGCAATTTCTGTGTTTTATCGTCAATAAGAAGGTCAGAGGGATACAGTAAACCTGAAGTGAAGCATCGGAATCTATAACTAGTGTCACAGGAATGGTTCATAACATAGACAGTAAGAAGAGTCAGTTTCTTGTACTTAAGTCGGCATTGTGCCTTTTGTATTTAATTCCGATTCAATTTCTGTGTTTCGTCGTCAATAAGAAGGTCCAAGGGATATTGTAAACCTGAAGTTAAGCATCGGAATCTAAAATAAGTGTCACAGGAATTGTTCAAATCATAGACAGTAAGAAGAGTCAGTTTTCTTGTACTTATGTCGACATTGTGCCTTTTCTATTTACTTCCGATGCAGTTTCTGTGTTTCGTTGTCAATAAGAAGGTCCAAGGGATACAGTAAACCTGAAGTGAAGGGTCGGAATCTAAAACCGATAACCCAGGAAAGGTTCAAAACATAGACAGTAAGAAGGGCCTGTTTTCTAGTACTTGAGTCGGCATTGTGCCTTTTGTATTTAATTCCGATGCAATTTCTGTGTTTCATCGTCAATAAGACGGTCAGAGGGATACAGTAAACCTGAAGTGAAGCATCGGAATCTATAACTAGTGTCACAGGAATGGTTAAAAACATAGACAGTAAGAAGAATCAGTTTTCTTGTACTTAAGTCGGCATTGTGCCTTTTGTATTTAATTCCGATGCAACTTCTGTGTTTCATCGTCAATAAGAAGGTCAGAGGGATACAGTAAACCTGAAGTGAAGCATCGGAATCTATAACTAGTGTCACAGGAATGGTTCATATCATAGAGAGTAAGAAGAGTCATTTTTCTTGTACTTAAGTCGGCATTGTGCTTTTTGTATTTAATTCCGATGCAATTTCTGTGTTTCGTCGTCAATAAGAAGGTCCAAGGGATACAGTAAACCTGAAGTGAAGCATCGGAATCTAAAACTGGTCTCACAGGAAAGGTTCAAAACATAGAAAGTAAAAGAGCCAGTCTTCTTGTACTTGAGTCGGCATTGTGCCTTTTGTATTTAATTCTGATGCAATTTCTGTGTTTCATCGTCAATAAGAAGGTCAGAGGGATACAGTAAACCTGAAGTGAAGCATCGGAATCTATAACCAGTGTCACAGAAATGGTTCAAACATAGACAGTAAGAAGACTCTGTTTTCTTCTTCTAAAGTCGGCATTGTGCCTTCTCTATTTAATTCCGATGCAATTTCTGTGTTTCGTCGTCAATAAGAAGGTACAAGGGATGCTGTAAACCTGAAGTCAAGCATCAAAATCAAAGACTGGTCTCACAGGAAAGGTTCAAAGCATAGGCAGTAAGAAGAATCAGTTTTCTTGTATATAAGTCGGCATTGTGCCTTTTGTATTTAATTCCGATGCAATATTTGTATTTCATCGTCAATAAGAAGGTCAGAGGGATACAGTAAACCTGAAGTGAAGCATCGGAATCTATAACTAGTGTCACAGGAATGGTTCAAAGCATAGACAGTAAGAAGAGTCAGTCTCCTTGTACTTAAGTCGGCATTGTGCGTTTTGTATTTAATTCCGATGCAATTTCTGTGTTTGATCGTCAATAAGAAGGTCCAGGGATACAGTAAACCTGAAGTGAAGCATCGGAATCTAAAACCGGTCTCACAGGAAAGGTTCAAAGCATTGACAGTAAGAAGAGCCAGTCTTCTTGTATTTGAGTCAGCATTGTGCCTTTTGTTTTTAATTTCGATGCAATTTCTGTGTTTCATCGTCAATAAGAAGATCAGAGGGAAACAGTAAGCCTGAAGTGAAGCATCGGAGTCTATAACTAGTGCCACAGGAATAGTTCAAAACATAGACAGTAAGAAGAGTTAGTCTACTTCTACTGAAGTCGGCATTGTGCATTTTCTATTTAATTCCGATGCAATTTCTGTATTTTTCGTCGTCAATAAGAAGGTCCAAGGGATACAGTAAACCTGAAGTGAAGCATCGGAACCTAAAACCGGTCTCACAGGAAAGGTTCAAAACATAGGCAGTAAGATGAGCCAGTATTCTTGTGCTTGAGTCGGCATTGTGCTTTTGAATTTAATTCCGTTGCAATTTCGGTGTTCCATCGTCAATACTACGGTCAGAGGGATACAGTAAACCTGAAGTGAAGCATCAGAATCTATAACTAGTGTCACAGGAATGGTTCAAAACATAGACAGTAAGAAGAGTCAGTCTTCTAGTAC
This sequence comes from Schistocerca americana, assembly GCF_021461395.2. Classification (NCBI taxonomy): domain Eukaryota; kingdom Metazoa; phylum Arthropoda; class Insecta; order Orthoptera; family Acrididae; genus Schistocerca; species Schistocerca americana. The sequence continues at coordinate 8,306,641 of NC_060121.1, read as the reverse complement.
TTGATTTGGCTTTGTGCCTTTTGTATATAATTCCGGTGCAATATCTGTGTTTCATCGTCAATACGAAGGTCAGAGGGATACAGTAAAACTGAAGTGAAGCTTCGGAATCTATAACTAGTGTCACAGGAATGGTTCAAAGCATAGACAGTAAGAAGCGTCAGTCTTCTTGTACTTAAGTCGGCATTGTGCCATTTGTATTTATTTCCGATGCAATTTCTGTGTTTCAACGTCAATAAGAAGGTCAGCTGGATACAGTAGTCCTGAAGTGAAGCATCGGAATCTATAACTAGTATCGCAGGAATGGTTCAAAACATAGACAGGAAGAAGAGCCAGTCTTCTTGTACTCGAGTCGGCATTGTGCCTTTTGTATTTAATTCCGATGCAATTTCCGTGTTTCATCGTCAATACAACGGTCTGAGGGATACAGTATACCTGATGTGAAGCATCGGAGTCTATAACTAGTGTCACAGGAATGGTTCAAAACATAGGCAGTAAGAAAAGTCAGTCTTCTAGTACTTGAGTCGGCATTGTGCCTTTTGCATTTAATTCCGATGCAATTTCTGTGTTTCATCGTCAATATGAAGGTGAGGGGGATACAGTAAACCTGAAGTGAAGCATCCGAATCTAAAACTAGTGTCACAGGAATGGTTCAAATCATAGGCAGTGGGAAGAGTCAGTCTTATTGTACTTAAGACGGCATTCTGCGTTTTGTATTTCATTCCGATGCAATTTCTGTGTTTCATCGTCAATGAGAAGGTCAGAGGGATACAGTAAACCTGAAGTGAAGCATCGGAATCTATAACTAGTGTTACAGGAATGGTTAAAAACATAGACAGTAAGAAGAATCAGTTTTCTTGTACTTAAGTCGGCATTGTGCCTTTTGTATTTAATTCCGATGCAATTTCTGTGTTTTATCGTCAATAAGAAGGTCAGAGGGATACAGTAAACCTGAAGTGAAGCATCGGAATCTATAACTAGTGTCACAGGAATGGTTCATAACATAGACAGTAAGAAGAGTCAGTTTCTTGTACTTAAGTCGGCATTGTGCCTTTTGTATTTAATTCCGATTCAATTTCTGTGTTTCGTCGTCAATAAGAAGGTCCAAGGGATATTGTAAACCTGAAGTTAAGCATCGGAATCTAAAATAAGTGTCACAGGAATTGTTCAAATCATAGACAGTAAGAAGAGTCAGTTTTCTTGTACTTATGTCGACATTGTGCCTTTTCTATTTACTTCCGATGCAGTTTCTGTGTTTCGTTGTCAATAAGAAGGTCCAAGGGATACAGTAAACCTGAAGTGAAGGGTCGGAATCTAAAACCGATAACCCAGGAAAGGTTCAAAACATAGACAGTAAGAAGGGCCTGTTTTCTAGTACTTGAGTCGGCATTGTGCCTTTTGTATTTAATTCCGATGCAATTTCTGTGTTTCATCGTCAATAAGACGGTCAGAGGGATACAGTAAACCTGAAGTGAAGCATCGGAATCTATAACTAGTGTCACAGGAATGGTTAAAAACATAGACAGTAAGAAGAATCAGTTTTCTTGTACTTAAGTCGGCATTGTGCCTTTTGTATTTAATTCCGATGCAACTTCTGTGTTTCATCGTCAATAAGAAGGTCAGAGGGATACAGTAAACCTGAAGTGAAGCATCGGAATCTATAACTAGTGTCACAGGAATGGTTCATATCATAGAGAGTAAGAAGAGTCATTTTTCTTGTACTTAAGTCGGCATTGTGCTTTTTGTATTTAATTCCGATGCAATTTCTGTGTTTCGTCGTCAATAAGAAGGTCCAAGGGATACAGTAAACCTGAAGTGAAGCATCGGAATCTAAAACTGGTCTCACAGGAAAGGTTCAAAACATAGAAAGTAAAAGAGCCAGTCTTCTTGTACTTGAGTCGGCATTGTGCCTTTTGTATTTAATTCTGATGCAATTTCTGTGTTTCATCGTCAATAAGAAGGTCAGAGGGATACAGTAAACCTGAAGTGAAGCATCGGAATCTATAACCAGTGTCACAGAAATGGTTCAAACATAGACAGTAAGAAGACTCTGTTTTCTTGTTCTAAAGTCGGCATTGTGCCTTCTCTATTTAATTCCGATGCAATTTCTGTGTTTCGTCGTCAATAAGAAGGTACAAGGGATGCTGTAAACCTGAAGTCAAGCATCAAAATCAAAGACTGGTCTCACAGGAAAGGTTCAAAGCATAGGCAGTAAGAAGAATCAGTTTTCTTGTATATAAGTCGGCATTGTGCCTTTTGTATTTAATTCCGATGCAATATTTGTATTTCATCGTCAATAAGAAGGTCAGAGGGATACAGTAAACCTGAAGTGAAGCATCGGAATCTATAACTAGTGTCACAGGAATGGTTCAAAGCATAGACAGTAAGAAGAGTCAGTCTCCTTGTACTTAAGTCGGCATTGTGCGTTTTGTATTTAATTCCGATGCAATTTCTGTGTTTGATCGTCAATAAGAAGGTCCAGGGATACAGTAAACCTGAAGTGAAGCATCGGAATCTAAAACCGGTCTCACAGGAAAGGTTCAAAGCATTGACAGTAAGAAGAGCCAGTCTTCTTGTATTTGAGTCAGCATTGTGCCTTTTGTTTTTAATTTCGATGCAATTTCTGTGTTTCATCGTCAATAAGAAGATCAGAGGGAAACAGTAAGCCTGAAGTGAAGCATCGGAGTCTATAACTAGTGTCACAGGAATAGTTCAAAACATAGACAGTAAGAAGAGTTAGTCTACTTCTACTGAAGTCGGCATTGTGCATTTTCTATTTAATTCCGATGCAATTTCTGTATTTTTCGTCGTCAATAAGAAGGTCCAAGGGATACAGTAAACCTGAAGTGAAGCATCGGAACCTAAAACCGGTCTCACAGGAAAGGTTCAAAACATAGGCAGTAAGATGAGCCAGTATTCTTGTGCTTGAGTCGGCATTGTGCTTTTGAATTTAATTCCGTTGCAATTTCGGTGTTCCATCGTCAATACTACGGTCAGAGGGATACAGTAAACCTGAAGTGAAGCATCAGAATCTATAACTAGTGTCACAGGAATGGTTCAAAACATAGACAGTAAGAAGAGTCAGTCTTCTAGTACTTGATTTGGCTTTGTGCCTTTTGTATATAATTCCGGTGCAATATCTGTGTTTCATCGTCAATACGAAGGTCAGAGGGATACAGTAAAACTGAAGTGAAGCTTCGGAATCTATAACTAGTGTCACAGGAATGGTTCAAAGCATAGACAGTAAGAAGCGTCAGTCTTCTTGTACTTAAGTCGGCATTGTGCCATTTGTATTTATTTCCGATGCAATTTCTGTGTTTCAACGTCAATAAGAAGGTCAGCTGGATACAGTAGTCCTGAAGTAAAGCATCGGAATCTATAACTAGTATCGCAGGAATGGTTCAAAACATAGACAGGAAGAAGAGCCAGTCTTCTTGTACTCGAGTCGGCATTGTGCCTTTTGTATTTAATTCGGATGCAATTTCCGTGTTTCATCGTCAATACAACGGTCTGAGGGATACAGTATACCTGATGTGAAGCATCGGAGTCTATAACTAGTGTCACAGGAATGGTTCAAAACATAGGCAGTAAGAAAAGTCAGTCTTCTAGTACTTGAGTCGGCATTGTGCCTTTTGCATTTAATTCCGATGCAATTTCTGTGTTTCATCGTCAATATGAAGGTGAGGGGGATACAGTAAACCTGAAGTGAAGCATCCGAATCTAAAACTAGTGTCACAGGAATGGTTCAAATCATAGGCAGTGGGAAGAGTCAGTCTTATTGTACTTAAGACGGCATTCTGCGTTTTGTATTTCATTCCGATGCAATTTCTGTGTTTCATCGTCAATGAGAAGGTCAGAGGGATACAGTAAAATTGAAGTGAGGCATCGGAATCTATAACTTGTGTCACAGGAGTGATTCAAAACATAGACAGTTAGAAGAGCCATTCTTCTTGTACTTGAGTCGGCATTGTGCCTTTAGTATTTAATTCCGATCAATTTTCTGTGTTTGATCGTCAATAAGAAGGTCAGAGGGATACAGTAAACCTGAAGTGAAGCATCGGAATCTATAACTAGTGCTACAGGAATGATTCAAAACATAGACAGTAGGAAGAGTCAGTCTTCTTGTACTTAAGTCGGCATTGTGCCTTTTGTATATAATTCCGATGCAATTTCTGTGTTTCATCGTCAATAAGAGGGTCAGAGGGATACTGTAAACCTGAGGTGAAGCATCGGAATCTATAACTAGTGTCACAGGAATGGTTCAAAACATAGACAGTAAGAAGAGCCAGTCTTCTTGTGCTTGAGTCGGCATTGTTCCTCTTGTATTTAATTCCGATGCAATTTCTGTCTTTCATCGTTAATAAGAAGGTCAGACGGATACAGTAAACCTGAAGTGAAGCACCGGAATCTATAACTAGTGTCACAGGAATGGTTCAAAACATAGACAGTAAGAAGAGTAAGTTTTCTTGTACTAAAGTCGGCTTTGTGCCTTTTGTATTGAATTCCGATGCAATTTCTGTCTTTCATCCTCAATAAGAAGGTCAGAGTGATACAGTAAACCTGAAGTGAAGTATCGGAATCTATAACTAGTGTCACAGGAATGGTTCAAAATATAGAGAGTAAGAAGAGTCAGTCTTTTGGTACTTATGTCGGCATTGTGCCTTTTGTATTTAATTCCGATGCAATTTCTGTGTTTCGTCGTCAATAAGAAGGTCCAAGGGATACAGTAAACCTGAAGTGAAGCATCGGAATCTAAAACCGGTCTCACAGGAAAGGTTCAAAACATAGAAAGTAAGTAGAGCCAGTCTTCTTGTACTTGAGTCGGCATTGTGCCTATTGTATTTAATTCTGATGCAATTTCTGTGTTTCATCGTCAATAAGAAGGCCAGAGGGATACAGTAAACCTGAAGTGAAGCATCGGAATCTATAACTAGTGTCACAGGAATGGTTCAAACATAGACAGTAAGAAGACTCTGTTTTCTTGTTCTAAAGTCGGCATTGTGCCTTTTCTATTTAATTCCGATGCAATTACTGTGTTTCGTCGTCAATAAGAAGGTCCAAGGGATACTGTAAACCTGAAGTCAAGCATCAAAATCAAAGACTGGTCTCACAGGAAAGGTTCAAAACATAGACAGTAAGAAGAATCAGATTTCTTGTACTTAAGTCGGCATTGTGCCTTTTGTATTTAATTCCGATGCAATTTCTGTATTTCATCGTCAATAAGAAGGTAGGAGGGATACAGTAAAACTGAAGTGAAGCTTCGGAATCAATAACTAGTGTCACAGGAATGGTTCAAAGCATAGACAGTAAGAAGAGTCAGTCTTCTTGTACTTAAGTCGGCATTGTGCCATTTGTATTTAATTCCGATGCAATTTCTGTGTTTCATCGTCAATAAGAAGGTCATCTGGATACAGTAGACCTGAAGTGAAGCATCGGAAACTATAACTAGTGTCACAGGAATGGTTCAATACATAGACAGGAAGAAGAGCCAGTCTTCTTGTACTCGAGTCGGCATTGTGCCTTTTGTATTTAATTCCGATGCAATTTCTGTGTTTCATCGTCAATACGACGGTCTGAGGGATACAGTAAACCTGATGTGAAGCATCGGAGTCTATAACTAGTGTCACAGGAATGGTTCAAAACATAGGCAGTAAGCAAAGTCAGTCTTCTAGTACTTGAGTCGGCATTGTGCCTTTTGTATTTAATTCCGATGCAATTTCTGTGTTTCATCGTCAATATGAAGGTCAGGGGGATACAGTAAACCCGAAGAGAAGCATCCGAATCTAAAACTAGTGTCACAGGAATGGTTCAAAACATAGGCAGTAGGAAGAGTCAGTCTTCTTGTACTTAAGACAGCATTCTGCATTTTGTATTTAATTCCGATGCAATTTCTGTGTTTTATCGTCAATAAGAAGGTCAGAGGGATACAGTAAAACTGAGGCGAAGAATCGGAATCTATAACTTGTGTCACGGGAGTGATTCAAAACATAGACAGTAAGATGAGTCAGTCTTCTTGTACTTAAGTAGGGCATTGTACCTTTTGCTATGAATTCCGATGCAATTTCTGCGTTTCATCGTCAATAAGAAGGTCAGCTGTATACAGTAAACCTGAAGTGAAGCATCGGAATCTATAACTAGTGTCACAGGAATGGTTCAAAACATAGACAGTAAGAAGAGCCAGTCTTCTTGTACTTGAGTCGGCATTGTGTCTTTCGTATTTAATTCCGATCAATTTTCTGTGTTGGATCGTCAAAAAGAAGGTAAGAGGGATACAGTAAACCTGAAGTAAAGCATCGGAATCTATAACTAGTGCCACAGGAATGATACAAAACATAGACAGTAAGAAGAGTCAGTCTTCTTGTACTTAAGTCGGCATTGTGCCTTTTGTATATAATTCCGATGCAAATTCTGTGTTTCATCGTCAATAGAAAGATCAGAGGGATACAGTAAACCTGAAGTGAAGCATTGGAATCTATAACTAGTGTCACAGGAGTGGTTCAAAACATAGACAGTAAGAAGAGCCAGTCTTCTCGTACTTTGTCGGCATTGTGCCTTTTGTATTTAATTCCGATGCAATTTCTGTGTTTCATCGTCAATGAGAAGGTCAGAGGGATACAGTAAACCTGAAGTGAAGCATCGGAATCTATAACTAGTGTCACAGGAATGGTTCAAAATATAGACAGTAAGAAGAGTCAGTTTTCTTGTACTTAAGTCGACATTGTGCCTTTTGTAATTAATTCCGATGCAATTTATGTGGTTCATCGTCAATAAGGTCAGCGGGATACAGTAAACCTGAATTGATGCATCGGAACCTATAACTAGTGTCACAGAAGTGGTTCAAAACATAGACAGGAAGAAGATTCAGTTCTCTTGCACTTAAGTCGGCATTGTGCCTTTTCTATTTAATTCCGATGCAATTTCTGTGTTTCGTCGTCATTAAGAAGGTCCAAGGGATACAGTAAACCTGAGGTGAAGCATCGGAATATAGAACCGGTATCACAGGAAAGGTTCAAAATATAGACAGTAAGAAGAGCAAGACTGCTTGTACTTCACTCTTCATTGTGCCTTTTGTATTTAATTCCGATGCAATTTCTGTGTTTCATCGTCAATATGAAGGTCAGAGGGATACAGTAAACCTGAAGTGAAGCATCGGAATCTATAACTAGTGTCACAGGAATGGTTTAAAACATAGACAGTAAGAAGAATCAGTTTTCTTGTACTTAAGTCGATATTGGGCCTTTTGTATTTAATTCCGATGCAGTTTCTGTGTTTCATCGTCAATAAGAAGGTCAGAGATATACAGTGAACCTGAAGTGATGCATCGGAATCTATAACTAGTGTCACAGTAGTGGTTCAAAACATAGACAGGAAGAAGATTCAGTTCTCTTGCACTTAAGTCGGCATTGTGCCTTTTCTATTTAATTCCGATGCAATTTCTGAGTTTCGTTGTCATTAAGAAGGTCCAAGGGATACAGTAAACCTGAAGTGAAGCATCGGAATATAGAACCGGTATCACAGGAAAGGTTCAAAATATAGAGAGTAAGAAGAGCAAGACTGCTTGTACTTCACTCTTCAATGTGAGTTTTGTATTTAATTCCGATGCAATTTCTGTGTTTCATCGTCAATAAGACTGTCAGAGGGATACAGTAAACCTGAAGTGAAGCATCGGAATCTATAACTAGTGTCACAGGAATGGTTCAAAGCATAGACAGTAAGAAGAGCCAGTTTTCTTGTACTTGATTCGGCATTGAGCCTTTTGTATTTAATTCCGATCAATTTTTTGTGTTTGATCGTCAATAAGAAGGTCAAAGGGATACAGTAAACCTGAAGTGAAGCATCGGAATCTATAACTAGTGTCACAGGAATGGTTCATAACATAGACACTAAGAAGAGTCAGTTTCTTGTACTTAAGTCGGCATTGTGCCTTTTGTATTTAATTCTGATTCAATTTCTGTGTTTCGTCGTCAATAAGAAGGTCCAAGGGATACAGTAAACCTGAAGTGAAGCTTTGGAATGTAAAACTAGTGTCACAGGAATTGTTCAAATCATAGACAGTAAGAAGAGTCAGTTTTCTTGTACTTAAATCGACATTGTGCCTTTTCTATTTACTTCCGATGCAGTTTCTGTGTTTCGTTGTCAATAAGAAGGTCCAAGGGATACAGTAAACCTGAAGTGAAGGGCCGGAATCTAAAACCGGTAACCCAGGAAAAGTTCAAAGCATAGACAGTAAGAAGAGCCTGTCTTCCTGTACTTAAGTCGGCATTGTGCCTTTTGTATTTAATTCCGATGCAATTTCTGTGTTTCATCGTCAATAAGACGGTCAGAGGGATACAGTAAACCTGAAGTGAAGCATCGGAATCTATAACTAGTGTCACAGGGATGGTTAAAAACATAGACAGTAAGAAAAATCAGTTTTCTTGTACTTAAGTCGGCATTGTGCCTTTTGTATTTAATTCCGATGCAATTTCTGTGTTTCATCGTCAATAAGAAGGTCAGAGGGATACAGTAAACCTGCAGAGAAGCATCGGAATCTATAACTAGTGTCACAGGAATGGTTCATAACATAGACAGTAAGAAGAGTCAGTTTTCGTGTACTTAAGTCGCCATTGTGCCTTTTGTATTTAATTCCGACGCAATTTCTGTGTTTCGTCGTCAATAAGAAGGTCCAAGGGATACAGTAAACCTGTAGTGAAGCATCGGAATCTAAAACCGGTCTCACATTAAAGGTTCAAAACATAGAAACTAAGTAGAGCCAGTCTTCTTGTACTTGAGTCGGCATTGTGCCTTTTGTATTTAATTCTGATGCAATTTCTGTGTTTCATCGTCAATAAGAAGGTCAGAGGGATACAGCAAACCTGAAGTGAAGCATCGGAATCTATAACTAGTGTCACAGGAATGGTTCAAACATAGACAGTAAGAAGACTCTCTTTTCTTGTTCTAATATCGGCATTGTACCTTCTCTATTTAATTCCGATGCAATTTCTGTGTTTCGTCGTCAATAAGAAGGTCCAAGGGATACAGTAAACCTGAAGTGAAGCATCGGAATCTAAAACCGGTCTCACAGGAAAGGTTCAAAACATAGGCAGTAAGAAGAGCCAGTCTTCTTGTGCTTGAGTCGGCATTGTGCTTTTGAATTTAATTCCGATGCAATTTCGGTGTTTCATCGTCAATACGACGGTCAGAGGGATACAGTAAACCCGAAGTGAAGCATCAGAATCTATAACTAGTGTCACAGGAATGGTTCAAATCATAGACAGTAAGAAGAGTCAGTCTTCTAGTACTTGATTTGGCTTTGTGCCTTTTGTATATAATTCCGGTGCAATATCTGTGTTTCATCGTCAATACGAAGGTCAGAGGGATACAGTAAAACTGAAGTGAAGCTTCGGAATCTATAACTAGTGTCACAGGAATGGTTCAAAGCATAGACAGTAAGAAGCGTCAGTCTTCTTGTACTTAAGTCGGCATTGTGCCATTTGTATTTATTTCCGATGCAATTTCTGTGTTTCATCGTCAATATGAAGGTCAGCTGGATACAGTAGTCCTGAAGTGAAGCATCGGAATCTATAACTAATGTCGCAGGAATGGTTCAAAACATAGACAGGAAGAAGAGCCAGTCTTCTTGTACTCGAGTCGGCATTGTGCCTTTTGTATTTATTTCCGATGCAATTTCTGTGTTTCATCGTCAATACAACGGTCTGAGGGATACAGTAAACCTGATGTGAAGCATCGGAGTCTATAACTAGTGTCACAGGAATGGTTCAAAACATAGGCAGTAAGAAAAGTCAGTCTTCTAGTACTTGAGTCGGCATTGTGCCTTTTGTATTTAATTCCGGTGCAATATCTGTGTTTCATCGTCAATAAGAAGGTCAGAGGGATACAGTAAAACTGAAGTGAAGCATCGGAATCTATAACTTGTGTCACAGGAGTAATTCAAAACATAGACAGTAAGATGAGTCAGTCTTCTTGTACTTAAGTAGGGCATTGTACCTTTTGTATTTAATTCCGATGCAATTTCTGCGTTTCATCGTCAATAAGAAGGCCAGAGGGATACAGTAAACCTGAAGTGAAGCATCGGAATCTATAACTAGCGTCACAGGAATGGTTCATAACATAGACAGTAAGAAGAGTCAGTTTTCGTGTACTTAAGTCGCCATTGTGCCTTTTGTATTTAATTCCGACGCAATTTCTGTGTTTCGTCGTCAATAAGAAGGTCCAAGGGATACAGTAAACCTGTAGTGAAGCATCGGAATCTAAAACCGGTCTCACAGGAAAGGTTCAAAACATAGAAACTAAGTAGAGCCAGTCTTCTTGTACTTGAGTCGGCATTGTGCCTTTTGTATTTAATTCTGATGCAATTTCTGTGTTTCATCGTCAATAAGAAGGTCAGAGGGATACAGCAAACCTGAAGTGAAGCATCGGAATCTATAACTAGTGTCACAGGAATGGTTCAAACATAGACAGTAAGAAGACTCTCTTTTCTTGTTCTAATATCGGCATTGTACCTTCTCTATTTAATTCCGATGCAATTTCTGTGTTTCGTCGTCAATAAGAAGGTCCAAGGGATACAGTAAACCTGAAGTGAAGCATCGGAATCTAAAACCGGTCTCACAGGAAAGGTTCAAAACATAGGCAGTAAGAAGAGCCAGTCTTCTTGTGCTTGAGTCGGCATTGTGCTTTTGAATTTAATTCCGATGCAATTTCGGTGTTTCATCGTCAATACGACGGTCAGAGGGATACAGTAAACCCGAAGTGAAGCATCAGAATCTATAACTAGTGTCACAGGAATGGTTCAAATCATAGACAGTAAGAAGAGTCAGTCTTCTAGTACTTGATTTGGCTTTGTGCCTTTTGTATATAATTCCGGTGCAATATCTGTGTTTCATCGTCAATACGAAGGTCAGAGGGATACAGTAAAACTGAAGTGAAGCTTCGGAATCTATAACTAGTGTCACAGGAATGGTTCAAAGCATAAACAGTAAGAAGCGTCAGTCTTCTTGTACGTAAGTCGGCATTGTGCCATTTGTATTTATTTCCGATGCAATTTCTGTGTTTCATCGTCAATATGAAGGTCAGCTGGATACAGTAGTCCTGAAGTGAAGCATCGGAATCTATAACTAGTGTCGCAGGAATGGTTCAAAACATAGACAGGAAGAAGAGCCAGTCTTCTTGTACTCGAGTCGGCATTGTGCCTTTTGTATTTATTTCCGATGCAATTTCTGTGTTTCATCGTCAATACAACGGTCTGAGGGATACAGTAAACCTGATGTGAAGCATCGGAGTCTATAACTAGTGTCACAGGAATGGTTCAAAACATAGGCAGTAAGAAAAGTCAGTCTTCTAGTACTTGAGTCGGCATTGTGCCTTTTGTATTTAATTCCGGTGCAATATCTGTGTTTCATCGTCAATAAGAAGGTCAGAGGGATACAGTAAAACTGAAGTGAAGCATCGGAATCTATAACTTGTGTCACAGGAGTAATTCAAAACATAGACAGTAAGATGAGTCAGTCTTCTTGTACTTAAGTAGGGCATTGTACCTTTTGTATTTAATTCCGATGCAATTTCTGCGTTTCATCGTCAATAAGAAGGCCAGAGGGATACAGTAAACCTGAAGTGAAGCATCGGAATCTATAACTAGTGTCACAGGAATGGTTCAAAATATAGAGAGTAAGAAGAGTCAGTCTTTTGGTACTTATGTCGGCATTGTGCCTTTTGTATTTAATTCCGATGCAATTTCTGTGTTTCGTCGTCAATAAGAAGGTCCAAGGGATACAGTAAACCTGAAGTGAAGCATCGGAATCTAAAACCGGTCTCACAGGAAAGGTTCAAAACATAGAAAGTAAGTAGGGCCAGTCTTCTTGTACTTGAGTCGGCATTGTGCCTATTGTATTTAATTCTGATGCAATTTCTGTGTTTCATCGTCAATAAGAAGGCCAGAGGGATACAGTAAACCTGAAGTGAAGCATCGGAATCTATAACTAGTGTCACAGGAATGGTTCAAACATAGACAGTAAGAAGACTCTGTTTTCTTGTTCTAAAGTCGGCATTGTGCCTTTTCTATTTAATTCCGATGCAATTTCTGTGTTTCGTCGTCAATAAGAAGGTCCAAGGGATACTGTAAACCTGAAGTCAAGCATCAAAATCAAAGACTGGTCTCACAGGAAAGGTTCAAAACATAGACAGTAAGAAGAATCAGATTTCTTGTACTTAAGTCGGCATTGTGCCTTTTGTATTTAATTCCGATGCAATTTCTGTATTTCATCGTCAATAAGAAGGTAGGAGGGATACAGTAAAACTGAAGTGAAGCTTCGGAATCAATAACTAGTGTCACAGGAATGGTTCAAAGCATAGACAGTAAGAAGAGTCAGTCTTCTTGTACTTAAGTCGGCATTGTGCCATTTGTATTTAATTCCGATGCAATTTCTGTGTTTCATCGTCAATAAGAAGGTCATCTGGATACAGTAGACCTGAAGTGAAGCATCGGAAACTATAACTAGTGTCACAGGAATGGTTCAATACATAGACAGGAAGTAGAGCCAGTCTTCTTGTACTTGAGTCGGCATTGTGCCTATTGTATTTAATTCCGATGCAATTTCTGTGTTTCATCGTCAATACGACGGTCTGAGGGATACAGTAAACCTGATGTGAAGCATCGGAGTCTATAACTAGTGTCACAGGAATGGTTCAAAACATAGGCAATAAGCAAAGTCAGTCTTCTAGTACTTGAGTCGGCATTGTGCCTTTTGTATTTAATTCCGATGCAATTTCTGTGTTTCATCGTCAATATGAAGGTCAGGGGGATACAGTAAACCCGAAGAGAAGCATCCGAATCTAAAACTAGTGTCACAGGAATGGTTCAAAACATAGGCAGTAGGAAGAGTCAGTCTTCTTGTACTTAAGACAGCATTCTGCATTTTGTATTTAATTCCGATGCAATTTCTGTGTTTTATCGTCAAGAAGAAGGTCAGAGGGATACAGTAAAACTGAGGTGAAGAATCGGAATCTATAACTTGTGTCACGGGAGTGATTCAAAACATAGACAGTAAGATGAGTCAGTCTTCTTGTACTTAAGTAGGGCATTGTACCTTTTGCTATGAATTCCGATGCAATTTCTGCGTTTCATCGTCAGTAAGAAGGTCAGCTGTATACAGTAAACCTGAAGTGAAGCATCGGAATCTATAACTAGTGTCACAGGAATGGTTCAAAACATAGACAGTAAGAAGAGCCAGTCTTCTTGTACTTGAGTCGGCATTGTGTCTTTCGTATTTAATTCCGATCAATTTTCTGTGTTGGATCGTCAAAAAGAAGGTAAGAGGGATACAGTAAACCTGAAGTGAAGCATCGGAATCTATAACTAGTGCCACAGGAATGATACAAAACATAGACAGTAAGAAGAGTCAGTCTTCTTGTACTTAAGTCGGCATTGTGCCTTTTGTATATAATTCCGATGCAAATTCTGTGTTTCATCGTCAATAAAAAGATCAGAGGGATACAGTAAACCTGAAGTGAAGCATTGGAATCTATAACTAGTGTCACAGGAGTGGTTCAAAACATAGACAGTAAGAAGAGCCAGTCTTCTCGTACTTACGTCGGCATTGTGCCTTTTGTATTTAATTCCGATGCAATTTCTGTGTTTCATCGTCAATGAGAAGGTCAGAGGGATACAGTAAACCTGAAGTGAAGCATCGGAATCTATAACTAGTGTCACAGGAATGGTTCAAAATATAGACAGTAAGAAGAGTCAGTTTTCTTGTACTTAAGTCGACATTGTGCCTTTCGTAATTAATTCCGATGCAATTTATGTGGTTCATCGTCAATAAGGTCAGCGGGATACAGTAAACCTGAATTGATGCATCGGAACCTGTAACTAGTGTCACAGAAGTGGTTCAAAACATAGACAGGAAGAAGATTCAGTTCTCTTGCACTTAAGTCGGCATTGTGCCTTTTCTATTTAATTCCGATGCAATTTCTGTGTTTCGTCGTCATTAAGAAGGTCCAAGGGATACAGTAAACCTGAGGTGAAGCATCGGAATATAGAACCGGTATCACAGGAAAGGTTCAAAATATAGACAGTAAGAAGAGCAAGACTGCTTGTACTTCACTCTTCATTGTGCCTTTTGTATTTAATTCCGATGCAATTTCTGTGTTTCATCGTCAATATGAAGGTCAGAGGGATACAGTAAACCTGAAGTGAAGCATCGGAATCTATAACTAGTGTCACAGGAATGGTTTAAAACATAGACAGTAAGAAGAATCAGTTTTCTTGTACTTAAGTCGATATTGGGCCTTTTGTATTTAATTCCGATGCAGTTTCTGTGTTTCATCGTCAATAAGAAGGTCAGAGATATACAGTGAACCTGAAGTGATGCATCGGAATCTATAACTAGTGTCACAGTAGTGGTTCAAAACATAGACAGGAAGAAGATTCAGTTCTCTTGCACTTAAGTCGGCATTGTGCCTTTTCTATTTAATTCCGATGCAATTTCTGAGTTTCGTTGTCATTAAGAAGGTCCAAGGGATACAGTAAACCTGAAGTGAAGCATCGGAATATAGAACCGGTATCACAGGAAAGGTTCAAAATATAGAGAGTAAGAAGAGCAAGACTGCTTGTACTTCACTCTTCATTGTGAGTTTTGTATTTAATTCCGATGCAATTTCTGTGTTTCATCGTCAATAAGACTGTCAGAGGGATACAGTAAACCTGAAGTGAAGCATCGGAATCTATAACTAGTGTCACAGGAATGGTTCAAAGCATAGACAGTAAGAAGAGCCAGTTTTCTTGTACTTGATTCGGCATTGAGCCTTTTGTATTTAATTCTGATTCAATTTCTGTGTTTCGTCGTCAATAAGAAGGTCCAAGGGATACAGTAAACCTGAAGTGAAGCTTTGGAATGTAAAACTAGTGTCACAGGAATTGTTCAAATCATAGACAGTAAGAAGAGTCAGTTTTCTTGTACTTAAATCGACATTGTGCGTTTTCTATTTACTTCCGATGCAGTTTCTGTGTTTCGTTGTCAATAAGAAGGTCCAAGGGATTCAGTAAACCTGAAGTGAAGGGCCGGAATCTAAAACCGGTAACCCAGGAAAAGTTCAAAGTATAGACAGTAAGAAGAGCCTGTCTTCCTGTACTTAAGTCGGCATTGTGCCTTTTGTATTTAATTCCGATGCAATTTCTGTGTTTCATCGTCAATAAGACGGTCAGAGGGATACAGTAAACCTGAAGTGAAGCATCGGAATCTATAACTAGTGTCACAGGGATGGTTAAAAACATAGACAGTAAGAAGAGTCAGTCTTCTAGTACTTGATTTGGCTTTGTGCCTTTTGTATATAATTCCGGTGCAATATCTGTGTTTCATCGTCAATACGAAGGTCAGAGGGATACAGTAAAACTGAAGTGAAGCTTCGGAATCTATAACTAGTGTCACAGGAATGGTTCAAAGCATAGACAGTAAGAAGCGTCAGTCTTCTTGTACTTAAGTCGGCATTGTGCCATTTGTATTTATTTCCGATGCAATTTCTGTGTTTCATCGTCAATATGAAGGTCAGCTGGATACAGTAGTCCTGAAGTGAAGCATCGGAATCTATAACTAGTGTCGCAGGAATGGTTCAAAACATAGACAGGAAGAAGAGCCAGTCTTCTTGTACTCGAGTCGGCATTGTGCCTTTTGTATTTATTTCCGATGCAATTTCTGTGTTTCATCGTCAATACAACGGTCTGAGGGATACAGTAAACCTGATGTGAAGCATCGGAGTCTATAACTAGTGTCACAGGAATGGTTCAAAACATAGGCAGTAAGAAAAGTCAGTCTTCTAGTACTTGAGTCGGCATTGTGCCTTTTGTATTTAATTCCGGTGCAATATCTGTGTTTCATCGTCAATAAGAAGGTCAGAGGGATACAGTAAAACTGAAGTGAAGCATCGGAATCTATAACTTGTGTCACAGGAGTAATTCAATACATAGACAGTAAGATGAGTCAGTCTTCTTGTACTTAAGTAGGGCATTGTACCTTTTGTATTTAATTCCGATGCAATTTCTGCGTTTCATCGTCAATAAGAAGGTCAGCTGGATACAGTAAACCTGAAGTGAAGTATCGGAATCTATAACTAGTGTCACAGGAATGGTTCAAAATATAGAGAGTAAGAAGAGTCAGTCTTTTGGTACTTAAGTCGGCATTGTGCCTTTTGTATTTAATTCCGATGCAATTTCTGTGTTTCGTCGTCAATAAGAAGGTCCAAGGGATACAGTAAACCTGAAGTGAAGCATCGGAATCTAAAACCGGTCTCACAGGAAAGGTTCAAAACATAGAAAGTAAGTAGAGCCAGTCTTACTGTACTTGAGTCGGCATTGTGCCTTTTGTATTTAATTCTGATGCAATTTCTGTGTTTGATCGTCAATAAGAACGTCAGAGGGATACAGTAAACCTGAAGTGAAGCATCGGAATCTATAACTAGTGTCACAGGAATGGTTCAAACATAGACAGTAAGAAGACTCTGTTTTCTTGTTCTAAAGTCGGCATTGTGCCTTTTCTATTTAATTCCGATACAATTTCTGTGTTTCGTCGTCAATAATAAGGTCAAAGGGATACTGTAAACCTGAAGTCAAGCATCAAAATCAAACACTGGTCTCACAGGTAAGGTTCAAAACATAGACAGTAAGAGGAATCAGATTTCTTGTACTTAAGTCGGCATTGTGCCTTTTGTATTTAATTCCGATGCAATTTCTGTGTTTCATCGTCAATAAGAAGGTAGGAGGGATACAGTAAGAAGATTCAGTCTTCTTGTACTTAAGTCGGCATTGTGCATTTTGTATTTAATTCCGATGCGATTTCTGTGTTTGATCGTCAATAAGAAGGTCCAAGGGATACAGTAAACGTGAAGTGAAGCATCGGAATCTAAAACCGGTCTCACAGGAAAGGTTCAAAACATAGACAGTAAGAAGAGCCAGACTTCTTGTACTTGAGTCGGCATTGTGCCTTTTCTATTTATTTGAGATGCAATTTCTGTGTTTTATCGTCAATAAGAAGGTCAGAGGGATACAGTAAAACTGAAGTGAAGCATCGGAATCTATAACTAGTGCCACAGGAATGATTCAAAACATAGACAGTAAGGAGAGTCAGTCTTCTTGTACTTAAGTCGGCATTGTGCCTTTTGTATATAATTCCGATGCAATTTCTGTGTTTCATCGTCAATAAGAAGGTCAGAGGGATACTGTAAACCTGATGTGAAGCATCGGAATCTATAACTAGTGTCACAGGAATGGTTCAAAACATAGACAGTAAGAAGAGTTAGTTTTCTTGTACTAAAGTTATCATTGTGCCTTTTGTATTTAATTCCGATGCAATTTCTGTGTTTCATCCTCAATAAGAAGGTCAGAGGGATACAGTAAACCTGAAGTGAAATATCGGAATCTATAACTAGTGTCACAGGAATGGTTCAAAATATAGAGAGTAAGAAGAGTCAGTCTTTTGGAACTTAAGTCGGCATTGTGCCTTTTGTATTTAATTACGATGCAATTTCTGTGTTTCGTCGTCAATAAGAATGTTAGAGGGAAACAGTATACCTGAAGTGAAGCATCGGAATCTATAACTAGTGTCACAGGAATGGTTCAAAGCATAGACAGTAAGAAGAGCCAGTCTTCTTGTACTTGAGTCGGCATTGTGCCTTTTGTATTTAATTCCGATCCATTTTCTGTGTTTGATCGTCAATAAGAAGGTTAGAAGGATACAGTGAACCTGAAGTGTCGCATCGGAATCTATAACTAGTGTCACAGGAATGGTTCAAAGGATAGACAGTAAGAAGAGTCAGTCTTCTTGTACTTAAGTCGGCATTGTGCCTTTTGTATTTAATTCCGATGCAATTTCTGTGTTTCATCGTCAATAAGTAGGTCAGCTGGATACAGTAAACCTGAAGTGAAGCATCAGAATCTATGACTAGTGTCACAGGAATGGTTCAAAACATAGACAGTAAGAAGAGCCAGTCTTCTTGTACTTAAGTCGGCATTGTGCCTTTTGTATTTAATTCCGATGCAATTTCTGTGTTTCATCGTCAATAAGAAGGTCTGAGGGATACAGTAAACCTGAAGTGAAGCATCGGAATCTATAACTAGTGTCACAGGAATGGTTCAAAATATAGACAGCAAGAAGAGTCAGTTTTCTTGTACTTAAGTCGGCATTGTGCCTTTTGTAATAAATTCCGATGCAATTTCTGTGTTTCATCGTCAATAAGAAGGTCAGCGGGATACAGTAAACCTGAAGTGATGCATCGGAACCTATAACTAGTGTCACAGTAGTGGTTCAAATCATAGACAGGAAGAAAAATCAGTTCTTTTGCACTTCAGTCGGCATTGTGCCCTTTCTATTTAATTCCGATGCAATTTCTGTGTTTCGTCGTCATTAAGAAGGTCCAAGGGATACAGTAAACCTAAAGTGAAGCAATGGAATATAGAACCGGTACCACAGGAAAGGTTCAAAATATAGACAGTAAGAAGAGCAAGACTGCTTGTACTTCACTCTTCATTGTGCCTTTTGTATTTCATTCCGATGCAATTTCTGTGTTTCATCGTCAATATGAAGGTCAGAGGGATACAGTAAACCTGAAGTGATGCATTGGAACCTATTACTAGTGTCACAGGAATGGCTCAAAACATAGACAGTAAGAAGAGTCAGTTTTCTTGTACAAAAGTCGGCATTGTGCCTTTTGTATCTAATTCCGATGCAGTTTCTGTGTTTCATCGTCAATATGAAGGTCCAAGAAATACAGTAAACCTGACGTGAAGCATCGGAATCTAAAACCGGTATCACAGGAAAGGTTCAAAACATAGACAGTAAGAAGCGCCAGTCTTCTTGTACATTAGTCGGCATTGTGCCTTTTGTATTTAATTCCGATGCAATTTCTGTGTTTCTTCGTCAATAAGACGGTCACAGGGATACAGTAAACCTGAAGTGAAGCATCGGAATCAATAACTAGTGTCACAGGAATGGTTCGAATCGTAGACAGTTAGAAGAATCAGTTTTCTTGCTTTTAAGTCGACATTGTGCATTTTGTATTTAATTCCGATGCAATTTCTGTGTTTCATCGTCAATATGAAGGTCAGAGGGATACAGTAAACCTGAAGTGATGCATCGGAATCTAAAACCAGTCTCACAGGAAAGGTTCAAAATATAGACGGTAAGAAGAGCCAGTCTTCTTGTACTCGAAGCGGCATTGTGCCATTTGTATTTAATTCCGTTACAATTTCTGTGTTTCATCGTCAATACGACGGTCAGAGGGATGCAGTAAACCTGAAGTGAAGCATCGGATTCTATAACTAGTGTCACAGGAATGGGTAAAACATAGACAGTAAGAAGAGTCAGTCTTCTAGTACTTGAGTCGGCATTGTGCCGTTTGTATTTAATTCCGATGCAATTTCTGTGTTTCATCGGCAATAAGAAGGTCAGAGGGATACAGTAAAACTGAAGTGAAGCATCGGAATCTATAACTAGTGTCACAGGAATGGTTCAAAACATGGACAGTAAGAAGAGTCAGTCTTCTTGTACTTAAGTCGGCATTGTGCCTTTTGTATTTAATTACGATGCAATTTCTGTATTTCATCGTCAATAAGAAGGCCAGAGGGATACGGTAAACCGGAAGTGAAGCATCGGAATCTATAAATAGTTTCACAGGAATGGTTCAAATCATAGACAGAAAGAAGAGTCAATCTTCTTGTACTTAAGTCGATATTGTGCCTTTTGTATATAATTCCGATGCAATTTCTGTGTTTCATCGTCAATAAGAAGGTCAGAGGGATACAGTAAACCTGAAGTGAAGCATCGGAATCTATAACTAGTGTCACTGGAATGGTTCAAAATATAGACAGTAAGAAGAGTCAGTTTTCTTGTACTTAAGTCGGCATTGTGCCTTTTGTAATTAATTCCGATGCGATTTGTGTGTTTCATCGTCAATAAGAAGGTCAGCGGGATACAGTAAACCTGAAGTGATGCATCGGAACCTATAACTAGTGTCACAGTAGTGGTTCAAAACATAGACCTGAAGAAGATTCAGTTCTCTTGCACTTAAGTCGGCATTGTGCCTTTTCTATTTAATTCCGATGCAATTTCTGTGTTTCGTCGTCATTAAGAAGGTCCAAGGAATACAGTAAACCTGAAGTAAAGCATCGGAATATAGAACCGGTATCACAGGAAAGGTTCAAAATATAGACAGTAAGAAGAGCAAGACTGCTTGTACTTCACTCTTCATTGTGCCTTTTGTATTTAATTCCGATGCAATTTCTGTGTTTCATCGTCAATATGAAGGTAAGAGGGATACAGTAAACCTGAAGTGAAGCATCGGAATCTATAACTAGTGTCACAGGAATGGTTTAAAACATAGACAGTAAGAAGAATCAGTTTTCTTGTACTGAAGTCGACATTGGGCCTTTTGTATTTAATTCCGAGGCAATATCTGTGTTTCATCGTCAATAAGAAGGTCAGAGGGATACAGTGAACCTGAAGTGATGCATCGGAATCTATAACTAGTGTCACAGTAGTGGTTCATAACATAGACAGGAAGAAGATTCAGTTCTCTTGCACTTAAGTCGGCATTGTGCCATTTCTATTTAATGCCGATGCAATTTATGCTTTTCGTTGTCATTAAGAAGGTCCAAGGGATACAGTAAACCTGAAGTGAAGCATCGGAATATAGATCCGGTATCACAGGAAAGGTTCAAAATATAGACAGTAAGAAGAGCAAGACTGCTTGTATTTCACTCTTCATTGTGCCTTTTGTATTTAATTCCGATGCGATTTCTGTGTTTCATCGTCAGTAAGACTGTCAGAGGGATACAGTAAACCTGAAGTGAAGCATCGGAAAATATAACTAGTGGCACAGGAATAGTTCAAAGCATAGACAGTAAGAAGAGCCAGTCTTCTTGTACTTGAGTCGGCATTGTGCCTTTTGTATTTAATTCCGATCAATTTTCAGTGTTTGATCGTCAATAAGAAGGTCAGAGGGATACAGTAAACCTGAAGTGTCGCATCGGAATCTATAACTAGTGTCACAGGAATGGTTCTAAGCATAGACAGTGAGAAGAGTCAGTCTTCTTGTACATAAGTCGGCATTGTGCCTTTTGTATTTAATTCCGATGCAATTTCTGTGTTTCATCGTCAATAAGAAGGTCAGCTGGATACAGTAAACCTGAAGTGAAGCATCAGAATCTATGACTAGTGTCACAGGAATGGTTCAAAACATAGACAGTAAGAAGAGCCAGTCTTCTTGTTCTTGAGTCCGCATTGGGCCTTTTGTATTTTATTCCGATGCAATTTCTGTGTTTCATCGTCAGTACGACGGTCAGAGGGATACAGTAAACCTGAAGTGAAGCATCGGAATCTAAAACTAGTGTCACAGGAATGGTTCAAAGCATAGGCAGTAGGAAGAGTCGGTCTTCTTGTACTTAAGTCGGCATTGTGCCTTTTGTATTTAATTCCGATGCAATTTCTGTGTTTCATCGTCAATAAGAAGGTCAGAGGGATACAGCAAAACTGAAGTGAAGCATCGGAATCTATAACTTGTGTCATAGGAATGGTTCAAAACATAGTCGCTAAGAAGAGTCGGTTTTCTTGAACTTAAGTCGCCATTGTGCCTATTGTATTTAATGCCGATGCAATGTCTGTGTTTAATCGTCAATAAGAGTGTCAAAGGGATACAGTAAACCTGAAGTGAAACATCGGAATCTATAACTAGTGTCGCAGGAATGGTTCATAACATAGACAGTAAGAAGAGTCAGTCTTCTTGTACTTAAGTCGGCATTGAGCTTTTTGTATTTAATTCCGATGCAATTTCTATGTTTCATCGTCAATAGGACGGTCAGAGGTATACAGTAAACCTGAAGTGTAGCATCTTAATCTGTAACTAGTGTCACAGGAATGGTTCAAAACATAGACAGTAAGAAGAGTCAGTTTGCTTGTAGAAAAGTCAGCATTGTGCCTTTTGTATTTAATTCCGATGCAATTTCTGTGTTTCATCGTCAATAAGAAGGTCAGAGGGATACAGTAAACCTGAAGTGAAGCATCGGAATCTATAACTAGTGTCACAGGAATGGTTCAAAGCATAGACAGTAAGAAGAGCCCGTCTTCTTGTACTCGAATCGGCATTGTGCCATTTGTATTTAATTCCGTTACAATTTCTGTGTTTCATCGTCAATACGACGGTCAGAGGGATTCAGTAAACCTGAAGTGAAGCATCGGATTCTATAACTAGTGTCATAGGAATGGGTAAAACATAGACAGTAAGAAGAGTCAGTCTTCTAGTACTTGAGTCGGTATTGTGCCGTTTGTATTTAATTCCGATGCAATTTCTGTGTTTCATCCTCAATAAGAAGGTCAGAGTGATACAGTAAAACTGAAGTGAAGCATCGGAATCTATAACTAGTGTCACAGGAATGGTTCAAATTATGGACAGTAAGAAGAGTCAGTCTTCTTGTACTTAAGTCGGCATTGTGCCTTTTGTATTTAATTACGATGCAATTTCTGTATTTCATCGTCAAAAAGAAGGTCAGAGGGATACGGTAAACCGGAAGTGAAGCATCGGAATCTATAAATAGTGTCACAGGAATGGTTCAAATCATAGACAGAAAGAAGAGTCAGTCTTCTTGTACTTAAGTCGATATTGTGCCTTTTGTATATAATTCCGATGCAATTTCTGTGTTTCATCGTCAATAAGAAGGTCAGAGGGATACAGTAAACCTGAAGTGAAGTATCGGAATCTATAACTAGTGTCACAGGAATGGTTCAAAATATAGACAGTAAGAAGAGTCAGTTTTCTTGTACTTAAGTCGGCATTGTGCCTTTTGTAATTAATTCCGATGCAATTTCTGTGTTTCATCGTCAATAAGAAGGTCAGCGGGATACAGTAAACCTGAAGTGATGCATCGGAACCTATAACTAGTGTCACAGTAGTGGTTCAAAACATAGACCGGAAGAAGATTCAGATCTCTTGCACTTAAGTCGGCATTGTGCCTTTTCTATTTAATTCCGATGCAATTTCTGTGTTTCGTCGTCATTAAGAAGGTCCAAGGAATACAGTAAACCTGAAGTAAAGCATCGGAATATAGAACCGGTATCACAGGAAAGGTTCAAAATATAGACAGTAAGAAGAGCAAGACTGCTTGTACTTCACTCTTCATTGTGCCTTTTGTATTTAATTCCGATGCAATTTCTGTGTTTCATCGTCAATATGAAGGGCAGAGGGATACAGTAAACCTGAGGTGAAGCATCGGAATCTATAACTAGTGTCACAGGAATGGTTTAAAACAAAGACAGTAAGAAGAATCAGTTTTCTTGTACTTAAGTCGACATTGGGCCTTTTGTATTTAATTCCGAGGCAATATCTGTGTTTCATCGTCAATAAGAAGGTCAGAGGGATACAGTGAACCTGAAGTGATGCATCGGAATCTATAACTAGTGTCACAGTAGTGGTTCATAACATAGACAGGAAGGAGATTCAGTTCTCTTGCACTTAAGTCGGCATTGTGCCTTTTCTATTGAATGCCGATGCAATTTCTGTGTTTCGTTGTCATTAAGAAGGTCCAAGGGATACAGTAAACCTGAAGTGAAGCATCGGAATATAGATCCAGTATCACAGGAAAGGTTCAAAATATAGACAGTAAGAAGAGCAAGACTGCTTGTATTTCACTCTTCATTGTGCCTTTTGTATTTAATTCCGATGCGATTTCTGTGTTTCATCGTCAATAAGAAGGTCAGCTGGATACATTAAACCTGAAGTGAAGCGTCAGAATCTATGACTAGTGTCACAGGAATGGTTCAAAACATAGACAGTAAGAAGAGCCAGTCTTCTTGTTCTTGAGTCCGCATTGGGCCTTTTGTATTTTATTCCGATGCAATTTCTGTGTTTCATCGTCAGTACGACGGTCAGAGGGATAAAGTAAACCTGAAGTGAAGCATCGGAATCTAAAACTAGTGTCACAGGAATGGTTCAAAGCATAGGCAGTAGGAAGAGTCAGTCTTCTTGTACTTAAGTCGGCATTGTGCCTTTTGTATTTAATTCCGATGCAATTTCTGTGTTTCATCGTCAATAAGAAGGTCAGAGGGATACAGCAAAACTGAAGTGAAGCACCGGAATCTATAACTTGTGTCACAGGAATGGTTCAAACATAGTCGCTAAGAAGAGTCGGTTTTCTTGTACTTAAGTCGCCATTGTGCCTATTGTATTTAATGCCGATGCAATTTCTGTGTTTCATCGTCAATAAGAGTGTCAAAGGGATACAGTAAACCTGAAGTGAAACATCGGAATCTATAACTAGTGTCGCAGGAATGGTTCATAACATAGACAGTAAGAAGAGTCAGTCTTCTTGTAATTAAGTCGGCATTGTGCTTTTTGTATTTAATTCCGATGCGATTTCTATGTTTCATCGTCAATAAGACGGTAAGAGGGATACAGTAAACCTGAAGTGAAGCATCGGAATCTATAACTAGTGTCACAGGAATGGTTCAAAACATAGACAATAAGAAGAGTCAGTTTTCTTGTAGAAGAGTCGGCATTGTGCCTTTTGTATTTAATTCCGATGCAATTTCTGTGTTTCATCGTCAATAAGAATGTCGGCTGGATACAGTAGACCTGTAGTGAACCATCGGAATCTATAACTAGTTTCACGGGAGTGGTTCTGAACATAGGCAGTAAGAAGAGCCAGTCTTCTTGTACTTGAGTCGGCATTGTGCCTTTTGTTTTCAATTCCGATGAAATTTCTGTGTTTTATCGTCAATGAGAAGGTCAGAGGGATACAGTAAACCTGAAGTGAAGCATCGAAATCTATAACTAGTGTCACAGGAATGGTTCAAAACATAGACAGTAAGAATCGTCAGTCGTCTTGTACTTAAGTCGGCGTTGTGCCTTTTGTATACAATTAAAATTCAATTTCTGTGTTTTATCGTCAATAAGGAGGTCAGAGGGATACAGTAAACCTGAAGTGAAGCATCGGAATCTAAAACTAGTGTCACAGTAATGGCTGAAAGCATAGACAGTAGGAAGAGTCAGTCTTCTTGTACATAAGTCGGAATTGTGCCTTTTGTATTTAATTCCGATGCAATTTCTGTGCTTCATCGTCAATACGAAGGTCAGCTGGATACAGTAAACCTGCAGTGAAGCATCGGAATCTATAACTAGTGTCACAGGAATGATTCAAAACATAGACAGTAAGAAGAGCCAGTCTTCTTGTACTTGAGTCGGCATTGTGCCTTTTGTATTTAATTCCGATCAATTTTCTGTGTTTGATCGTCAATAAGAAGGTCAGAGGGATACAGTAAACCTGAAGTGTCGCATCGGAATCAATAACTAGTGTCACAGGAATGGTTCAAAGCATAGACAGTAAGAAGAGTCAGTCTTCTTGTACATAAGTCGGCATTGTGCCATTTGTATTCAATTAAGATGCAATTTCTGTGTTTCATCCTCAATAAGAGGGTCAGAGGGATACAGTAAACCTGAAGTGAAGCATCGGAATCTATAACTAGTGTCACAGGAATGGTACAAAACATAGACAGTAAGAAGAGTCAGTCTTCTTGTACTTAAGTCGGCATTGTGCCTTTTGTATTCAATTAAGATGCAATTTCTGTATTTCATCGTCAATAAAGAGGTCAGACTGATTTAGGAAACCTGGAGTGAAGCATCGGAATCTAGAACTAGTGTCACAGTGATGGTTCAAAACATTGACGGTAAGAAGAGTCAGTCTTCTTGTACTTAAGTCACCATTGTGCCTTTAGTATTTAATTCCGATGCAATTCCTGTGTTTCATCGTCAATAAGAAGGTCAGATGGATACAGTAAACCTGAAGTGAAGCATCTGAATCTATAACTAGTGTCACAGGAATGGTCAAAACATAGACAGGAGGTAGAGCCAGTCTTCTTGTACTTGAGTCGGCATTGTGCCTTTTGTATTTAATTCCGATGCAATTTCTGTGTTCATCGTCAATACGACGGTCAGGGGGATACAGTAAATCTGAAGTGAAGCATTGGAATCTATAACTAGGGTCACAGGAATGGTTCAAATCTTAGACAGTAAGAAGAGTCAGTCTTCTAATACTTGAGTCGGCATTGTGCCTTTTGTATTTAATTCCGATGCAATTTCTGTGTTTCATCGTCAATAAGAAGGTCAGGGTGATACAGTAAAAATGAAGTGAAGCATCGAAATCTATAACTTGTGTCACAGGAATGGCTCAAAGCATAGACAGTAAGAAGAGTCAGTCTTCTTGTACTTAAATCGGCATTGTGCCTTTTGTATATAATTCCGATGCAATTTCTGTGTTTCATCGCCAATAAGAAGGTCAGCTGGATACAGTAAATCTGAAGTGAAGCATCGGAATCTATAACTAGGGTCACAGGAATGGCTCAAAACTTAGACAGTAAGAAGAGTCAGTCTTCTAATACTTGAGTCGGCATTGTGCCTTTTGTATTTAATTCCGATGCAACTTCTGTGTTTCATCGTCAATAAGAAGGTCAGCTGGATACAGTATACCTAAAGTGAAGCATCGGAATCTGTAACTAGTGTTACAGGAATGGTTCAAACCATAGACAGGAAGAAGAGTCAGTTTTCTTGTACTTAAGTCGGCATTGTGCCTATTCTATTTAATTCCGATGCAATTTCTGTGTTTCGTCGTCAATAAGGAAGTCCAAAGGATACAGTAAACCCGAAGTGAAGCATCGGAATCAAAAACCGGGCTCACAGGAAAGGTTCAAATCATAGACAGTAAGAAGAGCCGGACTTTTTGTACTTATATTTAATTCCGATACAATTTCTGTGTTTCATCATCAATAAGACGGTCAGAGGGATACAGTAAAACTGAAGTGAAGCATCGAAATTTATAACTAGTGTCACAGGAATGGTTCAAATCATAGAAAGTAAGAAGAGTCAATCTACTTGTACTTGAGTCGGCATTGTGCCTTTTGTATTTAATTCCGATGCAATTTCTGTGTTTCATCGTCAATAAGAAGGTCAGCTGGATACAGTAGACCTGAAGTGAAGCACTGGAATCTATAACTAGTGTCAAGGGAATGGTTCAAATCATAGACAGTAGGAAGAGCCAGTCTTCTTGAACTTGAGTCGGCATTGTGCCTTTTGTATTTAATTGCGATGAAATATCTGTGTTTGATCGTCAATGAGAAGGTCAGAGGGATATAGTAAACCTGAAGTGGAGCATCGGAATCTACAACTAGTGTCTCAGGAAAGGTTCAAAACATAGACAGTAAGAACCGTCAGTCTTCTTGTACTTAAGTCAGCATTGTGCCTTTTGTATTCGATTAAGATGCAATTTCTGTGTTTCATCGTCAATACGAAGGTCAGGGGGATACAGAAAACCTGAAGTGAAGCATCGGAATATATAACTAGTGTCACCAATATGGTTCAAAACATAGACAGTAAGAAGAGTCAGTCTTCTTGTACTTAAGTCGGCATTGTGCCTTTTGTATTTACTTCCAATGCTATTTCTCTGCTTCATCGCCAATAAGAAGCACAGCTGGATACAGTAAACCTGAAGTGAAGCATCGGAATCTGAAACTAGTGCCACAGGAATGGTTCAAAACATAGACACTAAGAAGAGCCAGTCTTCTTTTACTTGAGTCGGCATTGTGCCTTTTGTATTTAATTCCTATGAATTTTCTGAGTTTGATCTTCAATACGAAGGTCAGCGAGATACAGTAAACCTGAAGTGAAGCATCGGAATCTATAACTAGTGGCACAGGAATGGTTCAAACCATAGACAATAAGAAGAGACAGTGTTCTTGTACTGAAGTCGGCCTTTGCCTTTTGTATTTAATTAAAATGCAATTTCAGTGTTTCATCGTCAATAAGAAGGTCAGAGGGATACAGTAAACCTGAAGTGAAGCATCGGAATCCATAACTAGTGTCTCAGGAATGGTTCAAAACATAGACGGTAAGAAGAGTCAGTCTTCTTGTACTTAAGTCGGCATTGTGCCTTTTGTATATAATTCCGAAGCAATTTCTGTGTTTCATCGGAATCTATAACTAGTGTCACAGGAATGGTTCAAAACATAGACAGTGGGAAGAGTCAGTCATCTTGTACTTAAGTCGGCATTGTGCCTTTTGTATTTAATTCCGATGCAATTTCTGTGTTTGATCGTCAATACGAAGATCAGAGGGATACAGTAAACCTGAAGTGAAGCATCGGAATCTATAACTAGAGCCACAGGAATGGTTCAAAACGTAGGCAGTAAGAAGAGCCAGTCTTCTTGTACTTGAGTCGGCATTGTGCCTTTTGTATTTACTTCCGATGAATTTTCTGTGCTTCACCGTCAATAGGTAGGTCGGAGGGATACTGTAAACCTGAAGTGAAGCATCGGAATCTATAACTAGTGTCACAGGAATGGTTCAAAACATAGACAGTAAGGAGAGCCAGTCTTCTTGTACTTGAGTCGGCATTGTGCCTTTTGTATTTAATTCCGGTGAATTTTCTGTGTTTGATCGTCAATAGCAAGGTCAGAGGGATACAGTAAAAGTGAAGTGAAGCATCGGAATTTATAACTAGTGTCACAGGAATGGTTCAAAACATAGACAGTAAGAGGAGTTAGTCTTCTCGTACTTACGTCTGGATTGTGCCTTTTGTATTTAATTATGATGCAATTTCTGTGTTTCATCGTCAATAATAAGGTCAGAGGGATATATTAAACCTGAAGTGAAGCATCGGAATCTATAACTAGTATCACAGGAATGGTTCAAAACATAGACAGTAAGAAGAGTCAGTTCTCTTGTAGTTAAGTCGGCATTGTGCCTTTTGTATTTAATTCCAATGCTATTTATGTGTTTCATCGACAATAAGAAGGTCAGAGTGATACGGTAAACCTGAAGTAGAGCATCGGAATCTATAACTAGTGTCACAGAAATGGTTCAAAACATAGACAGTAAGAAGAGCCAGTCTTCTTGTACTTAAGTCGGCATTGTGCCTTTTGTATTTAATTCCGATGCAAGTTCTGTGTTTCATCGTCAATAAGAAGGTCAGAGGGATACAATAAACCTGAAGTAAAGCATCGGAATCTATAACTAGTGTCACAGGAATGGTTCAAAACATAGACAGTAAGAAGAGTCAGTTTTCTTGTACTTAAGTCGGCATTGTGCCTTTTGTATTTAATTCCGATGCAATTTCTGTGCTTTATCGTCAATAAGAAGCTCAGCTGGATACTGTAATCCTGAATGTGAAGCATCGGAATCTATAACTAGTGTCACAGGAATGGTTCAAAACATAGACAGTAAGAAGAGCCAGTCTTCTTGTACTTAAGTCGGCATTGTGCCTTTTGTATTTTATTCCGATGCAAGTTCTGTGTTTCATCGTCAATAAGAAGGTCAGAGGGATACAATAAACCTGAAGTAAAGCATCGGAATCTACAACTAGTGTCACAGAAATGGTTCAAAACATAGACAGTAAGAAGAGCCAGTCTTCTTGTACTTAAGTCGGCATTGTGCCTTTTGTATTTAATTCCGATGCAAGTTCTGTGTTTCATCGTCAATAAGAAGGTCAGAGGGATACAATCAACCTGAAGTAAAGCATCGGAATCTATAACTAGTGTCACAGGAATGGTTCAAAACATAGACAGTAAGAAGAGTCAGTTTTCTTCTACTTAAGTCGGCATTGTGCCTATTCTATTTAATTCCGATGCAATTTCTGTGTTTCGTCGTCAATAAGGAAGTCCAAAGGATACAGTAAACCCGAAGTGAAGCATCGGAATCAAAAACCGGGCTCACAGGAAAGGTTCAAATCATAGACAGTAAGAAGAGCCGGACTTTTTGTACTTATATTTAATTCCGATACAATTTCTGTGTTTCATCATCAATAAGACGGTCAGAGGGATACAGTAAAACTGAAGTGAAGCATCGAAATTTATAACTAGTGTCACAGGAATGGTTCAAATCATAGAAAGTAAGAAGAGTCAGTCTACTTGTACTTGAGCCGGCATTGTGCCTTTTGTATTTAATTCCGATGCAATTTCTGTGTTTCATCGTCAATAAGAAGGTCAGCTGGATACAGTAGACCTGAAGTGAAGCACTGGAATCTATAACTAGTGTCAAGGGAATGGTTCAAATCATAGACAGTAGGAAGAGCCAGTCTTCTTGAACTTGAGTCGGCATTGTGCCTTTTGTATTTAATTGCGATGAAATATCTGTGTTTGATCGTCAATGAGAAGGTCAGAGGGATACAGTAAACCTGAAGTGGAGCATCGGAATCTACAACTAGTGTCTCAGGAATGGTTCAAAACATAGACAGTAAGAACCGTCAGTTTTCTTGTACTTAAGTCAGCATTGTGCCTTTTGTATTCAATTAAGATGCAATTTCTGTGTTTCATCGTCAATACGAAGGTCAGGGGGATACAGAAAACCTGAAGTGAAGCATCGGAATATATAACTAGTGTCACCGATATGGTTCAAAACATAGACAGTAAGAAGAGTCAGTCTTCTAGTACTTAAGTCGGCATTGTGCCTTTTGTATTTACTTCCAATGCTATTTCTCTGCTTCATCGTCAATAAGAAGCACAGCTGGATACAGTAAACCTGAAGTGAAGCATCGGAATCTATAACTAGTGCCACAGGAATGGTTCAAAACATAGACACTAAGAAGAGCCAGTCTTCTTTTACTTGAGTCGGCATTGTGCCTTTTGTATTTAATTCCTATGAATTTTCTGAGTTTGATCTTCAATACGAAGGTCAGCGAGATACAGTAAACCTGAAGTGAAGCATCGGAATCTATAACTAGTGGCACAGGAATGGTTCAAACCATAGACAATAAGAAGAGACAGTGTTCTTGTACTGAAGTCGGCCTTCTGCCTTTTGTATTTAATTAAAATGCAATTTCAGTGTTTCATCGTCAATAAGAAGGTCAGAGGGATACAGTAAACCTGAGGTGAAGCATCCGAATCCATAACTAGTGTCTCAGGAATGGTTCAAAACATAGACGGTAAGAAGAGTCAGTCTTCTTGTACTTAAGTCGGCATTGTGCCTTTTGTATATAATTCCGAAGCAATTTCTGTGTTTCATCGGAATCTATAACTAGTGTCACAGGAATGGTTCAAAACATAGACAGTGGGAAGAGTCAGTCATCTTGTACTTAAGTCGGCATTGTGCCTTTTGTATTTAATTCCGATGCAATTTCTGTGTTTCATCGTCAATAAGAAGGTCAGAGGGATACAGTAAAACTAAAGTGAAGCATCGGAATCTATAACTAGTGTCACAGGAGTGGTTCAAAACATAGACAGTAAAAAGAGTCAGTCGTCTTTTACTTAAGTTGGCATTCTGCCTTTTGTATTTAATTCCGATGCAATTTCTGTGCTTCATCGTCAATAAGAAGGTGACATGGATACAGTAAACCTGAAGTGAAGCATCGGAATCTATAAGTAGTGTCACAGGAATGGTTCAAAACGTAGACAGTAAGAAGAGCCAGTCTTCTTGTACATGAGTCGGCATTGTGCCTATTGTATTTAATTTCGATGCAATTTCTGTGTTTCATCGTCAATAAGAAGGTCAGAGAGATACAGTAAGCCTGAAGTGAAGCATCGGAATCTATAACTAGTGTCACAGGAATGGTTCAAAACATAGACAGTATGAAGAGTTGGTTTCCTTGTACTTATGTCGGCATTGTGACTTATGAATTTATTTCCGATGCAATTTCTGTGTTTGATCGTCAATAAGAAGATCAGAGGGATACAGTAAACCTGAAGTGAAGCATCGGAATCTATAACTAGAGCCACAGGAATGGTTCAAAACATAGGCAGTAAGAAGAGCCAGTCTTCTTGTACTTGAGTCGGCATTGTGCCTTTTGTATTTAATTCCGATGAATTTTCTGTGCTTGACCGTCAATAGGAAGGTCGGAGGGATACTGTAAATTTGAAGTGAAGCATCGGAATCTATAACTAGTGTCACAGGAATGGTTCAAAACATAGACAGTAAGGAGAGCCAGTCTTCTTGTACTTGAGTCGGCATTGTGCCTTTTGTATTTAATTCCGGTGAATTTTCTGTGTTTGATCGTCAATAGTAAGGTCAGAGGGATACAGTAAAAGTGAAGTGAAGCATCGGAATTTATAACTAGTGTCACAGGAATGGTTCAAAACATAGACAGTAAGAGGAGTTAGTCTTCTCGTACTTACGTCTGGATTGTGCCTTTTGTATTTAATTATGATGCAATTTCTGTGTTTCATCGTCAATAATAAGGTCAGAGGGATATATTAAACCTGAAGTGAAGCATCGGAATCTATAACTAGTATCACAGGAATGGTTCAAAACATAGACAGTAAGAAGAGTCAGTTCTCTTGTAGTTAAGTCGGCATTGTGCCTTTTGTATTTAATTCCGATGCTATTTATGTGTTTCATCGACAATAAGAAGGTCAGAGTGATACGGTAAACCTGAAGTAAAGCATCGGAATCTATAACTAGTGTCACAGAAATGGTTCAAAACATAGACAGTAAGAAGAGCCAGTCTTCTTGTACTTAAGTCGGCATTGTGCCTTTTGTATTTAATTCCGATGCAAGTTCTGTGTTTCATCGTCAATAAGAAGGTCAGAGGGATACAATAAACCTGAAGTAAAGCATCGGAATCTATAACTAGTGTCACAGGAATGGTTCAAAACATAGACAGTAAGAAGAGTCAGTTTTCTTGTACTTAAGTCGGCATTGTGCCTTTTGTATTTAATTCCGATGCAATTTCTGTGCTTTATCGTCAATAAGAAGCTCAGCTGGATACTGTAATCCTGAATGTGAAGCATCGGAATCTATAACTAGTGTCACAGGAATGGTTCAAAACATAGACAGTAAGAAGAGCCAGTCTTCTTGTACTTAAGTCGGCATTGTGCCTTTTGTATTTAATTCCGATGCAAGTTCTGTGTTTCATCGTCAATAAGAAGGTCAGAGGGATACAATAAACATGAAGTAAAGCATCGGAATCTATAACTAGTGTCACAGGAATGGTTCAAAACATAGACAGTAAGAAGAGTCAGTTTTCTTGTACTTAAGTCGGCATTGTGCCTTTTGTATTTAATTCCGATGCAATTTCTGTGCTTTATCGTCAATAAGAAGCTCAGCTGGATACTGTAATCCTGAATGGGAAGGATCGGAATCTATAACTAGTGTCACAGGAATGGTTCAAATCATAGACAGTAAGGAGAGCCAGTCTTCTTGTACATGAGTCGGCATTGTGCCTTCTGTATTTAATTGTGATGAATTTTCTGTGTTTGATCGTCAATAAGAAGGTCAGAGGGATACAGTAAACCTGAAGTGAAGCATCGGAATCTATAACTAGCGCCAAAGGAATAATTCAAAACATAGGCAGTAAGAAGAGCCAGTCTTCTTGTACTTAAGTCGGCATTGTGCCTTTTGTGTTTAATTCCGATGCAATTTCTGTGTTTCATCGTCAGTACGACGGTCAGAGGGATACGGTAAACCTGAAGTGGAGCATCGGAATCAATACCTAGTGTCACAGGAATGGTTCAAAACATAGACAGTAAGAAGAGTCAGTCTTCTTGTACTTAAGTCGGCATTGTGCCTTTTGTATACAACTCCGATGCAATTTCTGTGTATCATCGTCAATAAGAAGCTCAGAGGGATACAATAAACCTGAAGTGAAGCATCGGAATCTATAACTAGTGTCACAGGAATGGTTCAAAACATAGACAGTAAGAAGAGTCAGTATTCTTGTACTTAAGTCGGCATTGTGTCTTTTGTATTTAATTCCGATGCAATTTCTGTGTTTCATCGTCAATAAGATGGTCAGTGGGGTACAGTAAACCTGACGTGAAGCATCGGAATCTATAACTAGTGTCACAGGAATGGTTCAAACCATAGACAGTAAGAAGAGTCTTTCTTTTTGTACTTAAGTCGGCATTGTGCCTTTTGTATTTAATTCCGATGCAATATCTGTGTTTCTTCGTCAATAAGAAGGTCAGAGGGATACAGTAAACCTGAAGTGAAGCATCGGAATCTATAACTAGTGTCACAGAAATGGTTCAAACCATAGACAGTAAGATGAGCCGGTCTTCTTGTACTTGAGTCGGCATTGTGAGTTTTGTAATTAATTCCGATGCAATTTCTGTGTATCATCGTCAATAAGAAGGTCATAGGGATACAGTAAACCTGAAGTGAAGCATCGGAATCTATAACTAGTGTCACAGGAATGGTTCAAAACATAGACAGTAAGAAGAGTCAGTCTTCTAGTACTTACGTCGGCATTCTGCCTTTTGTATTTAAATCCGTTGCATTTTCTGTGTCTCATCGTCAATAAGAGGGTCAGAGGGATACAGTAAACCAGAAGTGATGCATCGGAATCTACATATAGTGTCACAGGAATGGTTCATAACATTGATATTAAGAAGAGTCTGTTTTCTTGTACTTAGGTCGGCATTGTGCCCTTTGTATTTAATTCCGATGCAACTTCTGTGTTTCATCGTCAATAAGAAGGTCAGCTGGATACAGTAAACCTGAAGTGAAGCATCGGAATCTATAACTAGTGTCACAGGAATGGTTCAAAACATAGACAGTAAGAAGGGTCAGTCTTCTTGTACTTAAGTCGGCATTGTGCCTATTGTGTTTAATTCCGATGCAATATCTGTGTTTCTTCGTCAATAAGAAGGTCAGAGGGGTACAGTAAACCTGAAGTGAAGCATCGGAATCTATAACTAGTGTCCATGAAATGGTTCAAACCAGAGACAGTAAGAAGAGCCAGTCTTCTTGTACTTGAGTCGGTATTGTGCCTTTCATATTTAATACCGATGCAATTTCTGTGTATCATCGTCATAAGAAGGTCAGAGGGATACAGTAAACCTCAAGTGAAGCATCGGAATCTATAACTAGTGTCACAGGAATGGTTCAAAACATAGACAGTAAGAAGAGTCAGTCTTCTTGTACTTAAGTCGGCATTGTGCCTTTTCTATTTAATTCCGATGAATTTACGTGTTTCATCGTCAATTAGAAGGTCAGAGGGATACAGTAACCTGAAATGAAGCATCGGAATCTATAAATAGTTTCACAGGAATGGTTCAAGACATAGGCAGTAAGATGAGTCAGTTTTGTTGTCAGAGGGATACAGTAAACCTTTTGTATGTAATTCCGATGCGATTTCTGTGTTTCATCGTCAATAAGAAGGTCAGAGGTATACAGTAAACCTGAAGTGAAGCATCGGAATCTATAACCAGAGTCACAGGAATGATTCAAAACATAGACAGTAAGAAGAGTCAGTTTGCTTGTACGTAAGTCGGCATTGTGCCTTTTCTATTTAATTCCGATGCAATTTCTGTGTTTCATCGTCAATTCGACGGTCAGAGGGATACAGTAAACCTGAAGTGAAGCATCCGAATCTATAACTAGTGTCACAGGAATGGTTCAAAACATAGTTATTAAGAAGAGTCTGTTTTCTTGTACATAAGTCGGCATTGTGCCCCTTCTATTTAATTCCGATGCAATTTCTGTATTTCGTCGTCAATAACAAGGTCCAAGGGATACAGTAAACCTGAAGTGAAGCATCAGAATCTAAAACCGGTCTCACAGGAAAGGTTCAAAACATAGACAGTAAGAAGAGACAGTCTTCTTGTACTTGAGTCGGCATTGTGCATTTTGTATTTAATTCCGATGCAAGTTCTGTGCTTCATCGTCAATAAGAAGGTGAGCTGGATACAGTAAACCTGAAGTGAAGGATCGGAATCTATAACTAGTGTCACAGGAATGGTTCAAAACATAGACAGTAAGAGGGGTCAGTTTTCTTGTACTTAAGTCGGCATTGTGTCTTTTGTATTTAATTCCGATGCAATTTCTGTGTTTCATCGTCAATAAGAAGGTCAGAGGGGTACAGTGAACCTGAAGTGAAGAATCGGAACCTATAACTAGTGTCACCGGAATGGTTCATAACACCGACAATAGAAAGAGTCAGTCTTCTTGTACTGAAGTCGGCATTGTGCCTTTTGTATTTAATTCCGATCCAATTTCTGTGTTTGATCGTCAATCAGAAATTCAGGGGGATACAGAAAACCTGGAGTGAAGCATCGGAATATATAACTAGTGTCACAGGAAAGGTTCAAAACATAGTCAGTAAGAAGAGTCAGTCTTCTTGTACTTATGTCGGCATTGTGCCTTTTGTATTTAA
Source organism: Schistocerca americana (assembly GCF_021461395.2). Classification (NCBI taxonomy): domain Eukaryota; kingdom Metazoa; phylum Arthropoda; class Insecta; order Orthoptera; family Acrididae; genus Schistocerca; species Schistocerca americana. The sequence goes on along the minus strand of NC_060121.1, from coordinate 8,270,538 downwards.
TTCCGATGCAATTTCTGTGCTTCATCGTCAATAAGAAGGTCAGCTGGATATAGTAAACCTGAAGTGAAGCATCGGAATCTGTAACTAGTGCCACAGGAATTGTTCAAAACGTAGACAGTAAGAAGGGCCAGTCTTCTTGTACAGGAGTCGGCATTGTGCCTTTTGTATTTAATTTCGATGCAATTTCTGTGTTTCATCGTCAATAAGAAGGTCAGAGGGATACAGTAAGCCTGAAGTGAAGCATCGGAACCTATAACTAGTGTCACAGGAATGTTTCAAAACATAGACAGTATGAAGAGTTAGTTTTCTTGTACTTATGTCGGCATTGAGACTTATGAATTATTTTTCCGATGCAATTTCTGTGTTTCATCGTCAGCAAGCAGGTCAGCTGGATACAGTAAACCTGAAGTGAAGCATCGGAATCTAAAACTAGTGTCCCACGAATGGTTCAAAACATTGACAGGAAGTATAGCCAGTCTTCTTGTACTTGAGTCGGCATTGTGCCTTTTGTATTTAATTCCGATGCAATTTCTGTGTTTCAAAGCCAATACGACGGTCGGAGGGAAACAGTAAACCTGAAGTGAAGCATCGGAATCTATAACTAGTGTCACAGGAATGGTTCAAAACATAGACAGTAAGAAGAGTCAGTCTTCTAGTACCTAAGTCGGCATTGTGCCTATTGTATTTAATTCCGATGCATTTTCTGTGTCTCATCGTCAATAAGAGGGTCAGAGGGATACAGTAAACCTGAAGTGATGCTTCGGCATCTATGACTAGTGTCACAGAAATGGTTCAAAACATAGTCATTAAGAAGAGTAGGTTTCCTTGTACATAAGTCGGCATTGTGCCTCTTCTATTCAATTCCGATGCAATTTCTGTGTTGCGTCGTCAGAAACAACGTTTAAGGGACACAGTAAACCTGAAGTGAAGCATCGGAATCTAAAGCCGGTCTCACAGGAAAGGTTCAAAACATAGACAGTAAGAAGAGCCAGTCTTCTTGTACTTGAGTTGGCATTGTGCATTTTGTATTTAATTCCGATGCAATTTCTGTGTTTCATCGTCAGTACGACGGTCAGAGGTATACAGTAAACCTGAAATGAAGCATCGGAATCAAAAACATGTGTCACAGGAATGGTTCAAAACATAGACAGTGAGAAGAGTCAGTCTTTTTGTACTTAAGTCGGCATTGTGCCTTTTGTACATAACTCCGATGCAATTTCTGTGTTTCATCGTCAATAAGAAGCTCAGAGGGATACAATAAACCAGAAGTGAAGCATCTGAATCTTTTACTAGTGTCACAGGAATGGTTCAAAACATAGACAGTAGGAAGAGTCGGTTTTCTTGTACTTAAGTCGGCATTGTGTCTTTTGTAATTAATTCCGATGCAATTTCTGTGTTTCGTCGTCAATAAGAAGGTCAGTGGGATACAGTAAACCTGAAGTGAAGCATCGGAATCTGTAACTAGTGTCACAGGAATTGTTCAAAACATAGACAGTAAGAAGAGTCAGTCTTTTTGTACTTAAGTCGGCATTGTGCTTTTTTATTTAATTCCGATGCAATTTCTGTGTTCGTCGTCAATACGAAGGTCCAAGGGATACAGTAAACCTGAAGTGAAGCATCGGAATCTAAAACCGGTCTCAGAGGAAAGGTTTAAATCATAGACAGTAAGAAGAGCCAGTCTTCTTGTACATGGGTCAGCATTGTGCCTTTTGTATTTAATTCCGATGCAATTTCTGTTTTTCATCGTCAATAAGATGGTCAGCTGGATACAGTAAACCTGAAGTGAAGCATCGGAATCAATAACTAGTGTCACAGGAATGGTTCATAACATAGATAGGAAGTATAGCCAGACTTCTTGTACTTCAGTCGGCATTGTGCCTCTTCTATTTAATTCCGATGCAATTACTGTGTATCGTCGTCAATAACAAGGTCCAAGGGATACATTAAACCTGAAGTGAAGCATCGGATTCTAAAACCGGTCTCATAGGAAAGGTTCAAAACATTGACAGTAAGAAGAGCCAGTCTTCTTGTACTTGAGTCGGCATTGTGCCTTTTGTATTTTATTCCAATGCAATTACTGTGTTTCATCAATAATAAGAAGGACACAGGGATACAGTAAACCTGAAGTGAAGTATCGGAATCTATAACTAGTGTCACAGGAATGGTTCAAAACATAAACAGTAAGAAGAGTCAGTTTTCTTGTACTTAGGTCGGCATTGTGACTTTTGGATTTAATTCCGATGCAATGTCTGTGTTTCATCGTCAATAAGAAGGTCAGAGGGATACAGTAAACCTGAAGTGAAGCATCGGAATCTATAACTAGTGTCACAGGAATGGTTCAAAACATAGACAGTAAGAAGAGTCAGTTTTCTTGTACTTAAGTCGGCATTGTGCCTTTTGTATGTAATTCCGATGCAATTTCTGTGTTTCATTATCAATAAGAAGGTCAGAGGGATACAGTAAAACCTGAAGTGAAGCATCGGAATCTGTAACTAGTGTCACAGGAATGGTTCAAAACATAGACAGTAGGAAGAGTCAGTCTTCTTGTACTTGAGTCGGCATTGTGCCTTTTGTATTATATTCCAATGCAATTTCTGTGTTTCATCGTCAATACGACGGTCAGAGGGATACAGTAAACCTGAAGTGAAGCATCGGAATCTATAACTAGTGTCACAGGAGTGGTTCAAATCATAGGCAGTAAGAGGAGTCAGTCTTCTTGTACTTGAGTCGGCATTGTGCCTTTTGTATTTAATTCCGATGCAATTTATGTGTTTCATCGTCAATAAGAAGGTCAAAAGGATACAGTAAAACTGAAGTGAAGCAATCGAATCTATAACTAGTGTCACAGGAATGGTTCAAAACATAGACAGTAAGAAGAGTCAGTCTTCTTCTACTTGAGTCGGCATTGTACCTTTTGTATTTAATTCCGATGCAATTTCTGTGTTTCATCGTCAATAAGAAGGTAGGAAGGATACAGTAAAACTGAAGCGAAGCATCGGAATCGATAACTAGTGTCACAGGAATGGTTCAAAACATAGACAGTAAGAAGAGTCAGTCTTCTTGTACTTAAGTCGGCATTGTGCCTTTTGCATTTAATTCCGATGCAATTTCTGTGATTCATCGTCAATAAGAAGGTCAGCTGGATACAGTAAACCTGTAGTGAAGCATCGGAATCTATAACTAGTGTCACAGGAAAGGTTAAAACATAGATAGTAGGAAGAGTCAGTCTTCTTGTACTTAAGTCGGCATTGTGCCTTTGGTATTTAATTCCGATGTAATTTCTGTGTTTCATCGTCAATAAGAAGGTCAGAGGGATACAGTAAACCTGAAGTGAAGCATCGGAATCAATAACTAGTGTCACAGGAATAGTTCAAAACATAGACAGTAAGAAGAGTCAGTTTTCTTGTACTTAAGTCGGCATTGTGCATTTTCTTTATAATTCCGATGCAATTTCTGTGTTCGTCGTCAATAAGAAGGTCCAAGGGATACAGTAAACCTGAAGTGAAGCATCGGAGTCTGAAACCGGTCTCACAGGAAAGGTTCAAAACATAGACAGTAAGAAGAGCCAGACTACTTGTACTTGGGTCGTCATTGTGCCTTTTGTATTTAATTCCGATGCAATTTGTGTGTTTCATCGTCAATAAGACGGTCAGAGGGATACATTAATATTGAAATGAAGCATCGGAATCCATAACTAGTGTCACAGGAATGGTTAAAACATAGACAGTAGGAAGAGTCAGTCTTTTTGTGCTTAAGTCGGCATTGTGCCTTTCGTATTTAATTCCGATGTAATTTCTGTGTTTCATCGTCAATAAGAAGGTCAGAGGGATACAGTAAACCTGAAGTGAAGCATCGGAATATACAACTAGTGTCACAGGAATGGTTCAAAACATAGACAGTAAGAAGACTCAGTTTTCTTGTACTTAAGTCGGCATTGTGCATTTTGTATTTAATTCCGATGCAATTTCTGTGTTTCATCGTCGATAAGAAGGTCACAGGGATACAGTAAACCTGATGTGAAGCATCGGATCTATAACTAGTGTCACAGGAATGTTCAAAACATAAACAGTAAGAAGAGTCAGTTTTCTTGTACTTAAGTCGGAATTGTGCCTTTTGTATTAACTCCGATGAAATTTCTGTGTCTCATCGTCAAGGAGAAGGTCAGAGGGATACAGTAAACCTGAAGTGAAGCATCGGAATCTATAATTAGTGTCACAGGAATGGTTCAAAACATAGACAGTAAGAAGAGTCAGTCTTTTTGTGCTTAAGTCGGCATTGTGCCTTTCGTATTTAATTCCGATGTAATTTCTGTGTTTCATCGTCAATAAGAAGGTCAGAGGGATACAGTTAACCTGAAGTGAAGCATCGGAATATATAACTAGTGTCACAGGAATGGTTCAAAACATAGACAGTAAGAAGAGTCAGTTTTCTTGTACTTAAGTCGGAATGTGCCTTTTGTATGTAATTCCGATGCAATTTCTTTGTTTCATCGTCAATAAGTAGGTCAGAGGGATAAAGTAAACCTGTGTTGAAGCATCGGAATCCATAACTAGTGTCACAGGAATGGTTCAAAACATAGACAGTAGGAAGAGTCAGTCTCCTTGTACTTGAGTCGGCATTGTGCCTTTTGTATTTAATTCCAATGCAATTTCTGTGTTTCATCGTCAGTACGACGGTCAGAGGGATACAGTAAACCTGAAGTGAAGCATCGGATTCTATAACTAGTGTCACATGAGTGGTTCAAAACATAGACAGTAAGAGGAGTCAGTCTTCTTGTACTTGAGTCGGCATTGTGCCTTATGTGTTTAATTCCGATGCAATTTCTGTGTTTCATCGTCAATAAGAAGGTCAGAAGGATACAGTAAAACTGAAGTGAAGCATCGGAATCTATAACTAGTGTCACAGGAGTGGTTCAAAACAAAGACAGGAAAAAGAGACAGTTATGTTGTACTGAAGTCGGCATTGTGCATTTTCTATATAATTCTGATGCAATTTCTGTGTTCGTCGTCAATAAGAAGGTCCAAGGGATACAGTAAACCTGAAGTGAAGCATCGGAATCTGAAACCGGTCTCACAGGAAATGTTCAAAACATAGACAGTAAGAAGAGCCAGACTACTTGTACTTGGTCGGCATTGTGCCTTTTGTATTTAATTCCGATGCAATTTGTGTGTTTCATCGTCAATAAGACGGTCAGAGGGATTCATTAAAACTGAAGTGAAGCATCGGAATTTATAACTAGTGTCACAGGAATGGTTCAAAACATAGACAGTATGAAGAGTCAGTTTTCTTCTACTTAAGTCGGCATTGTGCCTTTTGCATTTAATTCCGATGCAATTTCTGTGATTCATCGTCAATAAGAAGGTCAGCTGGATACAGTAAACCTGTAGTGAAGCATCGGAATCTATAACTAGTGTCACAGGAAAGGTTAAAACATAGATAGTAGGAAGAGTCAGTCTTCTTGTACTTAAGTCGGCATTGTGCCTTTGGTATCTAATTCCGATGTAATTTCTGTGTTTCATCGTCAATAACAAGGTCAGAGGGATACAGTAAACCTGAAGTAAAGCATCGGAATATATAACTAGTGTCACAGGAATGGTTCAAAACACAGACAGTAAGAAGAGTCAGTTTTCTTGTACTGAAGTCGGCATTGTGCCTTTTGTATTTAATTCCGATGCAATTTCTGTGCTTCATCGCCAATTAGAAGGTCGCAGGGATACAGTAAACATGATGTGAAGCATTGGAATCTATAACTAGTGTCACAGGAATGTTCAAAATATAAACAGTAAGAAGAGTCAGTTTTCTTGTACTTAAGTCGGCATTGTGCCTTTGTAATTAATTCCAATGCAATTTCTGTGTTTCATCGTCAATAAGGTCAGAGGGATACAGTAAACCTGAAGTGAAGCATCTGAATCTATAACTAGTGTCACAGGAATGGTTCAAAACATAGACAGTAAGAAGAGTCAGTTTTCTTGTACTTACGTCGGCATTGTGCCTTTTCTAATTAATTCCGATGCAATTTGTGTGTTTTTCTGCGTCAATAAGAATGTCCAAGAGATACTGTAAACCTGAAGTGAAGCATCGGAATCTAAAACCGGTCTCACAGGAAAGGTTCAAAATATAGACAGTAAGAAGAGGTAGTCTTCTTGTACTTGAGTCGGCATTGTGCCTCTTGTATTTAATTCAGATGCAATTCCTGTGTTTCATCGTCAATAAGAAGGTCAGAGGGATACAGTAAACCTGAAGTGAAGCATCGGAGTCTATGACTAGTGTCACAGGAATAGTTCAAAACATAGACAGTAAGAAGAGTTAGTTTTCTTGTACTTAAGTCGGCATTGTGCCTTTTGTATGTAATTCCGATGCAATTTCTGTGATTCATCGTCAATAAGAAGGTCAGCTGGATACAGTAAACCTGTAGTGAAGCATCGGAATCTATAACTAGTGTCACACGAATAGTTCAAAACATAGACAGTAGGAAGAGTCAGTTTTCTTGTACTTAAGTCGGCATTGTGCCTTTTGTATTAATTGCCGATGCAATTTCTGTGATTCATCGTCAATATGAAGGTCAGCTGGATACAGTAAACCTGTAGTGAATCATCGGAATCCATAACTTGTGTCACAGGAATGGCTCAAAATATAGACAGTAGGAAAAGTCAGTTTTCTTGTACTTAAGTCGGCATTGTGCCCTTAGTATTCAATTCCGATGCAATTTCTGTGTTTCATCAACAATAAGAAGGTCAGAGGGATACAGTAAACCTGAAGTGAAGCATCGGAATCTATAAATAGTGTCACAGGAATGGTTCAAAACATAGACAGTAAGAAGAGTCAGTTTTCTTGTACTTAAGCCGGCATTGTGCCTTTTGTATGTAATTTCGATGCAATTTCTGTGTTTCATCGTCAATAAGAAGGTCAGAGGGATAAAGTAAACCTGAAGTGAAGAATCGGAATCTATACCTAGTGTCACAGGAATGGTTCAAATCATAGACAGTAGGAAGAGTCAGTCTTCTTGCACTTGAGCCGGCATTGTGCCTTTTGTATTTAATTCCAATGCAATTTCTGTGTTTCATCGTCAGTACGACGGTCAGAGGGATACAGTAAACCTGAAGTGAAGCATCGGAATCTATAACTAGTGTCGCAGGAATGGCTCAAAACATAGACAGTAAGAAGAGACAGTCTTCTTGTACTTGATTCGGCATTGTGCCTTTTGTATTTATTTCCGATGCAATTTCTGTGTTTCATCGTCAATAAGAAGCTCAGAAGGATACAGTAAAACTGAAGTGAAGCATCGGAATCTATAACTAGTGTCACAGGAGTGGTTAAAAACATAGACAGTAGGAGGAGTCAGTCTTCTTGTACATGAGTCGGCATTGTGCCTTTTGTATTTAATTCCGATGCAATTTATGTGTTTCATCGTCAATAAGAAGATCAGAAGGATACAGTAAAACTGAAGTGAAGCATCGGAATCTATAACTAGTGTCACAGGAATGGTTCAAAACATAGACAGTAAGAAGTGTCAGTCTTCTTGTACTTGAGTCGGCATTGTGCCTTTTGTATTTATTTCTGATGCAATTTCTGTGTTTGTCGTCAATAAGAAGGCCCAAGGGATACAGTAAACCTGAAGTGAAGCATCGGAATCTGAAACCGGTCCCAAAGGAAAGGTTCAAAACATAGACAGTAAGAAGAGCCAGACTACTTGTACTTGGGTCGGCATTGTGCCTTTTGTATTTAATTCCGATGCAATTTGTGTGTTTCATCGTCAATAAGACGGTCAGAGGGATTAATTAAAACTGAAGTGAAGCATCGGAATTTATAACTAGTGTCACAGGAATGGTTCAAAACATAGATAGTAAGAAGAGTCAGTTTTCTTGTACTTAAGTCGGCATTGTGTCTTTTGTCTTTAATTCTGATGCAATTTCTGTGTTTCATCGTCAATAAGAAGGTCAGAGGGGTACAGTAAACCTGAAGTGAAGCATCGGAATCTATAACTAGTGTCACAGGAATGGTTCAAAACATAGACAGTAAGAAGAGTCTATTTGCTTGTACTTAAGTCGGCATTGTGCCTTTTGTATTTAATTCCGATGCAATTTCTGTGTTTCATCGTCAATACGACGGTCAGAGGGATACAGTAAACCTGAAGTGAAGCATCCGAATCTATAACTAGTGTCACTGGAATGGTTCAAAACATGGACAGTAAGAAGAGTCAGTCTTCTAGTACTTGAGTCGGCATTGTGCCTTTTGTATATAACTCCGATGCAATTTCTGTGTTTCATCGTCAATAAGAAGCTCAGAGGGATACAATAAACCAGAAGTGAAGCATCAGAATCTATTACTAGTGTCACAGTAATGGTTCAAACATAGACAGTAAGAAGAGTCGGTTTTCTTGTACTTAAGTCGGCATTGTGTCTTTTGTATTTAATTCCGATGCAATTTCTGTGTTTCGTCGTCAATAAGAAGGTCAGTGGGATACAGTAAACCTGAAGTGAAGCATCGGAATAATTAACTAGTGTCACAGGAATTGTTCAAAACATAGACAGTAAGAAGGGTCAGTCTTCTTGTACTTAACTCGGCATTGTGCCTTTTGTATTTAATTCCGATGCTATATCTGTGTTTCTTCGTCAATAAGAAGGTCAGAGGGATATAGGAAACCTGAAGTGAAGCATCGGAATCCATAACTAGTGTCACAGAAATGGTTCAAACCATAGACAGTAAGAAGAGCCAGTCTTCTTGTACGTAAGGCGGCATTGTGCCTTTTGTATTTAATTCCGATGCAATTTCTGTGTTTCATCGTCAATAAGACGGTCCGAGGGATACAGTAAACCTGAAGTGAAGCATCGGAATCTCTAACTAGTGTCACAGGAATGGTTCAAAACATAGACAGTAAGAAGAGTCAGTTTTCTTGTACTTAAGACGGCATTGTGCCTTTTGTATTTAATTCCGATGCAATATCTGTGTTTCATAGTCAATAAGAAGGTCACAGGGATACAGTAAATCTGAAGTGAAGCATCGGGATCTATAACTAGTGTCACAGGAATGGTTCAAAACATAAACAGTAAGATGAGTCAGTTTTCTTGTACTTAGGTCGGCATTGTGCCTCTTGTATTTAATTCCGATGCAATTTCTGTGGTTCATCGTCAATAAGAAGGTCAGAGGGATACAGTAAACCTGAAGTGAAGCTTCGGAATCTATAACTAGTGTCACAGGAATGGTTCAAAACATAGACAGTAAGAAGAATCAGTTTTCTTGTCAGAGGGATACAGTAAACCTTTTGTATGTCATTCCGATGCAATTTCTATGTTTCATCGTCAATAAGAAGGTCAGAGGGATACAGTAAACCTGAAGTGAAGCATCGGAATCTATAACTAGTGTCACAGGAATGGTTCAAAACATAGACAGTAAGAAGAGTCAATTTGCTTGTACTTAAGTCGGCATTGTGTCTTTTCTATTTAATTCCGATGCAATTTCTGTGTTTCATCGTCAATACGACGGTCAGAGGGATACAGTAAACCTGAAGTGAAGCATCCGAATCTATAACTAGTGTCACAGGAATGGTTCAAATCATAGACACTAAGAAGAGTCAGTCTGCTAGTACTTAAGTCGGCATTGTGCCTTTTGTATTTAATTCCGATGCATTTTTTGTGTTTCATCGTCAATAAGAGGGTCAGAGGGACACAGTAAACCTAAAGTGAAGCATCGGAATCTAAAGCCGGGCTCACAGGAAAGGTTTAAAACATAGACAGTAAGAAGAGCCAGTCTTCTTGTACTTGAGTCGGCATTGTGCATTTTGTATTTAATTCCGATGCAATTTCTGTGTTTCATCGTCAGTACGACGGTCAGAGGGATACAGTAAACCTGAAGTGAAGCATCGGAATCAAAAACTAGTGTCACAGGAATGGTTCGAAACGTAGACAGTAAGAAAAGTCAGTCTTTATGTACTTAAGTCAGCATTGTGCCTTTTGTATATAACTCCGATGCAATTTCTGTGTTTCATCGTCAGTACGACGGTCAGAGGGATACAATAAACCAGAAGTGAAGCATCAGAATCTATTACTAGTGTCACAGGAATGGTTCAAAACATAGACAGTAAGAAGAGTCGGTTTTCTTGTACTTAAGTCGGCATTGTGTCTGTTGTATTTAATTCCGATGCAATTTCTGTGTTTCGTCGTCAATAAGAAGGTCAGTGGGATACAGTAAACCTAAAGTGAAGCATCGGAATCTGTAACTAGTGTCACAGGAATTGTTCAAAACATAGACAGTAAGAAGAGTCACTCATTTTGTACTTAAGTCGGCATTGTGCCTTTTGTATTTAATTCCGATGCAATTTCTGTGTTTCATCGTCAATACTAAGGTCAGAGGGATACAGTAAACCTGAAGGGAAGCGTCGGATTCTATAACTAGTGTCACAGGAATGGATCAAAACATAGACAGTAAGAAGGGTCAGTCTTCTTGTACTTAAGTCGGCATTGTGCCTTTTGTATTTAATTCCGATGCAATATCTGTGTTTCTTCGTCAATTAGAAGGTCAGAGGGATATAGTAAACCTGAAGTGAAGCATCGGAATCTATAACTAGTGTCACAGAAATGGTTCAAACCATAGACAGTAAGAAGAGCCAGTCTTCTTGTACGTAAGGCGGCATTGTGCCTTTTGTATTTATTTCCGATGCAATTTCTGTGTTTCATCGTCAATAAGAAGGTCCGAGGGATACAGTAAGCCTGAAGTGAAGCATCGGAATCTATAACTAGTGTCACAGGAGTGGTTCAAATCATAGACAGTAAGAGGAGTTAGTCTTCTTGTACTTAAGTCGGCATTGTGCCTTTTGTATTTAATTCCGATGCAATTTAAGTGTGTCATCGTCAATAAGAAGGTCAGAGGGATACAGTAAACCTGAAGTGAAGCATCGGAATCTATAACTAGTGTCACAGGAATGGTTCAAAACATAGACAGTAAGAAGAGTCAGTTATCTTGTACTTAAGACGGCATTGTGCCTTTTGTATTTCATTCCGATGCAATATCTGTGTTGCATAGTCAATAGGAAGGTCACAGGGATACAGTAAACCTGAAGTGAAGCATCGGGATCTATAACTAGTGTCACAGGAATGGTTCAAAACATAAACAGTAAGAAGAGTCAGTTTTCTTGTACTTAGGTCGGCATTGTGCCTCTTGTATTTAATTCCGATGCAATTTCTGTGGTTCATCGTCAATAAGAAGGTCAAAGGGATACAGTAAATCTGAAGTGAAGCTTCGGAATCTATAACTAGTGTCACAGGAATGGTTCAAAACATAGACAGTAAGAAGAGTCAATTTGCTTGTACTTAAGTCGGCATTGTGCCTTTTCTATTTAATTCCGATGCAATTTCTGTGTTTCATCGTCAATACGACGGTCAGAGGGATACAGTAAACCTGAAGTGAAGCATCCGAATCTATAACTAGTGTCACAGGAATGGTTCAAAACATAGACACTAAGAAGAGTCAGTCTTCTAGTACTTAAGTCGGCATTGTGCCTTTTGTATTTAATTCCGATGCATTTTCTGTGTTTCATCGTCAATAAGAGCGTCAGAGGGATACAGTAAACCTGAAGTGATGCTTCGGAATCTATGACTAGTGTCACAGAAATGGTTCAAAACATAGTTATTAAGAAGAGTCTGTTTCCTTGTACATAAGTCGACATTGTGCCTCTTCTATTCGATTCCAATCAATTTCTATGTTTCGTCGTCAGAAACAAGGTCCAAGGGACACAGTAAACCTGAAGTGAAGCATCGGAATCTAAAGCCGGGCTCACAGTAAAGGTTCAAAACATAGACAGTAAGAAGAGCCAGTCTTCTTGTACTTGAGTCGGCATTGTGCATTTTGTATTTAATTCCGATGCAATTTCTGTGTTTCATCGTCAGTACGACGGTCAGAGGGATACAGTAAACCTGAAGTGAAGCATCGGAATCAAAACCTAGTGTCACAGGAACGGTTCAAAACATAGACAGTAAGAAGAGTCAGTCTTTTTGTACTTAAGTCGGCATTGTGCCTTTTGTATATAACTCCGATGCAATTTCTGTGTTTCAGCGTCAATAAGAAGCTCAGAGGGATACAATAAACCAGAAGTGAAGCATCAGAATCCATTACTAGTGTCACAGGAATGGTTCAAAGCATAGACAGTAAGAAGAGTCGGTTTTCTTGTACTTAAGTCGGCATTGTGTCTTTTGTATTTAATTCAGATGCAATTTCTGTGTTTCGTCGTCAATAAGAAGGTCAGTGGGATACAGTAAACCTGAAGTGAAGCATCGGAATCTGTAACTAGTGTCACAGGAATTGTTCAAAACATAGACAGTAAGAAGAGTCAGTCTTTTTGTACTTAAGTCGGCATTGTGCCTTTTGTATTTAATTCCGATGCAATTTCGGTGTTACATTGTCAATACTAAGGTCAAAGGGATACAGTAAACCTGAAGGGAAGCATCGGATTCTATAACTAGTGTCACAGGAATGGTTCAAAACATAGACAGTAAGAAGGGTCAGTCTTCTTGTACTTAAGTCGGCATTGTGCCTTTTGTATTTAATTCCGATGCAATATCTGTGTTTCTTCGTCAATAAGAAGGTCAGAGAGATATAGTAAACCTGAAGTGAAGCATCGGAATCTATAACTAGTGTCACAGACATGGTTCAAACCATAGACAGTAAGAAGAGCAAGTCTTCTTGTACTTGAGTCGGCATTGTGCCTTTTGTATTTCATTCCGATGCAATTTCTGTGTTTCGTCGTCAATAAGAAGGTCCGAGGGATACAGTAAACCTGAAGTGAAGCATCGGAATCTATAACTAGTGTCACAGGAGTGGTTCAAAACATAGACAGTAAGAAGAGTAAGTCTTCTTGTACTTAAGTCGGCATTGTGCCTATTGTATTTAATTCCGATGCAATTTAAGTGTTTCATCGTCAATAAGAAGGTCAGACGAATACAGTAAACCTGAAGTGAAGCATCGGAATCTATACCTAGTGTCACAGGAATGGTTCAAAACATAGACAGTAAGAAGAGTCAGTTTTCTTGTACTTAAGACGGCTTTGTGAATTTTGTATTTAATTCCGATGCAATATCTGTGTTTCATAGTCAATAAGAAGGTCACAGGGATACAGTAAACCTGAAGTGAAGCATCGGGATCTATAACTAGTGTCACAAGAATGGTTGAGAACATAAACAGTAAGAAGAGTCAGTTTTTTTGTACTTAGGTCGGCATTGTGCCTCCTGTATTTAATTCCGATGCAATTTCTGTGCTTCATTGTCAATAAGTAGGTCAGAGGGATACAGTAAACTTGAAGTGAGGCATCGGAATCTATAACTAGTGTCACAGGAATGGTTCAAAATATAGGCTGTAAGAATAGTCAGTTTTCTTGTCAGAGGGATAGAGTAAGCCTTTTGTATGTGATTCCGATGCAATTTCTGTGTTTCATCGTCAATATGAAGGTCAGAGGGATACAGTAAACCTGAAGTGAAGCATCGGAATCTATAACTAGAGTCACAGGAATGGTACAAAACATAGACGGCCAGAAGAGTCAATTTGCTTGTACTTAAGCCGGCATTGTGCCTTTTTTATTTAATTCCGATGCAACTTCTGTGTTCGTCGTCAATAAGAAGGTCCAAGGGATACAGTAAACCTGAAGTGAAGCATCGGAATCTAAAACCGGTCTCAGAGGAAAGGTTCAAAACATAGACAGTAAGAAGAGCCAGTTTTCTTGTACATGGGTCAGCATTGTGCCTTTTGTATTTAATTCCGATGCAATTTCTGTTTTTCATCGTCAATAAGATGGTCAGCTGGATACAGTAAACCTGAAGTGAAGCATCAGAATCTATAACTAGTGTCACAGGAATGGTTCAAAACATAGACAGGAAGTATTGCCAGTCTTCTTGTACATGAGTCGGCATTGTGCCTCTTCTATTTAATTCCGATGCAATTTCTGTGTTTCATCGTCAGTACGACGGTCAGAGGGATACAACAAAACCTGAAGTGAAGCATCGGAATCAAAACCTAATGTCACAGGAATGGTTCAAAACATAGACAGTAAGAAGAGTCAGTCTTTTTGTACTTAAGTCGGCATTGTGCCTTTTGTATATAACTCCGATGCAATTTCTGTGTTTCATCGTCAATAAGAAGCTCAGAGGGATACAATAAACCAGAAGTGAAGCATCAGAATCTATTACTAGTGTCACAGGAATGGTTCAAAACTTAGACAGTAAGAAGAGTCGGTTTTCTTGTACTTAAATCGGCATTGTGTCTTTTGTATTTAATTCCGATGCAATTTCTGTGTTTTGTCGTCAATAAGAAGGTCAGTGGGATACAGTAAACCTGAAGTGAAGCATCGGAATCTGTAACTAGTGTCACAGGAATTGTTAAAAACATAGACAGTAAGAAGAGTCAGTCTTTTTGTACTTAAGTCGGGATTGTGCCTTTTGTATTTAATTCCGATGCAATTTCTGTGTTTCATTGTCAATACTAAGGTCAGAGGGATACAGTAAACCTGAAGGGAAGCATCGGATTCTATAACTAGTGTCACAGGAATGGTTCAAAACATAGACAGTAAGAAGAGCTAGTCTTCTTGTACTTGAGTCGGCATTGTGCCTTTTGTATTTCATTCCGATGCAGTTTCTGTGTTTCATCGTCAATAAGAAGGTCCGAGGGATACAGTAAACCTGAAGTGAAGCATCGGAATCTATAACTAGTGTCACAGGAGTGGTTCAAAACATAGACAGTAAGAAGAGTCAGACTTCTTGTACTTAAGTCGGCATTGTGCCTATTGTATTTAATTCCGATGCAATTTAAGTGTTTCATCGTCAATAAGAAGGTCAGAGGGATACAGTAAACCTGAAGTGAAGCATCGGAATCTATAACTGGTGTCACAGGAATGGTTCAAAACATAGACTGTAAGAAGGGTCAGTTATCTTGTACTTAAGACGGCATTGTGCCTTTTGTATTACATTCCGATGCAATATCTGTGTTTCATAGTCAATAAGAAGGACACAGGGATACACTAAACCTGAAGTAAGCATCGGGATCTATAACTAGTGTCACAGGAATGGTTCAAAACATAAACAGTAAGAAGAGTCAGTTTTCTTGTACTTAGGTCGGCATTGTGCCTCTTGTATTTAATTCCGATGCAATTTCTGTGGTTCATCGTCAATAAGAAGGTCAGAGGGATACAGTTAATCTGAAGTGAATCTTCGGAATCTATAACTAGTGTAACAGGAATGGTTCAAAACATAGATAGTAAGAAGAGTCAGTTTTCTTGTCAGAGGGATACAGTAAACCTTTTGTATGTAATTCCGATGCAATTTCTATGTTTCATCGTCAATAAGAAGGTCAGAGGGATACAGTAAACCTGAAGTGAAGCATCGGAATCTATAACTAGTGTCACAGGAATGGTTCAAAACATAGACAGTAAGAAGAGTCAATTTGCTTGTACTTAAGTCGGCATTGTGCCTTTTCTATTTAATTCCGATGCAATTTCTGTGTTTCATCGTCAATACGACGGTCAGAGGGATACAGTAAACCTGAAGTGAAGCATCCGAATCTATAACTAGTGTCACAGGAATGGTTCAAAACATAGACAATAAGAAGAGTCAGTCTTCTAGTACTTAAGTCGGCATTGTGCCTTTTGTATTTAATTCCGATGCATTTTCTGTGTTTCATCGTCAATAAGAGGGTCAGAGGGATACAGTAAACCTGAAGTGATGCTTCGGAATCTATGACTAGTGTCACAGAAATGGTTCAAAACATAGTTATTAAGAAGAGTCTGTTTCCTTGTACATAAGTCGACATTGTGCCTCTTCTATTCAATTCCAATGCAATTTCTATAATTCGTCGTCAGAAACAAGGTCCAAGGGACACAGTAAACCTGAAGTGAAGCATCGGAATCTAAAGCCGGGCTCACAGTAAAGGTTCAAAACATAGACAGTAAGAAGAGCCAGTCTTCTTGTACTTGAGTCGGCATTGTGCATTTTGTATTTAATTCCGATGCAATTTCTGTGTTTCATCGTCAATAAGAAGGTCACAGGGATGCAGTAAACCTGATGTGAAGCATCGGATCTATAACTAGTGTCACAGGAATGTTCAAAACATAAACAGTAAGAAGAGTCAGTTTTCTTGTACTTAAGTCGGAATTGTGCCTTTTGTATTTAACTCCGATGCAATTTCTGTGTCTCATCGTCAAGAAGAAGGTCAGAGGGAACAGTAAACCTGAAGTGAAGCATCGGAATCTATAATTAGTGCCACAGGAATGGTTCAAAACATAGACAGTAGGAAGAGTCAATCTTCTTGTACTTGAGTCTTCATTGTGCCTTTTGTATTTAATTCCAATGCAATTTCTGTGTTTCATCGTCAGTACGACGGTCAGAGGGATACAGTAAAGCTGAAGTGAAGCATCGGAATCTATAACTACTGTCACAGGAGTGGTTCAAAACATAGACAGTAGGAAGAGTCAGTTTTCTTGTACTTAAGTCGGAATTGTGCGTTTTGTATTTAATTCCGATGCAATTTCTGTGTTTCATCAACAATAAGAAGGTCACAGGGATACATTAAAACTGAAGTGAAGCATCAGAATTCATAACTAGTGTCACAGGATTGGTTCAAAACATAGACAGTAAGAAGAGTCAGTTTTATAGTACTTAAGTCGGTATTGTGCCTTTTGTATTAATTGCCGATGCAATTTCTGTGATTCATCGTCAATAAGAAGGTCAGCTGGATACAGTAAACCTGTAGTGAAGCATCGGAATCTATAACTAGTGTCACAGGAATGGTTAAAAACATAGACAGTTGGAAGAGTCAGTTTTCTTGTACTTGAGTCGGCATTGTGCCTTTTGTATTTAATTCCGACGCAATTTCTGTGTTTCATCGTCAATATGAAGGTCAGAGGGTTACAGTAAACCTGAAGTGAAGCATCGGAATCTATAACAAGTGTCACAGGAGTGGTTCAAAACATATTCATTAGGAAGAGTCAGTCTTCTTGTACTTAAGTCAGCATTGTGCCTTTTGTATTTAATTCCGATGCAATTTCTGTGTTTCATCGTCAATAGGAAGGTCAGAGGGATACAGTAAACGTAATGTGAAGCATCGAAATCTATAACTAGTGTCACAGGAATGGTTCAAATCTTAGACAGTAAGAAGAGTCAGTTCTCTTGTACTTGAGTCGGCATTGTGCCTTCTGTATATAATTCTGAAGCAATTTCTGTATTTCATCGTCAATAAGAAGCTCACAGGGATACAGTTAACCTGAAGTGAAGCATCGGAATCTACAACTAGTGTCCCAGGAATGGTTCAAAACATAAACAGTAAGAGGAGTCAGTTTTCTTGGACTTAAGTCGGCATTGTGCCGTTTCTATTTAATTCCGATGCAATTTCTGTGTTTCATCGTCAATAAGAAGGACAGAGGGATACAGTAAACCTGAAGTGAAGCATCGGAATCTATAACTAGTGTCACAGGAATGGTGCAAAACATAGACAGTAAGAAGTGTCAGTTTTCATGTACTTAAGTCGGCATTGTGCCTTTTGTATTCATTTCCGATGCAATTTCTGCGTTTCGTCGTCAATAAGAAGGTCCATGGGATACAGTAAACCTGAAGTGATGCATCGGAATCTAAAACCGGTCTCACAGGAAAGGTTCAAAACATAGACAGTAAGAAAAGCCAGTGTTCTTGTACTTGAGTCGGCGTTGTGCCTTTTGTATTTAATTCCGATGCAATTTCTGTGTTTCATCGTCAATAAGAAGGTCAGAGGGATACAGTAAACCTGAAGTGAAATATCGGAATCTATAACTAGTGTCACAGGAGTGGTTCAAAACATAGACTGTAAGAAGAGTCCGTTATCTTGTACTTAAGTTGGCAATGTGCCTTTTGTATTTAATCCCGATGTAATTTCTATGTTTCATCGTCAATAAGAAGGTCAGAGGGATACAGTAAACATGAAGTGAAGCATCTGAATCTAAAACCGATCTCACAGGAAAGGTTCAAAACATAGACAGTAAGAAGAGCCTGTCTCCTTGTACTTGAGTCGGCATTGTGCCTTTTGTATTTAATTCCGATGCAATTTCTGCGTTTTATCGTCAAGAAGTAGGTCAGAGGGACACAGTAAACCTGAAGTGAAGCATCGGAATCTATAACTAGTGTCACAGGAATGGTTCAAATCATATTCAGTAAGAAGAGCAAGTCTTCTTGTGCTGGAGTCGGCATTGTGCCTTTTGTATTTAATTCCGATGAAATTTCTGTGTTTGATCGTCAAAACGAAGGTCAGAGGGACACAGTAAACCTGAAGTGAAGCATCGGAATCTATAACTAGTGTCACAGGAATGGTTCAAAGCATAGACAATAAGAAGAGTCAGGATTCTTGTACTTAAATTGGCATTGTGCTTTTGTTTTTAATTAAGATGCAACTTCTGTGTTTCATCGTCAATAAGGAGGTCAGAGGTATACAGTAAACCTGAAGTGAAGCATCGGAATCTAAAACTAGTGTCACAGGAATGGTTCAAAACATAGACAGTAGGAAGAGTCAGTCTTCTTGTACTTGAGTCGGCATTGTGCCTTTTGTATTTAATTCCGATGCAATTTCTGTGTTTCATCGTCAATAAGAAGGTCAGAGGGATACAGTAAAACTGAAGTGAAGCATCGGAAACTATAACTAGTGTCACAGGAATGGTTCGAATCATATTCAGCAAGAAGAGCAAGTCTTCTTGTACTTGAGTCGGCATTGTGCCTTTTGTATTTAATTCCGATGAAATTTCTGTGTTTGATCGTCAAAAAGAAGGTCAGAAAGACACAGTAAACCTGAAGTGAAGCATCGGAATTTATAACTAGTGTCACAGGAATGGTTCAAAGCATAGACAATAAGAAGAGTCAGTATTCTTGTACTTAAATTGGCATTGTGCTTTTGTATTTAATTAAGATGCAACTTCTGTGTTTTTTATCGTCAATAAGGAAATAAGAGGTATACAGTAAACCTGAAGTGAAGCATCGGAATCTAAAACTAGTGTCACAGGAATGGTTCAAAACATAGACAGTAGGAAGAGTCAGTCTTCTAGTACTGGAGTCGGCATTGTGCCTTTTGTATTTAATTCCGATGCAATTTCTGTGTTTCATCGTCAATAAGATGGTCAGAGGGATACAGTAAAACTGAAGTGAAGTATCGGAAACTATAACTAGTGTCACAGGAATGGTTTAAAACATAGACAGTAAGAAGAGTCAGTCTTCTTGTACTAAAGTCGGCACTGTGCCTTTTGTATTTAACTCCGATGGAATATCTGTGCTTCATCATCAATAAGATGGTCAGCTGGATACAGTATTCCTGAAGTGCAGCATCTGAATCTATAACTAGTGTTACAGGAATGGTTGAAACCATAGACAAGAAGAAGAGTCAGTCTTCTAGTACTTAAGTCGGCATTGTGCCTTTTGTATCTTATTAAGACCCAATTTCTGTGTTTCATCGTCAAAAAGAAGGTCAGAGGGACACAGTAAACCTGAAGTGAAGCATCGGAATCTATAACTAGTGTCACAGGAATGGTTCAAAGCATAGACAATAAGAAGAGTCAGTATTCTTGTACTTAAATTGGCATTGTGCTTTTGTATTTAATTAAGATGCAACTTCTGTGTTTCATCGTCAATAAGGAAGTCAGAGGTATACAGTAAACCTGAAGTGAAGCATCGGAATCTAAAACTAGTGTCGCAGGAATGGTTCAATGCATAGTCAGTAAGAGGAGCCAGTCTTCTTGTACTTGAGTCGGCATTGTGCCTTTTGTATTTAATTCCGATGCAATTTCTGAGTTTCATCGTCAATACGAAGGTCAGAGGGATACAGTAAACCTCAAGTGAAGCATCGGTTTCTAAAACTAGTGTCACAGGAATGGTTCATAACATAGGCAGTAGGTAGAGTCGGTCATCATGAACTTAAATCGGCATTGTGCCTTTGGTATTTATTTCCGATGCAATTTCTGTGTTTCATCGTCAATAAGAAGGTCAGCTGGATACTGTAAATCTGAATTGAAGCATCGGAATCTATAACTAGTGTCACAGGAATGGTTCAAAACATAGACAATAAGAAGAGTCAGCATTCTTGTACTTAAATAGGTATTGTGGTTTTGTATTTAATTAAGATGCAATTTCTGTGTTTCATCGTCAATAAGGAGGTCAGAGGGATACAGTGAACCTCAAGTGAAGCATCGGAATCTAAAACTAGTGTCACAGGAATGGTTGAAATCATAGACAGTTGGAAGAGTCAGTCTTCTTGTACTTGAGTCGGCATTGTGCTTTTTGTATTTAATTCCGATGCAATTTCTGTGTTCCATCGTCAATAAGAAGGTCAGAGGGATACAGTAAACCAGAAGTGACGCATCGGAATCTATAACTAGTGTCACAGGAATGGTTCAAACCGTAGACAGTAAGAAGAGTCAGTCTTCTTGTACTTAAGTCGGCATTGTGCCTTTGGTATGTAGTTCCGATGCAATTTCTGTGTTTTATCGTCTATAAGAAGGTCAGAGGGACATAGTAAACCTGAAGTGAAGCATCGGACTCTATAACTAGTGTCACAGGAATGGTTCAAAACATAGACAGTAAGAGGAGCCAGTCTTCGTGTACTTGAGTCGGCATTGTGCCCCTTGTATTTAATTACGACGCAATTTCTGTGTTTCATCGTCAATAAGAAGGTTAGAGGGTTACAGTAAACCTGAAGTGGAGCATCGGAATCTATAACTAGTGTCACAGGAATCGTTCAAAACATAGACTGTAAGAAGAGTCAGTTTTCTTGTACATAAGTCGGCATTGTGCCTTTTCTATTTAATTCCGATGCAATTTCTGTGTTTCGGCGTCAATAAGAAGGTCCAAGGGATACAGTAAACCTGAAGTGAAGCATCGGAATCTAAAACCCGTCACACAGGAAAGGTTAAAACATAGACAGTAAGAAGAGCCAGTCTTCTTGTGCTTGAGTCGGCATTGTGCCTTTTGTATTTAATTCCGATGTAATTTCTGTGTCTCATCGTCAATAAGAAGGCCAGAGGGATACAGTAAACCTGAAGTGAAGAATCGCAATCTATAGCTAGTGTCACAGGAATGGATCAAAACATATTCAGTAAGAAGAGTCACTTTTCTTGTAATTAAGTCGGTATTGTGCCGTTTGTATTTAATTCCGATGCAATTTCTGTGTTTCATCGTCAATAAGGAGGTCAGAGCGATACAGTAAACCTGAAGTGAAGCATCGGAATCTATAACTACTGTCACAGGAATGGTTCAAACATAGACAGTAAGACGAGTCAGTTTTCTTTTACTTAAGTCCGCATTGTGCCTTTTGTATTTTATTCCCATGCAATTTCTGTGTTTCGTCGTCAATAAGAAGGTCCAAGGGATACAGTAAACCTGAAGTCAAGTATCGGAATCTAAAACTGGTCTCACAGGAATGGTTCAAAGCATAGACAGTAAGAAGTGGCAGTCTTCTTCTACTTAAGTCGGTATTGTGCCTTTTGTATTTCATTCCGATGCAATTTCTAAGTTTCATCGTCAATAAGAAGGTCTGAGGGATACAATAAACCTGAAGTGAAGCATCGGAATCTATAACTAGTGTCACAGGAATGTTTCAAAGCATGGACAGTAAGAAGACTCTGTTTTCTTATACTTCAGTCGGCACTGTGCCTTTTGTATTTAATTCCGATGCATTTTCTGTGTTTTACCGTCAATTAGAAAGTCAGAGGGATACAGTAAACCTGAGGTGATGCATCAGAATCAATAACTAGTGTCACAGGAATGGTTCAAATCATTGATAGTAAGAAGAGTCAGTTTTCTTGTACTTAAGTCGGCATTGTGCCTTTTCTATTTAATTCCGATGCAATTTCTGTGTTTCGTCGTCAATAAGAAGGTCCAAGGGATACAGTAAACCTGAAGTGAAGAATCGGAATCTATAACTAGAGTCACAGGAATGGTTCAAAACATAGACAGAGAGAAGAGTAAGTCTTCTTGTACTTGAGTCGGCATTGTGCCTTTTGTATATACTTCCGATGCAATTTCTGTGTTTCATCGTCAACAAGAAGGTCAGAGGGATACAGTAAACCTGATGTGAAGCATCGGAATCTATAACTAGTGTCACAGGAATGGTTCAAAACATAGACAGGAAGAAGAGTCTGTTTTCTTGTACTTATGTCGGCATTCTGCATTTTCTACTTAATTCCTATGCAATTTCCGTGTTTCGACGTGAATAAGAAGGTCCAAGGGATACAGTAAACCTGAAGTGAAGCATCGGAATGTGAAACCGGTCTCACAGGAAAGGTTCAAAACATAGACAATAAGAAGAGCCAGTCTTCTTGTACTTGAGTCGACATTGTGCATTTTGTATTTAATTCCGATGCAGTAATCTGTGTTTCATCGTCAATAAGACGACCAGAGGGATACAGTAAACCTGAAGTGAAGCATAGGAATCAATAACTAGTGTCACAGGAATGGTTCAAAACATAGACAGTAGGAAGAGTCAGTCTTCTTGTAATTAAGTCGGCATTGTGCGTTTTGTATCAAATTCCGATGCAATTTCTGTGTTTCATCGTCAATAAGAAGGACAGAGGGATACAGTAAAACTGAAGTGAAGCATCGGAATATACAACTAGTGTCACAGGAATGGTTCAAACCATAGACAGTAAGGAGAGTCAGTCTTCTTGTACTTAAGTCGACATTGTGCCTTTTGTGTTTAATTGCGATGCAATTTCTGTGTTTCATCGTCAATAATTAGGTCAGCTGGATACAGTAGACATGAAGTGAAGCATCGGAATCTATAACTAGTGTCACAGAAGAGGATCAAAACATAGACAGTGAGGAGAGCCAGACTTCTTGTACTTGAGTCGGCATTGTGCCTTTTCTATTTAATAACGATGCAATATATGTGTTTCATCGTCAATAAGACGGTCAGAGGGATACAGTAAACCTGAAGTGACGCATCGGAATCAATAACTAGTGTCACAGGAATGGTTCAAAACACAGACAGTAGGAAGAGTCAGTCTTCTTGTACTTAAGTCGGCATTGTGCCTTTTGTATGTAATTCCGATGCAATTTCTGTGTTTCATCGTTAATAAGAAGGTCAGAGGGATACAGTAAAACTGAAGTGAAGCATCGGAAGCTAAAACTAGTGTCACAGGAATGATTCAAAACATAGACAGTAAGAAGAGTCCGTCTTCTTGTACTTAAGTCGGCATTGTGCCTTTTTTATTTAATTCCGCTGCAATTTCTGTGTTTCACCGTCAATAATAAGGTCAGCTGGATACAGTAAACCTGAAGTGATGCATCGGAATATACAACTAGTGTCACAGGAATGGTTCAAAACACAGGCAGTAAGAAGAACCAGTTTTCTTGTACTTGAGTCGGCATTGCGCATTTTATATTTTATTCCGAACACAATTTCTGTGTTTGATCGTCAATAAAATGGTCAGAGGGATACAGTAAACCTAAAGTGAAGCAGCGGAATCTATAACTAGTGTCACAGGACTGGTACAACACATAGACAGTAAGAAGAGTCAGTGTTCTTGTACTTACGTCTGCATTGTGCCTTTTGTATTTAGTTAAGATGGAATTTCTGTGTTTCATCGTCAATAAGGAGGTCAGAGGGGTACAGTAAACCTCAAGTGAAGCATCGGTTTCCAAAACTAGTGTCACAGGAATGGTTCAAAACATAGGCAGTAGGAAGAGTCAGTCATCTTGAACTTAATTCGGCATTGTGCCTTTGGTATATATTTCCGATGCAATTTCTGTGTTTCATCGTCAATAAGAAGGTCAGCTGGCTACAGTAAACCTGAAGTGAAGCATCGGAATCTATAACTAGTGTCACAGGAATGGTTCAAATCATAGGCAGTAAAGAGAGCAAGTCTTCTTGTACTTAAGTCGGCATTGTGCCTTTTGTATTTAATTCCGATGAAATTTCTGTGTTTGATCGTCAATAAGAAGGTCAGAGGGATACAGTAAACCTGAAGTGAAGCATCGGAATCTATAACTAGTGTCACAGGAATGGTTCAAAACATAGACAATAAGAAGAGTCAGCATTCTTGTACTTAAATCGGCATTGTGGTTTTGTATTTAATTAAGATGCAATTTCTGTGTTTCATCGTCAATAAGGAGGTCAGAGAGATAGAGTAAACCTCAAGTGAAGCATCGGAATCTAAAAGTAGTGTCACAGGAATGGTTCAAATCATAGACAGTAGGAAGAGTCAGTCTTCTTGTACTTGAGTCGGCATTGTGCCTTTTGTATTTAATTCCGATGCAATTTCTGTATTTCATCGTCAATAAGAAGGCCAGAGGAATACAGTAAACCTGAAGTGACGCATCGGAATTTATAACTAGTGTCACAGGAATGGTTCAAACCGTAGACAGTAAGAAGAGTCAGTCTTCTTGTACTTAAGTCGGCATTGTGCCTTTTGTATACAGTTCCGATGCAATTTCTGTGTTTCATCGTCAATAGGAAGGTCAGAGGGATACAGTAAACCTAATGTGAAGCATCGAAATCTATAACTAGTGTCACAGGAATGGTTCAAATCTTAGACAGTAAGGAGAGTCAGTTCTCTTGTACTTGAGTCGGCATTGTGCCTTCTGTATATAATTCCGAAGCAATTTCTGTATTTCATCGTCAATAAGAAGATCACAGGGATACAGTTAACCTGAAGTGAAGCATCGGAATCTACAACTAGTGTCCCAGTAATGGTTCAAAACATAAACAGTAAGAAGAGTCAGTTTTCTTGGACTTAAGTCGGCATTGTGCCTTTTCTATTTAATTCCGATGCAATTTCTGTGTTTCATCGTCAATAAGAAGGAAAGAGGGATACAGTAAACCTGAAGCGAAGCATCGGAATCTATAACTAGTGTCACAGGAATGGTGCAAAGCATAGACAGTAAGAAGTGTCAGTTTTCTTGTACTTAAGTCGGCATTGTGCCTTTTAAATTCATTTCCGATGCAATTTCTGCGTTTCGTCGTCAATAAGAAGGTTCACGGGATACAGTAAACCTGAAGTGATGCATCGGAATCTAAAACCGGCCTCACAGGAAAGGTTCACAACATAGACAGTAAGAAAAGCCAGTGTTCTTGTACTTGAGTCGGTATTGTGCCTTTTGTATTTAATTCCGATGCAATTTCTGTGTTTCATCGTCAATAAGATTGTCAGAGGCATACAGTAAACCTTAAGTGAAATATCAGAATCTATAACTACTGTCACAGGAATGGTTCAAAACATAGACTGTAAGAAGAGTCCGTTATCTTGTACTTAAGTTGGCAATGTGCCTTTTGTATTTAATCCCGATGCAATTTCTATGTTTCATCGTCAATACGAAGGTCAGAGGGATACAGTAAACCTGAAGTGAAGCATCGGAATCTAAGTCCGGTCTCACAGGAAAGGTTCAAAACATAGACAGTAAGAAGAGCCAGTCTTCTTGTACTTGGGTCGGCATTGTGCCTTTTGTATTAATTTCCGATGCAATTTCTGTGCTTTATCGTCAAGAAGAAGGTCAGAGGGACACAGTAAACCTGTAGTGAAGCATCGGAATCCATAACTAGTGTCACAGGAATGGTTCAAATCATATTCAGTAAGAAGAGCCAGTCTTCTTGTACTTGATTCGGCATTGTGAATTTTGTAATTAATTCCGATGAAATTTCTGTGTTTGATCGTCAATAAGAAGGTCAGAGGGACACAGTAAACCTGAAGTAAAACATCGGAATCTATAACTAGTGTCACAGGAATAATTCAAAGCATAGACAATAAGAAGAGTCAGTATTCTTGTACTTAAATTGGCATTGTGCTTTTGTATTTAATTAAGATGCAACTTCTGTGTTTCATCGTCAATAAGGAAATCAGAGGTATACAGTAAACCTGAAGTAAAGCATCGGAATCTAAAACTAGTGTCACAGGAAATGTTCAAAACATAGACAGTAGGAAGAGTCAGTCTTCTTGTACTTGAGTCGGCATTGTGAATTTTGTATTTAATTCCGATGCAATCTCTGTGTTTCATCGTCAATAAGAAGGTCAGAGGGATACAGTAAAACTGAAATGAAGCATCGGAATTTATAACTAGTGTCACAGGAATGGTTTAAAACATAGACAGTAAGAAGAGTCAGTGTCCTTGTACTAAAGTCGGCATTGTGCCTTTTGTATTTATCTCCGATGGAATTTCTGTGCTTCATCATCAATAAGAAGGTCAGCTGGATACAGTGTTCCTGAAGTGCAGCATCTGAATCTATAACTAGTGTTACAGGAATGGTTCAAACCATAGACAGTAAGAAGAGTCAGTCTTCTTGTACTTAAGTCGGCATTGTGCCTTTTGTATCTAATTAAGACGCAATTTCTGTGTTTCATCGTCAATAAGAAGGTCTGAGGGATACAGTAAACCTGAAGTGACGCATCGGAATCTATAACTAGTGTCACGGGAATGGTTCAAACCGTAGACAGTAAGAAGAGTCACTCTTCTTGTACTTAAGTCGGCATTGTGCCTTTTGTATATAGTTCCGATGCAATTTCTGTGTTTCATCGTCTATAAGAAGGTCAGAGGGATATAGTAAACCTGAAGTGAAGCATCGGAATCTATAACTAGTGTCACAGGAATCGTTCAAAACATAGACCGTAAGAGGAGGCAGTCTTCTTGTCCTTGAGTCGGCATTGTGCCTTTTGTATTTAATTCCGATGCAATTTCTGAGTTTCATCGTCAATAAGAAGGTCAGAGGGTACAGTAAACCTGAAGTGAAGCATCGGAATCTATAACTAGTGTCACAGGAAAGGTCCGAAACATAGACAGTAAGAAGAGTCAGTTTTCTTGTACTTAAGTCGCCGTTGTGCCTTTTGTATTTAATTCCGATGCAATTTCTGTGTTTCATCGTCAATAAGAAAGTCAGAGGGATACAGTGAACCTGAGGTGAAACTTCCGAATCTATAACTAGTGTTACAGGAATGGTTCAAACATAGACAGGAAGAAGAGTCAGTTTTCTTGTACTTAAGTCGGCATTGTGCCTTTTGTATTTAATTCCGATGCAATTTCTGTGTTTCATCGTCAATAAGAAGGTCAGAAGGATACAGTAAACCTGAAGTGAAGCATCGGAAACTATAACTAGTGTCACAGGAATGGTTCAAACATAAAAAGTAAGAAGATTCAGTTTTCTTGTACATCAGTCGGCATTGTGCCTTTTGTATTTAATTCCGATGCAATTTCTGTGTTTCATCGTCAATAAGAAGGTCAGAGGGATACAGTAAACTTGAAGTGAAGCATCGGAATCTATAATTAGTGTCACATGAATGGTTCAAACGTAGACAGTAAGAAGAGTCAGTTTTCTTGTACATAAGTCGGCATTGTGCCTTTTGTATTTAATTCCGATGCAAATTCTGTGTTTCATCGATAATAAGAAGGTCGGATGGATACAGTAAACCTGAAGTGAAGCATCGGAAGCTATGCCTAGTGTCACATAAATGGTTAAAAACATAGACAGTAAGAAGAGTCTGTTTTCTTGTACTTAAGTCGGCATTGTGCCTTTTGTATTTAATTCCGATGCAATTTCTGTGTTTCATCGTCAATAAGAAGGTCAGAGGGATACAGTAAACATGAAGAGAAGCATCGGAATCTATAACTAGTGTCACAGGAATGGTTCAAATCATAGACAGTAAGAAGTGTCAGTTTTCTTGTACTTATGTAGGCATTGTGCCTTTTGTATTTAATTCCGATGCTATATCTGTGTTTCATCAACAATAAGATATTCAGAAGGATACAGTAAACCTGAAAAGAAGCATCGGAATCTATAACTAGTGTCACAGGAATGGTTCAAAACATAGACAGTAAGAAGAGTCAGTTTTCTTGTACTTAAGTCGGCATTGTGCCTTTTGTATTTAACTCCGATACAATTTCTGTGTTTCATCGTCAATAAGAAGGTCAGAGGGATACAGTAAACCTGAAGTGAAGCATCGGAATCTATAACTAGTGTCACAGGAATGGTTGAAACCATAGACAGTAAGAAGAGTCAATTTTCTTGTACTTAAGTCGGCATTGTGCCTTTTGTATTCAACTCCGATGCAATTTCTGTGTTTCATCGTCAATAACAAGGTCAGAGGGACACAGTAAACCTGAATTGAAGCATCGGAATCTATAACTAGTGTCACAGGAATGGTTCAAACATAGAGAGTAAGAAGAGTCAGTTTTCTTGTACTTAAGTCAGCACTGTGCCTTTTGTACTTAATTCCGATGCAATTTCTGTGTTTCATCGTCAATAAGAAGGTCAGAGGGATACAGTAAACCTGAAGTGACGCATCGGAATCTATAACTAGTGTCACAGGAATGGTTCAAACACAAACAGTAAGAAGAATCAGTTTTCTTGTACATCAGTCGGCATTGTGCCTTTTGTATTTAATTCCGATGCAATTTCTTTGTTTCATCGTCAATAAGAAGTCAGAGGGATACAGTAAACCTGAAGTGAAGCATTGGACTCTATAATTAGTGTCACATGAACGGTTCAAAACATAGACAGTAAGAAGAGTCAGTTTTCTTGTACTTAAGTCGGCATTGTGCCTTTTGTATTTAATTACGATGCAATTTCTGTGTTTCATCGTCAATAAGAAGGTCAGAGGGATACAGTAAACCTGAAGTGAAGCATCGGAATCTATAACTAGTGTCACAGGAATGGTTCAAATCATAGACAGTCAGAAGAGTCAGTTTTCTTGTACTTAAGTCGGCATTGTGCCTTTTGTATTTAATTACGATGCAATTTCTGTGTTTCATCGTCAATAAGAAGGTCAGAGGGATACAGTAAAGCTGAAGTGAAGCTTCGGAATCTTTAAGTAGTGTCACAGGAATGTTTCAAAGCATAGCCAGTAAGAGGAGTCAGTTTTCATGTACTTAAGTCGGCATTGTGCCTTTTGTATTAAATCCGATGCAATTTCTGTGTTTCATCGTCAATAAGAAGGTCAGAGGGATACAGTAAACCTGAAGTGAAGCATCGGAATCTATAACTAGTGTCTCAGGAATGGTTCAAAACATAGACAGTAAGAAGAGTCATTTTTCTTGTACTTAAGTCGACATTGTGCCTTTTGTATTTAATTCCGTTGCAATTTCAGTGTTTCATCGTCAATAAGAAGGTCAGAGGGATACAGCAAACCTGAGGCGAAGCATCGGATCTATAACTAGTGTCACAGGAATGGTTCAAAACATAGACAGTAAGAAGAGTCAGTTTTCTTGTACTTATGTCGGCATTGTGCCTTTTGTATTTAACTCCGATGCAATTTCTGTGTTTCATCGTCAATAAGAAGGTCAGAGGGATACAGTAAACCCGAAGTGAAGCATCGGAATCTATAACTAGTGTCACAGGAATGGTTCAAAGAATAGACAGTAAGAAGAATAAGTTTTCTTGTACATAAGTCGGCATAGTGCCATTTGTATTTAATTCCGATACAAATTCTGTGTTTCATCGATAATAAGAAGGTCAGATGGATACAGTAAACCTTAAGTGAAGCATCGGAAGCTATGCCTAGTGTCACATGAATGGTTCAAAACATAGACAGTAAGAAGAGTCTGTTTTCTTGTACTTAAGTCGGCATTGTGCCTTCTGTATTTAACTCCGATGCAATTTCTGCATTTCATCGTCAATAAGAAAGTCAGAGGGATACAGTAAACCTCAAGTGAAGCATCGGAATCTATAACTAGTGTCACAGGAATGGTTCAATCATAGACAGTAAGAAGAGTCAGTTTTCTTGTACATAAGTCGGCATTGTGCCTTTTGTATTTAATTCCGATCCTATGTCTAAGTATCATCAACAATAAGATGGTCAGAGGGATACAGTAAACCTGAAGTGAAGCATCGGAATCTATAACTAGTGTCACATGAATGGTTCAAACATAGACAGTAAGAAGACTCAATTTTCTTGTACTTAAGTCGGCATTACAACCTTTGTATTTAATTCCGATGCAATATCTGTGTTTCATCTTCAATAAGAAGGTCAGAGGGATACAGTAAACCTAATGTGAAGCATCGAAATCTATAACTAGTGTCACAGGAATGGTTCAAATCTTAGACAGTAAGAAGAGTCAGTTCTCTTGTACTTGAGTCGGCATTGTGCCTTCTGTATATAATTCCGAAGCAATTTCTGTATTTCATCGTCAATAAGAAGATCACAGGGATACAGTTAACCTGAAGTGAAGCATCGGAATCTACAACTAGTGTCCCAGTAGTGGTTCAAAACATAAACAGTAAGAAGAGTCAGTTTTCTTGGACTTAAGTCGGCATTGTGCCTTTTCTATTTAAATCCGATGCAATTTCTGTGTTTCATCGTCAATAAGAAGGACAAAGTTGAACAGTAAACCTGAGGTGAAGCATCGGAATCTATAACTAGTGTCACAGGAAAGGTTCAAAGCATAGACAGTAAGAAGAGTCAATTATCTTGTACTTAAGTCGGCATTGTTCCTTTTCTATTTAATTCCGATGCAATTTCTATGTTTCATCGTCAATAAGAAGGTCAGAAGGATACAGTAAACCTGAAGTGAAGCATCGGAATCTATAACTAGTGACACAGGAATGGATCAAAACATAGACAGTAAGAAGAGTCAGTTATCTTGTACTTAAGTCGGCATTGTGCCTTTTGTATTTGATTCCGAAACAATTTCTGTGCTTCATCGTCAATAAGAAGGTCAGAGGGATACAGTAAACCTGGAGTAAAGCATCGGAATCTATAACTAGTGTCACATGAATGGTTCAAAACATAGACAGTAAGAAGATTCAGTTTTCTTGTACATAAGTCGGCTTTGTGTTTTTTGTATGTAATTCCGATGCAATTTCTTTGTTTCATCGTCAATAAGAAGGTCAGAGGGATACAGTAAACCTGAAGTGAAGCATCGGAATCTATAACTAGTGTCACAGGAAAGGTTCAAAACATAGACATTAAGAAGAATCAGTTTTCTGGTACTTAAGTCGGCATTGTGCCTTTTGTATTTAACTCCGATGCAATTTCTGTGTTTCATCGTCAATAAGAAGGTCAGAGGGATACAGTAAACCTGAAGTGAAGCATCAGAATCTATAACTAGTGTCACAGGAATGGTTCAAATCATAGACAGTATGAAGAGTCAGTTTTCTTGTACTTAAGTCGGCATTGTGCCTTTTGTATTTAACTCCGATGCAATTTCTGTGTTTTTGATCGTCAATAAGAAGGTCAGAGGGATACAGTAAACCTGAAGTGAAGCATCGGAATCTATAACTAGTGTCACAGGAATGGTTGAAAACATAGACAGTAAGATGAGTCAGTTTTCTTGTACTTAATGCGGCATTGTGCCTTTTGTATTTAATTACGATGCAATATCTGTGTTTCATCGTCAATAAGAAGGTCAGAGGGAAACAGTAAAGCTGAAGTGAAGCTTCGGAATCTATAAATAGTGTCACAGGAATGGTTCAAAGCATAGACAGTAAGAGGAGTCAGTTTTCATGTACTTAAGTCGGCATTGTGCCTTTTGTATTAAATCCGATGCAATTTCTGTGTTTCATCGTCAATAAGAAGGTCAGAGGGATACAGTAAACCTGAAGTGAAGCATCGGAATCTATAACTAGTGTCTCAGGAATGGTTCAAAACATAGACAGTAAGAAGAGTCATTTTTCTTGTACTTAAGTCGACATTGTGCCTTTTGTATTTAATTCCGTTGCAATTTCAGTGTTTCATCGTCAATAAGAAGGTCAGAGGGATACAGCAAACCTGAGGCGAAGCATCGGATCTATAACTAGTGTCACAGGAATGGTTCAAAACATAGACAGTAAGAAGAGTCAGTTTTCTTGTACTTAAGGCGGCATTGTGCCTTTTGTATTTAATTCCGCGGAAATTTCTGTGTTTCTATGTCAATATGAAGGTCAGAGGGATACAGTAAACCTGAAGTGAAGCATCGAATCCATAACTAGTGTCACAGGAATGGTTCAAAGCATAGACAGTAAGAAGAGTCAGTTTTCTTGTACTTAAGTCGGCGTTGTGCCATTTCTATTTAATTCCGATGAAGTTTCTGTGTTTAATCGTCAATAAGAAAGTCCGAGGGATACAGTAAATATGAAGTGAAGCAACGGAAACAATCACTAGTGGCACAGGAATGGTTCAAAACATAGACAGTAAGAAGAGTCAGTTTTCTTGTACTTATGTCGGCATTGTGCCTTTTGTATTTAAATCCGATGCAATTTCTGTGATTCATCGTCAATAAGAAGGTCAGAGGGATACAGTAAACCCGAAGTGAAGCATCGGAATCTATAACTAGTGTCACAGGAATGGTTCAAAGAATAGACAGTAAGAAGGGTCAGTTTTCTTGTACTTAAGTCGGCATTGTGCCTTTTGCATTTAACTCCGATGCAATTTCTGTGTTTTATCGTCAATATGAAAGTCAGAGGGATACAGTAAACCTCAAGTGAAGCATCGGAATCTATAACTAGTGTCACAGGAATGGTTCAATCATAGACAGTAAGAAGAGTCAGTTTTCTTGTACTTAAGTCGGCATTGTGTCTTTATTATTTATTTACGATGCAATTTCTGTGTTTCATCGTCAATAAGAAGGTCAGAGGGATACAGTAAACCTCATGTGAAACATCGGAATCTATAACTAGTGTCACAGGAATGGTTCAATCATAGACAGTAAGAAGAGTCAGTTTTCTTGTACTTAAGTCGGCATTGTACCTATTGTATTTAATTCCGATGCAATTTCTGTGTTTCATCGTCAATAAGAGGGTCAGAGGGATACAGTAAACCTGAAGTGAAGCATCGGAAACTATAACTAGTGTCACAGAAATGGTTCAAACATAAAAAGTAAGAAGAATCAGTTTTCTTGTACATCAGTCGGGATTGTGCCTTTTGTATTTAATTGCGATGCAATTTCTGTGTATCATCGTCAATAAGAAGGTCAGAGACATTCAGTAAACCTGAAGTGAAGCATCGGAATCTATAACTAGTGTCACATGAATGGTTCAAACGTAGACTGTAAGAA
This sequence comes from Schistocerca americana, assembly GCF_021461395.2. Taxonomy (NCBI): domain Eukaryota; kingdom Metazoa; phylum Arthropoda; class Insecta; order Orthoptera; family Acrididae; genus Schistocerca; species Schistocerca americana. The sequence continues at coordinate 8,237,605 of NC_060121.1, read as the reverse complement.
GAGTCAGTTTTCTTGTACATAACTCGGCATAGTGCCTTTTGTATTTAATTCCGATACAAATTCTGTGTTTCATCGATAATAAGAAGGTCAGATGGATACAGTAAACCTGAAGTGAAGCGTCGGAAGCTATGCCTAGTGTCACACGAATGGTTCAAAACGTAGACAGTAAAAGAGTCTGTTTTCTTGTACTTAAGTCGGCATTGTGCCTTTTGTATTTAATTCTGATGCAATTTCTGTGTATCATCGTCTTTAAGAAGGTCAGAGATATTCAGTAAACCTGAAGTGAAGCATCGGAATCTATAACCAGTGTCACAGGAAAGGGTCAAAACATAGACAGTAAGAAGAATCAGTTTTCCTGTACTTGAGTCGGCATTGTGCCTTTTGTATTTAACTCCGATTCAATTTCTGTGTTTCATCGTCAATAAGAAGGTCAGAGGGATACAGTAAACCTGAAGTGAAGCATCAGAATCTATAACTAGTGTCACAGGAATGGTTCAAAACATAGACAGTATGAAGAGTCAGTTTTCTTGTACTTAAGTCGGCAATGTGCCTTTTGTATTTAACTCCGATGCAATTTCTGTGTTTTTGATCGTCAATAAGAAGGTCAGAGGGATACAGTAAACCTGAAGTGAAGCATCGGAATCTATAACTAGTGTCACAGGAATGGTTGAAAACATAGACAGTAAGAAGAGTCAGTTTTCTTGTACTTAAGTCGGCATTGTGAATTTTGTATTTAATTACGATGCAATATCTGTGTTTCATCGTCAATAAGAAGGTCAGAGGGATACAGTAAAGCTGAAGTGAAGCTTCGGAATCTATAAATAGTGTCACAGGAATGGTTCAAAGCATAGACAGTAAGAGGAGTCAGTTTTCATGTACTTAAGTCGGCATTGTGCCTTTTGTATTAAATCCGATGCAATTTTTGTGTTTCATCGTCAATAAGAAGGTCAGAGGGATACAGCAAACATGAGGCGAAGCATCGGATCTATAACTAGTGTCACAGGAATGGTTCAAAACATAGACAGTAAGAAGGGTCAGTTTTCTTGTACTTAAGGCGGCATTGTGCCTTTTGTATTTAATTCCGCGGAAATTTCTGTGTTTCTATGTCAATATGAAGGTCAGAGGGATACAGTAAACCTGAAGTGAAGCATCGAATCCATAACTAGTGTCACAGGAATGGTTCAAAGCATAGACAGTAAGAAGAGTCAGTTTTATTGTACTTAAGTCGGCGTTGTGCCATTTCTATTTAATTCCGATGAAATTTCTGTGTTTAATCGTCAATAAGAAAGTCCGAGGGATACAGTAAATATGAAGTGAAGCAACGGAAACAATCACTAGTGGCACAGGAATGGTTCAAAACATAGACAGTAAGAAGAGTCAGTTTTCTTGTACTTATGTCGGCATTGTGCCTTTTGTATTTAACTCCGATGCAATTTCTGTGTTTCATCGTCACTAAGAAGGTGAGAGGGATACAGTATACCCGAAGTGAAGCATCGGAATCTATAACTAGTGTCACAGGAATGGTTCAAAGAATAGACAGTAAGAAGAGTCAGTTTTCTTGTACTTAAGTCGGCATTGTGCCTTTTGCATTTAACTCCGATGCAATTTCTGTGTTTTATGGTCAATATGAAAGTCAGAGGGATACAGTAAACCTCAAGTGAAGCATCGGAATCTATAACTAGTGTCACATGAATGGTTCAAAACGTAGACAGTAAGAAGAGTCTGTTTTCTTGTACTTAAGTCGGCATTGTGCCTTTTGTATTTAATTCCGATGCAATTTCTGTGTTTTATCGTCAATAAGAGGGTCAGAGGGATACAGTAAACCTGAAGTGAAGCATCGGAAACTATAACTAGTGTCACAGAAATGGTTCAATCATAAAAAGTAAGAAGAATCAGTTTTCTTGTACATCAGTCGGCATTGTGCTTTTTGTATTTAATTCCGATGCTATATCTGTGTTTCATCAACAATAAGATGGTCAGAAGGTCACAGTAAACCTGAAAAGAAGCATCGGAATCTATAACTAGTGTCACAGGAATGGTTCAAAACATAGACAGTAAAAAGAGTCAATTTTCTTGTACTTAAGACGGCATTTTTCCTTTTCTATTTAATTCCGAAGCAATTTCTATGTTTCATCGTCAATAAGAAGGTCAGAGGGATATAGTAAACCTGAAGTGAAGAATCGGAATCTATAACTAGTGTCACATGAATGGTTCAAAACATAGACAGTAAGAAGAGTCAGTTTTCTTGTACATAAGTCGGCATTGTGCCTTTTGTATTTAATTAAGATCCTATGTCTGTGTATCATCAACAATAAGATGGCAGAGGGATACAGTATACCTGAAGTGAAGCATCGGAATCTATAACTAGTGTCACATGATTGGTTCAAACATAGACAGTAAGAAGAGTCAGTTTTCTTGTACTTAAGTCGGCATTATGCCCTTTGAATTTAATTCCGATGCAATATCTGTGTTTCATCTTCAATAAGAAGGTCAGAGGGATACAGTAAACCTGAAGTGAAGCATCGGAATCTATAACTAGTGTCACAGGAATGGTTGAAAACATAGACAGTAAGAAGAGTCAGTTTTCTTGTACTTAAGTCGGCATTGTGAATTTTGTATTTAATTACGATGCAATATCTGTGTTTCATCGTCAATAAGAAGGTCAGAGGGATACAGTAAAGCTGAAGTGAAGCTTCGGAATCTATAAATAGTGTCACAGGAATGGTTCAAAGCATAGACAGTAAGAGGAGTCAGTTTTCATGTACTTAAGTCGGCATTGTGCCTTTTGTATTAAATCCGATGCAATTTTTGTGTTTCATCGTCAATAAGAAGGTCAGAGGGATACAGCAAACCTGAGGCGAGGCATCGGATCTATAACTAGTGTCACAGGAATGGTTCAAAACATAGACAGTAAGAAGGGTCAGTTTTCTTGTACTTAAGGCGGCATTGTGCCTTTTGTATTTAATTCCGCGGAAATTTCTGTGTTTCTATGTCAATATGAAGGTCAGAGGGATACAGTAAACCTGAAGTGAAGCATCGAATCCATAACTAGTGTCACAGGAATGGTTCAAAGCATAGACAGTAAGAAGAGTCAGTTTTATTGTACTTAAGTCGGCGTTGTGCCATTTCTATTTAATTCCGATGAAATTTCTGTGTTTAATCGTCAATAAGAAAGTCCGAGGGATACAGTAAATATGAAGTGAAGCAACGGAAACAATCACTAGTGGCACAGGAATGGTTCAAAACATAGACAGTAAGAAGAGTCAGTTTTCTTGTACTTATGTCGGCATTGTGCCTTTTGTATTTAACTCCGATGCAATTTCTGTGTTTCATCGTCACTAAGAAGGTGAGAGGGATACAGTATACCCGAAGTGAAGCATCGGAATCTATAACTAGTGTCACAGGAATGGTTCAAAGAATAGACAGTAAGAAGAGTCAGTTTTCTTGTACTTAAGTCGGCATTGTGCCTTTTGCATTTAACTCCGATGCAATTTCTGTGTTTTATCGTCAATATGAAAGTCAGAGGGATACAGTAAACCTCAAGTGAAGCATCGGAATCTATAACTAGTGTCACATGAATGGTTCAAAACGTAGACAGTAAGAAGAGTCTGTTTTCTTGTACTTAAGTCGGCATTGTGCCTTTTGTATTTAATTCCGATGCAATTTCTGTGTTTTATCGTCAATAAGAGGGTCAGAGGGATACAGTAAACCTGAAGTGAAGCATCGGAAACTATAACTAGTGTCACAGAAATGGTTCAATCATAAAAAGTAAGAAGAATCAGTTTTCTTGTACATCAGTCGGCATTGTGCTTTTTGTATTTAATTCCGATGCTATATCTGTGTTTCATCAACAATAAGATGGTCAGAAGGTCACAGTAAACCTGAAAAGAAGCATCGGAATCTATAACTAGTGTCACAGGAATGGTTCAAAACATAGACAGTAAAAAGAGTCAATTTTCTTGTACTTAAGACGGCATTTTTCCTGTTCTATTTAATTCCGAAGCAATTTCTATGTTTCATCGTCAATAAGAAGGTCAGAGGGATATAGTAAACCTGAAGTGAAGCATCGGAATCTATAACTAGTGTCACATGAATGGTTCAAAACATAGACAGTAAGAAGAGTCAGTTTTCTTGTACATAAGTCGGCATTGTGCCTTTTGTATTTAATTAAGATCCTATGTCTGTGTATCATCAACAATAAGATGGCAGAGGGATACAGTATACCTGAAGTGAAGCATCGGAATCTATAACTAGTGTCACATGAATGGTTCAAACATAGACAGTAAGAAGAGTCAGTTTTCTTGTACTTAAGTCGGCATTATGCCCTTTGAATTTAATTCCGATGCAATATCTGTGTTTCATCTTCAATAAGAAGGTCAGAGGGATACAGTAAACCTGAAGTGAAGCATCGAAATCTATAACTAGTGTCACAGGAATGGTTCAAAACATAGACAGTATGAAGAGTCAGTTTTCTTGTACATAAGTCGGCATTGTGCCTTTTGTATTTAACTCCGATGCAATTTCTGTGTTTCATCGTCAACAAGAAGGTCCGAGTGATACAGTAAACCTGAAGAGAAGCATCGGAATCTATAACTAGTGTCACAGGAATGGTTCAGAACATAGACAGTATGAAGAGTCAGTTTTCTTGTACTTAAGTCGGGATTGTGCCTTTTGTATATAATTCCGATGCAATTTCTGTGTTCCATCGTCGATAAGAAGGTCAGAGGGATACAGTAAACCTGAAGTGAAGCATCGGAATCTATAACTAGCGTCTTAGGAATGGTTCAAAACATAGACTGTAAGAAGAGTCACTTTTCTTGTAATTAAGTCGGCATCGTGCCCTTTATATTTAATCCCGATGCGATTTCTGTGTTGCATCGTCAATAAGAAGGTCAGAGGAATACAGTAAACCTGAAGGGAAGCATCGGAATCTATAACTAGTGTCACATGAATGGTTCAAAACGTAGACAGTAAGAAGAGTCTGTTTTCTTGTACTTAAGTCGGCATTGTGCCTTTTGTATTTAATTCCGATGCAATTTCTGTGTTTCATCGTCAATAAGAGGGTCAGAGGGATACAGTAAACCTGAAGTGAAGCATCGGAAACTATAACTAGTGTCACAGAAATGGTTCAAACATAAAAAGTAAGAAGAATCAGTTTTCTTGTACATCAGTCGGCATTGTGCTTTTTGTATTTAATTCCGATGCTATATCTGTGTTTCATCAACAATAAGATGGTCAGAAGGTCACAGTAAACCTGATAAGAAGCATCGGAATCTATAACTAGTGTCACAGGAATGGTTCAAAACATAAACAGTAAAAAGAGTCAATTTTCTTGTACTTAAGACGGCATTTTTCCTTTTCTATTTAATTCCGATGCAATTTCTATGTTTCATCGTCAATAAGAAGGTCAGAGGGATATAGTAAACCTGAAGTGAAGCATCGGAATCTATAACTAGTGTCACATGAATGGTTCAAAACATAGACAGTAAGAAGAGTCAGTTTTCTTGTACATAAGTCGGCATTGTGCCTTTTGTATTTAATTAAGATCCTATGTCTGTGTATCATCAACAATAAGATGGCAGAGGGATACAGTATACCTGAAGTGAAGCATCGGAATCTATAACTAGTGTCACATGAATGGTTCAAACATAGACAGTAAGAAGAGTCAGTTTTCTTGTACTTAAGTCGGCATTATGCCCTTTGAATTTAATTCCGATGCAATATCTGTGTTTCATCTTCAATAAGAAGGTCAGAGGGATACAGTAAACCTGAAGTGAAGCATCGGAATCTATAACTAGTGTCACAGGAATGGTTCAAAACATAGACAGTATGAAGAGTCAGTTTTCTTGTAATTAAGTCGGCATTGTGCCTTTTGTATTTAACTCCGATGCAATTTCTGTGTTTCATCGTCAACAAGAAGGTCCGAGGGATACAGTAAACCTGAAGAGAAGCATCGGAATCTATAACTAGTGTCACAGGAATGGTTCAGAACATAGACAGTATGAAGAGTCAGTTTTCTTGTACTTAAGTCGGCGTTGTGCCTTTTGTATTTAACTCCGATGCAATTTCTGTGTTTCGTCGTCAATAAGAAGGTCAGAGGGATACAGTAAACCTGAAGTGAAGCATCGGAATCTATAACTAGTGTCACAGTAATGGTTCAAAACATAGACAGTAAGAAGAGTCAGTTTTCATGTACTTAATTCGGCATTGTGCCTTTTGTATTTAATTCCCATGCAATTTCTGTGTTTCATCGTCAATAAGATGGTCGGAGAGATACAGTAAACCTGAGGTGAAGCATCGGAATCTATAACTAGTGTCACAGGAAAGGTTCAAAACATAGACGGTAAGAAGAGTCAATTTTCTTGTACTTAAGTCGGCATTGTTCCTTTTCTAATTAATTCCGATGCAATTTCTATGTTTCATCGTCAATAAGAAGGTCAGAGGGATACAGCAAACCTGAAGTGAAGCATCGGAATCTATAACTAGTGTCACAGGAATGGTTGAAAACATAGACAGTAAGAAGAGTCAATTTTCTTGTACTTAAGACGGCATTTTTCCTTTTCTATTTAATTCCGATGCAATTTCTATGTTTCATCGTCAATAAGAAGGTCAGAGGTATACAGTAAACCTGAAGTGAAGCATCGGAATCTATAGCTAGTGACACAGGAATGGATCAAAACATAGACAGTAAGAAGAGTCAGTTTTCTTGTACTTAAGTCGGCATTGTGCCTTTTGTATTTAATTCCGAAGCAATTTCTGTGATTCATCGTCAATAAGTAGGTCAGAGGGATACAGTAAACCTGGGGTAAAGCATCGGAATCTATAACTAGTGTCACATGAATGGTTCAAAACATAGACAGTAAGAAGAGTCAGTTTTCTTGTACATAAGTCGGCACTGTGCCTTTTGTATTTAATTCCGATCCTATGTCTAAGTATCATCAACAATAAGATGGTCAGAGGGATACAGTAAACCTGAAGTGAAGCATCGGAATCTATAACTAGTGTCACATGAATGGTTCAAACATAGACAGTAAGAAGAGTCAGTTTTCTTGTACTTAAGTCGGCATTATGCCCTTTGTATTTAATTCCGATGCAATATCTGTGTTTCATCTTCAATAAGAAGGTCAGAGGGATACAGTAAACCTGAAGTGAAGCATCGGAATCTATAACTAGTGTCACATGAATGGTTCAAAACATAGGCAGTAGGAAGAGTCAGTCTTCTTGTGTTTAAGTCGGCATTGTGCCTTTTGTATTTAATTCCGATACAATTTCTGTGTTTCATCGTCAATAGGAAGGTCAGAGGGATACAGTAAACCTAATGTGAAGCATCGAAATCTATAACTAGTGTCACAGGAATGGTTCAAATCTTAGACAGTAAGAAGAGTCAGTTCTCTTGTACTTGAGTCGGCATTGTGCCTTCTGTATATAATTCCGAAGCAATTTCTGTATTTCATCGTCAATAAGAAGATCACAGGGATACAGTTAACCTGAAGTGAAGCATCGGAATCTACAACTAGTGTCCCAGTAATGGTTCAAAACATAAACAGTAAGAAGAGTCAGTTTTCTTGGACTTAAGTCGGCATTGTGCCTTTTCTATTTAATTCCGATGCAATTTCTATGTTTCATCGTCAATAAGAAGGTCAGAGGGATACAGTAAACCTGAAGTGAAGCATCGGAATCTATAACTAGTGACACAGGAATGGATCAAACATAGACAGTAAGAAGAGTCAGTTTTCTTGTACTTAAGTCGGCATTGTGCCTTTTGTAATTGATTCCGAAACAATTTCTGTGCTTCATCGTCAATAAGAAGTTCAGAGGGATACAGTAAACCTGGAGTAAAGCATCGGAATCTATAACTAGTGTCACATGAATGGTTCAAAACATAGACAGTAAGAAGAGTCAGTTTTCTTGTACATAAGTCGGCATTGTGCCTTTTGTATTTAATTCCGATCCTATGTCTAAGTATCATCAACAATAAGATGGTCAGAGGGATACAGTAAACCTGAAGTGAAGCATCGGAATCTATAACTAGTGTCACATGAATGGTTCAAAACATAGGCAGTAGGAAGAGTCAGTCTTCTTGTGTTTAAGTCGGCATTGTGCCTTTTGTATTTATTTCCGATGCAATTTCTGTGTTTCATCGTCAATAAGAAGGACAGAGGGATACAGTAAACCTGAGGTGAAGCATCGGAATCTATAACTAGTGTCACAGGAAAGGTTCAAAGCATAGACAGTAAGAAGAGTCAATTTTCTTGTACTTAAGTCGGCATTGTTCCTTTTCTATTTAATTCCGATGCAATTTCTATGTTTCATCGTCAATAAGAAGGTCAGAGGGATACAGTAAACCTGAAGTGAAGCATCGGAATCTATAACTAGTGACACAGGAATGGATCAAAACATAGACAGTAAGAAGAGTCAGTTTTCTTGTACTTAAGTCGGCATTGTGCCTTTTGTAATTGATTCCGAAACAATTTCTGTGCTTCATCGTCAATAAGAAGGTCAGTGGGATACAGTAAACCTGGAGTAAAGCATCGGAATCTATAACTAGTGTCACATGAATGGTTCAAAACATAGACAGTAAGAAGAGTCAGTTTTCTTGTACATAAGTCGGCATTGTGTTTTTTGTATGTAATTCCGATGCAATTTCTGTGTTTCATCGTCAATAAGAAGGTCAGAGGGATACAGTAAACCTGAAGTGAAGCATCGGAATCTATAACTAGTGTCACAGGAAAGGTTCAAAACATAGACAGTAAGAAGAATCAGTTTTCTTGTACTTAAGTCGGCATAGTGCCTTTTGTATTTAACTCCGATGCAATTTCTGTGTTTCATCGTCAATAAGAAGGTCAGAGGGATACAGTAAACCTGAAGTCAAGCATCGGAATCTATAACTAGTGTCACAGGAATGGTTCAATACATAGACAGTATGAAGAGTCAGTTTTCTTGTACTTAAGTCGGCATTGTGCCTTTTGTATTTAACTCCGATGCAATTTCTGTGTTTTTGATCGTCAATAAGAAGGTCAGAGGGATACAGTAAACCTGAAGTGAAGCATCGGAATCTATAACTAGTGTCACAGGAATGGTTGAAAACATAGACAGTAAGAAGAGTCAGTTTTCTTGTACTTAAGTCGGCATTGTGCCTTTTGTATTTAATTACGATGCAATATCTGTGTTTCATCGCCAATAAGAAGGTCAGAGGGATACAGTAAACCTGAAGTGAAGCATCGGAATCTATAACTAGTGTCACAGGAATGGTTGAAAACATAGACAGTAAGAAGAGTCATTTTTCTTGTACTGAAGTCGACATTTTGCCTTTTGTATTTAATTCCGTTGCAATTTCAGTGTTTCATCGTCAATAAGAAGGTCAGAGGGATACAGTAAATATGAAGTGAAGCATCGGAAACAATCACTAGTGGCACAGGAATGGTTCAAAACATAGACAGTAAGAATAGTCAGTTTTCTTGTACTTATGTCGGCATTGTGCCTTTTGTATTTAACTCCGATGCAATTTCTGTGTTTCATCGTCTATAAGAAGGTCAGAGGGATACAGTAAACCCGAAGTGAAGCATCGGAATCTATAACTAGTGTCACAGGAATGGTTCAAAGAATAGACAGTAAGAAGAGTCAGTTTTCTTGTACTTAAGTCGGCATTGTGCCTTTTGCATTTAACTCCGATGCAATTTCTGTGTTATATCATCAATAAGAAAGTCAGAGGGATACAGTAAACCTCAAGTGAAGCATCGGAATCTATAACTAGTGTCACAGGAATGGTTCAATCATAGACAGTAAGAAGAGTCAGTTTTCTTGAACTTAAGTCGGCATTGTGCCTTTATTATTTATTTACGATGCAATTTCTGTGTTTCATCGTCAATAAGAAGGTCAGAGGGATACAGTAAACCTCAAGTGAAACATCGGAATCTATAACTAGTGTCACAGGAATGGTTCAATCATAGACAGTAAGAAGAGTCAGTTTTCTTGTACTTAAGTCGGCATTGTACCTATTGTATTTAATTCTGATGCAATTTCTGTGTTTCATCGTCAATAAGAGGGTTAGAGGGATACAGTAAACCTGAAGTGAAGCATCGGAAACTATAACTGGTGTCACAGAAATGGTTCAAACATAAAAAGTAAGAAGAATCGGTTTTCTTGTACATCAGTCGGCATTGTGCCTTTTGTATTTAATTCCGATGCAATTTCTGTGTATCATCGTCAATAAGAAAGTCAGAGACATTCAGTAAACCTGAAGTGAAGCATCGGAATCTATAACTAGTGTCACATGAATGGTTCAAACGTAGACTGTAAGAAGAGTCAGTTTTCTTGTACATAACCCGGCATAGTGCCTTTTGTATTTAATTCCGATGCAAATTCTGTGTTTCATCGATAATAAGAAGGTCAGATGGATACAGTAAACCTGAAGTGAAGCGTCGGAAGCTATGCCTAGTGTCACATGAATGGTTCAAAACGTAGACAGTAAGAAGAGTCTGTTTTCTTGTACTTAAGTCGGCATTGTGCCTTTTGTATTTTATTCTGATGCAATTTCTGTGTTTCATCGTCAATAAGAAGGGCAGAGGGATACAGTAAACATGAAGAGAAGCATCGGAATCTATAACTAGTGTCACAGGAATGGTTCAAATCATAGACAGTAAGAAGTGTCAGTTTTCTTGTACTTATGCAGGCATTGTGCCTTTTGTATTTAATTCCGATGCTATATCTGTGTTTCATCAACAATAAGATGGTCCGAAGGTCACAGTAAACCTGAAAAGAAGCATCGGAATCTATAACTAGTGTCACAGGAATGGTTCAAAACATTAACAGTAAGAAGAGTCAATTTTCTTGTACTTAAGACGGCATTTTTCCTTTTCTATTTAATTCCGATGCAATTTCTATGTTTCATCGTCAATAAGAAGGTCAGAGGGATATAGTAAACCTGAAGTGAAGCATCGGAATCTATAACTAGTGTCACATGAATGGTTTAAAACATAGACAGTAAGAAGTGTCAGTTTTCTTGTACATAAGTCGGCATTGTGCCTTTTGTATTTAATTAAGATCCTATGTCTGTGTATCATCAACAATAAGATGGCAGAGGGATACAGTATACCTGAAGTGAAGCATCGGAATCCATAACTAGTGTCACATGAGTGGTTCAAACATGGACAGTAAGAAGAGTCAGTTTTCTTGTACTTAAGTCGGCATTATGCCATTTGTATTTAATTCCGATGCAATATCTGTGTTTCATCTTCAATAAGAAGGTCAGAGGGATACAGTAAACCTGAAGTGAAGCATCGGAATCTATAACTAGTGTCACAGGAATGGTTCAAAACATAGACAGTATGAAGAGTCAGTTTTCTTGTAATTAAGTCGGCATTGTGCCTTTTGTATTTAACTCCGATGCAATTTCTGTGTTTCATCGTCAACAAGAAGGTCCGAGGGATACAGTAAACCTGAAGAGAAGCATCGGAATCTATAACTAGTGTCACAGAAATGGTTCAAACATAAAAAGTAAGAAGAATCAGTTTTCTTGTACATCAGTCGGCATTGTGCCTTTTGTATTTAATTCCGATGCAATTTCTGTGTATCATCGTCAATAAGAAGGTCAGAGACATTCAGAAAACCTGAAGTGAAGCATCGGAATCTATAACTAGTGTCACATGAATGGTTCAAACGTAGACTGTAAGAAGAGTCAGTTTTCTTGTACATAACTCGGCATAGTGCTCTTTTGTATTTAATTCCGATTCAAATTCTGTGTTTCATCGATAATAAGAAGGTCAGATGGATACAGTAAACCTGAAGTGAAGCGTCGGAAGCTATGCCTAGTGTCACATGAATGGTTCAAAACGTAGACAGTAAGAAGAGTCTGTTTTCTTGTACTTATGTAGGCATTGTGCCTTTTGTATTTAAGATGGTCAGAAGGTCACAGTAAACCTGAAAAGATGCATCGGAATCTATAACTAGTGCCACAGGAATGGTTCAAAACATTAACAGTAAGAAGAGTCAATTTTCTTGTACTTAAGACGGCATTTTTCCTTTTCTATTTAATTCCGATGGAATTTCTATGTTTCATCGTCAATAAGAAGGTCAGAGGGATATAGTAAACCTGAAGTGAAGCATCGGAATCTATAACTAGTGTCACATGAATGGTTCAAAACATAGACAGTAAGAAGAGTCAGTTTTCTTGTACATAAGTCGGCATTGTGCCTTTTGTATTTAATTAAGATCCTATGTCTGTGTATCATCAACAATAAGATGGCAGAGGGATACAGTATACCTGAAGTGAAGCATCGGAATCTATAACTAGTGTCACATGAATGGTTCAAACATAGACAGTAAGAAGAGTCAGTTTTCTTGTACTAAAGTCGGCATTATGCCCTTTGTATTTAATTCCGATGCAATATCTGTGTTTCATCTTCAATAAGAATGTCAGAGGGATACAGTAAACCTGAAGTGAAGCATCGGAATCTATAACTAGTGTCACAGGAATGGTTCAAAACATAGACAGTATGAAGAGTCAGTTTTCTTGTAATTAAGTCGGCATTGTGCCTTTTGTATTTCACTCCGATGCAATTTCTGTGTTTCATCGTCAACAAGAAGGTCAGAGGGATACAGTAAACCTGAAGAGAAGCATCGGAATCTATAACTAGTGTCACAGGAAAGGTTCAAAGCATAGACAGTAAGAAGAGTCAGTTTTCTTGTACTTAAGTCGGCGTTGTGCCTTTTGTATTTAATTCCGATGCAATTTCTGTGTTTCATCGTCAATAAGAGGGTCAGAGGGATACAGTAAACCTGAAGTGAAGCATCGGAAACTATAACTAGTGTCACAGAAATGGTTCAAACATAAAAAGTAAGAAGAATCAGTTTTCTTGTACATCAGTCGGCATTGTGCCTTTTGTATTTAATTCCGATGCAATTTCTGTGGATCATCGACAATAAGAAGGTCAGAGACATTCAGTAAACCTGAAGTGAAGCATCGGAATCTATAACTAGTGTCACATGAATGGTTCAGACGTAGACTGTAAGAAGAGTCAGTTTTCTTGTACATAACTCGGCATAGTGCCTTTTGTATTTAATTCCGATACAAATTCTGTGTTTCATCGATAATAAGAAGGTCAGATGGATACAGTAAACCTGAAGTGAAGCGTCGGAAGCTATGCCTAGTGTCACATGAATGGTTCAAAACGTAGACAGTAAGAAGAGTCTGTTTTCTTGTACTTAAGTCGGCATTGTGCCTTTTGTATTTAATTCCGATGCAATTTCTGTGTTTCATCGACAATAAGAAGGGCAGAGGGATACAGTAAACATGAAGAGAAGCATCGGAATCTATAACTAGTGTCACAGGAATGGTTCAAATCATAGACAGTAAGAAGTGTCAGTTTTCTTGTACTTATGTAGGCATTGTGCCTTTTGTATTTAATTCCGATGCTATATCTGTGTTTCATCAACAATAAGATGGTCAGAAGGTCACAGTAAACCTGAAAAGAAGCATCGGAATCTATAACTAGTGTCACATGAATGGTTCAAAACATAGACAGTAAGAAGAGTCAGTTTTCTTGTACATAAGTCGGCATTGTGCCTTTTGTATTTAATTAAGATCCTATGTCTGTGTATCATCAACAATAAGATGGCAGAGGGATACAGTATACCTGAAGTGAAGCATCGGAATCTATAACTAGTGTCACGTGAGTGGTTCAAACATGGACAGTAAGAAGAGTAAGTTTTCTTGTACTTAAGTCGGCATTATGCCCTTTGTATTTAATTCCGATGCAATATCTGTGTTTCATCTTCAATAAGAAGGTCAGAGGGATACAGTAAACCTGAAGTGAAGCATCGGAATCTATAACTAGTATCACAGGAATGGTTCAAAACATAGACAGTATGAAGAGTCAGTTTTCATGTAATTAAGTCGGCATTGTGCCTTTTTGTATTTAACTCCGATGCAATTTCTGTGTTTCATCGTCAACAAGAAGGTCCGAGGGATACAGTAAACCTGAAGAGAAGCATCGGAATCTATAACTAGTGTCACAGAAATGGTTCAAACATAAAAAGTAAGAAGAATCAGTTTTCTTGTACATCAGTCGGCATTGTGCCTTTTGTATTTAATTCCGACGCAATTTCTGTGTATCATCGTCAATAAGAGGGTCAGAGACATTCAGTAAACCTGAAGTGAAACATCGGAATCTATAACTAGTGTCACATGAATGGTTCAAACGTAGACTGTAAGAAGAGTCAGTTCTCTTGTACATAACTCGGCATAGTGCCTTTTGTATTTAATTCCGATACAAATTCTGTGTTTCATCAATAATAAGAAGGTCAGATGGATACAGTAAACCTGAAGTGAAGCGTCGGAAGCTATGCCTAGTGTCACATGAATGGTTCAAAACGTAGACAGTAAGAAGATTCTGTTTTCTTGTACTTAAGTCGGCATTGTGCCTTTTGTATTTAATTCTGATGCAATTTCTGTGTTTCATCGTCAATAAGAAGGTCAGAGGGATACAGTAAACATGAAGAGAAGCATCGGAATCTATAACTAGTGTCACAGGAATGGTTCAAATCATAGACAGTAAAAAGTGTCAGTTTTCTTGTACTTATGTAGGCATTGTGCCTTTTGTATTTAATTCCGATGCTATATCTGTGTTTCATCAACAATAAGATGGTCAGAAGGTCACAGTAAACCTGAAAAGATGCATCGGAATCTATAACTAGTGTCACAGGAATGGTTCAAAACATTAACAGTAAGAAGAGTCAATTTTCTTGTACTTAAGACGTCATTTTTCCTTTTCTATATAATTCCGATGCAATTTCTATGTTTCATCGTCAATAAGAAGGTCAGAGGGATATAGTAAACCTGAAGTGAAGCATCGGAATCTATAACTAGTGTCACATGAATGGTTCAAAACATAGACAGTAAGAAGAATCAGTTTTCTTGTACATAAGTCGGCATTGTGCCTTTTGTATTTAATTAAGATCCTATGTCTGTGTATCATCAACAATAAGATGGCAGAGGGATACAGTATACCTGAAGTGAAGCAACGGAATCTATAACTAGTGTCACATGAATGGTTCAAACATAGACAGTAAGAAGAGTCAGTTTTCTTGTACTTAAGTCGGCATTATGCCCTTTGTATTTAATTCCGATGCAATATCTGTGTTTCATCTTCAATAAGAAGGTCAGAGGGATACAGTAAACCTGAAGTGAAGCATCGGAATCTATAACTAGTGTCACAGGAATGGTTCAAAACATAGAGAGTATGAAGAGTCAGTTTTCTTGTAATTAAGTCGGCATTGTGCCTTTTGTATTTAACTCCGATGCAATTTCTGTGTTTCATCGTCAACAAGAAGGTCCGAGGGATACAGTAAACCTGAAGAGAAGCATCGGAATCTATAACTAGTGTCACAGGAAAGGTTCAAAGCATAGACAGTAAGAAGAGTCAGTTTTCTTGTACTTAAGTCGGCGTTGTGCCTTTTGTATTTAATTCCGATGCAATTTCTGTGTTTCATCGTCAATAAGATGGTCGGAGGGATACAGTAAACCTGAAGTGAAGCATCCGAATCTATAACTAGTGTCACAGGAATGGTTCAAACATAGACAGTAAGAAGAGTCAGTTTCCTTGTACTTAAGTCAACATTGTGCCTTTTGTATTTAATTCCGATGCAATTTCTGTGTTTCATCGTCAATAAGAAGGTCAGAGGGATACAGTAAACCTAAAGTGAAGCATCGGAATCTATAACTAGTGTCACATGAATGGTTCAAAACATAGACAGTAAGAAGAGTCAGTTTTCTTGTACATAAGTCGGCATTGTGCCTCTTGTATTTAATTCCGATCCTATATCTAAGTATCATCAACAATAAGATGGTCAGAGGGATACAGTAAACCTGAAGTGAGGCATCGGAATCTATAACTAGTGTCACATGAATGGTTCAAACATAGACAGTAAGAAGAGTCAGTTTTCTTGTACTTAAGTCGGCATTATGCCCTTTGTATTTAATTCCGATGCAATATCTGTGTTTCATCTTCAATAAGAAGGTCAGAGGGATACAGTAAACCTGAAGTGAAGCATCGGAATCTATAACTAGTGTCACATGAATGGTTCAAAACATAGGCAGTAGGAAGAGTCAGTCTTCTTGTGTTTAAGTCGGCATTGTGCCTTTTGTATTTAATTCCGATGCAATTTCTGTGTTTCATCGTCAATAGGAAGGTCAGAGGGATACAGTAAACCTAATGTGAAGCATCGAAATCTATAACTAGTGTCACAGGAATGGTTCAAATCTTAGACAGTAAGAAGAGTCAGTTCCCTTGTACTTGAGTCGGCATTGTGCCTTCTGTATATAATTCCGAAACAATTTCTGTATTTCATCGTCAATAAGAAGATCACAGGGATACAGTTAACCTGAAGTGAAGCATCGGAATCTACAACTAGTGTCCCAGTAATGGTTCAAAACGTAAACAGTAAGAAGAGTCAGTTTTCTTGGACTTAAGTTGGCATTGTGCCTTTTCTATTTAATTCCGATGCAATTTCTGTGTTTCATCGTCAATAAGAAGGACAGAGGGATACAGTAAACCTGAGGTGAAGCATCGGAATCTATAACTAGTGTCACAGGAAAGGTTCAAGACATAGACAGTAAGAAGAGTCAATTTTCTTGTACTTAAGTCGGCATTGTTCCTTTTCTATTTAATTCCGATGCAATTTCTATGTTTCATCGTCAATAAGAAGGTCAGAGGGATTCAGTAAACCTGAAGTGAAGCATCGTAATCTATAACTAGTGACGCAGGAATGGATCAAATCATAGACAGTAAGAAGAGTCAGTTTTCTTGTACTTAAGTCGGCATTGTGCCTTTTGTATTTGATTCCGAAACAATTTCTGTGCTTCATCGTCAATAAGAAGGTCAGAGGGATACGGTAAACCTGGAGTAAAGCATCGGAATCTATAACTAGTGTCACATGAATGGTTCAAAACATAGACAGTAAGAAGAGTCAGTTTTCTTGTACATAAGTCGGCATTGTGTTATTTGTATGTAATTCCGATGCAATTTCTGTGTTTCATCGTCAATAAGAAGGTCAGAGGGATACAGAAAACCTGAAGAGAAGCATCGGAATCTATAACTAGTGTCACAGGAAATGTTCAAAACATAGACAGTAAGAAGAATCAGTTTTCTTGTACTTAAGTCGGCATTGTGCCTTTTGTATTTAACTCCGATGCAATTTCTGTGTTTCATCGTCAATAAGAAGGTCAGAAGGATACAGTAAACCTGAAGTGAAGCATCGGAATCTATAACTAGTGTCACAGGAATGGTTCAAAACATAGACAGTATGAAGTGTCAGTTTTGTTGTACTTAAGTCGGCATTGTGCCTTTTGTATTTAACTCCGATGCAATTTCTGTGTTTTGATCGTCAATAAGAAGGTCAGAGGGATACAGTAAACCTGAAGTGAAGCATCGGAATCTATAACTAGTGGCGCAGGAATGGTTGAAAACATAGACAGTAAGAAGAGTCAGTTTTCTTGTACTTAAGTCGGCATTGTGCCTTTTGTATCTAATTACGATGCAATATCTGTGTTTCATCGTCAATAAGAAGGTCAGAGGGATACAGTAAAGCTGAAGTGAAGCTTCGGAATCTATAAGTAGTGTCACAGGAATGGTTCAAAGCATAGGCAGTAAGAGGGGACAGTTTTCATGTACTTAAGTCGGCATTGTGCCTTTTGTATTAAATCCGACGCAATTTCTGTGTTTCATCGTCAATAAGAAGGTCAGAGGGATACAGTAAACCTGAAGTGAAGCATCGGAATCTATAACTACTGTCTCAGGAATGGTTCAAAACATAGACAGTAAGAAGAGTCATTTTTCTTGTACTTAAGTCGACATTGTGCCTTTTGTATATAATTCCGTTGCAATTTCAGTGTTTCATCGTCAATAAGAAGGTCAGAGGGATACAGCAAACCTGAGGCGAAGCATCGGATCTATAACTAGTGTCACAGGAATGGTTCAAAACATAGACAGTAAGAAGAGTCAGTTTTCTTGTACTTAAGGCGGCATTGTGCCTTTTGTATTTAATTCCGCGGAAATTTCTGTGTTTCTATGTCAATATGAAGGTCAGAGGGATACAGTAAACCTGAAGTGAAGCATCGAATCCATAACTAGTGTCACAGGAATGGTTCAAAGCATAGACAGTAAGAAGAGTCAGTCTTCTTGTACTTAAGTCGGCATTGTGCCTTTTGCATTTAACTCCGATGCAATTTCTGTGTTTTATCGTAAATAAGAAAGTCAGAGGGATACAGTAAACCTCAAGTGAAGCATCGGAATCTATAACTAGTGTCACAGGAATGGTTCAATCATAGACAGTGAGAAGAGTCAGTTTTCTTGTGCTTAAGTCGGCATTGTGCCTATGTTATTTATTTACGATGCAATTTCTGTGTTTCATCGTCAATAAGAAGGTGAGAGGGATACAGTAAACCTCAAGTGAAACATCGGAATCTATAACTAGTGTCACAGGAATGGTTCAATCATAGACAGTAAGAAGAGTCAGTTTTCTTGTACTTAAGTCGGCATTGTACCTATTGTATTTAATTCCGATGCAATTTCTGTGTTTCATAGTCAATAAGAGGGTCAGAGGGATACAGTAAACCTGAAGTGAAGCATCGGAAACTATAACTAGTGTCACAGAAATGGTTCAAACATAAAAAGTAAGAAGAATCAGTTTTCTTGTACATCAGTCGGCATTGTGCCTTTTGTATTTAATTCCGATGCAATTTCTGTGTATCATCGTCAATAAGAAGGTCAGAGACATTCAGTAAACCTGAAGTGAAGCATCGGAATCTATAACTAGTGTCACATGAATGGTTCAAACGTAGACAGTAAGAAGAGTCAGTTATCTTGTACATAAGTAGGCATAGTGCCTTTTGTATTTAATTCCGATACAAATTCTGTGTTTCATCGATAATAAGAAGGTCAGATGGATACAGTAAACCTGAAGTGAAGCGTCGGAAGCTATGCCTAGTGTCACATGAATGGTTCAAAACATAGACAGTAAGAAGAGTCTGTTTTCTTGTACTTAAGTCGGCATTGTGCCTTTTGTATTTAATTCTCATGCGATTTCTGTGTTTCATCGTCAATAAGAAGGTCAGAGGGATACAGTAAACATGAGGAGAAGCATCGGAATCTATAACTAGTGTCACAGGAATGGTTCAAATCATAGACAGTAAGATGTGTCAGTTTTCTTGTACTTATGTAGGCATTGTGCCTTTTGTATTTAATTCCGATGCTATATCTGTGTTTCATCAACAATAAGATGGTCAGAAGGTCACAGTAAACCTGAAAAGAAGCATCGGAATCTATAACTAGTGTCACAGGAATGGTTCAAAACATAGACAGTAAGAAGAGTCAATTTTCTTGTACTTAAGACGGCATTTTTCCTTTTCTATTTAATTCCGATGCAATTTCTATGTTTCATCGTTCTACAAGAAGGTCAGAGGGATTTAGTAAACCTGAAGTGGAGCATCGGAATCTATAACTAGTGTCACATTAATGGTTCAAGGCATAGACAGTAAGAAGAGTCAGTTTTCTTGTACATATGTCGGCATTGTGCCTTTTGTATTTAATTAAGATCCTATGTCTGTGTATCATCAACAATAAGATGGCAGAGGGATACAGTATACCTGAAGTGAAGCATCGGAATCTATAACTAGTGTCACATGAATGGTTCAAACATAGACAGTAAGAAGAGTCAGTTTTCTTGTACTTAAGTCGGCATTATGCCCTTTGTATTTAATTCCGATGCAATATCTGTGTTTCATCTTCAATAAGAAGGTCAGAGGGATACAGTAAACCTGAAGTGAAGCAGCGGAATCTATAAATAGTGTCACAGGAATGGTTCAAAACATAGACAGTATGAAGAGTCAGTTTTCTTGTAATTAAGTCGGCATTGTGCCTTTTGTATTTAACTCCGATGCAATTTCTGTGTTTCATCGACAACAAGAAGGTCCGAGGGATACAGTAAACCTGAAGAGAAGCATCGGAATCTATAACTAGTGTCACAGGAAAGGTTCAAAGCATAGACAGTAAGAAGAGTCAGTTCTCTTGTACTTAAGTCGGCGTTGTGCCTTTTGTATTTAATTCCGATGCAATTTCTGTGTTTCATCGTCAATAAGAAGGTCAGAGGGATACAGTAAACCTGAAGTGAAGCATCGGAATCTATAACTAGTGTCACAGGAATGGTTCAGAACATAGACAGTATAAAGAGTCAGTTTTCTTGTACTTAAGTCGGCGTTGTGCCTTTTGTATTTAACTCCGATGCAATTTCTGTATTTCATCGTCAATAAGAAGGTCAGAGGGATACAGTAAACCTGAAGTGAAGCATCGGAATCTATAACTAGTGTCACAGGAATGGTTCAAAACATAGACAGTAAGAAGAGTCAGTTTTCTTGTACTTAATTCGGCATTGTGCCTTTTGTATTTAATTCCGATGCAATTTCTGTGTTTCATCGTCAATAAGATGGTCGGAGGGATACAGTTAACCTGAAGTAAAGCATCCGAATCTATAACTAGTGTCACAGGAATGGTTCAAACATAGACAGTAAGAAGAGTCAGTTTTCTTGTACTTAAGTCAACATTGTGCCTTTTGTATTTAATTCCGATGCAATTTCTGTGTTTCACCGTCAATAAGAAGGTCAGAGGGATACAGTAAACCTGAAGTGAAGCATCGGAATCTATAACTAGTGTCACAGGAATGGTTCAAACATAAACAGTAAGAAGAATCAGTTTTCTTGTACATCAGCCGGCATTGTGCGTTTTGTATTTAATTCCGATGCAATTTCTGTGTTTCAACGTCCATAAGAAGGTCAGAGGGATACAGTAAACCTTAAGTGAAGCATCGGACTCTATAATTAGTGTCACATGAATGGTTCAAAACATAGACAGTAAGAAGAGTCAGTTTTCATGTACTTAAGTCGGCATTGTGCCTTTTGTATTTAATTACGATGCAATTTCTGTGTTTCATCGTCAATAAGAAGGTCAGAGGGATACAGTAAACCTGAAGTGAAGCATCGGAATCTATAACTGGTGTCACAGGAATGGCTCAAAGCATAGACAGTAAGAAGAGTCAGTTTTCTTGTACTTTAGTCGGCATTGTGCCTTTTGTATTTAATTCCGATGCAATTTCTGTGTTACATCGTCAATAAGAAAGTCAGAGGGACACCGTAAACCTCAAGTGAAGCATCGGAATCTATAATTAGTGTCACAGGAATGGTTCAATCATAGACAGTAAGAAGAGTCAGTTTTCTTGTACTTAAGTCGGCATTGTGCTTTTGTATTTAATTCCGATGCAATTTCTGTGTTTCATCGTCGATAAGAAGGTCAGAGGGATACAGTAAACCTGAAGTGAAGCATCGGAATCTACAACTAATGTCACATGAATGGTTCAAACATAGACAGTAAGAAGAGTGAGATTTCTTGCACATAAGTCGGCATTGTGCCTTTTGTATTTAATTCCGATACTAATTCTGTGTTTCATCGATAATAAGAAGGTGAGATGGATACAGTAAACCTGAAGTGAAGCATCGGAAGCTATGCCTAATGTCACATGAATGGTTCAAAACATAGACAGTAAGAAGAGTCTGTTTTCTTGTACTTAAGTCTACATTGTGCCTTTTGTATTTAATTCTGATGATATTTTTGTGTTTCATCGTCAATAAGAAGGTCAGAGGGATACAGTAAACCTGAAGGGAAGCATCGGAATCTATAACTAGTGTCACAGGAATGGTTCAAATCATAGACAGTAAGAAGAGTCAGTTTACTTGTACTTATGTAGGCATTGTGCCTTTTGTATTTAATTCCGATGCTATAACTGTGTTTCATCAACAATAAGATGGTCAGAGGGATACAGTAAACCTGAAGTGAAGCATCGGAATCTATAACTAGTGTCACAGGAATGGTTCAAACCATAGACAGTAAGAAGAGTCTGTTTTCTTGTACTTAAGTCGGCATTGTGCCCTTTGTATTCAATTCCGATGCAATTTCTGTGTTTCATCGTCAATAAGAAGATCCGAGGGATACACTAAACCTGAAGTGAAGCATCGGAATCCACAACTAGTGTCACAGGAATGGTTCAATCATAGACAGTAAGAGGAGTCAGTTTTCTTGTACTTCAGTCGGCATTGTGCCTTTTGTATTTAATTCCGATGCGATTTCTGTGTTTCATCGTCGATAAGGTCAGAGGGATACAGTAAACCTGAAGTGAAGCATCGGAATCTATAACTAGTGGTACGTGAATGGTTCAAACATGGACAGTAAGAAACGTCAGTTTTCCTGTACATAGGTCGGCATTGTGCCTTTTGTATTTAATTCCGATGCAAATTCTGTGTTTTATCGATAATAAGAAGGTCAGATGGATACAGTAAACCTGAAATGAAGCATCGGAAACTATGCCTAGCGTCACATGAATGGTTCAAAACACAGACAGCAAGAAGAGTCTGTTTTCTTGTACTTAAGTCGGCATTGTGCCTTTTGTATTTAATTCCGATGCAATATCTGTGTTTCATCGTCAATAAGAAGGTCAAAGGGATACAGTAAACCTGAAGAGAAGCATCGGAATCTATAACTAGTGTCACATGAATGGTTCAAACATAGACAGTAAGAAGAGTCAGTTTTCTTGTACTTAAGTCGGCATTGTGCTCTTTGTATTTCATTCCGATGCAATATCTGTGTTTCATCTTCAATACGAAGGTCAGAGGGATACAGTAAACCTGAAGTGAACCATCGGAATCTATAACTAGTGTCACAGGAAAGGTTCAAAACATAGACAGTAAGATGTGTCAGTTTTCTTGTACTTAAGTCGGCGTTGTGTCTTTTGTATTTAATTCCGATGCAATTTCTGTGTTTCATCGTCAGTAAGTAGGTCAGAGGGATACAGTAAACCTGAAGAGAAGCATCGGAATCTATAACTAGTGTCACAGGAATGGTTCAAATCATAGACAGTAAGAAGAGTCAGTTTTCTTGTACTTATGTAGGCATTGTGCCTTTTGTATTTAATTCCGATACTATATCTGTGTTTCATCAACAATAAGATGGTCAGAGGGATACAGTAAACCTGAAGTGAAGCATCGGAATCTATAACTAGTGTCACATGAATGGTTCAAACATAGACAGTAAGAAGAGTCAGTTTTCTTGTACTTAAGTCGGCATTGTGCCCTTTGTATTTAATTCCGATGCAATATCTGTGTTTCATCTTCAATAAGAAGGTCAGAGGGATACAGTAAACCTGAAGTGATGCATCGGAATCTATAACTAGTGTCACAGGAATGGTTCAAATCATAGACAGTAAGAAGAGTCAGTATTCTTGTACTGAAGTCGGCATTGTTCCTTTTCTATTTAATTCCGATGCAATTTCTATGTTTCATCGTCAATAAGAAGGTCAGAGGGATACAGTTACTTGAAGTGAAGCATCGGAATCTATAACTAGTGTCACATGAATGGTTCAAACATAGACAGTAAGAACAGTCAGTTTTCTTGTACTTAAGTCGGCATTTTGCCCTTTGTATTTAATTCCGATGCAATATCTGTGTTTCATCTTCAATAAGAAGGTCAGAGGGATACAGTAAAAATGAAGTGAAGCATCGGAATCTATAACTAGTGTCACAGGAATGGTTCAAAACATAGACAGTATGAAGAGTCAGTTTTCTTGTAATTAAGTCGGCATTGTGCCTTTTGTATTTAACTCCGATGCAATTTCTGTGCTTCATCGTCAATAAGAAGGTCAGAGGGATACAGTAAACCCGAAGTGATGCATCGGAATCTATAACTAGTGTCACAGGAATGGTTCAAAGAATAGACAGTAAGAAGAGTCAGTTTTCTTGTACTTAAGTCGGCATTGTGCCTTTTGCATTTAACTCCGATGCAATTTTTGTGTTTTATCGTCAATAAGAAAGTCAGAGGGATACAGTAAACCTGAAGTGAAGCATCGGAATCTATAACTAGTGTCACAGGAATGGTTCAGAACATAGACAGTATGAAGAGTCAGTTTTCTTGTACTTAAGTCGGCGTTGTGCCTTTTGTATTTAACTCCGATGCAATTTCTGTATTTCATCGTCAATAAGAAGGTCAGAGGGATACAGTAAACCTGAAGTGAAGCATCGGAATCTATAACTAGTGTCACAGGAATGGTTCAAAACATAGACAGTATGAAGAATCAGTTTTCTTGTACTTAATTCGGCATTGTGCCTTTTGTATTTAATTCCGATGCAAATTCTGTGTTTCATCGTCAATAAGATGGTCGGAGGGATACAGTAAACCTGAAGTGAAGCATCCGAATCTATAACTAGTGTCACAGGAATGGTTCAAACATAGACAGTAAGAAGAGTCAGTTTTCTTGTACTTAAGTCAACATTGTGCCTTTTGTATTTAATTCCGATGCAATTTCTGTGTTTTTCATCGTCAATAAGAAGGTCAGAGGGATACAGTAAACCTGAAGTGAAGCATCGGAATCTATAACTAGTGTCACAGGAATAGTTCAAACTTAAACAGTAAGAAGAATCAGTTTTCTTGTACATCAGCCGGCATTGTGCGTTCTGTATTTAATTCCGATGCAATTTCTGTGTTTCATCGTCCATAAGAAGGTCAGAGGGATACAGTAAACCTTAAGTGAAGCATCGGACTCTATAATTAGTGTCACATGAATGGTTCAAAACATAGATAGTAAGAAGAGTCAGTTTTCTTGTACTTAAGTCGGCATTGTGCCTTTTGTATTTAATTACGATGCAATTTCTGTGTTTCATCGTCAATAAGAAGGTCAGAGGGATACAGTAAACCTGAAGTGAAGCATCGGAATCTATAACTAGTGTCACAGGAATGGCTCAAACCATTGACAGTAAGAAGAGTCAGTTTTCTTGTACTTTAGTCGGCATTGTGCCTTTTGTATTTAATTCCGATGCAATTTCTGTGTTTCATCGTCAATAAGAAGGTCAGAGGGACACCGTAAATCTCAAGTGAAGCATCGGAATCTATTATTAGTGTCACAGGAATGGTTCAATCATAGACAGTAAGAAGAGTCAGTTTTCTCGTACTTAAGTCGGCATTGTGCTTTTGTATTTAATTCCGATGCAATTTCTGTGTTTCATCGTCGATAAGAAGGTCAGAGGGATACAGTAAACCTGAAGTGAAGCATCGGAATCTACAACTAATGTCACATGAATGGTTCAAACATAGACAGTAAGAAGAGTGAGATTTCTTGTACATAAGTCGGCATTGTGCCTTTTGTATTTAATTCCATACTAATTCTGTGTTTCATCGATAATAAGAAGGTGAGATGGATACAGTAAACCTGAAGTGAAGCATCGGAAGCTATGCCTAATGTCACATGAATGGTTCAAAACATAGACAGTAAGAAGAGTCTGTCTTCTTGTACTTAAGTCTACATTGTGCCTTTTGTATTTAATTCTGATGATATTTTTGTGTTTCATCGTCAATAAGAAGGTCAGAGGGATACAGTAAACCTGAAGGGAAGCATCGGAATCTATAACTAGTGTCACAGGAATGGTCCAAATCATAGACAGTAAGAAGAGTCAGTTTACTTGTACTTATGTAGGCATTGTGCCTTTTGTATTTAATTCCGATGCTATAACTGTGTTTCATCAACAATAAGATGGTCAGAGGGATACAGTAAACCTGAAGTGAAGCATCGGAATCTATAACTAGTGTCACAGGAATGGTTCAAAACATAGACAGTAAGAAGAGTCTGTTTTCTTGTACTTAAGTCGGCATTGTGCCCTTTGTATTCAATTCCGATGCAATTTCTGTGTTTCATCGTCAATAAGAAGATCAGAGGGATACAGTAAACCTGAAGTGAAGCATCGGAATCCACAACTAGTGTCACAGGAATGGTTCTATCATAGACAGTAAGAGGAGTCAGTTTTTTTGTACTTCAGTCGGCATTGTGCCTTTTGTATTTAATTCCGATGCGATTTCTGTGTTTCATCGTCGACAAGAAGGTCAGAGGGATACAGTACACCTGAAGTGAAGCATCGGAATCTATAACTAGTGGTACATGAATGGTTCAAACATGGACAGTAAGAAACGTCAGTTTTCTTGTACATAGGTCGGCATTGTGCCTTTTGTATTCAATTCCGAAGCAAATTCTGTGTTTTATCGATAATAAGAAGGTCAGATGGATACAGTAAACCTGAAATGAAGCATCGGAAACTATGCCTAGCGTCACATGAATGGTTCAAATC
Source organism: Schistocerca americana (assembly GCF_021461395.2). NCBI lineage: Eukaryota > Metazoa > Arthropoda > Insecta > Orthoptera > Acrididae > Schistocerca > Schistocerca americana. The sequence goes on along the minus strand of NC_060121.1, from coordinate 8,211,396 downwards.
ACAGACAGCAAGAAGAGTCTGTTTCCTTGTACTTAAGTCGGCATTGTGCCTTTTGTATTTAATTCCGATGCAATATCTGTGTTTCATCGTCAATAAGAAGGTCAGAGGGATACAGTAAACCTGAAGAGAAGCATCGGAATCTATAACTAGTGTCACATGAATGGTTCAAACATAGACAGTAAGAAGAGTCAGTTTTCTTGTACTTAAGTCGGCATTGTGCTCTTTGTATTTCATTCCGATGCAATATCTGTGTTTCGTCTTCAGTAAGAAGGTCAGAGGGATACAGTAAACCTGAAGTGAACCATCGGAATCTATAACTAGTGTCACAGGAAAGGTTCAAAACATAGACAGTAAGATGTGTCAGTTTTCTTGTACTTAAGTCGGCGTTGTGTCTTTTGTATTTAATTCCGATGCAATCTCTGTGTTTCATCGTCAGTAAGTAGGTCAGAGGGATACAGTAAACCTGAAGAGAAGCATCGGAATCTATAACTAGTGTCACAGGAATGGTTCAAATCATAGACAGTAAGAAGAGTCAGTTTTCTTGTACTTATGTAGGCATTGTGCCTTTTGTATTCAATTCCGATACTATATCTGTGTTTCATCAACAATAAGATGGTCAGAGGGATACAGTAAACCTGAAGTGAAGCATCGGAATCTATAACTAGTGTCACATGAATGGTTCAAACATAGACAGTAAGAAGAGTCAGTTTTCTTGTACTTAAGTCGGCATTGTGCGATTTCTATTTAATTCCGATGCAATATCTGTGTTTCATCTTCAATAAGAAGGTCAGAGGGATACAGTAAACCTGAAGTGAAGCATCGGAATCTATAACTAGTGTCACATGAATGGTTCAAACATAGACAGTGAGAACAGTCAGTTTTCTTGCACTTAAGTCGGCATTTTGCCCTTTGTATTTAATTCCGATGCAATATCAGTGTTTCATCTTCAATAAGAAGGTCAGAGGGATACAGTAAAAATGAAGTGAAGCATCGGAATCTATAACTAGTGTCACAGGAATGGTACAAAACATAGACAGTATGAAGAGTCAGTTTTCTTGTAATTAAGTCGGCATTGTGCCTTTTGCATTTAACTCCGATGCAATTTTTGTGTTTTATCGTCAATAAGAAAGTCAGAGGGATACAGTAAACCTCAAGTGAAGCATCGGAATCTATAACTAGTGTCACAGGAATGGTTCAATCATAGACAGTAAGAAGAGTCAGTTTTCTTGTACTTAAGTCGGCATTGTGCCTTTGTTATTTATTTACGATGCAATTTCTGTGTTTCATCGTCAATAAGAAGGTCGGAGGGATACAGTAAACCTGAAGAGAAGCATCGGAATCTATAACTAGTGTCACAGGAAAGGTTCAAAGCATAGACAGTAAGAAGAGTCAGTTTTCTTGTACTTAAGTCGGCGTTGTGCCTTTTGTATTTAATTCCGATGCAATTTCTGTGTTTCATCGTCAATAAGAAGGTCAGAGGGATACAGTAAACCTGAAGTGAAGCATCGGAATCTATAACTAGTGTCACAGGACTGGTTCAGAACATAGACAGTATGAAGAGTCAGTTTTCTTGTACTTAAGTCGACGTTGTGCCTTTTGTATTTAACTCCGATGCAATTTCTCTATTTCATCGTCAATAAGAAGGTCAGAGGGATACAGTAAACCTGAAGTGAAGCATCGGAATCTATAACTAGTGTCACAGGAATCGTTCAAAACATAGACAGTAAGAAGAGTCAGTTTTCTTGTACTTAATTCGGCATTGTGCCTTTTGTATTTAATTCCGATGCAAATTCTGTGTTTCATCGTCAATAAGATGGTCGGAGGGATACAGTAAACCTGAAGTGAAGCATCCGAATCTATAACTAGTGTCACAGGAATGGTTCAAACATAGACAGTAAGAAGAGTCAGTTTTCTTGTACTTAAGTCAACATTGTGCCTTTTGTATTTAATTCCGATGCAATTTCTGTGTTTCATCGTCAATAAGAAGGTCAGAGGGATACTGTAAACCTGAAGTGAAGCATCGGAATCTATAACTAGTGTCACAGGAATGGTTCAAACATAAACAGTAAGAAGAATCAGTTTTCTTGTACATCAGCCGGCATTGTGCGTTTTGTATTTAATTCCGATGCAATTTCTGTGTTTCATCGTCCATAAGAAGGTCAGAGGGATACAGTAAACCTTAAGTGAAGCATCAGACTCTATAATTAGTGTCACATGAATGGTTCAAAACATAGACAGTAAGAAGAGTCAGTTTTCTTGTACTTAAGTCGGCATTGTGCCTTTTGTATTTAATTACGATGCAATTTCTGTGTTTCATCGTCAATAAGAAGGTCAGAGGGATACAGTAAACCTGAAGTGAAGCATCGGAATCTATAACTAGTGTCACAGGAATGGCTCAAAGCATTGACAGTAAGAAGAGTCAGTTTTCTTGTACTTTAGTCGGCATTGTGCCTTTTGTATTTAATTCCGATGCAATTTCTGTGTTTCATCGTCAATAAGAAGGTCAGAGGGACACCGTAAACCTGAAGTGAAGCATCGGAATCTATAACTAGTGTCACAGGAATGGTTCAAAACATAGACAGTAAGAAGAGTCTGTTTTCTTGTACTTAAGTCGGCATTGTGCCCTTTGTATTCAATTCCGATGCAATTTCTGTGTTTCATCGTCAATAAGAAGATCAGAGGGATACAGTAAACCTGAAGTGAAGCATCGGAATCCACAACTAGTGTCACAGGAATGGTTCAATCATAGACAGTAAGAGGAGTCAGTTTTCTTGTACTTCAGTCGGCATTGTGCCTTTTGTATTTAATTCCGATGCGATTTCTGTGTTTCATCGTCGACAAGAAGGTCAGAGGGATACAGTAAACCTGAAGTGAAGCATCGGAATCTATAACTAGTGGTACATGAATGGTTCAAACATGGACAGTAAGAAACGTCAGTTTTCTTGTACATAGGTCGGCATTGTGCCTTTTGTATTTAATTCCGAAGCAAATTCTGTGTTTTATCGATAATAAGAAGGTCAGATGGATACCGTAAACCTGAAATGAAGCATCGGAAACTATGCCTAGCGTCACATGAATGGTTCAAAACACAGACAGCAAGAAGAGTCTGTTTTCTTGTACATAAGTCGGCATTGTGCCTTTTGTATTTAATTCCGATGCAATATCTGTGTTTCATCGTAATAAGAAGGTCAGAGGGATACAGTAAACCTGAAGAGAAGCATCGGAATCTATAACTAGTGTCACATGAATGGTTCAAACATAGACAGTAAGAAGAGTCAGTTTTCTTGTACTTAAGTCGGCATTGTGCTCTTTGTATTTCATTCCGATGCAATATCTGTGTTTCGTCTTCAGTAAGAAGGTCAGAGGGATACAGTAAACCTGAAGTGAACCATCGGAATCTATAACTAGTGTCACAGGAAAGGTTCAAAACATAGACAGTAAGATGTGTCAGTTTTCTTGTACTTAAGTCGGCGTTGTGTCTTTTGTATTTAATTCCGATGCAATCTCTGTGTTTCATCGTCAGTAAGTAGGTCAGAGGGATACAGTAAACCTGAAGAGAAGCATCGGAATCTATAACTAGTGTCACAGGAATGGTTCAAATCATAGACAGTAAGAAGAGTCAGTTTTCTTGTACTTATGTAGGCATTGTGCCTTTTGTATTCAATTCCGATACTATATCTGTGTTTCATCAACAATAAGATGGTCAGAGGGATACAGTAAACCTGAAGTGAAGCATCGGAATCTATAACTAGTGTCACATGAATGGTTCAAACATAGACAGTAAGAAGAGTCAGTTTTCTTGTACTTAAGTCGGCATTGTGCGATTTCTATTTAATTCCGATGCAATATCTGTGTTTCATCTTCAATAAGAAGGTCAGAGGGATACAGTAAACCTGAAGTGAAGCATCGGAATCTATAACTAGTGTCACATGAATGGTTCAAACATAGACAGTGAGAACAGTCAGTTTTCTTGCACTTAAGTCGGCATTTTGCCCTTTGTATTTAATTCCGATGCAATATCAGTGTTTCATCTTCAATAAGAAGGTCAGAGGGATACAGTAAAAATGAAGTGAAGCATCGGAATCTATAACTAGTGTCACAGGAATGGTACAAAACATAGACAGTATGAAGAGTCAGTTTTCTTGTAATTAAGTCGGCATTGTGCCTTTTGCATTTAACTCCGATGCAATTTTTGTGTTTTATCGTCAATAAGAAAGTCAGAGGGATACAGTAAACCTCAAGTGAAGCATCGGAATCTATAACTAGTGTCACAGGAATGGTTCAATCATAGACAGTAAGAAGAGTCAGTTTTCTTGTACTTAAGTCGGCATTGTGCCTTTGTTATTTATTTACGATGCAATTTCTGTGTTTCATCGTCAATAAGAAGGTCGGAGGGATACAGTAAACCTGAAGAGAAGCATCGGAATCTATAACTAGTGTCACAGGAAAGGTTCAAAGCATAGACAGTAAGAAGAGTCAGTTTTCTTGTACTTAAGTCGGCGTTGTGCCTTTTGTATTTAATTCCGATGCAATTTCTGTGTTTCATCGTCAATAAGAAGGTCAGAGGGATACAGTAAACCTGAAGTGAAGCATCGGAATCTATAACTAGTGTCACAGGACTGGTTCAGAACATAGACAGTATGAAGAGTCAGTTTTCTTGTACTTAAGTCGACGTTGTGCCTTTTGTATTTAACTCCGATGCAATTTCTCTATTTCATCGTCAATAAGAAGGTCAGAGGGATACAGTAAACCTGAAGTGAAGCATCGGAATCTATAACTAGTGTCACAGGAATCGTTCAAAACATAGACAGTAAGAAGAGTCAGTTTTCTTGTACTTAATTCGGCATTGTGCCTTTTGTATTTAATTCCGATGCAAATTCTGTGTTTCATCGTCAATAAGATGGTCGGAGGGATACAGTAAACCTGAAGTGAAGCATCCGAATCTATAACTAGTGTCACAGGAATGGTTCAAACATAGACAGTAAGAAGAGTCAGTTTTCTTGTACTTAAGTCAACATTGTGCCTTTTGTATTTAATTCCGATGCAATTTCTGTGTTTCATCGTCAATAAGAAGGTCAGAGGGATACTGTAAACCTGAAGTGAAGCATCGGAATCTATAACTAGTGTCACAGGAATGGTTCAAACATAAACAGTAAGAAGAATCAGTTTTCTTGTACATCAGCCGGCATTGTGCGTTTTGTATTTAATTCCGATGCAATTTCTGTGTTTCATCGTCCATAAGAAGGTCAGAGGGATACAGTAAACCTTAAGTGAAGCATCAGACTCTATAATTAGTGTCACATGAATGGTTCAAAACATAGACAGTAAGAAGAGTCAGTTTTCTTGTACTTAAGTCGGCATTGTGCCTTTTGTATTTAATTACGATGCAATTTCTGTGTTTCATCGTCAATAAGAAGGTCAGAGGGATACAGTAAACCTGAAGTGAAGCATCGGAATCTATAACTAGTGTCACAGGAATGGCTCAAAGCATTGACAGTAAGAAGAGTCAGTTTTCTTGTACTTTAGTCGGCATTGTGCCTTTTGTATTTAATTCCGATGCAATTTCTGTGTTTCATCGTCAATAAGAAGGTCAGAGGGACACCGTAAACCTGAAGTGAAGCATCGGAATCTATAACTAGTGTCACAGGAATGGTTCAAAACATAGACAGTAAGAAGAGTCTGTTTTCTTGTACTTAAGTCGGCATTGTGCCCTTTGTATTCAATTCCGATGCAATTTCTGTGTTTCATCGTCAATAAGAAGATCAGAGGGATACAGTAAACCTGAAGTGAAGCATCGGAATCCACAACTAGTGTCACAGGAATGGTTCAATCATAGACAGTAAGAGGAGTCAGTTTTCTTGTACTTCAGTCGGCATTGTGCCTTTTGTATTTAATTCCGATGCGATTTCTGTGTTTCATCGTCGACAAGAAGGTCAGAGGGATACAGTAAACCTGAAGTGAAGCATCGGAATCTATAACTAGTGGTACATGAATGGTTCAAACATGGACAGTAAGAAACGTCAGTTTTCTTGTACATAGGTCGGCATTGTGCCTTTTGTATTTAATTCCGAAGCAAATTCTGTGTTTTATCGATAATAAGAAGGTCAGATGGATACCGTAAACCTGAAATGAAGCATCGGAAACTATGCCTAGCGTCACATGAATGGTTCAAAACACAGACAGCAAGAAGAGTCTGTTTTCTTGTACATAAGTCGGCATTGTGCCTTTTGTATTTAATTCCGATGCAATATCTGTGTTTCATCGTAATAAGAAGGTCAGAGGGATACAGTAAACCTGAAGAGAAGCATCGGAATCTATAACTAGTGTCACATGAATGGTTCAACATAGACAGTAAGAAGAGTCAGTTTTCTTGTACTTAAGTCGGCATTGTGCTCTTTGTATTTCATTCCGATGCAATATCTGTGTTTCATCTTCAATAAGAAGGTCAGAGGGATACAGTAAACCTGAAGTGAACCATCGGAATCTATAACTAGTGTCACAGGAAAGGTTCAAAACATAGACAGTAAGATGTGTCAGTTTTCTTGTACTTAAGTCGGCGTTGTGTCTTTTGTATTTAATTCCGATGCAATTTCTGTGTTTCATCGTCAGTAAGTAGGTCAGAGGGATACAGTAAACCTGAAGAGAAGCATCGGAATCTATAACTAGTGTCACATGAATGGTTCAAACATAGAGAGTAAGAAGAGTCAGTTTTCTTGTACTTAAGTCGGCATTGTGCCCTTTGTATTTAATTCCGATGCAATATCTGTGTTTCATCTTCAATAAGAAGGTCAGAGGGATACAGTAAACCTGAAGTGAAGCATCGGAATCTATAACTAGTGTCACAGGAATGGTTCAAATCATAGAGAGTAAGAAGAGTCAGTATTCTTGTACTGAAGTCGGCATTGTTCCTTTTCTATTTAATTCCGATGCAATTTCTATGTTTCATCGTCAATAAGTAGGTCAGAGGGATACAGCTAACTTGAAGTGAAGCATCGGAATCTATAACTAGTGTCACATGAATGGTTCAAACATAGACAGTAAGAACAGTCAGTTTTCTTGTACTTAAGTCGGCATTTTGCCCTTTGTATTTAATTCCGATGCAATATCTGTGTTTCATCTTTAATAAGAAGGTCAGAGGGATACAGTAAAAATGAAGTGAAGCATCGGAATCTATAACTAGTGTCACAGGAATGGTTCAAAACATAGACAGTATGAAGAGTCGGTTTTCTTGTAATTAAGTCGGCATTGTGCCTTTTGTATTTAACTCCGATGCAATTTCTGTGCTTCATCGTCAATAAGAAGGTCAGAGGGATACAGTAAACCCGAAGTGAAGCATCGGAATCTATAACTAGTGTCACAGGAATGGTTCAAAGAATAGACAGTAAGAAGAGTCAGTTTTCTTGTACTTAAGTCGGCATTGTGCCTTTTACATTTAACTCCGATGCAATTTTTGTGTTTTATCGTCAATAAGAAAGTCAGAGGGATACAGTAAACCTCAAGTGAAGCATCGGAATCTATAACTAGTGTCACACGAATGGTTCAATCATAGACAGTAAGAAGAGTCAGTTTTCTTGTACTTAAGTCGGCATTGTGCCTTTGTTATTTATTTACGATGAAATTTCTGTGTTTCATCGTCAATAAGAAGGTCAGAGGGATACAGTAAACCTGAAGAGAAGCATCGGAATCTATAACTAGTGTCACAGGAAAGGTTCAAAGCATAGACAGTAAGAAGAGTCAGTTTTCTTGTACTTAAGTCGGCGTTGTGCCTTTTGTATTTAATTCCGATGCAATTTCTGTGTTTCATCGTCAATAAGAAGGTCAGAGGGATACAGTAAACCTGAAGTGAAGCATCGGAATCTATAACTAGTGTCACAGGAATGGTTCAGAACATAGACAGTATGAAGAGTCAGTTTTCTTGTACTTAAGTCGGCGTTGTGCCTTTTGTATTTAACTCCGATGCAATTTCTGTATTTCATCGTCAATAAGAAGGTCAGAGGGATACAGTAAACCTGAAGTGAAGCATCGGAATCTATAACTAGTGTCACAGGAATGGTTCAAAACATAGACAGTAAGAAGAGTCAGTTTTCTTGTACTTTATTCGGCATTGTGCCTTTTGTATTTAATTCCGATGCAAATTCTTTGTTTCATCATCAATAAGATGGTCGGAGGGATACAGTAAACCTGAAGTGAAGCATCCGAATCTATAACTAGTGTCACAGGAATGGTTCAAACATAGACAGTAAGAAGAGTCAGTTATCTTGTACTTAAGTCAACATTGTGCCTTTTGTATTTATTTCCGATGCAATTTCTGTGTTTCATCGTCAATAAGAAGGTCAGAGGGATACAGTAAACCTGAAGGGAAGCATCGGAATCTATAACTAGTGTCACAGGAATGGTTCAAATCATAGACAGTAAGAAGAGTCAGTTTACTTGTACTTATGTAGGCATTGTGCCTTTTGTATTTAATTCCGATGCTATAACTGTGTTTCATCAACAATAAGATGGTCAGAGGGATACAGTAAACCTGAAGTGAAGCATCGGAATCTATAACTAGTGTCACAGGAATGGTTCAAAACATAGACAGTAAGAAGAGTCTGTTTTCTTGTACTTAAGTCGGCATTGTGCCCTTTGTATTCAATTCCGATGCAATTTCTGTGTTTCATCGTCAATAAGAAGATCAGAGGGATACAGTAAACCTGAAGTGAAGCATCGGAATCCACAACTAGTGTCACAGGAATGGTTCAATCATAGACAGTAAGAGGAGTCAGTTTTCTTGTACTTCAGTCGGCATTGTGCCTTTTGTATTTAATTCCTATGCGATTTCTGTGTTTCATCGTCGACAAGAAGGTCAGAGGGATACAGTAAACCTGAAGTGAAGCATCGGAATCTATAACTAGTGGTACATGAATGGTTCAAACATGGACAGTAAGAAACGTCAGTTTTCTTGTACATAGGTCGGCATTGTGCCTTTTGTATTTAATTCCGATGCAAATTCTGTGTTTTATCGATAATAAGAAGGTCAGATGGATACAGTAAACCTGAAATGAAGCATCGGAAACTATGCCTAGCGTCACATGAATGGTTCAAAACACAGACAGCAAGGAGAGTCTGTTTTCTTGTACTTAAGTCGGCATTGTGCCTATTGTATTTAATTCCGATGCAATATCTGTGTTTCATCGTCAATAAGAAGGTCAGAGGGATACAGTAAACCTGAAGAGAAGCATCGGAATCTATAACTAGTGTCACATGAATGGTTCAAACATAGACAGTAAGAAGAGTCAGTATTCTTGTACTTAAGTCGGCATTGTGCTCTTTGTATTTCATTCCGATGCAATATCTGTGTTTCATCTTCAATAAGAAGGTCAGAGGGATACAGTAAACCTGAAGTGAACCATCGGAATCTATAACTAGTGTCACAGGAAAGGTTCAAAACATAGACAGTAAGATGTGTCAGTTTTCTTGTACTTAAGTCGGCGTTGTGTCTTTTGTATTTAATTCCGATGCAATTTCTGTGTTTGATCGTCAGTAAGTAGGTCAGAGGGATACAGTAAACCTGAAGAGAAGCATCGGAATCTATAACTAGTGTCACAGGAATGGTTCAAATCATAGACAGTAAGAAGAGTCAGTTTTCTTGTACTTATGTAGGCATTGTGCCTTTTGTATTTAATTCCGATACTATATCTGTGTTTCATCAACAATAAGATGGTCAGAGGGATACAGTAAACCTGAAGTGAAGCATCGGAATCTATAACTAGTGTCACATGAATGGTTCAAACATAGACAGTAAGAAGAGTCAGTTTTCTTGTACTTAGGTCGGCATTGTGCCCTTTGTATTTAATTCCGATGCAATATCTGTGTTTCAGCTTCAATAAGAAGGTCAGAGGGATACAGTAAACCTGAATGAAGCATCGGAATCTATAACTAGTGTCACAGGAATGGTTCAAATCATAGACAGTAAGAAGAGTCAGTATTCTTGTACTGAAGTCGGCTTTGTTCCTTTTCTATTTAATTCCGATGCAATTTCTATGTTTCATCGTCAATAAGAAGGTCAGAGGGATACAGTTAACTTGAAGTGAAGCATCGGAATCTATAACTAGTGTCACATGAATAGTTCAAACATAGACAGTAAGAACAGTCAGTTTTCTTGTACTTAAGTCGGCATTTTGCCCTTTGTATTTAATTCCGATGCAATATCTGTGTTTCATCTTCAATAAGAAGGTCAGAGGGATACAGTAAAAATGAAGTGAAGCATCGGAATCTATAACTAGTGTCACAGGAATGGTTCAAAACATAGACAGTATGAAGAGTCAGTTTTCTTGTAATTAAGTCGGCATTGTGCCTTTTGTATTTAACTCCGATGCAATTTCTGTGCTTCATCGTCAATAAGAAGGTCAGAGGGATACAGTAAACCCGAAGTGAAGCATCGGAATCTATAACTAGTGTCACAGGAATGGTTCAAAGAATAGACAGTAAGAAGAGTCACTTTTCTTGTACTTAAGTCGGCATTGTGCCTTTTGCATTTAACTCCGATGCAATTTTTGTGTTTTATCGTCAATAAGAAAGTCAGAGGGATACAGTAAACCTCAAGTGAAGCATCGGAATCTATAACTAGTGTCACAGGAATGGTTCAATCATAGACAGTAAGAAGAGTCAGTTTTCTTGTACTTAAGTCGGCATTGTGCCTTTGTTATTTATTTACGATGCAATTTCTGTGTTTCATCGTCAATAAGAAGGTCAGAGGGATACCGTAAACCTCAAGTGAAACATCGGAATCTATAACTAGTGTCACAGGAATGGTTCAATCATAGACAGTAAGAAGAGTCAGTTTTCTTGTACTTAAGTCGGCATTGTACCTATTGTATTTAATTCCGATGCAATTTCTGTGTTTCATCGTCAATAAGAGGGTCAGAGGGATACAGTAAACCTGAAGTGAAGCATCGGAAACTATAACTAGTGTCACAGAAATGGTTCAAACATAAAAAGTAAGAAGAATCAGTTTTCTTGTACATCAGTCGGCATTGTGCCTTTTGTATTTAATTCCGATGCAATTTCTGTGTATCATCGTCAATAAGAAGGTCAGAGACATTCAGTAAACCTGAAGTGAAGCATCGGAATCTATAACTAGTGTCACATGAATGGTTCAAACGTAGACAGTAAGAAGAGTCAGTTATCTTGTACATAAGTCGGCATAGTGCCTTTTGTATTTAATTCCGATACAAATTCTGTGTTTCATCGATAATAAGAAGGTCAGATGGATACAGTAAACCTGAAGTGAAGCGTCGGAAGCTATGCCTAGTGTCACATGAATGGTTCAAAACGTAGACAGTAAGAAGAGTCTGTTTTCTTGTACTTAAGTCAGCATTGTGCCTTTTGTATTTAATTCTGATGCGATTTCTGTGTTTCATCGTCAATAAGAAGGTCAGAGGGATACAGTAAACATGAAGAGAAGCATCGGAATCTATAACTAGTGTCACAGGAATGGTTCAAATCATAGACAGTAAGAAGTGTCAGTTTTCTTGTACTTATGTAGGCATTCTGCCTTTTGTATTTAATTCCGATGCTATATCTGTGTTTCATCAACAATAAGATGGTCAGAAGGTCACAGTAAACCTGAAAAGAAGCATCGCAATCTATAACTAGTGTCACAGGAATGGTTCAAAATATAGACAGTAAGAAGAGTCAATTTTCTTGTACTTAAGACGGCATTTTTCCTTTTCTATTTAATTCCGATGCAATTTCTATGTTTCATCGTCAATAAGAAGGTCAGAGGGATATAGTAAACCTGAAGTGGAGCATCGGAATCTATAACTAGTGTCACATGAATGGTTCAAAGCATAGACAGTAAGAAGAGTCAGTTTTCTTGTACATATGTCGGCATTGTGCCTTTTGTATTTAATTAAGATCCTATGTCTGTGTATCATCAACAATAAGATGGCAGAGGGATACAGTATACCTGAAGTGAAGCATCGGAATCCATAACTAGTGTTACATGAATGGTTCAAACATAGACAGTAAGAAGAGTCAGTTTTCTTGTACTTAAGTCGGCATTATGCCCTTTGTATTTAAGTCCGATGCAATATCTGTGTTTTATCTTCAATAAGAAGGTCAGAGGGATACAGTAAACCTGAAGTGAAGCATCGGAATCTATAAATAGTGTCACAGGAATGGTTCAAAACATAGACAGTATGAAGAGTCAGTTTTCTTGTAATTAAGTCGGCATTGTGCCTTTTGTATTTAACTCCGATGCAATTTCTGTGTTTCATCGTCAACAAGAAGGTCCGAGGGATACAGTAAACCTGAAGAGAAGCATCGGAATCTATAACTAGTGTCACAGGAAAGGTTCAAATCATAGACAGTAAGAAGAGTCAGTTTTCTTGTACTTAAGTCGGCGTTGGGCCTTTTGTATTTAATTCCGATGCAATTTCTGTGTTTCATCGTCAATAAGAAGGTCAGAGGGATACAGTAAACCTGAAGTGAAGCATCGGAATCTATAACTAGTGTCACAGGAATGGTTCAGAACATAGACAGTATGAAGAGTCAGTTTTCTTGTACTTAAGTCGGCGTTGTGCCTTTTGTATTTAACTCCGATGCAATTTCTGTATTTCATCGTCAATAAGAAGGTCAGAGGGATACAGTAAACCTGAAGTGAAGCATCGGAATCTATAACTAGTGTCACAGGAATGGTTCAAAACATAGACAGTAATTAGAGTCAGTTTTCTTGTACTTAATTCGGCATTGTGCCTTTTGTATTTAATTCCGATGCAATTTCTGTGTTTCATCGTCAATAAGATGGTCGGAGGGATACAGTAAACCTGAAGTGAAGCATCCGAATCTATAACTAGTGTCACAGGAATGGTTCAAACATAGACAGTAAGAAGAGTCAGTTTTCTTGTACATCAGCCGGCATTGTGCGTTTTGTATTTAATTCCGATGCAATTTCTGTGTTTCATCGTCCATAAGAAGGTCAGAGGGATACAGTAAACCTTAAGTGAAGCATCGGACTCTATAATTAGAGTCACATGAATGGTTCAAAACATAGACAGTAAGAAGAGTCAGTTTTCTTGTACCTAAGTCGGCATTGTGCCTTTTGTATTTAATTACGATGCAATTTCTGTGTTTCATCGTCAATAAGAAGGTCAGAGGGATACAGTAAACATGAAGTGAAGCATCGGAATCTATAACTAGTGTCACAGGAATGGCTCAAAGCATAGACAGTAAGAAGAGTCAGTTTTCTTGTACTTTAGTCGGCATTGTGCCTTTTGTATTTAATTCCGATGCAATTTCTGTGTTTCATCGTCAATAAGAAGGTCAGAAGGACACCGTAAACCTCAAGTGAAGCATCGGAATCTATAATTAGTGTCACAGGAATAGTTCAATCATAGACAGTAAGAAGAGTCAGTTTTCTTGTACTTAAGTCAACATTGTGCCTTTTGTATTTAATTCCGATGCAATTTCTGTGTTTCATCGTCAATAAGATGGTCAGAGGGATACGGTAAACCTGAAGTGAAGCATCGGAATCTCTAACTAGTGTCACAGGAATGGTTCAAACATAAACAGTAAGAAGAATCAGTTTTCTTGTACATCAGCCGTCATTGTGCGTTTTGTATTTAATTCCGATGCAATTTCTGTGTTTCATCGTCCATAAGAAGGTCAGAGGGATACAGTAAACCTTAAGTGAAGCATCGGACTCTATAATTAGTGTCACATGAATGGTTCAAAACATAGACAGTAAGAAGAGTCAGTTTTCTTGTACCTAAGTCGGCATTGTGCCTTTTGTATTTAATTACGATGCAATTTCTGTGTTTCATCGTCAATAAGAAGGTCAGAGGGATACAGTAAACCTGAAGTGAAGCATCGGAATCTACAACTAATGTCACATGAATGGTTCAAACATAGACAGTAAGAAGAGTGAGATTTCTTGTACATAAGTCGGCATTGTGCCTTTTGTATTTAATTCCGATACTAATTCTGTGTTTCATCGATAATAAGAAGGTGAGATGGATACAGTAAACCTGAAGTGAAGCATCGGAAGCTATGCCTAATGTCACATGAATGGTTCAAAACATAGACAGTAAGAAGAGTCTGTTTTCTTGTACTTAAGCCTACATTGTGCCTTTTGTATTTAATTCTGATGATATTTTTGTGTTTCATCGTCAATAAGAAGGTCAGAGGGATACAGTAAACCTGAAGGGAAGCATCGGAATCTATAACTAGTGTCACAGGAATGGTTCAAATCATAGACAGTAAGAAGAGTCAGTTTACTTGTACTTATGTAGGCATTGTGCCTTTTGGATTTAATTCCGATGCTATAACTGTGTTTCATCAACAATAAGATGGTCAGAGGGATACAGTAAACCTGAAGTGAAGCATCGGAATCTATAACTAGTGTCACAGGAATGGTTCAAAACATAGACAGTAAGAAGAGTCTGTTTTCTTGTACTTAAGTCGGCATTGTGCTCTTTGTATTTCATTCCGATGCAATATCTGTGTTTCATCTTCAATAAGAAGGTCAGAGGGATACAGTAAACCTGAAGTGAACCATCGGAATCTATAACTAGTGTCACAGGAAAGGTTCAAAACATAGACAGTAAGATGTGTCAGTTTTCTTGTACTTAAGTCGGCGTTGTGTCTTTTGTATTTAATTCCGATGCAATTTCTGTGTTTCATCGTCAGTAAGTAGGTCAGAGGGATACAGTAAACCTGAAGAGAAGCATCGGAATCTATAACTAGTGTCACAGGAATGGTTCAAATCGTAGACAGTAAGAAGAGTCAGTTTTCTTGTACTTATGTAGGCATTGTGCCTTTTGTATTTAATTCCGATGCTATATCTGTGTTTCATCAACAATAAGATGGTCAGAGGGATACAGTAAACCTGAAGTGAAGCATCGGAATCTATAACTAGTGTCACATGAATGGTTCAAACATAGACAGTAAGAAGAGTCAGTTTTCTTGTACTTAAGTCGGAATTGTGCCCTTTGTATTTAATTCCGATGCAATATCTGTGTTTCATCTTCAATAAGAAGGTCAGAGGGATACAGTAAACCTGAAGTGAAGCATCGGAATCTATAACTAGTGTCACAGGAATGGTTCAAATCATAGACAGTAAGAAGAGTCAGTATTCTTGTACTGAAGTCGGCATTGTTCTTTTTATATTTAATTCCGATGCAATTTCTATGTTTCATCGTCAATAAGAAGGTCAGAGGGATACAGTTAACCTGAAGTGAAGCATCGGAATCTATAACTAGTGTCACATGAATGGTTCAAACATAGACAGTAAGAACAGTCAGTTTTCTTGTACTTAAGTCGGCATTTTGCCCTTTGTATTTAATTCCGATGCAATATCTGTGTTTCATCTTCAATAAGAAGGTCAGACGGATACAGTAAACCTGAAATGAAGCATCGGAATCTATAACTAGTGTCACAGGAATGGTTCAAAACATAGACAGTATGAAGAGTCAGTTTTCTTGTAATTAAGTCGGCATTGTGCCTTTTGTATTTAACTCCGATGCAATTTCTGTGTCTCATCGTCAATAAGAAAGTCAGAGGGATACATTAAACCCAAAGTGAAGCATCGGTATCTATAACTAGTGTCACAGGAATGGTTCAATCATAGACAGTAAGAAGAGTCAGTTATCTTGTACTTAAGTCGGCATTGTGCCTTTTGTATTTAATTCCGATGCAATTTCTGTGTTTCATCGTCAACAAGAAGGTCCGAGGGATACAGTAAACCTGAAGAGAAGCATCGGAATCCATAACTAGTGTCACAGGAATGGTTCAAATCATAGACAGTAAGAAGAGTCAGTTTTCTTGTACTTATGTAGGCATTGTGCCTTTTGTATTTAATTCCGATGCTATATCTGTGTTTCATCTTCAATAAGAAGGTCAGAGGGATACAGTAAACCTGATGTGAAGAATCGGAATCTATAACTAGTGTCACAGGAAAGGTTCAAAGCATAGACAGTAAGAAGAGTCAGTTTTCTTGTACTTAAGTCGGCGTTGTGCCTTTTGTATTTAATTCCCATGCAATTTCTGTGTTTCATCGTCAATAAGAAGGTCAGAGGGATACAGTAAACCTGAAGTGAAGCATCGGAATCTATAACTAGTGTCACATGAATGGTTCAAACATAGACAGTAAGAAGAGTCAGTTTTATTGTACTTAAGTCGGCCTTGTGCCCTTTGTATTTAATTCCGATGCAATATCTGTGTTTCATCTTCAATAAGAAGGTCAGAGGGATACAGTAAACCTGAAGTGAAGCATCGGAATCTATAACTAGTGTCACAGGAATGGTTCAAATCATAGACAGTAAGAAGAGTCAGTATTCTTGTACTGAAGTCGGCATTGTTCTTTTTATATTTAATTCCGATGCAATTTCTATGTTTCATCGTCAATAAGAAGGTCAGAGGGATACAGTTAACCTGAAGTGAAGCATCGGAATCTATAACTAGTGTCACATGAATGGTTCAAACATAGACAGTAAGAACAGTCAGTTTTCTTGTACTTAAGTCGGCATTTTGCCCTTTGTATTTAATTCCGATGCAATATCTGTGTTTCATCTTCAATAAGAAGGTCAGAGGGATACAGTAAACCTGAAATGAAGCATCGGAATCTATAACTAGTGTCACAGGAATGGTTCAAAACATAGACAGTATGAAGAGTCAGTTTTCTTGTAATTAAGTCGGCATTGTGCCTTTTGTATTTAACTCCGATGCAATTTCTGTGTCTCATCGTCAATAAGAAAGTCAGAGGGATACATTAAACCCAAAGTGAAGCATCGGTATCTATAACTAGTGTCACAGGAATGGTTCAATCATAGACAGTAAGAAGAGTCAGTTATCTTGTACTTAAGTCGGCATTGTGCCTTTTGTATTTAATTCCGATGCAATTTCTGTGTTTCATCGTCAACAAGAAGGTCCGAGGGATACAGTAAACCTGAAGAGAAGCATCGGAATCCATAACTAGTGTCACAGGAATGGTTCAAATCATAGACAGTAAGAAGAGTCAGTTTTCTTGTACTTATGTAGGCATTGTGCCTTTTGTATTTAATTCCGATGCTATATCTGTGTTTCATCTTCAATACGAAGGTCAGAGGGATACAGTAAACCTGATGTGAAGAATCGGAATCTATAACTAGTGTCACAGGAAAGGTTCAAAGCATAGACAGTAAGAAGAGTCAGTTTTCTTGTACTTAAGTCGGCGTTGTGCCTTTTGTATTTAATTCCCATGCAATTTCTGTGTTTCATCGTCAATAAGAAGGTCAGAGGGATACAGTAAACCTGAAGTGAAGCATCGGAATCTATAACTAGTGTCACAGGAATGTTTCAAAACATAGACAGTATGAAGAGCCAGTTTTCTTGTACTTAAGTCGGCGTTGTGCCTTTTTTATTTAACTCCGATGCAATTTCTGTGTTTCATCGTGAATAAAAAGGTCAGAGGGATACAGTAAACCCAAACTGAAGCATCGGAATCTATAACTAGTGTCCCAGGAATGGTTCAAAATATAGACAGTAAGAAGAGTCAGTTTTCTTGTACTTAATTCGGCATTGTGACTTTTGTATTTAATTCCGATGCAATTTCTGTGTTTCATCGTCAATAAGATGGTCGGAGGGATACAGTAAACCTGAAGTGAAGCATCCGAATCTATAACTAGTGTCACAGGAATGGTTCAAACATAGACAGTAAGAAGAGTCAGTTTTCTTGTACTTAAGTCAACATTGTGCCTTTTGTATTTAATTCCGATGCAATTTCTGTGTTTCATCGTCAATAAGAAGGTCAGAGGGATACAGTAAACCTGAAGTGAAGCATCGGAATCTATAACTAGTGTCACAGGAATGGTTCAAACATAAACAGTAAGAAGAATCAGTTTTCTTGTACATCAGCCGGCATTGTGCGTTTTGTATTTAATTCCGATGCAATTTCTGTGTTTCATCGTCCATAAGAAGGTCAGAGGGATACAGTAAACCTGAAGTGAAGCATCGGACTCTATAACTAGTGTCACAGGAATGGCTCAAAGCATAGACAGTAAGAAGAGTCAGTTTTCTTGTACTTAAGTCGGCATTGTGAATTTTGTATTTATTTACGATGCAATTTCTGTGTTTCATCGTCAATAAGAAGGTCAGACGGATACAGTAAACCTGAAGTGAAGCATCGGAATCTATAACTAGTGTCACAGGAATGGCTCAAAGCATAGACAGTAAGAAGAGTCAGTTTTCTTGTACTTTAGTCGGCATTGTGCCTTTTGTATTTAATTCCTATGCAATTTCTGTGTTTCATCGTCAATAAGAAGGTCAGAGGGACACCGTAAACCTCAAGTGAAGCATCGGAATCTATAATTAGTGTCACAGGAATGGTTCAATCATAGACAGTAAGAAGAGTGTGATTTCTTGTACATAAGTCGGCATTGTGCCTTTTGTATTTAATTCCGATACAAATTCTGTGTTTCATCGATAATAAGAAGGTGAGATGGATACAGTAAACCTGAAGTGAAGCATCGGAAGCTATGCCTAATGTCACATGAATGGTTCAAAACATAGACAATAAGAAGAGTCTGTTTTCTTGTACTTAAGTCTACATTGTGCCTTTTGTATTTAATTCTGATGATATTTTTGTGTTTCATCGTCAATAAGAAGGTCAGAGGGATACAGTAAACCTGAAGAGAATCATCGGAATCTATAACTAGTGTCACAGGAATGGTTCAAATCATAGTCAGTAAGAAGAGTCAGTTTACTTGTACTTATGTAGGCATTGTGATTTTTGTATTTAATTCCGATGCTATAACTGTGTTTCATCAACAATAAGATGGTCAGAGGGATACAGTAAACCTGAAGAGAAGCATCGGAATCTATAACTAGTGTCACATGAATGGTTCAAACATAGACAGTATGAAGAGTCAGTTTTCTTGTAATTAAGTCGGCATTGTGCCTTTTGTATTTAACTCCGATGCAATTTCTGTGTCTCATCGTCAATAAGAAAGTCAGAGGGATACATTAAACGCAAAGTGAAGCATCGGAATCTATAACTAGTGTCACAGGAATGGTTCAATCATAGACAGTAAGAAGAGTCAGTTATCTTGTACTTAAGTCGGCATTGTGCCTTTTGTATTTAATTCCGATGCAATTTCTCTGTCTCATCGTCAACAAGAAGGTCCGAGGGATACAGTAAACCTGAAGAGAAGCATCGGAATCCATAACAAGTGTCACAGGAATGGTTCAAATCATAGATAGTAAGAAGAGTCAGTTTTCTTGTACTTATGTAGGCATTTTGCCTTTTGTATTTAATTCCGATGCTATATCTGTGTTTCATCTTCAATAAGAAGGTCAGAGGGATACAGTAAACCTGATGTGAAGAATCGGAAACTATAACTAGTGTCACAGGAAAGGTTCAAAGCATAGACAGTAAGAAGAGTCAGTTTTCTTGTACTTAAGTCGGCGTTGTGCCTTTTGTATTTAATTCCCATGCAATTTCTGTGTTTCATCGTCAATAAGAAGGTCAGAGGGATACAGTAAACCTGAAGTGAAGCATCGGAATCTATAACTAGTGTCACAGGAATGTTTCAAAACATAGACAGTATGAAGAGTCAGTTTTCTTGTACTTAAGTCGGCGTTGTGCCTTTTTTATTTAACTCCGATGCAATTTCTGTGTTTCATCGTGAATAAAAAGGTCAGAGGGATACAGTAAACCTAAACTGAAGCATCGGAATCTATAACTAGTGTCCCAGGAATGGTTCAAAATATAGACAGTAAGAAGAGTCAGTTTTCTTGTACTTAATTCGGCATTGTGACTTTTGTATTTAATTCCGATGCAATTTCTGTGTTTCATCGTCAATAAGATGGTCGGAGGGATACAGTAAACCTGAAGTGAAGCATCCGAATCTATAACTAGTGTCACAGGAATGGTTCAAACATAGACAGTAAGAAGAGTCAGTTTTCTTGTACTTAAGTCAACATTGTGCCTTTTGTATTTAATTCCGATGCAATTTCTGTGTTTCATCGTCAATAAGAAGGTCAGAGGGATACAGTAAACCTGAAGTGAAGCATCGGAATCTATAACTAGTGTCACAGGAATGGTTCAAACATAAACAGTAAGGAGAATCAGTTTTCTTGTACATCAGCCGGCATTGTGCGTTTTGTATTTAATTCCGATGCAATTTCTGTGTTTCATCGTCCATAAGAAGGTCAGAGGGATACAGTAAACCTGAAGTGAAGCATCGGACTCTATAATTAGTGTCACATGAATGGTTCAAAACATAGACAGTAAGAAGAGTCAGTTTTCTTGTACTTAAGTCGGCATTGTGAATTTTGTATTTAATTACGATGCAATTTCTGTGTTTCATCGTCAATAAGAAGGTCAGAGGGATACAGTAAACCTGAAGTGAAGCATCGAAATCTATAACTAGTGTCACAGGAATGGCTCAAAGCATAGACAGTAAGAAGAGTCAGTTTTCTTGTACTTTAGTCGGCATTGTGCCTTTTGTATTTAATTCCTATGCAATTTCTGTGTTTCATCGTCAATAAGAAGGTCAGAGGGACACCGTAAACCTCAAGTGAAGCATCGGAATCTATAATTAGTGTCACAGGAATGGTTCAATCATAGACAGTAAGAAGAGTGAGATTTCTTGTACATAAGTCGGCATTGTGCCTTTTGTATTTAATTCCGATACAAATTCTGTGTTTCATCGATAATAAGAAGGAGAGATGGATACAGTAAACCTGAAGTGAAGCATCGGAAGCTATGCCTAATGTCACATGAATGGTTCAAAACATAGACAATAAGAAGAGTCTGTTTTCTTGTACTTAAGTCTACATTGTGCCTTTTGTATTTAATTCTGATGATATTTTTGTGTTTCATCGTCAATAAGAAGGTCAGAGGGATACAGTAAACCTGAAGAGAATCATCGGAATCTATAACTAGTGTCACAGGAATGGTTCAAATCATAGTCAGTAAGAAGAGTCAGTTTACTTGTACTTATGTAGGCATTGTGATTTTTGTATTTAATTCCGATGCTATAACTGTGTTTCATCAACAATAAGATGGTCAGAGGGATACAGTAAACCTGAAGAGAAGCATCGGAATCTATAACTAGTGTCACATGAATGGTTCAAACATAGACAGTAAGAAGAGTCAGTTTTCTTGTACTTAAGTCGGCATTGTGCTCTTTGTATTTAATTCCGATGCAATATCTGTGTTTCATCTTCAATAAGAAGGTCAGTGGGATACAGTAAACCTGAAGTGAACCATCGGAATCTATAATTAGTGTCACAGGAAAGGTTCAAAACATAGACAGTAAGATGAGTCAGTTTTCTTGTACTTAAGTCGGCGTTGTGTCTTTTGTATTTAATTCCGATGCAATTTCTGTGTTTCATCGTCAGTAAGTAGGTCAGAGGGATACAGTAAACCTGAAGAGAAGCATCGGAATCTATAAATAGTGTCACAGGAATGGTTCAAATCATAGACAGTAAGAAGAGTCAGTTTTCTTGTACTTATGTAGGCATTGTGCCTTTTGTATTTAATTCCGATGCTATATCTGTGTTTCATCAACAATAAGATGGTCAGAGGGATACAGTAAACCTGAAGTGAAGCATCGGAATCTATAACTAGTGTCACATGAATGGTTCAAACATAGACAGTAAGAAGAGTCAGTTTTCTTGTACTTAAGTCGGCATTGTGCCCTTTGTATTTAATTCCGATGCAATATCTGTGTTTCATCTTCAATATGAAGGTCAGAGGGATACAGTAAACCTGAAGTGAAGCATCGGAATCTATAACTAGTGTCACAGGAATGGTTCAAATCATAGACAGTAAGAAGAGTCAGTGTTATTGTACTTAAGTCGGCATTGTTCCTTTTCTATTTAATTCCGATGCAATTTCTATGTTTCATCGTCAATAAGAAGGTCAGAGGGATACAGTTAACCTGAAGTGAAGCATCGGAATCTATAACTAGTGTCACAGGTATGGTTCAAATCATAGACAGTAAGAAGAGTCAGTTTTCTTGTACTTAAGTCGGCATTGTGCCTTTTGTATTTAATTCAGATGCAATTTCTGTGTTTCATCGTCAATAAGAAGGTCAGAGGGATACAGTAAACCTGAAGTGAAGCATCGGAATCTATAACTAGTGTCACAGGAATGGTTCAATCATAGACAGTAAGAGGAGTCAGTTTTCTTGTACTTAAGTCGGCATTGGGCCTTTTGTATTTAATTCCGATGCAATTTCTGTGTTTCATCGTCGATAAGAAGGTCAGAGGGATACAGTAAACCTGAAGTGAAGCATCGGAATCTATAACTAGTGTCACATGAATGGTTCAAGACATAGAAAGTAAGAAGAGTCAGTTTTCTTGTACTTAAGTCGACATTGTGCCTTTTGTATTTAACTCCGATGCAATGTCTGTGTTTCATCGTCAATAAGAAGGTCAGAGAGATACAGTAAACCTGAAGTGAAGCATCGGAATCTATAACTAGTGTCACAGGTATGGTTCAAATCATAGACAGTAAGAAGAGTCAGTTTTCTTGTACTTAAGTCGGCATTGTGCCTTTTGTATTTAATTCAGATGCAATTTCTGTGTTTCATCGTCAATAAGAAGGTCAGAGGGATACAGTAAACCTGAAGTGAAGCATCGGAATCTATAACTAGTGTCACAGGAATGGTTCAATCATAGACAGTAAGAGGAGTCAGTTTTCTTGTACTTAAGTCGGCATTGGGCCTTTTGTATTTAATTCCGATGCAATTTCTGTGTTTCATCGTCGATAAGAAGGTCAGAGGGATACAGTAAACCTGAAGTGAAGCATCGGAATCTATAACTAGTGTCACATGAATGGTTCAAACATAGACAGTAAGAAGTATCAGTTTTCTTGTACATATGTCGGCATTGTGCCTTTTGTATTTAATTCCGATGCAAATTCTGTGTTTTATCGATAATAAGAAGGTCAGATGGATACAGTATACATGAAGTGAAGCATCGGAAGCTATGCCTAGTGTCACATGAATGGTTCAAAACACAGACAGTAAGAAGAGTCTGTTTTCTTGTACTCAAGTCGGCATTGTGCCTTTTGTATTTAATTCCGATGCAATTTCTGTGTTTCATCGTCGATAAGAAGGTCAGAGGGATACAGTAAACCTGAAGTGAAGCATCGGAATCTATAACTAGTGTCACAGGAATGGTTCAAAACATAGACAGTAAGAAGAGTCAGTTTTCGTGTACTTAAGTCGGCATTGTGGCTGTTGTATTTAATTCCGATGCTATTTCTGTTTTTCATCGTCAATAAGAAGGTCAGAGGGATACAGTAAACCTCAAGTGAAGCATCGGAATCTATAACTAGTGTCACAAGAATGGTTCAATCATAGACAGTAAGAAGAGTCAGTTTTTTTGTACTTAAGTCGGCATTGTGCATTTTGTATTTAATTCCGATGCAATTTCTGTGTTTCATCGTCAATAAGAAGGTCAGAGGGATACAGTAAACCTGAAGTGAGGCATCGGAATCTATAACTAGTGTCACAGGAATGGTTCAAACATAAACAGTAAGAAGAATGAGTTTTCTTGTACATCAGTCGGCATTGTGCCTTTTGCATTTAATTCCGATGCAATTTCTGTGTTTCATCGTCAATAAGAAGGTCAGAGGGATACAGTAAACCTGAAGAGAAGCATCGGAATCTATAACTAGTGTAACGGGAATGGTTCAAATCATATACACTAAGAAGAGTCAATTTTCTTGTACTTATGTAGGCATTGTGCCTTTTGTATTTAATTCCGATGCTATATCTGTATTTCATCAATAATAAGATGGTCAGAGGGATACAGTAAACCTGAAGTAAAGCATCGGAATCTACAACTAGTGTCACAGGAATGGTTCAAAACATAGACAGTAAGAAAAGTCAGTTTTCTTGTACTTAAGTCGACATTTTGCCTTTTGTATTTAATTCCGATGCAATATCTGTGTTTCATCTTCAATAAGAAGGTCAGAGGGCTACAGTAAACCTGAAGTGAAGCATCGGAATCTATAACTAGTGTCACAGGAATGGTTCAAAACATAGACAGTAAGATGAGTCAGTTTTCTTGTACTTAAGTTCGAGTTGTAACTTTTGGATTTAATTCCCATGCAATTTCTGTGTTTCATCGTCAATAAGAAGGTCGGAGGGATACAGTAAACCTGAAGTGAAGCATCCGAATCTATAGCCAGTGTCACATAAATGGTTCAAACATAGACAGTAAGAAGAGTCAGTTTTCTTGTTCTTAAGTCGGCATTGTGCCTTTTGTATTTAATTCCGATGCAATTTCTGTGTTTCATCGTCAATAAGAAGGTCAGAGGGATACAGTAAACCTGAAGTGAGGCATCGGAATCTATAACTAGTGTCACAGGAATGGTTCAAACATAAACAGTAAGAAGAATGAGTTTTCTTGTACATCAGTCGGCATTGTGCCTTTTGTATTTAATTCCGATGCAATTTCTGTGTTTCATCGTCAATAAGAAGGTCAGAGGGATACAGTAAACCTGAAGAGAAGCATCGGACTCTATAATTAGTGTCACATGAATGGTTCAAAACATAGACAGTAAGAAGAGTCAGTTTTCTTGTACTGAAGTCGGCATTGTGCCTTTTGTATTTAATTACGATGCAATACCTGTGTTTCATCGTCAATAAGAAGGTCAGAGGGATACAGTAAACCTGAAGTGAAGCATCGGAATCTATAACTAGTGTCACAGGAATGGTTCAAAACCTAGGCAGTAAGAAGAGTCAGTTTTCTTGTACTTAAGTCGGCATTGTGCCTTTTGCATTTAATTCCGATGCAATTTCTGTGTTTTACGTCAATAAGAAGGTCAGAGGGATACAGTAAACCTAAAGAGAAGCATCGGAATCTATAACTAGTGTCACAGGAATGGTTCAAATCATAGACAGTAAGAAGAGTCAGTTTTCTTGTACTTATATAGGCATTGTGCCTTTTGTATTCAATTCCGATGCAAAATCTGTGTTTCATCAACAACAAGATGGTCAGAGGGATACAGTAAACCTGAAGTGAAGCATCGGAATCTATAACTAGTGTCACATGAATGGTTCAAACATAGACAGTAAGAAGAGTCAGTTTTCTTGTACTTAAGTCGGCATTGTGCCCTTTGTATTTAATTCCGATGCAATATCTGCGTTTCATCTTCAATAAGAAGGTCAGAGGGATACAGTAAACCTGAAGTGAAGCATCGGAATCTATAACTAGTGTCACAGGAAAGGTTCAAAACATAGATAGTAAGATGAGTCAGTTTTCTTGTACTTAAGTCGGCGTTGTGCCTTTTGTATTTAATTCCGATGCAATTTCTGTGTTTCATCGTAAATAAGAAGGTCAGAGGGATACAGTAAACCTGAAGAGAAGCATCGGAATCTAAAATAAGTGTCACAGGAATGGTT
Organism: Schistocerca americana; assembly: GCF_021461395.2. Taxonomy (NCBI): domain Eukaryota; kingdom Metazoa; phylum Arthropoda; class Insecta; order Orthoptera; family Acrididae; genus Schistocerca; species Schistocerca americana. The sequence continues at coordinate 8,186,011 of NC_060121.1, read as the reverse complement.
CAAATCATAGACAGTAAGAAGAGTCAGTTTTCTTGTACTTATGTATTCATTGTGTCTTTTGTATTTAATTCCGATGCTATATCTGTGTTTCATCAACAATAAGATGATCAGAGGGATACAGTAAACCTGAAGTGAAGCATCGGAATCTATAACTAGTGTCGCAGGAATGGTTCAAAACATATACAGTAAGAAGAGTCAGTTTTCTTGTACTTAAGTAGGCATTGTGCCTTTTGTATTTAACTCCGATGCAATGTCTGTGTTTCATCGTCAATAAGAAGGTCAGAGGGATACAGTAAACCTGAAGTGAAGCATCGGAATCTATAACGAGTGTCACAGGAATGGTTCCAAACATAGACAGTAAGAAGAGTCAGTTTTCTTGTATTTAAGTCGGCATTGTGCCTTTTGTATTTAATTCCGATGCAATTTCTGTGTTTCATCGTCAATAAGAAGGTCAGAGGGATACAGTAAACCTCAAGCGAAGCATCGGAATCTATAACTAGTGTCACAGGAATGTTTCAATCATAGACAGTAAGAGGAGTCAGATTTCCTGTACTTAAGTCGGCATTGTGCCTTTTGTATTTAATTCCGATGCAATTTCTGTGTTTCATCGTCGATAAGAAGGTCAGAGGGATACAGTAAACCTGAAGTGAAGCATCGGAATCTATAACTAGTGTCACATGAATGGTTCAAACATAGACAGTAAGCAGAGTCAGTTTTCTTGTACATAAGTCGGCATTGTGCCTTTTGTATTTAATTCCGATGCAAATTCTGTGTTTCATCGATAATAAGAAGGTCAGATGGATACAGTAAACCTGAAGTGAAGTATCGGAAGCTATGCCTAGTGTCACATGAATGGTTCAAAACACAGACAGTAAGAAGAGTCTGTTTTCTTGTACTTAAGTCGGCATTGTGCCTTTTGTATTTAATTCGGCTGCAATTTCTGTGTTTCATCGTCAATAAGAAGGTCAGAGGGATACAGTAAACCTGAAGAGAAGCATCGGAATCTATAACTAGTGTAACAGGTATGGTTCAAAACATAGACAGTAAGAAGAGTCAGTTTTATTGTACTTATGTAGGCATTGTGCCTTTTGTATTTAATTCCGATGCTATATCTGTGTTTCATCAACAATAAGATGGTCAGAGCGATACAGTAAACCTGAAGTGAAGCATCGGAAGCTATGCCTAGTGTCACATGAATGGTTCACAACACAGACAGTAAGAAGATCCTGTTTTCTAGTACTTAAGTCGGCATTGTGCTTTTTGTATTTAATTCCGAAGCAATTTCTGTGTTTTATCGTCAATAAGAAGGTCAGAGGGATACAGTAAACCTGAAGAGAAGCATCGGAATCTATAACTAGTGTCACACGAATGGTTCAAATCATAGACAGTAAGAAGAGTCAGTTTTCTTGTACTTATGTAGGCATTGTGGATTTTGTATTTAATTCCGATGCTATATCTGTGTTTCATCAACAATAAGATGGTCAGAGGGATACAGTAAACCTGAAGTGAAGCATCGGAATCTATAACTAGTGTCACATGAACGGTTCAAACATAGACAGTAAGAAGAGTCCGTTTTCTTGTACTTAAGTCGGCATTGTGCCCTTTGTATTTAATTCCGATGCAATATCTGTGTTTCATCTTCAATAAGAAGGTCAGACTGATACAGTAAACCTGAAGTGAAGCATCGGAATCTATTACTAGTGTCACAGGTATGGTTCAAAACCTAGGCAGTAAGAAGAGTCAGTTTTCTTGTACTGAAGTCGGCATTGTGCCTTTTGTATTTAATTACGATGCAATACCTGTGTTTCATCGTCAATAAGAAGGTCAGAGGGATACAGTAAACCTGAAGTGAAGCATCGGAATCTATAACTAGTGTCACAGGAATGGTTCAAATCCTAGGCAGTAAGAAGAGTCAGTTTTCTTGTACTTAAGTCGGCATTGTGCCTTTTGTATTTAATTCCGATGCAATGTCTGTGTTTCATCGTCAATAAGAAGGTCAGTGGGATACAGTAAAGCTGAAGTGAAGCTTCGGAATCCATAACTAGTGTCACAGGAATGGTTCAAAACATAGACAGTAAGAGGAGTCAGTTTTCTTGTACTTAAGTCGGCATTGTGCCTTTTGTATTAAATCCGATGCAATTTCTGTGTTTCATCGTCAATACGAAGGTCAGAGTGATACAGTAAACCGGAACTGAAGCATCGGAAGCTATGCCTAGTGTCACATGAATGGTTCAAAACACAGACAGTAAGAAGAGTCTGTTTTCTTGTACTTAAGTCGGCATTGTGCCTTTTGTATTTAATTCCGATGCAATTTCTGTGTTTTATCGTCAATAAGAAGGTCAGAGGGATACAGTAAACCTGAAGAGAAGCATCGGAAGCTATAACTAGTGTCACAGGAATGGTTCGAATCATAGACAGTAAGAAGAGTCAGTTTTCTTGTACTTATATAGGCATTGTGCCTTTTGTATTTAATTCCGACGCTATATCTGTGTTTCATCTTCAATAAGATGGTCAGAGGGATACAGTAAACCTGAAGTGAAGCATCGGAATCTATAACTAGTGTCACATGAATGGTTCAAACATAGACAGTAAGAAGAGTCAGTTTTCTTGTACTTAAGTCAGCATTGTGCCCTTTGTATTTAATTCCGATGCAATATCTGCGTTTCATCTTCAATAAGAAGGTCAGAGGGATACAGTAAACCTGAAGTGAAGCATCGGAATCTATAACTAGTGTCACAGGAAAGGTTCAAAACATAGACAGTAAGATGAGTCAGTTTTCTTGTACTTAAGTCGGCGTTGTGCCTTTTGTATTTAATTCCGATGCAATTTCTGTGTTTCATCGTAAATAAGAAGGTCAGAGGGATACAGTAAACCTGAAGTGAAGCATCGGAATCTATAACTAGTGTAACAGGAATGGTTCAAATCATAGACAGTAAGAAGAGTCAGTTTTCTTGTACTTATGTAGGCATTGTGTCTTTTGTATTTAATTCCGATGCTATATCTGTGTTTCATCAACAATAAGATGATCAGAGGGATACAGTAAACCTGAAGTGAAGCATCGGAATCTATAACTAGTGTCGCAGGAATGGTTCAAAACATAGACAATAAGAAGAGTCAGTTTTCTTGTACTTAAGTAGGCATTGTGCCTTTTGTATTTAACTCCGATGCAATGTCTGTGTTTCATCGTCAATAAGAAGGTCAGAGGGATACAGTAAACCTGAAGTGAAGCATCGGAATCTATAACTAGTGTCACAGGAATGGTTCCAAACATAGACAGTAAGAAGAGTCAGTTTTCTTGTATTTAAGTCTGCATTGTGCCTTTTGTATTTAATTCCGATGCAATTTCTGTGTTTCATCGTCGATAAGAAGGTCAGAGGGATACAGTAAACCTGAAGTGAAGCATCGGAATCTATAACTAGTGTCACATGAATGGTTCAAACATAGACAGTAAGAAGAGTCAGTTTTCTTGTACATAAGTCGGCATTGTGCCTTTTGTATTTAATTCCGATGCTATATCTGTGTTTCATTAACAATAAGATGGTCAGAGGGATACAGTAAACCTGAAGTGAAGCATCGGAAGCTATGCCTAGTGTCACATGAATGGTTCAAAGCACAGACAGTAAGAAGAGTCTGTTTTCTTGTACTTAAGTCGGCATTGTGCCTTTTGTGTTTAATTCCGAAGCAATTTCTGTGTTTTATCGTCAATAAGAAGGTCAGAGGGATACAGTAAACCTGAAGAGAAGCATCGGAATCTATAACTAGTGTCACAGGAATGGTTCAAATCATAGACAGTAAAAAGAGTCAGTTTTCTTGTACTTATGTAGGCATTGTGCCTTTTGTATTTAATTCCGATGCTATATCTGAGTTTCATCAACAATAAGATGGTCAGAGGGATACAGTAAACCTGAAGTGAAGCATCGGAATCTATAACTAGTGTCACATGAATGGTTGAAACGTAGACAGTAAGAAGAGTCACTTTTCTTGTACTTAAGTCGGCGTTGTGCCCTTTGTATTTAATTCCGATGCAATATCTGTGTTTCATTTTCAATAAGAAGGTCAGACTGATACAGTAAACCTGAAGTGAAGCATCGGAATCTATAACTAGTGTCACAGGAAAGGTTCAAAACATAGACAGTAAGATGAGTCAGTTTTCTTGTACTTAAGTCGGCGTTGTGCCTTTTGTATTTAATTCCGATGCAATTTCTGTGTTTCATCGTCAATAAGAAGGTCAGAGGGATACAGTAAACCTGAAGTGAAGCATCGGAATCTATAACTAGTGTCACAGGAATGGTTCAAATCATAGACAGTAAGAAGAGTCAGTTTTCTTGTACTTATGTAGGCATTGTGTCTTTTGTATTTAATTCCGATGCTATATCTGTGTTTCATCAACAATAAGATGGTCAGAGGGATACAGAAATACCTGAAGTGAAGCATCGGAATCTATAACTAGTGTCACAGGAATGGTTCAAAACTTAGACAGTAAGAAGAGTCAGTTTTCTTGTACTTAAGTCGGCATTGTGCCTTTTGTATTTAACTCCGATGCAATGTCTGTGTTTCATCGTCAATAAGATGGTCGGAGGGAAACAGTAAACCTGAAGTGAAGCATCGGAATCTATAACTAGTGTCACAGGAATGGTTCGAAACATAGACAGTAAGAAGAGCAGTTTTCTTGTACTTGAGTGTGCATTGTGCCTTTTGTATTTAATTCCGATTCAATTTCTGTGTTTCATCGTCAATAAGAAGGTCAGAGGGATACAGTAAACCTCAAGTGAAGCATCGGAATCTATAACTAGTGTCACAGGAATGTTTCAATCATAGACAGTAAGAGGAGTCAGTTTTCTTGTACTTAAGTCGGCATTGTGCCTTTTGTATTTAATTCCGATGCAATTTCTGTGTTTCATCGTCGATAAGAAGGTCAGAGGGATACGGTAAACCTGCAGTGAAGCATCGGAATCTATAACTAGTGTCACATGAATGGTTCAAACATAGACAGTAAGAAGAGTCAGTTTTCTTGTACATAAGTCGGCATTGTGCCTTTTGTATTTAATTCCGATGCAAATTATGTGTTTCATCGATAATAAGAAGGTCAGATGGATACAGTAAACCTGAAGTCAAGCATCGGAAGCTATGCCTAGTGTCACATGAATGGTTCAAAACACAGACAGTAAGAAGAGTCTGTTTTCTTATACTTAAGTCGGCATTGTGCCTTTTGTATTTAATTCCGATGCAATTTCTGTGTTTCATCGTCGATAAGAAGGTCAGAGGGATACAGTAAACCTGAAGTGAAGCATCGGAATCTATAACTAGTGTCACATGAATGGTTCAAAACACAGACAGTAAGAAGAGTCTGTTTTCTTGTACTTAAGTCGGCATTGTGCCTTTTGTATTTAATTCCGATGCAATTTCTGTGTTTTATCGTCAATAAGAAGGTCAGAGGGAAGCAGTAAACCTGAAGAGAAGCATCGGAATCTATAACTAGTGTCACAGGAATGGTTCAAATCATAGACAGTAAGAAGGGTCAGTTTTCTTGTACTTATGTAGGCATTGTGCCTTTTGTATTTAATTCCGATGCTATATGTGTGTTTCATCAACAATAAGATGGTCAGAGGGATACAGTAAACCTGAAGTGAAGCATCGGAATCTATAACTAGTGTCACATGAATGGTTCAAACATAGACAGTAAGAAGAGTCAGTTTTCTTGTACTTAAGTCGGCATTGTGCCCTTTGTATTTAATTCCGATGCAATATCTGTGTTTCATCTTCAATAAGAAGGCCAGAGGGATACAGTAAACCTGAAGTGAAGCATCGGAATCTATAACTAGTGTCACAGGAAAGGTTCAAAGCATAGACAGTAAGATGAGTCTGTTTTCTTGTACTTAAGTCGGCGTTGGCCTTTTGTATTTAATTCCGATGCAAATTCTGTGCTTCATCGATAATAAGAAGGTCAGATGGATACAGTAAACCTGAAGTGAAGCATCGGAAGCTATGCCTAGTGTCACATTAATGATTCAAAACACAGACAGTAAGAAGAGTCTGTTTTCTTGTACTTAAGTCGGCATTGTGCCTTTTGTATTTAATTCCGATGCAATTTCTGTGTTTCATCGTCAATAAGAAGTTCAGAGGGATACAGTAAACCTGAAGTGAAGCATCGGAAGCTATGCCTAGTGTCACATGAATGGTTCAAAACACAGACAGTAAGAAGATCCTGTTTTCTTGTACTTAAGTCGGCATTGTGCCCTTTGTATTTAATTCCGATGCAATATCTGTGTTTCATCTTCAATAAGAAGGTCAGACTGATACAGTAAACCTGAAGTGAAGCATCGGAATCTATAACTAGTGTCACAGGTATGGTTCAAAACCTAGGCAGTAAGAAGAGTCAGTTTTCTTGTACTGAAGTCGGCATTGTGCCTTTTGTATTTAATTACGATGCAATACCTGTGTTTCATCGTCAATAAGAAGGTCTGAGGGATACAGTAAACCTGAAGTGAAGCATCGGAATCTATAACTAGTGTCACAGGAATGGTTCAAAACCTAGGCAGTAAGAAGAGTCAGTTTTCTTGTACTGAAGTCGGCATTGTGCCTTTTGTATTTAATTCCGATGCAATGTCTGTGTTTCATCGTCAATAAGAAGGTCAGTGGGATACAGTAAAGCTGAAGTGAAGCTTCGGAATCTATAACTAGTGTCACAGGAATGGTTCAAAACATAGACAGTAAGAGGAGTCAGTTTTCTTGTACTTAAGTCGGCATTGTGCCTTTTGTATTTAATTCCGATGCAATTTCTGTGTTTTATCGTCAATAAGAAGGTCAGAGGGATACAGTAAACCTGAAGAGAAGCATCGGAAACTATAACTAGTGTCACAGGAATGGTTCAAATCATAGACAGTAAGAAGAGTCAGTTTTCTTGTACTTATATAGGCATTGTGCCTTCTGTATTTAATTCCGATGCTATATCTGTGTTTCATCTTCAATAAGATGGTCAGAGGGATACAGTAAACCTGAAGTGAAGCATCGGAATCTATAACTAGTGTCACATGAATGGTTCAAACATAGACAGTAAAAAGAGTCAGTTTTCTTGTACTTAAGTCGGCATTGTGCCCTTTGTATTTAATTCCGATGCAATATCTGCGTTTCATCTTCAATAAGAAGGTCAGAGGGACACAGTAAACCTGAAGTGAAGCATCGGAATCTATAACTAGTGTCACAGGAAAGGTTCAAAACATAGACAGTAAGATGAGTCAATTTTCTTGTACTTAAGTCGGCGTTGTGCCTTTTGTATTTAATTCTGATGCAATTTCTGTGTTTCATCGTAAATAAGAAGGTCAGAGGGATACAGTAAACCTGAAGTGAAGCATCGGAATCTATAACTAGTGTCACAGGAATGGTTCAAATCATAGACAGTAAGAAGAGTCAGTTTTCTTGTACTTATGTAGGCATTGTGTCTTTTGTATTTAATTCCGATGCTATATCTGTGTTTCATCAACAATAAGATGGTCAGAGGGATACAGTAACCCTGAAGTGAAGCATCGGAATCTATAACTAGTGTCGCAGGAATGCTTCAAAACATAGACAGTAAGAAGAGTCAGTTTTCTTGTACTTAGGTAGGCATTGTGCCTTTTGTATTTAACTCCGATGCAATGTCTGTGTTTCATCGTCAATAAGAAGGTCAGAGGGATACAGTAAACCTGAAGTGAAGCATCGGAATCTATAACTAGTGTCACAGGAATGGTTCCAAACATAGACAGTAAGAAGAGTCAGTTTTCTTGTATTTAAGTCTGCATTGTGCCTTTTGTATTTAATTCCGATTCAATTTCTGTGTTTCATCGTCAATAAGAAGGTCAGAAGGATACAGTAAACCTCAAGCGAAGCATCGGAATCTATAACTAGTGTCACAGGAATGTTTCAATCATAGACAGTAAGAGGAGTCAGTTTTCTTGTACTTAAGTCGGCATTGTGCCTTTTGTATTTAATTCCGATGCAATTTCTAAGTTTCATCGTCGATAAGAAGGTCAGAGGGATACAGTAAACCATAAGTGAAGCATCGGAATCTATAACTAGTGTCACATGAATGGTTCAAACATAGACAGTAAGAAGAGTCAGTTTTCTTGTACATAAGTCGGCATTGTGCCTTTTGTATTTAATTCCAATGCAAATTCCGTGTTTCATCGATAATAAGAAGGTCAGATGGATACAGTAAACCTGAAGTGAAGTATCGGAAGCTATGCCTAGTGTCACATGAATGGTTCAAAACACAGACAGTAAGAAGAGTCTGTTTTCTTGTACTTAAGTCGGCATTGTGCCTTTTGTTTTTAATTCCGATGCAATTTCTGTGTTTCATCGTCAATAAGAAGGTCAGAGGGATACAGTAAACCTGAAGAGAAGCATCCGAATCTATAACTAGTGTAACAGGAATGGTTCAAAACATAGACAGTAAGATGAGTCAGTTTTATTGTACTTATGTAGGCATTGTGCCTTTTGTATTTAATTCCGATGCTGTATCTGTGTTTCATTAACAATAAGATGGTCAGAGGGATACAGTAAACTTGAAGTGAAGCATCGGAAGCTATGCCTAGTGTCACATGAATGGTTCAAAGCACAGACAGTAAGAAGAGTCTGTTTTCTTGTACTTAAGTCGGCATTGTGCCTTTTGTATTTAATTCCGATGCAATTTCTGTGTTTTATCGTTAATAAGAAGGTCAGAGGGATACAGTAAACCTGAAGAGAAGCATCGGAATCTATAACTAGTGTCACAGGAATGGTTCAAATCATAGACAGTAAGAAGGGTCAGTTTTCATGTACTTATGTAGGCATTGTGCCTTTTGTATTTAATTCCGATGCTATATCTGTGTTTCATCAACAATAAGGTGGTCAGAGGGATACAGTAAACCTGAAGTGAAGCATCGGAATCTATAACTAGTGTCACATGAATGGTTCAAACGTAGACAGTAAGAAGAGTCAGTTTTCTTGTACTTAAGTCGGCATTGTGCCCTTTGTATTTAATTCCGATGCAATATCTGTGTTTCATCTTCAATAAGAAGGTCAAACTGATACAGTAAACCTGAAGTGAAGCATCGGAATCTATAACTAGTGTCACAGGAAAGGTTCAAAACATAGACAGTAAGATGAGTCAGTTTTCTTGTGCTTAAGTCGGCGTTGTGCCTTTTGTATTTAATTCCGATGCAATTTCTGTGTTTCATCGTCAATAAGAAGGTCAGAGGGATACAGTAAACCTGAAGTGAAGCATCGGAATCTATAACTAGTGTCACAGGAATGGTTCAAATCATAGACAGTAAGAAGAGTCAGTTTTCTTGTACTTATGTAGGCATTGTGTCTTTTGTATTTAATTCCGATGCTATATCTGTGTTTCATCAACAATAAGATGGTCAGAGGGATACAGAAATACCTGAAGTGAAGCATCGGAATCTATAACTAGTGTCACAGGAATGGTTCATAACATAGACAGTAAGAAGAGTCAGTTTTCTTGTACTTAAGTCGGCATTGTGCCTTTTGTATTTAACTCCGATGCAATGTCTGTGTTTCATCGTCAATAAGATGGTCGGAGGGATACAGTAAACCTGAAGTGAAGCATCGGAATCTATAACTAGTGTCACAGGAATGGTTCCAAACATAGACAGTAAGAAGAGCAGTTTTCTTGTACTTAAGTCTGCATTGTGCCTTTTGTATTTAATTCCGATTCAATTTCTGTGTTTCATCGTCAATAAGAAGGTCAGAGGGATACAGTAAACCTCAAGTGAAGCATCGGAATCTATAACTAGTGTCACAGGAATGTTTCAATCATAGACAGTAAGAGGAGTCAGTTTTCTTGTACTTAAGTCGGCATTGTGCCTTTTGTATTTAATTCCGATGCAATTTCTGTGTTTCATCGTCGATAAGAAGGTCAGAGGGATACGGTAAACCTGCAGTGAAGCATCGGAATCTATAACTAGTGTCACATGAATGGTTCAAACATAGACAGTAAGAAGAGTCAGTTTTCTTGTACATAAGTCGGCATTGTGCCTTTTGTATTTAATTCCGATGCAAATTATGTGTTTCATCGATAATAAGAAGGTCAGATGGATACAGTAAACCTGAAGTCAAGCATCGGAAGCTATGCCTAGTGTCACTTGAATGGTTCAAAACACAGACAGTAAGAAGAGTCTGTTTTCTTGTACTTAAGTCGGCCTTGTGCCTTTTGTATTTAATCCCGATGCAATTTCTGTGTTTCATCGTCGATAAGAATGTCAGAGGGATACAGTAAACCTGAAGTGAAGCATCGGAATCTACAACTAGTGTCACATGAATGGTTCAAAACACAGACAGTAAGAAGAGTCTGTTTTCTTGTACTTAAGTCGGCATTGTGCCTTTTGTATTAATTTCCGATGCAATTTCTGTGTGTTATCGTCAATAAGAAGGTCAGAGGGAAACAGTAAACCTGAAGAGAAGCATCGGAATCTATAACTAGTGTCACAGGAATGGTTCAAATCACAGACAGTAAGAAGAGTCAGTTTTCTTGTACTTATGTAGGCATTGTGCCTTTTGTATTTAATTCCGATGCTATATGTGTGTTTCATCAACAATAAGATGGTCAGAGGGATACAGTAAACCTGAAGTGAAGCATCGGAATCTATAACTAGTGTCACATGAATGGTTCAAACATAGACAGTAAGAAGAGTCAGTTTTCTTGTACTTAAGTCGGCATTGTGCCCTTTGTATTTAATTCCGATGCAATATCTGTGTTTCATCTTCAATAAGAAGGCCAGAGGGATACAGTAAACCTGAAGTGACGCATCGGAATCTATAACTACCGTCACAGGAAAGGTTCAAAGCATAGACAGTAAGATGAGTCAGTTTTCTTGTACTTAAGTCGGCGTTGTGCCTTTTGTATTTAATTCCGATGCAATTTCTGTGTTTCATCGTCAATAAGAAGGTCAGAGGGAAACAGTAAACCTGAAGAGAAGCATCGGAATCTATAACTAGTGTCACAGGAATGGTTCAAATCATAGACAGTAAGAAGGGTCAGTTTTCATGTACTTATGTAGGCATTGTGCCTTTTGTATTTAATTCCGATGCTATATCTGTGTTTCATCAACAATAAGGTGGTCAGAGGGATACAGTAAACCTGAAGTGAAGCATCGGAATCTATAACTAGTGTCACATGAATGGTTCAAACGTAGACAGTAAGAAGAGTCAGTTTTCTTGTACTTAAGTCGGCATTGTGCCCTTTGTATTTAATTCCGATGCAATATCTGTGTTTCATCCTCAATAAGAAGGTCAAACTGATACAGTAAACCTGAAGTGAAGCATCGGAATCTATAACTAGTGTCACAGGAAAGGTTCAAAGCATAGACAGTAAGATGAGTCTGTTTTCTTGTACTTAAGTCGGCGTTGTGCCTTTTGTATTTAATTCCGATGCAATTTCTGTGTTTCATCGTCGATAAGAAGGTCAGAGGGATACAGTAAAACTGAAGTGAAGCATCGGAATCTATAACTAGTGTCACATGAATGGTTCAAACATAGACAGTAAGAAGAGTCAGTTTTCTTGTACATAAGTCGGCATTGTGCCTTTTGTATTTAATTCCGATGCAAATTCTGTGTTTCATCGATAATAAGAAGGTCAGATGGATACAGTAAACCTGAAGTGAAGCATCGGAAGCTATGCCTAGTGTCACATGAATGATTTAAAACACAGACAGTAAGAAGAGTCTGTTTTCTTGTACATAAGTCGGCATTGTGCCTTTTGTATTTAATTCCGGTGCAATTTCTGTGTTTCATCGTCAATAAGAAGTTCAGAGGGATACAGTAAACCTGAAGAGAAGCATCGGAATGTACAACTAGTGTAACAGGAATGGTTCAAATCATAGACAGTAAGAAGAGTCAGTTTTCTTGTACTTATGTAGGCATTGTGCATTTTGTATTTAATTCCGATGCTATATCTGTGTTTCATGAACAATAAGATGGTCAGAGGGATACAGTAAACCTGAAGTGAAGCATCGGAAGCTATGCCTAGTGTCACATGAATGGTTCAAAACACAGACAGTAAGAAAAGTCTGTTTTCTTGTACTTAAGTCGGCATTGTGCTTTTTGTATTTAATTCCGATACAATTCCTGTGTTTTGTCGTCAATAAGAAGGTCAGAGGGATACAGTAAACCTGAAGAGAAGCATCGGAATCCGTAACTAGGGACACTGGAATGGTTCAAATCATAGACAGTAAGAAGAGTCAGTTTTCTTGTACTTATGTAGGCATTGTGCCTTTTGTATTTAATTCCGATGCTATATCTGTGTTTCATTAACAATAAGATGGTCAGAGGGATACAGTAAACCTGAAGTGAAGCATCGGAATCTATAACTAGTGTCACATGAATGGTTCAAACATAGACAGTAAGTAGAGTCAGTTTTCTTGTACTTAAGTCGGCATTGTGCCCTTTGTATTTAATTCCGATGCAATATCTGTGTTTCATCTTCAATAAGAAGGTCAGAGGGATATAGTAAACCTGAAGTGAAGCATCGGAATCTATAAGTAGTGTCACAGGAAAAGTTCAAAACATAGACAGTAAGATGAGACATGTTTCTTGTACTTAAGTCGGCGTTGTGCCTTTTGTATTTAATTCCGATGCAATTTCTGTGTTTCATCGTCAATAAGAAGGTCAGAGGGATACAGTAAACCTGAAGAGAAGCATCGGAACCTATAACTAGTGTCACAGGAATGGTTCAAATCATAGACAGTAAGAAGAGTCACTTTTCTTGTACTTATGTAGGCATTGTGTCTTTTGTATTTAAATCCGATGCTATATCTGTGTTTCATCAACAATAAGATGGTCAGAGGGATACAGTCAACCTGAAGTGAAGCATCGGAATCTATGACTAGTGTCACATGAATGGTTCAAACATAGACAGTGAGAAGAGTCAGTTTTCTTGTACTTAAGTCGGCATTGTGCCCTTTGTATTTAATTCCGATGCAATATCTGTGTTTCATCGTCAATAAGAATGTCAGACGGATACAGTAAACCTGAAGAGAAGCATCGGAATCTATAACTAGTGTCACAGGAATGGTTCAAATCATAGACAGTAAGAAGAGTCAGTTTTCATGTACTTATGTAGGCATTGTGCCTTTTGTATTTAATTACGATGCAATATCTGTGTTTCATCGTCAATAAGAAGGTCAGAGGGATACAGTAAACCTGAAGTGAAGCATCGGAATCTATAACTAGTGTCGCAGGAATGGTTCAAAACATAGACAGTAAGAAGAGTCAGTTTTCTTGCACTTAAGTCGGCATTGTGAATTTTCTATTTAATTCCGATGCAATTTCTGTGCTTCATTGTCAATAAGAATGTCAGAGGGATACAGTAAACCTGAAGTGAAGCATCTGAATCTATAACTAGTGTCACAGGAATGGTTCGAAGCATAGACAGTAAGAAGAGTCAGTTTTCTTGTCCTTAAGTCGGCATTGTGCTTTTTCCATTTAATTCCGACGCAATTTCTGTGTTTAATCGTCAATAAGAAAGTCAGAGAGATACAGTAAAAATGAAGTGAAGCATCGGAAACGATAACTAGTGTCAAAGGAATGGTTCAAAGAATAGACAGTAAGAAGAGTCAGTTTTCTTGTACTTAAGTCGGCATTGTGCCTTTTCTATTTAATTCCGATGCAATTTCTGTGTTTAATCGTCAATAAGAAGGTCAGAGGAATACAGTGAACCTGAAGTGAAGCATCGGAATCTATAACTAGTGTCACAGCAATGGTTCAAAACATAGACAGTAAGAAGAGTCAGTTTTCTTGTACTTAAGGCGGCATTGTGCCTTTTGTATTTAATTCCACTGAAATTTCTGTGTTTCATCGTCAATATGAAGGTCAGAGGGATACAGTAAACCTTAAGTGAAGCATCGAATCTATAACTAGTGTCACAGGAATGGTTCAAAGCGTAGACAGTAAGATGAGTCAGTTTTCTTGTCCTTAAGTCGGCATTGTGCTTTTTCTAATTAATTCGGATGCAATTTCTGTGTTTAATCGTCAATACGATGGTCAGAGGGATACAGTAAACCTGAAGTGAAGCATCGGAATCTATAACTAGTGTCACAGGAATGGTTCAAAGCATAGACAGTAAGGAGAGTCAGTTTTCTTGTACTTAAGTCGGCATTGTGCCTTTTCTATTGAATTCCGATGCAATTTCAGTGTTTAATCGTCAATACGATGGTCAGAGGGATACAGTAAACCTGAAGTGAAGCATCGGAATCTAAAACTCGTGTCACAGGAAAGGTTCAAAACATAGACTGTAAGATGAGTCAGTTTTCTTGTACTTAAGTTGGCATTGTGCCTTTTCTGTTTACTTCCGATGCAATTTCTGTGTTTCGTCGTCAATAAGAAGGTCAGAGGGATACAGTAAACCTAAAGTGAAGCATCGGCATCTATAACTAGTTTCACAGGAATGGTTCAAAACATAGACAGTAAGAAGCGTCAGTATTCTTGTACTTAAGTCGGCATTGTTCCTTTTCTATTTAACTGCGATGCAATTTCTATGTTTCATCGTCAATAAGAAGGTCAGAGGGATACAGTAAACATGAAGTGAAGCATCGGAATCTACAACTAGTGTCACAGGAGTGGATCAAAACACAGACAGTAAGAATAGTCAGTTTTCTTGTACTTAAGTCGGCGTTGTGCCCTTTGTATTTAATTCCGATGCAATATCTGTGTTTCATCTTCAATAAGAAGGACAGAGGAATACAGTAAACCTGAAGAGAAGCATCGGAATCTATAACTAGTGTCACAGAAATGGATCAAATCGAAGACAGTAAGAAGAGTCAGTTTTCTTGTACTTATGTAGGCATTGTTTCTTTTGTATTTAATTCCGATGCTATGTCTGTGTTTCATCAACAATAAGATGGTCAGAGGGATACAGTAAACCTGAAGTGAAGCATCGGAATCTATAACTAGTGTCACAGGAATGGTTCATAACATAGACAGTAAGAAGAGTAAGTTTTCTTGTACTTAAGTCGGCATTGTGCCTTTTGTATTTAACTCCGATGCAATGTCTGTGTTTCATCGTCAATAAGAAGGTCAGAGGGATACAGTAAACCTGAAGTGAAGCATCGGAATCCATAACTAGTGTCATAGGAATGGTTCAAAATATAGACAGTGAGAAGAGTCAGTTTTCTTGTACTTAAGTCTGCATTGTGCCTTTTGTATTTAATTCCGATGCAATTTCTGTGTTTCATCGTCAATAAGAAGGTCAGAGGGATACAGTAAACCTCAAGTGAAGCGTCGGAATCTATAACTAGTGACACAGGAATGTTTCAATCATAGACAGTAAGAGGAGTCAGTTTTCTTGTGCTTAAGTCGGCATAGTGCCTTTTGTATTTAATTCCGATGCAATTTCTGTGTTTCATCGTCGATAAGAAGGTCAGTGGGATACAGTAAAACTGAAGTGAAGCATCGGAATCTATAACTAGTGTCACATGACTGGTTCAAACATAGACAGTAAGAAGAGTCAGTTTTCTTGTACATAAGTCGGCATTGTGCCTTTTGTATTTAATTCCGATGCAAATTCTGTGTTTCATCGATAATAAGAAAGTCAGATGGATACAGTAAACCTGAAGTGAAGCATCGAAAGCTATGCCTAGTGCCACATGAATGGTTCAAAGCACAGACAGTGAGAAGAGTCTGTTTTCTTGTGCTTAAGTCGGCATTGTGCCTTTTGTATTTAATTCCGTTGCAATTTCTGTGTTTCATCGTCAATAAGAAGGTCAGAGGGATACAGTAAACCTAAAGAGAAGCATCGGAATCTATAACTAGTGTAACAGGAATGGTTCAAATCATAGACAGTAAGAAGAGACCGTTTTCTTGTACTTATGTAGGCATTGTGCCCTTTGTATTTAATTCAGATGCTATATCTGTGTTTCATCAACAATAAGATGGTCAGAGGGATACAGTAAACCTGAAGTGACGCATCGGAAGCTATGCCTAGTGTCACATGAATGGTTCAAAACACAGACAGCAAGAAGACTCTGTTTTCTTGTACTTAAGTCGGCATTGAGCCTTTTGTATTATTTCCGATGCAATTTCTGTGTTTTATCGTCAATAAGAAGGTCAGAGGGATACAGTTAACCTGAAGAGAAGCATCGGAATCCATAACTAGTGTCACTGGAATGGTTCAAATCATAGACAGTAAGAAGAGTCAGTTTTCTTGTACTTATGTAGGCATTGTGCCTTTTGTATTTAATTCCGATGCTATATCTGTGTTTCATCAACAATAAGATGGTCAGAGGGATACAGTACACCTGAAGTGAAGCATCGGAATCTATAACTAGTGTCACAGGAATCGTTCAAATCATAGACAGTAAGAAGAGTCAGTTTTCTTGTACTTATGTAGGCATTGTGTCTTTTGTATTTAATTCCGATGCTATATCTGTGTATCATCAACAATAAGATGGTCAGAGGGATACAGTATACCTGAAATGAAGCATCGGAATCTATAACTAGTGTCACAGGAATGGTTCAAATCATAGACAGTAAGAAGAGTCAGTATTCTTGAACTTAAGTCTGCATTGTTCCTTTTCTATTTAATTCAAATGCAATTTCTATGTTTCATCGTCAATAAGAAGGTCAGAGGGATACAGTAAACCTGAAGTGAAGCATCGGAATCTATAACTAGTGTCACAGGAATGGTTCAAAACATAGACAGTAAGAAGAGTCAGTTTTCTTGTACTTAAGTCGGCATTGTGCCATTTGTATTTAACTCCGTTGCAATGTCTGTGTTTCATTGTCAATAAGAAGGTCATAATGATACAGTAAACCTGAAGTGAAGCATCGGAATCTATAACTAGTGTCACAGGAATGGTTCAAAACATAGACAGTAAGAAGAGTCAGTTTTCTTGTACTTATGTCGGCATTGTGCCTTTTGTATTTAATTCCGATGCAATTTCTGTGTTTCATCGTCAATAAGAAGGTCAGAGGGATACAGTACACCTCCAGTGAAGCATCGGAATCTATAACTAGTGTCACATGAATGTTTCAATCATAGACAGTAAGAGGAGTCAGTTTTCTTGTACTTAAGTCAGCATTGTGCCTTTTGTATTTAATTGCGATGCAATTTCTGTGTTTCATCGTCGTTAAGAAGGTCAGAGGGATACAGTAAACCTGAAGTGAAGCATCGGAATCTATAACTAGTGTCACAGGAATGGTTCTAATCATAGACAGTAAGAAGAGTCAGTATTCTTGAACTTAAGTCGGCATTGTTCCTTTTCTATTTAATTCAAATGCAATTTCTATGTTTCATCGTCAATAAGAAGGTCAGAGGGATACAGTAAACCTGAAGTGAAGCATCGGAATCTATAACTAGTGCCACAGGAATGGTTCAAAACATAGACAGTAAGAAGAGTCTGTTTTCTTGTACTTAAGTCGTCATTGTGCCTTTTGTATTTAATTCCGATGCAATTTCTGTGTTTCATCGTCAATAAGAAGGTCAGATTGATACAGTAAACCTGAAGTGAAGCATCGGAATCTATAACTAGTGTCACATAAATGGTTCAAACATAGACAGTAAGGAGAGTCAGTTTTCTTGTACATAAGTCGGCATTGTGCCTTTTGTATTTAATTCCGATGCAATTTCTGTGTTTCATCGTCAATAAGAAGGTCAGAGGGATACAGTACACCTCAAGTGAAGCATCGGAATCTATAACTAGTGTCACATGAATCTTTCAATCATAGACAGTAAGAGGAGTCAGTTTTCTTCTGCTTAAGTCAGCATTGTGCCTTTTGTATTTAATTGCGATGCAATTTCTGTGTTTCATCGTCAATAAGAAGGTCGGAGGGATACAGTAAACCTGAAGAGAAGCATCGGAATCTGTAACTAGTGTAACAGGAATGGTTCAAATAATAGATAGTAAGAAGAGTCAGTTTTCTTGTACTTATGTAGGCATTGTGCCTTTTGTATTTAATTCCGATGCTATATCTGTGTTTCATCAACAATAAGATGGTCAGAGGGATACAGTAAACCTGAAGTGAAGCATCGGAATCTATAACTAGTGGAACATGAATGGTTCAAACATAGGCAGTAAGAAGAGTCAGTTTTCTTGTACTTAAATCAGCATTGTGCCCATTGTATTTAATTCCGATGCAATATCTGTGTTTCATCTTCAATATGAAGGTCAGAGGGATACAGTAAACCTGAAGTGATGCATCGGAATCTATAACTAGTGTCACAGGAAAGGTTCAAAAAATAGACAGTAAGATGAGTCAGTTTTCTTGTACTTAAGTCGGCGTTGTGCCTTTTGTATTTAATTCCGATGCGATTTCTGTGTTTCATCGTCAATAAGAAGGTCAGAGGGATACAGTAAACCTGAAGTGAAGCATCGGAGTCTATAACTAGTGCCACAGGAATGGTTCAAAACATAGACAGTAAGATGAGTCAGTTTTCTTGTACTTAAGTCGGCATTGTGCCTTTTTTATTTAACTCCGATGCAATTTCTGTCTTTCATCGTCAATAAGAAGGTCAGAGGGATACAGTAAACCTGAAGTAAAGCATAGGAATCTATAACTAGTGTTACAGGAATAGTTCAAAACATAGACAATAAGAAGAGTCAGTTTTCTTGTCCTTAAGTTTGCATTGTGCTTTTTGTATTTAATTCCGATGCAATTTCTGTGTTTCATCGTCAATAAGAAGGTCAGAGAGATACAGTAAACCTGAAGTGAAGCATCCGAATCCATAACTAGTGTCACAGGAATGGATCAAACATAGACAGTAAGAAGAGTCAGTTTTCTTGTACTTAAGTCGGCATTGTGCCTTTTGTATTTAATTCCGATGCAATTTCTGTATTCATCGTCAATAAGAAGGTCAGAGGGATACAGTAAACCTGAAGTGAAGCATCGGAATCTATAACTAGTGTCACAGGAATGGTTCAAACATAAACAGTAAGAGTAATCAGTTTTCTTGTACATCAGTCGGCATTGTGCCTTTTGTATTTAATTCCGATGCAATTTCTGTGTTTCATCATCAATAAGAAGGTCAGAGGGATACAGTAAACCTGAAGTGAAGCATCGGAATCTATAATTAGTGTCGCATGAATGGTTCAAAACATAGAAAGTAAGAAGAGTCAGTTTTCTTGTACTTTAGTCGGCGTTGTGCATTTTGTATTTAATTCCGATGCAATTCCTGTGTTTAATCGTCAATAAGAAGGTCAGAGGGATACAGTAAACCTGAAGTGTAGCATCGGAATCTATAACTAGTGTCACAGGAATGGTTCATAACTTAGACAGTAAGACGAGTCAGTTTTCTTGTACTTAAGTCGGCATTGTGCCATTTGTATTTAACTCCGATGCAATTTCTGTGTTTCATCGTCAATAAGGAGGTCAGAGGGATACAGTAAACCTGAAGTAAAGCATCGGAATCTATAACTAGTGTCACAGGAATGGTTCAAAACATAGACAATAAGAAGAGACAGTTTTCTTGTACTTAAGTCGGCATTGTGCCTTTTGTATTTAATTCCGATGCAATTTCTGTGTTTCATCGTCAACAAGAAGGTCAGAGGAATACAGTATACCTGAATGAAGCATCCGAATCTATAACTAGTGTCACAGGAATGGTTCGAACATAGACAGTAGGAAGAGTCAGTTTTCTTGTACTTAAGTCGGCACTGAGCCTTTTGTATTTAATTCCGATGCAATTTCTGTGTTTCATCGTCAATAAGGAGTTCAGAGGGATACAGTAAACCTGAAGTGAAGCATCGGAATCTATAACTAGTGTCACAGGAATGGTTCAAACATAAACAGTAAGAAGAATCAGTTTTCTTGTACATCGGTCGGCATTCTGCCTTTTGTATTTAATTCCGATGCAATTTCTGTGTTTCATCGTCAATAAGAAGCTCAGAGGGATACAGTAAACCTGAAGTGAAGCATCGGACTCTATAATTAGAGTCACATGAATGGTTCAAAACATAGACAGTAAGAAGAGTCAGTTTTCTTGTACTTAAGTCGGCATTGTGCCTTTTGTATTTAATTCCAATGCAATGTCTGTGTTTCATCGTCAATAAGAAGGTCAGAGTGATACGGTAAACCTGAAGTAAAGCATCGGAATCTATAACTAGTGTCACAGAAATGGTTCAAAACATAGACAGTAAGAAGAGCCGGTCTTCTTGTACTTGAGTCGGCATTGTGCCTTTTGTATATAATTCCGATGCAATTTCTGTGTTTCATCGTCAATAAGAAGGTCAGAGGGATACAGTAAACCTGAAGTGAATCATCGGAATCTATAACTAGTGTCACAGGAATGGTTTAAAACATAGACAATAAGAAGAGTCAGTTTTCTTGAACTTTAGTCAGCATTGTGCCTTTTGTATTTAATTCCATTGCAATTTCTGTGTTTCATCGTCAATAAGAAGGTCAGAGGGATACAGTAAACCTGAGGTGAAGCATCGGAATCTTTAACTAGTGTCACAGGAATGGTTCAAAACATTGACAGTAAGAAGAGTCAGTTTTCGTGTAGTTAAGTCGGCATTGTGTCTTTTCTAACTAATTCCGATGCAATTTCTGTGTTTCATCGTCAATAAGAAGGTCAGAGGGATACGGAAAACCTGAAGTGAAACATCGAAATCTATAACTAGTGTCACAGGAATGGTTCATAACTTAGACAGTAAGAAGAGTGAGTTTTCTTGAACTTAAGTAGGCATTGTGCTTTTTGTATTTAATTCCGATGCGATTTCTGTGTTTCATCGTCCGTAAGAAGGTCAGAGGGATACAGTAAACCTGAAGTGAAGCATCGGAATCTATAACTAGTGTCGCAGAAATTTTTCAAAACATAGACAGTAAGAAGAGCCGGTCTTTTTGTACTTGAGTCGGCATTGTGCCTTTTGTATATAATTCCGATGCCATTTCTATGTTTCATCGTCAATAAGAAGGTCAGAGGGATACAGTAAACCTGAAGTGAATCATCGGAATCTATAACTAGTGTCACAGGAATGGTTTAAAACATAGACAATAAGAAGAGTCAGTTTTCTTGAACTTTAGTCGGCATTGTGCTTTTTGTATTCAATTCCGATGCAATTTCTGTGTTTCATCGTCAATAAGAAGGTCAGAGGGATACAGTAAACCTGAAGTGAAGCATTGGAATCACTATTTAGTGTCACAGGAATGGTTCAAACATAGACAGTAAGAAGAGTCAGTTTTCTTGTACTTAATTCGGCATTGTGCCTTTTCTATTTACTTCCGATGCAATTTCTGTGTTTCATCGTCAATAAGAAGGTCAGAGGGATACAGTAAACCTAAAGTGAAGCATCGGCATCTATAACTAGTGTCACAGGAATGGTTCAAAACATAGACAGTAAGAAGCGTCAGTATTCTTGTACTTAAGTAGCCTTTGTTCCTTTTCTATTTAATTCCGATGCCATTTCTATGTTTCATCGTCAATAAGAAGGTCAGAGGGATACAGTAAACCTGAAGTGAAGCATCGGAATCTATAACTAGTGTCACAGGAGAGGTTCAAAACATAGACAGTAAGATGAGTCAGTTGTCTTGTACTTAAGTCGGCGTTGTGCCTTTTGAATTTAATTCCGATGCAATTTCTGTGTTTCATCGTCAATAAGAAGGTCAGAGGGATACAGTAAACCTGAAGTGTAGCATCGGAATCTATAACTAGTGTCACAGGAATGGTTCATTACTTAGACAGTAAGAAGAGTCAGTTTTCTTGTACTTAAGTCGGCATTGTGCCTTTTGTATTTAACTCCGATGCAATTTCTGTGTTTCATCGTCAATAAGATGGTCAGAGGGATACAGTAAACCTGAAGTAAAGCATCGGAATCTATAACTAGTGTCACAGGAATGGTTCAAATCATAGACAATAAGAAGAGTCCGTTTTCTTGTACTTAAGTCGGCATTGTGCCTTTTGTATTTAATTCCGATGCAAATTCTGTGTTTCATCGTCAATAAGAAGGTCAGAGGGATACAGTAAACCTGAAGTGAAGCATCGGACTCTATAATTAGTGTCACATGAATGGTTCAAAACATAGACAGTAAGAAGAGCCAGTTTTCTTGTACTTAAGTCGGCATTGTGCCTTTTGTATTTAATTACGATGCAATATCTGTGTTTCATCGTCAATAAGAAGGTCAGAGGGATACAGTAAACCTGAAGTGAAGCATCGGAATCTATAACTAGTGTCACAGGAATGGTTCAAAACATAGACAGTAAGAAGAGTCAGTTTTCTTGTACTTAAGTCTTCATTGTGCCTTTTGTATTTAATTCCGATGCAATGTCTGTGTTTTATCGTCAATAAGAAGGTCAGAGGGATACAGTAAACCTGAAGTGAAGCATCGGAATCTATAACTAGTGTCATAGGAATGGTTCAAAACATAGACAGTAAGAAGAGTGTGTTTTCTTGTCCTTAAGTCGGCATTGTGCCTTTTCTATTTAATTCCGATGCAATTTCTGTGTTTAATCGTCAATAAGAAAGTCAGAGGGTCACAGTAAAAATGAAGTGAAGCACCGGAATCTATAACTAGTGTCACAGGAATGGTTCAAAGCATAGACAGTAAGAAGAGTCAGTTTTCTTGTACTTAAGTCGGCATTGTGCCTTTTCTACTTAATTCCGATGCAATTTCTGTGTTTAATCGTCAATAAGAAAGTCAGAGGGATACAGTAAAAGTGAAGTGAAGCGTCGGAATCTTTAACTAGTGTCACAGGAATGGTTCAAAACATAGACAGTAAGAAGAGTCAGTTCTCTTGTACTTAAGGCGGCATTGTGCCTTTTGTATATAATTCCGCTGAAATTTCTGTGTTTCATCGTCAATATGAAAGTCAGAGGGATACAGTAAACCTGAAGTGAAGCATCGAATCTATAACTAGTGTCACAGGAATGGTTCAAAGCATAGACAGTAAGAAGAGTCAGTTTTCTTGTACTTAAGTCGGCATTGTGCCTTTTCTATTTAATTCCGATGCAATTTCTATGTTTCATCGTCAATAAGAAAATCAGAGGGATACAGTAAACCTGAAGTGAAGTATCGGAATCTATAACTAGTGTCACAGGAGTGGATCAAAACATAGACAGTAAGAAGAGTTAGGTTTCTTGTACTTAAGTCGGCGTTGTGCCTTTTGTATTTAATTCCGGTGCAATTTCTGTGTTTCATCAACAATAAGAAGGTCAGAGGTATGCAGTAAACCTAAAGTGAAGAATCGGCAACTATAACTAGTGTCACAGGAATGGTTCAAAACATAGACAGTAAGAAGAGTCAGTTTTCTAGTACTTAAGTCGGCATTTAGACTTTTATAAATAATTCCGATGCAATTTCTGTGTTTCATCGTCAATAAGAAGGTCAGAGGGATACAGTAAACCGGAAGTGAATCATCGGAATCTGTAACTAGTGTCACAGGAATGGTTCAAATCATTGACAATAAGAAGAGTCAGTTTTCTTGAACTTAAGTCGGCATTGTGCCTTTTGTATTTAATTCCGTTGCAATTTCTGTGTTTCATCGTCAATAAGAAGGTCAGAGGGATACAGTAAACCTTAAGTGAAGCATCGGAATCACTATTTAGTGTCACAGGAATGGTTCAAACATAGACAGTAAGAAGTGTCAATTTTCTTGTACTTAATTCGGCATTATGCCTTTTCCATTTACTTCCGATGCAATTTCTGTGTTTCATCGTCAATAAGAAGGTCAGAGGGATACAGTAAACCTGAAGTGAAGCATCGGAATCTATAACTAGTGTCACATGAATGGTTCAAAACATAGACAGTAAGAAGAGTCAGTTTTCTTGTACTTAAGTTGGCATTGTGCTTTTTGTATTCATTTCCGATGCAATTTCTGTGTTTCATCGTCAATAAGAAGGTCAGAGGGATACAGTAAACCTTAAGTGAAGCATCGGAATCACTATTTAGTGTCACAGGAATGGTTCAAACATAGACAGTAAGAAGTGTCAATTTTCTTGTACTTAATTCGGCATTATGCCTTTTCCATTTACTTCCGATGCAATTTCTGTGTTTCATCGTCAATAAGAAGGTCAGAGGGATACAGTAAACCTAAAGCGAAGCATCGGCATCCATAACTAGTGTCACAGGAATGGTTCAAATTATAGACAGTAAGAAGAGTCAGTTTTCTTGTACTTATGTCGGCATTGTGCCTTTTGTATTTAATTCCGATGCAATTTCTGTGTTTTATCGTCTCTAAGAGGGTCAGAGGAATACAGTAAACCTGAAGTGAAGCATCGGAATCTATAACTAGTGTCACAGGAATGGTTTAACTCATAAACAGTAAGAAGAGTCAGTTTTCTTGTACTTAAGTCGGCATTGTGCCTTTTGTAAATAATTCCGATGCAATTTCTGTGTTTCATCGTCAATAAGAAGGTCAGAGGGATACAGTAAACCTGAAGTGAACCATCGGAATCTATAACTAGTGTCACAGGAATGGTTCAAAGCATAGACAGTAAGAAGAATCAGTTTTCTTGTACTTAAGTCGGCATTGTGCATTTTGTATTTAATTCCGATGCAATTTCTGTGTTTCATCGTCAATAAGAAGGTCAGAGGGATACAGTAAAAATGAAGTGAAGCATCGGAATCTATAACTAGTGTCAAATAAATGGTTCAACACATAGACAGTAAGAAGAGTCAGTTTTCTTGTACATCGGTCGGCATTCTGCCTTTTGTTTTTAATTCCGATGCAATTTCTGTGTTTCATCGTCAATAAGAAGGTCAGAGGGATACAGTAAACCTGAAGTGAAGCATCGGACTCTATAATTAGAGTCACATGAATGGTTCAAAACATAGACAGTAAGAAGAGTCAGTTTTCTTGTACTTAAGTCGGCATTGTGCCTTTTGTATTTAATTCCGATGCAATGTCTGTGTTTCATCGTCAATAAGAAGGTCAGAGTGATACGGTAAACCTGAAGTAAAGCATCGGAATCTATAACTAGTGTCACAGAAATGGTTCAAAACATAGACAGTAAGAAGAGCCGGTCTTCTTGTACTTGAGTCGGCATTGTGCCTTTTGTATATAATTCCGATGCAATTTCTGTGTTTCATCGTCAATAAGAAGGTCAGAGGGATACAGTAAACCTGAAGTGAATCATCGAAATCTATAACTAGTGTCACAGGAATGGTTTAAAACATAGACAATAAGAAGAGTCAGTTTTCTTGAACTTTAGTCGGCATTGTGCCTTTTCTATTTAATTCCATTGCAATTTCTGTGTTTCATCGTCAATAAGAAGGTCAGAGGGATACAGTAAACCTGAGGTGAAGCATCGGAATCTTTAACTAGTGTCACAGGAATGGTTCAAAACATTGACAGTAAGAAGAGTCAGTTTTCGTGTAGTTAAGTCGGCATTGTGTCTTTTCTAATTAATTCCGATGCAATTTCTGTGTTTCATCGTCAATAAGAAAGTCAGAGGGATACGGAAAACCTGAAGTGAAACATCGAAATCTATAACTAGTGTCACAGGAATGGTTCATAACTTAGACAGTAAGAAGAGTGAGTTTTCTTGAACTTAAGTAGGCATTGTGCTTTTTGTATTTAATTCCGATGCGATTTCTGTGTTTCATCGTCCGTAAGAAGGTCAGAGGGATACAGTAAACCTGAAGTGAAGCATCGGAATCTATAACTAGTGTCACAGAAATGGTTCAAAACATAGACAGTAAGAAGAGCCGGTCTTCTTGTACTTGAGTCGGCATTGTGCCTTTTGTATATAATTCCGATGCAATTTCTGTGTTTCATCGTCAATAAGAAGGTCAGAGGGATACAGTAAACCTGAAGTGAATCATCGGAATCTATAACTAGTGTCACAGGAATGGTTTAAAACATAGACAATAAGAAGAGTCAGTTTTCTTGAACTTTAGTCGGCTTTGTGCTTTTTGTATTCAATTCCGATGCAATTTCTGTGTTTCATCGTCAATAAGAAGGTCAGAGGGATACAGTAAACCTGAAGTGAAGCATTGGAATCACTATTTAGTGTCACAGGAATGGTTCAAACATAGACAGTAAGAAGAGTCAGTTTTCTTGTACTTAATTCGGCATTGTGCCTTTTCTATTTACTTCCGATGCAATTTCTGTGTTTCATCGTCAATAAGAAGGTCAGAGGGATACAGTAAACCTAAAGTGAAGCATCGGCATCTATAACTAGTGTCACAGGAATGGTTCAAAACATAGACAGTAAGAAGCGTCAGTATTCTTGTACTTAAGTAGCCTTTGTTCCTTTTCTATTTAATTCCGATGCCATTTCTATGTTTCATCGTCAATAAGAAGGTCAGAGGGATACAGTAAACCTGAAGTGAAGCATCGGAATCTATAACTAGTGTCACAGGAGAGGTTCAAAACATAGACAGTAAGATGAGTCAGTTTTCTTGTACTTAAGTCGGCGTTGTGCCTTTTGAATTTAATTCCGATACAATTTCTGTGTTTCATCGTCAATGCGAAGGTCATAGGGATACAGTAAACCTGAAGTGTAGCATCGGAATCTATAACTAGGGTCACAGGAATGGTTCATTACTTAGACAGTAAGAAGAGTCAGTTTTCTTGTATTTAAGTCGGCATTGTGCCTTTTGTATTTAACTCCGATGCAATTTCTGTGTTTCATCGTCAATAAGAAGGTCAGAGGGATACAGTAAACCTGAAGTAAAGCATCGGAATCTATAACTAGTGTCACAGGAATGGTTCAAATCATAGACAATAAGAAGAGACCGTTTTCTTGTACTTAAGTCGGCATTGTGCCTTTTGTATTTAATTCCGATGCAAATTCTGTGTTTCATCGTCAATAAGAAGGTCAGAGGGATACAGTAAACCTGAAGTGAAGCATCGGACTCTATAATTAGTGTCACATGAATGGTTCAAAACATAGACAGTAAGAAGAGCCAGTTTTCTTGTACTTAAGTCGGCATTGTGCCTTTTGTATTTAATTACGATGCAATATCTGTGTTTCATCGTCAATAAGAAGGTCAGAGGGATACAGTAAACCTGAAGTGAAGCATCGGAATCTATAACTAGTGTCACAGGAATGGTTCAAAACATAGACAGTAAGAAGAGTCAGTTTTCTTGTACTTAAGTCTTCATTGTGCCTTTTGTATTTAATTCCGATGCAATGTCTGTGTTTTATCGTCAATAAGAAGGTCAGAGGGATACAGTAAACCTGAAGTGAAGCATCGGAATCTATAACTAATGTCATAGGAATGGTTCAAAACATAGACAGTAAGAAGAGTGTGTTTTCTTGTCCTTAAGTCGGCATTGTGCCTTTTGTATATAATTCCGCTGAAATTTCTGTGTTTCATTGTCAATATGAAGGTCAGAGGGATACAGTAAACCTGAAGTGAAGCATCGAATCTATAACTAGTGTCACAGGAATGGTTCAAAGCATAGACAGTAAGAAGAGTCAGTTTTGTTGTACTTAAGTCGGCATTGTGCCTTTTCTATTTAATTTCGATGCAATTTCTATGTTTCATCGTCAATAAGAAAATCAGAGGGATCCAGTAAACCTGAAGTGAAGCATCGGAATCTATAACTAGTGTCACAGGAGTGGATCAAAACATAGACAGTAAGAAGAGTTAGGTTTCTTGTACTTAAGTCGGCGTTGTGCCTTTTGTATTTAATTCCGGTGCAATTTCTGTGTTTCATCAACAATAAGAAGGTCAGAGGTATGCAGTAAACCTAAAGTGAAGAATCGGCAACTATAACTAGTGTCACAGGAATGGTTCAAAACATAGACAGTAAGAAGAGTCAGTTATCTTGTACTTAAGTCGGCATTGTGCCTTTTGTATTGAATTCCGATGCCATATCTGTGTTTCATCGTCAATAAGAAGGTCAGAGGGATACAGTAAACCTGAAGTGAAGCATCGGACTCTATAATTAGTGTCGCATGAATGGTTCAAAACATAGAAAGTAAGAAGAGTCAGTTTTCTTGTACTTAAGTCGGCATTGTGCCTTTTGTATTTAATTACGATGCAATATCTGTGTTTCATCGTCAACAAGAAGGTCAGAGGGATACAGTAACCCTGAAGTGAAGCATCGGAATCTATAACTAGTGTCACAGGAGAGGTTCAAAACATAGACAGTAAGATGAGTCAGTTTTCTTGTACTTTAGTCGGCGTTGTGCCTTTTGTATTTAATTCCGATGCAATTTCTGTGTTTCATCGTCAATAAGAAGGTCAGAGGGATACAGTAAACCTGAAGTGTAGCATCGGAATCTATAACTAGTGTCACAGGAATGGTTCATAACTTAGACAGTAAGAAGAGTCAGTTTTCTTGTACTTAAGTCGGCATTGTTCCATTTGTGTTTAACTCCGATGCAATTTCTGTGTTTCATCGTCAATAAGAAGGTCAGAGGGATACAGTAAACCTGAAGTAAAGCATCGGAATCTATAACTAGTGTCACAGGAATGGTTCAAAACATAGACAATAAGAAGAGACAGTTTTCTTGTACTTAAGTCGCCATTGTGCCTTTTGTATTTAATTCCGATGCAATTTCTGTGTTTCATCGTCAACAAGAAGGTCAGAGGAATACAGTATACCTGAAGTGAAGCATCCGAATCTATAACTAGTGTCACAGGAATGGTTCAAACATAGACAGTAGGAAGAGTCAGTTTTCTTGTACTTAAGTCGGCACTGAGCCTTTTGTATTTAATTCCGATGCAAATTCTGTGTTTCATCGTCAATAAGGAGTTCAGAGGGATACAGTAAACCTGAAGTGAAGCATCGGAATCTATAACTAGTGTCACAGGAATGGTTCAAACATAAACAGTAAGAAGAATCAGTTTTCTTGTACATCGGTCGGCATTCTGCCTTTTGTATTTAATTCCGATGCAATTTCTGTGTTTCATCGTCAATAAGAAGGTCAGAGGGATACAGTAAACCTGAAGTGAAGCATCGGACTCTATAATTAGAGTCACATGAATGGTTCAAAACATAGACAGTAAGAAGAGTCAGTTTTCTTGTACTTAAGTCGGCATTGTGCCTTTTGTATTTAATTACGATGCAATATCTGTGTTTCATCGTCAATAAGAAGGTCAGAGGGATACAGTAAACCTGAAGTGAAGCATCGGAATCTATAACTAGTGTCACAGGAATGGTTCAAAACATAGACAGTAAGAAGAGTCAGTTTTCTTGTACTTAAGTCGGCATTGTGCCTTTTGTATTTAATTCCGATGCAATGTCTGTGTTTCCTCGTCAATAAGAAGGTCAGAGTGATACAGTAAACCTGAAGTAAAGCATCGGAATCTATAACTAGTGTCACAGAAATGGTTCAAAACATAGACAGTAAGAAGAGCCAGTCTTCTTGTACTTGAGTCGGCATTGTGCCTTTTGTATTTAATTCCGATGCAATTTCTGTGTTTCATCGTCAATAAGAAGGTCAGAGGGATACAGTAAGCCTGAAGTGAATCATCGGAATCTATAACTAGTGTCACAGGAATGGTTTAAAACATAGACGATAAGAAGAGTCAGTTTTCTTGAACTTAAGTCGGCATTGTGCCTTTTGTATTTAATTCCGTTGCAATTTCTGTGTTTGATCGTCAATAAGAATGTCAGAGGGATACAGCAAACCTGAGGTGAAGCATCGGAATCTTTAACTAGTGTCACAGGAATGGTTCAAAACATTGACAGTAAGAAGAGTCAGTTTTCTTGTACTTAAGTCGGCATTGTGTCTTTTCTACTTAATTCCGATGCAATTTCTGTGTTTCATCGTCAATAAGAAGGTCAGAGGGATACGGTAAGCCTCAAGTGAAACATCGAAATCTATAACTAGTGTCACATGAATGGTACAAAACATAGACAGTAAGAAGAGTCAGTTTTCTTGTACTTAAGTTGGCATTGTGCTTTTTGTATTCAATTCCGATGCAATTTCTGTGTTTCATCGTCAATAAGAAGGTCAGAGGGATACAGTAAACCCGAAGTGAAGCATCAAAATCACTATTTAGTGTCACAGGAATGGTTCAAACATAGACAGTAAGAAGAGTCAGTTTTCTTGTACTTAATTCGGGATTGTGCCTTTTCTATTTACTTCCGATGCAATTTCTGTGTTTCATCGTCAATAAGAAGGTCAGAGGGATACAGTAAACCTAAAGTGAAGCATCGGCATCTATAACTAGTGTCACAGGAATGGTTCAAAACATAGACAGTAAGAAGCGTCAGTATTCTTGTACTTAAGTCGGCATTGTTCCTTTTCTATTTAATTCCGATGCCATTTCTATGTTTCATCGTCAGTAAGAAGGTCAGAGGGATACAGTAAACCTGAAGTGAAGCATCGGAATCTATAACTAGTGTCACAGGAGAGGTTCAAAACATAGACAGTAAGATGAGTCAGTTTTCTTTTACTTAAGTCGGCGTTGTGCCTTTTGAATTTAATTCCGATGCAATTTCTGTGTTTCATCGTCAATAAGAAGGTCAGAGGGATACAGTAAACCTGAAGTGTAGCATCGGAATCTATAACTAGTGTCACAGGAATGGTTCATAACTTAGACAGTAAGAAGAGTCAGTTTTCTTGTACTTAAGTCGGCATTGTGCCTTTTGTATATAACTCCGATGCAATTTCTGTGTTTCATCGTCAATAAGAAGGTCAGAGGGATACAGTAAACCTGAAGTAAAGCATCGGAATCTATAACTAATGTCACAGGAATGGTTCAAATCATAGACAATAAGAAGAGACCGTTTTCTTGTACTTAAGTCGGCATTGTGCCTTTTGTATTTAATTCCGATGCAATTTCTGTGTTTCATCGTCAATAAGAAGGTCAGAGGGATACAGTAAACCTGAAGTGAAGCATCGGAATCTATAATTAGTGTCACATGAATGGTTCAAAACATAGACAGTAAGAAGAGTCAGTTTTCTTGTACTTAAGTCGGCATTGTGCCTTTTGTATTTAATTACGATGCAATATCTGTGTTTCATCGTCAATAAGAAGGTCAGAGGGATACAGTAAACCTGAAGTGAAGCATCGGAATCTATAACTAGTGTCACAGGAATGGTTCAAAACATAGACAGTAAGAAGAGTAAGTTTTCTTGTACTTAAGTCGGCATTGTGCCTTTTGTATTTAATTCCGATGCAATGTCTGTGTTTTATCGTCAATAAGAAGGTCAGAGGGATACAGTAAACCTGAAGTGAAGCATCGGAATCTATAACTAGTGTCACAGGAATGGTTCAAAACATAGACAGTAAGAAGAGTCTGTTTTCTTGTCCTTAAGTCGGCATTGTGCCTTTTCTATCTAATTCCGATGCAATTTCTGTGTTTAATCGTCAATAAGAAAGTCAGAGGGACACAGTACAAATGAAGTGAAGCACCGGAATCTATAACTAGTGTCACAGGAATGGTTCAAAGCATAGACAGTAAGAAGAGTCAGTTTTCTTGTACTTAAGTCGGCATTGTGCCTTTTCTACTTAATTCCGATGCAATTTCTGTGTTTAATCGTCAATAAGAAAGTCAGAGGGATACAGTAAAAGTGAAGTGAAGCATCGGAATCTTTAACTAGTGTCACAGGAATGGTTCAAAACATAGACAGTAAGAAGAGTCAGTTCTTTTGTACTTAAGGCGGCATTGTGCCTTTTGTATATAATTCCGCTGAAATTTCTGTGTTTCATCGTCAATATGAAGGACAGAGGGATACAGTAAACCTGAAGTGAAGCATCGAATCTATAACTAGTGTCACAGGAATGGTTCAAAGCATAGACAGTAAGAAGAGTCAGTTTTCTTGTACTTAAGTCGGCATTGTTCCTTTTCTATTTAATTCCGATGCAATTTCTATGTTTCATCGTCAATAAGAAAATCAGAGGGATACAGTAAACCTGAAGTGAAGCATCGGAATCTATAACTAGTGTCACAGGAGTGGATCAAAACATAGACAGTAAGAAGAGTCAGGTTTCTTGTACTTAAGTCGGCGTTGTGCCTTTTGTATTTAATTCCGGTGCAATTTCTGTGTTTCATCAACAATAAGAAGGTTAGAGGTATGCAATAAACCTAAAGTGAAGAATCGGCAACTATAACTAGTGTCACAGGAATGGTTCAAAACATAGACAGTAAGAAGAGTCAGTTTTCTAGTACTTAAGTCGGCATTGTGACTTTTATATATAATTCCGATGCAATTTCTGTGTTTCATCGTCAATAAGAAGGTCAGAGGGATACAGTAAACCGGAAGTGAATCATCGGATCCTGAAACTAGTGTCACAGGAATGGTTCAAATCATAGACAATAAGAAGAGTCAGTTTTCTTGAACTTAAGTCGGCAGTGTGCCTTTTGTATTTAATTCCGTTGCAATTTCTGGGTTTCATCGTCAATAAGAAGGTCAGAGTGATACAGTAAAACTGAGGTGAAACATCGGAATCTTTAACTAGTGTCACAGGAATGGTTCACAACATTGACAGTAAGAAGAGTCAGTTTTCGTGTAGTTAAGACGGCATTGTGTCTTTTCTATTTAATTTCGATGCAATTTCTGTGTTTCATCGTCAATAAGAAGGTCTGAGGGATACGATAAACCTGAAGTGAAGCATCGGAATCTATAACTAGTGTCACAGGAATGGTTCATAACTTAGACAGTAAGAAGAGTGAGTTTTCTTGAACTTAAGTAGGCATTGTGCCTTTTGTATTCAATTCCGATGCGATTTCTGTGTTTCATCGTCAGTAAGAAACCAGAGGAATACAGTAAACCTGAAGTGAAGCATCGGAATCTATAACTAGTGTCACATGAATGGTTCAAAACATAGACAGTAAGAATAGTCAGTTTTCTTGTACTTAAGTTGGCATTGTGCTTTTTGTATTCAATTCCGATGCAATTTCTGTGTTTCATCGTCAATAAGAAGGTCAGAGGGATACAGTAAAAAAGAGTGAAGCATCGGAATCTATAACTAGTGTCAAATGAATGGTTCAACACATAGACAGTAAGAAGAGTCAGTTATCTTGTACTTAAGTCGGCATTGTGCCTTTTGTAAATAATTCCGATGCAATTTCTGTGTTTCATCGTCAATAAGAAGGTCAGAGGGATACAGTAAACCTGAAGTGAAGCATCGGACTCTATAATTAGTGTCACATGAATGGTTCAAAACATAGACAGTAAGAAGAGTCAGTTTTCTTGTACTTAAGTCGGCATTGTGCCTTTTGTATTTAATTACGATGCAATATCTGTGTTTCATCGTCAATAAGAAGGTCAGAGGGATACAGTAAACCTGAAGTGAAGCATCGGAATCTATAACTAGTGTCACAGGAATGGTTCAAAACATAGACAGTAAGAAGAGTAAGTTTTCTTGTACTTAAGTCGGCATTGTGCCTTTTGTATTTAATTCCGATGCAATGTCTGTGTTTTATCGTCAATAAGAAGGTCAGAGGGATACAGTAAACCTGAAGTGAAGCATCGGAATCTATAACTAGTGTCACAGGAATGGTTCAAAACATAGACAGTAAGAAGAGTCTGTTTTCTTGTCCTTAAGTCGGCATTGTGCCTTTTCTATTTAATTCCGATGCAATTTCTGTGTTTAATCGTCAATAAGAAAGTCAGAGGGACACAGTAAAAATGAAGTGAAGCACCGGAATCTATAACTAGTGTCACAGGAATGGTTCAAAGCATAGACAGTAAGAAGAGTCAGTTTTCTTGTACTTAAGTCGGCATTGTGCCTTTTCTACTTAATTCCGATGCAATTTCTGTGTTTAATCGTCAATAAGAAAGTCAGAGGGATACAGTAAAAGTGAAGTGAAGCATCGGAATCTTTAACTAGTGTCACAGGAATGGTTCAAAACATAGACAGTAAGAAGAGTCAGTTCTCTTGTACTTAAGGCGGCATTGTGCCTTTTGTATATAATTCCGCTGAAATTTCTGTGTTTCATCGTCAATATGAAGGTCAGAGGGATACAGTAAACCTGAAGTGAAGCATCGAATCTATAACTAGTGTCACAGGAATGGTTCAAAGCATAGACAGTAAGAAGAGTCAGTTTTCTTGAACTTAAGTCGGCATTGTTCCTTTTCTATTTAATTCCGATGCAATTTCTATGTTTCATCGTCAATAAGAAAATCAGAGGGATACAGTAAACCTGAAGTGAAGCATCGGAATCTATAACTAGTGTCACATGAATGGTTCAAAACATAGACAGTAAGAAGAGTCAGTTTTCATGTACTTAAGTTGGCATTGTGCTTTTTGTATTCAATTCCGATGCAATTTCTGTGTTTCATCGTCAATAAGAAGGTCAGAGGGATACAGTAAAAATGAAGTGAAGCATCGGAATCTATAACTAGTGTCAAATGAATGGTTCAACACATAGACAGTAAGAAGCGTCAGTCATCTTGTACTTAAGTCGGCATTGTGACTTTTATAAATAATTCCGATGCAATTTCTGTGTTTCATCGTCAATAAGAAGGTCAGAGGGATACAGTAAACCTGAAGTGAACCATCGGAATCTATAACTAGTGTCACAGGAATGGTTCAAAGCATAGACAGTAAGAAGAATCAGTTTTCTTGTACTTAAGTCGGCATTGTGCATTTTGTATTTAATTCCGATGCAATTTCTGTGTTTCATCGTCAATAAGAAGGTCAGAGGGATACAGTAAAAATGAAGTGAAGCATCGGAATCTATAACTAGTGTCAAATGAATGGTTCAACACATTGACAGTAAGAAGAGTCAGTTATCTTGTACTTAAGTCGGCATTGTTCCTTTTGTATTGAATTCCGATGCCATTTCTGTGTTTCATCGTCAATAAGAAGGTCAGAGGGATACAGTAAACCTGAAGTGAAGCATCGGACTCTATAATTAGTGTCGCATGAATGGTTCAAAACATAGAAACTAAGAAGAGTCAGTTTTCTTGTACTTAAGTCGGCATTGTGCCTTTTGTATTTAATTACGATGCAATATCTGTGTTTCATCGTCAACAAGAAGGTCAGAGGGATACAGTAAACCTGAAGTGAAGCATCGGAATCTATAACTAGTGTCACAGGAGAGGTTCAAAACATAGACAGTAAGATGAGTCAGTTTTCTTGTACTTTAGTCGGCGTTGTGCCTTTTGTATTTAATTCCGATGCAATTTCTGTGTTTCATCGTCAACAAGAAGGTCAGAGGGATACAGTAAACCTGCAGTGTAGCATCGGAATCTATAACTAGTGTCACAGGAATGGTTCATAACTTAGACAGTAAGAAGAGTCAGTTTTCTTGTACTTACGTCGGCATTGTGCCATTTGTATTTAACTCCGATGCAATTTCTGTGTTTCATCGTCAATAAGAAGGTCAGAGGGATACAGTAAACCTGACGTAAAGCATCGGAATCTATAACTAGTGTCACAGGAATGGTTCAAAACATAGACAATAAGAAGAGACAGTTTTCTTGTACTTAAGTCGGCACTGAGCCTTTTGTATTTAACTCCGATGCAATTTCTGTGTTTCATCGTCAATAAGGAGTTCAGAGGGATACAGTAAACCTGAAGTGAAGCATCGGAATCTATAACTAGTATCACAGGAATGGTTCAAACATAAACAGTAAGAAGAATCAGTTTTCTTGTACATCGGTCGGCATTCCGCCTTTTGTATTTAATTCCGATGCAATTTCTGTGTTTCATCGTCAATAAGAAGGTCAGAGGGATACAGTAAACCTGAAGTGAAGCATCCGACTCTATAATTAGAGTCACATGAATGGTTCAAAACATAGACAGTAAGAAGAGTCAGTTTTCTTGTACTTAAGTCGGCATTGTGCCTTTTGTATTTAATTACGATGCAATATCTGTGTTTCATCGTCAATAAGAAGGTCAGAGGGATACAGTAAACCTGAAGTGAAGCATCGGAATCTATAACTAGTGTCACAGGAATGGTTCAAAACATAGACAGTAAGAAGAGTCAGTTTTCTTGTACTTAGTCGGCATTGTGCCTTTTGTATTTAATTCCGATGCAATGTCTGTGTTTCATCGTCAATAAGAAGTTCAGAGTGATTCGGTAAACCTGAAGTAAAGCATCGGAATCTAAAACTAGTGTCACAGAAATGGTTCAAAACATAGACAGTAAGAAGAGCCAGTCTTCTTGTACTTGAGTCGGCATTGTGCCTTTTGTATTTAATTCCGATGCAATTTCTGTGTTTCATCGTCAATAAGAAGGTCAGAGGGATACAGTAAACCTGAAGTGAATCATCGGAATCTATAACTAGTGTCACAGGAATGGTTTAAAACATAGACGATAAGAAGAGTCAGTTTTCTTGAACTTAAGTCGGCATTGTGCCTTTTGTATTTAAGTCCGTTGCAATTTCTGTGTTTCATCGTCAATAAGAAGGTCAGAGGGATACAGTAAACCTGAGGTGAAGCATCGGAATCTTTAACTAGTGTCACAGGAATGGTTCAAAGCATTGACAGTAAGAAGAGTCAGTTTTCGTGTAGTTAAGTCGTCATTGTGTCTTTTCTATTTAATTCCGATGCAATTTCTGTGTTTCATCGTCAATAAGAAGGTCAGAGGGATACGGTAAACCTGAAGTGAAACATCGAAATCTATAACTAGTGTCACATGAATGGTACAAAACATAGACAGTAAGAAGAGTCAGTTTTCTTGTACTTAAGTTGGCATTGTGCTTTTTGTATTCAATTCCGATGCAATTTCTGTGTTTCATCGTCAATAAGAAGGTCAGAGGGATACAGTAAACCTGAAGTGAAGCATCGGAATCACTATTTAGTGTCACAGGAATGGTTCAAACATAGACAGTAAGAAGAGTCAGTTTTCTTGTACTTAATTCGGCATTGTGCCTTTTCTATTTACTTCCGATGCAATTTCTGTGTTTCATCGTCAATAAGATGGTCAGAGGGATACCGTAAACCTAAAGTGAAGCATCGGCATCTATAACTAGTGTCACAGGAATGGTTCAAAACATAGACAGTAAGAAGAAGCTCTTTTCTTGTCCTTAAGTCGGCATTGTGCCTTTTCTATTCAATTCCGATGCAATTTCTGTGTTTAATCGTCAATAAGAAAGTCAGAGGGACACAGTAAAAATGAAGTGAAGCACCGGAATCTATAACCAGTGTCACAGGAATGGTTCAAAGCATAGACAGTAAGAAGACTCAGTTTTCTTGTACTTAAGTCGGCATTGTGCCTTTTCGACTTAATTCCGATGCAATTCCTGGTTTTAATCGTCAATAAGAAAGTCAGAGGGATACAGTAAAAGTGAAGTGAAGCATCGGAATCTTTAACTAGTGTCACAGGAATGGTTCAAAACACAGACAGTAAGAAGAGTCAGTTCTCTTGTACTTAAGGCGGCATTGTGCCTTTTGTATATAATTCCGCTGAAATTTCTGTGTTTCATCGTCAATATGAAGGTCAGAGGGATACAGTAAACCTGAAGTGAAGCATCGAATCTATAACTAGTGTCACAGGAATGGTTCAAAGCATAGACAGTAAGAAGAGTCAGTTTTCTTGTACTTAAGTCGGCATTGTTCCTTTTCTATTTAATTCCGAAGCAATTTCTATGTTTCATCGTCAATAAGAAAATCAGAGGGATACAGTAAACCTGAAGTGAAGCAACGGAATCTATAACTAGTGTCACAGGAGTGGATCAAAACATAGACAGTAAGAAGAGTCAGGTTTCTTGTACTTAAGTCGGCGTTGTGCCTTTTGTATTTAATTCCGGTGCAATTTCGGTGTTTCATCAACAATAAGAAGGTCAGAGGTATGCAGTAAACCTAAAGTGAAGAATCGGCAACTATAACTAGTGTCACAGGAATGGTTCAAAACATAGACAGTAAGAAGAGTCAGTTTTCTAGTACTTAAGTCGGCATTGTGACTTTTATATATAATTCCGATGCAATTTCTGTGTTTCATCGTCAATAAGAAGCTCAGAGGGATACAGTAAACCGGAAGTGAATCATCGGAATTTGTAACTAGTGTCACAGGAATGGTTCAAATCATAGACAATAAGAAGAGTCAGTTTTCTTGAACTTAAGTCGGCATTGTGCCTTTTGTACTTAATTCCGTTGCAATTTCTGGGTTTCATCGTCAATAAGAAGGTCAGAGGGATACAGTAAACCTGAGGTGAAGCATCGGAATCTTTAACTAGTGTCACAGGAATGTTTCACAACATTGACAGTAAGAAGAGTCAGTTTTCGTGTAGTTAAGACGGCATTGTGTCTTTTCTATTTAATTTCGATGCAATTTCTGTGTTTCATCGTCAATAAGAAGGTCAGAGGGATACGATAAACCTGAAGTGAAGCATCGGAATCTATAACTAGTGTCACAGGAATGGTTCATGACTTAGACAGTAAAAAGAGTGAGTTTTCTTGAACTTAAGTAGGCATTGTGCCTTTTGTATTTAATTCCGATGCGATTTCTGTGTTTCATCGTCAGTAAGAAGGTCAGAGGAATACAGTAAACCTGAAGTGAAGCATCGGAATCTATAACTAGTGTCACATGAATGGTTCAAAACATAGACAGTAAGAAGAGTCAGTTTTCTTGTACTTAAGTTGGCATTGTGCTTTTTGTATTCAATTCCGATGCAATTTCTGTGTTTCATCGTCAATAAGAAGGTCAGAGGGATACAGTAAACCTGAAGTGAAGCATCGGATTCACTATTTAGTGTCACAGGAATGGTTCAAACATAGACAGTAAGAAGTGTCAGTTTTCTTGTACTTAATTCGGCATTGTGCCTTTTCTATTTACTTCCGATGCAATTTCTGTGTTTCATCGTCAATAAGAAGGTCAGAGGGATACAGTAAACCTAAAGCGAAGCATCGGCATCTATAACTAGTGTCACAGGAATGGTTCAAAACATAGACAGTAAGAAGCGTCAGTATTATTGTACTTAAGTGGGCATTGTTCCTTTTCTATTTAATTCCGATACAATTTCTATGTTTCATCGTCAATAAGAAAGTCAGAGGGATACAGTAAACCTGAAGTGAAGCATCGGAATCTATAACTAGTGTCACAGGAGTGGATCAAAACATAGACAGTAAGAAGAGTCAGTTTTCTTGTACTTAAGTCGGCGTTGTGCCTTTTGTATTTAATTCCGGTGCAATTTCTGTTTTTCATCAACAATAAGAAGGTCAGAGGTATGCAGTAAACCTGAAGTGAAGCATCGTAATCTATAACTAGTGTCACAGGAATCGTTCAAAACATAGACAGTAAGAAGAGTCAGTTTTCTTGTACTTATGTCGGCATTGTGCCTTTTGTATTTAATTCCGATGCAATTTCTGTGTTTTATCGTCTCTAAGAGGGTCAGAGGAATACAGTAAACGTGAAGTGAAGCATCGGAATCTATAACTAGTGTCACAGGAATGGTTTAAAACATAAACAGTAAGAAGAGTCAGTTTTCTTGTACTTAAG
The DNA here is from genome assembly GCF_021461395.2 of Schistocerca americana. Taxonomy (NCBI): domain Eukaryota; kingdom Metazoa; phylum Arthropoda; class Insecta; order Orthoptera; family Acrididae; genus Schistocerca; species Schistocerca americana. The sequence goes on along the minus strand of NC_060121.1, from coordinate 8,146,806 downwards.
TCGGCATTGTGCCTTTTGTAAATAATTCCGATGCAATTTCTGTGTTTCATCGTCAATAAGAAGGTCAGAGGGATACAGTAAACCTGAAGTGAACCATCGGAATCTATAACTAGTGTCACAGGAATGGTTCAAAGCATAGACAGTAAGAAGAATCAGTTTTCTTGTACTTAAGTCGGCATTGTGCATTTTGTATTTAATTCCGATGCAATTTCTGTGTTTCATCGTCAATAAGAAGGTCAGAGGGATACAGTAAAAATGAAGTGAAGCATCGGAATCTATAACTAGTGTCAAATGAATGGTTCGACACATAGACAGTAACAAGAGTCAGTTATCTTGTACTTAAGCCGGCATTGTGCCTTTTGTATTGAATTCCGATGCTATTTCTGTGTTTCATTGTCAATACGAAGGTCAGAGGGATACAGTAAACCGGAAGTGAAGCATCGGAATCTATAACTAGTGTCACAGGAATGGTTCAAAAGCATTTGACAGTAACAAGAGTCAGTTTTCTTGTACTTAAGTCGGAATTGTGCCTTATGTATTCAATTCCGTTGAAATTTCTGTGTTTCATCGTCAATAAGAAGGTCAGAGGGATACAGTAAACCTGAAGTGAAGCATCGGAATCTATAACTAGTGTCACTGGAATGGTTCATAACATAGACAGTAAGAAGAGTCAGTTATCTTGTACTTAAGTCGGCATAGTGCCTTTTGTATTCAATTCCGAAGCAATTTCTGTGTTTCCTCGTCAATAAGAAGGACAGAGGGATACAGTAAACCTGGAGTGAAGAATCGGAATCTATAACTAGTGTCACAGGAGTGGTTAAATTTTAGACAGTAAGAAGAGTCAGTTTTCTTGTACTTAAGTCGGCATTGTGCCTTTTGTATTTAATTCCGATGCAATTTCTGTGATTCATCGTCAATAAGAAGGTCAGAGGGATACAGTAAAAATGAAGTGAAGCATCGGAATCTATAACCCGTGTCACATGAATCGTTCAACACATAGACAGTAAGAAGAGTCAGTTATCTTGTACTTAAGTCGGCATTGTGCCTTTTGTATTTAATTCCGAAGCTATTTCTGTGTTTCATCGTCAGTAAGAAGGTCAGAGGGATACAGTAAACCTGAAGTGAAGCATCGGAATCTATAACTAGTGTCACAGGAGTGGAACAAAACATAGACAGTAAAAAGTGTCAGTTTTCTTGTACTTAAGACGGCGTTGTGCCTTTTGTATTTAATTCCGGTGCAATTTCTGCGTTTCATCAACAATAAGACGGTCAGAGGTATGCCGTAAACCTGAAGTGAAGATTCGGCAACTATAACTAGTGTCACAGGAATGGTTCAAAACATAGACAGTAAGGAGAGTCAGTTTCCTTGTACTTAAGTCGGCATTGTGCCTTTTGTATTTAATTCCGATGCAATTTCTGTGTTTCATCGTCAATAAGAAGGTCAGAGGGATAAAGTAAAGCTGACGTGCGCTTCGGAATCTATAACTAGTGTCACAGGAATAGTTCAAAACGTAGACAGTAAGAAGAGTCAGTTTTTTTGTACTTATGTTGTCGTTGTGCCTTTTGTATTTAATTCCGATGCAATTTCTGTGTTTCATCGTCACTAAGAGGGTGAGAGGAATGCAGTAAACCTGAAGGGAAGCATCGGAATCTATAACTAGTGTCACAGGAATGGTTCAAATCAAAGACTGTAAGAAGAATCAGTTTTCTTGTACTTAAGTCGGCATTGTTCCTTTTGTATTTAACTCCGATGCAATTTCTGTGTTTCATCGTCTATATGAAGGTCAGAGGGATATAGTAAACCAGAAGTGAAGCATCGGAATATATAACTAGTGTCACAAGAATGGTTTAAAACATAGACAGTAAAGAAGAGTCAGTTTTCTTGTACTTAAGTCGGCATTGTGCATTTTGTATTTAATTCCGATTCAATTTCTGTGTTTCATCGTCAATTAGAAGGTCAGAGGGATACAGCAAAAATGAAGTGAAGCATCGGAATCTATAACTAGTGTCAAATGAATGATTCAACACATAGACAGTAAGAAGAGTCAGTTATCTTGTACTTAAGTCGGCATTGTGCCTTTTGTATTTAATTCCGATGCTATTTCTGTGTTTCATCGCCAATAAGAAGATCAGAGGAATACAGTAAACCTGAAGTGAAGCATCGGAATCTATAACTAGTGTCACAGGAATGGTTCAAAACATTTGACAGTAACAAGAGTCAGTTTTCTTGTACTTAAGTCGGAATTGTGCCTTATGTATTTAATTCCGATGAAATTTCTGTGTTTCATCGTCAATAAGAAGGTCAGAGGGATACAGTAAAACTGAAGTGAAGCATCGGAATCTATAACTAGTGTCACTGGAATGGTTCAAAACATAGACAGTAAGAAGAGTCAGTTTTCTTGTTCTGAAGTCGGCATTGTGCCTTTTGTATTTACTTCCGATGCAATTTCTGTGTTTCCTCGTCAATAAAAAGGACAGAGGGATACAGTAAACCTGGAGTGAAGAATCGGAATCTGTAACTAGTGTCACAGGAGTGGTTAAATTATAGACAGTAAGAAGAGTCAGTTTTCTTGTACTTAAGTCGGCATTGTGCCTTTTGTATTTAATTCCGATGCAATTTCTGTGATTCATCGTCAATAAAAAGGTCAGAGGGATACAGTAAACCTGAAGTGAAGCATCGGAATCTATAACTAGTGTCACAGGAATGGTTCAAAACATAGACAGTAAGAAGAGTAAGTTTTCTTGTACTTAAGTCGGCATTGTGCCTTTTGTATTTAATTCCGATGCAATGTCTGTGTTTTATCGTCAATAAGAAGGTCAGAGGGATACAGTAAACCTGAAGTGAAGCATCGGAATCTATAACTAGTGTCACAGGAATGGTTCAAAACATAGACAGTAAGAAGAGTAAGTTTTCTTGTACTTAAGTCGGCATTGTGCCTTTTGTATTTAATTCCGATGCAATGTCTGTGTTTTATCGTCAATAAGAAGGTCAGAGGGATACAGTAAACCTGAAGTGAATCATCGGAATCTATAACTAGTGTCACAGGAATAGTTCAAAACGTAGACAGTAAGAAGAGTCAGTTTTTTTGTACTTATGTTGTCGTTGTGCCTTTTGTATTTAATTCCGATGCAATTTCTGTGTTTCATCGTCACTAAGAGGGTCAGAGGAATGCAGTTAACCTGAAGGGAAGCATCGGAATCTATAACTAGTGTCACAGGAATGGTTCAAATCAAAGACTGTAAGAAGAATCAGTTTTCTTGTACTTAAGTCGGCATTGTTCCTTTTGTATTTAACTCTGATGCAATTTCTGTGTTTCATCGTCTATATGAAGGTCAGAGGGATATAGTAAACCAGAAGTGAAGCATCGGAATATATAACTAGTGTCACAAGAATGGTTTAAAACATAGACAGTAAAGAAGAGTCAGTTTTCTTGTACTTAAGTCGGCATTGTGCATTTTTGTATTTAATTCCGATTCAATTTCTGTGTTTCATCGTCAATTAGAAGGTCAGAGGGATACAGCAAAAATGAAGTGAAGCATCGGAATCTATAACTAGTGTCAAATGAATGATTCAACACATAGACAGTAAGAAGAGTCAGTTATCTTGTACTTAAGTCGGCATTGTGCCTTTTGTATTTAATTCCGATGCTATTTCTGTGTTTCATCGTCAATAAGAAGATCAGAGGAATACAGTAAACCTGAAGTGAAGCATCGGAATCTATAACTAGTGTCACAGGAATGGTTCAAAACATTTGACAGTAACAAGAGTCAGTTTTCTTGTACTTAAGTCGGAATTGTGCCTTATGTATTTAATTCCGATGAAATTTCTGTGTTTCATCGTCAATAAGAAGGTCAGAGGGATACAGTAAAACTGAAGTGAAGCATCGGAATCTATAACTAGTGTCACTGGAATGGTTCAAAACATAGACAGTAAGAAGAGTCAGTTTTCTTGTTCTGAAGTCGGCATTGTGCCTTTTGTATTTACTTCCGATGCAATTTCTGTGTTTCCTCGTCAATAAAAAGGACAGAGGGATACAGTAAACCTGGAGTGAAGAATCGGAATCTGTAACTAGTGTCACAGGAGTGGTTAAATTATAGACAGTAAGAAGAGTCAGTTTTCTTGTACTTAAGTCGGCATTGTGCCTTTTGTATTTAATTCCGATGCAATTTCTGTGATTCATCGTCAATAAGAAGGTCAGAGGGATACAGTAAACCTGAAGTGAAGCATCGGAATCTATAACTAGTGTCACAGGAATGGTTCAAAACATAGACAGTAAGAAGAGTCTGTTTTCTTGTCCTTAAGTCGGCATTGTGCCTTTTCTATTTAATTCCGATGCAATTTCTGTGTTTAATCGTCAATAAGAAAGTCAGAGGGACACAGTAAAATGAAGTGAAGCACCGGAATCTATAACTAGTGTCACAGGAATGGTTCAAAGCATAGACAGTAAGAAGAGTCAGTTTTCTTGTACTTAAGTCGGCATTGTGCCTTTTCTACTTAATTCCGATGCAATTTCTGTGTTTAATCGTCAATAAGAAAGTCAGAGGGATACAGTAAAAGTGAAGTGAAGCATCGGAATCTTTAACTAGTGTCACAGGAATGGTTCAAAACATAGATAGTAAGAAGAGTCAGTTCTCTTGTACTTAAGGCGGCATTGTGCCTTTTGTATATAATTCCGCTGAAATTTCTGTGTTTCATCGTCAATATGAAGGACAGAGGGATACAGTAAACCTGAAGTGAAGCATCGAATCTATAACTAGTGTCACAGGAATGGTTCAAAGCATAGACAGTAAGAAGAGTCAGTTTTCTTGTACTTAAGTCGGCATTGTTCCTTTTCTATTTAATTCCGATGCAATTTCTATGTTTCATCGTCAATAAGAAAATCAGAGGGATACAGTAAACCTGAAGTGAAGCATCGGAATCTATAACTAGTGTCACAGGAGTGGATCAAAACATAGACAGTAAGAAGAGTCAGGTTACTTGTACTTAAGTCGGCGTTGTGCCTTTTTTATTTAATTCCGGTGCAATTTCTGTGTTTCATCAACAATAAGAAGGTCAGAGGTATGCAATAAACCTAAAGTGAAGAATCGGCAACTATAACTAGTGTCACAGGAATGGTTCAAAACATAGACAGTAAGAAGAGTCAGTTTTCTAGTACTTAAGTCGGCATTGTGACTTTTATATATAATTCCGATGCAATTTCTGTGTTTCATCGTCAATAAGAAGCTCAGAGGGATACAGTAAACCGGAAGTGAATCATCGGATCCTGTAACTAGTGTCACAGGAATGGTTCAAATCATAGACAATAAGAAGAGTCAGTTTTCTTGAACTTAAGTCGGCATTGTGCCTTTTGTATTTAATTCCGTTGCAATTTCTGGGTTTCATCGTCAATAAGAAGGTCAGAGTGATACAGTAAACCTGAGGTGAAGCATCGGAATCTTTAACTAGTGTCACAGGAATGGTTCACAACATTGACAGTAAGAAGAGTCAGTTTTCGTGTAGTTAAGACGGCATTGTGTCTTTTCTATTTAATTTCGATGCAATTTCTGTGTTTCATCGTCAATAAGAAGGTCAGAGGGATACGATAAACCTGAAGTGAATCATCGGAATCTATAACTAGTGTCACAGGAATGGTTCATAACTTAGACAGTAAGAAGAGTGAGTTTTCTTGAACTTAAGTAGGCATTGTGCCTTTTGTATTCAATTCCGATGCGATTTCTGTGTTTCATCGTCAGTAAGAAGGTCAGAGGAATACAGTAAAATTGAAGTGAAGCAACGGAATCTATAACTAGTGTCACATGAATGGTTCAAAACATAGACAGCAAGAAGAGTCAGTTTTCTTGTACTTAAGTTGGCATTGTGCTTCTTGTATTCAATTCCGATGCAATTTCTGTGTTTCATCGTCAATAAGAAGGTCAGAGGGATACAGTAAAAATGAAGTGAAGCATCGGAATCTATAACTAGTGTCAAATGAATGGTTCAACACATAGACAGTAAGAAGAGTCAGTTATCTTGTACTTAAGTCGGCATTGTGCCTTTTGTAAATAATTCCGATGCAATTTCTGTGTTTCATCGTCAATAAGAAGGTCAGAGGGATACAGTAAACCTGAAGTGAAGCATCGGACTCTATAATTAGTGTCACATGAATGGTTCAAAACATAGACAGTAAGAAGAGTCAGTTTTCTTGTACTTAAGTCGGCATTGTGCCTTTTGTATTTAATTACGATGCAATATCTGTGTTTCATCGTCAATAAGAAGGTCAGAGGGATACAGTAAACCTGAAGTGAAGCATCGGAATCTATAACTAGTGTCACAGGAATTGTTCAAAACATAGACAGTAAGAAGAGTAAGTTTTCTTGTACTTAAGTCGGCATTGTGCCTTTTGTATTTAATTCCGATTCAATGTCTGTGTTTTATCGTCAATAAGAAGGTCAGAGGGATACAGTAAACCTGAAGTGAAGCATCGGAATCTATAACTAGTGTCACAGGAATGGTTCAAAACATAGACAGTAAGAAGAGTCTGTTTTCTTGTCCTTAAGTCGGCATTGTGCCTTTTCTATTTAATTCCGATGCAATTTCTGTGTTTAATCGTCAATAAGAAAGTCAGAGGGACACAGTAAATATGAAGTGAAGCACCGGAATCTATAACTAGTGTCACAGGAATGGGTCAAAGCATAGACAGTAAGAAGAGTCAGTTTTCTTGTACTTAAGTCGGCATTGTGCCTTTTCTTCTTAATTCCGATGCAATTTCTGTGTTTAATCGTCAATAAGAAAGTCAGAGGGATACAGTAAAAGTGAAGTGAAGCATCGGAATCTTTAACTAGTGTCACAGGAATGGTTCAAAACATAGACAGTAAGAAGAGTCAGTTCTCTTGTACTTAAGGCGGCATTGTGCCTTTGGTATATAATTCCGCTGAAATTTCTGTGTTTCATCGTCAATATGAAGTTCAGAGGGATAAGGTAAACCTGAAGTGAAGCATCGAATCTATAACTAGTGTCACAGGAATGGTTCAAAGCATAGACAGTAAGAAGAGTCAGTTTTCTTGTACTTAAGTCGGCATTGTTCCTTTTCTATTTAATTCCGATGCAATTTCTATGTTTCATCGTCAATAAGAAAATCAGAGGGATACAGTAAACCTGAAGTGAGGCATCGGAATCTATAACTAGTGTCACATGAATGGTTCAAAACATAGACAGTAAGAAGAGTCAGTTTTCATGTACTTAAGTTGGCATTGTGCTTTTTGTATTCAATTCCGATGCAATTTCTGTGTTTCATCGTCAATAAGAAGGTCAGAGGGATACAGTAAAAATGAAGTGAAGCATCGGAATCTATAACTAGTGTCAAATGAATGGTTCAACACATAGACAGTAAGAAGAGTCAGTTATCTTGTACTTAAGTCGGCATTGTGCCTTTTATAAATAATTCCGATGCAATTTCTGTGTTTCATCGTCAATAAGAAGGTCAGAGGGATACAGTAAACCTGAAGTGAACCATCGGAATCTATAACTAGTGTCACAGGAATGGTTCAAAGCATAGACAGTAAGAAGAATCAGTTTTCTTGTACTTAAGTCGGCATTGTGCATTTTGTATTTAATTCCGATGCAATTTCTGTGTTTCATCGTCAATAAGAAGGTCAGAGGGATACAGTAAAAATGAAGTGAAATATCGGAATCTATAACTAGTGTCAAATGAATGGTTCAACACATAGACAGTAAGAAGAGTCAGTTATCTTGTACTTAAGTCGGCATTGTTCCTTTTGTATTGAAATCCGATGCCATTTCTGTGTTTCATCGTCAATAAGAAGGTCAGAGGGATACAGTAAACCTGAAGTGAAGCATCGGACTCTATAATTAGTGTCGCATGAATGGTTCAAAACATAGAAACTAAGAAGAGGCAGTTTTCTTGTACTTAAGTCGGCATTGTGCCTTTTGTATTTAATTACGATGCAATATCTGTGTTTCATCGTCAACAAGAAGGTCAGAGGGATACAGTAAACCTGAAGTGAAGCATCGGAATCTATAACTAGTGTCACAGGAGAGGTTCAAAACATAGACAGTAAGATGAGTCAGTTTTCTTGTACTTTAGTCGGCGTTGTGCCTTTTGTATTTAATTCCGATGCAATTTCTGTGTTTCATCGTCAACAAGAAGGTCAGAGGGATACAGTAAACCTGAAGTGAAGCATCGGAATCTATAACTAGTATCACAGGAATGGTTCAAACATAAACAGTAAGAAGAATCAGTTTTCTTGTACATCGGTCGGCATTCCGCCTTTTGTATTTAATTCCGATGCAATTTCTGTGTTTCATCGTCAATAAGAAGGTCAGAGGGATACAGTAAACCTGAAGTGAAGCATCCGACTCTATAATTAGAGTCACATGAATGGTTCAAAACATAGACAGTAAGAAGAGTCAGTTTTCTTGTACTTAAGTCGGCATTGTGCCTTTTGTATTTAATTACGATGCAATATCTGTGTTTCATCGTCAATAAGAAGGTCAGAGGGATACAGTAAACCTGAAGTGAAGCATCGGAATCTATAACTAGTGTCACAGGAATGGTTCAAAACATAGACAGTAAGAAGAGTCAGTTTTCTTGTACTTAGTCGGCATTGTGCCTTTTGTATTTAATTCCGATGCAATGTCTGTGTTTCATCGTCAATAAGAAGGTCAGAGTGATTCGGTAAACCTGAAGTAAAGCATCGGAATCTAAAACTAGTGTCACAGAAATGGTTCAAAACATAGACAGTAAGAAGAGCCAGTCTTCTTGTACTTGAGTCGGCATTGTGCCTTTTGTGTTTAATTCCGATGCAATTTCTGTGTTTCATCGTCAATAAGGTCAGAGGGATACAGTAAACCTGAAGTGAATCATCGGAATCTATAACTAGTGTCACAGGAATGGTTTAAAACATAGACGATAAGAAGAGTCAGTTTTCTTGAACTTTAGTCGGCATTGTGAATTTTGTATTTAATTCCGTTGCAATTTCTGTGTTTCATCGTCAATAAGAAGGTCAGAGGGATACAGTAAACCTGAGGTGAAGCATCGGAATCTTTAACTAGTGTCACAGGAATGGTTCAAAGCATTGACAGTAAGAAGAGTCAGTTTTCGTGTAGTTAAGTCGGCATTGTGTCTTTTCTATTTAATTCCGATGCAATTTCTGTGTTTCATCGTCAATAAGAAGGTCAGAGGGATACGGTAAACCTGAAGTGAAACATCGAAATCTATAACTAGTGTCACATGAATGGTACAAAACATAGACAGTAAGAAGAGTCAGTTTTCTTGTACTTAAGTTGGCATTGTGCTTTTTGTATTCAATTCCGATGCAATTTCTGTGTTTCATCGTCAATAAGAAGGTCAGAGGGATACAGTAAACCTGAAGTGAAGCATCGGAATCACTATTTAGTGTCACAGGAATGGTTCAAACATAGACAGTAAGAAGAGTCAGTTTTCTTGTACTTAATTCGGCATTGTTTCTTTTCTATTTACTTCCGATGCAATTTCTGTGTTTCATCGTCAATAAGAAGGTCAGAGGGATACAGTAAACCTAAAGTGAAGCATCGGCATCTATAACTAGTGTCACAGGAATGGTTCAAAACATAGACAGTAAGAAGCGTCAGTATTCTTGTACTTAAGTCGGCATTGTTCCTTTTCTATTTAATTCCGATGCCATTTCTATGTTTCATCGTCAATAAGAAGGTCAGAGGGATACAGTAAACCTGAAGTGAAGCATCGGAATCTATAACTAGTGTCACAGGAGAGGTTCAAAACATAGACAGTAAGATGAGTCAGTTTTCTTGTACTTAAGTCGGCGTTGTGCCTTTTGAATTTAATTCCGATGCAATTTCTGTGTTTCATCGTCAATAAGAAGGTCAGAGGGATACAGTAAACCTGAAGTGTAGCATCGGAATCTATAACTAGTGTCACAAGAATGGTTCATAACTTAGACAGTAAGAAGAGTCAGTTTTCTTGTACTTAAGTCGGCATTGTGCCTTTTGTATATAACTCCGATGCAATTTCTGTGTTTCATCGTCAATAAGAAGGTCAGAGGGATACAGTAAACCTCAAGTAAAGCATCGGAATCTATAACTAGTGTCACAGGAATGGTTCAAATCATAGACAATAAGAAGAGACCGTTTTCTTGTACTTAAGTCGGCATTGTGATTTTTGTATTTAATTCCGATGCAATTTCTGTGTTTCATCGTCAATAAGAAGGTCAGAGGCATACAGTAAACCTGAAGTGAAGCATCGGACTCTATAATTAGTGTCACATGAATGGTTCAAAACATAGACAGTAAGAAGAGTCAGTTTTCTTGTACTTAAGTCGGCATTGTGCCTTTTGTATTTAATTACGATGCAATATCTGTGTTTCATCGTCAATAGGAAGGTCACAGGGATACAGTAAACCTGAAGTGAAGCATCGGAATCTATAACTAGTGTCACAGGAATGGTTCAAAACATAGACAGTAAGAAGAGTCAGTTTTCTTGTACTTAAGTCGGAATTGTGCCTTTTGTATTTAATTCCGATGCAATGTCTGTGTTTTATCGTCAATAAGAAGGTCAGAGGGATACAGTAAACCTGAAGTGAAGCATCGGAATCTATAAATAGTGTCACAGGAATGGTTCAAATCATAGACAGTAAGAAGAAGCTGTTTTCTTGTCCTTAAGTCGTCATTGTGCCTTTTCTATTTAATTCCGATGCAATTTCTGTGTTTAATCGTCAATAAGAAAGTCAGAGGGACACAGTAAAAATGAAGTGAAGCACCGGAATCTATAACCAGTGTCACAGGAATGGTTCAAAGCATAGACAGTAAGAAGACTCAGTTTTCTTGTACTTAAGTCGGCATTGTGCCTTTTCGACTTAATTCCGATGCAATTCCTGGTTTTAATCGTCAATAAGAAAGTCAGAGGGATACAGTAAAAGTGAAGTGAAGCATCGGAATCTTTAACTAGTGTCACAGGAATGGTTCAAAACACAGACAGTAAGAAGAGTCAGTTCTCTTGTACTTAAGGCGGCATTGTGCCTTTTGTATATAATTCCGCTGAAATTTCTGTGTTTCATCGTCAATATGAAGGTCAGAGGGATACAGTAAACCTGAAGTGAAGCATCGAATCTATAACTAGTGTCACAGGAATGGTTCATAGCATAGACAGTAAGAAGAGTCAGTTTTCTTGTACTTAAGTCGGCATTGTTCCTTTTCTATTTAATTCCGATGCAATTTCTATGTTTCATCGTCAATAAGAAAATCAGAGGGATACAGTAAACCTGAAGTGAAGCATCGGAATCTATAACTAGTGTCACAGGAGTGGATCAAAACATAGACAGTAAGAAGAGTCAGGTTTCTTGTACTTAAGTCGGCGTTGTGCCTTTTGTATTTAATTCCGGTGCAATTTCGGTGTTTCATCAACAATAAGAAGGTCAGAGGTATGCAGTAAACCTAAAGTGAAGAATCGGCAACTATAACTAGTGTCACAGGAATGGTTCAAAACATAGACAGTAAGAAGAGTCAGGTTTCTTGTACTTAAGTCGGCGTTGTGCCTTTTGTATTTAATTCCGTTGCAATTTCTGGGTTTCATCGTCAATAAGAAGGTCAGAGGGATACAGTAAACCTGAGGTGAAGCATCGGAATCTTTAACTAGTGTCACAGGAATATTTCACAACATTGACAGTAAGAAGAGTCAGTTTTCGTGTAGTTAAGACGGCATTGTGTCTTTTCTATTTAATTTCGATGCAATTTCTGTGTTTCATCGTCAATAAGAAGGTCAGAGGGATACGATAAACCTGAAGTGAAGCATCGGAATCAATAACTAGTGTCACAGGAATGGTTCATAACTTAGACAGTAAGAAGAGTGAGTTTTCTTGAACTTAAGTAGGCATTGTGCCTTTTGTATTTAATTCCGATGCGATTTCTGTGTTTCATCGTCAGTAAGAAGGTCAGAGGAATACAGTAAACCTGAAGTGAAGCATCGGAATCTATAACTAGTGTCACATGAATGGTTCAAAACATAGAAAGTAAGAAGAGTCAGTTTTCTTGTACTTAAGTTGGCATTGTGCATTTTGTATTCAATTCCGATGCAATTTCTGTGTTTCATCGTCAATAAGAAGGTCAGAGGGATACAGTAAACCTGAAGTGAAGCATCGGATTCACTATTTAGTGTCACAGGAATGGTTCAAACATAGACAGTAAGAAGTGTCGGTTTTCTTGTACTTAATTCGGCATTGTGCCTTTTCTATTTACTTCCGATGCAATTTCTGTGTTTCATCGTCAATAAGAAGGTCAGAGGGATACAGTAATCCTAAAGCGAAGCATCGGCATCTATAACTAGTGTCACAGGAATGGTTCAAAACATAGACAGTAAGAAGCGTCAGTATTATTGTACTTATGTCGGCATTGTTCCTTTTCTATCTAATTCCGATACAATTTCTATGTTTCATCGTCAATAAGAAAGTCAGAGGGATACAGTAAACCTGAAGTGAAGCATCGGAATCTATAACTAGTGTCACAGGAGTGGATCAAAACATAGACAGTAAGAAGAGTCAGTTTTCTTGCACTTAAGTCGGCGTTGTGCCTTTTGTATTTAATTCCGGTGCAATTTCTGTTTTTCATCAACAATAAGAAGGTCAGAGGTATGCAGTAAACCTGAAGTGAAGCATCGTAATCTATAACTAGTGTCACAGGAATCGTTCAAAACATAGACAGTAAGAAGAGTCAGTTTTCTTGTACTTATGTCGGCATTGTGCCTTTTGTATTTAATTCCGACGCAATTTCTGTGTTTTATCGTCTCTAAGAGGGTCAGAGGAATACAGTAAACGTGAAGTGAAGCATCGGAATCTATAACTAGTGTCACAGGAATGGTTTAAAACATAAACAGTAAGAAGAGTCAGTTTTCTTGTACTTAAGTCGGCATTGTGCCTTTTGTAAATAATTCCGATGCAATTTCTGTGTTTCATCGTCAATAAGAAGGTCAGAGGGATACAGTAAACCTGAAGTGAACCATCGGAATCTATAACTAGTGTCACAGGAATGGTTCAAAGCATAGACAGTAAGAAGAATCAGTTTTCTTGTACTTAAGTCGGCATTGTGCATTTTGTATTTAATTCCGATGCAATTTCTGTGTTTCATCGTCAATAAGAAGGTCAGAGGGATACAGTAAAAATGAAGTGAAGCATCGGAATCTATAACTAGTGTCAAATGAATGGTTCGACACATAGACAGTAAGAAGAGTCAGTTATCTTGTACTTAAGCCGGCATTGTGCCTTTTGTATTGAATTCCGATGCTATTTCTGTGTTTCATTGTCAATAAGAAGGTCAGAGGGATACAGTAAACCGGAAGTGAAGCATCGGAATCTATAACTAGTGTCACAGGAATGGTTCAAAAGCATTTGACAGTAACAAGAGTCAGTTTTCTTGTACTTAAGTCGGAATTGTGCCTTATGTATTCAATTCCGTTGAAATTTCTGTGTTTCATCGTCAATAAGAAGGTCAGAGGGATACAGTAAACCTGAAGTGAAGCATCGGAATCTATAACTAGTGTCACAGGAATGGTTCATAACTTAGACAGTAAGAAGAGTGAGTTTTCTTGAACTTAAGTCGGCATTGTGCCTTTTGTATTTAATTCCGTTGCAATTTCTGGGTTTCATCGTCAATGAGAAGGTCAGAGGGATACAGTAAACCTGAGGTGAAGCATCGGAATCTTTAACTAGTGTCACAGGAATGTTTCACAACATTGACAGTAAGAAGAGTCAGTTTTCGTGTAGTTAAGACGGCATTGTGTCTTTTCTATTTAATTTCGATGCAATTTCTGTGTTTCATCGTCAATAAGAAGGTCAGAGGGATACGATAAACCTGAAGTGAAGCATCGGAATCTATAACTAGTGTCACAGGAATGGTTCATAACTTAGACAGTAAGAAGAGTGAGTTTTCTTGAATTTAAGTAGGCATTGTGCCTTTTGTATTTAATTCCGATGCGATTTCTGTGTTTCATCGTCAGTAAGAAGGTCAGAGGAATACAGTAAACCTGAAGTGAAGCATCGGAATCTATAACTAGTGTCACATGAATGGTTCAAAACATAGACAGTAAGAAGAGTCAGTTTTCTTGTACTTAAGTTGGCATTGTGCTTTTTGTATTCAATTCCGATGCAATTTCTGTGTTTCATCGTCAATAAGAAGGTCAGAGGGACACAGTAAACCTGAAGTGAAGCATCGGATTCACTATTTAGTGTCACAGGAATGGTTCAAACATAGACAGTAAGAAGTGTCAGTTTTCTTGTACTTAATTCGGCATTGTGCCTTTTCTATTTACTTCCGATGCAATTTCTGTGTTTCATCGTCAATAAGAAGGTCAGAGGGATACAGTAAACCTAAAGCGAAGCATCGGCATCTATAACTAGTGTCACAGGAATGGTTCAAAACATAGACAGTAAGAAGCGTCAGTATTATTGTACTTAAGTCGGCATTGTTCCTTTTCTATTTAATTCCGATACAATTTCTATGTTTCATCGTCGATAAGAAAGTCAGAGGGATACAGTAAACCTCAAGTGAAGCATCGGAATCTATAACTAGTGTCACAGGAGTGGATCAAAACATAGACAGTAAGAAGAGTCAGTTTTCTTGTACTTAAGTCGGCGTTGTGCCTTTTGTATTTAATTCCGGTGCAATTTCTGTTTTTCATCAACAATAAGAAGGTCAGAGGTATGCAGTAAACCTGAAGTGAAGCATCGTAATCTATAACTAGTGTCACAGGAATGGTTCAAAACATAGACAGTAAGAAGAGTCAGTTTTCTTGTACTTATGTCGGCATTGTGCCTTTTGTATTTAATTCCGATGCAATTTCTGTGTTTTATCGTCTCTAAGAGGGTCAGAGGAATACAGTAAACGTGAAGTGAAGCATCGGAATCTATAACTAGTGTCACAGGAATGGTTTAAAACATAAACAGTAAGAAGAGTCAGTTTTCTTGTACTTAAGTCGGCATTGTGCCTTTTGTAAATAATTCCGATGCAATTTCTCTGTTTCATCGTCAATAAGAAGGTCAGAGGGATACAGTAAACCTGAAGTGAACCATCGGAATCTATAACTAGTGTCACAGGAATGGTTCAAAGCATAGACAGTAAGAAGAATCCGTTTTCTTGTACTTAAGTCGGCATTGTGCATTTTGTATTTAATTCCGATGCAATTTCTGTGTTTCATCGTCAATAAGAATGTCAGAGGGATACAGTAAAAATGAAGTGAAGCATCGGAATCTATAACTAGTGTCAAATGAATGGTTCGACACATAGACAGTAAGAAGAGTCAGTTATCTTGTACTTAAGCCGGCATTGTGCCTTTTGTATTGAATTCCGATGCTATTTCTGTGTTTCATTGTCAATAAGAAGGTCAGAGGGATACAGTAAACCGGAAGTGAAGCATCGGAATCTATAACTAGTGTCACAGGAATGGTTCAAAAGCATTTGACAGTAACAAGAGTCAGTTTTCTTGTACTTAAGTCGGAATTGTGCCTTATGTATTCAATTCCGTTGAAATTTCTGTGTTTCATCGTCAATAAGAAGGTCAGAGGGATACAGTAAACCTGAAGTGAAGCATCGGAATCTATAACTAGTGTCACAGGAATGGTTCATAACTTAGACAGTAAGAAGAGTGAGTTTTCTTGAACTTAAGTCGGCATTGTGCCTTTTGTATTTAATTCCGTTGCAATTTCTGGGTTTCATCGTCAATAAGAAGGTCAGAGGGATACAGTAAACCTGAGGTGAAGCATCGGAATCTTTAACTAGTGTCACAGGAATGTTTCACAACATTGACAGTAAGAAGAGTCAGTTTTCGTGTAGTTAAGACGGCATTGTGTCTTTTCTATTTAATTTCGATGCAATTTCTGTGTTTCATCGTCAATAAGAAGGTCAGAGGGATACGATAAACCTGAAGTGAAGCATCGGAATCTATAACTAGTGTCACAGGAATGGTTCATAACTTAGACAGTAAGAAGAGTGAGTTTTCTTGAACTTAAGTAGGCATTGTGCCTTTTGTATTTAATTCCGATGCGATTTCTGTGTTTCATCGTCAGTAAGAAGGTCAGAGGAATACAGTAAACCTGAAGTGAAGCATCGGAATCTATAACTAGTGTCACATGAATGGTTCAAAACATAGACAGTAAGAAGAGTCAGTTTTCTTGTACTTAAGTTGGCATTGTGCTTTTTGTATTCAATTCCGATGCAATTTCTGTGTTTCATCCTCAATAAGAAGGTCAGAGGGACACAGTAAACCTGAAGTGAAGCATCGGATTCACTATTTAGTGTCACAGGAATGGTTCAAACATAGACAGTAAGAAGTGTCAGTTTTCTTGTACTTAATTCGGCATTGTGCCTTTTCTATTTACTTCCGATGCAATTTCTGTGTTTCATCGTCAATAAGAAGGTCAGAGGGATACAGTAAACCTAAAGCGAAGCATCGGCATCTATAACTAGTGTCACAGGAATGGTTCAAAACATAGACAGTAAGAAGCGTCAGTATTATTGTACTTAAGTCGGCATTGTTCCTTTTCTATTTAATTCCGATACAATTTCTATGTTTCATCGTCAATAAGAAAGTCAGAGGGATACAGTAAACCTCAAGTGAAGCATCGGAATCTATAACTAGTGTCACAGGAGTGGATCAAAACATAGACAGTAAGAAGAGTCAGTTTTCTTGTACTTAAGTCGGCGTTGTGCCTTTTGTATTTAATTCCGGTGCAATTTCTGTTTTTCATCAACAATAAGAAGGTCAGAGGTATGCAGTAAACCTGAAGTTAAGCATCGTAATCTATAACTAGTGTCACAGGAATCGTTCAAAACATAGACAGTAAGAAGAGTCAGTTTTCTTGTACTTATGTCGGCATTGTGCCTTTTGTATTTAATTCCGATGCAATTTCTGTGTTTTATCGTCTCTAAGAGGGTCAGAGGAATACAGTAAACGTGAAGTGAAGCATCGGAATCTATAACTAGTGTCACAGGAATGGTTTAAAACATAAACAGTAAGAAGAGACAGTTTTCTTGTACTTAAGTCGGCATTGTGCCTTTTGTAAATAATTCCGATGCAATTTCTGTGTTTCATCGTCAATAAGAAGGTCAGAGGGATACAGCAAACCTGAAGTGAACCATCGGAATCTATAACTAGTGTCACAGGAATGGTTCAAAGCATAGACAGTAAGAAGAATCAGTTTTCTTGTACTTAAGTCGGCATTGTGCATTTTGTATTTAATTCCGATGCAATTTCTGTGTTTCATCGTCAATAAGAATGTCAGAGGGATCCAGTAAAAATGAAGTGAAGCATCGGAATCTATAACTAGTGTCAAATGAATGGTTCGACACATAGACAGTAAGAAGAGTCAGTTATCTTGTACTTAAGCCGGCATTGTGCCTTTTGTATTGAATTCCGATGCTATTTCTGTGTTTCATTGTCAATAAGAAGGTCAGAGGGATACAGTAAACCGGAAGTGAAGCATCGGAATCTATAACTAGTGTCACAGGAATGGTTCAAAAGCATTTGACAGTAACAAGAGTCAGTTTTCTTGTACTTAAGTCGGAATTGTGCCTTATGTATTCAATTCCGTTGAAATTTCTGTGTTTCATCGTCAATAAGAAGGTCAGAGGGATACAGTAAACCTGAAGTGAAGCATCGGAATCTATAACTAGTGTCACAGGAATGGTTCATAACTTAGACAGTAAGAAGAGTGAGTTTTCTTGAACTTAAGTAGGCATTGTGCCTTTTGTATTTAATTCCGATGCGATTTATGTGTTTCATCGTCAGTAAGAAGGTCAGAGGAATACAGTAAACCTGAAGTGAAGCATCGGAATCTATAACTAGTGTCACATGAATGGTTCAAAACATAGACAGTAAGAAGAGTCAGTTTTCTTGTACTTAAGTTGGCATTGTGCTTTTTGTATTCAATTCCGATGCAATTTATGTGTTTCATCGTCAATAAGAAGGTCAGAGGGATACAGTAAACCTGAAGTGAAGCATCGGATTCACTATTTAGTGTCACAGGAATGGTTCAAACATAGACAGTAAGAAGTGTCAGTTTTCTTGTACTTAATTCGGCATTGTGCCTTTTCTATTTACTTCCGATGCAATTTCTGTGTTTCATCGTCAATAAGAAGGTCAGAGGGATACAGTAAACCTAAAGCGAAGCATCGGCATCTATAACTAGTGTCTCAGGAATGGTTCAAAACATAGACAGTAAGAAGCGTCAGTATTATTGTACTTAAGCCGGCATTGTGCCTTTTGTATTGAATTCCGATGCTATTTCTGTGTTTCATTGTCAATAAGAAGGTCAGAGGGATACAGTAAACCGGAAGTGAAGCATCGGAATCTATAACTAGTGTCACAGGAATGGTTCAAAAGCATTTGACAGTAACAAGAGTCAGTTTTCTTGTACTTAAGTCGGAATTGTGCCTTATGTATTCAATTCCGTTGAAATTTCTGTGTTTCATCGTCAATAAGAAGGTCAGAGGGATACAGTAAACCTGAAGTGAAGCATCGGAATCTATAACTAGTGTCACTGGAATGGTTCAAAGCATAGACAGTAAGAAGAGTCAGTTATCTTGTACTTAAGTCGGCATTGTGCCGTTTGTATTCAATTCCGAAGCAATTTCTGTGTTTCCTCGTCAATAAGAAGGACAGAGGGATACAGTAAACCTGGAGTGAAGAATCGGAATCTATAACTAGTGTCACAGGAGTGGTTAAATTATAGACAGTAAGAAGAGTCAGTTTTCTTGTACTTAAGTCGGCATTGTGCCTTTTGTATTTAATTCCGATGCAATTTCTGTGATTCATCGTCAATAAGAAGGTCAGAGGGATACAGTAAAAATGAAGTGAAGCATCGGAATCTATAACCCGTGTCTCATGAATCGTTCAACACATAGACAGTAAGAAGAGTCAGTTATCTTGTACTTAAGTCGGCATTGTGCCTTTTGTATTTAATTCCGAAGCTATTTCTGTGTTTCATCGTCAGTAAGAAGGTCAGATTGATACAGTAAACCTAAAGTGAAGCATCAGCATCTATAACTAGTGTCACAGGAATGGTTCAAAACATAGACAGTAAGAAGCGTCAGTATTCCTGTACTTAAGTCGGCATTGTTCCTTTTCTATTTAATTCCGATGCAATTTCTATGTTTCATCGTCAATAAGAAGGTCAGAGGGATACAGTAAACCTGAAGTGAAGCATCGGAATCTATAACTAGTGTCACAGGAGTGGATCAAAACATAGACAGTAAAAAGTGTCAGTTTTCTTGTACTTAAGACGGCGTTGTGCCTTTTGTATTTAATTCCGGTGCAATTTCTGCGTTTCATCAACAATAAGACGGTCAGAGGTATGCAGTAAACCTGAAGTGAAGATTCGGCAACTATAACTAGTGTCACAGGAATGGTTCAAAACATAGACAGTAAGAAGAGTCAGTTTCCTTGTACTTAAGTCGGCATTGTGCCTTTTGTATTTAATTCCGATGCAATTTCTGTGTTTCATCGTCAATAAGAAGGTCAGAGGGATAACGTAAAGCTGACGTGACGCTTCGGAATCTATAACTAGTGTCACAGGAATAGTTCAAAACGTAGACAGTAAGAAGAGTCAGTTTTTTTGTACTTATGTTGTCGTTGTGCCTTTTGTATTTAATTCCGATGCAATTTCTGTGTTTCATCGTCACTAAGAGGGTCAGAGGAATGCAGTAAACCTGAAGGGAAGCATCGGAATCTGTAACTAGTGTCACAGGAATGGTTCAAATCAAAGACTGTAAGAAGAATCAGTTTTCTTGTACTTAAGTCGGCATTGTTCCTTTTGTATTTAACTCCGATGCAATTTCTGTGTTTCATCGTCTATATGAAGGTCAGAGGGATATAGTAAACCAGAAGTGAAGCATCGGAATATATAACTAGTGTCACAAGAATGGTTTAAAACATAGACAGTAAAGAAGAGTCAGTTTTCTTGTACATAAGTCGGCATTGTGCATTTTGTATTTAATTCCGATTCAATTTCTGTGTTTCATCGTCAATTAGAAGGTCAGAGGGATACAGCAAAAATGAAGTGAAGCATCGGAATCTATAACTAGTGTCAAATGAATGATTCAACACATAGACAGTAAGAAGAGTCAGTTATCTTGTACTTAAGTCGGCATTGTGCCTTTTGTATTTAATTCCGATGCAATTTCTGTGTTTCATCGTCAATAAGAAGGTCAGAGGGATAACGTAAAGCTGACGTGACGCTTCGGAATCTATAACTAGTGTCACAGGAATAGTTCAAAACGTAGACAGTAAGAAGAGTCAGTTTTTTTGTACTTATGTTGTCGTTGTGCCTTTTGTATTTAATTCCGATGCAATTTCTGTGTTTCATCGTCACTAAGAGGGTCAGAGGAATGCAGTAAACCTGAAGGGAAGCATCGGAATCTATAACTAGTGTCACAGGAATGGTTCAAATCAAAGACTGTAAGAAGAATCAGTTTTCTTGTACTTAAGTCGGCATTGTTCCTTTTGTATTTAACTCCGATGCAATTTCTGTGTTTCATCGTCTATATGAAGGTCAGAGGGATATAGTAAACCAGAAGTGAAGCATCGGAATATATAACTAGTGTCACAAGAATGGTTTAAAACATAGACAGTAAAGAAGAGTCAGTTTTCTTGTACATAAGTCGGCATTGTGCATTTTGTATTTAATTCCGATTCAATTTCTGTGTTTCATCGTCAATTAGAAGGTCAGAGGGATACAGCAAAAATGAAGTGAAGCATCGGAATCTATAACTAGTGTCAAATGAATGATTCAACACATAGACAGTAAGAAGAGTCAGTTATCTTGTTCTGAAGTCGGCATTGTGCCTTTTGTATTTACTTCCGATGCAATTTCTGTGTTTCCTCGTCAATAAGAAGGACAGAGGGATACAGTAAACCTGGAGTGAAGAATCGGAATCTGTAACTAGTGTCACAGGAGTGGTTAAATTATAGACAGTAAGAAGAGTCAGTTTTCTTGTACTTAAGTCGGCATTGTGCCTTTTGTATTTAATTCCGATGCAATTTCTGTGATTCATCGTCAATAAGAAGGTCAGATGGATACAGTAAAAATGAAGTGAAGCATCGGAATCTATAACTCGTGTCACATGAATCGTTCATCACATAGACAGTAAGAAGAGTCAGTTTTCTTGTACTTAAGTCGGCAATGTGCCTTTTGTATTTAATTCAGATGCAATTTCTGTGTTTCATCGTCAATAAGAAGGTCTGAGGGATACAGTAAACCTGAAGTGAAGCATCGGAATATATTACTAGTGTCACATGAATAGTTCAAAATATAGACAGTAAGAAGAGTCAGTTTTCTTGTACTTAAGTCGGCATTGTGCCTTTTGTATTTACTTCCGATGCAATTTCTATGTTTCATCGTCAATAAGAGGGTCAGAGGGATACAGTAAACCTGAGGTGAAGCATCTGAATCTTTAACCAGTGTCACAGGAATGGTTCACAACATATACAGTAAGAAATGTCAGTTTTCGTGTAGTTAAGTCGGCATTGTGCCTTTTCTATTTAATTCCGATGCAATTTCTGTGTTTCATCGTCAATAAGAAGGTCAGAGGGATACAGTAAACCTGAAGTGAAGCATCGGAATCTATAACTAGTGTCACAGGAATGGTTCATAACTTATACAGTGAGAAGAGTCAGTTTTCTTGAACTTAAGTAGGCATTGTGCCTTTCGTATTTAATTCCGATGCGATTTCTGTGTTTCATCGTCAATAAGAAAGTCAGAGGGATACAGTAAACCTGAAGTGAAGCATCGGAATCAATAACTAGTGTCACATGAATGGTTAAAAACATAGAAAGTAAGAAGAGTCAGTTTCCTTGTACTTAATTCGGCATTGTGCCTTTTCTATTTAATTCCGATGCAATCTCTGTGTTTCATCGTCAATAAGAAGGTCAGAGGGATACAGTAAACCTGAAGTGAAGCATCGGCATCTATGACTAGTGTCACAGGAATGGTTCAAAACATAGACAGTAAGAAGAATCAGTATTCTTGTACTTAAATCGGCATTGTTCCTTTTCTATTTAATTCCGAAGCAATTTCTATGTTTCATCGTCAGTAAGAAAATCAGAGGGATACAGTAAACCTGAAGTGAAGCATCGGAATCTATAACTAGTGTCACAGGAGTGGATCAAAACATAGACAGTAAGAAGAGTCAGGTTTCTTGTACTTAAGTCGGCGTTGTGCCTTTTGTATTTAATTCCGGTGCAATTTCGGTGTTTCATCAACAATAAGAAGGTCAGAGGTATGCAGTAAACCTAAAGTGAAGAATCGGCAACTATAACTAGTGTCACAGGAATGGTTCAAAACATAGACAGTAAGAAGAGTCAGTTTTCTAGTACTTAAGTCGGCATTGTGACTTTTATATATAATTCCGATGCTATTTCTGTGTTTCATCGTCAATAAGAAGCTCAGAGGGATACAGCAAACCGGAAGTGAATCATCGGAATCTGTAACTAGTGTCACAGGAATGGTTCAAATCATAGACAATAAGAAGAGTCAGTTTTCTTGAACTTAAGTCGGCATTGTGCCTTTTGTATTTAATTCCGTTGCAATTTCTGGGTTTCATCGTCAATAAGAAGGTCAGAGGGATACAGTAAACCGGGGGTGAAGCATCCTAATCTTTAACTAGTGTCACAGGAATGGTTCGCAACATTGACAGTAAGAAGAGTCAGTTTTCGTGTAGTTAAGACGGCATTGTTTCTTTTCTATTTAATTTCGATGCAATTTCTGTGTTTCATCGTCAATAAGAAGGTCAGAGGGATACGATAAACCTGAAGTGAAGCATCGGAATCTATAACTAGTGTCACAGGAATGGTTCATAACTTAGACAGTAAGAAGAGTGAGTTTTCTTGAACTTAAGTAGGCATTGTGCATTTTGTATTTAATTCCGATGCGATTTCTGTGTTTCATCGTCAGTAAGAAGGTCAGAGGAATACAGTAAACCTGAAGTGAAGCATCGGAATCTATAACTAGTGTCACATGAATGGTTCAAAACATAGACAGTAAGAAGAGTCAGTTTTCTTGTACTTAAGTTGGCATTGTGCTTTTTGTATTCAATTCCGATGCAATTTCTGTGTTTCCTCGTCAATAAGAAGGACAGAGGGATACAGTAAACCTGGAGTGAAGAATCGGAATCTGTAACTAGTGTCACAGGAGTGGTTAAATTATAGACAGTAAGAAGAGTCAGTTTTCTTGTACTTAAGTCGGCATTGTGCCTTTTGTATTTAATTCCGATGCAATTTCTGTGATTCATCGTCAATAAGAAGGTCAGATGGATACAGTAAAAATGAAGTGAAGCATCGGAATCTATAACTCGTGTCACATGAATCGTTCATCACATAGACAGTAAGAAGAGTCAGTTATCTTGTACTTAAGTCGGCATTGTGCCTTTTGTATTTAATTCCGAAGCTATTTCTGTGTTTCATCGTCAATAAGAAGGTCAAAGGAATACAGTAAACCGGAAGTGAAGCATCGGAATCTATAACTAGTGTCACAGGAATGGTTCAAAACATAGACAGTTAGAAGAGTCAGTTTTCTTGTACTTAAGTCGGCAATGTGCCTTTTGTATTTAATTCAGATGCAATTTCTGTGTTTCATCGTCAATAAGAAGGTCTGAGGGATACAGTAAACCTGAAGTGAAGCATCGGAATATATTACTAGTGTCACATGAATAGTTCAAAATATAGACAGTAAGAAGAGTCAGTTTTCTTGTACTTAAGTCGGCATTGTGCCTTTTGTATTTACTTCCGATGCAATTTCTATGTTTCATCGTCAATAAGAGGGTCAGAGGGATACAGTAAACCTGAGGTGAAGCATCTGAATCTTTAACCAGTGTCACAGGAATGGTTCACAACATATACAGTAAGAAATGTCAGTTTTCGTGTAGTTAAGTCGGCATTGTGCCTTTTCTATTTAATTCCGATGCAATTTCTGTGTTTCATCGTCAATAAGAAGGTCAGAGGGATACAGTAAACCTGAAGTGAAGCATCGGAATCTATAACTAGTGTCACAGGAATGGTTCATAACTTATACAGTGAGAAGAGTCAGTTTTCTTGAACTTAAGTAGGCATTGTGCCTTTCGTATTTAATTCCGATGCGATTTCTGTGTTTCATCGTCAATAAGAAAGTCAGAGGGATACAGTAAACCTGAAGTGAAGCATCGGAATCAATAACTAGTGTCACATGAATGATTAAAAACATAGAAAGTAAGAAGAGTCAGTTTCCTTGTACTTAATTCGGCATTGTGCCTTTTCTATTTAATTCCGATGCAATCTCTGTGTTTCATCGTCAATAAGAAGGTCAGAGGGATACAGTAAACCTGAAGTGAAGCATCGGCATCTATGACTAGTGTCACAGGAATGGTTCAAAACATAGACAGTAAGAAGAGTCAGTATTCTTGTACTTAAATCGGCATTGTTCCTTTTCTATTTAATTCCGAAGCAATTTCTATGTTTCATCGTCAGTAAGAAAATCAGAGGGATACAGTAAACCTGAAGTGAAGCATCGGAATCTATAACTAGTGTCACAGGAGTGGATCAAAACATAGACAGTAAGAAGAGTCAGGTTTCTTGTACTTAAGTCGGCGTTGTGCCTTTTGTATTTAATTCCGGTGCATTTTCGGTGTTTCATCAACAATAAGAAGGTCAGAGGTATGCAGTAAACCTAAAGTGAAGAATCGGCAACTATAACTAGTGTCACAGGAATGGTTCAAAACATAAACAGTAAGAAGAGTCAGTTTTCTAGTACTTAAGTCGGCATTGTGACTTTTATATATAATTCCGATGCAATTTCTGTGTTTCATCGTCAATAAGTAGCTCAGAGGGATACAGTAAACCGGAAGTGAATCATGGGAATCTGTAACTAGTGTCACAGGAATGGTTCAAATCATAGACAATAAGAAGAGTCAGTTTTCTTGAACTTAAGTCGGCATTGTGCCTTTTGTATTTAATTCCGTTGCAATTTCTGGGTTTCATCGTCAATAAGAAGGTCAGAGGGATACAGTAAACCGGGGGTGAAGCATCGGAATGTTTAACTAGTGTCACAGGAATGGTTCGCAACATTGACAGTAAGAAGAGTCAGTTTTCGTGTAGTTAAGACGGCATTGTGTCTTTTCTATTTAATTTCGATGCAATTTCTGTGTTTCATCGTCAATAAGAAGGTCAGAGGGATACGATAAACCTGAAGTGAAGCATCGGAATCTATAACTAGTGTCACAGGAATGGTTCATAACTTAGACAGTAAGAAGAGTGAGTTTTCTTGAACTTCAGTAGGCATTGTGCATTTTGTATTTAATTCCGATGCGATTTCTGTGTTTCATCGTCAGTAAGAAGGTCAGAGGAATACAGTAAACCTGAAGTGAAGCATCGGAATCTATAACTAGTGTCACATGAATGGTTCAAAACATAGACAGTAAGAAGAGTCAGTTTTCTTGTACTTAAGTTGGCATTGTGCTTTTTGTATTCAATTCCGATGCAATTTCTGTGTTTCATCGTCAATAAGAAGGTCAGAGGGATACAGTAAACCTGAAGTGAAGCATCGGAATCACTATTTAGTGTCACAGGAATGGTTCAAACATAGACAGTAAGAAGTGTCAGTTTTCTTGTACTTAATTCGGCATTGTGCCTTTTCTATATACTTCCGATGCAATTTCTGTGTTTCATCGTCAATAAGAAGGTCAGAGGGATACAGTAAACCTAAAGCGAAGCATCGGCATCTATAACTAGTGTCACAGGAATGGTTCAAAACATAGACAGTAAGAAGCGTCAGTATTATTGTACTTAAGTCGGCATTGTTCCTTTTCTATTTAATTCCGATACAATTTCTATGTTTCATCGTCAATAAGAAAGTCAGAGGGATACAGTAAACCTGAAGTGAAGCATCGCAATCTATAACTAGTGTCACAGGAGTGGATCAAAACATAGACAGTAAGAAGAGTCAGTTTTCTTGTACTTAAGTCGGCGTTGTGCCTTTTGTATTGATTTCCGGTGCAATTTCTGTTTTTCATCAACAATAAGAAGGTCAGAGGTATGCAGTAAACCTGAAGTGAAGCATCGTAATCTATAACTAGTGTCACAGGAATGGTTCAAAACATAGACAGTAAGAAGAGTCAGTTTTCTTGTACTTATGTCGGCATTGTGCCTTTTGTATTTAATTCCGATGCAATTTCTGTGTTTTATCGTCTCTAAGAGGGTCAGAGGAATACAGTAAACGTGAAGTGAAGCATCGGAATCTATAACTAGTGTCACAGGAATGGTTTAAAACATAAACAGTAAGAAGAGTCAGTTTTCTTGTACTTAAGTCGGCATTGTGCCTTTTGTAAATAATTCCGATGCAATTTCTGTGTTTCATCGTCAATAAGAAGGTCAGAGGGATACAGTAAACCTGAAGTGCACCATCGGAATCTATAACTAGTGTCACAGGAATGGTTCAAAGCATAGACAGTAAGAAGAATCAGTTTTCTTGTACTTAAGTCGGCATTGTGCATTTTGTATTTAATTCCGATGCAATTTCTGTGTTTCATCGTCAATAAGAAGGTCAGAGGGATACAGTAAAAATGAAGTGAAGCATCGGAATCTATAACTAGTGTCAAATGAATGGTTCGACACATAGACAGTAAGAAGAGTCAGTTATCTTGTACTTAAGTCGGCATTGTGCCTTTTGTATTGAATTCCGATGCTATTTCTGTGTTTCATTGTCAATAAGAAGGTCAGAGGGATACAGTAAACCGGAAGTGAAGCATCGGAATCTATAACTAGTGTCACAGGAATGGTTCAAAAGCATTTGACAGTAACAAGAGTCAGTTTTCTTGTACTTAAGTCGGAATTGTGCCTTATGTATTCAATTCCGTTGAAATTTCTGTGTTTCATCGTCAATAAGAAGGTCAGAGGGATACAGTAAACCTGAAGTGATGCATCGGAATCTATAACTAGTGTCACTGGAATGGTTCAAAACATAGACAGTAAGAAGAGTCAGTTATCTTGTACTTAAGTCGGCATTGTGCCTTTTGTATTCAATTCCGATGCAATTTCTGTGTTTCCTCGTCAATAAGAAGGACAGAGGGATACAGAAAACCTGGAGTGAAGAATCGGAATCTATAACTAGTGTCACAGGAGTGGTTCAATTATAGACAGTAAGAAGAGTCAGTTTTCTTGTACTTAAGTCGGCATTGTGCCTTTTGTATTTAATTCCGATGCAATTTCTGTGATTCATCGTCAATAAGAAGGTCAGAGGGATACAGTAAAAATGAAGTGAAGCATCGGAATCTATAACCCGTGTCACATGAATCGTTCAACACATAGACAGTAAGAAGAGTCAGTTATCTTGTACTTAAGTCGGCATTGTGCCTTTTGTATTTAATTCCGAAGCTATTTCTATGTTTCATCGTCAGTAAGAAGGTCAGAGGGATACAGTAAACCTAAAGTGAAGCATCAGCATCTATAACTAGTGTCACAGGAATGGTTCAAAACATAGACAGTAAGAAGCGTCAGTTTTCCTGTACTTAAGTCGGCATTGTTCCTTTTCTATTTAATTCCGATGCAATTTCTATGTTTCATCGTCAATAAGAAGGTCAGAGGGATACAGTAAACCTGAAGTG
The DNA here is from genome assembly GCF_021461395.2 of Schistocerca americana. NCBI lineage: Eukaryota > Metazoa > Arthropoda > Insecta > Orthoptera > Acrididae > Schistocerca > Schistocerca americana. Next base: position 8,119,199 of record NC_060121.1, on the reverse strand, counting down.
AAGCATCGGAATCTATAACTAGTGTCACAGGAGTGGATCAAAGCATAGACAGTAAAAAGTGTCAGTTTTCTTGTACTTAAGACAGCGTTGTGCCTTTTGTATTTAATTCCGGTGCAATTTCTGCGTTTCATCAACAATAAGACGGTCAGAGGTATGCAGTAAACCTGAAGTGAAGATTCGGCAACTATAACTAGTGTCACAGGAATGGTTCAAAACATAGACAGTAAGAAGAGTCAGTTTCCTTGTACTTAAGTCGGCATTGTGCCTTTTGTATTTAATTCCGATGCAATTTCTGTGTTTCATCGTCAATAAGAAGGTCAGAGGGATAAAGTAAAGCTGACGTGACGCTTCGGAATCTATAACTAGTGTCACAGGAATAGTTCAAAACGTAGACAGTAAGAAGAGTCAGTTTTCTTGTACTTATGTTGTCGTTGTGCCTTTTGTATTTAATTCCGATGCAATTTCTGTGTTTCATCGTCACTAAGAGGGTCAGAGGAATGCAGTAAACCTGAAGGGAAGCATCGGAATCTATAACTAGTGTCACAGGAATGGTTCAAATCAAAGACTGTAAGAAGAATCAGTTTTCTTGTACTTAAGTCGGCATTGTTCCTTTTGTATTTAACTCCGATGCAATTTCTGTGTTTCATCGTCTATATGAAGGTCAGAGTGATATAGTAAACCAGAAGTGAAGCATCGGAATATATAACTAGTGTCACAAGAATGGTTTAAAACATAGACAGTAAAGAAGAGTAAGTTTTCTTGTACTTAAGTCGGCATTGTGCATTTTGTATTTAATTCCGATGCAATTTCTGTGTTTCATCGTCAATTAGAAGGTCAGAGGGATACAGCAAAAATGAAGTGAAGCATCGGAATCTATAACTAGTTTCAAATGAATGATTCAACACATAGACAGTAAGAAGAGTCAGTTATCTTGTACTTAAGTCGGCATTGTGCCTTTTGTATTTAATTCCGATGCTATTTCTGTGTTTCATAGTCAAAAAGAAGATCAGAGGAATACAGTAAACCTGAAGTGAAGCATCGGAATCTATAACTAGTGTCACAGGAATGGTTCAAAACATTTGACAGTAACAAGAGTCAGTTTTCTTGTACTTAAGTCGGAATTGTGCCTTATGTATTTAATTCCGATGAAATTTCTGTGTTTCATCGTCAATAAGAAGCTCAGAGGGATACAGTAAAACTGAAGTGAAGCATCGGAATCTATAACTAGTGTCACTGGAATGGTTCAAAACATAGACAGTAAGAAGAGTCAGTTTTCTTGTTCTGAAGTCGGCATTGTGCCTTTTGTATTTACTTCCGATGCAATTTCTGTGTTTCCTCGTCAATAAGAAGGACAGAGGGATACAGTAAACCTGGAGTGAAGAATCGGAATCTGTAACTAGTGTCACAGGAGTGGTTAAACTATAGACAGTAAGAAGAGTCAGTTTTCTTGTACTTAAGTCGGCATTGTGCCTTTTGTATTCAATTCCGATGCAATTTCTGTGATTCATCGTGAATAAGAAGGTCAGATGGATACAGTAAAAATGAAGTGAAGCATCAGAATCTATAACTCGTGTCACATGAATCGTTCATCACATAGACAGTAAGAAGAGTCAGTTATCTTGTACTTAAGTCGGCATTGTGCCTTTTGTATTTAATTCCGAAGCTATTTCTGTGTTTCATCGTCAATAAGAAGGTCAAAGGGATACAGTAAACCGGAAGTGAAGCATCGGAATCTATAACTAGTGTCACAGGAATGGTTCAAAACATAGACAGTAAGAAGAGTCAGTTTTCTTGTACTTAAGTCGGCAATGTGCCTTTTGTATTTAATTCAGATGCAATTTCTGTGATTCATCGTCAATAAGAAGGTCTGAGGGATACAGTAAACCTGAAGTGAAGCATCGGAATATATTACTAGTGTCACATGAATAGTTCAAAATATAGACAGTAAGAAGAGTCAGTTTTCTTGTACTTAAGTCGGCATTGTGCCTTTTGTATTTACTTCCGATGCAATTTCTATGTTTCATCGTCAATAAGAGGGTCAGAGGGATACAGTAAACCTGAGGTGAAGCATCTGAATCTTTAACCAGTGTCACAGGAATGGTTCACAACATATACAGTAAGAAATGTCAGTTTTCGTGTAGTTAAGTCGGCATTGTGCCTTTTCTATTTAATTCCGATGCAATTTCTGTGTTTCATCGTCAATAAGAAGGTCAGAGGGATACAGTAAACCTGAAGTGAAGCATCGGAATCTATAACTAGTGTCACAGGAATGGTTCATAACTTATACAGTGAGAAGAGTCAGTTTTCTTGAACTTAAGTAGGCATTGTGCCTTTCGTATTTAATTCCGATGCGATTTCTGTGTTTCATCGTCAATAAGAATGTCAGAGGGATACAGTAAACCTGAAGTGAAGCATCGGAATCAATAACTAGTGTCACATGAATGGTTCAAAACATAGACAGTAAGAAGAGTCAGTTTCCTTGTACTTAATTCGGCATTGTGCCTTTTCTATTTAATTCCGATGCAATCTCTGTGTTTCATCGTCAATAAGAAGGTCAGAGGGATACAGTAAACCTGAAGTGAAGCATCGGCATCTATGACTAGTGTCACAGGAATGGTTCTAAACATAGACAGTAAGAAGAGTCAGTATTCTTGTACTTAAATCGGCATTGTTCCTTTTCTATTTAATTCCGAAGCAATTTCTATGTTTCATCGTCAATAAGAAGGTCAGAGGGATACAGTAAACCTGAAGTGAAGCATTGGAATCTATAACTAGTGTCACAGGAATGGATCAAAATATAGACAGTAAGAAGAGTCAGTTTTCTTGTACTTAAGTCGGCATTGTGCCATTTGTATGTAATTCCGATGCAATTTCTGTGTTTCATCGTCACTACGAGGGTCAGAGGAATACAGTTAACCTGAAGGGAAGCATCGGAATCTATAACTAGTGTCACAGGAATGGTTCAAATCATAGACTGTAAGAAGAATCAGTTTTCTTGTACTTAAGTCGGCATTGTTCCTTTTGTATTTAACTCCGATGCAATTTCTGTGTTTCATCGTCTATATGAAGGTCAGAGGGATACAGTAAACCAGAAGTGAAGCATCGGAACTAGTGTCACTGGAGTGGTTCAAAACATAGACAGTAAAGAAGAGTCAGTTTTCTTGTACTTAAGTCGGCATTGTGCATTTTGTATTTAATTCCGATGCAATTTCTGTGTTTCCTCGTCAATAAGAAGGACAGAGGGATACAGTAAACCTGGAGTGAAGAATCGGAATCTATAACTAGTGTCACAGGAGTGGTTAAATTATAGACAGTAAGAAGAGTCAGTTTTCTTGTACTTAAGTCGGCATTGTGCCTTTTGTATTTAATTCCGATGCAATTTCTGTGATTCATCGTCAATAAGAAGGTCAGACGGATACAGTAAAAATGAAGTGAAGCATCGGAATCTATAACCCGTGTCACATGAATCGTTCAACACATAGACAGTGAGAAGAGTCAGTTATCTTGTACTTAAGTCGGCATTGTGCCTTTTGTATTTAATTCCGAAGGTATTTCTGTGTTTCATCGTCAGTAAGAAGGTCAGAGGGATACAGTAAACCTAAAGTGAAGCATCAGCATCTATAACTAGTGTCACAGGAATGGTTCAAAACATAGACAGTAAGAAGCGTCAGTATTCCTGTACATAAGTCGGCATTGTTCCTTTTCTATTTAATTCCGATGCAATTTCTATGTTTCATCGTCAATAAGAAGGTCAGAGGGATACAGTAAACCTGAAGTGAAGCATCGGAATCTATAACTAGTGTCACAGGAGTGGATCAAAACATAGACAGTAAAAAGAGTCAGTTTTCTTGTACTTAAGACGGCGTTGTGCCTTTTGTATTTAATTCCGGTGCAATTTCTGCGTTTCATCAACAATAAGACGGTCAGAGGTATGCAGTAAACCTGAAGTGAAGATTCGGCAACTATAACTAGTGTCACAGTAATGGTTCAAAACATAGACAGTAAGAAGAGTCAGTTTCCTTGTACTTAAGTCGGCATTGTGCCTTTTGTATTTAATTCCGATGCAATTTCTGTGTTTCATCGTCAATAAGAAGGTCAGAGGGATAAAGTAAAGCTGACGTGACGCTTCGGAATCTATAACTAGTGTCACAGGAATAGTTCAAAACGTAGACAGTAAGAAGAGTCAGTTTTCTTGTACTTATGTTGTCGTTGTTCCTTTTGTATTTAATTCCGATGCAATTTCTGTGTTTCATCGTCACTAAGAGGGTCAATGGAATGCAGTAAACCTGAAGGGAAGCATCGGAATCTATAACTAGTGTCACAGGAATGGTTCAAATCAAAGACTGTAAGAAGAATCAGTTTTCTTGTACTTAAGTCGGCATTGTTCCTTTTGTATTTAACTCCGATGCAATTTCTGTGTTTCATCGTCTATATGAAGGTCAGAGGGATATAGTAAACCAGAAGTGAAGCATCGGAATATATAACTAGTGTCACAAGAATGGTTTAAAACATAGACAGTAAAGAAGAGTCAGTTTTCTTGTACTTAAGTCGGCATTTTGCATTTTGTATTTAATTCCGATGCAATTTCTGTGTTTCATCGTCAATAAGAAGGTCAGAGGGATACAGTAAAAATGAAGTGAAGCATCGGAATCTATAACTAGTGTCAAATGAATGATTCAACACATAGACAGTAAGAAGAGTCAGTTATCTTGTACTTAAGTCGGCATTGTGCCTTTTGTATTTAATTCCGATGCTATTTCTGTGTTTCATCGTCAATAAGAAGATCAGAGGAATACAGTAAACCTGAAGTGAAGCATCGGAATCTATAACTAGTGTCACAGGAATGGTTCAAAACATTTGACAGTAACAAGAGTCAGTTTTTTTGTACTTAAGTCGGAATTGTGCCTTATGTATTTAATTCCGATGAAATTTCTGTGTTTCATCGTCAATAAGAAGGTCAGAGGGATACAGTAAAACTGAAGTCAAGCATCGGAATCTATAACTAGTGTCACTGGAATGGTTCAAAACATAGACAGTAAGAAGAGTCAGTTTTCTTGTTCTTAAGTCGGCATTGTGCCTTTTGTATTTACTTCCGATGCAATTTCTGTGTTTCCTCGTCAATAAGAAGGACAGAGGGATACAGTAAACCTGGAGTGAAGAATCGGAATCTGTAACTAGTGTCACAGGAGTGGTTAAATTATAGACAGTAAGAAGAGTCAGTTTTCTTGTACTTAAGACGGCATTGTGCCTTCAGTATTTAATTCCGATGCAATTTCTGTGTTTCATCGTCAATAAGAAGGTCAGAGGGATACAGTAAAATTGAAGTGAAGCATCGGAATCTATAACTCGTTCACATGAATCGTTCAACACATAGGCAGTAAGAAGAGTCAGTTATCTTGTACTTAAGTCGGCATTCTGCCTTTTGTATTTAATTCCGAAGCTATTTCTGTGTTTCATCGTCAATAAGAAGGTCAAAGGGATACAGTAAACCGGAAGTGAAGCATCGGAATCTATAACTAGTGTCACAGGAATGGTTCAAAACATAGACAGTAAGAAGAGTCAGTTTTCTTGTACTTAAGTCGGCAATGTGCCTTTTGTATTTAATTCCGATCCAATTTCTGTGTTTCATCGTCAATAAGAAGGTCTGAGGGATACAGTAAACCTGAAGTGAAGCATCGGAATATATTACTAGTGTCACATGAATAGTTCAAAATATAGACAGTGAGAAGCGTCAGTTTTCTTGTACTTAAGTCGGCATTGTGCCTTTTGTATTTACTTCCGATGCAATTTCTGTGTTTCATCGTCAATAAGAAGGTCAGAGGGATGCGGTAAACCTGAAGTGAAGCATCGGAATCTATAACTAGTGTCACAGGAATGGTTCGTAACTTATACAGTGAGAAGAGTCAGTTTTCTTGAACTTAAGTAGGCATTGTGCCTTTCGTATTTAATTCCGATGCGATTTCTGTGTTTCATCGTCAATAAGAAGGTCAGACGGATACAGTAAACCTGAAGTGAAGCATCGGAATCAATAACTAGTGTCACATGAATGGTTCAAAACATAGACAGTAAGAACAGTCAGTTTCCTTGTACTTAATTCGGCATTGTGCCTTTTCTATTTAATTCCGATGCAATCTCTGTGTTTCATCGTCAATAAGAAGGTCAGAGGGATACAGTAAACCTGAAGTGAAGCATCGGCATCTATAACTAGTGTCACAGGAATGGTTCTAAACATAGACAGTAAGAAGAGTCAGTATTCTTGTACTTAAATCGGCATTGTTCCTTTTCTATTTAATTCCGATGCAATTTCTATGTTTCATCGTCAATAAGAAGGTCAGAGGGATACAGTAAACCTGAAGTGAAGCATTGGAATCTATAACTAGTGTCACAGGAATGGATCAAAACATAGACTGTAAGAAGAGTCAGTTTTCTTGTACTTAAGTCGGCGTTGTGCCTTATGTATTTAATTCCAATGCAATTTCTGTGTTTCATCAACAATAAGAAGGTCAGATTGATGCAGTAAACCTGAAGTGAAGAATCGGCAACTATAACTAGTGTCACAGGAATGGTTCAAAACAAAGACAGTAAGAAGAGTCAGTTTCCTTGTACTTAAGTCGGCATTGTGCCTTTTGTATTTAATTCCGATGCAATGTCTGTGTTTCATCGTCAATAAGATGGTCAGAGGGATACAGTAAACGTGAAGTGAAGCATCGGAATCTATAACTAGTGTCACAGGAACGGTTCAAAACATGGACAGTAAGAAGAGTCAGTTTTCTTGTACTTATGTCGGCATTGTGCCATTTGTATGTAATTCCGATGCAATTTCTGTGTTTCATCGTCATTACGAGGGTCAGAGGGATACAGTTAACCTGAAGGGAAGCATCGGAATCTATAACTAGTGTCACAGGAATGGTTCAAATCATAGACTGTAAGAAGAATCAGTTTTCTTGTACTTAAGTCGGCATTGTTCCTTTTGTATTTAACTCCGATGCAATTTCTGTGTTTCATCGTCTATATGAAGGTCAGAGGGATACAGTAAACCAGAAGTGAAGCATCGGAATATATAACTAGTGTCACAAGAATGGTTTAAAACATAGACAGTAAAGAAGAGTCAGTTTTCTTGTACTTAAGTCGGCATTTTGCATTTTGTATTTAATTCCGATGCAATTTCTGTGTTTCATCGTCAATAAGAAGGTCAGAGGGATACAGTAAAAATGAAGTGAAGCATCGGAATCTATAACTAGTGTCAAATGAATGATTCAACACATAGACAGTAAGAAGAGTCAGTTATCTTGTACTTAAGTCGGCATTGTGCCTTTTGTATTTAATTCCGATGCTATTTCTGTGTTTCATCGTCAATAAGAAGATCAGAGGAATACAGTAAACCTGAAGTGAAGCATCGGAATCTATAACTAGTGTCACAGGAATGGTTCAAAACATTTGACAGTAACAAGAGTCAGTTTTTTTGTACTTAAGTCGGAATTGTGCCTTATGTATTTAATTCCGATGAAATTTCTGTGTTTCATCGTCAATAAGAAGGTCAGAGGGATACAGTAAAACTGAAGTCAAGCATCGGAATCTATAACTAGTGTCACTGGAATGGTTCAAAACATAGACAGTAAGAAGAGTCAGTTTTCTTGTTCTTAAGTCGGCATTGTGCCTTTTGTATTTACTTCCGATGCAATTTCTGTGTTTCCTCGTCAATAAGAAGGACAGAGGGATACAGTAAACCTGGAGTGAAGAATCGGAATCTGTAACTAGTGTCACAGGAGTGGTTAAATTATAGACAGTAAGAAGAGTCAGTTTTCTTGTACTTAAGACGGCATTGTGCCTTCAGTATTTAATTCCGATGCAATTTCTGTGTTTCATCGTCAATAAGAAGGTCAGAGGGATACAGTAAAATTGAAGTGAAGCATCGGAATCTATAACTCGTTCACATGAATCGTTCAACACATAGGCAGTAAGAAGAGTCAGTTATCTTGTACTTAAGTCGGCATTCTGCCTTTTGTATTTAATTCCGAAGCTATTTCTGTGTTTCATCGTCAATAAGAAGGTCAAAGGGATACAGTAAACCGGAAGTGAAGCATCGGAATCTATAACTAGTGTCACAGGAATGGTTCAAAACATAGACAGTAAGAAGAGTCAGTTTTCTTGTACTTAAGTCGGCAATGTGCCTTTTGTATTTAATTCCGATCCAATTTCTGTGTTTCATCGTCAATAAGAAGGTCTGAGGGATACAGTAAACCTGAAGTGAAGCATCGGAATATATTACTAGTGTCACATGAATAGTTCAAAATATAGACAGTGAGAAGCGTCAGTTTTCTTGTACTTAAGTCGGCATTGTGCCTTTTGTATTTACTTCCGATGCAATTTCTGTGTTTCATCGTCAATAAGAAGGTCAGAGGGATGCGGTAAACCTGAAGTGAAGCATCGGAATCTATAACTAGTGTCACAGGAATGGTTCGTAACTTATACAGTGAGAAGAGTCAGTTTTCTTGAACTTAAGTAGGCATTGTGCCTTTCGTATTTAATTCCGATGCGATTTCTGTGTTTCATCGTCAATAAGAAGGTCAGACGGATACAGTAAACCTGAAGTGAAGCATCGGAATCAATAACTAGTGTCACATGAATGGTTCAAAACATAGACAGTAAGAACAGTCAGTTTCCTTGTACTTAATTCGGCATTGTGCCTTTTCTATTTAATTCCGATGCAATCTCTGTGTTTCATCGTCAATAAGAAGGTCAGAGGGATACAGTAAACCTGAAGTGAAGCATCGGCATCTATAACTAGTGTCACAGGAATGGTTCTAAACATAGACAGTAAGAAGAGTCAGTATTCTTGTACTTAAATCGGCATTGTTCCTTTTCTATTTAATTCCGATGCAATTTCTATGTTTCATCGTCAATAAGAAGGTCAGAGGGATACAGTAAACCTGAAGTGAAGCATTGGAATCTATAACTAGTGTCACAGGAATGGATCAAAACATAGACTGTAAGAAGAGTCAGTTTTCTTGTACTTAAGTCGGCGTTGTGCCTTATGTATTTAATTCCAATGCAATTTCTGTGTTTCATCAACAATAAGAAGGTCAGATTGATGCAGTAAACCTGAAGTGAAGAATCGGCAACTATAACTAGTGTCACAGGAATGGTTCAAAACAAAGACAGTAAGAAGAGTCAGTTTCCTTGTACTTAAGTCGGCATTGTGCCTTTTGTATTTAATTCCGATGCAATGTCTGTGTTTCATCGTCAATAAGATGGTCAGAGGGATACAGTAAACGTGAAGTGAAGCATCGGAATCTATAACTAGTGTCACAGGAACGGTTCAAAACATGGACAGTAAGAAGAGTCAGTTTTCTTGTACTTATGTCGGCATTGTGCCATTTGTATGTAATTCCGATGCAATTTCTGTGTTTCATCGTCATTACGAGGGTCAGAGGGATACAGTTAACCTGAAGGGAAGCATCGGAATCTATAACTAGTGTCACAGGAATGGTTCAAATCATAGACTGTAAGAAGAATCAGTTTTCTTGTACTTAAGTCGGCATTGTTCCTTTTGTATTTAACTCCGATGCAATTTCTGTGTTTCATCGTCTATATGAAGGTCAGAGGGATACAGTAAACCAGAAGTGAAGCATCGGAATATATAACTAGTGTCACAGGAATGGTTCAAAACATAGACAGTAAAGAAGAGTCAGTTTTCTTGTACTTAAGTCGGCATTGTGTATTTTGTATTTAATTCCGATGCAATTTCTGTGTTTCATCGTCAATAAGAAGGTCAGAGGGATACAGTAAAAATGAAGTGAAGCATCGGAATCTATAACTAGTGTCAAATGAATGGTTCAACACATAGACAGTAAGAAGAGTCAGTTATCTTGTACTTAAGTCGGCATTGTGCCTTTTGTATTTAATTCCGATGCAATTTCTGTGTTTCCTCGTCAATAAGAAGGACAGAGGGATACAGTAAAAATGAAGTGAAGCATCGGAATCTATAACTCGTGTCACAGGAATGGTTCAAAACATAGACAGTAAGAAAAGTCAGTTTTCTTGTACTTAAGTCGGCAATGTGCCTTTAGTATTTAATTCCGATGCAATTTCTATGTTTCATCGTCAATAAGAAGGTCAGAGGGATACAGTAAACCTGAAGTGAAGCATCGGAATCTATTACTAGTGTCACATGAATAGTTCAAAATATAGACAGTAAGAAGAGTCAGTTTTCTTGTACTTAAGTCGGCATTGTGCCTTTTGTATTTACTTCCGATGCAATTTCTGTGTTTCATCGTCAATAAGAAGGTCAGAGGGATGCGGTAAACCTGAAGTGAAGCATCGGAATCTATAACTAGTGTCACAGGAATGGTTCGTAACTTATACAGTGAGAAGAGTCAGTTTTCTTGAACTTAAGTAGGCATTGTGCCTTTCGTATTTAATTCCGATGCGATTTCTGTGTTTCATCGTCAATAAGAAGGTCAGAGGGATACAGTAAACCTGAAGTGAAGCATCGGAATCAATAACTAGTGTCACATGAATGGTTCAAAACATAGACAGTAAGAAGAGTCAGTTTCCTTGTACTTAATTCGGCATTGTGCCTTTTCTATTTAATTCCGATGCAATCTCTGTGTTTCATCGTCAATAAGAAGGTCAGAGGGATACAGTAAACCTGAAGTGAAGCATCGGCATCAATAACTAGTGTCACAGGAATGGTTCTAAACATAGACAGTAAGAAGAGTCAGTATTCTTGTACTTAAATCGGCATTGTTCCTTTTCTATTTAATTCCGATGCAATTTCTATGTTTCATCGTCAATAAGAAGGTCAGAGAGATACAGTAAACCTGAAGTGAAGCATTGGAATCTATAACTAGTGTCACAGGAATGGATCAAAACATAGACTGTAAGAAGAGTCAGTTTTCTTGTACTTAAGTCGGCGTTGTGCCTTTTGTATTTAATTCCAATGCAATTTCTGTGTTTCATCAACAATAAGAAGGTCAGATTGATGCAGTAAACCTGAAGTGAAGAATCGGCAACTATAACTAGTGTCACAGGAATGGTCCAAAACAAAGACAGTAAGAAGAGTCAGTTTCCTTGTACTTAAGTCGGCATTGTGCCTTTTGTATTTAATTCCGATGCAATGTCTGTGTTTCATCGTCAATAAGATGGTCAGAGGGATACAGTAAACGTGAAGTGAAGCATCGGAATCTATAACTAGTGTCACAGGAACGGTTCAAAACATAGACAGTAAGAAGAGTCAGTTTTCTTGTACTTATGTCGGCATTGTGCCATTTGCATGTAATTCCGATGCAATTTCTGTGTTTCATCGTCATTACGAGGGTCAGAGGAATACAGTTAACCTGAAGGGAAGCATCGGAATCTATAACTAGTGTCACAGGAATGGTTCAAATCATAGACTGTAAGAAGAATCAGTTTTCTTGTACTTAAGTCGGCATTCTTCCTTTTGTATTTAACTCCGATGCAATTTCTGTGTTTCATCGTCTATATGAAGGTCAGACGGATACAGGAAACCAGAAGTGAAGCATCGGAATATATAACTAGTGTCACAGGAATGGTTCAAAGCATAGACAGTAAAGAAGAGTCAGTTTTCTTGTACTTAAGTCGGCATTGTGCATTTTGTATTTAATTCCGATGCAATTTCTGTGTTTCATCGTCAATAAGAAGGTCAGAGGGATACAGTAAAAATGAAGTGAAGCATCGGAATCTATAACTAGTGTCAAATGAATGGTTCAACACATAGACAGTAAGAAGAGTCAGTTATCTTGTACTTAAGTCGGCATTGTGCCTTTTGTATTTAATTCCGATGCTATTTCTGTGTTTCATCGTCAATAAGAAGGTCAGAGGGATACAGTAAACCGGAAGTGAAGCATCGGAATCTATAACTAGTGTCACAGGAATGGTTCAAATCATTTGACAGAATCAAGAGTCAGTTTTCTTGTACTTAAGTCGGAATTGTGCCTTATGTATTTAATTCCGATGAAATTTCTGTGTTTCATCGTCAATAAGAAGGTCAGAGGGATACAGTAAACCTGAAGTGAAGCATCGGAATCTATAACTAGTGTCACTGGAATGGTTCAAAACATAGACAGTAAGAAGAGTCAGTTTTCTTGTTCTTAAGTCGGCATTGTGCCTTTTGTATTTAATTCCGATGCAATTTCTGTGTTTCCTCGTCAATAAGAAGGACAGAGGGATACAGTAAAAATGAAGTGAAGCATCGGAATCTATAACTCGTGTCACATTAATCGTTCAACACATAGACAGTAAGAAGAGTCAGTTATCTTGTACTTAAGTCGGCATTGTGCCTTTTGTATTTAATTCCGAAGTTATTTCTGTGTTTCATCGTCAATAAGAAGGTCAGAGGGATACAGTAAACCGGAAGTGAAGCATCGGAATCTATAACTAGTGTCACAGGAATGGTTCAAAACATAGACAGTAAGAAAAGTCAGTTTTCTTGTACTTAAGTCGGCAATGTGCCTTTAGTATTTAATTCCGATGCAATTTCTATGTTTCATCGTCAATAAGAAGGTCAGAGGGATACAGTAAACCTGAAGTGAAGCATCGGAATCTATTACTAGTGTCACATGAATAGTTCAAAATATAGACAGTAAGAAGAGTCAGTTTTCTTGTACTTAAGTCGGCATTGTGCCTTTTGTATTTACTTCCGTTGCAATTTCTATGTTTCATCGTCAATACGAGGGTCAGAGGGATACAGTAAACCTGAGGTGAAGCATCGGAATGTTTAACTAGTGTCACAGGAATGGTTCACACCATAGACAGTAAGAAAAGTCAGTTTTCGTGTAGTTAAGTCGGCATTGTCCCTTTTCTATTTAATTCCAATGCAATTTCTGCTTTTCATCGTCAATAAGAAGATCAGAGGGATACGGTAAACCTGAAGTGAAGCATCGGAATCTATAACTAGTGTCACAGGAATGGGTCATAACGTATACAGTAAGAAGTGTCAGTTTTCTTGAACTTAAGTAGGCATTGTGCCTTTCGTATTTAATTCCTATGCGATTTCTGTGTTTCATCGTCAATAAGAAGGTCAGAGGGATACAGTAAACCCGAAGTGAAGCATCGGAATCTATAACTAGTGTCACATGAATGGTTCAAAACATAGACAGTAAGAAGAGTCAGTTTTCTTGTACTTAATTCGGCATTGTGCCTGTTCTACTTAATTCCGATGCAATGTCTGTGTTTCATCGTCAATAATAAGGTCAGAGGGATACAGTAAACGTGTAGTGAAGCATCGGAATCTATAACTAGTGTCACAGGAATGGTTCAAAACATAGACAGTAAGAAGAGTCAGTTTTCTTATACTTAAGTCGGCATTGTGCCATTTGTATTTAATTCCGATGCAATTTCTGTGTTTCATAGTCACTAAGAGGGTCAGAGGAATACAGTAAACCTGAAGGGAAGCATCGGAATCTATAACTAGTGTCACAGGAATGGTTCAAATCATAGACTGTAAGAAGAATGAGTTTTCTCATTCTTAAGTCGGCATTGTTCCTTTTGTATTTAACTCCGATGCAATTTCTGTGTTTCATCGTCTATATGAAGGTCAGAGGGATACAGTAAACCAGAAGTGAAGCATCGGAATATATAACTAGTATCACAGGAATGGTTCAAAGCATAGACAGTGAAGAAGAGTCAGTTTTCTTGTACTTAAGTCGGCATTGTGCATTTTGTATTTAATTCCGATGCAATTTCTGTGTTTCATCGTCAATAAGAAGGTCAGAGGGATACAGTAAACCTGAAGTGAAGCATCGGAATCTATAACTAGTGTCACAGGAATGGATCAAAACATAGACAGTTAGAAGAGTCAGTTTTCTAGTACTTAAGTCGGCGTTGTGCCTTTTGTATTTAATTCCGATGAAATATCTGTGTTTCATCAACAATAAGAAGGTCAGAGGGACGCAGTAAACCTGAAGTGAAGAATCGGCAACTATAACTAGTGTCACAGGAATGGTTCAAAACATAGACAGTAAGAAGAGTCAGTTTCCATGTACTTAAGTCGGCATTGTGACTTTTGTATTTAATTCCGATGCAATGTCTGTGTTTCATCGTCAATAAGAAGGTCAGAGGGATACAGTAAAAATGAAGTGAAGCATCGGAATCTATAACTAGTGTCAAATGAATGGTTCAACACATAGACAGTAAGAAGAGTCAGTTTTCTTGTACTTAAGTCGGCATTGTGCATTTTGTATTTAATTCCGATGCAATTTCTGTGTTTCATCGTCAATAAGAAGGTCAGAGGGATACAGTAAAAATGAAGTGATGCATCGGAATCTATAACTAGTGTCAAATGAATGGTTCAACACATAGACAGTAAGAAGAGTCAGTTATCTTGTACTTAAGTCGGCATTGTGCCTTTTGTATTTAATTCCGATGCTATTTCTGTGTTTCATCGTCAATAAGAAGGTCAGAGGGATACAGTAAACCGGAAGTGAAGCATCGGAATCTATAACTAGTGTCACAGAATTGGTTCAAATCATTTGACAGTAACAAGAGTCAGTTTTCTTGTACTTAAGTCGGAATTGTGCCTTATGTATTTAATTCCGATGAAATTTCTGTGTTTCATCGTCAATAAGAAGGTCAGAGGGATACAGTAAACCTGAAGTGAAGCATCGGAATCTATAACAAGTGTCACTGGAATGGTTCAAAACATAGACAGTAAGAAGAGTCAGTTTTCTTGTTCTTAAGTCGGCATTGTGCCTTTTGTATTTAATTCCGATGCAATTTCTGTGTTTCCTCGTCAATAAGAAGGACAGAGGGATACAGTAAAAATGAAGTGAAGCATCGGAATCTATAACTCGTGTCACATTAATCGTTCAACACATAGACAGTAAGAAGAGTCAGTTATCTTGTACTTAAGTCGGCATTGTGCCTTTTGTATTTAATTCCGAAGTTATTTCTGTGTTTCATCGTCAATAAGAAGGTCAGAGGGATACAGTAAACCGGAAGTGAAGCATCGGAATCTATAACTAGTGTCACAGGAATGGTTCAAAACATAGACAGTAAGAAAAGTCAGTTTTCTTGTACTTAAGTCGGCAATGTGCCTTTAGTATTTAATTCCGATGCAATTACTATGTTTCATCGTCAATAAGAAGGTCAGAGGGATACAGTAAACCTGAAGTGAAGCATCGGAATCTATTACTAGGGTCACATGAATAGTTCAAAATATAGACAGTAAGAAGAGTCAGTTTTCTTGTACTTAAGTCGGCATTGTGCCTTTTGTATTTACTTCCGATGCAATTTCTGTGTTTCATCGTCAATAAGAAGGTCAGAGGGATGCGGTAAACCTGAAGTGAAGCATCGGAATCTATAACTAGTGTCACAGGAATGGTTCGTAACTTATACAGTGAGAAGAGTCAGTTTTCTTGAACTTAAGTAGGCATTGTGCCTTTCGTATTTAATTCCGATGCGATTTCTGTGTTTCATCGTCAATAAGAAGGTCAGAGGGATACAGTAAACCTGAAGTGAAGCATCGGAATCAATAACTAGTGTCACATGAATGGTTCAAAACATAGACAGTAAGAAGAGTCAGTTTCCTTGTACTTAATTCGGCATTGTGCCTTTTCTATTTAATTCCGATGCAATCTCTGTGTTTCATCGTCAATAAGAAGGTCAGAGGGATACAGTAAACCTGAAGTGTAGCATCGGCATCTATAACTAGTGTCACAGGAATGGTTCTAAACATAGACAGTAAGAAGAGTCAGTATTCTTGTACTTAAATCGGCATTGTTCCTTTTCTATATAATTCCGATGCAATTTCTATGTTTCATCGTCAATAAGAAGGTCAGAGGGATACAGTAAACCTGAAGTGAAGCATTGGAATCTATAACTAGTGTCACAGGAATGGATCAAAACATAGACTGTAAGAAGAGTCAGTTTTCTTGTACTTAAGTCGGCGTTGTGCCTTTTGTATTTAATTCCAATGCAATTTCTGTGTTTCATCAACAATAAGAAGGTCAGATTGATGCAGTAAACCTGAAGTGAAGAATCGGCAACTATAACTAGTGTCACAGGAATGGTTCAAAACAAAGACAGTAAGAAGAGTCAGTTTCCTTGTACTTAAGTCGGCATTGTGCCTTTTGTATTTAATTCCGATGCAATGTCTGTGTTTCATCGTCAATAAGATGGTCAGAGGGATACAGTAAACGTGAAGTGAAGCATCGGAATCTATAACTAGTGTCACAGGAACGGTTCAAAACATAGACAGTAAGAAGAGTCAGTTTTCTTGTACTTATGTCGGCATTGTGCCATTTGTATGTAATTCCGATGCAATTTCTGTGTTTCATCGTCATTACGAGGGTCAGAGGAATACAGTTAACCTGAAGGGAAGCATCGGAATATACAACTAGTGTCACAGGAATGGTTCAAAACATAGACAGTAAAGAAGAGTCAGTTTTCTGGTACTTAAGTCGGCATTGTGCATTTTGTATTTAATTCCGATGCAATTTCTGTGTTTCATCGTCAATAAGAAGGTCAGAGGGATACAGTAAAAATGAAGTGAAGCATCGGAATCTATAACTAGTGTCAAATGAATGGTTCAACACATAGACAGTAAGAAGAGTCAGTTATCTTGTACTTAAGTCGGCATTGTGCCTTTTGTATTTAATTCCGATGCTATTTCTGTGTTTCATCGTCAATAAGAAGGTCAGAGGGATACAGTAAACCGGAAGTGAAGCATCGGAATCTATAACTAGTGTCACAGGAATGGTTCAAATCATTTGACAGTAACAAGAGTCAGTTTTCTTGTACTTAAGTCGGAATTGTGCCTTATGTATTTAATTCCGATGAAATTTCTGTGTTTCATCGTCAATAAGAAGGTCAGAGGGATACAGTAAACCTGAAGTGAAGCATCGGAATCTATAACTAGTGTCACTGGAATGGTTCAAAACATAGACAGTAAGAAGAGTCAGTTTTCTTGTTCTTAAGTCGGCATTGTGCCTTTTGTATTTAATTCCGATGCAATTTCTGTGTTTCCTCGTCAATAAGAAGGACAGAGGGATACAGTAAAAATGAAGTGAAGCATCGGAATCTATAACTCGTGTCAAATTAATCGTTCAACACATAGACAGTAAGAAGAGTCAGTTATCTTGTACTTAAGTCGGCATTGTGCCTTTTGTATTTAATTCCGAAGTTATTTCTGTGTTTCATCGTCAATAAGAAGGTCAGAGGGATACAGTAAAGCGGAAGTGAAGCATCGGAATCTATAACTAGTGTCACAGGAATGGTTCAAAACATAGACAGTAAGAAAAGTCAGTTTTCTTGTACTTAAGTCGGCAATGTGCCTTTAGTATTTAATTCCGATGCAATTTCTATGTTTCATCGTCAATAAGAAGGTCAGAGGGATACAGTAAACCTGAAGTGAAGCATCGGAATCTATTACTAGTGTCACATGAATAGTTCAAAATATAGACAGTAAGAAGAGTCAGTTTTCTTGTACTTAAGTCGGCATTGTGCCTTTTGTATTTACTTCCGTTGCAATTTCTATGTTTCATCGTCAATACGAGGGTCAGAGGGATACAGTAAACCTGAGGTGAAGCATCGGAATCTTTAACTAGTGTCACAGGAATGGTTCACACCATAGACAGTAAGAAAAGTCAGTTTTCGTGTAGTTAAGTCGGCATTGTCCCTTTTCTATTTAATTCCAATGCAATTTCTGCTTTTCATCGTCAATAAGAAGATCAGAGGGATACGGTAAACCTGAAGTGAAGCATCGGAATCTATAACTAGTGTCACAGGAATGGTTCATAACGTATACAGTAAGAAGTGTCAGTTTTCTTGAACTTAAGTAGGCATTGTGCCTTTCGTATTTAATTCCTATGCGATTTCTGTGTTTCATCGTCAATAAGAAGGTCAGAGGGATACAGTAAACCCGAAGTGAAGCATCGGAATCTATAACTAGTGTCACATGAATGGTTCAAAACATAGACAGTAAGAAGAGTCAGTTTTCTTGTACTTAATTCGGCATTGTGCCTGTTCTATTTAATTCCGATGCAATGTCTGTGTTTCATCGTCAATAATAAGGTCAGAGGGATACAGTAAACGTGTAGTGAAGCATCGGAATCTATAACTAGTGTCACAGGAATGGTTCAAAACATAGACAGTAAGAAGAGTCAGTTTTCTTATACTTAAGTCGGCATTGTGCCATTTGTATTTAATTCCGATGCAATTTCTGTGTTTCATAGTCACTAAGAGGGTCAGAGGAATACAGTAAACCTGAAGGGAAGCATCGGAATCTATAACTAGTGTCACAGGAATGGTTCAAATCATAGACTGTAAGAAGAATGAGTTTTCTCATTCTTAAGTCGGCATTGTTCCTTTTGTATTTAACTCCGATGCAATTTCTGTGTTTCATCGTCTATATGAAGGTCAGAGGGATACAGTAAACCAGAAGTGAAGCATCGGAATATATAACTAGTGTCACAGGAATGGTTCAAAACATAGACAGTAAAGAAGAGTCAGTTTTCTTGTACTTAAGTCGGCATTGTGCATTTTGTATTTAATTCCGATGCAATTTCTGTGTTTCATCGTCAATAAGAAGGTCAGAGGGATACAGTAAACCTGAAGTGAAGAATCGGCAACTATAACTAGTGTCACAGGAATGGTTCAGAACATAGACAGTAAGAAGAGTCAGTTTCCATGTACTTAAGTCGGCATTGTGACTTTTGTATTTAATTCCGATGCAATGTCTGTGTTTCATCGTCAATAAGAAGGTCAGAGGGATACAGTAAACGTGAAGTGAAGCATCGGAATCTATAACTAGTGTCACAGGAATGGTTCAAAACATAGACAGTAAGAAGAGTCAGTTTTCTTGTACTTATGTCGGCATTGTGCCTTTTGTATTTAATTCCGATGCAATTTCTGTGTTTCATCGTCACTAAGAAGGTCAGAGGAATACGGTAAACCTGAAGTGAAGCATCGGAATCTATAACTAGTGTCACAGGAACGGTTCAAAACATAGACAGTAAGAAGAGTCAGTTTTCTTGTACTTAAGTCGGCATTGTTCCTTTTGTATTTAACTCCGATGCAATTTCTGTGTTTCATCGTCAATATGAAGGTCAGAGGGATACAGTAAACCTGAAGTGAAGCATCGGAATATATAACTAGTGTCACAGGAATGGTTCAAAACATGGACAGTAAAAAAGAAGCAGTTTTCTTGTATTTAAGTCGGCATTGTGCATTTTGTATTTAATTCCGATGCAATTTCTGTGTTTCATCGTCAATAAGAAGGTCAGAGGGATGCAGTAAAAATGAAGTGAATCATCGGAATCTATAACTAGTGTCACATGAATGGTTCAACACATAGACAGTAACAAGACTCAGTTTTCTTGTACTTAAGTCGGAATTGTGCCTTATGTATTTAATTCCGATGAAATTTCTGTGTTTCATCGTCAATAAGAAGGTCAGAGGGATACAGTACACCTGAAGTGAAGCATCGGAATCTATAACTAGTGTCACTGGAATGGTTCAAAACATAGACAGTAAGAAGAGTCAGTTTTCTTTTTCTTAAGTCGGCATTGTGCCTTTTGTATTTAATTCCGATGCAATTTCTGTGTTTCATCGTCAATAAGAAGGTCAGAGGGATACAGTAAACCTGAAGTGAATCATCGGAATCTATAACTAGTGTCACAGGAATGGTTCAAAACATAGACAGTAAGAAGAGTCAGTTTTCTTGAACTTAGGTCGTCATTGTGCCTATTGTATATAATTCTGTTGCAATTTCTATGTTTCGTCGTCAATAAGAAGGTCAGAGGGATACAGTAAACCTGAGGTGAAGCCTCGGAATCTTTAACTAGTGTCACAGGAATGGTTCACAACATAGACAGTAAGAAAAGTCAGTTTTTGTGTAGTTAAGTCATCATTGTGCCTTTTCTATTTAATTCCGATGCAATTTCTGTGTTTCATCGTCAATAAGAAGGTCAAAGGGATACAGTAAACCAGAAGTGAAGCATCGGAATCTATAACTAGTGTCACAGGAATGGTTCAAATCATAGACTGTAAGAAGAGCCAGTTTTCTTGTACTTAAGTCGGCATTGTTCCTTTTGTATTTAACTCCGATGCAATTTCTGTGTTTCATCGTCAATATGAAGGTCAGAGGGATACAGTAAACCTGAAGTGAAGCATCGGAATATATAACAAGTGTCACAGGAATGGTTCAAAACATAGACAGTAAAGAAGTGTCAGTTTTCTTGTACTTAAGTCATCATTGTGCATTTTGTATTTAATTCCGATGCAATTTCTGTGTTTCATCGTCAATAAGAAGGTCAGAGGGATGCAGTAAAAATGAAGTGAAGCATCGGAATCTATAACTAGTGTCACATGAATGGTTCAACACATAGACAGTAACAAGACTCAGTTTTCTTGTACTTAAGTCGGAATTATGCCTTATGTATTTAATTCCGATGAAATTTCTGTGTTTCATCGTCAATAAGAAGGTCAGAGGGATACAGTACACCTGAAGTGAAGCATCGGAATCTATAACTAGTGTCACTGGAATGGTTCAAAACATAGACAGTAAGAAGAGTCAGTTTTCTTTTTCTTAAGTCGGCATTGTGCCTTTTGTATTTAATTCCGATGCAATTTCTGTGTTTCATCGTCAATAAGAAGGTCAGAGGGATACAGTAAACCTGAAGTGAATCATCGGAATCTATAACTAGTGTCACAGGAATGGTTCAAAACATAGACAGTAAGAAGAGTCAGTTTTCTTGAACTTAGGTCGGCATTGTGCCTATTGTATATAATTCTGTTGCAATTTCTATGTTTCGTCGTCAATAAGAAGGTCAGAGGGATACAGTAAACCTGAGGTGAAGCCTCGGAATCTTTAACTAGTGTCACAGGAATGGTTCACAACATAGACAGTAAGAAAAGTCAGTTTTTGTGTAGTTAAGTCATCATTGTGCCTTTTCTATTTAATTCCGATGCAATTTCTGTGTTTCATCGTCAATAAGAAGGTCAGAGGGATACGGTAAACCTGAAGTGAAGCATCGGAATCTATAACTAGTGTCACAGAAATGGTTCATATGTTAGACAGTAAGAAGAGTCAGTTTTCTTGAACTTAAGTAGGCATTGTGCCATTTGTATTTAATTCCGATGCGATTTCTGTGTTTCATCGTCAATAAGAAGGTCAGAGGGATACAGTAAACCTGAAGTGAAGCATCGGAATCTATAACTAGTGTCACATGAATGGTTCAAAACATAGACAGTAAGAAGAGTCAGATTTCTTGTACTTAATTCGGCATTTTGCCTTTTCTTTTTAATTCCGATGCAATCTGTGTGTTTCATCGTCAATAAGACGGGAAGAGGGATACACTAAACCTGAAGTGAAGCATCGGCATCTATAACTAGTGTCACAGGAATGGTTCTAAACATAGACAGTAAGAAGAGTCAGTATTCTTGTACGTAAGTCGGCATTGTTCCTTTTCTATTTAATTCCGATGCAATTTCTATATTTCATCGTCAATAAGAAGGCAGAGGGAGACAGTAAACCTGAAGTGAAGCATCGGAATCTGTAACTAGTGTCACAGGATTGGATCAAAACATGGACAGTAAGAAGAGTCAGTTTTCTTGTACGTAAGTCGGCGTTGTGCCTTTTGTATTTAATTCCGATGCAATTTCTGTGTTTCATCAACAATAAGAAGGTCAGAGGGTTGCAGTAAACCTGAAGTGAAGAATCTGCAACTATAACTAGTGTCACAGGAATAATTCAAAACATAGACAGTAAGATGAGTCAGTTTCCTTGTACTTAAGTCGGCATTGTGCCTTTTGTATTTAATTCCGATGCAATTTCTGTGTTTCATCGTCAATAAGAAGGTCGGAGGGATACAGTAAACGTGAAGTGAAGCATCGGAATCTATAACTAGTGTCACAGGAATGGTTCAAAACATAGACAGTAAAAAGAGTCAGTTTTCTTGTACTTAAGTTGTCATTGTGCCATTTGTATTTAGTTCCGACGCAATATCTGTGTTTCATCGTCAATAAGAAGGTCAAAGGGATACAGTAAACCTGAAGTGAAGCATCGGAATCTATAACTAGTGTCACAGGAATGGTTCAAATCATAGACTGTAAGAAGAGCCAGTTTTCTTGTACTTAAGTCGGCATTGTTCCTTTTGTATTTAACTCCGATGCAATTTCTGTGTTTCATCGTCAATATGAAGGTCAGAGGGATACAGTAAACCTGAAGTGAAGCATCGGAATATATAACAAGTGTCACAGGAATGGTTCAAAACATAGACAGTAAAGAAGTGTCAGTTTTCTTGTACTTAAGTCATCATTGTGCATTTTGTATTTAATTCCGATGTAATTTCTGTGTTTCATCGTCAATAAGAAGGTCAGAGGGATGCAGTAAAAATGAAGTGAAGCATCGGAATCTATAACTAGTGTCACATGAATGGTTCAACACATAGACAGTAACAAGACTCAGTTTTCTTGTACTTAAGTCGGAATTATGCCTTATGTATTTAATTCCGATGAAATTTCTGTGTTTCATCGTCAATAAGAAGGTCAGAGGGATACAGTACACCTGAAGTGAAGCATCGGAATCTATAACTAGTGTCACTGGAATGGTTCAAAACATAGACAGTAAGAAGAGTCAGTTTTCTTTTTCTTAAGTCGGCATTGTGCCTTTTGTATTTAATTCCGATGCAATTTCTGTGTTTCATCGTCAATAAGAAGGTCAGAGGGATACAGTAAACCTGAAGTGAATCATCGGAATCTATAACTAGTGTCACAGGAATGGTTCAAAACATAGACAGTAAGAAGAGTCAGTTTTCTTGAACTTAGGTCGGCATTGTGCCTATTGTATATAATTCTGTTGCAATTTCTATGTTTCGTCGTCAATAAGAAGGTCAGAGGGATACAGTAAACCTGAGGTGAAGCCTCGGAATCTTTAACTAGTGTCACAGGAATGGTTCACAACATAGACAGTAAGAAAAGTCAGTTTTTGTGTAGTTAAGTCATCATTGTGCCTTTTCTATTTAATTCCGATGCAATTTCTGTGTTTCATCGTCAATAAGAAGGTCAGAGGGATACGGTAAACCTGAAGTGAAGCATCGGAATCTATAACTAGTGTCACAGAAATGGTTCATATGTTAGACAGTAAGAAGAGTCAGTTTTCTTGAACTTAAGTAGGCATTGTGCCATTTGTATTTAATTCCGATGCGATTTCTGTGTTTCATCGTCAATAAGAAGGTCAGAGGGATACAGTAAACCTGAAGTGAAGCATCGGAATCTATAACTAGTGTCACATGAATGGTTCAAAACATAGACAGTAAGAAGAGTCAGATTTCTTGTACTTAATTCGGCATTTTGCCTTTTCTTTTTAATTCCGATGCAATCTGTGTGTTTCATCGTCAATAAGACGGGAAGAGGGATACACTAAACCTGAAGTGAAGCATCGGCATCTATAACTAGTGTCACAGGAATGGTTCTAAACATAGACAGTAAGAAGAGTCAGTATTCTTGTACTTAAGTCGGCATTGTTCCTTTTCTATTTAATTCCGATGCAATTTCTATATTTCATCGTCAATAAGAAGGCAGAGGGAGACAGTAAACCTGAAGTGAAGCATCGGAATCTGTAACTAGTGTCACAGGATTGGATCAAAACATGGACAGTAAGAAGAGTCAGTTTTCTTGTACGTAAGTCGGCGTTGTGCCTTTTGTATTTAATTCCGATGCAATTTCTGTGTTTCATCAACAATAAGAAGGTCAGAGGGTTGCAGTAAACCTGAAGTGAAGAATCTGCAACTATAACTAGTGTCACAGGAATAATTCAAAACATAGACAGTAAGATGAGTCAGTTTCCTTGTACTTAAGTCGGCATTGTGCCTTTTGTATTTAATTCCGATGCAATTTCTGTGTTTCATCGTCAATAAGAAGGTCGGAGGGATACAGTAAACGTGAAGTGAAGCATCGGAATCTATAACTAGTGTCACAGGAATGGTTCAAAACATAGACAGTAAAAAGAGTCAGTTTTCTTGTACTTAAGTTGTCATTGTGCCATTTGTATTTAGTTCCGACGCAATATCTGTGTTTCATCGTCAATAAGAAGGTCAAAGGGATACAGTAAACCTGAAGTGAAGCATCGGAATCTATAACTAGTGTCACAGGAATGGTTCAAATCATAGACTGTAAGAAGAGCCAGTTTTCTTGTACTTAAGTCGGCATTGTTCCTTTTGTATTTAACTCCGATGCAATTTCTGTGTTTCATCGTCAATATGAAGGTCAGAGGGATACAGTAAACCTGAAGTGAAGCATCGGAATATATAACAAGTGTCACAGGAATGGTTCAAAACATAGACAGTAAAGAAGTGTCAGTTTTCTTGTACTTAAGTCATCATTGTGCATTTTGTATTTAATTCCGATGCAATTTCTGTGTTTCATCGTCAATAAGAAGGTCAGAGGGATACAGTAAACCTGAAGTGAAGCATCGGAATCTATAACTAGTGTCACAGGAATGGTTCAAACATAGACAGTAAGATGAGTCAGTTTTCTTGTACTTAAGTCGGCATTGTGCCTTTTGTATTTAATTCCGATGCAATTTCTGTGTTTCATCGTCAATAAGAAGGTCAGAGGGATACAGTAAACCTGAAGTGAAGCATCGGAATCTATAACTAGTGTCACATGAATGGTTCACACATAGACAGTAAGAAGAGTCAGTTTTCTTGTACATAAGTCGACATTGTGCCTTTTCTATTTAATTCCGATGCAATTTCTGTGTTTCACCGTCTATACGAAGGTCAGAGGGATACAGTAAACCTGAAGAGTAGCATCGGAATCTATAATT
The DNA here is from genome assembly GCF_021461395.2 of Schistocerca americana. Classification (NCBI taxonomy): domain Eukaryota; kingdom Metazoa; phylum Arthropoda; class Insecta; order Orthoptera; family Acrididae; genus Schistocerca; species Schistocerca americana. The sequence goes on along the minus strand of NC_060121.1, from coordinate 8,094,409 downwards.
AGTGTCACATGAATGGTTCAAATTATAGAGAGTAAGAAGAGTCAGTTTTCTTGTACATAAGTCGGCATTGGGCCTTTTGTATTTAATTCCAATGCAATTTCAGTGTTTCATCGTCAATAAGAGGGTCAGAGGGATACAGTATACCTGAAGTAAAGCATCGGAATCAATATTTAGTGTCACAGGAGTAGTTCAAATCATAGACAGTAAGAAGGGTCAGTTTTCTTGTACTTAATTCGGCATTGTGCCTTTTCTATTTAATTCCGATGCAATTTCTGTGTTTCAACGTCAATAAGAAGGTTGGAGGGATACAGTAAACCTGAAGTGAAGCATCGGCATCTATAACTAGTGTCACAGGAATGGTTGAAAACATAGACAGTAAGAAGAGTCAGTTTTCTTGTACTTAAGTCGGCATTGTGCCTTTTGTATTTAATTCCGATGCAATTTCTGTGATTCATCGTCAATAAGAAGGTTAGAGGGATACAGTAAAAATGAAGTGAAGCATCGGAATCTATAACTAGTGTCACATGAATGGTTCAACACATAGACAGTAAGAAGAGTCAGTTATCTTGTACTTAAGTCGGCATTGTGCCTTTTGTATTTAATTCCGAAGCTATTTCTGTGTTTCATCGTCAATAAGAAGGTCAGAAGGATACAGTAAACCGGAAGTGAAGCATTGGAACCTATAACTACTGTCACAGGAATGGTTCGAAACATAGTCAGTAAGAAGAGTCAGTTTTCTTGTACTTAAGTCGGCATTGTGCCTTTTGTATTTAATTCCGATGCAATTTCTATGTTTCATCGTCATTAAGAAGGTCAGAGGGATACAGTAAACCTGAAGTGAATCATCGGAATCTATAACTAGTGTCACAGGAATGGTTCAAAATATAGACAGTAAGAAGAGTCAGTTTTCTTGTACTTCAGTCGGCATTGTGCCTTTTGTATATAATTCCGTTGTAATTTCTGTGCTTCATCATCAATAAGAAGGTCACAGGGATACAGTAAACCTGAGGTGTAGCATCGGAATCATTAACTAGTGTCACAGGAATGGTTAAAACATAGACAGTAAGAAGAGTCAGTTTTCGTGTAGTTAAGTCGGTATTGTGCCTTTTCTATTTAATTCCGATGCAATTTCTGTGTTTCATCGTCAATAAGAAGGTCAGAGGGATACGGTAAACCGGAAGTGAAGCATCGGAATCTATAACTAGTGTCACAGGAATGGTTCATAACTTAGACAGTAAGAAGAGTCAGTTTTCTTGAACTTAAGTAGGCATTGTGCCTTTTGTATTTAATTCCGATGCGATTTCTGTGTTTCATCGTCAATAAGAAGGTCAGAGGGATACAGTAAACCTGATAAACCTGACGTGAAGCATCGGAATCTATAACTAGTGTCACAAGAGTGGTTCAGAACATAGACACTAAGAAGAGTCAGTTTTCTTGTACTTAATTCGGCATTGTGCCTTTTCTATGTAATTCCGATGCAATCTCTGTGTTTCATCGTCAATAAGAAGGTCAGAGGGATACAGTAAACCTTAAGTGAAGCATTGGCATCTATAACTAGTGTCACAGGAATGGTTCTAAACATAGACAGTAAGAAGAGTCAGTATTCTTGTACTTAAGTCGGCATTGTTCCTTTTCTATTTAATTCCGATGCAATTTCTATGTTTCATCGTCAATAAGAAGGTAAGAGGGAGACAGTAAACCTGAAGTGAAGCATCGGAATCTGTAACTAAAGTCACAGGAATGGATCAAAACATAGACAGTAAGAAGAGTCAGTTTTCTTGTACTTAAGTCGGCATTGTGCCTTTTGTATTTAATTCCGATGCAATTTCTGTGTTTCGTCGTCACTAAGAAGGTCAGAGGTATACGGTAAACCTGAAGTGAAGCATCGGAATCTATAACTAGAGTCACAGGAATGGTTCAAATCATAGACTGTAAGAAGAGCCAGTTTTCTTGTACTTAAGTCGGCATTGTTCCTTTTGTATTTAACTCCGATGCAATTTCTGTGTTTCATCGTCAATATGAAGGTCAGAGGGATACAGTAAACCTGAAGTGAAACATCGGAATATATAACTAGTGTCACAGGAATGGTTCAAAACATAGACAGTAAAGAAGAGTCAGTTTTCTTGTACTTAAGTCGGCATTGTGCATTTTGTATTTATTTCCGATGCAATTTCTGTGTTTCATCGTCAATAAGAAGGTCAGAGGGATACAGTAAACCTGAAGTGAAGCATCGGAATCTATAACTAGTGTCACAGGAATGGTTCAAACTTTGACAGTAAGATGCGCCAGTTTTCTTGTACTTAAGTCGGCATTGTGCCTTTTGTATTTAATTCCGATGCAATTTCTGTGTTTCATCGTCAATAAGAAGGTCAGAGGGATACAGTAAACCTGAAGTGAAGCATCGGAATCTATAACTAGTGTCACGTGAATGGTTCACACATAGACAGTAAGAAGAGTCTGTTTTCCTGTACATAAGTCGACATTGTGCCTTTTCTATTTAATTCCGATGCAATTTCTGTGTTTCACCGTCTATACGAAGGTCAGAGGGATACGGTAAACCTGAAGTGTAGCATCGGATTCTATAAATAGTGTCACATGAATGGTTCAAATTATAGAGAGTAAGAAGAGTCAGTTTTCTTGTACATAAGTCGGCATTGTGCCTTTTGTATTTAATTCCGATGCAATTTCAGTGTTTCATCATCAATAAGAGGGTCAGAGGGACACAGTATACCTGAAGTGAAGCATCGGAATCAATAATTAGTGTCACAGGAATAGTTCAAAGCATAGACAGTAAGAAGGGTCAGTTTTCTTGTTTTTAATTCGGCATTGTGCCTTTTCTATTTCATTCCGATGCAATATCTGTGTTTCATCGTCAATAAGAAGGTTGGAGGGATACAGTAAACCTAAAATGAAGCATCGGCATTTATAACTAGTGTCACAGGAATGGTTGAAAACATAGACAGTAAGAAGAGTCAGTTTTCTTGTACTTAAGTCGGCATTGTGCCTTTTGTATTTAATTCCGATGCAATTTCTGTGATTCATCGTCAATAAGAAGGTCAGAGGGATACAGTAAATGTTAAGTGAAGCATCGGAATCTATAACTAGTGTCACATGAATGGTTCAACACATAGACAGTAAGAAGAGTCAGTTTTCTTGTACTTAAGTCGGCATTGTGCCTTTTGTATTTAATTCCGATGCAATTTCTGTGTTTCATCGTCAATAAGAAGGTCGGAGGGATACAGTAAACGTGAAGTGAAGCATCGGAATCTATAACTAGTGTCACAGGAATGGTTTAAAACATAGACAGTAAGAAGAGTCAGTTTTCTTGTACTTAAGTCGGCATTGTGCCTTTGGTATTTAATTCCGATGCAATTTCTGTGTTTCGTCGTCACTAAGAAGGTCAGAGGAATACGATAAACCTGAAGTGATGCATCGGAATCTATAACTAGTGTCACAGGAATGGTTCAAAACATAGACAGTAAGAAGAGTTAGTTTTCTTGTACTTAAGTCGTCATTGTGCCATTTGTATTTAGTTCCGACGCAATATCTGTGTTTCATCGTCAATAAGAGGGTCAGAGGGATACAGTAAACCTGAAGTGAAGCATCGGAATCTATAACTAGTGTCACAGGAATGGTTCAAATCATAGACTGTAAGAAGAGCCAGTTTTCTTGTACTTAAGTCGGCATTGTTCCTTTTGTATTTAACTCCGATGCAATTTCTGTGTTTCATCGTCAATATGAAGGTCAGAGGGATACAGTAAACCTGAAGTGAAGCATCGGAATATATAACTAGTGTCACAGGAATGGTTCAAAACATAGACAGTAAAGAAGAGTCAGTTTTCTTGTACTTAAGTCGGCATTGTGCATTTTGTATTTAATTCCGATGCAATTTTTGTGTTTCATCGTCAATAAGAAGGTCAGAGGGATACAGTAAACCTGAAGTGAAGCATCGGAATCTATAACTAGTGTCACAGGAATGGTTCAAACATAGACAGTAAGATGAGTCAGTTTTCTTGTACTTAAGTCGGCATTGTGCCTTTTGTATTTAATTCCGATGCAATTTCTGTGTTTCATCGTCAATAAGAAGGTCAGAGGGATACAGTAAACCTGAAGTGAAGCATCGGAATCACTATTTAGTGTCACAGGAATGGTTCGAACATAGACAGTAAGAAGAGTCAGTTTTCTTGTACTTAAGTCGGCATTGTGCCTTTCGTATTTAATTCCGATGCAATTTCTATGTTTCATCGTCAATAAGAGGGTCAGAGGGATACAGTAAACCTGAAGCGAATCATCGGAATCTATAACTAGTGTCACAGGAATAGTTCAAAATATAGACAGTACGAAGAGTCAGTTTTCTTGAACTTAAGTCGGCATTGTGCCTTTTGTATAAAATTCCGTTGTAATTTCTGTGTTTCATCGTCAATAAGAAGGTCACAGGGATACAGTAAACCTGAGGTGTAGCATCGGAATCATTAACTAGTGTCACAGGAATGGTTCAAAACATAGACAGTAAGAAGAGTCAGTTTTCGTGTAGTTAAGTCGGCATTGTGCCTTTTCTACTTAATTCCGATGCAATTTCTGTGTTTCATCGTCAATAAGAAGGTCAGAGGGATACGGTAAACCTGAAGTGAAGCATCGGAATCTATAACTAGTGTCACAGGAATGGTTCATAACTTAGAAAGTAAGAAGAGTCAGTTTTCTTGAACTTAAGTAGGCATTGTGCCTTTTGTATTTAATTCCGATCCGATTTCTGTGTTTCATCGTCAATAAGAAGGTCAGAGGGATACAGTAAACCTGAAGTGAAGCATCGGAATCTATAACTAGTGTCACATGAGTGGTTCAAAACATAGACAGTAAGAAGAGTCAGTTTTCTTGTACTTAATTCGGCATTGTGCCTTTTCTATTTAATTCCGATGCAATCTCTGTGTTTCATCGTCAATAAGAAGCTCAGAGGGATACAGTAAACCTTAAGTGAAGCATTGGCATCTATAACCAGTGTCACAGGAATGGTTCTAAACATAGACAGTAAGAAGAGCCAGTATTCTTGTACTTAAGTCGGCATTGTTCCTTTTCTATTTAATTCCGATGCAATTTCTATGTTTCATCGTCAATAAGAAGGTCAGAGGGATACAGTAAACCTGAAGTGAAGCATCGGAATCTATAACTAGTGTCACAGGAATGGATCAAATCATAGACAGCAAAAAGAGTCAGTTTTCTTGTACTTAATTCATCGTTGTGCCTTTTGTATTTAATTCCGATTCAATTTCTGTGTTTCATCAACAATAAGAAGGTCAGAGGGATGCAGTAAACCTGACGTGAAGAATCGGCAACTATAACTAGTGTCACAGGAATGGTTCAAAACATAGACAGTAAGAAGAGTCAGTTTCCTTGTACTTAAGTCGGCATTGTGCCTTTTGTATTTAATTCCGATGCAATTTCTGAGTTTCATCGTCAATAAGAAGGTCAGAGGGATACAGTAAACGTGAAGTGAAGCATCGGAATTTATAACTAGTGTCACATTAATGGTTCAAAACTTAGACAGTAAGAAGACTCAGTTCTCTTGTACTTAAGTCGGCATTGTGCCTTTTGTATTTAATTCCGATGCAATTTCTGTGTTTCATCGACACTAAGAAGGTCAGAGGAATACGGTAAACCTGAAGTGAACCATCGGAATTTATAACTAGTGTCACAGGAATGGTTCAAAACATAGACAGTAAGAAGAGTCAGTTTTCTTGTACTTAAGTCGTCATTGTGCCATTTGTATTTAGTTCCGTCGCAAAATCTGTGTTCCATCGTCAATAAGAATGTCAGAGGGATACGGTAAACCTGAAGTGAAGCGTCGGAATCAATATTTACTGTCACAGGAATGGTTCAAAACATAGACAGTAAGAAGGGTCAGTTTTCTTGTACTTAATTCGGAATTGTGCCTTTTCTATTTAATTCCGATGCAATTTCTGTGTTTCATCGTCAATAAGAAGGTTGGAGGGATACAGTAAACCTAAAGTGAAGCATCGGCATCTATAACTAGTGTCACAGGAATGAGTCAAATCACAGACAGTAAGAAGAGTCAGTTTTCTTGTACTTAAGTCGGCATTGTTCCTTTTCTATTTAATTCCGATGCAGATTCTATGTTTCATCGTCAATAAGAAGGTCAGAGGGATACAGTAGGCCTAAAGTGAAGCATCGGAATCTATAACTAGTGTCACAGGAATGGTTCAAAGCATTGACAAGAAAGAAGAGTCAGTTTTCTTGTACTGAAGTCGGCATTGTGCTTTTTGTATTTAATTCCGATGCAATTTCTGTGTTTCATCAACAATAAGATGGTCAGAGGGATACAGTAAACCTGAAGTGAAGCATCGGAATCTATAACTAGTGTCACAGGAATGGTTCAAAACTTAGACAGTAAGAAGAGTCAGTTTTCTTGTACTTAAGTCGGCATTGTGCCTTTTGTATTTAATTCCGATGCAATTTCTGTGTTTCATCGTCAATAAGAAGGTCAGAGGGATACAGAAAACCTGAAGTGAAGCATCGGAATCTATAACTAGTGTCACATGAATGGTTCAAATCATAGACAGTTAGATGAGTTAGTTTTCTTGTACTTATGTTGGCATTGTGCTTTTTGTATTTAATTCCGTTGCAATTTCTGTGTTTCAGCGTCAATAAGAAGGTCAGAGGGATACAGTAAACCTGAAGTGAAGCATTGGAATCTATATTTAGTGTCACAGGAATGGTTCAAAGCACAGACAGTAAGACGAGTCAGATTTCTTGTACTTAAGTCGGCATTGTGCCTTTGCTACTTGATTATGATGCAATTTCTGTGTTTCATCGTCAATAAGATGGACAGAGGGATACAGTAAACCTGAAGTGAAGCATCAGAATCTATAACTAGTGTCACAGGAATGGTTCAAAACATAGACAGTAAGAAGGGTCAGTTTTCTTGTACTTAAGTCGGCATTGTTCTTTTTCTATTCAATTCCGATGCAATTTCTATGTTTCATCGTCAATAAGAAGTTCAGAAGGATACAGTACACCTGAAGTGAAGCATCGGAATCTATAACTAGTGTCACAGGAATGGATCCAAACATAGACAGTAAGAAGAGTTAGTTTCCTTGTACTTAAGTGGGCATTGTGCTTTTTGTATTTAATTCCGAAGCAATTTCTGTGATTCATCGTCAACAAGAAAGTCAGAGGGATACAGTAAACCTGGAGTAAAGCATCGGAATCTATAACTAGTGTGACACGAATGGTTCAAAACATAGACAGTAAGAAGAGTCAGTTTTCTTGTACTTAAGTCGGCATTGTGCCTCTTGTATTTAATTCCAATGTAATTTCTGTGTTTCATCGTCAATAAGAAGGTCAGAGGGATACAGTAAACGTGAAGTGAAGCATCGGAATCTATAACTAGTGTCACAGGTATCGTTCAAAACTTAGACAGTAAGAAGAGTCAGTTTTCTTGTACTTAAGTCGGCATTGTGCCTTTTGTATTTAATTCCGATGCAATTTCTGTGTTTCATCGTCACTAAGAAGGTCAGAGGAATACGGTATACCTGAAGTGAAGCATCGGAATCCATAACTAGTGTCACAGGAATGGTTCAAAAGATAGACAGTAAGAAGAGTCAGTTTTCTTGTTCTTAAGTCGTCATTGTGCCATTTGTATTTAGTTCCGTCGCAATATCTGTGTTTCATCGTCAATAAGAAGGTCAGAGGGATGCGGTAAACCTGAAGTGAAGCATCGGAATCAATATTTACTGTCACAGGAATGGTTCAAAACTTAGACAGTAAGATGGGTCAGTTTTCTTGTACTTAATTCGGAATTGTGCCTTTTCTATTTAATTCCGATGCAATTTCTGTGTTTCATCGTCAATAAGAAGGTTGGAGGGATACAGTAAACCTAAAGTGAAGCATCAGAATCTATAACTAGTGTCACAGGAATGGTTCAAATCATAGACAGTAAGAAGAGTCAGCTTTCTTGTACTTAAGTCGGCATTGTTCGTTTTCTATTTAATTCCGATGCAATTTCTATGTTTCATCGTCAATAAGAAGGTCAGAGGGATACAGTAAGCCTAAAGTGAAGCATCGGAGTCTATAACTAGTGTCACAGGAATGGTTCAAAACATTGACAAGAAAGAAGAGTCAGTTTTCTTGTACTGAAGTCGGCATTGTGCTTTTTGTATTTAATTCCGATGCAATTTCTGTGTTTCATCAACAATAAGAAGGTCAGAGGGATACAGTAAACCTGAAGTGAAGCATCGGAATCTATAACTAGTGTCACAGGAATGGTTCTAAACATAGACAGTAAGAAGAGCCAGTATTCTTGTACTTAAGTCGGCATTGTTCCTTTTCTATTTAATTCCGATGCAATTTCTATGTTTCATCGTCAATAAGAAGGTCAGAGGGATACAGTAAACCTGAAGTGAAGCATCGGAATCTATAACTAGTGTCACAGGAATGGATCAAATCATAGACAGCAAAAAGAGTCAGTTTTCTTGTACTTAATTCATCGTTGTGCCTTTTGTATTTAATTCCGATTCAATTTCTGTGTTTCATCAACAATAAGAAGGTCAGAGGGATGCAGTAAACCTGACGTGAAGAATCGGCAACTATAACTAGTGTCACAGGAATGGTTCAAAACATAGACAGTAAGAAGAGTCAGTTTCCTTGTACTTAAGTCGGCATTGTGCCTTTTGTATTTAATTCCGATGCAATTTCTGAGTTTCATCGTCAATAAGAAGGTCAGAGGGATACAGTAAACGTGAAGTGAAGCATCGGAATTTATAACTAGTGTCACATTAATGGTTCAAAACTTAGACAGTAAGAAGACTCAGTTCTCTTGTACTTAAGTCGGCATTGTGCCTTTTGTATTTAATTCCGATGCAATTTCTGTGTTTCATCGACACTAAGAAGGTCAGAGGAATACGGTAAACCTGAAGTGAACCATCGGAATTTATAACTAGTGTCACAGGAATGGTTCAAAACATAGACAGTAAGAAGAGTCAGTTTTCTTGTACTTAAGTCGTCATTGTGCCATTTGTATTTAGTTCCGTCGCAAAATCTGTGTTCCATCGTCAATAAGAATGTCAGAGGGATACGGTAAACCTGAAGTGAAGCGTCGGAATCAATATTTACTGTCACAGGAATGGTTCAAAACATAGACAGTAAGAAGGGTCAGTTTTCTTGTACTTAATTCGGAATTGTGCCTTTTCTATTTAATTCCGATGCAATTTCTGTGTTTCATCGTCAATAAGAAGGTTGGAGGGATACAGTAAACCTAAAGTGAAGCATCGGCATCTATAACTAGTGTCACAGGAATGAGTCAAATCACAGACAGTAAGAAGAGTCAGTTTTCTTGTACTTAAGTCGGCATTGTTCCTTTTCTATTTAATTCCGATGCAGATTCTATGTTTCATCGTCAATAAGAAGGTCAGAGGGATACAGTAGGCCTAAAGTGAAGCATCGGAATCTATAACTAGTGTCACAGGAATGGTTCAAAGCATTGACAAGAAAGAAGAGTCAGTTTTCTTGTACTGAAGTCGGCATTGTGCTTTTTGTATTTAATTCCGATGCAATTTCTGTGTTTCATCAACAATAAGATGGTCAGAGGGATACAGTAAACCTGAAGTGAAGCATCGGAATCTATAACTAGTGTCACAGGAATGGTTCAAAACTTAGACAGTAAGAAGAGTCAGTTTTCTTGTACTTAAGTCGGCATTGTGCCTTTTGTATTTAATTCCGATGCAATTTCTGTGTTTCATCGTCAATAAGAAGGTCAGAGGGATACAGAAAACCTGAAGTGAAGCATCGGAATCTATAACTAGTGTCACATGAATGGTTCAAATCATAGACAGTTAGATGAGTTAGTTTTCTTGTACTTATGTTGGCATTGTGCTTTTTGTATTTAATTCCGTTGCAATTTCTGTGTTTCAGCGTCAATAAGAAGGTCAGAGGGATACAGTAAACCTGAAGTGAAGCATTGGAATCTATATTTAGTGTCACAGGAATGGTTCAAAGCACAGACAGTAAGACGAGTCAGATTTCTTGTACTTAAGTCGGCATTGTGCCTTTGCTACTTGATTATGATGCAATTTCTGTGTTTCATCGTCAATAAGATGGACAGAGGGATACAGTAAACCTGAAGTGAAGCATCAGAATCTATAACTAGTGTCACAGGAATGGTTCAAAACATAGACAGTAAGAAGGGTCAGTTTTCTTGTACTTAAGTCGGCATTGTTCTTTTTCTATTCAATTCCGATGCAATTTCTATGTTTCATCGTCAATAAGAAGTTCAGAAGGATACAGTACACCTGAAGTGAAGCATCGGAATCTATAACTAGTGTCACAGGAATGGATCCAAACATAGACAGTAAGAAGAGTTAGTTTCCTTGTACTTAAGTGGGCATTGTGCTTTTTGTATTTAATTCCGAAGCAATTTCTGTGATTCATCGTCAACAAGAAAGTCAGAGGGATACAGTAAACCTGGAGTAAAGCATCGGAATCTATAACTAGTGTGACACGAATGGTTCAAAACATAGACAGTAAGAAGAGTCAGTTTTCTTGTACTTAAGTCGGCATTGTGCCTCTTGTATTTAATTCCAATGTAATTTCTGTGTTTCATCGTCAATAAGAAGGTCAGAGGGATACAGTAAACGTGAAGTGAAGCATCGGAATCTATAACTAGTGTCACAGGTATCGTTCAAAACTTAGACGGTAAGAAGAGTCAGTTTTCTTGTACTTAAGTCGGCATTGTGCCTTTTGTATTTAATTCCGATGCAATTTCTGTGTTTCATCGTCACTAAGAAGGTCAGAGGAATACGGTATACCTGAAGTGAAGCATCGGAATCCATAACTAGTGTCACAGGAATGGTTCAAAAGATAGACAGTAAGAAGAGTCAGTTTTCTTGTTCTTAAGTCGTCATTGTGCCATTTGTATTTAGTTCCGTCGCAATATCTGTGTTTCATCGTCAATAAGAAGGTCAGAGGGATGCGGTAAACCTGAAGTGAAGCATCGGAATCAATATTTACTGTCACAGGAATGGTTCAAAACTTAGACAGTAAGAGGGGTCAGTTTTCTTGTACTTAATTCGGAATTGTGCCTTTTCTATTTAATTCCGATGCAATTTCTGTGTTTCATCGTCAATAAGAAGGTTGGAGGGATACAGTAAACCTAAAGTGAAGCATCAGAATCTATAACTAGTGTCACAGGAATGGTTCAAATCATAGACAGTAAGAAGAGTCAGCTTTCTTGTACTTAAGTCGGCATTGTTCGTTTTCTATTTAATTCCGATGCAATTTCTATGTTTCATCGTCAATAAGAAGGTCAGAGGGATACAGTAAGCCTAAAGTGAAGCATCGGAGTCTATAACTAGTGTCACAGGAATGGTTCAAAACATTGACAAGAAAGAAGAGTCAGTTTTCTTGTACTGAAGTCGGCATTGTGCTTTTTGTATTTAATTCCGATGCAATTTCTGTGTTTCATCAACAATAAGAAGGTCAGAGGGATACAGTAAACCTGAAGTGAAGCATCGGAATCTATAACTAGTGTCACAGGAGTGGTTCAAAACTTAGACAGTAAGAAGAGTCAGTTTTCTTGTACTTAAGTCGGCATTGTGCCTTTTGTATTTAATTCCGATGCAATTTCTGTGTTTCATCGTCAATAAGAAGGTCAGAGGGATACAGTAAACCTGAAGTGAAGCATCGGAATCTATAACTAGTGTCACATAAATGGTTCAAATCATAGACAGTTAGAAGAGTTAGTTTTCTTGTACTTAAGTCGGCATTGTGCTCTTTGTATTTAATTCCGATGCAATTTCTGTGTTTCACCGTCAATAAGAAGGTCAGAGGGATACAGTAAACCTGAAGTGAAGCATCGGAATCTATATTTAGTGTCACAGGAATGGTTCAAAACACAGACAGTAAGACGAGTCAGTTTTCTTGTACTTAAGTCGGCATTGTGCCTTTTCTATTCAATTCCGATGCAATTTCTGTGTTTCATCGTCAATAAGAAGGACAGAGGGATACAGTAAACCTGAAGTGAAGCATCAGAATCTATAACTAGTGTCACAGGAATGGTTCAAAACATAGACAGTAAGAAGAGTCAGTCTTCTTGTACTTAAGTCGGCATTGTTCCTTTTCTATTTAATTCCGATGCAATTTCTATGTTTCATCGTCAATAAGAAGGTCAGAGGGATACAGTACACCTGACGTAAAGCATCGGAATCTATAACTAGTGTCACAGGAATGGATCCAAACATAGACAGTAAGAAAAGTCAGTTTCCTTGTACTTAAGTCGGCATTGTGCTTTTTGTATTTAATTCCGAAGCAATTTCTGTGATTCATCGTCAACAAGAAGGTCAGAGGGATACAGTAAACCTGGAGTAAAGCATCGGAATCTATAACTAGTGTCACATGAATGGTTCAAACATAGACAGCAAGAAGAGTCAGTTTTCGTGTACTTAAGTCGGCATTGTGCCTCTTGTATTTAATTCCGATGTAATTTCTGTGTTTCATCGTCAGTAAGAAGGTCAGAGGGTGACAGTAAACCTGAAGTGAAGCATCGGAATCTATAACTAGTGTTACAGTAATGTTTCAAACCATAGACAGTAGGAAGAGTCAGTTTTCTTGTACTTAAGACGGCATTGTGCCTTTAGTATTCAATTCCGATGCAATTTCTGTGTTTCATCGTCAATAAGAAGGTCAGAGGGATACAGTAAACGAGAAGTGAAGCATCGGAATCTATAACTAGTGTCACATGAATGGTTCAAAACATAGAAAGTTAGAAGAGTCAGCTTTCTTGTACTTAAGTCGGCATTGTGCTTTTTGTATTTAATTCCGATGCAATTTCTGTGTTTCATCGTCAATAAGAAGGTCAGAGGGATACAGTAAACCTGAAGTGAAGCATCGGGATCTATATTTAGTGTCACAGGAATGGTTCAAAACATAGACAGTAAGAAGAGTCAGTTTTCTTGTACTTAAGTCGGCATTGTGCCTTTTCAATTTAATTCCGATGCAATTTCTGCTTTTCATCGTCAATAGGAAGGTCGGAGGGATACAGTAAACGTGAAGTGAAGCATCGGAATCTTTAACTAGTGTCATAGGAATGGTTCAAAACATAGACAGTAAGAAGAGTCAGTTTTCTTGTACTTAAGTCGGCACTGTTCCTCTTCTATTTAGTTCCGAAGCAATTTCTATGTTTCATCGTCAATAAGAAGGTCAGAGGGATACAGTAAGCCTAAAGTGAAGCATCGGAATCTATAACTAGTGTCACAGGAATGGTTCAAAACATTGACAAGAAAGAAGAGTCAGTTTTCTTGTACTGAAGTCGGCATTGTGCTGTTTGTATTTACTTCCGATGCAATTTCTGTGTTTCATCAACAATAAGAAGGTCAGAGGGATACAGTAAACCTGAAGTGAGGCATCGGAATCTATAACTAGTGTCACAGGAACGGTTCAAAACTTAGACAGTAAGAAGAGTCAGTTTTCTTGTACTTAAGTCGGCATTGTGCCTTTTGTATTTAATTCCGATGCAATTTCTGTGTTTCATCGTCAATAAGAAGGTCAGAGGGATACAGTAAACCTGAAGTGAAGCATCGGAATCTATAACTAGTGTCACATAAATGGTTCAAATCATAGACAGTTAGAAGAGTTAGTTTTCTTGTACTTATGTCGGCATTGTGCTCTTTGTATTTAACTCCGATGCAATTTCTGTGTTTCACCGTCAATAAGAAGGTCAGAGGGATACAGTAAACCTGAAGTGAAGCATCGGAATCTATATTTTGTGTACAGGAATGGTTCAAAACACAGACAGTAAGACGAGTCAGTTTTCTTGTACTTAAGTCGGCATTGTGCCTTTTCTATTTAATTCCGATGCAATATCTGTGTTTCATCGTCAATAAGAAGGACAGAGGGATACAGTAAACCTGAAGTGAAGCATCAGAATCTATAACTAGTGTCACAGGAATGGTTTTAAACATAGACAGTAAGAAGAGTCAGTCTTCTTGTACTTAAGTCGGCATTGTTCCTTTTCTATTTAATTCCGATGCAATTTCTATGTTTCATCGTCAATAAGAAGGTCAGAGGGATACAGTACACCTGACGTGAAGCATCGGAATCTATATCTAGTGTCACAGGAATGGATCCAAACATAGACAGTAAGAAGAGTCAGTTTCCTTGTACTTAAGTCGGCATTGTGCTTTTTGTATTTAATTCCGAAGCAATTTCTGTGATTCATCGTCAACAAGAAGGTCAGAGGGATACAGTAAACCTGGAGTAAAGCATCGGAATCTATAACTAGTGTCACATGAATGGTTCAAACATAGACAGTAAGAAGAGTCAGTTTTCTTGTACTTAAGTCGGCATTGTGCCTCTTGTATTTAATTCCGATGTAATTTCTGTGTTTCATCGTCAGTAAGAAAGTCAGAGGGTGACAGTAAACCTGAAGTGAAGCATCGGAATCTATAACTAGTGTTACAGTAATGTTTCAAACCATAGACAGTAGGAAGAGTCAGTTTTCTTGTACTTAAGACGGCATTGTGCCTTTAGTATTCAATTCCGATACAATTTCTGTGCTTCATCGTCAATAAGAAGGTCAGAGGGATACAGTAAACGTGAAGTGAAGCATCGGAATCTATAACTAGTGTCACATGAATGGTTCAAAACATAGAAAGTTAGAAGAGTCAGCTTTCTTGTACTTAACTCGGCATTGTGCTTTTTGTATTTAATTCCGATGCAATTTCTGTGTTTCATCGTCAATAAGAAGGTCAGAGGGATACAGTAAACCTGAAGTGAAGCATCGGGATCTATATTTAGTGTCACAGGAATGGTTAAAAACATAGACAGTAAGAAGAGTCAGTTTTCTTGTACTTAAGTCGGCATTGTGCCTTTTCAATTTAATTCCGATGCAATTTCTGCTTTTCATCGTCAATAAGAAGGTCAGAGGGCTACAGTAAACGTGAAGTGAAGCATCGGAATCTTTAACTAGTGTCATAGGAATGGTTCAAAACATAGACAGTAAGAAGAGTCAGTTTTCTTGTACTTTAGTCGGCACTGTTCCTTTTCTATTTAGTTTCGATGCAATTTCTATGTTTCATCGTCAATAAGAAGGTCAGAGGGATACAGTAAACCTGAATTGAAGCATCGGAATCTATAAATAGTGTCACAGGAATGGATCAACACATAGACAGTAAGAAGAGTCAGTTTTCTTGTACTTAAGTCGGCATTGTGCCTTTTGTATTTAATTCCGAAGTAATTTCTCTGATTCATCGTCAATAAGAAGGTCAGAGGGATACAGTAAACCTGGAGTAAAGCATCGGTATCTATAAATAGTGTAACATGAACCTTTCAAAACATAGACAGTAAGAAGAGTCAGTTTTCTTGTACTTAAGTCGGCATTGTGCCTTTTGTATTTAATTCCGAAGTAATTTCTGTGATTCATCGTCAATAAGAAGGTCAGAGGGATACAGTAAACCTGGAGTAAAGCATCGGTATCTATAAATAGTGTCACGTGAATGGTTTAAAACATAGACTGTAAGAAGAGTCAGTTTTCTTGTACTTAAGTCGGCATTGTGTCTTTTGTATTTAATTCCGATGCAATTTCTGTGTTTCATCGTCAATAAGAAGGTCAGAGGAATACAGTAAACCTGAAGGGAAGCATCGGAATCTATAACTAGTGTAACATGAACCTTTCAAAACATAGACAGTAAGAAGAGTCAGTTTTCTTGTACTTAAGTCGGCGTTGTGCCTTTTGTATGTAATTTCGATTCAATTTCTGTGTTTCATCGTCAAGAAGAAGGTCAGAGGGATACAGTTAACCTGAAGTGAAGCATCGGAATCTATAGCTAGTGTCACAGGAATGGTTCAAGACAAAGACAGTAAGAAGAGTCAGTTTCCTTGTACTAAAGTCGGCATTGTGCCTTTTGTATTTAATTCCGATGCAATTACAGTGTTTCATCGTCAATGAGAAGGTCAGAGGGATACAGTGAACCTGAAGTGAAGCATCGGAATCTATAACTAGTGTCACATGAATGGTTCAAACATAGACAGTAAGAAGAGTCAGTTTTCTTGTACTTAAGTCGGCATTGTGCCTCTTGTATTTAATTCCGATGTAATTTCTGTGTTTCATCGTCAGTAAGAAAGTCAGAGGGTGACAGTAAACCTGAAGTGAAGCATCGGAATCTATAACTAGTGTTACAGTAATGTTTCAAACCATAGACAGTAGGAAGAGTCAGTTTTCTTGTACTTAAGACGGCATTGTGCCTTTAGTATTCAATTCCGATACAATTTCTGTGTTTCATCGTCAATAAGAAGGTCAGAGGGATACAGTAAACGTGAAGTGAAGCATCGGAATCTATAACTAGTGTCACATGAATGGTTCAAAACATAGAAAGTTAGAAGAGTCAGCTTTCTTGTACTTAACTCGGCATTGTGCTTTTTGTATTTAATTCCGATGCAATTTCTGTGTTTCATCGTCAATAAGAAGGTCAGAGGGATACAGTAAACCTGAAGTGAAGCATCGGGATCTATATTTAGTGTCACAGGAATGGTTAAAAACATAGACAGTAAGAAGAGCCAGTTTTCTTGTACTTAAGTCGGCATTGTGCCTTTTCAATTTAATTCCGATGCAATTTCTGCTTTTCATCGTCAATAAGAAGGTCAGAGGGATACAGTAAACGTGAAGTGAAGCATCGGAATCTTTAACTAGTGTCATAGGAATGGTTCAAAACATAGACAGTAAGAAGAGTCAGTTTTCTTGTACTTTAGTCGGCACTGTTCCTTTTCTATTTAGTTCCGATGCAATTTCTATGTTTCATCGTCAATAAGAAGGTCAGAGGGATACAGTAAACCTGAATTGAAGCATCGGAGTCTATAAATAGTGTCACAGGAATGGATCAACACATAGACAGTAAGAAGAGTCAGTTTTCTTGTACTTAAGTCGGCATTGTGCCTTTTGTATTTAATTCCGAAGTAATTTCTGTGATTCATCGTCAATAAGAAGGTCAGAGGGATACAGTAAACCTGGAGTAAAGCATCGGTATCTATAAATAGTGTAACATGAACCTTTCAAAACATAGACAGTAAGAAGAGTCAGTTTTCTTGTACTTAAGTCGGCATTGTGCCTTTTGTATTTAATTCCGAAGTAATTTCTGCGATTCATCGTCAATAAGAAGGTCAGAGGGATACAGTAAACCTGGAGTAAAGCATCGGTATCTATAAATAGTGTCACGTGAATGGTTTAAAACATAGACTGTAAGAAGAGTCAGTTTTCTTGTACTTAAGTCGGCATTGTGTCTTTTGTATTTAATTCCGATGCAATTTCTGTGTTTCATCGTCAATAAGAAGGTCAGAGGAATACAGTAAACCTGAAGGGAAGCATCGGAATCTATAACTAGTGTAACATGAACCTTTCAAAACATAGACAGTAAGAAGAGTCAGTTTTCTTGTACTTAAGTCGGCGTTGTGCCTTTTGTATGTAATTTCGATTCAATTTCTGTGTTTCATCGTCAAGAAGAAGGTCAGAGGGATACAGTTAACCTGAAGTGAAGCATCGGAATCTATAGCTAGTGTCACAGGAATGGTTCAAGACAAAGACAGTAAGAAGAGTCAGTTTCCTTGTACTAAAGTCGGCATTGTGCCTTTTGTATTTAATTCCGATGCAATTACAGTGTTTCATCGTCAATGAGAAGGTCAGAGGGATACAGTGAACCTGAAGTGAAGCATCGGAATCTATAACTAGTGTCACAGGAATGTTTCAAAACATACACAGTAAGAAGTGTCAGTTCCCTTGTACTTATGTCGGGATTGTGCCTTTTGTATTTAATTCCGATGCAATTTCTGTGTTTCATCGTCGATAAGAAGGTCAGAGGGATACAGTAAACCTGAAGTGAAGCATCGGAATCTATAACTAGTGTCACAGGAATGGTTCAAAACATAGACAGTAAGAAGAGTCAATTTTCTTGTACTTAAGTCGTCATTGTGCCATTTGTATTTAATTCCGCTGCAAATTCTGTGTTTCATCGTCAATAAGAAGGTCAGAGTTATACAGTAAACCTGAAGTGAAGCATCGGAATCTATAACTAGTGTCACAGGAACGTTTCAAAACATAGACAGTAAGAAGAGTCAGTTTTCTTGTACTTAAGCCGGCGTTGTGCCTTTTGTATGTAATTCCGATTCAATTTATGTGTTTCATCGTCAATAAGAAGGTCAGAGGGATACAGTTAACCTGAAGTGAAGCATCGGAATCTATAGCTAGTGTCACAGGAATGGTTTAAAACATACACAGTAAGAAGAGTCAGTTTACTTGTACTTAAGTCGGCAACGTAATTTTTGTATTTAATTCCTATGCGATTTCTGCGTTTCATCGTCAATAAGAAGGTCAGAGGGATACAGTAAACCTGAAGTGAAGCATCGGAATCTATATATAGTGTCACAGGAATGGTTCAAAACATAGACAGTCAGAAGAGACAGTTTTCTTGTACTTAAGTCGGCATTGTGCCTTTTGTATTTAATTCCGATGCAATTTCTGTGTTTAATCGTCAATATGAAGGTCAGAGGGATACAGTAAACTTGAAGTGAAGCATCGGAATCTATAACTAGTGTCACAGGAATGGTTCAAAACATAGACAGTAAGAAGAGTCAGTTTTCATGTACTTATGTCGGCATTGTGCCTTTTGTATTTAATTCCAATGCAATTTCTGTGTTTTATCGTCAATAAGAAGGTCAGAGGGATACAGAAAACCTAAAGTAAAGCATCGGAATCTATAACTAGTGTCACAGGAATGGTTCAAAACATAGACAGTAAGAAGAGTCAGTTTACTTGTACTTAAGTCGGCAACGTAATTTTTGTATTTAATTCCTATGCGATTTCTGCGTTTCATCGTCAATAAGAAGGTCAGAGGGATACAGTAAACCTGAAGTGAAGCATCGGAATCTATATATAGTGTCACAGGAATGGTTCAAAACATAGACAGTCAGAAGAGACAGTTTTCTTGTACTTAAGTCGGCATTGTGCCTTTTGTATTTAATTCCGATGCAATTTCTGTGTTTAATCGTCAATATGAAGGTCAGAGGGATACAGTAAACTTGAAGTGAAGCATCGGAATCTATAACTAGTGTCACAGGAATGGTTCAAAACATAGACAGTAAAAAGAGTCAGTTTTCTTGTACATAAGTCGGCATTGTGCCTTTTGTATTTAATTCCGATGCAATATCTGTGTTTCATCTTGAATAAGAAGGTCAGAGGGATACAGTAAATCTTAAGTGAAGCATCGGAATCTATAACTAGTGTCACAGGAATGGTTCAAACCATAGGCAGTAAGAAGTGGCAGTTTACTTGTACTTAAGTCGGCATTGTGCTTTTTGTATTTGATTCCGATGCAATTTCTGTGATTAATCGTCAATAAGAAGGTCTGATGGATACAGTAAACCTGAAGTGAAGCATCGGAAGCTATAACTAGTGTCACATCAATGGTTCCAAACAAAGACAGTAAGAAGAGTCAGTTATCTTGTACTTAAGTCGGCATTGTGCTTTTTGTATTTAATTCCGATGAAATTTCTGTGTTTCATCGTCAATAAGATGTTCAGAGGGATGCAGTAAACCTGAAGTGAAGCATCAGAATCAATAACTAGTGTAACAGGAATGGTTCAATCATAGACAGAAAGAAGAGTCAGTTTTCTTGTGACTTAAGTCGGCATTGTGCCTTTTGTATTTAATTCCGATGCAATTTCTGTGTTTCATCGTCACTAAGAAGGTCAGAGGGATACAGTAAACCTGAAGTGAAGCATCGGAATCTATAACTAGTGTCACATGAATGGTTCAAACATAGACAGTAAGAAGAGTCAGTTTTCTTGTACATAAGTCGGCATTGTGCTTTTTGTATTTGATTCCGATGCAATTTCTGTGATTAATCGTCAATAAGAAGGTCTGATGGATACAGTAAACCTGAAGTGAAGCATCGGAAGCTATAACTAGTGTCACATCAATGGTTCCAAACATAGACAGTAAGAAGAGTCAGTTATCTTGTACTTAAGTCGGCATTGTGCTTTTTGTATTTAATTCCGATTCGATTTCTGCGTTTCATCGTCAATAAGAAGGTCAGCGGGATACAGTAAACCTGAAGTGAAGCATCGGAATCTATAACTAGTGTCACAGGAATGGTTTAAACCATAGACAGTAAGAGGAGTCAGTTTTCTTGTACTTAAGTCGGCATTGTGCCTTTTGTATTTAATTCCGATGCCATATCTGTGTTTCATCTTCAATAAGAAGGTCAGAGGGATACAGTAAAACTGAAGTGAAGCATCGCAATCTATAACTAGTGTCACAGGAATGGTTCACAGCATAGACAGTAAGAAGAGTCAGTTTTCTTGTACTTAAGTCGGCATTGTGCCTTTTGTATTTAATTCCGATGCAATTTCACTGTTTCATCGTCAATAAGAGGGTCAGAGGGATACAGTATACCTGAAGTGAAGCATCGGAATCAATATTTAGTGTCACAGGAATAGTTCAAAACATAGACAGTAAGAAGGGTCAGTTTTCTTGTACTTAATTCGGCATTGTGCCTTTTCTATTTAATTCCGATGCAATTTCTGTGTTTTATCTTCAATAAGAAGGTTGGAGGGATACAGTAAACCTATAGTGAAGCATCGGCATCTATAACTAGTGTCACATGAATGGTTGAAAACATAGACAGTAAGAAGAGTCAGTTTTCTTGTACTTAAGTCGGCATTGTGCCTTTTGTATTTAATTCCGATGCAATTTCTGTGATTCATCGTCAATAAGAAGGTCAGAGGGATACAGTAAAAATGAAGTGAAGCATCGGAATCTATAACTAGTGTCACATGAATTTTTCAACACATAGACAGTAAGAAGAGTCAGTTATCTTGTACTTAAGGCGGCATTGTGCCTTTTGTATTTAATTCCGAAGCTATTTCTGTGTTTCATCGTCTATAAGAAGGTCAGAAGGATACAGTAAACCGGAAGTGAAGCATCGGAATCTGTAACTAGTGTCACAG
Organism: Schistocerca americana; assembly: GCF_021461395.2. Lineage (NCBI taxonomy): Eukaryota > Metazoa > Arthropoda > Insecta > Orthoptera > Acrididae > Schistocerca > Schistocerca americana. Next base: position 8,073,409 of record NC_060121.1, on the reverse strand, counting down.
GAATGGCTCAAAACATAGACAGTAAGAAGAGTCAGTTTTCTTGTACTTAAGTCGGCATTGTGCCTTTTGTATTTTATTCCGATGCAATTTCTATGTTTCATCGTCAATAAGAAGGTCAGAGGGATACAGTAAACCTGAAGTGAATCATCGGAATCGATAACTAGTGTCACAGGAATGGTTCAAAATATAGACAGTAAGAAGAGTCAGTTATCTTGAACTTAAGTCGGCATTGTGCCTTTTGTATATAATTCCGTTGTAATTTCTGTGTCTCATCGTCAATAAGAAGGTCACAGGGATACAGTAAACCTGAGTTGTAGCATCGGAATCTATAACTAGTGTCACAGGAATGGTTCAAAACATAGACAGTAAGAAGAGTCAGTTTTCATGTACTTATGTCGGCATTGTGCCTTTTGTATTAAATTCCAATGCAATTTCTGTGTTTTATCGTCAATAAGAAGGTCAGAGGGATACAGAAAAGCTAAAGTAAAGCATCGGAATCTATAACTAGTGTCACAGGAATGGTTCAAAACATAGACAGTAAGAAGAGTCAGTTTACTTGTACTTAAGTCGGCAACGTAATTTTTGTATTTAATTCCTATGCGATTTCTGCGTTTCATCGTCAATAAGAAGGTCAGAGGGATACAGTAAACCTGAAGTGAAGCATCGGAATCTATATATAGTGTCACAGGAATGGTTCAAAACATAGACAGTAAGAAGAGACAGTTTTCTTGTACTTAAGTCGGCATTGTGCCTTTTGTATTTAATTCCGATGCAATTTCTGTGTTTAATCGTCAATATGAAGGTCAGAGGGATACAGTAAACTTGAAGTGAAGCATCGGAATCTATAACTAGTGACACAGGAATGGTTCAAAACATAGACAGTAAAAAGAGTCAGTTTTCTTGTACATAATTCGGCATTGTGCCTTTTGTATTTAATTCCGATGCAATATCTGTGTTTCATCTTCAATAAGAAGGTCAGAGGGATACAGTAAACCTTAAGTGAAGCATCGGAATCTATAACTAGTGTCACAGGAATGGTTCAAACCATAGACAGTAAGAAGCGGCAGTTTACTTGTACTTAAGTCGGCATTGTGCCTTTTGTATTTAATTCCGATGAAATTTCTGTGTTTCATCGTCAATAAGAAGTTCAGAGGGATACAGTAAACCTGAAGTGAAGCATCAGAATCAATAACTGGTGTCACAGGAATGGGTCAATCATAGACAGAAAGAAGAGTCAGTTTTCTTGTGACTTAAGTCGGCATTGTGCCTTTTGTATTTAATTCCGATGCAATTTCTGTGTTTCATCGTCACTAAGAAGGTCAGAGGGATACAGTAAACCTGAAGTGAAGCATCGGAATCTATAACTAGTGTCACATGAATGGTTCAAACATAGACAGTAAGAAGAGTCAGTTATCTTGTACTTAAGTCGGCATTGTGCTTTTTGTATTTAATTCCGATTCGATTTCTGCGTTTCATCGTCAATAAGAAGGTCAGAGGGATACAGTAAGCCTGAAGTGAAGCATCGGAATCTATATCAAGTGTCACAGGAATGGATCAAAACATAGACAGTAAGAGGAGTCAGTTGTCTTGTACTTAAGTCGGCATTGTGCCTTTTGTATTTAATTCCGATGCAATTTCTGTGTATCATCGTCAATAAGAAGGTCAGCGGGATACAGTAAACCTGAAGTGAAGCATCGGAATCTATAACTAGTGTCACAGGAATGGTTCAAACCATAGACAGTTAGAAGAGTCAGTTTTCTTGTACTTAAGTCGGCATTGTGCCTTTTGTATTTAATTCCGATGCAATATCTGTGTTTCATCTTCAATAAGAAGGTCAGAGGGATACAGTAAACCTGAAGTGAAGCATCGCAATCTATAACTAGTGTCACAGGAATGGTTCACAGCATAGACAGTGTGAAGAGTCAGTTTTCTTGTACTTAAGTCGGCATTGTTCCTTTTCTATCTAATTCCGAAGCAATTTCTATGTTTCGTCGTCAATAAGAAGGTCAGTGGGATACAGTAAACCTGATGTGAAGCATCGGAATCTATAACTAGTGTCACATTAATGGATCAAAGCAAAGACAGTAAGAAGAGTCAGTTATCTTGTACTTAAGTCGGCATTGTGCCTTTTGTATTTAATTCCGATGCAATTTCACTGTTTCATCGTCAATAAGAGGGTCAGAGGGATACAGTATACCTGAAGTGAAGCATCGGAATCAATATTTAGTGTCACAGGAATAGTTCAAAACATAGACAGTAAGAAGGGTCAGTTTTCTTGTACTTAATTCGGCATTGTGCCTTTTCTATTTAATTCCGATGCAATTTCTGTGTTTCATCGTCAATAAGAAGGTTGGAGGGATACAGTAAACGTAAAGTGAAGCATCGGCATTTATAACTAGTGTCACATGAATGGTTGAAAACATAGACAGTAAGAAGAGTCAGTTATCTTGTACTTAAGGCGGCATTGTGCCTTTTGTATTTAATTCCGAAGCTATTTCTGTGTTTCATCGTCAATAAGAAGGTCAGAAGGATACAGTAAACCGGAAGTGAAGCATCGGAATCTATAACTAGTGTCACAGGAATGGCTCAAAACATAGACAGTAGGAAGAGTAAGTATTCTTGTACTTAAGTCGGCATTGTGCCTTTTGTATTTTATTCCGATGCAATTTCTATGTTTCATCGTCAATAAGAAGGTCAGAGGGATACAGTAAACCTGAAGTGAATCATCGGAATCTATAACTAGTGTCACAGGAATGGTTCAAAATATAGACAGTAAGATGAGTCAGTTATCTTGAACCTAAGTCGGCATTGTGCCTTTTGTATATAATTCCGTTGTAATTTCTGTGTTTCATCGTCAATAAGAAGGTCACAGGGATACAGTAAGCCTGAGTTGTAGCATCGGAATCATTAACTAGTGTCACAGGAATGGTTCAAAACATAGACAGTAAGAAGAGTCAGTTTTCGTGTAGTTAAATCGGCATTGTGCCTTTTGTATTTAATTCCGATGCAATTTCTGTGTTTCATCGTCAATAAGAAGGTCAGAGGGATACGGTAAACCTGAAGTGAAGCATCGGAATCTATAACTAGTGTCACATGAGTGGTTCAAAACATAGACAGTAAGAAGAGTCAGTTTTCTTGTACTTAATTCGGCATTGTGCCTTTTCTATTTAATTCCGATGCAATCACTGTGTTTCATCGTCAATAAGAAGTCAGAGGGATACAGTAAACCTTAAGTGAAGCATTGGCATCTATAACTAGTGTCACAGGAATGGTTCTAAACATAGACAGTAAGAAGAGTCAGTATTCTTGTACTTAAGTCGGCATTGTTCCTTTTCTATTTGATTCCGATGCAATTTCTATGTTTCATCGTCAATAAGAAGGTCAGAGGGATAAAGTGAACCTGAAGTGAAGCATCGGAATCTATAACTAGTGTCACAGGAATGGATCAAAACATAGACAGTAAGAAGAGTCAGTTTTCTTGTACTTAATTCGGCGTTGTGCCTTTTGTATTTAATTCCGATGCAATTTCTGTGTTTCATCAACAATAAGAAGGTCAGAGGGATGCAGTAAACCTGACGTAAAGAATCGGCAACTATAACTAGTGTCACAGGAATGGTTCAGAACATAGACAGTAAGAAGAAGCAGTTTCCTTGTACTTAAGTCGTCATTGTGCCATTTGTATTTAGTTCCGTCGCAATATCTGTGTTTCATCGTCAATAAGAAGGTCAGAGGGATACGGTAAACCTGAAGTGAAGCATCGGAATCAATATTTACTGTCACAGGAATGGTTCAAAACATAGACAGTAAGAAGGGTCAGTTTTCTTGTACTTAATTCGGAATTGTGCCTTTTCTATTTAATTCCGATGCAATTTCTGTGTTTCATCGTCAATAAGAAGGTTGGAGGGATACAGTAAACCTAAAGTGAAGTATCGGCATCTATAACTAGTGTCACAGGAATGGTTCAAAACATAGACAGTGAGAAGAGTCAATTTTCTTGTACTTAAGTCGGCATTATTCCTTTTCTATTTAATTCCGATGCTATTTCTATGTTTCATCGTCAATAAGAAGGTCAGAGGGATACAGTAAACCTAAAGTGAAGCATCGGAATCTATAACTAGTGTCACAGGAATGGTTCAAAACATTGACAGTAAGAAGAGTCAGTTTACTTGTACTTAAGTCGGCAACGTAATTTTTGTATTTAATTCCTATGCGATTTCTGCGTTTCATCGTCAATAAGAAGGTCAGAGGGATACAGTAAACCTGAAGTGAAGCATCGGAATCTATATATAGTGTCACAGGAATGGTTCAAAACATAGACAGTAAGAAGAGACAGTTTTCTTGTACTTAAGTCGGCATTGTGCCTTTTGTATTTAATTCCGATGCAATTTCTGTGTTTAATCGTCAATATGAAGGTCAGAGGGATACAGTAAACTTGAAGTGAAGCATCGGAATCTATAACTAGTGACACAGGAATGGTACAAAACATAGACAGTAAAAAGAGTCAGTTTTCTTGTACATAATTCGGCATTGTGCCTTTTGTATTTAATTCCGATGCAATATCTGTGTTTCATCTTCAATAAGAAGGTCAGAGGGATACAGTAAACCTTAAGTGAAGCATCGGAATCTATAACTAGTGTCACAGGAATGGTTCAAACCATAGACAGTAAGAAGCGGCAGTTTACTTGTACTTAAGTCGGCATTGTGCCTATTGTATTTAATTCCGATGAAATTTCTGTGTTTCATCGTCAATAAGAAGTTCAGAGGGATACAGTAAACCTGAAGTGAAGCATCAGAATCAATAACTGGTGTCACAGGAATGGGTCAATCATAGACAGAAAGAAGAGTCAGTTTTCTTGTGACTTAAGTCGGCATTGTGCCTTTTGTATTTAATTCCGATGCAATTTCTGTGTTTCATCGTCACTAAGAAGGTCAGAGGGATACAGTAAACCTGAAGTGAAGCATCGGAATCTATAACTAGTGTCACATGAATGGTTCAAACATAGACAGTAAGAAGAGTCAGTTATCTTGTACTTAAGTCGGCATTGTGCTTTTTGTATTTAATTCCGATTCGATTTCTGCGTTTCATCGTCAATAAGAAGGTCAGAGGGATACAGTAAACCTGAAGTGAATCATCGGAATCTATAACTAGTGTCACAGGAATGGTTCAAAATATAGACAGTAAGAAGAGTCAGTTATCTTGAACCTAAGTCGGCATTGTGCCTTTTGTATATAGTTCCGTTGTAATTTCTGTGTTTCATCGTCAATAAGAAGGTCACAGGGATACAGTAAGCCTGAGTTGTAGCATCGGAATCATTAACTAGTGTCACAGGAATGGTTCAAAACATAGACAGTAAGAAGAGTCAGTTTTCGTGTAGTTAAATCGGCATTGTGCCTTTTGTATTTAATTCCGATGCAATTTCTGTGTTTCATCGTCAATAAGAAGGTCAGAGGGATACGGTAAACCTGAAGTGAAGCATCGGAATCTATAACTAGTGTCACATGAGTGGTTCAAAACATAGACAGTAAGAAGAGTCAGTTTTCTTGTACTTAATTCGGCATTGTGCCTTTTCTATTTAATTCCGATGCAATCACTGTGTTTCATCGTCAATAAGAAGTCAAAGGGATACAGTAAACCTTAAGTGAAGCATTGGCATCTATAACTAGTGTCACAGGAATGGTTCTAAACATAGACAGTAAGAAGAGTCAGTATTCTTGTACTTAAGTCGGCATTGTTCCTTTTCTATTTGATTCCGATGCAATTTCTATGTTTCATCGTCAATAAGAAGGTCAGAGGGATAAAGTGAACCTGAAGTGAAGCATCGGAATCTATAACTAGTGTCACAGGAATGGATCAAAACATAGACAGTAAGAAGAGTCAGTTTTCTTGTACTTAATTCGGCGTTGTGCCTTTTGTATTTAATTCCGATGCAATTTCTGTGTTTCATCAACAATAAGAATGTCAGAGGGATGCAGTAAACCTGACGTAAAGAATCGGCAACTATAACTAGTGTCACAGGAATGGTTCAAAACATAGACAGTAAGAAGAAGCAGTTTCCTTGTACTTAAGTCGTCATTGTGCCATTTGTATTTAGTTCCGTCGCAATATCTGTGTTTCATCGTCAATAAGAAGGTCAGAGGGATACGGTAAACCTGAAGTGAAGCATCGGAATCAATATTTACTGTCACAGGAATGGTTCAAAACATAGACAGTAAGAAGGGACAGTTTTCTTGTAATTAATTCGGAATTGTGCCTTTCTATTTAATTCCGATGCAATTTCTGTGTTTCATCGTCAATAAGAAGGTTGGAGGGATACAGTAAACCTAAAGTGAAGTATCGGCATCTATAACTAGTGTCACAGGAATGGTTCAAAACATAGACAGTGAGAAGAGTCAATTTTCTTGTACATAAGTCGGCATTATTCCTTTTCTATTTAATTCCGATGCAATTTCTATGTTTCATCGTCAATAAGAAGGTCAGAGGGATACAGTAAACCTAAAGTGAAGCATCGGAATCTATAACTAGTGTCACAGGAATGGTTCAAAACATTGACAAGAAAGAAGAGTCAGTTTTCTTGTACTGAAGTCGGAAATGTGCTTTTTGTATTTAATTCCGATGCAATTTCTGTGTTTCATCAACAATAAGAAGGTCAGAATGATACAGTAAACCTGAAGTGAAGCATCGGAATCTATAACTAGTGTCACAGGAATGGTTCAAAACTTAGACAATAAGAAGAGTCAGTTTTCTTGTACTTAAGTCGGCATTGTGCCTTTTGTATTTAATTCCGATGCAATTTCTGTGTTTCATCGTCAATAAGAAGGTCAGAGGGATACAGTAAACCTGAAGTGAAGCATCGGAATCCATAACTAGTGTCACATGAATGGTTCAAATCATAGACAGTTAGAAGAGTTAGTTTTCTTGTACTTAAGTCGGCATTGTGCATTTTGTATTTAATTCCGATGCAATTTCTGTGTTTCATCGTCAATAAGAAGGTCAGAGGGATACATTAAACCTGAAGTGAAGCATCGGAATCTATATTTAGTGTCAAAGGAATGGTTCAAAACACAGACAGTAAGACGAGTCAGTTTTCTTGTACTTAAGTCGGCATTGTGCCTTTTCTATTTAATTCCGATGCAATTTCTGTATTTCATCGTCAATAAGAAGGACAGAGGGATACAGTTAACCTGAAGTGAAGCATCAGAATCTATAACTAGTGTCACAGGAATCGTTCAAAACATAGACAGTAAGAAGAGTCAGTTTTCTTGTACTTAATTTGGCATTGTTCCTTTTCTATTTAATTCCGATGCAATTTCTATGTTTTATCGTCAATAAGAAGGTCAGAGGGACACAGTACACCTGAAGTGAAGCATCTTAACCTATAACTAGTGTCACAGGAATGGATCCAAACATAGACAGTAAGAAGAGTCAGTTTCCTTGTACTTAAGTCGGCATTGTGCTTTTTGTATTTAATTCCGAAGCAATTTCTGTGATTCATCGTCAACAAGAAGGTCAGAGGGATACAGTAAACCTGGAGTAAAGCATCGGAATCTATAACTAGTGTCACATGAATGGTTCAAAACATAGATAGTAAGAAGAGTCAGTTTCCTTGTACTTAAGTCGGCATTGTGCCTCTTGTATTTAATTCCGATGTAATTTCTGTGTTTCATCGTCAATAAGAAGGTCAGAGGGTGACACTAAACCTGAAGTGAAGCATCGGAATCTATAACTAGTGTTACAGTAATGGTTCAAACCATAGACAGTAAGAAGAGTCAGTTTTCTTGTACTTAAGACGGCATTGTGCCTTCAGTATTTAATTCCGATGCAATTTCTGTGTTTCATCGTCAATAAGAAGGTCAGAGGGATACAGTAAACCTGAAGTGAAGCATCGGAATCTATATTTAGTGTCAAAGGAATGGTTCAAAACACAGACAGTAAGACGAGTCAGTTTTCTTGTACTTAAGTCGGCATTGTGCCTTTTCTATTTAATTCCGATGCAATTTCTGTGTTTCATCGTCAATAAGAAGGACAGAGGGATACAGTTAACCTGAAGTGAAGCATCAGAATCTATAACTAGTGTCACAGGAATCGTTCAAAACATAGACAGTAAGAAAAGTCAGTTCTCTTGTACTTAAGTCGGCACTGTTCCTTTTCTATTTAATTCCGATGCAATTTCTATGTTTCATCGTCAATAAGAAGGTCAGAGGGATACAGTAAACCTGAAGTGAAGCATCGGAATCTATAAATAGTGTCACAGGAATGGATCAAAACATAGACAGTAAGAAGAGTGAGTTTTCTTGTACTTAAGTCGGCATTGTGTCTTTTGTATTTAAATCCGAAGTAATTTCTGTGATTCATCGTCAATAAGAAGGTCAGAGGGATACAGTAAACCTGGAGTAAAGCATCGGTATCTATAAATAGTGTCACGCGAATGGTTTAAAACATAGACAGTAAGAAGAGTCAGTTTTCTTTTACTTAAGTCGGCATTGTGTCTTTTGTATTTAATTCCGATGCAATTTCTGTATTTCATCGTCAATACGAAGGTCAGAGTAATACAGTAAACCTGATGTGAAGCATCGGAATCTATAAAGTGTCACAGGAATGGATCAAAACATAGACAGTACGAAGAGTCAGTTTTCTTGTACTTAAGTCGGCTTTGTGCCTTTTGTATTTAATTCCGAAGTAATTTCTGTGATTCATCGTCAATAAGAAGGTCAGAGGGATACAGTAAACCTGGAGTAAAGCATCGGTATCTATAAACAGTGTCACGTGAATGGTTTAAAACATAGACAGTAAGAAGAGTCAGTTTTCTTGTACTTAAGTCGGCATTGTGTCTTTTGTATTTAATTCCGATGCAATTTCTGTGTTTCATCGTCAATAAGAAGGTCAGAGGAATACAGTAAACCTGAAGGGAAGCATCGGAATCTATAACTAGTGTAACAGGAACCTTTCAAAACATTGACAGTAAGAAGAGTCAGTTTTCTTGTACTTAGGTCGGCGTTGTGCCTTTTGTATGTAATTCCGTTTCAATTTCTGTGTTTCATCGTCAAGAAGAAGGTCAGAGGGATACAGTTAACCTGAAGTGAAGCATCGGAATCTGTAGCTAGTGTCACAGGAATGGTTCAAAACATACACAGTAAGAAGAGTCAGTTCCCTTGTACTCAAGTCGGGATTGTGCCAATTGTATATAATTCCGATGCAATTTCTGTGTTTCATCGTCGATAAGAAGGTCAGAGGGATACAGTAAACCTGAAGTGAATCATCGGAATCTATAACTAGTGTCACAGGAATGGTTCATTATATAGACAGTAAGAAGAGTCAGTTTTCTTGTACTTCAGTCGGCATTGTGCCTTTTGTATATAATTCCGTTGTAATTTCTGTGTTTCATCATCAATAAGAAGGTCACAGGGATACAGTAAACCTGATGTGTAACAACGGAATCATTAACTAGTGTCACAGGAATGGTTCAAAACATAGACAGTAAGAAGAGTCAGTTTTCGTGTAGTTAAGTCGGCATTGTGCCTTTTCTATTTAATTCCGATGCAATTTCTGTGTTTCATCGCCAATAAGAAGGTCAGAGGGATACGGTAAACCGGAAGTGATGCATCGGAATCTATAACTAGTGTCACAGGAATGGTTCATAACTTAGACAGTAAGAAGAGTCAGTTTTCTTGAACTTAAGTAGGCATTGTGCCTTTTGTATTTAATTCCGATGCGATTTCTGTGTTTCATCGTCAATAAGAAGGTCAGAGGGATACAGTAAACCTGAAGTGAAGCATCGGAATCTATAACTAGTGTCACATGAGTGAATCAAAACATAGACAGTAAGAAGAGTCAGTTTTCTTGTCCTTAATTCGGCATTGTGCCTTTTCTATTTAATTCCGATGCAATCTCTGTGTTTCATCGTCATTAAGAAGGTCAGAGGGATCCAGTAAACCTTAAGTGAAGCATTGGCATCTATAACTAGTGTCACAGGTATGGTTCTAAACATAGACAGTAAGAAGAGTCAGTAATCTTGTACTTAAGTCGGCAATGTTCCTTTTCTATTTAATTCCGATGCAATTTCTATGTTTCATCGTCAATAAGAAGGTACGAGGGAGACAGTAAACCTGAAGTGAAGCATCGGAATCTGTAACTAGTGTCACAGGAATGGATCAAAACATAGACAGTAAGAAGAGTCAGTTTTCTTGTACTTAAGTCGGCGTTGTGCCTTTTGTATTTAATTCCGATGCAATTTCTGTGTTTCATCAACAATAAGAAGGTCAGAGGGATGCAGTAAACCTGAAGTGAAGAAACAGCAAGTATAACTAGTGTCAGAGGAATAATTCAAAACATAGATAGTAAGAAGAGTCAGTTTCCTTGTACTTAAGTCGGCATTGTGCCTTTTGTATTTAATTCCGATGCAATTTCTGTGTTTCATCGTCAATAAGAAGGTCAGAGGGGTACAGTAAACGTGAAGTGAAGCATCGGAATCCATAACTAGTGTCACAGGAATGGTTCAAAACATAGACAGTAAGGAGAGTCAGTTTTCTGGTACTTAAGTCGGCATTGTGCCTTTTGTATTTAATTCCGATGCAATTTCTGTGTTTCGTCGTCACTAAGAAGGTCAGAGGAATACGGTAAACCTGAAGTGAAGCATCGGAATCTATAACTAGTGTCACAGGAATGGTTCAAAACATAGACAGTAAGAAGAGTTAGTTTTCTTGTACTTAAGTCGTCATTGTGCCATTTGTATTTAGTTCCGACGCAATATCTGTGTTTCATCGTCAATAAGAAGGTCAGAGGGATACAGTAAACCTGAAGTGAAGCATCGGAATCTATAACTAGTGTCACAGGAATGGTTCAAATCACAGACTGTAAGAAGAGCCAGTTTTCATGTACTTAAGTCGGCATTGTTCCTTTTGTATTTAACTCCGATGCAATTTCTGTGTTTCATCGTCAATATGAAGGTCAGAGGGATACAGTAAACCTGAAGTGAAGCATCGGAATATATAACTAGTGTCACAGGAATGGTTCAAAATATAGACAGTAAAGAAGAGTCAGTTTTCTTGTACTTAAGTCGGCATTGTGCATTTTGTATTTAATTCCGATGCAATTTCTGTGTTTCATCGTCAATAAGAAGGTCAGAGGGATAAAGTAAACCTGAAGTGAAGCATCGGAATCTATAACTAGTGTCACAGGAATGGTACAAACATAGACAGTAAGATGAGTCAGTTTTCTTGTACTTCAGTCGGCATTGTACCTTTTGTATTTAATTCCGATGCAATTTCTGTTTTTCATCGTCAATGAGAAAGTCAGAGGGATACAGTAAACCTGAAGTGAAGCATCGGAATCTATAACTAGTGTCACATGAATGGTTCACACATAGACAGTAAGAAGAGTCAGTTTTCCTGTACATAAGTCGACATTGTGCCTTTTCTATTTAATTCCGATGCAATTTCTGTGTTTCACCGTCTATACGAAGGTCAGAGGGATACAGTAAACCTGAAGTGTAGCATCGGAATCTATAATTAGTGTCACATGAATGGTTCAAATTATAGAGAGTAAGAAGAGTTAGTTTTCTTGTACATAAGTCGGCATTGTGCCTTTTGTATTTAATTCCGATGCAATTTCAGTGTTTCATCATCAATCAGAGGGTCAGAGGGATACAGTATACCTGAAGTGAAGCATCGGAATCAATATTTAGTGTCACAGGAATAGTTCAAAACATAGACAGTAAGAAGGGTCAGTTTTCTTGTACTTAATTCGGCATTGTGCCTTTTCTATTTCATTCCGATGCAATATCTGTGTTTCATCGTCAATAAGAAGGTTGGAGGGATACAGTAAACCTAAAGTGAAGCATCGGCATCTGTAACTAGTGTCACAGGAATGGTTGAAAACATAGACAGTAAGAAGAGTCAGTTTTCTGGTACTTAAGTCGGCATTCTGCCTTTTGTATTTAATTCCGATATAATTTCTGTGATTCATCGTCAATAAGAAGGTCAGAGGGATACAGTAAAAGTGAAGTGAAGCATCGGAATCTATAACTAGTGTCACATGAATGGTTCAACACATAGACAGTAAGAAGAGTCAGTTATCTTGTACTTAAGTCGGCATTGTGCCTTTTGTATTTAATTCCGAAGCTATTTCTGTGTTTCATCGTCAATAAGAAGGTCAGAAGGATACAGTAAACCGGAAGTGAAGCATCGGAATCTATAACTAGTGTCACAGGAATGATTCAAAACATAGACAGTAAGAACAGTCAGTTTTCTTGTACTTTAGTCGGCATTGTGCCTTTTGTATCTAATTCCGATGCAATTTCTATGTTTCATCGTCAATAAGAGGGTCAGAGGGATACAGTAAACCTGAAGTGAATCATCGGAATCTATAACTAGTGTCACAGGAATGGTTCAAAATATAAACAGTAGGAAGAGTCAGTTTTCTTGAACTTAAGTCGGCATTGTGCCTTTCGTATAAAATTCCGTTGTAATTTCTGTGTTTCATCGTCAATAAGAAGGTCACAGGGATACAGTAAAACTGAGGTGTAGCATCGGAATCATTAACTAGTGTCACAGGAATGGTTCAAAACATAGACAGTAAGAAGAGTCAGTTTTCGTGTAGTTAAGTCGGCATTGTACCTTTTCTATTTAATTCCGATGCTATTTCTGTGTTTCATCGTCAATAAGAAGGTCAGAGGGACACGGTAAACCTGAAGTGAAGCATCGGAATCTATAACTAGTGTCACAGGAATGGTTCATAACTTAGACAGTAAGAAGAGTCAGTTTTCTTGAACTTAAGTAGGCATTGTGCCTTTTGTATTTAATTCCGATCCGATTTCTGTGTTTCATCGTCAATAAGAAGGTCGGAGGGATACAGTAAACCTGAAGTGAAGCATCGGAATCTATAACTAGAGTCACATGAGTGGTTCAAAACATAGACAGTAAGAAGAGTCAGTATTCTTGTACTTAAGTCGGCATTGTTCCTTTTCTATTTAATTCCGATGCAATTTCTATGTTTCATCGTCAATAAGAAGTTCAGAGGGATACAGTAAACCTGAAGTGAAGCATCGGAATCTATAACTAGTGTCACAGGAATGGATCAAAACATAGACAGCAAGAAGAGTCAGTTTTCTTGTACTTAATTCGGCGTTGTGCCTTTTGTATTTAATTCCGATGCAATTTCTGTGTTTCATCAACAATAAGTAGGTCAGAGGGATGCAGTAAACCTGATGTGAAGAATCGGCAACTATAACTAGTGTCACAGGACTGGTTCAAAACATAGACAGTAAGAAGAGTCAGTTTCGTTGTACTTAAGTCGGCATTGTGCCTTTTGTATTTAATTCCGATGCAATTTCTGAGTTTCATCGTCAATAAGAAGGTCAGAGGGATACAGTAAACGTGAAGTGAAGCATCGGAATCTATAACTAGTGTCACAGGAATGGTTCAAACGTAGACAGTAAGATGAGTCAGTTTTCTTGTACTTAAGTCGGCATTGTGCCTTTTGTATTTAATTCCGATGCGATTTCTGTTTTTCATAGTCAATAAGAAAGTCTGAGGGATACAGTAAACCTGAAGTGAAGCATCGGAATCTATAACTAGTGTCACATGAATGGTTCACACATAGACAGTAAGAAGAGTCAGTTTTCCTGTACATAAGTCGACATTGTGCTTTTCTATTTAATTCCGATGCAATTTCTGTGTTTCACCGTCTATACGAAGGTCAGAGGGATACAGTAAACCTGAAGTGTAGCATCGGAATCTATAATTAGTGTCACATGAATGGTTCAAATTATAGAGAGTAAGAAGAGTCAGTTTTCTTGTACATAAGTCGGCATTGTGCCCTTTGTATTTAATTCCGATGCAATTTCAGTGTTTCATCATCAATCAGAGGGTCAGAGGGATACAGTATACCTGAAGTGAAGCATCGAAATCAATATTTAGTGTCACAGGAATAGTTCAAAACATAGACAGTAAGAAGGGTCAGTTTTCTTGTACTTAATTCGGCATTGTGCCTTTTCTATTTCATTCCGATGCAATATCTGTGTTTCATTGTCAATAAGAAGGTTGGAGGGATACAGTAAACCTAAAGTGAAGCATCGGCATCTATAACTAGTGTCACAGGAATGGTTGAAAACATAGACAGTAAGAAGAGTCAGTTTTCTTGTACTTTAGTCGGCATTGTGCCTTTCATATTTAATTACGATGCAATTTCTATGTTTCATCGTCAATAAGAGGGTCAGAGGGATACAGTAAACCTGAAGTGAATCATCGGAATCTATAACTAGTGTCACAGGAATGGTTCAAAATATAAACAGTAGGAAGAGTCAGTTTTCTTGAACTTAAGTCGGCATTGTGCCTTTCGTATAAAATTCCGTTGTAATTTCTGTGTTTCATCGTCAATAAGAAGGTCACAGGGATACAGTCTTGTACTTAAGTCGGCATTGTGCCTTTTGTATTTAATTCCGATGCAATTTCTGTGTTTCATCGTCAATAAGAAGGTCAGAGGGATACAGTAAACCTGAAGTGAAGCATCGGAATCTATATTTAGTGTCACAGGAATGGTTCAAAACACAGACAGTAAGACGAGTCAGTTTTCTTGTACTTAAGTCGGCATTGTGCCTTTTCTATTTAATTCCGATTCAATTTCTGTGTTTCATCGTCAATAAGAAGGACAGAGGGATACAGTACACCTGACGTGAAGCATCGGAATCTATAACTAGTGTCACAGGAATGGATCCAAACATAGACAGTAAGAAGAGTCAGTTTCCTTGTACTTATGTCGGCATTGTGCTTTTTGTATTTAATTCTGAAGCAATTTCTGTGATTCATCGTCAACAAGAAGGTCAGAGGGATACAGTAAACCTGGAGTAAAGCATCGGAATCTACAACTAGTGTCACATGAATGGTTCAAACATAGACAGTAAGAAGAACCAGTTTTCTTGTACTTAAGTCGGCATTGTGCCTCTTGTATTTAATTCCGATGTAATTTCTGTGTTTCATCGTCAGTAAGAAGGTCAGAGGGTGACAGTAAACCTGAAGTGAAGCATCGGAATCAATAACTAGTGTTACAGTAATGGTTCAAACCATAGACAGTAGGAAGAGTCAGTTTTCTTGTACTTAAGACGTCATCGTGCCTTTAGTATTTCATTCCGATGCAATTTCTGTGTTTCATCGTCAATAAGAAGGTCAGAGGGATACAGTAAACGTGAAGTGAAGCATCGGAATCTATAACTAGTGTCACATGAATGGTTCAAAACATAGAAAGTTAGAAGAGTCAGCTTTCTTGTACTTAAGTCGGCATTGTGCTTTTTGTATTTAATTCCGATGCAATTTCTGTGTTTCATCATCAATAAGAAGGTCAGAGGGATACAATAAACCTGAAGTGAAGCATCGGGATCTATATTTAGTGTCACAGGAATGGTTCAAAACATAGACAGTAAGAAGAGTCAGTTTTCTTGTACTTAAGTCGGCATTGTGCCTTTTCAATTTAATTCCGATGCAATTTCTGCTTTTCATCGTCAATAAGAAGGTCAGAGGGATACAGTAAACGTGAAGTGAAGCATCGGAATCTTTAACTAGTGTCATAGGAATGGTTCAAAACATAGACAGTAAGAAGAGTCAGTTTTCTTGTACTTAAGTCGGCACTGTTCCTTTTCTATTTAATTCCGATGCAATTTCTATGTTTCATCGTCAATAAGAAGGTCAGAGGAATACAGTAAACCTGAAGGGAAGCATCGGAATCTATAACTAGTGTAACAGGAACCTTTCAAAACATAGACAGTAAGAAGAGTCAGTTTTCTTGTACTTAAGACGGCATTGTGCCTTTTGTATTTAATTCCGAAGTAATTTCTGTGATTCATCGTCAATAAGAAGGTCAGAGGGATACAGTAAACCTGGAGTAAAGCATCGGTATCTATAAATAGTGTCACGTGAATGGTTTAAAACATAGACTGTAAGAAGAGTCAGTTTTCTTGTACTTAAGTCGGCATTGTGTCTTTTGTATTTCATTCCGATGCAATTTCTGTGTTTCATCGTCAATAAGAAGGTCAGAGGAATACAGTAAACCTGATGGGAAGCATCGGAATCTATAACTAGTGTAACAGGAACCTTTCAAAACATAGACAGTAAGAAGAGTCAGTTTTCTTGTACTTAAGTCGGCGTTGTGCCTTTTGTATGTTATTTCGATTCAATTTCTGTGTTTCATCGTCACTAAGAAGGACAGAGGGATACAGTACACCTGACGTGAAGCATCGGAATCTATAACTAGTGTCACAGGAATGGATCCAAACATAGACAGTAAGAAGAGTCAGTTTCCTTGTACTTATGTCGGCATTGTGCTTTTTGTATTTAATTCTGAAGCAATTTCTGTGATTCATCGTCAACAAGAAGGTCAGAGGGATACAGTAAACCTGGAGTAAAGCATCGGAATCTACAACTAGTGTCACATGAATGGTTCAAACATAGACAGTAAGACGAACCAGTTTTCTTGTACTTAAGTCGGCATTGTGCCTCTTGTATTTATTTCCGATGTAATTTCTGTGTTTCATCGTCAGTAAGAAGGTCAGAGGGTGACAGTAAACCTGAAGTGAAGCATCGGAATCAATAACTAGTGTTACAGTAATGGTTCAAACCATAGACAGTAGGAAGAGTCAGTTTTCTTGTACTTAAGACGTCATTGTGCCTTTAGTATTTCATTCCGATGCAATTTCTGTGTTTCATCGTCAATAAGAAGGTCAGAGGGATACAGTAAACGTGAAGTGAAGCATCGGAATCTATAACTAGTGTCACATGAATGGTTCAAAACATAGAAAGTTAGAAGAGTCAGCTTTCTTGTACTTAAGTCGGCATTGTGCTTTTTGTATTTAATTCCGATGCAATTTCTGTGTTTCATCGTCAATAAGAAGGTCAGAGGGATACAATAAACCTGAAGTGAAGCATCGGGATCTATATTTAGTGTCACAGGAATGGTTCAAAACATAGACAGTAAGAAGAGTCAGTTTTCTTGTACTTAAGTCGGCATTGTGCCTTTTCAATTTAATTCCGATGCAATCTCTGCTTTTCATCGTCAATAAGAAGGTCAGAGGGATACAGTAAACCTGGAGTAAAGCATCGGTATCTATAAATAGTGTCACGTGAATGGTTTAAAACATAGACTGTAAGAAGAGTCAGTTTTCTTGTACTTAAGTCGGCATTGTGTCTTTTGTATTTCATTCCGATGCAATTTCTGTGTTTCATCGTCAATAAGAAGGTCAGAGGAATACAGTAAACCTGATGGGAAGCATCGGAATCTATAACTAGTGTAACAGGAACCTTTCAAAACATAGACAGTAAGAAGAGTCAGTTTTCTTGTACTTAAGTCGGCGTTGTGCCTTTTGTATGTTATTTCGATTCAATTTCTGTGTTTCATCGTCAAGAAGAATGTCAGAGGGATACAGTTAACCTGAAGTGAAGCATCGGAATCTATAACTAGTGTCACAGGAATGGTTCAAAACATACACAGTAAGAAGAGTCAGTTCCATTGTACTTATGTCGGGATTGTGCCTTTTGTATTTAATTCCGATGCAATTTCTGTGTTTCATTATCAATAAGTAGGTCAGACGGATACAATAAACCTGAAATGAAGCTTCGGAATCTTTAACTAGTGTCATAGGAATGGTTCAAAACATAGACTGTAAGAAGAGTCAATTTTCTTGTAATTAAGTCGGCATTGTGCCTTTAATATTTAATTCCGATGCAATTTCTGTGTTTCGTCGTCAATAAGAAGGTCCAAGGGATACAGTAATTCTGATGTGAAGCATAGGAATCTAAACCCGGTCTCACAGGAAAGGTTCAAAACATAGACAGTAAGAAGAGAAAGACTTCTAGTACCTGAGCCGGCATTGTGCCTTTTGTATTTAATTTCTATGCAATTTCTGCGTTTCATCGTCAATATGAACGTCAGAGGGATACAGTAAACCTGAAGTGAAGCATCGGTATCTATAACTAGTGTCACAGGAATGGTTCAGAACATAGACAGTAGGAAGAGTCAGTCTTCTTGTACTTAAGTCGTCATTGTGCCTTTTGTATTTAATTCCGATGCAATTTCTGTGTTTCATCGTCAATCAGAGAGTCAGCTGGAGACACTATACATGAAGTGATGCAAAGGGATCTATAACTAGTGTCACAGGAATGGTTCAAAACATAGACAGGAAAAAGAGTCAGTTATCTTGTACTGAAGTCGGCATTGTGCATTTTCTATTTAATTCCGATGCAATTTCTGTGTTTGTCGTCATTAAGAAGGTCCAAGGGATACAGTAAACCTGAAGTGAAGCATCGGAATCTGAAACCGGTCTCACAGGAAAGGTTCAAATCATAGGCAGTAAGAAGTGCCAGAGTACTTGAACTTGAGTCGGCATTGTGGCTTTTGTATTTAATTCCGATGCAATATCTGTGTTTCATCGTCAATAAGACGGTCAGACGGATACATTAAAACTGAGGTGAAGCATCGGAATCTATAACTAGTGTCACAGGTGTGGTTCAAAACATAGACAGTAAGAAGAGCAGTTTTCATGTACTTATGTCGGCATTGTGCCTTTTGTATTTCATTCCAATGCAATTTCTGTGTTTTATCGTCAATAAGAAGGTCAGAGGGATACAGAAAACCTAAAGTAAAGCATCGGAATCTATAACTAGTGTCACAGGAATGGTTCAAAACATAGACAGTAAGAAGAGTCAGTTTACTTGTACTTAAGTCGGCAACCTAATTTTTGTATTTAATTCCTATGGGATTTCTGCGTTTCATCGTCAATAAGAAGGTCAGAGGGATACAGTAAACCTGAAGTGAAGCATCGGAATCTATATAGTGTCACAGGAATGGTTCAAAACATAGACAGTAAGAAGAGACAGTTTTCTTGTACTTAAGTCGGCATTGTGCCTTTTGTATTTAATTCCGATGCAATTTCTGTGTTTAATCGTCAATATGAAGGTCAGAGGGATACAGTAAACTTGAAGTGAAGCATCGGAATCTATAACTAGTGTCACAGGAATGGTTCAAAACATAGAGAGTAAGAAGAGTCATTTTTCATGTACTTATGTCGGCATTGTGCCTTTTGTATTTAATTCCGATGAAATTTCTGTGTTTCATCGTCAATAAGAAGTTTAGAGGGATACAGTAAATCTGAAGTGAAGCATCAGAATCAATAACTAGTGTCACAGGAATGGTTCAATCATAGACAGAAAGAAGAGTCAGTTTTCTTGTGACTTAAGTCGGCATTATGCCTTTTCTATTTAATTCCGATGCAATTTCTGTGTTTCATCGTCACTAAGAAGGTCAGAGGGATACAGTAAACCTGAAGTGAAGCATCGGAATCTATAACTAGTGCCACATGAATGGTTCAAACATAGACAGTAAGAAGAGTCAGTTATCTTGTACATAAGTCGGCATTGTGCTTTTTGTATTTGATTCCGATGCAATTTCTGTGATTAATCGTCAATAAGAAGGTCTGATGGATACAGTAAACCTGAAGTGAAGCATCGGAAGCTATAACTAGTGTCACATGAATGGTTCAAAACATAGACAGTAAGAAGAGTCAGTTATCTTGTACTTAAGTCAGCATTGTGCTTTTTGTATTTAATTCCGATTCGATTTCTGCGTTTCATCGTCAATAAGAAGGTCAGAGGGATACAGTAAGCCTGAAGTGAAGCATCGGAATCTATATCAAGTGTCACAGGAATGGATCAAAACATAGACAGTAAGAAGAGTCAGTTGTCTTGTACTTAAGTCGGCATTGTGCCTTTTGTATTTAATTCCGATGCAATTTCTGTGTATCATCGTCAATAAGAAGGTCAGCGGGATACAGTAAACCTGAAGTGAAGCATCGGAATCTATAACTAGTGTCACAGGAATGGTTCAAACCATAGACAGTAAGAAGAGTCAGTTTTCTTGTACTTAAGTCGGCATTGTGCCTTTTGTATTTAATTCCGATGCAATATCTGTGTTGCATCGTCAATAAGAAGGTCAGAGGAATACAGTAAACCTGAAGTGAAGCATCGGAATCTATAACTAGTGTCACAGTAATGGTTCAAAACATAGACAGTAAGAAGAGTCAATTTTCTTGTACTTAAGTCGTCATTGTGCCACTTGGATTTAATTCCGATGCAATTTCTGTGTTTCATCGTCAATAAGAAGGTCAGAGTTATACAGTAAACCTGAAGTGAGGCATCGGAATCTATAACTAGTGTCACAGGAATGGTTCAGAACATAGACAGTAGGAAGAGTCAGTCTTCTTGTACTTAAGTCGTCATTGTGCCTTTTGTATTTAATTCCGATGCAATTTCGGTGTTTCATCGTCAATCAGAGAGTCAGCTGGAGACACTATACATGAAGTGAAGCATCGGGATCTATAACTAGTGTCACAGGAATGGTTCAAAACATAGACAGGAAAAAGAGTCAGTTATCTTGTACTGAAGTCGGCATTGTGCATTTTCTATTTAATTCCGATGCAATTTCTGTGTTTGTCGTCATTACGAAGGTCCAAGGGATACAGTAAACCTGAAGTGAAGCATCGGAATCTGAAACCGGTCTCACAGGAAAGGTTCAAATCATTGGCAGTAAGAAGTGCCAGAGTACTTGCACTTGAGTCGGCATTGTGGCTTTTGTATTTAATTCCGATGCAATATCTGTGTTTCATCGTCAATAAGACGGTCAGACGGATACATTAAAACTGAGGTGAAGCATCGGAATCTATAACTAGTGTCACAGGAATGGTTCAAAACATAGACAGTAAGAAGAGTCAGTTTTCATGTACTTATGTCGGCATTGTGCCTTTTGTATTTAATTCCAATGCAATTTCTGTGTTTTATCGTCAATCAGAAGGTCAGAGGGATACAGAAAACCTAAAGAAAAGCATCGGAATCTATAACTAGTGTCACAGGAATGGTTCAAAACATAGACAGTAAGAAGAGTCAGTTTACTTGTACTTAAGTCGGCCACGTAATTTTTGTATTTAATTCCTATGCGATTTCTGCGTTTCATCGTCAATAAGAAGGTCAGAGGGATACAGTAAACCTGAAGTGAAGCATCGGGATCTATATATAGTGTCACAGGAATGATTCAAAACATAGACAGTAAGAAGAGACAGTTTTCTTGTACTTAAGTCGGCATTGTGCCTTTTTTGAAGTGAAGCATCGGAATCTATAACTAGTGTCACAGGAATGGTTCAAAACATAGAGAGTAAGAAGAGTCATTTTTCATGTACTTATGTCGGCATTGTGCCTTTTGTATTTAATTCCGATGAAATTTCTGTGTTTCATCGTCAATAAGAAGTTCAGAGGGATACAGTAAATCTGAAGTGAAGCATCAGAATCAATAACTAGTGTCACAGGAATGGTTCAATCATAGACAGAAAGAAGAGTCAGTTTTCTTGTGACTTAAGTCGGCATTATGCCTTTTGTATTTAATTCCGATGCAATTTCTGTGTTTCATCGTCACTAAGAAGGTCAGAGGGATACAGTAAACCTGAAGTGAAGCATCGGAATCTATAACTAGTGCCACATGAATGGTTCAAACATAGACAGTAAGAAGAGTCAGTTTTCTTGTACATAAGTCGGCATTGTGCTTTTTGTATTTGATTCCGATGCAATTTCTGTGATTAATCGTCAATAAGAAGGTCTGATGGATACAGTAAACCTGAAGTGAAGCATCGGAAGCTATAACTAGTGTCACATGAATGGTTCAAAACATAGACAGTAAGAAGAGTCAGTTATCTTGTACTTAAGTCAGCATTGTGCTTTTTGTATTTAATTCCGATTCGATTTCTGCGTTTCATCGTCAATAAGAAGGTCAGAGGGATACAGTAAACCTGAAGTGAAGCATCGGAATCTATAACTAGTGTCACAGGAATGGTTCAAACCATAGACAGTAAGAAGAGTCAGTTTTCTTGTACTTAAGTCGGCATTGTGCCTTTTGTATTTAATTCCGATGCAATATCTGTGTTGCATCGTCAATAAGAAGGTCAGAGGAATACAGTAAACCTGAAGTGAAGCATCGGAATCTATAACTAGTGTCACAGTAATGGTTCAAAACATAGACAGTAAGAAGAGTCAATTTTCTTGTACTTAAGTCGTCATTGTGCCATTTGTATTTAATTCCGATGCAATTTCTGTGTTTCATCGTCAATAAGAAGGTCAGAGTTATACAGTAAACCTGAAGTGAGGCATCGGAATCTATAACTAGTGTCACAGGAATGGTTCAGAACATAGACAGTAGGAAGAGTCAGTCTTCTTGTACTTAAGTCCTCATTGTGCCTTTTGTATTTAATTCCGATGCAATTTCGGTGTTTCATCGTCAATCAGAGAGTCAGCTGGAGACACTATACATGAAGTGAAGCATCGGGATCTATAACTAGTGTCACAGGAATGGTTCAAAACATAGACAGGAAAAAGAGTCAGTTATCTTGTACTGAAGTCGGCATTGTGCATTTTCTATTTAATTCCGATGCAATTTCTGTGTTTGTCGTCATTACGAAGGTCCAAGGTATACAGTAAACCTGAAGTGAAGCATCGGAATCTGAAACCGGTCTCACAGGAAAGGTTCAAATCATTGGCAGTAAGAAGTGCCAGAGTACTTGCACTTGAGTCGGCATTGTGGCTTTTGTATTTAATTCCGATGCAATATCTGTGTTTCATCGTCAATAAGACGGTCAGACGGATACATTAAAACTGAGGTGAAGCATCGGAATCTATAACTAGTGTCACAGGAATGGTTCAAAACATAGACAGTAAGAAGAGTCAGTTTTCATGTACTTATGTCGGCATTGTGCCTTTTGTATTTAATTCCAATGCAATTTCTGTGTTTTATCGTCAATCAGAAGGTCAGAGGGATACAGAAAACCTAAAGTAAAGCATCGGAATCTATAACTAGTGTCACAGGAATGGTTCAAAACATAGACAGTAAGAAGAGTCAGTTTACTTGTACTTAAGTCGGCCACGTAATTTTTGTATTTAATTCCTATGCGATTTCTGCGTTTCATCGTCAATAAGAAGGTCAGAGGGATACAGTAAACCTGAAGTGAAGCATCGGGATCTATATATAGTGTCACAGGAATGGTTCAAAACATAGACAGTAAGAAGAGACAGTTTTCTTGTACTTAAGTCGGCATTGTGCCTTTTGTATTTAATTCCGATGCAATTTCTGTGTTTAATCGTCAATATGAAGGTCAGAGGGATACAGTAAACTTGAAGTGAAGCATCGGAATCTATAACTAGTGTCACAGGAATGGTTCAAAACATAGACAGTAAGAAGAGTCATTTTTCATGTACTTATGTCGGCATTGTGCCGTTTGTATTTAATTCCGATGAAATTTCTGTGTTTCATCGTCAATAAGAAGTTCAGAGGGATACAGTAAACCTGAAGTGAAGCATCAGAATCAATAACTAGTGTCACAGGAATGGTTCAATCATAGACAGAAAGAAGAGTCAGTTTTCTTGTGACTTAAGTCGGCATTATGCCTTTTGTATTTAATTCCGATGCAATTTCTATGTTTCATCGTCACTAAGAAGGTCAGAGGGATACAGTAAACCTGAAGTGAAGCATCGGAATCTATAACTAGTGCCACATGAATGGTTCAAACTTAGCCAGTAAGAAGAGTCAGTTTTCTTGTACATAAGTCGGCATTGTGCTTTTTGTATTTGATTCCGATGCAATTTCTGTGATTAATCGTCAATAAGAAGGTCTGATGGATACAGTAAACCTGAAGTGAAGCATCGGAAGCTATAACTAGTGTCACATGAATGGTTCAAAACATAGACAGTAAGAAGAGTCAGTTATCTTGTACTTAAGTCAGCATTGTGCTTTTTGTATTGAATTCCGATTCGATTTCTGCGTTTCATCGTCAATAAGAAGGTCAGAGGGATACAGTAAGCCCGAAGTGAAGCATCGGAATCTATATCAAGTGTCACAGGAATGGATCAAAACATAGACAGTAAGAAGAGTCAGTTGTCTTGTACTTAAGTCGGCATTGTGCCTTTTGCATTTAATTCCGATGCAATTTCTGTGTATCATCGTCAATAAGAAGGTCAGCGGGATACAGTAAACCTGAAGTGAAGCATCGGAATCTGAAACCGGTCTCACAGGAAAGGTTCAAATCATTGGCAGTAAGAAGTGCCAGAGTACTTGCACTTGAGTCGGCATTGTGGCTTTTGTATTTAATTCCGATGCAATATCTGTGTTTCATCGTCAATAAGACGGTCAGACGGATACATTAAAACTGAGGTGAAGCATCGGAATCTATAACTAGTTTCACAGGAATGGTTCAAAACATAGACAGTAAGAAGAGTCAGTTTTCATGTACTTATGTCGGCATTGTGCCTTTTGTATTTAATTCCAATGCAATTTCTGTGTTTTATCGTCAATCAGAAGGTCAGAGGGATACAGAAAACCTAAAGTAAAGCATCGGAATCTATAACTAGTGTCACAGGAATGGTTCAAAACATAGACAGTAAGAAGAGTCAGTTTACTTGTACTTAAGTCGGCCACGTAATTTTTGTATTTA
This sequence comes from Schistocerca americana, assembly GCF_021461395.2. Lineage (NCBI taxonomy): Eukaryota > Metazoa > Arthropoda > Insecta > Orthoptera > Acrididae > Schistocerca > Schistocerca americana. Next base: position 8,048,906 of record NC_060121.1, on the reverse strand, counting down.
ATTCCTATGCGATTTCTGCGTTTCATCGTCAATAAGAAGGTCAGAGGGATACAGTAAACCTGAAGTGAAGCATCGGGATCTATATATAGTGTCACAGGAATGGTTCAAAACATAGACAGTAAGAAGAGACAGTTTTCTTGTACTTAAGTCGGCATTGTGCCTTTTGTATTTAATTCCGATGCAATTTCTGTGTTTAATCGTCAATATGAAGGTCAGAGGGATACAGTAAACTTGAAGTGAAGCATCGGAATCTATAACTAGTGTCACAGGAATGGTTCAAAACATAGACAGTAAGAAGAGTCATTTTTCATGTACTTATGTCGGCATTGTGCCGTTTGTATTTAATTCCGATGAAATTTCTGTGTTTCATCGTAAATAAGAAGTTCAGAGGGATACAGTAAACCTGAAGTGAAGCATCAGAATCAATAACTAGTGTCACAGGAATGGTTCAATCATAGACAGAAAGAAGAGTCAGTTTTCTTGTGACTTAAGTCGGCATTATGCCTTTTGTATTTAATTCCGATGCAATTTCTATGTTTCATCGTCACTAAGAAGGTCAGAGGGATACAGTAAACCTGAAGTGAAGCATCGGAATCTATAACTAGTGCCTCATGAATGGTTCAAACTTAGCCAGTAAGAAGAGTCAGTTTTCTTGTACATAAGTCGGCATTGTGCTTTTTGTATTTGATTCCGATGCAATTTCTGTGATTAATCGTCAATAAGAAGGTCTGATGGATACAGTAAACCTGAAGTGAAGCATCGGAAGCTATAACTAGTGTCACATGAATGGTTCAAAACATAGACAGAAAGAAGTGTCAGTTATCTTGTACTTAAGTCAGCATTGTGCTTTTTGTATTGAATTCCGATTCGATTTCTGCGTTTCATCGTCAATAAGAAGGTCAGAGGGATACAGTAAGCCCGAAGTGAAGCATCGGAATCTATATCAAGTGTCACAGGAATGGATCAAAACATAGACAGTAAGAAGAGTCAGTTGTCTTGTACTTAAGTCGGCATTGTGCCTTTTGCATTTAATTCCGATGCAATTTCTGTGTATCATCGTCAATAAGAAGGTCAGCGGGATACAGTAAACCTGAAGTGAAGCATCGGAATCTATAACTAGTGTCACAGGAATGGTTCAAACCATAGACAGTAAGAAGAGTCAGTTTTCTTGTACTTAAGTCGGCATTGTGCCTCTTGTATTTAATTCCGATGCAATATCTGTGTTTCATCTTCAATAAGAAGGTCAGAGGGATACAGTAAACCCGAAGTGAAGCATCGCAATCTATAACTAGTGTCACAGGAATGGTTCAAAACATAGACTGTAAGAAGAGTCAATTTTCTTGTAATTAAGTCGGCATTGTGCCTTTTATATTTAATTCCGATGCAATTTCTGTGTTGCATCGTCAATAAGAAGGTCAGAGGAATACAGTGAACCTGAAGTGAAGCATCGGAATCTATAACTAGTGTCACAGGAATGGATCAAAACATAGACAGTAAGAAGAGTCAATTTTCTTGTAATTAAGTCGTCATTGTGCCATTTGTATTTAATTCCGATGCAATTTCTGTGTTTCATCGTCAATAAGAAGGTCAGAGTTATACAGTAAACCTGAAGTGAAGCATCGGAATCTATAACTAGTGTCACAGGAACGTTTCAAAACATAGACAGTAAGAAGAGTCAGTTTTCTTGTACTTAAGTCGGCGTTGTGCCTTTTGTATGTAATTCCGATTCAATTTCTGTGTTTCATCGTCAATAAGAAGGTCAGAGGGATACAGTTAACCTGAAGTGAAGCATCGGAATCTATAGCTAGTGTCACAGGTATGGTTTAAAACAAAGACAGTAAGAAGAGTCAGTTTTCTTGTACTTAAGTCGGCATTGTGCCTTTTGTATTTAATTCCGATGCAATTTCAGTGTTGCATCGTCAATGAGAAAGTCAGAGGGTACAGTGAACCTGAAGTGAAGCATCAGAATCTATAACTAGTGACACAGGAATGGTTCAAAACATACACAGTAAGAAGAGTCAGTTCCCTTGTACTTAAGTCGGCATTGTGCCTTTTCTATTTAATTCCGATGCAATATCTGTGTTTCGTCGTCAATAAGAAGGTCCAAGGGATACAGTAATTCTGATGTGAAGCATAGGAATCTAAAACCGGTCTCACAGGAAAGGTTCAAAACATAGACAGTAAGAAGAGAAAGACTTCTAGTACCTGAGCCGGCATTGTGCCTTTTGTATTTAATTTCTATGCAATTTCTGCGTTTCATCGTCAATATGAACGTCAGAGGGATACAGTAAACCTGAAGTGAAGCATCGGTATCTATAACTAGTGTCACAGGAATGGTTCAGAACATATACAGTAGGAAGAGTCAGTCTTCTTGTACTTAAGTCGTCATTGTGCCTTTTGTATTTAATTCCGATGCAATTTCTGTGTTTCATCGTCAATCAGAGAGTCAGCTGGAGACACTATACATGAAGTGAAGCATCGGAATCTATAACTAGTGTCACAGGAATGGTTCAAAACATAGACAAGAAAAAGAGTCAGTTATCTTGTACTGAAGTCGGCATTGTGCATTTTCTATTTAATTCCGATGCAATTTCTGTGTTTGTCGTCATTAAGAAGGTCCAAGGGATACAGTAAACCTGAAGTGAAGCATCGGAATCTGAAACGGGTCTCACAGGAAAGGTTCAAATCATAGGCAGTAAGAAGTGCCAGAGTACTTGCACTTGAGTCGGCATTGTGGCTTTTGTATTTAATTCCGATGCAATATCTGTGTTTCATCGTCAATAAGACGGTCAGACGGATACATTAAAACTGAGGTGAAGCATCGGAATCTATAACTAGTGTCACATGAATGGTTAAAAACATAGACTGTAAGAAGAGTCAGTTTTCTTGTACTTAAGTCGGCATTGTGCCTTTTGTATTTAATTCCGATGCAATTTCTGTGATTCATCGTCAATAAGAAGGTCAGAGGGATACAGTAAAAATAAAGTGAAGCATCGGAATCTATAACTAGTGTCACATGAATGGTTCAACACATAGACAGTAAGAAGAGTCAGTTATCTTGTACTTAAGTCGGCATTGTGCCTTTTGTATTTAATTCCGAAGCTATTTCTGTGTTTCATCGTCAATAAGAAGGTCAGAAGGATACAGTAAAGCGGAAGTGAAGCATCGGAATCTATAACTAGTGTCACAGGAACGGCTCAAAACATAGACAGTAAGAAGAGTCATTTTTCTTGTACTTAAGTCGGCATTGTGCCTTTTGTATTTTATTCCGAGGCAATTTCTATGTTTCATCGTCAATAAGAAGGTCAGAGGGATACAGTAAACCTGAAGTGAATCATCGGAATCTATAACTAGTGTCACAGGAATGGTTCAGAATATAGACAGTAAGAAGAGTTAGTTATCTTGAACTTAAGTCGGCATTGTGCCCTTTGTATATAATTCCGTTGTAATTTCTGTGTTTCATCGTCAATAAGAAGGTCACAGGGATACAGTAAACCTGAGTTGTAGCATCGGAATCATTAACTAGTGTCACAGGAATGGTTCAAAACATAGACAGTAAGAAGAGTCAGTTTTCGTGTAGTTAAGTCGGCATTGTGCCTTTTCTATTTAATTCCGATGCAATTTCTGTGTTTCATCGTCAATAAGAAGGTCAGAGGGATACGGTAAAATTGAAGTGAAGCATCGGAATCTATAACTAGTGTCACAGGAATGGTTCATAACTTAGGCAGTAAGAAGAGTCAGTTTTCTTGAACTTAAGTAGGCATTGTGCCTTTTGTATTTAATTCCGATGCGATTTCTGTGTTTCATCGTCAATAAGAAGGTCAGAGGGATACAGTAAACCTGAAGTGAAGCATTGGAATCTATAACTAGTGTCACATGAGTGGTTCAAAACATAGACTGTAAGAAGAGTCAGTTTTCTTGTACTGAAGTCGGAAATGTGCTTTTTGTATTTAATTCCGATGCAATTTCTGTGTTTCATCAACAATAAGAAGGTCAGAGGGATACAGTAAACCTGAAGTGAAGCATCGGAATCTATAACTAGTGTCACAGGAATCGTTCAAATCATAGACAGTAAGAATAGTCAGTTTTCTTGTACTTACTTTGGCATTGTTCCTTTTCTATTTAATTCCGATGCAATTTCTATGTTTCATCGTCAATAAGAAGGTCAGAGGGATACAGTACACCTGAAGTGAAGCATCGGAACCTATAACTAGTGCTCAGGAATGGATCCAAACATACACAGTAAGAAGAATCAGTTTCCTTGTACTTAAGTCGGCATTGTGCTTTTTGTATTTAATTCCGAAGCAATTTCTGTGATTCATCGTCAACAAGAAGGTCAGAGGGATACAGTAAAGTTGGAGTAAAGCATCGGAATCTATAACTAGTGTCACATGAATGGTTCAAAACATAGACAGTAAGAAGAGTCAGTTTTCTTGTACTTAAGTCGGCATTGTGCCTCTTGTATTTAATTCCGTTGTAATTTCTGTGTTTCATCGTCAATAAGAAGGTCAGAGGGTGACAGTAAACCTGAAGTGAAGCATCGGAATCTATAACTAGTGTTACAGTAATGGTTCAAACCATAGACAGTAAGAAGAGTCAGTTTTCTTGTACTTAAGACGGCATTGTGCCTTCAGTATTTAATTCCGATGCAATTTCTGTGTTTCATCGTCAATAAGATGGTCAGAGGGATACAGTAAACCTGAAGTCAAGCATCGGAATCTGTAACTAGTGTCACTTGAATGGTTCAAAACATAGAAAGTTAGAAGAGTCAGCTTTCTTGTACTTAAGTCGGCATTGTGCTTTTTGTATTTAATTCCGATGCAATTTCTGTGTTTCATCGTCAATAAGAAGGTCAGAGGGATACAGTAAACCTGAAGTGAAGCATCGGGATCTATATTTAGTGTTACAGGAATGGTTCAAAACATAGACAGTAAGAAGTGGCAGTTTACTTGTACTTAAGTCGGCATTGTGCCTTTTGTATTTAATTCCGATGCAATTTCTGTGTTTCATCGTCAATAAGAAGTTCAGAGGGATACAGTAAACCTGAAGTGAAGCTTCGGAATCAATAACTAGTGTCACAGGAATGGTTCAATCATAGACAGAAAGAAGAGTCAGTTTTCTTGTACTTAAGTCGGCATTGTGCCTTTTGTATTTAATTCCGAAGTAATTTCTGTGATTCATCGTCAATAAGAAGGTCAGAGGGATACAGTAAACCTGGAGTAAAGCATCGGTATCTATAAATAGTGTAACAGGAACCTTTCAAAACATTGACAGTAAGAAGAGTCAGTTTTCTTGTACTTAAGTCGGCGTTGTGCCTTTTGTATGTAATTCCGATCAATTTCTGTGTTTCATCGTCAAGAAGAGGGGCAGAGGGATACAGTTAACCTGAAGTGAAGCATCGGAATCTATAGCTAGTGTCACAGGAATGGTTCAAAACATACACAGTAAGAAGAGTCAGTTCCCTTGTACTTAAGTCGGGATTGTGCCTTTTGTATATAATTCCGATGCAATTTCTGTGTTTCATCGTCGATACGAAGGTCAGAGGGATACAGTAAACCTGAAGTGAAGCATCGGAATCTATAACTAGTGTCTTAGGAATGGTTCAAACATAGACTGTAAGAAGAGTCACTTTTCTTGTAATTAAGTCGGCATTGTGCCCTTTATATTTAATTCCGATGCAATTTCTGTGTTGCATCGTCAAAAAGAAGGTCAGAGGAATACAGTAAACCTGAAGTGAAGCATCGGAATCTATAACTAGTGTCACAGGAATGGTTCAAATCATAGACAGTAAGAGGAGTCAATTTTCTTGTACTTAAGTCGTCATTGTGCCATTTGTATTTAATTCCGATGCAATTTCTGTGTTTCATCGTCAATAAGAAGGTCAGAAGAATACAGTAAACCTGAAGGGAAGCATCGGAATCTATAACTAGTGTCACAGGAACCTTTCAAAGCATAGACAGTAACAAGAGTCAGTTTTCTTGTACTTGAGTCGGCGTTGTGCCTTTTGTATGTAATTCCGATTCAATTTCTGTGTTTCATCGTCAATAAGAAGGTCAGAGGGATACAGTTAACCTGAAGTGAAGCATCGGAATCTGTAGCTAGTGTCACAGGAATGGTTTAAAGCAAAGACAGTAAGAAGAGTCAGTTTTCTTGTTCTTAAGTCGGCATTGTGCCTTTTGTATTTAATTCCGATGCAATTTAAGTGTTGCATCGTCAATGAGAAAGTCAGAGGGTACAGTGAACCTGAAGTGAAGCATCAGAATCTACAACTAGTGTCACAGGAATGGTTCAAAGCATACACAGTTAGAAGAGTCAGTTCCCTTGTACTTAAGTCGGCATTGTGCCTTTTCTATTTAATTCCGATGCAATATCTGTGTTTCGTCGTCAATAAGAAGGTCCAAGGGATACAGTAATGCTGATGTGAAGCATAGGAATTTAAAACCGGACTAACAGAAAAGGTTCAAAACATAGACAGTAAGAAGAGAAAGTCTTCTTGTACCTGAGCCGGCATTGTGCCTTTTGTATGTAATTCCGATGCAATTTCTGTGTTTCATCGTCAAGAAGAGGGTCAGAGGGATACAGTTAACCTGAAGTGAAGCATCGGAATCTATAGCTAGTGTCACAGGAATGGTTCAAAACATACACAGTAAGAAGAGTCAGTTCCCTTGTACTTAAGTCGGGATTGTGCCTTTTGTATATAATTCCGATGCAATTTCTGTGTTTCATCGTCAATGAGAAAGTCAGAGGGTACAGTGAACCTGAAGTGAAGCATCAGAATCCATAACTAGTGTCACAGGAATGGTTCAAAGCATACACAGTAAGAAGAGTCAGTTCCCTTGTACTTAAGTCGGCATTGTGCCTTTTCTATTTAATTCCGATGCAATATCTGTGTTTCGTCGTCAATAAGAAGGTCCAAGGGATACAGTAATGCTGATGTGAAGCATAGGAATCTAAAACCGGACTCACAGGAAAGGTTCAAAACATAGACAGTAAGAAGAGAAAGTCTTCTTGTACCTGAGCCGGCATTGTGCCTTTTGTATTTAATTCCTATGCAATTCCTGTGTTTCATCGTCAATAAGACGGTCAGAGGGATACAGTAAACCTGAAGTGAAGCATCGGTACCTATAACTAGTGTCACAGGAATGGTTCAGAACATAGACAGTAGGAAGAGTCAGTCTTCTTGTACTTAAGTCGTCATTGTGCCTTTTGTATTTAATTCCGATGCAATTTCTGTGTTTCATCGTCAATCAGAGAGTCAGCTGGAGACACTAAACATGAAGTGAAGCATCGGAATCTATAACTAGTGTCACAGGAATGGTTCAAAGCATACACAGTAAGAAGAGTCAGTTCCCTTGTACTTAAGTCGGCATTGTGCCTTTTCTATTTAATTCCGATGCAATATCTGTGTTTCGTCGTCAATAAGAAGGTCCAAGGGATACAGTAATGCTGATGTGAAGCATAGGAATTTAAAACCGGACTCACAGAAAAGGTTCAAAACATAGACACTAAGAAGAGAAAGTCTTCTTGTACCTGAGCCGGCATTGTGCCTTTTGTATGTAATTCCGATGCAATTTCTGTGTTTCATCGTCAAGAAGAGGGTCAGAGGGATACAGTTAACCTGAAGTGAAGCATCGGAATCTATAGCTAGTGTCACAGGAATGGTTCAAAACATACACAGTAAGAAGAGTCAGTTCCCTTGTACTTAAGTCGGGATTGTGCCTTTTGTATATAATTCCGATGCAATTTCTGTGTTTCATCGTCGATACGAAGGTCAGAGGGATACAGTAAACCTGAAGTGAAGCATCGGAATCTATAACTAGTGTCTTAGGAATGGTTCAAACATAGACTGTAAGAAGAGTCACTTTTCTTGTAATTAAGTCGGCATTGTGCCCTTTATATTTAATTCCGATGCAATTTCTGTGTTGCATCGTCAAAAAGAAGGTCAGAGGAATACAGTAAACCTGAAGTGAAGCATCGGAATCTATAACTAGTGTCACAGGAATGGTTCAAAACATAGACAGTAAGAGGAGTCAATTTTCTTGTACTTAAGTCGTCATTGTGCCATTTGTATTTAATTCCGGTGCAATTTCTGTGTTTCATCGTCAATAAGAAGGTCAGAGGAATACAGTAAACCTGAAGGGAAGCATCGGAATCTATAACTAGTGTCACAGGAACCTTTCAAAGCATAGACAGTAACAAGAGTCAGTTTTCTTGTACTTGAGTCGGCGTTGTGCCTTTTGTATGTAATTCCGATTCAATTTCTGTGTTTCATCGTCAATAACAAGGTCAGAGGGATACAGTTAACCTGAAGTGAAGCATCGGAATCTGTAGCTAGTGTCACAGGAATGGTTTAAAGCAAAGACAGTAAGAAGAGTCAGTTTTCTTGTACTTAAGTCGGCATTGTGCCTTTTGTATTTAATTCCGATGCAATTTCAGTGTTGCATCGTCAATGAGAAAGTCAGAGGGTACAGTGAACCTGAAGTGAAGCATCAGAATCTATAACTTGTGTCACAGGAATGGTTCAAAGCATACACAGTAAGAAGAGTCAGTTCCCTTGTACTTAAGTCGGCATTGTGCCTTTTCTATTTAATTCCGATGCAATATCTGTGTTTCGTCGTCAATAAGAAGGTCCAAGGGATACAGTAATGCTGATGTGAAGCATAGGAATCTAAAACCGGACTCACAGGAAAGGTTCAAAACATAGACAGTAAGAAGAGAAAGTCTTCTTGTACCTGAGCCGGCATTGTGCCTTTTGTATTTAATTCCTATGCAATTCCTGTGTTTCATCGTCAATAAGACGGTCAGAGGGATACAGTAAACCTGAAGTGAAGCATCGGTACCTATAACTAGTGTCACAGGAATGGTTCAGAACATAGACAGTAGGAAGAGTCAGTCTTCTTGTACTTAAGTCGTCATTGTGCCTTTTGTATTTAATTCCGATGCAATTTCTGTGTTTCATCGTCAATCAGAGAGTCAGCTGGAGACACTAAACATGAAGTGAAGCATCGGAATCTATAACTAGTGTCACAGGAATGGTTCAAAACATAGACAGGAAAAAGAGTCAGTTATCTTGTACTGAAGTCGGCATTGTGCATTTTCTATTTAATTCCGATGCAATTTCTGTGTTCGTCGTCAATAAGAAGGTCCAAGGGATACAGTAAACCTGAAGTGAAGCATCGGAATCTGAAACCGGTCTCACAGGAAAGGTTCAAATCATAGGCAGTAAGAAGTGCCAGAGTACTTGCACTTGAGTCGGCATTGTGGCTTTTGTGTTTAATTCCGATGCAATATCTGTGTTTCATCGTCAATAAGACGGTCAGACGGATACATTAAAACTGAAGTGAAGCATCGGAATCTATAACTAGTGTCACAGGAATGGTTCAAATCATAGACAGTAAGAAGAGTCAGTTTTCATGTACTTAAGTCGGCAACGTAATTTTTGTATTTAATTCCTATGCGATTTCTGCGTTTCATCGTCAATAAGAAGGTCAGAGGGATACAGTAAACCTGAAGTGAAGCATCGGAATCTATATATAGTGTAACAGGAATGGTTCATAACATAGACAGTAAGAAGAGTCAGTTCCCTTGTACTTAAGTCGGGATTGTGCCTTTTGTATATAATTCCGATGCAATTTCTGTGTTTCATCGTAGATAAGAAGGTCAGAGGGATACAGTAAACCTGAAGTGAAGCATCGGAATCTATAACTAGTGTCACATGAATGGTTCAAAACATAGAAAGTTAGAAGAGTCAGCTTTCTTGTACTTAAGTCGGCATTGTGCTTTTTGTATTTAATTCCGATGCAATTTCTGTGTTTCATCGTCAATAAGAAGGTCAGAGGGATACAGTAAACCTGAAGTGAAGCATCGGGATCTATATTTAGTGTTACAGGAGTGGTTCAAAACATAGACAGTAAGAAGAGTCAGTTTTCTTGTACTTAAGTCGGCATTGTGCCTTTTCAATTTAATTCCGATGCAATTTCTGCTTTTCATCGTCAATAAGAAGCTCAGAGGGATACAGTAAACGTGAAGTGAAGCATCGGAATCTTTAACTAGTGTCATAGGAATGGTTCAAAACATAGACAGTAAGAAGAGTCAGTTCTCTTGTACTTAAGTCGGCACTGTTCCTTTTCTATTTAATTCCGATGCAATTTCTATGTTTCATCGTCAATAAGAAGGTCAGGGGGATACAGTAAACCTGAAGTGAAGCATCGGAATCTATAAATAGTGTCACAGGAATGGATCAAAACATAGACAGTAAGAAGAGTCAGTTTTCTTGTACTTAGGTCGGCATTGTGCCTTTTGTATTTAATTTCGAAGTAATTTCCGTGATTCATCGTCAATAAGAAGGTCAGAGGGATACAGTAAACCTGGGGTAAAGCATCGGTATCTATAAATAGTGTCACGTGAATGGTTTAAAACATAGACAGTAAGAAGAGTCAGTTTTCTTGTACTTAAGTCGGCATTGTGTCTTTTGTATTTAATTCCGAAGCAATTTCTGTGTTTCATCGTCAACAAGAAGGTCAGAGGAATACAGTAAACCTGAAGGGAAGCATCGGAATCTATAACTAGTGTAACAGGAACCTTTCAAAACATTGACAGTAAGAAGAGTCAGTTTTCTTGTACTTAAGTCGGCGTTGTGCCTTTTGTATGTAATTCCGATTAAATTTCTGTGTTTCATCGTCAAGAAGAAGGTCAGAGGGATACAGTTAACCTGAAGTGAAGCATCGGAATCTATAGCTAGTGTCACAGGAATGGTTCAAAACATACACTGTAAGAAGAGTCAGTTCCCTTGTACTTAAAACGGGATTGTGCCTTTTGTATATAATTCCGATGCAATTTCTGTGTTCCATCGTCGATAAGAAGGTCAGAGGGATACAGTAAACCTGAAGTGAAGCATCGGAATCTATAACTAGCGTCTTAAGAATGGTTCAAAACATAGACTGTAAGAAGAGTCACTTTTCTTGTAATTAAGTCGGCATCGTGCCCTTTATATTTAATCCCGATGCAATTTCTGTGTTGCATCGTCAATAAGAAGGTCAGAGGAATACAGTAAACCTGAAGGGAAGCATCGGAATCTATAACTAGTGTCACAGGAACCTTTCAAAACATAGACAGTAACAAGAGTCAGTTTTCTTGTACTTAAGTCGGCGTTGTGCCTTTTGTATGTAATTCCGATTCAATTTCTGTGTTTCATCGTCAATAAGAAGGTCAGAGGGATACGGTTAACCTGAAGTGAAGCATCGGAATCTGTAGCTAGTGTCACAGGAATGGTTTAAAGCAAAGACAGTAAGAAGAGTCAGTTTTCTTGTACTTAAGTCGGCATTGTGCCTTTTGTATTTAATTCCGATGCAATTTCAGTGTTGCATCGACAATGAGAAATTCAGAGGGTACAGTGAACCTGAAGTGAAGCATTGGAATCTATAACTAGTGTCACAGGAATAGTTCAAAGCATACACAGTAAGAAGAGTCAGTTCCCTTGTACTTAAGTCGGCATTGTGCCTTTTCTATTTAATTCCGATGCAATATCTGTGTTTCGTCGTCAATAAGAAGGTCCAAGGGATACAGTAATGCTGATGTGAAGCATAGTAATCTAAAACCGGACTCACAGGAAAGGTTCAAAACATAGACAGTAAGAAGAGAAAGACTTCTTGTACCTGAGACGGCATTGTGCCTTTTGTATTTAATTCCTATGCAATTTCTGTGTTTCATCGTCAATAAGACGGTCAGAGGGATACAGCAAACCTGAAGTGAAGCATCGGTACCTATAACTAGTGTCACAGGAATGGTTCAGAACATAGACAGTAGAAAGAGTCAGTCTTCTTGTACTTAAGTCGTCATTGTGCCTTTTGTATTTAATTCCGATGCAATTTCTGTGTTTCATCGTCAATCAGAGAGTCAGCTGGAGACACTAAACATGAAGTGAAGCATCGGAATCTATAACTAGTGTCACAGGAATGGTTCAAAACATAGACAGGAAAAAGAGTCAGTTATCTTGTACTGAAGTCGGCATTGTGCATTTTCTATTTAATTCCGATGCAATTTCTGTGTTCGCCGTCAATAAGAAGGTCCAAGGGATACAGTAAACCTGAAGTGAAGCATCGGAATCTGAAACCGGTCTCACAGGAAAGGTTCAAATCATAGGCAGTAAGAAGTGCCAGAGTACTTGCACTTGAGTCGGCATTGTGGCTTTTGTATTTAATTCCGATGCAATATCTGTGTTTCATCGTCAATAAGACGGTCAGACGGATACATTAAAACTGAAGTGAAGCATCGGAATCTATAACTAGTGTCACAGGAATGGTTCAAAACATAGACAGTAAGAAGAGTCAGTTTTCATGTACTTATGTCGGCATTGTGCCTTTTGTATTTAATTCCGATGCAATTTCTGTGTTTTATCGTCAATAAGAAGGTCAGAGGGATACAGTGAACCTAAAGTAAAGCATCGGAATCTATAACTAGTGTCACAGGAATGGTTCAAAACATAGACAGTAAGAAGAGTCAGTTTACTTGTACTTAAGTCGGCAACGTAATTTTTGTATTTAATTCCTATGCGATTTCTGCGTTTCATCTTCAATAAGAAGGTCAGAGGGTTACTGTAAATCTTAAGTGAAGCATCAGAATCTATAACTAGTGTCACAGGAATGGTTCAAACCATAGACAGTAAGAAGTGGCAGTTTACTTGTACTTAAGTCGGCATTGTGCCTTTTGTATTTAATTCCGATGAAATTTCTGTGTTTCATCGTCAATAAGAAGTTCAGAGGGATACAGTAAACCTGAAGTGAAGCTTCGGAATCAATAACTAGTGTCACAGGAATGGTTCAATCATAGACAGAACGAAGAGTGAGTTTTCTTGTGACTTAAGTCGGCATTGTGCCTTTTGTATTTAATTCCGATGCAATTTCTGTGTTTCATCGTCATTAAGAAGGTCAGAGGGATACAGTAAACCTGAAGTGAAGCATCGTAATCTATAACTAGTGTCACATGAATGGTTCAAACATAGACAGTAAGAAGAGTCAGTTTTCTTGTACATAAGTCGGCATTGTGCTTTTTGTATTTGATTCCGATGCAATTTCTGTGATTAATCGTCAATAAGAAGGTCTGATGGATACAGTAAACCTGAAGTGAAGCATCGGAAGCTATAACTAGTGTCACATGAATGGTTCAAAACATAGACAGTAAGAAGAGTCAGTTATCTTGTACTTAAGTCGGCATTGTGCTTTTTGTATTTAATTCCGATTCGATTTCTGCGTTTCATCGTTATTAAGAAGGTCAGAGGGATACAGTAAACCTGATGTGAAGCATCGGAATCTATAACTAGTGTCACAGGAATGGATCAAAGCATAGACAGTAAGAAGAGTCAGTTTTCTTGGACTTACGTCGGAATTGTGCCTTTAGTATTTAATTCCGATGCAATTTCTGTGTTTCATCGTCAATAAGAAGATCAGAGGGATTCAGTAAAACTGAAGTGAAGGATCGGAATCTATATCTAGTGCCACAGGAATGGATCAAAACATAGACAGTAAGAAGAGTCAGTTTTCTTGTACTTAAGTCGGCATTGTGCCTTTTGTATTTAATTCCGATGAAATTTCTGTGTATCATCGTCAATAAGAAGGTCAGCGGGATACAGTAAACCTGAAGTGAAGCATCGGAATCTATAATTGGTGTCACATGAATGGTTCAAAACATAGAGAGTAAGAAGAGTCAGTTTTCTTGTACTTAAGTCGGCATTGTGCCGTTTGTATTAAATTTCGATGCAATTTCTGTGTTTCATCGTCAATAAGAAGGTCAGAGGGATACAGTAAACCTGAAATGAAGCATCGGAATCTATAACTAGTGTCACATGAATGGTTCAAAACATAGACAGTAAGAAGAGTCATTTATCTTGTACTTCAGTCGGCATTGTGCTTTTTGTATTTAAATCCGATTCGATTTCTGCGTTTCATCGTCAATAAGAAGGTCAGAGGGATACAGTAAACCTGAAGTGAAGCATCGGAAACTATATCTAGTGTCACAGGAATGGTTCAAAGCATAGACAGTATGAAGAGTCAGTTTTCTTGTACTTAAGTCGGCATTGTTCCTTTACTATCTAATTCCGATGCAATTTCTATGTTTCATCGTCAATAAGAAGGTCAGAGGGATACAGTGAAAGTGAAGTGAAGCATCGGAATCTATAAGTAGTGTCACATGATTGGTTCAAACGTAGACAGTAAGAAGAGTTACTTTTCTTGTACATAAGTCGGCATTGTGCCTTTTGTATTTATTTCCGATGCAATTTCTGTGTTTCATCGTCAATAAGAAGATCTGATGGAGACAGTAAACCTGAAGTGAAGCATCGGAAGCTATAACTAGTGTCACAGGAATGGTTCAAAACATAGACAGGAAAAAGAGTCAGTTATCTTGTACTGAAGTCGGCATTGTGCATTTTCTATTTAATTCCGATGCAATTTCTGTGTTCGTCGTCAATAAGACGGTCCGCGGGATACAGTAAACCTGAAGTGAAGCATCGGAATTTGAAACCGGTCTCACAGGAAAGTTTCAAATCATAGGCAGTAAGAAGTGCCAGAGTACTTGCACTTGAGTCGGCATTGTGGCTTTTGTATTTAATTCCGATGCAATATCTGTGTTTCATCGTCAATAAGACGGTCAGACGGATACATTCAAACTGAAGTGAAGCATCGGAATCTATAACTAGTGTCACAGGAATGGTTCAAAACATAGACAGTAAGAAGAGTCAGTTTTCATGTACTTATGTCGGCATTGTGCCTTTTGTATTTAATTCCGATGCAATTTCTGTGTTTTATCGTCAATACGAAGGTCAGAGGGATACAGTGAACCTAAAGTAAAGCATCGGAATCTATAACTAGTGTCACAGGAATGGTTCAAAGCACAGACAGTAAGAAGAGTCAGTTTACTTGTACTTAAGTCGGCAACGTAATTTTTGTATTTAATTCCTATGCGATTTCTGCGTTTCATCGTCAATAAGAAGGTCAGAGGGATACAGTAAACCTGAAGTGAAGCATCGGAATCTATATAGTGTCACAGGAATGGTTCAAAACATAGACAGTAAGAAGAGACAGTTTTCTTGTACTTAAGTCGGCATTGTGCCTTTTGTATTTAATTCCGATGCAATTTCTGTGTTTCATCGTCAATATGAAGGTCAGAGGGATACAGTAAACTTGAAGTGAAGCATCGGAATCAATAACTAGCGTCACAGGAATGGTTCAATCATAGAGAGAAAGAAGAGTCTGTTTTCTTGTGACTTAAGTCGGCATTGTGCCTTTTGTATTTAATTCCGATGCAATTTCTGTGCTTCATCGTCATTAAGAAGGTCAGAGGGATACAGTAAACCTGAAGTGAAGCATCGGAATCTATAACTGGTGTCACATGAATGGTTCAAACATAGACAGTAAGAAGAGTCAGTTTTCTTGTACATAAGTCGGCATTGTGCTTTTTGTATTTGATTCCGATGAAATTTCTGTGATTAATCGTCAATAAGAAGGTCTGATGGATACAGTAAACCTGAAGTGAAGCATCGGAAGCTAAAACTAGTGTCACATGAATGGTTCAAAACATAGACAGTAAGAAGAGTCAGTTATCTTGTACTTAAGTCGGCATTGTGCTTTTTGTATTTAATTCCGATTCGATTTCTGCGTTTCATCGTCAATAAGAAGGTCAGCGGGATACTGTAAACCTGAAGTGAAGCATCGGAATCTATAACTAGTGTCACAGGAATGGTTCAAAACATAGACAGTAAGAAGAGTCAGTTTTCTTGTACTTAAGTCGGCATTGTGCCTTTTGTATTTAATTCCGACGCAATATCTGTGTTTCATCTTCAATAAGAAGGTCAGAGGGATACAGTAAACCTGAAGTGAAGCATCGCAATCTATAACTAGTGTCACAGGAATGGTTCACAGCATAGACAGTATGAAGAGTCAGTTTTCTTGTACTTAAGTCGGCATTGTTCCTTTTCTATCTAATTCCGATGCAATTTCTATGTTTCATCGTCAATAAGAAGGTCAGAGGGATACAGTAAACCTGAAGTGAAGCATCGGAATCAATAACTAGCGTCACAGGAATGGTTCAATCATAGAGAGAAAGAAGAGTCTGTTTTCTTGTGACTTAAGTCGGCATTGTGCCTTTTGTATTTAATTCCCATGAAATTTCTGTGCTTCATCGTCATTAAGAAGGTCAGAGGGATACAGTAAACCTGAAGTGAAGCATCGCAATCTATAACTAGTGTCACATGAATGGTTCAAAACATTGACATTAAGAAGAGTCAGTTTTCTTGTACTTATGTCGGCATTGTGCCTTTTGTATTTAATTCCGATCCAATTACTGTGTTTCATCGTCAATGAGAAGGTGAGAGGGATACAGTAAACCTGAAGTGAAGCATCGGAACCTATAACTAGTGTCACATGAATGGTTCAAAACATAGACAGTAAGAATAGTCATTTATCTTGTACTTAAGTCGGCATTGTGCTTTTTGTAATTAAATCCGATTCGATTTCTGCGTTTCATCGTCAATAAGAAGGTCAGAGGGATACAGTAAACCTGAAGTGAAGCATCGGAATCTATATCTAGTGTCACAGGAATGTATCAAAACATAGACAGTAAGAAGAGTCAGTTTTCTTGTTCTTAAGGCGGCATTGTGCCTTTTGTATATAAATCCGATGCAATATCTGTGTATCATCGTCAATAGGAAGGTCAGCGGGATACAGTAAACCTGAAGTGAAGCATCGGAATCTATAACTAGTGTCACAGGAATGGTTCAAAACATAGACAGTAAGAAGAGTCAGTTTTCTTGTACTTAAGTCGGCATTGTGCCTTTTGTATTTAATTCCGATGCAATATCTGCGTTTCATCTTCAATAAGAAGGTCAGTGGGATACAGTAAACCTGAAGTGAAGCATCGGAATCTATAACTAGTGTCACAGGAATGGTTCAAAGCATAGACAGTATGAAGCGTCAGTTTTCTTGTACTTAAGTCGGCATTGTTCCTTTTCTATCTAATTCCGATGCAATTTCTATGTTTCATCGTCAATAAGAAGGTCTGATGGAGACAGTAAACCTGAAGTGAACCATCGGAAGCTATAACTAGTGTCACATGAATGGTTCAAATCATAGACAGTAGGAAGAGTTTTCTTGTACTTAGGTCGTCATTGTGCCTTTTGTATTTAATTCCGATGCAATATCTGTTTTTCATCGTCAATAAGAAGGTCAGAGGGATACAGTAACCTGAAGTGAAGCATCGGAATCTGTAATTGGTGTCACATGAATGGTTCAAAACATAGAGAGTAAGAAGAGTCAGTTTTCTTGTACTTAAGTCGGCATTGTGCCGTTTCTATTTAATTTCGATGCAATTTCCGTGTTTCATCGTCAATAAAAAGGTCAGAGGGATACAGTAAACCTAAAGTGAAGCATCGGAATCTATAACTAGGGTCACAGGAATGGTTCGAACCGTAGACAGTAAGAAGAGTCAGATTTCTTGTACTTAAGTCGGCGTTGTGCCTTTTGTATTTAATTCCGATCCAATTTCTGTGTTTCATCGTCAATAAAAAGGTCCAAGGGATACAGTAAACCTGAAGTGAAGCATCAGAATCTATAACTAGTGTCACATGAATGGTTGAAAACATAGACAGTAAGAGGAGGCTGTTTTCTTGTACTTAAGTCGGCATTGTGCCTTTTGTATTTAATTCCGATGCAATTTCTGTGCTTCATCGTCAATAAGACGGTCAGAGAGATACAGTAAACGTGAAGTGAAGCATCAGAATTTATAACTAGTGTCACAGGAATGTTTCAAAGCATAGACAGTAAGATGAGTCAGTTTTCTTGAACTTAAGTCGGCATTGTGCCTTTTGTATTTAATTCCGATCCAATTACTGTGTTTCATCGTCAATGTGAAGGTGAGAGGGATACAGTAAACCTGAAGGAAGCATCGGAATCTATAACTAGTGTCACATGAATGGTTCAAAACATAGACAATAAGAAGAGTCATTTATCTTGTACTTAAGTCGGCATTGTGCTTTTTGTAATTAAATCCGATTCGATTTCTGCGTTTCATCGTCAATAAGAAGGTCAGAGGGATACAGTAAACCTGAAGTGAAGCATCAGAATCTATATCTAGTGTCACAGGAATGTATCAAAACATAGACAGTAAGACGAGTCAGTTTTCTTGTTCTTAAGGCGGCATTGTGCCTTTTGTATATAATTCCGATGCAATATCTGTGTATCATCGTCAATAGGAAGGTCAGCGGGATACAGTAAACCTGAAGTGAAGCATCGGAATCTATAACTAGTGTCACAGGAATGGTTCAAACCATAGACAGTAAGAAGAGTCAGTTTTCTTGTACTTAAGTCGGCATTGTGCCCTTTGTATTTAATTCCGATGCAATATCTGTGTTTCATCTTCAATAAGAAGGTCAGTGGGATACAGTCAACCTGAAGTGAAGCATCGGAATCTATAACTAGTGTCACAGGAATGGTTCAAAGCATAGACAGTATGAAGCGTCAGTTTTCTTGTACTTAAGTCGGCATTGTTCCTATTCTATCTAATTCCGATGCAATTTCTATGTTTCATCGTCAATAAGAAGATCTGATGGAGACAGTAAACCTGAAGTGAAACATCGGAAGCTATAACTAGTGTCACAGGAATGGTTCAAAACATAGACAGGAAAAAGAGTCAGTTATCTTGTACTGAAGTCGGCATTGTGCATTTTCTATTTAATTCCGATGCAATTTCTGTGTTCGTCGTCAATAAGAAGGTCCAAGGGATACAGTAAACCTGAAGTGAAGCATCGGAATTTGAAACCGGTCTCACAGGAAAGGTTCAAATCATAGGGAGTAAGAAGTGCCAGAGTACTTGCACTTGAGTCGGCATTGTGGCTTTTGTATTTAATTCCGATGCAATATCTGTGTTTCATCGTCAATAAGAAGGTCAGAGGGATACAGTGAACCTAAAGTAAAGCATCGGAATCTATAACTAGTGTCACAGGAATGGTTCAAAACATAGACAGTAAGAAGAGTCAGTTTACTTGTACTTAAGTCGGCAACGTAATTTTTGTATTTAATTCCTATGCGATTTCTGCGTTTCATCGTCAATAAGAAGGTCAGAGGGATACAGTAAACCTGAAGTGAAGCATCGGAATCTATATAGTGTCACAGGAATGGTTCAAAACATAGACAGTAAGAAGAGACAGTTTTCTTGTACTTAAGTCGGCATTGTGCCTTTTGTATTTAATTCCGATGCAATTTCTGTGTTTCATCGTCAATATGAAGGTCAGAGGGATACAGTAAACTTGAAGTGAAGCATCGGAATCTATAACTAGTGTCACAGGAATGGTTCAAAACATAGACAGTAAAAAGAGTCAGTTTTCTTGTACATAAGTCGGCATTGTGCCTTTTGTATTTAATTCCGATGGAATATCTGTGTTTCATCTTCAATAAGAAGGTCAGAGGGATACAGTAAACCTTAAGTGAAGCATCGGAATCTATAACTAGTGTCACAGGAATGGTTCAAACCATAGACAGTAAGAAGAGTCAGTTATCTTGTACTTAAGTCGGCATTGTGCTTTTTGTATTTAATTCCGATTCGATTTCTGCGTTTCATCGTCAATAAGTAGGTCAGAGGGATACAGTAAGCCTGAAGTGAAGCATCCCAATCTATATCAAGTGTCACAGGAATGGATCAAAGCATAGACAGTAAGAAGAGTCAGTTGTCTTGTACTTAAGTCGGCATTGTGCCTTTTGTATTTAATTCCGATGCAATTTCTGTGTATCATCGTCAATAAGAAGGTCAGCGGGATACTGTAAACCTGAAATGAAGCATCGGAATCTATAACTAGTGTCACAGGAATGGTTCAAAACATAGACAGTAAGAAGAGTCAGTTTTCTTGTACTTAAGTCGGCATTGTGCCTTTTGTATTTAATTCCGATGCAATATCTGTGTTTCATCTTCAATAAGAAGGTCAGAGGGATACAGTAAACCTGAAGTGAAGCATCGCAATCTATAACTAGTGTCACAGGAATGGTTCACAGCATAGACAGTATGAAGAGTCAGTTTTCTTGTACTTAAGTCGGCATTGTTCCTTTTCTATCTAATTCCGATGCAATTTCTATGTTTCATCGTCAATAAGAAGGTCAGAAAGATACAGTAAACCTGAAGTGAAGCATCGGAATCAATAACTAGCGTCACAGGAATGGTTCAATCATAGAGAGAGAGAAGAGTCTGTTTTCTTGTGACTTAAGTCGGCATTGTGCCTTTTGTATTTAATTCCCATGCAATTTCTGTGCTTCATCGTCATTAAGAAGATCAGAGGGATACAGTAAACCTGAAGTGAAGCATCGCAATCTATAACTAGTGTCACATGAATGGTTCAAAACATTGACATTAAGAAGAGTCAGTTTTCTTGTACTTATGTCGGCATTGTGCCTTTTGTATTTAATTCCGATCCAATTACTGTGTTTCATCGTCAATGGGAAGGTGAGAGGGATACAGTAAACCTGAAGTGAAGCATCGGAATCTATAACTAGTGTCACATGAATGGTTCAAAACATAGACAGTAAGAAGAGTCATTTATCTTGTACTTAAGTCGGCATTGTGCTTTTTGTAATTAAATCCGATTCGATTTCTGCGTTTCATCGTCAATAAGAAGGTCAGAGGGATACAGTGAACCTGAAGTGAAGCATCGGAATCTATATCTAGTGTCACAGGAATGTATCAAAACATAGACAGTAAGAAGAGTCAGTTTTCTTGTTCTTAAGGCGGCACTGTGCCTTTTGTATATAATTCCGATGCAATATCTGTGTATCATCGTCAATAGGAAGGTCAGCGGGATACAGTAAACCTGAAGTGAAGCATCGGAATCTATAACTAGTGTCACAGGAATGGTTCAAAACATAGACAGTAAGAAGAGTCAGTTTTCTTGTACTTAAGTCGGCATTGTGCCTCTTGTATTTAATTCCGATGCAATATCTGTGTTTCATCTTCAATAAAAACGTCAGTGGGATACAGTAAACCCGAAGTGAAGCATCGGAATCTATAACTAGTGTCACAGGAATGGTTCAAAGCATAGACAGTATGAAGCGTCAGTTTTCTTGTACTTAAGTCGGCATTGTTCCTTTTCTATCTAATTCCGATGCAATTTCTATGTTTCATCGTCAATAAGAAGGTCTGATGGAGACAGTAAACCTGAAGTGAACCATCGGAAGCTATAACTAGTGTCACATGAATGGTTCAAATAATAGACAGTAGGAAGAGTTTTCTTGTACTTAAGTCGGCGTTGTGCCTTTTGTATTTAATTCCGATCCAATTTCTGTGTTTCATCGTCAATAAAAAGGTCCAAGGGATACAGTAAACCTGAAGTGAAGCATCAGAATCTATAACTAGTGTCACATGAATGGTTGAAAACATAGACAGTAAGAGGAGGCTGTTTTCTTGTACTTAAGTCGGCATTGTGCCTTTTTTATTTAATTCCGATGCAATTTCTGTGCTTCATCGTCAATAAGAAGGTCAGAGGGATACAGTAAACGTGAAGTGAAGCATCAGAATCTATAACTAGTGTCACAGGAATGGTTCAAAGCATAGACAGTAAGATGAGTCAGTTTTCTTGTACTTAAGTCGGCATTGTGCCTTTTGTATTTAATTCCGTTGAAATTTCTGTGTTTCATCGTCAATACGAAGGTCAGAGGGTTGCAGTAAACCTGAGGTTATGTATCGGAATCTATAACTAGTGTCACAGGAATAGTTCCAAACATAGACAGTAAGAAGAGTCACTTTTCTTGTACTTAAGTCGGCATTGTGATTTTTGTATTTCATTCCTATGCGATTTCTGCGTTTCATCGTCAATAAGAAGGTCAGAGGGATACAGTAAACCTGAAGTGAAGCACCGGAATCTATATATGGTTTCACATGAATGGTTCAAAACATAGACAGTAGGAAGAGTCAGTTTTCTTGTACCTTGGTCGGCATTGTGCCTTTTGTATTTAATTTCGATGCAATTTCTGTGTTTCATCGTCAATAAGAAGGTCAGAGGGATACAGTAAACCTGATGTGAAGCATCGGAATCTATTACTAGTGTCACAGGAATGGATCAAAACATAGACAGTAAGAACGGTCAGTTTTCTTGGATTTAAGTCGGCATTGTGCCTTTAGTATTTAATTCCGATGCAATTTCTGTGCTTCTTCGTCAATAACAAGGTCAGAGGGATACAGTAAAACTGAGGTTAAGTATCGGAACCTATAACTAGTGTGACAGGAATGGTTCAAAGCATTGACAGTAAGAAGAGTCAGTTTTCTTGGACTTAAGTCGGCATTGTGCCTTTAGTACTTAATTCCGATGCAATTTCTGTGTTTCATCGTCAATAAGAAGGTCAGAGGGATACAGTAAAACTGAGGTTAAGTATCGGAATCTATAACTAGTGTCACAGGAATGGTTAAAAGCATTGACAGTAAGAAGAGTCAGTTTTCTTGTACTTAAGTCGGCATTGTGCCTTTTGTATTTAATTCCGATGCAATTTCTGTGTTTCATCGTCAATGAGAAGGTGAGGGGGATACAGTAAACCTGAAGTGAAGCATCGGAATCTATAACTAGTGTCACATGAATGGTTCAAAACATTGACAGTAAGAAGAGTCAGTTTTCTTGTTCTTATGTCGGCATTGTGCCTTTTGTATATAATTCCGATGCAATTTCTGTGTTTCATCGTCAATGAGAAGGTGAGAGGGATACAGTAAACCTGAAGTCAAGCATCGGAATCTATAACTAGTGTCCTAGGAATGGTTCGAAACATAGACAGTAAGAAGAGTCAGTTTTCTTGTACTTAAGTCGGCATTGTGCCTTTTGTATTAATTTCCGATGCAATATCCGTGTTTCTTCTTCAATAAGAAGGTCAGTGGGATACAGTAAACCTGAAGTGAGCATCGGAATCTATAACTAGTGTCTCAGGAATGGTTCAAAGCATAGACAGTATGAAGAGTCAGTTTTCTTGTACTTAAGTCGGCATTGTTCCTTTTCTATCTAATTCCGATGCAACTTCTATGTCTCATCGTCAATAAGAAGGTCAGAGGGATACAGTAAAAGTGAAGTGAAGCATCGGAATCTATAAAAAGTGTCACATGATTGGTTCAAACGTAGACAGTAAGAAGAGTCAGTTTTCCTTTACATAAGTCGGCATTGTGCCTTTTGTATTTAATTCCGATGCAATTTCTGTGTTTCATCGTCAATAAGAAGGTCTGATGGATACAGTAAACCAGAAGTGAAGCATCGGAAGCTATAACTAGTGTCACATGAATGGTTCAAATCATAGACAGTAGGAAGAGTTTTCTTGTACTTAGGTCGTCATTGCGCCTTTTGTATTTAATTCCGATGCAATTTCTGTGTTTCATCGTCAATAAGAAGGTCAGAGGCATACAGTAACCTGAAGTGAAGCATCGCAATCTATAATTGGTGTCACATGAATGGTTCAAAACATAGAGAGTAAGAAGAGTCAGTTTTCTTGTACTTAAGTCGGCATTGTGCCGTTTGTATTTAATTTCGATGCAATTTCTGTGTTTCATCGTCAATAAAAAGGTCAGAGGGATACAGTAAACCTAAAGTGAAGCATCGGAATCTATAACTAGTGTCACAGGAATGGTTCAAACTGTAGACAGCAAGAAGAGTCAGATTTCTTGTACTTAATTCGGCATTGTGCCTTTTGTATTTAATTCCGATGCAATTTCTGTGTTTCATCGTCAATAAAAAGGTCCAAGGGATACAGTAAACCTAAAGTGAAGCATCAGAATCTATAACTAGCATCACAGGAATGGGTCAAAACATAGACAGTAAGAAGTGGCAGTTTACTTGTACTTAAGTCGGCATTGTGCCTTTTGTATTTAATTCCGATGAAATTTCTGTGTTTCATCGTCAATAAGAAGGTCAGAGGGATACAGTAAACCTGAAGTGAAGAATCGGAATCAATAACTAGTGTCACAGGAATGGTTCGATCATAGACAGAAAGAAGAGTCAGTTTTCTTGTGACTTAAGTCGGCATTGTGCCTTTTGTATTTAATTCCGATGCAATTTCTGTGTTTCATCGTCATTAAGAAGGTCAGAGGGATACAGTAAACCTGAAGTGAAGCATCGGAATCTATAACTAGTGTCACATGAATGGTTCAAACATAGACAGTAAGAAGAGTCAGTTTTCTTGTACATAAGTCGGCATTGTGCTTTTTGTATTTGATTCCGATGCAATTTCTGTGTTTCATCGTCAATAAGAAGGTCTGATGGATAGAGTAAACCTGAAGAGAATCATCGGAAGCTATAACTAGTGTCACATGAATGGTTCAAATCATAGACAGTAAGAAGAGTCAGTTATCTTGTACTTAAGTCGGCATTGTGCTTTTTGTATTTAATTCCGATTCGATTTCTGCGTTTCATCGTCAATAAGAAGGTCAGAGGGATACAGTAAACCTGAAGTGAAGCATCGGAATCTATATCTAGTGTCACAGGAATGGATCAAATCATCGACAGTAAGAAGAGTCAGTTTTCTTGTACTTAAGTCGGAATTGTGCCTTTTGTGTTCAATTCCGATGCAATTTCTGTGTATCATCGTCAATAAGAAGGTCAGCGGGATACAGTAAACCTGATGTGAAGCATCAGAATCTATAACTAGTGTCACAGGAATGGTTCAAAACATGGACAGTAAGAAGAGTCAGTTTTCTTGTACTTAAGTCGGCATTGTGCCTTTTGTATTTAATTCCGATGCAATATCTGTGTTTCATCTTCAATAAGAAGGTCAGAGGGATACAGTAAACCTGAAGTGAAGCATCGGAATCTATAACTAGTGTAACAGGAATGGTTCAAAGCATAGACAGTATGAAGAGTCAGTTTTCTTGTACCTAAGTCGGCATTATTCCTTTTTTATCTAATTCCGATGCAATTTCTATGTTTCATCGTCAATAAGAAGGTCAGAGGGATACAGTAAACCTGAAGTGAAGCATCGGAATCTGTAACTAGTGTCACAGGAATGGATCAAAATATAGACAGTAAGAAAAGTCAGTTTTCTTGGACTTAAGTCGGCATTGTGCCTTTTGTATCTAATTCCGATGCAATATCTGTGATTCATCTTCAATAAGAAGGTCAGAGGTATACAGTAAACCTGAAGTGAAATATCGGAATCTATAACAAGTATCGCAGGAATGGTTCAAAACATAGACAGTATGAAGAGGCAGTTTACTTGTTCTTAATTCGGCATTGTTCCTTTTCTATCTGATTCCGATGCAATTTCTATGTTTCATCGTCAATAAGAAGGTCAGAGGGATACAGTAAACCTGAAGTGAAGCATCGGAATCTATAACTAGTTTCACAGGAATGGAACAAAACATAGACAGTAAGAAGAGTCAGTTTGGTTGTACTTAAGTCGGCATTGTGCCTTTTGTATTTAATTCCGATGCAATTACTGTGTATCATCGTCAATAAGAAGGTCAGAGGGATACAGTAAACCTGAAGTGAAGCATCGGAATCCATAACTAGTGTCACAGGAATAGTTCAATCACAGACAGAAAGAAGAGTCAGTTTTCTTGTGACTTAAGTCGGCATTGTGCCTTTTGTATTTAATTCCGATCTAATTTCTGTGTTTCATCGTCAATAAGAAGGTCAGAGGGATACAGTAAACCAGAAGTGATGCATCGGAATCTATGACTAGTGTCACATGAATGGTTCAATATAGACAGTAAGAAGAGTCAGTTTTCTTGTACATAAGTCGGCATTGTGCCATTTGCATTTAATTCCGATGCAATATCTGTGTTTCATCGTCAATAAGATGGTCTGATGGATACAGTAAACCTCAAGTGAAGCATCGGAAGCTATAACTAGTGTCACATGAATGGTTCAAAACATTGGCATTAAGAAGAGTCAGTTTTCTTGTACTTAAGTCGGCATTGTGCTTTTTGTATTTAATTCCGATGCGATTTCTGCGTTTCATCGTCAATAAGAAGGTCAGAGGGATACAGTAAACCTGAAGTGAAGCATCGGAATCTATATCTAGTGTCACAGGAATGGTTCAAAACATAGACAGTAAGAAGAGTCAGTTTTCTTGTACTTAAGTCGGCATTGTGCCTTTTGTATTTAATTCCGATGCAATACCTGTGTTTCATCTTCAATAAGAGGGTCAGAGGGATACAGTTAACCTGAAGTGAAGCATCGGAATCTATAACTAGTGTCACAAGAATGGATCAAAACATAGACAGTAAGAAGATTCAGCTTTTTTGTACTTAAGTCGGCATTGTGCCTTTTGCATTTCATTCCGATGCAATTTCTGTGTTTTACCGTCAATAAGAAGGTCACAGGAATACAGTAAACCTGAAGTGAAGCATCGGAATCTATAACTCGTGTCACAGAAATGGTTCAAAACATAGACAGTAAGAAGAGTCAGTTTTCTCGTACTTAAGTCGGCATTGTGTCTTTTGTATTTAACTCCGATGCAATTTCTGTGTTTCATCGTCAATCCGAAAGTCAGAGGGATACAGTAAACCTGAAGTGAAGCATCTTAATCTATAATTAGTGTCACTGGAATGGTTCAAAACATAGACTGTAAGAAGAGTCAGTTTTCTTGTACTTAAGTCGGCATTGTGTCTTTTGTATTTAACTCCGATGCAATTTCTGTGTTTCATCGTCAATACGAAGGTCAGAGGGATACTGTAAACCTGAAGACAAGCATCGGAATCTACAACTAGTGTCACAGGAATGGTTCAAAACATAGACAGTTAGAAGAGTCAGTTTTCTTGTACTTAAGTCGTCATTGTGCCATTTGTATTTAATTCCGATGCAATATCTGTGTTCCATAGTCAATAAGAAGGTCAGAAGGATACAGTAAACCTGAAATGAAGCATCGGAATTTATAACTAGTGTCACAGGAATGGTTCAAAACATAGACAGTAAGAAGAGTCAGTTTTCTTGTACCTAAGTCGGCATTGTTCCTTTTCTATTTCATTCCCATGCAATTTCTGTGTTTCATCGTCAATAAGAAGGTCAGAGGGATACAGTAAACCTGAAGTGAAGCATAGGAATCTATTGTTAGTGTCACATGAATGGTTCAAAACATAGACAGTAAGAAGAGTCAGTTTTCTTGTACTTAAGTCGGCATTGTGCCTTTTGTATATATTTCCGTTGCCATTTCTGTGTTTCATCGTCAATAAGAAGCTCTGAGGGAAACAGTATACCTGAAGTGAATCATCGGAATCTATATCTAGTGTCACAGGAATGGTTCAAAACATAGACAGTAAGAAGAGTCAGTTTTCTTGTACTTAAGTCGGCATTGTGCCTTTGGTATTTAATTCCGATGCAATTTCTGTGTTTCAACGTCAATAAAAAGGTCAGAAGGATACAGTAAACCTGAAGTGAAGCATCGGTATCTATAACTAGTGTCACATGAATGGTTCAAAACATAGACAGCAAGAAGAGTCAGTTTTCTTGTACTTAAGTCGGCATTGTGCCTTTTGTATTTCATTCCGATGCAATTTCTGTGCTTCATCGTCAATAAGAAGGTCAGAGTTATACAGTAAACCTGAAGTGAAGCATCGGAATCTATAACTAGTGTCACATGAATGGTTCAAACATAGACAGTAAGAAGAGTCAGTTATCTTGTACTTAAGTCGGCATTGTGCCTTTTGTATTTAATTCCGATGCAATTTCTGTGTTTCATCGTCAATAAGAAGGTCAGAGGGATACAGTAAACCTGAAGTGAAGCATCGGAATCTAAAACTAGTGTCACAGGAATGGTTCAAAACATAGACAGTGAGAAGGGTCAGTTTTCTTGTACTTATGTCGGCGTTGTGTCTTTTGCATTTAATTCTGATGCAATTTCTGTGTTTCATCGTCAATACGAAGGTAAGAGGGATACAGTAAAGCTGAAGTGAAGCATCGGAATTTATAACTAGTGTCGAAGGAATGGTTCAAAACATAGACAGTAAGAAGAGTCCGTTTTCTTGTATCTGAGTCGGCATTGTGCCTTTTCTGTTTAATTCCGATGTAATTTCTGTGTTTCATCGTCAATTAGAAGGTCAGAGGGATACAGTAAAGCTGAAGTGAAGCATCGGAATCTATAACTAGTGACAAAGGAATGGTTCAAAACATAGACAGTAAGAAGAGTCAGTTTTCTTGTACTTAAGTCGGCATTGTGACTTTTCTATTTAATTCCGATGCAATTTCTGTGTTTCATCGTCAATAAGAAGATCAGAGGGATACAGTAAAAATGAAGTGAAGCATCGGAATCTATAACAAGTGTCACAGGAATGGTTCAAAGCATAGACAGTAAGAGGAGTCAGTTTTCTTGTACTAAAGTCGGCATTGTGCCTTTTGTATTTAATTCCGATGCATTTTCTGTGTGTCATCGTCAATAAGAAGGTCAGAGGGATACAGTAAACATGAAGTGAAGCATCGGAATCTATAACTAGTGTCACAGGAATGGTACAATCATAGACAGTAAGAAGAGTCAGTTTTCTTGTACTTAAGTCGGAATTGTGCTTTTGTATTTAATTCCGATGCAGTTTCTGTGTTTCATCGTCAATAAGAATGTCAGAGGGATACAGTAAACCTGAAGTGACGCATCGGAATCTATAAGTAGTGTCACATGAGTGGTGCAACCATAGACAGTGAGAAGAGTCCGTTTTCTTGTACATAAGTCGGCATTGTGCATTTTGTATTTAATTCCGATGCAATTTCTGTGTTTCATCGTCAATAAGAAGCTCTGATGGATACAGTAAACCTGAAGTCAAGCATCGGAAGCTATAACTAGTGTCACATGAATGGTTCAAATCATAGACAGTAGGAAGAGTTTTCTTGTACTTAGGTCGTCATTGTGCCTTTTTTATTTAATTCCGATGCAATTTCTGTGTTTCATCGTCAATAAGAAGGTCAGAGGGATACAGTAACCTGAAGTGAAGCATCGGAATCTATAATTGGTGTCACATGAATGGTTCAAAGCATACAGAGTAAGGAGAGTCAGTTTTCTTGTACTTAAGTCGGCATTGTGCCGTTTGTATTTAATTCCGATGCAATATCTGTGTTTCATCTTCAATAAGAAGGTCAGAGGGATACAGTAAACCAGAAGTGAAGCATCGGAATCTATAACTAGTGTCACAGGAATGGTTCAAAACATAGACAGTATGAAGAGTCAATTTTCTTGTACTTAAGTCGGCATTGTTCCTTTTCTATCTAATTCCGATGCAATTTCTAAGTTTCATAGCCAATAAGAAGATCAGAGGGATACAGTAAACCTGAAGTGAAGCATCGGAATCTGTAACTAGTGTCACAGGAATGGATCAAAACATAGACAGTAAGAAGAGTCAGTTTTCTTGGACTTAAGTTGGCATTGTGCCTTTTTATCTAATTCCGATGCAATATCTGTGTTGCATCTTCAATAAGAAGGTCAGAGGGACACAGTAAACCTGAAGTGAAGCATCGGAATCTATAACTAGTGTCACAGGAATGGTTCAAAACATAGACAGTATGAAGAGTCAGTTTACTTGTACTTAAGTCGGCATTGTTCCTCTTCTATCTAATTCCGATGCAATTTCTATGTTTCATCGTCAATAAGAAGGTCAGAGGGATACAGTAAAAGTGAAGTGAAGCATCGGAATCTGTAACTAGTTTCACAGGAATGGATCAAAACATAGACAGTAAGAAGAGTCAGTTTGCTTGTACATAAGTCGGCATTGTTCCTTTTTTATCTAATTCCGATGCAACTTCTATGTTTCATCGTCAATAAGAAGGTCAGAGGGATACAGTAAACCTGAAGTGAAGCATCGGAATCAGTAACCAGTGTCACAGGAATGGATCAAAACATAGACAGTAAGAAAAGTCAGTTTTCTTGGACTTAAGTCGGCATTGTGCCTTTTGTATCTAATTCCGATGCAATATCTGTGATTCATCTTCAATAAGAAGGTCAGAGGTATACAGTAAACCTGAAGTGAAATATCGGAATCTATAACTAGTGTCGCAGGAATGGTTCAAAACATAGACAGTATGAAGAGGCAGTTTACTTGTACTTAAGTCGGCATTGTTCCTTTTCTATCTGATTCCGATGCAATTTCTATGTTTCATCGTCAATAAGAAGGTCAGAGGGATACAGTAAACCAGAAGTGATGCATCGGAATCTATGACTAGTGTCACATGAATGGTTCAATATAGACAGTAAGAAGAGTCAGTTTTCTTGTACATAAGTCGGCATTGTGCCATTTGCATTTAATTCCGATGCAATTTCTGTGTTTCATCGTCAATAAGAAGGTCTGATGGATACAGTAAACCTCAAGTGAAGCATCGGAAGCTATAACTAGTGTCACATGAATGGTTCAAAGGATAGAATGTAAGAAGAGTCACTTTTCTTGTACCTAAGTCGGCATTGTGCTTTTTGTATTTAATTCCGACGCGATTTCTGCGTTTCATCGTTAATAAGAAGGTCAGAGGGATACAGTAAGCCTGAAGTGAAGCATCAGAATCTATATCTAGTGTCACAGGAATGGTTCAAAACATAGACAGTAAGAAGAGTCAGTTTTCTTGTACTTAAGTCGGCATTGTGCCTTTTGTATTTAATTCCGATGCAATACCTGTGTTTCATCTTCAATAAGAGGGTCAGAGGGATACAGTAAACCTGAAGTGTAGCATCGAAATCTATAACTAGTGTCACAGGAATGGATCAAATCATAGACAGTAAGAAGAATCAGCTTTTTTGTACTTAAGTCGGCATTGTGCCTTTTGCATTTCATTCCGATGCAATTTCTGTGTTTTACCGTCAATAAGAAGGTCAGAGGAAAACAGTAAACCTGAAGTGAAGCATCGGAATCTATAACTCGTGTCACAGGAATGGTTCAAAACTAAGACAGTAAGAAGAGTCAGGTTTCTTGTACTTAAGTCGTAATTGTGCCATTTGTATTTAATTCCGATGCAATATCTGTGTTTCATCGTCAATACGAAAGTCAGAAAGATACAGTAAACCTGAAGTGAAGCATCTTAATCTATAATTAGTGTCACTGGAATGGTTCAAAACATAGACTGTAAGAAGAGTTAGTTTTCTTGTACTTAAGTCGGCATTGTGCCATTTGTATTTAATTCCGATGCAATATCTGCGTTCCATATTCAATAAGAAGGTCAGAAGGATACAGTAAACCTGATGTTATGCATCGGAATCTATAACTAGTGTCACAGGAATGGTTCAAACATAGTCTATAAGAAGAGTCAGTTTTCCTGTACTTTAGTCGGCGTTGTGCCTTTTGTATTTAACTCCGATGCAATTTCTGTGTTTCATCGTCAATAAGAAGGTCAGAGGGATACAGTAAACCTGAAGTCAAGCATCGGAATCTGTAACTAGTCTCACTGGAATGGTTTAAAACATAGACAGAAAGAATAGTGAGTTGTCTTGTACTTAAGTCGGCATTGTGCCTTTTGTATGTAATTCCGGTGCAATTTCTGTGTTTCAATGTCAACAAGAAGGTCAGAGGGATACAGTAAACCTGAAGTGAAGCGTCGTAATCAATAATTAGTGTCACTGGAATGGTTCAAACATAGACAGTAGGAAGAGTCAGTTTTCTTGTACTTAAGTCGGCATTGTGCCTTTTGTATTTAATTCCGATGCAATTTCTGTGTTTCATCGTCAATAAGAAGGTCAGAGGGATACAGTCAACCTGAAGTGAAGCATCGGAATTTATAACTAGTGTCACAGGAATGGTTCAAAACATAGACAGTAAGAAGAGTCAGTTTTCTTGTACCTAAGTCGGCATTGTTCCTTTTCTATTTCATTCCCATGCAATTTCTGTGTTTCATCGTCAATAAGAAGGTCAGAGGGATACAGTAAACCTGAAGTGAAGCATCGGAATCTATTGTTAGTGTCACATGAATGGTTCAAAACATAGACAGTAAGAAGAGTCAGTTTTCTTGTACTTAAGTCGGCATTGTGCCTTTTGTATATATTTCCGATGCAATTTCTGTGTTTCATCGTCAATACGAAGCTCTGAG
Organism: Schistocerca americana; assembly: GCF_021461395.2. Taxonomy (NCBI): domain Eukaryota; kingdom Metazoa; phylum Arthropoda; class Insecta; order Orthoptera; family Acrididae; genus Schistocerca; species Schistocerca americana. The sequence continues at coordinate 8,016,925 of NC_060121.1, read as the reverse complement.
GGAAACAGAATACCTGAAGTGAATCATCGGAATCTATAACTAGTGTCACAGGAATGGTTCAAAACATAGACAGTAAGAAGAGTCCGTTTTCTTGTACATAAGTCGGCATTGTGCATTTTGTATTTAATTCCGATGCAATTTCTGTGTTTCATCGTCAATAAGAAGGTCTGATGGATACAGTAAACCTGAAGTCAAGCATCGGAAGCTATAACTAGTGTCACATGAATGGTTCAAATCATAGACAGTAGGAAGAGTTTTCTTGTACTTAGGTCGTCATTGTGCCTTTTTTATTTAATTCCGATGCAATTTCTGTGTTTCATCGTCAATAAGAAGGTCAGAGGGATACAGTAACCTGAAGTGAAGCATCGGAATCTATAATTGGTGTCACATGAATGGTTCAAAGCATACAGAGTAAGAAGAGTCAGTTTTCTTGTACTTAAGTCGGCATTGTGCCGTTTGTATTTAATTCCGATGCAATATCTGTATTTCATCTTCAATAAGAAGGTCAGAGGGATACAGCAAACCAGAAGTGAAGCATCGGAATCTATAACTAGTGTCACAGGAATGGTTCAAAACATAGACAGTATGAAGAGTCAGTTTTCTTGTACTTAAGTCGGCATTGTTCCTTTTCTATCTAATCCGATGCAATTTCTAAGTTTCAAAGCCAATAAGGAGATCAGAGGGATACAGTAAACCTGAAGTGAAGCATCGGAATCTGTAACAAGTGTCACAGGAATGGATCAAAACATAGACAGTAAGAAGAGTCAGTTTTCTTGGACTTAAGTTGGCATTGTGCCTTTTGTATCTAATTCCGATGCAATATCTGTGTTGCATCTTCAATAAGAAGGTCAGAGCGACATAGTAAATCTGAAGTGAAGCATCGGAATCTATAACTAGTGTCACAGGAATGGTTCAAAACATAGACAGTGTGAAGAGTCAGTTTACTTGTACTTAACTCGGCATTGTTCCTCTTCTATCTAATTCCGATGCAATTTCTATGTTTCATCGTCAATAAGAAGGTCAGAGGGATACAGTAAAAGTGAAGTGAAGCATCGGAATCTATAACTAGTTTCACAGGAATGGATCAAAACATAGACAGTAAGAAGAGTCAGTTTGCTTGTACTTAAGTCGGCATTGTGCCTTTTGTATATATTTCCGATGCAATTTCTGTGCTTCATCGTCAATAAGAAGGTCAGAGGGATACAGTAAACCTGAAGTGAAGCATCGGAATCTATAACTAGTGTCACATGAATGGTTCAATATAGACAGTAAGAAGAGTCAGTTTTCTTGTACATAAGTCGGCATTGTGCCATTTGCATTTAATTCCGATGCAATTTCTGTGTTTCATCGTCAATAAGAAGGTCTGATGGATACAGTAAACCTCAAGTGAAGCATCGGAAGCTATAACTAGTGTCACATGAATGGTTCAAAGGATAGAATGTAAGAAGAGTCAGTTTTCTTGTACTTAAGTCGGCATTGTGCTTTTTGTATTTAATTCCGACGCGATTTCTGCGTTTCATCGTCAATAAGAGGGTCAGAGTGATACAGTAAACCTGAAGTAAAGCATCGGAATCTATATCTAGTGTCACAGGAATGGTTCAAAACATAGACAGTAAGAAGAGTCAGTTTTCTTGTACTTAAGTCGGCATTGTGCCTATTGTATTTAATTCCGATGCAATACCTGTGTTTCATCTTCAATAAAAGGGTCAGAGGGATACAGTAAACCTGAAGTGAAGCATCGAAATCTATAACTAGTGTAACAGGAATGGTTCAAAACATAGACTGCATGAAGTGTCAGTTTTCTTGTACTTAAGTTTGCATTGTTCCTTTTCTATCTAATTCCGATGCAATTTCTATGTTTCACCGTCAATAAGAAGGTCAGAGGGATACAGTAAACCTGAAGTGAAGCATCGGAATCTATAACTAGTGTCACAGGAATGGATCAAAACATAGACAGTAAGAAGATTCAGTTTTCTTGTACTTATGTCGGCGTTGTGCCTTTTGCATTTAATTCCGATGTAATTTCTGTGTTTCATCGTCAATACGAAGGTAAGTGGGATACAGTAAAGCTGAAGTGAAGCATCGGAATCTATAACTAGTGTCGAAGGAATGGTTCAAAACATAGACAGTAAGAAGAGTCAGTTTTCTTGTATTTAAGTCGGCATTGTGCTTTTGCTGTTTCATTCCGATGTAATTTCTGTGTTTCATCGTCAATTAGAAGGTCAGAGGGATACAGTAAAGCTGAAGTGAAGCATCGGAATCAATAACTAGTGACGAAGGAATGGTTCAAAACATAGACAGTAAGAAGAGTCAGTTTCTTTGTACTTAAGTCGGCATTGTGCCTTTTGTATTTAATTCCGAAGAAATATCTGTGTTTCATCGTCAATAAGAAGGTCAGAAGGATACAGTAAACCAGAAGTGATGCATCGGATTCTATAACTAGTGTCACAGGAATTGTTTTAAAGCATTGACAGTAAGAAGAGTCAGTTTTCTTGTACTTAAGTCGGCATTGTGACTTTTCTATTTAATTCCGATGCAATTTCTGTGTTTCATCGTCAATAAGAAGATCAGAGGGATACAGTAAAAATGAAGTGAAGCATCGGAATCTATAACAAGTGTCACAGGAATAGTTCAAAGCATAGACATTAAGAGGAGTCAGTTTTCTTGTACTTAAGTCGGCATTGTGCCTTATGTATTTAATTCCGATGCATTTTCTGTGTGTCATCGTCAATAAGAAGGTCAGATGGATACAGTAAACATGAAGTGAAGCATCGGAATCTATAACTAGTGTCACAGGAATGGTTCAATCATAGTCAGTAAGAAGAGTCAGTTTTCTTGTACTTAAGTCGGAATTGTGCCTTTTGTATTTAATTCCGATGCTATTTCTGTGTTTCATCGTCAATAAGAATGTCAGAGGGATACAGTACACCTGAAGTGACTCATCGGAATCCATAATTAGTGTCACATGAGTGGTGCAACCATAGACAGTAAGAAGAGTCAGTTTTCTTGTACATAAGTCGGCATTGTGCCTTTTGTATTTAATTCCGATGCAATTTCTGTGTTTCATCGTCAATAAGAAGGTCTGATGGATACAGTAAACCTGAAGTCAAGCATCGGAAGCTATAACTAGAGTCACATGAATGGTTCAAATCATAGACAGTAGGAAGAGTTTTCTTGTACTTAGGTCGTCATTGTGCCTTTTGTATTTAATTCCGATGCAATTTCTGTGTTTCATCGTCAATAAGAAGGTCAGAGGGATACAGTAACCTGAAGTGAAGCATCGGAATCTATAATTGGTGTCACATGAATGGTTCAAAGCATAGAGAGTAAGAAGAGTCAGTTTTCTTGTACTTAAGTCGGCATTGTGCCGTTTGTATTTAATTCCGATGCAATATCTGTGTTTCATCTTCAATAAGAAGGTCAGAGGGATACAGTAAACCAGAAGTGAAGCATCGGAATCTATAACTAGTGTCACAGGAATGGTTCAAAACATAGACAGTATGAAGAGTCAGTTTTCTTGTACTTAAGTCGGCATTGTTCCTTTTCTATCTAATTCCGATGCAATTTCTAAGTTTCATAGCCAATAAGAAGATCAGAGGGATACAGTAAACCTGAAGTGAAGCATCGGAATCTGTAACTAGTGTCACAGGAATGGATCAAAACATAGACAGTAAGAAGAGTCAGTTTTCTTGGACGTAAGTTGGCATTGTGCCTTTTGTATCTAATTCCGATGCAATATCTGTGATGCATCTTCAATAAGAAGGTCAGAGGGACACAGTAAACCTGAAGTGAAACATCGGAATCTATAACTAGTGTCACAGGAATGGTTCAAAACATAGACAGTATGAAGAGTCAGTTTACTTGTACTTAAGTCGGCATTGTTCCTCTTCTATCTAATTCCGATGCAATTTCTATGTTTCATCGTCAATAAGAAGGTCAGAGGGATACAGTAAAAGTGAAGTGAAGCATCGGAATCTGTAACTAGTTTCACAGGAATGGATCAAAACATAGACAGTAAGAAGAGTCAGTTTGCTTGTACATAAGTCGGCATTGTTCCTTTTTCATCTAATTCCGATGCAACTTCTATGTTTCATCGTCAATAAGAAGGTCAGAGGGATACAGTAAACCTGAAGTGAAGCATCGGAATCAGTAACCAGTGTCACAGGAATGGATCAAAACATAGACAGTAAGAAAAGTCAGTTTTCTTGGACTTAAGTCGGCATTGTGCCTTTTGTATCTAATTCCGATGCAATATCTGTGATTCATCTTCAATAAGAAGGTCAGAGGTATACAGTAAACCTGAAGTGAAATATCGGAATCTATAACTAGTGTCGCAGGAATGGTTCAAAACATAGACAGTATGAAGAGGCAGTTTACTTGTACTTAAGTCGGCATTGTTCCTTTTCTATCTGATTCCGATGCAATTTCTATGTTTCATCGTCAATAAGAAGGTCAGAGGGATACAGTAAACCAGAAGTGATGCATCGGAATCTATGACTAGTGTCACATGAATGGTTCAATATAGACAGTAAGAAGAGTCAGTTTTCTTGTACATAAGTCGGCATTGTGCCATTTGCATTTAATTCCGATGCAATTTCTGTGTTTCATCGTCAATAAGAAGGTCTGATGGATACAGTAAACCTCAAGTGAAGCATCGGAAGCTATAACTAGTGTCACATGAATGGTTCGAAGGATAGAATGTAAGAAGAGTCAGTTTTCTTGTACCTAAGTCGGCATTGTGCTTTTTGTATTTAATTCCGACGCGATTTCTGCGTTTCATCGTCAATAAGAAGGTCAGAGGGATACAGTAAGCCTGAAGTGAAGCATCGGAATCTATATCTAGTGTCACAGGAATGGTTCAAAACATAGACAGTAAGAAGAGTCAGTTTTCTTGTACTTAAGTCGGCATTGTGCCTATTGTATTTAATTCCGATGCAATACCTGTGTTTCATCTTCAGTAAGAGGGTCAGAGGGATACAGTAAACCTGAAGTGTAGCATCGAAATCTATAACTAGTGTAACAGGAATGGTTCAAAACATAGACTGTATGAAGTGTCAGTTTTCTTGTACTTAAGTTTGCATTGTTCCTTTTCTATCTAATTACGATGCAATTTCTATGTTTCACCGTCAATAAGAAGGTCAGAGGGATACAGTAAACCTGAAGTGAAGCATCGGAATCTATAACTAGTGTCACAGGAATGGATCAAATCATAGACAGTAAGAAGAATCAGTTTTTTTGTACTTAAGTCGGCATTGTGCCTTTTGCATTTCATTCCGATGCAATTTCTGTGTTTTACCGTCAATAAGAAGGTCAGAGGAAAACAGTAAACCTGAAGTGAAGCATCGGAATCTATAACTCGTGTCACAGGAATGGTTCAAAACTAAGACAGTAAGAAGAGTCAGGTTTCTTGTACTTAAGTCGTAATTGTGCCATTTGTATTTAATTCCGATGCAATATCTGTGTTTCATCGTCAATACGAAAGTCAGAAAGATACAGTAAACCTGAAGTGAAGCATCTTAATCTATAATTAGTGTCACTGGAATGGTTCAAAACATAGACTGTAAGAAGAGTCAGTTTTCTTGTACTTAAGTCGGCATTGTGCCATTTGTATTTAATTCCGATGCAATATCTGCGTTCCATATTCAATAAGAAGGTCAGAAGGATACAGTAAACCTGATGTTATGCATCGGAATCTATAACTAGTGTCACAGGAATGGTTCAAACATAGTCTATAAGAAGAGTCAGTTTTCCTGTACTTTAGTCGGCGTTGTGCCTTTTGTATTTAACTCCGATGCAATTTCTGTGTTTCATCGTCAATAAGAAGGTCAGAGGGATACAGTAAACCTGAAGTCAAGCATCGGAATCTGTAACTAGTCTCATTGGAATGGTTTAAAACATAGACAGAAAGAATAGTGAGTTGTCTTGTACTTAAGTCGGCATTGTGCCTGTTGTATGTAATTCCGGTGCAATTTCTGTGTTTCAATGTCAACAAGAAGGTCAGAGGGATACAGTAAACCTGAAGTGAAGCGTCGTAATCAATAATTAGTGTCACTGGAATGGTTCAAACATAGACAGTAGGAAGAGTCAGTTTTCTTGTACTTAAGTCGGCATTGTGCCTTTTGTATTTAATTCCGATGCAATTTCTGTGTTTCATCGTCAATAAAAAGGTCAGAGGGATACAGTAAACCTGAAGTGAAGCATCGGAATCTATTGTTAGTGTCACATGAATGGTTCAAAACATAGACAGTAAGAAGAGTCAGTTTTCTTGTACTTAAGTCGGCATTGTGCCTTTTGTATTTAATTCCGATGCAATTTCTGTCTTTCATCGTCAATAAGAAGGTCAGAGTTATACAGTAAACCTGAAGTGAAGCATCGGAATCTATAGCTAGTGTCACATGAATGGTTCAAACATAGACAGTAAGAAGAGTCAGTTATCTTGTACTTAAGTCGGCATTGTGCCTTTTGTATATATTTCCGATGCAATTTCTGTGTTTCATCGTCAATAAGAAGCTCTGAATGAAACAGAATACCTGAAGTGAATCATCGGAATCTATAACTAGTGTCACAGGAATGGTTCAAAACATAGACAGTAAGATGAGTCAGTTTTCTTGTACTTAAGTCGGCATTGTGCCTTTGGTATTTAATTCCGATGCAATTTCTGTGTTTCATCGTCAATAAAAAGGTCAGAGGGATACAGTAAACCTGATGTGAAGCATCGGTATCTAAAACTAGTGTCACATGAATGGTTCAAAACATAGACAGCAAGAAGAGTCAGTTTTCTTGTACTTAAGTCGGCATTGTGCCTTTTGTATTTAATTCCGATGCAATTTCTGTCTTTCATCGTCAATAAGAAGGTCAGAGTTATACAGTAAACCTGAAGTGAAGCATCGGAATCTATAGCTAGTGTCACATGAATGGTTCAAACATAGACAGTAAGAAGAGTCATTTATCTTGTACTTAAGTCGGCATTGTGCCTTTTGTATTTAATTCTGATGCAATTTCTGTGTTTCACCGTCAATAAGAAGGTCAGAGGGATACAGTAAACCTGAAGTGAAGCATCGGAATCTAATACTAGTGTCACAGGAATGGTTCAAAACATAGACAGTGAGAAGGGTCAGTTTTCTTGTACTTATGTCGGCGTTGTGCCTTTTGCATTTAATTCCGATGCAATTTCTGTGTTTCATCATCAATAAGAAGGTAAGATGGATACAGTAAATTTGAAGTGAAGCATCGGAATCTATAACTAGTGTCGAAGGAATGGTTCAAAACATAGACAGTAAGAAGAGTCAGTTTTCTTGTATTTAAGTCGGCATTGTGCCTTTTCTATTTAATTCCGATGTAATTTCTGTGTGTCATCGTCAATAAGAAGGTCAGAGGGATACAGTAAACATGAAGTGAATCATCGGAATCTATAACTAGTGTTACAGGAATGGTTCAATCATAGACAGTAAGAAGAGTCAGTTTTCTTGTACTTAAGTAGGAATTGTGCCTTTTGTATTAAATTCCGATGCAATTTCTGTGTTTCATCGTCAATAAGAATGTCAGAGGGATACAGTAAACCTGAAGTGACGCATCGGAATCTATAACTAGTGTCACATGAGTGGTCCAACCATAGACAGTAAGAAGAGTCAGTTTTCTTGTACATAAGTCGGCATTGTGCCTTTTGTATTTAATTCCGATGCAACTTCTGTGTTTCATCGTCAATAAGAAGGTCTGATGGATACAGTAAACCTGAAGTCAAGCATCGGAAGCTATAACTAGTGTCACATGAATGGTTCAAATCATAGACAGTAGGAACAGTTTTCTTGTACTTAGGTCGTCATTGTGCCTTTTGTATTTAATTCCGATGCAATTTCTCAGTTTCATCGTCAATAAGAAGGTCAGAGGGATACAGTAACCTGAAGTGAAGCATCGGAATCTATAATTGGTGTCACATGAACGGTTAAAACATAGAGAGTAAGAAGAGTCAGTTTTCTTGTACATAAGTCGGCATTGTGCCGTTTGTATTTAATTTCGATGCAATATCTGTGTTTCATCGTCAATAAGAAGGTCAGAGTGATACAGTAAACCTAAAGTGAAGCATCGGAATCTATAACTAGTGTCACAGGAATGGTTCAAACCGTAGACAGTAAGATGAGTCAGATATCTTGTACTTAAGTCGGCATTGTGCCTTTTGTATTTAATTCCGATGCAATTTCTGAGTTTCATCGTCAATAAATGGGTCCAAGGGATACAGTAAACCCGAAGTGAAGCATCGGAATCTATAACTAGTGTCACATGCATGGTTGAAAACATAGACAGTAAGATGAGTCAGTTTTCTTGTACTTAAGTCGGCATTGTGCCTTTTGTATTTAATTCCGTTGAAATTTCTGTGTTTCATCGTCAATAAGAAGGTCAGAGTGATACAGTAAAGTTGAAGTGAAGCATCGCAATCTATAACTAGTGTCACAGGAATGGTTCAAAACATAGAGAGTAAGAAGAGTCAGTTTTCTTGTACTTAAGTCGGCATTGTGCCGTTTGTATTTAATTCCGATGCAATTTCTCAGTTTCAACGTCAATAAGAAGGTCAGAGGGATACAGTAACCTGAAGTGAAGCATCGGAATCTATAATTGGTGTCACATGAATGGTTAAAACGTAGAGAGTAAGAAGAGTCAGTTTTCTCGTACTTAAGTCGGCATTGTGCCTTTTGTATTTAGTTCCGATGCAATTTCTGTGCTTCATCGTCAATAAGAAGGTCAGAGGGATACAGTAAACCTGAAGTGAAGCATCCGAATCTATAACTAGCGTCACAGGAAGGGTTCAAAACATAGACAGTAAGATGTGTCAGTTTTCTTGTACTTAAGTCGGCATTGTGCCTTTTGTATTTAATTCCGTTGAAATTTCTGTGTTTCATCGTCAATAAGAAGGTCAGAGGGATACAGTAAACCTGAAGTGAAGCATCGGAATCTATAACTAGTGTCACATGAATGGTTCATATATAGACAGTAAGAAGAGTCAGTTTTCTTGTACATAAGTCGGCATTGTGCTTTTTGTATTTGATTCCGATGCAATTTCTGTGTCTCATCGTCAATAAGAAGGTCTGATGGATACAGTAAACCTGAAGTGAAGCATCGAAAGCTATAACTAGTGTCACATGAATGGTTCAAAACATAGACAGTAAGAAGTGTCAGTTATCTTGTACTTAAGTCGGCATTGTGCTTTTTGTATTTAATTACGACTCGATTTCTGCGTTTCATCATCTATAAGAAGGTCAGAGGGATACAGTAAACCTGAAGTGAAGCATCGGAATCTCTATCTAGTGTCACAGGAATGGATCAAAGCAATGACAGTAAGAAGAGTCAGTTTTGTTGTACTTAAGTCGGCATTGTGCCTTTTGTGTTTAATTCCGATGCAATTTCTGTGTATAATCGTCAATAAGAAGTTCAGCGGGATACAGTAAACCTGAAGTGAAGCATCGGAATCTATAACTAGTGTCACAGGAATGGTTCAAAACATAGACAGTAAGAAGAGACAGTTTTCTTGTACTTAAGTCGGCATTGTGCCTCTTGTATTTAATTCCGATGCAATATCTGTGTTTCATCTTCAATAAGAAGGTCAGAGGGATACAGTAAACCAGAAGTGAAGCATCGGAATCTATAACTAGTGTCACAGGAATGGTTCAAAACATAGACAGTATGAAGAGTCAGTTTTCTTGTACTTAAGTCGGCATTGTTCCTTTTCTATCTAATTCCGATGCAATTTCTATGTTTCATAGCCAATAAGAAGATCAGAGGGATACAGTAAACCTGAAGTGAAGCATCGGAATCTGTAACTAGTGTCACAGGAATTTAACAAAACATAGAGAGTAAGAAGAGTCAGTTTTCTTGGACTTAAGTTGGCATTGTGCCTTTTGTATCTAATTCCGATGCAATATCTGTGTTGCATCTTCAATAAGAAGGTCAGAGGGAGACAGTAAACCTGAAATAAAGCATCGGAATCTATAACTAGTGTCACAGCAATGGTTCAAAACATAGACAGTGTGAAGAGTCAGTTTACTTGTACTTAAGTCGGCATTGTTCCTCTTCTATCTAATTCCGATGCAATTTCTATGTTTCATCGTCAATAAGTGGGTCAGAGGGATACAGTAAAAGTGAAGTGAAGCATCGGAATCTATAACTAGTTTCACAGGAATGGATCAAATCATAGACAGTAAGAAGAGTCAGTTTGCTTGTACTTAAGTCGGCATTGTGCCTTTTGTATTTAATTCCGATGCAATTTCTGTGCTTCATAATCAATAAGAAGGTCAGAGGGATACAGTAAACCTGAAGTGAAGCATCAGAATCCATAACTAGTGTCACAGGAATGGTTCCAAACATAGACAGTAAGAAGAGTCAGTTTTCTTGTACTTAAGTCGGCATTGTGCCTTTTGTATTTAATTCCGATGCAATACCTGTGTTTCATCTTCAATAAGAGGGTCAGAGGGATACAGTAAACCTGAAGTGAAGCATCGGAATCTATATCTAGTGTCACAGGAATGGTTCAAAACATAGACAGTAAGAAGAGTCAGTTTTCTTGTACTTAAGTCGGCATTGTGCCTTTTCTATCTAATTCCGATGCAATTTCTATGTTTCACCGTCAATAAGAAGGTCAGAGGGATACAGTAAACCTGAAGTGAAGCATCGGAATCTATAACTAGTGTCACAGGAATGGACCAAACATAGACAGTAAGAAGATTCAGTTTTTTTGTACTTAAGTTGGCATTGTGCCTTTTACATTTCATTCCGATGACATTTCTGTGTTTTACCGTCAATAAGAAGGTCAGAGGAATACAGTAAACCTGAAGTGAAGCATCGGAATCTATAACTAGTGTCACAGGAATGGTTCAAAACATAGACAGTAAGAAGAGTCAGTTTTCTTGTACTTAAGTCGTCATTGTGCCATTTGTATTTAATACCGATGCAATATCTGTGTTCCATAGTCAATAAGAAGGTCAGAAGGATACAGTAAACCTGATGTGAAGCATCACTAGTGTCACAGGAATGGTTCAAACATAGACTATAAGAAGAGTCAGTTTTCCTGTACTTTAGTCGGCGTTGTGCCTTTTGTATTTAACTCCGATGCAATTTCTGTGTTTCATCGTCAATAAGAAGGTCAGAGGGATACAGTAAACCTGAAGTGAAGCATCGGAATCTGTAACTAGTGTCATAGGAATGGTTCAAATCATAGACAGAAAGAATAGTGAGTTTTCTTGTACTTAAGTCGGCATTGTGCCTTTTGTATGTAATTCCGGTGCAATATCTGTGTTTCAATGGCAACACGAAAGTCAGAGGGATACAGTAAACCTGCAGTGAAGCATCGGAATCAATAACTAGTGTCACAGGAATAGTTCAAACATAGACAGTAGGAAGAGTCAGTTTTCTTGTACTTAAGTCGGCATTGTGTCTTTTGTATTCAATTCCGATGCAATTCCTGTGTTTCATCGTCAATAAGAAGGTCAGAGGGATACAGTAAACCTGAAGTGAAGCATCGGAATTTATAACTAGTGTCACAGGAATGGTTCAAAACATAGACAGTAAGAAGAATCAGTTTTCTTGTACCTAAGTCGGCATTGTGCCTTTTCTATTTCATTCCCATGCAATTTCTGTGTTTCATCGTCAATAAGAAGGTCAGAGGGATACAGTAAACCTGAAGTGAAGCATCGGAATCTATTATTAGTGTCACATGAATGGTTCAAAACATAGACAGTAAGAAGATTCAGTTTACTTGTACTTAAGTCGGCATTGTGCCTTTTGTATATATTTCCGATGCAATTTCTGTGTTTCATCGTCAATAAGAAGCTCTGAGGGAAACAGTATACCTGAAGTGAATCATCGGAATCTATAACTAGTGTCACAGGAATGGTTCAAAATATAGACAGTAAGAAGAGTCAGTTTTCTTGTACTTAAGTCGGCATTGTGCCTTTTGTATTAAATTCCGATGCAATTTCTGTGTTTCATCGTCAATAAGAAGGTCAGAGTTATACAGTAAACCTGAAGTGAAGCATCGGAATCTATAACTAGTGTCACATGAATGGTTCAAACATAGACAGTAAGAAGAGTCAGTTATCTTGTACTTAAGTCGGCATTGTGCCTTTTGTATTTAATTCCGATGCAATTTCTGTGTTTCATCGTCAATAAGAAGGTCAGAGGGATACAGTAAACCTGAAGTGAAGCATCGGAATCTAAAACTAGGGTCTCAGGAATGGTTCAAAACATAGACAGTGAGAAGGGTCAGTTTTCTTGTACTTAAGTCGGCGTTGTGCCTTTTGCATTTAATTCCGATGCAATTTCTGTGTTTCATCGTCAATAAGAAGGTAAGAGGGACACAGTAAAGCTGAAGTGAAGCATCGGAATCTATAACTAGTGTCGAAGGAATGGTTCAAAACATAGACAGTAAGAAGAGTCAGTTTTCTTGTACTTAAGTCGGCATTGTGCCTTTTGTATTTAATTTCGATGCAATTTCTGTGTTTCATCGTCAATAAGTAGGTCAGAGGGATACAGTAAACCTGAAGTGAAGCATCAGAATCTATAACTAGTGTCACAGGAATGGTTCCAAACATAGACAGTAAGATGAGTCAGTTTTCTTGTACTTAAGTCGGCATTGTGCCATTTGTATTTAATTCCGTTGAAATTTCTGTGTTTCATCGTCAATAAGAAGGTCAGAGGGATACAGTAAACTTGAAGTGAAGCATCGGAATCTGTATCTAGTGTCACAGGAATGGTTCAAAACATAGACAGTAAAAAGATTCAGTTTTCTTGTACTTAAGCCGGCATTGTGCCTTTTGTATTTAATTCCGATGCAATATCTGTGTTTCATCTTCAATAAGAAGGTCGGAGGGATACAGCAAACTAGAAGTGAAGCATCGGAATCTATAACTAGTGTCACAGGAATGGTTCAAATCATAGACAGTAAGAAGTGGCAGTTTACTTGTACTTAAGTCGGCATTGTGCCTTTTGTATTTAATTCCGATGAAATTTCTGTGTTTCATCGTCAATAAGAAGGTCAGAGGGATTCAGTAAACCTGAAGTGAAGCATCGGAATCAATAACTAGTGTCACAGGAATGGTTCAATCATAGACAGAATGAAGAGTCAGTTTTCTTGTGACTTAAGTCGGAATTGTGCCTTTTGTATTTAATTCCGATGCAATTTCTGTGTTTCATCGTCATTAAGAAGGTCAGAGGGATACAGTAAACCTGAGGTGAAGCATCGGAATCTATAACTAGTGTCACATGAATGGTTCAAACATAGACAGTAAGAAGAGTCAGTTTTCTTGTACATAAGTCGGCATTGTGCTTTTTGTATTTGATTCCGATGCAATTTCTGTGTTTCATCGTCAATAAGAAGGTCTGATGGATACAGTAAACCTGAGGTGAAGCATCGGAATCTATAACTAGTGTCACATGAATGGTTCAAAACATAGACAGTAAGGAGAGTCAGTTATCTTGTACTTAAGTCGGCATTGTGCTCTTTGGATTTAATTCCGATTCGATTTCTGCGTTTCATCGTCAATAAGAAGGTCAGAGGGAAACAGTAAACCTGAAGTGAACCATCGGAATCTCTATCTAGTGTCACAGGAATGGATCAAAACAATGACAGTAAGAAGAGTCAGTTTTCTTGTACTTAAGTCGGCATTGTGCCTTTTGTGTTTAATTCCGATGCAATTTCTGTGTATCATCGCCAATAAGAAGTTCAGCGGGATACACTAAACCTGAAGTGAAGCATCGGAATCTATAACTAGTGTCACAGGAATGGTTCAAATCATAGACAGTAAGAAGAGTCAGTTTCCTTGTACTTAAGTCGCCATTATGCCTTTTGTATTTAATTCCGATGCAATATCTGTGTTTCATCTTCAATAAGAAAGTTAGAGGGATACAGTAAACCTGAAGTGAAGCATCGGAATCTATAACTAGTGTCACAGGAATGGTTCAAAACATAGACAGTACGAAGAGTCAGTTTTCTTGTACTTAAGTCGGCATTGTTCCTTTTCTATCTAATTCCGATGCAATTTCTATGTTTCATCGCCAGTAAGAAGATCAGAGGGATACAGTAAACCTGAAATGAAGCATCGGAATCTGTAACTAGTGTCACAGGAATGGATCAAAACATAGACAGTAAGAAGAGTCAGTTTTCTTGGACTTAAGTCGGCATTGTGCCTTTTGTATCTAATTCCGATGCAATATCTGTGTTTCATCTTCAATAAGAAGGTCAGAGGGACACAGTAAACCTGAAGTGAAGCATCGGAATCTATAACTAGTGTCACAGGAATGGTTCAAAACATAGACAGTATGAAGAGTTAGTTTACTTGTACTTAAGTCGGCATTGTTCCTCTTCTATCTAATTCCGATGCAATTTCTATGTTTCATTGTCAATAAGAAGGTCAGAGGGATATAGTAAAAGTGAAGTGAAGAATCGGAATCTATAACTAGTTTCACAGGAATGGATCAAAACATAGACAGTAAGAAGAGTCAGTTTGCTTGTACTTAAGTCGGCATTGTGCCTTTTCTATTTAATTCCGTTGCAATTTCTGTGTTTCATCGTCAATTAGAAGGTCCAAGGGATACAGTAAACCTGAAGTGAATCATCTGAATCTATTACTAGTGTCACAGGAATGGTCCACAACATATACAGTAGTAAGACTCAGTCTACATGTACTTAAGTCGGCATTGTGCCTTTTGTATTTAATTCCAATGTAATTTCTGTGTTTCATCGTCAATAAGAAGGTCAGACGGATACAGTTAAACTGAAGTGAAGCATCACAATCTATAACTAGTGTCACAGGAATGGTTCAAAACATAGACAGTAAGAAGAGTCAGTCTACTTGTACTTACGTCGGCATTGTTCCTTTTGTATTTATTTCCGATGCAATTTCTGTGTTTCATCGTCAATAAAATGGTCCAAGGGATACAGTACACCTCAAGTGAAGCATCGGAATCTATACTTAGTGTCACAGGAATGGTTTAAATAATAGACAGTAAGAAGAGTCAGTCTTCTTGTACTTAAGTCAGCATTGTGCCTTCTCTATATCATTCCGATGCAATTTCTGTGTTTCATCGTCAATAAGAAGGTCCAAGGGATACAGTAAACATATAGTGAAGCATCGGAATCTAAAACTGGTCTCACAGGACATGTTCACAACATAGTCAGTAAGAAGAGTCAGTCTTCATGTACTTAAGTAGGCATTGTGCCTTTTGTATTTAATTTCGATGAAATTTCTGTGTTTCATCGTCAATAAGAAGTTCAGAGGGATACTTAAACCTGAAGTGAGGCATCGGAATCTATAACTAGTGTCACAGGAATAGTTCAAAACATAGACAGTAAGAATAATCAGTCCTCTTGTACTTAAGTCGGCACTGTGCCTTTTGTACTTAATTCCGATGTAATTTCTGTGTTTCATCGTCAATAAGAAGGTCTGAAGGATACAGTAAACCTGAAGTGAAGAATCGGAATCTATAACTAGTGTCACAGGAATGGTTCAACACATAGACAGTAAGATGAGTCAGTCTTCTTGTACTTAAGTCGGCATTGTGCCTTTTCTATTTCATTCCGATGCAATTTCTGTTTTTCATCGTCAATAAGAAGGTCAGAGGGATACAGTGAACCTGAAGTGAGGCATCGGAATCTATAACTAGTGTCACAGGAATGTTTCAAAACATAGACAGTAAGAAGAGTCAGACTTGCTGTACTTAAGTCGGCATTGTCCTTTTTGTATCTAATTCCGATGCAATTTCTGAGTTTCATCGTCAATTAGAAAGTCAGAGGGATACAGTAATCCTGAAGTGAAGCATCGGAATCTATAACTAGTGTCACAGGAATGGTTCAAACATAGACTGTAAGAAGAGTCAGTCTACTTGTACTTAAGTCGGCATTGTGCCATTTCTATTTAATTCCGACGCAATTTCTGTGTTTCATCGTCAATAAGAAGGTGAGAGGGATACAGTAAACCTGAAGTGAAGCATCGGAATTTATAACTAGTGTCACAGGAATGGTTTAAAACATAGACAGTAGGAAGAGTCAGTCTTTTTGTACTTAAGTCGGCATTGTGCCTTTTGTATTTACTTCCGATGCAATTTGTGTGTTTCATCGCCAATAAGAAGGTCAGAGGGATACAGTAAACCAGATGTGAGGCATCGGAATCTATAACTAGTGTTACAGGAATGATTCAAGACGTAGACAGTAGGATGAGTCAGTCTTCTTGTATTTACGTCGGCATTGTGCCTTTTCTATTTAATTCCGATGTAATTTCTGTGTTTCATCGTCAATAAGAAGGTCAATTGGATACAGTAAACCTGAAGTGAACCATCGGAATCTATAACTAGTGTCACAGAAATGGTTCAAAACATAGTCAGAAAGAAGAGTCAGTCTTTTTGTACTTATGTCGGCATTGTCCCTTTTCTATTTAATTCCGATGCAATTTCTGTGTTTCATCGTCAATAAGAAGTTCAGAGGGATACAGTGAACCAGAAGTGAAGCATCGGAATGTATAACTAGTGTCACAGGAATCGTTCAAAACATAGACAGTAGGAAGAGTCAGTCTTATTCTACTTGATTCGGCATTGTGCCTTTTGTATTTATTTCTGATGCAATTTCTGTGTTTCATCGTCAATAACAAGGTCAGAGGGATACAGTAAACCTGACGTGAAGCATCGTAATCTATAACTAGTGTCACAGGAATGGTTCAATTCATAGACAGTAGGAAGAGTCAGTCGTCTTGTACTTTAGTCGGCATTGTGCCTTCTCTATTTAATTCCGATGCAATTTCTGTATTTCGTCGTCAATAAGAAGGTCCAAGGGATACAGTAAATCTGAAGTGAAACATCGGAATCTATAACTAGTGTCACAGAAATGGTTCAAAACATAGTCAGAAAGAAGAGTCAGTCTTTTTGTACTTATGTCGGCATTGTCCCTTTTCTATTTAATTCCGATGCAATTTCTGTGTTTCATCGTCAATATGAAGTTCAGAGGGATACAGTAAACCAGAAGTGAAGCATCGGAATCTATAACTAGTGTCACAGGAATAGTTCAAACATAGATAGTACGAAGAGTCAGTCTTCTTGTACTTAGGTCGGCATTGTGCCTTTTGTATTTAATTCCGATGAAATATCTTTGTATCATCGTCAATAAGAAGATCCAAGGAATACAGTAAACCTGAAGTGAAGCATCGGAATCAATAACTAGTGTCACAGGAATGGTTCAAAACATAGACAGTAAGAAGAGTCAGTCTTCTTGTACTTAAGTCGGCATTGTGCCTTTTGTACTTATTTCCGATGCAATTTCTGTGTTTTATCGTCAATAAGAAGGTCAGAAGGATACAGTAAACCTGAAGTGAAGCATCGGAATCTATAACTAGTGTCACAGGAATGGTTCAACACATAGACAGTAAGAAGAGTCAGTCTTCTTGTACTTAAGTCGGCACTGTGCCTTTTGTATCTAATTCCGATGCAATTTCTGTGTTTCATCGTCAATAGGAAGGTCCAAGGGACACAGTAAACATATAGTGAAACATCGGAATCTAAAACTGGTCTCACAGGACATGTTCACAACATAGTCAGTAAGAAGAGTCAGTCTTCTTGTACTTAAGTAGGCATTGTGCCTTTTGTATTTAATTCCGATGCAATTCATGTGTTTCATCGTCAATAAGTAGGTCAGAGGGTTACAGTAAACCTGAAGTGAAGCATCGAAATCTATAACTAGTGTCACAGGAATGGTTCAAAACATAGACATTAGGTAGAGTCAGTCTTCTTGTACTTTAGTCGGCATTGTGCCTTCTCTATTTAATTCCGATGCAATTTCTGTATTTCGTCGTCAATAAGAAGGTCCAAGGGATACAGTAAATCTGAAGTGAAACATCGGAATCTATAACTAGTGTCACAAGAATGGTTCAAAACATAGACAGTAAGAAAAGTCAGTCTTCTTATACTTAAGTCGGCATTGTGCCTTTTGTATTTAATTCCGATGCAATTTCTGTGTTTCATCGTCGATAAGAAGGACCAAGGTATACAGTAAACCTGAAGTGAAGCATCGGAATCTATAACTAGCGTCACAGGAATGGTTCAAAACGTAGACAATAGGAAGGGTCAGTCTTCATGTATTTAAGTCGGCATTGTGCCTTTTCTATTTAATTCCGATGCAATTTCTGTGTTTCGTCGTCAATAAGAAGGCCGAAGGGATACAGTAAACCTGAAGTGAAGCATCGGAATCTATAACTAGTATCACAGGAATGTTTCAAAACATAGACAGTGAGAAGAGTCAGTCCTCTTGTACTTAAGTCGGCATTGTGCTTTTTGTATCTAATTCCGATGCAATTTCTGAGTTTCATCGTCAATTAGAAGGTCAGAGGGATACAGTAATCCTGAAGTGAAGCATCGGAATCTGTAACTAGCGTCACAGGAATCATTCAAAACATAGTCAGTAAGAAGAGTCAGTCTTCTTGTACTTAAGTCGGTATTGTGCCTTTTTTATTTAATTCCGATGCAATTTTTGTGTTTCATCGTCAATAAGAACGGCCAATGGATACAGTAAACCTGAAGTGAAGGTTTGGAATCTATAACTAGTGCCACAGGAATGGTTCAAACATAGACTGTAAGAAGAGTCAGTCTTCTTGTACTTAAGTCGGCATTGTGCCATTTCTATTTAATTCCGACGCAATTTCTGTGTTTCATCGTCAATAAGAAGGTGAGAGGGATACAGTAAACCTTAAGAGAAGCATCTGAATCTATAACTAGTGTCACAGGAATGGTTTAAAACATAGACAGTAGGAAGAGTCAGTCTTTTTGTACTTAAGTCGGCATTGTGCCTTTTGTATTTACTTCCGATGCAATTTCTGTGTTTCATCGCCAATAAGAAGGTCAGAGGGATACAGTAAACCAGATGTGAGGCATCGGAATCTATAACTAGTGTTACAGGAATGATTCAAAACGTAGACAGTAGGATGAGTCAGTCTTCTTGTATTTAAGTCGGCATTGTGCCTTTTCTACTTAATTCCGATGCAGTTTCTGTGTTTCACTGTCAATAAGAAGGTCAGATGGATACAGTAAACCTGAAGTGAACCATCGGAATCTATAACTAGTGTCACAGAAATGGTTCAAAACATAGTCAGTAAGAAGAGTCAGTATTTTTGTACTTATGTCGGCATTGTCCCTTTTCTATTTAATTCTGATGCAATTTCTGTGTTTCATTGTCAATAGGAAGGTCAGAGGGATACAGTAAACCAGAAGTGAAGCATCGGAATGTATAACTAGTGTCACAGGAATCGTTCAAAACATAGACAGTAGGAAGAGTCAGTCTTATTCTACTTGATTCGGCATTGTGCCTTTTGTATTTATTTCCGATGCAATTTCTGTGTTTCATCGTCAATAACAACGTCAGAGGGATACAGTAAACCTGAAGTGAAGCATCGTAATCTATAACTAGTCTCACAGGAATGGTTCAATTCATAGACAGTAGGAAGAGTCAGTCGTCTTGTACTTAAGTCGGCATTGTGCCTTTTGTATTTAATTCCGATGCAATTTCTGTGTTTCATCGTCAATAAGAAGGTCCAAGGAATACAGTACACCTGAAGTGAAGCATCCGAATCTATAACTAGTGTCACAGGAATGGTTCAAAGCATAGACAGTAAGAAGAGTCAGTCTTCACGTACTTAAGTCGTCATTGTGCCTTTTGTATTTAATTCTGATGCCAATTCTGTGTTTCATCGTCAATAAGAAGGTCAGAGGGATACAGTAAACCTGAAGTGAAGCATCGGAATGTCTAACTAGTGTCACAGGAATGATACTAAACATAGACAGTAAGAAGAATCAGTCTTCATGTACTTAAGTCGGCATTGTGCCTTTTCTATTTAATTCCGATGCAATTTCTGTGTTTCATCGTCAATAAGAAGGTCAGATGGATACAGTAAACCTGAAGTGTAGCATCGGAATCTATAACCAGTGTCACAGGAATGGTTCAAACATAGACAGTAGGGAGAGTCAGTCTTCTTGTACTTAAGTCGGCATTGTGCCTTTTGTATTTAATTCCGATGCAATTTCTGTGTTTCATCGTCAATAAGAAGGTCCAAGGAATACAATAAACCTGAAGTGAGGCATCGGAACCTATAACTAGAGTCACAGGACGGGTTCAAAACATAGTCAGTAGGAAGAGTCAGTCTTCTTGTACTTAAGACGGCATTGTGCCTTTTGTATTTAATTCCGATGCAATTTCTGTGTTCCAACGTCGATACGAAGGACCAAGGTATACAGTAAACCTGAAGTAAAGCATCGGCATCTATAACTAGTGTCACAGGAATAGTTCAAACATAGATAGTACGAAGAGTCAGTCTTCTTGTACTTAAGTAAGCATTGTGCCTTTTGTATTTAATTCCGATGAAATTTCATTGTTTCATCGTCAATAAGAAGATCCAAGGGATACAGTAAACCTGAAGTGAAGCATCGGAATCTATAACTAGTGTCACAGGAATGGTTCAAAACATAGACAGTAAGAACAGTCAGTCTTCTTGTACTTAAGTCGGCATTGTGCCTTTTGTACTTAATTCCGATGCAATTCCTGTGTTTTATCGTCAATAAAAAGGTCAGAAGGATACAGTAAACCTGAAGTGAAGCATCGGAATCTATAACTAGTGTCACAGGAACGGTTCAAAACACAGACAGTAAGATGAGTGAGCCTTCTTGTACATAAGTCGGCATTGTGCCTTTTCTATTTAATTCCGATTCAATTTCTGTGATTAATCGTCAATAAGAAGGTCCAAGGGGTACAGTAAACCTGAAGTGAAGCATCGGAATCTGTAACTAGTGTCACAGGAATGGTTCAAACCATAGACAGTAAGAACAGTCAGTCTTCTTGTACTTAAGTCGGCACTGTGCCTTTTGTATCTAATTCCGATGCAATTTCTGTGTTTCATCGTCAATAAGAAGGTCCACGGGATACAGTAAACATATAGTGAAACATTGGAATCTAAAACTGGTCTCACAGGACATGTTCACAACATAGTCAGTAAGAAGAGTCAGTCTTCTTGTACTTAAGTAGGCATTGTGCCTTTTGTATTTACTTCCGATGCAATTTCTGAGTTTCGTCGTCAATTAGAAGGTCAGAGGGATACAGTAATCCTGAAGTGAAGCGTCGGAATCTATAACTAGCGTCACAGGAATGGTTCAAAACATAGTCAGTAAGAAGAGTCAGTCTTCTTGTACTTAAGTCGGCATTGTGCCTTTTTTATTTAATTCCGATGCAATTTTTGTGTTTCATCGTCAATAAGAAGTTCAGAGGGATACAGTAAACCAGAAGTGAAGCATCGGAATGTATAACTAGTGTCACAGGAATCGTTCAAAACATAGACAGTAGGAAGAGTCAGTCTTATTCTACTTGATTCGGCATTGTGCCTTTTGTATTTATTTCTGATGCAATTTCTGTGTTTCATCGTCAATAACAAGGTCAGAGGGATACAGTAAACCTGACGTGAAGCATCGTAATCTATAACTAGTGTCACAGGAATGGTTCAATTCATAGACAGTAGGAAGAGTCAGTCGTCTTGTACTTTAGTCGGCATTGTGCCTTCTCTATTTAATTCCGATGCAATTTCTGTATTTCGTCGTCAATAAGAAGGTCCAAGGGATACAGTAAATCTGAAGTGAAACATCGGAATCTATAACTAGTGTCACAGAAATGGTTCAAAACATAGTCAGAAAGAAGAGTCAGTCTTTTTGTACTTATGTCGGCATTGTCCCTTTTCTATTTAATTCCGATGCAATTTCTGTGTTTCATCGTCAATAAGAAGTTCAGAGGGATACAGTAAACCAGAAGTGAAGCATCGGAATCTATAACTAGTGTCACAGGAATAGTTCAAACATAGATAGTACGAAGAGTCAGTCTTCTTGTACTTAGGTCGGCATTGTGCCTTTTGTATTTAATTCCGATGAAATATCTTTGTATCATCGTCAATAAGAAGATCCAAGGAATACAGTAAACCTGAAGTGAAGCATCGGAATCAATAACTAGTGTCACAGGAATGGTTCAAAACATAGACAGTAAGAAGAGTCAGTCTTCTTGTACTTAAGTCGGCATTGTGCCTTTTGTACTTATTTCCGATGCAATTTCTGTGTTTTATCGTCAATAAGAAGGTCAGAAGGATACAGTAAACCTGAAGTGAAGCATCGGAATCTATAACTAGTGTCACAGGAATGGTTCAACACATAGACAGTAAGAAGAGTCAGTCTTCTTGTACTTAAGTCGGCACTGTGCCTTTTGTATCTAATTCCGATGCAATTTCTGTGTTTCATCGTCAATAGGAAGGTCCAAGGGACACAGTAAACATATAGTGAAACATCGGAATCTAAAACTGGTCTCACAGGACATGTTCACAACATAGTCAGTAAGAAGAGTCAGTCTTCTTGTACTTAAGTAGGCATTGTGCCTTTTGTATTTAATTCCGATGCAATTCATGTGTTTCATCGTCAATAAGTAGGTCAGAGGTCTACAGTAAACCTGAAGTGAAGCATCGAAATCTATAACTAGTGTCACAGGAATGGTTCAAAACATAGACATTAGGTAGAGTCAGTCTTCTTGTACTTTAGTCGGCATTGTGCCTTCTCTATTTAATTCCGATGCAATTTCTGTATTTCGTCGTCAATAAGAAGGTCCAAGGGATACAGTAAATCTGAAGTGAAACATCGGAATCTATAACTAGTGTCACAAGAATGGTTCAAAACATAGACAGTAAGAAAAGTCAGTCTTCTTATACTTAAGTCGGCATTGTGCCTTTTGTATTTAATTCCGATGCAATTTCTGTGTTTCATCGTCGATAAGAAGGACCAAGGTATACAGTAAACCTGAAGTGAAGCATCGGAATCTATAACTAGCGTCACAGGAATGGTTCAAAACGTAGACAATAGGAAGGGTCAGTCTTCATGTATTTAAGTCGGCATTGTGCCTTTTCTATTTAATTCCGATGCAATTTCTGTGTTTCGTCGTCAATAAGAAGGCCGAAGGGATACAGTAAACCTGAAGTGAAGCATCGGAATCTATAACTAGTATCACAGGAATGTTTCAAAACATAGACAGTGAGAAGAGTCAGTCCTCTTGTACTTAAGTCGGCATTGTGCTTTTTGTATCTAATTCCGATGCAATTTCTGAGTTTCATCGTCAATTAGAAGGTCAGAGGGATACAGTAATCCTGAAGTGAAGCATCGGAATCTGTAACTAGCGTCACAGGAATCATTCAAAACATAGTCAGTAAGAAGAGTCAGTCTTCTTGTACTTAAGTCGGTATTGTGCCTTTTTTATTTAATTCCGATGCAATTTTTGTGTTTCATCGTCAATAAGAACGGCCAATGGATACAGTAAACCTGAAGTGAAGGATCGGAATCTATAACTAGTGCCACAGGAATGGTTCAAACATAGACTGTAAGAAGAGTCAGTCTTCTTGTACTTAAGTCGGCATTGTGCCATTTCTATTTAATTCCGACGCAATTTCTGTGTTTCATCGTCAATAAGAAGGTGAGAGGGATACAGTAAACCTTAAGAGAAGCATCTGAATCTATAACTAGTGTCACAGGAATGGTTTAAAACATAGACAGTAGGAAGAGTCAGTCTTTTTGTACTTAAGTCGGCATTGTGCCTTTTGTATTTACTTCCGATGCAATTTCTGTGTTTCATCGCCAATAAGAAGGTCAGAGGGATACAGTAAACCAGATGTGAGGCATCGGAATCTATAACTAGTGTTACAGGAATGATTCAAAACGTAGACAGTAGGATGAGTCAGTCTTCTTGTATTTAAGTCGGCATTGTGCCTTTTCTACTTAATTCCGATGCAGTTTCTGTGTTTCACTGTCAATAAGAAGGACAGATGGATACAGTAAACCTGAAGTGAACCATCGGAATCTATAACTAGTGTCACAGAAATGGTTCAAAACATAGTCAGTAAGAAGAGTCAGTCTTTTTGTACTTATGTCGGCATTGTCCCTTTTCTATTTAATTCTGATGCAATTTCTGTGTTTCATTGTCAATAGGAAGGTCAGAGGGATACAGTAAACCAGAAGTGAAGCATCGGAATGTATAACTAGTGTCACAGGAATCGTTCAAAACATAGACAGTAGGAAGAGTCAGTCTTATTCTACTTGATTCGGCATTGTGCCTTTTGTATTTATTTCCGATGCAATTTCTGTGTTTCATCGTCAATAACAACGTCAGAGGGATACAGTAAACCTGAAGTGAAGCATCGTAATCTATAACTAGTCTCACAGGAATGGTTCAATTCATAGACAGTAGGAAGAGTCAGTCGTCTTGTACTTAAGTCGGCATTGTGCCTTTTGTATTTAATTCCGATGCAATTTCTGTGTTTCATCGTCAATAAGAAGGTCCAAGGAATACAGTACACCTGAAGTGAAGCATCCGAATCTATAACTAGTGTCACAGGAATGGTTCAAAGCATAGACAGTAAGAAGAGTCAGTCGTCACGTACTTAAGTCGTCATTGTGCTTTTTGTATTTAATTCTGATGCCAATTCTGTGTTTCATCGTCAATAAGAAGGTCAGAGGGATACAGTAAACCTGAAGTGAAGCATCGGAATGTCTAACTAGTGTCACAGGAATGATACTAAACATAGACAGTAAGAAGAATCAGTCTTCATGTACTTAAGTCGGCATTGTGCCTTTTCTATTTAATTCCGATGCAATTTCTGTGTTTCATCGTCAATAAGAAGGTCAGATGGATACAGTAAACCTGAAGTGTAGCATCGGAATCTATAACCAGTGTCACAGGAATGGTTCAAACATAGACAGTAGGGAGAGTCAGTCTTCTTGTACTTAAGTCGGCATTGTGCCTTTTGTATTTAATTCCGATGCAATTTCTGTGTTTCATCGTCAATAAGAAGGTCCAAGGAATACAATAAACCTGAAGTGAGGCATCGGAACCTATAACTAGAGTCACAGGACGGGTTCAAAACATAGTCAGTAGGAAGAGTCAGTCTTCTTGTACTTAAGACGGCATTGTGCCTTTTGTATTTAATTCCGATGCAATTTCTGTGTTCCAACGTCGATACGAAGGACCAAGGTATACAGTAAACCTGAAGTAAAGCATCGGCATCTATAACTAGTGTCACAGGAATAGTTCAAACATAGATAGTACGAAGAGTCAGTCTTCTTGTACTTAAGTAAGCATTGTGCCTTTTGTATTTAATTCCGATGAAATTTCATTGTTTCATCGTCAATAAGAAGATCCAAGGGATACAGTAAACCTGAAGTGAAGCATCGGAATCTATAACTAGTGTCACAGGAATGGTTCAAAACATAGACAGTAAGAACAGTCAGTCTTCTTGTACTTAAGTCGGCATTGTGCCTTTTGTACTTAATTCCGATGCAATTCCTGTGTTTTATCGTCAATAAAAAGGTCAGAAGGATACAGTAAACCTGAAGTGAAGCATCGGAATCTATAACTAGTGTCACAGGAACGGTTCAAAACACAGACAGTAAGATGAGTGAGCCTTCTTGTACATAAGTCGGCATTGTGCCTTTTCTATTTAATTCCGATTCAATTTCTGTGATTAATCGTCAATAAGAAGGTCCAAGGGGTACAGTAAACCTGAAGTGAAGCATCGGAATCTGTAACTAGTGTCACAGGAATGGTTCAAACCATAGACAGTAAGAACAGTCAGTCTTCTTGTACTTAAGTCGGCACTGTGCCTTTTGTATCTAATTCCGATGCAATTTCTGTGTTTCATCGTCAATAAGAAGGTCCACGGGATACAGTAAACATATAGTGAAACATTGGAATCTAAAACTGGTCTCACAGGACATGTTCACAACATAGTCAGTAAGAAGAGTCAGTCTTCTTGTACTTAAGTAGGCATTGTGCCTTTTGTATTTACTTCCGATGCAATTTCTGAGTTTCGTCGTCAATTAGAAGGTCAGAGGGATACAGTAATCCTGAAGTGAAGCGTCGGAATCTATAACTAGCGTCACAGGAATGGTTCAAAACACAGTCAGTAAGAAGAGTCAGTCTTCTTGTACTTAAGTCGGCATTGTGCCTTTTTTATTTAATTCCGATGCAATTTTTGTGTTTCATCGTCAATAAGAACGGCCAAGGGATACAGTAAACCTGAAGTGAAGGATCGGAATCTATAACTAGTCTCACAGGAATGGTTCAAAACATAGACAGTAAGAAGAGTCAGTCTTCTTGTACTTAAGTCGGCATTGTGCCATTTCTATTTAATTCCGACGCAATTTCTGTGTTTCATCGTCAATAAGAAGGTGAGAGGGATACAGTGAACCTGAAGTGAAGCATCGAAAACTATAACTAGCGTCACAGGAATGGTTCAAAGCATAGACAATAGTAAGGGTCAGTCTTCTTGTATTTA
Source organism: Schistocerca americana (assembly GCF_021461395.2). Classification (NCBI taxonomy): domain Eukaryota; kingdom Metazoa; phylum Arthropoda; class Insecta; order Orthoptera; family Acrididae; genus Schistocerca; species Schistocerca americana. The sequence goes on along the minus strand of NC_060121.1, from coordinate 7,990,565 downwards.
AGTCAGCATTGTGCCTTTTCTATTTAATACCGATGCAATTTCTGTGTTTTGTCGTCAATAAGAAAGTCCAAGGGATACAGTAAACCTAAAGTGAAGCATCGGAATCAATAACTAGTGTCACAGGAATGTTTCAAAACATAGACAGTAAGAAGAGTCAGTCCTCTTGTACTTAAGTCGGCATTGTGCATTTTGTATCTAATTCCGATGCAATGTCTGAGTTTCATCATCAATTAGAAGGTCGGAGGGATACAGTAATCCTGAAGTAAAGCATCGGAATCTACAACTAGTGTCACAGGAATGGTTCAAAGCATAGACAGTAAGAAGAGTCAGTCTTCTTGTACTTAAGTCGGCATTGTGCCATTTCTATTTAATTCCGATGCAATTTCTGTGTTTCATCGTCAATAAGAAGGTCAGAGGGATACAGCAAACCTGATGTGAGTCATCGGAATCTATAACTAGTGTTACAGGAATGATTCAAAACGTAGACAGTAGGATGAGTCAGTCTTCTTGTATTTAAGTCGGCATTGTACCTTTTCTACTTAATTCCGATGCAATTTCTGTGTTTCATCGTCAATAAGAAGGTCCAAGGAATACAATAAACCTGAAGTGAGGCATCGGAATCTATAACTAGTGTCACAGGAATGGTTCAAATCATAGACAGTAGGAAGAGTCAGTCGTCTTGTCCTTATGTCGGCATTGTGCCTTTTTATTTAATTCCGATGCAATTTCTGTGTATCGTCGTCAACATAAAGGTCAGAGGGATACAGTAAACCTCAAGTGAAGCATCAGAATCTATAACTAGTGTCACAGGGATGGTTCAAAACATAGACAGTAGGAAGAATCAATCTTCATGTACTAAAGTCGGCATTGTGCCTTTTCTATTTAATTCCGATGCAATTTCTGTGTTTCATCGTCAATAAGAATGTCAGATGGATACAGTAAACCTGAAGTGTAGCATCGGAATCTATAACTAGTGTCACAAGAATGGTTCAAACATAGACAGTAGGAAGAGTCAGTCTTCTTGTACTTAAGTCGGCATTGTGCCTTTTCTATTTAATTCCGATGCAATTTCTGTGTTTCATCGTCAATAAGAAGGTCCAAGGAATACAATAAACCTGAAGTGAGGCATCGGAATCTATAACTAGTGTCACAGGACGGGTTCAAAACACAGTCAGTAGAAAGAGTCAGTCTTCTTGTACTTAAGTCAGCATTGTGCCTTTTGTATTTAATTCCGATGCAATTTCTGAGTTCCATCGTCGATAAGAAGGACCAAGGTATACAGTAAACCTGAAGTAAAGCATCGGAATCTATAACTAGTGTCACAGGAATAGTCCAACATAGACAGTACGAGGAGTCAGTCTTCTTGTACTTAACTCGGCATTGTGCCTTTTGTATTTAATTCCGATGAAATTTCTTTGTTTCATCGTCAATAAGAAGATCCAAGGGATACAGCAAACCTGAAGTGCAGCATCGTAATCTATAACTAGTGTCACAGGAATGGTTCAAAACATAGACAGTAAGAAGAGTCAGTCTTCTTGTACTTACGTCGGCATTGTGCCTTTTGTACTTAATTCCGATGCAATTTCTGTGTTTCATCGTCAATAAGAAGGTCAGAAGGATACAGTAAACCTGAAGTGAAGCATCGGAATCTATAACTAGTGTCAAAGGAATGGTTCAAATCACAGACAGTAAGATGAATAGGTCTTCTTGTACAGAAGTCGGCATTGTGCCTTTCCTATTGAATTCCGATTCAATTTCTGTGATTAATCGTCAATAAGAAGGTCGAAGGGATACAGTAAACCTGAGGTGAAGCATCGGAAACCTATAACTAGTGTCACAGGAATGGTTCAACACATAGACAGGAAGAAGAGTCAGTCTTCATGTACTTAAGTCGGCATTGTGCCTTTTCTATTTATTTCCGATGCAATTTCTGTTTTTCATCGTCAATAAGAAGGTCAGAGGGATACAGTGAACCTGAAGTGAAGCATCGGAATCTATAACTAGCGTCACAGGAATGGTTCAAAACATAGACAAAAGGAAGGGTCAGTCTTCTTGTATTTAAGTCGGCATTGTGCCTTTTCTATTTAATTCCGATGCAATTTCTGTGTTTCGTCGTCAATAAGAAGGTCCAAGGGATACAGTACACCTGAAGTGAAGCATCGGAATCTATAACTAGTGTCACAGGAATGTTTCAAAACATAGACAGTTAGAAGAGTCAGTCCTCTTGTACTTAAGTCAGCATTGTGCTTTTTTTATCTAATTCCGAAGCAATTTCTGTGTTTCATCGTAATTTAGAAGGTCAGAGGGATACAGTAATCCTGAAGTGAAGCATCGGAATCTATAACTAGTGTCACAGGAATGGTTCAAAACATTGACAGTGAGATGAGTCAGTCTTCTTGTACTTAAGTCGGCATTGTGCCATTTCTATTTGATTCAGACGCAATTTCTGTGCTTCATCGTCAATAAGAAGGTGAGAGGGATACAGTAAACCTGAAGTGAAGCATCGACAACTATAACTAGTGTCACAGGAATGGTTCAAAACATAGACAGTAGGAAGAGTCAGTCGTCTTGTCCTTATGTCGGCATTGTGCCTTTTTATTTAATTCCGATGCAATTTCTGTGTATCGTCGTCAACATAAAGGTCAGAGGGATACAGTAAACCTCAAGTGAAGCATCAGAATCTATAACTAGTGTCACAGGGATGGTTCAAAACATAGACAGTAGGAAGAGTCAGACTACTTGTACTTAAGTCGGCATTGTGAATTTTGTATTTAATTCCGATGTAATTTCTGTGTTTCACCGTCAATAAGAAGGTCCAAGGAATACAGTACACCTGAAGTGAAGCATCGGAATCTATAACTAGTGTCACAGGAAAGGTTCAAATCATAGACAGTAAGAAGAGTCAGTCTTCATGTACTTAAGTCGGCATTGTGCCTTTTGTATTTAATTCGGATGCCATTTCCATGTTTCATCGTCAATAAGAAGGTCAGAGGGATACATTAAACCTGAAGTGAAGCATCGGAATGTATAACTAGTGTCACAGGAATGATTCAAAACATAGACAGTAGGAAGAATCAATCTTCATGTACTTAAGTCGGCATTGTGCCTTTTCTATTTAATTCCGATGCAATTTCTGTGTTTCATCGTCAATAAGAATGTCAGATGGATACAGTAAACCTGAAGTGTAGCATCGGAATCTATAACTAGTGTCACAGGAATGGTTCTAACATAGACAGTAGGAAGAGTCAGTCTTCTTGTACTTAAGTCGGCATTGTGCCTTTTCTATTTAATTCCGATGCAATTTCTGTGTTTCATCGTCAATAAGAAGGTCCAAGGAATACAATAAACCTGAAGTGAGGCATCGGAATCTATAACTAGTGTCACAGGACGGGTTCAAAACACAGTCAGTAGGAAGAGTCAGTCTTCTTGTACTTAAGTCAGCATTGTGCCTTTTGTATTTAATTCCGATGCAATTTCTGAGTTCCATCGTCGATAAGAAGGACCAAGGTATACAGTAAACCTGAAGTAAAGCATCGGAATCTATAACTAGTGTCACAGGAATAGTCCAAACATAGACAGTACGAGGAGTCAGTCTTCTTGTACTTAACTCGGCATTGTGCCTTTTGTATTTAATTCCGATGAAATTTATTTGTTTCATCGTCAATAAGAAGATCCAAGGGATACAGCAAACCTGAAGTGCAGCATCGTAATCTATAACTAGTGTCACAGGAATGGTTCAAAACATAGACAGTAAGAAGAGTCAGTCTTCTTGTACTTACGTCGGCATTGTGCCTTTTCTACTTAATTCCGATGCAATTTCTGTGTTTCATCGTCAATAAGAAGGTCAGAAGGATACAGTAAACCTGAAGTGAAGCATCGGAATCTATAACTAGTGTCAAAGGAATGGTTCAAAACACAGACAGTAAGATGAGTAGGTCTTCTTGTACAGAAGTCGGCATTGTGCCTTTCCTATTGAATTCCGATTCAATTTCTGTGATTAATCGTCAATAAGAAGGTCGAAGGGATACAGTAAACCTGAGGTGAAGCATCGGAAACCTATAACTAGTGTCACAGGAATGGTTCAACACATAGACAGTAAGAAGGGTCAGTCTCATTGTACTTAAGTCGGCATTGTGCCTTTTCTATTTAATTCCGATGCAATTTCTGTTTTTCATCGTCAATAAGAAGGTCAGAGGGATACAGTGAACCTGAAGTGAAGCATCGGAATCTATAACTAGCGTCACAGGAATGGTTCAAAACATAGACAAAAGGAAGGGTCAGTCTTCTTGTATTTAAGTCGGCATTGTGCCTTTTCTATTTAATTCCGATGCAATTTCTGTGTTTCGTCGTCAATAAGAAGGTCCAAGGGATACAGTAAACCTGAAGTGAAGCATCGGAATGTATAACTAGTGTCACAGGAATGTTTCAAAACATAGACAGTTAGAAGAGTCAGTCCTCTTGTACTTAAGTCAGCATTGTGCTTTTTTTATCTAATTCCGAAGCAATTTCTGTGTTTCATCGTAATTTAGAAGGTCAGAGGGATACAGTAATCCTGAAGTGAAGCATCGGAATCTATAACTAGTGTCACAGGAATGGTTCAAAACATTGACAGTGAGATGAGTCAGTCTTCTTGTACTTAAGTCGGCATTGTGCCATTTCTATTTGATTCAGACGCAATTTCTGTGTTTCATCGTCAATAAGAAGGTGAGAGGGATACAGTAAACCTGAAGTGAAGCATCGACATCTATAACTAGTGTCACAGGAATGGTTCAAAACATAGACAGTAGGAAGAGTCAGTCTTTTTGTACTTAAGACGGCATTGTGCCTTTAGTATTTACTTCCGATGCAATTTCTGTGTTTCATCGTCAATAGGAAGGTCAGAGGGATACAGTAAGCCTGATGTGAGGCATCGGAATCTATAACTAGTGTTACAGGAATGATTCAAAATCGTAGACGGTAGGATGAGTCAGTCTTCTTATATTTAAGTCGGCATTGTGCCTTTTCTATTTAATTCCGATGCAATTTCTGTGTTTCATCGTCAATAAGAATGTCAGATGGATACAGTAAACCTGAAGTGTAGCATCGGAATCTATAACTAGTGTCACAGGAATGGTTCAAACATAGACAGTAGGAAGAGTCAGTCTTCTTGTACTTAAGTCGGCATTGTGCCTTTTCTATTTAATTCCGATGCAATTTCTGTGTTTCATCGTCAATAAGAAGGTCCAAGGAATACAATAAACCTGAAGTGAGGCATCGGAATCTATAACTAGTGTCACAGGGCGGGTTCAAAACACAGTCAGTAGGAAGAGTCAGTCTTCTTGTACTTAAGTCAGCATTGTGCCTTTTGTATTTAATTCCGATGCAATTTCTGAGTTCCATCGTCGATAAGAAGGACCAAGGTATACAGTAAACCTGAAGTAAAGCATCGGAATCTATAACTAGTGTCACAGGAATAGTCCAAACATAGACAGTACGAGGAGTCAGTCTTCTTGTACTTAACTCGGCATTGTGCCTTTTGTATTTAATTCCGATTAAATTTCTTTGTTTCATCGTCTATAAGAAGATCCAAGGGATACAGCAAACCTGAAGTGCAGCATCGTAATCTATAACTAGTGTCACAGGAATGGTTCAAAACATAGACAGTAAGAAGAGTCAGTCTTCTTGTACTTACGTCGGCATTGTGCCTTTTGTACTTAATTCCGATGCAATTTCTGTGTTTCATCGTCAATAAGAAGGTCAGAAGGATACAGTAAACCTGAAGTGAAGCATCGGAATCTATAACTAGTGTCAAAGGAATGGTTCAAAACACAGACAGTAAGATGAGTAGGTCTTCTTGTACAGAAGTCGGCATTGTGCCTTTCCTATTGAATTCCGATTCAATTTCTGTGATTAATCGTCAATAAGAAGGTCGAAGGGATACAGTAAACCTGAGGTGAAGCATCGGAAACCTATAACTAGTGTCACAGGAATGGTTCAACACATAGACAGTAAGAAGAGTCAGTCTTCTTGTACTTAAGTCGGCATTGTGCCTTTTCTATTTAATTCCGATGCAATTTCTGTTTTTCATCGTCAATAAGAAGGTCAGAGGGATACAGTGAACCTGAAGTGAAGCATCGGAATCTATAACTAGCGTCACAGGAATGGTTCAAAACATAGACAAAAGGAAGGGTCAGTCTTCTTGTATTTAAGTCGGCATTGTGCCTTTTCTATTTAATTCCGATGCAATTTCTGTGTTTCGTCGTCAATAAGAAGGTCCAAGGGATACAGTAAACCTGAAGTGAAGCATCGGAATCTATAACTAGTGTCACAGGAATGTTTCAAAACATAGACAGTTAGAAGAGTCAGTCCTCTTGTACTTAAGTCAGCATTGTGCTTTTTTTATCTAATTCCGAAGCAATTTCTGTGTTTCATCGTAATTTAGAAGGTCAGAGGGATACAGTAATCCTGAAGTGAAGCATCGGAATCTATAAGTAGTGTCACAGGAATGGTTCAAAACATTGACAGTGAGATGAGTCAGTCTTCTTGTACTTAAGTCGGCATTGTGCCATTTCTATTTGATTCAGACGCAATTTCTGTGTTTCATCGTCAATAAGAAGGTGAGAGGGATACAGTAAACCTGAAGTGAAGCATCGACATCTATAACTAGTGTCACAGGAATGGTTCAAAACATAGACAGTAGGAAGAGTCAGTCTTTTTGTACTTAAGACGGCATTGTGCCTTTAGTATTTACTTCCGATGCAATTTCTGTGTTTCATCGTCAATAAGAAGGTCAGAGGAATACAGTAAGCCTGATGTGAGGCATCGGAATCTATAACTAGTGTTACAGGAATGATTCAAAATCGTAGACGGTAGGATGAGTCAGTCTTCTTATATTTAAGCCGGCATTGTGCCTTTTCTATTTAATTCCGATGCAATTTCTGTGTTTCATCGTCAATAAGAATGTCAGATGGATACAGTAAACCTGAAGTGTAGCATCGGAATCTATAACTAGTGTCACAGGAATGGTTCAAACATAGACAGTAGGAAGAGTCAGTCTTCTTGTACTTAAGTCGGCATTGTGCCTTTTCTATTTAATTCCGATGCAATTTCTGTGTTTCATCGTCAATAAGAAGGTCCAAGGAATACAATAAACCAGAAGTGAGGCATCGGAATCTATAACTAGTGTCACAGGACGGGTTCAAAACACAGTCAGTAGGAAGAGTCAGTCTTCTTGTACTTAAGTCAGCATTGTGCCTTTTGTATTTAATTCCGATGCAATTTCTGAGTTCCATCGTCGATAAGAAGGACCAAGGTATACAGTAAACCTGAAGTAAAGCATCGGAATCTATAACTAGTGTCACAGGAATAGTCCAAACATAGACAGTACGAGGAGTCAGTCTTCTTTTACTTAACTCGGCATTGTGCCTTTTGTATTTAATTCCGATGAAATTTCTTTGTTTCATCGTCAATAAGAAGATCCAAGGGATACAGCAAACCTGAAGTGCAGCATCGTAATCTATAACTAGTGTCACAGGAATGGTTCAAAACATAGACAGTAAGAAGAGTCAGTCTTCTTGTACTTACGTCGGCATTGTGCTTTTTGTACTTAATTCCGATGCAATTTCTGTGTTTCATCGTCAATAAGAAGGTCAGAAGGATACAGTAAACCTGAAGTGAAGCATCGGAATCTATAACTAGTGTCAAAGGAATGGTTCAAAACACAGACAGTAAGATGAGTAGGTCTTCTTGTACAGAAGTCGGCATTGTGCCTTCCCTATTGAATTCCGATTCAATTTCTGTGATTAATCGTCAATAAGAAGGTCGAAGGGATACAGTAAACCTGAGGTGAAGCATCGGAAACCTATAACTAGTGTCACAGGAATGGTTCAACACATAGACAGTAAGAAGAGTCAGTCTTCTTGTACTTAAGTCGGCATTGTGCCTTTTCTATTTAATTCCGATGCAATTTCTGTTTTTCATCGTCAATAAGAAGGTCAGAGGGATACAGTGAACCTGAAGTGAAGCATCGGAATCTATAACTAGCGTCACAGGAATGGTTCAAAACATAGACAAAAGGAAGGGTCAGTCTTCTTGTATTTAAGTCGGCATTGTGCCTTTTCTATTTAATTCCGATGCAATTTCTGTGTTTCGTCGTCAATAAGAAGGTCCAAGGGATACAGTAAACCTGAAGTGAAGCATCGGAATCTATAACTAGTGTCACAGGAATGTTTCAAAACATATACAGTTAGAAGTGTCAGTCCTCTTGTACTTAAGTCAGCATTGTGCTTTTTTTATCTAATTCCGAAGCAATTTCTGTGTTTCATCGTAATTTAGAAGGTCAGAGGGATACAGTAATCCTGAAGTGAAGCATCGGAATCTATAACTAGTGTCACAGGAATGGTTCAAAACATTGACAGTGAGATGAGTCAGTCTTCTTGTACTTAAGTCGGCATTGTGCCATTTCTATTTGATTCAGACGCAATTTCTGTGTTTCATCGTCAATAAGAAGGTGAGAGGGATACAGTAAACCTGAAGTGAAGCATCGACATCTATAACTAGTGTCACAGGGATGGTTCAAAACATAGACAGTAGGAAGAGTCAGTCTTTTTGTACTTAAGACGGCATTGTGCCTTTAGTATTTACTTCCGATGCAATTTCTGTGTTTCATTGTCAATAAGAAGGTCAGAGGGATACAGTAAGCCTGATGTGAGGCATCGGAATCTATAACTAGTGTTACAGGAATGATTCAAAATCGTAGACGGTAGGATGAGTCAGTCTTCTTATATTTAAGTCGGCATTGTGCCTTTTCTATTTAATTCCGATGCAATTTCTGTGTTTCATCGTCAATAAGAAGGTCAGATGGATACAGTAAACCTGAAATGAAACATCGGAATCTATAACTAGTGTCACAGAAATGGTTCAAAACATAGTCAGTAAGAAGAGTTAGTCTTTTTGTACTTATGTCGGCATTGTCCCTTTTCTATTTAATTCCGATGCAATATCTGTGTTTCATCGTCAATAAGAAGGTCAGAGGGATACAGTAAACCAGAAGTGGTGCATCGGAATGTATAACTAGAGTCACAGGAATCGCTCAAAACATAGACAGTAGGATGAGTCAGTCTTCTTCTACTTGATTCGGCATTGTGCCTTTTGTATTTATTTCCGATGCAATTTCTGTGTTTCATCGTCAATAAGAAGGTGAGAGGGATACAGTAAACCTGAAGTGAAGCATCGGAATCTATAAGTGGTGTCACAGGAATGGTTCACACATAGTCATTAAGAAGAGTCACTCTTCTTGTACTTAAGTCGGCATTGTGCCTTTCGTATTAATTCCGATGCAACTTCGGTGTTTCATCGTCAATAAGAAGGTCCAAGGGATACAGTAAACCTGAAGTGAAGCATCGGAATCTATAACTAGTGTCACAGGAAAGGTTCAAAACATAGTCAGTAAGAAGAGTCAGTCTTCTTGTACTTAGGTCGGCATTGTGCCTTTTCAATTTAACTCCGATTCAATTTCTGTGTTTCGTCGTCAATAAGAAGGCCGAAAGGATACAGTAAACCTGAAGTGAAGCATCGGAATCTATAACTAGTGTCACAGGTTTGTTTCAAAACATAGACAGTAAGAAGAGTCAGTCCTCTTGTACTTAAGTCGGCATTGTGCTTTTTGTATCTAATTCCGATGCAATTTCTGTGTTTCATCGCCATTAAGATGGTCAGGGGGATACAGTAGACCTGAAGTAAAGCATCGGAATCTATAACTAGTGTCACAGGAATGGTTCAAATCATAGTCAGTAATGAGGATCAGTCTTCTTGTACTTAATTCGGCATTGTGCCTTTTTATTTAATTCCGATGCAATTTCTGTGTTTCATCGTCAATAAGAAGTTCAAAGGGATACAGTAAACCTGAAGCATCGGAATCTATAACTAGTGTCACAGAAATAGTTCCAAACATAGTCAGCAAGAAGAGTCAGTCTTCTTATACTTAAATCGGCGTTGTGCCTTTTCTATTTAATTCCGATGCAATTTCTGTGTTTCATCGTCAATAAGAAGGTCAGAGGGATACAGTAAACCTGAAGTGAAGCATCGGACTGTATAACTAGTGTCACAGGAATGGTTCAAAACATAGACAGTAGGAAGAGTCAGTCTTCTTGTACTTGAGTCGGCATTGTGCCTTTTGTATTTATTTCCGATGCAATTTCTGTGTTTCATCATCAATAAGAAGGTCAGAGGGATAGAGTAAACCTGAAGTGAATCATCGGAATCTATAACTAGTGTCACAGGAATGGTTCAAAACATAGACAGTAGGAAGAGTCAGTCTTCTTGTACTTAAGTCGGCATTGTGCCTTTTGTATTTAATTCCGATGCAATTTCTGTGTTTCATCGTCAATAAGAAGGTCCAAGGAATACAATATACCTGAAGTGTGGCATCGGAATCTATAACTAGTGTCACAGGACGGGTTCAAAACATAGTCAGTAGGGAGAGTCAGTCTTCTTGTACTTGTGCCTTTCGTATTTAATTCCGATGCAACTTCGGTGTTTCATTGTCAATAAGAAGGTCCAAGGGATACAGTAAACCTGAAGTGAAGCATCGAAATCTATAACTAGTGTCACAGGAATGGTTCAAAACATAGTATGAAGAGTCAGTCTTCTTGTACTTAAGTCGGCATTGTGCCTTTTCTATTTAATTCCGATTCAGTTTCTGTGTTTCGTCGTCAATAAGATGGTCCAAGGGATACAGTAAACCTGAAGTAAAGCATCGGAATCTATAACTAGTGTCACAGGAATGGTTTATAGCATAGAGAGTATGAAGAGTCAGTCTTCTTGTACTTAAGTCGGCATTGTGCCTTTTGTATTTTATTCCGATGCAATTTCTGTGTTTCATCATCAATAAGAAGGTCAGAGGGATACAGTAGACCTGTGGTGAAGCATCGGAATCAATAACTAGTCTCACAGGATGGTAAAAAACGTAGACAGCAGAAGAGTCATTTTTCTTGTACTTAAGTCGGCATTGTGCCTTGTCTATTTAATTCCGATGCAATATCTCTGTTTCATCGTCAATAAGAAGGTCAGAGGGATACAGTAAACCTGAAGTGAATCAACGGAATCTATAACTAGTGTCACAGGAATGGTTCAAAACATAGACAGTTGGAAGAGTCAGTCTTCTTGTACTTAAGTCGGCATTGTGCCATTTCTATTCCTTTTCGACGCAATTTCTGTGTTTCATCGTCAATAAGAAGGTGAGAGGGATACAGTAAACCTGAAGTGAAGCATCGGAATCTATAAGTGGTGTCACAGGAGTGGGTCAAACATAGTCATTAAGAAGAGTCAGTCTTCTTGTACTTAAGTCGGCATTGTGCCTTTCGTATTTAATTCCGATGCAACTTCGGTGTTTCATCGTCAATAAGAAGGTCCAAGGGATACGGTAAACCTGATGTGAAGAATCGGCATGTATAACTAGTGCCACAGGAATGGTTCTAAACATAGTCAGTAAGAAGAGTCAGTCTTCTTGTATTTAAGTCGGCATTGTGCCTTTTCTATTTAATTCCAATGCAATTTCTGTGTTTCATCGTCAATAAGAAGGTCAGAGGGAAACAGTAAACCTGAAGTGAAGCATCGGAATCTATAACTAGTGTCAGAGGAATGGATCAAAACATAGACAGTACGAAGAGTCAGTCTTCTTGTACTTAAGTCGGCATTGTGCTCTTGTATTTTATTCCGATGCAATTTCTGTGTTTCATCGTCAATAAGAAGGTCAGAGGGATACAGTAGACCTGAAGTGATGCATCTGAATCTATTACTAGAGTTCACAGGAATGGTTCAAATCTTAGACAGTAGGAAGAATCAGTCTACATGTACTTAAGTCGGCATTGTGCATTTTGTATTTAATTCCGACGCAATTTTTGTGTTTCATCGTCAATAAGAAGGTCCAAGGGATACAGTAAAACTGAAGTGAAGAATCGGAGTCTATACCTAGTGTCACAGGAATGGTTCAAAACATAGTCAGTATGAGGAGCCAGTCTTCTTGTACTTATGTCAGCATTGTGCCTTTTCTATTTAATTCCGACGCAATTACTGTGTTTCATCGTCAATAAGAAGGTCAGAGGGATACACTACAACTGAAGTGAAGCATCGGAATCTACTACTAGTGTCACAGGAATGGTTCAAAACATAGACAGTAGGAAGAGTCAGTCTTCTTGTACTTAAGTCGGCATTCTGCATTTTGTATTTAATTCCGATGCAATTTCTGTGTTTCATCGTCAATAAGATAGTCCAAGGGATACAGTAAACCTGAAGTGAGGCATCGGAATCTATAACTATTGTCATAGGAATGGTTCAAAACATAGTCGGCAAGAAGAGTCAGTCTTCTTGTACTTAAGTCGGCATTGTGCCTTTTCTATTTAATTCCGATGCAATTTCTGTGTTTCATCGTCAATAAGACGGTCAGAGGGATACAGTAAATCTGAAGTGAAGCATCGGAATGTATAACTAGTGTCCATGGAATGATTCATAACATAGACAGTAGGAAGAGTCAGTCTCCTTGTACTTGAGTCGGCATTGTGCATTTTGTATTTATTTCCGACGCAATTTCTGTGTTTCATCATCAATAAGACGGTCAGAGGGATACAGTAAACCTAAAGTGAATCATCGGAATCTATAACTAGTGTCACAGGAATGGTTCAAAACATAGACAGTAGGAAGAGTCAGTCTACATGTACTTAAGTCTGCATTATGCCTTTTGTATTTAATTCCGATGCAATTTTTGTGTTTCATCGTCAATAGGAAGGTCCAAGGGATACAGTAAACCAGAAGTGAAGAATCGGAATCTATAACTAGTGTCACAGGAATGGTTCAAAACATAGTCAGCAAGAAGAATCAGTCTTCTTGTACTTAAGTCGGCATTGTGCCTTTTCTATTTACTTCCGATGCATTTTCTGTGTTTCATCGTCAATAAGAAAGTCAGAGGGATACAGTAAACCTGAAGTGAAGCAACGGAATCTATAACTAGTGTCACAGGAATGGTTCAAAACATAGACAGTAGGAAGAGTCAGTCTTCTCGTACTTAAGTCGGCATTGTGCCTTTTGTATTTAATTCCGATGCAATTTCTGTGCTTCATCGTCAATAAGAAGGTCAGAGGGATACAGCAAAGCTGAAGTGAAGCATCGGAATGTATAACTAGTGTCACAGGAATGATTCAAATCAAAGACTGTAGGAAGAATCAGTCTTCATGTACTTAAGTCGGCATTGTGCTTTTTCTATTTAATTCCGATGCAATTTCTGTGTTTCATCGTCAACAAGAAGATCAGAGGGATACAGTAAACCTGAAGTGAGGAATCGGAATCTATAACTAGTGTCACAGGAATGATTCAAAACATAGTCAGTAGGAAGAGTTAGTCTTCTTGTACTTAGGTCGGCATTGTGACTTTTCTATTTAACTCCGATGCAATTTCTGTATTTTATCGGCAATACGAAGGTCCAAGGGATGCAGTACACCTGAAGTGCTGAATCGGAATCTATAACTAGTGTCACAGGAATGGTTCAATACATAGTCCGTAAGAAGAGTCAGTCTTCTTGTACTTAGGTCGCCATTGTGCCTTTTCTATTTATTTCCGATGCAATTTCTGTGTTTCATCGTCAATAAGAACTTCAGAGGGATACAGTAAACCTGAAGTGAAGCATCGGAATGTATAACTAGTGTTACACGAATCGTTCAAAGCATAGACAGTAGGAAGAGTCAGTCTTCATCTACTTGATTCGCCATTGTGCCTTTTGTATCTATTTCCGAAGCAATTCCTGTGTTTCATCGTCAAAAAGAAGGTCAGAGGGATACAGTAAACCTGAAGTGAAGCATCGGAATGTATAACTAGTGTCACAGGAACGATTCAAAACATAGACAGTTGGAAGAATCAGTCATCATGTACTTAAGTCGGCATTGTGCCTTTTCTATTTAATTCCGATGCAATTTGTGTGTTTCATCGTCAATAAGAAGGTCAGAGGGATACAGTAAACCTGAAGTGAAGCATCGGAATCTATAACTAGTGTCACAGGAATGGTTCAAAACATAGACAGTAGGGAGAGTCAGTCTTTTTGTACTTAAGTAGTCATTTTGCCTTACCTATTTAATTCCGATGCAATTTCTGTGTTTCATCGTCAACAAGAAGGTCAGAGGGATACAGTAAACGTGATGCGAGGCATCGGAATCTATAACTAGTGTTACAGGAATAACTCAAAACGTAGACAGTAGGAAGAGTCAGTCTTCTTGTATTTAAGTCGCCATTGTGCCTTTTCTATTTATTTCCGATGCAATTTCTGTGTTTCATCGTCAATAAGAAGGTCAGAGGGATACAGTAAACCTGAAGTGAAGCAACGGAATCTATAACTAGTGTCACTGGAATGGCTCAAAACATAGACAGTAGGAAGAGTCAGTCTTCTTGTTATTAAGTCGGCATTGTGACTTTTCTATTTAATTCCGATGCCATTTCTGTGTTTCATCGTCAATACGAAGGCCAGAGGGATACAGTAAACCGGAAGTGAGGCATCGGAATGTATAACTAGTGTCACAGGAATCGTTCAAAGCATAGACAGTAGGAAGAGTCAGTGTTCTTCTACTTGGTTGGGCATTGTGCCTTTTGTATTGATTTCCGATGCAATTCCTGTGTTTCATCGTCAAAAAGAAGGTCAGAGGGATACAGTAAACCTGAAGTGAAGCATCGGATGTATAACTAGTGTCACAGGAATGATTCAAAACATAGACAGTTGGAAGAATCAGTCTTCATGTACTTAAGTCGGCATTGTGCATATTCTATTTAATTCCGATGCAATTTCTGTGTTTCATCGTCAATAAGAAGGTCAGAGGGATACAGTAAACCTGAAGTGAAGCATCGGAATTCATAACTAGTGTCACAGGATTGGTTCAAAGCATAGACAGTAGGAAGAGTCAGTCTTCTTGTACTTAAGTCGGCATTGTGCCTTTTGTATTTAATTCCGATGCAATTTCTGTGTTTTATCGGCAATAAGAAGGTCCAAGGGATGCAGTACACCTGAAGTGAAGCATCGGAATCTATAACTAGTGTCACAGGAATGGTTCATAACATAGACGGTAAGAAGAGTCAGTCTCCTTGTACTTAAATCGGCATTGTGCCTTTTCTATTTAATTCCGACGCAATCTCTGAGTTTCATCGTCAATAAGAAGGTCAGAGGGATACAGTAAACCTGAAGTGAAGCATCGGAATCCATAACTAGTGTCACACGATGGCTCAAAACATAGACAGTAGGAAGAGTCAGTCTTCTTGTTCGTAAGTCGGCATTGTGCCTTTTGTATTTAATTCCGATGCAATTTCTGTGTTTTATCGTCAATAATAAGGTCCAAGGAATACAGTAAACCTGAAGTGAGGCATCGGAATCTATAACTAGTGTCACAGGAATGGTTCAAAACGTAGTCAGTAAGTAGAGTCAGTCTTCTTGTACTTAAGTCGCCATTGTGCCTTTTCTATTTATTTCCGATGCAATTTCTGTGTTTCATCGTCAATAAAAAGGTCAGAGTGATACGGTAAACCTGAATTGAAGAAACGGAATTTATATCTAGTGTCACTGGAATGGTTCAAAACATAGACAGTAGGAAGAGTCAGTCTTCTTGTTCTTAAGTCGGCATTGTGACTTTTCTATTTTATTCCGATGCCATTTCTGTGTTTCATCGTCAATACGAAGGCCAGAGGGATACAGTAAACCTGAAGTGAGGCATCGGAATGTTTAACTAGTGTCACAGGAATCGTTCAAAGCATAGACAGTAGGAAGAGTCAGTCTTCTTCTACTTGATTCGGCATTGTGCCTTTTGTATTTATTTCCGATGCAATTCCTGTGTTTCATCGTCAAAAAGAAGGTCAGAGGGCTACAGTAAACCTGAAGTGAAGCATCGGAATGTATAACTAGTGTCACAGGAATGATTCAAAACATAGACAGATGGAAGAACCAGTCTTCATGTACTTAAGTCGGCATTGTGCATTTTCTATTTAATTCCGATGCAATTTCTGTGTTTCATCGTCAATAAGAGGGTCAGAGGGATACAGTAAACCTGAAGTGAAGCATCGGAATTCATAACTAGTGTCACAGGATTGGTTCAAATCATAGACAGTAGGAAGAGTCAGTCTTCTTGTACTTAAGTCGGCATTGTGCCTTTTGTATTTAATTCCGATGCAATTTCTGTGTTTTATCGGCAATAAGAAGGTCCAAGGGATGCAGTACACCTGAAGTGAAGCATCGGAATCTATAACTAGTGTCACAGGAATGGTTCATAACATAGACAGTAAGAAGAGACAGTCTCCTTGTACTTAAATCGGCATTGTGCCTTGTCTATTTAATTCCGACGCAATCTCTGAGTTTCATCGTAGGTCAGAGGGATACAGTAAACCTGAAGTGAAGCATCGGAATCCATAACTAGTGTCACACGATTGGTTCAAAACATAGACAGTAGGAAGAGTCAGTCTTCTTGTTCATAAGTCGGCATTGTGCCTTTTGTATTTAATTCCGATGCAATTTCTGTGTCTTATCGTCAATAATAAGGTCCAAGGAATACAGTAAACCTGAAGTGAGGCATCGGAATCTATAACTAGTGTCACAGGAATGGTTTAAAACGTAGTCAGTAAGTAGAGTCTGTCTTCTTGTACATAAGCCGCCATTGTGCCTTTTCTATTTATTTCCGATGCAATTTCTGTGTTTCATCGTCAATAAAAAGGTCAGAGGGATACAGTAAACCTGAAGTGAAGCAACGGAATCTATAACTAGTCTCACTGGAATGGTTCAAAACATAGACAGTAGGAAGAGTCAGTCTTCTTGTTCTTAAGTCGGCATTGTGACTTTTCTATTTAATTCCGATGCCATTTCTGTGTTTCATCGTCAATACGAAGGCCAGAGGGATACAGTAAACCTGAAGTGAGGCATCGGAATGTATAACTAGTGTCACAGGATTGGTTCAAAGCATAGACAGTAGGAAGAGTCAGTCTTCTTGTACTTAAGTCGGCATTGTGCCTTTTGTATTTAATTCCGATGCAATTTCTGTGTTTTATCGGCAATAAGAAGGTCCAAGGGATGCAGTACACCTGAAGTGAAGCATCGGAATCTATAACTAGTGTCACAGGAATGGTTCATAACATAGACAGTAAGAAGAGTCAGTCTCCTTGTACTTAAGTCGGCATTGTGCCTTTTCTATTTAATTCCGACGCAATCTCTGAGTTCATCGTCAATAAGAAGGTCAGAGGGATACAGTAAACCTGAAGTGAAGCAGCGGAATCTATAAGTGGTGTCACATAAATGGTTCAAACATAGTCAGTAAGAAGAGTCAGTCTTCTTGTACTTAAGTCGGCATTGTGCCTTTTCTATTTAATTCCGATGCAATTTCTGTGTTTCATCGTCAATAAGATGTTCCAAGGGATACAGTAAACCAGAAGTGCAGAATCGGAATCTATAACTAGTGTCACAGGAATGGTTCAAAACATAGTCAGTAAGAAGAGTCAGCCTTCTTTTTCTTAAGTCGACATTGTGCTTTTCTATTTATTTCCGATGCAATTTCTGTGTTTCATCGTCAATAAGAAGGTCCAAGGGATACAATAAATATGAAGTGAAGCATCGGAATCTATAACTAGTGTCACAGGAATGGTTCAAACATCGTCAGTAAGAAGAGTCAGTCTTCTTGTACTTAAGTCGGCATTGTGCCTTTTCTATTTAATTCCGATGCAATTTCTGTGTTTCATCGTCAATAAGAAGGTCCGAGGGATACAGTAAACCTGAAGTGAAGCATCGGAATGTATAACTAGTGTCACAGGAATCGTTCAAAGCATAGACAGTAGGAAGAGTCAGTCTTCTTGTACTTAAGTCGGCATTGTGCCCTTTGTATTTATTTCCGATGCAATTCCTGTGTTTCATCGTCAAAACGAAGGTCAGAGGGATACAGTAAACCTGAAGTGAAGCATCGGAATGTATAACTAGTGTCACAGGAATGATTCAAAACATAGACAGTTGGAAGAATCAGTCTTCATGTACTTTAGTCGGCATTGTGCCTTTTCTATTTAATTCCGATGCAATTTCTGTGTTTCATCGTGAATAAGACCGTCAGAGGGATACAGTAAACCTGACGTGAAGCATCGGAATTCATAACTAGTGTCACAGGATTGGTTCAAACATAGACAGTAGAAAGAGTCAGTCTTCTTGTACTTAAGTTGGCATTGTGCCTTTTGTATTCAATTCCGATGCAAATTCAGTGTTTCATCGTCAATAAGAAGGTCCAAGGAATACAGAAAACCTGAAGTAAGGCATTGGAATGTATAACTAGTGTCACAGGAATGGTTCAAAACATACTCAGTAGGAAGAATCAGTCTTCTTGTACTTAAGTCGGCATTGTGCCTTTTCTATTTAATTCCGATGCAATTTCTGTGTTTTATTGGCAATAAGAAGGTCCAAGGGATGCAGTACACCTGAAGTGAAGCATCGGAATCTATAACTAGTGTCACAGGAATGGTTCATAACATAGACAGTAAGAAGAGTCAGTCTTCTTGTACTTAAGTCGGCATTGTGCCTTTTCTATTTAATTCCGACGCAATCTCTGTGTTTCATCGTCAGTAAGAAGGTCAGAGGGATACAGTAAACCTGACGTGAAGCATCGGAATCTATAAGTGGGGTCACAGGAATGGTTCAAACATAGTCAGTAAGAAGAGTCAGTCTTCTTGTACTTAAGTCGGCATTGTGTTTCGTATTTAATTCCGATGAAATTTCGGTGTTTCATCGTCAATAAGAAGGTCCAAGGGATACAATAAACCTGAAGTGAAGCATCGGAATCTATAACTAGTGTCACAGGAATGGTTCATGACATACACAGTAGGAAAAGTCAGTCTACATGTACTTAAGTCGGCACTATGCCTTTTGAATTTAATTCCGATGCTATTTTTGTGTTTCATCGTCAATAAGAAGGTCCAAGGGATACAGTAAACCTGAAGTGAAGAATCGGAATCTATAACTAGTGTCACAGGAATGGTTCAAAATATAGTCAGTAAGAAGAGTCAGTCCTCTTGTACTTAAGTCGGCATTGTGCCTTTTCTATTTACTTCCGATGCAAATTTCAGTGTTTCATCGTCAATTAGAAGGTCACAGGGATACAGTAAACCTGAAGTGTAGCATCGGAATCTATAACTAGTGTCACAGGAATGGTTCAAAACATAGACAGTAGAAAGAGTCAGTCTACTTGCATTTAAGTTGGCATTCTGCCTTTTGTATTTAATTCCGATGCAATTTTTGTGTTTCATCGTCAATAAGAAGTTCCAAGGGATATAGTACACCTGAAGTGAAGCATCGGAATCTGTAACTAGTGTCACAGGAATGGTTCAAATCATAGACAGTAAGAAGAGTCAGTCTTCTTGTACTTAAGTTAGCATTGTGCCTTTTCTATTTAATTCCGATGTAATTTCTGTGTTTCATCGTCAATAAGAAGGTCAGAGGGATACACTACACCTGAAGTGAAGCATCGGAATTCATAACTAGTGTCACAGGATTGGTTCAAACATAGACAGTAGAAAGAGTCAGTCTTCTTGTACTTAAGTTGGCATTGTGCCTTTTGTATTCAATTCCGATGCAAATTCAGTGTTTCATCGTCAATAAGAAGGTCCAAGGAATACAGAAAACCTGAAGTAAGGCATTGGAATGTATAACTAGTGTCACAGGAATGGTTCAAAACATACTCAGTAGGAAGAATCAGTCTTCTTGTACTTAAGTCGGCATTGTGCCTTTTCTATTTAATTCCGATGCAATTTCTGTGTTTTATTGGCAATAAGAAGGTCCAAGGGATGCAGTACACCTGAAGTGAAGCATCGGATCTATAACTAGTGTCACAGGAATGGTTCATAACATAGACAGTAAGAAGAGTCAGTCTTCTTGTACTTAAGTCGGCATTGTGCCTTTTCTATTTAATTCCGACGCAATCTCTGTGTTTCATCGTCAGTAAGAAGGTCAGAGGGATACAGTAAACCTGACGTGAAGCATCGGAATCTAAAAGTGGGGTCACAGGAATGGTTCAAACATAGTCAGTAAGAAGAGTCAGTCTTCTTGTACTTAAGTCGGCATTGTGTTTCTTATTTAATTCCGATGAAATTTCGGTGTTTAATCGTCAATAAGAAGGTCCAAGGGATACAATAAACCTGAAGTGAAGCATCGGAATCTATAACTAGTGTCACAGGAATGGTTCATGACATACACAGTAGGAAAAGTCAGTCTACATGTACTTAAGTCGGCACTATGCCTTTTGAATTTAATTCCGATGCTATTTTTGTGTTTCATCGTCAATAAGAAGGTCCAAGGGATACAGTAAACCTGAAGTGAAGAATCGGAATCTATAACTAGTGTCACAGGAATGGTTCAAAATATAGTCAGTAAGAAGAGTCAGTCCTCTTGTACTTAAGTCGGCATTGTGCCTTTTCTATTTACTTCCGATGCAAATTTCAGTGTTTCATCGTCAATTAGAAGGTCACAGGGATACAGTAAACCTGAAGTGTAGCATCGGAATCTATAACTAGTGTCACAGGAATGGTTCAAAACATAGACAGTAGAAAGAGTCAGTCTACTTGCATTTAAGTTGGCATTCTGCCTTTTGTATTTAATTCCGATGCAATTTTTGTGTTTCATCGTCAATAAGAAGTTCCAAGGGATATAGTACACCTGAAGTGAAGCATCGGAATCTGTAACTAGTGTCACAGGAATGGTTCAAATCATAGACAGTAAGAAGAGTCAGTCTTCTTGTACTTAAGTTAGCATTGTGCCTTTTCTATTTAATTCCGATGTAATTTCTGTGTTTCATCGTCAATAAGAAGGTCAGAGGGATACACTACACCTGAAGTGAAGCATCGGAATTCATAACTAGTGTCACAGGATTGGTTCAAACATAGACAGTAGAAAGAGTCAGTCTTCTTGTACTTAAGTTGGCATTGTGCCTTTTGTATTCAATTCCGATGCAAATTCAGTGTTTCATCGTCAATAAGAAGGTCCAAGGAATACAGAAAACCTGAAGTAAGGCATTGGAATGTATAACTAGTGTCACAGGAATGGTTCAAAACATACTCAGTAGGAAGAATCAGTCTTCTTGTACTTAAGTCGGCATTGTGCCTTTTCTATTTAATTCCGATGCAATTTCTGTGTTTTATTGGCAATAAGAAGGTCCAAGGGATGCAGTACACCTGAAGTGAAGCATCGGAATCTATAACTAGTGTCACAGGAATGGTTCATAACATAGACAGTAAGAAGAGTCAGTCTTCTTGTACTTAAGTCGGCATTGTGCCTTTTCTATTTAATTCCGACGCAATCTCTGTGTTTCATCGTCAGTAAGAAGGTCAGAGGGATACAGTAAACCTGACGTGAAGCATCGGAATCTATAAGTGGGGTCACAGGAATGGTTCAAACATAGTCAGTAAGAAGAGTCAGTCTTCTTGTACTTAAGTCGGCATTGTGTTTGTTATTTAATTCCGATGAAATTTCGGTGTTTAATCGTCAATAAGAAGGTCCAAGGGATACAATAAACCTGAAGTGAAGCATCGGAATCTATAACTAGTGTCACAGGAATGGTTCATGGCATACACAGTAGGAAAAGTCAGTCTACATGTACTTAAGTCGGCACTATGCCTTTTGAATTTAATTCCGATGCTATTTTTGTGTTTCATCGTCAATAAGAAGGTCCAAGGGATACAGTAAACCTGAAGTGAAGAATCGGAATCTATAACTAGTGTCACAGGAATGGTTCAAAATATAGTCAGTAAGAAGAGTCAGTCCTCTTGTACTTAAGTCGGCATTGTGCCTTTTCTATTTACTTCCGATGCAAATTTCAGTGTTTCATCGTCAATTAGAAGGTCACAGGGATACAGTAAACCTGAAGTGTAGCATCGGAATCTATAACTAGTGTCACAGGAATGGTTCAAAACATAGACAGTAGAAAGAGTCAGTCTACTTGCATTTAAGTTGGCATTCTGCCTTTTGTATTTAATTCCGATGCAATTTTTGTGTTTCATCGTCAATAAGAAGTTCCAAGGGATATAGTACACCTGAAGTGAAGCATCGGAATCTGTAACTAGTGTCACAGGAATGGTTCAAATCATAGACAGTAAGAAGAGTCAGTCTTCTTGTACTTAAGTTAGCATTGTGCCTTTTCTATTTAATTCCGATGTAATTTCTGTGTTTCATCGTCTATAAGAAGGTCAGAGGGATACACTACACCTGAAGTGAAGCATCGGAATCAATTACTAGTGTCACAGAAATGGTTCAAAACATAGTCAGAAAGAAGAGTCAGTCTTTTTGTACTTATGTCGGCATTGTGCATTTTGTATTTAATTCCGATGCAATTTCTGTGTTTCATCGTCAATAAGAAGGTCCAAGGGATACAGTAAACCTGAAGTGAGGCATCGGAATCTATAACTAGTGTCACAGGAATGGTTCAAAACATAGTCGGTAAGAAAACTCAGTCTTCTTGTACTTAAGTTGGCATTGTGCCTTTTCAATTTAATTCCGAAGCAATTTATGTGTTTCATCGTCAATAAGTAGATCCTAGCGATGCAGTACACCTGAAGTGAAGCGTCGGAATCTATAACTAGTGTCACAGGAATGGTTCAGAACATAGACAGTAGGAAGAGTCAGTCTTCTTGTACTTAAGTCGGCTATGTGCCTTTTCTATTTCATTCCGAAGCTATTTCTGTGTTTCATCGTCAATAAGAAGGTCAGAGGGATACAGTAAACCTGAAGTGAAGCATCGGAATCTACAAGTGGTGTCACAGGAATGGTTCCAAACATAGTCAGTAAGGAGTGTCAGTCTTCTTGTAGTTAAGTCGGCATTGTGCCTTTCGTATATAATTCCGATGCAATTTCGGTGTTTCATCGTCAATAAGAAGGTCCAAGGGATTCAGTAAACCTGAAGTGAAGCATCGGAATCTATAACTAGTGTCACAGGATCGGTTCAAAACATAGACAGTAAGAAGAGTCAGTCTTCTTATACTTAAGTCGGCATTGTGCCTTTTCTATTTCATTCCGATGCAATTTCTGTGTTTCATCATCAATAAGAAGGTCAAAGGGATACAGTAAACCTGAAGTAAGGCATCGGAGTCTATATCTAGTGTCACAGGAATGGTTCAAACATAGTCAGTAAGAAGAGTCAGTCTTCTTGTACTTAAGTCGGCATTGTGCCTTTTCTATTTAATTCTGATGCAATTTCTGTGTTTCATTGACAATAAGAAGGTCAGAGGAATACAGCAAACCTGAAGTGAAGCATCGGAATGCATAACTAGTGTCACAGGAATGATTCAAAACATAGACAGTAGGAAGAGTCAGTCTTCTTGTTCTTAAGTCGGCATTGTGCCTTTTGTATTTCATTCCGATGCGGTTTCTGTGTTTTATGGTCAATAAGAAGGTCCAAGGAATACAGTAAACCTGAAGTGAGGCATCGGAATCTATAACTAGTGTCACAGGAATGGTTCAAAACATTGACAGTAAGCAGAGTCAGTCTTCTTGTACTTAAGTCGTCATTGTGCCTTTTCTATTTAATTCCGACGCAGTCTCTGTGTTTCATCGTCATTAAGAAGGTCAGAGGGATACAGTAAACCTGAAGTGAAGCATCGGAATCTATAATTGGTTTCACAGGAATAGTTCAAACATAGTCAGTAAGAAGAGTCAGTCTTCTTGTACTTAAGTCGGCATTGTGCCTTTCGTATGTAATTCCGATGCAATTTCGGTGTTTCATCATCAATAAGAAGGTATAAGGGATACAATAAACCTGTAGTGAAGCATCGGAATCTATGACTAGTGTCACAGGAATGGATCAAAACATAGTCAGTAAGAAGAGTCAGTCTTCTTGTACTTAAGTCAGCATTGTGCCATTTCTATTTAATTCCGATGCAATTTCTGTGTTTCACGTCAATAAGAAGGTCAGAGGGATACAATAAATCTGAAGTGAAGCATCGGAATGTATAACTAGTGACAAAGGAATGGTTCAAGCATTGAGAGTAGGAACAGTCAGTCTCCTTGTACTTGAGCCGGCATTGTGCCTTTTCTATCTATTTCCGATGCAATTCCTGTGTTTCATCGTCAAAAGGGAGGTCAGAGGGATACAGTAAACCTGAAGTGAGGCATCGGAATCTATAACTAGTGTCACAGGAATGGTTCAAAACATAGTCAGTAAGAAGAGTCAGTCTTCTTGTACTAAAGTCGGCATTGTGCCTTTTGTATTTAATTCCGATGCAATTTCTGTGTTTCATCGTCAATAAGGAGGTCCAAGGAATACAGTAAATATGAAGTGAGGCATCGGAATCTGTAACTAGTGTCACAGGAATGGTTCAAAACATAGTCAGTAAGAAGAGTCACTCTTCTTGTACTTAAGTCGGCATTGTGCCTTTTCTATTTAATTTCGATGCAATTTCTGTGTTTTATCGGCAATAAGAAGGTCCAAGGGATGCAGTACTCCTGAAGTGAAGCATCGGAAACTATAACTAGTGTCACAGGAATGGTTCATAACATAGACAGTAAGAAGAGTCAGTCTTCTTGTACTTAAGTCGGCATTGTGCATTTTCTATTTAATTCCGACGTAATCTCTGTGTTTCATCGTCAATAAGAAGGTCAGAGGGATACTGTACACCTGAAGTGAATCATTGGAATCTATAACTAGTGTCACAGGAATGGTTCAAAACATAGACAGTAAGAAGAGTCAGTCTACATGTAATTAAGTCGGCATTGTGCCTTTTGAATTTAATTCCGATGCAATTTTTGTGTTTCATCGTCAATAAGAAGGTCTTAGGGATACAGTAAACCTGAAGTGAAGAATCGGAATCTATAACTAGTGTCACAGGAATGGTTCAAAACATAGTCAGTAAGAAGAGTCAGTCCTCTTGTATTTAAGTCGGCATTGTGCCTTTTGTATTTAATGCCGATGCAATCTCTGTGTTTCATCGTCAATAAGAAGGTCAGAGGGATACAGTAACCCTGAAGTGAAGCATCAGAATCTATAACTAGTGTCACAGGAATGGTTCAAAACATAGACAGTAGGAAGAGTCAGTCAACTTGTAATTAAGTCGGCATTGTGCCTTTGTATTTAATTCCGATGCAATTTCTGTGTTTCATCGTCAATAAGAAGTACCAAGGGATATGGTACCCCTGAAGTGAAGAATCGGAATCTATAACTAGTGTCACAGGAATGGTTCAAATCATAGACAGTAAGAAGAGTCAGTCTTCTTGTACTTAAGTCGGCTATGTGCCTTTTCAATTTTATTCCGATGCAATTTCAGTGTTTCATTGTCAATAAGAAGGTCAGAGGGATACAGTAAACCTGAAGTGAAGCATCGTAATCTATAACTAGTGTTACAGGAGTTTTTCAAAACATAGTCAGTAAGAAGAGTCACTCTTTTTGTACTTGAGTCGGCTTTGTGCCTTTTGCATTTAATTCCGATGCAATTTCTGTGTTTCATCGTCAATAGGAAGGTCAGAGGGATACAGTAAACCTGAAGTGAAGCATCGGAATCTATAACTAGTGTCACAGGAATGGTTCAAAACATAGCCAGAAGGAAGAGTCAGTCTACATGTACTTAAGTCGGCACTGTGCCTTTTGGATTTAGTTCCGATGCAATTTTTGTGTTTCATCGTCAATAAGAAGGTCCAAGGGATACAGCAAACCTGAAGTGAGGCATCGGAATCTATATTTAGTGTCACAGGAATGGTTCAAAACAGAGACACTAAGAAGAACAGGCTGCTTGTACTTAAGTTGGCATTGTGCCTTTTCTAGTTAATTCCGAAGCAATTTATGCGTTTCATCGTCAATAAGAAGGCCCTAGGGATGCAGTACACCTGAAGTGAAGCATCGGAATCTATAACTAGTGTCACAGGAATGGTTCAAAACATAGACAGTAAGAAGAGTCAGTCTTCTTGTACTTAAGTCGGCTATGTGCCTTTTCTATTTTATTCCGATGCAATTTCTGTGTTTCATCGTCAATAAGAAGGTCAGAGGGATACAGTAAACCTGAAGTGAAGCATCGGAATCTATAAGCGGTGTCACAGGAATAGTTCCAAACGTAGTCAGTAAGAAGAGTCAGTCTTCTTGTACTTAAGTCGGCATTGTGCCTTTCGTATTTAATTCCGATGCAATTTCGGTGTTTCATCGTCGATAAGAAGGTCCAAGGGATACAGTAAACCTGAAGAGAAGCACGGAATCTATAACTAGTGTCACAGGATCGGTTCAAAACATAGACAGTAAGAAGAGTCAGTCTTCTTGTACTTAAGTCGGCATTGTGCCTTTTGTATTTAATTACGATGCAATTTCTGTGTTTCATGGTCGATAAGAAGGTCAGAGGGATACAGTAAACCTGAAGTGATGCATCGGAATCTATAAGTGGTGTCAAAGGAATGGTTCAAAGCATAGTCAGTAAGAAGAGTCAGTCTTCTTGTACTTAAGTCGGCATTGTGCATTTCGTATTAAATTCCGATGCAATTTCGGTGTTTCATCGTCAATAAGAAGGTCCAAGGGATACAGTAAACCTCAAGTGAAGCTTCGGAATCTATAACTAGTGTCACAGGAATGGTTCGAAACATAGACAGTAAGAAGAGTCAGTCTTCTTGTACTTAAGTCGGCATTGTGCCTTTTCTATTTAATTCCGATGCAATTTCTGAGTTTCATCATCAATAAGAAGGTCAGAGGGATACAGTAAACCTGAAGTGTAGCATCGGAGGCTATAACTAGTGTCACAGGAATGGTTCAAAGCGTAGTCAGTAAGAAGAGTCAGTCTTCTTGTACTTAAGTCGGCATTGTGCCTTTTCTATTTAATTCCGACGCAATTTCTGTGTTTCATCATCAATAAGAAGGTCAGAGGGATACAGTAAACCTGAAGTGAAGCATCGGAATCTATAACTAGTGTCACAGGAATGGATCAAAACAATGTCAGTATGAAGAGTCAGTCTTTTTTTACTTGAGTAGGCATTGTGCCTTTTGTATTTAATTCCGATGCAATTTCTGTGTGTCATCGTCAATAAGAAGGTCAGATTGATACAGCAAACCTGAAGCGAAGCATCGGAATCTATAACTAGTGTCACAGGAATCGTTCAAAACATAGCCAGTAGGAAGAGTCAGTCTTCCTATGCTTAAGTCGGCATTGTGCTTTTTCTATTTATTTCCGATGCAATTTCTCTGTTTCATCATCAATAATAAGGTCAGAGGGATACAGTAAACCTGAAGTGAAGCATTGGAATCTATAACTAGTGTCACAGGAATGGTTCAAAACATTGACAGTAGGAAGAGTCAGTCTTCTTGTACTTAAGTCGGCATTGTGCCTTTTGTATTTAATTCCGATGCAATTTCTGTGTTACATCATAAATAAGAAGGTCCAAGTGATACAGTAAACCTGAGGGAGAATTCGGAATCGATAACTAGTGTCACAGGAATGGTTCAAAACATAGTCAGTAAGAAGAGTCAGTCTTCTTGTACTTAAGTCGGCATTGTATTTTTTCTATTTGATTCTGATTTAATATCTGTGTTTCATCGTCAATAAGAAGGTCAGAGGGATACAGTAAACCTGAAGTGAAACATCGGAAACTATAACTAGTGTCACAGGAATGGTTCAAAACATAGACAGTAAGAAGAGTCAGTCTTCTTGTACTTAAGTCGGCATTGTATTTTTTCTATTTGATTCTGATTCAATATCTGTGTTTCATCGTCAATAAGAAGGTCAGAGGGATATTGTAAACCTGAAGTGAAGCATCGGAATCTGTAACTAGTGTCACAGGAATGCTTCAAAACATAGATAATAGGAAGAGTCAGTCTTCTTGTACTTAAGTCGGCATTGTGCCTTTTGTATTTAATTCCGATGCAATTTCGGTGTTTTATCGTCAATAAGAAGGTCAGAGGGATACAGTAAACCTGACGTGAAGAATCGGAATCTATAACTAGTGTCACAGGGATGGTTCAAAACAGAGACAGTAGGAAGAGTCAGTCTTCTTGTTCTTAAGTCGGCATTGTGCCTTTTCTATTTAATTCCGATGCAATTTCTGTGTTTCATCGTCAATAAGAAAGTCCAAGGGATACAGTAAACCTGAAGTGAGGCATCCGAATCTATAACTAGTGTCACAGGAATGGTTCAAAACAGAGACAGTAAGAAGAGTCAGTCTTCTTGTACTTAAGTCGGCATTGTGCCTTTTCTATTTAATTCCGATGCGATTTCTGTGTTTCATCGTCAATAAGAAGGTCAGAGGGATACAGTAAACATGAGGTGAAGCATCAGAATCAAAAAGTGGTGTCGAAGGAATGGTTCAAAGCACAGTCAGTAAGAAGAATCAGTCTTCTTGTACTTAAGTCGGCATTGTGCATTTCGTATTCAATTCCGATGCAAATTCGGTGTTTCATTGCCAATAATAAGGTCCAAGGGATACAGTAAACCTGTCGTGAAGCATCGGAACCTATAACTAGTGTCACAGGAATGGTTCAAATCATAGACAGTATGAATAGTCAGTCCTCTTGTACATAAGTCGGCATTGTGCCTTTTCTATTTAATTCCGATGCAATTTCTGTGTTTCATCATCAATAAGAAGGTCAGAGGGATACAGTAAACCTGAAGTGTAGCATCGGAGGCTATAACTAGTGTCACAGGAATGGTTCAAAGCATAGTCAGTAAGAGGAGTCAGACTTCTTGTACTATGGCGTTATTGAGCTTTTTCTATTTAATTCCGATGCAATTTCTGTGTTTCATCGTCAATAAGAAGGTCAGAGGGATAAAGTAAACCTGAAGTGATGCATCGGAATCTATAACTAGTGTCACTTTAATGGTTCAAAACATAGTCAGTAAGAAGAGTCAGTCTTTTTTTAATTGGGTCGGCATTGTGCCTTGTGTATTTAATTCCGATGCAATTTCTGTGTTTCATCGTCAATAAGAAGGTCAGAGGGATACAGTAAACCTGAAGTGAAGCATCGGAATCTATAACTAGTGTCACAGGAATGGTTCAAATCATAGGCAGTGGGAAGAGTCAGTCTTCTTATACTTAAGTCGGCATTGTGCTTTTTCTATTTATTCCGATGCAATTTCTGTGTTTCATCATCAATAATAAGGTCAGAGGATAAAGTAAACCTGAAGTGCAGTATTGGAATCTATAACTAGTGTCACACGAATGGTTCAAAACATTGACGGTAGGATGAGTCAGTCTTCTTGTACTTAAGTCGGCATTGAGCCTTTTGTATTTAATTCCGATGCAATTTCTGTGTTTCATCATAAATAAGAAGGTCCAAGGGATACAGTAATCCTGAAGTGAGAATTCGGAATCGATAACTAGTGTCACAGGAATGGTTCAAAACATAGTCAGTAAGAAGAGTCAGTATTCTTGTACTTAAGTCGGCATTGTGCCTTTTGTATTTAATTCCGTTGCAATTTCTATGTTTTATCGTCAATAATTAGGTCGGAGGGATACAGTAAAACAGAAGTGAAGCATCGGAATCTATAACTAGTGTCACACGAATGGTTCAAAACATTGAGAGTAGGATGAGTCAGTCTTCTTGTACTTAAGTCGGCATTGAGCCTTTTGTATTTAATTCCGATGCAATTTCTGTGTTTCATCATAAATAAGAAGGTCCAAGGGATACAGTAATCCTGAAGTGAGAATTCGGAATCGATAACTAGTGTCACAGGAATGGTTCAAAACATAGTCAGTGAGAAGAGTCAGTCTTCTTGTATTTAAGTCGGATTGTGCGTTTTCCATTTAATTCCGATGCAATTTCTGTGTTTCATCGTCAATAAGAAGGTCAGATGGATACAGTAAACCTGAAGTGAAACATCGGAATCTATAACTAGTGTCACAGGAATGGTTCAAAGCATAGACAGTAGGAAGAGTCAGTCTTCCTGTACTTAAGTCGTCATTGTGCATTTTGTATTTAATTCCGATGCAATTACTGTGTTTCATCGTCAATAAGAAGGTCCAAGGGATACAGTAAACCTGAAGTGAGGCATCGGAATCTATAACTAGTGTCACAGGAATGGTTCAAATCATAGTCAGTTAGAAGAGTCAGTCTTCTTGTACTTAAGTCGGCATTGTGCCTTTTCTATTTAATTCCGAAGCAATTTAAGTGTTTCATCGTTAATAAGAAGGTCCAAGGGATGCAGTACACCTGGAGTGAAGCATCGGAATCTATAACCAGTGTCACAGGAATGGTTCAAATTATAGACAGTAAGAAGAGTCAGTCTTCTTGTACTTAAGTCGGCATTGTGCCTTTTCTATTCAATTCCGATGTAATTTCTGCGTTTCATCGTCAATAAGAAGGTAAGAGGGATACAGTAAACCTGAAGTGAAGCATCGGAATCTATAAGTGGTGTCACAGGAATGGTTCAAAACATAGTCAGTAAGAAGAGTCAGTCTTCTTGTAGTTAAGTCGTAATTGTGGCTTTCGTATTTAATTCCGATGCAATTTCGGTGTTTCATCGTCAACAAGAAGGTCCAAGGGATACAGAAAACCTGGAGTGAAGCATCGGAATCAAAAACTAGTGTCACAGGAATGGTTCAAAACATAGCCAGAAGGAAGAGTCAGTCTTCTTGTACTTAAGTCGTCATTGTGCCTTTTTCTATTTAATTCTGTTGCAATTTCTGTGTTTCATCGTCAATAATAATGTCAGGGGGATACAGTAAACCTGAAGTGAAGCATTGGAATCTATAACTAGTGTCACAGGAATGGTTCAAAACATAGGCGGTAGGAAGAGTCAGTCTTCTTGTACTTAAGCCGGCATTGTGCCTTTTGTATTTAATTCCGATGCAATTTCTGTGTTTCATCGTCAATAAGAAGGTCCAAGGGATACAGTAAACATATGGCAAAGCATCGGAATCTAAAACTTGTCTCACAGGAAATGTTCAAACATAGTCATTAAGAAGAGTCAGTCTTCTTGTACTTTAGTCGGCATTGTGCCTTTTCTATTTAATTCCGATGTAACTTCTGTGTTTCGTCGTCAATAGGAAGGTACAAGTAATACAGTGGACCTGAAGTGAAGCATCGGAATGTAAAACAGGTCTCACAGGAAAGGTTCAAAACATTGAGAGTAACAAGAGCCAGTCATCTTGTATTTGAGTCGGCATTGTGCCTTTTGTATTTAATTCCGATGCAATTTATGTGTTTCATCGTCAATAAGAAGGTCAGAGGGATACAGTAAAACTCAAGTGAGGCATCGGAATCTATAACTATTGTCACAGGAATGGTTCAAAAAAGAGACAGTAAGAAGAGTCAGTCTTCTTGTACTTAAGTCGGCATTGTGCCCTTTCTATTTAATTCCGATGCAATTTCTGTGTTTCATCATCAATAAGAAGGTCGGAGGGATACAGCAAACCTGAAGTGTAGCATCGGAGGCTATAACTAGTGTCACAGGAATGGTTCAAAGCATAGTCAGTAAGAAGAGTCAGTCTTCTTGTACTTAAGTCGGCATTGTGCCTTTACTATTTAATTTCGATGCAATTTCTGTGTTTCATCGTCAATAAGAAGGTCAGAGGGATACAGTAAACCTGAAGTGAAGCATCGGAATCAATATGTGGTGTCACAAGAATGGTTCAAAACATAGTCAGTAAGAAGAGTCAGGCTTCTTGTCCTTAGGTCGGCATTGTGCATTTCGTATTCAATTCCGATGCAATTTCGGTATTTCATCGTCAATAAGAAGGTCCAAGTGATACAGTAAATCTGAAGCGAAGCAGCTGATTCTATAACTAGTGTCACAGGAATGGTTCAAAACATAGACAGTAAGAAGAGTCAGTCTTCTTGTACCTAAGTCGGCATTGTGCCTTTTCTATTTAATTCCGATGCAATTTCAGTGTTTCATCATCAATAAGAACGCCTGAGGGATACAGTAAAGCTGAAGTGTAGCATCGGAGGCTATAACTAGTGTCACAGGAATGGTTCAAAGCATTGACAGTAAGAAGAGTCAGTCTTCTTATACTTAAGTCGGCATTGTGCTTTTTCTATTTAATTCCGATGCAATATCTGTGTTTCATCGTCAATAAGAAGGTCAGAGGGATACAGTAAACCTGAAGTGAAGCATCTTAATCTATAACTAGTGTCACAGGAATGGTTTAAACATAGATAGTAGGAAGAGTCAGTCTTCTTGTACTTACGTCGGCACTGTGCCTATTGTATTTAATTCCGATGCAATTTCTGTGTTTCATCGTCAATAAGAAGGTCCAAGGGATACAGTAAACCTGAAGTGAGGCATCCGAATCTATAACTACTGTCACAGGAATGTTTCAAAACATAGTCAGTAAGAATAGTCAGTCTTCTTGTACTTAAGTCGGCATTGTGCCTTTTGTATTTAATTCCGATGCAATTTCTGTGTTTCATTGTCAATAAGAAAGTCCAAGGGATACATTAAACATATAGTGAAGCATCGGAATATAAAACTTGTCTCACAGGAAATGTTCAAAACGTAGTCATTAAGAATTGTCAGTCTTCTTGTACTTAAATCGGCATTGTGCCTTTTCAATTTAATTACGATGCAATTTCTGTGTTTCGTCGTCAATAGGAAGGTACAAGTAATACAGTAAACCTGAAGTGAAGCATCGGAATCTAAAACCGGTCACACAGGAAAGGTTCAAAACATAGAGAGTAACAAGAGCCAGTCATCTTGTATTTGAGTCGGCATAGTGCCTTTTGTATTTAATTCCGATGCAATTTATGTGTTTTATCGTCAATAAGAAGGTCAGAGGGACACAGTAAACCTGAAGTGAAGCATCGGAATCTATAACTAGTGTCACAGGCATGGTTCAAAGCATAGAGAGTAAGAAGAGTCAGTCTTCTTCTACGTAGGTCGGCATTGTGCCTTTTGTATTTAATTCCGATGCAATTTCTGTGTTTCACCGTCAATAAGAAGGTCAGAGGGATACACTAAACCTAAAGTGAAGTATCGGAATCAATAAGTGGTGCCACAGGAATGGTTCAAAGCATAGTCAGTAAGAAGAATCAGTCTTCTTGTACTTAAGTCTGCATGATGCATTTCGTATTCAATTCCGATGCAATTAGGGTGATTCATCGTCAATAAGAAGGTCCAAGGGATACAGTAGACCTGAAGTGAAGCATCGGAATCTATAACTAGTGTCACAGGAATGGTTCAAATCATAGACAGTAAGAAGAGTCAGTCTTCTTGTATTTGAGTCGGCATTGTGCCTTTTGTATTTAATTCCGATGCAATTTATGTGTTTCATCGTCAATAAGAAGGTCAGAGGGATACAGTAAACCTGAAGTGAAGCATCGGAATCTATAACTAGTGTCACAGGAATGGTTAAAAAATAGACAGTAAGAAGAGTCAGTCTTCTTGTCCTTAAGTCGGCATTGTGCCTTTTCTATTTACTTCCGATGCAATTTCGGTGTTTCATCGTCCATAAGAAGGTCCAAGAGATACAGTAAACCTGAGGTGAAGCATCGGAATCTATAACTAGGGTCACAGGAATGGTTCAAAACATAGACAGTAAGAAGAGTCAGTCTTCTTGTACTTAAAACGGCATTTTGCCTTTCGTATTTAATTCCGATGCAATTTTTGTGTTTCATCGTCAATAAGAAGGTCCATGGGATACAGTAAACCTGAAGTGAAGCATCGGAATCTATAACTAGTGTCACAGGAATGGTTCAAAACATAGTAAGTAAGATGAGTCAGTCTTCTTGTACATAATTCGGCATTGTGCCTCTTCTATTTAATTCCGATGCAATTTCTGTGATCCATCGTCAATAAGAAGGTCCAAGGGATACAGTAAACCTGAGGTGAAGCATCGGAATCTATAACTAGTGTCACAGGAATGGTTCAAAATATATACAGTAAGAAGAGTCTGTCTTCTTGTACTTAAGTCGGCATTGTGCATTTTCTACTTAATTCCGATGCAATATCTGTGTTTCATCTTCAATAGGATGGTCAGAGGGATACAGTAAACCTGAGGTGAAGCATCGGAATCTATAACTAGTGTCACAGGAATGGTTCAAAACATAGACAGTACGAAGATTCAGTCTACTTGTACTTAAGTCGGCATTGTGCCTTTTCTATTTAATTCCGATGCAATTTCTGTGTTTCATCGTCAATAGGAAGGTCCAAGGGATACAGTACACCTGAAGTGAAGCATCGGAATCTATAACTAGTGTCTCAGGAATGGTTCAAATCATAGACAGTAAGAAGAGTCAGTCTTCTTGTATTTAAGTCAGCATTGTGCCTTTTCTA
Source organism: Schistocerca americana (assembly GCF_021461395.2). NCBI lineage: Eukaryota > Metazoa > Arthropoda > Insecta > Orthoptera > Acrididae > Schistocerca > Schistocerca americana. The sequence goes on along the minus strand of NC_060121.1, from coordinate 7,956,383 downwards.
TTTACATCCGATGCAATTTCAGTGTTTCATCGTCAATAAGAAGCTCACAGGGATACAGTAAACCTGAAGTGTAGCATCGGAATCAAAAACTAGTGTCACAGGAATGGTTCAAAACATAGCCAGAAGGAAGAGTCAGTCTTCTTGTACTTAAGTCGGCATTGTGCCTTCTTCTATTTAATTCTGATGCAATTTCTGTGTTTCATCATCAATAATAACGTCAGGGGGATACAGTAAACCTGAAGTGAAGCATTGGAATCTATAACTAGTGTCACAGGAATGGTTCAAAACATAGGCGGTAGGAAGAGTCAGTCTTCTTGTACTTAAGTCGGCATTGTGCCTTTTGTATTTAATTCCGATGCAATTTCTGTGTTTCATCGTCAATAAGAAGGTCCAAGGGATACAGTAAACATATAGCGAAGCATCGGAATCTAAAACTTGTCTCACAGGAAATGTTCAAACATAGTCATTAAGAAGACTCAGTCTTCTTGTACTTAAGTCGGCATTGTGCCTTTTCTATTTAATTTCGATGTAATTTCTGTGTTTCGTCGTCAATAGGAAGGTACAAGTAATACAGTCAACCTGAAGTGAAGCATCGGAATCTAAAACAGGTCTCACAGGAAAGGTTCAAAGCATTGAGAGTATCAAGAGCCAGTCATCTTGTATTTGAGTCGGCATTGTGCCTTTTGTATTTAATTCTGATGCAATTTATGTGTTTCATCGTCAATAAGAAGGTTAGAGGGATACAGTAAAATTCTAGTGAGGCATCGGAATCTATAACTAGTGTCACAGGAATGGTTCAAAAAAGAGACAGTAAGAAGAGTCAGTCTTCTTGTACTTAAGTCGGCATTGTGCCCTTTATATTTAATTCCGATGCAATTTCTGTGTTTCATCATCAATAAGAAGGTCGGAGGGATACAGCAAACCTGAAGTGTAGCATCGGAGGCTATAACTAGTGTCACAGGAATGGTTCAAAGCATAGTCAGTAAGAAGAGTCAGTCTTCTTGCACTTAAGTCGGCATTGTACTTTTTCTATTTAATTTCGATGCAATTTCTGTGTTTCATCGTCAATAAGAAGGTCAGAGGGATACAGGAAACCTGAAGTGAAGCATCGGAATCAATATGTGGTGTCACAAGAATGGTTCAAAACATAGTCAGTAAGAAGAGTCAGTCTTCTTGTTCTTAGGTCGGCATTGTGTATTTCGTATTCAATTCCGATGCAATTTCGGTGTTTCATCGTCAATAAGAAGGTCCAAGTGACACAGTAAATCTGAAGCGAAGCATCGGATTCTATAACTAGTGTCACAGGAATGGTTCAAAACATAGACAGTAAGAAGAGTCAGTCTTCTTGTACTTAAGTCGGCATTGTGCCTTTTCTATTTAATTCCGATGCAATTTCAGTGTTTCATAATCAATAAGAACGCCTGAGGGATACAGTAAACCTGAAGTGTAGCATCGGAGGCTATAACTAGTGGCACAGGAATGGTTCAAAGCATTGACAGTAAGAAGAGTCAGTCTTCTTGTACTTAAGTCGGCATTGTGCTTTTTCTATTTAATTCCGATGCAATATCTGTCTTTCATCGTCAATAAGAAGGTCAGAGGGATACAGTAAACCTGAAGTGAAGCATCTTAATCTATAACTAGTGTCACAGGAATGGTTCAAACATAGATAGTAGGAAGAGTCAGTCTTCTTGTACTTAAGTCGGCACTGTGCCTATTGTATTTAATTCCGATGCAATTTCTGTGTTTCATCGTCAATAAGAAGGTCCAAGGGATACAGTAAACCTGACGTGAGGCATCCGAATCTATAACTACTGTCACAGGAATGTTTCAAAGCATAGTCAGTAAAAATAGTCAGTCTTCTTGTACTTAAGTCGGCATTGTGAATTTTGTATTTAATTCCGATGCAATTTCTGTGTTTCATTGTCAATAAGAAAGTCCAAGGGATACAGTAAACATATAGTGAAGCATCGGAATCTAAAACTCGTAACACAGGAAATGTTCAAAACGTAGTCATTAAGAATTGTCAGTCTTCTTGTACTTAAATCGGCATTGTGCCTTTTCAAGTTAATTCCGATGCAATTTATGTGTTTTATCGTCAATAAGAAGGTCAGAGGGATACAGTAAACCTGAAGTGAAGCATCGGAATCTATAACTAGTGTCACAGGCATGGTTCAAAACATAGAGAGTAAGAAGAGTCAGTCTTCTTCTACGTAAGTCGGCATTGTGCCTTTTGTATTTAATTCCGATGCAATTTCTGTTTTTCATCGTCAATAAGAAAGTCCAAGGGATACAGTAGACCTGAAGTGAGGCACCGGAATCTATAACTAGTGTCACAGGAATGGTTCAAAACAGAGACAGCAAGAAGAGCCAGTCTTCCTGTACTTAAGTCGGCATTGTGCTTTTTCTATTTAATTCCGATGCAATTTCTGTGTTTCATCGTCAATACGAAGGTCAGAGGGATACAGTAAACCTAAAGTGAAGCATCGGAATCAATAAATGGTGCCACAGGAATGGTTCAAAGTATAGTCAGTAAGAAGAATCAGTCTTCTTGTACTTAAGTCGGCATGGTGCATTTCGTATTCAATTCCGATGCAATTTCGGTGTCTCATCGTCAATAAAAAGGTCCAAGGGATACAGTAAACCTGAAGTGAAGCATCGGAATCTATAAGTAGTGTCACAGGAATACTTCAAATCATAGACAGTAAGAAGAGTCAGTCTTCTTGTACTTAAGTCGGCATTTTGCCTTTTCTATTTAATTCCGATGCAATTTCTGTGTTTCATCATCAATAAGAAGGTCGGAGGGATACAGTAAACCTGAAGTGTAGCATCGGAGGCTATAACTAGTGTCACAGAAATGGTTCAAAGCATAGTCAGCAAGAAGAGTCAGTCTTCTTGTCCTTAGATCGGCATTGTGCTTTTTCTATTTAATTCCGATGCAATTTAGGTGTTTCATCGTCAATAAGAAGGTCCAAGAGATACAGTAAACCTGAAGTGAAGCATCGGAATCTATAACTAGGGTCACAGGAATGGTGCAAAACATAGACAGTAAGAAGAGTCAGTCTTCTTGTACTTAAAACGGCATTTTGCCTTTTGTATTTCATTCCGATGCAATTTTTGTGTTTCATCGTCAATAAGAAGGTCAGAGGGATACAGTAAACCTGAAGTGAAGCATCGGAATCTATAACTAGTGTCACAGGAATGGTTCAAAACATAGTAAGTAAGTTGAGTCAGTTTTCTTGTACATAATTCGGCATTGTGCCTCTTCTATTTAATTCCGATGTAATTTCTGTGATTCATCGTCAATAAGAAGGTCCAAGGGATACAGTAAACCTGAAGTGAAGCATCGGAATCTATAACTAGAGTCACAGGACTCGTTCAAAATATATACAGTAAGAAGAGTCAGTCTTCTTGTACTTAAGTCGGCATTGTGCATTTTCTACTTAATTCCGATGCAATATCTGTGTTTCATCTTTAATAGGAAGGTCAGAGGGATACAGTAAACCTGAGGTGAAGCATCGGAATCTGTAACTAGTGTCACAGAAATGTTTCAAAACATAGACAGCAAGAAGAGTCAGTCCTCTTGTACTTAAGTCGGCATTGTGCTTTTTGTATCTAATTCCGATGCTATTTCTGTGTATCATCGTCAATAAGAAGGTCAGAGGGATACAGTAAACCTGAAGTGAAGCATCGGAATCTACAACTAGTGTCACAGGAATGGTTCAAAACATAGACAGTAGGAAGAGGCATTCTTCCTGTACTTAAGTCGACATTGCGCATTTTCTATTTAATTCCGATGCGATTTCTGTGTTTCATCGTCAATAGGAAGGTCAGAGGGATACAGTTAACCTGAAGTGAAGCATCGGAATCTATAACTGGTGTCACAGGAATGGTTCAATTCATAGACAATAGGAAGGGTCAGACTTCTTGAACTTAAGTCGGTATTGTGCCTTTTCTATTTAATTCCAATGCAATTTCTGTGTTTCATCGTCGATAAGAAGGTCCATGGGATACAGTAAACCTGAAGTGAAGCATCGGAATCTATAACCAGTGTCACAGAAATGTTTCAAAACATATACAGCAAGAAGAGTCAGTCCTCTTGTACTTAAGTCGGCATTGTGTTTTTGTATCTAATTCCGATGCTATTTCTGTGTATCATCGTCAATAAGAAGGTCAGAGGGATACAGTAAACCTGAAGTGAAGCATCGGAATCTACAACTAGTGTCACAGGAATGGTTCAAAACATAGACAGTAGGAAGAGGCATTCTGCTTGTACTTAAGTCGACATTGTGCATTTTCTATTTAATTCCGATGCAATTTCTGTGTTTCATCGTCAATAAGAAGGTCAGAGGGATACAGTCAACCTGAAGTGAGTCATCGGAATCTATAACTAGAGTCACAGGAATGGTTCAAAACATAGACAGTAGGAAGAGTCAGTCTATATGTACTTAAGTTGGCATTGTGCCATTCGTGTTTAATTCCGATGCAATTTCTGTGTTTCATCGTCAATAAGAAGGACAGAGGGATACAGTAAATCCTGAAGTGAAGCATCAGAATCTATAACTAGTGTCACAGAAAAGGTTCAAAACATAGACAGTACGAAGAGTCAGTCTACTTGTACTTAAGTCGGCATTGTGCCTTTTCTAATTAATTCCGATGCAATTTCTGTGTTTCATCGTCAATAGGAAGGTCCAAGGGATACAGTACACCTGAAGTGAAGCATCGGAATCTATAACTAGTGTCACAGGAATGGTTCAAATCATAGACAGTAAGAAGAGTCAGTCTTCTCGTATTTAAGTCAGCATTGTGCCTTTTCTATTTACATCCGATGCAATTTCAGTGCTTCATCGTCAATAAGAAGGTCACAGGGATACAGTAAACCTGAAGTGTAGCATCGGAATCTATAACTAGTGTCACCGGAATGGTTCAAAGCATAGACAGTAAGAAGAGTCAGTCTTCTTGTACTTAAGTCTGCATTGTGCCTTTTGTATTTAATTCCGATTCAATTTCTGTGTTTCATCGTCAATAAGAAGGTCCAAGGGAAACAGTAAACATATAGTGAAGCATCGGAATCTAAAACTTGTCTCACAGGAAATGTTCAAATCATAGTCATTAAGAAGAGTCAGTCTTCTTGTACTTAAGTCGGCATTGTGCCTTTTCTATTTAATTCCGATGTAATTTCTGTGTTTCGTCGTCAATAGGAAGGTACCAGTAATACAGTGAACCTGAAGTGAAGCATCGGAATGTAAAACAGGTCTCACAGGAAAGGTTCAAAACATAGAGAGTAACAAGAGCCAGGCATCTTGTATTTGAGTCGGCATTGTGCCTTTTGTATTTAATTCCGATGCAATTTATGTGTTTCATCGTCAATAAGAAGGTCAGAGGGATACAGTAAAACTGAAGTGAGGCATCGGAATCTATAACTAGTGTCACATGAATGGTTCAAAACAGAGACAGTATGAAGAGTCAGTCTTCTTGTACTTAAGTCGGCATTGTGCCCTTTCTATTTAATTCCGATGCAATTTCTGTGTTTCATCATCAATAAGAAGGTCGGAGGGATACAGCAAACCTGAGGTGTAGCATCGGAGGCTATAACTAGTGTCACAGGAATGGTTCAAAGCATAGTCAGTAAGAAAAGTCAGTCTTCTTGTACTTAAGTCGGCATTGTGCCTTTTCTATTTAATTTCGATGCAATTTCTGTGTTTCATCGTCAATAAGAAGGTCAGAGGGACACAGTAAACCTGAAGTGAAGCATCGGAATCAATATGTGGTGTCACAAGAATGGTTCAAAACATAGTCAGTAAGAAGAGTCAGTCTTCTTGTTCTCAGGTCGGCATTGTGCATTTCGTATTCAATTCCGATGCAATTTCGGTGTTTCATCGTCAATAAGAAGGTCCAAGTGATACAGTAATTCTGAAGCGAAGCATCGGATTCTATGACTAGTGTCACAGGAATGGTTCAAAACATAGAAAGTAAGAAGAGTCAGTCTTCTTGTACTTAAGTCGGCATTGTGCCTTTTCTATTTAATTCCGATGCAATTTCAGTGTTTCATCATCAATAAGAAGGTCCAAGGGATACAGTATACCTGAAGTGTAGCATCGGAGGCTATAACTAGTGTCACAGGAATGCTTCAAAGCATTGACAGTAAGAAGAGTCAGTCTTCTTGTACTTAAGTCGGCATTGTGCTTTTTCTATTTATTTCCGATGCAATATCTGTGTTTCATCGTCAATAAGAAGGTCAGAGGGATACAGTAAACCTGAAGTGTAGCATCGGAGGCAATAACTAGTGTCACAGGAATGGTTCAAAGCATAGTCAGCAAGAAGAGTCAGTCTTCTTGTCCTTAAGTCGGCATTGTGCTTTTTATATTTAATTCCGATGCAATTTCTGTGTTTCATCGTCAATAAGAAGGTCCAAGGGATACTGTAAACCTGAAGTGAGGCATCGGAATCTATAACTAGTGTCACAGGAATGGTTCCAAACATAGTCAGTAAGAAGAGTCAGTCTTCTTGTACTTAAGTCGGCATTGTGTCTTTTCTATTTAATTCCGATGCAATTTCTGTGTTTCGTCGACAATAGGAAGGTACAAGTAATACAGTAAACCTGAAGTGAAGCATCGGAATCTAAAACCGGTCCCACAGGAAAGGTTCAAAACATAGAGAGTAACAAGAACCAGTCATCTTGTAATTGGGTCGGCATTGTGCCTTTTGTATTTAATTCCGATGCAATTTATGTGTTTCATCGTCAATAAGAAGGTCAGAGGGATACAGTAAACCTGAAGTGAAGCATTGGAATCTATAACTAGTGTCACAGGAATGGTTAAAAAATAGACAGTAAGAAGAGTCAGTCTTCTTGCACTTAAGTCGGCATTGTGCCTCTTCTATTTAATTCCGATGCAATTTCGGTGTTTCATCGTCAATAAGAAGGTCCAAGAGATACAGTAAACCTGAAGTGAAGCATCGGAATCTATAACTAGGGTCACAGGAATGGTTCAAAACATAGACAGTAAGAAGAGTCAGTCTTCTTGTACTTAAAACGGCATTTTGCCTTTTGTATTTAATTCCGATGCAATTTTTGTGTTTCATCGTCAATAAGAAGGTCAGAGGGATACAGTAAACCTGAAGTGAAGCATCGGAATCTATAACTAGTGTCACAGGAATGGTACAAATCATAGTAAGTAAGATGAGTCAGTTTTCTTGTACATAATTCGGCATTGTGCCTCTTCTATTTAATTCCGATGTAATTTCTGTGATTCATCGTCAATAAGAAGGTCCAAGGGATACAGTAAACCTGAAGTGAAGCATCGGAATCTATAACTAGTGTCACAGGACTGGTTCAAAATACATACAGTAAGAAGAGTCAGTCTTCTTGTACTTAAGTCGGCATTGTGCAATTTCTACTTAATTCCGATGCAATATCTGTGTTTCATCTTCAATAGGAAGGTCAGAGGGATACAGTAAACCTGAAGTGAAGCATCGGAATCTAAAACCGGTCCCACAGGAAAGGTTCAAAACATAGAGAGTAACAAGAACCAGTCATCTTGTAATTGGGTCGGCATTGTGCCTTTTGTATTTAATTCCGATGCAATTTATGTGTTTCATCGTCAATAAGAAGGTCAGAGGGATACAGTTAACCTGAAGTGAAGCATCGGAATCTATAACTGCTGTCACAGGAATGGTTCAAATCATAGACAATAGGAAGGGTCAGACTTCTTGAACTTAAGTCGGTATTGTGCCTCTTCTATTTAATTCCGATGCAATTTCTGTGTTTCATCGTCGATAAGAAGGTCCATGGGATACAGTAAACCTGAAGTGAAGCATCGGAATCTATAACCAGTGTCACAGGAATGTTTCAAAACATAGACAGCAAGAAGAGTCAGTCCTCTTGTACTTAAGTCGGCATTGTGCTTTTTGTATCTAATTCCGATGCTATTTCTGTGTATCATCGTCAATAAGAAGGTCAGAGGGATACAGTAAACCTGAAGTGAAGCATCGGAATCTACAACTAGTGTCACAGGAATGGTTCAAAACATAGACAGTAGGAAGAGGCATTCTTCTTGTACTTAAGTCAGCATTGTGCATTTTCTATTTAATTCCGATGCAATTTCTGTGTTTCATCGTCAATAAGAAGGTCAGAGGGATACAGTCAACCTGAAGTGAGTCATCGGAATCTATAACTAGAGTCACAGGAATGGTTCAAAACACAGACAGTAGGAAGAGTCAGTCTATATGTACTTAAGTTGGCATTGTGCCTTTTGTATTTAATTCCGATGCAATTTCTGTGTTTCATCGTCAATAAGAAGGACAGAGGGATACAGAAAATCCTGAAGTGAAGCATCAGAATCTATAACTAGTGTCACAGGAAAGGTTCAAAACATAGACAGTACGAAGAGTCAGTCTACTTGTACTTAAGTCGGCATTGTGCCTTTTCTATTTAATTCCGATGCAATTTCTGTGTTTCATCGTCAATAGGAAGGTCGAAGGGATACAGTACACCTGAAGTGAAGCATCGGAATCTATAACTAGTGTCTCAGGAATGGTTCAAATCATAGACAGTAAGAAGAGTCAGTCTTCTCGTATTTACGTCAGCATTGTGCCTTTTCTATTTACATCCGATGCAATTTCAGTGTTTCATCGTCAATAACAAGGTCACCGGGATACAGTAAACATATAGTGAAGCATCGGAATCTAAAACTTGTCTCACAGGAAATGTTCAAAACATAGTCATTAAGAAGAGTCAGTCTTCTTGTACTTAAGTCGGCATTGTGCCTTTTCTATTTAATTCCGATGTAATTTCTGTGTTTCCTCGTCAATAGGAAGGTACAAGTAATACAGTGCACCTGAAGTGAAGCATCGGAATCTAAAACAGGTCTCACAGGAAAGGTTCAAAACATAGAGAGTAACAAGAGCCAGGCATCTTGTATTTGAGTCGGCATTGTGCCTCTTGTATTTAATTCCGACGCAATTTATGTGTTTCATCGTCAATAAGAAGGACAGAGGGATACAGTAAAACTGAAGTGAGGCATCGGAATCTATAACTAGTGTCACAGGAATGGTTCAAAACAGAGACAGTATGAAGTGTCAGTCTTCTTGTACTTAAGTCGGCATTGTGCCCTTTCTATTTAATTCCGATGCAATTTCTGTGTTTCATCATCAATAAGAAGGTCGGAGAGATACAGCAAACCTGAAATGTAGCATCGGAGGCTGTAACTAGTGTCACAGGAATGGTTCAAAGCATAGTCAGTAAGAAGAGTCAGTCTTCTTGTACTTAAGTCGGCATTGTGCCTTTTCTATTTAATTTCGATGCAATTTCTGTGTTTCATCGTCAATCAGAAGGTCAGAGGGACACAGTAAACCTGAAGTGAAGCATCGGAATCAATATGTGGTGTCACAAGAATGGTTCAAAGCATAGTCAGTAAGAAGAGTCAGTCTTCTTGTTCTTAGGTCGGCATTGTGCATTTCGTATTCAATTCCGATGCAATTTCTGTGTTTCATCGTCAATAAGAAGGTCCAAGTGATACAGTAATTCTGAAGTGAAGCATCGGATTCTATGACTAGTGTCACAGGAATGGTTCAAAACATAGACAGTAAGAAGAGTCAGTCTTCTTGTACTTAAGTCGGCATTGTGCCTTTTCTATTTAATTCCGATGCAATTTCAGTGTTTCATCATCAATAAGAACGCCTGAGGGATACAGTAAACCGGAAGTGTGGCATCGGAGGCTATAACTAGTGTCACAGGAATTCTTCAAAGCATTGACAGTAAGAAGAGTCAGTCTTCTTGTACTTAAGTCGGCATTGTGCTTTTTCTATTTAATTCCGATGCAATATCTGTGTTTCATCGTCAATAAGAAGGTCAGAGGGATACAGTAAACCTGAAGGGAAGCATCGGAATCTATAACTAGTGTCACAGGAATGGTTCAAAACATAGATAGTAGGAAGAGTCAGTCTTCTTGTACTTAAGTCGGCATTGTGCCTATTGTATTTAATTCCGATGCAATTTCTGTGTTTCATCGTCAATAAGAAGGTCCAAGGCATACAGTAAACCTGAAGTGAGGCATCAGAATCTATAACTAGTGTCACAGGAATGTTTCAAAACATAGTCAGTAAGAAGAGTCAGTCTTCTTGTACTTAAGTCGGCATTGTGCCTTTTGTATTTCATTCCGATGCAATTTCTGTGTTTCATTGTCAATAAGAAAGTCCAAGGGATACAGTAAACATATAGTGAAGCATCGGAATCTAAAACTTGTCTCACAGGAAATGTTCAAAACATAGTCATTAAGAAGAGTCAGTCTTCTTGTACTTAAATCGGCATTGTGCCTTTTCTATTTAATTCCGATGCAATTTTTGTGTTTTATCGTCAATAAGAAGGTCAGAGGGATACAGGAAACCTGAAGTGAAGCATCGGAATCTATAACTAGTGTCACAGGGATGGTTCAAAACATAGAGAGTAAGAAGAGTCAGTCTTCTTCTACGTAAGTCGGCATTGTGCCTTTTGTATTTAATTCCGATGCAATTTCTGTTTTTCATCGTCAATAAGAAAGTCCAAGGGATACAGTAAACCTGAAGTGTGGCATCGGAATCTATAACTAGTGTCACAGGAATGGTTCAAAACAGAGACAGCAAGAAGAGCCAGTCTTCCTGTACTTAAGTCGGCTTTGTGCCTTTTCTATTTAATTCCGATGCAATTTCTGTGTTTCATCGTCAATAAGAAGGTCAGAGGGATACAGTAAACCTAAAGTGAAGCATCGGAATCAATAACTGGTGCCACAGGAATGGTTCAAAGCATAGTCAGTAAGAAGAATCAGTCTTCTTGTACTTAAGTCGGCATTGTGCCTTTTCTATTTAATTCCGATGCAATTTCGGTGTTTTATCGTCAATAAGAAGGTCAGAGGGATACAGTAAACCTGAAGTGAAGCATCGGAATCTAAAACCGGTCCCACAGCTAAGGTTCAAAACATAGAGAGTAACAAGAACCAGTCATCTTGTATTTGAGTCGGCATTGTGCCTTTTGTATTTAATTCCGATGCAATTTATGTGTTTCATCGTCAATAAGAAGGTCAGAGGGATACAGTAAACCTGAAGTGCAGCATCGGAATCTATAACAAGTGTCACAGGAATGGTTCAAAACATAGTAAGTAAGATGAGTCAGTCTTCTTGTACATAATTCGGCATTGTGCCTCTTCTACTTAATTCGGATGTAATTTCTGTGATTCATCGTCAATAAGAAGGTCCAAGGGATACAGTAAACCTGAAGTGAAGCAACGGAAACTACAACTAGCGTCACAGGAATGGTACAAAATATAGACAGTATGAAGAGTCAGTCTTCTTGTACTTAAGTCGGCATTGTGGATTTTCTACTTAATTCCGATGCAATATCTGTGTTTCATCTTCAATAGGACGGTCAGAGGGACACAGTAAACCTGAGGTGAAGCATCGGAATCTATAACTAGTGTCACAGGAATGGTTCAAAACATAGACAGTAACAAGAGTCAGTCTTCTTGTACTTAAGACGGCATTGTGCCTTTCCTATTTAATTCCGACGCAATTTCTGTGTTTCATCGTCAATAGGAAGGTCAGAGGGATAAAGTTAACCTGAAGTGAAGCATCGGAATCTATAACTAGTGTCACAGGAATGGTTCAAAACATAGACAGTAGGAAGAGGCACTCTTCTTGTACTTAAGTCGGCATTGTGCCTTTTCTATTTAATTCCGATGCAATTTCTGTGTTTCATCGTCAATATGAAGGCAGAGGGATACAGTCAACCTGAAGTGAGTCATCGGAATCTATAACTAGAGTCACAGGAATGGTTCAAAGCATAGACAGTAGGAAGAGTCAGTCTATATGTACTTAAGTCGGCATTGTGCCTTTTCTATTTAATTTCGATGCAATTTCTGTATTTCATCGCCAATAAGAAGGTCAGAGGGATACAGTAAACGTATAGTGAAGCATCGGAATCTAAAACTTGTCTCACAGGAAATGTTCAAAACATAGTCATTAAGAAGAGTCAGTCTTCTTGTACTTAAGTCGGCATTGTGCCTTTTCTATTTAATTCCGATGTAATTTCTGTGTTTCGTCGTCAATAGGAAGGTACAAGTAATACAGTGAACCTGAAGTGAAGCATCGGAATCTAAAACAGGTCTCACAGGAAAGGTTCAAAACATAGAGAGTAACAAGAGCCAGGCATCTTGTATTTGAGTCGGCATTGTGCCTTTTGTATTTAATTCCGATGCAATTTATGTGTTTCATCGTCAATAAGAAGGTCAGAGGGATACAGTAAAACTGAAGTGAGGCATCGGAATCTATAACTAGTGTCACAGGAATGGTTCAAAACAGAGACAGTATGAAGAGTCAGTCTTCTTGTACTTAAGTCGGCATTGTGCCCTTTCTATTGAATGCCGATGAAATTTCTGTGTTTCATCATCAATAAGAAGGTCGGAGGGATACAGCAATCCTGAAGTGTAGCATCGGAGGCTATAACTAGTGTTACAGGAATGGTTCAAAGCATAGTCAGTAAGAAGAGTCAGTCTTCTTGTACTTAAGTCGGCATTGTGCCTTTTCTATTTAATTTCGATGCAATTTCTGTATTTCATCGTCAATAAGAAGGTCAGAGGGACACAGTAAACCTGAGGTGAAGCATCGGAATCAATATGTGGTGTCACAAGAATGGTTCAAAACATAGTCAGTAAGAAGAGTCAGTCTTCTTGTTCTTAGGTCGGCATTGTGCATTTCGTATTCAATTCCGATGCAATTTCGGTGTTTCTTAGTCAATAAGAAGGTCCAAGTGATACAGTAATTCTGAAGCGAAGCATCGGATTCTATGACTAGTGTCACAGGAATGGTTCAAAACATAGACAGTAAGAAGTGTCAGTCTTCTTGTACTTAAGTCGGCATTGTGCCTTTTCTATTTAATTCCGATGCAATTTCAGTGTTTCATCATCAATAAGAACGCCTGAGGGATACAGTAAACCTGAAGTGTAGCATCGGAGGCTATAACTAGTGTCACAGGAATGCTTCAAAGCATTGACAGTAAGAAGAGTCAGTCTTCTTGTACTTAAGTCGGCATTGTGCTTTTTCTATTTAATTCCGATGCAATATCTGTGTTTCATCGTCAATAAGAAGGTCAGAGGGATACAGTAAACCTGAAGTGAAGCATCGGAATCTATAACTAGTGTCACAGGAATGTTTCAAAACATAGTCAGTAAGAAGAGTCAGTCTTCTTGTACTTAAGTCGGCATTGTGCCTTTTGTATTTAATTCCGATGCAATTTCTGTGTTTCATTGTCAATAAGAAAGTCCAAGGGATACAGTAAACATATAGTGAAGCATCGGAATCTAAAACTTGTCTCACAGGAAATGTTCAAACATAGTCATTAAGAAGAGTCAGTCTTCTTGTACTTAAATCGGCATTGTGCCTTTTCTATTTAATTCCGATGCAATTTCTGTGTTTTATCGTCAATAAGAAGGTCAGAGGGATACAGGAAACCTGAAGTGAAGCATCTGAATCTATAACTAGTGTCACAGGGATGGTTCAAAACATAGAGAGTAAGAAGAGTCAGTCTTCTTCTACGTAAGTCGGCATTGTGCCTTTTGAATTTAATTCCGATGCAATTTCTGTTTTTCATCGTCAATAAGAAAGTCCAAGGGATACAGTAAACCTGAAGTGAGGCATCGGAATCTATAACTAGTGTCACAGGAATGGTTCAAAACAGAGACAGCAAGAAGAGCCAGTCTTCTTGTACTTAAGTCGGCTTTGTGCCTTTTCTATTTAATTCCGATGCAATTTCTGTGTTTCATCGTCAATAAGAAGGTCAGAGGGATAAAGTAAACCTACAGTGAAGCATCGGAATCAATAAGTGGTGCCACAGGAATGGTTCAAAGCATAGTCAGTAAGAAGAATCAGTCTTCTTGTACTTAAGTCGGCATGGTGCATTTCGTATTCAATTCCGATGCAATTAAGGTGTTTCATCGTCAATAAAAAGGTCCAAGGGATACAGTAAACCTGAAGTGAAACATCGGAATCTATAACTAGTGTCACAGGAATGGTTCAAATCATAGACAGTAAGAAGAGTCAGTCTTCTTGTACTTAAGTAGGCATTGTGCCTTTTCTATTTAATTCCGATGCAATTTCTGTGTTTCATCATCAATAAGAAGGTCGGAGGGATACAGTAAACCTGAAGTGTAGCATCGGAGGCTATAACTAGTGTCACAGGAATGGTTCAAAGCATAGTCAGCAAGAAGAGTCAGTCTTCTTGTCCTTAAGTCGGCTTTGTGCTTTTTCTATTTAATTCCGATGCAATTTCTGTGTTTCATCGTCAATAAGAAGGTCCAAGGGATACAGTAAACCTGAAGTGAGGCATCGGAATCTATAACTAGTGTCACAGGAATGGTTCAAAACATAGTCAGTAAGAAGAGTAAGTCTTCTTGTACTTAAGTCGGCATTGTGTCTATTCTATTTAATTCCGATGCAATTTCTGTGTTTCGTCGACAATTGAAAGGTACAAGTAATACAGTAAACCTGTAGTGAAGCATCGGAATCTAAAACCGGTCCCACAGGAAAGGTTCAAAACATAGAGGGTAACAAGTACCAGTCATCTTGTATTTGAGTCGGCATTGAGCCTTTTGTATTTAATTCCGATGCAATTTATGTGTTTCATCGTCAATAAGAAGGTCAGAGGGATACAGTAAACCTGAAGTGAAGCATCGGAATCTATAACAAGTGTCACAGGAATGGTTCAAAACATAGACAGTAAGAAGAGTCAGTCTTCTTGTACTTAAGTCGGCATTGTGCCTTTTCTATTTAATTCCGATGCAGTTTCGGTGTTTCATCGTCAATAAGATGGTCCAAGCGATACAGTAAACCTGAAGTGAAACATCGGAATCTATAACTAGGGTCACAGGAATGGTTCGAATCATAGATATTAAGAAGAGTCAGTCTTCTTGTAATTAAGTCAGCATTGTGCCTTTTCTATTTAATTCCAATGCAATTTCTGTGTATCATCGTCGATAAGAACGTCCAAGGGATACAGTAAACCTGTAGTGAAGCATCGGAATCTATAACTAGTGTCACAGGAATTGTTGAAACATAGACAGTAAGAAGAGTCAGTCTGCTTGTACTTAAGTAGGCATTGTGCCTTTTGTATTTAATTCCGATGCAATTTCACTGTTTCATCGTCAATAAGAAGGTCCAAGGGATACAGTACACCTGAAGTTAAGCATCGGAATCTATAACTAGGGTCACAGGAATGGTTCAAAACATAGACAGTAAGAAGAGTCAGTCTTCTTGTACTTAAAACGGCATTTTGCCTTTTGTATTTAATTCCGATGCTATTTTTGTGTTTCATCGTCAATAAGAAGGTCAGAGGGATACAGTAAACCTGAAGTGAAGCATCGGAATCTATAACTAGTGTCACAGGAATGGTACAAAACATAGTAAGTAAGATGAGTCAGTTTTCTTGTACATAATTCGGCATTGTGCCTCTTCTATTTAATTCCGATGTAATTTCTGTGATTCATCGTCAATAAGAAGGTCCAAGGGATACAGTAAACCTGAAGTGAAGCATCGGAATCTATAACTAGTGTCACAGGACTGGTTCAAAATACATACAGTAAGAAGAGTCAGTCTTCTTGTACTTAAGTCGGCATTGTGCAATTTCTACTTAATTCCGATGCAATATCTGTGTTTCATCTTCAATAGGAAGGTCAGAGGGATACAGTAAACCTGAAGTGAAGCATCGGAATCTAAAACCGGTCCCACAGGAAAGGTTCAAAACATAGAGAGTAACAAGAACCAGTCATCTTGTAATTGGGTCGGCATTGTGCCTTTTGTATTTAATTCCGATGCAATTTATGTGTTTCATCGTCAATAAGAAGGTCAGAGGGATACAGTTAACCTGAAGTGAAGCATCGGAATCTATAACTGCTGTCACAGGAATGGTTCAAATCATAGACAATAGGAAGGGTCAGACTTCTTGAACTTAAGTCGGTATTGTGCCTCTTCTATTTAATTCCGATGCAATTTCTGTGTTTCATCGTCGATAAGAAGGTCCATGGGATACAGTAAACCTGAAGTGAAGCATCGGAATCTATAACCAGTGTCACAGGAATGTTTCAAAACATAGACAGCAAGAAGAGTCAGTCCTCTTGTACTTAAGTCGGCATTGTGCTTTTTGTATCTAATTCCGATGCTATTTCTGTGTATCATCGTCAATAAGAAGGTCAGAGGGATACAGTAAACCTGAAGTGAAGCATCGGAATCTACAACTAGTGTCACAGGAATGGTTCAAAACATAGACAGTAGGAAGAGGCATTCTTCTTGTACTTAAGTCAGCATTGTGCATTTTCTATTTAATTCCGATGCAATTTCTGTGTTTCATCGTCAATAAGAAGGTCAGAGGGATACAGTCAACCTGAAGTGAGTCATCGGAATCTATAACTAGAGTCACAGGAATGGTTCAAAACATAGACAGTAGGAAGAGTCAGTCTATATGTACTTAAGTTGGCATTGTGCCTTTTGTATTTAATTCCGATGCAATTTCTGTGTTTCATCGTCAATAAGAAGGACAGAGGGATACAGTAAATCCTGAAGTGAAGCATCAGAATCTATAACTAGTGTCACAGGAAAGGTTCAAAACATAGACAGTACGAAGAGTCAGTCTACTTGTACTTAAGTCGGCATTGTGCCTTTTCTATTTAATTCCGATGCAATTTCTGTGTTTCATCGTCAATAGGAAGGTCGAAGGGATACAGTACACCTGAAGTGAAGCATCGGAATCTATAACTAGTGTCTCAGGAATGGTTCAAATCATAGACAGTAAGAAGAGTCAGTCTTCTCGTATTTACGTCAGCATTGTGCCTTTTCTATTTACATCCGATGCAATTTCAGTGTTTCATCGTCAATAACAAGGTCACCGGGATACAGTAAACATATAGTGAAGCATCGGAATCTAAAACTTGTCTCACAGGAAATGTTCAAAACATAGTCATTAAGAAGAGTCAGTCTTCTTGTACTTAAGTCGGCATTGTGCCTTTTCTATTTAATTCCGATGTAATTTCTGTGTTTCGTCGTCAATAGGAAGGTACAAGTAATACAGTGCACCTGAAGTGAAGCATCGGAATCTAAAACAGGTCTCACAGGAAAGGTTCAAAACATAGAGAGTAACAAGAGCCAGGCATCTTGTATTTGAGTCGGCATTGTGCCTCTTGTATTTAATTCCGACGCAATTTATGTGTTTCATCGTCAATAAGAAGGACAGAGGGATACAATAAAACTGAAGTGAGGCATCGGAATCTATAACTAGTGTCACAGGAATGGTTCAAAACAGAGACAGTATGAAGTGTCAGTCTTCTTGTACTTAAGTCGGCATTGTGCCCTTTCTATTTAATTCCGATGCAATTTCTGTGTTTCATCATCAATAAGAAGGTCGGAGAGATACAGCAAACCTGAAATGTAGCATCGGAGGCTGTAACTAGTGTCACAGGAATGGTTCAAAGCATAGTCAGTAAGAAGAGTCAGTCTTCTTGTACTTAAGTCGGCATTGTGCCTTTTCTATTTAATTTCGATGCAATTTCTGTGTTTCATCGTCAATCAGAAGGTCAGAGGGACACAGTAAACCTGAAGTGAAGCATCGGAATCAATATGTGGTGTCACAAGAATGGTTCAAAGCATAGTCAGTAAGAAGAGTCAGTCTTCTTGTTCTTAGGTCGGCATTGTGCATTTCGTATTCAATTCCGATGCAATTTCTGTGTTTCATCGTCAATAAGAAGGTCCAAGTGATACAGTAATTCTGAAGTGAAGCATCGGATTCTATGACTAGTGTCACAGGAATGGTTCAAAACATAGACAGTAAGAAGAGTCAGTCTTCTTGTACTTAAGTCGGCATTGTGCCTTTTCTATTTAATTCCGATGCAATTTCAGTGTTTCATCATCAATAAGAACGCCTGAGGGATACAGTAAACCGGAAGTGTGGCATCGGAGGCTATAACTAGTGTCACAGGAATTCTTCAAAGCATTGACAGTAAGAAGAGTCAGTCTTCTTGTACTTAAGTCGGCATTGTGCTTTTTCTATTTAATTCCGATGCAATATCTGTGTTTCATCGTCAATAAGAAGGTCAGAGGGATACAGTAAACCTGAAGGGAAGCATCGGAATCTATAACTAGTGTCACAGGAATGGTTCAAAACATAGATAGTAGGAAGAGTCAGTCTTCTTGTACTTAAGTCGGCATTGTGCCTATTGTATTTAATTCCGATGCAATTTCTGTGTTTCATCGTCAATAAGAAGGTCCAAGGCATACAGTAAACCTGAAGTGAGGCATCAGAATCTATAACTAGTGTCACAGGAATGTTTCAAAACATAGTCAGTAAGAAGAGTCAGTCTTCTTGTACTTAAGTCGGCATTGTGCCTTTTGTATTTAATTCCGATGCAATTTCTGTGTTTCATTGTCAATAAGAAAGTCCAAGGGATACAGTAAACATATAGTGAAGCATCGGAATCTAAAACTTGTCTCACAGGAAATGTTCAAAACATAGTCATTAAGAAGAGTCAGTCTTCTTGTACTTAAATCGGCATTGTGCCTTTTCTATTTAATTCCGATGCAATTTTTGTGTTTTATCGTCAATAAGAAGGTCAGAGGGATACAGGAAACCTGAAGTGAAGCATCGGAATCTATAACTAGTGTCACAGGGATGGTTCAAAACATAGAGAGTAAGAAGAGTCAGTCTTCTTCTACGTAAGTCGGCATTGTGCCTTTTGTATTTAATTCCGATGCAATTTCTGTTTTTCATCGTCAATAAGAAAGTCCAAGGGATACAGTAAACCTGAAGTGTGGCATCGGAATCTATAACTAGTGTCACAGGAATGGTTCAAAACAGAGACAGCAAGAAGAGCCAGTCTTCCTGTACTTAAGTCGGCTTTGTGCCTTTTCTATTTAATTCCGATGCAATTTCTGTGTTTCATCGTCAATAAGAAGGTCAGAGGGATACAGTAAACCTAAAGTGAAGCATCGGAATCAATAACTGGTGCCACAGGAATGGTTCAAAGCATAGTCAGTAAGAAGAATCAGTCTTCTTGTACTTAAGTCGGCATTGTGCCTTTTCTATTTAATTCCGATGCAATTTCGGTGTTTTATCGTCAATAAGAAGGTCAGAGGGATACAGTAAACCTGAAGTGAAGCATCGGAATCTAAAACCGGTCCCACAGCTAAGGTTCAAAACATAGAGAGTAACAAGAACCAGTCATCTTGTATTTGAGTCGGCATTGTGCCTTTTGTATTTAATTCCGATGCAATTTATGTGTTTCATCGTCAATAAGAAGGTCAGAGGGATACAGTAAACCTGAAGTGCAGCATCGGAATCTATAACAAGTGTCACAGGAATGGTTCAAAACATAGTAAGTAAGATGAGTCAGTCTTCTTGTACATAATTCGGCATTGTGCCTCTTCTACTTAATTCGGATGTAATTTCTGTGATTCATCGTCAATAAGAAGGTCCAAGGGATACAGTAAACCTGAAGTGAAGCAACGGAAACTACAACTAGCGTCACAGGAATGGTACAAAATATAGACAGTATGAAGAGTCAGTCTTCTTGTACTTAAGTCGGCATTGTGGATTTTCTACTTAATTCCGATGCAATATCTGTGTTTCATCTTCAATAGGACGGTCAGAGGGACACAGTAAACCTGAGGTGAAGCATCGGAATCTATAACTAGTGTCACAGGAATGGTTCAAAACATAGACAGTAACAAGAGTCAGTCTTCTTGTACTTAAGACGGCATTGTGCCTTTCCTATTTAATTCCGACGCAATTTCTGTGTTTCATCGTCAATAGGAAGGTCAGAGGGATAAAGTTAACCTGAAGTGAAGCATCGGAATCTATAACTAGTGTCACAGGAATGGTTCAAAACATAGACAGTAGGAAGAGGCACTCTTCTTGTACTTAAGTCGGCATTGTGCCTTTTCTATTTAATTCCGATGCAATTTCTGTGTTTCATCGTCAATATGAAGGCAGAGGGATACAGTCAACCTGAAGTGAGTCATCGGAATCTATAACTAGAGTCACAGGAATGGTTCAAAGCATAGACAGTAGGAAGAGTCAGTCTATATGTACTTAAGTCGGCATTGTGCCTTTTCTATTTAATTTCGATGCAATTTCTGTATTTCATCGCCAATAAGAAGGTCAGAGGGATACAGTAAACGTATAGTGAAGCATCGGAATCTAAAACTTGTCTCACAGGAAATGTTCAAAACATAGTCATTAAGAAGAGTCAGTCTTCTTGTACTTAAGTCGGCATTGTGCCTTTTCTATTTAATTCCGATGTAATTTCTGTGTTTCGTCGTCAATAGGAAGGTACAAGTAATACAGTGAACCTGAAGTGAAGCATCGGAATCTAAAACAGGTCTCACAGGAAAGGTTCAAAACATAGAGAGTAACAAGAGCCAGGCATCTTGTATTTGAGTCGGCATTGTGCCTTTTGTATTTAATTCCGATGCAATTTATGTGTTTCATCGTCAATAAGAAGGTCAGAGGGATACAGTAAAACTGAAGTGAGGCATCGGAATCTATAACTAGTGTCACAGGAATGGTTCAAAACAGAGACAGTATGAAGAGTCAGTCTTCTTGTACTTAAGTCGGCATTGTGCCCTTTCTATTGAATGCCGATGAAATTTCTGTGTTTCATCATCAATAAGAAGGTCGGAGGGATACAGCAATCCTGAAGTGTAGCATCGGAGGCTATAACTAGTGTTACAGGAATGGTTCAAAGCATAGTCAGTAAGAAGAGTCAGTCTTCTTGTACTTAAGTCGGCATTGTGCCTTTTCTATTTAATTTCGATGCAATTTCTGTATTTCATCGTCAATAAGAAGGTCAGAGGGACACAGTAAACCTGAGGTGAAGCATCGGAATCAATATGTGGTGTCACAAGAATGGTTCAAAACATAGTCAGTAAGAAGAGTCAGTCTTCTTGTTCTTAGGTCGGCTTTGTGCATTTCGTATTCAATTCCGATGCAATTTCGGTGTTTCTTAGTCAATAAGAAGGTCCAAGTGATACAGTAATTCTGAAGCGAAGCATCGGATTCTATGACTAGTGTCACAGGAATGGTTCAAAACATAGACAGTAAGAAGTGTCAGTCTTCTTGTACTTAAGTCGGCATTGTGCCTTTTCTATTTAATTCCGATGCAATTTCAGTGTTTCATCATCAATAAGAACGCCTGAGGGATACAGTAAACCTGAAGTGTAGCATCGGAGGCTATAACTAGTGTCACAGGAATGCTTCAAAGCATTGACAGTAAGAAGAGTCAGTCTTCTTGTACTTAAGTCGGCATTGTGCTTTTTCTATTTAATTCCGATGCAATATCTGTGTTTCATCGTCAATAAGAAGGTCAGAGGGATACAGTAAACCTGAAGTGAAGCATCGGAATCTATAACTAGTGTCACAGGAATGTTTCAAAACATAGTCAGTAAGAAGAGTCAGTCTTCTTGTACTTAAGTCGGCATTGTGCCTTTTGTATTTAATTCCGATGCAATTTCTGTGTTTCATTGTCAATAAGAAAGTCCAAGGGATACAGTAAACATATAGTGAAGCATCGGAATCTAAAACTTGTCTCACAGGAAATGTTCAAACATAGTCATTAAGAAGAGTCAGTCTTCTTGTACTTAAATCGGCATTGTGCCTTTTCTATTTAATTCCGATGCAATTTCTGTGTTTTATCGTCAATAAGAAGGTCAGAGGGATACAGGAAACCTGAAGTGTAGCATCTGAATCTATAACTAGTGTCACAGGGATGGTTCAAAACATAGAGAGTAAGAAGAGTCAGTCTTCTTCTACGTAAGTCGGCATTGTGCCTTTTGAATTTAATTCCGATGCAATTTCTGTTTTTCATCGTCAATAAGAAAGTCCAAGGGATACAGTAAACCTGAAGTGAGGCATCGGAATCTATAACTAGTGTCACAGGAATGGTTCAAAACAGAGACAGCAAGAAGAGCCAGTCTTCTTGTACTTAAGTCGGCTTTGTGCCTTTTCTATTTAATTCCGATGCAATTTCTGTGTTTCATCGTCAATAAGAAGGTCAGAGGGATAAAGTAAACCTACAGTGAAGCATCGGAATCAATAAGTGGTGCCACAGGAATGGTTCAAAGCATAGTCAGTAAGAAGAATCAGTCTTCTTGTACTTAAGTCGGCATGGTGCATTTCGTATTCAATTCCGATGCAATTAAGGTGTTTCATCGTCAATAAAAAGGTCCAAGGGATACAGTAAACCTGAAGTGAAGCATCGGAGGCTATAACAAGTGTCACAGGAATGGTTCAAAACATAGACAGTAAGAAGAGTCAGTCTTCTTGTACTTAAGTCGGCATTGTGTCTATTCTATTTAATTCCGATGCAATTTCTGTGTTTCGTCGACAATTGAAAGGTACAAGTAATACAGTAAACCTGTAGTGAAGCATCGGAATCTAAAACCGGTCCCACAGGAAAGGTTCAAAACATAGAGAGTAACAAGTACCAGTCATCTTGTATTTGAGTCGGCATTGAGCCTTTTGTATTTAATTCCGATGCAATTTATGTGTTTCATCGTCAATAAGAAGGTCAGAGGGATACAGTAAACCTGAAGTGAAGCATCGGAATCTATAACAAGTGTCACAGGAATGGTTCAAAACATAGACAGTAAGAAGAGTCAGTCTTCTTGTACTTAAGTCGGCATTGTGCCTTTTCTATTTAATTCCGATGCAGTTTCGGTGTTTCATCGTCAATAAGATGGTCCAAGCGATACAGTAAACCTGAAGTGAAACATCGGAATCTATAACTAGGGTCACAGGAATGGTTCGAATCATAGATATTAAGAAGAGTCAGTCTTCTTGTAATTAAGTCAGCATTGTGCCTTTTCTATTTAATTCCAATGCAATTTCTGTGTATCATCGTCGATAAGAACGTCCAAGGGATACAGTAAACCTGTAGTGAAGCATCGGAATCTATAACTAGTGTCACAGGAATTGTTGAAACATAGACAGTAAGAAGAGTCAGTCTGCTTGTACTTAAGTAGGCATTGTGCCTTTTGTATTTAATTCCGATGCAATTTCACTGTTTCATCGTCAATAAGAAGGTCCAAGGGATACAGTACACCTGAAGTTAAGCATCGGAATCTATAACTAGTGTCACAGGAATGGTTCAAAACATAGACAGTAGGAAGAGTCAGTCTACATGTACCTAAGTCGGCATTGTGTCTTTTGTATTTAATTCCGATGCAATTTCTGTTTTTAATCGTCAATAAGAAGGTCAGAGGGATACAGTAAACTTGAAGTGAAGCATCAGAATCTATAACTAGTGTCACAGGAATGGTTCAAAACATAGACAGTAAGAAGAGTCAGACTACTTGTACTTAAGTCGGCATTGTGCCTTTGGTATTTAATTCCGATGCAATTTCTGTGTTTCATCGTCAATAAGAAGGTCCAAGGGATACGGTACACCTGAAGTGAAGCACCGGATTCTATAACTAGTGTCACAGGAATGGTTCAAATCTTAGACAGTAAGAAGAGTCAGTCTTCTTGTACTTAAGCCAGCATTGTGCCTTTTCTATTTAATTCCGATGCAATTTCTGTGTTTCATCGCCAATAAGAAGGTCAGAGGGATACAGTAAACATATAGTGAAGCATCGGAATCTAAAACTGGTCTCACAGAAAATGTTCACAACATAGTCAGTAAGAAGAGTCAGTCTTCTTGTACTTAAGTCGGCATTGTGCCTTTTGTATTTAATTCCCATGCAATTTCTGTGTTTCATCGTCAATAAAAAGGTCAGAGGGATACAGTATACCTAAAGTGAAGCATAGGAATCTATAACTAGTGTCACAGGAATCGTTCAAAACATAGACAGTAATAAGAGTCAGTCTTCTTCTACTTGAGTCGGCATTGTGCCTCTTGTATTTATATCCGATGCAATTTCTGTGTATCATCGTCAAAAAGAAGGTCAGAGGGATACAGTAAACCTAAAGTGAAGCATCGGAATCTATAACTAGTGTCACAGGAATGGTTCAAAACATAGACAATACGAAGGGACAGTCTTCTTGTACTTAAGTCGGCTTTGTGCTTTTTCTATTTAATTCCAATGCAATTTCTGTGTTTCGTCGTTAATAAGAAGGTTCAAGGGATACAGTAAACCTGAAGTGAAGCATCGGAATCTATAACTAGTGTCACAGGAATTGTTCAAACATAGACAGTAAGAAGAGTCAGTCTTCTGGTACTTAAGTCGGCATTGTGCCTTTTGTGTTTAATTCCGATGAAATTTCTTTGTTTCATCGTCAATACGAAGGTCCAAGGGATACAGTAAACCTGAAGTGAAGCATCGGAATCTATAACTAGTGTCACAGGAAAGGTTCAAAAAATAGACAGTAAGAAGAGTAACTCTTCTTGTACCTAAGTCTTCATTGTGCCTTTTGTATTTAATTCCGATGCAATTTCTGTGTTTCATCATCGATACGAAGGCCATAGGGATACAGTAAACCAGAAGTGAAGCATCGGAATCTATAACTAGTGTCACAGGTATGGTTCAAAACATAGACAGTAAGATGAGTCCGTCTTCTTGTACATAAGTCGGCATTGTGCCTTTTCTATTTAATTCCGATGCAATTTCTGTGTTTCATCGTCAATAAAAAGGTCAGAGGGATACAGCAAACCTGAAGCGAAGCATCGGAATCTATAACTTGTGTCACAGGAATGGTTCAAAACATAGACAGTAAGAAGAGTCAGTCTTCTTGTACTTAAGTCGGCATTGTGCCTTTTCTATTTAATTCCGATGTAATTTCTGTGTTCCACCTTCAATAGGAAGGTCAGAGGGATACAGTAAACCTGAAGTGTAGCATCGGAATCTATAACTAGTGTCACAGGAATGGTTTAAAGCATAGACAGTAAGAAAAGTCAGTCTACTTGTACTTAAGTCGGCATTGTGCCTTTTGTATTTAATTCCGATGCAATTTTTGTGTTTCATCGTCAGTAAGAAGTTCCAAGGGATATAGTACACCTGAAGTGAAGCATCGGAATCTATAACTAGTGTCACAGGAATGGTTCAAATCATAGATATTAAGAAGAGTCAGTCTTCTTGTAATTAAGTCAGCATTGTGCCTTTTCTATTTAATTCCGATGCCATTTCTGTGTTTCATCGTCGATAAGAACGTCCAAGGGATACAGTAAACCTGTAGTGAGGCATCGGAATCTATAACTAGTGTCACAGGAATGGTTGAAACATAGACAGTAAGAAGAGTCAGTCTACTTGTACTTAAGTCGGCATTGTGCCTTTTGTATTTAATTCCGATGCAATTTCACTGTTTCATCGTCAATAAGAAGGTCCAAGGGATACAGTACACCTGAAGTTAAGCATCGGAATCTATAACTAGTGTCACAGGAATGATTCAAAACATAGACATTAGGTAGAGTCAGACTTCTTGTGCTTAAGTCGGCATTGTGCCTTTTCTATTTAATTCCGATGCAATTTCTGTGTTTCATCGCCAATAAAAAGGTCAGAGGGATACAGTCCACCTAAAGTGAGTCATCGGAATCTATAACTAGTGTCACAGGAATGGTTCAAAACATAGACAGTGGGAAGAGTCAGTCTACATGTACCTAAGTCGGCATTGTGCCTTTTTATTTTATTCCGATGCAATTTCTGTTTTTAATCGTCAATAAGAAGGTCAGAGGGATACAGTAAACTTGAAGTGAAGCATCAGAATCTATAACTAGTGTCACAGGAGTGGTTCAAAACATAGACAGTAAGAAGAGTCAGACTACTTGTACTTAAGTCGGCATTGTGCCTTTGGTATTTAATTCCGATGCAATTTCTGTGTTTAATCGTCAATAAGAAGGTCCAATGGATACAGTACACCTGAAGTGAAGCACCGGATTCTATAACTAGTGTCACAGGAATGGTTCAAATCTTAGACAGTAAGAAGAGTCAGTCTTCTTGTACTTAAGTCAGCATTGTGCCTTTTCTATTTAATTCCGATGCAATTTCTGTGTTTCATCGCCAATAAGAAGGTCAGAGGGATACAGTAAACATATAGTGAAGCATCGGAATCTAAAACTGGTCTCACAGAAAATGTTCACAACATAGTCAGTAAGAAGAGTCAGTCTTCTTGTACTTAAGTCGGCATTGTGCCTTTTGTATTTAATTCCGATGCAATTTCTGTGTTTCATCATCGATACGAAGGCCATAGGGATACAGTAAACCAGAAGTGAAGCATTGGAATCTATAACTAGTGTCACAGGAATGGTTCAAAACATAGACAGTAAGATGAGTCAGTCTTCTTGTACATAAGTCGGCATTGTGCCTTTTCTATTTAATTCCGATGCAATTTCTGTGATTCATCGTAAATAAGAAGGTCCAAGGGATACAGCAAACCTGAAGTGAAGCATCGGAATCTATAACTTGTGTCACAGGAATGGTTCAAAACATAGACAGTAAGAAGAGTCAGTCTTCTTGTACTTAAGTCTTCATTGTGCCTTTTCTATTTAATTCCGATGTAATTTCTGCGTTTCACCTTCAATAGGAAGGTCAGAGGGATACAGTAAACCTGAAGCGAAGCATCGGAATCTTTAACTAGTGTCACAGGAATGGCTCAAAACATAGACAGTAAAAAGAATCAGTCTTCTTGTACATAAGTCGGCATTGTGCCTTTTCTATTTAATTCCGATGCAATTTCTGTGATTCATCGTAAATAAGAAGGTCCAAGGGATACAGCAAACCTGAAGTGAAGCATCGGAATCTATAACTAGTGTCACAGGAATGGTTCAAAACATAGACAGTAGGAAGCGTCACTCTTCTTGTACTTGGGTCGGCATTGTGCCTTTTGTATTTATTTCCGTTGCAATTTCTGTGTTCCATCGTCAATAAGAATGTCAGAGAGATACAGAAACCTGAATTGAAGCATCGGAATCTATAACTAGTGTCACAGGAATGGTTCAAAACATAGACAGTAGGAAGAGTCATTCTTTTTGTACATAAGTCGGCATTGTGCCTTTTGTATTTAATTCCGATGCAATTTTTGTGTTTCGTCGTCAGTAAGAAGTTCCAAGTGATATAGTACACCTGAAGTGAAGCATCGGAATCTATAACTAGTGACACAGGAATGGTTCAAATCATAGATATTAAGAAGAGTCAGTCTTCTTGTAATTAAGTCAGCATTGTGCCTTTTCTATTTAATTCCGATGCACTTTCTGTGTTTCATCGTCGATAAGAACGTCCAAGGGATACAGTAAACCTGTAGTGAAGCATCGGAATCTATAACTAGTGTCACAGGAATTGTTGAAACATAGACAGTAAGAAGAGTCAGTCTACATGTAGCTAAGTCGGCATTGTGCCTTTTGTATTTAATTCCGATCCAATTTCTGTTTTTAATCGTCAATAAGAAGGTCAGAGGAATACAGTAAACTTGAAGTGAAGCATCAGAATCTATAACTAGTGTCACAGGAGTGGTTCAAAACATAGACAGTAAGAAGAGTCAGACTACCTCTACTTAAGTCGGCATTGTGCCTTTGGTATTTAATTCCGATGCAATTTCTGTGTTTCATCGTCAATAAGAAGGTCCGAGGGATACAGTACACCTGAAGTGAAGCACCGGATTCTATAACTAGTGTCACAGGAATGGTTCAAATCTTAGCCAGTAAAAAGAGTCAGTCTTCTTGTACTTAAGTCAGCATTGTGCCTTTTCTATTTAATTCCGATGCAATTTCTGTGTTTCATCGCCAATAAGAAGGTCAGAGGGATACAGTAAACATATAGTGCAGCATCGGAATCTAAAACTGGTCTCACAGAAAATGTTCACAACATAGTCAGTAAGAAGAGTCAGTCTTCTTGTACTTAAGTCGGCATTGTGCCTTTTCTATTTAATTTACATGCAATTTCTGTGTTTCATCGTCAATAAAAAGGTCAGAGGGATACAGTAAACCTGAAGTGAAGCATCGGAATCTATAACTAGTGTCGCAGGAATCGTTCAAAACATAGACAGTAGGAAGACTCAGTCTTCTTCTACTTGAGTCGGCATTGTGCCTCTTGTATTTATATCCGATGCAATTTCTGTTTTTAATCGTCAATAAGAAGGTCAGAGGGATACAGTAAACTTGAAGTGAAGCATCAGAATCTATAACTAGTGTCACAGGAGTGGTTCAAAACATAGACAGTAAGAAGAGTCAGACTACTTGTACTTAAGTCGGCATTGTGCCTTTGGTATTTAATTCCGATGCAATTTCTGTGTTTCATCGTCAATAAGAAGGTCCAAGGGATACAGTACACCTGAAGTGAAGCACCGGATTCTATAACTAGTGTCACAGGAATGGTTCAAATCTTAGACAGTAAGAAGAGTCAGTCTTCTTGTACTTAAGTCAGCATTGTGCCTTTTCTATATAATTCCGATGCAATTTCTGTGTTTCATCGCCAATAAGAAGGTCAGAGGGATACAGTAAACATATAGTGAAGCATCGGAATCTAAAAGTGGTCTCACAGAAAATGTTCACAACATAGTCAGTAAGAAGAGTCAGTCATCTTGTACTTAAGTCGGCATTGTGCCTTTTGTATTTAATTCCCATGCAATTTCTGTGTTTCATCGTCAATAAAAAGGTCAGAGGGATACAGTAAACCTGAAGTGAAGCATCGGAATCTATAACTAGTGTCACAGGAATGGTTCAAAACAGAGACAATACGAAGGGTCAGTCTTCTTGTACTTAAGTCGGCTTTGTGCCTTTTCTATTTAATTCCGATGCAATTTCTGTGTTTCGTCGTCAATAATAAGGTTCAAGGGATACAGTAAACCTGAAGTGAAGCATCGGAATCTATAACTAGTGTCTCAGGACAGGTTCAAAACTTAGACAGTAAGAAGAGTAACTCTTCTTGTACCTAAGTCGGCATTGTGTTTTTTGTATTTAATTCCGATGCAATTTCTGTGTTTCATCATCGATACGAAGGCCATAGGGATACAGTAAACCAGAAGTGAAGCATCGGAATCTATAACTAGTGTCACAGGAATGGTTCAAAACATAGACAGTAAGAAGAGTCAGTCTTCTTGTACTTAAGTCGGCATTCTTTCTTTTCTATTTAATTCCGATGTAATTTCTGTGTTTCACCTTCAATAGGAAGGTAAGAGGGATACAGTAAACCTGAAGTGAAGCATCGGAATCTTTAACTAGTGTCACAGGAATGGTTTAAAACATAGACAGTAAAAAGAATCAGTCTTCTTGTACATAAGTCGGCATTGTGCCTTTTCTATTTTATTCCGATGCAATTTCTGTGTTTCATCGTCAACAAGAAGGTCAGAGGGATACAGTAAACCTGAAGTGAAGCATCGGAATCTATAACTAGTGTCACAGGAATGGTTCAAAACATAGACAGTAGGAAGAGTCACTCTTCTTGTACTTGAGTCGGCATTGTGCCTTTTGTATTTATTTCCGTTGCAATTTCTGTGTTTCATCGTCAATAAGAATGTCAGAGAGATACAGAAACCTGAATTGAAGCATCGGAATCTATTACTAGTGTCACAGGAATGGTTCAAAACATAGACAGAAGTAAGAGTCATTCTTCTTGTACATAAGTCGGCATTGTGCCTTTTCTATTTAATTCCGATGCAATTTCTGTGTTTCATCGTCAACAAGAAGGGCAGAGGGATACAGTAAAACTGAAGTGAAGCATCGGAATCTATAACTAGTGTCACAGGAATGGTTCAAAGCATAGACAGTAGGAAGAGTCACTTTTCTTGTACTTGAGTCGGCATTGTGCCTTTTGTATTTATTTCCGTTGCAATTTTTCTGTTTCATCGTCAATACGAATGTCAGAGAGATACAGAAACCTGAATTGAAGCATCGGAATCTATAACTAGTGTCACAGGAATGGTTCAAAACAAAGACAGTAGGAAGAGGCATTCTTCTTGTACTTAAGTCGGCATTGTGCCTTTTGTATTTAATTCCGACGCAATTTCTGTGTTTCATCGTCAATAAGAAGGTCAGAGGGATACAGTAAATCCTGAAGTGAAGCATCATAATCTATAACTAGTGTCACAGAAATGGTTCAAAACATAGACAGTACGAAGAGTCAGTCTACTTGTACTTAAGTCGGCATTGTGCCTTTTGTATTTAATTCCGATGTAATTTCACTGTTTCATCGTCAATAATAAGGTCCAACTGATACAGTACACCTGAAGTTAAGCATCGGAATCTATAACTAGTGTCACATGAATGGTTCAAAACATAGACATTAGGAAGAGTCATTCTTCTTGTACTTAAGTCGGCATTGTGCCATTTCTATTTAATTCCGATGCAATTTCTGTGTTTCATCGCCAATAAGAAGGTCAGAGGGATACAGTCAACCTGAAGTGAGTCATCGGAATCTATAACTAGTGTCACTGGAATGGTTCAAAACATAGACAGTAGGAAGACTCAGTCTACATGTACCTAAGTCGGCATTGTGCCTTTTGTATTTAATTCCGATGCAATTTCTGTTTTTAATCGTCAATAAGAAGGTCAGAGGGATACTGTAAACCTGAAGTGAAGCATCAGAATCTATAACTAGTGTCACAGGAGTGGTTCAATACATAGACAGTAAGAAGAGTCAGACTACTTGTACTTAAGTCGGCATTGTGCCTTTGGTATTTAATTCCGATGCAATTTCTGTGTTTCATCGTCAATAAGAAGGTCCAAGGGATACAGTACACCTGAAGTGAAGCACCGGATTCTATAACTAGTGTCACAGGAATGGTTCAAATCTTAGACAGTAAGAAGAGTCAGTCTTCTTGTACTTAAGTCAGCATTGTGCCTTTTCTATTTAATTCCGATGCAATTTCTGTGTTTCATCGCCAATAAGAAGGTCAGAGGGATACAGTAAACATATAGTGAAGCATCGGAATCTAAAACTGGTCTCACAGAAAATGTTCACAACATAGTCAGTAAGAAGAGTCAGTCTTCTTGTACTTAAGTCGGCATTGTGCCTTTTGTATTTAATTCCCATGCAATTTCTGTGTTTCATCGTCAATAAAAAGGTCAGAGGGATACAGTAAACCTGAAGTGAAGCATGGGAATCTATAACTAGTGTCACAGGAATCGTTCAAAACATAGACAGTAGGAAGAGTCAGTCTTCTTCTACTTGAGTCGGCATTGTGCCTCTTGTATTTATATCCGATGCAATTTCTGTGTATCATCGAAAAAAGAAGGTCAGAGGGATACAGTAAACCTGAAGTGAAGCATCGGAATCTATAACTAGTGTCACAGGAATTGTTCAAACATAGACAGTAAGAAGAGTCAGTCTTCTTGTACTTAAGTCGGCATTGTGCCTTTGGTATTTAATTCCGATGAAATTTCTTTGTTTCATCGTCAATAAGAAGGTCCAAGGGATACAGTAAACCTGAAGTGAAGCATCGGAATCTATAACTAGTGTCACAGGAAAGGTTCAAAACATAGACAGTAAGAAGAGTAACTCTTCTTGTACCTAAATCGGCATTGTGCCTTTTATATTTAATTCCGATGCAATTTCTGTGTTTCATCATCAATAAGAAGGCTATAGGGATACAGTAAACCAGAAGTGAAGCATCGGAATCTATAATTAGTGTCACAGGAATGGTTCAAAACATAGACAGTAAGATGAGTCAGTCTTCTTGTACATAAGTCGGCATTGTGCCTTTTCTATTTAATTCCGATGCAATTGCTGTGATTCATCGTAAATAAGAAGGTCCAAATGATACAGCAAACCTGAAGTGAAGCATCGGAATCTATAACTTGTGTCACAGGAATGGTTCAAAACATAGACAGTAAGAAGAGTCAATCTTCTTGTACTTAAGTCGACATTGTGCCTTTTCTATTTAATTCCGATGTAATTTCTGTGTTTCACCTTCAATAGGAAGGTCAGAGGGATACAGTAAACCTGAAGTGAAGCATCGGAATCTTTAACTAGTCTCACAGGAATGGTTCAAAACATAGACAGTAAAAAGAATCAGTCTTCTTGTACATAAGTCGGCACTGTGCCTTTTCTATTTAATTCCGATGCAATTTCTGTGTTTCATCGTCAACAAGAAGGTCAGAGGGATACAGTAAACCTGAAGTGAATCATCGGAATCTATAACTAGTGTCACAGGAATGGTTCAAAACATAGACAGTAGGAAGAGTCACTCTTCTTGTACTTGAGACGGCACTGTGCCTTTTGTATTTATTTCCGTTGCAATTTCTGTGTTTCATCGTCAATAAGAATGTCAGAGAGATACAGAAACCTGAATTGAAGTATCGGAATCTATAACTAGTGTCACAGGAATGGTTCAAAACATAGACAGTAGGAAGAGTCATTCTTCTTGTACTTCAGTCGGCATTGTGCCTTTTCTATTTCATTCCGATGCAATTTCTATGTTTCATCGTCAATATGAAGGCAGAGGGATACAGTCAACCTGAAGTGAGTCATCAGAATTTATAACTAGAGTCACAGGAATGGTTCAAAACATAGACAGTAAGAAGAGTCAGTCTATATGTACTTAAGTCGGCATTGTGCCTTTTGTATTTAATTCCGATGCAATTTCTGTGTTTCATCGTCAATAGAAAGGTCCACGGGATACAGTACACCTGAAGTGAAGCATCGGAATCTATAACTAGTGTCTCAGGAATGGTTCAAATCATAGACAGTAAGAAGAGTCAGTCTTCTTGTATTTAATTCAGCATTGTGCCTTTTCTATGTACATCCGATGCAATTTCAGTGTTTCATCGTCAATAAGAAGGTCACAGGGATACAGTAAACCTGAAGTGTAGCATCGGAATCTATAACTAGTGTCACAGGAATGGTTCAAAGCATAGACAGTAAGAAGAGTCAGTCTACTTGTACTTAAGTCGGCATTGTGCCTTTTGTATTTAATTCCGATGCAATTTTTGTGTTTCATCGTCAGTAAGAAGTTCCAAGGGATATAGTACACCTGAAGTGAAGCATCGGAATCTATAACTA
Organism: Schistocerca americana; assembly: GCF_021461395.2. Taxonomy (NCBI): domain Eukaryota; kingdom Metazoa; phylum Arthropoda; class Insecta; order Orthoptera; family Acrididae; genus Schistocerca; species Schistocerca americana. Next base: position 7,923,455 of record NC_060121.1, on the reverse strand, counting down.
GTGTCACAGGAATGGTTCAAATCATAGATATTAAGAAGAGTCAGTCTACTTGTAATTAAGTCAGCATTGTGCCTTTTCTATTTAATTCCTATGCAATTTCTGTGTTTCATCGTCGATAAGAACGTCCAAGGGATACAGTAAACCTGTAGTGAAGCATCGGAATCTATAACTAGTGTCACAACAATTGTTGAAACATAGACAGTAAGAAGAGTCAGTCTACTTGTACTTAAGTAGGCATTGTGCCTTTTGTATTTAATTCCGATGCAATTTCACTTTTTCATCGTCAATAAGAAGGTCCAAGGGATACAGTACACCTGAAGTGAAGCACCGGATTCTATAACTAGTGTCACATTAATGGTTCAAATCTTAGACAGTAAGAAGAGTCAGTCTTCTTGTACTTAAGTCAGCATTGTGCCTTTTCTATTTAATTCCGATGCAATTTCTGTGTTTCATCGCCAACAAAGAAGGTCAGAGGGATACAGTAAACATATAGTGAAGCATCGGAATCTAAAACTGGTCTCACAGAAAATGTTCACAACATAGTCAGTAAGAAGAGTCAGTCTTGTTGTACTTAAGTCGGCATTGTGCCTTTTGTATTTAATTCCCATGCAATTTCTGTGTTTCATCGTCAATAAAAAGGTCAGAGGGATACAGTATACCTGAAGTGAAGCATCGGAATCTATAACTAGTGTCACAGGAATCGTTCAAAACATAGACAGTAGGAAGAGTCAGTCTTCTTCTACTTGAACGGCATTGTGCCTCTTGTATTTATATCCGATGCAATTTCTGTGTGTCATCGTCAAAAAGAAGGTCAGAGGGAAACAGTAAACCTGAAGTGAAGCATCAGAATCTATAATTAGTGTCACAGGAATTGTTCAAACATAGACAGTAAGAAGAGTCAGTCTTCTTGTACTTAAGTCGGCATTGTGCCTTTTGTATTTAATTCCGATGAAATTTCTTTGTTTCATCGTCAATAAGATGGTCCAAGGGATACAGTAAACCTGACGTGAAGCATCGGAATCTATAACTAGTGTCACAGGAAAGGTTCAAAACATAGACAGTAAGAAGAGTAACTCTTCTTGTACCTAAGTCGGCATTGTGCCTTTTGTATTTAATTCCGATGCAATTTCTGTGTTTCATCATCGATACGAAGGCCATAGGGATACAGTAAACCAGAAGTGAAGCATCGGAATCTATAACTAGTGTCACAGGAATGGTTCAAAACATAGACAGTAAGATGAGTCAGTCTTCTTGTACATAAGTCGGCATTGTGCCTTTTCTATTTAATTCCGATGCAATTTCTGTAATTCATCGTAAATAAGAAGGTCCAAGGGATACAGCAAACCTGAAGTGAAGCATCGGATTCTATAACTTGTGTCACAGGAATGGTTCAAAACATAGACAGTAAGAAGAGTCAGTCTTCTTGTACTTAAGTCGGCATTGTGCCTTTTCTATTTAATTCCGATGTAATTTCTGTGTTTCACCTTCAATAGGAAGGTCAGAGGGTTACAGTAAACCTGAAGTGAAGCATCGGAATCTTTAACTAGTGTCACAGGAATGGTTCAAAACATAGACAGTAAAAAGAATCAGTCTTCTTGTACATAAGTCGGCATTGTGCCTTTTCTATTTAATTCCGATGAAATTTCTGTGTTTCATCGTCAACAAGAATTTCAGAGGGATACAGTAAACCTGAAGTGAAGCATCGGAATCTATAACTAGTGTCACAGGAATGGTTCAAAACATAGACAGTAGGAAGCGTCACTCTTCTTGTACTTGAGTCGGCATTGTGGCTTTTGTATTTATTTCCGTTGCAATTTCTGTGTTTCATCGTCAATAAGAATGTCAGAGAGATACAGAAACATGAATTGAAGCATCGGAATCTATAACTAGTGTCACAGGAATGGTTCAAAACATAGACAGTAGGAAGAGTCATTCTTCTTGTACTTAAGTCGGCATTGTGCCATTTCTATTTAATTCCGATGCCATTTCTGTGTTTCATCGTCAATAAGAAGGTCAGAGCTAGACAGATAAACCTGAAGTGAATCATCGGAATCTACTACTAGTGTCACAGGAATGGTTCAAAACATAGACAGTAGGAAGAGTCAGTCTACATGTACTTAAGTCGGCATTGTGCCTTTTGTATTTAATTCTGATGCGATTTCTGTGTTTCATCGTCAATACGAAGGTCAGAGGGATACAGTAAACCTGAAGTGAAGCATCAGAATCTATAACTAGTGTCACAGGAATGGTTCAAAACATAGACAGTAAGACGAGTCAGTCTACTTGTACTTAAGTCGGCATTGTGCCTTTTGTATTTAATTCCGATGCAATTTCAGTGTTTCATCGTCAATAAGAAGGTCCAAGGGATACAGTTCACCTGAAGTGAAGCATCGAAATCTATAACTAGTGTCACAGGAATGGTTCAAATCATAGACAGTAAGAAAAGTCAGTCTTCTTGTAATTAAGTCAGCATTGTGCCTTTTCTATTTAACTCCGATGCAATTTCTGTGTTTCATCGTCAATAAGAAGGTCAGAGGGATACAGTAAACCTGAAGTGAAGCATCGGAATCTATAACTAATATCACAGGAATGGTTCAAAACATAGACAATAGGAAGGGTCAGTCTTCTCGTACTTAAGTCGGCATTGTGCCTTTTCTATTTAATTCCGATGCAATTTCTGTGTTTCATCGCCAATAAGAAGGTCAGAGGGATACAGTCAACCTCAAGTAAGTCATCGGAATCTATAACTAGTGTCACAGGAATGGTTCAAAACATAGACAGTAGGAAGAGTCAGTCTACATGTACCTAAGTCGGCATTGTGCCTTTTGTATTTAATTCCGATGCAATTTCTGTTTTTAATCGTCAATAAGAAGGTCAGAGGGATACAGTAAACCTGAAGTGAAGCATCAGAATCTATAACTAGTGTCACAGGAGTGGTTCAAAACGTAGACAGTAAGAAGAGTCAGACTACTTGTACTTAAGTCGGCATTGTGCCTTTGGTATTTAATTCCGATGAAATTTCTGTGTTTCATCGTCAATAAGAAGGTCCAAGGGATACAGTACACCTGAAGTGAAGCACCGGATTCTATAACTAGTGCCACAGGAATGGTTCAAATCTTAGACAGTAAGAAGAGTCAGTCTTCTTGTACTTAAGTCAGCATTGTGCCTTTTCTATTTAATTCCGATGCAATTTCTGTGTATCATCGCCAATAAGAAGGTCAGAGGGATACAGTAAACATATAGTGAAGCATCGGAATCTAAAACTGGTCTCACAGAAAATGTTCACAACATAGTCAGTAAGAAGAGTCAGTCTTCTTGTACTTAAGTCGGCATTGTGCCTTTTGTATTTAATTCCCATGCAATTTCTGTGTTTCATCGTCAATAAAAAGGTCAGAGGGATACAGTAAACCTGAAGTGAAGCATCGGAATCTATAACTAGTGTCACAGGAATCGTTCAAAACATAGACAGTAGGAAAAGTCGGTCTTCTTCTACTTGAGTCGACATTGTGCCTCTTGTATTTATATCCGATGCAATTTCTGTGTATCATCGTCAAAAAGAAGGTCAGAGGGATACAGTAAACCTGAAGTGAAGCATCGGAATCTATAACTAGTGTCACAGGAATGGTTCAAAACATAGACAATACGAAGGGTCAGTCTTCTTGTACTTAAGTCGGCTTTGTGCCTTTTCTATTTAATTCCGATGCAATTTCTGTGTTTCGTCGTCAATAAGAAGGTTCAAGGGATACAGTAAACCTGAAGTGAAGCATCGGAATCTATAACTAGTGTCACAGGAATTGTTCAAACATAGACAGTAAGAAGAGTCAGTCTTCTTGTACTTAAGTCGGCATTGTGCCTTTTGTATTTAATTCCGATGAAATTTCTTTGTTTCATCGTCAATAAGAAGGTCAAAGGGATACAGTAAACCTGAAGTGAAGCATCGGAATCTATAACTAGTGTCACAGGAATGGTTCAAAACATAGACAGTAAGAAGAGTAACTCTTCTTGGTCCTAAGTCGGCATTGTGCCTTTTGTATTTAATTCCGATGCAATTTCTGTGTTTCATCATCGATACGAAGGCCATAGGGATACAGTAAATCAGAAGTGAAGCATCGGAATCTATAACTAGTGTCACAGGAATGGTTCAAAACATAGACAGTAAGATGCGTCAGTCTTCTTGTACTTAAGTCGGCATTGTGCCTTTTCTATTTAATTCCGATGTAATTTCTGTGTTTCACCTTCAATAGGAAGGTCAGAGGGTTACAGTAAACCTGAAGTGAAGGTTCGGAATCTTTAACTAGTGTCACAGGAATGGTTCAGAACATAGACAGTAAGAAGAGTAACTCTTCTTGTATCTAAGTCGGCATTGTGCCTTTTGTATTTAATTCCGATGCAATTTCTGTGTTTCATCGTCGATACGAAGGCCATAGGGATACAGTAAACCAGAAGTGAAGCATCGGAATCTATAACTAGTGTCACAGGAATGGTTCAAAACATAGACAGTAAGATGAGTCAGTCTTCTTGTACATAAGTCGGCATTGTGCCTTTTCTATTTAATTCCGATGCAGTTTCTGTGATTCTTCGTCAACAAGAAGGTCAGAGGGATACAGTAAACCTGAAGTGAAGCATCGGAATCTATAACTAGTGTTACAGGAATGGTTCAAAACATAGACAGTAGGAAGAGTCATTCTTCTTGTACTTAAGTCGGCATTGTGCCTTTTCTATTTAATTCCGATGCCATATCTGTGTTTCATCGTCAATAAGAAGGTCAGAGGGAGACAGAAAAACCTGAAGTGAATCATCGGAATCTACAACTAGTGCCACAGGAATGGTTCAAAACATAGACAGTAGGAAGAGTCAGTCTACATGTACTTAAGTCGGCATTGTGCCTTTGTATTTAATTCCGATGCAATTTCTGTGTTTCATCGTCAATACGAAGGTCAGAGGGATACAGTAAACCTGAAGTGAAGCATTAGAATCTATAACTAGTGTCACAGGAGTGGTTCAAAACATAGACAGTAAGACGAGTCAGTCTACTTGTACTTAAGTCGGCATTGTGCCTTTTGTATTTAATTCCGATGCAATTTCTGTGTTTCATCGTCAATAAGAAGGTCCAAGGGATACAGTTCACCTGAAGTGAAGCATCGAAATCTATAACTAGTGTCACAGGAATGGTTCAAATCATAGACAGTAAGAAGAGTCAGTCTTCTTGTAATTAAGTCAGCATTGTGCCTTTTCTATTTAATTCCGATGCAATTTCTGTGTTTCATCGTCAATAAGAAGGTCAGAGGGATACAGTAAACCTGAAGTGAAGCATCGGAATCTATAACTAGTGTCACAGGAATGGTTCAAAACATAGACAATAGGAAGGGTCAGTCTTCTCGTACTTGAGTCGGCATTGTGCCTTTTCTGTTTAATTCCGACGCAATTTCTGTGTTTCATCGCCAATAAGAAGGTCAGAGGGAGACAGTCAACCTGAAGTGAGTCATCGGAATCTATAACTAGTGTCACAGGAATGGTTCAAAACATACACAGTAAGACGAGTCAGTCTACTTGTACTTAAGTCGGCATTGTGCCTTTTGTATTTAATTCCGATGAAATTTCTGTGCTTCATCGTCAATAAGAAGGTCCAAGGGATACAGTACACCTGAAGTGAAGCACCGGATTCTATAACTAGTGTCACAGGAATGGTTCAAATCTTAGACAGTAAGAAGAGTCAGTCTTCTTGTACTTAAGTCAGCATTGTGCCTTTTCTATTTAATTCCGATGCAATTTCTGTGTTTCATCGCCAATAAGAAGGTCAGAGGGATACAGTAAACATATAGTGAAGCATCGGAATCTAAAACTGGTCTCACAGAAAATGTTCACAACATAGTCAGTAAGAAGAGTCAGTCTTCTTGTACTTAAGTCGGCATTGTGCCTTTTGTATTTAATTCCCATGCAATTTCTGTGTTTCATCGTCAACAAAAAGGTCAGAGGGATACAGTAAACCTGAAGTGAAGCATCGGAATCTATAACTAGTGTCACAGGAATCGTTCAGAACATAGACAGTAAGAAGAGTAACTCTTCTTGTATCTAAGTCGGCATTGTGCCTTTTGTATTTAATTCCGATGCAATTTCTGTGTTTCATCATCGATACGAAGGCCATAGGGACACAGTAAACCAGACGTGAAGCATCGGAATCTATAACTAGTGTCACAGGAATGGTTCAAATCATAGATATTAAGAAGAGTCAGTCTTCTTGTAATTAAGTTAGCATTGTGCCTTTTCTATTTAATTCCGATGCAATTTCTGTGTTTCATCGTCGATAAGAACGTCCAAGGGATACAGCAAACCTGTAGTGAAGCATCGGAATCTATAACTAGTGTCACAGGAATTGTTGAAACATAGACAGTAAGAAGAGTCAGTCTACTAGTACTTAAGTAGGCATTGTGCCTTTTGTATTTAATTCCGATGCAATTTCACTGTTTCATCGTCAATAAGAAGGTCCAAGGGATACAGTACACCTGAAGTTAAGCATCGGAATCTATAACTAGTGTCACAGGAATGGTTCAAAACATAGACATTAGGTAGAGTCAGACTTCTTGTACTTAAGTCGGCATTGTGCCTTTTCTATTTAATTCCGATGCAATTTCTGTGTTTCATCGCCAATAAGAAGGTCAGAGGGATACAGTCAACCTGAAGTGAGTCATCGGAATCTATAACTAGTGTCACAGGAATGGTTCAAAACATAGACAGTAGGAAGAGTCAGTCTACATGTACCTAAGTCGGCATTGTGCCTTTTGTATTTAATTCCGATGCAATTTCTGTTTTTAATCGTCAATAAGAAGCTCAAAGGGATACAGTAAACCTGAAGTGAAGCATCAGAATCTATAACTAGTGTCACAGGAGTGGTTCAAAACATAGACAGTAAGAAGAGTCAGACCACTTGTACTTAAGTCGGCATTGTGCCTTTGGTATTTAAATCCGATGCAATTTCTGTGTTTCGTCGTGAATAAAAAGGTCAGAGGGATACAGTAAACCTGAAGTGAAGCATCGGAATCTATAACTAGTGTCACAGGAATCGTTCAAAACATAGACAGTAGGAAGGGTCAGTCTTCTTGTACTTAAGTCGGCTTTGTGCCTTTTCTATTTAATTCCGATGCAATTTCTGTGTTTCGTCGTCAATAAGAAGGTTCAAGGGATACAGTAAACCTGAAGTGAAGCATCGGAATCTATAACTAGTGTCACAGCAATGTTTCAAAACATAGACAATACGAAGGGTCAGTCTTCTTGTACTTAAGTCGGCTTTGTGCCTTTTCTATTTAATTCCGATGCAATTTCTGTGTTTCGTCGTCAATAAGAAGGATCAAGGGATACAGTTAACCTGAAGTGAAGCATCGGAATCTATAACTAGTGTCACAGGAATTGTTCAAACATAGACAGTAAGAAGAGTAACTCTTCTTGTATCTAAGTCGGCATTGTGCCTTTTGTATTTAATTCCGATGCAATTTCTGTGTTTCATCGTCGATACGAAGGCCATAGGGATACAGTAAACCAGATGTGAAGCATCGGAATCTATAACTAGTGTCACAGGAATGGTTCAAAACATAGACAGTAAGATGAGTCAGTCTTCTTGTACATAAGTCGGCATTGTGCCTTTTCTATTTAATTCCGATGCAATTTCTGTGATTCATCGTAAATAAGAAGGTCCAAGGGATACAGCTAACCTGAAGTGAAGCATCGGAATCTATAACTTGTGTCACAGGAATGGTTCAAAACATACACAGTAAGAAGAGTCAGTCTTCTTGTACTTAAGTCGGCATTGTGCCTTTTCTATTTAATTCCGATGTAATTTCTGTGTTTCACCTTCAATAGGAAGGTCAGAGGGTTACAGTAAACCTGAAGTGAAGCATCGGAATCTTTAACTAGTGTCACAGGAATGGTTCAAAACATAGACAGTAAAAAGAATCAGTCTTCTTGTACATAAGTCGGCATTGTGCCTTTTCTATTTAATTCCGATGCAGTTTCTGTGATTCTTCGTCAACAAGAAGGTCAGAGGGATACTGTAAACCTGAAGTGAAGCATCGGAATCTATAACTAGTGTCACAGGAATGGTTCAAAACATAGACAGTAGGAAGAGTCACTCTTCTTGTACTTGAGTCGGCATTGTGCCTTTTGTATTTATTTCCGTTGCAATTCCTGTGTTTCATCGTCAATAAGAATGTCAGAGAGATACAGAAACCTGAATTGAAGCATCGGAATCTATAACTAGTGTCACAGGAATGTTTCAAAACATAGACAGTAGGAAGAGTCATTCTTCTTGTACTTAAGTCGGCATTGTGCCTCTTCTAATTGATTCCGATGCCATTTCTGTGTTTCATCGTCAATAAGAAGGTCAGAGGGAGACAGAAAAACCTGAAGTGAATCATCGGAATCTACAACTAGTGTCACAGGAATGGTTCAAAACATAGACAGTAGGAAGAGTCAGTCTACATGTATCTAAGTCGGCATTGTGCCTTTTGTATTTAATTCCGATGCAATTTCTGTGTTTCATCATCGATACGAAGGCCATAGGGACACAGTAAACCAGAAGTGAAGCATCGGAATCTATAACTAGTGTCACAGGAATGGTTCAAATCATAGATATTAAGAAGAGTCAGTCTTCTTGTAATTAAGTTAGCATTGTGCCTTTTCTATTTAATTCCCATGCAATTTCTGTGTTTCATCGTCGATAAGAACGTCCAAGGGATACAGCAAACCTGTAGTGAAGCAACGGAATCTATAACTAGTGTCACAGGAATTGTTGAAACATAGACAGTAAGAAGAGTCAGTCTACTAGTACTTAAGTAGGCATTGTGCCTTTTGTATTTAATTCCGATGCAATTTCACTGTTTCATCGTCAATAAGAAGGTCCAAGGGATACAGTACACCTGAAGTTAAGCATCGGAATCTATAACTAGTGTCACAGGAATGGTTCAAAACATAGACATTAGGTAGAGTCAGACTTCTTGTACTTAAGTCGGCATTGTGCCTTTTCTATTTAATTCCGATGCAATTTCTGTGTTTCATCGCCAATAAGAAGGTCAGAGGGATACAGTAAACCTGAAGTGAAGCATCAGAATCTATAACTAGTGTCGCAGGAGTGGTTCAAAACATAGACAGTAAGAAGAGTCAGACTACTTGTACTTAAGTCGGCATTGTGCCTTTGGTATTTAAATCCGATGCAATTTCTGTGTTTCGTCGTCAATAAGAAGGTTCAAGGGACACAGTAAACCTGAAGTGAAGCATCGGAATCTATAACTAGTGTCACAGCAATGTTTCAAAACATAGACAATACGAAGGGTCAGTCTTCTTGTACTTAAGTCGGCTTTGTGCCTTTTCTATTTAATTCCGATGCAAAATCTGTGTTTCGTCGTCAATAGGAAGGTTCAAGGGATACAGTAAACCTGAAGTGAAGCATCGGAATCTATAACTAGTGTCACAGGAATCGTTCAAAACATAGACAGTAGGAAGGGTCAGTCTTCTTGTACTTAAGTCGGCTTTGTGCCTTTTCTATTTAATTCCGATGCAATTTCTGTGTTTCGTCGTCAATAAGAAGGTTCAAGGGACACAGTAAACCTGAAGTGAAGCATCGGAATCTATAACTAGTGTCACAGCAATGTTTCAAAACATAGACAATACGAAGGGTCAGTCTTCTTGTACTTAAGTCGGCTTTGTGCCTTTTCTATTTAATTCCGATGCAAAATCTGTGTTTCGTCGTCAATAGGAAGGTTCAAGGGATACAGTAAACCTGAAGTGAAGCATCGGAATCTATAACTAGTGTCACAGGAATTGTTCAAACATAGACAGTAAGAAGAGTCAGTCTTCTTGTACTTAAGTCGGCATTGTGCCTTTTGTATTTAATTCCGATGAAATTTCTTTGTTTCATCGTCAATAAGAAGGTCCAAGGGATACAGTAAACCTGAAGTGAAGCATCGGAATCTATTACTAGTGTCACAGGAAAGGTTCAAAACATAGACAGTAAGAAGAGTAACTCTTCTTGTATCTAAGACGGCATTGTGCCTTTTGTATTTAATTCCAATGCAATTTCTGTGTTTCATCGTCGATACGAAGGCCATAGGGATACAGTAAACCAGACGTGAAGCATCGGAATCTATAACTAGTGTCACAGGAATGGTTCAAAACATAGACAGTAAGATGAGTCAGTCTTCTTGTACATAAGTCGGCATTGTACCTTTTCTATTTAATTCCGATGCAATTTCTGTGATTCATCGTAAATAAGAAGGTCCAAGGGATACAGCAAACCTGAAGTGAAGCATCGGAATCTATAACTTGTGTCACAGGAATGGTTCAAAACATACACAGTAAGAAGAGTCAGTCTTCTTGTACTTAAGTCGGCATTGTGCCTTTTCTATTTAATTCCGATGTAATTTCTGTGTTTCACCTTCAATAGGAAGGTCAGAGGGTTACAGTAAACCTGAAGTGAAGCATCGGAATCTTTAACTAGTGTCACAGGAATGGTTCAAAACATAGACAGTAAAAAGAATCAGTCTTCTTGTACATAAGTCGGCATTGTGCCTTTTCTATTTAATTCCGATCCAATTTCTGTGATTCATCGTCAACAAGAAGGTCAGAGGGATACAGTAAACCTGAAGTGAAGCATCGGAATCTATAACTAGTGTCACAGGAATGGTTCAAAACATAGACAGTAGGAAGAGTCACTCTTCTTGTACTTGAGTCGGCATTGTGCCTTTTGTATTTATTTCCGTTGCAATTCCTGTGTTTCATCGTCAATAAGAATGTCAGAGAGATACAGAAACCTGAATTGAAGCATCGGAATCTATAACTAGTGTCACAGGAATGTTTCAAAACATAGACAGTAGGAAGAGTCATTCTTCTTGTACTTAAGTCGGCATTGTGCCTCTTCTATTTGATTCCGATGCCATTTCTGTGTTTCATCGTCAATAAGAAGGTCAGAGGGAGACAGAAAAACCTGAAATGAATCATCGGAATCTACAACTAGTGTCACAGGAATGGTTCAAAACATAGACAGTAGGAAGAGTCAGTCTACATGTACTTAAGTCGGCATTGTGCCTTTTGTATAATTCCGATGCAATTTCTGTGTTTCATCGTCAATACGAAGGTCAGAGGGATACAGTAAACCTGAAGTGAAGCATCAGAATCTATAACTAGTGTCACAGGAATGGTTCAAAACATAGACTGTAAGACGAGTCAGTCTACTTGTACTTAAGTCGGCATTGTGCCTTTTGTATTTAATTCCGATGCAATTTCTGTGTTTCATCGTCAATAAGAAGGTCCAAGGGATACAGTTCACCTGAAGTGAAGCATCAAAATCTATAACTAGTGTCACAGGAATGGTTCAAATCATAGACAGTAAGAAGAGTCCGTCTTCTTGTAATAAAGTCAGCATTGTGCCTTTTCTACTTAATTCCGATGCAATTTCTGTGTTTCATCGTCAATAAGAAGGTCAGAGGGATACAGTAAACCTGAAGTGAAGCATCGGAATCTATAACTAGAGTCACAGGAATGGTTCAAAACATAGACAATAGGAAGGGTCAGTCTTCTCGTACTTAAGTCGGCATTGTGCCTTTTCTATTTAATTCCGATGCAATTTCTGTGTTTCATCGCCAATAAGAAGGTCAAAGGGATACAGTCAACCTGAAGTGAGTCATCGGAATCTATAACTAGTGTCACAGGAATGGTTCGAAACATAGACAGTAGGAAGACTCAATCAACATGTACCTAAGTCGGCATTGTGCCTTTTGTATTTAATTACGATGCAATTTCTGTTTTTAATCGTCAATAAGAAGGTCCAAGGGATGCAGTACACCTGAAGTGAAGCACCGGATTCTATAACTAGTGTCACAGGAATGGTTCAAATCTAAGACAGTAAGAAGAGTCAGTCTTCTTGTACTTAAGTCAGCATTGTGCCTTTTCTATTTAATTCCGATGCAATTTCTGTGTTTCATCGCCTATAAGAAGGTCAGAGGGATACAGTAAACATATAGTGAAGCATCGGAATCTAAAACTGGTCTCACAGAAAATGTTCACAACATAGTCAGTAAGAAGAGTCAGTCTTCTTGTACTTAAGTCGGAATTGTGCCTTTTGTATTTAATTCCCATGCAATTTCTGTGTTTCGTCGTCAATAAGAAGGTCCGAGGGATACAGTAAACCCGAAGCGAAGCATCGGAATCTATACCTAGTGTCAGAGGAATGGTTCAAACATAGACAGTAAGATGAGTCAGTCTTCCTGTACATAAGTCGGCATTGTGCCTTTTGTATCTAATTCCGATGCAATTTCTGTGTTTCATCGTTAATAAGAGGGTCAGAGGGTTACAGTAAGCTTGAAGTGAAGCATCGGAGTCTATAACTAGTGTCACAGGAATGGTTCAAAACATAGACAGTAGGAAGAGTCAGTCTTCTTGTACTTAAGACGTAAGTCGACATTGTGCCTTTTCTATTTAATTCCGATGCAATTTCTGTGTTTCGTCGTCAATAAGAAAGTCCAAGGGATACAGTAAACCTGAAGTGAAGCATCGGAATCTATAACTAGTGTCACCGGAATGGTTCAAAGCATAGACAGTAAGATGAGTCAGTCTTCTTGTACATAAGTCGGCATTCTTCCGTTTGTATTTAATTCCGATGCAATTTCTGTGTTTCATCGTCAATAAGAAGGACCGAGGGATACAGTAAATGTGAAGTGAAGCATCGGAATCTATAACTGTCATCACAGGAATGGTTCAAAACAAAGACAGTAATAAGAGTCAGTATTCTTGTACTTAAGTCGGCATTGTGCCTTTTGTATTTAATTCCGATGCAATTTCTGTGTTTCATCGTCAATAGGAAGGTTAGAGGGATACAGAAAGCCTGAAGTGAAGCATCGGAGTCTATAACTAGTGTCACAGGAATGGTTCAAATCATAGAGAGTAGGAAGAGTCAGTCTTCTTGTACTTAAGTCAGCATTGTGCCTTTTGTATTTAATTCCGATGCAGTTTGTTTCATCGTCAATAAGAAGGTCAGAGGGATACAGTAAACCTGAAGTCATGCATCGGAGTCTACAACTAGTGCCACAGGAATGGATGAAAACATAGTCAGTAAGAAGAGTCAGTTTACTTGTACTTAATTCGGCATTGTGCCTTTTTATTTAATTCCGATGCAATATCTGTGTTTTATCGTCAATAAGAAGGTCCAAGGGATACAGTAAACCTGAAGTGAAGCTACGGAATATATAACTAGTGTCACAGAAATGGTTCAAAACATAGTCAGTAAGGAGAATCAGTCTTCGTGTACTTAAGTCGGCATTGTGCCTTTTTTATTTAATTCCGATGCAATTTCTGCGTTTCATCGTCAATAAGAAGGTCAGAGGGATGCAGTAAACCTTAAGTGAAGCATCGGAATGTATAAGTAGTGTCACAGGAATGGTTCAAAACATAAACAGTAGGAAGAGTCACTCTTCTTGTACTTGAGTCGGCATTGTGCCTTTTGTATTTCTTTCCGTTGCAATTTCTGTGTTTCATCGTCAAAAGGAATGTCAGAGAGATACAGAAACCTGAATTGAAGCATCGGAATCTATAACTAGTGTCACAGGAATGGTTCAAAACATAGACAGTAGGAATAGTCATTCTTCCTGTACTTAAGTCGGCATTGTGCCTTTTCTATTTAATTCCGATGCCATTTCTGTGTTTCATCGACACTAAGAAGGTCAGAGGGAGACAGATAAACCTGAATTGAACATCGGAATCTACAACTAGTGTCACAGGAATGGTTCAAAACATAGACAGTAGGAAGAGTCAGTCTACATGTACTTAAGTCGGCAATGTGCCTTTTGTATTTAATTCCGATGCAATTTCTGTGTTTCATCGTCAATACGAAGGTCAGAGGGATACAGTAAACCTGAAGTGAAGCATCAGAATCTATAACTAGTGTCACAGGAATGGTTCAAAACATAGACAGTAAGACGAGTCAGTCTACTTGTACTTAAGTCGGCATTGTGCCTTTTGTATTTAATTCCGATGCAATTTCTGTGTTTCATCGTCAATAAGAAGGTCCGAGGGATACAGTAAACCTGAAGTGAAGCATCGGAATCTATAACTAGTGTCACAGGAACGGTTCAAAACATAGACAGTCAGAACAGTCAGTCTTCTTGCACTTAAGTCGGCATTGTGCCTTTTGTATTTAATTCCGATGCAATATCTGTGTTTCATCGTCAATAAGAAGGTCAGAGGGATACAGTAAATCTGAAGTGAAGCATCGGAATCTATAACGAGTGTCTCAGGAATGGTTCAAAACATAGACCGTGAGAAGAGTCAGTCTTCTTGTACTTAAGTTGGCATTGTGCCTATTGTATTTAATTCCGATGCAATTTCTGTGTTTCATCGTCGGTAAGAAGGTCCAAGGGATACAGTAAACCTGAAGTGAAGCATCGGAATCTATAACTAGTGTCACAGGATTTGTTCAAACATAGAGAGTAAGAAGAGTCAGTCTTCTTGTACTTAAGTCGGCATTGTGCCTTTTGTATTTAATTCCGGTGAAATTTCTTTGTTTCATCGTCAATAAGAAGGTCCAAGGGATACAGTAAACCTGACGTGAAGCATCGGAATCTATAACTAGTGTCACAGGAATGGTTCAAAACATAGACTGTAAGAAGAGTCAGTCTTCTTCTACTTGAGTCGGCATTGTGCCTCTTGTATTTATATCCGATGCAATTTCTGTGTAACATCGTCAAAAAGAAGGTCAGAGGGATACAGTAAACCTGAAGTGAAGCATCGGAATCTATAACTAGTGTCACAGGAATGGTTCAAAACATAGACAATACGAAGGGTCAGTCTTCTTGTACTTAAGTCGACTTTGTGCGTTTTCTATTTAATTCCGATGTAATTTCTGTGTTTCGTCGTCAATAAGAAGGTCCAAGGGATACAGTAAACCTGAAGTGAAGCATCGGAATCTATAACTAGCGTCACAGGAAAGGTTCAAAACATAGACAGTAAGAAGAGTAACTCATCTTGTACCTAAGTCGGCATTGTGCCTTTTGTATTTAATTCCGATGCAATTTCTGTGTTTCATCATCGATACGAAGGCCATAGGGATGCAGTAAACCAGAAGTGAAGCATCGGAATCTATTACTAGTGTCACAGGAATGGATCAAAACATAGACAGTAAAAGGAATCAGTCTTCTCGTACATGTGTCGGCATTGTGCCTTTTCTATTTAAATCCGATGCAATGTCTGTGTTTCATCGTCAACAAGAAGGTCAGAGGGATACAGTAAACCTGAAGTGAAGCATCGGAATCTATAACTAGTGTCACAGGAATGGTTCAAAACATAGACAGTAGGAAGAGTCTGCCTTCTAGTACTTAAGTCGGCATTGTGCCTTTTCTATTTAATTCCGATGCAATTTCTGTGTTTCGTCGTCAATAAGAAGGTCCGAGGGATACAGTAAACCCGAAACGAAGCATCGGAATCTATACCTAGTGTCAGAGGAATGGTTCAAACATGGACAGTAAGATGAGTCAGTCTTCCTGTACATAAGTCGGCATTGTGCCTTTTGTATCTAATTCCGATGCAATTTCTGTGTTTCATCGTTAATAAGAAGGTCAGAGGGTTACAGTAAACTTGAAGTGAAGCATCGGAGTCTATAACTAGTGTCACAGGAATAGTTCAAATCATAGACAGTAGGAAGAGTCAGTCTTCTTGTACTTAAGACGTAAGTCGACATTGTGCCTTTTCTATTTAATTCCGATGCAATTTCTGTGTTTCGTCGTCAATAAGAAAGTCCAAGGGATACAGTAAACCTGAAGTGAAGCATCGGAATCTATAACTAGTGTCACCGGAATGGTTCAAAACATAGACAGTAAGATGAGTCAGTCTTCTTGTACATAGGTCGGCATTGTGCAGTTTGTATTTCATTCCGATGCAATTTCTGTGTTTCATCGTCATTAAGATGGACCGAGGGATACAGTAAACCTGAAGTGAAGCATCGGAATCTATAACTGTCGTCACAGGAATGGTTCAAAACAAAAACAGTAATAAGAGTCAGTCTTCTTGTACATAAGTCGGCATTGTGCCTTTTGTATTTAATTCCGATGCAATTTCTGTGTTTCATCGTCAATAGGAAGGTTAGAGGGATACAGAAAAACCTGAATTGAACATCGGAATCTACAACTAGTGTCACAGGAATGGTTCAAATCATAGACAGTAGGAAGAGTCAGTCTACATGTACTTAAGTCGGCATTGTGCCTTTCGTAATTAATTCCGATGCAATTTCTGTGTTTCATCGTCAGTACGAAGGTCAGAGGGAAACAGTAAACCTGAAGTGAAGCTTCAGAATCTATAACTAGTGTCACAGGAATGGTTCAAATCATAGACAGTAGGAAGAGTCTGTCTTCTTGTACTTAAGTCGACATTGTGACTTTTGTATTTAATTCCGATGCAATTTCTGCGTTTCATCGTCAATAAAAAGGCTCAAGGGATACAGTACACCTGAAATGAAGCATCGGAATATAAAACTAGTGTCACAGGAATGGTTCAAATCATAGACAGTAAGAAGAGTCAGTCTTCTTGTACTTAAGTCGGCATTGTGCCTTTTGTATTTAATTCCGATGCAATTTCTGTGTTTCATCGTCAATAACGAGGACCAAGGGATACAGTAAACATATTGTGAAGCATCGGAATTTAAAACTGGTCTCACAGGAAATGTTCACAACATAGTCACTAAGAAGAGTCAGTCTTCTTGCACTTAAGTCGGCATTGTGCCTTTTGTATTTAATGCCGATGCAATATCTGTGTTTCATCGTCAATAAGAAGGTCAGAGGGATACAGTAAATCTGAAGTGAAGCATCGGAATCTATAACGAGTGTCTCAGGAATGGTTCAAAACATAGACCGTGAGAAGAGTCAGTCTTCTTGTACTTAAGTTGGCATTGTGCCTATTGTATTTAATTCCGATGCAATTTCTGTGTTTCATCGTCGGTAAGAAGGTCCAAGGGATACAGTAAACCTGAAGTGAAGCATCGGAATCTATAACTAGTGTCACAGGATTTGTTCAAACATAGAGAGTAAGAAGAGTCAGTCTTCTTGTACTTAAGTCGGCATTGTGCCTTTTGTATTTAATTCCGGTGATATTTCTTTGTTTCATCGTCAATAAGAAGGTCCAAGGGATACAGTAAACCTGACGTGAAGCATCGGAATCTATAACTAGTGTCACAGGAATGGTTCAAAACATAGACTGTAAGAAGAGTCAGTCTTCTTCTACTTGAGTCGGCATTGTGCCTCTTGTATTTATATCCGATGCAATTTCTGTGTAACATCGTCAAAAAGAAGGTCAGAGGGATACAGTAAACCTGAAGTGAAGCATCGGAATCTATAACTAGTGTCACAGGAATGGTTCAAAACATAGACAATACGAAGGGTCAGTCTTCTTGTACTTAAGTCGGCTTTGTGCGTTTTCTATTTAATTCCGATGCAATTTCTGTGTTTCGTCGTCAATAAGAAGGTTCAAGGGATACAGTAAACCTGAAGTGAAGCAACGGAATCTATAACTAGTGTCACAGGAATTGTTCAAACATAGACAGTAAGAAGAGTCAGTCTTCTTGTACTTAAGTCGGCATTGTGCCTTTTGTATTTAATTCCGATGAAATTTCTTTGATTCATCGTCAATAAGAAGGTCCAAGGGATACAGTAAACCTGAAGTGAAGCATCGGAATCTATAACTAGCGTCACAGGAAAGGTTCAAAACATAGACAGTAAGAAGAGTAACTCTTCTTGTACCTAAGTCGCCATTGTGCCTTTTGTATTTAATTCCGATGCAATTTCTGTGTTTCATCATCGATACGAAGGCCATAGGGATACAGTAAACCAGAAGTGAAGCATCGGAATCTATTACTAGTGTCACAGGAATGGATCAAAACATAGACAGTAAGATGAGTCAGTCTTCTTGTACATAAGTCGGCATTGTGCCTTTTCTATTTAATTCCGATGCAATTTCTGTGATTCATCGTAAATAAGAAGGTCCAAGGGATACAGCAAACCTGAAGTGAAGCATCGGAATCTATAACTTGTGTCACAGGAATGGTTCAAAACATAGACAGTAGGAAGAGTCAGTCTTCTAGTACTTAAGTCGGCATTGTGCCTTTTCTATTTAATTCCGATGCAATTTCTGTGTTTCGTCGTCAATAAGAAGGTCCGAGGGATACAGTAAACCCGAAACGAAGCATCGGAATCTATACCTAGTGTCAGAGGAATGGTTCAAACATGGACAGTAAGATGAGTCAGTCTTCCTGTACATAAGTCGGCATTGTGCCTTTTGTATCTAATTCCGATGCAATTTCTGTGTTTAATCGTTAATAAGAAGGTCAGAGGGTTACAGTAAACTTGAAGTGAAGCATCGGAGTCTATAACTAGTGTCACAGGAATGGTTCAAAACATAGACAGTAGGAAGAGTCAGTCTTCTTATACTTAAGACGTAAGTCGACATTGTGCCTTTTCTATTTAATTCCGATGCAATTTCTGTGTTTCGTCGTCAATAAGAAAGTCCAAGGGATACAGTAAACCTGAAGTGAAGCATCGGAATCTATAACTAGTGTCACCGGAATGGTTCAAAACATAGACAGTAAGATGAGTCAGTCTTCTTGTACATAGGTCGGCATTGTGCAGTTTGTATTTAATTCCGATGCAATTTCTGTGTTTCATCGTCAATAAGATGGACCGAGGGATACAGTAAACCTGAACTGAAGCATCGGAATCTATAACTGTCGTCACAGGAATGGTTCAAAACAAAGACAGTAATAAGAGTCAGTCTTCTTGTACATAAGTCGGCATTGTGCCTTTTGTATTTAATTCCGATGCAATTTCTGTGTTTCATCGTCAATAGGAAGGTTAGAGGGATACAGAAAAACCTGAATTGAACATCGGAATCTACAACTAGTGTCACAGGAATGGTTCAAATCATAGACAGTAGGAAGAGTCAGTCTACATGTACTTAAGTCGGCATTGTGCCTTTTGTAATTAATTCCGATGCAATTTCTGTGTTTCATCGTCAATACGAAGGTCAGAGGGAAACAGTAAACCTGAAGTGAAGCTTCAGAATCTATAACTAGTGTCACAGGAATGGTTCAAATCATAGACAGTAGGAAGAGTCTGTCTTCTTGTACTTAAGTCGACATTGTGAATTTTGTATTTAATTCCGATGCAATTTCTGCGTTTCATCGTCAATAAAAAGGTTCAAGGGATACAGTACACCTGAAATGAAGCATCGGAATCTAAAACTAGTGTCACAGGAATGGTTCAAATCATAGACAGTAAGAAGAGTCAGTCTTCTTGTACTTAAGTCGGCATTGTGCCTTTTGTATTTAATTCCGATGCAATTTCTGTGTTTTATCGTCAATAACGAGGACCAAGGGATACAGTAAACATATTGTGAAGCATCGGAATTTAAAACTGGTCTCACAGGAAATGTTCACAACATAGTCAGTAAGAAGAGTCAGTCTTCTTCTACTTAAGTCGGCATTGTGCCTTTTGTATTTAATTCCGATGCAATATCTGTGTTTCATCGTCAATAAGAAGGTCAGAGGGATACAGTAAACCTGAAGTGAAGCATCGGAATCTATAACTAGTGTCACAGGAATGGTTGTAACATAAGCATTATGTAGAGTCAGTCTTCTTGTCTTTAAGTCGGCATTGTCCCTTTTGTATTAAATTCCGATGAAATTTCTTTGTTTCATCGTCAATAAGAAGGTCCAAAGGATACAGTAAACCTGAAGTGAAGCATCGGACTCTATAACTAGTGTCACAGGAACGGTTCAAAACATAGACAGTCAGAACAGTCAGTCTTCTTGCACTTCAGTCGGCATTGTGCCTTTTGTATTTAATTCCGATGCAATATCTGTGTTTCATCGTCAATAAGAAGGTCAGAGGGATACAGTAAATCTGAAGTGAAGCATCGGAATCTATAACGAGTGTCACAGGAATGGTTCAATACATAGACCGTAAGAAGAGTCAGTCTTCTTGTACTTAAGTTGGCATTGTGCCTTTTGTATTTAATTCCGATGCAATTTCTGTGTTTCATCGTCGGTAAGAAGGTCCAAGGGATACAGTAAACCTGAAGTGAAGCATCGGATTCTATAACTAGTGTCACAGGATTTGTTCAAACATAGAGAGTAAGAAGAGTCAGTCTTCTTGTACTTAAGTCGGCATTGTGCCTTTTGTATTTAATTCCGATGAAATTTCTTTGTTTCATCGTCAATAAGAAGGTCCAAGGGATACAGTAAACCTGAAGTGAAGCATCGGAATCTATAACTAGTGTCACAGGAATGGTTCAAAACATAGACAGTAAGAAGAGTCAGTCTTCTTGTACTTAAGTCGGAATTGTGCCTTTTGTATTTAATTCCGATGCAATTTCTGTGTTTCATCGTCAATAGGAAGGTCAGAGGGATACAGTAAACGTGGATTGAAGCATCTGAATCTATAACTAGTTTCACAGGAATGGTTCAAATCATACATAGTAAGATGAGTCAGTCTTCTTGTACATAAGTCAGCAATGTGCCGTTTCTATTTAATTCCGATGCAATTTCTGTGATTCATCGTCAATAAGAAGGTACAAGGGATACAGTAAACCTGAAGTGAAGCATTGGAATCTATAACTAGTTTCAGGAATGATTCACAACATAGACAGTAAGTAGAGTCAGTCTTCATGTACCTAAGTCAGCATTGTGCCTTTTCTATTTAATTCCGATGCAATCTCTGTGTTTCATCTTTAATTGGAAGGTCAGAGGGAAACAGTAAACCTGAAGTGAAGCATCGGAGTCTATAACTAGTGTCACAGGAATGGTTCAAAGCATAGACAGTATGAAGAGTCAGTCTTCTTGTACTTGTTCGGCATTGTACCTATTCTTATTAATTCCGATGCAATTTCTGTGTTTCATCGTCAATAAGAAGGTCCAAGGGATACAGTAAACCTGAAATGAAGCATCGGAATCTATAACTTGTGTCACAGGAATGGTTCAAAACATTGACAGTAAGAAGAGTCAGTCCTCTTGCACTTAAGTCGGCATTGTGCATTTTGTATCTAATTCCGATGCAATTTCTGTGTTTCATCGTCAATTAGAAGGGCAGAGGGATACAGTAAACCTGAAGTGAAGCATCGGAATATGTAACTAGTGTCACAGGAATGGTTCAAAACATAGACAGTAGGAAGAGTCAGTCTTCTTGTACTTAAGTCGGCATTGTGCCTCTTCTATTTATTTCCGATGCAATTTCTGTGTTTCGTCGTCAATAAGAAGGTCCAAGGGATACAGTAAACCTGAAGTGAAGCATCGGAATCCATAACTATTGTCAGAGGAATGGTTCAAAACATAGACAGTAAGATAAGTCAGTATTCTTGTACATAAGTCGGCAATGTGCCTTTTGTATTTAATTCCGATGCAATTTCTGTGTTTCATCGTCAATACGAAGGTCAGAGGGACACAATAAACCTTAAGTGAAGCATCGGAATCTTTAAGTAGTGTCACAGGAAAGGTTCAAAATATAGTAAGTAAGAAGAGTCAGTCTTCTTGGCCTTAATTCGGCATTGTGCCTTTTGTATTTAATTCCGATGCAATTTCTGTGTTTCATCGTCAATAAGAAGGTCCAAGGGATACAGTAAACCAGAAGTGAACCATCGAAATCCAAAACTGGTCTCACATTAAAGGTTCAAATCATAGACAGTAGAAAGAGTCAGTCTTCTTGTACTTAAGTCGGCATTGTGCTTTGTCTATTTAATTCCTATGCAGTTTCTGTGTTCCATCGTCAATAAGAAGGTCCACGGGATACAGTAAACCTGAAGTGAAGCATCGAAATCTAAAACAGGTCTCACAGGAATGGTTCAAAACATAGACAGTAAGATGAGTCAGTCTTATTGTACTTAAGTCAGCATTCCGCATTTGTATTTAACTCCGATGCAATTTCTGTGTTTCATCGTCAATAAGAAGGTCCAAGGAATACAGTAATCATGAAGTGAAGCATCGGAATCTGAAACTGGTCTCACAGGAAAGGTTAGAAACATAGACAGTAAGAAGAGTCAGTCATCTTGTACTTCAGTCGGCTTTGTGCCATTTGTATTTCATTCCGATGCAATCTCTGTGTTTCATCGTCAATATGAAGGTCCAAGGCATATAGTAAACCTGAGGTGAGGCATCGGAATCTAAAACCAATCTCACAGGAAAGGTTCCAATCATAGAATGTAAGATGAGTCAGTTCTTATGTACTTAAGTAGGCATTGTGCCTTTTGCAATTAATTCCGATGCAATTTTTGTGTTTCATCGTCAATAAGAAGGTATACAGGATACAGTATACCTGAGGTGAAGCAACATATTCTAAAACTGGTCTCACTGGAAAGGTTCAAAGCATAGACAGTAAGAAGAGTCAATCTTCTTGTACTTAAGTCGGCAGTGTGCCTTTTGTATTACATTCAGATGCAATTTCTGTGTTTCATCGTCAATAAGAAGGTCCAAGGGATCCAGTAAACCTGAAGTGAAGCATCGGAATCTAAAACTTGTCTCACAGGAAAGGTTCAAAACGTAGACAGTAAGAAGAGTCAGTCTTCTTGTACTTATGTCGGCATTCCGCCTTTTGTCTTTCATTCCGATGCAATTTCTTTGTTTCATCAACAATAAGAAGGTCCAAGGAATACAGTAAACCAGAAGTGAAGCATCGGAATCTGAAACGGGTCTCACAGGAACGGTTAGAATCATAGACAGTAACAAGAGTCAGTCATCTTGTACTTAAGTCGGCTTTTGAATTTTGTATTTAATTCTGATGGAACTTCTGTGTTTCATCGTCAATAATAAGGTCCAAGGGATACAGTAAACCAGAAGTGAAGCATCGGAATCACAAACTGGCCTCACAGGAAAGGTTCAAAACATAGACAGTAAGAAAAGACAGTCTTCTTGTACTTAAGTCGGCATTGTGCCTTATGTATTTAATTCCGATGCAATTTCTGTGTGTCATCGTCAATAAGAAGATCTAACTGATACAGTAAACCTATGGTGAAGCATCGGAATCAAAAACTGGTCTCACACGAAAGTTTCAAATCATAGACAGTAAGAAGCGTCAGTCTTCTTGTACTTAAGTCAGCATGGTGCCTATTGTATTAAATTCCGATGCAATTACTGTGTTTCATCGTCAAAAAGAAGGTCCAAGGGATACAGTATACCTGAAGTGAAGCATTGGAATCTAAAACTGGTCTCACAGGAAAGATACAAAACATAGACAGTAAGAAGAGTTAGTCTTCTTGTACATAAGTCGGCATTCTGCCTTTTGTATTTAATTCCGATGCAATTTCTGTTTTTCATCGTCTATAAGAAGGTCCAAGGGATACAGGTAACCTGAAGTGAATCATCGATATCTGAAACTGGTCTCACAGGAAAAGCTAAAATCATAGAATGTTAGAAGAGACAATCCTCTTGTACTTAAGTCGGCATTGTGCCTTTTGTATTACATTCCGATGCAATTTCTCTGTCTCACCGTCAATAAGAAGGTCCAATGGATACGTTAAACCTGAAGCGAAGCATCGGAATCTAAAACTGGTCTCACTGGAAAGGCTCAGAACATAGACAGTAAGAAGAGAAACACTTCTTGTACTTAAGTCGGCATAGTGCCCTTTGTATTTAATTCCGATGCAATTTCTGTGTTTCATTGTCAAAAAGAATGTCCGAGGGATACAGTACACCTGAAGTGAAGCATCGGAATCTAAAACTGGTCCCACAGGAAAGGTTCAAAACAAAGACTGTAAGAAGAGTCAGTCTTCTTGTACTTCAGTCGGCAATGTGCTTTTTGCATTTAATTCCGATGCGATTTCAGTGTTTCATCGTCGATATGAAGCTTCAAGGGATACAGTAAACCTGAAGTGAAGCATCGGAATTGAATACTGGTCTCACAGGAAGGGTTCAAAGCATACACAGTAAGAATAGTCAGTCTTCTTGTACTTAAGTCGGCATTGTGATTTTTGTATTTAATTCCGATGCAATTTCTGTGTTTCATCGTCAATTACAAGGTCCAAGGGATACAGTAAACCTGAAGTAAAGCATCGATATCTAAATCTGGTGTTACAGGAAAGGTTCAAATCATAGAAGGTAAGAAGACTCAGTCCTCTTGTACTTAAGTCGGCATTGTGCCTTTTGCATTTATATCTGATGCAATTTCAGTGTTTCATCGTCAATAAGGCCCAAGGGATACAGTAAACCGGCAGTGAAGCATCTCAATCTAAAACTGGTCTCACAGGAAATGTTTAAACCATAGACAGTAAGAGGAGTCAGTCTTCTTGTACTTATGTCAGCATTGAGCATTTTGTATTTAATTCCGATGCAATTTCTGTGTTTCATCATCACTTAGTAGGTCCAAATTATACAGTAAACCTGAGGTGAAGTATCGGAATCTGAAACTAGTCTAACAGGAAAGGTTCAAAACATAGACAGTAAGAAAAGTCAGTCTTCTTGTACTTATGTCAGCATTGTGCCTTATGAATTTAAATCCGATGCAAATTCTGTGTTTCATCGTCAATAAGAAGATCTAACTGATACAGTAAACCTATGGTGAAGCATCGGAATCGAATACTGGTGTCACAGGAAAGGTTCAAAGCATACACAGTAAGAATAGTCTGTCTTCTTGTACCTAAGTCGGCTTTGTGAATTTTGTATTTAATTCCGATGCAACTTCTGTGTTTCATCGTCAATAAGAAGATCTAACTGATACAGGAAGCCTATGGTGAAGCATCGGAATCAAAAACTGGTCTCACACGAAAGGTTCAAATCATAGACAGTAAGAAGAGTCAGTATTCTTGTACTTAAGTCAGCATGGTGACTTTTGTATTAAATTACGATGCAATTTCTGTGTTTCATCGTCAAAAAGAAGGTCCAAGGGATACAGTAAACCTGAAGTGAAGCATCGGAATCTAAAACTGGTCTCACAGGCAAGATACAAAACATAGACAGTAAGAAGAGTTAGTCTTCTTGTACTTAAGTCGGCATTCTGCCTTTCGTATTTAATTCCGATGCAATTTCTGTGTTTCATCGTCAATAAGAAGGTCCAAGGGATACAGGTAACCTGAAGTGAAGCATCGATATCTGAAACTGGTCCCACAGGAAAGGCTAAAATCATAGAATGTTAGAAGAGTCAATCCTCCTATACTTAAGTCGGCATTGTGCTTTTTGTATTTAATTATGATGCAATTTCTCTGTCTCATCGTCAATAAGAATGTCCAATGGATACATTAAACCTGAAGCGAAGCATCGGAATCTAAAACTGGTCTCACTGGAAAAGCTCAAATCATAGACAGTAAGAAGAGTCACACTTCTTGTACTTAAGTCGGCACTGTGCCCTTTGTATTTAATTCCGATGCAATTTCTGTGTTTCATCGTCAATAAAAAGGTTCAACTGATACAGTACACCTTAAATGAAGCATCGGAATCTAAAACTAGTGTCACAGGAATGGTTCAAATCATAGACAGTAAGAAGAGTCAGTCTTCTTGTACTTAAGTCGGCATTGTGCCTTTTGTATTTAATTCCGATGCAATTTCTGTGTTTCATCGTCAATAACGAGGACCAAGGGATACAGTAAACATATTGTGAAGCATCGGAATTTAAAACTGGTCTCACAGGAAATGTTCACAACATAGTCAGTAAGAAGAGTCAGTCTTCTTGTACTTAAGTCGGCATTGTGCCTTTTGTATTTAATTCCGATGCAATATCTGTGTTTCATCGTCAATAAAAAGGACAGAGGGATACAGTAAACCTGAAGTGAAGCATCGGAATCTATAACTAGTGTCACAGGAATGGTTGAAAACATAGGTATTAGGTAGAGTCAGTCTTCTTGTGTTTAAGTCGGCATTGTCCCTTTTGTATTATATTCCGATGAAATTTCTTTGTTTCATCGTCAATAAGAAGGTCCAAGGGATACAGTAAACCTGAAGTGAAGCATCGGAATCTATAACTAGTGTCACAGGAACGGTTCAAAACATAGACAGTCAGAACAGTCAGTCTTCTTGCACTTAAGTCGGCATTGTGCCTTTTGTATTTAATTCCGATGCAATATCTGTGTTTGATCGTCAATAAGAAGGTCAGAGGGAAACAGTAAATCTGAAGTGAAGCATCGGAATCTATAACGAGTGTCACAGGAATGGTTCAAAACATAGACCGTAAGAAGAGTCAGTCTTGTTGTACTTAATTTGGCATTGTGCCTTTTGTATTTAATTCCGATGAAATTTCTGTGTTTCATCGTCGGTAAGAAGGTCCAAGGGATACAGTAAACCTGAAGTGAAGCATCGGAATCTATAACTAGTGTCACAGGATTTGTTCAAACATAGAGAGTAAGAAGAGTCAGTCTTCTTGTACTTAAGTCGGCATTGTGCCTTTTGTATTTAATTCCGATGAAATTTCTTTGTTTCATCGTCAATAAGAAGGTCCAAGGGATACAGTAAACCTGACGTGAAGCATCGGAATCTATAACTAGTGTCACAGGAATGGTTCAAAACATAGACAGTAAGAAGAGTCAGTCTTCTTGTACTTAAGTCGGAATTGTGCCTTTTGTATTTAATTCCGATGCAGTTTCTGTGTTTCATCGTCAAAAAGAAGGTCCAAGGGATACAGTAAACCAGAAGTAAAGCATCGATATCTAAATCTGGTGTTACAGGAAAGGTTCAAATCATAGAAGATAAGAAGAGTCAGTCCTCTTGTACTTAAGTCGGCATTGTGCCTTTTGCATTTATATCTGATGCAATTTCAGTGTTTCATCGTCAATAAGGCCCAAGGGATACAGTAAACCGGCAGTGAAGCATCTCAATCTGAAACTGGTCTCACAGGAAATGTTTAAACCATAGACAGTAAGAGGAGTCAGTCTTCTTGTACTTATGTCAGCATTGAGAATTTTGTATTTAATTCCGATGCAATTTCTGTGTTTCATCATCACTTCGTAGGTCCAAATTATACAGTAAACCTGAAGTGAAGTATCGGAATCTAAAACTGGTCTAACAGGAAAGGTTCAAAACATAGACAGTAAGAAAAGTCAGTCTTCTTGTACTTATGTCAGCATTGTGCCTTATGAATTTAAATCCGATGCAAATTCTGTGTTTCATCGTCAATAAGAAGATCTAACTGATACAGTAAACCTATGGTGAAGCATCGGAATCGAATACTGGTGTCACAGGAAAGGTTCAAAGCATACACAGTAAGAATAGTCAGTCTTCTTGTACCTAAGTCGGCTTTGTGAATTTTGTATTTAATTCCGATGCAATTTCTGTGTTTCATCGTCAATAAGAAGATCTAACTGATACAGTAAGCCTATGGTGAAGCATCGGAATCAAAAACTGGTCTCACACGAAAGGTTCAAATCATAGACAGTAAGAAGAGTCAGTATTCTTGTACTTAAGTCAGCATGGTGCCTTTTGTATTAAATTACGATGCAATTTCTGTGTTTCATCGTCAAAAAGAAGGTCCAAGGGATACAGTAAACCTGAAGTGAAGCATCGGAATCTAAAACTGGTCTCACAGGCAAGATACAAAACATAGACAGTAAGAAGAGTTAGTCTTCTTGTACTTAAGTCGGCATTCTGCCTTTCGTATTTAATTCCGATGCAATTTCTGTGTTTCATCGTCAATAAGAAGGTCCAAGGGATACAGGTAACCTGAAGTGAAGCATCGATATCTGAAACTGGTCCCACAGGAAAGGCTAAAATCATAGAATGTTAGAAGAGTCAATCCTCTTATACTTAAGTCGGCATTGTGCTTTTTGTATTTAATTATGATGCAATTTCTCTGTCTCATCGTCAATAAGAATGTCCAATGGATACATTAAACCTGAAGCGAAGCATCGGAATCTAAAACTGGTCTCACTGGAAAAGCTCAAATCATAGACAGTAAGAGGAGTCACACTTCTTGTACTTAAGTCGGCACTGTGCCCTTTGTATTTAATTCCGATGCAATTTCTGTGTTTCATTGTCAAAAAGAAGGTCCGAGGGATACAGTAAACCTGAAGTGAAGCATCGGAATCTAAAACTGGTCTCACAGGAAAGGTTCAAAACATAAACTGTAAGAAGAGTCAGTCTTCTTGTACATAAGTCGGCATTGTGCCTTCTGTATTTAATTCCGATGCAATTTCTGTGTTTCATCGTCAATATGAAGGTTAGAGGGATACAGAAAACCTGAAGTGAAGCGTCGGAGTCTATAACTAGTGTCACAGGAATGGTTCAAATCATAGAGAGTAGGAAGAGTCAGTCTTCTTGTACTTAAGTCAGCATTGTGCCTTTTGTATTTAATTCCGATGCAATTTGTTTCATCGTCAATAAGAAGGTCAGAGGGATACAGTAAACCTGAAGTCATGCATCGGAATCTATAACTAGTGTCACAGGAATGGATGAAAACATAGTCAGTAAGAAGAGTCAGTTTACTTGTACTTAATTCGGCATTGTGCCTTTTTATTTAATTCCGATGCAATATCTGTGTTTTATCGTCAATAAGAAGGTCCAAGGGATACAGTAAACCTGAAGTGAAGCTTCGGAATATATAACTAGTGTCACAGAAATGGTTCAAAACATAGTCAGTAAGGAGAATCAGTCTTCTTGTACTTAAGTCGGCATTGTGCTTTTTCTATTTAATTCCGATGCAATTTGTGTGTTTCATCGTCAATACGAAGGTCAGAGGGATGCAGTAAACCTTAAGTGAAGCATCGGAATGTATAAGTAGTGTCACAGGAATGGTTCAAAACATAAACAGTAGGAAGAGTAACTCTTCTTGTACTTGAGTCGGCATTGTGCCTTTTGTATTTATTTCCGTTGCAATTTCTGTGTTTCATCGTCAAAAAGAATGTCAGAGAAATACAGAAAAACCTGAATTGAACATCGGAATCTACATCTAGTGTCCCAGGAATGGTTCAAATCATAGACAGTAGGAAGAGTCAGTCTACATGTACTTAAGTCGGCATTGTGCCTTTTGTAATTAATTCCGATGCAATTTCTGTGTTTCATCGTCAATACGAAGGTCAGAGGGATACAGTAAACCTGACGTGAAGCATCAGAATCTATAACTAGTGTCACAGGAATGGTTCAAAGCATAGACAGTAGGAAGAGTCTGGCTTCTTGTACTTAAGTCGACATTGTGACTTTTCTATTTAATTCCGATGCAATTTCTGTGTTTCATCGTCAATAAAAAGGTTGAAGGGATACAGTACACCTGAAATGAAGCATCGGAATCTAAAACTAGTGTCACAGGAATGGTTCAAATCATAGACAGTAAGAAGAGTCAGTCTTCTTGTACTTAAGTCGGCATTGTGCCTTTTGTATTTAATTCCGATGCAATATCTGTGTTTCATCGTCAATAAGAAGGTCAGAGGGATACAGTAAATCTGAAGTGAAGCATCGGAATCTATAACGAGTGTCACAGGAATGGTTCAAAACATAGACCGTAAGAAGAGTCATTCTTCTTGTACTTAAGTTGGCATTGTGCCTTTTGTATTTAATTCCGATGCAATTTCTGTGTTTCATCGTCGGTAAGAAGGTCCAAGGGATACAGTAAACCTGAAGTGAAGCATCGGAATCTATAACTAGTGTCACAGGATTTGTTCAAACATAGAGAGTAAGAAGAGTCAGTCTTCTTGTACTTAAGTCGGCATTGTGCCTTTTGTATTTAATTCCGATGAAATTTCTTTGTTTCATCGTCAATAAGAAGGTCCAAGGGATACAGTAAACCTGGATTGAAGCATCTGAATCTATAACTAGTGTCACAGGAATGGTTCAAAACATACACAGTAAGATGAGTCAGTCTTCTTGTACATAAGTCAGCAATGTGCCGTTTCTATTTAATTCCGATGCAATTTCTGTGATTCATCGTCAATAAGAAGTTACAAGGGATACATTAAACCTGAAGTGAAGCATTGGAATCTATAACTAGTTTCAGGAATGATTCACAACATAGACAGTAAGTAGAGTCTGTCTTCTTGTACCTAAGTCAGCATTGTGCCTTTTCTATTTAATTCCGATGCAATCTCTGTGTTTCATCTTTAATTGGAAGGTCAGAGGGATACAGTAAACCTGAAGTGAAGCATCGGAGTCTATAACTAGTGTCACAGTAATGGTTCAAAGCATAGACAGTATGAAGAGTCAGTCTTCTTGTACTTGTTCGGCATTGTACCTATTCTTATTAATTCCGATGCAATTTCTGTGTTTCATCGTCAATAAGAAGGT
Organism: Schistocerca americana; assembly: GCF_021461395.2. Lineage (NCBI taxonomy): Eukaryota > Metazoa > Arthropoda > Insecta > Orthoptera > Acrididae > Schistocerca > Schistocerca americana. The sequence goes on along the minus strand of NC_060121.1, from coordinate 7,893,253 downwards.
CCAAGGGATACAGTAAACCTGAAATGAAGCATCGGAATCTATAACTTGTGTCACAGGAATGGTTCAAAACATAGACAGTAAGAAGAGTCAGTCCTATTGCACTTAAGTCGGCATTGTGCATTTTGTATCTAATTCCGATGCAATTTCTGTGTTTCATCGTCAATTAGAAGGGCAGAGGGATACAGTAAACCTGAAGTGAAGCATCGGAATCTGTAACTAGTGTCACAGGAAAGGTTCAAAATATAGTAAGTAAGAAGAGTCAGTCTTCTTGGCCTTAACTCGGCATTGTGCCTTTTGTATTTAATTCCGATGCAATTTCTGTGTTTCATCGTCAATAAGAAGGTCCAAGGGATACAGTAAACCAGAAGTGAACCATCGAAATCTAAAACTGGTCTCACATTAAAGGTTCAAATCATAGACAGTTGAAAGAGTCAGTCTTCTTGTACTTAAGTCGGCATTGTGCTTTGTCTATTTAATTCCTATGCAGTTTCTGTGTTCCATCGTCAATAAGAAGGTCCAATGGATACAGTAAACCTGAAGTGAAGCATCGGAATCTAAAACAGGTCTCACAGGAATGGTTCAAAACATAGACAGTAAGATGAGTCAGTCTTATTGTACTTAAGTCAGCATTCCGCATTTGTTAACTCCGATGCAATTTCTGTGTTCCATCGTCAATAAGAAGGTCCAAGGAATACAGTAATCATGAAGTGAAGCATCGGAATCTGAAACTGGTCTCACAGGAAGGGTTAGAAACATAGACAGTAAGAAGAGTCAGTCATCTTGTACTTCAGTCGGCTTTGTGCAATTTGTATTTCATTCCGATGCAATCTCTGTATTTCATCGTCAATATGAAGGTCCAAGGCATACAGTAAACCTGAGGTGAGGCATCGGAATCTAAAACCGATCTCACAGGAAAGGTTCCAATCATAGAATGTATGATGAGTCAGTTCTTATGTACTTAAGTAGGCATTGTGCCTTTTGCAATTAATTCCGATGCAATTTTTGTGTTTCATCGTCAATAAGAAGGTATACGGGATACAGTATACCTGAGGTGAAGCATCATATTTTAAAACTGGTCTCACTGGAAAGGTTCAAAGCATAGACAGTAAGAAGAGTCAATCTTCTTGTACTTAAGTCGGCAGTGTGCCTTTTGTATTACATTCAGATGCAATTTCTGTGTTTCATCGTCAATAAGAAGGTCCAAGGGATCCAGTAAACCTGAAGTGAAGCATCGGAATCTAAAACTTGTCTCACAGGAAAGGTTCAAAACGTAGACAGTAAGAAGAGTCAGTCTTCTTGTACTTATGTCGGCATTCCGCCTTTTGTCTTTCATTCCGATGCAATTTCTGTGTTTCATCGTCAATAAGAAGGTCCAAGGAATACAGTAATCATGAAGTGAAGCATCGGAATCTGAAACGGGTCTCACAGGAACGGTTAGAATCATAGACAGTAACAAGAGTCAGTCATCTTGTACTTAAGTCGGCTTTTGAATTTTGTATTTAATTCCGATGCAACTTCTGAGTTTCATAGTCAATAAGAAGGTAAAAGGGATACAGTAAACCAGAAGTGAAGCATCGGAATCCAAAACTGGCCTCACAGGAAAGGTTCAAAACATAGACAGTAAGAAAAGGCAGTCTTCATGTACTTAAGTCGGCATTGTGCCTTATGTATTTAATTCCGATGCAATTTCTGTGTGTCATCGTCATTAAGAAGATCTAACTGATACAGTAAACCTATGGTGAAGCATCGGAATCAAAAACTGGTCTCACACGAAAGTTTCAAATCATAGACAGTAAGTAGAGTCAGTCTTCTTGTACTTAAGTCAGCATGGTGCCTTTTGTATTAAATTCCGATGCAATTACTGTGTTTCATCGTCAAAAAGAAGGTCCAAGGGATACAGTATACCTGAAGTGAAGCATTGGAATCTAAAACTGGTCTCTCAGGAAAGATACAAAACATAGACAGTAGGAAGAGTTAGTCTTCTTGTACATAAGTCGGCATTCTGCCTTTTGTATTTAATTCCGATGCAATTTCTGTTTTTCATCGTCTATAAGAAGGTCCAAGGGATACAGGTAACCTGAAGTGAATCATCGATATCTGAAACTGGTCCCACAGGAAAAGCTAAAATCATAGAATGTTAGAAGAGACAATCCTCTTGTACTTAAGTCGGCATTGTGCCTTTTGTATTACATTTCGATGCAATTTCTCTGTCTCACCGTCAATAAGAAGATCCAATGGATACGTTAAACCTGAAGCGAAGCATCGGAATTTAAAACTGGTCTCACTGGAAAGGCTCAGAACATAGACAGTAAGAAGAGAAACACTTCTTGTACTTAAGTCGGCATAGTGCCCTTTGTATTTAATTCCGATGCAATTTCTGTGTTTCATTGTCAAAAAGAATGTCCGAGGGATACAGTACACCTGAAGTGAAGCATCGGAATCTAAAACTGGTCCCACAGGAAAGGTTCAAAACAAAGACTGTAAGAACAGTCAGTCTTCTTGCACTTAAGTCGGCATTGTGCCTTTTGTATTTAATCCCGATGCAATATCTGTGTTTCATCGTCAATAATAAGGTCAGAGGGATACAGTAAATCTGAAGTGAAGCATCGGAATCTATAACGAGTGTCACAGGAATGGTTCAAAACATAGACCGTAAGAAGAGTCATTCTTCTTGTACTTAAGTTGGCATTGTGCCCTTTGTATTTAATTCCTATGCAATTTCTGTGTTTCATCGTCGGTAAGAAGGTCCAAGGGATACAGTAAACCTGAAGTGAAGCATCGGAGTCTATAACTAGTGTCACAGGATTTGTTCAAACATAGAGAGTAAGAAGAGTCAGTCTTCTTGTACTTAAGTCGGCATTGTGCCTTTTGTATTTAATTCCGATGAAATTTCTTTGTTTCATCGTCAATAAGAAGGTCCAAGGGATACAGTAAACCTGACGTGAAGCATCGGAATCTATAACTAGTGTCACAGGAATGGTTCAAAACATAGACAGTAAGAAGAGTCAGTCCTCTTGTACTTAAGTCGGAATTGTGCCTTTTGTATTTAATTCCGATGCAATTTCTGTGTTTCATCGTCAATAGCAAGGTCAGAGGGATACAGTAAACCTGGATTGAAGCATCTGAATCTATAACTAGTGTCACAGGAATGGTTCAAAACATACACAGTAAGATGAGTCAGTCTTCTTGTACATAAGTCAGCAAGGTGCCGTTTCTATTTTATTCCGATGCAATTTCTGTGATTCATCGTCAATAAGAAGGTACAAGGGATACAGTAAACCTGAAGTGAAGCATTGGAATCTATAACTAGTTTCAGGAATGATTCACAACATAGACAGTAAGTAGAGTCTGTCTTCTTGTACCTAAGTCAGCATTGTGCCTTTTCTATTTAATTCCGATGCAATCTCTGTGTTTCATCTTTAATTGGAAGGTCAGAGGGATACAGTAAACCTGAAGTGAAGCATCGGAGTCTATAACTAGTGTCACAGGAATGGTTCAAAGCATAGACAGTATGAAGAGTCAGTCTTCTTGTACTTGTTCGGCATTGTACCTATTCTTATTAATTCCGATGCAATTTCTGTGTTTCATCGTCAATAAGAAGGTCCAAGGGATACAGTAAACCTGAAATGAAGCATCGGAATCTATAACTTGTGTCACAGGAATGGTTCAAAACATAGACAGTAAGAAGAGTCAGTCCTCTTGCACTTAAGTCGGCATTGTGCATTTTGTATCTAATTCCGATGCAATTTCTGTGTTTCATCGTCAATTAGAAGGGCAGAGGGATACAGTAAACCTGAAGTGAAGCATCGGAATCTGCAACTAGTGTCACAGGAAAGGTTCAAAATATAGTAAGTAAGAAGAGTCAGTCTTCTTGGCCTTAACTCGGCATTGTGCCTTTTGTATTTAATTCCGATGCAATTTCTGTGTTTCATCGTCAATAAGAAGGTCCAAGGGATACAGTAAACCAGAAGTGAACCATCGAAATCTAAAACTGGTCTCACATTAAAGGTTCAAATCATAGACAGTAGAAAGAGTCAGTCTTCTTGTACTTAAGTCGGCATTGTGCTTTGTCTATTTAATTCCTATGCAGTTTCTGTGTTCCATCGTCAATAAGAAGGTCCAAGGGATACAGTAAACCTGAAGTGAAGCATCGGAATCTAAAACAGGTCTCACAGGAATGGTTCAAAACATAGACAGTAAGATGAGTCAGTCTTATTGTACTTAAGTCAGCATTCCGCATTTGTATTTAACTCCGATGCAATTTCTGTGTTTCATCGTCAATAAGAAGGTCCAAGGAATACAGTAATCATGAAGTGAAGCATCGGAATCTGAAACTGGTCTCACAGGAAGGGTTAGAAACATAGACAGTAAGAAGAGTCAGTCATCTTGTACTTCAGTCGGCTTTGTGCAATTTGTATTTCATTCCGATGCAATCTCTGTGTTTCATCGTCAATATGAAGGTCCAAGGCATACAGTAAACCTGAGGTGAGGCATCGGAATCTAAAACCGATCTCACAGGAAAGGTTCCAATCATAGAATGTAAGATGAGTCAGTTCTTATGTACTTAAGTAGGCATTGTGCCTTTTGCAATTAATTCCGATGCAATTTTTGTGTTTCATCGTCAATAAGAAGGTATACGGGATACAGTATACCTGAGGTGAAGCATCATATTTTAAAACTGGTCTCACTGGAAAGGTTCAAAGCATAGACAGTAAGAAGAGTCAATCTTCTTGTACTTAAGTCGGCAGTGTGCCTTTTGTATTACATTCAGATGCAATTTCTGTGTTTCATCGTCATTAAGAAGGTCCAAGGGATCCAGTAAACCTGAAGTGAAGCATCGGAATCTAAAACTTGTCTCACAGGAAAGGTTCAAAACGTAGACAGTAAGAAGAGTCAGTCTTCTTGTACTTATGTCGGCATTCCGCCTTTTGTCTTTCATTCCGATGCAATTTCTGTGTTTCATCAACAATAAGAAGGTCCAAGGAATACAGTAAACCAGAAGTGAAGAATCGGAATCTGAAACGGGTCTCACAGGAACGGTTAGAATCATAGACAGTAACAAGAGTCAGTCATCTTGTACTTAAGTCGGCTTTTGAATTTTGTATTTAATTCCGATGCAACTTCTGAGTTTCATCGTCAATAAGAAGGTCCAAGGGATACAGTAAACCAGAAGTGAAGCATCGGAATCCAAAACTGGCCTCACAGGAAAGGTTCAAAACATAGACAGTAAGAAAAGACAGTCTTCTTGTACTTAAGTCGGCATTGTGCCTTATGTATTTAATTCCGATGCAATTTCTGTGTGTCATCGTCATTAAGAAGATCTAACTGATACAGTAAACCTATGGTGAAGCATCGGAATCAAAAACTGGTCTCACACGAAAGTTTCAAATCATAGACAGTAAGAAGAGTCAGTCTTCTTGTACTTAAGTCAGCATGGTGCCTTTTGTATTAAATTCCGATGCAATTACTGTGTTTCATCGTCAAAAAGAAGGTCCAAGGGATACAGTATACCTGAAGTGAAGCATTGGAATCTAAAACTGGTCTCTCAGGAAAGATACAAAACATAGACAGTGGGAAGAGTTAGTCTTCTTGTACATAAGTCGGCATTCTGCCTTTTGTATTTAATTCCGATGCAATTTCTGTTTTTCATCGTCTATAAGAAGGTCCAAGGGATACAGGTAACCTGAAGTGAATCATCGATATCTGAAACTGGTCTCACAGGAAAAGCTAAAATCATAGAATGTTAGAAGAGACAATCCTCTTGTACTTAAGTCGGCATTGTGCCTTTTGTATTACATTTCGATGCAATTTCTCTGTCTCACCGTCAATAAGAAGGTCCAATGGATACGTTAAACCTGAAGCGAAGCATCGGAATCTAAAACTGGTCTCACTGGAAAGGCTCAGAACATAGACAGTAAGAAGAGAAACACTTCTTGTACTTAAGTCGGCATAGTGCCCTTTGTATTTAATTCCGATGCAATTTCTGTGTTTCATTGTCAAAAAGAATGTCCGAGGGATACAGTACACCTGAAGTGAAGCATCGGAATCTAAAACTGGTCCCATAGGAAAGGTTCAAAACAAAGACTGTAAGAAGAGTCAGTCTTCTTGTACTTCAGTCGGCATTTTGCCTTTTGTATTTAATTCCGATGCAATTTCTGTGTTTCATCGTCAATAAGAAGGTCCAAGGGATACAGCAAACCTGACGTGAAGCATCGATATCTAAAACTGGTCTCACAGGAAAGGCTAAAATCATAGAATGTACGAAGAGACAGTCCTCTTTTACTTAAGTCAGCATTGTGCCTTTTGTATTTATTTCCGATGCAATTTCTGTGTTTCATCGTCAAAAAGAAGGTCCAAGGGATACAGTAAACCAGAAGTGAACCATCGGAATCTAAAACTGGTCTCACAGGAGTGGTTCAAAACATAGACAGTAAGAAGAGTCAGTCTTCTTGTACTTCAGTCGGCAATGTGCTTTTTGCATTTAATTCCGATGCGATTTCAGTGTTTCATCGTCGATATGAAGCTTCAAGGGACACAGTAAACCTGAAGTGAAGCATCGGAATTGAATACTGGTCTCACAGGAAAGGTTCAAAGCATACACAATAAGAATAGTCGGTCTTCTTGTACTTAAGTCGGCATTGTGATTTTTGTATTTAATTCCGATGCAATTTCTGTGTTTCATCGTCAATTACAAGGTCCAAGGGATACAGTAAACCTGAAGTAAAGCATCGATATCTAAATCTGGTGTTACAGGAAAGGTTCAAATCATAGAAGGTAAGAAGAGTCAGTCCTCTTGTACTTAAGTCGGCATTATGCCTTTTGCATTTATATCTGACGCAATTTCAGTGTTTCATCGTCAATAAGGCCCAAGGGATACAGTAAACCGGCAGTGAAGCATCTCAATCTAAAACTGGTCTCACAGGAAATGTTTAAACCATAGACAGTAAGAGGAGTCAGTCTTCTTGTACTTATGTCAGCATTGAGCATTTTGTATTTAATTCCGATGCAATTTCTGTGTTTCATCATCAGTTAGTAGGTCCAAATTATACAGTAAACCTGAAGTGAAGTATCGGAATCTAAAACTGGTCTAACAGGAAAGGTTCAAAACATAGACAGTAAGAAAAGACAGTCTTCTTGTACTTAAGTCGGCATTGTGCCTTATGTATTTAATTCCGATGCAATTTCTGTGTGTCATCGTCAATAAGAAGATCTAACTGATACAGTAAACCTATGGTGAAGCATCGGAATCAAAAACTGGTCTCACACGAAAGTTTCAAATCATAGACAGTAAGAAGAGTCAGTCTTCTTGTACTTAAGTCAGCATGGTGCCTTTTGTATTAAATTCCGATGCAATTACTGTGTTTCATCGTCAAAAAGAAGGTCCAAGGGATACAGTATACCTGAAGTGAAGCATTGGAATCTAAAACTGGTCTCACAGGAAAGATACAAAACATAGACAGTAGGAAGAGTTAGTCTTCTTGTACATAAGTCGGCATTCTGCCATTTGTATTTAATTCCGATGCAATTTCTGTTTTTCATCGTCTATAAGAAGGTCCAAGGGATACAGGTAACCTGAAGTGAATCATCGATATCTGAAACTGGTCTCACAGGAAAAGCTAAAATCATAGAATGTTAGAAGAGACAATCCTCTTGTACTTAAGTCGGCATTGTGCCTTTTGTATTACATTCCGATGCAATTTCTCTGTCTCACCGTTAATAAGAAGGTCCAATGGATACGTTAAACCTGAAGCGAAGCATCGGAATCTAAAACTGGTCTCACTGGAAAGGCTCAGAACATAGACAGTAAGAAGAGAAACACTTCTTGTACTTAAGTCGGCATAGTGCCCTTTGTATTTAATTCCGATGCAATTTCTGTGTTTCATTGTCAAAAAGATAGTCCGAGGGATACAGTACACCTGAAGTGAAGCATCGGAATCTAAAACTGGTCCCACAGGAAAGGTTCAAAACAAAGACTGTAAGAAGAGTCAGTCTTCTTGTACTTCAGTCGGCATTTTGCCTTTTGTATTTAATTCCGATGCAATTTCTGTGTTTCATCGTCAATAAGAAGGTCCAAGGGATACAGCAAACCTGACGTGAAGCATCGATATCTAAAACTGGTCTCACAGGAAAGGCTAAAATCATAGAATGTACGAAGAGACAGTCCTCTTTTACTTAAGTCGGCATTGTGCCTTTTGTATTTAATTCCGATGCAATTTCTGTGTTTCATCGTCAAAAAGAAGGTCCAAGGGATACAGTAAACCAGAAGTGAACCATCGGAATCTAAAACTGGTCTCACAGGAATGGTTCAAAACATAGACAGTAAGAAGAGTCAGTCTTCTTGTACTTCAGTCGGCAATGTGCTTTTTGCATTTAATTCCGATGCGATTTCAGTGTTTCATCGTCGATATGAAGCTTCAAGGGATACAGTAAACCTGAAGTGAAGCATCGGAATTGAATACTGGTCTCACAGGAAAGGTTCAAAGCATACACAATAAGAATAGTCAGTCTTCTTGTACTTAAGTCGGCATCTTGCCTTTTGTATTTAATTCTTATGCAATTTCTTTGTTTCATCGTCAATACGAAGGTCCAAGGGATACAGTAAACCTGACGTGAAGCATCGATATCTAAAACTGGTCTAACAGGAAAGGCTAAAATCATAGAATGTACGAAGAGACAGTCCTCCTTTACTTAAGTCGGCATTGTGCCTTTTGTATTTAATTCCGATGCAATTTCTGTGTTTCATCGTCAAAATGAAGGTCCAAGGGATACAGTAAACCTGAAGTGAAGCATCGGAATCTAAAACTGGTCTCACAGGAGAGGTTAAAAACGAAGTCACTAAGAAGAGTCAGACATCGAGTACTTTAGTCGGGATTGTGCCATTTTTATTTAATTCCGATGCTGTTACGTGTTACATCGTCAATAAGAAGGTCCAAGGGATACAGTAAACCAGAAGTGAACTATCGGAATCTAAAACTGGTCTCACAGGAATGGTTAAAACATAGACAGTAAGAAGAGTCAGTCTTCTTGTACTTCAGTCGGCAATGTGATTTTTGCATTTAATTCCGATGCAATTTCAGTGTTTCATCGTCGATATGAAGCTTCAAGGGATACAGTAAACCTGAAGTGAAGCATCGGAATCGAAAACTGGTCTCACAGGAAAGGTTCAAAGCATACACAGTAAGAATAGTCAGTCTTCTTGTACTTAAGCCGGCATTGTGATTTTTGTATTTAATTCCGATGCAATTTCTGTCTTTCATCGTCAATTAGAAGGTCCAAGGGATACAGTAAACCTGAAGTGAAGCATCGATATCTAACTCTAGTGTTACAGGAAAGGTTCAAATCATAGAAACTAAGAAGAGTCAGTCCTGTTGTACTTAAGTCGGCATTGTGCCTTTTGCATACATATCTGATGCAATTTCAGTGTTTCATCGTCAATAAGGTCCAAGGGATACAGTAAACCGGCAGTGAAGCATCGGAATCTAAAACTGGTCTCACAGGAAATGTTTAAACCATAGACAGTAAGAGGAGTCAGTCTTCTTGTACTTATGTCAGCATTGAGCATTTTGTATTTAATTCCGATGCAATTTCTGTGTTTCATCATCACTTAGAAGGTCCAAATTATACAGTAAATCTGAAGTGAAGTATCGGAATCTAAAACTGGTCTAACAGGAAAGGTTCAAAACATAGAAAGTAAGAAAAGTCAGTCTTCTTGTACTTATGTCGGCATTGTGCCTTATGTATTTAATTCCGATGCAATTTCTGTGTCTCATCGTCAATAAGAAGATCTAACTGATACAGTAAACCTATGGTGAAGCATCGGAATCAAATACTGGTCTCACACGAAAGGTTCCAATCATAGACAGTAAAAAGAGTGAGTCTTCTTGTACTTAAGTCGGTATTGTGCCTCTTGTATGTAATTCCAATGCCATTACTGTGTTTCATCGTCAACAAGAAGGTCCAAGGGATACAGTAAACCTGAAGTGAAGCATCGGAATTTAAAACTGGTCTCACAGGAGAGGTTCTAAGCATAGACAGTAAGAAGAGTCAGACATCTTGCACTTAAGTCGGCATTGTGCCTTTTGTATTAAATTCGGATGCAAACTCTGTGTTTCTTCGTCAATAAGAAAGGCCAAGGGATACAGTAAACCTGAAGTGAAGCATCGGAATCTAAGACTGGACTTACAGGATAGGTTCAAATCATAGAAAATTAGAGTGTCAGTCCTCTTGTACTTAAGTAGGCGTTGTGCCGTTTATGTTAAATTCCGATGCAAACTCTGTGTTTCATCGTCAATAAGCAGGCCCGAGGGATACAGAAACCTGAAGTGAAGCATCGGAATCTAAAACTGGACTCACAGGAGAGGTTCAAATCATAGAAAGTGAGAGGGTCAGTCCTCTTGTACTTAAGTCGGCATTGTGTCTTTTGTATTAAATTCCGATGCAATTTCTGTGTTTTATCGTCAATAATGAGGTCCAATGAATACAGTAAACTCAAAACATAGACTGTAAGAAGAGTCAGTCTTCTTGTTTTTAAGAGGGCATTGTGCCTTTTGGATTTAATTCCGACGCAATTTCTGTGTTTCATCGTCAACAAGAAAGTCCAAGGGATACAGTAAGCCCGAAGTAAAGCATCGGATTCAAAACTAATCTCACAGGAATGGTTAAAACATAGACACTAAGAATAGTCAGTCTTGTTGTTCTTAAGGCGGCATTGTGCCTTTTGTATTTAATTCCGATGCAGTTTCTGTGTTTCATTGTCAATTAAAAGGACCAAGGGAGACAGTAAACCGGAAATAAAGCATAGGAATCTAACACTGGTCTCACTGGAAAGGTTCAAATCATAGACAGTAAGAAGACTCAGACTTCTTGTACTTAAGTCGGCATTGTGCCTTTTATATTTAATTCCGAGCAATTTCTGTGTTTCTTCGTCAATATGAAGATCCAAAGGATACAGTAAACCTGAAGTGAAGCATCGGAATCAAAACTGGTCTCACAGGAAAAGTTCAAATCGTAGACAGTAAGAAGAGTCAGCCTTCTTGTAGTTAAGTCGGCATCGTGCGTTTTGTATTTACTTCCAATGCAATTTCTGTGTATCATCTTCAATAAGAAGGTCCAAGGGATACAGTAAACCTGAAGTGACGCATCGATATCTAAAACTGGTGCCGCAGCAAAGGCTCTAATCATAGACAGTAAGAAGAGTCAGACTTATTGTACTTATGTCAGCATTGTGATTTTTGTATTTAATTCCGATGCAATTTCTGTGTTTCATCGTCAATTAGAAGGACCAAGGGAGACAGTAAACCGGAAATAAAGCATCGTAATCTAAAACTGGTCTCACAGGAAGGGTTCAAATCATAGAATGTACGAAGGGTCCGTCCTCTTTTAATTAAGTTGGCATTGTGCCTTTAGAATTTCATTCCAATGCAATTTCTGTGTTTCATCGTCAATAAGAAGGTCCAAGGGATACAGCAAACCTGAATTGAAGCATCGGAAACTAAAACTTGTGTCACAGGAAAGGTTCAAAACATAGACTGTAAGAAAAGTCGGTCTTCTTGTACTTAAGTCGGCATTGTGCATTTTGTATTTAACTCCGATGAAATTTCTGTGTTTTATCGTCAATATTAAGGTCCTGGGGATACATGAAACCTGATATGGAGCATCGGAATCTAAAACTGGTCTCACAGGAGAGGTTCAAAATGTAGATCGTAAGAAAAGTCAGTCTTCTTGTACTTAAGTCGGCATTGTGCCATTTTTATATAATTCCGATGCAATATCTGTGTTTCATCGTCATTATGAAGGTCCAAGGGATACAGTAAACCTGAATTGAAGCATCGGAATCTAGAACTGGTCTCATAGGGAAGGTTCAAATCAATGAAAGTAAGAAGAGTCAGTCCTCTTGTACTTAAGTCGGCATTGCGCTTATTGTATTTAATTCCGATGCAATTTTCGGGTTTTATCATCAATAAGAATGTCCAAGGGATACAGTAAACCTGAAGTGAAGCATCTGAATCTAAAACTGGTCTCAAAGGACAGGTTCTAAACATAGACAGTAAAACGACTCAGTCTTCTTGCTTTTAAGTGGGCATTGTGCCTTTTGTATGTAATTCCGACGCAATCTCTGTGTTTCAACGTCAATAAGAAAGTCCAAGGGAGACAGTAAACCTGAAGTGAAACATCGGAATCTAAAACTCGTCTCACAGGAAACTTTCAAAGCATATATAGTATGAAGAGTCAGTCTTCCTGTACTTAAATCGGCATTGTGCTTTTGTATTAAATTCCGATGCAATATCTGTGTTTTATCTTCAAAAAAAGGGTCCAAGGCGTGCAGTAAACTTGAAGTAGAGCTTCGAAATCTAAAATTGGTCTCACAGGAAAGGTTCAAAACATAGACAGTAAGAAGAGTCAGTCTTCTTGTGCTTCACTCGGCATTGTGCATTTTGTATTTACTTCCGATGTAATTTCTGTGTTTCTTCGTCAATACGATGGTCCAAGGGATACAGCTAACCTGAAGTGAAGCTTCGGGATCAAAACTGGTCTCACAGGAAAGGTTCAAAACATAGACAGTAAGAAGAGTCAGTCTTCTTGTACATAAGTCGGCAGTGCGCCTTTTGTATTAAATTCCGATGCAATTTATGTGTTCCATCGCTAATAAGACGGTCCAAGGGATACAGTAAACCTTAGGCGAAGCATCGGAAACTAAAACTGGTCTCACAGGAAAGGTTCAAAACATAGACAGTAAGAAGGGTCAACCTTCTTGTAATTAAGTCGGCATTGTGCCTTTTGTATTTCATTCCGATGCTTTTTCTGTGTTTCATTGTCAATAAGAAGGTCCTAGGGATACAGTAAACCTGAAGTAAAACATCGGAATCTAAAACTGGTCACACAGGAATGGTTCAAAACATAGACGGTAAGAAGAGTCAATCTTCTTGTTTTCAAGGGGGCATTGTGCCTTTTGTATTTCATTCCGACACAATTTCTGTGTTTCATCGCCAATAAGATAGTCCAAGGGATACGGTAAACCTGAAGTGAAGCATCGGAATCAAAACTGGTCTCACAGGAATGGTTCAAAACATAGACAGTAAGAAGAGTCAGTCTTCTTGTACTAAAGTCGGCATTGTGCATTTTGTATTTCATTCCGATGCAATTTCTGTGTTTCATCGTCAATAAGAAGGTCCAAGGGATACAGTAAAGCTGAAGTGACGCATCGTAATCTAAAAGTGGTCTCACAGGACAGGTTCAAATCATAGAATGTAAGAAGAGTCAGTCCTCTTTTACTTAAGTTGGCATTCTGCCTTTTGTATTTAATTCCGATGCAATTTCTGTGTTTCATTGTCAATAAGAAGGTCCAAGGGATACACTAACCCTCAAGTGAAGCATCGGTATCTAAAACTGGTCTCACAGGAAACTTTCAAATCATAGACAGCAAGAAGACTCAGTCCTCTTGTACTTAAGTCGGCACTGTGCCTTTTGTATTTAATTCCGATGCAATTTCTGTGTTTCATCGACAATAAGCAGGTCCAAGGGATACAGTAAACCTGAAGTGAAGCATCGGAATCTAAAACTGGTCTCACAGGAAAGGTTCAAATCATAGAATGTAAGAAGAGTCATTCCACTTGTAATTAAGTCGGCATTGTGCCTTTTGTATGTAATTCCGATACAATTTCTGTTTTTTATCGTCAATAAGAAGGTCCAAGGGATACAGTAAACCTGAAGTAAAGCATTGGAATCTAAAACTGGTCACCCAGGAAAGGTTCAATACATAGACGGTAAGAAGAGTCAGTCTTCTTGTTTTTAAGTGGGCATTGTGCCTTTTGTGTCTAATTCCGACACAATTTCTGTGTTTCATCGTCAATAAGAAAGTCCAAGGGATTCGGTAAACCTGAAGTGAAGCATCGGAATCAAAACTGGTCTCACAGGAATGGTTCAAAACATAGACTGTAAGAAGAGTCAGTCTTCTTGTACTAAAGTCGGCATTGTGCCTTTTGTATTTTACTCCGATGCAATTTCTGTGTTTCATCGTCAATAAGAAGGTCCAAGGGATACAGTAAACCTAAAGTGAAGCATCGGTATCTAAAATTGGTCTCACAGGAAACTTTCAAATCGTAGACAGCAAGAAGATTCAGTCCTCTTGTACTTAAGTCGGCATTGTGCTTTTGTATTTAATTCCGATGCAATTTCTGTGTTTCATAGTCACAAGAAGGTCCACGGGATACAGTAAACCTGAAATGAAGCATAGGAATCTGGAACTGGTCTCACAGGAAAGGTTCAAATCATAGACAGTAAGAATAGTCAGTCATCTTGTACTAATGTCGGCATTGTGACTTTTGTATGTTACTCCGATGCAATTTCTGTGTTTCATCGTCAAAAAGAAGGTCCAAGGGATACAGTAAACCGGAAGTGAAGCTACGATTTCCAAATCAGGTCTCACATGAAAGGTTCATGACATAGACAGTATAAAAAGTCAGTCTTCTTGTACCTAAGAGGGCATTGTGCCTTTTGTATTTAATTCCGATGCAATTTCTGTGTTTCATCGTCAATAAGCGGGTCCAAGGGATACAGTTAACCGGAAGTGAACTATCGGAATCTAAAACTGGTCCCACAGGAAAGGTACAAATCAAAAAATGTAAGAAGAGTCAGTCCTCTTGTACATAAGTCGGCATTATGCTTATTGTATTTAATTCCGATGCAATTTCTCGGTTTTATCGTCAATAAGAAGGTCCAAGGGATACAGTAAACCTGAAGTAAAGCATCAGAATCTAAAACTGGTCTCTCAGGTAAGGTTCAAAACATAGACAGTAAGAAGAGTCATTCTTCTTGCTTTTAAGTGGCCATTGTGCCTTTGCATTTAATTCCGACGCAATTTCTGTGTTTCATCGTCAATAAGAAAGTCCAAGGGATACAGTAAATCTGAAGTGAAGTATCGCAATCTAAAACTGGCCTCACAGGATACTTTCAAAGCATAGACAGTAAGAAGAGGCAGTCTTCTTGTACTTAAGTCGGCATTGTGCGTTTTGTATTTAATTCCGATGTAATTTCTGTGTTTCATCGACAATAAGAAGGTCCAACGGATACAGTAAACCAGGAATGAAGCATCAGAAACTAAAACCGGTCTCACAGGAAAGGTTCAAATCATAGACAGTAAGAAGAGTCAGTCGTCTTGTACTTAAGTCGGCAGTGTGCCTTTTGTATTTAATTCCGATGCAATTTCTATGTTTCATCGTCAATAATCAGGTCCAAGGGATACAGTAATCCTGAAGTGAAGCATCGGAATCTAAAACTAGTCACACAGGAAGAGTTCAAAACATAGATTGTAAGAAGAGTCAGCACTTCTTGTTTTTAAGTGGGCATTGTGCCTTTTGTATTTAATTCCGCCGCAATTTCAGTGTTTCATCATCAATAAGAAAGTCCAAGGGATACGGTAAACCTGACGTGAAGCATCGGAATCAAAACTGGACACACAGGAATGGTTCAAAACATAGGCAGTAAGAAGAGTCATTCTTCTTGTACTTAAGTCGACTTTGTGCCTTTTGATTTTATTATGATGCAATTTCTGTGTTTCATCGTCAATAAGCAGGTCCAAGGGATACAGTAAACCTGAAGTGAAGCATTGGAATCAAAACTGGTCTCACAGGATAGGTACAAATCATAGAATGTAAGAAGAGTCAGTCCTCTTGTATTTAAGTTGGCATTGTCCCTTTGGTATTTAATTCCGATGCCATTTCTGTGTTTCATCGTCAATAAGAAGGTCCAAGAGATACATTAAACCTGAAATGAAGAATCGGAATCTAAAACTGGTCTCACAGGAAAGGTTCAAAACATAGACCGTAAGAAGAGTGAGTCTTCTTGCACTTAAGTCGGCATTATGCGTTTTGAGTATAATTCCGACGCAATTTCTGTGTTTCATCGTCAATATGAAGGTCCAAGGGATACAGTAAACCTGAAGTAAAACATCGGAATCTAAAACTGGTCTCACAGGAAAGGTTCAAGATATAGACAGTAAGAAGAGTCAGTCTTCTTGTACTTACGTCGGCATTTTGATTTTGTATTTAATTCCGATGCAATTTCTGTGTTTCATTGTCAATAAGAAGATCCAAGGGATACAGTAAACCTGAAGTAGAGCATCGGAATCTAAAACTGGTCTCACAGTAAAGATTAAAAACATAGACACTAAGAAGAGTTAGTCTTCATGTACTTAGGTCGGCATTGTGCATTTTGTATTTAATTCCGATGCAATTTCTGTGTTTCATCGTCAATAAGAAGGCCCAAGGGATACAGTAAAGCAGAAATGAAGCATCGGAAACTAAAACTGGTCTCACAGGAAAGGTTCAAATCATAGACAGTAAGAAGAGTCAGTCTTCTTGTACTTAAGTCGGCAGTGTGCCTTTTGTATTTAATTCCGATGCAATTTACGCGTTTCATCGTTAATAAGAAGGTCCAAGGGATACAGTAAACCTTAGGTGAAGCATCGGAAACTAAAAGTGGTCTCACAGGTAAGGTTCAGAACATAGACAGTAAGAAGAGTCAGTCTTCTTGTACTTAAGTCGCCATTGTGCATTTTGTATTTAATTCCGATACAATTTCTGGGTTTTATCGTCAATAAGAAAGTCCAAGGGATACGGTAATCCTGATGTGAAGCATCGGAATCAAGACTGGTCTCACAGGAATGGTTCAAAACGTAGATAGTAAGAAGAGTCAGTCTTCTTGTACTAAAGTCGGCATTGTGCATTTTGTATTTTATTCTGATGCAAGTTCTGTGTTTCATCGTCAATAAGAAGGTCCATGGGATACAGTAAACCTGAAATGAAGCATAGGAATCTGAAACTGGTCTCACAGGAAAGGTTCAAATCATAGACAGTATGAAGAGTCAGTCTTCTCGTACTTAAATCGGCATTGTTCCTTTTGTACATAATTCCGATGTAATTTCTGTGTTTCATCGTCAATAAAAAGGTCCGACAGATACAGTAAACCTGAAGTGAAGCATCGGAATCTAACTGGTCTTACAGGAAAGGTTCAAAACGTGGACAGTAAGGAGAGACAGGCTTCTTGTACTTAAGTTGGCATTGTGCATTTTGTATTTCATTCCGATGCAATTTCTGTGTTTCGCCGTCAAAAAGAAGGTCCAAGGGATACAGTAAACCTGAAGTAAAGCATCGGAATCTAAAACTTTTCTCCCAGGTAAGGTACCAATCATAGACAGTAAGAAGAGTCAGTCTTCATGTGCTTAAGTCGGCATTGTGCGTATTGTGTTTAATTCCGAGGAAATTTCTGTGTTTCATCGTCAATAAGATGGTCCAAGGAATACAGTAAACCTGAAATGAAACATCGGAGTCTAAAACTGGTCTAACAGGAAAGGTTCAAATCATAGAATGTAAGAAGAGTCAGTCCTCTTGTACTTAAGTCGGCAATTTGCCTTTTGCATTTAGTTCCGATGCAATTTCTGTGTTTCATCGTCAATAAGAAGGTCCAAGGGATACAGTGAACCTGAAGTAAACCATCGGAATCTGAAACTGGTCCCACAGGAAGGGTTCAAATCATAGACAGTAAGAAGTGTCAGTCTTCTTGTACTTCAGTCGGCATTGTGTTTTTTGTATTTAATTCCGGTGTAATTTCTGTGTTTCATCGTCAATAAGAATGTCCAAGGGATACGGTAAATCTGAAGTGAAGCATCGGAATCAAAACTGGTCTCTCAGGAAAGGTTCAAAGCATAGACTGTAAGAAGAGTCAGTCTTCTTTTACTTAAGTCGGCATTTTTCACTATGGATTTAAGTCCGATGCAATTTCTGTGTTTCATCGTCAATACGAATGTCCAAGGGATACCGTAAACCAGAAATGAAGCATCGGAAACTAAAACTGGTCTCACAGGAATGGTTCAAAGCACAGACAGTAAGAAGAGTCAGTCTTCTTGTACTAAAGTCGGCATTGTACCTTTTGTATTTAATTTCGATGCAATTTCCGTGTTTCATCGTCAATAAGAATGTCCAAGGGATACAGTAAACTAGAAATGAAGCATAGGATTCTAAATCTGGTCTCACAGGAAAGGTTCAAATCATAGAATGTAAGAAGAGTCAGTCCTCTTGTACTGAAATCGGCAATGTGCCTTTTGTATTTAATTCCGATGCAATTTCTAGGTTTTATCGTAAATAAGAAGGTCCAAGGGACACAGTAAACCTAAAGTAAAGCATCAGAATCTAAAACTGGTCACACAGGAAAGGTTCAAAACATAGACAGTAAGAAGAGTCAGTCTTCTTGTTTTCAAGTGGGCATTGTGCCTATTGTATTTAATTCCGACGCAATTTCTGTGTTTCATCGTCAATAAGAAAGTCCAAGGAGTACGGTAAACCTGAAGTGAAGCATCGGAATCAAAACTGGTCTCACAGGAATGGTTCAGAACATAGACCGTAAGAAGAGTCAGTCTTCTTGTACTTAAGTCCGCATTGTGCCTTTTGTATATAATTCCGACGCAATTTCTGTGTTTCATCGTCAATATGAGGCTCCAAGGGATACAGTAAACCTGAAGTAAATATCGGAATCTATAACTGGTCTCACAGGAAAGGTTCAAAATATAGACAGTAAGATGAGTCAGTCTCCTTGTACTTAAGTCGACATTTAGATTTTGTATTTAATTCCGATGCAATTTCTGTGTTTCATCGTCAGTAAGAAGGTCCAAGGGATACAGTAAACCTGAAGTGAAGCATCGGAATCTAAAAATGGTCTCACAGGAATGGTTCAAAACACAGACAGTAAGAAGAGTCAGTCTTCTTGTACTAAAGTCGGCATTGTGCCTTTTGTACTTAATTCCGATCCAATTTCTGTGTTTCATGGTCAATAAGAAGGTACAAGGGATACAGTAAACCTGAAGTGAAACTTCGGAATCAATACTGGTCTCACAGCTAAGGTTCAAAACATAGACAGTAAGCAGAGTCAGTCTTCTTGTACTTAAGTCGGCATTGTGCATTTGTATTTAATTCCGATGCAATTTCTGTGTTTCATCGTCAATAAGAAGGTCCAAGGGGTACAGTAACCCTGAATTGAAGCATTGGAATCTGAAACTGGTCTCACAGGGAAGGTTCAAAACATAGACAGCAAGAAGAGTCAGTCTTCTTGTATTTACATCGTCATTGTGCCTTTTGTATTTAATTCCATTGCAATTTCTGTGTTTCATCGTCAATAAGAAGGTCCAAGTAATACAGTAAACCTGAAGTGAAGCTTCGGAATCAAAAATGGTCTCACAGCTAAGGTTCAAAACATAGACAGGAAGAAGAGTCAGTCTCCTTGTACTTAAGTAGGCATTTAGATTCTGTATTTAATTCCAAAGCAATTTCTGTGCTTCATCGTCAATAAGAAGGTCCAAGGGATACAGTAAAACTGAAGTAAACCATCGGAATCTGAAACTGGTCTCACACGAAAGGTTCAAAGCATGGGCTGTAAGAAGAGTCAGTCTTCATGTACTTAAACCGGCATTGTGCCTTTTGTATTTAATTCCGGTGCAATTTCTGTGTTTCTTCGTCAATAAGAAGGTCCAATGGATACAGTAAACCGGAAATGAAGCATAGGAATCTGAAACTGGTCTCACAGGAAAGGTTCAAATCATAGACAGTAAGAAGTGTCAGTCTTCTTGTACTTCAGTCGGCATTGTGCCTTTTGTATTTAGTTCCGATGTAATTTCTGTGTTTCATCGTCAATAAGAAGGTCCAAGGGATACAGTAAATCTGAAGTGAAGCGTCGGAATCAAAACTGGTCTCACAGGAAAGGTTCAAAGCGTAGACTGTAAGCAGAGTCAGTCTTCTTTTACTTAAGTCGGCATTTTGCATTTTGTATTTAATTCCGATGCAATTTCTGTGTTTCATCGTCAATAAGAATGTCCAAGGGATACAGTAAACCAGAAATGAAGCATCGGACACTAAAACTGGTCTCACAGGAATGGTTCAAAACATAGACAGTAAGAAGAGTCAATCTTCTTGTACTAAAGTCGGCATTGTGCCTTTTGTGTTTAATTTCGATGCAATTCCAGTGTTTCATCGTCAATAAGATTGTCCAAGGGATACAGTAAACTAGAAATGAAGCATAGGAATCTAAATCTGGTCACACAGGAAAGGTTCAAAACATAGACAGCAAGAAGAGTCAGTCTTCTTGTTTTTAAGTGGGCATTGTGCCTTTTGTATTTAATTCCGACGCAATTTCTGTGTTTCATCGTCAATATGAGGGTCCAAGGGATACAGTAAATCTGAAGTGAAGCGTCGGAATCAAAACTGGTCTCAAAGTAAAGGTTCAAAGCATAGCCAGTATGAAGGGTCTGTCTTCTTGTACTTAAGTCGGCATTGTGCCTTTTGTACTTAATTCTGATCCAATTTCTGTGTTTCATGGTCAATAAGTAAGTCTGAGGGATACAGTAAACCTAAAGTGAAGCATCGGAATCAAAACTGGTCTCACAGGAGAGGTTCAAATTATAGACAGTAAGAAGAGTCAGTCTTCTTAGACGTAAGTCGGCATTGTGCCTTTTGCATTTAATTCCAATGCAATTTCTGTGCTTCATCGTCAATAAGAAGGTCCAAGGGATACAGTAAAACTGAAGTAAACCATCGGAATCTGAAACTGGTCTCACACGAAAGGTTCAAAGCATGGGCTGTAAGAAGAGTCAGTCTTCTTGTATTTAAAACGGCATTGTGCCTTTTGTATTTAATTCCAATGCAATTTCTGTGTTTCATCGTCAATAGGAAGGTCCAAGGGATACAGTAAACCTGAAGAGAAGCTTCTTAATCAATACTGGTCTCACAGCTAAGGTTCAAATAATAGACAATAAGAAGAGTCAGTCTTCTTGTACTTATGTCGGCATTGTGCTTTTGTATTTAATTCCGATGCATTTTCTGGAATTCATCGTCAATACGAAGGCTCAAGGGATACAGTAACCCTGAATTGAAGCATTGGAATCTGAAACTGGTCTCACAGGGAAGGTTCTAAACATAGACAGCAAGAAGAGTCAGTCTTCTTGTATTTACATCGTCATTGTGCCTTTTGTATTTAATTCCATTGCAATTTCTGTGTCTCATCGTCAATAGGATGGTCCAAGGGGTACAGTAAACCTGAAGTGAAGCTTCGGAATCAAAAATGGTCTCACAGCTAAGGTTCAAAACATAGACAGTAAGAAGAGTGAGTCTTCTTGTTTTTAAGCGGGCATTGTGCCTTTTGTATTTAATTCCGACGCAAATTCTGTGTTTCATCGTCAATAAGAAAGTCCAAGAGATACGGTAAACCTGAAGTGAAGCATCGGAATCAAAACTGGTCTCACAGGAATGGTTCAAAACATAGACAGTAAGAAGAGTCAGTCTTCTTGTACTAAAGTCGGCATTGTGCCTTTTGTATTTAATTCCGATGCAATTTCTGTGTTTCATCGTCAATAAGAAGGTCCAAGGGATACTGCAAACCTGAAGGTAAGCATCGGAAACTAACACTGGTCTCACAGGAAAGGTTCAAAACAAAGACAATTAGAAGAGTCTGTCTTCTTGTACTTCAGTCGGCATTGTGGATTTTTTATTTAATTCCGATGCAATTTCTGTGTTTCATCGTGAATATGAAGGTCCAAGGCATACACTAAACCTAAAGTGAAGCATTGGAATCTAAAACTGGTCTCACAGGAAATGTTCAAATCATAGAATGTAAGAAGGGTAAGTCCTCTTGTACTCAAGCCTGCATTGTGCCTTTTTGTATTTAATTCCGATGCAATATCTGTGTTTCATCGTCAATAAGAAGGTCCAAGGGATACAGTAAACCTGAAGTAAAGCATCGGAATCTAAAACTGGTCTCACACTAGAGATTCAGAACATAGACAGTAAGAAGAGTCAGTCTTCTTGTACTTAAGTCGGAATTGTGCCTTTTGTATTTAATCCCGATGCAATATCTGTGGTTCATCGTCAATAAAAAGGCCCTAGGGATTCAGTAAACCTGAAGTGAAGCATCGGAAACTAAAACTGGTCTCAAAGTAAAGGTTCAAAGCATAGACAGTATGAAGAGTCTGTCTTCTTGTACTTAAGTCGGCATTGTGCCTTTTGTACTTAATTCCGATCCAATTTCTGCGTTTCATGGTCAATAAGTAAGTCTGAGGGATACAGTAAACCTAAAGTGAAGCATAGGAATCAAAACTGGTCTCACCGGAAAGGTTCAAATTATAGACAGTAAGAAGAGTCAGTCTTCTTAGACGTAAGTCGGCATTGTGCCTTTTGCATTTAATTCCAATGCAATTTCTGTGTTTTATCGTCAATAAGGTGGTCCAAGGGATACAGTAAACCTGAAGTAAAGCATCGGGATCTAAAACTGGTCTCACTTAAAAGGATCAGACCATAGTCAGCAAGAAGAGTCAGTCTTCTTGTATTTAATTCGGCATTGTGCCTTTTGTATTTAATTCAAATGCAATTTCTGTGTTTCATCGTCAACAAGAAGGTCCAATGGATACAGTAAACCTGAAGTGAAGCTTCGGAATCAAAACTAATCTCACAGCTAAGGTTCAAACCATAGACAGTAAGAAGAGTCGGTCTTCTTGTACTTAAGTCGGCATTGTGCTTTTGTATTTAATTCCGATGCAATTTCTGTATTTCATCGTCAATAAGTAGGTCCAAGGGATACAGTAACCCTGAATTTAAGCATTGGAATCTGAGACTGGTCTCACAGGGAAGGTTCAAAGCATAGACAGCAAGAAGAGTCAGTCTTCTTGTATTTACATTGTCATTGTGCCTTTTGTATTTAATTCCATTGCAATTTCTGTGTTTCATCGTCAATAAGGTCCAAGGGATACAGTAAACCTGAAGTGAAGCCTCGGAATCAAAAATCGTCTCACAGCTAAGGTTCAAAACGTAGACAGGAAGAAGAGTCAGTGTCCTTGTACTTAAGTAGGCATTTGGATTTTGTATTTAATCCCGATGCAATTTCTGTGTTTCATCGTCAATAAGAACGTCCAAGGGATACAGTAAACCTGAATTCAAGCATAGGAATCTAAAACTGGTCTCACAGGGATGGTTCAAAACATAGACAGTAAGAAGAGTCAGTCTTCTTGTACTTAAGTTGGCATTGTGCCTTTTGTATTTAATTCCGATGCAATTTCTGTGTTTCATCGTCAATAAGGAACAAGGGATACAGTAAACCTGAAGTGAAGCATCGGAATCTAAACCTGGTCTCACAGTAAAGGTTCAAAACATAGACAGTAACAAGAGTATGTCTTCTTGTACTTAAGGCGGCATTGTGAATTTTGTATTTAACTCCAATGCAATTTCTGTGTTTCATCGTCAATAACAAGGTCCAAGGTATGCAGTAAACCTGAAGTAAAGCATCGGAAACTAAAACTGGTCTCACAGGAAAGGTTCAAAACATAGACAGTAAGAAGAGTCAGTCTTCTTGTACTTATGTCGGCATTTTGATTTTGTATCTACTTCCGACTCAATTTCTGTGTTTCATCGTCAATAAGAATGTCCAAGGGATACAGTAAACCTGAAGTGAAGCATCGGAATCTAAAACTGGTCCCACAGTAAAGATTCAAAGCATAGACAGTTAGAAGAGTCAGTCTTCAAGTACTTAAATCGGCATTGTGCCTTTTGTATTTAATTCCGGTGCAATTTCTGTGTTTCTTCGTAAATAAGAAGGTCCAATGGATACAGTAAAACGGAAATGAAGCATAGGAATCTGAAACTGGTCTCACAGGAATGGTTCAAAACATAGACAGTAAGAAGAGTCAGTCTTCTTCTACTAAAGTCGGCATTGTGACTTTTGTATTTAATTCCGATGCAATTTCTGTGTTTCATCGTCAATAAAAAGGTCCAAGGGATACAGTAAACCTGAAGGTAAGCATCGGAAACTAACACTGGTCTCACAGGAAAGGTTCAATACATAGACAATTAGAAGAGTCTGTCTTCTTGTACTTAAGTCGGCATTGTGGATTTTTTATTTAATTCCGATGCAATTTCTGTGTTTCATCGTCAATATGAAGGTCCAAGGCATACAGTAAACCTAAAGTGAAGCATTGGAATCTAAAAGTGGTCTCACAGGAAAGGTTCGCATCATAGAATGTAAGAAGGGTAAGTCCTCTTGTACTCAAGCCAGCATTGTGCCTTTTTGTATTTAATTCCGATGCAATAATTGTGTTTCATCGTCAATAAGAGGGTCCAAGGCATACAGTACACCTGAAGTAAAGCATCGGAATCTAAAACTGGTCTCACACTAGAGATTCACAAAATAGACAGTAAGAAGAGTCAGTCTTCTTGTACTTAAGACGGAATTGTGCCTTTTGTATTTAATCCCGATGCAATATCTGTGGTTCATCGTCAATAAGAAGGCCCTACGGATTCAGTAAACCTGAAGTGAAGCATCGGAAACTAAAACTGGTCTCAAAGTAAAGGTTCAAAGCATAGACAGTATGAAGAGTCTGTCTTCTTGTACTTAAGTCGGCATTGTGCCTTTTGTACTTAATTCCGATCCAATTTCTGCGTATCATGGTCAATAAGTAAGTCTGAGGGATACAGTAAACTCAAAGTGAAGCATCGGAATCGAAACTGGTCACACAGGAAAGGTTCAAATTATAGACAGTAAGAAGAGTCAGTCTTCTTAGACGTAAGTCGGCATTGTGCCTTTTGCATTTAATTCCAATGCAATTTCTGTGTTTCATCGTCCACAAGGTGGTCATAGGGATACAGTGAACTTGAAGTAAAGCATCGGTATCTAAAACTGGTCTCACTTAAAAGGATCAGACCATAGTCAGCAAGAAGAGTCAGTCTTCTTGTATTTAAATCGGCATTGTGCCTTTTGTATTTAATTCCAATGCAATTTCTGTGTTTCATCGTCAACAAGAAGGTCCAATGGATACAGTAAACCTGAAGTGAAGCTTCGGAATCAAAATTTGTCTCACAGCAAAGGTTCAAAACATAGACAGTAAGAAGAGTCGGTCTTCTTGTACTTAAGTCGGCATTGTGCTTTTGTATTTAATTCCGATTCAATTTCTGTGTTTCATCGTCAATAAGCAACAAGGGATACAGTAAACCTGAAGTGAAGCATCGGAATCTAAAACTGGTCAAATAGGAAAGGTTCAAATCAAAGAATGTAAGAAGAGTCAGTCCTCTTGTACTTAAGTCGGCATTGTGCTTATTGTGTTTAATTCCGATGCAAATTCTGTGTTTCATCGTTAATTTGAAGGGCCAAGGGATACAGTATACCTGAAGTGAAGCATCGGAATCTAAAACTGGTCTCAGAGGAAACGTTCTAAATATAGACCGTAAGAAGAGTCAGTCCTCTTGTATTTAAGTCGGCATCGTGCCTTTTGTATTTAATTCCGATGCAATTTCTGTGTTTCATCGTCAATTAGAAGGTATAAGGGATACAGTAAAACTGAAGTGAAGCTTCGATTTATAAAACTGGTCTCACAGGAAAGGTTCATAACATAGACAGTAAGAAGAGTCAGTCTTCTTGTACTTAAGTTGGCATTGTGCCTTTTGTATTTAATTCCGATGAAATTTCTGTGTTTCATCGTCAATAAGCAGGTACAAGGGATACAGTAAACCTGAAGTGAAGCATCGGAATCTAAAACTGGTCCTATAGGAAAGGTTCAAATCAAAGAATGTAAGAAGAGTCAGTCCTCTTGTACTTAAGTCGGCATTGTGCTTATTGTGTTTAATTCCGATGCAATTTCTGGGTTTTATCGTCAATAAGAGGGACCAAAAGATACAGTTAACCTGAAGTAATTCAGCGGAATCTAAAACTGGAGTCACAGAAAAGGTTCAAAACATAGACAGTAAGAAGAGTCAGTCATCTTGAACTTAAGTCGGCATCGTGCTTTTGTATTTAATTCCGATGCAATTTCTGTGTTTCATCGTCAATAAGCAGATCCAAAGGATACAGTAATCCTGAAGAGAATAATCGGAATCTAAAACTGGTCTCGCAGGAAAGGTTCAAATCATAGAATGTAAGAAGAGTCATTCCTCTTGTACTTAAGTCGGCATTGCGCTTTTTGTATTTAATTCAGATGTAATTTCTGTGTTTTATCGTCTGTAAGAAGGACCAAGGGATACAGTAAACCTGAAGTGGAGCATCGGTATCAAAACTGGTCTCACAGGATAGGTTCAAATCATAGAATGTAAGAAGAGTCAGTCCTCTTGTACTTAAGTCGGCATTGTGCTTTTGTATATAATTCCGATGCAATTTCTGTGTTTCATCGTCAATACGAGGGTCCAACGGATACAGTAAACCTAAGGTAAAGCATCGGAATCTATAACTGGTCTCAGAGGAAATGTTCAAAGTATAGACAGTAAGAAGAGTCAGTCGTCTTGTACTTATGTCGGCATTTTGATTTTGTATTTAATTCCGACGCAATTTCTTTGTTTCATCGTCAAAAAGAAGGTCCAAGGGATACAGTAAACCTGAAGTGAAGCATCGGAATCTAAAACTGGTCCCACAGGAAAGGTTCAAAGCATAGACAGTAAGAAGAGTCCGTCTTCTTGTACTTAAGTCGGAATTGTCCCTTTTGTGGTTAATTCCGATGCATATTCTGTGATTCATCGTCAATGAGAAGGTCCGGGATACAGTAAACCTGAAGTGAAGCATCGGAATCTAAAACTGATCTCACATTAAAGGTTCAAGTCATAGAATGTAAGAAGAGTCAGTCTTCTTGTTTTTAAATCGGCATTGTGCCTTTTGTATTTAATTCCAATGCAATTTCTGTGTTTCATCGTCAATAAGAAGGTCCAAGGGATACAGTAAACCTGAAGTGAAGCATCGGAATCTAAACCTGGTCTCACAGTAAAGGTTCAAAACATAGACAGTAAGAAGAGTATGTCTTCTTGTACTTAAGGCGGCATTGTGAATTTTGTATTTAATTCCAATGCAATTTCTGTGTTTCATCGTCAATAACAAGGTCCAAGGGATACAGTAAACCTGAAGTGAAGCATCGGAATCTAAAACTGGTCGCACAGGAAAGGTTCTAAACATAGACAGTAAGAAGATTTAGTCATCTTGTACTTAAGTCGGCATTGTGCCTTTTGTATTTAATTCGGATGCAATTTCTGTGTTTCATCGTCAATGAGAAAGTCCCAGGGAACCAGTAAACCTGAAGTGAAGCATCGGAAACTAAAACTGGTCTCACAGGGAAGGTCCACAACATAGACAGTAAGAAGAGTCAGTCTTCTTATACTTAAGTCGGCTTTGTGGCTTTTGTATTTAATTCCGATGCATTTTCTGTGTTTCATCATCAATAAGAAGGTCCAAGGGCTACAGTAAATCTGAAGTGAAGCATCGGAATCAAAACTGCTCTCACAGTAAAGTTTTAAAGCATAAACTGTAAGAAGAGTCAGTCTTCTTTTACTTAAGTCGGCATTTTACATTTTCTATTTAATTCCGATGTAATTTCTGTGTTTCATCGTCAATAAAAAGGTCCATGGGATACAGTGAACCAGAAATGAAGCATCGGAAACTAAAACTGGTCTCACAGGAATGGTTCAAAACTTAGACAGTAAGAAGAGTCAGTCTTCTGGTACTAAAGTCGGCATTGTGCCTTTTGTATTTAATTCCGATGCAATTTCTGTGTTTCATCGTCAATAAGAAGGTCCAAGGGATACAGTAAACCTGAAGGTAAGCATCGGAAACTAACACTGGTCTCACAGGAAAGGTTCAAAACATAGACAATTAGAAGAGTCTGTCTTCTTGTACTTAAGTCGGCATTGTGGATTTTTTATTTAATTCCGATGCAATTTCTGTGTTTCATCGTCAATAAGAAGGTCCAAGGCATACAGTAAACCTGAAGTAAAGCATCGGAATCTAAAACTAGTCTCAAACTAGAGATTCAGAACATAGACAGTAAGAAGAGTCAGTCTTCTTGTACTTAAGTCGGAATTGTGCCTTTTGTATTTAATCCCGATGCAATATCTGTGGTTCATCGTCAATAAGAAGGCCCTAGGGATTCAGTAAACCTGAAGTGAAGCATCGGAAACTAAAACTGGTCTCAAAGTAAAGGTTCAAAGCATAGACAGTATGAAGAGTCTGTCTTCTTGTACTTAAGTCGGCATTGTGCCTTTTCTACTTAATTCCGATCCAATTTCTGCGTTTCATGGTCAATAAGTAAGTCTGAGGGATACAGTAAACCTAAAGTGAAGCATCGGAATCAAAACTGGTCTCACAGGAAAGGTTCAAATTATAGACCGTAAGAAGAGTCAGTCTTCTTAGACGTAAGTGGGCGTTGTGCCTTTTGCATTTAATTCCAATGCAATTTCTGTGTTTCATCGTCAATAAGGTGGTCCAAGGGATACAGTGAACCTGAAGTAAAGCATCGGGATCTAAAACTGGTCTCACTTAAAAGGATCAGACCATAGTCAGCAAGAAGAGTCAGTCTTCTTGTATTTAAATCGGCATTGTGCCTTTTGTATTTAATTCCAATGCAATTTCTGTGTTTCATCGTCAACAAGAAGATCCAATGGATACAGTAAACCTGAAGTGAAGCTTCGGAATCAAAACTGGTCTCACAGCTAAGGTTCATAACATAGACAGTAAGAAGAGTCGGTCTTCTTGTACTTAAGTCGGCATTGTGCTTTTGTATTTAATTCCGATGCAATTTCTGTATTTCAACGTCAATAAGAAGGTCCAAGGGATACAGTAACCCTGAATTTAAGCATTGGAATATGAGACTGGTCTCACAGGGAAGGTTCAAAACATAGACAGCAAGAAGAGTCAGTCTTCTTGTATTTACATTGTCATTGTGCCTTTTGTATTTAATTCCATTGCAATTTCTGTGTTTCATCGTCAATAAGAAGGTCCAAGGGATACAGTAAACCTGAAGTGAAGCCTCGGAATCAAAAATCGTCTCACAGCTAAGGTTCAAAACATAGACAGGAAGAAGAGTCAGTGTCCTTGTACTTAAGTAGGCATTTAGATTTTGTATTTAATCCCGATGCAATTTCTGTGTTTCATCGTCAATAAGAAGGTCCAAGGGATACAGTAAACTTGAATTCAAGCATAGGAATCTAAAACTGGTCTCACAGGGATGGTTCAAAACATAGACAGTAAGAAGAGTCAGTCTTCTTGTACTTAAGTTGGCATTGGGCCTTTTGTATTTAATTCCGATGTAATTTCTGTGTTTCATCGTCAATAAGCAACAAGGGATACAGTAAACCTGAAGTGAAGCATCGGAATCTAAAACTAGTCAAATAGGAAAGGTTCAAATAAAAGAATGTAAGAAGAGTCAGTCCTCTTGTACTTAACTCGGCATTGTGCTTATTGTGTTTAATTCCGATGCAATTTCTGGGTCTTATCGTCAATAACAAAGTCCAAGGGATACAGTAAACCTGAAGTGAAGCATCGGAATCTAAAACTGGTCAAATAGGAAAGGTTCAAATCATAGAATGTCAGAAGAGTCCGTCTTCTTGTACTTAAGTCGGCATTGTGCCTTTTGTATTTAATTCCGATGCAAATTCTGTGTTTCATCGTCAATTTGAAGGGCCAAGGGATACAGTATACCTGAAGTGAAGCATCGGAATCTAAAACTGGTCTCAGAGGAAACGTTCTAAATATAGACCATAAGAAGAGTCAGTCCTCTTGTATTTAAGTCGGCATTGTGCCTTTTGTATTTAATTCCGATGCAATTTCTGTGTTTCATCGTCAATTAGAAGGTATAAGGGATCCAGTAAAACTGAAGTGAAGCTTCGATTTATAAAACTGGTCTCACAGGAAAGGTTCATAACATAGACAGTAAGAAGAGTCAGTCTTCTTGTACTTAAGTTGGCATTGTGCCTTTTGTATTTAATTCCGATGAAATTTCTGTGTTTCATCGTCAATAAGCAGGTACAAGGGTTACAGTAAACCTGAAGTGAGGCATCGGAATCTAAAACTGGTCCTATATTAAAGGTTCAAATCAAAGAATTTAAGAAGGGTCAGTCCTCTTGTACTTAAGT
The DNA here is from genome assembly GCF_021461395.2 of Schistocerca americana. Classification (NCBI taxonomy): domain Eukaryota; kingdom Metazoa; phylum Arthropoda; class Insecta; order Orthoptera; family Acrididae; genus Schistocerca; species Schistocerca americana. Next base: position 7,863,347 of record NC_060121.1, on the reverse strand, counting down.
CGGCATTATGCTTATTGTGTTTAATTCCGATGCTATTTCTGGGTTTTATCGTCAATAAGAAGGTCCAAGGGATACAGTAAACCTGAAGTAAATCAGCGGAATCTAAAACTGGAGTCACAGGAAAGGTTCAAAACATAGACAGTAAGAAGAGTCAGTCATCTTGTACTTAAGTCGGCATCGTGCTTTTGTTTTTAATTCCGATGCAATTTCTGTGTTTCATCGTCAGTAAGCAGATCCAAAGGATACAGTAATCCTGAAGTGAAGAATCGGAATCAAAACTGGTCTCGCAGGAAAGTTTCAAATCATAGAATGTAAGAACAGTCATTCCTCCTGTACTTAAGTCGGCATTGCGCTTTTTGTATTTAATTCCGATGTAATTTCTGTGTCTTATCGTCAGTAAGAAGGAACAAGGGATACAGTAAACCTGAAGTGGAGCATCGGTATCAAAACTGGTCTCACAGGATAGGTTCAAATCATAGAATCTAAGAAGAGTCAGTCCTCTTGTACTTAAGTCGGCATTGTGCTTTTGTATATAATTCCGATGCAATTTCTGTGTTTCATCGTCAATATGAGGGTCCAACGGACACAGTAAACCTAAGGTAAAGCATCGGAATCTATAACTGGTCTCAGAGGAAATGTTCAAAGTATAGACAGTAAGAAGAGTCAGTCGTCTTGTACTTATGTCGGCATTTTGATTTTGTATTTAATTCCGACGCAATTTCTGTGTTTCATCATCAAAAAGGAGGTCCAAGGGATACAGTAAACCTGAAGTGAAGCATCGGAATCTAAAATTGGTCTCACAGGAAAGTTTCAAAGCATAAACTGTAAGAAGAGTCAGTCTTCTTTTACTTAAGTCGGCATTTTACATTTTCTATTTAACTCCAAAGCAATTTCTGTTTTCATCGTCAATAAGAAGGTCCATGGGATACAGTGAACCAGAAATGAAGCATCGGAAACTAAAACTGGTCTCACAGGAATGGTTCAAAACTTAGACAGTAAGAAGAGTCAGTCTTCTGGTACTAAAGTCGGCATTGTGCCTTTTGTAATTAATTCCGATGCAATTTCTGTGTTTCATCGTCAATAAGAAGGTCCAAGGGATACAGTAAACCTGAAGGTAAGCATCGGAAACTAACACTGGTCTCACAGGAAAGGTTCAAAACATAGACAATTAGAAGAGTCTGTCTTCTTGTACTTAAGTCAGCATTGTGGATTTTTTATTTAATTCCGATGCAATTTCTGTGTTTCATCGTCAATATGAAGGTCCAAGGCATACAGTAAACCTAAAGTGAAGCATTGGAATCTAAAACTGGTCTCACACGAAAGGTTCAAATCATAGAATGTAAGAAGGGTAAGTCCTCTTGTCCTCAAGCCTGCATTGTGCCTTTTTGTAGTTAATTCCGATGCAATATCTGTGTTTCATCGTCAATAAGAAGGTCCAAGGCATACAGTAAACCTGAAGTAAAGCATCGGAATCCAAAACTGGTCTCACACTAGTGATGCAGAACATAGACAGTAAGAAGAGTCAGTCTTCTTGTACTTAAGTCGGAATTGTGCCTTTTGTATTTAATCCCGATGCAATATCTGTGGTTCATCGTCAATAAGAAGGCCCTAGGGATTCAGTAAACCTGAAGTGAAGCATCGGAAACTAAAACTGGTCTCAAAGTAAAGGTTCAAAGCATAGACAGTATGAAGAGTCTGTCTTCTTGTACTTAAGTCGGCATTGTGCCTTTTGTACTTAATTCCGATCCAATTTCTGCGTTTCATGGTCAATAAGTAAGTCTGAGGGATACAGTATACCTAAAGTGAAGCATCGGAATCAAAACTGGTCTCACAGGAAAGGTTCAAATTATAGACAGTAAGAAGAGTCAGTCTTCTTAGACGTAAGTCGGCATTGTGCCTTTTGCATTTAATTCCAATGCAATTTCTGTGTTTCATCGTCAATAAAACGGTCCAAGGGATACAGTGAACCTGAAGTAAAGCATCGGGATCTAAAACTGGTCTCACTTAAAAGGATCAGACCATAGTCAGCAAGAAGAGTCTGTCTTCTTGTATTTAAATCGGCATTGTGCCTTTTGTATTTAATTCCAATGCAATTTCTGTGTTTCATCGTCAACAAGAAGGTCCAATGGATACAGTAAACCTGAAGTGAAGCTTCGGAATCAAAACTGGTCTCACAGCTAAGGTTCAAAACATAGACAGTAAGAAGAGTCGGTCTTCTTGTACTTAAGTCGGCATTGTGCTTTTGTATTTAATTCCGATGCAATTTCTGTATTTCATCGTCAATAAGAAGGTCCAAGGGATACAGTAACCCTGAATTTAAGCATTGGAATATGAGACTGGTCTCACAGGGAAGGTTCAAAACATAGACAGCAAGAAGAGTCAGTCTTCTTGTATTTACATTGTCATTGTGCCTTTTGTATTTAATTCCATTGCAATTTCTGTGTTTCATCGTCAATAAGAAGGTCCAAGGGATACAGTAAACCTGAAGTGAAGCCTCGGAATCAAAAATCGTCTCACAGCTAAGGTTCAAAACATAGACAGGAAGAAGAGTCAGTGTCCTTGTACTTAAGTAGGCATTTAGATTTTGTATTTAATCCCGATGCAATTTCTGTGTTTCATCGTCAATAAGAAGGTCCAAGGGATACAGTAAACCTGAATTCAAGCATAGGAATCTAAAACTGGTCTCACAGGGATGGTTCAAAACATATACAGTAAGAAGAGTCAGTCTTCTTGTACTTAAGTTGGCATTGGGCCTTTTGTATTTAATTCCGATGCAATTTCTGTGTTTCATCGTCAATAAGCAACAAGGGATACAGAAAAACCTGAAGTGAAGCATCGGAATCTAAAACTAGTCAAATAGGAAAGGTTCATATAAAAGAATGTAAGAAGAGTCAGTCCTCTTGTACTTAAATCGGCATTGTGCTTATTGTGTTTAATTCCGATGCAATTTCTGGGTTTTATCGTCAATAACAAAGTCCAAGGGATACAGTAAACCTGAAGTGAAGCATCGGAATCTAAAACTGGTCAAATAGGAAAGGTTCAAATCATAGAATGTCAGAAGAGTCAGTCTTCTTGTACTTAAGTCGGCATTGTGCCTTTTGTATTTAATTCCGATGCAAATTCTGTGTTTCATCGTCAATTTGAAGGGCCAAGGGATACAGTATACCTGAAGTGAAGCATCGGAATCTAAAACTGGTCTCAGAGGAAACGTTCTAAATATAGACCATAAGAAGAGTCAGTCCCCTTGTATTTAAGTCGGCACTGTGCCTTTTGTATTTAATTCCGATGCAATTTCTGTGTTTCATCGTCAATTAGAAGGTATAAGGGATACAGTAAAACTGAAGTGAAGCTTCGATTTATAAAACTGGTCTCACAGGAAAGGTTCATAACATAGACAGTAAGAAGAGTCAGTCTTCTTGTACTTAAGTTGGCATTGTGCCTTTTGTATTTAATTCCGATGAAATTTCTGTGTTTCATCGTCAATAAGCAGGTACAAGGGATACAGTAAACCTGAAGTGAAGCATCGGAATCTAAAACTGGTCCTATAGGAAAGGTTCAAATCAAAGAATGTAAGAAGAGTCAGTCCTCTTGTACTTAAGTCGGCATTATGCTTATTGTGTTTAATTCCGATGCTATTTCTGGGTTTTATCGTCAATAAGAAGGTCCAAGGGATACAGTAAACCTGAAGTAAATCAGCGGAATCTAAAACTGGAGTCACAGGAAAGGTTCAAAACATAGACAGTAAGAAGAGTCAGTCATCTTGTACTTAAGTCGGCATCGTGCTTTTGTTTTTAATTCCGAGCAATTTCTGTGTTTCATCGTCAATAAGCAGATCCAAAGGATACAGTAATCCTGAAGTGAAGAATCGGAATCAAAACTGGTCTCGCAGAAAAGTTTCAAATCATAGAATGTAAGAACAGTCATTCCTCCTGTACTTAAGTCGGCATTGCGCTTTTTGTATTTAATTCCGATGTAATTTCTGTGACTTATCGTTAGTAAGAAGGAACAAGGGATACAGTAAACCTGAAGTGGAGCATCGGTATGAAAACTGGTCTCACAGGATAGGTTCAAATCATAGAATGTAAGAAGAGTCAGTCCTCTTGTACTTAAGTCGGCATTGTGCTTTTGTATATAGTTCCGATGCAATTTCTGTGTTTCATCGTCAATATGAGGGTCCAACGGATACAGTAAACCTAAGGTAAAGCATCGGAATCTATAACTGGTCTCAGAGGAAATGTTCAAAGTATAGACAGTAAGAAGAGTCAGTCGTCTTGTACCTATGTCGGCATTTTGATTTTGTATTTAATTCCGACGCAATTTCTGTGTTTCATCGTCACAAAGGACGTCCAAGGGATACAGTAAACCTGAAGTGAAGCATCGGAATCTAAAATTGGTCTCACAGGAAAGTTTCAAAGCATAAACTGTAAGAAGAGTCAGTCTTCTTTTACTTAAGTCGGCATTTTACATTTTCTATTTAACTCCAAAGCAATTTCTGTTTTCATCGTCAATAAGAAGGTCCATGGGATACAGTGAACCAGAAATGAAGCATCGGAAACTAAAACTGGTCTCACAGGAATGGTTCAAAACTTAGACAGTAAGAAGAGTCAGTCTTCTGGTACTAAAGTCGGCATTGTGCCTTTTGTATTTAATTCCGATGCAATTTCTGTGTTTCATCGTCAATAAGGAGGTCCAAGGGATACAGTAAACCTGAAGGTAAGCATCGGAAACTAACACTGGTCTCACAGGAAAGGTTGAAAACATAGACAATTAGAAGAGTCTGTCTTCTTGTACTTAAGTCGGCATTGTGGATTTTTTATTTAATTCCGATGCAATTTCTGTGTTTCATCGTCAATATGAAGGTCCAAGGCATACAGTAAACCTAAAGTGAAGCATTGGAATTTAAAACTGGTCTCACAGGAAAGGTTCAAATCATAGAATATAAGAAGGGTAAGTCCTCTTGTACTCAAGCCTGCATTGTGCCTTTTTGTAGTTAATTCCGATGCAATATCTGTGTTTCATCGTCAATAAGAAGGTCCAAGGCATACAGTAAACCTGAAGTAAAGCATCGGAATCCAAAACTGGTCTCACACTAGAGATTCAGAACATAGACAGTAAGAAGAGTCAGTCTTCTTGTACTTAAGTCGGAATTGTGCCTTTTGTATTTAATCCCGATGCAATATCTGTGGTTCATCGTCAATAAGAAGGCCCTAGGGATTCAGTAAACCTGAAGTGAAGCATCGGAAACTAAAACTGGTCTCAAAGTAAAGGTTCAAAGCATAGACAGTATGAAGAGTCTGTCTCTTGTACTTAAGTCGGCATTGTGCCTTTTGTACTTAATTCCGATCCAATTTCTGCGTTTCATGGTCAATAAGTAAGTCTGAGGGATACAGTAAACCTAAAGTGAAGCATCGGAATCAAAACTGGTCTCACAGGAAAGGTTCAAATTATAGACAGTAAGAAGAGTCAGTCTTCTTAGACGTAAGTCGGCATTGTGCCTTTTGCATTTAATTCCAATGCAATTTCTGTGTTTCATCGTCAATACGAATGTCCAAGGGATACAGTAAACTAGAAATGAAGCATAGGAATCTAAATCTGGTCTCACAGGAAAGGTTCAAATCATAGAATCTAAGAAGAGTCAGTCCTCTTGTACTGAAATCGGCATTGTGCCTTTTGTATTTAATTCCGATGCAATTTCCGTGTTTCATCGTCAATAAGCAACAAGGGATACAGTAAACCTGAAGTGAAGCATCGGAATCTAAAACTGGTCAAATAGGAAAGGTTAAAATCATAGAATGTCAGAAGAGTCAGTCTTCTTGTACTTAAGTCGGCATTGTGCCTTTTGTATTTGATTCCGATGCAAATTCTGTGTTTCATCGTCACTTTGAAGGGCCAAGGGATACAGTATACCTGAAGTGAAGCATCGGAATCTAAAACTGGTCTCAGAGGAAACGTTCTAAATATAGACCATAAGAAGAGTCAGTCCTCTTGTATTTAAGTCGGCATTGTGCTTTTTGTATTTAATTCCGATGCAATTTCTGTGTTTCATCGTCAATTAGAAGGTATAAGGGATACAGTAAAACTGAAGTGAAGCTTCGATTTATAAAACTGGTCTCACAGGAAAGGTTCATAACATAGACAGTAAGAAGAGTCAGTCTTCTTGTACTTAAGTTGCCATGTGCCTTTTGTATTTAATTCCGATGAAATTTCTGTGTTTCATCGTCAATAAGCAGGTACAAGGGATACAGTAAACCTGAAGTGAAGCATCGGAATCTAAAACTGGTCCTATAGGAAAGGTTCAAATCAAAGAATGTAAGAAGAGTCAGTCCTCTTGTACTTAAGTCGGCATTGTGCTTATTGTGTTTAATTCCGATGCTATTTCTGGGTTTTATCGTCAATAAGAAGGTCCAAGGGATACAGTAAACCTGAAGTAAATCAGCGGAATCTAAAACTGGAGTCACAGGAAAGGTTCAAAACATAGACAGTAAGAAGAGTCCGTCTTCTTGTACTTAAGCCGGAATTGTGCCTTTTGTGTTTAATTCCGATGCAATTTCTGTGATTCATCGTCAATGAGAAGGTCCGGGATACAGTAAACCTGAAGTGAAGCATCGGAATCTAAAACTGATCTCACAGTGAAGGTTCAAGTCATAGAATGTAAGAAAAGTCAATCTTCTTGTTTTTAAATCGGCATTGTGCCTTTTGTATTTAATTCCAATGCAATTTCTGTGTTTCATCGTCAATAAGCAACAAGGGATACAGTAAACCTGAAGTGAAGCATCGGAATCTAAAACTGGTCAAATAGGAAAGGTTCAAATCAAAGAATGTAAGAAGAGTCAGACCTCTTGTACTTAAGTCGGCATTGTGCTTATTGTGTTTAATTCCGATGCAATTTCTGGGTTTTATCGTCAATAACAAAGTCCAAGGGATACAGTAAACCTGAAGTGAAGCATCGGAATCTAAAACTGGTCAAATAGGAAAGGTTCAAATCAAAGAATGTAAGAAGAGTCAGTCCTCTTGTACCTAAGTCGGCATTGTGCTTATTGTGTTTAATTCCGATGCAATTTCTGGGTTTTATCGTCAATAAGAAGGTCCAAGGGATACAGTAAACCTGAAGTAAATCAGCGGAATCTAAAACTGGAGTCACAGGAAAGGTTTAAAACATAGACAGTAAGAAGAGTCAGTCATCTTGTACTTAAGTCGGCATCGTGCTTTTGTATTTAATTCCGATGCAATTTCTGTGTTTCATCGTCAATAAGCATATCCAAAGGATACAGTAATCCTGAAGTGAATAATCAGAATCTAAAACTGGTCTCGCAGGAAAGGTTCAAATCATAGAATGTAAGAAGACTCATTCCTCTTGTACTTAAGTCGGCATTGCGTTTTTGTATTAATTTCCGATGTAATTTCTGTGTTTTATCGTCAGTAAGAAGGACCAAGGGATACAGTAAGCCTGAAGTGGAGCATCGGTATCAAAACTGGTCTCACAGGATAGGTTCAAATCGTAGAATGTAAGAAGAGTCAGTCCTCTTGTACCTAAGTCGGCATTGTGCTTTTGTATATAATTCCGATGCAATTTCTGTGTTTCATCGTCAATATGAGGGTCCAACGGATACAGTAAACCTAAGGTAAAGCATCGGAATCTATAACTGGTCTCAGAGGAAATGTTCAAAGTATAGACAGTAACAAGAGTCAGTCGTCTTGTACTTATGTCGGCATTTTGATTTTGTATTTAATTCCGACGCAATTTCTGTGTTTCATCGTCAAAAAGAAGGTCCAAGGGATACAGTAAACCTGAAGTGAAGCATCGGAATCTAAAACTGGTCCCATAGGAAAGGTTCAAAGCATAGACAGTAAGAAGAGTCCGTCTTCTTGTACTTAAGTCGGAATTGTGCCTTTTGTGTTTAATTCCGATTCAATTTCTGTGATTCATCGTCAATGAGAAGGTCCGGGATACAGTAAACCTGAAGTGAAACATCGTAATCTAAAACTGATCTCACAGGAAAGGTTCAAGTCATAGAATGTAAGAAGAGTCAGTCTTCTTGTTTTTAAATCGGCATTGTGCCTTTTGTATTTAATTCCAATGCAATTTCTGTGTTTCATCGTCAATAAGAAGGTCCAAGGGATACAGTAAACCTGAAGTGAAGCATCGGAATCTAAACCTGGTCTCACAGTAAAGGTTCAAAACATAGACAGTAAGAAGAGTATGTCTTCTTGTACTTAAGGCGGCATTGTAAATTTTGTATTTAATTCCAATGCAATTTCTGTGTTTCATCGTCAATTACAAGGTCCAAGGGATACAGTAAACCTGAAGTGAAGCATCGGAATCTAAAACTGGTCTCACAGGAAAGGTTCTAAACATAGACAGTAAGCAGATTTAGTCGTCTTGTACTTAAGTCGGCATTGTGCCTTTTGTATTTAATTCGGATGCAATTTCTGTGTTTCATCGTCAATGAGAAAGTCCAAGGGATACAGTAAACCTGAAGTGAAGCATCGGAAACTGAAACTGGTCTCAGAGGGAAGGTTCACAACATAGACAGTAAGAAGAGTCAGTCTTCTTATACTTAAGTCGGCTTTGTGCCCTTTGTATTTAATTCCGATGCATTTTCTGTGTTTCATCATCAATAAGAAGGCCCAAGGGATACAGTAAACCTGAAGTGAAGCATCGGAATCTAATACTGGTCTCACAGGAAAGGTTCAAATCATAGAATGTAAGAAGAGTCAGTCTTCTTGTACTTAAGACGGCATTGTGCCTTTTGTATTTAATTCTGATGGAATTTCTGTGTTTCATGTCAATAAGAAGGTCCAAGGGATACAGAAAACCTGAAGTAAAGCATCGGAATCTGAAACTGGTATCACAGGAAAGGTTCAAAACATAGACAGTAAGAAGAGTCGGTCTTCTTGTTATTAAGTCGGCATTGTGCCTGTTATATTTCATTCCGACGCAATTTCTGTGTTTCATTGTCAATAAGAAGGTCCAAGGGATACAGTAAACCTGAAGTGAAGCATCGAAATGGAAACTGGTCTCACAGGAATGGTTCAAAACATAGACAGTAAGAAGAGTCAGTCTTCTTGCACTTAAGTCGGCACTGTGCTGTTTGTATTTATTTCCGACGCAATTACTGTGTATCATCGTCAATAAGAAAGGCCGAAGGATACAGTAAACCTGAAGTGAAGCATCGGAATCAAAAATGGTCTCACAGGAAACATTCCAATCATAGACAGTAAGGAGAGTCAGTCTTCTTGTACTTAAGTCGGCATTGTGCCTTTTGTATTTAATTCCGATGAAATTTCTGTGTTTCATCGTCAATAAGAAGGTCCAAGGGATACAGTAAACCTGAAGTAAACCATCGGAATCTAAAATTGGTCTCACAGGAAAGGTTCAAAACATAGACAGTATGAGGAGTCAGTCTACATGTACTTAAGTCGGCATTGTGCCTTTTGTATTTACTTCCGATGCAATTTCTGTGTTCATCGTCAATAAGAAGGTCCAAGGATTACAATACACCTGAAATTAAGCGTAGAAATCTGAAACCGGTCTCACAGGAAAGCTTCAAATCATAGACAATAAGAAGTGACAGTCTTCATGTACTTCAGTCGGCATTGTTCCTTTTGTATTTAAATCCGATGTAGTATCTGTGTTTCATCGTCAATAAGAAGGTGTAAGGGATACAGTAAACCTGAAGTAAAGCATCGGAATCAAAATTGGTCTCACAGGAAAGGTTCTAATCGTAGTCAGTAAAAAGAGTCAGTCTTCTTGAATTTAAGTCGGCAGTGTGCCCTTTGTATTTAATTCCGATGCAATTTCTGTGTCTCATCATCAATTAGCAGGTCAAAGGGATTCAGTAATCCTGTAGTAAAGCATCGGAATCTAACACTGGTCTCACAGTAAAGATTCATACCGTAGACAGTAAGAAGAGTCCGTCTTCTTGTACTTAAGTCGGCATTGTAACTTTTGAATTTAATTCCGATGCAATTTCTGTGTTTCATCGTCAATAACAAAGTCCATGGGATACAGTAAACCTGAAGTGAAACATCGGAATCTAAAACTGGTCTCACAGGAAAGGTTCGAGTCATAGAATGTAAGAAGCGTCAGTCCTCTTGTACTTAAGTCGGCATTGTGTCTTTTGTAATTAATTCCGATGCAATTTCTGTGTTTCATCGTCAATAAGAAGGTCCAAGGCATACAGTAAACCTAAAGTAAAGCATCGGAATCTAAAACTGGTCTCACAGTAAATATTCAAATCATAGACAGTAAGAACAGACCGTCTTCTTGGACTTAAGTCGGCATTGTGCTTTTTGTATTTAATTCCGATGCGTTTCTGTGTTTTATCGTCATCAAGTAAGTCAGAGGGATACAGCAAACCTGAAGTGAAGCATCGGAATCAAAACTAGTCTCACAGGAAAGGTTCGAAACGTAGACTTTAAGAAGAGTCAGTCTTCTTGTACTTAAGTCGGTATCGTGCCTTTTGTATTTAATTCCGATGCAATTTCTGTGTTTCATCGTCAATAAGAAGGTCCAAGGGATACAGTAACACTGAAATGAAGCATAGGAATCTAAAACTGGTCTCACAGAGAAGGTTTAAACATAGACAGTAAGAAGATTCAGTCTTCTTGTACTTAACTCGGCATTGTGACATTTGAATTTAATTCCGATGCAATTTCTGTGTTGCATCGTCAATATGAAGGTCCAAGGGATACATTAAACCTGAAGTGAAGCATCGGAATCTAAAACTGGTCTCACTGGAAAGGTTTAAATCATAGAATGTAAGAAGAGTCAGTCCTCTTATACTTGAACCGGCATTGTGCCTTTTGTATTTTATTCCGACGCAATTTCTGTGTTTCATCGTCAATACGAAGGTCCAAAGGATACAGTAAACCTGAAGCAAAGCATCGGAATCCAAACTGGTCTGACAGGAATGGTTCAAAACATAGACAGTAAGAAGAGTCAGTCTTCTTGTACTTAAGTCGGCATTGTGCCTTTTGTATTTAATTCCGATGCAATTTCTGTGTTTCATCGTCAATAAGAAGGTCCAAGGGATACAGTAAACCTGAATTGAAACATAGGAATCTGAAACTGCACTCACAGGAAAGGTTCAAATCATAGACAGTAAGAAGAGTCAGTCTTCTTGTACTGAAGTCGGCATTATGCCTTTTGTATTTAATTCCGATGCAATTTCTGTGTTTCATCGTCAATGTGAAGATCCAAGAGATACAGTAAACCTGATGTGAAGCATCGGAATCAGAACTGGTCTCACACGAAAGGTACAAATCGCAGAATGTAACAAGGGTTAGTCCTCTTGTACTTAAGTCGGCATTGTGCCTTTTGTATTTAATTCCGATGCAATTTCTGTGTTTTATCGTCTGTAAGAAGGTCCAAGGGATACAGTAATGCTGAAGTGAAGCATCGGAAACTGAAACTGGTCTCACAGGAAAGGTTCACAACATAGACAGTAAGAAGAGTCTGTCGTCTTGCACTTAAGCCGCCATTGTGCCTTTTGTATTTAATTCAGATGTAATATCGGTGTTTCATCGACAATAAGAAGGTCCAAGGGATACAGTAAACAGGAAATGAAGCACAGGTACCTGAAACTGGTCTCACAGGGAAGGTTCAAAACATAGACAGTAAGAAAAGTCAGTCATCTTGTACTTAAGTCGGAATTGTGCCTTTTGTATTTAATTCCGATGCAATTTCTGTGTTTCCTCGTACACAAGAGGGTCCTAGGGTTTCAGTAAACCTGAAATGAAGCACAGGAATCTAAAACTGGTCTCAAAGGAGAGGTTCAAATCATAGACAGTAAGTAGACTCAGTCATCTTGTACTTAATTCGGCATTATGCTTTTTGTATTTAATTCCGATGCAATTTCTGTGTTTCATGGTCAATAAGAAGGTCCAAGGGATACAGTATACCTGAAGTGAAGGATCGGAAACTAAGACTGGTCTCACAGGAAAGGTTCAAAACATAGACAATAAGAAGAGTCAGTCATCTTGTACTGAAGTAGGCATTGTGCCTTTTGTATTTACTTTCGATGCAATTTCTGTGTTTCATTATCAAATAGAAGATCCAAGGCATACATTAAACCTGATATGAAGCATCGGAATCTAAAACTGGTCTCACAGGAAAGATTCAAAACATAGACCGTAGTAAGAGTCAGTCTTCTTGTACTTAAGTCGGCATTGTGCATTTTGTATATTATGACGATGCAATTTCTGTGTTTCATCGTCAATAAAAAGGTCCAAGGGATACAGTAAACAGGAAATGAAGCACAGGAACCTAAAACTGGTCTCACAGGAATGGTTCAAAACATAGACAGTAAGAAGAGTCGGTCTTCTTGTCTTTAAGTCGGCATTGTGGCTTTTGCATTTAATTCCGCTGCAATTTCTGTGTTTCATCGTCAATAAGTAAGTCTGCGGGATACAGTAAACCTGCAGTGAAGCATCGGAATCAAAACTAGTCTCACAAGAAAGGTTTAAAACGTAAACAGTAAGAGGAGTCAGTCTTCTTGAACTCAAGTCGGCACTGTGCTTTTCGTAATTAATTCCGATGCAATTTTTGTGTTTCATCGTTAATACGTACGTCTGTGGGATACAGTAAACCTGATGAAAAGCGTCGGAATCTAAAACTGGTCTCACAGTAAAGATTCAAAACATAGGCAGTAAGAAGCGTCAGTTTTCCTGGACTTACGTCGGCATTGTGCCCTTTGTATTTTATTCTGATGCAATTTTTGTGTTTCATCGTCACTAAGAAGGTCCAAGGATACAGTAAACCGGAAATGAAGCATAGGAACCTAAAACTGGTCTCACAGGGGATCTTCAAAACATAGACAGTAAGAAGAGTCAGTCATCTTGTACTTATGTCGGCATTGTGCCTTTTGTATTTATTTCCGATGCATTTTCTGTGTTTCAACGTCAATTAGAAGGTCCACGGGATACAGCAGACCTGAAGTGAACCATAGGAATCTAAAACTGGTCTCACAGGAAAGGCTCAAAACATAGACAGTAAGAAGAGTTGGTCTTCTTGTCTTTAAGTCGGCATTGTGCCTTTTGTATTTATTTCCGATGCATTTTCTGTGTTTCAACGTCAATTAGAATGTCCAAGGGATACAGCAAAGCTGAAGTGAACCATAGGAATCTAAAACTGGTCTCACAGGAAAGGTTCAAAACATAGACAGTAAGAAGAGTTGGTCTTCTTGTCTTTAAGTCGGCATTTTGACTTTTGTATTAAGTTCCGATGCAATCTCTGTGTTTCATCGTCAATAAGAAGGTCCAAGAGATACAGTAAACCTGAAGTAAAGCATCGGAATCTAAAACTGGTCTCACAGAAAAGGTTCAAATCATAGACAGTAAGAAGTGTCAGACTTCTTGTACTTAAGACGGCATTAAACGCTTTGTATTTAATTCCGATGCAATTTCTGTGTTTTTTTATCGTCAATAAGAAGGTCCAAGGGATACAGTAACCCCGAAGGGAAGCATCGGAAACCAAAACTGGTCTCACAGGAAAGGTTCACAACATAGACAGTAAGAAGAGTCTGTCGTCTTGCACTTAAGTCGCCATTGTGCCTTTTGTATATAATTACGATGCAATTTCTGTGTTTCATCGTCAATAAGAAGGTCCAAGGGATACAGTAAACAGGAAATGAAGCACAGGTACCTAAACTGGTCTCACAGGGAAGGTTCAAAACGTAGACAGTAGGAAGAGTCAGTCATCTTGTACTTAAGTCTGCATTGTGCTTTTTGTATTTAATTCCGATGCAATTTCTGTATTTCATTGTACGAAAGAAGGTCCAAGGGTTACAGTAAATCTGAAATGAAGCTTACGAATCTAAAACTGGTCTCACAGGAAAGGTTCAAATCATAGACAGTAAGTAGACTCAGTCATCTTGTACTTAAGTCGGCATTATGATTTTTGTATTTAATTCCGATGCAATTTCTGTGTTTCATGGTCAATATGAAAGTCCAAGGATACAGTAAACCTGAAGTGAAGCGTCGGAATATAAAACTGGTCTCACAGGAAAGGTTCAAATTATAGACAGTAAGAAGAGTCAGTCTTCTTGTACATTAGCCGGCATTATGCCTTTTGTATTTAATTCCGATGCAATTTCTGTGTTTCATCGTCAATGTGAAGATCCAAGAGATACAGTAAACCTGATGTGAAGCATCGGAAACTAAGACTGGTGTCACAGGTGAGGTTCAAAACATAGACAGTAAGAAGAGTCAGTCTTCTTGTACTTAAGTCGGCATTGTGCCTTTTTTAATTAATTCCGCGCAAATTTTTGTGTCTCATCGTCAATAAGAAAGTGCAAGGGATACAGTAAACCTGAAGTGAAGCATCGGACTCTGGAACTGGTCTCACAGGAAAGGTTCAAATCATAGACAGTAAGAAGAGTCAGTCTTCTTGTACTGAAGTCGGCATTATGCCTTTTGTATTTAATTCCGATGCAATTTCTGTGTTTCATCGTCAATGTGAAGATCCAAGAGATACAGTAAACCTGATGTGAAGCATCGGAATCAGAACTGGTCTCACACGAAAGGTACAAATCGCAGAATGTAACAAGGGTTAGTCCTCTTGTACTTAAGTCGGCATTGTGCCTTTTGTATTTAATTCCGATGCAATTTCTGTGTTTTATCGTCTGTAAGAAGGTCCAAGGGATACAGTAATGCTGAAGTGAAGCATCGGAAACTGAAACTGGTCTCACAGGAAAGGTTCACAACATAGACAGTAAGAAGAGTCTGTCGTCTTGCACTTAAGCCGCCATTGTGCCTTTTGTATTTAATTCAGATGTAATATCGGTGTTTCATCGACAATAAGAAGGTCCAAGGGATACAGTAAACAGGAAATGAAGCACAGGTACCTGAAACTGGTCTCACAGGCAAGGTTCAAAACATAGACAGTAAGAAAAGTCAGTCATCTTGTACTTAAGTCGGAATTGTGCCTTTTGTATTTAATTCCGATGCAATTTCTGTGTTTCCTCGTACACAAGAGGGTCCTAGGGTTTCAGTAAACCTGAAATGAAGCACAGGAATCTAAAACTGGTCTCAAAGGAGAGGTTCAAATCATAGACAGTAAGTAGACTCAGTCATCTTGTACTTAATTCGGCATTATGCTTTTTGTATATAATTCCGATGCAATTTCTGTGTTTCATGGTCAATAAGAAGGTCCAAGGGATACAGTATACCTGAAGTGAAGGATCGGAAACTAAGACTGGTCTCACAGGAAAGGTTCAAAACATAGACAGTAAGAAGAGTCAGTCATCTTGTACTGAAGTAGGCATTGTGCCTTTTGTATTTACTTTCGATGCAATTTCTGTGTTTCATTATCAAATAGAAGATCCAAGGCATACATTAAACCTGATATGAAGCATCGGAATCTAAAACTG
Source organism: Schistocerca americana (assembly GCF_021461395.2). Classification (NCBI taxonomy): domain Eukaryota; kingdom Metazoa; phylum Arthropoda; class Insecta; order Orthoptera; family Acrididae; genus Schistocerca; species Schistocerca americana. The sequence goes on along the minus strand of NC_060121.1, from coordinate 7,847,976 downwards.
GTCTCACAGGAAAGATTCAAAACATAGACCGTAGTAAGAGTCAGTCTTCTTGTACTTAAGTCGGCATTGTGCATTTTGTATATTATGACGATGCAATTTCTGTGTTTCATCGTCAATAAAAAGGTCCAAGGGATACAGTAAACAGGAAATGAAGCACAGGAACCTAAAACTGGTCTCACAGGAATGGTTCAAAACATAGACAGTAAGAAGAGTCGGTCTTCTTGTCTTTAAGTCGGCATTGTGGCTTTTGCATTTAATTCCGCTGCTATTTCTGTGTTTCATCGTCAATAAGTAAGTCTGCGGGATACAGTAAACCTGCAGTGAAGCATCGGAATCAAAACTAGTCTCACAAGAAAGGTTTAAAACGTAAACAGTAAGAGGAGTCAGTCTTCTTGAACTCAAGTCGGCACTGTGCTTTTCGTAATTAATTCCGATGCAATTTTTGTGTTTCATCGTTAATACGTACGTCTGTGGGATACAGTAAACCTGATGAAAAGCGTCGGAATCTAAAACTGGTCTCACAGTAAAGATTCAAAACATAGACAGTAAGAAGCGTCAGTTTTCCTGGACTTACGTCGGCATTGTGCCCTTTGTATTTTATTCTGATGCAATTTTTGTGTTTCATCGTCACTAAGAAGGTCCAAGGATACAGTAAACCGGAAATGAAGCATAGGAACCTAAAACTGGTCTCACAGGGGATCTTCAAAACATAGACAGTAAGAAGAGTCAGTCATCTTGTACTTATGTCGGCATTGTGCCTTTTGTATTTATTTCCGATGCATTTTCTGTGTTTCAACGTCAATTAGAAGGTCCACGGGATACAGCAGACCTGAAGTGAACCATAGGAATCTAAAACTGGTCTCACAGGAAAGGTTCAAAACATAGACAGTAAGAAGAGTTGGTCTTCTTGTCTTTAAGTCGGCATTGTGCCTTTTGTATTTATTTCCGATGCATTTTCTGTGTTTCAACGTCAATTAGAATGTCCAAGGGATACAGCAAAGCTGAAGTGAACCATAGGAATCTAAAACTGGTCTCACAGGAAAGGTTCAAAACATAGACAGTAAGAAGAGTTGGTCTTCTTGTCTTTAAGTCGGCATTTTGACTTTTGTATTAAGTTCCGATGCAATCTCTGTGTTTCATCGTCAATAAGAAGGTCCAAGAGATACAGTAAACCTGAAGTAAAGCATCGGAATCTAAAACTGGTCTCACAGAAAAGGTTCAAATCATAGACAGTAAGAAGTGTCAGACTTCTTGCACTTAAGACGGCATTATACGCTTTGTATTTAATTCCGATGCAATTTCTGTGTTTTTTTATCGTCAATAAGAAGGTCCAAGGGATACAGTAACCCCGAAGGGAAGCATCGGAAACCAAAACTGGTCTCACAGGAAAGGTTCACAACATAGACAGTAAGAAGAGTCTGTCGTCTTGCACTTAAGTCGCCATTGTGCCTTTTGTATATAATTACGATGCAATTTCTGTGTTTCATCGTCAATAAGAAGGTCCAAGGGATACAGTAAACAGGAAATGAAGCACAGGTACCTAAACTGGTCTCACAGGGAAGGTTCAAAACGTAGACAGTAGGAAGAGTCAGTCATCTTGTACTTAAGTCTGCATTGTGCTTTTTGTATTTAATTCCGATGCAATTTCTGTATTTCATTGTACGAAAGAAGGTCCAAGGGTTACAGTAAATCTGAAATGAAGCTTAGGAATCTAAAACTGGTCTCACAGGAAAGGTTCAAATCATAGACAGTAAGTAGACTCAGTCATCTTGTACTTAAGTCGGCATTATGATTTTTGTATTTAATTCCGATGCAATTTCTGTGTTTCATGGTCAATATGAAAGTCCAAGGATACAGTAAACCTGAAGTGAAGCATCGGAATATAAAACTGGTCTCACAGGAAAGGTTCAAATTATAGACAGTAAGTTGAGTCAGTCTTCTTGTACATTAGCCGGCATTGTGCCTTTCGTATTTAATTCCGATGCAATTTCTGTGTTCCAACGTCAATAAGAAGGTCCAAGGGATACAGTATACCTGAAGTGAAGCATCGGAAACTAAGACTGGTGTCACAGGTGAGGTTCAAAACATAGACAGTAAGAAGAGTCAGTCTTCTTGTACTTAAGTCGGCATTGTGCCTTTTTTAATTAATTCCGCGCAAATTTTTGTGTCTCATCGTCAATAAGAAAGTGCAAGGGATACAGTAAACCTGAAGTGAAGCATCGGACTCTGGAACTGGTCTCACAGGAAAGGTTCAAATCATAGAATGTAAGAATAGTCAGTCCTCTTGTACTTAAGTCGGCATTGCGCCTTTTGTATTCGATTCCGATGCACTTTCTCTCTTTCATCGTCAATAAGAAGGTCTAAGGGATACAGTAAACCTGAGGAGAACCATAGGAATCTAAAACTGGTCTCACAGGAAAGGATCAAAACATAGACAGTAAGAAGAGTCGGTCTTCTTGTACTTAAGTCGGCTTTGTGCCTTTTGTATTTAATTCCGATGCTAATTCTGTGTTTCATCGTCAATATGAAGGTCCAAGGGATACAGTAAACCCGAAGTGAGGCATCGGAAACTAAACTGGTCTCACAGGAAAGGTTCACAACATAGACAGAAGAAGATTCAGCCTTCTTGTACTTAAGACGGCATTGTGCCTTTTGTATTCAATTGCAATGCAATATGTGTGTTTCATCGTCAATAAGAAGGTCCAAGGGATACAGTAAACCTGAAGTGAAGCATCGGAATCTAAAACTTGTCTCACAGGAAAGGTTCAAATCATAGACAGTAAGAAGAGTCAGTCTTTTTGTACTTAAGTCGGCTTTGTGCCTTTTGTATTTAATTCCGATGCTAATTCTGTCTTTCATCGTCAATAAGATGGTCCAAGGGATACAGTAAACCCGACGTGAGGCATCGGAAACTAAAACTGGTCTCACAGGAATGGTTCACAACGTAGACAGTTAGAAGAGTCAGTCTTCTTGTACTTAAATCGGCATTGTGCCTTTTGTATTTAATTCCGATGCAATATCTGTGTTTCATAGTCAATAAGAAGGTCCAAGGGATACAGTAAACCTGAAGTGAAGCATCGGAATTTAAAACTAGTCTCACGGGAAAGGTTCAAATCATAGAATGTTAGAAGAGTCAGTCCTCTTGTACTTAAGCCGCCATTGTGCCATTTGTATTTAATTCCGATGCAATGTCTGTGTTTCATCGTCAATAAGAAGGTCCAAGGGATACAGTAAACCGGAAGTAAAGCATCGGAATCTAAAACCGGTCTCATAGGAAAGGTTCAAATCATAGACAGTAAGAAGAGTCAGTCTTCTTGTTTTTAAGTTGGCATTGTGCCTTTTGTATTTCATTCCGACGCCATTTCTGTGTTTCATCATCAATAAGAAGGTCCATGGGATACAGTAAACCTGAAAGGAACCACAGGAATCTGAAACTGGTCTCACAGGAAGGGTTCAAATGATAGACAGTAAGAAGAGTCAGTCTTCTTGTACTTTAATCGGCATTGTGGCTTTTGTATTTAATTTCGATGTAATTTCGGTGTTTGATCGTCAATACGAAGGTCCAAGGGATACAGTAAACCTGAAGTCAAGCACCGGAATCAAAACTAGTCTCACAGGAAAGCTTCAAAACATAGACATTAAGAAGAGCCAGTCTTCTTGTACTTAAGTCGGCATTGTGCTTTTTGTATTTAATTCCGATGCAATTTCTGTGTTTCATCGTACAAAAGAAGGCCCAAGGGTTACAGTAAACCTGAAATGAAGCATAGGAATCTAAAATTGGTCTCACAGGAAAGGTTCAAATCATAGACAGTAAGTGGACTCAGTCGTCTTGTACTTAAGTTGGCATTATGATTTTTGTTTTTAATTCCGATGCAATTTCTGTGTTTCATGGTCAATATGAAGGTCCAAGGATACAGTAAACTTGAAGTGAAGCATCGGAATATAAAACTGGTCCCACAGGAAAGGTTCAAATGTTAGACAGTAAGATGAGTCAGTCTTCTTGTCCATTAGCCGGCATTGTGCCTTTTGTATTTAATTCCAATGCAATTTCTGTGTTGCTTCGTCAATAAGAAGGTCCAAGGGATACAGTATACCTGAAGTGAAGTATCGGAAACTAAGACTGGTCTCACAGGAAAGGTTCAAAACATAGACAGTAAGAAGAGTCAGTATTCTTGTACTTAAGTCGGCATTGTGCCTTTTGTAATTAATTCCGACGCAGTTTCTGTGTCTCATTGTCAATAAGAAGGTCCAAGGGATACAGTAAACCTGAAGTGAAGCATCGGAATCTAAAACTGGTCTCACAGGAAAGGTTCAAATCATAGAATGTAAGAATAGTCAGTCCTCTTGTACTTAAGTCGGCATTGTGCCTTTTGTATTCGATTCCGATGCACTTTCTGTCTTTCATCGTTAATAAGAAGGTCCAAGGCTCACAGTAAACCTGAAGTAAAGAATCGGAATCTAAAACTGGTCACACAGGAAAGGTTCAAACCATAGACCGTAAGAAGAGTCAGTCTTCTTGTACTTAAGTCGGCATTGTGCCCTTTGTATTTAATTCCGATGCAATTTCTGTGTTTCATCGTCAATTGGAAGGTCCGAGGGATACAGTAAACATGAAGAGAACCATAGGAATCTAAAACTGGTCTCACAGGAAAGGATCAAAACATAGACAGTAACAAGAGTCGGTCTTCTTGTACTTAAGTCGGGTATGTGCCTTTTGTATTTAATTCCGATGCTAATTCTGTGTTTCATCGCGAATAAGAAGGTCCAAGGGATACAGTAAACCCGAAGTGAGGCATCGGAAACTAAACTGGTCAAACAGGAAAGGTTCACAACATAGACAGAAGAAGATTCAGCCTTCTTCTACTTAAGACGGCATTGTGCCTTTTGTATTCAATTACAATGCAATATGTGTGTTTCATCGTCAATAAGAAGGTCCAAGGGATACAGTAAACCTGAAGTGAAGCATCGTAATCTAAAACTAGTCACACGGGAAAGGTTCAAATCATAGAATGTTAGATGAGTCAGTCCTCTTGTACTTAAAATGGCATTGTGCCATTTGTATTTAATTCCGATTCAATGTCTGTGTTTCATCGTCAATGTGAAGGTCCAAGGGATACAGTAAACCGGAAGTAAAGCATCGGAATCTAAAACTGGTCTCACAGGAAAGGTTCAAATCATAGACAGTAAGAAGAGTCAGTCTTCTTGTTTTTAAGTTGGCATTGTGCCTTTTGCATTTCATTCCGACGCAATTTCTGTGTTTCATCATCAATAAGAAGGTCCATGGGATACAGTAAACCTGAAAGGAAACATAGGAATCTGAGACTGGTCTCACAGGAAAGGTTCAAATCATAGACAGTAAGAAGAGTCAGTCTTCTTGTACTTTAATCGGCATTGTACCTGTTGTATTTAATTCCGATTTAATTTCGGTGTTTCATCGTCAAAACGAAGGTCCAAGGGATACAGTAAACCTGAAGTGAAGCACCGGAATCAAACCGGTCTCACAGGAAAGCTTCAAAACATAGACAGTAAGAAGAGTCAGTCTTCTTGTACATAAGTCGGCATAATGCATTTTGTATTTAATTCCGATGCAATTTCTGTGTTTCATCGTCATTAAGAAGGTCCAAGATATACAGTAAACCTGAAATGAAGCATCGGAATCTAAAAATGGTCTCACAGGAAAGGTTCAGTACATAGACAGTAAGAAGAGTCTGTCTACTTGTACTGAAGTGGGCATTGTGCCTTTTGTATTACATCAAACGCAGTTTCTGTGTTTCATCGTCAATAAGAAGGTCCAAGTCATACAGCAAACCTGAAATTAAGCATAGCAATCAAAAACTGGTCTCACAGGAAAGGTTCAAATCATAGAATGTAAGAAGAGTCATTCCTCTTGTACTTAAGTCGGCATTGTGCCATTTTTATTTAATTCCGATGCAATGTCTGTGTTTCATCGTCAATAAGAAGGTCCAAGGGATACAGTAAACCTGAAGTGAAGCATCGTAATCTAAAACTGGTCTCACAGGAAAGGTTCAAATCATAGACAGTAAGAAGAGTCAGTCTTCTTGTTTATAAGTTGGCATTGTGCCTTTTGTATTTCATTCCGACGCAATTTCTGTGTTTCATCATCAATATGAAGGTCCATGGGATACAGTTAACCTGAAATGAAGCTTCGGAATCTGAAACTGGTCTCACAGGAAAGGTTCAAATCACAGGCTGTAAGCAGAGTCAGTCTTCTTGTACTTAAGTCGGCATTGTGCCATTTGTATTTAATTACGATGCAAATTCTGTGCTTCATCGTCAATATGAAGGTCCAAGGGATACAGTATACCTGAAGTGAAGCATCGGAATCTAAGACTGGTCTCGGAGGGAAGGTACAAAATATAGACAGTAAGAAGAGTTAGTCTTCTTGTACTTAATTCCGCATTGTGCCTTTTGTATTTAATTCCGATGCAATTTCTGTGTTTCATCGTCAATTAGAAGGTCCAAGGGATTCAGTAAACCTGATGAGACCCATCGGAATCCAAAACTGGTCTCACAGGAACGGCTCGAAACATGGACAGTAAAAAGAGTCACTCTACTTATACTTAAGTCAGCATTTTGAATTTTGTATTTAATTCCTATGCAATTTCTGTGATTCATCGTCAATAAGAAGGTCCGAGGGATACAGTAAACCTGAAGTGAAGCATCGGAATCTAAAATTGGTCTCACAGTAAAGGTTCAAATCATAGACATCAAGAAGAGTCAGTCTTCTTGTTCTGAAAACGGCATAGTGCCTTTTGTATTCAATTCCAATTCAATTTCTGTGTTTCATCGTCAATAAGAAAGTCCAAGGGATACAGTAAACCTGAAGTGAGGCATCGTAATCTAAAAATGGTATCACAGGAAAAGTTCAAAACATAGACTGTAAGAAGAATCAATCCTCTTGTACTTAAGTTGGCATTGTGCCTTTTGTATTAAATTCGGATGCAATTACTGTGTTTCATCGTCAATAAGAAGGACCAAAGAATACAGTAAACCTGAAGTGAAGCTTCGGAATCTAAAACTGGTCTCACAGGAAAGGTTCAATTCATAGAATGTAAGAAGAGTCAGTCCTCTTGTCCTTAAGTCGGCATTGTGCCTTTTGTATTTAATGCAGACGCCATTTCTGTGTTTCATCGTGAATAAGAAGGTCCAAGGGATACAGTAAACCTGAAGTAAAGCATCGGAATGTAAAACAGGTCTCACAGGATAGGTTCAAAGCATAGACGGTAAGAAGAGTCAGTCCTCTTGTATTTAAGTCGGCATTGTGCCGTTTGTGTTTAATTCCGATGCAATTTCTGTGTTTCATCGTCAATAAGATGGTCCAAGGGATACAGTAAACCTGAAATGAAGCATCGGAATCTAAAACTGGCCTCACAGGAAATGTTCAAATCATAGATTGTAAGAAGAGTCAGTCCTCTTGTACTTAAGTCGGCATTGTGCCTTTTCCATTTAATTCCGATGCAATTTCTGTGTTTCATCGTCAATAAGAAGGTCCAAGGGATACAGTAAACCTGAAGTAAAGCATCGGAATCTAAAATTGGTCTCACCCTAAAGGTTCAAAACATAGACAGTAAGAAGAGTCAGTCTTCATGTACTTAGGTCGGTATTGTGCCTTTTGTATTTAATTCCGATGCAATATCTGTGTTTCATCGTAAATAAGAAGGTCCAAGGGATACAGTAAACCTGAAATGAAGCATAGGAATCTGAAACTGGTCTCACAGGAAAGGTTAATATCATAGACAGTAAGAAGAGTCAGACTTCTTGTACTTAAGTCGGCATTGTGCCTTTTGTATTTAATTCCGATGCAAATTCTGTGCTTCATCGACAATATGAAGGTACAAGGGATACAGTATTCCTGAAGTGATGCATTGGAATCTAAGACTGGTCTCAGAGGGAAGGTCAAAATATAGACAGTAAGAAGAGTCAGTCTCCTTGTACTTAAGTTCGCATTGTGCCTTTTGTATTTAATTCCGATGCATTTTCTGTGTTTCATCGTCAATTAGAAGGTCCAAGGGATACAGTAACCCTGATTAGAACCATCGGAATCTAAAACTGGTCTCATGGGAGAGGTCCAAAACATAGACAGTAAGAAGAGTCAGTGTACCTGTACTTAAGTCAGCATTTTGAGTTTTGTATTTAATTCCGATGCAATTTCTGTGTTTCATCGTCCAGAAGAAGGTACAAGGGATACAGTAAAGCTGAAGTGAAGCATCGGAATCTAAAACTGGTCTCACAGTAAAGGTTCAAAGCATAGACAGCAAGAAGAGTCAGTCTTCTTGTTCTGGAAACGGCATAGTGCCTTTTGTATTTGATTATAATTCAATTTCTGTGTTTCATCGTCTATAAGAAGGTCCAAGGGATACAGCAAACCTGAAGTGAAGCATCGTAATCTAACAATGGTCTCACAGGAAAGGTTCAAAACATAGATAGTAAGAAGAGTCAATCTTCTTGTACTTAAATCGGGATTGTGCCTTTTGTATTAAATTCGGATGCAATTACTGTATTTCATCGTCAATAAGATTGTCCAAGGGATACAGTAAACCAGAAGTGAAGCTTCGGAATATAAAACTGGTCTCACAGGAAAAGTTTAACACAGAATGTAAGAAGAGACAGTCTTCATGTACTGATGTCGGCATTGTGCCTTTTGTATTAAATTCCGATGCAATTTCTGTGTTTCATCGACAACAAGAAGGTCCAAGGGATACAGTAAACCCGAAGTAAAGCATCGGAATCTAAAACTGGTCACACAGGAAAGGTTCAAAACATAGACAGTAAGAAGAGTCAGTCTTCATGTACTGATGTCGGCATTGTGCCTTTTTATTTAATTCCGATGCAATTTCTGTGTTTCATCGTCAATATGAAGGTCCAAGGGATACAGTAAACCTGAAGTGAAGCATCGGAATCTAAAACTGGTCTCACAGGAAAGGTAAAATTCATAGAATGTAAGAAGAGTCAGTCCTCTTGTACTTAAGTCGGCATCGTGACTTTTGTATTTAATTCCGATGCCATTTCTGTGTTTCATCGTGAATAAGAAGGTCCAAGGGATACAGTAAACCAGAAGTATAGCTTCGTAATGTAAAACTGGTCTCACAGGAAAGGTTCAAAGCATAGACAGTAAGAAGAGTCAGTCTTCTTGTACTTAAGTCGGCATTGTGCTTTTTTGTATTTAATTCCGATGCTATTTTTGTGCTTCACGTCAATAAGAAGGTCCAAGGGACACAGTAAACCTGATGTGAAGCACCGGAATCTAAAACTGGTCTCACAGGAAAGGTTCAAATCATAGACAGTAAGAAGAGTCAGTCTTCTTGTACTTAAGTCGGCATTGTGCCTTTTGTATTTAATTCCGATGTAATTTCTGTGTTTCATCGTCAATAAGTAGGTCCAAGGGATACAGCAAACCTGAAGTGACGGATCGGAATCAAAACTGGTCTCACAGGAAAGCTTCAAAACATAGACAGTAACAAGAGTCAGTCTTCTTGTTCTTAGGTCGGCATTGAGCCTTCTGTATTTAATTCCGATGCAATTTCTGTGTTTCATCGTCAATAAGCAGGTCCAAGGGATACAGTGAAATTGAAGTGAAGCATTGGAATACAAAACTGGTCTCACAGGATAGGTTCATATCATGGAATGTAAGAACAGTCAGTCCTCTTGTAATTACGTCGGCATTGTGCCTTTTGTATTTAATTCCGATCCATGTCTGTGTTTTATCGTCAATAAGTAGGTCCAAGGGATACAGCAAACCTGAAGTGACGGATCGGAATCAAAACTGGTCTCACAGGAAAGCTTCAAAACATAGACAGTAAGAAGAGTCAGTCTTCTTGTTCTTAGGTCGGCATTGAGCCTTCTGTATTTAATTCCGATGCAATTTCTGTGTTTCATCGTCAATAAGAAGGTCCAAGGGATACAGTTAACCTGATGTGAAGCACTGTAATCTAAAACTGGTCTCACAGGAAAGGTTCAATTCGTAGAATGTAATAGGAGTAAGTCCTCTAGTACTAAATTCGGCATTGTGCCTTTTGCATTAAATTCCGATGCAATTTCTGTGTTTCATCGTCAATAAAAAGGTCCAAGAGATACAGTAAACCTGAAGTAAAGCATCGGAATCTAAAACTGGTCACACAGGAAAGGTTCAAAACATAGGCAGTAAGAAGAGTCAGTCTTCATGTACTTAAGTCGGAATTGTGCATTTTGTACTTAATTCCGATGCAATTTCTGTGTTTCATCGTCAATAAGTAGGTCCAAGAGATACAGTAAACCTGAAGTGAGGCATCGGAAATTAAGACTGGTCTCACAGGAAAGGTTCAAAACATACACAATAAGATGAGTTAGTCTTCTTGTAATTAAGTCGGCATTGTGCTTTTTGTATTTAATTCCGATGGAATTTCTGTGATTCATCTTCAATATGATGGTCCAAGGGATACAGTAAACCTGAAGTGAATCACCGGAATGAAAACTGGTCTCACAGGAAAGCTTCAAAACATAGACAGTAAGAAGAGTCAGTCTTCTTATACTTAAGTCGGAATTGCGCATTTTGTACTTAATTCCGATGCACTTTCTGTGTTTCATCGTCAATAAGAAGGTCCAAGGGATATAGTAAACCTGAATTGAAGCATCGGAATCTGAAACTGGTCTCACAGGAAAGGTTCAAATCATAGACAGTAAGAAGAGTCAGTCATCTTGTACTTAAGTTCCCATTGTGCCTTTTGTATTTGATACCGATGCAGTTTCTGTGTTTCATCGACAATAAGAAGGTCCAAGGGATACAGTAAACCTGAAGTAAAGCATCGGAATCTAAAACTGGTCACACAGGAAAGGTTCAAAACATAGACAGTAAGAAGAGTCAGTCTTCATGTACTGATGTCGGCATTGTGACTTTTGTATTTAATTCCGATGCAATTTCTGTGTTTCATCGTCAATAAGAAGGTCCAAGGGATACAGTAAACCTGAAGTGAAGCTTCGGAATCTAAAACTGGTCTCACAGGAAACGTAAAATTCATACAATGTAAGAAGAGTCAGTCCTCTTGTACTTAAGTCCGCATTGTGACTTTTGTATTTAATTCCGATGCCATTTCTGTGTTTCATCGTGAATAAAAAGGTCCAAGGGATACAGTAAAGCAGAAGTATAGCTTCGTAATGTAAAACTGGTCTCACAGGAAAGGTTCAAAGCATAGACAGTATGAAGAGTCAGTCTTCTTGTACTTAAGTCGGCATTGTGCTTTTTCGTATTTAATTACGATGCAATTTTTGTGCTTCACGTCAATAAGAAGGACCACGGGACACAGTAAACCTGATGTGAAGCACCGGAATCTAAAACTGGTCTCACAGGAAAGGTTCAAATCGTAGAATGTAATAGGAGTCAGTCCTCTTGTACAAAAGTCGGCATTGTGCCTTTTGCATTAAATTCCGATGCAATTTCTGTGTTTCATCGTCAATAAGAAGGTCCAAGGGATACAGTAAACCTGAAGTAAAGCATCGGAATCTAAAACTGGTCACACAGGATATGTTAAAACATAGGCAGTAAGAAGAGTCAGTCTTCATGTACTGATGTCGGCATTGTGCCTTTTGTATTTAATTTGGATGCAATTTCTGTGTTTCATCGTCAATAAGTAGGTCCAAAAGATACAGTAAACCTGAAGTTAGGCATCGGAAATTAAAACTGGTCTCACAGGAAAGGTTCAAACATAGACAACAAGAAGAGTTAGTCTTCTTGTAATTAAGTTGGCATCGTGCCTTTTGTATTTAATTCCGATGGAATTTCTGTGATTCATCTTGAATATGATGGTCCAAGGGATACAGTAAACCTGAAGTGAATCAACGGAATGAAAACTGGTCTCACAGGAAAGCTTCAAAACATGGACAGTAAGAAGAGTCTGTCTTCTTGTACTTAAGTCGGAATTGTGCATTTTGTACTTAATTCCGATGCAATTTCTGTGTTTCATCGTCAATAAGTAGGTCCAAGGGACACAGTAAACCTGAATTGAAGCATCGGAAGCTGAAACTGGTCTCACAGGAAAGGTTCAAATCATAGACAGTAAGAAGAGTCAGTCATCTTGTACTTAAGTTACCATTGTGCCTTTTGTATTTGATACCGATGCCGTTTCTGTGTTTCATCGACAATAAGAAGGTCCAAGGGATACAGTAAACCTGAAGTAAAGCATCGGAATCTAAATCTGGTCACACAGGAAAGGTTCAAAACATAGACAGTAAGAAGAGTCAGTCTTCATGTACTGATGTCGGCATTGTGACTTTTGTATTTGATTCCGATGCAATTTCTGTGTTTCATCGTCAATAAGAAGGTCCAATGGATACAGTAAACCTGAAGTGAAGCTTCGGAATCTAAAACTGGACTCACAGGAAACGTAAAATTCATAGAATGTAAGAAGAGTCAGTCCTCTTGTACTTAAGTCGGCATTGTGACTTTTGTATTTAATTCCGATGCCATTTCTGTGTTTCATCGTGAATAAGAAGGTCCAAGGGATACAGTAAACCAGAAGTATAGCTTCGTAATGTAAAACTGGTCTCACAGGAAAGGTTCAAATCATAGACAGTATGAAGAGTCAGTCTTCTTGTACTTAAGTCGGCATTGTGCTTTTTTGTATTAAATTCCGATGCAATTTTTGTGCTTCACGTCAATAAGAAGGACCAAGGGACACAGTAAACCTGATGTGAAGCACCGGAATCTAAAACTGGTCACACAGGAAAGGTTCAAATCATAGACAGTAAGAAGAGTCAGTCTTCTTGTACTTAAGTCAGCATTGTGCCTTTTGTATTTAATTCCGATGTAATTTCTGTGTTTCATCGTCAATAAGTAGGTCCAAGGGATACAGCAAACCTGAAGTGACGGATCGGAATCAAAACTGGTCTCACAGGAAAGCTTCAAAGCATAGACAGTAACAAGAGTCAGTCTTCTTGTGCTTAGGTCGGCATTGAGCCTTTTGTATTTAATTCCGATGCAATTTCTGTGTTTCATCGTCAATAAGCACGTCCAAGGGATACAGTAAAATTGAAGTGAAGCATTGGAATCCAAAACTGGTCTCACAGGATAGGTTCATATCATGGAATGTAATAGGAGTCAGTCCTCTTGTACTAAAGTCGGCATTGTGCCTTTTGCATTAAATTCCGATGCAATTTCTGTCTTTCATGGTCAATAAGAAGGTCCAAGGGATACAGTAAACCTGAAGTAAAGCATCGGAATCTGAAACTGGTCACACAGGATATGTTAAAACATAGGCAGTAAGAAGAGTCAGTCTTCATGTACTGATGTTGGCATTGTGCCTTTTGTATTTAATTTTGATGCAATTTCTGTGTTTCATCGTCAATAAGTAGGTCCAAGAGATACAGTAAACCTGAAGTGAGGCATCGGAAATTAAAACTGGTCTCACAGGAAAGGTTCAAAACATAGACAATAAGAAGAGTTAGGCTTCTTGTAATTAAGTCGGCATCTTGCCTTTTGTATTTAATTCCGATGGAATTTCTGTGATTCATCTTGAATATGATGGTCCAAGGGATACAGTAAACCTGAAGTGAATCACCGGAATGAAAACTGGTCTCACAGGAAAGCTTCAAAACATAGACAGTAAGAAGAGTCAGTCTTCTTGTACTTAAGTCGGAATTGTGCATTTTGTACTTAATTCCGATGCAATTTCTGTATTTCATCGTCAATAAGAAGGTCCAAGTGATACAGTAAACCTGAAATGAAGCATTGGAATCTGAAACCTGTCTCACAGGAAAGGTTCAAAGCATAGACAATAAGAAGAGACAGTCATCTTGTACTTAAGTCGGCATTGTGCCTTTTGTATTTAATTCCGATGCAGTTTCTGTGTTCCATCGTCAATAAGCAGGTCCAAGGGATACAGTAAACCTGAAGTGAAGCATCGGAATCTAAAACTGGTCTCACAGGAAAGGTTCAAAATATAGACTTTAAAAAGAGTCAGTCTTCTTGTACTTAAGTCGGCATTTTGACTTTTGTATTTAATTCCGATGCAATTTCTGTGCTTCATCGTCAATAAGAATTTCCAAGGGATACAGTAAACGTGATGTGAAGCACCGGAATCTAAAACTGGTCTCACAGGAAAGGTTCAAATCATAAAATGTAATAGGAGTCAGTCCTCTTGTACTAAAGTCGGCATTGTGCCTTTTGCATTAAATTCCGATGTAGTTTCTGTGTTTCATCTCCAATAAGATGGTCCAAGGGATACAGTAAACCTGAAGTGAAACACCGGAATTAAAACTGGTCTCACAGGAAAGCTTCTAAACATAGACAGTAAGAAGAGTCAGTCTTCTTGTACTTAAGTCGGAATTGTGCATTTTGTACTTAATTCCGATGCAATTTCTGTGTTTCATCGTCAATAAGTAGGTCCAAGGGACACAGTAAACCTGAAATGAAGCATCGGAATCTGAAATTGGTCTCACAGGAAAGGTTCAAATCATAGACAGTAAGAAGAGTCAGTCATCTTGTACTTAAGTTGGCATTGTGCCTTTTGTATTTGATACCGATGCAGTTTCTGTGTTTCATCGCCAATAAGCAGGTCCAAGGGATACAGTAAACCTGAAGTAAAGCATCCGAATCTAAAACTGGTCCCAAAGGAAAGGTTCAAATCATGGAATGTAACAAAAGTCAGTCCTCTAGTACTTAAGTCAGCATTGTGCCTTTTGTATTTAATTCCGATGCAATTTCTGTGATTCCTCGTCATTAAGAAAGTCCAAGGAATACAGTAAACCTGAAGGGAAACCTAGGAATCTGAGGCTGGTCTCTCAGGAAAGGTTCAAATCATAGACAGTAACAAGAGTCAGTCTCCTTGTACTTATGTCGGCATTGTGCCTTTTGTATTTAATTCCGATGCCATTTCTGTGTTTCATCGTCAATAAGAAGGTCCAAGGGATACAGTAAACCTGTAGTGAACCATCGGAATCTAAAACTGATCTCACAGGAAACGTTCAAAGCATAGACAGTAAGAAGAGTCAGTCTTCATGTACTTAAGTCGGCATTGTGCCTTTTGTATTTCATTCCGATGCAATATCTGTGTTTCATCGTCGATAAGAAGGTCCAAGGGATACAGTAGACCTGAAAAGAAACCTCGGAATCTGAGGCTGATCTCACAGGAAAGGTTCAAATCATATTCAGTAAGAAGAGCCAGTCTCCTTGTACTTAAGTTGGCAATGTGGCGTTTGTAATTAATTCCGATGTAATTTTTGTGTTTCACGTCAATAAGATGGTCCAAGGGATACAGTAAACCTGAAGTAAAGCATCGGAATCTAAAACTGGTCTCAGAGGGAAGGTTCAAAATATAGACAGTAAGAAAAGTCAGTCTTCTAGTACTTAAGTCGGCATTGTGCCTTTTGTATTTAACTCCGATGCAATATCTGTGTTTCATTGTCAATATGAAGGTCCCAGGGATACAGTAAACCTGAAACGAGACATAGGAAACTTAAAGTGGTCTCACAGGAATGGTTCAAATCATCGACAGTAAGAAGAGTCAGTCTTCATGTACTTATGTCGTCATTGTGCCTATAGTATTTAAATCTGATGTAATTTCTGTGTTTCACCGTCAATAAGAAGGTCCAAGGGATACAGTAAACCTGAAGTGAAGCACCGGAATCAAAACTGGTCTCACAGGAAAGCTTCAAAACATAGACAGTAAGAAGAGTCAGTCTTCATGTACTTATGTCGGCATTGTTCATGTAGTATTTAATTCCGATGCAATTTTTGTGTTTCATCGTCAATAAGAAGGTCCATGATAAACAGTAAACCTGAAGTAAAGCATCGGAATCTAAAACTGGTCTCAAAGGAAACGTTCAAAACATAGACAGTAAGAAGAGTCAGTCTTCATGTACTTAAGTCGGCATTGTGCCTTTTGTATTTCATTCCGATGCAATATCTGTGTTTCATCGTCGACAAGAAGGTCCAAGGGATACAGTAGACCTGAAAAGAAACCTTGGAATCTGAGGCTGATCTCACAGGAAAGGTTCAAATCATAATCAGTAAGAAGAGCCAGTCTCCTTGTACTTAAGTTGTCAATGTGGCGTTTGTAATTAATTCCGATGTAATTTTTGTGTTTCACGTCAATAAGATGGTCCAAGGGATACAGTAAACCTGAAGTAAAGCATCGGAATCTAAAACTGGTCTCACAGGAATGGTTCAAAATATTGACAGTAAGAAGAGTCAGTCTTCTTGTACTTAAGTCGGCATTGTACCTTTTGTATTTAATTCGGATGCAATTACTGTGTTCCATCGTCAATAAGAAGGTCCAAGGGATACAGTAAAACTGAATTGAAGCTTCGGAATCTAAAACTGGTCTCACAGTAAAGGTTCAATTCAAAGAATGTAAGAAGAGTCATGCCTCTTGTACTTAAGTCAGCATTTTGCCTTTTGAATTTAATTCCGTTTCCATTTCTGTGTTTCATCGTGAATAAAAAGGTCCAAGGGATACAATAAACCTAAAGTAAAGCATCGGAATGTAAAACTGGTCTCACAGGAAAGGTTCAAACTTAGACAGTAAGAAGAGTCAGTCTTCTTGTACTTAAGTCGGCATTGTGCCTTCTGTATTTAATTCCGACGCAATTTCTGTGTTTCATCTTCAATAAAAAGGTCCAAGGGACACTGCAAGCCTGAAGTGAAGCTTCGGAATCTAGAAGTGGTCTCACAGGAAAGGTTCAAATCATAGAATGTAAGAAGAGTCAGTCGTCTTGTACGAAAGTCGGCATTGTGCCTTTTGCATTCAATTTCGATGCAATTTCTGTGTCTCATCGTAAATAAGAAGGTCCAAGGGATATAGTAAACTTGAAGTAAAGCATCGGAATCTAAAATTGGTCTCACAGGAAAAGTTCAAAACCTAGACAGTAAGAAGAGTCAGTCTTCTTGTACTTAGGTCGTCATTGCGCCTTTTGTATTTAATTCCGATGTGATTTCTGTGTTTCATCGTCAATAAGAAGGTCCAAGGGATACAGTAAACCTGAAGTGAAGCCCCGGAATAAAAACTGGTCTCACAGGAATGCTTCAAAACATAGACAGTAAGAGGACTCAGTCTTCTTGTACTTAAGTCGGCATTGTTCATTTAGTATTTAATTCCGATGTAATTTTTGTTCTTCATCGTCAATAAGAAGGTCAAAGATATACAGTAAACCTGAAGTAAAGCATCGAAATCTAAAACTGGTCTCACAGGAAACGTTCAAAACATAGACAGTAAGAAGTGTCAGTCTTCATGTACTTAAGTCGGTATTGTGCCTTTTGTATTACATTCCGATGCATTATCTGTGTTTCATCGTTAATAAGAAGATCCAAGGGATACAGTAAACATGAAATGAAGCATCGGAATCTAAAACTGGTCTCAAATGAAAGGTTCAAATCATAGAATGTAAGAAGAGACAGTCGTCTTGTACGAAAGTCGGCATTGTGCCTTTTGTATTTAATTCCGATAGAATTTCTGTGTTTCATCGTCAATATGAAGGTGCAAGGGATACTCTAAACCTGAAGTGAGGCACCGGAATCAAAACTGGTCTCACAGCAAAGCTTCAAAACATAGACAGTAAGAAGAGTCAGTCTTCTTGTACTTAAGTCAGCATTGTACATTTACTACTTATTTCCGATGCGATTTCTGTGTTTGATTGTCAATAAGAACCTCCAAGGGATACAGTAAACCTGAAGTAAAGCATCGGAATCTAAAACAGGTCTCACAGGACACGTTCAAAATATAGACAGTAAGAAGAGTCAGTCTTCTTGTACTTAAGTCGGCATTGTGCCTTTTGTATTTCATTCCGATGCAATATCTGTGTTTCATCGTCAATGAGAAGGTCCAAGGGATACAGTTATCCTGAAAGGAAACATAGGAATCTGAAACTGGTCTCACAGGAAAGGTTCAAATCGTAGGCAGTAAGAAGAGTCAGTGTCCTTGTACCTAAGTCGGCATTGTGGGTTTTGTATTTAATTCCGATGTAATTTTTGTGATTCACATCAATAAGAAGGTCCTAGGGATACAGTAAACCTGAAGTGTAGCACCGGAATCAAGACTGGTCTCACATGAAAGCTTCAAAACATAGACAATAAGAAGAGTCAGTATTCTTGTATTTAAGTCGGCATTGTGCATTTTGTATTTAATTGCGATGCAATTTCTGTGTTTCATCCTCAATAAGGAGGTCCAAGGGATAAAGTAAACCTGAAAGGAACCATAGGAATCTGAAACTGGTCTCACAGGAATGGTTCTAGTCATAGACAGTAAGAAGAGTTAGTCTTCTTGTACTTAAGTCGTCATTGCGCCTTTTGTATTTAATTCCGATGTAATTTCTGTGTTTCATCGTCTATAAGAAGGTCCAAGGGATAGAGTAAACCTGAAGTAAAGCATCGGAATGTAAAACTGGTCTCACAGGAAAGGTTCAAAGCATAGACAGTAAGAAGAGTCAGTCTTCTTGTACTTAAGTCGGCATTGTGCCTTTTGTATTTAATTCCGATGCAATTTCTGTGTTTCATCGTCAATAAGAAGGTCCAAGGGATACAGTAAACCTGCAATGAAGCATCGGAATCTAAAACTGGTCTCACAGGAAAGATTCAAGTCATAGCATGTAAGAGGAGTCGATCCTCTTGTACTAAAGTCGGCATTGTGCCTTGTGCACTGAATTCCGTTGCAATTTCTGTGTTTCATCGTCAGTAAGAAAGTCCAAGGGATACAGTACACCTGAAGTAAAGCATCGGAATGTAAAACTGATCTCACAGGAATGGTTCAAATCATAGAATGTAAGAGGAGTCAGTCCTCTTGTACTAAAGTCGGCATTGTGCCATTTGCATTTAATTCCGATGCAATTTCTGTGTTTCATCGTCAATAAGAAGGTCAAAGGGATACAGTAAACCTGAAGTAAAGCAACGGAATCTAAAACTGGTTTCACGGGGAAGGTTCAAAACATAGACAGAAAGAAGAGTCAGTCTTCATGTACTGAAGTCGGCATTGTGCCTTTTGTATTTAATTCCGATGCAATATCTGTGTTTCATCGTCAATAAGAAGGTCCAAGGAATACAGTAAACCTGAAATGAAGCATCGGAATCTAAAACTCTTCCCACAGGAAAGGTTCAAATCATAGAATGTAAGAGGAGTCAGTCCTCTTGTACTAAAGTCGGCATTGTGCCATTTGCATTTAATTCCGATGCAATTTCTGTGTTTCATCGTCAATAAGGAGGTCAAAGGGATACAGTAAACCTGAAGTAAAGCAACGGAATCTAAAACTGGTTTCACGGGGAAGGTTCAAAACATAGACAGAAAGAAGAGTCAGTCTTCATGTACTGAAGTCGGCATTGTGCCTTTTGTATTTAATTCCGATGCAATATCTGTGTTTCATCGTCAATAAGAAGGTCCAAGCGATACAGTAAACCTGAAGGGTAACATAGGAATCTGACACTGGTCTCACAGGAATAGTTCAAATCATAGACAGTAAGAAGATTCAGTCTTCTTGTACTTAAGTCGTCATTGTGCCTTTTGCATTTAATTCCGATGCAATTTCTTTGTTTCATCGTCAATAAGAAGGTCCAAGGGATACAGTAAACCTGAAATGAAGCATAGGAATCTAAAAATGGTCTCACAGGAAAGGTTCAAATCGTAGGCAGTAAGAAGAGTCAGTGTCCTTGTACCTAAGTCGGCATTGTGGGTTTTGTATTTAATTCCGATGTAATTCTTGTGATTCACATCAATAAGATGGTCCAAGGGATACAATAAACCTGAAGTGTAGCACCAGAATCAAGACTGGTCTCACATGAAAGCTTCAAAACATAGACAATAAGAAGAGTCAGTCTTCTTGTACTTAAGTCGGCATTGTGAATTTTGTATTTAATTGCGATGCAATTTCTGTGTTTCATCGTCAATAAGGAGGTCCAAGGGATACATTAAACCTGAAATGAAGCATCGGAATTTATAACTGGTCTCACAGGAAAGGTTCAAACCATAGACAGTAAGAAGTGTCAGTCTTCTTGTACTTAAGTCGGCAATGTGCCTTTTGTATTTAATTCCGGTGCAATTTCTGTGTTTCATCGTCAATATGCAGGTCCAAGGAATACAGTAAACCTGAAGTGAAGCATCGGAATCTAAAACTGGTCTCACAGGAAAGGTTCAATTCATAGAATGTAAGAAGAGTCATGCCTCTTGTACTTAAGTCGGCATTTTGCCTTTTGAATTTAATTCCGTTTCCATTTCTGTGTTTCATCGTGAATAAAAAGGTCCAAGGGATACAGTAAACCTGAAGTAAAGCATCGGAATGTAAAACTGGTCTCACAGGAAAGGTTCAAAGCATAGACAGTTAGAAGAGTCAGTCTTCTTGTACTTACGTCGGCATTGTGCCTTTTGTATTTAATTCCGATGCAATTTCTGTGTTTCATCTTCAATAAAAAGGTCCAAGGGACATTGCAAACCTGAAGTGAAGCTTCGGAATCTAGAACTGGTCTCACAGGAAAGGTTCAAAACATAGAAAGTAGGAGGAGTCAGTCCTCTTGTACTGAAGTCGGCACTGTGCCTTTTGCATTTAATTCCGATGCAATTTCTGTGTTTCATCGTAAATAAGAAGGTACAAGGGATATAGTAAACCTGAAGTAAAGCATCAGAATCTAAAACTGGTTACACGGGAAAGGTTCAAAACATAGACAGTAAGAAGAGTCAGTCTTCATGTACTGAAGTCGGCATTGTGCATTTTGTATTTAATTGCGATGCAATTTCTGTGTTTCATCGTCAATAAGGAGGTCCAAGGGATACATTAAAGCTGAAATGAAGCATCGGAATCTAAAACTGGTCCCACATGAAAGGTTCAAATCATAGAATGTAAGAAGAGTCAGTCGTCTTGTACGAAAGTCGGCATTGTGCCTTTTGCATTCAATTTCGATGCAATTTCTGTGTCTCATCGTAAATAAGAAGGTCCAAGGAATATAGTAAACCTGAAGTAAAGCATCGGAATCTAAAACTGGTTACACGGGGAAGGTTCAAAACATAGACAGTAAGAAGAGTCAGTCTTCATGTACTGAAGTCGGCATTGTGCATTTTGTATTTAATTGCAATGCAATTTCTGTGTTTCAACGTCAATAAGGAGGTCCAAGGGATACATTAAACCTGAAATGAAGCATCGGAGTTTATAACTGGTCTCACAGGAAAGGTTCAAACCATAGACAGTAAGAAGAGTCAGTCTTCTTGTACTTAAGTCGTCATTGCGCCTTTTGTACTTAATTCCGATGTAATTTCTGTGTTTCATCGTCAGTAAGAAGGTCCAAGGGATACAGTACACCTGAAGTAAAGCATCGGATTGTAAAACTGATCTCACAGGAATGGTTCAAAGCATAGGCAGTAAGAAGAGTCAGTCTTTTTGTACTTAAGTCGGCATTGTGCCTTTTGTATTTAATTCCGATGCAAATTCTGTGTTTCATCGTCAATAAGAAGGTCCAAGGAATACAGTAAACCTGAAATGAAGCATCGGAATCTAAAACTCTTCCCACAGGAAAGGTTCAAATCATAGAATGTAAAATGAGTCAGTCCTCTTGTACTAAAGTCGGCATTGTGCCATTTGCATTTAATTCCGATGCAATTTCTGTGTTTCATCGTCAATAAGAAGGTCAAAGGGATACAGTAAACCTGAAGTAAAGCAACGGAATCTAAAACTGGTTACACGGGGAAGGTTCAAAACATAGACAGTAAGAAGAGTCAGTCTTCATGTACTAAAGTCAGCATTGTGCCATTTGCATTTAATTCCGATGCAATTTCTGTGTTTCATCGTCAATACGAAGGTCAAAGGGATACAGTAAACCTGAAGTAAAGCAACGGAGTCTAAAACTGGTTACACGGGGAAGGTTCAAAACATAGACAGTAAGAAGAGTCAGTCTTCATGTACTGAAGTCGGCATTGTGCCTTTTGCATTTAATTCCGATGCAATATCTGTGTTTTATCGTCATTAAGAAGGTCCAAGCGATACAGTAAACCTGAAGGGTAACATAGGAATCTGACACTGGTCTCACAGGAAAAGTTCAAAACATAGACGGTAAGAAGAGTCAGTCTTCTTGTACTTAAGTCAACATTGTTCATTTACTATTTATTTCCGATGCGATTTCTGTGTTTGATTGTCAATAAGAACGTCCTAGGGATACAGTAAACCTGAAGTAAAGCATCGGAATCTAAAACAGGTCTCACAGGACACGTTCAAAATATAGACAGTAAGAAGAGTCAGTCTTCTTGTACTTATGTCGGCATTGTGCCTTCTGTATTTAATTCCGACGCAATTTCTGTGTTTCATCTTCAATAAAAAGGTCCAAGGGACACTGCAAGCCTGAAGTGAAGCTTCGGAATCTAGAAGTGGTCTCACAGGAAAGGTTTAAAACATAGAAAGTAGGAGGAGTCAGTCCTCTTGTACTGAAGTCGGCATTGTGCCTTTTGCAGTTAATTCCGATGCAATTTCTGTGTTTCATCGTCAATAAGAAGGTCCAAGGGATACAGTAAACCTGAAGTAAAGCATCGGAATCTAAGACTGGTCTCAGAGGAAAGGTTCAAAACATAGAGAGTAAGAATAGTCAGTCCTCATGTACTTGAGTCGGCATTGTGCCTTTTGTATTTAGTTCCGATGTAATATCTGTGTTTCATCGTCAATAAGAGGGTCCAAGGGATATAGTAAACCTGAAATGAAGCATAGGAATCTAAAACTGGTCCCACATGAAAGGTTCAAATCATAGAATGTAAGAAGAGTCAGTCGTCTTGTACGAAAGTCGGCATTGTGCCTTTTGCATTCAATTTCGATGCAATTTCAGTGTCTCATCGTAAATAAGAAGGTCCAAGGGATATAGTAAACTTGAAGTAAAGCATCGGAATCTAAAATTGGTCTCACAGGAAAAGTTCAAAACCTAGACAGTAAGAAGAGTCAGTCTTCTTGTACTTAGGTCGTCATTGCGCCTTTTGTATTTAATTCCGATGTGATTTCTGTGTTTCATCGTCAATAAGAAGGTCCAAGGGATACAGTAAACCTGAAGTGAAGCCCCGGAATAAAAACTGGTCTCACAGGAATGCTTCAAAACATAGACAGTAAGAGGACTCAGTCTTCTTGTACTTAAGTCGGCATTGTTCATTTAGTATTTAATTCCGATGTAATTTTTGTTCTTCATCGTCAATAAGAAGGTCAAAGATATACAGTAAACCTGAAGTAAAGCATCGAAATCTAAAACTGGTCTCACAGGAAACGTTCAAAACATAGACAGTAAGAAGTGTCAGTCTTCATGTACTTAAGTCGGTATTGTGCCTTTTGTATTACATTCCGATGCATTATCTGTGTTTCATCGTTAATAAGAAGATCCAAGGGATACAGTAAACATGAAATGAAGCATCGGAATCTAAAACTGGTCTCAAATGAAAGGTTCAAATCATAGAATGTAAGAAGAGACAGTCGTCTTGTACGAAAGTCGGCATTGTGCCTTTTGTATTTAATTCCGATAGAATTTCTGTGTTTCATCGTCAATATGAAGGTGCAAGGGATACACTAAACCTGAAGTGAGGCACCGGAATCAAAACTGGTCTCACAGCAAAGCTTCAAAACATAGACAGTAAGAAGAGTCAGTCTTCTTGTACTTAAGTCAGCATTGTACATTTACTATTTATTTCCGATGCGATTTCTGTGTTTGATTGTCAATAAGATCCTCCAAGGGATACAGTAAACCTGAAGTAAAGCATCGGAATCTAAAACAGGTCTCACAGGACACGTTCAAAATATAGACAGTAAGAAGAGTCAGTCTTCTTGTACTTAAGTCGGCATTGTGCCTTTTGTATTTCATTCCGATGCAATATCTGTGTTTCATCGTCAATGAGAAGGTCCAAGGGATACAGTTATCCTGAAAGGAAACATAGGAATCTGAAACTGGTCTCACAGGAAAGGTTCAAATTGTAGGCAGTAAGAAGAGTCAGTGTCCTTGTACCTAAGTCGGCATTGTGGGTTTTGTATTTAATTCCGATGTAATTTTTGTGATTCTCATCAATAAGAAGGTCCTAGGGATACAGTAAACCTGAAGTGTAGCACCGGAATCAAGACTGGTCTCACATGAAAGCTTCAAAACATAGACAATAAGAAGAGTCAGTATTCTTGTACTTAAGTCGGCATTGTGCATTTTGTATTTAATTGCGATGCAATTTCTGTGTTTCATCCTCAATAAGGAGGTCCAAGGGATAAAGTAAACCTGAAAGGAACCATAGGAATCTGAAACTGGTCTCACAGGAATGGTTCTAGTCATAGACAGTAAGAAGAGTTAGTCTTCTTGTACTTAAGTCGTCATTGCGCCTTTTGTATTTAATTCCGATGTAATTTCTGTGTTTCATCGTCTATAAGAAGGTCCAAGGGATAGAGTAAACCTGAAGTAAAGCATCGGAATGTAAAACTGGTCTCACAGGAAAGGTTCAAAGCATAGACAGTAAGAAGAGTCAGTCTTCTTGTACTTAAGTCGGCATTGTGCCTTTTGTATTTAATTCCGATGCAATTTCTGTGTTTCATCGTCAATAAGAAGGTCCAAGGGATACAGTAAACCTGCAATGAAGCATCGGAATCTAAAACTGGTCTCACAGGAAAGATTCAAGTCATAGCATGTAAGAGGAGTCGGTCCTCTTGTACTAAAGTCGGCATTGTGCCTTGTGCACTGAATTCCGTTGCAATTTCTGTGTTTCATCGTCAGTAAGAAAGTCCAAGGGATACAGTACACCTGAAGTAAAGCATCGGAATGTAAAACTGATCTCACAGGAATGGTTCAAAGCATAGGCAGTAAGAAGAGTCAGTCTTCTTGTACTTAAGTCGGCATTGTGCATTTTTTTTTAATTCCGATGCAAATTCTGTGTTTCATCGTCAATAAGAAGGTCCAAGGAATACAGTAAACCTGAAATGAAGCATCGGAATCTAAAACTCTTCCCACAGGAAAGGTTCAAATCATAGAATGTAAGAGGAGTCAGTCCTCTTGTACTAAAGTCGGCATTGTGCCATTTGCATTTAATTCCGATGCAATTTCTGTGTTTCATCGTCAATAAGAAGGTCAAAGGGATACAGTAAACCTGAAGTAAAGCAACGGAATCTAAAACTGGTTTCACGGGGAAGGTTCAAAACATAGACAGAAAGAAGAGTCAGTCTTCATGTACTGAAGTCGGCATTGTGCCTTTTGTATTTAATTCCGATGCAATATCTGTGTTTCATCGTCAATAAGAAGGTCCAAGCGATACAGTAAACCTGAAGGGTAACATAGGAATCTGACACTGGTCTCACAGGAATAGTTTAAATCATAGACAGTAAGAAGATTCAGTCTTCTTGTACTTAAGTCGTCATTGTGCCTTTTGCATTTAATTCCGATGCAATTTCTTTGTTTCATCGTCAATAAGAAGGTCCAAGGGATACAGTAAACCTGAAATGAAGCATAGGAATCTAAAAATGGTCTCACAGGAAAGGTTCAAATCGTAGGCAGTAAGAAGAGTCAGTGTCCTTGTACCTAAGTCGGCATTGTGGGTTTTGTATTTAATTCCGATGTAATTTTTGTGATTCACATCAATAAGAAGGTCCAAGGGATACAATAAACCTGAAGTGTAGCACCGGAATCAAGACTGGTCTCACATGAAAGCTTCAAAACATAGACAATAAGAAGAGTCAGTCTTCTTGTACTTAAGTCGGCATTGTGCATTTTGTATTTAATTGCGATGCAATTTCTGTGTTTCATCGTCAATAAGGAGGTCCAAGGGATACATTAAACCTGAAATGAAGCATCGGAATGTATAACTGGTCTCACAGGAAAGGTTCAAACCGTAGACAGTAAGAAGTGTCAGTCTTCTTGTACTTAAGTCGGCAATGTGCCTTTTGCATTTAATTCCGGTGCAATTTCTGTGTTTCATCGTCAATATGCAAGTCCAAGGAATACAGTAAACCTGAAGTGAAGCATCGGAATCTAAAACTGGTCTCACAGGAAAGGTTCAATTCATAGAATGTAAGAAGAGTCATGCCTCTTGTACTTAAGTCGGCATTTTGCCTTTTGAATTTAATTCCGTTTCCATTTCTGTGTTTCATCGTGAATAAAAAGGTCCAAGGGATACAGTAAACCTGAAGTAAAGCATCGGAATGTAAAACTGGTCTCACAGGAAAGGTTCAAAGCATAGACAGTTAGAAGAGTCAGTCTTCTTGTACTTACGTCGGCATTGTGCCTTTTGTATTTATTTCCGATGCAATTTCTGTGTTTCATCTTCAATAAAAAGGTCCAAGGGACATTGCAAACCTGAAGTGAAGCTTCGGAATCTAGAACTGGTCTCACAGGAAAGGTTCAAAACATAGAAAGTAGGAGGAGTCAGTCCTCTTGTACTGAAGTCGGCACTGTGCCTTTTGCATTTAATTCCGATGCAATTTCTGTGTTTCATCGTAAATAAGAAGGTACAAGGGATATAGTAAACCTGAAGTAAAGCATCAGAATCTAAAACTGGTTACACGGGAAAGGTTCAAAACATAGACAGTAAGAAGAGTCAGTCTTCATGTACTGAAGTCGGCATTGTGCATTTTGTATTTAATTGCGATGCAATTTCTGTGTTTCATCGTCAATAAGGAGGTCCAAGGGATACATTAAAGCTGAAATGAAGCATCGGAATCTAAAACTGGTCCCACATGAAAGGTTCAAATCATAGAATGTAAGAAGAGTCAGTCGTCTTGTACGAAAGTCGGCATTGTGCCTTTTGCATTCAATTTCGATGCAATTTCTGTGTCTCATCGTAAATAAGAAGGTCCAAGGAATATAGTAAACCTGAAGTAAAGCATCGGAATCTAAAACTGGTTACACGGGGAAGGTTCAAAACATAGACAGTAAGAAGAGTCAGTCTTCATGTACTGAAGTCGGCATTGTGCATTTTGTATTTAATTGCGATGCAATTTCTGTGTTTCATCGTCAATAAGGAGGTCCAAGGGATACATTAAACCTGAAATGAAGCATCGGAGTTTATAACTGGTCTCACAGGAAAGGTTCAAACCATAGACAGTAAGAAGAGTCAGTCTTCTTGTACTTAAGTCGTCATTGCGCCTTTTGTACTTAATTCCGATGTAATTTCTGTGTTTCATCGTCAGTAAGAAGGTCCAAGGGATACAGTACACCTGAAGTAAAGCATCGGATTGTAAAACTGATCTCACAGGAATGGTTCAAAGCATAGGCAGTAAGAAGAGTCAGTCTTTTTGTACTTAAGTCGGCATTGTGCCTTTTGTATTTAATTCCGATGCAAATTCTGTGTTTCATCGTCAATAAGAAGGTCCAAGGAATACAGTAAACCTGAAATGAAGCATCGGAATCTAAAACTCTTCCCACAGGAAAGGTTCAAATCATAGAATGTAAAATGAGTCAGTCCTCTTGTACTAAAGTCGGCATTGTGCCATTTGCATTTAATTCCGATGCAATTTCTGTGTTTCATCGTCAATAAGAAGGTCAAAGGGATACAGTAAACCTGAAGTAAAGCAACGGAATCTAAAACTGGTTACACGGGGAAGGTTCAAAACATAGACAGTAAGAAGAGTCAGTCTTCATGTACTAAAGTCAGCATTGTGCCATTTGCATTTAATTCCGATGCAATTTCTGTGTTTCATCGTCAATTCGAAGGTCAAAGGGATACAGTAAACCTGAAGTAAAGCAACGGAGTCTAAAACTGGTTACACGGGGAAGGTTCAAAACATAGACAGTAAGAAGAGTCAGTCTTCATGTACTGAAGTCGGCATTGTGCCTTTTGCATTTAATTCCGATGCAATATCTGTGTTTTATCGTCATTAAGAATGTCCAAGCGATACAGTAAACCTGAAGGGTAACATAGGAATCTGACACTGGTCTCACAGGAATAGTTCAAAACATAGACGGTAAGAAGAGTCAGTCTTCTTGTACTTAAGTCAACGTTGTTCAATTACTATTTATTTCCGATGCGATTTCTGTGTTTGATTGTCAATAAGAACGTCCTAGGGATACAGTAAACCTGAAGTAAAGCATCGGAATCTAAAACAGGTCTCACAGGACACGTTCAAAATATAGACAGTAAGAAGAGTCAGTCTTCTTGTACTTATGTCGGCATTGTGCCTTTTGTATTTCATTCCGATGCAATATCTGTGTGTCATCGTCAATGAGAAGGTCCAAGGGATACAGTAAACCTGAAAGGAAACATAGGAATCTGAAGATGGTCTCACAGGAAAGGTTCAAATCGTAGGCAGTAAGAAGAGTCAGTGTCCTTGTACCTAAGTCGGCATTGTGGGTTTTGTATTTAATTCCGATGTAATTTTTGTGATTCACATCAATAAGAAGGTCCAAGGGATACAGTAAACCTGAAGTGTAGCACCGGAATCAAGACTGGTCTCACACGAAAGCTTTAAAATATAGACAATAAGAAGAGTCAGTCTTCTTGTACTTAAGTCGGCATTGTGCATTTTGTATTTAATTGCGATGCAATTTCTGTGTTTCATCGTCAATAAGGAGGTCCAAGGGATACATTAAACCTGAAATGAAGCATCGGAATTTATAACTGGTCTCACAGGAAAGGTTCAAACCATAGACAGTAAGAAGTGTCAGTCTTCTTGTACTTAAGTCGGCAATGTGCCTTTTGTAATTAATTCCGGTGCAATTTCTGTGTTTCATCGTCAATAAGCAGGTCCAAGGAATACAGTAAACCTGAAGTGAAGCATCGGAATCTAAAACTGGTCTCACAGGAAAGGTTCAAATCACGGAATGTAAGAAGAGTCAGTCTTCTTGTACTTAATTCCGCATTGTGCCCTTTGTAGTTAATTCCGATGCAATTTCTGTGTTTCATCGTCAATAAGAACGTCCAAGGGATACAGTAAACCTGAAGTAAAGCATCGGAATCTTAAACTGGTCTCACAGGAATGGTTCAAAACACAGACAGTACAAAGAGTCAGTCTTCTTGTTTTTATGTGGGCATTGTGCCGTTTGTATTTAACTCCGGCCAAATTTCTGTGTTTCATCGTCAATAAGAAAGTCCAAGGGATACAGTCAACCTGAAGTGAAGCATCGGAATCAAATCTGGTCTCACAGGAATGGTTCAAAACATAGACAGTAAGATTAGTCAGTCTTCTTGTACTTAGGACGGCATTGTTCCATTAGTATTTAATTCCGATGCAATTCCTTTGTTTCATCGTCAATAAGAAGGTCCAAGGGATACAGTAAATACAGTAAACCTGAAATGAAGCATCGGAATCTAAAAATGGTCTCACAGGAAAGGTTCAATTCATAGACAGTAAGAAGACTCAGTCATCTTGTACTTAAGTCTTCAATGTGCCTTTTGTATTTAATTCCGATAGAATTTCTGTGTTTCATCGTCAATATGAAGGTCAAAGGGATACACTAAACCTGAAGTGAAGCACCGGAATCTAAAACTGGTCTCACGGGAAAGGTTTAAATTATAGACAGTATGAAGAGTCAGTCTTCTTGTACTTAAATCGGCATTTTGACTTTTGTATTTAATTCCGATGTAATTTCCGTGTTTCATCGTCATTATGAAAGTCCAAGGGATACAGTAAACCTGAAGTGAAGCATCGGAATCTATAACTGGTCTCACAGGAAAGGTTCAAAATATAGACACTAAGAAGAGTCAGTCTTCTTGTACTTAAGTCGGCATTGTGCCTTTTGTATTTATTTATGATGCAATTTCTGTGTTTCATCTTCAATAAGAAGGTACAAGGGATACAGAAAACCTGAAGTGAAACACCGGAATCAAAACTGGTCTCACAGGAAACATTCAAAACAAAGACAGTAAGAAGAGGCAGACTTCTTGTACTTAAGTCGGAATTGTGCGTTTTGTACTCAATTCCGGTGCAATTTCTGTGTTTCATCGTCAATAAGAAGGTCCAAGGGATACAGTAAACCTGAAGTAAAGCATCGGAATCAATAACTGGTCTCACAGGAGAGGTTCAAACATAGTCAGTAAGAAGAGTCGGTCTTCTTGTCTTTATGTCGGCATTGTGCCTTTTGTATTTAATTCCGACGCCATTTCTGTGTTTCATAGTCAACAAGAAGGTCCAAGGGATACAGTAAACCTGAAGTAAAGCATCGGCATCTAAAACTGGTCTCATATGAAAGGTTCAAATCATAGACAGTGAGAAGAGTCAGTCTTCTTGTTTCTAAGTGATCATTATGAAATTTGTATTTAATTCCGACGCAATTTCTGTGTTTCATCGTCAATAAGAAGGTCCAAGGGATACATTAACCCTGAAGTGAAGCATCGGAATCTAAAACTGGTCTCACAGTAAAGGTTCAATTCATAGAATGTAAGAAGAGTCAGTCCTCTTGTACTTAAGTCGGCATTGTGCCTTTTGTATTTAGTTCCGATGCAATTTCTATGTTCCATCGTCAATAAGAAGGTCCAAGGGATGCAGTAAATTTGAAGTAAAGCATCGGCATCTAAAACTGGTCTCACAGGATAGGTTAAAACATAGACAGTAAGAAGAGTCAGTCTTCTTGTCTTTAAGTGGACATTATGGCATTTGTATTTAATTCCGACGCATTTTCTGTGATTCATCGTCAATAAGAAAGTCCAAGGGAAACAGTAAATCTGAAGTGAAGCATCGGAATCAAAACTGGTCTCACAGGAATGGTTCAAAACATAGACAGTAAGAGGAGTTAGTTTTCTTGTACTTAAGTCGGCATTGGTCATTTTGTATTTAATTCCAATGCAACTTCTGTGGTTCATCGTCAGTCAGAAGGTCCAAGGGATACAGTAAACATGAAGTGAAGCATCGTAATCTAAAACAGGTCTTGCAGGAAAGGTTCAAATCATAGACAGTAAGAAGAGTCAGTCTTCTTGTACTTAAGGCGGCATTGTGCCTTTTGCTTTTAATTCCAATGCAACTTCTGTGGTTCTTCGTCAGTCAGAAGGTCCAAGGGGCACAGTAAACCTGACGTGAAGCATCGGAATCTAAAACTGGCCTCACAGGAAGGGTTCAAATCATAGATTGTAAGAAGAGTCAGTCCTCTTGTACTTAAGTCGGCGTTGTACCTTTTGTAGTTAATTCCGATGCAATTTCTGTGATTCATCGTCAATATGAAGATCCAAGGGATACAGTAAACCTGAAGTGAAACATCGGAATCAAAACTGGTCTCACAGGAAAGGTTCAAATCGTAAAACGTAAGAAGAGTCTCTTGTACTTAAGTCAGCATTGTGCCTTTTATATTTTTTTCCGATGCAATTTCTGTGTTTCATCGTCAATATGGAGGTCCAAGGGATACAGTAATCCTGAAAATATGCATACGAATCTAAAACTGGTCTCACAGGAAAGGTTTAAATCATAGACAGTAAGAAGACTCAGTCTTCTTGTACTTAGGTCGGCAATGTGCATTTTGTATTTCTTTCCGATGCAATTTCTCTGTTTCATCGTCAATATGAAGGTCCAAGGGATACATTAACCCTGAAGTGAAGCATCGGATACTGAAACTGGTCTCACAGGAAAGGTTCAATTCATAGAATGTAAGAAGAGTCAGTCTTCTTGTACTTAAGTCGGCATTGTGCCTTTTGTATTTAAGTCCGATGCAATTTCTATGTTCCATCGTCAATAAGATGGTCCAAGGGATACAATAAACGTGAAGTAAAGCATCGGCATCTAAAACTGGTCTCACAGGATAGGTTCAAAACATAGACAGTAAGAAGAGTCAGTCTTCTTGTTTTTAAGTATGCATTGTGGCTTTGTATTTAATTCCGACGCAATTTCTGTGTTTCATCGTCAATAAGTAAGTCCAAGGGAAACAGTAAACCTGAAGTGAAGCATCGGAATCAAAACTGGTCTCACAGAAATGGTTCAAAACATAGACAGTAAGAGGAGTTAGTTTTCTTGTACTTAAGTCGGCATTGTTCCTTTTGTATTTAATTCCAATGCAACTTCTGTGGTTCATCGTCAATAAGATGGTCCAACTGATACAGTAAACCTGAAGTGAAGCATCGGAATCTAAAACTGGTCTCACAGGAAAGGTTCAAATCATAGAATATAAGAAGAGTCAGTCCTCTTGTACTTAAGTCGGCGTTGGGCCTTTTGTATTTAATTCCGATGCAATTTCTGTGTTTGATCGTCATTAAGAAGTTCCAAGGTTCAAATGGTTCAAATGGCTCTGAGCACTATGGGACTCAACTGCTGAGGTCATTAGTCCCCTAGAACATAGAACTAGTTAAACCTAACTAACCTAAGGACATCACAAACAACCATGCCTAAGGCTGGATTCGAACCTGCGACCGTAGCGGTCTAGCGGTTCCAGACTGCAGCGCCTATAACCGCACGGCCACTTCGGCTGGCCAAGGTCCAAGGGATACAGTAAACCGGAAGTGAAGCATCGGTATCAAAACTGGTCTCACAGCAAAAGTTCAAAACATAGACAGTAAGAGGAGTCAGTCTTCTTGTACTTAAGTCGGCATTGTGCCTTTTGTATTTAAGTCCGATGCAATTTCTATGTTTCATCGTCAATAAGATGGTCCAAGGGATACAGTAAACCTGAAGTGAAGCATCGGAATCTAAAACTGGTCTCACAGTAAAGATTCAAAACATAGACAGTAAGAAGAGTCAATCTTCTTGTACTTAAGGCGGCATTGTGCCTTTTGTTTTTAATTCCAATGCAATTTCTGTGTTTCATCGTCAATAAGAAGGTCCAAGGGATACAGTAAACCTGAAGTGAAGCATCGGAAACTAAAACTAGCCTCACAGGAATGGTTCAAAACATAGACAGTAAGAAGAGTCAGTCTTCTTGTACTTAAGTCGGCATTGTGCCTTTTGTATTTAATTCCAATGCAACTCCTCTGGTTCATCGTCAGTCAGAAGGTCCAAGGGATACAGTAAACCTGAAGTGAAGCCTCGGAATCTAAAACTGGCCTTACAGGAAAGTTTCAAATCATAGAATGTAAGAAGAGTCAGTCCTCTGGTTCTTAAGTCGGCATTGTGCCTTTTTAATTAATTCCGAAACAATTTCTGTGTTTCATCGTCGATACGAAGATCCAAGGGTTACAGGAAACCTGAAGTAACGCATCGGAATGTAAAACTGGTCTCACAGAAAAGGTTCAAATCATAGGCAGTGAGAAGAGTCAGTCTTCTTGAATTTAAGTCGGCATTTTGCCTTTTGTTTTTAATTCCGACGTAATTTCGGTGGTTCATCGTCAATACGAAGGTCCAAGGGATACAGTAAATCTGTTGTGAAGCATCGGAATCAAAACTGGGCTCACAGGAAAGGTCCAAAACATAGAGAGAAAGAAGAGTCAGTCGTCTTGTACTTAGGTCGGCATTCTGACTTTTGTATTTAATTCCAATACAATTTCTGTGTTTCATCGTCAATAAGAAGTTCCAAGGGATACAGTAAACCTGAAATGAATCATCGGAATCTAAAATTGGTCTCACAGGAAAGGATCAAAATATAGTCAGTAAGAAGCGTCAGTCTTCTTGTACTTAAGTCGGCATTGTAACTTTTGTATTTAATTCCGATGCAATTTCTGTGTATCATCGTCAATAAGCGGGTCCAAGGGATACAGTAAACCTGAAGTGAGGCATCGGAGTCTAAAACTGATCTCACAGGAAAGGTTCAAACCATGGAATGTAAGAAGAGACAGTCCTCTTGTACTTAAGTCGGCATTGTGCCTTTTGTATTTAATTCCGATGCAATTTCTGTGTTCCATCGTCAATAAGAAGGTCCAAGGGATACAGTAAACCTGAAATGAAGCATAGGAATCCAAAACTGGTTTCACAGGAAAGGTTTAAATCATAGACAGTAAGAAGACTCAGTCTTCTTGTACTTAGGTCGGCAATGTTCCTTTTGTATTTATTTCCGATGCAATTTCTGTGTTTCATCATCAATATGAAGGTGCAAGGGATACAGTAAACCAAAGTGAAGCATCGTAATCTAAAACTGGTCTCACAGGGAAGGTTCAAAGGATAGACTGTAAGAAGAGTAAGTCTTCTTGTAGTTAGGTCGGCATTTTGGCTTTTGTATTTAATTCCGATGCAATTTCTATGTTTCATAGTCAATAAGAAGGTCCAAGGGATACATTAACACTGAAGTGAAGCATCTGAATCTAAAACTGGTCTCACAGTAAAGGTTCAAAAGCATAGACATCATGAAGAGTCAGTCTTCTTGTACTTAAGTCGGCACTGTGCCTTTTGTATTTAATACCAATTCAATTTCTGTGTTTCATCGTCAATAAGAAGGTTCAAGGGATACAGTAAACCTGAAGTGAAGCACCATAATCTTAAACAGGTCTCACAGGAAAGGTTCAAATCATAGACAGTAAGAAGAGTCAGTCTTCTTGACTTAAATCGGCATTGTTCATTTTGTATTTAATGCCGATGCAATTTCTGTGTTTCTTCGTCAATAAGAAGGTCCAAGGGATACAGTAAAACTGAAGTGAAGCATCGGAATCTAAAACTGGTCTCACAGGAAACTTTCAAAACATAGACAATAAGAACAGTCGGTCTACTTGTTTTTAAGTCGGCATTGTGCCTTTTGTATTTACTTCCGATGCAATTTCTGTGTTTCATCGTCAACAAGAAAGTCTGAGGGATACAGTAAACCTGAAGTGAAGCATCGGAATCAAAGCTGGTCTCACAGGAAAGGTTCAAATCATAGTCAGTAAGAAGAGGCAGCCTTCTAGTACTTAAGTCGGCATTCTACCTTTTGTATTTAGTTCCTATGCAATTTCTGTGTTTCATCGTCAATAAGAAGGTCCAAGGGATACAGTAAACCTGTAGTGAAGCATCGGAATCAAAACTGGTCTCACAGCAAAGGTTCAAATCATAGACAAAAAGAAGAGTCAGTCTTCTTGTACTTAAATCGGCATTGTGCCCTTTGTATTTAATTCCAATTCAATTTCTGCGTTTCTTCGTCAATAAGAAGGTCCAAGGGATACAGTAAACCTGAAGTGATGCATCAGAATCTAAAACTGGTCTCACAGGAAAGGTTCAAATCATAGAATGTAAGAAGAGTCAGTCCTCTGGTTCTTAAGTCGGCATTGTGCCTTTTGTATTTAATTCCGATGCAATTTCTGTGTTTCATCGTCAATAAGAAGATCCAAGGGATACATTAAACCTCAAGTAAAGCATCGGAATGTAAAACTGGTCTCACAGGAAAGGTTCAAATCATAGGCAGTGAGAAGAGTCAGTCTTCTTCATTTTAAGTCGGCATTTTGCCTTTTGTATTTAATTCCGATGTAATATCGGTGGCTCATCGTCAATAAGAAGGTCCAAGAGATACAGTAAACTTGTTGTGAAGCATTGTAATCAAAACTGGTCCCACAGGAAAGGTTCAAAACATAGAGAGTAAGACGAGTCAGTCGTCTTGTACTTAGGTCGGCACTGTGACTTTTATATTAATTTCCAATAAAATTTCTGTGTTTCATCGTCAATAAGAAGTTCCAAGGGATACAGTGAACCTGAAATGAAGCATAGGAATCTAAAATTGGTCTCACTGGAAAGGTTCAAAATATAGACTGTAAGTAGAGTCAGTCTTCTTGTACCTATGTCGGCATTGTGCGTCTAGTATTTAATTCCGATGCAATTTCTGTGTATCATCGTCAATAAGCAGGTCCAAGGGATACAGTGAGCCTGAATTGAAGCATCGGAATCTAAAACTGATCTCACACGAATGGTTCAATTCATGGAATGTAAGAAGAGTCAGTCCTCTTGTACTTATGTCGGCATTGTGATTTTTGTATTCAATCCCGATGCAATTTCTGTTTTTCATGGTCAATGTGAAGGTCGAAGGAATACAGTAAACCCTCACTGGTGCATCGGAATCTAATACTGGTCTCCCAGGAGCAGCTCAATGGACAAACTCTTAGAAGTTTAACTCTTCTTGTCCTTAAGTCGGCATTGTGCCTTTTGCATTCAATCCCAATGCGGTTTCTGTGTTTCATGGTCATTGCGAAGATCCAAGGGATACATTAAACCTGCCTGGTGGATCGGCATCTAATATTGGTCTCCCAGGAGCCGCACAAAGCACAAATTCTTAGAAGATTCTTTCTTCTAGTACTAAAGTCAGCATTGTGCCTTTGGTATTCAATCCCGATGCAGTTTTTGAATTTAATGGTAATTGTGAAGGTCCAAGAGATACAGGAAACCTGCACTGGTGTATTGGAATCTAATACTGGACTCCCAGTAGCCGCTGTAAGCACAAATTCTTCAAAGATTCACTCTTCTTGTACTTAAGGCGGCATTGTGCCTTTTGTATTCAATCCCGATGCAATTTCTGTGTCTCATGGTCAATGTGAGTGTCCAAGGGATTTACTAAACCTGTACTGGTGCATCGGAATCTAATACTGGTCTCCCAGGAGCCGGTCAAAGCACAAGCTCTTAGAAGATTCACTCTTCTTGTACTTAAGTTGGCATTGTCCCTTTTGTATTCAATCCCGATGGAATTTCTGTGTTTCATGGTCAATGTGAAGGTCCAAGGGATACAGTAAAACTGCACTGGTGCATCGGAATCTAATACTGGTTTCACAGGAGCCGCCCAAAGCAGAAACTCTTAGATGATTCTTTCTTCTTGTACTTAAGTCGGCATTGTGCCTTTTGTATTCAATCACAATGCAATTTCTGTGTTTCATGGTCAATGTGAAAGTCCATGGGATACAGTAAACCTGCACTGGTGCATCGATATCTAATACTGGTCTCCCAGGTGCCGCTGAAATCAGAAACTCTTAGAAGATTCGTTCTTCTTGTACTTAATTTATTTATTTATTTATTTATTGATTTATTTAACCTGGCAAGATTAGGGCCATCAGGCCCTCTCTTACATCTAACCAGGCATCCTACTTATATCACATTCATATGTTTAAGTAGGCATGTTAAACTACATTTCTACAAAAAGTGAAATAAACAATTAGAAAGGTACACCTGGAAAAATATATACATATAGAGTTTATATTCGTAGATCATAGGTACTGTTATAATTAGACATTATTGAAGAGACAAATTTTAGATAGGAGTGCTGGCAGCAGGGAGTATGAGGGACACTCATTGTGAACGGAGGAGAAGAATACACATGATGAAACATAATTAAGGAAATATAAAGGAAAAGAAGATTGCCTGGCTAATAGAGATAGATGAATGGGAAGGCATCTCAGGAGCAAGATGGGAGACGCTAGCTTTGCTATTTGACAGATGAGAGGATTGGCCTGGTACATTAATTTTGTGGAGAACTTTATGAGGATGATAGTACGAAATGCTTCAACTTCTTCTTAAAAGCAGCAGGAGATTGAATTTTGCGCAAGGTAAGGGGCAGTTTGTTCCGGATGCTGACAGCGGCAACTGAGAAGGAGTTTGCAAAAGTTTTTGTTTTGTGAGAGGGCACAGTTAGGATACCAAATAAGAGTGACCTCGTGTTTCGATTATGATGGCACGACAGGTTTTTAATCTCTGAAGCAAGGTACTGGGGTGCTTGCGCGACGAAGAGTTTGTGAAGTAGACATAGAGTGTGGTAGTCACGCAATTTGTCCGGCCGCAGCCACTTTAGCTCGGAGTATGAAGCACTAACATGATCATATCGGCGAATGTTGCAGGTGTAATGCACACAGGCATTCATGGTTATCTCTAGCCGTATTTTCTTTTCACTACCCGTGCCTTGTTGAATCACATCACAATAGTGGAGGTTCGGTAGAAAGAGTGCTTGCACGAGCTGGCGTTTCAAGTCCAGTGGAAATATGTTCTGAAACTTTTTGAGAGCATAGAGACAAGCAGACGTCTTTCGGCACACTGCGACTGTATTCTCCGCCCAGTTGAGATGCTCATCCAAAGTTACACCCAATTTTTCACTGTTTTCTGATATGGTATTGGAGTACCATCGAGCAAAATAGAAGGTAGCCATTCGCGGAGATCTGAACTTATTAATTTCTGATGGGCTATTAAGATTACTTGCGTCTTCTTTGCATTTAGTTTAAGCCCCAGGCTTTTCGCCCATGTCACTACCGAAGACAGATCATCATTCATCTGAGCGTTTGCAGTGTTTACGTTTTCAGGTCTGACGCTTAGGTAGAGCTGGAGGTCGTCGGAATAGAAATGATATTTACAGGACAGAACCGACGAAATATAGTTGACATATAAAGAAAACAAAAGTGGTCCTAAGACTGATCCTTGTGGCAGTCCCGAGGAAAGATGTTTCCAGGAAGATTTTTCATTTACGCAGACAACACATTGCTGTCTGTCTTTTAAGTAGCTTTCAAACCATCTCACTGCACTAACAGAGAAATTAAGCTGTTGCATTTTTTTGAGCAATATGTCAAAGTTACCAGTGTCAAAAGCTTTGCTGAAGTCCAGTAGCGTCAATATTGCTGCCTTTAGATTGTCAATGGCACATTTCAGGTCATCTAATACTTTAATTAGAGCAGTGTTTGAGCTGTGATGTTTACGGAAACCGGATTGAAATTTGTGATACAGGCTGAATTCGTGCAAGTGTTCAGTGATTTGGTCATGAACAATATATTCGAGTGCTTTGGAAACAGCAGGCAGTATGCTAATTGGTTGGTGCCTTTTGTATCCAATCCCGATGCAATTTCTGTGTTTCATGGTCAATGTGAAGGTCCATGGGATACAGTAAACTTGCACTGCTGCATCGGACTCTAATACTGGTGTCCCAGGAGCCGCTCAAATTACAAACTCATAAAATTCACTCTTCTTGTACTTAAGTCGGCATTGTGCCTTTTGTATTCAACCGCGGTGCAATTTCTGTGTTTCATGGTCACTATGAAGGTCAAAGGGATACAGTAAACCTGAACTGGTGCATCGGAATCTAATACTGGTCTCCCAGGAGCCGCTCAAAGCAGAAACTTTTAGAAGTTTCACTCTTCTTGTACTTAAGTCGGCACTGTGCCTTTTACATTCAATCCCGATGCATTTTCTGTGTTTCATGGTCAATATGAAAGTCCAAGCGATACAGTAAATCTGCACTGGTGCATTGGAATCTAATACTGGTCACCCAGGAGCCGCTCAAAACACAAATTCTTAGAACATTCACTCTTGTTGTACTTAAGTCGGCATTGTGCATTTTGTATTCAATCCCGATGCATTTTCAGTGCTTCATGGTCAATGTGAAGGTCCAAGGTATACAGTAACCTGCACTGGTGCATCGGAATCTAATACTTGACCCACAGGGGCCGCTCAAAGCACAAACTCTTAGAAGATTAACTCTAATTGCAGTTATGTAGGCATTGTGCCTTTGGTATTCAATCGCGATGCAATTTCTGTGTTTCATGCACAATGTGAAGGTCTGAGGGATACAGTAACCCTGCACTGGTGCATCGGAATCTAATACTGGTCTCCCAGGAGCCGCTATAAGCACAACCTCTTAGGAGATTCACTCCTCTTGTAATTCAGTCGGCATTCTGTCTTTTGTATTCTATCCCGATGAAATTTCTGTGTTTCATGGTCAATGTTAAGGTCCAAGGGATACAGTAAAACTGCACTGGTGCATCGGAATCCAATACTGGTCACCCAGGAGCCGCTCAAAGCTCAAATTCTTAGATGATTCACTATTCTTGTACTTATGTCGGCATAGTGCAATTTGTTTTCAATCGCGAAGCAATTTGTGTGTTTCATGGTCAATGTGAAGGTCCAAGGGATACATTAAAGCTGGAATAGTGCATCAGAATCTAATACTGGTCTCCCAGGAGCTTCACAAAGCGGGCACTCTTAGAAGATTCGCTCTTCTTGTACTTAAGTCGGCATTGTGCCATTTGTATTCAATCCCGATGCATTATCTGCACTTCATGGACAATGTGAAGGTCCAAGGTATACAGTGTACCTGTACTGGTGCATCGGACTCTAATACTTTACCCATCAGGAGTCACTAAAGGCACAAAATCTTAGAAGATTCACTCTTCTTGTACATAAGTCGGCGTTGTGCGTTTTATTTTGATTCCCAATGCAATTTCTGTGTTCCATGGTCTATGTGAAGGTCCAACGGATACAGTAAAGCTGGAATAGTGAATCGGAATCAAATACTCTTTCCCTAGGAGACGCTCAAATCACAAACTCTTAGAAGATTCGCTCTTCTTGTACTTAAGTCGGCATTGTGTCTTTTGTATTCAATCACGGTGCAATTTCTGTGTTTCATGGTCAATGTGAAAGTCCAAGGGATACAGTAAGCCCGCATTGGTGCATTGGAATCTAATACTGGTCTCCCAGCAGCCGTACATGGCAGAAAGTCTTTGAAGATTCACTCGTCTTGTACTTAAATCATTGAGCCTCTTGTATTCAATCCCGATGCATTTTCTGTGCATCATGGTCAATGTGAGGGTCCAAGGGATTCAGTAACCCTGCACTGGTGTATGGGAATCTAAAACTGGTCTCCCAGGAGCCACTCAAAACACATACACTTGGAAGACTCACACTTCTTGTGCTTTATCTATTCAATCCCAATGCAATTTCTGTGTTTCATGGTAAACGCGAAAGTAGAAGGGATACAGTAAACCAGCACTGGTGCATCGGAATCTAATACTGGTCACCAAGGAGGCGCTCAAAGCACAAACTCTTAGAAGATTAACTATTCTTGTATTTAAGTCGGCTTTGTGACTTTTGTATTCGATCCCGATGCATTTTCAGTGTTTCATGGTCAATGTTAGGGTCCAAGGGATTCACTAAACCTGCACTGGTGCATCGGAATCTAATACTGGACCCCAGGAGCCGCTCAAAGCACAAACTCTTAGAAGATTCACTCTCCTTGTACTTAAGTCGGCATTGTGCCTTTTGTTTTCAATCCCGACGCAATTTCTGTGTTCCATGTTCAATTTGAAGGTCCAAGGGATTCAATAAACCTGCACTGGTGCATCGGAATCTAATACTGGTCTCCCAGCAGCCGCTCAAAGCACAAACTTTTAGAAGTTTCAATCTTCTTGTACTTAAATCGGCTTTGTGCCTTTTGTTTTCAATCCCAATGCATTTTCTGTGTTTCATGGGCACTGTGAAGGTCCAAGGGATACAGTAAATCTGCACTGGTGCATTGGAATCTAATACTGGTCTCCAAGGAGCCGCTCAAAGCACAAACTCTTAGAAGATTCACACTTCTTGTACTTAAGTCGGCATTGTGCATATTGTATTCAATCCCCATTCAATTTCTGTGTTTCATGGTCAATGTGAATGTCCAACGAATGCTTTAAACCAGCACTTGTGCTTCGGAATTTAGATCGGGTCTCCCAGTAGCAGCTCAAACCACAAACTCTGAGAAGATTCACTCTTCTTGTACTTAAGTCGGCATTGTGCCTTTTGTATTCAATCCCGATGCATTTTCAGTGCTTCATGGTTAATGTGAAGTTCCAAGGTATACAGTAACATGCACTGGTGAATTGGAATCTAATACTTGCCCCCCAGGGGCCGCTCAAAGCACAAACACTTAGAAGATTAACTACAATTGTAGATAAGTCGGCATTGTGCCATTGGTATTCAATCACGATGCAATTTCTGTGTTTCATGCCCAATGTGAAGGTCCAAGACATTCAGTAATCCTGCACTGGTGCATCGGAATCTAATACTGGTCTACCAGGACAAACTCAAAGCACAAACTCTTAGACAATTCACTCTTCATGTACTTAAGTCGGCATTGTGCCTTTTGTATTCAATCCTGATACATTTTCTGTGTTTCATGGTCAATGTGAAGGTCCAAGGTGTACTGTATAGCTGCACAGGTGCATCGGAATCTAATACTTTCCCCATCAGGAATCGCTCAAAGCACAAATTCTTAGAAGATTCACTCATCTTGTACACAAGGCGGCATAGAGCCTATTGTATTCAATCCCGATGAAATTTCTGTTTTTCATGGTCAATGTGAAAGTCAAAGGGATACAGTAAACCTGCACTGGTGCATCGGAATTTAATACTGGTCTCCCAGGAGTCGCTTAAAGTAGAAACTCTTTCAAGATTCACTCTTCTTGTACATAAGTCGGCATTGTGCATTTTGTATTCAATCCCGATGTAGTTTCTGTGTCTCATGGTCAATGTGAAGGTCAAAGAGTTACAGTAACCTGCACTAGTGCATCGGAATCTTATACCTGACCCCCAGGGTCCGCTCAAAGCACAAACTCTTAGAAGGTTATCTCTAATTGTACTAAAGTCGGCATTGTGCCTTTGGTATTCAATCGCGATGCAATTTCTGTGTTTCATGCACAATGTGAAGGTCCGAGGGATACAGTAAACCTGCATTGGTGCATCGGAATCAAAAACTGGTCTCCCAGGAGCCGCTCAAACCACAAACTCTTAGAAGATTCAATCTTCTTGTACTTACGTCGGCATTGTGCCTTTTGAATTTAATTGCGATGCAATCTCTGTGTTTCATGGTCAATAGGAAGGTCCAACGTATACCTTAAACCTGAACTGGTGCATCGGAATCTAATACTGGTCTCCCAGGAGTTGCTAAAAGCGCAAAATCTTAGAAGATTCACTCTTCTTGTAGTTATGTTGGCATTGTGCCTTTTGTATTCAATCCCGATGCAATTTCTGTGCTTCATGGTCAATGTGAATGTCCAAGGGTTACTGTAAACCTGCACTGGTGCATCAGAATCTAATACTGGTGCCCCAGGAGCCGCTCAAACCACAAACTCTTAGAAGATTCACTCCTCTTGTACTTAAGTCGGCATTGTGCCTTTTTTATTCAATCCGGATGCATTTTCTGTGTTTCATGGTCAATGTGAAGGTCCAAGGGATTCAGTAAACCTGCACTGGTGCATCGGAATCTAATCCTGGTCTCCCAGGAGACGCTCAAAGCACAAACTCATAGCAGATTCACTCTTCTTGTACTTAAGTAGGCATTGTGCCTTTGTATGCAATCCCGATTCAATTTCTGTGTTTCATGGTCATTGTGAAGGTCCGAGGGATACGCTAAACCTGCATTGGTGCATCGGAATCAATAACTGGTCTCCCAGGAGCCGCTCAAACCACAAACTCTTAGAAGATTCACTCTTCTTGTACTTAAGTCGGCATTGTGCCTTCTGTATTTCATCGCGATGCAATTTCAGTGTTTCATGGTCAATAGGAAGCTCCAAAGCATACAGTAAACCTGAACTGGTGCTTCGGAATCTTATACAGGTCTCGCAGGAGTTGCCCATAGCACAAATTCTTAGAAGATTCACTCTTCTTGTACTTAGGTCGGCATTAAGGATTTGGTATTCAATCCCCATGCGATTTCTGTTTTTCATGGTCAATGTGACAGTCGAAGGGATACAGTAAATCTGCACTGGTGCATCGGAAACTAATACTGGTCTCCCAGGAGCAGCTCAAAACACAAGCTCTTAGCAGATTCACTCTTCTTGTACTTGAGTCGGCATTGTGCAATTTGTATTCAATCCCGATGCATTTTCTGTGTTTCATGGTCAATTTGAAGGTCCAAGGTATACTGTAAACCTGCACTGGTGCACTGGAATCTGACACTGGTCTCCCAGGAGTCGCTTAAAGCAGAAACTCTTAGAAGATTCACTCTTCTTGTACTTAAGTCGGCATTGTGCATTTTGTATTGAATCCCGATGCATTTTCAGTGTCTCATGGTCAATGAGAAGGTCCAAGGAATGCTGCAAACCTGCACTTGTGCATCGGAATTTAATTCTTGTCTCCCAGGAGCAGCTCAAAACACAAGCTCTTAGAAGATTCACTCTTCTTGTACCTAAGTCTGCATTGTGCCTTTTGTATTCAATCCCGATGTTTTTCTGTGTTTCATGGTCAATGTGAAGGTCCAAGGTATACCGTAAACCTGCACTGGCGCATTGGAATCTGACATTGGTCTCCCAAAAGTCGCTTAAAGCAGAAACTCTTAGAAGATTCACTTTTCTTGTACTTAATACGGCATTGTGTCTTTTGTATCAAATCGCGGTGCAATTTCTGTGTTTTATGGTCAATATGAAGGTCCAAGGGATACTGTAAAGCTAGAATAGTGCATCGGATTCTAATACTGGTCTCCAGGGAGCCGCTCAAAGCACAAAGTCGTAAAAGATTCACTCTTCTTGTACTTAAGTCGGCATTGTGCCTTTAGTATTCAATCCCAATGCAATTTCTGTGCTTCATGGTCAATGTGAGAGT
The DNA here is from genome assembly GCF_021461395.2 of Schistocerca americana. NCBI lineage: Eukaryota > Metazoa > Arthropoda > Insecta > Orthoptera > Acrididae > Schistocerca > Schistocerca americana. The sequence continues at coordinate 7,803,966 of NC_060121.1, read as the reverse complement.
CGGAGGGATACAGCAAACCTGCAGTGGTGCATTGGAATATAATACTGGTCTCCCAGGGAGCGCTCAAACCACAAACTATTAGAAGATTCACTCTTCTTTTACTTAAGTCGGCATTGTGCCTTTTGTATTTAATCGAGATGCAATTTCTGTGTTTCATGGTCAATAGGAAGGTCCAAAGTATACAGTAAACCTGAACTGGTGCATCCGAATCTAATACTGGTCTCCCAGGAGCCGCACAAAGCAGACACTCTTAGAAGCTTCACTCTTCTTGTACTTGAGTCGGCATTGTGCCTTTTGTATTCAATCCCGATGTAATTTACGTCTCTCAAGGTCAATGTGAAGGTCCAAGGGATAAAGTAAACCAGCACTGATGCATCGGAAACTAATACTGGTCTCCCAGGGGCCGCACAAAGCTCAAACTCTTAAACCATTCTTTCTTCTTGCACTTAAGTCGGCATTTTGCCTTTTGAATTCAATCTCGATGCAATTTCTGTGATTCATGATCAATGTGAAGTTCCAAGGGATACAGTAAACCTCAATTGGTGCATTGGAATCTAATACTGGTCACCCAGGAGCCTTTCAAAGCACATACACTTGGAAGATTCACACTTCTTGTACTTAAGTCGGCATTGTGCCTTATGTATTCAATCCCGATGCAATTTCTGTGTTTCATGGTAAACGCGAAAGTCGAAGGGACACAGTAAACCAGCACTGGTGCATAGGAATCTACTACTGTTCACCAAGGAGCCGTTCAAAGCACAAACTATTAGAAGATTCACTATTCTTGTACTTAAGTCGGCATTGTGACTTTTGTATTCAATACCGATGCATTTTCAGTGTTTCATGGTCAATGTTAGGGTCCAAGGGATTCACTAAACCTGCACTGGTACATCGGAATCTAATACAGGACTCCAGGAGATTCTCAAAGCACAAACTCTTAGAAGATTCACTCTCCTTGTACTTAATTCGGCATTGTGCCTTTTGTTCTCAATCCCGACGCAATTTCTGTGTTTCATGTTCGATTTGAAGGTCCAAGGGATTCAATAAACCTGCACTGGTGCATCGGAATCGAATACTGGTCTCCCAGCAGCCGCTCAAAGCACAAGCTCTTAGATGATTCACTCTTCTTGTATTTAAGTCGGCATTCTGCCTTTTGTATTCAATACCGATGCACTATCTGTGTCTCATGCTCAATTTGAAAGTCCAAGGGATTTAGTTAACCAGCACTGGTGCATCAGAATCTAATACTAGTCTCCCACAAGCCGCTCAAAGCAGAAACTCTTTGAAGCTTCACTCTTCTTGTACTAAAGTCGGCATTTTGCATTTTGTATTCAACCCCGATGCAATTTCTGTGCCTCATGGTCAATGCGAAGGTCCAAGGGATACAGTAAACCTGCATTGGTGCATCGGAATCTAATACTGGTCTCCCAGGAGCCGCTCATGCACAATCTCTTAGAAGATTCACTCTTCTTGCACTTTAGCCGGTATTGTGCCTTTTGTATTCAATCGCGATGCCATTTGCTCAAATTCATGATCAATGTGAGTGTTCAAGGGATACAGTTAGCGTGAACTGGTGCATCGGAATCTAATACTGGTCTACCAGTTGACGCTCAAAGCTCAAACTCTTAGTTGATTCACTCTTCTTGTACTTAAGTCGGCATTGTGCCTTTTGTATTCAATCCCGATGCATTTTCAGTGCTTCATGGTTAATGTGAAGTTCCAAGGTATACAGTAACATGCACTGGTGAATTGGAATCTAATACTTGCCCCCCAGGGGCCGCTCAAAGCACAAACACTTAGAAGATTAACTACAATTGTAGATAAGTCGGCATTGTGCCATTGGTATTCAATCGCGATGCAATTTCTGTGTTTCATGCCCAATGTGAAGGTCCAAGACATTCAGTAATCCTGCACTGGTGCATCGGAATCTAATACTGGTCTACCAGGACAAACTCAAAGCACAAACTCTTAGACAATTCACTCTTCATGTACTTAAGTCGGCATTGTGCCTTTTGTATTCAATCCTGATACATTTTCTGTGTTTCATGGTCAATGTGAAGGTCCAAGGTGTACTGTATAGCTGCACAGGTGCATCGGAATCTAATACTTTACCCATCAGGAATCGCTCAAAGCACAAATTCTTAGAAGATTCACTCATCTTGTACACAAGGCGGCATAGAGCCTATTGTATTCAATCCCGATGAAATTTCTGTGTTTCATGGTCAATGTGAAAGTCAAAGGGATGCAGTAAACCTGCACTGGTGCATCGGAATTTAATACTGGTCTCCCAGGAGTCGCTTAAAGTAGAAACTCCTTCAAGATTCACTCTTCTTGTACATAAGTCGGCATTGTGCATTTTGTATTCAATCCCGATGAAGTTTCTGTGTCTCATGGTCAATGTGAAGGTCAAAGAGTTACAGTAACCTGCACTAGTGCATCGGAATCTTATACCTGACCCCCAGGGTCCGCTCAAAGCACAAACTCTTAGAAGGTTATCTCTAATTGTACTAAAGTCGGCATTGTGCCTTTGGTATTCAATCGCGATGCAATTTCTGTGTTTCATGCACAATGTGAAGGTCCGAGGGATACAGTAAACCTGCATTGGTGCATCGGAATCAAAAACTGGTCTCCCAGGAGCCGCTCAAACCACAAACTCTTAGAAGATTCAATCTTCTTGTACTTACGTCGGCATTGTGCCTTTTGAATTTAATTGCGATGCAATCTCTGTGTTTCATGGTCAATAGGAAGGTCCAACGTATACCTTAAACCTGAACTGGTGCATCGGAATCTAATACTGGTCTCCCAGGAGTTGTTAAAAGCGCAAAATCTTAGAAGATTCACTCTTCTTGTAGTTATGTTGGCATTGTGCCTTTTGTATTCAATCCCGATGCAATTTCTGTGCTTCATGGTCAATGTGAATGTCCAAGGGTTACTGTAAACCTGCACTGGTGCATCAGAATCTAATACTGGTGCCCCAGGAGCCGCTCAAACCACAAACTCTTAGAAGATTCACTCCTCTTGTACTTAAGTCGGCATTGTGCCTTTTTTATTCAATCCGGATGCATTTTCTGTGTTTCATGGTCAATGTGAAGGTCCAAGGGATTCAGTAAACCTGCACTGGTGCATCGGAATCTAATCCTGGTCTCCCAGGAGACGCTCAAAGCACAAACTCATAGCAGATTCACTCTTCTTGTACTTAAGTCGGCATTGTGCCTTTGTATGCAATCCCGATTCAATTTCTGTGTTTCATGGTCATTGTGAAGGTCCAAAGGATACAGAAAACCTACACTGGTGCATCGGAATGTAATACTGGTCTCCCAGGAGCCGCACAAAGCAGAAACTCTTAGAAGCTTCACACTTCTTGTACTTGAGTCGGCATTGTGCCTTTTGTTTTGAATCCCGATGTAATTTATGTCTCTCAAGGTCAATGTCAAGGTCCCAGGGATTCAGTAAACCTGCACTGGTGCATCGGAATCTAATACTTGACCCCCAGGGTCCGCTCAAAGCACAAACTCTTAGAAGAGTAACTCTAATTGTACTAAAGTCGGCATTGTGCCTTTGGTATTCAATCGCGATGCAATTTCTGTGTTTCATGCACAATGTGAAGGTCCGAGGGATACGCTAAACCTGCATTGGTGCATCGGAATCAATAACTGGTCTCCCAGGAGCCGCTCAAACCACAAACTCTTAGAAGATTCACTCTTCTTGTACTTAAGTCGGCATTGTGCCTTCTGTATTTCATCGCGATGCAATTTCAGCGTTTCATGGTCAATAGGAAGCTCCAAAGTATACAGTAAACCTGAACTGGTGCTTCGGAATCTTATACTGGTCTCGCAGGAGTTGCCCATAGCACAAATTCTTAGAAGATTCACTCTTCTTGTACTTAGGTCGGCATTAAGGATTTGGTATTCAATCCCCATGCGATTTCTGTTTTTCATGGTCAATGTGACAGTCGAAGGGATACAGTAAATCTGCACTGGTGCATCGGAAACTAATACTGGTCTCCCAGGAGCAGCTCAAAACACAAGCTCTTAGCAGATTCACTCTTCTTGTACTTGAGTCGTCATTGTGCCTTTTGTATTCAATCCCGATGCATTTTCTGTGTTTCATGGTCAATTTGAAGGTCCAAGGTATACTGTAAACCTGCACTGGTGCACTGGAATCTAACACTGGTCTCCCAGGAGTCGCTTAAAGCAGAAACTCTTAGAAGATTCACTCTTCTTGTACTTAAGTCGGCATTGTGCATTTTGTATTGAATCCCGATGCATTTTCAGTGTCTCATGGTCAATGAGAAGGTCCAAGGAATGCTGCAAACCTGCACTTGTGCATCGGAATTTAATTCTTGTCTCCCAGGAGCAGCTCAAAACACAAGCTCTTAGAAGATTCACTCTTCTTGTACCTAAGTCTGCATTGTGCCTTTTGTATTCAATCCCGAAGTTTTTCTGTGTTTCATGGTCAATGTGAAGGTCCAAGGTATACTGTAAACCTGCACTGGCGCATTGGAATCTGACACTGGTCTCCCAATAGTCGCTTAAAGCAGAAACTCTTCGAAGATTCACTTTCCTTGTACTTAAGTCTGCATTGTGATTTTTGTATTCAATCCCGATGTAGTTTCTGTCTCTCATGGTCAATGTGAAGGTCTAAGGGATTCATTAAACCTGCACTGGTGCATCGGAATCTAATACTGGTCTCCCAGGAGCCGCTCAAATCACAAACTCTTAGAAGATTCACTCTTCTTGTACTTAATACGGCATTGTGTCTTTTGTATCAAATCGCGGTGCAATTTCTGTGTTTTATGGTCAATATGAAGGTCCAAGGGATACTGTAAAGCTAGAATAGTGCATCGGATTCTAATACTGGTCTCCAGGGAGCCGCTCAAAGCACAAAGTCGTAAAAGATTCACTCTTCTTGTACTTAAGTCGGCATTGTGCCTTTAGTATTCAATCCCAATGGAATTTCTGTGCTTCATGCTCAATGTGAGAGTCGGAGGGATACAGCAAACCTGCAGTGGTGCATTGGAATATAATACTGGTCTCCCAGGGAGCGCTCAAACCACAAACTATTAGAAGATTCACTCTTCTTTTACTTAAGTCGGCATTGTGCCTTTTGTATTTAATCGAGATGCAATTTCTGTGTTTCATGGTCAATAGGAAGGTCCAAAGTATACAGTAAACCTGAACTGGTGCATCCGAATCTAATACTGGTCTCCCAGGAGCCGCACAAAGCAGCCACTCTTAGAAGCTTCACTCTTCTTGTACTTGAGTCGGCATTGTGCCTTTTGTATTCAATCCCGATGTAATTTACGTCTCTCAAGGTCAATGTGAAGGTCCAAGGGATCAAGTAAACCAGCACTGATGCATCGGAAACTAATACTGGTCTCCCAGGAGCCGCACAAAGCTCAAACTCTTAAACCATTCTTTCTTCTTGCACTTAGGTCGGCATTGTGCCTTATGTATTCAATCCCGATGCAATTTCTGTGTTTCATGGTAAACGCGAAAGTCGAAGGGACACAGTAAACCAGCACTGGTGCATAGGAATCTACTACTGTTCACCAAGGAGCCGTTCAAAGCACAAACTATTAGAAGATTCACTATTCTTGTACTTAAGTCGGCATTGTGACTTTTGTATTCAATACCGATGCATTTTCAGTGTTTCATGGTCAATGTTAGGGTCCAAGGGATTCACTAAACCTGCACTGGTACATCGGAATCTAATACAGGACTCCAGGAGATTCTCAAAGCACAAACTCTTAGAAGATTCACTCTCCTTGTACTTAATTTGGCATTGTGCCTTTTGTTCTCAATCCCGACGCAATTTCTGTGTTTCATGTTCGATTTGAAGGTCCAAGGGATTCAATAAACCTGCACTGGTGCATCGGAATCTAATACTGGTCTCCCAGCAGCCGCTCAAAGCACAAGCTCTTAGATGATTCACTCTTCTTGTATTTAAGTCGCCATTCTGCCTTTTGTATTCAATACCGATGCACTATCTGTGTCTCATGCTTAATTTGAAAGTCCAAGGGATTTAGTTAACCAGCACTGGTGCATCAGAATCTAATACTGGTCTCCCACAAGCCGCTCAAAGCAGAAACTTTTTGAAGCTTCACTCTTCTTGTACTAAAGTCGGCATTTTGCATTTTGTATTCAACCCCGATGCAATTTCTGTGCCTCATGGTCAATTCGAAGGTCCAAGGGATACAGTAAACCTGCATTGGTGCATCGGAATCTAATACTGGTCTCCCAGGAGCCGCTCATGCACAATCTCTTAGAAGATTCACTCTTCTTGCACTTTAGCCGGTATTGTGCCTTTTGTATTCAATCGCGATGCCATTTGCTCAAATTCATGATCAATGTGAGTGTTCAAGGGATACAGTTAGCGTGAACTGGTGCATCGGAATCTAATACTGGTCTACCAGTTGACGCTCAAAGCTCAAACTCTTAGATGATTCACTCTTCTTGTACTTAAGTCGGCATTGTGCCTTTTGTATTCAATCCCGATGCAATTTCTGTGTCTCATGGTCAATGTGAAGGTCCAAGGGATACAGTAAACCTGCATTGGTGCATCGGAATCTAATACTGGTCTCCAAGGAGCCGCTCATACACAAAATCTTAGAAGAATCACTCTTCTTGTACTTAAGTCGGCATTGTGTGTTTTGTATTCAATCCCGATGTAATTTCTATGTCTCATGATCAATGTGAAAGTCCAAGGGAATCGATAAACCTGCACTGGTGCTTCGGAATCTGATACTGGTCCCCCAGGAGCCGCTCAAATCACAAACTCTTAGAAGATTCACTCTTCTAGTACTTAAGTCGTCATTGTTCCATTTGAATTCAATCCCGATGCAATTTCTGTGTTTCATGGTCAATGTGAAAGTTGAAGGGATACAGTAAACCTGCATTGATGCATTGGAATCTAATTCTGGTCTCCCAGGAGCCGCTCAAAACTCAAATTCTTAGATGATTCACCCTTCTTGTACTTAAGAGGCATTAAGCCGTTTGTATTCAATCCCGATCCAATTTCTGTGTTACATGGTCAATGTGACAGTCCAAGGGATGGAGTAAACCTGCATTGGTGCAGCGGAATCTGATACTGGTCTCCCAGGAGACGCTCTAAGCACAACCTCTTAGGAGATTTACTCCTCTTGTACTTAAGTCGGCATTCGGTGTTTTGTATTCAATTATGATGCAATTTCTGTGTTTCATGATCAATGTTAAGGTCCAAGGGACACAGTAAAACTGCACTGGTGCATCGGGATCCAATACTGGTCTCCCAGTAGTCGCTCAAAACTCATATTCTTAGATGATTCACTCTTCTTGTACTTATGTCGGCATTAAGCCTTTTGTATTCAATCCCGATGCAATTTCTGTGTTTCATGGTCAATGTGAAGGTCCAAGGTATACAGTATACCTGCACTGGAGCATCGGAATCTAATACTTTACCCATTAGGAGTCGCTCAAACACAAACTCTTAGAAGATTCACTCATCATGTACATAAGGCAGCGTAGAGCCTATCGTATTCAATGCAGATGAAATTTCTGTGTTTCGTGGTTAATGTGAAAGTCGAAAGGATACAGTGAACCTGCGCTGGTGCATCGGAATCTAATACTGGTCCCCCAGGAGCCGCTCAAATCACAAACTCTTAGAAGATTCATTCTTCTTGTACTTAATTCGGCATTGTGTCTTTTGTATTCAATTGCGGTGCAATTTCTGCGTTTCATGGTCAATATGAAGGTCAAAGGGATACAGTAAACCTGAACTGGTGCATCGGAATGTAATACTGGTCTCCCAGGATACGCTCAAAGCAGAAACGCATGGTAGATACACTCTTCCTGTACTTAAGTCGCATTGTTCCTTTTCAATTCAATCCCGATGCATTTTCTGTGTATCATGGTCAATGTGAAAGTCGAAGGGATACAGTAAACCTGCATTGATGCATTGGAATCTAATACTGGTCTCCCAGGAGCCGCTCAAAACTCAAATTCTTAGATGATTTACTCTTCTTGTACTTAGGTCGGCATTAAGCCGTTTGTATTCAATCCCGATCCAATTTCTGTGTTACATGGTCAATGTGACAGTCCAAGGGATAGAGTAAACCTGCATTGGTGCAGCGGAATCTAATACTGGTCTCCCAGGAGACGCTCTAAGCACAACCACTTAGGAGATTCACTCCTCATGTACTTAAGTCGGCATTGGGTGTTTTGTATTCAATCCCGATGCAATTTCTGTGCATCCTGGCCATGTGAAGGTCCAAAGGATTCAGTAAACCTGCACTGGTGCATGGGAATCTAATACACGTATTACAGGAGCCACTCAAAGCACAAACATTTGGAAGATTCACTCCTCTTGTACTTAAGTCGGCATTGTGCCTTTTGTATTCAATCCTGATGCAATATCTGTGTTTCATGCACATTGTGAAGGTCCAAGACATTCAATAAACCTGCACTGGTGCATCGGAATCTAATACTGGTCTCCCAGGAGCCGTTCAAAGTTCAAAATCTCAGAAGATTCAGTCTTCTTGTACCTAAGTCGGCATTGTGCCTTTTGTATTCAATCCCGATCCAATTTCTGTGTGTCACGGTCAATGAGAAGGTCCAAGGGATACAGGAAACCTGCACTGCTGCATCGGAATCTAATACTGGTCTCCCAGGAGCCGCTCAAAGAACAAACTCTCAGAAGATTCACTCTTCTTGTACTTAAATCGGCATTGTGCCTTTTGTATTCAATCCCGATGCAATTTCTGTGTTTCATGATCAATGTGAGGGTCCAAAGGATTCAGTAAACCTGCACTGGTGAATCGGAGTCTATTACTGGTCTCCCAGGAGACGCTCAAACTACAAACTCATAGACGTTTCACTGTTTCTGTACTTAAGTCGTAAATGTGCCATTAGTATTCAATCCCAATGCAATTTCTGTGTTACACGGTCACTGTGAAAGTCCAAGGGATACAGTAATCCTGCACTGGTGCATTGGAATATAATACTGGTCTGCCACGAGCAGCTCAAAACACAAACTCTTAGAAGTTTCACTCTTCTTGTACTTAAGTCGTCATAGTGCCTATTCTATTCAATCCCGATCCAATTTTTGTGTTTCATGGTCAAAGTGAAGGTACAAGGCATACAGTAAACCAGCACTGGTGCAACGGAATCTAATACTTTACCCCCAGGAGTCGCTCAAAGCACAAACTCTTAGAAGATTCACTCTTCTTGTACATAAGTCGGATTAGAGCCAATTGTATTCAATCACGATGGAATTTCGGAGATTCATGGTCAATGTGAAGGTCCAAGGGATTCTGCAGACCTGCACTGGTGCATCGCAATCTAATACTGGTCTTCCATAATCTGTACAAAGCAGAAACTCTTAGAAGATTCACTCTTCTTGTACTTATGCCGGCATTGTGCCTTTTGTATTCAATCCTGATGCATTTCTGTGTCTCATGGTCAATGTGAAGGTCCAAGGGATTCAGCAAACCTGCACTGGTGAAACGGAATCTAATACTGGTCTCCCAGGAACCGCTCAAAGCATAAACTCTTAGAAGATTCACTCTTCTTGTATTTAAGTCTGCATTCTGCCTTTTGTATTCAGCCCCGATGCAATTTATGTGTTCCATGTCAATCTGAAAGTCCAATGGATACAGTAAACCTGCACTTGTGTATCTGAATCTAATACTGGTCTCCCAGGAGCCACTCAAAGCACAAAATCTTAGAAGATTCACTCTTCTTGTACTTAAGTCGTCATAGTGCCTATTCTATTCAATCCCGATCCAATTTCTGTGTTTCATGGTCAATGTGAAGGTACAAGGGATACAGTAAACCTGCACTGGTTCGTCGGAATCTAATACTGGTCTCCCAGGAGCCGCTCAAAGCACAAAATCTTAGAAGATTCACTCGTCCTGTACTTAAGTTGGCATTGTGCCTTTTGTATTCAATCCCGATGCAATTTCTTTGTATCATGGTCAATGTGAAGGTCCGACGGATTCAGTAAACCTACACTGGTGCATCGGATTCTAATCCTGGTCTCCCAGGAGCCGCTCAAAACACAAACTCTTAGAAGATTCACTCTTCTTGTACTTAAGTTGGCATTGTGTTATTTGTATTCAATCCCCACGCAGTTTGTGTGTTTCATGGTCAATGTTACGGTCCAAGGGATACAGTAAACCTGCACTGGTGCATCGGAATCTATTACTGGTCTCCCAGGAGCCGCTCAAATCACAAAGTCTTAGAAGATTCACTCTTCTTGTACTTAAGTCGGCATTGTGCCATTTTTATTCAATCACGATGCAATTTCTGTGTTTCACGGTCAATATGAAAGTCCAAGGGATACAGTAAACCTGCACTGGTGCATCGGAATCTAATACTGGTCTACCAGTTGACGCCCACATCACAAACTCTTAGATGATTCACTCTTCTTGTACTTAAGTCTGCATTGTGCCAATTGTATTCAATCCTGATGCAATTTCTGTGTTTCGTGGTCAATGTGAAAGACCAAGGGATACAGTAAACCTTCATTGGTGCATCGGAGTCTAATACTGGTCTCCCAGGAGAAACTCAAAGCACAAACTCTTAGAAGATTCACTCCTAACGTACTTAAGACGGCATTGTGCATTTTGTATTCAATCCCGATCGAATTTCTGTGTTTCATGGTCAATGTGAAGGTATAAAGGATACAGTAAACCTGCACTGGTGCATCGGAATCTAATACTGGTCTCCCAGGAGCCGCTGGAAGCACAAACTCTTAGAAGATTCACTCTTCTTGTACTTAACTTGGCATTGTGTGTTTTGTATTCAATCCCGATGCAATCTCTATTTTTCACGGTCAATGTCCTGCAAAGTAGTGTTCCACGGCCTGCAGAATCTAGGGAACATACTTGTCCGCCACTAATCCTGTGAGTGACCCAGGTGCAAGACCTGTCCCACAAATCCACCCACCACCTCCTACAGCAGTCCAGTCGCAGGCATCTCCCACCATATAAAAGGCACGATCATGTGCAAAAGCAACCTGTTAAAAATCAGCTATGCTGCAATTACCATACAATTTTCCATGTAGGGATGACAAGTAACCAACTGTTCACTCGCAGTAATGTCTAGCACCAAACTGTGGAAACCACAGACTTGACATTGCAGTTGCCAAGAGGCTGTACACCACTTCAACAACTGCTTCACTAGACATACCATTTGGATATTCCCTTCCAGTGCAAGTTTCTCTGAACTACACAGGTGGAAATTGTCTCTCCAGCACATCTAGTGCCATCCACCTGACCTAAACCTCTGCTAATTTGTTTCCCACTGTATCACTTTACCTTTTCCCTTCTCTCTTCTGTACCCACCAATCTTTTCCCATTCAGACCATGTACTGTCTTCTCCAATCACTCTGCCCCCCCACCCCTAGCAGCTACTGCGGGTGTGTACATTTGGCTGTCTGTGTGGTTTCCAAACTAAACCATGTGCATTTTAGATATGTTAGATCCATATACTTTACCTGAAACTAATTCTCTGAGGTACTGAGACTACTGCTTCCTGGCTCAGGGTTTCTATTTTCAGCTAACACAGTAGTATTGTCTACAAACAAAAGTGTTTGGGACAGGATATTTACCAGTGAATCATTCACACTGGACACCAAAAAGACTGTTGTGGGGCATGTAGACAACCCCTGAGATGGTGTACCAAGGCTGTGTGACTGCAGGAGCAGACAGCAAAAACTCTACACAAAAGATGGTCCAGCACGTCTCAGAGCTTACAGTCAAAAATTATCAGGCAAGGTGTCCATATTATGCAAATTAACGTAGGATTAACAAGTGACAAATGCAGTTACCAAAGCAAATTAAATGATGAGCATGCCATCAGTATTATAGCTCTAAAGGAAATGCATTTAGGTGATAATTCAGCAGCTACATGCAATATTACGCAATATAAAGCAATATCAATACTCCTCTCAATTGTTAGGTGCATCCACAATAAATGAAAAAAGAAACAGCTCTTGGATTATGCTGGCTTAAGCTGTCAGAAAATTAGTGATGTAGCAGTAATTAGGATAAAACTCAAAGGCCTGGTTATTACATCAGTCCACAAATCACCTAACGGAAAGTGTCTGACACTAGTCTTACACACAGCAACTAGACAGCACGTATATGTTTAAGATTTTAATTCCAAAACACAACCTGGAGATACATAAATAGAGACAAAAATAGAGAACCATTGTTCGAATGGATCAACACACAAGAAATTATCTAAGTTTGATGCCAAGGAATTTAAAAAGTTTTGGGCAGGCAGATGGAAACTGATACAAAACCTGACCCATCCATCTTTTCCACTGATGAGAACAAATTACCACTGAATCACTCAATAGTAGTACCTAAACATTTTTCAAGGAGTGTACATTGGCTCACAAAAGTTATCATTGGTGCTGAAATATCAGTTACAAAATACATTGATAAACCCTCATGGAAATTTGAAAAAGCTAACTCGATACAATACACCCAGGAAGTGGAGAGCAACCCACACTGGACACCTCAAAAGTCAGAACATTGGGAATTATTGTAGATGCAGCTAAATGGAATATCTGAAGGGAAGTAACAAAATAATGTGTACTAGGATGGGACAAACCTGCCCAAGTCCTCTACAAAGGCTACCAAGTGTCTAAATAATGTTTTGATAACATTTTGTATTTAAAAATATGTGTGTGTATAAATTGTTCATGTTGATGTATATTTGACAATTTAAGAAATGGTCATGCTTAGGAACAATGTAATAAATAGGTGTTATGTAAAAACCAGTGTGCTTTTGTTTGAAACGAAAATGGCTGTGGCGCACGGAAGAGGTGCGAAAGGCGAATTGGCGTGCTACCTTGAGCAAGTTCGGGAAGTAAGTCACACAGTCTGTAGGCAGCAGTGATTGAGGTAACTCCTTTGTGGAGCAGAAGCTTTGCCTGCAAATTTTCATAAAAATGCCTCGGTTGAAGACTGCAAACAGCTTACAGCATAGCTGTGAGTTGTTGAGCTACTGTATGTAAAACTGAATGAAGCCAAGAAGAGAAATTGAGCCCATACAGCAAGAGACTTGCAGGCCGTAGTGTGGGTAGTGTAGCCATCGTAACTGTTCACCACACTCAAGCCTACAGCCACCAGATAAGATTTTTTTCTATTTTTACCTTTGTACAGCATGAACCATTAATTTAAACTGTGTTTTAATAATCATTCTTGAACTTTACGGAAACTGGCTCACCCTGTTATTTCATCCTAATCATACATCTGTATAGGGTTCCTTCCTGGTGTTTGATTAATCCGAGTGTCCTGTTTTACAGACTTATGAAGTGCCAAGTTAATATAAAGAGGCACCATTTAAATTGCTTTAGTGTAAATAATAAAAATGTTTTCTTAACTATTGCAAAGTGTTATGGTTTGCTTACATAAAATTCAATCAGAGTGAAGCCAAGTTACTAGAACCTGTTAGATGGCTACACAGAATTATTTCAAACAATAATAGCTTTTGAAAGTAAATTCCACCAAGAAAGAGGTTTTCTTTAAGTGAAATGTTCAGTTAAAAAGTGTGTGCTTTAGTGTCTAAGTATTTAAGTTTCTTGATTATGGAAAGTGCTTTTCTAAAGGTAGTCCCCCCCACCCCGGCTAATTTTTTTTACCTTCCTTGAAGTTATCTACTGGGCTTTTTCTTTTTTAAAAACATAATGTATAAAGATGTAGCCCAAAATTGTTTAAGTGGGGTAATTTATTTGAAGAGCCAAACTAAACAGTAGCAAGAAAGTAGGCAAAATTCACATTTCTGCTTCTCCAATACTTCACTATTTCATTGCCAGGATAGGTTGGTGACCATTAAGTACATGTTTTAAACCACTAAATGAACTTGGAAATGAGTTTTCCTAGCTTCAGTATATTATTATTCATACTGTGTTCCTATCTAGCCACTGGGTAAGATCTTAGGAAAAGAAGTGAATAGTCCAATTTGCTTATCCATTAGACGCAACACACGGTAAATCCTATAAGAAGGATAACTCTATTGATTATCTTTTCCTGTAAACAGGACTATCCTTCGATAGTGTATTTTATTTTAAAACTAAACTAAATTTTAGTAAGAGGGTTATACGTGGCAACATAGAGACAGGGTTTCTGTTATTTACGTAAAAGCATACTAATATCATAATGGTAGTGTTATAAGGTCCTATTAATGTGTGGTCATGACATTTGTTAAATGTCTCACCACATTCCTATTGAAACTATTTACTCTTCTTGTAAATAACACCTATGACAATTTTATACAAATGTCCACTAAGACTTTGCTCGTCAACTTTCATTTAGGTAACAGCGATCTTTTAGATGTATTTAAATCAGTACTGTTAAGAAATACTGACTAGCTTTATTTTCAAGAATCTCAAGTTTAAGTTATACATACTGTTATCCTCCAATAAGAATCATTGGCCGATTCTTCATCTTTGACAGGTTCATCATGCCTGCAATGCAAAACATTATCTTTTGTATTAACAGATGAAATCCAACTTTTTAAATTTAATAAATGCTTATACAAACATAAAGTTTCTTCAAAAAATGTATTTATGACAACTTCCTGTCACAGATAATTTTCACTGAATGTTGCAACCCAGTTATAATGCTGATGAGAAGCAAATGTTGTTCTTTTCCCTCTCTTCCTTCACCATCTCCTGTTTTGTTCACCTTGACATATTTCTACCAAACAGACTACCCCAATGGATCCACTGCTTATATTTAACACACAGTAAATTCAGTGCAAATATTTCCTTAACACAGGATGTGCATTGACGAGCTTGAATTAATCAGAAAAATATAAACAGATACTAACCGTTCCACAGCTCTTACAAAATACTTGCATTAAGTAATCATCAAAGCTACTTTTTGTACAGCAAGAGGACTAAAAGTCAAAATGGTGCTACATGCTACAGGCAGTGCAATACAATTTATTTTACTCATTGCTACAGCAATAAATGTACTTATAAAAATATTCAGACTTAGACTATAATCAAATACAGAGAGAGAAAATATTCTAACTAAAGAGATATAGCAGCCATAGGCAGAAACAAATAAAAAAACTGATACTAATCTTAGCTTTGAGGACCAAAAGTTTCTTCATCTGG
Organism: Schistocerca americana; assembly: GCF_021461395.2. Taxonomy (NCBI): domain Eukaryota; kingdom Metazoa; phylum Arthropoda; class Insecta; order Orthoptera; family Acrididae; genus Schistocerca; species Schistocerca americana. Next base: position 7,788,852 of record NC_060121.1, on the reverse strand, counting down.
AAAACACAAAAAGAGAAATGAGACTGTTCAAGAATTAAGGATGAAAATTCAGGATCTTGAGTCAAGGAAGATGGACATGATGAAATTCAGTTGCGAAAGAGCAGCAGATGATGTAATTTTAAATGCTGAGAAATAAGATCTCTTCAAGAGGAGCCACCAAAAGGTCAAATAAGTGAAGAACAAGCTGAAAATACCGGTAAATGGGCTAAAATGGCGGCAAATAGATAAAGGAAACAGAAAGAAAGTGCTGAAGAACAGGCAACCAAACAACAACAACAACAACAACAACAACAACAATAATAACAGCACATTGTAGCAATATATAATAGCAGTCCCACAACATCTGGAGGAAGATTTTCCACTAACAGAGCAATAAATTCATGAAGCCATCAAATCTTCCAAAACTTCAAAGCAACAAATGAAGACTCCACTACAGCAAAATTATTGAAATAGTCAGAACACACAAATGATCTACAACTGCTGTTTGAGAACATTTGGAAAGCTGAAGAGATTATGGAAAGCATTAATCCACAGCTATGAAAAAAAGGGGACACACAAAATGTCAACAATTGCAGAGATGCCTGACTTCTGCCAGTGGTATACAAAATATTATCAAAAATTCTCTGGACAGAGTTGTAGAAACTTTAGACAAATAACTGGGAGAATCTCGAGGAGCTCTAGAAAGGGAAGACCCTGCACAGAGCAGATGTTTATTAGAAAATCAATAATCCTCCACAGACTGCTAATCACCAAACCTATAATAGTATCATGTATTGGTTTCAAGAAAACTTTTGATTTGGTAGGCAGAGAAATTATAGGTAAAATCATCAAAGAATTTTGTATTAAAGCAAACATAATCCTCAAAACACTAGCAAATAGGATGACTGAAGCTAAATTTATGGGAGAAGTATCTCAACCATTTGAAATAAAAACTGGTGTTAGACAAGGGGACAGTTTATCACCTTTACTGTAACACTGCATTCTAGAAAAAATAGAAAGTATCTGGAATTTGGAGAAAAAAAAATTACAAAATTGAACCAATAATTTTAGGACGAATAACAAATGGAATTAAGGTAAACTGCCTGGCTTCTGCAGATGATTCTGATATACTTTCAAAAAATCTGACAGACAGTTATTGAAAGAAATCTTTTGGAAGAAATAGCAAAGAGAGCTGGTCCCAAAATTTCAGCCAAAAAAACAACATTGATGACAATTTCAAACAATGCATCAACATTCTTAGAAAAACAAAAATGTAAAATAGCATTAGTAAGTAAATTTAAATATATTGGACAAACTGTACAACAAAATGGACTAGAAGAATTAACAGTAGATGCAAGAGTCAGCAAACTGGAGAGAGCAAATGGTTTTACAAAGGATATTTACAACAAGAAATGTACAACTAAAAAAACAAAACTAAAACACTATCCCACAGTGGTATGACCAGGATGTTTATATGGATGAGGGTGCCTAATGATGAACTATAAGCTGGACAGAACAGAGGTTCCTCAAAGGAGCATTATTAGAAAATAATGGTTGCAATACAAGCTACAGATGGCTGGAAAATGAGAAGTAATGAGGAGATCTACAAAAATTTTGAGAAAATATCAGAAGTAATGGCTAAAAGAAGATTAATCTTTTTTTAGAGACCTCTACTGAATGAGTAGTACTGGAAGAAGGACTCAATGATAGCATGGATTACAGAAATAAGAAAGAAACAACATCAAACAATCAGAAATAATAGAAAGAAACCTTTTTACAGATAAAATACTGAATTTAAAAGGATCATCACCTCTCCAAGATCAAAATTAATTTCATCCCTCTCAATAAGACTGTGAAAACCGGAAATAAAATTCATAAATATGATATTGCGAAGATCAAAATCAATCAAAACATATTGGAACAATGCCACCAGTAACTGACAGTTGAATCCCATAAATGGGCAGACATTGCCTCCATGATCCAACAAGCAGCTAATACTACAATCCTGACAGCTAAAAAGAGGAATCATACATGGTGGAATGAGGTTTGTGGTGAGGTGGTGGCCCAAACAGCAAGTGCATGGAAAAAGTGGAATTCTACCAGGAGTCCTGATGATTTTGATGTATTCCATGAAGTTCGAAAATATGCAGCCAGAACTCTATGAAGGTCTAAGCAATTGCATGAGAAACAGCAGTTAGAATAGATCGATCAGCGTTTCCAGATAAACAATGTCAGAGACTTCTATCAGACGTTCAAATCGAACTTGAAAGGATACCAAGCCCCTAGTTTTTGTTTTAGAGACGAAAATGGAAAGCTCAGTGTTGTGTACATAGTTCCGCATATTCAGCGCATACACAAATTTCCCACTAGAGTGCGCCCCGCTAAGCAAAACAGCGCAGGCGCAGCGCTCGTCCACCTCCGCACTATGAGATGGCGCTGCCATAGAGACAGACCAAATTCTGCTTCCGCCGATCCGCGTATTAATACACTCCTGGAAATTGAAATAAGAACACCGTGAATTCATTGTCCCAGGAAGGGGAAACTTTATTGACACATTCCTAGGGTCAGATACATCACATGATCACACTGACAGAACCACAGGCACATAGACACAGGCAACAGAGCATGCACAATGTCGGCACTAGTACAGTGTATATCCACCTTTCGCAGCAATGCAGGCTGCTATTCTCCCATGGAGACGATCGTAGAGATGCTGGATGTAGTCCTGTGGAACGGCTTGCCATGCCATTTCCACCTGGCGCCTCAGTTGGACCAGCGTTCGTGCTGGACGTGCAGACCGCGTGAGACGACGCTTCATCCAGTCCCAAACATGTTCAATGGGGGACAGATCCGGAGATCTTGCTGGCCAGGGTAGTTGACTTACACCTTCTAGAGCACGTTGGGTGGCACGGGATACATGCAGACGTGCATTGTCCTGTTGGAACAGCAAGTTCCCTTGGCGGTCTAGGAATGGTAGAACGATGGGTTCAATGACGGTTTGGATGTACCGTGCACTATTCAGTGTCCCCTCGACGATCACCAGTGGTGTACGGCCAGTGTAGGAGATCGCTCCCCACACCATGATGCCGGGTGTTGGCCCTGTGTGCCTCGGTCGTATGCAGTAGTGATTGTGGCGCTCACCTGCACGGCGCCAAACACGCATATGACCATCATTGGCACCAAGGCAGAAGCGACTCTCATCGCTGAAGACGACACGTCTCCATTCGTCCATCCATTCACGCCTGTCGCGATACCACTGGAGGCGGGCTGCACGATGTTGGGGCGTGAGCGGAAGACGGCCTAACGGTGTGCGGGACCGTAGCCCAGCTTCATGGAGACGGTTGCGAATGGTCCTCGCCGATACCCCAGGAGCAACAATGTCCCTAATTTGCTGGGAAGTGGCGGTGCGGTCCCCTACGGCACTGCGTAGGATCCTACGGTCTTGGCGTGCATCCGTGCGTCGCTGCGGTCCGGTCCCAGGTCGACGGGCACGTGCTCCTTCCGCCGACCACTGGCGACAACATCGATGTACTGTGGAGACCTCACGCCCCATGTGTTGAGCAATTCGGCGGTACGTCCACCCGGCCTCCCGCATGCCCACTATACGCCCTCGCTCAAAGTCCGTCAACTGCACATACGATTCACGTCCACGCTGTCGCGACATGCTACCAGTGTTAAAGACTGCGATGGAGCTCCGTATGCCACGGCAAACTGGCTGACACTGACGGCGGCGGTGCACAAATGCTGCGCAGCTAGCGCCATTCGACGGCCAACACCGCGGTTCCTGGTGTGTCCGCTGTGCCGTGCGTGTGATCATTGCTTGTACAGCCCTCTCGCAGTGTCCGGAGCAAGTCTGGTGGGTCTGACACACTGGTGTCAATGTGTTCTTTTTCCATTTCCAGGAGTGTATGTAACGCAGCCAATGAGATTGCTGCTAACATAGAACATTTTCTCCTCGCGCATCACACTCGCGCAGTGATACATGAACGTGCGAGGTATTATAACGAGTGTAAAGACCTTCGATCAGTCAGTCTGCATTTGTCTGCACCAGTCTGTATGAGTCTGCATTAGTCTGTACCAGTCTGCATTAGTCTGTACCAGTCCGTCGAGTTCTACAATTGTCTGTACCAGTCCATAGTCAAGATTCAGTCTGCGCCTGATAAGATTACCATATTCCTGTACATAGCCATGAAGATAAATGTATAGACACTTTTGTCAAGTATCTGAGATATATGTGAGAATAAGATTAACGTACCAATCCCAAAGAACTTCAGATTGTCAACTGTAAATAGCATCCAGAACCAAGTTAAGTAATTTTTATATTTGTTATTATTTTAGTAAATGTGTGTGAAAATTAATCAAATTCTGTTTAAAGTTGGTCACCGTCAATCTGCTACTCTAAGCATGCAAGTGGCATTTCTATCATCTGACCGAATGGCAGAAGATAAACACACCATGATAAGACCACGAGACATATTGCTGACACTCGCTTACTTCGTTAGAGCAACAAGTCAAATAATCTGATGGTGTGTGTACTGAAGGTCTTACAGTATGCACACCACACTCGGCCTGACCAACAAAGAAAACTGCAAGATCATGTCTCGTTACTTTGAAAACCTACTTAATTGTGATAAACCGAAAGAAAGATTCCCTGCATGTGCCCCAATCCACAAACTACCCCTAATCTCCATCTAGTAAAGAGGAGACCAAAGAGATCATCAACAACTTTAAGAATAATAAGGCAGCTGGAGAGGATTCAATAGTGGTGGAACTACTGAAGCTATCAAATAATGAAACTCTAGATATACTAGTCCAACTTTTTGAGGAGATCTGGAGAGCTGGGATGATACCAACTGAATGGCAGTCAGCTTTAATCCATCGTCTACACAAAAAAGGTGATAAATAGAATGTCAATAACTATAGGGGTACCTCATTAGTATCTGTTCCATATAAGATTCTCTCCAAAGTGATACAGAATAGAATAGAAGGTCATTGTAACCAACTGATTGGGGACTATCAAGCTGGTTTCCGAAAGGGCGATTCTTGCGCAGAACAGATCTTTAGCCTGAAGAACATCATCAGGTCCAAAAAACTGGAAGAAATAACTATGTGGTCATGTTTGTTGATTTTCAAAAAGTATATGACTCCATCGACTGACAGGCATTAATGAATATTTTGGAAAAGTTTGGGATGGATAATACCTCAAGAAAGCTGATCAAACAAACTCTTACTAACACAGCGTCAAAAATTAAATTTATGGGTGAGGTATCTAAACCCTTTACAATCAGAACGGACATAAGACGAGGAGATGGACTATCCCTCTCCTTTTCAATTGTGTCTTGGAAAAGGTCACTCGAGAGTGGAGAAAGTTATTAGCCCAAGAAGAAACAAATGAAGAGTGGTTCAGACTTGGTCCTAAGAACAAAGGGGTGTGCATTGACTGCTTAGATTTTGTGGCTGACCTGGCCATTTTTGCTAACAACATAGAGTCAGCAGTCAACAAGATAAATAGGCTGTCAGAAATTGCTGAAAAAAGTTAGACTCCAGATCTCTATTCAAAAGACAAAATATATGACGAACATCTGTAACGGACCTGAATGGATGATAACCAACCTGGGAAAAAATCGGATGAGTTAAGAATTTCAGGTATCTCGGTGAAGTCATCCACCAGGAGAATGGATTAAAAGAAGAAGCAATTGCCAGGATGAGGAAGTTAGACCAAGCATACCAACTGACAAAGAATACTTATAACAAAAAGTCTATGAGTATGTGGGCCAAGTTCCAACATTATAATACAGTTGTAAAACCTGAGGGCTTATAAGCATCCAAAACTTTGACCACGAATAGACAAGGTCAAGCTGAGCGGGTGGAAAAGCGTGAGTGTAGGATATTAAGGAAAATCCTAAGGTAATAGATGGGTCGATGGACAATGGCGAATGAGAGCAAATGAGGAATCGTGCAGCAAGACAGAACCTATCACAGCATCCATTACAAAGAAATGATTGTTATTTTATGGTCATCTCATGAAAATGGACGGTGATCGACTATCAAAAAGAATACAGAGTTTCATCCTATCTTAGAAAACGAGGCCGAGATGGTTCAAAGAATGTGAAAAAGATCTTAAGCAGATTGGTATCTCAGAGAGAAATTCCTGAAAGGAACAAATTTAGAAGATTGGTGACCAACTACCAAGGTTTTAACATGGCATCAACATCCGAAAGACAGTGAGGACCCTTATCCGAAGGGCATAAAAAGGTACTTCTTGGAGGGGCTCAGAAGATACTGGCAGGAAGTCAAAGCTGGAGCAAGAACAAGACCTGGACACTACAGTGAAGTCGGTTGTTACCACGCAGTCCATAAAGACTCACCTCGTTAAAAAAAATAAATAAATAAAAATAAAAGGCTTTCGATGCAGAAGAAATAGGGGATTGAGAACAACACGAATAGAATAAAGGGGGAAAAACATGAGGAGGAGATGGATGAGTACTGGAAAAACAGGAGATGACAAGGGAAGAAGAAGAAGTGAAGTTATTACATGATGAGAGATGGTGATTGCATTTGATTTGATTCAGTTTTCGTTACATACACCGAAAAAATGAGATGATTCTCAAGGGTGTGGAACATGTCAGAATGTATAACACAAAACATTTTAATATAATGAATACTACCCTGATCATTTGTCACGAGATTGTCAAAATAGGTGAATACAATACAGTAAACTGGAGAAGCTAATATTTACAGAATTAATACGCTGTCAGAATGAAATATTGTTGTTGTTGTTGTTGTTGTGGTCTTCAGTCCTGAGACTGGTTTGATGCAGCTCTCCATGCTACTCTATCCTGTCCAAGCTTTTTCATCTCCCAGTACCTACTGCAACCTACATCCTTCTGAATCTGCTTAGTGTATTCATCTCTTGGTCTCCCTCTACGATTTTTACCCTCCACGCTGCCCTCCAATACTAAATTGGTGATCCCTTGATGCCTCAGAACATGTCCTACCAACCGATCCCTTCTTCTGGTCAAGTTGTGCCACAAACTTCTCTTCTCCCCAATCCTATTCAATACTTCCTCATTAGTTATGTGATCTACCCATCTAATCTTCAGCATTCTTCTGTAGCACCACATTTCGAAAGCTTCTATTCTCTTCTTGTCCAAACTATTTATCGTCCATGTTTCACTTCCATACATGGCTACACTCCATACGAATACTTTCAGAAATGACTTCCTGACACTTAAATCTATACTGGATGTTAACAAATTTCTCTTCTTCAGAAACGCTTTCCTTGCCATTGCCAGCCTACATTTTATATCCTCTCTACTTCGACCATCATCAGTTATTTTGCTCCCCAAATAGCAAAACTCCTTTACTACTTTAAGTGCCTCATTTCCTAATCTAATTCCCTCAGCATCACCCGACTTAATTAGACTACATTCCATTATCCTTGTTTTGCTTTTGTTGATGTTCATCTTATATCCTCCTTTCAAGACACTGTCCATTCCATTCAACTGCTCTTCCAAGTCCTTTGCTGTCTCTGACAGAATTACAATGTCATCGGCGAACCTCAAAGTTTTTATTTCTTCTCCATGAATTTTAATACCTACCCCGAATTTTTCTTTTGTTTCCTTTACTGCTTGCTCAATATACAGATTGAACAACATCGGGGAGAGGCTACAACCCTGTCTTACTCCCTTCCCAACCACTGCTTCCCTTTCATGTCCCTTGACTCTTATAACTGCCATCTGGTTTCTGTACAAATTGTAAATAGCCTTTCGCTCCCTGTATTTTACCCCTGACACCTTTAGAATTTGAAAGAGAGTATTCCAGTCAACATTGTCAAAAGCTTTCTCTAAGTCTACAAATGCTAGAAACATAGGTTTGCCTTTCCTTAATCTTTCTTCTAAGATAAGTCGTAAGGTCAGTATTGCCTCACGTGTTCCAGTGTTTCTACGGAATCCAAACTGATCTTCCCCGAGGTTGGCTTCTACTAGTTTTTCCATTCGTCTGTAAAGAATTCGTGTTAGTATTTTGCAGCTGTGACTTATTAAGCTGATAGTTCAGTAATTTTCACATCTGTCAACACCTGCTTTCTTTGGGATTGGAATTATTATATTCTTCTTGAAGTCTGAGGGTATTTCGCCTGTTTCATACATCTTGCTCACCAGATGGTAGAGTTTTGTCAGGACTGGCTCTCCCACGGCCGTCAGTAGTTCCAATGGAATATTGTCTACTCCGGGGGCCTTGTTTCGACTCAGGTCTTTCAGTGCTCTGTCAAACTCTTCACGCAGTATCATATCTCCCATTTCATCTTCATCTACATCCTCTTCCATTTCCATAATATTGTCCTCAAGTACATCACCCTTGTATAGACCCTCTATATACTCCTTCCACCTTTCTGCTTTCCCTTCTTTGCTTAGAACTGGGTTTCCATCTGAGGTCTTGATATTCATACAAGTCGTTCTCTTATCTCCAAAGGTCTCTTTAGTTTTCCTGTAGGCGGTATCTATCTTACCCCTAGTGAGATAGGCCTCTACATCTTTACATTTGTCCTCTAGCCATCCCTGCTTAGCCATTTTGCACTTCCTGTCGATCTCATTTTTGAGACGTTTGTATTCTTTTTTGCCTGTTTCACTTACTGCATTTTTATATTTTCTCCTTTCATCAATTAAATTCAATATTTCTTCTGTTACCCAAGGATTTCTACTAGCTCTCGTCTTTTTACCTACTTGATCCTCTGCTGCCTTCACTACTTCATCCCTCAAAGCTACCCATTCTTCTTCTACTGTATTTATTTCCCCCATTCCTGTCAATTGCTCCCTTATGCTCTCCCTGAATCTCTGTACAACCTCTGGTTCTTTTAGTTTATCCAGGTCCCATCTCCTTAAATTCCCACCTTTTTGCAGTTTCTTCAGTTTTAATCTACAGGCCATAACCAATAGATTGTGGTCAGAGTCCACATCTGCCCCTGGAAATGTCTTACAATTTAAAACCTGGTTCCTAAATCTCTGTCTTACCATTATATAATCTATCTGATACCTTTTAGTATCGCCAGGGTTCTTCCATGTATACAACCTTCTTTCATGATTCTTAAACCAAGTGTTAGTTATGATTATGTTGTGCTCTGTGCAAAATTCGACCAGGCGGCTTCCTCTTTCATTTCTGTCCCCCAGTCCATATTCACCTACTATGTTTCCTTCTCTCCCTTTTCCTACACTCGAATTCCAGTCACCCATGACTATTAAATTTTTGTCTCCCTTCACAATCTGAATAATTTCTTTTATTGCATCATACATTTCTTCAGTTTCTTCGTCATCTGCAGAGCTAGTTGGCATATAAACTTGTACTACTGTAGTAGGCGTGGGCTTCGTATCTATCTTGGCCACAATAATGCGTTCACTATGCTGTTTGTAGTAGCTTACCCGCATTCCTATTATCCTATTCATTATTAAACCTACTCCTGCATTACCCCTATTTGATTTTGTGTTTAGAACCCTGTAGTCACCTGACCAGAAGTCTTGTTCCTCCTGCCACCGAACTTCACTAATTCCCACTATATCTAACTTCAACCTATCCATTTCCCTTTTTAAATTTTCTAACCTACCTGCCCGATTAAGGGATCTGATATTCCACGCTCCGATCCGTAGAACAGCAGTTTTCTTTCTCCTGATAACGACATCCTCTTGCGTAGTCCCCGCCCGGAGATCCGAATGGGGGACTATTTTACCTCCGGAATATTTTACCCAAGAGGACGCCATCATCATGTAATCATACAGTAAAGCTGCATGCCCTCGGGAAAAATTACGGCTGTAGTTTCCCCTTGCTTTCAGCCGTTCGCAGTACCAGCACAGCAAGGCCGTTTTGGTTATTGTTACAAGGCCAGATCAGTCAATCATCCAGACTGTTGCCCTTGCAACTACTGAAAAGGCTGCTGCCCCTCTTCAGGAACCACACGTTTGTCTGGCCTCTCAACAGATACCCCTCCATTGTGGTTGCACCTACGGTACGGCTATCTGTATCGCTGAGGCACGCAAGCCTCCCCACCAACGGCAAGGTCCATGGTTCATGGGGGGGGGGGGGGGGGGGGGGGGGGAACATTGTTATGCACTATTAATAAATTTATGTTATGCACTATTAATAAATTTAGCATACACAAAATACCTAATATTGACTGTTGCAACCAAGTACTGTCAAAACTTAAATCTAACATATTTTTACTTACGCTGGCCTAACAGTCTCTGTTAGGATATTCATCTGTAGAGTAGAAGGCATTGCCTATCAAAAAGTCATTCAAACTCTGTTTAAACTGTGCTTTATCTGAAACCAAGTTTTTAATGGTTGCTGGTAATTTATTGAAAATGTGTGTTCCTGAATATTGGGCCCCCTTTTGGACCAACATAAGTGATTTTAGGTCTTTATGTAGATTGTTCTTATTCCTAGTATTGATAATATGTATTGAGCTATTTGTTGGAAATATAGATATATAACTTGCATCAAATTTCATTATGGAGTAAGTATACTGAGAAGCAATGGTTGGAATTCAAAGTTCCTCGAATAGGTTCTGCACGATGTTCTTCAAAGACTGGTCCCAGATACTCCATTGCACCATTCACCAAACCTGATAACCCCGAGCCGTCAGTAACAAAAATTAAGTCTTGCTTAAGAGATTTACAGCACTACATGCACTTGTTACCAAAGTCTCATTTACTTTTAGAGCTATCGGTTCCACTTCCTTTTTGGCCCCACTTCTCTCTGTCTTCACTATATCCCATACAGTTCTTATTTTGTTGCCCGATACAATTATCTTTTTCTCTTAATAAAGCTACTTCGATTTCTGGATTACTTGATTCAATATTTTGCAGTATTCTTTGCAATGCATTACAATTCTAATATCAGAAATGTTCCTAGATAGTAGATACAGTCTCCTTTTTGCCCCACATGATATCTTTATTCCTTGTGTAATCCATGGTTTATCTTTTGACTTCTGTGTGATCTGAGTTACCTTTAGGGGAAAACAATTTTCAAAAGAGGAGGTAACTTTATTAATAAATGCTTTGTATTTTCCATTTGAGTCAGGTAAACATCTCTCCAGTTCATGTCTTTGAGCAATTTCCTGAATTCCTCAATTTCTGGCTTATTTATTATCCTCCTGTACTCAGATTTAATATTTTTTTATCCTGACAAGTTTCAACATTTAACACAAGATGCTGCACGTCGTGATCAGATAGTCCATTTACTATTGGTTTTGTGATATGACTTTTTTCCCCTAGATTTGTTCATAAAGATATTATCAATAGCAGTCTCAGAGCATTTACATATCCTAGCTGCAAAGTTCACAGTAGGAACTAAATTGAATGATAGTGTTAAAAACACCAGCAACCACTATTTCCTCTTCTTTTTTTTTTACACAAGCTATTCCTTTCGCTTTGTGAAATGAAGCACTGCCTAGTTCCAAAACACAGGACTACTATGACAAGGTGAAATGTTCTCAGAGTGCTACATGTATGATAGTAAATGTAATCTGCACTATAGTTGTTTTCTGAGTAGTTATGCTGTGTGTGTTTCATTCAATCAGATGAAATGGAATAAAATCATCAATTTATTTATTTTGGCTCTTTATCACCAAGATACATTCAATGTTGGTTGAGGTTTATCTTTTGAATTCACTCCAGTGTAGATTGTCAAAATTTTATCAGTTGTCAAAGTACTTGTAACACAGTTTCCGAATTTACTGCCGTCCAGGAAAGTCTCCCACTCAAATTATTCTCAGAGACTGAGAGCTGGCTGAAACCCAGAGTAGAAAGCTCTCACATATTTAGTGATTAATGGAATATATATCGGAAAGGCAGGTTAGACACTGTAGGAGAGGGAGTGTCCATTGTCTCTATTGAGGTCAAAGCTGATTGTGACAGTGAAGTTACCTGGTTGCCTATAACAAGTCTATGTGAAATCACGTTAATTAATGGATGTTTTAATCATCCACCCGGTTCTGCTATGACAGTTTTGGAGCCATTCAAAGAAAGTCTACAGACAGTAGCACGTAAATACCTAGATCATGCAATGCTAGTTGGAGGTTAATTTAGCCTACTGAGTATAGATAGTAGCCTATGGCTTTATTTCAGGGGGTGCAGTCAATCTTGTGAAGCACTTTTGAATGTGGTTTTCGAAAATTGTCTTGAGCACCTAGTTTGGCACGCCACATGCAATGGAAATATCTTAGACCTTGTAGTTACAAACAGCCCAGATATCATCAATGACTTCAGCATAGAGATGGGGATTAATAATCATGATAACATCATAACAACTAAGATTACAAAAATTAATAAATCAGTCAAGAAGGCTAGGAAAATGTTCATGCCAGAAAGAGCAGATAAGCAGATGTTAGCATCTCACTTAGACAGAACTGACATCACTTAGTTCCATTAAGATGGACATAGAGAGATTATGGTCAAAGCTTAAATAGATCGTGAATTGCACTCTCAACAAGTCTGTACCTAGTAAACGAATTATGGATGCAAAAGAGCCACTGTGGTTTAACAATGAAATTCAGAAAATACTGAGGAAGGAAGAGCTACTGCACTCTTAGTTCAAAAGAGAATGCCAAATGCCAACAAGGAAAGGTTACTACCACTGTCATACCTCAGCAAAAGATCTGGCTGAGAAGCAGGGGAAATTATTGTCCTATGTAAAATCACTAAGTGAGTCAAAGTTTTCCATCAAGTCACTTGACCAGTCTGGTGTGGCAGTAGGAGATAAATGTTTTAAATTTTGCATTCAAGAAATCATTCATGCAAGAGAATCATATAAACATACCGTCATTTGACAATAGCACAAAGACACCTAACAACAATCACCACAAGAGGCCAGCGCTAGCACAAGTTGTTCACATGATATTCGTTGGACTGTTGCCTGTAAACACATGCCATGTCAGTGCTCTTGGAAGAGAGCTGTGGCAGTGACACGGCTCTGTTGTTGTTCCTGTGTAGTGATCTGCAATGACGGGACGGTACAGGGGGGGGGGGGGGGGTCGAGATTCAAGCAGTAATTAAGAAGTTCATAAGGAAAGGTATGAAAGCGAAGGACATTCATGCCGATTTCCAGAATACACCAGGGGACTCTGCTCCTTTGTCTTCAACTGTTACCAAGTGGATAAATGAATTTAAATTTGGTCAGGAGAGCTTAGATGATGATCATCCATGAATAGGTCAGCCAAGATGTGTCACTACTCTAGAAATCATTGCAAAAGTGCGCATAATGATCAAGGAGGATCACCAATTTAGAGGGCATGAAATTGCTCACGCTTGCCAGATGTATCTGAAAGGTATTCACAAGATGGGTGCCGCGACTCTTGACGCTGGGTCAAAAACGCATCAGAATGGACATATCACAACAATGTTTGGCCTGTTTTAGGAGAAACAAACAAGATCTTTTGTGCTGGTTTGTGACCACGAAGAAACTTTGTTTTACTACTATACCCCAGAGACAAAGCAACAATCAAAGCAGTGGAAACATGCTGAATCTCCGCCGCCAAACTCCTTCAGCGGGGAAGGACTTGGCGTCAGTGTTCTGGGATGCGCCACCAAATTCCTTCAGCGGGGAAGAGCATGGCATCAGTGTTCTGGGATGAGAAGGGGATTCTGTTTGTACATTGTCTCCCCACTGGGCAAACAATTACTGGAGAATACTATGCTAACCTTCTGGACAAATTATAACAAAAGGTATGCGAAAAAGGCCAGGTTTAATAAGGAAGAAAGTCATCTAGCATCAAGCCAATGCACGCTCACACGCGTGTGCCATCGCCATGGTAAAATTACACAAACTAAGGTATGAATTGTTGCCACACGTGCCTCTTCCCTAAACTGAAAATTTTTCTTTGTGGATGAAGATTCACTTAAATGAAGAATTGGTAGCCTGAGTTGACAACTGTTTTGTAGGCCTGGAGGAAAATCATTGTCGAGATGGGATCAAGGTATTGGAACACTGTTGGACCAAGTGAATTAATCTACAAGCAGGGTACATTGAAAAACAAAAAAGTTTCAGTGACATAAGTACTTTTTTTTCTATTCTGTTTCAAGAACGTTTCAAACCACCCTCGTAAGCATCCCTGACACCTGAAATAATTAAAAACAAATAAGTCGCCAGTTGCAGATGGAATCTCAATTTGGTTTTACAAAGAGTGCTATATGGCACTGGACCCTTACTTAGCTTGTATTTATTGTGAATCTCTCACCCAGCAGAAAGACCTAAGCAACTGGGGAAAAAAATACAGAGGCGTCTCCTGTAAATACGAAGGGCGAAAGAACAGACCTACGAAATTACAGACCAATCCGTAACATCAGTTTGCTGCAGAATTCTTGTACATATTCTGGGTTTGAATCTAATCAGTTTCATAGTGACCAATAAGTTTATGTCCACAAATCAGTACAAAGCATCACTCATGGGCAACTCAGCATGCTCTTTTGTCATACGACGTCTGTTCAAAAAATTCCAGAACTTTGTCCACAAAATTTTCTGTGCTTATCTTTTAGTTACTATGGATTGTCTCCTTCGAAATACTCTCCTCCACAATTGATACACTGCTCCCAATATCATTTCCACTTCCAGGAGCAGTCTTGACACACCTCTTGCTGGGTCGCATAAAGTGCTGTCTGCGAATTTTCTTTTATCTCATCTACCATTGCAAAACTTCATCCTTTTCAACTTTGGAAATAAAAAGAAGTCTGCAAGGGTCATACTATTCTCACATGGAACATCTCATTCTCTTTTGTGAGATCCAAAAAGTTTTTTTGGTTTTGACTCATGAGCCGTGGAATGAACTTGGCGGCAACACAATGCATTCCAAGATGCTGTGTCATTTCATAACATGATCCAATTGAAATGTTACATTCTTCTACAATCTCTTGGACAGCGAATCTTCGACTGGCACACACAATTTCGTTGACGTTCCTGACACAAGCGTCATCAGGGGACATCTAAGAGCGTCCTGAACAAGGATCATTTTTGACTTTTGTAAAGCCATTTTTAAAACGTGTGAATAATACGTAACACCGAGTATGGCTTAAGCACTCATCGCTATAGGCTCCCTGCATCATTTGGTGTGTCTCTGTAAAGGTTTTCTTGAGTTTCACGCAAAATTTAATGCAGATGCATTGCTCCTCTAACTTTGCCATCAAAAATTCACAAACCCAGATTCCATATTTCTTGATTTCCGAGAAGCATTTGACATAGTGCCTCACTGCAGACTTTTAACAAAGGTACAAGCACATGGAATAGGTTCCCAGACATGTGAGTGGCTCAAAGACTTCTGAAGTAATAGAACCCACTACATTATCCCGACGGTGAGTGTCCATCAGTGACTAGGGTATCATTAGGATCGTTCCAGGGATGTGTGCTAGGAGCGCTATTACTCATATTTTCTATGTGCATAACTGATCTGATGGACAAAGTGGACAGTAATCTATGGTTGTTTGCTGATGATGATGTGGTGTATGGAAGGTGTCATTGTTGAGTGATTTAGGAGGATAAAAGATGACTTGGACAAAGTTCCCAGTTGGTGCAATAAGTGACAGCTAACCCTAAATGTAGAAAAGTATAAGTTACTGCAAATGAGTTGGAAAAACAAATCCATAATGCCAGAATCCTGCATTAGTAGTGTCATGAATGAAGAAGTCATATTGTTTCAATATCTGGACATAACTTTGCAATGTGATATGAAATGGAACAAACTTGTGAGGGTCATGGTAGGGAAGGTGAATAATCATCTTTCGTTTGTTGGGTGGATTTTACTAGTGTGGCTCAGCTGTGATGGACATCACATATAGGGTGCTAGTGTGATCTCTTCTTGAGTACAGTTTGAGTGTCTGGGATCCACAAGGGGTCAAATTAAAGCAGACATTGAGGTATTTCAGAGGCAGGATACTAGATTTGTTAACAGTAGGTTGAAACAACAACATACAAGTATTATGGAGATGTTTCTGGAACTCAAATGGGAATCCCTGGAGGGATTTTGAGGAACACTGAGCTGACTGCAGAACAATTCTGCTTGCACCAACATACATTACGCATAGGGACCACGAAGATAAGAGATGACAAATTAGGACTCATAGAGAGGCATATAGACATTCACTTTTTCCCCACTCGATTGGCAGATGGAACGGGAAAGCAACTGACTACAGTCGAATTAAAATTACTTGATAGTTGGCACTTCAAACGCCAATAAGAGTTGTCAGCGTCACACTTGAACTGTCTGCTGTTGCCAAACTCCACCAAAATTGGCCAGTCACTTCCAATTCCTGGTACAGCATTCTTTCTTGATGTATTTGTATCCCGAATTATGAGCCCGACACTTTTATTATGTATTTCATGACACATGATAACTACACCAAAAACAACACACATTAACAATGCTAATGAAAGACACATATTTCATTCATAGCACTAACCAAACACTACTGAATAAATCAGCACAAGGTGTAATTCAGTATCATACTTATAGTTATCATATTCACAGAGATCATCTTACATTAGATAAGCTTTTCACTACACTGCGTGAAACTGAAATTTTTAAGGTTGCAATTCATAGTTGGAACTGGGTTACTACATTCACATATATAAATACTTCATGCAGTGCTGTGGCATAGCACAATGGTTGGCAGATTAATCTAATGTGTAGCATGTCGTAGGTTTGAATCTCATCAATGTAGCAAAATTTTTAATTCTAAATCTAACCAAAAGAGTGTGATTATTATTTTCATTCAATTAATTGGTTTAAATGTATCTTTTTATTTTTAATACTTCACTGCATCATTTTTCATCATTGTTTTGACTGTTCTATTTGGTCTTATTTTTCATCTTGTCATTATTTGTTCATTTGGAATCTGTCTCAGTCATCTATAATCCACGACTAAGGGCCCACATGGACTGTTCACTGGTTTCAAACATGGCAGCATGTGCAGCTAGTTTAAGGATAGTTACAGGTAACAAATGACACGGAGAAATTTCAATTTGCTTTCAGCCCTGAAATTGAGTTTTTGTTGTCTTGAGTTTACCCTTAAGGGTTAGCTTTAATCGCCATGAACAAAGCGATAATGATATTAGTACTGCTGCAGACTGTTGACCACAATTTTCTCAGCTGGGTTAGGACACAAGTTTACAGTCAGGGATACAAAACGCGTTGTCTGCCCCAGTTCAGTCACTGGTCACTTTAAATCAATAGTCAACAGAGTATCCAACATTTCTGACATACCTTGCACCAGCCACTAGAAAAATTGCTCTGTGTTAAACATTTAACATAATTTGTGAAGTGAGCCGCTTGTTTGTTGTCACCTGTAACCAAACGGTAGCTGGTAGCCAATGTGGCAACATTGTTGCAGCAAGTGATTGATGTCAACTATCAAGTAATTTTATTCAGACTATTGTAGTGAGACAGGGTACCTTCAGCCATGCACCATATGGTGGCTAGTGGAGTATGTATGTAGATGTGGAATCAGTCTTTCCTTCTCATCCCATCTGGAAAGTCTCCCCTGATCTGCAGTTCTGGGTAACTTTCTCAAAATCTAACCTTTTTCCTAGACCTATCCTTCACCCCTCTTCCTTCCACTTCAACCCTTCTGCCTGAAGAATGAGCTACTGGCTCTGAAAGCTCGCCTAATTATAATCTTCTTTTATGTGTGTGTTCTGCCGCCACTTAGCGAGTAGATTGTTTATCTATCCAATTCAATTATCATGTAATCAAAAGCTGCATTTAACACGCCAAGTCTCTTTTACCAATCATTTTTAATATGTCCTACAGAATGTGCTGTCTATCCTGTCCTTTTTTGAGATTACTGTTTTGCTGTACTTTTCTACAGACATCATCTTACTTATTAGGAGTCAGTTCATTCATGTTGTTGTTGTTGTGGTCTTCAGTCCTGAGACTGGTTTGATGCAGCTCTCCATGCTACTCTATCCTGTGCGAGCTTCTTCATCTCCCAGTACCTCCTGCAACCTACATCCTTCTGAATCTGCTTAATGTATTCATCTCTTGGTCTCCCTCTACGATTTTTACCCTCCACGCTGCCTTCCAATGCTAAATTTGTGATGCCTTGATGCCTCAAAACGTGTCCTACCAACCGATCTCTTCTTCTAGTCTAGTTGTAGAGCTGCATGTCCTCGGGAAAAATTATGGCTGTAGTTTCCCCTTGCTTTCAGCCGTTCGCAGTACCAGCACAGCAAGGCCATTTTGGTTAATGTTACAAAGCCAGATCAGTCAATCATCCAGACTGTTGCCCCTGCAACTACTGAAAAGGCTGCTGCCCCTCTTCAGGAACCACATGTTTGTCTGGCCTCTCAACGGATACCCCTCCATTGTGGTTGCACCTACGGTACGGCCATCTGTATCGCTGAGGCACGCAAGCCTCCCCACCAACGGTAAGGTCCATGGTTCATGGGGGGAGTTCCTTCATAGTCAACAGTTAAGGAATGGGTGGCTGAATTCATATGTGGCATATGTCTGTAAGATGACTCATGAACAATTTCCTAGAATTACAATCAAATATGAAAATGCTGAGAAAGAACACAGTGTGATATTGCAAGATCAGTAATTAAAAAGATGTGCAAAACAGTTGATGCCGTGGCTGTACCAGAAAGTGAGTGGCATATCTGTTGAAGCCTCACTACAACCTAATGTGAAAAACAATTTGGGACAATCTGACACACAACTGATTCTATGCACCAATCTGTTCCCGTGGATGAGAGATGACCGAAATGAAACAGCAGTTGCACAAAAATAGCCAAGGTGACTTCATCGGAGAGAAAGAGTGGTCATTGTTTTCTAGGATGCAAAAGGGATTTGTATTTTAGATTAGCTTGCAAGACTGAAACAATACCTCACAAATACTATGCAAGTATTCTGACTCAACTGGATGAAAAAATGTGGAGCCAAGACCCAGGGGGAAAAAAAAAAGTTTATCGTCAGTGAAATGCATATGGTCACAAAGGCACTTTCACAATAGGAAAACTGGGAGTTTCAAGTGTGAAGTCTTCAAATATCTATTCCATTCTCCAATTTTTTCACATTCTGACTTTAGCTTCTTCTTCTTTTCTTTTTGTATGAATGATTCACTTAAGACTATATGCGTCACAGCTCAAAACCATTTTGTGAGTCAACAACTGGATATGTTTTCACTGCTCTGTCTCTTGTAACTCCGTTGGACATGGAGGTAGCAAATGAGGATATAGGATGTCCATGACATACTGCTGTGCTGTCAGAGTGACCTGAAGTCATATCCGATGCTGCCCCACACGCCCTCTCCCTATGTCGTTGTCATACTGACTGACAACTGCAATCGCGGGTCTTGCAGAATGTGACTCACTGCTGATCACATGACAGGTGCAGGTGTGAAAGGGTTACAATGTGCTCGGTGTACATTACAGCGATTCTCCCATGGGCTTATCAGACACGGTCAACTGGAAGCTTGCTGACAAGCACGCTGCCCTTACGTTCCCAAGCAGTCCAACATGGGGCCACTACCACATCTGAATGTCTCACAAATCTGCATATTGCATAATTCAATCAGCCTGGCAAATGGAGACACACAATTAGGCCCCTTCAAATTTTGTTACGTGCTGATAATGCTGACTCACAGAAGTACAGGGCATCTGTGTCCTTCACAGGGATCACTCAACATCTTACACTCTTCACATCTCTTATAGCTCCTACCATTCATGGTAACAATCCGAGACACAAACAAAGCTAATGCAATCTGGTGGCCTTTGTATCCATTTCAGAGAGTTGCGACTCTCATAATTTACCACTGGTATGCACACTCGTGAAACTACGTTGCTTCAGGGAGCTTCCCTTTTTTTTCTTCAAGCAGTTTAGTTCTTTGAATCCATTTTTCTTGTAGCTCAGAATAATTATTTTATTGTGTAGCAAACTTAGAGACTAGCATTCTGCTCTGAGCTGTCGGAGTTGGCGGTCATGTGTGTGTGAGGTGTGCTTGCTTGTGTGAATGAATGGTGTGTATTTCTATTTCTTTTTCTGATGAAGGTTGTGGCCAAAAGCTTATGTGTAAGTGTCTTAACTGCGCCTGTCTGCATTTTAACGTGCCATCTTTATGGTAATTAGCACTCTATCTTTTCCTACACTGCTGATATTCCAACCTGGAGTTTCCATTGTTTGAACTTATGGTCTACTGTTTTATTTTGCAGTGCACTTCTACAAGTGTAATACACAAATGTTGCCTTAGGAAAGAGTCACAATAACATCCATGTCTACCGTTTGCTATTTTTTACTAAATAGCAAGTCACACTCGAAATTTAACTTAGCCAATGAAATAAGTTTGAAGATTTATTGTGTGTAAAAGACACTATGGCCCACTGTGTGGGAAATGTGGGAAGTTCTGTGCAGAGACGGAGTTATCCACAGACGTGGTAAGTCTGGGGAGCTATACGGGTGTTAAAACATCGCCACCTGCTGGGATGAGGGGCCACTTACTCTGTGGTGGCGCTGTGCCAGCAACGAGCTCGTACCATTGATTAGCACCACACATGACAATGACCAACCAGCTGCTTCTCTGTGCAGAGATATAAAATTTATCGATTTTGGACGTCGGGTGACAATCTGTCACATGGAGAACAATGTTTACTCTGGCAATTTTAACACTAACCTAGTGTTCTACAACATATTAATGTGAAATGTTGTCTATGATGTTGAAGCGTGTAAGTTAAACTGATATCTGAGAATTTGTTGTTTTTGTGGCACTATCTGGAAAATGACCTCTCTTGCAGCTCCAAGCATAAATGTCAAGTGAAGAAGAATAATTAGCACAGCACACTGGAACCGAGTAGGGATCCGGTTTACTGCTCGGCCACTAAATTAGCTTATTGTGAGTACACCAGAATAGACGCTGTACACACTTGCATATACTACATACACAAGTACAAGCATCAATCAAGCTACTGTGAAACTGCACTCTGTGTGACTCATCACTACATCAGAATACTGTAAATGTAGTGATTCCAATTTCTTAAGGTCTCTTCCTGTTTGTTTTCATCAGTTGGATCTTATTTTTCAAGTATGTGGGAATCCAATGAGCTGCCTGTTTGGACACATTCTTTCTGTATGTCCCACAAGTTGGATTCTTTGGAGACACATTGTAACAAGAGTTTTTAGGAATTTGATGGAGATTTCACGCTGGGTTCTGTGTGATGTGTTCCATCTTTTATTCTTGGGCCTAAGATTTTTACTACAATTTTACATTCTTCTAATTCAGTTTGCTGTTTTCATGTCTTGTGTTGGACAAAGAGTCTCTCTCATGCATAAAGAAATTCTAATTTGATCACTGTTGTACAATGTTAGATTTTAAAGTTCCAGGAAAAATACTTTTAGTTAACTGAGAGACAGTTTGTATTTTCTGAAATCTGGATTCTATGGCCTTCTTTTCATTATGATGTTCAGTGGTCTTTTTCACCTAATTATTTAAACTCTTTAACACCAAATACTATGTTGTTGCCTATATAAGTTCAACTAGTGCCATTTTGGTATCAGCCAAGAATTTTTTCTCCAGGTGAAATTAGTAGTCCAATTTTCCTAGCTTGCTCCCTTAATATTTCAAATTGCTTTAGCACATCAGTAATGTTTTTGTCAATTAGTATTATGTCATCAGTATAGGTTACACAATATAATTCTATCTTTAAGTTTACGTTCTAGTCAGTGTAATAATGCACCTGCTCTTCTCCACTACCTTACCATTTTCTTAGGGGCATAGTTGAATAGCAATGTGATATGCCATCCCATTTTCATATTCTTATGTCTGTCTTAAATTACACTGCTTGAAAAAAAGTGAGACACTCAGAAGGTGGGGAGAAAACAAATTGAAACATAGCGAATTTAGAGGATATGTGATGTTATTTCAGTGATAACAAAACAGAGTCAAATTTACACAGAACTTATCAGTTTGAGCCCACTTATCAATACAGCAATGCACCCTGTCTGGCCTGGACAGTGCGGGAGGATGTCGTAAAGCTGCTGCATACCCTCCTGAGAAAGGTGATCCACAACTGTTGTAACTGGACATTGCAATCATGGATACAGGCAGTGGGACGGAGTTGACGTCCATGTTGGTCCCATAATGTTCTATCGGGGACAGATATGGGGATTTTGCTGGCCACAGGAGTATATCAACATCACACAGACAATTTAAAGAGACACATACTACATGTGGACAAGCACTGGCCTGTTGAAAAATAGCACCACAATACTATTACACACTGCTGTACCATCAGAGTTCCCTCGGCCATTACAAGCCGTGACTTGAAGTCATACCCAATGGCTCCCCACACCATGGGACTCCTTTGTGACCCCCCCCCCAAAAAATGTGGAAGAATGGGACCTCTCCCAATCTCCCCGGGTCACTGTCAAACTTCTCCATGATAGTCATTTGGAGCAGTGCAGGACTGGGACTCATTAGTGAACATAATGTGACACCATTCA
Organism: Schistocerca americana; assembly: GCF_021461395.2. Lineage (NCBI taxonomy): Eukaryota > Metazoa > Arthropoda > Insecta > Orthoptera > Acrididae > Schistocerca > Schistocerca americana. Next base: position 7,766,405 of record NC_060121.1, on the reverse strand, counting down.
TTAGCAGTCCATACTTCTCGATCATGGCACCACTTCGCATGCAGTCATTTGCTTGAGTGTTAATGGCAGCCTATGCGCAGGATGGCAATGCCATAGTCTGGCTGCTCCTAGCTGTATGACACAGCATGTTGCAAGGAGTCTATTACAGTGAACTCCTGTTTATCCGAAATGATCAGGACGGTGGCCGGTTCCGATAACGAAAATTTCAGATAAATCAAAGTCCCCCTGTTTTCACATGTGAACACTCCAAATTGTGTCAATATTGCGAAATACGATTGTAAAACGTGCGTAGGGTATGTAAAACGTTTCTGATACGGTTGCAAATAACCCTGTACTTTTTTACTGAAAAAATTGTGTTGACATGTTAAAAAGGCACCAAACTATGATTGAAAACTCAAAGTTTTTAAATGCTGTATAACAAAGCTCGTTTATTTTGCATTCTTACAGAAAAAAATCTCCCTTATTTGGCAGCAGGAAAAAACAGGAGTTTTAATTTTATTACCTGCTCTTTTGAATAAAAAATAAACTACTGAACAAAATTGTGAAACAAATCTAGAGATTACTCAAAGGAACGAAAAGTCTGTCTAGAGAAACTTTCAAGAAAATTAAAAAAAAGAAACCTTTTAAGTTATCGACATAGAAGTTCTAGGATGCTTCATTAGAGTTTATTTTTTGGTAACGAAGTCACGAATGTCTTTTTTTTTTTTTGTTTTTTTGCTTGAGAAACTATTGCTGCAACAATACATCTCCAACATTGAAATCAAACTATTTCAGGATAAATCGTCTCCTCCTGTTGGCTGATGTACTCCAGGGCAGTTTGGATCACTTCGTAACAGAATGTGTGAGGAATATTTTTCTCTGATTCATCATCAGAAACATAGTCTTCTAACGCTTTATGATCGGTCACAATTTGGACGATTTCATCCTCAGTCACATGAAAAAATGCCATTTTCCATCCACTCTTCAATGTCTTCGAAGTGTGTGTCTTTACAACCAGCTTCTCCAGTAAATTCACCAAAATTATGTCAGCTTGAGTTTCGGTGTTGCCTCCTCCTTCCCACCACTTAGGTTGCCTTACGATCTAAGAGTTTTTTCCAAGACCTAACAAGAGGAACTGGAGGAATTAGATTCCAAGCTTCAGCAATCAATGAATGACACTTAAAACATCGATTTTTTTAAGAGCTTCCACAAAATCATCTGCAGCATCAATCACACCTATTAAGTATTCCAGCATCTTGCGTCTGTAATGTTTTTCTATCGCCTCAAGAATACCTTGGTCCATCGGTTGACATAGAGATGTGACATTTTGTGGGAGAAATACAACTTTGATATCCCCATCTTGCAGATCACCTGGGTGATAAGGAGCATTATCCAGAAGAAGTAGCGCTTTTCAAGGAAGTCCTTTTCCTTCCATGTAATTTACTACAGCTGGAACAAACTCTGCCTGGAACCACTCTCTGAAGATGGCACTGTTCATACATGCCTTAAGACTGATTCGTGTACCTCAGTGGTAAAGCTGGTTGGTTGGTGTCTAAATGCTCTTGGTGTTTTGGATTTGCCAATTAAAGTAAGACACAGTTTATGATTGCCAGTGGCATTACTGCAAGCAAGGACAGTAAATCTTTCTTTGATTTTTTTGTATCCGGAAGCCATTTCTTCTTCTTTAGAGGCAAGGGTTTTCGTTGGCAGCATTTTGTAATTCAACTCAGTCTCATCACATTTGTAAAGTTGATTGCCAGTATAACCTCCTTTGTCAATGATTGTGTGCAGTTTCTTCTTAAAATCAGCGTAGCAGCTTCATCCCCAGATAATGATTTGGCACTGATGGCAATTTCATGAATGCCATGCCGCTTCTTGAAACAATCCTGCCGGCCATTACTTCCGAGGAATTCTTGCTTCTTTCCTTCAATCAGCTCATCAGCTCATTTTGACAAAGTAGAGGACGTGAAACTGACACATCTTTGGCTCTTATTTATTCGTGCCACAAAAATAATGCCTCTTCTAACTGAGGATGTGCACCTTTTCTCATTGTTTTTCAAGATTTCACTGCGCTGCCCAATGCTTGGATGGAACAAAATTTTTCAATTCCTGATCGATTTGTCTTCCGATCAGTAATTGTACTCCTACTCTGCAGCAACTTTTGTGGGTGGCTCACCAGCATCAATTATCTGCAAAGTGTGAAGCTCTTTTTCCAACAAGATCACATTCGTTTTATGTTTTGTGCCCGTAGTCACGTTCAGTGTTCTTTTTACAGACACTCGACTGAGTCCTTTATGGTTTTTGGCCCCTTTTATCTCTGGACGCTTTAAGGCACATAGTGGGAGCACAAAACCTCAAATCAGAAACACACAGATGCAAAACTTGACAACACTCGAGATGCACTAGACAAACTTTTGATTTTTGAAACCAGGCTGTGGCAGCCATCAAATGAAAGCATTCGATACATCTATGCCATTTCCTCTGTTCTACCCAAGCCCACATGGCAACACAACAGGGTGTTGTACGTTCACTGTTAAACACTCAGCTTTGGTGTACCGACAACAAGTGGAAAGTGTTAGGCGGCGCACTCTAATTGTCGGTTTCGACAGGGCTACGTTGCGCTGCATAGAACAATACTGTATGTACTGTACTTCCAAGGAGTTCCAATAGATGGCAGTGGCATACGAATAAGAAACACACTAGAGCTTCAACCAACACACGCACGAATTGATGATACTTGGACTTTTGACACGCACCAGTGCACTGATTAGCAGTAGATTGCCAAAAAACACTAGCAAATGCTTGGCTCCAGGTGCATGCAAATTGAAACTTGTCAAGCGTCAATCTAGCTAGCCAAAAGTGTAGCTGCACGAGAGTTTACTGTACTTGTTCTCAGATGGCAGTCACAGACATGAACAGATTACAATGTACTCAGTACACTACACAGTGATGCTCCCTTGTAGCGGTCTGATGTAGTCAACTGGAAGATTGATGATGAGTATGCCCTTACTTTCCAACATCAGGCCACTGTCAGATCCAAATACTCCAAAAATACAGATGTTGCAAGGTTTAACCAGGCGACCAAATGGACATCCACAATGAGGTTTCTTTCAAACTCTCATCAGATAATGCTGTCTCACACCAATATGCAGCACCTTCATATCCTCCAGAGTGATGATTCAACATCTGACGCTACTCACATCCCTTATATACCACACGATGCTTGCTAAACAGCAATAAAAACAAAGAACACTAATGAATAATGAAGGAAAAGACAGACTGTTACTTACCATAAAGAAGATACCTTAGGCTGCAGATGGGCAGAATTAAAAGACACTTACACAAAGCTTTCAGCCACAGCCTTCATCAGTAAGTAGTAATCTGTCTTTTCCAACATTGTTGATATTCCTACTGGAGTTTCCATTGTTTCAAGGACACTGATGCTTTTCTGTGAGTGTTTCCTTTATGATGTTTTCTGCATTTTAGCTATTTTTAAAAAAAAGAAAAAAAAAGAAAGAAAGAAAGAAAAAAGATTTGTTGCTGGAAAACTTCTGAAGTCCAATAAAGGAGTTACAACAGCCATATATGGTTATCTGGTGGACCTTGCAGAACCAAATTCTAGGGCTGAAATGTACTGTTGACCAATGGGCATTAATCAGAATGAATACTAAATAAAAAATTAAATCCAATTTTACACAAAAAACTCAGGTTCTATCACTGTTGTTTTTCGTTCTGTTTTGCTCTTATGTTTGCTATGACTTGTTAAGCAGAAATTTTCTTTCTATCTATAGAGTTACATTTGCTGTAATGTATCTTACCTGCATGTTGTTTCTTCTTTCTTCTCACTGCTGCCCCAATCATGGCAAGCAAGTCATCCTCACTGCATTTGCTTCGTATTGCATCTCTGAAACAACAGTTAAAACACCCGTTAAACATTACCAGGCCAACACCACACAGTGAAATGTTGGTACACTAAAAAGGAAGAAAAACTTTGCAGAAATCTTCAACAGTAATCTTGTAGTCTGCAGTAGGCAACAGCAGGATAACAAACCCACTGGACAAAAATGGGAAAGTCATGATAGAAGTTACTTTTATTTTTATAAATAAACAGGTATCTTACACAAATGCTCAAGAGTACACATAGGATCTCGGGCTGAAGAGGTGGAGCAGAAACTGACATTAGTTTTGTTGAAGAGGGAGTAGTGGAACACAGCACAATTTCTTGCAAAATGAAGCCAAATTTATTGATAAACTGTTAATTAATTGCGAAGCTCACTAATGTGACCATTTTACAACAGGTACTTACTGCTTGGAGTATATGTGACTTTTCAGGCTTGCCTGATAGATCTGTTGCAAAAACACTTTGGGTTCCCCACCAGATAACATTATGCAAGTCCCTCCCTCAATATTTCAGTGACACAACGTTTTGGCATCTTCAGGTGATGGTGATTTCCACCATCACTGCTGCAAGATGGAACTGGCAATTTCCACATGACAGCTTTGAAATTTATCATGTGGATGACTATGACCATCATATTTAGAATTCAGAGGATTTCATAGAATACCTGAAAATGCTTAAACTAGAACTTTCAGATCTTTTAGTTAGCTCAAATGTTATATCATTACTTACAAAAGTGCCCTGCAGCCCTCATTAGAGGTTATTAGCAGCAAGTTTGAGAAAGAAATTGTGGTGCTGTTTAAAAATGTGCATACCTCATCCTATTTCTTATGTAACACTAACTACTTTAATCAAGTGGACAGCGTTCCCATGGGTGATCCTCTATTTCCCTTAGTAAATATCCAACATTCCTCCTTCTGGCAGAATGCTGAAGAGACATTTGTGGTGTGGCCCACATAATACAGACACTACCTATGTTCCTGCAGCATTTGCACTCGGTCCATCTAAATATTCAGTTCACTGTGGAAGTACAAAAAGATAGCAGCTTACCATTCCTGGATGTCACGGTTAGAAGAAAAGCTGACAGAACACTGGGGCTTAGTCTCTACTGCAAACTGATACACGCAAAGTTATATTTGCGGTCCAAAAGTTGCCGTCACCCTGCACAATGTGGTGGTGTCTTACACTCCCTGGCACATAGAGCACATGTGATCTCAGATACCGACAGTCTGCCTGGTGAACTGTAACACCTAAGAACAGTGTTCCAGCAGAATGTTTATTCTTGTAAACAGATTTGCAATGTGTTCTGAGCAAAGCAAGTTCAGTGTAGGGATGTAAATGAAGTTACTTAGACAAGCACTGCAAATGGCTTTCCTACCATATTTCAGTGGCATGTTTTCAAAAATAGAAAGAATCACTAAGAGAAACAGAATCAAGTGTGTTTTTTGTCTACCAGCAAAACTAAGGAATTGTTTGTGTTCAGTTAAAGACAATCTTGACCTTAGAAAACACAGATCATATATAAGATCTGATGCCATTATGGGAAATCTTATATAGGGCAGACACCTCACATTGTGCAAGAACACTGTGTTCAACAGCGCTGACAAAAATGCCACCCAGTAAATTAGTGGTAGCAGAGCACTGCCTGAATACAGGGCACCACATGTTTCCCAAGAAGACTGAAATTTTATTCTCAGGATCATCACTCTAGGATTGTGTTTTTAAGAATGAGGCATGTATCCATACGGTGGGCAATCTTACCAACAGGAATATGGAATTTTGACTAAGCACTGCCCAGAATCCAGCACTGACTGCCATGAAATTAAAACAGTAGAAACCAGATCCTCCGATGTATGACCTGATGCAGCACCTTGCAGAGAGTTAATTCAGCGTTTAACCACACGAGTGTCCAGAAGTGCAGTCATTGCCCACAACACATAAGCAGAAGGCTACTATGAATGGCATTTCCATCCAACTGGGAGTGCCTTCATACTCCTGCTTCTAGCCTGACAAATTTCAATTCTGCTGTGCAAATATCACCAGTCACATCTTGCAGCAGTGATGACAGGACCCACCACTACCTGAAGATGACGAACAGTTGTGTTGGTGAAATATTGTGAGGCTTGCACAAAGTTATTCAGTGGAAAATCTTAGAAGATTCGTATACATTATTTTTCTGTGACGCAGGTAATGTGCAGCCAAATGTGATAATTTTCTGCATTTGCCTTTTTGTACATTTCAAAATACCCCAAAAATTGGCGAGAAACACTGAACATATGACATAACCAGATGACATACCCCACAGCATGTGCAGCAGTCGGGGTTGAGTGTAAAGGAATGATTGAGCAGTGCAATACTTTCATTTGAGCAAACAGAGCAAATATCGAAAACATTTTGTAAATATGATCTGTTGTAAATGTAGATGTTACAAAATTATTGTCCCTGCTGTAATCAAGCAAAAGCAGTTCTGATTTTGTGTTTTTTGCTTCTGTCCTCTTTTTGTTTACAGACATTAGTTAGTAAAGAAAACATAGGTCATTTAATGGCAATGATGCTATTCTGAAGTTTATACTCATCTACTTTTTATGCAATACGGTAGGTTTTGATTTGTACTGTACTTTGCAAGAAATCAAGGAAACTGCAAGATCGGTAAATAAAATAATAAACTTCAATATAAATACATAATTGTTAAACACAATGAAAAAATACTGCCTGCCAGATGCGAGACTCAAATCCTGAACGCCATCACTAAAGTCGCACATGTGTGTCCGTAGCCACAATGATATGAATACTTGACTTGGGTTGGGATGATCAAGTGTGACAGACTGAGAGGCTCTACCACTGCAAGCATGACAAGGTACATCATCTGGTGACATTTATCATTCACTTTTGACACATTTCCCAACATTTGTATCATATCCAACATTTGTGATCCCATGTGTCTTGTATTAAATTACTTGTCTCAGGGTCATCTACAGTGCTTTGGAGCTTTTTAAATGTTAATACGCATCACCCTGTCTGTCTGTGTGTGTGTGTGTGTGTGTGTGTGTGTGTGTGTGTGTGTGTTTATATATATGAAACAAATACTAACAAAGAGATAGAGGGCCTGACCAGTACTTACCTCAGCTCAGTACAGCCGATACATACACAAAACAGAACAGAAAATTGACGTATCCTAGCTTTCGGAACTTCGTTCCTTCATCAGGGAGGAGAGAGGGGAAAAAAGGGGAAGAAGGGAAAGTGGATTCAGGTTTTGCATCGGGGTCGGTTACAGGGGTAGGAACCGCTGGGTAGAGAAGGTGGTCTGGGAATATTGTAGGGTTTGACAAGGACGATACGGAGGTTAGGGGGTTGGCAAAAGGCAACTCTGGGTGGTGTGGGGAGAATATTGTCAAGGGATGATCTCATTTCAGGGCTTGACTTGAGAAAGTCATATCCCTGGCGGAGTAATTAGTTGATGTATTCGAGGCCAGGATAATATTGGGTGACAAGGGGGATGCTTCTGTGTGGTCTGGGGGTAGTACCATTGTTGTTGGGTGGGGAGGAATGTATTGCTTGGGAGATCTGTTTGTGGACAAGGTCTGCAGGATAGTTGTGGGAGAGGAAAGCACTGATATATAATATAATACAGGGAAACATTCCAAATGGGAAAAATATATCTAAAAACAAAGATGATGTAACTTACCAAACGAAAGCATTGGTATGTTGATAGACACACAAACAAACACACACACAAAATTCAAGCTTTCGCAACCCACAGTTGCTTCATCAGCAAAGAGGGAAGGAGAGGGAAAGACGAAAGGATGTGGGTTTTAAGGGAGAGGGTAAGGAGTCATTCCAATCCTGGGAGTGGAAAGACTTACCTTAGGGGGGAAAAAGGACAGGTATACACTCGCACACACACACACATATATCCATTCGCACATATACAGACACAAGCAGGGTATATGTGTGGATGGATATGTGTGTGTGTGTGTGTGTGTGTGTGTGTGTGTGTGGCATACTGATCTGATCTGAACTATGCAGCCTTAAAATGGAAGTTTTTTGATCACTCCTTATTTTGCTCCCTGCCACCTTGGCAATATGTACCGCAAATCATCAGACAGACGACCTTCCTGCATGCTTCATGTTGTGTCTAGACAAGACAGCCTAGACACAATGAGAGGAAGCCGAAAGGCATGCTCTAAGTTAAAAAAGGAGGGCGTGAGGTCTGAAACAGGATACGTAATGAATGCTATAAAGAAAAGTACGTAGCTTCTGGAATACTTAACTTTAATCCATCCTTTTGGTACATCTGGAGATTGTGGTGATACAAGTGAGACTCTTTATATACATGCAATGTTACTAATGGCGCCTTGCTAGGTCGTAGCCATTGACTTAGCTGAAGGCTATTCTAACTATCGGCTCAGCTAATGAGCAATGCTTCGTCCATGTAGTCGCTAGCAAAGTCGTCCGTACAACTGGGGTGAGTGCTAGTCCGTATCTCGAGACCTGCCTTGTGGTGGCGCTCGGTCTGCAATCACACAGTGGCAACACGCGGGTCCGACATGTACTAATGGACCCTGGCCAATTTAAAGCTACCACCTAGCAAGTGTGGTGTCTGGTGGTGACACCACATTCCTCCCCTGCAAATCGGCGAATGGTCGTGTTATAAGGCTTCCGCCCGCCGTGGGGAGAACCCCATGTTGACGTATGCGATGAGGTGGGGAGCCTAACAACAGGCGAGGCTGTGCCACCCGCACGCGGCCATTCGGTCCAAGGGGAGCTAGGAAACACCTGAAAACCTAGTCCAGGGTGCACGTCAACATGCGGTGTATGTGCCTGTAAAGAGACAGGAGGGGCCGAAGGGTCGACCTCCATTGCGTCGGGGTACCCGACGCGCGAAGACGCCATGTGGTCCGGAGCGGGCAAGAGTTCCATGGCGGAGGACAGCTGGTCACGGGAAGCGATCGGCGGCGTGTGACCCAGGGAGGCGCTTGGTGGCTGCAGCGAAGCGTCCACTGCGGGCGGCACCAGCTGGACAGGCGGCGGCGGCGGAGGCGGCAGCGGCGCGTCGCCATGGGGCAAAATGGAAGGCATCGTTGGTAACACCTGGGGATGAGGCGAGCCAGTAGATGGGTCCCCAGGGTGCTGACCGGATGGCACCGTCGCTGAAAGCAGACGGGGAGCGGCAGAACCCGTGCGACGACAGAGGCGCAGCTGATTGAGATGCCGACGCACCTCACCAGAGGCCCCCAAAACCAAATACATCACGCGGCCGAGGCAGCGAAGAATGTGCACTGCGAGCCAACGCCGTGAACCTCGATAGTTGCGATAAAATACAACGTCGCCTGGAGCAAAAGCAGAAGTCTGCCGCTGCACAGGAACCTGATGCGGCGGGTGCAGCAAAGACATCAAGGTTCGATGAGGACGACTGTGGAGCAACTCAGCTGGCGAGCGACCATCTCGGGGCTGAGAGCGATACAAAGACAAAAAGAGCAACAACGCGTCCTCCCGAGAATGCGACTCTTTCAACTTCAACATCTGTGACTTGAAAGTCCGGACCAATCGTTCAGCGGCACCGTTTGACTGAGGCGAAAACGGCGCGGATGTCAGATGTTGAATACCATTGGCCTGGCAGAATGACTGAAATTCTGCGGACATGAATTGTGGGCCATTGTCGGAAACAATAGTCTGCGGAAGACCTTCAATGCAAAAGATGCAGACAACGCTTGGATGGTGGCAGTTGATGTCGTGGAAGACATCCGGACAACAAAAGGAAAATTACTGAAGGCATCTACCAGAACAAACCACCGAGCATACCAGAATGGACCAGCAAAATCGATGTGCAAGCGCTGCCAAGGGGAAGTGGCTTTTGGCCATGCAGAGACTTTCCGCGGCAGTGCGGATTGTTCTTTGGCACACGCCATGCAAGAAGAACACATATTCGTAATCGCAGCATCGATTCCAAACCAAGTACAGTGCTGACGAGGAAGCTGTTTCGTTTGCACTATACCCCAATGTCCTTGGTGAAGTAGCCGTAAAACAGAGGACTGTAACGAACATGGGACCACGATTCTGGACTGATCATTATCAGAACTCAACAACAAAACACCGCGTTGAACAAAAAGTCTCTCCTTGTGAGCAAAAAATCAGCAAACCAACGGATCCTCGATCCGAGACTTTGACAAAGGCCATTGCGTAGCAACAAAATGCAAAACAGTAGCAAGGACCGGGTCAGCAGCTGTGGCTGTAGCTACACGACGAAAATCAATCGGAAACGAGTCGACCACGTCATCGGTTTCCGAATCAATGAACATGCAAGCAAGTTCAGAAGAATCGAATGCTCTATCCTCAGCAACAGGCAAACGGGACAACGCATCGGCGTTTCCGTGCTTAGCAGTGGACCGATACAAGATATCGTAGCGGTACTGCGAGAGGAAAATAGACCAGCGAATGAATTTCTGCGCTGTACGTGGAGGTACAGGCTTGTTCGGATGAAAAAGCGACATCAAAGGTTTGTGGTCTGTGATGATGGTAAAGTGACGACCATACAAGAAATCATGGAACTTAGTAACACCAAACACGAGAGCCAAAGCTTCTTTCTCTATCTGTGAATAATTTCTTTGCGCAGACGAGAGCAATTTGGATGCAAAGGCAATAGGGCGATCATGCAACCCATCTTTGTGCGCAAGCACAGCACCGATCCCGAAATCCGATGCATCTACCATCAACAAAAGGGGTTTCTGGGGATTGAATGGCGTAAGGCAAGTATTAGAAAGCAACGCCGATTTCAACTGGCGAAAGGCGCGTTCGCATTCCGTCGTCCAGACGAACGGAACACCCTTACGGCGTAAGCTATGAATCGTAGCTGAAATGGAAGAGGCATTGCGCAGAAAGCGATGATAATAGTTAATTTTACCCAACACACTCTGTAGCTGCTTCAAATTCTGCGGCGAAGGCAAGTCTTGTATGGCACGGAGGTGCTCTGGACTCGGATGTATGCCTTGGGCATTGATGACATGTCCCAGGTATGGTAAGTCACGAGCAAAAAACACACATTTGTCCTTCCGCAAGCGAAGACCATTTTGTCGCAATACCTGAAATAATGTTCGTAGGTGTGCTAAATGCTCGTCTGCTGTCTTTCCGGAGATCACAATATCGTCCAGATAGTTCGCAGCAGTTGGGACTGATGCACAAACAGTTTGTAAATATTGCTGAAACAATGCAGGGGCGGATGCACACCCGAATGGCAGTCTTTTGAATCGGTACAAACCAAGATGCGTGTTAACCACCAAGATGCGCTGGGATTCTTCGTCCACTGGTATTTGGAAGTACGCATCTGTGACGTCCAACTTTGAAAAATATTTACCCGGGCACAGTTTGTCAAAAAGATCTTCCAGGCGGGGTAATGGAAAAGTTGCAAACACTAGTTGTGGATTCACAGTGGCCTTGAAGTCCACACAAAGTCTCAGTTTTCCGGAAGGTTTGGGCAAAATTACTAATGGTGAGGCCCAGAGAGAAGCCTGCACACGTTCAATTACACCTTGTGATTCTAAATCGTGTAATGTTCTTGCAACCTCATCACGCAATGCGTGAGGAACATTGCACGCTCTGAAAAATTTCGGTTGCCCGTTGACTTTCAGTTCCAAATGTGCTTCATAGTTTTTAGCGCAACCTAAGCCCGGCGCAAAAATGTCTGCAAATTCTTCACACAGACGAGAAACACTGTCTGAAGGCACAGTCTGATTCACTGATAGGACCTGATTTACTATAGACATGTTAAACAACTGAAATAAATCGAAACCAAACAAGTTCACTGCAGTAGAAGAAAGAAGAACGTAAAATGAGACAAGTTTTGTTTGTCCCTTGTATGTTGCAAGAAGGCTGCACTGTCCTAACACAGGGGATATTCTGACCTGAATAACTATTTAACTTAACATTTGCGGCACGCAACGGAGGTTTGCCCAGTTGTTTGTACGTGTCGTGATTGAGCAACGAAACTGCAGTTCCGGTATTGAGCTGGAATGGTATGACCATTCCATTAAAATCCAAATCTACAAAAAGTTTATTGTCCTGCTGATGACAAGAGCAACTGTCTCGTGCAATTTGAACTGATACAGGTACAGCATCACTTGCTAATTGACGTGATTTCCGGCGACGTCGACGCACACTTTGTGTGGGACGAACACTGTCACTGTTTGAGAAAGTGGCACTGGACGGGGTGGAATTCACTACATGAATGTCCATGGGCGAAGGTCCATGAGCCTGAGTGTCCTTGGTTCGATTCCGGCGCGAAGCAAAAGGCCTGGAATGGTTGTGATTGTCTGATCTGAGCTTTTTCTGGCAAACACTTTGAACATGTCCTTTCTTATTACAGAAAAAGCAAATAGCTTGGCGTGACGGGCAATTTTCACGCGAATGTCTAGTAGCACACCGCGGGCATGATTTTACTGCAGTTGTATGCTGTCGCGGCACACCTGGTTTAGAGCGTAGTGGCAACTGCGTGGACGTGCGCGAGGGCAGTTTACCGGGCCGTGCAGCGCGCCCGGCGGGCTGGTTAATGTTACACACGGCTGGCGAAGTTGCAAATGATTCCTGAGCAAAGTGAAGTGTGTCTTGTCTATCTAATATGTCTATCACTTGCTGAAGGGAGGGATTAACTAGTTTCAAAATCTGTTCCCATATACGAACATCAGAAACGTTCTGTGCAATTGCATCACAGACCATTGTATCTGAATAAGGGAGTCCACATTCACACTCAAAAGCACAATCCCTTGTAAGGCCTTGCAATGTTGCAACCCACTCCCTATTAGTTTGACCGGCCGTACGTTTTGTACGAAAGAACGTATACCTTTTTGCAACTACATTAACTGTTTCCTTGAAATAGGCATCTAAAGCAGACAAAAGTTCTTTGTAGGACAGAGTTGCTACGTCGCATTGGGGAAATAATTTCACTATCACACGGTACGTTTGCACCCCTACACATGCCAATAAATGAGGCTGCCGCTCGTTACCTTGAATTCTGTAGGCGGCGAGATGAAATCAAAACTGGCGTGACCACTCCGTCCATGTTTCCTTAGCTGGGTCAAACGGCCTAAAAGGCTGTGCAACTGCGAGTTGTGGCTGCGGTAGTAGTAGAGCGGTGGCTGCCGCATCGTTGTGCAGTTCACGTTGACCCTGGACGAGCCGTCCAAGGGCATCCAATAACGCCTGCGTCTGCTGATTCTGCAAGTGATAAAATTCGGACAGTACATCTGGCGAAGCCATGACACAAGTAAATGTAAGCAATTTGAAAGAACAAGACCCTTTCCGTTGACTTGTCGCCAAAAATTGTTGTGTCTAGACAAGACAGCCTAGACACAATGAGAGGAAGCCGAAAGGCACGCGCTAAGTTAAAAAAGGAGGGCGTGAGGTCTGAAACAGGATACGTAATGATTGCTTGTGTGTTGTGCCTGGTGCAACTTTGTTTTCTTTATGGTAAATAGTGATCTATCTTTCCCTGCACACACACAGAGAAAAAAACTGCCAAGTCCAGCAGCTAGGGGCAAGCTGCTGGAGTTGGCAGTCATATGTGTGTGACATGTGCTTGCCTGTGTGTATGAATGTGTGTGTTTCTCTGTATCTCTTTTGCTGATGAAGGCTGTGGCCGAAAGCTTTGTGTAAGTGCCTTTTTAATTGTGCCTGCCTACAATGTAACATGTCTCCTTTACAGTAAGCAGCAATCTATGTTTTCCTATATTTTTCATTTACACAGATGTAATTAACAAATCAGAGTCTATTTATTCCAGAGAAGTGACAGTTTGTTCATGACAGTTCAGCACAAATCTGATTTTTTATATACAGCAAGGCTACCTATAAATTATTCTGTGTGCCAGTATTCATGCTGACTATAGGGATTCACACTGATCATGTGTAATTTGACACCTGGTCCTGTAAAGTTACTTCTGCTCAACGTGAAAAATTCTCCAATTCACATTTTGTAATTAACCTTAACATATCAAATAATGCACCCTTCGATATAACTGCTTATTGTCCACTTCCCATCACTCTATTCCCAATGTCAACCCAGCTGACCTCTACTTCTAATCCAAAAACCATGGTTGACTCAATGTTTGCTATTGCAAGCTGTTGCTATTGCAACACAAAAGTGCCAGAGGCACCAGTAATGATATACAATTAAAAATACTAGAAAGTAAGGCACACCGGTTAGTACATGCTAAGACAAACACTACAAGTGTCTAAGACACTGCGCTCTCACACAACAAGTACGAGGTCTGAATACATTCCAGTTATGATACACTAAACTGTTTCATTCACAGTGGCTATATACATACTCTCTCCCCAATAAACAGAATAGTTATAACTCAATTGTTCACAAGTGTATATTATGACTCTTGCCACAGCCACGCAGTCAGTATGCCACAGGCGTGCCATAGAAAGCGATCAGGTTCAATTCCTTGTAGAGCCGGGAAATTCTGCTCGGTGGACAGACTGGAATAGGGTACACTCTGCTTGTAGTTCCAGCTGAGGAGATACTCAAGTGAGAAGTAGTGTCTTCAACTTCTGGAAGTTGATAACAGCCTGGAGAGTTGTATACTGACCCCCTAACTCTCCATAGATTTATAGTAGGGGACATCTCTCGAAGAGCATTGCGTGGTCTTCTGGGCCCAATGCAGAGTTCCTTTATCTATGTATATTGTATATCACCACTTGTACACACTCATCAGCACAGTATCATATTGTCTCTTCATGTGGCAAATTTTTATTCCCTTCTTTCCAGATCAAGACTTTTCCTCTTCCTCTTCTTCGTTTTTTTTTTTTTTTTTTTTTTTTTTTTTTACTTGTACCACACATATTCCACACGGTTTATGCTCACTCCTTCAATGATACTTCCCATCCTCCTCTAGTGTGCGAGTTGTCCCTGCTTTCCTGCGTGTTTCTTGGTTTAAACACCCTTGTTTCAAAAGAGAGTGACAGCTTAGATACAGTCTTGTCAACATTTTGTAATTTTATTTAGCAATTATTGTTTGAGCCTTATAGGCGAATGTCACAAGATATTGTCAACCACTGGATTCACTAGATTGGAATGGGGTTCATGGTAACTTATCAATTCATTTTTTAAGTTGCTGTTATCTTTTTCATCCTATCTTGGACTAGCTTTTCCATACTCCCACTCTATTTTACGTAGCCAAACAGTTATCTGCCCTTGCAAACTTGCTCCTTTACTACCAAGTTAACTAATACTGGGCAGCCTAACAGAAGTTCCAATATCCAGTCTTTCACCACAATTCACCTACACACACTTTTCACTCATTGATTTTCTTTTTTCAATGTCATAAATATTTTGCTTTCACAGACTGCTGTGCTTTGAACATAAAATTGTAGGAACATCTGCCTCACATGTCACTTTTTTTTTTTTTTTTTTTATTAAAGAATATGTTCCTTGCTTATTCCTATTTGCTTCTGATACATTTCCATTCTCACTTTTATTTTCTTTTGATCCATTTCTTTTTTCTTTGATAGACAAGTCAAACAACAATGGCAATATGTTGCAGCCCCCTGTGTTTCACCCTACTTACTACGAACTTACTTTTCTTAGCTTCCAATTTTATTAGTCATTTGGTTTTTAAGATACTTAAATTAATTGTTTGACCCTGTATTTTTATATCTTATTTTACCTTTGGTTGATAAAGGATTTCTGGTATGCTCACAAAGAGAGAGCTGATTTTCCCACCCCTCACCCCCCTTACCTTGTCCGGAAACAAACTTATCGCCAAGTATCTTGCAGTTTTTTTCCTATTATTAATCTCTTAGTCTAGTCATCAATTTAAAAGTGTCAGTTGTTGGTCCCATTGTCTAATAATTTGTACATTTATACACATGAAGTTCCAATTTTTATTTGGAACATATAGACTCTGATAATCATGAATCACAGTTCAAATGGCTCTGGGCACTATGGGACTTAACATTTGAGCCAAGGCAGGATTCAAACCTGCGACCGTAGCAGTCGCGCAGTTCTGGACTGAAGCGCCTAGAACCGCTCGGCAACGGTGGCTGGCGAATCATAGTTACCATCACACGGACAGAAATACTGTGTTAACTTTAATACAACATAGGGACACAGCTAAAAATGTCTTTACATAATTTCCAGTTCTGATTACTTTCCTTTAATTTAATCTAACAAATAGGTTAGTGTAACATGATGTTGACAGAGGCAAATTATATATACTCACAAATTATTTAGCTAGAGGTATCTGGTTTGTATGTCTGGGAGGGAGGAGGGTGCAAGCTGAAAACTTCAAGAAAAGATTACTCATTTCATACCTGCTGGATTTAACTGCAGTTTATCTCTTCCATATACCAACCACATACCTAATGTGCATGGCAAACAGTTTGAAAGTATTATTCTATACTCAGCATTTGGAACTATCAGTTCCTTCATGAGAGAGGAAAGAGGGATAAGTTTCTGAAGGTCTGAAAGGTCACTCGGACTCCACAACTAATGTGAGGACAAGAGGAACAAATGTGTCTATAAGAAGTTTTGGAATTTCACCTCCTGAAGGTAAAATACTGATCAGTCTGTCAGTCTTCTAGTAATTTTATGGTTTCCTCGCATGAATTTTCACTTGGACATGATTATTCTATGTTTCATCACTCACCTGAGAGATATCTCTGAATTCCCAAAGAGGCACACCTTCAAATTGCCATCAGCTGTTATCGGTAAACGGTTGCACGTGCCACAGAAGTGTTCACTCATTGAGGTAATAAATCCCACACGTCCCTTGAAGCCCGGGACATGGTATGCCTGCAAAAAGAAATTGTAAGAAAATAGGTACTGCTGTTGTGAAAATACTATAAATGTGTTGCTCACCAAGTGGAGGAAGGAGAAAATGTGCATTAAGGGGAGTTTGAACGCCCTATCCTGACAATGTTACATTTAGTGACTTAACTTCCCCGTACTTCAGGAACAACTGTAGCCATTGACAAGAAACTTTTACAGGACATTAAACTATATGTTCTGAGTCTTACAATAATTGCATTTCAGCCACTGCTTTTGGAAATACAATTTTTTAATTACACAGTTAAAATTTTGTGTACCTTTTTGTATGTTATTCTAAATAATTTTATTTATACATAACATTATGTTTTTCTTTTAGTTCAGAAGACTCAGGATACATATGTCATTACTCCCTGAAAATTTGAATTCGCTACTTGCCGTAGTTTCGGAGATTTAGGGAAAAATGCAAGAGAAAATGTAAATTTTCAGGAAGAGTTTTTAAAGTTTCAATAGACTGTAACTCAATATATGCTTAACATTTTATTTTTAGTCACTCAGAAGCACCCTGCACCATACTGTATATCATCCTCTTGATCTTTTTTAAGTTTTTTTTGTTTTCTTCTTTCTGGACTCCGTAGTGGCCAACTGTGCTGCATACTCTGCTTTACCAGTGCAAACCTTGTCCATCCCTTCAAATTCTCTGATGCAGTTTGCTCCAGAATTAATTCCCATATGTTGTAGCACTTTCACGCTACCAATGTTGCCATCATTAAAAGCAATAACAGCATGACTGACCCCCCCTTTAGTGTCTTCATTACAAGAAAAACATTTTTTGGTCTACATCTACATCTACATCCATACTCCTCAAGCCACCTGATGGTGTAGGCTACCTTGAGTACCTCTATTGGTTCTCCCTTCTATTACAGTCTCGTATTGTTCGTGGAAAGAAGGATTGTCGGTATGCCTCTGTGCGGGCTCTAATCTCTCTCATTTTATCCTCATGGTCTCTTCGTGAGATATACGTAGGAGGGAGAAATATACTGCTTGACTCCTCAGTGAAGGTATGTTCTCGAAACTTCAACAAAAGCCCATACCGAGCTACTGAGCGTCTCTCCCACAGAGTCTTCCACTGGAGTTTATCTAACATCTCCGTAATGCTTTCATGATTACTAAATGATCCTATAACGAAGCATGCTGCTCTCTGTTGGATCTTCTCTATCTCTTCTATCAACCCTATCTGGTACAGATCCCACACTGCTGAGCAGTATTCAAACATTGGGGGAACAAGTGTACTGTAACCTAATTCCTTTGTTTTTGGATTGCATTTCCTTAGGATTCTTCCAATGAATCTCAGTCTGGCATCTGATTTACCGATGATCAACTTTATATGATCATTCCATTTTAAATCACTCCTAATGCATACTCCCAGATAATTTATGGAATTAACTGCTTCCAATTGCTGACCTGCTATATTGTAGCTAAATGATATGGGATCTTTCTTTCTACGTATTCGCAGCACATTACACTTGTCTACATTGAGATTCAATTGCCATTCCCTGCACCATGCATCAATTCGCTGCAGATCATCCTGCATTTCAGTGCAATTTTCCATTGTTGCAACCTCTCGATATACCACAGCATCATCCGCAAAAAGCCTCAGTGAACTTCTGATGTCATTCACAAGGTCATTTATGTGTATTGTGAATAGCAACGGTCCTACGACACTCCCCTGCAGCACACCTGAAATCACTCTTACTTCGGAAGACTTCTCTCCATTGAGAATGACAGGCTGCGTTCTGTTATCTAGCAACTCTTCAATCCAATCACATAATTGGTCTGATAGCCCATATGCTCTTACTTTGTTCATTAAATGATTGCGGGGAACTGTATCGAACACCTTGCGGATGTCAAGAAACACAGCATCTACCTGGGAACCCGTGTCTATGGCCCTCTGAGTCTCGTGAACGAATAGTGCGAGCTGGGTTTCACATGATCGTCTTTTTCGAAACCCATGCTGATTCCTACAGAGTAGATTTCTAGTTTACAGACAAATCATAATACTCGAACATAATACATGTTCTAAAATTCTACAACTGATCGACATTAGAGATATAGGTCTATAGTTCTGCACATCTGTTCGACGTCCCTTCTTGAAAACGGGGATGACCTGTGCCCTTTTCCAATTCTTTGGAACGCTACGCTCTTGTAGAGACCTACAGTACACTGCTGCAAGAAGGGGGGTAAGTTCCTTCGCATACTCTGTGTAAAATTGAACTGGTATCCCATCAGGTCAGCGGCCTTCCCTCTTTTGAGTGATTTTAATTGTTTCTCTATCCCTCTGTCATCTATTTCAATATCTACCATTTTGTCATCTGTGCGACAATCTAGAGAAGGAACTACAGTGTAATCTTCCTCTGTGAAACAGCTTTGGAAAAAGACATTTAGTATTTCAGCCTTCAGTCCATCAGCCTCTGTTTCAGTACCTTTTTGGTCACAGAGTGTCTGGACATTTTGTTTTGATCCACCTACCGCTTTGACATAAGAGCAAAATTTCTTAGGATTTTCTGCCAAGTCAGTACATAGAACTTTACTTTCGAATTCATTTAACGCCTCTCGCATGGCCCTCCTCACATTACATTTCACTTCACGTAATTTTTGTTTGTCTGCAAGGTGTTGGCTACGTTTATGTTTGCTGTGAAGTTCCCTTTGCTTCCGCAGCAGTTTTCTAACTCGGTTGTTGTACCACGCTGGCTCTTTTTCATCTCTTACGATCTTGCTTGGCACATACTCATCTAACGCATATTGTACGATGGTTTTGAACTTTGTCCACTGATCCTCAACACTATCTGTACTTAAAACAAAACTTTTGTGTTGAGGCGTTAGGTACTCTGATATCTGATTTTTGTCACTTTTGCTAACCAGAAAAATCTTCGTACCTTTTTTTAATATTTCTATTTACGGCTGAAATTATCGCTGCAGTAACCGCTTTATGATCGCTGATTCCCTGTTCTGCGTTAATTGTTTCAAATAGTTCGGGTCTGTTTGTCACTAGAAGGTCTAATATGTTATCGCCACGAGTCAGTTCTCTGTTTAACTGCTCAAGGTAGTTTTCAGATAAAGCTCTTAAAAAATTTCACTGGATTCTTTGTCCCTGCCACCCATTATGAAAGTTTGAGTCTCCCAGTCTATATCCGGCAAATTAAAATCTCCACCCAGAACTATAACATGGTGGGCAAATCTACTCGAAATATTTTCCAAATTATCCTTCAGGTGCTCAGCCACAACAGCTGCTGAGCCAGGGGGCCTATAGAGACATCCAATTACCATGTCTGAGCCTGCTTTAACCGTGACCTTCACCCAAATTATTTCACATTTCGGATCTCCATCAATTTCCTTCGATACTATTGCACTTCTTATCGCATTAAACATGCCTCCCCCTTCACTGTCCAGCCTGTCTCTGCGATATACATTCCAATCTGAGTATAGAATTTCATTACTGTTTACATCTGGTTTCAGCCTACTTTCTGTCCCTAGTACTATGTGGGCATTGTGACCGTTTATTAATGAGAGCAGTTCTGGGACCTTTCTATAGACGCTCCTGCAGTTTACTATTAGCACATTAATATTGTTATTCCCTGCTGCATTTTGTCTACTCCTACCTTGCCGCATCTCAGGAGGTGTCTTGTCGGGCCTAGGGAGGGAGTTCTCTAACTTAAAAAACCCACATGTGCACTCCACACATACTCCGCTACCCTTGTAGCCGCTTCCTGCATGTAGTGCACGCGTGACCTATTCAGGGGGACCCTACATTTCTGCACCCGATAGCGGAGGTCGAGAAATTTGCACCCCAGATCTCCGCAGAATCGTCTGAGCACCTGGTTTAAGCCTTCCACTCGGCTCCAAACCAGAGGACCACTATCGGTTCTGGGAACGATACAACAAGTAGCTAGCTCAGATTCCACCCCGCGAGGCTTTCCGCCTACACCAACTCCGCTAACTGCCTGTACGAACTGAGGATGACCTCTGAACCCATACAGCAGGAGTCATTGGTGCCGACATGAGCAACAATTTGCAGTCGGGTGCACCCAGTGCTCTCTATCACTGCCAGCACGGCCTCCTCCACATCTCGGATGAGACCCCCGGCAAGCAGACAGAGTGAACACTGACCTTCTTCCCCGACCTTTCCGCTATTTCCCTAAGGGGCTCCATCACCCGCCTAACGTTGGAGCTCCCAATAACTAATATACCCCTCCCCCCATGTGCCTGCTCGGACCTTGCTGAAGGAGTGGCCACATGTCCACTCACAGGCAGAACGGGCGATGCCACATGGCCAGCCTCCACACTGACCCTCCGCCTCATGCGCCGCGAATGCCGCTGAACCCGCCACTCCCCTTGGGAAGAGGGTGGCCCAACCGTGCCCGGTAGCCGCAAAGATGTCTTGACAGCAGGGTCAGTGGGTGAAGCATGTAATGTAACACCTGGGGTGTACCATGCAACGCACCAGACTCCCCACTGCCGCTACACTCTGAGGCAGCAGCCTGAAGATGGCTAACCACGGCTTAAACACATTCAGCTGTTTGCGAACAGTGGCCAGCTCCTCCTGTGTCCGTACACAGCAGTCACACATCCTATCCATCATAAGAAATCAATTTACTGTAGAGAGTTAATCAACTTATAACTAGACTGCTAATTCACTAAAGGCGGCTGATAGTTGACTAAACTGTGGTTACTAGACACTTCCTGTAGAAAACAATGAAAATAGCACTACCTGTCTCTGGACTGTATTGAAAACAAACACTAGCACTACTGGCACTATGGCTGACTAAACGGACTCTCTCTGACTGTATTCAAAACAAACACGAAATCTATGGAACACTATTACTAGCACCCGACAATTAAAGCTTCCTAAAAGCAAAAACACACGGAAAAGGAAGTGACAAGTAAGAAAAATAGAGTTAATACTTCAATTAGCATAGCTCGCTGCACAGCAGACGTGACACAGATGGCAGTTACAACGACACTGACACAATAAGATTATTGAACGACTCACTGGGATTTTGAGTCTGACAATGCAGACACTTCTTCAATAATTCAGGATTGCCAGGTCTCTGTAAACAGGTTTTATGATATCCACAACTGCTGCTGGGATAGAATGTTTATGGCTGTATGACCTGTTTGAGTACTGGGCATTGCGGTAATTGCACCATGAACCAGATCTAGGAGGGCAAAGATGGTGTACTGGTTTATCATCAGCTGACAGTCTCTGGAAGAAGGTAGCCCATACTGCCTGCTTCATTTTCAACAAATCCTCAGTATTATTTCTAATGGCAATCTCATAATACTGTTGTAGTTCATCAATCATGTTGTCTGTCAGCCTGCTTCTTATGGTCTTACCACCTGAAAGTTTCTTGTCTCTCAAACTTTGTTTCAACTTCCTCAATCTGGTATCCATCCTCTTCTGGACATGAGCAACACATTCCAGTTCTGTGATAAGCTTCTCACCATAAGGCTGAGTGGCTACTACACTGTTATATGCATTTTAGTCTGCATAACCTAAGAACTTAGTGTAACACACTCCCCTTTAGTTTACAGATCGATTATAAATTTCAACAGCTGCACAGGCCTCCGTACGACTAGTTGTCCTTCATAATTTCTGTCACAGATATGCCCTTCTTCATTCCCTGATTTATACTTATAACAATGTTTGGTTAAAATCTGGAAATCTATTAGCTTTCCAGTATCAACACTGGTCACTGTAGCAACAGAATTCTTAGAACTGCAGCTGCGCTTCTACCAAGTGCCCCAAAAGGTACTGATATGACAATCATACCATCGTTTATTTCAGCAGCTTCATTTGTAGCACCCTTAATTGACTCACATGCAGTGGATTTCACAGCAGCTCCAATAAATCCTGCATACTTGTCCATTTTACAAAGTGGGCGTGGCATATACATCACGACACACATTGTTTCTGCTGCAGTGTGTCCTTTGCCAATAGCTCTCAATCCATAAAACCACCTAACATTTATGTCAAAATAATTATCTTTACACTTATCAGAATTCCAAAATGAATGAGTGTATTTACAAATGGCAGAATTAATGGTAAGTTTCCTGGCTAGTCCATTTGATACCTCAATGTCTTCATGTAAACTAACTGGCCCTCCACATACATACAGCACACACATTCACATAACACCCCTGTTAGGATGTGTAAATGTATCAGAATATAACCTAACCTACCGTTTACATGAGTTTTGTTTTGAGATAACTGTGTTATCACTATGTTTTATTTTAATCTTCGAAGCACTAATGGGTGTTTCGCTAGATACTCATGAGTTTGCCAGTATTTCATTGTCTGCAACTTCACACACCACATGCTGAACACAATGTTTCTCTTTATTCAAAAATTTATTACCATGAAACCCACATTTCTTAAAAACACTTCATTTTGGAGTCATACTTTTTGAGAGATTTACCAGTCTATTCATCACTTCTCCTCGGAAAAACGTTAGCACTTTGATATACAAAGCATGTTTATACTATGAAAAGATACGATACTATTTTTGACAGTGCTACCAATGCAAACACATAATTTAACCTTTATAACACAGCAATCCACAGCTTTCTACAGGGTAGTCCATTGATAGTGACCGGGCCAAATATCTCACGAAATAAGCATGAAATGAAAAAACTACAAAGAACGAAATTCGTCTAGCTTGAAGGGAGAAACCAGATGGCGCTATGGTTGGCCTGCTAAATGGCACTGCCATAGGTCAAACTCATATCAACTGCATTTTTTAAAAATAGGAACCCCCATTTTTTATTACATATTCATGTAGTACGTAAAGAAATGTGAATGTTTTAGCTGGAACACTTTTTCACTTTGGGATAGTTGAGGCTGTAATAGTCAAAAATGGTTCAAATGGCTCTGAGCACTATGGGACTTAACTTCTGAGGTCATCAGTCCCCTAGAACTTAGAACTACTTAAACCTAACTAACCTAAGGACATTACACACATCCATGCCCAAGGCAGGATTCGAACCTGCGACCGTAGCGGTCGTGCGTTTCCAGACTGTAGCGCCTAACACCACTCGGCCACTTCGGCCAGCTGCTGTAATAGTCACAAACATATAAGTATGTAGTATCACATAACTTTCCGCCAGTGCGGACGGTATTTGCTTCGTGATACATTACCCGTGTTAAAATGGACCGTTTACCAATTGCGGAAAAGGTCGGTATCGTGTTGATGTATGGCTATTGTGATCAAAATGCCCAAGGGGCGTGTGCTATGTATGCTGCTCGGTATCCTGGACAACATCATTGAAGTGTCGGGACCATTCGCCGGATAGTTACATTATTTAAGGAAACAGGAAGTGTCCAGTCACATGTGAAACATCAACCATGACCTGCAACAAATGATGATGCCCTAGTAGGTGTTTCAGCTGCTGGGGCAGCTAATCCACACATCAGTAGCAGACAAATTGCGCGAGAATTGGGAATCTCAAAAACGTCGGTGTTGAGAATGCTACATCAACATTGATTGCACCCGTACCATATTTCAATGCACCAGGAATTGCATGCCAATGACTTTGAATGTCATGTACAGTTCTGCCACTGGGCACAAGAGAAATTACGAGATGATGAAAGATTTTTTGCATGTGTTCTATTTAGCGATGAAGCATCATTCACCAACAGCGGTAACCTAAACCGCCATAATATGCACTATTGGACAACGGAAAATCTACGATGGCAGCGACAAGTGGAACAGCAGCGACCTTGGCAAGTTAATGTATGGTGTGGCATTAAGGGAGGAAGGTTAATTGGCCCCCATTTTATCCATGGCAATCTAAATGGTGCAATGTATGCTGATTTCCTGCGTAATGTTCTACCAATGTTACTACAAGATGTTTCACTGCATGACAGAATGGCGATGCACTTCCAACATGATGGATGTCCGGCACATAGTTTGCGTGCGGTTGAAGCAGTATTGAATAGCACATTTCATGACAGGTGGATTGGTCGTCAAAGCACCATACCATGGCCCGCACGTTCACCGGATCTGACGTCCCCGGATTTCTTTCTGTGGGGCAAGTTGAAGGATTTTGCTATCGTGATCCACCGACAATGCCTGACAACATGCGTCAGTACATTATCAATGCATGTGCGAACATTACGGAAGGCAAACTACTCACTGTTGAGAGGAATGTCATTACACGTATTGCCAAAGGCATTGAGGTTGCAGACATCATTTTGAGCATTTATTGCATTAATGTGGTATTCACAGGTAATCACGCCGTAACAGCATGCGTTCTCAGAAGTGATAAGTTCACAAAGGTACATGTATCACATTGGAACAACCGAAATAAAATGTTCAAATGTACCTAGGTTCTGTATTTTAATTTAAAAAACCTACCTGTTACCAACTGTTCGTCTAAAATTATGAGACATATGTTTGTGACTATTACAGTGCCATCTATCACAAACTGAAAAAAGTGGTCCAACTAAAACATTCATATTTCTTTATGTATTACACGAATATGTAATAAAAAATGGGGTTCCTATTTTAAAAAACACAGTTGATATCAGTTTGAGCTATGGCAGCGCCTTATAGCAGGCCAACCATTGCGCCAGCTGGTTTCCCCCTTCGAGCTAGACAAATTTCGTTCTTTGTAGTTTTTTCGTTTGACACTTATTTCGTGAGATATTTGGCCCGGTCACGATCAATGGACTACCCTGTATATAAAAAATTACCGATTTTATTAGGTCTTGAAGTAATGCATGTAAAAATTTTAACATTTTCAACTGGTGTAGATTATATTTTAGAAAATAAAATAAAATACTTCTCACGCAAGTTTATAAGTAATATACATATCATTTTATTTGGAAAATGGCAAATTTTATAATCAGATAAAAACCCGAAAAAGTGAAAAAGGATGTTTTCCCCTTCTAACTTCCCTTAAAGTTATGGAAATGTGTAAGTTTTCGGAGCCAGTGGCTTCTTCTTCTGGCAGAAACAATAAGGGGAAGGAAAAGGGAAGAAAGAAAAGGATTGTCAAGGGTTAGGAAATGGGGAGAGTTGCAGAAAAGCTGCAGAGAAACCCAGGCCAAGACAGACTTACTGAATGGGATGAGAAATATGTAACTAAACCAGTCTATCTCTCATACCACCAGCAGATGTGAAGTATTCTTGTGATTGGTAGTAAGTCATAAACATTAAATTATTTTCAATGTATGTTCATACGTAATACTGCACGTACCTTTGAGGTATCATTGGGCCCATTGGGAAGAGGATCAAAATTAGGCCACTGCTTTCTAATTATTTGGAGCATTTCACAAAATGAGACCATCTTCCCATCATTCCATTTGTTGCCGCTGAAAGGCATGTACTCGATAAATCTTACATCAACATTTTTCTCTTTTGTTAACTCCACAAAACAGCACACTTCATCTTCATTAAAACCTCGCATTACAACACAATTTATCTGTGGAAGAAAGACACCATTAAAAACTTGGTATCAGATAAAGCATGGTTTAAACAGAGTTTGAAAGACTTTTTGATAGATAACTCATCCTACTCTATAGATGAATATCTTAACAGTGGCTGTTAGGCCAGCTTAAATAAGAATGTCTGTTAGATTTCAGTTCTGAGAGCACTTTGCCATAACAGTCAAGATTATGTACTTTTTGTTTGATAAATTTATTAATAGTGCATAACGATGTTTCAGTCTGACAGCGTATCAATTCTGAAAATATTAGCTGTTCCAGTTTGTATTGTATTCACCTAGTTTGACAATCTCCTGACAAATGATCAGGGTATTCAAATGTTTTATATTTTTTATGTTATACTTTCTGGCATGTTACTCACCCATGAGAATCGTCTCATGTTTTGGGTCTTGGAACAAAAGCTGAATCTAATCTAATCTAACCTACAAAATAATGGTTCTACAAGTCTGTTGTTATATTTGTATACCTCACTGATTCTGTTAAATTAATCTTTTTCTCTCTTTTTAGAGAATGTCTGAATTTATCTTAGCATGCCAAGCTGTTAACCTTCTTAACAATTTATGAAAATTAAACTACATACATCTCCAATCTTTTTCCCCACTCCAACGCACACATCTTTTGCTGAAGGTATTATTTTAACTATTACATGAAATTAAGAAGCTTTCTTGAAACTGTGCTGCCATTTGTGAAACAAAGTTGAAAGTGTTCTCAAGATAAAAGGTCTTCACAAAAGGAGCATTTAGTATCTGTGCAGGTGGTAATACTGACAGCCATCATATAAACAAGCCCAAATGGTAGAACATCCTGCTTTACACATACACGCAATGGCAGAAAAAAGGAAAAGAGCACACCTTTCATTCAAGCATTGAATATATAAACTGATGAGACAAAACACTATGACCTCCTGTTTGATAATGTGTTTGTCCACTGTTGGAACACAATACAGCAGTGATTTTGTGTGGGACAAGTTCAACAAATTTCAGGTATGTTCCCAGCATTATGTGAGGTATGTTCCCAGCATTATGCAGCACCGCATGTCTAAGCACAGGTCATGTAATTCCCATAAATTGCAGATCAGTGGTTTCTGGGTGCAGAACTGGTATCTGATAGCATTGCAGATGTATTCCATCAGATTCAGAAGAGGTGAATTTGATTCTGGCCTCGTGACACTGAAAGTCATATTATTGAAACATGTCACCTTCATTAGGGACAGGGTGCGGACAGTGCACAATAATGTTCACACAGAACAAAGCTGTTATGGAGCCTTCAGTTACTACCACAGGACCCATAGAAGACCAGGTGAATGTCCTCCATAGCATAATATTGCTCCCACTGGCCTAAGTCTGTAGCAAAGTGCACCTTTCAAGCACCAATTCACTCTGTTGACAGTGTATGTGCACAAAACCGCCACGCAGGTGTAATGCGAAACTCGAATGATTCAACCAGATGACACATTTCTATTGATTCACTGCCCAATCTCAATGCTCCTGAGCCACAGAAATTGTAATTCAACTGTGTTGTCAACATGGGAACATACAGGGGTTGTCTGCAGCAGAGCCCTATGTTTAACAATGTGCAATGGATGGTGTGCTCTGAAATACTCGTGCTTCCACCAGCACTGTGTAGCTTCCTCAGCTGAATGTCATCTTTTTCAAAGGAACCATCCCAGAATTTGTCTTAAATCATTTAGGGAAATCAAGGAAAACCCAAATTTTGGTGGCCCGATGGGACTCGGGTCCGTTGTCCTCTCGAAGGCAAGTCCACTGTTTGACCACTGTGGTGGCATGACCTAGTCTTAATTAAGCCAGAAAATCTTGGGAAATGCTGACAGATTTAAGATATAACAATTTAAAGCAATCCTTTCATGAATTTCACTACAATTTTCTGCTCTTTTGAAAAACAATTTCTTTTGACTGTTTTGATGTTGTTTAGTATGTTTAAATAATGATGGCAGTCTCTATAAAAGGGCAGTTCGGCTTTTAAGTTTAGTTATACTGTTTTAAACTACATCCTTCATCTATTTGTCCACCCAGAAGTGCTATAGGATGTAACTTGAAGACTATGGTGAGGTGGTGGGGGACAGTCATGTGTTGAGGAGGAGGTGCTGCCAGAAATGAAGTGTGTGAGGTGACGTTATTGACACTGCATACAGGGAGAATAAAAATACTCTATTCCATATTCATTCACAATCTACGTCTGCCCCCATATGGTTTTACTTTTCTCCAATAAGAAAAAAGAAATTGTCAGTAACTGTCTCTATAAGGTCTTAAAAGGAAACAAACAATAGAAAATCTAGGCTGGAATAATGACCATATTATAAAAAAGATACATTGCTATTCACTGTACACAGGAAATGTTAGGTCACAGACTAGCACAACAAAAAGACTACTAAACACGTAAGCATTCGATCAGAAAGTCTTCTTCGTAAGTGGACAAAACACACAAACACACACACACACACACACACACACACACATATGACTGTTGTTTCTCCCATGATGCGCAGTTGCTCCCAGTCTGGCCCTAGCAGCCAGAGACCGTGGTCATGTATGTGTGATCTGCATTTGCACGCATGTGTGTGTGTGTGTGTGTGTGTGTGTGTGTGTGTGTGTGTGTGTGTGTGTGCGCGTGTGTGTGTGGGAAGGGGGGGGGGGGGGGGGGGGAGGTTTGCACCAAAAGCTTACGTGTTTAATGGGTGGTGTATTTTTTTTTTTTTTTTTTCCCCTGCCTGCAACACAACATCTACACTATACAGTGAGTGCCAATCTATCGTTTTCATAATACTGTCGTTACCACCTTGCCAAGAGGCATATTGTGGAGTAATCCGAAGGGCTCTACTAATTTGTACAAGAGGAAGGAGAGCACAATCTCAATGTAAGTTTTTAGAAAACTGGTATGTGCATTACTTCTGCAAACCTTTCAGAAAGGACACAGTATGCACTTCATCCAGCAAGATGAGTAATAAACAATATTAGCAATACTGCATCAAACTTGTTCACTTTCATCTTTGGATTAAACATTCGATTTCAGAGAGTACAGAATTTGGCAGAATCAAATTTTGGGGATATGTGGAACTGGGACGACGGCATATTTTTTACCCATTCACAAACTAAGCACTGCTGATTGCTACTTTTATTGTGTCTGCTGCTGCAATGCATATATGAAACTGTAAGTGCAGCATCTATGATGGAATAAAATGTTATACAAATGAAACAAACAGGCACAGTGAAATAGAGTAGTATGGCTCATCATTTCGGTCTCACGGATTAGCAGGTGTTGACTTGAAAGATAATACTTAAGAAGTTGAATCCAAAGGAGAGGATGTACCGTATTTACTCAAATGTAAGCCGCATTTTTTCTGGTTTTTGTAATCCAAAAAACCGCCTGCGGCTTAGAATCGAGTGCAAAGCAAGTGGAAGTTCTGAAAAATGTCGGTAGGTGCTGCCACAACTAACTTTTGCCGTCGAATATATGTAGCGCTACACAGGCATGCTTCGTAGGCACAAAGATAAATACTTGCGCCAAAACCTCTGCGTCAGTAAATAAATTAAAAAAAAAAAGGTGGAAGACGATTTTCATACATTATCCAACGAAGTAAATATAAATTCCGTATTGTTCATCTTCGAATGTAGCAGAACTTCAATGTATTACGAAAATCCGACTGGCAAGACTGTTTCGGATGTTTGTCAATATGGCCAACTCTACGTTCTGAATTTTTTCCTACCTGTGAGAAGAGATGGTTGCTTATAGGAACCTGATGAAATGTGAATCACATGCAGTATTCTCTTCATCATAAGAGTAATACGAATATAAACATGTTGCCACGTATTCTTTCGTGTTTGCTGCTATCTTATTTAAATCCTGTCTGCCTAATAAACTACGAAACTAGAGTGAGACAACAGCAAATGTGGAAGAATATACGTATCGTGTCATGTTTATATTCGTATTATTCTTATGCCTAATAGTGATACAGTCAGAACTGAAGCATGGCAACTGACTAGATTTTTAAATCTAAGATGACTCTAATTTCTGTGCAGAATTTGATGTACTAAAGAAGCGGCCGCAAAGATTTTCAAACGGAGATAAATTTTCGCCTAACTCTTGTTCAGAACATGTTCTATCATACGCAGTCTATTATTTGGTTCTTGTTGATCATTATCAAAGAAAGCAGCAGTGTAAGTAACAACAAATAGTCTCTTGCCATTGTTTCGCTAATGAGATGATTTCTCTCTCTTTTTTTTTTTTTTTTTAATTGTAGGCGGTGGTAGCGTGCACAAAAGCAAGCCATGCCGCGAGCGACAACAGGCCGCAAACACGCACTATCAGAATGCGACAAACAATGCATGACACAGTACAGTAATGTATTTTCAGCTTAGAGTGACATAAACGCCTATAACAAGGAAAACGGCACTTATCAGATCAAAGCAAAATAAGCAATTGATTCAAACCAGATGAAGCACGTGAAAAAGGAAGGGTACCAGTATAAATACGGACGGAGGGCCTGACGCATAGCAAAGGCTACCTGGTAAAGCTTAAGTGCTAAGCTTACGACTCGAACCAAACTACTGTAGCTGTATCGTCATTCATTCGACCTAAATTGTGTCTCATATTACAATGGACCGACTTTGTTTCGATTTGGAGGTGCAGCCTAAAACTTTTCTCTCCCCTTGAACTTCGAGTCTCAAATTTCAGGTGCGGCTTAGATTCGGGAATTTTTTTTTTTTCCTTCCTTTATTTCGAGTCTCATTTTTCAGGTTTGAGTGCAGCTTAGATTTGAGTAAATACGGTAGGTGGTATTTCACCTAATTCTGACTATGAAATAAAACAAAGTACGGCAGGGAGCTCTGACGAATCAAAGAGCAGCGATGAAGATTCTGATGAATAGTAAAGTATGAGTTAAGAAATAAGATGCTACTGAGATCGTAAATTTTTGTTGTGTTGATGAATCTGTTAACAAACATATTCAAAAATGCACTGAAACATTGGCACATGTAGTGTTGGGAGGTGATAAACTGTCATTACGGTTAGAGGAGCTACGTATTTCTTGCTGTTCTACTCCTACATGACACTGTATCTGAAGGTACAGAATGAATCTTCACTGGCTAGAGAAATGGGTAACACAGTTTTACAAGTCTCTGCTGTCATGTAATCTCTTCAGGGAAATCATGACTGTACTAAGATTCGGTTTGTGGTTGACAAGGTCAGAGTCATTAAGAAATGCAAGGCAGCTACCATGTCAGTCCTAGAAGAGAGAGACGTAGCAAACTGTCAAAGCATGTACATTCCCGGTCCATATGTTTGTGGTGATGTAATAACCAAGTAATACTGAAGTGTGATCCAAGTCGCACAAATATGGCTTTAATAATAACCTCCGAACAATATGCCTCTAAGGACTCAACAAGACACAGAACACTGATGTGCACATTACAAACTAGAATCACACAGAGAATCAGTCAGCACTGTTCCACACTAATATATGTGCGAGTCACCAGCAGATGGCATGGCAGCGACCGCGCCACACGCTTGGCTCCCAGAGACAGAATCCAGCAGCCAGCCTGCAATGATCAGTGGGTGGCCAATTTAAAGACGCATGTACGGCAACACCACTCTCAGTGCACTCACACTGACATGTACTAGTAGCACGATACAGCAGTGATGAGCAGTAGTACCCCTCCTGTCTTGCGCGCCTTTTATCTGGCTCTACAATTTACTTTCCTAGACCCACACAAATGCCTGATCCTCCTAATTCAATTTGCTCTGCAGACTATTTAAAATTCACAAAGAAAAAGGAGCCAAAATTGCACTTTGTGAGCCAGTTACTTTCCAATACATTGCCACCAGCTGATCTTATTTAAGAATACTCAACTTTCGTAGCCATACTTACAGCACATCCTTTGCTTCCTGGCCTAAATCCAAGTTAACTACCAGCCCCCCTGCCCCCCCCCCCCCCCCCACACACACACGCCCCTGCCCCACCCCTCCCCCCCCTCTCCCCCCTTCCCAATCAGCTAGTTGTGTGCTGTTATCTCACGTCACACCCTAGTCTATGAGTGCCCAGCTGTCTGTCGCCTGACCCCTCTACCTGCACCCCTAGCTAGCCCACAGATGGCTCCCCACTCTCCCACGAGCCACTAAATGCTGCCCTCCAAACCCCTCCCATCTCTCTCCATCCCTCACATTGCCTCAACCCACCCCATCCTACCCCACTCTAAAGCCCCACCTCACTCCAGAACACTCACCATGGGCCAGTAAAGAGCTGGCAGCTGAGCGACCACAACATAAGGAGACATGCATGTGCATGTGTGTGTGTGTGTGTGTGTGTGTGTGTGTGTGTGCGTGTGTGCACGCGGGCGCATGTTTTCCCTACAGCTAGAAAAAGAAAGTGCATTCTGGAAGCTCGCCAAGCAACGTACCTTTTAGCTTGGAAGGTAGAAGACGAGGTACTGGTGGAAGTAAAGCTGTGAGTACGGGTCGTGAGTCATGCATGGATAGCTCAGATGGTAGAGCACTTGCCCACAAAAGGCAAAGGTCCCAAGTTTGACTCTTAGTCCGGCACACACTTTTAATCTGCCACGAAGTTTCATATCAGTGCACACTCCACTGCACAGTGAAAATCTCATTCTACAAACCTTTTGTTCGTGTGCCTATCAATGAGACAGTGCTTCTGCCTTTTGGTGAGCCATCTGCTTTATTCCTAAATAATTCGTAATTTTCAACAGAAACTTTCCGTACGTTATTATTGCATCCTACATTACAATATGCAATTTCCACAATATGTGGTCATCTGTGAATATAATGGGGGTAACAACCGTAGGAGACCAAAAACTGACTGCAGTAAGCAAGTTCAAGTTATTGTACGCTGTAGTAGTTACGCAGAGGTGAAGAGGGTCACACAGGATAGGCTAGCATGGGCAACTCCATGAAACCAATCTTCAGATGGAAGATCACAACAATAAAAACATTTGATTCAGCATACACCAGACTCCAAACAGCGTACACAACCTGTATGCTCAGAAACACAGAAAATCATATTGGTTCCATCAGCAGGAAACTTCAACCCGTAATTGTTATGGAACACTGCGGCGATTTTGTTCATTAATAAAACCCAAAACTGGGGAGTAATAAGAAAGTATTGTTGTAACTTCTTATCAACCTCATTACCAAAATACATATTAAGAAGACTGGTAAATTTTTATTTTAAAGGGGTTACTCCAAAGCGCCACGAAAGTATTTGAGCAATGTATAAAATTAGAGAATCGGTGCACAATATTGAAAGCCTATCTACATTATCTATATCTGCATGACTAGTCTGTAATTCACAATTGAATGCTGGCAGAGGGTTCAGAGAACCACCCTCAACCTATTTATCTACCATTCCACTCCCCTACAGCATTTGAGGAAAAACAAACACTTCAATATTTCCGTACAAGCTCTGATTTCTCTTATTTCATTACAATGATCATTTCTCCCTATGTAAGAGGGCTCTAACAAAATATTTTCACATTTGGAGGAGAAAGTTGATGATTGAAATTTTAAGAACCTGCTCCAGCAAAATGCTTTTGCTTTAATGACTGCCACCCCAATTCACATGTGATATCTGTGGCATGCACTTTCCTGTTTCCCAATAATACAAAATGAGCTGCCTTTCTTTGAACTTTTAAATGATGTCCTCTGTCAGTCCTATCTGGTAAGGATCCCACACCATGCAGAATACTCCAAAAGAGGACAGACAAGTATAGTTGTAGATAGTCTCTTTAGTAATCCTAATCTTCTAAATGTTTTACTATTAAATCACAGTCTTTTGTTTGCTTTGCCACCGCATTATCTATGCGAGCATTCCAATTTAAGTTATTTGTAAATGTAATTCCTAAGTATTCAGTAGACTTCACAGCCTTTAGATCTGTTTGAATTATCATGTAAACAAAATTTAGTAGATGCCTTTTACTACTCGTGCAGATGACATAAAAATTTTTATTATTTAAGGTCAGTTACCACTTTTTGCATCATATGGATAGGTAGCCTAAATCATTTTGCAGTTCATTTTGATCATCTGATCACTTTACAAGACAGTAAATGATTTGCGAGACTGTAAATGATAGCATCATCTAAGAGGACTGCTCAGATTCTCTCTTAAATTGTTAATGTAGATCGGCAACAGCAGGTGGTCTATAACACTTCCTTGAGGAATGTGAGATATCACTTCTGTTTTACTTGACGATTTTCCATCAATAGCTATGAACTGTGACCTTTCTGACAGGAAACCACACATCCAGTTGTACAACTCAGACAATACTCCATAGGCACACAATATGATTAGAAAATGCTTGTGAGGAACTGTTTCAAAAAGTCTTCTGGAAATCTACAAATATGGAATCAATTTGAGATCCCCAGTCGACAGCACTTATTACTTTGTGTGACTAAAGAGCTAGCTGTGTTTTAAAAGGTCGATATTTCTGAATCTATCTTAGCTATTTATCAATGAATCATTACCTTTGAGATAATTCAAAATATTCAAACACAATATATGTTCCAAAATCCTAATGCAAATCAACATTAGTGATATGAGTCTGTTATTTAGTAGATTACTCCTCTTTTCTTTCTTGAGCATTGGTGTGACCTGAGCAACTTTTCAGTCTCTAGGTATGGATCTTTATCAAATGAGCGGCTATATATGATTTCTAATGGAGCTATTGTATCAACATTCTCTGAAAGAAACATAAATGGTTTATGACACTGAGGAGAGCTACTACTAAGTTACTCACAGTTGCAGTTGTTCTTGATTTGAATACTGCAATATTTACTTTGTTGTCTTTGGTGAAGAAATTTCAGAAATCCGTGTTTAGTAACTCTGCTTTAGTAGCACTGTCATCAGTAACATTACCACAGCTATTGCGCAGTGAAGGTATTGGTTGTGTCTTGCCATTGGTGTACTATACATTCAACCAGAACCTCTTTGGATTTTCTTCCAGATTTCAAAACGAAGTTTCACTATGGGAATTATTAAACACATCTTCCACTGAAACCCACCCTAAGTTTCGAGCTTCAGTAAAACATCGCTAATCTTGGAGATTTTGCATTCTTTTAAATTTTGACATGCTTTTTTTCATTGCTTCTGCAGCTGAGTTTTGACATATTTTGTGCACCACCCTTTTAATTTATTTGGTATCCATTCAATTTATTTGGTATATATCTCTTAATTGATGTCGATACTATTTCTCTGAATTTAAACCATCTCTGGTCTACACTTACATAGTCAGACTTGAAGGAGTAGAGACTTAGTAGAGACCGTCACCTTGGAAGGCATCAAGTTAATTTTTATCTGCTTTCTCATTAAATGCCCTATTGTGTACGGCTGAAAATTAATAGAGATAAGGCAAACAGAATGTGCAAAGTAAGTGGAAATTACTCGTCTCTTCCCCGATTACAGTGCAATAGAAGATACTACAAGATGTTGACAGATTGCCCTATCTCGGTAGCTTTATATGTAATAATGAGGTCACAGATGCAGAAATCACCAGCAGAACTGGAAAATCAGTCCATATGGCAATTAGGTCTGTAATATGTCAACAAAGCTTTGCCTGTACTCCTTTATTGTTTATATTTGTGAGACTTGGAAAATGTCAGTAAAATCAGCACACAGTCTCCATATTTTTCACCAACAATGCTAGAGATGAATTCTGAAGATGTTAACCCGACCAAGTTACAAACGATGTAGTGCTGAGAATACGAGGTCTACACAGCCTGCACAAAATTATTGTTGAAAGAAGACTGAAGATTGCAGGTTATGTTCTACACATGTAAGGTGGAAGAATCCCAAAATCAACACTGTTGTGGAAATCAATGGACTGATACAGATGTACAGGAAGACCTTTTAACACCTGGAACTTTTGCAATGAATCTTCAATGCATGGACACAAACTTGGAGGAAGGTGAGAACTTGGCAGCTGATCGAGTGAACTAGTGGAAACCAGTTCCTTGTATGGTACACAGCAAATCTGAGTAAGTTAGTAAGTAAGTAAGTAAAGTAAGTACAACTGGGGATTTTGCAAAACTGTTGGATGATCGATATTATTGTCTAGATTTGACACTGTTGGACTTCTACCTTTTCCTTGATGTGTATTCTTCAAATTGTGAGTTTTATGAGAAAGCTGATAGGTACTTACCAATCAACCTTCCCTCACACGAACTGACATTGTCTCTTTATAAATTCTACTGTGCTAACAATTATCTACTGAGAATCCTCGACTAGGTCTCCACAGCTCAAATGAGCCAGTTTCTTTTAAATTTCTGTCTTTGGCTATAATTGTCTTCCAAGTATGGTGACACAACATCCTGTCATGAAACTTTTGCCTTTACATTAGTTTACTTTTCTGGACACTGCCTTTTTCTGCACTGTGCACCAAATACACTATGTGAGTAACGCCCAAGCTCCAACAACCAATCGTGAACTGTAAACAGTTGTACACTCTACCAGGGCACATAACAAACAATTAACATTTGTTTTTTAGTGTTCTAAGCTGTGAGGTCATCAGCGGACAAATAATTTAGTACCTATTCCTAGGCAGCCGGAGTGGCCATGCGGTTCTAGGCGCTACAGTCCGGAACCGAGTGACCGCTACGTTCGCAGGTTCGAATCCTGCCTCGGGCATGGATGTGTGTGATGTCCTTAGGTTAGTTAGGTTTAATTAGTTCTAAGTTCTAGGCGACTGATGACCTCAGAAGTTAAGTTGCATAGTGCTCAGAGCCATTTGAACCTATTCCTGACGTGCAGTTGTTTGGAACAACGACTGACATGATCCAAAATATTACTTTCTTTTATTATAGCTTCACTTTTATTTTGTCTAATGATTACTAATTTCAGTATCAAATTCCATCATCAAGCCACTATATGATCAGAAAGCATAGTGTATCATTAAAATATTGTTTAATAAACAGATTACCATTATATCATCATTCCTTAAAGTAATGTCCAAACTGGAAGGACAGATGATTAATTTTGAGTATATACAAAAGTCAGAGTACTGAACCGGATATGAAAGAAGGAAAACCAGAAGGGCAGTGAGAGACGGGTGCCTTCTATCACCTTACTTCCTTAATATGTTCATCAAGGAAGTAATAACAACAACAAAGAAAAGATGACAAGAATCAAAAGGTAATTTCTGGAATACTCCAAGGAAATGTGATAGGGCCATTACATTTACAATGTATATAAATGATCCAGTAGAAAGTGTCAGAGGCTTCTTAATATTGTCCATAAGAAAGTGTCAACAACAGAAGACAGTATCAATTTGCACAATGACCTCCAAAGGATTGGTGAATGATGCAGGCTCTGGCAGTTGACCCTGCACATAAATAAATGTAACATATCACACACACACACACACACACACACACACACACACACACAGGAAAAGAAATCCAATACTGTACAACTACACTATTAATGACAAATTGCTGGAAACAGAATCTACCATAAAATATCTAGAAGTAACTATTCAGAGCAACCTTAAAGTGGAATGATCACACAAAACAGCAATAGAAAAGCAGATGCCAGACTAACATCCACAGGAAGAATCTTAAGTGAATGTAAATTACCCCTGTGTCCTTACCCAGTACGACTGACAGAAGAGAGAAAGAAGATCCAATGAAGTGCGGAGTGTTTTGTCACAGAATCATTTAGTCACTGTGAGATCATTACAGAGATGCTCAGCAACTCCAGTGGTAGATGCCATAAGAGAGCAGTTGTGCATCACGGAAAGATTTACTACCCATGTTTCGAGAGAGTAGTTTTCGAGAAGAGTCTGACAACATAATAGTTTCTCTCATATACAATTCACGAAATGATCACGAGAAGAAAATTTGAGAAGTTAGAGATAATACAGAAGCGTACTGACAGTCATTCTTCCCAAACACTGTTCACAAGTGGAACAAGGCAGAGGGGGTCAGTTGGTGGCATGAGACGTACCCCCTGTCACACACAGTTAGGTGGTTTTTGGAGCATGATGTCGATATGGAAATTTAATTGCATGCATATACACTGCAGATTGACGACATCACAATAGTAAATCAGAGTAGGAACTAAATAAAATGTTTCAGGCCTTAAATCAAGAAATGGTAAAACTAAAGCTAAAAATGAATACAAAGAAGACAAAAGTTATGGCTACAGACAAGAAAGGAGGTGGAGGCAGGACTGACGCAAGAACAGGCAATGAGCAACTCAAGAAAGGAACTGAAATTCACTATCTCAGTAGCATTTCGCAAGAAAACAATCAATATTTCAAGGCATTCAAGAAAAGAATAGCACAGGTGAAGAGTTCCTTCCAAAATAAGAAGAAGCTGCAACTGAATAAACATATCAGCTCCCACATTAAGAAAATATTTGTAAAGACCTTTGTGTGGAGTGTTCTGACACACAGATGCAAAATCTGTACATTAGAAAAGCCAAAGGAAGCTCACCTCAAACCTGCTGAAATGTGGTTCTGGAGGAGAAGTACAAGAACTAGCTGCATTGACAGAAAAATTAAAGGAAATAGGAGTGAAGAAGGAACCACTGAAAGTTATAGGCCAGAGCAAAGCAAAATACACTGGACACTTAACTGGAGACGATAATCTTTTAAAAAACATTTCTGAAGGCAAGATCGTAGGTAAGAAAACAAGGGGATGACTGAGAA
Organism: Schistocerca americana; assembly: GCF_021461395.2. Taxonomy (NCBI): domain Eukaryota; kingdom Metazoa; phylum Arthropoda; class Insecta; order Orthoptera; family Acrididae; genus Schistocerca; species Schistocerca americana. The sequence continues at coordinate 7,727,592 of NC_060121.1, read as the reverse complement.
CATCCTACTTAAACAATATGATCAATGAATGGGATTTTCTTCACACATGGAGATGAAAACAACTGCTGAAGAGAGGAAGCTGTGGCTGCAGAGACAAGGTTTAACCTTTTGGAAGAGTAAGGACAAACTAATACAAAATATGATTCTGCATGGCAGCTACATATGGAATAAATGACAACTTCTTGTGTGCATTCATCAAGTCACTTACCCCAGTAGGTGTCTTATCTACTAAAAGTAAAGGTCACTGTTGTGCTTTCAATAGATGCGAACTGCACCCTGAAAATGGTATGTCTAGTTTGCAGTTGTACAGAAGCTTTTTATTTTGCAAAATGGTTCAAATGGCTCTAAGCACTATGGGACTTAACATCTGAGGTCATCAGTCCCCCAGACTTAGAAGTACTTAAACCTAACTAACCTAAGGACATCCCTGCCTGAGGCAGGATTCGAACCTGCGACCGTAGCAGCAGCATGGTTCCGGACTGAAGTGCCTAGAACCGCTCGGCCACAGTGGTCAGCTTTTATTTTGCAAAGAAATTTTTGATAATAAGATGAACTGATGCTGGTACTCGCTACTGAAACCAGTAGTACTTAGACACAACAAAAGTGTGACTACAGAATTAAGAATAATTTTTCCAAACAATTGAGTATTTTTTTCAAAACAACACCACAATAGAGGAAACTTATTTTAAACTAAAGACACAAAAGAAAAAAAGAGAAACTGTAAAGATCTTGAGTCTCATAAGACTCTCTTGGGAGGAAAATATAAGATATTTAATTGGTAAACTTGCAAGGCATACTTTTTTATGTTGTATAAACTACGAAACTGTTAGCATCTTCAGCTAAAATTTACTTCTTCTGTCTTAATATACCTTCCTTCACTTTCAGCTGCAGTGTGGAGACAGGGGTGAGGGTGGGAGCGGGGATGGAGTCGAGGGTGAGGGCGTACTGCTTTAAAATGGTGATTCTTGTATTGATATTCTTAACAACAGATTTATATCTCTTGCTTATGAAAGTCTGCATGCGATGACAGCTGCACTAGTAATACCTTCACAGGGTCGTATTCAAGTTGCAAGGCTAGATCTATGCCAGCCATGGCACGCTCCCAGCCTTTCCTCCTCGTGATCTGGTTGTAGCATTGGGACTGCAGGGTGTCTAAGCAGATGTTCAGACCGTCAAGCCCTGCCCTCTGTAAGGCAACCAGCTGTCTTGTCAATATGAGGCCATCGGTTGTCATTAAGACACTTTCGCGATCTTTTATTTTTTTCAGGGCACCTGTGAAACAGCAAATTATTCTAAACAAACTGAAACAAATAATTTGTAACATTTCTGCTGCATATGAAACAAAACTCCAGTTGATAAATTGAAAATACAAATTCCTTAAAAGTTAACTGTACATTTGCCCTAATACAAAGAGATAAGAAGGGTTAATAAACTGAATTGAAGAATGCAAGTTAAGATAGCAATGAAAAAATAATTAGAGGCATAAGATCACCTACTGTAACAGAGAAATGGGAATCAATATGAACCATTACCACTACTGTCAACTGATTCCATGTCTCCATGCACACTGTATAAACCACTGTGGGTTTGTCCGACAAAGTACATTGTTGTACCACACATTATGGTTTTCCCCCATTCAGTGCTCATGTGGAGTGTGGGAAGAATGATTCTTTAAATGGTTCTGTGCATGCTGTAATTAATCTTGCCTTCATGGTCCCTATAGGAGTGATACATATGCGGTTATTGTATAATCCCTAAATACCTCGCTTAATACATGTTCCTGAAATTTCATAAGTTGGGTTTTGTCATATATTTGGCGTCTATCTTCACTTGTCTGGCATTTCCAATTTTTAGTAGCTTCTTGATGCTCTCCCATGCATCAAATAAATCTATGATCAATCATGCCACACTATTTTGTATACATTCAATGTCTGCCATTAGCCTTATTTGTTATGGGTCATACTTAAGCAATATTCTAGAATGGGCCACACAAGTATTTTGTAAGCAATGTCCTCTATCGACTGATTGCATTTTCCAGTATCTTACCAACGAATTGAAGTCTGCATTCTGCTTTGCCTACAAGTGAGTCTATGTCACCATTTCATTTCATCCAGATATTTGTATGAGTTGACCAATTAAAACTGTGATTATTTGATAATGTAGTCATACAATACTGTCTTTTATTTGTTTTGTGATGTGCTCCAATTTACATTTCTGAAAACTTAAACTCAGTTGCCCATCTTTGGACCAATTTGAAATGTTATGATCTGACTCAAATTTGTACAGATCTTTTTCAGGCAATAATTCATTATAGACAACTCTATCATCCAGGAAAAGTATGAGGTTCCTTATAATATCATCTTCCAGAACATTAAGGTACAACATTAATGTAATGGTATAAATTACTATAACTGTATAAATAAGTTTATAAGTGTGTAAAATACATTGAACTATTTGTTACAACAAAACATTGTACTGGTATACTCAGCAAGATGTTAAATCAGCAGATAGCTATATTTTATGTTCAACATTTTGTGTACAGCATATATGCTGGAAAGGATTTATACCCAAATTAAATAAATCTGAAGAAATGGTAGTGTGTCTCTGGAAAAAAAATCCATAAAAACTCATACAGTCCAATTTGCTATTATGTCACTGTTACTGAAATATAATACAAAGTAACTGAATTCGATGAACATTCTCAGAGTGCAATATGCCTCAGAGTGAAATGCACAGTAATGTCAACATTATTTTTCAAGGCTATGTTTGTGAAAATGGATGACAGCAAACCGCACATTTTGTTCTCAATCTGAGGAAGCATTATGCACTGTAAAACACTGTACTGCTGTTCTACATAAAAGCTGTCACATTGCCAACATCTTTCCCCTGCTGGCTGTTCTACACTTCTCATCACTGATTCAACATGTTGTAAGGTATTTTATGCTGTATGACACCACAGTCCAATCTGGTAAGGATACATTAAAAATAATATATGAATTTCAGTATTGAAACTGGAACAGCAAAACAGCTCTCATCACACTGGATATCAAATCGAGGTTGGATTACAGCCATGGGTACATTAATTCATGCTACTCAACTGTATGTCATATGTCAGAGTTCATCAACTGTAGTGGTTGGCGACTGGTGGCTGGCGACTGGTGGCATACCCATCTCTTGGCATCCTGTGAACAGATGTTCTCCACAGGTGACAGATTTGAAGAAAATGCTGGATATGGCAACAGTGGAACACTCTCTGTATCGAGGTAGCTCAGTACAGCTCAGGTGATGTGTAGTCTTGCATTATCTTGTTAAAAGATAACATCACGGAGCCCTTGAAAATACGGCACAGCGATAGGCCTTAACAAAACACAAATGCAATGGCTGCTGTCCAAATTACTGGCTATGTGAACCAGAGGTTGTGACATGTATCCAGTTGCACCCCATACCATCACATCACATGCTGGACCCGCATGGGAATGACAGGTACAATCTGGCCAGGTCTGTTGGCATCAGAGCCTCCACACACAAGTACATCAATTGTGACGATGTTACAGAACTGAGACTCATCTGATACGATGACACAGTGCCATTCCTGTGTCTGGCATTGTTGTTAGTTGCACCACTGTCAGTTCACCTCTCTCTAGAGCTGCATTAAGGGCTTGACAGTCTGTGCTGCTCCAGATGCCATCACATTGTCTGTGTGGATACTTGTCTCACTGTATACAAGCCCACTTCCTGACTAAATGTACACAACTTCACTGCAGGATCACGTACGCATGAGCAAACACTTGTCTGCCCTCTCAGGTGCTAGTTGGGTGGCACTACTGAGGCCCTGCAAGGCATTTAGCATGGCCCTCCTGAACCTACCAATTCTATGTTCGCACAAAATGAGATTCTGAGCAATGCAAGCAGCAATATAGTGAAACAATAAACCAGAGTCTCAGCAGACCATGAGCCTGCCACTGCCAAATCTGGAATGCTGATAAACATTTCTCCTTCTTCCATTATGCTTAACATGGTCTTCGTGTAAACAATCAACACCGAAATAGAATTTCTGAATGAGAAACCTGCTCCATAAGCTTATCTTGCATACAGAATATGCATGGGAGTGCTGAAAAGTAATGCCTCTGAATTTTTTATTCTGTTCTCAATATCGGTCAAGGTATGACACGTCACACATATTACTTGGTCAGCTTTCCCACTTCACTGACTCGTGGCACACCCCCCTCCCGCAAACAGATGGAGTCACAATAGGCAGCCCACTCTGACCAGAGATTGTGAATATATTTACGGTGCACTTCGAGGAAGAGGGCCTGATGTCATCCAAATGGAAATCCTTCTTCTTCTTCCTCTTCTTCTTCTTCTGTTATGTGGATAACACACTTGTCATCTGGCCTCATGGAAGAGACAAACTTCTTGACTTCTTTGTACATCTGAACTCCACATGCCACAAAATCAAATTCACTATGGAGACCAAAGAAGAAGGAAGACTACCATTCCTGCACATCATAGTCAGGAGAATAACGGACAGCACCCTGCGCCACAGCGTGTATCTGACTCTACAAAACACATAAACTCAGTTCTCCCTATGGCACTGTGAATAATTTCAATAACAAAAAGTGTGATGAATGTTGCAGCGTACATTTAATTTCCACTTAGGCTTTGCATTCAAGATCAGTCTTACCTGAGAGTGCAACATAACATCTTTGGTTAATTTAATTATATGTTCATTAGATTTTGGTTATAAGGCACGTTTTGCTGCCTAATGTTTCATCTCCAAATGCTGGAAACAATCCATGGAGGAAGAGGAGTATGTAAGACATTGGTGGACCAGGTTGGAAGAATCTGTGAATTTCAATACTCTGTAGAAGAGCTCAATCATTTGAAAATAACTTTCAGACCTTGTGGCTATTCTAACAGATATACATAAGGCACTACATTCTAAAATATTTGCATCCTTCACTGAAAAACAAGCAACTAGAGGAAAAGTTCTCTTGCCATTTGTAAAAACAGTCGCAGATCGCGACCTCCGAGTTCTATGAAGAGAAGGTATTGACGCACTGCTTAAACCAAACTGAAGACCACAACAGCAGCCATACTCAAGTAAATTGCTATGCAGTAGTTTCAGTGAATTTGACAATGATGTGGCTGCTTTCATGGTGGCCCAGTCATGTTGTGGGGATAGGGAATGCCAGTGACAGGGCTGGAATTGTAGGTGACAGATTGATTTTTGGCAAAGCCTTGTATCAATACCTCCTCAATTATTGAGCTGAAAAACTGTAAAAAACATTCATACAGTAAAATCACACAAAAAAATTTCCTATTTCTGCAGGTATTGTGCCTTCTGTTTCCTTTTCATTACAAAAACATATTGATTCAAATTTATAAAGTCACAACTATGTCGCTGTGATTTGTGTAACACACATTCTGGAACATGTTCCAGGAATGTCATGAAACAGACAGCTTTAAATACTTACTCTAGCTCATCTTTCAAGACTTGCATGCCAACAACAACACCATCTATCCAATCTGTTTTTATTTCTCTTTCATGTAAAGATTTCTCCACAAAGGATATCATCTGCCATGTAGGCAGTGCAAGAGGAAATTCCACACTCACATTTGGGTAATCAAGTAGAGTCTGTGTCTTGTCAGAACCAAGTACAATCAACCCAATTTCATCTTTCCCACTGGTAAATATCTGGAAACATATTAAATGCTAAAAATAAGTTTTGTTTATAACAAGTTGTATACCAATAAAAACATCACACACAGATACTCTTTATAAAATTATTTAATTGGATAGATAAAAAATCTACTCGCCAAGCAGTGGCAGAACACACACATAAAAGACTGTTGTGATAGGCAAGCGTTTGGAGCCAGTGACTCCTTCTTCAGGCTAAAGGGTTGCAGGGGAAGCAAGAAGGGTGAAGGAAAATGACTGGAGAGGTCTAAGAAAAGGGGTAGATTTTGGGAAAGTTACCCAGAACCGTGGGTCATGGGTGACTTACCGTACAGGATGAGAAGGAAAGACTAATTGTTGGGGACTGCATCGGGCAAGATTCGGAAACCTGAGAGCTTAAAGGTGGAAGACAGGGTAATATGCAAGACAGAGATTACTACTAAAACTGTACATGAGTTAATAAGAGTGAGAAGCTAAGCGTATTGTATACAACAGCTGCGGGAGGGGGTAGTGAAAATAGACGGGAAAGACAATGAAAGATGTAGAAAGCTAAAACGGAGTGAAGCAAAGAGTAATTACAGTGAAGAAAGGCTGAGACAGCAGAAATTAACGTAAATTAAAGCGAGGTGGGTGGTGAGAACCAAGGACACGTTGTAGTGCTAGTTCCCACCTGCGGAGTTCTGAGAAACTGGTGTCTGGCGGAAGAATCCAGGTGGCATGTGTGGTGAAACAAGTGTCGAGGTCACGTATGCCATGTTGTAGAGCATGCCCTGCAACAGGATATTGTGAGTTTCCAGTATATACACTATGCCTATGCCCATTTATCGTAACTAATAATTTGGTGGTAGTCATGCAGATGTAGAAAGCTGAACAGTGTTTACATAATAGCTGGTATATGACATGTGTCGTTTCTATTTTTCGCCTGATCCGCAGTTCTGGGTGACTTTCCCAAAATCTACACCTTTTCCTGGAACTCTCCAGGCCTTTTCCTTTACCCTTCTTTCTTCCCCTTCAATGCTTCTGTCTGGAGGAGCCACTGGCTCCGAAAGCTTGCCAATCATAACAGTCTTTTATGTGTATGTTCTGCTGCCACTTGGTGAGTAGATTTTTTATCTATTCAATTAAATAATTTTATAAATAATATATTGTTTTTGTTGTTATAGTCACTCTTTATAACCTACTTAAAATACATCACGTACCCTCCTCTCCACAATTCTTCGAACACATAGTTTTGCCTTTTGTAAAAAATCACTGCGTTTCTGTATAACATACTTGGAATCAACGTGTCCAACATCTATTACAATCATAAACAGAAGAAAGAAAGTCATTGTATTTATTGGCAGTATTACGCAATCAAATATTTTGAAAGAGTTCCAGTGGTATAAATTTACAAAATCTTACAAATAAATATATACGTTTATTCTTTAAATCAATTCTTAGCAATAACATAATAGTATAAATTGCAGAATCAATATAGCCAATTTTAATGTAATGACTGCAATAAAAATACAAAATAACAGCGGTAAGTTATAACAAATGAGAGAGAGAGAGAGAGAGAGAGGCATTTAGACAATGTTTCATTACAGTGTGAAACTTATTAGAATTAAAATGAAGCCATAGTGAATTATTACATTCCAAAAATAATAATTATTGTGCTCTTTCACCCCAAAATACTACCTTCATTAGGTAATATATACTTTTAATTTCAGAAATTTTTACAACAGCTCTGGACTTCACTGCCTCGATGAATTTATTACATGTGTCAATGAATGAGGGTTGATAACACTGCTTTAGTCATTCAATTGTTCATCATGTGATATTCACAATGTTCTTAATAACTTCTTATGTAAAGTTCTATCATGAAAAAGATAATCTACGTAAGTTTTAAAAGTCGCGAATCTTTAAACAACAACTTGATAATGGGTATATCAGTATTTTGTATACATTCTAGCATTGCTAGATTTACTTTTAAATTTTAAAGTGTATGAGCAGATTGGCAAC